>NC_139459.1:128400000-133400000 GCF_057233095.1 Heloderma suspectum
AATTATAGAATGCCCTGAGAATGAGGTAGGAAAATAATAACCTCATCCATGGGGGAAGAAAAGTTTTGGGAAATTCAAGGACAGATTTTGGCACAGCACCAGCTAAACCTCTTCCCTAGAGCTGGATGCAATACTGCCCCCCCCCCACACGCACACACACACACCTGCTACAGGGGCTGCCTTTACATTAAAGAAAAAAACTCACAGTTCTCCCATTGTGGAGCCTTTCCACATTTCTAGTGGTAACCACATGATAGTTGAGAGGGGAAGCTTTACGTTTTCAAGGTTCCATAGAACTCAATGAAACAGCACCATCTAGTGGCTGTTTTAATAGCACAACAATCTGACTTAACTTGATACTTCATTATTTCCAGGTCTTTTTGAGACAGAATAACCAGGAAATACCTCTGGATACGCCCTGGAGGTTGACAGCATCATGAAAAGGACACGCAAACTTCCATGAGTGAGCAATCTCAATAGCAGGATAAAAATTCCAGGTGAAGAAGCCCGGGGCTTTCTGTGAAGCCCATGTGAAGCAGCCCAGGGAAGTAGTGGTATTATAAGCATCTGCACCAGAGGCAAAATGTAAGGAAGACCCGAGGGAAATGCTGAACCCTGAAGAATGACAACTAGAACTGAGCCAAAAATAAATAAATCAGAAGACATTTTTTCTCACAAAAGTTGTGAGATTTTTCTCTTCTTTTTCCATTTGTACTCCACTAGAAATAAAGGGCCACTTTGCAGAATTTTCTCCAAATTTTCTTCACAATTCTTTCATGGTAGTTCCCTTCTATTTCCACCCCTCCCCCTGCCCCCACAATGCCCAGAAACATGGCCAGGTATGGGCTATTGAAGAGGAAGCAAATTGGAGGCCAGGCTGCCATCACAGTAGATGCTGTTATCAATTGCAGTGGCAATGCAAAACACACACACACACACACACACACCAACAACAAACTTAGACAAAAAGAGAGAAGTTGTACTACAACCCTATAAATGGTGAGTTACCCATGAGAAAATGTTGGAGAACTCCTCCTTCCCCTTGGGAAATTCAGTGACCCCCTTTTTTCTAATGCTGAATCAACTGCACTGATGGAAGTGGATGTCTCCACCCCCTCCTTTCCACCGCAGCCCCTCCAGCCCCCTGTAAATGCTGCAAAGAGAATCAGGAGACCCTGCTGAATGGGATGAGTTGTGGTTTGGGGGGAGGAGGGACCCCCCAAAATCAGCCAGAGGGATATTCTCTGAGCAGAGCCTTTTCTCTTGCAAAAGGCACATCCTAGAATGCGACCAGTCCCTGATCTTTAGCAACTTGGCAGCCACTGCAGTTTGAGTCCTTCCCATGCCATTCAGTAATGCTGGGAATCCAAGGTCATATGCAAAGAGTCCATTATGAAGCTCCTCCCTACACCCATGTTGTTCCAGCCCCCAGGATGGGTGATGTTGGTGTGGGAAGGAGGAGTCATGATATGGACTTCTCTCACCCATTCTTGGCCTTCCAGTGTTATCAAACAGCATGAAAAGGAAAAGGAACAGCAATTCCCATGATGTGACTAACAGTTATTTTGGAAGAGGTCCCAAGCTTGCCTACGAAGCCATCATTCTTGACTCCTGGATCTGAAAACTCCAAAGCGTGTATCTGGGTTTAATTTAACTTGACACCCAGCTTCTATTTGATGAAAGTGATTGCTGCTTCACAGGCTGGCTGTTGAAGACTGATAATTTCTTTCCAAATGTCCCTTCAATGGACTATTTGCTGCTTCAGCTATGACGGATATTCCTGATCAGCCTGATTTCGCTTATAATAAATATATCTAACACATGCAACCTGACAAAACTTTAAATCCGCCATGTTTAGTTGGAGCCAGACCTTGTAACCCTAATGAATATTGATGCTTGTGGCAACCAAATCTACAAACTGGTGTGGAAAGTTTTGGCAGTCCTATAAGAGAGCCATGGAGCCAGATGGAGCCAAAGCCAGCACTGAGCAACACAGCAACTCTGGTCTATCGTAGCTTGTACAAGATTGAACATGGCAGATTGTGCTTTGTATATTCTAGTTTCTGATGAACCCAAGCAAAGCAGAGGAAAAGAGATAGTCTTACTTTAATGATAATATATTCTGAGATTTCATTAAAAAATATTCATACAGAGTTCATGAAGCATTCAGAAAGAGCTGTCACCTGCTGTTCCGCTAAAGAATTATCTGCGAAGGTTCAAAATGTGTCAGTAGGATCACCTTCCAATTAAGCATAATTTAACATGTAAATGTGCTTTTGAGAATCCTGTCAAAATTCCATAGAATATTTTTTTGCCCCTGTACATTTTTTTTTCTTTTTAACAGTTTAGGTAAGTTATACAATGATCTTTTGATAATGAGTGCTTTTCTTATGACTAACACCAGATTTCTGTTATCATTAGTGCTGTGCCAAATCCTGCCCCCCAATTTTTCAGATTTTCCTCTCTCCCTGCATAAGAGGCATCATTTTTTCTGCCTCTGTCACAGGGAAGGGGAGAATTTCAGATAATTTTCTCCTTAGGGAGGGGACAGAGTTTCCACATACCTTTTCTTTAAGTTTGGGAGGTGGCTTAAGTGCCTTGCTATTTTTGCTTGTTTTTTTACTTGAAAAATGCCCCTAGCATGAGAGGCTTCTCCAGCCTGGCAGCAGTTCTGGAGCTCCCATAAAGCTATGGGACCTCGCCTTCTCAAATAGGCATTCAGGAAGAACTCCTGGGTTGCAGAAGCTTCTTTGCAAAGAACAAATGGGACTTTGGGAGCTTTAGGGAAAAAAAAACACTTATCTTGCTTGCTCTTTGTTGCTGCAAAGAAGAGCACAATTCTTCTAACGCTCTAAAATCCTCGATTTCTTCTTTGCAAAGAAGCCTCTACAGCCCTGGAGCCTTTCCTGAATGCCTGTTGAAGAGGGAGAGGTCATATCATCTCCTGAGAGTTCAGAAACAGCTGCTGGACTGGAGAAGAGTCTTGGGCTCCTGCAAGTGTTTGAGCCCAAGGGGGTGTTTAAAAAAAAAACATTTAAAAAAAAACAGAAAGAACACCGCTCAGCTACCACCTACACCAAAGGTAAGCTGAAACCCCGTTCTGCTCCCCAAGGAGAAAGTTATTCCAAATTCTTACCTCTCCCAGCCTCTTTTGCTGGAGTTTTTGTTTTGCCCCCACCCCCCAAGTAATGCCCAAAATGGAAGAATTGAAATTTTCAGCACAGCAACTAGTTATCATACATTAAAGACAATGTTTTCATATATACGAATTTATTGGATTGAGCATAACATGTGTAACCTCAGGAAGAGAAGCACTTAACATGTTCCCTTGTGGGTTATTGGCCTGATTTTCCTGGTGTGCAAATCACGGTCTTCTGATACAGGAAAAGCATCCACCATCCCACTTGGTAGCAGAACCACTCGGTGTGCCTTCTGCAGAAGCGTGCAGTCCTGTAGAGTTAGCCATTTCTTCGCTTTGCCAGGGCAGCTGACCAGAATCATCCCTTTCTTTTGTTTTCAGTTCTATGTGCTCAACAACCAAAATGTCTTCCGTTTGGGGCTGAAGCACTTCAATAACAATGATCTCCTCTCCTTTGTGATGGATCAGCTTGGTGCTAAGGACGTCCTGCTGTTGCACTGGTGTCCGACCCATGCTATCTGTTTCTTCCTCTTGAGATGAAACCTGCAGAGCATTAAACATTTGGTTATTGCTATCAAGCCGAGCAACAGTAGAGACAGCTGAACCTGCACTGCTATGACTATGAGTGCCTCCACCAAAGCTATGGCTTCTCGAGACATCCTGCTCATCTCCCAGTTCTTCTTCTTCTTCATTGTCATCATCTACATTGTGTTCTGCACTCTCCTCCATACACTTTGGGATGGATGTACACAGCATAGATGTACTCTCTCCTAACTGATCAAGGACACATATATTTAATGGACAATGCCTGTTGTGTGTACCTAAATGTGCATCAGCTTGAAAAAATACATGCATGTTGTCTTCACTTCTTACAAGTTCTCCATCTGAAGATCCAAAAGGAAGAAAAAACTCATCCAGAGTCTGGTCGGAACTGGAACTGGTTGATCCTTGAATTTCATCATCCCAAGTTCCTTCTTCATTACTTGTCACTGATTCTCCATTGTCCCCCTCATTCTCATCTGAGTTTTCCCCCTCGTTCTCATCAGAGTCATCTGAAGATGATGTAGTAAATGATGAATCAGACTGGAACCCATCATCATGCACAGGAAAGGGAATGTCATAACTAGCTCGCCAGTCATAGGCTTTAATGTTGAAAGGGGAGCAGGCAAAGTTGATGAATTCATGCAAGAAGTGATTGGTGTAGTGGAGTAAATGAGGTTGCATAATATCTGCAAATGATTGGCTGTCCAGATCGTAGATGGTTATGTTATTCAGAACAATGTGCTGTATGTTGTTGATCAAGGATGCATGCGTACCACACAGCACTCGCAGCTCACGCTTCAACCAGGGAACTAACCTGTTAAGGCGGACAGGATTCCGGTGGAAAAAATCTGCTGATATATCCCTATAAAAACCTCCACTTTGGACATTCCTGACACGCACTCCAGAACGATAAAGGGCCCTCCTGAACTTAATTGTAACCTGCTCTCGAATTTGCCCAAGGGATATTCCTCCTGGGTGAGATGACCTCCTTATCCCCAGCTGTCTCATCAGGTCATCAAGCGTTCTCATCCTACTTTGAGACTGGGGACCTGAATATCCTTCATACAAGATCCCATTATCTGGCAATGACTCAGGTCTTTGAGCAATTGCTGACCTCTCCCCACACATGCCATAGGATGCATTTTCAAAGGGAACAATGTACTCTTCAAAATCAGTGTCAGATCGTATGGTGTGAAAGAAAGAGTTAAAATGCTGCTTACAGAGTGGACACTCTGCTTTCCTGTCTGACCACTCCAGGATACAAGCAAAACAGAATCTATGGAAGCAGGGATTTAAGAAGGCCACATTCCGTATTCTTTCCAAGCAGATAGGACACCGTGAGTCTGATGGTCCATCAGTTCCTAAGGCAGTGTTCTCATTTCCTGTCCCAGTCAGGGATGAAAAGCTGTTGTCAAAATTAAGCTCTTCATTTGACGATGCCATAATCTAATGAATAGGAAAAGAAGAAGCCCCCAGTCAATATAAAGGCTTACACCAGTAAAATATTTCCTAATAAAAACTGGTATAAGAACTAGCTATGGAAAATGTGTTACCTTCTGTTATGACGTTGCTGGATTTAACAATAAAACTGATGTTATCTCTGAGACATCTCCAGAGAAGTTGTAGTCCCACAAACCCACCCAAGTTCCTTCCTCATATACAGCAAAATGGAGTATATTGTGAGAACACCACAGTTAGCCCTCTTCATGTGTTTCTTGAATAGGGTGCCCATGGTGAAAAGGCAGTAGGGCTGTATGTTTAGCCCTGCCCCTGTGCTTTTCCTTCCATACAGACACCCCCATCACTGTGTTCAGGGAGCTCCTTTTTGTGATGTGGAACCCTGATAAAGCAGGGCTCTAATTTGCATGGGACCCTCCATGGGTCAGAACCCCCCTCCTGCCTTGCTTCAGAGATGACGGAAAATATGGTGACAGTGAAGGTGAAAGGAGGAGTGCAACTTTGGAGACAGGTCAAAATGCACAGCCCTTTTCAGCAGATACCCCATTCACACAGGTAATGCATGAATAGGGCTAATGAAAGTGCATATAGTCCAATAGCAATGCTACATTGCTATCAATTAGGAGATGGGTGAGAATTTGAACCTTGTCAGAAAAAAGGTGACAACCCTAGCAAATATATGGCTTTGTGGGATGAAACTGGGTTAAAAGAAAACTGCACATGTATACAAGATGTGGATATGTGAATGTAAACTGACTAGTGTATAATTCATATATGTATATATGCTGTTAAAGCTCCCTAATGAAGCTGGACTCTCTTTAACGAAAACTCTTGATTTAGGTACAGTACAAATGGGAGGATGAATCTCTTCCTTGTAAGTAGTCAAAAATAAATCTGTCCCTTACGTTTATATATTGTTTAATTGTTGTGGATCGACCAGAGAGCTTCAGCTATTGGGCAGTATAGAAATGTAATAAATACATAAATAATTTTGCTTCACTTTGGTTTTGATAAGAATTTACCCAAATTCACAAAGCTCTCCATATTTGAGACAAAAAGGACTTGAGGATTTTGGTTTGTGTGTTAAATGAATGTGAGAGAAACTGAATAGACAGATTCATCCATCCAGGCCCAGGGTTTGAGGGCTTAGATAGTAAAAAAAAAAACCCATTGTATTTAACCATGTTAGTGCTGAATTAGGGTTGCCACCTCTTCTTTTCTGGCAGGCTCCTCATCCTTATGGCAGGCAGGTACAACATGGTCCTCTCCATGCTGGGAATAGTTGTACCTATTGGATTTGGCTAGTGCAGATGGGTGCACAATTTGTTTCAGTTCATTTTTAATAAGAATTCACCAACATTTGTAAAGTTCTTCATATCCAGGAGAGAAAGGTCTTGGTATTTATTAAAAAAAAAAAAAAATCAATGTGGGAGTAAGTAAAGCTGACAGATTCTCCCGTTCACACTATAAATGCTGCAATGATTTTGTAAGAGTAAACAATACCAGTCCCTCACATGTGCCAATCAAATTACATGATCTTCACTAGATAACTGTCATACCAATGAATCTCATAGTCATATGGCTATAGCACAGGCAGATATAGATAGTTCTTCTGAAATGGCCAGTCACAGTAGCATTTACATTTCACTGTCTTCCAAAACTTGGTTCAACTCAACTACTACTTGCAAGAATGGCCAAAGACTATTTTGGTAGAAGTGCTTATTAATGGGACCTTCTCAAACTGGGGAGAGGTAACGAGTGGGGTACCGCAGGGCTCAGTCCTGGGGCCAGTGCTCTTCAACATTGTGATTAATGACTTGGAGGAGGAGGTGCAGGGAATGCTGATCCAATTTGCAGATGACACAAAATTGGGCAGGATAGCTAATACTTTGGAAGACAGAAACAAAATTCAAAGTGATCTGGATAGACTGGAGTGCTGGGCAGAAAACAACAGAATGACATTTAATAGGGATAAATGCCAAGTTCTGCACCTAGGAAAAAGAAACCAAATGCACAGTTACAAGATGGGGGATACGTGGCTCAACCACACTACAAGCGAGAAGGATCTTGGAATTGTTGTCCATCACAAGCTGAATATGAGCCAACAATGTGATGTGGCTGCAAAAAAGGCAAATGCTATTTTGGGCTGCATTAATAGAAGCATAGCTTCCAAATCCTGGGAAGTACTAGTTCCCCTCTACTCAGCACTGGTTAGGCCTCATCTGGAGTACTGTGTCCAGTTCTGGGCACCACACTTGAAGAAGGATGCAGACAAACTGGAGAGGGTTCAGAGGAGGGCAACAAAGATGATCAGGAGACTGGAAACAAAGCCCTATGAAGACAGACTGAAAGAACTGGGCATGTTTAGCCTTGAGAAGACTGAGGGGAGATATGATAGCACTCTTCAAGTACTTGAAAGGCTGTCACAGAGAAGAAGGCCAGGATCTCTTCTTGATCATCCCAGAGTGCAGGACACGGAATAATGGGCTCAAGTTACAGGAAGCCAGATTCTGGCTGAACATCAGGAAAAACTTCCTGACTGTAAGAGCAATACGACAATGGAACCAATTACCTGGGGAGGTGGTGGGCTCTCCCGCACTGGAGGCCTTCAAGACGAGGCTGGACAGCCATTTGTCAGGGATGCTCTGGCTTGGATTCCTGCATTGAGCAGGGGGTTGGACTCGATGGCCTGGTAGGCCCCTTCCAACCCTACTATTCTATTATATGATTCTATGGTAAGAAATTGATAAATATCTTTAACAGTAAGATCTTGAATTGCCCTAATTGAATTGCCAGCATTTTCAGAATAGGCATTGTTCAGTAGGCAGTGTTGGACATGAACTCAGCTTTTGAACTGACAGTCAGCTATGGATCACCTTGGAGAAGTTATTAAGATACTTTTCACATTCATGAAGTCTGCTCCAATTCCTCATAATGCAAATTGATTATTCGTTTACCTATATCCTGCCTTTCCACCAATCAAAGTAGTGCTCAAGGTGGGTAACAACATGCAATATACAATAAAACAATGAGCAATTAAGCTAAACAATTGAAAGCAACAACAACAACAACTAAAGCCGCAGAAGCATGGCAGGTAATTAAAAGAGTCAGTTTAAAATACCAAAATTAATTGAAAGGTCTCAGGGCCCAGCTACAGCACTGCAGTGGGCCTTGTAGGTTATAGCCAGGATTTGACTAGAAGTAGCCTGGAAGGGCTTGGGCCTATTCAGCCTCTGGAACCTCAGTGTCTGTGTGAGCTTGTCTCTGTCAGTTTTCTCAGGCAGAGCCAGGGGGAGTCACCCGACTCCCTGTCCACCCGCTGGTCTGGCCTTGGCAGGCAGGGAGGCTGGAAGCTGCCCGAGAACCTGGCAGAGGTGGGGTGGGGTTTGCAGAAGGGTTGCCCAGGTTGAAGCGTCACTGCTGGAGGGCTGAGCAGTGCCGCCCTGTTTAGACAGGGGCCTTGCTGAAAGGGTAAAGGCCCTTGTCTGTCAAGGGATCTGGAGGGGGTGTCCTACAGTCAGGCCTCCCCTTTTTAGCTGATGCAAAGGTGAAGAGCCTTTGCTAGGAACATGTCATCTTCATTGCCCGAAGCCTTCTCTGTTTGGATCCACCATCGCCTGGGCTTTTGGAGGCACTCTGCACATGGACTGGAACTTTGGATGGTTAAGGATTTGTCATGAAAAGTACTGTGAGGCTTTTCATAGACTTGAACTCTCGTTGCTGTGGATTGTGTGTCTGTGCTTGTGGTCAGCTCAGTGTACAGCAGGCTGGGTTTGATCTGTGACTTTTGGACTTCCCTCTGCCAGAACTCATGCAGCGTGGAGTTGCCAATGCAAAAGTGGTGGCCCAGAACTCCTTGCATGTGTGGGTATGCCCTTCCCTTGATCTTGATGGGCCTTGACCATGTAGCCTGGAGTTATCAACTAGAGATTCAAAGTTGGACTCTCTATGGGTGTGGGTTGTTTAGGCCTTTCAAGAAGTTATCCCTTGATTTCCTGATGGGTCAGTTCCAGTCAGGAGGAATCATTCTCTTTCCATGTCTGGGGTTGGAACTAGGGATGGAGGAGAATTTCTCCCCGAAACTTCAGGGGGCCGAGCGCCAACGTGTTCGGCCCCCCGAACAAGTTTCGGGGAGAAATCCTCCGCACCCCCCCGCACACTGCACCCCCCCCGGGACGGGACTTACCTTTTGCGAATGTCCCTCCCGGTGGCTGGTCCGGCCGGCGGTTCGGCGGGTTTTCGAGCGAGGCGGGAGCGGCAGCCGGTCTTTCGACCAGCTGCCGCCGCCGCCATTGTAATGAAAGAAAAAAAAAATGCCCCCTGATAGGCTACGTGACGATTCACGTAGCCTATCACGGCTGACTTTGCAGATCTAGCCGTGATAGGCTACATGAATCGTCACGTAGCCTATCAGGGGGCGTATTTTTATTTTTTTTTTTACTTCCGCGTTCGCGGCCGGGCGAGGCGAGACGCCTCCTCCCCAGCCTGAATTTCGGCCGGGCGAGGCGGGAAGCCTCCCCCCCCAGCCTGAATTTCGGCCGGGCGAGGCGGGAAGCCTCCCCCCCCGGCCTGAACTTCGCGGGGGGAGCAGCGAAGCGCTCCCCCCCACCGCGAATGGCCTTCGACGACAGGTAAGTGACTTTCGTCCACCCCTAGTTGGAACCCTGTGAAAGGATTGTCTGGGTTAGGTACCCAGGAATCTAGAGTCCCTTCCCTTGTGTTCAGAACCGTGGAAATGGTAACAGAGAAACCACGTTGATGAGGATCTCAGTCATAGTAGTAGTGTTTAGTTTGGGACTGTTCTGCAATTACATAGAGCCTATAGCTACTGACCATCAGCTATATGATTTCTGAAGAGTGTAACCATTCAGCTTTTGCCATGGGATTCCCTGCAATAAAGAACTCTCACCGATTTGGGTGTTCAGGGTCAGATTGCCTGAGTATGTGCACTGGGGGGATCGGGAAACCTGACAAAAGGCTACCTAAATGAAATTTTCTTCTACTGGTGGCTAAAAGATGTGCAGGGTGCAATCCTATCAGGGTAGGCGACCATCTCCAAACTTGGAGGTGACCGCCTATCCAATGCAAGGCAGGAGCACTGTGGAGGTGTCTTCCCCTTTGTGCTTCAGCCGCCCTGCATTTGCAGCTAGACAGCCTATTTTAGCTGTCTAGCTGCAAGAAGTCGGGGGGGGTGGATGCCAGATGACACATAGGAAGCATTGAAAATGCACTTCTGCCCTCCCTGCCCTGCCCCCAGGAATGCCCCATTTTTGCTGCTCCGCGCTCCTTTTATGAGCATGGTGCACTGGGCTGATCCGTGCTGCCTATGAGGCAGCGTGGGAGGGTGTGGAGGTCGGTTCCTAGGGAACCAACCTTGGAGTGTGGGCTTTGAGGTCGGTTCCCGGGAACCGACCTATCCTGTGGCTGTCTAGCTGCTGACTAGCAGCCATAGGATTGCACCCTGAGGGAATATATTATATTAAGCTGTATGGAAGAATAAAAAATAAACAAACAAATAGAGAGTGGGTCAAATTAATGCCCTATGAGACAGAGACCCGCAACAGGGGTGGGGCATCCTAAAGAAAAGGCCCTCTCAGATGTCCCAACTAACCTAGCATCCATCCATATTGGGATGCAGAGAAGGACCTCTCCATCTGGCCTTAGGGCACAGACATGATGCTTGTACTAGACCAAATCTGGTATTACTATGGTTGCTTCAGAAATTTAATCTTTACAATCCTATATGAAATGATCTGCACCTTAGAACAATGTGTGAACTGGAACACAGCTATCCACTGGATTACACTTCTCCTAATGTTGTGGTACAGTTCTTGGCCATGTGAACATATCAAAACACATATTTAAACATGTATTTTGAGAGAATAGACAAAGTTAAATTATGTTTTAAAATACATATTTAAAACTACATATTCTGAGAGGATTTTTTAAAATTACAGATTCATGTGGAAATAGAATGGAACAGAATCATAGATAAAAAGCAAGCAAAGGTTACATGGATAAGAAATAGACAAATTTACCCATGACAGTATTCCAGCTGAGCTATTTAAAATCCTAAAAGATGATGCTGTTAAAGTGCTGCACTCAATATGCCAACACATTTGGAACACTCAACAGTGGCCACGAGACTGGAAAAGGTCACTTTACATTCCAATTCCAAAGAAGGGCAATGCCAAAGGGTGCTCACCGTACAATTGCGCTCATTTTCACATGCCAGCAAGGTTATGCTCAAAATCCTACAAGCTAGGCTTCAGCAGTATGTGAACCAAGAACTACCGGAAGTACAAGCTTGGTTTCGAAGAGGCAAAGGAACTAGAGATCAAATCGCCAACATTCGCTGGATCATGGAGAAAGCAAGAGAATTCTGAAAAACGTCTATTTCTGCTTCATTGACTATGCTAAAGCCTTTGATTGTGTGGATCACAACAAACTGTAGCAAATTCTTAGAGATGGGAGTACCAGACCACCTTACCTGTCTCCTGAGAAACCTGTACGAGGGTCAAGAAGCAACAGTAAGAACCGGACATGGAACAACCGATGGGTTCAAAATTGGGAAAGTAGTACAACAAGGCTGTATATTGTCACCCTGCTTATTTAACTTATATGCAGAGTACATCATGAGAAACGCCGGGCTGGACGAATCACAAGTCGGAATTAAGATTTCCGGGAGAATTATCAACAACCTCAGATACGCAGACGATACCACTCTAATGGCAGAAAGCGAAGAGGATCTAAAGAGCCTCTTGTTGAGGGTGAAAGTGGAGAGTGCAAAAGCTGGTTTGAAACTCAACATTAAAAAAAACTAAGATCATGGCATCTGGCCCCATCACTTCCTGGCATATAGAAGGGGAAGAAATGGAAGCAGTGACAGATTTTATTTTCTTGGGCTCCAAGATCACCGCAGACGGTGACTGTAGCCATGAAATTAGAAGACGCTTGCTCCTTGGGAGGAAAGCTATGGCAAACCTAGACAGCATAGTAAGAAGCAGAGACATCACCTTGCCAACAAAGGTCCGTCTAATCAAAGCTATGGTTTTCCCAGTAGCAACGTATGGCTGTGAGAGCTGGACTATAAGGAAGGCTGAGCACCGAAGAATTGATGCTTTTGAACTGTGGTGCTGGAGAAGTCTCTTACGAGTCCCCTGGACTGCAAGGAGGTCAAATCAGTCCATCCTAAAGGAAATCAACCCTGAGTGCTCATTGGAAGGACAGATACTGAAGCTGAAGCGCAAATATTTTGGCCACCTAATGCGAAGAGAAAACTCCCTGGAAAAGACCCTGATGCTGGGAAAGACTGAAGGCAAAAGGAGAAGGGGACGGCAGAGGATGAGATGGCTAGATAGCATCACGGATGCAATGAATATGAACTTGAGCACACTCCGGGAGAGAGCGGAGGACAGGAAGGCCTGGCATGCTATGGTCCATGGGGTCACGAAGATTCGGACACGACTTAACGACCGAACAACAAAAATTATTATTTGTTTACAGCCTGGTTCATGCACTTCCTTGGAGAAAGATCCTCTCTGTACCTAATGCAACATGTGATGGCCAAATTAGACCTGACAGTGGCAGATCCATTTCTCATAATCAGGTTGCTACCGATGCTCTATAAAGCAGAGTGGGGATGAGGAGAGACTTCAAGTGCACCTGGAGCACCTAAACATGAGTGGAAGAAAAATCCATAGCAAGAAGGCTGGGAGGGAGGAGCATATGTGTGGGCGGGGGGGGAGTGGCCAAACAATGAAGTTCACCAAATGGAGAGTCCACCAATAGAAAAAGAGCTAAGCAACACCAACGAGTCTGCAAAAGATCTTACCTAGAGATATTCACTAATATTTTGTTTCCTTCTTCTCTAGTACCTCCCTTTCACTCCACTGTGAGGTCGCCTCTGGCCTCCTTTTCTCCTCATCTCTCTTGCCTTTCCCTTAAGGGTCCATGTCTCTTGAACTGCTTGGGGTAAGCAACATTCTGACTGAGCATTTTGATGACCTCACAATCACAGACACAAACACCCAGCTCACAATGCTGCCATCAGTAGTGGGCCTTACCTATGAAAAGATAAACTCAAAGTGCTATTCCAGTTATGACAACAAACAAATGAATTGAAGAAAACCAGTATGCACTATGCAGTAGCTTGATTGGATAAGATACTTGCCTTCTAACAGTATATATCTCAAACTATATATATAATAGGTACAGTAGCTGTTGCTATTTTTTCACTGGATGTGAAATGTGTTGAGGCTGTATAACTAATTAGTATTTAGTATTAGTATTTCTGGAATGTGTCTTTCAAAGGTATATTTGGCCAATAGACTATCGGCTTGTTTGCTTCATTACTGGTTCTGTCAATTCTAATGTTATACATCAGTGATATATGAATGCTCCCTGAAAAGTTATTGTTTTTAATTGGCATCTTTAATTGGCATGTGTGAGCTTAATTGATCTTCATTTCAATTGCCAGGTTTTAAAAGAGTTTAACTTTGGTTGCGTCATTACCACCATTGCTTCTGATCTTTATGTGAGCCCACTAGCGTAATGCAAAATTTGAGGTTACTTTCATCTGAAAACATGTTGGAAGGTATGTGGGATGCTGAAGGAAAGTGGAAAACACTTCAGCTTGCACTGTCTATGCTTGCTTTTTGTTCTGCTTACTTAAGGTGACAATGCATACCTGGGAGTAAGCCCCACTGAGATTTACTTCTGAATAGACATGCATAGGTTTGTACAGTAAAAGTTTGTTCTCTTTCATTCTCTTGGGGGCATTGCTCTCCCTTGCTGTGTATTCCATATTTTTCTTAGCTGTAAGGAATTGCCAAAGCATAGGAAACAGGAACAGGATGCCTATTTTATTTTATAATTTATTTTATAATTTTATTTTCCTTCAATGTAAAGCTTATAGGAGGCCATATAAATACACACATTCTCAATGCATTAGGCATCTTTGTTTGCTTGGGCCCTTGTTCACTAGCCATGATCTTGGCATAATTCAGCAGCTCCCATCTGTCTTCTGTTCAGACATTTTGCAAATACACATCAGAATTAAGCTTTATTGTCAAATGTCTGTGAAAACACCAGAAAATGAAAAATAGCTACAAACATAGGATGCAATCCAATGTAAAGTATTCATTTTTTCCCCATTAAAACAAACCATTTTAACTATTCTATATGGGAAATACTGGTGTGTCTGTGTGTGTGTGTGTGTGTGTGTGTGTGTGTGTCTGTCTGTGTCTGTCTGTCTTTGAACACTCCTGGTGAGTGGGAAATATGGCAATAATAAACACAATGAGAACAACATTGATGATCACTGTAAGTGCAAATGCATCTGATTTCAAAAAAATGGGACACCAGCCAGTTGACTAAACTCTCCCAGTATAGTAAGGGGGGACCCAACAGCAATTCATCTGCAAATGAATTGGTACAAGGGCAACGCATGCTCATATCAACCATTGCTCTTATCCAACAAGGGCAATCAATCCACTTGCCAAAGAAGGCTTAAAGGAGTGAGTAGTCATGGAAATAGGCTGAAGGTGTATGCAGTGTTTCCATGTAGGTTTAATTCAGACACCTGGTAGCCCCAAGGACCAGGTACATGCAAGAATGGAGGGGCCTTTGCTCAGTGACAGAGCACATTTTTTTTTGCATGCAGGAGGTCTTAGCTTCTATACCCAGCATCTCTAGGTAGGGCAGGAAAGGCTCCTGCCTGAAATCCTGATGAGCCATTGCCAGTCAGTGAAGACAGTTCTGGACGAGATGGATCAGTGATCGGACTCAAAGGCAGCTTCTTATATTCCTAAGAATTACCTCTCTAAGCCAACAATTGATATTTAATGAACCATTGAAATAATTTGTCAAATAGCAGAAGGAGGAGCATGCAGGTATTAGAATTTCCCCATTCATAGAGTCTTATTACAGGGTGAGCAGCACCGTATTCCAAACAAAATACAGCTTTAGTCATTGTACTGCTGACAATTCAACCTATACAAATCAAGGCATTCCATATAAACAATAGAAGAACTAGGTGATTTGGTGTAATGGGATCATCTCTTCCAGGACAAAAGCAAACTCCATCTCAAAATGACAGGGGGAGATGCACAGGGCTAATTTGAAGTAATTTAGACCTCTGGATGAAATTGGTTCCTGATCCTGACAGTGATATATGGCCCTTGCTACAGCTTATGGCCTCATCACACTTAAACTAATCCTTCTTCCTGTTCTCAGCTCTCCTTAATTCCTGTAGGCTCCAGTCATCTGTTTACATGGATGAGCACAAAGGGGAAAATGTACCGTGCATTTTTCAAACTCATTCAAAATGTACAAGTAGCTTCTTCAAAATGAGCATACAAGGTTATCTAATGCATATTCTGCCAGATTAATAAATTGTCTTCCTTTATGCCAAGTGGAGACTATCAACAGCACTTGAGCAAACATCTGGTGGATTATTTGGGGGGTTGTTTGTTTTTTTTCATTTCCTCCCTAAAAAAAAAATGGCTAATTGATCTTTATATAATATTAATGAATGTGTTTCCCCCCCTTTATGTAAGTGATTTCCATCAATTTACCTTCATTGGGTTCAATGCAATTTAAATAACAGATTTACTTGGATCCCTCAAAGCTCAATCCATAAGCCATGTAAACCAAAGTACTTGGTCTGCTGTAGTTCCATTAATTTCACTAGAGCTTACTCATGAGAAATCCACAAACCCGATTTGGTCCTTTTCATTGCAGATATGGAGAACTGAGGTACAGGAAAGCAAAGCAAAAGTCACTGTGTGTTGTATGTTTTGAAGAGATATATGGAATAAAGAACTAAAGCCACTGCATGTTATCAGCAGTATTTCAACCTAACAAAGATGTGTGTGGTATGTAAAGCAGCCTTCCCCAACATGGTGCCTTCTAATTCTTGTGGACCAGGTCCCACCAGTCCCAGCCACCATGGCCAGTGGTCAGGAATCCTGGAAGTTCTAGTCCAAAACATCTGCAGGGCACCAGGAAAACTGATGTAGGTTGATCTAATAATAACCCAGCTATATTCTGATGTAGGTTGATCTAATAATAACCCAGCTATATTCTCCAGTGGAGTGTCAGTTTTGATTGACCTCACAAGTGAAGGCTGCTCACTTGTTTTTATTCTTCCTGGTCATGCCTGGGTCTTTAATCGGATAACCAGTCTCCCTTAGGTGCTGCCAATCTGGCTTATACCTGCCTGTTCCCTTGCCTGCTTGCCAGGCCAGCTCCCTCCCTTCAAATAGATATCTCGTCATCAACCCTAGCCACTGGTTTTGGACAGCACCTTTCTAAAAATAGCTCCTGGAGTTCTCTGGCTAAAACCAACCCCAATTGTGCAGATACTCTACTTTGTTTCTGTCTTAAATGGCCACAGCCCAGCACTCACTGTCAGGCAATTTCCACACTTGTTCCCTTCTTCTGCCTCCTTACAGTGTCATCACCAGCCACTGCAAAGCAAGTTCCTCTCCAAGTTAAAACACTGTCATCATTCACCTTCTGTAAGCACATAAGACCTCTGGATGTGTTCACATTTATTGTTTCCATCCAGTGTATTCTGTCTTCTACTTCTCAATTTATCACTGTTAGTTTTTCCAACCCCTTCATCAAAGAGCTTATCTATCTTCAGTCTATTTGAACAGGATTTTTACACAAATCTTTCCCAGCATCCAACTTTTCCATAGGACCTGACCATCTTAATCTGTGTGCTTTGTTTTCAGAAGAAACAAGATATATTGGTTATTCACACACTTCATCTGTGTCATTATCTGCTGGTGTTTCACACGGATGAAAACAGGGACACTACTCTACATGAATATCTGGTGGTTCCAGGCATCACATGGTAGGTCAGAAGGTGACTTGGCAGGTCAGAGGAGGGAGCCAACATAATTCAGGCTACAAGCCAAATTTATATTTTAACTTGGGTTAAAAAAGAGAGAAAGTTTAGGTATGTACCCTGTTCCTGTTGTGATCTTGAAAGCAGGGTGAAAAAACTTTTTTTTTAAGCTGTATGTAGCAGGAAATCAAAATTTCAGGTAGCTGTTCCTCTCTTGTTCTGAAGAGGGCAAGTCTTTTCCCCCAACCATGAGCCTCCCAATCCTCCTTCTGCACGCTCCTTTGCCTACCTGGTTGCTGGGAGGGAGGTCTCTGTCTTCCATCCCCTTGGCATGTGGTGCTTGGCACTGCTATAGCAGCAGGCCTGGCAATAGCAACATTTCTCAGGACTTTTGATGGATGTCAGGAATGAGTAAGATTGTCGAAAGAAAGAAAGAAAGAAAGAAAGAAAGAAAGAAAGAAAGAAAGAAAGAAGCTCAGGGATGTGGTAAATGTTCCTCAGAAATGTTGTTAGTGTTACCTAAACTCTTTTGGTTTCCTAACAATTCCTCAGCAGGTTTTTTTTTTCCCCTGAAAAAGAATGCCCAAACTCACTTTGAACTTCACCTTGCTTTGGTGAAATCCAGGGATGAGTGAAGTACAGAACCCTCAATCTAGAAATGTAGTTGGACTGATCATATCTACACCCTTTTGTGTTCCTCAAAATTCCTCAGAAGTTTCATTCCAAAATTCACTTCAAATTTCATCTTTGGTGACAATTCCAGCTAGACGATGGCCTTGGAGGACAGAATACTAAGTTCATGTCCTACTCACACTGCCATTGAGCTCCTGAACTCCTTAGGTGGGGTGAAATACAACAAATATATTCCACAGAATCCTTATTCAGTGGACAAGCTCAAAGTTATTCAAATCCACCTTTTGGAGGCTATTCAGATATGAATACCTTTGGGCTTGTCAATCTTGGTGAATATACCACTATGTAAATTGAAACTGGAGCGACTATGATCTCAGAAGCTAAGCAGGGCCAGCCTTGGTTAGTACTTGGATGGGATACTGCCTGGGAATCAGGCTTCCTGCACTGAGCAGGGGGTTGGACTCGATGGTCTTGTAGGCCCCTTCCAACCCTATGATTCTATAATTCTGCTTTAGGGTTTTGCCATTTTTGTGACTTTATCCAGAGGGATGACATTTTACTACTCTCTCCACATATCCTTTTAGTGATTAAGGGCACAATCCAATGGGGGTAGGCAGCTGCCTCCGAACTCAGAAGCGACCACCTATCCAATGCAGGGCAGGAGAAGCACGGAGGGGATCATCCCCTCCGTGCTTCAGCCACCCTGCATTTGCAGCTAGACAGCTGATTTCAGAGCGGGGGAAGTGGCTGCCAGATGACACGTTGGATATGTGATATCAGCATTTCCACCTTCCCCGCCCCGGAACGCCCCCTGGAATGCCCTGTTTTCACCGCTCTGCTCTCCTCTTCCAAGCATGGAGTGCTGGGCCATTCTGAGCTGCCTCTGAGGCAGCATGGGAGGGGGGGAAGGTTGGTTCTCAGGGAACCGAATTCAGAGCGTAGGCTTTGAGTTCGGTTTCCAGAAATCGACGTATCCGACGGCTGTCTAGCCACTGACTAGCAACCATAGGATTGCTCCCTTACAAACATTTTAATTACAGCAGCTTCAAAGAAAACATTGTGCAATTTTAATATTCTGCCCTCTCCCAAAGGTAACAGAAAATGCGTTATAGTAATTTGCAGTTAATATAGTGGGTAATGTCTGAGTATTTTAATTTTTTCAGGCAGTCATTCAGTGGAAAAGCCTAACATGACCTTCATTTATTTATTTATTTATTATTAAATTTATTAATCACCCATCTGGCTGGTCACCCAGCCACTCTGGGCGATGTACAGCATACAATAAAACAGTTTAAAACAATAAAATTCTACAATAAAAACATTTTCTAAAATACCCTAACCCACCCCAAATGCCTGCCTGAACAACAACGTTTTTAGTGCACGATGGAAGCTCATTAAAGAGGGGGCATGACGGAGTTCCCTAGGGAGGGAGTTCCACAGAGTGGGGGCCACCACAGAAAAGGCCCTCTCCCTTGTCCCCACCAGTCTAGCTGTCCTGGCTGATGGGACAGAGAGAAGGCCATCCGAGGCTGATCTTGTTAAGCAGCCTGTCTGGTGCTGCTGGAGGCGCTCCTTAAGATAGGCTGGGCCGGAACCATATAGGGTTTTAAAGGTCAAAACCAACACCTTGAATTTGGCCTGGAAAACAACTGGTAACCAGTGCAACTCCTTCAGCACTGGAGTGATGTGATCTCGCCTGCGGCTGTCTTTAATCAGGCGAGCCGCCGCATTCTGTACCAGCTGCAGCTTCTGAACCGTCTTCAAGGGTAACCCCATGTAGAGCGCATTACAGTAGTCTAAACGAGAGGAGAGCAGGGCATGTAGTACCGATGGGAGCAGATGGTCAGGAAGGAAGGGGCGCAGCCTCCACATCAGATGGAGTTGATACAGCGCTGTCCGGCTCACAGCTGACACCTGAGCCTCCATGGACAGCTGGGAGTCCAAAATGACCCCCAGGCTGCGGACCTGGTCTTTCAAGGGTAGCCGTACCCCATTCAACACCAGGTCAACATCCTCCAGCCTCCTCTTGTCTCCCACCAAAAGTACCTCAGTCTTGTCAGGGTTCAACTTCAGCTTATTCCTCCCCATCCAGCTACTCACCGTCTCCAGACATTTGGACAGGGATTCTACGGCCAACCTTGGTGAAGATTTGAATGAGAGGTAGAGCTGCATGTCATCCGCATATTGATGACACCGCACCCCAAACCTCCTTCTGCCTAGACTTGACTTGGTATTTCTAACCTGTAGGTGTCATTAAGGAAATTTAACTCTACTTGATCAGATTAATAATGGTGGCACAAGAGAAGCATTTAAGCAGCAATTTATACTGCATCATAATCCTAATGGGGTTCATATATGCCTAGCTGTTTAAATTTATAAATTCTTTATATGTCACATGAATATATATATATATATATATATATAGAGAGAGAGAGAGAGAGAGTCAGATGCCAGGGATTAATTTCTTCCTCAGAGCAGTCAATTATGCTGAATAAAGTCAGATGCTAGTATTTGATAACCTTAGTCATTCAGATTAATGAGACCTCCACTGTTCCATATAGGGATCTTATTGTATTAATGGAAGAGAGAGAAAAATCAACACACAATTATAGCTAAGAGTGATGGAAATTTTCTCATATTCTGAGGAAAATTCAGTTCAAATAATTCATGAGAAGACTACAAAGACAAGCTTCCCTGAACTGAGTTCCACCAGGTTTTCACAACTGCAGAAGAGAAAAGATTGGACCTGAACTGGACTCCAGAGGCTCATGTGTGCAAGGGTTTCATAATTACTAAGCCAATCCTGCAGCTGGGAACAGTATATCTCATATTCTTTGACTGCACATAAGGAGAGTTTCACAGAGTCCTCTCTCTCGGACTGGGCAACAAAGTTTGGATAGAAGGAAGGCATCTATAGTCTGGTTCCAAACATTAACAGCTTCACTGCAGTTGCAAAACATACATACTCCATCCTACATTTCAGCTGTGGGTTCACTGGTGTGACAAGAGAAAATGCTTCTTCACACAACAAATAATTAACTAATAGAATTAGTTATTGCACGATGTGATGGCCAACAGCTTAGATGGCTTATACAAATTCAGGAAGGATAGGGTTTGTTGTTGTTGAGTCACCTTTCAGCAAAAGGAGGGCCCCCAAGGCAACTTAGAGTTAAAACTTGCAACATTTTTTAAAGCAATTTAAAACAATGGCTAATAGTCTTGTTAACAATGGCCTAAGTCTTTTCAGTTAGGCTTACCTGTGACTGAGCTGTACCACATTAGGTTACACAGTTGCAAGATCACACGATTGACTGCCCATACATAGAATACAATTAAATTACATTAAATTAAACCTTTTACATGAAAAGTTAGTTTAAGCAATACAGGAAGCTGCCCTATACCAGTCCAGCTGCCCTATACCAGTCCAGCCCTATACTGCCCTATATCAGTCCATCTAGCCTGCTACTATCAACACTGTCTGGCAGCAACTTTCAAGGGTTCACACGGGAATCTTTCCCAGCCTTACTCGGAAATGCCAGGGTTTGAAATGGGACCACTGAGCTATGGCCTCTTCATGGGGGTGGGAGTGATGCCAAGGCTAGAGAACCCTTCTTTGTATGGAGGAACGTATAGTCATGTATGCCCACACTGCAGTTTGACATGGTACTATCAGAAAGTGAAACAGGCTAACCCACTCAGTGAGGACCAAACTAGAGGAGGCATTGGGAAATCCGTGACTGGATCTCCATTTTAAAAAAGAAGAAGAAAAAGAGAAGAAGTTAAAACACAGTGATGGGGCAATTGGATCAGAATTATGGGTTAGCCTTTTTATCCTCATGCCATTTTTCTAATCTAAATTTATCCCCTTCCTTAGAAGATGCTATTTGCCTGCTTAAAACCCATATGTTTCCCCCTGCAGATAGGGTGGCCTCTTCAGCATTGCCCCAAAAAAGGACATGCATCATCAAGAATAAGGGCAAAAGAGGACACAGATTTGCACAACATTTGCATATGCTAGTTTATATGTATACATGAAAATGCAGAAATAATTGCTCTAATTTAAATAAAAATACAATACATCTGACCATAGTGGGGAAGACTGTGACCAGGTGACCTGCGTGCAGTGCTGAGTGAGCTGCTGTCAGGTGCTCACTGTTGGCGGGCAACTTCAAGACCCGGCTCTTCCTGCTGAGGGTTCTTTATCTTTAAAGCAGATATGGACTGGAAAGCCTTTTGGTTTGATGATGCCTTCAAATAGAGGACTGCCCCTGGCAGCACTTCAAATAGAGGACTGTCCTGAAGGTAGGGTAGCATTTGTCCTATAGTAAATATGGCAAATAGCAATTTATAGCAAGGGGGCAATTTAGATTGGTGAAATGGCATGGGGAGAAAGAGTTAATCCCACCTTCCCAGGTGCCATAGTCCCAATCTTCTACACACACACACACACACACACACACGCACGCACACCACAGCTTCCTTTAGCTTAAAAAAAGAAAAAAAGTAGGCAATTTAATCACAAGCATCCAGACATCTTGTCTTGTTTGGCCCTCGAAGCAAGGCCTGACTGGAAGCTCTGTGTTAAAAGGCAACACCCTTCTAGTTGCCAGAAGCTGAGAAGTAGCAACTATCCCTTTCACATCATGCTCCAGAGCTTTTAAAGACACCTGTTGGAAGCAAAAGGCTGGGCTAAATGGACCTCACTCTGAACTGGTAAGGCAGTGCTTAAGCTCTTCAAATCAACACACACAGGGATGTGGGAAGTGGCTTTAAACCAAGTCAGACATTGGTCCATCTTACTCAGTACCATCTACATCACGGGTATGCAACCTGGTGCCCTCCAGATGTTTTGGACTACAACCCCCACAATCCTTGCCATTAGCCATGCTGGCTGGGGCTGATGGGAGTTGTAGTGCAAAACGTCTGGTAGGCACTGGGTTGCCTACCCTGGTCTACATGAACATCAAGGTTTCAAGCAGGAATCTTTCCCAGCCTTACCTGGAAATGCCAGGATTGAACCTGGGAGCTTTTCTATGTAAAGCCAGTGGAGGGTGGTGGCTCTGATGTCAGTGGGGCTGTGAATTCACTCCGAGTTTCATTCAGAACCAGTCAGAACTCTAAAGGAGCTATCCAAGGTGCTTCACAGCTTGAATAGCTCCTTTAGAATTCTGACTGGTTCTGACTTAAGCCCCGAGTGGATTCACTGTCCCACTGTCCCACCAGACCATCGAGTCCAACCCTCTGCTCAATGCAGGAAGCCTGATTCCCAGGCGGTCTCCCATCCAAGTACCAACCAGGGCTGACCCAGCTTAGCTTCCAAGATCAGACGAGATCAGGCTCAGTTCACCTCTGTCAGAGCCACACACACACACACACACAGCACTGTGGAAATCATGTGTACTTTACCCTGATCCAAGGCAAAAAGTAAAGATTATCTTTGGGTAAATGCAAACTACTGATGTCAAACAACATTCATAATTATGTATTGTCAGCACGGATATATTTTTTTTTTTTTAAGTCTCTCCTGGCAACTTAAGAGGCCAGGAGCTAGCATCTCACATAATCCCACCCCCCAACCTGAAGTTCACTTTTTCAATACAGCAGGCTGCAAGCAGAAGCACTGAAATGGAAAGCAATATTCTGGACTGACTGAAGCCTAGTAGTTTTCCTGTCCCTGACTTTCAACATGAAGCAGAATTTCACAAGCACAATGAAATGGCAACCCAAAGTCAACTCTGATACTCTCTGTTCAGATTGTCAGGTAAAACAAGTTGATTGTAGGAAATGGAACAAAGAACAGTCCCTGCTGCTTGTGGAGTGAGTGTGCCTTAACACATGGGTTGCGTGATATGGGCATGCCCCAATTCCCACTAATTTATCAGGGGTTCACAGGCTGCCATTGATGGAGGAACCACTGGGGGATTCTGGCTAAAGGAGTTATCTCCACTGCACTGTCCTACTTTTTCCTGAAATAACCAACAAGCCCATCAATCACTATTTCACAGTATCAAATAATGAATGTGCAACATCAATCAATATTTGATAGGATCTGACATGTAACACTATCGAACACCTGAGATGTAATAGGTATCAACAGTTGATAGTATCAGCAACAATTGACAGTACCAGACACTAGAGATGCACTGGCAATGAGGCTCTGTCTGTATCTAATAGCTGGCCTGCAACAGAATTTAATGACTGTTTGTATTTTCATTGTTTTAGCCAATCAAAACATAACATGAAGATTTCGGATTGGACCCAGGTTTACTTAGAGCAGACCTTTTGAAATAAATGGGGTAGAAGTTAGTCGTGACTAAGTCATCCCATTTATTTCAGTGGGTTTATTCTAATCATGACTAAGCTTGGGTCTATCTCTTCAAGTTCTAGCATAAACACTGCAATCCTATGCACTCAGAAATAAATAAGTCCCATTTAGTTCAATAGGTTATCTTTATATATACCTACCAGCTGAGAATAGCACTTCATGCATATGATGTGAGCTCTACTCACAAGAGCTTATGCCACAATAAATCTGTTAGTCCTTAAGATGCCACAACAAGACTCTTCGTTGTTTTCACACTACTATGTAATTTTTGCACTGTTTTCCAGTGTTGAGAAACATTTAGAGCTCTCCGCTCTAGACAAATGTCCTCCAGCCTCTGAAGGAAGCCCTGGTGGACAATTAAACTCTTTCCCATCTGATTCTCCCAAGAAGTTCCTTCTCAATAGTCTAAAATGCTTCTGCTTCTATATAAAAGCCTCGATAACTCAATAAACAGGTATGGAAAAGAGTGAACATTTTGTAAAAATCTCCTCATATATGTCAACACAGTTCCATATGTGTGTGTGTGTGTGTGTGTATGTATATGTGTATATATGTATGTATGTATATGTGTGTGTGTGTGTGTGTGTGTGTGTCTGTGTATATGTATGTATGTATGTATGTATGTATATATATATTATATATAATTTCTATTCTTGAGTACCTCCAGTTACTGTTTGGGGAAATGCGAAGTCTAATTATTTTGGTTTGTAACTACTGCTCTCAAGCTGGATTGGACTGGTGGAGTGCTGAGGGCAAAGAAAGACTATTTGTGTCTTTTCTGATCCATCCGTTTGCCTGAAGTTGTGTGTGTGTGTGGGGGGGGGTTAATTCCAGCTGTGCTGCAAAAAATGAAGATAGCCAGCACTTTAGAGTCTGGCTCATAAGCACAAACATTTTCAGCACCGAGGGTTTTAACTGATTGTTAATTAGCTTGCTGCAAACACCACCACACACAAATAGTTTGCTGCCGAGAATGACAGCAGTCTGTTGTTTTTAACGAGGCCTGGGCTGGAATGTTTTGCCAAGTGAAATAATAACCCTGGCTGAGTGTAGTTTGATCCAACGTCGGGAATGAAAGCTGATGCACAGCATTACCTTCTAGTGGAACCAGTGCAGATGACCGTGGAGAGAGAGAATGGACACCCTCCACAAAACCATGATGCTACTGCCCGGTTGCTTTAATGTTATGCCCCAGGATGCTCTACACTAGGTCAGAGAACTTAACTGAGCAGCAATATACATTTAGAAGCCAAAGCTACTTTCTGCTTAACCATGGGGTACAGATGAGATACCCGAATATTCATGGAAGATAAAATGCTCACTGTCGATTGTGCAGAATCAACAAAATCCCTTTTCTTCCCCACTTTCCAGACATTTGGATTAACATAAAAAAAGTGGCCTGAAAGAAGACAGGTGAAAATGGGAGTCCTCTAAATTCAATCTTCCAAAGTCATCTGATTATCTGACTGAGCAATCCCATACAGGCCTACTCAGAAATCAGCCCCACTGAGTTCAATGTGACTTACTGCCAAGTAACTGTGTATAGGATTGCAGCCTAAATGAATACATATTTGTGTAGGTTGAAGAATGATGTGCAGAAACAAACTAGGCTCTCCCCTGACTGAATTCCCATTAGCAAGCTGCAGAGCTGTGCTGCCTTGCCTTATCATTTATTAATTTAATGTAGGAATCTACAGCCACCCTTCCACAAAACAAAAGAAAACACTTCTCAGGGCAGCTTACATGAGATGATACCACATTAAAACTATTATGGAACACAGATAAAGACAAACAAATAAAAACTGAACCTGCAAAGGCAAGACAGTGAAAAATAGCATCTCTCTCCCCCTCTCCCTCTCCCTCTCCCTCTCCCTCTCTCTCTCTCTCTCTCTCTCTCTCTCTCTCACACACACACCCTTCTTAAAATTACTACTAAACATGACCTTGCTTTGAGATAATGGAGGACAGAAAAGTTTGGTAAATAACAGCTATCAGCTAACTAGTTTCTTTGGACAGTACCCTGCTGTGTCATTTTTTGTTTGAGTTTGCAGAATGACACCACTGGATGCTGCCCTTTGATTAGAGCCTTAGTGATTGGACTGGAATGGCTCTCTGGCATTGGTCTGTGATTACATAGCATGTGATGGTCATGCATCCTTCCTGTCCTATAGCAGTCAGGCTGAGAGCCTGCAGGGCACAGAATAATGCTTGAATGGACTTTGGCTGAAGTGAGATTTGTCTGGCATCAGCAGCACGCCTTCAGTATCAAGCAACAGATATCAAGTTCCAGCCAGGCAGCAGGATTCAGAAGGTCAAGTTCTTTAGGCCCTGAGAGAGTTCCCAGGTGAGACATGTTGCTCCTAAAGTGGTCTGTTGATGAAAGTATCTAAATAACAAAACAGCCTGTTGAGTGCCTGCCACTTAAGGGGGGTCCACATGACCCCATCCACACTTTGAATGAATGTTTGGAGGTACAGAGGGCTGTTTAGGCTAACCCCGATCATTGCCATTGCCATGCACCACTGCCAAGCACCCCTGACAAACATCTGCTTCATATTCCTCATGTGTACAGACGTACATGTGGAGAGCTCATACAGATGAGGAGGGACTCTGGCCAGGGTCCTTGTGTGTACACACTCTTTCCAGCTAATGTCAATGGGCCTTTGGGGGGAGTGTGGCATGGGTGCGTGGTGACAGTTATGGGCAGGGTTAGCCCACACAGATCTGCGACCCCCTCTGCATGTTAATTCAAGATGTGTAGCGGGTCATGTGTACCCACCACTGGCCAAGAGCTTATTGAGGAATGAGAGAACATGTGTGATTGGAGGATGTTAAAGCTGTAGATTCGGAGGCATCCTTTGTGAAGTGGGATCATGGGCCTCAGAGGCAAGTATCAAGGACTGGTGGCTAGTTCTCCCTTGGGCTGGGCTTCAGGCAAGCTTGTGCCTATGGTGGAGTTGGGGAGAAGGTAGATCGGGATCTACTGCTAGTTCTCTGAGCAATCTGCAGTAGATTGGCGACCGTTTCTCACTCCCAATTGTCTAACAATAGCAAGAACTAAAAGGTCTCTCTTGGGAGAGTAGGGGAGAGATTGCTGAAAAATAATGCTTGCGGGAAAACCGGGCATGGGTTGTGTGTGTGTGAAAGCACCTGTGTAAGCTGGGTTCTGATACTGATCAGTGATCACAAATCCCTGGGCTGAGCTTCTGCTCAGAGAAATCCTGTTTCTTAATTCTTAACACATGTGCATTTGGCTCTGCTTGGTGAGTCTCAGGGTTTGAGTAAGAAAGGAAGGAAGGAAGGAAGGAAGGAAGGAAGGAAGGAAGGAAGGAAGGAAGGAAGGAAGGAAGGGGTATTACAGGTCTGAGGTTTGCCCACCCATGGTCTATGGAACCCCTAAGGCAGATTCTTCACCTACATGTACAGTATCCCTTGAACCTGGACCTGAAATTACTGTCTGAGGCATGTGGGAACAAGGACATGATCCCTTCCCCACCTTCTCTGCCCCCAGGTCTGAATTCAGCCTTTTATACAGCCTTTTTTGTAGTTTGTCCATACATCCATGAGGACTTCTTTGGAGCCACATATTTCAATAAAAGTCTTAGCTTTTTCTTCAGACTGGGTGCATATGCTTGCTACACAGATGTTGACATCATGTGCCATCTCCCTCACACCCAAATCGTCTTCTGGCTCCACCCAAGAAACAGCCTAGCATCATTCCCAAGAATACAGCCATTCAGCCAAGAACAGCCAAGCCACAACTTGAAGCAGTGGCAAAGCTTGTGCTTTTTGGATAAACGAACCTTGGCCACCTTGTATTTAAAATAAGAGAAGCACCACCCTGATGAAACATTGTTGAAAACCATCCCCACCACCAGCACCACCACCACACACAAAAGACTGGATTCATGTTCTGGAGGCATTTTTACCCCACTAGCCAAAACGTATGAAAATTGCTGGGCCAAATCATTCAGCCCAATTTTGACACACAAATTAAAATGTAAAAAAACTGAGCTCAGCTCTAATTGTAAGTACTACATTGTCCATTTTCTCCTTCTCTTTGTAAGTTTGACAGGCTTACATTTGTGTGTCCTTTGAATGATGCACAGGTAAGAATTTAAATCACTAAAGCACTGAAGAGTTATTGCCTGTCTTGTGACTATTGGGGGGAAAAATGTTCCAGGTAAAGAAGAATAGGAAATAACAAGCAATACCAGTGTGTGAAACCTCCTTACTCATAATTAGCACACTTCAGATGTCCCTTGGCTGTTAAGATTAGGGATGTGCGAACTCACCCCATTCAGGTTCTTTGGACTCCTGCCCAGCCCCTGCCCCCACTCACCAGTCCCCGGACTGCACTCGAGTCCTTCCCACTCTTGGCGAGCAGCCTGCACTCACCCCAGCAGACTTGTCGAGCTCTGAGGTTGCCATTTCTAAAAATAAAATAAAATGGCAATTGCAAAAATGCGCATGGTTTTGTATGCTCGAAAATGCGCATTTTCCCGAAGGCATACAGTGTGTGTACGAAAATGTACATTTTTCAAAAAATGTATATTTTCACGCATACACGTATATGCACGTTCGCAAAATGCACATTTTCACATACGCAAATATGTGCACTTGCAAAATGTAGGGATGGGGGAGAATTTCTCCCTGAAACTTCTGGGGGCCAAGTGCCAACGCATTCGGCCCCCAAAATCAGTGGTGAAATTCTCCGCCACCCCCCCGCCACCCCCCCCCGGGATGGGACTTACCTTTCACGAATGTCCCTCCCGGCAGCGGGTCCCGGCGGCGGTTCGGCAGGTTTTCGTCAGGGGCGGGGGTGGCAGCCGGTCTTTCGACCGGCTGCCGCCACCGCCATTACAAGGAAAGTAAAAAATAAAAACAAAACCATGATAGGCTACGTAACGATTAACGTAGCCTATCACGGCTAGATCTCCAAAGTCAGCCGTGACAGGCTACGTTAATCGTTACGTAGCCTATCATGGGTGACTTTGAAAAAAAAAAAAAAAGCGCATACGCAAATGGCGGCCCTCTTTGGGCGCTGCCATTTCCATTCCTTATTTGGTCCCTGTAGTCTACGTAAAGATTTACGTAGACTACGGCGAAAATAAGGGCAACGCAAATAGCATTGCCATTATTTTCGCCGTAGTCTACGTAAATCTTTACGTAGACTACAGGGACCAAATAAGGAACGCAAATGGCAGTGCCCTATGGGGGCCGCCATTTGCATACACGTTTTTTTTTTCAAAGTCACCCATGATAGGCTACGTGACGATTTACGTAGCTTATCACGGCTGACTTTGGAAATCTAGCCGTGATAGGCTACGTAAATCGTTACGTAGCCTATCACGGGGGTGGGGTTTTTTTGTTTTTTTTTTTACTTTTTTTTTCATGGCCGGGTAGACGGGGCACTTCTACCCAGCCTGAATTTCGCCGGCGAGGGATGGGGCACCTCCCCCCCAGCTTGAATTTCGGCCGGGCGAGGTGGGGCGCCTCCCCCCCCTCATCTGAACTTCAGGGGGAGAACCGAAGCACCTCCCCCCCACGGCGAAGCAAGCTTCGAGAACAGGTAAGGGACTTTCGTCCATCCCTAGCAAAATGTGCATGTTTGCATGTGTGCAAATTTGCACATTTTGTGATCACCATTTTATTTCTCAGAAAATGGCCACCGTGAAGGTCAACAAGGCTGCCAGGGTGAGTGCAGGCCATTTGCCAAGCAGGGGCAGGGGCTCATCGAGCGGGGCTCAGGGGTGAGGCAGAAGCAGGTCTGCCAGATTCCCGGACTGAATCGGGCGCCCACGCCATCCGTAGTTAAGATGAAGTTAAACCTGTGCTTAAATCTGCAAGCACGTACTTATACCAGAGGCCACTATGGGAATTGCTTTTTTCTATGGCTTTGCACGGATCCCTGTCTTTGCTTTGGATGTCACTTTGGATGCTCTGAATCAGCCCCGTTTCAACTCGGACTGATCTGGACCGCCTCTGCTTTGACTCGGTTCTGGATCCAAAGTGGGATTCAGATATCCAGATCACTCAGTTCGGGCATTTTCCCTTGACTTGCATGGGAAAACACAAATGGCTATAACTTTTTCAGTTTTCATGATAAATACATGACACTTGGAGGCCTCTCTACCAAATTTCAGACAGTTTGGCCCAGTACTTTTTGTGCTTGGTGGAGCTGAAATTTGATTTTTTTTCCCCACAAAAGCTCTCAAAGCAAAGAGCTTTACCTCCCAGCCCCGCACCACCACCTCCTCCTGCCTGCTCAGCTGCCAAGGACTGCCAGCCATCTCCTGCTCACAAGGAAGAGACAGCTAGTGAGCGACGGGGGCATGCGCTGTGCTGCTGGTCAGCTGTCCTTGACAGCTGACCAGGTAGCAGGAGGAGGAGGTGTGGCACACCCACCCCACCACTGGCCAACTCTTACTTGTGAGGAGGAGACAGCAAGTGAGTGGCGAGGGCATGCACCACACTGCTGGTCGGCTGTCCTTGGCAGCCAACAGGTAGGAGGAGAAGGAGGAGGTGTGGCACATGCCCCCTGGCAGTAGCCATCTCCTGCTTGTGAGGAGAAGACAGCTAGCGAGTGACAGGGGTGTGCACTGCACCTTCCCCTCCTCTTGCCTGGGTGATTCACAGTGTGTTTTCCGTATATGTGCACATAGATTCCAATTGCCATGTTTTTAAAAAACATGGTGATCACAGAGGAGGGACCAGTGAGCAGAGCAGGGGCTAGAGGGGGTGTCTGGAGAACCTGAACAGGGGTGGCTTCTCACATCCCTAAGTAACACCACCAGAACGATCTCTGTCTCTGAAATGCAGCTGTTTTTCTCCAGTTATTCAGTCTTCCCCCCTCCTCCACCACTGTCACTAATTAGAGATTGCTGGGTTATGTCCACCCCTTATTTCACAACTAGAGTTTCCATTTGCCAAAGCTCCCTCCCTCCTCCTCCTCCCTTCCCCACTCCCTCTTCAACCCCTTGTGAACTTTCTGAAGTTGATACTTTTGGCACCAGGCTGTCTGGGTTCCTTAGAATGTATCACCAAGTTCTATTGGGTGCTTCATATACAAGCCATTTCGCTTCAGAATGCCTCATTGCTATTCTGCTCCACCTCATATCACATGGAGGCAGCTCCGAAGCAACCCATTTCTACTCATTATTCAGGCTTCAGAGTGAAGCAGTGCACAACCCTACTTATTTCTAGTGATGTACGAACCCCCCACTGTCCGGTCCGGGGGGGGGTCCATGGAAGGGCCATCTGTGCCACTTGGGGCCCCCCAAAATCTTCTGGAGCCACTCCTCATTCTCCACAGTTCACAGAGTGGCTCTCCAGCTCCCCATGCCATTAGCCTATCATAGGGATGTACGAAAATCACTTACCTGTTCGCGGATTATGTTTATCGAGGGGGAGAGGCATTCCATCCCTCCCCCCGGAATCCTGGAGGGGGGGAGGCACTCCGTACCTCCCCCCCGGAATCCTCCGTGGCCGGCTGTGCTCCGCGGCAGCTCCGCGGAGCAGCCGGACAGGCCCAGCCAGGCCAGAGCCGTCTGCAGCCAGATTTCCAGCCGCGGAGGGTTCTGGGGGGGGGAACCGCATACACAAATGGTGGCGGCTATGGCCACCACCATTTGCGTTCCTTATTTTTGACGTCTTAATCTACGTAAATATTTACATAGACTAAGACGGTGAAAATAAGGGGAACGCAAATAGCATAGCGGATGCTATTTGCGTTCCTCTTATTTTTGCCATCTTAGTCTATGTAATTATTTATGTAGACTAAGACGGCCCAAAATAAGGAACGCAAATGGCGGCGGCTTAGCCACCGCCATTTGTGTATGCCCTTTTTTTTTTTTTACCCAGACATTTTAGGCTACATAAAAACTTATGTAGCCTATCAAGTGTGTGTAAAAAAAAAAAAAAACTGCAAATGGCGGTGGCAGCAGCTGGTCAGAAGACCAGCTGCCGCCACCGCTGCAGCCGCCACCGCCCGGAAGATCCGCCCCAGGTAAGTCTCATCCCGGGGGAATCCGGGGAGGGCGGGGGGCAGGCCGTTCCACCACAGATTTCAGGGGGCAGAATGCACTGGCATTCGGCCCCCCCTAGATCCGTGGCGGAATTTTCTACCATCCCTAACCCAAATGCAATTTCCTGTCAGAAATCCATACATTTCCAAGGTTGCAGTGTGTTCCACAAAGCAAACAAAAGTCATTAACATCCACACATTTGAAAAATGAGTACAAAAATATGTACACATTTCTGTGTGAACAAAAAGCCCACCTATGGAACCAGGGCAGAATGATGTTGACAGTAGAAAAAAGAGAGCCTTGATGAACTTGACAGATCTGCTGGACCCTAATCACTATAGATGAAAAAAATCTGCAAAGAAAACAGAACCCTCCTCATAATGCAAAATTAAATATGATAGTCCACTAGAAGAATTAAATGGGAGGGACTAAGCTAATGAAGGGGACATCTATGCATCTTAATAGGGAGCTCTTTCCATTGTCTCAAGTTATTAAATAAGGCCTGCCCTCTCCACCCACAACATGAGCCTCTCTAGGAAGAAACAGTATGATCCATTCCACCTCACCACCACGACCATATGACACATTTCGATCCAGAATTGGAGCTGCAGACCAGTAGGAAGACATTCCAGTTGAAAAGGCTGAGGGCAAACTATTACAAATTATAAAGTAGCAAGAAAGGCATTTAAGGAATTGAGAAGGTTTTAATGGTGTTGCAACCATGCAGCACACATGTATTACAGACATAAACAGTGTGAAATGTAGTTCAAAATCTAATAGCAAAGGCTTAGCTCATCAAAACTCAAACATAAGTTTAGGTGACTCATAAAACAAGCCTATTTAAAGTCTTTGGAAGGTAGCCAAAATGATACATGTATATACTTGAAAACCAATTGGGTTGACCACCTGGTGTATTTCTAGATACTGTTTTTGTTTGTTTATTTCAGGTTTTTAGTGACCCTTCCTACCCCTAAAAGAGAGAGCCATCTTAAGGAATGCTGAGTACTAAAATAAAACACACTTTGCTCATCTGTAAAGGACTTAGGTCTTGGAAGAATTATTCAAGGCATAGCAAAACAGGACAGTCTAAGCAGAGAAACAGCAAATATGCTACAAAATGGACTGGAAAGTTTGTCCAGATTAATGCATATGCAGGCTACAGGGTTTTTTTCTATACATCTAGAGAAAGAAGGGATGCTTCATGGTTGCTGACCAAGGAAATACTTTTGGTTTGTTTGTTTGTTTGTTTGTTTATGCAGGTAGCTCTGTTGTGAAGTGTTAAAATGTCGAGCATGCACTTTGGCTTCATAACAATGGCAGAAAATATTTCATTAAAATGTTCATAAAAACGTTTGGTGTAGTTCATTTTTTGAGTGATATCTCACTGTTTTGCACTGCTGAGGACTGATCACAGAAAAAAGGGTGGGAATTATTATTGTTGTTGCTGTATCCCCCTTTCTCATGATATAAAATCATAAACTATAAAGAATTAACAAAATACAAATTCAGCAATTACAACATAATATCAGGCACAAAAATACAAATCCACAGCAGTAGTGAATAGCAGCAAGTCACACTAGCAATAGAACTATGATCGGATTAAAACTGAACAGCAAAGCTAGCTCACTCTGTGAATCTTCTGCAGGAAACATGGTTGGGCTAGGCACCTAAAAAAGCCCTAAAGTATCAGAGCCTTGGGGAAGGCATTTCAAAATTTAAGTGCCACCACTGGAAAGGCCCCGTGCTACTAGTGAATGTCTGCCAGGCTTCACTTGACAAGGCCTATGTTTAATGAAATGTGTACAAGAACACATATTTACAAGAAGGTGGTATTTAAGATACCCAGGTCTCAAACGATTTAATGCTTTAAAGATCAAAACCAGCACCTTAAATTGAGTAAACAGACAATCAATGGAAATTACACAAAATCAAAGTAATATGCACCAGTCAATGCCAGTCAATATTACCTATCAGCAACATGTTGCAGTAGTTGAAATTTCCAAACACTTTTGAAGGGCAGTCTCCTGTAGAGCACATTACAGTAGTCTAAACGGATGGTAACTAGAGCATAAATTGCCATGGAGAGGTCTAACCACAAGGAAGATTTTATCTATCGTACCAGCTGATGCTGGTTAAAGGTACTTGTACCATCCGCCTGTTTTGTTATGTATGTTTTTATTAGTGCTGTGCCGAAAATTTCCCCAACATTTTTTTCAGGCATTCTCATTCAATTTGATAGGAAAAAAATGGCTTTCAAAAAGAAATTCAAAGGAGGAGAAATTTTGGAGAAATTCTCATGGGTTAGGTTCTTGTGCTTACTTTACTTAGGAGGTGGCTGAGGAGCGCGCGTGAGTGTCCTGTCTTTCATTGTACAGTCATCTCCGTGGCAGCTGGCAGCCTCCTCGGTTTCCTGCACTTCGATTAAAGCCATAATGAGGAAGACATCATGAGGCAATTCCTTCCATGTGGCTTTTTTCCATTCAGGAAGTGCAGGTGGCCTGGGAGGCTGCAGAGCAATGGAAAGATGTGTAATGGAGAGAGAAAACACACACTGCACCTTTGGCCACCTTGCAGTGATTAGGTAAGCTCAAAAACACCATAAAAATAAATTCAAAATTCTGCCTCAGAAAACTGGAAGCCTCAGTTGATGCTGTTGCCACCTACAGAAGCAGTGCAGTAAACCCAAAACTGTTAGGAAAAAAGAAAGAAGCTGTGCTATAATAACCCCTGCCAATAGTGAGCTCTATCTGTGAAAATCTGCTGGAGAATTTTTCCTCCCCTAGGAGATATTTGGTGAAATTACCCCCTCCCCTTCTCTGGCCACAAATAGGCTGGAGAATTTTGAGAGGCCGTTAGGGCACAGCTCTAGTTTTTATATTGTTAAATTTAACCCAGGCAAGATAGGGTTAATAGAATGCCAGATTGTGAATGAAAGGTGGGAGGGGCCTGAGTGTGCATGGGGATTCTAAGGTTATATAAGGAATGAACTGACAGTTAGTCAGATAGGGCCTTAGGGGTCGTGAAAGCAAGATCTAGTTAGTGGGGTTTGTGACTAGGATTTTAGAAGTGGTAGACTTGGTAGGGAAGTTAGCACCGGGCATTAATGAATAATAATAACATATAACTCTTCTTGTGTTAAATACATTTTTGTTTGCTTTCAAAAATCCAAATTCCCACATGTTGTTTGATTACGCTATCTTTATTATATCTATTTCCTGGTTACTTCTCCTGTAGTGGGTTGAGAGAACCAGTTGAGCATATTGAGTTTCTCTGGAGACCCCTGAGAGGATAAAAGGGCTGAAGCTTGTGGGACAATGGGTACAGCTGTCCCAAAGTGAAAGCAGGCATTCCTGAGGGGCTTGGTTCTCAGTTTCTGAGGAGGAGGCTGGGGAAAAGGTGGAACTTAGGTGCGTGCGGCGCCACAGTACTCCTAATCCCTGGTGCCACGTGAGGCCCCTAAGCTGAGAAGCTGATCCTCCAGAGGGAGTGCCACCCCCATCAAGAACAGGCTGTATTCCTAATCTCAGAGTAAAAGGTTCTCCCCAGCCAACAGTACTTCCATCTTGTTTGATCATTATCTATGCTGGCTGGGGCAGATGGAAGATGGAGTCCAAAACACCTCCAGGTGCCTAAACCTAGCTTCCACTGCTTTCATAGGATCCAATGTAAATGAGAAATAAAGCTGGGTGTCTTCAGCACCCTGGTGACTCCGCAGCTGAAATCTCTACTTGATGTTACCCAGTGGCTTCATGCAAATGTAGATGTGGAGACAAGGTGGAACCTTGTGAACCCCCCGGGGGGAAAGGCAGCATATGTTGCTGCTGTGCTGAGACTCCTGTGGCTTCTTGTTCAACTCCATTGTCCTTGATGGCAGAAGATGCTGACAGATTCATTCATTACTCCTAAGAAGGAGAGGCCTGTTGGATGTCTCCCAAATTTGACAGTGCCCTCTGCTGCCTGCTACCTCATGCCCCCTCCAAAAGGTCTGTCCCCCACCTCCTTGGTAGAGTGGGAACACGGTAGCAAGAGCCAGAGGGCTGGCATCAATTGGGACCTGCAAGCATTCCTTCGAACACTCAAATACCTCCCTGAAGGGCCCAATTTCTTTTCAGGGTGAGCACCGGGCTGCTTCTTCATCACTTCCTCTCCCATTTGGCAAGTTAAATACTTGGCCTCCATGAAGTTTATTTTGTTAATATGGCTTTTCTTGTGTTTCAAATCCTTGTTATACAGCCGCTAAAACGTTTGCTCACCTGAAAATTTAGCCAATGGTGCGATTACTTATAATTGCAGTATTCCTGAAGCTGGTGGGCAGAACAATGAACTCCCAACGACAGCCATACCGAACTGTGCCTTTCTCACTCTAACCATTAATTCAGGGAGGAGGTGAGTCTATTATCTTACACTCCCTCCAGGTTGCGTTCTCTGCTGACTTCTCATCATTAAGCACTGGTTATCAATCTTGGCCCTTTCTTTTCATATAGGCCACTGAATGATATAATGAGCAGAAAATTATATATACAGGAGCGCTTCCTCCATTACAGAGCACTGCCTTAATAGAGCAACCCTCAAGGGCGACTACAGGATCAAGGAACAAGATAATAAAGAGCGAAATGCAGTATATTCTCTAGGCATATTTCAGGAGCACAGGAAGTTCTTCAGAGGAGTTGAAAGAAATATCTAAAGGGGAAAATTAACTTTAGGTAGGCATGGACTGAACATAAAGCATTGCTCTTGAAACTTACCCGGGGCGGGGGGGGGGGGGCTTTTGCTTCTGTATTGGTCTCAGAGCTGCACCACTTCAGACTCCCAAGTGGAAGGACATATTTTTGAATGCTGCCCCTCATAAAAGTCTTACTGCATGTAGTAACAAGTGTATTAGGGAAGGGTATATTTTTTTATTTTATACCGCTGGGCATTTTGGCTTTGCCAAGACCCTGCACGGAGTGACGCGGGATTTTTGGTGGCTTTGTGTGTTTTGGGACATCAAGACCTCTGTCACCTCCTGCCCAACCTGCCAGTGGGCAAAGGCCCCCTCAGGCAAGCCCACAGGCTTGCTTCACCACCTGCCTACCCCCTCAGGAACTTGGAAACTGCTCTCCCTTGACTTCATCACTGACTTGCCTCACTCACATGGTAAGACCACTATTCTGGTGGTGGTGGATTTGTTTTCTAAGATGGCCCATTTCATCCCCTGCTCTGGGTTGCCCACGGCCAGGGAGACAGCAGAGCTGTTCTTGGCACAGGTTTTCCGCCTCCACAGATGGCCCGAGGGTCTCATTTCAGATAGGGGGGCCCAATTCACTGCCCATTTCTGGAGGGAGCTACTTGAGCTTCTCCATGTGATGCTCCATCTTTCCGCTGCCCACCATCCACAGACGGACGGTCAGACTGAGCGCACCAATGCGACTCTGGAGCAGTATTTGCACTGTTATGTCAATTACCAGCAAGATGACGGTTTTCCTTGCTGCCTCTTGCAGAATTTGCTTATAACAATGCCTGCCATGCTTCCACCCACTGAACTCCATTTTTTGCCTATTTTGGTTACCACCCCAGGGCTTTCCCATCCACCCTAGCTCCGTCTTCGGTGCCGGGGGCCCATGAGTTTTTAGAGGAGTTGGGAGTGGTACACCACCTCTTACGGGACTCCTTCGAGCAAGCTACAAGGCCTCTGCGGACCAGCGGCACCAGCAGGGTCCGTCTCTGCAACTGGAGGACTGGGTTTGGTTGTCCACCCAATACCTCCCCTCTCACTTGCCCGCAAAGAAGCTCACATCTCGCCCCACTGGGCCTTTCCAGATTACAGCCCAGATTAACCCTGTTGCTTTTCACCTGACTCTCCCCCCCTCCATGAAGATCCATACTGTTTTTCATCAGTCCTTGCTGTCCCCCCTGGTTTCTGGTGGCCCTCATCACTCGGCCAGCTCCCCCCCGCTGCCAGTGCTGATGGAGGGGGAGGAGGAGTTTGAGGTCGTGGAGATTCTGGACTCCCGCCTTTCTCGTGGCCACCTGCAATATCTGGTGGACTAGAAGGGGTACGGGCCAGATAAGCAATCCTGGGAACCCGCGGAAAATGTGCATGCTTCGTTGCTGCTGAGGCGTTTCCACCAGTTGTACCCCCACAAACCCGGGGCCCCAGGGGAGGAGCACGAGGGGGGCCTCATGGGAGCAGGGATGATATCAGGGTGGACACTGAGCCCATAGAGCCCCACAGCAGTTCTGATTCTGAGGAGGAACAGCAATCTGTGGGAGAGGAGCTCGCTCATCTCTCACAAGCACATTCCTGGGATAGATAGTGACCCTGGCAGTGAGAGAGCGCTGGAGGGGGGCTTGCTGGACGCTTGGCGCAGATGCAGGGAGCGACGACAGATGGAGGGCGCTGAAAGGAGGCACTCCGCTCATTTGGCACGCACACAACAGTCGCATCCCGAGGACCCAAGGGAAAGAGGGAGAATTTCTCCCTAGCCCATAAGTTCAGAGTTTTCCCGTGGTTCTCCTTCAAACAGGGACCAACTGCCTTACCTGGAGCTTAGGCTACTCTGCTATCTATCCCCAGTGCAATTCCTTGCTTAGTCGTGATTAGTATCTGTAAGAGTCATAAAGGAATAAAGCCTTGGAAAGAATCCTCGTCATCTGTGTCCTGAGTTGGCTATTGGAGGGGACTGCAAGAGGCAGCTAGGGCGCTCCTGAGAAGGGCCTTTTCTGTGGTGGCCCCCACTCTGTGGAATTCCCTCTCTAGCGACCTCCACCATGCCCCCTCTTTGATGAGCTTCCACCAAGCTTTAAAAACCTGGCTGTTCAGATGGGCATTTGGAGTGGGTTAGGGGTTTCTAGAGCAGTGTTGTTTCGTTCTGTTGTTTTGTTCAGTTGATTATGTAAATTTGTTATTAGTATTGTATGCTGCCTAGAGTGTTTGGGTAGCTGGCCAGATGGGGGTGCTAATAAAACAAACAAACAAATTTAAGGGCATACTTGGCCATGCACACTGGCCCCAACCACAAAGTCTCCATCCCCTTGTCGTCAGTGCCCAACCTCCTTCAATTGATCAGGGAGTTCTGAAGAGGACTTTGACCTACATGTGCTTGAATGAGAGCAGAGACCTCCATGCAGTCAGGAACCCTGCTTTATTTAGGTTCCGGATCATGTGGAGGCTTCTACTCAGTTTCAAATGAAACCAAGTGGAAGCCTCCTTCAGGACTCCCTGCTGAATACAAGGAGGTCAGGGAGTCCCGGGTAGGGCTGTACAAACCCTGTGACTTCCGGTCCAGGGGGGCAGTTCTGAAGGGCAATCCAGGCCCTGTGGATTTCCCAGGAGCCTTACCATGTCCGTCGGATTTGTGGGGTGGCTCTCCTCCATGGGGTCTGGCAGCCCTGGGACTCTCCTTCCCCACACTGGCTATTAAGGAAGCCCTTGACAGCCAGCGCAGGGAGTAGGGGCCTTGGCAGCACCCCAGCGCTCTCGCCTCAGCACCATATAGAATGGAAGAGAGCTGCCCTGCAGGAAATCTGACAGACCTGGAGGCGAGTGGGGTCAGTCTGCTGCGGGCTTCACAGGTCGGATTCTTGAGAATCTGGCCTGATTTGAATCCACAGTGGATTTCTCCGCCATCCCTAGTCACGGGACAGGGGTAATGTACATCACACCGTGACCTTACATGTGGTGATATACCCTATTCAGGCATCATACCTGAACAGGGATAGCCTGCCACCTCATTCTGCATCAAGTGTAGATTGGCTCTGAAGGACAAACTAGATGTGAAAAGTGAGATATGCGATCAGGATCTCCCATGTTTTCTTGTTTGCTTGCTTTTTAAAGTCAGTTGCAGCCTCAGGGAGGGCATGTTTGACTCAGGCTTCAGTGCTGGGGAAGGGGATTTAAACCTCCCCCCCACATTGTTTTTGCAGTTGACATCTCCTCCCCCCTCTCTGGAACTACTACTTGCCCCATGAGAGAAATTTAACGGCGTCATATGGTACTTTTATGTTTTTTCCCATGGGGAAAATAGTAACATTTTTTGAGAGGTGGGAGCTAATTGAGAACAAACTTGGAGAAAAGGGGTAAATCTCCCCTCCCCCAGTGCCATAGTCCTGATCTGATTCAGGGGGTGCTGTGGTCTTCTGAGTTTCTAGAGGCATCTGGCCAATTACTGTTAGGCTCAACAGTTTACTGTTGGGCAAACAGAACATTGGGCTCAATAGACCTAAGTCTACTCTAAGACAGCAATTCTTCATGGACTTGTACATAACAGCAAAGGGAGTGGTATTAATATGGGGTGCAGAATGGAAGATCATAATTAAAGCAAAAGTAGGATTCAACTGGAACCGAGTGTTTTCTGATGCTGAGAGAGAATTAATAATTAAAAGTGACCCTTGCAGAAGGAATATATTTTTCAAAATTGCTGAAGACAGCAGGTGCTTCATACCCAAATTAATTCTGACTGCTAGTTTTAAAATGGAACAGTAGGTCCAGGAGCAGATATAGCCCATGACCTAGCCAAAGGGAATATATACACCTGGATATATTTTAGCTTTGAGATATAGCTATGAATTATGTGCATACCAAAAGAAAAAGGTAGCCCGAGGAGTCATGTAATTGTTCGCCCAGTATAACCTTTTGTTTGTAAATTATTACATACGTAAAAATTGTCAATGCAAACAGCAAACTTAGGATTTTAATCATGAGTCTTATATCGGGCACTCTCTTCATTAAGTGTTATCCATGAAAATTCATTATATTTAATGTTCAGACACTGTTACCTTCCTAATGAAAAGGAACTGGGGGGGGGAATCAATAATGCTGAATATTTCTGTTAAATAAATATTAAATTGTAATAAGTAAAGGAAAGACAGGGTCAGGTCTATACTGGTTCAAAATTACTTTCCTATTCATTTATCAGAATAACAAGATTCCTCCCTCTGATGCTAACACCAGCATTGGGGTCTATACTAATCTTATTGTTGCCAACCAGTTTAGCCTAAAGTGAAATTTTGGTATGAACATCTGAGAAATTTAAGAGGAAGCAAACAACTATAATGACACCAACAAAAATTATCAGGAGCATTCCACACATTCGTACCTGGGACTCAGAAAAAATATTTTACCACAGGTGGTTGGTCATGTGGTGTCCTGGGTGTCTCATCTGTCTCTCACCAGCACCAGAGGTCTTCTTGAAAATTATATCTATATCTATATCTATATATCTATATGTATCTCTATGAATATATATGTATGTATGTATCTCTATCTATCTATCGATCGATCGATCTGTCGATCGATCTATTTATATCTAACTGTATTCTTGTCAATATGGTGTCAGTTAAAAAACTCTCCACACGCCTGCGATGCTCTACTGAGCGAGGAAGCAGGCAAATGATCTCTTTGCATTAGGACCCTTATACTGGTTGCTACACACTGCTACTTCGGCATAATGGAGCATAGGACAATCAGGGTGTCAGATATGTCACGTCACCATAGCTGTGCACAAATGTCTTCTCAAAATTCTCCACCCTATTTAGGAGCAGAGAATTTGTGGGGACCATTTCACCAAATGTATCCAAGGAGGAGGAGAAATTGTCCAGGTTTCTCAAGGGTGAAGCTCACCGTTAACAGCGGTGCAGCTTCTTCCTTTTTTCCTAAGGATTTTTTTTAGGGAAGTCTGACAGTTTCAGTTTTACTCGCAAAGCATGCGAACACACCATGTTCTCAAATTCGAATGTGAGCGCGAGCACGAGAACATGTCCACTGAAAACGATTGTAAATAAATTGCCAAACCTGTGCTTGTGTTCAATGTGCACAAATTTGCTGAATTTATACAAATTTTGTGATTTGTGCGAATGTCCCCTGTAGACTGAATCAGCCCTGCTTTAGTCTGTGGAGGAGATGTAGGGAATTTGTGTAAATTTAGGAAATTTGCGGGCCTGAGACGAGTGGTGAGTTGTTGTTTGCAGAAACCTGGTGGTCACAGACATCACTCATTTGCCAGTCCCGGGGGGGGGGGGGATTCTTTCTTGTTTGGGTTTTTTTTTTTTTTTTTGCTGCTGGTCACCTGGCCACCATTCTGCCCTTTGATGCTATGACCAACATTGGGGGTTGGACTCAATGGTCTCATAGGCCCCTTCCAACCCTACTATTCTATGATGCTATGATTCTATGATTTTGCATCTTCCACAGTGCATTGTGGCTGGGGCGGGGAGATGACAGCTCTCAAAATGAAATGGTGGAGAATGTTCAATGTACTTTCATACCTGACAGTTGCCTAGTGGGAAGGGCAAGCAACCGTGGGGTGGCAAAGACTCATGTGATGGGCTTGGTATTCATAGGCATATAGCAATCATCCAGGATTGCTCTACCCAGCATTGCTGTGGGTGGTTGTCAAGGGAGCATCATTCCCTTCACATCAAATATAGAGTTTGTGTTGGTAGTTAGTGTAAAATAAAACATTGCCTGGCTGGGGCAGGGGGGAGATGACCCATTAATTTGAGTTCTGTCTGAAAAACAGAGCACTTGGGGGGGGGGTGTCTCAAGAAAATGAAAGAGTTTACTTCACTAATAACACCATCAAAATATTTAGGGGGAATAAGAAATCTATAGGCAACCCAGTGTACGAACAGCATAAATCATTTATATGTGTTTAAAGTAGAATTAACTCTGCAGTTCCAATTTTCCCCCCAAACCTCTCTTCACTTTCTCTCCCACTCTCCCAACTAGGGATGCTGGCGAAATTCAAGGTGGACTGAAATGAGCTCAGATTTCTAAGAATACAATGTGGATTACGTGGAGTCCTTGGACTTTCAGATTTAAAAAAAAAAAACTTTCCCCAAATGTACACACATTTATTCATAGGAAAATACACAAGTTCTCTGCTGAGACTCATAAATATAGGTGAGGGAAAGTTGAATGGAATGGGGAACAATACACTAAATGCTACATACTAAGGCAAATTGTGTAAAACATTGTGAATCCTCCTACAGAATTATTTGTGAGTTTTTCCACACAATGGAAAAATAATCGAATCCATCTGTGAATGAATGGATGATGGAACGATAGGTGCCTGACAATCCACGAAACACAGGCAGAATGGATTTTACACAATCCATACATCCCTACTGCCAACTGCCCACTTTAACTGACTTAACTCCCTCCTCCTCTGCATTCTCTCCTGTTTCCCCGGCAACCAGCCATTCTCACTCCCATTCTACCCCCTCCCTCTTGGCCCCTCCCACAGAAGGTTCACTAGATAGTCAACACAGGATCATTTCATAAGGTGCCCAATCAAATGCCTTATGAGATCTCATATGATAAAATAGGCCCCAACATTTCATTTTTAATAATAAAAAGCTACACATATCATATACAACTAGCAGTGAACATAATAAATGTTCCTCTGGACTTAACACAGAAAATAATTTTCCAAAAGACACAATAGAAATGGAGAAATAGGTCTAAATAATCTAACCAGCAAAGTCTGTGAAACCTGGCACATTCTGTCAAAATGCTGGAAGACATTTGTCAAACTTTAAACTCTTACAAATGAACCATTTCTTACCCTTTCTATCTCAACATTGACAAGGAGTATCCTCAAACCAACCTCTTATTGGGCTTGTATGAGAAATTTGTTTCAAATCAATTCATTTTTGATCAGGATTTACCCAGTTCGCAGTTTCCCAGCCAAACACAGACTTGGATGCAATTTGTGGTCGAAGTGCATACTTTTCCAAGCTCACCATGTGAATTGTGGGCAAAAAAAGTGTGTTCAGCGGCATGTGTACATTTGAAAAATGCACAAGAAAAATGTGTGCTTTTGAAAAATGCACACAAATGCATTTTGATCAATGGGGGAAGAATGTGTACATTTCAAAGATGCACACAACTGATGCATACATTTGGAAAAATACATGCAAAAGTACGCATGGATTTTCATGCAAAAAAACAAAAGCTCACAATTAGGGATGTACGAAAGGCACTTACCTGGTCCCACAGCTTGCTTCGCGGTGGGGGGGAGGTGCTTCGGTTCTCCCCCCGAAGTTCAGGCGGGGGGGAGGCACCCCACCTCGCCTGGCCGAAATTAAGGCTGGGGGGGAGGCGCCCCGCCTCGCCCAGCCGAAATTCAGGCCAGGGAGAAGTGCCCCGTCTCCCCGGCCACGAAATAAAAAAGTGGGGAAAAAAACAAAAAAAACACCCGTGATAGGCTACGTAACGATTAACGTAGCCTATCACGGCTAGATTTCCAAAGTCAGCCATGATAGGCTACGTAAATCATTACGCAGCCTATCACGGGTGACTTTGAAAAGAAAAAAAAAGCGTGTACGCAAATGGCGGCACCCATGGGCACCGCCATTTGCGTTCCTTATTTGGTCCCGGTAGTCTACGTAAAGATTTACGTAGACTACGGCGAAAATAAGGGCAACGCTGTTTGTGTTGCCCTTATTTTCGCTGTAGTCTACATAAATCTTTACGTAAACTACCAGGACCAAAAAAGGAACGCAAATGGTGGCGCCCATGGGCGCCGCCATTTGCGTACGTGCTTTTTTTTTTCAAAGTCACCCGTGATAGGCTACGTAATGATTTACGTAGCCTATCACAGCTGACTTTGGAAATCTAGCCGTGATAGGCTACATAAATCGTTACGTAGCTTATCACGGGTGTTGTGTTTTTTTTTTACTTTATTTTGTAACGGCGGCGGCGGCTGCCGGTCAGAAGACCGGCCGCCGCCCCCGACGAACCACCGCCGAACTCCCGCCGGGACCCGCCGCCGAGAGGGACATTTGAGGGAGGTAAGTCCCATCCCGGGGGGGGCAGGGGGGCAGAGAATTTCACCAACAATTTCGGGGGGCTGAATGCGTTGGCATTCGGCCTCCCCGAGATTCGTGGAGAAATTCTCCGCCAACCCTACAATCTGATATGGGCTTGCATCAGAACAAGCTCCAAGATGAAATTTGGAGAACTTGGTGAGCTTGAGTTTTCCTTTTACACTGCCAACTTTCAGATCAATCTGTTGAGCCATTTTCGGAGTATAAGCAATAGAAATGCCGCCTCCCCAGCCAGACAACCTATTGCCTCCATCCCCAATTATGACGGTGGAATGTGACTATTCTAATTCACACTTAACACAGGGCTGTAACTGTGGCCTTGTAATATACGTATATCATGACAATTTGCTCCAGCATGTACCACTTCAATCTATCTAAGCTAGTTTAGAAATCAATCTTTACATTCAATCCCAAAATTACCTACAAGGTATTTAAATAGTACTCTGTTCCTGCTGAATGAGATGCCACTGTGATGTGCTTCCTACTCACTTGGAATGATTGATGTATATCCTGTAAAAAAGGTTGTCCTCTCAGAATGAATTTAGGAAATACTGTGTGTGTTTTCCCCTTATAAGTAAATAGATAGTTGGAGCTCAAGGAAAGGAATTGATTCTCCAAGTTGGGGGCGGGGGAAGGAGCAGTAGTCGGTGTGATGAGAACATAAAACATCACCAGGACCATCACAGATTGTCACATACAGTATTGTCTTACTTCAGCAAGACGATAAAAGTGTTTGCATTCGGAGGACTCGCTTTAACATTAGTCCTGCAATAAGGAATGGTTGCAGGATATTAAATTGCCCTCCTCTTCTGACCAGAATTAGTGTGAAGGCAGGATCCGCTGGGCAGAAGTAGGAAAATCAAGCACACATTGCCAGGGCTCTCTCTCTTTTTGGTGTATTCTTCTGTGTATACACAAAACGTGTGTTCTGTGTATTCTCTGTATTCTGTGCAACACGCGAACATTTTGGCAAGCTTGGAGGTAAAATTTGGCATAATATGCTTTTGTTACTTTAAAGTAAGTTTCTAGCCTTTGTGGTTCCGGAACTTACTTCTGAGCAAACATGTCCCAGCTGGCACTGTTAGGCTGTATATATGGCATGCAAATCCCAGCACTCATTTACGGTACAATTCACATGGAAGCTTGAGATATGATTTTTACCCAAAATGGAGATTATCTCTGTAGGGAGGCCAGGGAAGTACACACACCATCATGTGTGAAAAATAGTATAAATGTCCTTTTTGCTGCAATTGCATGATGGTGGTGGTGGTGTTGGTGATGGAAATCACAGGCTGATTACGCACACTTCTAAGGCTCTGGTTAAATTTTGTCCATATGAGCTGCCGGGCACTTTGACTTAGCCATGCTTGGGAGGTACAAGAGGGCTTCCTACTGTGAAATGAATAGCATTGGCACAATAATATTCTAAGGGTTAGCCTCGTGGCAAAACCAACAACAAATGGTCTTGTCGCACCTTAAAAACCAACAATTGTATCACAGTATCAGCTTTCCTAGACTAAATCCCTCGTCATTGGGTTTTATACATGCCCTATGTCAATCCTTCAGATAAGAATCCCTGGAGGAACCGGAACAAGTGAGGTAGTTTGATGTATCATGGGGCTTGGCTTTGCACAATGGATCATGTGCTGGTAGCTGGATGCATGTAGGTATGTATAAGTAACAGTGGATTTCCACTGTAAAGTAGTGTTTATCTATCTACTGGCTACTGCACAGTTGGAGTATACAGTGCATCTTGGAGAACTCTCTTTTTTGTCTGATGGCAGGTGGAGCTGGGCCAAACTTTCCAGCCCACTATTTTCCATCTATTTGAGATGGGTGAGGGTGAGACAACAGCTCCCCACTAAAGATTGATTCAGTCTTGGGGGGGGGGGGATGTTCTAAAGGCCTTTCAAAGAACACAAGAGGGTCCAAGAGCATCCTCATTCATTTATTTATTCGTTTATTTGAAAACTAGCCGAGCCACCCCCATGCAGCAGCCCACTTAACAGAATGCCCCATGGAGTGTTGCATATTCTGTAGATGAAGTGAATGCTGCTGGGCTGCTTTAGAAGGGTTTTTTAAAATCATTTCCTTAATAAGCAGGGCTGGCCAGGGCCAGCCCCACCATTACACGGGGTCAAGCGCCCGCACAAGGTGGCAGAGCAGGGAAGAGCGGCAAATTGCACTGCTCTCCCCACTCCGCCCCTGCCAAGAGGGCCCACCACTTCTTTCTATTGTGGGCAGCCATGAGCAGCTGCAGCTAGAGCCACCGTCACTAGCCCCCCCACCTGCCTGCCTGCTTGCTTGCCCGGGTGCTCCCTCGCTTGCTCGGGCAGTCGGCTAGCTGCTTGCTCCTACCTGCCCGGTTGCTCCTGCCTTGTGCCCTGGCCAACCTCCCTGGGAGTTTGCTGGACCTCTCGCGATGGTTGGTTGTAAAGGCAGGAGCCCTGCCAGCAGGAGCAAGTGACCAGCTGAGCTGGCCGGCCAAGCCAGTGAGGAGGGAAGGAGGAGCACATGCAGGAGTGCAGGCAGTGGTGGTGCCTCTGCCACCAAGAACAGCAGTAGGCCGGCCGGCTGGGCACGGAGCTGCACTGCTGCCTTGCTTGAGGTGGCAGGAAGCCTTGGGATGGGCCTGCATCAGGCAGAGCAAGGCAGCTGCCTCAGGCGGCAGCTGCTTGGGATCAGGGTGTGGCTGCGAGGTGTTGCAGGACAAAGCAATGTGTGCAATGTGGCTTTACCGTCTCCCCCTCCCCCCGAAGTTATCCTGCTGTATCCAGGTGGTGGATAATGCTGTTTCATTGCCAGTGCTGGACTAAGAGTCAGGTGCCAGTCCAGTTGGCTTCTGTATGTGGAATGGAAGGGGTGCCATTTTGTCCTTCACTTCAGGCAGTAAGTTTCAGGGTTGTATCTGAGCCCACAGAGTCCCCAAGCAGCTCTGATTCTGAGGAAGAGAGGCCACTCGTGGGGGAGTAACTTTCCCAGACTTCAGAGGCGCAGCTGGAGGGGGAGCCCCCCCTTCTCACATCCCTGGGAGTGACAGTGAACAAGGCGTGGAAAGGGAAGGACAACCTGAACTTTTAGATGTGAAGCGCAGATGCAGGCACAAGCGAGAGATCGCAGGGGCCAAGATTCGACGCTCAGCCCAATTAGCTTAACGGCTAGATTTTCAAAGTCAGCCATGATAGGCTATGTAAATCTTTACGTAGCCTATCCCGGCTGACTTTGGGGGGGAAAAAAGTGCGTACACAAATGGCGGCACCCATGGGCGCCGCCATTTGCTTTCTTTATTTGGGCACGGGTAGTCTATGTAAAGATTTACGTAGACTACGGCGAAAATAAGGGCAACGCAAATAGCGTTGCCCTTATTTTCAGCGTAGTCTACATAAATCTTTATGTAGACTACCCGTGCCCAAATAAGGAACGCAAATGGCGGCGCCCATGGTGTTGCCCTTATTTTCGCCATAGTCTACGTAAATCTTTACGTAGACTACCCGTGCCCAAATAAGGAACGCAAATGGAGGCGCCCATGGGCTTTTTTTTTTTTTCCAAAGTCAGCCATGATAGGCTACGTATAGATTTACGTAGCCTATCACGGCTGACTTTGAAAATCTAGCCGTGATAGGCTACATTAATCGTTACGTAGCCTATCACGTTTTTTGTTGTTTTTCTTTACAATTTACTTTTCTACTTTGCGGCCTGGGAGACGGGGCACTCCCCCCCCGGCCAGAATTTTGGCAGTGAGGGGTAGGGCGCCTCCCCCCCAGCCTGAATTTCAGCCGGGAGGGGCGGGGCACCTCCCCCCCGCCAAGAATTTCAGAGGGAGAAACGGAGCGCCTCTCCCCCCCACCGAAAACAGCTGCAGGACCAGGTAAGGGACTTTCGTCCATCCTTAGCCTCTTTCAGTAGACTCCAATAGCCAACTCAAGACACAGACCAAAGGATTATTTTCAAGGCTTTAATCCTTTTACAACTTAATGACTCTTTAAGGTGCTAGTCACCAGCGACTAAGCAAGGAACAGCAGAGTAGCTTATGCTCCGAGTAGGCAACTGATCCCTGTTTCAAGGAGAGTCACTTGAAGACCCTGAACCTATGGCCTAGGGAAAGATCCTCCCTCTTTCCCTTGGGTCCATGGGAGGCGGCCGTTGCTTGCGCGCCAAACGGGCACTATGCCTCCTTTCCTCACCCTCCATTGCTTGTCGCTCCCTGTGTCTGCGTCAAGCATCTAGCAAGCCTCGATCCTGCACTTTCTCATTGCTAGGATCACTATCTATCTCAGGAATGCCGGCAGGAGGAATCTCTGCCAGCTGCTGTGCCTATGAGGGATGAGCTGGCTCCTATCCCACGGATTGCTGATCCTCCTCAGAATCAGAACTGCTCTGGGGTTCTATCGGCTCAGTTTCCACCCTGACATCATCCCCACTCCCATGAGGGCCCCCCTTGTGCTCTTCCCCTGGGGCCCTGGGTTTGTGGGGGTACAGCTGGTGGAAACGCCTCAGCAGCAATGGAGCATGCACATTTTCCGCGGGTTCCCAGGTTCGCTCATCTGGCCCATACCACTTCCAGTCCACTAGATATTGCTGGCGGCCACGAGAAAGGCAGATGTCCAGAATCTCTGCAACCTCAAACTCCTCCTCCCCCTCCACCAGCACTAGTGGCGGGAGGGAACCGATCAAGCACTGAGTAGGGATGTACAAAAGTTCCACCACGGACCTCGGGGAGGCTGAATGCCAGCGTATTCAGCCCCCCAAAATTGGTGTCAGAACGGTCTGCAACCCCCCCGCCCCCTCCTGGGACGAGACTTACCTTGGGCGGATCTTCCTGGCAGCGGCGGCTCTGGCGGCGACTCCGGCAGTGGCTCCAGCGGCAGCTCCAGCGGCGGTTCGGTGGTGGCGGCGACAGTGGCGGGTCTTCCAACTGGCTGCCACCGCCGCCATTTCCAGTTAAAAAAAAAAGAAAATGTGATAGGCTACGTAAAGATTTACGTGGCCTATCACAGCTAGGTTTTAAAAAAAAACGTGATAGGCTACGTAAATCTTTACGTAGCCTATCATGGCTGACTTTAAAAAAAAAAAAAAAACCCGCGTATGCAAATGGCAGCGGCCATGGCCGCCGCCATTTGCATTCCTTATTTTGGCACGTCTCAGTCTACGTAAACATTTATGTAGACTAAGACGTGCCAAAATACAAGGAACGCAAATGGTGGTGGCCATGGCCACCGCCATTTGCGTACATGCGGTTTTTTTGTTTTTTAAGTCAGCCATGATAGGCTACGTAAACATTTACGTAGCCTATCACAGCTGACTGCAGGGATGCAAATGGCGGCAGCTATGGCCACCGCCATTTGCCTCCCTGCTAGCCAGCGGCCAGATGTCCGGCTGCTGGCGGAGCCGGCCGGCGGCTCCGCAGAATCACTGCGGAGCACAGCCAGCCGGCCAAGATTCTGGGGGGGGAGGAATGGAGCGCTTCCCCCCCGTCCAGGATTCTGGGCGGAGGGACGGAGCGCCTCCCCCCCCCACCATCAGCATAATCCGCAAAAGGTAAGTGATTTTCGTACATCCCTAGCAATGAGGGTCGCCAGAAACCAGGGGGAACAGCAAGGACTGATGAAAAACAGGATGGATCTTTACGGAGGGGGGGAGAGCCCCCATTTCCGAGCCCTCCATCACTCGTCGCTCTTTGTGTCTGTGTCAAGCATCCAGCAAGCCCCACTCCCACACTTTCTGATTGCTAGGATCACTATCTATCTCAGGAATGCAGGCAGGAGGAATCTCTGCCAGCTGCTGTGCCTGTGAGGGATGAGCTGGCTCCTCTCCTATGGATTGCTGATCCTCCTCAGAATCAGAACTGCTCTGGAGTTCTATCGGCTCAGTTTCCACTGTCATACTTTCCCTTTGAACCCCTAGATGGCTGTTCCTTTGAGATTATCTGTGTCTCTAGCAATTAGCATCTGTATTAGGCATGTCAGAGAATTCTGCCATGGATCTCGGTGAGGCCGAATGCCAGTGCATTCGGCCCCCTGAACTCCGTGGCGGAATGGCCTGCCACTCCCCCGCGGATCCCCCCTGGGATGAGACTTAGGTGGGGCAGATCTTCCTGGTGGCGGTGGCTCTGGCGGTGGCTTCGGCGGCAGCAGCTGCAGCGCCTGGTCTTCTGACCAGCTGCCGCCGCCGCCATTTGCAGTTTTGTAAAAAGAAAAACCGACGTGATAGGCTACGTAAAGATTTACGTAGCCTATCATGGCTGGGTTTAAAAAAAAAAAAACCGCCTACGCAAATACGTAGGCTAAAATGGTGAATCAAAAAGGGATGCAAATAGCGTCCGCTATGCTATTTGTGTTCCCCTTTATTTTCGCCATCATAGTCTACGTAAATATTTACGTAGATTAAGACATCAAAGATAAGGAACGCAAATGGCGGCGGCCGTAGCCGTCGCCATTTGCGTGCGCTTTTTTTTTTTCCCCCAGAGAAAAAATCCGGCTGCGGATGGCTCTGGCCTGGCTGGGCCTGGCCGGCTGCTCCGCGAAGCTGCCGCAGAGCATAGCCTGCCGCGGAGGATTCCGGGGGGGGGAGGAATGGATCGCCTCCCCCCCGTCGAGGATTCCAGGGGGAGGGACGGAACGCCCCCCCCCCTCCATCAACATAATCCACGGAAAGGTAAGTGACTTTCGTACATCCCTAATCTGTATGCCTCACTAGAGTAAATGGAATTAAAGCCTTGGAAAGCAGCCCTTTTGTCTGAGTGTTGATTTGGCTATGGGAGTATTCAGTAGGCGAAAGGGAATCCTGACAGCAAAATGTCTTAGGTCGGCCCTGAAAAAAAGGAAGAAAAAGTCCTCAGCACCTTGTATTTTCTTTGTCAATAAGGTCTCTCTCTCACACACACACACACACACACACACACATGCGTGTGCACGCACACACATGTGAAAGGCCTTCAGAATTCCCTGCCCGCACCCAAGATCAATGACCCACCAACCCCGCTTCCCCAGGGGGCAAATGGCCAGACAAAAATGAGGAGGGGATTTTCAGTATGACTTTAATTGCTGGTGCTGGAGACAGGCTTTAAAAATATGGAACTGGTTTCACAGTACTGCTTTTAGCTTGATTGGTTTCTCTTCTCTGTTAATAAAATCTAAGACATTGCTTGGTCAATAAAAAGTAATTACATTTTTTATAGTTGCTTTCTTACTTTTCCAGCTTTTAATTTTCTATCCACTTTGGATGTGAGCATAATAATTTCAAAATCCTTCTCTGTTCGATTTTAAGAGTGGGAATCAGATGGCGGGTTTGTGTTGGAAATACAGAAATATACCATGCAGAGTGTTGTAATTCTGTTGCCATCTTGACTGTTAAATATCTCTCTCAAGCCAAATGTGCTTCAGTACAAAAGATTATGACTTCCAGATTGGGTGGCCTCTTGCACATGACCCAAAGAAGGGGAAATGCAACACCAAAGGAGAGGACAAAAGAGGGCACAGATTTCCAGAAAACGTGCATGTGCCGATTTATATGCAGAGGTCCAAATTTTAAAAAAAAGAATTGCTATAATTTAAATAGAAATGCATAGTACATGTTGCATGTCATAATACTGAGGAACATTATGAGCAGATGGTCTGTGAGCCTGCTCAGTCTGCTGTCCAGGTGCTCACAGTTGATGGGCAACTTCAGAGCAATTGCTCATGATAGCTTTATTAAAGTCTGGCATCTTTGTCACTGCACTGTGCATCTAACGAGAAAGATTTCCTGCCCTCAAAATTTGGTTTGTCATCTTCAGACACAGCCATGAGCCCATGAAGAGTGAAGTTCCTGTACATAGTTCCTGTTGTGAGGAGAGCATTACTTCATAAATGCCTGATTGAGGGCAGGCAACCATGAGGAAATTAGCAACATGCCTTTTCGAAACCGATTATGTCTTGCACAGGTACATAGCAGACATGTTACTTAAATATATATACATTGAAAGAATGAAAGTGGAGCATATGAAACAAGAGTGAGAGAACAGAAGGATTTAACAGACAGTAAACGTTGGTCGTAATGCTGAGCACCATTTTTAGTGGGAAGGCGAGAGAGGACTTAAACGTAAAAATAATGGAGGTTCGGTACACACGAAGCTGTGTACCACACAAGCTAGTCTGGCCACCTGTGCATGTGCTGACCATGCATTTAGGCACCATGAGAAGAGAATGTTCACCCACAGAGCTCCTCCATACAAGAGAGGATTGGCTCAGGAACTGTCCTTCAAGTGGAGGAGCTTCACATGTCCATGTTGGTACATGGATAGGGAACCTTCTCACAGTTGCTAAATGTGTGGCCAGCAGATGTGACAAGGGTGGAACTAGCCTGGATGGTCCCATAACCTCCTCATACATACTTTGAACTAGTGATGGGATTCATCTGAACCCCCCTATTTTGATGGGACATAATAGAAAAAAGGCAGACTCTTGGGTATAGCCAACAGAATAACTTTAGTAAAGTGTCTTGGCATCTTGGCTAAAGAGAAAGATGGAACATATGTGAGTTACTCTTCAATGGCCCTTTTCCTGCCTTTAAAAATTGTTTTGCCTTCTTTAAACACAGCCACAGGCCCATGAAGAGCCAAGTTCCTATGCACAATTCTTGTACAGAGGAGAGTTTTACCTCATTAACTTCTGACTGAGAGAAAGTGACCACAAAGAATTTAGCAACATGTATTTGTCTCATGCCAAATCAAAAGCCAAATCTCTGCAGGGCATCCCATTTATTTGCTAAGCTCCCAACTGTGCGAGAATCACAAATGCCCCATAAACTGGGCTCCAAATCTGTTGACTCAGAAATCCCTTCTGCTATTTAAAATTTTTAATCTACTCCTTTCACCTGCCATTGTGTGAATAAGGATTCATTCTCTCCTTCCCCATTTCCATTCCCATAGCTGCGTTGATAAAAGAATATCATTATTACTTGCGCTAATGCCCAGCTGTAACCTGGCATATCAAGTAAATTGCCATGAGCTCATAAACAACAGAAGACAGGAGGGGGCAGAGATTGAGTTTGGCACTAAATTTAAATTTCAAAACAGCTTTACAAGAGAAGCTCACGGAGATGCAGTATCTCATTAACCCAACTGTCAGGTGGGTTGGAATATATCTCGATAAACTGCAGATTGATTTAGCAAAATATATGAAGTGCAGGACTTCTTCTTCTCCCTAAGCTGTTGGGATTCAGTTTATTTTTCATGTAGAAAATCTGCTCACCTTCTGAAGCCAGGCCCATCTCCACCTGGAGAAACAGGAGCATCTTTTGCCCACTGCAATCTGTCTGTGGACAAAATCACTCGGATTTCTCTTGGCTGGAGGGCTTCCACAAAGCTTTGGGCTTCTGAGGTTCTGGACTGGTTTAATCCACTTTCACCTACTAATGCAGAGAATGTGATTACCAACAGGAACTCAATCACATGAGTTAGGCCAGTGCTTATCCTCATTGGTGAAATTGGCCTATTGTTGCCTCAGGGGTAAACAAGGGTGTGTGCAGAGAGGATGAAATTGACAAGGATATTGACAGGAAATGTTGATCAAATTTGCAGATGATGCAAAATTGGGCTGGATAGCTAATACTTTGGAAGACAGAAACAAAATTCAAAGTGATCTGGATAGACTGGAGTGCTGGGCAGAAAACAACAGCATGACATTTCATAGGGATAAATGAATGCCAAGTTCTGCACCTAGGAAAAAGAAACCAAATGCACAGTCACAAGATGGGGGATACGTGGCTCAACAACACTACAAGCGAGAAGGATCTTGGAATTGTTGTCGATCACAAGCTGAATATGAGCCAACAATATGATGTGGCTGCAAAAAAGGCAAATGCTATTTGGGGCTGCATTAATAGAAGCATAGCTTTCAAATCCTGGGAAGTACTAGTTCCCCTCTACTCAGCACTGGTTAGGCCTCATCTGGAGTACTGTGTCCAGTTCTGGGCACCACACTTGAAGAAGGATGCAGACAAACTGGAGAGGGTTCAGAGGAGGGCAGCAAAGATGATCAGGGGACTAGAAACAAAGCCCTATGAAGAGAGACTGAAAGAACTGGGCATGTGTAGACTTGAGAAGAGAAGACGGACGGGAGATATGGTAGTGCTCTTAAAGTACTTGACAGGCTGTCATAGAGAGGAAGGCCAGGATCTCTTCTCAGTCATGCCAGAGTGCAGGACACAGAATAATGGGCTCCATTTACAGGAAGCCAGATTCTGGCTGAACATCAGGAAAAACTTCCTGACTGTTAGACCAATACGACAATGGAACCAATGACCTAGGGAGGTGGTGGGCTCTCCCATACTGGAGGCATTCAAGATGAGGCTGGACAGCCATCTGTCAGGGATGCTTGGCTTAGGGATGTACAAATCCCACTTACTAGTCTGCTGCCGGGGTCCGTGAGGCGGGGGGATGCAATCCGTCCCTCCCCCCTGGAATCCTCCCCAGCCAGCTCCGCTCCGCAGCAAGGCCACAGAGCCGCCGGCTAGGGATGTACAAAAGTTCCGTCATGGATCTTGGGGAGGCCGAATGCCAGCGCATTCAGCCCCCCGAAATCGGTGGCGGAACGGCCCGCCACCCCCCCAGGACGGGACTTACCTTGGGCGGATCTTCCTGGCAGCAGCAGCTCCGGCAGCGGCTCCGGCGGTAGTTCAGCGGCGGCGGCAGCCGGTCTTCCGACCGCCTGCTGCCGCCACCATTTCCAGGTTAAAAAATAAAATGTGATAGGCTACATAAAGATTTACGTAGCCTATCACAGCTAGATTTTGAAAAAACACCATGATAGGCTATGTAAATGTTTATGTAGCCTATCACGGCTGACTTTAAAAAAAACACGTGCGTACGCAAATGGCGGCAGCCATGGCCACCACCATTTGCGTTCCTTATTTTGGCACGTCTTAGTCTATGTGAACATTTATGTAGACTAAGAGGGCGAAAATAAGGGGAACGCAAATAGCGTAGACGCTACGCTATTTGCGTTCCCCTTATTTTTGCCGTCTTAGTCTACGTAAATGTTTACGTAGACTAAGACATGCCAAAATAAGGAATGCAAATGGCGGCGGCCATGGCCGCTGCCATTTGCGTACACGCGTGTGTGTGTGTTTTTTAAATCAGCCATGATAGGCTACATAAACATTTACGTAGCCTATCACGGCTGACTGCAGGGATGCAAACGGCAGCGGCTACGGCCGCCGCCCTTTGCGTCCCTGCTAGCCAGCGGCCGGATGTCCAGCTGCTGGCGGAGCCAGCCTGCGGCTCTGCAGAATCGCTGTGGAGCACAGCCGGCCGGCCAGGATTCCGGGGGGGGGGAGGAACGGAGCGCCTCCCTCCCTCGGCAAGGATTCTGGGGGGAGGGACGGAATGCCTCTCCCCCACCATCAGCATAATCCCTGAAAGGTAAGTGATTTTCATACATCCCAACCGCCGGCCAGGGCCAGCTGCAGCCAGACTTCTGGCTGCTGCCAGGCCGCTGCGGCCATAAATGGCAGCCGTCGTAGCGGCCGCCATTTGTGTGCCTGCATTAGGCCATGATAGGCTACATAAGTATTTATGTAGCCCATCACAGCAAAAGGCAGGGACACAAATGTCGTAGCGGCCACCATTTGCGTCCCTGCCTTTTGCCGTGATAGCCTATATAAATACGTGCATAGCCTATCACGGCCTAATGTAGGCATGCAAATGCCAGCTGCTACTTGGGATGTCAGAGAATTCTGCCAGGGACTCCAGTGAGGGCGGATTCTAAAGAATTCGGAATCCATGGCAGAATGGCCTCCTGCCCCCCGCCACCCCGCGGAATCCCCCCAGGACAGAGCTTACCTGGGGTGGATGCAAGGGCAGGGGCCGCTCTGGCAGCGGCGGCGGCTCCAGCTGGTCTCCCAGCCGGCCACTGCCGGGCTGCTGCAGCCGTAAATGGTGGCTGTCATAGCGGCTGCCATTTGCATGCTTGCAGTCAGCCGTGATAGGCTACGTAAGTGTTTATGTAGCCTATCAAGGCAAAGAGCAGGAGACACAAATGGTGGCTGCTACGCCATTTGCACCCCTGCTCTTTGCTGTGATAACTACGTAAGTATTTAAGTCTACATAAGCAAATGGAACTCCGGCTGAGGCCGGCCCTGGCTGGCGGATCCGTGGAGCTGCTCAGAGCGGAGCTGGTCCGGGGAGGATTCTGGGGGGAAGGACGGAGCGCTTCCCCCCCACCGCTGATGCCCCAGAATGGACGGGTAAGATTCATACATCCCTAGCCGCTACGACGGCTGCCATTTGCGGCCGCAGCGGCCAGAAGATGACCTGGAGCCGCAACCACAGCCGCCGCCACAGCTGCTGCCGTCAGGTAGATCAGTCCCGGGGGGGATTTGGGGGGGGGAGTCTGTTCCACCATGGACTCCGGGGGGATTTAGAATCTGGCTTCACTGGAGTCCATTGCTGATTTCTCCAACATCCCTACTCTGACTTGGATTCCTACACTGAGCAGGGGGTTGGACTCGATAGCCTTGTAGGCCCCTTCCAACCCTACTATTCTATGATTCTATGATTCTATGATTTACAATGGGAATATACAGAGCTGATATGTGAACCTATACAAGACCACCACTAAAATAATAATAATTAAACACACACACACACACACACAATCCCATTTTCACAAATTTAAAGCCCCAAAAATGATCCCATTTGTGCAAATCATTTGTTGTTCAGTTGTTAAGTCATGTCCAACTCTTCGTGACCCCATGGACGATAGCACGCCAGGCCTTCCTGTCCTCCGCTCCTGGAAAAATGTGTCCATTTATTGAATGAGTACAAAGAAATTCAAAGATTCTTGTATTTTTTTATTTGTTTTTAATTCTCTCATGTATTCAAACGAGGATTTTAATGCATATTTCAATGTTATTTTCCCTTAAAATATGTATTTATGTATGTATTTTGATGCATTTACAACTGCCAAGAAGTGCACCACAACATTCAGATCAGTGAAGAATCCAGTAGATAGGCAGGTTCCAATCTGCCCATTCGTTTAAGAGCTATATCAGGTCATTTCACAGAGGAATTCACAACTATTGGATTGCAAGCATCCCTGGGTAACAATAGTTCACAGATGGGCAACTGAGATTAGGGATGTACAAAAGTCACTTACCTTTCCCCGGATTATGTTGATGGTGGGGGGGGAGGCGTTCCATCCCTCCCCCCGGAATCCTCAATGGGGGGGAGGCGATCCGTTCCTCCCCCCCGGAATCCTCCACGGCCGGCTGTGCTCCGCGGCAGCTCTGCAGAGCAGCCGGCCAGGCCCAGCCAGGCCAGAGCCATCCGCAGCCGGATGTCCGGCCGCGGAGGGCTCTGGGGGGGGGGGAACCGCATACACAAATGGCGGCTACAGCCGCCGCCATTTCCGTTCCTTATTTTTGGCTATCTTAGTCTACGTAAATATTTACGTAGACCATGACGGCGAAAATAAAGGGGAACGCAAATAGCGTAGCGGGCGCTATTTGCGTCACTTTTTTATTCACCGTTTTAGCCTACGTAAATATTTACGTAGGCTAAAATGGCAACTCAAAAAGGGACACAAATAGCGCCCACTATGCTATTTGCATTCCCCATTATTTTCGCCATCACAGTCTACATAAATATTTACGTAGACTAAGACGCCCAAAAATAAGGAACGCAAATGGCGGCGACCATAGCCGCCGCCATTTGCGTACGCAGTTTTTTGTGTGTGTTTTTTAAACCCAGCCATGATAGGCTACATAAATCTTTATGTAGCCTATCACGTCTTTTTTTTTTTTTTTACAAGACAAGACTGCAAATGGCGGCAGCAGCGGCCGGTCAGAAGACCAGCTGCCGCAGCCGCCACCGCCCAGAAGATCCTCCCCAGGTAAGTCTCGTCCCAGGGGGGATCTGCGGGGGGCAGGGGGTGGCAGGCTGTTCTGCTATGGAGTTCGGGGGGCCGAATGCACTGGCATTCGGCCTCACTGAGATCCGTGGCGGAATTCTCTGCCATCCCTAAGATAGCAGACAGGCCATTATGACTCTCTAGCCCGTTGTGCAGTTCAGCGCAAGTCCTATTATCGCTGGAGGGTAACATATTTCCTTTGTTCGTTTATTATCCCAAAGGTTTAGCTGTGCCACCTTTACTCTAGTTTACTGCTTTCGTGCAAGTACAATAAAACACGGAGAAGCATTCCTGGTGATCCACCACAATTAATGTAATAAGGGAAGACCCTGTGGGTGTTCACGCAGCACAGTATCCTTGCCTGAAATGCCAGCCACTTATTTCATTCATCAGATGCTTCTGACCTTGCTTTCAAACAACTTGCCATAGAGGACTCTCATATAGGTTGATGGGCTAATTGGAATGCTAGGAATGTCTGAGCTTTGATGTGCACAGAAAGGAGGGGCTTCCATGCCAGTCATGCACCAGGTGGAGAGTGAGCAATAGGAACAGGTATTGGTTAAATAATAGGCCACATCAAAAAGAACTTAATAATAGGGATGGGTGAACCACCCTCTGCCCGCCCTGCTTGCTGGACCCTTGTGACTTACCTGCCCCTGTTCAGCTCTCTGGTTGAGCTGGTGGGCGGTCCATGGGCGCATGGCGAGTGGAGCATGGTCACCTGACTCCTCAGCAAGCCACCATTTTGCATAAAATGGCATTGTTGTTTTACCTAAAATATGCTTTATGTAAATGGCATCCATGAAGCAGCCATTTACGCAAGATTACAAGTGTGAATTGTAGGGATGGCGGAGAATTTCTCCCTGAAACTTCGGGGGGCCGAGCGCCAACGTGTTTGGCCCCCCGAACAAGTTTCGGGGGGAGAAATCCTCCGAACCCCCCCCGCACCCCGCACCCCCCCTGGGACGGGACTTACCTTCGCCGAATGTCCCTCCCGGCGGCGGGACCGGCCGGCGGTTCAGCGGGTGTTCGAGCGGGGGATACGTAAATCTTTACATAGACTACAGCGACCAAATAAGGAACGCGAATGGCGGCTCCCTATGGGGGCCGCCATTAGCGTACGCGCTTTTTTTTTTTTTAAGTCACCCGTGATAGGCTACGTGACGATTGACGTAGCCTATCACGGCTGACTTTGCAAATCTAGCCGTGATAGGCTACGTTAATCATCACGTAGCCTATCAGGGGGCGTGTTTTTTTAAAAAAAAAAACTTTCACGTTTGCGACCAGGCGAGGCGGGAAGCTTCCTCCCCGGCCTGAATTTCGGCCGGGGCGAGGCAGGAAGCCTCCCCCCCGGCCTGAATTTCGGCCAGGGCGAGGCGGGAAGCCTCCCCCCCAGCCTGAACTTCACGGGGGGAGCAGCGAAGCGCCTCCCCCCACCGCGAACAAGCTTCGGCGAAAGGTAAGGGACTTTCGTCCACCCCTAGTGAATTGTCTATTCCTGCCTGTAAGCTTACATAAATGGCTATTTTATGGCTGCCATTTATGTAAAATGTCTTTGATGTAAAACAAGACATTTACGCAAAATGGTGGCTCGCTGAGGAGTCAGGTGGCCGCACGCCACTCGCTGCTCGTCAGGCTCCCGCAGACCACCCCCAGGCTAAACCGGGGAGCTGAACATGGTGGGTAAATGTCAGCAGTCCATGGATGGAAGTCTGGGAGGCCCTCGAACTCCTACAGCATCCTACTTCATAATAAATAGTGAAAAAACAGCCAATATTTCTTGAACAGTAGCCTCTCATAGTAGAGGCGTATTTCAAAAGCAGTTTATTATATGATTCAGGCCTCTGCTGTTCATATTCCAGGGCACGGTGAAGCAACCTGGTGCCCTCCGGATGCTTGGGGCCACAACCCCAGTAATCCCAGACCATTGGTCATGTTGACTAGGACTGATGGGAGTTATAGTCCAAAACTTCTGTAGGGTACCAGATTGGGAACAGCTGCTCTAGAGAGGGGAGTGAGGAGTGTCTTTAGCAGTGGGAGAAGAAATGGGTACGCTTGATCAGGATTTAGGGTTCTGGAGGAATCTGCTTGCTTTATTTTTAAAAGGAGGGCACCAGTTTGGAGTTCTGTGTGAACTCCAAAGAGCTCTTTGGGTCTCAGCCATGATCAGAAAATGTACACACTAGGGCCCAGCCAAAGCCCTGAATTGTTGAATATTTGGCTTGAAAAGTGGGGGAAAGAAAAAGAAAAGGGTTTGCCCAAAACTGGGGCGGGGGGATTTTGTGAGAGACAGATACATTTTTCACAAACTCTGGTGATGACTTTTCCACTGGTAGCAGCAATGTTGGCCATTTCAATTTCTTTCTTTTTTTAACTTGACAAACACAGCAGGGATGGATGAATCTGTCACGTCCTGATTTTTCCCATCTTAAATTCAGTCCATCCCAAACTTCAAGACTTTTTTTAAAAAGTTTGCATGAACATCCATATGCATTTTTGTGCACATTTCTCCTCATGTACACATTTTGTTTGCAATTTTATCAAATGTACACATTTTGTGTAAGCAATTCTCTGAATATAATACATTTGTACCATCATTTTCATGTATGCATACATTTTTAGTGCACTTTCCCCTAATATACACTTTTCTGTATTCATTTGTAATTATTATCATTATTGCAGGACTCCATTACAAAATTTGGAGATGTGAAAATTTCAAAGGATAATGAAATTTTGGTTTGCATATTGTTTCGAAAGTGCGGAATTATGAAACTTCACATTAAATGTAGACACAGTAGGAGACTCCTGGCCCTAGACACAAGAAGGGTTAAGAACCCCTCCCTTCTTCCCTTCCTCCCTTCCCCCTTTATGCATCTAGATACTAACTGCAGGATATGGAATGCAGAATCTGCACAGTTCAGATTCACTGGTAAAAACTTTTTATTCGTTTATATCTATCGGCTTCTTTTAGCAAGTAAACATTTCCTCAGCTATTTCTTACTCTGTGCATTTTATTTTGCAGATTCCATTTCGAAAATCTAATCTCATGCATCATTGTTGTGCTGAGGCCTACAATTATGGTTTATATATTTCCTTCCCACTGATGGAGACCAGTCAGACTGAAATGTGTTTGGGTTTTGGAAATTATGTATTTAGTATAGCCTTTTTGAGAAACTAGTATTATCACTATGTATGCATGAAAAGCGTTGGACTGTTAATTCATTGTTTTGTTAAAGTTCATTTAAAACCTTGTATGATACTTTAGTTAAAGTGCAATCCTATGGCCACTAGTCAGCAGCTAGACGGCCATAGGATAGGTCGGTTCCCTGAGAACCAACTTCCACCCACTTCTGTGTTGCCTTGTAGGCAGTGCACATTGGTCCCGTGCTCTGTGCTCGTAAGAGCAGTGTGGAGCAGTGAAAACGGGACATTCCTGGGGGTAGGAAGTGCCATTCCAATGCTTCCTACATGTCATCCAGCATCCGCTCCCCGCCCCCCCCCCACTCTGACTTCCCATGGCTAGACAGCTGAAATCGGCTGTCTAGTTGTGAATGCAGGGCAGCTGAAGCACAAAGGGGAAGATCCCCTCCGCACTGCTCCTGCCCTGCATTGGATAGGCTATCCAATGTAGCCTATGCCTATCTGAGTTTGGAGGCAGGCACCTATCCCAAAAGAATTGCGCCCTCAGCGTATTAAAATTTGTAATACTGCTGTTATATTTTTATTCTTAGAATTCTCATTATATCTGTTTTGCTTCACTAACATGAGAAACAAAACTGGAGGGGTGGGGCAGGAAGTCATTTAAAGAACCCAGAAACAACCATGAGTAGGGAATGATGAACACACAATAAATGCCTTGTGTAGAAAATAGGGATGTTGGAGAAATCTGCCACGGACTCCAGTGAGGCTGGATTCTTTGGAATCCAGCCCCCTGGAGTCCATGGCAGAACAGCCTTCCCCGCCCCCACTGCCACCCCCCGAAATCCCCCCGAGACGGACCTACCTGGCGGCAAATGCGGCGGCGGCAACGGATGCAGCAGTGGCGGCAGCTCTGGCTTGTGTTCCGGCTGCCGCCAGGCTGCTGCAGCCACAAATGGTGGCCGTTAGGGTTATCAGAGAACTTCTCCACGAATCTCCGGGAGGCCGAATGCCAGCGCATTCAGCCCCCCGAAATTGGTGGAGAAATGATCCGCCACCCCCCCGCCACCCCCCCCCCCGGGGATGGGACTTACCTTGAGCGAATGTCCCTGGCGGCGGTGGCTCCCGGCGGCGGTTTGGCGGCAGTTTGGCGGCGGTTTGGCGGTGGTCGCGGCAGCGGCCGGTCTTCCGACCAGCTGCCACCACCGCCATTTCCAAGTAAAAAACAATAACAACAACAAACATGATAGGCTCCATAAAGATTTACGTAGCCTATCACGGCTAGATTTTCAAAAAACACCGTGATAGCCTACGTAAATGTTTACGTAGCCTATCACAGCTGACTTTGGGGGGGGGGGAAGCGCATACGCAAATGGCGGCGCCCATGGGCACTGCCATTTGCATACGCGCTTTTTTTTCCCCCAAAGTCAGCCGTGATAGGCTACGTAAACATTTACGTAGCCTATCATGGCTGACTGCAGGCCAGGGACACAAACGGCGGTGGCTACAGCCGCCGCCATTTGCGTCCCGGCAGGAGAAGGGGTTTCGCGGCCGGAGAGATGGGGCACTCCCCCCCGGCCAGAATTTCAGTGGGGAGGGATGGGGCACCTCCCCCCCACCGCGAAGCAAGCTCCAGGATCAGGTAAGTGACTTTCGTCCATCCCTAGTGGCCGTCATAGAGGCCACCATTTGCATGCCTACATTAGGCCGTGCTAGGCTAAGTAAATACTGATGTAGCCTATCACGGCAAAAAGCAGGGGCGCAAATGGTGGTCACTACGCCATTTGCACCCCTGCCTTTTGCCGTGATAGCTACGTAAATACTTACGTAGCCTATCATGGCCTAATGAAAGGACGCAAATGGCAGCCGCAGCAGCCTGCTAGCGGCTGGAAGTCCGGCTGCAGCTGGCCCTGGCCAGCAGCTCTGCGGCCTTGCCACGGAGCAGAGCCGGCTGGGGAGGATTCCGGGGGGGGGGAATTGCCTCCCCCCCACCGCGGATGCCCTGGACCAGAACCGGGTGAGTAATCCGCCCATCCCTAGTAGAAAAGTTCTGTGTGCCTGCTCAGCCTGCAGCCCAGCCCAGGTGCTGACTGAGGATGGGAAACTTCAAGGCCCCTGCTGCTCTCCTTCTTAGGGTTCCTTGTCTTTAAACAGGACTTGGACAGCCTTTCCTGTTGAGGATGCCTTCAAATAGAGGGCCAGACACATGGCCACCCTAGCTTGAAACATGAAACCCAAGATCTGTAGAGAAGCTATTATGTCTTGCATCGCTACTTAACAGACGTGTCACTTAAATATATACATTTATATATGGAAGGCAAGGATGTGAAACAATAGTGAGAGAAGAGACATAATATTACTAGGGATGGGCGAGCTCACCATTTCCGAGGGGGTTGGGGTGTTTGTAAAATTGCTGTGCTTGGAGTCCCAAACGGATGCCCGTACCATCCCTAAAGATGACATCAGAAGAAGAAGAAGAAGAAGAAGAAGAAGAAGAAGAAGAAGAAGAAGAAGAATACAGCTTCCGTATGATCTGATTCCTGAAGTGAATGATTGGGACTACACCATACTTTGAAATAAGACTGAAAAAGGAATGAATTAGGGTGCAATCCTAAGGGATGCACCCTGGATTGTAAGCCTCCTGCTCTGCATTTTAGCTAGATGGCCGATTTCACCCATCTAGCGAAGGCTTCGGGGAGGGGGGGCTGAAGAAGGTTGCGGATGTGGATGGATGGGGATACTTCATAGCCCCACATTAAAAACTACAGTTAGTAGTGGGGCAAATTCCAAGGGGCCATTTTAATCTTAAGACATTGATCTGGGTCTGGAAGTGTATTTTGTTAGACAAAGAAACCCCCTCATTGATACTTAGTCTTCCTAATGAAGTTGGAGCCATCTGTCAGTAAGGACTTCCCAGCTGAGGAGCACATCATGTGCCTGTTGACATTCAAATCCAAAGAAGAAGCTATAATGCTGAAGTATGGAATATTCCCTTCTGGAGTTCATTGTTTTACAGTGTTGTAAACCAGCCTGAGCAGAAAGGTGGAATATACATTATTCTGTATTATTCTGACTTCTGCAAGAGGAAGGGGCCTTTCATGAGCGGAAGGGCTCCACTTGTAAAAAAATCATCTGTCCAATTTGGGGGGATCCTCTTTCCCCCCCACACACAACTCATCACATTCAACAGGGTCCCCTGTCTCTTTGTTGCATTTTCAGGTGCTGGAGGGGCTGCAGTGGGAAAGAGTGGGCTGAAAAGTCCACTTCTGCCAGCATAGTTGATCCCACATAAATCTGGATCCAGCCCAATAATACCAAGATCAAGAACAAATTACTACTACTACTACTACTGATGGGCGGATTCCCTACCTTTCGGTCTGTGGGGGAATCCACCTGGGGGGGAGGTGATCCATTCCTCCCCCCCCCCCAGAATCCTCCAGAGCAGCTCCACGTTGGGAGGATTCCACAGAGCTGCACACTGGCTCCGTATCACTGGGAGGAATACAGCCGCAAATGGCGTAGTAGATGCCACTTGTGACCATAAAGCGCTGGTTTCACCTAAAGGAGCCATAAACGGCTGCAATTAGGTTAAACTGAGGGCTTTACGGGCACAAGTGGCATCCACTATGCCATTGGTGTCTGTGTTTTTTCCCACGACACAGTAATGGCAGCTGACATTACTGTCTCGCCAGTGATACAGAGCCGGCGTGCCATTCCGCCAAAAATCCTCGGGAGGCAGAGGTAAGTTTGCTATTCTGCCGCAGATTCCGGAGGCCAGATTCCAAAGAATCCGGCCTTGTTTGGGTCCATGGCGGGATTCTCTGCCATCCCGAACCACTACGATGTTGCTACTATAATAGCAGTTTTTTCTTGCAATTTGAAAACACCCCCCTCCACACACACACACACAGAACGTAGGGATGGCAGAGAATTCCGCCATGGATTTCAGTGAGGCCGAATGCACTGGCATTCAGCCCCCCAAAACCCATGGCAGAATGGCCTCCCCCCCGCCCCCCCTGCGGAATCCCCCCCAGGACGAAGCTTACCTGGGGCAGATGTTCCGGCGGCGGCAGCTCCGGCGGCTGATCCACCGGTGGCAGAGGCAGCTGGTCTCTCGGTCGGCTGCTGTGGACTGAAATGGCGGCCACCACACCATTTGCGTAGCTGCCTTTGCCATAATAGGCTACGTGAATACTTACGTAGCCTATCACGGCAAGCAAAAAAACACACACAACAGCATATGCAAATGGCGACAGCTATGGCACCCGCCATTTGCATTCCTTTTTTCCGCTGTTTTAGCCTACGTAAATATTTACGTAAACTATTACAGCGGGGAAAAAGGAATGCAAATAGCGCCCACTATGCTATTTGCGTTCCCCTTTTTTTTGCCGTAATAGCTTACGTAAATATTTACGTAGGCTAAAACGGCAAAAAAAACGGAATGCAAATGGCGGCTGCTGTAGCTGCCACCATTTGCGTACGCTGGGTTTTTTTGCCTGCAGGCTGCCCAGTGGCCGGATGTCCAGCTGCAGGCGGCCCCAGCCGGCGGCTCTGCAGAATCTCTGCGGAGCGGAGCTGGCCAGATTAGGATTTCGGGGGGAGGTGCTGAGTGCCTGCCCCACACCGCAAATCAACCCATTGAAAAGGTAAGTGACTTTCATACATCCCTACACAGAAATGAAAGTTGATGGGTTGTCAGGGACCAGATAAAATTGTGCTGTGGGGCTGCATTGGCCCATGTACCACCACTTGACTATTTGTAATGAAGAACACTGCGTGGTTTCTCCTGTGCAACGTATTTTCAAGGCTAAACTGAAAAGTTGTATAAATGTAGCAAAGGATATTTCCAGAGCCACATGCTATGTGCTCAATAACTTGAAACCTTTATAGGCTGATCTTATCACAAATAATCTCTTTTGCATAGTACAAGAGACCGTGGAGAACTGGGGAAAGAAAAGCAACCTAAGGGTATTAGTTTTGTAAAGGGAACAGATGAAAGTATATATGTACAGCCTGAAATCTCCTGGAGATTTTTTGATATTGTACTTTGTGCTGAATTAAAGGTTCTCCGGTGAGCAGTGTGAGAGGCCTGCTTCTCAATAAAGCTCACAGCTGATATACAGCACGGTGTTCCAAGAGCAACGATAAATCAGGAAGTAGGGCATTTGTTTTTCTGAACTTGAAATAAAGTGAGGATACTGGTTTGGAACAGCTGTGATTTTGGAGGCCCACTGTAAGAGAATTCCTCAACAGCCTCCATCTCCAGTTGATGTTCTCTGTTTTATAATAGCAGGCCCATTTCACAGCAGCATACAAGAGATAGAGGCATCTGGAAATATTGGGTCCAGTTGCACTAGAATGATTTCCAGAATGGATCTGGAACCTGCCACATTCTGGTAGGTCCTCAGTCTATTTCAGAAACAGCCAGGCATGTAGTGTAGTGGTGAGAGTGACGGACTGGGAGCTGGGAGATCCGGGTTCTAGTCCCCACTCGGCCATGGAAGCTCACTGGGTGACTTTGGGCCAGTCACAGACTCTCAGCCCAACCTACCTCACAGGGTTGTTGTTGTGAGGATACAATGGAGAGGAGGAGGATAATGTAAGCTGCCTTGGGTTCCTTGCAAGAGAAAAAAAGGCGGGATATAAATGCAATAATAAATAAAGTAAAAAATGGGAGAGAATGGGGATGGCATGGGCCCCTGTTTCAGTCTGGGAGTCTGGTGGATCACCCATGCCCATGCCCCAGAAACTGGTCCTACTGAGCCCCTGCCCCTGCTCAACTCCCCCATGCTCACCAAGCCGCTGACATATATGGGCTATTCATGGCACCATTTTGCATATAAGTATATGTGCCCATTTTTGCAATCGCCATTTTTTTTTACAACATAGTGATTGCAGTGCGGGAGGACGCGGCCCAGGTGACTGCAAGTGGCTCAGCAAGCAAGTGTGGGGCTTCAGTCCAGGAGTGCATGAGCGGGGGCTGGGTGAGCACCCAGAGAACCTGGACAGGGAGGGGGGTCACCCATCCATCCCTAGGATAGTTTTAAAAAAAAAAGTTTGCATTTTAATGTAATTCTACCTAATTTGCATTTCCCAAATTTATTTTATTTATTCCCTAACTTAGAGCAGCTCAGCAATGTCCCAGGCCACACTTAGCCCCACTCTACAAGCATGGGAGCTTCTGACACAGCAAGTAGTCAATGATAATTGAATGGTGTTCATCAGAATTACATATCAGTTCAACAGAAATCCACAACTACATGATACACAGAGGAAATGTGTAGAGTTCTGATTGAGTACTTTTAGGGCACAATCCTATCCAGTTAGGCGGCCGCCTCCGAACTTGGAGATGACTGCCTACCCAAAGCAGAGCAGGAGAAGGATGGTGGGGATCATTCCCTCTGTGCTCCTCCTGCCCTGCATTTTCGGCTAGACAGCCAGTTGCAGCTGTCTAGCCGCGGGAGGACAGAACAGGGGAGGAGGCTGCTATACAACACATTGGATGTGTCGTACAGGCATTTCCACCCTCCCCCCCCCCGAACTCCCCCAGACACATCCCTTTTCAGCCGCTCCATTCTCCTCTTGTGAGAGTGGAGGATAGGGCTGTTCCGCACTGCCTCTGAAGCAGCTCGGAAGTGCAGGGAGGTCGGTTCTCCAGGAACCGACCTGGGAGCACGGGCTCCGAGGTCAGTTCCCAGAAAACAACATATCCTATCTCCATCTAGCCACTGTGTAGCGGCCATGGGAGTGCTCCCTCCTACTCTCAAATGACAACATTTGAAACATGCATGCAGCTATCAAAGACTGGTACAATGTGATGCACAAACACATTGCAATTTGCAGCTATGTTTAAACACAGGAATAGGGCATGTATGAATCAAGTGATGCACATCAGCCATAAATGAAACTTAGCAGAGTTAAAAAAAAATCCTGGCCACAGCACTGCAAAAGAATCAGCAAAGTGAAAAAGGTGGGGACAAAACAAAATTCAAGCCTGATCCCTACCTGGTTTGAATTAGCTGAACAAACAGAAACCAGTGGATGACATTAATTTGTCCTGGCACCATGACACAACAGTGAAAGCAAGATAAACACAAGTGTCTGGTTTTTAAAACTCCCTGGAACTCATTAGACCCCTCAGTGAAGGCTGACATCTTTGATTACAGCTTCTCCTTTAAGGGGGGGCAGAGGGAAGAAAACATCTACCTTTCAAAGATCTATCTACCTTAATACTATGGGATCCTGTGGCCATAAGCAGATTATATATTTAATACTTCTGTTTAATTTGGTTCCGCTTCTTGTTGCACAGTAGAATGTTCTCTAATTTTGGCTAATCAGGCTTTATCTGGATTTAGCCCATGCATGCAAAATGAAATCTCAGCGAGAATATTCTTTGGCATGTGTCCCTCTCTTCATATAGCTTTACAGGAAATGGATATGCCAACCAACAGATCTCCCACTTGAGTTATGAACTATAACAAATGCAGGAGAAGGTTTTCATCACTGGGATTGCTGCAGGCCTGACACCAGCTACGTTAACTTCAAACCAAAAGCATCCTAGCTGAGGAGTCAATGTTTTATTCTTGTGGTGAGATCATGCTCCATTAGAGAACATGAGTAGCTCTGTGTGAAAGTGGTTCTTCCTCCCAGCCACTGGGCACTGACCTTGGCAGAAGCACGGGAGTCACACATGACACCCCCAAGGCCGCAAAGGAAATAAACCAACAGAACAATCCTATACATATTGACTCACAATTAAGTCCCATGGTGTTCAGGGGAGCTTGCTTCCATATGAGTGTGCACTGGATCACAGCCTAAGTAAGTACACAGAGTGTACTTTGAGGAATGGCCACAGCTTAGTGGTGGAGCACATGCTTTGCAGGCAGAACATTCCAGGTTCGATTAGGGATGGGTGAAAGAGGGATGTTTGACAGTGCCAGGATTCTCCAAGGATCATCTTGCCACTTGCCCAATTCCCATTTGCGTTTGCGATTGCTGCTTGCTCTGCGCAAATGGGAAACGCAGACAAATCGAGCAGCGATCGAATGGGAGATTTGCTCAAATCTCCACAAATTTGTGCAGATTTCCTCCATAGACTAAAGTGGGGCTGAGTCAGTCTACTGAGGAAATTGGTGCAGATCAAACTGGGAATTGGGAATGAAATGAACATGAACACATGTTTGTCAATTTGCTAAAAGTTCCAGTGGGCACGTGCTCCCGTTCATGTCTAGAGCTTCAAACAGGGCATGCCTGCATGTTTTGTGAGCAAAACCAAAATTCACATAAATCCCTAGCCCTGACCTACAGCAGTAAGCCCTGGGGCATTCTTTTGCTTGCCTAGAACTGATGTCATGGGCCTGAGTCACTAAGTATTCAATGATCAAGTGGGTTCATGCATGTGAATCAACCCATTCACTAAGATTGTATACTCTCCCCTCCCCTCCCCTTTTGGACATGATTGCAGCTATTATAAACCACCAGTAGTCTAATCACAATACAGTAGTCACTGGCAGGCTAGGTAATGAAACCCATGGACACAAGACACCAAGTTATGAACTAATAGCACGCACCATAGAAAATCTAGTATTGAAACAGAACTTTCCTGTTGTGAATCACACGTGCAGCTTCTGTCTGCCAATAACACACAATGCAGCTTCTTTTCTCTGGCTGCATGTCTGAATGTGTCTGCATATTAAGAAATCTCTCTGAACATACAGACAACTAGCCAGGCTGGGAATATAATGCTTTTCATTGTCCAAAGATGTGATGTCCCATTTGTAGGGTTGGCGGAGAATTTCTCCCCGAAACTTTGAGGGGCCGAGCGCCAACGTGTAAGGGCTATTTGCGTTGCCCTTATTTTCACCGTAGTCTACATAAATCTTTATGTAGACTACAGCGACCAAATAAGGAACGCGAATGGCGGCTCCCTATGGGGGCCGCCATTTGTGTACGCACTTTTTTTTTTTTTAAGTCACCCGTGATAGGCTACATGACGATTAACGTAGCCTATCACGGCTGACTTTGCAGATCTAGCCATGATAGGCTACGTTAATCGTCACGTAGCCTATCACGGGGGCGTTTAAAAAAAAAAAAAACCTTTTGAGTTCGCGGCCGGGCGAGGCGAGGTGCCTCCTCCCCGGCCTGAATTTCGGCCAGGCGAGGCGGGAAGCCTCCCCCCCCGGCCTGAACTTCGCGGGGGGAGCAGCGAAGCGCCTCCCCCCCACCGCGAACAAGCTTCGAGGACAGGTAAGTGACTTTCGTCCACCCATACCCATTTGCAATGTGAAGCAGTACAGTCCATCAAGAGCTGTACCACAAGACTGCACACATCATGTCACTTAATTCTCCTTTCTGCATGTTACAGGCAAAAGTGTGTTGCAGATCCTTGATGTTGAAGCTGGGGGGGGATTGCGGGGGGGTTAAAGAGAGAAGTAGCTTTGTCAGAGAGGAATGTAGAGAAGAAAAGGTGAAGGGCATGCTGAATCCTTTGCCCATCCACCATTTATTTACTCCAGATCCTGGCATCTTTTCCCAATCATATATTTTGAATCCCACAAGGTGGGGAAAATTTATTAGGAGAGGAAACTTGGATCAGAGAAACAATAAATGGGCTCTGCTGTACAGCCCTCTCTCCCCACATTTTTTTTCTTTTTAAAAAAATTGCATGTGTTTGTGTGCAATGTGTAGTTTTTATTTTATTTTTTATAATTCTCCCCAACCCAGCCCAGCCCAGCCCATCATATGTTCTTGATCATCCACAGAGACCCTCTCTGGACTTTGATAAACATTAAGAGAGATGCACAGTAAAATATTGAACCAGTGATCAGATAATGCATGCTAATTTCTGTGCTGTTCTAGGGTAAGGGTGGGAATTATTCATTACGTATTTTTATAATGTATTTTTCATATGGAGGATTAGTACTAGCAATGTGACACATGCTAAATGACAATGGAGAACATGATACTAATGCCCTAATGGACCAACTGGGTCTCAAATCATTTTGTTTCATGGCAATAAATGCTATACATTTGGCTCAGTTTGGTTCTATTCTAACAAAATTGTTCTGTATTTTATGTGGCTATTTTAAAACCCAAGAAGTAAGCCAATTACAATTATCCATTTGCTATGTTCTTCCTAATTACCTGGCAGCACACACAAAATACAATGATAATAGTTAACACAAGAAAGAAAGAGAAAGCCTGTGTGTGTGTGTGTGTGTGTGTGTGTGTGGAGTTGGTCTAGCAATCATGAGGATACCTTTAGTTTTATTTGTTCTGTGTGTGTGCTTAATTCAACTCCAAAACATTAAGATCCACAAAATACATTTTGTTGTGGTTCTTCAGTAGTGAGGAAGAACCCAACATCAACCCCTTGGGACTCCTCATTCATTCATTGGTTTGTTTGTTGACTTCATATGTCACTTTCCCACAAGACTGTGCCCAAAATAGCTCCCAACGTATCAAAAATATAGTTCACACAGCAAAAAATATAACAATTAAAAATATAGCATGGACAATTGCCATTACAAATAATAGCAGAAGTCACTTCACAGTAACAGTATCACTACATCTCAATAAAACTAAAGCAATCAAATAATATACATGAACAAATAATCTAATCAAGCGGCTATATGGGCAGAGCAAGGGAGCTCACCCTAGTTCGGTTTCTCTGGGCACTCGCCAAAACAGCGCCCCTGCTCGCGCCCCCCCAAACCTGTGCTCAGGGCACCCACGAGTTCGGTGAGTTCCCTAGGCTCACCAAGGACCCGTTCAGTGAGCACCACCATTTTCGCACCTTTGATTTCTGTGCAAAACAGGAAGTTAAAAAAATGTGCATATTCAAATATGCGCAGTTTGGAGCTGGGAAAGCTAAATAAGTGCAATATTAGAGGGATTATACCTCTAATATTGTGCTTATTTTGCTTTCCCAGCTCTAAGCTGCGCATATTTGAATATGCACATTTTTTAATTTCTTGTTTTGCGCAAAAAATCAAAGGCGCAAAAATGGTGGCGCTCACTGAACGGGATCACGGTGAGTACTGGGGAGTGCGAGTGGGCACAAGTGGGGGGCGTACATGGACAGCATGTCGGCGGGCACAGTTTGGATGTCGCAGACGGGGGTTGCCCAATGAATTCCCGAACCCAGTCGGGCACCCGTGACATCCCTAGGCAGAGCAAACCTAACCTAGGGATGTGGTGGAGCTCAGCGAGACTCCGACCCAAGCATCCACCAACTGGCTTCACTCGGCCCTTGCTGAGTCAGACCAACTGGTGGATTTTCCAGCAGCGCAAACAGCAAGGGCAGGAGTGAGAAGGGACCCCTCTTATGCATTCTCCAGCCCTTGCTCTTGCGGAGGGACAGAAGGAGAATGAGAGGGAAGCCCCTCCCATCCTCTTCCTATCCTACTGGCACAGCTGCCGCTCCGGTAGCAGTAACTGAGGGCGGAGAGGGGAGCGCCACTCTCATGCATCTTCCTGCCCTTGCTGTTGCACTGCCACTGCTGCCAACACCTGCTGCTCCTCTCTCCTCCATTTTGGCCACAGTGACCCTGCTGCTGTGAGCAACTGGCTCCTTCTCCAGGGATCCGTGTGGGGGAGAAGGAGCCAGTTGCATATGGAGGCAGATGTCTTTTGTGCAAAATGGTGGTGGGTGGTGGCAGGGACTCCTGCCCCTGCCACCTGCTGCCATTTTGTGCAACAAAAAAATGCTCGGTGAAGTTCCCAAGTTTGGGGAACTTTACCTTAGCTTAGCTTGCCCAGGCAGGGTGAACTGAGTTTGTTGCGGGGATCCGCCAGACCCCAAAAGGGCTGGATTTGCCAGCGATGGAACCCTAACCTAACCTTGATCTTGGAGACTCCAACGGAAAAGCTTCCAGCATATGTAAAGCCCTGCTCAGCTTTCGCCAGCTGGGCAGAGGTGAAGGTGGAGTGTTGTTTGCACTCCACAACTGCGTTTGGTTTTTGTTTTTGTTTTTAACTGATTTAACCAGGTCATCTGGTTCAAGCTCTGCGCTGCCTGATAGCACTGTGGAGACTGGAAGAATTCATGTGCAAGTGCAATTAGTAATGGGCAAACTGCCCCCCTGCCCTGCTCAGTTCAGAATTGAGCTTGGAATGATGGCATCATTGGCAGTGCAATGGAATCCGAATTAACAATGTTGATAGATGGATGGATGGATGGATGGATGGATCCTTGTGCCAGTTCGCTCATGGATTATTTTTCTCCATATGAGTAGCCCCCATTCTACATAAACCAAGAGAATGTGTGAACTAGGCAAATCACAGCTGTTGCTGACGGCAATTCCCAAGATTATATAAACTTTTTTTTCCCAGCCATCTCAATTCTAAGGATTTCTGGTCAAATGATGGGCAAATGATGGGGCCCGAGAACCCTGGCAGGCCTCAGAACTGCCGAGGCCTGTCTCCATTGAGCAGAGTGGGAGCCTACATACATACATACATACATATGGCATTGGGAAGAGTCCTAGGCAACTGCTGCTGTTATTTGCAGCCATTTGCCCATTTAGGGTATAATCCTATGCATGTTTAGACAGAGAAAAGGCCTACAACTCCCAGCTGTGCTGGCTGGGTGTCAGGGTGGAAACTGAGCCAACAGAACCCCAGAGCAGTTCTGATTCTGAGGAGGATCAGCAATCCGTGGGAGAGGAGCCAGCTCATCCCTCACAGGCACAGCAGCTGGCAGAGATTCCTCCTCCTGGCATTCCTGAGATAGATAGTGATCCTAGCAGTGAGAATGTGTGGGAGGGGGGCTTGCTAGACACTAGGGATGGCGGAGAATTTCTTCATGAAACTCGGGGAGGCCAACTGCCAACGCATTCAGCCCCACGAAATTGGTGGTAAAATTCTCCGCCACCCCCCCCCCCGGGATGGGACTTACCTCCCTCAAATGTCCCTCTCGGCAGCAGGTCTCGGCAGCGGTTCGGCAGCGGTTCGGCAGTGGCGGGGGCGGCGGCCGGTCTTCTGACCGGCTGCCGCCGCCGCCATTACAAAGTGAATGTAAAAAAAAAGAAACACACACCCGTGATAGGCTACGTAACGATTTACGTAGCCTATCACGGCTGACTTTGGAAATCTAGCCATGATAGGCTACGTAAATCGTTACGTAGCCTATCATGGGTGACTTTGGGGGGAAAAAAAAAGCACATACGCAAATGGCGGCGCCCATGGGCGCCGCCATTTGCGTTCCTTATTTGGTCCCTGTAGTCTACGTAAATCTTTACGTAGACTACAGCGAAAATAAGGGCAACGCTATTTGCGTTGCCCTTATTTTCACCGTAGTCTACGTAAATCTTTAAGTAGACTACCCGGGCCCAAATAAGGAACGCAAATGGCGGCGCCCATGGGCGCCGCCATTTGCGTACGCGTTTTTTTTTTTTCAAAGTCAGCCGTGATAGGCTACGTAACGATTTACGTAGCCTATCACGGCTAACTTTGGAAATCTAGCCGTGATAGGCTACGTAAATCATTATGTAGCCTATCACGAGTGTGTGAGTGTGTTTTTTTAAATTCACTTCTTTATTTCGCGGCCGGGGAGATGGGGCGCTTCTCCCTGGCCTGAATTTCGGCTGGGCGAGGCGGGGCGCCTCCCCCCCGGCCTGAATTTTGGCAGGGTGAGGCGGGGCGCCTCCCCCCCTGGCCTGAACTTCGGGGGGAGAACTGAAGCACCTCCCCCCCACCGTGAAGCAAGCTGCAGGACCAGGTAAGTGACTTTCGTACATCCCTACTAGACACTTGACGCAGACGCAAAGAGCGACGAGCGATGGAGGGCACAGAAAGGAGGCGTAGTGCCCATATGGCGCGCAAGCAATGGCTACCTCCCGTGGACCCAAGGGAAAGAGGGAGGATCTCTCCCTAGCCCATAAGTTCAGGGTCTTCAAGTGATTCTCCTTCAAATGGGGACCAACTGCCTACCCGGAGCATAGGCTACTCTGCTGTTCATTGCTTAGTCGCTGGTGATTAGCATCTGAAAGAGACATTAAGTTGTAAAAGGATTAAAGCCTTGAAAACAATCCTTTCGTCTGTGTCTTGAGTTGGCTATTGGAGTGTACTGAAAGAGGCCGCTAGGGCGCTCCTGACACTGGGGAATGCTGGGAGTTGTAGGCCTTTTCTCTGTCTAAACATGCATAGGATTGCGCCCTTATTTCCAACACATTGCTAGGGTGCCCACTTAAGCATTGCTTACAAGGACAAGGCAGACACCATTTGGTATAATATTGGCATATGCAAATGTTATATGTATAGGTGCAAATTTAGAAAAAAAAAAACCTATAATTTAAGTAGGAACAAAATATATCTCACCACAGGGAAACGAGTGACTAGATGACCTGTGTGCCTGTCGAGGAACTAACAGAAAAACCCACCTTGACTTTAAAACTGACCTAGACTGGACAGCCCATCAAATAGAGGATACCTTCAAGGAGAAGACTGTCCTCGGATCACTCTCCAAAATAGAGGACTGTCCTCTGTAAAGTAGGACAACCAGTCATTGGACACCTTGCCCATTGCCCTGCCTCCAATGTAGCTTTGCTCCTGAGCATTTCTAAATTGAAGCCAGTTGGGGAACTCAAATAGCTGCTTGTTACAGAAACAGCAGTCTCTCACCACTCCTCTCAGCACCTCTGGGATCCATTGCAGTCATATGCCCTGCTTCTACCCCTGCTGACCACTGGGCTGCCTGGTAAGCATATTGCAATCCAGCCCGGCAAGGGGGAAGGGAGAACAAGTGTGTGTGAGTCCAGCAATGGGGGGTGAGGGAAGCCTAACAATGGAGGGCAGATAGGGGTGTACAGATTCCCCACTATCCGTTCTGTTGGGAAATCCGTGGGGGGAGGAGGCAATCCATTCCTCCCCCCCGGAATCCTCGCGGAGTGGCTCCGCTCTGCGAGGATGCCGCAGAGCCGAGGGCCACCCCATTCCGCCATCTACCTGCTGTGGATTCCCCCCCCCCCAGTTTTTTTTCTGGCTCCGGACTTACATAAATACTTTCATAATTCCTGCTGAAAAATCCTTTCCACGCGCCCTCGGTCTCTGTAAGAGTAAAGCCCTTTGCGGGGATTCCCCTCGTAACTTCTGGTCACCTGACCTCACCTCACCTGACCTCACCTCAGCTGACCTCACCGGAGCTGTCCTGACTTCACCTGACCTGACCTCACTGGACCTGACCTGACCTGACCTCCACAGACAATAAACAGAAAAGATGGAGGATTTCCGTGGACAATGCAGCCCCAGTGAAAGAAAGCCTCTGGAAAATGCCTCATAAAAAGGGTAAAGCCGCTCGCGGTCTTTCTTCCTCCATTTCCTATTTTCATTTTTATTTTTGTAATTATTTTTGAAAAATCCACCCTTTGGCGAAGAAAAAAACATTGGGTCCGTGTGAGCTCCAGTCCAGGTCGACCTGGCCGCCCCGTTCCAAGGAGTATTCTGTGGCCTGGATTTGTCAGAATTCAAACCCATTTAAAATCCGGGCAGAATTCTCTGACATCCCTAAGGGCAGAAGTGGGCATTTTCAGGGACCTCTCAGACTAGGGCAGGTCCTGCTTCTGTCCACAACATCATATTTTGTAAGTCCATCACACAATAATAATTCCTTTAGAGTGAAAAACAGAAGGGTCCTTGTGGGATTAGTGTCAGGCCCTCAAGGCCAAGTAAGTACCTTGACCAGACAGGCAGATGGAGTTAGGTGGCAGTCAAGCCAAAGTCTTGTGACTCCCTCGAACAGGGAGATGGCTGCTGGCATGCCTTCCAAGGCCCAGGTAAGGAGCTGGGGGCTGGGTGGCAGCAGCTCTGTGCAGTTGGCATACCACCAAAGCGCTTTGTGTCACTTTTGTGTCGCTTCATGCCCCCTCCTCCTCACCTCAGAAGTGGCACTAGGCGGTCCAAAGTGTCCAGCTTCAGCTCAGAACTCAGGCTTCAGGTTGAAGCAGTGCACAGCCATAGTATTTTGCCAACCCTGCTTCAAAAAGGCACTCAGTTTTGTTCCTAGTATAGAATTCCCTGAGAAAATACCAGGGATATGTTGCCTGCTTTTCATTTAATTTCATTTCATTTCTACCTATTTTGTATCCCTTGCTTGTAAGGCTCCTACTCTAGATCTGTCCATTACTAAAAAATACTCAGTCCCTTGAGAAGATGATATTTTAAAAGAGGGAGATATATATAAGTTTGAAATGAGAAGATAAAAAAAAATCAGAAGAAGAGGAATTATGCCATTTCTTCTGCAATAGAAAATGTCATTTTTGAAGATCTATTTCCTGGACGGTACTGATGGCACAGTGAGAGAATAAAATAGATGCCACCTACATGAACAAATCAGGACTAGGCACGTGGAAGTGGTTTTTTGTACAGCCAGTAATGAATGTGTGGAACAGCTCACTGGTGTACAAAATATGCTAGGGTCATTCAATAAACAATTATGGAAGATGACAACTTTAGGAAATGGAGACATAAAAAGAAGAAAGACCAGCTTCTTCAAAAGGGGTACCTAAGTTGTATGTGGAGGGGAACAACATTGTATGAACTAAAAGGGGGAGTAAATTTTAGATCATATCCAGTTTTATGTGTTTTCAGGAGACAACCGCCAATTTATGCCTCCATAGAAACTTTTAGGGTGCAATCCTATGGGGATAGGCAGCCGCCTCTGAACGCAGAGGCAACCGCCTATCCAATGCAGGGCAGGAGAAGCATGGAGGGGATTGTTCCCTCTGCGCTTATCCTGCCCTGCATTTGCAGCTAGACAGCCGATTTCGGCTGTCTAACCATGGGCAGGCGGAGCAGGGGAGGAGGCTGCCAGATGACACATAGGATGTGTCGTACCAGCATTCCCACCTTCCCTGCCCCAGAATGCCCCCTGGAATGCCCCATTTTGGCCACTCTGTGCTCCTTTTCCGAGCAGAGGGCTCTTCCACGCTACCTGCAAGACAGCACAGAAGTGGGGGAAGGTCAGTTCTCCAGGAACCAACCTCGGAGCACGGGCTCTGAGGTCAGTTCCCAGAAAACCACATAACCTATGACCATCTAGCCACTGACTAGCAGCCATAGGATTGCTCCCTTAGATGTAATGTAAGCTCTTGTGTAGTGTATTATTTATTTGACATACACATAGCTATTATGCTGAAGACCCTGTAACTCATGGCTAGGTGTAGAGGTGCAAATTATATTGTTGGATCTGCAAAAGGTAATATTCTGAGTAAAGAAAAAAACACACACACACAACCATACAGAGAGGCATCACAACTACATTTAAGGGGCGTGACTACATCCCTCTGTATTGTTACCTGGGAGGAGGCACTATTGACTTCAGTGGTACTTGCTTTTGATTGCATAGGTTCAGCTTGAAAAACACACTGAGCTTTAAGAAAATATCTTCACCCTGCTGAAATGCAGCCTTTACCTTTTAATTAGAAATGCAAACAACCTTGAAAAAAAAAGTGTTACCATTTAAACTGCTAGATGGAAGTAGGAACCTCATCAAAGAAAAACAAAATAGTATATACTAATATACTATATTACACACTGTATATTATTATACTATATTCTGTTTCTCCATTATATCCGAATCAGAAGAGGTCATGCACATCCTAGATCAGTGCTTCAATGCAGCGGTGGGCTGGATGAGGGCCGATAAACTGAAGCTGAAACCCAATAAGATGGAGGCACTGTTGGTGAGTGGTTCCCAGGCCTGGGAATTAGGGGAATTACCAGCTCTGGATGGGGTTGTACACCCCCTGAAAGAACAGGTTTGCAGTTTGGAGTGCTCTTGGATCTGTCATTGGAGTCCTAAGTGACCTCTGTGGCTAGGAGCACCTGCTATGAGCTTAAGCTGGTATACCAGCTGCACCCATTCCTGGACAGGGACAGCCTGACCACTGTGATCCATGCATTGGTAAATTTGAGATTAGATCGCCGTAATGCACTCTATCTGGGGCTGCCCTTATGAGTGGCTTGGAAGCTCCATCTAGTGTATTATTTTATTATTATTTATTTCATTTCTATACTGCCCAATAGCCAAAGCTCTCTAGTGTAGGGATGTACGAAAGTCACTTACCTTTCCGCGGATTATGTTTATGATGGTGGGGAGGCGTTCCGTCCCACCCCCCGGAATCCTCGACGGGGGGGGAGGCAATCTGTTCCTCCCCCCCCAGAATCCTCAACAGCCGGCTGTGCTCTGCGGCAGCTCTGCGGAGCAGCCGGCCAGGCCAGCCCAGGCCACAGCCGTCCACAGCCGGATTTCCGGCTGCAGAGGGCTCTGGGTAAAAAAAAAAAAACACCTGCGTACGCAAATGGCGGCGGCTATGGCCGCAGCCATTTGCATACACTTTTTTTGTTTTTGTTTTACCCAGCCATGATAGGCTACATAAATCTTTACGTAGCCTATCACGTCCCTGTAAAAAAACACACACACACACACACACCTCCAGACTGCAAATGGCGGCGGCGGCAGCTGGTCAGAAGACCAGCCACTGCAGCCGCCGCCGCCGAAGGCGCCGCCAGAGCCGCCGCCACCTGGAACATCCGCCCCAGGTAAGTCTCGTCCCGGGGGGGGATCCGCGGGGGGGCGGGACGGGGCGGGAGGGTGGCAGGCCGTTCTGCCACAGATTTCAGGGGGCCGAATGCACTGGCATTCGGCCACACCGAGATCCGTGGCGGAATTCTCTGACATCCCTACTCTAGTGTAGAACATAGCCCTTAGGTTACTGACTGGGCTGCCTTACCACACACATATTGCGCCTGTGCTAAAAGATCTACAGTGGCTGCCAGCCTGCTACCAAGCTAAGTTGCAGGCTAGCCTATCGCATGAAAAAGTAGGGTTGGCGGAGAATTTCTCCCCGAAACTTTGGGGTGCCGAGCGCCAACGTGTTCAGCCCCCTGAAGAAGTTTCGGGGAGCAATTCTCCACACACCCCCGCACCCCGCTCCCCCCCCCCGGGACAGGACTTATCTTTCCCGAATGTCCCTCCCGGCGGCGGGTCCCGGCGGCGGTTCGTCGGTTCTTCGTCAGGGGCAGCAGCCGATCTTTCGACCGGCTGCCGCCGCCGCCATTCCAATAAAAGTAAAAAAAAAAAAAAGCCCCCGTGATAGGCTACGTGACGATTAACGTAGCCTATCATGGCTAGATTTGCAAAGTCAGCCGTGATAGGCTACGTAAATCTTCACGTAGCCTATCACGGGTGACTTTAAAAAAAAAAAAGCACGTATGGTTAATGGCGGCCCCCACACGGAGCCGCCATTCATGTTCCTTATTTGGTCGCTGTAGTCTACGTAAAGATTACGTGGACTACGGCGAAAATAAGGGCAACGCTATTTGCGTTGCCCTTATTTTCGCCGTAGTCTACGTAAAGATTTACATAGACTACAGCGACCAAATAAGGAATGCGAATGGTGGCTCCCTATGGGGGCCGCCATTTGCGTACGCGTTTTTTTTTTTTAAGTTACCCGTGATAGGCTACGTGACGATTTACGTAGCCTATCATGGGGGCATTTTGTTTTGTTTTTTAAACTTTTTATTTCGCGGCCGGGCAAGGCGAGGCGCCTCCCCCCCGGCCTGAATTTCGGCCGGGCAAAGCGGGAAGCCTCCCCCCCCAGCCTGAACTTCGGGGGGAGAGCAGCGAAGCGCCTCCCCCCCACCGTGAAAAGCTGCGAGACCAGGTAAGTGGCTTTCGTGCACTCCTATGAAAACCACAGCAGATGCCATTTGTGTCTGTAAAGCCGTTAGTTTAAGCTAAATGCAGCCATTTACAGCTGCATTTAGCTTAATCTAAGATCTTTATGGCCGCAAATGGCGTAGTGGATGCCATTTGCATCTGGAGTCAGCCTCAGCCAGCGATACATAACGGCAATGGTGACCGTATCACTGTGACCCAGAGCTGCTGGCCAGGAGGATCCGGCAGGGGAGGATTCCGCAGGGAGGTGGAGTTAAGGGATCCTTTCTGCCACAAACTCCGGAGGCCGGATTCTATATCTAGGAATGTCAGAGAATTCCACCACGGATTCCAGTGAGGCCAAATGCATACAGCAGGGCAGCAGAAGGTGCAGCGACGGCTGGGGCAACGGAAGGTGCGGTGGCAGGGGCAGCAGGTGCGGCGGTGTGGCAACAGCGGTGGAAGGTGCGGTGGCAGTGGGGATGGTGGAAGGTGCGGCAGCGGCAGAAGTTGCGGTGGCGGCAGGGGCAGCAGGAGAGGCGGTGCGGCAGCAGTGGCGGAAGGTGCGGCGGCGGTGGGGCGGCAGTGCGGCAGCGGCAGTGGAAGGTGCGGGAGTGACGGGGGCATCGGAAGTTGCGGCGGGGATGGAAGTTGCAGCGGGGCTGGCGGCGGGGTGGCAGGTGCAGCGGCAGGGTGGCGGTGGGGGCGGGGGCTGCAGCAGCGGGGGCGGTGGCAGCTGGTCTCCTGGCTGGGCACAGCATATGCAAATGGCGGCGGCTACGGCGGCCGCCATTTGCGTTCACTATTTTTAGCCTTTCTAGCCTACGTAAATATTTATGTAAGCTAGAACAGCGAAAAATAGCGAACGCAAATGGCGGCCGCCGTAGCCGCCGCCATTTGCGTACGCGTTTTTTTTTTTACTTTGCTATGAAAGGCTACATAAATATTTACGTAGCCTATCATGGTTAAGTACAGGGACACAAACGGCGGCAGCTATGGCTGCTGCCATTTGCATCCCTGCTGCCCAGCAGCCAGATGTCCGGCTGCGGGCAGAGCCGGCCGGCAGCTCTGAGGAATCCCCATGGAGCGGAGCCGGACAGGCAGGATTCCGGGGGGAGGGATGGAGCGCTTCCCCCCCACCGTGAAGCAGATCCGCGAAACAGTAAGTGACTTTCATAAATCCCTACTGCTAACTTCAGGGGAGGCTCTGTTTGCATGCCCCTGCATTTTGAAATGTACACATTTTTTTTAATTTATACATGCTGTTATATGCTTGGGCGGGGGGCTGGGGTCCATGAGTCACATTGCAAGCTTGAAAATCGATGGACTTTGACTGCAGGTTGCGTCCAAGTCCATGTTTGGACTGGAAGGTGCAAACTGGGCAAAATCCTGATAAAAAATACCTGAAATGAATTTCTCGTACATCCCTAGCCAGAACAGGTCTCCGACAAAGACGAAGACTCCTGGACAGGCAGGGCATCATTTCCTGCAAGGAAATTATGCGGTTGTAGTCCATCCTACCATCCCTGTGCTTTAAAAAAAACAGTTAGTGATCCTCTGGTGTACAGTCCTCATTTTTCTCCTGCAGCCTCATCCTTCCCATTTGCAACTTAGATGTAATAATACTGTCCAAACTTGATCCAAGAATTTCTGAGAGAACATCTGTGAATGTGCCTTGAAAAACAACCACAGCACCCAGATAGATAGATAAATGATAGATAGATAGATAGATAGATAGATGATGATGATGATGAAGATAGATAGATAGATAGATAGATAGATAGATAGATAGATAGATAGATAGATAGATAGATGGATGATATGCTGGGTTGTATCCAGGATCCGCCTTCTGTAAGAAGAAGAGTTCTTCTGCAAGAGGAAGGGCAAGAGGAAGGACACCATTTGCAGAAGTTCCCTCTCCCTGATTTTTGAGGAGCCTCCTCTGTCTCACAGCACAGCTCATCCCATTCAAGAGGATCTCCTGTTTCTCTTTGTAATATTTTCAGGGGACTAGAGGGGCTGCCCTGGGAAGGCAGGGGCAGAGATGTCCTTTTCCACCAGCAGAGTTGATCCAGCTTTCATTTGGATCCAACCCATTCCGTTCATTAACACCATCAGCATGACGCCAGCCCCTTCCACCTCCACAGATCCTCCTGTCAAACTCCCACTAAGCTCTTCCCTCCATATCCAGTCTGAAGCGCTGAATAATGCTTCCTTGTGCATTCACTCTGGGCTTGATTCAGCTGCAGCCACAAATCTGCGCAAGCCCGGAGGGCAAGGATGAGTCAGCATCCCTCCCACAACCTGTCATTGCTGAGATGCTGCTACAGTTTTAAAACTTAGCTGAGGCTGCTCTGGAGCAAAGTGGTTTGAGAACTGAGGCCCTATAAAATAACCCTTTCTGGGAAATAAAGGCAGCTGAAATCCAAATGCCGAAAACAGGGTGTGTGTGTGTGTTTTTAAGATACCCTTAAGGATACTTTGTAGTAACGATTATTTCTTGCTAATTGCATTGCTCTTCTAAAATTATCCATCCCAGATTGTTTGCAGCTCAAGGAAAGAGCTTTTCGCAGTGTGCTGCAGGCTTCCGAGCATGAGTTTCTAAATCGGAGAGAAATGTAATGTCAGCAGGAATACATTTCAAAGCAGTGCGGTACACATGAATACACACAGCCATTTGGCTCTGGGCAAGACCCCTGCATCCAAACAGTCTCCATCAGTGTTCATCACAATCTGCCAAGCAGCACTGCTGGTCACAATCAGGGGAGCTGAATCTAGGTGGCAGCTAGGATCTTCTAGACTAAAAGCTCATTGAAGTAAATATGTGTAGGAGTGATAATATGTAGATAGTCTAGAGCACCATTTTGCACTGAATTGAGCATTACTGGTTAGGATCCAAAAATAAAATTGTCCTAAAATTAACACACCCTCTTAGAGAGCAATCCTGTGGTCCCTGGGAGAGCATCCAGGGACCATAACATATTGCGGGGTTCCCCATCGAAAGCTGTAGACACTGCTATGATCTTGGAAGGGGAAATCTAAATAGGGATTGTTCCCCACCCCCACCATTCCAACCCCTCACAGCCACCGTGATAAATGGCTGTTCTACCTGAGTTTGGAGCTCCACAGGATCCTACAGCCTCCCAGCCTCATCTCCCTCCCTGCAACTTCACTAGGAAGTTTTCATTAGGAAAAGATCACTTTGAATTTTTGTTTCTGTCTTCCAAAGTATTAGCTATCCCGCCCAATTTTGTGTCATCTGCAAATTTGGTCAGCATTCCCTGCACCTCCTCCTCCAAGTCATTAATACAAATGTGGAAGAGCACTGGGCCCAGGACCGAGCCCTGCGGTACCCCACTCGTTACCTCTCCCCAGTTTGAGAAGTTCCCATTGATAAGCACTCTTTGAGTCCGATTCTGTAGCCAACTGAGGATCCACTGGATCGTTGTTTCATCTAGCCCACTTTGAGCTAGTTTGCTCATCAGGATATCATGGGGCACTTTGTCGAAAGCTTTGCTGAAGTTGAGGTATATTATGTCCACAGCATTCCCACGGTCCACAAGGGAGGTGACTTGATAAAAAAAATGAGATCAGATTCATCTGGCAGGACTTGTTCTTGACAAATCCATGTTGGCTTCAAGTAATCACTGCATTGTTTTCAAGGTGCTCCCAGATGGATTGCTTTATGATCTGCTCCAGAATTTTCCCAGGGATTGATGTCAGACTGACTGGTCTGTAGTTCCCAGGTTCCTCTTTTTTACCCTTTTTGAAGATAGGGACAACATTAGCCCTCCTCCAGTCATCTGGCACTTCACCCATCCTCCATGTTTTCTCAGAAAATAGACAGAGGTTCTGAGAGTTCTTCTGCCAGTTCCTTTATTACTCTAGGGTGTAGCTCATCTGGCCCTGGAGATTTGAACTCATTCAAAGTAATTAGGTGTTCCTTGACCATATGCCTATCGATCTCAAGCTGCAATCCTGCTCCTTCAGCCTGTACTTCGCCTTTGCCAGGGGGGTCATAGACCCTCTTTTGGGAGAAGACTGAGCCAAAGTAGGAATTGAGCACCTCTGCCTTTTCTTTGTCATCTGTTATCATTTTGCCATCCTTATTTAATAGCTGAACCACCATTTCTTTCCTCTGCCTTTTACTATGCACGTATCTGAAGAAAGCCTTTTTGTTGCTTTTAGCATCCCTTGCTAACCTCAGCTCATTCTCAGCTTTAGCCTTCCTGACGCCATCCCTGCAATTCTGGGCTACCTGCCTGTACTCTTCCTTTGTTACTTGGCCTTATTCCACTTCCTATATGTGCCCTTTTTTGTTTTCAGGTCATCTCTTAGCTTTTTGTGAAGCCACATTGGCTTCTTCTGTTGTCTTCTACCTTTTCTTCTTGTTGGAATTGTCTGTAATTGTGCCTTGAGAATTTCCTTTTTTAAAAGCTCCCACCCATCTTGGACTCTTTTTCTCATTAGAGTCACTTGCCATGGGACCTTACTGATCATTGTTCTGAGTTTATTAAAATCAGCTTTCCTAAAATCCAGGGTACGCTGGGGATGGCGGAGAATTTCTCCACGAATCTTCGGGAGACCAATCGCCGAGGCATTCGGCCCCCAAAAGTGTTGGGGAAATTCTCCGCCGGCCCCCCGCCCCCCCGGGATGGGACTTACCGTGGCCGAATGTCCCTCTCGGCGGCGGGTCCCGGCGGCGGTTCGGTGGCAGTTCGGCAGGGGCGGGGGCGGCGGCCGGTCTCCCAACCGGCTGCCGCCGCTGCCATTACATAATAAAAAAGTAAAACACACACACCCGTGATAGGCTACATGACAATTTACGTAGCCTATCATGGCTAGATTTCCAAAGTCAGCCGTGATAGGCTACGTAAATCGTCACGTAGCCTATCATGGGTGACTTTGGGGGGGGGGGAAGCACGTACGCAAATGGCAGCGGCCCATGGGCACCGCCATTTGCGTTCCTTATTTTGGCACATCTAGTCTACATAAAGATTTATGTAGACTACAGTGAAAATAAGGGCAACGCAAATAGCTGACTTTGGAAATCTAGCCGTGATAGGCTACGTTAATCGTTACATAGCCTATCGCGGGTTTTGTTTTTTCACTTTTTCTTTCGCGGCCGGGGAGACGGGGCGCATCTCCCCAGCCTGAATTTCGGCCAGGCGAGGCGGGACGCCTCCCCCCCCGGCCTGAATTTCGGCCGGGCGAGGTGGGTCGCCTTCCCCCCTCACCTAAACTTCGGGGGGAGAAGCGAAGCGCCTCCCCCCCACCGCGAAGCACCCCTGCGAAAAGGTAAGTGACTTTCATACATCCCTAGGGTACGCGTTTGACTACACTCGGCTTTTGCTTCCCTTAGAACCAAGAACATAAGTACAACATGGTCGCTTTCCCCCAGAGTTCCTGTAACTTCTACTTTATCCACTAAGTCATCTCTGTTGGTTATGATCAAGTCAACGTCTCTTTGCTTTGACAGATTTTCTTAAAAATAGCAAATTTTACCTGTGACTAGCACAAAACCCACTGGATAAAACTGCCTGAAATATGGCAGGTTCAATCAGCTGTACAGGGGCTATTAGGTCCCCAAATTCCATTCACTTATGCGGACGACCAAAAAAATTATAGCTCTTTGCTTTGACAGATTTTATTGAAAAAAGCAGATTTTACCTGTGGCTAGCACAAAAGCCACTGGACCTAACTGTCTGAACTATGTCAGGCTCAGTCACCTCCATAGGGGCTATTAGTTCCCCAAATTCCATGTACATATCACAGAATCATAGAATCACAGAATAGTCTGTCACTCTGGGGAAGCCCAGAGGGATGGATTGGGACCCTAGGAGTGCTGGATTTGGCCCCCACCCTTGAAGTAGGCCAATGACATTGGTATGCACTTCATGTGATGTTTCCTGTGTAGTAGCAACATTCAGAATAAGTTCAACTTCAATAGCATGTCATAGAACCATAGAATCATAGAACAGTAGGGTTGGAAGGGGCCTACAAGACCATCAAATCCAACCCCCTGCTCAATGCAGGAAGCCAAGTCAGAGCATCCCTGAGAGGTGGCTGTCCAGCCTCGTCTTGAATGCCTCCAATGTGGGAGAGCCCACCACCTCCCTAGGTAACTGGTTCCATTGTCGTATTGCTCTAACAGTCAGGAAGTTTTTCCTGATGTTCAGCCGGAATCGGGCTTCCTGTAACTTGAGCCCATTATTCCGTGTCCTGCACTCTGGGATGATCGAGAAGAGATGCTGGTCTTCCTGTCTGTGACAACCTTTCAAGTACTTGAAGAGCGCTATCATATCTCCCCTCAGTCTTCTCAAGGCTAAACATGCCCAGTTCTTTCAGTGTCTCTTCATGGGGCTTTGTTTCCAGTCCCCTGATCATCTTTGTTGCCCTCCTCTGAACCCTCTCCACTTTGTCTGCATCCTTCTTAAAGTGTGGCACCCAGAACTGGACACAGTACTCCAGATGAGGCCTAACCAGTGCTGAGTAGAATGGAACTACTTCCCGGGATTTGAAAGCTATGCTTCTATTAATGCAGCCCAAAAGAGCATTTGCCTTTTTTGCAGCCACATCACATTGTTAGCACATATTCAGCTTGTGATCGACAACAATTCCAAGAACCTTCTCGCTTGTATTGTTGTTGATCCACTTATCCCCCATCTTTTAACTGTGCATTTGATTTCTTTTTCCTTGGTGCAGAACTTGGCATTTATCCCTATGAAATGTAATTCTGTTGTTTTCTGCCCAGTGCTCCAGTCTATCCAGATCACTTTGAATTTTGTTTCTGTCTTCCAAAGTATTAGCTATCCCGCCCAATTTTGTGTCATCTGCAAATTGGATCAGCATTCCCTGCACCTCCTCCTCCAAGTCATTAATACAAATGTGGAAGAGCACTGGGCCCAGGACTGAGTCCTGTGGTACCCCACTCGTTACCTCTCCCCAGTTTGAGAAGGTCCCATTGATAAGCACTCTTTGAGTGCGATTCTGTAGCCAACTGTGTATCCACCAGATCGTTGTTTCATCTAGCCCACTTTGAGCTAGTTTGCTCATCAGGATATCATGGGGCACTTTGTCGAAAGCTTTGCTGAAGTCGAGGTATATGATGTCTACAGCATTCCCATGGTCCACAAGGGAGGTGACTTGATAAAAAAAATGAGATCAGATTCATCTGGCAGGACTTGTTCTTGACAAATCCATGTAGCCTATCACAGCTCGAAGGATGGCAATGGTGGCCGCAGCAGCCCGGCCGCGGCTGGCCAGGAGACCAGCCGCCACCAGAGCCTCTGGAGCCGCCGCCGCATCCGCCGTATCCACCCCAGGTAAGTGCCGTCCCAGGGGATTCCACGGGGGGGGCGGGGGCAGGAGGCTGTTCTGACACATTTTCCTGGGGTCCAGATTCTACAGAATCCGGCCTCACTGGAATCCGTGGTGGAATTCTCCACCATCCCTAGCTGTAACTTCTCACTGCTTGCATAAAAGTGGATGAAAGTTGGGGAATGGACAGCCCTCCTGGAGTGCATCCCACCTGCCAAATCTCAGACAGTTTGGCCCACTAGGTTTTGTGCAAGTCGCAGGTAACATGTGCTGTTCTTACGAAGTCAAACCAAAGTTCATAAAGGGATGATCAAGTTAGATGTTGAAGCAGTGAGGAGGTCACTGTCCCTAAAATCTGCTGTAGGTTTTTTGCAGTGCAAATACTACTACTTTCCTATTCACAGTCAATAACCTCAGGGTCTCTTTGGCTGAATTTGGCTGGGAAAACACTGGCTGGTAGGCAGGAAGCAAACAAAGACAGCAACCCTGCCAGGTGGGCACATTGATTTGAACGAAGAGCAATGAAAGTTGTCTGCTGGACTGACAGAGGCAGGAAGCGACACAGCAACCCTGCCAGGAGGGCACAGCAGCACCTCGCCCAACTCTGCCCCTGCCAAGACCCCGAAGATGCCTCATATTGGGCTTTCTTGCTACACAGTGTGGTATTATTTTATTCAGATAATAGCTGTTAAAGTGTGTAGTCCTTTGCCTACTGCTTTTGGAAATATGGACTGTGTGTACTCCTTTGACACACACTGTTTGCTTGTCCCCACAGCACAAGCATGCACTCACATGCGCACCCACACACACACACACAAGCAAAAGAAAAGCAAATGCTAAACTACAAGCGGGGGGGACTAACTATAACCCTAACACAAGAGAAAGGTTGTTGTTGTAGTTGTTGTTGTTGTTGTTAAAGAGATCAAAAATGGGAAGGGAAGGAATACAGGAATTGAGAAGGGGGTGGAGGGGAGCCAAGAACAAGGAAAGAAAACTACTACTACTACTACTACTACACACACACACCCATATATATTAGGGCTGTACAGGGAAAGCTCCCGCGTTCGCTGCTGCTGCTGCCTCTGCCGCCATCTCCTGAGACCTGGACATGCGGTGACTCTTCTTGCAGGGAGTTGCTCTATTTTAAATGGCAACTTCCTGGAACTTCCAGAAGGTTGCCATTTTAAAAATGGTGACTCCCTGGAAGAAGACCAGTCGCTGCGTGTCCAGGCCTCAGGGGACGGCGGCAGCAGCGGGTGGTGGCTATGACAGCGGCAGCAAAGATGGTGCTACAGTGACAGCGCAGTGGGGTGACAGAGAAGGTGGCAGCATCGTGGCAGAGAAGGCGGCTCAGGTAAGGACCTGGAGGCACTGGGGGGGGGCTGGGCTTTGGGGGTTGGGCTGGGGGCCAAAGCTCCGAAGTGCACTGACCATTTTGGTGAGCCCCTGACCTGCTTCAGGCCGCTTCGTGCCCCCTCCTCTTCACTTCAGAAAGGGCACAAAGTAGACCAAAGCAGCCTGTTTCGACTTGGGGTTTGGGGTTTGGGCCTTGGGCCGAAGTGGTGCACAGCCCTAAGATAGATAGATAGATAGATAGATAGATAGATAGATAGATAGATATATTCAGAGAGAGAGAGAGAGAGGGAGAGAGAGGGAGAGAGAGGGAGAGAGACAATCAAAGTAAGGGCAAACTAATGGTTGAGAGAGAATCGACAAGGTGTGTGTGTCAGGGCTGGGGGATATAAGGAACTACAGTGACATTTTCTGGATTTTTAAATGAATCAACAACAACAATAATCGGTAAACCTATTACAGAAGGGTGGGGAGACACTACCATAGCTGTCATAACACATGCTTTCTTCTTGACTTCATTCTGCCAAAGGAGGGTGGGAAGGGTTAAGGCTTCCTCTGACCTCTGCCATACCTGGCAGAGACTGGCACAGCTGCTCCCAGTGGCTGCAGCAGGGGTGGAATAGGACTGGAGCAGCAAGAGAAATGCCATGGAGATTCCTTCTCAGCTCCCTTCCCATCCTGCTGCCACCGCCACAACCACCACCATCATTGCACGCAATAGCAGCACATCAGGGCAGTGGGAGGCTGCACAATTATCAGGCGACTTGCGCTCCCCAATGGATCATATTGCCCCCACTCCAGGGTGCCTGCACCCCACTTTGGAGACCACTGCTCTAGCCAAATACCATTCAATCCTCTCCTCTCCAGTAACACCACCTCTCTCACAATGACCAACAGAGGCTGACTCACAGCAAAGCTCACTCCTTCCTCCTCCCCCTCACCCCTCTCCTCTCCCCTTCCCCCCTCCCTCCTCCCCCTCCTCCCCCTCCACGTGACCTTTCAGAAGTTGATACATTTTGGAGACAGCCTGTCTGGGCTGCTCAGAAGGCATAAGAAGAGCTCTGAATATATGAGGCTGAGTGATGCACCTCGTAGGTGACCTGCTTCAGTTTGGGGCACCTCAGTGCTGTTGTGATCTGCTCCATAGCAAGATGAGGCACCTCCAAATCAGCCCACTTCACCTTGTCATTCGGGCTTCGGACTGAAGCGATGCACAGCCCTAGTCTGTTTCCACATGGTCTAAGTACAGAAGAAAAGGTGGAAGCAAATAAGACCTGCAGCATCATTGAAAACCAGAGAAGCAGGAATACAGAGCAGCTAACAAATTAGATTTTAATGCAGCAGATTAGTCGATCGAAGGACAAATCTCTTTCCATGAAAGATGAATTAGCAATCTTTCTGTGATAAGGAAGAAACAGCATGACAGAGTGAGGGATGAAGAAGTAAATATAATGGAAGCAATGGAAAGGACAGAGATAGGTCACTGGGCTTGAAACATATGAATGATGGCAGTTCCTTTCTCTCTTGGAAAATGATCAGAAGATCGTATACTCATGTTTTTATTTGTCAGAGAAAGTCTGAGTATTTGAGTGAATGAGAAGGCCTCCTAGACTAATGTATTCTCTGAAAAATCTAGCTTTTCTGAAAACATTAAAAATGGCTAAAGATCTCTTGGTTATGTCAGTGCTAATATAAGATCCTACATTCAATGCTCTTCTGTTAGTGGCAAGAGTTAGCTCCTTCTATAATGCTTTTAGGAGACCTAATCCTAGATACTAATTGTGAACTCATTCTCTATCAGTCCTTATATGGCCAAAATGATACCCATTCATGCACAAAAGAGAGATATCAGCAGACTCAGCAGAAACCACAAGGTTTACAGAAATACCAACAAACTTTAGAGGAAAAGAATAAAGGGACAAACCCTCCATATTCCATATCCCTAAAGTTTATTGGAATCCCCCCTCCACTGGTTTGTGAAGAAAGGCCAATTCCCTTGAAAGGTGTCCAGTCTACTTTAGTTAGCATAATTAGTACCACTTCAGTAAACATAATTTTGGAATTGGGTAAACTACAACCTCCAGTCATTCTGAAGAATGTATAGTGCCCTATTACTTCTTGTCAGAGTTCAAACACAAAACATAAATGACACTCTTCAAGTACTTGAAAGCGCTCTTCAAGTACTTGAAAGGTTGTCACAGACAGGAAGGCCAGCATCTCTTCTCGATCATCCCAGAGTGCAGGACACGGAATCATGGGCTCAAGTTACAGGAAGCCACATTCCAGCAGAACATCAGGAAAAACTTCCTGACTGTTAGGGCAATACGACAATGGACCCAGTTACCTAGGGAGGTGGTGGGCTCTCCCACACTGGAGGCATTCAAGACGAGGCTGGACAGCCACCTCTCAGGGATGCTCTGACTTGGCTTCCTGCATTGAGCAGGGGGTTGGACTCGATGGCCTTGTAGGCCCCTTCCAACCCTACTATTCTATGATTCTATGATACACTATTGAAGTTGAACTTATTCTGAATGTTGCTACTACACAGGAAACATCACATGAAGTGCATACCAATGTCATTGGCCTACTTCAAGGGTGGGGGCCAAATCCAGCACTCCTAGGGTCCCAATCCATCCCTCTGGGCTTCCCCAGAGTGACAGGACTAGGGATATACGAAAGTTCCGCCACAGATCTCGGGGAGGCCAAATGCCAGCGCATTCGGCCCCCCAAAATTGGTGGCGGAACGGCCCGCCACCCCCCCGCCACCCCCCGGGACGGGACTTACCTTGGGCGGAACTTCCTGGCAGCAGCGGCTCCGGTGGCAGCCCCGGCAGCGGTGCGGCAGCGGCGGCTGTGGCGGCCGGTCTTCCAACCGGCTGCTGCCGCCGCCAATTCCAGTTAAAAAAAAAAACACGTGATAGGCTACATAAAGATCTACGTAGCCTATCACTGCTAGATTTTTTTTAAAAAACACCGTGATAGGCTACGCAAATGTTTACATAGCCTATCACAGCTGACTTTAAAAAAAAAAACACAAACGCACGTATGCAAATGGCGGAGGCCTTGGCTGCCGCCATTTGCGTTCCTTATTTTGGCATGTCTTAGTCTACATAAACATTTATGTAGACTAAGACGGCGAAAATAAGGGGAACGCAAATAGCGTAGATGTTACGCTATTTGCGTTCCCCTTATTTTCGCCATCTTAATCTACGTAAATGTTTACGTAGACTAAGAGATGCCAAAATAAATAACACAAATGGCGGTGGCCATGGCTGCCGCCATTTGCGTACGCGCGTTTTTTGTTTTTTGTTTTAAATCAGCCGTGATAGGCTACGTAAACATTTACGTAGCCTATCACGGCTGACTGCAGGGACGCAAATGGCGGCGGCTATGGCCGCCGCCATTTGCGTCCCTGCTAGCCAGCGGCCGGCGGCTCTGCAGAATCCCTGTGGAGCGGAGCTGGCCAGCCAGGATTCCGGGAGGGAGGAACGGAGCGCCTCCCCCCCGGCCAGGATTCCGGGGGGAGGGACGGAATGCCTCCCCCCCAGCATCAGCATAATCCGTGGAAAGGTAAGTCACTTTCATACATCCCTAGACAGAACCCCTTCCCCTGGCACTCTCCCCTTTCCCCCAATCATGGATCATTTAGGGAGCAATCCTATGTGGAGAGGTGGCCGTCTCCAAACTCAGAAGCCTGAGTTCTCTGCTGGGTGGGCAGAGCACAGAGGGGATCTTCTCCTCTGCACTCCGGCCGCCCTGCATTCACAGCTAGATGGCTGATTTTGGCTGTCTAGCTAAAAGGCATTGGAGCGTGGGGCAGGGAGGCCGGATGACACATAGGAAGCATTGTTCCAGCACTTATGAACGCCAGGCCATGCCCCCGGGAACAATACTTTCCCCCCCACACTCCATACTGCTCTTGCGAGCCCGGAGCACAGGGACAATCTGCACTGCCCATGAGGCAGCGGGGGAGGGAGTGGGGAGGCGGTTCTCTGGGAACCGACCAATCCTATGGCCGTCTAGCCACTGTGCCATAGGATTACACCCTTCATGGTTTTTCAGCTTTTGTGCAGTTTTCTTCCTCATTCTAAAAGGTTAACATGCATCTTCTAAAGCTTATTTACTGGCAGTAAGAGCTTTATGCTAAATTGACTTTGGCCCATGGGCTGAAAGGGGTTCTTCGCCCTGGCCCTTGTTCTCACCGAGCCCATAAACCTGAAGAGTAGGTGGGAGCTCATTATGGGATGTTCCCCCATTGAGTGCTGGGAAAGATTCCTACACAGAGAATATGAGGGAAAATTAGAACTCTCCTGCCTGAGATTGATTTTTGTCTTTGGAGATAGTTGTTGGTGTTGTTCTTGCTGTTAATAGGAGGAACAGTCAGGTGACATCTGAATGGTACAACCTAGATACAGGTTTATTGCCTCAGTGTGAAGTAGGTCTCTGAATGCAGAAAAGGGACCAAACCAGTTTCTCAGTCAGGACTCAGGAGTTAAAGGGAGGCACATACACCAGGGCTAGCTCCCAGTGTGAAAGGGCACTCTGGTGAGTCATTTTCCCTTCACATTCTCTCTTTAGCTGAAGCTGCCGTTGCCATCATAAATTCGCCCACACCGGTTTACACAATTTAGGGATATACTGGATACACAGTATCCTTAACAACCATGGTTATATTGCAAACTGTAAGTATTACTTGTACCCGAAGTGGTAACTCTAGCAGCTTCTTCTGACTCAGAGCTTCCCCCACCCCGCCCCCATCTGCAAACATTTTTTCCATGAATTTCATTGAGTTTGAAGATGTATTGCCAGAGAGATGGGTATTTGCCACAAAGCTATGAAAGCTTTCTTTTTTCATTGTTACTGGATGTTTTACACTGATAGGAACAGCACTTGATGTTACATTTCACTCCTCCATGTTCACAAAAGCAGCTATTAGAAATTCCGTTGACACCACAACCTGAAAGTAAAACTATTGCCATGAAATCAACATATGCTGCTGAAACCAAGGGGCTTCCTTTATCCCCATCTCTAAAACATAAAAAAGAAAACAGAAAACTATATTCCGGTGTACCTTCATGCACTTATTGTGATATTCAGAGTTTCTATAGGGCATGTGTGTTTTATTCACCACATCACTACATTCTCTAGCATATGGAACATATCTGTCTCTTTTAACATGCACATCATTGTATCATGAAGTCATGAAACTGCAGTTTACATTGTTGGTCAGCATGCTAACAGCAGATGATAAAATGATTGCACAGCACTCATTTGGGAGAGCTCCTCATTGTATTAAAGCCTCATCAGTAGGGATGTACGAATTGTGTACCTTCAGTGCTGCTTGACTTCCGCAGTTTGTGGCCAGTCCTCCGTTCCACCATTCACAAGCCCCCGGAATTCTCCTCTTTTTTTTCCACTCCAAAAATTACGAAGATAAATCCATACCAAAAACCATAATTCCAGCCATCTCTGTGAGTCCGCATAACTTCTGTAAGAATTGCTACTTTTCGTAAATATTTACATTTTTTAAAAAAAATTGAAATCCTCCATCTCCATTTACTTTCAGCCAAAACACTTCCTCTTCCTAGGGGCTTCCCAAAAGAAGGCTGTCTTAGATGTGCCTGAGTAATAAACTCTTTGTTTAAAGCAATGCTGTTTTAAAGAAAGAAAAAACCTTTTAAAATGACCATTCTGGTCCTGCCCCAGGATGCTGCAGATCTCCTCCTCGGAGCAGATAGTGTCCAATCTATACTCCAGGCTCCAAGGAAGAGATCTGACTGTGGAGGGGGGTGCCAGTGGGTGGGAGGTGGAGAGGAGGATCCAAGGATCTGTCAGATCCAAAGGCCTCTCAGGCCCACGCCCAGCAGCGTGACACAGCTAAATAGGTTCAGAAGCCCAGCTAGCTAAGTTCATTGTAAAGGAGGATGGTGAGGCTGTAAAATCCTCTGCCCTCCCCAGCCTTGCACAACTCTTGCCAGCAGGGCTTAGGGTGAACAGCGGGCTCTGATATAGGAGACCTCCATCCGTGGGTACCAGTGCTGTAGGATTGCACCCAAAGTGTTTTGAGACTGCAATTCTGTATACACTTCCTTGGGAGTAAGCCCCATTGAACTCACTGAGGCTTACTTCTGAGTAGACATGCATGGGATTGTGCTGTAAGTCTTGTGGCCATGATTAGGATATCTTCCTGGCCCAAGACAGTTTTCACATAGGAAATTTCCCCTTTACCAAGACCATCTTCCTCACAGCCCCCAAAACCTATCACATGATGCTGCAGATCAGCTAACCACTTGCCTGAGCCTCACGAGATACCTGTAGGTTAGGACAAAGAATGTGTCTTAGGATGATCCTGGACCCCTTTAATCTAGTTTAAAATGCAAGATTTAAAGGGGGCGGATGGGAATGTAATATGTAGACACCAAGTAGAAGGTATTTATTCCATACATTGCTTAAATAACAGTATTTGTTGTGTTACATGCTCTTGCATTTATTTTTGATGGAATGGAATATTTAAATATTTTGTCATTTTTGTATAATAACAACAACAACAAAACAGTGCTTTAAAAAGACCACAGTTTACTTGAGTTTAACATTGCAACAATTTTCCAATACTACTTGGCTGATTCACATGTCCACCTTATATGAAAAAGTTCATTTTCCTTTTTTTCCACTTCCAAGATTCTTGACTATATGGGCCAGGGAGTTTGTCCAGAATTTCTGGAGTTGCATACCATCTGTACATTGTTTCATAACAATTCTCTCTTAGTGTCCAATCTATACTACAAAAAAAATGAATCATGCTGTCTTGAGACATATCCCAAAGTTCCAAATCAATAAGTCCCAATTAATGCTTTGCAAAAGTGTAAAGTCATGATGTACAATAAGTGCTGAATCATAGCCTGAAGATGCACCAAGTCATGATCTGCAGAAGTATTTAGGCAGTGCAAATTCTATCACCAAATGCCAAACTACGCTCTGTGAAGGTACCAAATCATGTTCAGAATGCATTGCCCTATCATTCGCAAAAATGCTGACTTATTGTCAGATAGTGTTGCTAACTCATGATATGACAGTGTGCTGTTGTGCTCTGCATATTACGTTCCAAGGCATATTGAAGCATTCCGAATAAGTAAGTCCCAAGTTACTCTCTGCCAAAGTGCTGTTGTGTGCTGCATGAGTGCTAAATCACCTTGTTCAGGAACTGCTGAGGCATGTTAACGTGTTTGGAATCCTAAGCCCTAACACCGTGGTCTGCAAAAGTGCTGCATCTCTACAAAAGAGTTAACTCATGTTCACAAAAGTGTTGAATTGTGTAGAAGAAAAGTGCCAAATCATTCTCTGTTAAAACTGCTGAGTCATGTGCTGGGATACTTTGGAATTGCCTAGCCAGGCTCCCCAATGAGAAGAATGCAATTGAGTCAGAAATGAAATTAAGGTTTACCTTGGACCTCTAGCAATTTCATCAGTAGAACTCTCACTCTCTTCCCCTCTCTCTCAGACACACACATCATTTCTCCTAATCTTCCTAGAGGGATTTCTCTTCATCACTCTCCCCTCATCTCAATTTTCTTAAACAATAATAGTGCCTCTTTGTTACCTCTGGCTGGGATTCATCTGTGTTTAATTTAAGACTTCAGGGATTATTAAGCCCATTATTAAGCAACATCACATCATCTAATGGCTTCTGAAGGAACGCCAAGTCCGAGCATGAGCCGCAATTAAGGAACAGATATTCCATAGTGGCAGAGGAGAATGAAGAGTGCCATTCTACAATAATCAGTGGACTCTAGTCTCAAGTTAAATAGCACCCTGTTAATAATTTCTAAACCAGTTAAATTAGGAGATGATTTACCAACAGGCTCACTGCTTCTAAGAGAAGGAATTACTGCAACTGTGAAATCTGGATTCCTTACAATCACATGGCTTGCCCGTTTGCTAGAAGTCCCTTGCAATGTTTTGTGATATAGACAGAGTAATTTCATGAAACAGGGAATCCCTGTTAACCATGAAAGAAGAGACCAATGCACTGAAGAGTGTTGTGCCTGAAGGTGGACCCACACATTAAAATGACATCTACTGGGGGTTGGGGACAATGAAGACCATGGCACCTCTGTGTTGAATACTTTCCCTCCTTCTCCAAAATGTATAGAACAGCTTTTTTGGACATGGTGCACTCCTGATGTTTTGGACCTTCAACTTCCATTAGCCCCAGCCAGTATGGCCAGTGTGGTTAGGAAAGCTGGGAATTGTAGTCCAAAACATCGTACACTGTACATTGTGGTCATGATGTCATCATTTTTTGTGCCCCATCTCAACTGCTACAACCAATGATCTCATGACATGGCATATATAAAATACTATACACTAAGTGGTAAAAGTGATGGAGCTCAACATGGGGATGTCATTTTTGGCAGCAGCCTAGTGTCTCTCATCATATGTTCTGTCCTTACAAAATAAGTATTGTGATTTTTTTTTGGTAAGCTACTTTGGGTGTTTTAACAGGAAATTAGGATAACAAGTTGTTGTTGTTGTTGTTGTTGTTGTTGTTGTTCAGAATGAACAGAGGTCATCACATGACTTTTCCAGAAAGCCCAGAAAGCAGAATTCTGACCATGCTATGGTCCAAGTGAAATGTGGGTGGTCAGTGTCAGGGTCATGACCTGGACACCCTGAGCAACTCCTTAAGCATCTCTTGCTCCTTAAGGGTCCCACCTTCCTTCTTTTATCTTCCCTTTTCCAATAACGTGGGGTTTAGGCTGTAGGCATGAGGTGATTGTAGGGATGTACGAAAGGTACTTACCTTTCCGCGGATTATGCTGATGCTGGGGGGGAGGCGTTCTGTCCCTCCCGCTGGAATCCTGGCCGGGGGGGGAGGCGCTCCGTTCCTGCCCCCCGGAATCCTGGCCGGCTGGCTCTGCTCCACAGGGGTTCTGTGGAGCCACCAGCCGGCCCCGCCACCAGCCGGACATCCGGCCGCTGGCTAGCAGGGATGCAAATGGTGGCGGCCGTAGCCGCCGCCGTTTGCATCCCTGCAGTCAGCCGTGATAGGCTACGTAAATGTTTACGTAGCCTATCACAGCTGATCTTTAAAAAAAAATGTGCGTACGCAAATGGCGGCACCCATGGCTGCCGCCATTTGCGTTCCTTATTTTGGCACGTCTTAGACTATGTAAACATTTATGTAGACTAAGACGGTGAAAATAAGGGGAACGCAAATAGCATAGACACTACACTATTTGCGTTCCCCTTATTTTCACCATCTTAGTCTACATAAATGTTTACGTAGACTAAGACATGCCAAAATAAGGAACACAAATGGTGGCGCCCATGGGTGCCGCCATTTGCATACGCACGTTTTTGTTTTTGTTTTTTAAATCAGCCGTGATAGGCTACATAAACATTTACGTAGCCTATCACGGTGTTTTTTTAAAATCTAGCCGTGATAGGCTACATAAATCTTTACATAGCCAGTGTGGTGTAGAGGCAAGAGTGTTGGACAGGGAGCTGGGAGATCCGGGTTCTAGTCCCCACTCAGCCATGGAAGCTCACTGGGTGACTTTGGGCCAGTCACACACTCTCAGCCCAACCTACCTCACAGGGTTGTTGTTGTGAGGATAAAATGAAGAGGAGGAGGATAATGTAAGCCGCCTTGGGTTCCTTGCAAGAGGAAAAAAGGCGGGATATAAATGCAATAAATAAAAAATAAATAATAAAATACGTAGCCTATCACTTTTTGTTGTTGTTGTTGTTTTTTACCTGGAAATGGCAGCAGCAGCAGCCAGTCAGAAGACAGGCCGCCACAGCCGCTGCCGCTGAACCACCGCTGGAGCCGCCGCCGGAGCCGCCGCCACCAGGAAGATCCGCCTAAGGTAAGTCCTGGGAGGGCGGGGGGCCGTTCCGCCAACAATTTCGGGGGGGCAAATGCACTGGTATTCGGCCTCCCTGAGATCCGTGGCAGAACTTTCATACATCTCTAGGTGATTGACACTCTAGACACAGGGTTTAACCACAAGTTTACTAGTAGATTTAAAGCAAACAGATTACAACTGAAGGTATTTACATAATAGAGCTGAGTGATACAAAAGGCATTAAGAGAAGATAAAACTTGCAAACCACACGCTCCTTTACCCTAGCTGTATTTAGACTTTTCCAGGCTGCTTCTTCCTGCTCACACTTCAGACTCTGGCCTCCCCAATTCTGCTCTTACTGGATCTCTTTCTCTCTTTATATACCTTCCTCCCTCAAAACCAAAAGTACTGCTCCAAACCTGAAGAAAAACTTAACTGGGGAAATGAAAATGAAGCAAACAATCCATTTCCATTGGCCATAAATTACCATTCAGTTAATGCATATTAATAAACATTAAAGGTTTAGCCAACATGGATTAGTAATAATAATAATCCCATAATGATGATGATGATGATGATAATAAAAGGGGGAAAGAGAAGTTTAAGAAAAGGATAGAAACAGGAACAAATCATTTGTATATTTTAAGTAATGTATCTAAAAATATATTTATATGTGTACACACACATACACACACAAAAATGCACTTTATTACAATATAACATAAAAAAGAGGAGAAAAAGAAAAAAATATGCAAACATTTATTTTGGCATACTGCCTAGACATCTTAACAGCTAAAGCCCAAACAACACTTCAAAAGAACAGTAAAAATTGCTAAGTTCCAACTCCAGAGGCTGAGAGAGATGGTTCCCTTAATTTAATTTTAACACCAATTAAAAATGCTTCTGCAGCATCAGGATTCAAAAATCTTTTCATCCGGCCTTCAAAAAGAATACAAAATGTAGATGGATATTTAATATGATATTGAAGGTTAAATTGTTTTGCCAAACTTCTTGCCTTGGTGATAGGGCTGCACGAAAGTCACTTACCTTTTCGCGGGTTCTGTTCATGGTGGGGGGGGGAGGCATTTCATCCCTCCCCCTGGAATCCTCGATGGGGGGGAGGCGATCCAGTCCTCCCCCCCGGAATACTCAATGGCCGGCTGTGCTCCGCGGCAGCTCCGCGGAGTAGCTGGCCAGGCCCAGGCTAGGGCCGTCCACAGCCGGATTTCCAGCGGTGGAGGGCTAGGGATGGACAAAAGTCACTTACCTGGTCCCGCAGCTTGCTTCGCAGTGGGGGGGAGGTGCCCCGTCCCTCCCTGCTGAAATTCTGGCCGGGGGGGGAGCGCCCCACCTCTCCGGCCATGAAAGTTCTTCTCCTGCCAGGACGCAAATGGCGGCTGCCATAGCCGCCGCCGTTTGCTTCCCTGGCCTGCAGTCAGCTGTGATAGGCTACGTAAATCTTTACGTAGCCTATCATGGCTGACTTGGGGGGGGAAGCATGTACGCAAATGGCAGCGCCTTTATTTTCGTCGTAGTCTCCGTAAATATTTGCGTAGACTACCCAGGCCAAAATAAGGAACGCAAATGGCAGCGCCCATGGGCGCCGCCATTTGAGTACGTGCTTTTTTTTTTTTTCAAAGTCAGCCGTGATAGGCTATGTAAAGATTTACGTAGCCTATCATGGTGTTTTCTGAAAATCTAGCCGTAATAGGCTACGTAAATCTTTACGTAGTCTATCACGTTTGTTGTTGTTGTTGTTTTACTTGGAAATGGCAGTGGCGGCAGCTGGTCGGAAGACTGGCCGCTGCCACCACCAAACCGCCACCGGGAGCCGCTGCCACCAGGGACATTCACTGAAGGAAAGTCCCATCCCGGGGGGGGGCGGACCGTTTCTCCACCAATTTTGGGGGGCCGAATGCGTTGGCATTCAGCCTCCTGGACATTCATGGAGAAATTCTCTGACATCCCTATGGAGGGCTCTGGGTAAAAAAACAAACAAAACATGTATTTTTTTGCATTCCATTTGTGTTCCTTATTTTTCGCCATAATAAAATGGCGCCGTAGCCACTGCCATTTGCGTATGCGTTTTTTGTGTTTTTTTAAAACCCAGATGTGATAGGCTACGTAAGTCTTTACGTAGCCTATCACGTCTATGGGGGGGGGAAGTACACAGACTGCAAATGGCGGTGGCGGCAGCCGGTCAGAAGACCAGCTGCTGTCACCGCTAGGGATGTAGGAAAGGAACTTACCATTCCGCGGATTATGCTGATGCTGGGGGGGAGGCGTTCTGTCCCTCCCACGGGAATCCTGGCTGGCCGGCTCTGCTCCGCAGGGATTCTGCAGAGCCGCCGGCCGGCTCTGCAAGCAGCCGGACATCTGGCCACTGGCTAGCAGGGACGCAAATGGCAGCAGCCGTAGCCGCCGCCATTTGCGTCCCTGCAGTCAGCCATGATAGGCTACGTAAACGTTTACGTAGCCTATCATGGCTGATTAAAAAAAAAAAACCACGCGTACGCAAATGGCGGCGCCCATGAGTGCCGCCATTTGCATTCCTTATTTCGGCACGTCTTAGTCTACGTAAATATATACGTAGACTAAGATGGCGAAAATAAGGAGAACGCAAATAGCGTAGCGTCTACGCTATTTGCGTTCCCCTTATTTTCGCCGTCTTAGTCTATGTATATGTTTACGTAGACTAAGATGTGCCAAAATAAGGAACGCAAATGGCGGCACTCATGGGCGCCGCCATTTGCATACGCGCATTGTTGTTGTTTCAATCAGCCGTGATAGGCTACGTAAATCTTTACGCAGCCTATCACACTTTTTTTTTTACCTGGAAATGGCGGTGCCGGCAGCCAGTCGGAAGACCGGCCGCCGCCACACCGCCGCAGCCGCCACCAGAGCCGCTGCCACCAGGAAGATCCACCTAAGGTAAGTCCTGTCCCAGCAGGGGCAGGGGGGCGGGGGGCCGTTCCACCACCGATTTCAGGGGGCCGAATGCGCTGGCATTTGGCCTCCCCTAGATCCGTGGCAGAACTTTCATACATCCCTAGTCACCGCCGCCACCGAAGCCGCCGCTGGAGCCGCCGCCGTCCGGAACATGCGCCCCAGGTAAGTCTTGTCCCGGGGGGGATCCACGGGGGGGTGGCAGGCTGTTCTGCGATGGATTTCGGGGGGCTGAATGCACTGGCATTCAGCCTCACTGAGATCCGTCGCGGAATTCTCTGACATTCCTACTTGGTGAATTGCCTTCTTCTGTCAGCAATTTCTTTAGTATAATCAGGAAAGAGCATAATCTTGTCATTTGCTGGTCCCCACTGGAGCTCAACTCGTTCTCTTGCCAGATGAATAAGGTAATTTTTTGTAGAGACTCATGAAAATTGAACAATAATAGTCCCAAAAGTCCTTTTACTGCCACGTATTGAACCAGGAACACGATATGCATGCTCAATATCAAATAAAAAATGAGATGGTAAAGCAAATAGCTCATGCAAAAGTTTATCCAGAAATTCAGCCAAACCTATATCAGTAGCCACGTCTTTAATACCAAGGATACATAGATTCGCTCTGAGTGTGAAGGCCTCCAGTTGAGAGATTCGAGCAGACAAAACATTGTGAAACACTTCCATGGCCATTTCATGAGCAGTAACCCAATCTTCAATATCATTAACCTTTGCTTCCATCTTTTGAAATTGAGTCCTGAATTGTTTCAAGTTTCTTTGACTGCTCTGGTAGCTGAGGAGACATAGTTTTTATCAAAGCAAGCTCATTTTCGAGAGGAAGATGCAGAATATATTGGCAGCATTCAGATAACCCATGGTTTATCATGATGGGCATGAGTCTAGGCAAGACTGGGGTTTGCATGCTCTCCCCCCCCACTTGTCTTCTGGTGCAGCCATTAGGAAGGCTTCAGAAGTTTTCACATCTGTTTTTGATAGGGATGTATGAAATTGGCCTTACCTGGCTCCGCCGGGTTTTACGGGGGGGGAGGCGCTCTGCGCCTCCCCCCCAGAATCCTGGCTGGTCAGCTCTGCTCCGTGGGGATTCCACAGAGCCGCCGGCTGGCTCTGCCAGCAGCTGGACATCCGGCCGCTGGCTAGCAGGGACGCAAATGGCTGCGGCCATAGCCTCCGCCGTTTGCATCCCTGTAGTCAGTCGTGATAGGCTACGTAAATCTTTATGTAACCTATCACGTCTGACTTTAAAAAAAAAAAAAGTGAGTACGCAAATGGCAGCAGCTACGGCCGCCGCCATTTGCATTCCTTATTTTGGCCTGTCTTAGTCTACGTAAATATTTACGTCGACTAAGACGGCAAAAATAAGGGGAACGCAAATAGTGTAGCGGACGCTATTTGTGTTCCCCCTTATTTTCGCCATCTTAGTCTACATAAATCTTGACATAGACTAAGACGTGCCAAAATAAGGCACGCAAATGGCAGCGGCCGTGGCCGCCGCCATTTCCATACGTGCATTGTTGGTTTTTTTAAGTCAGCCATGATAGGCTACGTAAACATTTACATAGCCTATCATGGCTGACTGCAGGGACACAAATGGTGGTGGCTACGGCCGCCGCCATTTGCATTCCTGCTAGCCAGCAGCCGGATGTCCGGCTGCTGGTGGAGCCGGCCGGCAGCTCCGCAGAATCCCTGCGGAGCACAGCCGGCCAGCCAGGATTCCGGGGGGGGGAGGAACGAGTGCCTCCCCCCCGTCCAGGATTCCTGGGGAGAGGGACGGAGCACCTCCCCCCCCACCATCAACATAATCCATGAAAGGTAAGTGACTTCCGTACATCCCTACAGGAAAGATGTGCAATGCATTGTAAAGTAGTATCTTCTTTGAACACTGACACATCACAATGAAATGTGAATAATGTCCTTGAATGTTGCCTTTTGCAGAGGGGTGAAAGAGAGGCTCAATATTGTGTTTTGTAATGGGGGGCAGTTCATAATGACATTTAAAATATGACATTATGGAAAATGAGAGCTGACAATACTGTTTCCCTATGCCATGGTTACCTACGATAATGGGCTTTTGTTGTTTAATCAGAGCTTTTCTTTTGTAGAGATGCATGGAGAAAGATCACTGTGTTTGTCAAAGGAAGGCTGATTGATCGGTACTAGGGATGTACGAAAGTCACTTACCTGGTCCCGCAGCTTGCTTCGCAGTGGGGGGGAGGCGCTTCGGTTCTCCCCCCGAAGTTCAGGCCAGGGGGGGAGGCGCCCCGCCTCGCCCAGCCGAAATTCAGGCCGGGGGGGAGGCGCCCTGCCTCACCCGGCCGCAATTCAGGCCAGGGAGAAGTGCCCCGTCTCCCCAGCTGCGAAATAAAAAAGTGAATGTAAAACACACACACACACACACATGTGATAGGCTACGTAACGATTTACGTAGCCTATCACGGCTAGATTTCCAAAGTCAGCCGTGATAGGCTACGTAAATCGTTACATAGCCTATCATGGGTGACTTTGAAAAATTAAAAAGAAGCATGTACGCAAATGGCGGCGCCCATAGGTGCCGCCATTTGCGTTCCTTATTTTGGCCCGGGTAGTCTACATAAAGATTTACGTAGACTACAGCGAAAATAAGGGCAACACTGTGTTGCCCTTATTTTTGCCGTAGTCTACATAAATCTTTACGTTGACTACCCGGGCCCAAATAAGGAATGCAAATGGCGGCGCCCATGGGCGCCGCCATTTGCGTACGCGCTTTTTTTTTTCTTCAAAGTCACCCGTGATAGGCTATGTAACAATTTACGTAGTCTATCACGGCTGACTTTGGAAATCTAGCCGTGATAGGCTACGTAAATCGTTACGTAGCCTATCACGTGTGTGTGTGGGGGGGGTTTACATTCACTTTGTAATGGCGGTGGTGGCAGCCGGTCGGAAGACTGGCCGCCGCCCCCGCCGAAACACCGCCGAAACACCGCCGGGACCAGCCGCCAAGAGGGACATTCGAGGGAGGTAAGTCCCATCCCAGGGGGGGCCGGGGGGCGGAGAATTTCACCACCAATTTTGGGGGGGTCGAATGCGTTGGCCTCCCCGAGATTCGTGGAGAAATTCTCCGCCATCCCTAATTGGTACTTAGGATTCTTAATGTTGAGTAAATTAATGTAGGGTAAATTCATATTAATTATCCATTTTTCTATTAGGGCTGTGCATGGACCCCCGATCCAACCGGGAGGCTGCTTCGGGGATTCCGAGGTAGGCCCAATTCGGTTTGAGCTGATTCGGAAGGGCCCCAATTTCAGCCTGTTTTTCAGCTTGTTCCAATGGGAAAAGTGCACATTTTGAATGGGAAAAGTGCACCTTTGTGTGCACATTTTCAAAAATGTATTTCCCCCTACTGGCAAAAGTATGAAAATGTGTATTTTTTTGAAAAATGCACATTTTTGAAGACATTTACAAATTTGGAATTTGCAAACATTTCTTGAAAAAAAAGCACTCCTGCTCACCTTCACACTCGGGATTGCAAATGGGACATGTCCACATGTTTTGCAAACTGAAATGAGATTCTCGTACATCCCTTGTTTTTTTGGCTTCCTTCTACAAAAGCAGCAGCCAGCAACAGTCTTGGATTCTCAACACCTGGCAGCCTTTTCTGTGCTTTCAGATTGCCCCAGATGCAGCACCATTCCAAGGCACATTGGGACACATGAAGCTCACTAGGTGGTAAGAGTGGCAGCATGTGGTAGTGATTGGCAGTGGTGGCACCAGTGTGGAGAGAGGCATTGGCAGGTAGGGATGTCAGAGAAATCTACAGTGGAACGAAATGAGTTTGGATTTTTATAGGGGTGTACGAAACCCCCTTACCTTTGGTCAGCAGGAGTCCACAGGGGGGGAGGTGATCCATTCCTCCCCCCTGGAATCCTCGCCAGCCCTGGCCAGCTCCGCTCCACAGTGAGTCCATGGAGCTGCCGTCCGGCTCCTGCCGCTGGGACGTAAATGGCAGCAATAGGCTACGTAAAGCCTACGTAAAATAGGCTATTCTTTGCACTAATAGGCTACGTAAAGATTTACGTAGCCTATTACTGCAAGGAACAGGGACGCAAATGGCATAGCGGATGCCATTTGCATCCCTGCTCTTTGCCATGATAGGCTACATAAATCTTTACATAGCCTATCACGGCTAAAGCAGGGACACAAATAGCGTCCGCTACGCTGGACGCCATTTGCAGCAAAGCAGCAGATGGTGGCAGTGGATGGACCCCACTGTCCAGCAGCAGGTAGGTTCCGTCCCGGGGGGATTTCGGGGTGGCGGCGGGGGAGTAGTCCATTCCACCATGGACTCCAGGGGTTTAGAATCTGGCCTCATTGGAGTCCATGGTGGATTTCTCTGCCATCCCTAGATTTTTATGAATCTGACCCACAGATTTCTCAGCAGACCAACTTTCCCCCTGTAAGGAACATTCCATGGACTTGAGGCCCATTTTCCCCAGTTTTCCAGAATTACACGCAAATTTTGTCATAGAAAAATATGCAAAATTTTTAAAAAACCAGATAAAAATGTGCATTTCCCTCATAGGCTAAAGCGTGAAAATGCCCATTCTGGGGGGATGTGCCCATTTTTGCATGTGCGCATTTGCGCAAATTCAGAAACTAAAAGAAATCTGATTCTATCAATGGATGGATGACAGAAGGTGCCTGACAATCTGGAAAACACAGACAGAATAGATTTGACACCGTCCGTACATCCCTGTTGGCAGAGATGAGCAGTGGCCAGGGATGGATGGCAATGGAGAAGGGTGTTGCTGAAAGGAGAAGCTGGCCGGCACTCCTTCAGCCCAGTGCTGTGAAGAGAAGTTCCAGGCTAGGTGGCTGCACCCACAATGGTCATCTTAATTTTCCCAGAAAGTTTCTGTGCCCTGATGTAGCATCATAGAGAGATACTGCCTAGGACTGAGACCTAGAGGCATTGAATGTAGTGAAGACGTTGCCTGTTGGAGCCCCCTTGACTGGTGCTTCTCTTCTTAGCACTGGGATCTAGTTTTTAAAGAAAACATTTGGAATGGAAACTGCTGGTGTCAGCTGTGGTGGGCCTTGCGGTGCCCCAGTATGTATTCAACCATATGATGTACTGGTGCTGGGTTTGCAGGTGAATTTAAATGTAAGGGGACACAAGGCTGTACCCTACTCCAAGAACATGGTAATACTCTCCACTAGCAATTGGTGAACTTACCCTGAGTTTTATCTACTCAGAAAATAATGAACTCGCCCATGTAGGTTTGCATGAGAGTTCTCCTTCAAAGTAAAATCTCGTTCCATGTAAATGAGCTTTTGCACATGCACAATATCACAGTGCATCTTGGGAACTGTAATTTGGAATTGCATACTGCCTCTTCAGAGCCAGAGTTGCAGGGGCGGTGGTGATGATGAGACAAGCTGCTAAGAAATATATAGGAAGACTAAAAGGGGGGGGGGCATTGCCAAGTTTTCTTCCTTCTCATGGAGCCAGGACAGCAGCCGTGAGGAGGGAAGCAGCAATGGATTAGGCAAAGAAAGGGTTAATCCAACTAACTCAGTGTGTGTGCAGAAATGACATTGTTGAGATACATACGACACATGCTCAGAAGCTCATGATCAATTCCGAACTTATCAGTGAATTTGTAAACAGCTGATCCAGCCCCATCAGAAAGGTGATCATTAAGAATAGGCAAGGTTTGACCGGTGAACACACTAATGTCAACATTCTGTGGCATCACTAGTTTTCACAACTGAAAACTGCTTCATATTAACTCAGATCCACTGCAATGGCCCAAGCAAAGACTATGTGGTCTAAAATTACCTCTCCATTTAGATTCAGGCAACCATTTTTCTCAACACGTTCTGCCCTTAAAATCATGGGAATCAAAGAAATCTTGGACATCAGAAGGGATCCAATTTACAATGGACACCACAATCAACACTCATTGCACCAGCCAGATTTGTGTAATGTTCACTGTGAAGTCCATTCTGTATTGGACCCATTCAAATACCCCATACTTTATGACTGTAGGTATCAATCAATTCTAGTGATGGGTGAACTGAACCCAACAGAAATCATAATTTGCTCATCAAGTTAAGAATTCCTGAGTCTAATCTGGGATGAAAGATCTCCATTATTTTGAGATCATGTTGCATATACCATCTGTTGCACATGCATGTCAACAAAGTGCTTCTTGGAAACTATAAAATGACATCATGTTATGTATCATGATGTTGTGCATTACTATGTTATGTTCCCCTCTGTGATGGACTGTTTGCATGTTCCCTACTGTTCACGTTCCAGTTGGTATTGAGGTGCTGGAGCTGGAAGGAGCAGCTGTGTCACACAAGCAGCTGCCTGCAGCACAAGTAGGGGTGGACGAAAGTCACTTACCTGTCCTCGAAGCTTGTTCGCGGTGGGAGGGAGGCGCTTCGCTGCTCCTCCCATGAAGTTCAGGCCGGGGGGGGAGGCTTCCTGCCTCGCCCGGCCGAAATTCAGGCCGGGGGGAGGCTTCCCGCCTCGCCCGGCCGAAATTCAGGCCGGGAAGGAGGCGCCTCGCCCCGCCGCGAACTCCAAAGTTTTTTTTTAAAAAAAAAAACGCCCCCGTGATAGGCTACGTGACGATTAACGTAGCCTATCACGGCTAGATCTGCAAAGTCAGCTGTGATAGGCTACATTAATCGTCACGTAGCCTATCATGGGTGACTTTAAAAAAAAAAAAAAAGCGCGTACGCAAATGGCGGCCCCCATAGGGAGCCGCCATTCGCGTTCCTTATTTGGTTGCTGTAGTATGCGTAAATCTTTACATAGACTACAGCGAAAATAAGGGCAACGCAAATAGCGTTGCCCTTATTTTCGCCGTAGTCTAGGTAAATCTTTACATAGACTACAGAGACCAAATAAGGAACGTGAATGGCGGCTCCCTATGGGGGCCGCCATTATCCGTACACGTTTTTTTTTTTTTTTAAAGTCACCCGTGATAGGCTACGTGACGATTTACATAGCCTATCACGGCTGACTTTGCAGATCTAGCCATGATAGGCTACGTTAATCGTCACATAGCCTATCACGGGGTTTTTTTTTTTTTCTTTTATTGGAATGGTGGCGGCGGCAGCCGGTCAAAAGACCGGCTGCCGCTCCCGCCCCGGACGAAGACCCGCCGAACCGCTGGCCGGACCCGCCGCCAGGAGGGACATTCGGCAAAGGTAAGTCCCGTCCCGGGGGGGTGCGGGGGGCAGGGGGGTGCAGAGAATTTCTCCCCGAAACTTGTTTGGGGGGCCGAACATGTTGGCGCTCAGCCCCCCGAAGTTTCAGGGAGAAATTCTCCACCATCCCTAAGCACAAGGAAGCTGTGGAAGAGGCATCTTCTCCAGCAGCAAACAGGATACCTCCCAGAAGGACTCATACTGGTGTCAAGGATGAGACTGTTTCAGGTAAGTATTATGGGAGGATGGGCAGGAGAACTCATGCAGTCGATTTCAGTGGATTTCAAGTCCAAACTTTTATACTGATTGATTTGGAAGACAACAACTAAAGGGCTAAAGCGACATCATTCCATGAGGATGCACATTGCAAACAGGACATTTACATTTCCTTCAGAAAGTAAACACTACAGGGCACAGTCCTATGGCTGCTAGACAGTGTCTAGACAACCATAGGATTTTTGGTTTTCTGGGAAATGAGCTCGGAGCCAGTGCTCTAAGGTCAGTTCCCAGAAAACTGACTCCCTGCCCCTGCCCTGTCACCTCATAGGCGGCACAGTTCATCCCTGGCTCCACACTCGGAAGAGCAGCGTGGAGTGGCTGAAAAGGGGGCGTTCCTGGGGTGGGGAGTGGACAGCAGAAGCACTGCTATGATGCTTCTCATGTGCCATCTGGCCTTCCCCCACCCCCACTCCGAGGTGCCCTGGCTAGAAAGTGGAAATCTGCCATCTAGTCACAAATGCAGGGTGGCTGGAGTGCGGAGAAGATCCCCTCTGTGATCCACCTGCCCTGCATTGGATAGTCGGTTGCCTCCGAGTTCGGAGGTGGATGACTATCCCCATAGGATTGCGCCCTAAACCAACCAATGTCAGGACATGCACAGAAATGGTGAAGTTTAGATACTTAGAAATGTGCAGAACCTAGATATCAACTCATAATCAATCTCAGTTTGAATAACGAAAATACTATAGTTCATGAGATAGCTACTTAGACTTGGTATGCATATGGGCATCATGAACATAATAGATTCTACCAACAAGTCACCTAATTTTGAGTTTCAGCAGCATTCCTAATTAATACTGGGGACAAACTGGTTCCCACCAATATTTACTTGATGCTGTACATCTTCTGCCTAATTCTGTTCAGCCTTAATTGTAAAGGTATTATCTTACTGTGGTTTTTAGATTTTCTTCTAATGGAACAACATGTTGTTGTTGTTCAGTCGTTCAGTCGTGTCCGACTCTTCGTGACCCCATGGACCATAGCACGCCAGGCCTTCCTGTCCTGCGCTCTCTCCCGGAGCGTGCTCAAGTTCATATTCATTGCATCGGTGATGCTATCTAGCCATCTCATCCTCTGCCGTCCCCTTCTCCTTTTGCCTTCGATCTTTCCTAGCATCAGGGTCTTTTCCAGGGAGTTTTCTCTTCGCATTAGGTGGCCAAAATATTGGAGCTTCAGCTTCAGGATCTGTCCTTCCAATGAGCAGTCAGGGTTGATTTGACCAGGAAGTGATAGGGCCAGATGCCATGATCTTAGTTTTTTTAATGTTGAGTTTCAAACCAGCTTTTGCACTCTCCTCTTTCACCCTCAACAAGAGGCTCTTGAGATCCTCTTCGCTTTCTGCCATTAGGGTGGTATCGTCTGCATATCGGAGGTTGTTGATAATTCTCCCAGCAATCTTAATTCCGACCTCTGATTCATCCAACCCAGCATTTCTCATGATGTACTCTGCATATAAGTTAAATAAGCAGGGTGACAATATGCAGCCTTGTCGTACTCCTTTCCCAATTTTGAACCAATCGGTTGTTCCATGTCTGGTTCTTACTGTTGCTTCTTGACCCTCGTACAGGTTTCTCAGGAGACAGGTAAGGTGGTCTGGTACTCCCATCACTTTAAGAATTTGCCATAATTTGTTGTGATCCACACAATCAAAGGCTTTAGCGTAGTCAATGAAGCAGAAATAGACGTTTTTCTGGAATTCTCTTGCTTTCTCCATGATGCAGCGAATGTTGGCGATTTGATCTCTAGTTCCTCTGCCTCTTCGAAACCCAGCTTGTACTTCCGGTAGTTCTCGGTTCGCATACTGTTGAAGCCTAGCTTGTAGGATTTTGAGCATCACCTTGCTGGCATGTGAAATGAGCGCAATGGTGCGGTAGTTTGAACACTCTTTGGCGTTGCCCTTCTTTGGAATTGGAATGTAAACTGACCTTTTCCAGTCTTGTGGCCACTGTTGAGTGTTCCAGATTTGTTGGCATATTGAATGCAGCACTTTAACAGCATCATCTTTTAGGATTTTAAATAGCTCGGCTGGAATACTGTCATCTCCGCTAGCTTTGTTGTTACTAATGCTTCCTAAGGCCCACTTGACTTCACTCTCGAGGATGTCCGGCTCAAGTTCAGTGAGCGCACTATCATGGCTATCAGGGACATTCAGATCTTTCCTGTATAGTTCTTCTGTGTATTCTTGCCACCTCTTCTTAATCTCATCTGCTTCTGTTAGGTCTCTGCCTTCTTTGTCCTTCATCATGCCCGTCTTTGCACAAAACGTTCCCTTGAGATCTCCAATTTTCTTGAAGAGATCTCTAGTCTTTCCCATTCTGTTGTTTTCCTCGATTTCTTTGCATTGTTCATTTAAGAAGGCCTTCTTGTCTCTCCTTGCTATTCTCTGGAACTCTGCATTCAGTTGGGTATGTCTTCCCCTTTCTCCCTTGCTTTTCGCTTCCCTTCTTTCCTCAGCTACTTGTAAAGCCTCATCAGACAGCCACTTTGCTTTCTTGCATTTCTTTTTCTTTGGGATGGATTGAGTTGCTGCCTCCTGAACAATGTTACGGACCTCCGTCCATAGTTCCTCAGGCACTCTGTCTATCAGGTCTAATCCCTGAAATCTATTCCTCACCTCCACTGTATATTCATCAGGGATATGATTTAGGTCATACCTGAACGGTTTAGTGGTTTTCCCGACGTTCTTCAATTTAAGCCGAAATTTTGCAAGAAGCAGCTCATGATCTGAGCCACAGTCAGCTCCAGGTCTTGTTTTGACTGACTGTATGGAGCTTCTCCATCTTTGGCTGCAAAGGACATAATCAATCTGATTTCGATATTGACCATCTGGTGACGTCCATATGTAGAGTCGCCTCTTGTGCTGTTGGAAAAGAGTGTTTGCTATGATCAGCGTGTTCTCTTGGCAAAACTCTATTAGCCTTTGTCCTGCTTCATTTTGTACACCAAGGCCATGATGGAACAACATAGATACCTACAATTTTTGTCTGATTCGGAGATTTCCAAATTTGCTTTCCAGCAAAGGGGGCCAACGATCTTCTACCACCCGAAGACTGGACTTAAACTTTTGGGAGATACATGTCCTCCATCCACTAGGCAATACTACCAATTTACCTGTGGGAGATATCACATTTCAACCCTCAAGTATAGTAGAATGCTCATCCACATTGCTCTTCATAGTGCATCTTTGCTAACAGAAGAAGCAAACATAAAAAGTCTTTACCACAACATTGCCTCCAAAATATCATCTTAAACTATTTTATTCAGATTTGGCAAACTGCGGATTTAAACATGTATTTGTTTTGTGGGGTATTTAGGAATGTCTTGATTGCTAGGGGAGCACACAGGTACAATTTATCTATTCTAAGCCCCCTATTATGAGTCAACGCTGTCACCAATTCACCACCTGTTTGTGCCATTGCTCTGTATTAACTGGTTTCTCACATCACACTTCGTTATGGTGGGCTGATCCTGGATAGATCAGCTAGGAAATGTATTAAAAACACACACAAGCTTTCAAACACAACTCATTCTGTCTTCTATTGGAGCCAAGAGCAATTAAGATAGAGCTAAAAGGAACTGCTATGTGGAACAACATTTTCTTTTTGTTTCAAATGGATTCAGAGAAGACAGCCCCAATGGCTGGCTCACATACCATTGGCATAGGTATTGTAACAGAAGTTTAATTACATTGAGGCTCTCCAGTTATAAGTACTAAACTGTGATGGTGAATGCATCTTGCTCTGCATTCATCTTCTTTTTTTAATCACTAGGATTTTCTTTTTTTGACTTGAAAGCACTCTGCAATGTACATTCGCTTTTTGAAGGCAAAGTCAATCTAACCTTTTCTCCTAGTCAATAATGTAAAGTATTTTCATCTCTTCTTTGAAGTTTCTCCCTTTCCTCAGAATTTCTAACTGCAGACAGAAGCCTATGGTAATATTTACTGGAAATAGGGTTGGACAAGCACTCTCCTTTCTGGGTTCTCCAGGCGCCTGCCCAGCCCCTGCCTCCACTCACTGGTCCTCCGGGCTGCACTCGAGCTCCCCTCCACACTCGGTAAACAGCCTGCAACATACCCAGGCCTGTCTGTCTCTGTTGCCCATATATCCAGATTAACAGTGCTATGTTGTGTATACGTTTATGGGCATGGGCTACCGATCACCATGTGTTTTAAAAACATGGTGATTGGGACAGAGACGGTTGGGCCTGGGTAAGCTGCAGTCTGCTTACCAAACACGGAAGGGTGGTGCGGGGCCCGGTGACTGGGAGGGGGAGGACTCAGTGGGTGCAGCTTGGGGGCTGCTGGCGGTCTGACAGATTTGCAGACCAAAACAGGTGCCCGTGCCATCTCTAACTGGAAATAATGCTCTCTCTCTGTCTCTCTGATTTTATTATTTAATGCATATAAACATTTTCACCAGCCTGTCTTGTGTTCAAGCCTGAATATGTTGAGGCTTCTCTCCTAAGCCATGGGCAGCATAGCCAAAGACAGTGCAAGCAAAGAGCAATGCAGCTCCTCTGGTTCTTTGTAAATGAAGCTTCAGTAAATGCACACAGTGCAACTGTTACAAAATGGAAGGTAAGTAACTTGCAATGCCCCTTTGCAACAAGGCTAAATAACAGTGCTTTCATCTTGCAAGTTTGCAAAGGAGATGAGCTGTGGTGCAAAATGTGTCACTTTGTTACTAAACAGCTCCCCTTTTGGACATCTTGACTCTAACATCTAGTAAAAGTTACCCTTGTTATGATGCTACAACATTCTGTGTTTGCCCATTCCCTGCCAATAGCTCTCAGTGCTGGGGGGGGGGGATGCAGGCTGATGCATTATGATTTTTTAACATGAGGTTAGTTTTGCTCTAGACCTTATAGCAGCCTTCCCCAACCTGGTGCCGTCCAGATGTTTTGGACTTCTATCACCCCCAGCCAGCATGGCCAATTCGTAGGAACGTTGGGCGTTGTAGCCCAAAACATCTGGAGGTCACCAGGTTGGGGAAAGCTCCCTTACAGAGTGAGAAGGGGGATCTAAACATAAGGCTTTCCACTTGTAGTCATGCTGATAGTGAAACAACTAGTGTGGCCATTAATAAGCTTTGTATCAGGTGAGCTGCTAGATCAAGGCAGTTATTATTATCATGGCTAGCAATGGTGCGAAAGACCAAGGAGGGGTGGAATCTAGTAGACTCCTCCCCACTGCCCAACCATGTGGACCCTGCTCGCCGGGCCACAGGGGGCTTGCTTACCCACTCGATGACTGGCAGGGAGCATTGTGAGGCCGTCTGTCGCCTTACCGAACTCCCATTGTGAGCAGAAATCATGGCTTGGTTACTTCCAAATATCTAAAGTTGCATCTACAGCTGCCTTAAAGGAGCAATGACTCAACGTCACAGGGGTAAAGGGCCCTTTAAGCCTGTAACGTTGAGCCATTACCCTTTTAAGGCGGCCATAGACACAACATTAGATATGCGGAAGTAACCGAGCTGCAATTTCTGTGCACAATGGGAGCTCAGTAAAGCAACAGCTGGCCTTGCAGTGCTTCCCCAAGTGGGCAGTGAGCCATCCTGTAGCTCCCACAGTGTGGCTCATGCAGGCAGGCAGCAACAATGGCTCATCAATCGCCTGAAGGGGCCGGACAGAGGTGAGTCCATCCATCCCTAATCATGGCAGAAGAACAGTATGCAGCACAGAATCTAAGGGGTTACCCAGCATCAGTGCATGGTGTCACTTTTGCTTCTATCCAAGTAATCAAAGTCAGCAGATCATACAACCCATGTGATTTGCCTACCTTGACAATTAAAAGTTATCCATGTCTGATATCACGAAACACTGTGGACAAATGGAGACTTCAGACAGAACCAAAGCGAAGTTAGGAAAAAGAGGATCCCTGCCTGGCGACAGTGTCTCTCTGACCCAATGTTATGCCCAACTTACTATCCAGACATCCCACACTTCACATCAAGTAGCTTCACTTGCCCATTTTTTGCCATTTCTAGACTATTGCTTGGATCCTAAGGTAAGTTAATTGAGGGTGCAATCCTATGCATTTTAGACAGAAAAAAAGATCCTATAACTCCCAGGATTCCCCAGCCAGCCCAAAAATATGTGTGTGAGTTGGTTTGTTTTAATTTAATTTACGATGAGTTTTAATGGATCCTGGATTTGTCTTATGGTTGAGTGCTTGCTTGAAGTTGTTTTAGATATATGATGTCCTGGGTATATTATCTGCTTGTTTGCTTTTTTTATGTAAATGGTTTTTAACCTCTGTATACTATATTTTAAATGTTTTTAATCTTTGTAAACCACCCAGAGAGCTTCGGCTATTGGGCGGTATAGTAGTAGTAGTAGTAGTAGTAGTAGTAGTAATAATGATAATAATAATAATAATAATTGCAGATTGCTGTGGAAACAGAATGGCACAGAACAATGAATGAACACATGGGAAACTGACATGTGCTGGGAATAGACTGATCCCTCCATCCCTCCATAATGTTTTTCAGCCAGGACTGTTTCTGAAACTTAGTCTACTGCTGTGTGACCACACCATTGTCTTTTCTGAAAAGAAAACTTGGGTTAAAGGACAAAGCACAAAGGAACAGTCTAGCTTGCTAAACAAAACACTTCAACAGATTTACAAAGTGTTGAATCACTTGAGCTCCACTTACTGCAAATCAATTCAGCACTCCTCAGGCACTCTGTGAGGTCTGTTTGAATTTTAATGTGGAACAAAATTCGTTGTCAGAAGTAAGATTATTACCAGTGCTCTGTTTAATTGCTACCTTTCATTTCTGTTTGTAAAGAGACAAAAAGAAAACAAAGAAAGCCCAACAGAAAATAACATTGTGCAGCAAGAAACAAAAATCCAGTACTGGCCAACAATTTAGGGATGTACGAAAGTCACTTACCTGGTCTCGCAGCTTGCTTCGCGGTGGGGGGGAGGCGCTTCGCTTCTCCCCCCGAAGTTCAGGCCGGGGGGGAGGCTTCCCGCCTCGCCCGGCCAAAATTCAGGCCGGGGGGGAAGCTTCCTGCCTCGCCCGGCCGAAATTCAGGCCGGGGAGAAGCGCCCCATCTCCCCGGCCGCGAACTTCAAAAAAAAAAAAGCCCCGTGATAGGCTACGTAATGATTTACGTAGCCTATCATGGCTGACTTTGCAAATCTAGCCATGATAGGCTACGTTAATCGTTACGTAGCCTATCACGGGGGCGTTGTTTTTTTTTTAACTTTTATTGGAATGGCGGCTGCGGCAGCCGGTCAAAAGACCGGCTGCCGCCCCCGCCCCTGACGAAGACCTGCCGAACCGCCGCCGGGACCCGCCGCCGGGAGCGACATTCATGAAAGGTAAATCCCATCCTGGGGGGGCGGGGGGGGATAATTTCTCCCCAAACCTTCGGAGGACCAAATGCGTTGGCACTCGGCCCCCCGAAGATTCGGGGAGAAATTCTCCCCCATCCCTGCAACAATTAAAACAAACGTTAAGTGCTACAGTGACATCAAGTGGTGAAGTACTCATCTTCATTCCATAGAAGTAAGAGATAATAAGTTATTGATTTTAGATCATTTTCATCTGTTCCTAGCAAATGCACACTTATTTTCTCTGACTCCTGGTCTTAGCTTCCCATATATTGAGACCTTCTTCATTTCTTGCTTCTTGCTATTTCTACTGTATATAAGGTATTTTAGGGTAAAATTATGCATGGCATGGAGAAAGTGGATAAGGAAGGTTTTTCTCTTCCTTTCTCATAATACTAAAACCTGGGGTGATCCAACAATGTTGAATGGCAAGAGATTCAAGAGGGACAAAAGGGAGGACTTCACACAGTACATAGGAACTGATGGAATTATCTGCCACAAGATATGGTGGTGCCCATGAGCGATGGAAGAATCAGCTCAGTCTGAGCTCATCAAAATCCAGTGTTCACCTCCAAGCAAGGTTTGTCTAGTTCTCATTAATGAACACAATCCTTTTTTTTCTTTTCACACCCCAAAAGTGTACATTTCACTGTGCGTTGAAAGCAGAGATGGGCAAACTCCCCTGTGCCCTGTTTGCAGGGTACTTGCTGGACTCCTGACACTTGCCTGACTAGAGTCTATGGGCGATTCACAGCGCTTTTTGCATATAAGCCTATGTGCCCACATAGACCTATACACAAAAAGCACTGTGAATTGCCCATAGACTCTAGTTCACAGAGCTATTTTGCATGTAGCTCTATGGGCAAGTGCTTCTGATCGCCATTTTTTTTTTAAACATGGCGATCAGCACAGAGATGAACAGGCCCAGGGTGAGTTGCGGGCTGCTCATCGAGCACGGAGGGGGCACTCAACTGCAGCCCAGAGGGCCAGCGAGCAGGGGGGAGTTTGGCGGGCACAGTTCAGTGGGTGTGGGCACCAGCAGTCCATCAAATTTGCGGCCCAAAATGGGCACCCGCAACATCCCTAGTTTTATGCCACCTCAAGGATCAGAGGACACATGCCTCTCAATATCAGTTGCTGTGGAACAGTAGTGAGAGGGAGCTATTGCCTTCATGTCCTGTTTCTGGGCTTTCCAGAGACATCTGGCTGACCAATGTGGGGAACCAGGATACCAGGTAGACCTTTGCTCTGATACAGCAGGGCTCTTCTTATGGCCTGACATCAAAACATGATAGATATGTGACGTTCCACTGAGGAAGTTTCCTTGTTTGAAGTGCATCTCAAATATAATTGTATGCAAAATCTAGACGTTTAAAGAGGAGTGGTGCACAGCCCTACTCCTACAGATATCGTGCTGGACCAGGGCTCTTGGAAAAGTCCTTGCATTCCATTTTAGATAAAATCCGGATGTCACTTTAACTGAGCAGAATCAAACTTCACAGATTTGTCCATCCCTAATTAGGAATCGTGTTTTCACAATATCTGAAGTGCCACCCCTACCCCTTATTAGAGCCAGTGTAGTGTAGTGGTGAGAGTGACGGACTGGGAGCCGGGAGATCCGGGTTCTAGTCCCCACTTGGCCATGGAAGCTCACTGGGTGACTTTGGGCCAGTCACAGACTCTCAGCCCAACCCACCTCACAGGGTTGTTGTTGTGAGGATACAACGGTGAGGAGGAGGATAATGTAAACCGCCTTGAGTTCCTTGCGAGAGGGAGAAAGGCGGGGTATAAATGCAATAAATAAATAAATAAATAAATTATTACTTTCCCTTGCCCTGTGTTAGCCTGTCCTCTGCTGACTGAAAATCCAAGATGTGTTCGCAGCCCTGATGGAAGCTGTCCTGCCACCTGAGGTGGGAAAGCACACATGGTGTCACCTCACACCCGCTTCCTGCCACCATCGCATCGCGCCCCAATCTCCACCCCCACCCATGGCCACCATGTTGCTTGCCCTCGCCTGCCCTCTGGCTCGCACCGAGAATCCTCTCTGCATGTCCCAAAGGGCAGGCGGGCTCTCTGGAGTGCCATATCAGTTGGAAGAAGCAGCTCTGAGAGCTGGCTGAGATGCCTGGCTTGGAGGGGGTCCTTCCTCAGAGCCAAGCATTGTGGGAGGGGTGTCCTAGGAGATCGCCTATACCTTGCACTGGTTGAAATGTACTTCCCCATCCCCTCTTTCCCAGAGCAGTTCCTCCAGCCCCCTGAAATTGCTACACACAGAGACAGGAGACCTGCCAACTAAGGTGAGCTGTGGTGTGTCTGAATGGGAGGGGGGATTCCCAAAACTCAAGTGGAGGGTAGGAGTGTACGAAAGTCACTTACCTGGTCTCGCTGCTTGCTTCACGGTGGGGGGGAGGCGCTTCGCTGCTCCCCCCGAAGTTCAGGCCAGGGGGGGAGGCTTCCCGCCTCGCCCGGCCGAAATTCAGGCTGGGGGGGGAGGCTTCCCGCCTCGCCCGGCCGAAATTCAGGCTGGGGAGAAGCGCCCCGTCTCCCCGGCCGTGAACTTCAAAAGAAAAGAAAAAAAGCCCCTGTGATAGGCTATGTAACGATTAACGTAGCCTATCACAGCTAGATCTGCAAAGTCAGCCGTGATAGGCTACGTTAATCGTCACGTAGCCTATCACGGGTGACTTTGGGGAAAAAAAAGCGCGTACGCAAATGGCGGCCCCCATAGGGAGCCGCCATTCGCGTTCCTTATTTGGTCCCTGTAGTCTACGTAAAGATTTACATAGACTACGGCGAAAATAACGGCAATGCTATTTGCGTTGCCCTTATTTTCGTCGTAGTCTACGTAAATCTTTACGTAGACTACAGGGACCAAATAAGGAACGCGAATGGCGGCTCCCTATGGGGGCCGCCATTAGCTGCACGCGCTTTTTTTTTTTTTTTAAGTCACCCGTGATAGGCTACGTGACGATTAACGTAGCCTATCATGGCTGACTTTGCAAATCTAGCTGTGATAGGCTACGTTAATCGTTACATAGCCTATCACAGGGGCGTTTTTGTTTTTTTTTACTTTTCTTGTAATGGCGGCGGCGGCAGCCGGTCGAAAGACCGGCTGCCGCCCCCGCCCCTGACGAAGACCTGCCGAACCGCTGCCGGGACCTGCCACCAGGAGGGACATTCGTGAAAGGTAAGTCCCATCCTGGGGGGGGCAGGGGGCGGGGGGGCAGAGAATTTCTCCCTGAACAACCTTCAGAGGACCGAATGCGTTGGCACTCGGCCCCCCAATGTTTCGGGGAGAAATTCTCCCCCATCCCTAGTGACTGGAGCCCTTTCTCTCAGAGAAGGAGCCCTTTCCTTCTCTCTGACTGGAGCCCTTTCTCTCAGAGAAGGCTCCTTCCTCTTAAGTAGGGCAGATCCAGGATCCAATCTTTAGTATTCCTGAACATGCATTTGCAGACATTTGCACTAGAGCAACCTTCCGCAACCTGGTGCCATCTAAATGGTTGGACTGCAATGACCAGTATTCCCCATCCATCCATGATGACATCAAGTTGGGGAAGGATGCCCCAAGGACAAGATTCATCCAAGCCCAACTCAGATATTTTAAGTTTTAAAGATTCTAGAGCTGCACACCGGAGAATGACAGCTCTAGCAATTCACATCAATGACAGTCAATACCTGTCACATCAGCCCCGCATCATCACGGCAGCCTCCACTGCTATGATGGAGTAACCATCTGCCCGTGATTAGAGGCACACTCATTCCTGACTGATAGGGCCAGGCACCTACAGACCTGTGTGTCAGAATATGTCTGTGCTCTCTGACATGTTTTGATTGGGACCTCTTGCCAGATTTAGCAATCCTGACACTTGTTTTCTTAATGCCAAAAATGTTTCATCCCTCAGAGCTAGAGAAATGAGGGTATGAGTCAGAGGATTTGATTTATTTCTTTAATACTTTACAGATTTCATATTTCCTCTATGGTATAGTGACATTATAAAGCTGCTTTCAAAATTACTCACTGGCACCGAAAAAAAAATTCCTGTTTCTTTATACTCACTTCTTTTTTTAATTGGAACACATCAGATCAGTGTTGATGTGTGGCAGTGGCAATATAAATAGGACTTTTCCAAGACAGTTCAGTAATTTAAGTGTAGATATAAACTTAAAGTGAGATTTTGCTTTTAAAAGGTCCAGAAGACTTGGGGAAAGAGTTTGTGTAGAGATGGATGACAACTGCCACTATCATACCGCCCCATACAAATCTATGGTGCAGCCACACTTGAAATAGTGTGTTCAGTTCTGGTCACCAGAGCTAAAAAAAATATATCGTAGAGCTGGAAAAAGTGCAGAAAAGGGCAACTAAAATGATAAAGGGGCTGGAGCACTGTCCCTATGAGAGAAGGTTACAACACTTTGTGTTGGTCCTGCGCACACACACACCAAACATTGGCAGCTGTAGGCGTGAGGCCTTTCAAAACTGCGGTAGGATTACAGCAGGAAGACTTGAATTGAACAAACCAGGCTATTCCAGAACCCTAGGTCATGTATGCAAGGTGAGACCTGACATGGTCTTATCAGTCAGAGCTGCATCATATTCAGAGAGCCTCAAGCTGGGAAAGATGAAATTAATAAAACTCACAGAGAATCAGTTCCACAAGTGATTCCTTCCCCCCACCCCGCCCCCCTGAATAGGCAGAACACATCCCCGTTCAGGTGAACGGGCTGAACGGGGTTTCACAAGAAGGGTCGTTACGAAACCCATCCATGGGATGAAATGCCCATTCACACAGAATATCCCCCTTTTGTTATCAGAATGGCTCTGGCAAGCACCATACTCCAGTCTTTTGTTGGCAGCCAAGAACTGCAATGCTCAATATTAACAGCATTTTTGCAAGTACTGTCTTCCAACATGTGAGCTGTCACGTCAGTTCTTTCTTAAAAGAGGGGGTAGACAACCTTTTGGGGCCCATGGGCACATTCAGCAATTTGAGAAACTGTCCTGGGCACCACCACCAAAAGGGCATGCTGCAAATGAAAGCACAGGCCCGGAAGCCATTGTCTCTGAGCCCCACGTGTTCATGGGAAAAGAAGAGGGGGGCGGCTAAAGTGGCTCACTTTGCTTTGAAGCAAACCCAGCTGATAAGAAGAAATGCCCTACCCGGCGCCAGCTTGTCTGGCTGAAAGGGGGGGGCATTGAGGGCGGGTGGGGTGACAAGACGTATGGGCCTCTGATTGGTGCACCCCAGTCACACCACCAGTCGGGGAGGAGCAGGCTGAGTTGTCTTAAACTCGACCCCCCTCCCTATCTCAGCTCTTTGGCGCGACGCAGCTATTGAGAGCTAAAGACTCGCATGGATTCGACGAGGGATTCTTGCCTGCTGGAGACTGGCTTTGTCGTCGTCCTTCCAGGCACCTGGATTCAGCGCGCTTTTGCGTGCCAAAGCTTCTCTTCACATGCGGCTATCGAGTTGCCGACACTTGTGGCGGGTCTCGTGCGCTCCGGTGCCGCTCCCTCTGGGACGGCGCCTGCTGGCCGTCGGGAGAACCAATGTTACTGGTGATATCATGTCCGCCCCCCCCTCCTTCCCTCCCTCCTTGCCGGCTCTTTTCCTTGAGCACCCGCCACGGCCCCGGTTTCGCCGGCGGCATGGCAGCAGCGCTTGTGCACGAGACCTCTCCTCTCCGCAGCCGGCCGTTAGTCCTAAGCGCCGGCTGCAGCTCCTTGTGTGCGCGCCTGGGTGAGGTGCCTTACTCCTTCCTGGGGGTCCGGGTGGGGCGGCGCGCACCCACCCGCCTGCTCCCTCGGCCTCTGTTCACCCCCCCAATCACCCGCCTGCTCCCTCGCCTGCCCGCCCGCTCCCTCGCCCGCCCCCTCGTTCCTTTGCCCGCCCGCTTAATCGCCCGCCCGCCCGCTCGATCGATCGCCCGCTCGTTCCTTTAACCGCCCGCCCCCCCGCCCTCTTGGTCGCCCGCCCGTCCTTTTGTGTGCTGGCTCGCCAGCCAGCTGGCCGGCTCTCGGCCTGTTTGCCAGCCGGCCTGTTTATTGGACCGCCAGGCTTACCTTCCGCTGGCCTCCGCCGGCCGTGGCCTTCTGCTTGCCTCGCTGGGGCCTCGGAGGCATTGGTGCCAGCGAGGTGTGGCAGCGGCGCACGTTGAGCGCGGCGCCCGTGTTTGCTGGCTCCGGCTGTCTCGGCAGATGTGTGCCTGCCTTCCCCCCACAGCTCGACAGTTGAGACGGCCTGGTGGGAAGGGGAGTCTGGCTGCAGGGCCAGAGACTGGGTGTTTTCCCCCAGTGCCTTAGTTCTTCTCCTATCGGCAGCTCCCCCCCACACAAAAAAAAATTTAAATATTTAATTACTTATACTGGGAAGCAGCCGCGGCTGCCTCTTTGGCGCCTCCTGAGCCAGGGCACCCTCAGCTGAGGGCGCCTGCACTCAAGCGCGTCTCCTTCTCTGCTGAAAAAAAAAAAAAACTTTGCTGCGCCTCTTGAGCTTTAATCTCTCGGTCTGGAACTCGTATCCGCTGATCGTGAAGATTGTCAGGTAGTTGCCTGTTGCCCGGGGTGCCCACTTGCTTACTTAAGCCTCCGATAGCAGCTAAGCTTAACTCACCTTTTGCATCATGCCTCAAGAAGGCATCAAGAAGGGCCAAGGTGGTAAGAAAGGGAAGGGGAGGGCCCCGCCCCCCCGCCCCAAAAGACCACTGCCAAGGCCTGATTCTGAGTCTGATGGGGACTCAGACCCGGTACTGTCATCAATTCTTTCTCGTTTGGAAGCTGCTGAGCGTTCCTCAGGGATCCCACTCCCTCCCCCAGCCAGGCCCAAACAACCTTCGGCGGTCCAGCCTAAGCGAACATGGCAGCAGACCCAACGCTCGTTGCTCCTTTCTATTTCAGCACGCCTGGACGCTATTGAGGCATCCACCTCCTCTTCCTTGGCTCTTCCAGAAGGCTCACCACCTTCAGTGGAGCTCCTCCCTTCTGCGGCCTCATCTCCCCTGGGCGCACAAGCAGCAATGTCAGTTCCAGCTAGGGATCAGAGCATGCCCACGATTGATACAGGTGAGACTGCTTTGGCACCTCAATTTGCATGGCCGGGCATGGGGCAAATCACCCCATGGGGTTGGTTGCCGTGGTTTACCCTTCAGGGTGGCCCAGTCCCCCCTCTCTCATTTCCTTCAGTTACTTCAGCTTCCCCAGTTAGTACACCCCAGCCCGTTGCCCCAGCCTCAGCTCTCAGTTCAACTGCTGCGGTGGACAACCCACCTAATGCAGTGGGGCCTGGCGCTTCATTCCCTTTAGCAGGAGATGCCACCACGTCGGCTCCGCCACTGCTCCAGCCTCATCCGCTTAATGTCGCCTCCGCCAGTGTTTGGCAGGGGCCCGCCGGTTCTTTTCAGGACCCTCTGGCTTCCCTATTTCCTCCTCTCCTAGCCCCGCAGTTGTCCTCGGTTGACCCATGCGCCAACCTGAGTCGAGGATCTATGCCCACTGGTGCTACTTCCTCCCCTATTGGTTTTCACTTAACCATTGCCACCAGAGAAAAGATTCTGCGGGGTGAATTTACCGATGGCTTTGCCCTGCTCTTTCGCGAGCCTGAACCCAGTGATAAAGATAGGGCCCGTGACCGAGATCCTGAGCGGAGCAAAGCCCGCAAGGTGCCTCGCACCTGGGCAAACTGGTTGCCAGGTTTTTTAATTTAACAGAGATTCCCTGAGAGGGCTTGGGTTCTCACCAAATACCTTTCGTAGGAGGGCCGCCATTGACCCCTCCATGCGCTGGGATCGGAAGGACCAGGACCTTTGGCTCCAATTCATGACCCCTTCTAGGCCAGGCTTCGGCGACAGGTCCGACAGCGGCCACATCCTGGCCAAGCTGTCGCCTGCAATAGCCATTAGGCCTATTGCGGGTCCAGGGGTTCAACACTGCTGGCTGTGCTGGGAGTTCAGCTCCAAAGGTTCCTGCTCCAGAAACCCATGCCGCTTCCAGCACAAGTGCTCTCTTTGTGGCGGCCAACACTCCTGCTCCTCCTGCCCGAGAGCCAGAGGTTGGAGAGGTTCCCCAAGGGATGGCCATGGTGGCAGAAAACAGGGCGGTGGGCATCCTCCCCCTCCCAAAGGGCCCCAGCCCAGTTCAGATTCTTCCGCTCCTTCAACTTCTAAGGTGTTACCCAAATCGTCGGGCAGTGATCTACTTGGAACGCAGCTTCACACTGGGTTTCAGGATCCCCTTTATGGGTTTGCGCAAGCCGTATTTGACCGGTAACCACCGGTCTGTTCTTAGCATGCGGCGCTTGGTGCAAGACAAAATTAACAAAGAAGTTCAGTCAGGTCGGGTCATCGGCCCCTTTTCCTTGCCCCCGCTACCCAACCTCCGGATTTCCCCTTTGGGAATTATCCCCAAGAAATCGCCCGGTGAGTTCAGGTTAATTCATGACCTCTCTTTTCCCAAAGGCCAGTCGGTTAACGATGAAATCCCAGATTCCCTATGTTCCGTGCGTTACACATCCTTTGACACTGCGGTAGCCATGATAAGAGCCCTGGGCCGCAGGGCATTGATGGGCAAGTGTGATATCAAATCCGCTTTTCGCATTTTGCCTATCAATCCTCTGGATTTTGATTTGCTGGGATTCTCCTTCCAGGACAAATTTTACATCGACCGCGCCCTCCCTATGGGATGCTCCATCTCTTGCGCCATGTTTGAAATGTTTAGTACATTTCTGGAATGGGCCATATGGGATAAGATGGGCTACGGAGATGTGGTCCACTATTTGGATGACTTCCTGTTTGCTGGACCCGGGGACGGCAGTCAATGCTCTGACCTGATTAAGGCATTCATATCCCTTTCCTCAGATTTAGGTGTCCCTTTGGCACACGAGAAGGCAGAGGGCCCAGCTGTTACTTTGATGTTCTTAGGGATCGAGCTAGATACCCTCACACAGTGTTCTCATCTCCCTCACAATAAATTGCTGGTACTTAGGAATAAGATCCAATCCATCTTGCACCTTCGTAAAGTCTCCCTTAGAGCCCTCCAAGAGGTCGTTGGCCATTTGAACTTCGCTTGTAGGGTGGTGGCCCCTGGCCGCGCATTCCTGCGACGGCTCTGCTGGGCAATGCGGGGTCTTCGACTCCCGCATCATCGCACCAGAGTCACCTCTGCTATGCGCATGGACCTGCGGGTATGGCTTAAATTTCTGAGAGACTTTAACGGCATCTCCTTTTGGAGGCGTGAGTTACTTCTACGAGCCAACATGCAGATCCATTTGGATGCGGCTGGCACCTTTGGTTTTGGGCTAATTTGGCGAGACCGGTGGTGCCACGGCCAGTGGCCAGAGAGCTGGGCTGCCGGCAGTATCTGTCGTAACCTCACCTTCTTGGAATTCTTCCCCATTTACGTGGCTGTACATATTTGGGCAGAATTGATGGCCAACTCTGTCGCTCTTTTTTGGTGTGACAATTTGGCTGTAGTGCACGTCATTAATACTTTATCCTCCAGAAACCAAAGGGTTATGGAGTTAGTTAGAGCATTTACCCTCCAATGCCTACGCCACAACATATGGTTCCGCGCCCGCCACGTGCCGGGTCTGGGGAACCCTGTAGCTGATGCTTTGTCACGAAACCAGATCAACCGGTTCCGTGCGTTGGCTCCGTGGGCACATCCGCTACCAGACCCCATGCCAGACGAACTGTGGGAGATTGGCGCTCTCAAGTCGAACACGCTATCCTGAATTCTATAGCTCCCAGGACTAGAGCTGCCTACGAGAGAGCAGGTAGGGAGTTTAGTGCCTTCAGGTGTGGACTTCAGTTGCAGGATGTGTGGCCCTTACCTGTGGACCACTTGTTACAATTCTGCGTACATCTGCATAACAAGGGACTGTCTACTAGGACCATTTTGGGGAAGCTCGCCTCTTTGGCCTTCTGGGCCAAAGTGCGAGGGGTGGAGGACTCCACCTCAGATATCCGAATCAGGAAGGCTGGGCAAGGCTGGGCATGGATGTCTCCCGCCCCGCCAGACTCCAGACATCCTTTGTCGCCAGTTATTCTTATAGGGCTTCGGGCATTGTGGCCCTCCATTTGCTCTTCTCCATACGAAGCCTCCCTCTTTCACGCTGCGGCCTTAATAGCCTTTTTTGGGGCCCTTAGGATTTCAGAACTGGTCTGGGCATCCAAATCCAACACCACCAGGAGGGCCTTGAGGTATTCCAATATCCTGATCCATTCTAGCCTGATTCACCTCCATATTCGACGTTCAAAAACCGATCAGTCAGGCAAGGGAGCATTGGTGACCCTTAACCAGGCCCAGGCTGACGAGGGCCTGTCAGGGCCTTGCAGGCTTTCATTGAGCATCGCGGGGCGAAGGAGGGTCCCCTATTTTGCCATGCTGACAGTTCACCGCTGACAAAGTTCCAATTTTGAGCAGTCACTAAGTTAGCCTTGACCACACTGGGTCTGGGGCATTATCGTTTCGGGACTCACTCATTCCGTATTGGGGCGGCCTCTACGGCAGCTGCCATAGGTTTTTCTTCCAAGCAAGTGAAGGCGGTAGGGAGATGGCGCTCCAGGGCCTTCTGCTCTTACATTCGCAAGTTGCTGGATGTTTCATGATGATTCTCTTCGCCTTCCCCAATGTTTTATTTAGATGGTATTTGACCGACGCCGGTACGGGTGCTCATTTGTGGGCACAGTATGTTTTTTTGGGCTGCCCGCAGAGCTTCTACGTCGGCCTTCGGATCCCGGCTGCAGTTTCCCCAACAGGTGGCGATACAATGGCTCAGCTGACAGGGTATGCGATGGGACGGTCTTCTTCCCACACTCTTTCAATGAGGTTTGGTCAGTTTCCCTCCACAGGTCCTGGTGCTGCACCTAGGAGGGAACGACCTGGGCTACAAGCCTGGAAAGGGCTTGATTGAGTAGGCATTGGCTGATATGCAGACGATCTGACATCGCTGGCTGGGGGTGACCATATTATGGTCCTCAATGCTCCCGAGAATCATGTGGAGGGCACAGAGCAATGCGGCCATGGAATGGGCCCGGCGCAAGGTGAACAGAGAACTGGCACGTGGGTTGTCAGAGCATGGTGATGGTTGCATCAACCACCAAGGAACCATTGGACTAGGAGGGAGCTTTACAGGCAGGACGGCGTCCACCTGTCAGACATAGGCAATGACTTATTTTTGGCTGATCTGCAAAGGGGCCTGCGGGAAGTTCTTCTGCGCAGGTGGGGGGAGTTTCACAAGCAATAGGCTTGTGACTCCTGTGGCGGCTAGGATGGGCAAAACAGGAAAGGGAGTAGGGATGGTGTGCACGCAGAGGCACCTTATGGTGACAGGTGACGCCTGAGGCCCCCCGAATGGGTTGTGTGGCTCGGCGGGGGGATAAGGGTTTCCTGGGAGACCAACCCTACTCGCTCAACCAGGTGTTGTGCGGCACTGGGTTGGGGGTGACACCGGAAGGTCTACCTCCCCCAGAAGGGGCAGTCCGGAGGGATGGCAAGATCACCACCACCCCTCAGGCTGGGTGTGTTTTCGCCCAAGAAGTGTCAGCTAGCCACTGACACAGTTAGATGCCCATCCTAGTTACCCCTTTGCAAATATTTCAATAAATGTGGCCCAATTTTCAACCCAAGCTTGTTGTCTGCGTCTTCTTTGACCCATCTCCGCTCGCAAATGCCCTACCCGGCGCTAGCTTGTCTGGCTGAAAGGGGGGGCCATTGCAGGCGGGTGGGGTGATAAGACGTATGGGCCTCTGATTGGTGCACCCCAGTCACACCACCAGTCGGGGAGGAGCAGGCTGAGTTGTCTTAAACTAGACCCCCCTCCCTATCTCAGCTCTTTGGCATGACGCAGCTCCCTCCCACCCTCCCCTTAGCAGTGTGGGTTTTACCAGTTGCCCCTTTGGGAGCCATGTAGGAATTTTTTGGTTCACAGCCAGATTGGCCTAGGACTGTGAGTCTTTTTTGCCTACGTCACACTGTTAAGCGGGTTGAGTGTGTCCTGTAAGGGAATACAGTCTATATCATCAGTCACATTCCACTTGGCGGCTAGGACAGGCAAAACAGGAAAGGGAGTAGGGATGGTACGCACGCAGAGGCACCTTATGGTGACAGGTGACGCCTGAGGCCCCCTGAACGGGTTGTGCAGCTCGGTGGGGGGATAAGGGTTGCCTGAGAGACCAACCCTACTCACTCACCCAGGTGTTGTGTGGCACCGGGTTGGGGGTGACACCGGTAGGGGTGCACAAAAGTCACTTACCTGGTCTCGCAGCTTGCTTCGCGGTGGGGGGGAGGCGCTTCGCTGCTCCCCCCGAAGTTCAGGCCGGGGGGGGAGGCTTCCCTCCTCACCCGGCCGAAATTCAGGCCGGGGGGGAGGCGCCTCGCCTCGCCCAGCCGCGAAATAAAAAGTTAAAAAAAAATGCCCCCGTGATAGGCTACGTGACGATTTACGTAGCCTATCACGGCTAGATCTGCAAAGTCAGCCGTGATAGGCTACGTTAATCGTCACGTAGCCTATCACGGCTGACTTTAAAAAAAAAAGCGTACGCAAATGGTGGCCCCCATAGGGAGCCGCCATTCGCATTCCTTATTTGGTCCCTGTAGTCTACGTAAAGATTTACGTAGACTACGGCGAAAATAAGGGCAACGCTATTTGCATTGTCCTTATTTTCTCCGTAGTCTACATAAATCTTTACGTAGACTACAGGGACCAAATAAGGAACGTGAATGGCAGCTCCCTATGGGGGCCGCCATTAGCCGTATGCGCTTTTTTTTTTTTAAGTCACCCGTGATAGGCTACGTGACGATTAACGTAGCCTATCACGGCTGACTTTGCAAATCTAGCCGTGATAGGCTACGTTAATCGTTACGTAGCCTATCACAGGGACGTTGTTGTTTTTTTTACTTTGCTTGTAATGGCGGCGGTGGCAGCCAGTCGAAACACCGGCTGCCGCCCCCGCCCCTGACGAAGACCTGCCAAACCGCCTCTGGGATCCGCCACCAGGAGGGACATTCGTGAAAGGTAAGTCCCATCCCGGGGGGGGGGGCCTTTGGGCGGGGGGGCGGAGAAGTTCTCCCCGAACAACCTTCAGAGGACCGAATGCGTTGGCGCTCGGCCCCCCGAAGTTTCGGGGAGAAATTCTCCCCCATCCCTAGATACCGGAAGGTCTACCTCCCCCAAAAGGGGCAGTCCGGAGGGATGGTGAGATCACCGCCACCCCTCAGGCTGTGTGTATTTTCGCCCAAGAAGTGTCAGCTAGCCGCTGACACAGTTAGATGCCCGTCCTAGTTACCCCTTTGCAAATATTTCAATAAATGTGGCCCAGTTTTCAACCCAAGCTTGTTGTCTGTGTCTTCTTTGACCCATCTCCGCTCGCAAATTCTGTTACATTTTTTTTTTTTTAAGCAGGAAGAGTGGGGTACCTTAGTGGGCATTAGGGCTGCTTCCGAGGTGGAGCACAGGGGGTATAAAGCAGGTCGGGTTGCTCTGAAACTCTTTGCTGTACTTCAGAGAGATCCAGAAGCCCAGCCACGCTACTGCCACCCAGCCGCTAGTTCCTTACCTGGGGCCTCAGGATGCGTGCGGGCAGCTATCTTCTTCTCCTTCTCCTTCTCCTTCTCCTTCTCCTTCTCCTCCTCCTCCTTGGGAGTTGCCATTTTAAAATGGCAACTCCCTATATTTCCAGAAATTGATTCCATGCAAATGACGGCCAACAAGCATGCAATATTATAATGTAGCGTACTGGATGGCTTGACAGCCACCATTTGCGCAGAATCTATTTCAGGAAGTACAGGCAGTCACCATGACAACTGCCTGGAAGAAAACAACTGCCAGCATGCATCCCAAGGGCCCAGAAAAGGAGCTGGGGGCTCACACGGCAGGGAGGGGGGGCTGAGGCAGGATTCAGACATCCAAATCCTGTTTCAGCTCCAAAGGCTGAAGCAGGTCATGGGTCCCCCAAGCGCCACCTCAGAAGCCCCAAAGTGGCCTTCAAGGTGGGTCGGGGGTCCCTGCACAGCCCTAGTGGGCACCAAGAAAGGTGTGTGAGGGTGCACTGGTGCCCATGGGGGCCACATTGCCCACCCCTGACCCGTGGTTTTGAGCTGAAAGTGTGCTGGGCTTGGGACTGGTTCTTTCAGTGGCAGACCCTCAGTGTCAGGAATTCTTCCCACTGGCTGCTTGGACTCCTGCCACCCCCAGGTGCGATTAGAAGAGTTCCAGATGATGTCTCCCTGGAGAAAGGCAAACCCAGCATTCTGCTTACCAGTGGAGGTTGGGGGCTCCGATTTAGGTGGGGCTGTGAATCCATTCTGGGTTTCAGTCAGGACCAGCCAGAACTCTAAAGGAGTTAAACAAGGTGCTGAACCCTGTCCCCCAAATAGGTTCAGCATTTCGGTGAACCTGAAAATTGCTGGTTCTTCCATACCTACTTCTGTGGATGTGGATTGTTTCTGATCCCCTCTTTGCCACCGACATCCTATTGCCAATGTCAAAAGAGCCTTTGCAATGGATGTGTTTCTTTCTTGTAGAACGTGTGCAAGTTTGCACACATATCTCAGAAGACCACATTAAGGGACAACGGCTTAATGGTATGCAGCTACACCAGGACTTCTGTTTGGAAATTTCTTCAGAGTGCCCTCTCCGATTTGCTCGGTCTTGTTCTACTTCCCTGACTCTTCTGTCCTTCTCCTCATGCCTCTTTCTGAGTGTGTTGCCTACTATGCCTCTAGGCTCCTTGACCCTTCCCTTTCTAACATCCAGGTGCTTCTTCCCTGTCCTCATTCTGCCTCAGTGGGAGGTTTTAATCAAAGCCAAACAGAGAATGGAGATGATAGACTGCAAACTGTATAGTTCCCTGAGTAACTGAACAAGAAGACCAGTGGCTTCATGTCCTACTTGTGGGCTTTCTGGAGGCATGTGGGAAACAAGATGCTGGATTAGATAAGACCTTAGCCTGATCCAGCATGGCTCTTCTTATTTTCTTACGTTCTAACACTCTGTGTGACCACACTAGGGATGGGTTAATATGTCAGTCCCACTTTCTCCTGGATTAGAATGTTTAAAATCTCAATGTCCTTCTCTCCCAAATATGAACTTTGCTAATTTTGGTAAATGCTTATCAAAAACAAACTGAAAGAAAATTCTCATCCTTCTGCACCAGCCAAACTCAATAGATAGAGCTATTCCCAGAATGGAGGGCTATGATGTACCTGCCTGCCATATTGCTGTTAAAGACAAGGAGCCTTTCAGGAAAAAAGAGCTGGCAACTTAGCTTCCTGGAACTTCCTTCTTCCAGTGCACTATTGGATATTATTATTATTAATAATAATAATAATAATTCTTAGATACCTTTCTACAAAAAAAAAAAGACTCAAGGCAACTTACAATAAATTTAAAACACATACAACATTTAAAACAGCTACAATTATCTGTTAAAATATAACAACCCCATAAAACAACTACAACATCAGTGACAATGAGGGATGGGTGAATCTGTAAGTTTTGCTTTCTCCCACAGTCATTTTTTAAAAAAGAACTCGAGTTCTTTCTCTCCAGAATATGAAGAACTTCATGATTTTTGTAAATTCATATAAAAAATGTCTGAAAGAAAATTCTCACCCATCTGCACCAGCCAAACTCAATAGGCAGAACTACTCCCAGCATGGAGAGGGCCACGACATACCTGCCTACCATATAAAGATGAGGAGCCTGTCAGAAAACAGAGGTGGAAACCCTAATTCAGCTTTACAAACCTGGTTGAATAAACAGGGATTCACAGCCAGACTTGGAGAACTTTGTGAATTTCGGTAAATTCTCATCAAACCTGGACTGAAACTAAATTCTCACCCATCCCCACACCACACCAGCTTAGTCAGCACCAGAGACTTCACCACCACAGGTACAATACATTGTGGATATGGATGTTGGCCTGGTTTCTTTATTGGTGCAGAATAGGTCTCCTGTCTACTGAATACATTTTACTTATTTATTGTAATATTTACATCTAGTATTTCTACACCAAGGCATATTCAAGTTGGGTTATAAAATACAATTTTTAAAAATGATGCAAAACAAAATAAAACAATACAAGCTATTTGACAGTGGAACAGATTGCCTCAGATGGTGGTGGACTCTCCTCTGTTAGAGAGTTTAAAGCAGAGGTGGGGTGGCCACCTAGCAGGGATGTTGTAGCAGTGGATGTCCTGCATCAAAACAGGGTTGGCCTAGATGTCTTTTGAGGTCCTTTCTAACTCTATGATTTTATAATTACCATGCAATCTAAAATTTTAAACTATAAACTGCCATGCAGACCTACAACTACAATACTGATGACTGTAATGAACAAATGGATTAATGGACAAGCATATTAAAATACAAACAATATGAAATTAAATTAAATACAAAGTGAAAATTGCAATTACAAAAAAGTATCCATAGAAAATTATATATAAGGGTAAAGAATGCATTCTAATAAGGACATGAAAAGAGAGTCCACATCATCATTCACCACAAAAGCAACCCCTTCCTGCATACAGAACGCCTTTGAATCTCCCCTCTGTGACAGCAACAGGTTCGTTTTCAAACGAAATACCCACAAACATATAAGCTCAGCTGAGGTGTTGTTGAAAACTGCCAGCCTCTTTTCAAAACAAAAAGTCCAAGAAGTAGTAAAGCATACTTACAGCTGTATATCCCACTTTGATTTTAAAAAAAATCAAAGCAGCAAATGACAAGATAAGAAAAAGAATAGGTTGCATCCAATTGGTGTACTTCCACTGATGGAAGTCTCTTTGACTCAGTGGAAGTTTCCATCAGCAGGATGGAGTTGGAAGCCATTTTTGGCAATTCCCCTTCCATCCTGGAACCCCTAAAGTCATCTCCCACATTGTTCTGAAAGGTCCCCAACCCTCTGGAGTAGATTTGGGGGAGGGGGTATGGTGGGCTCAGAGGGACTGCCCTGAATCACCTCCCTCCCCTTTCCACGGGAGAAGCCTCTGTTGGATCAAAGAGCCATACATCCCTGGCGGGACACCAACTGGAGTACTCTGAACATCCTGTGCCCTGCTGGCAGACCCCCAGCAGATCTTTGCCTCTCCATCCTCCTTTCTGTTGGTTTTCCATAAGACATGCTTTTGAGTATATCTAGTGGAGTTGCGGAACTGGGAGCAGGGACAGAAGCTGGGCAGCTTCAGGATCCTCTGATCCTCAGTGTCTCTCCTTCCTGCCCTTTCCCTCTCATTTGCCTCCATACCCAAGGTTGGTGTTCCAACATTGAGTGAGGAAGCTGACACAGTGCTTTCTGCAGTGGTTGTGAAAAGCAGGAGGGTTGAGGGGGGGAAATCCCCGTTTGGAATACACCCCTCCAAGTCATAGTAGTGGCCTCAGAGGGGGAACTCCACAAGGATGCTCTCCCAGGGACCATATGATTGCTTTCTAAGAAATTGAAAATAATAATAACAATAATAATAATAATAAAAATAATAATAATAATGGAGTCGGAGAAGAATATAACAATTTAGGTGTACTGAAACTACAATTACACATTCATTTCTTTTTGGGGGGGAATCATTTTAACAGCCCCTTCATGGATCACTGCCTTGTTGTGGCGAAGGGGCTTGCGTAACTCAGTGAAGCCATAAGCTATGCCGTACAGGGCAACCCAAGACGGACAGGTCATGGCGGAGAGTTCTGACAAAATGTGGTCCACTGGAGAAGAAAATGGCAACCCACTCCAGTATTCTTGCAAAGAAAACCCCATGGAACGTATCACAAGGCTAAAAGAGATGACGCCGGAAGATGAGCCCCTCAGGTTGGAAGGTGTCCAATATACTACTGGGGAAGAGCAGAGGGTATTTCAAAGTAGTGCCAGAAAGAGTGAAGCGGCTGGGCCAAAGCCGAAAGGACACTCAGCTGTGGATGTGTCTGGTGGTGAAAAGAAAATCCGATGCTGTAAAGAACAATATTGTTTAGGAACCTGGAATGTCAGATCCATGAATCAAGGTAAGCTGGAGGTAGTCAAACCTGAGATGGCAAGATTGAACATCGACATCTTGGGAATCAGCGAACTAAAATGGACAGGCATGGGTGAATTTAATTCAGGTGACCATCATATCTACTACTGTGGGCAAGAATCCCTTAGAAGAAATGGAGTAGCACTCCTAGTCAACAAAAGGGTGGGAAAAGCAATACTGGGGTACAATCTTAAAAATGACAGAATGATCTCAGTACGAATCCAAGGCAAACCATTCAACATCACAGTAATTCAAGTCTATGCCCCAACCACTGATGCCGAAGAAGCTGAGCTGAACTAACACCAAAAAAAGATGTCCTCTTCATCATAGGGGATTGGAATGCTAAAGTAGGAAGTCAAGAAGTCACCGGGATAACAGGCAGGCATGGCCTTGGTGTACAAAATGAAGCAGGACAAAAGCTAATAGAGTTTTGCCAAGAGAACACGTTGATCATAGCAAACACTCTTTTCCAACAGCACAGGAGGCGACTCTACACATGGACATCACCAGATGGTCAATATCAAAATCAGATTGATTATGTCCTTTGCAGCCAAAGATGGAGAAGCTCTATACAGTCAGTCAAAACAAGACCTGGAGCTGACTGTGGCTCAGATCATGAGCTTCTTGTTGCAAAATTTCGGCTTAAATTGAAGAATATAGGGAAAACCACTAAATCTTTCAGGTATGACCTAAATCATATCCCTTATGAATATACAGTGGAGATGAGGAATAGATTTCAGGGATTAGACCTGATAGACAGAGTGCCTGAGGAACTATGGATGGAGGTCCGTAACATTGTTCAGGAGGCAGCAACTCAATCCATCCCAAAGAAAAAGAAATGCAAGAAAGCCAAGTGGCTGTCTGAGGAGGCTTTACAAGTAGCTGAGGAAAGAAGGGAAGCGAAAAGCAAAGGAGAAAGGGGAAGATATATCCAACTGAATGCAGAGTTCCAGAGGATTGCAAGGAGAGACAAGAAGGCCTTCTTAAATGAACAATGCAAAGAAATCGAGGAAAACAACAGAATGGGAAAGACTAGAGATCTCTTCAAGAAAATCGGAGATCTCAAGGGAACGTTTTGTGCAAAGACGGGCAAGATAAAGGACAAAGAAGGCAGGGACATAACAGAAGCAGATGAGATTAAGAAGAGGTGGCAAGAATACACAGAAGAACTATACAGGAAAGATCTGAATGTCCCTGATAGCCATGATAGTGCAGTCACTGAACTTGAGCCAGACATCCTCGAGAGTGAAGTCAAGTGGGCCTTAGGAAGCATTAATAACAACAAAGCTAGCGGAGATGACAGCATTCCAGCTGAGCTATTTAAAATCCTAAAAGATGATGCTGTTAAAGTGCTGCACTCAATATGCCAACAAATCTGGAACACTCAACAGTGGCCACAAGACTGGAAAAGGTCAGTTTACATTCCAATTCCAAAGAAGGGCAACGCCAAAGAGTGTTCAAACTACCGTACAATTGCGCTCATTTCACATGCCAGCAAGGTGATGCTCAAAATCCTACAAGCTAGGCTTCAGCAGTATGCGAACCGAGAACTACCAGAAGTACAAGCTGGGTTTCGAAGAGGCAGAGGAACAAGAGATCAAATCGCCAACATTCGCTGCATCATGGAGAAAGCAAGAGAATTCCAGAAAAATGTCTATTTCTGCTTAATTGACTACGCTAAAGCCTTTGATTGTGTGGATCACAACAAACTGTGGCAAATTCTGAAAGCGATGGGAGTACCAGACCACCTTACCTGTCTCCTGAGAAACCTGTACGAGGGTCAAGAAGCAACAGTAAGAACCAGACATGGAACAACCGATTGGTTCAAAATTGGGAAAGGAGTACGACAAGGCTGCATATTGTCACCCTGCTTATTTAACTTATATGCAGAGTACATCATCAGAAACACCGGGTTGGATGACTCACAGGTTGGAATTAAGATTGCCGGGAGAAATATCAATACCCTCCGATATGCAGACGATACCACCCTAATGGCAGAAAGCGAAGAGGATCTCAAGAGCCTCTTGTTGAGGGTGAAAGAGGAGAGTGCAAAAGCTGGTTTGAAACTCAACATTAAAAAAAGAAGATCATGGCATCTGGCCCCATCACTTCCTGGCATATAGAAGGGGAAGAAATGGAAGCAGTGACAGATTTTACTTTCTTGGGCTCCAAGATCACCGCAGACGGTGACTGTAGCCATGAAATTAAAAGACGCTTGCTCCTTGGGAGGAAAGCTACGGCAAACCTAGACAGCATAGTAAGAAGCAGAGACATCACCTTGCCGACAAAGGTCCGTCTAATCAAAGTTATGGTTTTCCCATTAGTAATGTATGGCTGTGAGAGCTGGACTATAAGGAAGGCTGAGCGCCGAAGAATTGATGCTTTCGAGCTGTGGTGCTGGAGAAGACTCTTACGAGTCCCCTGGACTGCAAGGAGGTCATATCAGTCCATCCTAAAGGAAATCAACCCTGAGTGCTCATTGGAAGGACAGATATTGAAACTGAAGCTCAAATATTTTGGCTACCTAATGCGAAGAGAAAATTCCCTGACTGATGCTGGGAAAGACTGAAGGCAAAAGGAGAAGGGGACGACAGAGGATGAGATGGCTAGATAGCATCACCAGTGCAAATATGAACTTGGGCACACTCCGGGAGAGAGCGCAGGACAGGAAGGCCTGGCATGCTATGGTCCATGGGACCACGAAGAGTCGGACACGACTGAACGACTGAACAACAACATTTTAAGAGGATGTTACAATTCTTGTCCACGTGCCTTTGGAGTTGGGAAGATTTACTTGAGCTCATTTTATGCAATTTTGTTTCACTGTATTACTTTGCAGTGCCAGATACTTTTTGTTATTGTTTTATTTTTAGAATGAAGCCTGCAAGAGCTCAGTATTCCACAGTGAACAGTGTGAATTAGAGAGCCCAGAAATACACAAAACACCATAAAAGCTACCTTAACCACACTCTCCAAAGCCTCTTGCACCAGGCTGCTTTTATTATGGCATCTGTTGGCTGCCCAAAATTTAATATACTTGGCTCCCAAGGATGGCATTATAGGGAAATGAGCTGTTCATGCATGAACAGCCTAACAAAAATAATTTATGCAATTACAATTTGCAAAACATTGGAAGCAATTAGTTATCTGCTGAATTGCTGGCATGCCACCTGTAATTTTTAACTTCATTCCAATTGTTAACCTCCACACGTTACCTGAAATCCGTGACTGATGCCAAACTGGCAGCTGTGTGTCTCCGGCTCCCCTCCTCCTTCATAAGATTTAGTAGCAACTATCTCATATTGAGTGGCAACAGAATGACATGTGTTTCCCCACCCTCTCCAGCACGGTCAGTGCTGGAGAGAGCAGGGAAACATACGTTGCTGCGATAACATGCTAGAAGTAAATGTCATTAAATGCTATGGAGGACCTTGGAAGAGTAAGGCATGTGGCTGATATTTCTGTGGCCACCATGCATTTTGGGGAGCATGTCATTCCAACATCCAGCCTAGGACAAAACTCTCCAATGGTGGGGTTAAAGATCAAATTTAAGAAAATTAGATGAACCACAAAGAATCAGACCAAGGTCCATTTAGTCTAGCATTCTGTCCACACAGTAGCCAACCAGATGCCCATGGGAAGCCCAGAAGTAGGACATGAGTGCAATTGCACCCTCCCACTCATGTTCTACAGCAACCAGTACACAGAGGTTTATTGCCTCTGATACTGGAGGTACCATATAGCCATCATAACTAGTAGCCATTGATCCTCCATGAACTTGTGTAATCCCCTTTCAAAACCCTTCAGGTTGGTGGCCATCACTACATCTTGGGGTAGAGAATTCTACCTTTCAACTGTGAGCTTTGTGAAGAAACGCTTCCTTTGATCAGTCCCAAATCACCCACCATTCAATTGTAAAGCTGACAAGTTGGCTCCATGGGTCCAAAAGCATGGCCATCTCTACTAAGTTTTAAGGGAAATGTATGGATAAACAGAAGCAACCATTACCAGCAATTACTAATGTGTTTTTAAAAGTGTCTCTCAAATGTGAAATGCTGTCAAGCAATAACAATGTCATTTCGCCTCTAGATGGGGCTCTTGAGCTTTGAAAGGAAGCACTGTGTGTTAGTGTTGTTGTTCTCCCAGTCCCACTCCCAGTCCCAACCCATACCTCTTCCATTCTACTCCAGTTTCTGCTGAATGTGTCTGGAGTGTCGACTTCATAATTTGAACAGTTTACATTCTGTATAAATCCAGCTGCTTTGTGTTTAATTCCTCAGCCAAATTGGCACTTTCGAGGTGTGAGGGCTCTGCTGGCTAATTTGAAATCTGTTTAAAACTAAACCCCGAAACATCCAGCTCCCGTGTTGCTGTAGATGCATGCTAGGTTTATTTGCACTGAAGAAAAATCCTGGGTAATTCCAGTAAGCTTTGTACTAGACTCTGTTTCTCCCTGATTAAAGAAATAGTAACTCAGTTCCGTTTACACTGGTGGCAGGGGGCGGGGGGTAAAAGTTTTCATTTCAAAGTTTCTGAAGCCCCCCCCCACACACACACACACACTTTGAGTGAAAAGAAGAGAGAGCAGGGGGTGCTAAGGAATCTTCCATAGCAGCACACATGTTTTTGTAAGAGGGGTGGGGAATAAATCAACAAATGTTGAATGATAAACATGCTTAGCATTTCTGTAGGGTGTTGTTCATATCTATTGAGGAAGGAGCTGGGAATGAAGAGCTGAGACCCCAGTAAACGGATTGAACTAGGGCTACATTTTATTTAAAAGTACAACAGGATCTGCAAGAGTGGCAGAGTGGGAAGCTAAATTCTAAAGGAAGCCAGCAGGTGAGTAGCCTGTGAGTTACTTGGGCGAGTGTCCCCTGCCCAGGGAGAGGGGTGGACAATGACACCACCCCTAACCCTAAGCCACACATTTCCAGGTAAGAAGGGAAGCTTTCCAGTGTCACCCCGTCCCAAGGCTCCACAACTCCAAGCGGGTGAGATGGGTCAGCCCTAGGGATGTCCGTCTCTGTGAAATCCAGCCCACTGGGGGCTCAACAGACTCCTGCATTTGCAGACGGGGCTGTGTGGCTTTCCCCCCAAACCCGTGAACATTTCTGTTTTGTGGTGTGTGTTTTTGCATAAAAAGAAATGTGCACAAATTGCAGCTGCAGTTTGTGCACATTTCTTTTTATGTAAATTAAAAATAAAAACAAAACGGGAAATCTGCAAACTGGCCCAACTCAATGCAGGTGAAGTCAGGCCAGCTCTCAGGGAAATGAGCCAAAGTCTGGGGGGGGGGGGCAGGGGAGAGAGCTGATGAAAGCTTGGAGAACTGCAGCCCCTGGACGTTTTCTTCTGACATCCTGAGTCAGACCCCAAAGTGTTCTGTAACTTGCCCACGAGTCCCACAGCCCTGACTGGCAAACCTTGGAAGTCACCTCAGGGTGCTCTCAATTGTCCCTACCTGACTGATTCCCTGCACTTCCCTGACACATGAGAACGACCAGCCTCCACTTAGACATGCTCCCCCCATCTGCCCAGGATGCAATCCCGTTGGCCCCTCTGGAGAACCCCAGATGAAAATATTGCTGCCTTCACCTGCCATGCGTACCCCATCAGTCCTGGAACGTCAACCTGGGAATGTTTAATGTCAGGGTGAGGTGAGACTCCTGCCCCTAACCATACAATGCTATGCACATTTCCCAATTTACCCTGTTCTTTGCCTTGTTCTAGAATCCCCATGAACCCTCAAGTCTGAGAAAACTAAGCCAAACGACAGAATTGACACCTTTGCCCAGTGCTGCCTGACAATGTCCAGGTGCACACGTGCCTGTAGAACAGGCTGTGGAACCACCGCCATGTGGGCCTAATCCAGCCTGCAGAGCGTCTGCATCCGGCCCGCAAAGCTTCCTTGAGTTCCTCCAGTGGCCACGCCCACTGGTGCCACCCAGCCTGCAGAGGCATTTCACTCGTTCTATGCCCCTGCTGTAGAAGAAGGCCTTCAATAAACCAAGATCATCCCCTCCCAGTCGGACAGCTAAAGCCCACAGACAGGAAAGCACCAAAGCGGACTAGGAAAAAGTGGGGATGACGAAGCGTCGCCATTTCAGAGCTGCAGGAGAGCAACGCGTTCCTCACGCGCTCACACCCCAACTGCCCATTTGTGGCTGCTACCATTGTTACCTTTCCTGGCTAATGTGGCTGCAAATACATCCTTGTTTCTTTGTGCCAAGCACAGCCAGAACGAGGGATCTGAGGCCTCTGCCCCACGGTCACCATTAGGGCCTTTCCTAGCCAGCATGAACATTACACAGCCTCCTTCTCCTCCTGTCCTGAGCCCTTGAATCCTTAGAAGAGACCTGCCACCTGCTGGCGCTGTGTCTGTGTGGATGCACACATCTGTCAGAGCAAAGCAGCTCCTTAAAAGAAGCCTTTCCTATAGCATGTGTGAGAGAATGGAGGGGGGATGCTTCTTGTCACCTGTTGTCTGTTCCGTTGTTTTGTTCTTCGCAAATGTTAAAGCAGGGGCAAAAATATTGTTTGATTAAAAGGGCTTTGATCAAACAATCTGATTAATCAGCAAAACTATACTGGGCATGATCTGAAGCTGGGATGGGTGATGGGCTTCTTGTTCATCTCTAAATTGATCAGGGCTTCTTTGGATGTCCGAAGTGGGCACTGGAAAAGCTTCAAGAGACTTTTGGGGCTTGTGTCCTGAATCGCTGTTCTGCCAGTGGAAAGAGACCACTGATGGAATGGGACTTCCAAGTCCTCTTCTCACCCCTGCAGCTCCCTGCACACCCTCCACATCTTCTCCAAAGGGTTGACCCTCCAGAGGTGATTTGGTGGTCACACAGGGTGCTACGGGGGGGAGGTGAGGACCCAATAATCTCATTCCGTCAGCGGCATCCCTCCAATGACAGAACAATTCTGGATCCAACCCCAGGTGTTTACTCTGAATACTCAGCAAAAGCTCCTTCGTGTAACAGCTTTGATTCCCCCACCCCCCACTTCTCCAAAGGCAAAAAGGCCCACCTTACTTTGAGGAAGGCAATGAGTAAGATTACAGGCACACCCATAGATACACATAATAACTTTTTTCTGCTAGGTATTCTGGGACTTGCAGTTCCAGCCCAGGTCTCTGACAGAAACAAGGCACTCTGTACGTCTGAGAGCACCAACCACAATCTCTGCCACTTTCCCCATCACCTTTCCCATGGTAAGCTATTGGGGAGGGGGTGCCTTTGGAGAAGGGGAACAGGAGGTGGTGATAGTTATTTATTTATTATTTATTTCATTTCTATACCACCCAATAGCTGAAAGTCTCTGGGTGGTTCACCAAAATTAAAACCAAAAAGCACACAGTAAAACAATATAAAATATTAAAGCAGTAAAACCACAATATAACAATATAACCAGAATAAAACTTAGCGGCAATGCAGGGATTTAAAATACAGATTTAAAACAGCAAAGCTAAGAGACTAGAAAGCTAAAATGTCTGGGAAAATAAAAAAGGTCTTCACCAGGTGCTGGAAGGAGTACAATGTAGGTGCCAGGTGAACCTCACTAGGGAGCTCATTCCACAGCCGGGGTGCCACAGCAGAAAAGGCCCTCCTCGGCTCCTCCTAGTAGCCACCTGCCTTAATTCCTTTGGCAGTGGCTCATGGAGAAGAACCACTGAGGATGATCTTAAGGTCTGGGCAGGCACATATAGGAGGAAGTGATCCATCAGATAACCTGGCCCCAAGCCATTAAGGGCTTTGAATGTTAACACCAGCACTTTGAATCAGGCCCGGGAATGGACTGCCAGCCAGTTCAGCTGGAAAAGTACCGGCATAATATGCGCTCATTGGCCAGTCCCTGTTAACACTCTCGCTGCCCTATTTTGGACTAGCTGAAGTTTATGGACCATTTTCAAAGTGATCCCCACATATAACACATTGCAGTAATCCAGATGAGATGTTATCAGAGCATGGATAACTGTAGCTAGGCTATCTCTGCCCAGATAAAGGCGTAGTTGGTATGCCAGCCTAAGCTGATAAAAAGTGCTCCGTGCCACTGACTTCACCTATGCCTCAAGTGACAGTTCTGGATACAAGAGCACCCCCCAAACTATGAACCTGATCCTTTAGGAGGAGTGCAACCCCCTCCAGAACAGGTTGAATATCACCTAGCCGGGCAGACGAACCACCTACTAAAAGTACCTCCGTCTTGTCTGGATTGAGTTTCAGTTTATTGGCCCTCATCCAGTCCAGTACTGTGCCCAGGTACTGATTCAGAACAGCCACTGCCTCACCTGGGTTTGATGAGGAAGAGAGGTAGAGCTGGGTGTCATCCGCATATTGATGGCACCTCAGCCCACACCTCTGGATAACCTCCCCCAGCGGTTTCATGTCGATGTTAAACAGCATGGGGGATAAAATAGAGCCCTATGGAACCCCATGGCACAATTGTCATGGCACAGAGCAATAATCCCCCAGCACCACCTTCTGGAATTGGCCATCCAAGTAGGAGCGGAACCACTGCAGTGCAGTGCCTCCAACTCCCAACCCAGACAACCTATCCAGAAGGATACCATGGTCGATGGTATCGAAAGCCGCTGAGAGGTCCAGGAGAATCAACAGGGTCATGCTCCCCCTGTCCCTCTCCCGGCAGAGGTCATCTCACAGGGTGACCAAGGCAGTTTCCATTCCAAAACTAGGGATGGTGGAGAATTCTGCCACGGGCTCCAATGAGGCTGGATTCTAAGAATCCGGCCCCCCAGAGTCCGGAGTGGAATGAAAGACTCACCACCGCCACCCGGGGGAATCCGCGCGGGCAGAATCCTACCTGCTGGTGGCCAGCTGCTGCCAGCCACTGCTGCCTGTCCCATCCACTGCTGCCTGTCTTCGGATGCAAATGGCATCCGGTGTAGCAGACACCATTTGCGTCCCTGCTCTTTGCCGTGATAGGCTACGTAAATAGTTACGTAGCCTATCACAGCAAAAGGCAGGGACACAAATGGCATCTGCTACAGTGGATGCCATTTGCATCTGAAGACTGGCAGTCAGTCAGCGGACGGACCTGGCCAGGGAGGATTCTGGGGGAAGGAACGGATTGCCTCCCCCCCCCAACGGACCCTCCAGCGGACTCAGAGGTGAGTTCCATATGCCACTATCCAAAACCTGGCCTGAAGCCCAATTGAAATGTATCTAGATAATCTGTTTCATTCAACAGTGCCTGGAGCTGTCCTGTAACCACCTGCTCAAGCACCTTGTCCAGGAAGGGGATGTTGGCCACTGGCCTATAATGGTTAACGTCCTTCAGGTCCAGGTTAGTTTTTTTCAGGAGTGGTCTGATTACCGCCTCTTTTAAAGAGGTGGGTACCATGCCCTCTCTCAAGGAGGAATTCATAACCTCCTGGACACAGCCAGACATCCCCTCCTTCTTTGATGTAATAAGCCATGAAGGACAAGGGTCAAGCACACAAGTGGTCGATCGGACTTGGCCAAGCACGTGGTCCACATCCTCGGGCCTCAAGAACTGAAATTCATCCAATAAAACTGGACCAGGTGGTGCTCTGAATGCCTCTACCAATGGAACTGCATGATTGTGGTGTCCAATTCATGACAAACCTAGGGATGTCAGAGAATTCCACAATGGATCTCAGTGGATTTCCCCTGAAATCCATCGCGGAATGGTCTGCCACCCCCCCGGGCCCCCGCGGATCCCCCCCTGGGACAAGACTTACCTGGGGCGGATGTTTCGGATGGTGGCGGCTCCAGCGGCGGCTTCGGTGGTGGCGGTGGCAGTGGCTGGTCTTCCGACTGGCTGCCGCCGCCACCATTTGCAGTCTGTGTTTTTGTTTTGTTTTTCCCCATAGATGTGATAGGCTACATAAAGACTTACGTAGCCTATCACGTCTGGGTAAAAAAAAAAAAATGCGTATGCAAATGGCGGCGGCTATGGCCACCGCCATTTGCATTCCTTATTTTTTGCCGTCTTAGTCTACATAAATATTTACGTAGACTAAGACGAAGACAAGAAAGGGGAACGCAAATAGCGCCCAGTACGCTATTTGCGTTCCCCTTTCTTTTCTTCATCTTAGTCTACATAAATATTTACGTAGACTAAGACAGTGAAAAATAAGAAACGCAAATGGCGGCAGCCGTAGCCACCACCATTTGCATACATGTTGTTGTTGTTGTTGTTTTTTACCCAGAGCCCTCCGCAGCCGGAAATCCGGCTGCAGACGGCCCTGGCCTGGGCCTGGCCGACTGCTCTGCAGAGCCACCGCAGAGCACAGCCGGCCATCAAGGATTCCGGGGGGAGGACCAGATCGCCTCCCCCCCTGTTGAGGATTCCGGGTGGAGGGACAGAACACCTCCCCCCCCACCATGAACAGAATTCGCGAAAAGGTAAGTGACTTTCGTACATCCCTAGACAAACCTGAGTGACTTTATCTTCAAAGCGCCATGCAAACTCATCACAGCATGCAACCGAGGATTCCAAAGTCTCTCTCCCTGGCCCAGAATGTAACAGGCCATGAAAATCTCCCCTGGACGACACTGAGAAGATGCAGTGCTGATGGAAAAGAACTGTCTCTTTGCCACCCTCACCGCCACAGAGATGGCTTGATAATGAGCTCTAACCTGTGTTCGGTCAGACTCAGTATGAGTTAAATGATAGGCAGTTAAGGTGCTTTGAGCAGAAGTGAAACAGGCATGCCTCTCTCAATTCTGCTCAGAAGAACTCAAGGAGGGGCCCTCTCGCCACATCTGTAGTCTACAGCCACCTGATACAGCAACCTTGCTGAGACTAACCAAGCCTGAGTCTGATCAAGGAGACCTCATGGAGTATACTGTCTGGAGTTCCACAACAGAAGAAAGGCGGGATATTATGAAATAATGGCACAGTCCTAGTTAGAATTGCTTATGGCCCCAAATGGCCCTTTAGGTTTTGCCACCCTATCTGTGGGTAGCAAAATGGGAAGGGCCATTTCAAAAGGTTTGTGGGGGCGGGGAGCTGCAAATCATTTTGGCAGAGGGAGGCAGCAGACTATGCCACTTACCTTCTTTCTTAAAAAAAAAAAAGTGCATACATGCACTCTCTCAGCCTCTTTGCCACTGCCATGGCTTTCTGGGGGTGGGGTGAGGGGATGGTGGCTGGCAGGAAGAGAGAGCTTGGGTGTTGGTGTTTTTTGAAGAATAAGGCAAGTGGCTTGGCACAGATCCCTGTCCTTGAAATGATGTGTAAATTCTGCCTCAAAACTGGTGCTGGGAGTGATGTTAGTGGTTGTTTTGGCTCCTCTAACAGCACCATTTTAGGTTATGGCCGAGGCCTAGTTAGAACACATCCCTGCTGCACTTGGTTCGGTATTGTTCTTATGTCAATAGCACAAAAACAAAATGTAAGTCTGGTCATGGCATGCATTTCTGGCACCCTGGGAAAATGTTCTTGAGTCACAAAGGTTTCATGTGAGCAACGGAGTCCTCTTTCCACAGAGAGTAGGATACATCTTTACAGTCTGTCTTTTCACAGATCAGAAGTGTGAAGGAAAATAACAGATCCCATCTTATGTGGTTTACTGGAAGGATTTATCAGGTTCGAGGGAGTGCAATACCTGGAGGATGGCCAATGCTTTTTTTTTTTAATCTGATCATTCAGATCTTGTTTTGACATTTGCATTTGACAGATGATAAAAACAAGCTCTTGCCATTTGTGTTCTCAGGTGGAGAGTCTGACACTGTGTGAACTTCACATAGGAATTTGTTAAGGAAAGTATGACAGGTAGAGATGGATTATTCAAAGCGGGTTGGCCAACAAAAGGGAAAGCAGGAACACATCCCTAGTCACAAAATGTCTCCCATCTCTTAGAATCATATGTTTGGCCATGTTTGTATTCGAATAACTACTGACCATTGTCATAGTTTGCAAATATTTTATTAGAAATTGCTTTCATGGTGCAAGTTCATATTTATTTATTTTTGAATGTACTCACTGCTTTTCTAGATAACTTGCTACTGAAAAAAAAAAAAAAGCATTTTAAGCTCCTGGCAGTATGCCTCTCTTTCTTTCATGAAGAAGTGATAAGCTGGTGAATGCCTACTCCCTAGATTATGTACACAGGAGGTGGGGAAAAGGGAAAAGACAATGGCTTGGATCTTAACTTAGCCTCCCTTGAATAGAAGGGCACCTTCATTTCATGGTAGGCTTACAGTCTAATGCAGGATCCTGTGGGTGGAAGGGAGAAAGGTGATTTTCTCTTATTCTCCCCTTCCCCTGTAGATGCCCCTCACCCTGTTCTCAAGGAACCTCTAAAACAATTGTGAGGGGGACATAAGAGGATGCATGGAGAAGGGGGAATCAGCAAAAGCCACCTCCCCTGCTTCCACTAATGGAAGTAAACTCAGAATTAGGGATGTTGCAAGTGCCCAATAAGGGAGTCTGACGGACTCATCCCTGCTCGGCCTCCTGGACTCCTGTTTGCAGACCACACAGCATTTAGCGGACCCATTCACCAAGTGCCACACAGCAAGCACTGCCTGTGACATTGCTTAAATGGCCCATTATGGCCACAATCTGTGCAACATTAGATTTCTGGAAAGACTCGAGATGCCATTTTGCGTAGCAAGGGTGGCTCAGGGAAGGAGTGGGAGACTCCACAGTGCTTGCTGGTCACTCTCTGAGCCATCTAGCGGCTCACGCAACATGATGAGCAGGCATGGGCAGCAGTGGCTCAGCGAGTGACCAGCATCCCTGGATGATGAGTCCACCCATCCTTACTCAGGATCCAAGCCCATGCCTTGAGCAACTCAAAGATCACAATTTAAAGACTCATCTTAATAATACATCTATCCCCATTAAAACTAACAGTCAAAAACCTCTCTCTCTCTCTCTCTCTCTCTCTCTCTCACACACACACACACACACACACATGCACATAGTGTGGGAGATAACATATTACATATGGCTGTCATCCATAATCTAAGATAATAAGATTAGGCTATTCAGCAAAAGAAAGAAAGGAAGATAAAAGAGTAGCTGTCATAGATTACACAACCTGTGAAACATTAGAAGTGCTAGACCTACACCATACTTTGGTTTAACGTTTACCTACATAATGTTACATGACACAATTAATATTGTTGCAGCTTATGAGAGTGAGTGAGGATAGTGTCTGATCTTTTCCACAATGGAAATTCTCTTGCTGGAGATTCCAAAACTGGTAATACCTGCCCCATCCCCGAAACGTAAAGATGGCACGGGTGCACAATTCTGTCTGGGAGTCTGGCGGAACCCCCCCACCTGCACTCCAAGCCCTGCTCGCCGAGCTCCTGCCCCCACTCACAGTCTGCCCATGCTCGGTGAATGACCCACACTCACCCCAGCGGCCTCATAGAGCTCTGCGGTCACCATTTTTTGAAAAAAGAAAATGGCGATCACAAAATGCATATATTTGCATATGCACAAAAATGTGCATTTTTTGCAAATGTGCATGTTCACATATATGCAAATGTGTGCATTTGTGAAAATGTGCATATTGACGCATATGCGAATATGAGCATTTTTGCTGGGCGGACACCAGGAGAGCCTGGACTGGGGTGGGTTCACACATCCCTACTGAAAGGATAAGATGCTCTGCCACCCACCTCCTTCCTGTGCCCCAAGATAAGTTACTAGTCTTTGGCCCAGAGGAAGTGGGAGCCAGCAGTGGAAGTGGTGCTTGTATCATCGAGGTGAGCAGGGCCCTGCTCTCCTTATTACTGATAGCAATCATTTGAAAAGGAGCACTCCTGTTTCAATGATTGCAGCATTCTTAGATGTGTCCCTTGTGGCCAATTCTGCCATCAGCCAGGAGTAGGGACATATCACAATTTCATTTGGAGGGTGAAAACTGGATTTTTCCAGTTTGGCCCTGCAAATTTTCTGGTTTGGCCCCACCTCCTTTGCTCAGGAAGTGTTGAAATGGAGGATGAAATTGACAAGTTGTTTGACCAATAGGGATAGGGCTCTGTTGGGCTAAAGGAAGTAGTGTGTGGACACCATGAAACCGACAAGGATATTGACAAGAGGGGAATGTGCCACTGTGGGGCTACATAGTGGACAGGCGGACTTGTGATGAGCACTTGTGCAAGATCACCAATAATAATAATAAAAGATCAAAACCCTATGACACCATTTGTGCAGATTTCAAGATCCCCCAATTTTTAAAAAATTGCTCAAATTACAATTTGCTCAAATTACAATTTCTGCAAATGGTGGAACACCGAAACATTGTGCAAAAATATTTCCAGAATTGGGGGGGGGGATCTGCTCCACTACACTACCACTTACTGGAACAGAAATGCTGTGGAATCCTGTTGGGCTTAAATGGAACGGGATTCCCAGTGTCACACCTAGCCAGGGGACCAAGGGCCACTGGGAGGCTTCAGCCCCTGCTTCCCAGGAATAATATCAAGGGGGAGACCAACATGGCCCATCCATTGGTCAGAGAAGCAGCAGGTGCAAGAAGATTGCTTCCCCCTCCCTGCCAGAAAGATAACTCAGTTCCAGCTGACAATAGCCCTGGGACTGCAGAAGAAGGGGAAAGAATACTCTGGTCCCACCCATTGGCTTAAGGAACAAGAGCCTCATTTGACTAGCAAGAACACCAGCAAGGGAAGATCAGCCTGGCCCAGAGTGCATTGGAATGCCTGATTATAGCTCACCATCTTGTTTTGACCTTGAAAAATCAATCTCCCATTCCTTCCTTTTCCCTTCCTTGCCTTGCATGTGTTGTCATATTAGTTTGTAAGCCTGATGGCAGGGCCTGTCTCTCTAGTTTTTGATTTATTATTGATGTGAGCCACTTTGGGAGATAATAATTGTCTGAAAAGTGGGATAAAAATGCAGTAAAGAAATAATAAACAAATAAATAAATTATTCCTCCCCTTGGATATCTGGGGCGGGGGTGGGGGGTTCCACCTGGTACATAGAATCAAATTTGTTTATTACAGAGATCCATTCAAACTGGTATATAGGAAATATCCCCTGGCTTATCCTACCTTTCCTCATTTTTTCTACCCAGTGTGTTCACACATTGGACACCCTGCTGGAAAAGAAGGGAAGCCATGCCATACATACACATACACTCCATTCATCATTCTTGGGCAATGCCTTGTGACTGTATTTTCATCCAGTCTTTTGTCACACAGAAAGATGAGAGACAATGAGCCCATTCACCCAGTAACTCAGGGAGATAAATATTTGTAGAAGAAAGCTGAACATGAGAGTTCCCTGTATTCATGTTGAGCCAACAGCCCACAGTTATACCAGGGGTACAGTTAAACTTCCAACAATCGTCTCCTACCCCACTCCCCGTTCTTTGACAAACTGCCAATTCTAGATCCAACTTTTTCTAAATTTGTTGGAAGATTCTAATACAATGGATCTGTGTCTTTGACAAGTCTTCTTTTACAGTGTAGCAGGTCTTTTCATAGCAGGGGTGGGCAACTTGTGGCTTTCCCCATGTTTTGGCCTAGAGAGCCAGTGTGGTGTAGTGGCGAGAGTGCCAGACTGGGAGCGGGGAGATCCGGGTTCTAGTCCCCACTCAGCCATGGAAGTTCACTGGGTGGCTTTGGGCCAGTCACAGACTCTCAGCCCAACCCACCTCACAGGGTTGTTGTTCTGAGGATAAAATGGAGGAGGAGAATCATGTACGCTGCCTTGGGTTCCTTAAGGAGGAAAAACAGCGGAATATAAATGTAATAAATAAATAAATAACTCCCATCAGCCCTAGCCAGCAGAGCCCATGGTGCAGGATGATGGGAGATGCCCATCCCTGCTTAATAGGAATGGATGGAAGCCACATCAGAAACGTTGTTCATCCATATTAAAAGTGCTATAGAAACAATAATCAATCAAGTAGAAGAATGTAAACCTGGGATATGGATTGTTTTGGTGCATATTTTCACTCCTGCTGCTCCTTCTTCCCCAGCCAAATCATTTTGAAAATGCAAGTCACTGGTGGAGCAAAAATGTCCCCAAAAATACTTCCCTGTGCATTCATCTCTCTCACCCGCATTTCTCTGTATGTCCCCAGTTCATCCTGGCACTATGAGCTGGTTCAGACATGTACAATTTGGTTCATGTGAACCTGTCCAACCAGCATGGTGAAAGTAATTGTCAGGGTTGGAACTGAGCCCATAGAGCCCCAAAGCAGCTCTGATTCTGAGGAAGAGCTACAACCCGTGGGAGAGGAGCCCGCTCATCTCTCAGAGGCACAGCTTCAGGGACAGGCCCCTGCAGTTCACATTCCTGAGAGAGATAGTGACCCTGGCAGCGAAAGAGCAGGAGAGCGGTTGTTGCTAGATGCTAGGCGCTGGCACAGAGAGAGGCGCAAGGTGGAGGGCGCCAAGAGGAGGCGCTCAGCCCGCTTGGCGCTACTGGAACGGTTGCGTCCCGATGCCCCACGGGTAAGGGCGGGAGCCTCCCCTCCTAGCCCATAAGTTTCAGAGCTTTTCCTGCCCTTCTCCAAACGGGGACCAACTGCGTACATGGAGCTTAGGATACTCTGCTATGATGCACTATGCAGTTCCTTGCTTAGTCGCTGGCAATTAGCATCTGAAAGAGTCATTAGGCTGTAAGGGAATAAAGCCTTGGAAAGAATCCCTTTTGTCTGCATCTTGTTTTGGCAACTGGAGGGGACTTTAAGGGGCAGCTATGGCACTCCTGACAGTAATGCCTATCCTGGCACATCCCTGGATCCAGATGCCATTTCTGAGCAGCAATCTGCAAGGTTATGGCATCAACATTTCCAGGCTCTGTACCCAGCCAGTGCAGCTGTGTCTCAACAGCCATGTCTGGGAATGCCAGGGTCAGGTGGTACTTCCTTTCTTCCTATGGCTGTGTCACTGGGGAAGATCAGGCTGTTCTTCAGAAAGCAAATGTAAATGCCCTCTATCTGTTGTGGAAGCACACAAACATGTGGAAACTCCATCAATGAATGACTGAGGGAGACCCAAAGGCCTTCATTCAATACTGCCTAGTCAATTGTATTTTGTGAAGTAGTCAATGGATGCCAATCCTGAATGTGTATAGAAAAAATCCTCCAAACAAATCATAGAGGACCTGCAAGACATCAGTGCTGACTATCATAAGTTAGTACAGGGGTGGACAATCTTTTTCTGACATGTGTCACATTCCTTCATGGGTAATCTGTTGGGGCCCGTATATTATTTACTTATTTGATCTGTGCCCCGCCTTTCTTCCAAGAAAAATTGCATTCAATATTAGCAGTCAATGGGGTCAAAGCAAGCAGGAGGCAGGGCCTGAACCAAGAGTGAGCAGGTAGGGATGTCAGAGAATTCTGCCACGGATCCCAGGGAGGCTGAATTCCAGTGGATTCGGCCCTCCGGAATCCGTCGCGGAATGGAGCAACCCTCCCCACCACCCCACAGAAGCCCCCTGGAACAGAGCCTACCTGGCTGCAGCGGCGGCAGCAGCAGTGGCTCCAGTGGTGGTGGGTCCGGCGGTGGCTCTGGCAGTGGCTCCAGCAGCGGCTCCAGCGGCGGTGGCAGCTCTGGCCAGTGCTGAGCTGCGGCCGCAAATGGCAGCCACTACACCAGCCGCCATTTGCATCCCTTTGCTGAGCCGTGATAGGCTACATAAATATTTACATAGCCTTTCATGGCTCAGCGAAGGGACGCAAATGGCAGCTGCTACGCCGGCTGCCATTTGCGTCCGCAGATCTGCCGCAGCCAGATGTCCGGCTGTGGATGCATCCAGCCAGCGGCTCCACAGAGTCGCCGCAGAGCGGAGCCGGCCAGGGAGGATTCTGGGAGGACGGACGGAGTATCTCCCCGCCCCACCGCAGATGCCACTTACGAAACAGGTAAGTGGTTTTGTACATCCCTATGAGCAGGTCACTCCTTTTCTCCTTCTCTTGCCACCACTTTCCTTTCTCTCTCTTTGTGCCGCCACTTTTTCTTTTCCTTCCCATGCAGCAGGTTGCCAGAGAAGGGACAATTCACTCATACCAAAGGTCTGAACTTGATTGCATGCAGAAGGTTTACGACAGGGCTGGTGTCAAGGGTAGGCATGGTTGGGCAGCTGTCGAGGGCCCACATGCCAGCAGGGGCCCACTGACAAGAGCCCCCTGGAGTTGCTCCTCCTCTTCACCATGGCTTCCTGCTTGTTCACCTGCCTCTTGCTCTGGCCCAGCCAACGGTGGTGGTGAGAAGGAGGAGGAGCGGATGCCACAGCCTACTTGCTCCCTGGCTCTCTCCCTGTCAAGCAAGCAAGTGGTAGCAATGATGAGAAACAGGAGGAGGAGGAGGAATAGCTGTTGGTGACAATGGTGGGGAGAAAGAAGATTCACTGAGGGAGGGGGCCCATTGTGGGTGTCTTGCCCTCAAAAACCCAGAGGCAGCACTTTTTTAAAAAATTAGACTACAGGCTGCATGTAATTAGACCCTGGGCATCATGTGGCCCTAGGGCTGCCGGTTACCCACCCTGTGTTAGTATCCCAAGGTAATATTTGTACTATGCAGCGGTATAGTGGCAAAAGCTGAAGTGCAGGTGCTCATCATGACAGTCCCCATAGCCACGCCCCTAGGAGAGTCCAAACCTGCAGGCAGCTGTGTGGATCCATATCAATAAACCAGTTTTACTAGTAGTTTTCACCTCCACCAGGAACAGGTCTTCTGTCATGCTAATGGGTCCTAACTGCCCATTCAAGACCAGGCCACCCCCAAAGTCTTTGTATTACAACAGGGAACACTATATTGTTGCTGGGAAAATTCTAGGGGTGTATGAAACCCCACTTACCTGGCTCTGCCGAGTTCCACAGGTGGGGGGAGGCGATCCGTTCCTCCCCCCGGAAACTTCAATGGGGGGGAGGCGATCCGTTCCTCCCCCCCAGAATCCTGGCTGGCTGGCTTCGCTCCGCAGCCAGGCCGCGGAGCCGCCAGCTGGGCCAACCTGCAGCGGGGCTTCCAGCCACTGCCGGGCTGGTGCGGACGCAAATGGCTTCCTGTGATGTGGACGCCATTTGCGTCCCTACGCCTGCCCGTGATAGGCTACATAAATATTTACGTAGGCTATCACGAAAAAAACCACAAAAAACAAAAAATGAAGGGAACACAAATGGCGGTGGCTATGGTGGCTGCCATTTGCGTTCCCTTTTTTTTCCACCATGATAGGCTACGTAAATATTTACGTAGCCTATCACATAAAAATAAAAATAAAAATAAATATGCCGGCCCGTAGACCCTATCACGGGCCGGCATAGGGACGCAAATGGCATCCCCTACACAGGGGTAAATATTAAAATATTAAAATAAAAAATGTAAATATTTACATAGCCTATCAATGTGGGAAAAAAAGGAAACGGAAATGGTGGCCGCCGTAGCCGCCGCCATTTGCGTTCCCTTAGTTTTGCCGTGATAGGCTACATAAATACTTAAGTAGCTTATCATGGCTTCTGCAGGGAGGGACACAAATGGCGTCCCTGCGTTAGCTGTGATAAGCTACGTAAGTATTTACGTAGCCTATCACGGCTATATGGAAGAAGTGAATAGCAGCTGCAGACGAGGCTGCCATTCGCAGTGCAGTGTGGACAGCAGCAGTTAGGTGCTCCATTTCGAGCACATTTCGTGGGGTGGGAGGGTGGGGGGCTTCATTCCGCCACGGATTTCGGGGGGCCAAATGCACTGGTATTCGGCCTCACCGAGATCCATGGCGGAATTCTCTGCCATGCCTAGAAAATTCATCTCTCCCCCCGCCCCTGCCAGCTACTGTGAGGATTGCAGGGAACAGGAAATTCTGAGCGGGGTGGCAGATGACATCAGCATCCCTGCTACTTAAAAAAAAAAGTGCTGGCACTGCATCCTTGTGAGTCCTGGTTCCACTACACCACTGCTACTATGGGAAGAACACAGACGTGGTATACCGATGTACTGTATTTTATTTCTGAGCCAAATATATTCACAAGGAAACAGTTGTTGTTGTTGTTCAGTCGTTCAGTCATGTCCGACTCTTCGTGACCCCATGGACCATAGCACGCCAGGCCTTCCTGTCCTGCACTCTCTCCCGGAGCGTGCTCAAGTTCATATTCATTGCATCCGTGATGCTATCTAGCCATCTCATCCTCTGCCGTCCCCTTCTCCTTTTGCCTTCAGTCTTTCCCAGCATCAAGGAAACAGTTACCAAGGGTTATATTATCCTGGGCATGCATTTCCCCATTTAACTTGATCCTCTTGTGATTCTTTGTCAAACAGAAGGAACAGTGCTAAAATGAAGGTTTACTTAAGCCACGCTGCATCCAATGCAGTTCAAAGGCACACTCACCACAACTCACTGAGTTTGAACTACTAACAAACAAGCACCAGCCCACTACTTTTACATCATACCAAATGTTCTGCTCTGTCTGGACTGGCGTGTTTGTTCTATTTTAAGACGACCAAAACAAGAACACCATGCCACACACCATGGGCAGAACAGATCCAATGGCTCACATCAAAACAGCCCCTCCTTTTGGGATCTCCTGTCCCAGCACTTAACACTTTTTGCAGACAGCTCTTGAAGTGTGGCGCTCCTCCCAGGCTGTTATTTCATGGAAGCATAAATAGTTTCTCTTTTTTTCTTTTCCAGGCTGGTTCTAAAGAGAGAGTGAGGCAGGCACTGACCACAGAGAGGCCAACTGAGGCCTTAGCATGGTAAGTTACAAACGAATAAGCTTTTTTCTGACTCTATCCCACTGACATCAGGGGAAATGTTCTATTGATCACACTAAAACTTGTTTTTTTAAATATATATATATATATATATATATATATATATATATATATCTTCATTTACGACTGCTACTGCTGCTACTACACCAAGTTCCAGACTTTACATCCAGCTGATTTCAATGGGAAACCTAACCACATGCTTCCATCATAATCAATTTTCTGGATATTCAACATCAAAAAACTGCAGAAGAGGGACTTTTTTTTTCCTTTTTAAAGAAGCATTTATAGGGAAATTCAGCCCCAGGCAGCGTTAAGAAAATGCTTGCAAGTTTCTGCCAATTTCTTCATTTTTCCCCCCAAATGACTTTTGCATATGCTACCATTTCTGTCAGATCTGCACTCCATTCCCTTTCCCTGGATACTGTTGTGTCCCTCCACAATCTGGAACACATTCGGAGTAATGTTCTTATGTAGCTCTACAAGGGATACATTTTACCCCAAAGCCCAAGAATATTCTCTTTTAAAGAGCAGCAGCAAGAAATCCACATGTGTTCTGTAATCCTGTTCATTCCAATGTAGATTGCAACACAGCAGATGAAAGGTTATAAACCTCAGAGAGGAAACTAGCAACATATGTAAAGAGGGGAGTTCTTTGAGCTATGGCTCAGAGGCTGTAAGAAGGGATGACAGAGGAATTCAATCTTTGCAAAATCTGATATGGACTGATCGGATCCACACCTCCCAGACCAATGCGTAGATCATAACTTAGGGTAGTATCCAATATTAATCCCACTCAGAGTAGACCTATTGAAATGAATGTGACTTATTTGTGACTAACATAAGTCTCATTCATTTCAGTGGGTCTACTCTCTGTAGGACTAACATTGGATACTACCCTAAGGGCATAATCCTACAGATGTTTAGATAGAGTCCTACAACTCCCAGCATTATCCAGCCAGCATGTGGGTGAAATTTGGCCCAGCACTATTCTCTATGTCTAAATCACACTGGTTACTTGCAGTGCTTCTTGGACCTGGTGTGATGACACATTTCCTGTTAGCGTGATTTGTCTGTCTGATCAGAATGTCACAGCTGAAACCATTGCCTCTGCGTACTAGTCCCACCACACTGAGATGGAACACATGCAAAGGGTAATGTCACATATTGCCAGACTTTCTCATACTGCTTCAGCAAATAGGAACCTCGCAAAACTGGTGGGAATCAGATATGCGATACCGGAGTTTTCACAAACACCACCGCATAAAGTGAAGGGGGAAAAAAGTCACACCTTGATGGCATGCATTTCTAAGGTACTGAGCAGGCTGGCATACTGATAAAACCATCCTTAATTTGGAGGTCTGAAGATATCTAGGATTAAATTATATTGGAGGGACGTCCCAGCACCACCTTTAAGACTTCACTTCGCTAACCATGGTCTAAGGAAAAAGACTCTGACACATCCATTTCAAAATGCTGATGTAATTCACACACACACACACACGCACATACACACATGTACAGGGAGCAAACACTTTTTCACCTCAGAGGTGCACAAATTCCATAAATTCAGTCTTGTACCACCAGGGGTTGCTCTTAATACACATAACAACCATATATTCCCAAAGGGATCACAGTAGATCAGTTTACAGATTTAACATGTACAGGGAATGTATCTTAAAAAGGGGGGGGGAGGGAGTTACCCTTCCATTAACAATACAAAGAGCATCGATTAAAATTCAAATATCAGAGCTTTATCTCTTTATTTTTCTGGCAATTTCCATATTATAATTAACAGATAAAATTGTTTGCCACTCTATAAACAGAAGACCTTGGAATTAGTGCCACACAGGGAGAAAGCCTAACAGAATAACCCATATAAGATACTAGGATAGGCAAACAAGTGATTTTCATGACTGCCGAGATTCTCTGAACAAATGTTTACCTTGGCTCACCTCATTTCCCATATTCAATTGCTCTCTTTTTTTCATTTTGTTCAAATTTATTTATTACATTTATATCCCACCTTTTTTCCTCCTTAAGGAACCCAAGGTGGCGTACATAATCTTCCTCCTCCTCCGTTTTATCCTCACAATAACAACCCTGTGAGGTGGGTTGGACTGAGAGTCTGTGACTGGCCCAACGTCACCCAGTGAGCTTCTGTGGCCGAGTGGGGACTAGAACCTGGATCTCCCAACTCCCAGTCCAACACTCTCGCCAGTACACCACACTGGCTCTCCCAGTCCCACACAATGGGAAAAGTGCACATTTTGAACAGGGGGGGAAATGTGTAATTAAAAAAAAAAAAAACAATGCTCAGATGTGCACTTTCCTCCCATAGAGTGAAGCATGAAAATGCACATATTTAGGAAAATCTGCATTTTCAAAAAAGTGCACATTTTCTAAATGTGAATGCTGGTTGGGGAATTTGCAGACATTTTTGGAGGACATGTGCTTTTGCTTGTGTTTGTGTTTGAGACTGAGAATGGGGCATTTGTATGATTTGCAAAAAATAAACAAAATTCTTGTGTATTTGTATAAGATGTGCAGCTGCAACAGGTAACTATATGGTATTTATGTGGAGGAGATTTTCTGAAGTGAGTGTGAGGGAGGAGACTTTGGGTAGCTGGAGGCTGACCCATCCTCTTTCAAAATGATCCCTCTAAAGGATTTTAGAAGATGAAAGCCAAACAATTGGATTTGGGATTATATGAGATATCAAAAAGCCCATCAGGTCAGATGCAGAGCCTCTGTTACTCCTTCTGCCTCAGCTCTACCCACCACCAACCTCGAGCTTCTGATGTGTCTCAAACTCTCAGGCCTCCTGCTGACTTAAAAAAATGCAGGGATAGATGAGAAATCTGTTGAGGGTTGGGGTGGTTTTCTTATGGATTTACCCATGTCGCACCTCATTTTACCCAGTTTGTACCTTCTGAGCCTTTCAGTGTCCTGAGACAGCATTGTGTTCCAAAATTCACATTTTGCAAGCTTTCCAAAAATGTACATATTAGGGGACAGTGTGCACAAAATGCATATATTTGAGAAAAGTGCACACAACGCAGCATTTCAGTAAGTTAAAGCACTTGGGGAAAGTATGTACATTCAAAAATACGCACAAAATATGTACATTAATGAGCACAAAAAGTATTAATTTCCATATGGTTTCAGATAGAGACAGACAGACAGACAGAGCTCATGTAGCAATGGAATGGCTTGACCTCAAAAAACCAACCCTCTGGACAGGACTGACATAGACATAGCTGACCATCCCTACAAGAACTTCCTCTGTATAAAATACCTGTTGCAGTGGGGCACCCCATTCACATGGCCCCCATGTCCCATGACATAGGATTGCAACCTAGCTACCTTTTTGTCTATTTTCTTAAGTCCCCACTTGTTGGTGACTCTGAGAAAGGGTGGCAGCAGACAGGTAGGCTGAACGTGAAATTCACACAGACAGTGGCTTTCATGCCACATAAGCTAAGACTGGGACTAGTTTCACTAAATCTTCAAGGCGGACAACACAGGCTGGATGAGAACTTCCCATGAACCACATCATGGGGCCTTGCTATCCAGTTCTTTTCTCTATCCTTTCTCCTTCTCAGAAGCAGTAGAAGTTGGACCATGCAGAGTCAGATCATCTCAATTAGCATCGAGTCTTAGCAATACTCAGCACTGATTAGTCTGACTTTTCTCAATTGTTTAATGAATATTTAAGCTTTGCCACAACAAAAAGTTACCTACTTAATAAAGGTATTATATTGCTCCTATTTGGAGTTTTTCCCTAATGGAGCAACAGGACTGTCTGCAGTTTTGTCTAATTTGGAGAATATTAAGTTTAGCTGTCCAGGAAGGGAATTCTAAAAATGGAAGAAAATTGCTTGTAGCACATACAGGTGGGGCCTTGGTTGTAGGGGGCAGGGGGGTGATGTCCTTTAAGGACAATCTACTATTTCTACTATTGCTCCTGCACCATGCTTTCTTTCCCTCACCCCCAGCTGCACAGGCAAACAGTGGTGGTCTGCCTGCCTGCCTGCCCCTCCCTCCCTCCCTCCCTCCCTCCCTTCTTTTTTACATTTTTACTGGACAGCCAGGTGTGCTGCAAAGCAAAGTGCCATCTCCAGCAGCCCACCAACCAGCATATATGTTTCTTTCCTTTTTTTTAGATCTCAGAAGTGACAGGAGTTCTCACAGACACCAAGATCTTTGCAGATGCTAACAGCTCCCTGAATTAACATCCTAAGACTATAACATGTGGCAAATCGTGCTTTTTACCAGTCAGTCTGTTTCCAGGAACAATTTCAATATGGTGGTCATTCTAAGGCACTAAACGGCTTGGGATCTGGCTACCTGGCAGGTCATTTGAGACCATCTTCCACATGAGCCTGCCCAACCCATTTTTCTTCATCAGAGGCTCTATTTGGATCCCACCCATCCACCACCCGAAGTTAGTTTTGCAGTGACCAGAAAGAGGCCTCTTTCAAGGTTAAAAGATATACTACGTTAAATAACGACATAATACATAGCATGTAGCTGATCCTTTTTTCTTTTCTTTTTACTTTAGTGTAAGCGCGTGGGCCCCTGATCTGGACTGGGACCACTACACATGGGTAGCAGGAGCTACATTTCTCATCCATCCTCTTCTTTCCCCATAAATTGCCTCCCTGCCATGTGGGAGCCAGGGGAAAGAAAGAACAACTCCAACTCTTATATGTTTTGGGTGCCAGGTGAAGACATTCTTATTTGCCCAGGCATTCCAGCATCTTTTATAGCTGCTTTAAGTATTCTGTTTATGGCTCGGCTTGATCTTTCTGCTTTTATGGTTGCTGCATTTTTTATGGCTGCTGCGTTTTTTATTGTTTTATATGGAATTTTATTGTATGTGTTGTTATTTTAAATTGTATGCTGCCCTGGGAGCTTTGTACTGAAGGGTGACTTATCAATTGATGACATAGATCCCTTCCACTCCCATCTTTCTGTGAAGAGTCTTCAAAGCTATGCCAGTGTGAAACAATTCAATATGTGGAATGAGGACTTTCCATACAGTTGAGACAAAACCACTCAGAAGTGGTTTTCATCTGCTTTCACCTAATGGCCACAATGTAAGGGCTTGTTCATACTTACAGCTTCTCCCACCTAAGTGCATTGAGGCCATTGCTGGTTAGTCCTCATGTAGAGGGGTTATCTATGCAAGGACTCCATTTTAAGTTCACTCATATCGATTAAGGTGCTCCTATCATGCTTTAGCGATCACCCATTTTGAGAGCCAAGAACAGCCTTCTCTAATCTGATGACCTCCAGATGTTTGGACTACAATTCCCCAAATTCTTAGTCTTGACAGTACTAAAGCAGCCAATGGCCATGCTCACTGGGAATGTTGGGAATTATAGTCCAAAATGTTGGGAGGGCATCAGGTTGAGGAAAGTTGGCCAAGAAGCTATAAATGCCCATTTGAATTCCCTCATGTTCTTCAGGGACGAAGCCAGTGCCTCTTACACTGGTGGCAGGCAGACATCAGCGTAAGAAGATCCCTGCTGGACTGTCCCAAAAGTCTAGCATCCTGTTTCCAGCAGTAGCTGGGAAACCCATAGGTGAAAGCAACAGCCCTCCCTGCTTCTCACCACCTAGCAAATGGCATTCAGAGGTATACTGCCTCGGAACCAGACTAAGAGATGTGGCTAATAGACCCATCCTCCACGAATTTTCCTAAACTTCTTTTAAAACCATCCCAGCAGGTGTGTCTATTGCCTCATCCAGAAGCAGTGAATTCCATACAGGACTGGCATTAGCAGCTGGCACCCTTGAGCAATTACTGGGACCCAAACATCCCCAGAAGGGCTCCTGCTGATGCTATCCCCCAATCAGGCTGCCACGTGTGTGAACTGCCCACCATTTTAATTAACCACAGTGTCCCCAATGCAATGTTGCCTCCTTCTACTCTCTGAAGAGAACAGAAAAGCAAGTACAATGATAGATAGATAGATAGATAGATAGATAGATTGATAGATGATAGATAGATAGATAGATAGATAGATAGATAGATCTTTATTACAGTCAAAGACCAGCCCAAAATAGATAGATGCATTTAAAAAAGAAGTACATTAAAATTATCTGTCATATTTGCGGCCGCAACAGGCGTTCGAAGAAGGATGCTGAGGGAGCTTGGATTTACCTAGTTGAATGAAAGATGAAGTCTGGGGAGTAATGCCATCCACCCAATATGGCTGATATGTATTACATTAGTACTACACTGTGTGGAAGTGTTTATTAATTTGATTGGGGATATATGGCAGATAATTTTAATGTACTTCTTTTTTAAATTCATCTATCTATTTTGGGCTGGTCTTTGACCATAATAAAGTTTTATCTATCTAAGTACAATGACTATATAAGTGCTTCGTCCTGATAATGCAGTGTGTTTGCTTAACTGCTCAAATATTAGCTTATTTAAAATATTTATCATTTATCTTTCTGCTAACAGCCATGTGTGCTTTCAAAACAGTCAGTGTTTACTCAATCAGTTGGAGTGGTTCCTGAGATAAGCCGGTAACCTGTATTTTTAAGCATGATTAATGCCCTAATTCATTAGAAATTAGTGTTTCACAGCTGTAGGTCATCTAATAATATACTGCTGGACACTTAATAATATAAGAAGGCATGCAATCGAGTTACAGAATACCTTTGGGGGATTTAACATGGAAACCTAGCCTCTTATCAGTTCACTTCTTGGCATTTCAGATTTACAGCTGCGACCAGTTAGGGTTTGTTGAAACAAACAAACAAAACAATACAAGCATATCTGAACCGAGCAAGGAAATTACAAGGGGATCTAAACCAAGGGGATCTACTTCTCTGGCTTGTGGATCATAAGTGAATCCAGTATACTGAACAAGTGGAAATAATATTTGCAGAAAATGGTAATAAAACTTCAGACAAAAGAAAAATATATATATAAAGGACAGATCATACCATCGGTTTTTGGAGGCACTCTACACTTTATGGGATACTGGCAGAAAATGTTACGGAAAGATGTGGAATTAGAACTGAATGAATGCCACACTTCCCAAGATGTTTTCTAACTTTATTGGATTTTTTTTTTTACTTTCTTTGACTTCCATACAGATGTTTTGCATGAGCAGAACACTCCAGATTCACCTTTAATTTCAATTTAGGCTACATTCAGGGACAACTCTGCATCTATTATTATTTATTACCAATATTTATATAGTACTTCTCATCTGAAACAAATCCCAACATGTGTGTTTTTTTTAAAAAAATGCATAAAAGTATCTTAGATTTTAGCATGGCATAGTTATATCTATAGCATAGGAGTAGCATATTTATAAACCCCAATAAACTTGATGGGGCATGCACAAAGTTAGGATGCATGTGTGATGCATGTATCATATATCAGCAGCCCAATTTTGATGGGAAACTCTTATTCCAAAAAGCCAGTTTCAAATGTATTTACATCTTGGGTTAAATCCAGTGGGTTGTATCAAATGTTAGTCTAAATTAAGTCAGATTCATTTCAATGGGTCTGCTCTAAGTAGGACTAACATTGGATACAAGCCCTTGATTTTGATGTCTTCAGTTCTTGAACACTGAGCTGGATATAGACTTCATCCATTAAACTTGGTTATTAATGTGGTTATTAATTTCACTGTGGGTATTCTTTTATTAACCAGCAAATATGTACAAGGAAATTCATTGTAAATTCATTGTACTGTAATGTGTTGAATCTGGGACTTCCTTTGAAGGAAGTCTGGAGCCTTCAGTTAGTAAAGACCATGGGATCAAGAGCGCTGGCTTGGATCAGACATTGTGAACATATTATACCACTGTTTTTTCACCTTCATTGGCTTTCACCTTCATTGGCAATTCAAGGTGCTGGTTTTGACTTATAAAGCCCTGTATGGCTTGGGAACTCAGTACCTAAAAGATTTCCTCCTCCCATATGTACCTACCCACATCTTAAGGCCATCAATTGAGGCACTTCTCTGAGATCTCCCTCAATCAGAGATTTGGAGTGTAGCTACATGAGGGCCTCCTGTGTGGTCCCCCCGCCCCCCATTATGGAACTCTGTCCTCAAATTGGCTCAGCTGGTGACTAAATTGATATCTTTTTGCAGTAGGCAAGACTTTCTTATTCTCTCAGATTTTTAAAGGTTTAACCTGCAATCATATGTCCACTTTCTTGAGAGTAAGGCCCATTTAACTCAGGGGAACTTACTTCTGAGCAGACATGTACAGGATTGCACTGTTTATCATTTTAATGTTTGTGATTCAATTGATTTTACTGAAGTACTGATGAAAATATTAGACTCCATTTATATTGGTGTTTTTAACCCTATGTGATTGTGTTTGTCCTTGCTGATGTGAATATGGCTATTGTTTTATTGTTGATTTTAGTGTTTGATTGTGTGTGTTTTGTGATAATTGGATTAATTGTTTACTGACTGTTCATCACTCTGAGATTATTTATGCTGTAGAGCAACACAAACAAACAAATAAACATGTATTCCCTTTAATTAGAGATACCCTAATTTACCAAAGGAATACATACAAAGTTATGAAAAGTAGTGTATTAAGTAAAAGGAAAGCATCCATTGCATATATAATACCAAAGGGTGGCAGGGGGAATGCCATATTTAATGACGGTAAGCATACATGGATCATAACAAATCTAGCTGCAGCCACATGAGCATAGAATCAGCCTTCCCTGAACTCATACGTAAGCAGATGGAGGATCACATGCACAAATAAAACGGCCACTGTGCCCACAATTCTCTTCCAAGTCCAAGAGGCCCAGTTAGACTTTCTGATACTACTGTATACAGAGCTCAGTGGAAGGGCACATGCTTTGCTTGCAAAAGGTCCCAGGTTCAATGCCCAGCATACCGGGAAGGGCTGGAATAAACCCTTGTCTGAGACGACCCTGGAAGTTTCAGGGTCGTCTACACTGCCAGTCAGTGTAGATTAGCCTTCCTCAACCTTGTGCCCTCCAGATGAGCTGGACTTCAACCCACATCAGCCCCAGCCAACATGGCCAATGGGAAAGCTGGGAGTTGTCATCCAAAAAATATCTGGAAGGCACCCGATTGGGGGAGGCTGGTGTAGAAATACTGAGCTAGATACTTTGATGGTATAAGACAACTTCCTATGCCTACTGATGAGCTGTATGGGACAGGGAGTGTGTGTGTGTGTGTGTGTGTGTGTAGAGGGGGAGTCCCTCATTCCCCCCTCCCTATAAAACAACCGATCAGTGGTATTCAGAGTATCTGCTCATACATGGATTTGGATCATGCTGTACTGCAGCTAAGCATCAAGTGATGGTTTAAAAAAATCCTAATTTCTAAACACAGACAGTTTCTTCTAATTGTCTGTCTTTTATACTCCAGTACACTCTTCCAGCAAAGGCTGATGTCACTAGGATAATTCACACAAGTGGGAGTTAAATTACAATAACCACAGAAAAACAAATCTTAGTTATTATGTCAACCAGCTCTACCACTTTGGGGTGATACTGGGCCTGACAATCATTTCTTTGTCTTGTCATTCTTGCAACGTTCTAGATGGACTAAACAAAGGGTTTAGGAACAAGCTTGTCTTGAAACGATGATCTGATTAGACAAAACTGATGGAACGCTAGAGATGAAAAGAAGTAGGGAGAACTGGATGCTAATCACGGACCAATCTGATGACAACGGGTGGAAGGGAAATGAAAGAGAAACAACAACGTAACGATGTTATCAGGTTTCCTTCCCTCATATTGGTGGAATACTTAGGAGAATTTAGAATGTGCCATAATGAGCGTTCATCAATTGGAATCAGCTCAGCACCCAGTTTTGATGCTGGCATGTAAGTATTTCAGACACCATTGCTCCACTTTGCCTCAAGACACTGTCTAATATATATTCATTTTCCCCCTGGACCGTGATACCCCTTGTATCCTTTGCAAAGCTCCACTGGAAACAGAGTCCTGCCGTTGAAATACTGACACAATCCAAGAGTAGTGTTTTTACCTGTTGTTAACATGACTTGGGAGCTAGTCACAGGGAAATGGTTTTCTGACAGCAAGCGTGCCACACATGTAACATTTACCTGGGTGATTTAGGGCACTGCTGCCTAGGGAATGCTGGGAGTTGTAGGACCTTTTTCTGCCTAAACATACGTAGGATTGCACCCTTACTGACATTTGTATAGCACTTTAGATTGGATGATGTGCTTCATATATGTTATCTCAGTACAACATCCCTGCATAGCAGGCCTATATTATTATCCCTATATTTCAGATAGGAGGCTGAGGCTGACCAGAGAATGGCTTGCCCGTGGCCACCTTGTAACTAATTTATTATGTATTTATTAGTAATATTTATAAAAGCATATTAAAACATTAAAACAACATTTAAAGCTGCTTCATAATAACAGAGGCAAGATTTGAACCGCCCTCTGGGAATTATTGGTTCATAGTTCAGTCATAGCTCAACTCATCCACTGTGCTACAATGTACGATCTAGGGATGGGGGAGAATTTCTCCCTGAAACTTCGGGGGGCCGAGCGCCAACGCATTCGGTCCTCCGAAGGTTGTTCGGGGAGAACTTCTCCACCCCCCCGCCCCCCGCCCCCCCCCCGGGATGGGACTTACCTTTCACGAATGTCCCTCCCGGCGGTGGTTCGGCAGGTCTTCGTCAGGGGCGGGGGCGGCAGCCGGTCTTTCGACCGGCTGCCGCCGCCGCCATTACAAGCAAAGTAAAAAAAAAAAAAAAACGCCCCTGTGATAGGCTACGTAACAATTAACGTAGCCTATCATGGCTAGATTTGCAAAGTCAGCCGTGATAGGCTACGTTAATCGTCACGTAGCCTATCACGGGTGACTTTAAAAAAAAAAAAAAAAGCGCGTACAGCTAATGGCGGCCCCCATAGGGAGCCTCCATTCACGTTCCTTATTTGGTCCCTGTAGTCTACGTAAAGATTTACGTAGACTACGGCGAAAATAAGGACAACGCAAATAGCGTTTCCCTTATTTTCGCCGTGGTCTACGTAAATCTTTACGTAGACTACAGGGACCAAATAAGGAACGCGAATGGCGGCTCCCTATGGGGGCCGCCATTTGCGTACGCGCTTTTTTTTTTTTTTTCAAAGTCACCCGTGATAGGCTACGTGACGATTAACGTAGCCTATCACGGCTGACTTTGCAGATCTAGCCATGATAGGCTACGTTAATCGTTACGTAGCCTATCACAGGGGCATTTTTTTTTTCTTTTGAAGTTCGCGGCCGGGGAGATGGGGCGTTTCTCCCCGGCCTGAATTTCGGCCGGGCGAGGCGGGAAGCCTCCCCCCCGGCCTGAATTTTGGCCGGGCGAGGAGGGAAGCCTCCCCCCCCGGCCTGAACTTCGGGGGGAGCAGCGAAGCGCCTCCCCCCCACCGCGAAGCAAGCTGCGAGACCAGGTAAGTGACTTTCATGCACCCCTAGTACGATCAACCCAACTCTGTGGGACAGATTTTGATGCCTGGAATTGGCATGATTGAATGCTCCCCCATGTTATAAGTTATTTGCCACAGAAAACTATGATCTTAGGAAGAAAAGCTCTAGCCTAGCCCCTTTTTTCTAACATGATTATATATGCAAGGAGGTTTTTCTCACATAGGGAGCATTCAGTTATATGGTTCCTATTTGCATTCTGAAATATCATCCCAGGAAAGTTCCACCACAATTCCTAGAAATGTGTCACTCTAACTTAATTTCCAAACAAAAATAACATCAGATCTCTAAGATGAATGAAAACCTGAAAGTACTTGTGGGGTAAAGTGAGCAGAGCCCTTTCTCTCGCAGAAGGCAGATTCTGGATCCAACCCTTAGGCCTCAACCTTGGTCATCAGTTACTAGCAAAATGGCCCTAGCTAGTTGATCCTCATATGCCTGAAATTCCTATGCAAAGGAGCTCAAATATTTCATACTATTCGTGAGTACCAAAGTGTTTACTCAACCCACATCACTTACACATAACAAAGGAAAGGAAAGGTCCTGTGCAAGCACCAAGTCATTGCTGACCCCTAGAGGGACACCGCTTTTGCTGACGTTTACATGGCAAACTGTAGTGGGGTGGTTTGCCATTGCCTTCCCCAGTCGTGACTACCTTTCCCCCAGCAAGCTGGGTACTCATTTTACCGACCTCGGAAGGATGGAAGGCTGAGTTGACCTGAGCCAGCTACCTGGGACCCAGCTTCTGCTGGGATCGAACTCAGGTCGTGAGGAGAGTTTCGGTTGCAATACTGCCACCTACCACATGCAACTGTACGCTAGAAGGGTTCCCTGTTGTTTAGCAACAATGGAAGGAACACTTTTTTTCTTTTCTTTTTTCTTTTAATTAATTCCTCCCTTTTTTAAATTCAGTCCTTACTGACCATGGTTATATCTTCTGAACAAATGAACAAGAGACTGTTCACACTGTGCAGGCCATCCATTCCTAAAGTTGCTATGAGGATGAGTAGAAAGGGAGAATGGCAGGAAACTCCCTCTCTGCCTGTGAGCATGTGTGTTGTGGGGACAGTCAGGTAGACCAAGTCATCAACACTATTTCAATTGGACCGTGGTATTGGACCAATTTAGGGTTCTTTCTTATCAGTAGTGTCAGCTAGGGATATATGGATGGTGTAAAATCCATTCTGTCTGTGTTTTGTGGATTGTCAAGAGCCTTTTGTTCCATCATCCGCTCAGAGATGGATGCGATTTTTTTCCTGTCTTGCGGAAAAATACACAAATGATTTCATAAGAGGTTTCGTAACAATTTACCTTAGTACCTGATATTTATCATATTGTCCATTCAACTTTTCCTCAGCAGAAACTTGCGTATTTTCCTACAAATAAATTTGCGGAAACTTCGGGGAAGTAAAACAAAAACATCCGAAAGTCCTTGGACTCCGTGTGGCTGAGGGGTTCGCTCTTCAGCAGATTCCGCAGGACAGATTCTTACAAATCTGAGCTCATTTTAGTCTGTCTTCAATTTCTCCAGCATCCCCAGTGTCAGCCCACAGATCTACATTCAGATTTACAGCTAATGGAATGATCCAACAACTTGTGTTCAGTGCAGCCATTATGTATGTGTGTGCTTTTCTTCTTCCAGCAAATGGATCTCAAAGCCAGCTGTTTCCAAATCACTGAAGCTTCCTGGCCCTCTTGAGCCAGCCCATTCAATGATACAGCCTGATAATTGAAAGAACTCACTATCTGACAGCTGGTCTTCAGCCTCAGAAGGCATGACATTCTCAGCAGTTTAGCTCAGAAACCCAATGGCACCTATTGTTCAGCATCAGCCAATTAAACACCATGGTGACCTGCTGCTTTTAATTATCCTTCATAACAGCTGTGAAATGCACAGGGAGCAGCCAACTGTACACTGAAATAGTGTGACACCCTCGATCCAGAGGTACCTTGCCAGGTGTTTATGTTTTAAAAAATGTATAACTTTCTTGACATTTCAGGCCATTAACCTATTGATTTCCCTCTAGGAGCACCAATGTTAAAAGTATAGATTTTCAGACATATACACTAAAATATGTAGCCAATCTCTCTCTCTCTCTCTCTTTCTCTCTCAGGGATGGAAGAATCAGTAAGGGTTGTGTCAGGGTGGACACTGAGCCCATAGAATCCCAGAGTAGTTCTGATTCTGAGGAAGAGCAGTCGCTCCTGGGAGAGGAGCGCGCTCCTCTTTCCCAGGACCAACAGCTGACGGAGATTCCTCCCACCAGCATTCCTAGTTTAGTTAGCAGTCCAGGGAGTGACCAAGCACAGATAGCAGACTTGGTGGATGCGCGACGCAGATGCAGAGAGCGGCGCCAGATGGAGGGCGCGGAAAGGAGGCGAAGTGCCAGGTTGGCACGCAAACAACGGCTGCGCCCAGAGGCTCCAAGGAAAAAGGGGAGGGACTCTCCCTAGTCCTTAAGTTCAGGGCTCTGCCAGTAATTCCCTTTCAAACGGGGACCAACTGTTACCTATGCCCTACAAAATACTGAGAAATGCTAAACTGTCAATTCAATACAGCCCAAGTTCATAAGTGCTCCCCCCCCCCCCACTGGACTAGCAGTAAGGTTCAAAAACATGAACATTTTTAAAGTATGCATTTTTCTAATGGAATGTTGAAAATGTGTATTGAAAAAAAATGCACATTTTTAAAGTATGCATTTTTCTAATGGAATGTATTTTCCAAACACAATCACAAGCTCGGGAATATGCCAGCTTTGCCCAAAAAATGCACTTGCATTCATATTTGGGGTCGCAAATGGGGCACGTTTTGGTGTTTAACAAACTGAAATGAAATTCTCAGACATGTCTTCTCTCTCTCTCTCTCTCTCTCTCTTTCAATTAGGGGTGGTGGAGAAATTCAAGATGGAATAAATAAAAACAGTTTGGATTTCTAAAAATTCACCCTGCAGTATCCATTGAGGACTGGCCACCTTGGGCATGGAGTCTGTGGACTTTCAGAACATTGTTGTTGTTGTCTTTAACTTTCCCGAAATGTCTGCAAATTTATTCATAGAAAAATACATAATTTTCTGCTGAGCCATATGGAAAATATACAGAGGGAAAGGTTGACTGGAATGGGGGATAATATGCTACATGTTACATACTAACACAAATTACGTAAATTGTTGCAAACCGTCTTACAGAATTATTTTCATACTTTTCCTCATAATGGAAAAAAAATAGAATCCAAATCGACACCGGAATGAACAACACCACACAATCCACAAAACACACACAGGGCGGATTTCACAAAGTCCAGACATCTCAATCTCTCTGTCTGCGATTCTTTCAATATACATCTATGGCTTGTGAATGTTCATTTGGACCATAATACTGATCATAAACATTTTATCCATTGATTTAAAGCAAAAGCCATGTCACACTTCAAGTTTGATTCAAAATTCATTCATTTTATCAAAACTCTTTTCTGCTTTCCATCAAGTTCCTTGGTGTTTAGCCTGAGCCTGATCTTTCAATATGAATTCCATGGCAATTCTAAAGAGAATGTTACTTACTTCATTTAAATTTGGTTCTGACCATGTTCACTATAATGTTTGACAATAACACCAGTGCAAACTTACTGCACCACAAGCAAAAATAATATTTTTTGTTGTTTGGTGATGGCGTTGTATTTGTTATGCCCCATACTAGGCACTTCTGTTCTGGTGTAGTAGGTCTTAGGTTTGAACTGTGCAGACCTACACACACTTCCATTCTTCAACAAGGAAAGTAATTTTCTTTGACCCTCCTCTGTTGGCATTTGCATTTCAAGGAACCTTCATATGTTAAATATTTCCTGGATGGAGATGAGTTTCTGTCCAATGCGTGTACTATTGGTAAAACAAACACCTAGAGAATTCACACATTCGCCCTTCACAGCGCAATCCTATGCATATTTACTTTGGAAGTAAGCCTCTTGGAACTGAGTTTCTAGAAAATGTATTTAGGATTACAGCTTCAATTACAGAAGCCTCCCAAAACACTAACATTTCTGACAATCATGACAGGCACCCACAGGTAGAGAAAACCACCAACACCATTTGTCCATCCTCCAGCAGTAACTCACATTTTCTGTAGAAATAATGGAACTGTTCCTGTTTGGGAGGCAGAGAGGTCCTTACTGATGTCAGAGACTACAAGGAAGGAAATAAGAATGGCATGAAGCCTGAGTGGCCAATCATTTCTGCAAAGGAAACACGGAAGCACACAATGCTGCCCTATTGACATAGGAAGTCAAACTTTTGAGAGATAACAGTTTAGAGCAGGGGTGGGCACCAAACCGCACCAAAAAAAAAACACGGCTGGTTGTTTACCCAATTTCCCTTAACATACACACTGTGTATGCAATTTCCCTAATACAAGAACAAAAGAAGACTGCCATGCTGGATCAGACCAACAGTAGCCAACCAGACACCCTTGAGTAGTCCACAAACAGGATATGTGCACGATAAGACCCACCTGTCCGTGTTCTGGAGCAACTGGCATACAAAGGCATACTGCTTCCAATACTGGATGCAAGATATATAGCCATCATGACTAGCAGCCCCTTGAAGATTTGGGTTGCCCTTTCCTGCAATATATGCATATAAAATAGATCCACCATTGTGTGCAACTTCCCCTAACCTTTGCATTTTTGTATGCAGTGTTTGAGTTGAGAACTGCGTTGCAAACTTTGGAGGGCAGTGCATTCCAAAGGATAACTCCGTCCCGATCTACATGTGCATCCAGGAAGTGCAGATTAGGTCAGTTTGCTTAAAGATGAGGACCAAACAAAATTCTCCCTGCCCCTAGTTGCAACAAGCATGCTTGCAGCAGCATCCAGCACCTACCAACTGCAGTACCAATGCAAATCCTCCCTGCCTTGGTAAGTTAGGAATAAAAGGGATGATGGGGAGGGCTTGCATCAAGTGCTTTTGGGAGTGGGGTCTAAAAAACTCACAATTGGGATTGGTCCTGAATGCCAGAGGACTCCAGGGATGAATGCCACAAACCTGGCCCCCCAGAGGCGGGGGGGCTCTTTTAGGATTCCACCCCACCACTGCTGTTCAGGAATAAATAATCCCATTTGATGTCAGCTTGAGGTTTTTCTCTCTCTTTGAGATGTTATATTTCACTTTCTTATGTTGCCTCTCCCCCCGCCCCCCGCCCCACTTGTGTTGAAAACCCTAACTGCCTGATGACGATGCTGAGTGTTCCATTGACTGGAACACTCAGATCGTATTTCTTTTACCCTATTGCTAAGGGAACAAAAAGCCAAATCACAAGATAGGGGTCTCTTAAGCTGCAAAATGTCATGCTAATGGTCTAGCTAGTTGTCTGAATGATATGAATAAGCTGACAGATGGAGTAGGTACGATGAAGGAGAGAGGGCACAGACTAAAAAACCATGGAGGTGCAACAAAGTACGTGGACACAGTGCTTCTGACAAAGTGGCCTGGTACAGACAATCACATCTTGGTTTAATAAGCAGAAATATGCCTGATGTGCAAATCAGCAAAACTCAAGCTTGCCGAAGTTTTCTGAATTCCATCTTGAAGCAGTTTTGACTCGAGTCCGTATCAGATTGCATGCTTGTTTTTTTTCTTTTCTCATGAAAATCTGTGCCTACTTTCATTCATATTTTTCCAAATGTATACATCAATTGTACACATCTTTGGAACATATGTATTCTTCTCCCACTGATTGAAGTGTATGTGTGCTCATTCTTCAAAAGTACATTTTTTTCATGCACAGTTTTCAAATGTACGCATGCTGCAGAACACATTTTTGGGCCCTCGTATCACATTGTAAGTCTGAAATTGTATGGACTTGGATCACAGATTGCATCTGAGTCCCATGTTCATTCTGGGAGGTACAAACTGGGTAAATCCTTATAAAAATGAACTGAACTGAATTTCTCATATATCCTAGCCTGAGTCATTTGCCCATGCACTCTGCTGTCTCTTCTGCCATTCCTTCTCCGTATGCTGTGATAAGTCAGAAAGTCTTTTATCACCCTGGTGGCCATTGTTCTCCAGTTTGGATATAAAAAGAAACTATGATGGTTTGAAGACTTCCCTGGAATTGCAGCATACCAAGAAGGGAAGAGGGAAGGGACTGCATGCACAGGCACAAAGTTTGTTCATATCTCAACTTATTAAGTTAAGATATGATTGTCTGAAGTGGGCCAGAGTCTCCACTTGAAATGCATTGGCCATAATAAACCACATATTTCCGGCATATACTGGAGGTTTTCTCCTTTGCTGTAGGTATAATTAAGTCATGTTTGACTAACGGAGGGCACAATCCTATCTGGATAGGTGGCCGCCTCCAAACTCAGAGGCGACCGCCTATCCAATGCAAGGCAGGAGAAGCGTGGAGGGGATCGTCCCCTCTGTGCTTCAGCCCCCCTGCATTTGTGGCTAGACAGCCGATTTTGGCTGTCTAGCTGTGGGGCCTTGGAGCATGGGAAGCAGCAGCTGGACAACACATAGGATGGGTCATACCGGCATTTCCAACTTCCCCACCATGACACCACCACCCCGGAACGCCCCGTTTTTGCCACTCCACGCTCCTCTTCCGAGTGTGGAGCATAGGGCTGTTCCACACTGCCTACGAGGCAGCGCAGGAGGGGGTGGGGGTCGGTTTGCAGGGAACTGATCTGGGAGCCCAGGATCCAAGGTCAGTTCCTGGGAACCGACCTATCCTATGGCCATTTAGCTGCTGACTAGCGGCCATAGGATTGTGCCCATATATTTTTACATGATACTTGTTTTTCATTCCCCTTGGATTTACAACTGTTAGGTCAAAAGACAACCCAAATCTCAACCTATCAGGCACAAGCCTACAAATGTTACATCATAACTAAGCCCCATAGAAAGCAATGGAATGAGGCTTGGTCTTCTCTTCATGACTAATTAGAGTGTCATTGGGATTTATTTCATCTAACTAGCTTTTAGAAGCTTTTTGACTTTAGTAAAGTTTAAGTGAAGTTTCAGAAAGACTTCAGTGATGCAATGTCAGATGAGAGAAACACATGTAGTAAAGTGAGTTGACCAAGTTGGTTAGTTTTCATGGAAATATCTGTTTATTTTGATGTGTTGAAGATGCTGGATAGGCCTGGGGAATCTCCTTTATGGGAAGGATTAGGATAATTAAGTTGAAGAATGATACACAAACACAGGTAAGTTCATCACAGAAGAACAAATGTTAGGGCAATAAATCATTCTGGATTGGATGAGGAGATCCCTTGGATAAGAGACAGAGAAAGGTGTTAGTGGGTAACTGTGTGGCTAAGTGATAGGGAATGGAATATTAAAGGGTAAGTGGGAAACTGTGTGGATGGACAACTGGTTTTATTTTGTTTTTATGCTTGGTGAATGGGAAATGGAAGTAGAAGGGGCTGATGAGAGCTGGACTGTTGTGCTACTTGATACTTAAACTTATTAACTTTTACAGACTTATAAATGAAGGGTTATTGTAAGACTTAGCAGTAATTGTGATAATTTGTAATGGAGGGTGTGTGTGTGTGTGTTGATTTTTTTACAGACTCTTCCCTGGAATAGAATGTGAATGGGGTAGGTGTGAATCTTCCTGAAAAGATTCCCCAAATTCTTCTTCTGATTGTAGGAAAGTAAGGCATTTAAAACATGATTATTTTCATGAAACATGACTATTTAACAAATATATCAAAGTTGTATGCATATACTGTGCACAAAATGTCTTCTTATCATCAATAAAATGTATACCTGCACATTGCAAAGGCTCGGGTGAGTACTGCAGGCAAAATAAGGGAGAAAGCAACAAAATATAATACAGTCTGATTAGGGTTGTATGGGAATTTTGTTTTTTTGCTCACAAAACATGCAAGCATGCCCCGTTTGAAGCTCTGAATGTGAGTACGAATATGTCTGCTGAAAATATTTGCAAATTGTTGATCATGTGCTTGCGTTCAGCTTGTTCCTAATTCCCAGCTTGATTTGCGCAAATCTCCTAATTTGCGCAAATTTCCACATAGGCTGAATCAGCTCTGTTTAGTCCATGGAGGAAATTTGCACCAGTTAGGAGATTTGTGCAAATCTCCTGTTTGATTGCCACTCGATTTGTGCAAATTTCCTGTTCACGCAGAGCAACCAGTGAAGTGTGAATGGGAATTAGTCATGGCACAAGTGGTGAGACAATGTTTCAAGAATCCCAGCGATCCTGAACATCGCTCATTCATCTTTCCCTAAATCTGATCAAATAAAAACTTCACGGAAACTTCCCAAGACTTTTAAATCCTGCAGGTGTTTATAGTAGGGCTGTGCACTGCTTCAGCCCGAGGCCCAAACCCTGAGTCAAAGGAGGCTGCTTCGGGCCACTCTGTGCCCCTTTCAAGGTGAAACGGAAGGGGCACGAAGCGGCCCGGAGCAGGTTGGGGGCACAGTGCGCTTCGTCCCCTGGCCCAGCCCCCCGGCACCTCCAGGTCCTTACCTGAGCTGCCTTTTCCTCACCGCCACCACCTCTGCCTCCGCCACCTCTGCTGCCACGCCACCTCTGCCTCTGCTGCCGCGCCACCGCCACCCCACCACCTCCTGAGGCCTGGATGCATGGCGACTCTACTTCCAGGAGTCGCCAGTTTTAAAATGGCAACCCCCTGGAACTACCAGGAGGTTGCCATTTTAAAAGTGGCGACTCCCTGGAAGAAGAGTCGCTGCACGTCCAGGCCTCAGGAGGTGGTGGTGGCAGCAGAGGCAGAGGTCAGAGGTGGCAAAGATGGTGGCAAAGACAGCAGCAGTGGGCTGCGGCAAAGGTGACGGCGGCAACGGCAGTGCAACAGAGAAGGTGGCATCGGCAGCGGAGGAGGAGGCGGCCCAGGTAAGGAGCTGGGAGGGTTCCATGGGGGCATCGGGGGGGAACCCACTTTGGGGTCAGGGCCGAGGCATGTCAGGGCCCCCCGAATCTGCCCAAGCCAGATTGGGCCCACCTCAGAAGCCATGAAGCGGCTTCCGAGCTGGATCAGGGGGTCCCTGCACAACCCTAGTTTATATGAGTGTGGAGATCATTAATATGAGTGGGTGGGGTATGGCCCACAGAGTCAAATTTATAAATGAAAAATTGACAGAGAAATGGAAGAAATGAAAAAAAAATCATATTAAACAACGAGGGACAACATTACATAAGGAGTTTCCATGCATATTTTCCCAAGTGCCACATCTTTGGTGAAAAAAGTCCTCTCCTCTCCTTTCACCCACCCATTCTTTATAAGATTATGTTTGCCCAAGTTTTGTTATATACTGGATCCAAACATTATCTTGTCAGAATAACTGGATGCAATATAATTTGCATTATTGTTGTTGTAGATACAGTTTGCAGGTTTTCGAATATTATCATTGGGTTCATGGGAAAATAACTCAACAACTGGATGAGCAAACTGATGTCCTTTAAAAAAAAAAAAAAAAAAGTCCCTGCGGTGTAAAATAAGTACTCAAACTTGCATTATACTGTTTGGAGACATCTGTCCTTTCGAAGGGGGAACTTGATGCTCAGTTAAACTGCAGATAATATACATTCACTATTTAGATTTATATATTGTTTTGCTCTGACAAGAGCCAGCTCTCTACGGACTTGAGCAGAGGTATTTTTTCCAGCTCCATTTCTTGAGATTTTTTAACTGGAGGTGATTGGAATCAAATCTGGGACTTTGTACATGTAAACCCGCCTTCCCCAACTTGGTGTCCTCCAGATGTAATGGAATGCAAGTCCCACAATTCCCAGTTGGCATGGCTATTTGTCATAGTGGGTTCGAGTTATGGACGTTGCAGCCCAATAATCTAGAGGACACCAGGTGGGGAAGGCTGATGTAAACCATATGTTTTACCAATGAGCTATAGAACCTCTACATCCCTGACCCACACTGGTCCCCTACCTGCCTGTTGTCATGATCAGACAAGCTTTTAGTGTGAAGAAAGTCTTGTTATGTTGTATATCCATACACTGTAAAATCTGAGAGTGGTTTGAAAGTGTTTTGGATATGGTCCCCAGATTATGGAAATGGCCTCCCAAGGAAGGTGTGCTTGGCCCATTCATTGCCCATTTTAAGTCTTCATTGAAAGGTGTTTTAAAGAACCTTTTAGGGCCTTTTAAATGCTTGTGCTTTTATTGCTGCTATTGGTTTGCTATCTGTGTGTTTTACTGTATTTTAATTGTTCATACTGTTACTCTGTTTTTAAAACTTCATAACCCTCCTTGAGTGTCTATACGTACAGAAAAGTGGGATATACATTCCAAGAATAACTACATCATTACAAAAAAAATCCGAATACAGATAAAATGGCATTCTCTGTGTGTGATTCATGTGGACTTTTAAATGTTAACTTCCATAAGATTTTCTCACCCATCAGACTCCATACCAACTACGTGCACCACCAGAATTATCATACTACAATTCAGTTGTGCAAAATGCAAGATATAATAGCTCTCAGAGCGATATAACAATAAGTGACAATTCAACAAGAGTGCACACTTTTCCTTTGAAAACTGATATCAAGAGGGATGGGCAAAACAAACTGTAGTTTCTTTTCACAGGTTATCTTTTTTGTTTGTTTGTTTTCTGTTCCCCATATCTGGGAATTATGAGGACCAAGGCTCATAGCAGGCTTTTTCCATTCATCCTAATCTGGCTGCAAACAGACTCTGTTCCTATGTCTGGTTCACTTCCTCAAACAGTACATTCAACAGGGTTAGGCAATAACCATTTTTGTCCCACTTCATGATGCAATGCATGTTTATCTGATAGCTATTAGCCTGTAGCCAGGATGAAAGCTGGAGCAAAGTACTCACTGAATTATGGAGAGCCGTTTTAAGCCATATATAAGCAAAATATATAGGGTGGCATCCAACATCAAAGTGGCAGAAGGGAGTTCCTATGTAACATATTTAGAGGCTTTCAGGACAGCCAAGTGAAGGAGGGATTGGAGAATTTAGTTTTCTGGAATTCTAATTCTTATTCTTATTCTTATTATTTCAATATATTCCTTACAATAACATTAAAACATACAACATTTAAAGCAGCTGCATCCATTATCCGTTAAAATACAACAACCCCATTAAACAATTAAAACTTCACATCAGTCACAACCAGGGATGGGTGAATCTGTCAGTTTTGCTCTCTCCTACGTTCAGGTCTTTTAAAAAAAAACACCTCAAGTTCTTTCTCTCCTGAATATAAAGAATGTCGTGAATTTTGGTAAAACCTAATAAAAACCAAACTGGGCAGTATCCAATGGGGTGCTTATGCTAGGGATGGCAGAGAATTCCGCCATGGATGCAAATAAAGCTGGATTCCAAAGAATCCCACCTCTGGAATCCACAGCAGAGTGGCTGCACTTACCTCCGGGTCTGGAGGAGTTCCCATGGAGCAGCTTTCTGGCTCCCTATATGACACGATATGCTAATGGCAGCTGCCATTAGCCTATTGCAGGAAAAAATACAGCCAAAATTGGCATACTATATGCCATTTGCGGCCATAAAGCACTGACTGTGACCTAAATTGCAGCTGTTTACTGCAGTATTTAGGTCAAAGTCAGGGCTTTACGGCCACAAATAACATACAATACGCCATTTGCGAATGTAAATTTTTTTCCTGTGATAGGCTTACGGCAGCCACCATCTATTTATTTATTTATTTATTTATTTCTACACTACGCAATAGCTGAAGCCATTAGTGTATCACATCATATAGAGAGCCGGAGAGCCCCTCCAGTGGATGCGGCTGGGCTCTGGAGGATTCCGCAGGGCCCTGAGCAGCCCAAATTGCCCCTCCACAGACCCCGCCCCCAGACTGGACAGTGGAGGGTTTGTACATCCCTAGCTTATGCCCCTGGTAATTGTCATGCATCCTGCCAATTCCCATCCAATAGCAATGCCCACTCCTTGGGGAACAGAGATTTAGCACTTCCGGGAGTAACCGGAAATGAACAAAAACACTCATTTCTGGAATGGGGCAGGCCAGCAGAGCCCGTACAAGGGAGCTCTGCCGACCCGCCCTGATCCAGAAATTAGAGTTTCCACTTGTTTCAGGGCTTTCTCTGGAAAGCGGTAAATCCCTGTTGCACAAGTGGTGGGTCCCAGTTGCACATCGGAATCAGCGGGACACACCACTTGTGCAACAGAATCGGCAAGGCACAAGAGAATCAGCGGGGGCATAATTGCACCATTGGATATTGCCCACTGAAACAAAATTCTCATCCATCTGCACCAGCCAAATTCAGTAGGTACAGCTATTCCCAGCATGGAGAGGACCCTGATGTACCTGTCTGCCATACAGCTGTTAAAGATGAGGAGCCTTTTATAAAAAAAAGAAGTGGCAACTCTAATTCAACACTAACATGGTTGAATGCACAGACATTCAAACCCAGATGTTTAAGAGCACTCAAAGCCTTGGATGGATCTGCCAGTTTTAATTTATCCCACATATGCTTTCTTTAAATCTCAAGTTCTTTTTGTCCTGAATGTGGAGAGCTTTGCTATTTTTTGTAAATTCTTATCAAAGCCAAACCGAAACTAGATTCTCACACATCCCTAAATTCTCACCATAAAGCATTCAACAGATGCATAAACAGCCCACCATATGCCGCCAAATGCCTGGGGATAGAGGAAAGTCTTAAACCGGTACTGAAAAGACAACAGTGAAAAGAGCAACATGGGTACAATTTATTCCTGCATGGGCAGCGCTGCTGAAACACTGCCTAACCTATCTGGCAACAAAACCCAAGATTTACATTAAAAGATGCAGAGTTGGTAAATAACATTTCCAACATGGACGCTGAAGGCCATACAGACAATGAGGGAGCAACGCATACTTCATAGCATAAGGAGTCAGGACGCTGCCTTATGCTGAGTCTGACCGTTGGTTCATTGTCGACACAGACTGCCAGTGGCTCTCCACCGTTTCGGGCAGGGGTTTTCCCAGCCTGACATGGAGATGCCGTGGAATGAACCTGGGGCCTTCCGCATGCAGGGTGCATGCTGTACCACTGAGCCACAGCCCCTCTCAAAATTGGCACAGAGGCACTGCCTTTTGCAGGGTTCCAAATCATGCCTCGACAGCTACAATTTCTACCACTGAGCTACAGGTAGGGATGTCAGAGAAATCCTTCCAGGGGTGGAGCTCAACAGGCTTCCATTGATTTGTCCCCCTGGACTTCGGTCCATTTTTATCCTGAAGAGCCCAACTTGCTCTGCAGCAAGTTGGACAAGTTTGCAGTTTTCCCTCCTTTAATTTATGCAAATCTGCACAGCGACAAATTTGTGCAGCTGCAAATTTGCACAGCTGCAAATTGTGGCTGAAATTCATGCAAATCACAGCCAAAATTTGTGCAAATTGCAGCCAAAATTTGTGCAAATTATGCACAAGATCTGCACAAATTACAGCCACAAATCTCTATTTGCACAAATTACAGTTGGCTCAATAGAGTTTGGGGGGAAAGCTGTGGCTCAGCCCACAAATGCAAGACAAGCTGGGCACCCCATGGAATTCCATCAAACCAAAAAGCAAGACAGAGTTCCAAGCAATGGACACTCCTAGCTACGTCCAAGTCTACCACAACCGTTTAGCACTGAGCCTCAATGAGACTCCAATGTGAATGGTGTAGGGGATCAGGAACTGTGCTCCAGCAAGTCTATCAGAATTTATAATGGAATGTTTGCCCTCCCCAGGGAGGCTCACCTACTGCTAACTCTTGTGTCTTTCTGGTGCCACTGCCAGGCAGAGACCTTTCTATTTTCCTGGGCCTTTTAAAACTTTTGGCTGATCATCTGCTTTTGACTGGCTCCAAGTTGGAGAGTGTCCTGGCCAAAGTCCTCTCTGGTGGGCCCCTTCCTATATTTGTGGACCCCAGTGGCCTGGGTGGTGGGTAGCAGCACTCCAGTCAGCACTGGGCAGCTTGGAGTCACAATTTAGATTTCCCACAATGCCCTGAAGAAATGGCACATTCAGGGGATTGTGGTAGGTTGAAATGGTGACTCTGACCATCTGACATGGGGTCCCAGGGTAGGCTCTGATTTTGAAGGGGCAGATGATAGCATAGCAGTGGCCCTGCAGGGGCCTAGCAATTGCCCCAGGATGCCCTCGTGCTGACTTTGGGTCTGGGTCTGCTATATTTTAATTAGGGATGGGAAAGAAATTCATTCAGTTCACGTTTAAATGTGAACCTCTCTAATTTCTCACCTTGAAATGGAATTCGCTACCACAAGTCGTAGTGATGGCCACCATTTTGGATGGCTTTAAAAGGGGGTTAGACTAATTCCTGGAGGAATTTTGTTAGCTGTTTTGAGAGTACTAGCCCTGAAGAGTGGGATAAAAATCTTCTAAAAAAGTAAATGATCCAGAGTTTCACATATCCTGAAGTTGGCACTAAACTCCACTTAAATCAAAATTTGAGGTAAATGGGGAAGGAAACTGAAGAAGTTTCAGGAACAGTAATGTACCGGAGCCAGAGCTGACAGGGATACAACACCTGTACTTTTTTTTTAATTAGGAGAGATGCTGACATCATCTCCCTCCGAACAGACTTCCCTGTTCCCTCTAAGCTTAGCTGCAACCCTCACAGTGGCTGGGGCCGGGGGCGGAGGGAGGGGATGAATTTTCCCAGCAACAATACATTGTTCCCTGTTGCACAGCAAAGTACTTTGGAGTAGCCCAGTCTTGAATGAGCAATTAAGACCCATTAGCTTGATAAAAGACCTGCTCCTGTTGGAGACGGAAACTGCTAAAACTGGTGTGTTGATATGGAACAACACCGCTGCCTGCATTTTTGGCCTCTCCTGGGAGGTGGGGGTGGGAGGCCATGGGGACTGTCACTTCAAAATTTACCACTACACCACTATTCAGGAACTCATGGCATTTCTCAGAGGAATTTCATATCCCTTATTGTCATTTTCAGCATGCTTTTAAGAACAGATATACTGTTAAGCACACCACCGGTCCTGTTACATCAGTGGCTTAGGAAGAGGGATTGTGATCCAGAGAATGGCTTTGGAAGAATCTGAAGTGATGGTCATACTTGCAGAATAATACAAATATCTTCTTCTTTGCTTTGATTTAATATCAACCTTCATGCCTCTAAATATGCAAAGAAATAGGAACCAATCCCATACAGGGACGCATTTGACTGCTTCGCTTGCAAAGTCCTGCATAGCATAATAGAATCCCTGAACACAGTCAATGCATTAGGCAGCTGGGATAGACACTGGGGGAAAGGCGACAATACACAGAGGCATCGTTGCTGCTCTCTCTACTGGTTTGTAAGATTTGAATCCGAGACCCAAATCAGCCTAATTTTGACGGCTTCACATCTTGCTCAATTGTGCCGTCAAGAGGTGGCTGCTTCACATCTTGACTGCAAGATGTGAAGGAGTCAACCATGTTATTTAGTTTGCAGTTCAGTTCCCCACTGGAAATATGTGCAAAAGAGATTTTGTGTGTGTGGGGGGGGAGGAATAGACCCTTAAAATGCTTGCACAATTGTGAAAGGAATTGCATTCCTGGGGACAAAAGGAATGTGGTGAACCAGTTCTTACTTATTCTTTTAACAGGACATTAATGTAAGATGCCTTCTAGAATGAAACAAATCCTCATCAATAGTTCTCAAGTTAAAATAAAAGTATAGGTGGAGATTAAATATTAACTTTGGAGGAAATGATCAGATGACTGTGCTGTTTAGAGTTGATTAGTCATCCTATTTGGCTTCAGAGCACAGATAAAAATTCAAATCTGCTGTCTAACAGTTGCCTGCAGTCCCAGTCCAGACAACACCATTTCCGCCCATTTCAAACCCCACCCAAAGCCCTGTACGTAAGTGCTGCTTAATGGAAGGCGCATAATTAGCCTGTGTTACTGCTGGTCTTTTGAGGCCGGGCTTTAATCACATTAAATCATTCCATTGTGAAGCTTTACAAGGCAAATGTGTGTCAGTTTGATGATGCCATTGAAACCACAGATCCCTTCCAGCATCCTTTCCTTTTCTTGTTCAACAGCAATCATATGGAGTCATCACAGTGTGCACAGAACTTCAAAGAACTCCACCACCACCACCTGTATTTCTTACATCACATGATAGCAACTCAAATCAGTAAAATACAATCTCTGTGACATTGGTTTCTTTCTAGAGTTGTCTTTACTGAAGTTGCACTGCCTTTAGCTAAAAGAAACAGCATGCCTTCAGTTCATACAAAGTCTGTCTACATTTACAAAACCTCAGACTGGGGGTTGTGTCCTGATCTTTGGCCTCGGCATAGATATGACATCAAAATTCGCCTGATGTGGAAATTCAAAGTGAATTTGGGGGTTCCAATGAAGGCGGAACATCAGAGAAACTTTGAGGGAAGCCAACAGATTTTTGAGAACACCAATGCAGTTCTTGGGGGTCAGGGCAGGGTGGATCACATGTCATTTTGTTCTCAGGTGAAACCTCTGAAGAATGTCGAGGGAACTGAACAAAATAAGATGAGTAACATTTCAGAGTGAGTTTTGGGGACATTATATAAGGAGTTATTGCTAAATAACAGCTGAAACGGGGGGGTTCTGTAAACACTTTCATTTGCTTTGGAAGGCATTCCAACTTTTGCCCATGGGGGGGCTCAAAAGTGGGTAAAAGTAAGTCTTCATCCATTATTGGCGGTGGGGGAGGTAGCCAAATTGCCACAGCCAGGAGAGGTACTGGAATTGTGAAGACACTACCAAACCTTCACTCTGAGTTGGCTTTCTTTGCTCTCAGTGTCACCACCTTGTAGTAAAATCTGATAGTCTGTGTGACATCATCTCAGTGACTACATTGATCATTTTCCTTGAACCTCTTTTCCTTTTCCTTTGCTTTCTCTTTCTCCTTTACTTTCTCCTGTCTTTCCCTCTCGAGTGTGAGTCTGTGAGGAGAAACTATGTTTTCACTTTTTCTCCAGTGCCTACCAATTGTAGGTGGCTTATAAGTAAATTAACAACAGAGCAGCAATGACTAAGTTTTCCCTGATTGACTGGAATGACACCAAGAAGAAGCGGGCCTAAAAAGTGGGGGGGGGGGACATCAGAGCAGCTGCATCCTGGGCAAACTGGCAGTGAACAGCACAGAAACAAGGGCTTTTCATGGATCATTTTGCTCCCCTTGAAAACACACTTTTCTGGGGATGCTCAAGGATTTTGTTTGGTTTGCATTTTTAAGAGCACATATCTGATTTGCACTTCTCAGACTAATATGTGGATCAGAACACAGTTATCCTCTATTTTTTACACTCAACCCCCCACAACAAATGTTGTTGTGCAGGGGCGTTGAACCTCTTCACCCTCAGGGCCAAATTCCATTTTGGTGAAGGCCTTGGGACCATCTCCAAAAATGCACGTATTGGGAGAAATGTACTATGAATCTTCTTCCAAACCTCTTAAAAAACCTCAAATTTGAGACGAAATAAACTGACTGGATAAGTTCTCAAAGTTTGCGATGAAGTGAATTTAAGACTGGGAAAATCAGAAACTGAGTGAATCTAAAAATATTTATCTATTTAACACATTTATATACTGCTTACCATATTTAAAATATATCTCAGCAAAAATGGAAAGATTTGTCCATCCTTGCTGATGACTAACTTAAGTCCCATTGATTTGAGTGGGTCTGTTCTAAGTATGACGAAGTGTGGATCCAACCCAATGTGTCTCTGTGTGCAGACCCCATGGAGACGCACTGCATCCTTCTGTGGTCTTGGCAATATACAAACACTCCCCTCATGACGAGAAACATTACCGATGAATAATGCATCCATATTCAATATTGCTTAGAATAAACAAGTTATATCAGGTTCTTTCAGGTATATCTTTGGATTCACGTTACCATTTGAGTGTTCTTTTTTCCTGTTCTGAATAAACCACATCAGACCCCATAAATGCAAGCTACATCTTGCATTTTTCTTGAATTCCCTGGCATGTACAGCCAACCTGGTTGATTTTTTTTTTCTGAAGTCACTTATTTATTCATTTTCCCAGTTTGACATCAGTGCTGGCTGGTGTGGAAATATTTTTACAACCTTTTCACAGACCTCCCCATAAGCCACTAATGGCAATTAATTGCTGCTGTACTTCAGGATATGTGCTACAACTTGCATTCACATCAAACCAACCTGCAGTATTAGGTCATCCAGTCAGTTTATTTCTAAAATGTTAATTATGAATGGATGGCATTTCCTTTGGCTTCGAAACGTATTTCGCTATACAACATGGCGTTCTGTAGACTGTAGCAAATCCTTGCGATGTTAGTTGTGCTGCTATAATCCGTGTTAAATAAAATTACTTCTGGACAGTGATGAGGAATGTCCTTGGTGAGGAGGATACGTGCTTCCATGAAGTAAAACAGAACGGCTTACCTTTCTAGAGTACCCAGTGTATCTTGACCATTGATTTGGTTGATCTTTCCCTTGATCCATCACGAGACAGCACTCTGACCTCAGAAAGGGGTGTTGGAGATTTGACTCCAGACCCCTCTCCCTTGAAGCTGGCACAGATGGAACTGTGCCAGCTGCTTCTCCGAGGTCAGAAAGCCAACCTCGGAGGAGGAGGAAAGGGGGTGCTTCCATGGGTGGGGAGGAGAGGAGACCGAAGAGGCCAGGATATGATTTGTCCTGAGGTTCCTCCACCCTTCTTCCCTCCCCCTCCGAAGCGCCCTCACTACATAGGGTGAAAAGCCCATCTAGTGAAAATACAGGAGATTGGAAGGTGGGAAGGTGAGGAACACCTCTGCCGCTCTTCCTGCCCTGCTGATTTCAGCCTAGAAGGGCATAGGAATCTCAGAAGCCCTTGAATTCAGAGGCTTTCAAGTGGCAAGGGCACAATCCATAGGACTGTGACTTAAGAGACTCAGCTGTGAACCAGGAAGTTTCAAGTTTCCAGTTCAAATTGTAGAGGCCAAGAACTCACTAGGTGACCTCTCTTCATAACGCAGGTGTGGGTAACTCCTGGCCTGCTGGTCACATTTGTCCCTCTGTCAGTCTCTACATGGCCCGCAAGCCTGGGGAGTCCTACCTGCTTTCCCCCATAGCTATTAACAGTGCTTAGACAGAAATTCTAATTGGTGTTGCCTGTTGGGGGGGGGGCCTTTAGACTCCCTTTTCAGTGATCCTGATGGCTCCAGGATTGCTAGAGGATGGGAGGCTAAACTTTCTCCCAACCCCCAGTGATTCTGATGCTGCCCAGATTGTTCAGGAAAGTGATCTCAGGTAGGATTACTGGTGGACGGGAGATGTTTTAACCTCTCCACCTCCTCTCAGTTCTATCTCAGTGGGCAGAGAGGGGAGGCTTAAACCTCCCCAATCCTGAGTGCTGAAATGTGTGATCAGGGGGTGGGGAGAGTGTGGGTGTGTATCTGTATTTCTGTCCCACCACCACCAGGCATCAGGTGCATCTCTCAGGGCCAAAAAAGTTTGCTCACCCCTGCCTTAACCTTATCTCCCATCTGTGATATGGGAATAATAATACTGAGCTACCTTACTGGATTGTTGTAAGAACTACTGAGAAGCCTGCTGAACCACCTAAATCTCTCTCTACTCAGAAGTAAGCCCCATTGTGTTTGGTGGAGCTTAATCCCAGGTAAATGAGTATAGGGTTGTGCCTTTTAATGTTCTAGAATTATCACTACTGATAACAGCTTTGTTTCCTGATTTACAGAGAATGAAACAAAGTCCCTAGAACAAAATGAATTTTCAAGACCATATATCGTTATGCATGAAACGCCATCTTATTTAGCTGTGCCAAGGTTAATCCATTTCTCCCCAGGATTTATAGATATATATGATCCTGAGATGTATCCGATGCTGCCTAAAACAAAGGATACAGGGAGGGGGGGGAAGGAGGGAGAGGGAGGGAGAGGGACATTCAACAGAAATGTAACTTGATAGATTTCAGTACAGCTCACAGCAGGGATTATTTGCCTCTTTAAGTTAATATATCATTGCTGTGCATTGTGGGAATAAAATTCATACTTCCAATTTAGCCTGCATTGCCTAGCTGAGCAATATTTTTATTGAGGTGGGGGGACCCTGCAGGGTATTACTCCCTCAGGAGAAAATGAAATCAAAGTTGGTATTTGGTATTGATTTATCTTTTCTTGGCTTGATCAGTCATAAATTTGGTCATTAATTTTTCCAATCTCAGTTCCAGCTTCACTTGGAGGACATGCCTCAAGCTTGGTAACACAGTATCACCTCTCTTGGAATATCACCTCTTTCACTAGAGGATTAAAACATATACATTCTTTCAGTCATACTATCTCAGAATACATATCGTCCGCCCCACCCCGCAGTACCAGAGCTGCTAACAAGCCTCTTTTAAATAATTCCTTCCTACACAAGCAAAATGTTTAAGCATGGCTGTCCCAAGACATTTTGCTGCCTGAAGTGAAGGTCAGTATATTTCCCCCTCCCATTCCATGTACAGAAAGCCAACAGGACTGGCAGTCAAATCTTAATTGAACACTGGTGACGGGACAGTGTCTTCCACCACACTCCAGGGCAGCAGGCTAGGGGTGTGGGGCAGGCTGCCTGGAACACACTGGTCTGTCCTTCAGCACCTCTGTACCATTGCCTCACCTTGCCCAACAGTAGGGCTGGCCCTGCATTGAAATGCTGTGGACAGGATTCAAAGAACCACATGACTAGTTCTGCATGGCCAAGTGGGCTTTGGACTTGTGTAACTCAAAGAGCAGCTTTCCCATGCCATGCGGCAAACCGGTGAGTTAAACTGCCACTTTCAAAAGCAGATTGGCAGAGGAGTCTGCTGTAAAGGGTGTTGGGGGAAAATGGCACAATATGGATCCAGACTGTCCCTTCCACAACAGTTGCCAAAGGGGCTGAGATCCACTGGTGGCTTCCACTGTTAGAATGAGGGGAGACTATTTTTGCTGGTCCCTCCCACCCCCGCTACCACTTTCTACGTCCCAAGAATGTTGTTAAGATAGGGAAAAATATTTGGGAGGTGGAATTTAGTCAATGTTAAAAAAAAAAACACAATGAGATGTATTTGACAATGACTTCAATTTAATGTAAAAATATGAATTTGTTTTAATGATTATTGTTTATAGCATAGAACCAGAGATATGGAAGGATTGCATCTAAGGCATGTAACAACTACTTATATTAACTCTTGTGGGGTTTAACAGATCACTGATATGCACTTTTCCCTTCAACTCAAAATCTGCTGAAGGCACCCAAACAGTGGGGTGCTGTCCTATAACTGCTTAACTGGGAGTAAGCCCAACTGAACTTCAGAGAAGAGAGGCATGGGACCGCTCTGTGAATAACCTGAATGTCAATATCTTAACTGCTGCATCACCATAAAACAGCTATTGAATTGCTTAGTTGGAGTTTTCACCATGTTGGGGTCAAACAGAACACCATAATACTTGACCCATGGAGCATTTCATTCTCTACCACATCCAATTCACTTCTAAGTGACCTCAATGTCATTTTAAGAGAAGCAACATTAACAAAATGCACACGGAGAAAAAAAACTGGAAACACTACAGAATGGTCAACTCCTTTATTGTAGGAGAATACACGGAATTTGAGCAGCACCATTAGGAAGAAACATTTTCCAAATATGGCATAGCCTTTGGGTCAACTGCAAAAATAGTAATAGCTCACAATCTGCATGATACTACCCGTCCCTCCTTTAACAGGTGTCTCTGGAAAAGATTCATGGCATGCCCCAGTCCAGCAACAGAAATCCACATACATAAGTGGCCTTCCTTTCATATTGACAGAGAACATCTGGTCACACTTCCACTTCTGCATTGAAATTAGGGATGCTGGAGAAATCCTCAGTGGATTTAAATAAGGTCAGATACCTAAGAATATGACCTCCAAACTCTGCAGAGGACCAACTCTCCTTCCCGGTGTGCAGGACAGCAGGAGGATTGTGCATTGCTTGCTGATTTCAGCGTAGGTTTTCCCTTTCAAAACAGATACATAAATTGCATAAGTAGGGATGTGTAAGCAATTTGCTTATCCTGGGCAAATCACAGCTGTAATTAGCATATTTTATGCAAATTGTGGCAGTAAAGTGCTTAGTTATATGTAAATTGCAGTTGCAATTTATGTACAACTAAGCACTTTACGGCCGCAATTGGCGTAAAATGCACTAATTACGGCCGTAATTTGCCCAAGATAATTTTCCGTTTTGAAAGGGAAAACTTACACTGAAATACACAAGCTGGGCCAGGGACTCCAGGGAAATCCATTGAGCCCCAAGAGGGATGAATTTGCTAGCAAGGGAATCCCCTGGATGCGATGAAGGCAAATTTGCACATCCCTAACTGAAATTAGGGATATATGAGTAATTACTTCAGTTTCTTTTTTACCCAGTTTGCAGCTCCCAGAACCAAATGTGGACCCAAACACAACCTATGATCAAAGTCCATACTTCTCTAAGCTTATGATTCAATTTGTGGGGAAAATGCATTTGAAAAATGCACATGAAAAATATACTTTTGAAGAATGTGCACAAACACACTTCAGTCAATGGAAAAATGCATACATTTCAAAAAGTCATAGAACTGATACATTGGGGAAAATGCGCACAAATACAGGCATACATTTTCATGCAAAAATGGGGGGGGGAGAGAACCTCACAATCTGTTTTGGACAGCAGTCAGAACGAGCTTCAAGATGGAATTTGGAGAACCTCGACAAACTCACATTTTCTAATTCACACTAGGGATGGTGCAGGCATCCATTTGGGGCTGCTTGGCCCCCCAGACACCAGGTTGTGGCCGCCCACACTTGCCCGATTCAACTCACACCCAGTCAGGCAAGCGTGTGGCTATCCGCTTCCTCCCCGAGCTGCCTGTGCCTGCTGCCGCTACTGCGGTAATGGGGACAGGAGGAGGAGAAAGGAAGCACCTTTCCTCTCCTCATTCACCCCTGCTACTGCGGTGGTCATGGTGGGGATAGGCTCCAGTTGTTTTACGTGAGTGTCTGACACTTGTGTAAAATGACCGGCCTGTCCCTGTCACCTGTACCTGGAATGGGAGGAGGAGAAGGGAGCAGTGCTCTTTCTGCCCCTCCCAGCCCCACTAGTGCACCCAGTTAAGGCACCAGATGTTTAGCGCAAGTGGTTCCTTTTCCCTGAAGGGGCCCTTTCAGGGAAAAGGGAACACTTGTGCCACACGGTTGGCACTCAGTGGGCAGTGCCGGTTGTTTTGCGGAAATGTTCCCTTCTCCCTGAAGGGGAGAGAAGGAAACATTTCGGGGAAAATAGGGGGTGCCGCTGCTGCCGCCACCAAGAAACTGCACCTCCCTCTGCCACCAGTGCCTGGCAGAGAGATGTGTAGTTGTTTGTGTGGGCCAAGAGGTTTCCATCCTGCCGCTGCCACCTTCGCCACTGCTGAGCACCCTCGCCTCTGTCTGCTGGGCACCTGCAGAGCGAGGCATGGTTGCTCGGCGGGAGCAGCCCCTGGCACTCTTCCTTATTTATTTATTTATTTATTTATTTATTACATTTATATCCCGCCTTTACCCCTCTTTCAGGAACCCAAGGCAGCATACATAATCCTTCCATTTTATCCTCACAACAACAACCCTGTGAGGTGGGTTGGGCTGAGAGTCTGTGACTGGACCAAAGTCACCCAGTGAGCTTCCGTGGCCGAGTGGGGACTAGAACCCGGATCTCCCAGCTCCCAGTCCAACGCTGTAGCCACTACACCACACTGGCTCTCAGGGGCTGGCTGACAGGCAGCAGGGGCAGGCTTGAGAGCAGCTCACCCAGCACACTTGCTCGGGTCAGGTAAGGGGAGGGGGTTCATGAGTGGCGCGTGGGGCAGGCATGGGAGGATTCCTCCATCCCTAATTCACACATCCCTAACTGCAGTGCACACCCAACCCCTTAATTGGCTGGAAGCACGTTTGGGGCTAATATTTGTTATTAGCCCCAAACATGACAACGTGCCCATGACTACTGCTGGAACAGGCCCCTGGGAAGTGGTAACTCAACCTTTAGATGGTTTTCATCTGAGTCTGGCACACGTTTATTCTTTCTTGGGAAGGAGGTAATACCAGAAGATACATTTTCTCATTGCTTGAAGTGAATCACTCAATGAATGTGTGTGCATAAGAGAATGCATGGCACTTTTCTCTTTTTTCATATTTGCTTTGTAATGCTACCTTGAGCCCTCTATGTGTGGAATTGTTCTTCTGTTCATACAAAAGTAAAAATACAAACAGAGAAGATTGTTAAGCCACTCATGACTCACGACGTGCCTTTGCTCTTTGTGAGAGCAACAGTCACACACAGACGCACATGCACACCCATCCAGACCAGATTACAGCCGGACGGGATTGCCTAGCAACGGAAATATAAACAAGGATTCCCTCTCTGGGAGTTCTGCTGGCATGCATCACGGAGTTTAGGTAACTGTTTGCAGGTTGTGGTTGGCAGTTACTATAGAGACAAGTAGCCGAGTAAGGGAAACCCTCAGGAGTGACGTTGCCAACATCTGTTTACTCCTCAGTGCCTTGCACGCAAGCTCTTCTCTACCCCCACCCTCCACTTCTTCTTCACACTCTACGTGGGAAGGAGGCAGGCACAGGTGAGTGCAGAAGTGGAGAATTACAAGGGAAAGTTCCACTCCTCAAAATATGTTAGCTACCATAGTATTCCTTCATTGTGATTTCATTGTCATAAACATCAAACTTACACTCCTCCTAAGGAAGATGATAGCAAGAGTTCTTTTAAAAATCAAAAGAAGTGTCCAATGCCCATGGTGCCATTAAAAAAAGAAAGAAAGAGAAGAAAGAAAGAGAAGAAAAAGCAGCAGTATTTGGTCATTCCCGCATTTCACAGCAACATAGCGCTTCTCTGAACTCAGGTTTTCCCTCGAGTCACAAAATCTTATGGAATTTTATTTTGTCATAGATTCCATCATGTGCTCTAAATGCAATTACCGGCCTGCCTAAGGGGAAAAGCTGAGATTTATCACTATATTCAGTCCCGTTTATCCACACAAATATGTATTTGAGTTCCTAATCCACCCCATCTCAAGGGTTTAACTACATTTTACAGACCATGAAATCCTCAAGCCATTGGGAAGTTCTCCTGAACAAGCTCTTTGCACTACTCTCATTCATTTCAGTGGGCCTTGTGGTGGAGAATTGCCCATTGTATTGTCTTCAGCCCAGTGACTTGCACTATGAGTTCCATAGAAGCTAATAGGAGTTTTAGGCATATATGGCTGATGGCAGAATTGCCTTAAAAATGTCTAATTACATTCATTTATTTAATTCCATTTTTATCCCTGCCTTTCTTCCAAGGAACTCAGTACAGGGTACGTGGCTCCCCGCTACCATTTTATTCTCACAACAACCCTGCAAGGTTGGTTAGATTGAGAGATAGTCACTACCCTAAGGTCACCCAGTGAACTTCAAGGCTGAATGGGGATTTGACCCATTTTATTATTTATTTTTAAATATAGATATTTTATATCATGTTTTGAACCCAAGTACCCAAAGTGGGTTTATATAACAGAAGAAAAAACCCACTGGTAATGGTAAAAACCATTACAAGACAAGCAGAATAAGAATGTTTTCACTCTCTGTCTAAACATCATCCGGTGGAATAGGGCTAGTCTCAGCCCCAGCTACCATGCTCAGGAATGCTGGAAGTTGTGGTCCAAAACATCTGGAGGGCACCAGATTGGGAATGCTCCCCTAACCTTTATGCTACAAATACTTCTCCCCAATGGGATCACTTCATACTAGACAGTGCTGCCCAGGCATCTTTTAGTCAATAGGATTTGAATGGCCAAAAGCAACTATGGTGTGATGGGAACCACCATGAGAAAGAAGAATGTCATAACTCCATTGATGGCCTGAAAGGATTCAAAACATGCTAAGATAATGGATGGACAGACGGACGGACGGACAGATGGATGGATGGGTGGGTGGATGCTGAACAATTCATAAAATACAACCATAATCTCTCTCTATTTTTTCTAAAAGAATGCTTGGACTTGTAAAGCTTTTTTCCATGAAAAGCTGGGAGAGTTCTAGTGTTTTATTTTCTGTTTGTGCTCCAAGGAACAAAAAACTCTGGTACCTAGGAAAGGGCCCCATATTCTTAGATCAACAAGTTAGTCTGACTTCAGACCTCAGACAAGTGATAGGGGAAGTCATTCATCAAGTCTTCCTAGGGTTCATAACTTCTCTGGAGCTCCTGAGACATTACCCATCATCAGATCACCCTCCTCATGGACTACTCACAGATTTTGCTTCTTCTGGGTGCTCTCCTCTCTGCTGTCACTACTAGTGTTTGAGCCTAATTTATGTGTACTCTGCAAAATCAGTGGTATTATGATCATACTCCCTCCAGCTGAACTACTCAGCCAGGTTTCTCAAAATGAGGCTATATGGAGCCTCCAAAATTAGGTACTGTTCTGCATGTCCCTCGGCCCCAGATCCCATGCCCTTTCTCTGATTCAGCCACTGTTGCCCTATTTGGATCTTTTATAACCCCACCACCTGTTGCATTTCCCCATCCTCATGGCCCCATCATGGCCATCTTCACATAAAGAGATTAAGGGCACAATCTTATGCATGTTTAGACCGAAAAAAGGTCCTACAACTCCCAACATTCCCGAGCCAGCATGCTGGGAAGCCACATTACATGAAACATTTTGCACAAGTGTAGAAGGGATACAAGGGACATTCACACATGGGAATTGCTCAGTGGAGGAAGCAATCCTATGGCCACTAGACAGAAGCTAGACAGCCATAGGATATGTTGTTTTCTGGGAACCAACCTCCCCGCACTTCCGCACTGCCTTGGAGGCAGCATGGAACAGAACTATCCTTCATGCTCGCAAGAGGAGTGCAGAGCGGCCAAACAGGGGCGTGGATGGGGGTATCCTGGGGCAGGAAGGGCGGAACTGCCTGTATGTGTCGCACAGCAGCCTCCTTCTCCGCTCCGTGCTCTCATGGCTAGACAGCCACAATTGGCTGTATAGCCAAAAATGCAGGGCAGGAGGAGCATGGAGGGAACGATCCCCTCCATGCTTCTCCTACCCTGCTTTGGATAGGCGATTGCTTCTGAGTTCGGAGGTGGCCGCCTATCTCAATAGGATTGCACCCTAATTGTAGAACTTCCTATTAAGAAGTGGCCTTCAGGGAGGAAATTAGTAATGTGTGAAGTGACTCTAAAAGGCTAGTAGGGATGTCCGAGAATTCTGCGATGGACTCCATTGAGGCCGAATTCTTTTGAATCTGGCCTCCAGAGTCCATGGCGGAATGGATCCACCTACCTCTGCCTCCCGCCGGACCCACGTGGAGCCAGATCCTCCTTGCTGGCTGGCTCCGTGCAGCAAGCGATAAGGCCACCATTGCCGTGCCATATCACTGAGCACTCACTGCAGGAAGGGATCTGGGTGCAAATGGTGTCCGCTATGCCATTTGCAGCCATAAAGGTCTTAGATTAAGCTACATGCAGCCGTAAATGGCTGCATTTAGGTCAATCTAACAGTTTTACGGCCACAAATGGCATCCACTACGCCATTTGCATCCCTGTTTTTTCACACAATAGGCTACGGCAAATATCTACGTAAATACAAATACGTAGCCTATCGCGTGAAAAAACAGGGATGCAAATGGTGTAGTGAAAGCCATTTGCGTCCGGATCCCTTCCTTCAGTGAGTGCTCAGCAATACTGCACGGCAGCCGGCAGCTCCGCAAAGTCGCCGTGGAGTGGAGCTGGCTGGCGAGGATTCCGGGGGAGGAACAGATCGCCTCCCCTCCATGGACACCCCCCCCCCCCTGGACTGGCAGGTAGGAGATTCATACGTCCCTAAAGGCTAGTCATGAGTTCATTTATAGGACAGCACCAGCTTTACTGATGATGTAACTTGGACAATCTATGTTTCCTCAATGATATTGGCATATACAGTATCTGGGATAAATGTACTGGTTTCAGTTATTTGATGTGTAAAATAATATTAAAGGTGTCTTACCCACATCTTTTACAAAGATCATTCTAATTCTCTAGCTGTGCAGCACTGCAAAACAGAACCAAGTCACTAAACTGCTTAGAAGGAAGCATTTTACACAATATAGGCCTCCGTATTTGCAATTACAATTCCCAATTTTGAAATTTAAATTTGCATTCTTGCTTGCTAAAAATCATGCACATTAGGAGAAACTACAATGACTTATCATTCCTTGATTACAGAAACTCTCAGTTTCAGTTTGCAAACCAGTTATCTCCCTGATTAAACTTTGGTTTGCGCATTTAAATGGATGACATCAATCTTAAATGACTCAATCAATTTGTATAAGCAGCAATAAAGCAGCTACTTCACTTTCTCAGAAGCTGAACTTCAATAAAACTGGGAATGCATTAAGACTCTAGTCTAGTTTTAATTTCCTCTCTAGCCACCTTCACCTAAAATTCAAAAATTCCTAAAGAACAAAGAAAAGAAAGCTTGTTCAGCTCCAGGAGAAATAGTCCTAAAGATACATATGGTTCCAAATTAGTAGATTGATCACAGTCCAATATTTCTCAATCTCCCTTGCTTTCTGAGCTCATCACTGTTTCAACAGTCTTTTGAATATTACTGACATGACTGAAACTACCTCGGAGGTATCTTACAGGAGCCAGCCCTTGATCAATCTGTGAGGTAAATGGAGATCACCAGCAGCAGGACTCATGGCACCACTGCATGCCGCTGCACGAACGTGAACAACTCACTGAAGCTACCCTATACCATAAGACTCGGGGGAGAAATTTGGGGCGGGTCCCCCTCCTGTGTTTCCACCTACATTGGTTCCATACATTAGCTCTATTCAGTTCTTTGGCAGATACCATAGCGATCCTGATTGTGGCGATGCTACTAAGCACGTTCAGCCAAGAGCCAGTGTGGCATAGTGGTTAGAATGTTGGACTGAGACTTGGGACATCTCAGGTCTAGTCCCCACTCAGCCATGAAGCTCACTGGGTGACTCTGGGTCAATCACTGACTCTCAGGGCCTGTCCAGACACTCAGGGGAAGATGCTGGTTAGGATAACTAGGGGTGGGGGGTAGCGAAACAATGATGGGCTTGCCCATCACATGACCAGGAACCAGGTAGCACCGCATGGTTCCACTAACTACCCACCTTCTGTAGTTACCTGGTGATCTTCCCAGCATGGTTACCGAGCATCCTATCATCCTCTATGGCTCGAATCAGCTCCCAGCAGCCACTCTGGCATCTGAAATGGCAACCATAGAGAAAGTCCATGGCAGCTAGAGTGTCACTGCAATGGCAGACACTCTAGCCAGTGGACTCTATGGTTGTGGCCTGAAAGTCCTCTGGAACTAAGGATGGATGAAAGTCCCTTACCTGGTCCCGCAGCTGTTTTCAGTGGGGGGGGAGGCGCCCCATCCCTCCCCGCTGAAATTCTGGCTGGGGGGGAGCGCCCCGTCTCCCTGGCCGCGAAATAAAAAAGTAAATTGTAAAAAAAAAAAAGTCATAGGCTACATAAAGATTTACGTAGCCTATCACGGCTAGATTTTCAAAGTCAGCCATGATAGGCTACGTAAATCTTTACGTAGCCTACCACGGCTGACTTTGAAAAAAAAGGAAAGCACATACGCAAATGGCGGCGCCCATGGGCGCTGCCATTTGCGTTCCTTATTTGGGCACGGGTAGTCTACGTAAATATTTACGTAGACTACAGCGAAAATAAGGGCAACGCAAATAGCCATGCCCAAATAAGGAATGCAAATGGCGGCGCCCATGGGCGCCGCCATTTGTGTACATGCTTTTTTTCCCAAAGTCAGCTGTGATAGGCTACGTAAAGATTTACGTAGCCTATCATGGCTGACTTTGAAAATCTAGCCGTGATAGGCTACAAAAATCATTACGTAGCCTATCCCTTTTTTTTTTTACTTTACTGGGAAACGGCTGCGGCAGCCGGTCGGAAGCCCGGCCGCCGCCTCCGCCGCCGCCGAAACGCCGCCGAAACGCCACTGGGACCCGCCGCCGAGAGGGACATTCACACGAGGTATGTCCCATCCCAGGGGTGGGCGGGGGGGTGTCGGAGAATTTCCCCACCAATTTCGGGGGCCGAATGCGTTGGCATTCGGCCTCCCGGAGATTCGTGGAGAAATTCTCCAACATCCCTATCTGGAACCCGTTTAAACCACAGGGGAGCCAGCCAGATGACACGGTAAGCCACACTAGGGCTCCTTAACCTTTTTGCAGGGGGTTGTTAGTGGGGGTGGCTTAGTAACCATGGGAAACTGGTTTTCTCCCCCTGTATGACATTCATGAAATTCCCTAACCATCATGGCTTTGTATTATGTGTAGGGATGTACGAAAGTCACTTACCTTTTCGACAGGGTGATTCACGGTGGGGGGGAGGCGCTCCGTCCCTCCCCCCAAAATTCTGGCCGGGGGGGAGGCACTCCGTCCCTCCCCCCTGAAATTCTGGCTGGCCGGCTCCACTCCGTAGGGATTCTGCGGAGCCGCTGGCCGGCTGCGCCAGCGGCCAGACATCCGGCCGCTGGGTAGCAGGGACACAAATGGCGGCGGCCATAGCCTCTGCCATTTGCGTCCCTGCAGTGAGCCATGATAGGCTACATAAATGTTTACGTAGCCTATCACGGCTGATTTAAAAGGAAAAAAAACACGCGCGTACGCAAATGGCAGCGCCAAATGGAGGCGGAGGCAGCCGGTCGGAAGACCAGCCACCGCAGCCGCCGAACCGCCGCCGAACTGCCGCCAAACCACCGCCGAACCGCCACCGGAGCCGCCGCCGCCAGGAAGATCTGCCCAAGGTAAATCCCATCCCGGGGGGGGGGCGGGGCAGACCGTTCCACCACCGATTTCGGGGGGCCGAATGCGCTGGCATTCGGCCTCCCTGAGATTCGTGGCGGAATTCTCTGACATCCCTAATTATGTGTGAACAGGGCCTCAGCCTAACCTACCTCACAGAGTTGTCATGAGGATAAAATGGAGAGGAGGGGAACTATGTAAGCTGCCTTGGGTTCTTTTCAAGAAGAAGAAGAAAAAAAGTAGGATATAAATGTTATGATGAGTGAGCAAGAATCCCCCATCAGACCATTTCACTGAACCCATGAAGCTTGGAAGGTGTGTGGGGGGATGTTCTTGATGGGCTTGTGTGTGCACGCCCTCCCACTTTGAGCCCGAACACATTTGCCCAAACAAATAGGCACATGATGCACTCACTCTGCATATCTAAGGCACAAATCCCTTTTTCTTCAAAAACAAAAGAAAGGGAGACTTTTTGACCTGTTTTTATTTTATTTATGTATTTATTGCATTTATATCCCATCTTTTTTCCTCTTGCAAGGAGGAACCCAAGGCAGTTTACATGCCCCCCTCCTCCATTTTATCCTCACAACAACAACCCTGTGGGGTAGGTTGGGCTGAGAGTCCGTGACTGGCCCAAAGTCACCCAGTGAGCTTCTATGGCTGATTGGGGACTGGAACCCGGATCTCCTGGCTCCCAGTCCAACACTCTCACCACTACAACATTGCTATAGTTCTGATGAGATAAAAAAAAAAAATAGCCATGAGGAATGCTCTTACTATGCCATGATGGGAGGGTGTTATTTAATCTTGAATATTTTAAAGATGGATTTTTCAGGCCTATGTATCTTTTCTCCCCTTACTGATATTTCCCACATACACACTGAAAAACTCAAATGGTGCCCCTGCCCATGCCTAGCCCGAAGCAATGGGTACACACTGAACACTAAAAAAAATGAATGCAGATGCTCAGTGGCAATTGAGGGGCCGTACTAACAAAACTATCTGCAGTGGCTAATTCTGTGAATGAACTTTTATATAATCATACGACCACAATACATGCCAGGAAAGAGTGCCCATTCTTAGGGATGTACAAAAGTCACTTACCTTTTCGCAGGGGTGATTCGCAGTGGGGGGAAGGCGCTGTGCACCTCCCCCCAAAATCCTAACCTGGCCAGCTCCGCTCCATGGCAACTCCGCGGAACCGCCGGCCAGGTGCATTCGCAGGCGTGTGGAGCCTGCGGACGCAAATGGCGGCAGCTACGGTGGCCGCCATTTGCATTCATGTTTTTGGCCGTGATAGGCTACATAAATATTTACGTAGCCTATCATGGCAAAAGACAGGGACGCAAATGGCGGCCACCGTAGCTGCCACCATTTGCGTCCGCAGGCTCCACACACCTGCGAATGCACATCATCATGTGTGATTACCAAACATTTGATGTGCAATTATATTTTATCATTCCACGACAAAGGCTTCTGAATTTTAGCCAGTCACGGCATCCCAAAATAGCATGAATGGGGGTGTGCAGGCTCTCTACAGATGGTGAACCAGCTACATGACAAAATATGGACTTTGTGCATATTCTGTAGGCATGCGGTTAGTTGTTCCTGAGCCTCAGATTGAGAACCACAGAGTAAACTTGTCAAAGGCTGATGACATCAGCAGACACATACTAGATAAAGAACATACTAGGTAAAGATCCTGTGACTGATTAGAATTCAGAGGCTACAATTCTAAAAAGCCCACCACTCACAGCCAAGCAAACCCATTAATGGCTAAGGATGGGCCACAGCCAGCTGGCTTCACTCTATAATTCATCATTTTTTTTAAAAGGAAAGAAACGGAAATGGTTATTAATTTATTTATGGCTGCCAAAATCTCAATAGCTGCTCATTGGAAGAAATGAAACCCCTGCCCCCACCCGCACCCTCATCAAATGGTTGAGGTTTTTCTTGTTTTGTTTTTAGAATTTGGGATATTGCCAGGTGAATCAACTGACTTACATCTGTGTGAGAGAAAATCACTCACTGGAAAATATTGTTGTAAAATGGGTAACGTTTGCTGCATTCTGGAATGATAAATCCCAACATAATAGGACCCAGTTATGGGACAGAAACAGCTTTGGTCACTTTGGTGGATGACCTACACTGGAAACTAGACAGGGGGAGTGTGTCCCTGCTGATTCTGCTGGACCTCTCAGCGGCTTTTGATACCATTGACCATGGTATGCTTCTCATGGTATGCGCCTCGCTGGGATGGGACTTGGAGGCACTATTTTACAGTGGCTCCATTCCTTCTTGGAGGGGCGGACCCGGAAGGTGGTGCTGGGGGACTCCTGTTCAACTCCCTGGCCATTGGCTTGTGGGGTCCCTCAGGGTTCTGTTTTGTCCTCCATGCTATTTAACATATACATGAAACCACTGGGAGAGATTGTCCAGAGTTTTGGGGTTTGGTGTTACCAATACGCTGATGACACCCAACTCTACTTTTCCTTTCCATCTAATTCCAAGGAAGCTGTTGGGGTGCTGAACCGGTGTCTGTCAGCAGTAATGGACTGGATGAGGGCAAACAAATTGAAGCTTAATCCAGACAAAACAGAGGTGCTCCTGGTCAGTTGAAAGGTAGATCAGGGAATAGGGATTCAGCTTGTGCTGGATGGGGTTACACTCCCGCTGAAGACACAGGTTCACAGCTTGGATGTACTTCTGGATTCAGCCCTGAGCCCAGATGCCCAGGTTTTAGCAGTGGCCAGGAGTAAATCAGAGGTCGGAATTAAGATTGCTGGGAGAATTATCAACAACCTCCGATATGCAGACGATACCACCCTAATGGCAGAAAGCGAAGAGGATCTAAAGAGCCTCTTGTTGAGGGTGAAAGAGGAGAGTGCAAAAGCTGGTTTGAAACTCAACATTAAAAAAACTAAGATCATGGCATCTGGCCCCATCACTTCCTGGCATATAGAAGGGGAAGAAATGGAAGCAGTGACAGATTTTACTTTCTTGGGTTCCAAGATCACCGCAGACGGTGACTGTAGCCATGAAATTAAAAGACGCTTGCTCCTTGGGAGGAAAGCTATGGCCAACTTAGACAGCATAGTAAGAAGCAGAGACATCACCTTGCCGACAAAGGTCCGTCTAATCAAAGCTATGGTTTTCCCAGTAGTAATGTATGGCTGTGAGAGCTGGACTATAAGGAAGGCTGAGCGCCGAAGAATTGATGCTTTCGAACTGTGGTGCTGGAGAAGACTCTTACGAGTGCCCTGGACTGCAAGGAGGTCAAATCAGTCCATCCTAAAGGAAATCAACCCTGACTGCTCATTGGAAGGACAGATAATGAAGCTGAAGCTCCAATATTTTGGCCACCTAATGCGAAGAGAAAACTCCCTGGAAAAGACCCTGATGCTGGGAAAGACTGAAGGCAAAAGGAGAAGGGGACGGCAGAGGATGAGATGGCTAGATAGCATCACGGATGCAATGAATATGAACTTGAGCACGCTCCGGGAGAGAGCGCAGGACAGGAAGGCCTGGCGTGCTATGGTCCATGGGGTCACGAAGAGTCGGACACGACTGAACGACTGAACAACTGAACAAAGGAGTAAATTTGCACAGTTAATGCTCATGTGCCAGCTGTGTCTGTTCCTTGAGATGTCTGACTTGGCCACAGTGACAAATGCCTTAGTTACATCCCGTTTGGATTACTGTAACGCGCTCCAGCAAAGGAGATTGTTACCTTGTCATGGTGCTGGAGCTTGAGCACCTCAGTGACGTCATGAGCTAAACCGTGAAGGGACACCCAAGACGGGAAGGTCATGGCAGAGAGGTCAGACTAAATACGATCCCTGGGGAAGGAAACGGCAACCCACCCCAGTATTCTTGCCATGAAAACTAAATGGATCAGTACAACCAGAGATATGTCGGTATACCATCGGAAGATGGGACTCCCAGGTTGGAAGATGGTCAAAATGCTACTGGGGAGGAACAGAGGATAAGTTCAACTAGCCCCAGATGTAATGACGCAGCTAGCTCAAAGCCAAAAGGACGGCTAGCAGCCAATGGTGCTGGTAGTGAACGACGAATGCGATGTTCTAAAGATCAACACAGCATCGGAACCTGGAATGTAAGATCTATGAGCCAGGGCAAATTGGATGTGGTTATTGGGGAGATGTCAAGATGAAATATAGACATTTTGGGTGTCAGTGAACTGAAATGGACTGGAATGGGCCACTTCACATCAAATGACCACCAGATCTACTACTGTGGACAAGAGGACCACAGAAGAAATGGAGCAGCCTTCATAATTAATAATAAAGTGGCTAAAGCAGTGCTTGGATACAATCCAAAAAATGACAGAATGATCTCAATTTGAATTCAGGGTAAGCCATTTAACATCACAGTGATCCAAATATACACCCCAACCACAGATGCTGAAGAAGCAGAAGTAGATCAGGTCTATGAGGATCTGCAGCACCTACTGGATAGTATGCCAAAAAAAGATGTTATTTTCATTACAGGAGACTGGAATGCTAAGGCGGGTAGTCAAACAACACCTGGAATTACAGGCAAGCATGGTCTGGGAGAACAAAATGAAGCAGGACATAGGCTGATAGAATTTTGCCAAGACAACTCACTGTGCATAACAAACACTCTCTTCCAACAACCTAAGAGATGACTTTATACATGGACTTCACCAGATGGTTGACACCGAAATCAGATTGACTACAACCTTTGTAGCCAAAGGTGGCGGACATCTATGCAGTCGGTAAAAACAAGACCTGGAGCTGATTGTAGTTCAGATCACAAACTTCTTATTGCACAATTTGGAATCAGACTAAAGAGAATAGGGAAGACCCACAGATCAGTTAGATATGAGCTCACGAGTATTCCTCATGAATATGCAGTGGAGGTGAAGAATAGATTTAAGGGACTAGATTTAGTAGATAGGGTCCCGGAAGAACTATGGACAGAAGTTCGCAATATTGTTCAGGACAGAGGCGGCAACAAAAAACGTCCCAAATAAAAAGAAAACCAAGAAGGCAAGATGGCTGTCTGCTGAGACAGCCATAGCAGGCCAAGAAAGAAGGAAAGCAAAAGGCAACAGTGATAGGGGGAGATATGCCCAATTCAATGCAAAATTCCAAAGGTTAGCCAGAAGAGATCAGGAATTATTTTTAAACAAGCAATGCATGGAAGCAATGCGTGGAAGCGGAAGAAGATAATAGAATAGGAAGGACAAGAGACCTCTTCCAGAAAATTAGAAACATCGGAGGTAAATTCCAGGCAAAAATGGGTATGATCAAAAACAAAGATGGCAAGGACCTAACAGAAGCAGAAGAGATCAAGAAAAGGTGGCAAGAATATACGGAAGATCTGTATAGGAAGGATAATAATACCGGGGATAGATTTGACGGTGTAGTCAGTGAGCTAGAGCCAGACATCCTGAAGAGTGAGGTTGAATGGGCCTTAAGAAGCATTGCTATTAACAAGGCAGCAGGAGATGACGGTATCCCAGCTGAACTGTTTAAAATCTTGCAAGATGATGCTGTCCAGGTGATGCATGCCATATGCCAGCAAATTTGGAAAACACAAGAATGGCCAACAGATTGGAAAAGATCAACTTATATCCCCATACCAAAAAAGGGAAGCAACAAAGAATGTTCAGACTATCGAACAGTGGCACTTATTTCACATGCCAGTAACGTAATGCTCAAGATCTTGCAAGGTAGACTCCAGCAATTCTAGGGATGTACGAAAGTCACTTACCTTTTAACAAAATTGATTCGCGGTGGGGGGGAGGTGCTCCGTCCCTCCCCCCTGAAATTCTGGCCAGGGGGGAGGCGCTCCATCCCTCCCCCAAAAAATTCTGGCCGGGGGGGAGGCGCTCCGTCCCTCCCCCCCCGAATCCTGGCCGGCCGGGTCCGCAAATGGCGGCGGCCATAGCCGCCGCCATTTGCATCCCTGCAGTCAGCCACGATAGGCTACGTAAATGTTTATGTAGCCTATCATGGCTGATTTAAAAAAAAAAACACGCATATGCAAAATGCGTTCCTTATTTTGACACGTCTTAGTCTACATAAACATTTACGTAAACTAAGACGGAGAAAATAAGGGGAACGCAAATAGCGTAGACGCGACGCTATTTGCGTTCCCCTTATTTTCGCTGTCTTAGTCTACGTAAATGTTTACGTAGACTAAGACGTGTCAAAATAAGGAATGCAAATGGCGGCGCCCATGGGCGCCGCCATTTGCGTACACGCGTGTGTGTTTTTTCTTTCAAATCAGCCATGATAGGCTACGTAAACATTTACATAGCCTATCATGGTATTTTTAAAAAATCTAGCCATGATAGGCTACGTAAATCTTTACGTAGCCTATCACGCTGTTTTGGGGTTTTTTTTTACTAGAAATGGCGGCAGCGGCAGCCGGTCAGAAGCCCGGCCGCCGCAGCCGTCGCCACCGCCGCCAAACCGCCACCAAACCACCGCCAAACCGCCGCCAAACCGCTGCCGGAGCCGCTGCTGCCAGGAAGATTCGCCCAAGGTAAGTCCTGTCCCGGGGGGGTGGGGGGGCAGACCGTTTTGCACCAATTTTGGGGGGCCGAATGCACTGGCATTCGGACTCCCCGAGATTCGTGATGAAATTCTCTGACATCCCTAAGCAATTCATGGAATGAGAATTGCCAGATCTACAAGCTGGGTTTAGAAAAGGCAGAGGAACTAGAGACCAAATTGCCAATACCCGCTGGATAATGGAGAAAGCCAGGGAGTTTCAGAAAAACATCTATTTCTGTTTTATTGATTATTCTAAAGCCTTTGACTGTGTGAATCATAACAAATTGTGGCAAGTTCTTGGTGGTATGGGGATACCAAGTCATCTTGTCTGCCTCCTGAGGAATCTGTATAACGACCAAGTAGCAACGGTAAGAACAGACCACGGAACAACGAACTGGTTTAAGATTGGGAAAGGAGTACAGTAGGGTTGTATACTCTCACCCTACCTATTCAACCTGCATGCAGAACACATCATGCAACGTGCTGGGCTTAATGAAGCCAAGGCTGGAGTTAAAATCACTGGAAGGAACATTAACAGCCTCAGATATGCAGATGATACCACTTTGATGGCTGAAAGCGAGGAGAAGCTGAGGAACCTTACGACGAAGCTGGAAGAAGAAAGTGCAAAAGCTGGGTTACATTTAAACCTCAAAAAAACAAAGATAATGGCAACCAGCTTGATTGATAACTATTTATTTATTTATTTATTAAATTTATTAATCGCCCATCTGACTGGTCACCCAGCCACTCTGGGCGATGTACAACCCACCATAAACAATTTAAAACAATAAAATTTTACCATAATTTTTTTTTTTAAAAAAATACCCTAACCCACCCCAAATGCCTGCCTGAACAACCACGTTTTTAATGCACGACGGAAGCTCATTAAAGAGGGGGCATGACGGAGTTCCCTAGGGAGGGAGTTCCACAGAGTGGGGGCCACCACAGAGAAGGCCCTCTCCCTCGTCCCCACCAGTCTAGCTGTCCTGGCTGATGGGACAGAGAGAAGGCCATCCGAGGCTGATCTTGTTAAGCGGCCTGTCTGGTGTTGCTGGAGGCGCTCCTTAAGATAGGCTGGGCCGGAACCATATAGGGTTTTAAAGGTCAAAACCAACACCTTGAATTTGGCCCGGAAAACAACTGGTAACCAGTGCAACTCCTTCAGCACTGGAGTGATGTGATCTCGCCGGCGGCTGCCTTTAATCAGGCGAGCCGCCGCGTTCTGTACCAGCTGCAGTTTCCGAACCGTCTTCAAGGGTAACCCCACGTAGAGCGCATTACAGTAGTCTAAACGAGAGGAGACCAGGGCATGTACTACCGATGGGAGCAGATGGTCGGGAAGGTAGGGGCGTAGCCGCCGTATCAGATGGAGTTGATACAGCGCTGTCCGGCTCACAGCTGACACCTGAGCCTCCATGGACAGCTGGGAGTACAAAATGACCCCCAGGCTGCGGACCTGGTCTTTCAAGGGTAGCTGTACCCCATTCAACACCAGGTCAACATCCCCCAGCCTCCTCTTGTCTCCCACCAAAAGTACCTCGGTCTTGTCAGGGTTGAGCTTCAGCTTATTCCTCCCCATCCAGCCACTCACCGTCTCCAGACATTTGGACAGGGATTCTACGGCCAACCTTGGTGAAGATTTGAATGAGAGGTAGAGCTGAGTGTCATCCGCATATTGATGACACTGCACCCCAAACCTCCTGATGATAGCCCCCAGTGGCTTCACATAGATGTTAAATAGCATCGGGGAGAGGATGGAACCCTGTGGCACCCCACAAGTAAGTGGCCACGGGTCCGAAACCTCCTCTCCCAGTGCTACCCTCTGGTACCTGCCAGAGAGGAAGGACTGGAACCACCGCAATACAGTGTTTCCAATGCCCAACCCCTCCAGGCGGTCCAGGAGGATACCGTGGTCAACGGTATCAAAAGCCGCTGAGAGGTCGAGGAGAACAAGGAAGGAGCATTCACCCCTATCCAGAGCCCTCCTCATATCATCCACCAAGGCGACCAAGGCCGTTTCTGTCCCATGCCCAGGCCTGAAGCCCGACTGAAATGGGTCTAGATAATCAGTTTCTTCCAAGTGTGCCTTCAACTGCACCGCCACCACCCGCTCAATCACCTTGCCCAAAAATGGCAGATTTGAGACTGGGCAAAAGTTGTTCAGAACTTGAGGATCCAAGGAGGGCTTCTTTATGAGCGGTCTTATCACTGCCTCCTTGAGGGCTGATGGCATCACTCCCTCCTCAAGGGAGGCGTTCACCACCGCCTTGATCCCCTCACCCAGTCTCTCTCTGCAGCTCATAATGAGCCAAGATGGGCAAGGATCAAGTAAGCAGGTGGTTGGCCTTACAGATGAAAGCACCTTGTCCACTTCATCAGGAGGAAGAAGCTGGAACCGATCCCACAAAACCGGTTTGCCACAGGCCGCCTCTTGCTCACTAACTGTATCCACAGTGTGCAGAGTAACACACCTAATCTGATCAATTTTATCTGCAAAGTGCCTTGCCAAAGCCTCACAGGAGGCCTTAGAATGCTCCAGTGGTTCCGGAGCCACAGGACCGACCAGGCTCCGGACCACTTGGAACAGCCTCCTGGGGCAGCACTCTGCAGACGCGATGGAGGCAGCATAATATTCCTTTTTTGCTGCCTTCACCGCCACGTGATAGGCTGAAGATATAGCTCTAGCCCGTGTCTGATCGTCTTTGGAGCGAGACTTCCGCCACCGGCGCTCTAGCCGTCTCACCTCCTGTTTCAGAGCTCGTAACCACGGATTGAACCATGGTGCAGTCCGAGCCCTGTTCAGGGGGAGAGGGCGTTTCGGAGCCACCCGATCTAATGCCCCAGTGATTGCGGCATTCCAGTCACCCACCAGGGTCTCGACCGAGTGGCCGTTGGCATGCCCCAGAGAATCCCCAAGCGCGTTCAGGAATCCATTTGGATCCATAAGACGCCTGGGGCGGACCATTTTAATGGGTCCTCCACCCCTGCGGAGGGGTTGTGGAACCGAGAAGTCCAACATCACCAGATAGTGATCTGACCATGACAAGGGGGTGGTGGATATACCCCCGACTTCCAGATCACTCCCCGCTTCTCCAGAAACAAACACAAGGTCTAGTGCATGACCGGCTACATGGGTGGGCCCAGTTAGAATATGGTGCAGCTCCCAGGAGGCCATGGTCTCCATGAAGTCCCGAGGTGCTCCTGTGAGGATGGCCTCCGAATGTACGTTGAAGTCCCCCAACACCAGTAAGTTAGGGGACTGTACACGCACATCATAGACCACCTCAAGCACCTCGGCCAGGGAGTCAGTCGTGCAGCGGGGTGGACGGTACACGAGCAGAATCCCCAGACTGCCCTTCGGGCCCAACCTCCAGTACATGCACTCAGCAACCTTGGTCTCCCGGAGAGGGGGTCTGGTGAAGACCAAGGACTCTCGGTAGATAACAGCCACTCCCCCTCCCCGATCCCCAGCCCTCGGCTGCTGTGCATACGAAAATCCAGCTGGACACATGGCTGCAAGGGTTGGAGCAGCAGCCTCGGCCAGCCAGGTCTCCGTAATACATGCCAGGTCTGCACCCTCATCCAGGATCATGTCATGGATGAGGGAGGTTTTCTGGGTAACAGACCTGGCATTGCAGAGCAGCAAACGAAGGCCAGAAGATGGGGTCACGCCTCCCCCAGCCATCCTTTGGCTCTGGACAGGCCCGGAGCAGGGGACAGATACTACACATCTCTCCCTTGTTCCCCTTAGCTGGCATGGCCTGCCCCTAGCGCTCCGCCAGCGCCTGCCGCCCAGCCTCGGTATGTTCTGGCCCCCAACACTCCCCCCACTGCCTCCATCAGGTGGACACATGCCCCCTCGCTCCCGCCTATCAGGCAGGCTACCCACCCCTAAAAACACAACAAAATCCCCCCCAACAAAATAAAACAAACAAACAAAACAATTAAAATCCCCTTAAAAATGCCAGGCAGGAGTCCACAGGGAAGGCCTGGTGGCGGTGGTAGCGGCGACGGCGGCAGCAGCAGGCCCAGCGGCTGCAAGCACGCCTCTTCCCCGGTGGTGGTGGTGGTGGCTTCTCCTGCAGGCCCTGGCTCTCCCAGGCCACCTCAGCCAGCCAGCTTATGTAGCCCCTCCAGGGAGGGGCAGGTGGAGTAGCACAGCTGGCTCGGTACCTGGGGGCCTGGTCCTGCAGGGACTGGCGGTCCACCAGGCAGAAGTCCACAAGGAAGGCCCGGTGGTGGTGGCAGCAGCGGCGGCGGCAGCAGGCCCAGCGGCAGCAAGCACGCCTCTTCCCCGGTGGTGGTGGTGGTGGTGGCTTCTCCTGCAGGCCCTGGCTCTCCCAGGCCACGTCAGCCAGCCAGCTTATGTAGCCCCTCCAGGGAGGGGCAGGTGGAGTAGCACAGCTGGCTCGGTACCTGGGGGCCTGGTCCTGCAGGGACTGGCGGTCCGCCAGGCAGAAGTCCACAAGGAAGGCCCGGTGGTGGTGGCAGCGGCGGCGGCAGCAGGCCCAGCGGCGGCAGCAGCAGGCCCAGCGGCGGCAAGCACGCCTCTTCCCCGGTGGTGGTGGTGGTGGTGGCTTCTCCTGCAGGCCCTGGCTCTAACTGGCAAATAGGGAGGGAGAAAACGTGGAGGCAGTGACAGACTTTGTCTTTCTAGGCGCAAAGATTACTGCAGACGCTGACTGCAGCCAGGGAATCAGAAGACGTTCACTTCTTGGGAGGAGAGCAATGACAGATCTTGATAAAATAGTTAAGAGCAGAGACATCACACTGACAACAAAGGTCCGCATAGTTCAAGCAATGGTATTCCCCGTAGTAACCTATGGATGTGAGAGCTGGACCATAAGGAAGGCTGAGTGAAGGAAGATAGATGCTTTTGAACTGTGGTGCTGGAGGAAAATTCTGAGAGTGCCTTGGACTGCAAGAAGATCAAACCAGTCCATATTCCAGGAAATAAAGCCAGACTGCTCACTTGAGGGAATGATCTTAAAGGCAAAACTGAAGTACTTTGGCCACATAATGAGAAGACAGGAGACCCTGGAGAAGATGCTGATGCTAGGGAAAGTGGATGGCAAAAGGAAGAGGGGCCGACCAAGGGCAAGGTGGATGGATGATATTCTGGAGGTGACGGGCTCGACCTTGGGGGAGCTGGGGGTGGCGACGGCCGACAGAAAGCTCTGGCATGGGCTGGTCCATGAAGTCATGAAGAGTCGGAAGTGACTGAACGAATCAACAACAATAACAACAACAACAACAACAACAACGCACTCTACGTGGGGCTGCCTCAGAAGAGTATTCGGAAACTTCAGCTGGTTCAAAGAGCTGCTGCCAGACTGCTGACTGGGGATGGTTACAGGGAGCATACAACTCCCCTGTTAAAACAGCTTCACTGGCTCCCAGTCTGTTTCCGGGCACAATTCAAAGTGCTGGTCATGTCCTATAAAGCCCTATACAGCTCAGGTCCAGGTTATCTGAAAGACCGTATTCTTCCCTATGAGCCTACTCCTGCCCTGAGATCTTCAGGGGAAGCCCTTCTTGCTGTCCCGCCACCATCACAGGCACACCTGGTAGAAATGCGGGAGAGGGCCTTCTCGGTGGCTGCCCCAAGGCTCTGGAACTCCCTTCCCAGGGAGGCAAGAGTGGCACCCTCCTTGATATGTTTTTGTAGGCATGTAAAAACTTCTTTGTTCCAGCAGGCCTTTGGGGAAAACTAGTCTGGTCCTGTGAAAATATGACGGATGGATACTATTTTTCTTATTGTCTTTTAATGTTTTGATATTTTTACAATTTTAATATTGATGATTGAATTATATTTTTAACTTTCATACACTTGTATTTATATTTATATTTATATGTTTTAATTGTACAAGTTTTAATGTTGTAAAGCCGCCTTGAGTCCCACTACTGGGGAAAAGGTGGGATATAAATATAACAACAACAACCAACAACAACAACAACAACATAATGTCCATCTGTTCTCTCTTTTTTTCAGGAATATGAAATGATATGTTCAGGCTTATTTCAGAATGAATTTATTTCTTATCAGATTTTGTATTTTGTGAGGTTATCATAAACTTCTGTTGAAAAAAAAGAGAGATGGACCAGGGTCCATGGTGTCCCTCCAGATTCATACACTGAGGACATGGGGGCAGGGGGTGAGGTGGGGGGATCAAATTAGTTCTACCCTGCATTAGAACTGAACTCCTCAGAGACAGGATGCAACCTGCCTTCAGTCTTTATCCCCACATGTATAAGTATGTAAACAAATAAATAAATGTCCACCCCTACCTGCACTTCACTCCCACCCATTAAAAACAATTCTAAAAATGTTGTCTCAACTCAGACATAATACAAGTTCCCTGCCCAGCCCTGAGGTCTGGGGCCACCTTGGCTGAGTCAGTTCAATTTACCCAGGAAACAATAAGCTCTCTCTCACAATTGTTTTCTTTTTAAAAAAAAAATTAACAGAAGGAACAAACAAATTAACTATAGCGGGACATGAGGCTTGGCAAGATCACCTGCTGCACCCTTCTTTGGGACAATACAGCCCAGAAGCCATTATAAACAAATATGCTCTAGGGAAATATATAACTGCTGTTTCCACAGTTGGTAGAAGTGATTAATTATACTTGAAAGCACAGGGTTTCTTCCGTGGATAATGCACTATTGACATCCATAAGGCATTACCTTATATCTCCCTGGTAACACTGAGGTTACTCAGTGGGACAGCAGCATAGACCCATTGGGCAAGGAGGAGGGATTGTCATTGTCTGTCATGGTACCATCATTCTCTCTAGGCATCCTGTCTGGCAATCCACTGACTTTGAAAGCCTGCACTTAATGTTGGGAGCCCACGACACGATAGGGATTGTGTTGGTGTACTGCTGTGGTTTCCATGGTAGGTCCCTGGCCATGTCTCTTGGGGAGGTGATGTTAATGTTATAAATGAGCACGCCTCCAATGGCAGCCATTTTGTGAGAGTGACCACAACACTCACTCAAAATTCCACGTGCCCACTGACCCAACAAGGTTGAGGATCCGTACTGTCTATATTGCTGCCTAACAGTCTCCCTTCCTGAGCTGACAGAGGTGATCTCTAGTGTGGTTCTGGAAACCCTAAAGCTCTTTTTCTTGGGAGAGTTCAGTGTCTATGCAGAGACTTCTTTGTCAGGACTACTTCACTCGGACTTCATGGCCACAAGGACAACCAGGGGCCTGTCCTTGTTGATTTGTGACCCTACCCGTGGTGCTGGACATACCCTTGACCTGGTATTTTGTTCAAAGAGAAGATGATCTGGGGTTGGAGGGGAGGCTGGCTCCCTTTGTCATGAACAAATCATTGCTTGGTGAGGTTTAGGCATGTGACACCACTGGGGTGCAGGGCCTGTTCAGAAGGTCTGCCCCTGGCAGATTATGATCCACCTGATTTATGTGTGTGGGGGGGAGGTGTTTCTGGATCATATTGCTGGCGGTTCTCCCGATGACCTGGGCAATTGGTATAATAGCTGCTAAATGCCCTGTTCCCCTTGGTCCCCTCAGCCACTATCCATGTGACCCACAGAGTCCTAGAGAGTTCCACCCCTATCCTCTATAGTCCAGTTGACCAGGATCATTAGGGGGAAAAGGTTTAACCTAGCCCATCCCAGCTCTCCCTGTATGCAAGGTGACTGCTTTTTCATGCTGGTATTAGTAATCTGGCTCTGGATTGCTGTTGGGGTTAAAGCCTTCCCCCCATCCAGCAATCCTGGATCAGGATCATTGGGGTCTGAGGTTAAAGCCTCTCCCACCGAGCAATCCTGATCAAGATTGCTTGGTGATTCTGCTCCTGAACGTTTGTGTGTCTGTGTGTGTGTGTGTGCGCGTGAGAGAGAGAGAGAGAGAGAGAGAGAGTAGGGTGGACACTTATAAATCCCCTCCCATAAAGGAAATGCATCACTAAAAAAAAGGACTAATGGAACACTGCTTTGCATAAAGTCGGTATGCGTTAATTAATATGTATACATGCAAATTTAGAAATGGTAATTACTGTTTAAATAGAAATACAGTACATCTCACCATAATGTGCAAGACTTGGACTGGGAAGCCCTTCAAATAGAGCATACCTTCAAAATAAAGGACTGTCCTCTGAAAAAGAGGACAAGTGGCCACACTAAGAGAGTCTGAATCGGTATCTGTGAATGAATGTGTTCTGGTCCCACCCAGTACTGCCTCACTCACCACCAGTGCTGCTCACTGCCTCTCTCAAAGGGTTCCACAGAAGCCAATGCAACCCCCCAACCCACCCTAAAAAGCTCGGCCATTTATTTATGTATTTAAAATATGTATAGGCTGCTGTTTAGGGCAAGACCCTTCTCTGCTTTAGAGGTTAGCTGCTGCACAACTGGGTTGGGGTGGATGAGGGGAAATAAGCACCTTCCTACTTTCTCCCAAGTATGTTCCCAAGAGAACATCACTGGGCAAGGCCTTTCTCAGTCAGCATCCATACTCAGCATCAGCCCTCAGTATCGTTTTATTTTATGCCACTTTTCCATGGTAGATGAGGCCCCAAATGACTCACAAGAATATCGGAACAGAACAATACACAAATAACATATGATAACAGCTCGAGATTATTCATTACGGCAATTTGACAAGACAGGTCAGCAAACTGTAAACAGTCAGTGATAGGAACAACCATTCCGCAGGCCAGGCCAGACATTTCATGTTAATCAGTGAAATTTAACACTGACGTTTAAACAGTCAGCTAATCATTCATGCTAAGACCTAACAAACCCAAATCCACATAGCAGCAAAAATAGTATATGCTGTTGCCCCAAACGAAATGTTGCCACCAACAGCGAGCCATAAAGCAAGACCAGCACACTCCCATGCCAAGTGGCATGGGCCACTAAACCAGGGAACCATATTTTACAATACACACAGCCAGATGGTCTCTAGCATGAACACAGCCCCATTATGAGGCCCCCAGCAAAGAACTGGATGTGCCCAGTCTCGTCTGATCTTGGAAGCTAAGCAGGGTCAGCCCTGGTTAGTATTTGAATGGGAGACTGCCTGGGAATCAGGCTTCCTGCATTGAGCAGGGGGTTGGACTCAATGGGCTTGTAGGCCCCTTGCAACCCTATGATTCTATGGACAAAATCATTTCATGGACCAGAAGCTGCCCTTGACTCATCACTTGCGCATCTTTGAACTACATAATTGCTTATAATTGCCATTGTATATAAAACGTTGTAAGTGGGCTCTATAGAACAAATATCCTGACTCCAAAATTTCCTTTTTAAAAACATCTTGCCCTATATTTAAAATATATGGAAAGGGCCAGTTCCCGCGCTCACCAGTCCCGACATCTCAGACACAAGGGTGAGTGTGTGCCCATGAGCGCTCTTGGCATCATGCATGCAATGGCAATAGTGGGTGAATGCACATATCGAAATGCATGCATATCTCCCAGGTTCCTACAGTCCTTTCACCCCATTTTGGGAGGTCACCAGATTAGGAATCGATTGCATGTGCATGCCTCCTTAAATGCATATGCCAAAGCAACCACTCTGTTGCATTCCAGGTGAAAAGTTTGCATGCGGGTTTATGCTACACGCTGCAGACACAGGATTTGGGATAGTGAGTGTAAGAACAGGCCAGGCAACCTGCTTAAAAAGAATGCATGATCCAGCTCTGCAAAGGCAGTTCAGTATCTACTGAAATGAACCAGACGGTGAGCTCTTAAAATGCTGTGCAAACTTGCATTAGCTCCATTGATTGTATTCATTGTTGAGGATCTTCAGGGCTGGAGGACCCAGCCTAGTAAGCTACCATGGAATGTGAGTGCTCAGAGCCAGGTAAGATAGGATATGTGGCTTCTGCTTCTACAGGTGTTTTTACTGAGATGACACTTCTGACAGCTTTAACACAGGTGATTAATAGCACAGACAGGTGCATGATGAGTTGAATACACTGGGCAGGTGTCTAATTGAAGCCAGTGGAGGGGAAAGAAAAAAAAAAAGGTAATGGGTACATTCAAGAAGAATTAGCTTGTCAAGGGAAATGAGAAGCTATTAAATATGGTAGCGCTCATGAAACTGGGTTGTAAATTGCATCCATAATTAGCCGTGTTATGCAACCGAGTTTCATCAAAGGGATGAAACCAAAAAGGTGCTTGTGTGTCAGTTCACTTTTTTTCCCCCTAGTCATCAACTTGTTGACTGCATTTTAATCATCTCTGAAGTGCAGAGGAGCAAGGCTGGCTGTTGAACCTGCCCGCAACCAGCCAGCCCACACCTGCCATAAAACAACACCTGTGCTGTGCAAAAGGTCACACTGGGTCAGGGTTGCCAACAGCAGGGCGCTTGGCTGCTGCAAGCAGAGCGGCAGCACAGGAGGAGTGAGAGCTGGAAGCAAAGCAGGAGAAACTGAAGCTCTCCAGCTCTCCTACAGGGCTACAGACTTGAATGCAAAGCAGTTGAAACCAAGAAACCGAGAGATCTGAACCTACATGGGGTGATGCAGAGTTCCATCCTCATGGTGAGGGCTCTGGTGTTCAGCCAAGTTCTGAGACTGGGACCTAGCCTTGTGATCTGCTGCCACAGAGTGCTCTGCCTTCAGAGCCCTCTTAAAAGACAGAAGGGAAACCTGCAGGAGCAGGGCCCCTAGTGTGGTGGCCTTCACCCTATGGAATGCCCTTCCAACTGAGATCGGGCATGCGTGTGCCTATGCTACTTCATTTTTGACATTTGCAGAAGACTTTTCTTTTCAGACAAGCATTTCCTGACTGATGAGTAAATTCCAGCCACTGTTTTATTGATCTGTTTGTTTCACTGCAACATTTGCATTTTGCATTTTTGCATTTGTGTGTTTATTGTGCACTGCTCCAATATAGGAACATAAGAAACTGCCTTATGCGGAGTCAGACCCTGGGTCCATCTAGCCCAGTATTGTTGACACACTGACTGGTAGTAGCTCTCCAAAGTTTCAGGCAGGATTCTTTCTGAGCCCTACCTGGAGAAGCCAGGGATTGAATCTGGGACCTTGCATGAAAAGCAGGTGCTCGACTACTGAGCTACTGTATGTTCCTTCTCTACATCTCTCAGTGTAGAGCAGTTTATACATTCCAGAATAAAAATAAATAAAATCAACATACAACATCCACCTCTGTGCTTAACAGGCAATGAAAAGCCTCTGGATAGGCTGGACCTGATAGACATGCCAGTCAACAGAGCATTGCCAGTTCCTTGTTGTTATGCCACAATTCATTTCCAATTTAAATGCCACCATTTCCAATTTAAAAAAAAACGTGATAGGCTACGTAAAGATTTACGTAGCCTATCATGGCTAGATTTTAAAAAAATACCATGATAGCCTACGTAAATGTTTACGTAGCCTATCACGGCTAAGTTAAAAAAAACCCCGCGTGTACGCAAATGGCGGCGCCCATGGGTGCCGCCATTTGTGTTCCTCATTTTGGCACGTCTAGTCTACGTAAACATTTACGTAGACTACGGCGAAAATAAGGGGAACGTTAATAGCGTAGTGTCTACGTAAATGTTTACGTAGACTAGACATGCCAAAATAAGGAACGCAAATGGCGGCGCCCATGGGCGCTGCCATTTGCGTACGCACGGTTTTGTTTTTTGTTTTTTACTCAGCTGTGATAGGCTACGTAAACATTTACGTAGCCTATCACGGCTGACTGCGGGGATGCAAACGGCGGCGGCTACGGCCACCGCCATTTGCAGACCCGGCTGGCCAGGATTCGCGGCCGGAGGGACGGGGCGCCTCCCCCCCAGCCAGAATTTCGGGGGGAGGGACGGGGCACCTCCCCCCCACCTCGAATCACATTTCATCAAAAGGTAAGTGATTTTCGTACATTCCTAATCCTCAGGCTACAATAACTGAATCTCATCCAATAGAACTGGACCAGATGGTGCTCTGAACACCTCTACCAATGGAACTGCATTAATCGTGGTGTCCAATTCATGGCGAATCTGAGTGACTTTATCTTCAAAGTGCCGTGCAAACTTGTCACAGCATGCAACCGAGGGTTCCACGGTCTCTCTCCCTGGCCCAGAATGTAACAAACCACAAACCACTTGGACTGGTTATGGAATGGTCTCCCCTTGGAAGCCCAGCTGGCACCAAAGCTGGCCTCATTTCAGTGCCAAGTTAAGACCGAGCTTTACCAACACTTTTAGGTCTCCTTGACTGTTGCTTGGTTTTTATTTGGTTTCTTGGGTTATTAATGCTGATTTTATATTGCTGATGAGTATTATGGACTGTGGTTTTAGGCTGAAATGGTTTAACTGTTGTATCCCTCCCTGAGATCTGTTGCTCTAGGGTGGGTCAGAAATATTTTAATTACTAAATAAGGCCAAGTATGAAACCAATTATTGCAAATGAAAGATGAGACGGTGCATAGCAGGCAAAAAGAAGAAGCAGCTCCCTTCAGCAGCCGGTTAAGGAATGGCCTCCAAAGAATGCCTACTCAGACCCACTGGCAATTAGTTAAACTTGCACTGGCAGAAGATGGGTAGGTGGGCATGTTTCTGCCTCTAACTGCTGCCAGGGGGGGACATGACTGCCTTAAATGGGCATAGCCATACCCGCTACCCTTGATTTGGCAGCATAGGCCAACACATAAGCCTGCATAAGCCAACACAGCCAACTCAACCTGTTCCCCCATACTGCATCCCTCTAAGGCAGGGATGGGGAACATGTGGTCATCCAAATGTTGTTGGACCACAACTCCCATCATCCCTCACCACTGACTATTCTGGCTGATGGGAGTTGCAGTCCACTAACCTCTTGAGGGCCACAAATTCCCCACCCGCGCTCTAAGGCAGCCTTCCCCAACCTGGCTCCTTCCAAATGTTTTTGGCTAAAAGTCCTGTCAGCCCAAGGCAGCATGGCCAATGATCAGGGATGATGGGAGCTATAGCTGAAAACATATTTCCCTGGTTGGGGAAGGCTGTTCTAAGGTATTGTCAGCAACAGCAGCCCTCCTCTCACATAGGTTAGGAAGTGCCACTCCTTCTAAATGTGCTAGCAGATGATGCCACAGTTTCTTAACAACCGAGCCTTCACTTAATCAAATAGCACAGTACATCATCTGCCAAGCATATCATTCTCAGCCAAGCATGATTTACATAGCACCAAATTCAAATATTCATGATTTTGCAGTACACACTAGACTTCTTCAATTTTACTTCCATGCATACACTAAACATATGGAAGAGGCAGGACCACACCCTGTTGTCCCCACCTCCAATGTCTGTGCATGGACTGGAAAATTTGGAAAGGGATGCCTGGTATGTATAGTTGTACACCTGTAAGCATTCCATACAGTCGGGGTACCAATGCATGGACAATGGGATACAGCAATGCTGGGTCAAGGCCAACAGGGCATGGTCGCCCCCCCCCCCAATGTGTTTAGTGCATGCCTAAGGGAACAACTCAAGTGGGTTTCAGTGTACACATTTTCTGTGACATTATACTTTATTCTGGCACATGTAGGAATTTCTGATCACTGTTAAACCATGGAGATTTCACAAAGCAAATTAGCAGTGCCACAGGGATACTTTCTATTTAGATGTGGTGCACACTCGGGAATCAAAAGGACCTGCAAGGCCAAGACTTCAAAGAATATGGCTCTTTTAAAGAAACATTAACCTTAACACATGTTTGCACATTCCCATGAGACGGTGAGATGGGCATGGCAGCAGTGATGGTCTGAACAGGCCATAAACGTTGACTTCCTCTAGCGCTGGGGTGTTGTGCTTTCAATATTGTTTTTATACAGAGAAATGGTTCCCTTTGATTGTATTATTTTAAACATCTGGGTGCTAAACCCCTTTTGCAAGTCATGTAAGCCAAACAATTTTTAAGAGTTCCAGGCCTTGCAGATGGAGGGATTCAGTCTGTAGGTGGTCTTTTCCCATTGAGCTCAATAGGGAAATAAAAGGAGACTTGGGTGCATTAATAATATCCCTGAACATCTTCTGTGATTTTTCCCACAATCTGTAGTCTCAGTACACATGTTTGGAACAGTTTGAAAGCAACCATATTTCTATTTGTGTTTCGGGACATTTAAAAATCTGGATTATGATAACATTCTCTAAAATTGAGAAATTCTGGGATACATGCATTAGTGACCAAATGGCTTAAACTATACAGAAGGGAAGAAATGAACAAGTCCCACACGTCCATACATTGAAGAGTGGGTGGCAGAACAGAAACAGATGCGAAAAGTTTGCTTCCTTTACTTCTTTTGCCTGATCAAACCATGAAACTCACACAGATAGTGCCAGGTCTTGCTATGGTCAGGCCTGGCATGCCTCAAAGTAAATCACCAGATGTCTGCTTTGATTTGCAAGATGAAATGATTTTAGACTGCAGCATCACTAGCAATTACGAATGGACTCAACTTTCATCAAGAAGTCTCCAGACATTTCACACGTTATGGGAAACACTGATGACATTCTCACTGTTGGTGGAACATGTAAAGGGACAACGTGCTTATCTTCCACAGGGGAAGATGGGGAAGGTATACTTGCATCAAGAGTTCATGTGATTCTCCGGGAGGGAGTTTGTCCCCTTTACACATTATCCCAGAAGTGTGAAAATGCCACAGTGCCTGTCTTTTCTAGCACTTTGGGTAATGTGAAGCTGTCCTTAGAATTGTTCACATGCATGTGGGGAGAAAACATATCATGGAGAAACACTGCAATTTCACCTGTTTACGTTTTGCTGTGCTTAGATACTTTGTGTGACCTCTGTGAGGCTATAATGTATCTGAGTAGGCCAGAGGCCTAGCTTTGTTACTGTTTATGCAGCCTTAAACAGTTGTGGTTGCCTTGGCTACAGTGGCTTATGACTGAAGGCTTCAGGCTGTTTCAAGTAGAGCTGTGCATAAATGGCCTCTCAAAATTCTCCAGCCTAATTTTGGGCAGAGAAAGGGGAGGGGGCAATTTCTCCGAATTTCTCCTGGGGGGGAGAAATTCTCCAACAGTTTCTCACAGATAGGGATCACTATTGGCAGAGGTTGTAGCACAGGTTCTTTCTTTTTCTCAAAGGTTTTTGGTTTATTTCACTGCTTCTGTAGGTGGCAACAACATCAACTGTGGTGAGGCTCCCACTTTTTTGAGGCAGAATTTTTATTTTCTTTGGGTGGTGTTTTTGAGCTTACCTAATCACTGTGAGGTTGCTGAGGGTGCTGTTTGGGGATGTACGAAATGACTTCCCTGGTTCGTTTCGTACATCCATGGGGGGGGAGGTGCTCCATCCCTCCCCCCGAAATCCTTGATGGCTGGCTCCGCTCCGTGGCAACTCCGTGGAGCCGAATGGCCGGGGCAGCCTGCAGCTACATCCGGCCGCTGCTGGGCTGCGCAGGGACGCAAATGGCAGCCACTGTAGCCGCCACCATTTGCGTCCCTTTTTTTTGCCATGATAGGCTATGTAAATATTTACGTAGCCTATCAAGGCAAAAAAAAAAAAGGGAATGCAAATGGTGGGGCTATGGCGGCCGCCATTTGCGTTCCCTTTTTTAGCTGTGATAGGCTATGTAAGTATTTACGTAGCCTATCACGGCAAAAAAGGGAACGCAAATGGCAGCTGCCATAGCTGCTGACATTTGCATTCCCTTTTTTTTTTTGCCATGATAGGTTACGTAAATATTTACATAGCCTATCACAGCCTCTGCAGGGACGCAAATGGCATCCCTGTGTTAGCCGTGACAGGCTACGTAAGTATTTACGTAGCCTATCACTGCTAAAATGGTGAAGCGAATGGCGGCCGCATCTGCGGCCGCCATTTGCAGAACAGCACGAACAGCAGCAGGTGAGTGCTCCTGTTCATGTGCCTTTCATGGGGGGGGGCAGGGGGCTTCATTCCACCACGGGTTTCAGGGGGCTGAATGCACTGGCATTCGGCCTCACCGAGATCCATGGCGGAATTCTCCGCCATCCCTAGTGCTGTTTGGGTTTTCTCTCTGTATTACTCATCTTTCCATTGCTCTGCAGCTTCCCAGGCCACATGCAGTTCCTGAACTGAAAAAGCCCCATGGGAGGAATTGCCTCATGATGTCTTCCCCATGATGGCTTTAATTGAAGCACGGGAAGCCAAGGAGGCTACGGGCTGCCACAAAGATTATTGTATAATGACAGACAGGACACTCATGCACACTCCTCAGCCACCTAAGTAGGATAAGCACAAGAACCCCAAACCCAACCCATAAGAATTTATCTGAAATTTCTCCTCCTTTGAATTTCTCTTCCAAAGCATTTTCTTTTCTATCAAATAGAATGAGAATGGTAAAAAAATATGGGAGAAATTTTTGGCAGAGCACTAGTTTCAAGGGTTGGGGGAGAGAAGTTACTTTTGCTTTGATTGATCAGGTGGGTCAACAAAAATGATTGGCAGTTAGAATTTCCATAAGGAACATGACTGGCCAGGGGATTTAAACAAAGGTCAGGAAGAAGTGTGTTAGAGACCATTAGGGACAGCTCAAGAGTGAGAGTTATTGGTTGGAGTTGCTGGTTGTTGCCTGAAGGGAGCTGTGCTCAGAGGAGGGAAGAGAATTCTTTGGAATCCAGCCTCTGGAATCCGCAGCGGAACGGCACACTCACCTCCGCCTCCTGAAGATTTCCTGTGGAAAACACAGCCACAAATTGCCATTTATGGCTGCAACTAGGTAAAAAAAAACAGCGCTTTACGGCCACCAGTGGCGTCCACTGCATCATTTGCGGTTGTATTCCTCACAGAGAAATGGTAATGGCGACTGCCATTACAATATCACCAGTGCAACGGAACCGGAGTGCAGCTCTGTGAAATCCTCCAGACGCGGAGCTGCTGCGGAGGATTCCAGGGGGGAGGAATGGATCACCTCCCACCCCAGCAGAAAAGACCACGGAACAGACGGTGAGTAATCCATCCATCCTTAACATCAGGTAAGGGGCTGGAGGCGCTGGCCCAGCTGGCCCAGGGTGCTGAAGCTCCAAAGCACTTGGTGGGCTTCAGAAAGCCCCAGCTTGCTTCGGGTCACTTCGTGCCCCCTCCGCTTCTCCTTGGGAGGTGCCCAAAGCGGCCCGCTTTGACTCGGTGCTCAGGCCTCAGGCCAAAGAAAAAAGCTCACATTTGGGGATGGGAATGAGCCAAACCAAGCTTCTAGGTGGAAATCAGAGGCCCTTGAGAAGTTCAAGACTCCCTGATGCTCCCAGGGAGTCCTAGGGTGGCTATGAAGCACCACCAAAAGAGAGGTCATGCATCACCCCAAATGAGGGCAAAAGAGGGTACACATCTGCATAACATGTAGGTGTATATATACACATTTGGAATTAATTACCCTCCTTTAAATAGCAATGCAATACATCTGGCCATAGTGGGGCGGACTGTGGCCAGGGGAGCTGTGTGCCCACTCAGTAGTCAGCTGTTGTTCAGGTGCTAACTGCAGATGGGCAGCTTCAGCCCCCCCCCCACTCCCTCCTTTCACATGGTTCTTTATTTTTAAACAGGCTTTGGACTGGACAGTCCTTCAAATACAGTAAACCTACAGAGGTCTGTCCTCTGTAAACTAGGACACCTGGCCACCCTAGGAGAAACTTCAAGGCTGACTGAAAGTTACTTGCATGGGTATCTGAGGAATTTTGAAGGAAGCAACAACAGTTTCAACCAGTGTCATTTCCAGGGGATGGAAGGACATTCTGCTTGTGAACTATCCAAAAAACCATACTTGCCATCTTAGTTTTCCTTACTCAGTGGTTTTTACATTTTCTGCCTTCAGAGAACCCTGATGAAGAATGAACATCTACCATGAAAGTGCTGCTTTTTGCAGAGGAAACCAGCAATGTGCTGGCTGTTGTATGGTGTAGGCTAGGAATGGTAAGTGGGCCCCTAACCTGTTGGCGCCCAGAGTTGTCCCATATGAAATGAGAGGACAACCTAGAAATGTCCCGAACTCCTGTACAGCTGCAGTTTGCAGAAGCAGAGCAGTGGTGTGTGTGATAAGTGAGCTGTCTTTCTCGAAAGCTTGTCTTGAGAAACCCTGATAAGATTTCAAGAAATTAGTTCTGCTTTTCTTGAAATTCCTCTTGTGTTTGCCGAACACGGCCCTCCAAACTCACCTGCATTTTTTGCTTCAGGTAAAATTCCACAGCAGCTTATATATATGCAGTCCACCGCTCACCCCCTTCCCCACCAGAGAAATTCCACCAGTTTTATCAAAACTCATTGAGGGCAGGAGCATACACATTTGCTTCAGGCAAAATTTGGTGGCAACTCAAGATTCCTCACTTAAGAAAAGCTTTGCTGACTGTCTTTCACCACTACCTGACCTTACCCAGGACTGAAAAGAGAGCTCTTTCCTGTTATATTGGCATGAGCAAAGCTATGAGGATTAATCTGAAATGGTTGACTTTTTTTGTGAGGCAAGGTGGTACATAGTAAAAACTGGTTTAGAAATAATGCAGTGTTTATGAAAAAGGTTGATTCACTGCTTCTATAGCTGACAAGAAGCTTCCTCTAAAAACCATGACTCAGGAGCGGTGAGGGGCACAGCCTTGCCTAAAAGGGAAAGTAACCAAACAGGGAAGCATATATTGATCCTCTGCATACCAGAAGAATTAGAAGACCTAATGAATGCGTATTTGACATTTCATATCTGATGATCCCTATCACCCAGCAGCACCTAGGAAAAAGTTTGTTATGCAAGTATTCTGTGCTTGAACCAGATGCCTAGCAATTATAATGATAAAGGAGAACATTTTTACATCAAAGCAGTAAATAGCTTAATGGAATGTGTTCAAAAGCATTCATTAAAGTTAGGTACAGATCCCTTATATCTCAATACGTTTGGGGGATATATTTGTTGGCACACATGCACACACACACACACGAGTAGAGTATCAGGGTGGACAACCTATGGCCCTCCATATGTTTTGGCCTACATTTCCCATCAGCCCTAGCCAGCATAGCCAATGGTGAGGGTCATGGGAGTTGTAGGCCAAAACCTTTGGAGGGCCACAGTTTGTCCATTCCTTTTTCAGATGCACACCTGACTCAACTGTTAACTGAATACTTTTATCATGTAACACAAGTTCACATATAAGCAAAACTAGTAGGCACTATAAGATAGCAGATTCAATGAAGTACAACTGTAAATTCACATAGGGTGCAATTCTTATTTATTTATTTGCAAGATTTATACACATCTAGACAGATTCTGGAGCTGTGAACAATAAAAGATAAAAGAATAGAACTCCATATTAAAAAGTGTTTTTTTAAAAAACAAAACAAAACAGAAGACCGATAAAAACTGTGGCTGGCCAGTCATGGACGACTTCCTGAAATAAAGCTGTTTCCAGGAGTTGCTGGAAGCAACACAGTGTTAGCACCTGCCTGACCTCCAGAAGAAGAGCGTTCCATAGATAGGGGGCCACCAAACTGAAGGCTCTTCTCTGGGTGGACTCCAATTGGGCCATAGGTTTCAGATCTCCTGCTCCAAGGGTGAAGGGGGGAATTCTGCCATTGGAGAAGAAAACCTGAACTGTCAAGCCTCCCCCATGAGTCTGTGGGAAGGTGTGCAGTCAGAGCTTCTCCAACACTGGAACTCCGACAAAGAGCACAAAAAGGAGGTGTTTCTTGGATGTCCTGGGAGAAGCTGTGTGCCCCTCCCCCCAGAATGAGAGGAAAAACTAAATCAGCCTTGAAGTTGCCATAGTTCATTTTCCTCCCATTAGTCAGTGGAGGCTGGTGGTTCCGATGTTGGTGAGGCTGTGAATCCATTCTGGGTTTCAGTCAGAACCAGCCAGAATTCTAGAGGAGATATTCAAGGTGCTGAACCCTATTCCCAAAATGGGCTCAGCTCCTTGGATAGCTCCTTTGGAGTTGTGGCTGGTTCTGACTGAAACCCAGAATGGATTCACAGCCCCACCGAAACTGAAGCTGCCAGCCTCCACTGCCATTTGCATCAATGGGAGAGAAGCACTTTAAAGCCAGGGGGAAAAAAGGATCAGGAAGGGGAAAAAAGAAAACACTGTTCCTCCTTCCCTTCCCCCCTGGTGGTGGTGAACCTAAGAGGGCACTGGATTTTTAAGAGGCTCTGATATATTGGTGCTCCCTATGGTAAGATTGTGGTGTTAAACACACAGGTATACATTTCATACATAGTTCTGAGCTATTCTGAATTAGGGATGGACAGATCAGGCTATTTCCAGTCTGTCCCCATTTCACATGTGATCATTTATAAATACGTTCCACCTATTTCTGCATTAATCTGTGATTTTTTAGAAGAAATATCTCCGTGAAAATTTGTAGTTTAACCCATATTTTCTCACAACTTACATATTCCTAAACATATTTGATCCTAAAAATATCTATTTTACATGCATTTTGATATGTGTTTATTTTAACCAAGAAATGTATCACTGTATCCCGAACTGCAAGTAGCTCCTGGAGGTGCTGATCATGTCAGGTCACAATGAGATGTGGAGCAAACAAGATCCTCGAGCATCCATATTCGGAATGGCATAATCCTCTTTGATTGACACAGCATTCAACAAAATCCATTATTGTTCATCAAAGCTTAGCAAATTATTCCTAATGACCCCCTCAACACCACCTTCCATATCAGCTGCCATTACTGGATTTCCCCAAGCTTAAAAGAAGCAGTGCTGATACTAGGAATTGTCCAGGTTTGGAGACAGAGCACTGTGGATTTTATACTGCGATCAATATTCATTGCCAAGATGCTTTGGGAGCCATTTTGGCTCAAAAGCAGGCTACAGATTGTAATAAACAAACACACCAATAAAGAAATGAAATAGTTTCCAGTCTGATGCTATTTTGCCACAGCTGCCGCAGAACTATTGCATTTCAGGGCCTGGACCTTGCCTCCATTTTACACTAGTTACGGACCATGACCATGCATAATTGAGACCAATTAGATGATTAAAATTAAGCAGATGCCATCATACCATGAGCATGGGTGTCTAAAAGAAAGCCACAGTAATCAACTTTTCCATGTAATTAATATTATTGCACTGAAAATCCAAACTCCTGTTTGACACACATAAGGAACAGAGTGATGTTTCATGAACATTTTCACACACACATACACACACAAGAAATGATCACCACCATCCCCAGAAGAAGAAGAAGAAAGGGAAATTGTTCACAAACCTTTGAGATAGGATGTAAAACTGCTGACAAAGGAGGGAGTTGGAGAAGAAGAGGAATCCAGTTGATATGTTTTTTCTATTGTGATGCACATGTAAATATGCAATGCACTGAAAGCAGTACGATGTTGGGGGGAAATACCCATGCTTGGATGCACCTTCAGATGCCCACACCCCATTGCTAGGGAAATTCCACCTAGCGATGTATGAGAATTAAATTTGTGCTTGCAGAACATGCAAGCATGCCCCGTTCAAAGCTCCAAACGTGGGCCTGAGCAAATGCCCATCGAAAATATTCATAAACTGCTGAACAGGTGCTCACGTTTATGGAAGAAAGTTCCACAAATAAGAAATGTGTGCAAATTGGGGAAAACTTGCGCAAATCTCCCAGCTGCTTGCTGCTCGATATGTGCAAGTTTCCCATTTGCACCGAGCAAGCAGCAAACATGAATGAGAACCGGGCACAAGTCGAGTGGCGAGACAATGTCTAGAGAATCTGACACTCTTGAACATCACTAGTTTGCCACCCCTAATGCCATCCAGTTTCCTCAGCAATAAGGAAAGGTTGACTCTAGGTAGCAACAGGTTGGGAGAACAGTGTCTGCAAACAGGTGTGGAAATATCTACTGAAGAGTAGAATATACATGGGTTGCAAATATTTTCATCCCTTCCTCAATGGTAACTTTTTCCAGTGAAAAAATCAAACCCCATAAAAATTTGGCACAGCCCTAGTAACAAACATCACTAAAATGTCTACAAGGCTAACTCCATATGAAGTACGATCTATGTGTAGAATAAAGGCCAAGACAGCCAAACTGGAAATTGAACCAGATGGCAGAAGTATGAGTTCAGCTGAATGTAATACGAACACCTCCCACATTTATTATTTTCGATTATTGTATGTTGTAAAAAGAGCATCTGTGGGTAGTATCAAAATATGTAATATGTCTTGAAACCTCCCTCCCTCTCTCTCTCTCTCTCTCTCTCTTTCTGTATTCATCCAATAGATGGGAACATTTATTTATTTTACCTAGAAGAGGAAGAAAACAGAAAAGGGGCAACAACAAGGCAGAGCTTCAAACAGTTACAGAGCTTTATTTTGAAATAAAAGAGTAATGCAATAAAGTGTACTATTTTTCATTAATTAGTTCACTATCTTCAGTAGGGCAGTGCCAAATGTTCATCTATTTTGGCTTTCATGCTGAAAGGGCTCTACCTCTCTGAGAATGTTTTTCTTTTTTTGTTCCTGATGGTTGCAATTGTTCCCCGGATCTGCTGATGTGTTGGTACCATTTTTTTCTCTTTGATGCGACTTTGCTTCCCCCCTTCATAAAGTGATTCCAGCCAATCAAGGATCCCAAAGTGAAGGGGACAACAGCCCCTTTAGTCTTTCTCCTTGTGCGTATGTTCTATCCCCTTTACCATTCTCACCACCCTCTACATCTGGAGAGCTACTGTCTGCAAAGGATCACCCCCTCTATCCATGGAGGCTCCCCCTGAGATTTTAGACTCTTGATTTTCCAGGGTTCTAAAATCTTGGGGCAATCCTCCATAAATGGCACAATGGCATATAGGTAACCCGATCTAACTGTGTGTTGACATCCCTGTAAGCAACAAAGCTGAAATGAAATACTTAATCACATGGGTTATCTTAGCCAATCAGGATCACCTAATCACATGGATGACCCTAGCCAAACAAGAAGCTAAGGGCAAATGAAGCATATTAAGGGCAATACCTCCTGAATAAGTGAACACTCAGGGCCAAGCTATGCATTAGTTTAAAGATGAAGCTAGCAGTCATGTCTCTTTTTTCTCTTTTTTACTTCAAAGTACAGAGGACCTGATCTGAATGGGAACCTGAATGTCAGAGGAAGGGGGTCTTTAACCCTTCCCCGCCACTGTGGTCTTGATCCAGATCATGCCTACAATTTAGATCATGCCTACATTTCTTGTGCAACAATCGGTCCATGGGAAACCAGTGTCGGTACGTGTGCCTTTTGATCCTGAGAACAAAATCATTTTTGAACATCATCTTATCCCCTTTTACTCAGGCTAATCTGAGGCCTCAATCACAGAAACAGCAGATGAGGTGGTAAAATTGCCTGAAATATTACAGTCTAGGAAGAAGTGTACCAAAACATCTGCTGTTCATGTGAACTAGGCTCTAGGTATTCTGCTGTTCATGCAGGCTTGGCATATAAATTGTTTTTGATAGCCTGGAGTTTCTGTCACAGGGTTGTCTCTCTCCATTTATTGTAATGGGGATCCACTTGAAATGATTGACTGTTGTAGCATGCATTTTCAGCAAAAAATCTCTCCCCAATGTTTCTTTGTATGTTTTAACAAGTATTTGTCACCTTCATGTTCTACAAATTCTTTCATTTCCAGTCTAAACCTCATAGAAATATCCCCATCTAATGTCATTAAGGTTGCAATCCTATGCATGTTTAGACAGAAAAAAGTCCTACAACTCCCACCATTCTCCAGCTGGACATGCTGGCTGGGGCATGCTGGGAGCTGTAGGACCTTTTTCAGTCTACACATGCATGGGATTCCACCCTAAGGTTCATCAAATGCATGTTCATCTCTCATTGACTACAACATCCATTAATGCCTTGGTGAGCATCCCCTCTATCACAGGTTGAATATCACAGAGAGAACTTTGGTATCACACCATAGTTCTGTTTAGGCGTGCATTTGGGCAAATAGTGTGGAGGAGATACAGGGATGAGTGCAATGGCCCCAATCCCAATGTCCACGTCCCCACAAGTTGTGCTGCTGATCTTCCCATGTTGGGTGGGAAGGCCTGTAGGAGGATTCCAAGTGTGTTCCCCTGAGTGTGCTTCAGATCCTCCCCATTAATTGGGAATCCCAATACCGCAGGATTCCCAGCCACAGGAAGGATTCTAAGCACATTCAAGTTCACATGCACAGAAACCTGTTCAGATCTTCCTGCTCAACGTGGCCAGGTCAGGGGTGGAGCTGCCAGGGATGCAGATGTTTGGGCTGTGGCTAGCACAAGCCCCCATATCCCCTCTGCACATTACACCCACAAGTGTTCTTTGAATAATGAATAGGGATTTAAGAGTAGTATTTCATTTCAGTTCGCAAATCATCAAAACTTGCCTCGTTCGTAACCCTGAACATAAACGTGAATGGAAGTGCATGGGGGGGGGGGACAACACACGCCTTTGATCACATTTGAAAAATGTGTATTTGTAAAACCAATATGCCTATTTTAAAAGGCACATTTTTCAGAAGATACGCATTTTCACACTTTAGTCCATGGGGGGAAAGTGCACACTTCTCCCAATCAAACAACAATGAAAGCAGGTTGCAAATGAAGACAGGAGTGAGGCTAACCGAGCATTGAAGTGGAGTTTGGAGCACCTCAGGGAGCTTGAGCATGCCTGGTTCTCCCATCCTTACATATGAATAGGCCTACAGACAATTTCAAGTGCAATACTTTTCAAAATGGAAACAGCTCATCCATTCACCTAAAATGCATCAAGTGACAGGATCTTGTCAAGTTAAGTGATGAACTTGCATCTGTATGTGACTCAAGCCCTAATCCATTCCATTACATTGGAGGTGCAGAACCTCAGGCCTGGGGGCCAAATCCAACCATCGACCATTGCTGCGTTGGCCAAGGCCACCTTCCCCTGTTCCTACCTGCTTCCCCCAGCTACTGATCATTTGGTGGTTTCCTAGTTTTTGTGCAGGTTTTCCCCCATTCTAAGTGGTCGAATGCCTCTCCTAAGGCTTCGTTACTGGCAGGAAGGGCTTTACACTACAATATGCTGGTGGTTTTGGCCCTGACACTTTTGGCCCAGCCCCCATCTTGCCTTCAGCCCCACCCACCCATGAAATGGAAGAGCTTCTCCAAAATGGAAGTTGGCTCTTGGGGTGAAAGAGCTTTCAACACACATGCTTTATATGCACACATAATTCACTTCATACACATGTACAGGCTTGCATGTACTCAGCAAACGTATCAGTTCAGCTCTCATTCTGGAACAGCATCTTTTCTGCTTCCCAACCACAGAAATAGTTATTGTACCACTAAGCTTATTCTCAGTCAGATCTGAGAAGCTAAACTATGGGTTGCATCTCTTTTTTAAAACATTTTAGGAACATAAGAAACTCAGACCATTGGTCCATCTACCCCAATACTGTTGACACTGACCGGCAGTAGCTCTCTAAGGTTTCAGGCAGGCATTTCCCTTGCCCTGTCTGGAGAAATCAGGGATCGAAGCTGGGACCTTCTGCCCGCAAAGCATGCGCTCTATCACACTGAGCTAAGCCTCCTCATCTTTTGGTTTAACTCTCTGGAATGATCAGCAGAATCAAGTGGTAACATTCATCTTTGGCTGGACTGCTTCAGAGTGTAGATGAGGGCATACGTGTTCTAGGGTTCCCTGTGAGGAAAGCCCCTTGCATGCATTCTATAGAAAAAAAAGCATATCAGCGAGAAAACTAGGCTGAATCGCCATCCCTTGCGCACTAGTTTTCTACACACAGGGAGGCTTTTTTTGTTTGCGTTTCAAACATTCCGCCATCCAATTGCTGTGGTACAGTCTCAGAAAAGCTTCACCTCTCCATTCTCCTGCTCCTATGAGCTGGCCTTCTCTCTCCCTCACAGGTATTGTTCCTTTGTTTGTTTTGCTGTATCCAGCTTATTTTTCAGCCCGCCTACACACAGGAATGTGCTTGATGTGACAGCATGACAGCTTCCCAAGCTCGCCTCCAGTGTCGGTGTGGCCTGCCAAGAAGAAAATACCTTTCCACCACGTGACACGCTTCCTCCTTTGCAATCGTCTGGCTTAATTGCACTCCGCATCTGGCCTTTACACAGCCCCAGTGATTAACAAGAGTAAATCCTGGCTTGAGCTTCTGCCTCCAGGGCCTGTATCAATTATCATCTGGCACCCACTAGTCTTGCCAACTTTACAGAAAATGTTTGTCTCTCTGAACGCATCAAGAGGACCATAGTAAATCGGGTGTGTGTGTGTTTTTAAGGGCACTGTTGGTTCCACCGTCTACTTTGCCATGGCAACTTATTTGACTATCATGCCCACTCGTCATAAAAGGAGATAAACCAGGAGCGATACTTACAAGAAGGTTGCATAATGAGCTCCCTTGACTGCGTCATGCAACATTAAGTTCTAATGTTACCCAAAGTCTGGTCTTGGGGTGCAACGGCTGAGACTAACCTCAGAATCGGAATCACCCCTTTCCCTCAGGGCAGTTGGGTTATCAGGAAGTCTAGGTTTTAGACTGAGGTCTTAAACAATGGCCAATGACTCCAACCCAGAAAAAAAGGCACGTTTTAGACAAATTTAAATGAATGGAACTTAAGTCAATCATGAGTAACTTGACCTATCAGTGCCAATGGGCCTTAGGCATAACCAATTTTCTCTGTCCATAATTTGTTTCCTGTCATTTTGCACCAAATAATTTCTTTAAAAGAAATGGGCAGGCAGATTCAACACGCACATCTGTGAGGTGGTAGTTTTATGCGGATTTCTGTGTTCGCTTTAGATACAATATGGATTGTTTTCAGCATATTTGATTGTATTTTGTTGATTTTAAAGCTTGTGAACTGCCAAGAGGACGGGGTTAATTGGTTGGTATATAAATGCCGTAGGTAAGTAAATACATAGGGATGCCACAAATACCTGTGATTTTCCACTCCTGTTGTGAAAATCACATATTCATTGTTGTAGATAAGCATCTCAAATGTGCAGTAAGATTTACTGCTCAATCCAAACCCCAAATAGTGGCAACTTTATGTGCAAGCTGATGCTCAATTAAAGTAATCGGGCACATGGCCCATAACAATGATTTAGATCAGCATTAAAGTACTCAGAGAGAGGACTGCACTCTTGGATGGGGAATATGATGATGCATAGCCAAGCCGATTGCATAGAACACGCAAGAATGATTCAGATGTGAATTGCAAAAACTGCATCTTAGGGATGTGCAAATCAGCAAAACATGAGCTTGTCGAGGTTCTTTGCTTTCCACCTCAAATCTTGTTCTGACTTGGCTAGATGGCGAGCTTTCCTTTTGTTCTCACACATAAATCCTTATTTATTTCAGTGCACATTTTTCTAGATGTATGCATGTTTGGTGCACATTTTGAAAAGGGGAACTTTTTTCCTCTCATTAACTGAAGCATGGTTGTGTGGATTTTTCAAATGCACATGTTTTTTTCATGCACTTTTAATTAAAAACATATCTTTTCAATGCATTTTTTTGGTGCACAATTTGGACTTCAAGCTCATAAATGTGAAGATTTCCAATCACAAGCCGAATGCCCTGTTTACTGGGAAGCAGCAATTTGTGGGGGCATGCAGCGTGTTGGAGCAAGGGATACTACCTAGAGAGCTTCGGCTATTGGGCAGTGTAAAAATGAAATAAATAAAAATAATAAAGGGATGAAGGGGGTGGGTGAGAAGTGGGGTTTGGAGGCAGTGCCAGCCAGCGTCTGGCAACAGAGTCTTGCTGAGCCAATCAGGGCTCCGATTGGCTCAATGGGGGTGAAGTCAAAGGGCAGACCAGAGTGAAAACTTTTCCCTGAGGTTCTCACTCTGGTCTGCCTAAGACCCATAAAGACAGGCCTCCGACATGGCTTCAGCATTGCCGTTGCGGACTTCCCCACCCACCCATTTCTGATAGCAATAGGTCTTGCAGTGGGCAGACATTAGTCGCTGGTTAATGGTGCTGGAAAGGAATTATACTGACATTCCAATTGGCTTCAAGGTGTAGTGTTTTTGCCTTCCTCATTGCAAGACCATTTCCTTCATGAATAGGCTGATCTGTGCTGTCGGTAAATTCCTAGGGATGTTTCGTGTTATAATTCTTAAGTCACAGCTTTATAGCTGTAATAGGCACTGGGCTGGATACAGTTGGGAAAGGATAGAGGAAGCATGATTGGACTTAAGGGATTTGCGGAATGTGGCACCAGGACCAGCCCAACAGGGGGACTGAGAACTTGCCCTATCCTGGGTGGGGGGAAAGAGCTTCATACTAGAGATCTGCACCATAGTGGGTTGCTGCTGACCCTGCCAACTACCAACAACGCTCCTGGCAGGCAGGCCAGGAAAAGAGAATTGGACAGCAGGCAGTAGGGATGTACGAAAGACCCACCTTCCGTTCCGGGGGGGGGTCCACGGGGGGGAAGGCGATCCGTTCCTTCCCCCCAGAATCCGTCCAGGCCGGCTCCACTCCGCCTCAATCCTGCGGAGCCGGCTGCCAGCTCCGCGTCCCTGACAAATGTTGATACGGCCGGCAGCCATTGCTGTGCCGTATTGCTGTAAGTCAGTCTCCGGATGCAAATGGCATAGCGGGTGCCATTTGCGGCCATAAGGCTGGTAGATTAGCCTAAATGCAGCCATAAATGGGGCCACCCACTATGCCATTTGCATCCGGAGACTGACTTACAGCGATACAGCACGGTAATGGCTGCCAGCCTTATCAACATTCATCAGGAATGCAGAGCTGGTGGCCGGCTCCACAGGATCGAGGCTGCGACAGAGCCAGTCTGGACGGATTCCATGGGGAGGTGGAGGTGAGTGCTCCGTTCCGCCATGGGCCCCAATGGGGCTGGATTCTTGGAATCCGGCCTCATTGGGGTCCGTGGCAGAATTCTCCCCCATCCCTAGTCATACCCACTTTTTCAGCATTTTGAACAAACAGCAGCGGTATGTAGGTAAGAGGAAAAATGCAGAAATAAAGGGACGAGTTTGACATATCTGTACAAACTATATTTCAAGAGGAGTGCTTTGAACTGCGATTGCTCAGAACTATGAGCACAAACCCCCCTCAAAGTGTTAACATTTATTATGCTTTTATAAGAATATATATACATATACAGTCAGAGCCAGAAATATTGGAACAAGGATAACTGTTTTGGCAGTTGGCCTCCGTACACCACCATATTGAAGTTGAAAGGAAACACACCCAGATGAGAGTGAAGTCAGGACTTCCAGCTGTAATTCAAGGGGTTTGACAAAAGTGGGGCACTAACCATTCAGGAAGAACAGCCAGTGGCATACACACACATCCATCGTTGGTGGCTCATAAGTAATGGAACGAATGTCTGACAAGCAGCTGCATGGCCAGCGGTGACCTGTTTCCTGAGTACCCCATGACCAAGCAAGAAGAGAAAAGGCCTGGAGGTGGTTCTGAGTGTTACATTTTCATTTGGTAGCTGTTCACTGGAACTCCCAACATGAGGTTAGGGTTGGCGGAGAATTTCTCCCCGAAACTTCGGGGGGGCCGAGCGCCAACGTGTTCGGCCCCCCAAACAAGTTTCGGGGAGAAATCCTCCGAACCCCCCTGCCCCCCGCACCCCCCCGGGACGGGACTTACCTTCACCGAATGTCCCTCCCGGTGGCTGGTCCGGCCGGCGGTTCAGCGGGTGTTAGAGCGAGGCGGGAGCGGCAGCCGGTCTTTCGACCGGCTGCCGCCGCCGCCATTGCAATGAAAGGAAAAAAAAAATGCCCCCTGATAGGCTACGTGACGATTCACGTAGCCTATCACGGCTAGATTTGCAAAGTCAGCCGTGATAGGCTACGTCAATCGTCACGTAGCCTATCATGGGTGACTTTAAAAAAAAAAAAGTGTGTACGGCTAATGGCGGCCCCCATAGGGAGCTGCCATTCCCCTTCCTTATTTGGTCGCTGTAGTCTACGTAAACATTTACGTAGACTACAGCGACTAAATAAGGAACGCGAATGGCGGCTCCCTATGGGGGCCGCCATTAGCATACGCGCTTTTTTTTTAAAGTCACCCGTGATAGGCTACGTGATGATTGACGTAGCCTATCACGGCTGACTTTGCAGATCTAGCCATGATAGGCTACGTGAATCGTCACATAGCCTATCAGGGGGCGTTCTTTTAAAAAAAAAAAAACTTTTGCGTTCGCGGCCGGGCGAAGTGGGAAGCCTCCCCCCTGGCCTGCATAGGGAGTGATCACGTAGCCTATCACGGGGGCATTTTTTGTTTTGTTTTTTTAAACTTTGGAGTTCGCAGGCGGGCGAGGAGGGAAGCCTCCTCCCCGGCCTGAATTTCAGCCGGGCGAGGTGGGAAGCCTCCCCCCTGGCCTGAATTTCGGCCGGGCGAGGCGGGAAACCTCCCCCCCGGCCTGAACTTCGCGGGGGGAGCAGCGAAGCGCCTCCCCCCCACCGCGAACAAGCTACGACGACAAGTGAGTGACTTTCGTCCACCCCTATGATAAACGCACAGCAGGATGAATTCTGAAGTGTATAGGACTATACTTTCTGCTCAGATTCAGCCGAATGCTGCCAAACTGATAGGACGCCACTTCGTACTGCAGATGGATAATGACCCAAAACATACAGCAAAAGCTACCCAAGAGTTTCTCAAGGCCAAGAAGTGGGATGTTCTTCAATGGCCAAGTCAGTCACCTGATCTCCACCCAATAGAGCATGCTTCTCACTTACTGAAGACAAGACTGGAGGCAGAAAGACCCACAAACAAGCAGCAGCTGAAGGCAGTTGCAGTGAAGGCCTGGCAAAGCATCTCGAGGGAGGAAACTCAGCATTTGGTCATGTCCATGGGTTCCAGACTTCAGGCAGTCATTGACTGCAAAGGATTTTCATCCAGGTATTAAAGGCGATCCTTAAGTTTGAAATGATGTTGGTTTGTTCCATTACTTATGAGCCACCAACGATGGGTGTGTGTGTGTATGCCACCGGCTGTACTTTCTGAATGGTTAGTGCCCCACTTTTGTCAAACCCCTTGAATTACAGCTGAAAGTCCTGACTTCAGTCCCATTTGGGTGTGTTTCCTTTCAACTTCGATGTGGTGGTGTACAGAGCCAGAGGCCAACTGCCAAAACAGTTATCCTTGTTCCAATATTTCTGGCCCTGACTGTATATATATATATGACCCACAATGGAAACTTGCACATTCACCAAGCTTTTGAAAGGACTCCACTCGAAAAAACATACATGACACAGCACAGCTTTACACTTGGGTGGCAACTAGGGATAGGGGAGAATTTCTCCCCGAAACTTCGGGGGGCCAAGTGCCAACACATTCAGTCCTCCGAAGGTTGTTCGGGGAGAAATTCTCTGCCCCCCGCCCCCCCCCCGGGATGGGACTTACCTTTCACGAATGTCATGCGGCGGGTCCCGGCGGCGGTTCGGCAGGTCTTCGTCAGGGGCGGGGGCGGCAGCCAGTCTTTCGACCGGCTGCTGCCGCCACCATTACAAGAAAAGTAAAAAAAAAAAAAACGCCCCTGTGATAGGCTACGTAACGATTAACGTAGCCTATCACGGCTAGATTTGCAAAGTCAGCCGTGATAGGCTACGTTAATCGTCACGTAGCCTATCACGGGTGACTTTAAAAAAAAAAAAGCGCGTACGGCCAATGGCGGCCCCCATAGGGAGCCGCCATTCGCGTTCCTTATTTGGTCCCTGTAGTCTACGTAAAGATTTACGTAGACTACGGCGAAAATAAGGACAACGCAAATAGCGTTGACCTTATTTTCGCCGTAGTCTACATAAATCTTTACGTAGACTACAGGGACCAAATAAGGAACGCGAATGGCGGCTCCCTATGGGGGCTGCCATTTGCGTACGCACTTTTTTTTTTTTCAAAGTCACCCGTGATAGGCTACGTGACGATTAACATAGCCTATCACGGCTGACTTTGCAGATCTAGCCGTGATAGGCTACGTTAATCGTTACGTAGCCTATCACAGGGGCGTGTTTTTGTTTTCTTTTGAAGTTCGCGGCTGGGGAGACGGGGCGCTTCTCCCCGGCCTGAATTTCGGCCGGGCCAGGAGGGAAGCCTCCCCCCCTGGCCTGAACTTCGGGGGGAGCAGTGAAGCGCCTCCCCCCCACCGTCAAGCAAGCTGCAAGACCAGGTAAGTGACTTTCGTGCATCCCTAGTGGCAACACAGGCAAAAGGTTCTGACCACAAATTTAAGTTGTCTACCAATTGCACATTTCTGGAGAGTGTTTCTCTGCTGAACAACAATTAAATTTTCAAAAGAGCCATAAAATAAGTAAAAAATAATTTTAATTAAAAAAAAATCCCCCAAACCATAATAGTAGTTTTGTCTCAGTGCTAATTATAGCTTTGAAATCACTTCGGGTTGTCTTACTTATGCATGTGTATCACTCCATGACCTGCAATTGAGGCCTTGCCACTGTGTACATAAGAAATGCATCCACTGACACCTCCTGGACCCAGTGCAGAGAATGTCCATTGTACTTAAGCCCCACTGAAAATCAGTAAAACAAATTAGTTGTCACTAACTCGAGTTCCATTTGTTTAAAATGGACTTAAGCATGATTAATTATTTTCTCTGGATAGAAACCACTGTGCCTGGCTGAAGTGAAAAGGCTGATCTTGGTATTCTTTTTTAACCTGTGATGGCAGTTTTCATGTATCCAAATAACCACTGGATTATCATCAGGAGGTCATCAAGTGATGAACACACATGCATATCCACTCATCCTTTTTCTCAAGCAATGACTTTCACCATGTGCCATGGATCCTAAGAGAGAGAGAGAGAGAGAGAGAGAGAGGATAGATGATTCATTTAGAAGTTGTTGAACTAGGCCTGGGGTCCCCAATGGACCGCTCTCTTAACGTCCACCAGCCTCCCTGCCCCTCCTGATTTTAATTCTATTTCTTCAGATGTCTTTAAATTATTATTTTTACCTAGGAGGTTCCCATGCTGCAAAGTGAAGTGCTGCCTCCAGTACCATCTTTATTTAGTTTCAAAAGAGTGGTTTTGGATGACAGAGCTCAGCCCCCCACCTCTGCCTTGTACTTAGGCTCTTGGGCAAGTTACTTTTCTCTTAGTTTCACCTGTTTGCCTTCAAGGAAAGGAGTGTTTTGTGACTGGCCATGCCCACCATGACAGCCATGTTATGAATGCGCAAGCCCCTCATGGTAGCCATTTTGTGAAAGTGACCACAACACTCTCTCAAAATTCCACATGTGCACACTGATTAAAAACATATTGAGAACCCCTGGACAAGGGGGAAATGGTAACTTGCAGGGTAGATCCAGCTCCTGGAGCAATTTCTCTGACCTTGGCAATTCCATTTAATTTTAATAAAGGAGTGGTCAACAGTCCACCGTTTCCCACTTAAGGAAAAGAAAACTATATTCAACATTTGGAAAGAGAGAGAAAAAAAACATCCACAATTTTATGCTACTGGTCTTTTTCAGTTTTGAATAGAGCTATATACAAATGGCCTCTCAAAATTCTCCACCCCAATTGTGGTCAAAGAAATTGGAAGAACAATTTTACCAAATTTCTCCAAGGGGGGGGAGAAATCATCCAACAGTTTCTCACAAGTAGGGATCACCATTGGAGGGGTTTGCAGCACAGCATCTTGCTCTTTTCCTAAGGGCTGCTGGGGTTTTGCACTGCCACCGCGAGTGGCAACAGCATAAACTGTGTTGGCAGCCTGGCCCCCATTTTGCATCCTGCACAATGCAGGCGTGAGGGGGGGCAGCGTCGTGCCTAGCTCCAGGGAAGAGGTGGAGCTAGTGCTGTGCCAAAATCTGCCCTCCAATTTCCAGAACATTTTCTTCCCTGAGAGGCTTCCATTTCTCTACCTCTTTCTCAGGTTGTTTTATCATTTATTCTGAATTTATTTTGTTGGTGTTTTTGAGCTTACCTAATCACTGCACAGGGGTCAAAGGTGCTGTGCATTGTTCTTTCTGTTACACATTTCTCCATCGCTCTGCAGCCTTTGAGCAGCACGTCTTCCTGCACTTCCTCATGTAATAAAAGCTCCATGGGAGGAAGTCCCTCATGATATCTCCCCCTGTCTTTAACTGAAGTGCTGAGGAGGCTACTGGATGCCAGAGAGATGCTTGTGCGATGAAAGACAGGACGCTTGTTCATGTTCCTCAGCCACCCCATAAGAACCCCAAACGCAACCCAGGAGACTTTCTCCACAAGTTTCTTCTCCTTTAAATTTATTTTCAAAGGCAATTTCTTTTCTATCAAATTGAATGAGAATGGTAAAAAAATATGGAAAAAATGCTCGGTACAGCACTCGTAATTTGAACACAGTGCCCCAATTATGCCCGAGTGCATGCGCTCCATCATTGGGAAGCCCTCACTGCTCGACGACATCTGACCATCTGTGAGGGGATATGTTTGTGTGACAAAGTACACCTCTCACTCCCAAACTACTATCTGGAGAGTCGAGCGCATCCCCCGAGTACACAGAAGCTGGCCATCCCTGGTTTAGACATAGTGGGGAGAAGGAGAGCATGACAACAAAGAAACATCCCATTCAGTGAGAAATACAGTTGTGCAAAAGTATGTTTATATTAGCTGGGTAGATTAAGAGATGTCGATTTGCTAGCCTGGCGTTCATCCAGTGCAACTTGTCAAACCAGGTTATACATTTGAATGTGCCTAGAGCAAAACAAGCAAGTGCTCAGCCCAACGATGCAATGAGCTGTGTACAGGCATGCTTGATTTGGGGTGATTTTCACTTTTCTTCAAAGGAACCACCTGATCCTCTTTCCGAGGTAATGGGTTCTGAAATTCATTACTCTGTTCCTGTGTTTGTTTTGGTTACTGGGGCCCAGTGGAGGAAAATTTGGTATTTTAATTTTATTATTTCTTCAATTAAGAGACAGCTCTGTTAAAGATAAAATATATTGTACTGTGTTCTGACTTCTCATCTACAAATCCCTCCCTGCCTTAGTTTATTTAAATCCAAGGGAATCTTTCTTGCATAACATGCTAGGAATGTACAAGAATTTTGTTTCAGTTTGCAAATCATCAGAACTTGCCCCGTTTGCAACCCCACACCTGCAGGGGAATAGGAACACATTTTTCAGAAGTCTGCACATTTCCCGAGCTAGCTATCACATTTGGAAAATGTGGATTTATTTATTTTTTTGAGAAAAAAATATGCACTTTGAAACGCATGCGCACGTGCGCATGCACGCGCGCGTGCACACACACACACACATACATATATATAGTGCTTATTCATGCTTCAGTCAATGGGAAAAAGTGCACACTTTTGAAAAATGTGCATGGAAATGGACAATTTTCATGTTTGAAATGAGCACTTTTTCCATTCAAATGAAAGGACCAACAAGTCATGAACAAAAAAGGGAACAAGGCAGATGGAGCTTTGAAGTGGAGTTTGGAGAATCTCAGAAAGCTCAAGCATCCCTGGTTTCCCATCCCTATAACATGCCAGTATTAATTACACACACACACACACACACACAGCATTTCATTTACCTTTTGTATGGTGGGGGGGAAACCCCCAAAATAGGACCAGATCATCCTTTCTGCAAAACATTTGAATTCAGTCTATTGGGGTGGATTGTGAGACCAAGAACATAGGTCTTATTGAAATCATTGGGCAAGTCAGTCATCACTTATGTTAATTCCAATTGGTTTCAACTTTCAACTAAGTTCAACTAATGTACAGTGCAATTCTACAGAGGTCTCTTCAAAAGTAAGCCCCATTGAATGCAATGGGACTTACAGATGACTGGTGCCAAGGCAGAGATAAAGTTGCAGGAACATGTCGAACCATACAACTTCAGCACAACCCAGCCAAAAGTTAAGCACTGTGCAGTTCAGTCTTAAACATGTCTACTCAAAAGTGCAAGAAAGGGCAACTAAAATGATCAAGGGGCTGGAGCATCACCCCTATGAGAGAAGGTTACAACAGCTGGGATTGTTTCACTTGGAAAAAAGGAGAGTAAGGGGAGAGAAGATAAGAGGTCTACAAAATTATGCATGGTGTGGAGAATGTGGATAGGGAGACATTTTTCTCCCTCTCTCAAACTACTAGAATCCAGAGTAATCTATGATGCTGATTGGTGGGAGATTCAGGACAAATAAAAGGAACTCCTTCACACAGTGCATAGTTCAACTATGGAATTTGCTACGACAGGATGTAGTGAAGGCCACCAATTTGGATGGCTTTAAAAGAGGGTTAGAGAAATTCCTTGAGGAAAAGGCTATTAATGGGTGCTAGTCTTGATGGCTATTTGCTACCTCCAGTACCAGAGGTAGTGAGCCTATTTAGACCAGTTGCTAGGGACAATGGGTGGGAGGGTGCTGTTGTGCTTGTGCCCTGTTTGTGGGTTCTTGGTCAACAGCTGCTTGTGAACACAATGCTGGACTAGATGGACCCTTGGTCTGAGCCAGCATGGCTCATCTTATGCTCTTAAAAGGAAGCCCTGCTAATCAATGGGACCTATTCCTACGCAAGTGTGTATAGCAGGGGTGTTGAACCTCAGTCTCCTATGGGTCAAATCTAGGGATGGCAAAGAATTCTGCCATGGACTCCAATGAGGCTGGATTCTAAAGAATCCCCCCCTCCTCTGGAGTCCGTGGTGGAAAAGAACACTTACCTCCACCTCCCTGCGGAATCCTCTTCGGCCAGATCCTCTGGATCCAGATTGCCAGCGATACGGCCGCCATGCCGTATCGCTGGCTGAAGGAGATTGACTGCGGATGCAAATGGCGTCCAGGACACCATTTGCGACTATAAAGGTCTTAGTTTAAGTTAAATGCAGCCATGAATGGCTGCATTTACCTTAAACTAAGACCTTTATGACTGCAAATGGCATCCTGGATGCCATTTGCGTCTGCAGTCAATACCCAACAGCCAGCGATATGGCATGGCGGCCGTATCGCTGGTGCTTCGGAGCCAGCCGGCGGCTCCACGGAATTGCCGTGGAGTGGAGCCAGCCAAAGAGGATTCTGGGGGGAGGAAGGGATCACCTCCCCCCTGCAGGCGGATTACCCACTGACCAGCAGGCAGGGAATCCCCCCATCCCTAGTCAAATCTGCCTCTTAATTACTGGCAGTAAAAGCTTTAAACTAAAATATGCTGGTAATTTCGGTATTTCTTTCTCCACCCCCTTTTGTCTTTGGCCCCACCTATTACAGGAATATGGCCCCTGAGAGCTTCTCCAAAATTGAATTTGGGCCTCTGGCTGATAGAGGTTTAACATCCCGGATGCATAGGACTGCAGCCTTAAACTTCCATTGAAAGAATTCAGCAAGTATCCCCCACTGAAATGCAGGGTACAAAAAAAAGGCTTAACTAGTGTGCTTCTCTCTGCTGTTCTAAGTTCTTCTTCAGCTTTTGCTCACTAACTGCTATCCTATGGTTACTGTGGTAAATTGCATGGAAGAGTAGTGTGGTGAGTAGGGATGTCCTGGGCGCCTGACTGGGTCTGGGAGCCCGTCAGGCCCCCTCCACCCATGACTCCCAGACTGTGCCTGCTGAGATGCTGTCCTTGCACCGCCCCCACTCACGCCCACTCATGCCTGCACACGCCCTCCTGGACTCACCGCGATCCCATCCAGTGAGTGCCTGCCATTTTCTCGCCTTTGTTTTTTGAGTAAAAAGGGAAGTATAAAAAATGCACATATTTCAATGTGTGTGGTTTGGGTCCGGGAAAGCTTAATATGTGGAATATTAGCAGTATAATGCCTTTAATATGGCACATATTAAGCTTTCCCGGACCCAAACTGCACATATTTAAATATATGCATTTTTAAAAACTTCCTTTTTTAATGCAGAAAACAAAGGAGGGAAAATGATGGGTGCTCACTGGACAGGCTCACGGTGAGTCCGGGAAACTCACTGAACCTGTGGGAGGCGAGTGGGAGCAGCACTTCAGCGGGAGCCCGGAGAATACAAGCTGGGGTGGGTTCTCACATACCTAGTGGTAAGTGAAGAGTTAAGATTTGTAAGAGGGGTCCTCTGCCTCCCAGAGGCATCATGGGAAGAATTACCTGTTGTTGTTGTTGTTGTTGTTGTTGTTCCCTGCAATAATAACTACTCTTACCAGGGCATGAAACCATCCCTGGAAATTTCAGCGTCTTTTTCTTGGATCTCCACTACAAATGTCTCATTTGCTTTGGAGCTAAGATAGGTGTCAGAAACCTCCCTCACCTTTTTCTAAAATAGATTTGTGATGGCCACTCCCCTCTGGAAGAGCAGGGGACCTTTTAGGATAGCCTGCCCAATGGAAACCAATGGATTTTGATGGGTTCCAGAGGGCTTTGGTAGGTTTTCTGGACAGTATGGCTGGTGCATCTGCCAAAGCCTTTGTCTGTCTGTGTTGTGCAGAGATGACCTGGGTGGTTGACACAATCACCCCCGAGCACCCTCTGCTGCTTAACAGTGCTCCTTGGTTTCTTTCTGAGCTGAGAGTGAGGAAGCAAGTTGAGAGATGTCTAGAACACAAGTGGAGGGAAACTGAGACTAATCCAATTGAACACAAATATGAGCTCATCATTGAGCCTATTCTGTGGCAGTGCAGTTTTTCTCCATTGCCATTGCATCCTGTTCCTGTCAGTGTTGTTCAGTGGATCTTTTTTGAGTGATTCAAGGCCTTTTAAATTCTGGTCCAAGGGATGATGTTGTAGAACCCTTGATGGCACATTGTGACACGCTTGCAAAGCATTTTGAGGGTAAAGTTGTTTGCATCCCCCATGACTTGGGGTTCAGAGTCGTTACTGGTCAACCCATGGAGACCACTCCCTGGTCCTGTGTTATTGGGTGTCTTTCAGTTTGTAGGGCTCCTAGGTGAGTGCGGGCAGGTTGGCAAGGGCAAGGGAGCGAGTTTAGGTCTGGGGGGGGTGCGAGCGAGGGCTGGACTGGGGGCACCCATCCCTCCCAACCTGGCACCTCCATTAATGTATTTTTGGCACCAGGCAAAGTCTTTTTTTTTTTCATTCTCCCAGGCCTTTTAGTGTCATTTTTAAAATATCATTAAAAATTTTAAATATTAACATTTTTTTGTCTATGCTTTTATGGTGGTTGGGATGTGCTCTAGACCTGAAAAATTACCTCCTCCCATATATACTTACTCAGACCTAAAGATCATCCTCAGAGGCCTTTCTCCAGGTGCCCTTGCCTAGAGAGGTGTGATTAGGGAGGGCAGAGAAATCTGCAGCGGAACCAAATGAGTTTGGATTTTTATGAATCCGACCTGCGGATTCCACAGCAGACTAGCTTTTCCCCATCAGGCAGATTCTGCAGACGTATGGACTGTTTTTCTAACCTTTTGGAATTTTGCACAAATTTCATTGTAGAAAAATGCACAACAGTTTAAAAAACTGGCCAACAGTGCACATTTCCCTCATAGGCTATAGCATGAAAATGAACATTTTGGGGGGATATGCACATTTTAGGGGAAATTGTGCATTTTTAATGTGCAAATTTGCGCAAATTCGTAATCTGGGTCACCTTCTCTGAAACTCTGGAATCTTGGTCACCTTCTCTGAAACTCATCACTTCAATGCAAGATCCATACTCGCCTTTCCAAATGCTACTGCATAGAATACACAGTCTATTCATTCATTATACCTTTCTGAGTTTTCATAGGTCTACAGGATTCAAGAAAATTCAGAGAATCTCATGGGTATATTATGAATTCCTGAAACACTTTTTTCCTCATGAGCCCAAATCCTAATAGACTTCTTTATGCCAACCATGGCTGATCCTTTATCCATTATTTTCTTCCTCATCCTTATTCCATTGAAATGACTGCCTTCAGAGGTGTGTTTGGTGGTGACCCAAGAGAGGGCCTTTTCTCTAGCCACTCCCAGGTTGTAGAACTCCCTCCCAAAGAAGTCTAGGTTTGCTCTTTCTCTGCCATCCTTCCACCAGCAGTCAAAGACCGCTTTATTCAAGAAGGCTTGTAAGTGGGTCTGTGAGATGGGCGCTGTTTTTATTTTTTTTTATTCTGTAACTGTTATGTTTTTATTGCATTTTAATGTATTTTATTGTTTTAAACAATCTTAAATTATGCCTGTAAACCACCTTGAGTGCCATGTTTTGGTAGAAAGCCAGGGTATAAGTCAAATAAATAAATAAATATCCCGGCAAATTTCAGTACTTTCAGCACTTTCACGTCCCCACAAATGCTGGTTCTCAAGAATGGAAGCATGTAGAATAGAATCATATGAAATAAAAGCATCTTCATCCATTCCTCCCACAAATGGGCCACCACTGCTCTATGGGATCACTCATTCTTGATTTAGTCCAGTGGGGATAAGTCTCATATTTCTGGTGTCCTGCCCTTTTCAGTTGTAAACCCCACAATAAGTACCATGCTGAAAACTGCTTCCACTTTTTTCCATCCACTCTCATTCAATGTCTTACAAGAAAAATTGCTTTCAAAAACAATTTCACTGGAGAAGAAACATTTGGTGAAGTTGTCAGGGGTGGCATGTGGAGTTCTTGTGCTTTCCTTTCTTAAGAGGTGGCCAAGGATTGTGTGTGAGTATCATGTCTTCCATCGTTGTACCGTCATCCCCCCTGTGGTCTGCAGCCTCTCCAGTTTCCAGTGTTTCAGTTAGAGCCCAGGGGAAGATATCATGAGGTATCTCTTCCCATGGGGCTTTTTCCAGATCAGGAAGTGTGGGCAGCTGGGGAGGCCACAGAGTGAAAACCACACACATCATCCAAGGGACTGATGTTAAATTTGTTGAGTTCACATTTTGATGCAAACATACCCAATTTCACACTTTTGAACCAATTCATGAGGCAAAATGCAGTTTTCCTACAAAATTTACACTTCTCTGAATTTTGCAATGGAGTTATCTGATCAAAAAATGTGAACTAAAATGCATGTATTAGGGAATTTTGCACACAAAAAATGTGTCTATTAGTGAAAATAATGTTAAACTGCATTATATTAGGAGAGTGCTTCCAAAAATGTGCATATCAGTCAAAATTCCATACAAAAATGCATGTGTGGGGAGAAATGCATACAAAAACTCTTAATAATTTTCATGCATTTTTTTAAATATTTGCAAAGTTTGGGACAAACCGAACTTAAAATTGGGGAAAAAAGGGAAACTGAGAGGAACCAAAACTGACAGATTCATTCATTCCTACTTTGAAGAGACATGTTGTGACAAATAATCCATGTGCATCTTCTTCGTGAAGTCCATCAGACTACTGACTGAAATGATACAGCCCAACGAGGACTCCACTGTATCCTTTCTACTGAAATTAGGGGTGTACGAACCCCACTTACCATTCCGCTGCAGGGTCCGCAGTGGGGGGGAGGCAATCCGTCCGTCCCCCTGGAATCCTCCCCAGCTGGCTCCACTCCACGGCGAGTCCGCGGAGCCGCCAGTCGGGCCCACCCGCAGCTGGACTTCCGTCCGCTGCCAGGCTGGGGACGCAAATGGCATCTGGCATAGTGGATTCCATTTGCATCCCTGCCCTTTGCCGTGATAGGCTACGCCGGACACCATTTGCGTCCCCAGCCTGGCAGCAGACGGCTGTGGGTTGAGGAGGATGGACCCGGACCCAGACGGCGACATATAGGGTCTGTCCCGACCGTACTTCGCGGGGTGGCGGGGGGGAGTAGTCCGTTCTGCCATGGACTCCGTGGGGGCAGGATTCTAAAGAATCTGGCCTCATTGGAGTCTGTGGCGGATTTCTCCGCCATCCCTAACTGAAATACAGATGGGCTTTTAGACAGGTATCCATCAGCGATGCTCAGGGTACACACTTGCTTCTCAGAGGCTCCAACCCTATGCCCACTTTCCTGGGAGTAAGCTCCATCGAACCCAATGGCACTTAGTTTTGAGTAGACGTGTATGACGTATTGAACTGTCAGAAGAGGAAACTGGATTCCATGAGCCTCATAGTCCCTTTTCAATGATAAGACTTCATTTCTAATGATGAAGAGGTGCCATATTTAGTACACTGTGCAGCTTGCTTGATCTTCACTCGAATCTTAAAATGGCATTCTTTGATGACAGCCCTCGAACTGGAATCCCGCCAGTCACGTTTCAGAACAAGAAGAAAGCGTTGCGAAGCCAAGACAATCATTCTAACCAGGTGGCGGATCGCTCTTTCAAAAACGTGGGTAGACGGGGACATGCCGAGATGGGATGTGAAGCATGCGAGCCGACAAGCCTATAATTATAGTTTTTGCAGCCTGTATACATTTGGCAAGGGGACAGAGACCACTCATAAGGAGGAGAGTGTTCAGGAGCAAGCTTCCCCACACCGTACCAGTGGGAGGAGAGGAACTGTGGGCAATGAAAAAGCAGGCGTTTCACAGCCTCCTCCGACGATGTGTTGCAACCTCTTACATTCCCAAAACATAACACAGAAATGGGATATTCTGGGATAAGCATTGTCATTTCCCATGGGAGTCCCCCAGATGTTTTACACTACAGTTCCCTTAACCCCTGACAATTGGCCACGCTGACAGGGGTTTATGGGAATTGTAGTCCAAAATAGTCCAAAATATCTGGAAGGCATTTGTTTCAGGGGGAGTGTGACCCCCTTCAGAACATGTTGAACACCACACATCTGGACAGAGGACCAATCTTCTAATAGGGTCTTCTCTTGACTGACCTTCCAGTCCATTACCGTGGACAAGCACTGATGTAGCACTCTCACCATCTCACCTGGGTTAGATGAAAAGGAGAAGTAGAGTTGTATGTTATCTGCATATGGCTGATATAACACCCTTGAAATCTGTGAAGCCCTCTTCTCTTTACTTTGGAGCCAAACGGCACCCCTACCCCCATATTTAAATAAACTTTGCTCAGGTGCCTCCAACCCCCACACCACCACCTCCTCAAATCACACACAAATATCACAACTAAATTGCAGGGTTTGAAGGCAGGTTACCAATGTGATGAGAGGAAGATGGGGAAACAAAGCCTAAAAGACGTTTTGATTGAAAACACATTTTATTTTGTTTTGTTTTCTTGGCTGTGTGGTATGTTTTCCCCCTGGCATTGGCTGATGTATTCTAAATATTATTTCAGTATGTGACTAATAGAGGAGTACGATTCAGGTTTCATGCTTTCTTCTCTAAAATAAACACAAACCAAACGTTGATTCTACACTGAGTAAATAAAAAGAGATTGTATGTTCCCATCAGCGAGGGCCTGAGTTACACGGGGGTTTGTTTGTTTGTTTGTGTGTGGGGGGCGTGGGAAGAGAATGACAAAAAGATTGTGCATGGGCCAAACAAAAAGAGTCTTGAGTCAGGATTGGACAAACCCTTTGCTGTCTCCATTCTTTAGGCGGACTAAATCTCCAGCTAGTGAGTGTGTGAACAGACACAGAGATTTATTTATTTTTAACATGCCGATACCATTTCTTCTGGGAAACGAACTGACAATGTATTCTGATGCATATTTATTCAGAAATACATCCCGCTGTGTTCAGTGGGGTTTACTCCATCGGATTGCAACCTTAATATTATCTGAATATACACATGCGTAGATATAATAGCCGGTCATCACATTCCATCAGTGATCACCCCCTTGGGTTGTGGTGATGGAACACTTTGAAAGGATAGAGAAGATGGTATTGAGCTTGTCTCCATTGGCTGGCAATTAGCAGCTGCTTGGAAAGGCTTCCCCCGGGTAAACTGCTGCTGGGATGGGGAGTGAAATCCTACACCTTTCAAGGTCCCATGCAGTGGGGTAGGGTTTCAAGCCTGAGCAGCATGGGACCCTCTTGCTTCAAGGCATCATGGGCAAACCCCCCAATGCCTCTGTAAATCTCCATGCCCCCTCCCTGCCTCCACTCTAGCTGCCCACCTGCCCCCCCCCCGCCCAGCCTCCTTCCCACTTGCCTACCTTTTTGCACTACTCTGGGCACTGCAGCAGTGGAAGAGAGGAAGTGAGGGAAGTCACTGGGCCATTTCGCATGATCAAGCAGCCAGCTGTGGCTTATTTAAGCCATAGTGGGCTGAGGGCAGCGCAGCAGGCAGCCATTTTGAATATTCAAGCCACAACTGTGGCTTGTGTCATCTGAACGTGGTGAGGGTGGGTTGTTGGTGTTGTTAACAAACCGCCCACAACCCTAAAATAACCCATGGCTTCTGGATGGTTTGTTAACCACACCAACAACCCACCCTTGCTGGGTTTGGATGGCACAACAAGCTGAAGTTGTGGCTGGTGTATTCAAAAGCTGCCCAGCACGCATTGGCATGCCACAACCCACCATGGCTTAAATAAGCCGCAGTGAGCTGCGGTGATTGTGTGAACCTGGTCTCTCTCTCTCTGTCTCTCTCAGGCCCGATTTGCACAACCATCATAGGCTAAACAAGTGTCTGTCTCTCTATCTCTCTGTCTCTGTCTCAGGCTTGGTTCACACAAATATCGTAGGCTAAGTAAGGTGTCTGTCTCTTTCCCTGTCTCGATCTCTCATTTCTGACTCCAGGCACGCTGCTCCATGACAGGAAAATGGGAAATTGTAGCACTCATTCTTACTTTGAAAAATACATTTCCCAGCGCTCCTGGCCCACAGCTGCAGCAGTGTACTCAGTGTTAGAGAGAAGGTAGGGGAAGAGTGACCTCCCTCTCTTCCTCCACTCAACGGCTGCCTGAAAAGCAACAAAGACAAATGGGAATGTGTGAAGGAAGATGTTTTGGAGGGACATGTGAGGATAGGAGGGAGGACTGAAAGCCGGAGTGTCATATATATTCAACCAGGCATGTTTGAATAATTGAATCATAATCATAAAATGGGAATCCATTTGGGGTAAGCACAGCCCCAAGTGGACTCACCCTTAACTGCAACCTTATTTTCTACTTCTTGGCATGGTGTCTCTCCTCCATGCAGAGTAGCAGAAGAGCAACTGCATTGTTCCCCATCGTAAAAGGCTCCAGTAGAGGCTGGTCCTCTTTCAGTGGGGCAGAGAATCTGCCTTGGGTTTCAGTCAGAGCCAGCCAGAAGCTATCCAAAGTGAGGAACCCTATTCCCAAAATGGGTTCAGCACCTTGAATAGCTCCTTTGGAGTACTGACTGAAACCCAGAGCAGATTCAGAGCCCCAGTGAAATAGGAGCCACCAGCCTACACTGAACGGCTCCCCCTCCCGGCTGGCTTGGAAGGAGCATTGGAAGTCATGGATTTCTGGCAACCTCCACACCTGCGAAGCAGAGCCTTGGAAAGTGGGAGGGAGAGAGGGAGGGAAGGAAGGAAGGAAGGAAGGAAGGAAGGAAGGAAGGAAGGAAGGAAGGAAGGAATTGCCTGAGGGGTGGGGAATTTGGGCTCTGTCAAGTTGCCCAGCTGGACATCAACCCCTCCATCAAAGGGTTTCCAAAGTTCAAGGGGGCTGCTTGACAAGGCCCAAGATTTCAGGGGGCTAAACAGCCTTGTGCTTGGCCATTCCTAGACCGAACATTTTCTCTAGCTTCGAATCTTTGGTGCCATAATACTAGCTTCATATATGAGCCAGGCATCGTGAGACAGAAAGATGAATTTCAGCATCATCACTGTGTAACAAAGAAAATGGGGGAAAAAATATTCTGTTCCTCTTCGCTTTTCACCTTAACATTTAAGCCATGCAATCTTTCCCACAAAATATGCATTTTCTACACATTTTACCCTAAGATAGGCATTTTTGTATGCATTTTACCCTAACATATGCCTTTTTGTACAAATTTTACTGTAAGGTACACAGTGGAAATCATTTTAACCTAAATTACAGATTTTGCACCCAGTTTAGAGCCTCGTGTGGCGCAGAGTGGTAGGCGGCAGTACTGCAACGGAAACTCTCCCCACGACCTGAGTTCGATCCTGGCAGAAGCTGGGTCTCGGGTAGCCAGCTCAGGTCGACTCAGCCCTCCATCCTTCCGAGGTCAGTAAAATGAGTACCCAGCTTGCTGGGGGAAAGGTAGTCACGACCGGGGAAGGCAACGGCAATGGCTATAGTCTGCCATGAAAACGCCAGCGCAAGCGGCGTCCCTCTAGGGGTCAGCAATGATCAGCTTGCACAGGAGGAACCTTTCCTTTCCTTGGTAAGTTTTATGATCTGAGAACTGTATTGCCAAATCCAAAGAAGTGCAAACACTGATGGATAACAGTGTTCCAATCTGCATATTAGCCCAGGTCAGGTGTGGTCCAGGTGTGGATCAGGTAAGTTCACTTAAAAAAATGCAGACTGAATGAAATCCTTCACCATCTCTCCTTTTCAGTGAGAAAACCCAGCCTAAATTGTGATAAAAACCTGGTGACCATGTGCCAAATCTGCAGATGAACTCAGGCCCAGCAGCCTAGAAATTCTTCTAGAGTTCATCATACGCTCATATGACTCAGAAGCACAGGGAAAGAAAGGGCAAGCCACTTTCATTTTATTTCCCTCACTGCTTCTCTGGTTTGCTAGAAGTCACTTTCAGTGCTTCTTCACATAGAGATACATACAGAGACCACAGCGTACACTCATGTACGCTGCCATATGTAACAAACAGATAAGTGTCTAATTTGCCACATACGTGCCTGTTTGGAAACTGTTGTACACTGTTGGCAAATCACCTCTTGCAAAACTAGTCCTCAGTCATTCCCAGCAACATACAAAGCAAGCATCTTATTATATCCCAGAATTATGCAAGAACAGCGTAGACCTAATCGCCTATTGTAACATGCGAAGAGGGGAAAAAAACAACCACCACTATTAAAGCTATTCAAGTGTCATGGAATGTAACTGGCTGTTCCAGGTATTTAAAACTCCCCATATAAATCCACATTGTTGTGATCCAAATTAGACATAAACTTTTGGTCTCAGAAATGGAACAATCTCTTCTAACCTGTAGGCCTTTTCAGCAGTCCATGTAATTTTTGTTTATGGCTGTAATCTTTCTCATGTCCCCATCAGGTTCACATCCTTTGCATCTTGGCAGGTATGCTTTGAGTGACAGGAAGAGCTTTGTTGTGGTTGGTGAGTCACTGCACTTATCCTCCTGCCACTCCTTGGGTGTGTATTTTATACCACCAGGGCCATTTCACAATAGCAGCCAGTGCATCTCTGAAACAATACAACATTGCATACAATGTCAAGGAAACTTAGTGATTCAGCGACTTTGATAGGAGGCCAAGGCCTCATTTAGTTCCAAGATGTTTGACTGCTACAGACCTTGTGAAAGCAAACAACGTGCCAGTTAAATGGCTTTCACTCGAAAGACAATGCCACTTCACCCCAGAGTTACTTAAATATATATCAACTCTTACAAAACCCAACAACCTATATATCAAGTCCCTCCCCTACAACATCCCTCAAATGTCTGTTGTGTAGAACTTGTGACTCATCTCTTCTGTCAGTTGCAAAGAAGAAGGAAAAGCCTGCTCTACTGAGGAATGGAGAACTTCCAGTGAGGCCCTAAACTAGTTCCTGCCATTAAGATGCACCTTAACATGCCCTTAGAGGGAAGTGAAAGCCATTACTTTTCCCCCAAGTAATGAGGGGAGGCATTCCAGTCTCAGGTTTTCCTATGGTAGAAGCAGCAGAACATTCAGATGAGAGCAGCTTAATTTCGGATACATTGCCCTCACCTACAAGGCAGAGCAAGAGCACAAAGAACCACAGCAGATGTTCTGTACTAAGCTGGCAGATGCCATCTGGCTTTGGCTGCTTAGTCTCGCCAGCCGCACAGACCATACAGGCACAAAAAAGGAGAATTAACTCAGAGTAAATCTAATTTTGGGGAGTTAGGGCTCCATGCCCCCTCCCTGTCACCCCTCTAGCTGCCTATGTGCCTCTCCCTCTTTCCCACTTGCCTACCTTTTTGCATTACTCTGTGTGCTGCAGCAGTGGAAGAGAGGTAGAAAGGGAAGTCACTGGGCTGGTTCACATGATCAAGCAGCCCACCATGGCTTATTTAAACCATAAATAAACCAGGCAGTCATTTTGAATATTCAAGCCACGACTATGGTTTGTTGTGTCATCTGAACCTGGTGAGGGTGGGTTGTCAGTGTGGTTAACAAACCACCCACAACCCTAAAACAACCCATGGGTTCTAAGTAGTTTGTTAACCACACCAACAACCCACCCTTGCCAGGTTTGGATGACACAAAAAGCTGAAGTTGTGGCTGGCTTGTATATTCAAAAGCCGTCCTGCACACACTGGCACATGCCACAACCCACCATGGCTTAAATAAATAAACCACGGTGGGCTGTGGTTATTGTGTGAACCTGGTCTCTCTCTCTCTCTCTCTCTCTCTCTCTCATTTCTCCTGCCTCCAGACATGTTACATTGGAGTTAGGTCTCATTACACATATGGGAAAAAGGCTAGATTAGACATATTAGCAGCATCATGAAGTAGCTCTAGGTGAATCAGGGGTGGAGTCAGGGCAGAACCTCATGACTGAGAGGTGGAGCTTGCTTTGAAGAATCTGAGAGGTCAACAATGGAGCCAGGAGAGAATCTGGTGATTCAGGAGACCTAGGGTGGAATTTGGTAGGTATAGCATGGAAGAATCTGGGGTTTATTTATTTATTATGTATTTATTTACAATATTTATATACCACTCCACATCAGAAGATTTTGAAGCGGTGAACAACACAGCAAAAGAATAAAACAGCAGGTTAAAAAAGTTAAAGCATTTTTTAAAAGACAAACCCCAATAAAGTGGAATTTAACAAACCACGGCTGGTCATGCAAAGAAGGCCTCTGAAAATGTCTTCAGGAGGCATCAGAAAGAACACAATGTTGATGCCTGCCTGACCTCTAAAGGCAGGGAATTCCACAGGAAGGGGGCCACCACACTGAAGGCTCTTTTCCTGGTGGACTCCAATCGGGCCATAGGTCCATGTGGAACCACCAGGAACATGCCCTCTGACGACCTCAGTCATCAGCAGGTTGGTAAAGAAGGAGGTGCTCTCTCAGGTATCCTGGTCTCAAGTTGTTTAGGGCTTCGTACACTAGTACTAACCTGGCCCAGTAATGAATAGGCAGCCAGTGCAGTTCCCTCAGCAGAGGAGTTACATGCTGAAAAGGGGCAGGTTAGTACACTAGTACTAACCTGGCCTGGTAGTGAATAGGAAGCCAGTGCAGTTCCCTCAGCAGACGAGTTGCACGCTGAAAAGGGGCAGCTCCTGACAACAGCCGAGCTGCTGCATTCTGCACTAGCTCCAGCTTCTGGACCAGCCTTATGGACAGCCCCACATAGAGCACATTGAAGTAATCCAGTCTTGAGGTTACTGATGCCTGTACCACCGTGGTCAAGCTATCCCTGTTCATGAGAGGCCGTAGCTGGTGAACCAGCCGAAGCTGGTAAAAGGCACTCTGAGCCACCGCGACCACTTGGGCCTCCAGCAACAATGATGGATCTAGGAGTACCCCCAGACTATGGACCTGGTCTTTCAGAGGGAGTGCAACCCCGTCCAGAACAGGCAATGAGCCTATCTCCCGGACCTGGGAACCACTCACCCACAGGGCTTCCATCTTGCCGGGATTCAGCTTCAGTTTATTGGCCCTCATCCAGCTCATTATTGAGTCTAGGCACTGATTCAGGACTTGCACAGCCTCTCCTGATTCAGATGTCACAGGGAGATGGAGCTGCATGTCATCAGCATACTGATGGCATTGCACTCCAAATCCCCTAATGACCGGTCCCAGTGGCTTCATATAGATGTTGAACAACACTAGGGACAAGATGTTACCCTGTGGCACCCCATAGTTCTATTGCCAAGGGGCCGAAGAACAGTCACCCAATGTTACTCTCTGAAATCGGCCCTGTAGGTAGGACCAGAACCACTGTAACACAGTGCCTCCAACACCCATCCCATAGAATTGATCCAGGAAGATACCATGGTCGATAGTATCAAAAGCCAATGAGAGATCGAGCAGAATTAACAGGTTTGCACTCCCCCTGTCCTTCTCTCGATAAAGGTCATCCATCAGGGTGACCAAGGTTGATTCAGTCCCATAACCAGGACGAAACCCAGATTGAAATGGGTCTAGATAATCAGTATCCTCCAAGAGTGCCTGCAGTTGGTCTGCCACGACCTTCTCAAGTACCTTCCCTAGAAAAGGGGTATTTGTAGGGATGTCAGAGAAATCCACTGAGGATTCAAATGAGGCCGGATTCTTTGGAATCCAGCCTCAGGAATCTGCAGCGGATCAGGACCACTTACCTCTGCTCCAGGAGGACTGGAGGTGGAATGGCACTCGGCTGCTTCTTGCCAGCCACAGCCATTGGCCTCCTCTGCCGATTGCCATGTCTTAAAAAAAAAAAAAAAAAAGGCAATCGGGAGGATGTGCCCATAGACTTATATGCAAATAGAGTCATGAATCTTGCATATAAGTCTACGTGTCCATAGGCTTATACACAAGATTCACCGCTCTATTTTGCATATAAGACTATGGGCACATGCAATCAGCAGGATGTGCCCATAGACTTATATGCAAAATAGAGTGGTGAATCTTGCGTATACGCTTAGGGACACATAGACTTATACGCAGGATTCATGACCCTATTTGCATATAAGTGTATGGGCACATCCTCCTGTTTGCCATTTTTTAAATTTATTTTTTTAAGACATGGCAATCGGCAGGGACAGGGAGGAGGCGAATGGCTCTGGCTGGCAGGAGGGAAGGTAAGTGCCCCCAAGCCAGTCCCCCCCCCAGAATCCGAGCACAGCGGAACTGCTCTGGAGGATTCCAGGGGGGAGGAACGGATCACCTCCCCCCCCCCCATGGATTCCTCACCGGAACAGACAGTGGGGAATCCGTACACCCTTAGGTATTTGCGACTGGGCAGTAATTGTCTAATACCATTGGGTCCAGAGTGGGCTTCTTCAAGAGTGGCCACACTACTGCCTCCTTAAGCACAGCAGGGACCACCCTTTACCATAGGGAAGCATTTATCACTCCCTGGACCCACCCAGCCATACCCCCTCAGCTAGCTTTTATTAGCCAGGAGGGACAGGGATCAAGAGGGCACATGGCCGATCACATTATTGCAAACATCTTCTTGTCCACATCATCAGGCAGTAACAACTGGAACTGATCCCACAAGATCAGGCAGATGGTGGTATCAGACACCTCAATTGGTAGTGCACTAACAACAGCATCAAGTTTGCTGCAGAGACAAGCGATTTTGTCCTCAAAGTGCGATGCAAAAAGGTCACAGCAGGTCCTCAACGAGGCCAGGGCCCCATTTACTGGGGAAGATGTTAACAACCACTGGACCACCTGGAAGAGCTCTGCTGGATGGCTACTTGAGGGCACAATGGAGGCAGCAAAATAAATCTTCCTTGCTGCCCACACTGCCATGCAGTAGGCATGATTATTCACTCTAGAATGTGCTTGGTCGTCTTCACTTAAAGTCTTGCGCCATTTGAGCTCTAGCCAACATCCAGCTTGTTTCATTGACTGCAGCTCCCCAGTATACCAGGGAGCAGAACGGGCTCCACAGTGCCGGAGAGGGCACTCAGGTGCAGTTAAGTCAATGGCCCTCCGCATCTCATTGTTTACTGACTTTTCACATCTCATTACTTGTTTTACTAATCAAAACTGTCCAGTCAGGCAGCAACAGTAGCAACAGCAAACAAATACCAATTATTTTGTCTATACCCACTGCTAAACAACACATTTAAATGGGGAGCCCAAGGATCTCATGCTCAGTGAGGAAACATGCCAAAGACTGCCAGTTGTAGCATCACACCTACAAAACCCAACACATTCTATTTAGCAGAATATTCTGTTTGCTAATGAAATGTGAAATGTATTGATTCACACATACTCGAGAAAATGATGTATCCCTTTGGAGCTCACCTTAACTAGGTTTACCATATTGAGATTTAGGAGGAAGATTCCCCCCAAGCCCAGGTCAGTCTGGCTAATGATCTGGAGAGAGAGGCCCACTTCTCCTTCCCTATAGCATGCAATATAGTTTCTATGGTAGGATACAAATGCAATAAATAGCCTGCCAAATCTTTGCAACAACATGTTAAGTTAGATCAGTATTATCATCTCCACAAGGTTTAGCATAGGCATGTCAGTAAGCACACTTATATAGTTATTATATCAGACAGTACTTCCATCTAGGCAGCTATGGCCTGGACAACTCCAGAGCCATTAGAATGAAGCAAGTGGGAGCTGCCGCAACATGTTGCAGAGTGGAATGTTTCTGTTTAGGGTGACAGCCAGGGCTGACCCTTGGATAAATAGTGCCCTGGGCGAGGAGTGCCTTTGGCGCCCCCACCCTTGTAGTCAGTTTTGAAGGGCCACCCAGAGGATTTATGGGGCCTGGTGGAGGTACGATGTCCATTGAGAATGAGATTGCTCAAAACCTTCATCTCTCAGCCACTGTGCTGCAGTTTGCACCAGCCAAAGTTCGAAAAGCCGCATTCTGACCAGCGGCAGTGCACTATGAAACACAGCAGAACTATCACAGGTTTTAATTATAATATTTATTGTGTTGTAGCAGCTGACCTCTTACAGCCAACAGCATTATTATTATTATTATTATTATTATTATTATTATTATTATTATAGTGCTTATAGTGTTTACAATATTTGAACTGCCAAGTGCTCGGAAACGTTGCCTCAAAGTAAAGCTGCCACTGATTTTTACCTAGCGCAAATGACATCAAAGCGGATACTAAAAAAGAAATGTACTTTAAAGTTAATTGAAGGAAGATCATTTCTGTAGTCAGTACCCAAACAAATCCTGGGTACTAACAACCTTGAAATAAAGTTTACAGACAGTTGCTTCATTCAAAACACACAGCCACTGAGCTCAGCTTGGCACCCCACCCCCACCCTCAGCTCAGTTTGCGCTCCCCTCAGCTCAGCACCCCAGGAGACCACCCACCTCACCCACCCCGAAGGCCAGCCCTGGTTACAGCCTGGCAGTCATGCCATTTTCCAGGATACTCTATTCCATTCCACCCACCCCACCATTCTGCCTCCACCCAACAGCCAATCAGCATTCTGAAGCCAATAAACATGCTCATTCTTCATTGGACTGTTCTGAGGCTTCACACTTTGGATAGCTCCTTTAGAGTTCTGACTTGTTCTGATTGAAGCCCAGAGAGGATTCACAGCTCCACTGACATTGGAACCATCAGGCTCCACTGACATAGTGCAGAATTTGCAAAGTGTTTATCAAAGAGAGTTAGAGGATGAGAGGCTGTCCACATTACTGCAAGTGAAAGACCAGATTGCAGGGTTCAATGCTCTAACCAAGGAAGAGGCAATACAGAAGATGCTGAGAAAATGGAACTACCCGAGGCTCAATCCCAGGAAAAGATGGAAGAGAGAGATACAAATCCATTGGTGGACAGAAAAACCATCTATGGAAGTGGAATCAATCCACAGGGAAGATTTTAAGATAACCGGCCACCCTCAGCAAAAAGGCAGGCTGAGTTTTAACACCTTTTATTTATTTTATTTATTATTAAATTTATTAATCGCCCATCTGGCTGGTCACCCAGCCACTCTGGGCGATGTACAACATACAATAAAAACAGTTTAAAACAATAAAATTCTACAATAAAAACATTTTCTAAAATACCCTAACCCACCCCAAATGCCTGCCTGAACAACAACGTTTTTAATGCACAACGGAAGCTCATTAAAGAGAGGGCATGACGGAGTTCCCTAGGGAGGGAGTTCCACAGAGTCATGAGATAGAAAAGTGGAGTCAAAAGGGGGTACAGTGAGGCACAGATCATAAAGGCTATAATCAAGGCAATTTATCCCAGACTTGAGAAATTATCTGGCGGGGAAAAGAGATCTCATTCTCAGCTTAGCAAAATTAAGACACATTGAGATTTTATCACCAGGAAATTGATGCAACTGAACGGTACTTAACCACAGTCAAAACCAGTACAAGAAACTCAGAAGACACTCCAAGATTTCCTGGTCAGATTGCTGGCCCTGAGGTAAAAACAAACAAAGTTGTTTGCCTCACAAGTGGCAGATACTGGCCTAAAGTATGATCCCTGTCCTCTTACAAAACATGCCACGCACTTGGCTCAGGGCTACAGGGCTACAGAGATTATATTCAGAACATGGTGCAAACTTATTTAAATGAGAGACAGGTCACAGATGACCTCTTATTTGAAACATTGAACATGGCTGTCAAGTTACAAAAGAAACAGCAGAAATGGGGAAACAGGACCTGTGTCAAGGCAGGACAAAGCCCAACAGAGGAACAGTTGAGGGAGGAGCAACACCTTCATCCAAGGAAAGGGCAACATCTTGTTGAAAATGAATGAATGAATGAGGGAAATGATAGTCCGCCTTCCGAAGTTCACCTACTGAGCTCATGACTCATGACCGAGTCAAGATTCAATCTGTGAATTTTCTGAGATGTACCATAGTGACTCTGCTACATCCACTCTTGATGTAGATACGAAGCATCCAGTCCATATTATTAGCTAATGTGCTAAACAATTTTTATAAAAGCAATTTAGGGCGCAATCCTATGTAGGTTTAGACAGAAAAAAAGCTCTACAACTCCCAGCATTCCCCAGCCAACTATGCTGGCTGGGGAATGCTGGGAATTGTAGGACTTTTTCTGTCTAAACCTGCATAGGATTGCGCCCTTAGCTAGGCATATGAAAAAAAAATAACTTTAACTTCCTTCACTATCTCAATAGATGTTCTAACTGAGCATCTTAAGTAAAATTTAGACTTTTTTTAGTAGCATCTACAACAGGACAGGGGAACCTTTTTTTCTTTCTTTCAAGGGCTGCGTTCTTCTGGGGCATAATCTATCGGGAGACACACTGGTAGTTGGTGTGGCCAGAGCCCAAAGTAGGCAGGGCCTACTTTTTCTCTTTCCTTTTCCCACTCCTCTCCCCCTCTTCCTCCCTGCCCAGCAGGTTGCTGGGAGAGAACAGATTGCTCTTACCAGAGGTCTGAACTGATCACTTGTAGAGGGCTTCCACCCTTCCATCATAAACTACATCATTCCATTTAAGCGGATGTATATTCAACATTCCATAACTTCATCCATTTGTTTCAGCTTCCCCTTCTGGCTTTTCCCCCTCCTTGACAAAAAGCTGAGCTTGCAGAGGCTTCCCTCCCTTTCCATCACTCCATTCCTTTTAGCTTCCGTCCCACCCTCCTTTTCTCCCTCTGGTCTCCCCTAGGGATGTGCAAATTAGGAAAAGTCATCTGAATTTCTTTATTTCTTTACTACATTAATATCCCACCTTTCTTCCATCATGGAACTCAAGGTGGCTCCATGGGATTCCCAGGTGGTCTCCCCTCCAAGCACTGACCAGACCCAGACCTGCTTAGCTTCAGCAAGATGGCTGCCTCCTGTGCCTTCAGACTATGTCTTGGGACCAAATTCCATCTTGAAGCTCATTCTGACTCAGGTTCATATCAGATTGCGAGCTTTGCTTATTGCTTTTTGCACGAGAATCCATGCGTATTTCTGTGTGTATTTTCCCCAAATGTACACATCAGTTGTGTGCATTTTGAAATGTATCCATTTTTGAAATGTACTCATTTTTTAAATGTGCACATTTTGAAATGTATGCACTTTCAAATGTACACTTTTCAAAATGGATGCATGCTGTCGAACACTTTTTTTTGATCCGAGAATCACATTGCAAGCTCAGAAATCTACAGTCTTCGACCGCAGATTGCATCGGAGTCCGTATTCGGTCTGGAAGGTGTAAACTGGCAAAAATCCTGATAAAAAACAAACTGAAATGAATTTCTGATAGATGCCTAGTCTCCGCGCACCTGCATGGAATTCATCTTCGGGCTGCATGAAACCAGGCTCAGGGCTGCAAGTGACAGAAGGCTGTCCACCCTTGATCTACAGGACCCAGGAGGAAAGGCAGGTGGCAGTGGCCTGGAAAAATATTAGTCTGGGGACTGTGATGGCAGTGATGGCGGCTGCAGTAGCAGGGACAGAGAAGAAAGGATGCTGTATGGTTTTGGGGATCGTGTGAACAGGAATGAGAAAGATGAATGTGCAGATCCCTGTAATCTGGGGCTTGAGGGGAGAGTGGCAAAAGATGCATGCCTGGAAATGTCTCTTTTCCTATATGATACCCACTGTAGCATAGTTCTGAAGGCCAGGGAGACACATGTAAGGGCAGGGATAGCCAGTGTGGTCCTACTCCCAACTCACACATTGATTTCAATGCATAAGTTCGGTTCTACATAGGGCTAGACGTGACCTCATTTATTCATGCTTTAGTACTTCCCGACTGGACTACTGCAATGTTCTCTATATAGGGTTGCCTTAAAAATGCAGAAACTTCCATTCATTCAAATCAAATGCAACAGCCACACTTCTGTCCAATGCACTTTGTTTATTCTTTATTTCATTTGAAGCAGAGAACTCCAACTGTGTCAACTTCACTGGCTGCCAATTTGTTTCCAGACTCCATTTAAGGTGCCAGACTTGGCCATTAAAATGGTAACTGGTAGGATCCAATTACTTTAGGGACCATCTTTGCCCACATAGACCTGCCTGATCAGCATTGGAGGCCTTGTTCTCACTCAGGGCATTAGGCAAGCGAACATAAGAAACACAGCCTTTTTAGTGCTGCTGGCACCACAGCTATGGAACAGCATTCTCTGGAGATCTATCAAGCCCTCTTTTTTTTTTTTTACTTCTTTTCATTGTTAGTTAAAACAGTGGGCTTCACCACACAAGGTTAAAATCCCCCATCTTTACCAGGGCTTCTGCTTCCAGATTCTTTGCAGGATTAAGCTCGGCTCCTTTACACAGGCTGACACTGCTGTTTTTATTTCTCGGCAAGTTCTATACGTTTCATTTTGCAGCCACTAGATGGTGCTGCTGTTTTAGTGCCATTACGGACGTACACCCAGCAAGTAAAGCATCTCATAGCACTTCCTAGAGAAAAATCAGACTTTCCTCATGCTTTACAAACGTGGGATAAAGGTCATAAACCACAGGAAGGGCCCTGGAGGTTGACAACATCATATAAAGGACCCACAGACTTCAGTGAGTAACCAATCTTGATTGCACAATATAAGCCCTGTGTTGTGAAGCACATTGTCTTTTGTGACAAGCTTTCAATGTTAAATAATTCAAAATTACTGCCTGGCTTCTTTCTGTGTGTTATATTGCTGCTTTTAGTTTACTGCAGTGCTTTATGTTTTGTTTACTTGGTATGTACCTCTGTCATTTTAGTTGTAGTTGTTATTGTGTGTGTGTGTGTGTTTTAATGTTGTGAAGTCACTCTGAGTACAAGCAGGATAAAAATAATTGAATGAATTCATTATTCTGAGCTTATTATTATTTGCGTCTTTCTTTGGTTTATAAATTGGTTGTAATGTATACAATTTGACCATAAGCTGTCTTAAGCAAGTACATTACTTGGAAATACAACTAATAATATGTAAAATACATAAATACACTGACTTGGATCCTAATTTCCAGTCAGTGGAACTCAGCTCATGGGACACTCCCACCAGTGGAAAGAGCGGGAGAAGATTTTTGCCTATTTCCCTTTCCCCTTGCAGCCTTCTGAGCATCCCCTCCCCCTTCCGGAGCCTCTGTCAGATCAGAATCACTTCCATTCACCAAAGGGCAACTCAGGATCAAATCCATTGTATCCAAAGGGGATTGAGACAATGGAGGTATACTTAAGCCCTAGCTATTTATGCAAAATTATATGCACCAAGACCATGTGTTAGAATATCTGTTTGCAGTATGAAAAAAAAAAAAAATGAGTGAGAGCCAATGTGATGTAGTTGTTAGAGTTCTGGACTTGGACCAGGGAGGCCTGGTCAGTCACAAAACTTACTGAGTAACACAGGGAAAGTTACTCTCTCTCAAACTAAGGCTACCCTCATAGCAAACTGTGTCCCGGAATAACTGTGTGATGCTATGTCTTCTACTTACTTCATCCCTCTCTTCAAAGCCTTTTGCACAATCCCTTATCCCCATGCCCTGCTACAGTGATGCGAGATGCTGGAGAAAATGAGATGGAGTAAAGTGAGTTTCTATGAATGAATTCAGCCTGCAGTCTCTGCAGTGGACCAGTCTCTGTTGCATGGAGTCTTTGGACTTCCAGACCATTTTTTTTTAAACTTCCCTTTGTTGTTGTTCAGTCATTTAGTCGTGTCCGACTCTTCGTGACCCCATGGACCGTAGCACTCCAGGCCTTCCTGTCCTCCGCTCTCTCCCGGAGTGTGCTCAAGTTCATATTCATTGCATCGGTGATGCTATCTAGCCATCTCATCCTCTGCCATCCCCTTCTCCTTAAATGTACACAAATTCATTCATTGGAAAGTACAGATGTTACTGGAAAATACGCTGATACATATGCCATTCTGAAAAAATCATGGAAGTATATACGACGTGGAGAGCCAGTGTGTTGTAGTGGCTAGAGTGTTGGACTGGGAGCTGGGAGATCCGGGTTCTAGTCCCCACTTGGCCATGGAAGCTCACTGGGTGATTCTGGGACAGTTACAGACTCTCCGCCCAACCTACCTCACAGGGTTGTTGTTGTGAGGATAAAATGGAGAGGAGGAGGATTATGTATGCCACCTTGGGTTCTTTGGAGGAAAAAGGGTGGGATATAAATGCAATAAAATAAATAAATACATACATTTTTATTTTTAAAATACACACACGCACACACACACACACACACACACACACACCATTGAAAAAATAAAATATGTTTAATAATCTCCTCTCTTCAACCACTGTGTGCTCTTCTCTAGCACCACACAGCCCTAAGGGAGTATGTAGCAGTGTTTTCTGGACCCACAGACAGCAGAAGAATGGAAGAGGAAAACTAGCAGCTGAGTAACTTGTCAGAGTTTCGTGAAATGGCACGCATGGTTTGCTCTCCATGAAACTCTGCCTGTGTGAGAAAGCGTGGACGCAACGGACAACCCCCTGTCAGGAGAGCTGAAGCCAGTCAGAAAGGCAGAATCATGTGTGCAACCGCAGTGTGGTACAAATATGCAAGGCCCAAGATGCTGAGATGTGTACCAGTTAGGGAAACCAGGGGGAAGAAAAATACTGACGGAATTACTTGAATATTGCTGTGAAGCTTCTAGGATTGGGGGGGGGGTCTACTTTTCCACTGCAAAAAAGGGGGGAAATGATTCCGTCTGTGAATGGATGACAAAACAAACAATGCCTGACAATAGGCAAAACTCACACAGAACGGATTCCACAAAATCTGGACATCCCTAATGGTAACGAAGCCACATCTGACGGAAATAATTGTACATTATTTCCCATTTATCCCTGCACCCCCTTCATTCCCCTTCCTCTGTTGTTTTCATAGAATCATAGGATAGTAGGGTTGGAAGGGGCCTATAAGACCATTGAGTCCAACCTGCTGAGCAATGCAGGAATCCAGGTCAAATTCCTTCTGTTGAATTTTAGACTGTAAGCTGTGTGGGTCAGGGACGTGTTCTCTTTCACCCTGTCTAAAATGTCAGACACATCAATGGCACTATATAAATGATCATAATAATTCTAGTGCAGAGAAGCCCCTGTGCATTTCCCGAGGCTCCTTGGAGAAAAGGTGGTGAACAAATGCAGTGCATCAATACAACCATGCTGTTGCAGTTTCAAACACTACCGCTGCTCAGTTTTAAGGAGGTGTCATGTGAGTTTAATTGGATGTATATTATGTTTGATGATAATGGATGAAATCTTGTACACTACCATGAAGGTGCATTTGTGCCCTAAAAGGCAACATATAAAGCAGGTAATACATTCTTCTTCTAATGACATATTAATGTGAGGTCTTCACTTAAAAATGAACAAAAAAGTATGACTGTTTAGCTTCACCTCTATTCTGGACGTTTTCATACCCAGGTTTACCACACAATGTACACTGAAGAGAGTGTTGCCAATAACCTCACTCTAATGAGTGTAGGAATGTGTGATAAATTTGCTCTACCCAGTGTATGTGTGTGTGTGTGGGGGGGGGGTCCTTCTTTTCTTTTCTTTTTTTACAGTTTATCCAGTTCACACCCTACTGGACCTGAATGCAATTTGCAGTCAGAAATCCATACATTTCTGATACATTCTGCAAAACAAATACATCCATTTGACAACATCTGAACCGTTTGAAAAATGTGCGAAGTAAAATGTATACACTTCCAAACTGTGCACAACCGCACTTTAGCCAAAGGGCGCATGCATCCAAAAATGTGTAAATTTAAAAGTGCACAGAAAAATGCATACATTAATGCAGGGTTCCCGAACCTGGGGCCCTCCATATGTTTTGGACTATAACTCTCAGCATTCATTACCATTGGCTATGCTGACTAAGGACGAGGGGAGATGAAGGGACAGCTGCATTAATGCATGCAGTTGCAGCATGAAAAAGGTGTGCAGATTTTACAAAACGCATACATTACCTAAACTACACACAAAAATAAAACAAAAGCACAAGCTCATTTGGAAATGGGGTCAAATAAGCTTGACCTCAAAACAAAACCTGGCCATCCTGGAAAGACTGAGATGGACAGATCTACTGATTCCTAAATAAGCCTGCTTTGTTCAAGAAGGCCTTTGGCCTAGAAGTAGGTCTGCAGGTTGGGTGCTGTTTTATTCTGTAATGGTTATGTGTTTATGGCATTTTAATGTGTTTTATTGTTTTAATCTATTTTAAATTGTTTCGTATGCCACCTTGAGTGCCATTTTTTGGTAGAAAGGCAGGGTATAAATCAAATAAATAAACAAAGTGAGTGTGCTGGTATGATAATTTGCAAACACATTTGGAAACATGTGTTTGCCCATTACATGGCTGGCTGGGGGCATGATGGGTATTGTAGAACCTTTTTCCCATCTAAACATGCTTAGGATTGTGACTTTCGGCCTTCTCCAACCTGGTGCCTTCCAGATGTGTTGAAGTATAACTCCCATCATCCTCATCCAACTCAGCTAATGGCTGGAGGGCACAAAGGTTGGGGAAGGCTGTCTTCAACGTACACTTGGGAAACGTGACATCTACAGTGTTCCTTTGCAGGGCAGTTTATTTGAATAAAATTGTGCATCTTGTAAGTTGTGTGTCAAATGCAAGTTCTTAAAGTGTCACTGGCTATGAAGAAACATCCAGAGAATAAAGCTCTTAATATTGCATTGACTGGACACTTATGGCTACAGATGTAGAAGAGGCTTTGGGCACTAGATGGCAGTACTTCATGAACAATGGGAAAGGGGGAAGAAAAACGTCCCTTGTTTTTCTAAATCAAACTTCCTTTGGGTCACCTATTTACAGTGCACATTTCAGTGTTGCTCATGAATTAAAACTTTCACAAACATAACCTTTTTCTACTACTACTCAAAAAGCAACAAAGATTCAATGTTAAGATTAGCCTCTTAAGCTTTGTAAGGAAATACACTGTCTGGAGATAGGGTTTGTTTGTTTATTTTACTCCTAGGCTACATATATCCTGATGCCTCTTAATGAATTGTGTTTTTAATGCAAACTGAAATCTGAAATAGAGATGAGCCAAAATTACTCCTACTTTTTAACTTTCATTTTTGCATACATCAGACTTCCGACCCTTTTGGGGGGCATCCAGCTGCAATATTTGCACTAAGCTTCATCCATCCTTTTCCACACTTGTGGTAAGTGACATACATGTTCACATTTAGTCTACATATAGCTGATTGGCTTTATCAATTTCATCTACGGAACATAAAAGTGTAACTTCATGTCTTTTGCCAAGTGAACCTATGGGACCTAAACCCACCCATTCCCATTTGTGGAATCAAGTGGAAAAAAAAATGGCAGAAACCCACTGATCTTTTAAAATCATTTTCAGATAATTTTAGTACATTTTGGGTAGAATCCAATGCTGCCCATCTGCTAGTGGATCTGGCCATTGATTCTGGTTCACGTGTGGCCCCTGCACACAGAATAAGAATTTAGTGCTTCCAGAGGCGAGCCCGCAAACAAGTGGAAACGGTCATTTCTGGAAGGGGGCAGATCGACGGAGCTCCTTTATGTAACCTCCGCTGACTTGGCCCCTTCCAGAAATGAGCATTTCTGCTAATTTCTAGGGATGTATGAAAATTACTTACCTGTTTGCGGATTATGCTGATGGTGGGGGGGAGGCGCTCCGTCCCTCCCCCCGGAATCCTGGACAGGGGGGGAGGCGCTCCGTCCCTTCCCCCGGAATCCTGGACGAGGGGGAGGCGCCCCATTCCTCCCCCCCGGAATCCTCCTTGGCCAGCTGTGATCTGCGGCGGCTCCGCAGAGCAGCCGGCCAGGCCCAGCCAGGCCAGAGCTGTCCACAGCCGGATTTCTGGCTGCGGAAGGCTCTGGGGGGGGGGACCGCGTACGCAAAAGGCAGCGGCTACGGCTGCCGCCATTTGCGTTCCTTTTTTTTGACATCTTAATCTATGTAAATATTTATGTAGACTAAGACGGCGAAAATAAGGGGAACGCAAATATCATAGCGGACACTATTTGCGTTCCCCTTATTTTCGCCATCTTAGTCTACGTAATTATTTACGTAGACTAAGATGGCCCAAAATAAGGAACGCAAATGGTGGCAGCCGTAGCCGCCGCCATTTAGGGATGTCAGAGAATTCTGCCACGGGTCTCGGGGAGGCCGAATGCCAGTGCATTCGGCCCCCCGAAATCGGTGGCGGAACAGCCTGCCCCCCCCGGGACGAGACTTACCTGGGGCAGATATTCCGGGCAGCGGCGGCTCCAGCTGTGGCTCTGTCAGCGGTTCGGCAGTAGTGGCTGCAGCGGCCAGTCTTCCGACCGGCTGCCGCCGCCGCCATTTCCAGTTAAAAAAAAAAAAAAGATGTGATAGGCTACGTAAAGATTTACGTAGCCTATCACGTCTGACTTTAAAAAAAAAAACACGTGTGTACGCAAATGGCGGCGGCTATGGCCGCCGCCATTTGCGTACGCGCATTGTTTGTTTGTTTTTTGAGTCAGACGTGATAGGCTACGTAAACATTTATGTAGCCTATCATGGCTGACTGCAGGGACGCAAATGGCAGCAGCTACGGCCGCCGCCATTTGCGTCCCTGCTAGCCAGTGGCCGGATGTCCAGCTGCTGGCAGAGCCGGCTGGCGGCTCCGCAGAATCCCTGTGGAGCAGAGCCAGCTGGCCAGGATTCCGGGGGGAGGGACGGAACGCCTCCCCACCGCCATCAACATAATCCACGAACAGGTAAGTGACTTTCGTACATCCCTACCGCCATTCGCGTACGCCTTTTTTTTTTTTAACCCAGTCATTTTAGGCTACGTAAGTTTTTACGTAGCCTAAAACATCTGGGTTAAAAAAAAAAAGGCATAGGCAAATGGTGGCGACCGGGGATTATGCTAATGGTTGGGGGGGAGGCGTTCCGTCCCTCCCCCTGGAATCCTGGACAGGGGGAGGCGCTCCGTTCCTCCCCCCCCCCCAGAATCCTGGCTGGCTGGCTCCGCTCTGCAGGGATTCTGCAGAGCTGCAGGCCGGCTCCGCCAGCAGCCGGACATCCGGCCACTGGCTAGCAGGGACGCAAATAGCAGCGGCCGTAGCCGCCGCCGTTTGCATCCCTGCAGTCAGCCGTGATAGGCTACATAAATGTTTACGTAGCCTATCACGGCTGATTTAAAAGAAAAAGAAAAAAAATGTGCGTATGTAAATGGTGGTGCCCATGGGCGCCGCCATTTGCGTTCCTTATTTTGGCACATCTTAGTCTACGTAAACATTTACATAGACTAAGACGGCGAAAATAAGGGGAACGCAAATAGCGTAGATGCTACATTATTAGCGTTCCCCTTATTTTTGCCATCTTAGTCTACGTAAATGTTTACGTAGACTAAGACGTGCCAAAATAAGGAACGCAAATGGCGGCACCCATGGGCGCCACCATTTGCGTACGCGTGTGGTTTTTTTTGTTTTTTTTTAATCAGTCATGATAGGCTATATAAACATTTACGTAGCCTATCACGGTGTTTTTTAAAAATCTAGCCGTGATAGGCTACGTAAATGTTTACGTAGCCTATCACGTTTGTTTGTTTGTTTGTTTTAACTGGAAATGGCGGCGGTGGCAACCGGTCGGAAAATCAGCCGCCGCCGCCAGAGCCGCCGCCAGAGCCGCCGCCAGAGCCACTGCCGCCAGGAAGATTCACCCAAGGTAAGTCCTGTCCCAAGGGGGGGCGGGGGGGCAGACCGTTCCACCACCGATTTCGGGGGGCCAAATGCGCTGGCATTCAGCCTCCCCAAGATCCGTGGCGGAATTCTCTGACATCCCTAACTAGGGTTCCCAACCTTTTTGTACCTCTGGGTGCATTTTGGAATTTGAGAAAACACTGTGGGCATCACCACAAAATGCCTCATCAGTGGATCACTGCTTTGGTGTCTGCCTTTCGCGTCTCTGGATCTTAGGCTGCAACTTATTTAGCGAACACTGTTGTTTTGTGCCTTTCGGACAGAGCAACATTCTTTATTAAGGGATTGTTTAATTTGTCTAATTGCTGGTGATGCAACACAGCTAATGCTTCCCTAAACATCTGTTTGGCAATGTCCAGTAACTGCTTCATTTGTGGGAGAGGTTATTACACTGATAGATTTTATAGTGGAACAACCTTTAATATTCACTTAAGTACACGCTCTTTTAAAATTATTGACCTGCTTCATGGAAATTAACAAATGGTCAGCATAAGTGGATTCTCTCTGCTCCTTTTTGATAGTTAAAAGCCTGATATTACAACATTGGAAGGATAAACACTCACCTCCTATAATGCAATGTATTGAGGACCTTACAACGCTTTCAGTATTTGACTGGGTGGCATATAGACAAAGCCTATGTATAAGTGCTGGAAAGTCACATGCATTTCTTACAAATCCATGTACATATATAAAAAAGGGGGGAGGGCATTTGGGGTGCCTGTGGGTGTTATGTTGGGGACCCCTTTGCGGTGCCAGAGTGTCCACAGGAGCAACATTGGGGACCCTGTCATATACCTTAAATTCATTATTCATTTCACCATCATCAGGTTTTTCCCCTCCTTTATACCCCCTCCCTCACACCAGCATTTTATAATATCTTGCCTGATCAAGAGATCTAGAGATCTCAAAAACTTACAAATGTTAATGTGATCTTTTGGTTGACCTAATTACGGATGTTAGAGAATTCCGCCATGGACTCCAATGAGGCCCCCCGGAGTCCGTGGCAGAACGGAGCAGTCCCCTCCGCCACCCCACGAAATTTTCCCGGGACAGATCCTACCTGGCGTCAGCCGGTCCGGTCTGTCCGCTGCCCCGGTCTGTGGCCTTGAATGGCTGCCATGGTCCGCGGCCACCATTTGCCTCCCTGCATTAGCCGTGATAGGCTACATAAGTATTTGCGTAGCCTATCACGGCAAAGAGCAGGGACGCAAATGGCACCCACTATGCCATTTGCGTCTCTGCGTTAGCCGTGATAGGCTACGTATATATTTATGTAGCCTATCACGAAAAGAGCAGGGATGCAAATGGCGTAGCGGGCGCCATTTGCGTCCCTGCTCTTTGCCGTGATAGGCTACATAAATATATACGTAGCCTATCATGGCTAACGCAGGGATGCAAATGGTGCCTGCTGCACCAGACGCCATTCGTGGCCACAGCCCGGCAGCAGATGGAAGTCTGGCTGTGGGAGGGCCTGACTGGCGGCTCTGCGGACTCACCGCAGAGCGCAGCCAGCCGGGAGGATTCCGGGGGGAGGGACAGGTTGCCAGCACACACACCCCCACCCGGAATGGGGTAAGTAATCTGCCCATCCCTAGACCCAATAGGGGTGCAATCCTATGGGGATAGGCAGCTGCCCCAGAACTCAGAGGCAAGCACCTATCCAATGGAGGGCAGGAGAAGCACAGAGGGGATCATTCCTTCCATGCTTCTCCTGCCCTGCATTTGTGGCTAGACAGCCAGTTTCGGCTGTCTAGCCGCAGGAAGGCAGAGCTGGAAAGGAGGCCACTGGACAACACATAGGATGTGTCATACCAGCATTTCCACCTTCCCCACCCCAGGACGCCCTCCCCAAACACCCTGTTTTGGCTGCTCCATGCTCCTCTTCCGAGCACGGAGTGTGGGGCCATTCCATGCTGCCTGTGAGGCAGCATGGAAGGGAGGAAAGGTCAGTTCTCTGGGAACCAACCTTAGAGCACGGGCTGCGAGGTCGGTTCCCGGAAAACCACATATCCTATGGCCATCTAGCCGCTTGACTAGCAGCCATAGGATTGCTCCTTGAGGCATTACAGTAATGGGGAGTTTGGAACATTACCTATGGTCAAAACTGCTAACTTTGCTTTTTCTCATATACTGAAATTACTAACAATATATTTTATAGAAGCAGGGACCAGTCATCTGGGTTGGTATCAGCTTTGAACTAGGGCAACCAAGAACCAATTATCAGCCATGGGAAAGCCTGCCAGTACCAGACTTTCCAATATGGGAAATAATAGTAAAGCTGCAATCCAAAGCATGCATCCATGTTTGGAAGTAGATCACATTGAATCTAAACTCCAGTTAAACGTGGATAGGATTGAGCCACAAATCTCATACATCCTACCCTAGGCCAGGTGAGACTCAGGACTTGAGTTGTTACGGTAGTACAGAAAATGGGCTTCTGTGTGCATAGAGGACAGCTTTTGAAACTGAACGGAGTATATTGTAGTGTCTGGCATGCATGATGGATCCGATCTTTAAATGGCCCTTTCAGTTTTTAGCACTGGAGTGGCATTCAAAACATCCAACCACAAGAGTCAAAAAGTGAGTTATTTTCTGATCCTCTTCCGAGGAAAAGACAAACTATGAAACAGTTTTTAAGAAGTGAGGTTGTCTGATTGGAGAGAGCCATCTACCTGTCCCTGGAAAGAACATGGGGATTGGAGCCCAACCTTTTGTTTTGGGTGCAAGCCCCAAATTCTTGCTGAGTTTCCTTTGGATCAAATGGTTGACATGTCATCTGGCTACAATGAAGGTGTTTTCCATTCTTTGAGGGCAGGGGAGGGGGAAGCAAAGAAATCTGGACTTAAAAATGTGCCTAGTGCTTTCTAAGGAGGCAGTATGCATTGCCACTGGGAGGCTCTGCGCTCTCCGCTTTAGAAAAAGAGTGCTTGCTCTGGCAATACTCCTCAGCAGATCAAAGTCAGCAACAAAGCATGCTATGTGAAGCCACATTCCCGATTAAATTAAGAGCTAATTCAGCAAGAATGAATTCCTCGGCAATGGCTAATAGGAAGAGCTCTTTTATTTTATATGGTTACGTTTTGGCGAGGGGAATACGCTGAAGCAATCACACTGGGGTTTGAGCCGGTAACAAACAGTAGCAAGCAGTAGAAGCAGCAGGACATCCGGTGTCTAATGTGCATAATGATGATGTGATAATCACAGGGCACAAAGGACCGTGCTCCACAGAGAAGCCGGAGAGGCGTTGCCTTAATCATAGTCAGATTGCCTGGGTCTGATGGCCAGCCTGCCACCAGTGAAAGAGCCTTAGGAGCAGAAAGGCATCGGTCATATTGCCAACTGGTGCAGCACAGTGGCTAAGGGTGCAATCCTATGCATGCTTAGACAGAAAAAAGTCTTACAATTGCTGGCTGGGGCACGCTGGGAGGTGTAGGACTTTTTCCTGCCTGACCATGCACAGGATTGCAACCTAAGAGACTAACCTACAGAGCAGGACGATGCTGGTGCAAATTTCACATCTCCCATAAACTTGCTGGGTAAACTAAGGATGTCAGAGGAATCCATGCAGGGGGTGGAGTTCACCGAGCTTTTGGCAGGTTGGTCTCCCGGATTTTGGCTCACCTCCCTGCGGGTGGCCCAATTCAATCACATCGACTTGGGCCAGCTCACAGATTTTCATGGTGTCTTCCCTGGCTGTAGAGCTGGGACCCTCCCTCTCTGCCCCTGCCCCACAACTGCCCCTCTCTCCCCGCCACCATCAGCTTCAGCCAAGAGAGTCCCCGCACATCAGAAAGTCATGGCAGTGGGCTCTCCAGGCTGGAGCTGGCACCGACAGGGAGAGAGAGAGGGTTGGACGGTGTGGCAGCAGCAGCACCATGGTGCAGACCAGCTGCCCGGTTGCCACCACCATGGCCACTGCCGTTCCACCCTCCCTCTCCCCCTGCTGGTGCCAACTCTAGCCTGGAGAGCCCACTGCCGTGACTTTCTGATGCACAGGGGCTTTCTCAGCTGTGGCTGATGGTAGCAGGGAGAGAGGGAGGGTTGTGCAGGGATAGTAGTGGCAGGGAGAGCGGGAGGGTTGCGCAATGATGGCAGTGGCAGACAGGCAGGCAGGCAGGGCCTGTGGGGGCTTTGGGGGCTTTAAAGGCTTTTTCATAAATAGTCATTTGCACACATTAGAGCTGTGTTTTGTGCAAATTACAAAAAGTGCAACTGTAATTTGTGGAAATTGGTTTTTGTAGGAACCCCACCCTCAAATATACCCGGATTTCGGGAACAAACCCCCAGCTTGGCTTGCAAAGGCAAGCTGAGTTAAGGGCCCCTCAGGAATCCATTCGTCCCCAAAAGGGCAAAATTTACTCATGACGCACATCCCTAAGGTAAACTGAGGCAGGCCACTTTCTCTCCGCCTAAGCACTTCCTGCTGCCTTCCAAATATGAGGATAAAATACTGGCCAACCTTGCAGGCTTGTTGCAAGGACTAAAACTAAATAATATACATGAAGCACTTTGAACACCATTAGGGATGTTGGAGAATTCCGCCATGGACTCCCCCCCACCGCCACCCCCTGAAATCCCCCCCGGAGCAGACCTACCCAGCAGCGGATGCGGCGGCTCGTCTTCCGGCCACTGCCAGGCTGCTAGGGATGTACAAAACCCCTACCTGGCTCCTTGCCGGGCAATCTGCAGGGAGGGGGAAGAGCTCCGTCCCTCCCCCCAGAATCCTCCCCTGTCGGCTCTGCTCCATGGCGGCTTTGCGGAGCCGCCGGGCTGCTGCGGCCGCAAATGGTGGCTGTCGTAGCGGCCGCCATTTGTGTCCTTGCAGTAAGCCGTGATAGGATACGTAAGTATTTACATAGCCTATCACAGCAAAAGGCAGCCACGCAAATGGTGGCCGCTATGCCATTTGCATGGCTGCCTTTTGCCGTGATAGTATTTACGTAGCCTATTATAGCAAAGAGCAGGGGTGCAAATGGCATAGCGGCCTATCACGAATAAGGCAGCCTCACAAATGGAGGCCGCTACGATGGCCGCCACTTGCAGCCACAGCAGCCTGGCAGCGGCTGGCAGACCAGCCGGAGCCGCTGCCGCCGCATCCACCACCAGGTACACTCCGTCCCGGGGGGATTCCGCGGGGTGGCGGCAGGGGGGAGACCACTCCGCCACAGATTCTGGGGAGCTGGATTCTAAAGAAACTGGCCTCACTGGAGTCCCTGGCAGAATTCTCTGACATCCCTACAGGCTGCTGAGACCGCAATTGACGGCCGTCATAGTCACATGACACCTCCTTAAAGTCACATAGTCACATGACACCTCCATTCCGCGGCTCTGCGGCCTTGCCGCGGAATGGAGCAGGCTGGGGAGGATTCCAGAGGGAGAGATGGATCACCTCCCCAGCACCACGGACCAGAACATGATAAGGGATTCATACATCCCTAAACACCATATAAATGCTACATAGTATTGATTATAAAGAAAGAAGTGGATGAAGAATAGTTAGCCTAGGGGTGGGCAAGCTTTTTCATCCTGAGGGCTGAGTTCAATTTTGGAGAAGCTCCCAGGAGCCTTATTCCAGTGATGGGGATGAAGGCAAAGGGGGCGGGGCCAAAAATGAAAAAAGAAACCCAGCATATTGAAGCATATTATAGCTAGTAACTGAGCCTTAGTGGAGGCATTTCTACCTTTTAGAATGGGGGAAAATCGCATGAAAGCAGGGAAACCACCAAACATTTGGTGGTTGGGGGAAGGGGATGTGGCGATCTGGGGAATGGGCATTGGACTGGGTCCCCAGGAGAATGGATATGGCCTCAGGTTCTGCTTACCTAACCTAGACCATTTCAGTGCTCAAATTCAGGTGGAAGAGGTCGCCTGTAGACATGTAAAGGCCTGGAAACCACTAGCACAAAGAGAGGGAGAACCAGAATTTTTCAAAAACCCTTGCTTCTCTCATGGACATTTTGGGGGGAAAGGTGTATTTTACTGAATTGGAGGGTCCACTTTTCCCCAAAGTCTTTGCACCTCTAGTGCCCGGTTCCCATTTATCTTTTGTGGTATTCCTTTTAGGTACTACTTTTAGAATAGGAGCATTTCTACACCAGCCTAAACTCCCGCATTTAAAACGGGGCTGCCTGCTTCTGTTTTGAATGCAGGATCGTGACGGACTCCCTTTACATGCGCTTCCTTTCCCCCTCCTTCTCCCCCTTACCTGAGCCTTCCATATGTTTCATTGATCTCGCTCCCCTTCTTGCGGCTTTTCCTTTTTCACAGAGGGAACTCAAGTGGAACACAAGTGGGGTAATTTGAAAGCTCTTCATCTCTGATCTGTTTAAAAAGGGAATAAAGGTCATTTAGCGCAGGAGACGCCCTGGAGGTTGACAACGTCATCTAAAGGGCCCACAAACTTCCATGAATGAGCAATCTCAATAGCAGGATAAAAGCTCCGTGTGAAGAAGCCCCAAGTGGGGCATGGTTTGGCTAAAATGGAGGTGGAGTCTTGGGTGGGTTTTATGGATTTCATGAAGTGTGCCCCCTTCTTTTTCTCCCATTATAATTCAAGCACTGCTCTACCTCTGCACATCCAAGTACATGTGTAGAAGTAGACACAAGTGCCTAAAAAATCAAGGAAGAAGGATAAAGGTGCATAAATATGGGAAAGATGGGGCTTTTTCTTAAAGATAAATAGTTTGTTTAAAATTTGTCCACAAACCATTTACATTTCTTTACAAATAAAAGGAAAATGCACATGCAAACAAAAAAATATGCTTGTCTCAGTATAGGGAAAGCAATTTGCTTACCCTTCGTGTTAAATGAGTAAAATCAAGGATCAGCATTTGCAAGCATCTTAGGTTTAATTTTTAAAACTCTATTTAAAAACATTGCAACCTTCCAGGTGATGTTGACATTAAGCCCACCCAGACATAATTGTTAAAGCAATATGCACTTAATTAGGGATGGCATGGGTGCCCAATTCCATCCAGGAATCTGTTGGAACCCCCCATGCCCACACCCCCGAGCCCCTGCCTGCCCCCTGCCCGCACTTGGGGAGCAGCCCACACTCACCCTGGCAGCCTCATCAAGCTCCGTGGCGATTGCAAAAATATTCTTGTGAATACACATATTTGCATATGCTCCAATGCGCATTTTCACGCATACACAAAAATGGGCATTTGCAAAAATGTGCGTATTTGCACATACGCAAATATGCACATTTTTGCAATTGCCATTTTATTTTTCAAAAAATGGTGACCATGGAGCTTGGAGGGGCTCGAGCGTGGTCTGGGGACCAGTGAGAGGGGGCAGGGGCTGCACGGGCACCCAGAGAACCCGGACAGGGGTGGGTTTGCACAGCCCTACACTTACTTCTGTGCATCCCTTCTGACTTGATGGGACCCAACTGCATTTTGTAATCAACTATGCATTGTTGTTGTTGCTGTTCAGTCGTTCAGTCATGTCCGACTCTTCGTGACCCCATGGACCATAGCACGCCAGGCCTTCCTGTCCTGTGCTCTCTCCCGGAGCGTGCTCAAGTTCATATTCATTGCATCCGTGATGCTATCTAGCCATCTCATCCTCTGCCGTCCCCTTCTCCTTTTGCCTTCAGTCTTTCCCAGCATCAGGGTCTTTTCCAGAGAGTTTTCTCTTCGCATTAGGTGGCCAAAATATTGGAGCTTCAGCTTCAGTATCTGTCCTTCCAATGAGCACTCAGGGTTGATTTCCTTTAGGATTGACTGATTGGACCTCCTTGCAGTCCAGGGGACTCGTAAGAGTTTTCTCCAGCACCACAGTTCGAAAGCATCAATTCTTCTTCAGCGCTCAGCCTTCCTTATAGTCCAGCTCTCACAGCCATACATTACTACCGGAAAAACCATAGCTTTGATTAGACGGAACTTTGTCGACAAGGTGATGTCTCTGCTTCTTACTATGCTGTCTGGGTGTGCCATAGCTTTCCTCCCAAGGAGCAAGCGTCTTTTAATTTCATGGCTACAGTCACCGTCTGCGGTGATCTTGGAGCCCAAGAAAGTAAAATCTGTCACTGCTTCCATTTCTTCCCCTTCTATATGCCAGGAAGTGATGGGGCCAGTTGCCATGATCTTAGTTTTTTTAATGTTGAGTTTCAAACCAGCTTTTGCACTCTCCCCTTTCACCCTCAACAAGAGGCTCTTTAGATCTTCTTCGCTTTCTGCCATTAGGGTGGTACCTGAGGTTGTTGATAATTCTCCCGGCAATCTTAATTCCGACCTGTGATTCATCCAACCCGGCGTTTCTCATGATGTACTCTGCATATAAGTTAAATAAGCAGGGTGACAATATGCAGCCTTGTCGTACTCCTTTCCCAATTTTGAACCGATCGGTTGTTCCACGTCTGGTTCTTACTGTTGCTTCTTGACCCTTGTACAGGTTTCTCAGGAGACAGGTAAGGTGGTCTGGTATTCCTATCACTTTAAGAATTTGCCACAGTTTGTTGTGATCCACACAATTAAAGGCTTTAGCGTAGTCAATGAAGCAGAAATAGACGTTTTTTCTGGAATTCTCTTGCTTTCTCCATGATCCAGCGAACGTTGGCGATGTGATCTCTAGTTCCTCTGCCTCTTCGAAACCCAGCTTGTACTTCCAGTAGTTCTCGGTTCGCATACTGATGAAGCGTAGCTTGTAGGATTTTGAGCATCACCTTGCTGGCATGTGAAATGAGCGCAATTGTGCGGTAGTTTGAACACTCTTTGGCATTGCCCTTCTTTGGAATTGGAATGTAAACTGACCTTTTCCAGTCTTGCGGCCACTGTTGAGTGTTCCAAATTTGTTGGCATATTGAGTGCAGCACTTTAACAGCATCATCTTTTAGGATTTTAAATAGCTCAGCTGGAAGACTGTCATCTCCGCTAGCTTTGTTGTTACTAATGCTTCCTAAGGCCCACTTGACTTCACTCTCTAGGATGTCTGGCTCAAGTTCAGTGACCACACTATCATGGCTCTCAGGGACATTCAGATCTTTCCTGTATAGTTCTTCTGTGTATTCTTTCCACCTCTTCTTAATCTCATCTGCTTCTGTTATGTCCCTGCCTTCTTTGTCCTTTAATATGCCCGTCCTTGCACAAAACGTTCCCTTGAGATCTCTGATTTTCTTGAAGAGATCTCTAGTCTTTCCCATTCTGTTGTTTTCCTCGATTTCTTTGCATTGTTCATTTAAGAAGACCTTCTTGTCTCTCCTTGCTATTCTCTGGAACTCTGCATTCAGTTGGATATATCTTCCCCTTTCTCCCTTGCTTTTCGCTTCCCTTCTCTCCTCAGCTACTTGTAAAGCCTCCTCAGACAGCCACTTTGCTTTCTTGCATTTCTTTTTCTTTGGGATGGATTGAGTTGCTGCCTCCTGAACAATGTTACGGACCTCCATCCATAGTTCCTCAGGCACTCTGTCTATCAGGTCTAATCCCTTAAATCTATTCCTCACCTCCACTGTGTGTATATTCATAAGGGATTTGATTTAGGTCATACCTGAAAGATTTAGTGGTTTTCCCTATGTTCTTCAATTTAAGCCGAAATTTTGCAACAAGAAGCTCATGATCTGAGCCACAGACAGCTCCAGGTCTTGTTTTGACTGACTGTATAGAGCTTCTCCATCTCTGGCTGCAAAGGACATAATCAATCTGATTTCGATATTGACCATCTGGTGATGTCCATGTGTAGAGTCGCCTCTTGTGCTGTTGGAAAAGAGTGTTTGCTATGATCAGCGTGTTCTCTTGGCAAAACTCTATTAGCTTTTGTCCTGCTTCATTTTGTACACCAAGGCCATGCTTGCCTGTTATCCTGGTGATTTCTTGACTTCCTACTTTAGCATTCCAATCCCCTATGATGAAGAGGACATCTTTTTTTGGTGTTAGTTCTAGAAGGTGTTGTAGGTCTTCATAGAACCGATCAACCTCAGCTTCTTCAGCCTCAGTGGTTGGGGCATAGACTTGAATTACTGTGATGTTGAATGGTTTGCCTTGGATTTGTACTGAGATCATTCTATCGTTTTTGAGATTGTACCCCGGTATTGCTTTTCCCACCCTTTTGTTGACTAGGAGTGCTACTCCATTTCTTCTAAGGGATTCTTGCCCACAGTAGTAGATATGATGGTCACCTGAATTAAATTCGCCCATGCTTGTCTATTTTAGTTCGCTGATTCCCAAGATGTCGATGTTCAATCTTGCCACCTCATGTTTGACCACCTCCAGCTTACCTTGATTCATTGATCTTACATTCCAGGTTCCTAAACAATATTGTTCTTTACAGCATCGGATTTTCTTTTCACCACCAGACACATCCACAGCTGAGTGTCCTTTCGGCTTTGGCCCAGCCGCTTCACTCTTTCTGGCGCTACTTGGAAATACCCTCTGCTCTTCCCCAGTAGTATATTGGACACCTTCCGACCTGAGGGGCTCATCTTCCGGCGTCATCTCTTTTAGCCTTGCGATACGTTCCATGGGGTTTTCTTGGCAGGAATACTGGAGTGGGTTGCCATTTCCTTCTCCAGTGGACCACATTTTGTCAGAACTCTCCACCATGACCTGTCCGTCTTGGGTGGCCCTGCACGGCATAGCTTATGGCTTCACTGAGTTACGCAAGCCCCTTCGCCGCAACAAGGCAGTGATCCATGAAGGGGTCAACTATGCATAGCCAAGAACAAATCAGCTTTCAGCATTCAAAACTGTAGTCTGGGTACCATAAAGGAAATGGAATACCTTATTGGAGAGGAAAGAGTTAAACCTCCATCAGCCAAGACACATTAACAGATAGGTACATCTTAAAGTGATTTACAGCTCCCAAACATAGATATCTAAAGTGCCAAATGCTGAATAGGCAGAAATCATGTCTGGCCATCAATATGAATGGTGTGCAGACATATTCAGTTTAATAAGCATTGCATTTAACATTCGCACAACACATCAAGAAGGGAGCCTGACCTTTTTCTTCTTGCCCCTTCTATATTTATTACAGGGAAATCGGGCCATTTAAGGTATATCCACCATTCACAATGGACGGTGCCATGCCCTCTATAGCTAAGTACGTTTTGTGCCGAGTTTAAAGCATAAATTGGTTCTCCCATAACTTTGTGATGAAAGCTACTCTCTAGAACTCAGCATTTCTTAATCCTCCAAACTGATATACAGTCAACTTTGATTTCCAGCCCATACATAGAAGGACACATTGCAGATGCCTTCATTTTTAGCACCCATGTCTTCGGGTGATGCAACCACCATGTAAATCTTTGTGATGTTGTTTTGCTTCGAGGAAAAAAGGCTCAAAGGGAAGTACATGGGCTTAGTGTTGCTTTTTTAAAACTCAGCAGACATGTCATAATTGGCTGAGTGGGCTTAGTTCTAATGAAATACACAGATAATAACCATCAGGCCAAAAGCACAGACTGCAACAACATAAAGACCACCATGATCTAGAGCAGAGCTTAGTGCCAGGAGCAGAAATATTTTCTCTTAATTGAAATAAATTTAAGTTCATTACATCCATTGTTGTTTAAAGTCGAACTGTCTCATCTTCCACTGGCTCTGCTCGTATATCTCGTCAAGTAAATTCAACAGATCATCGCTACACATCAGGGCTGGATTAACTGTTATGCCAAGTATGCAAAAGAGCTCAGGGCCAAACAAGACATGACGTTATTCACGTTGTGAACCATTGTGTGATTATGGGTATGTAGAAAGAGCAGGCCGGGGCTGGGGGTGGGGGGTCAAGCCAGATTGGGAATATGGTGTCTGGGAAGGAGGTTTCACCCTTTGCTCCTGCGATGATCCGACTCGGAATTCCCCTCCCCATCCACTTCCAGGTCTTCTATATGCAGTGGGAAGAAAAGCTCCATTGGTGTCAATGGGAGCTTTCACCCCATTGCAAATAGCAGGCAGTGGGGGAAGAGATTCAGATCTGGACCATGCGAGGGTTAATGTCCCTCACACCACATGTGATTGTCTTGATCCAGCTCAGCCTCCCCCTCTCCCCGCCATTTATTCAAGAAAAAATCACACCAGCCAGTGATGTGAATGACATCGCATCTAGGATGGCCTTGGGTTGGGTATACAGACAATCGATTCTATGTATTCCAAGTCAGTTTAAAACTTTGAAATGGTACCAATACAGTTCATGTCAACTACGTCTTTTAGAGATACACAGCTCTTAAGGTGGAGGGGCGGGGAGGATAAAGAGGGGCAGGCACAGGAACTGATGAATAGGGATGGCGGAGAATTTCTCCCCGAAACTTCGGGGGGCCGAGCGCCAACGTGTTCGGCCCCCCGAACAAGTTTCGGGGAGAAATCCTCCGCACCCCCCCCGCACCCCGCACCCCGCCGGGACAGGACTTACCTTCCCTGAATGTCCCTCCCGGCGGCGGGTCCGGCTGGCGGTTCATCCGGTGTTCGAGCGGGGCGGGAGCGGCAGCTGGTCTTTCGACCGGCTGCCGCCCCCACCATTGCAATGAAAGAAAAAAACAACAACACGTCCCCTGATAGGCTACGTGACGATTCACGTAGCCTATCACGGCAAGATTTGCAAAGTCAGCCATGATAGGCTACGTGAATTGTCACGTAGCCTATCACGGGTGACTTAAAAAAAAAAAGCGCATACGCGAATGGCGGCCCCCATAGGGAGCCGCCATTCCCCTTCCTTATTTGGTCGCTGTAGTCTATGTCAATGTTTACGTAGACTACAGCAAAAATAAGGGCAACGCAAATAGCGTTGCCCTTATTTTCGCCGTAGTCTACGTAAACATTTACGTAGACTACAGCAACTAAATAAGGAATGCGAATGGCGGCTCCCTTTGGGGGCCGCCATTCGCGTACGCGCTTTTTTTTTTTTTTTTAAAGTTACCCATGATAGGCTACGTGACGATTCACGTAGCCTATCACGGCTGACTTTCCAGATCTAGCCGTGATAGGCTACGTGAATCGTCACGTAGCCTATCAGGGGACATTGTTTTTTTTTTTTTTTACTTTCGTGTTCGCAGCCGGGCGAGGCGGGAAGCCTCCTCCCCGGCCTGAATTTCGGCCGGGCGGGGAGGCAGGAAGCCTCCCCCCCCGGCCTGAATTTCGGCCGGGCGAGGCGGGAAGCCTCCCCCCCCGGCCTGAACTTCGCGGGGGGAGCCGCGAAGCACCTCCCCCCCACCGCGAACAAGCTTCGACGAAAGGTAAGTGCCTTTCGTCCACCCCTACTGATGAAGGAGTAATAAGAACATGTATGGCTACTAGCAGTACACACATATTAAGCATATGTTCTTAGAAATTAAGTTGATTCCATCAACTGGTTTTAGAGCTTTGGAGCTGGTGCAAAAGAACACGCACGCACGCACATGTTACATGGCTGTTGCTCTAAAATGGTTTGTTTGTTTGAAATTATTTCTAGGCCACCTTTAAGGGTGGAATCCCCCCAAGGTGACATACAAGAAAGAAAAAAAACCTATATAAAACAGGTACAATAAAAGATAAATAAATATGTGTTCAGTCAAAGTTCTTTAAAAATGGTGATTACCATTAAAAAAAATCAATGAAAACAGATATTACCATTAAAAGCCAGTAGCCTGGGACCCTATGGGAAGGCCGGTGAAAACAGGTGAGGCTTCAGAGCTGATGATTCCACAGGTGTGGGGCCACCACTTAGAAGGCCCACTGTCTTTTATTCACCAGTCTAACCACCATTGGGAGTGGGCAAGTGAGAAGGGCCTTGATCTCAACTTGAAGAGGGGTTGATAAGGGAGAAGGCAGTCCTTCAAGTAACTTGGGCCCAACTAACTTAAGGTTTTAAAGGTTAAATCCAACACATTAAATTGGGCTTGGAAACACACTGGAAGCCAGTCCTGCTGCCACAATATTGGTATCACATGAGCTGACTGCCTGGCCCCCACCAATATCTGGGCAGCCGCATTCTGCAGTTGGAGTTTCTGGGCCATCTTCAAAGGCAGAGCTGCATACAGCGCATGACAGTAGTCCAGCCTGGATGTTACTGTAGCATGAATAACTCAGGCAAGATCCTCCCTCTCCAGATAGACTAGTATGCCAACTGTGATCTTAAGCCGATTCAAAACAATACTCCTGGCCACCACCACCACCTGAGCTTCCCCAGTTCGTGCTGAGTCCCGGAGCAGTGCACTCGGTCCTTCAGAGATCAAGATTAGTCAGTTTCCCTGTCCACAGTAATTCCATCTCCTCTGGATAATGTCTGCCTCAGGACATTTTCCAGTTTTACAGAAATTGCGGTAATAACTTCTGACCTCCCATATTTGCTTTCAATTTCTTGGTGGGCAAAACGCAGTGCAAGCTGATGTTTTGTTTTGTTTTCAAGACCACAAAACACTCTGGTGAGCTCAGGATTGAGAGCATACAGATTTGAATCATCTTCCCCACAGGATGACCAGGGTCACAGGTTTACCCTTGGCGCATCTGGCTGCTAGATGTGAACCAACCAAGGGGTACTTCCTGGAAATATCTGGGCCAGGACCCAAAGAAAGAACAGCACTGCTAGTTCAGCATACACAGATTCTCATTGGTCATCCAGGCTGCTCCTGCTCAGAAGCCCTTGTGGAGGAAAACAAAGCAAAAACTTGCTGGCTGCTGCTATCACCAGCAGATGGTCAAATGTCTCTGACTCCATCATCTACACCAGTATTCAGTAGCTGAATGTGATTCCCTGTGCAAAGCTATAGGGACAAGTCCATTGAGAAGATGCAGCAGTGCCATGCTGCCTCATCTGCACATGTACACTACGCCCCTTGAAATCGGACCTTTCTTCTCCCATCCTACAACACAATCCTAATCATTCCAATGGAAATGAAAGCATTACAAAATGTGATGGTCTCTTAAGAAATCTCAAAATATTTTATACGGCATTTGATGCCCTTTTGCACCCTACTCCAGAGCAGGACAAAGACAGAGGTCCTCACTGAGCCCAACTCAAGTTATACCACTAGGATACAAGGCATATGCACCAGGGATCCCCAGTCTTTTCAGGTCGGTGGGCACATTTGGAATTTTGAGAGAGTGATATGGGCACTCTCACAAAAATGGCTGTGGGGGGGTGTTCCTCATTCATAAAATGGCTGCTATAGTGGCCATGACCTGTCACAAAACACCCATTTCCCAGAAGGCAAAGTGATCAGACTAAAAGAACTAGTCAGACTAAAAGTGATCAGACTCACTTGCCCCAGAACTGCGGTACAAGGCAGAGGTGAAGACTGAGCTTCAAAACACAAAACCAGAGGGAAGCAGTGGAGGCTGGTGGCTCTATTTCAGTGGGGTGGTGAATCCACTTTAAGCTCTGGTCAGAGCTCCAAAGGAGCTATCCAAGGTGCTGAATCCATTTTGGATATAGGGTTCAGCACTTTCAATATCTTATTTAGAGTTCTGACTGGTTCTGACTGAAACCCAGAGCGGACTCACAGCCCCACTGACATCAGAGCCACCAGTCTCCACTGGAGTGAAGCATTCTGTCCTGCAGCATACCTACCTCCCATCATCATCATCACCATGAAATAAGTGGTGGAGGGGCAGGAACATAGAAAACACTAGGGATGGGTGAACTGACCACAGTCCAGGTCACATGCTGCTTGACAGATCCCCACTGGTTGGCCGTGCAGTGAGTCGCCAGGTGGTCCACGAGCATGCAGCCACCCAATCCCTTGCCGAATTGCCATTTTGTGTAAAAGGGGCAGGTCCGCCTTTTTAGTAAAGGTTGATTTTGCACAAAGGGCAGCCATAAAACAGTAATTTATGCAAGATCACAGGCATAAGTGGCCACTGACCCCTGTAATCTTGTGTCAATGGTCGCTTTACAGCTGCTATTTGTGTAAAACTAGCCTTTATTAAAAAAAGCCAAGCTGCCACTTTCCAGCATGGTGAGGGATTGGGGGTCCCTACGCTTGCCTGACTCAGCATGTGCTGAATCGAGGAAGTGCAAGGATCCATAGACTGGCGTCCAGGGGGCTGAACCAGCGACTTGTCCCTGGACCTCAAGCACCAGCCAGACACCCACAACATCCCTAGAGAACATCTTGAAAGGTGTCTAGGGGCACATTGGTGCCCCTAGACACCATGTTGGAAAGCCCAGATATAGACATATTAGAACAGAAGCAAAGTGAGGTGAGCATTGAACTGGGCTGAACCATTTGGACTAACAGGTTTTTGTCAATTTGCAGGAGGCCAGGCAAAAAAAAAGGGAGGATGGGGGAATGAGCAAAGTTCGAGCTCACCAGCGCTCTCCAGCTATCGGCTCAGTCACTGCTCATCTTGTGTCTGATTCTTGTTCGCATTTGTGCAAATGGAAAAATTGTGATCAAATGAAGAAGTTGTCTCCTCAAATTTGCACAACTTTCCTCCATACTCCAAAGTGGAGCAGATTCAGTATAAAGGGAAAATTTGCACAAATTGGGAAATTTGCACAAATCGAACTGGGAAAGTTGCCCAAATCAAATGCGAGCACATGTCCAGCAACTTGTGAATATTTTCGGTGGACATGTGCTCATGTTTACATGCAGAGTTGCGAACAGGTCATGCTCACTTGTTTTGCAAGGAAAAACTAAATTATCATACACATCCCTTTAAAAAGCCCCTGGAGACTGGAGAGTAGTGAAGTTCTGATAACTTTGGTGGGTGGGGGTTAGCTTACCTTAATGTCCTGTGAGGTGGGTGAGGTATCCCATGGGCATTCTTTTGGTTCAGCTCCCAGGACATGTGGCCAGATGCTACACAGAGAGTCTTTCTGGCCAGTACGAATGACTATGACAAGGATTTTTAAAATTTGTTTTTAAAGGGGAAAAGAACCCTTGACGAGGGATGGACAGATCTAACAGTTTCATTTCCTCCTGCAATTGTGTGTACGTGTGTGTGTGTGTGTGTGTGTGTAGCTTTCCATCCTGAATATGAAGAAATTTGTGAAGTTTGGGGAATTCTCATCAAAACTGGACCAAAACAAAATTCTCACCTACCTATACTGGTCTGATTCAGTAGGTACATAGAGGCCCATGATGTATTTGTCTGCATTTCGCTGTTTAAGATGAGGAGCCTGTCAGAAATGAGGTGGCTACCCTAATTCAGCACTAACATGGCTGAATATGCAGGGATTCCAACCCAGTCATTTGAGAACAAAGCACTCAGAGCCCTGGGCCTGGATGGACGAATATGTCAGTTTCAGATTCTCCCAACTTTGGGCCATTTAAATCTCAAATTCCTTCCTTCTTGAATATGAAAAGATTTGAAAATTTGGGTAAATTCTTATTAAAAAATGGGCTGAAACAAAATTCTCACCTATCCTTATATCCTCAAAATTCTTCCCCATCCAATTTCCCCCTCCCCCACCAATACATTTTCTAGAACTTCACCACTCCCCCAAAGCAGCCCCAAATCCCTCCTTTAATGGAGGACAAAGATTCTTCACAAAATCAAGGAGATTTTTGGTACTGCTCTAATTGTCAGCAACTGAGAGCTTGTGCAAAAGAGAGGGATTAAGAACCAATTTATATGACCAAAAGGCCCCATGATGGCAGCTTTAAATTCAGATGCATGGAGGGTGTTCCTCTTGTCATCCTGGTCAAACCAGGAAAATATTATTTGTCTGTTTTATGTGGTAAGTAGCAGAGTGGTGATTAACTGCCCATGAAATTTATGGGACTGCTTTTTAGTAGGATGGTACATGTGTAGATAATTATCTAAATGAAAGAAGAGTGACTGTAGCCAAATGTAAAGAAAAAGAAGCCACTGTCATTATCACTGCAAGAATGGACTTGACAGAGTATCATGTTTAATGCTCAGTTCCTTAAATCTTGGTACTTCTTTTGTTTCTGTTTGCTGAAAGCTTCCCTACAAGGAAAGCCCCCAAATGCAAATAAGTGGCAAGAATCCCAATTCTTCAGGATATTGTACTGTTTAAAATCCTTCTTAAAGATTATTTTCATGACACACGTATTGTGATACTTGTCCACAACCTTCACCTCCTTGGCAGCTATACAAATAAAATATGGGGTGCCAGATACCAACTGGCATCTCTCTCCTAGGTTAGATGACATTTTAAGATAGGCTTGGATCTTCTTCCTGGGCCAAATTTGTTTTCACAGATATCCTATCCAGTCCTGTCCACAACGAATGTTTGCATAATAATAATATTCAGCATTTATATTACTGTGATTATTATTTAAATTTGTCACTCCCCACCGCAAAAAGCAGTGCATATAATACATTTCGGCCACAATCCAACAGGATAAATAAATGCCCACTAGATGGAGGCCTCTGAGGGGCCTTAGCTCTGTGGAAAGGCACATGCTTTGCATGCAGATGGCCCCAAGGATAAGTATGTAGTCCCATTTTTGCCTCCCATTCCTCATTGGCAATATTTTGTGCTAGACGGTCCTCTGAGTCTGTCCAGCTTACTCACCTTCCTGGGAGTGGGAAGGAATGGAGAACCTTGTAAACTCATGTTCTCTCCATTCTCCACCCTGCCCTACCCCACCCACCTGCTTTCATCCCTCCCCATCCGCTTCTGAAGTCACAACACCAACTTTGGGAGAGGAAGCTGCCACAGAACTTTCTGTGGCATCTGGGAGGAGGGAGGGGAAAATCAGAGTGGGGATTTCCCCCTCTGAGGCTGGAGATTCTCCCCACTCCCCCCCCCCGAATCCAGCTCGGCAAGCTGCCGCCCCTGCCCACCAGTCCGTGTGAGCAGCCGGGATTTACTGGACCTGTCCCCTCATGCCCAGCCGCTGCCTGTCCTTTCAGGTCACCAACATTTACGCAAGATGGAGCTCTATACTTTCATATATTTACTGAGGCTTCTAGTGTTGTGAAAATTGCCCTTTACGGCCACCGTTGTGCGCAACAGTAACTATACGAAAATATAGAGCCATATCTTGCGTACAAGATGGCAGCTTGCATGGAGGAGCAGGCAGCTGTGACACACTCCCAGGCAGCTCTCTGAGCTCTCCAGGGGCACACACAGCCTGGCTAACATGGGCAACAGCAGCGGCTTCTCAAGTGCCTGCCGGGCACGGACTCTGGGGAGTCCATCCATCCCTATCCACAGACTCGGAGGGGAAATCCTCAGTATCCTAGGGCCCCATATACACTGTCTAGGGGTAGAGGACTGCTCTCTTACCCAGAGTATTTCACATACATGATGTTAGTTATTCTTGCATGATAGACCGCTATCGTCGTCACTGCCATATTGGACCTGAGGCCAAGAGAACAAGAGCTTGCCTAAACCCCCTAGTGGAGGAGTCCTCAACCTTTTGGACCCATGGGCACATTTGGGAATTTCAGAAACTGCTGTGGACACCACCACAAAATGCCTCAGCGGTGGGTTGACGCTTTGGCATCTACCTGACATGTCTATGGATCTTAGGCTGCCTCTTAATCAGCAAAAACTTTTGCTTTGTGTCTACTGGACACTGCAGTGTCTCTTTAATAAGGGATTGGCTAATTGCTGGTAGGGCAACACAGCTACTACTTCTTTTTAAACATACAGTTTGGCAATATCCAGTAGATGCTTCTTTGGGGGAGGAGGTTATTACACAGATACATTTTGTACTGGCACAATATTTAGCGTACATCCACTGGTGTACCCACTCTTTTAAATTATTGACCTCCTTCATGGAAATTAACAAATGGCCAGCATAAACAGATTTTCTGTGTCCTTTTGAGAGCTAAAAGAATGACATTGCAACACTGGAAGGATAAACACTCACCTCCTATGATGCAATGGATTGAGGACCTTACGACACTTCCAATATTTGAATGGGTGACGTATAGGGATGGCGGAGAATTTCTCCCCGAAACTTTACGTAGACTACAGGGACCAAATTAGGGGTGCATGAAAGTCACTTACCTGGTCTCGCAGCTTTTCGCGGTGGGGGGGAGGTGCTTCGCTGCTCTCCCCACGAAGTTCAGGCCCGGGGGGAGGCTTCCCGCCTCGCCCGGCCGAAATTCAGGCCGGGGAGGAGGCGCCTCGCCTCGCCCGGCCGCGAAATTAAAAGTTAAAAAAAAAATGCCCCCGTGATAGGCTACGTGACGATTAACGTAGCCTATCACGGCTAGATCTGCAAAGTCAGCCATGATAGGCTATGTAAATCGTCACGTAGCCTATCACAGGTGACTTTAAAAAAAAAAAAGCGCGTACGCAAATGGCGGCCCCCATAGGGAGCCGCCATTCACGTTCCTTATTTGGTCACTGTAGTCTACATAAATCTTTACGTAGACTACGGCGAAAATAAGGGCAACACAAATAGCGTAGCCCTTATTTTCGCCGTAATCTACGTAATCTTTACGTAGACTATAGCGACCAAATAAGGAACGGGAATGGCGGCTCCCTATGGGGGACGCCATTATCCGTATGCACTTTTTTTTTTTTTTAAGTCACCCGTGATAGGCTATGTGATGATTTACGTAGCCTATCACGGCTGACTTTGCAAATCTAGCCGTGATAGGCTACGTTAATCGTCACGTACCCTATCACGGGGGCATTTTGTGCTCTTTTTTCTTTGATTGGAATGGCGGCGGCGGCAGCCGGTCGAAAGACCAGCTGCCGCTCCCGCCCCGGACGAAGACCCGACAAACCGCCGGCCGGACCCGCCGCCGGGAGGGACATTCGCCAAAGGTAAGTCCCATCCCAGGGGGAGTGCGGGGGGTGGGGGGGTGGAGAATTTCTCCCCGAAACGTGTTCAGGGGGCCGAACACATTGGCGCTCGGCCCCCTGAAGTTTCGGGGAGAAATTCTCCGCCATCCCTAGACCAAATAAGGAATGCGAATGGCGGCTCCCTATGGGGGCCGCCATTTGTGTACGTGCTTTTTTTTTTTAAGTCACCTGTGATAGGCTACGTGACAATTAATGTAGCCTATCACGGCTGACTTTGCAGATCTAGCCGTGATAGGCTACGTAAATCGTCACGTAGCCTATCACGGGGGCGTTGTTTTTTTTAAAACTTTTTATTTCGCGGCCGGGCGAGGACAGGCGCCTCCTCCCCGGCCTGAATTTCGGCCGGGTGAGGCGGGAAGCCTCCCCCCCGGCCTAAATTTTGGCCGGGCGAGGAGGGAAGCCTCCCCCCCGGGCCTGAACTTCGGGGGGAGCAGCGAAGCGCCTCCCCCCCACCGCGAAGCAAGCTGCGAGACCAGGTAAGTGACTTTCGTGCACCTCTACTGCATACATAGAAATCCATGAGTGGTTAAGATGCTGAACTGCAGACTGGAAGGTCGGCAGGACAGCAGTTTGAGACCCGAGTGCTGCGTGACGGAGTGAGCTCCCGTGTTCAGTCCCAGCTTCTGCCAACCTAGCAGTTTGAAAGAAAGAAATTGCAAGTAGATAAATAGGTACCGCCTCGGCGGGAAAGGTAACAGCGTTCCGTGCACCTCGGTGTTCAGTCATGCCAGCCACATGACCACGGAAGGGTCGTCGGACAGCGCTGGCTCTTTGGCTTAGAAACGGGGATAAGCACCGCACCCTAGAGTCGGACACAACTGGTTGGGGACACCTTTACCTTTTTATATTTAAAAAGGGGGGGGAATGTTGCAGGTCCTCCCTGGTTCCATATTGGGGACCCATTGCAGGTGCCCATGGGTGCTGTGTTGGGGACCCCTGCCCTTGTGAGTTCATGGCAGAGGCAAGATTTGAATCAGGGGTGAGACTTCCCAGCTTACTGCTCACATTTATAGCTACTATACCTACTTTTCAGCTGACCATATGGGCCTTTTTACAGGATTCTTCAGTACGTCAACCAACACAGCTACATCATAACATCACGCATGTCCAGGTCTCCAGCAGATCTTTGTAGTTTGCATTTTCACAGCACAGTTGGAAAGATGCCTCCAACTCCCAATAGACTTTATTCGAAATGGACCTTCTAAGGTTGCTAAGGTACACATTGTACATCTCAGCTACAGATGCTTAGAGTAGAACTTCGATGTATGAAAATCATCAGACCAGGACAGAACAAGGCAACTGGGCCAAGTTTATAATTTTAATTTCAGAAAAAAGACAACACGGAAATATTTTCAGGCGCTGCATTCGTATGGGTAAGTCATTGCTCTGCAAGTCTTGGTGGATCCCCTATTCTATTTAAGGGCAGCAACGCGACAGACTGAATGACGGTGACACGCTATGAATAATAGGGACAAAATGTAACTTCATGGAAAGGGCACATGAAAGGATAATTCACCTGGGTTTTTTCTCTTTCAGTACAGAAAGTTAAGCCTGTTCCTGTCAATCTTACAATTCTCAGCAGAAGTGGACAACACCTGTTTACAAACGTGCTTCCAACTTATCCCCTAATCTTAACTCTGGTAACCTAGCTGTGGCTGGATGAAACAGTCAGTTCTTCTTTTCAAGACAGAAATGAAGGTAGGGTGAGCCTTATGGCACACTGCACATGGGATACAGGGCACATAATGCACATAAAATGCATTTTTAATCATCATACCCTGACTAAATACGAAATCTGCAGCAACATGTACGTAAAAGAGGGGAGAGACAGGTCTTCCACGCTGGCAATTCCAACTCTTGATTGTGTATTGCTAATCTTTCCACTGTAAGGCTAAATGAACATTGTTGTTACACAGAGCAAATCCATAAGGCAAGATGGGAACTCGCGTCATCCACACACACACCCCGGCCCCCGTGCACCCACAACCTAAAAAATAAAAGTTGTCTGGCACATCCTTTGTTGCTTTTGGATAGCTGGATGGAGGACAGGCTTTCTTCCTCCCTCTTCTTTCTTTTTAAAACTCAGGCATGTTATTTCAGCCTGACATCTCTGCGTTTGTCATATACCTGCCGAATGATTAATCCCGAAGATTTAATGTGTTTTTTTCTTCTTCAGTCAAACTATGTATGGGATGTTTTGATGGGTTCCTTTTAATCTTGCCTCCAGTCTGACTCACGATCACAAATGTAGAAAGACACTGTAGGGTGGGAAGTCATCCATTGTAAGCAGATTTGGCAATCAGCAGCCCAGGGGTTTGCGACAAGCCAAGGAAAACTGTATATGAACAACCCATCCAAGGGGGAGGGGGGTCATTATTGTCCCCACGTGCACAGAGTCAATCCTCACCTCTTGAGCTTTGCTGCACATGCCAAAGATGACGGTGTAGTCCTGCTACCAAAGGAGGAAGGACAGACAAGAGAACCCACAGTTTCTTACACAGCCAGTGTGGTGTAAGGGTTAGAGTGTTGGACTGGGACTCGGAAGAACCGGGTTCTAGTCCCTACTCAGCCATGAAGCTCACTGCTTTGGGTCAGTCACCGACTCTCAGCTTAACCTACCTCACAGGGTTGTTGTGAGGATAAAATGGAGCTGAGGGGGACCATATAAGCTGCCTTGGGTTCCTTGCCAGTGGAAAAAAGGTGGGGTAAAAATGTAATAAATAAATAAATAATAGATCTGTCACAATCCCACCAGGGGTTTGAGGTGCCAGACACCAGCACCTTAGCTCCTTGCTGATGGTCATACTGGCTGAATTTGTTCCTCCCTGTGGGTCACACAACCAGGTAGAATAGGAAAAATCATTAATATGAACAGACAACTAACAGCACTAGTTCAGTAGGAAGAGCTAGTATAGTGCAGTAGCTTGGTTTTCAAACTGTGTTTCAATTTTGAGATAACTCCATGGACTGCCTGTTCCCTCCTGGGGCCAATTCAAGTTTCTTGTTTAAAGCCCTAGATGGCTTGGGACCGGACTACCTCAAGGTGTGCCTTTTCCCATATCCATATCAATCTTCTGCAGAAGCCCTCCTTCAGGTGCCTTCTTTATTGGAGGTAGGGATGTACGAAAGTGACTTACCTTTTTGCAGATTCTGTTCATGGTGTGGGGGGGAGGCGTTGCGTCCCTCCCCCCAGAATCCTCGACGGGGGGGAGGCGATACAGTCCTCCCCCCCGGAATCCTCGACGGCCGGCTGTGCTCCGCGGCGGCTCCACAGAGCAGCCGGCCAGGTCCAGGCCAGGGCAGTCTGCAGACGGATTTCCGGCCGCAGGGGGCTCTGGGTAACAACAACGTACGCAAATGGCGGCGGCTATGGCTGCCACCATTTGCGTTCCTTATTTTTCGCTGTCTTAGTCTACATCAATATTTACATAGACTAAGAGGAAGAAAAGAAAGGGGAACGCAAATAGCATAGTGGGCGCTATTTGCGTTTCCCTTTCTTTTCTTCGTCTTAGTCTACGTAAATATTGATGTAGACTAAGACGGCGAAAAATAAGGAACGCAAATAAGGAATGCAAAATTTGCGTATGCGGTTTTTTTTTAAAACCCAGACGTAATAGGCTACATAAGTCTTTATGTAGCCTATCACGTCTACGGGGGGGGGGGAGACACAGACTGCAAATGGCGGCGGCGGCGGTGGCCGTTCGGAAGACCAGCCACCGCCACCGCCGCCACCACCGAAGTCGCTGCTGGAGCCACTGCCCTCCGGAACATCTGCCCCAGGTAAGTCTCATCCCGGGGGGGATCCGCGGGGGGGGTGGGGGGTGGCAGGCTGTTCCGCGATGGATTTCGGGGGGCCGAATGCACTGGCATTCGGCCTCACCCAGATCCGTCACAGAATTCTCTGACATCCCTAATTGGAGGTGAAATATTTAACAATAAGTTTTTCCATGGTGGCACCCCAGCTATGGAACATTGAGCCTAGAGAGGTCTTCCTCCTGCAAATATGGCAACCCTTTTGGGCCTGCCATTAATGGTGTGTGTGTGTTTTAACTCTGGTATCTTATTCGGTTGTGAATTGATTTTGTTAAATGGTGTTATTACTGTATTTAGGTTTGATTGATTGTACACTGCCCTGAAATCGTAAGAAAAAGATGGACAGTATAAAAATATTTTAAATAAATACACAGAATAGCAGTGGACAAGTGTTTTCTGAAGGTCTTGCTCACAGCTTCTAATCTTCTCCAATGTACAATCACGGCTTAATCCCTGTCTCTGCAAGTGTGGGATTGAGGCCAAACATCTGGAAATAACTATGTCCTAAGTAGTTGTATTATTTATTAGTATTAGTATTAGTATTAGTATGATGATGGTAACAATAATAACGATGATGTAAGTGTGCTCTCACCCATCCACTGATGAGGAGTAGAAGGGGAAAAGATCAAGGGCTACAGCATACTTTACCAACCTGCCCGGTCACTGAGGTCATCACAGGACATGTTCCTGGTGGTTCCACATGGACTCATGGCCCAGCTGGAGTCCACCAGGAAAAGAGCCTTCAGTGTGGTGGCCCCCTTCCTATGGAATTCCCTGCCTTTGGAGGTTAGGCAGGTGACAACGTTGTGATCCTTCTGGCACCTCCTGAAGACATTTTCCTTTCAGGAAGCCTTCCTTGAGTGACCAGTCATGGGTTATTAAATTCGGTCCTATCAGAACATGTTTCTTTTAAAAATGCTTTGTTTTAATGTGGTGTTTTATTCTTTTACCTTTGTTGTTTACCGCTCCAAAATCTTCTGATGTGGAGTGATATATAAATATTGTAAATAAATAAATAAAATAAATAAATTATGGGGATGTTGCAGGATATGACCTTATCAAATGTGCAGTGCCATCCTATGCTTATCTACTCAGATGAAAGACCCACTTAATTCAATGGGATTTATTCCCAGGTAAGTTTGTATAGCATTGCAGCATTAAAGTGTAAATCCACTTGCCATGTAGACTTCAGCCATCGCACTGAATGCCGCAGCAACCAACCACTTGGTGTCACTTGTATGTAGGTCCACTTGAGGGGTGGGATGGGGGTCCAACCCAGATGCCACAATTTCCATCCATTGTAGGAGGAAAAAAGGTCTCCTGTGACCATGCAAATCATGACAGCCTTGTGGAGTTAACAGCTGGTACAACTGGTATCACTTTGCAATTGCAGGTGTGGGTAGGGATGTCAGAGAATTCCGCAATGGATCTCGGTGAGGCCGAATACAAGTGCATTTGCCCCCCTGAAATCCATAGAGGAACGAAGCCCCCGCCTCCCCCAACCCACGAAAGTCGGGTGACACGAAGCCCCCACCCCACGAAAATAGCACAGAACGGAGCACTTACCTGCTCCCGTCGGCACTGACTTGCGAATGGCGGCTGCCCTGCGACCGCCATTCGCTTCCTCTTTCATGCCATGATAGGCTACGTAAATACATACATAGCCTATCATGGCTAATGCAGGGACACCTTTTGCGTCCCTGCGGAGGCCGTGTTAGGCTACATAAGTATTTACATAGCCTATCATGGCAGGCTAAAAAAAAACCACCCGCGTACACAAATGGTGGCGGCTACGGCCGCCGCCATTTGTGTTCCTTATTTTTGGCCGTCTTAGTCTACTTAAATATTTACGTAGACTAAGACAGCCAAAAATAAGGAATGCAAATGGTGGCAGCTGTAGCCGCTGCCATTTGCGTACGCGGGGGGGGAGTTACCCAAAGCCCTCTGCGGCCAGAAATCCAGCTGCGGATGGCTCTGGCCTGGGCCTGGCCGGCTGCTCCGCAGAGCCGCCGCAGAGCACAGCCGGCCGGTCAAGGATTCCGGGGGGGAGGAACGGAGTGCCTCCCCCTCCTCGAGGATTCTGGGGGGAGGGACGGAACGCCTCCTCCCCACACCATGAACAGAATCTGCAAAAAGGTAAGTCACTTTCGTACATCCCTAGTTGTGGTATTCTGGCCCCCCACGTACTCCAGCACAGGGGTGCTGAATCAGCCTGAGGACCAAATCCTGTTTCAGAGAAGCAGTTGGGGGCTGCATCCCAGTGGTGGGTGGGGCTGAAAGCGGGCAGGACCAAGATACCAAAACTACCCGCAAATTGTAGCTTCATGCTCTTCCTGCCAGTAGCTAAGCCTTAGGAGAGGCATGTCACCCTGTTAGAGGGAAATAAAAGCTGGGAATCCAACAAATGATGGGTGGTCAGGGGGAAAAGGGGGGGCAGGGGAAGGGGGCATGGCCATCCCCAGAGGGCTGAATTGGGATGCCTTGAGGGCCAGGTTTGGCCCCATGCCTGAGCTCCTACAGCCCTGCTTCAGCAAGTAATCACACAAGGCCATACAAGTGATGCCTCCATATGATCCCACCTGGCTGCAGACCCACTAATGGCCCCACACACACTCCACTGCTGATTCTGTAGGGTCCTGCAAGCAGATCATCCAAGCCATGATGTGGTTGGATTTCAAACATTTGTCACGAACTACAAAACCACATGGAGAAGCCACTGCTTTTGGTTGTCGCTAGGGATGTACGAAAGTTCCGCCACGGATCTCGGGGAGGCCGAATGCCAACGCATTCGGCCCCCTGAAATCGGTGGTGGAATGGCCCACCACCCCCAGCCCCCTCCCCGGGATGGGACTTACCTTGGGCGGAACTTCCTGGCGGTGGCAGCAGCTCCGGCGGTGGTTCGGCGACAGCGGCTATGGCGGCCGGTCTTCCGACCGGCTGCCGCTGCCGCCATTTCCAGTTAAAAAAAAAAAAAAATGTGATAGGCTACATAAAGATTTATGTAGCCTATCATGGCTAGGTTTTTTAAAAAAAACGTGATAGGCTACGTAAATGTTTACGTAGCCTATCATGGCTGACTTAAAAACAAACAAACGCGCGTGCGTTTGCGTTCCTTATTTTGGCACGTCTTAGTCTATGTAAACATTTACGTAAAGACGGCGAAAATAAGGGGAATGCAAATAGCGTAGACGCTACTAGGGATGGACAGAAGTCACTTAACCTGGTCCCGCAGCTTGCTTCGCGGTAGGGGGGAGGCGCTCCGTCCCGCCCCCTGAAATTCTGGCCAGCGGGGAGGTGCCCCATCCCTCCCCGCTGAAATTCTGGCCGGGGGGGAGTGCCCCGGCTCTCCGGCCATGAACGTTCTTCTCCTGCCGGGACACAAATGGCGGCGGCCATAGCTGCCGCCGTTTGTGTCCCTGGCCTGCAGTCAGCCGTGATAGGCTACGTAAATCTTTACGTAGCCTATCACGACTGACTTTGGGGGAAAAAAAGCGCATACGCAAATGGCGGCGCCCATGGGCGCCGCCGTTTGCGTTCCTTATTTTGGCACGGGTAGTCTACGTAAATATTTATGTAGACTACGGCGAAAATAAGGGCAACGCTATTTGCGTTGCGCGTTGCCCTTATTTTTGCCTTAGTCTACGTAAATATTTACATAGACTACCCGGGCCAAAATAAGGAATGCAAATGGCGGCCCTCATAGGCGCCGCCATTTGCATACGCGCTTTTTTCCCCCTCAAAGTCAGCCGTGATAGGCTACGTAAAGATTTACGTAGCCTATCACAGTGTTTTTTGAAAATCTAGCCATGATAGGCTACGTAAATCTTTACGTAGCCTATCATGTTGTGTTTTTTTTTACTTGGAAATGGCTGCCACTTTCCAAGTAAAAAAAGCCGCCACCACCAGGGACATTCGCCGAAGGTAAGTCCCATCCCGGGGCGAGGCGGGGGGGCAGACCGTTTCTCCACCAATTTCGGGGGGCCAAATGCCTTGGCATTCGGCCTCCCGGAGATTCGTGGAGAAATTCTCCGACATCCCTAGACACCACTCTATTTGCATTCCCCTTATTTTCGCCGTCTTAGTCTACGTAAATGTTTACGTAGACTAAGACGTGCCAAAATAAGGAACGCAAATGTTCCTGCGTATGCACTGTTAGTCTACGTAAATACGTAAATGTCTTAGTCTACGTAAATGTTTACGTAGACTAAGACGTGCCAAAATAAGGAACGCAAATGTTCCTGCCCATTTGCGTACGCGCGGGTTTTTTTTTTCCAAAACATTTACATTGCGTACATTGCAAATTTACATTGCGTACATTGCAAAACATTGCGTACGCGCGGGTTTTTTTTTTCTACGTAAACATTTACGTAGCCTATCACGGCTGACTGCAGGGATGCAAATGGCTGCTGCCATTTGTATCCCTTCTAGCCAGCGGCCGGATGTCCGGCTGCTGGCGGAGCCGGCCGGCAGCTCCACAGAATCGCTGCGGAGCACAGCTGGCCGGCCAGGATTCCGGGGTGGGGAGGAACGGAGCGCCTCCCCCCCATCCAGGATTCCGGGGGAGGGACGGAGCGCCTCCCCCCCCGTCAGCATAATCCCCGAAAGGTAAGTGATTTTCGTATATCCCTAGTTGTCACTTGGAGACATCGTGGGAAAGAGTGATGCTCTTCTCAGGCGGGGCAGCTCCAGAGAACACGGTTCAAATTCAACAAGATTTTACATAACACGTCATCCGGTTGGCAAAAAGTGGTATTGCCTACGTGCCTTTCATTATTTGAATAAATCCTTGTTTGATGTCCTGCTCATTTGAGTTATGACTTGGGAGCTTTGCTCCAAAATTTATAGCACATTGCTCAAGTGCACCTTCTCAACACTTTGGCTTCCCTCTCTTCATACACAGCTCAAGACATGTGTATACTTTCACACACTGAGGAAGAAATATACTCTTTAAGCAGCTTCAGTGAAATCATAGAAACTGATTTCTACAGGAAGAGCACCAAAGTCAAGTACCTAGAAAATATTTATTTGGGGAAGCTGGTAAGAATTCCATCCAAATTGTACAAGAGCTAAGGAGCAACTTTCCAAAAAATATATATTTTGATTTATAACTCACCCCATCCTGAATGTCAGGGTAGATGACATTCATAAATAATGAACGATGATTCATGAATAAATCAGCAGAACAGAACAAGATATCATCTAATTCCATAAAGCTTATTTCCCACCTGTTCTCACCTTAAGCCTGAGCTTGAAAGGCTGGCTTCAACTTAGTATCAGCTTTTGAAATAATCCCCAAACTTAAAACTTTCTGAGGTCCAAATCTTAACTGCTGTGTTAGGATTTTCACTTTCAGGAAATTGGGTTATTGGTATAAAAAAGTTCTGCTGTATAAGCACATGGTGCAGCAGCCAGGGTAAATTGTAACATGTGCCTGAAGACAGAGATTTGGAACCACCTCAAACCTACATGTTTGACATACTTGACTTTCTCCAAAGAAAAAACAAGAGAGAGGTCAGAGGAGAGACAGAGTGAGAAAGAGAGAGAGCGAGATGGGATTGGGAACAAAAAATGTGAATGTGGTGTCCTATGAGTCATCCAGCTACTGGAAGATTCTCTGTACAGAGCAGTACCTCAGCATTGGCGAACAGAAAAACAGTACCATTGGCAATTAGCATGGAGAACAATGTAATTAATGTGTTATGTATACATGACAAGACAGAGAAAACTATCAGGAGGGCATGAACTCAAGACAACCCACTTACTGGACTTCGCAAATACATCTTATCGGCAGATGGACTTTAAGATTCTTGGAATTCTTAAACATTTCTTTTTAGCAATTTATAATACTATCACTGCCCTGGGTCACCATCCTAATCCTATGAGTCATAATTAAGAGGAACATAGGAAGCTGCCTTATACTGAGCCAGACCCTGGGTCCATCTAGCCCAGTATTGTCAACACTGACTGGCAGGCAACAGCTCTCCAGGGTCTCAGGAAGGAGTTTTCCTAGCCCTACCTGGAGATGCTGGGGATTGAACCTGTGACCTTCTGCATGCAAAGCATGAACTCTACCATTTACCTGAGGCTCCTCCTAACATGGCCCTAGATCATAACATTCAGACTCTGACCAGTAGCCTAAGAACACACCAGATCCCAACTGTTCCTTAATTCCACAAACATTTAGGAAAGGAGCCTAGGAATCAGCCTTATACCAAACCAGTCCGCTGGTCCATCTAGCTGAATATTGTCTACTTGACTAGCAGAAGCTCTCCAGGGTTTAGGGATGTACGAAAGTGACTTACCTTTCACGGATTATGTTGATGGTGGGGGGAGGAGGCGTTCCGTCCCTCCCCCCAAAATCCTGGCCGGGGGGGAGGTGCTCCGTTCCTCCCCCCGGAATCCTCGAACAGCCGGCTGTGCTCCAGAGCAGCTCTGCGGAGCAGCCAGCCAGGCCCGGCCCAGCCAGAGCCATCCGCAGCCGGATTTCCGGCTGCAGGGGGCTCTGGGTAAAAAAAAAACACACAAAAAAAGCATACGCAAATGGCGGCGGCTACAGCCGCCGCCATTTGCGTTCCTTCTTTTTGGCCGTCTTAGTCTACATAAATATTTACGTAGACTATGACTGCGAAAATAAAGGGGAACGCAAATAGCTTAGCGGGCGCTATTTGCGTCCCTTTTTGATTTCCCGTTTTAGCCTACGTAAATCTTTACGTAGGCTAAAATGGTGAATCAAAAGGGGACGCAAATAGCGCCCACTAAGCTATTTGCGTTCCCCTTTATTTTCGCCGTCATAGTCTACATAAATATTTACGTAGATTAAGACGGTAAAAAGAAGGAACGCAAATGGCGGCGGCCATAGCCACCGCCATTTGCGTACGCAGTTTTTGTTTTTTTTTTACCCACCCAGCCATGATAGGCTACATAAAGATTTACGTAGCCTATCATGTTTTTTTTTATTTTTACACAAGGCAAGCCTGGAAATAGCGGTGGCGGCAGCCAGTTGGAAGACCGCCCGCCGCTGCAGCCGCCGCCAGAGCCGCCGCCGCCTGGAAGATCCGCCCCAGGTGAGTCTCGTCCCGGGGGGGATCCGTGGGGGGGGGGCGGGCTGTTTCGTCACAGAGTTCGGAGGACTGAATGCGCTGGCATTCGGCCTCACCGAGATCCATGGCGGAATTCTCTGACATCCCTACCAGGGTTTCATCTGGAGTCAAGCTCTTGAATCCTCCAGAAAATAGGAGCTGCCCTTATGGTCACTAAACAATGCTCTAAAATGCTGCAGTAGAAGTTATCTGGTCACTTTCTCCTAATGGCTGGTTTGGATTTCCAGAAACCTCTCCCTCCCCTCAAAAAAACCCCCCTCAGAACTCTCCCAGCCCAAATCCTGTATTTATTAGGGATGTCAGAGAATTCTGCCCAGATTTTAAATGGGCTCAAATTCTGACAAATCTGGGCCATAGAATCCTCCTCGGAATGGAGCGGCCAGGTCGACCCGGAGCAGAGCTCACGCGGACCCAATTTTTTTTTCTCCGCCTAAGGGTGAATTTTTCGAAAATAATTACGACAATAAAAACGTAAATTGGAAATGGAGGAAGACAGACCACAAGCGGCTTTACTCTTTTTACGAATCATTTTCCGGAGGCTTTCTTTCGCTGGGGCTGTCGTCCATGGAAATTCTTCATCTTTTCTGTTTATTGTCTGTGGTAGGGATGTACAGAAGCCACTTACCTTTTCGATGAAGCGATTTGAGGTGGGGGGGAAGCACTCCGCACCTCCCCCAAAAATCCTTCTCTGGCCGGCTCCGCTCCATGGGGATTCTGCGGCACCACTGGCCGGGGCCGCCTGCAGATGGAAATCCGGCCACTGGGCGACTTCCTTCCGGAAGAAAAAAAAAAGGCGTACACAAATGGCGGCGGCTACAGCAGCCGCCATTTGCATTCCCTATTTTTTGTTGATTTATTTAATGTAAATATTTACGTAGGCTAGAATTGCGAAAAATAAAGGAATGCAAATAGCGCCCACTACTCTAACAGCGTTCCCCTTTTTTTCACCGTTTTATCCTACGTAAATATTTATGTAGGCTAAAACGACGGGGAAAAAAGGACCGCAAATGGCAGCCACCATAGCCGCTGCCATTTGTGTATGCGGGTTGTTGTATTTTTGCTTGCCATGATAGGCTACGTAAATACTTATGTAGCTTATCATGGCAAGGACCAGGATGACAATGGCGGCCGTGGCAGCCGGTCGAAAGACTGGCCGCCACCGCTGGACCCGCCACCATCCAGAACATCCACCCCAGGTAAGCCTCATCCCAGGGGGAATCCGTGAGGGGGGGCGGGAGGGCAGGCATGAACTGGCATTTGGCCGCACTGAAATCCGTAATAAGGCCATTTGTGTTCCTTATTTTGGCACGTCTAGTCTACGTAAACATCTACGCAGACTACGGCAAAAATAAGGGGAACGCAAATAGCGTAGACGCTACGCTATTTGCGTTCCCCTTATTTTCGCCGTAGCCTACGTAGATGTTTAGGTAGACTAGACATGCCAAAATAAGGAACCCATGGGCGCCGCCATTTGCATACGCGAGTTTTTTGGTTTTTTTTAATCAGCCGTGATAGGCTACGTAAACATTTATGTAGCCTATCATGGCTGACTGCAGGGACACAAACGGCGGCGGCTATGGCTGCCGCCATTTGCGGCCTGGCTGGCCAGGATTTGGAGGTGGAGGGACGGAGCACCACCACCCCGGCCAGAATTTCGGGGGGAGGGACGGAGCACCTCCCCCCCACCGCGAATCAAATTTCGTTACAGGTAAGTGACTTTCGTACATCCCTAGATCTTGGTGTGGCTGAATGCCAGTGCATTTGGCCCCCCAAAATCCATGGCGGAATGAAGCCCCCACCTCCCCAACTCACAAAAGGTGCGCGAAATGGAGCACTTACCTGCTGCCGCTAGGGATGTCAAGAAAATTCTGCCACAGATCTTGGTGAGGCCAAATGCCAGTGCATTCGGCCCCCCAAACTCCATGGCGGAACGGCCTGCCACCCCCCGCCCCCCAGCGGATCCCTCCCCCCAGGACGAGACTTACCTGGGGTGGATGTTCCGGACGGCGGCGGCTTCGGCAGCTGGTCTTCCGACCGGCTACCGCCACTGCCATTTGCAGTCTGTTCATTTGTGTGTGTGTTTCTACATAGGACGTGATAGGCTACGTAAAGACTTATGTAGCCTATCACATCTGGGTTGCAAAAAAAAAAGTGTACGCAAATGGCGGCGGCTATGGCATAGGGATGGGAGAGAATTTCTCCCCAAAACTTCGGGGGGCCGAGTGCCAACGCATTCGGTCCTCCGAAGGTTGTTCGGGGAGAAATTCTCCACCCCCCCCGCCCAGGATGGGACTTACCTTTCACGAATGTCGCTCCCGGCGGCGGGTCCCAGCAGCGGTTCAGCAGGTCTTCGTCAGGGGCAGGGGCGGCAGCCGGTAATGCCGCCGCCGCCATTACAAGAAAAGTAAAAAAAAAAAAAAACGCCCCTGTGATAGGCTACGTAACGACTAATGTAGCCTATCACGGCTATATTTGCAAAGTCAGCCGTGATAGGCTACGTTAATCGTCACGTAGCCTATCACGGATGACTTAAAAAAAAAAAAAAAGCGCGTACGGTAATGGCGGCCCCCATAGGGAGCCGCCATTCGCGTTCCTTATTTGGTCGCTGTAGTCTACGTAAAGATTTACGTAGACTACAGCGAAAATAAGAGCAACGCAAATAGCGTTGCCCTTATTTTCACCGTAGTCTACGTAAATCTTTACATAGACTACAGGTAGTCTACGTAAATCTTTATGTAGACTACAGGGACCAAATAAGGAACGCGAATGGCGGCTCCCTATGGGCGCCGCCATTTGCGTACGCGCTTTTCTTTTTTAAAGTCACCCGTGATAGGCGACGTGACAATTAACGTAGCCTATCACGGCTGACTTTGCAGATCTAGCCGTGATAGGCTACGTAAACCGTTACGTAGCCTATCACGGGGCTTTTTTTTTTTTTTTTTTGAAGTTCGCGGCCGGGGAGACGGGGCTTCTCCCCGGCCTGAATTTTGGCCGGGTGAGGCGGGAAGCCTCCCTGGCCTGAACTTCGGGGGGAGAAGCAAAGCGCCTCCCCCCCACCACGAAGCAAGCTGCGAGACCAGGTAAGTGACTTTCGTACATCCCTACTATGGCGGCCGCCATTTCTGTTCCCTTTTTTCGCTGTTTTAGCCTATGTAAATATTTACGTAAGCTATTACGGCGAAAAAAAGGGGAATGCAAATAGCGTAGTGGGCGCTATTTGTGTTCCTTCCCCCCCCCCCGCCGTAATAGCTTATGTAAATATTTAATATATAGCATAATAGCTCCTTGGGAGGAAAGCTATGGCCAACCTAGACAGCATAGTCAGAAGCAGAGACATCACCTTGCCGACAAAGGTCCGTCTAATCAAAGCTATGGTTTTCCCAGTAGTAATGTATGGCTGTGAGAGCTGGACTATAAGGAAGGCTGAGCGCCGAAGAATCGATGCTTTCGAACTGTGGTGCTGGAGAAGACTCTTACGAGTCCCCTGGACTGCAAGGAGGTCAAATCAGTCAATCCTAAAGGAAATCAACCCTGACTGCTCAGTGGAAGGACAGATAATGAAGCTGAAGCTCCAATATTTTGGCCACCTAATGCGAAGAGAAAACTCCCTGGAAAAGACCCTGATTCTGGGAAAGACTGAAGGCAAAAGGAGAAGGGGACGGCAGAGGATGAGATGGCTAGATAGCATCACTGATGCAATGAATATGAACTTGAGCACGCTCCGGGAGAGAGCGCAGGACAGGAAGGCCTGGCGTGCTATGGTCCATGGGGTCACGAAGAGTCGGACATGACTGAACGACTGAACAACAACAACAACAATAATAGCATAATAGCAACGCCATTTGCGTCAACTGTTTTGTGTTTTTTTTTGCTGTAATAGGCTACATAAATATTTACATAGCCTATCACGGAAAAATACAGGGAAGCAAATGGTAGCGGCTATGGCAGCCGCCATTTGCATTCCTGCAGGCGGCCCAGCGGCCGGATGTCCGGCTGCGGGCGGCCCCAGCCGGCAGCTCCATGGAAACTCCGCGGAGCAGAGCCAACCAGAGAGCATTTCGGGTGGAGGGACGGAGCGCCTCCCCCCCACCGCGAATGTCACCCTTTGAAAGGTGACTTTCGTACATTCCTAGTAGGGAACGCCATTTGTGTCCCTACGCTAGCCTGTGATAGGCTATGTAAATATTTACATAGCCTATCATGGCTAAAGGGCGAACACAAATGGCATGGGGGACACCATTTGCATCCCTGCTTTAGCCGTGATAGGCTACGTATATATGTATGTGTATATATATATATATATATATATATATATATATATATATACACACACACATATATATATACACGTAGCCTATCATGGGCTAGCGTAGGGGGCCAGTGCATTCGGCCCCCTGAACTCCATGGCGGAACGGCCTGCCCCCTCACCCCCCCGCGGATCCCCCCGGGACGAGACTTACCTGGGGTGGATGTTCCGGGCTGCTGCCGCCACCATTTGCAGTCTTGTCAGTGTTTTGTTGGTTTTTTTTACAAGATGTGATAGGCTACGTAAAGATTTACGTAGCCTACCATGGCTGGGTAAAAAAACAACAACCGCTTACACAAATGGCGGCGGCTAAAGCCGCCATTTCCGTTCCGTATTTTTGGCCATCTTAATCTACGTAAATATTTACATAGACTATGACGGCAAAAATAAAGGGGAACACAAATAGCGTAGCGGGCGCTATTTGTGTCCCTTTTTGATTTGCTGTTTTAACCTACGTAAATATTTACGTAAGCTAAAATGGCAAATCAAAAAGGGACGCAAATAGCGCCTGCTACGCTATTTGCGTTCCCCTTTATTTTTGCCGTCATAGTCTATGTAAATATTTACGTAGATTAAGATGGCCAAAAATACGGAACGGAAATGGCGGCTTTAGCCGCCGCCATTTGTGTAAGCGGTTGTTGTTTTTTAAGACAGCCAAAATTAAGGAACGGAAATGGTGGCAGCTGTAGCTGCCGCCATTTGCGTACACAGTTTGTTTGTTTTTTACCCAGAGCCCTCCGCGGCCGGAAATCCGGCTGTGGACGGCTCTGGCCTGTGCCTGGCCGGCTGCCCCACGGAGCTGCCGCGAAGCACAGCCAGCCGTGGAGGATTCTGGGGAGGAGGAATGGATCCCCTCCCCCCCATCGAGGATTCCGGGGGGAGGAACGGAACGCCTCCCCCCCCACTATCAACATAATCCGCAGAAAGGTAAGTGACTTTCGTACATCCCTAATTCCGCCACGGAATTAATTCTGTAGAATCCGGCCTCCCGGAATCTGTGGCGGAACGGCCCCCTGCCCCCCTCCTCCGCACGGAATTCCCTGGGACAGCACTTACCTGTGGCGGATGCAGCAGCGGATGCGGTAGTGGTGGTGGTAGATGTGGTGGCGACGGGTGCTGCGGTGGCTGGTCTCCTGGCTGGCCACGGCCGGGCACAGCGTACGCAAATGACGGTGGCTGCAGCGGCCGCCATTTGCGTTTGCTATTTTTCGCCATTCTAGCCTACGTAAATATTTACGTAGGCTAGAACAGCGAAAAATAGCGAACGCAAATGGCGGCCGCTGTAGCCACCGCCATTTGCGTATGCTTTTTTTTTTACTTTGCCATGATAGGCTACATAAATATTTACATAACCTATCACAGTTAAGTACAGGGGCGCAAACAACAGTGGCTATGGCCGCCACCATCTGCGTCCCTGCTGCCCAGTGGCTGGATGTCCAGCTGCAGGCGGAGCTGGCCGGCAGCTCCGCGGAATCCTCACAGAGCAGAGCTGGCTGGGCAGGACTCCGGAGGGAGGGACGGTGCGCCTCCCCCCCACCACAAAGCAGATCCGTGGAACAGTAAGTGACTTTCGTACATCCCTAGTCCAGAAAGAATGGAGAATGAGAGAGAGGCAGGAGCCTGGCACAACAGAACAATGACTTAGGGTGATTGAACCCTCTCTTCTCTTGAGACTCTGGCTGGAAGGAGTAAAACTACAGCAGGAGTGGGCAACATGCTGTTTGTGGGCCACATGCAGCTTCTGGTGACTCTCAGGGTGGCCTACGTTGCCTTCCACCACACCACTGAATTCAGCAGTATTATTATTACTTATGATTATTTATTACATTTCTATAACCTCCCAGGGCCGGAGCTCTCTGGGTGGTTTACAAAAGTTAAAACATTAAAAATACAATATGCAAAGTTAAAAAATATAAGAAACACGCAAAAAGTATACACAGAGACAGCATATATCTAAAAGCAACTTTGGGCTATCAGCCAAACCATAAAACAAATCCAGGATCAATTAAAAAAAAAAAACTCATCACAGGCTGCCAAATGCCTGGGAAAAGAGAGAAGTCTTGACCTGGTGTCGAAAAGATAACGATGTTGGCACCAGGCAGGCCTCATCAGGGCGATCATTCCACACCACAGAGGTGTGCTGTTGTTTTCTTACTTTTGAGTAGGGATGTATGAAACACTTATCTGGCTCCGCGCCGGGTAATCTGCGGTGGGGGGGGAGGCGATCCGTCCCTCCTCCCGGAATCCTCGACGGTGGGGGGGAGGCGATCCGGTCCTCCCCCCCCCCCCCGGAATCCTGCCTGGCCGACTCCGCTCTGCAGCCAGACATCCGGCCCCTGGGCAGCCCTGCAGGGATGCAAATGGTGGCTGTCGTAGCCGCCGCCATTTGCATCCCTGTATTGAGCCATGATAGGTTATGTAAATATTTACGTAGCCTATCATGGCAGGGGGAAAAACCCCAGCGTACGCAAATGGCAGTAGCTGCCATTTGTGTACGCTGGGGTTCCCCCCCCCCGCTGTGATAGGCTATGTAAGTAGTTATGTAGCCTATCACAGCCTCCGCAGGGATGCAAACAGCATCTCTGCATTAGCCGTGATAGGCTACGGAGGTATTTACATAGCCTATCACGGCTATGAAGAGGAGGAAGCAAATTGTGGCTGCAGGACGGCTGCCATTCGCAAAGCAGCGTGGACGGGAGCTGGTAAGTGCTCCGTTTCGCACGCCTTTTGTGTGTTGGGGGTGGCGGGGACTTTGTTCCGTGCACCTTTCGTGGGTTGGGGGGGCAGGGGCTTCGTTCCGCGATGGATTTCGGGGGGCCGAATGCACTGGAATTCGTCCTCACCGAGATCCGTTCCGGAATTCTGACATCCGTACTTTTGAGGCGGCCCACAGACTGTGCACCACCCCCTGAAGTGCAGCCCTGGGGAGGAGACTGAGGGCCAAAAGGCAGCTGCTAGCCCTGGCCTACAGGGAAAAGTCACTCCCCACTTGCCACAATCAATTACATAACAGCCAACAAACAAACAGGAATGAGCATCTCTGGTCCATCTCTGGAATGAAGAAATGGCCCAGGCATTGACACAATTGCTCCTGAGCCTCTGTCCCATGGAGTGGAGCCAAATGAGCCCCCTGGTTTTCCAGGGCACTTCAGCTGATGAAACAAATGGGATATCAACTAGAGTGATGCTGGGAGAAAACTCGGAACAAGTCCAATTGAACACAGGCTACAGCTCACTTGAAAGCCTACTTGGTGGCAATGTGGGTGGTGCAAGAATTGCACTTCACCACCACCATGGCATCTGCACAGAGTTGCCCAGCAGAGCTTTTTCAGGTGGTCAGAGGCCTATTACAACCTGGCCTGCAAGGAGAAAAGATGGACCACTCAATACCCGCTGTGACCAATTTGCATGATACTTTACAGTTAAAAATTGATTGTATCTGTGCCAACTTGGATACCATAGTTGATGCAGGACTGGTGGATGTAACTTTGGCTCCTGCTTTTCCAGTTATAATAGATGCTTTTCCATTTGTGCAGCCCAAAGATGGGGACAGGATCTTTGGAGAAGTGAGGCCTACTTGTGTGCTAGGCCCTTGCCCTTCCTGGCTCATAAAAGCAGCCAGGGGGTGGATTGACTCTTTACGGTGAAGTGTGATTCCATCTTGCATAGGAGAGGTGGTGTTAAGAGCTTTGTTAAAAATAACCCTCCCTGAAACCCACTGTAATGAATAATTTCCATCCGATCTCTAATATTCCATGCTTGTGTAAGGTGCTGGAGCGCCTCATAGCTTCTCATCTCCAGGGATTTCTGGATGATTCCTGGTTATGGGACAGCTCTGGTCACCTTGGCGGATGCTCTATACTGGGAACTGGATGGGGGAATGTGTTCCTGCTTGTTCTGCTGGACCTCTCAAACTTGCTATCTTTCTGGGGTGTCTTGTGTCTGAAATGGGACTAAGGATGTGAAAACACATCCCAGTTCGGGTTCCCTGGGCACCCCCAAGCTTTCCCCGGGGACCCCCATGCTTTCCCCCTGCTCACTGGCCCTCCGGGCTGCAGTCAAATGCCCCCTCCATGTTTGATGAGCAGCCCGCAACTTACCCGGGCCTGTTGGTCTCTGTGCCAATCGTCTCTGTGTGCGCATATAAACTTATATGCAAAAAGCGCTGTGAATCGCCCATAGACTCTAGTTTACAGAGCTATTTTGCGTATAACTCTATGGGCAAGTGCTGCCGACTGCCATTTTCTTTTTAAACATGGCAATTGGCACAGAGGTGAACAGGCCCGGGTAAGTTGCGGGCTGCTTATCGAGCACGGAGGGGGCACTCGACTGCAGCCCAGAGGGCCAGCAAGCAGGGGGAAGCTCGGCGGCCACAGCTCGGCAGGTGCTGGGGCCAGCAGTCCATCAAATTTGGAGACCAAAACAGGCACCCACAACATCCCTAGACAGGACTGGGAGGGACTGTTAAACAGTGACTCTGGTTGATCTTGGAGGATCAGTGACCTCAGAAGTTGGTGTTGGAGGATTCCTGTTTGATGCTGTGAAGACTACCTGTTTGTTTTCGCCTTTCTGGTTGTGGTTTGGTCTGCCGCACGAAGTGCACAAAATCATTACCTGCTGTGTCTGAATGTTCGCATAACCACTTTCTTGAAGACACTACCCTTGACTTGAAATGCTAAGCATGCTGCATAGAAAAAGCTACTGTTTGCCTAGCTAATCCTATTCGCTTTCTGGGTACAATTAGTGGTTACAACAAAAAGCTTAGAGATTACCTGCAATAAACTTTTATGTAGTCAAGCATAGAGCATAAATAAAACGGGCTTGTTTACATGACATTGAAACTGAAACGGTCCATTAATTTAAACTGTTACACATAGAAACTAAGAAAGTCAATGCAATGAAGCATATGAACTCCTGATATTTCTTCTCCCACTCATTTGTATCCTTCCACTACTTAATAAGATTCCTTTCCATTTGCTTCTTCTACCCTAACCAGTATCCCAACTTTGTCCTCCTCATGTCATGCTCCCATGTTAGATTGTTTGCTTGTAGGTAGAGATAGTCCATTTTTAAGCTCTGCAATGCAAAGACAATATTTTTCTTTGCGTGCAGGAATAACATGCTTAAATCTGAACGGGAAAAAAATAAAAATGAGTTCATTCAAGATCTCTTATATCTGGGAACGTTTTCTGTGCCTGTTGCAGATATTTTTATTTAGACAACCCTTCCCTTATGGGCCAGCCACAGATTTATTAGCATAATATGATTTGAAATATTTTTATTCTGTATTTTTATTATTTTTTATTTCTTTTTATTGTTCACCACTCAGGAATCTTTTAGATGCAGAGTGATATATACATTCTGTAAAATAAATAAATAAATAAATGTGAAGGCCTGAAAAAAGGATGAGAAAAGAGGGTTAATACCCTCCTGTTTTTTCCTAGGTGTTCCCCCCCCCCCATTTTTTCCAGTAGAAAAATTGGACATTTGTATAGGTGTGAGGGTGGGATTGAAACTCTTTTCCTTTATAATGGATGAAATGCTTTTAAAACAAGATTTTAAATGAACTGTTTTAGCTGCTTTTAACTCCCTCAAAATGCATTCTAATAACTATGTAAGGCAATCTACCTGAATACTCTAGACTCTCAAAGTCCACTTCCAATTTCTCCATCTTCTGTAGTGTGTGAAAGAAACTAGTCTATCTTTGAAAACCTGCCAAGAACATTCAACGAAAGAGCTGACATGTGGAAGAGAAGAGAAATTTCTTCCTATTCATGCAAATCTTCAGTTCACTGAAGTCCATGGAGATTAAAAAAAGAATGAAAGAATAGTTCATTAACAGAAACTGATTCTGATTAGAGAAAAAACTTGAAATGATAGTCTTTCAAAGTAGTATTATTTGCTGTTGAATTTACAGGGTATAGATTTCATGTGGCCAATATTATTCCATTAACTATCTGTTGCAAAGAGGAAACTCCGTTATGCTTATCCAAGGAAGAGACCCAAACAGTGCTGGCCCAAGACATTTTTCTGCCAGAGGTGAAGGACAAGATGATTCGTCACCTGAGCATCTAAGGCAGCAGGCTAAATTATGTGCCTCAAGACTAGGGATGCTGGAGAAATTTGAGACTGACTAAAATGAGCTCAGATTTCGAGGGATGTTGGGGAAATTCCGCCATGGACTCTAGTGAGGCCAGATTCTAAAGAATCCTGCCCCCCAGAATCCGTGGCAGAATGGCCTCGCCCCCCCCGCAACCCTCCGCAATCGCCCCCCGAAACGGACCTACCTGGCGGCGGATGCAGCGGCAGAGGCTCTGGGTCGTCTTCCGGGCTGCTGCGGCCACCATTTGCGTCCCCGCTGTAGCCGTCATAGGCTACATAAATATTTACGTGGCCTATCATGGCTAAAGTGGGGACGCAAATGGCAGCCATTTGCATCCGTTGCAGCCCGGCAGTGGATGGGGACCCTGCTGTGGATCGGCCCAGCCAGTGGCGCTGCAGACTGGCTGCGGAGTGGAGTCGGCCAGGCAGGATTCCGGGGTGGAGGACCACAGTACCTCCTCCCCCCATTGAGGATTCTGAAGGGAGGACCAGAGCACCTCCCCCCCCCCCGGAACCCAGCGGAGCCAGGTAAGTGGGGTTTTGTACACTGCTACGGATTTCTAAGAATCCAACCTGCGGAATCTGCTGTGGAGCGACCCCCTCAGGCTGCACAGAGTCCGTGGACTTTCAGATGATTTTTTTTTTTACTGTCCCAAAATTTACACACATAATTTCGTAGGAAAATACATATAAATTCGTAGGAAAATAAGTTTCTGCTGAGGAAACATTGAATGGAATGGGGGACAATATGCTAAATGTTATGCACTAAGGTAAATTATGTAACTATTTGTGCAAATACTTACGTAATTATTTGCATATTTTTCCTCACGATGAAAAAGAGTATTTGCATCTGTCTCTGGGCAGATGATGGAACAAAAGGCATTTGACAATCCACAAAACACAGACGGAGTGGATTTTACACAGTCCGTACATCCCTACTCAAGACAGGTTGTGTGGCATATATAGCTTTATCCTCCAAGAGAGGGGAGTGGCCAGGGGGTTCAGGAAGAACAGCTAAGGGGTTGCCACTGCACCACCCAGTATCTGTTGCTGAGGCAGTTGCCTCACTCTGCCTAATGGAGGAGCCGGCCTCGGTCCCACAGTATTTCCTTTCCATTGTTCATTACTTGGGAATCCTTTTTTAGATGTGGAGCGGTTTATAAGCACTGTAAATCAAATAAAGGAAATAGATATGTTTTTCTTTATTTTTTATTGCTGGAAAATCCTTCTGTTTTGTTTTGTTCCTTCTGTTTCTGGATAATGATGACTGTTAATACTGCATGATAGCTGTGTCCAGTACCAGTCTTTCTTTCTCTAACTTTATTGCCACCATCTGCCCTTACCCTTAGGTAATCCCAGCTTAGGCGGGCAAGAGCCCTATGCTCTCTAGGTGTTTACTCAGGAGTAGGAAGACAGACAGCCAAGATCCCAGTCTCTGCTGGTCAATATTTAGCCCTCCCTCCCTTCCCTCTATCTATGCCTCACTCAGTAACCTGGCAAGCATAACCAAAACAATCTAGGTGATATGGGGAAACAAAACGACAGTGCGTATAGGAAGCCAATCCATCCCAATAATCCAATTAAGGTACTGCATTAAGGTAACAGCAAATCAGGGTAAAGGAAAGCCAAATGGTATGTATGCACAACAACATAAAATAAAACCCTATATCACTTCATACATGGACTTCACCAGTCCACCGAAATCAGATTGACTACATCCTTTGTAGCCAAAGGTGGCGGACATCTATGCAGTTGGTAAAAACAGGACCTGGAGCTGACTATAGTTCAGATCACGAACTTCTTATTGCACAATTTAGAATCAGACTAAAGAGAATAGGGAAAACCGACAGATCAGTTACGTATGAGCTCACTAATATTCCTAAAGAATATGCAGTGCAGGTGAATAATAGATTTAAGGGGCTAGATTTAGTAGATAGGGTCCCAGAAGAACTATGGACAGAAGTTCGCAATGTTGTTCATGAGGCGGCAACAAAAAACATCCCAAAGAAGAAGAAAACCAAGAAGGCAAGATGGCTGTCTGCTGAGACACTGGAAGTAGCCCAAGGAAGAAGGAAAGCAAAAGGCAACAGCGATAGGGGAAGATATGCCCAATTAAATGCAAAATTCCAGAGGTTAGCCAGAAGAGATCAGGAATTATTTTTAAACAAGCAATGCGCGGAAGTGGAAGAAGATAATAGAGTAAGAAGGACAAAACACCTCTTCCAGAAAATTAGAAACATCGGAGGTAAATTCCAGGCAAAAAATTGGTATGATCAAAAACAAAGATGGCAAGGACCTAACAGAAGCAGGAGAGATCAAGAAAAGGTGGCAAGAACATACGGAAGATCTGTATAGGAAGGATAATAATATTGGGGATAGATTTGACGGTGTGGTCAGTGAGTTAGAGCCAGACATCCTGAGGAGTGAGGTTGAATGGACCTTAAGAAGCATTGCTAATAACAAGGCAGCAGGAGACAACAGTATCCCAGCTGAACTGTTTAAAATCTTGCAAGATGATGCTGTCAAGGTGATGTATGCCATATGCCAGTAAATTTGGAAAACACAAGAATGGCCACCAGATTGGAAAAGATCAACTTATATCCCCATACCAAAAAAGGGAAACATTAAAGAATGTTCAAACTATCGAACAGTGGCACTTATTTCACATGCCAGTAAGGTAATGCTCAAGATCTTGCAAGCTAGACTCCAGCAATTCATGGAACGAGAACTGCCAGATGTACAAGCTGGGTTTAGAAAAGGCAGAGGAACTAGAGACCAAATTGCCAATATCCGCTGGATAATGAGGAAAGCCAGGGAGTTTCAGAAAAGCATCTATTTGTTTTATTGACTATTCTAAAGCCTTTGACTGTGTGGATCATAACAAACTGTGGCAAGTTCTTGGTGGTATAGACATACCAAGTCATCTTGTCTGCCTCCTGAGGAATCTATATAACGACCAAGTAGCAATGGTAAGAACAGACCACGGAACAACGGACTGGTTTAAGATTGGGAAAGGAGTACGGCAGGGTTGTATACTCTCACCCTACCTATTCAACCTGTACACAGAACACATCATGCGACATGCTGGGCTTGATGAATCCAAGGCTGGAGTTAAAATCGCTGGAAGAAACATTAACAATCTCAGATATGCAGATGATACTAGGGATGGGGGAGAATTTCTCCCTGAAACTTCGGGGGCCCGAGTGCCAACGCATTCGGGGGGCCGAGTGCCAACGGGATGGGACTTACCTTTCACAAATGTCACTCCCGGCGGCGGGTCCCGGCAGCGGTTCGGCAGGTCTTCGGCAGGGGCGGGGGCAGCAACCGGTCTTTCGACCGGCTGCCGCCGCTGCCATTATAAGTAAAAGAAAAAATGCCCCTGTGATAGGCTACGTGATGATTAACGTAGCCTATCACGGCTGACTGCAGATCTAGCCGTGATAGGCTACATAAATCATTACGTAGCCTATCACGGGGCTTTTTTTTTTTTACTTTCCTTTTGACGTTTGCGGCCGGGGAGACGGGGCGCTTCTCCCCGGCCTGAATTTCGGCCGGGCGAGGCGGGAAGCCTCCCCCCCTGGCCTGAATTTCGGCCGGGCGAGGCGGGAAGACACCCCCCCCTGCATGAACTTCGGGGGGAGAAGCGAAGCGCCTCCCCCCCACCGCGAAAAAAGCTGCAAGACCAGGTGAGTGACTTTCGTACATTCCTAGGTGATACTACTTTGATGGCTGAAAGCGAGGAGGAGCTAAGGAACCTTATGACGAAGGTGACAAAAAAAAAACAAGATTATGGCAACCAGCTTGATTGATAACTGGCAAATTGAGGGAGAAAACATGGAGGCAGTGACAGACTTCGTATTTCTAGGCGCAAAGATTACTGCGGATGCTGACTGTAGCCAGGAAATCAGAAGACGTTTACTTCTTGGGAGGAGAGCAATGACAAATCTTGATAAAGTAATTAAGAGCAGAGCCATTACACTGACAACAAAGGTCCGCATAGTTCAAGCAATGGTATTCCCCGTAGTAACCTATGGCTGCGAGAGCTGGACCATAAGGAAGGCTGAGCAAAGGAAGATAGATGCTTTTGAACTGCTTTTGAACTGTGGTGCTGGAGGAAAATTCTGAGAGTGCCTTGGACTGCAAGAAGATCAAACCAGTCCATACTCCAGGAAATAAAGCCAGACTGCTCACTTGAGGGAATGATATGAAAGGCAAAACTGAAGTACTTTGGCCACATCATGAGAAGACAGGATACCCTGGAGAAGATGCTGATGCTAGGGAAAGTGGATGGCAAAAGGAAGAGGGGTCGACCAAGGGCAAGATGGATGGATGATATTCTGACAGACCTGACCTTGGGGGAGCTGGGGGTGGCGACGGCTGACAGGAAGCTCTGGCGTGGGCTGGTCCTTGAAGTCACGGAGAGTCAGAAGCGACTGAGCGAATAAACAACCACCACCACCACCACAGTTCTGGCCTGAATAATTTATGTAGCAATCAACTTACATCAAGGTCCCTTAGGCATTCAGTGGAATGTCTTGTGTTAGTTCAGATGGATGGAGAGGGATATGGAAGGGACAACTCGGAAAGGGCATTTTGCCTGGGCTTATGCTGTGTGGCTTGAGGTGACTTTGATTGACAACAGTAATTGAATTAGCCAATGGGCATCAAGCCATCTTTGGTTTTCGACTTCCTTTGAATTTTGTGACACTGTTCTCAGTTCAAAAACGCCCCCAACAAAAAGAAAAGGTACAAGAATGCAAACAAAATGTTTATTTTGCATTTCGTTAACATTTTGCACATATGTTAAAATGTAGAACAAAATGAGAATTTAAGGATAAAATACATACAAAATGCATTTTGTGGGAAAATATATTAAAATTACAATCATACTGATGCAGAAACAAAATGGAACTGACATGAATGAACACATACAAATGCGACAGTTTAGAGATAGATTGACATCCATCTCTAGTGCTCAAATAGACCTGTGCACCTTCGTATTCAACATACACCAGTGTAGTGTAGTGGCTAGTGTGCTGGACTGGGAGCTGGGAGATCCAGGTTCTAGTCCTCACTCGGCCATAGAAGCTCACTGGGTGACTTTGGGCCAGTCACAGACTCTCAGCCCAACCTACCTTGCAGGTTTGTTGTTGTGAGGATAAAATGGAGAGGAGGAGGATTATGTATGCCACCTTGGGTTCCTTAAGGAGGAAAAAAGGCGGGACATAAATGTAAGAAAGAAAGAAATATTAGATGCTCAATACATTCATTCCAAGAGAAATGAGTGAATTCATACCCCAATATAAAGACAACTCATAACTCATGTTCACCGAAAATTTACCTTTGTCATTGCTATAGTATTCCTTCTTCTCCTGCACACCCTGAAATTGGGTTTGGGGAAGAAGAAAACTAGTCATCAAAACTAGTCTTATCAAAACTCTTTTGGCCAGCTAGAGACTCCCCCAGATATCATGCCTGAGGAGGAACAGTCTGAATTTCACTTCAGGTGAAATTTTAGTGGCTATTCAAGCGCTAACCACCCTAACTCTGGCCTACATTCAAATCCCTTTTAATATAAATTGTCTACCCTTCCACCACCACCCATCCTTGATTTGTGGCATGGATGGGGAAACTGTGGCCCTCCAGATGGTGTTGGACTACAACTCCCATCATCTCTGACCACTGGCCATGTTGGCTGGAGCTGAGGGGAGCTGTAGTTCAACAACAACTGGAGGGCCACAGGTTCCCCATTACCAATGCAGAGGATGAAGAACTTCGGGTCACTTCATTTAATCTTGAAATAAATAAAGATCTGGTTTAGTTTACTTGCAGGCAACCTTCAATGACTGCCCTGTAATTTTGTGCCATACCTGAGGGCACAAGTTCAGTTTCTTGACCTGAGAGATACTTCAGCATTGTCAATCCTTTCTTTACTCCGGTGTTTTAACAATCCCACGCAAGCTTTCTCATGGAAGCTAATTGTCTCAGGTTGAAAGGACAGATCCGTCTCTTTACTAAAAGGTGCGTGACACATGACTAGGCTGTTCTAAGATGTCAGTCATGGAAGATCATCTCGATGTCAAAGGAACAGTTTCTTTCACTAAAAGGGTTTAAGCAAGAGTTGTCTGGAGCCAGCCTCATTGTTTGAAGTTGCCTGCACGGCACCTTAATGATTTGTATTTGAAAGCTTTTGATGTACTTTCAGGGGCTTGGTGCCAGTGCAAAGTATGAATAAGTGATCTTCCTCTGTTTGGCTGCCTAGCAGTTGAGCACAGCTTGCAATTATCCATGCCCAAGCAGCAACACTTGTACATGTATTCATGATAGGTCTACCTGCTGATTTAAATGAGTGGATTAATTTTTCTGCCTTTCAACCAGTTAATCTATTCCTTTATTGGCTGAATATACACGCATGTGCATATTACCCAGACCTCAGTATAGGTACCTTTCTGACATACTGAAAGAAGCCTAAGATAACTTACAATTCAGGTGAAGACAGAAATAATGTAAATGGAGAAGTCACAATGGTTGCTTCCTCGCAGCCTCACTTTCTCCATGACAAACTGCATATACTACAGATGCCACTGGACTTCTCCAAGCTCAGGCTCAGAGAAGAGCCTCGGGGTTTTAAAAAACCCTCCCTCGAAAGGAGAGGGGAGTCTTACAATGAAGAAACGTCCTTTTCATCTTAAATTAGAATCCAAGCAATCAGAAAGTCCCAGCTTCTCTGTCTCCACTGCCCTCCTCCACCACCACCACCACCCCCCCCCCAAAACTAACCCTGCCACATGCAGGCCCCAAACACACTCTCCCCACCTTTCCCTGCTTGCTGGCAGTGGCAGAAGAGGCAAAAGGGAGGCTTTCTTCCTCCCCCGTCTCCTCTTCTCCGCCCCCATCACTCAGACTAACAGGGTGACATAGATTGGTACATGGTAGAGCTGTAGCGCTTTTGAGGCCCTACAATGCAATACGATACAGCACCTCTTGAAAAGTGCAGTTACCATAATACCCACACACACACACACACACACACACACACACACACACTTTTAGTCTGTGCCTTGCTCCCCGGTGCAGAGACTAAAAAACTAACCGGGCTTGGTGGATATTGGCCCACTTCTAAGGCAGCTGCTTATAACTGGATTCATTTTTTAATGGTGGCTTTGTATATACAGATGGGGCCAAACCCATCATCCAGGATGTTTTCCTGCACATGCCCCACTGACATGTATGGATGAGCTCTTGTGCCGCTGCCATTCTATTCAATAGGGCTCATGTTGGAGAGCTTTCCAGCAGATAGTGCCCATATTGATTCCTGCTTTGGCACTGCATGTTTTCCCTAGAACATATGAAATTGGTTAACTATTTGCTAACTTTTTCTGTGCTGTTGTTTGAAAAGTGGTTAATAAAAAGAGGAAAAATATGAAACACCTGAACATCCTTATTGCAAATTCTGAGAAGCATTTTTTTTAATATGAAAGAAATCCATATTGCACATCAACCAAGATGACTTCTCTCCTCACACCCTCTCTTTGCCTCCCCCTCTTTATTTATATTCATTCTCCCTCGTGCACGCGCGAATCGAGGTCTTTTATGCAAAGAACGATCATACAAACACATGACCTACATATATAAATAATTCAGTTGATTTGAAAATTGCTTTGAATTTGCTTTGAAAAAACCCAAGTTTATATTCTTTAATATACTACAACAGAGGTGGCAACTTTGGACGGTTGGTGTGTGTTTGTGCATTGACCAGTGATTATTTTATTGGGCTTTTGTTATGTTATTTTTTATTATTGTCATTAAACACTTTAGTGAATTCACTCGGAAGTGGTACATACATTTATGTAATAAATAAGTTGGTCATCCCAGCATCCTTCAGGGGCTGCACCCCATTGCCACCCCCACTGGAATTGGCCACACCAGCAGAATCCCATTGATGCTTTTGCACTTTGTTTCCCAGCAAAAACCACCATGCACCCTTTTCTTCAGCAAAATCAGCTCCTGACAGCCCACCAGTCAGCTGTTTGGCAGGCTGTCAGAACTTCCATTCTTCCTGGAAACCAGGTGCATGTTCCCAGTCCACTTTGTTTCCCAGCAGAATCACTGGGATTTCATGGGTGGTGGTGACAGTGGCAGCAAAGACTGGGGGGCTGTCCTCATGGGGGATTTGCTGTGAATTGAGAGCCTTTCAAGATCATTGGCAGCAGATGAGGTCATGACCAATCTGCAGCCATCCCAGAGATTTACACTCAGCTTATCTTGCTTCATGTGTCCCTGACGGACCAAAGCTGATTCCATGAAAATCTAGGGATGTCGGAGAATTTCTCCATGAATCTCCAGGAGGCCGAATGCCAACGCATTCGCCCCCCCCGAAATTGGTGGGGAAATTCTCCACCCACCCCAGAATGGGACTTACCTCCTGCGAATGTCCCTCTGGGCAGCGGGTCCCGGCGGCGGTTCGGCAGCAGCGGCGGCCGGTCTTCCGACTGGCTGCTGCCGCCATTTCCAAGTAAAGTAAAAAAAACAAAACAAAACGTGATAGGCTACGTAAAGATTTACGTAGCCTATCACGGCTGACTTTGAAAATCTAGCTGTGATAGACTACGTAAATCTTTTACGTAGCCTATCACGTTTTGTTTTGGTTTTTTTACTTTATTTTTTTCTTTCGCCGCTGGGGAGACGGGGCTCTCCCCCCCGGCCAGAATTTCAGCAGGGAGGGATGGGGCGCCTCCCCCCCAGCCAGAATTTCAGCGGGGAGGGGCAGGCCAAGAATTTCGGGGGGAGAAACGGAGCGCCCCCCAAAAAAGCTGCAGGACCAGGTAAGGGACTTTCGTCCATCCCTATGAAAATCTGAATACTCCAATGCACTTCTCATTCTGTTGTAGTGAAGATCCCCCCCTGGGTGGGTGTGGGGGACACAAACAGCCACAGTGTGTTCTGTGTGCCCACCCCTGCCCTGCACTACAAGATGCATAAATGTTGGTTGAGAAATGTAATTATGTAAGCTAACTGTAATTTAACCTATATTCTGGAAAAACATAACTGGATATACATTTGCAAATAAACAATTTACTGTCTTGGTTGCAGTATCATGTAAATAATGTATTGGAACTCATCAGAAACTTTCTGCACAGTGAAGCAGGGTTATTTGTAGGGGTGGATGAACCCACCCCCATCCAATATCAGCAGGCCCCCACTGAAGTTCTGCCCCTACTCAAGTCCCACCCCCCGGACCCACTAGATCCCTCATGAGCTCGCTGAGCCACCTGCACTCACCCTGCATCCCATCCACAAGCGCCCACCATTTTGCTAAGCTTAGTTGTATGGAAAAAGAGGTCATTAAAATGTGCAAATTTACATATATGCAAATTTAGGCTGGAAAAGCTTGATATACACAATATCAGAGGCGTAAATTGGCCATTTATGCCTCTAATATTGCATAGATCAGATTTGGCCAGCCCAAATGTGCACCTATTTAAATATGTGTATTTTTAATTATCTCCTTTTCCCCCATCAGAATAAGCTCGACAAAATGTAGGGCGCTCGTGGACGGGTCCGGGTGAGTGTGGGGAACATCCAGGAGGGTGCAAGTGCGGGCAAGCGAGGCTAGAGGCTCAGCGAGCGTGGGGCGTGGGTGGAGGGGGGGGAGCCCAACAGACTCCCAGACCCAGTCAGGCCTTTGCACCACCTCTAGGACTTTCATCCACCCTGATAGCTGGCGAAAGGTGTATCCAAAGCCTTTCTGCCATAAGCAGCCCAGGGCACATAACTATTAACATGACATGATAAAAAAACAACAACAAGCCTTTAAAAATCCAAGTTTAAAAAAAGAGAGAGAGAGAGAGAGAGAAGAGAAAATAATCCCACATTTAAAAAAAAGCAGCTAGTGAAAATTAAATGCCTGCCTGAAAACAAATGTTCTTTGCAGGTGATGGAAACATAGCACAGTGCAGGCTAAGCAAATCTCCCAGAGAAGGAAGTTCCAAGCCATAGGTGTTGCCTCAGAAAAGTCTATGGAGAACTACATTTTTAACTGTTTTACCTAGGCTGTGTTGCCTCCCCTTTCACCTGCTGCAGCTTTGTTTCTTTTAAAAAAAAATTCTAACCCCTGCAAAACAAGCAGAAATTCAACAGATGAGGTTCTGCAAAGTTCCCATTCATTTCAGTAATGCTTGCACAGGAAAATCACCCTTTATGGAAATCACCCACAGCAACAAAGGAAGGTAAATGGGAACTTCCTTTGCAAGAAGAGTAAATGCATATTCCTGTATTCATTCAAATACCTGATGATGATTCAGAAATAAGCTCCGGTCAATGCATTCCAGCTCTAGTTTACAACAGTCACATTTCACTGACTTCAAAGTTCTTACTCCCAATTCACACTAGTGTGTGGGGTGGCAATGGTGGGGGGAAAGCTAGAACTGAACGTTTAACTGCAGACTACAGCTGGGTATGGAACCATAGCACCATGCATGACTAAAACAGATTCATTTCAGCAACCGGAGCAGCAAAATCAAGTGTTAAGTTAAGCCAAGGAGAGCATTGGGAGACATAGTCATGGAATAGGAAGGTGTTGTTCACACAAGAGAGAGGCCTCAGGTTCCGTTCCAGACATGTGTGTTCCAAATTTGTGGAGCATATATTGGCCCTTCTGACAAGTGGAAAGAGAAACAAAGCAGAGCAGTGAGACCTCTTATTAATATATTGCATACATGTTAATATATGTAATCACATCTTAGGGGCCGTAACTGGATGGTAGATCACATGCTTTGCATGCAAAACCTCTCAAGCTCAATCTTCAGATAGGGCTGGAAAAGATGCCTGACACCTCAGAGATCTGCTGCCACTCAGTGTTTTTTCAGTGCTATGCCGAAACTCCACCTGCTGCCCTTTCATAGCCTCTTTGTTTCCCTGTGAAAGAGGCAGTCATTTCTCTGCCTCTTTCGCTGGGCTGCTGAGAATTTCAGAGAATTTTCTCAGGGTACAGACAGGGCTTCAGTGCCTAGCTGACTGTAAGGAGGTGGCCGAGGGGTGGGAGTGCCTGTGCTCTTTCTTTTACCACCACCACCACCCCATTCTGTCCTTTCTGGCTGCTTGAACTTCTCTGAAAGCTCCCTGGAGGACTTCGGCAGGACTTCCTCCCTTGGGGCATTCCTGTGTGGCTGCCTGCTCAGTGCCTGAAACCTGAGCAACTGAAAGCTGAGAAAGGAATTATTGTTATTTCCTTTATTATTGTTCTTGTTGTTAAAAGGACTTCAAATAACAATAAAGCAAAAGCAAAACTGCCTCTCTCAGCTTTCAAGCACTCTGCAGGCAGCAGCACAGGGAAGCCCCAATGGAAGAAGTCCTGTCAAAGTCCTCCAGGGGGCTTTCAGAGAAGCTCAAGCAGCTGCAAGAACAGAACAGGGGAAAAATGGTAAAAGCAAGAGCACCCCTTCCCGCTGCCCACATCCCCTCACCCACCTCCTTACAGTACATTAAGCACCCTGCACCCTGAGAAATTTCTCCAAAATTCTCACCCCTTCCCACAAATTTTCAGTTGCAATTTCTTTTCACTCCTCCCACTGACAAATGGTCAAAAATAAACAGACTGAAAACTTTTGGCACAGTGCTAGTGTTTTTATTTATTTCTTGGTTTATTTTATATCCCAAGGAATATAAAAATGTCCTGCAAGGAACTCAAGGTGGCTTACATAATCCTCCTCTTCTCCATTTTATCCTCACAACAACCCTCTGAAGAAGGACAGGCTCAGAGTCACCGACTGGCCCAAAATCACCCAGTGAGTTTCATGGCCAAGTGGGGACTAGAACCCAGATCTCCAGGGACCCAGTCCAACACTCTAACTACTATACCACACTGACTTTCTATGTTGACAATACTGGGCAAGATGGACCAATGGTCCTAGTCAGCAGAAGGCAACTTCCTGTGTTACTATATCAGGAAATGCTTACAGATGCAATTTCAGCTATAGAAAATAACAGCACAGGGAGAAATGTGTGACACAACAGGGCCATGCATGTACTATGTATTCATTTTGTAAACATCTTAATTGTAAAACCTAGGGATTTTAGTTTTGCCCAGATTCTCCAAGCATCAAATTGATGCTCGCCTCTCCTTCGATTTCCACAAGTGCTTGCGATCAATGTTCAGTTTGTGTGAATGGGAAAGTTGTGCAAATTAAACATGATCAAACAGGAAAATTATGCAAAAATGTGAGTATTTTTCAAAGTTGCACAATTTCCTCCCAAAGACTAAAGTGCGAAAATGCACATTTTTTAAAAGATGTGCAATTTCAAACTGCTTTGGCTCTAAAATTTGTGCAAGTTTTGAACACAATGGGATGTGCGAGAATTTGCAAACGTTTTCAGAGAACACGTTCTCCTGTTCATGCACAGGGTTATGCATGGGGCATGCCAACTGATTTGCAAGCACAAATGAAATTCTCATAGATCCCTGCATAAAGATTGTACTTTTCAGATTAGACTATCTTTTGTCCCTCAATACATACTGATTGATTCTCACTTTTTATTTGCCTTCCCTACATACATCTCATTCTAAACTGACCTAATAGATCCATTTGGATTGGCAAAACTGGATGATGATGTTAATAAGCCAACAGTGTGGTTTTTATTTCTGGGAAAAAAGTCCATATTTTAGGCCTTGTGTTTGCTGTCCAGTAAGACTCTAAAAGGGGGGTGGTTCATTGTTCAGTAAGACTCTAAAACGAGGGTGGTTTGTAGGTTCCCTTTGCAGTGTGTGTGCTGCCAGGATGCCAAGTCACATGGCCATCCACATGTGAGCTAGCTAACTATGCCCAAAAGAGCTGGGACAACAATAGCCATGCTAGGGAACTCCTCCTCTTAATAGGGCATGGTCTGCTATTTTTTCCCAGAATTCTCCAGAACAGCACTACATTCAGGGAATGTCCAGGGAACAATGCTACGTCCAGGGGAGAAAATGATGGTTGCCAGTTGGCACATGCCTAGAGGACATTCTCCATTGCCTGTGGTGGCAGAGTTTAACCCCCCCCCCGATTACTGCCACCCACCATTAACAGTAAGCCCCACCCCCATCCCTACAAACTTTTCATGGAATGTACTTTTGTGGAGGAGCATTTTGAGCGGAAACTTTTCCCTTGGGAACCTTTGACTCAGCCTTGGTTTGAACATTCAGTCATGAGTCACAGGCAACCTCAAGGCATATGGAAGAAGAAGACACTGAAATCTAACTTAAAATTCTAATAGCAAAGACCTGGATTAAGGCCCTCAGTTTGCACTGTACAAAAGTTTAGTGTTGTTTTTAAGGAAAAGCACTCACTCTCTCTCTCTCAGAACTGACTCATCTCCAAGTGCATGTGGCTACAGCTCTGGTTTCGCAAGCAAGTACAGGATGATCAGACCAATAAGAATCTGGCACACCAAATCATCCTTTGCCAGCTTGTATCTCAAAAATCCAAATTAATCCTGCTTGCAACCAACAAGAATACCATGTAAGAATTTGCATGCAAAACCACATGGACAACGTGGCTCAACCTTCACTGTGGTTTCCAGTCCAAACACAGCTGTTAAAAGCTGTAGCAAGTAATATGGGAGAGATTTCCTCTGTCCCCATTCCCAGTGCATTACACTGCCCCTGCATTTAATTATCTCTGTCGGCTTCTATATATCACAACTAAAACGGCAAGGTAAGACATACTGGTCCTGAAACATAAAGGCTGCCTAACAAAATCACACATTTGACCATTTTCCTGCCTCTGCTTTAGAAGCCAACTTACCACGAGGTGGACCGGTTATGAGGTAACAGCTGAATTCAATTTCAGAAGTGCTCTTTGGGGCCACATTCCAGTGGTAGGCAGGGCCAAATGCAAAGGGACAGGGCAAAGGGGGTGAAGCCCAAGGTACAAAAACATTATACAAAAAATACCAGCATAATGTAAGTTAAAGCTCTTACTAGCAGTAACTAAACCTTAGGAGAAGCATTTCAAGCTTTTAGAATGGGGTGGGGGGACAGGAAGCCACCAAAGGAGTGAAGGGTGTGGGCTGGGCTCAGAGGAAGGAGTCTGGCCACCTGGCTAGCACCCAGGGCTGGTCTGGGACCCAGGGAGAAAGAGACACCCATCATACTTTGCTATACTCATGAGTGAACTTCTATCTGTCCCACTATGGCTGGGTCAGGCACAGCACTGGAACCAAACTATGGGACAAATCTAATAGCGAGTCAGTGGAAAAACAAAAGGTCAAGCATCATTTTATCAGACCAGCAAGAGGGCAGTTCAAGAGCATAATTACCAGCTAAAGAAGAAGTCCAAGAGCAGGATCTGAGGGGCAGCCAAGATCAAAACACAGGTTAGCAGTCCCACACAAATACAGCCTGAAGATCAGCATCACAGAGGAACAGTTGCAAAGCAAGGGTCCAAGACACTGGAGCAGGTAGAAAGGCATTATTCCAGCAGTTAGCAAATTCCAAATGAAAGCTTATATAGCCAGAGCTTCCAGAGCCCCACCCAAGGCTCAGCTGCAGGTTATCAGCACTTTGGCACGAGTCTTAGTCATGGGGAAGACTTTGTTCATGAGCAAGACTTTACTCTTGAGAGGCTCCTACTCATGAGGAGTCCAATTGTGGTCTTAAGGCACACACTTTGCCTCCGCATGGCAACCTGTGCCTCCACCTTCTGGAGCCAGCATTTTCAAGAGCTGGGTGGATGCTGGGCCGCCTCCTCTGACAGCACAGGCAAGGATTAGTCCTCAGAGGCTACTGCTGTTGAAGGACTTGGTGTATTTTCTCTACTAATGCCATTGGTGCCTGAAGTCTGCCTAAAATCATCCCTCCCCCCATACTCTGCCAGGTGAGGCTCTTCATCCGAACAGTCATCCTGGCCTGGGTCAGGCATGATACCATCCCTCTACCACAGCTCCTTTTATCTGCTGCCTCAGTCAGCTCTGCTTTTGTTGCTGCCTAACCTTCAGTCACATAATGAGCCACATATGGCCACATCATGAGAAGACAGGATACCCTGGAGAAGATGCTGATGCTAGGGAAAGTGGAAGGCAAAAGGAAGAGGGGCCGACCAAGGGCAAGATGGATGGATGATATTCTGGAGATGACGGACTCAACCTTGGGGGAGCTGGGGGTGGCGATGGCCGACAGGAAGCTCTGGCGTGGGCTGATCCATGAAGTCACGAAGAGTCGGAAGTGGCTGACCGAATTAACAACAACAACAAACCTTCAGTCTCCCATTCCCAGGTGAATCTGCCTGGATCTGCTGGTTTCCCCTAAGTCCTAGTGCCCATCCATTCCGCCTAACCCCTAAAACCACATGCCAGCTGCCTGTCTCTGTTCTCCCAGCAAAGCAATGATTTTGTACCATACCACGACCTATCTGATAAGACTAGTGAATTTCACTATACATCTATAACATTTAGAAAGGATATAATTGAATATTAATTAAAAGATCTAATCACATTTTTAATTAAGCAAGGACAAGAGTAAGCCTTAATTAATTAAGCTTTAATTTGGAGGGAGTGTGTGGGGAGAGGTAACAGCAAAAGGCATGCCAAGCCCAATCAACTGAAGTCTTGTGCTATGAACGAAAGTTGACAGTTCTTTGCATTGCTAATAATCTCATTCACAAGAACAGAAAGCTGAATAAATGGAGCCGTAGCAGGAGCAGTCATTGTAGTAGTATCGTAGAACATACAGACCAGGAGAAATCGCTCCCCAACAAATTATGGAAAGCTTTTGCATGCATACACTACAGACATGTTGGTCTTCCCAGGGATTCCAGACCACCTTTGACCCGAAGATCTGCCATTCTCTGGGCTTTGCATAGTTATCTGGAACTTCCAAAATCTGCGTTTTGGAGAGGGGCATATGCATATTTAGTCATGAATTACAAAAAACAGACTTAAATTGAAAGTGCACTTTGCCCGAATGGAAACCTTATTTTGCCTTTGGAGCTATAAAATAACATCTTGTATAATTATCATTATCATTATCATTACTATTACTTTTACTATTATTATTACCACCACCACCACTACTATTTAGTGACATCACTACTGGTAACACTACTGGTAATGTCACGTGCACCATGGAAGATGAGAAGTGGATTGCTGAAAGTTTGCTTGCCCTGGGAAGCATCTGTTTCTTTAATAGCTGCCTAGCACCCAAAAAGTTGGTCAAGTACAGCCTTTGTCATCTCTCCAGTATGGTGTCAGGAGGAGACGTATCTGCTGAAGTGTAACAAATACATAAGTATAAGGGGCTGTCCATTCTGCCAAGGATATCTGGCAGAGTAGTCCAGGCAGTAAGCCCTTAGGCCAGGGGTGTTGAACAGCTTTCAGCCCAACGGCTGATGTCCATTTTGGAGAAGCGGGGGGGGGGGGGCACATTGCACTGGTGAGTGTGGCAGAAGGCAGAAGGGGCGGAACCAAAGGCAAAAGGGGCAGGACCCAAAGATTAGTATGTTTTAGTTTAAAGCTCTAACTGCCAGTAACTAATCAGGGAGGGGGGGATGAACAAAAGCAGGGAACATAACAAATGATTGGTGATTGGGGAAAATGGAGCGGGGCTCTCTGGGGAATCCCAGAGGACAAGGTTTGGCCCCAAAGCCTGAGGTTCTGCACCCCTCTCTTAGACAGAACGGGGGCGGGGGGGAGAACATCTTGCTAAAACAGATCCTGGGCCCCTTGCAACACCCCCTTCGCATTTCTGAACGTGAATATGGAACCAGAAGGTGGCAGTCATTGAGTAAACAGATAAATCCTCTGAATGGGGCATTAAATTCCCTTTATCACTTGTGGGAAGGCATCTCAAATCAGCCATTTCCAGACACTAAACTTATGAGTATGCCAGTTTCAGCGCACGACACCCATTTGGGAAGTGACATTTCTATCAAAGGGACATATTGTTTCACTCGCTTTACCTGACCTCGACATTCTAGATCTTGGCTGGATCTCCCTAAAATGAAGAAATAGCTTCACGCCAGACCAGCCCTGCTTCAAGTCTGTGTGCGCGGGTGTGTATGTACACCTTTGTTCCAAAAATCATATCAATGGGTTCTTGTTTGAATAATTTGTCTCAAGTATTGGCATGTACAATAGCATATCTAATAATGCATATCTATTTTTTAAAGAGTTGCTGGATGCAATGAGCCCTAATTGATTTTCCACTGAAATCTTCACCAGCCCTAGAATGCATTTAAGTTAACTTGGATATATCCATGGCCAATTCCTCTGTGCATGTTGGCTTTGTACCAAGAGTATTTTAAGAGATTCTCCCCTTAGGCATACAGAATACTACAAGTACAGTTCTTTCTGTTCTTTATTGTTCTATTTAACTTTGCCAGCAGTGCCGTTACCAAACCCTCTGGTGATGCCAGCTCAGAGGATTGAGTCAAGTTGATGGCCTGGTTCACACGCTCAGTTTTGGCTATTTCCCTCCATGCAAGCTATGTCTGTGTATACAGTCACTCAGAGGAGGTACCATGTGAACCAGACATGTCTGCCCTGGATACATTTTGCTGCAAGTTCAGTCACTGAAGCACAAGGATTGATCACGGAAAGTGCTGCAAAATGTTTCTGTGTAGCAGCTAGTCACACAGTATTTGTTCGACACAGCCATACATATTTATTGATTTCAGGTGCAATCCTACGCATGTTTAGACAGAAAAAATGTCCTATAACTCTCAGCATTCCACAGCCAGTCATAGGATTGCACATTTAATGAATCAATTCATATCCTGCCTTTCTACACAAAACTATGGTGGCAATGGCAGCTAACAATAAAATCCAGATTAACAAAACCTTAAGTAAAACCTAACTTAACAATAAAAGAAATAAACAGCACTAACTAATTAAAACCCCTTTCAGCAACAGACTGTCTTACATGCCCAAGGTCTGCCTGAATAGAAATGTACACATTTATCAGACCATAATCATGTGGATGATGTTCAGTGGTTAAAAAAGAAGGAAGAACCATTGTATGAACTTGCTGAGGATGCAGTGAAGGTGAGGTTGAGGAGTAGCTTTATCTATGTAAGAGAGGTGGGAAACAGGGACCCAGAAGGAGAAGTTTCTTCTCAACAGGTCCCACTTCAGGTTTGACAGAGCCCTTAGTAAAGTGCTTTGTCTTGGACCCCTTATGTAGCATCACTCTGGGGCATTGTGGGGAATGAAAATGGTGGCTCCCAGATCCAGCCATCCAGAACATGGAGCCTAGAGCAGGCATCAACACAGTGGTGGTCCTTGCCCCTGTGTTGGGACCCCAGTAGCTGTCCGAGCCTGCTACATGCAGACATTGGGCTTGCTTCTCAGAAGGAGGCTGTGAAGATTGTGGCTGAAAGATGGTGGAATAGGTCATTTGCGTCCCTGCTAGCCAGTGGCTGGATGTCCGGCTGCTGGCGGAGCCGGCCAGCGGCTCTGCAGAATCCCTGCGGAGCGGAGCCGGCCGGCGAGGATTCCAAGCGGAGTCGGCCGGCGAGGATTACGGAGCGCCTCCCCCCCCAGCGGAACCCGGCGGAGCCAGGTAAGCGGGGTTTCGTACATCTCTACATCTAGGGTGGCTGAATAAAAACCAAGACCACCTTGTGGAAAGGTGCTCTCTGGGTGCCTCCAAAGCACAGGCAAGGGCAATTCATTCCACCCTCCTGAATGTGACCAGGGAGACTTCTGTTTCCTGACTCTGCAGGCAAGGTGTAGGTTGGCCAGATGTCCTACTCTACAGAGGACAGTCCTCTATTTTGGAGAGCTGGCAGAGCACGGTCCTCTATTTGAAGGTGTCCTCTATTTGAAGAGGTGTCAACGTTTAAAATCAAAGAACCCTAAAGAGGGAGAGCAGCAGGGGCCTTGAAGTTGCCCATCAACAGTTACCACCTAGTCAGCAGACTGAGCAGGCACACAGGTCACCTGGTCACAGTCTTCACCACTAGGCATGGCGGAGAATTCCGCCACAGATCTCAGTGAGGCCGAATGCCAGCGCATTCGGCCCCCCGAAATCCATGGCAGAATGAAGCCCCACCCCCACCCCGCGAAATGGGCCCGGAACGGAGCCTACCTTTGTCGGCCGTTCTGGTGCTCCTCGAATGGCGGCCACGTCTGCAGCCGCCATTCGCGTCTTTCAAATGGCTTTGATAGGCTACATAAATACTTACATAGCCTATCACAGCTAATGCAGGGACGCCATTTGCATTCCTGCAGAGGCTGTGATAGGCTGCGTAAATATTTACGTAGCCTATCACGGCTAAAGCGGGAATGCAAATGGCGTAGGGGATGCCATTTGCGTCCCTGCTTTAGCCATGATAGGCTACGTAAATGTTTACGTAGCCTATCACGGGCCGGTGTAGGGACGCAAATGGCATCCCCTACACAGGATGCCATTTGCGTCCGCAGCAGCCTGGCAGCAGCTGGAGGCCCCACTGCGGGTTGGCCCAGCCGGCGGCTCCACGGCCTGGCTGCGGAGCGGAGCCAGCCAGGCAGGATTCCGGGGGGGAGGAATGGATCGCCTCCCCCACTGTCGAGGATTCTGAGGGGAGGAACGGATCGCCTCCCTGCACCTGCGGAACCCGGCAGCGCCAGGTAAGCGGGGTTTCGTACACCCCTCTTCGCCACTATGGTGAGATGTACTGTTTTTCTATTTAAACTATTTCTAATTTTTTATCTTTACATATGCAAATGGTATGCAAGTCATTGTCCTCTTTTACCCTCTTTCCTGGTTATATGTTTCCTTTTTGATGTAGGTGACCACCCTATGAATTCTCCTTACATTATTCATCCTATGTATTCTCCAGTCACATTAAGGAAAAAACAACCTTCTTCTTTGCACTCTTATACGCCAAGATCCTGAAAATGTTGTCATGGCTTGAAAGTATAATGGAATTGCAGTGTAAAAGGCAGCAAACTAAAACAAGCATACAAACACCACTAATGCAAACTAGATTTTTAAAATATGACTTAAATAGGAAAGGGAGCACAATTGACTAGATGCTTTTGATTGTTGTCAATATGAAATCCAAATGGGTGGGAAAACAGATATCCTGGATTTATGATAAATAACTTATACCTGAGACCAGGAATATAGCCAAGACACCACTCTTGTTACTGAAGAGCAGATTATATTTCCCAGATTATATGCTGCCCTGACTACATGTTCAACAAGTAAACAAAAAGACAATGCTAACCTTTAAAATAGATAGACAGACAGACAGACAGACAGACAGACAACTTGTTCCCATTTCCTGCTACTCTGAACTTGGGCAAAGTCTTGTAAAACAGAGAATAACAGGAGAAGTGATCATCTGTGTAAACCAGTCTGTGTTCATAATGATTTTTAATGTGTGTGGGGAGAAAAATTAAAATTAATAAGGCAAACTTCTCATAACACAACCAAATCATTGTTAAAGCAGAATTTAATCCCCCCCCCCCGACTATTTGATGATGGTCTAATATGAAAATTTCCGTTAAAGAAACATCAATATGGAATTACAAGATTTTGATGTCAAAATGAAGCATGTTACATACTGTCCAGTGTTTCAGAACATTATAAATGTAACAGCAGATTAAGAAATCAAAACAAATCTTGCAAGTACCAAAGACAGGACCAAAGACGATCACAGATGCATTTTCAAAAGCACATTTTGTGGATAAAAACACAAAACGTTCAAGGTGTGTACATGCTTACCAGCAGCTGTATATTTTTGTACACCAGAGACTAAATGGACGTTTTTGAACTTTCCGGGAGAAGAAGATTAAAGAGCCTGTTCTAATTAAGAGTATGTTCTACTTTAACACACAGTTGGCTTGGTTAAATTGCACGCAAACCTCCCCACCACCCTGATTTGGACGGGGGATTTCCCCAATATGTCATGTATTTTAGGTAACAGCCAGTTGCCAGATAAACCATTATGCCAAATAAATTACAGAACAGGACCCCTATCAAATATAGACCCTTGATGTAGAGTAATTTTCCTGTGGGCAAATGTAGAATCTGAAGAATTATAGTGTTTGTTTTTAAGAAGGAAAAGCCTCAAGTTATGGGGAAAAAAGACTTTAAATATGTGAGTAGTAGCCACAATCCAACAGCCCTGACATACATATGCAGGGGCTTCCCAGTTCTTTTCTTTCTTTCTTTTTTTTGAATATATTTTTATTTATTTTATCTTTATAAATAAAATAAACAATACCAAAATTACCAGCAACCTGATCAATACTACAATTTCCCAACAATACAATATTCTGATGAGGACACCACAATAGCAAAGAGAAAAGGAAAAAGGAAAAGAAAAAGAAAAAGGAAAAAGGAGAAAAGGAAGTGAAGAAAAAAGAAGATTCTTTCCCCTCCCCTCCCCTTCTTCCTCTCCCTCCCCTTTAAAGAATTAAGTTTAAACTCCAACACCCCACGGCCTCCGATGCCATTCTATTTTAAAAACTGTATCTATAACTTTAACAATCTTACAATTTAATAAACAAGCTTACATTTCTATATCATATCATCAATCTTATATCAAAGAAACAGGTCTACAATTCATTCCCAAAAGCCTATATTATGAAGAAGAAGAAGAAGAAGAAGAAGAAGAAGAAGAAGAAGAAGAAGAAGAAGAAGAAGAAGAAATATATAGTGTTATATAATAATAAAACTTAATATAAACCTTCAACAGTCAGTAATAATTTTATATTAGATATATTATCTATTTTGAAATAAAAAATATAAAGAAAAACAAGTAAAAACAAAAGATGAAAGAGAATAAACGAATATATGTAGGGATGTACGAATCCCTTACCTTGTTCTGGTGGCGGCGTCCGCTGGAGGGGGGGAGGCGCTCCGTCCCTCCCCCCGGAATCCTCGATGGGGGGGAGGCGATCCGGTCCTCCCCCCCGGAATCTTCAACAGCCAGCTCTGCTCCACGGCGGCTCCGCAGAGCAACTGGCCAGGCCAGGGCCGTCCGCAGCCGGATTTCCGGCCGCGGACTGGCTGCTGGGTAAAAAACAAACAAACTGTGTACGCAAATGACGGCTATAGCATAGTGGGCACTATTTGCATCTCTTTTTGATTCACCATTTTAGCCTACGTAAATATTTACGTAGGCTAAAACGGCGAATCAAAAAGGGACGCAAATAGCGCCCACTATGCTATTTGCATTCCCCTTTATTTTCGCCGTAATAGTCTACGTAAATATTGACATAGACTAAGACGGCGAAAAATAAGGAATGCAAATGGCGGCGGCTGTAGCCGCCATTTGCGTACATGGTTTTGTTTTTTTTAACTGGGACGTGATAGGCTACGTAAGTCTTTACGTAACCTATCATGACTCTGTAAAAAAAACAAAAACAAATGAACAGACTGCAAATGGCGGCGGCGGCAGCCGGTCAGAAGACCAGCCGCCGCCGAAGTTGCCGCCGCCTGGAACATCCGCCCCAGTTAAGTCTTGTCCCAGGGGGGATCTGCAGGGTGGCGGGGGGTGGCAGGCCATTCTGCCATGGATTTCGGGGGGATGAATGCACTGGCATTCGGCCTCACTGAGATCCGTGGCGGAATTCTCTGACATCCCTAAATATATGTATAATCATTTATCTTCTGAGCTAGCCTGGATCACGTAGACTAAACACAAACAGTTAACAAAGCTTATTTAAAGATTCCAGTTCATGGAGTTGTAACAGAATTCTCATGCATTTTTATGTTCAGCCATGCCTCCACCATTTCATGATTTTGAAACTTCTTCATCTGACATTTAGACACAATACGAAGTGTAGCAGGATATTTTAAGTAATATTGTAAATTCATTTGTTTTGCCATATTTTTTGCTTTGATAAATTGCCTTCTTTTATTTGCCACCTCTTTGATGTAGTCTGGAAATAACTAGGGGTGGACGAAAGTCACTTACCTGTCCTCGAAGCTTTTCGCGGTGGGGGGGAGGCGCTTCGCTGCTCCCCCCGTGAAGTTCAGGCCGGGGGGGGAGGCTTCCCGCCTCGCCCGGCCAAAATTCAGGCCGGGGGGGAGGCTTCCTGCCTCGCCCGGCCGAAATTCAGGCCGGGGAGGAGGCGCCTCGCCTCACCTGGCCGCAAACTCAAATTTAAAAAAAAAAAAAACGCCCCCGTGATAGGCTACGTGATGATTAATGTAGCCTATCACGGCTAGATCTGCAAAGTCAGCCATGATAGGCTACGTTAATCGTCACGTAGCCTATCACGGGTGACTTTAAAAAAAAAAAAAGCGCGTACGCAAATGGCGGCCCCCATAGGGAGCCGCCATTCACTTTCCTCAAATAGCGTTGCCCTTATTTTCGCCGTAGTCTACGTAAATCTTTACATAGACTACAGTGACCAAATAAGGAATGGGAATGGCAGCTCCCTATGGGGGCCGCCATTATCCGTACACGCTTTTTTTTTTTTTTTTAAGTCACCCGTGATAGGCTACGTGACAATTTACATAGCCTATCATGGCTGACTTTGCAAATCTAGCCATGATAGGCTACGTTAATCAGGGGGCGTTTTTGTTTTTTTTTTCTTTGATTGGAATGGCGGCAGTGGCAGCCAGTCGAAAGACCAGCTGCCACTCCCGCCCCGGACGAACACCCGCCGAACTGCCGGCCGGACCCGCCGCCGGGAGGGACATTCGCCAAAGGTAAGTCACGTCCCGGGGGGGGTGCGGGGGGCGGGGGTGCGGAGAATTTCTCCCCGAAACTTGTTCGGGGGGCCGAACACGTTGGCACTCGGTCCCCCGAAGTTTCGAGGAGAAATTCTCCGCCATCCCTAGAAATAACGTAACTTTATCTCGTTTCCAGGAAAGGCTTCCACCCTCCCTTGCCAAACGCAGGATATAATTCTTTGTGGAGACTTTTGCAAATTGAACTATGATCGTGTAATCAGTCCCTTTAGCATTTGGCACACGAAATGCCTGCTCAATATCAAGTAAATAATCAGATGGGATAGGGAGTATCTCATGCAAAAGTTTATCCACAAAAATAGGCAATTTTACATCATTAGATAGATTTTTAATCCCAATAATACATACATTGGATCTCTTCGTGAAGGCCTCCACTTCAGAAATTCTATCACAGGCATTTTTAAAACAAATTTGTGTCGTAGTTTCATTTCCTGCCACTCGGTCTTCTAGCTCATTAATTTTCGTCTCCATTTTTTGCCATGACGCATTAATTAAATCTATAGTTCCTTGCAAGGTGGTGATGGAATTTTGGATTAAATCCAACCTTTTGGCTTGCTCCGTAAATTACGAAGAGTAAATAATTCCCCTATATCTTCTGTTCTCAAAACGTTTGACACATGGGGTGCGGGGGGAGTTGATGCCAGCTCCTTTCTTCTCCTCGGCACAGACATGTTTCTCTCAAACAGATCTTACAGGTCTTCAGTTGTTCTCAGATATTGTTAACATTTCTTAAATCATCGCTCAGAAGTTGTTGATATTTCTTAAAGCATATATTATTATGGAACATGTCAGCCCTGTTTTCTCCTATGAAATAGGAGTCTCAGTACAGCTTTTTGCGTTGGTAAAGCTCTGGGGAGATAATCCTGGAATCCAGCCCCCCCACTATCTCGTGGGAGATACTTTTCTCCAAGATGTTATCCAGAGCTGCCTTGCCCCCCCTTTTAATTCCAGGGGGGAGATGAAAAGGTTTTTCAACCTTTTAAAAAGCTGTTTGAGAAAGCTCCCACGGAGAACCCATGGGGAAGCTGCTAGAGTGACATCGGTTCCAATCGGAAGTCCAGGGCTTCCCAGTTCTCTTTCATCACCTGGGGAATGTTCCATGAATGCAATGGGAAAGCTCAATGCTCTCATGGGCACAGATATAAGTCATTCATCCTTTTCCCCCATGCTTCTGCATATTGTGTGAAGGGCACAGTGGTCCATCTGCCTTGCATAGAGCTTGTGTGCTCCAAATGGGGTAAAGATAGTGCACGTCCAAGCTGGGTGGGGGTGGGGGGGCAATGTAGAATATCCCTCTTTGCCTAATAGCAGGCACCAATTGTGATGTCAATCTGGTGCCAGGTGAAGATATTTGGTCCAGGTTTTACCATGTCATATCAATTATATAAGGGTTTATTTGCTTTGCCCATGTTTTATGTCAAGGTCTTTGTGCCACTGCTCTGGTCTGTATTTCTTAAAAAAAATATGTATAAAAAATAATACTTATATTTTCCCATCCTGGCTATATGCATGGATACATTTACTGAAGTGTGGCTTAAAATATATTGTAGATGTAGTAGTTTTTTATAATAATATCATTTACAATATGAAGTCATCAAACAATATCTCAAATCAATGTTTTATTGATTTTACTGAATATGTAGTTATTGATTTTTTTATTGTATCTACTTCATATGATTTTTACTTTGTACACTGTCTTGAGAGGGTTCCACCTTTAAAAGTGGCTAAAAATAATTTTAAATAAATTAAATAAATAAACCATTAATTAAAAAGAAAAGAGTAGTAAATAATTATAATGATGATGATAATAATGCAAAGATAAATAATGCAACCCTTTTGTCATGCTAAATTGCCCTCAAAGATATAGAAAATCCATTCTTTGGAATGCTGGAGAAATTCAAGACTGACGAAAATAAGCTTGGATCTCTAAGAATCCGACCTGCGGAATCCACTGTGGATCAAAACCCTCAGGTCACATGGAGTCCGTGGACTTTCAGATGTTTTTCTTTACTTTCCCAAAATGTACACATATTTATTCGTAGGAAAATACGCACGTTTCTGCTGAGGAAAAGTTGAATGGAATGGGGGAACAATACACTCAATGTTACATACTAAGGTAAATTTTGTAAATTGTTATGAAACCTCTTACAGAATTATTTGCATTTTTTTTCACATGACCAACAAAATTGCATCTGTCTGTGAGCTAACGACAGAACAAAAGGCGCCTGACAATTAGGGATGTACGAAACAACTCACCTGTTTCGTTTCGTGACATCCGCGGTGGGTTGGAGGCGCTTCGTCCCTCCTCCCAAAATCCTCGCCGGCCGGCTCCGCTCTGCTCCGCGGCAACTCCACGGAGCCGCCGGCTGGCTGGGGCTACCCACAGCAACATGCGGCCGCTGCTGGTCTGCGCAGGGACGCAAATGGCAGCCGCCGTAGCCGCCGCCATTTACGTTCCCTTTTCTTGCCGTGATAGGCTACGTAAATATTTATGTGGCCTATCACGGCAAAAATTGTGAAGCGAATGGCAGCCGCCGACACGGCCGCCATTCGCAAAGCAGCGCAAACGGCACCAGGTAGGTGATCTGTTTCACGCGCCTTTCACGGGGTGGGGGGGCTTCATTCCGCCACAGATTTCGGGGGGCCAAATGCACTGGCATTCGGCCTCACTGAGATCCGTGGCAGAATTCTCCACCATCCCTACTGACAATCCGCAAAACACAGACAAAGCAGATTTACTCAATCTGTACATCCGTATCTATTCTATATTTCCAAAAATTAAAACAGAGATTCCAATTTAAATTAAATCTCCTCATATGAATATCCCCTTTCTCCTCAAAATCTTTTAAGTCAAATAAAAACAAAAACAGAGCCTTTCCCTTTTACAGAAGAGCCAGATGCCCTGCTTGCATCTGTGGGATTCTGGAACACTCAAATAAATGAACCCTGTATAAGCATTTGCCTGCTGATATATAGGGCCAAAGAGGGGAGGGGAATGTGGGAGTGCACGTAAGCTTCACCCCCAACATCCCTATAGGCCCGGCTGCTGGTTAGACCTTCACACGTTGAGCAAAGGACTCTGTAAGTGCATTCAGTTGAATATGCTTAAAGGGCATCTCTACACCAGCCTAAAATCCTGCATTTAAAATGTGGCTTTCTGCTTCCGTTTTAAATGCAGGATCACAACGACTCCCTTTTTCACATGCCTCCTTCCCCACCCACCCCGCTTCTCCCTGTGCCTGAGTCTTCCATTCTCTTTCATTGCTCTTGCTCCTCTTCTTGCCACTTTTACTCTTTTCATGGAGGAAACTCAAGCAGAACACAATGGGGTAATTTGATAGCTCATTATCTGCAGTCTATTTAAAAACAGAACAAAGCGTATTTAGTGCAGGAGACACCTTGGAGGTTAACGGCGTCATGTAAAGAGCCTGCAAACTTCCGTGAAGGAGCAATCTCCATCGCAGGATAAAAGCTGAGTGTGAAGGAGCCCAAAGAGTTCCTGCAATCACAAACCTTTATCACGGTTTCTGATCTGTGTATACAAGTACAGCAGACTCCCTGCTGCAAACTTTCACCCTCCAACACAGTGGAGGCCAGGAGATAAATATGCTGGAGAAAGGTGGAGCTAGCTAACACATCCCAGCTCTCCCCTCATACAATGCTAGTCATATGAGGCCTAAAATGTCTGCATAGGGCTAATGTCATGTGATAAAACTGTTTCTGAGTTCTATTTATTTGGACAGTTGGTGTAGCATTGCATGACTGAACTGACCATATATACTGAATATTAGCTGTCAGCGAGAAGGGTTCTAGCCTAGTCTTGATTGATTGATTTGATTTGTACCCTGGATTTCTACCAAAAAATGGCACTCCAGATGGCTTTTCCCTGATATGCTAGCTTTGAATGAACAAAGGACTTTTATGAGAGAGCGCTCCGACATGTGACTCACCCATCTTGCACCTGCAGTCTCAAGCGATACATTCCAAGAACCATTTTTCCATGCATGTTAAGCCTTGAAGCGGTATCAAGCAACATACCAAACCAGATTTCTAGATTATATCATCTGTGTAGCTTGATTCCTTTACACCCATAGCCTTGATTTACGATTCTTTTTGAAGAAAATTTTAGACACCTGAAAAATTAAACCAATGTGAGGAGTATTAGAAAATCATTATTGTTTTCACACCTCCCTCTTCCATTGGTGGCCCTTCTGGCCTCACTTTGTAATGAAATCATTCCCCTATTCTTGCTTCTTTTATACTTATATATAACTATAGATATAGATAGATACATCTGCCAACTGAGGATAATGCTTCGTTTGATAGATCTTATTAACTGAGGATATTCCTTCATCTGATAACGCACCTGATTGATCTTATGCCAAAAATAGGGATACTGTGGGCGCCTGATCGTGTCTGGGAACTATAAGAGCAAATATGTGCACATTTGCTCTACACACAACAGTGCTGTGACTGGCCAATGTACACAAGGTTACAGGTGTAAATAGGCCATTTATTTATGTCTGTATTCTTGTGTTTATTGGCCATTCACAGCACCGTTTTGTTTAAGAGCAAATGTGCATATATCTGCAGGCACTTCCCCCCCCCCCCAAATGGCAGCTGCAGAGATCACCGGATGGGCCTGGGGTGAGTGCGGGCAGTTGGACAAGCAGGGGTGGGTGGGTGGGCACGGGTCAAGGGGCACATGAGTGGGGTGGGGGCTTGGCAGGTGGCCAGACAACCCATCCACCCCTAGCCAAAAATAAGTTTATTAGTCTTTAAGGTGTGACAGGACTTTTAATTGTTATTAAGTAAGCAGGGCATAGAAGTAGTTTCAGGAAAGATTGAAAGGAGTTGGGGGAGGGGGTTTACAAGAAATTGACAGGCTCTGGAATTACATCTCTCCTATGTATAAACACACACACAACTGTCCTGTTTCTTTTAAGTCATTCACAGATTTAAACTATGCTGTCTTGCATCACTAGATGTCACTGTTTCCAGGTTAGAGAGTGAGCATGCTTGCTGTGCAGTACACATAGCTGCAGTGCAGCATCTCATTTTCTGTTAGGTGAAGGGAGACTCCAAAGCATCAGAAGTTTACTTGCAAGCAGAGGTATGGAAGGTGTATCTCCTCCCAATTCCTAATGCACCTCTTTCAAAACGTACTAATTTTCTTCTAATATGGGCACATGTACTTACGTTTTAGATCCCCTGTCCAAGTGATTTGCAATGTTGACACACAAGCCAACACATTGTTTAAAACACTGCAGAATTTACACTTTTTCTTTTTGCTAATCAGGAAGGGAACATTAGCAGGATGAAGCCAGAGCACCACAATTATAGATACACCCTCATTAACTTTTTGCAAGCAATGGCTCATGTGGACATTACTTGTCATTTGAAATCCTCAGTATTCTGTACAGTATTCTGTACAGAACAGGTATGCCTGGGTTAGATACCCTGTCCTCTTGGACAAACTGACTCAGTAATCCAGACCTTCTAGATGTGCCACTCCACCAAATGCCTTTAACTTAGTTTGGCATCTGTACGTACTGTAGGTCAACCAAGGTAAGTTTATTGTCAGACCACCTTCTCAACCCGTCATTCTGAAAGGGCACTCTCTGCATTAGTGATCTGAATAACTGTGTTAAGTGTTAAACTCAATTACATACTGGTATCGTGATGAGCCTCCTTGATGGATGTTCTTTTGTTTTGTTTGCTGTGTTATCCTATGATTATAATTTGCAATGCAATGTATTTTTAAATAGTCACACCGCTGACCTACTGCTCTCTCCTAGAGTCAGCAAAATGTAAGGTTGTGTATTGCCCCTGGAGTAGGCTTAGAACTCTTAATTTAGAGGTGCAAAGATAGTGATAAATCAGATCCAGGTTTACTTACAAGGAGATACTTTATTGAGTACAATCAGCACACAGGCGTACCATATGGTTGGATCAGACAGCTTCTCTGAACCCAGAGCCATGGGGTAAAATCGGTCTTATAACATATATGTTAGCAGTGAGGCAGCACAACACTAGCAAGTGCCGACTAGCATTCATTCCCAGCATAGACTAGCACTGCTTGATCAGAAGGAAACTTCCCCCCACATAGACACCTGCAGCTCAGCATAAACATAGGTTCACTTCCCAGGCACATCTTGATAGTATGGAATATGCTGAGGCCACTATCGGCCTTTGACTCATCTCACACGCTCAGAGGCCCACTAGCAAGGGAATTGCACTAATAATGAACCAAAGCAAAGCATTATGGATCTCTAGGCCCCTCTAACACTACAGGTAACTTAGTTACAGGCCTGGGGCCAATACAGCTTGTCAAGGATCTCCAAATTCCACTTCAAAGCTCGTTCTGACTGATGCCCATATCAGATGGTGAGTGTTGTTGTTGTTGTTTCCTTTTTGTATAGCAATTCACATTTTATATGCATTTTCACAAGGGTACGCCTCAACTGAGCAGTATCCAATCGGTGTGTTGCACACCCTCTGATTCTGTTATGCCCCCACTGATTTGGTTCTGCAAGTGGCTCCTTTTACTGATTCCCTTGTGCAAGTAGCACCCACTGCTTGCTCAACAGAGATTTAACGCCTCCTAAAGGAGCCCCAAAATGAGCAAAAATGCTCATTTCCGGATTGGCAAAGGTCAGTGAAGCTCCCTAATGCAAGCTCCGCTGGCCTGCCCCATTCCAGAAACGAGCATTTCCTCTCGTTTTTGGTCACTCCCAGAATCACTAAATCTCTGTTGAGGGAACAGTGGGTGCCACTCATGAAACACAATTGGCAGGGGCACAGCGCCCCATTGGATACTGCCCATAGTGTTCATCTATCAAAAGTACACATTTTTCTCCCAATAATTAATGCATGTTTCTGCACCCTTTCCAAAAGGATATTGTTTTCATGCAAATATTTGTTCCGCAAATCCCATGGCAAGCTCAGAAATGTATTGACTTCAACTGCAGATTGCATTCAGGTCTGCATTTGGTTCCAGGAGGTGAAAACTGGGTAAATTATTTTCAATAACGAACTGAAATGGATTTCTCATACATACCTGCTATCTCCTGCTTTGTTCCTATTTCTGCCTCTGCCACAGCAATCTTTGGTGGGTTTAACTACATCCGAGACTATTTATCACCACCCTAAAAGCTTTCAGAGATAGGATCCTTCACATACAACTGCATAGGAGCCATTTTCCCCAGGATTCCATGCCACATGGTGAGACTGATTCTCATCTCTGAATGACAAGAAACTTTCTAAAGTTGTTTTTTCTTTCTTTCTGGGATTTAGAAGAAAAGGTTGAAAACTGGTTCTCTGCTGTTTTGTTTTTGTGTGTATGTGTTTCGTATTTTTACTTTTTACATATTCAGCAGATCTGTGCAGTTTCTGAATTATGCATAGTACTTTGATTTCTATGCCTCCTGACACTGATTAATTAAATTGCTCCCCGCCCCCTTTTGAAACTATTCATAAGTGCATAAACATTGCACTGATCTGCCAGACCACAATAAGTTCCTCTGTGGTCCTATTTAATTCTGTGTTTTACTTGCCTTAATTAAGCTTTCCAACTATTTGCCTTAATTAAGCTTTCCAGCTATTTGCGGCTGTAAATAAGTTTGAACTAAACAAAGCTATTGCTTAAATGTAAGACCTCTGGCTTTACCCCGCTCCTAAACTGGAATTGGGTCACTACTGGCAACAAAACAGAAACCTAAATAGTCACCTACAGGACTAGGATAATAGGCCACTAATAAATGTAGATAATAAATACATTCTTTCCTGAGTATATAAACATATAGCATCATGCTTATATTTATAAGAAAGAAACCCAGTGAAAACGACCTAATTAACTACCTAATTACCATTTCTCTAATTCACATGATAATAATTCCCACTGAAGCTGTTGGAGTTAATATAATTTCCTCTGCACGGGCAAGGCCTTTGGGAGCACTCTAAACATCTTATAATCACTGCATTGTCACCATAACAAGAAGAGCAACTTCCCTGCCAGCAAGAAGATTAAAAGGTCAAAATGACCCCATTTAAATCACTCTAATAGAGGCAGAGGGAAGATGACTCGGTGTTTGGCAATTCAATTTTATCTCCTGATGTTCACTGAGATATCTGCAAGCAAATTAAAACTGGATTAATATCTAACATAGATGCCATACTATCCCTTAAGGAGAAATAGCGAAACGTGTTATTCTTGAAGCAAAAGCAAGCTGGAAAAAGGCCCAGCTCTGAATGTCACTGGACATACTGAGTGTGCATTCCCATGACTACTCAGAAGTCAGTCCTGTTGCGTTCAGTGATGCTTACTTCCAGGTAAATGATATAGGATTGTATCCTTGAGTTGCAATGCTATACACACTTCCCTGGGAGTAAACACCATTGAATTCAATGGGACTTCTTGATAGGCATCCATAGGGTTGTACTGTTAATGTACCAAAATAAATACACCAAGCATTCCACAGCAGCCAGCATACTGAACACTTTATACAGGAATATGAAAATAATTCTTTTATATGTTTGGACAAAAAATCCCAACTTCAAGTGTGACCTGAAGTGATCTCAGCTGGTGATGACCAGCCAAGGAAGAGATCTTGGGGTTGTGATGGACAGCTCAATGAAAATGTCGACCCAGTGTGGTTGCTGTAAAAAAGGCAAACTCCATATTAGGCATAATTAGGAGAGGAACTGAGAATAAAACTGCAAATATCATACTAGCATTGTATAAATCTATGGTGTGACCACACTTAGAATACTGTGTACAGTTCTGGTCATCATTCCTAAAAAAAGATAATGTAGAGCTGAATAAAGTGCAGAAAAGGGCAACTAAAATGATCAAGGGGCCGGAGCAACTCCCATATGAGGAAAGGTTACAACAGCAGGGATTGTTTAGCTTGGAAAAAAGGAGAGTAAGGGGAGACATGATAGAAGTGTACAAAATTATGCATTGTGTGGAGAACGTGGATAGGAAGGCATTTTTCTCCCTCTCTCATAGAATCCAGGGTCATCCCATGAAGCTGGTTGGTGGAAGATTCAGGACATAAAAGGATGTACTTCTTCACACAGTGCATAGTTGAACTATGGAATTTGCTACCACAAGACACAGTGATGGCCACCAATTTGGACGGCTTTTAAAGGGGGTTAGACAAATTCCTGGAGGAGAAGGCTATCAATGGCTACTAGTCCTGGTGCCTCTATGCTACCTCCAGTAGCAGAGGCAGTATGCCTATGTACACCAGTGGCTGGGGAATTTGGGCAGAAGGGTGCTGTTGCACTCGTGTCCTGCTTGTGGGTGTCCCATGGGCAGCTGGTCAGCCCCTGTGTGAATCCTTGGTCTGATGGACCCTTGGTCTGATCCAGCATGGCTCTTAAGTTCTTAAAATATTTGAAAAGTGACCAGCCGTCATTTCATAACTTTGTGCATTAAGTACAAATGTATTTTGCAATGAATAAGCATTCCCCACCCCATACCCACACACTTGCCAAATGAAAAAAACAAAACCCTGAGATTGTCACACAATTGTAAGATTCTGGGAGTTAGGAATTTTCAGGAAAACCCACCCACTGCAAACCAGAGCAGAAATGAATATGCTTCCTGTCTCACTCCCTGCTTCTCCTCAGAACTGATCTCTGCAAATTCAGACAGCAAGTATTCCCTGACTTTTGTCTAGATTGTGAATATTTTGAGATTGACAATTTTACAGTAGCATTCAACACTGGGCAGCTCACACGACCTGCAACAGCCAACATTTTGACAGTTTCTGGCATGTAGTAACTTGCATTTAACAGTATTTGACAGTTGACATGCAATAGCAGTCAGCCACAGTAATGTAGCACGGGTAACCGGGCTGAACAATCTCAAAAGAGAACTTTTGGAAGAATGGAGGCCAGGGAGCCTGCTGGTGGAAGACAGGGGAAAATGGCTTCCCTCTTTTGCCTTTTGTTAGTAGGAAGTGATACCTCACCCACCCTAGTCCGGAGGCCAACAATATAAGCAAAATATTGAACATGGCAATGTCAAAATGATGATCAATATAACAATCTAAGCAGAAAACAATTACAGATAAAGAAATCTAAGAACATATAAAAGCAGAAGTAATAATAATATCTACATTGCAAAGGCCTGGATGTTCCTGATCTCATCTGATCTCAGAAGCTAAGCAGGGTCAGCCCTGGTTAGTACTTGGATGGGAGACCACCAGGCTTCCTACATTGAGCAGGGGGTTGGACTCGATGGTCTTGTAGGCCCCTTCCAACCCTCTGATTCTATGATTGTCTATAATACCTTCCTGTGGAACACTCTGCCTTTAGAAATCAGGCAGGTGCCAACATTGTTTTGCTTTCGATGCCTTCTGAAGACTCTGTTATTTTGAGAGGCCTTCCCTGAGTGACCAGCCGTGGTTTATTAAGTTCAGAATCTGTTCTTTTAAAATGTTTTAATTGTTTTAATTATGGGGTTTTATTCTTTCATCTTGTTCACCGCTCCAAAATCTTTGATGTGGAGCGGTATATAAATATTGTAAATTAAATTAAATAAATATAATACAAATACAGCCATCGCACCCACAAATACAGATAGGAACCGAATACACGCCCTAAACAAAAAACAAAATAAACTTCCTGCACATGTAGAACTGAATGTCACAGGGAAGGGTTCTAGTACAGCATTCTCATGACATGCTTGTTTTGTGTATGCAGGGAATGGTTTTGGGGAGGGCGTATTGAAACATGTGGCCACCACTTTGCAGTGTCCCAATGATGTTGATCACTGCCTTAAAAAAAAAAACCCAACCTTACATTTTGTGCGTTCATTATGTGTTAGTTTTGTTGGGTGGGATCCAGATTTGGCTGTGTGCAACTGGGCTGGCAGAAATGGACCTCCCACCCTTCCTCCCGCCTCCTAGGGGACCCTCAGAAATCAAAAATCAGGCAGAAGCACCTTCCACGAGAAAAGGCCTTCTGTCCGTGGAAAGCAGATCCTGGATCCAAACCATTTTATTGTAAGGCGCCTTGGCAACCTATTGTCAAGCCATAAGATGGGATATGATTGTTTTAAATTAAACAAGAAAACTAACTAACTGATGAACAGATGAATGAATGAATTAATGAATGAATGAATGGCCTGGAGCCCAAATACATAGTGGTACACACATGCAGCAGAAGCTGGTGCCTCTAATGTCGGTGGGGTTGTGAATTTGCTCTGGGTTTCATTCATAACAAGCCAGAACTCAAAAGAAGCTATCCAAGGTGCTGAATCTATTTTGGGGATAAGGTTCAGCACCTTGGATAGCTCCTTGAGAGTACTGACTGAAACCTGGAATGGATTCACAGCCACCAGCCTCCACTGCATGAATGCAGGCACGCACATGCACACACACTTTAGTCCCGACAACTCTAGAAGAAGCACAGGGGCAGTACAAGCCCCCTAGAGCCAAAGCCACCATCTCACCATGGCTGGGCGCTACACTATTAGCTCACACTCTCAGACTAAAGGCTCCTCATCCAACTAGAAGCAAAATGGGGGAGAAGATAAGACCCACCTCCAAAGAGAACTCATCCTCTCACAGTGAATCCTCCTCCAGTTTGGGAAAGTAACAAAAAAAGAATAAAGATGTCCTCTCCTCTCCCCAGCTCCCATGGTGGGCTAGGGTGAAAAAGCTTCTCCCTCGAAGATAAGATGACAAGGCTTCTGGATCTGGCACCCTCCTAAGCAGCTCCTGTATGGTAGTGACTTTTGGAAGCTCTGGAGGGTGAAGACAAGGCTTCTGTGAGGCTTCCTGATGGTCCTGCTGATGTGCAGTCTCTCTGACTCCTGCTGTTGCTGATGGAGCCACAACCCTACTTCTTCCCACTGCCTAAATCCTGATGGGGTGAGCATATTTTATTCTTCCAAGTGAAGTAACTCCTTATGCATTGGGTCCAGTCCACCACCACCTAAGATGTGCTTCCTTTACTGCTTCCTTGGACATAATCCAGGCCAATTCAAGTATTGAAGAATCTCATGATTTCAGGGGTGCATTAATTAAGCGCATGTTTAAATCTCCCTCAAGAGCAGGAGACCTCCTTTCCTCTTCTTTCTTTCTTTCTTTCCTTCCTTCTTTTCTTCCTTTCTTCCTTTCCCTTCTCAGATGTCAGATGCGCATCACACCTAACAGCAACATTTAACTAAAATATACAGAATACAGAGCATCCAACCTGGAAACATTGCAACCTAAAGTCCAGAAGTCGAATGAAATAACTGCTTTGACTGCCAGCTAAAAGGGCCAGTTTGTGGGTATACATGGCAGAGACAACAATCCAATGTTGCATTCAGTTGACTCAACTGATTGTCAACACTAATAGTAGTTATCCAGGAAAAAATAAGATTGTTATTAAGCAGGGTTGGGAAACATGTGGCCCTCCAGATTGCTGGACTGCAACTCCCATTATGCTTCACCACCGGCTATGCTGGCAATGGCTGATGGAAGTTGTAGTCCAGCAACATCTGGAGGGCCACAAGTTAACCACCCTGTAACAGCATGGTCCTTTGCCAATTTCTCCTCCATATTATCTTTATCCTCTTTTCCCCTCGGTTACCTATTTAATACATGCCAACTTAACAAGCAGTTTATAAGAGTTTATCTTTTATCTAGGAAAATAAGTCTCTTCAAACATTTATTATTGCCTATGGCACTTGTCAACAAGAAAACAGCACAATGAATAGCTTTGCAGTAACCGTAACAACGTGGAGATTTTAAAGGAAAATGATAAATCAACATTCCTATTCAACTTTGAAGCATCAAAATTAATTACAGCTACCATTTCTATTTGTCTTTAATTTAGACACCAGCAGCTCCAAAGCAAAATATCTCCTGGTTCTGCAGCTTTCATGTGCTTAATCTCACCTCACTTTCACAAGGTTGCACTGATTCATCCTACACATTACACACACATATGCAAAGGCTTAATGAAAGGGTTAGGTGCAGAGAACGTATTGGAGTAGAGAGCCCTAGAGCACAACCCAAACCTCCATCCCAGGATGCAATGGGGCAGACAGAAGCTTCAAAGAGAAAATGCTTTCCCTTAAGGGTTCGGGTAAAATTGGAGTTGGGTGAACCTCAAAGGAATTTCCCATCTTCCAAACACTGCTTATGTTTGGATTTGGAATTGAATTTGGCTCTCTTGATAGGCATGCGTGCCACATGCTGTGAATTGCACCAGCCACAAAGGAGGTACGGAAAAGGGGGAGAGGAACTGGAGTGTGCTGAAGTACATAAAGTATACACATGAATGTGATCAGAGCATCAATCCCCATTTATTTGTTTTAACCGTTCCCTTTTTCCATTGTAATTATTGCATCTACTTCAAGAATGGGGAATATATGGCCCTCCAGATGTTGTTGGACTGCAACTCCTGTCTTTATTGGCTATGTTGGCTAGGGTTGATGGGACTTGCAGTCCAACAACATCTGGAGGACTACATGTTTCCCACCACGGATCTACTGGCACCAGCTCTCACTCCCTCACGCCTGCTCTTCCCTTCCTATTTTATTATGAGATTTCATTCTAATACGGGCACATGCCACCTTGGTGATGCCTGTCAGCTGCAGCAAAGTTTCCATGAAAAACAGGAACATGACTGCAGCAGAGAAATAACTGAGTTGTCATGAAAATTGTGTGGAAAAAACTTGTACTAATTATTAAGGTGCATTTCTTGGGTCTTCGGAGACCATGTTTAGGTTTCCTGAGTGGCCTTGAGCAAGCCACTCAATCTCTTGTGATGATGCCTGCAATGAGAGCATATGTAGAACTGTAAGTTATAATTGGTAGATTAATCAACTCAAGGACCAGTCATCATAGGGGCTGACATAACTGTGGTGGGATCCTCGTCCTCAAGTTGTTTTGTGCAACTCACTGTACAAATAGAGGCCATTATATTTTGAGTTTCCCTGACAACGATAATGCTAATAGCCAGAAGAGGTAGGGACACTTATGATGTGATGGCTGTGATTTACACAGTGAGTTGTGCAAAATTATGTGGCCAGGGAGTTGGATGCTCATCATGGAAGGCTGATGCTCCCAATGGTGAGTGCAATATCTAGCCCCATTGAGCATCACTATTTTTCCATTCAACTGCCCTGTTCCTTGAAATGTCCTTTCATTTGCCTAATTTTTGTCTAAGATAAATCTTGTGCTAACCAGTATAAACTTCATGAAGAATCTACCAAACAAAGAAGTTAATTTTTACCAATCAAGGCAAGTATGAATTCTCTTTAAAGCTCTCTGATTTAAAAGAGTCTCCAAGCACTGCCCAGTCTTATGAAACTCCCAAATTCACATCAGATCAGAACAGCACCCGTCTTCCTTCGTGTTACCTCTCTGATGGAAATCCATGAGAAAAACCCTTTCCATTTTTTCACCAACTGGAAAAACTAGGATGAGAACTAGGAACATTTCAATAGAGTCTCCAGTTCAGATTAAAACAGTTCTCTCATCTGAAAGTGTGCCAGAAAATATGTTTCTATATCAGAAGCTGTAATCACTATGGGTAGTATCCAGTGTTAGTCCTATTTAGACGAAACGCACTGAAATGAATGGTACTTCAGGTGCAATCCCATCGAGAGAGATGTCAGCCTCTGAACTTGGAGACTGACGCCCATCCAATGCAGGTCAGGGGGAACACGGAGGGGATCCTCCCCCCCCCCCGCACTTCACCTGCCCTGCATTCTTGGCTAGATACACAGTTTTGCATCTCTACCCCGGGCTTTGGAGAGGGGGCAGGATTGGGCCTGGAGACCCCATAGGAAGCAATGTAAAGGGGCTTCTGTGGTCTCCTCCCTTCCCCTAGAAACGCCTCCTTTTCACCCACTCCATGCTCCGTTTTACAAGCACAGAGAGGCAGCCACTGCAGTTCTCCCCGTGCAGGCTACGAGGGGGAGAGAGAGGGGAGTGCAACCTCCTAGCTCCGAGCTTGTAGCGCTGTCAACAAGCTTGGAGCCAGTAAACTGAAAAATCCTATGGCCCTCTAGACAGTGTCTAGTGGCCACTGGGTTGCTCTCTAAGTCCCATTTGTTTCAGTGGGTCTACTTTAAGTGAGAGTGACGTTGGACACAACCCAAATTATACATAAAATATGGTCTACATCCTCTTTGCAAATACATACAACATGATAAAGAACATCAGGCTCATCTAGGCCAGCATTCTGTTCCCAGAATGGCCAAACAAGATGCCTGTGGGAAGCCCACAAGCAGGCTATGAGTACAAGAGCATCCTTCCACTGATGTTTCCCAGCAACTGGTATTCAGAGGCATACTGCCTCAGATATGGTAGATAATATACAGCCATCATGACTAGTAGCCACTGACAACCTTCCATGGTTTGTCTAATCCGCTTTTAAAGCTCTCCAAGTTGGTGGCCATCATTACATCTTGTCATAGCAAATTCCACAGTTTAACCACGTCCTGTGTGAAGAAGTACTTCTTATCTGCCCTCAGTCTCCTACTACTCAGCTTCATGGGTTGACCCTGAGCTTTAATATTATGAGGAAGGGGGGACATCCACTTTCTCCACACCACACATAATTTTATACACCGCTATCAAGTTCCCTGATACTCACAGTTTTCCTAAGCTAAAAAAATTGACACAACAGATAATAAACCCTTAAATTAATTGGCCCTGCAAATGTCCATGGCCTATTTCAGACTAGTCCAATGGTCCTACTCCTCATGGGCACAGCTGTGGGAACACACGGTTATTGTCGTGCAAATGCCATTTACCGTGAAATCCTATACATGTTGAGTCCAAAGCATGCCACATCAAATTCAAGGGGACTTACTTCCAGGTAAGTGAGCATCGGATTTGTACCCTTAAGGCAGGAAGACAGTACAGAGGCATTTTTGGTAGTTACCACACAACTTGGAAATTTGCAGAGGCCGTCATTTTCTTAATCCCTTATTAGATCCAATTAAGAAGATCAGAAGTACAAGTATTTGGCGAACAGTAAGGAGCTGGTTACAGTTTCCTTAACAAATCTTGTGTGTTAAATGGCAAGAGTGGTATATTAGTTGGCCATTCCTGGAAAGGAAGAAACTGGAAGCAATTTCAACATGTGGCTGCCAGAAATGATCACTCAAATTACCACAGATAGAACAAGAGGCTTGCCCCCAAGGAGTTGGCTGAGAAATTCCAGGGATGGACAAATCTGTCCATTTTGGTTTCTTTCAGTTTCTCATTTTTCCAGTCTTACATTCAGTTTGTCCTGAATGTTGAGAATTCTTTTTTTTAAAAAAAAATCTTTTCATGAAAATCTGTATGTATTTATATGCACATTTCTCCTAATACATGCATTTTTGTACACAGTTTGGCCTAATATACAGACTTTTGCAAGCAATTGTCCTAATATAATGCATTTAATGTTATTTTCTGGAACAGAAACCTTTTTGTGTGCACTTTTCCCTAATATACACATTTTTGTATGCATGTTTTAATTGGAGAACTCGACTGCAAAATTCATATAAGTGTGAATTTTGAAAGATAAGTGGATTTTGAAATATGAAGCAAATGAATTTCTCCCTCACCCCTAGTAAATTCTGACCAATATGTGACACTTGGCTGTCTCCAGCCTCTTTGGGTTCCCTTCCCCTCCCAAATTTCCACTGCTCCACTCCACCAGCATAAAGTTTTTCAGGCAGAAGAAATGTGTGATGCTGATATGACTGAGTTCCTCATGTCCAGGCTGTGGGAAACTAACTTCTCCCCATTTGCCCTTTGGCCAGTGCCTCATTGCCCACATATTCCTTTCTTTCCACCCTACTCCACACCAACCTTTGTTTCCTTCCATCCCACCCCAGCCAAGGTCCTTCCCAGCCCCCCTTCTTATGGCCAGCTATTCCAGTACTGCTGCTATCTCTTGGCTCTTGGCAGCCACTACAGCAGAGCCCACATTTAACTCCATCTCAGGAAGCCAGGAACATCTTTGTGTTAAATAGGAAGGCAGAGATAGAAACCTTGGAGAGACACCTCCTTATTGTGTAGAGGGGGGAAGAGAGGAATTCCCAGGGAGGGGCCTTAAGATCATAAGAATAGCCATGCTGGAGCAGACTAAGGGTCCATCTAGTCCAGCATTCTGTTTACACAGTGGCACCAACCAGCTGCCTGTGGGAATTATCTGTCTCACATCCATATCCCCAGACCAACAGTAAGGAAAAAGCTAATCTAACTCAGTGGTGCAGAGACTTTTTCAGACCAAGGGCTGAATTCTGTTTTGGAAGGGACAAGGCCAACCCACCCCCCCCCCATACCAGCACATTTTAGCTTAAAGCTCTTACTCCCATTAACTAAACCTTAGGGTCCGAGAGTTTTCAGAAATAGCTGGTTTTACTTTATTGGACTTGCTGGGAAGACTATTAAAAATGGCTAATCCACTTCTTTTGAAACAGTATAGGATGCCTGATTATGAAACACAAATGCCAAATTTTTATTGATACATCATTAAGAACTTTAAAATGTAAATAAGTAAAAAATAGTAATTGTATTAAAGTGAAAACACACAGAGACACAAGCAGGTTCACAGTGAACTGGCAAGGCATAACTGGCATACAAAACAATTGTCAAGATGACCTGGATGGTATCCAAAGAGAAAATGCTGAGTTAAAGCCCTATCTCTTGGGTTACAGGGTTATTTGAGGACTGAACCAATGTGAGACTGTATTATTCCAGGTCAAAAGTGCACCTAAAGTTTTCACCTATCAATTCATGAGCAAAACATATTGTGGAAGGTATACACATCAAAAAGCTTGATAGACAACCTAATGTCGATCAAATTTTTCAATGTCTAGAAAAAATTGTAGGTGTAGGTTTAATTATGCAAATGATCTTTTCAAATGTATGATTCAGAATTGATAGCATCTAGCCTAAAAGGTGCATGTGTAAGCTTTTCTGTATGTTCTAATTTTTTTTGGAATGTTTAGTAATGTTTAATAACAATAAGATAATTAATGGAGCAATCCTAAGACCCTTTGACAGTATTTGAGGGGCCACAGGATTGCTCGGAGTCTCCCTCCAAGGTCAGAGACAGCGCTCCAACTTCAGAAGGGGGAGTCAGAGACCTCACACACACACACACACACACACACACACACCCCTCACAGCTGGCATGGAAAGAACTGCACCAGCTGCTCTCCGAGGTTGGAAAAGCAACCTTGGAGAGGGGGAAAAGGGGGTGCTTTGGTGGATGGGGAGGGGAGGAGACTGGAGAGACCAGGATACCAGCTATCCTGAGGTCTCTCCGGGATCCTTCCCTCCCCCTCCAAAGAGCCTTCACTAGATGGGCAGAAAAGCCCATCTAACGAAAAATGCTGGGCGGGAGGATGAGGAGGCAAAGATCGGCTCCACTGCTCCTCCTGCCTTGCATATGATGATCGTAAGCCTCCATGTTTGGGGGCCACCATCAAAATCACAATCAACAGGATTGTGCCCTAAGACTGTGAGCCCTAATTTACGGGACAATAGGTAATATTAGCTATGAGATAATTTCTACACAAAAAGCTATAAATATGTGCTGATTTTAGAATGAGGGGGCTTCTTATTAGAAGTTCACTGGGCCTGTGGTCCTGTCAGCAAAATAGGCTATTCACAACTGAAATGGAATTTGGTCCTTCCTTTTTAAGGTATTAGGAGTAAAACTCCAAGAAATGTTTTGGAAATACTATTTCCAGTTAAGCTATTAAGTAGGGATGTCAGAGAATTCTGCCACGGATCTTGGTGAGGCCAAATGCACTGGCATTCAGCCCCCCAAAATCCATGGCGGAACGAAGCCCCCTGTCCCCCCACCCCGCAAAATGGGCCCGGAATGGAGCACCTACCTGCTGCCGTCCGCAGTGCATTGCAAATGGCAGCCATGTCTGCCGTCGCCATTCGCTTCTTCCATATAGCCGTGATAGCCATATAGCCATTTGTGTCACTGCGGAAGCCGTGATAGGCTGCGCAAGTATTTACGTAGCCTATCATGGCAAAAAAAAAAGGGAACGCAAATGGCAGCGGCTACAGCAGCCGCTATTTGCATTCCCTTTTTGTTTTGCCATTTTAGCCTACGTAAATATTTACGTAGGCTATTACAGCAAAAAAAAAAGGAAACGCAAGTGGCGTAGTGGCCGCCATTTGCGTTCCTTTTTTTTTTTTGCCATAATAGGCTATGTAAATATTTACGTAACCTATTACGGCAAAAAAAAGGGAACACAAATGGCAGCCGCCATAGCCGCCGCCATTTGCGTTCGCCGTTTTTATTTTTGTTTTGCCGTGATAGGCTACGTAAATATTTACGTAGCCTATCATGGCAAAATACAGGGATGCAAATGGCGGTGGCTACAGCTGCTGCCATTTGCGTCCCTGCAGGCTGCCCAGCGCCGGATGTCCGGCTGTGGGAGGCCCCAGCCGGCGGCTCTGTGGAATCTCCGTGGAGTGGAGCCGGTGAGAATTTTGGGAGGAGGGACGGAGCACCTCCCCCCCACCGCAAATGTCACCCTTCGAAAAGGTAAGTGACTTTCGATAGGGATGTCGGAGAATTTCTCCTTGAATCTCCGGGAGGCCGAATGCCAACGCATTCAGCCCCCCGAAATTGGTGGGGAAATTCTCCGACACCCCCCCACCCCCCCCGGATGGGACTTAGATCGTGCGAATGTCCCTCTCGGTGGCGGGTCCCGGCGGCGTTGCGGTGGCAGCGGTGGTGGCAGCCGGTCTTCCGACCGGCTGCTGCCGCCGCCATTTCCCACAAAAGTTAAAAAAAAAAACACGTGGTAGGTTATGTAACGATTTACGTAGCCTATCACGGCTAGATTTTCAAAGTCAGCCGTGATAGGCTACGTAAATCTTTACATAGCCTATCACGGCTGACTTTGAAAATCTAGCCATGATAGGCTGTGTAAATCATTACGTAGCCTATCACGTGTTTTTTTTTTTTACATAACTTTTTTCTTTCGTGGCCCTTGAGGCGGGGCACTCCCCCCCGGCCAGAATTTTGGCAGGGAGGGGCGGGGCGCCTCCCCACCTGCCAAGAATTTCGGGGGGAGAAACGGAGCGCCTCCCCCCCCACCAAAAACAGCTGCGGGACCAGGTAAGGGACTTTCGTACATCCCTACTTTCGTACATTCCTACTATTAAGATCTTTAGCAATGCTATTTTAAAAAACAAGATATGTTTTATATGCACATTATATTTTGAGGAGATGTTACAAGTATATTTCTAATAAAAATGGATCAAAAGATTTCCCCTTGCTAATGCGTGTTAGTATGAAACCAAAACTGAACCCAACTAGAACAATTTTTGGTGTACGCTTTGTTTGAAGTCACTGTATTAAAGGGAAGGCACACAAAGACACATGCAGGTTCACAATGAATTCTGGGGACCTGGCATAAAAGATAATTGTCAAGATGACCTGGATGGTATCCAAAGAGAAAATGCTGAGTTGAAGCCCAGCCGCTTAAGCAACAGGGTTATTTGAGAACTGAACAAGTGTGAGACTGTATTATTCTAGGTCAAAAGTATAATTAAAGTTTTCACTTATCAATTAAAGAGCAAAACTATTGTGTAAGTTGTACACATCAAAAAGCTTGATAGACAGATGTCTAGAAAAAAATATGAACACATTTAATTAGCAAATGTTAAGTAAGACGTTATCCTCTCAAAGGTGTGATTCAGAATTGATCATATCTAGCCTAAAAGGTGTATCTGTAAGACATTTTGTAGGTTTTATTTTTTAGGAATGTTTAGTAACAATAATATCATCAAGACTCTTAGTCCTGATTTATGGGGCAGTAGATAATATTAGCTATGAGGTAATTTCTACACAAAAAGGAATAAATATGTGCTGATTTTAAAATTTGGAGGCTTCTTATTAGAAGCTCACCAGGGCTGCATACCTGTCAGCAGAATAGCCTGTTCACAACTGAATGGGAAATTCAAATTTGGTACTTGGAATAAGAGCTCTCCTTTTTAAGCTATTAGGTGTAAAACTCTTAAGAATAAGAATTGCTTAGGAAATACTGTTTCCTGTTATGCTGGTAAGATCTTTAGCAATGCATTGTTTAACAACCATAAATGCTTTATATGCACATCATATTTTGATATGATGCTACAAGTATATATTTAATTTAAAAAATGGATCAAAACATGGTTCCCTTGTTAGTCTTGTTAGTACAAAACCAAAATTCAGTCGAGCTAGAACAACGTTTGGTGTGTGCCTTGTTTGAAGTGTATTGGTCAGCTATAATTAGTTAACTGGCAGCCAAAAGCTTTCCAATTACTGAAAGTATATTTTGAAAACACTCAGCAAAGGCCAAATCTGCCTGGGTTGCAGAAGTGGGTTTAAACAATATATGGCCTTTATGATATTTGCCACCAAGTTAATCCCAGTTCTGCTAGCAGGACCTTATTCATAGTTCAAAAAATTAAATGTCTTCTTTTTTAAAAGGAAAAATATGGCTTATTTTTATTGAACCTTTAACTCAGTCGTGTGGGCATAAATATGTTTTGACATAAATTGATGTACGTACAAGTTATGTGTAAGTTGTGTTTTACCAGGAGTTTTGACTGCTGAATACCAGTGAGGGGCTCTTACCTCCTGTATTAGCCTGTCTACTTCGAGGGTGCAACGCTTATATCAGGGGGCAGCATTCATGTCTGTTTAGCTGAAGCTTGCAGAATAACCTTGAAACATGGATCACCTTGCTATCTCCAGACTTGCAGAGTGCCGGAAAGGAAAATATGCAGGTTCAATCAGCTCTTACAAAACTCTTCACAGGGAGACCTATGTGTAGATACACTCTCATACTTGATGTACAATTACAGATTATTTGCCCAGAACAGATAACAGCTTTACTGTACATAAGATGCTCTGTGAGTTAAAACTGGCTATATTTTAAAGACAAATTGACTTTGTCTTGTGGTAATTTTCCTGGCCTCAGTTAACATTGAACTGGCACCCATTAAACCACCTCCATTAATTACTAACTTCGGGTGCCTAAAGTAGGCCAGACTGATCCAAGAGAGGGGAGAATCATATGGTTGGGAAGAATCTTAAAGGGCATCTAAACCAGCCCTCTGCTGACGCAAGAAAAGAACTCTCTATCAATAGTGCAAGTATTGAATACCAGAACAGTAATTATTTTCGAGCATCAGGCCAACTAAGCACTTTGTGGAGTGAACTGATAATTGTAAAAAAAAAAAAAAAAACCCAAACAACTCCACAGCAATATGAGTACTCCTTGAGGATTAGCCTCTTGATGAGTTTGAAAATGAGAATCAGCGTTATGAGAATCTTGAAAACAGAGCTTTAACAATACTACTGCTGCTGCTACTACTACTACTAATAATAATAAAACGATCTATGTGAATTCAACAGAGCACACAATTTCTCTCAAAGATAGTACTAAGCAATAACACACGGGACAAAAAACACGTCAAGACTGTTAATATATGCAATGATTACTAAAATAGAATTTTGTTTTCAGAACGCAATGCACGAGAGTGATTCAGTTGCTGCAGCCTCTTATACTTTGAGATCAGACCAGCACATATGCAGAAGTCCTCCAAAAGGTATAAACAAAATAGGACAGGGCTACTTTACACAATCCCTCCTGCACAAATTAATGTGACAAGATTGTCCTTGGGCCTATATATGAAATCCAAACCCACCATTGAAGCAAAATAAATACTGAAAACTGCATTTTGATAGTCTGCAAATGGCAAAGCAACGTAATTTGCTGAAACAAAAAGCACATGCCCCTGTATTCCATATAATTAGTAAAGATCTTAGAAGCAATTCACTAGAAGCAAATGTGAACTTCAAAATGCCTTTGAATGGGCTAAAAAGCCAGAAAAACTCTCAAGAAACAATGTGTTATGCAGCATTGGGACACTGTCACGATGTGAATTATGGCACTATAAGAATTTGGCCTAACAAGTAAGTCACTGTTAGACAGCAAACTCTGTAACTGAATAATACCTTATATTATTATTTAAGTACAGCTGATAGGGGAATAAAAGAGCAAAGAAGACAGTCACTGGCAACCTTCAGTGGGAGCTGTGTTCTGCACCTCGGATTTGTATCTGGAAGCCTGGTGGAGACCGGATTTGCAAAGCAATGGAGGAAAGGAGCAGCTTATTCCATCAAATATGCCTCAGAGATTAAATGCCTGGGCAATTAAACAATATTTCGCTCCATTGTGACATGATGACGCGACAGGACTGATGCTTAAAAATGCTTACAAGTGGCTTCTGTGAACAATACTGCTGAATGTTAAAGAGAACATACTTGTTTAGAACAGACTTCTAACAAAGAATTTAAAAAATTATTCTGCAATATATACAGACTGAATGGGAAGGCAAAAACAGCCTCCTAAAATAGTAAAGTTAATCTGATGTACAGATTAGTTCTTGCTATTCACTGATATTTTTCACAAGAATCTGGAGTCTTGTGCTATATGTCCTGTCCTCCTCAATCACAGAAGTGGAGCTAGAAAGGCTGTTTTTGCCTCACATTTTCTATGAAGCAAAACACACCAGAATTAGAGCTAATGACCTATCATACGAGTCACAGTGTTTTGTTTCTCAGAAATAAGGCCATCGTGCCATACAAAATATTGTTATACAAGCAACAAGCCCAAGCAAGGCTTCAAGGGATCCACCACATGCCCAAGCCCAGCGATAATGTCAAAGGCCATCTCTACAATTTGCATTCTTACGAGGCTTTCTTCTTCTGGAATCTTTCCACATTCAGTACTGGCTCATTTAGATGGCAACCAACAGTGACCACAACATTTGAAATTGAAAACTTCCCCTCTCGGCAATCCTCCATAAGGGTCAATGAAACAATGCCATCTAGTGGCTGTATTATAGCACAACACTGACTTTACATACTGGGGATATCCTGTGATAATTTTAAATAGTGCATTATCGCCAATCTTTTTTAAAGCGAGATTACCCAGGGAAGGCGCGGAAGATGTCCTGGAGATTCACAACTTCATGTAAAGGACCCGCAAACTTCCATGAGTGGCCAATCATGAGCCTACAATAAATCATGCATGTGGAGAAGCCCAAAGACAGGGTGGCATGGAGATAAAATGTGTTTAACAAACAGAAGGTAGAATTTCAAGTGCTTTTGAAATGCCCTGTTTTTAATTAGATCTCAGGAAAAGTAGCTTCTGGCAAAGCTCAGCACTTCTGATAATGCTGTCCAACCATATTGGCACAAGTAGACATATTCCATGCTTGAAGAGTAAATTGTTGCCTCATCTGTGAGAAAATCTAATGCAGGTGTACTTGGATCACCTGCATTCAGATTTCATTTTTATACTAAAGGATCATCTTATATACCAACCAGGCTTAATTAGAAATTTTCAACAAAGGCAGAATTATTTCCCTTAATGTAAGGGTTTAGCAAAAGAAAAGAGATACCTAATGCTAGCTCAGCATAATTCAGTGCCGGCACAATTTCAAATGGGATTAAAAACTAATGCATGTTAAGGCAGCATTCCTCAAATGATGCATACCCTGATGCTGTCAGTTACTTGCCACCTTTCCATAAGTATGGATAATGCTCATTCATTCTATTAAATATCATCTGCTTTTTCAGATTACACACTGCATTTTAAAAATCTATTTAATTTTAATTTTTAATTTTTTAAAAAAGCTTAATTTTTTTAAGGAGTAGATCAATAGTCCATTAGAGCAAAATTCGAACAGTGAAAGTAAAACAATGTCTTTATCATGATCAACGGTGCACAGTGAGTTGTGCAAGCATTCCCAATTACACAGAAGGCTTCTTCAGGTTGGAAAGGATTTTTTAAATTACATTAGTTTTAAAAATAATTAATTTTAATTAATTAATTATGTAATTAATTAAAATAAGCAGTTGCCACCAGACTACCTCCTATGGAAGAACAATATCCTTTAAATGGAACAGTGTGTTGTATCCAACATTAGTCTAACTTAAGTCCCATTCATTTCAATGGGTCTGTTCTAAGAAGGAATAACGTTAGATACAACAGGTTCATATGGCAAAAGGCAGCCTGGTCCCAAGCTGTATAAGGCTTTATGCATCATAACCAACATTTGAATTATGGCCGGAAACAGACCAGCAGGTGTAAATATTAAGGAATATTACCATCTTAATACTGAAACAAACTGCAGACACGTCCCGTGCCAGAAAGTTTAACATATTTTCTCCCTTTCCTCCATGGCCCCTCCCCACAACATGAAGAAGAGTCCCGTATAACTCAAAACCTCACATATCACATTACAATGGAATTAAAAAAAAAAAAAACGCAAAAAAAATCATAAAACTCACCCAACTGCTAATGTCTGCCTGCAGTGCTATTCCTTGATTACATTTTATGCCCAATATTTTCCAAAAAGAATAAAGACCCAAAATATTACTTAACAAATGCTTGATTTTTTCTTGAAACTAAAAAAGGCCACATGTTGAAACCATTTACCTTAAAAAAAAAAGGAAAGCCAAGGGTTAGAAAGCAACATCCAGCAGAATTTTAACAGCAGCCTTTTTATAAGCAGATGTGCCACTGGAATTTGATCTATACACTGAGAATAGAGGATAGGGTTGAAAATAGACAATGGGTCAGACCCTGGGTATATATTTTCATACATAAAGTTAATGTATCATGATCAAGAAATTTTGCAATTCAAATATTATTCTTTTTGGCATTGGCAAAGTTCAGATTCTAGTTTCAGGCACATGTGATAACATAAGAAACATTAAAAAAAAAACCCTAACCTAGTACCACTTAACATCTACTCTCTCATTTGTTCTGTTACTCTTTTAAACACTGCACTTGGGGGGGGGGCATGCCAACTACCCATGAAAAAGAGAGAGGTCTCTCCATGCTCTGGGGAAGCCCAAGATTTGCAGAAGAATGTGAAAATTTAAAGTTGGAAAAAAGGAGTCAACCTCCCCCCCCCCACACACACACACACCCCTAACAGGGAAAAACAGAATATTTCTGCATTGGAGTGAAGGGAGGGAAGGAGTGGATACTACTTTGTAGACACCCTGGGCTGGTGAGTGAAAGAAGGGATTGGGATGGGAAGGAAGGAAGGAAGGAAGGAAGGAAGGAAGGAAGGAAGGAAGGAAGAAAATGGCAGACTGAATGGATAAAAAAGTTCAAGGACAACACACACACACACACACACACACACACACACGGGGGGGGCATATTGACCCTCCTGGTTTGCCATACCAGGAAGTGCTTGAGTCAGCTCAATCTCACTTTCAGTTTTGTATTGCAAGCAGTGGCTGACTGCACTGTTGTTTTCTCCATGAGCCTTGTGTTGTTGAAGTTCATGTTTATTATGTGCTTTCTGTCTGGCCTCCTCTTCCTGATACTTAATAGTGGGGAACCGTCACAGAGAGAAAGCCAGTTAAAGAATTAGTGGGCACATAAAAAATAGAAAAGGTTGAAAGTGGACAGGGGGAATGTCCAGCAGCCTCATCTCCATGAAATCCACGGTATCGTTATGTTTCTGGGTCTGGATGTAAAGGTCCAACAGATGCCCCTCCTAGCTCAAAGTACAGGGAAGAGCCTTGGAGGGCAGGCAGAAGATCCTCTTAGGGTGCAAGTTTGCTCCATCACTGCTGATCCTTAGGGCTTGCCCAAGACATTTTGCTGTCCCAGGAAAAGAGCAAGAAAGTGTCAAAGGCTCCTTGGAGGCCTCTCTCAGTCTAATCCAGTAGCCAAGTCCAGACACAGACAAATGGATTCTTTTCAAAGCTTTATTCCTCTTTTACAACTTAACAACTCTACTGTTAGCAACTAGATATGAGCAGCAGAGTACCTATGCCCTACGTTGGAACAGTTGGTCCCCGTTTGAAAGGGAATTACTGGCAGACCCCTGAACTTAAGGACTAGGGAGAGTCCCTTCCCCTTTCCCTTGGATCCTCTGGGCGCAGCCGTTGTTTGCGCGCCAACCGGGCACTACGCCTCCTTTCTGCGCCCTCCATTTGGCGCCGCTCTCTGCATCGGCGTCGCGTGTCCATCAAGTCTGCTTCCCGTGCTCTGTCACTCCCTGGACTGCTATCTAAGCTAGGAATGCTGGTGGGAGGAATCTCCGTCAGCTGTTGGCCCTGGGAAAGAGGAGCGCGCTCCTCTCCCAGGAGCGACTCCTCTTCCTCAGAATCAGAACTACTTCGGGATTCTATGGGCTCAGTGTCCACCCTGACAGAAAGATGGCAATTTCCCCCCATTCCCATAAAGAAGCCCACTGGACGAGCGGCTGAATTGTACTTCAACACTAGTGGAGGGACAGTAGATTGCATGGCACCTGAGGGAAGAGAGCTTGTTCAAAGGGTGCAGAACAGGCTGTGGGGCACACACAGCACAGTCTTCCAACCAAGGGCAATTGCTACAGGGCTCAAGAGGAATATCCAGGGGGCTGCCAATGCTTCCCCCCTGCATCTGCCACCTGAGGCAATTGCCTCCACCTGCTGATTGGCAGGGCTGGCCCAGCTTCCTGCCAGGCTTGAGGGGGAGAAGAGAATGGCTGCTGCTCAAGCTTCTTTAGGAAAGGGCTGCTCCTGGCCGAAAGCATAGATCCACAGATGTTGAAAGGGTTAACATGTCTGCTCAAAGTTCAAGACACAGATGTGAGAGAGTGGTGGTGGGGACACGATGCATTTTGTTTCAGGTCCCACTTGTTATCTTGGATAACAATTGATCTTGATTTCTTCTTCAGCATCTATTCTTTTTAGGGACCCAGGTCTGTTCCCTTGTCTTAAGCTGGGGCCTGGTTCACTCAGGACCCATTCTAAGGAGATTTGAGGGTACGAATATGACTCAAATCCACTTGTGTGAAAGTATGACAGAGTTTATTGTAGGGATGTACGAAAGTTCTGCCACGGATCTTGGGGAGGCCGAATGTCAGTGCATTCGGCCCCCCGAAATCGGTGGCGGAACGGCCCCCCGCCCCCCCGGGACTTACCTTAGGCGGATCTTCCTGGCGGCGCGGCGCAGCGGCGGCGCGGCGCAGCGGTGGTGCGGCGGCGGCCGGTCTTCTGACCAGCCGCCACCACCGCCATTTCCAGGTAAAAAACCCCAAAAAACGTGATAGGCTACATAAAGATTTACGTAGCCTATCACGGCTAGATTTTAAAAAAACACTGTGATAGGCTACGTAAATGTTGATGTAGCCTATCATTAGGGATGGCGGAGAATTTCTCCTCGAAACTTTGGGGGGCCGAGCGCCAACGTGTTCGGCCCCCCGAACAAGTTTCGGGGAGAAATCCTCCGCACCCCTCCACCCCCCGCACCCCCCCGGGACGGGACTTACCTTCCCTGAATGTCCCTCCCGGCGGCGGGTCCGGCTGGCGGTTCGTCCGGTGTTCGAGCGGGGCGGGAGCGGCAGCCGGTCTTTCGACCGGCTGCCGCCCCCGCCATTGCAATGAAAGAAAAAAAAAAAAACATCCCCTGATAGGCTACGTGACGATTCACGTAGCCTATCACGGCTAGATTTGCAAAGTCAGCCGTGATAGGCTACGTGAATCGTCACGTAGCCTATCACGGGTGACTTAAAAAAAAAAAAAAAGTGTGTACGGATAATGGCGGCCCCCATAGGGAGCCGCCATTCCCGTTCCTTATTTGGTGGCTGTAGTCTACGTAAATGTTTACGTAGACTACGGCGAAAATAAGGGCAACGCTATTTGAGAAAAGTGAATGGCGGCTCCCTATGGGGGCCGCCATTTGCGTACGCGCTTTTTTTTTTTTAAAGTCACCCGTGATAGGCTACGTGACGATTCACGTAGCCTATCACGGCTGACTTTGCAAATCTAGCCGTGATAGGCTACGTGAATCGTCACGTAGCCTATCAGGGGACGTTGGTTTTTTTTTTTTTTTTACTTTCGTGTTCGCGGCCGGGCGAGGCAGGAAGCCTCCTCCCCGGCCTGAATTTCGGCCGGGCGAGGCGGGAAGCCTCCCTCCCCGGCCTGAACTTCGCGGGGGGAGCAGCGAAGCGCTCCCCCCCCACCGCGAACAAGCTGCGAGAAAAGGTAAGTGACTTTCGTCCACCCCTACCTATCATGGCTGATTAAAAAAAAAAGCGCGTACGCAAATGGCGGCGCCCATGGGCGCCGCCATTTACGTTCCTTATTTTGGCACGTCTTAGTCTACGTAAACATTTACGTAGACTAAGACGGCGAAAATAAGGGGAACGCAAATAGCGTAGCATCTACGCTATTTGCGTTCACCTTATTTTCGCCGTCTTAGTCTACATAAATGTTTACGTAGACTAAGACGTGCCAAAATAAGGAACACAAATGGCGGCGCCCATAGGCGCCACCATTTGTGTATGCGCGTTTTTGTTTTGTTTTTTAATCAGCCGTGATAGGCTACATAAACATTTACGTAGCCTATCACGGCTGACTGCAGGGACGCAAACGGCAGCGGCTATGGCTGCCGCCATTTTCGTCCCTGCTAGCCAGCGGCCGGATGTCCGGGTGCTGGCAGAGCCGGCTGGCGGCTCCGCAGAATCGCTGCAGAGCACAGCCGGCTGGCCAGGATTCCGGAGGGGGGAGAGGAACAGAGCGCCTCCCCCCCCCGGCAAGGATTCCGGGGGGAGGGATGGAACGCCTCCCCCTGCACCATCAGCATAATCCCCGAAAGGCAAGTGATTTTCGTACATCCCTAGTTTATTGATGGAAATGGATATAGAGAAAACAAAAGCAGAGAAAGCTTACTAGGGATGTATGGACTGTATAAAATCTGCTCTGTCTGTCTTTCACAGATTGTCAGGTGCCTTTCATTCCATCATCCGCCCACAGGGGCAGATGCGAATATTTTTTTTGTCATGCAGAAAAATACAGAAATAATTACGTAAATACTTACATAAGTATTTATATATTTACATAATTTACCTCAGTACATAAAATTTAGTGTATCATCCCACATTCCAGTCAACATTTCCTCAGCAGAAACTGACATATTTTTCTACAGATTTATATGTGTACATTTCAGGAAAGTAAAAAAAAAAATCATCCAAAAGTCCAGGGACTCCATGTGGCCTGCGGGGATTACTCCGCAGCAGATTCCGCAGGTCGGATTCTTAGAAATCCGAGTTCATTGTAGTCCGTCTCGAATTTCTCCAGCATCCCTAATTAGCTTTCACATGACCTTAACTCTCGGTTTAGTCACTCTGGTTTCTAAGAGAATGACGGGCATTGTCCCGCGAGCCTGGTTAGCTGAGCAGGTGGCGTGCCTTCCCCCTCTCAGATGAGAACAGGTAGCAGGCCACCCTGCTCAGGATTTTATAGGTCCTGGTCTCATAATTTAGTTCAAACTGTCAGAACATGCACAAACACTCACCCCTCCCTTCACCCAAAAGGAGAAGGTGGCCTTTCTCTCTTGACAGCAAAATAAGTTTCTCATAGTACAGAAAGATAGGGATAGATGGACTTGCTTGCACCTGTCAAGCATGGGCACTCGCAGAGTCCCTGCTGCTGCCCGCCCCCATGAGCTGGGCTGCACAAGCCATGGAGGGCTCGGCAAGCAATCCAGGAACATCCCACAGCTCCCACTCCTCGATGTGAGCCACCATTTTTATGCAAGATGGCAGCTGTCATTGAGGAGTGGGCAGCTGTTGGGCTATCCCTGCTGCCACCTCTGTAAATGTAAGAGGCTTATGCAAAAGGACCAGCTTGTCCCTTGCCACTGCCATCACTGTAGCAGGGGTGGGGGGAGAAGAATGGAACACCCATCCTATCCCCCTGCTTGCTACAGTGGCAGCAGCAGCAAGGGACAGGCTGCCTGGTCATTTTACATAAGTCTCTTACACTTACTTAAAATCACCAGCCTGTCCCTCTCTGCCACCACTGTCATGGGGGGGGGGGAGTGGATAGGTGCTTCCTTCTCCCCCCCCCCCACTACAGCAGCAGCAAGGGACAGGCTGGTCATTTTACATAAGTCTCTTACACTTACTTAAAATGACCAGCCTGTTCCTCACCACCACTGCCACTGCAGTAGTGGGCAGAAGAAGAAGGGAGAGACTCTCCTCTCCCCCCCCCCACAGCAGCATAGCAAGGGTGGTGGGAGGACAAGAGGAGAGGACTTCCCTTCTTTCCCTCTCGGCGACAGGCGGCTTGCTAAGGGACCAGGCGCCCACATACTTGCCCAACTCAGCATGTGGCGAGTCAGGCAAGAGCTGGGGTCTGTGGAGTGGCATCTGGGGGGGTCAGTTTCTTGCCAGGCTTTGAGCCCCAACTGGATGCCCGTGCCATCCCTACAGAAAGAGAAATCTTATCAGCTAGAAGGTACACAGTGTGAAGAGTGACTTCTGTGCATTGCTTTAGCTCCTGTTAGTAGCAAAAAGTGTGGCCTTCACGGTTTGTGAATACCAACTCTAAAATCATGAAAATTACCAATTGCTCTAGCAAATTAGTGTATTTACGCTATTAAACACTGCATTAAATACAGCATATTTCTGGGTAAATTCACACCTGTCCGCCATTCTTCTGAAACTAAATCCAATGCAGCATACTCAACTGTGACTCATGAAAAGACATGCATCTAACTCAGGTGGCGGGGAATGTGTGGCCCTCCAAATGTTGTTGGACTCCAGCTCCCATCAGCCCCAGGCAATGGTCAGGGATGATGGAAGCTGTATTCAACAATATTGGAGGACCACAGGTTCCCCAGCCCTGATGTAACTCCTTCACATGTTTGCATTTATCATGTAAGAGTGACTTGTGGAAGCACTCCTGTGATGGATGATAATGGTTGCTTCCACTCTAGTCTCCTTTGCTCTGGGGTTGCTCTCCTTTGTTCACTTTTTACAGAGAATCCAGACGACAACAATGTCTAAATATTGCAGTCCGGTGTTTTCTGTATTGCCCTCCCATGTTTTGGGGGACTTTATCTGTGGCAAGAACAACAACTAATAAAAGACAATTGCAGCATCGGCCTGTCTAGTGAGAACCAGCAAAGTGCTGTTGAGGCTTCAGAACTTCTGTACCTTTAGTTAAACGTTTCATTTCTGAAGTTCCTACCTATTTTATTGATAACTGCTGGAAGATTAATGATCAACTGGGAATAGTCTTGCTTTATTATCCTAATGTCATTTCCTGTACCTGTTTGGGGGTGGTTGCAGGGGAGAGATTTAATTCCCAATTTCCGCTTTTTTTTTCCCTTTTCATTTTCACTATGTAAAAACAATGCAAATTAATGCCCTCCCCTGCCCACCTAGGGCTGCTGGAGAAATTTGAGACTGACTAAAATGAGCTTGGTTTTCTAAGAATCCAACCTATGGAATCCTCTGCAGAGTGACCCCCTCAGGCCGTGCAGAGTCCGTGGACTTTCGGGTTGTTGTTGTTGTTGTTTTACTTCCCCAAAATTTACGCATGTTTATTTGGAGGAAAATATGCATGTTTCTGCTGAAGAAATGTTGAGTGGAATGGGAGCCGATATGCTAAATGTTATGTATTAAGGTAAATTATGCAAATTGCGAAGAAACCCTTTACATAATTATTTGTGTATTTTTCCGCATGACAAAAAAACATAACTCACATCCATCTATGAGCAGTCAAAAGAACAAAAGGTGCCTGACAATCCACAAAATACAGATGGAGTGGATTTTACACAGTGTGCACATCCCTAGCCCTGCGTGAGGTTGATGTTGGGGCAATTAAGAGGCTAAGCATTTATCACTAGCCATCCAACAAAAATCAGTGGAAAGCAAAGAGGTAAGACCTGCAACCAGGAAATGGCCTTTGAAATCTACATAACTGCCCCCTCCCACATGCTTGCATCATTCACAGCCTCCAGACAACCTTGGGGGATCATGATGACACAGAGAAGCAACCCAGCAGGACTTAGAAGTCAGTAAATATTATATAAGGAACTTGGCCAGAGGGCAGGGCATTACTGGATAAGAACATATTCAGTGTTGTGTGGAACCTCCATTTTAATTCCACTTCCAACTAATTACACAAAACAAATGCCTCAGCAGATTGCATTAGCTTGCAGGGGGCGGGGGGGGATTAAGGATGGACGAGCCCATCTCTGCCCGGGGCGGGGGAGCTCAACGAGCTGCCCCTCGCAGCTCGTGCAGCCCAGGCCTGCTTGGTGAGCTTCCTTGCTCACCCCACCTGCCCGCGAGCTGCGTGAGCCGCCCCTCTTCCGCGTGCCAGCTGTCAAAGGCCAGCGTGGGGAAGAGGGGCCTCAGCGCAGCCAGCCCCCAGCCTCTCGCCCTGGCCTTCTCTAGGGGAGGCCAGGGCGAGAGCGCTGGGGTGCTGCCGTCGCCCCTCTTCCACACGCCGGCTGTCAAAGGCTGGTGCGGGGAAGAGGGGCTTCGGCACAGCCAGCCCCCAGCCTCTCACCCTGGCCTCTAGCAGGTTGGGAGGGGAGAAGAGGATAGGTGCCTCCTTCTCCCCCCCCCCAACCTGTTACAGTGGCAGCAGCAAGGGACAAGCTGGTTGTTTTCCGTAAGGCCAGGAAAACTTACAGAAAACGACCAGCCTCTCCCGCGCCATTGCCACTGTAGCAGGGATGGGAGAAGGAGGAGAGGTGCTGCCTTCTTCTCCTCTCCTTGCTGAGGGCGTGGCGCCCGAGCTCTTGCCCAACTCAGCATGCCGCAAGTTGGGCAAGAGCTCAGGTCTGTAAGCTGGTGTCCGGGGGGCCGAACCGGCAACTTCTTGCCGGGCTTCGAGCCCCACCTGGGCGCTCACGACATCCCTAGGGGGAATACTGACTCTGACATTTTAATTATCTGCCATATATTGTCTCTTTCGATAATGGAAAAGCAGGATAGAACTATGTATGTACGCATGCATGTATGTATAAATAAATAAATGGGATCTAGCATGAAAGCAACTATAAATGCAATTTGGCTTCTGCACTGAAAAGTAAAGTTAGATGCAAAACACTGAAATACCCCTTTCATAGGGATGTCGGAGAATTTCTCCACGAATCTCCGGGAGGCCAAATGCCAACGCATTCGGCCCCCCGAAATTGGTGGAGAAACGGTCCGCCCCCGCCCCCCCCAGGATGGGACTTACCTCGTGCGAATGTCCCCCGTGGCGGCGGGTCCCGGCGGCAGTTCGGCGGCGGCGGCATCCGGTCTTCCAAGTAAAAAAAAAAAAAAAAAATGATAGGCTACGTAAAGATTTACGTAGCCTATCACGGCTAGATTTTCAAAAAACACCGTGATAAGCTACGTAAAGATTTACGTAGCCTATCATGGCTGACTTTGAAAAAAAAAAAAAGCGCGTACACAAATGGCGGCACCCATGGGCACCGCCATTTGCGTACGCGCTTTTTTTTTTTTAAGTCAGCCGTGATAGGCTACGTAAATCTTTACGTAGCCTATCACGGTGTTTTTTGAAAATCTAGCCGTGATAGGCTACATAAATCTTTACGTAGCCTATCACGTTTTGTTTTTTTTTACTTTACTTTTTTCTTTCACGGCCGGAGAGGCGGGGCACTCCCCCCCGGCCAGAATTTCGGCAGGGAGGGACGGGGCGCCTCCCCACCCACCAAGAATTTTGGGGGGAGAAATGGAGCGCCTCCCCCCCTCAAAAAAGCTGCGGGACCAGGTAAGGGACTTTCATCCATCCCTCCATTTCATATGTATCCATAGCCATGTGGGAGCTGCTGGGGCTGTATGGTAAAGATGCAGCTGATGCTTCCAGTCTTTTCCATGTCATCATCAGCTCACTGATAGGAGCGGGGGTGGGATACTGGAAAATCTACATAACTGCCCCCTCCCACATGCTTGCATCATTCACAGCCTCCAGACAACCTTGGGAGATCATGACACAGAGAAGCAACCCAGCTTCTGAAGGAGGACAATTTCCCCATCAATCCATTACTTTTGCAATAATGAAAACCCATTCCTGCTGTATGACTATCTAACTCTGAGGGCCTACAAACACAAAGCTGCATCTTCATGCCAGATGCCCATCAGTTCAGCTTCTTGAAACAGATGAATGATCCAATTTATTTATGCCAGTTCAAGTAATGTAAATTTTAACAATGCTGTAAGTAGAGGGCAGTGTGTTTGTGTGTGTGTGTTGCACGTGAGCCTATTTCTGAATCCCCAGATGAGGGATGCCACCCTGCTTACTTGAGATGGCCCGGCCCTACCATTGAGCAGAGTGAGGTGGCTCCCTCAGAGAGCCGATTCTGGATATGATGAAAGGACTGCAAATGGTTATTTTTTAAAAATGTATTACAGGAGAGGCACCTGGGAGATTTTCTGCTTCAGGTACCAAAATATCTTGATCACCTTTGGATACTATGTACTTTGTTTGTTTGTTTGTTTGTTTATTTCATTTCTATACCTCCCAATAGCCAAAGCTCTCTGGGCGGTTCACAAAAATACCTTGATGGGAGTGGGCACAATTTGCTGCTCTGTCTTAGGCAAAACCCCATCCTTAATTTATGTCTTTCACCTAGGCCAACCAATCCTTTTTGGGGATACCCAAGGTAGTCTGGGAACCACTGTTAACTTTTATTTCCACTCTCTTACTGCAGCCTTCTTGTCCTTCCCCCTTTCAGTCCTTCACCTGGACATGTCAAATCAAGAATGCCCACCCTCAGCAAGACCACAGGCTGACCATTCTTGTTGGCTCCATCCTTTGTGTTCTGGTTTGATCCTTCCTGTTGTCGCTACCTTCCTCGTGGCTCCATGAGTCATACACAACCGCACTGGTATGATTCAGTAATTTGGTTTATGCATTCTTATTCGCTTGGAAATAACAAACATAACCCAGAATACCGTTTATCCCCAAAAGAAAGCTAGGATGATTCACAACATTTATCTATTCACAATATCCCCCTTCCCCCAATAATTATCTTTTCACAAAGCAGAACAGATTTGCATAAGTAATACATTAGACATATTACTACCACGTTCTTGGGAGCCATAAAAATTGCTGCACCCAACAATTACATTGTATAACACAAAGCTCGATACTTAATTGGCATGCACATTTCAAGCAACAGATCCCCTTTTTATACAATGTAGGAACACAGGAAACACCCTTATAGCAGATCAGACAATTTGTCCATGTAGCCTTCTATTATCTACACTGATTGGAAAAGTGGATGTCCAAGGTCTCAGGCAGCCATCTTCCCCACAGTGATTTTTAGACTCTGTAGAAACACTAAAAACCACAGCTAGGTGATTTTTAGACTCTGGCCTTAATGGTGTTAAGGGTGGGGGTTTTAGACTGCCTGGTGTATTACTCGAGTTGTAAAGCACTCGACTAAAGTTTTTCTTCCCTCGCAACTACCATTCCATGCTTTACAACTAGTGCTTCTACATTCCCTATAAGTTGTCCTTATAAGTTAGAATGTTTGCCGGCCCTGCTTAAAAAAAGAAATAAAAATACTCTGAGGATGTGCAGTTTTGCATTTTAAGCTCACTTAAATCGTAACACCACCATGATTATGGGAATAAAATGGAGTGCTTCTGCTACACTGATGCCCTCATCCCCTGCCACTTTCTGGAAGGTCGCTTCCCTCCCCCCTGGGCTGTGGGGAGCTCGAGTTTGGCCCCAAGCTCCAACCCTAACTGCATCACTACTTCCCCATCAGCTGGTACCTGGACATTTTTAACTGGAGAGGCAAAGGATTTCAACTGGGATCTTCTGCATGCAAAAGATGTGCTCTACCACTGAGCTGTGGTCCTTTCCTCGGGTATCTTCCATTGCCATGCAACCTCTTCGGTCCGCTTACAGCATGATCCTATACATGTCTACTCCATACTGAGTCCCACTGACTGCCTTAGGAGTTACTCCCAGGTATATGTGCATAGAACTGTATCCTTAGTGCATCAGATCAACTATACAGCTTCTTATCCTCCAGTAGAAATTCCACACTAAATTGTTTAGAAGCATAGTATAGTGGGGTTGGTAGGGGCCTATAAGACCATCGAGTCCAACTCGCAATGCGTTTATGTCAGTGATGCAATAGTACTAGAAAAAAAATTATTACTGAAATGTTATCTAAGTTAGAGCCTATTTTTTAAGCTTAATTTAAGTTTACATTGCAGCAGACCCTTAGAGCTGGTTCATACATTTCATAATTTCCTAAGGATGGGCATCTATTGAATTCTAGGCATTCAAGATGAAGCTGGACAGCCATCTGTCAAGGATGCTCTGACTTGGATTCCTGCCTTGAGCAGGGGGTTGGACTCGACGGTCTTATAGGCCCCTTCCAACTGTACTATGATTCTATGAAGGCCACACTTCACGTTGCATCATCTCCTGGTCCTCAGCATGGTAGAGCAGGGCTGACACCACATGCAGAAGCCTGAAGAAGACTGACCCCTCTAGTATCTCATTTGACCATTCCCTGATGATTTTGCACATTCATGTTTAAGTTACGCAAGTACAGGGGGGAAAAAAAGATTGTTTCGCTTTCTTTCCCACCTTATCCAGATGACTCAAGGGTGAGTTGTAAATGTAGTATGTGCTGATTGCCTTTCTCCTCACAATGACCTTGTACTTTTAACATCTGTTTTGCTAACAAATCCAGCTGTTTATGGTTATTCTGGGGGAAATCTTAATAAAGTTTAATTTTTAAAAAATAAACACATTTCTTTAATGGAACTGCATGGCGAGCTTTCAAAGCTAAGGGCTAAACGTGAACAGAACACTTAAGTAATATGTATTGAGGAGGGGAAGCAGAGTGGTTTGGTACCAAGTTTTTTCTCAGAACCAAGCTACACAATCAGCAGCCTCTCATGAGGTACGCATTGCTGGACTGCACAACTTCAGACAGCGGGGCGGGGGGGGGTGTTGAATGTCTGAATGTTCCCCATGTTAAAAACAAAACACAAAACTCCTTGCTGGACTGTACTTCATTTCAGGACCTCGCCTGAATTTGGGAGGGCAGTTTGAGGCAAACCCCCAAATGAAGAGGGGATGAACAATTTGGAGAGAGGAGAGGAAACTTACAATTCGAGTGGGCAGCAAGGAATTCTTACCTTTAATTCTTTTCTTTTTAAAAAACATTTTTAAATGGCCTGTTTTGCCGTTGGCTTTGGGGGAGTGGCAGCTGCAGAAGAGTTTGACCATTGCCAAAGCTGCCACTACCCCCGCCATACTGAACAAGCACATTGGGAAGAAGGCCCTAGGGAGGGATAGATGAATCTGTCAGTTTTGGTTTCTCTCAGTTTCTCGTTTTTCCAGTCTTGAGTTTGGTTTGTCTCGCTCAGACTTTGAGAATTTCTCCAAGCTTAGGATCAGTTCACCCTGACTTTGAGAATTTTGTTTGTTTGTTTGGTGGTTTTAAAAGGTTGCATAGAAATTCAAATGCATTTTGGGGCCATTTTTCTTGATACATACATTTTTGTATGCATTTTTGCCTACTATACACATTTTTGCTATCAATTTTCTTAATACGATGCATGTTAATATCATTTTCCCAAATATACACATTTCTGTATGCATTTTTTCATTGGAGAACTCCATTGCAAAATTCAGCATTCGTGAATTTTGAAGGATAACTGAGTTTCAGTCCTCATAGTGGCTCAGAAGTAGGGATGTACGAAACCCCCCTTACCTGACTCTGCCGGGTTCCGCTGGGGGGGGGAGGTGCTCCGTCCCTCCCCCCAGAATCCTCGGAATTCCGTGGAGCCGCCAGCCAGCTCCGCCAGCAGCTGGACATCCGGCCGCTGGCTACCAGGGACGCAAATGGCGGTGGCTGTAGCCGCGGCCGTTTGCGTCCCTGTATTCAGCCGTGATAGGCTATGTAAAGACTTACGTAGCCTTACTAGCCTATCACGTCTGGGTTAAAACAAAAAACAAAATGCGTACACAAATGGCGGCGGCCATGGCCGCCGCCATTTGCGTTCCCTATTTTTGGTTGTCTTAGTCCACGTAAATATTTACGTAGACTAAGACAGCGAAACTAAGGGGGAACGCAAATAGCGTAGCGGACGCTATTTGCGTTCCCCTTTATTTTCACCGTCTTAACGGCGAAAATAAGAAAAAAGAAAATAAAGAAAATAAGATGGCGAAAATAAGGGGGAACGCAAATAGTGTCCGCTACACTATTTGCATTCCCCCTTAGTTTCGCCGTCGTATGTAAATATTTACATAGACTAAGACAACCAAAAATAGGGAATGCAAATGGCGGCGGCCATAGCCGCCGCCATTTGCGTACGCGTTGTTGTTGTTTTTTAACCCAGACCTGATAGGCTACGTAAGTCTTTACATAGCCTATCTCGAATGGGGGAAGAAAAAGAAAAAAAAAGTCTGCAAATGGTGGCTGCGGCAGCAGGTCGGAAGATCAGCCACTGCCGCTGCCTCCGCCGAAGCCGCCGCTGGAGCTGCCGCCGTACGGAACATCTGCCCCAGGTAAGTCTCGTCCTGGGGGGGATCCGCAGGGGGCGGGGGGGCAGGCCATTCCGCCACGGAGTTCGGGGGGCCGAATACACTGGCATTCGGCCTCACCAAGATCCGTGGTGGAATTCTCTGACATCCCTACTCAGAAGTACAAAATTAGGTAAGTTTGTAGCAAAATGCAAAGTGTAAAAAAAAAAAATTATCCCCCATCACTAATGCTAGCCAAGGCATCTCCCTGACATGTTAGGTTTGTATGTGCAGAGAGGGCTTTAAAAAAAACAATGTGGGGCATTCAAGGATTAAACCTCCACCTGCAGTCTGAAATGATATAGCCCAGCAACAACAGTTACATCACAGGAGTCTGCTGAAGGCTTCTGTTCACATCTCTCCATGCTTGAATATTCTCTCAGTTTAGTGTCTGAGGGAGAACACTTGCCAAACCCATTAATTAGCACTTGTTTTTGTCATGGGAAGCAAGACTGCCTTCAGTGTTGAAGTATATTTTTAGACACCTTGAACAAGTAAAAGAAAACAGATCCTGATCGTCTGTGAGAGATTCCAAACCAAGGCCATATGGTGCTCTGTGGCAGAGCTCTGAACGTCTTCAGCAAAACCACAGAATGTGTTAGCTTTAAACCACACTTGGCAGCCTTGGGGACTGCATACTCTTCGTTGTCTACGGTTCTTTTTGAAAACCAATTTGAAACATGACTATAAAGAGCTGTGTTTTTTTAAGCAAAGCAAATGTGAACTTCCCATCCCCATAGCAGATACCAACATAGCCATGGTCTACATGCATTGGTAATAGATCGTGACAGGTTTCAGGGGGCCAAAATTTTGAAAGGGAGATGGAAATCCATGAATTAAACATGGCCAAAGCTTTACCATAAAACTTGTGCAATGGTCAAGGAGCCAGCAAGGGAAATCAATTGATTAATGAACCAAAGTCTCATACCCTGTCCTGAATCTACAGATCGAATCAAACGCTCATAGCTTGCCATAGTTCTCTGAATAGTGCTACTCAAAGTAGGGATGTATGAGAATTTCATTTCAGTTTGCAAATCATTTGAATTTGCCCTCTTTGTAACCCTGAACATGAATGGGAATGATTTTTTAATTTTTTTAAAAAAAACTGCACATTCCCAAACTTGTGATTGAGTTTGAAAAATGCATTTAAAGATATGCACTTTAAAATGCACATTTTCCCCAAAATATGCATTTTTACACCTAAGTCAATGGTGGGAAAGTGCACGCTTTTGAAAAATGTACACAGAAATGTACACTCTTCCCATTTGAAATGCTCACTTTTCCCATTCAAATGAACCAAAAAACAGGTTACAAACAAAAATGTAGGGATGGGTGGATCACTTACCCTGTTCCGGGGGGGGGGGGTCTGTGCGGGGGGGCGATCCATCCCTCCCCCTGGAATCTGTCCAGGCCAGCTCCGCTCCATGGTGACAGGGGAGTACATGCATATTCAAGTACGTCAAGTGGCTTTGTATTTATAGTCGCTAACATTTTCATTGCTTCCATGCATAATTTTGATTGAATAGGGGAACTAAATTAAGTAGTTTGTCACATCCAGAGACAATAACTGTTTCAAGGAGAAAAAAGAAAGGAAAAATAAAAGAAAGACATCTACCTTCCTCCCCACCCCACCCCCCAATATTTACCATACCACTATATAAAGTGAAAACAAGCCAACTCACTGTGGTTGCACAGTAATTGTGAGTTGTGTTGTCAGCTGGGTCCATGCTTGTGGATTTGTTTGTTTGAGATATTCCTATGCCACCCTTTAAACCAGATCCCAAGGTGGCTTACAAAGAATCAAAACACAAAAAAACCCATTAAAATATACAAATAATATCCTAAATGTGGAAAAATCTAACAGAGCAGCATAAAAGCCATCTGCAGAGATAAAACAGATTAAATCAAACAATTAAAAAACCTGGGGAAATTTTAAAAGAACAACGGTATTTGCCTGGGCTGAAATGACATCAATATAGGAACCACATGAGACTTCCTAGGAAATGTATTCCATAATTGGAGTGAGACCACCAAAAAGGCCCTTTTCCTGGTAGACAACTGCACCTCAGGTGATGGGGACACCAAGAGAAGGGCCTTTGTGGGAGATCTTATTGTATGGACGGATACATGTGGAGACAGGTAAGGTATAACTGACTCAAATTCTCATTCTCAACACAACTTGGTTGTGTGAATTGGCCTCCTTTTATCAACTAATCCCTCTCTCATTAAAAGTGAATTAAATTAGACTTGAACATGCCCTAACATTCAAAACCTGAGTCATAAGTTATGACAGTGTTACAATTACTTACTCTTCATTTGCCATATTACAAAAACATTTTACACAGCTCTTACTGCCACAGAGATCACATTCCAAAAGCCATCCACATCCAGGGATTTTAATCATTTGTACAAGCAGTGGCAAGGTACATTTTCCTCCTCAGTTTATGTTCTTTTAAAGATTCCATCAAAAGATGAATATCTTCTCAGTAGAAGAATACACTCTGAGTCATGTCTTATAATGATCCTCAATTGAAAACACTGAAGTATCAAGGAGGAAGGGAAAGAAAGGACTCAGGAGGCTGGGTAATTTTATATAAGTATAATATAAAGAAAAAATAACTTACTAAAATTTGAGATAACTTTTCTTAAAAGTGCTTTTGCCAGCCGCAGCTCTCTGGAAACTGGCAAGGAGAAGAGCTACAGAGTAGGCTCCTCTTGCATGGTAAATCCTGTGTGTAAAAAATATAACACATTTTTCATATAAATACCGATATTTCACACAAAGTTCAAAATATATTACATGTACATTGTTGCAACACTGTTTCCAAATCAAAAAGGCTGTTCAAATATATGTCCCAATGTACTGTATATTTGTACAGCTTTCTTGATTTGGAAATCAGTGTTGCAACTATGTACATGTGATATATTGCTGGACTGCTCATCAGCTATTTTCAACTTTGTGTGAAATATCAGTATTTATATTAAAATTGTGTTATATTTTTTACAGACATAATTTTCCGTAAACCTATTTTGTTTTGTGGTTTGCTGGCAGTTAAGGACAGAACTGTTCCCCTGGTGTTTGTTTCCTCTTGCATGGTTCCAGCCTTCTCACATGCGCAGGAGGGAGCAGTGGTGCAGTGGACCCAGGGCTCACAGGAGTGCAGTCCCAGCGCTTTTTAATTAGCAGGGATGCTGATATCACCTCCCACCCTGCTCAGACTTCCTTGTTCCCTTTGAGCTTAGCTGCAATCCTTACAGTAGCTGGGGGGGGGGTATCCCCCCCCCCCCCGCAGCAATATATTGTTCCTTGTTGTAAAGTAAATTGTTTTGGGGTGGCTTGGTCTGGAATGGGCAATTAAGATCCATTAGCTTTACAAAAGACCTGCTCCTAGCAGATGAAAACTCCTAGAACTGGATCAACAGCACTGCTTGCAACTTGGGGCTTGCCTTGTGGGGTGTGGCTATGGGACTTTCATGATGAATGCCTGCACTTCAAAATTTACAACAACACCACTGGCCAGGAGCAGTATTGCTATGGCAACACTGTTGGAGTACCCGGTCAATACCTAAGGCCTCCAGAATGTATATTATGTTTACTACGGAGAGATGGAGGAATGTAAGGCCCTCAAAGGAGGTGGTGGTGTCCCAACTAGTGTCCCTCTGCCACCAGTAAGGATGCTGGAGAAATTCAAGACGGACTAAAATGAGCTTGTATTTCTAAGAATACGACCTGCGGAATCCGCTGGAGAGCGCCCCCCTCAGGCTGTGTGGCATCTGTGGACTTTTGGATTTTTTTTTTACTTTCCCCAAATTTACTCATATATATTCATAGGAAAATACGTAAGTTTCTGCTGAGGAAACATTGAATGGAATGGGGGACAATATGCTAAATGTTACGTACTGAGGGAAATTATGTAAATATTTATGTAAATACTTAGATAATTGAGGATTTTTCTGCATGGTGAAAAAAAATCATCTGCATCCGTCTGTGGGTGGACACCTGGCAATCGGCAAAACACAGACAGAACAGATTTTACACAGTCTGGACATCACTAGCCACCAGAAGGCATCCAACAGTGGAATAGGGAGGCGGCAATTGTTTGCAATTTTTACCCCTCCACCTGCAGCCTTCTGCACTCCCCTAAATCTGTTCCAGAGGGTCTGCCAACCTGCTGGAGGGCTGCAGGAGGGAAGGGCATTCACAGAGAATCACCCTCTTCCCTGTTCCTCTAACGGATGCCTTTCAGGCAAGGTGTTTTTCACCATTTAGCATGGGCTAACAAAAGCTCGTTGCTAAGCAAAGGAGGTCGGCATCCAAGCAGTTCACATTTCTAGAAAGTAGAAACCTGAATCTATACTGGGGGAAAGTGTGTTAATTGCCAGGAGAGGATTGTTAATGGAGATTAGACAGTGCTTTTTAGGGCTTAGGAATCGAAGTCTTTTGCAGAGCAGTTCAACTTTGTTTGATAGGTAGTTCCTACTTGCAGGGCTTTGTGATGACATGGTGGGTACCAAATCTCTACACCCTCAGTGTTCAAATTACAGAAGAAGTGGGGCATCTTTCTTTGTGTGGGAAGAATGTAAAGTTGTATACAATGGAGTTCCTCTCCAGAGAGAGCAAGGCAAACCTGTTCGAAGCAGAGATGTTGGCCCTATTCAGCTTGTGTTTTATGGAGAGGTGACACAGAGAGATACTGTCTGCCAAAGCCTCTACTGGGTATTAAAGAGCCCTTTGCCTGCATCTTGATCTGTGCAGGATTCAGGATTGAGCCAGGAGGCCAATCTTGTTGGCTCTTCAGCCCTTGCTCCATTCAAAGTACAGGCCCTGTTAAGAATTAGTTGTCAACCAAGGCAGTAGGACAGCCTTTGCCAAGCTGGTGCCCTCCAGATGTTTTTGACTGCCGCTCCCAGAATTCCTGGCCATTTGACATGCTGGCTAGGGCTGATGGGAGTTGAAGTCCAAAACATCTGGAGAGCACCAGGTTGGGGAAGGCTGCACTAAGGACCACTAGTTTAAGCTGCATTCCTCTTAAGATATTCTAAAAAACATGCTCCCTACAGAGGACTGCAGATGTTACAGCTGACTCCTACACAGTGGAAACAGTCTCTTTACTGTTTTACTGTTGAACTCAAAAAGTCCTCTGAAATTTTTTTTAAAGGGGGGGGCATGTTCTTCATGTAAAATTCCCCTACAGGAATCTAGCACTGTTTGCATTGTTGCATCATTCTTAACATAATAACCAGTCAATATGAGAAATAGGAATTTGTTCCAATTTATGGCTTTACAATTGCATTATTTTATAGTATCACTTTTCCCCCCATTACATTATTCATAAATTACCTCCAAGGGCATGGTATATTATCTTGCCAAGGCTCTGACTATGAACAACTTAACTCAAGACCTATGGCTTTATCTTAGGTTGAAGCAAAACATTCCAAGATCTTCTCATGGGCATCACTTTGGCTACTTTCAGCCTCAGGGGTGCTTTTGATAGCAGGTATATTTTAGCTCTACAAATAATGTATCCTTTCTCTGAGGAGCTATGAAATGCTCACACAAATGCATTTCAGTTGGAAAATCCAGGCTCACGAAATTTAGTGGGACCTGTGACTGGAGAATGACAGAAGAAAGCATTTCCAAGAGGAGACATTATACTTCTTTGGATGCAATCGAAGAATATTTTGCAATAAACATAAGGCAAGCAGGAGATGAAAGAGTTTTGAAAAAGTGAGGGCTAAATGAGATCTTATCCCAAATGCAGGGTTGATACAGGAAAAGGCAGGAGTGTGTTTCCCTCTGCAACTTCTAGGAGAATGTATCTCATGCCATGATGTCACTGGTTCCTGTTGATGGGCTGGGGAGTGGTGTGTATGTGTGTGTGGAGAAATGCAGACTGCTATGGCATCACAATAAAATGCGAGTCTTATTAGTAGGCTGACCATACGTACCATTTTAAATGGGACAGTACCGTTTTTTTCGTATTTCCCGTCCGTCCCGTCGTTTTAATATAAATGTCAATTTTGTCCCGTTTTTAATTTTTTGTGAAAAACTGAATGTGTTTATCATAAGGCTCTATGCTAATCAAAGCGTGCAGCAAGACTACTAGTGTGACGAAAGAGGAAGCTCCGTTTACTGTATCCAGCCAGGGCCAGGCTTCTTGAGCTAGCAACGATCGGACGCCTCCCCCTTGCTTGTCTGCAGCGGTGGGGAATTCGAGAGGCGGTCGCTAAGCCCCATTCAGCGTGTGGGAGCCAGGAGGGTGAGTCTTACTGTTATTTCTACCATCATTCCACCCATAGAGAGTCTTTCTGCCCTACATTCAGTTTGATTCGGACTTTTCAGACTCATATTTCGGTTCAACAGGCTGTTAGCTATTTTTTTATTACAGAGGAACTCTCTGGTGGGCCATTGCATAACCCCGTCCTGTTTTTGTCATCCCAATATCCCGTTTTTGTCTCAAGGAAATATGATCAGCCTACTTATTAGACATGATATGGGAGGACGGGGAGTGGGACAGATGTGCAGCTATTGTTTTGGGGAGCAGTCACACATCATTATATACTAATTCAGGGATGGGTCACCTCCTGCCTGTAGGCCTAACCACGCCCATGCCTCCGTGAATTCCACCTGGGGAGGGACTTCCCCCACCCCCATGGAGGAATCCCTGCTGTTATCTCTAAGATGTGATTGGGGATAAAAGTGGGGATTCCCTTGCACACTGCTCCCCCTCCTAGTTGGGGATGCAGCTGGTGGGTTCTGGCCAGCACTGGGAGAAGAAGCTCCTCCAAGCACCAACTGAGTCTGTGCATGTATTGTGTGCCACCTCATGGGGAGAATGCATGGCATGTAAAGCCACAGACTCAACCGGTGGCTGGAGAAGCCACTCCTCCCATGCTGGCTGAGTCCTTTTCTCCATGCTGAGAGAGGCACAGAACTCTGGAGAAAGGCAAAACAGGAAGGGAGGGGTGATGATGTCAGTGGGTGTGGTCATGTCCACTGACATCATCTGGCCCTCAGCAGGCCTGGTGGGGGGCACTCTAGCCCCCACCTGAGACATCTTTCCTACCCCTGTACTAATTAGTGTTCAATCCATAAATGGAATGGGGAATCTCAGCAATGTTCAGGGCGTTGGGCAAATTTGAAGAACATTTGGATAGGGATGGGCTTGCCTTGAAGACAACAGGACTGAGGGTTGTTGTTGTTTTTAATCAAAACAAAACAAAAAAAGCTTGGCTGCCCTTCTCAGCCCAGTAGCGTCCCATTTGTAGTTTGGGACAGAATGACCCATGGGAACAATGCTATGTCATAAAGTAGCTTCATTCCCATGCCCATTCTTGAGGGGGAAATGGCTGCTCCCGTTAGCCAATGAGGGAAGCCATGTTTTCTCCTAAGAATGCCCCTGGGAATGACCCTGCATCACAGCATAGCATTGTTTCCATGGAGCATTCTCTCCCAAATTGGAAAGGGGATGCCACCGGGCTGCTGAGGTCTGCCAAGCCACCCCTTGAAGGGGCAGCAAAGAACAAGGAATGAAAACTACTCACGCGTAAGACAAGAGAGATTTGCTGAGCATAAGTGAAACCAGCAACCTTTACATCCTGCATATGAGGCATGATTTGCTGACTGCTTTAGAGTCCCTGAGTTATAATAAACCAAGAAACAAACATAGACAGAGGCACGAGCCATCTAAAAAGCAGTGTGAATGCCCCTAAGACATAGGAGTCTTCAGTTGCACAGCTCTTAGCTGAAACAAGAAAATGCAGTACTGTAAACTTGAGCTGACATCTCAAACAAGGATTAACCTTAATTACACATAGTAACAACATGCAATTTTAAGAGCGTATTAAACGTATTTTCTCTTGGGAGTCTGTAATAACTGCAGATCTGTTCACGGAGTGAATTTACCTGCACCACCAATTTAATCCTCCAGCTTTCGGACGATAACTAAAGCAAGTAATTGGCACAGTTGTTTGCATATGCTATGCACAAGCTGCGGATTGCTTCCATTGATCATAACCATTCAACAAATGCAAAATCACTGTAACGCATGCACCTCACTGGCAGTGACACAATAATTGAAATGAGTCTCGGCAAGTTCAGAATTCACTGCAGAAAATTACAAATGTATCCTAAAGGAAAAGGTCAATTAAAGGTGACATAAAAAGAGCCTGTAATCAATTCCTGGCAACCTATGCAAAGCAAGAAAGGCTCTGTCTCTGAAGAGTTGCTCATGTGAACTATTCATTGTTTGTTTGTTTGTTTATTTAATGAGATATATAAATTGCCTGTATTAAAGAATTTTATAAGTGATGTACAGAGGGCAAGATTACCTTCTTGGAAATGGCTGTCAGAAAACGTACATATTTAGTAGGCCCCGAACACCCAGAAGGGTTGGCGCCTGCCTACTTCGTATGGCAGAGAGTTCCAGAAGTGGGCACTATGACACTAAAGGCCCTATTTCTAGCCATGATGGACCAAACCTCCAAAATCTTGGGTACCACCAGGAGGGTATCTCCTGATGAGTGCAGCAACCAAGCAGACCAGTAGGGAATCAGGCGCTCTCTTAAGTTTCCTGGTACTGAGTTGTTAAGGGCTTTGTAAACAAGTACCAAAACTTTAAACATGGTCTGGTGGCATATAGGCACCAAGTGCAAGTCCCTTAACCTAGCAGCAGGAGCTTTTCACAGGCAGGGTGGCTTGCCTACAGAGACACACTATATCCCCTGGGTCCCCCATGGGTGGAGGACAAGACAACCAGTGTTGAGGATTTCACTTCCACAATCTTGCCTCCAAGTGCTAGTTTACTTTTCTCAGTCAGAATGAATAGCAGCCAGTCACATATATTGCGGAGAAGGTAAAAGGGATGTGCTTCAAGACACCACTGGAATGAAAGTTTAACCTATTTTTGTGACCCTGATACCAGGCTTCCCCCTTTCATTTAAGCCCCCAATCGTAACCTGTTTGCTTTGTCCTATAGGCCTCACTGGGGAACGACACAGTCTCCTTGTGAATTCAGAGTGTGATGCTAGAGTGAAATGGATCCTTGCAGGATGGTGTATATGAGTCACAAATTAGAGAACAAGAATGGGAAGCTGTGTTTCTACTAGTTACTGCTAAGTACGATTACTGAGGCTGCATTTGCAGATGGAGAAGGAAGTGAAGAATAAAGAGACAGACACCAGAGCTTAGGTTAAACTAGGGCCACTTTATTAATCATGGGAGAACCCTGGCCCCCCCTTCAGCATCTGCAAGTGTGAAGTGCGGGAATCCAACCTAATTCTTCCCTGGTAGGCATATCCCCTGCATTGTGGGCGAGCCACTCTGCCCAAGTTAAAAGGCAGGTCAAATCCTGCCCCCTTTCCTAGGCTACACATGAGTGTCTGGGAGCTTCCCCATGTCACCTCCACGCAGTGCTGCATAACTCCAGGTAGGTGAGGCAGGTTGTCCCGCAAAGTAAGCCAGTGCTGCACAGCCCCAGAGCACAGGCCTCTGGCCTTACCATTAGCAAAAGGTGCCTGAGAGTGCCCACCAAACCCTGTTAACCTGAATTCCTACACATCCCTGCCTGAGACCAATCAACCTATTTCACCGGTTCCCATGCTGAACTCCCAGTGCAGAGTAGGCAAAAAAAAAAAACCCTGTACACAAAGCCAAAACATGCCAGGTAAAAATTCCTACTTAACCTTCCCATAAGGAAGCGACTAGCTAATCCCGCTCTGGTGAGGGAGGGAGGGTGCGTGGGAGCCGAGAAGAAAGAGGCTGAGTTTGGGGTGGAGCTGGCATCGAAGCCCTATGCTCCGCTCCCTGTCGCCACGTGGTGGGTCACAGACACACACACACACAGTACATATGTAGGCGCTCCAAGCCCTCCTCCTTCCTGCCTGCAAAAACCAATCCCTACCCCCAGCTGGGCCGGCACTGTAGGGATCGGAGAGTCTCCAGTTAGTGATCAGAAAATGGCAGCTTTTGTGTATGTTGGCTAGTGACTGGTTAGTAAAACACAAGCTGTACATTAAATTCCAACAGAAACCCATGAGCTGATCTTAGGTAATAATCAAAAAGCTGGAGTAGGGGCAAGCTGAATGTTCTCACAGGAGAACTTTCAGCTGAATTTTAAGAGGGTGCTGGAGGTTGGGGAGGGGGACATCTGCATACCTCTTTCATTGCCATCACTGCCGCCTGTTTCACAGTGACAATGGCAATACTGTTCCTGATGGCCACCTTTTTATTTCCCTCTTAGTGCCCTCTGAGTTTTGCTACATCATCATATGACATTTTCCAACAGCCATTATGGACCCCCCCCCCACAAATGGTGGCCATCAACCAGTGACTGCATCACTCAGAGGCATTATGGGTGAAATAAAATGGAGGCCACAATTATTATTATTTTGCCCATAATACCTCTAAGAACAATACAACATGATGATGTAACATCATTCCAAGGGCATCATGGAGAAAATAAAATGGCAGCCACCAACTGGTGGCTGCTAGGACCACAGCATCCAGATGACTGGAGATAAGTTTATCACCTGAAAAGCTTGTTCCATCCCTTGGTAGAATTGGCGTAATCCCCTGCCTCTTCATTTCACCATCAGTGAACAGGATGGAGAATTGGTTGTGGGGGTATTTCAGCATAGCCCTAAATTGAATTCTGGACCATACATCATAGAGGAGAAGTTTCTGGTAAGAAACCTTTTATCAAGGAAAGTGTTTTCAGAACAGAAAAGGCAATTGCCACTCATGTAGATAACACACATGAGACTTTTAGGCACAACTTAGAAAGTCTTAGAACTTAGAGCACATTTTCAAACTCTGGAAATGCCATGTTGGCTGTAGAGGGATTTCCTGAACTTCTGTTTTTTGACCATTCCTTCCCTTTCGCCATATACTGTCTGGGTGACATGTGTGTGGTTTGCACTAAGTGAACATGAGCCAATGAGTCATCACAAGTTCCAGGACAACCCTGTAGAGTTTTTCCTTCTGTTTGCAAGGAGCTGCATAAATATTTTCATGTGGTTATGGACACAACCACATGATTATCCTGGTAATGGGAGCCACACGTGGGGGATGATCATATTAAGAGGGTGATCATAGCCCTGTACAGGCATTTGCCTGAACGCGTGAGAGCTTAAAGTGGGTAGAGCAACAGAGCTATGCAAGCTGGCTAGAGACGTGTAAATCAGCAAACCTCAAACTCACCAAAGTTCTCTGAATTCATCTCAAAGCTCGTTCCAACTTGAGTCCATATCAGATTGTGAGCTTTTTTTCTTTTTTTTTGCATGAAAATCCATGCGTATATCTGTGCGTTTTTCCAAATATACATATCAATTGTGTGCATTTTGGAAATGTGCGCATTCTTCTCCTATGGATTAAAGCATATTTGTGTGCATTTTTCAAAAGCACGCATGCTGTCGAACACATTTTTTTGGTCCGCACATCACACTGCAAGCTCAGAAATGTAGGGACTTCAATCGCAGATTGCATCTGAGTCTGTTTTTCGTCCAAAAGGTGCAAACCAGATAAATCCTGATAAAAAATGAACTGAAACAAATTTCTCACACATCCCTAATGCTGGCTCCACCCCCTATGTCTCCAGGCATGCTGGTCCTGCCCCCTTCAGTTCAGACACGGCGTGTTGAGTTGGCAATGTCTGAAAGGGAATTCTGGTAGGGCTGTGCACCACTTTAGCTCCATATCTGAATTCCAAGCCGAAACAGGCTAATTAGGGCCAATTCGGTCTGGATCCAAAGTGGGTCAGGATAGGTCTGAACTGCTCTGAAGTAGGTCAGATCAATTCAGAGCACTTCAGAGAGCTTCAGACTGATCCGGGCAGCCACCCGCCCAGCCACGCAAGCCCCTTACCTGGATCTGTAAATGGGCCATTACGTCTCTAATGTTGTGCACAGGATGGCCTTACGGCCGCCATTTGCACAACATTTAATTTTCAGAAGAAGAAGAGTTGATATTGTAAAAGAAAATGGTCACTCCTTCGAAGAGGGCGATGGCTGCGGGCCAGGTAAGGAGCAAGGGGCTTGTGTGGCTGGGCGGGGGGGGGGGGCAATACAGATGTCCGAATGTTACTTTGGATCCAGAGTCTGAAGCGGGTTGAACCAGGTCTGAATCAGGCTGAGGTGGGTTGGGCTGAATCAGGCTGAGGTGGGCTGCACAGCCCTAAATTCTACTTGCTTTCCTTGAACATGAGTAGAGCTTTCCGCATGATCAGAAGCCTGGATAAGACACACAGCCCTGCATACCACTGGGCCCCTCCAAGTGCCCAAAGATGCTTGGCAAACAGATAATGGGCAATAATAAATCCATTCACCTCTCTCTGGCAAGGCTAGTCAGTGACTTACATTGGCCATTGATAAAGCAGAAGGTAGTTGCAGTTTGTTCTTGGAACTGAAACATGCAAACACGTTTAAAAAGGCGTCGTTACCAGATTTTCTTTTTTAATGCTTTTATTTACAAATGGTGCAAGTTGCATTTTTCAACTCTTTTTTTTTTCAAGACTGCTCAAAGAAACATAATGATTTAAAAACCCAAAACAATTAACAAAACAGTAGGAAGGAAAAGCTAATTGGATTAAACAGTAATAAAACTCAACAAGAGCCAGCAAATGCCATAGAAAGAAAACAGTTTCAGCTGGCGCTGGAATCCTTACAAGGAGGGGCTCAGCCAAAGCTTTCTTGATGGGGGAGCTTGAGCTGAAAGTGGGGGCCACAACAAGAAAAACTGTCTTTGTGGTCTTATAGTTAGGGATGGATGGATCTCATTCTCATTTTCCCAAGCATATGTTTGGTTCATCTTGAACTGTGAGAATTTCACCAGTCTTAAATTCAGTCCATCCTAAATTTTGAGATTTGTTCTTTTTAAAGTTGTTTTAATGATTTCATAATCATTTTTGTGCACATTTCTCCTAATACATGCATTTTTGTATGCATTTTTGCCTAATTTCCACATTTTTGCAAGCAACTTTCCAAATAAAATCCACAATTTCCCCTAATATATGCATTTTTACACCTTTTCTGATTGGAGAACTCCATTGCAAAATTCCGAGAAGGCAAGGGTGAATTTGGAAGATAACCAAGTTTCAGTTCACATAGTCATTTAAAATTGTGAAATTAGGTGACTTTGCATTAAAATCTGATCAGCTTTGCCTTCCTTCCTGCTGTTTTGTAAATTAAAATGCAAACTAAATGAATTTCTCCCTAATCCTTGCTCCCAGTCCTTACCATACTGAAAGGCAAAATACAAAACTACCAGTATGGTAAATGGGGTATTCTCTGCTGATCACAAGGAATGAAAGGTACATATGGGAGAAAGAACTTCTTAAGGTATGCTCTTTCTTTTAATTAAGCATTATAAATTCAAGAGAAAGATTACAAAATGTTATGAAATTATGCTGAATGCTGCGGATTCTTGCTGTTCAAAGGGTTTTCAGCTCTGGGTTGGTTTTGTCTGCTGGTGTTTGATTCAATGAACTATTTTATTGAATAATGTTGCGACTTTGTATTTCTGAAACACTTTTTGACTGTTCAGCGTGTCTCACCTTTTTCACCGCAACTTTTCCAGCAGCCCCGTAAGGCAGTCCAGCATTATCTCCATGTTGCAAATGGAGAGGCTGCCGAGACTGAGAGACAGCAGCTTGCTTAAGGCTAGCTAGTGAGGTCATGATGGAAGGGATTTCCTAGCTCATAAGAACTGAACTGTGCTAGCTCTTATCTCTTGCTTCATTGTCTTTCATCTGTTAACCATTTTAAGTAGTTTATTAAAAAAGCCAGCATATACATAAAATATATAGATTTATAATACATAAGACAAATAGGTCCTGCAACAAAATGTTGCAATGGGAAGAGCTCCTTTTCAGAGTTCTAGCCAGCCATGCCCTTTTACACGATACTCCATTCTGTTTCCGCTTCTCCCCAGTTTTCCATTCCTCCATCATTCAGTTAGCATGTCCACTGAGCCTGCTCAGTCCTCACTGAGTTGGTTTGGGGGTCCTACCTTTTAGGGTTTTCCTCCCTAAATATTTCTTTGTACTTCTGCAAAACCTTGGGTTCCCCCAGTTCCCTGATACCTCCTGTACCTTATCACTATCTAAGGAATCACACTAAAAGAACTGAGTTTGCTTTAGCATATCTGATATCTCCAAAAATAAAACCTTTGTAGCAGTAACCTAGCTTTAAGAAGAGAGACACTCATGAAAATGTCTTCACATCAATACAATGCTTTAATAACAGCAATAATAATAACAATAACAATAATAACAATAATAATAAAATAAATGCCAGCAACAATTTGCAGAAAGACATGATCTATCATGAACTAAGTGAGGAAATTTCCAAATTCCACTTTACTTGTATTTTTTACTAGAGAGAAGTCAGGCTTATGTCACTTGCAAATGCTGCCCAAAGGCGCCTTTCATTTGGCACACTGGGAAACATGTCACAACAAGAGAAATAAAAACTATTGTCAAATGTTATTACAGTAGGCACATCACTCTTAAACTGATTTAATACTACATCATTCTCCTCTGAGCATTGGTTTGTTAAGTGTTCACTGGCAGCACAAACAGCTCTCTCTTGCTCGCTCGCTCGCTCTCTCTCTTTCACACACACACACACACGCACACACACACTTCGAATACAAGATATATCTTGTGTTTTGGAATTCAGAGAGAGGTTCAAACAGTTGTGGTTTTCAATTCTATGTGTACATTGCATATCTACAGCTGCTAGGCAAGCGTCCCTGATTAAAGCAACAGATTTATGAACAGCTATCCGTAGGGTGGGGAGCGAATACATTGATTTGTTGTGCAAGATGCTGTGGAGGATTAAGCCAAATTCACACAATGATGCATAATATAGTTCAGCCTTTGGAGTAACAACCCAACAGCCCAATAGCGAGCAGTTAGTACTTGGATGGGGAAGCAATACCGAGGCACTTAACACTTCTAGCAGGAACAATGCATTTATCATTGATAGGGTTTGTTTGTTTTGTTTTTGTAATTTCCCATAATCTTTAATATTTGGAAAGTGGAGGAATAAACAGCGAGAATACTTGACATTCAGAAGAAAAAAAATTCTTGGGCAGTACATACCTATCTAAAAGAAATGAAGCTCCTAATAATTGAATTATGTCATAGATATATAATTTAAAGAGGACCAAATGGAGAGAAGTGGGGAAGGCAGAGAAAGTAAGGGGATAGAAGTGTTGCGGTTGTGTGTCAACTGGGCAAGGAGACAGATGGGATCCCACCAGGTCACAACAGCTATTTGTTTGATGCACTATAGTTGTCAAACCACTCCAAACCAAGACATCCCATATGTCGTTATTATATTCATAAGGTATTCCTGTATAAATGTCACGTGCTCCTAGGATGCCGCTTCTTGGAATCCTGCTACCCAGTCATCAATGTTAGATAGAAAGTTGGATTTCAAATTCCATAAAATTAGCAATCAAAGCTGAATATCAAATCCAAGCCACATGCATCTTATTTAGGGCCCACACAGCTGGAATGTAACAATGTTCTTAGGGTACAAAAGAAAATATTCACAAACCTTGCCCAGTGCGAGACTAATTCTGTGGTCGACATTTTGCCTAAAACCATAAATTACCTTACAGCTCCATACATGTGTGCTAGCCTATAGTTTCCCACATTTCCAGCAAGGAAGAAGCATCAGGTTACTTTAGGTAGAACAATTTGGAAGGGAAGGGAACCCAGGGATTCTGTGCTGCTCCAGCTTGAGTGGTAGCACTGGCAACGATGGCATTAAGAGCTTGATTTCATTGCTCCAGGAATAGGGATGGCGGAGAATTTCTCCACGAATCTCCGGGAGGCCGAATGCCAATGCATTCGGCCCCCCGAAATTAGTGGAGAAACGGTCCGCCACCCCCCCGGGATGAGACTTACCTTTGGCGAATGTCCCTGGCACTGGCGGCTCCCAGCGGCGGTTCGGCGGCGGCGATGGCGGCGGCCAGTCTTCTGACCGGCTGCCACCACCGCCATTTCCAAGTAAAAAAAAAAAAAAAACCTCAAGCAAACGTGATAGGCTACGTAAAGATTTACGTAGCCTATCACGGCTAGATTTTTAAAAAACACCATGATAGGCTATGTAAATCCTTACGTAGCCTATCACGGCTGACTTTGGGGAAAAAAAAAAAAAAAGCTCATAAGCAAATGGTGGCGCCCATGGGCGCCACCATTTAAGTTCCTTATTTGGGCACGTGTAGTCTACGTAAACATTTACGTAGACTACAGCGAAAATAAGGGCAACGCAACTAGCACGTGCCCAAATAAGGAACGCAAATGGCAGTGCCCATGGGTGCCGCCATTTGCGTACGCGCTTTTTTCCCCCCAAAGTCAGCTGTGATAGGCTATGTAAGGATTTACGTAGCCTATCACGGCTGACTGCAGGGACGCAAACGGCGGCGGCTACGGCCGCCGCGTCCCAGCCGGCAAGGAGGATTCACGGCCGGAGGGACGGGGCGCTTCCCCCCCGGCCAGAATTTCGGCCGGAGGGATGGGGCACCTCCCCCCCGCCAAGAATTTCGGGGGGAGGAACAGAGCGTCTCCCCCCCACCACGAAGCAAGCTGTGGGACCAGGTAAAGGACTTTCGTCCATCCCTAAAGTATGCTGGTGTCCCAATTAGGGATGTACAAAAGTCACTTACCTTTTCGAAGGGTGACATTCGCGGTGGGGGGAGGCGCTCCGTCCCTCCCCCTGAAATTCTGGCTGGGGGGGAGGTGCTCCGTCCCTCCCCCCCGAAATTCTGGCCGGGGGGGCGCTCTGTCCCTCCCTCCCGAAATTCTGGCTGGGGGGGAGGCGCTCCGTCCCTCCCCCCTCGAATCCTGGCCAGCTGGCTCCGCAAATGGCGGCAGCCGTAGCTGCCGCCGTTTGCGTCCCTGCAGTCAGCCGTGATAGGCTACGTAAATGTGTACATAGCCTATCACGGCTGATTTAATAGAAAAAACACACACATACGCAAATGGCAGCGCCCATGGGCGCCGCCATTTTTGTACGCGTGGGTTTTTTTTCCTTTAAATCAGCCATGATAGGCTACATAAACATTTACGTAGCCTATCACGGTGTTTTTTAAAAATCTAGCCGTGATAGGCTACGTAAATCTTTACGTAGCCTATGACTTTTTTTGTGTGTTTTTTTTTTTAAGTGGAAATGGCGGCGGTGGCAGCCGGTTGGAAGACCGGCCGCCACCGCCACTGCACTGCTGCCATAGCTGCCGCCACCAGGAAGATTCGCCAAAGGTAAATCCTGTCTTGGGGGAGGGCGAGGGGGTGGCAGACCGTTTCGCCACCGATTTCGTGGGGCCAAATGTGCTGGCATTCGGCCTCCCCGAGATTCGTGGCGAGATTCTCTGACATCCCTAGTCCCAATTCTGTGTCCCATGCTAGGCAGATGTTATACAGACTGGAAGTTCTACTCTCCATTAAATGGCAATAGAGCAGGACGACTGGGAAAATGGTCAATATTTCCAAGAAACATTTATGTTGATGAATTATAATGTTCATTCATGCTAGGATATGAAGCATTTGGAAAAGCAGATAAATATTCAGATAAATGAAAGCTTTTGAAATAAATGTCCCAAACATACAACCTTGTTCTTTGGTAAAGCAGAAATACTTGTGGAAGTAGCAGGGATAGTTTACACATTGGCAGCTAGCAACTATGACAGCCTTCTTCAACCTGGTGCCATTCAGATGTGTTGGACTTCAACTCCCATCAGCCCCAGCCAACCTGGCAAATGGTCATGAATGCTGGGAGTTGTTGTTGTTGTTGTTGTTATTTATTACATTTCTATGCTGCCCCATAGCAGAAGCTCTCTGGGCAGTTTACAGAAGTTAAAGCATTAGAATACAATATACAACGTTTAAAAGCCATTTACATAAAAGCACACAGACAATATACACAAACAAAATATAATTAAAAACAACTTTGAACTGTCAGTCATCATAACTAAAGACACATCCAGGACCAATTAAAACTCATCATGTGCTGCCAAATGCCTAGGAAAAGAGAAAGGTCTTAACCTGGCGCCAAAAAGATAACAGTGTTGGCACCAGGCGGACCTCATTAGGGAGCCACAATAGAGGGCCACCACTGAGAAGGCCCTCTCCACCATTGAAACTTTCTGAGCTTCCCTCAGAGGAGGCACCTGGAGGAGGACCTTAAATGCAGAGTGTAGTGTACGGGTCGGTTTGTTTTGGGAGAGGTGTGCCGTCAGGTACTGCGGTCCCATGCTGTGTAGTCCAGAACATCTGGAGAGCACCAGGTTGGTGACAGCTGCAAGTTTAGCAGTTTCTACACATCTATTTTAGCCATCTCACAGACCTGCCATACTATTTTAGCTTCAACTCTGACTTTGGTTTTGCCTTAGCAAAAAAAAAAACAGATTGACAGTGGATAATGCTGTGCCAAATTCCCTCCTGGACTTTTGCACCCTCTTTGCTTCCCTGTGAAAGAAGCAGTTGTTTTTCTGCTTTCTTCTCAGAAATAGTGAGAATCCTGGAGAAGTTTCTTAGTGTGGAGTGCTTAAGGGCTTCTATAACTGTGACAACATGGATCTACTGTGTGTGTGCTCTTTCTTTTCCAGTGTAGGTCCCGTTCTCGTGCATTTCACAGCCTCCCCAGCTTCTTGAGCTTTCTGAAAAGCCCCCTAGAGGGCTTAGCCAGGACTTCCTCCCTTGGGGCTTTCTAGTACTGTTCCCTACTGAGTGCCCGAGAGCCAAGTGATGAGGAGGAGTGGTGGTTGTGACTTTTTAATAACAACAACTCTTCACTCAGCTTTCAGGCACTGAATACTAGTGATGGGCAAATCTGTCAAACTCAGTCTCATCGAGTTTCTCATTTCTCTACCACCAAGCTCGTTCTGTCCCAGTTCCCTACAAGTTTATCTTTTCTTGCACTGAAATTTGTACATATTTCTGTGTGCATTGTAGAAATGTATGCAGTTTTATTTGCACATTTTTCAAATATGTGCATGTTGTCGAATGCATTTTTTAAAAAAATTCACGCAATACACTGCAAGCTGGCACAGATTTCCAGCCATAAATTGCATTTACAATTTGAGTCTGTGATTTACAAATTGGGTAAATCTATTAAAAAAAGGAAGAAGTATGGAGAAAATTTCTCACCCATCCCTAGTGATAATGTCTCAGCAAAGTCTCATCTGTTCTTGACTGCACATTCATGAAGAACAGGAGCAGGGAACACCCAGACTTGACCATTTTAACTGAGGATGGGAGAACAAAACATTATGAGCTTGCCTAAATTGTCCAAAAATCACGTTGAAGCTAGTTTCAGCTTACTCCAGTTTTTGTTTCTGACCTATTTTTTAGCTCGACAGGAAAATGGTGCATTTTGAATGTGAAAAGTGAAATTTCTGTGTGTATTTTTAAGAAGTGCACACTTTTTCCCCATTGACTAAAGTGTAGATATGCTTACTTAAAAAAAAAAAAAGCATTTCAAAGTGTGGTTTTTTTAAAAAAAATTTTTTTACATGACTGCACATTTGGGAATTTGCAAACATTTCTTGGGGAAATTAAAGCACTCCTGCTCACATTCTCATTCGAGGTTGCAAATGGGTCATGTTTGGCTGATTTGTAAAAAGAAACAAAATTCTTGAACATCCCTAATGTAATCGTTGCGGACCATTGTTCTGACTCAAGCATATCATGTTCTTCTCTCACGGAGGATTTATCTTGCTAATCATCACTACTCATCATTTTATGGGGTAGAAATATTGTGAAATGCTGCTGCATTAGCCCCACAAGTGTTTGTTTATAGATAGCTGCCACTGTGATTTATTCACCATCAAATTATAATTAGTAGCAACAGATTGTAAATTGTCTTTCTGCCTACCTGGTAATTATCTCCTGGGTTTCGTTAGGTGAGGCGTCCTAGCTTAAACTGAAATTGGGTGGTTCACAGCAGGTTCCGCTTCCATGTTAATCTTCTTTTGTTCTCCACGACATAAATAAAGGTGTGCATAGATAAGGGGAAAGCAACATTTCTTGCCTAAAGGAATTGCTAAGGTCTTGATAATGAAGGTCACCAAGAATAGGACAAATAATAATGAAGTATCAGTAGGGATGTTAGAGAATTCTGCCACGGATTCCAGTGAGGCTGGATTCTTTAGAATCCGCCCCCCCAGAGTCCATGGCAGAACGGAGCAATCCCCACCACCACCCCGCAAAATTTCCCCGGGATGGACCCTACCTTTTGTTGGCTGTCTGCTGCCCTTGTCTGCAGCTGCGAATGGCTGCCCCGGTCTGCGGCCGCCATTTCCCTCCCTACTTTAGCCGTGATAGGCTATGTAAGTATTTACGAAGCCTATCACAGCAAAGAGCAGGGACGCAAATGGCAGCCGCTACCCCATTTGCATCCCTGTCTTTTGCCGTGATAGGCTACGTAAATATATACGTAGCCTATCACGGCTAACGCAGGGATGCAAATGGCGGCAGCTACGGCAGCCACCATTTGCGGCAGCAGCCCGGCAGCGGACAGAGGTCCGGCTGTGGGCAGCCCTGGCCGGCAGCTCCGCAGACTTGCTGCAGAGTGGAGTCAGCCGGGGAGGATTCCAGGGGGAGGGACGGATCGCCTGCCCCCACTGCGAAAGCTCGGGACCGGAATGGGGTGAGTAATCTGTACACCCCTAAGTATCAGCTCCAGAACTAATACTTCAAAAGATATGTTTTGTGCAACCCCTGAAAGCCATTAGTGACACAGTATAGTTTACCATAGAGTGGCCAGCTCCTGAACTGAGCCTGTAGCTGTGCCTTTAAGAGAAATTTCATCTGCAGTGTGCAGGAGTCCTTCTCATGGTGCCTTGGTCCTCCTCCTGCACCAGTTCCCCCCACAGCAGGCTCACCCAGAAGCAGCAGTGCTCCTTCAAGTGGTGCTGGGCAGCCATTTTAATTTCCCACAGTGCCCCAAGGTAGCATTACTGTGAATAGCATTACTCTATGGAAAATTAAAACTGTGGCTTCCCAACTGGGGTGACAATATGGGGGTTCACACAATATCCTCCACACATTGTACACATGTGGAGTTCCACCACACTAGGGGGAACCTGAGTGGTCTAGGCTTCCTCCTCATGTGCAGGACTTCTATGTGTGTACAGCCCCTTCCAATGCATTCCAGGGGCGCAAAGGGCAGAAGGCAGGACCACCAGATGCATCACAGGTAGGGGCAGGGCTAAGCCATGGGGCTCCACCACTAGGGATGCTAGAGAAATCTGAAACAGATTCAAATGACTCTGAATTGCTAAGAATCTGATCTGCAGATTCTGGAGCAGACTGTTATCTTCCAAGTTGCACCGATGTGCAGACTTTTTTGTTGTTGTTTTACTTTCTGGAATTGTACACAAGGGACAGGGCCTTCTCAGTGGTGGCCTCCCAAATGTGGAACGATTTCCCTGATGAGGCCTGCCTGGCACCAACATTGTTATCTTTTCAGTGCCAGGTCAAGACTTTTCTCTTTCCCCAGGCATTTGGCAACATGTGATGAGGTCTTTTTTTCTTTTAATTGATCCTGGATTTGCTTTATGGTTTGGCGGATTACTCAAATGTGTTTTTAGATCTATGTTGTCTTTCTGTATACTATCTGTTTGTGTGTATTTATCTTTTAAATTTTGCATATTGTACTTTTAATGCTTTAACCTTTGTAAACTATCCAGAGAGCTTCAGCTATGGGGTGGTATAGAAATGTAATGAATAATAAAATAATAATAATACAAAAAGTACAAAAGTTACTGGAAAATGCACTAGTATATTAAAACACACACACACACACACACACACACACACACAGAGTTTTCTACATCTCTGATCTTTCTTCAGACTTCGCTGTGTGTGCTCTGCTCATTGACTGGACTCTGAGCTAAGAAAAATATGCCAGCAAAAGTTACGTAAATAGTGGTGGACATCTTTGTGTGCTTCTCCGACGGGGAAACAAATACAATTCTGTCAATGAGTGGATAATGGAATGAAAGATGCCTGCCAATCCATGAAACAAAGACAGAACAGATTAAATAAAACCTGTACATTTGTACTCCGTACATCCCCTCATACCTTCATTTAATGAGAGAAGGGGGGGTCATGTGAGCCTCTCCACTATATCAAGGTATTGTGGGAAGTTTAAATAGTGGCTCCCCAGAGCGCAGTTCCAGGAAAATAAATTAAAAGAGCCCCAAGAGAGGCATTGGCAGTGCATCCTGCTGGAGCACTGGGAGATTCCCAAGGCTGTAGTAATGTGAATAATGGACCTGTATGTAGTGATGTACGAAAGTCACTTACCTGGTCCCGCAGCTTGCTTCGCGGTGGGGGGGAGGCGCTTCAGTTCTCCCCCCGAAGTTCAGGCTGGGAGGAGAGGCGCCCCGCCTCGCCCGGCCGAAATTCAGGCTGGGGGGGGAGGCGCCCCGCCTCGCCCAACCGAAATTCAGGCCGGGGGGGGAGGCGCCCCGCCTTGCCCGGCCGAAATTCAGGCCAGGGAGAAGCACCCCGTCTCCCCGGCCGCGAAATAAAAAGTGAATGGGGGGGAAAAAACACCCATGATAGGCCGGCTACGTAACGATTAACGTAGCCTATCATGGCTGACTTTGGAAATCTAGCCGTGATAGGCTACGTTAATCATTACGTAACCTATCACGGGTGTTTGGGGGTTTTTTACTTTATTTTGTAATGGCGGCGGCAGCCGGTCAGAAGACCGGCCGCCGCCCCTGCCCCCGACGAAACGCCAACAAAATGCCGCCGGGACCCGCCGCCGAGAGGGACATTCGCATGAGGTAAGTCCCATCCTGGGGGGGTGGCGGAGAATTTCTCCAACAATTTCGGGGGGCCGAATGCGTTGGCATTCAGCCTCCCCGAGATTCGTGGAGAAATTCACGGCCATCCCTACCTGTATGAATGGACAAACAGTGCAACCAGAACTCAACTAAGTATAGGAAGACATCTAATCCTAAAACTTAGATTAAAAAATTTACCTTTTGGTTGCTGTTTACTTGGTTACTGCCAGAGGTAAGTGGACCCTCCGTCTCCTCCCTCTGCTGCTTGTGAGTGATCCCTAGATGTCCAGGACCAGTACTGTGGTATGTCTTGTTTCTTCCTGCCATTGCCAATAAGGGCAGTGTGTGTAAATGCCTTAGGAAATCAGGCTTCACTTCTTCCCTGATTCCGAATGAAGCCAACCTGCCTTTTGCATCTAACAACATGTAATCTAGTCAAGGGCCTCAGCTAATATCTCTAATACATTTCACCAGTACAGAGTCAAAACTTCACCACAGGCTTTCTGCGACACTGGGTTTACCAACCAATTTCTCTGTTGCCATTTTACCATTCTATAATAATGTAATTCCTGACCTGAGCAAACCACAAAGAGCACACAGGAAGTCTCCTCATTAGTTCTCCTCACCCCAAATTGGGGTCACCAAACTGGCTGTTGTGCTTTTCATATGATTCATCTCTCCCACACAATTTCCACATATATTACCAGAGCAACCTGGGACACACCATTCTCCCTACTTTGGATATTGGGAGCAGAAATGTTACATCACAGAACAGATTGCTGGAGAAGGCAGACTTCTTCAATCTAGGTTTTGCAGAAGGGGAGTCCATAATTTTACTGATGCCTCCCATTTGCAAATGTTAGACTTCCTATCAGATATCTGGGATCCCAAAAGCAGATCATACTGCTGCTAAGTTGGGGTTTCCCTATGAATGCCAAATGCTCATCAATTTACTTTGGAAGAAATGCATCAACTATTTTACCATTCTGATATTGTATCCAGTAATGTACACATCCTTAACAGAGGACTGTTTTGTGTGCAAAGTACACTTGTCTTAGCAGCTTTTCACAACACCATTTTCACAAATGTAGAATTAAAGCTCGGTGCCACCTTGTGACTTCCCATGCAGCACCATTTGAACTCAGTTAAACCCTGACTGAAACACAATCTGATGCAAAATCAGTCAGCTCATTGAGCTCTGTATCTACAGATCCATACCTGTCTTTCTAGACAGTCAGGGCAATAAACAGAAACTGAAACCAAGAATTGCCTATAAAGTAAGGACATCTGCAAAAACCTTTTTTTTAAAAAAGCCACAAAACGCTTCAAAAGTTTTACATTACATATTTTGGTTGCCTGGCAACTGGTCTCAAAAGTTTCCTTTCATGTTTTATTTCCCTGTGTTTCCCATGTTTATAGTATAATTATTGCTGTGACATCATAATCCCACCATTCAGCATCTGTCAGGGGGCCCCAATGTAGAATAAACACTCTTTCGACAGTCTTTACTACTGCAGGTTAGTTTACTAAATAGATCAATATTTGGTTTGTATAGTCAGAAGGATTAGGAGATGGAAGTGACTTTTGAAAAGCTTCCTTATCATGCCAAGGTCTAGGAACACCTGAGAATGTTGTAAAGAAAAGCCATTTCAGAAATAATAAAAAGGCATATATAAAAGCTACTCAAGGCTCTTGCAAACAGGTTTACAAGGAAAAGCCTGCTTTAAAAGACAGACATTTTATTCTGGAATTAGTAACATATTTAAACATTTATGGTTTTCACAAAAGCCACCTCTTGTTTGAAGAGTATTCGCCAAGGGCATCCCCCTTTCCCTTTTATTTAATCTGACTAAATGGATTCATGCCTGCAGAGGGTGCCGGATTACCTGAGCTGTACAATAAACTGACTCCTCTAATTATATGGCATGTTTTCCCTATCCCCATTTTGACATCTCTAATAAATCCACTCCGGTCCTTTCAAGTGTACAGCTGCTTATGTTGTCAATAAAACTGGAGTCTTGCTTTCCTGTAGAAATGGTTCAACCCACAACTGGGTATTTATTACTAAATATTCTACAAACATTGCACATGTTCTCTCATTCACCCATGTTGCTGTGCGCATCTACATCCCTAAATTCTAGGAGGGTGGCCCTATCATATACCTTTTGTAAGCATTTGAGGTGCGTGGTTGCCACCTGCAACATGGTTGATCCCACTTTGCTCCTGTCCTGGGAACATATAAAAGCAACATGATGGGGCTTTCTTCATTGGAGACAGAACATACAAATGACAGGTCTCCCTTGCATGTAAAGAAATCCAACCAGGCATGCAAAACTGTTTCTCCATTCCCAGCAATGGTGCACAAATAAGACTTCCTTAAGCATGCATCCATGATCACTGACCAAACAATGTATCTGGGAAACTTTCCTATAATGGTATATGCTGGAATATTAGATAATCTAGCATAGAAATAGGCAACCTTGTGCCCTCCAGATGTTTTGGACTACAGATCCTAGAAACCCTGACCATTGGCCATGCTAATCAGGGTTTATGGGAGTTGTAGTACAAAACATCTGGAGGGTGCAAGGTTGCCTGCCTCTGATCTAGGTCAAAATAAGAATGATGGGGAAGATATACTGGCTATGTAAGCTAATATAGCATATTATTTTCCAAAGGCTCCTGGGCTCGGCACTTTTAAAGTGAATCCATTTTAGTAGAAATTATATGTGACTTCTAAACTTTTACAAGCCTTAGACTGCATTTAATAGGAATGATATTACATATACATTCTCGGATATCAGCAAATATGAAAGGGAAATAATGTGTTTAAGAGCACTGTTTCACACTGAAACGCCTACAATGTCAGGGGAGGGAGCAGGATAATTTCAAGGGTAAAGATGATAAAAGCAACGTTTTTCATATAAACCACAACTGGTATTTTATTGCATCATATTTTAATAGTTTACAGTATAATTAGAACATGGACATTACTATTCTGCGGTGTGGGAGGGGGGTGAAGGGAAGAGAAGAAACGGGCTTTTTAAGGGGCTAATCAGAGAGGACTTCCCCACATTCTTAGGCCCATTCTCATTGTTGTAAAACTGAGGAACAGGCACTCTCTCCACATTCTTAGGTGGTCTGCAAAAATTCTGAAGAAAGTATTTCAGGGGACTTACATTTTTAGCAGAGAGAAGCAGCCAGAGGTTTCTCCATTTTCTTTCTTTTTAATGTTTTTTCTTTCTTGTTTTTATTTAAACAGCTTTTGCTTTGCATGTTTTAAGAACTTCCATAGTTGATATAGTAATGGGCTACTGCTGTACCAGATGGCCTTTGGAAGGGACTTTGAAAGCCTGAACTTCTATCTCAGTTTCCTGAGGGCAGACTAACGCTGGGAACAAAATGGAATCTGCATATGCTCAGGAGCACCTTCCTCTGTTTCCACAGGTCATATGTTCCAGGGCTGAGGGTTGCCCTTTGAGCAGCTTGCTTGTTTTCTCTCCTATAGCCCCAGTGGATCTAGTATACAGACACATACATACACACACCTTCCCCAAGGAGCCATTCTTTCTCTCACCCTCCCTAAGTAAATCTTGGGGATTCCTCCTCTTTCCCTCTTTCCCCTCTTGCTTCAAATTGCATTCATATTTCTCTCTCTCTCTCTCTCTCTCTCTCAATTATGCACATCAACTGGGTCTTTTCTTTTAAAATTTCTTGAACCGAATGTTCCTGAGCATCACATCCAGACATAGGGTTCTGCAAAGCTTTGAGCTCCAGAACCTCTTACCCTACATCAGATTCCATGGCATACAGCATCTCACCCAGAAAAGTGAAGCAAGAAACTTCCACTTCCCTCAAAAAAGAAAGCTGCCGCCACCCCCCACCCCCCCCGCTGTAGTTAGAACATATCCTCTTGACCTCTTCTCACCTTACAAACAGCCCCCTTCTCCCTCTGGGGCTCATATTGAATTCTAGATGCAGCTGTGTGTTGACATATCTGTCTGTATCAGAGGGAAGAGGGGTGAGAAGATGGCTTCCAGTCCAGCCCACAGAAATGGGAGGAGAGAAGGAATATGGTGTCCCAGCCCCAACAGCGCACAGACTACCATTCATGGAACATCCTGTGAAAGAGGAAGATGCCTTTGTCCCATGACCACAGAGTCACTCACTATAATCTTCACTGCCACTGAGCCAGTAAAACAAAAGCAGATTCTTCATGTTCCTTCCCCTGCCCCCAAATCCCCTTTGGAATAAATAGGTTTATTCTTCTGGATCAGCAGTAGTGAATTCTAGACAGATATCAGGCACTGATCTTTTGAGTTTGACATGAAGCTCCCTGTGCCTTTAACAGCTGCTGCAGAAATGCAAGAGGTGCAGCAATTCTCCAATATAAAGTTGCACTGATGGGGAAAGCTCTGCTTGTTGAATTTCTGCCTGTTATGCAGCTGATTCAGTCACTGACCCTCTTTAAAGGAAGAGGAAGGAAAAATATCTGTTCCTTATTAAAAGTCTCCAGAAAGCACACATCCTTGAGTCATGCTGCTAATAATAATAATGGATATTACCTTTTTAGTTTTACCCTACCACTCATGTGTTCAAATGTCCTACACATTTTCTGTCTGGTTTCTGCATTAATCTGTACGTGTGTGTGCGCGTCTGTCTGTCTGTCTGTCTGTCTATCTATCTATCTCCATGAAAGTTGATGTTTAAATATGTATTTGTGTATTTTTCTCTCAGAATACACATTTTTAAACAGATTTTTTTTTCTCAAAATACACATTTTAGGGTGCAGTCCTATTGCGATGATGGTAAGCCTCTGAACTCAGGATTAAGGTACTACCAGTGCCAGATTTAGGAACAAACCAAGTAAGCCATGGCTTAGGGCCTCATATTATGAGGGGCCTCTAAACGCTTTGGAGATAACCAAGATTTATTATAATTGAAAACGCTTTGGCTTAAATAACTTTTCATATAAAATCCACTTCCAAAATTCTGAACAGTGACCTCCCCATCATAATCCACACCCAACTGCATTCATTTCCTTTCCAGGGCTGCTGGATGCCTTGCATCATCCACAGGTTGCCCAGCCTCACTTCAGACTTCCGAGGAGACACTGGGAGTTAACTTACCAACACATCCTAAAGTACTGTTCCACACCAGGCATCATCTCCGCTAATCCCCTCCTGGCCACTTTCCCACTCCCACCCCTTTTTGCAAGAAGTATTTTTATTTAGTTGTTTCTCACTGCATCATTGCCTATGCGTATATGCAAATATAATGGTTTACCTCTCTACTATAATGTAATACATGTTTTTTCTCTTTATTCTTTATGGTATGGGGCCTTTGAATCTTGACATGGCTTAGGGCATGAGCATGTCTTAATCTGGTCCTGGGTACTTCTCTGCATGCCATCTTTGAATAAAGCAATAAACAACTAAATCAGTAAATAATGAACATAGTTAAACTGCTCAACATTTAGATATTTCAGTTTCATCAACAATATATCATTGCTGGTATATAAGGTCTAAGGTCTAGGGATGTGTGAATCACCAAAACTCAAATTTGTTGAGATTCTCTGAATTCTATCTCAAAGCTCGTCACAACTTGTTTTTGTCCCAGATTGCAATCTTTACGATTTTTTTTCCTTTTATAATAAAAATCCGTGCATATTTTTCCAAATGTATGCATCAATCGTGCACGTTTTAGAAATGTACGCATTCTTCTCCCACTGATTAAAGCAACTTTGTGTGCTTTTTTAAAAAGTATTTTCTATATATTAAATATATATTAAATATAGTAGTATTTTCAAATGTACACATGTTGATGAACTCCAGGGGTTTTTGGTCCACGAATCACATCACAACCTCAGAAACGTACAAACTTCAACCACAAATTGTATTGTATTTAGACCTCAGTAGGGACATATAAGAAATTATTTTCAGTTTATTTTTGACCAGAATTTTCCCTGTTTGCACCTCCTAGACTTGACTGCAATTGTGGTCAAAGTCTGTACATTTCTGAGGTTACAATGTCATTTGTGGACCAAAAAACCCTGGAGTTCATTAACATTTGAAAAATGCACATGAAAAATGCAACCCCTCCCCCAACAAAAAAAACAGTAATGCAGGCAAGCTTATAAGAAAGACATGAGAGCATGCTGGGTTTCTGCATTCTGTTCTTTTTCCCATAGTTTATTTTCATTACATGTCTGAACAGCAGCATCCTCCATACCTTACATTCAGTCATTTTGCTACTCCGTTTAGATTTATGCTAGGGAACTGATCCAATTGTGATCATGTCCTGCACTGTGGATCATTCATAGCTTTAATCCCTGTGTGTGTGTGTGTGTATAATTGTAGTTATAAATAGAGTGTCATTATTTTAATAAAAATAAACTTTTGATTCCTCACCCCACCAAAACAGTTTAACTGCAGCAAGAATCGTTGAAAGCATCACATTTCTCTAGGAGGAAAAAAAAAAAAAAGACAATTCACTCTAATTGAACTACATTTTGACAGCTCTGACTTTTCACATGATTATGTTTATTCAGAATGGCACAAAAGAGCCAGGCTTTCATTAGCTTTGAAACCAAGGGGGCAATCACCTTTAAAAATCATTAAAGTGATGCAAACCTTCACTCTTCCATAAGAGCAGAGATTTAAAACAACAAGCTTGCTCCCCACCCCTCTCCTCAGTTCTGTGCTCAGTGAACTGCAATGGAAGACAATGAATTACTTCCGAGCAGACATGTGTAGCCAACACCTCTCCTCGTGTCCACCCCTTTCATGATGCAGCTTTCCCTTCTGCCTATCAGCCTTGCTCCTCCCAGCCCACGCCGAAGCCAACTGGGGTCACACAGACTCTCAAACCATGTTGAAACCACCATGATAGGAAAATCCAGTGCAAAACGAGTTTGTGGAAAAGTGGCTTTTCAGGCAGAAAAATACACACTTGATGGCCTGGGTAGTGGGGATAATGCCAACTGCCACCATTATCCATGAGGGGCAGTAGAACCAGAGTAAATCCCTGTGTAGATGGGCCATAGAGCCTAAAGACCCCTAACAATGCAATGCTCTTGCTGGATAGAGATACAGCTCCTTAGATACAGCTCTGCAGCCAAGCTAACATATCCAGTCACTTGCCAGGTACATGACCCATCCTCCTACATCAAATCTATTCCATACTCAGGCTCCAGCACAGTAGCTCCCAACCCAAAGTGGACTAGAGTGGGGACTCAGTGCAGATGAGCAGCCACAATATTTGCATGGTGATAACAGGTACAGTCATAATCCATATACGTTCATGGTGCCCACAGCAGACATCAGTGGTGAGTACACGTGGCCACTGTGGCTGTATTTAAGAGGCCATGTTCTAAAGCACCCTGTTCATTTGGTGTTCTAATCTGAGTTCGAATTTGCATCTCTGAAACTCAGTGGGTCAGATCAGTGTAAGAGACTACAAACGCGATATTTTAATTGAAACAACACAATGACTGAAAATAATATCTTCGTATAGAAAATATTATTATTAACTTGAATACACTGTAAATAGTAATACCACTAACATTATTATTCAGAAAAATATTATAAATGGTCAGAGAAGGTCATAAGAAAGCAATCAATAAACCAACAAAATGGATATAGATGATTTAAAAATGGCATAAGAATGGTACTGAAATGACATTAACAAAGCAATCAAAGCAATTTCCTTTCTTATAACAGAAATGCAAGTCCGACAACTCTACCATTTCTCCAGTAAGCTGATGGATGGCCTACAGGGAAGCAGATGTCTTCAGTAAACCGCACTGATTCAACCTCCTTTCCAGATGAAGTCCACCTGTGAAACCTGGGAGCCCCAGATGACTTCTGGAGCTCACAGAACTCCCATGCAGATAATTTTATGAAGCTCCACATTTAGCATTAGAGTAGAAGCAGTGCTCAAAGTGGAGTGGGATGTCATCCCGCTACATTTCAGGTAGCTCTAACACCATCCCATTTCCTTTCAGTGGATATAAAACTACCATGGTATGCTACACGGAGCAGGGTGAGAACAGTATTGCAAAAACCCACTTGATCCACAGAGTTGGAAGAGAGAGAGAGAGAGAGAGAGAGAGAACTTAATCTTCCTCCAAGGCCTAAGTTCAGCAGAGTTTCTGCTGAGTTTGGGGCTTCAGTTCTTGCGGAAAGAAGAAGCCATCTTCGCCAAGTGCTAGATTTGCTTCTAAAAACAAAGATCACAGATATTCATTTACTCCTACTATATTCACCCCAAGATTTGAAAGTAGATATGTTGGCATTTCTTGATTCCTTCAATGTTAGCTGGTGTCAAAATTTCTCTTTAATGTTTACTACACATGCACGTGCATTTCAACAGTACCAAAGGTTCCCCCACCCCAAATTAGAACACTGATCCTGATTAAAACAGGCCCAAAGTTCATTCTGAGTTTCACCTCATGATTAAGCTCTGAAGATTCACAAATGTAAAGGCATAGAACGTAGATGACAGCTTCTAGTAAATCCAGAGAAAGATCCCAGAAGACCAAGGAAAGAATGTGCTTGGACAGAACTGACACATTTTGCAGCTGAGAAGCACTTTCCAGTAGAGAAACTCTTTCCCTGTCCTCCTTAGTAGCACAACAACTGGTCCCTTTGGATATCTGTATTTCAGACTGAAGTATTACTCAGCCTCTCAAAAGTTTCCAAGGTTCATATTTTACATTACTGTAAATACCTAATATTTCAAAACTGCCAAGATCCACCCGATCTCATTCAAAACCACAGATTCCGCACGTTTTTCATGTGAAAATATTAATCAGCACAGGTGTGTTGGGAGAGTTCATGAACTTCATGGCACTGCTGATCTGCATCTCACATCTGCAACAACCAGCTCCTGAGACAGGTGGCATTCGGGGCCATCTTGTGTTTCCGTCATGGGCAATTCACACAGCTGTAATTCACAGAACAGATGGAGGGTTTCATAGAAAAAAAGGCTTCACATCTGATGCAGCAGGATGAAGCAGCCACACTGCATGATAGCTCAAGGGCAAAAGTTCACATATGGGCTCGTCTAAGCACATTGACTCAGGGCCAAACAAGACTTGACATTATTTACATATTTAGTCCTTGTGTGGCTGTTTTCTTCTTTGGTATGAGGGAGGAGGACTTTAACCTGCCTCAGTTCCAATCCTCTTCCTGCCACCCCTGCTATTTATTGTAAGAGGTAAAACAGCCATGCAAAGGCCAAAGATATGAATAACGTCACGTCTAATTTAGTTTTATAGCTCAGGGAAGGGTAACAAAAGTAAGACCAAAACCAAAAAAACTCAGATCAAGAGTTTATTCCATTCAACACATCCCTGCCTCTCACATCTTAGAGACGAGTCCCTGAAGCTTTCCAAAAAGCGCTCAAACTGGCAAGCTTAGAAAGAAAGGGACTTGTATCATGCAGGCAGGGGCCATCAGCAATACCTTGCTTTGTTCTTTTCCAGTCCGAACCTAATGCTTAACTTGGTATATGAGAGGGCCATCCCTTAGAAGTTATCAGGGATTTATTCCAGCATTCTTAGTGTTAGGAAATAAGAAACACACAAATAAAGGTGTTGGCTTGGACTCTGAACTGACTCCGCCCACCCAGGCTAGCTACTGGATCCTCCTGGATGGGAAGCGTTAGGATCCTGCACTCACACCCTTGCCCATCCCACATTGCTCAGGAGAGATCCCAACACTCCAGAGAGATTTGTAGGTGCTGCAAGGGGGGACGGGAAGCTTTCCTTCCATAAACATCTTTAAATTAACTTACGCCATGGTTTATATGACACGGTTATATAACATGGTATATATGACATGGCTTGTTCCTTTCTGCCACACTTCAACTTTCACAAAGATCATGATGGAGGTGATCTTCCGTGCCTTCTGCCCTGTTTCATTTTCATCCAGCCTGTCATAGGCTCAGAATAAAAACTGGGCTTGCATCAGCACTACTCATTATACAGGGCATGCTGACTGCTAGAGAAAAGCCAGTCACCATTACTGCTGAAAGGACTGAAGCCAGGACTATTGATCTGCAAAGCATGAGCTCCACCCGTGAATTATGTTGCTTCCCAAAGAGGGTGTCATTGGGACTTCATGCCACTTGTGATGACCAACATGCAACTTGACTTAATAAGCTTAGTATTAGCAGACCCGCCCTTTTATTCACAATGGCTCTCACTTACTGCAGCCACGGCTGGTATGATCACACCATTAGTCAGCAAATTAGTTGACCATTTAAAAAAAAAAAATCAAAATCCAGAGGCATCCATTGCCTCTCTCATTAAAGTAGGGATGAGGAGAACATATGCAGATGGTAGAAAAGGACTGATCTCTGCCACCAGACATGACAACTCTAAAGATTATTTGTCTCTGCCGAGGTCTTCCATTGTTCAAAGTTACCACATACTTTGCACATTGACATCACTTGACCTATGTTAGAAAGGGGTGTGTGTGTGAAGGACATCATTTTACATCTCCCTATATCTTTCCTCTCCCCTGTTGTAAATATAAACCATGGGGGAAGAGAACTATGCATCCTCCCCAATCCTTACACCTTTTAGAGCAAGTGTCTCAAAGACTGATAGGAGCGATCCAGTCAATGATACTGTTAATTTTTATAATGCTTGCTATTCTTTCACATGTGGGATTCTGACAGGGAACTAAGATTAAAAATGATTTATGCATCAAAAGAGGAAGACCCTCTTACTTCTTACTGAGGAACACTCCAGTAACTAATGCAGCAGATGTAGTAAGCAACCTCAATTCACATGAAGACATCTGAAACCCCCTAAGAAATGTGATGAAGCTTATCAACATTCATTTAACTTCTCCTGGAAATTCATGCAGATGTTTTGCTCAAGCAGGACCTTCCACATTTGCCTTGAAAAACACAATGGCCAAAGGCCAACTCATAAGTGAGCCGGCCCCCTCATGTGATTACCTCAGAGCCATATGAGGCCACCACTGGCACCAAACAACTGTGGTGGTGGGAAGAAGTAGTAGATGTCACTGTCTGCTTGCTCCCTGGCTCTCTGCCTGTCAACCAAGCAAATACAAGCAATGAAGAGAAAGAGGATGACGAGCAATAGCAGCTGGTGACAATGGCGGTAGAGTCATTGAGGGTCTGAGAAGGTAGACTCCCTGAGAAGGTAGACTCACTGAGGGGAGGGGGCCCATTGAGGGTGTCTTGTCTAAGGGCCCTCAAAAACCTGGAGTGTTCACTGATTGGGGTGTTCACATGAGAAATCACCCATGTGAACGTGCCAGTTTATGTAAGGAATGCTTCCCTAAGAACCCAGCAACAGCTTTGCAAAGATGTGGGAGTAGGGATGGTGCAGACGCCCAACTGGGTCAGGGAGTCCATCGGGCTCCCCCTGCCCACACCCCCGGACCGTGCCCACTGAGCCCCTGGCCTCACTCACCCGCACTCACACCTGCCTGGACGCTCCCCGCACGAGCACCGGCCATTTTGCCGACTTTTTTTGACAAAAAAAAGGAGGTAATTAAAATGCACATATTTAAGTAAGTGCATATTCAGGCTGGGAAAACTTAATCTATACAATATTAGAGCCACTGTGCCTCTAATAGTGTGTAGATCAAGCTTTCCCAACCCAAATGTGCACATATTTAAATATGTGCATTTTTAATTACCTACATTTTCGTTAAAAAAAAATTGGCAAAATGGTGGGTGCTCATGGATGGGACCCAGGGTGAGTGCAGGTTGCTCATCAAGCTCATGGGGGCTTGAGAGCAGGTTTGGGGGGGGCTCAAGTGGGGGCGGTGCTTCAGTGTGCTCTCGCTGATACCAGACAGGGGTGGGTTTGCACATCCTTATGTGGGAGCTACCTCATCTATGAACCAAGCCTGATCAAAGTGTGCAAAACCTGCGACTGGCCCCTTCGAAACATTGCACTAATTGCTATTAGCGATCTTCTTTGAGCTGCCTTCAAAATCCTTCCAGATATTTTCCCAGAGCACAGAGCACACATGCTCATTTCGATTTAGGCAACATTCAGTTGCTGCTGAGAAAGCTTTGCTCCCATGACAATGAGCAGCAGCTTCAGATATTATGGGAAGTATTGACAAGCAGATGTATGAACTGTCAACACTTCTGCTCTTGGCAGTTTTACTGGAACATCCCAAAGGGGGATAACACAATGGAGAGGGGCAGATTCTGGTGGGCACTCAGATGTGACCTCCCCTTTGCTTGTGATTTTCATAATATCCAGACGCCACCCTACTAACATAGGAGGGTATTGTTCAGAACATAACTATCTTTACATTCCCCTTTTCAGGGTTTACTGTTATCTTGTACAACTTGATGCCTTTCTAATTTTGGTGTTTTCAACACATTATTAAGTCTCATTACTGACACCTTTGGAGGATGTCATGACTTCATCCACTCAGAATTTCTCGCCATGGCAACAGGTCTTGAGACAATACTGTGAAAAGGTGGTGCACTTGTTTCCTCTGTAATAGAAAGACTTTTACAAGGCCTATTCCACTGGACTGGAGACTCTATTGTAAATCATTTCACAATTGCTGCCTTTGAATCTCTGCAACAGGTCTGCTTTTAATAAACTTTTATAAAGAAACATTAATGCTGCCTTGAAAGTGCAACAATTAAGCACATTCTATATGAATGAATCATCATGAAAGGGGATTTCGATACTGTGGAATGCTTACATAAGTGCACTTTATGTTTTAGAATGGAGGATAGTTGTTTTATAGTTGAAAATTAGGATGAGTGAATCTTAAGTCACAAATAATGGCATATGGAATTCACCTTACCATGTTCTCATGTTGTATAAAAGGATGTGGCTCTGTGGATGTCAACAGAGTCATTTTTTGCTTTGTCAACAAAGTATTTTTTCCCCCTGTTTAAAGGACGGCAGTCTGTTGTGGTCAACAAGTTGCAAGTGTTGCAAGGAAAGAGGCAGCAAAGTGTACAACATTTCAAAGCAAACGAGGGCTTACCAGGAAAGGTAGGAGGGGTAATATCTTTTTTTAACCTTAAAAACAAACACCAATCTCCCAGCCACCTCAAGCAGCCGGGAGCAAGTGCAACATATATCCATATGGGCAGCCATGTTTCTCCACATCATCATGAGGGAACAACACTGCATCATTGTGTGCACGGGCATGTGGTGGTGGGAAGGCAGCTCCTACACTTAGGGACATCTGGATTTTGTGTAATCCATTCTGTCTGCGTTTCACAGGTTGTCATGCATCATTTGTTCTGGTATACATTCACATCAGGAATAATTTAAAAATGGCAGAAAAGTATGAAAAGAATTCCGCTATGAGTTTTGCAGCAATTTACATAATTTCCATTAGTACAAAACATTTCACGTATTTATCTGCTTCCACCAGCCAGCATGGCATTGCGTTACGCATACTTCAGTCAGCTTACAGTGAGCAGAACATGCACAAAAAGGAATGCTTCATGGAGGCTGAACAGAAGGGATGAACGGATGCTCCCCAGTTCGGGTCCTCTGGGCACCAACTGAACAACTGATGCAGATTGTGTGTCCCCAGATTTTCACTTGAGCTCCCTGCACTCATCGAGTTTCCTGTACATGGCAACTGTAACCTTGCGCATATTGCGCATATTCATGGTGCCATTTACATCAGATTAAACATGTACATATTCACAATCACCACTTTTTTTTTTTTTTTTTGCAAAATGGCACTCATGGAACTCCCCTTCATGGATCACTGCCTTGTTGTGGTGAAGGGGCTTGCGTAACTCAGTAAATCCATAAGCTATGCCATGCAGGGCCACCCAAGACAGACAGGTCATGGTGGAGAGTTCTGACAAAATGTGGTCCACTGGAGAAGGAAATGGCAACCCACTCCAGTATTCTTGTCAAGAAAACCCCATGGAACGTATCACAAGGCTAAAAGATATGACGCCGGAAGATGAGCCCCTCAGGTCGGAAGGTGTCCAATATACTACTGGGGAAGAGCAGAGGGAATTTCCAAGTAGCACCAGAAAGAGTGAAGCGGCTGGGCCAAAGCTGAAAGGGCACTCAGCTGTGGATGTGTCTGGTGGTGAAAAGAAAATCTGATGCTGTAAAGAACAATATTGTTTAGGAACCTGGAATGTCAGATCAATGAATCAAGGTAAGCTGGAGGTGGTCAAACATGAGATGGCAAGACTGGACATTGACATCTTGGGAATCAGCGAACTAAAATGGACAGGCATGGGTGAATTTAATTCAGGTGACCATTATATCTACTACTGTGGGCAAGAATCCCTTAGAAGAAATGGAGTAGCACTCATAGTCAACAAAAGGGTGGGAAAAGCAGTATTGGGGTACAATCTCAAAAACGATAGAATGATCTCAGTACGAATCCAAGGTAAACCATTCAACATCACAGTAATTCAAGTCTATGCCCCAACCACTGAGGCTGAAGAAGCTGAGGTTGATTGGTTCTATGAAGACCTACAACACCTTCTAGAACTAACACTAAGAAAAGATGTCCTCTTCATCATAGGGGATTGGAATGCTAAAGTAGGAAGTCAAGAAATCACCGGGATAACAGGCAAGCATGGCCTTGGTGTACAAAATGAAGCAGGACAAAGGCTAATCAAGTTTTGCCAAGAGAACACGCTGCTCATAGCAAACATTCTTTTCCAGCAGCACAAGAGGCGACTCTACACATGGACATCACCAGATGGTCAATATTGAAATCAGATTGATTATGTACTTTGCAGTCAAAGATGGAGAAGCTCTATACAGTCAGTAAAAACAAGACCTGGAGCTGACTGTGGCTCAGATCATGAGCTTCTTCTTGCAAAATTTCGGCTTAAATTGAAGAACGTAGGGAAAACCACTAAACCATTCAAGTATGACCTAAATCAAATCCCTTATGAATATACACACAGTGGAGGTGAGGAATAGATTTAAGGGATTAGACCTGATAGACAGAGTGCCTGAGGAACTATGGACGCAGGTCCGTAACATTGTTCAGGAGGCAGCCAGCAACTCAATCCATCCCAAAGAAAAAGAAATGCAAGAAAGCCAAGTGGCTGTCTGTTGAGGCTTTACAAGTAGCTGAGGAAAGAAGGGAAGCGAAAAGCAAGGGAGAAAGGGGAAGATATATCCAACTGAACGCAGAGTTCCAGAGAATAGCAAGGAGATACAAGAAGGCCTTCTTAAATGAACAATGCAAAGAAATCGAGGAAAACAATAGAATGGGAAAGACTAGAGATCTTTTCAAGAAAATCGGAGATATCAAGGGAACGTTTTGTGCAAAGACGGGCAAGATAAAGGACAAAGAAGGCAGGGAAACTGAACTGCTAACTGAAGCACACGAGATTAAGAAGAGGTGGCAAGAATACACAGAAGAACTATACAGGAAAGATCTTAATGTCCCTGATAGCCATGATAGTGAGGTCACTGAACTTGAGCCGGACATCCTCGAGAGTGAAGTCAAGTGGGCCTTAGGAAGCATTACTAACAACAAAGCTGGTGGAGATGACAGTATTCCAGCTGAGCTATTTAAAATCCTAAAAGATGATGCTGTTAAAGTGCTGCACTCAATATGCCAACAAATTTGGAACACTCAACAGTGGCCACAAGACTGGAAAAGGTCAGTTTACATTCCAATTCCAAAGAAGGGCAACGCCAAAGAGTGTTCAAACTACCGCACAATTGCGCTCATTTCACATGCCAGCAAAGTGATGCTCAAAATCCTACAAGCTAGGTTTCAGCAGCATGTGAACTGAGAACTACCAGTATTACAAGCTGGGTTTCGAAGAGGCAGAGGAACTAGAGATCAAATCGCCAACATTTGCTGCATTATGGAGAAAGCAAGAGAATTCCAGAAAAACGTCTATTTCTGCTTCATTGACTACGCTAAAGACTTTGATTGTGTGGATCACAACGAACTGTGGCAAATTCTTAAAGAGATGGGGGTACCAGACCACCTTACCTGTCTCCTGAGAAACCTGTATGAGGGAGAAGAAGCAACAGTAAGAACCGGACATGGTCCCATGGAACAACCAATTGGTTCAAAATTGGGAAAGGAGTACAACAAGGCTGTATATTGTCGCCCTGCTTATTTAATTTATATGCAGAATACATCATGAGAAACGCCGGGTTGGATGAATCACAGGTCGGAATGAAGATTGCCGGGAGAATTATCAACAACCTCCGATATGCAGATGATACCACCCTAATGGCAGAAAGCGAAGAGGATCTAAAGAGCCTCTTGTGGAGGGTGAAAGTGGAGAGTGCAAAAGCTGGTTTGAAACTCAACATTAAAAAAACTAAGACCATGGCATCTGGCCCCATTACTTCCTGGCATATAGAAGGGGAAGAAATGGAAGCAGTGACAGATTTTACTTTCTTGGGCTCCAAGATCACCGCAGACGGTGACTGTAGCCATGAAATTAAAAGACGCTTGCTCCTTGGGAGGAAAGCTATGGCACACCCAGACAGCATAGTAAGAAGCAGAAATATCACCTTGTCTAATCAAAGCTATGGTTTTCCCGGTAGTAATGTATGGCTGTGAGAGCTGGACTATAAGGAAGGCTGAGCGCCGAAGAAGAATGGATGCTTTCCAACTGTGGTGCTGGAGAAGACTCTTACGAGTCCCCTGGACTGCAAGGAGGTCAAATCAGTCCATCCTAAAGGAAATCAACCCTGAGTGCTCATTGGAAGGACAGATACTGAAGCTGAAGCTCCAATATTTTGGCCACCTAATGCGAAGAGAAAACTCCCTGGAAAGGTCCCTGATGCTGGGAAAGATTGAAGGCAAAAAGAGAAGGGGACGGCAGAGGATGAGATGGCTAGATAGCATCACCGATGCAATGAATATGAACTTGAGCACACTCCGGGAGAGAGCGGAGGACAGGAAGGCCTGGCGTGCTATGGTCCATGGGGTCACGAAGAGTCGGATATGACTTAACGACTCAACAACAACAACAACAACAAAAACTCATGGAACTGGTGGAAGGGTCCAGGATGAGTGCATGTGCCTCGGCAAGTGCGGGGGGGGGGGGACTTGAGCTCAGCAGGCATAGCTCAGGGCCATGGGTGGTGGGGAGTCCACCGGACTCCCAGACCCAATCGGGTGCACACACCATCCCTACTGAAGTGAGGTTAGAGATGTATTAAACTTGGGGGGCGGGTTTTAAAAGGTTTAGATATTTGTGTAATTTTTCAGAATGGCATATGTATTACCTTATTTTCCAGTAACTTTCATATTTTCAAACAAATACATATTTGTAATTTGGGGGAAAGTAAAACAAAATGGTTCAAAACTCCATGGAACGCCACATGGCTCAAAGAGGCTGGCTTGCCACGGAAACCATAGGATGAATTCAGAGAAATCTGAACTCATTTGAATCCATCTCAGCTCTGGCACCCCTACCTACACTGGATTTAAGCAAGCAAGCAAGCAAGCAAGCAAGCAAATAAATAAATAAGAAACGTCCCTACCTGCTCTTAGCCATCATTACAAAACATTGTTCCTGGGGGCTTTGGGCAGAAAAACAATAAAAGTTGCAAGCCAGAGGCTACTGGAGGAGATCCTGTGGCAAGCAGTCACACACACACACACACACACACACACGTGTGCACACACATTTAACTTCTGCCCCCTGCTTCCAAAAATTTCATTATGGTTGGTGCCCCCCACCCTTATTTCAGCTTCTACAGTACTACAATATAGAGAACTTTAAGTTCAGCACCACCTGCCCTGGCCTTAGCAGGGAAATACATCTAACCAGCTTTGGTTATATTGACTCTCCCTCCCAAATCAGCTTCAAACAAACTCTTTAAGCTATTAACCAATTGCTCAATGTCTGGAACAGGAGACAAGGAGAAACCAGAAAGGTGGGACCAACTAAGAAACATTCAAAATCTGGGGGGGAAAAATGAACATTAAAAAAATGCTGTCTTAAAGGAAAGGGATTTTTTAAAAGACGTGTGCTAGGTTTGCCAGTTGAAGAAACCAGATGAGCACAGCACATGTTTCTTTCGTCAGTAATTCCACATCCCATCTGCACTTACGCTCTCGGTTGGTGAAAAGATATTAGATGAACTCTGGGTGCAGCCGTCAGGAAAAGGAAGTAACTAAGTCTGCACAGTGGTCTTTCACAATTGTTAGAGTTTACAGGCAGGAGATAAAACAAAATGGCCCCAATAAAACGTTGAAAAAAAGGCTCTAAACTTTTTAATGAAATCATATTATGGCACCATATCAAGCATACCTTACATAGGCTTGGTGGCGTAGCTCTCTGTAAAGTGTTCAATGGCATCCGACTAAGATCCCTACATCATGTAGTCATCCCAAGGGAATGCAAGAGCCATTTAAGAATGCTTCCAGGCCACCATCATTCTCTTGTACTCCAAAGCCACAACCACTGTTGATTTGAAAGAGGAAGAAAGGAAAGAAAGACAGCAGGAGTGTCTTTTAATTATGGGTGGAGGATATTCTCCTCCCAGGCCCCTTGTCCGTGCTTTCCTTGCGTGTGAAATGCTGTGGAATTTTAATGCAGAAGCACCTGTTATCTCCGTTCAAGAAATATTGGTTGTACACAATGAGAGCTGCTATGCACCTGACACAGCAGGAGAACCAGAGTTAGGCAGTGATGACACAGCGTTTGAACAACACATTTGCTGCCACAGTTATTGCTTGTTGCCAGCTTCACAGTTGCTGCCTCTCATGCTGGGCTGGGAAGGCACAAAACCTCTATCCCAGGAGTGGACAATTTGTGGCCTTCCAGATGTTTTGCCCTACAAGTCCCAGCATCCCTCACCATCAGCTATGCTGGCTAGGGCTGATAGGAGTTGTAGGCCAACATTTCTGGAGGGCCACAAGTTGCCCACCACTCCTCTGCCTATATGGTTCGGCTTACTGGCATTTTATTAACTGTGAAAACAATGCCCAACCCCTTCAAAGGTCCAGCATTTGACCCGCTAACAGGGCTGGCTCCAGATTTGAGGACAGTCGGGGGGGGGGCAAAGAGGCCTTTGCTGGGGCGCTTTATGCTTACCTGGCAGTGGCAGTAATACTAGTATTCCAAGTAGCACTCCCATTTAAATGGGAGCTGCCATTTAAATGTCCCACATTGCCCTGGAGTGCCCAAATTAAAAATAGAGGCTTAAAGACCCCCAGCCTGTTGTGGAGGGGCTATGGAAGATGGCACTGCTGGTGGGCCCTGATGGGGCAATGGAGCACCACCAGCTGCAGTAAGATGCCAGGTGTGGTGTAGTGGCTAGAGTGCTGGACTGGGAGCCCAGCGATCTGGGTTCTAGTCCCCACTCAGCCATGGAAGCTCACTGGGTGACTTTGGGCCAGTCACAGACTCTCAGCCCAACCTACCTCACAGGGTTGTTGTGAGGATAAAATGGAGAGGAGGAGGATCATGTAAGCCGCCTTGGGTTCCTTGCAACAGGAAAAAAGGCGGGATATAAATGCAATAAAATAAAATAAAATAATAATAATAAAAAAAGGTGCTGGTGCCACCCCTGAGTAGAAATCTCACACAGCTGGACCAGCATGCAAGTGCAATGGAAACTATGCTGGCACACCCACACACTGATTCACACACACACACACCACACCACACCATCAGTGTAGCCAATCCTGGCTCCTTAATGAGTGTACCTACATAATATATGCATGGTTTTGTCACCATGTTACTTGACATTTTCAATGTATACAATTTGGTTTCGATGTGGGGATTTGCAATAATAACAATAATATTCCCCCACCACCCAAAAAACTCACACACAGAGGATCTGTTCTTGTTTTACAGGAGTGGTATGGTTACTGCTCCTTTGTGGCTATATCCGACAGCATTCAAATACTGTTAAACAGGCAAACATCTCCCTGGTGGATGATCTATACTGGGAACTAGACAGGATAAGAGTATACTTGCTGATTCTCCTTGACTTCTCAGTGGCATTTGATATCATGGACTATAGTGTCCTTCTATGCCCCCTTGCCAGGATGGGACTGGAGGGGCACCATTTTGTGGTGGTATGGTCATTCTTAGTGGATGGGTCTCAGAAGGGAGCTTCCTGCTCTATCTTATGGCCTTTGGCTTGTGAGATTTCACAGGATTCCATTCCTGTTTCCCATGCTGTTTAAAAGCTACATGAAACCATTGGTGGAGATGGTCTGGGAAGGTGGGGTACAGTATCAACCCAAGGAGGCAGTGCCTGAGTCGATGATGGACTGGATGCATGCAAAAAATTAACCCCAAACCTGAAATAAGAGAGCATACCATGGTGTTATAGCAAAAAAAAAGAAAAAAAGAACAAGAACAAGAAGATGTGAAGAAACACCTCTCTTTTCCCAGGCCACTACTCTCTGCCTCTTTGTAGCTTCTTAATGTATATTATATAAGCAGATTGCGGTATAAAGCATTTACATACAGAGTATGCAAGGCTAACCCACGACACAACTTAGGTGAAATACTTGGACCTGAGCCCATTGAGTCTCATGGATCTCAACAAATAAACTGCTGCAGTTTTGTTGCACAGAGTTTTCATTATGCTAGCTGGGCATCCTTTGTAGCTGTTCCCTGGAGTGAAAATGTCAGCCAAAATGTGGAGTTAAAAGCATGCTACTCAGCAAAAGTTCCACCATCTTTCATTTCCATTTGTGCCAGCTCAGGCCAAGTAACGTCTAGCTTGCAATGTTTTCCACTTCCTAGACTGGTTTTCCAGGTTACTTGCCGAAACAACACACATTTTAAAACATTTTAATATCCATGCCATCAGCCCCAATTGTCTGAAATGGAGCTTTGATATTATGCAGGACACTAGAATGGAATACCCAGAAGAAAGCTGGAAAATATCTGCATTGCTGTTATTTGTAAATGCATTTTCTCCATCTACACACTTTTTCTGTTCACTTCCAGTCAGGGTTGATCTCTTTTTAAAGTGTCCTCCAAAGAGAGAGAAAAAATTGCCTTTTTGACATTATTATTTCAACTGGCAAAGATTGGGCAGGCATATTGTGTTTCTCACATTCCTTGTAATGCAACAGAATAAAAGATTTGTTGCACCTAGTAATGTCTTCTGTTTCTGCTTCAGTCTTAAAGGCTATTAGGTAGAATTTTCCCCCTGAGATGTTCCATAACCATTGACCTCAGTGGCTTTAACCAGAAAAAATCATTTGAAAATGGATGAATAACTCCTTTTAGAACTACTGTACAAGATCTCTAAGCGGTTAATGCAACTGGCACTTGCCTGCTGCCTGCAATTCTAAAACATTGGCCTTGACCCACAACGTAGAAATATGTAAAGAATGAATTTGAATTGGAGCGTTCGCTAGAGGAAATGAATACTGTCCTCTAGCAGGCAAACTGAACAACACTTTTTTATTTTTAAAGTCTAAATGTATTTTTATGGAACAGTGCGGCTGGACTGATTAGAATGGACAACAGGCCTGGGCCTGAACTTATTTTACCCAATTTCAGGATTCATGCCCCATCCACAGGACAGCCATTTCAGGGGAATGGTTTGTCCAGTTTGGTTGGGGGTATGCTTTAATTGCTGTTCTGGCAGGTTGACATTTTGCTTGCTGACATTTTTGCCTTTTAACTTCTAAAATGCCACTGCTGGTGAGGGTGGCAGTAGCTGTCCTCTCCTCTCCCTCCCAGGTATAGCATTAAGCCACAGTAGCCAGAGTAAAAGCTCTGGCTACTGCCATGTTTCAGAGCTCCCAGCATACCTCTGGAGTGATTTCAGAGGCATGCTGGGAGTAGAGATACATAGCAAGTGAAGCTGTTCTCCTGACATGATGCTTTAATTCTAAATATGGCAGCAGTTGGAGAAAGAGGGGGAGATATCCCCACAGAAGCTTTCAAAAAGTTAAAGGGGTGGGGGGTCTGCTGGCAAGCCACCCCACCACAGAGTTAAGTGCATGCTCTCCACCCAAACCAATCAAACCAATTTGCACACATACACACGCACGCACACTGACCAACAACCAAAATGGCCACCCAAATTTGCCAACTGCAGCTGGGTTGGCAAATTTGGATGAGAGCGTTTCGCTGCAGGCCCAGGTCATATAATATAGTAAGAGTTCAAAGCTGGGCTCCTATGGGCTATAACTCTGGGTGTAGGAATGTAAGTCCTGCATCAAACCTAGATTACTCTTCACCTCACCCACTACCTAAAGTTGTGGTAACCACTGCTGCCCTCCTCAGCCATCAACAAGGTTACCACTGCCATGGTGGGAGTTGGGCCAAGTCTGGTGCCATTCCTGCTACCCACCATTCTAATTTCTTGTGCTTCGCTGAGGGAGCAGGCCCAGAGCAATCCAGCCTAGGGTTTGCCTGTCTTCCCAATATCTGCAGTGGCTGGTTAGATTGATGTCACCATAGTTAAACCACAAGATGTAGTGATGCCACCAACTTGGATGGCTTTGAAGGGCGGTTAGAAAAAATTATGGAGGATGAGGTTATCAATGGCTACTTGTCATGACGGGTATATGTTGCCTCCAGTATCAGAAGCAGTATGTCTCTGTATACCACTTGCTGAGGAATATGAATGGGAGGATGCCATTGCTTGTGGGCTTACCATCTGTTTGGCCACTGTGGAAAAGACTAGATAGGCCTTTGGTCTGATCCAGCATGGCTCTTTCTTAAGTTCTTCCTTCAGGTTTTTGTTTGTTTTTCTAAATTGACGCATAGTTATAGTTGAACTTACAGTGGGATATCAAGCAGAGCCTGGAATAAAAACCATTGCTTATGATATTGGCTGGTGTCACAGACCAACAACACCTTGTTCTGTGAGTGGACGGGAAAACAGGGAAAACAGTGTGCCCACACTCCTTTTTGCCCTTCCCTTCCTGTGGCTTTTTCCGGTGCTACCAGGTAGAACACTGTTTTTCCCTTCTGGCTCGTCCACCAAACCAACCTTAAAACTCTCTGGGTCTCAGTTATCTAATTTAAGGTGTGTGTGTGTGCGCGCGCGTGCGCGCATGTGTGTGCACGCGGCAAGGGTGGCTATTAGACATGGGGTGGATAACCCAAAAGAAAAGAGACCACAAAGTTTCAAACAACAAAATTTCAATTTGACTGAAGAAAAATGTTAATAGGGAAAAGTTTTAAAATTGGAATGGATACACACACAGTACCAAAACACCCCAGTATGAGCAATGAAAACAACCAGGGATAAATTTATCCAGCTACCTTAAATAGACTGTATCCCTATATTACCCAGGTTTCTTTTTCAAGTAATATTCCCATCTTTGGTCCAGCTCTCTCAATCTGTCATCCAGTTATAGCAGCATTGACTCTTTCTTTCTAGGATGTTGGCTTGCTTGCCTTCCTTTCTCCTCCCCTCCCCCCCCTCTGCTTAAGCTTTTCTTTCTTAAAATTAGCTTTTCCACTCCACAACTCCAGCCAATAAGGAGGGTAGTTTCTTGTTCATTTCTGCAAACTATTCCATTTCCTTAATTTAATTTTCTCTCTCTCATTCTCTCTCCCCCTCGCTTCCTCTGACCTTCTGTTGAACTTTACCATCTCCTACTCCTCTGAGCACCACTTCCTGACCTCTACATCCTAACTAAATGTTTGACCTCTAAACTATTAACCTTTTCACTGAAATTGAATACAGGTATACACACAAATATTTAACTCCATAATATCCAAACTAAATACAAAAATGGCAGACAGTTCTGTTCCTTCACTTCAGGGATAAGAAGCTCCCCCAAAGTTTTGGTTAGGCAAACGCTGAGCTATACAGCTTCTTTTCCCCAGGCCTTGAGAACATCACTCAGCTTACCTGCCAGCCCTAAAACGTAAAAAAATATATATCTCACTTTGAAGACATTTGCCTAGCTCTGTGTGACAAAATGTTGGAACAAGAACAGACTTCCTGTGTCCCCTCACCCTCCACCCTGCTGGGGCAACAACAGCAGCACTGGGGAAAAGATGCAGGCAAAGTAGCTCAGAAGAACGCCTGTCGTATGCTGGTCCTTGGCCTTGCATCTTGAGGGACTTGCCTCAGGAAGAAAAAATAACAAGTAGCCACTCTTTTGCAAGATACCAAACTAGGCACTTACAAGCACGTTACACAGCTGCAACCCCCTTGTAACCAGGGAGACTTACTTCAGAGTAGCCTGATTCCAAAAAATGAAGAGTGTTCTTTTCTTCAGAACAATTGGCTTCATGTATATGCAGATTGATATAATCAATGAGTCAACTGAAACTCATACAATTTAATCAACTAAGATTTAGTTTGGTGACAGCTAAGGATGCTGGAGAAATTCGAGAGGGACTAAAATGAGCTCAGATTTCTAAGAATCTGACCTGTGGAATCCACTGTGGAGCAACCCCCTCAGGCCACATGGAGCCTGTGGACTTTTGGATTTTTATTTTTTTTTTACTTTCCTGAAATTTACACATATTTATTAATAGGAGAATACACACATTTCTGCTGAGGAAAAGTTGAATGGAACGGGAGACAATGCGCTAAATGTTACATACTAAGGTAAATTATGTAAATCGTTACGAAAACTCTTATGTAATTATTTGGGTATTTGGCTACATGACCCAAAAAAATGTGCATCTGTCTGTGTGCGGATGATGGAACAAAAGGCAATCTGTGAAACACAGACGGAGTGGATTTTACACAGTCCGTACATCCCTAGTGACAGCCCCACCCCATTCATCAATATTCCATATAACAATAGTGCAGGCAATAGATGACAGGGCTTGATTACTGCCAAAACTGTGACCACCATAAAACTCCAAAACTTGTACATCGCCATGCCACCAAGAACATGCAGAGAACAAAACCTACATGAAAAAAATACTACTGTTTGGAAGAATTACAATGGTACGAGCCTTAAATGCAGATCTCCTAGGTCAGTTTTTGCAAGGTGATATTCCTGCTTCGGTTGAAGTGGCAGGAATAGGAATGGCATATATGGTTCTTCTTTAGAGTTGAGTTCACACTGAGAAAAACGAAAAAATGAATAGATGCATCTGTCATCAAACTAAGAGGATTTTAGTACAAAAGCATCCCTGTTTCAGTGGGAAAATATTTAGTGAATTCCGAATGAATAAGAGGAAGTAGTAGCTGGGTTCTACTGCCTCTTTGTCTAGGACAATGTAGTGATACTGCAAGGAAGTCATTATTAGAATGCCCAGTAGTCAATTCCTTCACAAGCCAAACCTGTGTCCCATTATAGGCCGTGAACAGGCTTTGCAAACTTTTTCCTCATGATGCTAATAAAAACCAGGCTCCCAATTGCAATCTATTGCTTCAGAAATCAAATTGTCTTACTGAGTCATTTCCAGATTTGGGTTTTGACTCTTCAAAGATATATCAGCAGATCCATGTGTTACATTTGGCTCTCAGTGCAGTTTGGGGAAAACCTCTGGTGGAAATCTTTAAACCTGAGCACCTCCCATCACCACCCTATCACATCAGTCTATTAGCAGGGTCCAAGTTCATCACATCCTCAAATTCTGATAGTTGAGGAAGCACGCTTTTTCTGAATTAAAAGTAAAGGTCCACTTCAAGCTTACTGCCAAAAATACTTTCTTTCAGATAGGGATATTGGAGAAATCCGCAGTGGGTTTAAATGAGATCCGATTTCTGTGAAACCAGCCTGCGGATTCCGCAGTGGACTGGCCTTTTCCAAGTCGCGCAGATTCTGTGGACTTGCAGACTGCTTTTTAACATGGGAGAGGAGGGTGTTTGCACAAATGCACACTTGCACAAGTCTGTATTAGTGCAAATGTGCATTTGCGAATGAACAAAATCTCAGATGCAACCCCCCCAATTCCATCAATGAGTGGACAATGGAACAAAAGATGCCTGACAGTCTGGGAAAGACGGATGGAACAGATTTAACAAATTCCACACATCCTTATTTTCAAAGAGTCAAAACTGCCTACCCTCAAAGGAGCCCATCTCCACATTTCCCTAAGTCACTGTTCTAAAGGGGCCGCAGTGGCTTCGTGGTTAAGACGCTGAACTGCAGCTCAGAAGGTCGGCAGGACAGCAGTTCGAGACCTGAGTGCCGCGTGATGGAGTGAGCTCCCGTCTTCAGTCCTAGCTCCTGCCAACCTAGCAGTTCGAAAGCAAGACATTGCAAGTACATAAATAGGTACCGCTTTGGCGGGAAAGGTAACAGCATCCTGTGCACCTTGGTGTTCAGTCATGCCGGCCACATGACCAACGGAAGCGTCTTCGGACCGCGCTGGCTCTTCAGCTTAGAAATGGAGATGAGCACCACCCCCTAGAGTCAGACACGACTGGCTGGGGACACCTTTACCTTTTACACTGTTCTAAGCATGCCTCCTGACTAAAGGCACAGTGATTCACAGAGACACCCAACAGGCAGGCTCCTATGAGAGTCAATAATTTTGCTACATATTTGGTAGAAGTGGGGAACTGTGGTCCTCCAGATCCTGTTGAGCTACAAATCCCATCATCCCAACCATTACCCATGCCAAAAGAGGCTGATGAGAGTTATAGTCCAACAACATGTGAAGGGCCACAGGATTCCCCACTCCTACTATATGCATGGCACTGGGATAAAATGGCCACTCAAGTTCATTGATTCATTTGTGGGCAGCGAGCTTGGCAACCATTTATCTGATTTTCAGGATATCACATGCAAAAAAATCAGTGGCACCAGTGTGCTTACTTTTCGGGCAAGGGGAGGGCATCTTCAATGATCTTTTAAAATATACTTTACTTTGCTGCCACCTCAACAGAACCATCCCAACAGCAACACAGCTCTGCTCTTGGTAGCCCAGCTGCAATATTTTAAACCTCAAAATGACCCAGATGCAGCATTGTTCTGGGGCATGGGGGGAACATGGGGGCTACAATGGTGGCCATGTGTCCTCTTTTACAGATGACAGTCCTCTATTTGAGGACTTTTACAGATGACAGTCCTCTATTGGAAGGCCTACTAGTGGACTGTCCTCTATTTTGAAGGCATCCTCTATTTGAAGTACTATCCAGTCCAAGTCTGGTTTAAAGATAAAAGAACCATCAGAAGGAAGGGCCTTAAAGTCACCCACCGACAGCACCTGAACAGCTGACAGAACAGGTCACCTGGTCACAGACTTCCACGCTATGGGGAGATGTACTGGATTTCTATTTAAATTATAATAATTATTTCTAAATTTGCATCTATAGATATAAATTCACATATACAAATTTTATGCAGATTGGAACCCTCTGTTTCAGGGATGCATCTCCTCTTTTTTGGCAGTTCGCAGCAAGTTAACCCATGACTTCAGTGTAGAAGATAGCAGCCCTATGTAATATTCAGCCATATTCTCAGTACTTGTCATTAACCATGTTGTTGTCTTTCTTCCATGTTATTCACATATAGGTAGGGATGTCGTGAGCATCCGTCTGGGGGCTCGAGCTCGGCGGGTTCCCACCAGTTTGGCCCCCCGGACAACAGTCCGCAACTTCCTGCTCTTGCCCGACTCAGCCCATGCTGAGTTGGGCAAGGACTGCGGCCCCCACTCCTTGCTGAGCGGCAACAGCAGGATGGGAAGCCGCTGAGAGCAAATGTGCCCCTCTCTGCTGGTGCTCAGCAGAGAGGGGAGCAGTTGCTCTGGGCAGTGGGAGAGGCTCTCTCCCATCGCTGCCAAGAGCTGCTGTGCCCCCCTCTGCCGGTGCTCAGAAAAAAGGGGCTCAGTTGCTCTGGGCAGCGGTAGAGACGGCAGGATGGGAAGCGAGAGGGAACCCATTCTGCCGCCAAGAGCAACTGCATTCCTCTCTGCCAGTGCTCGGCAGAGAGAGATGCAGTTGCTCACAGTGGCGGTGGCAACAGCACTCGCTGGGCCCCTGTGGACCACCAGCCGGCTTGTCTCCCAGTGCAAGCTGGGTCTGCCAATGGGCAGGGATCCGGCAAGTGGGTCGCGAGGTGGACTCAGATGAGTTTGCACAACCCTACATATGGGGTTGTGCATACTCACCTGAGTTCACCCCACAACCCGCTCACCGGATCCCCACAGAATAGACCCAGCTCACACAGGGATGCGAGCCAGCTGGTGGTTCGGAGGAACCCAGCGAGTGCTGTTGCTGCCACCGCCGAGAGCAACTGCATCCCTCTCTGCCAAGCACTGGCAGAGAGGGGTGCAGTTGCTCTCAGTGGCGGCAACAGCAGGATGGGAAACAAGAGAGAAGTGCCGCTTCCCATCCTGCAGTGGCCGTGGCCACCACCGAAAGCAACTGCGTCCCACTCTGCTGAGCACTGGCAGAGAGGGGTGCAGTTGCAGTTGCTCTCGGTGGTGGCAGCAACAGGATGGGAACCAAGAGGGATCTCGGCTCCCATCCTGCCACTGTCACCACCGAGATCATGTGCCGAGTCCAGTAACAGCAGGGGGCGGCGGACTGGCGTTCAGGGGGCTGAACTGGCAGGAACCTGCCAAGCTCAAGCTCCCAAATGGACACTCGCAACATCCCTATTCACATACAAAAGGGAGCAATGCACACAGACAGCCTCGCCAAGATTCTCCAAGCATCAGCTCACTGCTAATTTCTCCTCAATTTGCACCCGTGTTTGTGATCCCTGTTTGTTTTGCAGAAATGGGAAAAATATGCAAAATGAACAGCTGTCGAATGTGAAAGCTGCGCAAACACTTCCCAAATTTGTGGAAATGTCCAAATTTGTGCAAATTGTCCCAACAGAGACTAAAGCGTGGGTAATTTGAAATGTTCCCATTTTGAGAAAGTGGCACATTTTTCAAGTATACATTTTGAGAAAATGAAGGCAAGTTTGGGAATTTGCAAGCATTTTGGGAGAAAATGCATTCCCGTTCACATTTGGGATTGTGAACAGGGCATTTCTGAGTGATTTGCAAACTGAACACAGTTTCTCATATATCCTCAATAGCCTCCCTCACGCTTCTGACCACCCAGTCTAACTTGGCTTTGAATACTTACATGGGGAGTAATCAACTCAAGCACTCTTAAGGCTGCAAACTTTTGCACACTTTCCTGGGCATAAGCTTAATTGGGGTGGGGGGACACAGTGGGGCTTTCTTCTGAGTAAATATCAGATTGTGCTGCAATGAATTAATATGATGTTCAAAATACGGTGGCCAGTGGAGGAAGAACGTTGGCCCATGTTTTGTTTTTGTTTTTCAAAATCCTGAAGTAGCTTGGCATCATTTCCCTGGCTTTTGCACTTGTATATGCCAGCAACTAAAATTACTATTATGATTGCTGTAATTCATCTCATGGATATCCTTCCCATCCTATTATAATTCACTCAAGATTTCACTATGATACCTTAGGTATGTTTGATTTGCGTCAGCACAAAACTCACAGTTTCTATTTTATTTGCACCTTTCACATAAGATTTCACCTCTTCTTGTATAATAAAATATGTTTCAGTCATATATTGGGACCACTGAGGACCATTCTTTTAGAATTCCTCATATGTTTATTTTGCTTAAGTCAGACAGATGCATTTTAAAGTCCTTCGACATACATCTTTTGTTAGTTTTAGTTAGATTTACCATCCTTAATCTTTCAGATCTTGATCTGTGAGGTAAATTACTATCAAGAAAAAATGCTAACTCTGTTTTAAATGGATGTAACTTTGGAAGTCAAAATGAGAGATGTCCATCACAATGAGTTACGTTCATAAAGTCTCACTGGATTTCAGCTGCGGCCATGTAATCAACCATCTAATTTTAAAGGAAAGTTATCCAAATGTTGCTTATCATGTCTGCTTTAACTAACCTGTTGTTAAATTCTAACTCTCTAAATCCCATCTTCTGTACACCATAGATTACAATGTTGAACATCTCTGAGGTCAGAGTTACCATTACCAATAAAGCATTTCTCCAAACCACCATGGTGGAGAGAAGAGTGGTCCTCAGCTGCAGTCATAAATCATTTCTTCCTTCCTTATCTGATTTTCCAGTCATAAAACCAGTGAAATTCAGTTTATCATGTTGCTTATGGATTATTCCACAATAGACACATTTATAGCACTCACAGTTCACCAACAAAGATCCCTGGTTCAGACACTTCATGGCTCCCCATATGATTGCTTAAGGGACATGCAAGCCAGCTGGGGTTATAATGCATGAACCACTCTATCTGCATACATGCAATCACAGCAGCTTCAAGTTTTTCTTGGCCCATAAACAGGGATGTCAGAGAATTCCGCCATGGATCTCGGTGAGGCCGAATGCCAGTGCATTCGGCCGCCCGAAATCTGTGGCGGAACGGCCTGCTACCCCCCGCCCCCCGTGGATCCCCCCCAGGATGAGACTTATCTGGGGCGGATGTTCCAGACGGTGGCAGCTCCAGCGGCGGCTTCGGCAGTCTTCTGAACGGCTGCCACTGCCATTTGCAGTCTGTTGCTTTGGGTTTTTTTCCCCCCATAGACGTGATAGGCTACGTAAAGACTTATGTAGCCTATCACATCTGGGTTTAAAAAAAAAAAACGCATATGCAAATGGTTGCGGCTACGGCTGCCGCCATTTGTGTTCCTTATTTTTGGCCGTCTTAGTCTACGTAAATATTTACGGAGACTAAGACGGCAAAAATAAAGGGGAACGCAAATAGCGCCCGCTACGCTATTTGCGTTCCCCCTTATTTTCGCCGTCTTAGTCTACATAAATATTTACATAGACTAAGACGGCCAAAAATAAGGAATGCAAATAGCGGCGGCTGTAGCCGCCGCCATTTGCATACGTGTTTTTGTTTTGTTTTTTAACCCAGACGTGATAGGCTATGTAAGTCTTTACGTAGCCTATCACGGCGGAATGCAGGGACGCAAATGGCGGCAGCTACAGCAGCCACCATTTGCGTCCCTGCTAGCCTGTGGCCGGATGTCCGGCTGCTGGCAGAGCTGGCCGGTGGCTCCGCGGAATCCCTGCAGAGCGGAGCCGGCTGGCCAGGATTCCGGGGGGAGGGACGGAGCGCCTCCCCCCCCCCAGCAGAACCCAGCGGAGCCAGGTAAGCGGAGTTTCATACACCCCTACCCATGAATAGCACTTGCCTAATGCAGAGGCACTCATTACACCCAGGGTAGGAACGTAGTGCCCATGGGCACAAGTGTGCCCACAGACACCTTTCTTGGTGCCTGCCAAGGTTCTCTACCCCTCTCACTTATACATAGGGGTGGACGAAAGTCACTTACCTGTCGTCGAAGGCCGTTCGCAGTGGGGGGGAGCGCTTCGCTGCTCCCCCCGCGAAGTTCAGGCCAGGAGGGGAGGCTTCCCGCCTCGCCTGGCCAAAATTCAGGCCGGGGGGGAGGCTTCCCGCCTCACCCGGCTGAAATTCAGGCCGGGGAGGAGGCGCCTCACCTCGCCCGGCCGCGAACGTGAAAGTAAAAAAAAAATTTTAAAAAAAATTCCCCTGATAGGCTACGTGACGATTCACGTAGCCTATCACGGCTAGATCTGCAAAGTCAGCTGTGATAGGCTACGTGAATCGTCACGTAGCCTATCACGGGTGACTTAAAAAAAAAAAAAAAGAGTGTATGGATAGCGTTGCCCTTATTTTCGCCATAGTCTACGTAAACATTTACATAGACTACAGCGACCAAATAAGGAACGGGAATGGCGGCTCCCTATGGGGCCCGCCATTATCCGTACACTCTTTTTTTTTTTTTTAAAGTCACCCGTGATAGGCTACATGACGATTCACGTAGCCTATCACGGCTGACTTTGCAAATCTAGCCGTGATAGGCTACGTGAATCGTCACATAGCCTATCAGGGGAAGTTTTTTTTTTTTCCTCTCATTGCAATGGTGGCGGCGGTAGCCGGTCGAAAGACCGGCTGCCGCTCCCGCCTCGCTTGAACACCCGCTGAACCGCCGGCCGGACCAGCCACCGGGAGGGACATTCGGTGAAGGTAAGTCCCGTCCCGGGGGGGGTGGGGGGTGGGGGGGGCAGAGGATTTCTCCCCGAAACTTGTGCGGGGGGCCGAACGCGTTGGCGCTCGGCCCCCCGAAGTTTCGGGGAGAAATTCTCCGCCATCCCTACTTATACATTAACACATTTTCTTACCGGCAGTTCTGATCTTCAGAGCAAAGTGAGGGCCTCCAGCCACTGCCGTTTAGGGAAACTGATTCTGACTGAGTCCTCTTTCCAACTGCATCTCAGAAGAGTAAGCCCTCTGAATTCACTCTGGGAACAGCCCACAAGAGAGTCAGGTTATGGATAAAGAGGATGGAGCAAGGCAAAGGTGCTCAGGTAACCCAAATCTGAGGCTAACCCTGTTTATAGTAGTACATAAAACAGGGGTGGGAAAACGTGTTGGGGAGCTAACTGCGCCCAGCAAGCACTCCAAGGGCTGGATGATATCAGTGGATGTAGCCACATCCAGTGATGTCAGTGGGTCTGTCCACACCCACCAACATCATTGTCCCATTCCCCCATCCATTTTGCCTTTCTCTATGCTGAGAGATAAACAGAGTTCCATGCCTCACTCAACATGGAGAAAGGGACTTGGCTGGTGCTAGGAGGAGCAGCTGGTCCTCCCAGCACCAGCCAAGTTCCCGGCTTTGCGTGCCACATATTGGCTCTGCAGGGGCAATGCAAAACATGTGAATGGACCCAGCTGGCCCTGGGAAGAGCGGACTCTCCCTGCAGCACCAGCCACTGCCTGCATCCCACCTGTTATCTCTGATTACAGATTGGAGACAACAGGGAGGTTTCCTCCAGGAGGCAGGGCTTATAGGCCAAGCCCCGCTCCCGGGTTCTCCAATAAGGCTTCATAGGCCAGATGGGGAACCTCCATAGGCCTGGTTAGAACCATAGTGTGAAGATTTCTCATCCCTAGCTTAGAAGGAGTCCATCAGATTGCCCACACATTCTGATCCTACCAAAGGGGTGCAATTAGGGATGTATGATAAATTTGTTTCAGTTCAGTTTTGATCAGGATTTACTGAGTTTACACTTTCTGAACTGAACACAGACTTGGATGCAGTCTGTGGTCAATGCCTGTACATTTCTGAGCTAGCAATGTGATTTGCAGACCCCCCCAACATGTGTTTGACAGCATGCATACATTTGAAAAATGCATACAAAAATGTGTACTTTTGCAAAATGCATACAAAAATGTGTACTTTTGCAAAATGCACAGAAATACGCTTTAATCAACAGAATAATGCATATATTTCAAAGAAGCACACAACTGATGCGTGTATTTGGAAAAATATGCACAGATTTTCATGTGAAAAACAAACAAAGCTCACAATCTGATATGGACTAGATTCAGAACAAACTTCGAGATGGAAGTCAGAGAACTTAGGCAAGCTTGAGTTTTGCTGATTCACATATTCCTAGGCACAATAACTACCTTGGTTAATAGTAAGAGCCCAGAGTGATCAAATAGATCCAGGTTCAATAACAAACTGGGGCCTGATCCATTATACTCAATACTAAGCTTATAATTGATCTTGCTGGAATTTTCTCCCTATATCTCTATTTTTAAAACCACACCACCACCACACAACTGAAACTAAAACACAACTAAACGCACACATACACACACACATTATGGGTTTGAGCCGGACTATGTTAAATAAACTTAGGTCACAAGTTAGTCACTACAACGTAAGTATAACTCATTTATTCTGGATCCAACAGTATGTTTTTACTGAAGTGGAAAAGATTTCTGTACACTTTTTATAGGAAATAAAAAGAACAAACAACTGAAACAGGGGTACAGAGTCAGTATATCATTATACTGGGACAAGTTATATGGGACAAGTTATATTGGGAGAAGTTATATTTGAAGTTAAATTATATTGGGACACTGTAAGCCTACCTGTGACCAGGATGACATGTTTCTTTCAGGAATATGTTTAAGTGATAGGTCATTACTTGCATATGAGGTGAACGGATACCCATCAACCATAAAAGCAGGGGTGGTGGGGAAATTCTTATAGCCTGAGAGCCCAATTCCTTTTTGGAAAAGCTCTCGGGGACCACATTCCAGTGGTAGGTGGAGCCAAAAGCAAAAGAAGCAGGGCCAAAAATACCAGCTTAAATATTGTCGCTTAAATGTTTTATTTATTTATTTATTGCATTTATATCCCAACCTTTTTTATTCCGAGTAACCCAAAGCAGCATACATAAATAATCCTCCTCCTCCTCTCCGTTTTATCCTCACAGCAACAACCCCGTGAGGTGGGTTGGGCTGAGAGTCTGTGACTGGCCCAAAGTCACCCAGTGAGCTTCCGTGGCCGAGCGGGGACTAGAACCCGGATCTCCCGGCTCCCAGTACATCACTCTCACCACTACACCACGCTGGCTCTTGTAGCTTCAGGCTCTTGATGCCAGTAACTATGCCTTGGCAGAGGCATTTCAACCTTTTAGAATTGGGGGGGAGCGCACAAAAGCTGGGAAACCATCAGACCATTGGTGGTTGGGGGAAATGGTGTGGTGACACGGCTGCCTGGGGAATCCCGGATGGCTGGATTGGGACCCAGGGGGCTGGATTTGGTTCCCGGGCCTGAGATTCCCCACCCCTGCATAAGAGGATCTGAATCCTCTTGCTTATCCTATTCATGAATTTGTTGTGCTAGTTCATCTATGAAGGGCAAGGGCTGTGCTTGTCTACGACATTGTTCTGTTGTAAGTGAATCCTGGCTTTCTACCGGCATGCTATTTCTAGTCTTTCTGTCAGCAAGAAAAAGACAGTAAGGGTTTTGTCCACATTAGCTTTAAGTTCCCAAAATCCTGAACACTGCCAATTTAAGTCTATTACCAAAGTACATGGTGGAATTGTATTAATTTCAGCATAGGCTTGCTTCCAAAACTTGTATGACGTCTTATCCCCACCATATATGAATACATGTTCCCATGCCTCTACAGTCAATGCCTTCAACATTTTGGAGAAACATTATTATAAGTATGATTAAGTTTTAGCAGATGCTTGATGCATCACCTTTACCGAATTCTCTCTGATACCAACTGAAACAGTTTTAAATGGTCGGTGGGTTTTCTACAGCTCTTGCCAATTTTGTAGCTTAATTGCCTCTCTTAAACCTGCTTCCCAAACATCACTTTAAGCTCTTCCAAATTCCCAGTGGACCAATTTATTTAGCAGTACAAAAGACTATCCTTTTAGACTACTGGGAGCTTTGAATCACAAATTTATCAAAATCAGTTTAGTGAGCAAGTCACTTGACCCATTACTGTGCTGTTTTTTGTTTAGTACATTTATACCACCGGTTCCTTCCAACATGGAACTCAAGGTGGTGTAAATGGGTTTCCCATGCTGTCTCCCATCCTGGCAGTGTCCAGACCCAATCCTGCTTAGCTTCAAGGATGCGGCTGTTGCACAAGACCACAGACCATGTCCTGGAGGAGAACTGGAACATTTGAAAAATCTGGATCCGCTTGGGCCTGATTTGTGAAGTTCTGCAAAATGTTCTTCACAAAGCTCCCTTAAACAGATCATGTATTCTATATTTCAGATTAGTGGAGACACAGCTGGTACTATTTGACTTAGCCAGTTTTTCCAGACTAATAATGTAGCTTTGTGGAATGAATTACCAAACTTATGAAGCTTTTGAAAACAAGGTAATGCTCTCCAGGAAGTCCATTTCCTTGGACTAATCTCCAGAGATACCCCATGTTTTGTGCGTTATTATTTTGGTAAAGATGAGCCACCTCTGCTGAAATGCTACAAAATAATATTTTAGGTTAGTATACGGTACCTAAACCCCCTAACTTAAGTATTTCTATACAGAATTGCCTGAGATAATTGTGGTTCATGCCCTTTTGTGAGCAAAAAAATCTAAGTGTCTGCCATTTCTTCTTCATCTTAGTAGATAAAGATATATGAATGAGAAATGTTTGGGTAATTCCTTCATTTTCAGGACTGCAATCATTCCCAGCCAAACCAAGTTAACCCTATCCCAAGATTTTCAATCCTTGAGTAGTTGTTTAATTGGATCTCTAAAATTAGCAGCCTGCAGCTAAGAGTAATTTGGAGAGTTGCAGACCGAGGTATTTGAATGTTATTTTGCAAAGAGAAAATCCACAAAGAGATGAAAGGTCAAGTCCCCACTTACCAGGATTATCCAAATATGCCATTGCACAGGAAGGATGTGGTGGAGGGTGGCATCTCGCATCCTTCTCGAGGCATGGCTGGCCAGCTCAGGGGGTTGTATCACCACATTGAAAGTTGGGAGCAACCCCGGGGCCAATCAGCAAAGCTGGTTGGTTTCTGAGCATAGAGTGCCAGACCTGGGAGAGCACCCTCTCTGGTTCATGCCAAGGGCATAAATAGGAGGTCCCCACATGGGTTTGGCAGCATTGTGAAGTTGATGTCTATCCTGCATTTTAAGGGATGTTACGACACAAGAGTGCCAAAAATCATCCAAAAATAAAACTTTTGCAATCAAGGACGGGAACATTTCCCAAAAACGTACTTTGTCCATATAGAGAGCACACGTCACCTGTTGGTGAACGTTCAGGTTTCTTCCAAGTTTGTCATAAATAATTATTTTTGTTATGTTCTGTGAACTGCCCAGAGAGCTTCGGCTATTGGGTGGTAGAGAAATTAAATAAATAAATAAATAAATAAATTGTTCCTGTTGATTTACCCAGTACATTAGTATAGTATGCCAGATCTCCTCACATACATTGTTCCTCTTTTAAATTCTTTGCAGTCACATAGGATGTTGTGTATTCTATATGCTCTTACAGTGACCTCCACATGCAACACCCAAAAAGATCCTGTTTTATTTGGACTGTTGTTTTTTTGCCTAACCATGTCTTTCTATTTCTCTTGAGTTTGTGAATAATGGATCTTGCTGAGAATGAAATAAACCAGTCTATCTTCTGTTCATCCAAGCTACTCATTAGCCTCTTCACATTTACACTTAGCTTGGGTTCTTTCTTTTTTTGTTTGTTTGAATGGTGCTTTATACTTATGCATTTTATAGCAGATCAAGTATTCCAAACCTATGCAGTCATTTAAATAATCTTGTATTTGACTTGGTTTATATCTTGGCAAAAGCTTTTATTTTGTTTTTTTAAAAGCACATACAAAAACTGTTCCATCTGGATTTCTGTTTGATAATATTATTGCAAAGTGAACATTTTCTTTCATATGGAATATGATATTTGATAAATGCTAGACAAAAACATTTGAGGCATGAAAAAAAACACATTTTAAAAGGGCCTGATTTAAAACCACGAAGAGCTGGCTCTTCCCCTCCCCCCTTATCATTTTAATCTGAACTATAGATTTCTTGATAATACCATGAAGAGAATATTTAACTTTCATCCTTTGCCTTTGTGCAACAGTTTGTGGGAATAGGTACTCCTATGATTTTTTATCAATTCAGGATGATTTCGTAGGCAATTTGGTTCTTCTGGGGTTATGGATAATTATGGTGAATTAATTTGATTATTGTATATGGCTATTTACCTGAGCTAGGGTACAAATACTTGTTTATATATCCAGAGAGGATATTGTTGATGGCTTCAATTTTCCTTTTTTTATAGGAAAAGAGTGCCTTTGGCTTATGTTTTAACTTTCTGTGTGTTATAATGGTGTTTTTGTCCACATACTGTTCCAGGAAGTGCGAATGAGGTAGGTTCACATTAAAATGTGAACCAAATTTTACAGCCTGTCCTGGACAGGGATAGCTTGGCCTCAGTAGTAAAGGCATTAGTAACCTCAAGACTGGATTAATGCAATGTGCTCTGTGTGGGGCTGCCCTTGTGGCTAGTCCAGAAGCTGGAGCTAGTGCAGAATGCAGCAGTTTGGCTGTTGTCGGGAGCTGCCCCTTTCCATCATGTAACTCCTTTGTTGAGGGAACTGCACTGGCTGCCTATTTGCTACTGGGCCAGGTTTAAGGTGTCAGTAGCAGTGTACAAAGCCTTAAACAACTTGGGACCAGGATACCTGAGAGAGCGCCTCCTTCTTTACCAACCTGCCTGGTCACTGAGGTCATCGGAGGGCTTGCTCCTGGTGGTTCCACATGGACCTTTGGCCCGGTTGGAATCCACCAGGAAGACAGCCTTCAGCGTAGTGGCCCCCTTCCTGTGTAATTCCCTGCCTTTGGAGGTCAGGCAGGCGCCAACATTGTGTTGCTTTCAGCGCCTCCTGAAGACATTTTTATTTTGAGAGGCTTTCCCTGAGTGACCAGCCACGGTTTTATGCTCAGAACCTGTTCTTTTAAAATGTTTTGATTGTTCTAATTATGGGGTTTTATTCTTTTATCTTATTGTTCACCGCTCCAAAATCTTTGATGTGGAGTAGTATATAAATATTGTAAATAATTAAAAAATAAATGAATTTCTCCCCCATCCTTAGTTACACAGAACGTAACAAAACCATATCAATCTTAAATACAGTAAATTTGGCTAATGGATATTGATTCTTAGGACTGCTGTAGACACAGGATCCATGCTCCCCTTGGTTATTGGGTTTGCCAGGCCCAAACCTCAAAAATGGGATGTCCTATTTAAATTGCTTATCTATTCCTAAATATGGGAGAGGTTTTCTCTGGCTCAGTGCAATGTTCTACCGTCTAAACTTCTAGATAGTAGATATAACAAGAGTCCTGTTAATAACAGATGTTGCCCCTGCAACAATGAAGAGTACAGTCTATCCTGCGTGTCCTGTTCAATTGTAGTTTTTATCAAAGGGCCAGAGGAACTTTGATTTACCCTATTACGCAATCTTTTTCTGGACAATCCTTGGAGTCCTTGCTGAATATTTTACTTCAGGGTTCTAACATCTCAACAGAGAAAGTTGCTGTAGCCATCCAGATCAGACCCTCTATGACTGTTTCATGATTCTGTTCTTAATTTTTATGTGTTACATTTTCGCAACATGTATTTTACATTTGTATAATCTTTTATTCTGTATTTATGAGGTCAGCAGACCATAAATTCTCAACCACTACGTCTTAAATAATTTAAACTCACTGTTAGATCCAGATGTGAGAAAACCTAGGTACAAATCCCTGCTTACTTACGAAATTCTAGGGATGTACGAAAGGTGCTTACCTTTCGCGAATTATGTTTATAGTTGGGGGGAGGCGTTCCATCCCTCCCCCCGGAATCCTCGCCGGAGGGGGAGGCGCTCCGTTCCTCCCCCCCCCCGGAATCCTGGCTGCCCGGCTGTGCTCCGCAGCAATTCTGCAGAGCCGCCGGCCGGCTCTGCCAGCAGCCGGACATCTGGCCACTGGCTAGCAGGGATGCAAATGGCGGCGGCCATAGCCGCCACCATTTGCGTCCCTGCAGTCAGCCGTGATAAACTACGTAAATGTTTACGTAGCCTATCACGGCTGACTTAAAAAAAAAACACGTAAGCAAATGGTGGCGGCCACAGCCTCCGCCATTTGCGTTCCTTCTTTTGGCACGTCTTAGTCTACGTAAACATGTACGTAGACTAAGACAGCAAAAATAAGGGGAACGCAAATAGCATAGATGCTACGCTATTTCCGTTCCCCTTATTTTCGCCGGCTTAGTCTACGTAAATGTTTACGTAGACTAAGACGTGCCAAAAGAAGGAACGCAAATGGCGGCAGCCATGGCCGCTGCCATTTGCGAACGCGCTTTTTTTTTTTTTAAGTCAGCTGTGATAGGCTACGTAAATATTTACGTAGCCTATCACGGTGTTTTTTTAAAACCTAGCTGTGATAGGCTACGTAAATCTTTACGTAGCCTATCATGTTTTGGTTTTTTTTAACTGGAAATGGCGGCGGCGGCAGCCAGTCAGAAGACCGGCCGCCGCCGAACCGCCGCCGGAGCCGCCACCGCCAGGAAGGTCCGCCCAAGGTAAGTCCTGTCCCGGGGGGGCGGGCCATTCCGCCACCGATTTCGGGGGGCCGAATGCGCTGGCATTCGGCCTCCCCGAGATCCGTGGCAGAACTTTCATATATCCCTACAAAATTTACTGAGTGCCTCTGGCAAGGTAAACTATAGACCTACAGTATCTGTACCTCAAGAGATGTACCACTTTTACAACAGTTTAGCAGACATGGTTTCCTTCAGGAAATCCTAGTTTCATGAGTTTGCTCAAGATTCTCTGTTTGAGATTAGAGATACTGGCAAAATTCTTCTGAGCCAGGCATAGGGTGAAAGCAGACATTACTTTAAAGCTTACCTAGAGCAGCTACTTCCTCCCCTACCCCCATTTTTATTCAGGAGTAGGTACAGGGGCCTCGGTCCAGTTTCCAGATTGGGATCCTAGCATAGGAGGTGTGTGTATGTGGGGGGGGGGGGTTAAGAATTGGATTGGGTCCGGTAATATCTGTTTTGGCCCTTAGACACTGATGAAGACTGGTGAAAAATCTTGGGGACATGTAAAGGCCTGGCTCAGACTGAAAGGCATGTACTACAAGTCTCCAAATAATTATCCAGCTCAGATTAAGAATTCCTGGCTTCCTTTCCCAATCACCCAAATATCCTCCCTGCCAGGACTGCCAGTTCCTAAAATATCTCCCTCCTTTCCCCTTCCCAACCTGGTCTGAGGCAGTGGAAACTGGCCCATTCCTATTACAGATTCCTAGTCCCCAACTCTTAGTATTATGGTTCCCAAGGTTCCCTAGTTAAGCCAGTTTAGGTTTGTAGTATAAATACAGCCCCTCTTTCTCAGCATAACAGGTTATTTTAAAAAAAAGAAGATAAAGATATAAACCACAGAATGTTTTGTACATAAAAAAGTGATCAGAATTTTTTTTTTAAGATTCCTTTGCTGATCTAGCAGAAATAAATCCTGCTTTGCAAATGTTTTAACATTCGCTTCATTAGGTAGGATTCTAAGAAAGATGGCCATCTACACAAAAGTTTCAGCATTTGAGCCAAAAGCAATATATTTTGATAGAGATAAAACTATTCCTCCTTGTGTTGATTGGATTCACTTCCCTCCTAATGTATTTTACCTGAAATCCTCCAGGACATAATTGCATATATCTATATATGTATAGTTATATAGAGATATAAGAGTTAAGCATTCTTTAATGAATAATACATTAAAATATTTGTACTAATTTATAGATGGTTGGACAAATATTGGTTCATTAGTTAAGAAATGACTCTCAATGCATTAAGCCAATTGGCTCTTTTTGGTAGAAACCTACATCAAACAAACACAGATAATAAAAGCACTCATAATGGAATCTGCAAATTGTCATACATGCCTTTAAAAAAAAAAAAGACCCTCACAGAAACATGTCTCCCCCCCCCCACACACACACACACACTTGTAATCTCTACAATGAAGCGCAAGAAGGACTTTTTAAAGAAAGCTTGCTGCACATCTCACATGTCTGCTTTTTTGCATAAGCAAAAGAGATATCTGGACTGTTAACAGATGCATAGGATGATTCTGAGCATGTTTATTGAGATGTCCCAGGTGGGTACCGTGGGATCTATTCTCAGGCAACTCTTCCTAACATTATAGATTATAATTTTTAGAGTGCCTAAAATCATCCAATGCTGAAGAAAAATTAAAGATAAAACAAGGCCCTGCCCACAGGGTTACAGTCTCAGATGCAAGATAAGACATATCTGGACGTGGGTGTTGCACGTCAGGCCTGTAAACCAAACATGGCCCACCTGGGTTCCCCAGATGGCCCCACCCCCTTTCTTGGCTTTTTCACAGTGCCACTCCCCTTCACCCCAATTCTAGGGTTGCCTCCCCCCGATAGGTTCCTCATCTTTCACAGCTATATGGCAGGGAGGTACAACATGGGCCTCTCCATGCTGGGAAAAGCTGTACCTCATGAATTTGGCCAGTGCAGATGGGTGAGAACTTCATTTCAGTTCATTGTTTGATCTGAATTTTTTCCTATTCTAGACAGAAAGAACTTGAGATTAAAAACACTCAGATGTGGGAGAAAGTGAAAATGACATATTTATCCATCCTTTTGAAACTCTGGACAATTTGTAGACAATCTCACTAAAGTAGCCTTCCCCATCCTAGTGCTCTCCAGATGTGCTGGAAAGCTGTGGAAGTCTGCACTAATGACACTCCTTAAAACAGGGATCCCCAACATTTTGGGCCTGTGGGCACATTTGAGAATTTGAGAAATGGCTGTGGGCACCACCACAAAATGCCTAATCAGTGGATCGCTGCTTTGGCATCAACATGTCGTGTCTGTGGATCTTAGGCTGTGCCTTATTCTGCAAAAACGTTTGCTTCGTATCTATTGGACACCACATCATTTCTTTAATAAGGGATTGTCTAATTTAACCAATTGCTGGTATGGTGCAATACAGCTACTGCTTCTTTTAAACACATTTTTTTTGGCAATGTCCAATAGTTGCTTCTTTTGGGGAGGAGGTTATTACAGATACATTTTGTACTGGAACAGTCTTTAATACTCACTGGTGTACACTCTGTTTTAAATTACTTACTTGCTTCATGGAAATTAACGAATAGTCATCATAAATGGATTTTCTGCACCCTTTTGACAGCTAAAAAACTGATAATTACACTGGGAGGATAAACACTCACCACCTATAATGCAATGGATTGAGGACCTTACAACACTTTCAATATCTGAATGGGTGGCATAGAGACGCCACCTTCAAATGGATACTTATTTGGATATTTGGTCCACTTTTGTTGCAGTCCATGTATAATTGCTAGAAAGTTGTATGCACTTCGCACAAATCCAATGTATGGATATAAAAAAAAAAATATGGGGACAAATATTTTCAGGTGTTTGCGGGCACCATGTTGGGGAACCATTCACGGGCACTGTGTTGGGGGACCCCTGCACTAAAGACTACTAGCACCATTGGGTTAGTCCCCCTTATTTTCTGCAGTTCAGTACTAGAACTAGACAAATTCATGGTGGAGAGATCTATCAATGTCTATTAGCCTTTATAGATAAATGGAATCTGTATGTTCAGAGGCAGCATATCGAACAAGCTCTGTCTCCATACAGTGCTTGGGAGCTCCCAAAGTTATTAGCTCAATTCTGCTGGGCACAGAATACTGCTCTAATATACTTTCTTGCAAGGCAATTCTTATGTTCTGGTGTTAATACAGAATGAAAATGGTGTTTCTATTTTCTGCTTAAGAAGCACATAATTCATGTTTAGCTTGTCATCCTCTATGTCCTCCATCCTATCACAATACCATTCACTCACAATGTTTATTCTCCATTTCAGGCTTGTATATTTTGTTTTCCTTTCATGTCTGATGTGTTTTTTAGTGTGTATATATGTATATATATTTTTGCCTTTGTGATTATGACTAGCTTTAAAGAGGTCAGTGTTAATTACAGAAATAAATCTGTTTCAATCACCAACATCCATTTGTCATAGCATTTCAAGGAGTACGTGACAGTCTGCTGGATCATTACAGGATGTCCACTTCTAAGGGGGAAAATATATAACTATGATTATCATTTTCCTGGTATTATTATTATAAGAAAACTGGGAGGTGTAAATACCATGGCCTGACAGGCTGCCAAAAAAGGCATACAATTAGACTTGAAACATCTATAGAACCTACAGCAAAATGCCACATCACAGAGGGTAATGTAAGGACAAAGCTGATTAAGACAAGCTCATATTTGAGGTTACTTTGATCAGCAATCCCCAAAGGAATGACTCCAGGGAAACAAATAAACAAAAAACCTCAAAAAGACTAGGCCTGTCAATCAATTAAGGAATAAGTTGATCATCTTTAAACAAAACTTATTGTATTTAAAGAATTGTACATAGTACCAAAACTTTAAGAGTCGCTTGGAACAGGGGTCTTCCACCTCTTCATGGAAGGGTTCCTTCCATCTGCAGAAGGCTTCCACTCCAGTGGTCTATTTCCATTGGTGGGATGAGGGAGGAAGCCCCTGAAGTTCCCTATCCCACTTCCTCCAAAAATCTACTCCTCAGGGGAGTGGGAATTGACAAATCTCCCCTCCCCTCCTCCCATTCTGTCAGCAGGAGCATCCTGAGCGAAACTCTGCTCAGGGAATGCTTCTGCTAGCAGGAAAAAAAAAAACTGGATGCAACTCAGTCACTTTCTGAGATACTGAAGGAAACTGAGATAATATATAACTTCAATGAACAGACGTTACTACTTACATCATTTGAAGAAAAGTCCAACCCCCCCCCCCCCCGCAGTTAACAAGCCTAAAAAAAAATAGCATATGCTCTTAACTCAGGCTTGCCGTTTAAAATTGGCTCCCATTCACAAACCATCTAAAGCCTTCATTAATTAAGCTACCAATTAAGCCCATTAAACTGATTAAAGCTTGCAGCCCTTAAACATAGCATTGTCAGACAGAACATGTGGAACTCCAGACAGCTGTCTTCATGGTTCTTTTATTTATTTATTATACATACACACACACACACACACACACACACACCTAAAAATACCTAAGATGATCATACAGAACCAAACTTTAAAAAGCGGGGGAGGGAGATCATAGAATCATAGAACTACGGATGTCAGAGAATTCCGCCACCGATCTCGGTGAGGCCGAATGCCAATGCATTCGGCCCCCCGAAATCCGTGGTGGAATGAAGCCCCCCCACCCCCCCACCCCATGAAATGGGCCCGGAACGGAGCACCTACCTGCTGCCGTCCGCGCTGACTTGCGAATGGCGGCCGCATCTGCGGCCGCCATTCGCTTCCTCCATGTAGCCGTGATAGGCTACGTAAATACTTATGTAGCCTATCACGGATAACGCAGGGATGCCATTTGCGTGGGGATGGCGGAGAATTTCTCCCCGAATCTTCGGGAGGCCGAGCGCCGAGGCATTCAGCCCCCCGAAAGAGTTGGGGAAATTCTCCGCCAGCCCCCCGCCCCCCCCAGGATGGGACTTACCTTCAGCAAATGTCCTTCTCGGTGGCGGGTCCCGGCGGCGGTTCGGCGACGTTTCGTGGGGGGCGGGGGGCGGCAGCCGGTCTCCCGACCGGCTGCCACCACCGCCATTGCAAAATAAAAAACTAAGTAAAAAAAAAACAAAAAACACCCGTGATAGGCTACGTGACGATTTACGTAGCCTATCACGGCTAGATTTCCAAAGTCAGTCGTGATAGGCTACGTAAATCATCACGTAGCCTATCACGGGTGACTTTGGTGGGGGGGGAAGCGCGTACGCAAATGGCGGCGCCCCATGGGCGCCGCCATTTGCATTCCTTATTTTGGCACGTCTAGTCTACGTAAAGATTTACGTAGACTACGGCAAAAATAAGGGAACGCTATTTGCGTTGCCCTTATTTTCGCCGTAGTCTACGTAAATCTTTACGTAGAATAGACGTGCCAAAATAAGGAATGCAAATGGCGGTGCCCATGGGCCGCCGCCATTTGCGTACGCGTTGTTTTTTTTCCCCAAAGTCACCTGTGATAGGCTACATGACGATTAACGTAGCCTATCATGGCTGACTTTGGAAATCTAGCCGTGATAGTCTACGTTAATCGTTACGTAGCCTATCACGGGTTTTTTTTGTTTTGTTTTGTTTTTACTTTTTCTTTCGCGGCCGGGGAGACGGGGCGCTTCTCCCCGGCCTGAATTTCGGGGAGTTTTTTAAAAAAACAGTTTTTTGCTGTTTTAGCCTACATAAATATTTATGTTGGCTATTACAAGGGGGGGGGGGAGGAACACTAATGGCGTAGTGGCAGCAATTTGTGTAACTTTTTTTTTTTTTGCCGTAATAGCCTACGTAAACATTTACGTAGGCTAAAATGGCAAAAAAGGGAACGCAAATGGCGGCCGCTGTAGCCGCCGCCATTTGCGTTCACTGTTGTTGTTGTTTTTGCCATGATAGGCTACGTAAATATTTACGTAGCCTATCACGGAAAAATACAGGGACGCAAATGGCGACGGCTACGGCAGCTGCCATTTGCATCCCTGCAGGCTGCCCAGAGGTCAGATGTCCGGCTGCAGGCGGCCCCGGCCAGCAGCTCCACAGAATGTCCGTGGAGCGGAGCCATCTGGAGAGAATTTCGGGGGTAGGGACGGAGCGCCTCCCCCCCACCGTGAATGTCACCCTTTGAAAAGGTAAGTGACTTTCGTACATCCCTACATAGAACAGTAGGGTTGGAAGGGGCCTATAAGACCATCAAATCCAAGATAATGGGCAGGATCTGAGTCCTTTTCACACGTAAGCAGAAAATGCTTCCACTTGTTAAAAAAAGAAGGGGCAAAATATCCTTCCACTGGAAGATAACTCATGCTTCGTTGGGTGCTATTCCATATGGGCAGTATCCAATGCTGGCAGTCCACCAGCATTCATCAGGTGGCATTAGCTGGAATGGCTGCTAGCACAATCGGAATCTAGCACTTGCTACAGCAATCTCAGAAATCAGCCCAAAGTCACATTTCAAGAATGGGACAGGTCAGCAGAGCTCCCTTCTGAGAACTGAACTGACTTGTCCCATTCCGGAAATGCTAGTTTGGGCTAGTTTCTAGTTGCTCTAGCAAGCACCAGCTTCCTGCTGTGGTCGTGGTCATTCCCACGAGCACAACAGCACCATTGTGTCAGGGTGGACACTGAGCCCATAGAATCCCAAAGTAGTTCTGATTCTGAGGAAGAGGAGTCGCTCCTGGGAGAGGAGCGCGCTCCTCTTTCCCAGGGCCTGCAGCTGACGGAGATTCCTCCCACCAGCATTCCTAGCTTAGATAGCAGTCCTGGGAGTGACAGAGCGCGGGAAGCAGACGTGATGGACGCGTGACGCCGATGCAGAGAGCGGCGCCAAATGGAGGGCGCAGAAAGGAGGCGTAGTGCCCTGTTGGCACGCAAACAACGGCTGTGCCCAGAGGATCCAAGGGAAAAGGGGAGGGACTCTCCCTAGTCCTTAGGTTCAGGGGTCTGCCAGTAATTCCCTTTCAAACGGGGACCAACTGTTCCAACGTAGGACATAGGTACTCCGCTGCTCATATCTAGTTGCTAACAGTAGAGTTGTTAATTGGTAAAAGAGGAATAAAGTAGGGATGGTGGAGAATTTCTCCCCGAAACTTCGGGGGGCCGAGCGCCAACGTGTTCGGCCCCCTGAACAAGTTTTGGGGAGAAATTCTCCGCACCCCCCCGCACCCCGCACCCCCCCCCCGGGACGGGACTTACCTTTGCCGAATGTCCCTCCTGGCGGCGGGTCCAGCCGGCGGTTCGATGGGTGTTCGTCCGGGGCGGGAGCGGCAGCCGGTCTTTTGACCGGCTGCCGCCGCCGCCATTGCAATAAAAGAAAAAAAAAACGCCCCCGTGATAGGCTACGTGACGATTAACGTAGCCTATCACGGCTAGATCTGCAAAGTCAGCCGTGATAGGCTACGTTAATTGTCACGTAGCCTATCACGGGTAACTTAAAAAAAAAAAAAGCGCGTACGCAAATGGCGGCCCGCATAGGGAGCCACCATTCGCGTTCCTTATTTGGTCGCTGTAGTCTCCGTAAAGATTTACTTAGACTACGGCGAAAATAAGGGCAACGCTATTTGCGTTGCCCTTATTTTCGCCATAGTCTACGTAAAGATTTACGTAGACTACAACGACCAAATAAGGAACGCGAATGGTGGCTCCCTATGCGGGCCGCCATTTGCGTACGCGCTTTTTTTTTTTTTAAGTCACCCGTGATAGGCTACGTGACAATTAACGTAGCCTATCACGGCTGACTTTGCAGATCTAGCCGTGATAGGCTACGTTAATTGTCACGTAGCCTATCACGGGGGCGTTTAAAAAAAAAACAACAACAACTTTTGAGTTCGCGGCCAGGTGAGGCGAGGCGCCTCCTCCCCAGCCTGAATTTCAGCCGGGCGAGGCGGGAAGCCTCCCCCCCAGCCTGAACTTTGCGGGGGGAGCAGCGAAGCGCCTCCCCCCCACCGCGAACAAGCTTCGAGGACAGGTAAGTGACTTTCGTCCACCCCTAGAATAAAGCTTTGAAAAGAATCCATTTGTCTGTGTCTGGACTTGGCTACTGTATTAGACTGAGAGAGACCTCCAAGGAGCCCTTGACACATTGGATAGTGCCCTATGCTCCCTATGCTCCCTGAAACATGTGCGCCCTAGGAGAGTTGTGTGGCACATTTTTGAGCCAAATACCCACATGCACCAGTCTGGACCCTGGCCATTGAAACAGAGAAGCTGAAAAGAACAACCTACATTACATTTGGCCATCAAAAAAGAAACTGCTAAATGCCTAGATTCTAAGTAAATGGATTAGCATCGTGTTTTGCACAAATTATTGCAGAATTAGATAAATCAGGTCCAATCTTGTACAAAAAAGGGCTTTTCTTCATCGCAATTTCTTTGAAATTAACCAAATCTGTCTGCTAAAATCAATACTTCTACACAGCTTTAACCATTCATCCACTGATAATTAGCTCATATGCTTCCAATTTTTCATTGAAATTAATCTGGGTGAAACAACCTTATTTATTAGAGTTCTCCTTAGAAATTATTTATTTCATTATGCCCAGGGGAGAAAAAGCAAACAAATTAATATTCTGTTACATACAATGTTATCTTCTGACAATCCTTAAGAATTTCTGGGTTATTGTACATTATCAAAATATATTGTTACATGCTGTGCTTCCCAGAATGGTGAAAGTTCCTGGGGTGGTGCTGCTACCAGGTTGATAACTGTTTCTGAGCACAGGGAGTGGGATAGCAGTCCAGATTCTGAAGGAGAACCGTCAGACATTGACCTAATAGATTGCAGGCGCAGAGCAAAGAGAGAGAAGGCAGGGGCAGAACTTAGATGGTGTACCCGATTGGCCTTGCGTGAGAAGCTGTGCTTAAAAGCCTCACAAGAAGAGCCCCTTAAGTTAGGCTAGCGAGACCACCTCCCTCTTCAATGGTGGGTAACTCTCATAAATTCCATTTGGATCCCCTGAAGGCATTCCTGGTAGACGGAAAGCTTCTCTGAGAATTTGCATGTGTATGACCCTTTGAAGTAATGGATTAAAAGCTGTAGACTGAAATCTGTCCTCTGTGTATGTTTGGGCATTCAAGTGAAGTGGGGGGCTAAGAGAATCGTGACAAGAACTCAGTCTCCAAAGGGATTCATGCTTTACTGATTAGGGGTGGAGAACCTCAGGTCTGGGGGACAAATCCAGCCCTCTGGGATTCCCCAGATGACCATCCCCCCTTCCACTGATCACACCCCTTTCCCCAATCACCAATCATTTGGTGGTTGTCTGGCTATTGTATGTTTTATCCCCACTCTAAAAGGTTGAAATGCCTCTCCTATGGCTTAGTTATTGCCATTAAGAGCTTTACGCTACGATATGCTGGGAGTGTGTGTGTGTAATTTTGGCCTCACTCCTTTTGCTTTTGGCCCTGCCCCCTCTGCCTTTGGCCCTACTCACCACTGAAATGTGACCCTGGAGAGCTTCTCTGAAACTGAATGCGGCCCTCAAGCTGAAAAGGTTCCCCACCCCTGCTCTGATCTATCCTATACTTTGCTGGCCAGAGCCAAGCAGAGCGGTGTCAGGGTCCCAAGCCCTCCCAGCCTGTAGTCAGCTGACAAAGACTCACTCTTCAATCAATAGGCTTTTATTAGGCAGAACAGCAACTCCTTCAACAATTCAGATTCTAATACTTGGCTAAACTGCCCGGCCCCAATTAACCCACTTTAAGTTCTCTTTGGGGGGCCATGGTGGCTTAGTGGTTAAGATGCTGAACTGCAGACTGGAAGGTCGGCAGGTCAGCAGTTCGAGACCCGAGTGCTGCGTGACGGAGTGAGTGAGCTCCCGTCTTCAGTCCCAGCTTCTGCCAACCTAGCAGTTCGAAAGCAAGAAATTGCAAGTACATAAATAGGTACCGCCTCGGCGGGAAAGGTAACAGCGTTCCGTGCACCTCGGTGTTCAGTCATGCCGGCCACATGACCACGGAAGCGTCTTCGGACAGCGCTGGCTCTTCGGCTTAGAAACAGGGATGAGCACCGCACCCTAGAGTCGGACACGACCAGTTGGGGATACCTCTACCTTTTTACCTTTAAGTTCTCTTTGAGAGGTATACTATAATAGGATAGAAAGTTGCTGCAAATCTAACATTGCACGCTCAACACAGAACTACCAAGGCTTCCTCAGAGAGGGTCTTCCCCCCAAACAGTCTCTTGTGATGGGCTAATCTGGTAGAACACCTTAATTCCTTCGTTTGCCCTGCCCTCTTCGCATGACACCAGGTCTGTGCATCTGCCAAGTCCTCCCCTCCCCTTCTGTAAGTTGCTGAATTCCCTCAGAGGGAGAAATAGATCTGGCTCTAACTGATTAACTCACTCTTTTCTTCACTGTTTCCTGAAGCTTCTTGCGGGATTTCCTCCCCAGCTCCCTGGCCCATCTCTCCTTCTGACTCTGACAGTCAGCTCAGGCATCAGATTTTGGGTGTCATGGAAGGGCAGATACTTATTTATTTTGTTTTTATTGTATTTCTACGGCCAGGGATAGGAAGAGGGGCTTATGGGATTTTCTGCCTCATGTACCCAAATAACATGGCTGGCTTTGGATACTATGCACTTTGACTTGGGTAGGTGGGAGAGGTGCCATTTGCTGCTCTGCCTCAGGCAGCAAAATGTCTTGGGCTGGCCCTGCAGACTCCCATTCCTCCGTTTTGGTTCTTGGAGCTCAACGGACCACTGAGCCCATCCAACTCACTCACACACCTGATGTCGGGACTACGGGTGCCGGAGGAATCTGTCTGGGGGGTGGAGCTCAACAAGCTTTCATTAGCTCGGCCCCCCAGACTTCAGCTCATTTCCCCTTGAGCTGGCCTGATTCGATCTGCAACCATTAGGGCCAGCTCACGGATATTTCCAGGTGTTTTTTCTAAAAAAAAAAAAAAAGATGTAAATACAAATGTGTGCAAATTGCGGGGTGCAATTTGTATGATTTATACAAATTTCACCTGCAATTAGCGTAAGTTGTGCAAATTGCAGCCGCATTTAAAAAAAAAAAAAACGGAAAAGGTTCCCGGATTTCAGGAAAAGCTCTGTGGCCCAGCTCACGAACGTGAGCTGAGTCAGGTACTTGCCAGGAGTCCATCGAGCCCCAAAAGAGCCAGATTCCACACTGACAGACATCCCTACCTGGGACAGGGGTAAGAGAAAGAGAGGCTTGCGGATGTGGCATTTCCATGTCCTCTCCACCCACTGACATGCCCCCTTTTAGACCTTCCCAACCTCTTCTGAGGATGCTCTTGCACATTCTGAGGAAGCCAGCACATTCCTTTCTGCCGTGGTTGGGAGGATTTCTCCTCCTGAGGTCTCGGCTGTGTCCATGACCTTGGGAGGGAAAATCATTATATCCTATAGTCCCTAGGAAGCTCTCACAGGGACCACAGGGTTGCTTTGTTAGTTTCTTTTGAATGAGAAAGCACTGGAGTATAAGTATAAAGCTTACTTTATATACATCAGAGGATAAGCTGAGGAAGATAAACAGGCACTTCTATAAGGCAGAGAACCATCAGTCTACCGTCTGCCCCAAGTTTCAGCCAACTCCACTTGGAATTACTCAGCTCTCCTCTGCCCATTCCAGCTGCAACATTGCTTTTTCTCAGGCACATTGTCCTGATTCTTTTTGTTTATCCAAAGAGTTCCACTGAGGCAAATATTTCCCAAACTTTTGATACTGGAGTCTAGGGATCATTCTCAGTCCATGTCAGTTTTGGATGTGTTCTATCACAAGTCTGTCCCATCCTGTTTTCTGTGAATATGTGTGTGTGTGTGTGTGTGTGTGTGTGTGAGAGAGAGAGAGAGAGAGAGAGAGAGAGAGAGAAAAAATATGCCTTTCAGTGATATGTACTTTCTGCTAAAATTGAATTTTTGAACACATTCTGCCATAGAATACTTTTGTGTTCATTTCCCCCCAAAATATGCATTTTATACATATTTTCACCTAAAATACAGACTTCCTATGAATTTTTTGAGTCGAGAACTACATTGCAAAATTCACAAAAGTGCACAGTCCAAAGGGTAATGGCATTCTAAGTCAAGCATTGGTGCAGGAAGTGTGAATCAGGTCAGTTTGATTAAAAATGCAGACTGAACGAAATTCTCAAACAACCCTAGCAAAGGCACTTTCTGAAAAACCTGATCAACACTGGAGGCATACCTAGTTCTTTCATCCAAAAACATTACTTTTACAGTGCATAAGAGTTAGAATTAGGCCCCATCTACATGAGACTTTTACTCCCAGGCAGGTGCAAGTCAAGGTCCTTCAGGACAGATGATGGAGTCACCACTTTGCAGCCATCCATGGTTTTCTCCTGGAAAATGCAGATTTTCAAGGAGGTGTTTGGCTGGGATGCTTTTTATTTGCTGCGGGCTTCCCCACGGTTGCGAGCCATCTATCCCTTCCCCAAACCAACTTCCCCTTTTTGCAGTGGGTGTGCTGTAGGCGTGCATAGTGCTTGTGTCACTCTGTGATGCCCCTTTGCTCCCCCATCCCTTCGCAGCTGTGCAGTTACAGAGGCACAGAGAGGCGTTTTCATTTATTTAATCACACTTTCGCACATTTTTGCAGCTTTGTATCTTCACAATAGCTCACAATTCAGAAGGTTGCTTCTAAACTCAGTGGCCAAGGGCTGGGGGGGGGGGTCTTGGGGGAGGACCAACTTCACTCCAGCCACCATTTCGGAGTGATGGGTAAGCACGTACCGCTCATGCTTTGTGAGTGCGAACCATCATGAGAGACTCAGGCTGGGGAACTGACAAACAGATGGCGTGGAAATGAAGGAACACAGAACACCCACATTTTACCTAACGAGGGACAGACAGACAAAACAGAACCACTAAAATACAAAACAGCCACTGCAGTGTCACACCCCCCACACTCATGGGCCTGCACAGCCACACATTAAAATATAATGGCAAGAAAAAAGTAGGGGTGGACGAAAGTCACTTACCTGTCGTCGAAGGCCGTTCGCGGTGGGGGGGAGCGCTTCGCTGCTCCCCCCGCGAAGTTCAGGCCGGGGGGGGAGGCTTCCTGCCTCGCCTGGCCGAAATTCAGGCCGGGGGGGAGGCTTCCCGCCTCGCCCAGCCGAAATTCAGGCCGGGGAGGAGGCGCCTCGCCTCGCCCGGCCGCGAACGCGAAAGTAAAAAAAAAAAAAAAAACTTCCCCTGATAGGCTACGTGACGATTCACGTAGCCTATCACAGCTAGATCTGCAAAGTCAGCCGTGATAGGCTACGTGAATCGTCACGTAGCCTATCACGGGTGACTTTAAAAAAAAAAGCGCGTACGCGAATGGCGGCCCCCATAGGGAGCCGCCATTCCCATTCCTTATTTGGTGGCTGTAGTCTACGTAAATGTTTACGTAGACTACGGCGAAAATAAGGGGAACGCTATTTGCATTGCCCTTATTTTCGCCGTAGTCTACGTAAACATTTACGTAGACTACAGCCACCAAATAAGGAACAGGAATGGCAGCTCCCTATGGGGGCCGCCATTCGCGTACGCGCTTTTTTTTTTTTAAGTCACCCGTGATAGGCTACGTGACGATTCACGTAGCCTATCACGGCTGACTTTGCAGATCTAGCCGTGATAGGCTACGTGAATTGTCACGTAGCCTATCGGGGGAAGTTTTTTTTTTTTTCTTTCATTACAATGGCGGCGGCAGCAGCCGGTCGAAAGACCGGCTGCCGCTCCCGCCTCGCTCGAAAACCCGCCGAACCACCGGCCGGACCAGCCACCGGGAGGGACATTCGCAAAAGGTAAGTCCCGTCCCGGGGGGGGTGCGGGGAGCGGGGGGGTGCGGAGGATTTCTCCCCGAAACTTGTTTGGGGGGCCGAACACGTTGGCGCTCGGCCCCCCGAAGTTTCGGGGAGAAATTCTCCGCCATCCCTAGAAAAAAGGGCATGCCGGCGTCTGTTGGGGAAGCCTGCAGTAAATCGCGAGTGTATCTCAGCAGAAGCTAATTCAAAGCTGCAATGCTGCGCAGTTGCGACAGAGTGAAGGGTGAAAGTGGTGCCACATACATGGGGCCTTAGTTACTTGTAGAGCCCCCCTTTTGTGTCTGCATGATAAGGGCACATTTCCTGATTCTTTTTCAGTGTAACCATGCTCATACAGAGATGCAACAGGCAGTCTCCACTGATGGTGATCCATCCTGCATCCTGCATTGTGAGTGATGGAACGCTCCAGTAGGGATGTACAGATTTTGTAAAATCTATTCAATCTGCATTTTGCAGATTCCCAGGTGCCTTTTGTTCTGTTGTCTGCTCATTGAAAGAATCAGATTTTTTCCAATTTCCTGAATTTGCGCAAATTCACATTTGCAAAAATGCACACATCCCCCCATGTGCACCCCCACACACACAAAATGTGCATTTTAATGCTTTAGTCTATCAGGGCAATGTTCATGTTTGGCCAGTGGGTTTAAAAAAAAAATTACATATTTTTCCACAATTAATTTTCCGCAAAATTCCAGAAAGTAAAAAAATTGGCCCGTAAGTCCACAGAATCTGTGCAACTCAGGAAAAACTGGTCCACTGTGGAATCACTGTCACAGCAATCGAAACCCATTTGATTTCATTGTGGATTTCTCTGATGTCCCTAGTCTCCAGTCCAATGGGGGCAGATTAGAACGAAGTAAGTCTAGAGCAGCTAATCATGATGAGACGTAGCATGCAACCTCTTCCCTGGGTGGTTACTTTGGTCATTCATTATTTGATTCTTCAATTATTTTTCATGCCAAAGTAAACAATTCTCATGAGGCACTCATTCAGGTGCCCTAGCATGGAGTTTGGGAATTACTGCACTATGGATCAATAACAATATAGATGGTGTACAGGAATCATGTACCAAACAAAACTTTGGAAGCCCATAATAAAAACATTTTGGTGGCAAAACTACAAGGACTCAGTTCATCAACAGATCATAGAAATATATATATATTAGGCCAGCCTCCCCCAATCTAGTGCCCTCCAGGTGTCTTGGACTACAACACCCATCATTCCCAGTCAACGTGCCCTATGTTGGAGGGCACTCAGTTGGAGAAGGGCGTAGTAGGCTACATGGCTCTGAAAGTCCAGATATATTATTTTCTAAATGTCTCTGTAAGTAGTTGGAATGTATGGACTTTGTTAACTCTGTTTCATCTGTGTTTTGCAGACTGACAGGCACCTTTCATTCCATCATCTACTCTTTGGCAGAATCTGTTTGTTTGTTTGTTTAAACCAGGATTTCATTCTACTTGCACACTAGTGGAAATGTAACAAATCTGCAGTTAATGTGCATTAGCACTAATGTGCACTTGTGCTAAGGTACTGATGTGCATTAGCGCAAATCCCCCTCCCCAAAAAGTCAAAAGCCATCCGCAAGTCTGTGGAATCTACACAACTTGGGAAAAGCCGGTCCGCTGTGGGATCTACAGGTCAGATGCATAGGAATCCAAACTCAACTGAACCCACTGTAGTTTTCCCAACATCCTTAATATGTAGAGTTCCAAGGAATCCATCACGTTTTATTTTTATTAATCAGAGGCCAATTTCCATGCCTCAGTAATCAATATCCATGCCTTATTGATGCCTCAGTAATCAATTTGTTGTTGTTGTTCAGTCGTTAAGTCGTGTCCGACTCTTCGTGACCCCATGGACCATAGCACGCCAGGCCTTCCTGTCCTGCGCTCTCTCCCGGAGCGTGCTCAAGTTCATATTCATTGCATCGGTGATGCTATCTAGCCATCTCATTTTGCCTTCAATCTTTCCCAGCATCAGGGTCTTTTCCAGTGAGTTTTCTCTTCGCATTAGGTGGCCAAAATATATCCAACACCAAATGCCGTATAGAGATCTTTATATCAAACCATCCACTGATATGTATCGACGGCCACTCTGCAGTGTCCCAATACAAATTATTGGCAAACAATCAAACAGCAACTCTGTGATTGCACACTTTTTAAAGCCACCTTCACAAAGCCTAAGAACCTCTACAGCTTCTTCAAGGGAGGGGAAAAAAAGCCAGCTAACATCGAATTCCATAAACTGTAATCCCTGCTCCATGCCTCTGTGAAGCAAGTTTCAGGGGTGGAGCCGGAATGCTAACTTGACAGCGTTCCTGGCAAGCTCTTGGGGTTTCAGCACTTTTGCAAAGGCATCTGGTAAACAAACAAGAAACCCTCCACGGCTGCAAGATGTAAAGTACAGGGAGTGCAAAAAGAGGCTGAATGCCACTTAACAAGATGCCTCAGAGCATCATCCAAATATAACTCTCTGCAGTTAAAGTCTAATGTAAGCAAGAGCATTAGAGAACATTTGCTTTCATAGTTGGGGACCCACGCCTGGGGTCATTGCAGCATTATCACTCAGCTGTTTTGGATTACGATAAACACAAAGTAGGACCCTGTGCCAGGCCTGGTTAACAGGTGGGCCATCTTTACTATCCATTCCTTATGGAGAGATCCTGTTTGGAATGGGCATGCAAACTTCAGTCAAGCTTTCACCCACAGTGACTTTAATAGCTTGATCTGGAAATCGGCCCTTTAACGCATTTGCAGCCTCATTTAAAAGGAGGGCCCTGTCACTGAGAATCATCAGTTTAGGAAGGGCTGCACTGTTTAATGGATGGATCAGTTACATTCAATTGTTAACAACCTTTTGATCAATGAAAAAACTGCCTCCACTTAACTATAATAGTAGGTGGTGGGGTGTTTAAACGTTTTCATTTTCTTAGTTTCCCCTCTACATTTGAAGTAGGAATGAGAGAGAAATTTCATCAGCTCACATTGTAATGTGAACTTGCCAAATTTCGTCCTTTCAAACCACTATGCAAATGGAAACTCAATTATCCTTCAAAATTCATATTTCTCTGAATTTTGCAATGGAGTTTTCCAGTCAAAATATGCACACAAAAATGCATATGTAAGGGCAAATGACATTCAAAAATACATTATAATAGGAAACTTGCTTGCAAAAAAAATGTGTGTATTCAGCTAAAATGCATACAAAATTCTTGTATTAGGAAAAATGAGCACAATGATGCTCCTGAATTTTCAGGCAAACCTAAAAAAAAAAAAAAAAAAACCCTCTCAAAGTTTGGGACAAATCAAATTTAAGACTGGAAAAATTCTTGTCTCCCATAAGATGCCCTGCTCTCTGGTGCACCAGTAAGATTTGACAGGGCCTTTTCAGTGGTGGCCCCGCAGCTTTGGAATGCCCACACTTGCAAGAAGAAGTACATACAGCCTTGATGCTGCTAGTTTTTCAGAGAATTCTGAGGATGTTTTCATTCCAGCCTGCATTTGGTTAATGTGCTGTACTTGGAAACATTTAGCTGTGGCTGGTTTTAATTAATGGTTCTGAAATGGTATTGTGTTGTTTATTCTGTTTATTCTGTTCTTTTATGTTTTAAATCCTCTTTTGTAAACTGCATGTGCCTGGAGAGATGGGTTAGAAACTATATTATTATATATTATATTATTATACATATATTATTGTTAATAATAATAATAATAAGCAGCAGCAGCAGCAACAACAAGAACAACAACAACAACAACAACAACAACAACAACAGGGCTTATTTATATGATCTGACAAAAGTTATTCCTAGGGTTTTAGCTGAGGAATACAAATAATAAATTGAAATCAAATATTGAATGTCAAATATTGATTATGGTCTAATATCAAATAAAATAGCAATTCACATGGATATTGAATTTGCAATGGAGGAATTTGCAGAGGTTTTAGGGAGGCAACCTTGTTTCAGTTCTCTCCTGAAACAGCACAGTTCGATCCAAGAATCTAATCTTTCTCCAGCTTCATTGTGATTCAATATTTGGCACAAAATACAGGAAATAGTGCCAAAAAAGTTTTGGGCCTTTGCAATTTCAGGGAGAAAATTATTATTTATTCAGATGAAAAGTTCTGTTGTTCCAAAACTCTATCACTTCATAAAAACAGTATCTGTACCTGGTGGTAATAATCTAAGGCTGCACTATTCAGCCTCAATAACCTAAACCTATCAATCTTTTCTATTTGATACTTGGCTAAAAATTCTTCCAACCATAATGTCATTAAAAATTACACCAGGAATGTGATTAGGTACATTGCTATCCTCCTTTGAGGAACAACATGACCTTTTTACTTCAGTAAGGGCTTCGAATCAGAACAGCATGCTCAAAGTTAAAACAAAACCTGGAGTTCATCCAGGGTTATCTTCCCAGTTGTCTCCGTGTTGCATCTTTTTCTTGGAATCCCAGTTCTGTGAAGCACATATAATGAATACTTTCACACCATGAAAGATGGTCTGGGAATGGCAAGGAACAGAGGCTCCCACGGCTGATTCCTGAATGTTACTTCTCTAAACAAAACATAGGATGAGTATACCTGTATCTGTATACAGGTAAGGCTCATTTCAACCACTTCAAAATAACATCAGCCAGCACTTCTCTGGATTGCACTCTTTTGTCATATTTCCCTTACAAATGCAGATACCCTGTAATATTAGGAGGATTCAGATGACCTACCCACATAGGCTGAAGGAACACATGAGGGGGTCCCAGGGCCACATCTTCAGAGCACACCAGAAAACGATGTGCACGCGGAGAGCTCCTCCATGAAACTCTGGACTGATCATGCACCCCCATCCTCATGTGGAGGAGCTCTATGAACATACACTGGTACCCATGTAGAGGAGCCCTTTCCAACAAGTTCTGAATGTACAGATGATGTGGGTGAGGGGAGCTGGTCTGTGTGGTCCCATTATCCCCCCCCCATGCACATTCTTTAAACACATCTTTTTGAACCTAATGACCCTGGATTCATGCACAAAGACCTTCTTAAGCAATTGTATATACAGCTGCAACATTATGTATAGTACATAATGGAAGCCTCTAAAGCAGCCAAGTAAACAGTGGTGGGTTGGTAAAATCTGGGAGACTATGGGCTTGTTCACACAATCAAACAACCCACCATGGGATTATGGGAAATGTCCTGAATCTTCTGTCAAGGGCTCCTTGGAGGGCTGTCTCAGTCTAATCCAGTAGCCAAGTCCAGACACAGACAAAGGGATTCTTTTCAAAGCTTTATTCTTCTTTTACAACTTAATAACTCTACAGGTAGCAACTAGATGTGAGCAGCAGCATCCCCATGCCCTAAGTTGGAACAGTTGGTCCCCGTTTGAAAGGCAATTACTGGCAGACCCCTGAATATAAGGACTAGGGAGAATCCCTCCCCTTTTCCCTTGGATCCTCTGGGCGCAACCGTTCTTTGAGCACCAACCGGGCGCTATGCCTCCTTTCCGCGCTCTCCATTTGGCGCCGCTCTCTGCGTCTGCGCCACGCATCCAACCAGTCTGCTATCGGTGCTGGGTCACTCCCTGGACTGCTTTCTAATCTAGGAATGTTGGTGGGAGGAATCTCTGTCAGCTGCGGGCCCTGGGAAAAAGGGGTGCGCTCCTCTCCCAGGAGCGACTGCTCTTCCTCCGAATCAGAACTACGCTGGGATTCTATGGGCTCAGTGTCCACCCTGACATCTCCCACCAATCGGCTTCATTGGATGATCCCATATTATAATATTATGAGAGAGGGAGGAAAATGCCTCCTTATACACTTTCTCTACACCATGCATAATTTTGTACTCCTCTGATCAGAATTCCCTATCAGAGTTTGCAGAGGAGAAATTAAGGGGAGGGATTCATTTTAGCTCATACAAGGGAGTTGTATGACCTGCATATAAGTTCTTAGTAGAGATGTACGAATTGTGTACCTTCTGTGCCACTTGACTTCCGCAGTTTGCGGCCAGCGCTCCATACCGTCGTTCGCAAGCCTCCGGAATTCGCCTCTTTTTTTTCCGCTCCAAAAATTACGAAGATAAATCCGTACCGACAGCTGTAATTCTGCATAACTTCCGTAAGAAAGGCTATTTTTCGTAGATATTTACATATTTTTCCCCCTGCCCTGAGATGTGCAGTACTTACTTTCAGCCAAAACACTTCCTCCTCCTTGGGGCTTCCCAAAACAAGGCTGCCCTAGGTGTGCCTGAGCAATGCACTCTTTGTTTAAAGCAACACTGTTTGAAAGAAAAAAAGAAAAAACCTTTTAAAATGACCATGCCAGTCTGGAGCCCTGCACGAGGTATTATTCCCCCTGCTAGGCTTTCTATTTCCACATCCAGCCTTTTTGGTGACGTTGTGAGGCTAAAATGGAGAGGAGAACCAACTCTGTGCATGTCTACTCAGAAGTAAGTCTTATTGAGTTCAATGCAACTTACTCCTACACATGTCAGCACCCCACTTGCCCCCAGATCAGCTTTGTATTTCCACATCCAGCTCATTAGCAAACCTGTTAGTTATCTCACTGGGTGACTTTGGGCTGGACTCTCACCACTACATCATACTTCTGTTACATGAAACTCTTGAAGAAAAAGAGACAGTATAATGGAAAGTTCTTTCTGAAGCAGTCACACTTCACTTGTACAAATGCAGCATGAAGGGAAAGATCAGCAACCTTGTCTTTGTTTGAATAAAAAGCACACTCTGCACATGTTCAGGGAATGGACAAAATGAGGAATAAACATACCAGGGAATATGAAGAACTATATTCTTCCATTATGTGTGTGTGGGGGGGAATCTCCCTCAATCCACCTGTTCTGTGGAAACTCCACCCCCCCATTCACCCAAGGGTCTTCTGAGATAACTAACAGGAGGTTTGATAATGAGCTGGATGTGGAAATACAAAGCTGAGCTGGGGGCAAGTGGAGTGCTGACATGTGCAGGGGTAAGCTGCATTGAACTCAGTAAGACTTATTTCTGAGTAGACATGCACAGAGTTGGTTCTCCTCTCTGCTCAGCTTTGTATTTCCACATCCAGTTCATTATCAGACCTCCTGTTAGTTATCTCAGAAAACCCTTGGGTGAATGGGTTGTTGTTGTTTTTTCCCCCAGGGAACAGCTGGATTGAGGGAGATTCACACACACACACACACACACACATAATGGAAGAATATAGTTCTTCTTATTCCCTGGTATGTTTATTCCTCATTTTGTCCATTCCCTGAGTATGTGCAGAGTGTGCTTTTTATTCAAACAAAGACAAGGTTGCTGATCTTTCCCTTCATGCTGCATTTGTACAAGTGAAGTGTAACTGCTTCAGAAAGAACTTTCCATTATACTGTTTCTTTTTCTTCATGAGTTTCATAACAGAAGTATGATCTAGTGGTTAGAGTCCAGCCCAAAGTCACCTAGTGAGATAACTAACAGGTTTGCTAATGAGCTGGATGTGGAAATACCAAGCTGAGCTGGGGGCAAGTGGGGTGCTGACATGTGTAGGAGTAAGTCACATTGAACTCAGTAAGACTTACTTCTGAGTAGACATGCACAGAGTTGGTTCTCCTCTCCATTTTAGCCTCACAATGTCACCAACAAGGCTGGATGTGGAAATAGAAAGCCTAGCAGGTGGCATAATACTAGTGCAGGGCTCCAGACCGGCATGGTCATTTTAAAAGGTTCTTTCTTTCTTTCTTTCTTTCAAACAGCATTGCTTTAAACAAAGAGTGCATCGCTCAGGCACACCTAGGGCAGCCTTGTTTTGGGAAGCCCCGAGAAGGAGGAAGTGTTTTGGCTGAAAGTAAATGGAGACGGAGGATTTCAATTGAAAAAGAACACCCACAAACAAGGCGATGAGCACAATTCATTTAAAAAAAAAAAAAAGTCCGGATTTATTATCGGAATATACTACCTTGAGTTTTTATTTACAAAAATTTCGCAACTCTGTGCAGATGACCAAAAAAAAGCCGCATGACTGCTGGCTCCGCAGGACCTCGTAATGCCGTTCCGCAGAGGATTCCGTGGCACAGACTGAAGGGAATTCGATCCCATTTCGGTCTGTGGCAGAATTCTCTGACATCCCTAGTTCTTAGCATAGATCTTCCCAGGACCAGTGGAGCAGTGGTAAATTTTGAAGTACAGGTGCTCATCAGGACAGCCCCCACAGCCAAGCCCACAAAGAGAGTCCAGACATTCATGCAACTGTGTTCATTCACATCAACAAACCAGTTCTAGCAGTTTTATCTGCAGCAGCAGGCCTTTTGTAAAGCTAACAGGTCTTAAGATCAAGCCACCAGAAAATGCTTTGCATTACAAAAGGGAACATTACATTACAATGCACATTTGCATTACAAGATGTACAAAGTGTGTTTGCATTACAAAATGTGCAATGTACATTTGCATTACAACACATACAAGGTATATTTATTTGCATTACAAAAGGGAACATTCATCCCTCCAGCACTATTGTGCGAATTGCAGCCAAGCTCAGAGGGAACAGTGAAGTCTTGTAGGGGCAGGGCAGATAATGTCAGCATCGTTGCTAATAAAAATGTGCCAGGGGTACATCCCTGCAAGCCCTGTGGTTACCATGCCACTGCCTGGGACTATGAAAACACAGGGCTTGTCAAATGCAGGTCTGCATTCAGTTTGGTCAGGTAATTACCTGGAAAATGCTTTAGCAGTGTCCACCTCTAGGCTTAAAAGGGGGGCGGGGGTGGAAGCAAGGCAGTAACTCAATTTACTTCCATAGTCTGTAAAATGAATCTGGGGTCCCTCTCCTCCTTAATCATTTCCACCAAGATAGGGAGTTACCACCACATTTTATTTGAGGACAACGATTCAAAACCCGAGTAGGAAATGCTTTGATTCATTACTATTTACATTTCCTAAAAGCAAATAAGTGTTGCCCCCTCCTCATTCTAGCTCATGAAAAGTACAAGGAGGGAATTTGTATGACTGGGTTTTGAAAGAAACTGAATTAATGCCAAGAGTAAGGAGCCAACGTCCATCTGCCATATTTCTTCACAAGTTTACAGCTTAATTTAGCAGCTAGCTTAGCAGGGATAAAAGGAGAAGATGAGTGATGTGGACCACATGGCCATTCAAAATGGGGGGAGTGTATGTTTTTTGGCTCCACAATACAATACTACAGTTACATGCATTTACTTAGACATTTCAATCATCAGATTTTCGCTGAAGAGATCATGTGGAGAAGGCAGGATGCGACATATGCTCACCCATGCCCATAAAAATGTGGCAACACGTATGAAACCCGACTGTAAAAAAAAAAGCTGAAGGCATACCTTCCAACATTGCACGAATGAATCAAGGGATGTGCTCTTCTGTACTTGTAACATGCCTACTCATACAAAGGATCAGGTCCTGACCCAACAACCCTGTATTGCTGAAGGCTGTTCTCCAATTGCTGTGCTGTGTATTCATTAGGCTTGGCGTGGGTGCCCGACTGGGTCTGGGAGTCCACCAGACTCCCCCCGACTCACACCTCACCCCAAATCCAGCTCGGTGAGTGGCCAGGACTTACTGGACCCATCCGCAGCGCTCACACCCAGCAGCCACCCGTCTTCCTTTCAAGCCGCCATCTTTTTCTGCGGGTTGGTCCGGCCGGCGGCTCCGCAGACTGGCCACGGAGTGGAGCCAGCCAGGCAGGATTCCAGGGGGGAGGAACGGATCGCCTCCCCCTACCTGCGGAACCCGGCAGAGCCAGGTAAGCAGGGTTTCGTACACCCCTAGCAGCATCACATTCCAATTTCCCCCCACCCAAGCTGCATACCCTTTCTTTTAGGTCCACTCCAATAAAATCCTGTGTCCCCTAGTCCCATACAGAAATACAGATGCACTTCTCCCATTCCCTCTTCACAGAATGGCCCAACCACACCCATTTCTAGCCATTCTGCCCCCATACCGGGCTCCTGTTCCTTCCTCCCCTTTCTCAAGATCCCCAACTCCAGACATCTGCTCTTCTGCGTTCTACCCATCATCATCATCTTATCTACATTGATCTTCATCCCCATACTCTCCACTCGCCTTTCAGGATTGCCATTTAGTCCCCAGTGAAGCTGTTGTAACAAGTGTGTCACATGTTCCCTGTAATCAGCCCCAGTCAACAATCTGGCCATAGCATTCTGGACTAGCTGAAGTTTCTGAACAGTTTTCAAAGGCAACGAGCATGTTACAGTAATCCAAACGGGATGTAACTATGGCATGTGTGACCATGCCAGGTCAGCCATCTTTAGGAACAAACACAGTTGGTGTATTAGCCTCAGCCAAGCAAACACTCTCCTGGCCAACACTGAAAGCTGGACATCCAGGTTTGGGGCTGAATGTGCAGAGTACATTCTGCGTATATCAGAGATACCTTTGTTGTATTCACATTTCCAGACTGGAGTCCTAAAGCACTACAAGGAGTAAAGCTGCACCCACCAAAATGTTCCCTTCTACCCCACTATTTATGGCAAGGGAGGAGTCTTTTCAAGCATTGCACTGGACAGTGATAGCCTCACTTAGCCAAATCCTTTTCTCTCAATCTTAATTTCCAGTCTATGTGAGAGAATTAGAAATAAGTCGGGAACTGAATGTCCTTAAGATGTTTTTGCCATAGATCCTAGATCCTAGAGTAATAAAGGAACTGGCAGAAGAACTCTCAGAACCACTGTTTGTTATCTTTGAGAAATCATGGAGGACAGGTGAAGTGCCAGATGACTGGAGGAGGGCTAATGTTGTCCACATCTTCAAAAAGGGCAAAAAGGATGAACCTGGGAACTACAGACCAGTCAGCCTGACATCAATCCCTGGGAAAATTCTGGAGCAGATTATAAAATCCTGGATCCATCTGTAAGCACCTTGAAAACAACGCAGTGATTACTCAAAACCAACATGGATTTGTCAAGAACAAATCCTGCCAGACGAATCTGATCTCATTTTTTTATCAAGTAACCTCCCTTGTGGACTGTGGGAATGCTGTAGACATAATATACCTCGACTTCAGCAAAGCTTTCGACAAAGTGCCCCATGATATCCTGATGAGCAAACTAGCTCAAAGTCGGCTAGATGAAACAACAATCAGATGGATCCACAGTTGGCTACAGAATCGGACTCAAATAGTGCTTATCAATGGGATCTTCTCAAACTGGGGAGAGGTAATGAGCAGGGTACTGCAGGGCTCAGTCCTGGGCCCAGTGCTCTTCAACATTTTTATTAATGACTTGTAGGAGGAGGTGGAGGGAATGCTGATCAGATTTGCAGATGTCAGAAAATTGGGCGGGATAGCTAATACCCTGGAAGACAGAAACAGAATTCAAAGTGATCTTGATAGGCTGGAGTGCTGAGCAGAAAACAACAGAATGAAATGTAATAGGGATAAATGCCAAGTTCTGCACCTAGGAAAAAGAAACCAAGTGCACAGTTTCAAGATGGGTGATACTTGGCTCAACAATACGACAAGCGAGAAGGATCTTGGAATTGTTATCGATCACAAGCTGAATATGAGCCAACAATGTGATGTGGCTGCAAAAAAGGCAAATGCTATTTGGGGCTGTATTAAGAGAAGCATGGCTTCCAAATCTGGGAAGTACTAGTTCCCCTCTACTCAGCACTGGTTAGGCCTCATCTGGAGTACTGTGTCCAGTTCTGGGCACCACACTTTAAGAAGGATGCAGACAAACTGGAGAGGGTTCAGAGGAGGGCAACAAAGATGATCAGGGGACTGGAAACAAAGCCCTATGAGGAGAAACTGAAAGAACTGGGCATGTTTAGCCTTGAGAAGAAAAGACTGAGGGGAGATAGGATAGCACTCTTCAAGTACTTGCAATGTTGTCACAGAGAGAAGGCCAGGATCTCTTCTCGATCATCCCAGAGTACAGGACACGGAATAATGGGCTCAAGTTACAGGAAGCCAGATTCCAGCTGAACATCAGGAGAAACTTCGTGATTGTTAGAGCAATACGACAATGGAACCAGTTACCTAGGAAGGTGGTGGGCTCTCCCACACTGGAGGCATTCAAGACGAGGCTGAACAGCCATCTGTCGGGGATCTCTGACTTCGATTCCTGCACTGAGCAGGGGATTGGACTCAGTGGCCCTGTAGGCCCCTTCCAACCCTACAATTCTATGATTCTATGATTTATCTGGCCTTGCAGAAGTCACTTTCACGCAGTTTCTGTTAAGCTGAGGGGTGAGGAGAGTGTAGGGAGGGGTCTGGGTAGAAAGGTGTGGAACAGGTGGGAAATATGTAAGGCACAGGATGGGCCTTTGAGCACCACTACTTTTGAGGGGCCTCAGCTGCCGCTGCCAGCATAAGGGTCTGGACTAGGGATGTACGAAAGTCCCTTACCTGATCCCGAAGCTTGATTCGCGGTGGGGGGGAGGCGCTCCGTCCCTCCCCTCAAAATTCTGGCCAGGGGGGAGGCGCCCTGTCCCTCCCCGCCGAAATTCTGGCCGGGGGGGAGGCGCCCCATCCCTCCGGCCGCGAATCCTTCTGTCCTGCAGGGACGCAAATGGCGGCGGCCGTAGCCACCGCCGTTTGTGTCCCTGCAGTCAGCCGCGATAGGCTACGTAAATGTTTATGTAGCCCATCATGGCTGAGTGGGAAAAAAAAAACCGCGCGTATGCAAATGGCGGTGCCCATGGGCGCCACCATTTGCGTTCCTTATTTTGGCACGTGTAGTCTACGTAAACATTTACGTAGACTACGACGAAAATAAGGGGAACATTATTTGCGTTCCCCTTATTTTCGCCGTAGTCTACATAAATGTTTACATAGACTACACGTGCCAAAATAAGGAATGCAAATGGCGGCGCCCATGGGCGCCGCCATTTGTGTACGCGCGGTTTTTGGTTTTTTGTTTTCACTCAGCTGTGATAGGCTACGTAAATCTTTACGTAGCCTATCACGTTTGTTGTTCTTGTTTTTTTTTAACTTGGAAATGGCGGCGGCGGCAGCCGGTCGGAAGACCGGCCGCCGCCGCTGCACCACCGCCGCACCGCCGCCGAACCACCGCCAGAGCCGCCACCGCTAGAGACATTCACACAAGGTAAGTCCCGTCCCGGGGGTGGGGGGCGGGGGGGCAGACAGTTTCTCCACCAATTTCGGGGGTCCAAATGCACTGGCATTCAGCCTCCCCGAGATTCGTGGAGAAATTCTCTGACAACCCTAGTCTGGACACAAGACCAGTGGAGTGTTGGAATGTTGAGATAACATCCTTTAAACTGAATTCACATTCTGATAGGGATGACAGAGAATTCTGCCACAGACTCCAATGAGGACAAATTCCAGGGAATTCAGCCTCCGGAGTCTGTGGTGGAACGTTCCCACTCACCTCCGCCTCCTGCCGGATCATCGCGGAGCCGAATCCTCCTCGCCGGCGGCTCCATTCCACAAGCAATACGGCCGCCATTTGCCATTTGTGTCCAGATCACTTCCTGTTTCTCATCTGCAGCGATACAGCACGGCAATGGTGGCCGTATCACTTGCGGAATGGAGCCAGCCGGCAGCTCCGCAGACTCACCGTGGAGCGGAGCCGGCCAGCGTGGATTATGGGAGGGAGGAATGGATCACCTCCCCCCCCACGGGCCCCCCTGCAGAGCCCAGGTAAGGGGGTTCATACATCCCTACATTTTGACCTCATTACATGATTATCTCTTTTGGAAGTGGACAAATATAAGTTGAGCAGGGGGTTGAGCAGGAGGCTGGACTCAATGGTCTCCAGTGCGGGCCCCTTATAGGCCCTTTCCAACCCTACTATTCTATGATTCTATGAAGTTTTCTACAAACAATGATTCAATGTACAATCAAGTGCATCAGAGCAGAAGTGGGACTGTATCCAGTGGTTCCACCACCATCCATTGGAGCGGTCTTCTCAATGAAGCCTACACAAATGCAGGAAAGAGATTGCAAGTACAGAGCCCCCACGTGTTCAGCTTCTACAGATACAGGCTCTCTTCCAGAGACCTCAGTGCACACAGGATGTTATCCTTCTCTTTACCCTCCAGGCACTGATTGTACACTACATTGTAATCAGCACAAGACTATAGTTAAGGGTATCCTTGGAATGGCCCTAAAGCTAAAACTTCTTTTGCAGTATTGTTACACAAGCTCTCCACTGAGATGTTCCAGGGGCAGCACTATCTGGTTTAGTTTCTTCTAGATGAGAGTGCATTGGTAATGCATGCATTTTGATGATATCTGTTAATTTACAAATATAAAAACACAATGCAGTTAAAGCAAACAGGCACACTTACAGCAGATCCGAAGAGAGCAATTTGTATACCCAGTCTCCCAAAGTTGTACCTTCAGCTCCTCTTAATTCAGCCAGAAATTCTCAGCTCCCTCTCTAGGGATGTCAGAGAATTCCTCCATGGATCTGGGTGAGGCCGAATGCCAGTGCATTCGGCCCCCCGAAATCCGTGGTGGAACGAAGCCCCCCGCCCCCCCCCACGAAAGGCGCGCAAAATGGAGCACTTACCTGCTGCCGTCCGCACTGACTTGCGAATGGCGGCCGCATCTGCGGCCGCCATTTGCTTCCTCATTATAGCCATGATAGGCTATGTAAATAATTACATAGCCTATCATGGCTAACGCAGGGACGCCATTTGCGTCCCTGCGGAGGCCGTGATAGGCTACGTAAGTATTTACGTAGCCTATCACGGCAAAAAAAAAACAAAAAACAGCGAACGCAAACGGTGGCGGCTACAGCAGCTGCCATTTGCGTTCCCTTTTTTTCCCGCCGTAATAGCCTACATAATAGCCTATCACAGCAAAACACAGGGACGCACATGGCGACAGCTACGGCCGCCGCTATTTGCGTCCCTGCAGACTGCCCAGCAGCCAGATGTCCGGCTGCGTGCGGCCCCGGCTGGCGGCTCTGCGGAATCTCTGCGGAGCGGAGCCGGCCAGAGAGAATTTCGGGGGGAGGGACAGAGCGCCTCCCCCACACCGCGAATGTCACCCTTCTAAAAGCTAAGTGACTTTCATACATCCCTATCCCTCTCTCTACCCATTCAAATATTCTAACTACTTCTCCTCCTGTCTCCCTCCCATTCCCTTCTCCTGTCTCCCTCTCACTCAGCTAGAGGTGTATCAACTCCTCCAAGCTTTGATGGATATCTCATTTAGGATACAGGAGAGTGATACTATCAGGAGACCATCCCCTAACTATTAGGTCCCATGATGGAACATCAAATTGCCTAACCTGGACTATTAACTACACATCTGCGTAACAAAGGAATAGTTGGCTAGCAACCATAGCCATAGTTAAAATTACTATTTGTTTACACATAATCCCCAACCCCAACCACTTTTTTTCCCTACTTTTTGTTTCTGACTTTATCTTTCTAGAGGTATGGTAACAGGTCATACTCTATTAAACACACACACACTGGCAGGAATGATTGCTCCAATAATGTTGACTTCTATTCTGAGATCAGCAAGACCATACACATGAGAGGGCATACATCTATCATGACTTCAACTATCCGGCCTTACATTGCACATTTCTTAGTTTACAGTATGCTACACACACAAGAAATCTCTTAAGGAAAGCCAGAACCTTTTGGAGAAAACAGGAGAGAGCTTTGTGAGTGTTTCATACACCAGTGAATTCAAATCTTATAGCCTTCCCTTGTTTGTTTTTATAGTATTCTACTATTTCAGAAATACCCATAAATTGTCCTATATTATTGTGCCAGCAATGACCCCCCTTTTTTTACCTGTGGTTTGCTCCAACCACAAAACACAAAAAGACACATCCCTAACATGCAAGCAAGACCCATATGGGATTTCTTAGGAATACTTCTGCTTTTTATGAGATTATAGAGGAGGGCCGAATGATTTGGAGGGAAATGGGAGGCCATTCATCATAGGAAAGTGGATGGAAAACACTGCATTTCTTATCATAACAGCAAGGCCAAACTTATTTCCTGATTTATCATCATTACCATAATACCCTTCTCTTACTTTTGAATATAAGCTTTAAAAGTCTTAAACACAGGGGTAGTCTAATCCGCTGCCTGTTTACTTTGAAGTAAAATTCTACAGTGTTCAATGGGCCATACTCCTAAGGCTGCAATTCTACACACATTTACTTGGGAGTAAGCCCTATTAAAAAGAGAGACACTCATAGTTCAATCCTATAGAGGTTTACTCAGACAAAAGTCACACTGAGCTCAAGGAGACCTACACTGCAATTCTATTCATTTCTACTGAGAAGTAACCCCCATTGAGTTCAGTTGGGCTTACTCCCAAGTAGTTGTGTCAAGTAATACAACCTTACTTCCATGTAAATGTTCTAATCACACCACATTGGATTTTTAATGAATCCGGCAGTCTCTCCCTCTCTAGTAAAAATCCAGCTATGTTTCATGTGACTGGGATTCGCAGTCATTTGAGGGCTTAAAAATGAAGACAGCAAGAACAACATCAGGTGAGATTTCCACAAACGCTGATGAAGAACATGAACACATCAACAGTAGGGATGTCAGAGAATTCCGCGATGGATCTCAGTGAGGCCGAATGCAAGTGCATGCGGCCCCCCGAAATCCATCGCGGAACGAAGCCCCCGCCTCCCCCAACCCACGAAAGTTGGGCGGCACGAAGCCCCCACCCCACGAAAATAGCACGAAACAGAGCACTTACCTGCTCCCGTCGGCACATGCGAATGGCGGCCGCCCTGCGGCCGCCATTCACTTCATCTTTCATGCCGTGATAGGCTACGTAAATACATACGTAGCCTATCACGGCTAACGCAGGGACGCCTTTTGCGTCCCTGCGGAGGCCGTGATAGGCTACGTAAGTATTTACGTAGCCTATCACAGCAGGCTAAAAAAAAAAAACGCGTACGCAAATGGCGGCGGCTACGGCCGCCGCCATTTGCTTTCCTTATTTTTGGCTGTCTTAGTCTACGTAAATATTTACGTAGACTATTACAGCCAAAATAAATTGGAACGCAAATAGCGTAGCGGGCGCTATTTGCGTTCCCCTTTATTTTCGCCGTAACAGTCTACGTAAATATTTATGTAGACTAAGACGGCCAAAAATAAGGAATGCAAATGGCGGCGGCCATAGCCGCCATTTGCGTACGCAGTTTGTTTTTTGTTTTACCCAGAGCCCTCCACGGCCGGAAATCTGGCTGCGGACGGCTCTGGCCTGGGCCTGGCCGGCTGCTCCGCAGAGCCGCAGTGGAGCACAGCTGGCCGGTCGAGGCTTCCGGGGGGGGGAAGAACGGAGCGCCTCCCCCCCAATCAAGGATTCCAGGGGGAGGGACAGAGCGCCTCCCCCCCACCACGAAGCAGATCCGCGAAACGGTAAGTGACTTTCGTACATCCCTAATCAACAGAAGCCATACAAAGAACATGAACCAGATAAGGGCAGAAAGATAAGTAAAGAACCTGAACCCAGAGCTGTGGAAGAAAAAGGGAAGTATTTGAAATTAAGAAGTCTCACATCCATCAAGGATGGAGGACAGACATCCGGGAAATATGGTAAGAGTGCCCTCGCTGTGAAGATAGCTTTCACAGGGAGAACAGTGAAAGGCCATAGAAAGAAGCATGTGAAAAAAGAAGAGAAATAGATTAGGCTGGGAAGGGGAGGGGTTCAGTTGGCAACTCTAAGGCTGCAGTGATATGCACACTTTCTTACTTTGATATGAAGAAATCACCAGGTGAACCTTGACATAGCATGGAACTAGGCATTATTGCTTGCTAATTGCCATGAATAAGACTGCTGATAATGGAACAGCCAGAGGGGAGCTGGCTCAAAGATTGGCTCTCAGTCATAGTGGGGCTTCATTTCATGCACAGGATTGACCGTGCAGCTCAAAACACATTGGGCTGTTTTCTAAATATAAAGCTTTGCTCCTGCACCCAGGGAATGGGACTTCCATGTCCTCTCCTCCCCAGTGCAGCCCCTTGTGTGCCCTCCAAATCTGCTCCAGATGTTGCACTGGAGATCTGGGGGACCCCCCAGAGGGATTTGGAGGGTGCACAGCAGCCTGCAGCAGGGAGGAGAGGACATGGAAGCCCCACTCCACCAGTGGCATCCATTCTGTGGGTTGCTGGACCCAACCCAAAATTGATTTTCTACAACATCTTTACTAATTTGCTTTTGTTTTGCCATGGACTGCTGCTCTCTAATCTCCGAACTGCATCCCAACATATGTAACCATGACAGTACACCAGCCACTGTATGTTCAGCCGCTGAATGTTCAGGATAGTCTATGATCACCTACAACAACCTTTCCCAACCTGATGCCCTCCAGATGTTTTGGATTACAACTACCAGCATTCCTGATCATTGTCTATGCTGGCTGGGGCTGATGGGAGTTGAAGTCAAAAACATCTGGAGGGCACCAGGTCAGGGAAGGCTGATCTACTAGTATATTTAAGTATCATGCAGACAGACTCACTATGGAAGAAGAAAAAAACCCTCTGATACCTAATTCATTTCATTCCTTATGTAATTTATATCCATTTCCATCTCAAAGGCTCTGAGCATCTTACACAAATATTTAAGCATTTTATTTAGAAAAACCCTGGAGAAACAGATCTTCCACTTGCTCAAGAAACAACCCTGAGAAAATTGAACAGCTTACTGACATGTATTTAGTACGGGATGATTGTTGGCAGCTATTATTGACAGCTTATTACCTGACATTTGATACCCAACAATGTTTTATGGAAAACAGTATTTTTATTTGACCTAGTTCTGACATATGACTTTCAGTAGTTGATGTGACATATGATAGACAGTCAGTCTCTTGCAGTCAACAGCTGGCTGTTTAAATGTGGAATTCATTTATTTAACCAAAATCCCCATACGACTGCAATCCTGTGTTCATTGACCACAGTGTGACTAACTTCTGAGTCACCGAAGTGCACTAGGATTGCACCGAAAGTAAGTGCAAGGGCCCAGAATGAGCCATGGTGAGGATGTGATGGGGTGACATGGGATGGAAGTGGGACACATTGCAGGGCCTCCTCAGTCAGAAGACCAAATGCAGAAAGGTTCATATAGGCCAGATTTCCCCTCCCTGGTGCTCTCCAGATGTGTTGACCAGTGATGATGGAGGCTGTAGTCCAACACATCTGAAGGTTTGGGAAGGCAGAAGCTAACCTTCAGGTTTCCAAGTTCCAACCCCTTGGGGGTTCTAAGAACTAAAACTAGCAGTCAGAGAATAGGAACAGATCACAGTCATAATCCAAATAGTGGTAACAAGAAGCACAGATTCATGTCTCTACTGGTCTTTTCATACAGATCCATTCTGAAAGTATATTAGAAATTCATATTATCTGCAGGGCTGGTTCAGGCATGTATATTCATCACTTGATGGCTGCAACATCAGATGATGGCTTACATGAAATGTAAAGCTGCATTTGTTGCATTTATATCCCACCTTTCTTTCCATAGTGGTGCATCCTCCTCTTCTCCATTTATCCTCACAACAACCCTGTAAGGTCGGTTAGGCTGAGACTCTCCTGAAGTCACCCAGTGAGCACCATGGCCAAGTGGGGACTAGAACCCGGGTGTTCTCTGTCCTAGTCCAGCACTTCAACCATGACACCATACTAACTCTCAACAGTGTGGATGGCCACAGAATAAGTCATTTGACTTAATTCATACATCCAGTGTCATCAAATATATAGCAATCAAGCACATTCATAGATGGACCAGCCCTGAATTAATGGGGAACATCAACAGCTTTAGGGTTCATGCACCAGATTCTAATTAAATGAGATTTCAAAAATTAGAATCGCTGAATATTGCCCTCTGAATACCTCAACGATGCTCATCATCCCTCTGCTGAATGCTCAGTTTGTTTGCCTCCTGCTGACCTCAGTTATTTAAATCATCTCTGTGTGTCTAAAATTATAAAACATGATAGCCATGACATCCAGTTCAGCGGGAGCCACATGTCTGCAGTTCAAGGGTTCTTTGTTGTTAAAGTCTTCTAGCACATGCATTTTCCGAATTAGAGAGAGCAAGAACCAGGATAACCACAGAACCTACACGAACCTATTCTGAGTTTCCGCAAGGACCTTTAATTCAATATTATATATAAAGCAGTGGGCAGGCTTATACAGTTTCAGAACTGCAAAACAAAACCTTACTAAATTGTCCCACTTTCTCATCAAACCATTAAGCAGCTTAGTGAAAATATTTCCACATAGGACCGGCTGAAAATACACACACACACACACACACACACACATGCACACCGCTCTATATTGAGTCTTGTCACTAATGCGCTGCCTTTGGGCACTGAATCAAAATAAACTTTGTGGCAATTTTGCCTGCTGTGCTTGATTTTCTCCAGTGCTGAAAATACTTTAAAAAAAAATCTTTTAAACTCAGTTGCGGTCTGATCTTTCTTTGCCCGATTCAATCAAACCTTCAGATATTCAAGGATCCTAGAACACATTAAAGCTTGACTTGTGGCAGGTTAGATTACACTGGTTTAATTATCCGCATTGGCTTCATCTAGCTTGGAAATCAACAGTACTGAACAGACCATGCAAATGTGAAACGCACAGTAAAACTGAAGCAAACAAGGGTGAGGGCAAATCTTACAGATTCAAACTAACCCGCCCCCCCCCCCAAAAAAAAGGCATGCAATTTTTCCATACAAGGCATGGTCACTGGGATTTGTTTCATTTATTACCCAAATGATTATTTCTCCACTTTCTCCTTTGTTTGACAGAGTGGCAGGAAATACAGTTTTGGTGTGTTTTACGAAGTAGAAAAGAGAGAAACCCTCAGCCATCTGGTTTGGAATGGTAAGACATCTTTCCCCCATAAATAGGGTGGCCACTTAGGCCACCAAAGGAATTGCATCACCAAAAAAAAAAAGAAGGACAAAAGAGGGCACCAATTTACATAAAACTTGCATATGCTGATTTATATCTATAGATGCAAAATTAGAAATGATTATTATAACTGAAGTGGAAATACAGGACATCTCCCCAAAGTGTGGAAGACTGTGACCAGGTGACCTGTGTGCCTGCCCGGCTCAGTTGGCTGTTCAGGTGGTTTTGATGAGTGACTTCAAGGCCCAGCTCCTCCTTCTGATGGTTCCTTATCCTTAACCTGGCCCTTCAAATAGAGGATGCTTTCAAAATAGAGGACAGTCCTCTGGCAGCCCCTCAAATAGAGGATTATCCTCTGGAAGAGAGGACACAGCCACCCTACCCCTACGTTGTACTAATTCATCCCACCCCCAAAGGTCAGCAAATAACCCTCTACACTTTTGTGGGGGACAAATGGCCCTGTAAATGTAAAGGGGAATATTTCACCTAGCATTAAAAGAGAATAAGAACAAATTGGTGGGCACCCTGAGGCAGTGTTTAAGGTGAAGGGAGCCATCCTTAGATTTACCTATCGAAGCTGTGATGCTCAAGGACATAAGGACTTGAGCTCCACTTGAGGCCTGTCTAACTCACCCACCCAAAGCCACAAGACCTGGGGGTAGGGTGTGTGACTTGAACATACCTTCCTCAGCACAGCAAAGCATTGGCTAGAAGTAGGGTAACAACCACTCTGGGCCTCCAAGCCAGGGAGCCCCACCCAGAAAAGGATGAGGCATAAGGAGGAATACTACAACACCCACCTTGCACTGTGACGGACCCTATTGGTCTAAGGCCGGGGTGGGTTACTGTGGGTTACCTGTGGTCCTCCAGATGTTTTGGCCTACAACTCCCATCATCCCTCACCATTGGCTATGCTGGCTAGGGCTGAGTTGTAGGCCAAAATATCTGGAGGGCCACAAGTTGGCCACCTTGCCTTAGACCAATCTCGGTCCTCACAGAAGGGAGGGATTTTAGTATCTAGCCATATCAATTGTTGCAGAGCCTTTAAAAGCTGTAGTTAATAAAGTTGCTGCCCAATGAAAACCCCTAACCTTGTCTCACCTTGTCGTTGCTGTGCTTTCTGCAAAAATGAGCCAAATGAACAAGTAAAGCATGGTGCTTAGAAGATGCTACATTCTACTTATAATCACCATACAGTCCCCTCAAGGAGGTACATTGCAGTCCTCCCTTGTTACTCTCCCCACACAGGGTGTTAAAATAAGAATTCTGTTAATCAGTGGAATGGTACTGGGGTAAGTTCTTGTCTGGAGACAGTTATGGAATGGATGAGCCCATGATGGACTGGACTCCCTGTCTAGAAGTCCAATCCAGACAGGGCTCTGTTGTGAGTGCTAGCACTGAGATTACTTCAGCTGACAAAAGTAAGTGTGGGGCATGGGGGGGGGGATTCCACGATGGTGCCCATGTTAGAGAACTCCTTCAGTGGTGAAGTTGAACAGGCCTATTCACTAACGGCCTTCAGGAAACTGGTGAAGGTCATTTTATCCCAACAAGTTTATGGAAATTAGAAATGTTTATGGTTCTTTTATGAAAAATGTTATGGTTGTCTTTCATCTTTATGACTGTCTTTCATCATTTTAGGAGGCATTGTAGCTCAGTGGTAGAGCATGTGCTTTGCATGCAGAAGGTCACAGGTTCAATCCTTTGTATCTCCAGGTAGGGCAAGGAAGGAATCTTGCCTGAAACCCTGAGAGCTGCTGCCAGGCAGTGTAAACAATACTAAGCGAGATGGACCAAGGCTCTGACTCAGTATAACACACTTTCCTGTGTCCTTTTGTGTAATGCTGTCTTTTCTGGAGGAAGTTGTCTAAAAGCTAATTTTTCCAGCTCTGCCTGAAGCTCTTTAATATAGACTGGAGGGGGGAGAGAAAGAGGATAGTTCTGACCAATGGTTTTCAAACTTGCTACTTTCATGGAACACACTCAACTATGACTTATCTGCCAAGGAATGCTGAAGAGGATTCTAGGATCTTTTAGGACTCATGTATAGTTGAGCTGGTGTGCTTGCTAGGCTGGTTGAGGCCTCAATGCCACCCCACGTGAACCAAGAGTATGCCCTAGAACACACACAATACTCCTGTGTGGCTGAAGATTGCACAGGGAGATAAGTAGCACAAGCTATCTTTCATGGAAGTTTTCCTCCATTACTCACTGAGTTACTCTGTTTAAGCTTCTCAGGCCCTATTTCCCGTTTAATGTAAGACCAAGTACTTGACAGAACTTGATTCCTGCTGTAGATACAATCTGATACCTGTTGTAGATACGTCTATTGTAGATACAAGAGCTAGGATAACAGCAATAGCTGTTTTAAGCAAAGTATGAAGCCAACTAGAATTAGTCGTCTTTGAGGTATATTATGAATGGTGAACTTTTGACTTGACAGCCTTGTGGAAGCAGCATTCCAGCTATGCCATTAATTGGGCTATTTATGTCAGGGCATATTTACAGTGGAGTAGCTCCGCTTGGCAGCTCTTATCTACCTTACAAAGAGTCCCTTTCAGCTTCAAGTTTAGCTATTTTTAATGACACAGCTATTGCTTGCTACTAAAGCTTATCCTAGCCTTCCAGCTTTGTCCATCACAATAACTAATGATGTTCAGACATAACCATTTAGTCTGTCTCTCGAAGCGAATCAACCTGATCCACACGTCTTGGACTAATGTGCATGTTGGAGCACACCTATCCTTCAGATTTCATACTTCCATGGATTTTGCAATGCAGTTCTTGGTTTAAAAAACATACCAAAAATAGATATAAAAAAGAACTTATGAATGAACATATGTGAAACCGACATGGACCAGAAATAGACCGAAACAACCAACCCCAACATGCCAGTTCCAATAAGAAAAGTTCACCCTGTTTCCTGCATCATCTTTATCAAGGGCTTTTTCACACCATCACAGGCCCCATATTTTATAATATCCCCTCAAACCCAGATCTAGGGATGTACGAATCCCTTACCTCGTTCTGCATGGGGTCATTCATGGTGGGGGGGAGGCGCTCCGTTCCTCCCCCCAAAATTCTCCCCGGCTGGCTCCACTCCGCGGCGACTCCACAGAGCTACCGGCCGGGGCCGCCCGCAGCCAGACATCCGGCCGCTGGGCTGTGCAGGGACTCAAATGGCAGCCGCTGTAGCCGCCGCCATTTGCGCCCCTGTCTTTTGCCGTGATAGGCTACGCATATATTTACGTAGCCTATCACGGCCTCCTCAGGGACGTAAATGGCGTCCCTGTGTTAGCCGTGATAGGCTATGTAAATACTTACGTAGCCTATCACGGCCATTCGATGGAATGCGAATGGCGGATGCAGACGCCATTCGCGGAGCACCAGATGGCTGACACAAGGTAGGCTCTGTTCCGGGCCCATTTCGCGGGGGGGGTTAGTAGGAGTGCACGAAAGCCACTTACCTGGTCTCGCAGCTTTTCACGGTGGGGGGGAGGCACTTCGCTGCTCTCCCCCCGAAGTTCAGGCCGGGGGAGGGAGGCTTCCCGCCTCGCCCGGCCAAAATTCAGGCCGGGGGGGAGGCTTCCCGCCTCGCCCGGCCGAAATTCAGGCCGGGGAAGAGGCGCCTCGCCTCGCCTGGCCGCGAAATAAAAAGTAAAAAAAAAACAAACGCCCCCGTGATAGGCTACGTGATGATTAACGTAGCCTATCACGGCTAGATCTGCAAAGTCAGCCATGATAGGCTACGTAAATCGTCACGTAGCCTATCACGGGTGACTTAAAAAAAAAAAACGCGAACGCAAATGGCGGCCCCCATAGGGAACTGCCATTCCCGTTCCTTATTTGGTCGCTGTAGTCTACGTAAATCTTTATGTAGACTACAGCGAAAATAAGGGCAACGCAAATAGCGTAAAGATTAAATAAGGGCAACACAAAATAATTAATAAGGGCAACGAAAATAAGGGCAACGCAAATAGCGTAAAGATTACGTAGACTACGGCGAAAATAAGGGCAACGCTATTTGCGTTGCCCTTATTTTCGCCGTAGTCTACGTAAAGATTTACATAGACTACAGTGACCAAATAAGGAACGGGAATGGCGGTTCCCTATGGGGGCCGCCATTTGCGTTCGCGTTTTTTTTTTTTTTTTAAGTCACCCGTGATAGGCTACGTGACGATTTACGTAGCCTATCACGGCTGACTTTGCAGATCTAGCCGGAATAGGCTACGTTAATCGTCACGTAGCCTATCACGGGGGCGTTTTTGTTTTTTTTTTTACTTTTATTGGAATGGCGGTGGCGGCAGCTGGTCGAAAGACCGGCTGCCGCCCCCGCCCCTGACGAAGACCTGACGAACCGCCGCCGGGACCCGCCGCCGGGAGGGACATTCGGGAAAGGTAAGTCCCGTCCCGGGGGGGGTGCGGGGGCGGGGGGGTGCGGAGAATTTCTCCCCAAAACTTCTTCGGGGGGCCGAACACGTTGGCGCTCGGCCCCCCGAAGTTTCGGGGAGAAATTCTCCGCCATCCCTAGGGGTTAGTTCAGTCCGCCACAGATTCCGGGGGGCCAAATTCACTAGAATTCAGCCTCCCTGGGATCCGTGGCAGAATTCTCTGACATCCCTACCCAGATCTACCAAAAAGGTATGGTGAAATGGGAGAAAGGCTACAGCCCAACTACACTTTCAATTTGTTTTTGTGTTTTAAACTAGCAGTGGATTAGTGGAGTGTTATATACTATGCTGCAGAAGATAGAATCACTGAGAGCAAGATTAAGGGCTCAATCCTAACCAGATAGGTGGCCGCCTCTGACCTCGGAGGCAACCGCCTATCCAAAGCAAGGCAGGAGAGGCACAGGGGGATCATTCCCTCCATGCCTCTCCTGCCTTGCTATTTTTCGCTAAACAGCTGTTTTTGGCTGTCTAGCAGTGGGGGGGCTGACCAGGAGAGGAAGCTGCCGTACAACATGTTGGATGTGTCATACACGCAGCTCTGCTCTCCTCACCCCAGAGCATACACACCCAGAATGCCCCTTTTCAGTTGCTCTGCGCTCCTCTTCCGAGCACAGAGGATGGGGCTTCTCCGCGCTGCCTCCGAGGCAGTGTGGACGAGGGGGGAGGTCGGTTCCCGGAAATGAGCATACCCTATGGCCCTCTAGACAGTGTCTAGCGGCCAATAGGATTGCTCCCTAAGGAAATTAAAATCAATGTTGGATTAGTTGCCAGGGTTGGTTTTGTTGCTCAGCATCTATAATTAGGGATTGGGAAGAAATCCATTCAGTTTGCACCTAAGTTTACACTTTCAGACAAATATGTGAATAGAAGCTCAGTTATCCTTTGAAATTTGCACTTCTCTGAATTCTGCAGTGGAGTTCTCCAGTTTAAAAAAATGTATAATAAACCCCCACTCGTTTTGTACACAATAGTGAAAATAATGGTCAAAATGCATTATATTAGGAAAATTGCTTGCAAAAAACATGTATATTAAACAAAATTATATACAAAGTGCATATATTAGGGAAAGCGCACAGAAAAATGTGCTTTTGTGATTTTATTGGAATTTTATTTATATGGTGCTGATGATATTTCAACTTGTAAACCTGGTGGCTTAGTGGTTAAGATGCTGAACTGCAGACTGGAAGGTCGGCAGGTCAGCAGTTCGAGACCCGAGTGCTGTGTGACAGAGTGAGCTCCCGTCTTCAGTCCCAGCTTCTGCCAACCTAGCAGTTTGAAAGCAAGAAATTGCAAGTAGATAAATAGATACCGCCTCGGCGGGAAAGGTAACAGCGTTCCGTGCACCTCAGTGTTCAGTCATGCCGGCCACATGACCACGGAAGCGTCTTCGGACAGTGCTGGCTCTTCGGCTTAGAAACGGGGATGAGCACCGCACCCTAGAGTCGGACACGACTGGTTGGGGACACCTTTACCTTTACCTTTTTTAAAACATCTAGAGAAATTTATTTTATGAAGCATTTACTAGATTTAATAAATAGTACATACACATTTTCATGTGGATTTTAACAAAAAAATCAACTCAGATTTCGGGATGAACCGAACTCAAGTCAGAAATTGAAATTGACAGATTTGATTTGCCCATCCTTGTTTATAATGATGTCACAGTTCTGTGTCAAGAGATGCCCATAACACTTCTACAATCACATTACACCCAGGAATGAGTCCTAATAGCAATAGGTGCACCATGTGAAGGAAAAATTGCATTTTCCCCCGGTTTCAAAATATACCACAGCCAAAACTCAGGACATTTAATTGCTCCAAAAGCATGGAACCAATTAATAATGACTTGGGATTGTATCCAGTGCTGACCATCTGCAAGTGGGGCCTACCACTGCTTCTGTTTCACAAGTGGCCAGCCCCACCCATTCCATTATGCAAGCTGGGCCCACCGCTTATGGAAGAGAGATTTAGTGCTTCCATGGGTAAGCCCTGAAACAAGCAGAAATGCTCATTTCTGAAATGGGGCACGTCAGCAGAGCTCCCATGTGCCTAGATACCGCCCCATGTACATAGGTTTTTCATTCTGTGGATGGAAGGAACTTCCATTCAGGAAAGGCGAGCTCCACTCATGGAAGGAGTCCTTCCATGAGTGAAAGGAGCCCTTCTATCACTGTAACTCTCCCTTTGTCAACAGAAGCTTCATCTGTTCATGGAGTGATAACTTGGAGTTCAAGCCAATGTCTACACATTTAGGGTACAAATACACATTTGGGGTAAAGTTAAGCAGAGTTTCATGGGTTTGGGTGGAAGTGTTAAATGCCAGCTCAGCCCTCTCCTAACGAGCTATATTGAGTTGATTCCAATGTTAGTCCCGCTTAGAGTAGACCCATGAAAATGTATGGGACAACTCAATAGATTTAAAAGTGCTTACATTTGGCTGGAGCACACCCTTATCACAATAGTTTTGCCATGCATCATGGTACACTGAGTATATGGAAATATACAACGGCTGAACATTTCAGAAGCACACCAGAGATGATACCTTCCCATGATCTTCCGGATCCTACTATATATCCATACACACTGTGTATCCAAAAACAGTGACTTCATATTTTTGTCATGAACGCTTTGGACACTCCGAAGAAATGCCATTTTGAAAAGAGGACATCTTTTCTTAGTGTTAGTTCTAGAAGGTGTTGTAGGTCTTCATAGAACCAATCAACCTCAGCTTCTTCAGCCTCAGTGGTTGGGGCATAGACTTGAATTACTGTGATGTTGAATGGTTTACCTTGGATTCGTACTGAGATCATTCTATCGTTTTTGAGATTGTACCCCAATACTGCTTTTCCCACCCTTTTGTTGACTATGAGTGCTACTCCATTTCTTCTAAGGGATTCTTGCCCACAGTAGTAGATATGATGGTCACCTGAATTAAATTCGCCCATGCCTGTCCATTTTAGTTCACTGATTCCCAAAATGTCGATGTCCAGACTTGCCATCTCATGTTTGACCACCTCCAGCTTACCTTGATTCATTGATCTGACATTCCAGGTTCCTAAACAATATTGTTCTTTACAGTATCGGATTTTCTTTTCACCACCAGCCACATCCACAGCTGAGTGTCCTTTTGGCTTTGGCCCGGCTGCTTCACTCTTTCTGGAGCTACCCTCTGCTCTTCCCCAGTAGTAGATTGGACACCTTCCAACCTGAGGGGCTCATCTTCCGGCATCATCTCTTTTAGCCTTGTGATATGTTCCATGGGGTTTTCTTGGCAAGAATACTGGAGTGGGTTGCCATTTCCTTCTCCAGTGGACCACATTTTGTCAGAACTCTCTGCCATGACCTGTCCATCTTGGGTGGCCCTGCACGGCATAGCTTATGGCTTCACTGAGTTATGCAAGCCCCTTCGCCACAACAAGGCAGTGATCCATGAAGGGGGTCATGTTGTCTAGCCCTGGCCTAACATATTTCGAAGGTTTGCTTTAAGGTTATACCACATGAACATCCTTTGGTAGAATATTTGGAAGCTTGGTAGCTACCACAATCATACATGATAAATGGGCCCATAGTCACAGTTGCATAGGTTAACACAGCAGTACTTCACATCAGTGCAACAGCACATATTTTACCAAACATGCTTATGCAAATCATGCCATGATGCTGTGGTGGTCCTGTCGATGTGGTCCTGCCAGTTCCATCATTTCCTTCGTGCAGCCATGGAACCACTCCACATAGGGGGTGTTAGTGTGCAACAATGAGGCCACATAAAATAAATATTGGAAGATGCTCACTGGCAGACGCACTAGCATTGCTTAGAGTTGTCAGAAGCGCCCTAGCAGCCTCTTTCAGTAGACTCCAATAGCCAACTCAAGACACACAAGAAAGGATTCTTTTCAAGGCTTTAATCCTTTTACAACTTAATGACTCTTTCAGATGCTAATCACCAGCGACTAAGCAATGAACAGCAGAGTAGCCTATGCTCCGAGTAGGCAGTTGATCCCCATTTGAAGGAGAGTCACTTGAAGACCCTGAACTTATGGGCTAGGGAGAGATCCTCCCTCTTTCCATTGGGTCCACGGGAGGCGGCCGTTGCTTGTGTGCCAAACGGGCGCTACGCCTCCTTTCCATGCCCTCCATCGCTCGTCACTCCCTGCGTCTGCGTCGAGCGTCTAGCAAGCCCCGCTCCCGCACTTTCTCACTGCTAGGATCACTATCTATCTCAGGAATGCCGGCAGGAGGAATCTCTGCCAGCTGCTGTGCCTGTGAGGGATGAGCTGGCTCCTCTCCCACGGATTGCTGATCCTCCTCAGAATCAGAACTGCTCTGGGGTTCTATCGGCTCAGTTTCCACCCAGACATGAGCTAGCATGGGTAACTGCTATTACTAGTTTTGACTAGGGATGTACGAAAGTCATTTACCTTTTCGATGAGGCAATTCACAGTGGGGGGGAGGCGCTCCGCGCCTCCCCCCGAAATCCTTCTCCAGCTGGCTCCACTCCGCGGAGATTCCATGGAGCTGCCGGCCGGGGCTGCCCGCAGCTGGAAATTCAGCCGCTGGGCAGCCTTCCTTCTGGAAGAAAAAAAAAACCCGCTTACGCAAATGGTGGCGGCTACAGCGGCCACCATTTGTGTTCCTTTTTTTTGAAGTTTTAGCCTACATAAATATTTACGTAAGCTATTACGGCGAAAAAAAGGGCAACGCAAATGGCGTAGTGGGCGCCATTTGCGTTCCTTTTTTTCACCGTTTTAGCCTACATAAATATTTATGTAAACTATTACGGCCGGGGGGAAGGAACGCAAATAGCGCCCACTACGCTATTTGTGTTGCCCTTTTTTCACTGTATTAGCTTACGTAAATATTTACGTAGGCTAAAACTGCGGGAAAAAAGGGAACACAAATGGCGACCACCGTAGCCACCGCCATTTGCGTACGTGGGTTTTTGTTTTTCTTGGCTTGCCGTGATAGGCTACGTAAATACTTACGTAGCCTATCACGGCAAAGGGCACATGGCAATGGCAGCCGCGGCAGCCGGTCGAAAGACCAGCCACCCGAGGTAAGCCTCGTCCTGCAGGGAATCCGCGGGGAGGCAGGCCGTTCCGCCACAGATTTCGGGGGGGCGAATACCAGTGCATTCGGCCTCACTGAAATCCGTGGCGGAATTCTCTGCCATCCCTAGTTTTGAAAAGGTACAGGCTCCCTGCAAAGGAACTGATGTCTCATTTAAAAAGCCATACAACTGGTTCCCCTCTTTCTAAAACCTACTTGAAGTTCTGAACTCGAAGCTAGCCACAAATTATCCTTGGTTGTGTCCGAGTTCTATTCCTCCAATCTACTTAGGTGTATTTATTTGCCTTTGTTGCATCTTCCATCCTTCAATGTATTTAGGTTTCTCACTCTGGGATTCTAACTTAAAACCTTGTGTTTCGTGTTTGCAACCTTCAGAATTTCAGAATATTGATTTCCTTAAAACAAAACAATAAGATGCTTGGAACTGCCAAGCTGGAACATTTTCTCCTTGGGGTCAAGGCCCTCTGGCCATTTACTGAAGTCTAAAAGCTTTTAGACTGCTGAGAAAATGGCTGCTTTTTGAGTAGACTTTCGCACCGTTTTCAGCTAATGTCATATAAGGTTTTAGATTCCCTCTCGCCTCTTGAGAACTCTATGCTTACATAATGGCCTTTTGTTTACCTCAGCCCGATTTTCCCTATGTAGGACTTCTATTAAAAAGAATAGGTTCTAATTTTCATTTAAATGTATCTCACTTCTTAAACAGGCTTTAAAAGCAAGTAAGTGGTCCCAAAAGATGTGCAAAGGAAAATAAAAACACTTTCATTGCAATCCTAAACATACTTATTTGAGAGTCTGTCCCATTGAATGCAGTGGGACTTACTTCTGAGTAAACATACATAGGACCATTGCAGCTTGGAGTGTAAAAAAAAGATAACACTATTAAGGCTTCCGAACAAGCCAGGATACGAAGCCAGCTTCAAACCATGGCTTCATATTCTGGCTTGTTTGAAAGCCATTCAATGTAGTTTCCAGTTGAGATGTAATGGGAACCTACAGGCTTTCTGATTTGTTTCCCCACTTGTGCGAAAGGAGGAGCAAAGTGGCTGTGTGTGTGTGTGTGTGTGCACAAGGCTTGTTCATAACTTGGCTTGGCAGCTTCCAAGAAGCCCTGTTCCCTGCTGCCATTCCTTCACTCCTTTGGGATAAAAGAAAGACATTCCAAAAATCATATAAATCCAGTTCCATTTTTAATGGCATTTTTCATAGGTTTGGTGATGTACAAGTTCTCTCATTTCTTCCTCTACAGTAGATGTTTTGATTAGTGCTGTGTCAAAAATTTCTTCCATGTTTTTTTCAGTCATTCTCATTCCATTTGATAGAAAAGACAAGACATTGCTGTTAAAAAGAAATCCAAAGGAGAAGAAAGTTTTGGAGAAATTATCATAGGCTGGGTTCAGGGTTCTTGTGCTTACCTTATGTATGAGGTGGCCAAGAAATGTGCGTGACTTTCCTGTCTTTCATTGTACAATCATCTCCATGGCTGCCTGTAGCCTCTTCAGCTTCCCACACTTCAATCGCTTTCATATGCTGCTGGCTACCTTCCCTCTCTTCCCCCACAATGCCCCAGAATGATGCTAGATGTGAGACACTGTGGAGGATGTAAAATGGGGGCCAGGCTGCCAACACAGTTGCTGCTGTTGCCATTTGTAGTGGCAGCACACACACGCACACCCCCCCACACACACACACACAACCCTTAGGAAAGGAGAAGCAAGCTGGGCTAGACGCCTTGTCAATGGTGAGCCCTACCCGTGAGAAGCTGTTGCAGAATTTCTCCTCCCCATAGAGACATTTGGTGAAATCATCCTCCCTATATCTCTGCCCACAAATAGGGTGAAGCATTCTGAGAGCCATTTGTGCACAGCTCTAGTTATGATCACAATGTGTGTTTGACAGGCAGTGACTTAGAATTGTCAATTGCCTGGCTTTGTAGCTTTGTTTAATGCTTCCTATAGCTGAGTAGACGGTGTACGGGTTTTCCAAACACTGGAGCACTCTTATCATACAAAAACCAACCCATGCCAAGTACCCAGGAAGGAGGAGGAGAATAACTCTTTGGTCCAGGAGATGGCAGCCCTACATTTAGCACATTTGTCCTGGAAAGTGGAAAACAATCCGCCATAGAGCAGCTCAGCAACTGTGACCACAGGCTCAATGCAGATTCTCATTTGTAAGATGACCGTGTATCTTTCAGTCAAAACGTAAAGTATGAACCAGCCACAGTTAAGCATTTTACAGAATGCTTTACAGAACGGCCTGGTTTCAGCTCTCTTATTCCTGGAGACTTACAAACCACCCAGTACCGTAGGAGATCTGTCACTTGCCTGGTCTGTAAACAAACCAGGAAGCTGAACCACATGGATGGAAAGGTTTACACTGACACACCCGGCTCAGCAGGGGAGTGATCACTGAGGCAGTGGGAACCACACTGGAGAAGTTACCTGCTGGGAAATATACCACTGACTTCCATGGCAGACACTGAAGCACATGCAGGGGTGTTGCTCATCCTGGGCCCATGAAGCCGCAAATCTATTTCCCAGAGTCCCAAATGTCTCTCCTTTCCCCCATACTGCTGCCCAGCCCATTGGCTGATTTCTCCTGTTGCTGTGGCTCCTGGACTTCAATCAAAAGAGAATGCCTGCAGTGATGGCTACCCAGCCAAGCACTTCCTAACCAGCACCCAACTACAGACTGAAGCCAGAGCATGTGGGAAAAGGCTTTCCATAGGCCTCCCCGGACCTCTTGTCTGGCGTCTTGCAAGCTTTCACCAAATCTCACACAACTTCACCAGAACTTGTGAGATGCTGTCTGTCTCACCTCCTCACCCCCCCCCCCCCAGTGCTCAGGCTTAAGAAAGAAAGCTTCCCTTGGTGTCAATGGGTGCTTTTTACTATGCCTAAATGCCACAGGGGCAATGTGTGTGTGTGTGGGGGGGGGGGTGTCACAGCTGGGAAAGGAAAGGTTAACCTTCTTCTCCCTGCATCCTGTGACCACTCCCAAAAAATAACACACACACTGCATGGCAATTAAGCTCAGAAAAACCACCGTGGGTGCCAGTGGAAAGGTTTTTTTCTAACCCTAATTCTCATGGGGGTGGGGGAGGTGATGGGATCACCGCATGTCAGGAGGGTTAACCCTTCCCAAGTGCAACCCCCCTGAAAATCCTCCCCACCACCACCACCAACACAACATGGCAATTAAGCCTAGAAAAAAGCTTCCATTGATATCAATTGATGCCCTTTTTCTAAGCCAAATTGAATGAGGTGGGGGCAATTTTTCTCCAGGAAGGAGAGAGAACGGGGGGTGAGTGAGACAGAAACAGAGGACTTGGAATTACAGAGAATTATAGAATTACAGAGCTGTGCTTGGTTGGCTCCCCTTCATTTTGCATGTCCCCCTGCCCTGCCCTGGCTGTCTCATGGAGAGGTGACACCAGGTGTGCGTGTGGGTGGGTGTCTGAGCATGTGTGGGTGTGTATGTTCAAAGCCATTACAAATTAATTGTAATTGAAGAGGAACTACTGATTTGGAATTATCTGATGGTGTGGTATAAATTAATTGAAAACTTTATTTTATTTGGGTGAGAAATTAGTTGGTTGGCTTTGCCTTCTGTGAAATTTAAATAACTCCTAGTAATTATTTCTAAATATGCATATAGGTATACATTGGCACATGCATATTTTGTGCAAGTTTTATGTCCTATGAGCCTGTGCCCCAAATCTTTTAAGTTTTACCTATCTATGTCCTGCGCACATGCATAATTTATCCATTAAAAAGCAACTGTTCTTAACTTTGGCTATATTCTGCCTGTGGCTATTTTTACCACTACTTAATCTTTGCCAAGTGATTTGGGAAAGCAAGCCTTTCAGCTCATAATGTATCTTCAATTGTTCAAAGGATATCTTGGCCACAAAATGCACTGGACATAACAGGCATTATTTGCTGCATTAAGCTGCCTTTATGGATCAGATCAACTAAGATGCCGCAGCTATGATGAGCAAGGCCCACAATAAGGGGAAATGTAATGCAGAGATAAGGTTCACTGCTTTGTTTTACAGGCACAGGTTGGGGGCAGGGGGAGAAAGGAAGAAAGAAAGGCAAATATGTACAGTACCATATTTACAAAAAAATATATAATCCACTGGGATATAAAATTTCTCCACAGTATGTGAATAAGGTGAGGTCAGAATCAATATTGACATAAAAAGCAGCCAAATTAACAGTCCACCTATGTATTTTAATCAACTTCAGTACTGACAAAAGGCAGAGAGACTATGGGACACATGAGTGCGCTACTACTTTGTATTGCAAAAGTTCCTTCCTTCCTACCTTAAAATCATTGCTGGAAAGCGATATACTGCCAAAAGAAGTTAGGCCACATTCTACTCCTCTTGCCCACAATCAAATCTGAAAGCTCTTGCTAGTGATTTATGATTTGTCCCTTCACAAATGTTTAGTGAATAGCCTTATTTGGCTTCTGTTTTACTGGAAAGGTCTAAAATGGTAAAAGTTTACAGATAAGCACCTACCCCCTGCATGTTCAAGAGAGAATGGCAAAACCCAGGGGCGTGTTTATTTCAACTACTGAAAAGCAAAATCAATTGTTGTATTTCTCACATCTGTATGACAACGTCGCGTTGAGCAGACCTGCGTTGTGAAGACCAGGCTTCTGGGCTTGCCTTTGGGTGTTTTTTTACAAGAACCATGAGTTCCACCAACAGGAGCCAGGTGCAAAATAGTGACTCGGGATGGGGCGAACATAAAATTAAGGAACAAGAGAGCCTCTCAGCACATGGTCAGCTCAGGAATCTGTATTGCATAACAGAACCGAGCTCACAGTTGAGTTCTGTCACACAAAAATCCACTCCTGGTTTCCTACCCAAGTATTCTTCCATCTCAGCAGTCTAATTTAGAAAGACGGGAGCCTTTTCGTTGATGCTCTTGTCCACTGGGAGTCAGAAACCCTTGGTGATCTACTGAAAATCACCTACCAGTGTATCCTGTTCTACCTTCTGCTCACAGGTTGCACTATTTATTTATTACAGTTCTATACCATCTAATAGCCAAAGCTCTCTAGGCAGTTCACAAAACTTAAAAACTTAAAATGTATTTATTGATTTGATTTGAACCCCACCTTTCTACCAAGAAAAAGATGGCACTCAAAACAGCTTACAATCATAAATTAAACGATTAAAATAATAATAAAATAAATGCATTAAAAACCCAATCAAAAACACAACAAAAACAGAATAAAAACAGCATCCAACCCAACAGGCCCGCTTACACACCAAAGGCCTCCTTGAATAAAAAAGGTCTTTGCCTGCTGGCAGAAGGAGAACAAAGAGGACGCAAACCTACATAAAACATGATAAAACATAATATAAAACCTCTAACGTTTAAAACAGAATAAAATCAGCTTAAACACCAGCAGTAGAGTAAAGGTCTAAGAACACAATAACATATTTAAAAACAAAACTGAAGGACTAAAAGGCCTGGGAGAATACAAAGGTCTTCCTTTGCATCCCAGTGGCTGGAAGTCCTACCCTGGCCGGAGCCGGCCGGCAGTTCCACAGACTCGCTGCGGAGCGGAGCCAACCAGGGCCGGTGAGGATTGGGGGGGAGGGACAGATCACCCCCCCCGAGGACCCAAGGTAAGGGGGGTTCCCACACCCCTACTGCAGCCCGGTCCCATCCCGCCCCGGTCCGTGGAAAAATTGTCTTCCAAAAGGTTGGGGACCGCTGCTTTAGGTAACCTGGAAAAGTCATGCTCCTGTACCATTCCAAATATGATCGTCTCCATTTTTTAGAGAACGAGAGGCTTCAGCACAATGCTTCCCAATTTAGGGATGGTGGAGAATTCTGCCACGGATCTCAATGAGGCCAAATGCCAGTGCATTCGGCCCCCCGAAATCCGTGGCGGAACAAAGCCCCCCGCCCCACCACCCTGCACAGGTGCGCGAAACGGAGCACTTACCTGGTGCCATTCGCGTTGCTTTGCAAATGGCGGCCACACTGGCATTTGACCTCACCGAGATCCGTGGCGGAATTCTCTGACATCCCTACTCGTCCTTCAAATTAAAAAAGTGGCTGTGCCCCACATTACATGAAACATTACTTCAGCCTTCTCCAACCTGGTGCCCTCCAGATGAGCTTGACTACAACCCCCAGCATCCTCAGGTTGGGGATGGTGGGAGTTGTACTTAAAATCATCTGGAGGGCACCAGGTTGGAGAAGGCCACATTACGCAAACAGATTCAATTCATTAAACACACAAAAAGCTGTGTCACCCCAAAAGTGAGTTTGAGTCAACTACTGCAGTTCTGGCTATCCCAAATTCTGCTCTGACATGCTAGCCACCTGTGTTCAAGGAGGAGGTCTGAATTCATCTCAATGAACCTTCACCCAAACAAATGATCAAAACTCTCAGAAGTGACGATAGCACCAAACACATCTGGAAAGACAGTTTGTCTGGTTCCTAACCAAGTACGGGAAGCACAGAGTCCCAAATGCTTGATTTGGTCATCTACGTATGGGAACCCATACAAACAGCATCTGTGTGCACACACAATTCCTGACCCATCACTCGTGGCTTGCTTATTTTCACACATCCTGGTCATTTGGTTGAACTACAAGTGAGAAGGATCTTGGAATTGTTGTAGATCACAAACTGAATATGAGCCAACAATGTGATGTGGCTGCAAAAAAGGCAAATGCTATTTGGGACTGCATTAAGAGAAGCATAGCTTCCAAATCCCAGGAAGTACTAGTTCCCCTCTACTCAGCACTGGTTAGGCCTCATCTGGAGTACTGTGTCCAGTTCTGGGTACCACACTTGAAGAAGGATGCAGACAAACTGGAGAGGGTTCAGAGGAAGGCAACGAAGATGATCAGGGGACTGGAAACAAAGCCCTATGAAAAGAGACTGAAAGAACTGGGCATGTTTAGCCTTGAGAAGAGAAGACTGAGGGAAGATACGATAGCGCTCTTCAAGTCCTTAAAGGTTGTCACAGAGAGGAAAGCCAGGATCTCTTCTCGATCATCCCAGAGTACAGGACACGGAATAATGGGCTCAAATTACAGGAAGTCAGATTCCGGCTGAACATCAGGAAAAAATTCCTGTTAGAACAATACGACAATGGAACCAATTACCTAGGGAGGTAGTGGGCTCTCCCACACTGGAGGCATTCAAGATGAGGCTGGACAGCCTCTCCCTTCCAACCCTACTATTCTATGATTGTAAGTAAAAGTGAAAATATCTTAATTCCCACAACAGTTAGAACCACCAATCCTGGATTCATTTAGTCATTTATTAATGTAAAACTTTATATCCTGCCCTTCTAGTGCCCGTGCACCACTCAGAACAACTCACAGCAATTTTAAAACCACAATGCAATATAAAATAATGAATCCAATAAAAGCACAATAAAAATACAAAGCCAATAAACATTTTGAACAAAATACAGCAGTGAAAACCATAGCTACATCTTCCAGGTGAGTGCATAAGGGCTTTCAAAACTGGTGCCAAACATCTCATTAACTATTACTGAAACATTTGTGAAAATTGTTAAATTGCGTAACATTCATAAGATGCAATATGGTATCAAAAACCAAAATTTAAAAAGAATCAAATGTTTGCACATACAGTAGAAAGGGAAGAATTGAAAAACCTCCCCAAAAGTACATTTTTCATATTATTTCTATATATATATATATATATATATATATATTCAATCATCAAAAAACCTGCCAGTTTAAAAAAAGACCAGACAATAAGGCTATCTCACGTTGGTCCAAACTCCACAAAGCCAGGAAACTAGAAGCTAAGGTTGATGCCTTATCTGACGTCCCCCATGATCAGCCATTATATTGTGCAATGTCACAAACTGTGCTTTCTTACAACTTACCCTCCATGCACCTACACTTTTCCTGGGCCTTTCAGTCCTAAATCCAGATTAGGAGGATGGAGTGCCTGGGACAAGCAAAGATGCTCCATGTTGACCAGCAAAGACGCTCCAGCCTTATCATCTGGTCTTTTAAACCGGCTGTTTTTTTGAAGATTGAATTTCCTTGGTTTTTGAAAAGCAAATGTCTCCCCAAGGTGTGTGTGCGTATACACACACACACACACACACACACACACCGCTCTGTCTTTCTGTCTCTCTGTCTCTCTCTCTCTGTCTTTGCAATCAGAGGTACAGTGCTTCTGAACATTGAGGTCCTATGTCTAATATGAATATAAGAAGAGCCATGCTGGATAAGACCAAGGGCATTATGTTCACATGGTGGCCAACCAGCTGTCAACCAGGAAACCACAAGCAGGACATGAGCGCAACAGCACCCTCCCGCCTGTGTTCCCCAGCAACTAGTGTACATAAACATGCTGCTTCTGATCCTGGAGATAGCTATACCCATCATTACTAGTAGCCCTTGATACCCTTATCCTCCATGAATTTGTCCAATGCTCCTTTAAAGCCATCCAAATTAGTGGCCATCACTACATCTTGTGGCAGCAAATGCCATAGTTGTGTTAAGAAGTTCTTCCTATTACCTGTCCTGAATCTCCCACCAATCAGCTTCATGGGATGACCCTGGGCCCTAGTATTATTGGCAAGGGAGAAAAATGTCTCCCTATCCATTTTCTCTAGCCATGCATAATTTTAAACACCACTATCATGCAGTGGAGACCAGTGGACAGTCTGAATGGTGGGACAGAAGGCATATCAGCAGAGGCATAGCCAAGGGGTCATGGGAGACAGAGCCAAGGGGATCAGCAGATGAGTAGTCTTTGAATCCCCAACCCATATCACAGAAGGAGAAAACTGAGGCACAAAACATGCAAGGGAGGGGGAATCACATAACCACATAAAAGTACTCCTTTGCACCCACATTCTCCTGTTTCAGCAATAACTCCCATTTCACAGAGAATTGGGTGACTTTAAGATGGTGAATGGGAGCAGAGAATCCACACAGCCATAATAACAATGATAATGATAATAATTAAAATAAGATGTGATACTCTCAGAGCCACATAGAAAAGCAGCCTTTGGAACATAGAAACAAGTTCTGAAAGCCTCCCAACATCCATGCTTTTGTTCTAAAAGCATCCAAAAATCCATCGCAAAGCATCCACCAGAGCAGGCCTACTCAGAAGCAGCACAGTACAAAATTCCAGATTCTGCAAATCTTACTTGTAAGAAGTAAGGACTGGACTTTTCAGGAGAAAGTATAGGCATCCCTTTGTATGTCATGACGGTAAGGATGATTATATCCCTTGGAAGCCAGCAGGAACCCTTTGCAACCCCCCCCCCCCCAATTTATTTATTTATTGCATATATATCCCATCTTTTTTCCTCCAAGTACCAAAGTGGTGTACATAATCCTCCTCCTCTCCCTTTTATCCTCACAACAACAACCCTGTGAGGTGGGTTGGGCTGAGAGTCTGTGACTGGCCCAAAGTCACCCAGTGAGCTTCCATGGCCAAGTGGGGACTAGAACCCGGATCTCTCGACTCCCAGTCCAACACTCTAGCCACTACACCACACTGGCTCTTTTCACACACTGCACTTTTCACACATACACAAAAACACCCCAAACCATAACATCGATGATGATAATTAAAATAACACGTTATAGTCTCAGAATCACACAAAAACACAGCCTTTGGAATACAGGAACAAGTTCCATGGTGTAGAATTGTTTGCCAACCCTGATTAAAAAATAGTACTCTGAGCATGTGTAGTTTTACACTGTAAACTCACTTAAATTATATCACAACTATGACTGCAGAAATAAAATGGAGCTTGCTTCTGCTGTCCTGATGCTGAACACATTTATTTCAGAATTAGCACGATTTTCTTGCAGAAAAAGACAATCTATTTCAAAAACGAAATGTTTTTTTAAAAAAGAAATGTCCAACAATAATTTTGTATTGTTTCTTTATCCTGTAGTTCTACCCTCATAAATTCTACCTTTAAAGGCAGTCTAAAACTTCCATTCCAGCTGAGGGAGATGAGAGGGAAAAGCAGCACCATTCCTACTGAAAGGCTGGCTGGGGTGCTGGGTGTTGTAGAATTTATTTCTGCCTAAATGTGCCTAGGATTGTATCCTATTTTCCCCCTCATCCCTCCCAATTCTTTGTTCCTTATGTGTCATGTTTGTTTGTTTAGTTTGTAAGGCTGCATGCAGGAATTGTTTACACTTATTGTTTATTTGGGTTCAACCTGCATGTGATTTGTTGGGTTGTAAACTTGACTTGTCCAAAGCCTTTATAGCATGTTTGATTTGATGATCCTCCTTTTGCACTGTGTTCTTGTATGCACCATGCAGTGTGTAATGAGAAACAGCTACGCCACATGGCTTCTCCATCTTGGCCCTATGTTTCCTCCTCCCTCCCAATCCCCTTTCCTTTTGTGTTATGTCGTTTAGACTGTAAGCCCGTGGACAGGGGCTGTCTTTTTTCCTATCTTTGTAAGTCACCTTGGGAGACTTCTGAGCTAAAAGGCAGAACAAAATGCAATAAAAAAATAAATAGGCTTGCATACAATTTCAATCTATATCTGTCACTAAAAAGTGGTTTTGAAAAAGTGACTGGCAGTACAGAAGCTTCTGTGATAAAAATTAATGATAATTTCTGAGTGCATGATACGGCATACTTCTGATTCTGTTTTACAAATAATCCTGCGTAACTGGGAAGTTTGCACTTTTCTTTTTGTTTGAATCTGCAGAAATTGCCCTGAGAAGATGTGAAATTACTGTCATTATATAGTATCTGCCTGACTTGAACCAGAAAGTCATGGAGGGGGGGGGGGGTAAGCATGTGTTGAAACATCAGTGCCTTGCAGCATTTTCCCATCCCCTCAGCCAAGTCAATTCCTTTCCTAATTATGCCTTGGAATACATGGAATGTGCCTTTTTTTTCCACAGAAGCTGCATACTGGGTTGACATTGTCATAAAACTGTCAACCATACGCCCAAGATCTCTGTCTTGGTCAGTCACGAGCGGACAAGTGAAGTAGGGATTTTTTTCCCCCCAATGTGCATCACTTTACACTTGCTTACATAGAACTGCATTTGCCATTTTGATGTCCATTTTTCCACTATGGAGTGATCTTTTGGGAGCTCTTTGCAATCCCTCTTTGTTTTAACTGCCCTAAATAATGTGGTGTAATTAGCAAACTTGGCCACCTTGCTGCTTAGTCCTAGTTCCAGATAATTTATTATAATTACTACTACTATTATTACTACTACCATTATTAAATTTGTTATTACATTTATTTCCTGCCCTTTTTCCTCTTGCAAGTAACCCAAGGCAGCTTCCATGGGCATCCTCCTCCTCATTTCATCCTCACAACAACCATGTCAGGGTCAGTGAGTGGCCCAAAGCCACCCAGTGAGCTTCATGGCTGAGTGGGGACTAGAACCCAGGTTCCAGTCCAACACTCTAACCTCTACACCACAGTATCTTCATGAACAAGTTGAAAAGCATTGTTCCCAATACAGATCCCTGCTATCTAAAAAACTATGTAAAAGTTCAATATGTTTGAAAATATATTTTAAACTTAAGCAGGAACACAGTGAATACCCTTTTACATTGTTAAACAAATGAAAACATGCCACACGAGATGTCTTAAGATATGGTTTATAAAGAAAAGTAAATGCAGAAGAACATGACATACAGAATTAAAATGTGAAACATGCAATGATTATAAGGAAAATACATGTGTAGACTATGCAAAATACACTATAGTTTAACTCTTGCTATGGCCTATTGAAAAAAACAATGTTAGTAGGCCCAATGTTAGTAGGCCCCAAGCAATGTTAGTAGGCCCAGCAGCAGTTTCAATTGTACTTAGCTGTACTTAAATTCCATCAATCCAAACTAGTGAAATGCAGTGTTTGATGCTTTCAGCTATATAGCAGTATGGTCCAAGCTTTTAGAGAAAAGGAAGAGAGGGAGGAGGGAGAGGGATGGGCAGGTTGGGGGGGGGGGGGGCAAGTAAAAGGAACGTATAGCTTACCTATCCCAAGCAGAAATCCGAAGACCAGGTTTTCTTGGACCCAGAAGACGGTTGCAAGAGACCTCTCCTAGAATTCAGTGTGGAGAACTCAGCAAAGTCCAGGTAGGGAAAATTAGGCCAGGTAGAGAGTGAAGACAATATTTTAAATTGAAAAGTGTTGTGAACCCCATGCTTCACCAGTGAGCAAAATAAAATAGCAGGCAAAAACTACACCAAGCTGCTCAGGTGCCAAGCTCAGAGAAATGGGCTTGAGGAAAGATAGCCCAAAATAGTCTCAACACCAAGAGAAAACATGTTCAAAAAGAGAAAAGAGGACTCTTCTTCTCCCAGAAGGGAGGGAGTAGGGGTGGACGAAAGTCACTTACCTGTCCTCGAAGATTTCCCACAGTGGGGGGGAGGCGCTTCGTTGCTCCCCCCGCGAAGTTCAGGCCGGGGGGGGAGGCTTCCCGCCTCGCCCGGCCGAAATTCAGGCCGGGGGGGAGGCTTCCCGCCTCGCCCGGCCGAAATTCAGGCCGGGGAGGAGGCGCCTCGCCTCGCCTGGCCGCGAACTAAACAGTTAAAAAAAAAAAAACGCCCCCGTGATAGGCTACGTGACGATTAACGTAGCCTATCACGGCTAGATCTGCAAAGTCAGCCGTGATAGGCTACGTAAATCACCACGTAGCCTATCACGGGTGACTTTAAAAAAAAAAAAAAAACCCGCGTACGCAAATGGCGGCCCCCATAGGGAGCCGCCATTCGCGTTCCTTATTTGGTCGCTGTAGTCTACGTAAATCTTTACGTAGACTACAGCGACCGAATAAGGAACGGGAATGGCGGCTCCCTATGGGGGCCACCATTATCCGTACGCGCTTTTTTTTTTTAAGTCACCCGTGATAGGCTAAGTGACGATTTACGTAGCCTATCACGGCTGACTTTGCAAATCTAGCCGTGATAGGCTACGTTAATCGTCACGTAGCCTATCACGGGGGCGTTTTTGTTTTTTTTTTCTTTTATTCCAATGGCGGCGGCGGCAGCCGGTCGAAAGATCGGCTGCCGCCCCCGCCCCTGACGAAGACCCGCCGAACCGCCAGCCGGACCCGCCGCCGGGAGGGACATTCAGCAAAGGTAAGTCCCGTCCCGGGGGGGGGTGCGGGGGGCAGGGGGGTGCGGAGTATTTCTCCCCGAAACTTGTTCGGGGGGCCGAACACGTTGGCACTCGGCCCCCCGAATTTTCGGGGAGAAATTCTCCGCCATCCCTAGGAGGGAGGCAAGAACCAAAAAAGCTCTAAAAAAAATCAAATTCTGCTAATAAAGTTCAGAGTTAAGCAAAAGGTAGGGGTGCACGAAAGTCACTTACCTGGTCTCGCAGCTTGCTTCGCGGTGGGGGGAGGCGCTTCGCTGCTCACCCCGAAGTTCAGGCCGGGGGGGGAGGCTTCCCTCCTCGCCCGGCCAAAATTCAGGCTGGGGGGAGGCTTCCCGCCTCGCCCGGCCGAAATTCAAGCCGGGGAGGAGGCGCCTCGCCTCGCCCGGCCGCGAAATAAAAAGTTAAAAAAAAAAAACGCCCCCGTGATAGGCTAAGTGACGATTTACGTAGCCTATCACGGCTAGATCTGCAAAGTCAGCCGTGATAGGCTATGTTAATCGTCACGTAGCCTATCACGGGTGACTTTAAAAAAAAAAAAAAGCACGTACAGCTAATGGCGGCCCCCATAGGGAGCCGCCATTCACATTCCTTATTTGGTCGCTGTAGTCTACGTAAATCTTTACGTAGACTACGGTGAAAATAAAGGCAACGCAAATAGCGTTTCGGCAGAGTTTCGGTGGGGGCGGGTCTTCTGACCGTCTGCCGCCGCTGCCATTACAAAGTAAAAACAAAACAAAACACACGTGATAGGCTACGTAACGAATTACGTAGCCTATCACGGCTAGATTTTCAGTCACCCATGATAAGCTACGTAAATCTTTACGTAGCCTATCACGGGTGACTTTGGGAAAAAAAAAAGCGCGTACGCAAATGGCGGCGCCCATGGGCGCCGCCATTTGCATTCCTTGTTTGGGCAGGGGTAGTCTATGTAAAGATTTAGTGTTGCCCTTATTTTCACCGTAGTCTATGTAAATCTTTACGTAGACTACCCCTGCCCAAATAAGGAACGCAAATGGCGGCACCCATGGGCGCCGCCATCTGCGTACGCACTTTTTTTTTTTTTCAAAGTCACCCGTGATAGGCTACGTAAAGATTTACGTACCCTATCACGGCTGACTTTGAAAATCTAGCCATGATAGGCTACGTAAATCGTTACGTAGCCTACCACGTGTGTTTTGTTTTGTTTTTACTTTGTAATGGCGGCGGCGGCAGCCGGTCAGAAGACCCGCCCCCGCCGAAACTCTGCCGAAACGCTGCCGGGACCCGCCGCCGAGAGGGACATTTGATGGAGGTAAGTCCCATCCCTGGGTGGGGGGGAGAATTTCACCACCAATTTCAGGGGGCCGAATGCGTTGGCATTCGGCCTCCCGGAGATTCGTGGAGAAATTCTCCACCATCCCTAGTGTACAGACACACAGAGGTCCCAGAAAGTCAGCTGCTGCTGCTTTTTCTCAACGCAGCAGTTATTTCCCTCCCCCCTCGACATTCCAAGTGCCACCTTATGAAATCTCCTAGGGATTCAGTATACCAATAACAATTATTTAAAAAATAAATACATTGAATTAAAAAAGAAGAAATTCCATTCCACCAACCACAATAGAAATGGAATAGGAAAACATAAATGGTTTTATTTGGCCTCCAGGCTTTTGGCAAATGATGGACACAAAAAGTTGCCAACACATGTTTTCAGTGCCAAAACTGCACAACCAAGTATTTACTTTATTTTTTCTGTTAACTGCCCTTTCTCTGTCAATCTTTAACCAAACCCCCTGAAATTTAAAGGTTATGTAAAATAGACATTTCTGTTCAGCATGTGCGATTTTTAGGAAGATTGGTGAAACCCTTTCAATTTCATTAAGGTTAGAATAACCCCCCCCCCTGATTTTCATTTAACATGGTGGAATCCTTTTTTGACTGATCAATTTATGTACTGGAGGCACACACATACAAACACATAGCGATGTACGAAACCCCCACTTTCCGGTCCGAGGGGGTTCGTAGAGGGGCTATCCATGCTGTTCATGGCCCCTCAAAATCCTCCGGAGCTGCTTTGCATCCAGGGCAGTCTGTGGAGTGGCTCTCTGTCTCCCTGTACAAGGCAATACACTAATGGCAGCTGCCTTTAGCCTATCACTGGGAAAAATACAGACGTAAATAGCATATTGGATGCTACTTGCGGCTGTAAAGCCCTGACTTTGACCTAATTGCAACCTTTTATGGCTATATTTGGGTCAAAATCAGTGCTTTACAGCCTCAAGTGGCATACAGTTAGGGATGTACGAAAGTCACTTACCTTTTCGACAGGGTGATTCGTGGTGGGGGGGAGGCGGTTTGCACCTCCCCCCGAAATTCTGATCCGGCTGGCTCCGCTCCATGGAGATTCTGCAGAGCCGCCGGCCGGGGCCACCCGCAGCCGGACATCCGGCCACTGGGCAGCCTTCCGGGGGAAAAAAAAAAACAACGCGTAAGCAAATGGTGGCGGCTACAGCGGCTGCCATTTGCGTTGCCTTTTTTTCGCTGTTTTAGCCTACGTAACTATTTACGTAGGCTAAAACGGCAAAAAAAAGGGGAACGCAAATAGCATAGTGGGCACCATTTGCGTTCCTTTTTTTTCCCGTTTTAGCCTACGTAAATTTTTACGTAAGCTATTACGGTGGGAAAAAAAGGAATGCAAATAGCGCCCACTACGCATTCGGCCTCACTGAAATCCGTGGCGGAATTCTCCGCCATCCCTACATACAATACACCATTTGGGTCTGTATTTTTCCCAGTGATAGGCTAATGGCAGCTGCCATTAGTGTATCGCCTTGTATAGGGAGCTGGAGAGCCACTCCGCATGAAATCCTCCAGAGCTAAGTCGTGCCATTCCGCCGCAGAATCCGGGGGTCAGATTCTCTGGAATCCAGCCTTATTTGAGTTCGCAGTGGAATTCTCTGCCATCCCTACAAACACACACACACATACATAAACACACAACAGGCCATGGGTTCTGGGTGATGTCTTAACCACCCCAACCAACCACCCTTGCCCAGTGAGGATAATTATGTGTTTGCTGCATGTATTCATACTCCAATATAAGAGAACACTTTAGTTAGTGGAACATAGATAGAGCACATCCATAGAAATATTGTGGGAGATTCCACCTCACCAGTAAACCAGCGCATACTTTTTTATATGATTGTAATGGGAGAAAGTCAAGTGGTAGAGCAAAGGTGATCAGCAATGAATTTTGCCACTTAAAAATTGCATAGAAGTCTTGACATAAGTTATTTTATGTTATCATTGGGGTTTAGTTTTCTGTTTTGTTTACAAATGTCACCAGGAGAATGCTCACTGTCATTTATAAAACAAAATGGATGACTGAAACAAGCCGGCAGAGTGAACAGGGTGATAATAATAATAAAAAACACAGACACAAACATACAAACTCTGGTTGATCTTACCAGATGTTCAGGTTACATTCCAAATTCTAGAGATGGTGGAGAATTCTGCCACAGATCTCAGTGAGGCAGAATGCCAGTGCATTCGGCCCCCCGAAATCCGTGGCGGAACGAAGCCCCCCCACCTCACCACCCCGTGAAAGTCACGCGAAACAGAGCACCTACCTGGTACCATTCGCACTGCTTTGTGAATGGCGGCCATGTCTGCAGCCGCCATTCACTTCACAATTTTTCCCATGATAGGCTACGTAAATACTACGTAAATACCCTGCGGAGGCCGTGATAGGCTACGTAGATATCTACGTAGCCTATCATGGCAAAAAAAGGGAACGCAAATGGCGGCTGCCGTAGCCGCCACCATTTGCATTCCCTTTTTTTTTTGCCCTGATAGGCTATGTAAATATTTACGTAGCCTATCATGACGAAAAAAGGGACGCTACGGCAGCCGCCATTTGCGTCCCTGCGCAGCCCAGCAGCAGCCGGATGTCGCTGCGGGCGGCCCCGGCCAGCAGCTCCGTGGAGTCGCCACAGAGCCGGCCAGCGAGGATTTCGGGGGGAGGGACGGAGCACCTCCCCTCCACCGCAGATGTCACGAACGAAACAGGTAAGTCGTTTCATACATCCCTACCAAATTCTCATAATCAGGAGCGGGGAAACAGAGTAAGTCAGGTTTATTTTTAAAGTTCTGATGGCCAGCTTGAACCCCTTGGCTGAATGGTATGAAAACACAGAGATTGCTCAAAACCCAAAGGGTTCAGTCCTATACTTACTGCCATTGAATTCAATGGAACTTGTGTCTGAGTAGGCATGTATATGCTTGTGCTGTTAACCTCAGCACTTTTATACAGGGCATCTCTACACCAGCCTAAAAGCCTGCATTTAAAACGGGGCTTTCTGCTTCCTTTTTAAATGCAGGATCACAACGACTCCCTTTTTTACCCGCTTCCTTTCCCCTACCCCCTTCCCCCTCCTTCTCCCCCGTCTTCCATTATCTTTCATGGATCTCTCTCCTCTTCTTGCCGCTTTTACTCTTCTCATGGAGGAAACTGAAGCGGAACACAATGGGGTAATTTGATAGCTCATTATCTGAGATCCGTTTGAAAACGGAACAAAGGGCATTTAGCGCAGGAGGCACCCTGGAGGGTCACGGCATCATGTAAAGAGCCCGCAAACTTCCGTGAAGGAGCAATCTCAATCACAGGATAAAAGCTCAGTGTGAAGGAGCCCACAGTGGCATTGCAGGCATGTGAACAAAAAGGGATACGTTGAAGGTTATCAAGCCCTATTTCTTAAATGTTACTTCCCTTGAGGCTTTATGCACCCTTCTTGATACTTTCACTTTTTCTTTCCAAACACTTCTTCTAAGCGTCTGTTAACATTGATTCATCCACATGAATATTTTATAAGTAACAACAGAGCTTTTCCAACCTCACAAGAAAAGGCTGCTTGCTTTAAAAAAAAAAAAAATCCATTATTTTTGAACTTGGGTGATCTATTGAACAGCTTTTAAATCACATCTCTCACTCTGCCTCTTCGTTGTTTGTTCGATTGTTCACAACTTTCATTCTTTGGGAAAGTGTAGAAGCCTCTAGAAACAGTCCACACAGAACAGGTTTGCTCACTGAACTTTTATTTTGTTCCCGTTTAAACTCTGAGTAACTCCTCCGATAGAGGTGGTGATAATCTGTTGAACACTATTGTTTGTTTCATTGCAGAAGCTAGAAATGCCCCAGATGTTCAAACAAATATACATGCCAAGCTTCACAGCTCGGGGGGGGGGGAGATCTTATCATATATGCCTTAAATGTTTAAATAGTAAGTCAATATAAATACATTCCTTATTTTCTCAAACTTGCTTTCCACAGCTTTTGGCCCCTTCTTTAGCAAAGTGCAAACAGAAAACCTATTTGCTTGCTGTAGCTTATCATAATATACCCATTCATGGGAGAAACCATTTATAACAACTGTTGAAAGTACATGAAATAGCCTTTTATTATTAGATGCATGGTTGGGGACACTTGTCTCTTGCTACTGAATTATGTAGTATGACAGAGCTATGTGCTGAAGGCAATTGTATAGGTAGCCTTCCAGTTCCCAAGGAATTCTTGGAAAGGAATCTTATATTGACTTTAATGGGAGGGGAGGGGAGGGGAGGGGAGGTATGAGGGAAGCTATGCACAGTTTCCTGCTGATGCATCTTTGGTAGTGAGAGTGAAGAGAAATGGCAGAAAATGGAAACACACCATGTATCTCGCCCATCACTGCTCCAGGGAAGAGAGGGGGGAAAACCCTACTTTGCAGAAGTCAGTTGGACTTTATGACACTAGTAGACATACCTTTTTATTCACATAACCATGCTAGTTAAAAACATGGCAAAGAAAGATATGTGAAATCACCCTGAAAATGTAATTAAATCATATATAGAAATTCCTTTCATATCCTCAGTTGTGAGATGTCATCCAGACATAACATCCAGACATAAGATGGTAATTATCTCAAAATTCAGAACAGGGAATGTATCTAGTAGAATCACGTATCATGTAGGAAGTTCCAATCCTATGCTGTTATTGGAATATCTACTTGCAAGACCCATTTGTTTACACCTATATTCCTTTTAAGCCACTTTCTTCCCTCTCTCTTTCTCTCTCTCTCTCTCACACACACACACTTTCTACAGTCATCTTAAACTTCTCCACAAGCATGGTGCATGTCTTTTCTGACAATCAAACTCAGTAGCACAGGGGAGAAAACCTTAAACACACACACACACTGGTAGCATTACTGTTGCGATGCACCTTAGAGCAGATCACAAACCACTGTTTGAAAAGATCAGAATCAGAGTCCATAGATCAGCATAGGGTCATTGCCCAGCTCCCAAACTGCTGCCTGGGTGGCTTTAAACCATTTTTGGAGTGGCATCCTAGGATGTCACAGAGTGGTGGATCCAGCCCGATTACTTTTGAAAACATTTATTTAACATACAGAGAGACACAACCGAGTTGCGACCGCAATTTTTTTCACTGTTCATCCAAAATGGGATAGCACTGCACTCAGTTTCCTCAAGTCAATGCTGCTGATTTATCCCAGGTATATTTCAGAGCAAAGGTTGGCTGAGGTTGGAGCGGTTAAGGCCCACCAATTCTCTAACTTGGGGGTTTGGCTCAATAAAATACATTGCACTCCATTTTTTGCTCTCCAAGAGTGATTAAGGAATGAGTCAACCATGCCAGGATTCAGATTGTGGTTCTATGGAATCGCAGTATTTTGACCGTGATGGGAGACCGCTAAGCTGGTCTTTCTTCCTAATGGCTTCTTAAATTTCATTTTATTAAAAATGTGGCTTATGTACTCTAGTAAACAATTCTGTGCTGGAAGGAGGAATTACAACGTAGCCATATCCCATTCCATGTTGCTGTTGTTAGAAATTGATGGCACTTCATAGTTAGCAGAGAGGGCAAGACTGGAGAATAAACTTCAATTCTTAAGCCCTAGAGAAAACACATAACCAGTCAATGTTCTCTGTCAAGAAACATCAGACTGGTATATAAGCCTCCAAAAGCAGGGATTTATAACAGACAGTGATGGTAGGCTTGTGGGACCAACAATTCTGAAATTGGACATCGTTCTGCTAATATGTTAGCCTTGTTAAGACTAGCACAAATGCTGATGCAGATTAAATAGGGCTAATAAGTAGGACAGATGGGTTTGGAGAATGCAGCCTGGGAAGTGGTACACATTATGAATTCTTGTTATGGTGATTCAGATGAGATGACTAATTTTCAACTTCATACTCCATATAACCATGTGATCCTAACCCTTGAGGAATGTTGTTCTGCTGTTATCAACTCTATTAACCACAATTGATGTGTTTGGGGATTTGCAACAGATTCAGCAGTTCAGTTACTGGCATGGTACAATCCTCTAGTGTGACTTTATCATCTCAGATGTCACAAAGGGGATTGTTTTTGGAATACAGTCTCATGTCAAAATTATACCCACGTGAACAGCTTACATACTGAGCGAAGGTTTCTAGCCTAGCCTCCTCTCTAACATGCAACTGAATGCAGATAACTAGATCCATGGAGACATTGGGCATCTCTACACCAGCCTAAAATCCTGCATTTAAAACGGGGCTTTCTGCTTCTGTTTTAAATGCAGGATCACCACTGACTCCCTTTACACACGCTTCCTTTTCCCCCACCTCCTTCTCCCTGTATCTGAGTCTTCCATTCTCTTTCATTGATCTCGCTCCTCTTCTTGCCACTTTTCCTCTTTTCACAGGGGGAAGTCAAGCGGAACACACACAACAGGGTACTTTGATAGCTCATTATCTGCAATGTTTTTTAAAATGGAACAAAGGGCATTTAGTGCAGGAGACGCTCTGGAGATTAACGGTGTCATGTAAAGAGCCCGCAAACTTCAGTGAGGGAGCAATCTCAATCACAGGATAAAAGCTCCGTGTGAAGAAAGCCATGGGTAATCCTGTTCGGTACACCAAAATGGACAAGCCACGTGCATCTGCTTTGTTGCTTGTATGTCCAAACATTTAGTTGACATAACTTTCCTGAACAACATGGAAAGTTCTGGAATCAAGGCATTGGAAGTATACTTAAAACGGCGGTGAGGCTGGGCAACTTGGTGACAATTAATCACCATTAAAAAAAAATACAATATACAGTATACAAATAGAATAAAACAATAATAAAATCAGCAAGAGACAGGTCCAACAGATAAAAACAACAACAGGGATCAGCTACTAACATTCCACCCCCAGCTGGAATAAAAACATCTGCACCCAGTGATGGAAAGCCAACGGATAAGCAACTAAATCAGGGTGGGCAACTTGTAGGCTAAAATAGCTGGATGGTCACAACTCCCATCATCCCTCTCCCCATTGACTATGTTAGCTAGGGCTGATGGAGTTGTAGGCCAAAACATCTGGAGGGCCACAAGTTGCCCACCCCTGGACTACATGGATCTCCCTAGGTATGGAGTTCCAATGTCTAAGCACAGCCTCTCTGTACCCCAGTGAGTCCTCAGCCACAGACAGGATAGAGAGAACCTCCGAGAAGAACCTCAAAGAGTAGGCAGGATGGTATGGGAGGAGATGGTCCTCCTGGGACCAAGTCATTTAGGACCTTAAAGGCAAGCTCCACCACTTTGAGTCATGGTCATAAACAATACAATTGGGGTTAATGTGTTAGTTCATCCTCTCGGGGTTAGGATAGAAGCTGACAACAGAGTTCTGACAATGAACATTCAGGAAGAATACAGCCATTTAGAAAGATGTTCTTCGAGGCTCTAAACTGGGAGTTATGTTTTTTAAAAAAATTATTAATAAAATGATCTGGAGTAAGGGGTGAGCGGTGAAGTGGCCACTTTTGTGAATGACACCAAATTATTCAGAATAGTGAAAACCTAGACTGTAAAAAAGCTCCAAACTGACCTCTCCAAACTGGGTAAATGAGCAACAAAATGGCAATTAAGGTTCAATGTAAATAGATGCAGATGGAGGCAAAAAATAATAATCCTATCCATATACATACACTGATGGCTGCCCCTGCTGCGACTAACCAGAAAAGAGATCTTTGGGTTGTGTTGGATAGCTCAAAGAATATATCAACTCGGTGTGCTGTGGTGGGGACGACGGCAAATTCCATGCTGTATTAGAAAAAAGATTGCAAATATAACGGATGATTATAATAATGTGCTTCTATAAGCCCATGGTGTGGCCCCAACTAGAATACTGTGTACAATCCTGCTCTCTCCATCCCTAAAATGACACAGTAGAACTAGAAAAGTTGCAAAGTGATCAAGGGTCTACAGCAGGGGTGGGCAACGCCCCCTCCCCGCCACACCACCAAAATTCACAGTGGCAGAAACCCCCAGCTGATTTGCCACCACAAATTGGGCGCAAACTGCTGCAGAATGGTACACTTGGAGTGTGGCCTGAGAGGGAGTCTGGGAGGGGAACAAAATGTTTTTTTAATAATATTTTTATTTATTTTTCAAAAGAAATAACAAAAAAAACACCCATTCTTATTAATTCAAAATCCCTCCTCAGTCCCTCTCCAATCCCTCCCCCAGCTCAAACAGTTTCAGGATTCTTCTTCTCCCCTCCTTTATTTTCTATCTCTGTTCCAGGGTAATCTATTAATTCATCCTATTTCATACCTTTATTATCTTTTTCTTTTCATGAGTCCCATAGATTTCTATAAGCTTCTATCAAAGTTGTTCCATTTGACTCTTTTTTCATAAAGACAAAATGATCCCTGGACCTTCTGCAGTGGGGGGGGGGGTGTTCCCCTACAAGAAAAGGATAAAGTATTTGGGGATATGTAACTTAGAAAAACAATGACCAAGGACATGATAGAGTTTTATAAAATTTCAAGCTTTCCCAAGCCTGATGCCCTCCAGATGTGATAGACTACAACTCCCATAATTCCCAGACAGCATGGTTACCCAAGGGCCATATAGATTCAAGACAGACAACACATAATTGATGGAATTTGCTCCCACATGGTATGGTGACAGCCATCGGTTTCGATTGCTTTAAAAAAAAAAGTTAGACAAACTCATGATGGGCAAATCAATATAAAAGAGTATTAACTAACCACGACAGCTAAATGGAACCTCCAGAGTCAGAAGCAGTATTCCCCCCTGAATACCATTTGTTGGGGGGCAGTGAGGCAAACTGTAACAGAAGACAGTTGCCATCATATCTCACTGTGGGCTTTCTGGAAATGTCTGGCTAGACACTCTTCGAACAAGGGATATTGCACGCACTCAGGATGTGGGCAAATACAGCACCGCTCTGACCAAAGCAAATAGTTCACCCCAAAGTTCACCCTTACCCTGACCTGCAAGCTGCCACCGCCCTTTCCCCAAGGCATTCCAGAGGCTTGCCTTGAGGTACGAAGAAGGCCAAAGACTTCTACCTCCATTGGAACTGTGTACACGAGGCTGGGAATTGTCATCCCAGTCTTAGCCTACCCAGTGGGACAAGGACACTGTGGAAACAGGGTAGATGGCATTACTTCCCACAGTGGACCATGCAACTGGGGGTCCCAGTTCTTCAGTGGGAAAAGGACACTGGGAGCGCCTGCAGCCGCAACCTTTGCCTCCTCCCCTATGTGCCTGAAAGAAAGTTTCTTTGCCTTTCGGGGGGTGGGGAGGGAGTGGCTGGCAGGGGGCAGAACCTCCTTCAGCCCAAGACCCAAATGCAGTTTTGGAGATGCTCTTGGGTATACATTCCAGTGGTGGGCAGGGCCAAAGGCAAAAAGGGGTGGAGCCAAAAATGCCAGCATATTTTAATTTATAGCTCTTACTGTGAATAACTATGTCTTAGGAGAGGCATTTCAACCTTTTAGAAGGGAGAAAAACTGCATAAAAGCCGGGAAACTATTCATATATGTATTTATTTACTTACAATATTTGTATACCGCTCCATATCTAGAACACATTTTGGAGCGGTGAACACAAGGGATAAAACAGTAAGAGCCTAAAACAATTAAAACACCACATTAAAATTACACTTGTTTAAAAAAAAAAACACAATGCCAATAGAAACTGTGGCTGGTCAGTTAAGTAATGCCTCCTGAACAGTGCTATTTTCAGGAGGTGCCAGAAACAACACAGTGTTGGTGCCTACCTGGCCTCCAAGGGCAGGGAGTTCCAAAAGAAAGGGGGCTGCCATGTTGAAGGCTCTTCTCCTGGTAGTCTCCTATCTGGCCATAGGCCCATGTGGAACCACCAGGAGCAAGACCTCCAATAACCTCAGTGACCGGGCACTGTCTTTCCCTTGATAAAGGTCATGCATCAGGGCGACCACACTACCAATCAGTGGTTGGGGGGAAAGGGGTGGGGCCAGGGGAAGGGGTGGGGCCTTCTGGGGAATCCTGGAGGGCCAGCTTGGGGTCCTCAAGGAGCCAGATTTGGCCCCTGGGCCTGAGGTTCTACACCTCTGGACCACAGGGACTTCAAGAATCTTTGGGAGGTTTGCACATGTCCCCTTGGAATGTGCTCAGAGCCACACCCTCTTTGGGGTCAAACACAAGGATGCTCCTTCTTCCCTGCTTAGAAAGAGGATGCTGGACTAGATGGATCCTTAGTCTGATGCAACAGGACTCTTCTTCAGACTATTTGCCCAGGATTGCTTTCCCTAAAACAAGCAGCACATGGTGCCTTTTTAACATAGACTTCGCCATCATCAAGTCAATCCTTTCCATGATCAGTAAACACCACATCCCCCAACACACATAAAATTCATCTCGTATTGCAGATATACTTCCTGTACGCATATCCTTTTCCAAACCAAACGTGCAATTATGGTTGCAGAACTTTAAATATTGCTGCTTTCATCTCCTCACATGAGTAATCGAATGGGGAGAGTTCTGACTGACTGAAGCCTGCAAGGGCTGGATGTTATTCCAAGAGGCCTTCTTTTATCTCATCTCGAAAGACAGAATAAAGGGCAGAGGGAAAACCCAAGGAAGTCATCAGATCACTAGCAGCTAACGTGCTTAGCCTGAATGTGGCTAAGCAATTTTCCTTTCGAAAACTGTGGCCTAAAATTATGGATGTTCAGGATTTATATCGAGAATCAAGGCCAAGGAGCTGTAAAAACCTTCATAAGAAACTAAGCTAGCCCTTCAGGTAAAGTAAGGCCTTCTATAGGTTACTCTGGATTCAACAGCTCTGCCATAGACAATAATACTCCACAGAAAGGATCAATGCAAACAACATGCAAGATGCACAAGGCAATATGAGAATAGTTCTACTAACCAGACTGCCTGAAGACCAAACGAAACGTTCTGCTAATCATGCATAGTGTAGCTGTGCATTATAGTTTTTCTTACTCTTGTGTAAGCAAGCACACACACACCCCATTTGGATGGTGAACGTAGTGCTCTGGGAAGTGGGGTTAAACCTCCCCCCCCATTTTTTCCTGAAATGGTTAAAAAAAAAACCTTTTTAACCCCATCACCCCCACCACACGCACACGTGGGTAGGGTGGTATTTTGGGGGGAGGGAATTATAAACTCTCCCAGCGTGCCATGGTCCTGATCTAAATAGGGTCCACACATGCTTACATAAGTGTAAGGAAAACTATGTAAGTGTAAGGAAAATGTTAAGTTTGGCCCTGTGTCTCTTGTGCCTGGGCTGCATGTTCCCATGACCACTTCTGTTGCATCTGTCGCCACTCCAACCTTCAGATGGGCAAATTAATATTTGAATATGCCTCAGTGTTGTTTTTTAAGGCCTGTGTCAAACATTAAGCCATTTCAGTTTTTGAGCCAAAAATACAGCTTTTAGGACAGGTGAAAAATTTTCCCCCAAATCCCGTAATGTTCACCTTTTTGAAAGCCAGTCCATTATGTTTATCATCACTGTCACCCTCCTCTGCTGCTACTTTATCACTGTCGTTTTTCCTGGTTAGAGCTACATTTTCCCCTCTTTGAGTGATCCCAACCAAGCAGGGATCATAAAATGAACTTGATGAAGTCACAGTGCTACATAGCCAATCAGATATGACTACGTAAAAATGTTACTGTGGAGAAACGAAGCCAACTGAGAGAGTAATGGCAATGCTTCCTGCATAGTCATATATTGTCTCACCCAATCAGACTTGAATGATGCCAACGTATACATAGTGCTGTTCGGTTTTCACTGTTAATTTTGATTTTATCATTATTCTTATTATTGTTTTATTATGCTTTATAGTTTTCGGTTTTGTTGTATACTGCCTTGGGAGACGTTATCCTGAAAGGCAGCTTATAAATCTTTTAAATACATAAATAAACATGTCACTGGATACACAGTGATGCCTGGAAGCATCCAAAATTGCCCCCCACCCAACCCAACCAGAGGCAATGAGAAAATCTGCTACTGCGACCTTCATTAGATCATTTGTTGCTGCAGAAAAAAAATAGCTTTGGAGCTTTGAAGCTAAGTAATAGAAGTGCAGAAAGTTGAGCTCCAAATCCTCAAATTCCAAATTTCAGCAACATCGCTAGGCAGCATATACTGAACTGGCATGTTAGGAAGACGGCTATTCTAGGCTAGAACCCGTCTTCCTGTCGGACTTATTTTGCATGCACATTTCTAACAGAAACAGTTCATTCTGCTCATCAGTGAGTCACCAGAGGGGAAAGAAAAATATATGTACACTCATTGTAACTCTTCATTATTAGCATTACATCTGTCATTAAAAAAGGGTTTTGTTTAGTCATGGATGAGCCTTAAAAGATTCAGTGATTCATTCTGAGCAATTATTCCAAAGTTCAAATACATAAACCAGCCTAAAACCACTGTCTTGTATTGCATATTTGAGGGCTAAACTACATGCTACATTAAATATGTAGCATGCAGCTGATCCCCATCATATTGTTTTCTTTAGTGTAAGCCTGTGGGGGCCTGATCCAGTTTGGGACAACCATGCATGGGGCATGGGGAGGGGAGGTTAAATCCTTCCACCCCACCACTTTCCCCCCAAATTCCACCACCATAGGGTCTTAAAAAAAGAGAAAAAAACTGAAAGTGTATGGTATTAAGGGCCATCCATAAAGTATGAAACACTTTAAGACTTTACCAAAAACCAAAACATATCTTCTCAACATTGCCCAATTTAACCTATTAAGGCTGTCCTTTTTCATAATTGCAACGCCACTTCTTCCCACATAATGCATCATATACTTTATAGATGGTCCCTCACTCTATATGGGGTCAAGATGCGAAATTTATGAAGGACTGCCTGTCTTACTGTAAGCATATTATAAGAGACACTGTGTGTATAATATCTTGCTGGCTCTCCAGCCTATCAGTCAAACTGGTCCCACCCTCTGCGGTCTCCTGCAGATGCATATAGGGCGTGGCTGCCAGAGGCCTGCTTGGGAGTTTTAAAATGCTTCTGGTCCTTTCTGGAGGTACGCTCTCAGAAGGTGGTGCTGGGGGACTTCCATCCCATGGCCATTAGCCTGTGAGGTGCCGCGAGGTTCTACCTTGTGCCCCATGCTTTGTAGTATCTACATCAAACCGCTAGGAGAAGTCATCAGGAGGTTTGGTAGGGATGGGCAGAACGCTTACCTGCCATTCCGCAGGGGGGGCGCAGGGGGGGAGGCGATCCGTTCCTCCCCCCCGCCCAGAATCCTCTTTGGCTGACTCCACTCCACGGCGATTCCACAGAGCTGCCGGCCAGCTCCAAAGTGCCAGCTATACGGCCGCCATGCTGTATCGCTGGTTGAAGGGAGGGAAGTGACTGTGGATGCAAATGGTGTCCAGGACGCCATTTGTGGCCGTAAAGGCCTTAGTTTAATGTAAATGCAGCTGTAAATGGCTGCATTTACCTTAAACTAAGGCCTTTACAGCCGCAAATGGCGTCCTGGACGCCATTTGTGTCTGTGCTTTTAGTTAACGCGATAGGCGTCCCTGCTTTTACTTATTGCGTTAAGTAAAAGCACGGATGCAAATGGCTTCCAGGATGCCATTTGCATCCCCAGTCACTTCCCTTCAACCAGCAATACGGCATGGCGGCCATATCGCTGGCAATCCGGAGCCAGAGGATCCAGCCAAAGAGGATTCTGTGTGGAGGCAGGGGTAAGTCTTCCATTAGGAGTCCGTGGCGGAATTCTCCCCCGTCCCTAATGTTTGGGCTGAAATGTCATCAGTATGCGGATGATACTCAGCTCTGCCACTCATTTCCATTTGCACATCCCAGGGGGGCTGTGGAGATCTTGAGCCAGTGCCTGGAGGCTGTTTTGGGATGGATGAGGGTGAACAAGCTGAAACTTAATCCAGACAAGATGGAGGTACTGTGGGTTGGGTCTTGGAATCCGTGGGAAACTATTTTACTTCAAAGTTCCATTTATTGAGTTTTTTAAATAAAGTTTTTTTTTACGCCTAATGATAGTCAGTAGGACTAATGGTCAGCTTTCCCACCACCACCGCCCATCACGGCAGATTTAGAACATTGAGAAGGGGGTAAAAACTATCATTTACCACATATTAGCAGCTGAGAAAGAGTAAGAGAAGGTGATGATGATTGTTGGGCTGATTGGGGGGGGGGATGCTGAATCTACTGGGAAGGGGGGCAATTTTGCTGGGAAACCAGCACATGAAGAAGACTCACCTCATGCACCCATTTCCCAGCAGATTCAACGTCACCACCACCCTGCCAAACAGCTGTAGATAAATTATAGACTATATTAGAACTGCTTTGATTAGGTATTAAGTATTCAGGATTCATTAGTTGCCCCCTCATTTGGTTTAAGATAGTCTATTTAAAAAGCTGCACTTGTTTTGCAGTTCCTTCTCATGTATTGGTTTCTCAGCAGAATTGGGAGCCCCCCACCTCCCAGCCCATCAAACAGCTTTTTGGCAGGCTGGTAGGGAGGGCAATTCTGCTGGGAACCCAGCATACAAGGAGGACTCTCCTCACACACCTGTTTCCCAGCAGATACAGCCCCCCACCCAACCTTCCAATTAGCTGTTGTGTGTGTGTGGAGGGGGGGGGTAAATAGGAGGTGTAGGTAAACAGGCAATAGTCTAAGGCACAGGCAAGATGGAGAGTTCCAACAGAAAGGTCTGAGGGGCAGCCAAGATCCAAACATAGGTAAGCAGTCAAAATACAAATGCAGTCCAAGAAGCAAAGTCAAGCAGGACACCAAAGGTCAGTTGCCAGCCCAAAGTGTGCCAGTCCTCATGACATGGTTGTAAACCATGTGTGGTGCTAGGTGTGGTAGTGATGTGTCAGGCAGATGAGTCTATGGCTGTGTCTCCACGACAACGGAAAGAGAAGCGGATGCTGGCTTACTTGGATTTTTCAAGAAACGCTTTGGTCTGTGCAGGGCTCCACAAACGAGTGCACCACACCATTCCAAGTCGCTTAACAGGAACATACTTCTGGGGAGGGGGATGGAGTGAACACCATCAGACTGGCAGGGGCTGCTCAGCCAATAAGAGAGCCCCCCCTTCCAGGCTCTACCCCCCTGCCTCCTTCCCCTGAAGCTCCCGTAATGCAAAGGTTTGAAGTTTCACATTAATTACTTCCTTACAGCAACCAAGCAAACAGTAAAGAAACATGGCATCAATATTTAGGGAATAACCCTCATTGACCACAATGGGAGTTACTTCTGAGGAGACACCTGCTTCCCCAACCTATGCTGGATTCCACCAATTTTGTTTTTATTTCTTTACCTTCCCATCTCACTATCACACATTTGCCAGCAAGTCCTATAGCCCCTATCTCACTATCACACAATTGCTCGATAGTGAGATGGGGGTGTAGGTATTGCAGGACAAAAGCGCTATTTTGCTTTAATGAGTTACTTTAAAAAAAAAAAAAGTTAGAGGCTGCCCAGAGCACACCTATACTTTGTGGGGATGGCCACCAGAGTTTAGTGGTAGGCAAGGTGAAGTAAAGGCCATGAGGTAGCTCAGAATTCTGACAGCCAGCCCTGAAATGGCGGAAACATTGGGGAAACACAGGCGGCAAAAACATTGGGGAAACACCCCTTTACCAGGGTCAGGGAGGTCATGGCCAGGTGAAAGACACACCCCTGAGCAGGGAAATCATTCCAGAGTAAATGCAGAGGGTAGGGCACACCACAACAGAAGTGCAGACAAGCTGAATTAAGGGAAACAATTGGACTAAAATTCATCTCAGAAGAACCATTTTTTGGTGCAAAACTCTGGGGTGGCTGCAAGATGGCCATGACATCATGTGCCTCGAATGACCTCCAAACGCAGCAACCTTGCAATAAATTACTCATGGAGCCCCCCATGTCTGTTTAGAAAGATGGAAGAGTAGCGCTAAAGTAGCGCTACTCACATATGGAAATTGCACTACTGTTCTGTTGTTTCAGCAACAACAAGGTTGTATTTTCTGCAGTCCAAAAAGAGACAGATAACTCCAAGGAAAACACAGGAGAAACTTTGATGACAGTGTTACATAGATGCTGCCTAAAAGGTGAGTGAACAAAACATGGCTATTCTAGAAGAACGCACCTAGTGTGGAAGAATCCCAAGTCAGATCTATGGCATTAGCTATCCAAGGCCCTCTAACCAGTTGGAGTTGGGCAGACCTAACAAGGACTGAGTGAATTTGTCAATACTCACCATTCATCTGTTCTCTCGGCGAACATGATTAGAATGCATCTACCCCTGACTGTATTATACACTATAATGCTATGTTTTAAAAAAAATCAATTGGAACTGATCATTTTTCCAAAAAAAATCTGAAATACAAATAAAGCAAGCTGCCTAGCTTAACTATTCTTGCCTAAGGGAACAATGCCTGCGCTGCTGACTTTAGCAAAAACTAGGGATTTCTGCTACTGGGTTTATTGCCACCGCTGACTGATCTTGCAAAAGTGATGCAAAATTGCAGCAGTCAGAGATCTAGCACAAAGACTGGCATCCTTTAATCCATCACTTTTCAGAGAGAGAGAGAGAATTACAGTTTTTTCTTAAGAACTTTGCTGGGCTTACTCACAATTTGTCACCCTAAACATGAAAGAAACAGTACAACAACAACAAAGACAAACTTGTTTAAAAGCCCAATTTCCCCCTCTTTGGGGGGGGGGGTCTAATTTCCCCTGCTGCATCATGTGCTCTCTTTTTTAAGCCTATGACATTCAGCCTCTTCCGATTTCCATTTAACTCTGGGAGTGGAAACATTTTGGTGGAATGCATTCATACTGGATGCCACAGGATATTCTTTATCATTCCAATGAAAAACGCCTCTCCGTTGCAACCATAGCTTGTTTTATTTGGCAGCCGGCTTTACCCACATAAACCAATCCACAGGGGGATTTTAAACATGCGCACGATACTGCTCACAGTGAATACGATAAAATCTCCAGTGTGGAAAGCTTTGCCAGATAGAGAATGATCAAAAACATCTGTGTATGTGCGGGGGGGGGGGGAGTTTGTTATGTATTGCTGCATGAGCACCTTCTTTTTTTTTACCAGAATTTTAAAAGTCCTCCTGCTTTGATGAAATGTTAGTCAAGAGGAGAAAGGGATAGCTGTTTGTGCTTTGGAGGGAGATACAGGGGGAAATGCTTGGGACCTAGCTGTTTAAGAGTTATGGTATCTAATGGCTTGCATTACGAGGAATGCATGAACACTAACATTTATTATAAGGGGGGGATTACATAAACTGATTTCAGACCACACATTTACCCCCTGATAAATCACTGGAAGATGCCCCAAAGATGTCAGTTGTTTATTCTCAGTGGTTGTTCAGACATTCTTTTAATCTTCTGATAATGAGGTGGTGGTTTGCCACCAAGGCTCTTTCCAACCACAAAAGTATTCCTGCAGGGTATTTGAGAATGCAATTGATCAGTTGCCAAGGGATACCCATGTATTTTGGCAGGTCTCTCCATTTCTCCATGATCACTTGGGACGACCAGACATTAGAAGTGTGGCCAAAAACAAACGTACAAAGATACATGCTAGTATTGACTGTACTGCTCTAGAAAGTATGGTGTACTTCTTTCAAATAAAGGTGTGTGTAACTTTATGAAAATCCCCCAGTCTAAGCAACACTTTTTCTTTCCTCAAGTCCCTCAGGTGTTTCCCTCAAGCAAGCATCTAAAAATTCAATTTGTTTAGTAGCAACTGGAGCAGAGCCAAAATTTCTTAGAAGACTTTTTCAGAGAATATTTAAGAGTTTTTCCTCAACCTCCTAGAAAAAGAACTTCACTGAACATTCTCCAAAATATTCTCCACCCAGGAATGGTGACCAAGCAGCCAATGCAGTTGCTGCTGTTGCTGCCATTTCTAGTGACTGGGGGGTGAAGAGATATAGGGAAAAAAAGAAAGAAACTATGCTACTGCCTCTGCTAATACTGCATCTCACCCCTGGAAATCTGTTGGGAAATGTATCCTCCCCCTGGAGAAATGTGGTGAAATTATTCTCCTAATTTCTCTGTCTAGAAAGAGGGTGGAGAATTAAAAGAGGCCATTTGTGTACAGCTCTAGTCTCTGTTCTCATTAACTTTGTCCACTTCAAGAGTCACATTCTCTGAACAAAGAAACAAAAATGGCACTTCAACTTACCTACAAACACATATGGTAGTGGATGCAACATTAAGGCCACTGTAACAAGCTAAAGTATCTCCGAATGTCTTTTCATTTACTAAAAGTAGCGGGTGTTGGTACTGGATTGGGCTATGGTACAAGAGTGTGTGCATTAACCCTTCCCCTCCATACCAATTCCCTGATCCAAGTCAACCCCCACCCCGCAACTGCTTTTAGCAAGAGAAAAAGTTGTGAGGAGATCCAATCACGTATAATTTTCATATAATTTGGCCTCTTATAATTTGGCCCTGAAATACAAGTTTCATGAAGAGCAACTTCATTTTGTCAATCCCAACTCCAATCCCACCCCTAATGCTTGTCAGCTCTGTGGATGACTTCAGATTCTAGTATTATGAGAGAGATAGAAGAAAATTCCTTTTCTCCACACCATTCCTAATTTTACAACTTTTATCACACACACACACATACACACACACACACAGTCGTCCTTTATCTCACCACTTTATGGATTGCATATGCTTCAAGTCATACATTTCATTTCCAATTGGAACCTCTTCAAAACACCCAGATGTCTCTTATTTTTAATTATGACACCCCGTTCCATCATCCCAAGCCTACTTATAATATTAACCTCAAAATTGTAGAGCTCCAATGGGGCAGCTTACTACCCAAAGGAATACTTCAAGGAGCCAAAAAACTGAATATCCTCCTCAAGACAGCCTTTTTTTTTTGTTCAAGCTTCAAAACAAGTTAAGACACCTGCACGTAGGGACACTGGAGAAATTCGAGACAGACTACAATGAACTCGGATTTCTAAGAATCTGACCTGCAGAATCCGCTGTGGAGTAATCCCTACAGGCCACATGGAGTCCGTGGACTTTCGGTTGATTTTTTTTTACTTTCCTGAAATGTACACATATAAATCCGTAGAAAAATACGTACTTTTCTGCTGAGGAAATGTTGAATGGAATAGGGCACACAATACACTAAATGTTACGTACTGAAGAAAATTATGTAAATACCTACGTAAATATTTGCATAATTATTGGCATATTTTTCCTCATGACAAAAAAAAATTGCATCCATCTGTGGGTGGACAATGGAACAAAAGGCACCTCACAAATGCGAAACACAGATGGAGCAGATTTTACACAGTCTGTACATCCCTACCTGCACCACATTAGATAAATTAAAGCTACCTTAACATCCCTAACATCTTTTGAATGAATAGACTTTCTTTTTAAAAGTCAGCTGATCTCTTATTTAAGATATTTCTATTTCTGAGACTAGAGTACATTAAATGGCAATGCCATTTCCAAACAAACAAATGTTTTTGGCTGGAAAATGACTTTAAACTAAGAAATTATGTAGACTGTTTGTACAACCTTGTCACGAGGCCTGAACACTGTCACAGGGAATAGCTCCATTTAAAATTTACTTACAGATCAGAAGCTTTATGAATAGTGGATCAGAGATAAAGGTTTGCTTCTGCATGAAGAAAGTCACTTCTGCTCATAGGTAGACCGCTTCACATCTTGTGGTAGTGTGCTTTGAAGGGAACCTAAATCCAGAGGGAGTTTTTTACTTGAACAAGAGTTTATCTTAAACTCTTGCTCAACAATCAGATCTGCTATGAAACCAAACAATTATCGCATGGCAGAAAACTCTTGAGCAACCTCTTGTGCAAGACTACTAGCAACCATTTCCTTCTGCTCATGGTTCAACCATTTTCTTCTGCTCATGGTCCACTCCCATGAAAATAGAGACCAGGTACAGCATTCACACAAATATTTATTGCACCGAAGGAAATGGAAAAGGTCAGTTTACATTCCAATTCCAAAGAAAGACAATGCCAAAGAGTGTTCAAACTACTGCACAATTGCGCTCATTTCACATGCCAGCAAGGTGATGCTCAAAATCATACAAGCTAGGCTTCAGCAGTATGCGAACCGAGAACTACCGGAAGTACAAGCTGGGTTTCGAAGAGGCAGGAGAACTAGAGATCAAATTGCCAACATTCGCTGGATCATGGAGAAAGCAAGAGAATTCCAGAAAAACGTCTATTTCTGCTTCATTGACTACGCTAAAGCCTTTGATTGTGTGGATCACAACAAACTGTGGCAAATTCTTAAAGTGATGGGAGTACCAGACCACCTTACCTGTCTCCTGAGAAACCTGTACGAGGGTCAAGAAGCAACAGTAAGAACCAGACATGGAACAACCGATTGGTTCAAAACTGGGAAAAGAGTACAACAAGGCTGCATATTGTCACCGTGCTTATTTAACTTATATGCAGAGTACATCATGAGAAACGCCGGGTAGGAGTGCACGAAATCCACTTACCTGGTCTTGCAGCTTTTCGCGGTGGGGGTGAGGCGCTTCGCGGCTCTCCCCCCGAAGTTCAGGCCGGGGGGGAGGCTTCCCACCTTGCCCGGCCAAAATTCAGGCTGGGGGGGAGGCTTCCTGCCTCGCCCAGCCGAAATTCAGGCCGGGGAGGAGACGCCTCGCCTCGCCCGGCCGCGAAATAAAAAGTAAAAAAAAAAAAGCCCCCGTGATAGGCTACGTGATGATTAACGTAGCCTATCACGGCTAGATCTGCAAAGTCAGCCGTGATAGGCTACGTCAATCGTCACATAGCCTATCACGGGTGACTTAAAAAAAAAAAAAAAAGCGCGTACGCAAATGGCGGCCCCCATAGGGAGCTGCCATTCGCGTTCCTTATTTGGTCGCTGTAGTCTACATGATCTTTACGTAGACTACAGCGACCAAATAAGGAACACGAATGGCGGCTCCCTATGGGGGCCGCCATTAGCCGTACGCGCTTTTTTTTTTTTTTAAAGTCACCCGTGATAGGCTACGTGACGATTGACGTAGCCTATCACGGCTGACTTTGCAAATCTAGCCGTGATAGGCTACATTAATCGTCACGTAGCCTATCACGGGGGCGTTTGGTTTTTTTTTACTTTTATTGGAATGGCGGCGGCGGTAGCCGGTCGAAAGACCAGCTGCCGCCCCCACCCCTGACGAAGACCCGACGAACCGCCGCCAGGACCCGCCGCCGGGAGGGACATTCGGGAAAGGTAAGTCCCGTCCCAGGGGGGTGCAGGGGGCGGGGGGGTTCAGAGAATTTCTCCCCGAAACTTCTTCGGGGGGCCGAACACGTTGGCGCTCAGCCCCTGAAGTTTCGGGGAGAAATTCTCCGCCAACCCTAACGCCGGGTTGGATGAATCACAAGTCGGAATTAAGATTGCCAGGAGAATTATCAACAACCTCCGATATGCAGATGATACCACCCTAATGGCGGAAAGCGAAGAGGATCTAAAGAGCCTCTTGTTGAGGGTGAAAGAGGAGAGTGCAAAAGCTGGTTTGAAACTCAACATTAAAAAAACTAAGATCATGGCATCTGGCCCCATCTCTTCCTGGCATATAGAAGGGGAAAAAATGGAAGCAGTGACAGATTTTACTTTCTTGGGCTCCAAGATCACCGCAGACGGTGACTGTAGCCATGAAATTAAAAGACGCTTGCTCCTTGGGAGGAAAGCTATGGCAAACCTAGACAGCATAGTAAGAAGCAGAGACATCACCTTGCCGACAAAGGTCCGTCTAATCAAAGTTATGGTTTTCCCAGTAGTAATGTATGGCTGTGAGAGCTGGACTATAAGGAAGGCTGAGCGCCGAAGAATTGATGCTTTCGAACTGTGGTGCTGGAGAAGACTCTTACGAGTCCCCTGGACTGCAAGGAGGTCCAATCAGTCAATCCTAAAGGAAATCAACCCTGAGTGCTCATTGGAAGGACAGATACTGAAGCTGAAACTCAAATATTTTGGCCACCTAATGCGAAGAGAAAACTCTCTGGAAAAGACCCTGATTCTGGGAAAGACTGAAGGCAAAAGGAGAAGGGGACGACAAAGGATGAGATGGCTAGATAGCATCACCGATGCAATGAATATGAACTTGAGCACACTCTGGGAGAGAGCGCAGGACAGGAAGGCCTGGCGTGCTATGTTCCATGGGGTCACGAAGAGTCGGACACGACTGAACGACTGAACAACAACAACAACAAATGATATATAGTCCTATTCCATTTGAAAGCTGAGAAAAACAAAAAAAGTAGAATTATTTAAATCTTATACACTCTCAGGTGGAAAGAACTATGTATAATTAAGTTCCCAGATAACAGAGAAGTGTTGTGGGAACAATTCCTATCAATAGTATTTTATGGAATATAAGATTACAGAAAACGTGTAATTGGAATTCAGATGAGTGTCAGCAACTGCAGACTCCATATCTGGCAAATATAGAACTCCTCTTTAATTGTGGATAGAGGTTTTGAGTACAATTTCTTCTTCTTTTTTTATAATACTCATCTGCTGCTTAATATAATAACGTATCTAAATGATTTATACACAAAATATTATTAAAACCACAGCTAATTTGCAAATATAATGCAACATATTAAACAGTTAAATGTACAACTAAAACAAAACAGTAAAACAGAGCAGCGTCAGTTGTAAACAATATAGTCTACTGCTGTACTTGGTATAAATATTGTTGAATCTAGCCAAAAACATTGGGAAGCCACAAGAATCAAGGATTGGTCACAATTTTTTTTCATGTCATTAGGGCAATTTTACACTAGAATCTGCCACTTTCTGTAATGCGATCATGCGACATGGACTAAATAAAGTATAACGTGCACAATTTTGCACATTCCTATCCCACACTAACTACCTCACGGACACAAATACAATGAGAGGCTCAAAATGTCCTTTGAAGAGTCTTCTGTCAAAACATCTTTATTCTGGCATAAAACTGGGAAAGTATTGCATCTATTATTGGACGTAAGCTTGGGGCACAATCCTGTGCATGTTTAGACTGAAAAAGGTCCTTCAATTCCCAGTATTCCCCAGCCAGCATGTGCTCCTAAGGAGGTTAGGGGGGTTCTCTTTGAGGGCTGCCTCAAAGACTCTCATTCATTCTGAGGTCTGAGAGCTTTCCGGTCCCTTACAGGCCAGTTTGGGGGCTGCACAATGCTCCCATGCCAACATCAGGGGCAGGCCAACTATGTACAGCTTCCTCAAAACTGATATAATGTTTTGAGAAGGGTATCCGTTATGGCACTGCTGAGAAGATGGTCACAAGGGCTGCTCCACTCCACCTTACTAGGATGACAAGCAGCACCAAAGAAGAAGAAATGGATCACACACACGCACGCGCACGCGCACACACACACACACACACACACACAAGAGGTCACCAATTTGCATAATGCTTGCATATGCAAATTTATATGTATAGGTGCAAATTTAGCATAAAATAAATTTAAATAGAAATACAATATATGTCATTATAGGAAGACTGAAGGCGGGAGACAGAAGGTATATCTCCAGATGTTTGGGACTTCAACTCCCAGAAGCCCCTGCCAGCATGGCCAATGGTCAGGAATGCTGCAAGCTGAAGTCCAAAAGATCTGGAGATCTGCTTTCTGCCCACTCCTGCACTAGGTGATCTGTGTGCCTGCTCATTCTGCTATCCAGGTGCTGTTAATGGGCAACTTCAAGGCCCCTGTTCCCCCTCCTTAGGGTTTTTTGACTTTAAACCAGACTTGGACTGGACATCTCTTCAAACAGAGGACACCTCCAAAATAAAGGAGTGTCCTCTGTCAAGTAGGGCACCTGGCCACCCTACATGACCTGACCCTGCTAGAAACAGACACAGTGGAGATGGAGGAAAGCTAGCGACAAAACATGGCTGCTATATGACAAAAGGGGAGCAAGTGGGGGAACACAGAGTGAGAGCAGGAAGAAGCACTTCCTGATGGCTCCACATGCCTTCCTCCCAAAGGGGACCAAGAAGGCAGTAACCTCTCATAGCTACCGATGCAGAATAGGCCCAGAAACAGAGAGGTGAGGCCTGACCACCACAGGCAGCAGAAAAGCCACCTCCTCATGTTCCAGGTGCTCCAACAAGGCGGAGCAGCATCCTCAGTACCTGGCTGAGGAGAGGCTGGCCACTTGCAAATGGACATTAGCTTAAACAGGCAGACGCTCTTTTTTCCTCTTCAAGAGGCAGAGGCTCTCTTGGCCAATGATGAGCAAGGGTCCCATACTTACTGAGGTTGATCTTTAAAAGGTCTAGAAGCACAGCATCTGGCCCAGATCCCCGCTTCTGAGGCCCACCCTCACAGAGCTACAAAGTTAGCAAAAAACAGATATATTTCCCCCACACACATAAATGAAAACAAAACTAAACCAATATATTTTCAGCTGCATCATGCTACAAACACAGAGCAGATTTAAATGTAGCAGAAATCTTGTAGCTGCGCCAAAAAGTATTTGCAGATGCTCCATGTGGACTGTGTCATATTTTGAAGAGGTCTGAGACCATGAGCTGGCTCATATTCAGAGAATGTTTGTAAACCAGCAATGTACAGCTCACAGGTTACGGGTGTAGTTTAGCTAGGGCTAGCGGCCTCCTAAGAGCAACTTCACCCACATGGAGTCTGTACATGAGTAACTAAATTAGCAAGTTCCATATATACTCTATTACAAGGGTGGGCAACTCCAGATGTTTTGGCCTATAACTCCCATTGTCCCTAGCCAGCACAGCCAATGGTGAGGGATGATGGGAGTTATAGGACAAAATTTCTGGAAGGCCACAAGTTACCCACCACTGCTCTATTTACATAGGCCAGTAAGGAAGCAGACTCAGGGCTTAATCTGAGCCAAATTCAGTAGGCCTTAGGCCTAGAATCCTTTATCAAATGCAGGGTTGATTCGTAGTAATAAAGAAAAATGGCAGCTTGTGACACATTACTTTGGTCAACACCAAATACCTCATCAGATAGGTAGGATCATGGAAAAGGGCTTCCTTGCCTGGTGGCACAGTTGTGGGGTTGGTTTGAGCTTTCTTAGAAATTAAGTACTGGTCAGATCTATGCAGTTGAAATATGGTTTCCATGAACTCCCTGTACTTCTCATTCAGTGCTTTCCCTTTTGTGGATCCAGAAACTTTTTCAGATCTAGGCTCCATGAATATGATCTGCCATTAGAACAGTGGTGCAGGACCTCAGGCCAGGAGCTAAATCTAGCCCTCCAGAGGTCCCAAGAAGGCCACGCACCCTTCCCCTGGCCACAACCCCTATTCCCCAACCACCAATCATTTGATGGTTTCCGAATTTTATGCAGGTCCTCCCCCATTCTAAATGGTTGAGATGCCTCTCCCAAGGCTTCGTTACTGGCAGTATTTTATTATTTTATTTATTTATTGCATTTACACCCCGCCTTTTTTCCTCTTGCAAGGAACCCAAGGCGGCTTACATTATCCTCCTCCTCTCCATTTTATCCTCACAACAACAACCCTGTGAGGTGGGTTGGGCTGAGAGTCTGTGACTGGCCCAAAGTCACCCTGTGAGCTTCCATGGCCAAGTGGAGACTAGAACCCGGATCTCCCAGCTCCTTATCCAACACTCTTGCCACTACACCACACTGGCTATCTCTCAGTACGAGCTTTAAGCTACAATATGCTGGTATGTTGGCTCTGCCCCTTTGCTTTCATCCCACCCACCACTGAAATGTGCCTTCCTAAGGGCTCCTTCAAAGTGGAATTTGGCCCTTTGGCTGAAAGAGGTTCTCCCCCCGCCCTGCCCCACCGCCACCTTAGAAGAAGACCTTGCAATTCTGTGGCTCTTCTTTCTTTCATGAGAAAGCTCTTCAAGAGCAGTCCAGTGGTGACAATGATATTCTGAAGCTGCAGGTCTTACGGGTAGAATCATCAGCTACGAAGATTCACAGGCTTGCCCATTAAAAGTATACAATCTGTCCATAAAGTGTTATGATACGAGTGACTGCCTGCTGTATTAAAATAATAGCTGAACAACTGTGACTGGGGAATGGACAGACAGGGGGCAGGGACAGAGGAGCTCATCTACCTCTCATTTGTCAGATAAAATTGAGGATACAATGTGCCAATTAGGAAAGCCACATTGCCATAGGAATGATTATTTCATCAGATTCTAGTTCCCAATGGCAATCTGGTTACTGACTTTAAGTACACTGAAGGCCATCTGAGGGCTCATAAAAAACAGTACTGTGGAAACATAAGAATATGTTCAATTCATCAACAGATTTGCTTTGGGTTTGGGATGCACTGCATTTCTTAGAGGCAGGCCAGGAAATGGTCAAAAGGCCATAAAGTTGAACCTTCTACTGCAAGATCTTCCATTGAATTCACACTGGCCAGAACCAGGCTGGATCTGTTAGTGGTTGGAGCCAAATCTACCCTGGGGATTGTACAGTCCAGGGTCTCTGAAGTCAGTGGCTTAAATTGTAAGATGGATAAGCTAGAGCTAGAAGTTCAGGAAATGCAAGTTACTGCTCTGCTGACCAAGCAGAAGGCCAAATTTCTAATATTTATTCCAGAACAGGCCAATCCATGCCAGCATCGAGGGTAGGCATGGTTGGGCACCTGCCAAGGGTCCACATCCCAGCAGGGGTCCACTGACAAGACCCCTCTAGCATTGTTCCTCCTCTTCACCATTGCAACCTTCTTGTTCACCTGCCTCTCACTCTGGCATAGACAATGGTGAAGGTGAAAAGAAGGTAGATGCCACTGCCTGCTTACTCATGGACTGTCTGCCTGTCAAGCAAGCAAGTGGTAGTAATGATTTTAAAAAGAGACTGGGGAGCAATAGCAGCTGGCAACAATTGGAGTGAGAGGGCAGACTCGCTAAGGGATCTACTGAGGTTGTCTTGCCCAAGGGCCCTCAGAAACCTGGAACTAGTACTGTGACCACCAATCCAGAAGCTCCGTGCTTCTTGTCAGTTACTCAGTGATTGAGACATACGTTGACATGGGTTCTGGCATGGGCTTTATTTGGGGGGTTTGCTGTATAGTAGGGGCGGGAAAACTGTGGCCCTCCAGGTGTTGTTGGACAACAAGTTCCATCATTCCTGACCATTGGCCATGTTAACTGGTAAGCAATCATCTGTATTCACCCTTGGTGGATGCCACCATTGTATTCTCAAGGATGTGATCCCTCCAGATGTCACAGAGATTACTCCTTAAGGCAGAGAGATTACACAAGAGCGCTGACAAAAGTCATCATCGTAGGAGATTGATTCAAGAAACAGATAGTGGATAACTGCTTAAGACTACCACATTAGAAGTCTCAGCTCTCTCCGTTGTACAAACCCAGTGGCCTATTTGCTGTGCTTGCAAAATGGTGTCATTATGTGATTCAAAATTGTGAAAAAGACAATAGGTATAGAGCATAAACAAGAATAATCTTGTCCTCAGATTGCTTACTACAAAACAATTCCATGAGTCATGAAATACACATGGTTAGCACAGACCTGTAGGTATGGTCAGGCTCAGATCCTAACAGGGATCCAGGACACTTCAAGGTAGATGAAACCAATGAACCAGCTACAAGATCCAAAAGTTAAAGCTGGCATTATTAGAGCCCAAGGCAAGGTCAAGTGCTAGCAGAACCATCCAGAGTCAGGATAACTCAGAGCAGAATTGGAAAAATAGATTCATGTTCAGTGTCATCAGGCAGCCAGCATCCTTAAGCAAATACCAGGGGCTGCAGCACTGCCCACCACCTCTGACGCCTGCCTGACTTTGGGCTGGATGGAGGGGAGGATCTTTAAAAATTTGGTGGCCATGCCAGCTAAGAGGTGACCAGGTTGCTGCACTGAGTACACAAGTGAGCCATCTTTTCATTCTTCCTCCCGAAGCCCCCAGTGTAGTCTTTCTACACTGGGGACATGGTGGGATGGCTCACTCATTGGCTTAGGACATGCCTCTCAGTGCAGCTGCCCACCCAGGAGGTGCCAGGTGGCTTCACTGAGCATGTGAGTGTGTGAGCAAGCTGCCGTTATATTGTCTCCCTGATACCCCTGACACAGAATTCCTACATTGTGAGGATTTGTGGGGGGCAGAGAAGAAAATGGCTTACTCAGTGCATTCAACTCTCAGCTCTGCCATCACTGCTCCTCACTGTCCTCCATCACCTGGTAGGTGAGAATCAGGTGGGGCCTACTGGGGACACTGAATGCAGCCTGGAGCTGGCCCTGAATGGATTGATGGACACTTAGAAGAGGAGATTTCCAGTGGAGTGAACAGTTCTGGCTGAGAGAGACCACAGTGCAAATCAATATTGGCAGCAAGCAAAGATGGCTGGGAAGAATCGAGTACGAGAATATACAGGAAGCAGCAACATTACCTGTTGCTAAGGCAATTTTCAAGGACTGATCAGCAACCATTTACAAAGATCCAGGGCTAGAAGGAAGCAATCCCAGTCACCAGAGGTGGGAATTACTCAGGAGCCTTCTTGTGCAATACGATGTTCTGCGAGCCCGCATCACCACCTCTTGGAGGTTCATCACAGAGATGACCAGGGCTATGGGACAAGGTCCTGGTTCCAAGGCTAGTTGGTGCCCATGGTACACTGTTTCCTTGTACACGGTATTTTTGTTCCCATGTCCAGCTGCCCATTGGCTTGTCTCTACCATAGACATACATCAGTATTTCAACAATGTTGTTCCAGAAGTGAGGTCTTATGTCTGTCTATGATTAGGATTCCACCTTGCTACAAAACTAAGTTCCGTCTTAACTGTGGAACCATGTAGGAACTAACAAAAGCATGTTATGATGACCACAATCTTCACTATGTGTGCGGAGGGGTTAGGGTAAACGCAAACCAAATGTTACCCGAATGCAATGTTCGCATTGTTCATCAATTTATTCCAGATTACCGTTTGAACTCTTAGGCCGCAAAAACACTTACGTATGTTATTTTGTGTGTGTGACTAATCAGAGTACTTCATTTATCACAGATCCTTGCAACACTGCAACATTATACAGTTTTGAGAGTTCCTAGTACAGAACAGAAGGCTTCTCAGCACCTTCATGGTCCTTGCTACATATAATAATAAAAAAAATTAGAAGTGTAGGTCATCTGGGGGTCACAGTTATGCTGAATATTTGTCCTGAGATCATCATTATAGTAAACAGTGTAAAAGCTGAACAGCCAAAGGGCGTCATTCCATTCCTATTCAATAGGCAATTAATCCTTGCCAGTGAATGCATTCTCTCTCTCTCTCTCTCTCTCTCTCTCTCTCTCTCTCTCTCAGAGAACCATAACTGTTCACTCCATTGGAAATCTCCTATTTACATTAAAAAACATATTTTAGTCCAACAATATTTATAATCGGCTACTACCAAGGGTCTGGGGCAAATGAAAGGCATTCTGCATCTCCATTATTAAGTTGAGTAAGTTCTGTGCCAGGTGGCTTCCAGTATCTATCATTCAGAACCAGGCTTCACAAGCAGCTAAAGCTGTACCTGTATGATACCGCTTCAGACAGCAGGAGGAATTGCATGTTTGAACACCCATCTCTTCCCCCTGCAAAGAGTAAACTCACATGTCTGCAAAGAGTAAACTAGCTTGTCAGGGCTAGAATCTTTGCAGGTGAAAGGAGGGGGGAAATAAGATATGAGACACAAGTATTTAGTATCAAATTTGGGCCACATTTATTGAAAATCTGAAATGGGGAGTTACTGAGATGGGCCGCTAAACTATGCCAGCAACTAGCTAGGCAATATAACAGGCAAAACATTCTCTGTCTGATAAGTGGCATTGATAAGATCACCACACCACCTCCCAAGACTACCCCTTTTGGGGAAGGGAGGCCTTCCCCTGTCATCCCCTCCCGGGCCGCAAAACACCAGGTGGGTGAGATGAGTTGGCCTCACAGGTAACCCTTATCCTCCTGTTGGGACTGCAAAACCCTGAATGGGAGGCCTTAGGCGTCACCTGTCACCCAAACAGTGCCTCAGAATGCTCACCATCCCTGTTCTCTGCAGCAGTGCCCATCCCTTGCAGCCTACCTGGAATGAAATCTTACCAAATGAACCTAGCCATCAACATGAATCCCAATTCGCCTAAGGAACACCCCTGCCCCACTTACAGTGTGAAGTAGGCAAAAAGACTCACAGCCCCTGGCCAATCAGACTATGAGCCAAAAATTCCTACTCGGCCCCCAAAAGGATGACCAGTAAAACCCCCACTGCATACAGGGAGTGGGGAGGGAGCTGTGCTTTGAAGACATGGGAGAGAGGGGCCCGGTGAGCTAAAACACCTCTCAAGCCCCTCCCCGAGCTGGTGGCACAATATGGCAACTGCCAGTGGCGATTACCCACGTCTCTCCCCCCCACCAACACCCGCAATGGCCCCTTTGAGGCCAGGCGATTTGGACACGGGGTAGGGTATTTCTCCCAAATATCTAATTTTCTATGTGTAGGTATATATTTTTATACAGGGCTATATTCAGTAATGCAGTCCCCCACTTGTAGTCTGAAATGGCATAGTCTACAAACAGTTTTTCCATGTGATCTGCTGTTTATGTAGACTGTTCTACAGAAGCCACTGCAAATGCATGGTCTGGCACATTTTATGCTCCCTCCCCCTGCCATTACACAGCTCTTGCACAAAACACATCAGATATACCTACCAACATGGCACCCCCATCGCTTTCTGGTGAAAATAAGGTGGACATGGTGAAAATAAGGACACTTTTTAAATATGAAAGTTGCTCCTTGTGATGGGATAGATGAGGACAAATGAAAAAGAAGGATACTGAATGGGAATTGCAATTCTTTGGTTCCTTCTGAATGGCCACAGGAGGAGAAGCATCAAGGATCCATCCCTGATGAACTCATATTTTTTATTATACTTATTATTACATTCATATCCCAGCTTTTTTCTTCTTGCAAGGAACTCAAGGTGGCTGACATGCTCCTCCTCTCCATTTTATCCTCACAACAATCCTGTGAGGTAGGTTAAGCTGAAGAGTCAGTGATTGGCCCAGTGAGCTTCATGGCTGAGTGGGTACTAGAACCCAGATGTCCCGAGTCCCAGTCCAACACCCTAACCACTGCACTACACTGGCTCTCACTGATCATTTGGGTTCCTTAAGGAGGAAAAAAGGCAGGATATAAATGTAATAAATAAATAAATAAATAAATAAATAGTCATAATTAATAGCAGCCTTTCCCAACCTGAAGAACCAGTAAATCTACTTACCATAAATCTTTCTCCCTTTTCATTGTTGTTGTTGTTGTTGTTGTAAATAATACAAACTCATGTAAGAACTTACACATATTTCCATTGTGCAATCATTCATATATATATATATATATATATATATCGCTGTATAACTTTACATAGCCTTCACTTCTTACAATATGCCCAGTTAATCAGAAGCTAGCACCTTATCCTGCACTTTATTATTCCAAAACATAAATAAAAATGGACTATTTTAAAACTGAACATGTATTTCCTTGTCTACCCTCTCTAATTCTAACCATATTGTTGAGTTTCAACATTAATACCACTTCCCAAACCCTGATCATCCATTCTCATATTAACAGGACATCTTTTCCATTCCATTTATAGTTAATTGAGATTCTGGCAACCATTAACAAGTTAATGAGAAATTCCTGATCTTCTTGAGGAAACACAATTATAAAGTAGTGCCCACTTCACACACACATGCATCATCTTCAAAGAAAGGAAGACTCCCCCCATCTTCAAAATGATAATCTTAGTCATATGTAAATGCATGGAGATTTAACTGATCAATTAAAATGTGATTAATCAACTAAGATTTCTGTAATCAGGGAATCAGGGAACAGCCTTATGTTGTTGTTGTCGTCTTCTTCTTCTTCTTCTTCTTCTTCTTCTTCTTCTTCTTCTTCTTCTTCACTGGAAGACAGCCCTATTAATGTGATAGACTCTTTCATAAAGGGAGAGGGTGGCCATGTGTCTTACAACGCATAGGAGTGCCCTTTATTTGAAGAGCCCTCTATTTGAAGGGCTCCCCCAGTGATCACATTGCAGGGCTAGGGGAAGCTTTCACAGTGTTCTTCATAAACATTGAAGCTTTGGGTTACAACAACCACTGATTATTTCTACAGGGTAATACCACAACCGATTACTACTACAAGGTAAACACCCTTAACTTACAGTTGGCTCTCTGTCATCTGGAGTTCAGGTGTCAGGAAGCTTCAGCTGCCTCAACACTCCGAAGACAATTGAAGCAACCTAGCTTGGGGGGGGACCCCACACTATTGTGGGGCTGTTAGGCAAGCTCAGCAGTGAAGGGGTGCAGAGTTTTAGGCCTGGAGCAGAACAACAAGGTGTCCTGGAGCAAGCAATTGGAGAGCTGGATTCTAAGAGACATTTGCCAGCTGAGAATTTGAATAATATCAGGTCCCTCTCTTTCAAACCCTGGGTTGAAAATGTCTGTGAAAAGGCATCAATTCTAGAAAAATTATAGGACCTGCTAAGAAGGTCAGTTTATTTGTCTGTTTGTTTTAAACAACAGACCCCTAACAACTAAACAGACTTCACTTCTAATCCTGCAGAACTCAGGCCTAAATGCTGGCCTTTGCAGTCAAGATTTTATCTGAACTTATGACAGGAAATGTTGTCTTTGCTGTCCTCCAGTGTTGTACTGGAGCAGGGGCTTTCAGGATTGAAGGACCGGAACGTTCTGATTAGCAGGGACAGTGACATCATCTAACATCGCCCTAGAATGTGACATCATCTGACATCACCTCAGGCTAACTTGTTTCCTTTGAACCTAGCTGCATTCCTCATAAAGACATTGGGGAGAGAAGGGATGTTCCCAGCAACAATATATGGTTGTGAACTATCCCTGTTGTAATGTGAAGTATTTCAGGGTAGCCTGGTCTTGAATGGCATTCCATTCGATTCCATTCAATTCCTGGTCTTGAATGGCCATTAGCATTACAAAAGACCTACTTCTGGTGGAGATGACAATTGCTAGAGCTGGTTTGTTGATATGGACTCTCCTTCAGGACATGGCTATGGGGACTGTCATGATGAGTGTCTGCATTTCAGAATTTACCGCTACACTATTGTCCTCCTATGGGCTCAGGAGCCAACTACCAGCTGCCCTTGATCCTCTGGAGTGGACTCACAAGCTTCTTGGACACCCAATCCTGACACATGTTTGGGCTTATAATTCTCTCTCACAGCTCCATTGCCTCATCTGCTATAGGCAGCTCTTGCAAACAGTTAGCAGCTCTTTCTAGCTTTGGGGCTCTTGCCTTTGAAGTTTAGTCAGACAACCTATCAAGTTATTACTTGATCTGAAGAAAGAGCCTGTGACATTACATGTCTGTTTATAATAGGTCTATGGTTTTGGTTAGGTATTCCTGTTATATCTCTGTATTTTATGGTGAGTATTTCTGTGGAGAGAGGGCAAGATGAGTGACTGGGAGAATGGTGGATTTGCATATGTGTGAAGATCGGCTGAGAGAGTGAAGTGGGGTGAAGTGTGTGTGCTATATTAACTGCTTTGCTGTGAGAAGCAGATAGCATTTGTGAAAGAGACAGATATAGTGTTAGGATTGAGAATTGAGAGAAAGGGGGGTCTGTGGGGATTTGTGAAGTGATTGAGAGTGTGATCTAGAGAATGGTTTATGAGAGAACATACTGATTAAGCCATTAAGTGTTACCTGTTTATTACTCAACAACTTACTATTATAATCAGTAAAGCTTGCTTTATTTATAAATCCTATGCCTTCTGCTCTTGGCTATGTAAGGGGAAGGTGTAAAGGGAACAATACAAGGTTATAAGTAAAGCCTGTGTGTCCTCGCTGATAGAGGACTGCACAAAGGGTTGGCCCTATGCCTTAAAGGTCCTGCTGGCCGCAAAACCCAGTGTGTGAGAGAGGAGGTGGTTCCTGCTGGGGGAAGCCTTAGAGAAGGGGAATTCTCACAAGGAGAAGGCAGAAATGCTACAGAGCCCATCTATGAGTCATTGTTTGGAAGCAGCCATTCCTCGCCCCCCCACTCCATGTGCTACTGATGGAGTCACCGAGAGTGTCACTCATCTGTTTGTCTCACAGAGGTTCCACTACAGGGCACCAGCAATCAGCATGGAATAGGCTCAGGTTTTTATGTTGTGCTGGTTTGTTTTTCTTTTTGCTAACTGGGAGTCTTAGCTGTGGTTTGGAGGGCACACTTTGTGTGTCAACTTCAGTACCGTTTCAGAATCTTTTGAGTCATGCAGAAAATAGGAACTTCCCAGAAAAGTGTGAGAGTGTCGATGCAAAAATAATCTGAAGTGCTCCTCCTGGCTGAAAGAATCAGACAAAACCGGAGAGAGAATTGACCGTGACAACTTAAAGCCTTCCCTGTACAGGGCTACTCCCACAACAAACCATATGGTCAGATCAGATTAATATTGCATTGGCTGACACTCTCTTTTATATGTCAGGAGGGAAGAAGAAGAAGACCTTTCACATCAGAAATCATTTCCTTGGCAGTGAAAAGGTTACCCCACACACCACTTCCTTCTCTTTTGAAAGTCCAATTGGAGAAATAAATTAATAGAGCAACCACATCTGACTAGAATTTTGACTCACAAATTATTACCTTTGCCGTCTTTGTCATTATCCTTGGCCAAAATTCAGAGGCAAAGCCAGATGAGTCTAATGCTGTTTCCATTCAGCTTAAGAAAACAACAACATAAAAATGTCATGGTATGAGGGGGAAATCCCAACCTTTATCCCAGGAGCCCTTGGCGCAACTCTGTTTGAACTGGGTGTAGTGGTATCGAGATGCCAAGCAAAATGTGGCTTTTGCTGATTCACCAGCATCATAGCCCATGGGGAACACTTTCCATGTCATGCCTTTGGCCCCACACTCTGTGAAAATATGGCTTGGAAGGGGGCTATCCCTGTACTTTTCTGGGACATCTACCAGACCATTCTTTCACTTTCTTCCCAAGTGCAGAATGAAGACAATCCCAGTCTTATAGACTCTGCTTCTGTCTCAGGGTCATTGCTATGACCTTTTTCTATCCAGAGTTTCCTCCAAGAAACCAAGACTGGGGTACACTGGCTATCCCATTTTATCCTCATGATAACCCCGGCAGACAGGTTCAGCTGAGAAATTTCAACTTTCCCAGAACCAGCCAATCAACTTCATGACTGAATGGGAATTGTACCCGAGTATCTGTGGTCCAGAAAGTTCTGTCCACAGAATCTGAGTTCCAGGTTTGGGCATGTTCTGCAGCTTCATTAGCTTCACTTTATAAAGCCTAATTCTCAAAGGACTGCTTCATTCATTTACAAAGCAAGGGGGAAGGCCCCACCTTTCCTCACTTCCCCATGGGGGGGGGGGTGATCTGCATGTTGCCACATTACAAGAGAGGACTTGCACTTTCTTTTTGGCTTCTCCTCTTTATGCATTGGCCCTGACACATTGCTCTTTATCCTTCTCCACTATATTTCATTCCAGTGATTTGATTTCATGGCTGAAAGAGTAGACCAGTCCTACTCTTTAAACAGGAGGGACTAGTGACATGGCAGTGGTTTTAGGAGGAAAAGCAGTGTCCTGACCCTTTCCCTACTTATCATCATAAATGCAAACTGCGGGTCATATTGACGCTCTCATTCACAGAACAGTTGTAACTTTATCCAGTAAGAAACTTAGCTGCCTAAGCCACCTTATCCCAAGCTTTATCTGAGCACACTGTACTTAGTCACGTAGATCCATGCCAGCATAACCATATATAGGCAGCGCTCCATTCAGTGGAACTTGTGGTTATATAAAACCTCTGTTTTTCTCTTTTGGTCCCATCCATCCCTTTTCACCCTTACCACTCTAACACCTTCAATCCCTCTGTTCTCTCCTCCACATTTTAAATTTAAATTGTAACCTCCTCAGGGCAAGGACTTGTCTTTCTTGCTTTTGAAACTTCATTAAAAATGCCATGTACACCAACTGACTGTGTATTTAAAAAGGGGTGGGGGTGGGGGAAAGGAGCGGCTGAAAGTTTTTCAGCCTAAGGAGAACTGGATTGTGCTCAGATTTAGGCTGAGTATTGTTCAGCTTTCCTTTGGGTAGATCTACTTATACATGTATGCATAAAATACATAATATTGGATGTCTAGTGGACAAAAAATGCCATACTATATATATTACAATTTGCCACGTGGTTCAGAACTACAGAGATTAAGGTTGCATCTCTCTTTCTCTTTGAGCGATGTCAAACATCACATTCTTTGCTGTGTACCTGTGATGGGCAGCTTCAGGAGGTCTGGGGCCTGATTTCTGACCTGCAGAACCCACCAGGGGTCATCCCCCTGCCACTGCTAAAATTGCTGCCACCAGATTGCTGCTGAAATTTGGTAGCAATTTGGCTGCAGCCAAAAAAAGCCACATTTTCACTTTAAAACGAACCAAAAGAAAGCCATATTTTCACTTCAGTATGTCATAATACTCCTGGAAGCTGTGGGAGAACACAACTTTGCATTAAAAGCTAATAGAGTTTTGCCAAGAGAACATGCTGATCATAGCAAACACTCTTTTCCAACAGCACAAGAGGCGACTCTACACATGGACGTCACCAGATGGTCAATATCGAAATCAGATTGATTATGTCCTTTGCAGCCAAAGATGGAGAAGCTCCATACAGTCAGTAAAAACAAGACCTGGAGCTGACTGTGGCTCAGATCATGAGCTCCTTCTTGCAAAATTTCGTCTTAAATTGAAGAATGTCGGGAAAACCACTAAACCGTTCAGGTATGACCTAAATCATATCCCTGATGAATATACAGTGGAGGTGAGGAATAGATTTCAGGGATTAGACCTGATAGACAGAGTGCCTGAGGAACTATGGACGGAGGTCCGTAACATTGTTCAGGAGGCAGCAACGAAATCCATCCCAAAGAAAAAGAAATGCAAGAAAGCAAAGTGGCTGTCTGATGAGGCTTTACAAGTAGCTGAGGAAAGAAGGGGAGCGAAAAGCAAGGGGGAAAGGGGAAGATATATCCAACTGAATGCAGAGTTCCAGAGAATAGCAAGGAGAGACAAGAAGGCCTTCTTAAATGAACAATGCAAAGAAATCGAGGAAAACAACAGAATGGGAAAGACTAGAGATCTCTTCAAGAAAATTGGAGATCTCAAGGGAACGTTTTGTGCAAAGACGGGCATGATAAAGGACAAAGAAGGCAGGGACCTAACAGAAGCAGATGAGATTAAGAAGAGGTGGCAAGAATACACAGAAGAACTATACAGGAAAGATCTGAATGTCCCTGATAGCCATGATAGTGCGGTCATTGAACTTGAGCCGGACATCCTAGAGAGTGAAGTCAAGTGGGCCTTAGGAAGCATTAGTAACAACAAAGCTAGCGGAGATGACAGTATTCCAGCCGAACTATTTAAAATCCTAAAAGATGATGCTGTTAAAGTGCTGCATTCAATATGTCAACAAATCTGGAACACTCAACAGTGGCCACAAGACTGGAAAAGGTCAGTTTACATTCCAATTCCAAAGAAGGGCAACGGCAAAGAGTGTTCAAACTACCGCACCATTGCGCTCATTTCACATGCCAGCAAGGTGATGCTCAAAATCCTACAAGCTAGGCTTCAGCAGTATGCGAACCGAGAACTACCGGAAGTACAAGCTGGGTTTAGAAGAGGCAGAGGAACTAGAGATCAAATCGCCAACATTCACTGCATCATGGAGAAAGCAAGAGAATTCCAGAAAAACGTCTATTTCTGCTTCATTGACTACGCTAAAGCCTTTGATTGTGTGGATCACAACAAACTGTGGCAAATTCTTAAAGTGATGGGAGTACCAGACCACCTTACCTGTCTCCTGAGAAACCTGTACGAGGGTCAAGAAGCAACAGTAAGAACCAGACATGGAACAACCGATTGGTTCCAAATTGGGAAAGGAGTACGACAAGGCTGCATATTGTCACCCTGCTTATTTAACTTATATGCAGAGTACATCATGAGAAATGCCGGGTTGGATGAATCAGAGGTCGGAATTAAGATTGCTGGGAGAATTATCAACAACCTCCGATATGCAGACGATACCACCCTAATGGCAGAAAGCGAAGAGGATCTCAAGAGCCTCTTGTTGAGGGTGAAAGAGGAGAGTGCAAAAGCTGGTTTGAAACTCAACATTAAAAAAACGAAGATCATGGCATCTGGCCCCATCACTTCCTGGCATATAGAAGGGGAAGAAATGGAAGCAGTGACAGATTTTACTTTCTTGGTTTCCAAGATCACCGCAGACGGTGACTGTAGCCATGAAATTAAAAGACGCTTGCTCCTGGGGAGGAAAGCTATGGCACACCTAGACAGCATAGTCAGAAGCAGAGACATCACCTTGCCGACAAAGGTCCGTCTAATCAAAGCTATGGTTTTCCCAGTAGTAATGTATGGCTGTGAGAGCTGGACTATAAGGAAGGCTGAGCGCCAAAGAATTGATGCTTTCGAACTGTGGTGCTGGAGAAGACTCTTACGAGTGCCCTGGACTGCAAGGAGGTCAAATCAGTCCATCCTAAAGGAAATCAACCCTGAGTGCTCATTGGAAGGACAGATACTGAAGCTGAAGCTCCAATATTTTGGCCACCTAATGCGAAGAGAAAACTCCCTGGAAAAGACCCTGATGCTGGGAAAGACTGAAGGCAAAAGGAGAAGGGGACGGCAGAGGATGAGATGGCTAGATAGCATCACGGATGCAATGAATATGAACTTGAGCACGCTCCGGGAGAGAGCGCAGGACAGGAAGGCCTGGCGTGCTATGGTCCATGGGGTCACGAAGAGTCGGACACGACTGAACGACTGAACAACAACAACACTCCCTGCACACTTTGTTTTAAAGTGAAAATGTGGCTTTGTCACCACTGCACCACCAAATTTCGGCAGCAATTTGGTGCAGACAGCAACTTGGGCGTGGCAAGGGCTGCAAAAAAAGGTCCAGGGGGCAATGGCAATGCAACCTGTGTGTTGCCCACCACTGGTGGATACCAAAACATTTTAAGAAGTACACCTAAAAATTGAAAGCATGAATGAAATGAACACATGTTTGCAAACAGTTCAATCAGGGATGTAATTAGGTGTGACCGGCTGCAGTTCCATGTTGCTATCCATTTGCAGATCCATGCTTCTGCTTAATGGGTGAAATGACACTTGGATAGAACGCTGTACTGCTTCCACATGCTGAGAAGGAACACAAAGTGAAAACCTTTTTGAAGCCCTCCCTCTCACCCAATTCCCACTGGTCAGTGGCTTAGAGATTTTCCATTGTCAAATTCCAAATCTCTTTATTTATTTTGCATTCATCATAGCAGACAAGTCTTGGAAAGCTCTTAAGTTATGATCATTTTTCATTTGTTTGCAATAATAAACTGCAAAATATTAATCTGGTTATAAGATAAATATTTTTGAAGGCTCTCAGCTGAGCTGCGAATGGGACCTCCGCGTGTAACAAAAATGTTCTTGAATAGCACCATGTGTTCAATTTTAACTATTGTCATCGGTTGCCTTCCCTCCCCACAACTCAAAACCTGGAACTTTGTGTAAGGGCATGTGAACAGTTATTGCTGAAGATCAGACTCCAGCGAGGTTTGTAGGAAAGGACATATGCTGACCTTCTTTAAACACAGAGAGATTGTTCCCACATCACCTTTCTTGTACCTCTGGCATTCCGGAACATGCTTGTCTAGGTGTGCAAAGCATGGCATCTTTAGATGGGCAAAACATGGATGGCTTTATGGTTTGGGCCATTCACCCAACACAAATGGTCCCTCTGGGTAGGCATGGTGAAGAAACATGCACCCTTGTCACACTTAGGTATAGGCTGAGTGTACACAGCTTGTATGCACGCATAAATAATTTCTGTTATCTATTTCCCTTTTTGTGGGCAAAAATTGTTTGTTTTATTTATTTAATCAATGCATACATTTAGGTATTTATCAAAATATATATCTCAAAGTGGTTTACAAAAGCAGACAATAAAATACAGCATCATAATAAATACAAATATTCATCATTTTAAACATTTTAAATAAAAAACGCAAAACACAACAATTAACAAACAAACTGTACAGCACAATCAATCAGGGAAGGCCTGCATAAAGTGATGGGTCTCTTTAATAGGCGACTAAAATGTGTTGCAGTTGGGACCTCCCAAATACCAGCATAGAGGGCATTCTATAAGGTTAGTGGCACAGTGGAGATCATACAAGCCATCCACACATACAAAAATGACACATATATTAAAGGCATAGTGGAAGTTTGCAAGCATCCATCCTTCCCTTCACTGGGCCTACTGAAGGGAAGCTTCAGGTAAGTATATAATCCTGGCCATTGTCAAATTCCATAATGTTTTGGAAAGGAACTGATGGCTGATTGAAATGTTATGGAGGACACTGAAAAGCAGTTACCCTTGGTTGCATTATGTAGCAGCTGTAATGTTTAAAAGGCTCTAATTCCATGCATGCCCCAGTCCATGGAATAAGAGCCTTTCTGAAAACATGACATCCACTGCATAGAGTACGAACATTTTTAAAGAACTTTCTGCAGCACCTGTGATAGATGTAACATTTAAAATTAGTGCTCCTGATGCAAATGTGTAAAGGGGCTTTCTAGATTGTGGCCAAAATGCAAAGATTTGAGGCCATTTAGAAGGATGATTGAAGATTATTTTCATGTTTGTAGAAATAGGTGGCACTTCAAGTTGGCAATACTGTGCAAAATATAGCTAATGACAATATCAGTATTTCTTAGCAATGGTTAAAGTTCAATTGCCCCAGCTGAGAAGGATGTTGATGAAATATTTCAAGTTCTCATGATGTAAGCATTATCAACAGCCTCCCTTTCCATCTACATTGTGTATTTCTGCTGCACCCTTACTGGGAAACAACAAAACTTAGCCATCATCCTAAATATCTTGGTAACCTCTGGGTTGGATTATTGCAACATTATCTATGTAGGTTTGCCTTTAAAGAGTGTCTGGAAACTAGGGATGTCAGAGAATTCCGCCACGGATCTCGGTGAGGCCAAATGCCAGTACATTCGGCCCCCCGAAATCTGTGGCAGAACGGCCTGCCCCCCCCCCCCGTGGATCCCCCCTGGGATGAGACTTACCTGGGGCAGATCTTCCGGGTGGCGGCGGCTCCAGCGGCGGCTGGTCTTCTGACCGGCCGCCGCCGCCATTTGTCTTGTAAAAAAACAACAATGACATGATAGGCTACATAAAGATTTATGTAGCCTATCATGGCTGGGTTAAAACAAAAAACAAAAAACGACATGATAGGCTACGTAAAGATTTACATAGCCTATCATGGCTGGGTTAAAAAAAACAACAACAACAACCGCGTACACAAATGGTGGTGGCTACGGCCACCACCATTTGCGTGCCTTATTTTTGGCCATCTTAGTCTACGTAAATATTTATGTAGACTATGACGGCAAAAATAAAGGGGAACACAAATAGCGTAGCGGGCGCTATTTGCGTCCCTTTTTGATTCGCCATTTTAGCCTATGTAAAGATTTATGTAGGCTAAAACGGTGAATCAAAAAGGGATGCAAACAGCGCCCGCTACGCTATTTGCGTTCCCCTTTATTTTTGCCATCATAGTCTACATAAATATTTACGTAGACTTAAAGATGGCCAAAAATAAGGAACGCAAATGGCGGCGGCCGTAGCCGCCGCCATTTGCATACGTGGGGTTTTTTTTATTTTCCCCAGAGCCCTCCGTGGCCGGAAATCCGGCTGCGGATGGCTCTGGGCTGGGCTGGGCTGGGCCTGGCCGGCTGCTCTGCAGAGCTGCCGCAGCGCACAGCCAGCCATCGAGGATTCCGGGGGGGGAGGAACGGATCGCCTCCCCCCCCTCAACATAATCCGCGGAAAGGTGACTTTCGTACATCCCTACTGGAAACTTGAATCAGTTGAGAATGCAGCAGCTAGATTCCTGAAGAAGACTAGCCAAAGTCCACACATAAACACACCTTCTGAGTGAAAATACGTTCAAAAACATGCATCCTGTAAAAAATATGTTCAAAATAATGAATTTAAATGTGATTTTTGTGTGTGCAGATTTTAAAAAAAAATGCAGATTAATACAGATATGGGACTGAACAAACTTATGAGCGAACATGTGCAAAAGTGCCATTGACTGGAAATAGACTGATCCATAGTTCCCTGCTCCTGACAGTCAGAACAATTCCAATCCTATACCCACATACCTGGGAGTAAGCCCCAGCAAACTCAATGGACTGTCTTCTAAGTAGAAATGCATAAGATTGCACTAGGAATCTCTCTATTTACTAGACCTTCTAGAGAGAACTAAAGGCTGTAGTAGCCACGGAAGCAACTTCCAATGTGATCCCTCATTTATTTTTAGGGATGTATGAAAGTCACTTACCTTTTCGCCGGTCTGATTCACGGTGGCGGGAGAGGCGCTCCGTCCCTCCCCCTGGAACTGTCCCTGGCCAGCTCTGCTCCGTGGCAGCTCCACAGAGCCGCCAGCCACGGCCATCCACAGCCAGAGTTCCGGCCACAGCCGGGCTGCTGCGGACGCAAATGGTGGCCGCCATAGCAGCTGCCATTTGCGTCCAGCCAGCCTGCCGTGATAGGCTATGTAAGTACTTATGTAGCCTATCACAGCAAAGAGCAGGGACGCAAACGGCGGCCACTACACCGTTTGCGCCGCTGCTCTTTCCGTGATAGGCTATGTAAGTATTTACATAGCCTATCGCATTAAAGGCAGCCACACAAATGGCATAGTGGCCGCCATTTGCGTGGCTGCCTTTGCCGTGATAGGCTAACGTAGCCTATCACGGAAAGAGCAGTGGCGCAAACGGCATAGCAGCCGCCATTTGCACCCCTGCTCTTTGCCATGATAGGCTATGTAAATACTTACGTAGCCTATCATGGCAGCCTAGCCGGACGCAAATGGCGGCCGCTACAGTGGCTGCCATTTGCGTCCGCAGCAGCTGGCCGAGAGACCAGCTGCCTCCACCACCGCCGGAGCTGCCGCCGGAGCCGCCACCGCCGGGACATCCACCCCAGGTAAGCTTCATCCCGGGGGGGATTCTGCGGGGGGGCGGGGGGGAGGCCGTTCTGTCACGGGTTTTGGGGGGCTGAATGCCAGTACATTCGGCCTCACTGAAATCCGTGGCAGAATTCTCCGCCATCCCTATTTATTTTTTGTTGGATTAAATGTAGGATATTTTAAGGGCACAATCCAATGCAGATAGGCGGCCACCTCCGAACTCGGAGATGACCGCCTATCCAAAGCAGGGCAGGAGAAGCACAGAGGGGATCATTCCCTCCGTGTTTCTCCTTCCCTGCATTTTCGGCTAGACAGCGATTGGGAGGAAGCCATGGGAGGGTTAGCTGTGGGAGGGCTGAGCAGGGGAGGAGGCTACCATACGACACATTGCATGTGTCGTACAGGCATTTCCGCCCACCCCGGAACGCCCCCTGGGAATGCCCCCTGGGAACGCCCAATTTTGGCCATTATGCAGTCCTCATGTGAGCACGGAGCATGGGGCTTTTCCATGCTGCCTACAAGGCAGCGTGGAAGTTGGGGAAGGTCGGTTCCCGGAAAACCAGATATCCTATGGCCGTCTAGCCGCTGTCTAGCGGCCATAGGATTACTCCCTCCCTGTGTTGGGTATAATGTATTTATTAGTATTCTTATTCACCACCATCTTTTATCCAGTCTATGAAGTACAATAGAGTCCTTCAGCCATAATGTCCCTCTGTCAGAGCTGGTTCTTTTCTCCACTCTCCAGGAAATAATAAATGAAGCCAAGAGAAGGTGATTTGCTGTAAGCCATTGATGGAATGTACAGCAATGTACCCATTGCTGTAACATAAACCCACTGAGTTTATGTTGTAATCAATTCTACACCCACTGGCTATGCTGTTGCATAATTAAAATACAAACTCACAAAATGGGGCTTTCAACATGATTAATACTTTCAGCAGTATGTGAACCGAGAACTACCGGAAGTACAAGCTGGGTTTCGAGGAGGCAGAGGAATTAGAGATCAAATTGCCAACATTCGCTGGATCATGGAGAAAGTAAGAGAATTCCAGAAAAACGTCTATTTCTGCTTCATTGACTACGCTAAAGCCTTTGATTGTGTGGATCACAACAAACTGTGGCAAATTCTTAAAGAGATGGGAGTACCAGACCACCTTACCTGTCTCCTGAGAAACCTGTAAGAGGGTCAAGGAGCAACAGTAAGAACCGGACATGGAATAACCGATTGGTTCAAAATTGGGAAAAGAGTACGACAAGGCTGCATATTCTCGCCCTGCTTATTTAATTTATATGCAGAGTACATCATGAGAAACGCCGGGTTGGATGAATCACAGGTCGGAATTAAGATTGCTGGGAGAATTATCAACAACCTCCGATATGCAGACGATACCACCCTAATGGCAGAAAGCGAAGAGGATCTAAAGATCCTCTTGTTGAGGGTGAAAGTGGAGAGTGCAAAAGCTGGCTTGAAACTCAACATTAAAAACGAAGATCATGGCATCTGGCCCCATCACTTCCTGGCATATAGAAGGGGAAGAAATGGAAGCAGTGACAGATTTTATTTTCTTGGGCTCCAAGATCACCACAGACGGTGACTTGTAGCCATGAAATTAAAAGATGCTTGCTCCTTGGGAGGAAAGCTATGGCAAACCTAGACAGCATAGTAAGAAGCAGAGACATCACCTTGCCAACAAAGGTTTGTATAATCAAAGCTATGGTTTTCCCAGTAGCAATGTATGGCTGTGAGAGCTGGACTATAAGGAAGGCTGAGCGCCAAAGAATCGATGCTTTCGAACTGTGGTGCTGGAGAAGACTCTTACGAGTCCCCTGGACTGCAAGGAGGTCAAATCAGTCCATCCTAAAGGAAATCAACCCTGACTGCTCATTGGAAGGACAGATACTGAAGCTCAAGCTCAAATATTTTGGCCACCTAATGCGAAGAGAAAACTCTCTGGAAAAGACCCTGATGCTGGGAAAGATTGAAGGCAAAAGGAGAAGGGGACGGCAGAGGATGAGATGGCTAGATAGCATCACCGATGCAATGAATATGAATTTGAGCACACTTCAGGAAAGAACGGAGGACAGGAAGGCCTGGCGTGCTATGGTCCATGGGGTCACGAAGAGTCGGACACGACTGAACGACTGAACAAGTTAAGATGCCATAAATATAAAATGGTCACAAAATGGCTTATTCCTAGCAAAACCACAGATGGGCAACTTCTGTATTCCTGACAGCCACTCTTTTTTTCACACAGTAGTCAGGGTAGGTTTCGCTTTACAATACAACCTCTTCACTGGTGGCTGAACTCTGTAATTAAACCCATGCCACCCACTGGTAATGGTGCTATAATTGACTGTAATACATGTGCTCAGCACAACAGCAAAATGATGTACAAAGAGTGGTGTATCATTAGAGCATGGAATAAGCACCCTCTCCCAACAACTCATGGGAAAGCATTTGTTTTCACACTAACGTTACGTCACTGCCTTGAGTTTTGTACATAATGCTGCTGTCATGCCTGACTGCATGCACTCCAGAACTGTAACACCTTTCCCCATGGGTTTGTGTATATAAACAAAGATGCCAGAAGTTGTTCCATCCCAAGTATTCTCATGACACTTGCTTACACAGCCATGAAACTCCAAGGAATTTAGGCACATCCCCTTGCTCACGTGCTGGTTCACTCAGGTGACTGATAATGTGTATTTGCAGAAAGGTCTTCCTTGTCCTTCTCTGCACTGACAAGAAAGGGGTGATGTTATTTACATTCACACAACCTTACAGTCGCATAATTTCCAAGGGTTATGGAAAAGTCTGGGTATGTTGACTACCAGCTTATGGTGAACTTGTATGCATCATCTACAGCCACATCAGGACTCGGGTTTTGACATGCCATCATCAACATTGCTTCCAAGGGGATGCACACAACCATCTTACCAGTGATCTGAGAGGCAACATGCCTGGGCTTTCCCAGCCTTTTTCTGGTGGCTGCCTAAGATGATAACTTCTGAAATTGCTTTGATCCCCTTCTACCTACCTACCTACAAACACACACACACACACACCAGTGGAATTAAATCAGAAATTGAGACAAGGTGAAATTGAGAAAAGATAGCCATGGCCTTTAAGATCATTCACACAACCATTTGGCTCAACTGTTATAGTGGATCAGCTCACTACAGTGAGAACTAACCTGCCCCCGCCCCCAGTTGGTTTTCTCCTTTCAGTGTAAGCCTTTGGCTTCCTTATTGTAATAGTCCGATCTTATAGAAGCAGCTGCTATGTTTGAACAGGATATGCCATAGGAAAGGACTGCACATTCCAGTGCAAGGAAATTATTAGCAAAGACATAAATAGACATTCCAGAAGCAAAAAGACAAATCAATCTGTTTTTTGCCCTCAAATGTTTTATGTCCTTTGACAAAATTAAAAACAAGCAAGAACAGCATAAAACATCTGAAGGCGGGGGGCTCCATGACAATGAAAGGAGACAGAGGAGAAGCCAATTGTGGCTTACCCGGATTTTTCAAGGAGCTGGCTTAGGTCTGCACAGGGCTCCATGAGTGGGTGTATCACAGTCACTTCACAGAACATACTTCCAGGTTGGGGTGGTGGTGGAGTGAATGTCATCTGGGTGGCAGGGATGCTCAGCCAATATAAGAGAGGCTTACCCTCCCTTTCTCCTTTGATAGAATCCTGGGAGGTTTCCTCCCCTGTATCCACAGAAATCACTCTCTTTCTCTCTTTCCCCACTTCCATGACAGTCATGAAAGAAACACTGTGTTCTAGCTGCCCTGCTGCGATCAATTGAAGTGTCGAAGTTTCAAAGCTTTGACATTAAGGGTCTCTAAATGGTTATTTCAATTCATGGGAATCTTGGGAGTGCGCAGTTCAGGGACAAGCCTCATTGACTGCAGTGGGAGTTACTCCCGAGTAGTCACACATAACTTTATGCTGGGAAAGACAGGAGAAATGGATGGGAAACCAGTCCCCTTTCTAACATGATGCTGCATGGGATCAGGATGATCGAAGGTGGAAGTAGTTACTTCTGAATGGCAATAAACCAAACAATGGAGAATTGCAGCTTCAAGAAAGTGCTTTACAGCCTTTAGGGAATTAGTACTTTAAAATGTGCTATTTCAATTGGGGGGATCTCTGTAAATTCTGATGTGCACATTCAGGGGACAAGCCTCATTGACCACAATGGGAGTTACTTCTGAGCAGACACTCATTGGTTTGTGAAGGGATGGGAAACACACAGGAAACACCCCTTGACTGGGGTCATGTTGAAAGGCACACCCCTGGGCAGGGCTAGCACACCCGAGGTCAATGCAGGGGTTGGGGCACACATAGGGATGGCGGACAAATCCGCCATGGCCTCCAATGAGGCCGGATTCTAGAATCCAGCCCCCCGGAGTCTGTGGCAGAATAGACTGCTCCCCCCTGCCACCCCACGAAGTCCGGTCAGGACGGACCCTACCTTGTGCCGGCTGGTCCGGGTCCGTCGTGTTTGGTCCGCAGCTGCCAGCAGCAGACACCATTTGAGTCCCTACTAGGGATGTACGAAACTCACTTACCTTTTCACGGAATCTTTCGCGGTTGGGGTGAGGTGCTCCGTCCCTCCCCCCGGAATCCTCGACAGGGGGGAGGTGATCCGATCCTCCCCCCAGGAATCCTCGACGGCCGGCTCCACTCCGCGGCCAGGGCCATCTGCAGCTGGATTTCCGGCCGCGGATGGGCTGTTGCGGACACAAATGACGGCCGCCATAGCGGCCGCCATTTGCATCCAGCCAGGCAGCCATGATAGGCTACGTAAGAATTTACGTAGCCTATGGCGGCTAACCCTCCCCCACAAAAAACCCAGCTGCCATTTGCGTTCCCTATTTTTCGCCAATTTATCTTATGTAAATATTTACGTAAGATAAAACTGCAAAAAAAAGGGGGACACAAATAGTGTAGTGGGCGCTATTTGCATTCCTTTATTTTTCACCGTTCTAGCCTACGTAAATATTTACGTAAATAAGTGCCGTCCCGGGGGGATTCCGCGGGGGGGCAGGAGGCCGTTCCGCCACAGATTCCGGGGGGCCAGATTCTAAAGAATCCGGCCTCACTGGAATCCGTGGTGGAATTCTCTGCCATCCCTAGTCCCTGCCCTTGGCCGTGATTGGCTACGTAAATATTTACATAGCCTATCACGGCCAAGGGCAGAGATGCAAATGGTGTCCGCTGCGCCAGATGCCATTTGTGTGGCAGCAGACGGAGGTCCAGCTGTGGATGGGCCCAGCTGGCGGCTCTGCAGACTCGCCGCGGAGAGGAGCTGGCCAGGAAGGATTCCGGGGGGAGGGACGGATCGCCTCCCCCCCACCGCGGACCCCTTCAGCAGACTGGTAAGTGGGTTTCGTACACCCCTAGGCACACAGCAACTATACCAGGGAGAACCCGACTTAAGGAAAAGAATCAGACTTTAAGCAGTCTCAGGAAATCTGGTTTTTGCCTGATAAGCTCCGGGGTGGATGCTGGATGGCCACAACATCATATATCCCTAACGACCTCCAAACGCAGCCAGCTTGGAGTAAATTGCTCCTGGAGACACCCCCTGGGTCTCCCTGCAGTGAGTATGTTTTAATTAGCTGATATTTTCAAACTGCAACTTAACTCTTTGGTGGAAAAAGCCATCATCTCTAATGAATAGAAGGCATAATTATAATCATTACTGTGAGACTAAAACAGCAACAGATATTTTAAAAGTGGGAGTTCTCTCATTATTCCCTGTCCACATTTTCAAACTGAGAATTTGTTTTTTTAATATATAGAAATTACATTTTTATCTTATAGATATAGATATGAATGATGTTGAAAACTATTTCCTCTAATATTTGGTCAGAAATTATTTTATTATACTCAGCGACAAAAATGCACAGAGTGTTTTTTGTTTTGTTTTTTAGTTCCTGTTCCCCTGCCTTTCTTTTCTTTTCTTTTTTTTTTTTTTTGTTATATTAGAAATAAGAACAAATAAGAACATAATAAAAAGGAATCTATTAGGGAAAAAAGTCAACAATCCCCAGAATCCCCAAATTTAAGTTAAAAATGCAGTCATTTTTAAAGATACCAACCAGCCCCAGTTCAGTTCTGTTAATGCACAACTAGTCCAGTCCAACAAGTATTTTATACCTATTGCTTCCTGGGCATATAAAGTAACTTCAAAATGGTTACAGCATACAATAAAATAAGAGTTTTGAAAGACAGATAATAAAGTAACAGCCATAAGAAACAAACAGGGGCAGATCGGAGTAGGTAAGGTTTTTTTAGAACAGCAAGAGAGATGAACAGAAACCTCTCCAATACCTTGAGCTTACTGCCCCACAGCTTTGGTCTCCACAAGCTTTGCTCCCCACATCCTACCTCCTACCTCTGGGTAGTTTGCCATCCCTGGCCTTTTAAATCTGCCCCAATAGGAAGTGCTTCAGGCAGCCCCCTATTAATGACTGTCAAACTCTACACGGTACCTAGTCCCAGTGTTGAGAGCATGGTCTGTTTACCTGGATGGCACAGCCAGCAACAAGCTTTCTTTCCTCCCATCACCAGGATGCCTTAGGACACCCTTCTCCAACCTGATGCCTCCAGATGTGTTGGATGGAACTCCCATCATACCCATGGAAAATTGGAAGATGGGGGGGGGAGAATCATACCTAGTATCCTATGGGGGATTTTCTCTCCCCAGCATTGCCACCACCTATGGGGAAACTGCTGATTCACTAGGCAATCCCACCTATTTATTTATTTATTTATTTATTTATTTTATTACATTTATAGTCCACCCAATAGCTAATGTTCTTTGGGAGGATTACAAACAGTTAAACAACTAAAATGCCATAGAACCATTAAAAATATAAAATACAATACAAATATTTAAAAGAATACAGTACAATATAATGCAAAACAAGAAACAGCACAGGAATGAATAAACTCCCATAAAAACTTAGAATGACATCTCTAAAAATGCCTGGGAGAAAAAAGAGGTATTTGCCTGGCTCCAAAAAGCTAACAACATAGGCGCCAAGTTAAACTCTTTGGGGAGTTTATTCCACAAGTGGGGTGCCACCACTGAGAAGACCCTTTCTCTTGTAGCCACCCATCTAGGTTCCCTTGCTGGGGGCACCCAGAGGAGGGCCTCTGAAGATGACCTAAGGGTCCAAGCAAGTAATAGGTGGGAGGAGATGTTCCTTTAGATACTCTGGCCCCAAGCCATTTAAGGCTTTAAAGTAGGCATGGCAGAGAATTCTGCCACAGATCTCAGTGAGGCAGAATGCCAGCGCATTTGGCCCCCCAAAATCCGTGGTGGAATGAAGTCCCCCACCCCGTGAAATGGGCCCGGAATGGAGCCTACCTTGGTCGGCCGTTCCGGTGCTCCTCGAATGGCAGCCACGTCTGCAGCCGCCATTCACGTCTTTCAAATGGCCATGATAGGCTACATAAATACTTATGTAGCCTATCACGGCTAACGCAGGGACGCCATTTGCGTCCCTGCGGAGGCTGTGATAGGCTATGTTACGTATATATTTACGTAGCCTATCACAGCTAAAAAAGGGAACGCAAATGGCGGCCGCCGTATCCGCCACCATTTGTGTTCCCTTTTTTTTTGCCGTGATAGGCTACGTAAATATTTACGTAGCTTATCACAGCTAAAGCGAGAACACAAATGGTGTAGGGACACAAATGTAAATATTTACGTAGCCTATCACGGGCCGGCGTAGGGACGCAAATGGCATCCCCTACATAGGACGCCATTTGCATCCACACCAGCCTGGCAGCAGCTGGAGGCCCTGCTGCGGGTTGGCCTGGCCGGTGGCTCCTCAGCCTGGCCACGGAGCGGAGCCAGCCGGGCAGGATTCTGGGGGGGAGGAACAGATCACCTCACCCCCTTCGAGGATTCCAGGGGGAGGAATGGATCGCCTCCCCCCACCTGCAGAACCCGGTGGAACCAGGTAAGTGGGGTTTCGTACACCCCTACTTTAAAGGTCAACAACATCAACAATTTCAATTGTACTCAGAAATCAACTAGAAGACAGTGCACCCAACAATACACTGGCATCACATCATTATATTGGCCAGTCCCAGATACTAACCTAGCAGCAGTATTTTGAACTAATGGAAGTTTCTGAACCATCTTCAAAAGTAGCCCCACATACAACACATTGTAGCAATCCAACCAGTAGGTTACCAGAGTGAGGATAACCGTCGGCAGGCTATCTCAGTCCAAATAGAGTCTCAGCTGGTATCTCAACCTAAGCTGATAAAAGTGGCTCCTGGCCACTGAGGCCACCTAGGTAGGGATGTACGAAAAGACTTACCTGTTTCATTTCGTGACATCCGTGGGGGGGGGAGGCGCTCTGTCCTTCCCCCAAAAATCCTCGCCGGCCGGCTCCGCTCCACGGCAACTCCACAGAGCCACCGGCTGGGGCTGCTGGGCTGCGCAGGGATGCAAATGGCGGCTTCCGTAGCCGCTGCCATTTGTGTTCCCTTTTTTTCTCTGTGATAGGCTACGTAAATATTCACGTAGCCTATCACGGCGAAAAAAAGGGAACGCAAATGGCGGTGGCTACAGCGGCCACCATTTGCGTTCGCTTTTATTCCCGTGAGAGGCTACATAAATATTTACGTAGCCTATTATGGCCTCCGCAGGGATGCAAATGGCGTCCCTGCGTTAGCCGTGATAGGCTACATAAGTATTTACGTAGCCTATCACAGGAAAAATCGTGAAGCGAATGGTAGCCGCGGACGCGGCTGCCATTCGCAAAGCAGCATGAACGGCACCAGGTAGGTGCTCCGTTTCGCGCGCCTTTTGCGAGGTGGTGGGGCAGGGGGGGCTTCATTCTGCCACAGATTTGGGGGGGCCGAATGCACTGGCATTCAGCCTCACTGAGATCCGTGGCGGAATTCTCCCCCATCCCTACATCTAGGTCTCAAGCGACATTGATGGATCCAGGAGCACCCTCAAGGTGCATGCCTGATCTTTCAGGGAGAGTGTAACCTCCTCCAAAGCAGGTTGAACTACACTCAAGCAGGCAGACAAATCACCTGCTAACAGTGCCTCCATCTTGTCTGGATTGAGCTTCAGTTTGTTGGCTCTCATCCAGTCCATTGCCCTGCTCAGGCACCAATTCAGGACATCCACTGCTTCCCCTGGATTTGATGAAAAGGAGAGGTAGAGCGAGGTGTTATCGGCGTATTGATGGCACCACAGTCCATATCTCAAGGAAACCTATGAGGTTTCTCATTTATACCAAATGCCTTACTATTTCAGGGCCTAAGGAACTGTCTGCCACCATAACTCAGAAGACTTTCCACAAGCTGACCCTTTTCCACTGCCACCAATTCTGTTAGAATACTTTAAAGCCTCCTAGTGGCTGGTATAAGAGGCTTAGGCATAAGATGGGCACCAACACCAGAGACAAGATGAAACATTAAACAAGTAATTTATTAAAGTTATATTTAGTACATAAGGAATTATTAATATTTACTTTAGGATTTTCAAAAGACTGCTTAGTGACAATTCTTAAAGACTCAAGAGACACTGTTGCTGCTACAAGCCTCCTAATAGGGGTGTATGAAACCCGACTTACCTGGCACTGCTGGGTTCCGCAGCAGGGGGAGGCGATCCGGTCCTCCCCCCCGGAATCCTGCCCAGCCGGCTCCCCTTCATGGCCAGTCCGTGGAGCCGCTGGCTGGGCCGATCTGCAGCAGGGCCTGCATCCGCTGCCGGGCTGCTGCAGACGCAAATGGCGTCCTGCGTAGGGAACGCCATTTGCGTCCCTACGCTAGACCGTGATAGGCTATATATATATTTACGTAGCCTATCACAGCTAAATATTTACATAGCCTATCACGGCTTAAGCAGGGATGCAAATGGCAGCCGCTGTGCCATTTGCGTGCCTGCCTTTTTGCCGTGATACAGAGCCAGCATGGTGTAGTGGCTAGAGTGTTGGACTGGGAGTCGGGAGATCCGGGTTCTAGTCCCCACTTGGCCATGGAAGCTCACTGGGTGACTTTGGGCCAGTCACAGACTCTCAGCCCAACCTACCTCACAGGGTTGTTGTTGTGAGGATAAAATGGAGAGAAGGAGGAGAATGTAAGCCACCTTGGGTTCCTTGCAAAAGGAAAAAAGGCGGGATATAAATGCAATAAATAAATAAATAAATAAAAATTACATAGCCTATCACGGTCTAATGCAGGCACGCAAATGGTGGCCGCTACGACAGCTGCCATTTGTGGCTGCAGCAGCCCAGCAGTAACCGGAAGAGGAGCCAGAGCCGCCACCACATCCACCGCCGCTGCATCTGCCACTGCTGCCGCATCCGTCGCCAGGTAGGTCCGTTCCGGGGGATAATTTGGGGGGGGTGGCGGGGGGGAGGCCGTTCCGCCACAGACTCCAGAGGGCCGGATTCTAAAGAATCCGGCCTCACTGGAATCCATGGCGGAATTCTCCAACGTCCCTACCTCTTAATGACTTATTTTTTACCTCCAGCCAAATTCCATAAATCTCTACCACAGCCAAATACACTCACAGCCAGGTCCAGCTCTTGGGTACAGTCTTTCTCTGACTCCCAGCCCAAAGCTCCTCCTGTTGTGCTACTGGCTGCTTGGACAGTCTATCTGGGTTTTTATTGCCTGTTTGTATAACCTTCTTCTAGCATGATCTTAGGGCAGCCTCCTGGCATAATACAACCACCTGCTCCCTACTCCTGATCTTCACCAGCCATGTAAGGTTATCCTACAGAGAAGGAATAGCTTAATATTCAGGCCTTAGCTATTCAATTTCTCCTCAGCTTTCTCCTAGTCCTTCTAAAACACCACACACCAGCCAGCAGACCTTCTCTCTCACTTAGCACAGACTAACAAAGGGCACAATTTTATGGTACCTGCCTTTGTTACTCATAAGCCACTGAATTCGGAAGCTTAAGAATATCCAGTGCAAAGTGGGAGGTGCAGCAGAGGCGATCATCACCTCCACCACGCCTCCCACTCTGCATTTCAGCTAGACAGTCTTTTTCGGATCCAGGAATCTGGAACATTCTATGGCCCTCCCAGATTCTGTCAAGGGGCCAGATGATTGCTCCCTTACTCTCCTAACTGTCAACTGTCAACTCTTTAACTGTTATTTCCCAACCACTTTTTTTCACCTAGCTAGAATCCCCAGCCAATCAGAATTGAATTTACCTGATCCTGGCCCCATCTAACAATATTCAAAGCAATTTTCTCTCTTTCACTCCCCCTTCAGAACATCACTAAGCAATTATTACACAGGCCTTTGACACTAACAAAACAGGGCCTCAGGCCTACTCAGATACATTGTAGCCTCACAAAGGCCATACAAAGTAAACATTAAATAACAACAACAGCTATATACAGGGCATCTCTTCACAAACCCTGAAACCCATTTCCATCCCAAGAACCATATCATTCTCTTTGCTGATTCACCAATGCTGTTCATCACTGGCAGAAGGATAAGAAGCAGTGAATCCAATGTAGTTTGGGGTTTCATTTTAGTTGTGCAGCATGCTAACTTGCATGTTTATTCATTAATACATTTATTTATAAAGCACCATCAGCATCCATGTCCTCTACAGTGTTCCACAAGGAAAGGTTAGACAAGTCTCAATCACCTGATCTAACAACAACAGCAACCACAGCAGACGAGAAGAAAAGAGGAGGGGGGAGGGGGAGATGTGCATCACAGAGCACATTCTGGTGAAAACAGTGGCTTAGGACACTATCAGTCAACCAGCCAACCAACAAAAACATCAAATGCTACATGGGGTGAATATAAATTATTTTCAAACAGCTCCTTTCAGAATTGATACGAAGCACAGATGAATTTAGCATTGTCTCAATGAAATTCCACACCGGTGATAAGAATCTGGCTTAACCTAAATTGCCTCCCCTTTGCACCTGTTGCAAGCAAGTCATAAAGTAACAGGAAAACCCTATTATATAACTTGAAATTGTAGCCAGGAGGACTTATCAGCTTCTGTATCGTGATAGTCTGGCAGTATCATATTCCAGATTTCTTCATCAACCATGACATCAAAACATAAACAAGGCGCGGAGAAAGAACCATTGTGTAAGCTCTTTGCATCATTGCCTGAAAATGCTGATATCAATACTATAGCTGGGGGAAAAGACATTCTTCCTCACCCATGCATTTTATGAAATATGAACGATCTGATAATAATTCAGCCCTGTAACTGGATGAAATTCACATCTGAAAAATGAAGGCTATAGAGATACTCAAACTACCCTTTGAACTCTCACCTCATCCCACCTTGTTGGTCATCTTGTTACCTTGCCAAGAGGTAGGGATGTTGGAGAATTTCTCCACGAATCTCCGGGAGGCCGAATGCCAATGCATTCGGCCCCCCGAAATTGGTGGAGAAACGGTCCGCCACCCCCCCGCCACCCCCCCCCGGATGGGACTTACCTTTGTCGAATGTCCCTGGTGGCAGGGGCTCCCGGGGGCGGTGCGGCGGCGGTGCAGCAGCGGTGCAGCGGCAGTGCAGCGGCGGTGCGGTGGCGGCGGCCGGTCCTCTGACCGGCCGCCACCACCACCATTTCCAAGGTGAAAAAAACAACAACCAACAAACGTGATAGGCTACGTAAAGATTTATGTAGCCTATCACAGCTAGATTTTCAAAAAACACCTATCACGGCTGACTTGGGGGGGGGAAGCGCGTATGCAAATGGCAGCGCCCATGGGCACCGCCATTTGCGTTCCTTATTTGGGCACGTGTAGTCTACGTAAACGTTTACGTAGACTACATGTGCCCAAATAAGGAACGCAAATGGCGGCGCCCATGGGCGCCGCCATTTGCATACGTGCTTTTTTTCCCCCCAAAGTCAGCCGTGATAGGCTACGTAAACATTTACATAGCCTATCACGGCTGACTGCAGGGACGCAAACGGCGGTGGCTATGGCCGCCGCCATTTGCGTCCCGGCAGGAGACGAGATTCGTGGCCGGAGGGATGGGGCGCTTCCCCACCGGCCAGAATTTCAGCCGGAGGGACGGGGCACCCCCCCGGCCAGAATTTCGGCGGGGAGGGATGGGGCACCTCCCACCCCGAGGAACGGAGCGTCTCCCCCCCACCGCGAAGCAAGCTGCGGGACCAGGTAAGGGACTTTCATCCATCCCTACCAAGAGGTGAAGAGAGTTATACCACATATAAAGGGAAACAGTAACAAAACATTGCACTGATGAATGCTACTGTTCATGGTTCCATCTGGCCAGCCAGAACCTCTTCAAGGACACTCCATTCCATTCTCCCTGTTTTCCATTTTCCCCCATTCCCACAGTCACTCTGCATTCTGTGGCTACCGTGCGTGCTCAGTCTTCACTGGGCTGTTTTAGAGGGCTTAAAAAAACCTACTTCTGCAAAACCTGGGGTTCTCCCAAGCCTGATGCACCCCCTTCTTGTGCATGGATGATACTGTTTTGGCTACACAAATGAGTGGAACGTGGAGTGTGTGTTTGTGCTACACTAGGGATGGATGAGAATTGTGTTTGGTTTGTGTGTGTGTTAAGCGCATTTACCAACATTTGCAAATTTCTTCTTAAACAGGATGAAAAGAATTAGAGATTTTAAAAAGTCAAATGCAGAAGAAACTAAAACTTGAGATTAAATTGTTTTGAATGTGGCAGAAACCAAAAACGGCACTCATCCATCCAGGCCCAGGACTTGGAGTGCTTAGCTTTCAAAAGCCTGGGTTTGAATCCCTGTGTATTCAATCACATTCATGGTGCTGAATTAGGGTGTCCACCCCTTTTTACCCACAGGTTCTTCATCTTTAACAGCTACATGGCAGGTGGGCGCAATATGGTCCTCTCCATGCTTGGGAATAGCTGTAGTACCTATTGAAATTGGCTGGTACACATGGATAAGAATTTCATTTTGGGTTGGTTTTGATATGAATTTATCAAAACTCGCATATTTCTTCATATTCAGGATGCAAACAACTTGTGATTTAAAGAATATGAATGTGAGGGGGAAAGAACCGACAGATTCATCCATCCTTAGTATATTCATATACGAACAAAATGGTAGCAGGTGCAGATGTACGATAAATACTAAATTGGCAACCAACCTTTTGTTTCGGTGCTAATCTAATAAAAAAGCAATTCAAATGATTGAAGCTCCTTGAAATACTCTACTCCTCTACTGCTGTCTCAGAAAAGTTCTCAAAATAGTTCACAACAAAGCCATCACTAAAACATGAAATCTGTTGATCCTGATATTTGAAAAAACGCTAATCAAGTTGTATTTCATATCAAGTGGGCAGTAAAAAAAAGCCTTTATCATGAAATCACTTTTACATTGGGCTGCCATTGACTTTTTAGAAACTTCAGATGGAGTATAATCCAATGGCTTGACTGCTAGTGCTAGCACAGCTGGGTGGCCAACAGCGCATTACACCGTGGCTCTCATGGTCGTCTTGACCATGCTGAAAAAGTGTGGCTTGTTGTCCTGCAAAGTTCTCAAGGAGTCTGGCTCATCATACTCAAGTAGTTGACCCTCATTTGCCAGTTCTTTCACTCACCCACCCTCACTGTACTGTTAGGGGTCAACTAAGAAATATGTACTGTTAACCAAGGTGTGGGCTCACGAATGAGCGTAGGGTTGCACATCGTCCATGCCCCTCCCAATCTCCCACCCCTACGCATAGAGAGGACATTTACACAGAACCCATCACTAACCCAGATTCAAAAGAACCTAGCCACTCAAATTCAGGGCCTGAGTATAAATTGCTGCAAGAAACAGTGGTGTAACACAAGTGTTCCTATGGCAAACAGGTAAAGTGTAGAAGTACTACAGGCATAGGTACCCTTCTTTATACACCTGTGTTCAGGCATCTGGCCCAATCAGCTTTCCTCAGATATCTGTTCTTGGACATTTAAAGAAGAAGATGCATTTTTTTCTTGCACACCATGTGCATCTGTGATGGGAAATACTGAGGCAGTGATGATGTATGGCGCATCCCTCACTTGGGCTGAATCTACACATAGCAGTTATAGTGTTATCATACCATTATCATAACTATTGGTGCCCATAGGCGTAATGTGTACCAATAGTTAGTATAACTGCTATGTGTAGATTCAGCCTTGGAGAACTTTGTTTTAAATCAGATTACTTATTAAGCGTGTGGGAGCTTTGCCCAATTCATTTTAATGTGGGTGGGTTATAGTTGCACATAACCACAACCCCAAGCAGAGGTATACAATGTAATTCACACACATGATAACACAGGGCAGTAGACAGGCATACTCTGTTCTGCAGCCTGATTCTTACCGTGTGCTTTATTGTACATCTGCATAACCTCCTTGGAAGCAACACAGAACATTTTCTTCTTCCCTTTGGGCAGAAGGTCTTGCTGAGAGGAACAATCCCCTTAAAGCAATGGCTGTCAGGAGGTATGGCCGCAATGTTTTCCATCTGCCTCATTCGTAAGCAACAGTCCTCAAAACAAAAGAGCAAACAAACAGATTTATAAAGGACTAATAAAACTATCACATTATGCATCTTCTCGCTCCGTCTTGAATCAGCAGTTCCAGAATGTCCTCTGGGAGAAGAGCAAATAAGACCATACTTACAATGTTCCTCTTTTATTTTTCCTGAGCTTGGCTAGAAGAACTAACATACTCTTGCATATAAAAACAAATTAGAAAGGAAACAGAAAACAAATCTAACACATGGTAGCCAGGCAAAATGCTGGCATGGAATCGCAGCTCCGAGCGCAACAGCCCCAGATGCGCATTTAGACATCTGTGGCAAGTATCATCTGTGTACTCATCTGTGTCAAGCAATTGCCTGATTACGTGCTTATGTGCAAGTGTACAAAACACACTAAGATACAAACTCTACTCCACACACCTAAATTAAATATCTCTGTGTTTTTGCTTTGGACTCTGTGCTTTTACTGATGAAACTGAATTATGCATAGGAACACAATTCTAAAAATGCATATTGTGACGTTTCCACCCGAGCTTCCACCTTTCCCCAGCTTCCTCCTCAGAAACTGAGAGCCAAGCCCCTCAGGAATGCCTGCTTTCACTTTGGGACAGCTGTATCCGCTGTCCCACAAGCACTGTCCCTTTTACCCTCTCTGGGTTCCAGAGAAACTCAATATGTTCAATTGGTTCTCTCAACCAACTACAGGAGAAGTAACCAGGAAATAGATATAATAAAGGTAGCGTAAAGTCAAACAACATGTGGGAATTCAAATTTTTAAAAACAAAAGATTTATTTAAAACATGAAAAGTTATATGTTATTATTATTCATTAATACTTGGGCCTAACTTCCCTACCTACTCTACCCCTTCTAAAATCCTATACACAAACCACACTAACTAGATGTTGCTTCCATCATCCCTAAGGCCCTATCTAAACCATTAAGATACAGCCGCTTTGATGGTTTCAAAGTTCACTACCTCATCCACTGGAAAGCTGTTATAGACCTCAGACAAGTCTCCTTTAATCAAACTAGGAATAAATCTCATATACTCATCTGGAGATATATTCCACATTTGAGCAGCCTTTGGCAAAAAACACTTATGGATCCCCACCAACCTCATATGGGGTGAAATCCTTAGGGGATAATTAGGGAGGTCTGGCTTCCTCCTCAGTTCTCCTCCCTTGACATCCCTTGACATCCTCCCTTGACATTTTCTCTTTCTCAAATTTGAGCCTTTCCATCTCAATTTCTTTTTGTTACTTTGTTTTTTTCTAATTCCACCTCTCTCTCTCTCTCTCTCTCTCTCTCTGTGTGTGTGTGTGTTTTAATTTTTCCAGTTAAACTGCCTTTCTAGCTCTTTCTGATACCTCTCTACCTTCAATTTCTCTGTTTCAAATTCCAAGTATCGAGGTGACATTCCTATATGTGCATGTCCTAGAGGAGTTACCTCAGCTTCTCCAGCACCTCTGACTCTGAGGTGATCTATTGTCATCAATTTTAATTCATCTACTGACTTTCCCTCATAAGGGAGATTCAAACTTAGACATTTATCTAAGAACTTACACATTCTTTTCTCATGCTCAAAAACTCCATTTTCTCCTCAGAGTTTTCTTTCCCCAAACAATGTTACTACTAGATCTGTGTACCGCTTCAGCCCAAGGCCCAAAGCCTAAGAAGCGGGCTGCTTCAGGCTGCTTCGGGCCCCTTCTGGGGCGAAGCAGAAGGGGCACGAAGCAACCTGAAGTGGGTCTGGGGCTCTCCAAAGTGCCTCGGTGTGCTTCAGAGCTTCACCACCCTGGTCCTTCTTTGCTGGTGCCTCCAGCTCCTTACCTGAGCCATCACAGGAAGAGTCACCTCCTCGCTAGCTCCGATGTCAGTGGGGCTGTGAATCTGCTCTGGGTTTCAGTCAGAACTCTAAATGAGCTATCCAAGGTGCTGGGTTCAGCACCTTGGATAGCTCCTCTAGAGTTCTGACTGCTTCTGACTGAAACCCAGAGCAGATTCACAGCCCCTCTGACATAGGAGCTACAACCCTCCACTGGTGTCAACAAAGATGTTTTAATTCAGGCCAGCACTCCAGTTCAGGCCTTGTGCATGCAGTTCACTAGCTATGTGTGGCAGCACAGCAGCACACCAAGAGTTTGACAAACTGCCTACTTTTGCTGCCTGCCTGGGACTGTATGAACAGGAAGGCTGCCAGGTAGGGATGTGCGAACTCACCCCATCTGGGTTCTCTGGTCTCCTGCCCAGCCCCTGAGCCTGCTCGCCAGTCTTCGGACTGCGCTCAAGCCCTTCCCACTCTCAGTGAGCAGCCCGCACTTACCCCAGAGGCTTCGTCGAGATCTGCGGTTGCCATTTCTAAAAAAATTTAAATGGCAATCGTAAAAATGCACATGTTTTTGTATGAACAAAAATGAGCATTTTTCAAATGCGGATATTCTCTAGGGATGGCGGAGAATTTCTCCCCGAAACTTCAGGGGGCCGAGCGCCAACGTGTTCGGCCCCCCGAAGAAGTTTCGGGAGAAATTCTCCGCACCCCCCCGCACCCCGCACCCCCCCCGGGACAGGACTTACCTTTCCCGAATGTCCCTCCCGGCGGCGGGTCCCAGCGGCGGTTCGTCGGGTCTTCGTCAGGTGCGGGGGCAGCAGCCGGTCTTTCGACCTGCTGCCGCCACCGCCATTCCAATAAAAGTAAAAAAAAAAAAAACGCCCCCGTGATAGGCTACGTGACGATTAACGTAGCCTATCACAGCTACATTTGCAAAGTCAGCCATGATAGGCTACGTAAATCGTCACGTAGCCTATCACGGGTGACTTTAAAAAAAAAAAAAAGCGCGTATGGCTAATGGCGGCCCCCATAGGGAGCTGCCATTCACGTTCCTTATTTGGTCGCTGTAGTCTACGTAAAGATTACGTAGACTACGGCGAAAATAAGGGCAACGCTATTTGTGTTGCCCTTATTTTCGCCGTAGTCTACGTAAAGATTTACGTAGACTACAGCGACCAAATAAAGAACGCGAATGGCGGCTCCCTATGGGGGCCGCCATTTGCATACGCGCTTTTTTTTTTTTTTAAGTCACCCGTGATAGGCTATGTGACGATTTACGTAGCCTATCACGGCTGACTTTGCAGATCTAGCCGTGATAGGCTACGTTAATCGTCACGTAGCCTATCACGGGGGCATTTTTTTTTAACTTTTTATTTCGCGGCCAGGCAAGGCGAGGTCCCTTCTCCCCGGCCTGAATTTCGTCCGGGCGAGGCGGGAAGCCTCCCCCCCCCCCGGCCTGAACTTCGCGGGGATAGCAGCGAAACGCCTCCCCCCCACCGCGAAAAGCTGCGAGACCAGGTAAGTGGCTTTCGTGCACTCCTAATATTCTCACATGTGAAATGCGCATTTTTACAAAGGCACACGGTAGTGTGTGTACGAAAATGTGAATTTTTATAACATACGCATTTTCGCGCATATACAAATATGCACATTCGCAAAATGTGCATTTTCCCATACACAAATATGTGCATTCACAGAAATGTGCATTTTCACATGTGCACAAATTTGCACATTTTTGCAATCGCCATTTTATTTCTCAGAAAATGGCAACCACGAAACTCAACAAAGCTGCCAGGGGTGAGTGCAGGCCATTCACCGAGAGCAGGCAAGGGGTGAGCAGGGGCAGGGGCTTGGCAGTAGAGCTCGGGGGTGCAGGCAGGAGCAGGTCCGCCAGATTCCCGGACTGAATCGGGTTCCCGTGCCATCCCTACAGTGCCAGGTATCAAGCCAGCTACTGTAGGTGGCAGATGGGTGGTGTCCAATGTAGTGGGAAGAGATGGGGGAGAAATTCTTCAGTTCACAATTTAATGTGAACTAACCTAATTTTGCACTTTCAAACTACTATGTAAACTAAAATTCAATTAGCCTTCAAAATTTGGACTTCCTCAAATTTTGCAATTAAGTCCTTCAGTCAAAAAAATGCATGCAGAAATGCTTATCTTGGCAAAAATAATGTTCAAATAAGCATTGTATTAGGAAAGCTGGTTGCCAAAGCCCCCTGCCCCCATAAATTACACAACAAAAATGCATACAAAACTGCATGTATTAGGAGAAATGGGCACAAAAATGCTTACAAATTTGCATGCAAACTTAAAAAAAAACCTCCCGAAGTTCGAGATGAATCAAATGTGAGGCTAGGGATGGCGGAGAATTTCTCCACGATTCTTCGGGAGGCCGAGCGCCGAGGCATTCAGCCCCCCGAACATGTTGGGGAAATTCTCCGCCGGCCCCCCACCCCCCCCAGGATGGGACTTACCGTGGCCGAATGTCCCTCCCAGTGGCGGGTCCCGGCGGCGGTTCGGCGGCGGTTTGTCAGGGGCAAGGGCGGCGGCCGGTCTCCCGACCGGCTGCCACCGCTGCCATTACAAAATAAAAAAGTAAAAAAAAAAACACACATACCCGTGATAGGCTACGTGACGATTTACGTAGCCTATCACGGCTAGATTTCCAAAGTCAGCCGTGATAGGCTACGTAAATCGTCACGTAGCCTATCACGGGTGACTTTGGGGGGGGGGAAAAGGGCGTACGCAAATGGCGGCGGCCCATGGGCGCCACCATTTGCGTTCCTTATTTTGGCACGTCTAGTCTACGTAAAGATTTACGTAGACTACAGCGAAAATAAGGGCAACGCAAATAGCGTTCCCTTATTTTCGCCATAGTCTACGTAAATCTTTACGTAGACTAGACGTGCCAAAATAAGGAACGCAAATGGCGGTGCCCATGGGCCGCCGCCATTTGCGTACGTGCTTTTTTTTTTTCCAGAGTCACCCATGATAGGCTACGTGACGATTAACGTAGCCTATCACGGCTGACTTTGGAAATCTAGCCGTGATAGGCTACGTTAATCGTTACGTAGCCTATCACAGTTTTTTTGTTTGTTTGTTTTTCACTTTTTCTTTCGCGGCCAGGGAGATGGGGCGCTTCTCCCCGGCCTGAATTTCGGCCGGGCGAGGCGGGGTGCCTCCCCCCCGTCGCCTGAACTTCGGGGGGAGAAGCGAAGCGCCTCCCCCCCACCGCGAAGCAAGCTGCGGGGCAAGGTAAGTCCCTTCCGTACATCCCTATGTGAGGCTGAAAAAAATGAGAAACAGGCAGTGAAGGCTGGTGGCTCCAATTTCAATGGGGCTATGAATCCATTTTTGGTTTCAGTCAGAACCAGATGGAACGCTAAAGGAGCAATCCAAGGTGCTGAACCTATTTGTAGGATAGGGTTTAGCCCCTTGGGTTGCTCCTTTAGAGTTCTGGCTGTTTCTGACTGAAACCCAGAATGGATGCACAGCCCAACCAAAATTGGAGCCACCAGCCTCCACTGGAAACAGGGAAATTGAATTGATGGATTCGGCCCTCTCTAGTGGTGGGTCACAGGTTGTACAGGCCTGTTAAGTGAACTCCTAAAAATGTAAAGCATGAATACAACATACATGTGTATGCAATGTACATCATACTAGCAGGCACACTCATTAGGGAGCTGATATTGGCTGCAGATCCTTTTTGAGCAGACAAAGGGCCACATTTGATGCAACATGGGGTCATCCATGATCAGTTCTCTCTCTGCCAGTGCCATGACCCCAATCCAATTCAGGGGGGTCCACACCTGCTTTTACATATACAGTGTGGTGCAGTGGTCAGAGTGTTGGACTGGGACTCGGGAGATCCATTTTCTAGTCCCCACTCAACCATGAAGCTCATGGGGTGACTTTGGGCCAGTCACTGACAGCCTAACCTACCTCACAGGGTTGTTGTGGGGATTAAATGGAGAGGAGGGGGACCATGTAAGCCTTAGCCTCTCCGGGTTCCTTGCAAGAGGAAAAAAGGATATAAACGTACTAATAAATAAATACAATCCAGCAGGAAATCCAATTATATCTCTCTCAATATCACATTTAGTTTGAACTTCACTGGCAAGCTCAGTTTTGCCTCTGGGTAATATGTGAATGTCGGGGGTTACATTCCACATCAAAAGCCGTTTTACAGAATGATGCTATTTTTCATCTTCACCCCCTCTTTGGTTCTCATTCACCATAGATATTCACCTATCAGCATGGGACAGAAAACGATATTTAATTCTTGAGGAGCTCCTTTACCTCCCTTGATACTAGTTATGTACTTTTCATACCTGAAGCCGCATATTACTTATTCACTTGTTTGAGTGATTTATACCATGCCATTCCACCAAGGAAACAGTGCTCAAGATGGCTGACAATAAAAAGAACCAAAATAATAAAATTAAAACATCATTAAAAAAATTGTAAAACAAATAAAGTAGACACACAATTAAAAAACACATCAATATGAGAAAAAAGACAGCACTTAACCCAACAGACCAGCTTACATGCCAAAGGCCTGCTTGAATGAAAACATCTTTTCCTGCTGGTGGAAGGACAGTAGAGAGGGAGCCAAACTAATCTCTTTGGCGGGGAGTTCCAGAGCCTGGGAGCAGCCACCAAGAAGACCCTGTCTTGCGTCCCCACCAAAAGTGCCTCTGATGGTGGCTGGACTGAGAAAAGGGCCTCCCCCAAAGATCTTAAAAGCTGGGCAGACTTCTTGTATGGAGAAGGCAGCATATGGAAAGATCTTGTCTTTTCACTCTGGATAAATAGCTCCCCAACTATACATATATAGTATTGCTATACTCACGATTTCGAAAAATGAAATAACATGCCTTTAAGGAAAATATCCACCCTTTCACTACCATGCAAGGGTGTTAACAGGGAACTTGTGCCTGGTCTACACATGTAGCACCATGAGGTGATGGAGTGGGAATTCACATTTTTGAAAACTCCCTTATGTTAAAATAAATAAATAAAAGTCCCTAGCAAATAGAAGTAACTAGCACAGTAGGAAGAGGACTTGGCTCAGTTTTTTCTTCTTCTTCCCTGATGTCATAGGACTGGATTAATTACAGGGATTTTTGTTTTTACTCGTTGGAGCATTCAAAGTGGTCTCCACACTGGAGACACCTCCAGTCTCAAGCACTACCCCTGTCTTTTTCTGATGTACAACTCAGACTTTAATGTATGTCATCGGGCCTTCAGTATCCACATCTACTTATTTCCCAGGTGAGAACTTCAAAATTACAGGACTTGCCTGTACCTCTCCAGAAATGTCTTGCCAAAATGTCCATACACTGTAGACTGAACGGGTTTCGAGAAATGTTAGCACAGAAGGAAGTGTGGGAGCTTTATGCAGTATTGCCATAGACCAATCCAGAATTAATTATACCTCAGTCATTCCAACCCACATTTAATTATATCAGCCCTGGGATTAACTATACCTAACCTAACTCATCCCCATCAGATATGTATCTTGTTTGCTTTTCTTAACTAATAGGGCATGCACAGTGTTCTTGGTAAGATTTTTGTTAATGCAAAATTATAATATATAATTTGGATTTTGCTATAAATTAAGTTTGCTACACCTTGAGCTACGGACACACATAAAATACATGAGAATGTTTATCATGTTTCTTCCAATTCCTTTGTGGGAAGCTGAGGAGGGGAACCTCATGATTAGAGAAGTCTGGGCTCAGAAATAGAAGTGATGGGAACTCATGATGCTTGCCCCAAATACAAGGGGAGTCATTTAGGGCGCAATCCTATGGGGATAGGTGGCCACCTCCAAACTCAGAAGCAACCGCCTATCCAATGCAGGTCAGGAGAAGCGTGGAGGGGATCATTCCCTCCACGCTTCAGCCACCCTGCATTTGCAGCTAGACAGCCGACTTCGGCTGTCTACCTGCAGGAAGGCGGAGAAGGGGAGGAGGCTGCCGGATGACACATAGGATGTGTCGTACTGGCATTTCCGCCTTCCCCACCCTGGAACATCCTCTGAAACACCCCATTTTCACTGCTCCGCACTCCTCTTCCAAGCACAGAGCTTGGGGCCATTCTGAACTGCTTGTGAGGCAGCGCGGGAGGGGGGAAGGAAGCCTCGGAAGCATAGGCTCCGAGGTTGGTTCCCAGAAACCAACATATCCCACTGACTAGCAGCCATAGGATTGCTCCCTCCCTGACTCCCAAATTCTTATCTGGCTCGGATTTAAATAGTCCTTGGGGAACTGTTTTTTCAGGTCTACTTGCACCAGGGATGCTGCAGAGCAACAAATCAGGCTCCAGAGGGGAGAAGAGACATCCCTCCTTCTCTTCCTCCATCTCTCTGTCTCCTAGTGAAGCAGCAGCAGGAAAAAGGAAAATGGGTGGAAGGGAAAGGAGGAAGGAATTTGGATAATCATGGGTGAGAGGGGAAAAGGCATAGCTCCGTTGTAGAGCCCATGCTTTGCATATAGAAGATCCCAGTTCCCAACATCTCCAGGTAAGGCTGGGAAAAACTCCTGCCTAAAACCCCCAAAAGCTGCTGGCAGTCAATGCTGACAATACTGGGCAAGATGGACCCATGGTCTGACTCAGTGTAAGGCAGCTTCCTATGTTCCTATGTTTGGGGGCTGGCTGAGAGGGATAAGGATCAAGCCTTGTAGCATCCCCAATCAGATGCATGATGTGGTTCAAATAAATTCTGACTGGCTGGGATGAAGCCAAATTGTTTCCTGATTTTTAGGAGAAACAAGTGAGCTAACTCAGTTGAAAGTTCCCATGTGCTCCGTTTAGAGCTGTGCACAAACGGCCTCTCAGAATTCTCCACCCTATTTGTGGGCAAAGACAATTTCACCAAATTTCTCCTAGGAGAGGAGAAACTCTCCAACAGATTCTCACAGGTCAGGCTTACTATTGGCAGGGGTTGTAGCACAGGTTCTTTCTTTATTCCTAAGGGCTTTTGGTTTATTGCACTGCTTCTGAAAGTGGCAACAGCATCAACTGTGTTGAGGCTTCCACATTTCTGAGGCAGAATTTTGAATTTCTTTTGGTCGTATTGTTGAGCTTACTTCATCACTGCTATTTGCATTGCCCTTATTTTCGCCGTAGTCTACGTAAAGATTTACATAGACTACAGCGACCAAATAAGGAACACGAATGGCGGCTCCCTATGGGGGCCGCCATTTGCGTACGCGCTTTTTTTTTTTTTAAGTCACCCGTGATAGGCTACGTGATGATTAACGTAGCCTATCACGGCTGACTTTGCAGATCTAGCCGTGATAGGCTACATTAATCATCACGTAGCCTATCACGGGGGCGTTTTTTTTGTTTTTTGTTTACTTCTTATTTCGCGGCCGGGCGAGGCGCCTCCTCCCCGGCCTGAATTTCGGCCAGGCGAGGTAGGAAGCCTCCCCCCCGGCCTGAATTTTGGCCGGGCGAGGCGGGAAGCCTCCCCCCCTGGCCTGAACTTCGGGGGGAGCAGCGAAGCGCCTCCCCCCCACCACGAAGCAAGCTGTGAGACCAGGTAAGTGGCTTTCGTGCACCCCTACCCATGGGAGGAATTGCCTCATGACGTCTTCCTCATGATGGCTTTAACTGAAGTGCGGAAAGCCGAGGAGGCTGCCGGCTGCCAGAGAGATGACTGTACAATGACAGAGAGGACACTCGCACACACTCCTCAGCCACCTCTTAAGTAAGGTAAGCACTAGAACCCCAAACCCAACCCATGAGATTTTCTCTGAACTTTCTTCTCCTTTGCATTTCATTTCAAAAGTAATTTCTTTTCCACCAATTGAATGAGAATGGTTGAAAAAATGTGGGAGAAATTTTTGGCACAGCACTAGCTCCAATAAGGCTTGCTTCAAGTAAGTGTGCATAAGATTTCAGCCTATGCCCATTCATTTTCAGTAGGAGAGAATTGAGCACATGCTTAAACTGCCCCTGTTGAAATCCATGGAGCTTCAAATGTACTTTGGTGATTTTATTTATAAAGTCATCATAGTCCTATAAAATACAGATGAGGTATCCAACTTCACATAACATAAACACAGCAGAAGGCATAGTACAGCGTAATAATTATATGCATGGTTCAGTCTACACAACTTAGGGTGCAATCCTATCTAGATAGGCGGCTGCCTCCACTCAGAGGCCACCACCTATTGAAAGCAGGGCAGGAGAAGCATGGGGGGATCATTCTCTCCGCACCTCTCCTGCCCTGCTTTTTCTGCTAGACAGCCGATTTCCGCTGTCTAGCCGCGGGGGGGGGGGGGAGTGGGAGAGGAGGCTGCTGCACGACACACAGGATGTGTAGTACACACAGATCCGCTCTCCCTGCCCAGGAACGCCCCCAGCCCCAGCCCTTTTCAGCCACTCCATGCTCCTCTTGTGAGCGCAGATGACAGGGCTTCTCCACGCTGCCTTGGAGGCAGTGTGGATGTGGGGGGAAGTTGGTTCCCAGAAAACAGTATATCCTATGGCCGTCTAGCTGCTGTTTAGCGGCCATAGGATTGCTCCCTTAAAATAATTTGAGCTCTTTTCTTAATTGCCAGACTTAAAAAAATAAGCTATCCACCTGGTAATATACTCATCTTCTCCCTTCATAGAAAATTGCAACAAGGCACCCATTGATCTATCAGGTAGATGCGTTAAAAGTGGGAGAATCAAATACTTCATAATGCCATTACAATATTTGCCATTTTTACTGTATTTCATCTTACTATTTTTATGGTATTCCATTGTAGCTTATTGTCCTATTTGTACTTTATTTTAAATATATCAAATCGTGATGGCTTATTGCTTTTAGCAATAAAGATAATTCAAATATTTACAATAAAACACAACAAAGAATAAAATATAACACAAAGGGTTTCCAGATAGCCTCGTTCATTTTCCAGTGGACCCATTAAATAGGTCATCCATTAGTACTCCTGGCAAGGAATTGCAATTGGCCAGCATGAAATCTCTTCCAAATCTAGGCAGGGTGAAAATATTTAACTATTTCTTAGGCTGAAAAAAGTTCCAGTTATCCAATCCCAAGTATGGAGCTGGAACATATTTGAGTATTAGCCAGATTGTGCCCATGGATGAAACCAAGAGGCCTGATAGCCCAATCAGTTTAATGCTTCAAATTGAAATGTAGATGTCCCTCCACCCCCGCAAGCAAAAAAAAAAAAAAAAGCTCATTTGCAAGATGGTTTTAGCTAAAGCAATATTCTGAAGTAATGTAAGCCATATGAACTTGTAATTCCTGTCAGTAAAAATAGCAAAGATGGTGCATGTGGTCAAAGGGGGGGGGGCGAGGGAGAGAACAGTAACAAAATGAGATCCAAGGCCTACAAGAAAGTGAAATTAGACGTCAAGTAATATTCTGATGTTACAAGGATATATTGAACAAGCAATAAAACACCAGGGGAAAGGGGGGAAATCAATGCCTAATTATTTTTCACCCTACATATAACTGGGGTATGAAATTCACTGCCGCAAGATGTGGTGATAACCACCATCTTAGACAGCTTTATTTTCTTTTTTTTAAGGGGTAGACAAATTCATCGAGGAGGCGGTATAATAAATACTCTTAACCAGTTGTATACTCAAGACTGGCCCAGCCCAAGATATCTTGCTGCTTGAGGTGAAAGGCAAGATGGTGCCCTCCTGTATTTATTTATTATTGTATTTATATCCCGCCTTTTTTCCTCTTTCAAGGAACCCAAGGCGGCTTACATTCTCCTCCTCCTCTCCGTTGCATCCTCACAACAACAACCCTGTGAGGTGGGTTGGGCTGAGAGTCTGTGACTGGCCCAAAGTCACCCAGTGAGCTTCCATGGCCGAGTGGGGACTAGAACCCGGATCTCCCGGCTCCCAGTCCGTCACTCTCACCACTACACTACACTGGCTACACTGTATCACAGCAGGATAGCTTGTGGGGAGGATTCCAGCAGGGTAGGTTGTATGGCACACACAACTCTGTCCAACAACCCTTCGCCATTGCTCTCTGCCCTCCAGCATCAACCACCTGAGGCAGCTGCCTCCCTCTGCCTAATGACGGGGTCGGCCCTATGAGAATTGATTGCTGGGCACAAACAGGTGAAGAAGGCCATTGCCTACATCTGGCTGGAAACAAAATGTTGCATAAGATGGACTTGCAGTCTGATTCAGCAAGGCAGTTCCTGGGCTCTTACCCAAGTGAAGTTTAATGGACAGTGTGCTGCCGTCATATCTTCTGAAAATCCAAAACATAATGTCTTTAGAGGTCATTAATTATTACCCTGGAAAACACCTAAATAACTGCAACCTATGCAAGCAACAACATCTTCTTTATAAACTAAGACACAACACGCCTGCAGTGAAATACCATCCTTCCCATTGTTAAGATACTCCATGCACTATTAAACTGAGATGCAAGAGGTTTGCATTAGTGTTTAGATTAGGAAAATGTAATAATAAGCGTCAGCATAATTATTACTGCCGATAATAGAAGTGGAACCTGAACCTTAATTGCTGTGACATGACTTCACTGTCAAGGTATTCACACAAGCCCACAATCAGCAAACTAAAGACATTAATTAGCCATTGGCCCACTCTAGTTAATCTTGTGGTTCTTTTGAAAATGATTGGATTTTAGAATTCCAGGAGTGTCTTGGCTGATGCAAGTCAGCATTGTTTCAATGAGATCCTTTTGTTTTATATTTACTGAAGATCTTGGCTCTATTTAATTAAGAACAAAGAAGCAGGGAAGGAATCACATTAGGTTTCTGGCTGCCATTTCATTGTGAAGCAGGTCAGAGTGGAATGGTTTTGTGCTCAAGTTTCTATCCCAGGTCCTGTTCAGAAATGCATTGCAACTGGCAAATAGACATAGTTCTATTCATCCAACCATTCTTTTTAACCTGGCTTATGCACACTGTAAATTAATCTATGTGGCTTACAATGGATCAGGAGCAAGGCATGCACCGTTAAACATTCCCCAGTAAGGCTTACATCTGACTAAAGTTTTCCAGTTCGGTTATTTGTCAATGGAAGGCAATGCTCAAAATAAAATCCCATTTATTATAACATCATGGCTGGCTGGGAGCATGCAAATACAGACCAGGCTGGGGGGTAAACAGACAGCCAAGAGGGTGAATGGGGACAGGAAGCCTGAGGTCCAAAGTCAGGAGCTTTATAGCACTAAGTGAAGCCCTATTGGCCTCTTAAGTCAGCTGACCCTGGCCAACCTGGTACCTGCAATAACATCCTCTACCTATCTGCACTGATTGTGTTAAAGTGCAGCAGACAGTAAACAGCAGCCCCATCTCCTACCAGGGCAATAGTCCTACTGCCAAAGCCCCTGGTTCAGTATCCCGAGCTTTATCTTTTGAATCATAGGCAATATCCACTTTTCCTAAACATTAGACAGGTGAGTAAAGGTGGGGCCTAGCTTCTGTGTCTGTATGACACACAGAAATTTAGTAATGGCAGCTTTTCATGGCATGGAGATAAAAGTGATAGAAAACGCTTTACCCATCATATTCCTGTGTTGTAAAGATGCGGGAGCAGGGTCAGTTAAAAAAATGTTGGTGGGTGAAAGGAAAGAGCTTCTTTGGTAAGACACATGGAGTGATTCAGACAACCCATGCACCATAAACAGCACAGGATAAAAGCAGGTAGAGCAGTCAGGTGTTTCAGCCCTGATTTATGGCACCAGGGAACGTGACTGGAAGTATTTAAGAGGCACATTAAAGTGTTGTTAGAGACACAACAAGTATCATTAAAATTTCTAAAATGCCACAGGATCAAAGGCCCATACTGACTGGAGGTGATGTATTAGGTAGCACCGGTATTTTAATGAAACAGCTCCATTGGAAAGCTCGTGAAACTGCAATCCTGGCGTGGGAGGAGACTTTCCCAAATTATCTGCATTCTGGCCAAGGGCCCATCAGTGTCAAAGTTTCTTAATCTCTCCTCTTTGCTTCTATTCTGTCTGCTTCCTCTGCCCTTCTTTTTAGTATTTCTGGTCCTTTCCATCCAGAGATGGGAAACAGAGTTGCCCACCCTGTATTTAACAGCTCTCATAGCCACTTGACTGGAGCAATGGAACCTTTGACATAACAAAAGCCATTCAATAAGAATTATTGCATCTGATCTGAGTGGCTGCTCAGTCATAGGGCTCCATTTCAATGCAGCAGGATATATCATTTTGCCAAATGAACGAAGCCATTCAGGTAGCAACTAGTGCTGGGGGGAAAGGGCTTCTTCCATAAAAAAGTGGGGATCAAGCAACCATGATAGCATTACAACATTTTAGACTCTGGACGTTTATGGTTTTATGGAGGGGGTCCCTTTAGATCAGGGGTGGGCAACTTCAGAAAGGCTGGGGCCAATTTCAGTCCCCCAGAACCCACCAAAGGCTGCATCCTCCACCACCAAAATTGCCGCTACTGCCAAATGGATGCTGAAATTCAGCAGCGATTCAGTAGTATCAAAAAGCCACATTTTCACTTTAAAACAAGCTGTACAGGGAGCATTTGCCTTGTTTGAATGCAAAATTGTGCTCCCAGAAACCCTGGGGGACCATAATCTTGCATTAAAACAAGGTATGCACTCCCTGTTCATCTTGTTTTAAGGTGAAAATGTGGCATTCTTTAGCCCTTTCTGGCAGCCATTGCACCAACTCACACCATTCCATGTTCAGATCTTGTCTAAGGTACAAGTACTCGTGGGAATTAACTAGTTAAAAAGAAATGGGTGACTTTTAATTTAAGTAGTTACATTTCTTCAGCTGCCAACTTACTAATGGAAAAAGGTGATTTTTCACACACACACACACACACACACACGTGTGTGTATATATGTGTATATGTGTGTGTGTGTAAGGTAAAAAGGTAAAGGTGTCCCCAGCCAGTCGTGTCCGACTCTAGGGTGTGGTGCTCATCCCCGTTTCTAAGCCGAAGAACCAGCGCGGTCCAAAGACGCTTCCGTGTTCATGTGGCCGGCATGACTGAACACTGAGGTGCACGGAACGCTGTTACCTTTCCCGCCGAAGCGGCACCTATTTATCTACTTGCAATGTCTTGCTTTCGAACTGCTAGGTTGGCAGGAGCTGGGACTGAAGACGGGAGTTCACTCCGTCGCACGGTACTCGGGTCTCGAACTGCTGTCCTGCCAACCTTCCAGTCTGCAGTTCAGCGCCTTAACTACTAAGCCACCGTGGTCCATGTGTGTGTGTGTGTGTGTGTGTGGAGAGAGAGAGAGAGAGAGAGGCTTCCCACTGTTTTCCCTGACACAGCCACTCTCTATGAAATGCTATTTTTAATATGTCTCTAGGTCATTTTGTTTGAGAAACAGAGGTCAGTTTCTTACCGTGTCATTGTGCTAACACAAATTATGTTGCGCTAGCATAAAGGATCACTAGAACAATGGTAATAGCATTAGTTTATGCAATGGGATTCCTCCCCAAAACCCCTGTTGCCCAATTAATGATATTGGTGTTGTGCTAAAGGTCCCTTACGCTCATGAAATATACTTTGCTTTAGCACAATGACGTGGTACAATAATGCCCAGAGTGTAGTGTGCCTTCCTATGAGACATGGTATTGAAAGAACGACAGGTCCTAGAGGTCCTTCATTCATGATGGCATGTTCAGTGCACTTGCAGAAGTCAACAGGGCAGCCAATTGGCTGCAGGACAGGGCACAAGCACAATCAAGCAGAGAGACATTGATCCCAGTAAGAGTGGGGACCGTTTCTGCTGCTAAGTATACAGGCCCCAGACTATATGTAAGTAAATTAACTATCATTAATTTACAAGTTTATCAGCCTATCAGAGATTTGTGCAAATGGGATTTTGTGATAAACATTCCTTCAGAGGTCTGGAGATTTTTAGATAGTGCTATGCTAAGTTCCCTGAAATAAAAAAAAAAAAACATAATTTTATATTCAGACATGTGCATCATGATATATCTGTATTGAAATAAATGTGTGTTTTAAAAACGTATGCTAAAACCACCTCTTTGCATAAAAACGCCCTTTTTTGAGTTCACGCCCCAGTGAAAATTGGTCCTATGCTTCTTCCTGGCTTAGGCAGTCTAAGCTAAAGGCCCTCCCGCTATTCCATGCTGCAAAGCTCCACAGCACTCTGCCCATGCTTACAATCACTCCCTTCATCTTTATTACTTCGGAATAGTCTAGGGACAAATTAAAAAAAATTGAATATGATGAATCCTAAACTAGTCACCTAATTGACCAGTGGCCTAAATTTGGATGTGTTTTGCAAAATTTAGATGTGTTTTGCACCTTTTGAGCAAAAAAAAAAGTAACAAAGGTTTTCTGTGAAAACAGCTTTAATCTCTCACCCAAATAGAAATATCTCCTTCCTGGTTATTCTGGTATACCTAGGAGGCACTGACATTTATAATGTATTTCACATGGAGAGGGTGAGAAGGATCTAACATGGTATTGGTAACTTGTTCTGAAAACTGTATGACAAGAATGACATTGTTTCAGATAATACAGTGTGAGCCATAGTATCACTGGACATGTGTTAGGTAGGTTCTCCTGTGAGCAAGTGAATCCAACAAGAAACTGAGCATTCTGCAGGGCATCTAAGCGAGGTCTTGTGAAAGATTTTTCCGCTCCCTCCATGAATAGCCCCCAGTGCAATTTTGCATGTAATACCTTTTAGAATTCTGAAATTTTGTTTCTTCTCATTTGGGCTTTGATCAAGTGTAGTGCAGTTCTGATTTTTTTAAATGTCTTTGCTATTTAAATGCTTAAATAAACATCAATCAGTCATTATCACAATAAATATGCAAAACTTTTGTAGGAAATTATTCTAAATTAGATTTGCACAAGGAGTTTGCAGGGCACAGATGCGCATGGCCACAACTGGAAGACTATGCACAGTTCTGGTCACTGCACCTATAAAAAAAGATATTGTAGACTTGGGAAAAGTCAGAAAAGGGAAACTAAGGGAGCAATCCTATGGCCGCTAGACAGCGGCTAGATGGCCATAGGATATGTCGCTTTCCAGGAACCAACCTTGGAGCCTGCACTCTGAGGTTGGTTCCTGGAGAACTGACCTCCCCGCCCCGCCCCGCGTTGCCTTGCAGACTGCTCGGAATGGCCCCGTGCTCCGTGCTCGGAAGAGGAATGCGGAGTGGTGAAAACGGGGTGTTCCAGGGAGGGTTCCAGGGCAGGGAAGGCGGAAATGCCAGTAAGACACATCCTATGTGTTGTCTGGCAGCCACATCCCTCACTCCACCTTCCCACGGCTAGACAGCCGCATATTTGCTGTCTAGCCGCAAATGCAGGGTGGCTGCAGCACAGAGGGGATGATCCCCTCTGTGCTTCTCCTGCCCTGCATTGGATAAGTGGTTGCCTCTGAGTTCGGAGGCAGCTGCCTATCCCCATAGGATTGCTCCCTAAAATGATCAGGGGACTAAAGAAACTCCCCTGTGGGGAAAAGTTACATTGTCTGGGACTGTTTAGCTTAGAAAACAGGTGAGTAAGGGGTGTATAAACTTATGCATGGTGTGGAGAAAGTAGATAGGGAGTCATTTTTCTCCTTCTTTCCTAATACCAGAACCCAGGATTATCCCATGAAGCTGATTGGTGGGAGATTCAGGACAAATAAAAGATTCAGGACTTCTTCACACAGTGCATAGTTAACGTATGGATTCTGCTACCACAAGATGTAGTAATGGCCACCAATGTGGATGGCTTTAAAAGGAGATGGGACAATTGGAGGAGGATAAGTCTATCAGTGGCGACTAGTCCTGATGGCTATATGCTATCTCCAATATCAGGAGCAGGAGGGTGCTATTGCATTCATGACTTAAACTGTCCTCTGGTTGACCACTGTGTGGACAGAATGCTGGACTAGGTGGACCTTTGGTCTGATCCAACAGGGCTCTTCCTATCTTCTAATAATTAGTCTAAGTCCTAGGATTTGGATCAATGGGGTACTTGGGATGGAATACTATATCCTGTACAGCAGGGTGGGGGAACCTTCAGCCCTCCAGATGTCGCTGGACCACAGTTCCCATCATCTCTGACCATTAGTCATTCTGGCTGTGGAGCGTGGGAGTTACAGTCCCACAACATGTGAAGGGCCACAGCTTCCCCACCCCTGCAGTACAAGGATCATTAGGCTTATTTCAGATTGAATCCAACCCCTTGTCAATATCACTACCGGCATCCAATGGCAAAGGCAGTGTGGGTTTATGCCATACCTGGACAGGTAAAGAGGGACTTTGGCTGGCTGTCACACTGAGTTAGTCCTGCACTCCTGCCTACCCAGCACTGATCCTGCTCACCAGTTCATTAACCTAGAGGAAATCTATACCGAGGCACAGTAGAGTGACTCTCTCCCATTCTTTCAATTTGGCTTGTGGCACATTGGCCAATAAAGGTTAGCCTCACACACATGCAAATATCATAGAATCATAACATCATAGAATAGTAGAGTTGGAAGGGGCCTACAAGGCCATCGAGTCCAACCCCTGCTCAGTGAAGGAATCCAAGTCAAAGCACCCCTGACAGATGGCTGTCCAGCTTCATCTTGAATGCCTCCAGTGTGGGAGAGCCCACCACCTCCCTAGGTCATGGGTTCCATTGTCATATTGCTCTAACAGTCAGGAAGTTTCTCCTGATGTTCAGCTGGAATCTGGCTTCCTGTAACTTGAGCCCATTATTCCGTGTCCCGCACTCTGGGATGATTGAGAAGAGATCCTGGTGTTCCTCTCTGTGACGACAACATTGCAAGAACTTGAAGTGTGCTATCCTATCTCCCCTCAGTCTTCTCTTCTCAAGGCTAAACATGCCCAGTTCTTTCAGTTTCTCCTCATAGGGCTTTGTTTCCAGTCCCTGGATCATCTTTGTTGCCCTCCTCTGAACCCTCTCCAGTTTGTCTGCATCCTTCTTAAAGTGTGGTGCCCAGAACTGGACACAGTACTCCAGATGAGGCCTAACCAGTGCTGAGTAGAGGGGAACTAGCACTTCCCTGGATTTGGAAGCTATGCTTCTATTAATGCAGCCCCAAATAGCATTTGCCTTTTTTGCAGCCACATCACATTGTTGGCTCATATTCAGCTTGTGATCTACAACAATTCCAAGATCCTTCTTGCTTGTAGTATTGTTGATCCAAGTATCACCCATCTTGAAACTGTGCATTTGGTTTCTTTTTCCTAGGTGCAGAACTTGGATTTATCCCTAAAAAAATATCATTCTGTTGTTTTCTGCCCAGCACTCCAGCCTATCAAGATCACTTTGAATTCTGTTTCTGTCTTCCAGGGTATTAGCTATCCCACCCAATTTTGTGTCATCTGCAAATCTGATCAGCATTCCCTGCACCTCCTCCTCCAAGTCATTAATAAAAATGTTGAAGAGCATTGGGCCCAGGACTGAGCCTTGCGGTACCCCGCTCATTACCTCTCCCCAGTTTGAGAAGATCCCATTGATATCCTACACACGTAGCAAATTAGCACATTCTAAGGCTAAGCTAGAACACTTCTTGGCAACATCTAGTTTTCTAAGTGAAGGGAAATGATGGAACATTTTCGTACATATCCTAAACACATGATTCCCCCACCCACAGACTGAAGAGGTACAGTCCAGGACTCATTCTGAACAGAGGTGTGAGCATTTGTGCACACAAGTGTGTGTGTGTGTGTACGCGCACGTGCACAATGAAAAGATCATTGCTTAACCAGTAAAATGTGTTCTGCAGAACACTCAGTTGCAATCCAATACCAACGGGATTGTAAATGCTTTGCCTTGAAGTGAAGCATTCTGGCATGAAATAAAATTGCTATTATGGAAGAGTTATTTCATTGCATGACAATTGAAACGCATGTTGTGGAAGCATTTACATATGTTCTCTTGGATGCTACAATTCGCTTCACTTTGATAGAACACAGATAACATTCTTTATCATCTTAAACATTGCCTCTCACTTATTTTTAATATTTCCCCTGAAAACTGAAAGTACGATCTCCACCCTAGAACATTTTTCCTAACAACACACTCCCCCCAGAGACAGAACATAAGAACATAAGAAGAGCCGTGCTGGATCAGACCAAGGGTCCATCTAATCCAGCATTCCATTCACACAGTGGCCAACCAGCTGTCAATCAGGAACCCACAAGCAGGACACAATAGCAACCTCCCACCCATGCTCCTCAGCATCTGGTGTACACAGGCCCACCACCCCTGGTACTGGAGGTAGTACACAGCCATCAGGACTAGTAGCCTTTGATAGTCCTCTTCTCCAGGAATTTGTCTAACCCCCTTTTAAAGCCATCCAAATTGGTGGCCATCACTACATCCTGTGGTAGCGAATTCCATAGTTTAGAGGTACTTCCTTTTATCTGTCCTGAATCTCCCACCAATCAGCTTCATGGGATGACCCTGGGTTGTAGTATTATGAAAGAGGGAGCAAAATGTCTCCCTATCCATTTTCTCCGCACCATACATAATTTTCTACACCTGTATCGTGTCTCCCCTTGCTTGCCTTTTTTCGAAGCTAAACAATCCCAGCTGTTGTAACCTTCCCACACAGGGGAGATGCTGCAGCTCTTTGATCATTTTAGTTGCCCTTTTTCTGCAGAATGTCACCATTTCAACAACAACAACAAAATCCCACATCATCCTAGTTCTCCCAAGCAAGTGGTAAATCTCTTTTTTTCTGAGCTGTAGTGCTTCACACACAGATCCACAAGACTGAATATTGCTCCAACAACAATACTCCATGAATATAATGTGTCTGAGAGGAGGCTGAGCTAGAGAAGGGGATTGCCACTGTCTTAGATTATTTTAGATGAGGATTAGACAAATTCATGATCCATCAACAGCTATTGGCCATGATAGCGAAATGAAACTTCCACATTCAGTGGTAGTATGCCACTGTTGCCAGGGTACATCCTGTTGCCAGGGGTCAGCAGCAGCAGAGGAATAGTCCCATCATGCTCTGTTTGTGGGCTTCCTGGAAGTGTCCGGATGGCCTCCTAGTTGAAACAGGATGCTGGATGGGCCTTTGGCTGCAGGGCCAGCTCTAGGGTTTTGAGGACCCTTGGGCAAGACGCCTTCAATAGGCCCCCTCCCTCAGTAAATCTACCTTCTCACCACCATGCTCACCAGTCGCTGTTGCTCCCTGTCCACTTTCCCATCGTTGCTGCCACTTGCTTGCTGGACAGGCAGAAAGCCAGTGAGGAAGAAGGCAATGTACTGCTCCTCCTCCTCACCACCACCATTGTCTGGGCCAGAATGAGAGGCAGGTGAACAAGTAGGTAGCAATGGTGAAGAGGAGTAGGGCTGTTGTCAGTGGTCCCCTACTGAGCTGTGAGTCTTCAGCAGGTGCCTGACCATGCCTATCCTTGATGCCAGCCTGGCTTGCCCTGATCGTAGCTAGGCTTTTCTTACATACTCTGAAGTGGTATAGCCTAGAAATATTTCTTTACCACTTCACCTGCTCTGCCAAGCCAGGCTCTCATGTCATGCTGACACAGAGAAATGAGAGACCCTTTCCTAAATATAAACTGAGAGCCAGTGTGGTGTAGTGGCTAGAGTGTTGGACTGGGAGCCGGGAGATCCGAGTTCTAGTCCCCACTCGGCCATGGAAGCTCACTGGGTGACTTTGGGCCAGTCACAGACTCTCAGCCCAACCTACCTCGCAGGGTTGTTGTGAAGATAAAATGGAGAGGAGAAGGATTATGTACCCCACCTTGAGTTCCTTGCAAGAGGAAAAAAGGTGGGATATAAATGCAATAAATAAATACATAAATAAAATAATAAAGTAATACATTAAAAAGAATGCTGGCTAAAAAAAAGGGAAATCTGAAAGTTTTTTCTTCTTCATTATTCATCATGAGTTCAAATTGCTGCTCATTTTCATTGGGCCATGTAAAGGATGTCCTGTTGATTTCACTAGGATTACCTCAAGAAATGTGACACTCCTATTAAGCCTTGGCAGATGTGCATTTATGGAACACTTTTCAGCACTAGCCTCCTTTGGGGATGGACAAATCTGTCAGGTTTGTTTTGTCCGGCATTCAGAGTTTTTATATCTCAAATTCTGCCTGTCCCAAATATGAAGAAATTTACAAATTTTGTTAAATTCTTACCAAACAGTGAGCTGAAACAGAATTCTCATCTGCCAACACCAGTCAAATTCAAGAGGTACACGGAGAGGGCCATGTTGCGCCTGCCTTCCACATAGCTGTTAAAGATGGAGAGCCAATAAAAGAGAGAGTTGGCCACCCTAATTCAGCATCACAAACACGCTTGTGTACACAAATGCAGAGTTTTAAGAGTAAAGCGCTCAAAGCCAGAAAGATGAATCTGTCAAGTTTAGTTTCCGCCACATTAAAAAAAAAAACTCAAGTTCTTTCCATCCTGAATATGAAGACATTTGAAAAACTGGATAAACCCTGATCAAAAATGATCTGAAAGGAAATTCTCACCCCTCTCTAGCCTCCTTCACGCATTACACAACTGAAGGGGCATCGCAGGTTGGAGGGAGCAATCCTATGTCCCCTAGACAGTGTCTGGGAGACACAGGATTTTTCGGTTCCTGGCTCCGCACTCCTAGACAAGGCTCTGAGCTCAGAAACTGCACTCCCACTCCCCCTCGTAGCCAGTGCAGAGAGAACTGCACTGGCTGCCTTTCCCTGCTCGGTAAATGGAGCGCAGAGACAGGGAAAGGAGGCATTCCTCAGGGTGGGGAGGGGAAGAGGCCGGGGTGGCTGGCTCATGCTTTTTCCTATTGCTGCCCCAGCCTCCTTCCCTCCCCAGAGCCTCTGCTAGATGGGCGAAATCACCTCCCTCTCTGCAAAGGATACTTGTAAGCCCCTGAGTAAATGTCACACGATTTCCCCAGCCCTAGCACTGATGTCCAAATGTCAGGCATGGCCCTTAACATGTGTAAGCTTTCCTGGCTCACACATCACACGACTTCCACAGCTCAGATGTCAGCCTAACACATGGACCTCAGAAATGGGGGGGGGGCTGTAGTGGAGCCTGCAGCCCTTTTAAGTAAGTGATGCCCATTCGCATGAGTAATGCATGAAGGGGACCATTCAGTCATTTCATAACAGATCCCATTCAGGGAGGGGAGGAAAATATCAAGAATAAGCTCACTTGCCTGGCAGTACCCAACTAGCATGTTCTATTTATTGATTTTATTTATTTGGTTTGTACCTAGGGGTGGGAACCCCGCCCCCCCAAGTCTGGTCTGGGGGGGGGGAATGCTGTGGGGAAATCTGAGCTGCTTGGGCTCACGGGATTTCCCCAGCTCCCTGTGTGCATGTGCCAGATTTCACAGGGCACTTTCCTGGTTTTAGAAAAGCAAGGTCCACACATTTTGGCTGCTATTTGTGGACCTTGGGAAAATACAGCCATAAATTGCATATTTTATTCCATTTGTGGCCATAAACCACTTACAGCTAGGGCTGTGCACTGCTTCGGCCCGAGGACCGAACCCTGAGGCCAGGACACGTGGTGACTGGTCTTATTCCAGGGAGTCGCCATTTTAAAAATGGCAACTCCCTGCAAGAAGAGTCGCCGCGCATCTAGGACTCAGGAGGTGCTGAGTGGTGGGTAGGGATGTATGAAACCCTTACCTGGCTCCATTCCGGGGCATCCGCGGTGAGAGGGAGGCTCTTCGTCCCTCCCCTCGGAATCCTCCCTGGCTGGCCCCGCTCCATGGCAACTCCGCGGAGCCGCCGGCCAGGGCCGGCTGCAGCCGGAATTCTGGCTGCTGCCAGGCTGCTTCGGCAACAGATGGCAGCCGCTACGCCAGCCACCATTTGTGGCCGCACCAGCCTGGCAGCGGCCGGAAGAGGAGCTGCTGCCACCGCATCCACATCTGCCGCTGCATCCGCCACCAGGTAGGCTCCGTCCCGGGGGGATTCTGTGGGGTGGCGGGGGGGATTGCCCCATTCCACCATGTACTCCGGGGGGCTGGATTCTAAAGAATCTGGCCTCACTGGAGTCCATGGCGGAATTCTCCAACATCCCTAGGGGCGGGCAGCGGCGGGCTGCTCCCACTTTTGCTGACTCTGCCACCACTCCACCGCCTCTGCTGCCATCTCCTGAGGCCTGGACCAGCGGCAACTCTTCTTGCAGGGAGCCGCCATTTTTAAAATGGCAAGTCCTGGAAGAAGACCAGTCGCTGTGCGTCCAGGCCTCAGGAGGTGGCAGCGGCAGGCAGCGGTGGCAGCAGCAGCAGCAGAGGAGGTGGCAGCCCAAGTAAGGAGCTGGGTGGTTGTGTGGGGGCATTGGGGGGGACCCGCTTCGGGTTCGGGGCCGAGGGCCACCCAGATCTGCCCGAGCTGGATTGGGCCCAAGTCAGAAGCTGCAAAGCAGCTTCCAAGTTGGATCGGGGGGTCCCTGCAGAGCCCTACTTACCGCTATGTGAACTGCTGCTGTAAAAGCAGTTTTACAGTTGCGATTTACATAGATGTAAGTACTATGGCCGTAAATGGTGTAAAATACACAATTCATGGCTGTGATTTTCCCAAGATATGTGAATGGCAGCCACCACTCATGAACCATGTCTTGGAAGACATCCCATGTGGAGTCCGGCAGGCATGGAAGTAAGGGGAGCTGGTCCATTGCAGACCCCACAAGTCAAATTCTTGGGAATCCAGCTTTATTTGAGTCTGCAGCAGATTTCTCAAGCAACCCTATTTGTACCCCAGCTTCCCACCAAGAAAAAGGCACTCAAGGTGGCTAACAATCATAGGACCAAAATTTTTTAAATGAAATCTTGGTTAATACATTAATAAAATAAATACATTAAGGGCGCAATCCTATGGCCACTAGTCAGTGGCTAGATGGCCATAGGATTGGTCAGTTCCCGCAGAACGGACTCCCACCCCCTCCCACACCATCTCATAGGCAGCGCGGATCAGCCCTGCACTCTGAGCTTGTAAGAGCAGCACGGTCCACGGAGCGGCAAAAACAGGGTGTTCTCAGGGGCAGGCTGGGGCGGGGAGGGCGGAAGTACCAGTACAACACATCCTATGTGTCGTCTGGCTGCCGCTTCCCGTGCTCCAAGGTCCTGCGGCTAGACAAATGAAATCGGCTGTCTAGCCAGGCTCGGAGGCGACTGTTGATCCATATAGGATCGCTCCCTAAAACATGTTGGTTGCTGTTTCTTCCTCATATTACCAAACTTAGACGACCCTGCCACGTTGGCCTGTTTTAGCACATCCTCCAAAATATCCTTCATTATGAGACAAAAACATACAGATATGGCATACTGTATCAGATACATGTTGCATCTACCCCTATGCATCCTATCATCAATTTGAGAGCAAGCATTTATGCAGAGTTGGCTCCAATGAGAGCCCAACTGTCTATTTTGCCAGATGGCAAAAAGTGGGGAGTGTATATAAACAGAGATAGGACACCACGTCCAGTCACTTGCTGGTCAGCTCAATTATTTCTTAAGAATTAGTATAATAAAAAAATAAACTACTTTGATCATTCTGTTGTTCACACCCTCCTTTAGGTAGTCAGAAGGGAAGATGTTTTATTCCCTTAGCCATGTCATTAATTGACAAAAAGTCTGTGTGTCCCTTTTATATTCCATTTTCCACCTGATTATTCAGTCATGGATAGGTTCACAAATTCATTGCATGGCTTTCACATCTTCATAGGCCATAAACACACCCGTTTGTATGAAGCACTCTTGTGAAGGAGTCTCACCAGATCAGGCCAAGTGACTGGAATGATATTTTAAACTCATGATATTTCTGGGAGGACCTGTAAGAACTGTATATTTCAAGCTGCGGCCACAGCTCAAAGAACGTAAAACACATGGCGAAGTTCCTTTTGCATTTGTGAGGAAACCTTTCCCTTCTTCCTCCTCTCATCCTCACATGCTTCAGGCCCAAACTTCAAGAAACCCCCCCTGAGTGAGGGTTCAGGATGCTCAAACCCTAGTGCTGAGGAGTTGAATATTTACACACTGTCTTTCTAACGAATACCCAAAATGCCATCGTGGAGTCACAAAAACATGGCAAATGCTTTGCACAGCCAATATATATATAGTGTTATCTCAATCCATCTGTTAAGTTGCCCAAAAGAATGTATGGAATTTGTTACATTTTGTATCCCAGCGTTACTACAAGGAACTAAAACTGATGCTTTCGATTCATAACCTTGTGAAATAGATTAGACCAAGAGATAAAGGCATGCCCAAGACTCCCCAGTGTGAGCTTATTAACCAGCAAGAATTTGAACCCATGTCTCCCAAGCTGAATACTTTCGCCAACGTACCCCATTTTCAATCCTGGTGCAAAACTCTTACACAAACATTCAAAGCTGCCTCCTCCTAGCCTCTAGTTATGGTAATATACTTCAAGACTGAAACAGTAATATTCTCTAATTATTCATCTGGCCAGAATAATCATTCACAGTAATGTTTGTGGAAAAAATATAAAAGGTCACGATATTAAAAAGAAAAGAAAAATCAAATTCCTGTCATTAAAACAATTGTGTGCATGTCATTTTGCTGAGTAGCCACTCTATTTACTTCTATCTGGGTGTTAGCTCTACACAATCCAAAAGACACAGGCCAACTTAAGTCAATGGGGAGACCTCCATTGACTTCAGTTGAATGTTGAATCAGAGCCTTCGGTATCTGAAGCTGGAAGAAGCCATCCTTCCTGCTTGCCAGTTCTGACAAAATCCATTTGAGTAAAGCTCTCGTCATCCAAATGGAGAGCATATATCTGATGGAGAGGGGAGGAGGAGACCGCGTGTTTCCATTTAAACTGTATTCCTTAGGTCGCCTCTCTTGATTTACGTTGCAGAGCACTATGCCAAGTTGGCATTCACATCAGCTGGAATGGAGAATGCATCCAGTTGCAAGTTCCAAAAGAATTAGAAACAGACTACACTTAAAAAAAATATATTGGGGAATTTGAAAAACCCAAAGACGTCACTGACCGAACATTTGATTCCTTTCTTTCTTACTTAATGATGATGGTTGTAACATTTTGTTTGATGACAATAACCCTGGCATTTGGTCTTGCAATGGCATGTGGGAACATAAGATTGGCTCACAAGAAGAAATGGATGGGATATTAAACACATGTTCCATGCAATTAATGTCATTGATTGGTATTTGCTCTGGGGCTTTTGTTCAAGGCTGGACATGGCTTGATATGCTACCAAAGACTGTGTGGGCTGCCAGGCCTTAGAGGCCTCTTCAGATGCTGAAAGTATCCAACATCATCAGCACACAACATTGGCTAGGCCTAGCATGAATGCTAGGATCTCGGATTGGCTACACCTGATATGAATGCTATGAATATGGCCTTCTCTGGTCAACTTTCTGCCTGCTTTGACTCCATGCTGGCCCCATAACCTTCAAGACTAATTTGGGTATAGCCATCCACCACTCTAACGTGATTGGGAAAAAAAAAAAACAGCCTGTGCTTAGTTTACTGCATCAACCAAAATGACAAGCTCTACCAAAAAAAAGGATCATGCTGCTCTTTAAAAATAAGGGTCATGATCTCGAGATTATGGCATTCAGGGAAAGTGGATTTCACACAGTACACTTCTTTGCTTCAACCAGGACACAAAACGTTTACATACCAATCAAAACCTATCTTTGTGTCTTGGATTTCAAATGTTCAAGTGGAAAGAACATGGGGAAAAAAAACTTGCTCTCCTGAGGATGCAAATACTTCCTGCTTTAGCTTGAGCCAGAAGTAGTCCAAGGACAGAGTTGTTCGCAAGAACTTTTGCTTCTGAGGACCAAAGTACTCAAAACTCACTGAAAATGTTTGGTTCCAGTTCTGGGCGCAGATTCAGAGAGGAAGGTATTTTTTTTTAACAGATCCAAACTGAATTGTTCTTTTAAAAAAATCAACAGAAATGTAATTTAGGATCATTAGTTAGAAGATCCAGCATTCAGGATGCAAAGCAGGACACCACATTAGCAAAATATTCTGGCAACAGAGCAATCCATCTTGGAAACATTTTCATTTTCCAAGATATGACCATTAAATCAAGTGCAGGTTGTTGTTTTTTTAGATACTGAAACTGATCTTCTTCAAGGTACAGAGCCAAAACTATCCTGTTACTGATGGTCATGGAGAGACCCAGGATACACTGATCCCTCCCACCGTTGCTGCTTCATCATGTCAGGATGGGGGTAGAAGGACATTACACTAGGAACAGGCCTGAGCTATTTGTGACCAATCAAACCCAATGCAGAATACAAGCCCAGTCTCTTGTTTTTGGAAGCCCACTCTCTAGTTTTTCCTACTTGTGAGGGATTGCAGGAACACTAGATATTCTGCTCAGCTTCCTGGCTAACAAGCTGTGCATGTCTGCATGATCACTGGCCCTTGTGAGTGCGCTGATCCCAGTCGAGGCATGCCAGGCCCCATTTTGCTCATCAGCGGAGCAGAGGGAACCAGTGAACCCAATGACTATAGTACTGACTTCGGGGTTGATAAACAATGCACAGAAACATGGGGCAGGGGGATAAATAGTCTTTCAGCAGGACTGGTGAAACGGCCCTGCTTTTCCTCTCTTTCTGTACAGTGTGCTGGAATGGCTTTAACGCACACAGGCAAAAAACCAACCAAACAAAAACATAGCACAGACAACAACAACAATACACCCCCCTCACTCCCCCTCTCTAATCCCCTCAGGATGCTCCATACCACCTCCTCTAATACCCTACCCTGTGCTGTTTCTTTCTTGGCAGCTGAGCACACTAGACAATTCATTTATGTATTACATTTATATCCTACCTCTCTTCCATTGTAGAACTCAAGGTGGCTCCATGTGGTTCCCAGGTGGTCTCCCCTCCAAGCACTGACCAGACTCAGACCTGCTTAGCTTCAGCAAGGTGGCTGCCTCACATGCCTTCACCCTGGGAATACAGCTGTCCATCATTTTTATTTCCAAAGAATGCCTCTGGGGCCCATGTGAAGCCCCGGGACACTCTTGGAAATAAAGATGGCACTGGAAGCCAGCACTTTAGGAACATAAGAAGCTGCCTTATCCTGAATCAGATCATTGGTCCATCTAGCCCAATATTGCTGACACAGACTGGCAGCAGCTCTCCAGGTTTTCAAGCAGGCGTTTTTCCAGCCCTGCCTGGAGATGCCAGGGGTTGAACCTGCAAAGCATGTGCTCTACCCCTGAATCACAGTCCCTCTCTCTTTGCAGCATGCCACCCTCCTAATTAAGGTAACTACAACAATAAATAGTTTTTAAATTTTAAAAAAAGCAAAATCAGGAGGGGCAGGGAGCCTGGAGGGCCCCAAGAAAGATGTCTGCAGGCATGTTGGTGCCCATGGGCACCACACTGGAGTCCCCAGACATAATCCATATGACTAAGAAAAACTGGTGTTGAGAAACCACCACATACAAGTCCCCTGCCTAAGAATGGAGCTTTGGAAACTGGCTGGAAATGATCCAACTGCTCCACCTGTATTTTTGTCGATAAAGTCCCCAGTAACCTTTCAGCATATGGAAGACAACCTTGTAAAGGCACCCAGAAATTTCCTACCTCTTGGAGAAGTGTGGGAACAGTTTCTAGAGGTGGGTGGAAAAGGAGGAAAATTCCTGTTCAAGCAAGCTCACCTTATGCCCTTCTCCTAAATCAGGGGTGTAGGACCTCAGGCCCGCAGGAGTCCCAGTCGGCCCCTCTGAGGTTCCCCAGATGGCCCCACCCCCTTTCCCTGGCCCCAACCCCTTTCACCCATCTTCCAATCATTTGGTGGTTTCCTGGCTTTTGAGTGCTTTTTCCCATTCTAAAAAGCTGAAATGCTTCTCCTAAGGCATAGTTGTGATTAATCCTAAGGCAGCAAGAACTTTAAGCTAAAATATATGGGCATTTTTGATATTTTGGCCCTGCCCCTTTTGGCTCCACCCCATTTTGCCTTTGGCCCCACCCACCACTGGAATACAGTTCTGAGACCTTCTCCAAAATTGAATTTGGTCCTCAGGCTGAAAGAGGTTCAACAACACTGTCCTAAATAGATACTGGTCTGCAGGAACTAAACTCCACTCTGCTGATCTGGATAGGGATGTCAGAGGATTCCACCATGGACTGAAATGGGATCGAATTCCCTTCAGTCCGTGCCATGGAATCCTCTGCGGAACGGCACCGCGAGGTCCTGTGGAGCCAGCAGTCATGTGGCTTTTTTTTTTGGTCATCTGCACAGAGTTGCGAAATTTTCGTAAATAAAAACCCAAGGTAGTATATTCCGATAATAAATACGTAAGTTTAAAAAAAATGAATTGCGTTCACTGCCTTGTTTGTGGGTGTTCTTTTTCAACTGAAATCCAAACTGAAAGCAAACCTCCTGTTAGTTATCTCAGAAGAACCTTGGGTGAATTGGGGGGGGGGGTTTCCAGGGAACAGGCGGACTGAGGGAGATTCCCCCCACACACACATAATGGAAGAATATAGTTCTTCATATTCCCTGGTATGTTTATCCCTCATTTTGTCCATTCCCTGAGCATGTGCAGAGTGTGCTTTTTATTCAAACAAAGAGAAGGTTGCTGATCTTTCCCTTCATGCTGCATTTGTACAAGTGTGACTGCTTCAGAAAGAACTTTCCATTATACTATCTCTTTTTCTCCATGAGCTTCATAACAAGTATGGTGCAGTGGTTAGAGGCCAGCCCAAAGTCACCCAGTGAGATAACTAACAGGTTTGATAATGAGGTGGATGTGGAAATACAAAGCTGAGCTGAGGGCAAGTGCGGTGCTGACATGTGTAGGAGTAAGTTGCATTGAACTCACTAAGACTTACTTCTGAGTAGACATGCACAGAGTTGGTTCTCCTCTCCATTTTAGCCTCACAATGTCAACAACAATGCTGGATGTGGAAAATAAAGCTTAGCAGGGAGAATAATACCTCGTGCAGGGCTCCAGACCGGCACAGCCATTTTAAAAGGTTTTTTCTTTCTTTAAAACAGTGTTGCTTTAAACAAAGAGTGCATCACTCAGGGACACCTAGGACAGCCTTGTTTTGGGAAGCCCCGAGGAGGAGAAGTGTTTTGGCTGAAAGTAATTACTGCACGTCTCAGGGCAGGGGGAAAAATACGTAAATATAGGAATGTACGAAAATCACTTACCTTTCGCGGATTATGCTGATGGTGGGGGGCTCCGTTCTTCCCCCCTGGAATCCTCCGTGGCCAGCTGTGCTCTGCGGCAGCTCTGCGGAGCAGCCGGCCAGGCCCAGCCAGGTCAGAGCCGTCCGCAGCCAGTTTTCCGGCCGCGGAGGACTCTGGGTAAAACAAAAACAAAAAAACCCCACATACGCAAATGGCGGCAGCTACGGCCGCTGCCATTTGCATTCCTTTTTTTTGGCCGTCTTAATCTACGTAAATATTTACGTCTGCTACGCTATTTGCGTTCCCCTTATTTTTGCCATCTTCATCTACGTAATTATTTACGTAGACTAAGACGGCCAAAATAAGGAACGCAAATGGCAGCGGCCATAGCCACCGCCATTTGCGTATGCCTTTTTTTTTTTTTTTTTTTACCCAGACGATTTAGGCTACGTAAAAACTTACATAGCCTATCACATCCGTGTAAAAAAAACCCAAAAAACTGCAAATGGCGGCGGCGGCAGGTTGGAAGACCAGCCGCCACCGCCGCCACCGGAGCCGCCACCGCCCGGAAGATTCACCCCAGGTCAGTCTCGTACTGGGGGGATCTACGGGGGTGGTGGGGGGGTGGCAGGCTGTTCCGCCACAGATTTTGGGGGGCCGAATGCACTGGCATTCGGCCTCTCCGAGATCCGTGGTGGAATTCTCTGCCATCCCTACATAAATATCTACGAAAAATAGCCTTTCTTACGGAAGTTATGCAGACTCATGGAGATGGCTGGGCATCAGAATTACAGCTGTCAGTACGGATTTATCTTCGTAATTTTTGGAGCGGAAAAAAAAGAGGAGAATTCCAGGGGCTTGTGAACGACGGTATGGAGCACTGGCCGCAAACTGCGGAAGTCAAGCAACACGGAAGGTACACAATTCGTACATCCCTAATTCTGCCAGGGATCTCGATGAGGCCGAATGCCAGTGCATTCAACCCCCCAAAATCCGTAGCGGAATGAAGCCCCCCTGCCCCACCACCCTGCGAAAGGCGTGCGAAACGGGGCACTTACCTGGTGCTGTTCTCGCCTGCGGCCACCATTCTCTTCCCCATTTTTGCCGTGATAGGCTACGTAAATATTTACATAGCCTATCACTGCAAAAAAATAGGAATGCAAATGGTGGCCGCTGTAGCCGCCACCATTTGTGTCCGCAGGCTCTGCACGCCTGCGAATGCACCTGGCTAGCGGTTCCGCGGAGTTGCCGTGGAGTGGAGCCGGCCGGTTAGGATTTCGGGGGAGGTGCGGAGTGCCTCTCCCCCACTGCGAATCACCCCTTCAAAAAGGTAAGTGACTTTCGCACATCCCTAGTTCTGGAGCTCTTTGCAAATGCTCTTTTAAAAACAGCTATTATCCTCACAAATCCTAATTTTATGCCACATGCTCATTTCCATGTGTAGTTTTGCATATATACTGCCCCTAACTTAGGGGCCGCGGTGGCTTAGTGGTTAAGACGCTGAACCGCAGACTGGAAGGTCGGCAGGACAGCAGTTCGAGACCCGAGTGCCGCGTGATGGAGTGAGCTCCCATCTTCAGTCCCAGCTCCTGCCAACCTAGCAGTTCGAAAGCAAGAAATTGCAAGTAGATAAATAGGTACTGCTTCGGCGGGAAAGGTAACAGCGTTCCGTGCACCTCAGTGTTCAGTCAAGCCGACCACATGACCATGGAAGCGTCTTCGGACAGCACTGGCTCTTCGGCTTAGAAATGGAGATAAGCACCACCCCCTAGAGTCGGACACGACTGGTTGGGGACACCTTTACCTTTTACCTTTTTAACTTAGGGATCAAATTGGAAAAAGTGTTCAAATGAGGGATGTATGGACTGTGTAAAATCTGTTCTGTCTGTGTTTCATGGATAGTCAGGTGCCTTTCATTCCATTGTCCACCCATCAAAGGGAATTGGATTTTTTTGTTGCTGAATTTGTGCAAATTTGCACATGCGAAAATGTGCAAATTCCCGCCAAATGTGCATTTTCACACTTTAGCCTATGGGGAAAAAGCATCTTTTTAACCAGGTTTATTTTACATATTTTTCTATGATGAAATTTGGGCAAAATTCAGGAAAGTTAGGAAGCTGGTCCATAAGTCCACAGAATCCATTGGTTGGATTCATGACAACCTGAACTCATTTAGTTCTGTTGCAGATTTCTCCAACATCCCTAGTTCAAACTCTACATGCCACCCAAATCTACAGACACCTAAAATTTGGCATCTGAATGACAGCTCCGGAAACAACATGACTAAGGGCGGCCAACTAACGATCAGTACACGGATGCTTCTTCGCATGAGGAAACAAGTGCCAAGCAGGCTTTCTCCATCCCAAATGCCAACCCTGGCTCTCCATCTGCTGTCCACAGAGTAGAGTGTATAATTTGTTAGAAAATCCATAGGTGAAGTAGTTAAACGACGACCATCTCAAGGATGGTTGACAGCTTCTCTCTGCTTTGCACTCTACGCAGGCCTGATTCTGGGGGTGGGGAGAGTGACTCTCTCCCCACTCTCTCAACTCAATCGTTGAGTGACTCTCGCCTGTGCTTGAAGCCTATTTAGAAAATAGCATGAGCCTAATTAACGTGGAGGCATTAGCTGCTGCGAAGCAGCGTGAGACAGCGTGTTCCCCTCAGTAGGAGTGCTATAAAATCTCCACAGGGATGCAGTAATACAGTTGATCTACTTCACTTCCTGTTGCCTTGGACTTCTGCAACCACTTAGGCTAGTAATTTCCCAGTTCGATTGGTGTAACACACTAATAAGTGTGAGGCTGTCCTTTGAACAGCTTAGCAGCAGAAGCAGGGAGAATGTCCAGCTACTTGCTAGGCCACAGAGCACATGTCAAACCAGTGCTTGAGGAACTCCTCCAGTTAGCTTCTGATCAAACTGCATTGACCTTTCAGAGCTCTAAAAACACTGTCTCATCAGGGCCAAAACAGACATTACTTTAAATCCATAGTTTAGCAGCTATGTCCTTTTATCTAGAATAGGCACAGGGGCCCGAATCTGGATTGCGACCCTAGCATCAGGGGTGGGGAGGCTTTTAAAACCCAGATCAGGCCCCCTGCACCTACTCTAGAGTAAAAATACAAAAAAAAAAGGATGTAGGTGCTAGATACTGATTGTCTGTTTTGGCCCTCCAAGAAGACTTTCTCTATGAACGCATGTGCTGCAACCATCCAAGAAGGAATTTCATTACCACTGGAACGTAAGCTTCTCTCCGCTAGAAGTAGGACCCTTTCTGTGGAACAGCCAACCAACAGCCAACAGCCCACCAGGCCTGAACCATCAGAACTTTTACGAAATGCGATAAAAACATCCCTTCTATGACCACTTTTGGGGTATCCCCAAGTTAGTTGCTATTTTGATGCCTTTTTTATATCCTTTGCTGCTGTTTTTTTTAGGATTATGCTGTGGAGCCACAGATTGTTCGTGTTCACTGTTTTTATAAAGAAGTCATGTTCACTTTTGTAAGCTGCTTCGAAGGCTCTTGTAACCAAATGTTGGGGTAGGATTTATTTATTTCTTTAAAGATGCGTACGCATAACAAGTGCTTTATATCGTGGCTGTAACATCTATCAGAAGCTTACCATGCAGTTTACCACCATTGCATAAAAGTCTACACATGACCACCAATAGAGCGCATGGTCACTCCTGGCAGGTGCATGGATGTTCTCCACAAACTGTAGGTGATACAACATGAATGGAAGAACTTCCTACATGGAGACTGCTTTTGATGCCTACTCACTACAAGTATAATTAGGACAGCAATGTAACTTACTTTATAAAGGACAGTCCTCTATTTGGAAGTGTTCTGTCTTTGAAGGGCTGTCCAGTCCAAATCTGGTTTAAAGACAATGGACCCTAAGAATGGAGAGCAGCAGGGGCCTTGAAGTTACCCATCTACAGTTAGCACCTGGACAGCAGGCTGAGCAGGCATACAGGCCGCAATCCTCCTCTCTACAGTGAGATGTATTGTATTTCTGTTCAAATTATGGTAATTATTTCTAGATTTGCATAAAATTTCCATATGCTAATTTATAAGTATAGATGCACATCTGTGCCCCCTTTCAAAGCAATAGATTTTCTCTCTTCTTTTTTGTTAAGGCATAAGTGTGCACCAATCCCAACATATGCTAATGGAGGCTATTATAATACATAGGGTCAGTTCTTCTACTTAGTAAGCGTATGAGCTACTTAAGCTTCCATCCCAGTTTCTTGACTTAGGAGCAGAAGTGGTGTGGCATGGGAGCACCCTGCACCCCAAACACCCCCATCTTGTGTACTTATCTGAAAGCTCTTGCAAGGGATCCACTGGCAACCTACAGGGGTTTGCTGGTTTATGGTGGGAGAAGGACTCAGAAGTCACATCTCAAACTTCAATGTAAATCCGATGCAGATCTTATAAGACAGGACTTTAGGCCTCAGATACTGCAAAAGTAGCCCCAGACACAAGACCTCTTGGGGTCCTTTGAAAGCTTCAGATTCGTCTGAGATAGGAACACAGGCCTGAAAACGTCACAGGAGTTAGTTGGAATTTGAAGCCCAGGCTATAATGGATTAGGCAAGGGGTAGGCAGCCTGGTGCCCTCCAAATGTGTTGGACTACAAATCCCATTGGCCCCAGCCAGCATGGGCAATAGCAGCTCTGAGAGTTGTAGACCGAAATACCTAGAGGTCACCAGCAGGGCCGGCACCAGCTTCCAGTGGTCCCTTGGCATAGTGGAGCTGAAGGCCCTACTTACAAACCACCCCAGCATGCTCCTGCAACCACAGCCCTCACTCCCACCCTTTTAACTGGGCCACCGGTGACAGCGCCTCCACCTCTGCCCCCGCCCCCGCCACCACCTCTTCTTTGCCCTGCCCTATTGGCAAAAGGAGGTGTTGCAGCCGCCGCCACGCGGGCAAGCCTGAATGACCTGCACTGCTCCGTCGGGAAGTACAACTCCCCCCCGCTTACATCTTGAGTAGCAGCGATCTGAACCAGTAAAACTACTTCTGAGGGGGTGGCCAATGAGGGAGTTTGGCTTTCAAAAGAAGGGATGTGGGCCTTGAAGGCTCGCCCAGCTGGCTGCCGCGCACTTCTCTTCGCCAGTGGGGAAGGCCGAGGAGGAGGAGTTGCCGCTGCTGCCACCACAGCAGTCTGGCCCTGGCAGCAGCAAGGTCAGAGCTGGCCTGGCCTGGGCCCTGTGGGTCCCCTGGGCCCGGGGCAGCTGTCCACCCTTGCCGACAACTGATGCCCAGCCTGGGCACCAGGTGGCTACCCCTGGGTTACACTCTATATGCTCTGGAAAGGCCGTGCAGGCAACAGACATCAAATATCACCCATGCTTCCCAGTGCTCTTCCTTGTTAGCATAACTCAGCAATTAAAACCACAAGGAAAGTGTGCAGCACTGAACGTGAAATGACAAGAATGTTGTAAGGAGTTCCGAGCCAAAACGGCGCTAGATATTATCAGAAAACGCTGCAGTTTCAGGCCCAATTCCCCCCAGGATCCCCCCCCCCATCACACACATACTCCTTTCCTTGTACGCTCTCATTCGCTCACCTGTTCTTCCTCATCCACACTTCAGCACTCTATGGCCAGTGTGCTGCAGGACTACACTGAGAGCTTAGAGTGGTCATGTTAAAATGCAATTTGAAGTGCACACAGGCAAGGGAAGGGATCGAGGGATGGGGAGAAGGGACAAGAAAGCCCAAAGCCCAACATTTCTTGGCAAGCTCGACTTTGGTTGCCTAGAAACTCGTCTTGAAAAACAAACACTATATTTGTTTCTCTTTTTCAACTTACAATGTAAAGTGAACCGTACAGAGATGGCTATGAGACACGTCCCTTGGCCAGTCACCAGGGCAAACTATTCCTTCTTGTTAAGCTGAAAATATTAATGCCAGGTGTTCAAGTGCTGAATTACAAGAAAGTGAGCAAAGTATTTCTCTCCTCTGCACAGAAGATAAAGGAAAGCTCTCCATATATCCTTGAGGCAAGAGTATGCTTGTGTGTGACCTTTTCCTGTTTCTATAACATACCAGAGCAGTGGTCAACATCTCAGGGATTACTGTTTTCCAGGCAGTGGCATTTGGGGTCCAGAAGATACCATACCTTGCAAATCAACCTCTTTAACATGTGGTCATGGTATAGCAAAGTCAGTCCCACCTAGCAGTAAAGGGTTCACCATTATGCACTCAGATCTAAGTGAGCATCATTCACAAAACCTCAGAGAGAGAGAGAGAGAGAGAGAGAAGAGAGAGCACATCACAATATGGAATGCATTCTAACTCTTGCAACTTTTGAAAACATTTTTTTTTTTTTTTTGGTCTTATGAGGGAAACTGTGGGAAAACATTTTACCACACCTTGATTACAATTTTATAGACCTGCTGGAGGACAGATCAAATTGCTCTGTGGGATGATTCTGGCAGCGAACAAGTAGGCAACAACCTTGCCTTGGTAGATGCAAAAGCAGACACAAACTAGAGCATTGCAAAATCTAAGGATACTGTCTCTCTCTCTCTCTCTCTCTATATATATATATATATATATGCGCGCGCACGTGTGTACCAACCTGATTCACACTTCACAGACTGATATGCAGATCAGAATGCAGTTATAGAAACATAGAATCACAGGGTGGGAAGGGGCCTACAAGACCATCGAGTCCAACCCCCTGCTCAGTGCAGGAAGCCTGATTCCCAGGCGGTCTCCCATCCAAGTACTACCCAGGGCTGACCCTGCTTAGCTTCTGAGATCAGACAAGATCAGGCACATCCAGCCCTTTATCCAGCCTTTGGTTTTCACACCTCTGAATTTTGCAATACGGTTTTTGGCTCAAAGACCTATCAAAATGTGTATTTTAGGTTTAAATGCATACAAAAGAATGTGATTCGTGTGTGTGTGTATTTAAATGACAGATTGATGTGGATATGGGACAGAATGCACTTATGACTCCAAATTTACCCCACCGAGAACGCATTATACTCTTTGTCCCGGATTACCTGACTGCTTTTTGTTTGTTGGCAAACAAACATGTGTCTGAAAGATTTGCGCAATCATCTTTAGCCCATTTTGACTCATAAATTGAGGACTATCATAGTTAATTATGCCACTATCCAACTGCATTGTTCTATACTAATGACCCGTTTCACTCTATAATTATAGTGTATTGATACATATCATTATTTCTTTTTAGCTGTGAATTTTTAAACTTTCCATTTCAAAGTTAGACCTTGATGTGGTCTAGAATATATGTCTGTACATTTCTCCTGGGTCCCCATCATAGAGGTCCCCCAAATACTTCTCTTTATTGTGAAGAACTGTGAAAGGTAGATATTTAGTGAAAGGCAAGAAGAAAAGAATGTGTACTGTTCTATAAAATATACTTTCTAAGCTTTAGAATAAAAAATGTAACCCCCTCTAAAATAAAAAAAACCACTAAATTAACTTGGAACAACCTAAGAATAGAACACACTGGTAGACAAACACTGGTTTTAATGTTTGACACAAGATAGTTGCAGTGTCTCCCGTCCTTTGCTAGTCCAGGGATGTCAAACCTCTTTCAACTCAAGAGCCAAATTCAATTTTAAAGAAGCTTTCAGAGACCACACTTGGGTGAGGCCAAAAGCAAAAGGGGTTGGGCCAATGTGCCAAAATATTTTAGCTTATTTAAGGAGCTATGCATGTTTAGACAGAAAATGTCCTACAACTCCCAGCATTTCCCAGCCAGCATATTTGACAAAAGTCACAGAAGATCATTCTTCAGAGTGAATTTGTTTAAACTTTGATCTAAAAAGCTTGTCAGCTTCAGAGCCAGTAATCAAAGCTGTTTGTGATTGACCTCACTTGTTAGCCCATCACTCTTCAAGGGCTCTCCTAATTATGCTCTTGACCTGCCTTTTTGTTCTAACTCCAAGCAGTCCCAGGTCCTCACCATGAACCTGCCTGGAGACCAGGGGCTGAATCCAGACATAGGAATGTGCAATTCCCCATCCCCTGTTTCCTATGTAGCACCCCTGAAAATGCTACATAGAGGGGCAGGGGATTCTGGTGACTGGGGTAACTGTCATGGTGGGAGGGAGGATCCCCCAAGATCAGGCAGAGGCACCTTCTGTCAAGAGAAGGCAGATCCTGGATCCAACCCCAGGATGTTTGAAATCAAGCACTAGCAACCATAGGTCAAGGCACAGGATGCGTCCTGACCAGGGTATAAATTAACTCAAACCACTCAGAATATTGGGGTCACAGTAGAAAGTCCACTGGCAGTGTCAGGTGACTGTACTGCAGCAACTGAAAAGCCAAAACTTAGTCTCAAGAATGATTAGGGAAGAGATGGAAATTAAAAAGTGCCAAGCATCACAATGCCATCATAGACATCTACAATATACCCGTATTATGGATCTTGTGTGCCATTCTACATGCTGCATTTCAAAAAGGATACTACAGAGCTGGAAAAGATACCCCACCCCCAAAAGGTAACAAAATGACTGGGAGAATGAAAAATGTTTTTGTAGAAAGAGTTCTTTCAATTTTGGCTTTTATTTTATTTTCAGACTTATCCAGAGGATTCTGCAAACCATGCCACAAACAGTGCCCAGCCCCATCTGATGGACGGAAATCACCTCCATTCTCTAGAAATGCAAAAGATGCAGAAGGGGACTCAACCCCTTGGTTTATTTGGAGGGTAATGTTTGGACCAACCATAAGTGGAGAGCCCAAAGCCCAGGCATTCTTGAATTTCTGATCTAATCTATGAAGTCACATAGAAACTGTCCCAAGGATCACATACAGAAGGAGCTTATGCCACCAGCAGCAAGTAACTGAGCCCTTACAGATGTCATATCTGTGAGGAAACAACATGGTTAGGTGGTGAGGGGGGTAGAATGCTGATAGATCTGCATTCATTTCAAGATTTGAAATGAAGGCACATAGGCCAGGATTGGAGCGTCCCACTCCAATGTTGCCCTACTGCCTGTGTTTAGTCTTTCTAAACAGATAGAACATCTGGAAAGGTCTCTGACAGTGCAATCCTGTATGCGTCTATTAAGCAGTAAGTCCAGTTGTCAAATTGGTATATGCCTGAGCTGAGAGCAATGATGCAAGAGGGGAGATGGCTAGAATGCAGGTGGAGAGACTCATGCCAAGCCCAACCAAACACAGCTGGATATCGACCCTTTGCTGTGGCAGTGATGGTAGCCAAAGGAGAAGTTATTTTCCACTATCTTTTCAGTATTTCCCTGCCCCTCCACAGTATTGTCAGCTTTGGTTCATGGCCTTTTGCAATCTGGGCCAGGCAGATATAGAATCATAAAATCATAGGGTTGGAAGGGGCCTACAAGACCATCGAGTCTAATCCCCTGCTCTGTGCAGGAAGCCTGATTCCTAGGCAGTCTCCCATCCAAGTACTAACCAGGCCTGACCCTGCTTAGCTGCTGAGACGAGATCAGGTGCATCCAGCCCTATGGTGGAACCTCCAGTAGCATGCTGAGATGAACTGGAGAGTCATTTTGAAGGTAAAGTTGCCTGCATCTGACACACAACCCAGACTTCACAGTTAATGCAGTTCTGTTAGAAGAGGCATCCAGAGCATCAACTGATCTAGTTTTATATTGAATGACATTCAGTTGCTGAAGCCTAAAGATGTGAACAAGGTACTTGGCCATGTCCAGGCAACCACCTGTGTGCTGCACCATTGCTCTTCATAGCTCCTTTTGTTTAATAGGAGGGGGTCTCCAGATTGTTCCAGGAAATTGTAAATAGAGAGGATGGTAGTTGGATACCTCCTGAAGTAACTTAACCTGGAATATATAAACAACTATAGGCCTATTGCTAATGTCTCATACCTGGGCTGAGTGCACTCCAGGCACTCTTGTATGAACTTGGTTTTCTCGATCCATTTCAGTTAGGCTTCAGGCCTGATTTTGGAACTGTCTTGGTCACCCTGTGAGAAGACCGTTGCTGAAAGAGGGACAGGGAGTCTGTGACCTTGTTGATTCTATTGAACTTCACAGAGACTTTTGATCCATCAACCATGATATCCTTCTGGATAGTTGTCTGGGTTGGGTGTTGGAGGTACCGTGTTGCTGTGGTTCTGCTCCAACTTGAATGGCCAATTTGATCAGGTAGTGCCAAGAAATTATTGCTCAGTGCCTTGGCATTTATGCTTTGGGATTAAGCAGGTCTCTATTTTATCCCCCATGATGTTTACCTTCTACACGAAACCTCTGGGAGAGGTTATCCAGAGATATGGAGTAGGGTGTCATAAATATATGGATAACAGCCAGCTCCATCTTGTCTTTTCATCAAATCCAGGTGAGGCAGTGGGTGTTCTGAATCAGTGTCTGGGTGTGGAAATGACCTGGATGAAGGCCAACAAACTGAGACACAACGCAGACAAGACACAGGTACTTTTAGAAGGTAGTTCATTATGCCTGGTTTGGATTAGGTTGCACTCCCCCTAAAGCAGAGGTGGGCAACACAGGAACCTGCATATGATTTGACCTACAGCTCCCTTCATGCACATGACATAGCAGGAGAACCGGAGTTAAGCAGTGATGACACCATGTTTGAACAACACATTTGCTGCCACAGTTATTGCTTGTTGACAGCTTCACATTTGCTGCCTCTCATGCTGGGCTGGGAAGGCACAAAACCTCTATCCCAGGAGTGGACAATTTGTGGCCTTCCAGATGTTTTGGCCTACAAGTCCCAGCATCCCTCACCATCAGCTATGCTGCCTAGGCCTGATGGGAGTTGTAGGCCAAAATATCTGGAGGGCAACAAGTGGCCCACCCCTGTCCTAAAGGATCTAGATTACCTCTGCAAAATCAGGTGGTTTCTAGAGAAGGGCCTGTTTAGTGTTGGTCCCCAGTTATAGAATGGCCTCCCCAGAAAGGCTCACCAAGTGCCTACATTATGATCTTTTGGGCACCAGGCACTATACTTTTCAAACTTTTCAGTACTTTTGTTGTACCAATGTTATTCTCTGCTACTGGTTTTATTCTGTTTTAGATTTATTTTCATATTATATTTTTATATTTTATGTTGTACAACAAAACAAGTGAGAGAACTTTCATTTTTCAGTAATGATATACCACACAATAGCAAACAAAATAAATTACTCTCAGGTAAGTGGGTAAACCCCTTCATGGATCACTGCCTTGTTGTGGCGAAGGGGCTTGCGTAACTCAGTGAAGCCATAAGCTATGCCGTGCAGGGCCACCCAAGACGGACAGGTCATGGCAGAGAGTTCTGACAAAATGTGGTCCACTGGAGAAGGAAATGGCAACCCACTCCAGTATTCTTGCCAAGAAAACCCCATGGAACGTATCACAAGGCTAAAAGAGATGACGCCGGAAGATGAGCCCCTCAGGTCGGAAGGTGTCCAATATGCTACTGGGGAAGAGCAGAGGGTATTTCCAAGTAGCGCCAGAAAGAGTGAAGCGGCTGGGCCAAACCCAAAAGGACACTCAGCTGTGGATGTGTCTGGCGGTGAAAAGAAAATCCGATGCTGTAAAGAACAATATTGTTTAGGAACCTGGAATGTCAGATCAATGAATCAAGGTGAGCTGGAGGTGGTCAAACATGAGATGGCAAGATTGAACATCGACATCTTGGGAATCAGCAAACTAAAATGGACAGGCATGGGCGAATTTAATTCAGGTGACCATCATATCTACTATTGTGGGCAAGAATCCCTTAGAATAAATGGAGTAGCACTCATAGTCAACAAAAGGGTGGGAAAAGCAGTACTGGGGTACAATCTTAAAAATGATAGAATGATCTCAGTACAAATCCAAGGCAAACCATTCAACATCACAGTAATTCAAGTCTATGCCCCAACCACTGATGCCGAAGAAGCTGAGGTTGATCGGTTCTATGAAGACCTACAACACCTTCTAGAACTAACACCAAAAAAAGATGTCCTCTTCATCATAGGGGACTGGAATGCTAAAGTAGGAAGTCAAGAAATCACTGGGATAACAGGCAGGCATGGCCTTGGTCTACAAAATGAAGCAGGACAAAAGCTAATAGAGTTTTGCCAGGAGAACATGCTGATCATAGCAAACACTCTTTTCCAACAGCAAAAGAGGCGACTCTACACATGGACATCACCAGATGGACAATATCGAAATCAGATTGATTATGTCCTTTGCAGCCAAAGATGGAGAAGCTCCATACAGTCAGTAAAAACAAGACCTGGAGCTGACTGTGGCTCAGATCATGAGCTGCTTGTTGCAAAATTTCGTCTTAAATTGAAGAACGTCGGGAAAACCACTAAACCGTTCAGGTATGACCTAAATCATATCCCTGATGAATATACAGTGGAGGTGAGGAATAGATTTCAGGGATTAGACCTGATAGACAGAGTGCCTGAGGAACTATGGACGGAGGTCCGTAACATTGTTCAGGAGGCAGCAACGAAATCCATCCCAAAGAAAAAGAAATGCAAGAAAGCCAAGTGGCTGTCTGATGAGGCTTTACAATTAGCTGAGGAAAGAAGGGAAGCGAAAAGCAAGGGAGAAAGGGGAAGATATACCCAACTGAATGCAGAGTTCCAGAGAATAGCAAGGAGAGACAAGAAGGCCTTCTTAAATGAACAATGCAAAGAAATCGAGGAAAACAACAGAATGGGAAAGACTAGAGATCTCTTCAAGAAAATTGGAGATCTCAAGGGAACGTTTTGTGCAAAGACGGGCATGATAAAGGACAAAGAAGGCAGGGACCTAACAGAAGCAGATGAGATTAAGAACAGGTGGAAAGAATACACAGAAGAACTATACAGGAAAGATCTTAATGTCCCTGATAGCCATGATAGTGCGGTCACTGAACTTGAGCCGGACATCCTAGAGAGTGAAGTCAAGTGGGCCTTAGGAAGCATTAGTAACAACAAAGCTAGCGGAGATGACAGTATTCCAGCCGAGCTATTTAAAATCCTAAAAGATGATGCTGTTAAAGTGCTGCATTCAATATGCCAACATATCTGGAACACTCAACAGTGGCCACAAGACTGGAAAAGGTCAGTTTACATTCCAATTCCAAAGAAGGGCAACGCCAAAGAGTGTTCAAACTACCGCACAATTGCGCTCATTTCACATGCCAGCAAGGTGATGCTCAAAATCCTACAAGCTAGGCTTCAGCAGTATGCGAACCGAGAACTACCGGAAGTACAAGCTGGGTTTCGAAGAGGCAGAGGAACTAGAGATCAAATCGCCAACATTCGCTGCATCATGGAGAAAGCAAGAGAATTCCAGAAAAACGTCTATTTCTGCTTCATTGACTACGCTAAAGCCTTTGATTGTGTGGATCACAACAAACTGTGGCAAATTCTTAAAGTGATGGGAGTACCAGACCACCTTACCTGTCTCCTGAGAAACCTGTACGAGGGTCAAGAAGCAACAGTAAGAACCAGACATGGAACAACCGATTGGTTCCAAATTGGGAAAGGAGTACGACAAGGCTGCATATTGTCACCCTGCTTATTTAACTTATATGCAGAGTACATCATGAGAAATGCCGGGTTGGATGAATCAGAGGTCGGAATTAAGATTGCTGGGAGAATTATCAACAACCTCTGATATGCAGACGATACCACCCTAATGGCAGAAAGCGAAGAGGATCTCAAGAGCCTCTTGTTGAGGGTGAAAGAGGAGAGTGCAAAAGCTGGTTTGAAACTCAACATTAAAAAAACGAAGATCATGGCATCTGGCCCCATCACTTCCTGGCATATAGAAGGGGAAGAAATGGAAGCAGTGACAGATTTTACTTTCTTGGGCTCCAAGATCACCGCAGACGGTGACTGTAGCCATGAAATTAAAAGACGCTTGCTCCTTGGGAGGAAAGCTATGGCCAACCTAGACAGCATAGTAAGAAGCAGAGACATCACCTTGCCGACAAAGGTCCGTCTAATCAAAGCTATGGTTTTCCCAGTAGTAATGTATGGCTGTGAGAGCTGGACTATAAGGAAGGCTGAGCGCCGAAGAATTGATGCTTTCGAACTGTGGTGCTGGAGAAGACTCTTACGAGTGCCCTGGACTGCAAGGAGGTCAAATCAGTCGATCCTAAAGGAAATCAACCCTGAGTGCTCATTGGAAGGACAGATACTGAAGCTGAAGCTCCAATATTTTGGCCACCTGATGCGAAGAGAAAACTCCCTGGAAAAGACCCTGATGCTGGGAAAGACTGAAGGCAAAAGGAGAAGGGGACGGCAGAGGATGAGATGGCTAGATAGCATCACGGATGCAATGAATATGAACGTGAGCACGCTCCGGGAGAGAGCGCAGGACAGGAAGGCCTGGCGTGCTATGGTCCATGGGGTCACGAAGAGTTGGACACGACTGAACGACTGAACAACAACAACAACAAAGTGGGTAAAACAATATGAATTACTTAGGTCCTTTGGATACCAAGAGCTCATACAAAGATAGTTGCCTAGGAAATCACAGGCCTTGCAAAGCCATACCAAACTAACTCCATGGAGTGGTTATCCATTTTCTTTTAGGAAAATTTGACCCTGTATTGGAAGGATCCCAAAAGAGATACATGCAGACTAATCAATTGACTCTAGCCTCCTGTTTACTGCAACATCATCCTTGGAAACTATTTGGGAGAATTAATTCAATATGTTCAATAAAAAAATGTTTAAAAGCCAGCCCTGCCAATAACCTGGGCATCAAGCATATATATTTACTTAAAAAAAAAAAACACTTTTCTTTAACTGAAGCTTAAGTTGCTGGTGTCCCACAAGGGACAACATAATTTTCAGATCCAAACTTTCTACAGTGAGGAGGAGGAAGTGCAGAAGAGTTTAATTCAACAACTGCTATCAAAGTTATATAGCAATTATTTTTAAAAAATACTGTAACAAGGACATAATAGGTAGCCCACATTTTAACAATTATGGCACAAGTCAAGTCCAAGAAAATTAAGAGCTACAGCACAATGGCAGGTTACATGTTCTTCACACAGAAGGTCCCAGGTTCAATTCCTGGCATCTCCAAGTAGGAGGTTAATTTATTTTCGATTGTGAGCCTACAGACCAGGCCTGTATTTTTTCTCTGTATAACACTATTAGTATTTTTATGGTTAATAGCTTATTTCTTAGGAACTCAGAGGAGAGATCTCTCCACCTCAACCACCACCACTACCCATCTGAAAGAGAAATTTGGATCACTCCAATTGCATTCCCTCACCCAAATCATAATGAAACGTGAGTTCTTCTGAAAATATTCTTCAGTACAGCTTTGAATAGATTTTTTTAAAAAGGTAGACACTCAACATTTCCGGATCAAACCAAGATAGCTAAAAAATAATCATGCAAGTAAATACTCTCAAAGGAAAAACTAAAACCAAGCCTAATTTCATTGCAGGGCAGGATAATATCACTAAATACAGGTTCATAATTTTAAAAACTGAGTATTTACACTGGCTGAACCTGTCAGTTTCACTTTCCCCCACATGCAGATTTTTAAAACCACAAGTTCTTTCTCTCCTGAATATGAAGAACTTGGCAGGTTTTGCTAAATTCTTATTAAATAACAAACTGAAACAAAATTCTCACTCCTCTGCACTGGCCAAATTCAACAGGTACAGCTATTCCCAGCATGGAAGGGACCACAATGAACCTGCTTTTAAAAACAAGGAGCCTGTCCAAAAAAATAATAATTAAAAAATGTGGCAAGCTAATTAAGCACTAATATTTTGAATACATAGGGATTCAACCCAGACTTTTAAAGGCTGAGTGCTCAAAGATGCCATAGGCCTTTATGGGCGAATGTCTGTTTTGGTTTCTCCCACATTCAATTTTTTAAAAAATCTCAAATTCTTTTTGTCTTGAGTATAGAGAACTTTGAGATCTTTGGTCGATTAATATGCAAACCAAACTGAAACAAAATTCTCACCTATCCCTAGACTGCACATGTACACTTTGCTGAAAGCTTCAGGTCCTTCAAGTCTTTTTTCTTCTTCTGCACACCAGGTTACTAATGCACGCAAGCTCTTCTTGCACACATTGAAACACAAAAAGGATTCTCGATGCTATATTGCACATGGTCCCATCAAGATTCCTTTCTGCATGTTGATACATCAATACATAGAATGTCTACTTAGGTATCATCTCAATAGAGGACAAAGGAGTATATGGATTTGCATAGCATTTGCATGTGCTTATTTATATATATAGATGCAAATTTGAAATTTCTATAATTTAAATAGTAATACATCACATCTCACCCTAGTGGGGAAGACCAGGTGACCTGTGTCCCTGCTCAGTTTGCTATGTGGGTGCTAACAATTGATGGACAGCATCAAGATTTCTACTGCTATCCCTTGTTACGGCTTGTTTTATCTTTACATTGGACCTTGGCTGGACCGCCCTTCAAAAATTAAGATACATGGCCAACACACACAAGTGACTGTGCTTCAGTAAAATAATCTTCTCATTCATATATATATATATATATATATATATATATATATATATAAAATTCAAAGTCAGGAGTTAGTTGGTCATACCTTTTTGACTGCCTTCCCATTGACTGATTCTCATGAAACACACTTCATTGGAAAGCTCTTGACATGCACGTTCCATCAATAACATCGGTTTTCATTATAATTCAAAGTCGGGAGTTTATTTATTCTATAAAGCTTTTTTTAGAATTAGGTTATCTTCTATAACAATGTACTATAAAGTTTTATTTTTTATATCAAAAAGTGAAGTATAATTAAACAAACATAATTAATTGCAAATTGGAGCAAAATGAAATATGAACACAAAAAAGTCTCTGTGCACCTTTATAAACAGGGGTAGAGGCCAAAGTGCAATGATATGCCAGTAACAAATGGCCTGTAAACAAATCAAGAAGGGATTACGAGATACCTACAGTTACAAGTAACCCAGTCAAAGTTTAGTTAGTGTTCAAAAAGGGAGTCTCTAGCTCTTACATTTAATTTAACAAAATCACATTTAAAAGTCTCCGTGCACCTTTTGAAACACAGATGCAGGCCAAAGTACAATGATATGCTAGTAGGGATGTGCGAAAGTCACTTACCTTTTCAAAGGGGGTGATTCGTGGGGGGGGGAGGTGCTCTGCACCTCCCCCCAAAATCCTAACCTGGCCAGCTCCGCTCCGTAGCAACTCCGCGGAGCCGCCAGCCGGGTGCATTCGCAGACGTGCGGAGCCTGTGGACGCAAATGGCGGCGGCTACAGTGGCCGCCATTAGCGCCCCTGTTTTTTTGCCATGATAGGCTATGTAAATATTTATGTAGCTTATCACAGAAAAAAAAACAGGAACACAAATGGCGGCCGCCATAGCCGCCATTTGCATTCCCTTTTTTTGCCGTGATAGGCTATGTAAATATTTACATAGCCTATCACGGCCTCCACAGGGATGCAAATGGCGTCCCTGCGTTAGCTGTGATAGGCTACGTAAGTATTTACATAGGCTAAGTATTTACGTAGCCTATCACAGCAAAAATGGGGAAGCAAATGGCACCAGGTAAGTGCTCCATTTTGCGTGCCTTTCGCGGGGTGGTGTGGCAGGGGGCTTCGTTCCACCATGGATTTCGGGTTGCCAAATGCACTGGCATTCGGCCTCACTGAGATCCGTGGCGGAATTCTCTGACATCCCTATATGCTGGTAACAAACAGCCTGTAAACAAATCATGAGGGATCTATGTTGCCATCAGTCATGTGCACTCACTGACAAATAGGGATGGTGCAGGTGCCCGATTCCACCCAGGAATCCAGAGAGAACCCACCCTGCCCACTCCCCTGAGCTGCACTCACAAAGCACATGCCCCTGCTCACCTCCCGCCTTCGCTCACCCTGGTGGTGGCAGTGAGCTCTGCATTCGCCATTTTTCAGAAAAATGGCGATCATGAAAATATGCACATTCACGTATATGCAAAATGGGGCCATGAATGGCCCATATATGCAAGATTAAAGGCAAGCAAACACCTGAAATCTTGCATATATGGGTGATTAATGGCCCCATTTTGCATATGTGCAAATATGCGCATTTTCGTGATCACCATTTTATTTTTCAAAAAATGGCAATTGCAGAGCTCGACAAGGGTTCCCAAGTGAGTGCGGGTGGCGCAGCAAGCGGTGGTGAGCCTGAGCACGGCTCAGGTGCACGCAAGTGGTGGCAGAGGCTGGGCGGGTACCTGGAGAACCCAGATTGGGGGGGGGGTGCCCATCCCTATTGGCAAACTTCAAGATTCAAGTTGTCAATGGACCAGAACAAGGATGTTACAGTGGCCGCCCTGGAGTTTATACCAAGAACATTGTATTTAAGGGAGTTTTATAAAGATAAAAGATATAACACTTTGAATGTTTCAATAAAAGCAGTTAGTTCTGTTAAACCTTTCATAAGATTTTATTTTTCTCTGCAAACTGTATTCGTGGGTAACCAACTGGTAATAATAATAATACTAAAGACAGACATTAATGAAATAAAGGAACTGAAAGCTGCAGTGAACCATGCATGAACCAATTCTAGAATTAATTTTGGAAATTCTCTTGGAAGGAAGGTGGAGTGAAAATGGGGCAGAGCCAACCCACAGAATAATCATGGAATGGGGGAAATCAGTGATATCTCCCTACTGTCAGTCACATAACCTAAGAGTTGGAACCACTACACAAGTTCAAGTTTGCTACTGTATTGGTCACCCAGCAAATACACGAGACGTAAGGATAAAGTTTAGTTTCTTTACCCACTTTTGTTCTACTAAACAGCCTTCCCCAACCTGGTGCCCTCTAGATGTTTTGGACTACAAGTCCCAGCATTTGTGACTATTGTCTATGATGGCTGGAGCTGATGGGAGTTGAAGTCCAAAATATCTGGAAAGCATCAGGTTTGAGAAGGTTGTACAAAAACAAACAGCCATTCATTGGGATAAGACCTAAAGAGGTTCATCATTCTATGACCTCCCATGTTATGGTCTGAGAGTAGGTCTGATGCCCTGTTCCCCCGATCCCCCATTTCTTAATTCTATTCAATTTGTTGTAGGATATTTTGAGGGAAAGGAGGAGAAGCCGCTATGCAGACCCACCCGTGATTTAGCAATAGCTAGGAAGATAAAAGGCTAAAGATAGGGATGCTTGAGAAATTTGATCTTTGCAAATTCCAGTATGAACTTCCCTGAGCTAATGTGCAGAGCAGATTGGAACACAGCTATCCAGCTGATGTGTGTATTTCTCCAAATTTTGAGCCAAGAACAGCATTGCAGCAAGTGTCAAAATACATTTTAAATGGGTATTTTAAATACATTTTAAATGGGTATTTTGTTCAGAAAATGAGTATTTAAATGCAAATGTTCTTTCTTTTCTTTTCTTTTTTGAAAGATTTGCAAAGCAGTGCAGAAACAGGACTGGATACACTTACAAGTGAACATGCGAAAGTGGCATGGATGAGATATATAGTTTTTATCCATCCCTGCTTTGAAGTCAGATTATTTGAGTTGTCTTGTTTAAGTATGGCGTTTTTCATTTTGATTGGGAGTGGGTAAGAGCTATGGGCTGTATTGCTTTAAAAAAAGTCAAGGGAGAGAAAATATATTATTATTTATTTATTAAAAGAATTTTTTTTAAAACTCACCCTTCATTCTAGGATATCAGGGTGGCTTACAAGAGGCATAAAAAACAAGATATGCCACAATGCAATAAATTTACAGAGTAACGTCACCACGGATATATGAAACTTTCAACTATGTTTGCAAATCATCTGAAAATGTCATGTTTACCATCCTGGACATGAGTGTGGGGGCAGCAGAAAGTTTTCAAGAAATGTTCACAAATTCATGAAAAATTATTATCACATTTGAAAAATGTGCATTTTTTAAAAAGTGCATTTTTATGCTTTACTGAGTAGGGGGAAAGTGCACACTTTTGAGATTATGCACAGAAATGTGTATTTTTCCTGTTCAAAATGTACACTTTTCCCGTTTGAACAAGCCCAATAGTTTGAAAATATAAATGGAAGCAAGGCTTGAAACTGCATTTCAGAGAATTTTGGCAAGCTCAAAAATTGCAAGTTCTTTCATCCCTAATTACAACAAAACAAAAGCCAAAAAAAAAAAAAAAAAGCAAACCAAACAACCAGACCAGCATAACATTTTAAATTCCTGGCCAAAAACGTTTTAACCTGGCACCATAAATGATAGCAGTATTGGTATATTCAACCGTATTAGCACTTAATTAGGGTTGCCACCTCTTTTTTCTGACAGGCTCCTTAACAGCTATATGGCGGGCAGGTACATTATTTATTGTATTTATTATTACATTTATATCCCACCTTTCCTCCAAGGAACCCAAGGCAGCATACATAATCCTCCTCCTCTCTATTTTATCCTCACGACGACCCTGTGAGGTAGGTTAGGCTGAGAGTCGGTGACTGGCCCAAAGTCACCCAGTGAGCTTCATGGCCGAGCGGGGACTAGAAGCCAGATCATCTGCATCCCAGTCCAACACTCTAACCATGGACCTTTCCATGCTGGGAATAGCTGTACCAATGGAATTTGGCTGCTGCCAGTGGGTGAGAATTTCACTTACATTTGCTTTTAATAGGAATTTATCAAATTGGAAAGTTCTTCATATTCTGGAGAGAATTAACTTGAGATGTTAAAAATCTGAAAGCAGGAGAAAGCAAAGCTGACAGATTCGCTCTTCCCTGTCAGTCACTGAACTGTTGCCCTAACACAGAGGTGGCATAAGCCAAAGGTGGAAGAATGGTGAAGGTATTGTAAACTGCCTTGGACTTTGGGACTGGGAATAGGCAGGACATAAACAGAAAGAGTGCTGTGACTGTACTGATTTTATTTTTATTTCTAACCCAGTACTGATTTTGAGGAAATCTTTTTAGCACACTGAATTCTTTGAAAGAGCTCTGCAGGTGGGTTATGCAATAATAGCTGATGTCTTGCTAACAACAGAATTATCAGTCTAAAACCAAACCTGAATACACACACAGGTTTTTTTGTTTTTGTTTTTTAAATATGAGATCTAACCATTTGGAAAACAATCCAAATTATCAGCCAAAACTATCCCTCTTCTCTCTGCACTGATATTTATTGTGCAACTGTGATCCTTAACTTAAGGTACCAAAAGGAATCAGATCAAATTCAAAGAGAGCATAATGAAGCAATAATCATTCTTAAATAAATAGTTTCTCAACTCCATTATTTATTCCACATGGTATGGATTGAACCCGTTCAGCAGATACCATTTCAGTTTGCTCCATCCTGTTTCCACATCAGTTTGCAACTTCTATTTTTATTTTTTATTTTTAAGTATACACAAGAACATTGAGTGCAATTCTATCCAGATAGGTGGCCGCCTCCAAACTCAGAGGCGACCGCCTATCCAAAGCAGGGCAGGAGAAGCATGGAGGGGATTGTTCCCTCCGCGCTTCTCCTGCCCTGCATTTTGGGCTAGACAATTGTGGCTGTCTAGCCATGGGGGGGCTGAGTGGGGGAGGAGGCTGCTGTATGACACATTGGATGTGTCCTACAGGCATTTCTACCCTCCCTGCCGTGGATTGCCCCCAGCCACGCCCCTTTTTGGCCGCTCCGTGCTCCTCTCGCAAGCGCGGAGGATGGGGCTGTTCTGTGCTGCCTCCAAGGCAGTATGGAAGTGCGGTGAGGTTGGTTCTCCGGGAACCAACCTTGGAGCGCAGGCTCCGAGGTTGGTTCCCACACAGGATATCTTATGTCCGTCTAGCCACTGTCTAGCAGCCATAGGATTGCTCCCTTAGGCATTTTCATGCACATTTCTCCTCAGATATGTATTTCTGTATGCATTTTTGCCTAATATACACTTTTTTTGCAAGAAGTTCTCTTATATAATGCTTTTGGGGTACACTTTTCCATAAATATACACATGTTTGTGGGACCTTTCCCCTAATATACACATTTTTGTACACTTATTTTTCCTTAGGAGAACTGCATTGCAAAATTCTGAGATAAATGTGTTCTGGTCTGCATATTGATACAAGAAGTATGAGTTTGGGGTTGGGTCCAGATTTAGTCATATTGAGAGTAAACCCATTAAAATCGATGGGATGTCATTTAGTCACAACTAACTGACATCCCATTTATTTTGAAGGGTCTACTTTGAATAAATCTGGATCGGGATCCAACCTTTGGTAAGTTCTTATCACAATGTGAACCATCCCTAGTTCTCAGCATGCCTTCTTAAAGCCAGCCGGGAAAGCTGGCTTTAACTAGGAACGCTAGTTATGGTGAAAGAAGGGCAGAATGTGAGACAAGAATGTTGAGTACTAGCTGGAGTTTAGGACTAGGGACAAGAAAAGCCTAAGGGAAACCCCAAGGAGAAAGATATTCCTTAGAAATGTCAGGGGTGAGTGTGTGTGTGTGTGTGTGTGTGTGTGGAGGGGGGACTTTCTACATATAATTAGGGATGTACAGATAGTATAAAATCCATTCCATCTGTGTTGTGCAGGTTGTCAGGCACCTTTCGTTCTGTCATCTGCCTGTTGATGGAATTGGATTTTTTTCCGTTTCTGAATTTGCACACGTTTGCACGTGTAAATGTTTGCAAATTCCCCCAAAATGTGCATTTTCACGCTTTAGCCTATGGGGGAAATGTGCGTTTTCAGCTGGTTTTTAATTAATATTTTTGCGTATTTTTCTATGGTGGGATTTGCACAAAATTCTGAAGGTTAGAAAAATGGTCCAGAAGTCCATGGAATCCATCCGATGGGAAAAGCTGATCTGCTATGGAATCTGTGTGTCAGATTCAGAAAAATCCAAATTTGTTTGGTTCCATCGAGGATTTCTCTGTCATCCCTACATACGATACAGAGATACTGGTTTCTGTGGATACTGGAGCTGGGATTTAGGAGAGTTTCAGGTTTATGGTCAGATGGAAATTCCAACTCAAAGTGAGTGGTTGAGTAATAATGGTCCCATTATTAAAATGTGGACAGAAAATATGGATAGATGGAGGAAAGAGGTGGATAGTCAAAACTAGATCAATGCCGGGTGGAGCTGAATTGTTGTCTTCTGGAAACCATGAGAGCCCCATAGAAGCCAGCTGGACAATTTATACAGAATCCTTGAAACCATGAATTGGAATGTAGTTCAGCTTGAACAGGTATCAATTTCCAAACAATAATTCTAGGATTAGATAATACAGGCAGGGCAGACAATAAGAAGCTACTAGCCATGGCCACCATATTCAGGGACATGCAACTCTTGACAATCAGATTCCAGGGAGAAAAACACTGGTGGGTATCATCATCCCCACAATAGTTTTCAGATACCAAATCATAAATATTCTTCTTGCCCTGAGCACCAATAATGCAACATTTGCAATCTTTGCAAGAAAGCGCACTATATAGGAAGCACCCTTTTTCCAAGCCAGACCATTTGTCCACCTTGCTCATTGTTGGGGCTGTTCACACAACATGCTAATCCATACAGATATTTGTTGAACTGCAGGTTAGTATGTTGTCTGAATCCAGGATGTTTTCTGCAGGGTGGCTTGTTAACCACCCTGAATAACCCAAGAACAAACCATGTGTTTTCAAGGTGGCTTGTTCGAGAAAAATAAGCCACAGCGCATAGTTAACAAGCCACCCTGTGGACAATGTCCTGGGTTCAGGCAACACGCTAACCCATGGTCCAACAACAACTCACACTCAAACACTGAGTGTGAGTCAGTGTGTTGTGCAAATCCAGTCATTGTCTCCACTAACTAGAGCAGCTGTCTAGGCTTTCAGACAGAAATATCTCCCAGTCTCAGCTCTTCCTGGAGATGCTGGGGATTGAACCTGTGGCCTTTGGCATGGAAAGCAGGGACTCTGTCACTGAGCTATGGCCCCTCCTAGCTTGTCTGGGAAGGAGAAGTAAGAGGCAAAGCCTCTCAATAATTAGATGAACCACTTGCATGCTTCACTAGAGGTACATGTATCATCTGTGGGAGGCTGTCAACATAGGAGCCTAACAATATCAGTAAATATTCATGTGTGAATATTTTTCTCCTCTAACTCTACAACCTTTGACCTCCTTAAGATTTCTTGTTACCTGAAAAGACTCTGTGGAGTTCCTCTTCCTGCCCTTTATTCCTGGAACCCCTACCCCCCAATACCTGTCCGATCCTCCCCCATTTACTCTTCCTTTAAATTTCTCTCCCAAACCCTTCCCAGCCAAATCTCCTCTTTCTCCAAAACCTTCTCCAGAAGGTTTTAATATCTATATTGTTCCAAATGGAATGGCATTAATTTAAATAATCTTTCATTCTGAGCTTCTTTTCCTGACAGTGATTTATAAAGGAAGTGTCAGTTTCTAATTTGGGCTATTTGCAGGACACTCAGCTTCTAGTCAGCTTCGCTCCCCGCCCCAAAGTAACTCTTCTCATTACATCCATGGCACGTAAGTGAAGCTGTCTGCACAATCTTAAAACTCACCCCAGCCATCAAAGCTCCCTTCTGTAAATGCCCCCATTCGCTTAGCCTTTATTTCATAAATTTTTGTTCCCAAGCAGAAATGCTAGATTTACTGTAACATCAAGAAGAAAACTGACCCTCCTCTGACTTACTAGAGGCCTCTCACCCATGATTTGGCTGGTTATTCCAAATTAGTATGTCAATGTCAGCTTCATCCCCTCTACAGCTTCCCTATTTTCTTGCTCCTGGTTTTCCTTCCTTGGCCTTTTCTTCTCTCCCCAGCCTCCCAGTTCCAACCATCCTTTACTAGGCCCCATGTTTCCCTTGTCTGGATGTTTTCTCAGGCCCTTGCCTCTCCAATCCCCATTTCTGGTCACTCTTCTCTCTGCCCTCCTCCTTCATTTGGTCAGTGCAGTTCAATCTATGACAACCCGGTTTAGGCAAGATACCTTCTGTGCAGGGCCAGCCTTACCATTAGGCGGAGTGAGGGTTGTCCTCAATGGCAAATCCTGGGGGGCAGGGAGTGGTGGCAATGTGTTAGAGGACAGAGCTGTACATCTCATGTACAACCTGTACTCCACCCCCTGAGCTACCCTGCTGCCCTCAGATGCGGAAGAGGCAACCAACACTGAAGTAAGATGGATCTGCCAATCTGGTTGCCATCTTGTCCTCTGCAACAAACAGCAAGACATCTTGGACTAGCCCTGCCTCAATGGAACCACCTCCTTCCCCCACCCACTGTCACTGCTGCCCAGTTGCTTCTTCTCTTCCGCTGTCTCTAGGGATGTACGGACTGTGTAAAATCCACTCCGTCTGTGTTTTGCGGATTGTCAGGCACCTTTTGTTCCATCATCCACCCCACAGAAGGATGCAATTTTTTTGGCATGCAGGAAAATACGGAAATAATTACGGAAATAATTACATAAGTATTTCTGTAAGTATTTATATAATTTACCTCAGGACGTAACATTTAGGGTATTGTCCCCCATTCCATGCAATGTTTCCTCAGCAGAAACTTACTTATTTTTCAATGGATTTATATGCGTAAATTTCGGGAAAGTAAAAAAAATCATCCAGAAGTCTACAGACTCCATGTGGCCTGAGGGGGGCACTCCGCAGCGGATTCCACAGGTTGGATTCTTAGAAATCTAGGGTTGTATGAAAGTCCCTTACCTGGCTCCATGCCGGGCAATCTGCAATGGGGGGGAGGTGCTCCATCCCTCCTCCCGGAATCCTCCCCGGCCGGCTCTGCTCCGTGGCAGCTCTGTGGAGCCACCGGTCGGGGCCGGCCACAGCTGGAGTCCCGGCCATGGCCGGGCTGCTGCGGCCACAAACAACCATCGTAGCAGCTGCGATTTGCGTCCTTGCAGTCAGCCATGATAGGCTACGTAAGTATTTATGTAGCCTATCATGGTAAAGGCAGCCACGCAAATGGCGTAGCAGCCGCCATTTGCGTCTCTGCTCTTTGCTGTGATAGGCTATGTAAATACTTACGTAGCCTATCATGGCTGACTGCAAAGACATAAATGGCAGCCGCTACAATGGCCGCAATGCAGCCGCAGCAGCCCGGCAGCAGCCGGCCGGGAGACCAGCCGGAGCCGCTGCCTCATCCACCGCCGGAGCCGCTGCCAGAGCTGCCACTGCATCCACTGCCAGGTAAGCTCCATCCCGGGGGGATTCTGCAGGGGGGGGAGGCCATTCCACCCCCGGATTCCAGGGGGGCGGATTCTAAAGACTCCGGCCTCACTGGAGTCCATGGCGGAATTCTCTGACATCCCTAGCTGTCTCCTCACTCTGGTCACTGCCTACAAGCTCAGAGAGGGAAGGTAAACAGGTAGAGACACCAAGAATGAGGGGAAGCAGGGCCAAGAGGCTCAGGGTGTGGGTATGTGTCAGCAATGGCCCCCTCGCAGGGATGCCAAACCCTGTCAGCAGATCTGAACAGATCCCCTTCTGCTTGCCTCATTAAATTAAACTAAAGCTGAATCTGGCAGGATGGAAGCCCTGTGGGTGAGCGGTTCCCAGGTCCAGAAGACAGTCTCATTGCCAGTTCTTGATGGAGTTGTACTCCCTCTGAAAGATCAGGTTCATAGTCTGGGGGTACTCCGAGATCCATCATTGTCACTGGAGGCCCAATTGGCCGCGGTGGCTCAGAGTGCCTTTTACCATTTTAAGGTATTAGTACTAGTGTACAAAGCCCTAAACAACTTGGGACCAGGATACCTGAGAGAGCGCCTCCTTCCTTACCAACCTGCCCAGTCACTGAGGTCATCGGAGGGCTTGCTCCTGGTGGTTCCACATGGACCTATCACCCAGTTGGAGTCCACCAGGAAGAGAGCCTGCAGCGTAGTGGCCCCCTTCCTGTAGAATTCCCTGCCTTTGGAGGTCAGGCAGGCCCCAGTGTTGTGTTGCTTTTGGTGCCTCCTGAAGTCATAGTTATTTCAAGAGGCCTTCCTTGGGTGACCAGCTGCAGTTTAATAAGTTCAGAATTTGTTCCTTTTAAAATGGTTTAATTGTTTTAATGTGGTGTCTTATTCTTTTATCTTTGTTGTTCACCACTCGGAAATCTTTTGATGTGGAGTGGTATGTAAATATTATACATACATACATACATTAGGGCAGCTCAGCCAAAATACTCCCAGGAGCTTCGCCATCACTATGACAAAATCCCTTACTGCAGGGGTGCACAATCCTTTTGGCCCTGAGGGCCACATTGGGTGGTGCTGGGAGAAGCATATGTGCATGCTCGCACATGCGCATGCGCATGCACGCGCACGCACACACACACACACACCCCTTCCTTATCTCCAGTCCCTCAGCAGAGATCGTAGCGCTAGCAAGGGAAACCCCAGGCAGCACTGCCATGGGTTTGGGTGTTGTTGTTGTTGTTCTGGGGGGAGGGATTGGCAGCAGCAGAAGCAGAGGTTCTGGTAGGCTGCTAGAAAACAGCTTGGTGGGCCACATGTGGCCCACGACGAGTCACACTTTTTGCACCCCTGCCTAACTTCAATGCCATATATCGATTGTGAAAAGTTCTAGATTAGGAGGCATCGCTAGAGAAAATGCATGTGCAGTCCCATCATTCATGCAAATGTTGGACACAGTTAACTGGGTACTGTCGATAATCAGTTTCCATGCATTTCAGTGTGGTGCTTACGCACAAATTGCCTGTATGGGCTGTTGAAAAAAGACAGAGTCGGCCCTTCAGCCGTGCCTGGTGGATTGCTCCAGTGGTTGCTTTTGCTCCATTTGGTTGTTGCAGCAGCAGCAGCAGCTGCAAACATTAGCTGGGGTCAGCAGTTAAGTGCAGCAAGCAATATTTTACATGACTTGTTCTTATAAATAACTGAAGAATTCACTCCCTGTCTAATACAAAGTGGAGCCGGGAGGTAGAGAGAAATTGACCAGATGAGCCATAACATGGTGTAGCAATGTCTTAAAACCCATTTGGATAGAGTGCTAGTGGACACATTAAAAAAAAAACCCACATTGCTATCGCTCAGAGTATTGGGCAGCAGCCCAAAGATTACCAAAGACACCAGCTTGTTCTAATCAAAAACACAGCAGTGCATAAGACAAGCTCATACCTCTAGTACACTCTCAGATTGGCTCGCGATCAAACAGGCAGACAAGGAGCTTTATAGGTGCAAGGCTGTTGCCAACAGAGCGACACCCTAAACACAAATGGCAGTTCCGACACCTGAGAGTGTGATCTGCAATGTTATGTATTTTACTGACTGCTCCCACAAGTGATACTCATAACCCTGATAAAACTCAGTTGTCCTGGAAAATGAAAAAAGAAAACCCTGACACGTGTGCCAAAGATGAACTGGCTTTCGTGTTTGGGGATTATTGGATTTGCCGAGTTATAATAAGAAAGGTTTTAAAAAGAAAGGGACACAACCCCCAAAGAAGATAATTTATAAAGGGCCAAGCTAGATATGGCAAAGGAGATGTGTGAATGCATCTCTGTCTCTTTAACATTATATCAACGTGCGGTTGCTATCCATTTGGGGAGGGAGATTTTCATCAGGAAAATGGCATAGCGGAAAGGGTTAAAAACTTCCTATGTATCCCCCCCCAACTGCTATTTTCAAACTTATAGCAGGAGTAGGGATCTCTATATTTTTAAAATCAGAGGACATTGATCTACAGAGGAATGAAGGAATAAATTGGGGGGCCAGACACAAGTAGAAAGCACCTCTCTGTCCTGAGAAGAGCTTTGGAGACAGAGATTGCTCAGCTGTTCAGGAAGGGGTGGGGGTGGGAACTAGGGATGTTAGAGAATTCCGCCACGGATCCCAGGGGGGCCGAATTCCAGTGAATTTGGCCCCCCGGAATCCGTGGCGGAACAGAACCCCCTGCCCCACCACCCCACAAAAGCCCCACGAAACAGAGCCTACCTGGCTGCAGCTCCAGCTCTGGCTCCGGCTCCAGCGGTGGCTCCGGCTGCTGCCAGGCTGCTGCGGCCGTAAATGGCGGCCATCGTAGCGTCCGCCATTTGCGTCCCTACGTCGGCCCATGATAGGCTACGACGTATATATTTATGTAGCCTATCACAGCTAAAGCAGGGACGCAAATGGCGTCCCCTACGCCATTTGCGTTCCCGCTTTAGCTGTGATAGGCTACGTAAATATTTACATAGCCTATGACGGGCTTGCGTAGGGACGCAAATGGCGTCCCCTGCGCAGGACGCCATTTGCATCCGCAGCAGCCCCGCAGTGTCTGGAGGCCCCACTGTGGGTTGGCCTGGTCAGCAGCTCTATGGCCTGGCCGTGGAGCAGAGCTGGCCAGGCAGGATTCCAGGGGGGAAGAACAGATCGCCTCCCCCCACCTCAGGAACCCGGCGGAGCCAGGTAAGCGGGGTTTCGTACACCCCTAGTGGGAACCCAGCAACACCAGAGTAGCTGCAGAATCAGAAAGTGTACAAAAGGAACAACATGGCTCTAACAGAAATAGAAACGAAGCCTGAATTTTCCCACATCCTATTTCTCTGGGGTAATTCTGTTCCTCTCCATCATCCAAAAGGTCTTCTTCAATGCACATCACTTCCCTCCTCAGTCACTCACAGGGCTAACAATTCTGGAGAAAGGGCCGATGATTAAACCTTGTGTCCTGTTTCTTCCCTCTTTCTGCTCCTCCTATCTTAAGAGTTGGCTTCCTTCCTTCACTACCAAGCAACAAAAGCTGCAAAGAAGCAGAAGGGTTGAGGTGGTTCCATATACTCTACCATGGATGAAGGAATCCTATTTGTACTTGAAGGTCTGTCAGAGACAGCTGGGTCAAACTCAAACTTTTTTTTCTGCATGCTAGCACCTCTGGTGGTGAGTCATTCCAGGTAGACAGAACATAATGTCTAAACAAAAGAACAGCATTCTCCTCCTGAAAGCTATCAATGGCTACTAGTCATGATGTCCATATATTACCTCCATCCAAGGTAGTATACATCTCGATACCAGTTGTTGGGAAACACAAGTGGAAAGGTGCAGTTGCACTCATGTCCTGCTTGTGGCCTACCCATGGGCATCTGGTTGGCCACTGTGGGAACAGAATGCTGGATTAGATAGGCCTTTGGTCTCTAATCCGTCCCAACTCTTTGGCACAGTCACACACACACACACACACACACTCCATTTCATTGGTTCTCAGATACTTCCACGCCAGGCCTTAGTCCCACTTGTGCCCTTGCCTGAGTGGTTCCCTTGCCAATTTGACTCCTTACCCTCCATCTCCCTGCCTGCTTATCCACCTGCCTGTCCTCCTGGCTACTGTTTCCCTGCATCCTTGCACCCATTTCCCTTGGATGGACTCCTGTTTGTTTATGTATGTATGTATGTATGTATGTATTATACTTAGAGGCTGTCTTTCAGGGCAGGAACCCTCCCAAGGCAGTGTACGATGTTAAAATGCATATAATAAAATTTATAATTAAAACAACAACAACAATGCAATAATTAAACTCTGTTTGGGGATTGAATCTATTTGGTTATTCCAGATATTTCAAGACCACCGTTCAGGCAGAAGTACTCAAAGCAGTTCCCCACAAAATGATACAGTACAATAAAAGAGTAAAACCAACAGATTAAAAGCAGCAGATTAATAATTCAGAACTCAGAATCTTAAAAGCCTGGGTGAATAATGAGATCTTGACTTACAAATAACAAGAAAGCACAAACAGGGTGTCACCACTGAGAAGGCTCTCTCTCTCTCTCTCTGTCTGCCACCCACCTCACACAAATGCCAGGGGACCAGAGGAGAGCCTCACTTGATGATCTTACCTCTGGATTTCTTTTTCATGTACCAAATCTACTTCAGAGGACCTGCTTCCATCTAGTCCTACCAGTGAAAGTGGTCTGAGTGCTCCAACTTGATGCTGGGGTCCCATATCCTGCTGGGATTCATAACATCAGCCATTCTGAACGGAGTTCCCACAGACCAGGTCTAAGAAGGACTAATATATTCCCCATGTTGAAGAAGGTTCCCAGAATTTGGGGGTGGGGTGGGAATGGCCAATCCCCCCACCCCAGTTTTTCATCTAAAGTAAACAATATCAACATATGTAGGCCATCTTAGCTATACTTTATGGGGGGAGCAGGGGACAATCTTGTCATTATACAAAGGATTATCAATTAAGCAGCAAGACAAAACCTCCCTCCCTCCCTCCCTCTCTCTCCCTACTATCACCATAACAAAATACACAATCCCAAATACAAATGCTGTAACCTGAAACAGTCAGAGAACCATGAAATGGCAGAATCTGAGGCTAGGAGTGATGCCATTTCTCTCTATGGAAGAATGAAGAAAATATGATGTGGTTTGGATGCAATGAATAATGAACTTTTTTCCCCAATGTAGGAGGCGAAGGACAGAAGTAGGAAATTTAACCATGGCCAGTCTTGAACTCAGCTAGTTTTCATTATGTGTGACTGCAGCATGTTTGTAGTACATTCCATGAATAGACACTTCTGCAATAGGAAAAGGTCTCGCCATATATTCCCAGATTCTATGATTGCTCACCTAGGCTGGAACAGAGGATTCTTTGCACTGCGGTGGTTACCTATGAATTCAGTCCATGATGACTGCAACAGTGTAGAAAGTTAGAGAAGTGTTTTTAAGCAATTGTCTGGCTGTGATGAGAGACAAATTGCACAACACCTCCACAACCAATTACAAATCTGTGATTGTGGAAGCATGGTGAAATTTGCCTCATGGTGTGGGTGATCACCAGGGGCAACCAGCTCTACACATAATACTTTAATAGATAGAAAGATAGCGGGAGCGAGGGAGTTCAAAGTGGTGATGCTTCCAAAATTCTCCTCATCCACATTTCTCCAAATTTCAGAGTTCCAAGTTGTGCGATCTTGCTTCTAAAGTGGTTGATATTTCCAAATTTTGTACAGGGTTCTGTGGATGGGCCACTTTCAGTTCATTCTTGCATTGCCCCTGCTACTGTTCATATGCGCGCTGACAAAAACACTGCAAAAAAAGCAGTCTGGGTGTGATTGTGCAGATGACCACATCAAGGCATTTGTACAGCTTATGGGATCTATCCAATGTTAGTCCTATCTAGAGTAGAAATGACATTGAAATGAAATTGAAATGAAAGGGACTTAAGTTAGACTTACATTGGATACAACCCTATGCATGTGTCAGTAAAACACCATAAAATAAATCTTAATGCAATCCCATGTTTGATCTCATCCACACTGGAGGGGGGGGGGGCTGGTTTGTTTTTGTTTTTTTGTCCAGGTTTTTGTTGTTGTTGTCCTTTATGTTACTGATGCATTGTTGAAATACAGGAAAGAAAAAAGAGGAAAAAATGCCAACAGCAGAAGGATCGAGGTTCTGTAGTAAAATGCACAATCTTTGCTTCTGGAATATATTTTAGAAATTCTCCTTGCTAAATGCGAATTCAGGAGGGGTGGAATGCAGGGCAGACAGAATAAAGGAATAGAATAGGGAACATCCTCTCATTCCTTTTTCAAATATGTAGGTGGACTGAAACAGCCACCCTCAATTGGCCATCAAATGGGGATGGCTTTTTTGCTGCCATTTGGGAAGCCACAATTCAGCCCCTGAAATGGTTTCAGGAGAAGGCACTTACAACCAGTGGAGGCTGGTAGCTCCAGTCTTGGTGGGTCTGTGAATCCATTCTGGGTTTCAGTCAGAACCTGCCAGAGTGCTAAAGGAGCTATCCCAGGTGTGGAAGTTCTGGCTGACTCTGAATGAAACCCAGAATGGATTCACAGCCCCACCGAAATCGGATCCCCCAGCCTCCACTGCTTCCAACAGTAGCATCATGGCTTCTTCCAGTTCCCTTGCACGGAGGGGGGCAGTTTTTAAAGCTGCCACACAGCCACAGCAGCAGCGGTGTTATGACAGCTGCCACCACTTCCGTCCTGGAGGCCCTCTGAGAAAGAAAGGTGGCAGCGATGATGGCTGTGCCGCTGCACCTCCGAAGCTGCTGGCAGAGCTGATAGCTTTTAATGGTTTCAAAAAAGGAAAAGAGTAAGAATCCCGCCCCCCAGTGTAAGCCCCTCCCCTCCTAAATGTGGCACTTACACTGCCCCTTCTCCTCATGCTGGGAACCACCCAAAATGCCCCGCCACCACCACAGAGAGGGAGAGATCAGGGAATCCCAGAGTGGGGAGAGTCCCAAAGGGGTGGGCTGCTTGTGGCCCCACAAATGGCTTGTCCTACAGATCCAAGCAGCCCTCACCATTGGCTATGCTGGCTAAGCTGATGGGAGTTGTGAGCCAAAATATATGGAGGCCCATACGTTGCCCACCTTGGATCTACATCATCTCAGTGCTGACTTACAAAAGTCCTTGTGTTGTGTTAATAGCATTGTCCTCAACCACCAGCATCACCACCACCACCACGATCCCATATGACAGACTGGAGGCTGCAGCTTGGAGATGGTGGCGTTCTTGAGGATCTGACATGTGTTATAGCAGGGGTGGGCAGAAAGCAGATCTCCTGGACTTCAACTCCCAGCATTCCTCACCATTGGTCCTGCTGGCAGGGGCTTCTGGGAGCTGAAGTCCGGAACATCTAGAGAGTGACCTTCTGCGCACTCCGGTATTATAGAACCCAGGCAAGACTTTCTAAGGAAAAGGGGGAAAAAAATCAGTTTCAGGAGAAGTGATATGAAATGTAGCGTAGGGAGGTAAGGAGAATTCACCAACTTACTACTATTGTTTTTTGCTGGATCTGCCCCTCCCTGACTTACGTTTCCTATGCACCTTTGCATACAACATGAAGTCCAGCCTTAAGGCCACCTACAGATCTTGTGAAAGAGGTGAGATTTGAACCAGTGTCTTCCCCTACTCATGCCTCAGTCTCGTAAGCCCAGTGCTATGTTAGCACTCATGGCTGCAGTTGCCGTGTAAACTGGGGGGCCCTGCCCAAACAGGCATCGTATGCAGGCCAGATGCCGGATGTGTGATGTCTGTGGCTTTTGTCCACCACATAAACCGTGGACAGTCAGAGAAGGTGAGCAGACATCTCTATCTTCCCAAGTTTGCAAGAAGTCATTTGCCTGTGCCCAGATCAGCACTACCTGTGGTGACACCGTTAAACTTAAGAACAGAGGACAGCTTCTACCATTATAGATTAAAACATAGCTAGGGAAGAGGATCGTGTGTTACTAGGTTGTGTGTGTGGGGTGGGGGGGTACGGAGAGATTGTGATAAAATATATAAGAGCTTGAATTAAATAATAATAGAGACTTCTCAATACTTACTGACATTACAAATAATACCTGCTTAGGAACCAGTCTAATACTGTTGGGTTGCTTTCCCATGTAGCATTATATCCATGATCCATATGACCATTAGTTCCACAAGGAAAACTTCTCACCATTTTATCTCTATGCAAAGGGGGGAAAACCCCAGTTAATTTCTCTGCATCAACCTGCAGTTACAGGCATTGAAACAGGGCTGGCTGATGATGATGGCAACTTTATCTTTCATTAAGTAGAGTAACCCTTTATTATTTTTTAGTAAGGAATCAAGTGAGTGAGAAGTATGCCCAGATTTCTGGAAGTACTTGGCAATATCCGCTGGGATGATGGATTAATATGAGATGCTGTAAGAGCATGTACTTACTCAACTGGTTCACCCTGCTGGAAAAGGATTTCTTCACCTTCTAGAAATAGCCAAAGCCCTTACTTTGTTGCATAATAATAATTAACTAGTAAAATAGATCCACAGCATAGTCTGACTCATTCAACTAGCTACCCAGGAAGAACGCTCCCTCAAATGAAATGTGGCTATGCGTGCTTTACAAACTGAGTTTTCTGTGAAGGTGACTGAATGATGGTGGATAGAGGTGAGCACTAACCATGTGGTAGCCACTTTGAAGCTTAACCATCTAATCATCAGGACCAGGACCAGAGTGTGGCATGCTTGGGCATTTGCCAGGGCCCAATACCATTTCTACTTTGAACAGAGCAGCCTGTCCTGCCTCTGTCATGGGTGAGAGCTTAACGTTATTGCACACTGGTGAGGCCTAGGCTATAGGGTTCAGCTACGGAGCAGGTTTTTACAAGGATTTTGGGCAAGTCAGGTGTCCCAGGGAGGCAGGAATAAGAACAGGACAGCACCACAGAGTGCTCCAAGTGGTGCTGGGGCTGGAAGCCAGACAAGCTTATTTGTATGTTGCTCCAACAAGCAGCAGATCATGACTGGGCCTTAAGTAGGGGTTTGGCTTCCATAAGCTGGTTAGCCCCACCTACACACTGACTAAGGCCTTTTACTAGGGCTGTGCAACCCACTCATCTTTGGATGACTCTTCAGATACTCTTTAATTAACCATATCAGCCTCAGACCAATTCAGCACCCCTCTGCTTTGACTCAGATCCAAATCTGAAGCGAGATTCAGATATCCGGATTGCCTGTTTTTTACTTGCATGGGAAAACACAAACAGTCATAACGTTTTCAGTTTTTAGGATACAGACATGAAATTTGGAGACCTCTCAGCCCCCCCTGGAGGGGACTCTACCTGTCAAATTTCAGACAGTTTGGCCCAGTGGTTTTTGTACTAGGCACAAGTAAAATTTGATGTTTTCCACAAAAACTCCCAAAGCAAAGAGCTATAACTTTTCCCTGTGTTCACAGACATGTGTGAAACCTTGGCCCCTCCCAGGCCCCTCCTTGAGGGCATCCCACTTGCCAAAGTCCAGGCAGTTTGGCCCATTGGCTTGTGTGCTAGGCACAGGTGAAATCTGATGTTCCAAGAAATTCAGACCAAACTCAGAAAGGATAGTTTGTTGAAGTGGAGGTCACTATCCCTAATCTCTGCTGCAGATTTCTTTGAAATGCAAAACAACTCTCATTCAGACAAATCACTGGCTCAGCCTCTCTATAGCTGAATCTACACATTACCTGGCAGGGAGGCTGGAAGAGTTCATTTTTAATCTGCCTTTGTTTATTTCTAGCACACACTAAATGAGTATTTTGAATGTATGTTATATTTTAATGTTTGGGGGATTTTTGGCCGCACCACTCCTGCCAAATTAAAGGTGACTGAATGATTATTAAAAACCTGATTCTAGGAAACTGAAGGAACTCATTGTGTAGCAAGGGACATAATTATCCAGTTTATGCAGTTGGTGATCTCCGATGACCTCAGGCTCTCAGTGGTCTTCTAACAGAGGCAGGAAGGCAGAGCAACTCTGCCAGGCAGGACCTGTGGTAGTTCTACAGCTACTACATGCCAATGAGTGCCTCTATAGGGAAGAACTGTCTGGGAAACGGCCATGGACCTTGGGACTAGTTACACTGGTTTTCTAAATGAAGGATCTACAAAAGGAAGGAAGGGGAATGAATGGACCAGAGTGTAATGCCTTTACCACTAGGGAATATTGTGTTGAGAAGAGTGGTTTGGGGCCACAAACCAGACAAGAGCAGGGCATATTCTCTAAGAAATAGTAGCCTGCGGCCAGAAAGGTGGATACAAATCGAGTCAAGCCCACCAAGCAGACATATTCCTTTCTAGGGGGTGACCATGAGGGGTGACTGTGGCTCTTCTGACCTGGGGCTAACAGTGACAGCAAATGAAAGACAGAATCAGAAAGAAAAGCCCCAACAAGCCAGGGGGTGCGGAGAAGAGAGTAACAGCGCATCACTCATCACCCACCTCTGCCCCTGCCAACACCCTGAAGATGCCTCATATTGGGCTGGCTTGTTTTGCCACACAGTGGAGTTATTGGAACAAGAAGTTAAATTAATATAAATACTAGGTCTGTAGTGCTTTCGCCACCTTCTTGCGATGTGGATGTATTAATTTGTGGAACAAAGCAACAAAAGCATGCATGCGCACACACGCACACAGACACAGAAGACCAAAAGAAAAGCAGAACTACCTAAGCAAATAAAAGGGTTTTTAAATGTATTGTTTGATATTTAATTTTCTTTTAGGGAAGGCAGGTAAAGTTCAAGAAATACAGGAGGATGGCGGAGGCGATAACAGCCAAGAGCAAGCAAAGAATAGGAAAAAAACTTTCTTAATTTATGTTTTGGGAGGATCAAGACAGAAAAGGAACAGATGGTTCACTTCAGAAGGCGGGGAATCAAACACTAAATGCTTAGGCTGCTACAATATGCCTTTATTTAAGAATTTAGAAAGAAAGAAAGAAAGAACTAAATGGTTGAATATTAATTAAAAAGCAGGGGTGGGGGGATGGAGAAACATGTCCAGAAGTCAATGCTTGTTTTTAAAAATTGAAATAAGACTGGGTTCTTAAAAATCAAGCCAGGACAGAGTTGAATGAAAAAACGACAAGGACTACAGTGAGCAGCAGTGAGGGTTGAACTTCAAAAACAAACACAGCCTTTTCCGGAGTCCCCAAACAAGCAACTTGACCAATGAACAATGGAAAGGCGTGGGGGGGGGGGATGTAGCAATCAGCAAAGAAAAGCTACATTTCTTTGAAACAATCTTGAAAAGACAGAGTGGAATGAATACACAGAACAAACGACTCAGAGAAAGAAAGCTGCAACAGGTCCCAAAAAAACAAACAGTCCCAAAGGGACTGCTCATGCAAGGAGTGAAGGAATGATCCCACGACAAGCTAGCTGTTTGCTTTTAAAAATCTAGGAAAGCCTGATAGCAATGGAGAATGACGGAATCTAAGAAGGAACTGCAATAACTGCACGCATGCGCTCGCGCGCGCACACGCACACACACGCACCAGATCTAACCATACACCAGCCCTCTCTGAAAGAAACAGCTCACACAAGCACAACAACTCAGCCTTTTGCCAAACTAGCCCCCTCCTCCACCACTCTCTCTGATTGGAGACTGCTTGCACAGGTACAGCCCGAAAGTTTCCATTTGCCAAAGCACACTCCCTCCTCCTCCTCTGCTCACCTTCCCGCCTCCCTCCGCCTCCTGTGTCCACTCACCTTCCCCCTCCTTCCTCCTCCTCCTCCTGCCCCTCCACGTGAGCTTACAGAAGCTGATACATTTTGGAGACAGCCTGTCTGGACTGCTCAGAAGAGCTCCAAATATACGAGGTGGAGGAGGTGCTTCGTGGAGGAGGCACTTTGCCTCGAGGCACCTCGGTTCTGCTCTGATCTGCTTCTTATCACTAGGTGGCTACTCCGAATCAGCCCGCTTCACCTCATTATTCAGACTTCATAACGAGGCAGTGCACAGTCCTACCTTTTACCTTAAAGGGGCTTGGTCTGGTTTACCAGCATCAGGCCGCGAGAACACAGTGGTGGCTGTGACATGCTGGTGTTTCCTCAGTCTGAGGATGGCCATGTGAGCTCCTTTGGATGCAGGGGGTCAGGTCTCTGGGGTTTTCCTAGAGAACTTGGTCCTAAGAAAGTGGAAGCCTCATGATGCCTTCCTGTAACCAAGTTCTCTCTTTGAACTCAGTCCTCTCTCTTAACTCAGGATCATCTCCCTTTTTGGATGAGGGGTCAGGATCCCCTGATGATGAGGGTTTGTGTCCCTGGTCCATGACACATCTTCACAGTTTGAATGTCTCAACCTCTTCCAGGTTAGGGGGAATGAGAATGCTGTGTCCAAGGGTTCCCCAAATCCCGGAGCCTGCACTGCATCTAATAATGTGGAGAAGTGGTCATTTATAGTTTTAAGCTACTGAGTATGCTGAATATTATCATACAATTTTATTTTTCTTTATTTTCTTTATTATATTGATGAAACACCTCATAAAATAAAATTCTCTATGTTGTGGGAGTGTGATGACAAGATTCAGGCTGCAACCGTAAAAACATACATGCTTAACTTACTTCTGAGTAAACATGCACGGAATTGCATTGACACATTTTTAGGTTTCATCATGGCACGCATGTTGTGAAATTCAGGTATAAAATCATCATTTATATGAGTTATATTTCCTCCTTCTACTATGGCACTAGCCCTAATTCCACATCAGTAGTCTGGTAAATGAGCAAACAATGCATCAGAAAGGAAGATTAGGATGGCGTAGGAGAGAGAAATATATTTGTCCTTGTTTTCTGCAATAGTGGGCATTTCATTTGCCACCCAATCCCATCCATGTCAGCTGAGAAGTGAGTGCTATTGAACTGAATAGGACTTATTCCCAGGTAAGACTGCAAGGGCCTCCAGCCTTAGTTAGGACAATATAAATTGGTGAAACACTGAAATTCACCATATTGGATCATGATCAGCTTCCGACCCAGTCAGTTTCACCCCCAAGGAACCACATTAAGGAAAAATAGACAAAAACGTAGAAGCAATAACTATAATTCAAAGACAAATACAATGCATTGCACCATAGTGGAAAAGAATGACTAGGTGACCTGTGTGCCTGGTGGCCAGGTGCTGTTGAGGAGCAACTTCAAGGCCCCTGCTCCCCCTCCTCACAGTTCTTTTACTTTAAACCAGAGTTGGACTGGATACCTCTTCAATCTGAGGACTGTCCTCTGCCAGGTCTCCAAAATAGAGAACTGTCCTCTGTAAAGTAGGACACTTGGCCACCCTTATGTGTAGTTGCACCCTCTTTTGCATTCTGTCCCACATATGACCCATGGCATAAATATTGTGGGAGAACATCAACTACGCTTCTATTTGTCTCATGTGAAAATGCTCTAAGAGGCCACTTCCTCCTTCTAGGCCTTCCTCCCAGTTCCTCCCTGACTCCCCAGTTGCCTCAAAACTGGTGCCTCAAACCCATGGCAAGACCGTCTCCATGTGAGCTGCACAGTTTCAGTGTTGCTGCTCTGAGGAGGCCCGTGCTTCAGATGTGAGAAACATGCATGTCGAGCAGCGCAGAGAACATGCCGAATAAAGATTGCCAAATGGCAGAGCTACCTTTATCCACAGAGGGAACAGCAAATATCCTCCTAAGATAGACTAAACGTGGCCTTTGTACTGTGCCTCAGAACACAAAGGTCACGCCGGGTTTACTTATTTCAATGCAATGTCAAAGTAATCTGGTTTACTGTAGCTAATGCTTTATTAATACTCAGCCAATCCTTGTTCTGTTTGAGTGTTGGCAAAAGGCAATTTCCCTGTGACACAGAGGTGATACGCTGGGGGGGGGGCAGAAATGGATGCATTCCCTACAACCAGAATGTTATAGGGAACTGGTCCTTTGCCAAAGATGTGTCAGCTGTCCAAGCCCAAAGAGAAACTACTTTCTTTTCTTGGCTTCTGTACTGCTGTAACCCACTGATGTTTCATCAAGCACTCCCAGGCACACATTTGTAAGGAGCACCTTGGAATCCTGTATTACATAAGTCAGCAGTGGCCAACTTTTGTCAAATCAGCCATATGTCACATCCAAAACCTGAGACATGATGCCACTCCAGTGTGCAGCAAAGTACAGATACAGCAGCACCCTGGGACCTGGTGTACTTGCCAGCAGGCAGGGAGCCAGTAAGCAAGCAGCATCTTATCATGGCAGAGGCAGGCAGGAATGAAAGCTTGTCTCTGTTCAAGGAGGTAGATCCTCAAGATGGGGCCCAAATCTGGCCCATCTGGGGTCCCGGTCCAGCCCTCTAGGGTTACCCCTGGCCCCATCCTCTTTCCCCTGACCACTGATTGCTTGGTGGCTTCCCAGATTTTGTGCAGTCCATCCCCCCACACACACATTTCAAAAAGGTTGAAATACCTCTCCTAAAGCTTAGTTGCTGGCGGTAAGAGCTTTAAGATAAAATATGCTGACATTTTTGGCCCCACCCTTTTTGCCTTCAGGCCCCATCCACCACTGGAATGTGCCCCCCCCCCCGAGCTTCTCCAAAATGGAATTCAGCCCTTGGGTTGAAAGAGGTTTGACACCCCTACTCTATACCCGAGCACACAGCACTTCATGCTCCAATCCAGAAGTGCCACAAATTCTCACTGCCCGTGCCGCACTTTGACTGCGCTAGGATATGAGTTATTACTGAATGAAGGAGCGCAGAGTTGGGAAGTCAAGTCTGAAAGACAAAGTGTGACACAAGGGTTACCATCCTTTTCTGGGCCTTTCCTGGGCCTTCATATTATTTAAGCAGTGCCATCAATGTATGTGGCCTGCAACGGCTACAGAGTGCATAAGCAACAAATAGAAAGTTGTTCTATTGGGGGTTGTTCCCCCCAAGCAACTTGCCATCAAGTCAAGATCTTCTTGTCAAGACTGACAGTTGAAAAAAAAAGAGAGAGAGAGAGAGAGAGAGAGAGAGGAACAGGAAGAAGAGAAAACGGTAGAAAGAGATGCAAGTATGTAAATGCAGTTAAACACACTTAAGCATTCATACACTGCAGATGAAGATCAAAGTAGGGATGTGGAAGTATTTGTTGGGCTTGTACAGTTATATGAGCTTGCCCAGTTTGCACCTCCTGGAAGCAAACACAGATCTGAAATCTGCACATTTATGAACTGCACATTTATCATCTGATTCATGCACCCCCCAAAAAACGTGTTTTAAGGACAGACAAGATTGAAAAAAGCTCATGGGAAAAATGTGTACGTTTGAAAAATGCACAGAAACACACTTTAGTGGACGGGACAAAATGAGTACATGTGCCCTAGAACTGCACACATTTAGAAAAACGTGCATAGAAATACATACATATTTCCATGCAAGAGAAAAGTGTTCACATTCTGCTATGTAACTGAATCAGAACAAGCTTCAAAATGGAAATTGGAGAACCTCAACAAACTTGAGCTTTGCTGATGCACACATCCCTGGATCAAAGAGTGAAAGGTGGGTTTTGAAAAGGGGTGTGGAGGAAAAGAGATCTTTTAATTGCAGCCCAGTGAAGAAATTTAGCAGATGAAGCTTCTCTCGTCACTTTATCTCCATACCAGGAAAAGCATCACCTGCTGAATTTCTAAACATCAGGCTGATGTTAAATGCACAGGAGCAGAGCTAATAAAGAAGGAGGCAACCCCACCTCCACAAACACACACACAAGACTTCATCAATACTAGTGAGTGTGTGTATGTATTGTGTACTCTGTGTGTACTCTGTGTGTGTGTGTGTACAAACACACGCACGCACGCACACATGCACGCTCACGCACATGACTTCTTCAATACTAGTGAGATGTTACAGCAGGTTATTTCTAGCTGATATTAGATCTCGTAATTGGTCCTCATCCCTTTGCTGGAATTTTGAGTATGAGCCTTTTCTCAGGCAGCTTGCTTGCATGATGCTGCATGCCTGGCTAAGTGAGGTTAAATAAAGCCCACTGTTGTGATGACTCAAGAGCTTGCAAACCATCTCTGGCACTTTAATATTTTAATTACTTCTGTTGCTTAGAGCCAACTTTCATAAGCAAATAAGCATGGCATGCTGACAAGCTGGGGAAATGGTTTTTAAAGCGCCAACTCTACATGTTAGACTTCAGATGGGGCTGGGAACAGCAATCATCATAATTGCCATTGAAGTGAAATCTCAGATCCTGATGTACTAGTAGAAGGTAACTGAGTAAGTCCTAACTGCACCCTTTAAAGTCTTCACAGTTGCACTACAAAAATCAAGGTTTAAGGGTATATAGGATCCTTCCCCCAAGCTGGTGCCCTCCAGATGTGTTGGACTACAATACCCATCACTTCTAGCCAGCAGGGCCAATGGTCAGGAATGCTAGGACCTGTAGTCCAAAGCTTATGGAGGACACCAGCTTGTGGATGGCTGGTGTAGCAAATGGGAAAAGCTGAAATAAAATCAGGGCCCTTAGCATTCCCAAACAAGCCCACTTCATAAGGCCTAGGTACATACCTCTTCATGAGTGATTAGTTATATTGGGGTCACTGTTCATTTATGCCTTGCAAAGCACTGGACACAGTACAAAGCACTGTCAATTAATGGCTTGCTCTTTATTTGAAAATTACAAATTAAAACATTTGCAGTTACCTTCAGTTATCCTGAAAGCCAGTTTAAAATCCATTAAATAATAAAAGCATAAGATTGTACATGATAGTGTATTTTTCATTCTGAAGCATTAAGAATGAATCCCATCTTCTCTAGAAGACACTGCCCATATATATATATATATATATATATACCCTGAAGAGACAGCCCATTAGAAAGGGTGATTGGTTTTCCCCAAGCTTAGGCAATGGCTATGTGAATTTATAAATAGGGATGGATGAATCTGTCCATTTTGGTTTCTCTCAGTTTGTCATTTTCAGATCTTATATTGGGTTCGTCTTGGATTTTGAGAATTTCTCCAGTCTTAAGTCTGGTTTGTCCTGAACTTTAAAAACTTTTTTTTTAAGTTTGCATGAAAATTCATAAACATTTTTGTGCATATTTCTCCCAATATGTGCATTTTGTATGCATTTTTTTTTGCAAGCAGTTTTCCTAATATAATGCATATTTGAATGTAATTTTCCCACAGGCAATTTTGTATGTGTGTGTGTTTTTTTCTAATTGAAGAACTCCAGTGCAAAATTTGGAAACGTGTGAATTTCAAAGGAATTCAGATTGCATAGTGGTTCAAAAGTGTGAAATGAAGCATGTTTGGATTATAATGCAAACTGAATGAATTTCTCCCGCATCCCTATTTTTAAATGCTATTCATACATTGTTTTCCAGATTGTCGTGCTCTTTTGAACAGTGCCATTGCCAGCATTTGTCTTATCCATAACAGCTTAACTTAATCTCAGTAGGGTAAAATATCAATAGAATTGGAGCTAAGACCTTTCATAGAATCATAGAATCATAGAATAGTAGGGTTGGAAGGGGCCTACAAGGCCATCGAGTCCAACCCCCTGCTCAATGCAGGAATCCAAGTCAGAGCATCCCTGACAAATGGCTGTCCAGCCTCGTCTTGAAGGCCTCCAGTGTGGGAGAGCCCACCACCTCCCCAGGTAATTGGTTCCATTGCCGTATTGCTCTGACACTCAGGAAGTTTTTCCTGATGTTCAGTCGGAATCTGGCTTCCTGTAACTTGAGCCCATTATTCCGTGTCCTGCACTCTGGGATGATCGAGAAGAGATCCTGGCCTTCTTCTCTGTGACAACCTTTCAAGTACTTGAAGAGCGCTATCATATCTCCCCTCAGTCTTCTCTTCTCAAGGCTAAACATGCCCAGTTCTTTCAGTCTCTCTTCATAGGGCTTTGTTTCCAGTCCCCTGATCATCTTTGTTGCCCTCTTTTGAACCCTCTCCAGCTTGTCTGCATCCTTCTTAAAGTGTGGTGCCCAGAACTGGACACAGTACTCCAGATGAGGCCTAACCAGTGCTGAGTAGAGGGGAACTAGTACTTCCCGGGATTTGGAAGCGATGCTTCTATGAATGCAGCCCAAAATAGCATTTGCCTTTTTTGCAGCCACATCACATTGTTGGCTCATATTCAGCTTGTGATCGACGACAATTCCAAGATCCTTCTCGCTCGTAGTGTGGTTGAGCCACGTATCCCCCATCTTGTAACTGTGCATTTGGTTTCTTTTTCCTAGGTGCAGAACTTGGCATTTGTCCCTATTAAATGCCATTCTGTTGTTTTCTGCCCAGCACTCCAGTCTATCCAGATCACTTTGAATTTTGTTTCTGTCTTCCAAAGTATTAGCTATCCCTCCCAATTTTGTGTCATCTGCAAATTTGATCAGCATTCCCTGCACCTCCTCCTCCAAGTCATTAATAAAAATATTGAAGAGCACTGGGCCCAGGACTGAGCCCTGCGGTACCCCACTCGTTACCTCTCCCCAGCTTGAGAAGGTCCCATTGATAAGCACTCTTTGGGTCCGATTCTGTAGCCAACTGTGGATCCACATGATCGTTGTTTCATCTAGCCCACTTCGAGCTAGTTTGCTCATCAGGATATCATGGGGCACTTTGTCGAAAGCTTTGCTGAAGTCGAGGTATATGATGTCTACAGCATTCCCACGGTCTACAAGGGAGGTGACTTGATCAAAAAATGAGATCAGATTTGTCTGGCAGGACTTGTTTTTGACAAATCCATGTTGGCTTCGAGTAATCACTGCATTGTTGTCAAGGTGCTTCCAGATGGATTGCTTTATGATCTGCTCCAGAATTTTCCCAGGGATTGATGTCAGACTGACTGGTCTGTAGTTCCCAGGTTCCTCCTTTTTACCCTTTTTGAAGATAGGGACAACGTTAGCCCTCCTCCAGTCATCTGGCACTTCCCCGGTCCTCCATGATTTCTCAAAGAGAATAGACAGCGGTTCTGAGAGCTCTTCTGCCAGTTCCTTTATGACTCTAGGATGCAGTTCATCTGGCCCTGGAGATTTGAACTCATTCAAAGTAATGAGGTGTTCCTTGACCATATGCCTGTCGATCTCAAGCTGCAATCCTGCCCCTTCAGCCTGTACTTCGCCTTTGCCAGGGGGGTCATAGACCCTCTTTTGGGAGAAGACTGAGCCAAAGTAGGAATTGAGCACCTCTGCCTTTTCTTTGTCCTCTGTTATCATTTTGCCATCCTTATTTAATAGCTGAACAACCATTTCTTTCCTCTGCCTTTTACTATGCACGTAGCTGAAGAAAGCCTTTTTGTTGTTTTTAGCATCCCTCGCTAACCTCACCTCGTTCTCCGCTTTAGCCTTCCTGACGCCATCCCTGCAATTCTGTGCTACCTGCCTGTACTCTTCCTTTGTTACTTGGCCTTCTTTCCACTTCCTATATGTGTCCTTTTTTGTTTTCAGGTCATCCCTAAGCTTTTTGTGAAGCCACATTGGCTTCTTCTGTTGTCTTCCACCTTTTCTTCTTGTTGGAATTGTTTGTGATTGTGCCTTGAGAATTTCCTTTTTTAAAAGTTCCCACCCATCTTGGACTCCTTTTCTCGCTAGCATTGCTTGCCATGGGACCTTACTGATCATTGTTCTGAGTTTATTAAAATCAGCTTTCCTAAAATCCAGGGTACGCGTAAAATCCAGGGTACGCGTTCAGATTCACACATGCAATAAACTTTATTTGCATCCTATGTTATCCTCCTAAAAATCCTAAAAATTAGATGAACACTTGGGTAGCAGTGATTTGTCCCAGTGCTACCAAGTATGCTGTGTGGCTAGCCAGTCCTTGAATCAACAACTCCCATATTCAAAATCCAATTGACCATTCGCTGGCTTTCTAGATTGAAATCACCACTCTAAGATCACATTCATCAGCTAGATTCACTCTACAAACAATCCCCACGCTCCATCCTCTGCAGTCCACACTTGGTGCAGTTTTGGACCTAGTTGCCAATAGCCCAGTTTAGAAGGAATTCTGTCAGTTTTAGCAAGCTGCAAAGATGAAGAAAAATCCTACATATGGGAGGAGACGATCCTTCAAATAACCTGGCCCCAAGCCGTTAAGGGCTTTGAATGTTAATACCAGCACTTTGAATCGGGCCCGGACATGGACTGGCAGCATATGCCTGAAGAAGAATGGTGATATCAGCCAATTATGCCCTGTCTTCATGGTTCCTCTTTTTTTGGACATTATCGCAGTGACAGGGGACCAGACCAAGTGGAAACATCTCCTGTGCTACTTAGATGACACGAGAATCAGGCCAAGGTGACCGAGAAGATGGCTACTACTGAATTAGGCCTGTGATTTTCAAACTTTATGCCTTAAGAGAATCCTTTGGCCACATCAATTCATGGACACCAAATGTGTAACACAGGATTCTAGGGCATGTAGGATATATCCCACATGTGTGAAAAATGGTTGCCTGCCATTGCCAGCGATGCAGCTAAGGCAGGGTTTGGAGGCCAAAGCCAAGCCCCAAATGACCACGCTGATGCCAGAGAGGGGAGGCATCAGCACCTGGGCCAGCATGGGGATGTGGGGGCCCACCAAGGCTGATGCTCCTCACTGCAGCATCCTTTCTTCTTATTTCTCCAAGGGGGGAGGATCACTGGGCATGGACATGGTCACAGATGCTCCTCTTTTAAAAAATAGATTGTGTTTTCTACAACAAATGCTATTCATTCCAACAATTTAGGGCAGCATCAGGACAGCAGAAGCAAATTCCATTTTATTCTTGTAGTCATGAAGATGCCATGATTTCAATGAGATTAAAATGCAAAACTGCACATGCTCAGAGTATTTTTTGTTCTTGTTTGTTTGTTTAATCAGGGTTGGCCTACTGCAGGGGTAAAGAATCACAGAATCATAGAATAGTTGGGTTGGAAGGGGCTTATAAGACTATTGAGTCCACCCCCCTGCTCAGTGCAGGAATCCAAGTCAAAACATCCCTGACAGATGGCTGTCCAGCTTCATCTTGAATGCCTCCAGTGTGGGAGAGCCCACCACCTCCCTAGGTCATTGGTTCCATTGTCATATTGTTCTAACAGTCAGGAAGTTTTCCTGATGTTCAGCCGGGATCTGGCTTCCTGTAACTTCAGCCCATTATTCCGTGTCCTGCACTCTAGGATGACTGAGAAGAGATCCTGGCCTTCCTTTCTGTAACAACCTTTCAAGTACTTAAAGAGCACTATCATACCTCCCCTCAGTCTTCTCTTCTCAAGGCTAAACATGCCCAGTTCTTTCAGTCTCTCCTCATAGGGCTTTGTTGCCAGTCCCCTGATCATCTTCGTTGCCCTCCTCTGAACCCTCTCCAGTTTGTCTGCATCCTCAGGCCTAAGTTCCAGATCTAGCCCTCCTGGGGTCCCAATCCAGCCCTCTGGAGTTCCCCAGATGACCATGCCCCCTTCCTCTGGCCCCACCTCTTTTCTCCATCCACCAATGGTTTGGTGGTTTAATGGCTTTTGTGCAGTTTTTTCCCCATTGTAAATGGTTGAAATGCCTCTCATAAGGCTTAGTTAGCAGGAAGAGCTTTAAGCTACAATATGCTGGCATTTGGGGGGATTTTGGCCCTGCCCCTTTTGCTTTGGTCCTGCCCACCACTGCAATACAGTCCCCAAAAGTTTATCTGATGTGGAATTTCATCCTCGGGAAGAAAGAGGTTCAACACCACTGACCTATAGGCTATTTTGTTGTTTGTTTGGTTTTGCCCCAATATATCAGGAATGTAGAAGCAGTTGTAAACCATGGAATGTGTGTGTGTGTGTGTGTGTGTGTGTAGTGAGAGAACAGAGAATAGGAATTAGAGCTGTGTACAAACAGCTTCTCAAAATTCTCCATCCTATTTGTGGGCAGAGACAATTTCACCGAATTTCTCCTAGGGGAGGAGAAACGCTCCAACAGTTTCTCACAGATAGGGCTCGCTAATGGCAGGGGTTGTAGCACCGGTTCTTTCTTTTTTCCTAAGGGGTTTTGGGTTATCATGCTGCTTCTGTAAGTGGCAACAGCATCAACTGTTTCGAGGCTTCCACTTTTCTGAGGCATAATTTTGAATTTCTTTTGGTGGTATTGTTGAGCTTACTTCATCACTGCGAGGTGGCCGAAGGTGCTCTGTGTTTTTTCTCTCTCTCCGTTACACACCTTTCCATTGCTCTGTACAGCCTCCCAGGCCACCTGCACTTCCTGAACTGAAAAAGCCCCATGGGAGGAATTGTCTCATGACGTCTTCCTCATGATGGCTTTAACTGAAGTGCGGGACGCCAAGGAGGCTACAGGCTGCCACAGAGATGACTGTACAATGAAAGACAGGGCACTCACGTGCACTTCTCAGCCACCTCCTATGTAGGGTAAGCACAAGAACCCCAAACCCAACCCATGAGAATTTCTCTGAAATGTTTTCACCGTTGAATTTCTTTTTGGAAGCAATTTCTCTTCTATCAAATTGAATGACAATGGTCAAACAAAATGTGGCAGAAATTTTCTGCACAGCACTAATAGAAATGTTAGTTCTATGCTTCATGACTGAAATGATACCCATGGTCATCTACACGAGTCTAAAATTCTCTAGCTGCACCACCGCCTGCCATTATGGCCCCTCTCATTCAGGAAGGGTTGACAAACTTTCAGGGAACTCCCTGGTTCCCCAGGTCACAGCTGGGAAAAAGAAAAACTGTATTTGGCTATTTACTTTTATAAATGCTGCAAGATGAAGCCTTTCAGCTTACCAGCAGGCATTTTACATTTCAGAAACTGGACTTTACCCTTATAAAATGAGCCCTTTTGTGTGATCATCTGACGAACAAGTAGCTTTTCACCTGGTATGTACAGTAAATCCACAAGACGACTGATACTGAAGCCATAAATAGAGAGGCCTCACTGCTGTTTACCCTCCATGAACGACACTCTACCGTCGCTGTACAGCAGCAGCCTAGAACCTGCCAGGGATCAGACTGAATTGACCTCAGGAAATGTTTGCTCCAAAATGCACCCTGCCAGGCATGAGAGAAGGGGTGGGGGGAAGGCCACTACCCCATTTGACCCTTGCCTTGCAATAACCTGTATCAAGACATTGGGTCTTGGATATTCTTGTTTAAAAGCCGAGATACAAGTTTCGGAGGCAGCATGCAAGAGACTTGTTTATCTGACCCATTTTTATTACTTGCTGTTGACATTTTAGTATGTTCCTTTCCTGGGAAAATTTCGTGATGAAATAGTTTTCTAGGTAATGTAGCATTTCCTTCACTCTCAATAGCGATGGGAAATAACCGGTGTTTGGCGCCAGTCCTAAATACGTTTATGACTGATTGTCCAATTCTTCATGTGGTTTCTTGGGAATAAATTCCTCTGAGTTCATTGGAACTTGCTCCCAATCGAGTGTGTAATGAATTTAAGGTGGCCATGTGGTCCTGTATTTGAAGGGCTGTCTGAGGCCAGTCCTCTATTTTGAACATGCCCTGTCTTTAAAGACTTTCTCTAATTGAAAGGCTGCCTAGACCAAGACCACTTTAAAGATAAATAACCACCAGAAGGGAGAACTGCAGAGGCCTTGAAGTTGCCCATCCACAGTTAGCACCTGGACAGCAAACTGGGCAGCTATGCAGCTCACCTGGTCAAGGCCAGCTCACCTGGTCTTCCCTACTATGGTGAAATGTATTGCATTTGCATTCCTATTTAAATTCTAGCCATTCTTTCTAAATGTGCATCTTTTTCAAAAAATCAGCACATGCAAATCTGTCTTCTTTTGTCCTCTTTTTTGGTGATGCATTTCCTCTTTTTTGGAAATGACTAGGTGGCCACCATAATAGGATTGTAGCCATTTTCTGTGTTTGATTCCAATGGACCAGGAAAATAGTGCTTAGAAGACTATGCATAGCAGAGGCATCAAGCAATAATTTATCCTGGACTCACTGAGGGCCATTTCGTATGCTAGCCTCCCCCAGCCAGGAGCCCTTCCATTGTTTTTGGATTCCAGTTCCCAGCCTTCCTGACAATTGGCCATACTGACTGGGGTTGGTGGAAGCAGAAGTCCACAACTTCTCCATGATGGAGAAGGCCAGCATAGAAAATGGTTCTCAGAGAGTCCTGGAGAAAGTATTGCTTGATCTGTTCAACAGGTACCAAAGCAGTGCAATATCAAAAGACATGGTATTACGCAAGCATTGTACGGATGTCCACTGATGCCATTTTTTTAGTATCATGGTGTTTGTTGTTCACACGGAGTCTGAAATATTGGCTTCCTTGAGCGAGGGAAGCTCAGCACAGCAACGTTGGAGAACCCTTCCTTTAGCCAATGCATACACGGACAACTGGCTTCCAGAACATGGTGTGAAGGAAGGCACATGATGCTGTGGCCTTGTGGAAACAGTTCAGCCTAGAGACAGTTACAGTAGGCCAGTGCATTCAACATGGCTGATTCTTCTTTTCACGAAAGAGCACCCACTATTGTGCATTCTGCACTGTTCACACAAACACAACATTTATATGGGTTGTGTTTTCAGAGATGTTGTGTCTCCTGGTGTATCATCAGAACCATCACCTAGCAAGGACGCAAGCCAAATATCTCCCAGGAAACTCTGTGTAAGAGGAAGACAAACATAACAGGTGGGGGAAGAGCGCCTTCCCTTAAAATGAAATGAAGAAACCATTCCTAACACTACCAGCAGCTTCTATCCATCTGCTGCTGCTTCTTTTTCCACTTGGCTGTTTCTGATGAGTCAGAGACTTGGCTGTTCTAAGAGAAAATAACTGCTCCACTGACACCAGAGTAGGGTCAACAAGGCTAATACAATCTGACCTGCCTGTTGACAATGCGCCTATAAACCACTTGTTTGTTTTGGAGCTGTGCTTTCATTTGGCAAGTTTGCTTTCAAAGTATACAAGAAATCCAAATATTTAGCCCTATGGGAAGGTAACATATGGGAGAAATATCTTAGAGAGGACAGACAGCTTGAGAATTCTCTCCCTCAAACCATCCTCAGCTTAAAGACAAAGTGCATGTGCATGTGTGTCTGTGTGTTAGTATGTTACTTTCCCCTTCAGAAATAGAGAGAATTCCAGCTGAATATAGACTTTCCAAAATGAAGAAACTCTCAAAGAACAAGTAGGTTAATTATCTGCCACAGGGATGGTTTAGACTCTTCTCTCAGTCAGCAATCTCTCCAACCTTGGGCAAGACATTAGACATAATCCAATGCACTGGAGGAGTCCATGTGGGGCTCTGCCTGTAAAGGTAGCATGGCTGTGATCTACTGCTCCCGATGTGAAAACCAGATGTTTGCCATTGCAGATAAGTGTCACAGTCAGGCAGCAAGCTTGATAACACTACTGTTGGAGATATAGGGAAGTAGCGACTGTATGAGCACGCTATTGCATGTTGAAATCAACTGTACATGCAATGTCAAGAATGATTCCGATCTGCATCGTGTTCCTCAGAGAGATCCTGTGGAACATGATGCATAATGAAAGTCAGCTGCCCACATTTAACATAGCATGTAGCATGTAGTTTAGCCCTGGCTTACTTTATGGTACAGGAACTAGCAGTCTGTAACCAAAGGCTTCAAGGGAAAGGTAGGTTTTGAAAGAAGGATGTGAGGTGGCATCATGCAGGTGTTCTGGGAGGCAGTTCGAAGCATGCAGGCCAGCAAGGGAGAAAGGAGTCTTCCGAGTGACTCAGTATGAGCTGAAATGATCCTTTCATTGGCTAGAGCAGGGGTACAAAGAGTGCGGCCTGCCAAGCCATTTCTGGCTGCCCACTAGGCCCCCCTGCATCTAGCACAACGGTGGCACTTCATACCCCTTCCTTATCTCTGATCTCACCCATCTCTCTGCTAATGCTGCAGCCTCCTCCCATCCCCAGCAAACCTGAAGCAGGGGTGTGCATGTCTCTTCCCTCCACCCCTGTGTGGGTGTGTGGGTGCGCATGCGCACGCATGCACATGTGGCCCCCGGAGCACCCCCTCCCCCACCAAAACTGGGTTTGGCCCTTAGGGCTAGACATGTTGTGCATCCTTGGGCAAGAGTATTTGACTCAGACAACGCATCTTCAGTAGTCTCTTAGCAAGTCTAGCTCAGAAACCAAGACACCATCACCTGTTGGAAGAGTTGTTTCTGAAAGCCAGTATGGGAAGCTTGAGAGTAATTTGTTTTTAATAGATCTATGCACAAAGGGCCTCTTGAAATTCTCCACCCTATTAGTGGGCAGAGAAGAGGGGGATTTCATTGAATTTCTCCAGGGGAAGGAGAAATTCTCCAACAGTTTCTCACAGGTAGAGCTCACCACTGGCAGGGGTTGTAGCACAGCTTATTTCTCCTTTCCTAAGTTGGGGGGGGCAAGTGGCAACAGCAGCAACTGCGTTGGCAGCCTGGCTCCCATTTTACATCTTCTGCAATGTCCCGTGCCTAGCGTCGTTCACTGTGGTGGAGGAGGGGGAAGGCGGCCACCGTATAAAATTTATTGAAATGTGGGAAGTCAAGGAGGCTACAGGCTACCAGAGAGGTGATTGTACAATGAAAGACAGGAAAGTCATGCACGTTCCTTGGCCACCTTATAAGTAAGGTAAGCACAAGAACCCTGAACCCTTGAGAATTCCTCTGGAATTTTCTTCTCCTTTGTATTTCTTTTCAAAAGCAATTTCTTTTCTAACAAATTGAATGAGAATGGTCGGGCGGGAAATGTGGGAGACATTTTTGGCACAGCACTAATATTGAATCCCTAACACCTATATCACAATGTGCTCAGGGATTGTGGGTAGTGATGACAAAGTCTTTGGCAGTGACTGCCTCAGTGGCCTGGCTATCACAGAGGGGCTGGGCTGTCAAAGTATCACCTAAGGCCTTAATCAAGAATCAGATGCAGGTCATTCTAAAAGCGATAACAGCAGCAAGTTGGACGAAAGTCACACAGAGCATTCGGCCGAATCCATCCTACTGACAGGAAACTCTGGATAAGGGCTCTTTGTCCAATAAAGGGCTTGCATGTTTTGGCCCATGGTGAGTAATATCGCTGTGCTAAATAAAGCTTGCTCTTGTGTACTCCTGGAAAGCTAACTGCACAAACTGTGGGGCTTATCAGAACTCAAACACAAGGAAAGCTGCCAGGCCAAAGAGGATAACATGAGTTCAGGACTGTGTTGCCCTTCTCGGAGGAACAGAATTCAAAGATATTGCCTCCCTCTGAATATTAGATAGCTACAATGATTAAATACAGGCTGGCCCCAGCAACTCTCTCTCTCTCTCTCTCTCTCTCTCTCTCTCTCTCTCCTGCTGCTTCTGCTTTGATTCTGTTCTGGGCTTGGCATCCTCCGACTTATGGAGTGGGAAAAGAGGCAAGGGGGATTTGAGTTTAGGCTGGGGGTGCTGAGGATTCACATAACAGGCACCACGTTGATCAATGAAAAAGGACCTGGTTTAAGAATGAAATGTTCTAAAATGGCTCTAAACAGGAAGAAATGACCCGCAGGTTACGAACACATTGGTATTTTGATATTACATTCAAGCCTTTTGTCATTCAACAAAAGTCTTTCAGTCTCTATTGCTGAAAGTATTTCTGTTACTGTCTTTTAAATCTTTGTGCTGCTGCTATGTGTTCTTTTGGTTTTTATTTTTATTTTATATAGTAATTTGAAATTTTTAAGCTTTGATATATGATTTTATCGTGATGTATTTTACGGCTTTAACTGTTGTGAGCCACCCAGACAGCTTCAGCTGTTGGGCGGTATAGAAATGTAATAAATAAATGAATAAATATAAATTCAGCTGAAGTGAAACTTAATTCTACATAACTGCATTTAGTCACGTCCTTCTGTCATGTTACCCTTCCTTTCCCCTTCTTTCCCTTCCCTTTGTTGCCCCTGCATTGCTATTAGAGTGTGAGCTCCTCGGGGCAGGAGTCTATTTCTGTGTGTGCTTATGTTTACTTTGAAAAGCACCATGTGTTGTGAATGATACCCCCCTCACCCCACACTCACACACACATAATGCTGGAATCCCATAAGGGAGCTCTAATGTATCTCTGCATATAGTTTCCCATTTAGTAGCAGCAAGAGCTTTAGGCTAAAACAGCGGTTCTCAACCTGTGGGTCGCGACCCCTTTGGGGGTCGAACGACCCTTTCACAGGGGTCGCCTAAGACCATCGAAAAACACATATTTCCGATTTTATTTTTAAGTCTGGCGAAGTTCTAATGATGCAGCACGAGTGGGGTCAGCTGTTGTTGGTGTATGGGCGCCAGTTGCGTAGAAACTCCAGGCCCTGCTCGGGCATTCCCTCCCCGGCAGCGGGGCTTGGCCGATGAGGTAATAGCCAGAGAAGAGGGGAGGGCCTGCAACTGAGGAACCGAGCCTCTGGCCCGCCCAGCCGGCAAAGGAGGCGCTGGCGGCAAGAAGAGCAGCCGGTGGCGGCATCTACCGCGTTAGCCTCTTTCTGGACCAAGTCCAGGCCGAGCGGAGGGAAGAGAAGGGCCGGGGGCGGCGGCATCAGATCTTCTGCCAAGCGCGCACACCTATGGGAAACGCCGCGAGGCCCTCGAGTGAAGGACGAGGCGCTTGAAGAGCGTGGCTTTTCCCATGAGCCTCAGGGCTGTGGGGTCGTGGCACGTAGCGCCCGCGAGCGACAGCGCCATCCCGTGCCGGCCGAGAACGGGAGCTGCTCTCCGCACGAGCCGGGCTTTCTCTTCTTGTCCCACGTGCGGAGCCGGCTGCTGGCTGCATGCATGCAGCCCGAGCAAGGCTTCTTGCAGGCGGGGAGGTGCCTTTCCAGCGCCCGGCTGCCGAATCCGCTTTCTCCCTGGGCACTTCTGGAGAGCGGGTGGAGTCCGGAGCCACTTCGGAAGTATGAAGTAGCAACGAAAATAATTTTGCCACTATGAAGTAGCAACGAAAATAATTTTATGGTTGGGGGTCACCACAACATGAGGAACTGTATTAAAGGGTCACGGCATTAGGAAGGTTGAGAACCACTGGGCTAAAATATCCTGGGATTTTGGCCCTGCCCCATTTTGCCTTTGGCCCTGCCCCTTTTGCCTTTGGCCCCACCCTTTTGCCTTTGCCCTTCCCCTTTTGCCTTCAGACCTGTCCATTACAGGGATGTGGGCCTTGAGAGCCTCTCTGAAATGGGATTCGCCCCTCAGGATGAAAGAGGTTTAGCAATCCTGATTTATTTATTTATTTATTTATTTATTTATATTTCCATCTTCCTTCCATCGTGGAACTCAAGGTGGTGACATGTGGTTCACAGGTGTTCTCCCATCCAAGCACTGACCAGACTCAGACCTGCTTAGCTTCAGCAAGGTGGCTGACTCCTGTGCCTTCAGACTATGTCTTGGGACCTTGGGATACAGAGACACTGCATCCTGCCTGCAGGGATCTTTGCATGAACTAAGGGCACAATCCTATGGGAATAGTTGGCTGCCTCCGAATTCAGAGGCAGCCAACTATCCAATGCAGGGCGAGCAGAGCACAGAGGGGATCTTCTCCGCATTCCAACCACCCTGCATTTGTGGCTAGATGGCCGATTTTGGCTGTCTAGCCAGGGCTCCTTGGAGCGGGGGGGCGGGAGGTCGGACAGTACCTAGGAAGTGTCATAATGGTGCTTCTGCTGTCCCCTCCCTTCCCTACCCCCAGGAATACCCCCTTCCCCCCCACTACACGCTGCTCCATATTTTAATGGTGGGCACTTGGCCAGGATACTATGCTCCTCAATATGATCTACTGCCTGTCACACCTGAGTTAAGAACAGTCCTTTTATACCTTCTCCTACAGTTCTCGGCCAGAGTTTTATTTCTGCTAAGTGGAATCTAAGCACCGAGGCCTTTTCTGTGCATCTTTCATCCCAGCTGTCGTCATTATAGAAATGGTACCAGGAAGGAATGCTCTCATGCTTTTGCCAAGTGAAAGTAATGGAACTGACCATTTAATGCTCTGACTCATGGTGATTAAGAGTGAGGCTCTGAAATGTTTTGTGGGAAGAGAATAAAAGAAGCATTGTGCTGCTTTGGATAAGCATCAAGCAATGGAGACAAGGACAGGTCAAATGTAGCAGGAACTCAGCAGTGGATGGATGTTTAGAGGTCTGCCTGCAGACTTCCTTATAAAACTAGGACTTGGCAAACAACACACTGTTCCAACAACTGGTTGGACTTCATTAGGGATGTTGGAGAAACCTGCAACAGATTCAAATGAATTTGGATTTCTGCAGCAGACCAGCGTTCTCCAAGTCATGCAGATCCCGCAGACTTGTGGACCAGTATTTTACTGGGGGGGGGTCCACAAATGTGCCCTTGTGCAAGTGCAAACAGGAATGAAATTCTCATTTAAAATATCTCATTCCATTAATGAGCGGACAATGGGAAAAAAGACACCTGGCAATCCAAGGAACACATTTTAAAAAAATAAATCCATACATCCCTAGTCTTCATACAGAGAATGGCAAAAAGGAAAGTGTGAACCGCCAAAGAGGACCTTTCAGCTAGCTACTTTGGGGCGGGGGGAGAAGGTCAGTTCCAAACAGAGGAGTAGCTCTCGTGGTCCAGGTAGGTATCCTGGCATTGGGTTTCAAACATGCTGCATCCCGCTGGTGAAACTAGGAGGAAGAGGCAAAGCAGTCGCAGAACCCATTTGTGCAAAAGCAGAATAAGCTGGTCAGGGATGGAAGCAGTGCAGGTCCTGATGTGTGGCTAATAGTCAACAATCCATATTTCAAGTCGATTGGCTAAGAGCCTAGTACGGGTAGCTGCCCATCAGAACATTGTTTTATGCAAACCACTGTCCTCTTTTGAGGGTGATGCATTTCCTCTTGTTTGGCGATTCATAAGCATCTACCCCATAGTGTTTCCACTTGCCAGTTTTTGTCCAGCCTCACAACTTGAAAACAAAAAGCAGAACTAGACACAATTCCATTTTTTTTTAATAAACAAAAGGCGGTAACCCTAAATCAGAAAGATATCTTTGCACTACAAAGAAAATTGTAAATTCAGAAGCTCCTTAGCAGAAAAAGCTTCTGCTTTCTGGGCTACAGCCACCCTACACAAATGTCCTCCTTTTTATCAGAGGTCTTTGGAAGAGGCCTTTGCCAAGCAACAAAGCCCAGAGAGATCTGATGTGCAGGCAGCTGAGCCAAGATGTTTGAGCAGGCTGTGTTTAGTAACACTTTCAGTTTCCTAGTGAAGCAATCATTTAATAAAGGCAAGTTTTTTATTGAAAAAGAAAGAAAGGAAAAGGGCTGTTGCACAACAGGCAGAGGAAGTTACACTAGCAGTTACACATTTGGAGACAGAAACAGTCCAGAGGCGTCAGCTGACCAAATTCTTTGGCCCACCGAGCAGAAGCAGAAACCAAAATAAACAGGTCCACTCTACTCACAGTGGTAACCATTTCCCATTAATTTCATAACAAATCCATTCTGGCCAATCTAGTATGCATCCCTCCCTCTAATCTTTCTGTGCCTGTTTCATCAGGAAGTTACTAGGATGTGGCTCCAGGGCAGCACTTTTCCTAGTTGCAATGGCTGGCACTGGTACTAACACACAGGCTTCCCATTAATCCTCTCTCTATATACATAAATATATTCAAAAGCAGGACCTCAACATCCCATCCCACTGTCCCAACATTCCGTCACACTCTAGTGTGACTAAGGAACAGACCCTGCAACAGGGCAATGCAGAGAAGATCATAAAAAGAGCCCTGCTGAACAACAGCAAGGGTTCATCAGCCTTCCTCAACCTGGGTCCCTCCAGATGTTTTGGCCTACAACTCCCATCACCCCCAGCCAGCATAGCGAATGATTAGGGATGATAGGGCTGGCGGTCCAAAACATTTGGAGGGACCCAGGTTAGGGAAGATCAATCTAGTCCACCATCCAGGCATCAATAATTGGTTAAAGGACAGGAAGGAGTTACAGCCAATGTCAATATCTCAAGCAAATGTCTAAAAGTTGAAAGCACGCTTCCCCAAATTAACATACCTTTTCCTTATGGTACTTTGTCACCTTGGATACTTTCTAACTCTGGAATGACCTGTAGACTTCCATTTTTCTTTGCCTTTGACATATACGTAACGCCTTTGGCATAACCCCTTAGGTCCCATAAACTACTGTAACTAAGTCTATGTGGCTGTAATTGGTTTCCAAATTCTTTGAAGTTTATTGTCCCCTGGATGGTTCTTTTCCTGAAAAACTTACCCATGCTTGATACATTAACAAATTCCCACTAACTGGAGGCCTCAGCTCCATCCCCTTAGCTACAGAGTACATCTTAAGGCAGCACAACTAGCTTGCAAACATGCCTGCAGTATCCCAGCCATACTCCTCCTTTGCATCCTGAGCTTTCCTCCCTGCAAGTTCGTGATCCCTACAGAGTTACCTTTTGGCCCATTTAGACCTATTTGACATTTTGGTTGGCCTCTATAAGAGATCTTGAAAGCTCAGCCTTAGTTTTCGGCCATGGGCAATATTAAATTTGAATTCATTTCAATGGGCACACACAAGCAACCATGATTTTAACCATAACTCTATATTAATAAAGGTATTGTATACAAACAACCACTGGAGGAAAGCCACTGTGGTGAAGTGAACAGAGTATAAAACCTGGAGGATTCAAGTTCCATAGATACAAATCTTCACTCAGACATTTATTTTATTTATCATTATGTTTATATCCTGCCATATAAACTTTTGAGTTCTTCTTGCAAGGAACCCAAGGCGGCTTACATAGCCCTTCTCCTCTCCCTTTTATCCTCACAACAACCCTGTGAGGGATGTTAGGGTGAGAGGCCATGACTGGCTCAAAGTCAACCAGTGTGAGCTTGGTGGCTGAGTGGGGAATGGAATACAGATCTCCCAAGTCCCAATCCCATACTCTAACCATTACACCACACTGGCTGTTTGTGTCACTCTGGGCCAGTCACTGTCCCTCACATGGTTGTGGTGACCATTTTCTTCTAGGAGTAATGATCATCCTATTCTATGGTGGCCATCTGTCCTACGTGAAGTCCTCTGTTTGAAATCCTCTATTTGGAGGGCTGTCCAGTCCAAATTTCGTTTAAAGATAAAGGACCATCAGAAGGGGTCTTGACAGTTAGCATCTGGACAGCAGACAAAGCAGGCACACAGGTCACCTTGTCAAGTCTTCTCCATTATGGTGAGATGTATTGCATTTCTATTTAAATCATACTAATTATTTCCAATTTGCATCCACACATATAAATGTGCATATGCAAATTTATACAAATCTGTGCCCTCTTTTTGTCCTCTTTGTTGGTGATGCATTTCCTCCTTTTTGGCAATGCATGTGGCCACCCTGTCCTAGTCTGTTTTTGGAACCTGAACTACCTCATACTATGCCAAGGTCACCAAGTTCCATGTGGCCGCTCTTCTATTCATTTCTTGCCTAGATTTTCGCACTCTCTTTGCCATTCTCTTGTCAATTCCTGTTTCACCCCATCTGAAGAAACAGAGGCCCATATCCTCAGCTGGGGTTAACTGACAGATTTCCACTGCTTTCAAAGGAGTTCTGCCAATGTATACCAAGGCTGCAATCCTAAAACCACTCATTTCATAGTAGGCCCACTGACGTCAATGAGATCACTCCAAAATAATTTGAGGGAGAGATACTTTCTTGCTTTGAGGAATTCAGCCAAAGCAAGGATCCAGTCTCTAGTTACAAGCTGCCTTGAAAAAGGAATATATCTTTTTTGCTTAATTTGTTGATTCAGCATCTGAGACCTCATTTCTTAATGCATTTTCTTAAGAACTACCATATTGTTGTTAGGGCTGAAGTAAGGAGTGTAAGTGATGGTTTCAAGATCCATTCAAGTAGGATTCCATTTGGAATAAGAGGAGAGACAAAAAGGCATTTCACCAAGTCCCGCTATTCCACTGCCAAAGCATAAAGGATATAATCTCTTTATCTGTACAGAATATGCTAGTTTTGTCTCAAGAGAGGAGTTCCTATAGGACTTTTGAAATAATAACAAAATATGCCATTCTGTGCAGTTATTGCAGGTTAGGCCTGTCCAATTTGGGACCCACCAAGCAGAAGACAGCTTACCAAGGGCTTGCTAAAACTCCTCTTTTTCTTGCCTACAAACTTGCCTACAACTCCTCTTTTTCTTGCCTTCCTGCCTTTCTTGCCTTTTTGCCTCTTTCTTGCCTACTTTATCTTGCCTACTGCAAAAACAGGGAGAACCAAAATACCACACTCCAGAACTAGTGGGGGCTGCTTTTGCATTGGTAGATCACATGTTGGACATGCCTGCTGGAGATCATTTTAGGGGTGTGCTGCGTTCCTTTTCTTCTATAAGTGCCTCCAGAGAGAGGGCACCTAAAGGCAGTATGCAGCTATTCTGTCTTTTCCTCCTTTATGGATATTTTGTGGAAGGAAAAACACTGGAAAAAGCTGTGAAAAAATATGGGAGGGTTATAAGTAGTGATACCACCACATTTTGTAATTAGTTGGCTTGTTAGTCAAAACCTGTGTGTTGTGGAGAGCTTGGATCGCTGTCTTACAAATTCGTTATTAATTTCAGAATAGATTATGAGCTTTGGATCATATTCAGTCTGCATATAAATTATGGTATTTCTGCACACGCACTGTTTTTGTTGGATTAACACTCTTAACACAAGCCTGGGTCCTCCAGCAAGGCATCCACCTTGAATCTTCTGCCTTTGCTGCTGAAGCTCTGGCTCCATGAGAAGGACTCTGGTGCTGTTCATCACTCCTCCATAGTACTGAACTGGTGATGGTGAGTCAACATTATGTAGAAAGGCCATGTGAAAACAACCAATCAAGAATGGGTACATGATCCGGAGACTCATGATGTCATGGCACATTTTGCAATTCCAAACTACAGTTCCCAAGATGCAGTTTGAAATTCTGCATGTGCAAAAACACGTATACAAAAAATGAGATCTCAAATTAAAGGAGATGTCTCATCTGAGATTAGCCTAATTAATTTGCTACTTTTGGAGGAAATAGCAAACTCATTTGGGAGAAGTTCACCCATCACTAGTAACTAGTGGAAGATAAGATTGTCTGGACCCCCTGCAAAATGGCATTAATTAATAGGGATGAGGGGAGACATCAGTTCAGTTTGCATTTTTATGCAAACTTAGAAATTTCGCACTACCCAAACCCATAAACAAACTGGAACACAGTTAAACATCAGTATCTGCACTTTTCCAAAGTTTGTGATCGATTGTAAAAATGTGTACAAAAATGTATATAGTACCAAAAAAATGCACACAAAATGTGTATATTACAAGGAAGTGTGCAAAGAAAGTTGCAGGAAATTGCCTGAAAAACATATATTATTTTGAGAAATGCACATGAAAATACATATGAATTTTGGTGCAGACTTTTATAGAATTGCAAACTGATGTGGAAACGGGATGGAACAAACTTAACTTTGGAAAAATGAGAAAACGAGTGAAATCAAACTTGTTAGATTCATCCAGCCCTATGAATGAGATAGGGTTATTGCACAGTAAAAGCCTCATATGGAAGCACCTTAAGTCTTTAGGAAAAGTGAGTTGGACACTTCCCCCCCAATTCTAAACACACATGCACAACCCAAAAAATAAAAATAAAATTAAGTTAACTACCAGTTTTGAATTTGATGATTAAATTTGTTGAGTTGTACAGCTGAATTAATTTCAGGCTTTTAGCTCAAGTTGTTGGTATATCAGAGGTGCCTACATATTCATAAACATTACCGCAACCAATGGGCCAGTTTGTATGTCTCAGCAGCCCTGGCTTCTTTAAGCAAAAATCCTGGGTTGTGAGTGAGTGAGCGAGCATGCTGGTGAGATACATACTGGGTCAATGTGACGCTATGGCCCCAAAGATAATCATAGCTGTGGAGGCTGGTGGCTCCGATTTCAGTATGGCTATGAATCCATTCTGGCTTTCAGTCAGAACCAGCCAGAACTTTAATGGAACCATCCAAGGTGCTGAACCTATTTGGGGGTAGGATTGTTAATGAACCATAAATGCAAGATTCCCAGCGCTTTTTTCATATAAGTCTGTGGATTCACAGCCCCACTAAAATCAAAGTCATGAGCCTCCACGGAATCATATATGTGCCTACCTTATCACTGCAAATCTGCTGAGGGTGTGGTATGTGTTCTCTCTTTCTATTGCACATTTCTTGATCACACTGCAGCCTCCCTGGCTGCCTGCACTCCCTGAGCTAAAAAAAAAAAGAGTCCCGTTGGGGGGAGGAGTTCCCTCATGATGTCTTCCCCTGGGCTTTAATTTAGGTGTGAGAAGCCAGAGAGGTTGCAGGCTGCCACAGAGACGAGTGTACAATGAAAGACAGGACAATCATGCACTCCTTGGCCACCTCATAAGTAAGGTAAGGACCTGTGAGAACTTCTCCAAAATCTTCAACTCCTTTAAACGTTTTTTTGAAAGCAATTCCTTTTCTATCAAATTGAATAAGAATGGTCAAAAAATGTGGAAGGAATCTTTAGCACAGCATTAGTCCTGCCAAACAACAGGAAGCTTTCAAATGTGAACAAGAAGTGAGGGCTACTTTCACACCAATCTTGGGCTAGTTTTATGGTTCTTTTGTCATTCAAAAAGAAGAACCATTCCTTTTCAATTAAGTATGTACCCATTTCCTTTCCCATCTTCCTTTTTCCTTTCTCAAGATTACACAAGCTTAAAAGATGTAACTTCTGTTTTGCCTCATTTATAATGGGTATGAATTATTACACAACTATTTACTGTGCTAATAATAAAAATACATATCTGCAATTACAATCCCCTAAAGGTGTCAGAGGATGTTTTTGTCCTTGCTTTAAATGAGGAAAGTATTGGATCTTATCTGGGATTTGGATGGAATTCAGAAATAATGTGTACTAAATCCCTCACACTCTCTGAAACATCTACAAAGGGATTCCTAAGTAGGCATCAGAGGATTCTGTTCTAAACAGGTACTGTAAAGTGTAGATGTCAAGGAACTACGAGGTGAAATTTATATTAGCAGGTGCCTTGCTCGCCCTGGTTTGCTAGTTACTTCCCTCCTGTTACTCAGGCCCCTTTAGGGTTCAGAGGGCTTATAAGGAAGCTATGGAATGGAATAGGAGTAAAACTTTGGTTCACAAGATGGCCTGTCTTTCCTTAAGGGCAGAAAGTTTTTGCAGGCAATCATGCTGACAAAGCTGTGGCCAAGCTGTAGGACAATGGGACGAAGTTACAATGTTTGTTACTCCTCACAGCTAGCACCTCCATGAGTTGGGAATTTTCCTGTATCCTAAGGGAACATCAGTTACCTACGCTACAACTATAGAAAAATACTGTTTTTGCAGGTTTCTGCCCACCCAATATGTCTTTCACCAATCCAGGACTAAATTTCTAGTTGAAAACTGGAAAAAAAGGGGGAAAAGGCCAAGGAGAAGACAAGAATATTTAGGGGAGTTAGTAAATCAAAAAGTGACTGAACCCTAGAAGAGGAACTTCATTAATTTCTTCTCTCTCTCTCTCTCTCTCTCTCTCTCCTTTTTGCATAGCTCCAGTTTTTGCTAACAGAATTTTGCTAGTTTGGGGGCCTTTGGGACCATAGTTTGCATGTTTGCCTTCTTTTTGAGAGAACAAGTAATTTCTTACGTTTGCCATATCTCTTCTTCAGTTTTTAAGGTTGCAGCTGGCCATTGTTTCTGAACTTAGTTTTGGGGGCTAGATGCCTCAGTTTGTCTCCACTGTGTTATTTTACTGGCTGTTGAGGCTCAGACTTCACCACCTTCTCTTCGCTGCCTATTTGGATTAATTTTCCTATCTGGAACTTTTTGAGTCCTACACTTTGGACTCTAGGAGAGGTCTCTCAATTTTCCTCTGGGTCCACAAAAGCCTGTTCTTCAGATCTCTGCTTGGGATACATATATACATTCCTTTTAATTTCCATGCCCACCCCCCACTGCCTTCTTTTCTCTAAAAGCTTAGACTACACTGCTATATAGTTGAAAGCTCTAAACATTGCATTTAACTAGTTTGGACTGGTGGGAGTTTAAGTGGAGCTAAGTAACCATTCAAACTGCTGCTAGTTGGACCTGCTATAACTTTTGTATGTCATAGCTATTCTATTTGATGCTCTAAGGGTGTAATCCTGTTGAGATAGTCAGCAGCCTCTGAAGTCAGAGGCTGCAGAGTAACCAATGCAGGGAGGCCACAGCACAGAGGCAATCCTCACCTCCGTGCTCCAGCTACCCTGTATTTTTGTCTAGACAGATGATTTTGGCTGTCTAGCCACAGCTTCGGGGACAGGGAGGGATGGAGGCCATGCAGCACATAGAAAGCTGAAAAACACAGCTTCCTCGGTCTCCTCCCCTCCCCACCTCTGGAACTGCCTCCTTTTCCTTGTCTCCAAAATCCATTTGTCAGGACAGAGATGTAGCAGTGCAGAGAGAACCATGCCAGCTACAAGGGTAATGGGGATGGGAGTGTGGTTTCTTGGAACCATGATTGGAGTCCTAGGTCCAACCTTGGTTCCCAGAAACCGAAAAATCCTATGGCCCTTTAGACAATGTTTAGTGGCCACAGGATTTCTCCCTAATACATTTTTCTTAGGGTGCAATCCTATGGCGGCTAGTCAGCGGCTGGATGGCCATAGGATAGGTTGGTTCCTGGGAACTGACCTCGAAGCCCACGCTCTGAGGTTAGTTCCCTGAGAAGTGACCTCCACCCCCTCCCATGCTGCCTCGTAGGCAGCACTGAATGGCCCTGCTCTCCACACTCAGAAGAGGAGCACAGAGCGGTGAAAATGGGGTGTTCCTGGGGGCGTGCCAGGGCGGGGAGGGCGGAAATGCTGTTTCAACACTTCCTATGTGTCATCCAGCATCATGCCCCTGCCCCCGCTCCGACTTCCTGTGGCTAGACAGCCGAAATTGGCTGTCTAGCCACGAATGCAGGGCAGCTGAAGCACGGAGGGGACGATCTCCTCCATGCTGCTCCTGCCCTGCATTGGATAGGCGGTTGCCTCTGAGTTTGGAGGTGGCCACCTATCCCAATAGGATTGCACCCTTAATATTGTTTTCTAATAGGCCTCAGCAAGACTTAAACTCTCGTTTACTTCGCATAGTATAATCTTTACATGTAACCTGTGTGGTTCGTAGGTACTTCCTTGCGTCACATTCTACTTCTGTATGTGATGTTCTTTTGCATTTACTTTTCTCTATAAATCATTCATATCTTAAGACTTCCTGTGTGACAGTTTTCATTTGTTCAACAGGTTGAAAGAGCATTCACTGTTTTCCAGCTTAAGTTTTGAAATATATTTTCAAACATATTGAACTTTTAAATAGCTTTAAGTCAACTCTGGTTACGCTCTCTCACCCATTGGGGCAAATCAGAATCTCATCTTCACCTCCTACTTTTTCACAGTTTATACTCTGAGAGTGAGAAACAGGAGATTGCCCAGTTTACTGAGAACAGAACCTGTACATGGGGATCTATTACTCAAGAGTGTTATAAGACATTAGTTCCAATTCAGCTAAAGTTAGTCACAGATAGGGATGGGTGAATCTGTCAAGCTCAGTTTCACTCAGGTTCTCATTTTTTCCACTGCTAAGTTTATTTTGTCCAATTTCCATATTGGATTGCAATTTTTTTTTAACCTGCATGAGATATTTGTGCACATTTTTCAAAACAAACACACTATTTGTATGCATTTTTCCAAATGTATGCATTTTTGTGTACATTTTTTCAAATGTATGCATTTTTGTCAACTCTTTTTTGCAAACTGCATTGCAAACTTCATCAAAGTACGGATTCTGATGTCTGAATGTGTTAACGGTTCATTTTTAGCTTCAGGAAGAGTGAATTTGGTTAGTTCGCACTGGAATGCAAACGAAACAAATTTCTTGCCCATCTTTTGTCATGAATAGACTCTAGTTCATATGTGTAAAATAGATTGGAAACCAATGTATCTCACACACACACACACACACACACACACACAACCTCTCAAAAGGCTATGCAGGTTTGGGCACTCAACCCTGATGATCAGAAACAGAATATAACAAGCTCAAGTAATCTTTATTTCATGGGCCGAAGTTCTTTTTGCTGCCTGTGGTGATGAACAAGATGGCTCCCCTCCCCCACTCAGTTCTGTGTTCAGAAGTAGACCAGACTGGGTGCTGAATCGTACTTCAGTGCTGGCTGCCTCTACCACAGGGCAGGTCCAAATACAGGTCTGTCCTCCAATGACTCACCACTACTCTCTGCCCCCCAGCATCTGCCACCTGAGGTGGCCACCTCACTCTACCTCATGATAGGGTCAGGCCTGATTGAATGTCTGGGTACAATGGCAAACTTGTTCAGTGGCAGTGCTCTTCTAAGAGCCAAATTCTAAGTGATGTATTGCCCTGCTTCAGGATGTGTTGTATAACAAACCCTTCAGGGCCTCTCCACCTAGAGTAAAATAGCTTTTGGAGGGAGTCAGTTTGCAGTAGAGAAGTGATAAGGGAGAGCGGGTTGTTCGCTTGCCCTGTGTGCCACTTTCTTAGATGTATTTGCATGTAATGTGCAGTTCTGCCCACAGATGGCAGTAGAAGATCCTTCCCATATAAAACTAGCAAAGAATAAAGGCAGGCTAGAACACAGGGCCAGTATGAAGGGTAGGCATGGTCAGGCACCTGCCAAGGGCCCACAGCCCACCAGGGACTGTCTGACAAGAGCACCCTGGAATTATTTACCTTCATCACCATTGCAACATGTTTGTTCACCTGCCTCTCACTCTGGCCCCGACCATGGAGATGGTGAGGAGGAGGAGATGCCACGGCCTGTTTTCTCACTGGCTCTCTGCCTGTCAAGCAAGCAAGTGGTGGCAATGATGGGAAAGAGGATGAAGAGCAAAGCTGCTGGTGACAATGGTGGTGACAAGGTAGACTCACTGAGGGAGGGGGCCCATGGAGGGTATCTTGCCCAAGGGCCCTCAAAAACCTGGAACTAGTATATCTAGAACCTAGCTAACTTTTTAACTTTTTTTAATGTAGGGAAGCGGTCAAACATTCCATCCTCCTCTCCTCTTGCAGGCTGAAATTGAGGAATCCAGCAACAGCTCTATTAATGCTGGGCTCCTCTTGATCATGCAAATGCTAAGCTGAAGAAAGATCCGTGCTTTGCTTGGCAGCCCTCTGTGTTTCCTGATTAGTATGGCTACCACCTGCTTAAACAGATGTGGAGAAAACCCAATAAATATGCCTGGCTTGGAAGTCTTGGTCCAGTAGCCCCCCGTTTGAGTAATGCCATTGGCTTGCAGATCAGAACTATCGAGCGCAGGAATGTTAAGAGTGCTCTGTCCCTTAGGAAGATCACTCTGGCTTTTGGAGAACATATAGCCATACACAGACACACACATACGATTCTGAGGATCAGATGGGTCCATGGAATTCCAAACATCTGGTACAGATTACTGTACTAGCCTTATTGGAATAATTATTTAATTACTCTTCTTTTTCACTTTCTCTCTCCTCCCTCCTGTTGTCCTCACTATCCTCTTTCCTGGCTGTGAAGATACATCTGAAATCCATGTCAGAAACCTGCCACTCCTTACATGAGCTCAATATGTAGAAGAAGAAGAAGAAGAAGAAGAAGAAACCAAAATCCACAATAATGTATAAAGGAACACTGCAGATCTTTAAGGCTTTTATAGTGAGCTTCATTGGTATTTTTTAAAATATTCCTGCACCTTTCTCTGTCTTTAATTGATGTTCCTCCTTTATAAACAAACCAACTGAGAATTAACTGTACTGCACTTTATGAGTTTATGTCAGCCAAACATCCTGACAGCTGGTGTGCAGGTTCATACCTCCACTGTCAATTCTAGTTCTTGATTTGAGAGTCTGTATTGGTTTCATCAGCCAAATCTGAAGTTTCAGGAAGAATCCTCCAGGTTCTGGATTCCTGCCCATTTTCATCTCCACTCTGAAAAATTTCAGGAGGATGTGGTGCTTCTCTCCTCATTGGCTGGTCGGTCATCATAGGGACCAGTCACAATTGAAGGGGGAACTGAGCCAGCCCTACCATGAGGCAGAGTAACATGGTAGCCTCAGGGAGCTGATCTGGGGTATCATTAAAGGGGAGCAATTTATTAATAATTTTTATTTCACTTTAATGTAATTGATTTTTATTGTAAGCATTACTGTAGCGTATTATTGCTGCAATTTAATTTATTGTTATTCCTTTTTTCTTTTCTTTTTTAACTCCCAATGGACTTTGTTTTTGTCTTGGGTGCCAGAATAAACCTGTCAACCTTGGGCAATGTGGACCTGACAAGGGCGGGGGGGGGGGGGCACCATTTATTGAACCACCTCAGTCACAAAAACAATTTGGGGGAAGACTTTGCCTCACTATCCAGTGTCCAGTTGAAATTGCAAAGAGAAAACTCCCTGGAAAAGACCCTGATGCTGGGAAAGATTGAAGGCAAAAGGAAAAGGGGACGGTAGAGGATGAGATGGCTAGATAGCATCACCGATGCAATGAATATGAGCTTGAGCATGCTCCGGGAGAGAGCGGAAGACAGGAAGGCCTGGCGTGCTATGGTCCATGAGGTCACGAAGAGTCGGACACGACTTAACGACTGAACAACAACAACCAGTTGAAATGAAAAAAAAATAGTCACATTTTGAAAGAAACCCCCCTGCGCCTACCTTATATATAGAAAGCTAACGTGTTTTAAGCAGCCTCCCTTAACCTGGTGTCCTCCATTTTGGCTGGAAATGATGGGAATTGTAGTCCAGTTCATCTGGAGGACACCAGGTTGGGGAAGGCTGGTTTTAAATATATACACGGAGGGTTGTTAGAGATGTTTTTTGTTAACATGGGTTGTGCATGCAAATATGCAAACCCCAACATGGAGCCAGATGTGATATCATTCTGGAAAACTCTGTGTGATTCTGCTGCAGGTGTAGATTGGCTCTGATTTTTTGGCCCATTTACGTTTTCTGCACATGGAAAGTGGGGGTGAAGTCTCTGACCACAGCACTGGTCAGTTTTGAATTGAGACAAGGACAATGCTAATTCATGAGGATTCTTGGGGAAAACTAAAAATGTATATGAAGAAATGAAACATGCAGATAAAGTCAATGTTATTCTGGCTAGTTCCTACAGATTTTAAGGACTGGAGGTTGGATCCAGGATTTGCATTCTGTAAGAGGAAGGCACTTTCTGCAAGAGGAAGATCTGCCTGATTTGGGGCAATCTGCTTCCTCCCCACATCACAACTCTCCCCAACTCCCACCTTCTGTGTAGTATTTTCAGTGGCCGGGAGGAGCAGCTGTGGGAAGGAGGGGGTGGGAAGTCCATGTCTGCAAGTGCAGTAGAACCAGTTTAAATCTGGATCCAACTCATTATGTCTCATTGTGATTTCATGCTATACATTAATAGGTGCAAAAAAGACAGTAATGACACCAGCTGTATTTATACATGAATACTTTTCCTATACTTCAGTGTTGATACAGATCTCCTAAGATTTTTACCAAAAGTCTGACAGCTGGAAAATCAATGGTAGGATGAAATTCAAATCCACAGATGAGGATCTGGAGGGAGACAGTTGCTTCCAGCTAATAATTGGTGGCCATTCAAAGCATCTTAAGTAATTCCTATGGACATCAGATAACTTGGACATCAAATGACTTTTGCACAAGTAACATCTGTCCTTACTGAATAGCTAGTTCTTCTGCTCTGTGAACAAAGTAATAATCAGATGTGATGTTCTCTCCTAATATAACCACCATCATCCCAACTGGGCATTTGCACACACACGAAGTATCTTTAGAAGAAAATTTCAGCAGCCATTCTACCTCAGTTCCTAGGTTATCAATTCTTCTTCTTTCTTCCCCTCGTACATTTCTTTCCCTTTCACTGTAACTGTTCAACTACCAAAGGCCTCTTTTTTAAAAAAAAGATCAGTGTCATCTCCATCACCTGCTTCGTTGGCTAACAGAAAATTATTATTCAGGTTCTACCCAATGGCTCAATGGTCACTTAGTAAGGTTGAGAACCCGTCACAGTATACTAAGGAAGTGTGGAGAAATTTTTAGGGTATGTGAGCAATTGCAGTTGCACCCTTTCCCAACCTGGTGCCCTCCAGATGTTTTGCACTACCGCTCCGGTGTGGTGTAGTAGCTAAAGTGTTGGACTAGGAGTTGGGAGACCAGGGTTCTAGTCCCCACTCGGCCATAGAAGCTCACTGGGTGACTTTGGGCCAGTCACAGACTCTCAGCCCAACCTACCTCACAGGATTGCTGTTGTGAGGATAAAATGGAAAGGAGGAAGATTACGTATGCTGCCTTGGGTTCCTTAAAGAGGCAAAAAGGTGGGATATAAATGTAATAAATAACTAATTAATAAACTCCCACCAGTATGGCCAGTGGTAAGGGATTGTGGGAGTTGCTCTTCAAAACATCTGAAGATGTTTTCATCAACCAAGTTGGGGAAGGCTCTGCTAAGAAGAACAATGGGGCATTGATGGATAATCACAGATGGAATTTAACCCACAAAAGTAACATATAAGAAGAACAAATTGTCCCGTGGCATATTACAGAGTAACGCATTATTGTGACATGAGTTTTCATAGGCAAAATCCTACTTCATCCTCTACTTGATGCCCTTAATGAAGTAGGTCAACAACACACACGCACACAAACACATCCACAAGACCCTAGTAGAGGGAAACTGCTTCACACAATGAGATTAAAATAGGGGTCCCCAACACTTTTGGGTGGGTGGGCACATTTGGAATCTTGAGGAAATGCTGTGGGTGCTCTCACAAAATGGCTGGAATGGCATGGGGTTACCCATTTGTAAAATGGCTGCCATGATGGGCATGGCCAGTCACAGATCTCTCGTTTCCCAGTAGGCAAACTAGTGAGACTAAAAGAAAAGGAACTCGTCCAAGAACCAAAGTATAAGGCAGAGGTGGGATCTGACACCACCCCCCTCTTTTGAACCCAAATAAAGATGGCGATGGAAAACAGCACTTTGTCTGGCAGTATGCCAGCCTCCCAGTTTAAAAAATAGTTAATAAAAATATTTTAAAATAAAATAAAAATCAGGAGGGGCAGGGAGCCGGGTGGGTGCCAAAAGAGGTGTCTGCCCTGCGGGCTCATTGGTGCCCACGGTCACCACATCAGGGATCCCAGGATTAAATGATGAACAAACAGGAGCAGAATTATCATATATGACACTCACTAGAGTGGTGGAGACAGAGTTGGCTGGGAATGATGGGACTTGCAATCCAACACATGCGGAGGGCACCAGGTTGGAAAGGCTGGTGCAGTCTCTTTATAGACATTTCTGCAGGACTATAGCTCCCAGGAGTCTCTGTAAGGGATATAAGCAGTAAAGAGAGGCTGGAAGTAGGGAGTTGTAAAGGGAGCTGATTTGAGAAAGAGCTGGAAATCAGAGTAACTGTTACAGGAACAAAGAGGTTAATGCAACTCACTGTCTAAAGAGATTTCTCCTTAGACAAAGAGATACAACAGTCCACATAAGAGCAAGCCCTTTGCAAACCATTTTAGAGGACTTTTAGAGTGAACTACTTGAGTGTTAAGAATTATCACCCAAAGATGGAATCAGGTCAAGTATTTTGGAGTTGAGAGAGGGGTTTATCTCAATATGTTTCATCACAATTCATCACTTTTTAAAATCAGTTGTTGACACAATATCGTAAAGCAACTCACAGCAACTGAAATCTTTCACATGTGGGAAATTATAAAAAAGCGGTGGAATGGGGCCAGTGTAATATGATCTGGCATACATATAATAGAATTAGGAATGGAACCCAAAGCATCTAATTAGCACTTAAACCTTGTACTGCATATCTCAGGGAGAAACAAATGAGAGCAGGGTGGTATTTTTTCCCCAGTCTTTATTTTTCCAAAAACAGAGAGTTACTGCTATTTATTTATTTATTTATTTATTATGTATGCTATGTATGAGTCACCCTATAGCCAATGCTATCACGGCAACATACATAATAAAAGCATATGAAATAATTTAGAAGTGGCAACAACAATCATTTAAAATAATTTTAAAAGAAGATACACATCAAAGCTGCTAAAACATGAAAAAGGGAAATTTTAAAATGCCCCTTAAACATACCATTAAAAATCAATAATGCATTTGATCAGCTAATATATTTTGATCTGCAAACACTAAGAACAGGATCCATGTATCCAAAAATGCATTGTTATTTTGCAGATCTTTCGCTATTGGACTTGTTCAGTTTGTTTCTGCTCATCCATCATGTCCCATACTTTATGGATCCAATGTGGCATTATTGGGACAACTGGAGATTCCCAATTCCGGGCCACACTGAATTGGGTTTCTGGCAACAAGAATATCTGAAGGGCCACCTGCTCTTAAGATAGTGAACCTGCCCAGATTTTTAGATTTTCTGATGAGGGCCTCCCTCACCTTCAGGGGAGAAAATGAAAGCACATTTGCTTACCTTCTCTGGAGCTGAGATGCAACCACATTACAAAGATGTGAGAAAGCTGATACAGGATAACAGTTACTAATATCACCATGGCCAAGGTTAGAATTTTTTAATAAGGGCCTCACCACCGCCACCTTCAAAACTGTCGGGACCACTCCCTGTCTATGGGAGGAATTGACTACCTCCAAGAACCTCTTTAAAATCCTCATCTTACTGCTTGAAGACTGGCAAGATGCACATGGCTAATCTCACTTTTCCAAAGGGTCTGTCTACATCCTCGGGGGCCAGCAATCCAAAAGGTATCCACTTAGGGGACAGGACCTTTTTTGTAGTAGCACTTCTTTTATCAGGGGTGGGCAACTTGTTGCCTACAACTTCCATAAGCTCTAGCCAACACAGCCTATGTTGAGGGATGATGGGAGTTGTAGACCAAAACATCTGGAGGGTCCCAAGTTGCACCTAGCCCTGTCGTATATAAAATTGCCTCCCCAACACGTTCATCAAGAGTCCATTTTACTATCATTGCTATGAGATGAGGGGGAAAGTCCCATTCCATAAGCAGAAGTTTGCTCATAAGACATTGGATTTCACCTATTGTATCCCACCCTGATTAATTTGGAGTGGGGGAGAGAGAGAAAAGCAATTGCAACAGAGCTTGCACAGAAGATCGTGCCAGTGGATTGGATCTTTAATCTTCAGGACACAATAAATAGCCCCAATTTCATAAATATGTTAGGTTATGGAATTATACCAAATGCCTCAGAAAGATCCTTGCATCATGGATATCAATTGTTAATGCAAGGGGGAAACAAGGCAAAAATGTGTCCGGTTTCAGGTTTCCATACAAGCTCTGAAAAATCGGAATGCTCAGTGATTTCATCGGGAGTAACTTGCAGGATAATTGGACCCTGACTTGCTCTGAAAGGTTTGCCAAAGTTCATGATCCTGAGCTTAAATTCTAAGCCACTCTGAGACAAATTGTGGTTTTAGGTGAAATTAAGCCAAACTCAGTGGTTCAGACCCCAAAACAGACAAGCTGGGTTTTGCTTTGATTTCCTTTCCTTTCCTTTTCTTTCTTTCTTTCTTTCTTTCTTTCTTTCTCTCTTTCTTTCTTTCTTTCTTTCTTTTTCTTCCTTCCTTCCTTCCTTCCTTTCTTTTTCTTTTGCATTTAGAAAGCGGAACTGAAACCACATGAGTGGTTCATATGTAATCATAGCTTGAAATGAGAAGCAAGAGAAAAAAAATGTTCTCAACCTTTAAGTTTTTCTCTGTCGGGGATCTTGCTCATAGATCCCCAGGACTGATGTCATCCCAACCACACTTATGCACTTATTCTTATAGCCTATATATTGTATTAGTGAAAACTAAGGTGATAGATGGATGGATGGATGGATGGATAGAAAGAAAGAAAGAAAGATAGATAGATAGATAGATAGATAGATGTGCATGGCAAACAAGCTACTTCAATCTCTTTCCTATTCACAGTAATAACTGAGGCCCACTTCTAACATAACTGGTTTATGAATGCATCTACACTACAAACATAACCTAATTTTAAACTTATTTAAAAGTAATGGCTTCCTGCAAGGAATAAAAGACGTAGTTTGTAGGGTTGCTGAGAAATCTGCTAGATCCATCACAGTACTCGAATTCCCCACATTCTTTGTAGGGAGGGACAAGCAGTGGCACAGTTACGGCTGGACCTTTGGGCCCAGATTCCAGGGCTTCATCATAGCTCAGCCCCCCTCCCCACCTGACCACTCAGAAAGTGGCAGGTGATGAGGGCATCAGAGTAGCAGTCGCAATCTCCATTTCCCCCCTGCTATGATTTAAGTGAGTTTAAAATGCAAAACTGCACATGCTCAGAGGTGTTCTCCCCCCCCCCCGCATCAGGGTTGGCAAACAGTTTTGGTTTTGTTGTTGTTCTAACATGTCAGGAATGTAGAAGCACTTTCAAAGGATGGGATGATGGTTGTGGAGAGAAATCTTAGCTGTGTGCTTCACAACTGAAGTAATGCACAAGGCTATCTCAAAGGGGTCCACATAAGACCATGAAGCCCAAAGTCTGAAATTACCTAACTGGGGACAAGCTATAACAGGTAAACAAGCTTCAGTTTGTCATGAAGAGCACATGTGACATGTCACCATGTTATTTTCCCCTTTTTTCCATATGATCATTTGAATTACATGTACTTAAGAGCTCACTTCCTAAATAATATGCACTCCTAGATCACTATATGGATACATTTCATATGATCTCAGGAAAAAGCTGCAGCCCTGGGGAAGCCAGCCTATAGGGCCACATTCCAGTGGTGGGTGTGGCCAAAGGCAAAAGGGGGCAGGGCCAAAGGCAAGGACCAAAATACCAAAAACCACCAGTATATTTTACCTTAAAGCTCTTACTGCCAGCAACTAGGCCTCCAAACTTTTGGAACAGGGGGAAAAATTTCACAAAAGCTGGGAAACCACCCAATGACTGGTTGTTGGGGAAAACAGAAGTGGAAGGAGGAATGGCCTTCTGGGGAAACCCAGAGGGCAGATTTTGCCCCCAGGCCTGAGTTTCTGCACTTCTGCTATAGGGGGTCTAAGCACAGAGGTGATAGCAGAGTGTATAGACTCCCACATGTGTGTGTGGGGGGGGAGTGTTGGTGGAGGTTTGCAAAGGCCCCTTTTGGAATGCAGAGTGCTCCCTTACATTTGAAAAATGCCGTTTTTCCTTAGAGTCCCACCACCAAAGTTTCCCCCACCATCACCTGGTGTGCTTGAAATGAGCATGGTATCAGGCCAGAGGGATATGGCCCCAGGCCGCACAGCCTGTCATCTGTGTTATGCTCTGCCAGAGCATCTTTACACCAGCCTAAAATCCCACATTTAAAAGGGGGCTTTCTGCTTCCATTTTAAATACAGGATCACGACAGACTCCCTTTCAATGCGCTTCCTTTCCCCGCTCCTCCCCCCCCCCTTATCTGAGTCTTCCATATCTTTCATTGGTCTAGCTCCTCTTCTTGCAGCTTTTCCTTTTTCATGGAGGGAACTCAAATGGAACATAAGTGGGGTAATTTGATAGCTCATTATCTCCGATCTATTTAAAATGGAATAAGGGTCATTTAGTGCAGGAGACGCCCTGGAGGTTGATGATATCATGAAAAAGACCCACAAATGTCTGTGAGTAAGCAATCTCAATACTGGGATAAAAGCTCTGTGTGAAGAAACCCCCGTGTGGTGTTAATATACTGGTGGTAGTGTTCTGTGATTGGGTCCTGGTTCACATCACATCCTGAGTTCCATCATTCCAGTGTGGGCGTGACAGGTCATGGTGAAGGCTGCACTTCAGAAATTGATTTTTGGCCTACCCCTGAGCTCAGCAGGGGGAATTTAGTCACACCAGCCCTCAATCAGGTGTAATTGTAAGTGGGGATGCCCTTGGAATGAAGAGAGTTTGGATGCCATTGAAATGCCCTCCACTCATGCCTTGTCCATGCCATGCCCCCTTTTTGGCCCCTCTGCTGGCTACTCTACTGAGGTGAAATAGTTCTGGATCTGTTGGCAGAGCCTGGTAGATTGCACTGTCTATCAGAAGAAGAGCGTTCTTCCTCATCATAATGCCCTCCAGACACCAGGTCTCTGGATCAGGTTTGCACTTTTGGTTCTTATCCCCAACTGAAATGAATCCTAAGTATGTATAAGTACATTCTTCTACTCTTCCACTCACCTCCATCTTCCTTCTCTTTCTCTATCATTTCCTAGGGATGTACGAAAGTCACTTACCTTTAGCGGATTATGTTTATGGTGGGGGAGAGGCGTTCCGTCCCTCCCCCTGGAATCCTCAACGGGGGGGAGGCACTCCGTTCCTCCCCCCCGGAATCCTCTGCGGCCGGCCGTGCTCCGCGGCAGCTCCGCGGAGCAGCCGGCCAGGCCCAGCCAGGCCAGAGCCGTCCGCAGCCAGATTTCCGGCCGCGGAGGGCTCGGGGAGGGGGACCGTGTACGCTATGGCCGCCGCCATTTGCATTCCTTAGTTTGGGCCGTCTTAGTCTACGTAAATATTTATGTAGACTAAGACGGAGAAAATAAGGGGAACGCAAATAGCATAGTGGACATATGCCTTTTTTTTTTTTTTTTTTTTACCCAGACATTTTAGGCTACGTAAAAACTTACATAGCCTATCACGTCTCTGTAAAAAAAAAAAAACTGCAAATGGCGGCGGCAGCCGGTCAGAAGACCAGCCCCTGCTGCTGAAGCTGCCGCCGGAGCCGCCGCTGGAGCCACCGCCGGAGTCGCTGCCGGAGCCGCCGCCGCCAGGAAGATCTGCCCCAGGTAAGTCTCATCCCAGGGGGGATCCGCAGGGGGGCGGGGGGCAGGCCGTTCCACCACAGATTTCGTGTGATGGACGTTCCACCTCACCGTGATCCATGGCGGAATTCTCTGCCATCCCTATAATTTCCTCTTCTATCAGAATTTATATTTAAGTACCTCTAGGCAGAAACCCATATTTTGGCTTATGGTGTTCTAGAAAGAGTTATGCTTGATGATGATGATGATGATGTCATAGTATAGTAAAGTGACATCAACATGGTGACTTTTCTTGTGGTGTGGTGTTCAGAGGCTGGTTCTGCATGTGCAGCCCTTGATCACTGTGCACTTAACTGGCGACTGAACGTGTGAGCCATTGAAGAGCATTGTGTTTGAGATGATGTGAAATTCTAAGCAAGTGTTCTCTGTGGCATTAGATCTGTGAGGTCCCATTCACACATGCAAGTCATCACAACACTGCAGCCATCAAATCATGAACATGAATGGGTGAACCAGGCCTAAATCTCATTAGATTGGAAACTGGCTATATAACTGATGGGGATGTTGAAAGCCAAACAGCTGTGGAGCCAGGAGCTAGATCTTCTATTTCTAGAATACGAATCAAAGCTTCCCTTATAAAGTAAGAGAATGAGCTTTGCCCCGGGGGAGTGAGGCATCAATGTAAACAACAACACAAGTCAGTTGAATGGCTACAAGTACAGCCAAAGACAGGAAGATGCCTGAAATATCAGGACGGGGGTGGTGGGGGGTGGGGGGGTGAACTTCACTGATCACCTTTCTCCCAGAATTATGGATCCTCCATATAAGTGTATATGCACACAGTTATTATTGCTAAAGAATTTAAATTCTTATTATTGCACAATGTCCACCAAGAAAGAATACAGTCTTGGCTAGGATCATATGTAGATACAACTGACATTTTAAAGTATCTTTATCCATGAACTGCTGGCTGAAAGTTTCTTAGCAGGAATGAAGTGTGGGTGGGTGTTGAATAGATAATTTATTTATTAACAGTGCATCGGGGTCAAAAGGGAAAACGGGTCACTTCAAATCCCTCTTCCAATCTTTTAATGGAGCAATATAGATACTTCTGTTTCTATTTAAAAAGAAGAAAATCAAAATACAAAAGAATAAAGCATGTCTGAGAAAATGTTCGTTTTATTCGAGACAAGAGGACATTATAGTCGTTTTCTCTTATCTTAAAGTGATTGACTAGTTTAACACATTGCTCGACAATGCTGATTCTGCTTTAGGCATGCCCAGAATGAAACAATTTAAGTTAGAGCTGAAGCATCTACAGTCAGCCTCCCATTTTCCTCCATGGGCTGTGCTGCAGTTAAGACCCATGTCTGCTTAATGTTAGAAAGCTGATTTAAAGACAAACTGAGAACAAGCAGTGCTGACATTAAATACTCCCACAGTCAATATCACCCGTACAGAGAGCGATACATAACTTAGGGCAGGAGGCAAACTTCATGGCGTATGCTAAGTAATTGTGCTAAGAAATTGTGTAATTTGGACTGTAGGCCAAAATAGATTGGATGACCTGGAGATCTGTGATCAATCTCCTGTCTCTTTACATTTTGACAAAAAAAGCAGCGGGGGGGGGGGGATCTGGATTGGGATGGGTCAGGCTGTTTCTCCCAATGCTGTTTTCTTGATGTATCCAACATCCAGCTCTTTTGCCCCATAAGGAGAAATTTGTGTGTTCATATAAGTTGAACCTCTTTCAGCCCAAGGGCCACATTGCATTTTGGAGAAGCTCTCAGGGACTGCATTCTAGTGGTGGGTAAAGGCAAAAGGCACAGGCCAAAAACAAGTGGAGCCAAAATATGAAAGAAAAAGAAATATGTTTTAGCTTAAAGTTGTTACTGCCAGTAACTAAGCCTTAAGAGAGGCATTTCAACCTTTTAGAAGGGGGGCGGGTGTGACCATGCAAAAGCTGGAAAACCACCAAATGATCAGTGGTTGGGGGAAAGGGGGTGTGGCCAGGGAAAGGGGTGTGGCCATATGGGGAACCTCAGGAGGGCTGGATTTGACCCCTGTGCCTGGGGTTCTGCACTCCTGATTAGGGATATGTGGACCAGCAAAACTTGAACTCACTGAAATCCTCCAAATTCCATCTCAAAGCTCATTCCATCTTGAGTTTGTAGCAGATCCCAAGCTTTGTTTTTTCTTTTCGCATGAAAATCCATGCGTATTTTCGTGCATATTTTCCCAAATGCGCACATCAATTGTGTACATCTTTAAAATTTATGCATTCTTCTCCCATTGATAAAAGCGTATCTGTGGACATTTTTCAAAAGTACACATTCTTTCATGTGCATTTTTCAAATATACAGATGCAGTCACATGCATTGGTCGGGGGGGGGGCATGAATCATGTTCCAAGCTCAGAAAGGGAAGGACTTTGAGAGCAGATTGCCTCTGAGTCCATTATGGATGCAGAAGGTGCAAACTGGGTAAATCCTGATTAAAAAATGAACTGAAATGAATTTCGCATACATCCCTACTCCTGATATATATTTTCCGTAATGGGGAAAATAGCAACTCTGAAGGGGTGATTTTCATCAGGTAACTGGCATGGAGGGAAAGTGTTAATCCTCCTCTCCCCCAGCACTATTGTCCAAATCTGAGTCAAAGCTGCTGTCACAGAACTCCACCATCTTGTTTAGTTTAGTTTGGCCCAGAGGCTTGTGCGGGGGGCGGGGGGGAGGATATGCTTACATAGCTAAACACTAATGTTATATACCATATCAGTAACACGCGCACACACAGCCATGGGGCTCTGGAAGTTTCCCGAGTTTCTCCCTTGTGATTACTGGATTTAGACACCCCTGCTTTTGTAATATGGGATCCAGCCATGAAAATCAGCAACCGTGTAACACAGGAAACAGCTACTTGCCTGCCTTGTTTTCACGATCACAAGTGTAAAGCAGAATGACCACTCCACAGGCAAAAGTCCACCCTTGAAAGGTCCTCTGTGTAGTGGCCTTCAATGTCTTCATTGGCCTGGTATGCAGTTGCGTTGTACACTATTCCTTTTGGCAAGCAGCCCGATAAGACATCTGAAATTCAGCTGAAAGACTAATGAGAATATTATGTAATAGAGAGATTGCTGACAAGATTGTTTCCCCAAAGTCCATTCTTTCTCTCTTCCCTTCCTTGTAAATTTCAACAATATAGCAAATGTTCATCTATCAAAGTGAAATATGGGAAGAAGTAAACCGAAATGTAGATTTGTAGAAGTGCACAGGTAGCCATCATTTCCACTGAAATCCATAGGAGGACACCTTTGGAGAAGGGCCTCCTTTTTGTGAAGAAAGGCCTCTTTTATTTTCCAGGAATGTATGTTGGTAGCCTCCAACCCTCTTACTCCAAATATCCCTACCAGTTTCAGTGAGGCCTGCTTTGCAGTAAGCAGTTTGAAGACTCAAATTGGAACCAACATAGGTTTGCCTACATATAATTCTGTATGTAACTTCTAATCGAAAATATCAACATTCATTACAACATTACAACATTATACTAAGGAGCTAAGATAGCACCAGAACACTATGCTGAGCCACCATAGTTTAGTGTCTAAACTAGCCTTTGCCAACCTGGTGCCCTCCAGATGTGTTGGACTGAGGGTGATGGGAACTGTAGTCCTACATATCTGTGGGGCATCAAGTTGAGGAAAGCTGATCTAGACTAGGGATGGGAGAAACAGTGAAAACCTCAAGCTCATCAAAGTTCTCCAAGTTCAACCTCAAAGCTCAGCCTGCTTCATTTCCATTCCTGATAGCGAGATTTTTTCCCCCTTGTTTGAATGGGAAAAGTACACAGTTGGGGGCACTTTTTTTTAAGTGATCACCCACATGCATACTTTCTTTCCTGCAGTGCCTGTGAAAATGCACATTTTTGCAAAATGCGCCATTTTAAAGTGTGCATTTTTTTTCTAAAGTAAACATTTTGCGAATGAGCACTGCAAGCCTTAAATGGTTTGGGACCAAGTTATCTGACGGGCCGACTTCACCCATATCAGCCTGCCCACACTTTAAGATCAGAAAGGGAGGCCCTTCTCATTTGCCCACCCATGAGAGCAGTTAGGTGAGTGACCACACATGAGAGGGCCTTCTCTGCAGTGGCCCCACACCTTTGGAACAAGCTACCATTGGAGGTCTGCCATGCTCTGTCATTGCAGGCTTTTAAGAAGGCTTTGAAAACATATTATTTTACCATGGCCTTCTCTTGATATGATTACTGTTGTTGTTGGTGGTGGTGGTGGTTTTATTGTCAGCTTTTATTGTTGCTTTTATCGCTATTTTATTGTGTTCATGTTTTTATAGCTTTTAATATTTTAACTGTTTTTATGTATTGTATTGCTGTAAGCCACCTTGAGAGGGCTTCTGCCCTGAAAGGCAGCCAAGAAATGTTTTAAATAAATACAATAAAAAAATAAATAAGCATGGGGATGGGTGAGCTTTACCTGAAAATTATGCTCATGTTCACGTTCAAGGGTGCAAACAGGAGGTAGTATCAAATGGCAGTCCTATGTAGAGTAGACCCATTGAAATGAATGGGAGTTAAGTTAGCTATAACAAAGTTACAACTAACAAGCCTCATTCATTTAATGGGTCAACTCTACATAGGACTAACATTGGATACTACCCGATATAAGTGGTCAAAGAAAACACGGGGTGCAAATTCACAGCTTCATGGTAGCATGGGTGGGAAAGCATATCCCTTTTAATATTTTATTAAAATACCCTGCAGTGCAGATGGGCGTCACACTGGATTCTTTGCATCACAGCGTCTTTGTGGATTTGGAGACAATCTGTGCATACAGTTGCTAGTATACCCAAGGAACTATTTCCAGAATAACCAGAGCATCCAAATATGTTAATTCATTGCATGACATTATGTAATGTATGTGACATGGGATGGTTTGGTGCAGTTTCTCAGAAAACAACTCAAGGCTGACAAGATAAATCAAATCAAACAAAAATGGTCAATTGGTCTTAGTATGAAATTCAAGTCAGAAATTGTCAACATTATTTACTTTCTAATAAAATGCGGATATAAAGGTGAAAGGTAAAGGTGTCCCCAGCCAGTCGTGCCCGACTCTAGGGTGCGGTGCTCATCCCTGTTTCTAAGCCGAAGAGCCAGCGCTGTCCGAAGACGCTTCCGTGGTCATGTGGCCAGCATGACTGAACACCGAGGTGCACGGAATGCTGTTACCTTTCCCGCCGAGGCGGTACCTATTTATCTACTTGCAATTTCTTGCTTTCGAACTGCTAGGTTGGCAGAAGCTGGGACTGAAGACGGGAGCTCACTCCGTCACACAGCACTTGGTCTCGAACTACTGACCTGCTGACATTCCAGTCTACAGTTCAGCATCTTAACCACTAAGCCACCGCGGCCCCTTATAGGCAATATCTAATGGGGCCACTGTGCTTATCCAACTTACACTTAGGGCACAATCCTATGCATGTTAGACAGAGAAAAGGCCTACAACTCCCAGCATTCCCCAGCCAGCACCCTTAAGCTACCACTACGTTAATTGCATAAGTGCAGCAGTCCCATTGGATACTGCCGATAGACATCACTATGGACTAGAGCTGGAATGATTATGTTCCTTAGCATTTTTCTCTGCAAAGTTTGATGTTGAATATTCTCCAGGTATTCCCTAGGGCTTGAGTATTCATTGAATATTCAGACTATGTAGTTGACATTCAGTTATATTTGATTTCAGTAGCTGACTTTGATGCTTGATAGTTTGCATGCAATGGGATTTAGTATTTCACTGCATTTGATAGTTGAAATATAATGGTATTTAGCAGTTAACAACATTCAATAGGTGGCCTGTAATGCGATTTTAGAATTGGACAATACATGCATTTGTATGTAGCATCTGACAGTCAACACCTTTGACCAAGTTGTGTTTCACATTTACTAAAATCAAAGGAAGTAAAACATTGCCAAAAAGACTAAGGGAGCAATCCTATGGCTGCTAGACAGTGGCTAGACGGCCATAGGATATCTGGTTTTCCGGGAACCGACCTCGAAGCCCGTGCTCTGAGGGCGATTGCCAGAGAACCGACCTCCCCACACTTCCATGCTGCCATGCTCTGCGCTCACAGGAGGAGTGCAGAGCAGCTGACAAGGGGCATGACTGGGGGCGTTCTGGGGTGGAGAGGGCAGAAATGCCTGTACGACACATCCAATGTGTCGTACAGCAGCCTCCTCCCCCGCTCAGCCCGTCTGCAGCTAGACAGCCACAATCAGCTGTCTAGCCGAAAATGCAGGGCAGGGGAAGTGTGGAGGGAATGATCCCCTCTGTGCTTCTCCTGCCCTGCACTGGATAGGTGGTCGCCTCCAAGTTTGGAGGTGGCCACCTATCTGAACAGGATTGCGCCTTAAGGGTGCAATCCTATGGCCACTAGACACTGTCTAGACGGCCATAGGATTTTTTTCAGTTTCTGGGAACCATGATCAGATCCATGACTCCGAGCTTGGTTCCCAGAAACCATACACCCCACCCCTGCCCCTCATAGTTGGCACAGTTCTTTCCACGCTGTCTCCTTCTCCGTGCTCAGAAATGGAGCATGAAGAGGGTGAAAGGGCGGCAATCCCAGGGACAGGGAGGGGAGGAGACCATGGAAGCCACTTTATGAAGCTTCCTGTGCACCATGCGGCCTCTCCCTGCTCCTGCTCTGAAGTCCCCGGTGTGTCTAGCCAAAAATGCAGGGTGGCTGGAGCTCTGGCCACCCTGCATTGGATAGGCATCAACTTCTGAGTTTGGATGCCGACATATATCTCCATAGGATTGCACCCTTAAGGACTCTAATTTTGACATTTAAAAAATCACCGAGTTTGAGTTCAAATCACATTTGAATGTCAACATTAGAAATTTTACCTGTTTGGAATATTTGCAAATATTGGTTCCAACTAGGGGTGTACGGATTCCCCACCGACTGTTCCGGTGGGGAATTCGTGGGGGGGAGTAATCCGTTCCTCCCCCCCCCGAATCCTCCAGAGCGGTTCCGCTCTGCTCGGATTCGGGGGGGGGAGAGAAACCGGCTTGGGGGTACTTACTTTCCCTCCAGAGCCATTTGCCTTCCAGAGCCATTTGCCTCCTCCCTGTCCCTGCCGATTGCCTTTAAAAAAATTTTTTTTTTAAATGGCAATTGGGGGGGAGGATGTGCCCATAGACTTATACGCAAATAGAGTCATGAATCTTGCGTATAAGTCTATGTGTCCATAGGCTTATATGCGAGATTCACCGCTCTATTTTGTGTATAAGTCTATGGGTACATCCCCCCGCCCGATCGCCATTTTTTTTAAAGGCAATCGGCAGAGACAGGAAGGAGGCGAACTGCTCTGGCTGGAAGAAGCAGCCAAGTGCAGTTCCGCCTCCAGTCCTCCTGGAGCGGAGGTAAGTGGTCCCGATCCGCTGCGGATTCCTGAGGCCGGATTCCAAAGAATCCGGCCTCATTTGAATCCGTAGCGGATTTCTCTGACATCCATGGTTCCAACACTAATGTAGCATTCTTGCATAACATACAAATAAAACACTTTCATTTCAATCATTCAAAAGAGAGAGAAAAAGTTCTTCCACAGAAGATTGCGATTGTGGTCTATCAGCTGAGTTTCATAAGCACAGCTGTTTTTGACTGTGGAATGGTTTTCACCAATAGTTCTTTTCCTTCCATAATTAGTGATGGAACCCAGCTGCACATATGGTTTTCTGGCTATTAGCCAAGGCGTTTCCTTCTTCATCTGAAGATGTGTATTATAGAAAAGATTTGATCATATCTCTTGGCAGATCAGATTCCATGTCAGTTACATATGTACCCTTATGTAAACTAAAAGAAAACCAGGCAACAAAAGGCCTCCATACCACTAGGAAGAATTTGATATCTGCCACCATGACATTGATTTATAAAAAAAAGCTATGCATCTGCTGGTTTTTGTATTAATAAAGAACAACCCATAATTGAACAAGAGCCATTACTTTTAATTTCCCAAGGGAAATCTGCCACTCCGTTATGCAGGTTCCAAGACTATATGTATGGGGAAAAGTTCAGGAAATTAAAAAATATAATGTGCAATTGCTGGAAAAATAGGAAATTATTAAAGGGAATTATTAGAAGCAAGCAGGGAGAGATAATGCATTGAGCTCATACTGGACAGGAGGAAGAGAAATTTCAGATAGGGAGAAGTGTTTATCATTGTCATTGTTTTACTCCAGTTTCTTTATGAAATTCATAGTATCTTACAATGAACAAAATCATGAACATTAAAAAAGCAATTTGGGGATGAGAATATATGAGCTTTCGAACCAAGTAAGCATCGACATTTACCCCAATCCAGCTAAATGCCAGATGTGTGTAGAAATAGGTTTTTGCATGTGTACCCATAGCTGGGTGAGGAACGATGGATATGAACAGGCATATGGTTTCTCTCCTCACCACCACACCCTGCCCCCCAATTCAGCTGCAAAAGATCTACATGTTGCACTATGTTAAAAAAGCAATACTTGTGCCAGGCCCTATAATCCCTTTATGGGGAAAGAGGTGCTGGATATAGGCTTCCCTGAAGCATTTCCATCCTTGCTGAACTGGCTACTCAGTGTGTGCTGCTTTTTGAAGAGGCTTCCATAGGGATGTCAGAGAATTTCTCCACGAATCTCGGGGAGGTCGAATACCAGCGCATTCAGCCCCCCGAAATTGGTGGAGAAACGGTCTGCCCCCCCGCCCCCCCGGGATGGGACTTACCTTGTGCGAATGTCCCTGGCGGCGGCGGTGGCTCCGGCGGCAGTGTGGCGGCAGCCGATCTTCCAACCAGCTGCCGCCGCCGCCATTTCCAAGTTAAAAAAACAACAACAACAAACGTGATAGGCTACGTAAAGATTTACGTAGCCTATCATGGCTAGATTTTTAAAAAACACCGTGATAGGCTACGTAAATGTTTACATAGCCTATCACGGCTGAGTGAAAAACAAAACACAAAAAACCGCGCGTATGCAAATGGCAGCACCCATGGGCGCCGCCATTTGCATTCCATATTTTGGCACGTGTAGTCTACGTAAACATTTACGTAGACTACGGCGAAAATAAGGGGAACAAAAATAAGGGGAATGCAAAAAAAAGTGGTTGTGTTTTTTTTTCACTCAGCCGTGATAGGCTACGTAAACATTTACATAGCCTATCACAGCTGACTGCAGGGACGCAAACGGCGGCGGCTATGGCTGCCGCCATTTGCGTCCCGGCAGGACAAAAGGATTCGCGGCCGGAGGGACAGGGTATCTCCCCCCCCCGGGCAGAATTTTTGGGGGGAGGGACGGTGCGCCTCCCCCCCAGCCAGAATTTTGGGGGGAGGGATGGCGCGCCTCCCCCCCACTGCGAATCAAGCTTCGGGATCAGGTAAGGGACTTTCGTACATCCCTACATCTACATGGAGGCTCAATTGGATCAGGACTATTGTTTTTCTTGATAGCAGAGGTGGGGAACCTCAGGCCCATGGGCCAAATCCCACCCTGCAGAGGCCCCAATCCGCCCCTCCAGAGTTTTCTAGATGGTCATGCCCCCTTTTCCTGGTCACACATCCTTCCCCTGATACCCGATCATTGTGTGGCTTTCCAGCTTTTCCACATCTTTCCCCCCATACTAAAAGGTTGAAATCCCTTTCCTAAGGTAATGACAGTAAGAGCTTTAAGCTTAAATATGCTGACATTTGTGGTGTTTGGTCACCATCCCTTTTGCCCTGCCCACTACTGGAATGCGGCCGCCAAGAACAGCTCTGAAATTGAATTGGGCCCTTGAGCTGAAAGAGTTTCCTGACCCCTGCTTTATCACATCAACATCCATATGAGCAATAAAACCTTTTTTAGAAAGAGAGAGAGAGAGAGAGAGAGAGGAGGTATCTGATGGATTTGCTGAAATTAGGGATGTGCGAACCCATCCAGTCCGGGTTCTCTGGGCACCTGCCCATCCCCGGACCATATTGGAGCCCCTCCCATGCTTGGCAAGCAGCCAGCACTGATCCTGGCGGCCTCGTTGACCTCTGCGGTCACCATTTTTTGAAAAATAAAATGGCGATTGCAAAAATGCATGTATTTGCATATGCATGGAAATGCACATTTTGCGAATGCACATATTCGCATATGTGCAAAAATGCACATTCTCACAAAAATGTGCATGTTTGCGCATAAGCAAATGTGCACATTCACAAAATGCTGATTTTTGCATACGCAAATATGCACATTCACATTTTTTTCCCAAAAAAATGGCGACCGTGAAGCTCAACAAGGCCACTCAGGTGAGTACGGGCTGCTCACTGAGCATGGGCAGGGGGTCAGCGGGGGCAGGGGCTCAGAGAGCAGGGATCAGGGGTGCAGACAAGGGGGTTCCACCGGATTCCCAGATGGAATTGGGCACCCATACCATCCCTAGATGAAATCAGATTCCCTTGACTTCCTTTGGCATGAATCTGGCCATAAATGTAACCACTCTCCCTGCCCACAGTTTTCCAGAATTTTCTCTGAAACTGTTACAAGGACTAGCACTATGTCTCCCAGGGTGATCTGAGGCCCTTGGTGCAATCTACTTGTTGATTTTTTGAATATGGTCAGTTCCTGGATAGGCGATCACAGGGAACCCCATGTATGCCTCCTTGAATTCCATGATGGAAAAAAGGTGCGATATCATTCCCTCTATTTCTAATGTGCAAAGATGAATGCCAGTGCCCATGTAACCAAGATGGCACTATCTACACACAAGAGGGAGACAAAACAGGTTCAAAGAAACTCTAACATTTGCAGAAATACAAACAAATCTTTAGGAAACCCCTATGGACCCAACAAGGACTGGGCATGCTCATTGGCCATGGATGGCTGACTGACAGTTGCACAGGGTGGGGGTGTAGATGGAAAACCAGATGGGAGGCAGAATGGAATAGAGGATTGTGGAGGAGAACATGGCCGGCTAGTTGGAACAGTGAAGTGCAACACTCCACATTGTAACATTGTTTTGCAGGTGCCAATTGTAAATGCACCAAAAAATAATAAATACATGCATAAGTAAATTGAAATATAGGGCAAATTTCAACATAAGTCCTACTTAGAGTAGACACATTGATATGAATGGGATTTAAGTTAGTCATGACTAATTGAAGTTCCATTCATTACAATGTCTCTCTACTCTTAAATTGGACTTATGTTGGATTTTGCCCATACATTTTTTTTAAAACGTACACGTTTGAACAAGTTGTACACTCAGATTCTTCCACAAAAGATGCTTTGTTATACGCACGAGACCATGTTCAAATGTATTTTTCTTTGGTCAGGAGAATGGGTTAACCTATTATTATTTTGCATTCTAAAATTACCCGATGAGTTTTCTGGAGTTTTCTTCTTGCCACTCAATTCAGGTTTAATTATCCATGATGATTAGTCTGGAGGGTTTTGTTTTGTTTTACATTCTAATCTGGGAAACATAGCACATGCATGCTGGTTTGAAGAGAGACAGCGAGTCATTGGGTTGACTTTTTACAAGTTCTTCGTCTTCAAACGCCCGCACACTTCCTGATTTTAGAGAAGGAATAGACATGGACCAAGTGTGGAAGACCACAAGAAAAGCCACCGTGAATATTTCTAGCCTGCCTGCCTGAATCAGGGCAGCCCTCTGCATCTCATTAAACAGCTTGGCTTGGGGATATTTCTAGCCTGAGACAGGCATTCAAAGCAAGCAGCCCTTTAGAAGGTATTGACTCACTGTGACATTGTTCACAGAAGCCCATCTAGGCCCTTGGTGCATCATGTGTTCAATGTGCACTATGCTTCACCACACAGCGAAGTAGTGGCCATCTGACTGCTTCATCATGAGGTCTTTCTTGTAAATGGCCCATCTATGCCTGTTGTTGTTGTTGTTGTTCAGTCGTTCAGTCGTGTCCGACTCTTCGTGACCCCATGGACCATAGCACACCAGGCCTTCCTGTCCTGCGCTCTCTCCCGGAGCGTGCTCAAGTTCATATTCATTGCATCCGTGATGCTATCTAGCTATCTCATCCTCTGCCGTCCCCTTCTCCTTTTGCCTTCAGTCTTTCCCAGCATCAGGGTCTTTTCCAGGGAGTTTTCTCTTCGCATTAGGTGGCCAAAATATTGGAGCTTCAGCTTCAGTATCTGTCCTTCCAATGAGCACTCAGGGTTGATTTCCTTTAGGATCGACTGATTTGACCTCCTTGCAGTCCAGGGCACTCGTAAGAGTCTTCTCCAGCACCACAGTTCGAAAGCATCAATTCTTCGGCGCTCAGCCTTCCTTATAGTCCAGCTCTCACAGCCATACTTTACTACTGGGAAAACCATAGCTTTGATTAGACGGACCTTTGTCGGCAAGGTGATGTCTCTGCTTCTTACTATGCTGTCTAGGTTTGCCATAGCTTTCCTCCCAAGGAGCAAGCATCTTTTAATTTCATGGCTACAGTCACCATCTGCGGTGATCTTGGAGCCCAAGAAAGTAAAATCTGTCACTGCTTCCATTTCTTCCCCTTCTATATGCCAGGAAGTGATAGGGCCAGATGACATGATCTTAGTTTTTTTGATGTTGAGTTTCAAACCAGCTTTTGCACTCTCCTCTTTCACCCTCAGCAAGAGGCTCTTGAGATCCTCTTCGCTTTCTGCCATTAGGGTGGTATCGTCTGCATATCGGAGGTTGTTGATAATTCTCCCGGCAATCTTAATTCCGACCTCTGATTCATCCAACCCGGCATTTCTCATGATGTACTCTGCATATAAGTTAAATAAGCAGGGTGACAATATACAGCCTTGTCGTACTCCTTTCCCAATTTTGAACCAATCGGTTGTTCCATCTCTGGTTCTTACTGTTGCTTCTTGACCCTCGTACAGGTTTCTCAGGAGACAGGTAAGGTGGTCTGGTACTCCCATCACTTTAAGAATTTGCCACAGTTTGTTGTGATCCACACAATCAAAGGCTTTAGCGTAGTCAATGAAGCAGAAATAGACGTTTTTCTGGAATTCTCTTGCTTTCTCCATGATGCAGCGAATGTTGGCGATTTGATCTCTAGTTCCTCTGCCTCTTCGAAACCCAGCTTGTACTTCCGGTAGTTCTCGGTTCGCATACTGCTGAAGCCTAGCTTGTAGGATTTTGAGCATCACCTTGCTGGCATGTGAAATGAGCGCAATTGTGCGGTAGTTTGAACACTCTTTGGCGTTGCCCTTCTTTGGAATTGGAATGTAAACTGACCTTTTCCAGTCTTGTGGCCACTGTTGAGTGTTCCAGATTTGTTGACATATTGAATGCAGCACTTTAACAGCATCACCTTTTAGGATTTTAAATAGCTCGGCTGGAATACTGTCATCTCCGCTAGCTTTGTTGTTACTAATGCTTCCTAAGGCCCACTTGACTTCACTCTCTAGGATGTCCGGCTCAAGTTCAGTGACCGCACTATCATGGCTATCAGGGACATTCAGATCTTTCCTGTATAGTTCTTCTGTGTATTCTTGCCACCTCTTCTTAATCTCATCTGCTTCTGTTAGGTCCCTGCCTTCTTTGTCCTTTATCATGCCCGTCTTTGCACAAAACATTCCCTTGAGATCTCCAATTTTCTTGAAGAGATCTCTAGTCTTTCCCATTCTGTTGTTTTCCTCGATTTCTTTGCATTGTTCATTTAAGAAGGCCTTCTTGTCTCTCCTTGCTATTCTCTGGAACTCTGCATTCAGTTGGGTATATCTTCCCCTTTCTCCTTTGCTTTTCGCTTCCCTTCTTTCGTGAGCTACTTGTAAAGCCTCATCAGACAGCCACTTGGCTTTCTTGCATTTCTTTTTCTTTGGGATGGATTTCGTTGCTGCCTCCTGAACAATGTTACGGACCTCCGTCCATAGTTCCTCAGGCACTCTGTCTATCAGGTCTAATCCCTGAAATCTATTCCTCACCTCCACTGTATATTCATCAGGGATATGATTTAGGTCATACCTGAACGGTTTAGTGGTTTTCCCTACGTTCTTCAATTTAAGCCGAAATTTTGCAAGAAGCAGCTCATGATCTGAGCCACAGTCAGCTCCAGGTCTTGTTTTTACTGACTGTATGGAGCTTCTCCATCTTTGGCTGCAAAGGACATAATCAATCTGATTTCGATATTGACCATCTGGTGACGTCCATGTGTAGAGTCGCCTCTTGTGCTGTTGGAAAAGAGTGTTTGCTATGATCAGCATGTTCTCTTGGCAAAACTCTATTAGCTTTTGTCCTGCTTCATTTTGTACACCAAGGCCATGCCTGCCTGTTATCCTGGTGATTTCTTGACTTCCTACTTTAGCATTCCAATCCCCTATGACCTTGCATATATCGGCCATTCACAGAGCCATTTTGCATAAGAGCAAATGTGCATGTATCTGTGGCCGCCATTTTTTTGCAAAATGGTGGCCACAGAAATCGCTGGCCTGGCCTTGGGTAACCATGGGCAGCTCGGCGATTGGGGGTGGGAGGGGCAAGGGGCGCAGGGGGCACAGCTCGAGGTAGTGGGCAGGGGGGATCATCCCTAATCATGACAGCCCTCTTTAGATATTGAAAGGGCAGTGCCCCAGTCAGTAGTCCAACACAGCTATAGGGCACCAGGTTGAGGAAAATGCACTATACTGTCTGCACAGTCCCTGCAAACCGCATGCATGTAATCTCTGTATGCACAGTAGGGAACCCTGAAAAAACAATGGGGTAGCATCATTTTCCACAACAATGTGCCCCAGGGAATGATGCTAAGGGACCCACCTTATCTGCCGCACTAAGGCTTTTTCTTGGGGGGGGGGGAATAAAAGGAAAAAACCTCTACCACCTAGTATTTTAAGGTAAGACCACCACCATCCTGAATATTCCTAAAATTCACCTACCTCTTACAAGTCTCCAAATATCCCAACCCCCACCAAATATAGTCCCATAAATTGATGGGAGAGGGGTTGAATATTCAACCCAGGCAGTTTAAACTGTTTACTGTGATGAACAATATTAATAACTCATCTGGCTCATCTGATTGAGCCTATCATTCGCCTGCCCGGAATAAAACGCACTTGGCCCTTGCAAACGTAATTGTGAATTATGATCTTCTCTACATGAAACATTTATTGTGTGCTTGTCATTCCTTACTCATGGTTGTTTATGGGTTCTTTAGCAAATGCCATGACCCTACAGTTTTGCTTCTGTTTTTTAAGAGCACTTTCCCATGGGTTTGTTGTTTTTTTAGAGCAGGAAAAATTGAGTATTATTTCCAAAAGCAAAAGAAAATGTATTTCCCTGCTTGTATAATTGTGTTATCCTGCTATAGCACCACATGCCACCTAGAGGTTATGTAGTGGAAAAGAAGGAAAGGAAAAGCTCTTTGTTTAGAGCTCGGATCTCAATTCTGTGACAGAACCAAAAGCAGATACAGAGGATTATCAACCTCGTGTAGAAGAGGTCCATATTACACAATCTTTGCGCAAGAATGGCAGTAAAGAGCTTCACATCTTGATGGAGTAATGCGATTGGCCAGTTCAGGGAGGAGGTGGTCCTTCAGAAAATCTGGCCCCAGGTAATCTGGATCCTTTCAGGTGGCGGGGTGGCAATTTGTGGCCCTCCAGATGTTTTAGCCTACAACTCCCATCAGCCCTCACCATTGGCTGTGCTGGCCACATCTGGAGGTCTACAAGTAGTGATGTACAGATTGTGTAAAATCCATTCCATCTGTGTTTCACAGACTGCCAGGCGCCTTTCATTCCGTCATCGACCCATACCTGGACTTTTTTTGTTTCTGAATTTGTGCAAAAACACATTTGTGCAAAAACACATTTGCACATGCAAATACACAATTTTGCACATGCAAAAATGCGCAAATTTTCCCAAAATCTACATTTTCACACTTTAGCCTATGGGGGAAATGTGCATTTTTGGCCTATTTTTTTTTCCACGTATTTTTCTACGACAAAATTTGCATGTAATTCGGGAAAGTTAGAAAACCGGTCCACAAGTCTTCAGAATCCACCCAACAGGGGAAAAACCAGTCTGCTGAGGAATCCATAGGTTGGATTCATGAAAATCTGAACTCATTTGGTTCCATGGAGGATTTCGCCAACATCCCTGGCTACAAGTTGCCTGCCCCTGCTTTAAGGGAACTGGCTGCGGGTGGAAGTGCAGGAGGTTCATAAATACCCGGCTTCCTGTCCTCTCCAAGCTTGGAAGTAGCATGTGGCAGGGACAACTCCCAACACAAAATGAGAGAATACCACAGAGGCCTCTGCACCATTTTATGCAAAGCCTGCCAAGGCTGAAAACATGGAATAAATGCACGGAATGCCAAGAACCAGGGTCAAGGCCAAATTTGGCCTCCATGCTGCCAGCTGGCCATCTCTGTTGCATTAAGCATGTATAAGGTGCATAGGAAATGTATTATTTCAACAGATTACTCAAAACCCCAACACATTTCAGGCAATGCATCCCTTTTCCAAGGGAATATTTGCTGCCAAAAAAGAGAATGGAAATAGGCACCACTACCTTAGATTCAGAAAGGTCTGCACTGACTCATCCTGAATCTGAACCTGAGAATGCAATACGCAAAGAATTTGGAGGTTGTTTTATGTAGCTACCTTGGCAGCAAACTCTCCCCTGAAGAAGGGATACAGCATAGAACACACCAGGCCTTTGATCGTTGAATTAATATCTTCTCTAGGCACCTCCCTTGCAGCAGGTTTGGCTGGCAGCACCCTCATTTATGGCACCACTGCCTTGTATGATATGATCCACCTGGGCTTAAGATCTAGGCCAGCGGGCAGGCAACCTGGTCCCTTGCAGATGTTTTGGACTTCAGCTCCCAGAATCCCTGATCGTTGGATATGCTAGGTGGCTTTTCAGTGCTTTCTCACATACAAAACTAGCTGCAAAAAGAAAACCTTAGCATGCTGGGGAGAAGGGCTCTGAGAGCCAGCATGGTGTAGTGGTGAAAGTGTTGGACTGGGAGCCCGGAAATCTGGGTTCTAGTCCCCACTTGGCCATGGAAGGTCACTGGGTGACTTCTGGCCAGTCACAGACTCTCAGCCCAACGACGTCACAGAGTTGTTGTTGTGAGGATAATGGAGAGGAGGAGGATATTGTAAGCTGCCTTGGGTTCCTTGGAGGAAAAAAGGTGGGGTATAAATAAATAAATATCCCTGCCCACTCCCTTCCATGCTGGTTTTCTACATGTGGGGAGGTTTGTTTGTTTGTTTGTTTGTTTGTTTGTTTCAGAGGGAAGCATTCAAAAATGCGATGCCCCATTGAAAAGATCAATGCTCTCTCTGAGATTTCCTGCCCCATGGAAGGCTCATTTATACCCTGAACTCAACTTTTTCCTGTGGTTGCACTGCAATTGCTGGGACTAATGGAAGCTGTAGTCCAAAACATCTGCAGAGCAACAAGTTCTATGTCTGGTCTCAGCAATCCTAGAAGACACATTTCACATAAACAATTGAAATCCACCTTTCTAATAAAGGCATATCTGAGCATATTCACTTCAGCATGCTATTTAAAAAAAAATGTTTTAAAAACCTTCTTAAAATCTTTTTTTTATTTGCACTAGCACTAGCACACTTTGATGAATTAAATTGCTATTATGCAATTACTTTTTTTAAGTTAGAAAATGGATTAAATGACAACTAAACCGCCCAGAGAGCTTTGGCTATGGGCGGTATAGAAATGTAATAAATAATCGTAATATATTGCTACAGAAAATTAATGTGCTGGGGGGGGGGAATCCATTTGTAATGAATGCTATAATATTTTTTGTTAAAGTGTGATTGCATGTATGTATACAAGCCAAAAAAGTGTTTAGCACTAATTAAAAAAAAATCAAAATGTTGGTACAATGGCGCTTACCAAAAAGCTGGCAGTGAATGAGTGAATGTGTGCTTAACTGGTAATACGTTCACCTGCATGATATGTCAGGTATATTGCTACACATATCAAAACTGTGGGCATCTCTACACCTTCAGTTTCTTGCACATTCATGATTAGCCACTCACTGAATTGTGCAGGTCCATTACATGACGTCATCATCATCCAGTCATTATCCCACTATTTCCGCCCACTTATCCCATGTTTTCCTCAAATGGAAAAACTGTGGTATTCTTCCAAATATGCGCAAATGGAGCACTATGACCTCCCCTTGTATTTCCCCCCTAGCACAAATGAACCGCTGTGTGTTGGTGGCTGTGGGCGGTTGTTTTGGGTTGTGGGCGGTGCAGTCATGATGGCAAAGGCAATGATAACGGGCTGTGGGGTGTGTCAGCTTCCCATGCTTGCACCACTTTGAGTCCTTGCCATTTTTGGCCTGCAGCATCCTGAACAAGGCAGCAAGTCAGCAGAGTGGCAGAGCGGCAAGGTGGCAGAGCAGCAGGTCAGCAGAGCAGCAGGTCGACAGGTCAGCAGAGCAGCAGGTGGACAGATTGGCAGAGCAGCGTGCTGTCCTTTTGACCTGCCGGGACATCCCCCCACTGCTGTGCATCCCCAGTGAGTAAATGGCAGAGATTGTCAAAAACACTGAATGGGGAGGGGAGATCGGGGGGGGGGGGGTAACTGTCTGCATGTCAGTCCCCATCCACCAGTAATGTGCAAGGGGAGGGAAAGGGACAGGAACCAGGGAGGAATTATCATTACACCCCGAGCACGTGTAAATGCTTTTTTGCGGAAAGGTGGCAATGCCTCTGAGCAGCATCACCACCCCTGTGAGAAGGAAAGAAACTAAAAATAACATGACGGGGACAGCCATCTAAAGAGAACGACCCAGTCCTGCAGTGATACTGGATGGGAAAAGAACCGGCACTGCCGTGGAATTCTCCGCCTATGTGATGGAGCCTTGTGTCTCTTGGCAAACATGGAAGAGGAGCGTTAAGGCCATCCACACCTGTAGAAATTGCGCTAATGTCCGTTCATTCACTTAAAAAAAAGTCAGATTTCTTCCAGTCTGAAAGAAGACAGGAAGGAACACAGGGAAAAGAAAGGGAGGGAAGGGTTCTAAGACAACAATATGTAGATGCCCCGTAAAAGTGAATGAAGTATGGCAGTTCCACTAACTGACTAGTGTGAAAGCACCATAGCCCTATTCAGATGTTCTGAACCTGAATAGCACAAATGTGTGAGGAGAGGGATTTCATTAGTCACCCTCCATGAACTGAAGGAAACAAATATGATGATAGAGGGGGGTACAGGGCTGCAGCCGGGAGTTCCTTTTACCAATTTTGTCTGACTGGTATGCCGGCTGCACTTTTTCATGGGAACTGGAGTCCCATTGCCACTGTTTCCCATGCACAGTCAAGTTTCCCAACATCTAGATTAGACTAATGCTATTCCCCATCTATAGTCTGAAATGACAAAGTACAATCCTCCATTCTGCTGCAACTGTAGACCAAGTGTATTCAGAGTGGGCAGCTGAGTTCATAATAAGGGAGGTTCTACTGAGATCGGAGGCTACGTTGGGGCCCCGAGCCTAAACCTGGGGGCCAGATTGTTCTCCCAGGCCACCAGTGGCCTATCCCTGCCTTATGGTTTTGTCAGCAGGAGTTTCGTTTACTTTTTAAATCATTTCTGTAAAGAGCAGAGAATCAACCTATGGGTTTGCCTTTTGAAATCACACCATCTTGTGCGTGTAAGCTTGCATGTTGTAAACAAAGTGACTTTTTCTGAATACACTGCATTGTTTATACCACTCCTTTGTGTATGTTTGCCTTCATGTTCAAAGTTATGCTGGTTCCTTATCCCATACATTGCCATTAGGTATTTCCCATTGTCCGGGTGATTAAGTAGGATTATAATGCTACTGCCGGTAATGCACCATGAAGAAGTCTATAGAATTTAGGTTCTCTGTTTTCTTTTAGGCAAGGATCAGAGTAATGAAACCTGTTGTTCTCATCCCTAGCTTCTGTGGCAAAGGACAAACAGGCGAGAGTAAAGAGGATAGCTACATTTTTTCCCTTGGCTGGGAAGCCTTCCCTTTTGGTACAACTTGGGAAAGAAGGATAATTCATTCCACAGTAAAAAAAAAAAGAAAGAAAAGAAAAAGAGAAACTTTATAGACCTATGTTGCTACTTTTCACTAGCTCCATAAGCAATGACAGCCTGTGCATCTACAGAGTTATTTGTAACAAATTTTGTCAGCTTGTGAACCTCAATTTTACACACACACACACACACACACACACAGTCTGTAGTCCACATGGTTCTACAGAAAACAGATAACAAATGTATGATGATGACTGAGATAGTGATGTCCCAAAGTCTTGTGTGGTGGTGCTCAGGGCTTGTGCCAGGTTTGTGGGGCCTGCGGGCTACCCCTGGGTGACAAGCGAGCACGGCAGCAGCAAAAAAGCCACTCCAGCTGGCAAGTGCTTCTGCTACTGTGGCTCCCACCACCACCACCACCTGCCATTTCAGTTCCCCCACAATGTCTGTGGCCAAGCTACATCCAGAGCGATGCTATGTTGGGGCCCCAGATATATCGTGGAGGAATTAAAATTGCAGCCTCCTAGGCTCCTGCACTGGAAGGCCTCTGGCTTCCTTTTGTCCAGCACTGGAGCCTTGGTGGGTGTAGTCCGCATTTTGGGTCAGCTGCAGAGTTGGCAGTGGGCCATTCTGAGGGCTCAGGACGTTAGCAAGTGCCCAATGGTGCCTACCACTGATGCCAGGCCTGACTGTGCTTTCATTGTTTTGGTTCTTCAGTCATTTGTAGAGTTGTTGTCTGTCTGGTATTTATCCCTGAAATCAACAGTCCCTCGTCACCACCACCACCACCCACACACAATCAGAATCACAGGAGGGGCCATGCTTTTTGGCCCAGTTGTACAGCATTCTAAATTGTGCTGGGAACCTACATGAATAGAGCAGGCTTCCCATGGAAAAATTCACTCTTTAGTGCATGGGAGCGATGGAGTGATGGGAATGTAATGTAGTGTGGCCAGGTGTCCTCTTTTACAGAGAAAAGCCCACTGTTTGCAGGGCTTCCCTGTCCAGTTCTGGTTTAACGTTCAGGAACCATAAGAATAGTTGCCCATTCAACAGGCTGAACAGGAAGGCACACATGTCATCAGGTTACAGTCTTCCACAGCATGGTGAGATGTACCCTATTTCTCTTTAAATGATAATAATTATTTATACATTTGCTTCTGTACCTATAAATCAGCATATGCACATTTTATGCAAATCTGTGCCATCTTTTGCCTCTTTTTTGGTCATGCATTTCCTCTTCTGTAGCCATTCGTAAGTGGCCACCCTAAACAGAGGGGCGAGGCCAGCAAATTCTGTCCCGCTCTCCCTCTCATGTGATTCTAATCAAACAGGGATCCCCAGAATCCTCGGAAAATCTGGTCTTAGCAGCTAGGCAAGACTGCAGCTGACCTGAATTAGAGGAGGTGGACAGGGATGGAGTTTGTAGGCCAGGGAGAGCACAAAATACACACACACACACACACACACACACACACATTTTTGTTCCACCTGAGAATAGAATAGTGAAAATAGGAGGCATTCGGGGGGAAGTACTAGTTTAGCATAACTCCCAAAAGAGCAGATCCCCAAAAGAGATATGTGCATATCAAGTTCAGCTACTCAGAATTGGGGACCTGCTTTGGGGTTTGTTTCAGCAGAAAATGGGCAAGCAGAGGGATGGGCCTCAGTGGAACATTGTCTCAAGTTTAGCAGCAGCCAGTGAAGGCTAACATAAGGTTTCCTTCTGTCTTGGAAACAACGGGGTTCATTAGGAAAGGTCAGAGAGCTTTGTGGAAGAGGGAAGATTAAAAAAAAAAAACCACCAAAAAACCAAACATGCATAACATTCAAGCAATTACCCTGGGAAGGAGGCTTCAGGTATAGTAGCTAAATACACCTGGCATCTGAAGGGAGGGAGAAGGTCAAGTGAAGGCCAACCTGTGGCATGAGTGGGAGCAGAGCAGGGGTGTGGTCTTAAGAAATGTAGCTGGCAGCCACCTCAGCTGCCCCCTGATTCACTTGCTTGCTTGAAGGGATTATTTAGAAGAGGGGGGCAGAACCTCAGGCCTCGGGGTCAAATCCAGCCTTCCTGGGGTCCCAATCTGGCCCTCTGGGATTCCCCAGTTGGCCCCGCCCCCTTCCCCCAGCCACCAATCCTCTTCCCTGGCTTTTGTGCAGTTTTTTTTCCCCATTCTGAAATGTTGAAATGCCTCTCCTAAGGATGAGGTATTGGCAGTTAGAGCTTTAAGCTACAATATGCTGGCATTTTTGGTATTTGGGGCCTGCCCTTTTTGCTTTGGTACCACCCACCGCTGGAACGCTACCCCAGAGAGCTCCTCTGAAATGGAACCCAGCCATCAGGCTCCAAAAGGTTCAACACCCCTAATTTACATGGCTGTAATGTGGGGATTTCACCCTATATGAAGTGCTGTGTGGAACCACAAGTGCCAGACCCACTAAAAGGCCTTTAGGCTGCAGTCCTATCTGCACTGACTTGGGAGTCAGCTCCACTGAACATAACAGGGCACACTTCTGAATAGGCACACTAGATTGCCCTTTGGGAAAGGTTAATTGCTTTGCTGAGCATGGATGTTTTCTCCTAAATTGATGGCTCAAGCCCCGAAGAGTCGATCTGTTGCTAATTGTCTGAACAGAGTGGGCCAGCTCACTCAATTTGACTGGAGTCCAAAACACAGAAATTTCCACAGAAAATATAAAGAAGCAAAAGAAAATACAAACTCCTCACCACAAAAGGGCTTGAGTTTGGGTACAGATTTACATAAGAGCTGATTCACCAAAGGATAAAAGTTTAAAAATACCTCTGAAGCAAAAGTGAGTCAGAAGAACATAATGTCCATACAACTTCGATGCCCATTAGACGTTTCATATACTTCTGCCCAGATCACTGTGCCATCTTGCTGTGATGAGAATGAGCTGCTCTCCAGAATGAAATCTTCATGTAAACAGTGGGAAATCCAGCATTGCTGAAATGCCTCACTGTGCCTGGAAGCCAAACCAATTTCTTGCCATCTAGCCCTGTAAAAATCCCCTAGAAGAAAGGAAAAATTCTGGAGAGGAACTTCAGGCAGGGTTGTATACACACAGAGAGAGAGGCAAGTAAACAGGAATACCGAGGGTAAAACTACACATTGCAGGTAGTTCTCTGGCACTGTTTCCCCCCACCCCTAGAATACTTAAAAGAAGTGTAATGTGTCCATCAAAGACTGGAGACAGGGGCTCCTTAATTCTTTATCCTTATCCGCTGAAAATCACCACCACTACCCACACTGTTTTTGTAGGGCTGTGCACCGCCTTGGTACAAAGCCCAAATAATGAGGCAAAGTGGGCTGATTGGGAGGTGGCTCGTCATGATACAAAGTGGATCAGACCAGCACTGAGGCGCCCCGAAGTGAAGCAGCTCCTCCGCGAAGTGCCTCATCCGCCTTGTATATTAGGAGCTCTTTTTATGCCTTCTAAGCCGCCCTGACAGGCTGTCTCCAAAATGTATCAACTTCTGAAAGATCACGTGGAGGGGCAAGAGGAGGAGGAGGGAGGGGACAAGTCGAGAGGACATGGAGGCACCAAATGTATCAATTTGAGAGAGATCCAGCCACTGGGAGAGGTGGGGGAGGGAGGGAGCTCTCCTGTGAGTCAGCCTCTGTTTGCTCATTGTGAGAGAGGTAGTGTTACTGGAGAGGAGAGAAGTGTCTGAACTTATTTGGCTAGAGCAGTGGTCTCCAAAGTGGGGTGCATCCAAACTGGGGGGGGCACAAGACGATGCACTGGGGAGCACAAGCTGCCTGATAAATTGAGCAGCCTCCTGCTGCCCTGACAAGCTACCATTGTGTGCAGTGATGGTGGTACCCACAGTGACAAGATGGGACAGGAGCTGAGAGGGAAGCACCATGGCATTTCTCTCTCCTCTCCAGTCCTAGCCACTGGGAGCAACTGCCCCAGTCTCTGCCAGGCATGGCAGAGGAAGCCTTAACCCTTCCTACTCTCCTTTGGCAGAACGAAGGCAAGAAGAAAGTGTGTGCTATGGGGACTGGGTAAAACGAGGATCCATAAAATCAAAAAGGGATCCTCTTGATTTCATATGATTTTTAAAGGTGAGACCCTCAAAACCACCATCCAGTCACAGAGTACTTCTGCCTTCATGGACTGAACCAGAACAATCATGGATCCACCACTCACGGGTGCAGCAACATCGCAAAAACATGGATCCTTGACAGGGATACTCTTGATTTCATATGATTTTTGCAGAGCAAATCCCCCAAATAGCCTACACATCACAGAGCACATCTGCCTCCACAAACTGAACCAGAAAAATCATGGAGCTACTCGCAGACACAGACACAGACACAGCATGAAAACAGGGGGAAATGGCTCCCCCCATTCCCCGGAACAAGACAGCTGCCAGCACGTGTCCAGGGGGCCTAGGAGCTGGCAGCAGCAGGCCACCCTCATTGACAGCAGTTGTCCTCCAACCGGACACCCTCTCCTCCTTCCAAGGAAGGGAAAGCGTATAATTGGAGGGAGACTCCTGCCTTCATGCCTATCGGCGGTTGGTGGGCTGCTACAAGCAGCATTTTCCCTGGCAGCGTTTTCCCCGGCAGTGCCGGCAGCGGCTTCCCCAGCAGCACCAGCTCTCCTGGCAGCGCCCCCCACATGGAACAAGGGCCCAGGTAAGGAGCAGGGGCCTGGGCGGCATGTTGGGAGGGCGAAGCAGGATTCAGATGTCCGAATTCATATGGCTTCATGGGCGAGGCAGGTCGGGGACCCCCCAGATCAGCTCGAACTGAATGGGACCTGCCTCGGAAGCCCCAGAACGGCTTCCAAGTCAGATCGGGTGGTCTATGCACACCCCTACTGTTTTGACGGCCTACTTGGGAAGAGCAATTGTCTCTCTTATTTGCTGGGTATTTAAAGCAAACATCCCCAACAGTGGCCACATACCCATTGCCCAAAAAGAAAAATGCATCTCCAAAACTGAAAACAAAAAAGGCACAGAGTTGCATGAAATTTGCACACATGAATTTATATGTACACAGATCATGAGCTTCTTATTGCAAAATTTCGGCTTAAATTGAAGAATGTAGGGAAAACCACTAAACCATTCAGGTATGACCTAAATCATATCCCTTATGAATATACAGTGGAGGTGAGGAATAGATTTAAGGGATTAGACCTGATAGACAGAGTGCCTGGGGAACTATGGACACAGGTCCGTAACATTGTTCAGGAGGCAGCAACTCAATCCATCCCAAAGAAAAAGAAATGCAAGAAAGCAAAGTGGCTGTCTGAGGAGGCTTTACAAGTAGCTCACGAAAGAAGGGAAGTGAAAAGCAAGGGAGAAAGGGGAAGATATACCCAACTGAATGCAGATTTCCAGAGAATAGCAAGGAGAGACAAGAAGGCGTTCTTAAATGAACAATGCAAAGAAATCGAAGAAAACAATAGAATGGGAAAGACTAGAGATCTCTTCAAGAAAATCGGAGATCTCAAGGAAACGTTTTGTGCAAAGACAGGCATGAGAAAGGACAAAGAAGGCAGGGACGACCTAACAGAAGCAGATGAGATTAAGAAGAGGTGGCAAGAATACACAGAAGAACTATACAGGAAAGATCTGAATGTCCCTGATAGCCATGAGAGTGCGGTCACTGAACTTGAGCTGGACATCCTAGAGAGTGAAGTCAAGTGGGCCTTAGGAAGCATTACTAACAACAAAGCTAGCGGAGATGACAGTATTCCAGCTGAGCTATTTAAGATCCTAAAAGATGATGCTGTTAAAGTGCTGCACTCAATATGCCAACACATTTGGAACACTCAACAGTGCCCACAAGACTGGAAAAGGTCAGTTTACATTCCAATTCCAAAGAAGGGCAATGCCAAAGAGTGTTCAAACTACCGTACAATTGCGCTCATTTCACATGCCAGCAAGGTGATGCTCAAAATCCTACAAGCTAGGCTTCAGCAGTATGTGAACCGAGAACTTCCGGAAGTACAAGCTGGGTTTCGAAGAGGCAGAGGAACTAGAGATCAAATCGCCAACATTCGCTGGATCATGGAGAAAGCAAAAGAATGCCAGAAAAATGTCTATTTCTGCTTCATTGACTACGCTAAAGCCTTTGATTGTGTGGATCACAACAAACTGTGGCAAATTCTGAAAGAGATGGGAGTACCAGACCACCTTACCTGTCTCCTGAGAAACCGGTACAAGGGTCAAGAGGCAACAGTAAGAACCAGACATGGAACAACCGATTGGTTCAAAATTGGGAAAGGAGTACGACAAGGCTGTATATTGTCGCCCTGCTTATTTAATTTATATGCAGAGTACATCATGAGAAACGCCGGGTTGGATGAATCACAGGTCAGAATTAAGATTGCTGGGAGAATTATCAACAACCTCAGATACGCAGACGATACCACCCTAATGGCAGAAAGCGAAGAGGATCTCAAGAGCTTCTTGTTGAGGGTGAAAGTGGAGAGTGCAAAAGCTGGTTTGAAAGTCAACATTAAAAAAACTAAAATCATGGTATCTGGCCCCATCACTTCCTGGCATATAGAAGGGGAAGAAATGGAAGCAGTGACAGATTTTATTTTCTTGGGCTCCAAGATCACCGCAGACGGTGACTGTAGCCATGAAATTAAAAGACGCTTGCTCCTTGGGAGGAAAGCTATGGCAAACCTAGACAGCATAGTAAGAAGCAGAGACATCACCTTGCCAACAAAGGTCCGCATAATCAAAGCTATGGTTTTCCCAGTAGTAACATATGGCTATGAGAGCTGGACTATAAGGAAGGCTGAGCGCCGAAGAATCAATGCTTTCGAACTGTGGTGCTGGAGAAGACTCTTACAAGTCCCCTGGACTGCAAGGAGGTCAAATCAGTCCATCCTAAAGGAAATCAACCCTGAGTGCTCATTGGAAGGACAGATACTGAAGCTGAAGTTCAAATATTTTGGCCACCTAATGCGAAGAGAAAACTCTCTGGAAAAGACCCTGATGCTGGGAAAGACTGAAGGCAAAAGGAGAAGGGGACGGCAGAGGATGAGATGGCTAGACAGCATCACCGATGCAATGAATATGAACTTGAGCACGCTCCGGGAGAGAGCGCAGGACAGGAAGGCCTGGCGTGCTATGGTCCATGGGGTCACGAAGAGTCGGACACGACTGAACGACTGAACAGCAACAATACCAATTTAGAAATAATTCCTATAATTTCAATAGAAATTAGAAATGCAATCCATCTCACCATAGTGGGCAAGACTGTGACCAGGACTGGATCAACTCACTCTAGTGCTTTTTTTGGGTACTGAACTTTACTGATAACTGTTGGGAGACACTACGTATTTTGTATGCTGCTTTTCTAGCATTATTTCCTGCTTTTTATTCTGTATTGCCCCAAATACCACAACAGATGGTATGTGCTACGAGATATAAATGAGCAAGTGGGATATAGCGTCACCATGATGGGATCCTATCAATATGACATGAGGTGTAGCTCTGGCCCAGGTGACCTGTGTATCTCTGCTGTCCAGGGGCCCCTGCTCTCCTTTCCTATGTATTTTTCCTCCTCTGTGTTTAAACTGGACATCCCTTCAAATAGAGCACTGCCCTCTGTAAAGTAAGAAACATGGTCACCGTAATCCCAACAAACTCTACTGCACAAAGTGAATCACTGCTTAACAATTTTAAATCAGATATCTCTCTTTTGCAGATCATATGTGTTTAGAAGATAGGTTGAGATAAGTTTTCTTCATTCTGCTGCAGACCATATGCTTCACTAGACAACCTAACCATTCCTCTCTTCTGTTCTTGTGTAGCATTCCCACACAGAATGTATTAGTTTCTTTTTCATCACATGAAAACTGACCTGTAGAACTTCCTAGTACTTGGGGAAATGGTGTACTGAGTGGACAGGAAACATCTGCTTCTATTCTAGTCAGTTATAACCCTTCACTGATATAACCAGCTTGGAAATATTCCTTCCGTAACTCAGATGGTTTCCAAGCAGCACTCTCTCGCCTCACATGTCTCCCCATACTTTGAACCCTGAAAGAGAAAAGCCATTGAAGGTGGGCGTGGGGTGCAATGCAGAGCACTGGTATAGCAGGGTTTAACTTCCAGTCCTCCCCCCACCTCCCCTGCTTCTCTATTCAAAACACCCAGTGCTGGTTTTGTTTTTCTTCTTTTTAAAGGCATCAGGATTCATTACATGTTTGCAGTGTTTGGTACCAGGTTACTTTTAAACTTTCCTGGAGCTTGGAATAGGCCTCCAAGGCACTGCTCTCTAGCCTACCATCCATGATCAGACTGGCAGCTACCAAGAATGGGGCCTTTTAAGTGGTGGCCCCGCATTTTCGGAACTCCAACTTCCAAAAAGCACACATTTATTTACTTACTCACTCACTCACTCACTCACTCACTCACTTATTTCTATACTGCCCAATAGCCAAAGCTCTCTGGGTGGTTCACAAGGCTCTATCATTGGTGATTTTTAAGCAGCTTTTTAAAACACTTCTGTCTGTCTAGCTCTATGGTGTTGATTTGATGTTGTGTTTGTGTTTTTAAGCTGCTACTGTTCTGAGTTATTTTAACTTATTGCAGGCCTGGCTTCACTACACCACATCTTTGGGCAGCTTTCAAGGAGCCAGCACCCTGGCAGGACCAATGACTGAGCTGTTTCTGGCCCTGCCACTCCATGTATGGCTGCCTATGTGTCCTCTTTTACAAAGGACAGTCCTGTACTGGCAGGGCTCCCAGGAGACTGTTCTTTATTGTGAAGGCATCCTCTGTTTGAAGGGCTGGCCAGTCCAAGCCCAGTTTATAGATTAAGAACCATCAGAAGGAAGGGCCGGGCCTTGAAGTTGCCCATCAAGAGCACCTGGACAGAGGACTGAGCAAGGCACACAGGTCACCTGGTCACAGTCTTCGGCACTATGGTGAGATGTACTGCATTTCTATTTAAATTATAATAAAAATGTCTAAATGTGCATCTATACATATAATTAAGCATATGCAAATTGTATGCAAATCTATGTCCTCTTCCGTTCCCCCTTTTTGGTGATGGATTTCTACTTTTTTTTTTGCAATTCATCAGTGGCGACCCTAACCACAAGTTGCCCACCCCTGATCAACATAAACATCATAAAGTCACATCAGACATCAGCATAAACATCCATAGTAAAACTGTTCCTGAATTGTAGAGCCTCAGACTGCAGATGCACTCCCCGATATTAAAAGAACAACAAAAAATCTCCCTATACCCAGAAAACTAACTATCAGGTTCCCCTTGGGATTTTATGCCCAGGGGAGGGGAGCCACGTTTTCAGGGGAGCAGTAAAATATGTACCACCTGAAGTGATACAAGGCAGAAATATGCATTGATGTTTGTGTAGTATAGTCCTCTGTCTGGTTTTCTACATTGCTGTTTCTGCAACAGGCTTTATTTTTGCCACCACCCTGACAATTCTGATGCCACCATGGGCATTGTGACACACACACACCCCACCTTCACACAGACAGGTGATTGTGTGTGTTTGCATCATATGGACTTCTATTTAGAAATAAAGCAATGTGTGTGTGTGAGAGAGAGAGAGAGAGAGAGCAAAGTACAGGTTTTAAGCATTTCCCGTGACAATATTTATTTGACTGATTGGAGGAGGAGGAGGAGGAGGAGGAGGAGGAGGAGACGTTGCTGAGGCCTTGTGAAATATTTGTTTAATCGCATCTCTCTGTGTTCATCATCTTGAGCCGTTTGGAGTTTAAGCTACAAAACTATTTCAATGATGTTTTTACAACAGGGAGCAAAAGATTTTTAAAAAATCCCGAGGCAGCGTCTGAAAAGTGCCTTCCAGAGCCACATTGTGCAAACAAGTTTATTATTATTTTTTTCCATTCCAGATGTTTATGGAATTTTGGTTTTGAAAGCAATTCCTGTTGCAGTTACAAATGGAAATGGAGAGTGTCTGCTGTACTCTGTACAATATCCTGAAAGAGGATTAATAGAAAAGTGCAAGGCTTAATTCTACTGAGTCTTCCTTACTTGTTTGCTTGCTTTGTCACAGTGTCGGCTCTAGGTTTTTGAGGACCCTTGAGAAAGACACCCTCCATGGGCCCCCTCCCTCAGGAGTCTACCCTCTCACCACCATTGTCACTAGCAGCTACGTCTCCTCCTCCTCTTGCTCATCATTGCCAGCTCTTGCTTGCTTGACAGCCAGACAACCAGTGAGCAAGGCAATCTCTTGCTCCTCCTCCTCCTCATCACTGCTGTCTGGGCCAGAGCAAGAGGCAGGGGAACGAGCAGGTTGCCATGGTGAAGGGGGGGAGTATGTCTAGAGGGTCCTTGTCACTGGGCACCTGCTGGGGTATGGGCCTTCGGCAGGTGCCCAACCATGCCTACCCTTGACGCTGGCCCTGCTTACTTACTTATTTATTAAGTGTTTATATCCTGCCCTTCTTTTCAAAAGCACCACTCAGGGTGGCTTACAACATTTAAGTGTGTGTGTGTGTGTGTGTGTGTGTGTATGAACAATCAACTAACAAGACAGGGTCAGCACTTAAACCCAAAACATTATCTGCTCTACACAACAAAAGCCTGCCAGAATAAAATGGTCTTCGACAATTGGTAAAAGCAGTGAGGGAGGGCACCAAATGTCCTTCTTGGGGCAAGGTGTTCCATAAACAGGCTGCAGACACCGATTAGGCCGTCTCCCTCATCCCACGCAAACATATCTTCACCCTATATGGGACACAGTGAAGGGCCTTTCCGCCTAACCTGAGGGGGAAGGCCTTAAAACATGGAGGGAGGCAGCCCCTACAATATCTTGGGCCTAAGACATTTAGGGCTTAAATGGAAATTACACTTCAGTTAGAGGTACCGCTAGGGCTGGACCCTGGGGCTAAAGTCCAGGTCCCTCGACCCAAGCAGCCCTCAGATGACTAACCAGAGAGTGGCAGGTGATGGAAGCAGTGGGCTGATCTTGGTCGCTGCAGCATCCTTCCTTTCTTCTTATTTTTAAGAACATTTTATAATCAGAAGGTAACTGGTTGGGCATGCACATGTTTACAGATGGTCATTTTCTTATTTTTACTTTTAAAGTTTTATTCATTCATTCACTCATGTATTAATTATATTTCTATACTGCGCAATAGCAGAAGCTCTCTGGATACTATGTTTTTCTACAACAAACTTGCTTATTCTCAAGTAAATGTGTTTAGAAGCAGGGCAGTGTAAGTAAACGCCATTTTGTTCCTGTAGTCATGATGGTGCTATGATTTAAGTGAATTTTAAATGCAAAACTGCACATGCTCAGAGTATTTCCTTTTATCAGGGTTGACAAGCAGGGGTGTGTGTGTGTGTGTGTGTGTTGTTCTAACATAAGGAATGTAGCAGCAATTGTAAAGCATGGAATGGTGGGTGGGGATGGGCGAAGAAGAGACATGTTAATTGTGTGGTCCACAACTAAAATTAACACACATGGCCATCTGAAAGGGCCCCCATAAGACCACTAAGAGAGCAGTCCTATGGCTCCTAGACAGCATCTGGGGGCATAGGATTTTTCACATTCCTGAATCCAAGGCCAGAGACAACACACTGACCTCAGACGCAGGAGTCCGAGCTCCCCACCCCCTTGTAGCCAGTGTGGAGAGAGCTGCACCAGCTGCCTCTACAAGCTCACAAATACGAGCTCATAGAGGAGGGAAAGGGGGCATGCCACTGCACAGGGAGGGGACTGGGGAAGTGGGGATACAAGCTGTCCCCAGCCTTCCCCAGCCTCCGTCCCTCCCCCTCCCAAAAGCCTCCATTAGATGGGGGGAAATGCCCATCTAGCTAAAATGCAGAGTGGGAGGCACAACGCCCCTCGCACTCTGCATTGGATACTCATAAGTCTCCCATCACCCAGGGTGGATCGCAGAGGATTGTTCCCTAAGTCCAGAGTCTAAAACTGCCTAGCTAGGCCACTTGACTACCCAGAAGCAGAGTGGTAACCAGTGCAGGTGTTGCAAAATTGGTGTAACATGATCCCTTGGGCAAAATGCCCCCGAGGCCAAAAAAGAGGAAATGCCTCCCCAAAAGAGAGGACAAAAGAAGACAGATTTGCATAAAATTTGCAGATGCTAATTTATATGTATGGGTGCAATGTTAGAAATAATTATTATAATTTAAATAGAGATACAGTACATATCACCATAGTGTGGAAGACTATGACTGGGTGACTTGTCTGCTGCCCAGATGCTATTGATGGGTAACTTCAAGGTTCCTGCTCTTCCTACTGATGGTTGTTTATCTGGACTTGGACTGGGCAGCCCTTCAAAGAGAGGACTGTCCTGTGTAAACGAGGACACATGGCCACCTACCTACCATCATCCTTGCAGCTATTTTCTGGCCCAGTTGAAGTTTCTGAAGATTCTTCATAGTCCCTCCATGTAGGGTTTGCTGCAATAAGTATGTTGGCATAGAGAGACCAACTTTGGAGTTCAAACATTCTGGTGGCTGGTTGGGACCATGGGACAGGGCTATGTGATTTGTGGAGCTTGGTAAAATCCAGTGGGGACAGAGCTAACTGGGGATGTCACAAGCATTTGCAGAGTGGCCCTGCAAAAAGGATTCAGGTGAGCAGAGTCCTCTTCACAGGCTGTTGCAAGCAAGGTGAACAGGGCCCTGTTCATCTCAGTCCTGTAACCACTGCCACCGCTGTCATCTTCCATTTCCTTGCCCCAACAGGCCGCATTACTTACCTTGGAGAAGAGAAGGAGACATGTGGCAGTGAGTGTTTCCACATCGGGGATGGAACTAGGATGACCTCAGAGGGCCTTCTCTGGCAGATATGTTACAAGCAGCATCATTTTACCCCATGGAGGATGGGACTGATGGATAAAGGGAGCTGCACTCCAACAACACTGGGAGGGCCACAGGTTGCCCACCCCTGGATTAGGTAGACCACAAAGGAAAGAATTTCCAATGGCCACCTCTCCCTGTTGACTGACCAGCAACTTGGAAACACCAGGGCAGCGTTCCACAACCTGGTACCCTCCAGATGTTTTGGACTACAGCTCCCGGCATTCCTGACCATTGGCCATGCTGGCTGGGGCTGATGGGAGTTGAAGTCCAAAATTTCTGGAGGGCACCAGGTTGGGGAAGGCTGCCCTCGAGCAACTCAGGACATTTATGAAGGATTAGTCAGTGGAAAAAAGGAGGAGAGAAATAGGACTTCTGCAGTCTTAGTGAAGGACAAAGGAGGAACCCACATAAGAAACAGAATAGACTAATGTTATCGACTCCCTGAAATGGGGTGTTTCCCTTTTTAAAAGGGAAGCCAGTCATGCTGTGCAGGCCAATATAAACTAGTCCATCTGCAGCAATATGTTCCCCAGTTTGCTCCTTGGTCCAATATGCAGACTGAATATTAGAGGCCCTTCCCCATCTGAGATGTGGCAAGAGGCTACCAGGGAGAGGGCCTTTTCAGTGGTGGCACCCCAGCTTTGGAATGCCCTTTGAAGAGAGGCTCACCTGTCACCCATTCTGATGGCAACATCCTTTCTAATTATTTACCCAGGCATTTTAATTTCTTAAACTTGTGTTGATCTATTTTATTTGGATGCTGCTTTTACAGAGTTGCTGCTGTTTTTACTTTATTTTACTGTTTTTACTTTATTTTAAACATATTGGTTATTTTATGGTGTTTCTAATCTTTTGTTGTAAGCTGCCCTGAAAACATATTTGAAGGCCTGTGTATAAATGGAAATCATGCAATAGTGGTGGAACAATTCCCCAACAGTACTCTTCAGTCGCAAATTCATCACCAGTGACAAGTGACCACTGCAAATGCTTGATAAAAAGTTCCATTTTATTGAGAGTTTATTTCATTCATTCATTTAAAGTATTTTTATCCCACTCCTTAGCCAATTTTTTAATTATTATCACTATTACTACTACTACTATTATTATTATTATTGTTATTATTAGTAGTATTTACATTGCTATACCATCCCACAGCCGAAGCTCTCTGGGCAGTTTTCAAAGGTTAAAAACATAAAAAATACAATGTGCAAAATTTAAAAACATTTTAAAAAACACAGAGACAATATACACAGAGACAACATATATCTAAAAACAACTTTGAGCAATCAGCCAAACCATAAAACAAATCCAGGAATAATTAAACTCATCACATGCTGCCAAATGCCTGGGAAAAGAGAAAAGTCTTGACCTGATGTCGAAAAGATAACAATGTTGGTGCCAGGCAAGTCTCATTAAGAGATAATTCCATAATTGAGGAGCCACAACCAAGAAGGCCCTCTCCCTTATTGCTGTTTTCCAAGCCTCCCACAGAGCAGGCACTTAGAGGAGAACTTTAGATGTTGACTGTAGTGTAGGGGTATGTTTGAGCCAGGAGAGGCACTCGGTCAGGTACTGTGGTCCCAAGCTGTGTAAGGCTTTATAGGTTAAAACCAGCACCTTGAATCGGGCTTGGAAACATATAGGCAGCCAATGCAAGCGGGCCAGAGTTGGTCTCATATGTTCAGACCTTGTGGTCCCCATTATCAATCTGGCCACCGTATTTTGCATGAGCTACGGCTTCTGAACCGTCTTCAAAGGCAGCCCAATGTAGAGTGCATTGTAGTAATCTAACTTGGAGGTTACCAGAGCATAGACAACTGAAGCCAGGTTATCCCTGTCTAGATAGGGGTATAAGCTGGGCCATCAACTGAAGTTGGTAGAAGGCATTCCATGCCACTGAGACCACCTGAGCCTCAAGTGACAGAGATGGTTCTAGGAGAACCCGCAAGCTTTGAATGTGCTCCTTCAGAGGGAGTGCAACCTCATCCAGAACAGGTTGAGCATCCTCCATCCAGTCAGAAGAGCCACCCACCAACAGCATCTCAGTCTTGTCTGGATTGAGTTTCAATTTATTAGCCCTCAGCCAGTCCATTTTTGCAGCCAGGCACCAATCTAGCACATCCACAGCCTCAGCTGATGAAGATGAAAAGGAGAAGTAGAGCTGCATGTCATCAGCATACTAATGACAACTAGGGATGGTGCGGGCACCCAAATCTGTCTGGGAATCCGGCAGAACCACCCCTGCCTGTACCTCCGAGCCCTGCTCACTGAGCCCCTGCCCCCACTTGGACCCTGCCCGAATGGCCTGCACTCACCCCGGTGTTGTTGTTGAGCTTCGCAGTCACCATTTCCTGAGAAATAAAATGGCAATCGCAAAAATATGCACATTTGTGTATGCACAAAAATGTGCATTTTGCTAGAATGCGCATTTTTGCACACACAAATATGTGCATTCACAAAATGCGCATTTTGCACATGCGTAAATATATGCATTTTGCGATTGCCATTTTATTTTCAAAAAATGGCAACTGCAGAGCTTGACGAGGTGAGTGTGGGCTGCTCGCCAAGCACAGGATGGGCTTGAGCGCAGTCTGGGGACCAGCGAGTGGGGGCAGGGGCTGGGCAGGTACCTAGAGAACCTGGATGGGGGCAGGTTCACATATCCCTAATGACAACATGCTCCAAAACTCTGGATGATCGCACTCAATGGTTTCATGTAGATGTTGAACAGCATGGGGGACAAAACAGACTCCTGCGGAACCCCGTACTGGAGAATCCACAGGGCCGAGCAATGTTCCCCAGGCACCAGCTTCTGGATCCTACCCTCCAAGTAGGAGTGAAACCACTTCAGTACAGAACCTCCCACTCCCAACTCAGACAGCTGTCGCAGAAGGATACCATGGTCAATGGTATCAAAAGCCGCTGAGAGATCAAGGAGAATCAAGAAGGTCACAGTCCTCCTGTCTTTCTACCAACATAGGTCATCATACAAAACAACCAAGGCTGTTGCTGTGCCAAAAACTGACCTGAACCCTGACTGAAATGGATCCAGATAATCGGTCTCATCCAAGAGTGTCTGGAGCTGGCTTGCAACTCAAGGACCTTGCCCAGGAAAGGAATATTTGCCACTGGCCTGTAATTATTAAGATTTTCCAGGTCCAGGGAGGATTTCTTCAGGAGTGGTCTCACTACCCCTCTTTCAGGTGACCCAGGACCACTGCCTCTCACAGCAAGGCATTAATCACTTCCCTGGCCCAGCCAGCTGTTCCCTCCCTGCTAGTTTTTATTTGCTAAGACGGGCAAGAATCTAGTACGGAAGTGGTTGCACAAAGCTGTCCCGTAGCGGCTTACAAACAATCAGTTAAATAAGATGGACCCTGCCAGCAGACTTTGTTATTGTTTATTCGGTCAGTCTCTTCCGACTCTTCGTGACTTCATGGACCAGCCCACGCCAGAGCTTCCTGTCGGCCGTCGCCACCCCCAGCTCCCCCAAGGTCGAGCCCGTCACCTCCAGAATATCATCCATCCATCTTGCCCTTGGTCGGCCCCTCTTCCTTTTGCCTTCCACTTTCCCTAGCATCAGCATCTTCTCCAGGGTATCCTGTCTTCTCATTATGTGGCCAAAGTACTTCAGTTTTGCCTTTCATATCATTCCCTCAAGTGAGCAGTCTGGCTTTATTTCCTGGAGTATGGACTGGTTTGATCTTCTTGCTGTTCAAGTAGGGATGTACAAAAATGACTTACCTTTCGGGGATTATGCTGATGGTGCGGGGGGAGGCGTTCCGTCCCTCCCCCCGGAATCCTCGCCGGGGGGGAGGCGCTCCGTTCCTCCCCCCCCGGAATCTTGGCTGGCCAGCTGTGCTCCACAGCGATTCTGCGGAGCCACCGGCCGGCTCCTCCAGCACCCAGACATCCAGCCGCTGGCTAGCAGGGACGCAAATGGCAGCGGACATAGCCGCCACCGTTTGCGTCCCTGCAGTCAGCCATGATAGGCTACGTAAATGTTTACATAGCCTATCACGGCTGATTAAAAACAAAAAACAAAACGCGCATACGCAAATGGCGGCGCCCATGGGCACTGCCATTTGCGTTCCTTATTTTGGCACGTCTTAGTCTACGTAAACATTTACGTAGACTAAGACGGCGAAAATAAGGGGAATGCAAATAGCGTAGATGCTACACTATTAGCGTTCCCCTTATTTTTGCCATCTTAGTCTACGTAAATGTTTACATAGACTAAGACGTGCCAAAATAAGGAACGCAAATGGCGGCGCCCATGGGTGCCGCCATTTGTGTATGCATGTTGTTGTTGTTGTTGTTGTTGTTTTAATCAGCCATGATAGGCTACGTAAACATTTACATAGCCTATCATGGTGTTTTTCTGAAATCTAGCCACGATAGGCTACGTAGATCTTTACGTAGCCTATCACTTTTTTTGTTTTGTTTTGTTTTTAAACCTGGAAATGGCGGCAGCGGAATCCAGTTGGAAGACTGGCTGACGCAGCCACCGCAGCCACCAAACCGCTGCCAGAGCCGCCGCCGCTGCCGCCACCAGGAAGGTCCACCCCAGGTAAGTCCCGTCCCGGGGGACTGGCGGGGGGGGCGTTCCGCCACTGATTTCGGGGGGCCGAATGCCCCCTGTGAATGCGCTGGCATTCGGCCTTCCTGAGATCCGTGGCGGAACTTTCGTACATCCCTATGTCCAAGGCACTCTCAGAATTTTCCTCCAGCACCACAGTTCAAAAGCATCTATCTTCCTTCGCTCAGCCTTCCTTATGGTCCAGCTCTCGCAGCCATAGGTTACTACAGGGAATACCATTGCTTGAACTATGCGGACCTTTGTTGTCAGTGTGATGTCTCTGCTCTTCACTATTTTATCAAGATTTGTCATTGCTGTCCTCCCAAGAAGTAAACGTCTTCTGATTTCCTGGCTGCAGTCAGCGTCTGCAGTAATCTTTGCACCTAGAAAGACAAAGTCTGTCACTGCTAGGGATGTCAGAGAATTTCTCCATGAATCTCGGGGAGGCCAAATGCCAACGCATTCGGCCCCCCGAAATTGGTGGGGAAATTCTCCGACACCCCCCCGCCCCTCCCCAAATGGGACTTACCTCTGTCGAATGTCCCTCTCGGCGGCGGGTCCCGGCGGCGTTGCGGCGGCATTGTTGCGGCGGCGGCCAGTCATCCGACCAGCTGCCACCGCCACCATTTCTCAGTAAAGTAAAAAAAAAAACCCATGATATTTGTGTTGCCCTTATTTTCACTGTAGTCTACGTAAATCTTTACGTAGCCTACCTGTGCTCAAATAAGGAATGCAAATGGCGGCGTCCATGGGCGCCGCCATTTGCGTACGTACTTTTTTTTTTTTTTCAAAGTCAGCCGTGATAGGCTACGTATAGATTTACGTAGCCTATCACGGCTGACTTTGAAAATCTAGCCATGATAGGCTACGTAAATCGTTACGTAGCCTATCACATTTTTTTTTTCATAACTTTTTTCTTTCACGGCTGGGGAGACGGGGCGCTCCCCCCCAGCCAGAATTTCGGTGGGGAGGAATGGGGCACCTCCCCCCCAGCCTGAATTTCGGCTGGGAGGGGCAGGGCACCTCCCCACCCACCAAGAATTTCGGGGGGAGAAACGGAGTGCCTCCCCCCCCCACCGAAAACAGCTGCGGGACCAGGTAAGGGACTTTCGTCCATCCTTAGTCACTGCCTCCACGTTTTCTCCCTCTATTTGTAGGGATGTACGAAATTGCCCTTACCTGGCTTCGTCGGGTTCCGCTGGGGAGGAGGCGCTCCGTCCCTCCCCCCGGAATCCTGGCCAGCCGGCTCCGCTACACGGGGATTCCGCAGAGCTGCCGGCCGGCTCCGCCAGCAGCCAGACATCCGGCTGCTGGCTAGCAGGGACGCAAATGGCCACCGCTGTTTGCGTCCCTGTAGTCAGCCGTGGTAGGCTACGTAAATATTTACATAGCCTATCACATCTGACCTTAAAAAAAACAAACCGCGCGTAGCGGACGCTATTTGCATTCCCCCTTATTTTCGCCGTCTTAGTCTACGTAAATATTTACGTAGACTAAGACGGCCCAAAACAAGGAACGCAAATGGCGGCAGCCGTAGCCGCTGCCATTTGCATACGTGTGGTTTTTTTAAAAAAAAGTGATAGGCTACGTAAAGATTTACGTAGCCTATCACATCGTTGTTGTTGTTTTTTTTAAATCTAGCCATGATAGGCTACAAAAATCTTTACCTAGCCTATCACGTCTTTTTTTCTTTCTTTTTTTTCAACACTGGAAATGGCGGCGGCAGCATCTGGTCGGAAGACCAGTCACCGAAGCTGCCGCCACCAAAGCCGCCGCCGGAGCTGCCGCCGCCTGGAAAATCCACTCCAGGTAAGTCTCGTCCCGGGGGGGATCCGTGGGGGAGCAGGGGGTGGCAGGCCATTCCGCCATGGGTTTCAGGGGGCCGAATGCCAGTGCATTCGGCCTCACTGAAATCCGTGGCGAAATTCTCCGCCATCCCTATCTATTTGCCAGTTATCAATCAGGCTAGTTGCCATAATCTTCTTTTTTTTTTTTTTAGGTTAGAAATCACAACTCACAAGGAAAAAGGGGTGAGTAGGGAGGAGGAAAAAATGAAGTAGGGTTTTTTTTAGCACGGGTCCTACATTTGTGCATGTCTCCTGTGCAGTAATGAAAAATAACTATTTAAAAAAAAAAATCTCTGTCACTGACATTTTAACATTATTTTTATTTGTTTTTTACTTTTCCCATCCACAGGTGCACATTAGTGGTCCTGGGCAATTTAAAAATAATAATTTTAATTTTAAACACACACACCCATAATACTCTTGATATAAATGATGAGCAGAATACCATGATCTGCTTACCATTTCAAGTGAGCTCAACTCGAAATCCAGTTGATTATTGTGAGCTAGGTAAAGAAATGTATGGACCCTGTCAACTCCCTCAGTAAACTGTAGGCAAGACAGCCTATTTCCATGTACTCCGGACTTGACACAGCAAACCAGGAGGAAAAGAGACAATTCATTTCACCCACGGGCCTGTTAAAGCTAATTGTGGCCTATCCCCTAAAGGTAATGCACTTCAGTTCTTAAAAGTAACTAGAACCATAGACTTGGAATAGAGAAAGCAAGATTGTTTTTACCAAGGGATTTCATACATCATGCAAGTGTGGCATTACACACGCCTGACACACGCATGCAGACACACCTTTCTTCTTTTTGCATTATTATTTATATTGGTAGCTACAGTGTTCAAATCTCAAGAAAACATCTGCTCCATCAGGGAGGGGGGTGCAACAGCACCCTTTTCTCCTGATCTTCCAGAGGGTGTTCAGAGGACTGTAATATTTTTCTCGACACACAGCAGGAATGTTTATGATAATAACAATGATGTTTATCTTATGGGGATTATGCTGCAGCAAGTTTAATTGTATTAGAAGAAAACAGATCAATGCCGGGACTGACGTAATGTGTTTAGCATCAATATAAAGGTTGCTAAGTGTTGTGCTTTCAGATGGAATTAAAGAAGCAATAGGACAATGGAACATATGGAAGCCATTTGGGGTTTTTATGTTTCTGTCTCGCAAGAAGAATTAGTATATTTGCTAAGTTTCTGGAGGGCCAGCAATGCTGTGCATTAGCAGATTTTTCTTCTTCTAGTTAAACCTGAACCCAAATGTTTAGAGAGCCTTAAGAAGCCTGACAGCTGGTTGTAGCTTGCAATTATTCAGAACGTGCTTCTTAATGGGTTATAAAAGTAGTGGGATGTATACAGTAACATCTCGAGCGTGAGAGATTGTATATAGGGTTGTGCCAAAAGGCCTTGTGCATTGGATTTATCAACCTATATTGGAAATGGCAGTATAATAATGATGGCAAAAGTCTGGATTCTATCTGGGCTTCATAAGGATATCCTGATCCGCCCATCATGAAAAACTCACTTCTGATGAGGAGGTTGCCCGTAGCTCTTGAAGATAAAATCCACTGATTGGTTTGTGTGCAAGGGACAGTTACGTCGCATGATAATCACAGAGGGCTCGCAGTCACCTCACTCGTTCAGTGGGATCTACACAGCTAAGGAGGGCCAAACTAAATGTGACACTAAAACCCAGTTTGCCCATAACAGCAGCAAATCATCGGTTAATTAACCCACGATTTGCTGAGTTGTGTGCCATCCCTATTTTAAATATGCAACCTCAGATTGGCCCAATCGGACATTATTCTGTGACGTGCGGACCTGGGAACTATGGGTTAATGGTGGGTTAAACAACCCACAATTAACCTATGATTAGTTCTAAGGTTAACTGTGGATTATTTAACCCACATCAGTGTGGGGGCTGAAGGAGGAAGGATGTGGAAGTCCTCTTCTACAAGCAGTAGCCTGTGCTTGCAGTGGCATGATACTGAATCCAATCCTAAAGATGTCTTTAGCATGCACACCTTTAAAAAAAACACGTAATAGCAAGCACAGGAGGCCTTGATGTTCATTGTGCCGCAGAACACAGGAAAGGGAAATTTGACCCTTTCCTCTCATACTGCAGTCCCAACAGCCCTGCTCCACCCCCTTCCCATGGCTAGTATTAGCCCCAGAAGGAAAGCTCCGATTGGTGCCATTTTGTAGATTTTTGTATCATTCAAAAAGAACAATGCAGCAAGATTTCCAGCAGACCCCATTGGACCAGCAGCAACAGTAGGACAAAAGAAATACATTACTACTCTATGGAAAGCCCAGCCTTTCAAGCCATTTCAATTTGCTGAAAAATGACTGGCTGTCTCTCATACATCACTCAGAGGATGGAAATAGACAACTAGTTGGCAAACACAAGATTCCCACGCCCATGTTTTCCTCTAATGTGTAAAGTGCAGGTAGGCAGATGAAAAGTAGTTGTGATACCAGAGTTTGCAAGAATCTGGGTTGGAATACAGAGGCTGTAGTGTTCTGTTATACTATGAGTTGAATGGCATTTTCACTCAAAGTTCTTCCCTTGTTCAAAATGTAAAATGACATCTTGCTGCATGCACAGTGCTCAGCAGACTGGGCAACTAAAGCCAATTCCTTGTAGGCACAAAGATTCTTTAATGTTAACCTGCTTGCTCTTACTGTAATGGTCACTGATTCTAGGAACTATGTGACCAGACCCTCTGAACAAGCAACTTTTTGTTTGGTGAGTGTCTTCTTCAGTTGGGTAAATCCTCTCTCTTTTTTCTTCTTGCAAATGTTTTATTTGGTTATCCCCCATCCAAATCCCTTGTTCCTGCATGTGTTTGTTGGGGGGGGTGGGGTGTTAATTTTGTGGTGAGGGCATGTGTGTGTTAATTCCCAAGCATCTCTCACCTCTGACTGGTGCTGGGAATTATAGTTCCCAGAAGGCAATATGAGAAGATGCATGTGCATAGAACCACCAGCACACCTGAGCCATTGGTGAACTCACAGAAGACAGGAGTTGTGTGGTGTGTGCTGTTCAAATGTTCACTGAAAGCTTTTCTACATGAATCATTTATTGTGCACTGATAATTTCTTACTCACGATCATTTATAGGTTCTTTAGATGACATAGTCACCCTCTACTTTCACTTTTGTTTTTTAAGAGCACTTACCTGTGTTTTATGTGTGTGTATGTGTGTGTGTGTTTACTGCAGGGAACATGGAGTATTATTTATGAAAGTGAAAGAAAACATATTTTCCTACTTGTGTAATAGTGTTATCCCCCTACAGCACAGCGCCACCTAGAAGTTATGTAGTGGAAAAGCAGTAAAGGAAAAATTCTTCGTGTAGAGCTTGGATCTCAGTTCTGAGACAAAACTGAAAGTAGATACAGTGGATTAACAGCCTCCTGTAGAAAAGCTCTGAGAAAGTTAGTACTTACCATCCAAGCCAATTCCAGTTCAAGCCAAGGGTAGTCCACCCATCACTAAGAAGAAGCAGTGTGTGAGAGTAAGATCTACCCTCTAACTAATGACTTTCCCCCCTGGCTTCCCACCCCCTCCCCCCACAAACCTGGCTCTGAGAACATGTTTCCCAGTCAAATGGGGGGAAACAGCTGAGAGGTCAAGTTGCAGAGGAAAAGCAGTGGGCCTGTAAAGAGTTCAGGACCCCCTACTCACTATTTCAAATGCCCCCCACCCACACTTTGTACATCAGAGGCAAATCCCATGTTAATCACAGAATGTCTAATGCTAACCCGTTCGTATGCCAATTATTTTTTTTTCAGCTGCTATATGTGAACATCCATTCATCCTGTCCAAAATATGAAGGAATGATATAAAAGAAAAGTGAGACCGTATATATATGGACTGAGGGAATTGTCCTCCTGTTTAAGTTCCATGTACTACTTGCCTGAGTTCTATTATTATTTTGTTTTGACACAGAATGCAACATACATCTGTCAAGTTATTACAGTCGTTCGCTTTTCCATGTGGCATTCCTTCTGAAACGTCTACCCACACATCCCAACAAACAACCCGACACTGCCAATTCTCTTCCCATCTGGCAGCGCTTTCCTATGTAACCAGCGGATGACCACAAGAATAGATTGTGAAAGGTGGAAAGGAAGCCAGAGAAAGAGAGAGAGCAGCAAGATTTCCAGCAGAGAAATATTATGATGATTGCCCCCCCCCACACACACACACACACACATACATACACACGGCTGCATCGGTTGCCTTTACATTTGTTGAGCAGGGCCTCTTACAAAGGACTGGATGACGTTGCCAAAGACCCACAAACAATGGTATATCCAGATACATGTGATCTGAGCTGTCTACGTGGAGTCAGCAGCTATCTGTGTATTCATGGGTGCTCGGAAGTATACCATGTGAAGATTGCAATGGCTGTTGAGTCGATTCCCTGTGTACTGCAAGTACACTACAAAGGTGATCACCTTACCTGTCCTTGTATCTTCCTTGTGGGAGCCCAGTCAGTCAATGAGGAATGGTCACCCAGGGTCAGGGATGAAGGGCAGGTTTTGTCCTTACAGCAACGATGTCCCCAAGTGCAGTGCTTTTCCCTGTCAGGCCTGAGAGCAGGCACAAATCTGGAGCAGACTGACACGGCAGTAGGCCTCTGTCAGTCTACCGCAGATGTAGCCTAGTGGCCTTTCTCAGAGACAAAACTAGGGGAGATCAGAAATTAGAGCTTGTGGCCTTCCAGATGTTTTGGCCTACAATGCCTATCTGTCCTAGCCAGCATAGCTGATGGTGAGGGGAGTTGTAGGCCATAACATCTGGTGGGCCACAAGTTCCCCACCTCTGCCTCAGAGCTTTAGAACATGGCTGGCCCTCTGGGACCACCTGACACCAAGTAGCAGGAGGAGTCTGTGTGTTAATACTAACGTCTGTCTTGAACTGCCTGGAATGCTATGCTGTATGCCAGCGGTGGGCAATAGCCTGCAGCCCCTAGCACCACCGCTGCTATGCCCCCAACTAACAAAAAGTAAAGAAGCAACAACAAAATGGCACTCTGCAGTGGCTATGCAGTGCTAAAAGGGTCAAATCTGGCTTGCAAACAAGCTAAAGTTAACCCTTTTAGTGCCAAGTGCCACAGAGTGGTTGAATTTGAGCGGCAAACCAGCAATTTTATTTTATTTTAATTTTTACCCCCAGTGCGGCCCATGGGAAGGGTCTGGGTGGCAAAAATGGCAAGACCAATAGGGATCAGAAAAAAACAGCTGTAAGGCTGGAAGCCAAAATCAAAGAAATGAAGTAAGGGAGAGGGAATCCTCCAGAAAAGTCTCTAAGATTTTTCCCTTGATAAAGACCTGTGTCAAAACATGTTGACACATGTCCCATCAGTCCCAAGCATTGACCATAGTGGCTGGGACTGATGGGAGTTGTAGTTCAAAACATCCAGAGGGCCCCAGGTGGGGGAAGTCTGCCCTAGCTGCATAGTTCCGCTTCTTCATCTTCGGAGCCCTGCCCTGGTTTACATTCCATGTCTTAGAGCGAAGCAAAGCGATGGCACTCAGGCTTAGAAGAAACATCTCATCTTGCCTATCAGGAGGATGTGGAATCGCAGCCTTCCGCCCTATGTTAAAGTGGCTCCCTCCTCACCTAGCTTAGAATCACTACACTGGCATGATGAAATAGGTTGGAAATACCCATTTCAAGAATGCCACAAGTCAAACAGGGACTTGGACTGCCCAGAGAGTTCTTAGTCTGTCCCAAAGCTGTATATGTTGGAAGCATTATGGCCATCTGTCTTTCTCTCCCAGTCCCTGCTCAACTGCAGAATGGCAACTTCAAAAAAGGAAAGCCACAGAATTCCAGGCTATAAGTAGCATATAGTGGTTGTTTGTCCCAAAATACCACTGAGCTGACTACAGCAAACACAAATTACAAGCTTTACCTAATCACAGATACGCTACCAAGTCATTTCTGGTTTTCACAAATGACAGTGAGCTGGTGCCGTCTTGCCACTGCCTGCATTTGGTCAGGTTTCTGTTCTGAGCTCTGCACACATATTTGAACGACTGGTTCAGATTGAGAACAGTGTTGTGTGGAATGGATTGGAAGCGTGACGCGTGGGGACATTGTTCACATTTCCTTTTCTGTTGGTTCTAAAATAAAGTGTATGCCATTTACTGGATGCTTCAGATGCTTACGGTGGTATCCTGAAACTGCCCTGCCTCAAACAGAATTTTACAGGAAGGTCAGACATTTTCCATCTGTAATCCCATTCCATTTGATGGGATAGATACACAAAGCCTTTTCATCTGTAGCACTAGGAACCCTCTATCTGGAAGCACTCTTAGTTACATTTCTTGCTATGTGTTTAACCCATTTACTAGTACGGGCATATCTACATCACACTTTCAGCAAGGCCAGCCCTACCATTAGGAAGAGTGAGATGGTTGCCTCAAGCGGTTGATTCTGGGTGTCATAAAAGGGCAGCAAAATGTTAATACTAATTGTAACAACAGAGTTTATACTTTAGGGATACTCCCTTAGTATTAAGGAGTTGGTAATTTGAGGACTTGTGCTAAACTCGCATGAGCTGGGGAGTTCCAAAGGCCTGTAGGTTCTCAGAGGCCCCTAAACATAAAGTTATATTATGAGCTATCCCTCTAGCCTGCTTTTGGACCCAGAAACATTACATGGTGTCAGGCATAGGATTGAGTTTATTAGCTGTACAGCTACAAACAGAAGATAAACAGCTGTGAGAGCCACAGAGAAAGTGATAAGGCCTGTGTGTAAGGGCTTATTAAACAGGAGGGATCTTTCTAAATATGGATATGTTGCAACCCCCATCCAACCTGCAATTTGTCAGGGGATATTGCAGGATGATGATGATGTATCTACTGCCAGGGAAATTGTAGCATTTTTTGCCTCAGATGCCAAAATAACTTGACTAGCCTCAGATATGATGCCCCTTGACTTGCCAGGTGGGGGGCAGGGGTGGATTTGCTGCTCTAACTCAGGTAACAAAATGTCTCGGGCTGACCCTGGTCCCTCTTACCAGGAAACCCTTGGGAAAGGTACCGCTGGGAGGTGGTCACTAGCAATCAGCATGCCACATTTCCCAGGATACTTTGGGGTTAGTCATGACAATGAAACTGGCATAAAGACAATATCAGTTGCAATATAGACTTGCCCAACAGGTTGCTGCTTTTTCTTATTTTCCTGGCAGGCTCCTATACCTATAAAAGCTGAGTAACTGGCAGGAATGTAACAGCGCAGGTGTTTTTAGCATAGAGATACAGTGATGGGAAAGCACTCACCTGTTACATTTCTGCCACATACGCGGCTCTTAAAAGCATGGTAATCATGCCAGGAAAAAAAAGCCTCCACCCACCCCCCCACCCACCCCCCAAACACGCACACATATTCCTGTAAGATAAGTAGAAGGGAACAGCAAAACTGAAAGACAACAGCACTCAATATTTTTCCCCCTTGTATCTTATCCCTCACATTTCTCCCCTTCATTCCTGTTTTCTTTTCAGCAGCTATAAATTTTTAGAACAAGAAGGAATATCAGCTGTTTTCATCACTTTCAGCTTCCCAGAAAATCATTTGATGTGTTAAACTGCTGTCATTGCTACTGATTTCTTTTTAGTCTTTCAACAAAAATAGCCAGTTTTAAATAGGCTAGGAGATGTCCATGCTTCACAAATATCCTTTCAAACAGCAGAGGAAAACAATAATGACATTCCACTTATATAGGCAAGAAGGGATATGTGAACCCCCACACACATCCAGTCCAGGCAGGGGGGGTCCACCATGGGGAAATCTGGGCCACTTGGGGCCCCACGGACTTCCCTGGAGCTCTGGTGCATCCACTGGATTTTGTGCAGCATGGCTCTTCAGCTTTATAAAAGGCGGGATAGGTTAATGGCAGCTTCCATTAGCCTATCATGGGGAAATTACAACCGTAATTGGCACATTTATGCCATTTGCGGCTGTAAAGCACTTACTTCTACCTAAATTGTGGCCATTTATGGCCGCAGTTTAGGTAGAAATAAGTGCTTTATGACTGCAAATGGCATAAAATACGCCAAATATGGTCCTAATTTTCCCCTGATGGGCTAATGGCAGCTGCCATTAGCCTATCTCACCTTTTATAAAGCCGGAGAGCCACCTTGCATGAAATCCAGAGGATGTGTAGGTAAGGGGGCTAGTCTGCTGCGGACCCTGCAGTTCAGATTCTGGGTACCCACCTGCATTGGATTAACAGCAGATTTCAACAGGAAAGAAAAACAGCATTTATTAATGCAAAATGGCAGAGAGATCTAATGATCCATTAGAAATGCAAAGGAGCCTGGAAAGCAGAGTGGAGGGCTCAGATGCATTATTCAAGTACAGCAGTTTACTGGAAAAACCCAGTTCATGCTGTAGCTGCCATGGAGGGTGGGACTGCACGGGGTAACTGTCGTTTCCAGCAGCCTGTACTGAGGGAGATGAGAGGGTAAGTGGGGCAATCCTACTAGCCCAGCTGAAAGACTACTTTATTTTTTCCTCTTCCCTCCCCATCCCCTTCTCCTTGTGTGTTGTGTCTTTTTACACTGGCCCTGTTCAGGCACACATTGGGGAAGGGTGGTTAAGCTAACCATGGTGCATGGTGGTTACCACTAACCACTGTGCGTGCTACTGCAACACGTACAGGTAACTATTTTCCACAACTAACCATTCTCTAACCACCACCCCCTCCTGCAAGAACCTGCAGTTCTCGGGATGGGCAGCCATGCACCCCAGCAGCTGTTGCACTGTAGGCCATTTTGGTGCTCAGCAGCTACTCCTTCTTTGACCATTCTTGCTGTGGAACTCTATGGCAGCTGTCAATTAACCACAGAGGCTGTTCAGACATCGCACTAAGCCATGGTAGAGCCCACTAACCATCTTTCAGCAAAGGGTTAGTGAACATGGTTAGTCCGTGGTTAATAAGCAACCATGGTTGGGATGCCTATTCAAACTTCCTGCTAAGCCAACATGGTTAGCTCAAAACTCCTAAGTAACCATCATGGCTTATTGTGATGTCTGAACAGGGCCACTATAAGCCTGTGGTCAGGGACTGTCTTGTTTTACTGATTACATGTAAGCTATTCTGGAACGCTTTTTGGCTGAGGAGTGGAATGAAAGCATTTTTAAATAAAATAAACCAACCAACCAACAAACCGTTAAAGGCTTCTTCTGCTTTTGCCTCTCTGAGACTAGGGATGAGGGAACAGTAACAAGTGAATAGGGGCCAAATGAGGCAAGCCACCATTTCATACACAATTAGCAAGTGTGTGGATTTCTTTTTAACAGGAAATAGGAGGTGTGGGGGGGATCTGGGGCAAGACCCTGGTGTGGGGGTGAGGGGGGCTTTAACATGCACCCCCAATTGCAGTCCCAATCCAGGTCCAGCCCCTTGGCTGCTTTTTGCATTGGAATAAAAGCTTCCACTCACACCGATGGAAGCTTTTCTTCCAATGCAAATAGTAGGCATGCCCCCACCCCAGTCTGGATTAGAACTGCAGCTAGAGACAAAGGTGAAAATGCCCCCTAGCTTCCACACCAGGGCCCCAATCCAGATCTGGCCCCCAATTGCTAATGGCAAATGGCGTTGGCTCACTTGGTTTGTCCCTCAGTCGCTGAATTCTCTCCTGTACCCATTGACTGTTTCAAATGCTGCTTGGTGGTTGAGAGCCCTTGGCTCAGGGTTGCAGCAAGCAATTGCCCAGGCATTGGACAGCATTTGATAGGGCATTTATGTCAGATGTTTTCATCAGGTCCACTATCTTAGTGCACAATCCTATGCATATGTATACTAAAACAACAACAACATGCTGGCTGGGGAATGCTGGGAGTTCTAGGACTTTTTTTCTGTCTAAAAATGCATAGGGAATATGTAACTGTTTTGAGCTGTTTTGAATTGCTTTTAAATTTTCATAGAATCATAGTGGTGGAAGGGGCCTGCAAGACCACTGAGACCAACCCCCTGCTCAATGCAGGAAGCTTGATTCCCAGGCGGTCTCCCATCCAAGTACTAAGCAGGGCTGACCCTGCTTCCGAGATCAGACGAGATCGGGTGCATCCAGCAATTTCTATTTTGTTTGTTAAAGATTTTATATTATGTTTTTATTATCTTGTTGCTTGTGTCTTGCAATTGTTTGTGAACTGCCCAGAGAGTGCTGGCAATTGGGCAGAATAGAAATGAAATGAAATAAATAATAAATAATAGGAGGACTCATTTCTATACATTTGAAGGGAGGTATGAGTTCGGCTCTCTGTCTCAAAAACTAGCTAAGCCGTAAGGCTTACTTACTAAGTGTTAGAAGCACAGTTGTATGGTCAATACTGAGAGTAGGATAGCCATGTTTCCTCTTTTACACAGAGCAGTCCTCTATTTGGAGGCCTCCTGTACTTGGAGGGCTGCCCTGTCCAATGCCAGTTCATAAATAAAGAGTCATGGGAATTATTGTTCATCACCAGTAAGCACCTGGACAGCAGACTGAACAGGCGTGCACACTGGTTACCTAGCCACAGTCTTCTGCACTATGGTGAGTTGTACAGTATTTCTATTTAAATTATAGTAATTGTTTCTAAATTGTCATCTATACTCATAAATTAGCATATGCAAATGTGATGCAAATGTGTCTCCTCCACTCTCCTCTTTTTTGGTAATACATTTCCTCTTCTCTGGCTATTCATAAGGAGGAATGTATAGATTTTCTTAAATTTGTTCAGTCCGTGTTTTGCGCATTGTCAGTTGTCTTTTATTCTGTTGTCTGCTCATTGACAGAATTGGATTTGTCTTAGGGATGTATGAGAATTTCATTCCACTTGCACTAGTGTGCATTAGCGCTAATACGCACTTGCACTACGTGCATTAGTACGTAAAATGCAAATCCACCCTAAAAGTAAAAAACTGGTCCAGGTGTCTGCAGAATCCGTGCAGCTCAGAAAACGCTTGTCCACTGTGGAATCTGTGGACTGGGTTCATAGAAATTCAAACTCATTTGAATCCATTGCAAATTTCTCCTGCATCCCTATTCATAAATGGCCACCCTAACCTGGAGTACAAAACTGCTGTAGTTTTGTTGTTGTTGCTTGTTTAGGCCTGACTGGAGTGAGTAGATGTTGTGCCGACACCCACTGTTGATTGCATGCCATTTTGGGAGTTATGACTCTTGACATTTTGTTCACTATAATTAGCATCTTGACATAGAGGGTCAAAAAGTAGGGATGTACAAAAGTCACTTACCTTTTTGCGGAATCATTCACGGTAGGAGGGGAGGCGCTCCGTCCATCCCCCTGGAATCCTCGACGGCGGGGGAGGCGATCCAGTCCTCCCCCCTGGAATCCTCGACGGCCGGCTCTGGGCCATCCGCAGCCAGATTTCCGGCTGCGGACGGGCTGCTGCTGACACAAATGGCGGCCGCCATAGCAGCCGCCATTTGCATCCAACCAGGCAGCCATGATAGGCTACGTAAGAATTTATGTAGCCTATCACGGCTAGCCCCCCCAAAAAAACAAGCGTACGCAAATGGTGGCGGCTATGGCGGCCGCCATTTGCATTCCCTATTTTTCACTGATTTATCTTATGTAAATATTTACATAAGATAAATGGGCGAAAAATAGGGAATGCAAATGGCAGCCACCGTAGCCACTGCCATTTGCGTACGCTCGGGGTTTTTTGGGGGGTAGCCATGATAGGCTACATAATTCTTACGTACCCTATCACGGCTGCAAGGATGGCAATGGCGGCAGCAGCAGCCCGGCCATGGCTGGCCAGGAGACCAGCCGCTGCCGCCGCTGCCCCCACTGCTGCCGCACCCACTCCTGCCACTGAATCTGCCGTTACCGCCACCGCCGCCGAATCCAAATCCGCCGCCAGAACCACCGCCGCCGCATCCGCCGCATCCGTCGCATCCGCCCCAGGTAAGTGCCGTCCCGGGGGATTCCACGGGGGGACGGGGGCAGGAGGCCGTTCTGCCATGGATTCCGGGGGGGCGGATTCTACAGAATCTGGCCTCACTGGAATCCGTGGCGGAATTCTCCGCCATCCCTATCAAAAAGATGAACTCACCCTAAGTGTTGGTGTGAATTTGAGACTTTAATGGAGGTCCAGTTGATCCTCATGGCTGTAGCTGAGAGTGGTTGGTTGTGAGGCTTGATTACACATGCATATACAGAAATACTTTGATTTTTGATCATTGAAAAATGTATGGCTGAATGCATAAGGTAACTTCACTGAAACTAGGGATTTCAGAGGATTCTGCCATGGATCTCAGTGAGGCCGAATGCAAGTGCATTCAGCCCCCCGAAATCCATGGCAGAACAAAGCCCCCCCACCCCACCACCCAGCGAAAGGTGTGCAAAACTGAGCACTTGCCTGGTGCCATTCATGCTGCTTTGCGAATGGCAGCTGCATCTGTGGCCACCATTCGCTTCCCCATTTTCGCTGTGATTAACATGGCTAATGCAGGGACGGCATTTGCATCCCTGCGGAGGCCGTGATAGGCTATGTAAATATTTACGTAGCCTATCACTGCAAAAAAACAGGAACGCAAATGGCAGCCGCCATAGCCACCACCATTTGCGTCCGCAGGCTCCGCACGCCTGCGAATGCACCCAGCCGGCAGCCCCACGGAGTTGCTGCGGATCAGAGCCGGCCAGGTTAGGATTTGGGGGGGAGGTGCGGAGGCGCAGAGCGCCTCCTCCCCACTGCGAATCACCCCTTCGAAAAGGTAAGTGACTTTCACACATCCCTAACTGAAACACATTACGTTTTAGAGGTGATCTGAAACTGCTTCTGATCTTTGATGTCCCATACACCAGTCATCTTTTAATGCTATTGTCGAGGAAAGAACATGCATATCCAGTATGCTGCATGGGAGTCATTGAATTGTTGACTGCAATAGCCACTCTCTGTATAAAACTGGTGAGTTGGCCAGAGGCAGTGGAGTCTGGTGGCTCGTTCTGGTTTTCAGTCAGAACAAGACAGAACTCTAAAGGAGATATCCAAGGTGCTGAAACCATTTTGGGGATTTGATTCAGCACCTTGGATACATCCTTTAGAATTCTGGCTGGTTCTGACTGAAACCCAGAATGGATTTACAGCTCCACCGAAATTGGAGCCACTAGCCTGGATATAAGTAGTGCTGAGGAATTTTGAATGTGGGAGTAAAACACAGGTGGGAGGTCTGCCCCCCCTTCCAGACTTGGTCATCGATTGCAAGAGGTACTAAATATCTGCTCCCATTTCCAACACTTGCAGGTGTGTGTTCACTCAGCAGTTCTTTCAATCTTGTGTTTAAGTCTGGCAAAAGTACAATTCTCAACCATTTACCTGCATGAAAGGAAACAAGGGAAACAAACAGCACCAACTAACACACAAGCAAAAGAGTCTCTGCTGGATGATGAATAAATGGTTCCCCCCAAATAAAATAAAAATAACCAAGCATCATAATAGTAAGTCAACCCTGAGGCAGAATAACAGGTTTTTCTCTCCGGGTTCCCATCCCTGAACTCTTTGTGTTAGGTAACATGTTATCTAATATGGGACTGATTGTCCATTAAGAACTCCTCACACTATGAAATAAATTTGTGTCTGTGTGTGAAAAGGTGGCATTTTCGAAAGATGCCTCAGATGCAGGCATGCAGATTCAGTGTCAATAGGCTCATTTTTCAGAAAGGTCCAATACTTTAAAACAAGCCTGCAGAACTTGTGTCCTACCAAGCTGAAAGAAGCTCACTTAGCCTTACATTGTGGCCATCAGAATGATTGTCCCAACTGCCCTACCTTTGTAGTTTGAGGCTGGTAGGGAAATCAGGGCATTCATTCAGTCCTAGTTAGGCCACTATGCTTTGCTGGCAAAATGAATTTGGCTTGGCTGGTCACAAGTTACGAAGACCTCATGGTACTCTGTGATAGCAAACAGCTTCCAGGCAATTTTTAATGTGCAGATCTTGCGGAATGAGGTTAGAATTCCCATTCTAACATCTCCCAAGTGCCCCTTAACACTCAGTTCTCTGTCCCAAGGCTGTCCAGGCTGTGTTACCAGAGAATCTGAGATAAGGGCCCACTGGGGTTTCAATCTGGCCCTCTATGGTTTCCCAGAAGGTCATGCCCATTCCTCTGGCCACACTTCCTTTCCCTCAGCCATTCATTGTTGGGTGGTTTCCTGGCTTTTGCATGGCTTTTTACCCATTCCAAAAGGTGGAAATGCCTCTCCCAAGGCTTAGTTACTGACAGGAAGAGCTAGGGATGTTCGAGAATTCTGCCACGGACTCCAGTGAGACCAGATTCTTTAGAATGGAGTCTGTGGTGGAATGGACCACCCACCACCACCACCCCGTGAAGTTGCCCCGGAACAGATCCTACCTGCCACCGTCCGGGTCCAGTCCGTCCTCTGCCGTCTGCTGCTGGTCTGCGGAACAAAATGGCGTCTGGCATAGGGGACGCCATTTACATTCCTTCTCTTTGTCGTGATAGGCTACTTAAATATTTACGTAGCCTATCACAGCAAAGAGCAGGGTGTCAGGGTGGACACTGAGCCCACAGAATCCCAGAGTAGTTCTGATTCTGAGGAAGAGCAGTCGCTCCTGGGAGAGGAGCGCGCTCCTCTTTCCCAGGACCAACAGCTGACGGAGATTCCTCCCACCAGCATTCCTAGTTTAGTTAGCAGTCCAGGGAGTGACCAAGCACAGATAGCAGACTTGGTGGACGCGCGACGCAGACGCAGAGAGCGGCGCCAGATGGAGGGCGCGGAAAGGAGGCGAAGTGCCAGGTTGGCGCGCAAACAACGGCTGCACCCAGAGGCTCCAAGGGAAAAGGGGAGGGACTCTCCCTAATCCTTAAGTTCAGGGGTCTGCCAGTAATTCCCTTTCAAACGGGGACCAACTGTTCCACCTTAGGGCATAGGTACTGTGCTGCTCAGATCTAGTTGCAGTCGGTATAGTTGTTAAGTTATAAAAGAAGAATAAAGCTTTGAAAGGAATTCCTTTGTCTGTGTCTGGACTTGGCTACTGGTTTAGACAGAGAGAGAGACCTCCAAGGAGCCCTTGACACAGGGATGCAAATGGCGTAGTGGACGCCATTTGCGTCCCTGTTCTTTGCAGTAATAGGCTACATAAATCTCCGCAGAGTGGAACCAGCCGGCGAGGATTCCGGGGGGAGGGACAGATTGCCTCCCCCCCATGGACCCCCCACAGAATCCAGGTAAGGGGTTTTTGTACATCCCTAGGAAGAGCTTTAAGTTAAAATTTGCTGGTATTTTTGGCCTTGCCCCCTTTTCCTTTGGCCCCACCCATCACTGGAATGTGGCCCCCAAGAGCTTCTCCATAACTGAATTTGTCCCTCAGGCTGAAAGCGATTCAACACGTAATGACGTAAAACAATGGCAGCCAGAGTGGCCATGACATTTCTGTCAGCAAAGGCAGGTCAGGTCAGCTGGTGGCACAAAGAAGGGTGAACCAGGAAAGGTTGAGGAGAAAACTGAAACAGGAATGAGCTCCCCAATGAGGTCCGCCTGGCACCAACATTGTTATCTTTTTGGTGCCCGGTTAAGACCTGTCTCTTTTCCCAGGCCTTTGGCAGCACATGATGAGTTTTAATCAGTCTGGGTTGTGTCTTTAGTTATGACTGACTGTTCAAAGTTGTTTTTAGTTATATGTTGTTTGTGTATATTGTGTGGTAGCTTTTATGTAATCAGCTTTTAAACTTTGTATATTGTATTTTAATGTTTTAACTTCTGTAAACTGCCCAGAGAGCTTCAGCTATGGGGCAGTATAGAAATGTTGTTGTTATTATTGTTGTTGTTGTTGTTGTTGTAATAATAATAATAATAATAATAATAATAATAATAATAATAATGAGATCACATGACAAGGACAGAAGTGCAGGACGCACTCATCTACTAAGTAATAACTTACTCCGTAAGTGGTCCCTTGGCAAGCTACTCCCCCAGATCCACTTCCACAGTATAAGACAATGAACACAACTCTTTCCCAGGTCTGGATGCTATCTACTTTCCAAGTTTGGTAGGTAAAATTGCTGTGCGCAGCCCTAATGAAACCCTTCCTTGTGCTTCCCACCATGACAAAAATAGAAGAGAAATATTAATGCTGTTTAGTTTATTGGGACTTGTATTTATAGAGTGTGACAGAACAGCGATTATGATGATAATCAGGCTTGACACAGTATGAGCAGAAAATGTGCATGCAGAGGGATGGGCCTCAATGGAACACTGTCTCAAGTTTAGCGGCAGCCGGTGAAGGCTGAACATAAGGCTTCCTTCTGTCTTGGAAACAACGGGGTTCATTAGGAAAGGTCAGAGAGCTCCGTGGAAGAGGGAAGATTAAAAAAAAAAAAACACCCCAAAACCAAACAAAAAACAGTATAACTGAATTAGATGTTCAGATGTATATAAGCAGGAACCAACCAACCAACCAAGAAACAAAAGCAAGGAGCAAGGAAGAGGTGTAGGTTACAGACAAAGAGATTCCTTTTTGCCGTTCCTCTTCACCTCATCCTCCACATATCACCATGAAGCTTGCCTTGAGCTCAGCAGATGGATTTATTTAGGGTGCCATCCTATGTATGTTTGGACAGGAAACAGTCCTACAGCTCCTACATGCTGGCTGGAGAATGCTGGGAGTTATAGGACTTTCAAACATGTATAGGATTGCACCCTTTTTTATATAATGTATATCCTGCTTTTCTGCCAAAAAATGGCACTGAAGGTGGCAGGCAATAATAAAACACAGATAAAAACCGATTTAAAAACAAAACAAAACATAAAAGCAAATCCATTAAGAACACTGGAATAAAAGACATACACAGCACCCAACAAATGAAACCCCCAGTGAATGCGGCAAGCCGTGTGCCTCCCCAATCCCAAGGTGCCCCAGCCTCCCCAACCCCAACCCCTTCAGTAGCTTCGGGGCTGAAGTGGGGTGAGCCATGATCACCTCCTGACCCTAAGCTGCTCCAGCCCCTACAATTCCTTTGGGCCTGAAATGCAGGGGCTTTCTTAACACCTCACTTCAGTCCCAAACCATTGCAGGGACTTGTGCTAAGCTGAAGAAAAATGGTTCCCCATCAGCCTCCTGAACATCCATCTCCAGCTTCCAGAAGCCTAACATTGTTTCCTAGTGAGAGGGATGTTTCTGGGCAGCAAACAAGCAGGGCTCAAGGCACAAGCCCTCCAGTTGGAGGGCAATGGGAGTCATTCAGACACCAGCCCAGTCATTTTCTGTAGGTGTAACATAAGGGGTGGCCAGAAGGTAAATCTCCAGATGTTTTGGACCTCAACTCCCAGAAGCCCCTGTCAACATGGCCAAAGGTCAGGAATGCTGGGAGTAGACATCCAAAACACCTGGAGATCTACATCCTGTCAAGGCCCATGTTACACATATACCAGTTTGCAACTTCCAGTATCTGCTAACTGGGGGTTACCATAAATGTTATGGGTGAGATGATAAAGACTAAACATGGACAATTGGAGATAAAATCTAAACATGTTCATGTTTAGAGCATCATGAGTCCTAAAAAAAAAATCCTAAAAACCAGGTATTTGGACTGAGATCCAAACATCTGTTTTGGGTGAACCCAAAACTTGGACATGCCCAGTAAGATTGTTGACTTTTTCCCCTGCTATATATATCACAAGCTTCTATATCACCAACCCATGTTACATTATGCTGTATCACAAACTGCTTTTTAAAATTCCCCTTGGATTTCCAAAGAAGTTTCTCACAAAGTATGTTGGTGCTCAAGGAACGCAAATACAAAACAACCTTGGGCAAACAGAACTAGCCATAGAGTTTAATAATACTGAAGACCAAGGGTAGTATCCAACGGTGTCATTCCATAAACTCAAATAACACTAGTGGAGCTCCACTGAATCTTTCTGTCGCACAAGTGGCTGCCCATTCCGCTTGTGCAACTGGTTGCACAAGAGGAATGCTCAAGCAGAAAGCTCAAGCGTAACTGTACTTGGATTCTTCTCTTGCACATAGTTTGGAACCTAGTTTCTGCTAGCGTAAAGTCAGTTGTGCTAACGGAATGACACAGTTAGATATTGCCCAGAGTCAAGACTTGTCCCCTAACTGTTCAATCTACAAACCAGATGAACTGGAATACTTGGATTTTAGCCAGTTGGCAAGTCCTCAACACTTGTATTTAGGAACTATGGGACACTTCCCAAGACTCCTGGCACATTGAGACATGGTCACTGAGAGAACCTCTGGAGCCTGTGATCAAAAGAATATAGGAAGAGCCCTGCTGGATCAAATCAAAGGCCAGTATCCTGTTTCCCACAGTGGTCAACAAGGTATCTATGGGAAGCCTACAAGCAGGACATGATGGCAATTGCCCCCTCCCATTGTGAGTCCCCAGCAACTGGCTGAGTACTTCTTCACAAGTCTGCTACCTCTGAACCAGGTTGCATATTGCCTTTCCACCATGAATTTGCTTAATCTCTTTTTAATGACATCTACACTTGTGGCCAACACTGCATCTTGTGCCAGTGAATTCCATAAATTGCACACTGTGTGAAGAAATCTTTCCTTTCATCTGTCCTCAATCTCCTGTCAATCAGTTTCATTGGATGAACTCAATTTCTTTTTTTTCTTTTCTTTTTAAAATAATTTTTATTAACATATATATAGATGGTACAAATTTATCCAGATCTTTAAAACAAAAAAATACAACTGGTTAAGCAAACAAGCGAACGCATAACATATAAACATGTAGACAGATGTCATCACTGCCAGATATGCTGAGAGAATAAAAATCCATTTCCAAAAGGAAAAAAAAAATCTCAAGGCAGGGGAAGCACATGAAGATAAAGAGTCTTGCGGTCCAGATCTTATAAAGCTGAGTAGACCTGTCCATATGTCACCATTTGTCACCGGAGCAGACCAAAGTCCATCACATTCTCAGTCAATAAAAGTAATGAATGATGACTCTGTATGTTCAAATCTGTCAATATCTGATTAATCTCTTGAATACCTAACTTGCTGAGTCAGTTTCTCAAAGCCAAATTCCACACTAAGTTTCTAGTATTATAAGAGATGGAACAAAACTCTCAGTCCACACGATGCGTGATTTTATGAACCTCTATCACAGGGGTGTTGAACCATGGGCTGAATATGGCCCACCTGGGTCCCAGTCTAGCCCTCTGGGTCTCCCCAGGTGACCACACCACTTCCTGTGGTGCCAACAGCCAACCTTTCCCCCAACAGCCAATCTTTTGGTGGTTTCAAAGGTTTTGCATGGTTTTCTCCTAAGGCTTAGTCATTGGCAGTAAAGAGCTTTAAGCTAAAATATGCTGGTATTTAGGGTAGTTTGCCCTGGTCCCTTTCACCATTGGCCCCACCCATCACTGGAATCCACCTCCAAGAGCTTCTCTGAAATAGAATCCAGCCATTGGGGTGGAAGAGGTTCTGTCCATCTGCCTTAGAACAACCAAAAGGTGTCCTTTCCATGATATGTTAAGGGGAGGGGGTTACTGAAGCTGATAGTCACTTCCCTAAGGCGGAGTTCAAGGCTGAGGCAAGATGTGAAGCTGGATTGGGGATTCTTACTTCGCACTCATACTTCACACCCTAAGCATTTATCTACAATAAAGATGTAAAGTGGTTTAGGGCACAATTCTATGGCCGCTGGACAGTGTCTAGCAGCCATAGGATTTTTCCGTTTCTGGGAACCGAGATTGGAGCCAGCGGTCCAAGCTCAGTTCCCATAAATCCAACTCCCCTCCCCGTCCACCGCCACCTTGTAGGATGCATGGTTTGTCCTTGGCTCCACGCTCAGAAGAGCAGTGCAGAGTGGCCAAAAAGGGGGCATTGCTGGGGGTGGGGTGGGGAGGGGACAGGATGGCAGAAGCACTGTTACAATGCTTCTTATGCACTGTCCAGCCTCCCCCCACACCCCACCTCCAAGGCAGTCTAGCTGCAAATGCAGGGTGGCTGGAGCAAGGAGGAGAAAATCCCATCCACACCCCACCCACCCTACATTGGATAGGCAGCTGCCTCCAGGTTCAGAGGTGGCTGCCTATCCCCATAGAATTGTGCCCTCTCTGAGTGCAATCCTATGCATGTTTAGACAGAAAAAAGCCCTACAACTCCCATGAGTGGCTGGGGAATGCTGGGGGTTGTAGGATTCTTTTCTGTCTAAACATGCATAGGATTGCACCCTTTAACAATTTGTCCACTCCCACCCCCCACACCTGACTCTCAGTCACAGGAATCCTGGAAAACTTCCTTCATGGAGAGCTGCAGATCTAGAACAGGAAATGTCGGCACCCCCACCAAACTGCAGTCAATGATAGCTGAAGTGATCATAAGCTTTCTAGCGTAGACACTACACTACACCATCTAGTACACGAGGTATAAAGCTCATGGAAGTAATTAATTTCTTGCTACATAGAACAAAGATGTTAAAGGCAATCCTTTGGGAACAGCACTGTTCATCATGGGAATGAAAGGACTAAATTTCTTATGGTGGTCTCAGTGCAGTTCACACTACCTTATCTCAATACGTGCCTTCTCTATTTGAAATGCATTCCCAGAGAAATATCAGGCTTACTGTTTCCTGATTAGCCAGTATCTTATACTTCCTGATTAAATAATGTTTGCTGCAAGTAAAAGAGTTTCCAGGGACGTTTCTGGTTTCACCAGCTAGTGTGGTCCTTCATAGGTCAGGGCAATTCTCATTGAAAACAGAACCGAAGCTCTCAAAATAGAAATCTAAATTTAGACTTTTGGTATTAATATTTGGTATTTTAACAAACGCAGAGGGCTTGGCATCTATCTCCACGAATTCATTTCAATCAGTTCAAAGAAAACAACCTTGAAGGTACAGAATTATAGCTTGTTCTAGTAAAAATTATTCTAAAACAACCCAGCAGTGCATCATTCTGTCAGACATGGTAAGTTTCCATTTTTCACAAAAATGGCTCCCCATGTGAAGTCACATACCCCACCGCACCCCGCCCAAGGAATATGAACTCATCAAAAATAAAGATTATGGGTTGGATCCAATGCTGGCTGAACAGATTTCCCCTCCTCTTCAGCCCCACGTGTGACTCCAAATCTGTTCCAGAGGGTTGGGGGAGCTCTCTCTCACACACACATTCTGGCCTCCAGGAAAGACAGAGTGAATGAGTCAAAGCTCGAAAACCATCACACTATGCATGCAGCAGCTGAGAGAGGGAGGGAGGGAGGGAGGGGGGAGAGAGAGAGAGAGAGAGAGACTAACATCAAGGGAGACTGGCAGCTGAATGTCAAACACATGCAAGTCTTTTGTTGCTGGGGGAGATTTCTGAGAATGGGAGAGAATGTGGGAGGTAGGGATGTAAGAATCACTTACCTGTTCCGGTCGGGGCATCCACTGGGGGGGGGAGGCACTCCGTCCCTCCCCCCAGGAATCCTCGATGGCTGGCTCCACTCTGTGGGAATTCCACGGAGCCGCCGGCTGGCTCCTCCAGCAGCCGGACATCCGGCCGCTGGCTAGCAGGGATGCAAATAGCTGCTGCCATAGCCGCCGCCTTTTGCGTCCCTGTACTCAGCTGTGATAGGCTACATAAAGACTTAAGTTTAGGGTGTGTGTGTTTTTTTTAAAAAGCGTATGCAAATGGCGGTGGCTACAGCCGCCATCATTTGCGTTCCTTATATTTGGCCGCCTTAGTCTATTTACGTAGGAGGCGCTATTTGCGTTCCCCTTTATTTTTCACAGTCTTAGTCTACGTAAATATTACGTAGACTAAAATGGCCAAAAATAAGGAACACAAATGGCGGCAGCCATAGCTGCTGCCATTTGCGTACACGTTTTTGTTTTTTTTTTAAACCCAGACGTGATAGGCTATGTAAGTCTTTACGTAGCCTATCACATCTATGTAAAAAAAAAAAAAACAGATGCGACCAGACTGCAAATGGCAGGGGTGGCAGCCGGTTGGAAGACCACCCACCGCCGCTGAAGCCGCTGCTGGAGCCGCCACCATCCGGAACATCCGCCCCAGGTAAGTCTCATCCCAGGGGGGATCCGCGGGGGGCGGAGGGGGTGGCAGGCCGTTCCGCCATGGATTTCGGGGGGCTGAAGGCACTGGCATTCGGCCTCACTGAGATCCGTGGTGGAATTCTCTGACATCCCTAGTGGGAGGCTCTGGAAAGCATGGGAAGGCACTGCCCCCCAGGCCTTAATAAGAAATCGCTGCTGCTTGTAACACAATGAAACCCTGAGCTATGCTTATTAACAGTTTGGGGCATCAAACACCACAATTGACTGTGGGCCAATCTAGATATGACACTGAATAAAAACGACAAAGGATCTTCTGGCACCCTAAAGACTATCCAATTTATTATGGCATATGTGTTCATCTTTACATTTAACATGCACATTTGAAAGAATGCAAATGGCATCTGTTAGGAGGAGGCATTGACCATTATTGGGATCACAGCACGTAGGAAAGGGGGTATTTAGCCTTTTCCTCCCTGCTGTAGCCCTGAAGAAAATCTGTCCTCTCATGCTGCTATTTGTCCTGGGAGAAAATATTTCATTCTCACCAATACCTGCTTTCCTCCCAATACAAATAGAAGTGTTGGAGATCTTTTCATCAGGACCATGGCAGGGGAGAAAAGACTCACTCAACCTGTTGCAATCAGCAGATGCTCTTTGCCTTCTTTAAAATGGGCATGTTTAATGCAAAGAGACATTTAACATCATGTCTAATTTGGCCCCATGACTCCTGTCACAGGAGGACTAGAAAAAAATATTCAGGAGAGTGATTGTCTTGGGGTAGGAGAGAACAAGCTGATAACGAGTGGGCAAATATCAGGAAATACTATAGAAATAGGATAGTGTCAGGGGCAGCATACATGCATTGATCGTATTTTATCCTCAAAACAGCCCTGTGATGTTGATCATGCAGAAAGAGAGAGAATGATAGTCCCAGGGTAAGGATGTGTCAACCAGCAAACCTCAAGCTGACCAAAGTTCTCCAAATTCCATCTCGAAACTTTTTCTAACTCTTGAATGCATTCCGACTCTCCAACATATTTTTGGGATCCGTGAATCATATTGCAAGCTCGGAAATGTATATGCTTTGACTGCAGATTGCTTCTGAGCCCATATTTGATCCAGAAGGTGAGAACTGGCTAAATCTTGATTAAAAAAAAAACTGAAATGGATTTGTCATACATCCCAGGATTGCATCAATATGATATGAATTGCAGTTCATCTCTCTATATTTGTTGCACCATGTTTCATGCTTTAATTCAAAGTTTAAAGTCCTTGTTCATGACATTTTCTGCAGTTCTTTTTTTTCCAAACATGCACGCACGTGAGCACACACACATACACACACACTATTTACCAGACAAGACTGGGTTGCTCTTATTTAAAAAATAATAATAGCATACCTTACCCAATTGTAACTTCAAAGAACGTTCTTCCCTGTTTGCTTCTCTCTGAAACTGGCCAGAAGCCAACATTTGTCTGTTTCACTATATACCAGAAACTTGGATACCCCACTCCAGTTTCATGCAGGTTCTACCCTGGGGGGGGGGGGGGTTAAGAAAGGCTGGAGCCATGCCAAGACCCTACAGTATGGAGCTCCTGAAGTACAAAAGTAAGCTGGCTACCTCCCATGAAGGGAAGTTAAAAGCATAATCCTAGGCATGTCTACACAAAAGTAAATCCCATCGAGTTCAATGAGATTTACTCCAAGCAAGTGAATATAGGATTGCAGCCTAAAGTAAATGAAGGTGTCCTTCATTTATCTGGACCCCATCCCATTCCCCCAACCAGAGAATATATTTTTGACATTTTGCTTCTAACACCTACACCAGCCTTGTATGATTTTTCCTGCATAGTCTGCATTCTCAAATTAATCCAAATGGGGGTATATAGCCTCATTTGGATTAATTTGAAAATCCTACTTTTCTGTTTCTCAAAAACAATAGAAACATAGGACAGTCTTCAGTCTGAGGCATATATACCTTTCACCAGATAACTTCTGTTAGTAAAAGGGTATATGGAAGCATCTACATAATACAGAACACTTCATCGGACTGATCAAGAAAACTGTTGCAATTTTATGATTGGTAATTATCTAAAGGGTAGCTTGTTTTATTATTTATTTAAAATATTACTTGGCTGCCTTTCAGGGCAGAAGCCCTCCCAAGGCTGCTTACAGCAATAAATTACATAAAAACAGTTAAAATATTAAACAGCGATAAAAACAAAAACACAGTAAAATAGCAATACAAACAACAATAAAAGCCAACAATAAAACCAGCAGCAACAACAACGACAACGACAACAGCAACAACAGCAATCATATCAAGAGAAGGCCATGGTGAAGTAGTATGTTTTCAAGGCTTTCTTTAAGGCTGCAATGACAGAATATGACGGACCTCCGATGGCAACTTGTTCCAAAAGTGTGGGGTCACTTCAGAGAAGGTCCTCTTATGTGCATACCAAATATAATAGGGCCACTGGCTTATAATAATTTGCATAATAAAATCCCCTCTTTCAAATGAACGTTTACCTGTATTTATAAATATATCCATGCACATGTTTTTTAATATTGGGTTAAAATTCTGTGTATGTAAAATGACAGATTGTGTTTCCACATTTCTGAAGAACACTTCAACAGGGATTACATGGTATCAGTTTAATTCAATCTGATGGGTTTTTGTTTGCCTTTTCTGGCATGAAACCTGAAATGGCTTAAGTTCTATTTGAGAATATTGGAAGATGTATTTCAGCAATTTGTTTCAGCTAAACCTACTGCTATGAAGATTGCTTTGCAGTATTATATGTACAAATTTACATAAGTCTGAAAGTTATTTACACCCATTTTTGTGTAACCAATAGGGATAGATGTATCAGTCAATTTCCAGTCCTTAACAGTTTTGTATGGGTTCAGTAATAAGTTTGCTCCTTTCCATTCTGCATGCACACACACACACTAAACACACACACATTTGTATTTAAATTGTACACATTCCCTCCTAAAATATACATTTTTGTATGCATTCTTGAGCCAAGAATTACATCGAAAAATTCAGAGAAGTGGACATTTTGAAGGATAACTGCACTCCGATTCACGTATTAGTCCAAAATATGTGAATTACATTGATTTTAGAGCTGTGAGCAAATAGCCTCTTGAAATTCTCCACCAAATGTATGGACAGAGAAACTGGGGGGACAATTTCACCAAATTTCTCCTGTCAGAGGAGAAATTCTCAACAGTTTCTCACAAGTAGGCCTCACCTACCTGTGAGAAGGGTTGTAGCACAGCTTCTTTCTTTTTTTTGGTAAGGGTTTTTGTTTTGTTTTATGCTGCCACTGCAAGTGACAACAGCACCAGCTGTGTTAGTGCAACCCCTAGAAACTGGATGGTTTAGTCCCTTAGAGATGGAGTCCTCACTCAGAGGGAGGACTAAGAGAAAAGGAAACAGGAGTCAGTTTGTTCTGCTAGGAAGCTAAATTTTAGAGAATGGATTTATGATTTTCTGCTCTTATTGCCTTGCATAAGTAAATTGGACTGATATTTGTGTATAGGGGCATGGTGAATCATGTTTGTATCTTTGATATTTGTAGGGATGGCAGAGAATTCCGCCACGGATTCCAGTGAGGCCGGATTGTTTAGAATCTTTAGAATCCAGCTCCCCGGAATCTGTGACAGAACAGCCTCCTGCCCCCTGCCACCTCACGGAATCCCCCCAGGATGGAACTTACCTGGGGCAGATGCGGTGGTGGCAGCTCCAGTGGTGGCTGGTCTCCCAGCCGGCCCTGGCCGGGCTGCTGCAGCTGCCATTTGCGACCTTGCAGCCGTGATAGACTACGTAAGTATTTACGTAGCCTATCATGGCAAAGAGCAGGGACACAAATGGTGGCCGCTACGCCATTTGCTCCCCTGCTCTTTGCCGTGATAGGCTACATAAATACTTATGTAGCTATCACAGCTGCTAGCAAGGATGCAAATGGCGGCCGCTACGATGGCCGCCATTTGCAGCCGCAGCAGCCCGGCCGCAGCCAGAACTCTGGCTGCGGCCGGCCCTGGCCGGCAGCCCTGTGGAGCCACCGCAGAGCGGAGCCGGCCAGGGAGGATTCTGGGGGGAGGGATGGAGCGCCTCCCCCCCACTGTGGATGCCCTTGTGCGGAGCCAGGTAAGGGATTTGCACATCCCTAGATATTTGTTATATTTATATTATTATTATTGCAGGGCTAATACCATGAACTACAATGTATAAACTACAAATTGTGGATTGTACTGTGATCTAAAGTTAAGAAATGTACAAAAGGACTATGAAGTATCCAGCAGCATCTTCAGAAAATCAAAGACACTTTGGGCTAGCCTACTGAAAAGTAGCAAGCAAGAACTCTGTATTTTTGTTTGGACTCAGAATTGTTGTAGTTGTATTGGGAAATAGTTGCATGTTTTGTAGGATTTAAATTGTTTACTAAAGACATGTTTGTTCGGTTATATCTGTGCAAGTTTTGTTCTAATTAAGCCCCATATGACCCACACACGTAGAGGTTATATTAGCAGGCTGGCCCCCATTTTGCATCCACCACAATGCAGGAGTGAGGGGAGCAGTGTTGTGCTGAGCTCCAGGGAAGAGGTGGAGCTAGTGCTGTGCCTAAAGCTATCCTCCAATTTTCTGAAGGTTTTTCTTCCTGGAAAAAGCCAGTCCATTGCAAAATCCACAGGTCAGATTGAAAGAAACCAAACTCATTTGAATCCATTGTAGATTTCTCCAACATCCCTATGCTCCATTGCTTTGAAGCCTCCCAGGCTTCCTGCGCTTCCTGATCTGAAAAAGCTAGGGGTGTATGGATTACTTACCCCATTCCGCTGGGGCCGTCCACTGGGGGGGGAGGCAATCCATCCCTCCCCCCTGAAATCCTCCCCGACCAGCTCCACCCTGCGGGAAGCCCGGGAAGCCACTGGCCGGGGCCGCCCACAGCCGGACTTCCGTCCACTGCTGGACTGCGGCCGCAAATGGCAGCCACCATAGCGGCTGCCATTTGCATCCCTCCGGTAGCCGTGATAGGCTACGTATATATTTACGTCACCTATCACAGCAAAAAGCAGGAACTCAAATGGCGGCCGCTACGCCATTTACGTCCCTGCCTTTTGCTGTGATAGGCGACGTAAATATATACGTAGCCTATCACGGCTAAAGTAGAATGGAAATGGCAGCCGCAGACTGGGGCAGCCATTCATGGGGCAGTAGACAGCCGACAAAGGTAGTCTCCATCCCGGGGGTATTCTGCGGGGTGACAGGGGGGATTGCTCCATTCTGCCACGGACTCCAGGGGGCCGGATTCTAAAAAATCCGGCCTCATTGGAGTCCATGGCGGAATTCTCTAACGTCCCTAGAAAAAGCCCTGTGGGAGAAACTACCTCATGATGTCTTGCCCTGGGCTTTAATTGAACTGCAGGAAGCCAAGGAGGCTACAGCCTGCTGGAGAGATGATTGCACAATGAAAAACGGGGCACTTGCACACAGCCACCTCATCAGTAAGGTAAAAGCACATGGAACCCAAACCCATGAGAATTTCTCTGAAATTTTCTTCACCATTAAATTTCCTTTTGAAAGCAATTTCTTTTCCATCAAATTTAATGAGAATGACTGGAAAAAAAGGTATTTTCAGCACAGTACTAGGTTGGTTTGCTTTAAAATGTGGATTGAATGAAATTGCCCAGCATTCCTCATAATCAGTCAGGAGAACCAGACACACATCCAGTTCCAGCAGGTCTCTATTGTAGGGATGACAGAGAATTCTGCCACGGATCTCAGTGAGGCCGAATGCCAGTGCATTCGGCCCCCCATAATCCATAGCGGAATGAAGCCCCCCCCGCCCCCCCGCCCCGTGAAAGGCACGCAAAATGGGACACCCACCTGCTGCCGTTCGCACTGCTTTGCAAATGGTGGCCGCGTCCGTGGCCGCCATTCACTTCTTCACTATAGCCGTGATAGGCTACGTAAATACTTACGTAGCCTATCATGGCTAATGCAGGGACGCCATTTGCGTCCCTGAGGAAGCCATGATAGGCTGCATAAGTATTTATGTAGCCTATCACGGCAAAAAAAAGGGAATGCAATTGGCGGCGGCTACAGCAGCCGCCATTTGCGTTCCATTTTTTTTTGGTGGCCGTGATAGCCTATGTAAATTTTTACGTAGGCTATTACGGCAAAAGAGAGGGGTGGAAATGGAGTATTGGCCGCCATTTGCACCCATCTCTTTTGCTGTAATAGGCTAAGTAAATATTTACGTAGCCTATCACAGACAAAAAAAAAAAAAAGGAACACAAATGGAGGCCGCCATAGCCACCGCCATTTGCGTTCACTGTTGTTGTTGTTTTATGGCCGTGATAGGCTACATAAATATTTACCTAGCCTATCACAGCAAAAAACAGGGATGCAAATGGTGGCGGCTACAGCAGCCGCCATTTGCATCCCTGCAGGCTGCCCAGCGGTCGGATGTCCAGCTGCAGGCAGCCCCAGCCAGTGGCTCCACGGAATCGCTGCGGAGTGGAGCCAGCCGGAGAGAATTTCGGGGGGAGGGATGGAGCACCTCCCCCCCACCGCAAATGTCACCCTTCGAAAAGGTAAGTGACTTTTGTACATCCCTACTCTATTGCCATCAGTATAGGAAAACTCCTCTGTGGTGAAGATTTTGGGGAGGACTTACTGCATATATTACTTCTTTCAGTGCTCCATTTACAAGGCTTTAAGATCTAATTGTCATCTCTTGCTCAGGATGTGCATCTATGGCCCTTCAAAACATCCTTCTTTGGAGCATCAACACTTTCATGATCTGCCAGTGAGCTATCTCCATTATGATGCCACATCCCTTCATATCCACAGTAGTCTGGTGGTGCTGCATCCAAACATATCCTCTCTTTCTACAGTAGCTACTGGCTGTTGCTTGACCCAGTGCAGAGTCTTACCCACTTTCTTCCCTGAGCCAGAAGATGACAAGGGGGGGGGAATACACCTTAGATGCCCACCGAGCTCTCAGCTTCTAATCTTTAGGAAAGTGAACCATCTTTTTGTCTGTTATTCAAGTTCTATGAAGGAATCCCCTCTGTCTTCTCAGAGTTTGCCTGTAAATTGATGGCGTCCACCATTATGCTTTGCTTTGCTGTTCCCAAACTCCCTTACCCTGGGGTCTCCAATGTGCCTATAGGCAGCTCTCTTTGCACCCACAATGCTCCCTGGCCCCTCCATGTTTTTATTTTATTTTAAAATATTTTCTTTCTTTTTTTAACGTGGAAGACTGGCTTGCTACAAAGTGAAATGCTGCCCTCCAGAGCCATCTTTATTTGGTTTTGAATGGGTGGTTTTGTGTTTTGGATCTCAGACTCCCACCTTTGTCTTGCACTTCGATTCCCGGACAAGTTACTTTTCTTTTAGCATCACCAGTTTACCTGGGGTCCACAGAAGGAGCATCCTCAAAGATTGTTGTACAATTGGGCGTACCCTGGTAACGGTGCATTGCGCTGGCTAATCCTTCTACCACCTGATCGAACCGCAGCTCGGCGGTGTGGCGGTGGCTACATTTTGGTGGAGCGGAGTTTGGTCTGGACACGACATGACAACGACGACCAGTTTACCTTCTGGGAAATGAATGTTTTGTCACTAGCCATGCCCACCATGACAGCTATTTTATCAATGGGCAAGACCACCACCTATGACATACTCTCAAGTATCCAAATGTGTTCACCCCTGTCCTGACCTGTTAGAATCAAACTCTAACCTGTTCTACCAGTGGCTTGGCCACCTTTGCCTTTCCCAGGGTTGTTTCCATCACCGGACTCTGCAAAGTTGCTACATGGCTGTTGCTTTTCTACTTTTGTTAAACATTATGTGCTGGACATTATGTACTAGACCAGAGGCTGCCTTTGGATGAGTTGCTCCTCAGAGCTTTTTTCCCACCCACCCTCTACCTTAGGAGTTGGCAACTTGTGGCCCTCCAGATGTTTTGGCCTACAACATCCATCATCCCTCACCACTGGCTATACTGACTAAGGTTAATGGGAATTGTAGGGCAAAACATCTGGAGAGCCACAAACCCTGTTTACTAGTTCCCCCTCTGTGGGACTGCACAGAGACCATGGGTGCTTCCAGATGGAGAGGTACTAGCACTAACCATGAGACGGTATTGTGGAGCTATTTCTTCTCTTCTTCCTTAAGGGATTTTCTGTGGTAAGGAAAAAGGCAGCAGTGGTGGGAAAACATGAGAGCATTGCAAGCTGAAGATGACAACATCTGGACCCTCCATAAAATTCTGTGAATGAGGCAGGGTGATGGTGCAATTAAAGCCTCATCTGGAAGCATCCCATGAAGAAAGGCAGGTCGTTTACCTGTAACAGGTGTCCTCGGAGTGGTCATCTGTGCAGTCACATACCCTGCCCACCTTTCCCACTGCAGTTGGCCCTTTCTTTGGTTGCCATTTCACAATGCTTCTAAAGGAAGTGGGCAGGAAGGCAGTGACCCTACTCCTCAAAGCACACACAAATCTCATGTCAAGGGGGACAGGTGGTGGCACCTTTAGAACTCTCTAGAGTGTTCCCAAATTAAGGGGACTGCACAGAAACCAGGAAGACATTTTTACTGTTACATCCTTTTTCAGAGAGTGAAGCATCTGAACCAGTCTTTGGACTTATATCCCAATATGTAAGTCATGAAAGTCAAAAACGTAATGGTATCTTGGCTTTGTTTTATCTCCCTGTTTCCAGTTCTTTTGCTTTTAGAATCATGTTTTCAGACTTATCTCTGCAGTCATGTGAACAGGTCTGATGGCTTGGATGCTGTTTTTATTCTGTTGTTGCTTTTAATTGTGTTTTAATGCTTTTTTATTATTGTTTTAATCAAGTTTTATTTATGACTGTAAGCCTCCTTGAGTGTTACAGTCAGGGCCAGAAATATCGGAACAAGGATAACTGTTTTGGCAGTTGGCCTCTGTACACCACCACATTGAAGTTGAGAGGAAACACACCCAGATGGGAGCAAAGTCAGGACTTTCAGCTGTAGTTCAAGGGGTTTGACAAAAGTGGGGCACTAACCATTCAGGAAGGACAGCCAGTGGCATACCCCCCCCCCATCGTTGGTGGCTCATAAGTAATGGAACGAATGGCTGACAAGCAGCTGCATGACCAGGTGTGGCCTGTTTCCTGGGTACCCCATGACCAATCAAGCAGATAAAAGACCTGGAGGTGATTCTGAGTGTTACATTTGCATTTGGTAGCTGTTCACTGGAACTCCCAACATGAGGTCCAAAGAGGTGTCCATGCGAGTGAAGGAGGCCATCATTAGGCTGAGGAAACAAAATAAAGCCATCAGAGAGATAGCAAAAACAGTGGGAGTGGCCAATACAACAGTTTGGAACATCCTGAAAAAGAAGGAATTAGCTGGCAAGCTCAGCAACAGCAAAAGGCCTGGAAGACCACAGAAGACAACTAAAGTGGATGACCACAGAATTCTGCTCCTGGTGAAGAGGAACCCTTTCACAACATCTAGCCAGGTCAAGAATGCTCTTGCAGAGGTAAGCATGTCATTGTCAACATCTACAGTCAAGAGACAGCTTTATGAATGTAAATACAGAGGCTTCACAACAAGGTGTAAAGCACTGGTAACGCTCAAGAACTGACAGGCCAGATTAGCTTTTGCCAGCAAACACCTAAAAAAGCCTGCCCAGTTCTGGAATAAGATCCTTTGGACTGATGAAACCAAGATTAACTTGTACCAGAATGATGGGAAGAGAAAAGTATGGAGAAGGAAAGGAACAGCTCATACCACATCATCTGTCAAACATGGTGGAGGCAGTGTTATGGCATGGGCATGTATGGCTGCCAATGGAACCGGGTCACTGGTGTTTATGGATGACCTGACTGCTGATAAAAGCAGCAGGATGAATTCTGAAGTGTATAGGGCTATATTTTCTGCTTAGATTCAGCCAAATGCTGCCAAACTGATAGGACGCCGCTTCATATTGAAGATGGATACTGGCCCAAAACATAAAGCAAAAGCTAACCAAGAGTTTCTCAAGGCAAAGAAGTGGGATGTTCTTCAACGGCCAAGTCACCTGATCTCAGCCCAATAGAGCATGCTTTTCACTTACTGAAGACAAGACTGGAGGCAGAAAGACCCACAAACAAGCAGCAGCTGAAGGCAGCTGCAGTAAAGACCTGGCAAAGCATCTTGAGGGAGGAAACTCAGCATTTGGTCATGTCCATGGGTTCCAGACTTCAGGCAGTCATTGGCTGCAAAGGATTTTCATCCAGGTATTAAAAGCGATCCTTAAGTTTGAAGTGATGTTGGTTTGTTCCATTACTTATGGGCCACCAACGATGGGGGGGGGGTGTATGCCACTGGCTGTACCTCCTGAATGGTTAGTGCCCCACTTTTGTCAAACCCCTTGAATTACAGCTGGAAGTCCTGACTTCACTCCCATCTGGGTGTGTTTCCTTTCAACTTCAATGTGGTGGTGTACAGAGGCCAACTGCCAAAACAGTTATCCTTGTTCCGATATTTCTGGCCCTGACTGTATTTCCCTTGGTAGAAAGGCAAGGTACAAATCAAATACATACATAAATAAAACCAGAAAAACGTTGTTGTTTTTAAAGAAGAGAAGAAGAAAAGTAAAAGCTGATATACTAAGGATGTAATCCTATGCATGTTTAGACAGAGAAAAGACCTACAATGGTTGGGGCATGCTGGGAGTTGTAGTCCTTTTCTCTGTCTAAATGTGCATAGGATTGCGCCCTACGGATTTTAACAATATCCATGGGGACTCCTGCAAGCTGTATGTTACCTAGCCATCTTTTGTAGTGAGATGGCACCTCCAAAAGCAAATGACATGTTGGGGAACTATCCCACGCACCGACCCCACACAGACACTTTTTTTTTTTTGAAAACCAGAAAACGTTCTTGCAGATTCATGTTGTATGGGGGAAAAAATCTTGTTGAACAGTACTGTAAATTTTGGCAGAACCAGGCCGAGGATCACTTTCTTGGTGTGTGCTTTGAAAACTATTTTCCTTATTTACAGGGATTATCCACTGTTGCCGTTTTCTGTCAGCAAGGTCTCTGATCTCCAAACTATCTGAAGCATGCAGTGCCCTTTTGCATACGTACAGGCATTTGTTGCTACATTTAAAGTAAGATCTGATATATGGTTCTCTTCTAAGTAGTATCGCTGCACATTATTTTCTCTGTCATCGCCTGCCAGTTCCCAGTTAATATCACTACATAAAATTTCAAGCCTTGTTTGCTTTTTGCCTGCCTGCCTGCCTGCCTGCCTGCGTGCATGCATGCATGCTTCTTTAATCTTGCTTTAAAAAAATGCAGCTTGATATCGTTAACCTCATTCTCCGATGAAATGGAATCAAAATAATGCCTTTGGTTTCAATAGTGATTTCATCCATTAGTACTGGGGTTTCTCTCTACTTCCCATCGTATGTACCTATAAATTTCAAGCAGAAGGAAGGAAGGAAGGAAGGCAGGCAGGCAGGCAGGCAGGCAGGCAGGCAGGCAGGCTGGCTCTTCATACACTGACTAATGTGTGGCTACACCAACACCCATTTTCTTTATTTCTTGCTTGTCCCTCAACATGTTGGCACTACTAGTTATGACTTTCCTATGTGTGTGTGATCCCTCCACTCAAAATGTGGAATATCCCTGCAGGCATGTTAGTTAAAATGACAGCAAGTCCAAAGAAGGAAATAGGAAATCCAATCACTCTCTGCCTTAATATGTTGTTCAAAAATTACAAGTGTGGTAGGAAAACGGCCAGAATGAGGGACATTTGAGAAACAGGGCCAGCGTCAATGGTAGGCATGACTGGGCGTCTACCAAGGGCCCTGTCCCCAGCAGGGGCCCATTGATAAGAGCACCCTGGAGCTGCTGCTTCTCTTCAACACTGCAACCTGCTTGTTCACCTCCCTCTTGCACTGCCCCAGACAATGGTGGTGGTGAGGAGGAGGAGCAGGAGATGCCACAGCCTACTTCCTCACTGGCTCTCTGCCTGTCAAGCAAGCAAGTGGGAGCAATGAGGAGGAGGAACAAGAGCAGCTGGTGACAATAACAGTGAGAAGGGAGACTCACGGAGGGAAGGGGGGCATTGAGGGTGTTTTGCCCAAGGGCCTCAAAACCTGGAGCCAGCACTATTTATTTTATTTATTTATTTATTTATTTCATTTCTATACCGCCCAATAGCCGAAGCTCTCTGAAGCACTGTTGAGGATGCATTACTTTCTAGACTTCGCGAGATACGATGTGAAGATTAGTACCTCTTTTACAAGGTACTAACTTATCCTCACACAAAAAATGCCCCAAAGTGGAATGTGGATTTTAAATTCTGAGAGTGCCTTGGACTGCAAGAAGATCAAACCAGTCCATCCTCCAGGAAATAAAGCCAGACTGCTCACTTGAGGGAATGATCTTAAAGGCAACACTGAAGTACTTTGGCCACATCATGAGAAGACAGGAGACCCTGGAGAAGATGCTGATGCTAGGGAAAGTGGAAGGCCAAAGGAAGAGGGGCCGACCAAGGGCAAGATGGATGGATGATATTCTGGAGGTGACGGGCTCGACCTTGGGGGAGCTGGGGGTGGCGATGGCCGACAGGAAGCTCTGGCATGGACTGGTCCATGAAGTCACGAAGAGTCGGAAGCGACTGACCGAATAAACAACAACATAGTTTGCTAACTATTTACAGTATTTTCGGGGCATATCCCATAAAAATAAACAAACAGCAGGCACAGACATACATTAAGGCCTATGACTGCTCAGTCTTAGGCCTTTCAGAAATGTCTTGCATGAGTTCTGTTGCGTTTATTGAATACTTAAGCAGCTAATTGAAGGGGTCTTATAATCAGACCATGATTAGGCATTCATGTGGCACGATGGGAAGTGTAGTTTAACCACTACACACAGAGATAAATGTGGCCACCACTACAGTTTGGCTGAAAACTGAATGAACTCTTTTGTTGTTTGGCATTCAGTTCACTTAGAGAGGCCAAACCTCCAATGTGGATCAAGATATCCCTGAGGAAATTTGGACACACACATCTAGATCATTCTTTATTCCTTGGTCCTATTTCTTCCCTTTAAACAGACCAGTCTTCCTTTCATATTATGGGAAGAAAACTTGACTAGAAGACTGGTGATGGAGGCTGATGTGGAACCAACAACTGCAGTGAAATTTCCAAACCCTAAGGGTAGCATTTACAAATTAGCTTCCCCAAGTCTACCCAAATATTAATTTGCCATGTCTGCCCCTTGTGGTTTTGGACAGCCCTGGTTTCTTTTGTGGTTAATTCTCCATTATTGCTTGTCTTTTAAGATTATCTTTACACTTTAAAAGAAAAAGGGGGAAAAAACACCCCCCTTATTATATTTTCCCACGTTTGCAGCTGCCAGTGAAAGTATCATACAATATGCTCTCCATCTTCCTCCCCAGCAACGTTGTGGAAGCGAGAATGCCAAGATGGAAAACTGTCAACCGAATTTAGAATGTCTGGAGGGTGGCTGGTTCCCCTCCCCCTCCGTCTGTGTTTTCTGTTTGTCTGCAGTGGCTGGAGTTAAACAGAGCCTGAATGAGAAAGTAATTGCTTTTATTTTTTGACTGGGTTCTGAGGCAGCCTCACCACAATGCCATTTTTAATGTGTGTCTGTGTTTTCTTTTTCTGTCAAAAAGCAGAAGGGGAAACCTTTGAAAAGCTACTTAGTCATCCAGTTAGTGACCATGGACTTCCGAGGGTTCCCACTCCCGTCTTTGGCTCGCTCCAAGTTTTTTTTTTGGGGGGGGGGGGTTAATGGAGTTTCATATGACACGGGAAACACTGATATGTGTTTCCCTAATTCTTCCCCATTACTAAACTTCCCCATTTGCACAGCTGATCTCTATGCAACTTGCAGAGGTCAGCTTGGCAGTTAACAGCTTCTCCACATTAGATCTCCCTCTCTCTGCCCCAAATGGGTTATTTTACAATCACAGACCACCTTTAAAAATAGACATTTTTAAAACAAAGATGTCTTGCCGGGGGGGGGGGGGCTACAGCAAGACCAATATCAGCAAGCCTTACACACTCGCAAAACATTCAGTAAAGGATTACCAAATTGGATCATAAATCTCAAACTTGTCTTGTTCTGCGTAGAGCCAGGGCTGGCCCTCCCATGAGGCAGGGTGAATCTCCAGCCTCAGGCAATGGAGTGGAAGTAGTGGCAAATTGTGCACTTCTCCCCCTGGACTGCCTCACCGGCAACACAGTGTTACAGTGGGTGCTCCAGAGAGCCCCACCAGCCTCTCTCCTGATGTGGCATTTGCTAGTGGATCTCTCCGGAGCTCCTGCCCACCTGGCAGGACTACAGCAACTGCTCCAAAGAGCCCACTGATCCCACTCTCCTGCTGTGGCAAATAGGGATGGGTGAACTCACCAAGGTCTGGGTCACGTGCTGCTTGCTGGACCCCCATGGGTCACCTTTCCACAAAATGGCAGCTTGGCGAAGAAGCAGGTGGCCACGCACTTGCCCAGCTTGGTGCAGGTCAAGCCAGGACCTTAAGATCATCCCCAGTGGCCGTTCTCTGTGAGCCCCTGCCAAAGGAAGTGAGGAGGATGGCTACTAGGAGGAGGGCTTTTTCTGCTGTGGCAGCCTGGCTGTGGAATGAGCTCCCTAGTGAGGTTCGCCTGGCACCTACATTGTATTCCTTTCGGCGCCAGGTGAAGACCTTTTTATTTTCCCAGTATTTTAGCATTTTAGCTTTCTAGACTTTTAGCTCTGCTGTTTTAAATCTGTATTTTAAATTACTGCACTGCTTCTAGGCTTTATTCTGGTTTTAGTCTGGTTATATTGTTATACTGTGGTTTTAATGTTTTATATATTTTATATTGCTTTATTGTGGGCTCCTTGGTTTTAATATTTGTGAACCTCCCAGAGAGCTTCGGCTATTGGGTGGTATAGAAATCAAATCAAATAAATAAATGAATAAATAAATAAAGCAAACAATCAAGCAAGCAGGGGGATTTGTGGACTGGCATCCAGGGGGCTGAGCCAGTGATTTCTCACCAGGCTTCGAGCCCCAGCTGGACGCCCACAACATCCCTAATGCAAACGCCCACAGTGAAAGAGTGGCCATCAGGGCACTCTGTAGCAGCCCCCTGCCCTGTTGCACTCTGAGGCCCCCCTCAGAGTGAGGGCAGGTGGGGGGGGCTATCTGAAGCAGCCTCCCACAATCTAGGGATGTATGAAAGTCACTTACCTTTTCGAAGGGTGACATTCGCGGTGGAGAGGAGGCGCTCCATCCCTCCCCCCAAAATTCTCTCTGGCCAGCTTCGCTCCGTGGAGATTCCGCAGCGCCGCTGGCTGGGGCCGCCCACAGCCAGACATCCGGCTGCTGGGCGGCCTGCAGGGACGCAAATGGTGGCTGCGGTAGCCGCCGCCATTTGCGTCCCTGTATTTTGCCGTGATAGGCTATGTAAATATTTATGTAGCCTATCACAGCAAAAAAAAAAAAAAAAAAAGACAGCAAACGCAAATGGCAGCTACGGCGACCGCCATTTGCATTCCTTTTTTTTTTACCGTTTTATTTCAGCAAAAAAAGGGGGGAACGCAAATGGCGTAGTGGCCGCCATTTGCGTTCCCTTTTTTTTTCCGTAATAGCCTACATAAATATTTACGTAGGCTAAAACGGAAAAAAAAGGGAATGCAAATGGTGTCCCTGCATTAGCCGTGATAGGCTACGTAAGTATTTACATAGCCTATCACGGCTATATGGAAGAAGCCAATGGCAGCCGCAGACGCGGCCGCCATTCGCAAGTCAGCGCGGATGGCAGCAGGTACGTGCTCCATTCCGGGTCCATTTCGCGGGGTGGGGGGGCAGGGGGCTTCGTTCCGCCACAGATTGCGGGGGGCCGAATGCACTGGCATTCGGCCTCACCAAGATCCGTGGCAGAATTCTCTGACATCTCCACCACAATCTGGCTCACTCTGAGATCCTCTCAGCACGAGCCAGGAGGGGGCTGGGCACATTGGAGAGCCGTGTCAGCCAGAGAAAGTGGCTGGCACAGCTCTTCAAAGAGCCAGCCAGGCCCAAATGCCTGGCTCTGAGGGGGTCCATCCACAGAGCCAGGCATTGTGAGAGAGGCATCCCAGGAGATCATCTGTACCCCCACCCTTTTTCCTTCAGCCCCACCCACCACTAGCATGCAGTCCCTGAACTGGAATTTGGCACTCGAGCTGAAATAGGTTCTGCACCCCTGGAAAAAACATTTTTTTCCTTCCCGCTGGTAGGGATGTACAAAAGTCACTTACCTGAACCAAAATTTGATTTGCGGTGGGGGGGAGGCGCTCCATCCCTCCCCCCGAAATTCTGGCCAGGGGGGAGGCGCCCCGTCCCTCCCACTCGAAATTCTGGCTGGGGGGAGGCGCCCCATCCCTCCCCCCTGAAATTCTGGCCGGGGGGAGGTGCCCCGTCCCTCCCACTCGAAATTCTGGCTAGGGGGAGGCTCCCCGTCCCTCCCCCCTGAAATTCTGGCTGGGGGGGGAGGCGCCCCATCCCTCCCACCGCGAATCCTGGCTGGCCGGGAACACAATCCTGGCTGGCTGGGAACCGCCGCCGTTTGTGTCCCTGCAGTCAGCCATGATAGGCTATGTAAATGTTTACATAGCCTATCACGGCTGAGTAAAAAAAAAAAACGCGCGTATGCAAAAGGCGGCGCCCATGGGCGCCGCCATTTGTGTTCCTTATTTTGGCACGTGTAGACGCTACGCTATTTGCATTCCCCTTATTTTTGCTGTAGTCTACATAAATGTTTATGTAGACGACACGCGCCAAAATAAGGAACGCAAATGGCGGCGCCCATGGGTGCCGCCATTTACGTACGCACGCACGTACGTTTTTGTTTTTGTTTTTTTACTCAGCCGTGATAGGCTACATAAACATTTACGTAGCCTATCACGGTGGTTTTTAAAAATCTAGCCGTGATAGGCTACGTAAATCTTTATGTAGCCTATCACATTTTTTTGGTGTTGTTTTTTTTTACTGGAAATGGCGGCAGCAGCAGCCGGTCGGAAGACCAGCCACTGCAGCTGCCGCCGCTGAACCGCCCTCGGAGCCGCTGTCGCAAGGGACATTTGCACAAAGTAAGTCCCATCCCAGGGGGGCGGGGGGGCAGACTGTTTCGCCACCGATTTCGGGGGGCCGAATGCGCTGGCATTCGGCCTCCCCAAGATTCGTGGCGAAATTCTCTGACATCCCTACCCGCTGGTAAGTAATAGCCAATCATCAACTAACTGTGCATTTCAGCTGTAGCTATCTTCCAAAAGCAAGGCTTGCTGAGACTTCCACACCTCCAGTACTAGTCATTTTATTTTTCTTTTATTCTCTTTCCTTTTCTTGTTTGTCTTTACTCAACTTCTAAAATATCCTAAGATATCTGCAACAGCCTTCCCCAACCTGGTGCCCTCCAGATGTTTCACAGTACAACTCTCCTCTTCCCCTGTCATTGTGGCCAATGGTGATGGGTCATGAGAGTTGACATCCAAAACATCTGGAAGGCAACAGGTAGGGGAAGGGTGATCTACCATGTTTGAATAGCAGCAGATAAGAGGATACAGGGCAAGTTGTGGGGAAAATGCAATTTTCAGCAGATTTATTCAGTAATAATGAGAATGTGACACTTGTTTGAATGTTTTTGTATTTGTTTAATTGATAAAGCAATGGACAGTTGATAATTTGCTACCACAAGATGTAGTGATGGCCACCACTTTGGATGAAATGTCAACTTATCCTCCAAATTCATGGAGGATAAGCTATCAATGGCTGCCAGTCATGATGGCTGTATGCTACTGCCAGTAGCAGAGGCAATGAGCCTATGTACACCAGTTGCTGGGGAACATGAGTGGGAGGACGCTGTTGCGCTCATGCCCTGCTTGTGGGCTTCCCACAGGTGGCTAGTTGGTCACTGTGTAAACAGAATGCTGGACTAGATAGACCTTGAGTCTGATCCAGCAAGGCTCTGCTCATGTTCTTATGCGTACGCAAGTGAGAGTTGCAGTTCATTTTAAAATTATGGTAGCCATGTCGATGCTGTAGTGCGCATCAAAATATCGAGCTTCCATCAAGCTGAAATTATGTGCCTATTCGATAGAGGACATTTTGCACCCGTTTAACTTTTTAAAACACATTTTCATATCTTGCTAAATCAGGGGCTCTCTCATCTTATTTATTACTGTTGGGCTTGCCAAACTGCGAGTGTTTGCATCAAAGGCATTGAGACCAGGGGGCTGTCTTCATGAGCAATTTAGTGCAAAGTTAGAGCAGTCTGAGTTCCTTCTTGACAGGTGACATCATCACCAGTCTGCTGCCAGCCAGCCACTTCCCTCTTGAAAAGCCTCATTTTCTGAAAGTGTTTTTACTCTGACTTCTTTACTGAAAGCAACTCCCTGGCTGTTTTACCACAGTGTGCCATGCCCCCCTACACCGCATTAAATCCTGGGCATGCCCCTGTGGCCTGGCAGTGACATGGGGGGTGGGGTGCCCTATTCCCTCTTGCATCCCCAATGGAAGTAGTTTTTCCCATTGAGAAAATCCCCAAGAGCGCAACAGTGACCCCTTCATATTACCGCAGTAGTGGGGACATTCATTCACCTTAGGTAGCCTGCTTTTAATCTTTAACATATCCCCCCTTCTGTGCATGTTTATTCAGAAGTAAGAAATAAACCTTGCTCCCCTGCAGTGAAAAGGTTAAAGGTTAACTTTAGTAACTCGCTCTAAAGTATTCTTTCATCTCTCCATTGCTCTCTTAAATTGCTACTGCGATGTTGTGCTTCTTTGATGTTCTGGAGTTTCTTTGACGTAAAGTTATTTCTCTGTTGTTATGTAAAGCCCCTTCTCTGCTTTATCACTTTATCGCAGTAACGATCTTTTGAGTTTACAGGAGCCTCTCATTGGGAGCAAGGAGAAGGAGAAAGGGAGAAGAGGGGGTGGAAGCAATAGGCAAAAGTGCACACATGGGGGGAAAATGGGGTAGGAACAATAACTCTGCAGCAGATTTCTGGAATGCAGTGAAATTGGGGTGGGGAGAAGCCTTCAGATGCTGCACACATGGGGAAAATTAGTTGCTCTCCGTTCATAATAATGTAGCAGCAGGGGGGAGCCTGGACAGGAGTGGGAAACAAGCCTCTCCCATTGGCTGAGCAGCCCCTGCCAGTTTGATGACGTTCAGTTCTACTCCCCCCACCCCACCTGGAAGTATGTTCCTTTCCAGCACTGTGTGACCCCTGAAAACTGGATTGTAAAGGTACTGTACACCGGGCTTGTCTTGCTTTGTGTGTCCCTGACAGACCAAAGCTGATTCCATGAATCCGGGTAATACTCCAATGCATTTCTCATTCTGTTGTCGTGAAGATCCCCCCGGCCCCGACTCAGTGTATCTGGAAGTTTTCCCAAACATTTGGGTTAAGCAATCATTAACTGGAACACAGCAAAATCATCTAAGTATCTCGTTTTATGAAACAAGAACCTATAAACCTGCCACTCATTTGCATATCATTGTCACAGGACAGCCACCTGTTGCAGCTTCTGTTCAGCCGTATCACTTCGGACTCCCCATATATGGGGGAGGGGGGACTGTACACATTTCATTATTTCTTTATTTCACCCTTTTATTTCTATATTTTATTTCTTATTTCTAGAGCTCACAAGGTGACATAATAATAGAAACAAATACAATGGGTTGGGTCCACATCTAGTCATACAGTGCAGACCCATTAAAATCAATGAAACTTAAGTTAGTCATGACTAAGAAGTCCTATTCATTTTAATGGGTCTACATGGAGTATGACTAAATCTGGATCCAACCCAATAAAATCAAGCACATCACTTAAAGCAAAAAAAATAAAAGTAGCGGTAACCACATTTTAAATGCAGAAGATAAATAACGAGGCAGCACAGAGAAACGCCATTTTAAAATGCATCTTTAAAATATGCCATGAGGGGTAAAGCAAGCAGCAAGCAATATAGATTAGGTAGATTAGATAAGAGGTAGAGGTAGAGGTAGAGATAAAGAGAAAAGAGATCGAGATAGATTAGATAACAGACAGAGGTAGAGAAAGAGATGGAGATAGAGATTTTAAGGCTTCATTGTACAGAAAGGTCTTTACCTGGTACTGGTACTGGAAAGTCAACAAAGTCAGCCCCAGGCAAACCTCTCTAAGGTGAGTGTTTCACAATTTGGGGGCCACCACAGAAAAGGCCTTCTCATGAGTATGTGGGGACATTGGGGACAGGGCCTGAGATGATCTCAGGGTACAGGCAGGAATATATGGGAAGAGGTGATACTGTGGCCCAAAGCCATGAAGGGCTTTATAAGTCAAAACCAACACTTTGAACTGAGCCTGGAAATGAACTGGAAGCCAGTAGAAATGATGCAACACTGGTATAATATGATCGTACTGGCCAGTTCCAGTAAGTATGCTTGCCACTCTATTCTGTATTAACTGCATTTTCTGGAATGCCTGCAAAGGCAGCCCCACATACAATGCACTGGAGTAATCTAGATAGGAGGTTACTAGAAGATGGATAGTCACCTCAGGTTACTAGAGCATAGTCACCAGGCTACTATCATCCAGGTAGGGTCATAACCAGCCTAAGCTAGTAAAAGGTGCTCTGTGCCACTGAAGACACATCTGAACACCACTACCCTGGTGGTGGTGTTCAGCACACCACTACCCTGGATAGGTAGACCACCCGCCAACAGGACCTCCATCTTATCGGGATTGAATCTCATGGTGCTTCCAGAGAGAGACAGATTTTTTGTGGTAAGAAAAACAACAGAAGAAGTGATAAGACGAGCAAAGGGCTGGATGTGCCTGATCTCGTCTGATCTCGGAAGCTAAGCAGGGTCAGCCCTGGTTAGTACTTGGATGGGAAACTGCCTGGGAATCAGGCTTCCTGCATTCAGCAGGGGTTGGGCTCGATGGTCTTGTAGCCCCCTTCCAACCCTATGATTATATGAGGAAATTACAAGTGGGCAGGGCAGCTCCACATTAAAAGCCTCGACTGGAATCCCTTTGTGTTTATTGGTCCTCATCCAGGCCATTACCATGGCCAGGCACCGATTCAGCACTTCCATCACTTTACCTGGGTCCGATGTGGAATAGAAACAGAGTTACATGGTGACACAGCACTCTTTTTCAAGTTGTATCCTACGTGCATAGATGCATCACAGAGAGCACAAAATTCTCCTAGCTCCAATTCCCATGTTTCAGAAGGACCAGAAGTGGAGTGTGACGCTTCAGTAAAGGTTAATTTACTCCTTTATTAGTGAAGAAAAAAAAGTATCCAGGGATTAAAAAGTCGATTGTTCCCTATGTTCACATTCCTTTTTGTTGACAACAGAGAGTGGTTTCTCTCTAACCAGAGAAAAACAACAAAGCATCTACAAGATTTTAGTACAGTGTGTCTCACTGGTGGACAGGTCTCCACACACAAATGGGGATATGGAGACTCTGCCTTTGCCAGGTAGCAGTGAGGGTCTTGCAGGATGGAAATGGTGCTCTGTGGACTGTATTTTACTTCTTGATGGATTCCTGCACAGTCTCTGGCACACATACGTTGCACATTCCACTTTGCCCCTTGCCAGACTATATCACCAAGGTTTGTTTGTTGTTTTAAAATATTTATATACCGCTCCACATCAAAAGATTTTGGAGGGGTGAACAGCAAGATAAAAGAACAAAACATCAGGTTAAAACAGTTAAAACATTTTTAAAAGACAAATTCCAATAAGGCCAAATTTAATAACCCACGGCTGGTCACTCAAGGAAGGTCTCTCGAAATAACAATGTCTTTATGATTAACAGTCTTGTATCCCCACAGTGTAGGGCCTACACTGAGGAACCTCTTTCAGCCTGAGAGCCAAATTCAGTTTCAGTGGTTGGGGGAAAGGGGAAGGGGGCGTGGCCATCTGGGGAACTCTGGAGGGCTGGATTTGGCTCCTGGGCCTGAGGTTCCCCACACATTATAGTCAACATTTTCATGATGAATTTGGCCTATGCAGAATGTATAGGCTGGCTAACAGATGCTGGCATTTGACTTAATCTGCTTGCCAACATGCCAGAGTTGTCTGTTCTTAGCATTTCCATACTGTTATATAAGTGTAATTAGAAAATGCATTTATCAGAAATTGCATGGCCCTATGACATGCATGGCTCTAAGGTGTGTGTTTTTCTCCAGTTTCCTGAATCTCTTGACCCTTCTTGCTGCAACAATATCAAAAAAAGGGGGCAGAAATTGTGAGTCATGAGGAAGAGCCAGCTGATGAGTCCCTAGCAAAGCCAAAATTCCATTGGTGGGTCTCTTAATAAAATTTGGAAATGCCTGCTTTAGCCATAGAATATGCTGCTAATTGGAAAACCTATCAGAGCAGGAGAGTTCCCCACCCAAAGGGAGAGAAAAGAACTTCTAGTCGCTGTGTTCCAATGGTTCTTCCATCTGCTCCTGTCTGGTTGCTTTGATTTCCTCAACCAGCTGCCAAACTGTTGACATTTCCACAGTGAACAGTACTGGATCTGAGAAATAAGTACATCAAATGTAAGTACTACCCATTACTTGCCATGTTTATCATCACTTCCTCATATTATAAACTCTTCTGTGTAATATAACTGGATTTTTGCATATGTGTTGGGTTAGGAGTGTTTTTTGTCTGTGTAAACACTTTTTTAAAACAGTATTTTGATCTGACACCTTAAGACATGAATGCTTTGAAAACATGTTTAGAAAAAGAGATCCTTCCTTTCTTTCTTCCTTCCTTCCTTTTTTAACCATTATAGGGTTTACTCTATGGTGGTGATGGGAGGGAGGAATTTTAACTTCTCCACTACTATTGCATCTGAAGAATGCTGGATTCTTTGCATGAAGAGCCTTCTGCATGCAAGCTCAAACGGTCAGGAGATAAAAGTCCTCAAAAACCCTCTGGGACCAATTTGAATTACATTTTTCAGATAAAATCACCCCTGTTAAATTAGCTAGATTTGTATCCTACAGTTTTGGACAATTATTACCAGTGTGTGACATTCCATTATTGAGTATGATACCAGGGGGCAGGGGGCTTCTCAATTTCATACACCGTTGGATGATACTCATTTTTTATCTCTTCCCATCTGGTTTCTGCCCTGGGTACAGGACAGAAGAAGCCTTGGTTGCCCTGGTGGATGGCATATGCTGGGGAATGGATATGGGGAAAACACAACCCTGTTGATTCTACTGGACCTCTCAGCAACTTTCAGTACTTTCAGATCACTGTATCCTTCTGGGTCATCTACCTAGAATGACTTCAGGAGACACTGTGGCTCCAGCCATTTCTAGTGGGTCAAACCCAGATGGTGACACTGGGGGACTTCCATTCCACCTCGTGGCCTTTGTCCTGTGGGGTGCTTCAGGGTTCCATCTTGTCCCCGTTACTTTGTGATCTCTACATCAGGGGCAGGAAACCTTTTTGGGCAGTGGGGACATTTGTTAATTTGAGAAACTGTCCTGGGTAGCACCACAAAATGGCTGCCATGGTTGGCATGGCAAAGGACAAGTAACATGCTCCAAAGCCTTGAGTAGAAGGAAGAGATTTTATTATTTATTTATTTATTTCATTTCTATACTGCTCAGATGGGGTCAGAGCCCCAAAACACTAAACAACTTTGAGCCCACAGTTTTCAGCACTAACAAAAACCTATTTCAGAGCCATCCCAGTTGCTGGAGAGAATAAGAAAATGTGATTCTGGCTGTAAGCCACCTTGGAGAAAACTTGTTTTAAAAGGCAGCATAAAAACCCTTAAATAAAGTAAAATAATAAAAAAAATCCACTAATAATTCTTCAAGCTGAAAGGGTGGGGTGGGGGAGAGAGAATATTGTATAAAACCAGGCATGAGGAGAGCTAACTATGCATTAGAAATAATGAGGTTGAAACTCCAAATGTCTTAAGGATGTTTTTAAAATAAGGTGTATGTCCAGGTAAGCAATCTTGGTTCCTTGCCTTCTGCTTCTCAATATCAATGCCATTACTGTAGACTGAGACTTAACTTCTAGCTCGTTGCCACAGCAAACAGGGATACACTTACATCTGGGGGGAGTGGGAAAACTGCTGTACTTACAGAGTTTCCATGCATTTTGTAAGATTTGGGAAAGCCTAGAATTGCAACCTTCATGGTAAGTTGTAAAAGTTACAGATCTAATGCTGTACATAGATTATTGTTTCTCTGGAACAAATTCCCACTCAGCACTAGCCCTGATCCAGCATTGACAGTTCCAAAACTTTCAGAGGTGACAGCACTGGAGGCTGAGGGTACTGATTTCAGTGGGCTGTGAATCCATTCCAGGTTTCCATCAAAACCGACCAGAACTCTAAAGGAGCTATTCAAGGTGCTGAACCTATTTGGAGGATAGGGCTCAGCACCATGGATAGCTCTTTTAGAGTTCTGGCTGGTCCTGATTGAAACCTGGAATGGATTCACAGCCCCACCGAAACTGGAAATTTCAGAAATGCATTCTGCATAAGCTAAGTGTAATGTCCCTAAGTGGTTTGATCATTGCCCCTCGGCTTGTGACATTTTCAAAGGCCAAGAACTGCATATAAAAGTCGATTGGGAAGAATGTTCTGTGAATCCTGCAAAATCATGTGACTACTTCTAAATTATGAAAATCAACTCGAATATTCTTGTTGAGATTGTATTACTGATACTATCCAACTATATCTTAGACTCAGTTGGGCAGATGATAGATCTCTGGATGTTTTGGACTTCAGTTCCCAGCATTCTTAACAATTGGCCATGCTGGCAGGGGCTCCTGGGAGTTGAAGTCCAAGACATCTGGAGATCTACCTTCTGCCCACCCCTGTCTTTGGTAGCCCATCCATACTATGAGTTTGGACATTTTTAGCGTTGCCCTGGACGAGATTTCTGTATGATACTAACCAAGTACATCTTGGGCCTGCATTCACAATATCGACATGAATGAAAAGGTATTCTAGGAAAAAGACTTGCTATGGAAATGCTAGACTTGCTAGAACAAAAATAATCAGGAATCCATTCTCCATGACTTAATTTGTGATATGGTTTACATACTGAATGCTTTTGTAAGCAGTAATAGAACCATGAAAGCTAAATTGATACTCCTATAATATTGCTGTCCCTCCTTTCTTCCAAGTGCACTCATATTATTTAATGAAGCAGATATTTTGGCTCTGCTGTGCTTCTGAAACACACATTTTACCATCAGAGAACCATCCTCTAGAGGTCAACGTGTAAATTCCTTTCCATCATTTTGTTATTATTGTTGTTGCTGGTCATATTCAGCATTAGGGAATGAAAAAGAGTAAAGAACTTTGAAAATGGTTAGATCATCCCAGGGGATTTGAAGCTGTGCCTGGGTGGACTCTAACCTTTGTGAATCACTAGAAAGGCATTTGCAATATGTTATGGGCCACCTGAAAAAAATGGCAATAGCAGAAAGATCAATTTCATGGATTCAGGAAAACACATACACATTGTACATATTCAGCTCAACATGTCTCCCATTTTCCTACCTTTAGAAAAGCTTTCTTGACATTTTGGATACCTTACTCATATGATGGGTTCTGTCCACTGGCAAGCCATACCTGGTCAGTGTGGCTGGTTCAGAAGAAAGATAAATCTGGATAGCATTATGATTAGGTAGGTAAAAGGCAGTCAGGGCTCAAGATTCAAGACAAACAGCAGGATTCAGAAAGGTGCTAATTAAAGGGAGGGGCAAGGTAAGTGAAGGAGAAACAAACAGGCCAATTCAGGGATGGAGGCAAAGGATGAGGCCCAGCCAAGGAGCTATTAACCAGCTTCAACCTGCATCCTTCCATGGGGCCTGCTGGAAGGCTGGAGCAAAAGAGAGAGAGCAGTCCATTTCGAGGGACCTCAGGGGAGCCTACAGTTTCTAGAGATGAGGAGATTTCCCCAGTTCTATTCTTTTACTGTTCCTCCAACATATCACAGAAATCAGATCTAAAATAGTGCCAGATTTGGGCTGCCTGGTTAGAGAATTTAGTGTGGAGTATGAACATATGTAGCTGTCTACACCAAGCCAAACCATTGGTCCATCTAGCTCAGTATTGAAGGGGTGTGGAACCATAAGCTTGTGGGCCAACTCCAGCCCACCTGGCATCCTAATCCGGGCCTCCAGGGTTCTCCAGATCGCCATACCCATTTCCCTTCAGTGCCAATCATTTGGTGGTTTCCTGGCTTTTGCATGATTTCCCCCCCACTCTAAACAGTTGAAATGCCTCTCCTAAGGCTTAGTGATTGGCAATAAGAGCTTTAACCGAAAATATGCTGGTATTTTTGGCCCCACCCCTTTGCCTTTAGCCCCGCTCACCACAGGAATGCACCACCCGAGTGCTTCTCCAAAACTGAATGCAGCTCTCAAGCTGAAAAAGGCTCAACAACCCTGGCTGGTCTACACTGACTGGCAGCAGTTCTCCAGGGTTTCAGGAAGGGGTCTTTCTCAGCTGTACCTGGAGATGCCAAGGATTGACTCTGGGACCTTCTGCATGCCAAATATGTGCCCTGCTAGTAAACTATGGTCCACTGCAGCACACACCTTTGGAGTCTCTTCCAAATCTAAGCTTCTATGATACCAAAACTAAACGGCAAGTACCTAAAAGAAACAGAAGGACTGAAGACAGCTCAGGTGATGCTGTTCCAAGGCCTTAGTGACACTGCCTTTCTGAATTATTGGCTGGGATCCTAAATTAACTTGAACAGACAGAGTCCTCTTGCTACCAGAGTGAAGGAAAACTCCATTACTCTAAATCAAGAGCAGGATGAATGATAAACAAAATGGTGCTTGCCCTAAGGGGATGAAACAGAGACATGCCTCATGACATGTAGATGCGTGACACCAATACACAGGAATGACAAATGAGCATGGCTCAAATCCCATCTCATATAAAAAAAAATAATGCCAGAACTTTGTGTCCTTTCCCATTTCAATGTTGCTTTTATGTCTTGTCAGGCTAACAAAGCATCACTGGATCATATCCATGGCTAATGCATTGGAGCTATTAGCCAAAGGAATTTTATTCATTTCTAATTTTTATTTACTAACAAAATGACCACCAAATGGTGGGAATATAGCTAAAGTAGCTGTGATGAGTATTGTTCACCTCCATCTACCCACATGCAGGCTTTTAAAAAATAACATAATTTTCTTAGTAAAAAAATACACATCTAAAAAGACACCCCCCCCACACACACACACACACACACAAATATATATATGAAGTGCAATTGTATATAAGAAATGTCATGCACAGAATAATATAAATCCAAATTTCTACTCTTCCATAATACAGTTATATCACTAATGCACAATCATACCAACATAAGATCATAAAATAACTAAACTGTTAACCTTTAGTTGATTAGTTCTTCTGCCATATTGAGCAAAAGTATCAATTACTATTGCATTCCCAATATACTTCACTTAGTCTGTAATAATAAGCCAGTTTCAAGCATTTCATTAACAGAGAGCTTTTCAGATCCCAGTGCTGAAATGATAGATCTACATTGTTTTTTCAGTACAGAGCAATTAGGGCTCTGGCAGCCATGCAAAACACCTGTTCTCTATTTCCTGATCATTCCCAAGTTCTTCAAAGTATCCCAAGGTGAGTTTTGATGGAATTCTTACATCAATCATACTTTTATTAACAGCTGACTCCAAAAGGTGTGTATGACTGGCCATGTGCGATATGTTGTTGTTGTTACAACAATACAAGAATGGTATGAGTGAGATTTGTTTCTGTCTCAAACTATTCTGAAGTATGCTGGGAGTCAGAGACGTCTCCCACTCTACTCTTCTGCAACATAGATAGTCTCAAACCCTGGCATCTCCAGTAAAAGGAATTTCAGCAGGCCCAGGAAAGGGCTCTGCCTGAAGCTTCCAAGAGCCTCTTTGCTTGTCAAAACAGGCAGTAATGGGCTAGATCAGGGGTGCAGAACCTCTGGCCTGCTGGCCTAATCTGGCTGAAGAGGTTTCTGAATCCAGCCCACTGAACTTTTCCAGGTCACTACACCCCCTTCCTGATGTCACCCAGTCGCCATACCCACTTGCCTTTGATCGTCTTTGCTTGTCAGTCAGGACCTGACCTTTCTTCCTCCTCTCCCTTTTCTTTGAAAAACTATATTTAAACTATTTTTCTTGAGCCATAACACGACCTGAGCTTCAACAAAGCATCCCGGCTTGTTCTTGCATTCTGGTAACTTCAGGGGTTTCTGGAGACCTTTGTGAAGTGTCAGAATGCCTGGGGGGAGCATGTACCCATGACCCCCAAGAGACTGTGACATTTCCTGCCTCTCGGCACTCTTATTTCCTGTCTCTCCCACTATGGAGCAATTAGATGGACTAATGCCAACATATAACGTAGCTGCATGTGTTCAGTATAGGAGATCATGTACCCTTGTGTTGGTTGTCAGCTCTCAGAGTTTCAGGGGAGGTGTTTTGTTTTGTTTTTGGCAATGGCTACATCATGATTATCTGTGGTTTCTCTTTTTTTATCCAAGCATTATATTGATTGCAAAGGTCACTGTTCAAATCCTTAACAGCCCTATGACTAATGGAGAAAAGGAGAAACACTAACATGAAAACCAAAACCAAAAAGCAGCGTTTAAATTCCTGTCAAAAAGTGTACAATACCAATAAATGTTTGATCCACATAAATAATAGCAACAATGTGTTAACAAATATCTCACAAATTTGCTTAAATAAACTCAGTCAAATAATAATTGTTTCTCTCAAGACCATTCAGAAACATTGCAAATGCATTCATGAATAAAACTTCCAAATTCATTTTGACTGGCATATTCTCCATCAGCCATAGTTTAAAAGTAACAACATCCAAAATGGAAAATTACATCATCTGACAAAATTTAGGTAAGATAGTTGCAGAAAATGTGCAGATATGAGGTATGGGATTTCTTTATTCCAGCATATAGAGAGGACTTTTGTAAGAAGGTGTACCATATTGCTAAGTCATACACTTATATTGCTAATATTTGCTGACACATGCTGAAGTTTATGAGCCTTTTGGTATATAAACCTCCAAATATTTCTAGAAGATACAGTATTCAGTGTGGGATTTTGTAACTTTTTAACTACAGCTGATAAAGATGATACCAGTCAAAATAAGTTTAACAGTTTTAGCCACAAATTATGCAAATTTCAGCGATTTGTGCAAGTTGCACAAATTTGTGCAAATTTTGGCTGCAATTTGTACAAATCTCTATTTGGGTATATTGTGGCTGACACCCCCCCCCCCCCATGGAAAAAGTTCCCAGAGTTCGGGGAAAACCTGTGGCTCTGCTCGGAAATGCAAACTGAGTCAGACGGGCAGTGGAATTTGGTCAAGCCCCAAAAGGGCCGAATTTCCCAGCAACGGACATCCCTGCTCAGAAAGCCAATGTGATGTAGTTTTAGAGTGTTGGACTGGGATTTGGGAGACCCAGGTTCTAGTCCCTACTTGGCCATGAAGTTCATTGGGTGACTTTGGGTCAGTCACTGACTCTCAGCCTAACAGGGTTGTTGTGAGGACAAAATGGAGAGGAGGAGGAAGACCATATAAGCTGCCTTGGGCTCCTTGGAGGAAAGACAGGATATAAATGTAACAAATAAATAAATAAAAGTAGCTGTGAATGAGCAACTTCAAGACCCCTGCTGCTCTCCCTTTAGAGTGCTCTTCATCTTTAAGCTTGACTTTGGATGGACAGCCCTTCAAATTGAGGGCACGTTGAAAGCAGAGGACAGCCCTTCAGACAGAGGACTGTCCTGCATGAAAGAGGAGACACAGCCATGCTATCTTTTGTCAAAGCTCCCTTCTGATAGCTCTGCCTTGATCCCATTTTTTGATCCACGTTTGTGGACCTGTACCACTTTTCTAGTTTAACTGAGTGCATTTGACTTACGATTTGATGCTATAGCTTCAGTGTTGTGTTGTCAGGGGAAACAAGTCTTCCAAATTTTGGACTATACTCCTGCTGCTTGCAGGGTAATGGAGAAACCTTGGATTATGAATGCCAAGCCCCATGAGCCACATATAGAAAACAGAGATACCATCTATGTGCCACAGGCTATAGAGCAAAATCTATTTTGGATCTCATTGGGAGATAACAAGACAATACATCCAGCTTAAGGTAAGAATTCATCAACGCTGAGAAGCAATTTAGATACCACACACATATTCAGCACTGTGCTCTTATTAAATTTGCTGGGGGCATGACGGCAGCTTTGAACCATGCTAGTGCTAGTGATATGGATATATATATATATATATATATATATATATATAAAAAAAATAGGGAGAATGGGCAGATAAAATATATGCCTTTTTTCCACTCCACATCATTTTTTCCTGTGGCTCTAGGCTTGGCCAGGTACTGAATGTTATCATTAATACTCAAGTAGTATATATCAAGGCAACTCCATTCAATAAAGCCACAGTACTCTACATCAGGAGAGGGCAGAAGGTAGCTTTCCAGACATTTTAGACTTCAGCTTCCAGAAAACCCTGCCAACATGGCAGACAGTCTGGAATGCTGGGAGTTGAAGTCCAAAATATCTAGAGATCTACTTTGTGCCCACCTCTGCTCTACATTACTTTAGTAACAGTGTGTCTTCCCCACTCCCTGCCCAGCCACCATCTTCACTAATAAATAAGGATGTACACACTTTGGAAAATCCACTCCAGCTGTGTTTCGCGGATTGTCAGGCGCCTTGCATTCCGTCATCCGCCCATAGACAGATGCAAAAAAAATTTCGCCATGAGGAATAATACGGCAATCATCACGTAAATATTTATGTAAGTATTTACATAATTTACCTCAGTACATAACATTTAGTGTATTGTCCCCCATTCCATTCAACATTTCCTCAGCAGAAACTTACATATTTTTCTACGGATTTATATGGGTAAATTTAGGGAAAGTAAAAAAACCATCCGAAAGACCACGGACTCTGCATAGCCTGAGGGGGCGCTCCGCAGTAGATTCCACAAGTCAAATTCTTAGAAATCCAAGCTCATTTTAATCAGTCTTGAATTTCTCCAGTATCCCTACTTATAAATCAAGGCAAGTCAGTCTGGCCAAACTGAAACTTATCAGACATTTAACATATATTATATTACTCTACAAATACTGTGCTTTTTAAAAAGAGTTTTACATAAAAACTTGTATTTTCAATTAAAGTATCAACGGTAACAAGACTGTTTATCACAAGTCAAATAAGGGTATTTTGCTTGTTGGTGAAACAGCACATCTTTTCCACATGGGAAGTGAGCAAATATATTTTATAGCACTCTTTTCCTAACAATTTTTCCATTTTCAAAGTGGCTTTCAGCATCATTGCTTTTCCTTTGGATTTAATGAAAGGACCTCCCCCCCTGCAAAACATTTGCTTGTTTTCCTAACATTCAATGCAAATGTGTGTTTAAACTCCTGTGATTCCAGATTCAGGATCAGTGGAATGTCAGCAGCCAGGGATAAACTACATGTTCCATTGAATACATAGCATGCAGTTGATCCTCATCATTTTGCTTAGTGTAAGCATGCAGCCCCACACACCCAAATCCTTTGGCCCCATGGCTCTTTTTTCTTTAGTCCCTGCAGTGAGCGTGGGGGGGGGGGGCAAATTTTGGGGAAAGAAGTGGCTGGGTCAAAAGGTTTCAATCTCCCCTACCCATGTGCGGTGGTCCCAATCTGAATCAGGCCCCTGTGCACTTACACTGAAGTAAACAAAACGGTGAGGATCAGCTGCACCCTACTCAGTTTACTATGAGAGATACTACTGGAAGTTTGAATTGTTTGGAAATGAGGCAGCAAGCAATACTTGCAGCGCAGCAGCTCAACTGATTATCCACACGGAGGAATGTGTTCACTGTTCCTGTGGGGATGGGGTGGAAAAGTGCCCTCCCGTACATTGGGGGACTCTCTGCCCTGGTCTCCACCCCTACATCGGGGGACTCCCTGCCCTGGTCTCCACCCCTACATCGGGGGACTCTCTGCCCTGGTCTCCAGCCCTACATCGGGGGACTCCCTGCCCTGGTCTCCACCCCTACATCGGGGGACTCCCTGCCCTGGTCTCCAGCCCTACATCGGGGGACTCCCTGCCCTGCACGCTCCCCAGCTTACCCATTCACTCCCTATGATGTGGACTTATCTGAGTTGTGGCTGAGTCTGGAAACATGCCCACCATTTCCGTTTCACAAACCATCTAGGCTAACTCTACAAAGAACACTGTGGGGCACTATGGAGCATTCAAAATGGTGGGTGACAAGCAGTGGAGTAGTACATTTTGAAGTGCAGGTGCTCATCATGACATTCCATGTCCTCAAGGAGGCACACCCCAAGCAGAGTCCAAAAACTGCAGAAAGCTGTGTTGAGCCATCTCTCTCTCTCTCTCTCTCTCTCTCTCTCTCTCTGATTTATAGATGTCTTTTGTAGGTCTTTTGTAAAGCTAATCAGTCTTGATTGCCCATTTGAGACCAGGCCACCCCAAAATACCTTGCATTACAACAGGGACAGCTCTGTTGCTGGCGAAAACCCTTTCTCCCCCCAGCGACTGAAAGGATTGCAGCTAAGCTCAGAGGGAACAGGGAAGCCGGGGGATGGGGAGGGGGGCTGATGATGTCCTCATCTGTGTTAATCAAAAAGTCCCAGTGCTTTGACCCTTCGAGCCCCGGCTCCACTACACCACTGTGATTGGCTTCCCAGCTGCTGCTGCCACCAAATAAGCATGCAGCTGGGGGCAGGGTGGGCAAGTGGGCCTGACGTGAGCCCCAGCCAGTCCCGGTAGGGTGCTTGGACCCTGGCTGTTGGGTACTGCTGCTAGGCTGCCACCTCTGACCACAACGTTCTGTCCTGCTTGCCTCCACCCATTATTTCTGACTCAGTCTCGTTTACTTTTAATGAGAGAGAAGAATTTTAATGGCTTTCTTTATCCGTATTTGCTGTGGACAGGAATGCCACACAAAGACATTCATCCCCCGTGATGTTGCCTGAATTGTCATTAAGCCTTTGGAAGGGGAAATGTTTTTCCTTCTTAGTCCGCTATGGTTTGGCAGAAGAAGTGACAACCCACTCTTTCCATCAAAATACCCTTCTGTCTTTTTTTACAAACATAAAATAGGTTTCGATACTTAATGCCAAGCAACCCATTGTGTATCCTGTTCCATGTCTTAGAACTCCGTGAGATCGCTCTAGAAGAAAATGCATTGGTTGGTGCCTTTGAGTGTCTGATTGCAACAAAAATGACTTATTCGCTCTGGGTCGTTGCGGCAGGGGGTGCGGGGGTTGCACTGGCCAAACAGTGGAGAGCATCTCAGAATGGGAACTATTAGGACACTGTCAATAGAGTCTGTAAACAAAGAGGATCAAATGACTGGGCTTGGGATTCCTCCTAGTGATAGATTTGCCTTGCTTACAGTATCGTTTTCTGTTTAAGTACGGCATGATCCCTGCTGTTTTGTTAAGCAAACTGAGTAGGAAATACGTACCATAAACACACACTAATGCTTTCCCCCGTGATTCAATGAGAGATGGAAAGGGGAGTTGCTTTCTGATGTTTGAGGATGGAGAGACTTATGGTTTTTAAAAATTTGCCTCATTTTACATTACACAATTTGTCTTGCTTCACAAAGCAATGGAGGCTACAATGTGTTGTACGATGTAGCAGAAATCAGATTATAATTTAGATCTTTTATTCTGTATTCTGCTCTTTCGTTCACAATACCTTAAAAAACATTTACTGTCCAATGTTAGACTTTGGATCTGATTGTTTCGAACTAAGCAGGGTTGAATCTACAAATAAGTGGCAACTAATTTATATACATAGGTTTTTCACATTCAGACAGCTGTGTTTGCAATTGGCTTTTTCAGTGCTCTGCTATTCTGAGCAAGCATATCCGATAGTAGTAACCCTTTTAAAATGTATAAATGGTTGTATCTCGGACACCATGATATGTGTGTTCTTAAAAGAATAGGAAGGTGTATTGGAAATATATGTATATGCTGCTCCACTTCATTGGTCCCATTAAAAGAACTGATTTTTTAAAATTAGATCAGACATACCACATTATGTACTAATCTGTTTTGAAAATCATGCAGTAGGTAAAGACCAACATTCTAAAAAAAATTGAACCTTATTTTGTGCTTAATTGGGCATAGTTAAAAACTAAAATTTTATATAGATAGAAATAGATATAGATATATAACATTGGGACTTCATGGTTATTTTTTGACTGAATTTCATTCCCCTGCCAGGTAGAACCACTGAGCCTAAGGCAACATGGTAGAGCAGTAAGAACAGAGGGAAAGAAACAGCAAAGGAGGGGGAGACTGGGCAGAAAAAATGGTGGGAGGTTGGTGAAAGAAACAGTATGGCCATGTGACCAATAAGGCCAATAGGGCGATCCTCTATTTGAAGGGTTGCCAGAGGACTGCCTTCTATTTGGAGCGTCCTCTGTTTGAAGGGCAGTCCTGTCCATTCCCAGGTTAAAGATAAAGTACCGTCAACAGCACCTGGACAGCAGACCGACCAGGCAGGCACACGGGTCACCTGGTCACCGTCTTCCATGCTATGCTGAGAAGTGCTGTAATTCTATTAAAATAAAAATAATTATTTCTAAATGTGCATCTACACATATAAATGAGCGTACGCACATTTTACGCAGATTGGTATCCTCTGTCCTCTTTCTTGGTGATGCATTTCCCCTTGTTTGGTGATTCTTAAGTGCCATCCTAGAAAGAAATTGAGGTCCTGTATGCAGATGCTTGAGAACCATGCATCCAAAGCATTTGCAGAAAGCAGGAAGGATTGTGGTTTATGGTGCGTTTACAGCCCCAAATACGGCAAGATGCCATCAGCTGCCAGTGGAGCTTCTGCTCCTGCCCCAAGGCTCTGTGACTTTCCCTTCCCACAGTAGCCCCTTGTGCTCCCTCGAAGTGGCACTTGCACGGAGGACGGGCAGCTGCCGGGTGAGAGTGGATGGTCTGGTAAGTCCTGGTTGCTTGCACGGCTCAGTGGGTGGGGGCTCACCAAGCTGGGTTTGGGGGGCGAGCAGGGGGCGAAGTCCGATGGGCTCCTGGACCCAGTTGGGCACCCGCAACACCCCTAACCATGAGGGGCAGCAGAATAGGAGACAGGCAGATCTGACCACTGGGCACATGATCCCTGGAAGAGCACTCTGTGAGCTTGCACAGCTCCTGCTCTTTTCAGTGGCCCTTATGAAAGAGCACTTTGCAATTGCATCAGGGACAAGTCCTAGCTTGAAATGATGTCAGGAATATTCTACTCACTCAGCCAACATGATGTAGGACTTAGGAAAGAAGAGCAAGTCTCCATCATTCAGTCTCCTGCTTCAAGGAGTCCACATCCTCCTCCACCAAAGGAGATGGATCTTCCAGTGCCAATGACAGACAAAAGTCAGGGCACTGATGGGTGTTTCTTGCTGGACAGCAGGCAGCTATGAGCCACCATCCTAAATTTCCCAGAATGCCCTGAGGTGCCCAATAAAGCATTGTTCCAGGGCATTCTGGGGAAATAGATAATGGGAACAACCTGGGGCCAATCGAAGGGCTTGCTGCATGGCACCACTCAGAGAGAGCCATTGTTTCTGGGTAAATCAAATGTACTAGGGGCCCCCAGGTAGAGGAGGACCATCCAGAAGACCTCCTTGAAGCCAGCCCTGAGCAGCAAAGCAATATCTAACCTAGGTGAACTGCAGAGAGTAGCTCTGCTGAAAATGTGGGGAGGGTAGTGCCTGTGGACATGGTACACTTTGGTGAGAAAGGCTGTGCGCATGATTCCACAGGAGGAGTGCAGGAAAATGGAGGATGTGGTCCTGGGTACAAACCTGAGAATCTCAGCTTTCATTTTTAAAAGAAAGCAGGTTCCTGGCCCTTATGGCCACAAACCTAGGCTTAAATCCAATGTACCACTGGTGAAACAAATTGCTGCGCTAGCAGAGCTCCACCGCGTTTTCCCATTGTGGAAGCAGAACTTCCGTCAGATTCTCCCCTTGCAGATAGTTTGGAACTTGGTTTTCTGCTAGTGCAACATCTATTGCCCTAGTGGAATGATACAGTTGGATATAACCCATAGACTTCCATGTGTGGGACAATCCCTGACATGCCTGAGGGGTCTAAATAATTTTTCTGGTGGTTGAGAGCCATTGCTTCAGCACCCTGCAGAGTTCCTTGCACCTCCCCATGATTGGCAAAACCCAAATAAAGCAAATAGTAATCACTGCAGTATTATGCAAAATAGGAAATACTGTGCACATTTGCCCAACTTGCAAAATGTATTTAGATTGCAGAATCTGACTTTTCTTGGCAAAGAACATGGATTACTTCATCACTGGGTTTCAGTTGACGTTTTCCAAGCAGAGAGTGGACACGGCCATGTTCCTGAGTGTAAGATGGCTCGAATGTACTCGAAAAATATGTGTGTAAAGGGGCACCTATTACCATATATTAAAACAGCAAGCATTATTTCATAGTAAGTTGAAGCTGGTACATGGTGATGCTGAGGTGTTTCCTCCTAATAATCCTGTTCTGCTACAGCTGTAAAGGCCACATTTGCCAATATTTACCTTGTTATCGCTTATGTACATCTTGTGCCTTCAGTATTTGAGCTTCTGTTTGTATATTTGTACAGTATCTACTACCGCTCAATCCCTCATGCTCAGCATGATCAAAAGTATCACAGAACCAACATGGAAAATAAAATACTTGTGGTTTGACAGAGAAATTTCACATTCTGTTCTAACAAATATTTTTTACTGTAATTCTGCTCAACTGAAAATTGTGTGTGTGTGTGTGTGTGTGTACAGAGAGAGAGAGAGAGAGAGAGAGAGAGAGAGATTATTTCAATATAATATACAATAAAGTAATAACTATATACTGTTGCCAGCTCTAGCAGTGGTTGTCGAGGTTAGTACTTTTTCAGTTAAATGTCTTTGGAAAACCAGACACTTTAAAGCATGAAATAATTTGATTATCTAAAGCAGGGGTGGGTAGTCTTCAGGTTTGTGGGATCCCCTTTGGTTTTTACTAGAATGCTGAAGTCTGCTAACTGGAGCCAAGTGCAAAATAGGAGCTTGGGCAGAGCCAATAACAATGGCAGATTGCAGGGAGACTCAATTTCCTTCTGCCCGCTATGAACCATACACTGGGATGACCTACACATAAAAGTTCAAGTTTTCATCTGAGTTACCGCAGACTACGGATTTTATAGGGATGGCAGAGAATTCCGCCACAGATCTCGGTGAGGCCGAATGCCAGTGCATTCGGACCCCCGAAATCTGTGGCAGAATGGCCTGCCCCCCTGCCCCCCCGCGGATCCCCCCCCGGGACAAGACTTACCTGGGGCGGATCTTCCAGGCGGCAGCAGCTCCAGCGGCGGCAGCAGCGGCTGCGGCGGCTGGTCTTCTGACCAGCTGCCGCCGCCGCCATTTGCAGTCTTGTTGGGTTTTTTTTTTTTCAAGATGTGATAGGCTATGTAAAGACTTACGTAGCCTATCACGTCTGGTTCTAAAAAAAAAACGCGTACACAAATGGTGGCGGCTACGGCCGCCGCCATTTGCATTCCTTATTTTTGGCCGTCTTAGGTATTTGCTATTTGCCGTCTTAGGTATTTGCTATTTGTATTTATAAATACTGTCTTAGGTATTTGTTATTTGCGTTCCCCCTTATTTTCGCCGTCTTAGTCTACGTAAATATTTATGTAGACTAAGACGGCCAAAAATAAGGAACGCAAATGGCAGCAGCCATAGCCGCCATTTGCGTACGCGCGCTTTTTTGTTTTTTTTTTAAGCCAGACGTGATAGGCTACGTAAGTCTTTACGTAGCCTATCATGGCTGACTACAGGGATGCAAACGGCAGCAGCTATGGCCGCCGCCATTTGCATCCCTGCTAGCCAGCGGCTGGATGTCGGGCTGCTGGCAGAGCCGGCCGGCAGCTCCACAGAATCCCCACGGAGCGGAGCTGGCCAGTGAGGATTCCAGGGGGAGGGACGGAGCGCCTCCCCCCCCCCAGTGGAACCTGGCGGAGCCAGGTAAGGGGAGTTTCGTACATCCCTAGGATTTTAGGAGCCTAATTTGGAGGGAAAGAGCTTTTGTTGCTGCTGCTGTTGTTAAACTATTGGGAGACAGAAACCTTTGGTGATCTGCAAATTATCCCAGGAATCTACCGGTAAATCCTGATCTACTTTCTGCCTACCTCTGATCTACACAGCAATCCTATCCTTGGGGAGGTGGGAGATTCCATGGCAGAACATCTATAAGTTCCATAGCCCCAGGGCTGGTGAGGTTATGGACTAATGTTCTAGTCATGTCAGGGGAATAAGGGGCATTGGATATTGTAGATGCACAGCTGACCCAACTTCCCCCTTGAAAGCCCTTGTTTTGCCACCCAAGCACAGTGGAACTGTGGGATATCAGAGCATATCTGGGAGCATACATCTCATCCCATGGGCAGATTTCCCTCTCTGCTAATGGACTTGCACCACTTCCTATGGCCCCTCAACTGGCCTCCCAGCCAATACAGGATTGCTCTGGGTTGCCATATGTCCTCATTCACCTGGACATGCAACTCACATATATACATGTGTAATCACCAAAATGAGCCTAAGTGGGCCTTTAACCAGATAGGTGTGGTACATATTCACAGTGGACTTATACATTATTCCAGGGGTGTTGAACCTCAGGCAAGCAGGCCAAATCCAGCCTTCCTGGAGTCTCAATCCAGCCCTCAGGGGCTTCCCAGAAGGTCCCACACCCTTTCCCTGACCACTGATGTTCTGGTGGCTTCCAGGCTTTTGCGCACCTTCCTCCCCAGTTCTAAAAGCTTGACATGCCTCTCCTAAGGCTTAATGAGTGGCAGTAAGAGCTGATGTTTGTGGTATTTTCACCTGCCCTTCTTTGGCCTTATCCCTTTGGCCTTCGGCCCCACCCGGTAATGGAATGCCCCCCCCCCAACTGTGAAATCGAATTCTGCCATCAGCCTGAAAGGTTTGACACCGCTGCACTGTGTTCTTACTACAGTGGGGAATATCCACTGCTCAGATAGGAAAATTAACTCCAACACTCACTCACAGTCCAAAAGCATGGGCTTTAATTTTGTTCTCAGAAACACGGACATGCCTAGTTTTAGAGCGCAATCCTATCTGAATAGGTGGCTGCCTCCAAACCCAGAGGCGACCACCTATCCAGTGAAGGGCAGGAGCAGTGAGGAGGGGATCTTCCCCTCCACACTTCAGCTGCCCTGCATTTGCAGCTGGACAGCCGATTTCAGCTGTCTAGCCGCAGGAAGTTGGAGCGGGGGCTGGGGTGGACACTAGACGATGCGTAGGAAGAGTCAGAAAGGCATTTCCACCCTCCCCCCGCCAGCCTGCCCCCAGGAACACCCCGTTTTTGCTGCTCGGCCCTGCTCTTACGAGCATGGAGCATGGGGCCAATCCGCGCTGCCTACGAGGCAGCGCAGGAGGGGGTGGAGGTTGGTTCCCGGGAACCAAGCTATCCTATGGCCATCTAGCTGCTGACTAGCAGCCATAGGACTGCACCCTAAGGAGAAAAAGAAAATCAGAAATGACAGACTGATTTCCAGACTTCAGAGGAATGGGAACCGAAAGGACTTCACTGCCAGTTGGTTGGTGAAAATTAGAAAAATGCTGTGGGCACAGACTACCCTTGTTACTCTTAGTAAGATAGTAAAAAAAAAAAAAAAGACAGTCAAGATAAGCTGGGCCAGGACAATTCTAACCCCCATTGATTTCAACAGGAGAGTGAAGTGTGTGTCCTGCTGAAGTCAACAGGACCTAGAAGGGCTTAAATTTGGGTGGATTGTGCCTTTGCTTTTTAAGGATATCTGTTAAGTTGTGCTTTTAGAGATTGTCGGCTCTGTCTTCAATAAAAAGGGGGGAAGAAAAGTGGAACTACTAATTTAGTTCCTTTAAAAGGCATCTATTTTCATGCACATTAAATCCATCTGTCTCTGAAATGTAGGCCTTTCTTTGGTATGTAATTTGATAAAACACAAAAGAAAAGCCATGAAGCCTTAAGCTGAGCAGAAATAGTGAGGCAAAAGCCCAGAAGCTCAGTATGGCAGAAGAGACCTGGGGTGCCAGGTTGGGGGAGACAGAGAAAGAGAGAACTAACTGTATATCTGGAATATGCAAACATTAAGAAATACATCATCCACAACTGAGGTTGACTCAATCTGTCCTTTAGTAACAGCTACCAAAAAATAAGGGAGAAAATAATATATGCAAAATAAACTGTGCACAGCCATGGCAACTATTTGCTTTCAAATCACAGTGCAGCTTAACTCCTTGAGAGGGCTGACTCTGGGTTTTTGAGGGCCATTGGGCAATGCCCCCTCAATGCCCCCTCCTTTAGTGAGTCCACCTTCTCACCACCATGGTCACAAGCTGCTCCTCACCCTCTTTCTCGTCATTGCTCCCACTTGCTTGCTTGACAGGCAGAGAGCCAGGGAGCAAGGAGGCCGTGGCATCTCCTGCTCCTCCTTCTCACCACCACTGTGGTCTGGGCCAGAGCGAAAGGCAGGTTGCCATGGTGAAGAGGAAGAACAATTCCATGGGGCTCTTGTCAGTGGGCCCCTGCTGGAGTGTGGCCCCTCAACAGGGGCCCAACCGTGGCTCTTTGACGCCAGCCCTGCCTCTAGCCCACACTACAGCTCTTTCTAATTTCAGCATTCCTCCAGCTTGCTGGTATGGGAAGGAGTTCCTCTCACATGATTTAAGGCATGGATGTCAACCCTCTTTTGGCCCATGAGCCAAGTTCAATTTCAGAGAAGCTCTCAAGACCCGCATTCCAGTGGTGGGTGGGGCTGAAGGCAAAAGAGGGTGGGGCCAGTAGCAAAAGGGACAGGGCCAAACATCTCAGCAAACTTTAGCTTAAAGCTTTTACTGCCAGTAACTAGGCCTTAGAGACGTATTCCAACCTTTTAAAATGGGAGGGTGGGGGGATGCAAAAGCCTGGAAATGACCACTGGTTGGAGGGAAGGGGTGAGACAGGGCAGCATCACTCAGGACAGCTTAGAACAAGTAAAAATCACAAAATCGCTGCTGAGAGCTTTTATTATATTAAGCCGTGTAATAATAATATAACAATAAGAATATTGGAGATAGTAGCATGGATTCCTCCAGGGGTATTTTTCCAGGGGGGCTCCATGGGCCAGATGTGGAGCCTCCATGGGTGGATTAGGCCCCAGGGTCAGAGGTTCTGCATCTCTTATTTGAGGCTTTAAAGGTTAAAACCAGCACTTTAAACTGGTCTCAGATATGCACCGGCAGCCAATGCAGGTAGTGCAAAAACAGTGTCACATGAACTGACCACCCAACCCTCACCAATATCCAGGAAGCCATATTCTGCATCAGGACCAAAAAATGCAGTGCAATGGAGGCAGGTATAATGGATTAAAAACCAGCTCTTCAGGTAAAAACAAATGTCACAAGAGTAGCAGGGGATCCAGAAATGGGAAAGCCACATGCCGTCTTGACACAGTGAATGGTTTTTAAGAGAGCTGGGAAAGATTTGAGAGAAGCTTCATTTCCCATGCTGGACAACACACTCATATATCTTTTATCCCATTGTGGTTCAAAGAAGTACTTCCAGTTTGTTAAACAATATAAAACCACCACAAGCACACTATACCAGAAGCAAGTCAGTTCAGTGTACACACCACTTTTTACAGACTGCATTCATCTCTCTCTCAAAAAAAAAAATCATCCTCATCACCATCTACATCCATCTTACGTCAGTCCAGCATTGTATTTATTCAGCTTCAGAATGGGCATAATGTTCACGCTCATTGAGCCGAACTATCTTTAAAGTAGGTACCGAAACACGTATTGCTAAACCAAAGGTTAAGATGAAGAGCTCTCTGTGCTAGCACTGGGGTCTCCAGCATGGTGCTGCCTCTGGATAAGTCTCTTGGCACATGCCGGGCTCGCTGCCCCTTCTAATTTTTTTTATTTTTAAAAATTATTATTATTATTATTGATGATTATGATGATGATAATTCCTATTATTAAACTGGGAGGCTGACATGTTGAAAAGAGAAGTGCTGATATCTCAGAAATGGGTGTTTTGTGACTCACCACACCCCTGTGGCAGCCATTTTATGAAAGTGCCACTCTTTCAAAATTGTAAATGTACCCAAAAAGATTGGGGATCCCTGTGCTAATCATAATAATAACAAATTGTTGTTGTTGTTGTTGTTGTTGTTACCGAGGTATAGGTTTTTGCAAGTTTAGCAAAATGCATTATGCTTAGCAAGCAAATAAGATTTCGCTCATCTTCCCATAACAGGTTGCTAATTAGATGGATTTCCATTGCCAAGTAAATAATATATAAACGAACAATAGAAACCTACTTAGCCCTCTCCATGCATTTTTCCCCCTACAGACAACCCTAGTCTTCTCCTCATGTTACAGACAGAGTGCTGCAATACCCAACTTTTAGATTTGGATGTGTGAAGCCCATATTCAAAGTGCTGCACAGCTACTGTAGAATTCTATTTAGGGTAGTTTATTCCATGCTAGCCCATTTCTTCAGAATCTGCATTACCCATTCACAGTTATTAGAGATAATCCAGACAAGTCATTACCAACCACTGCCAGTGTTTTCTTGTTGTGCTCCTGATTTTAAGGCCTGTTTTGTAGCCATTTTTCCTGACCTCCGGATGGTGCAATAGTTGCACCACCCTGTCCCATGTGTCGTGGCAAAGTACCTTTGAGGAGTCTTGTAGGAGGAATGGACTGTGAGGCAGCTGATTGGTGATGTTCTACCATTCTGTGACTGCACTGCCATGACATGTCACTTACTTTTAAACAGCCAGAATACACCGCAGGTGTAGCAATCAAATAATTCCCTCGGTGCATTCTGTTGCAAGTGTGGTAAGAAAAAATAACTTTCACGTTTTTCGTTTCCACTGGTTTCCATCACACATAGAACCTTTGCTTGTCGGTGCAAAGGGAACGGCTAATTATTCAGACAGGACTTGTCATCTCTTGCCATTCTGCAGTGCCACCCCTGCAAGAGGCAAAAGGCTTTTTAACAGTCCCCAGAGTCTTTCCCTCGGGGCAGAACTAACTACCACAAAGAGCATGGGGCTGTCACTGAAACAGCAGCCCTGTGCTGAGTCTCCCCCACCACACACACACACACACACACACTGTAACATCTGATTCTGCTTACTCTGCATTCCGATGTTCTGCCCCTGTTCCCTATCATTCGTGGTCACTTCTGGTGATTGCAAGGGGTGGGAGACGTGAAACATGCATCACAATGATGTCAGGACATGCAGTAAGTAGAAATAGATGGTACAGAGACTGGGGAGAGGAACTCAACACAGGGCTGCCATTGCCACTGGCAGCCCCATCTTCCATTCTCACAGATGGCAAGATTACAGTCGCACATGCAGAATAGCAGGCACATCATACAGAAATCCAGATTAGTCCAGCTGTCTAACTAGGCGTGACAGGGCAGGTGCATACACAGAACCCTACTCTCTGCAGTACGGAGGCAGCAAAGCCAGCCTACCCTCCCGTCATGTCATAGTTTCTTTAAGCTAGGGGTGGGAAACCTGTGGCCCTCCTGTTGTTTCAGGACTCCAACTCCCATCAGCCACAGCCAGCTTGGCCAATAGTCAGGCAGGATGGGAGTTGGGATCCAGCAACATCTGGAATGTCACAGGTTCCCCACCCCTGCTTTAAGCAATTTTCACTCTGTCCAGCTCTTCCCATATCAGAACTGGGCTTGGAGGGGCGGGGGGGCAGGCTGCTTAGAGTAGTAGAGCGGAATGAGGCAAGGCAAGAATGGGTTTCACTCCCCCCCCCATGTACTCTTGTTCATGTAAAGCAGGGCTGGGCAACATCTCGGCATCGAGGTCCACCCGTTCCCCCCCCAACCCCAATGGGGGCCGTACCCCTATCATTTGCCTCCCTGCCACCAAACGTGCCAACAAAACTTGGCAGCACAGCAGGGGAAAAGCAGTGTTTTTTCCTAGAAAGCAAGGCATACTGGGAACACACATTTTGTTTGGAAGGAGAATTGCACTCCTGGGTAGGGATGGACGAAAGTCACTTACCTGATCCCGAAGCTTGCTTTGCGGTAGGGGGGAGGTGCTCCGTCCCTCCCCGCCGAAATTCTGGCCTGGGGGGAGCGCCCCGTCTCTCCAGCCGTGAAACCTCTTCTCCTGCCGGGACGCAAATGGCGGTGGCTGTAGCCGCCGCCATTTGTGTCCCTGGCCTGCAGTCAGCCGTGATAGGCTACGTAAATGTTTACATAGCCTATCATGGCTGACTTTGGGGGGGGAAAAAAGCGCGTACGCAAATGGCGGCGCCCATGGGTGCCGCCGTTTGCATACATGCTTTTTTTTTTTTTTTTCAAAATCAGCCGTGATAGGCTACGTAAACATTTACATAGCCTATCATGGTGTTTTTTGAAAATCTAGCCGTGATAGGCTATGTAAATCTTTACGTAGCCTATCACGTTTGTTGTTTGTTTGTTTGTTTGTTTTACTTGGAAATGGCAGTGGCGGCAGCCGGTCGGAAGACCGGCCGCCGCCGCCACTGCCGCCGCCGCACCGTCGCTGGGAGCCGCCGCCGCCAGGGACATTCGCTCAAGGTAAGTCCCATCCCGGGGTGGTGGCGGGGTGGTAGTGGACCGTTTCGCCACCAATTTCGGGGGGCCGAATGTGTTGGCATTCGGCCTCCCGGAGATTCGTGGAGAAATTCTCCGACATCCGTACTCCTGGGAGGCTTCCGGGAGCACAATTCTGCTTCAAAACAAGGCCTGTGTTGCCTACACACCTCGTTCCAAAGAAAAATAGCTGTTTTCTTGCCACTGTTGCCACAGCAGCCAATTTGAAGGCAGTGGCAGGAGGGGCACAAAGAAGGCTGTGGAGGTGCATTTGGCCTGCAGGCTGCATGCCTATCTCTGACGTAAAGAATATTTCTCTGATTTTATATATTACTCAAATGTCTATAGCACTTTCCACAAAGGTATCAAAGCAGTGAACATAAAACACAATGGCATAAAAACAACAATAAATATAACAATAAAAACAACACAATACAAATTAATCAGCAATAAAATGGCACACTCTACTGTGTACTACAAACCATAGCTGGCTGGGTCGCACTTGAGGGAAAGTCTGTGGGAAGAGATGAGTTGTAAGAACATATCTGAACGTCAGAACTATGGAGGGGCATTCTTACCCCTGCTTTATATGCAGACCGGGCAAACGTGTTCTTAGCTACTCCACCATGTCTAGTTTGCCCCTAAGTTCAGATATTTTAAGCCCCAAACCCAGTTACTCAGGGTACAATCCTATGCAGTTTTAGACAGAAAAAAGTCCTACAACTCCCAGCATTCCCCAGCCAGCATGGCAGGCTGGGGAGTGCTGGGAGTTGTAGGACTTTTTTTCTGTCTAAACCTGCATAGGATTATGCCCTTAAAAAAGCTAATTCTTACATGACACAAATACCAAGGTCCCCCTTCTACAGGCTGTAGAAGACTACAGCATACGGTGAAAGAAAGTAACATTGGGAACATAGGAAGCTGCTGTATCCTCCTGCACCACACCCTTGGTCAGTCTAGGTGAGGATTGTCTACACCGAGCGGTAGCAGCTCTTCAGACACGAGTCTTTCTAGTCCTTCCGCCAGGGACTGAACCTGGGACCGTTTGCATGCAAAGCTTGGGCTCTCTGCCGCTGTGCATCAGCCCTCCCCTAAAAAGCTCGAGGCAAATACAAATTAAGGCTACAATATTTATTTTAGGGTATCAGATCACTGTCTTAACAATTGCAGTATGAGGGGAAAGAGACAGCTCCACATGGCAAGAAATCAAGGGTGCAAAGTTTACTTCACTGATTGCTGGGATGGGAGAATTTTTCATCGAGCTTCCTTCTTAAAGCATGAATCGGACTTGCAATTTATTTATTTATTTATTTATTTATACTTTCAGGCAGATTCAAGACTGTTTATGACTGTCGGAAAGCCTTTTTGTTTGTTTTTACATAGTGCTGAATTTTTTTTCTTTCAACCAGAAGCCAACAACAGAACAATTCTATTTCTATAGCCTTCTGAATCAATCATAAGTCCATTTGGGCTCACAGCTAATATCTCCATTGAGTCCATTGGTATAATGCTACATCACATACAGAATATTTATACCACTAACAAGAGTATTTAATTTATTTAAAGCCAAAACAACAGCTCAGCAATAAAATTCAGCATTTGTACATAAGTATTAGAAATGCACGCAAAAAAGAGCTGTCACCAACATATATATATATATATATAAAAACTTGGAAATGTGTCCTGAGGTTTTATGTGCAGAGTTTGAAAGCTGCACTGTAATATTTATTGAAGTTTAATGAGGAGAAAGAAGCCACTTTTATTCTTGTAACACACATGCTCATACAGAAGAATTTGCTGTTACACCATTCTAGGACGTATATAGGGTTGGAAGATTTACATTGGCAATAAACCAGTAGATGCTGATTTTGATTAACAAAATGCTTGTCCTTTGGAATTATTTTCTGACATTTTGAAAAGCGAGTGCTCTCACTTGGTTCTAAATAAGAAATGTATTTTATTCCGTTTGATTTAAGAACTTAGTCCCATCATATTTTTTAAAATAGAAAATTCTTAATTAAAGCAGACTGCTGACAGGGACGGTATGTCATCAGTATTGCTGAGAGGGATGGCATGTCATCATGTGCCATCACCCCCGCACAGCATTTCTGGCCCCATTTTCAGTGTGCACAGCTGGAGCCATGTAGGCACTCTGTTTCAATAAAGGCAGAAAGATGCTTAAAATCAGCCCCTTGGACTACCTCATAAAATATATTTTTAACTGCTATGTTTAAAAAAAAAAGCTGAAAAAATATGCAGGGAAATAGAACAGAATGGATGGATGAAAACCAGTGGTGCAACTAAGAGTGGACCTCAGGTCTGAGGACAGGGGCCCCACAGATTGGGGGGGGATCACTACCCAGAGAGTGGCAGGTGATTGGGACACCAGCAAAGAGGCCCTGCTCCAGTACCTGGGCACTATTCGCCACAATAACCTTTCTTCATTCTTATTTTCAAAAACAAGTTATAGCTAGTGGCTGGCTAACTGGACATATACATGGTTAGAGGTGTTCATTTTATTATTTTTACTTATATACGTACATATAAAATCCCTTTTCACCACAAAATGGTGCTTATTTGTTTAGCGTCAAGGCAGCACAGACCAGCGTGGTGTAGTGGCTAGAGGGATGGACTGGGAGCCAGGAGATCCGGGTTCTAGTCCCCACTCAGCCATGGAAGCTCACTGGGTGCCTTTGAGCCAGTCACAGACTCTCAGCCCAACCTACCTCACAGGGTTTTTGTGAGGATAAAATGGAGTGGAGGAGGATTATGTACGCCACCTTGGGTTCTTTAAGGAGGAAAAAAGGTGGGGTATAAACGTAATAAATAAATAAATAAATAAATATTCTTCCCAGGGTGCAACATCTGAAGGAAGAGCTGGGCCTTGAAGTTGCCCATCAACAGCACCTGGACAGCAGGCCAAGTGAGGCACACTAGTCACAGTCTTCCACACTATGCTCAGATGTCCTGTATTTCTATTTAAATTATAATTATTATTTCTAAATTTGAATCTATACATTCAAATAATGTACATCCTAATTTGTACATTAGGATGTACAAATTTTATGCAAATCGCTGTCCTCTTTTGTCCTCTTTTTGAGTGATGCATTTCCTCTCTTTTGGCAGTTCATAAGTAGCCAACTTAGAGGACATGCAAGGAAACCCAGGCTTAACACAGATGTGGAGGCCCACTCCTTTCCAGCTGATCACTTCCATGTATATTTTGGCCACTGAAATGTGCAAGTGCATTTCACAACTGACGTACTAGCCCTGTATTTTGCAAGTTGGAAAATCCACATATATGGATCTCGGAGCGGGGGGTGGGGAATTAAAATCAAACTTTACCATGTTGGTATCCCATCATTCCACCAAAGAGCACATATATGAGGTTATCCCATTTTGCTCTATGCAAGCTATATGGAGATATTCCCAACTGCCATCTCACCCACATAGAGTTTTGTAGTTGCACTGAAACGTATGTCCAAACCACTTTAGATCCTGAAAAGACCACATCCACAGATAATTCATTTCCACATTAGTGAGAAAACCAAAAAGGCTTGAACTTCACCATATAAGGAGGAAGAGATTTGCTACAAAGTAAGAGCAGTCCATATAATTAAACTTTCAAATCACAAGTTAATTATAATTGTATATCTCACAAGGGTTGGCAGTATTGTGCTGCCCTCCAGTTGAGCATGTCTGGGAAATGCTCTTCATACAAAAAATGTAGCCAGTGAAATATAACAAATAACAACTACTACAACAGCTAGCTGTGATATAGCTGCACACATCCAAGGCTCTTATCCTGCTATGTGTAACAAAAGGCCAGTGCCATTGTTTGGAATATGTTTTGCCATGTTATTTCCAGAGAGACAGAGTATGAAGGTGGGAAACAATATCTGTAGCAGCGTTCCCCAATCTGGTGTTCTCCCAGCACCAGATTGGGGACTCCCAGCATTCCGGACCATTGGCCATGCTTGCTAGGGCTGATGGGGGCTGAAGTCCAAAAGATCTGGAGGGCACCAGGTTGGGGAAGGCTGCTCCAGAAATTGCAAGTTTCACTGAGCTTTTGGAGGAGGAGGAGGAGGAGGAGGAGGAGGAGGAGGAGGAGGAGAAGGAGGCAGCTCAGTGAAACTTGACAGCTCAGATTTGTAGCCCCTTCATTATGTAGCATCTCTACTATGAATTGTACTTCACAGATGAGGAACCACAGCACCAACTGCTGTTTGCTTGAATTAGGCAAAGCTAGGGATGTACAAATCCCTTACTTGGCTCCATTCCAGGGCATCTGCAGTGGGGGGGAGGCGCTCCGTCCCTCCCCCCGGAATCCTCCCCGGCTGGCTCCACTCTGTGGCGTCTCCGCGGAGCCGCCGGCCAGGGCTGGCTGCAGCTGGACTTCCGGCTGCTGCTGGGCTGCTGCAACTGCAAATGGCGGCCACTACGCCAGCCGGCCGGCCACCATTTGCGTCCCTGCCAAGCTGTGATAGGCTACATAAGTATTTACTTAGCCTATCACAGCAAAAGGCAGGGACGCAAATGACAGCCGCTACGTCATTTGCGTGGCTGCCTTTTGCCATAGCAGCCGCCATTTGCACCCCTGCTCTTTGCCGTGATAGGCTACGTAAGTATTTACGTAGCCTATCACAGCAAAAGACAGCCACACAAATGGCGGCTGCTACAACGGCTGCCATTTTTGGCCACAGCAGCCTGGCAGCAACCAGAAGACGAGCCGCTGCTGCATCTGCCGCCGCATCCACCGCCACTGCCACATCTGCCACCAGGTAGACTCCATCCCGGGGGGATTCTGCAGGGTGGCAGGGGGGATTGCTCTGTTCTGCCACGGACTCCAGGGGGCCGGATTCTTTAGAATGTTTCTTCTAAGAACAAAGAATCTTTATTCTTTAGAATCTTATTCTATTCTTTAGAATCCGGCCCCCCAGAGTCTGTGGCGGAACGGAGCAATCCCCCCCGCCACCCCACGGAATCCCCCCAGGATGGAGCCTACCTGGCGGTGGATGCGGCAGTGATGGTGGATGCAGCAATGGATGCAGCAGCAGCGGTAGATGCAGCAGCAGCGGCTCGTTCTTTAGAATCTGGCCTCACTGGAGTCCATGGCGGAACTCTCCAGCATCCCTAGGCAAAGCTACACAACAGGTGAATGCCAACAACAGATCTGCGTACCATTTTCAGTGTAACTGCTGATTTAAAATGGCACAGGTTCCCTATGCTCAGCTGCTGTTAGGGATATACCAACTGTGTAAAATCCGTTCCATCTGTGTTTCATGAGCTGACAGGCACCTTTCGTTCTGTCATCCTCCCATCAACAGAATTCTATTCTTTGTTTCTGAATTTGTGCAAATTCGCCTGTGCAAAAATGCACACATTCCCACAAAATGCACAAATCTCTGCAAATACACATTTTCACATTTTAGCCTATGGGGGAAATTCGCATTTTTGGCTGGGTTTTTTTTTATTATTTTTGTGTATTTTTCTTTGATGAAATTTGCACAAAATTCCTGAAGCGTAGAAAAATGGTCCCCAAGTCCACAGAATACACCCATCAGGGGAAAAGCTTGTCCACTGCAGAATCCATGGATCAAATTCATAAAAATCCAAACTCATTTGGCTCCAATGCAGATTTCTCCAACATCTCTAGTTGCACTGTCTCCCAGTATGTTTCTGGGCCCAGTTCAAAGTGGTGTTAACCTTTAAGGCCCTAAACGGATTAGAACTGGGTTACCTTAAGGACTTCACCTGCCTTCACCTATATGGTCCTGCCTGGGCACTAAGATCAGTTTCAGAGGCCTTGTTCATGTGCCTCCTGGTAAAATCTGTTTGGTTGGCAAGCACAAAAGACTGGGCCTTTTCAGTGGTGGTGCTACAGTTATGGAACTCCCTTCCCATTGACTGAATTGGAAGTCAATTGGGCCCCTTCAGTACAGACTTTTAAGAAGGCCTTGAAAGTGTACCTCTTCACTGCTGTCTTTCCTTAAGGGTGTGAACAGTTTGTGTGATACAGAGCAGTTTTCTCATAGTAACTGTACTCCTCTCTGATATGCCTAATATGTCTTACATCATTCTTCTTACGTACATCACATTGTGCGGGTTTGGCCCTAAAAAGTGGCTTATAAATACTTTGAGTGAATAATAAATTAAATAATGGAGGCATGCACCCTTTCCCTCTCCCTGGTCAGCAACTCTTTGCCAAATACCCACCCCCTCTCCCCCAGTCCTTTAAAGTGACCTGCCACTCAAGTCGCATTTCTGTTTCTGATCTCCGGGGTTTCTGGTGCTCATGAGAACCTCTTGGCTCTTGCCAGGCTTCCTGCCCCTCCTGATTTCTATCTTATTTCTTAAGTTTTTTTAATTATTATTTTTAAACTGGGAGACTGGCACACTGCAAAGCAAAGGGCTGCCATCCAGTGCCATCTTTATTTTGGTTTGAAAGAGTGGCTTTGAAGCTCAGAGTCCCACCTCTGTCATGTAGTTAAGTTTGGGAGCAAGTTACTTTTTTATCTCACCAGTTTGCTTTCAGGAAAATGAGTATTTTATGACTGGCCATGCCTACCATGACAGTCATTTTATGAATGGATAAGTGCCCCCTCCAATGGCAGCCATTTTGTGAGAATGCCCACAACACTCTCAATTTCCAAAGGTGACCAATGAAAAGGTGGAGGATCCCTGCCTTATCTACAAGCTTTTTTAAAAAATCCTGACTTGACAAGTCGGGGTCAGCTTACCTGGTAGCATTCATGCAATTACCACTGGGACCACATGGGGTTACCAGCAGCTCATGGCCAGGGTGAGATTGTATTTGCATGAATTGGTGCCGCCATACAGGTGCTGGAGATGCAGACAGTGCTGTTTGCACAATTAGTGTGGCAGTTGTGCACTGGTAGCCCAGTGCACCTCTTACTGCCATATAAATAGTAATAGTACACTACTGTCAAAGCTTGAGCACTCAGTGGATCTTAAAACTTTGGACATGAGGGATGGCAGGAGGGGATTTAGCTTCAATACCAGAGCCAAGACAATATGAGCAAGCTACCAGCAAACCAACAAAATGAGCAAGAAAGCCAGTACACCAGAGCTAGTCATGTTATACTCGCTGACCCCTATTAAAAAGGGTGGCGGCGGGTCCAGACAGTGGTGTAGTGGAGCCAGGACCAGCAGGGCCAAAGTGCCAGGCGGTTTTAATCAGCAGGGACACTGATGTCATCTGCCACCCCGCTCAGAATTCCCTGTTCCCTCTGAGCTTAACTGCCATCCTCACAGTAGCTGGGGCAGGAGTGGCGGGAGGGTGGGTTTCCCAACAACAATATATTGTTGTGAGTGCTCCCTGTTGTAATGCAAAGTATTTTGCAGTGGCCTGGGCTTGAATTGGGAATTAAGACCCATTCGCTTGAAAAAGGACCTGCTTCTGATGGAGATGAAAACCACTAGAACTGGTTTGTTGATATGGATCAACACCGCTGCCTGCATTTTTGGACTCTCCTTGGGCGTGTGGGTATGGGGACAGTCACGATGAGCGCCTGCACTTCAAAATTTACCACTACACTACTGGGTCCAGGTCAAGCTTGATTTATGGTCTGCATGATGAAGTAACTATGTTTCCCCTACGATCCCCTATGTGTTGCCTTGTGCTCTGCCTTGCGTTGCCCCACCCCCACAGGAGGTGAGTTTGACCTAAAGTGGGAAATAGATGGAGGATTGGATCCAGGATGTGCCTTCTGTAAGGGGATGGGATCTTCTATAAAAGGAAGGGCCCAGCTTCCAGAAGTGTCCTCTGGCCAATTTGGGGGAATCCCCTCTCCCTATCCCAACAACTCGTTCCATTCAACAGGGTCTCCTGGCTCTCTGTGTAGCATTTTCAGGGGGCTGGTGTGGCTGCTGTGAGAAGGAGAGGGTGAGGAAGTCCACATCCCCCAGCACAACTGATCCAGCTTAAATCTGGATCCAACCCCAAATATGCAAAACTGAACTATGAATAAACCTTGAAAATATGCCTAAGGATTTTTTTTTAAGCATGAAAATAGAATGAATCAGTTAGTAGTGGGAGTAAGAGGCTGAAGTCATGAAGGAATCAAGATAACACAGAGAGAGAATAGGAGAGCAGCCCTAGAGACCGAGATGCCTCAAGGGAATTGGAGAAAGTGAGAGGAAAGATCGGAAGATTACAGGAAAACAGTAAGTGTAGACCTGTTGGCTCTGGCTCACGTTTGTTTATTTTTGTAATAAACACACTAACTCAAGGAAGCCTGGAGTTCACCAAAAGACAACTGGAAATAATTAACCAGAAATACTATATGAAAGACTCCCACTAGCTCCTTATAAAGAAGTGCACGCACACACGCACGCGCACGCACACACACACACACACGTGCGTACAAGCACATAAAATGAACGGACAGTCAATAGCTTTTTAGTTTTCTCATTCAATTTACAGACTATCTATTAGAGAACTTCACATCTGGCACATACTTCAGCCATGTCAGAACTTCAAGGAGAGGAGAAAAAAAGAAAAGAAAAACCCTCCTCTCCCCACTTCCAGTAGCAGCGTAAGCTTAAACTGATCCGAGCACTTTCACTGTAAACCGCGATAATGGCCCAAGGCCTGTAATCATGCCTAAATATCATCAGTCCCATATGGGGCCAATGGCTTAGCAGGCCACACAGCTATCCAAGTACACTACCATTTAACCAACTTGAAGTCATGGCCAAGCTCTGAAGAAATACCACCAGAGGCAAAAAATTAAATGTTTAAAGATGATGAGTGAGCTAGAAATGCGGATGGCCTCTGCTACCACCATCATCTTCTTCATCATCAAAATGTATTAATCAAGTGACCATAATACAAAACAATGGAACAAAAAGGGCCATGTTCAGATAGCTTAGTTCGCCACCATTAGATACCTGGTGTTAAATGTTCACATTATCTTGGAAGCTGAGAGCAAACAGAAACTAGAGCTGTGCACAAATGGCTTCTTGAAATTCTCAACCTTATTTGTGGGCAGAGAAACTGGGGGAACAATTTCACTGGATTTTTCCAGGGGGACGAGAAATTCTCAAAAGTTTCTCACAGGTAGGGCTCCCCATTGGCAGGGGTTGTAGCACAGCATCTTTCTTTTTTTCTAAGGGGTTCTTTTTGGTGGGGGGATGGTGCTGCCATGGCAACCGACAACAGCATCAGCTGTATTAGCTGGCTGGCCTCCATTTTGCATCCACCACAATTAGGGATGTATGTATTTTGTAAAATCCATTCCCTCTGCATTGCATGGATTGTCAGGTGCCTTTCGTTCCATTGTCTGCTCATTGATGGAACCAGATTTTTTCCAATGTTCCAAATTTGCACAAATTTGCATTTGGGAAAATTCACATTTGCACAAATTTGCACAGGCGAAAATGCTCAAATCCCCACCAAAATGTGCAAATCTTCCCAAAATGTGCATTTTCATGCTTTAGGCTATGGGGGAAATGTGCATTTTCAGCTGTATTTTAAGTATTTTTCTATGACTAAGTTTGTGTAAAATTCTGGAAAGTAAAAACAAAACAAAACACTGGTCCACAAGTCTGTGGAATCCATGTGACTCAGGAAAAGCCAGTCTGCTGCAGAATCTGCAGGTCGAATTCATAGAAATCTGAATTCATTTGAACCCATTGTGGATTTCTCCAATATCCCTAACTATAATTCAGGTGTGAGGGGACAGTGTTGTATGGATCTCCAGAGAAGCGGTGGAGCTGGTGCTGAGCCAAAACCTGTCCTCCAATTTCCTGAAGGTTTTCTTCCCCCATGAAAGAGGCTTCCATTGTTCTGCCTCAATCTCAGGGTGTTCTGCAGTTTATTTTTCTGGTGTTTTTGAGCTTACCTAATCACTGCAAGGTGGTGAAGGGTGCTCTGTGTGTGTTTTCTTTCTATTACACATCTCTCCATTCTCTGCAGCCTCCTAGGCTGCCTGTGCTTCCTGATCTGAAAAAGCTCTATGGGTGGAACTACCTCATGTTGTCTTCCCCTGGTCTTTAATTGATGTGTGGGAAGCTGAGGAGGCTGCAGGCTGCCAGAGAGATGACTGTACAATGGAAAACAGGCCACTTGTGCACACTCCTCAGCCACCTCTTAAGTAAGGTAAAGCACAAAAAACCAAATCCAACGTATGAGAATTTCTTCAAAATTTTCTTCACTGTTGAATTTCTTTTTAAAAGGAAACTCTTTTCTATCAAATTGAATGAGAATGGTTGAAAAATTGTGAGAGAAATTTTCAGCACACCACTAGCAGAAGTCCATCAGAATGTCCAAGAAATAACACTAAAAGAAGATACAGCAATCATTCTCAAGCTCCTTTAAAGAAACTACAATAAAGCAACACGGGAGAAATAGTTTCAATCCAGCTAGAGTTGCAGGGGCATAATCTTTGTTCGATTGGCATTCCTAAGAAGTGACCTTCCAATAACACAGAACCTTTAAACCTTGCCTGGAAAAAGGTGCTTCTATATTTTGGGACCGCTAAAGTCTTCAAATATGAAGTACATTTGCTCAAGCAAGGGATACTCAGCTCTTGAGCCAAGGGTGAACACGCATGCCAAGATGTAGCTACCAGAGTCTATCTACATCTGGGACCCTTTGCTTAATTAGCATTTTGGCACCATATCCAGCATTAGTAATTAGACATTAGAGAATCCCAGGGAGAAGATGGCCTCTTCTCGTTTCAGTGGAGTAGGACTTATTTTTACGGCAATCTGGCCCTTTAATGCCCACTCCGGAAATGCTACTATGGTGAGATAAAACAATGATTGAAGGCTAATTAACACTTTATTCTGTGGTCAGTGTGGTTCCTCAGTACTCCCACTTAGTTCTACCAAACATGTCAATTTTGATGTTTGGGATGCCCTGGAACCAGGTATTCTGGACAGCGTGTTGCTGGTTTTATTTTTTATGTTTTAATAAATTGTTTAATGACTGGCTTGGCTACCAGAACTCAGATTCTTCTGAGGTTTAATGGTTACTGTGTTAACTGAGTTGCTTAGCATTTCTTAGAACTTACTGTCTTTTTCCACTATGAATAGTTTTCAGCCCAAAACAGACTTTAGAAGATGAATTATTCTGCACTCTGGTGGCTCACCACATTGTTATAATCTGGTCCTACATAACTTGGGAATTTTCTGATTTGGGATGCCTTGGATGTGGGCATTCAAGGAGGTTTTCTGCTAATCCATTTTCTGCCTGGAACAAGCACATAGGTTCTGCTGAGGTTTGCTTGGTTAACTGCATTATTCCCACCTAGTCCTGTGTGGCTTGTCAGTTTTGTCAATTCCCACATTTTTTTTTTTCCGGTTGTTTACCTACTAAGTTATTTACTGCCCAGATCAGATATTGAAACATGGATTCCATTGAGCCTTCCTTGTTCACCATATCAATCCCATCTAGTCCTGTGTAACATATCAGTTTGATCAGCTCAGTTTCCCAAGAAATCCATGGATCCCATGAAACTAAGTATTCCAGCTGTTTTTCTGCTAATCTGCCCAGAATGAACCCTGCAACCTGGATTTTATTTTATTTTTAGAAGTGTAATGGTTCACCTCATTATTACCATCTAGTTGTATGTGACAACATGTGACTGGCTTGCCTCAGAAGTGGCAATTCCAAGCTGGTTTTCTTATAATTGTCCAGAAGAAGTACAGGAAACTGGATTCTCTTTTTTGCAGCATTATTAATTTATTCATTCAATTCATAAGCCACCCAATAGTTCTTTGGGTGTCGCACAACATAGAATAGTCACAATATTAAACATCACAATTTAATTAAATCCAATTACACTACAGCAAAAACACAACTATAAAATCAAGACAGATCACTTTAATGGAGAGCAGGAGACTAAAACACCACAGCACTAAACAATTAAAAGAGTGAGCAAAGAAGTAAAGCATTTCAAAGAGCTAAAATAAAACTAAATCACAGCATAGTGGTGGTTTAAAAGGCCTGGGGAAATAAAAAGGTATTTGCTTGGCATCAAAAAGCCATTAAAGTAGGCACCAGGTAGGCCTTTCTGGTGAGGGCATTCCACACCTTAGGGGACATAGTTGAAAAGGACCTGTCACTCATATTTCATTTGGTGGTGGTCCTCAGAAAAACAGCCTCTGCGGATGATCTCAAAGCATGGGTAGGTACTTATGGAAGAGGCAATCTTGAGATACCAAGGTTCCCAGAATGGTAACTAGCATGTGGATTCCTTAAAAATGTCATGCTTTAATCTTATGAACATCTAGACCAATAAGGCATTTGAATTTTGTTGATTTGATAGCCTGAGAACTGGGTGTTCCTAGCTCTGTGTATATGTGTGTGTGTGTGTGTGTGTGTGTGTCCTGAACTGTTTATTCTCTGGAACGAACATGGGAACATGGATTCTTTGAAGGTTTGTAGCTCATTCTATCATGCCCATCTAGGCTTATGTGTGATGTGAATTTGGTTGACTGGGTTGCCTCTTAACCAGGCATTCTAGCCTGTTTTTTTTCTGTTTAAATGTTTGCTGCCAAGACTGGACACCAGAACATGGATTGTCTGGAAGTTCTGTTGCTTGTTGCATCATTCTCATCTAGGCCTATGTGGCTACTACATTTTGTTGATTCAGTTGCCTTAAAGCCAGGAGTTATGAGCTATCCTTTTTTCCATAAAACCACTTACTGCTTGGAGCAGGCACCAGAATGTGGATTTTGGGAAGTCATGTGGCTCACGATATCATTCCCATCTAGTCTCATGTGTCATGTACATTTGGTTGCTTTTGATCTCATAGATGATAAGCTTGCGGGGGCAGAGACTTGTCTATTTTGCCTATGTAATTCCGCAAAACACCCGGTATACTAATGACAGTAAATGAATTCTTTCTTGCATTCATGTATTGAATTTCTTCCTGCCTCATCCCCCCCAATGAGTACTCAAGGCAATTTTTTGTAAATTGTTCGGCAGATTTTATTCCCCTTCTCTGAATTCTCTTTTTTGTGTTAAGATCATGGTATCCTTCTCGGATGTTGGACAATTTACAATAAAACCATAAAAACAATCAAAAGCAGCCATTCCAGACAAAACAAAATTGAACTGATAAAATGCATACATTTCAATTTAAAAAAGAAACCTTTGAAAATCAAAGAGCAACATTAATCAGTAAAGGCTTGACAGGACAGGACATTTTACCAGCCATCCAAAAGTCAATAATGAGGGGTACCTGGAATGGGAGTTCCACAACCAGGGTACTGCTACACAGAAAGCCCTGTCTTTTTCCCACCAACCTTACGTCTCTAGGAGGTGGGTCACATAACAGGGCCTTGGATTATGAATGCAGAGTCCAGGTGGGTTCATATCGGAGGAGGCAGTCTCACAGATATTTATAGATAAAAACCAGTACTTTGAATTGAGCTTGGAAAGAAATAGGAATCCAGTGGAGCTATTTCAAGACTGGTGTTATGTGGTCCGGCTGCCACGTTTTGCACTAGCAGTAGTTTCCAAACACTTTTCAAGGTTAGCCCAACGTAAAGTGTGTTACAGTAATCTGAACATGAGGTGAATAAGGAAAGGACCAATGTAGCCAGACCTGCTACAGCTGAAGCTGGGCAAGGGCACTCCTGGCCACTGGTGCCACCTGACTATCCAGGAGCAGCTCTGGATCCAAGAGCACTCCCAAGCTGATCTTTCAGAGGAAGTGCAGTGCCATTTAGAGCAAGTTCTACTACGGACCCTGGCTTGGTCTGTTGATTGACAAACTGCTCCTCCATCTTCTCTGGACTGAGCCTCAATTTATTCACCCACATCCAAATCTTCTCTGCCCCCAGATAATAGTTCAAGACTTCGATAGCTTCCTTGGCATCAGTTGAAAGAGACAGAGAGACAGAGAGAGAATCATCAGCATGCTGATGAAACTGAAACCCAAAACTGTGGATGAGTTTTCCCAGTGGCTTCATGTTAAAAATGCAGGGGGGACAAAAGCCAAGGGGCCAAGCAGTAGTCCCCCCAAATAACCTTCTGGGAATGCTCAAATAGTACCAGAATATCCACAATACAATGGCTTCAAATCCCATACCAGCCAAGCATCCCAGAAGGATACTGTGATCTTTACACAAAAAAGAATGCAGAGAATGCAGAGAAGGGGAATAAAATATGCCCACCCCCACTAAGCCTTGTTCCAGTTTTATCATGTATATTTACTTGTACTCATATACTCATCCAGGGGTAGGCAACCTAGTACCTTCTAAATGTTTTAGACTACAACACCCATCAGCCCCAGCCCACATGGCCAATGGTCAGGGTTTATGGGAGTTGCCTACCCCTGCACTAGAAGAAGGTGAAGTCACAGTATCATATGCAATAGTGATATGTTGCAACCAGAATTTATCTAGTTTGTACCTCCCAGAACCGAATGCCGACCCAAACACAATCTAGGGGTGAAGTCCATATGTGTCCAAGCTTACGATATGATTTGCGGAACCAAAAGAATGCATTTGAGAAATGCATACATTTGAAAAACGTACATGAAAGTATGTGTCCTTTGGGGCGGGGGGAAATACACATAACCATGCTTTAATCAGTGGGAGAAAAATGTGTACATTTCAGTAATGCACACAATTGATGTGTACATTGGGAAAAATGAGCACGAAAATACGCATGGACTTTCATGTGGGAAAAACAAAACTCACCACCTGAAACGGACATGAGCTGGGAGTGGGACAAGCTTTCAGGTGGAATTTGGAGTGCCTTGACAAGCTCAATTTTTGCTGATTCACACAGCCCGAATGCTAGGAGTTGTAGGCCTTTTCTCTGTCTAAACGTGCATAGGATTGCACCCTTATCTTATTTAGCACTGTATAACTTCTGGTCCTATTCTGGTTCCTGGTATATCAAATGACAAAAACAGAGTCCCTGGAGGCTTCCTGATTGGTTTTGCAATAGGTCTTCTCCATGGGAAGCGGCACAAGCTCCACTTTGGTGATTTAAATGTGGACCAATCCTGCAGTAGAATAGACCAGGGGCCTGGTTGGTCATTGGTGAAATTATGCATTCGGCCTCAAGTGCTTAACGCAAGTTGGCAAGCACAGCTGTATCCTTAACAGCAAAATTCCTTCCTGCCCTCCACAGGCAGCCCATTTATCCCCCTATAATTCAGCCTTGAAAGGAAGAGTGCCATGTACTATAAAAATAGCCTAACCACTCTAATTATGGAGAGGGTTAAAACAAACAGCAAGCACACGGCGTGCCACCATCTTCACAGGGCTCATGAGGCTGCAGTAATCTGAGCCCACTTGAAAACACAAAGAACGAGACTTTCGAAACGGCGTTTTTGTTTTGCTTTCTACATCCTGGTGGCCAAAGGATCTCCGCTGACAGAGGTCAGTTTGGCTAATGGAGAGTGCTTCAGTACTGACATTCCCCAGACGCTGGTGAGAAAGTTGCCGCTTGCGTCCTGGCGGTTGCATGCAGCCATTCCACCTTCTGAGTACAGCAAAGCTTCAGATGCTCTAACAACCGCGTTGATAAAATCATTCACAGCTTCACTGATCACCATTCTCAAGTGTAGCAGACTGGGTGCATTGACACCCAGCTTTTACTCCGGGGTGGGTGCGAGTCGAGGTCCCTCGGCACAGACGATGCACTCACCACTTTGCAGTTTTCTGTGGTTTCCACCTGGAAAATGCGGATTTCCAAGGTGTAGTTTTCCTCTGAATTTTTCGGCTGCTGTGGCTTCACCACGGTGGGGTGCGCTGTCTAACCATCCCTCGGGGTGCCATCACAGTTTGCGGTGGACATGGAGTGGGCAGTGAGTGTGACGCCGTTTTCCTCCTCCCCTCTCATCCCTCTCTCTCTCCCCTCTTGCTTCCCATCCTGCCAGTGCTCAGCTGAGAGGGGCGCAGTTGCGATGGGAGAGGGAAGTGGTGCTTTGTGCCGAGCAAGTGCAGAGAGGAAGTGGGAGAAAGGGAGCTGTTTTCAAGAAGCAGCAGCTCTGGGGCAGGGTTTATTTCTGATTTTTTTTTTCAATCTGGATTTCTCTCTCTCTGTCTGTTTGTGTGTGATGGATTCAGAGTGAACACTGTTTTTAAAAAGCCCAACACAATTCAGCATGGTGTGAGTAGCAATAATCGCTGCTGAGAGCAACCGCGCCCCTCTCTGCCGGTGTTCAGCTGAGAGGGGCACAGTTGCAATGGGAGAGGGAAGCGATGCTTCATGCCACCACCACCACCATGGAGAGCAACTGCGCCCCTCTCTGCCGGTGTTTGGTAGAGATGGATGCAGTTGCACGCAGCAGTGACAGCACTCCCCAGGTTCCTGCACCACAGCAAAACTGCGCAGTAACTCGCCCCGTATATCTAGCTCATTGAGCATCCGCAGCACAGGAGCTGCGCAGCTACAACGATGCGATGGACAAGTTGGACGCCATGTAGATGCAGCCTGAATGGCTGATCAGCCCAATGAAAGCTTGTAGCCCTAGCTCACGTACATCAGATTGGGATCTGCAGAACTTCCCCTCTGCTCAGAACCACATTCACTAACAGTGCACGCCTATGCATATCATTTCAGAAGCCGTTCCCACTGAGTTCAGAAAAGCGTGTACAGCAGGAGTGCACAACGTGTGGCCCACCAGTGACATGTGGCCCTCCCGGCCTTCTTTGCAGCCCCCACTGCTGCCCCACCAACAATGAGGGTTTTGTGTTTGAATTTATTTTAGGCTACCTTTAAAGCAAAAAAAAAAAGGCATTTATCTTTTGAACAAGGTGCACTTTCCCCCTCCTGCTGCTGCCACATCAGTGAATTTCTACAGCAACTTTGATGGCAAGGTAGTAGGGGGTAGGGGTGCAGCCCGCAGTGGGAGCATTGCGCTACCCTGACCTCTAGATGTTGCTGATCCCAGTGTAATCCCCAGATTGCGCTGGGAGACATTAGAGTGTTGCAAAAGAATTGCTGGTCTACTGTGGGGGAAAAAATAATTAATTAAGGGCTTCCATGAACCCAAAGTAGTCGCTGATTGTCTGCAGAATCTCCTCTGTTCTGGCCTTGCCTCCTTTCAGTCAGCCTCTCCAGGGGGTGATGAATTCAGTTGCATCCCTTCACTGGATAAAATTGGATCACTGGATCACTCCTGATGAGGAGATGCCACAGAAGTCTCAGAAGAGGAGAACTTAAACGGTGGCTCATGGCCTAACTGCACATTATGTAAATAGTGTGGCTTGTAGCCATGTTAGGTTTGTCAAAGATGTAATCATTGGCTTGGGGGGGGGGCAGTATCTTCATTGGGACTAGAAGATGTGGAGAGTAGAGGTTTAAACCTTTTCTCCCCAGCCATGATCTCAATGAAAATTGCTCCTCATGCGTGCACAATTAAACTTAAAAAAATAAAGTTCCCATTGATGCCAATGGGATCTCTCCCCCCCCCCCATGAAGCCTAAGTGCTGAGTGGGGGGAGGGATTTTTCTTCAGGAACATTGCTGGTGAGGGAAGGGTTAAACCTCCCCTCCCCTAATGCTGCACTCTTATTGGGAATCTCCTACACATACACACATGACTGAGATTTATTTATAAATGGACCTTTCTCTAAGCCACATTATTAATATAACATGCAGTTAGACCCTCATTCACAAACACAGGCAGTGGATTCCTTTGGGGAGTTCTAATTTTGCACATGCGAAGAGCAAGCCTTTCTGGTCATAAGTATTAAGAGTGCTTCCATTTTTAACTTGGGGGGGTGCCTTAGCTATCAGGATTTTGGAAAATACTTGCCTAGATGCTGGAATGCTATAGTCAAAACAATGACTACAGATTAGGGAGGTCCATCACCAGGAATTCCGGCCCTTTGGGGGCTCGCTGGATTTCTGTAGCACCCTGGGCTCGACTTGCATTTGCAGGGTGAGCAGCAAGTTTTTCCCAAAATCCGGACACTTGGGGCGGGGGGTTAAAAATATGTAAATAGAAATCTGTGCAAACTGCAGTTGCAATTTGCACAAATTTCTATTTACGATTTCTTAAAAAAAAAAAAACCTCTGGAAAATCTGCAAGCCGGCCCGACATGATGCGGATCAAATTGGGCTAGCTTGCGGGAAAATGAGCTGAAGTCCAGGGGGCTGAGCAGATGAAAGCTCTGTAAGTAGGGATGGCGGAGAATTCTGCCACAGATCTCGGTGAGGTCGAATGCCAGTGCATTCGGCCCCCCAAAACCCATGGCAGAACAAAGCCCCCCACCCCCCCACCCCGCGAAAGGTGCGTGAAACGGAGCACTCACCTGCTGCCGTTCGCGCTGCTCTGCAAATGGCAGCCGCATCTGCGGCCGCCATTCGCTTCATCATTTTAGCCGTGATAGGCTACGTAAATACTTATGTAGCCTATCACGGCTAACGCAGGGACGCCATTTGCGTCCCTGCAGAGGTGGTGATAGGCTACATAAATATTTACGTAGCTTATCATGGCAAAAAGAAAAAAGGAACGCAAACGGCAGCGGCTATGGCAGCCGCCATTTGTGTTCCCTTTTTTTTTTAGCCGTGATAGGCTACGTAAATATTTACGTAGCCTATCATGGCTCAGCGAAGGGACACAAATGGCGGCCACTATGGCATTTGCGTCCCTTCGCTGAGCCGTGATAGGCTACGTAAATATTTACGTAGCCTATCACGGCTCAGCGAAGGGATGCAAATGGCGGGCACTATGCTGGCCGCCATTTGCGTCTGCAGACCTGCCATGCGGATGCACCCGGCCGGCAGTTCCGTGGAGTCGGCCAGGGTAGGATTTTGGGGGAAGGTACAGAATGTCACCCTTCGAAAAGGTAAGTGACTTTCCTACATCCCTATCGGTAAGCTCCATCCCCCGGACAGATTCCTGCAACATCTTTACTACAGTATAGCAGCAGCAAAATCATTCACCTTTAGGGCCAGCCCTACCATTAGGCAGAGTGAGGCAGTCACCTCAGGCAGCAGATGCTAGGAGGTAGCAGCAAGGTGTTGAAGGAGATAACAAAATCATTCACCTTTAGGGCCAGCCCTACCATAGGCAGAGTGAGGCAATCACCTCAGGCGGCAGATGCTAGGAAGGGGCAGTTAGGTGTTGAAAGAGATAACTGTGTGCCATATCACCTGCCTTGCACCCCGTATGTTGGCCTGCTGCTGCCTTCAGATGCAGCAGAGGACACTGTCCCATTGTCAGTGTTGAAAAAAGATTCACCTGCCTGTCAAGTGAGTGTTTGAATATGGAATGCAAGAGGGGATCATCTTGTTTTTTGCTTCCAACAGCAAAGTGTCTTTGGCCGTCCATGCTCCCCCACCCTCAGTTATACTGCCAAAAGGAAGAAAGCTTGAAGCAATCAGGTGTGGATTTTTGTGTGGAAGGGCTCTGGACTCCACTCATTCTGGTACTCAAACACAAATTCCTGGGCTCAGACTTCTTTAAGTCTAAGTGTAAAACTTTTTCAGCAGGCTCTATTTGGTGGATCTCACGGTTCTATTAAAAAACAAAGTACCTCCCACAAGCCTGAAGTCTACCCACCCCTGTTTTAGGTATGTCTGCAGTATTTACAGTAATAGGTCCTTGTTATTCTAATTTCACAATTACACTGAATATAGTTGCACTTTAAAAAAAAAAAACCTACATACACAAGTGAATCAAGAAGTTACGTTTCTCACCAGGAACTTGTTTTAAAAGAGCCAGGGCATTTTCCACACCAGCCTAAAATCCTGTATTTAAAACAGAGCTTTCTGCTTCCATATTAAATGGAGGATCACAACTGACTCCCTTTACACGTGCTGCCCTTCCATCCTCCCCCCCCCCCCCGTATCTGGGTCTTCCATTATCTTTCATTGATCTCGCTCCTGTTCTTGCCGTTTTAACTCTTTGCACAGAGGAAACTGAAGCAGAACACAACAGGGTAATTTGATAGCTCATTATCTGCGATCTATTTAAAAATGGAACAAAGGGCATTTTGTGCCAGAGGGTCTCGGCAGGGTCATGGTGTCATGTAAAGAGCCCACAAACTTCTGTGAAGGAGCAATCTCAATCTCAGGATAAAAGCCCAGTGTGAAGGAGCCCCCAGTGTGGTACAGTAGTTAGAGTGTTGGACTGGGACTCAGAAGATCGGGGTTCTACTCCTTCTCGGCCATTAAACGAACTGCATGACTTTGGGTCAGTCACTAACTCTCAGCCTAGCCTACCTCACAGGGTTGCTGTGAAGATAAAATGGAGAGGAGGAGAACCATGTAAGCTGCCTTGGATTCCTTGCAAGAGGAAAAAGGGTGGGATATAAATGTGGTGGTAGTAGTAGTAGTAGTAATGCCTTCCTCATTCTGATTGGTGGTTGTTTGCTTTTCCTTTCATAGCCATGGGGCTGTGAGAAAGTGTGGACATGTTAGCTATTTCATATGAAAGAAAATTGGCTAAATTAGGTTTATGAAACAAAAATACGTCACTCAAATGGAGCCCAATACCACAAACATGTACAGTCTCAAATGCTGAGACAAAGGCCTTGGCCCAAATCCATTTCTGTTTTTTTGAGGAGTTTGAGGGCATTCGTTACACCAAAGATAAACCCATTTCTGTCTATTTTAGTGTTTGGAAAGCACAGATAAATTCATAATTCTCTGGCAATTTCCTGAGGTACAGAAGTGCATAATTAAACTAAGCACATTAGCCTCTAGCCTAACATACGATCCTTCTGGAAACTCCCTGTATCAGACACGAAACCCAGCAACACACGTCACGCCAACCCCTTCTGAAGTGCCAAGTTGCTTTGGCTGCTTTCCTCTGTTTTCTACCATTTACCACCAGCAAGTTTTCCCTAAAGATTTTCCTGAGTCCAGTGTAGTGAGATCTAACAGTTCCCTCCTTGGCTGCAATTCCTGTGCTTGCTGGCATCTTTGGAAGGCAAGCCACAGAAACTGCTGAACTGTACAATTCATGGAAGAGAGAGGCCATTCCATGCAAAAAGAAAAAAGGGGGGAGTTACATCTAACGGCTTTTGAGGGAGTTCCAGCCCTGTGCTAGCGATGTGAGAGCACGGTTAAAAGCTCCGAGATGAGGATAAATGACTAAAACAAATAGCTTCATTCTTTACGTACCGCTCTTGCTACTGAACTTAAACTCTATCCGTGTGACATATTTGAATTGTTATATGCCTAATTGTATCCATTTTCCATTTGTGTGAAGCAGCTAATACTCCCCACAACTCGCAACAATCCTACCTGTGAATTTGTTGACAGGATAAACTGTGGATTGGATAAAATGGTCTTTGGGAATAGAGCAAGGTATTAGGGAGTTGCAAAGCTATGTGCAAAGGGATCATGTGGGAATACCCTGAATTAAATACAACTGTCTCAATGCATATGAGATGATACCAAGTATAATCAAATTCCAAAAGACTGCAAATGAATCCAAGTATTAAATTTACTTAAAATGCAAATAATTAATCAAAATGGCAGCAGGGGAGGGGGGAGGAATTCATCTCTGTTCAGCATAGAAGTACTTGTATAACAAATACAATTACACACTATGCTAAAGGATTAGAGCCAAGAGAGATGAAATCGCCAATGCAGTCTTGACTCTGGAAACAGCCCGATTTTCAGTCCCTGAATCATTTTGAGTAATGCTTACTCACTCTGACATACTTTCCACTGCACACACACACACACACACACACATACACACCATAATCATTACTAAATAAATTGCTCTGAGTTGTTCTCCTGTATGCTAAAACAAAACATTGTTGTAACCTTTACTTTGAGGTGGGGGTGGGTGGGAAGAAAAATAATCACTTTATCTTTTATGGAAGACACCATTTGGCAATAGTGACTTGAAGAGTTGTTTTTGTTTATGCAAGAGTTCAGCTATGTGTGAATAAAGCAAGCTTCAAGGCACATGGCATGCCGCCATGTTGAAAGTACTGTAGCCTATCATAAAGTAGAAATGATAACAGTGTTTCAGTGTCTGGATGCATTTGGAAAAGTGAGTTCCTTTGATGAATGTTTATGTTTGCCTTCCAATCCATCAGAACTTCGCCTCTGATACACAATAGTGCTGTTTGCCTTGGTTCAGCACATTTTTCCTAATGGCATTCTCACAAACACCTCCAGCCAGCAGCTGCTGATTCTAGATGCCGGTGCCCAGCACAGTGTGTACCAATGGCACACATAAGGATTTAACCCATGTCTGTTTTGGCCCCTGGACTGCAGTGTCTTGAAGGAAAAATCAGAAGAGCGTGACTGGGAGCACAGTGGCAATAGATGGCTCAACATCACCACGACCGTCATCATCATTGTGATTTACAACTGCCCTGAACAAACTTCCAAAAACGGAATAACTCTGGAAGTGGTGAGCTTCAGTTTGGATGCTTGTCAACAAACTTAAAAGACCGGTTTTACACACACACACACACACACACACAAAGAAAAAGACAACTCTGATTGGCTTCCCCTTTCACCACATGTAAAATTGCATAGCTCTTGCAAAATGGCTTGCAAGCCAATTGGATTCCTTCTTGCTTCTATACGCCATTCATTACTTGCAATCTTGTTCATGCTGTTGGACCTGGAAAGTATTTCAATGACATTCATGTTTTAGTATATGTGACTCAACTCGAAGTGGTGGTGAATGTCATTTCCTGAACACTTCTCTACACCCTCTCAGATGATAATGGAAGGTTTTGCTCTGTACACCCACTGTTTGGAACTCCCTTCTCAATAGAACAACGCCTATCTTGGCAAACTTTGGCTCAGGCCAGAGGTGGACAACTTGTAAACTACAACTCCCATCAGCCCTAGCCAGTATAACAAATGGTGAGGGATGACTGGAGTTGCTGGCCAAAACCTCTGGAGGGCAACACCATCCCTGGCCTAGAACAGTTTCTCCTTCCACTGACACGTCGAAAAGCTTTTCTATACAAGAGCTTTCTCTAGCTATTGATATGACTGCAGCTTCTGGGTTGTTTATCTTTGTTCTAACATTGAAATCCTGTGTGTAGTGTGCATAGTATTGCCGGGTATGGTGGCCAGACCTGGAACTGTAGTCCAACTAGGACCATGTGATTTGAAGAACCAATAGGGACATGGCTGGCTCTATATACTGTCCCCCCAGGCTGTGTTCCTTGGCTTGTGCAACTTGTTTTTATGAGTAGCAGCAGCAGCAGACTCCTGATGCATTGCCTTGCCAGGTACATGACTTTCAGTCCATCTTTGAATGTCTCTGGCCCTTTGGTTCTTACCTGCTCAACCTGGTACCTGACCACCAGCCTATCCTTTGACTACAGCGTCTACCTCTGGTCCATTTCACCATCACCTTCCCTTGCCCAGATATCAAACCCCTGCTTGTAGCCTGCCACAAAGCTAGCCCCCAGGCTGACATCTAGTTTGGGAGCAAGTAGTTCAGTTTATTTTCAATCCAGTCCGAAGAGAGACTGGGAGAACTTGCCCATTTCTGTTTCTTTGTCTCTCCTTCTTGCTTCAGGGACCAAAATAAAGCAAGAAACTTCTATTATTCACAGAAACTCTGTAAACGTGAGGATTACAAACGAAGCAACCACTATTCAAATACACACCCCAGGAATTATTCAAATATTATATCTTCACATGGAGGCAGTTGAAAAATACTTCTGTATGGTGGAGATCCAGAACATGAGAAATCTTCTTATCGTGTTGACGACCCCAAACACACGGAGAGTCTTCAAGCCTAGACCAGTGATTATTGGAAATTATGAAGTTAGTATATAATCAGAACCCTCCATGTGGTAAGTTTTATGTTATGACCTTGGGAAAACAGGCTGTAGAACAAGTGACTTTAAAATCTCTCTCTCTCTCTCTCTCTCTCTCTCTTTCTCACACACACACACACACACACACGTGGAGTACCAGTAAGAAGAAATGCTTTTTTGGTAGTGTCACTGCTGAGATGTAACTTTTGATGTTGACCCTCAGAACCTATAGGTTACAGATTAGGGTGGCTACTTACACAGAGCCAAAAAAGAGGAAATACATCACCAAAAAAGAGGACAAAAGAAGACACCGATTTGCATAACATTTGCATATGCTAAGTAATATGTATATATGCAAAATTAGAAATAGTAAATATAATTTAAATAGAAACACTATACTTCTCACCACAGTGAGGGCTGTGGGGTCACCAATACGGGGGTCACTAGAGGCACAGGTGGACTTGGTGACACAGCGCACCTTTTATCATTTAAGGCTGCTATAACAACTACTTCCTTATATGGACAGAGATAACTTAGCTGCAGTTATCCAATCTCTGGTAACTTCTCATTTGGATTACTGCAATACTTTATATGTTGGGCTGCCTTGGAACACAGTCTGGAACCTTCACGGGTCCAAAACAGGGCAGCCAGATTGTTAATGAGAATTGATCAATATGAACATACTACACCAGAGCTTTGTGATCTGCACTGGCTTCCAGCCTGTTTCCAGATGCAATTCAAAGAGCTTCTACCAACTTTCAAAGCCCTAAACAGCTTGGGGCCAGGGGAAGGATTGTCCCCTCCCATATATACCTGCCTGGACCCTAAGACCATCTTCAGAGGCCCTCTTTGGGTGCCCACACCAAGTGAGATAAGGTGGATGGCTACTAAGGAGAGGACCTTTTCAGTGATGGCACCTTGGTTGTAGAATGTAACCCAGAGAGACGCACCTGGCGCCTACATTATGGTCTTTCAGTGCTAGGTAAAGACCTTCCCATTCTCCCAGGCATTTTAGTTCTTTAGTTTCTGTTGTTTTCACATCTGCTACTGTATGTTTAAATATTTGCACTGCTGCTGGTTTTTACTTTGGTTTTATACTGTAGTTTTAAATGTGTGTGTGTGTGTACATACAAACATACATATATATAATGTTTTATCATACTGTATTTTATGGTTTAAATTGTTGTGAACTGCCCAGAGAGCTCTGGCTATTGGGTAGTAAAGAAATGTAATAAATCTATCATAGTGGGGAAGTCTGTGACCGGGGGGCTGCATGCCTGCTTAGTCTGCTGTCTAGTTTCAAGGCCTCTGCTCCTCTCTGTTCTTCTGGCTCTTGAGGTTTAAACCAGACTTGGACCGGTGAGTCCTTCAAATAGGGGACACGTTCAGATAGAGGACTGTCCTCTGGCAGCCCTTCAAATAGAAGACTGTCCTCTGTAAAGGAGGACACCTGGCCACCCTATATACTAATTTGAGCCAAGCACAATGACTTTAATCTAATTTATGGCGTAACCCTATTCAGATAGGTGGCTGCCTCCAAACTCGAAGGCGGCCGCCTATCCAATGCAGGAGAAGCACAGAGGGGATCGTTCCCTCTGCGCTTCTCCTGCCCTGCATTTTCGGCTAGACAGCCAGTTGCGGCTGTCTAGCCACAATAGGGCAGGGGGGGAGGCTGCTGAATGACACATTGGATGTGCCGTACAGGCATTTCTGCCCTCCCTGCCTGGATACGCTCTCTGGGAAGGCCCCTTTTTCGGCCTCTCTGCACTCCTCTGGCCTCGGAGGCAGCGCGGAAGTGTGGGGGAGGTTGGTTCTCCAGGGACCGACCTCGGAGCGTGGGCTCTGAGGTTGGTTCCTGGAGAACCAGATATCCTCTGGCCGTCTAGCCGCTGTCTAGAGGCCGTAGGATTGCTCCCTCCACATATTCATAAAAATGATCGATATCTCTCTCTCTCTCTCTCTCTCTCAGGCAATCTTGCGGCTGCTGGCCACTCTCCTCAGATGCCACACTATTATCTCACTTCTGATGTCACTACAGTCATCAACGCTTCCTAGATTGGCTGAGGGCGAAGCCAACTAAGCAAGCAAGCGCTTCATTCCAAAGTGATCCTGTCCCTCTGCACCTGCACTACAGAGAAAACAGGACCATCAGCAGCTCCGCATCCAGGCATGGGGGAGGAAGTTAAGGTTTATGTTTAACTGGCATCTGTAAGTATGCTGACTGGAGAATTTGGCTATTTCGTTTGGAGTTTAATTTTTATACAAACGGAGAGGCGTTAAGAGAGAATGATTTCTGCTTGCCCTTTCTAAAGTAAATCACAACATGTTCGTTCATTCTCACGACATTCTCACAGCAGTAAATTTGGCACTGAGATCATGGTAATAAACTGGGTTTTCTACACCCATTTTGCGAGGCTCTCTTGGCTCATCTGCCTCCTAATTTGCTGCAACCCACCCTCAATACGGGTTTCCAGTTTGCATCTGGAAGGAAATGGGACATAGATGCCTCAAAATAGTGCCTGAGCGGTGTCCCAGCGGAGCCTTCTTTACGCCATTACTGCTATGTTTATTGCAGCTACAGCATCACAGTAAGCAGTAGTTCCAGAGAAAACTGAAACATGTCTGATCAGTTTTCTCTGGAACTGCCGTGTACTCTGACAGAGGCACAGTCAAAAGTATGAGGCAAAACATCTTCAAAAACACTTACTCATATTGCAGCCTCTCCCTGTGTTGGAAACTTTAGTGCTAATAAATCAAAATAGCTTTCAATTAGACCCTCATTTAGTCATGGTAGGCCAAGAAAAATTTCTCTTTTCAACATAGTTATATCGGGGGGGGGGGGTTCCTGTTTGCTTTCTTATAAATTTGAGAAAAATTATCAAGGTGATTGAGGCTGAAGGCAGACAATAGTTTTAAGAGAGTTGAAGTGGGCTGAAAAGAGATTTCGTTTCCCATGGTGCATACTAGAGCCAAGCCAAAACAAGGGATGCTTTTGTGAAAGCTTCCACATGCTACAACAAATGCCCACCTTCAGCAGTTTTGCAGAGGGTTGTGAATGGGATGTCATCACAAAGCCACTTCAGAGTGAGAGCAGGAGGCACTGCCATCCCTCTGAACTACATTTTTTCCATAGCTTTTGTTTGTAATTTTATAATTAGCCACCTTTCATGCTTTTGTTAGTACTGAATAAAAATTCTTCTCTTCAAAACATTTGTCGATCCATCTGCAGGTGGTGAATTTGGGGAGGCCATTTCAGCAACTTTTCAGGTGGGGGCTTTTTGAAGGTAGGGTGGTCACTTACGCATCACCAAAAAGGAGGAAATGAATCACTAAAAGGAGAGGAGGGGGATAAAAGGAGGTGTGGATTTGCATGAAATTTGCATATGCTAATTTACATGTATACATGCACATTTCAAAATGATTTTAATTTAAACAGAAATACAATTTCATAGTGGGGCAGACTATGACCAGGCGACCTGTGTGCCTGCCTGCTCAGTCTGCTTTCCGGGTGCTAAGTGTCGATGGGCAACTTCAAGGCCCCTGCAGGTCTCCTTTCTTATGGTTCCTTGTCTTTACACCAGATTTGGACTGGCCAGCCCTTCAAACAGAGGACACCTTAAAATAGGGGTGGTCCTTCAAACAATGGACAGTCTTCTGTAAAGGACACATGTCATCCTATTTCAAGGTTTCCTGGATTACCCTTGGATGGTGGGACAATGGTTCCCCCCCCCTTTTTAAGCCTTAAACAACAACAGTGGAGCTCCTCCCAACAGCCACTGGTGGGTGGCTGCCCCTTTTCCTCCCAGAATGCATCAGGCAGAGCAATTCTGCACTTGCAGAAGACCCCTGACTGCACTCAACCACATCGGTAGCATTTGGATGTCCAATGGCAAGGGGATACAGCAAAACGTTGCTCCTCTTCTATTAAGACATATGGCTCAAACAAACAAAAAAACCAAAACACACACACACATGTATTTCTTCAACTCTTGAACAGCACGTTTGTCCTTTTATTATGCCTTTTAAATGATGGGCTTTCACAGAGAGAGAGACAGTGCCTTTGCTCCTTGATTACCCTGCACTTTTCTAGCCTCCCCTGGAGTCGTGGGGCCAGTAATAATTCATGTAAATGATGGGTTTGTCCCTTGCGGTTTGACGTATCGTTCTGCATTTGTCTGGTTAGCATACACAAACTCTGGCATTTCATTAGCTTTGTGGTGTGGTTCTCTTCTCCCCCCCCCCCGCCCGCCCCCTGCCCATCTTTCCTTTTATTACGTTGCTGCTCTGAGCCGATCAAATCACAAACAGATTTGGAAAGTCTCATACTGCTTACATTTGAGAAGGCGCTCCGTGTCTCAGCCGCAACGGCATATCCTGGTTGTCTGAGTTGTAGGCCCACTTGCACTAAAAGAGAAAAACTTTTTTTTTTTGACATGCTAACACCAAAGTTCTTGTGTGAGCAGCATAATGTGGGAGCTATGAGCTCCTGCATAGTCAAGGTACTACTAGCTGTGTATTTTGTTTTGAAAAATTGAAAGCCCCGTGTGAGAGATCCAGGAGAAGCAAAGAGGGAGATGAAGACACCATCATCTGCCTGCTCTCCAGAATCACGCTAGAAGTGCTCATTCTGCTGATCCCTTCCTCACTGTGCTGAGAAACTTAACGTTCTCCTTGTGTGTGAGGAATTTTTGTTTATTTTTTGTTTCAGATTTTTTTCATGGGGGAAAGTTCTTTGTCCAGTGGAAACTCTCTTCTTAAACTGACCTCATAGCCTGATCTCCTATAGCGTAAGCATGGGATGGACACCACCGCTACAGAGAACCTTTCAAAATGAACAAAAATTAAGACTTTTTAAAAGGGAAATTATTTACAAAGGGGAATAAAATGTCACTCTTCAAATAATAAGTGGAGATCGCTTCAGCTAAGGCTCCCAATAGCTTCTCCTTCAAAGGAGATTTCCCTAAACTACACCCCACCTGATTCCTCACAACAGGAATAGAGGTTGTACGCTAGTCTTCCTCTGCCTCCAGCTTGTCCTGCTTCTTCAGGCTTTTAGGGTGAAATTTCAGGGACTATTTGCTGAAGTTCCTCTCTGGTCAGGCATAAAATAGGCACCTAAAATGTATTATGTATAACTTTGTTTGCCCATAAAATTACCATGTTTGGTATGTGAAATGTAAAAGTATCATTTCTTGAGACAAAAATTAAAAATTTACTACTTGGGTTTACTTTTAAATGTTTCCAATTGTAATGATAATTTTAGGAGAAAAGTTATATAGCATACATTTGATGTTCCTAAAGTAACCCCTGCTCCCTCCCTGCCCCTTTACACACCACACACCTTAGGTCCAGCTAGCACCCTTGATCAGGGGTCACCAATGTGATGCCATGGCACCTGCAGGGACCTCCAATGGCACCCACAAAGCTCTCCACTCCCTGATATTAAACTTGATCTCCTTCTGTTCCTGAACTTGCCTCTGATCAGCTGTTCTGTGGACAGCAAGAGAAGGAAAGAGTTGCTTCCTGGCCCCATCCAACTGTCTTCCATCCTTGCAGATCTTTCCCCTTTTCTCTCTCTATCTCTCCACTCTCAGCCCCTAGCCTTGCTATTTCTCTCCACTCAACCTCTTTCCTCACTATCTCTCTCCCGTCCCCATCCCTAGCTTTCTTCTTTCTCCCTGTTCCTAGCCCCTTGCCTCACCCTTTTTCTCCCACTCATCCCTTTACCTCGCTGTTTCTCTCCACTTCCAGCCTCTAGCCTCATTCTTTCTCTCCCTTCTCTCCCTTGCTATTTCCTCCTCCCTTCCAGGCTCTAGCCTCTCTATTTCTCCCCCCCTCACTTCTTTAGACTAGCCAGCCCCTCACGGCAGCCATTATGTGACTAGCCACAACCTCCATGGGAGCCATTTTGTGGTAGCGCCCACAGCAGTTTCTCAAATTTCCAGTTTTGCTCACAGGTAAAAAAAAAAGTTGGGGCCTGTGCTCTAGATACTCTTCTCCTCTAAGTTTTGGGGAAACGCCTCCCTTTTTCAACAAAACCTTTAAAAGGAATTCTAAGATGGGAACTCAGGAACAGTTTTGAGCTTTGCCTTTGCCTCTAGCTAGCTTTGCTCCCTGCTCCCCACCCCCCACCCCCAGTTCTCTTTCCCCATCTCCATTTCCTGCTATTTTGTACTCAGGTTTCGATAGGGATCCAAAGGAATACACTGCCTCGGAAGAAGCCCTCTCTTCTCTGCATATCCCCAACCAGCCTTCCCCAACCTGGTGCCCTCCAGATGTTTTGGACTTGGATTCTCATCAGCCCCAGCCAGCATGGCCAATGATCAAGAATGCTAGGAATTGTCGTCCAAAACGTCTGGAGGGCACCAGGTTGGGGAGGGTTCTGTAGACATTCTAATGAACATGCTTAAAGTTGGGAGCAGCACCTGCCCCCGCCCCACACACACACACTGCATTGATTGTACATGCTCTGAATGCTTGAGAAAGGCCAGAGTTCGCATATTCCTTTGGAACCGTGATGAAGCCTGCAGTGCTATTTTTCCGGTATGAGCAACAGCCATTTTAACTGGTTGACATAAGGCATCTGAGGAGACTGGCTCCAATCTTCAGGTGCAGATCCAAACTATTAACAGTGAAGCAAGCAGCCGTGAATTGCATTGAAAGGGCTAATCTCGCACACTTCCTTTATGGCTGAGCTCTTCTGGCTACATTTCAAGCCATGTGCAGTCTTTGTGGGGATGGAACATGTTTCAGAGCCTGCTTATTTTCTTCACTCACGTGTGACATCCATGCTGTTTAGGGAGAAGTTTGAATGGGAACTGGCAGCACAGTCCTGTAGCTGTCTGCTCAGAAGTAAGCCTCACTGAATTCAATGGGGCTTATTCCTAAGGACATGGGAAGAGAAAGGATTCTTTAGCTCAGCCTTCCCCAACCTGGTGTCCTCCAGATGTTTTGGACTACAATTCCCAGCATTCCTGGTCATTGATTGGGTCTCATGGGTGTTAAAGGGCACCAGTTGGGGAAGGCTGTTTTAGCTGGTCTAATCCATCAACATTTCACCAAAAATGCATGGAATTTTGGCTTATACAAAGCAAAACGTGTTAGACTACCATGCCCAGCATCCCCCAACCAGCATACTGCAAGTTGTAGTCCAACACATCCAGGGGTGCTAGATTGGGGAAGACTGGGGTATTCCTTCACAGACTTGAATGGAGCCATGTCACTGTTCGTTAATACTGTTAATTATTTTTAATATTTAAAGAACACCTTCAATCAACCCAAATCCCCATGGTGGTTGAATGCATTCAAAATACAATTAATCATAACCAGGACATACCCCTAACCCTAATCCAGAGAACCGCTGCCTACCAGTGTCGACAATACTGGGCTAGGTGGACCAAAGGTCTGACTCAGAATAAAGCAGCTTCCTGTGTTCCTCTGAAGTACTATTTCATCATGTGATAACAACTGAAGAATCAATTTCAGTAGCTGGGGCTAAAGGGAAAGTCAGCCTGGCTTTGTCCAACTGCAAGAGATTCAACAGCTTCTCTGACTCTGTCCATCTTCCCAACTATGTATGACAAATTCCATCCTCATGACCACAGCTGTAAGGATGCCTAGATCTGTCCATCCAAAATAGCCAGAAGAAGCATATTCAATTAAATTGGCAAGGGCAGAAATCAAAATTGCTCTAAATGAAAGGACACCGGAACTTTAAGAGGAACTATCAGTTGGCATTAAAACAAAAAGAAAGAAAGGAAAAAGAGCAGGATCTTGCCAAAGTTAAGCAATTTAAAGTTGCATTGATCTTGATGGGAGAATTCACCATATGCTAAAAATGTTTCTCTTTGAAATCAACAAAACTTAAAAGTGGCTGGATTGTGCCTAACATGAACAAATACTCAAGTAACAAAATGCCAAATACTGACGAGCCAATTTATTTTTTAGATCAAATGATCATTTCTAACAGCAAATTCATCTATTTCAAAGTCTGCTTCAAGTATTTATTTCAACACTGTGTTCAATTAGGTGAAGCTCTTTTCATAAATGTTGCTGCAAAATTAGAATGACTAAACAGGAGGAATTGATTATGTTTCCCAGACCAGTGCAGACTGCTTTTGTGTGTGTGTGTGTGTGTGTGTGTGTGTATGTGTGTGAGAGAGAGATTGTTGGGAAATACTTTAGGAAACACTTGTTCGAGAAGAAAATTAAAACATAAAGAAATAAATAAAGAGGAGAGCTTCAGCAGCAGCAGCAGCAACAAAATGATATTACTAAAATGTGGTGGATAAAGGAACCAGATGTAAAGGAGGAGAGGGTTCCTGTACTTTTAATACCTGTATAGAAATGGGAACTTGAGCAAGGGCAACTTTGCTCTTGCCAGTATTACAAGCTGCACCTACAATTCTACACAACTGTCGAACTGTCGAACATAGGGAAACTCCGCCCTCTTTTTCGTCTTGGGCACAAGACCACAGCCCGGGGGTCAAATCCGGCCTAACAGGTCCCAGTCTGGCCACCTGGGATCCCCCAGATGACCACACACCCTTCCCCACATCACCAGGTGGCTCCTGATTCTCCCACCCCACCCCCACCCCCCAGACCGCTGTTGCTTTGGTGGTTTCCTGGCTTTTGCACTTTTTTCCCCATTCTAAAACTAAAATATGCTGGCATTTTTGGTATTTCGTATTTGGCTCTGCCCCCCGTTTGCCTTTGGCCTCTCCCACCATTGGAATGCGGCCCCCAAGAGCTTGTCTGAAATTGAATTTGGCCTTTACACTGAAAGAGGTTCAACACCCCTGGTTTACATGTTCGGAGACCTAGCATTAGGAACAGATTCAGCTGCTCAGTGGTATCTCAGACTAAGCTCTGCCAATCTGGCTCCCTTTATTAGCTACTGAGCTGCAATAGCCATGACCATCAACTGCGGCATCATATCCCCTCCATTTCATTTTTCCGATTTAAAATGTCTCATAGATTATTTCTTTGAGAAAACCTTTGATGGTCTTTTGTTAATTTGGATTTAGTTCATTCCTTTTTTATTTTATTTTTTTGGATTTCCATTACGAAAATGGGAAAAGCTACCTTCCAGCAAGGTCCCTGTTGAAACAAGGGCCGTTGGTGAGGGGTGGTCTTCTTCCCCCAGCCATTTTCAGGGGTGCAGCCTGTCTTTCCCTCTAGATTCAAGTAAAGTCATACTGAATTATATACAAGAATGAAGAACGAATCCAAACAAAATAAAAATTTAATTTGGAATTGGTCAATTTGGGTTAATTTCAGTAATAAAAGTGTGTCTCTTTTGTACCTTTTTCTTTTCTTTCAGGTTAAAGGAATGCACTTTCCTAACACAACCAATCCAGTCCAGGACAGGCTACTTCAGAATAAATGTATCCAGTGTATAAGAGTCAGAAAAGGGCTTTACTACGGAAATAGTAATCTCCATTATAGCTATATTTCCATCTCTCTCTCTCTCTCTCTCTCTCTCTCTATATATATATATATATATATATCCAAATATATTGGCCATATAATCAGATAGTGATCCTTGATGTAAGAATAAGCATTACAAATATACAAATATCCCTATTGTTACTGATGACATGTTGGAAAGTAGGTGAACATCACCTGGTTGGTAGGGAGGAAGATCTTCAGATGAAGAGTAACCTCATCATTGGTCTTATGTCCACATAGTTCCTGGATCTAAATGCTATCGGAATAGTAGGAGAGGAAGCCACATGAAAATAGCTCCAATGCTGCTGCCGCTGACATACAATCACCTTTAAAAGTCATTCATTTCTGGAAACACCATTTGATTTACTGCTTCTAGAGCAGAATATTAGGGAATGGTACAGTTTGACACCAACTTTGTAGATTTTGGTCTGACACACTAAACTGTCCTTATGGCAGTGCTGTGTCCTCTCATCTAGTTTTCACCCACACAGATGTCTGTCTCAGGCCTTTATGTACGTATCTGGGTTTGAATTTGACCAGCTGTGATCATTTTCCCATTGCTCAAACCCAACGCTTCTAGTTTTCCATCCTTCATGGATATAGAAAGCACCTGAGCTGCTTTATACACATTAAATACACCCACATGGTTTGCCAGTTGCATATGCTTTTGCCTGCCTGCCTTTCTAACATTATGAGGCCCCTAACGTTTCTTTTATGATGTTCTTCTGTTCTATTCTTCTCTGCTCTTTGAAGCGCTGTTGTGTTAGAAAAAATGTACAATATAAATAAAATGATGACACTCATTATTAGCATGAAGAAGAAAAAGAAGACATTTTGTTCCAATTATCTTTGCCTTCTCCTCCTCAGCTCCTCCATTTGAAACAATGAGAGTTGCTAGTAAACAAACAATGGGACCATTTTGAAAACTGAGAATGTGATCAAAAGAAGTGGGGAGCAGGAAAACCTGAATTATACGTGAATTATATACATGAATAATATGCATAATTCATATTCAGTCCAACACTGTTATGCATGGAAGTACAAAATTACATTCTTGCTTGCGCTCAAAGCAGTTCTACTAAACTAAGGGTCCATTCAAAATGTTACTCCCTTACCCACACTCAAGCATGTGTTAGCTGCCAAAAATACTAGGGCTGTGCAGGGACCCCCCAGATCCAACTCGGAAGCCACTTTGCGGCTTCAGAGGCGGGCCCGATTTGGCTTGGGCTGATTCGAGGGGGCTGTGACCTGACTCAGCCCTGAACCTGAAGCAGGATTTGGATACCGAACCCCACTTCGGGTCCCCCCCAACACCACAGCACAACCTACTATCTCCTTACCTGGGCCACCTCCTCCTCCTCCACCACCACAGCTGTCACCTTCTCCATTGCCGCCATGCCGGCACACCACCGCTGCCACTGCATTCTCCTTGCTGCCGCTACCACCTTCTCCATCGCCACCTGCCGCTGCACTGCTGCCTTCACCACCGCTGCTGCCTTCTCTGTTGCCACCACTGCTGCTGCCTTCTCTGTCACCACCCACCGCCACAGCCGCCATCTCCTGAGGCCTGGACACACGGTGACTCTTCTTGCAGGGAGTCGCCATTGTTAAAATGGCAACCTCCTGGAACTTCCAGGGAGTCGCCATTTTTAAAATGGTGACTCCCTGCAAGAAGAGTCGCCACATGTCCAGGCCTCAGGAGCTGGCGGCAGTAAAGGAGAAGGCAGCAGTGGCAGCAGCGGCAAAAATGGGATTGACGCACCACCACTGGCCGCCACCACCAGCCACCACCCGCTGCTGCCATCTCCTGAGGCCTGGACGCACGGCGACGCTTCTTGCAGGGAGTCAACATTTTAAAAATGGCAACTTCCTGGAACTTCCAGGAGGTTGCCATTTTAAAAATGGCAACTCCCTGCAAGAAGTCAAGTTGCCCTGCGTCCAGGCCTCAGGAGATTATGGTGGTGGCAGCGGTGGGCAGCAACAGAGAAGGCTGCAGTGCAGCAGGTGGCAGCAGTGCGGTGGAGACAGTGGCTCAGGTAAGGACCTGGAGGCGCCGGGGGGGCTGGGCCGAGGGGACTGGGCTGAGGGCACAGAAGCTCCAAAGCACACTGAGTGCTTCGGACAGCCCCCGACCTGCTCTGGGGCACTTCATGCCCCCTCTGCTTCGCCTCGGAAGGGGCTCAAAGTGACCCGAAGCAGCCTGCTTCGACTTGGGGCTCAGGCTTCAGGCCGAAGCAGTGCACAGCCCTAAAAAATACTCAGTACAGCAGTGATTCATATAGGGGTGAAAATATTTGAAATCTGCTTGCAGCATCAGTTGGGAGTCAAAGAGAAGCAGACCTAATGAATAGAAATTGTTTACTAAAAGACCAGGCATGATTTAGAGTAGCAGCTGTTTATATAGCAAATCTGGTAATCCAATATAAGGCCTAGAGAAAGGGCAGATGGGAAATCTAAAAACATGCCAAACACACCACCAAGTATAATGCATGGAAACTGCCTGTGGTCAAGCAACGTCTTGGGGCACAGGCCTTAGAAATTTCACAGTAGTTTGCAGTAGTGGTGTACAGATTCCCCACCATCTGTTCCGGTGGGAAATCCGTGGGGCGATCCGTTCCTCCCCCCGGAATCCTCCAGAGCAGTTCCGCTCTGCTCAGATTCCGAGGGGGGGGGGAACTGGCTTTGGGGCACTTACCTTCCCTCTTGCCAGCCAGAGCCATTCGCCTCCTCCCTGTCCCAGCCGATTGCCATGTCTTAAAAAAAAAAAAAGGCGATCGAGAGGATGTGCCCATAGACTTATACGCAAAATAGAGCTGTGAATCTCGCGTATAAGCCTATGGACACCTAGACTTATATGCAAGATTCATGACTCTATTTGCATATAAGTCTATGGGCACATCCTCCCGATCACCTTTTTTTGTTTTTTTTTAAGACATGGCAATCGGCTGGGACAGGGAGGAGGCGAACAGCTCTGGCTGGCAAGAAGCAGCCTAGTGCCATTCCGCCTCCAGTCCTCCTGGAGCAGAGGTAAGTGGTCCCGATCCGCTGCGGATTCCTGAGCCTGGATTCCAAATAAGCCGGCCTCATTTGCATCCGCAGCGGATTTCTCTGACATCCCTAGTTTGCAGTCTGGCCTTAATGCAGGCTAGTATTTTAGGGCCAGATGCAAAAAGAGCACAGGGTTCCTGCACCTTTAATAGTTATGTAAAATGTCAAGCTACTCCTCCTGAAATGTCTTTTTCTACACAACTGTTAAAGGTCCAGGAGCCCCATTCTCTTTTGTCTCTAGCCACTCTATTGCTAGCCCACTTTAAGGTTATGCTGAAAACCGCCTGTGAAATTTCTAAGGCCTCTGACCCAAGAAGTTGTTATGTATTGTTTTGCTCTACAGCGCTTTAAGTGGTGGAAATGCAGTTTTAAAATGTAGAAGAAAAAAAGATCAAGCCAAACCTACCAACGTCAATGCTTTAAAAGGCTGAAATTATTTGAAGGAGTTGGAATAAACAATCTGACACTTAACATTGCTAACTTAAAACGTAACAGTAAGTGGAGGACAGGGCTCATAGAACTGCATGGCAGATCACATGCTTTGCATGCAGTTGATCCCAGGTTCAATCTTTAGCATCCCCAACCAAAAGGGTTAGGTAGCAAGTGATGGAACACCACTAACTGAGAGCCCACAAGCTTCCACCACTCAAAAGAGACAATACTGGGCTAGATGGACCCATAGTCTGACTCAGTCAGAATATGATAGTGTTTCATATGTTCAACATACTGTGTAACTAGTTCCAGGCACCCAACAAACTTGAGTTCTTGACAGGGGTCGAGGAGAAATTCGTTCAGTATGCATTTTAATGCGAACTTGCCTAATTTCACACTATCGAACCAGTATGCGAACCAAAACTCAGCAATCCCTCGGAATTCACACTTCCTTGAATTTTGCAATGACATTCTTCAACCAGAAAATGTGTACAAAAATATGTATATTAGGGGAAAACATTTGAGAATGCATTATATTAGGAAGATTGCTTGCAGAAATGTTTATATTAGGCAAAAACGTATACAAAAATGCATGTCTTTGGAAAATGTGCAAAAAAATGGTTATGAATTTTCATATACACTTTTTTAAAAAAATCTCAACATTCAAGGATGAACTGAACTGAAGATTGGAAAAATGAGAAATGGAGAAAAAGCAAAATTGGCAGATTCATCCCTCCCTGGTTCTTGAACAGCAGCACTCCATACCACGTGGCAAAAATACTCAGCCAGGCATCTGCCGTTCATTCAAAAAAAAAAATAAGGGGGGGAAATCAGAACAGGAATGCTTGGGCACGCCAAAATTAGTTCTTAGGATCTCTGACTAAGTTTGTTTATTTATTCATTGATTTGACTTGTACCCTGCCTTTCTACCAAAAACTGGCACTCAAGGCAGTTTTAAATGATGCCAAATTGACAAAAGAGAAATATTTGACACTTGAACTCAGATTCAGAAATTCTTTCCAATGCTCAGATTCATACCAAATTTTGTTTCAGTATCAAATGTCATTCAGAGTACATCATGAGAAATGCCGGGTTGGATGAATCACAGGTCGGAATTAAGATTGCCGGGAGAATTATCAACAACCTCAGATACGCAGACGATACCACCCTAATGGCAGAAAGCGAAGAGGATCTCAAGAGCTTCTTGTTGAGGGTGAAAGGGAAGAGTGCAAAAGCTGGTTTGAAACTCAACATTAAAAAAACTAAGATCATGGCATCTAGCCCTATCACTTCCTGGCATATGGAAGGGGAAGAAATGGAAGCAGTGACAGATTTTATTTTCTTAGGCTCCAAGATCACCGCAGACAGTGACTGTAGCCATGAAATTAAAAGACGCTTGCTCCTTGGGAGGAAAGCTATGGCAAACCTAGACAGCATAGTAAGAAGCAGAGACATCACCTTGCTGACAAAGGTCCGACTCTAATCAAAGCTATGGTTTTCCCAGTAGTAACCTATGGCTGTGAGAGCTGGACTATAAGAAAGGCTGAGCGCCGAAGAATTGATGCTTTCGAACTGTGGTGCTGGAGAAGACTCTTACGAGTCCCCTGGACTGCAAGGAGGTCAAATCAGACAATCCTAAAGGAAATCAACCCTGAGTGCTCATTGGAAGGACAGATACTGAAGCTGAAGCTCAAATATTTTGGCCATCTAATGAGAAGAGAAAACTCTCTGGAAAAGACCCTGATGCTGGGAAAGATCGAAGGCAAAAGGAGAAGGGGACAGCAGAGGATGAGATGGCTAGATAGCATCACTGATGCAATGAATATGGACTTGAGCACGCTGCGGGAGAGAGCGCAGGACAGGAAGGCCTGGCGTGCTATGGTCCATGGGGTCACGAAGAATCGGACATGACAGAATGACTGAACAACAACAACAAAATCAAATGTCATCAAAAAGGTTTGGTTAAAGACTCTCTAGTGCCAGTTCTTGCCATATGGGAACAGAGTCAATGATCTATGGTTGAAGCACACCTTTATTTCTAAACGATGACATCTGAAGCACACTTCCTTGGAAATACATTCCACTCAAATCTGTAATTGTATGTAGCAAGGGGAGGCATAAGTCATACAGGGCACAATTCTACACCCACTTACCTGGGAGTAAGCCCCATTAAACTCAGTGACACTTCTGACTAGACATGTACAGGATTATGCTTTTAATCCCAAAATTTGATAGGCTCCATCCAAATCTACTGGCCAAGAAACCCAAAGTACAAAACAAAACACTGAAATCTGTAATTAGAGATGGGTGAACTCACCTTTGCCCACCCTGTGCACCACTCACCAGACCCCTGCTGGCAACCCAACCCTGTTCGCTGCACATGAGGAGCCTCTGGGTGGTCTGTGGGCACCCAGTGAGTGGTGTGAGGTGGATGTCCTGCTGCTCCAGTAGCCACCATTTTGCACAAACTGATGGCTAGACCTTTTTTGTAAATTGTCATTTTGTGCAATGTGGCAGCCATAGGGCCACTTACGCAAAATTACAGGCATAAATGGCCCTATTTATGGCTGCCATTTGTGCAAAAATGTTAAGCAAAATGGTTGCTGATGGGAGTCCCCATCGCCACCTGCCAACCCATTGCACTCTCCTTGCAAGGAGAGAGTGAGGGGTTGACAGATGGCAGAAACATGTGAGCTTGCCCAACTCGTGACAAGTTCTGAATGCTCAGGGATATGTAAACAGGAATCTGGGAGGCCTAGCTGGTGATAGCTGGCCAAGCTCTACCTCCAGACCAGATTCCTCTGACATCCCTATCTGTGACTGTATGTAGCTAAGGAAGACAGATGTCATACGGGCTGCAATCCTACACCCACTTACTTGGGAGTTAGCCCCATGAATCTCAGTGGGACTTACTTCTGACTAGACACGTACAGGATTATGCAGTGAATCCCAAAATTTGATAGCCTCCATCCAAATCTGCTGGCCAAGAAACCCAAATGTGCCAACCCCCAAAGTACAAAGCAAAACACATCTGGTACTCAAAATAATAACATATTAGATGCTTTTACATATATATCTTTATCAGTGTTTTTTATAAACAAAAGTAGTAAAAGGACCTGGCTTTGCACAGGTTGGAATAGCCCTTAGTTTACAGCAAACTTACACAGTTTTCAGAGTCAGACACATTGTTCCTGCCCCATCTGAGGGAACCCATACCTGCTGGCACACCTAGGCACAGCCCCCTACCTTGGTGCACCCCTATAGCCCCCTGAGGGAGGGCTCTGTCCATTCTATTCCCCTGAGAGGGGGCTGCCCCACAGCAGGGGGGACTGGGCGGGCATATAACTCTGTCATTCAGCCTACTAATCTCTCCTGGCCTCAAACTGTATGGAGTGCAAAGCTGTGCATTGGTTAAGGAAGTCTGCCCCTAGAGACTGAAAATGTTACTGCAGGCTTTGACCACATGGACACATTTAAACTAGTTAAAACTAATTAATGAGGTTCAAAAACAAAAAACAACTCCAGGTTCAACACCCCTAGAAACCCCTTAGTATGCATGTCACGTTCCAGGTGTCTGGGTTTCATGGTCTTGGAACTATGGCACCAATGACATACAGGGACATGATGGACAAGACAGGGACATATCCTCTTTTATTATTATAGATTAACAAATGGTCCCAGCTTTGCACAGTTGAGAATAGCTCTTATGTCGATACAGCAAAGGCTGCAAGCAAACCTATGCAGTTGTCAGAGTTGAACACATTGTGACTGTCCTGTCTGAGTGAAGCCGTGCCTGCTGGCACCCCTAGGCATGGAGCATGCCTATAGCTCCCAAGCGAGGGGTCTTCCTACTCCATTCCCCTGAGGGGGGCTACCCCACAGCAGTGGGGAAGAAGTGGGCAATTAACTCTGTCCCTCAGCCTACTAAATAGCCTTTAGTTTGATGCGTTGAAGCCTTCAAGCAAACCCACATAGCTGTGCGAGAGCTGGGCACATTGTGCCCATCCTGTCTGGGTGAAGCCACACCATGTTCCCTGCCATGGCGCACTCCTATAATTTCCCCAAGTGTGTCTCTCGGCCTGCTAGTCTCTCTTGGCTTCCCTAGTGACTGAAAATGTTGGAGGGGTCTGTCCACGCCATTCCCCTGATGCGAGGAGGGGGCTGCCTCATACTAACTACTATACTAACTTCCAGAAAAAGTGAACATGGATTAATCTCTTCAGGAAATCATAAAAACACAGTATATCTTAAATCAAATGTCAAATAACCAGACACATCATTCAGTAGCTTGATCTTACACATCAGAAGTAAGTCCCATTGATTTCAGAAGTAAATCCCATTCATTTCAATAGGACTTACTCTGGGGTAACTGTGTATAGTTATTCCCATATGAACCTGCCTGAAGCCTGGGTTCATCATATGGGGCCCTGCCACATGTCCCACCTGTGAGGTTGGTGGAGACTTGAGGCAGGGCCTTTTGTGTAACAGCACCCTGGTTGTGGAACTCCCTCGCCAGAGAGGTTAGTTCATCTTCCTCATTTTTGGCCTGTAGATGGCTGTTAAAAGCTAGATTGTTCTGCAGAGCTTTCAGTGATTCATGATGCTCCTTGAGGATTCTCCCGTAGGCATAGAACTCTGTCCCCTCAGCCACCTAGTCTCTCCAGGCTTCCAACTCTCTGGGCTGCAACAAAGCTGGTTAGGTTAGTCTGTCCCTAGTGGCTGAAGATGCTATTGCAGGCTTCACCCACATAGGCACATTGGACACATTTAAATAAATGGAAACGAACAAATGCATTTTAAAAACAAAATAACTCTGAGATGGACACCCCTAGGGTCCTCTTAGTATGCATGCCAAGTTTCAGGTGCCGTGGTTTCACAGTTTTGGAATCTATAGTGGTGATGGATGGACAGACAGACAGACATCCTCTTTTATTATTATAGATTATAAGAATATGGCCTATCATCATCTGTGAAACACAGACCTATTAATCTTGAAAGAAACATTGAGCCACAGGTTTTCAACAAAATCTGAATATATCAGACACTCTTATGTGCACAAAATGAACCCACCGTATCTGTACAGTCCCCAAAACAGCCATCATGTTATATGAAAAGTGGATTGGATCTGAAAAAGGACTCATAAGAATTGTTCTCTTAACAATTACATGGGCCTGACTGCCCCTGTCCTCATGGCAAGAATGAAAAATGGCAAACGTTCACACATATTATTGATTGAGATCATTGCTGGAGTAAAGAGCCAGCATAGGGTAGTGGTGAGAGAACTGGACTGGGAGCCGGGAGATCCGGGTTCTAGTCCCCACTCAGCCATGGAAGCTCACTGGGTGACTTTGGGCCAGTCACAGACTCTCAGCCCAACCTACCTCACAGGGTTGTTGTTGTGAGGATAAAATGGAGAGGAGGATGATAATGTAAGCTGTCTTGGGTTCCTTGCAAGAGGAAAAAAGGTGGGATATAAATGAAATAAATAAATAAATAAATAAATAAATGATAAAATTGGTCCCACTCCACTTGACACTGGAATTATTTTTTAATTTGATCCATCCACTATTTTTGCCTTGTACTTGGGATAAATTAATGTCATTTACCCTCAACTAAATCTATTCCTTATTTATTTATTTATTTAACTCCATTTATTTCGGGTAAATGCCATCATCTCGAGACAAGTCACTATAATTTATGATATTTGTTAAAACTTGCAGTCTTAACAATAAGCCCACACAGAGAGGGAGCATCTGACGAACTAAGACACATGCACAAAAAACTGCAACTCCATAACCTTTTTGGAAATATTTCCGTGTTTATAAATACAAAACCTATTTATTCTCTCTTTCTACAGATACTGCTGTAGGTGCTTTACCCAATAACCCGGACTATTGAGAAAAGATACAGAGAAGCAATACATCACTGTTTTGCTTGTCTACATCTCCAGATCTTTAAAGTACAATGAACAAAGTATATTGTAACATACTTCAAAGTCTTCCCAAAACATGTTCCACCAGGTTTTCATGACGAAATATTTCTTTACCTTCACAGTTTACCAGCTAATCTGCTAAACAAGATTTTTCTTTTCTTCATACATTAGTTTCTGTTTACACTTCCTGCTTCCTAGTTACCCATGAAAGCAGTGTGACTCGATATTGGGAAGGGATCTATGGTGATCAAGATTTTAAGGATTCCTGTTCTGTCATTTGCTTGTTTGGAGAAAGTTGCTGAAAGAACCTGAATGACATTAAGTGCTGAGGATTAAGAAGGACATTCTCAGGGCTCACACATCCTAAAGTAAAATGTTGGTTTATAAAATATTGGCCAGTGGATCTAAAATTGGAGATATGATGGTTTATTGAAGAGCTGAAAGAGGGAGGAGAGTACATCTACATGTGAACGTCACAACATGGTCTATAAACCATGGTTTATCGTGACAGAAATGAGCCTAACCTCTCCCCAGACTCATGTGTCCCCCTTCCCCTAGCCTCCTCTGATTCCATTTTTGTTTAACCACAGTTTAGCACAGGAGTGGCTCCCAGGAAGGAGAGGAGAAGCACCCCTCCAGACAAAAAGTTTGCCATCCCACCCCATTTCTGGACCTCTATAGTTACTAGAAGGAAAGGCACATTTCACATACACAGAGTACTTTTCTGGAGGAGGAGGAGGAGGAGGAAGGGAGAGCAGTGCCCACCATGGGCTCACTTCCTCATGTCAGTGAGAGAAATAGGGTGGGAAAGAGAACTTTGGACCTGGAAGGTAGCTGATGATAGACTCCCTTCCAAGCCACTGAGAGTCAGCTCTCCTCTGTAGTTTAACTGGGCTCACTCCCAAGTATGCATGAACAGAATTGCAGCCTTAATTGCCTGCAGTGGCAATACAGACGTTTACACAGAAGCAACTCCTATCCCACTATGTTCAACGGAATGTATTTCCCATACTGGGTGTTATGTATCCTGGGGGCTTAGTTATGGTTTTGAACCCTGGGAGCTACTGTAGAGTTGGAAGTAGCAGCAGTGGGTGGAGTTTCTGCTAAGTTCTTCATTTCTGTGTCTGATAAATAAAGGACAGTTGTGTTTGAGGCCAGCTGAGTCTTACAGCCATTCCCTCTACCTATACAACACTGCCAATAGAAAAGATACTCCAAAGCCCTCTACCTTGAAGCTGTTCTTAACTCTTTTGCAGAATTGCATAAATATTGGCAGATTCAACTGATTATCCACATATGTGCTTTGCCTCAATTTATTCTCCTCCCTTCCATCTCATTGACCACAAATCTGATCAGCCAGACCCTTATTAAGCCTGGATACCCAACATGTCTTGGGTTTCCTGGTGTACAGGGCCCAGGGGTTTGTCTTCTCTCAGTTTGCCCTTGCGAAGCAAACCTATGCAAGTCTACTCAGAGGTAAGTGCCACTGAATTCAATGGGACATATTCCCAGGTAAGTACATAGGATTGCAACCTTGGTTTTCTCTCACTCACAGTGCCTCAAGACAAAGCTTTTATTGTGAAATAGCTCCATCTCATTCAACAAGTCAAAGCACATCTGTGTGCATTTTTCAAAAGTAGAGATTTTTTCGTGTGCATTTTTTAAATGCTGTGGAATGCATTTGGGGGTCCGTGAACCATATTGCAAGCTCGGAAATGTACGGACATCGACCTCAGATTGCGTCTGCGTTCAGTCCGGAAGGTGAGAACTGGGTAAATCCTGATCAAAAACAAAGTGAAATGAATTTCTCCCTATTTGTAACCCTCCCACGATTTCTTTCCTCTTTTTTCTTCCCACAGACAATCCACTGAAGAGAGAAAGATGGAATAGCTGCACAATGGTAGCGCTAGGAGCTGTCCATCTGGAAGCACCTGGAGATTCTGAATTCATGGTTTCACCTGCACTAGGTCAAAAGGAATTGTGTTTTCTAAAGAAACCCATCCCTGTCCTGTCTGCCTAATTTGTACATTGAGGAAATGTTTGTGTATGGACTCTAGTTTGCTTGAAAGCCCTTTTTCTTGGTTTGTTTTCCCTTACTCTCATTTGAATTTGGTTGGTTAATACTGGCTATATAAAATTAAATTATATCAACTAAATTCACTTCATCAAAATGAATAGCACTTATTTCAAAGAAAATACATTTTGGATGGGAGCGCTGATTTCATGTCATTTCATGTATTATATTTCTATAGTGCCCAATAGCAGAAGCTCTTTGGGCAGTTTACAAAGATTAAAAATCCTAAAAATGCAATATTATACATAGTATAAAAACTGTTTACATGCAAACATGTAAACGGACAGCACGCACACATCTCTAAACAGTTTTAAACAATCAACATTAAGAAAATCCAGAACCTGGTTAAAACCTTATCATATCCTGCCAAAAGCATGAGAGTAGAGGAAGTTCTTAACCTGGCTCCGGAAAGATAATAGTGTGGGTGCCAGGTGGGCCTCGTTGCGGAGATCATTCCAGAATTGGGGGGCCATCACCAAGAAGGCCCTCTCCTTTGGTTCTACCTTCCATGCCTCCCTTGGAGGATGCACCTGGAGGAGGGCCTTAGACAATAAGCCTAGTAAACAGGAAGTTTCATGCTGGGAGAGGCGCTCTGTCAGGTATTGAAGTCCTGAGCTGTGTAAGGCTTTATAGGTCAAAACCAGCACCTTGAATCAGGCTCAGAAACATACAGGCAGCCAGTGCAAGTGGGACAGAACCAGTGTTATATCTTTGGTCCTTCTTGTCCCTGTTATCAGTCTGGCTGCCACATTTTACATGAGCTGAAACTTCTGAAGCGTCTGCAAAGGCAGCCCCATCTAGTGCGCATTGCCATAATCTAACTTGGAGGTTGCATTGTTATATGTGAAATAGACTGTTATTTCTCTTTCAGATATCTAACGAGTGGGACACAGCTCTCCTACCCAGAAATGCACTTTGCCCTTCTATGCTCCCCTCCAAAAATGTTCTGGAGCCACCATGGGTTTAGTGTTATGTCCGAACCTTGTGGTCAGTTTTAACTATGGTTTGTTGAAACAAGCCAGCTGCATAATCCCTGGTTTGAATTTGGCCTGTTTCAAACAAAACATGGTTAAGTTTAACTAGTTTGTCAGTTTGGACAACAACACTGCCAGCTGTGGTTAAGCAAAAATGGAAGGAAAAGCTTCTGAAGTCCTTCTCACAACCTTGCCAGAAGAGGAAAGGAGAGGGGGGAGCGTATGAGCCTAGGAAGGAGGCTTGGTTTGTTCCCATCTCACACAGCCTATGTATGCTTATCCCACTACCATCTTCGTTTGTAGGTTTTTGCAGTGCTGTAAAAACCTACAAAACCTGCTTGGACCAGAGATGACAGTGGAATGTAAGAAATAAGCATGTACACCCTGGAAAACAATGCATACATATCTCTATCTCTATCTCTATCTCTATCTCTATCTCTATATCTATATCTATATATCTCCTTTTCAGCACCCTTTGAAACTAGCATCTGCCTCCAGCCTATTATAAGATGGGGAAAAGAACCAAGTCATTAAAGGGTTGGAAGTCGGCACCTAAAAATGCACTAATGATACTGAAGAGTTAGGTTTTAGAAGGAGATCTCAATGCTGAACTTAAAAGCAAACGTTTCAAAGTTCAAAAATTCACATTTTAAGAAATGTGCATGTACACATTTTACAAAGTGTCTGCAAAATTTTATTTCTCATGTTGCCAAGAATAGAAGGTTGTGTAAGGACTTATCAAAGATAGTTGCCAACTTTCTAATTAGCCACAAGACTCAGATAGTTAACTCAGATAGTTAATGGGATTGTGGTAGCGTTGGCAAATTGAAGCTACCCTGACGTGCTCAGCAAAACAGCAACACCAACCAAATCAATGGGTTCAGATTACAAGAAGAGGATTTCTATTAAACAGGTGCCAAAGGAAAATGTATTAAGTTGCACAATAAGTTTCAAAATCTGATTTTTTAAAAACGGTTGAATATGATTGTTTTAGAATGTTGATTTTTTTCCCTATTAATTTTAATTTCTAGTGATATTTACAGTCACAAGGAAGCTCTCTTGTACCGAATCAGTTCACTAGCCCATTTAGTTCTGTACTCTCTGCACTGAGGCAGCAGCTCTCTGGAGTTTCAGATGGAGCCTTCCCCAGTCCTACCTGGAAATACCAAGGACTGAAGCTGGGCCTGTTGCATGCATTGAGCTGTAGCCCTTCCTCTTCCATTGCCCCTGACAACATTTATCAGAAGATGTTGGACAACTTAATTTTTCCTAGGTCCCTGTTTGAGGTTTCACCTCCTCTGTTTGCTCTCTGGCTATTAAAGGCATAAAAAACCTTTCTAGAAAACATGATAGCCTCCCTTCTCTGTGTTTTGATATGCTTTAGTTTAGGGCTTAGAGGGATTGGAGTTCATTGGAAAACCAAACAGGAAGAGCTCTAGTGGAATGGCAGCAAAGCAAAAAAGGAGAATTCACAGTCCTGACTCTAGAACCTCTGAACATGGGCAGAGGGCATTTTTTTCTGTGAGTAACAACCACAAGCAACACGAGCAAATCTGGAATTGGGGCAAGGGCTAACCAGGTATGTATTTGGGAGCAAAACACATATGCTCAGTTTCATTTGGGCTGAGGCCTAATGACTGAAATGAAATAGAATCCCAAGGAATTTCCATTGTAGAGCAGGATTTTCTGTGGAAATTCCAGCAGTTAAAATGGAACTAGCAACAGTATTCCTTAGGCATGGTCCACACCTCTCTACTTTTCCAAACCCTATGGGCACTGTCCATCCAAAGTTAAACATTTTTAAATCCTACTTGCTGTAATGGAAAAGTTTATGTCATTTCCTCTTAAACCAAGGGGACTTAAAGGTGCTTAACTGTGGATAGATCCTGCTGTGTGACCTTAGAGGCTAATATTCTATTCTCATGTCTCAAGTCATCATGTAGTAAGTTTTCTTTTTCCAGTTCCCTGCCTCAGTCTACCCATTATTCAATGGTAACAATTACATTCTTCTCCCCTATAAAGTGGTGGGGTCCATTTTTAGCTGTCTGCTATAGAATTAACGAGATGTCTTGTTAATTCTACAACAAAATGTCTCAGCCAGCCTGCCATGCCCTTTTCCAGGATATTCCATTAAACTTCCTTCCCACATTTTCCACTTCCCCACAACAGTCAGTCAGCATTCCACAGACACCAGGCATCATCAGTCGTCACTGAGCTGTTTTATGTCCCACCTCTTAGGGGTGGTTTTTTCCTAAAGTTTTTTGTACTTCTGCAAATACTGGAGTTCCTCTCTTGGAAGTGTGGGGTGCCAGGGTGGAAGAAGACAAGTATAGATGCTTCGGCCCTCACAAATCAAATGTGAGAAATCAGCCAATGTACATCTGGTACTAGATTTTCCTTCCTTCCCAGTGTGATTAAGCAAAGCAATGCCTGTCATTAGCCCCTTGCTCTGTTCTTGAACTGTTTTCGTATCTTCCTTCTCTCCCCCTCCTTTATCTTTCCCCTGCATCTAAATATCAAGCCAGGGGTGGGCAACATGTGGTTCCTGGGAAACATGCACACCCCACCACCAATGTGACTTGACACCCCCACTCCCCCAAAACATTTTAAAATATTCTTATTTTTACGGGGGGAAATGGCATCTGGGGCGCTGTTGTTGTTGTTGTTGTTCAGTCGTTCAGTCGTGTCCGACTCTTCGTGACCCCATGGACCATAGCACGCCAGGCCTTCCTGTCCTGCGCTCTCTCCTGGAGCGTGCTCAAGTTCATATTCATTGCATCCGTGATGCTATCTAGCCATCTCATCCTCTGCCGTCCCCTTCTCCTTTTGCCTTCAGTCTTTCCCAGCATCAGGGTCTTTTCCAGGGAGTTTTCTCTTCGCATTAGGTGGCCAAAATATTGGAGCTTCAGCTTCATTATCTGTCCTTCCAATGAGCAGTCAGGGTAAGGTCAAATCTAACTTGTTTGCAAGCTAGATTTGACCCTTTTAGGGCTCTGTAGCTGCTTCATAGCTGCTACACTATTTTTTTCATTAAAAAAATATTTTTAATTCATTTTCAGGTCACCCAGCAGACTATGGCCCATAAGGGACTTGGGAGCGGGAGTGAACATGGCCCCCAGACCTCCCAAAGTTGCCCACTCCTACATTAGACATGCGCACAGAGAAGAGATTAGGGCATGCACTCTGAAAGGGCTGTCCCCTGAGCATGTGAAGTTATCAGAGCAACATTGTTTGTACATGCCTTTATTAGGACCAACCAAAAGCCCATAAAAAACGTTCAGGTTTTGCAGAACTCTTCATCAGGCTAGGTGGTTCAAGAAGCAGAGGATGTGGGACAACGCAGATGTCTTCTTTATTTTAATAGTATATTGTTTGTATAAACAGCCAGTGCCACCCTCAGAGTAGGTACTCTGCAACGTTGTAGTACAGACCAGGGGTGTAGAACCTCTGTTACTCTCTGGGCCGACTTCGGAGAAGCTCACAGTGGCTGCATTCCACTGGTGGGCGAGGCCGAAGGCAAAAGGGGGATGGGCCAAAACACCAAAAATGTCAGCGTATTTTAGTTTAAAACTCCTACTGCCAGCAGCTAAGTCTTAAACCAGGCATTTCAACTGTTTAGACTTAGCTGGGGGTGGGGGGGATACAGCAAATTCTCACGTGAAGAAGCTGTAGACTTGCCCACCGCTTTTTAATGACAAGCAATTAAATATAAAGCCTGGAAAGTCCCTGGCTAGATTGGACAGAAGTGCTCAGTTACAAAGCTCCTAGGTAATCCTGCCACAGGATTATTATCGAAGAATCGTTTGCCAAATGTCATTTCACACTCTTACGATGACGACTCTCTGCCCTCCCTCACCAAGCACAGCAAGTCATTTCCCTCGAATATAAACATTTATTATGGGCTTTTATAATTATAAAGCCAGGTCAGGGGCCCACGGGGAACTTGTTTATCTGTCTGAGAATCATCAGTGAAGCAGAAAATCGGTGCTGTTCATACACAGCCTGCTAAAAGTCATTGCTTGCTGTGCCAAAGTGAGGATGATTCGGTGTGAAATGAGATGGGCACTGAACACAGGATATAACTAGCACATGACAATAATGAACAGCCATTGGTATTTAACCCAATGCCCGGTCATTAGCTCTTTATGACTTTGCACACAGCAGTGCCTACGGAAAGGAAGAATTTATCACAGTTTAGTGCTGACAGCAAGCACCAGGCGGGGGGTCGGGGGGATACCTGCGTGACAATTCAACCACTAGGCAGGAAGGTTTGGGTGGGTGTTTTTAATGAATGTAGGGCACAATTCTATGCATGTTTAGACAGAAAAAGCCCTACAACTCCCAGCATTCCCCAGCCACCATGTAGTTGAGGCTGCAATCCTATGCTCACAAGTAATTAAGGCGGCAATCCTATAGTCACAAGTAATTAAAGCTGCAGTCCTATATTCACTTACCTGGGAGTAAAGCCCATTGAACTCCATGGGGCTTATTTCTGAGTAAACATGTATAGGGTTGCATTGTAAACCTAGATATGATTCTACATGCGCCACGTATTAAAAAAAGTAGCATAGAAGTTATGATGACGATGACGATGATAGTTAAGTTATTGTGATGATTTTGACTCGGACTGAGAGACTGTGCATGTGTAACACCTCTGTTCCTGCTTGTGGCTGTGATTCCCACCCCCACCCCACACGTGACAGCTTTTGCACCTAGAAAATGTCATGTAAAATTACCATTTCTGCCTATGGTGAAAGGATTCAGACCATCCGTTCATTAGAGTGGTGTGGGGGAGAGAAGTGTCATAATCATTGGCTCTAACAGGAACACAAGTGAAGGGGGAAATGTGTTTAACAAATGCTTCATGGACTCTGATAGCTCTGGAGTTTACTGTTCGCACTATGTCATTGTGTATGAATGCATATTTGTTGAATACGTATTCAGATGTATTTGATCTGCTCTTGGGTGATTTCCTCCCCTCTCCTGATTATATATTCCCTAGCACTTCTCCATACTTATTTTCTATCAAATGTTGCCTTTGATTGATTAATTTTGTGGTGCTTCCTTCTTTTGGTTCATTCGGGTATGGAGAAACATCCTTATATCTTTTTCTCTTTCTTTCTTTCTTTCTTTCTTTCGCTTTTGCTCCTCAGGTCTCCATTCAGACCAAGGAAAGCACTTCTCCTATTCCATGGCACCACTGGGTATTCTTTAGCAAATGGAAGCACCTCATCAAAGGATTCCCATGCAAAATCACTGCGGTGCCAATCCAGTTATGCATTTTATTTTCCCCTATTGTGTATTTCTTGTTTGTTTCCATTCATGTTGATAGAATTTCTTCCCTCAGACAAAGCATTTGCATGTTTTGTAATGAGTGCTTCTGATGCAAAATGCTAGAAGTATCACTGACAGCTATTTATGCAATGTATTATTTACCTTCTAACATAGCATTCCTGTTCTCATCTTGTGCTTGTTAAAAAGCTCCACATGGTTTTGGAAGGATCAATTAATTTTGGAGGAGTAGAGTACATTTCATTTTTGGATGTCTTGTATTAGGAAGTGATAGCCATTGCTATTTTTTCTATAACTATGCTCTCTCTCTGTCTCTGTCTTTGTCTCTCTCTCTCTCGGTGTGTGTGTGTGTGTGTGTGTGTGTATTAGATGATAGATAGATAGATAGATAGATAGATAGATAGATAGATGATAGATAGATGATTAGACAGACAGACAGACAGACAGACAGATGATGGCAACACGCCCTCTTTTGTCTGCATACATACAACTGCCATGGAATTTACATGCATACATAATTTGTATGTAAATTATGGCAAAGCACATATGCAAATAATCAGCTGAAATTGAATTTACCAATATTTATGCAGTTCTGCAAAAGAGTTAAGAACAGCTTCAAGGTAAAGGGCTTTGGAGAATCTTTTTTCTATTGCCCATATGGGAAGTATATTCCATTGAACATAGAAGAATAAGAGTTACTTCTGTGCGAACATTCATAGGCCCACACTGTAAGCAATTAAGGCTGCAATCGTATTCATGTTTTCTTGGGAGCAATGTGGCATATTAGGTTACGTTGTGGCAAATTCTGATGCAGTGCAAAGGATTGCAAGATTTACCAGGGGTGTCCAACCTTTTTGGGCCCATGGGCACATTTGGTATTTTGGAAAAGTGCCCTGGGCACCACCACAAATTGGCTGCTGTAAGGTGGGGGCAGATCACAAAAACGTTGGGAACACACACACACCCTTTATCTCTGTGTGTGTGTAAATGTACACCCTGTGTGTGCTACTCTGGCTTCTCTCTCTCTCTCTCTCTCTCTCTCTGGATCCTCTTTCTCTCCCCCCTTTTCTTTCTTTTTCTTCCTTCCTTCCTTCCTTCCTTCTCTCTGGTTCCTCTTTCTTTCTCTCCACTCCCTCCCTCCCTCCCTCCCTCTCTCTGGTCCCTCCTTATTTCTCCCGCCCCCCGTTCCTCGCTCTGGGTCTTTGTTCTTCCTTCCTTCCTTCCTTTCTCTCTCTCTCTCCCTCTCTCTGGCTCCCCTTTTTCTCTTTCTTTCTCTCCCCTGCCCTCCTTGCTCTGCCTTTTTGCTCTTCCTCCCTTCCTTTCTCTCTTTCTCTGGATCCTCTTTCTCTCTCTCTCTCTCTCTCCCCCCTTTCTTTCTTTCTTTCTTTCTTTCTTTCTTTCTCCCTTCTCTCTGGTCCCTCCCTCTTTCTTTCTCTCCACTCCCTCTCTCTCTCTGGTTCCTCCTTCTTTCTCTCTCTCCCCCCTTCCTCATTCTGTCTCTTTATTCTTCCTTCCTTTCTCTCTCTCTCCCTCTCCCTGGCTCCCCTTTTTCTCTTTCTTTCTCTCCCCTGCCCTCCTCGCTCTGGCTCTTTGCTCTTCCTCCCTTCCTTTCTCTCTTTCTCTGGATCCTCTTTCTTTCTTTCTTTCTTTCTTTCTTTCATGTCCCTCCCTCCCTCTTTCTTTCTCTCCACTCCCTCCCTCCCTCCCTCTCTCTCTCTGTCCCTCCTTCTTTCTCTCTCTCCCCCCTTCCTCGTTCTGTCTCTTTGTTCTTCCTTCCTTCCTTTGTCTCTCTCTCTCCCTCTCTCTCTCTCCCTGGCTCCCCTTTTTCTCTTTCTTTCTCTCTCCCCAACCGCAGGCAAGTGAAAGGAGCAATTTATCCATTCCTTTACATGGGGCAAGAAAAAGCCCCCCTTCTGAGGATCCTTGGCAGGGCATGGACTCCCCCTCCTCTCCAGCTGATTTTTGGCAGGGAGGGACTTTTCCCCTCCCTATAAAAGTCAACGGTGGCGCCTCAGCCTGGTTTCTGGGCACAGCGGTGCCTACGGGCTGTGCTTCAGCAGTGCTTTATCTTATCCAGGATGTGGCCTTCAAATCTCTTTCCAGTCTCAGGGCTCACTCTTAAATATGCACAGTAATCATAAATAATAAAGAAGAAAGTGCTTCTCACAATGTACAGAGGGTACATCTACTTCTAGGTAATCACAGCCCACCACCACTCCAGAATTAAGAGGACAGCTTTCAGATTGGAGGGAATAACTTCCACGCAGGTTTAAAAAAAGAAAGAGTAGTGTTATGAGCTTTATTTGGTAGATTCAAGCTTTAGGCTACAATCCTATACCCACGTACCTGGGGGTAAGCCCCATTGAACTCAATGGTACTTACGTCTCTGAGTAGATATGGATAGGATTGCACCGTAATTTCGTATCAGTGGGGCTGAGCATAAACAAAATGAGTTGTTTGGGGAGGGGGGTTGAGGCTCTTATGCTCTGATATGCGAATGTAATAGGAAATTACACACTATAGATGACATTTCATCCTAGCAATGCCTGGTAGCTTTTGCTTATTAAATGTTTGGTTTCTTCAATATCTCAAAAGCACATATATTAAGGGCCAAAACAGAGATTACTGAAAATTGTGTGTCTAATAGCTACTTTTTTCATTATTACTCTAAAGTAGGTCAGGGGTCATCATCCAGATTGGGGTGCTAGCGTGGGTGGGAGGAGGGCTTCTAAGATCCGGATTGGGGGCCCTGCACTTACTTTAGAGTAAAAATGAAAAGAAGACAGCTGCTGGACACACATTTAGAGTAAAGTCTGTTTTGACCCTGAGGTGTTGGCAATATGGAAATGTATTTATGTTTAATTAATCAATGAATCGTCCAAAAGCAAATAATTAATCAATTCTTTAATTGGGGATAACCCTATTTTAAAAAAAAAAAACAAATCCAATTTTCCAGTGATGAAAGACCTGTTCAGCCTTACAATTCTATCATTTTGTGGTATATCTCAAAGAACTCGGTTGGTGTGAAAACAATTATTTGAATGTTCTGTTAATAAATGGGGAGGAAGGAATAAATGGTTATAATCATTCTTACCAGCAAATACAAATACCAAATACAATTTAATCTCATTAGAATTGTCGACTCAGTTAATATTGAGTTTCCATGAACAGAGTGCTTTGAAGATCATTTACTACTCTGAAGAGAAAAGAATATGAGTTGCATAATAGATCAGAAAGCATGGTTTGAACATGCTTCAGTAAGACTTCCATAAAATATTGAAGCAGTGCTTCAATAAAATATTTGGAAGAAACTAACTCTTCGAAGAGAATAAAATTATAATTTCATTGAGGACTGGTGGCATATTTTAGTTAACTGGTCGCTTGCTTTTACTGGTGAAATGATGTGATTCTGCCATCAGCCAGGGGACGTAGGGTGGTCCCCAGTGGTACATCCACTGGGAGGATGTACCCCCAGGAACAACATCTAGTCAAGAGGGAGAACAACCCAGACCATCCGTCGGCCGGAGAAGGAGCAGCTGCAGGAGACTGGCTCCCCCCTCCCTTCCAGAAAGAACACTCAGCTCCAACTGAAAGTTGCCTGCTGGGACTGCAGAAGGAAAGGGCAAGAACACTCCGACCCATCAGTTGGCCTAAGGAACAAGGGCCTCATCCAAGCATGAACACTACCAAGGGATGATCAGCCTGGCCCCAAGTGCATTTAAATGCCCACTAATAGCTCACCACCTTGTGCTGGCCTTGGAAAACTGGCCTCCACTCCACTCCCCTTGCGTGTCTAGTCATTTTCGTTTGTAAACCTGATAGCAGGGACTGGCGCTTCCCCCCCCCTTTTTTTTTTTTCTTATTGATGTGAGCCACTATGGAAGATAGCAGCTGTCTGAAAAGCGGGATAAAAATACACTAAGTAAGTAAATAAATAAATCAGCTAACAGATTATCTTGAGCAGCAGCTGTGATGTAGATTTGACCATCAAAAGCTGATCATGGCAAACAAAAGAATTCTGAAAAGCTTTCAAAAGGCCAAATCTAGTTCTTTCAGTGAGGAAAGGTTTGACCTCAAGATGAGAGGAGAGTCAGTTACAGGCCAACAATAGAAAATTGTGCAATGCACACAGCTGCGGTTGCAGATGGGTCCCTATCTAACCAAGTCACAAGTTTCATTTCCATTGCCTGGAACTGAGCGTTTCTTCTGAAATGGAGGTCTTTCCACATCAGTTTCCAAAGCTTCATTGGCTAGCTCTAACAAGCAAGCTAATGCATACTTATTACTGGCAGAGAAAGTACCAGGAGACAACCCAGAAATATCCCAGTTTCTCCTGCAGAGTCTCTCACATACCAACAAGTTGAAGGAGAAATTCACAGGACAGAAAGGTTTTATCTCTCATTGCTATGGGTATTTCTCTGGCTCTGCAGAAGTCAGTGACAGCACTGGTTGTCCGCTTGCATTTCACACTGAATATAGTGCAACAGTGGGACATTATCTTGGGGTCTAGAGCAGGGACAACTTACAACCTTCCAGATGTTTTGGCCTACAGCTCCCGTGAGCCCTAGCCAATATAGCCAATGGTGAGGGATGATGGCAGTTATAGGCCAAAACATCTGGAAGACCAAGTTGCCCACCCGTGGTCTAGAATGTTTACTGTTGTGGGTCTGTTTGTTTGTTTGTTTGTTTATTTATTTATTTATTTATTTCTATACCACCCAATAGCTGAAGCTCTCTGGGAGATTCACAAAAATTAACACCAAAAAGCACACAGTAAAACAATATAAAATATAAAAACATTAAAACCACAACATAACAATACAACCAGAATAAAACTACCATAAAACCTAGCAGCAATGCAGAAATTTAAAATACAGAAAGCTAAAATGCTAAAATGCCTGGGAAAATAAAAAGGTCTTCACCTGGCGCCGGAAGGAATACAATGTAGGTGCCAGGCAAACCTTACTAGGGAGCTCATTCCACAGCCGGGGTGCCACAGCAGAAAAGGCCCTCCTCCTAGTAGCCACCCGCCTCACTTCCTTTGGCAGGGGCTCACAGAGAAGGACCCCTGAGGATGATCTTAAGGTCTGGGCAGGCACATATGGGAGGAGGCAATCCTTCAGATAACCTGGCCCCAAGCCGTTTAGGGCTTTGAATGTTAATACCAGCACTTTGAATCGGGCCCGGAAATGGACCGGCAGCCAGTGCAGCTGGAAAAGTACTGGCGTAATATGAGCTCGCAGGCCAGTCCCTGTTAACAATCTTGCTGCCCTATTTTGGACCAGCTGAAGTTTCCGGACCATTTTCAAAGGCAGCCCCACGTATAACGCATTGCAGTAATCCAGACGAGAAGTTATCAGAGCATGGATCACTGTAGTTAGGCTGTCTCTGTCCAGATAAGGGCATACTTGGTATACCAGCCTAAGCTGATAAAAAGTACTCTGGGCCACTGAGTTCACCTGTGCCTCAAGTGACAGTTCTGGGTCCAAGAGCACCCCCAAACTACGAACCTGATCCTTTAGGGGGAGTGCAACCCCCTCCAGAACAGGTTGAATATCACCTAGCCGGACAGACAAACCACCCACTAACAGTACCTCCGTCTTCTCTGGATTGAGTTTCAGTTTATTGGCTCTCATCCAGTCCATTACCGTGCCCAGGCACTGATTCAGAACAGCCACTGCCTCACCTGTGTTTGATGAGAAAGAGAGGTAGAGCTGGGTGTCCTCTGCATATTGATGGCACCTCAGCCCACACCTCCAGATAACCTCCCCCAGCAGTTTCATGTTAAACAGCATGGGGGATAAAATAGAGTCCTGTGGAACCCCATGGCACAACTGCCATGGCACAGAGCAGTAATCCCCCAGCACCACCTTCTGGAGTTGGCCATCCAAGTAGGAGCGGAACCACTGCAGTGCAGTGCCTCCAACTCCCAACCCAGACAACCTATCCAGAAGGATACCATGATCGATGGTATCGAAAGCCACCAAGAGGTCCAGGAGAATCAGCCGGGTCGCACTCCCCCTGTCCCTCTCCCGGCAGAGGTCATCTCACAGGGCAACCAAGGCAGTTTCCATTCCAAACCCAGGCCTGAAGCCCAATTGAAATGGATCTAGATAATCCATTTCATTCAAGAGTGCCTGAAGCTGTCTTGCAACTATGTGTCTATATGGTTCTATTATGCTGTCTATGCTATTTAACATATACATGAAACTTCTAGTAGAGTTTGTCTGAGAATTTGGGGTGAGATGTCATCAAATGTGGATGACACCCAACTCTATTGCTCCTTTTCACCTAATCCATCTGTGATTGTCTATCTCTCTAACAGGTGCTTGGAGTTGGTAATGGTCTGGATGGGGCCTAATAAACTGATATACCATTAGGACAAGATCCAAAGATCCATGGCAGTAGTATTCAATAGGGTCGGATGATAATTTTGCTGCACTTCTTTTTATTTAAGAATTTGCCCAAATCCACAAAATTCTTCATATGCGGGGTGGAAAGAATTTGAGATTTTAAAAATTTGAATGTGGGAAAAACCAAAACTGGCAGATTCATCCATCCAGGCTTTGCGTGTATTGTGTGTGGATGGATAAATCTGTCCTTTTTGGTTTCTCCCGCTTTCAGATTTTTTTAAATCTCAAGTTCTTTTCATCCCCAAATGAGGAAATTTGTGAATTTTGGTAAATTCTTATATAATTTAGGTACATTCTTATTTTATTGAAAGATGGTTTTGTTGTTGTTTATTCGGTCAGGCGCTTCCGAGCTTCCTGTCGGCCATCGCCACCCCCAGCTCCCCCAAGGTCGAGTCCATCACCTCCAGAATATCATCCATCCATCTTGCCCTTGGTCGGCCCCTCTTCCTTTTGCCTTCCACTTTCCCTAGCATCAGCATCTTCTCCAGGGTATCCTGTCTTCTCATTATGTGGCCATTCTTATTTTATTGAAAGATGGTTTATAAATATAAAAATATATATTATGATGATGAGGAAAAATAAAGTTACCTTATTGGGCCTATCCAAAAGTTCAAATTTTTCAAAACTGCAGAACAGATTTGGGAGGTGGATTTTTTTTCTCCAAAAGTTTCAGGGGGCCTTACAGTGGATACTAACTGGCAACAGCAAAAATGCTTTAAAATTAAGGAAGACAAGAGAGAAACTACCTCCACTTGGTGCCCATACTAAGTACCCCCAAACCCTTTCCAAAACCTCCCCCTAAAAAATTCACAAGATGCTCTCCTCTGGCCCCATCCAAACTCAGTGGAGTATTCTGCTCATGTAGCAAAGGGTTTAAGTTCTGGAAGACTCCTTAAGCAATTTCCATTTTATTTTATTTTATTTCAATATAACATTTGCCATTGGTTGTATTTTACAATTCGTTCCTAACATAAAATATGCAGATAATTATTTGAAACATCTTCATTTTCCGCACACAATTTTATATTTTCTGGGACAAGTAGTTCAGTTGCAACTCTGTCCTCTTGAAACCTCTGGGCAACCCTGGAACCAGGTCTGAGTAATGAAAGGCTGTGATTCAGCATCGTATATTATGTAAATTATTCCTTTTCATTTCGCTATCCACCCCCTCCTCTCACTTCTGTGGTTATCTTTAGTGTCTGTGCAACAAGCAAGTCCTTATTTCAGGTAAAGTATCCAATTCCAGTATCAAATGTGACTTCGAGACAGTTATTTCTTCAGATCCGTTGGAAAAGTACCATAAGGCAGAAGCAATTCCGATTGCAAAACTTCATGAAGTTTAAATGCTTTCATAATCAGCCAATTACAAAGCTGTAAAAAAATCAAAGCATTTTTTAAAAAAGTGTGTGTGTGTGTGGTGGTGGTGTTGTTTTTTAAGAAAGAGTCAGGAAGTGCTGGTTTAAAGTTAGCTCTAAGCAGCCCTGCAGACAATGATGTTAGTGTGATCGGAAGGGCTGACCTATGATAAGTTTATACATCATGTAACAAAAGATTTATGCTCCATGCAACAAAAGGGGAACCTGCTTGTTTAATGAGTCTCTTTCCCTCTTCCTTTGGCATTTGTTTTGAAAGCTAAAAGAAAGAGCAGCAGTTTGAACAACTGAGGTCATTTATAGATAGGAAAATGTGGTGGAATGTAACAGAAGTCCCCATCTTCCCCCCCCCCCCCCATGGAATAATTGATTTTACTACCAATACTTTTATATGGCAGCCACTGAAATCTCATTGAGAATTATATAAACAAAATTGTTTTGGTTCTTCTGAATATAATTTTACGTTTCTATTTCTGTAATTGGTTTGGCTCATGTCACACGGTAAAACTGAACGCAGCAAATTTGGCCAGTTAAAAAATTCCAGTGAACTGAGGTGGATACGGAATGTGAAATACCAAAGAGGTGATTCCAGTGGCTACTGCAACAAACTCATGAACACCGATCTGAGCGTAGAGGAAAGGACCTGAATGCAACCAAACAGCAGGCAAATTTTAAGGACAAAAGAATTGGCTTCTTTATAGGTCCCATTCAGGGGCGAGGCATCGGTGACCTTCCAGATGTTCTTGGACTACGAGTCCCATCGCCCCTGAACATTAGCCATGTTGGCTGGGCCATGTCTTTGTGGGGCATGGGAAGTTAGTGATGTGGGTTAAGGACTGTTGTTATAAAGGGTACCGTTTGGGGTGTCTTCCCACCCCCGATTCCTTTTCAGTTTACAAATCACTGCAGCCTGTGATTTTGAATTAAAAGAGGAATGATGAGGTCAGATAGATGAAGACAGATACTACGTATGTTCTTTCTCAAGCAAAAGACTATAAAATACAGTATGATTTGAATCTGAATTAGGACAGTTTACAGCATTGGCGGGGGGGGAGAGATGGACTTCCTACAATACTTAAGCTTGCTATACATCCATCTGAGATTCTCTGAAAATATTAATTACTTGTATCGATTTATCTGTAATACTTATATACTGCTAAATATCATAACATCCCTAAGCAGTTCACATATAAATATTAAAATCACATTTAAAATACAATATTAAAAACACAACCTTAAAAACAATTCCAATTACAATAAAAGCAATACATGCAGCAGTAAGATGGTGCAAAGTGAGTAATTTAATTACAGCCCATGAAAATACTTTGAAAAAGGCAAATGCCATCTAGTGCATTAGTGGAAGTAGTTGGGCAGGTCTTTTATCACAATTTTTCTGAGGCCGTGGAACAGCCTCTTCAATGAGCTTATACTTGGGATGGGGGTTGTTGGCTTTGCATCCTCTGTAAAAACAACATCTTCCAAAAACCCAATATACTGATATCAGACTATGACTTTGCCTATAACTACTGATATCAGAGCGTTGTGGATATCAGAGCTAATGAGTGTGGTTGTTTTCTGTTGTTGTGACTCTTAATTTTCTTGTTTATCCGCTGTTAGAACAGTTGCTCTACATCTTGGGGAGGCAGGGTAGACATGTTCTAAATCAGCCTTCCCCAACTGGGTGCCCTCCAGATGTGTGCAACTACAACTCCCATAATTCTCAGCCATGAGCCATGCTGGCTGGGAATTATGGAAGCTGCAGTCCGACACATCCAGAGGGCACCAGGTTCTAAACAAATGAATGAGAACCCAGCAAGGAGCCCCACCTATTCCTAGCAGCCACAGGCTTCACGACACTTTCTCTTGGGAGTCTTATAGAAAGCGAGAGGTCTAGGAAAAACCAGTGGAATGTACACGGCACAGCCAGTGGCCTAACATCAGAAAGTGCTGCGCTGGCAAAGCTCTGGCGCCTGTTCCTGTTACGCAAGGGGTTGCACAAGCACTAGTGGGGGCCTTTTTTTATACACCTAAGATCTACGAGCAGTCAAGGAACCACTCGTGCAAATGGATTTTTAATTGGATCCGCCCCTTGCATATAGTTCAGAACTTGTTTTCTGCTAGTGATGCGTCATTTGCCCTAGCAGTATGACACCGCTGGTTGCAACCCAGTATCAGTTACCATCTCTTTGGGCATCTCTACACCAGCCTAAAATCCTGCATTTAAAAGGCAGGCTTTCTGCTTCCATTTTAAGTGCAGGATCACAACTGACTCCCTTTACATGCACTTCCTTCCCCCCCTCCCCTTCCCCCCTCCTTCTCCCTATAGCTGAGTCTTCCATTATCTTTCATTGATCTCGCTCCTCTTCTTCCCGCTTTTCCTCTTTTCATGGAAGGAACTCAAGCAGAACACAATGGGGTAATTTGATAGCTCATTATCTGCGATCTATTTCAAAACGGAACAAAGGGCATTTAGTGCAGGAGACACCCTGGAGGGTCACGGCATCATGTAAAGAGCCCGCAAACTTCTGTGAGGGACCAATCTCAATCGCAGGATAAAAGCTCTGTGTGGAGAAAGCCTAAGTCACAGTCTAGCATGACTCCAGGATAGCCCCATGCACAGAGTGACAGGCTTGTTTCTATATTTTTTAGAATGCAATCCTATGCATGTTTAGACAGATAAAAGTCCTACAACTCCCAGCATTCCCTAGCCAGCATAGGTGGCTCGGGAATGTGGGGAGTTGTGGGATTTTTTCTGTTTAAACATGCATAGGATTGTGCCCTTCTTTATTTTCATGAGCCCATTAAATTCTGTTGAGCAAAGTGAACTGGCTACAACCTTCAACAAAGGTTGGATGTGGGGGGGAAGGTTGGATGGGGAGCAAAACCGGATTCCCACCCCAGCACTGGATTAATCACTGCCTGGAAGAGGGAGCAGATTTTACAGTCCCTCACCTGGGTCCCCACTAGCAGCTCCCATATTTTCCCCCCTTGACTTATAGAGGAAAAAAAATAAACAAGGAGCAAAAATCACAAGGTTGCTGGAAGAAGTGCCCCACAAACCAGGCACAAGTGTCACTAGGGCAGGCATAGCAACTACTCCTGTGGTATTCCCAAGTGCGCTCCCATTTTCTCCCATATGATTGAATTGACTGTTATTCATGCTTACGCAGATAAGGAAATGTGTGGGATGGGATCTCCTCCTGCTGCTAATACTAGGTGACCCTTTCTTCCTCACCACTAAGCCTAGCCCATCCTAATGCATGGATGTTTTGCTGAGGTCTGTACAAAAACAAGAAATAATTCTGAAATCGTCATTATTCGACTCTCCTAAGCTGATCAGCTTGGATAGCAATTCTTGAAATATCAGGAATTTGTTCTTTTATGTTCTTATGCTGAACTGTTGGATTAAAATAGATCACAATACTGCTAAATAAATGAATAACACTGTGCCAAAATGGCCACCCTGGATGGAGAGGATTTTCAGACCAACGAGCACACACATCCCATCCCTCACAGTCCATGGCCAGAGAGCTCCATATCGTCACTCCAGATGGTTGGCAAAGATTCTCCCCCCACCCCAAACTCTTCTCAGTGGGGGGTCTGTGACTCGACTATGCAAATATAAATTACCCTTTGCTGTCCAACATCTGCCCAATGAACCCTGTCATTCTGGCAGGCTAGATCTCTTCAGCAGATGTTGCTCTAGGCAAAAAGTCTGGTTGCCATCCATACCCTCACAAGAGGGCAAACTGAAGCTCTGTCACTCTATTCATGCATCTTTAGGCCTTGAGCTTCAAAACAACCTCATCTTGAAGAAGCAGAGTCATCAAAAGCTCATGTTTTCCGCACTACATCATTATCAGTTGTGATTTCTGTTTTAACTCATGATACCCAGAGCTAGTATTAAAATATGATTCCCCAACCTACAGCTGAAGGACAGGAACACAGGAACATAAGAAGCTGCCTAATACTGAGTCAGACTGTTAGATCATCTGGCCCAGTATTGTCAACACTGACTGGCAGCGGCTTTCCAGGGTTTCAGGCAAGATTTTTTCCTACTCCTACCTGGAGATGCCAGGGATTGAACCTGGCACCTTCTGATAATATAGGACAGCAAAACATAAATAGATTTTTCTCATGGGTAGGAGTGTGAACTAGCCATTGACTTAAGAGATTGCTCAGTTGGCCACCAGATCTATAGCTGGAGAGTTCATTGATAACAGAGTCATGCCATGACTCAAGACCACTTCAGATATTCTAAAGTGGGGGTGGGCAACTCCTGGCCCATCAGATTTATTTATTATTGATATTTATATACCGCCTTATTTGCTGAAAAGCCATCAAGGAGGTGTTCAACCATTTCAAACAATAAAACCTTAAGACAATCTTTAAAAAACAAGAACATTTCAAAACAACAACAGTAAAACAATAAAGAAACTTCATCATTTAAAAGGCTAAATTAAAAAGATGTGTCTGTGCACCCTTTCTAAAGGCCAAGGGTGTAAATCTGGATCCAGCCCCCTAATAAATAAATGAAATGAAACAATGCAAATAACTCTTCTGCCCAGAATGCCTAAACCCAGTCCCAAAGGAGGCTCCTCTTCCTATAATAAGCATGCTTGGCAAGTAACAATTTGATAGATGCAGTGTCTCCTATCCCCATATGGTGGGGCAGGAGACATTTTTCTCCCTCTCTCATAATTCTAGAACCCAGGGTCATCCCATGAAGCTGATTGGTGGGAGATTCAGGACAGATAACAGGAAGTACTTCTTCACTCAGTGCATAGTTAACTATGGAATTTGCTACCACAGGACGTAGTGATGGCCACCAATTTGGATGGCTTTAAAGGGAGGTTAGACAAATTCCTGGAGGAAAAGGCTATCAATGGCTACTAGTCCGGATGGCCATGTGCCACCTCCAGTACCAGAGGCAGTACACCAGTTGCTGGGGAATGTGGGTGGGACGGTGCTGTTGAGCTCATGCCCTGCTTGTGGGTTCCTGGTGAACAGAATGCTGGACTAGATGAATGCTTGGTCTGATCCAGCATGTTCTTATGCCCTTAAACGACATCTGCCAAGAGCCATGCTGCTATACCACAGGCAGTTCTGTTATGTGCCACAGTCCCTGAATAAGACAGGTACCCTACCACCACTACCAAAATCGTTACACTGTGATAAGCATTTTCCAATGTTATTAAAAAGATAAATCAGCACCCTTTACAAACTCTTCCTCCTGTTGCTTTCCTCATAGACAATCCATGTACATTTAGAATTATGCGTTAGCAGATTTAATGAAAAAGCGGGCAGTATCTAATACCACCGCTGTGTTTCCACTCATTTCATTGTGCCCACAGGACCCACTCCATGGGGAGTTAACACTTTCTAAAGGGGGTAGCATCAGATATGGATACTGTTCTCAGATATCACAGATATCTCTGTGCTCTCCACAGTGACAGTTAAAGAAGCCAAAATCTGTGTGACGTTAAGGAAAGGGTTAAAAAAAATATTTTGGGGAAAGTTGGATTATCTGTTCTAATATCTAGGGCTGATTTAACTGGGATTTTAAATAGTTTTGATCTTTACACTATGCACCAGTTTGAGTTTTATAAGAAAAGCTATATATAAAGTAATAATATTTTTTTCTAAATCTGTAAAAATTAATGTATAGGGTTAAAACAGTGGAATGAAGCATCAGTGAAACACCAACATACGCTGGTTGAGAATACTACCAAATTACAAGTGATGCAACCGAGCACACATCCACGTTAATAATAAGATTTGACAGTTTTTTAAAAAGTGAATTGCCTAAACAAATGAAAAATTGACCTAGCTTTAATGGTTGTTTTAGTAAGACGCAGCATCTTTAATGAAAAAGTCCATCGGCTGTATCTTTCTCACTTCCTTCCACTGAGAAGGGCTCTTACTTTCTGCAGGGGCAGCTTTGAGCCCAGGAGCTTTTAAGGGTTTCTAATCCTGGAAGGCAGTCTGACATCACCCCATTTCTTGTCGGCTGATGTTTCGTACAAGCCTCGCATTTCCTTCGCGTTTTCCAAGCCGCCAATTACCACAGCAAGCTGGTGTTTATAGAGTGTGCCCCCCCCCCCGGCGGCCACCATCCTCTTCACTGATTTTCTGGCCTGTATCCCAACCAGGCTGTGTTCCCTAAGACATGCTCAGTGCCAAGGGTTAAGCTGGACCAAGCTATTAGAAAAGAATTTGGGAAGGGGAGGGAGGGGGGAGTGCATAAATGAAAGAGCAGGAGGAACTCCCTCCCCACCCCCCCTTCTCTACTTCTCTCTCTTCTCCCCCCCCCTCCATTTTCATTGACTTAAGTACCATGTGATCAGGAAGCCTGGCCTCTTTCCATTTCCCCTCCCGACTAAAGGGAAACATTGTGTAGCTCTCTGTGCTGCTGGTGGGACGGCCTTTCGCCGTGTTACGTAGGAGGATAAAAATAACCAGCATATTTAAGGCCGGCTGTGGAATCCCAGCACACGCAGTGTCAGCCTGGTCAGTTACGAGCGCAGCATCAGCTCCAGCAAAGCGGCTGCACACACACACGCACAAAAAGAGCAAAGCTGTGCGCTGCCTATGATGCAACGGTGAAATCCGTCAGACGTGTTTGGCAGACAAATATGTTTAAGCAGCCCCTGGGAAAGGACCTCGAGCATACTGTTGTTTTTTTACTCTTTTCCTAAGAACACACCAGTTCTGTCAAAATAAAGGGCTCGTACAAAGGAAGTTGTTTGTCAAGATTTCTATAGCTTGCCTGTCAAAGATGTCTGGGGTGAATCGTTCGATATGCTAGCTCCAAATTCTTTTTAGAACCTCAACTTCTCCGTTACAGCAATTTTTTCTGTTGTTGTTCTGGATCAACATCAAGGAACGGTGTTATAAACTGCACTGCTATCCCAAGAACGAAGGCTTCTTGAGGGCCAAAACAAACTTTACTGTGTCTAGCAGCTATGTCTCTCCCCCTTTTACTCTAGTGTTAGGGCCAGGGGCCCAATCCTGTTCTTAACACACACACCCATACAAGGCTCCCAATCTGGATCAAACCTCCTGTGCCTCCTCTAGGGTGAAAGAGAGAGAGAGAGAGAGAGAGGGAGAGATGGCTACTAGACAGAGATTTAAAGTAATGTCTGTTTGGACCCTGAAGATAAAGGGGTATGGGCTTCTGTTTTTAAAGTATCTTCTTTGCAAAATGAGGCACAGCAGACTGGGAATCAGAAACTCACTTTTGATTAAGGCCCCATCTACATGGCACCACTTTCACCCCCCACACTGTCGCAACTGTGCAGCACTGCAGCTTCGAATTAGCTTCTGCTGAGATACACTCACGATTTACTGCGCACATCCCTAACAGACTCCGCCATCCCCCTTTTTTTGCCATTATACTTTAATGTGCAGTTGTGCAGTCCCGTGAGCGTGGGGGTGCGACAGTGCAGGGTCAGTTTTGCATTTTATGGGTTCTTTTGTGTCTGTCCATCCCTCGTTAGTGGGTGCTCTCTGTCCCTTCATTTCCACGCCATCAGTTTGTCAGTTCCCCAGTCTGAGACTGCCGTGATCGTTCACGTGAGCAGTATGTGCCTACCCATCACTCCGAAATGGTGGCTGCGCAAAGTTGATCCTCCCCCAAGTCTCCCCCCCCCAGCTCTTGAGCACTGAGTCCAAAACAACCATTGCGAAGATACGAAACTGCAGAAATGTGCGGAAGTGTGATTAAATAAATGAAAACGCCTCTCTGTGCCCCTGTAACTGCGCAGCTGCAAAGGGACAGGCGGAGTAAAGGGGTGTCACAGAGTGACGCAAGCACTACGCATGCCTACAACGTGCCCACCGCAAAATGTGAAGCTGGTTTGGGGAAGGGACAGACGGCTCGCAACCGCGGGAAACCCGCAGCAAATGAAAAACATTGCAGCATTTCCTTGGAACATTTCCTTGGAAATCCGCATTTTCCAGGAGAAAACCACAGATGGCTGCGAAGTGGCAACTGCATTATCTATCCCAAGGGACCTCGACTCACAGCCACCCTGGAGTAAAAAGCTCGTGTAGATGGGGCCTAAGTTTGCTTTTTAGGGGCTTGCATGATGGTAATTTGGCAAAACAAATATGCAGTAGTAACCTTGCAAGCAAGAGATTTGTTGTTTTGTATTAGTGACAGGCCTAGAATAGCCTTCCAAAGCCTGGTGCCCTCCAGATGTTTTGGACCACAAATCCCATCATTCCTAACCTTTGGCCATACTGGCTGAGGCTGATGGGGGTTGTACCTTAAAAAATCTGGTGGGCACCAGCTTGGAGAGGCTGCCCTAGAAACTGCAGCCTGGTACTGGTTTGTTTTGCCGTGAGTGCTCATCTTTGGATGCCCAAACTGGCATGCACCAGTTCCCTGACCCAGGCACTCGCAGCAGAGCAAACCCATAATATATTTTATAATTGAGGGCCGGGGAGATTCCTCCTCCCCTACAGGGTAATTATACGGGCCAGTCGATGGCTCAGTCAATAAGCACTTGCTGCTGTAGCACTGCTGACGCTAAGCCGGAGTGGGCCTGATCGGTGCTTAGATGGGAAATCGATAGGAGCCCCTTTGAAATTGATCTGAGCATTCCAGACAAGCAGTAAGGTATATGTACTGTACACACACACACACACACACACACATATTGTGCATATGTGTATATGTGTGTGTGTGTTTATATACACACACACCCACACACACACACACACACACCCCACAAAAGCTCAAGCACAAGTCCTGAGCTTTTCATTCCCTTCCCCAGAAAGTACCTTTGCTGTTCTTTGCATGTACAGTACAATAATTACTCATAAGCAAGCACCCCCAGCTTGCCATTTCAAGCATCAAGTTGCGGGGAGGGGGGATTTGTTCATGAGTATACCTGCTGGCAAGGAGGGCTCCTACCCAGACGCCCACCTTTCCTCACAAACCAAGATCAGCAATCCTCGTCTAAGAAGCTGCATTTGTCCCTTTAGAATGGAACTGACCTGAAGCCGCCTGCAAGGAAAGGTTCCAGGTTAAAACAGAAGGCTTGAACCCTTCCTTCTAATTCAGCCTTCCCCAACCTGGTGGCCTCCAGATGCTCTGGACTACAGTTCCTATTGTCCCCAGCCAGGAGGGCAACAACCATGCTGGCTGGGGTGGTGGGAGTTGTAGTTCTAAACATCTGGAAGCCACCAGGTTGCGGAAGGCTGTTCTAGCTGAGAAGCTTGTCTCTTGACCCAGCACATTGTGTGTGTGTGTGGGGGGGTGTCTATCAGTGAATAAGAAGAAGTCCATTTCTGCCAGTCGGTACAGTTGCTGATCTGTAAGGTTGCTGAGCAGAGGTAAAGGGCATCGAGTTTTCCCCACAAGGTCTGTCCAGTTGCCTAGAGAAAGACTGCATAGTAAGCGTATCATCTAATGTGATAGTCTCTTCTTCGTGACAAAGCCCCAAAGTGGAGATCAAATCGTTGATTCCACCCAAGATATGGAGTGGATAGATGCCCCAGATAGAAGAGGTGGTGCAGATGCCCCATAAGATGAAACGCTTGGAGACAGAATGAACCTTCCCTAAATAGTCCATTACACTAAGCCAGAGAATTTCCCCAGCCTGACGGTGGTGGGGAATTGAGGCCAGACAGTAAGTGCCTTGTCAGATTTGAAGATTCCCAAAATGTTAAATGGCATATGACTTCATAGGACATTTGTCAGGCCTCAGCAGGGATCTGCTTCGGGCTGGTGGAATCAGCCTGGACCTAGGGAAGCTGTCTGGCTGTCAGTCCAGGAGTGGAGCGGGGTGAAACGGAGCTGCCAGCCAAAGCCCACACGGGCAAATTCCAGAGAGGGCAGATCAGGCTCCAGCCAGATAGGGGCTGGCAGGTCTTCAGAGTTAGGCAGAAGTTTGGCTATCCAAGCAGGCACGCCAAGATAAGAGGGCCCACAGCCTGGAGACCTTTCACGGTCTGAAAGCGGTCGAGATCCGAGTCAGGAAGGAAGGTCCAGAAACAGTTACGCGGTCAGCAGCGAGCAGGGGTTGTAATCCACGGGAGCAGGAGTGTAAGCAGAGCTCTGAGGCCAGGCCAGGATTTTATAGGGCTTGCTGGACAAGGATCAGCTGGTGCGGTGAGCTGGTACAGTCCTGGAGGGCTGGCACTACACCCTACTTGGCATGGGAGGAACAGCACTGGAGAATGACTGGGAGCCCGCTTTATCGATGCACACGCTAGTGCCTTATGTCAGGTTGAGGTGAATCCATGGTTTTCCTGTACATTCGTTATGATACAACTCCCAAGAAGACTTGACTCCTTGTGGAAGGCAGACTTCCGAAAGTGTTCCTATTCTGACACAAGCAATTGTATCTTAGGCCTGGTCTACATTACAGTCTACAGGCATGCAGAGTTTTCCTACCACCATCATGAGGTAAATTCATGGGAGAAATTCATGGGTGAATTTAGAGGGGGGGGGGAGGGGCTGGTTGGAAAGGTTTATACTTCCTCCACCTGTGCACAGAGGTCCTGATCCAGATCAGGGTCCCATGTGCTTACTTAGAAGTAAGGGAAAAGGTGAGGATCAGCTGCATGCCATGTGTTTAACATAGCGCATAGTTTAGCCCTGAGAGAGCCCTCTCGCTAGTCATCACCCACCTAAATTCGCATGAGGCAGACGACCCAGCTGATTTCAGATGAAAAACGTGTTAAAGCCAGGCTCATGTGGGGAAAAGGCAGTCTTTTAAATAGCCAGGCATGGCCCCAAGCTATCTAGGGTTTTAGACAAGGGACCAGCATTTGAACATGCAAATTTACCAAGATAAAAACTCATAGTAAATAGTAAATAGGTAGCAGATGCCTAGAAACCAATTCTGCCAATAAAATCCAATCCCTAATTGAGAAAGTGCCTATCAGAGTGCAGGGACAATCACAATGCCAAGGACCACTAAACCATATGGGTGTGTAAAGGCCTGCTCTCACTCAAGGTTGCTCCAGTCCTCCTTCCAGCTGTCACCTAATGCCTTCAGTCACCTTTTCCCCTTCCTCTCGCCACACAAAATCCAGCAGTAATCCCACATTTCCTCTGGCAAAACTAAATGGAATGGTGCCCTCTGTGACCTGCAGAGAGTGACCTATCTCCCACAGTAGCTGCAGGGATTAGAGCTGTGCACACATGGCCTCTCAATATTCTCCACCCTATTTGTATGTGGGGACAATTTCACCAAATGTCACCAGTGGGAGGAGAAATTCTCCAGCAGGTTCTCCCAGGTAGGGCTCACCATTGGCAGGGATTATAGCACAACTTATTTCTCCTTTCCTTGGGGTTTGGGGGTTTGTTTGTTTTTTGTGGGCAGGTGCACTTTGTGTTGGCAACCTGGTCCCCATTTTACATACTCCACAATGTCCCATACCTAGTGTCATTCTAGGGCATTTTGGGAGAAGAGAGGTAAGGAGGAAACCATATAAAATTGAATGAAGTGTGGGACGCTGAGGAGGTGACAGGCTGCCAGAGAGATGATTGTATAATGAATGACAGGACAGTCAAGCACATTCCTCGGCCACCTCCTAAGTAAAGTAAGCACAAGAAACCCAAACCCAGCCCGTGGGGATTTCTTTGAAATTCTCCTGTGAATGTCTTTTCAAAAGCAAATTCCTTTCTATCAGATTGAATGAGAATGGTAAAAAAAATGTGGGAGGAATTTTCAGCACAGCACTAGCAGAGTCAATGCCAGTGGCTGGATGTTGCTTGCTTGTTCATTTATTGCAGTTATTCGTTGTATTTCTGTACCACCTTTCTGAAGCCAGCCAAGGTGGTTTACAATGACTTCAGAAAATAAAAACCATAATCAGATAAAAACGTAGTGAAGCACTAGCGGGGAGGGGGCGTTTAAAAGCCATAACAATCATAACAACTATTTTAAAAGCCAAATTAAAAAGATGTGCCTTGACACCCTTCCTGAATGCAGAGAGAAGGGGGGGGCAGTTGTGATGCAACAAAGGGCAACAGAGATGATCAGGGGGCTGGAAACAAAGCCCTATGAGGAGACTGAAAGAACTGGGCATGTTTAGCCTCGAGAAGAGAAGACTGAGGGGAGATATGATAGTGCTCTTCAAGTACTTGAAGGGTTGTCACGGAGAGGAAGGGTTGTCACAGAGATCTCATCTCGATCATCTCAGAGTGCAGGGCACGGAATAATGGGCTCAAGTTACAGGAAGCCAGATTCCGGCTGAACATCAGGAAAACTTCCTGACTGTTAGAACAATATGACAATGGAACCAATTACCTAGGGAGGTGGTGGGCTCTCCCACACCGGAGGCATTCAAGACAAGGCTGGACAGCCATCTGTCAGGGATGCTGTGACTTGGATTCCTGCATTGAGCAGGGGGTTGGACTCGATGGTCTTGCAGGTCCCCTCCAACCCTACTATTCTATGATTCTATGACAAAAGGACTGTGTTCCACTGCTTGGGAACAACTCAGGAAAAAGCCCTTTCCCACGTGCCTGACAAGAAGGCCTCTGCATGCAAGGGTGTCTTCAAAAGGGCCTCTCCTGCTGATCTTAATAACCAAGCAGGCTCATACTGAGATAGGTGGTCCTCACGGAGCCAGACCCTAAGCCATTTGGTGCTTTAAAGTTTGAGACCAACACCTTGAATTGAGCCTGGAAAACAACTGGCAACTGTGGAGATCTTTCAGTATTGGAGTGATATGGCCATGGTACCATGCATCAGTTAACAGCCTAGCTGCAGCATTTTGCAGTGCACCAATTGAAGTTTCTGGACACTCTTCGAGGGTAGCCCCACATATTGCAATAGTCTAACCATGGTGTAACCAAGGCATGGATAACTGTTGCCAGATCAGACTGACTCAGGAATGGCCACAGCAAGTGTACTAGACATAGTTACACAAACTTGCCACCGCTACACCTTAAGATCCAACAAAAACAACAATGAGAGTGAAAACAGTTTTGTGATTGGATCCTTCATTGCTCCGTATTCTTGTAATTTTGGTGACACATGTTCTACCAAAGATGCTGTTTATTTGCTATGTTTATATACCCGTATCATCTGCATGTTTATCTGCTATGATTATATCCCCATATCATATGCATGTTGGTTCTGAATCAGACCTCATTGCCTAAGGATTCCCCTAGATGAGGTGTCAAATGTGGTCATTCAAATCTTTCATTTTTCAAGGGTTTTTCCCCTTTGATGTGGTTAAAATCACTTGTGCTTCACACTTGCAGGCAAACACCCAAATGGTTTGGGTTCCCAGAAATAACCACACTACTAGGATAGCTCGTGTACAGGCTTCTACAGGGGAGGAAGCACATTAAGTGCTTGTTAACCTGAAATACATGTTTGCTTGAATCCAACAGACAATGTATAATGTTACAAACAACTTCCTGTCTGAAAGTGGTTCATATATTTTGACAATCGATGGCATATTGTATTATAATTCAACAGGGTGTTCTTTGGCTAGCCAAAAAGATGGTGTATATTTGTTTGCGTCTAGGAATAGCCATGCCGTGATTTTTGGCCTACAATATTCTTGAGGAAATAGAGATGTGTCGGAAAGAAGATGCTCGTTTCAGATGCTTACTAGGGCTCCTCATTTTCAAATGTTCAGACTTCAGAGGCAGGAAGGAGACAGCTTTAGAGTAAAGCTGTGTGGGAAATACACTTCCCTTCATACATTCTGGCAGCTTTGGGCTGGATTTGGACCAGAGTTTTTATTAAAACAGCCTCATAAGTTGCAGTGGTGCTCAAAAAACAATAACTGATCAAATGTTAATGACTTCAGTCTGTTTCCACTAAAAGATTCCAAGCCCCTTTCTATAAGAAACAAGAGGAAAATGAGAGTTGAGTATTCTCATTTGCCTCTGACAGAAATGTTGCAGATTTTGAGAGCGTTAGGACTTGGAACAAATAATCCAGCTGTGTGTGTTTGTGTTTGTGTGAGCGAGTTTTCACACATTTTAATTCAGCCCACATTATGTTCATATTAACTAGCTCGAGATGGAACGATGCTACCCCAAAATTACTTAAAGCTTTGTGAACTTACCTAAGATTAAATGTTCTGTACAGAAAAAACACATCTGTAAACTAGGATACCATATGGAGATGGGTGAGAATTTCGTTTTGCTTTCCTTTGGGTAAGAATTTATGACAATTCGCAAATATTTGGGACAAAAAGAACTTGAGATTTAAAAAATGGAGATGTGGGAGAAACTGAACCTGACCTATTTGTCCATCCAGGCCCAGGGCTTTGAGTGCTTAGCTCTTAAAATCCCTGGTCTTGAATCCCTATGTATTCAGCCATGTTCGTGCTTATTTAGGGTTGCCACCTCATTTTTCTCACAGACTCCTCATCTTGGTAGTACATAGCATGGTCCTTTCCATACTGGGAATAGCTGTGCCTATTGAATTTGGCTGGTGCAGATGGGTGAGAATTTCATTTCAGTTTGTTTTTGATATGAATTTACCAACATTCACCAAGTTCATATTTGGGAGAGAACGAACTTGAGATTTTAAAAAGATTGAATGCAGGAGAAAGTGAAACTGATTAATACCACGTAATATAAGCGCTTTTTCTGTATCTGAAGTGAAAAACACATACTTGTTTCTGTGCATGTGTCCCAGGCAGAGAACAGGTTTGCAAAGGAAATCACAGGATTCATATGGAATGGGAGAAGGGGTGGGTGGGGACTGTGGCTAAATTGTGCAAACTATTTCACAATTAAACCAACTGGACACGCAATGCAGAATGATGATTCAGTTCTGCAATGCTGTCTCTGCTTTTGAGTGGGGAACATGGAACTGCAGTTGCAAAGGACACGTATTCAATAGAAAGCAATGAACTGGATTCATTTTGTAAATATATATATATATATATAAATTAAAACAATCACACAGCTTCTGTTACAAATAAATGCCCCAAACAGACAATGGAAGTCAGCAATATCCACAAGAAGAAAGGGACCCATTTCACACATTCCCCAATAAATATATAATTTGCTCTCTGTTTATATACTTACTGGATTTGACAATACAATCAAGCAACCAAGCTCCAAAGTACTGTTCTGATAATTAAAATCATTACAATGATGCACTACAGTACAGAGAAAAATATTACAAATGAAGTCATATTGGATGGGAACTGGACAGGAGAAATGCAGCCCTACTAGTTCTTCTGGACCTCTTGCAGGCTCTCAATACCATCAAACATGGTATCATTCTGGATTGCTTGGTAGAGCAGGGCCTTGGGGACACTCTGTTCCTTCATGTCAGGTCAAATCCAAAAGGTGGTGTTCGGAGATTGCTGTTCTACAGTGTCCCACAGGGTCCTGTCCTGTCCTGTTCCCTATATTATGTAACATCTACATAAAACTGCTAGGAGAGGTCATCCAGAGCTTTGTAGTGAGATGCCCATCAATATGCCAAGGACACTCAACTCTATTGCTCTTTGTCACCTGACTCCATGGAAGCAGTCAACTCCCTTGAAAGTTGCCTACATTTGATAATGGGCTGGATGAGGGTGAACGAGTTGAGATTAAATCCAGATAAGACAGAGATGCTGTTGATCACTAGAAGGTCTGGCTCAGGGACTGGTATTCAATCTGTTCTGGACAGGGTTGTGCTCCCCCTGAAACATCATGTTCACAGCTTGGGAGTGTTCCTGGATCTTACACTGTCCTTGGATCTGCAGGTGGTAGTGGTGGTGAGGGGTGCATTTGCACAACTATGTCTAGTGGGCCAGCTGTGACTGTAAACCTTTGTGCACTATAAATGTTGATGGAGAAGAGTTTCTGGGGAACACTAGACATGGTATATGCTTGGCTCACAACTGGCTGGAAACTCTCCAGAGCCCTTCACAGACAATAATTTCTGTAGAACAACTGCAGTTACTCCCCCTTAGAGGGTTACCGTTGAACTAGGGCTGAGTGCATGTTTTGTGTTTCAGTTCCCCTAGTTCCATTGACCCATCAATCTGTTCTCAATCTAGCACCAAGCTGCAGTGCAGAGAAAAGCCATTTGTCATCTCTACAGTCTTTGACAGAAAGTCTTTCCTAATTACAAAAAATGTGAGAAAGTATCTTTCATGAAGCGCCTCTTATTATAGGCATACAAGCAAAGCACGTGTTCTGAGTTGTGACTTTACACTCTCCATCCTCTGGTGATGCTATTTACATTAGGTGGGCCTCTGAACCCATCTCCTTTGCTCTGTCTGTCAGAGATGGGAGCTGGGAGGCCATTGGATCCAGCAGTTCCACGGTCTCTCCCCTCCCTGCTCACTGGTCCACCCCCAACACACAGTCCCAGGCATGGTCTGAAGGCACATGAGGCAGCTACCTTGCTGAAGCTAAGCAGGTCTGGGTCTGGTCAGTGCTTGGAGGGGAGACCACCTGGGAACCACATGTAGCCACCTTGAGTTCCACGATGGAAGAAAGGTGGGATATCAATGAAATAAATGAATAATAAAATAAATAAATAAATATTTCCTCCCTTCCCAAGGTCAGAGGTCTGACTTCAAGAGACAAAGCCACTGTAATAGGGATGCCGGAGAAATCAGCAGTGGATTCAGACGAGTTCAGATTTCTATGAATCCAACCCACATTTTCCACTGTGGGCTTTTCCTGAGTTGCACAGACCTGGGGATCTTTTCCTCTCTTTTTTTAACTTTCCAGGAATTGTATGCAAATTTAGTCATACACAATGAGCAGAAGAAGAAGAAAACACCAACCAAAAATGCACATTTCCCCCCATGGGCTAAAGCATAAAAATGGGGATTTGAAGGGGTGGGATTTGTACATTTTCCTCTCTTTTTTTTCATTTTGGGGGAGATTTGCACATACTCACATTAACTAGTGTGCATTGACGCTAATCCACTTTAGTTGAAGCGGATGATTGATAATGTGCATTCATTAATGCAGATTAGCGCATTAGTGCATGTGTGCAAATGAGCACAAGTAGAAATAAATTCCCCTACAAAAAATCCGATTCTGTCACTGCGTAGATGACAGAATGAAAGACACCAGATGGAACGGATTTATCCAAATCCGTACAGTGCTATGCTGTAGAGTATTCCACAGCAGCTGGGAGGGGCTTGGGGGTGGATCCACAGTTGGATCGTCCCTCCAAGGTCAGAGCTCCAGCCTCAGAGGGGGAGATCCGGTGCATCCCGTTGCCCCTCAGACTTTGTCTACAAGCCATAGGGTTGCTCTCTTAACGTAAGGAAGTTCATAGGAGAAAAGTTTCCCATCCCCTCGTCCCCCCTGCAAGTAGCCCCAAAAAACATCTCTGAAGGGTCACCCCCCCCCCCGAACAATGTGGGATGGAGGGAAAATCACCCCCAAAGGGTCTCCTAGCACCTTAAAGACTCACACATTTATTTATTTGTTTGTTTGTTTGTTTGTAGACATTAGTAGCTATTCAACTATTCCTATGGTAACAACATGGCTGGTGAAGGTTTGAAAGCTGGCAGAAATGTCAAAATCAGCCAGGTATATACAATTGAGAGAGAGCTGATAGGAACATAGGATGCTGCCTCATACCACTGACTGACAGCGGTTCTCAAAAGTTTCAGACAGGGGACTTTCTCAGCCCTATCTGGAGACGCCAGGGACTTGATCTGAAACTCGCTGCATGCGGAACTTGGGCTCTGCCACTGAGCTATGGGTCTTCCACAAGCCAAGTGTTTAGTGCAGTGGAGGCTGGTGACTCCATGGGGCTGTAAATCCACTCTGGGGGTCCGTCAGAAGCAGCCAGAACTCTAAAGGAGCTATCCAAGGTACTCAGCCCTATCTCCAAAATAGTTTCAGTGCCTTGGAAAGCTATTTTCGAGTTCTGGCTGTTTCTGACTGAAACCCAGAATGGATTTAAAGCCCCACCGAATTGGAGCCACCAGCCTCCACTGATTTAGTGAGAACTAGTCCCTTATGAACTTTATGAAGTGAAGATCTAAAGAAGTTAGAAACTAAGACTTATCAGAACTTTTCAGTGTTAAAAGGATGGGTGAATTATATTTATTGTTAAGATTATAATGGTCAGAACAAACTGTATAAAGTTATTGAACTGCCACAGAAACATATGTAAGATTCCTGTGTCTTAGGGGTATAATGATGGCTGGTCTTATATTGTTTATGTTTATAAAATAAAAGATAGTTAAAAAAAAAAAAAACACCCTTCAACACATCTATTTTGGACCTATGGCCTGGTTGGAGTCCACCAGGAAAAGAGCCTTCAGTGTGGTGGCCCCCTTCCTATAGAATTCCGTGCCTTTGGAGGTCAGGCAGGTGCCAACATTGTATTCCTTTTGGCACCTCCTGAAGATGTTGATATTTCGAGAGGGCTTCCTTGAGTGGCCAGCCATGGGATATCAAATTTGGCCTTATTGGAATTTGTCTTTTTAAAATGTTTTAACTGTTTTAACCTGGTGTTTTATTATTTTATCTTGCTGTTCACCACTCCAAAATCTTTTGATGTGGAGCGGTATATAAATATTTTAAATAAATGAATAAATAAAAATTTTGGCATAAGTTTTTGTGACTTCGTCAGATGTATGAAGTGTTGTCCTCAGTTGGCAAATTGTGTGTGTATTCTTTCTGTCTATTCCCATGCGTATAGACAGAAGGTATACACAGCGACAGAAAGGGGATGGAAGGAATGTTATTTCAAAGTGAGACCCAAAGACTGAGTAACTGAAGATAACACTTAATGCAGGTGATGAAATGGACCTTGTTTGTTGAAAGTTTATGCCACTAAAATAGCCCAATCCTATGCATGTCCCGGGAGATTCGATACAGGACTGCCACCTTAAAGCACAATCCTATGCATGTTTAGACAGAAAACGCTCCCACAGCTCCCAGCATTCTTCAACTAGCCATGCTGGCTGAGGCATGCTGGGAGTTGTAGGACATTTTCCTGTCTAAACATGCATAGGATTGTGCTCTTAGAGAGCAATCCGATGGGAGGAGAAGGCTGCCTCCAAACTCAGAGGCGACCGCCTATCCACTGCAGGGTGGGAGGAATGTTGAGGAGCACATCTCCTCCACACTCCAGTCACACTCCAGTCACAGCTCGACAGCCAACTCCAGCTGTCTAGACACGGGACTTCGGATTGCGGGGTGGGGAGGCCAGATGACACATAGGAAGTGTCGTACCGGCACTTCTGACCTCCCTGGCCCAGCCCACCCCCAGGAACGCCCCGTTTCCCCCGCTCCGCACTGCTCTTCCGAGCGTGGAGCACAGGGCCGATCTGAGCTGCCTATGAAGTGGTGGGGGAGGGGGAGGGCAGTTCTCCAGGAACCGACCAATCCTATGGCTGTCTAGCCACTGTCTCGCAGCCATAGGATTGCGCCCTTAATGTATTAGGCTACAACCCCACTTGCCTGCAAGGAAGTTCCACTGAACTGAATAAGACTTTATTCTGAGTAGACATGCATAAAATTGCACTCTTCGTCTTTCAGGTGCTATCCCAGTCTTCCTTGCCTGTGCAGCAACAGATTAACTTGGCTATTCCTCTGATTTGTTTTAGGATTTTACATGTATTTTAATGTCTATTGTGTCCATGTCATTCATTTATAGAGCTCTGAAGTAAAATAGCGATTGAAATCCACTGGGCAATTTACATCTAATTATTCATTACTACTTCTAAGCAATAGTTTGAGGCTCTGCCCATATTTTCTCTTTATTTATACAGTCACAGAATTTCGAAGTACATACTTTGGATCACCTCAGCACCGAACCTTGATACCTCTGTAGTTGTTTCCCCTCATTTCCACAGCCAAACATGGATCATGTGTCATTTGTTTTTGCAAATCTTTTAAAAAATGTTCTTAAAAGCCAGTGTGATTTAGTCTTATCCAAATGCAAACCATTACATGCCTGCACAAGTTAATTTTTACCCACTGAAGCCAGCACATTACAATAATAAAGCTATGCCAGCATTGTGCCTTTTGCAGACTGGAGCCTTCAAAGAAAAGCCAGCTTCTTCATTTAAAGTCACACAAAAATAAGAGCCTCTGTTTAGTCCTCAAAAGCTCCTTGAGACATTGACAGAAATTAGCCATCTATAAGCAGAACCATGTGGAGGAGGCTGATGAGAATGATGTCAGCACTGGCAGTTTTTTCAGAACTACAAAGTCCTTCTGCGTGATGGTTGGACTCAGCCGTCATTATTCAGGCACGATTGTCATTGAAGTCAATGGGAAGGACTTGGTTTTCTTAGGCTTCAACAGAAGTGGGGGATTCTTGAGATCAAATTCTGGCAGCAGGCATATGCCTGACATAGGCCACACACAATCTCAGAGGCAGCTGCTGCTTCTTTTTTCTTCTGTGCTCATTAGGGCATCTCTGCACACAGCCAGTTTTCACACACTGCCAACGTTTTATTTTAAATTATCCACTATTTGATTCATTATTTCATATAGCTAATCCACACCTAAGACTGTGATTTTCTTACATCCTGCCACAATCTGTGCTGTATTTCTTCTGATATTTAGGGTGCATGCTGGTTGTAGGAGTTCTTGTTTTTCTGTCTAAACATGCATAGGATTGTGCTGTTAGGGCACAATCCTATGCATGTTTAGACAGAAAAAAAGTCCAACAATTCCCAGCATTCCCCAGGCAGCATGGGGAATGCTATTCCGCTAGCAGTTTCTATTCCATTCCATTTAGCGTTGGATTCAACCTAATATGACCCCAGTACTAAATAACTTTTGGGACCTAGTATTGCCACACACAGGAATATAACAAGTTGCCTTATAAGAAGTCAGAACATAGGTCCATCTAGGCAATGGGTCCAGTGCCTTGGATAGCTCCTTTAGAATTCTGACTGAAACCCAGAATGGAATCACAGCCCCACCAAAATAGGAGCCACCAGGTTTCACTGCAGCTAGCTCAGTATTGTCTACTCTAAATGGACCAACAGGCAGCTTCCCAAAATTTCAGACAGGGGCCTTTCTCAACACTACCTGGAGATGCTAGAGATTGAACCTGGGACCTTTTGCATGCAAAACATGTGCTCTACCACTGAGCTACAGCCATTCTGCTGAAAAGATTTCTATGTTTCAGCAGGTTGGTCCAGACACTGCCAATGGGAAAGCTCTTCAGTTTATCCATATATCTGTGTGTTCCCGAGGTGTCAATTTCACATGGTGAAATTAACGAGGCTGCCTGCTCACCTCTGCAGAGATTCCTGAGGAACACAGTAACACTGACAATGTTTGCCAGTGCATACTATGCATCTGCTTTACAGTGGCTTTTGAAGAAGAAGGAGAAGAAGAAGAAGGGGGGAGGGGGAGGGGAAGCCATGAGTTTTCATGTGAATAAATCTATATGTAGAAGAGGTCTCCTTGAAACCAGTGAGACCAGAATGTCATGAATTTGGACTTTTTCCATGCACAAGATTGCTCATGTGCATAATTGCTTGCAGGAATGGGTTTTCTGGAAGGACTTTAAAAATACACTCGGTGAATTAAAAGCACAACTCTAATTGGATGTCAGTACGTAGTTACTCCCAATATGACATTCTTCTAAACTTTTGAAAACCCATATTTATATTAAGATGGACACTGGATAAAAAGGTTGCCAGACGGTAAATGCACCATCAGATGAGTTACTTTGTGCATCTCTCCCTAACTCTAGGTTCAATAAATATCAGCACACCACATTAATAATCTGAAGTTTTAAAAACTACAGCTAAGCTTCTTTGGAGCAGCTTTTCTCTCTGGCTTGTGGACACAGGCAAGCTCTTGCTCTCTGGCACTAAAGTCTTTGGCACTAAAGTACATGTCTTTCTCAATCATTTTTAAGGCCATCTACCCTAACCCTTTCCATTTCATGGCAACGTGAACTTAGTACTACAGGTGCTGGATCAGCAATACCTAAATGTAATAATTAAGGGCGCAATCCTGTCCAGATGCGTCTCAGCCTCTGAACTCGGAGGCTGACAAGCATCCTATGCAGAGCAGGAGGAGCATGGAGGTGGTCTTTGCCTCTGTGCTCCTTCCACTCTTCATTTTTGCTAGGTGGGCATTTTTGACTGTCTAGCGAGGGCTCTGCAGAGGGGGGAGGAAGGAGGCTGGGGGGAGCTCATACCCCTACTTCCCCAGTCCCCTCTCCTCCCCACCCACAGAACTGCCCCCTTTCCCTCTTCTCCAAGGTTGTCTCTGTGACCTCGGAGAGGCAGCTGGCATGGTTCTCTCCATGCTGGCTGGGAGGGGGAGGGGAGCTCGGATTCCTGAGTCTGAGGTCAGAGCACTGTCTCTGACCTTAGATCCAGGAATCCGAACTATCCTATGGTGCCCCTGTTGCTGTGCAGGAGCCATAGGATTGCTCTCTAAATTAGATATTAAACTAACAAGTTCTTTTGGGGATGTTTCATCTAGACAGGCCCTTTGTTTCGAAATCAAATAATTAATTAAGGATGAAATCCTATGAATGTTTGGACAGGAACAAAGACCTTCAACTCCCAGCATGCCCCAGCCAGCCATGTTGTAGAATATTTTCTGTCTAAACATACATAGGATTGCGCCCTAAACTACTACTGTATTTTGCTCATCACTTTTAATGGAGAACATAAAAATTACTTTAGGAAAGGCAGGTCTGCTGCATCGCCTGTAGAGTTTTGGATAAAAATATCAAAACAATTACCAAGTATGTTCTTTCACATTTTAAATTCATCTGCTTGCCACTGTACTTTCAACAGCCTATTCAATGGTTGGGGAACACCCTTTTAGATAAGTAAGCAATGACAGACCACTTCTGTAGGAAAAGGCTTTATGGTGGATGCTTTAGATCATTTGCATCGTACTAAACAGCTGCATACAACCTGTTTATTGTGTGTAACACATTTATTGCTGTTGGCTTCCCAGAGCAATGACTCGTGATTGAGCCTTTTCTGTCTTACCCACGGAACACCCAGGTAGTCACAACTAATGAGAAGACTTAGCATCTAGGTCCCAGAGGAACCAAGTCTGGGACAATGAAAGCCTAAAGATAAAGTTCCGGGCACTTGGTACAATGGCACAATACTGTCATGGGGGGGGGGGATATCATTCTTTCTTCACATTTTGATATGATTATATTGTGCAGTTTTTGAACTGACCTTTTTTCATGCTTAATATCTGTATTAGATCATTTGGAACCTCAGATCATTTGGAAATACAGGAGCATGTTGCTTTTTTATAAAACAACAATTGAAGAAGAATGTGTTGTATGTAGCTTGCCCATTTTAGAAAGTTACCTACATTTAGGGCACAATCCTATGCAGGTTTAGAGACAGAAAAAGTCCTACAACTCCCAGCATGCCCCAGACAGCCATCCCAGAGCACTTACATGGAGCCACTTTCAAATGGAAGCTCCTTAGATCAAGGACCAGTCTTTTTTTCCCACTTATGCCATAAAGTGCCATATACATTGATAGCGCTGTTATCACGCAAAAGTGCAGTGTGCCAACTCCTGAACATGCATAAGGGTTGGATCCGTTACCATAGATGGCTCCGCAAGAGCCACCCTCCCCTGAACATGGGGAGACACATTTGTGCAACGAGGGCGAACCTCTTTTAGCCCAAGGACCGAATTCTAACTCAGAGAAGTTCAGGGGCCACATTCCAGTGGAGGGCAGGGCTGAAGACAAAAGGGGCAGGGCTAAAATACCAAGATATTCTATCTTCAAATTCTTACCGCCAGTAACTAAGCTTTAGGAGAGGCATTTCAACATTTTAGAATGGCGGAAAACTGCACAAAAGCTGGGAAATTACCGAATGATCAGTGATCAGATGAAGGGGTGGAAGCAGAGGAAGGAGTGTGGACATCTAGGGAGTCCTAGAGGACCATTTTGGGACTCTGTGCCTGCACCCTTGCACTACTGGATCACCTAACACTCACCAAGTCAAAGCCACAAATAACTGCTAAACAGAACCTTATCCAAAGAGCCAGGCACTTTGGGACAACACCATACATGGGCTCAGGAAAGGTACCTTCCCCCAGCCTCGAATGCAAAAAGGAAGACACCGTCCCTCCTCAACACATTATCCCTTATCATTATAGCTAGCAAAAACCGAGTGACAGGAGTCAATGCCAGAGATGAACATCTACAAGATTAAGTATCACCTATCATGCCATAGATGCCATTGAAAAAATGAGAAGACATGGACTCACCGTTGGTAGCCCCAGCTGGCTGAGGAATAGTGTCCATGTTTACTCAGCAGCCTTGTTTTAACAAATTAAGATGTATCATGGTTCATCATGGAGTTATGCAGTTTATCCTTATGTTGGCCCACAGAACTTACTGGGAGCCAGTGAGAATCATCCCATATGATGAGCTCATTCTCCAAGTGTGGATCCTAATATAGGCAAAAGGGCACCATCCACACATAAGAGGGAGGTATTGGCAGGGATGGAAAAGCCCTAAGCATTTGCAGAAGTACAAAGATGAATTACAGAGGGGGGGGGGCCTTAAGTAGGATGGGGGAGAACCCAAAAACTGGTTGACTGTTAGCAGGGGGAACTGAAAACCAGGAGGGAAGAGGAATGTAATGAAGTATCCTGAAAAGAGGCATGACTGGCTGGCATGAGGAACGGGAACATTCCACACTGCAACATTTTGTTGCAGGTCCCACTTGTTCAGCCTATTGCTATCTGCCTCCCCTTCATCCAAAGATCCATTTTTTGATCATGCTTCGGTGTGATGAACAAAAATGGATTTGCATCAGTGTGTCCTGTATAATGGAAAGTGCAGTATTTTCACAGTGGCTTTTATTTCATTTTTATTTTTAAAATTTAGACTATAAAAGTGTCAGAGACAGTAAAATACCTATAAATCTCTTCAAGACTGGTTCTACAGAATTTCAGTCATTCAATAGTAACCAATGAGATGACTTACCTAATAATACCATAAGAAGAATTTGGCAAAAATGGCTGATTGAGTGGTTGCCAAGAGAAGAATTCTTCTAATATCTTGGGACAGTATCTTGTTGCAATTATTGGCAAGTCTCTCCATAACACTTTGGCAAGGTTTTTCTCTATATTGCTGAAGCAAAAGCAAATATGTTTTTAATGTAACCCAGTGGAGTTGCCTGTGTCTCTTTCATGGATTTCAAAACTCTTGTTTATTTGCCTTATTATTTTATCGCCTTCCCTTCTTCTTATACATAATATTCACATGAAGACTATCCCATTTTGAAAGTCACAGACTTTCCATTCTGCTAAGTATTATAAACTTGGGATGATAAGCAGGGAACGCTCAGATGGAGGAGTGGAGGAAAGTGAATGCCATATCCATTAAGTGTACTGACTTGAGCCGTCTAGGGTGTAATCCTATGGCCGCTAGTTAGCAGCTAGAAGGCCATAGGATAGGTCAGTTCCTGGGAACCGACCGCAAAGCCCGCACTCCGAGGTCAGTTCCCTGAGAACCGACCTCCGCCCCCTCCCACGCTGCCTCGTAGGCAGCGCAGAACGGCCCCGCGCTTTGGAGCAGAGTGCAGAGCGGCAAAAATGGGGCATTCCTGGGGGCGGGGGGGAGGGGGGAAGTGCCATTCTGACGCTTCCTATGTGTCGGCTGGCGTCCGCCACCCCCCACTCCGCCTTCCTGTGACTAGACAGCCAAAATAAGCTGTCTAGCCATGAATGCAGGGCTGCTGAAGTGCGGAGGGGAAGATCTGCTCCGCGCTGCTCCTGCCCTGCATTGGATAGGCGGCCACCTCCAAGTTCGGAGGCGACCGCCTATCTCGATAGGATTGCGCCCTTAGGCTACAATGGCTTGCATCCAATGTTAGTCTAACATAAGTCCTATTCATTTCAATGGGTCTACTCTAAGTAGAACTAACATTGAATCATAGAATCATAGAATAGTAGGGTTGGAAGGGGCTTACAAGGCCATCGAGTCCAACCCAAGACAACCCAAAGGTTCATTCTGGTGCAATTCGTGGCTTCCATGACTTACAGAGTATTTGCGTTTGATAACCAACCTTTTCACTGCTCCCAAATCCTAAGTTTCTTTTCCAGGCTTTCCTCATGCATATTTACCCTAAATTCCAGATGTTTTCGGTACAAATACTGCAAGTCAGATGTATGTTAATGCTGAGGATGACGAGTCCTCAGGAAGAATCCACCAAACGCTGCCAGTGTGTAAAATGGTGGTGCTTACACACAATTGGGCCTTGTGTGGTGCAGAGTGGTAGGCAGCAGTATTGCAACCGAAACTCTCCCCATGACCTGAGTTCGATCCCGGCGGAAGCTGGGTCTCGGGTAGCCGGCTCAGGTCGACTCAGCCTTCCAGCCTTCCGAGGTCGGTAAAATGAGGACCCAGCTTGCGGGGGAAAGGCAATGGCAACCCACCCCGCTATAGTCTGCCATGAAAACGCCAGCGCAAGCAGCCTCCCTCTAGGGGTCAGCAATGACTCGGTGCTTGCACAGGAGGAACCTTTCTTCTTTTCTTTTCTTACACACAATTTTGAATATATTATTGAGCGTTCCACCATGATGTCACAGACTGAAGATCCTCATTTTAGGAACCTAAAGGGGGTGGCTTGAATATCCAAACTCCCATGGAAATGTCGCTTGCCCCAATTCAAAGCAATGCCAGTTCTTGTTCCACCAGAATCCTCTGGTTTGTCACACATTAAATATGACTCTGTTACCACTGGGTATCTTCAGAGTTATGGGGATTTAAAGGAAGAAGATTCATCTGCAGCAATGCCTCTATCTAAACCAGCAGAAACACACAACAAACAGTATCATGTGATGCAACTACTTTTGGACAGCAGTTGGAGCATCAAATGTATCAATACTTCCTGCCATGGAAGGGGAAGTCCTGCCCAGCCACTTTAGAAGTGGCAATGAAACAGCTCCACCGCTGCACTCTTATGTTCCAGAGCTCAGCCCAATAGGGCTGGTTTAAGGACTCATCTTATCACCAGCGGAGTAGTGGTGCCAGAGCTCACAGGGATGCAGCACCAGCACTTGTTGTTGTTGTTAACAGGGATACTGACATCATCTCCCTGCCTCCACTCAGACTTCCTGGTTCCCTCTGAGCTTAGCTGCAATCCTCACAGTAGCTGGGGGCGGGGGGGTTTGCAGGGGAAATGAATGTTCCCAGCAACAATGTATTGCACCCTATTGGAAAAAGTATTTTGGGATGGCTGGGTGTAGAATGAGCAATTAAGACCCATTAGCTTTACAGAAGACCTGCTCCTGGGGGAGATGAGAACTGCTAGATCCATATCAACAAACCAGTTTTAGTTTGTTGATATGGATCAACACAGCTGCCTGAGCCTTTAGACTTTCCTAGGGGATGTGGCTATGAGGACTGCCATGACGAGTACCAACACTTCCAAATTTACCACTTCAGAAGATCATAAGAGTCCTGCTGGATCAGGCCAAGGGTCCATCTAGTCCAGCATTCTGTTCACACAGTGGCCAACCAGCTGTCAACCAGGAGCCCACAAGCAGGGCATGAGTGCAACAGCACTCTCCCACCCATGTTCCCCAGCCAGTGGTGTATATAGTCTCACTGCTTCTGGTACTGGAGGTAGCACATAGCCATCCAGACGAGTAGCCATTGATAGCCTCTTCTCCTCCAGGAAGATGTCCAACCCCCTTTTAAGGCCATCCAAATTGGTGGCCATCACTACATCCTGTGGCAATGAGTTCCATAGTTTAATTATGCACTATGGGAAGAAGAACTTCCTTTTATCTGTCCTGAATCTCCCACCAGTCATGTCCCTGGGTTATAGTATTTTGAGAAAGGGAGAAAAATATCTCCCTATCCACCTTCTCCACACCAGGGGCATAATTTTGTACACCTCTTTCACGTCTCCCCTTGCCCTCCTTTTTTCCAAGCTAAACAATCCCAGCTGTTTTAACCCTCCCTCATAGGGGAGATGCTCCAGCCCTTTGATCATTTTAGTTGCCCTTTTCTGCACTTTTTCCAGCTTCACCACAGCTTCCCACCAGTTGTTCTTCTGTTTCCCCCATATGTTTTCATGCTCTAAACCAGGATCGCTTGGGTCAGCAGGACAGCCTGCTTTGACTCTCTTCACCCTGTTGCCCATGTTCCCCCAAGTGTCTGCCTTTTTCCACCTATGATTCTCCCGTCCTGCTAGTCCTTGGGTTTGGCGGTACTAAGTCACTTCCACCCTGCCTGGACGATGGTGACTTCCAGCTATGTTGGTTGTGCCATGGAACTGCTTGGGAATGTGGGACTGGACACCCCCTGCATTTACAAAATCCCCACACATACAAAGCTGGCATGTCCAGGAGAAAGACTAACACTTTCTCTCTGAATGGCTAGTTTTGAATTTGAAGTGTGGGTTGTTGTTTTTACCAATATGTAAAACAGCATTCAAATATTCTATCACCCACCTGCCATCTGAGTGAGTAGATGCTAGAAACAGATACATCAACATAAGTCTCCTCCTGATTATGCAGCTTGGCAGTCAGTGGCTCCATTAGAATTCATAGAGAAGCTGCCCTCTGCAATTAACTTCAGAGCATGCCTTTGCATAAAATTATTTAAGTGGGATTTGCAAATGATGTAGGGTTGTATTCAGGGGTGTCATTCTACCAGCAGGAGGGAACCACTGATGGAAAGGATTTTGCCTTCCCCCTTACAGCCCCCCATGTACCCCCCCAAATCTGCTGTGTAGGGTTCGAGGACCCTCCAGAGCAGACTTTGGGCACACTGGGGGGGCTGCAGAGGGGAGAACAGAAGATGGAATGTCCCATCATGTGAAGGGAAGTCCTGTTGTGCGAGCTAGGGATGTACGAAACACTTACCTGGTTTCGTCCAGGGACATCCGCGGTGGGGGGGAGACGCTCCGTCCCTCCCCCCGAAATCCTCGATGGGGGGGAGGCAATCTGTTCCTCCCCCCGGAATCCTGCCCGGCTGGCTCCGCGGAGCCGCCGGCCAGGGCCGTCCCCAGCCGGAGCTCCGGCTGCGGACGGGCTGCTGCAGACGCAAATGGCGGCTGCTGTACTGGCTGCCATTTGCATCCAGCGAAGCTGCCGTGATAGGCTACATAAATATTTACGGAGCCTATCACGGCAAGCCAAAAAAAACCCAAAACAGCCTATGCAAATGGCGGTGGCTACGGCAGACGCCATTTGAGTTCCCTATTTTTAGCCGTTTTAGCCTACGTAAATATTTACGTAGGCTATTACAGCGAAAAAAAGGGGAACGCAAATAGCGTAGTGGGAGCTATTTGCGTTCCTTTTTTTTCTTGCCGTAATAGCTTACGTAAATATTTACATAGGCTAAAACGGCAGGGAAAAAAGGAACGCAAATGGCACCCACGACGCTATTTGTGTTCCCTTTTTTTTCGCTGTAATAGCCTACATAAATATTTACGTAGGCTAAAATGGCTAAAAATAGGGAATGCAAATGGTGGCCGCCATAGCCACCGCCATTTGCATACCCTGTGTTTGTTTGTTTTTGGCTTGCCGTGATAGGCTACATAAATACTTACATAGCCTATCACGGCCTCCACAGGGACACAAAAGGCGTCCCTGCATTAGCCGTGATAGGCTACGTAAGTATTTATGTAGCCTATCATGGCTATGATGAAGAAGTGAATGGCGGCCGCAGAGCGGCCGCCATTTGCAAGTCAGTGCAGACAGCAGCAGGTAAGTGCTCCATTTCGTGCGCATTTCGTGGGGTGGGGGGGCGGGGGGCTTCGTTCCGCCACGAATTTTGGTGCATTCAGCCTCACCAAGAACCGTGGCGGAATTCTCTGATATCCCTAGTGTGAGCAGACTTTCAACTTCAGTTGAAATTAACTGAACTTTAAAATTTTGGGTCTGCTAACCTTTTCTGGATCAGCGTTTGTCATCTGTCATTACATTCTCTTTTGCAATTCCTTGCAGGGTTTATTGCCTGCTGTATCACAATGGTTATAGTGAAAATTCTAGTTTGCAAGCTTCATTGGGATTGATATTCCCCAATTCTCTCCTGCAAATGTCCTCCATTAGTATCTGAGATAGGCAAACAGAGATGTCCTTGAGATGTCTGACTTGGCCACAGTGACACATGCCTTAGTTACATCCCGTTTGGATTACTGCAACACGCTCTACGTGGGACTGCCTCATAAGAGTGTTCGGAAACTTCAGCTGGTTCAAAAAGCTGCTGCCAGACTGCTGACTGGGGCTGGCTACAGGGAGCATACAACTCCCATTCTAAAACGGCTTCACTGGCTCCCAGTCTGTTTCTGGGCACAATTCAAAGTGCTGGTCATGTCCTATAAAGCCCTATACAGCTCAGGTCCAGGTTATCTGAAAGACTGTATTCTCCCCTATGAGCCTACTCGTGCCCTGAGATCTTCAGGGGAGGCCCTTCTCGCTGTCCTACCACCATCACAGGTGGTGGGAACGTGGGAGAGGGCCTTCTCAGTGGCTGCCCCAAGGCTCTGGAACTCCCTTCCCAGGGAGGCAAGAGTGGCACAAGCATGAAAAAACTTTTTTGTTCCGGTAGGCCTTTGGGGATAGCTACTCTGGACCTGTGAGAATAGGATGGATGGATACTATATGTCTTGTTGCCTTTTAACATTGTGATATTTTATACAATTTTAATATTATTGATGATTTAATTATATTTTTAACTTTTGTATACTGCTATTTATACTTCTATTTATAGGATTTAATTGTACAAGTTTTAATGTTGTAAAGCTGCCTTGTGTCCCAGTATTGGGGAAAAGGCGGGATATAAAAATAACAACAACAACAACAACGATTGGGAACCCCAAGTTTGCCTTATAGCATGTAATTCTGCCCATAATTTAGGATCTGCAACAACTGCCAACAATTACATTTTTTCTGTGCCAGTGTCAAAACCTATATTTACACAGGAGCCCATAACAGTTGAGAAAAAAATGATATTTTATTTTCCAAATATATGTTTACCTCTGGATTGTAATGATGACTCCCGAGTAGTTGCAGCTTGCCAAATAAATAACACATACTTTAGGAAAAGTCTAGAGACAGTTCTGCATCATTTTTTTAATACACCAACTCAGCTCAAGGGTTGTATAGAGGTTTAACTATACTATTTAAATATACTTCCACATTCAGTAGCAAAACACTGAAGAGGCCCATAAACCATCTATCAAACTTGAGCCCTTTTCAATAAACAATTATCTATTTTTTCCCATTTTACAAAGAGAAGCAGAAGACAGCGTTAGAACTAAGCAATCAGTTCAGTCTCGTCCACAAGCTGAATTAAGTCACCTCAACAGTGAAATCCTTTCCAGGAAATCCATGACTATATTCTGTAACGGGAAAATATTCCATCACATACACATTCTAAGTAATATCTTAGAGTAGCCAGCTTGAATGTGATTAAGGAGGATCAGAAATGCCTTGCTGGATTCTGTTTCTGGCAGTGTCTCAGAAGCAGGAGCATGAAGGTGAAAGTCCCCCCGCCCGCCCTAACCCTGGTGTTTGTCCTCAGAACCTGGTATTCTGATAGGGCTAAGAAGGAATCCTGCCTGAAACCCTGGAGAGCCACTGCCAGTCAGTGTCAACAATTACTGGACTTAGATGGACAAACGGTCTGACTCAGTATATGGCCGCTTCCTATCTTCCACTCATGCCACTGCTGGAGAAAAGGAAGCGGCTCTAAAAGTGACGTCCTCTTCTTGGCTTCGGAAATTTATGCTCAGTGAATAAGACCCGAGGTGTCTCATTTGAAGCAAAGACTGTCTCTGCTGTGTGTTGATTTAATGAAACAGGGTTTGCTCATTTATATTACCTCAATAAACACATGTTTTTTTCCTCTTTTCCTTCACCAGCATCTTCATGTAACTTTCTCTTGGCCTCCATCTTCCTCTGCCTTTCACCTAGCCAGCATTCCTATCACACAATCTTTTTTTAGCTCATTTCATTTTACTGCTGTGGGGAAGCTAATTCAAGCAAGCCAGTCTGCACTTACTTTGTTTAAAAGCAATGTGGTTTGTGGTCATTCTGATCTTTGTGAATACCACATTCATGGGACAACCACTGAGAAAGCTACGGCCCTCAAGCTTATACGTTTTGCCCTGGCCTGACAGTTAATTTGTTCCAATCGTATGTCACCACTGTGCGGTGTCATTGTCAATTCATCAGAATGGAATATACTTTCTCCAAAGTAGCCCTATTGACTTTAATGGGCTGGATTTGGAGTAATAGGCTTGAGGCTCCCAGTACATAAACTGGTCCCCTTCCACTGAGGTTTCTGAACATATGTTATTAATCATGACTTTGATTTCACGGTAGCTTGTGAAGCCCACAAAACTAGCTCCCAATTAGTAAATGTTCAGCAGTCTAAATATGCATTTTATGATCATCCATTCATAATCAACAGCCTCAATAAGCCTTTTGCAATACTGCATCAATACAAAAGGCAGAGTTATGCTCAATAATGAAATATTACCTTATTGCAAATTACATAACTATTTGCAAAAATATAGTCCTTAATATGAGAACTAGATAGGCACAGCCTTCTAACATTGCACTATATCAATGCAGAGTTATACAAAACACACAATGAATAACGACCTCCACTTCTAGTTACAGGGGGTTGTATCCACACTACTTAGAGTGGGCCCACTGAAATGAATGGGACTTAGACTGTCACTGGATGCAACCCAATGATTCTGTTTAATTGCTAATATTCAACTATTCACTTTCTGAACAACATGGTTCTTTGGAGTCATGCCTTTGGGGAGGGGGGTCTCTGTTGACTCTGAAGTGTACCAGGTCAAGCCAGAAGTAATGCAGGGTCTGCACTGAAGAGCTGATGACCCAGCCTGATCTCTGTTGTTAGATAAACTGCAGTTGCCAGCAGAGAGGTGGATGGTTGGAGGCTAGAGGGACTGCCAGATCTGGGAGCGTCATGTGGTAGATAGCAGCCCTGAGCCCATCAACAGCATGACCAGAGACCAGCAATAGATAGCTAACCTGATCTCACTCAGTGTGGGCTGGAGAGCTCCAGGGCATGCCCTCCCCAATGGCATCCCCTTGTAGGTCCCAGCCATGGGGCAGCTCATTTAAAGAGAGAGGACTTAAAGCAGGGGTGTCGAACCTCTTTCAGCCTGTGGGCCCAATTCAATTTCAGAGAGGTTGTCAGGGCTGCATTCCAGTGGTGGGCAGGGCCAAAGGCAAAGGGCAGGGCCAAGAATCTACCAAACATACCAGCAGATTTCACCTTAAAGCCTTAGCAGAGGCATTTCCACCTTTTTAGAATGAAAAAAAAAAACATGTAAAGGCTGGAGAACCACCACATGATTGGCAGTCAGGGGAAAGGAGCGTGGCCATCTGGGGAACCCTGTAGGGCCAGGCTAGGATTGCAGGCAGGCCGTATTTGGCCCACAGACCTGTGCTTCAGAACCCCTGCCTTCAAGGTACAGAGCCACAACTCATGAAAGGGAAAGATGAATCTTTTCTGTTCACAGTGAATGGAATTGCCCCATTCCGTCCAGTTTCCATGCATGAGAAAAGGTGGACTAGATCTACATTAGTGCTTTTTATTGGGATTGAAGTACACTGATAATTGTTGGGGCACATTACGCTTTCCGTATACCGCTTTTCTAGCATCATTTCTTCCTTTTTATTCTGTGTTATCCAAAAGACCATAACAGTGTGTTCTATGAGGTAGAAATGCACAAGAGGGATATAAGGTCACCATGATGGAATTGTATTGATAGGACATGAGGTGTGGATCTGGCCCTATTCTCTCTTTTGTTTTCACTCCCAGATCCTGTCTCCTGCTCCATTGCCTACTCCACACAGCACAGAAGGTGACCATGTAATCAGGACACTTCATGGGCCTGAGAAGTGAAGGGTAGGTTCAGTTCTTGATTCTGTAATTATGAGATTCTACAGCATGAATGTAGGCAACTTTTGTGTTTCGATATGTTAAGAATATGCAAAACTGAGGATGGCAAAGATAAAATTCTGATCAATGCAGCTGAGGAAATAAGACTATATCAACAAAACTGGTTTCTTTCTGTCCGTGTAAATTAACACTGTCTTTCTTTCAGGGCAGAAGTGGGCAGAAAGAAGATCTCCTGATGTTTTGGATTTCAGCTCCTAGCATTCCTGACCACTGACCATACCAAGAGGGACTTCTGGGAGTGGAAGTTCTGGAGATCTACCTTCTGCCCACCTCTGCTGAAGGGGCACCAGAAAAAGACAAACATTCTAAACAAAAATAGATTTTAAATATGCTGTAAAATACACTTGCTTTAAAAATAAACAAATCAACATTTTGGATTTTGGAATTCTATCAGCACCTTAGACTGGTTCCTAATTCTGAAAAGCCTGCTGGTTTGCTGATTTTCTTTTGTCAAAATCCACCAAAACTCCTCTGAGAAGGGACTTTCATAGAAGGTATGCCACAGTATAAGACATTGTGTTTCTAGTAGCTGTCAGTCTTCAGATGCCAGTGGAAGTTGAAATTGCACCCTATTACAGATATAAATGCACCAGGTGGGGTATGCCTTTGGGGCCTGGCATAATTGACTGTAATATCAACACAGTGTTTGCTTCTAAATCAGACATAATTAAAAGAGCAAACTGTCAAATACAAAGGTGGCAGAAAATCTACAAACCAATACCATACAGGTCTGAATAAGGACAGAAGTTAATGTCACTGCAACATTAGGACTTGCAATCTAGGCAAGAACTAAATGTACAACCATCAACATCTTTACATCAGGGGTGATTCCACATAGAGGGCTCGTAGCACTACTAATCAAAAGGCATTGTGGAGCTATTCCGTCTTTCCCTTTCTGTTCTGGAAAGAGAAAAGTGGTGGGAAAACACAAGAAGGTTACAAACTAACGATGATGATGTCTGGGACCCTGCAAAATTCTGTGAACCAGGCAGGGTAATTGCATAATAAAAACCTCATCTGGAAGTACCCAAGGGCTGTTTCTACACTGCTGTACCAGAAGACTGGACGATAACCAATGTAACACCAATTTTTTAAAAGGGATCCGGGGGGATCCAGGAAATTACAGTCTGTTCCGAGTGAGTTGGTTGAAAGGATTATTAAAGATAAAATTAGTAAGTATATAGAAGGACAACCCTGCTGAAAAAGAATCAACATGGCTTCTGCAAAGGTAAGATCTGTCTCACTAATCTTTTAGAGTTTTTGGAGAGTGTCAATAAACATGTGGACAGGGGTGATCCAGTAGACATTGTTTACTTGGACTTCTAAAAGGCTTTTGATAAAGTCCCTCACCAAAGACTCCTGAGCAAACTTAACAGTCATGGAATGAGAGGAGAGGTCCTCCTATGGATCAGTAACTGGTTAAAGTACAAAAAGCAGATAGTAGGAATACATGGTAAATTCTCCAAATAGGAGATGTAAATAGTGGGGTCCCACAGGGATCTGTATTAGGGCCGATCCTTTCCATTTATTCATAGATGATCTGGAATTATGGGTGAGCAGTGAAGCGGCCAAGTTTGCAGATGAAACCAAATTGCTTAGGGTGGTCAAAACAAAAAGGGATTGTGAGGAGCTCCACAAGGATCTCTCCAAACTGGGAGAATGGGCATCCAAATGGCAAAGGAGGCTCAATGTAAGCAAGTGTAAAGTGATGCATGTTGGAGCAAAAAATCCCAACTTCAAGTATAACCTGATGGAATCTGAACTAGCGGTGACCAACCAAGAAAGAGATCTGGGGATGGTGGTGGACAGCTCAATAAAAATGTCAACCCAGTATGTGGCTGCTGTAAAAAAGGCAAACCATGTTAGGCATAATTAGGAAGGGAATTGCGACTAAAACTGCCAATATCATACTGCCTTTATACAAATCAATGATGTGACCACACTTAGAATACTGTGTACAGTTCTGGTCACCACACCTAAAAAAAAGACATTGTAGAGATGGAAATAGTGCAGAAAAGGGCAACTAAAATGATCAAAGGGCTGGAGAAACTCCCCTATGAGGGAAGGTTACAGCAGCTGGGATTGTTTAGCTTGGAAAAAAAGGCAAGTAAGGGGAGACATGATGGAGGTGTACAGAATTATGCACGGTGTGGAGAATGTGGATAGGGAGACATTTTTCTCTCTCTCTCAAAATACTAGAACCCAGTGGGGTCATCCCATGAAGCTGATTGGTGGGAGATTCAGGACAGATAAAAGGAAGTACTTCTTCATACCACACATAGTCAGACTATGGGATTCACTGCCAGAAGATGTAGTGGTGGCCACCAATTTGGATGGCTTTAAAAGAGGGTTAGACAAATTCATGGAGCAGACGGCTATCAATCAGTACTAGTCCTGATGGCTATATGCCACTTCCAGTATCAGAAGCAGTATGCCTATGTACACTAGGTGCTGGGAAGTATGGGTGCAAGGGTGCTGTTGCACTCATGTCCTGCTTGTCGGTTTCCCGTAGCACTTGGTTGGCTTCCATGTAAACAGAATGCTGGACTAGATGGACCCTTGCTCTGATCCAGCAAGTCTCTTCTTATGTTGTTATATATCCCATCCTTCCTCACAAGGAGCCCAGGGTGGCTAACAACCCATATAAAATAATACAACACATGAACACCACTAAACACATTAACTCTAATATTACAAATGCACAATAAAATAAATAAAACCATCACTACAACACAAGAAAACAAATAACGCACTTGCCTCAACCCCCCAAATGCTTTTACAAATAAATACATCTTTAACTGACACTTGAATGACAACAGTGTGGGGGACAGCTGAATATCTACTGGAAGGGATTTCCAGGTTCGGGTGCCATTACTGAGAAGGCTCTGCCACATGTGCTAGCCCCACAGGCCACATTCCTCAAGGGAATGACAAGCCAAGCCTCCCTGGCTAATCTTAAATCCTGGGGAAAGAAATCAACGTTCTCCCTTTAACTCTTCCTTTTTCAAGTAGCATTGTCTTTATGTCTGTAAGTCTGTTTCTTTCTTTTTTCTAACTTGTAGTGAGCAGGTGGGTCATGAACAGGAGTGCAGCAAGGGAGGAGGACATTAAACCCTTTCCCTCCCCTGGGGAAAGGGGAGCAATTGGCTCCAGAATGTTATTTGGATTGCAGAATCTGGAAGCAAAGTTGCTATTCCACTTTCAGCTTAAAGCAGAACAGTATTGATTGGGTGTTGCTAGATCACCCTTGTTTAGAAGCACCCTAATTGTGAATGGCTCATAATTAGTTCCATCTTTCCGCATACCCAGAGATTGCTATCATTGAAATCCCATTAATTCTGAGCTAAAATGTAAAACACACACTCTCCCCTTCTACAGAGAGTTTCCCTTCAGCAAGGAGAGAGGGGCACAGTTCCAATTTTTTAATCCTTTTAAAGCAACCTCAGCCACCTCTCCCAAGTATTAATTTCCTGGAGCACACACAGTGAAAGACCACACTTTGGCTGTTTCTGAAACTAGATTTCAGTCAGAAAAGAACAACTATAATATTTCTTTATCAATTTTAGAGGGTGGATTTGTGCCATATTTGGAGTAAAAAAGGATCAGCCTTCCCTTCATTATTTCTTTCTGTGAGGAAGCCAAACACCTCATCACGTTTCGAAAGCCTTTATCAAAAATAACGAAGTGCAGATTCTTCAGATTCTTGAAATGTTGGGTGTGGCTGAACAGGACGATTAGGATGGGAAGGAGCAACTTTGGGGAGCAAGAGACGGTTAGAAAAGGAGAGGGAGACTGAGAGCTTCTTCCCATTCTGGTGGTATAGTCGAAAGCAGGGGTGGACAACTTTTGGCTCTCCAGTTGTTTTGGCCTACAACTCCCATCAGCCCTAGCCAGCATAGCCAATGGTAAGGGATGCCGGCAGTTACAGGCCAAAACATCTGGAGGATCACAAGTTGCCCACCCCTGGTCTAAAGTAATAATGGGCAGAGAGAGAAATAGACCTGGCTAAAGCAAGTTGGTTTATTCCATTTGTTTTTATGCTTTTTTTCTGCTGCTTAATTATTATGTTGTATCCTATGATGGATTTGTTGCTTTTATTTTATGCTTGTGTGAATAATTTTATTCATTTTTTTGTACCCCGCCCTGGAATCCTCTGGATGAAGTGCAGCTACGAAATATTTTCAGTTAAATCATTAAATGAAAATAATACTGCCAGCAGGGCCTCGATGGAACAGAATCCCAGAGGCTTTTGAGCCCTCTATTGTAGCATGAACAAAGGGTGCAATCCTGTGGCGATAGTCGGGCACCTTCGAACTTGGAGGCAGCCAACTATCCAATGCAGGACAAGTGCAGCACAGAGGCGATCTTCTCCTCTGCGCTCCGGCCACCCTGCATTTGCGGCTAGATGGCCGATTTTGGCTGTCTAACCAGGACACCTCAGAGTGGGGGCAGGGGAAGGCCAGACAACCAGGAAGCATTGCTTCCACCGTCTCCTACCCTCCCCGCCCCCAGGAACGCCATTTTTCATCACTCCGCGCTGCTCTTATGAGTGCAGAGCCAGGGACGAACTGCGCCTCCTATGAGGCAGGGGGGCAGGGAGTCAGGTTTCTGGGAACTGACCTCAGAGCACTGGCTCTGAGCTCGGTTCTCAGGAACCCCAAAATCCTATGGCCATCTAGACGCTGTCTATTGGCCGTAGGATTGTGCCCTAAATGTCAGAGGGCCTGTAAAATCAAGTTGACCACACCTGGGAACAAGGGGAAGAGCAACCATCCACTGTCGCAAGGCAATCCAAAATGCTGGTTACTTGTCCAGTAAGGGCCATGTGATTGGGGCAGGGGGGGAGAGATAGGGGGCTATGGTTTGGAAAGAAAGGGTCATGCTTCTTTCTACCTGCGGCAGCAGACTGCCTGCTACAATCATGTCTGGACATCTCCCCCCCCAACATATGTCCATGTGTTTTGCTGTACTCCCAGATTTTTTTTTTAATTTGAAAGGGTAGCCCCATGTTTAGGCAGCATTGATTTTTATATGGCCTTTTTAAGACCTGCTGATGCACTCACGTGAACACTGTAGACAGCAGCAGACCAAGGATCAGAGCAGCAGAGGTCAGGGGCAGCGAGTAGCTCTGGCCCTGAGTACGTTCAAAAGCTCAGAAGGCAGACCTGAATTGACCCCGTTTGGGTCAAAGCCATGTGCACAGCCTCACTGTCCAATACAGGGGTGTCCAACCTCTTTCAGCCCAAGGGCTGAATTCAATTTTGGAGACGCTCTCAGGGGTCGCATTCCAGTGGTGGGTGGGGCTGAAGGCAAAAGGGGTGGAGCCAAAGGCAGAGGGGCAGGACCAGTGTGACAGGTTCACAGAAGTTAACATTAAATACAATATACAAAGATTAAAAGCCATTTACGTGAAGGCACACAGACAATATACACAAACAGCGGGTAACTAAAAACTACTTTGAACTGTCAGTCACAACTAAAGACACATCCCATTTGTGATGTGTCAAAGACACTGATTAAAACTCATCATGTGCTGTCAAATGCCTGGGAAAAGAGATAAGTCTTAAACTGGCGCCGAAAAGATAATAATGTTGGTGCCAGGCAGACCTCACTGGGGAGCTCGTTCCACAGATGGGGGGCTACCACTGAGAAGGCCCTCTCCCTCATTGCTGCCTTTTAGCTTAAAGCTCTTTCAGCCAGCAACTAAGTCTTAGGAGAGGCATTTCAACCTTTTAGAACGGGGGGGGGGGGAAACTACACAAAAGCCAGGAAACCACCAAACATTGATGGTTGGTGGAAAGGAGGTGGCCTTCCGGGGAACCCCAGAGGGCTGGATTGGGAGTCTAGGTGGGCTGGCCTGAGGTTCAACTCTCCTGGTGTAGTATGAACAGCAAAACAGCTGGACTTCCCATCTTCTCCATCTCTATTCATAGCTATGTTGCTGTTTGCCAAATTATTCCCAGTCCCATCCCATTTAAACCTCAAATTATCATCATCCATTTTATAGATGGCTAAAAATTACCATAGAAGTCATTGTCATGTTGTCAGTAGAAATATCCAGTGAAGAATTATTACCACCAGACCATCAACCAAAAGTGGTATTTCACAGCAGCCCCAGAACAACATTACTAAACCCCACCCAGATCTCACACAATAGAAGAATTAAAAGACACTAGTAGTAATTTACTAGGGTAAGCATGTATGAGAAAGCACTTTTTCATATAATGTAGAGCTAACGTGGAAGATTCATTGCCACGACATTTTGTGAAGGCTTAAGGTAAGAGAGAAAAGGACTGTTAACTATGGCTGCTTTGTGCACAGTGTTAAATTTATGGAAGTTCCCAAGTCACCATTTTTTTCACAAAAATGGTGACCACGGGAATGATGGGTGCTCATGGATGGGTCAGGTTAGGTGCAGGCAACTTGGTGAGCATGAGGGGATGCGCAAGTGTGTCCAGGGGCGCACGAATGGGGGCGGCAGCTTGGCAGGTGCCTGGAGGACCCGGACAGAGCAGTGTCCATCCATCCCTAATTATACATAGTATAAAAACCATTTATGTAGAAACATATAACAGACAGCACACATACACACACACATACACACACACACACACAGAGAGAGAGAGAGAGAGAGAGAACTTTAAACAATCAACAATAACAAAAATCCAGGACCTGATTAAAACCTCATCATATGCTGCCAAATGCCTGAGAGAAGAGGAAGATCTTAACTTGGTGCTGAAAAGTTAACAATGTTGGTGCCAGGCAGGCCTCATCAGGAATTGGGGGGCCACTATTGAGAAGGCCCTCTCCCTTGTTGCTGCCTTCTGAGCCTCCCTCAGAGGAAGCAGCTGGAGGAGGGCCTTAGATGATTAAAGTAGTGTATAGGTAGGTTCATGATAGGAGAGGTGCTCCATCAGGTATCGCGGTCCCAAGCCATGTAAGGCTTTATTAGCCTTACATGGCTAATAAAGGGATGGATAACTTCTCAGATAGGGCTGTGCACTGCCTCAGTACAAAACCTGAATAATGAGGTGAAGCGCGCTGATTCAGATGTGCCTCGTCATACTACGAAGCCGATCAGACCAACACCAAGGTACCCCAAAGCAAAGCAGCTCCTACACGAAGCACCTCATAGACCTCATATCTTCAGAGCTCTTCTTATGTCTTCTGAGCAGCCCAGACAGGCTGTCTCCAAAATGTATCAACTTCTGAAAGATCACACGGAGGGGCAGGAGGAGGAGGAGGGAGGGGGAAGGTGAGAAGATGCAGAAGCACCAAATGTATCAACTTGAGAGAGATGCTGGAAGAGGTGGGGGAGGGGGAGGAGAGGGGGGAGGAGGGGAGGAGGGAGGGAGCTTTCCTGTGAGTCAGCTTCCGTTTGCTCACTGTGAGACAGGTGGTGTTACTGGAGAGGAGAGGAGTGTCTGAACTTATTTGGCTAGACCAGTGGTCTCCAAAGTGGGGTGCACGCACCCCAGGAGGGGCACAAAACAATCCACTGGGGAGCACGAGCTGCCTGATAATTGAACAGCCTCCCGCTGCCCTGACAAGCTGCCACTGCATGCAGTGATGGTGGTGGTGGTGGTGGTGGTGGTGGTGGTGGCAACAGGATGGGATGTGGGCTGAGAGGGAAGCATTTCTCTCTCCTCTCCAGCCCGAGCCACTGGGAGCAACTGTGCCAGTCTCTGCCAGGCATGGCAGAGAAAGCCTTAACCCTTCCCACCCTCCTTTGGCAGAACAAAGCTGAAAAGAAAGCGTGTGCTATGGGGACTAGGTAAAACGAGGATCCATAAAATCAAAAAGGGATCCTCTTGATTTCATATGATGTTTAAAGGGGAGACCCACAAAACCACCATCCAATCACAGAGCCATCTGCCTCCATGGACTAAACCAGAAACATCATGGATCTGCTAAGTGTGGGCACAGCCACGACACAAAAACAGGGGAAAATGCCTCCCCCCATTCCCCAGAACAAGATGGCTGCCGGTGCACATCCAGAGGGCTTGGGAGCTGGTGGTGGCAGCAGCAGCAGCCCGCCCTCACTGGCAGGAGTAGGCCTCCAACCGGGCGCCCTCCCTTCCTTCCAAGGAAGGGAGAGAGCGCAGTTGGAGGGAGACTCCTGCCCTTGTGCTTGCCGGCGGTTGGTGGGCTGTGATGGGCAGCATTTCCCCCAGCAGCACCTTCCCCAGCAGTGCTGGCAGTGGCTTCCCTGGCAGTGCCGCCCCCCTCCCCCATGGAACAAGGGCCCAGGTAAGGAGCTGGGAGCTGGGTGGCATGTCGGGGGGGGGGGAGAAGCAGGATTCGGATGTCCGAATCCTGCTTCAGCTTCGTCGGCCGAGGCAGGTCGGGGCCCCCTGAATCAATCCAAGCCAAATCAGGCCCGCCTCAGAAGCCCCGAAGTGGCTTCCGAGTTGGATCAGGGGGTCCGTGCACCGCCCTACTCTCAGATATGTCTCCTGAAGTTTCTGCTTACTGGCCACTGGTGGAGAATTGTGAGTTCTTCAGCATAGAGGAGCAAATTAGGCAGTTACAGAGGGAGAAGATCATCAGGCAGAGTGAGGCGGTCACCTCAGGAGGCAGGTGCTGGGTGGAGTGGAGGGTCTTGGGCTAGCCCTGGAGAAGGTATAGAATGCTTTCTATGTCATGTCCCCAGACCATAAAATATAGAAAAGAAGTTGATCTGTACAAAATGAAAAAGTTGGGACAAATTACTGTGCTTTATCAGTGCTGGGCCTCAGGGATAGAAGCGGAAGTACAAAGTCCTGGTAGGCACCAGAGTTATAAGGAGTTTGCAGGCATATATGAGAACAGTCCATTTGGAATCAGTGGGCATAACAAACTGGGGTCCAGGTAAACATTCCAATTGGGGCAGCCTGTACAGGAATAACCAGAGCCCGAGACAAGGCGTGCCAAAGTCAGAAGCCACACAGTTTGTGTGAGCATCAGGTAGCAGGAACTTGGAAGCAGAGAAGACAGGGTAGAAAACACAGAGTAGGCACATGGCCAGGTATACTGTTGCTCAGGCAAAGATCCAGCCCTGATCTGGAAGTATTTAGGGCTAGGCCAGGTCCAGGGGAACCAGGTATGGTGGAACCTGGGAGAGTGATACTGCCTCATTCTTCTTAGAGCTTCCTTACAGCTCTAAGTGACTCACCACAGAACAATTAGTACCATCAGACAAACTAGGAGGCCTCCAGTTTAAATCCCAATCAATGCTATCACCTTTTCTTTCTCATAGCAGATTGCTGTTTTGGGACCCTTGGTGTCACTATTTATTTGGGCGAGAAAACACAAATATTTGTGCAAGCAAAAGTACGTTCCTGAGTATATTTCCTGAGAAGTAAGTCCCACTCTGCTTAAAGGGGACTTATTCTCTATAAAGTGGTTATAGGATTACCGCTCAAGTAGTATGAATTCAAATGTGCACGAATGAAATTGCAAAATATAGTAAGCACAAATGTCTTAAGCACAAATGTTTCAGGGGTTACATAGCTACACTTTAAGACCAGCCGGGGTTCTCTGAACCTCTGCACTATGCTGAAAATAATTATTATTAATCACACTGGATTATATTTGATGTGCTAACTTCCTGCTTATCTGGATACCACATAAGCATCTGCCCAATTTGATTAGGAGGATTATGTAAAATCATGTTATAAATTATTAGTACGCATAATACAATGCCAGAGAGATGATGCATGCTTATATATACACACAAACACATATGTGCATGTATCTGTGAGACAGAAATGTGAATTATTTATTTGAATTAAGGCAGGGCTACTCAGTGCCTGACCCAACAAGCCAAATGCAGATCACTAGCCATATAATATGGCAATTTTTTTCAATTCCAGGTAGGGGGTGGGTGGGGGATATTGGTCCCATGTGGTGACAAGTGGATGCTGACTGGGTCCTGAGGCAGGGGTACTTGAGTGCAGAGTGTGGCATTTAGGGTCTCCTGCTTGGGTCTTTTGGGAGCTGTGTGCTTGCTGCCTGTGCTAGCGGGGCTTATGTGCTGGTGGTGATGTGCAGCAGCGCCGTGGCGAATTTTCAAGTGCAGGCACTCATCGTGACAGTCCCCATAGCCACGCCCCTAAGGAGAGGCGAAAATTGCAGGCAACTGTGTTGATCCATATCAACACGCCAGCAGCCAGTCTTTTATAAAGCTATTGGGTCTTAAATGTCCATTCAAGAACAGGCCACCCCAAAAGACTTTGCATTACAGCAGGGATAGCTCACAACAATATATTGTTGCTGGGAAAATGCATTTTTCCCCAGCAAGAATTGCAGCTGAACTCAAACAGGAAAGGGAATCCTGGGGGTGGGGAGATAACGTCAGTGTCCCTGCTAATCAAAAAGTGCCAAGATTGTGTCCCTGTGAGCCCTGGCTCCACTATACCAGTGGTGATGTGGCTTCCCTTTGTGCACTGTGTATGTGTATGTTGTGCATGTTGTGTGGGGGGGGAGACATTATCGTTATCATGCCCCCGCATCAGCCAGCATGAGCTGGATCCCTCCATTTCTGGGCTTTGTGGGAGCATTGTTTCTGGGATCAGTGGGTAGTAGTCAGGTTGCCAAGGTCCCTGGAGTCCTTGGCAACCCTGGCTAGCATTTTTGCGAAGTTTTTGTTTTTCTTCCCTGGGCTAAGCATGCATTCAATATGGAAAGTCATTCCACTGGCATAGTGATGGTGCCACTCCAGTTTGTTATAATGTGAATATATAATTGCACTGACCAACACTTCTTGGGGCTTAAAGAAAACGACACATGATGCAGAAGATATGCAGAAAAATAAGAGCTAGGGTAAAATATGGTCCCCACAGTCTACAGAAGCTTACCACAGTGGCAGATGACTCTCAGACATCTGGATTACTTAGAACAGCCTTCCCCAACCTGGTGCCCTCCAGATGTTGTGGACTTCACCTCCCATCAGCCCCAGCCAGCATGGCCAATGGTAAGGAATGCTGGGAGTTTTTGTCCCAGACATCTGGAAGGCTCCATGTTGGGGAAGGCTGACTTAAGACATGCATGAGTTCTACGTGTGCCCATCTGCAGCCAAGCTGCAGAGTTCCAAGTTAAGACGTACTGTATGAGGTAAACTGTTGACACTTAAGAGTTCCATTGAGGAGGGAGATTGCTGAGGAAATTGAAGGCAGCTCCCATCTACAAAATGGAAAAATAAAAGCCTGAGCGGGGCACTGAAAGAGGAATCGATATGTCAAAGCCACTGTCAAAGAGGACAACACTCAGCAGAGTCCATCACCAAATGCCCAGCCCTGACACACACATGATTACAAGGAGTTAGAAGTGGGAACATGGACAGAACTCAAGCCAATTGGTAAGCGGATGCCAGGACTGTAGCAGTCAATAGCAGAAGAGCTGGGAATGACTAGCATGAACGTCTAAAAGAGGGAGGGTGTGAAGATTCCAGCATCTTGGAAAGGGACATAGGGTGGCAATGGGTCCTACTTTACATAGGACAGTCCTCTGTTCAAAGGCATCCTCTATTTGAAGGGTTGTCCAGTCCAAGACTGGTGTAAAGAACCCTAAGAAGGGAGAGCAGCAAAGGCCTTGAAGTTGCCTATCAGAAGTTAGCATCTGGACAGCAGAATGAGCAGGCACACAGGTCACCCGGTCACAGTCTTCCCCACAATGGTGAGATGCATTGCATTTCTACTGAAATTACAGTAATTATTTTTTACATTTGCATCTATACATATACATTGTCATATGCAAATCTGTGTCCTCTTTTGACCTGTTGGTGATACACATCCTCTCTTTTTGGCTGTGTGTAAGTAGACAGACAAAAAGGGGGTGAAATGTGTTACCCATCAGCTTAATGTCAGGGCTCCCTGACCTCTTTAAATCACCTGAAGCCTGTTCAGCCGTCTTCGAGAACTTTGGTGGGACTCCTAGACGAAGTTCCCTTAGGGCACAATCCTATGCATGTTTAGACAGAAAAAAAGCCTACAACTCCCAGCATGCCCCAGCCTGGGGGATGCTGGCAGTTGTAGGACTTTTTTCTGTCTAAACATGCATAGAATTGCACCCTTAGTAATTTAGAATGGTGCCTAGTGCTGTTCTTGCAACCCAAACCATCCCAAGAAGCTGAGTACACATTGTGGTAAATTTAACAGAGTCACATATTGCCTGTTTCCACCTTCTATCCTACCCACAGTCATTTTTGTGTTCCTTTCCAGGAAAGAAATACTTTCCTATCTAATTTGTTGTTCAGTCGTTAAGTCGTGTCCGACTCTTCATGACCCCATGGACCATAGCACGCCAGGCCTTCCTGTCCTCCGCTCTCTCCCGGAGTGTGCTCAAGTTCATGTTCCATGGGGTTTTCTTGGCAAGAATACTGGAGTGGGTTGCCATTTCCTTCTCCAGTGGACCACATTTTGTCAGAACTCTCCACCATGACCTGTCCGTCTTGGGTGGCCCTGCACGGCACAGCTTATGGCTTCACTGAGTTACGCAAGCCCCTTCACTACAACAAGGCAGTGATCCATGAAAGGGTCCTATCTAATTAGTCTAGAGCTAATTGGTCTTTCAAAGGAACTGAGATGCAAAGGAAACATTCCCAATAAAGGTAGTTTAAGCACTTTGTCAAAATGCTGCAGTCATACTAAGAGGCTAATCAGAAGGCACTGAAGAATCAGAAAAGCTGTAATAAATGTTGCTGAGCCTTTTCAAACCAAACAGCTACGAGCAGAGTTTCACAATTTTCCCCTAAGCAATCAAGCTTTATTTTGGGTACTAGTGACACAATCATACTTCTATGAGGGCTTTATTATTCCCCTATTGAGTGAAAGGAAAGAGGTAGCTTTCAGAGGCTTAAAATATTCCATCTTGAAATGAATCAGAAGCTGAGGAAACAGAAAGGGGAAGTGAGAAAGCTTCAGAACATAGCATGAGAAAGCTGCACAAAGAACAGCCTGTGATATAGAGTTTGTTATACCGATAACTGGTCATTTGGTTTTGCTTTTACCTAGGACCAGAAGAAAGCATTTTATATATTTTATGCAACAAATTATTTCCTATGGAATTCCCTCCCAAGAGGTATACGGCTAGCCTCACCAGACTGAACCTTGCAGAGGGCTCTGAAAATGTAGTTCTTTTCTCTGGGTTTTAATTCAACAATTTTATTGTATATCCTGCTGCTGCCTTTTTGTTGGTTCTGCTTTAGTTTTGTGGGCTTGGCTATATTGTAAATGCATTTTACTATAGCTGGGTTTTTTTAAAAAAAAATGTTGTAAGTTGTAATTGGTAATTTCAAAATAACCGTTTGAATGATATTGCATGTTTGCTTTTATTATTCTAGGTCGCCTTGGGAAGACTTGAAAGGCGGCTCAGAAATATTTGAAATAAATAAAATAAATAAAGGGGAGCAAAGTCTTGGATCAGAGCTCAAGGTACCATGGTAGTACTTTGTTTCTAACATGCTGGGAAATGGACACAGAGATTACCCACCAAAAGATTTACCAAAGCAAATAGATCGGGTTCTGCAGCTGGGGAGCAGAAGGCGTGAAATGGGGTGGTATATATAGAGAGAAAGCATATGCCTTTCAGTTTTAGAGGCATGCTAAAGGACTATGAGTTGGATCCAACAGTTGTGCAAGTGGAAGTCCATTTGTGTAACAGGACTTCTCCATCCTTTCCTCCCCCTGTAGACCCACCCTGCAAAATCTGTTCTGAAGGATCCCAGATTTGGGGGGGCATGCAGGGGGCTGCAGAGAGAAGCAAAATCTGTACCACCATCAGTTTTCCTTCAGCTGGTGAAATGGCACCATTGGATCCAACCCTACACCTCCTCTTCCCATTCAGGGAATAAAATAACAAAGGAAAGGAATCGAAACACCAAACACACTTCGACAAATCACCCCAAAGTGGTTTGGTATAAATAACAAAACAATTTGTGTTCTCTACAACAGGGGTGGCTGGACTCCAGGCTTATGGGATCTGTTTTGTTCTTTAGTAGAAGCCCAGGATCCACCAGCCAGAACCAGATGCAAAAGAAATATACTTAGAATTCTGAGCCAAGGAATTTGTTTTGAGTACCAGAACTGAATGGAGCTCACAATCCTTCCACACAAAAATCCACCCCTGGTGACTCCAAGCTTTAGCATCATAATGGGGGGGGGGTCATTTCGTTGTGGCTATTGTTAAAGAACTGGGAGTCAGAAATATTTGCTGATCTACTGCAAATCATCAGGAGATCTACTAGTAGTTCCCAATGTACATTCTCCCCACCCCTGTTCTACAGTCCAGAAAGGTAGAGTGATGTATGATGAGCATGGATAAGGAAGTTAATTTTTGTGAAAAACGTCCAGAGAGGTTCAGCTATTGGGCAGTATAGAAATGAATTAAATAAATGAATATTTCCTTGTCTCCTTGTTCCAGCCTCTTTCATTGCAAGTGGAGGAAGCCCCAGGATGAGTTATTTATTTGGTGGCTTAAAATATTTATATAATTAACTAGCTCCCCCGATGCTCAGCAGTACTAGAAAACAACAACACACATCAAAGCCTTATTAAAAGAAACAGTAAAAATGCACCACACAATAAAACAATGACCTGGTTCACATGACATGGCAGCCCATGGGTTAAACAACCCATGGGCTATCGTGCATGAGCAGGCGCACTGCCTCCCATGTGCCCGCCACTTCTGCTTTTAATCAGGCACCCACAAGTGGCTCCGTCATAGGTTGCTGCACATGTCTCCTGACCCCAGACAGCTGGGTTGCCTGGGGGCTAAACAATTAGCCCCTGAACAAGCCAGCAGTCTGAGTTTAGGCAACATGCTCAGCAACCTACAACAGAGCCACTTGGAAGGTGCTGATTAAAAGTGGAAGTGGCGGGTGTGCAGGGCAGCACACCCACTCTCTCCTGCTCATCCACAACAGCCCACGGACTGTCGTCTCATGCGAACTGGCCTGCTAAGTTTGCGAAAGAACACAGTGTGATAATTGACAACCAATATAGCTTCACAGTCTGATAGCAAAAGGATTGCAAAGTGTGCTCCATTCCATAATAGGATGCTTCATTCTATGCTTCATGCATTCTATGCTCCCTTCATGCCTCCATAAAAGGAAGCACATTTTATTCCGGACCGTGTTCCGGAGATCAGGGCCAGCTTTAAGATTGGATGTTGAGGGCAGCAGGTTGCACTGGGACAGCAACGGTGCTACAAAAGCAGATTCAGAAGACTTTCCAATCCTGGCTCAGTCTTGGTCCCTAGACCTTTGCTGTTCAACAACTGCATGGGAAGAGAGAGAGAAGACTTGGCACCACAGCCAGCCTTAGGTGCTCATCTAAGGTGCACACGCTGGGCACTGAGCTGAAGGGGGCACCGAGCTAAGCTTGATGGCTCAGTGTTTGCTGAGTGTACTGTCTGCAGTGAGCTAGGGCAGCCGAAAAGGCATTTTAAAATTCTTTAACTACAACTTCTTTGGGTATATACTACAAAAACGAACTTCCATCAATTAACTATAAAGTATTCCCACCACCACCACCTTGATTTCCAGTTCGATGCCATTTGTAAAGTGGAACACTGCTTTACTCTGCTAGGTTTGCAGTTCCAGTGTGCATAAGCTACACAAGGTGGCAACACTGCAAAACTGACCTGGGGAGGACTGAAAGCTGCTTCTTGTCCAGGACGCTGTTGCGCCTAGGGCTGGCCCTGCTTGGCACTATAGGGAAGCAAAGAAGAGAGAGGGAATCCCAGTGGGTGTAGGCATGTATATCTGATTGGTCCAGGAGATCTTGGCCTGATGCACGTGTAGGCAAACAGCAGCAACTTGTAGTGACCTGCAATCCAAGCCTCAGTGAAAAGTGTAAAAAGGAAGTGAATGAACTGGGGCAGAGCCGGGGCGGGGGGGGGGGGTTGCTAGCTTGCATAACTGTGAGGCAAAAAGGCTATGATGGAGATTCCACAAAAGCCACAGATCCAGGCATGGTAGGTGATGAGTAATTGATACAAAGCATCAGGATCAAGTGCTGGGAAGCTAAAATGTTTGGCAGAGATGAACAAAATGCTTTAGGAGAAACTTAGTGGGGGGAGAGTGCATAAATATTTAAGGTGCATAGGAGGTTGGAAGAAGGAATGTCGGAGAAATCCGCAACAGGATCAAATGAGTTCATATTTCTATGAATCTGACCCATAGATTCTGCAGCAGACCAGATTTTCTGGAGTCACACGGATTCTGTGGACTTGCAGACGAGGGTTTGGGTTTTTTTAAAAAAACTTTCTGGAATTCCCCGCAAATATAGTCATAGAAGAATACGTAAAATTAAAAAACACCAACTGAAAATGTGCATTTCCTCCATAGGCTAAAGCACGAATATGTGCATTGGGGGGGTGCATTTAGGGGAGCCCATTTTGGGGAGGTTGTGCATTTTCACAAGCGGGAATTTGCACAAGTGCACATTTGCGCAAATTTGGAAAATGGGGGGAAAAATCTGATTCTGTCAATGAGCAGATGAAAGAATGGAAGGCACCTGACAATCAGCAAAACACAGATGGAACAGATTTTACAAAACCCATACATCCCTAGTTGGAAGAGAAGTTGATGGTATACAGACTGCCCTTTTCTTACACTCAATCCATGGGGACATGCAGCTATCTTTCCCCCCCTATGTAATGCCTATAAAGGCATTGGCAAGAACACCATTGCGTGTGAAGAAAAAATATATATTTGGACAGATATGTTCACTGCAGAGGTCTGTTTGCAGAACAAGCTCAATATGGTAACTTGTAAGCATGTAGCCACCTTCTGCTCCCAGTAATTTCTTCTCCTCCTGCTGCCTCAAGTTGAACACAAATAATGCTGGTGGCCTGTAATTTTGTTTTTAAAAGCCTGCCAGGTTGCAAAGATATGATGAGCTCTAATTGTAGAAGAGCATTTAGGGAGGCTTGTAATTGTACAGTCATTAATCCAGTTAAACACAACACCGTCTCTTTCAGCTGTGCTGTGTCAGTTGGCAATGCCCCAGCTGTGACACAGCGGAAGGATTAAGCTGGCAATTAGCAATCAGCGTGGACCAGACAATGCTCTCTCATTCCCACAAATGAGATATTTCAGGTTTACTGGATCCAGGAACAAGATTTCCCTGAATATGGAGATCCAAAAGACATCTGCACTCAAATACAGCTAAATACAGACGGACAACAGTTTCCCAGTTCTAAGAGAATATTTTGATCTTCCTTTAGATTTCTGTGAACTTTCTCTTCAAATTCAAATGCTTTAAGTGTTACAGATTTGAACATTTGTTTTGGCATGTTAACTAAAGTGGAAGCACACCCTATTTTCACACTGGGAGTGCACAGTTGGCTAATGAGGGGACATACACATGTAAGGCAGAGATAAGGGCCCGATCCACACTTCATGTCATATCGATACGATCCCCTCATGGTGACACTATATCCCTCTTGCATATTTATACCTCGTAGTGCACACAATGGCATCTGTTGCAGTATTTTGGATACTACAGAATAAAAAGTGGGAAATAACTCTAGAGAAGCGGTATATGGAATGTGTAATGTTCCTGAGCAGTTTTCAGTCCGCTTCAATACTGATACAAATCAGTAATGTATATCTAAAAAGGTAAAGGTGTCCCCAACCAGTTGTGTCCAACTCTAGGGTGCGGTGCTCATCCCCGTTTCTAAGCCGAAGAGCCAGCGCTGTCCGAAGACGCTTCCGTGGTCATGTGGCCGGCATGACTGAACACCCAGGTGCACGGAACGCTGCTACCTTTCCCGCCGAGGCGGTACCTATTTATCTACTTGCAATTTCTTGCTTTCGAACTGCTAGGTTGGCAGAAGCTGGGACTGAAGACGGGAGCTCACTCCGTCACGCAGCACTCGGGTCTCGAACTGCTGACCTGTTGACCTTCCAGTCTGCAGTTCAGCGTCTTAACCACTAAGCCACCGCAGCCCTATGTATATCTAGCCAACCCCTATTCAGGTGTTCAGAATGTATGTAGAAACAACATGCGAGGAGAAGGAGCGCTATAGCCGTGCCCACCCCCATGAGGTTCTGTCGCCTCGTATTCATGTAAGGTGATAGTCTGAAGAGGTGTCCCATGTGATTAAGAACCCTGGAAAAACATGTGTTGGTCATGAGTTGATTTTGCACATATTCTGAAACCTGAATAGGGCTGCAGTGTGAGCTAATTGTGTCCTCCAGAGCAGCAGCTAACAGAGTAAACCTGAGACTCCGTGGCTCCCAGGTCAGTTTCTTACAGATCAATCCCATACATGTTTACTAAGATGTAAGCCCCATTATTTTCAGCAAGACTCACATGTGGGTAAGCATCCATACAATTGCAGCCTAAGGTTGCAATCCTGTAGCCATTTACCTAGTTGTAAGCACCATGGAATGCAATGTAGTATAGTGGTAAGAGTGACAGACTGGGAGCCGGGAGATCTGGGTTCTAGTCCCCACTTGGCCATGGAAGCTCACTAGGTGACTTTGGGCCAGTCACAGACTCTCAGCCCAACCCACCTCACAGGGTTGTTGTTGTGAGGATAAAATGGAGAGGAGGAGGATAATGTAAGCCGCCTTGGGTTCCTTGCAAGAGGAAAAAAGGCGGGATATAAATGAAATAAATAAATAAATGGAACTTACTTCTGTATAGACATGTATAGGATTGACCTGTAAGAAGTAGATCTGAGAGCCACAAAGTCCCAGGTTCAAATCTTGCCTCTACTATGAACTCACTAGGTGGATTTAGGCTGGCAAGTCACTTTTCCTCAGTTTTCACCCTCCACTGTACTCTGGGAATAATAATTACTAGAGATAATATATGTGGAAAGTTCCTTTTTGCTCTTATCACCTACATTGGATGAAAAACGAATATGCTGTTCAGAGGTTGGGAAAAATATTAAACTAGAGAATGATGCAATCAAATTGGACACTTTGGAGGTCTGCTGATTTCAATCAGTGATATTCAGTGGGTTGATTCAGTGATTGTCATTCACTGATATTCAATAAATTAAGTACTTATTAAGTATTTATTTAATATGTTTTATTTTGTATATTTTAATGTTGCATTTCTGTTATGGTCTCTAGCCAATGTGGAAATAAAACTGAACTGAATAAAAAGTTAAAACTTCAGTTTAAAAACCTCATTTTCCTATTATGTGCCTCATTGTTTGGGAATAATGTTACAATGGCATCCTTATTTATCAAGTTCAGAGAACTTTTGTTAAAAGTACAATGTAAAAAAACAACATAGATTTTGTGCTGCATTGTTTATGAAAATGAAAAAATGGTTCATGAACTTAGTTGAGTTGAATGGACAGTCCTAGTTTTCACAATTGAGTTTAAAATATATTATGTGTCTGTGGATATTTATTTAGAGACAGGAAACTGAGGCTCTGGAAGATTAATAGTCAGATTTACAGATGTTTTGTCTCCCAGTTAGCAGCACCCACTTTTAAAAGGTTTTGCTCTTAAGAAGGCTCAAAAAATGGGAAAATATTCAGAGTAAAATTCCTGTCTTCGGGCCAAACTACATGGTGATTTGGAGTTCCATGATTGGAACTGACAGCTTAATGTTATTTTTCAAAAGGCAGGCATAGGGGGCAATTTGGACTGGGATCACATAGAGATTCCAGCTCTTTCCCTGTGCTGTGACCCCAATAAAATCCCCCCCCACTGCATGAGCTGCTATTGATCATCAAGGCCAAAACATATGTATGCTTTCACTCCATGGCTAATAGCAGCTTTGGGGAGACAGAGTAGGGTAGCCATGGGCTGAATCCAATGTTGGACCTACTTAGAGTAGACCCCTTGAAATGAATGGGATTTAGGTGAGCCATGACTAATTTTAAGCCTCATTCATTTCAAGGGATCTACTCTAAGTAGGACTAACATTGGATTTAATCCCATGTGCCCTACTTTACAGAGAACTGTCTTTATGTGACTATCAGAAGACAGTCCTCCATTTGAAGGCATCTATCTTCTGTTTGAAGGGCTGTCCAGTCCAAGCCCAGTTTAAAGACAAGGAAACATAAGAAGGGTGAGCAGGGGTCCAGAAGTTGCCTCTTAAAAGTTAGCCCCTGGACAGCAGACTGAGCAAGGCACACACTTCACCTGGTCACAATCTTTCCACCATGGTGAGACACACAGTCTTTCAATTTAAATTATAGTAATTATTTCCAAATCTGCATCTATACATATAAATTGGCATATGCAAATATGTATCCTCTTTTGTACTTTTTTTTTGGGGGGGTGATACATATCCTCTTTTTTTTTGTGAGACCTAAGTGACCACCCTATTTGAGAATTGGTGCAGATGCAAAGGGTAAGACTCCCACTCCAAATCAGGGTCCGCAATGACTGCTTCTTGAAGAAAATTACAGAACTCAACCTAATGTATTGTTTGGCCCTTAAGCAGGTCTGATTGGGACCCAGTGGGAATTAATTATCAGTAAACATGATTTATTTATTTATTTATTTATTTATTTATTTCTATACTGCTCAATAGCCGAAGCTGTCTGGGCGGTTTGATTGTTCAGAGCAAAGGGAGGATATCAGTTCCCAAAGTCACCTAGCCATATCTAATGTGAAATATATTTCAAGAAACCATTTTCTAATGGTATTTTCCACACAGTTTTAATCATTTTAAAAATAATGGCTTACTCTGTCTGAATCATGTCCAGGATCAGGAACTCCTTACATGGTATGGGGAAATTTGAAGGGGTCAGCGGCCAAATTACCCCCATTGACCCCCTCCCTGGGCTAAATGACATCAGGGTCAGGGTCACAGCCCCATACAGCAGTCAGCTTCAATGTGCGAAAGCCCATGAATACCAAAGCCTCCCCAGCCAAAGCGTCACTGTGCATTGGCCACTGATCAGATGGCAGTGGGGATTCCTTCCCTGCCCCTCCCAAGGCACCTGGTAGCCTCCAGGAGTGGGGGCTTGGTGGTGGGGAAGGGAGAGGGAGAGGGAGTCCAAGCTTCCACAGGCTGGAATGGGAACCTCTCTGTCTTATACATCATTATAACAAGGGGGTGGTGCGATCATGTCATTTCTTGCCTCCATGCCTATAATCTCATTTCTGCAGTTGTCATCTTACCAACACGAGGGCCAGATCAGGTTGAATTAAGAGCTGCTAACTTTTTCTGACAGGGCTCCTGCACCTTTAGCATCTGGATGACAACCAGATATACAGCAGATGAAGTCTTTTCCCAGTATGTAGGTGTACTGATGGGGAAAATCCCACCTGTTGGGTTTTCCTTCTTACATAGTTCTTTAAGGCACAGGAGCTGTTTAACACAAGATGAAAGGGTGCAGATGCTTGAGGTGTTCAGTCTTTATGAATACCAACGTGAACTGACCTGATCAGTACCTCCTGGACTAATGTGCAAATCAGAACATAATTATCCTTTGGATTTAGACTTCTCCAAATATTGTGATGTAGCTCTTGGCTCAAAAAACATACCAGTGTGTATTGAAAAGCATTTAAATGCATTTAAAATGTATATTTTAGGATCAAATAGGTTTAGAAATGCATGACCTGGTTCTCATGTCATAACAACCCACAATTAACAAACCATGGTTTGTTGAAAAGGTGAGTGGGAGCAAGTATCCATGCTGGGTCCTGGCCACCTCCCCACTCCAACTGAGATAAACAACCCAGGACACTCCACACCTAGATTGTTTAGCATGATGTCCGAAACTGGAATTCTGGGTTGTTGGGGAACAGACAACCCAGAGTTGGAACCCATGCTTTAACCATGGGTCCCAACTCTCGGTTGTCTGTCCCCCAACAACCCAGAGTTCCAGGTTCGGAAGTAATGGATGTCATGATAAACAATCCAGAGACAAAGCATCATGGGTTGTTCATCAAAACAAGGGTGGGCAGGCAGGCAGGAACCAGTTTGCACACTCACTCCAACTCATCTTTTCAACAGCCCATGGTTTGTTAAGTGTGGGTTTTTATGATATGTGAGCCAAGCCAATACATGTTTGTAAATTCACACATTAATGTGGGATTGTGATGGAATGGATTTATGAATGAAAACGTGCAAAATTGACATGGACCAGAAATAGAATAATCCATCCACCCCTAGTATAGACTAAAGTGCAAACCCATTTTTTCCTTCTTCCCCCACCCCGCCCCCATTTGACCTGCAACTTTTTCTACTTGTTGACATGCAAATACAGTTCTTGTACATTCTCCCCTCCCAAAAAATGAAGAAGCCAAAGAAAACCTTCTAGCTCAGCACATTTTGATTTATTAATTTATTACATATATTAAGACCCAAATCATAATCATTTACCTTTATGCTGTATATTGGAAACAGACTCTGAAAAACCATATAAGACTGGGAGAGAATTCAACTGGGACCGAGAAACTAGGACTATAAAAACTTCATGTAAACAAATTGGAATTATTAGCAGCATGGAAGAACCTTTCCCCTGGCAGGTTTGGACTCAAGAAATGGATTATCTAATGCTTAGAGAGAATAAAAGTTGTGGTCCTTGCGTAATCAAGAAAAGATGGGAAAAGATCAACTCAGATGTCAAACCTGGCCCCAAACATTTGCTTTCAAAATATTGCAAGCAAATTGCTGGCACAGTTTCACATCCTAGAGGAAGGGAATGCCTTGGCACGGTATGTTTGCCGAGGATTCCATTGATGAGAGCCAACCCCACATGGAGTCTTTTTTTCCTTCTTTTTTTAGTGTTTGCCATTTGTCTCCCAAACAAATTATATAGTAAAACAGAATGTGGCAAGATGAGAGGACTGACATATGTTATGCAGATGACTTCTCACTCATGAGTTCAAAGGGCAACAAGGCCTCCCATGTTAAACTATTAACAGAGAGAGGAGAAAACTATTTTCAGATTTGGCCATTTTTTTTGAGAGATCACTACAGTGTGTACTGATAGGAATATTTTCAGACTAGGGCAGGGGTCATGTTGGGCCCTTCCAAGGATGCTAAGAAGCAAGGCCAGGCTTTGGTTCCTTCCATTCTCCACTACTAACTCCATAGGGCTCCCCACTCCACTATCCCTGCCTGTAGCCATGCTTCATTTTCCATAAGATGGCCTCCTGTTTATGACATATTCTAGCAATTCTTAGCGGCAGATGAAATTGAAGCCATACGGGGCTGAGGGTTAAATTGCTGAAACTACTGATATTATTCTGTGACAAAGTTTATTATATAAATTGTAGTGAGATGGGACTTTCACAGCACAGAATAGCTGCTGACTCTCTCTCTCTCTCTCTCTCTCTCTCTCTCCTTTAGGCCAAGTACAGGTTGTTCTCCTAATTCACCCTTCCTCAACTGTGGTTCCTCCAGATGTTTCAGGCTACAACAACCATCAGCCCCAGCCAGAATGACCAGTGGTCAAGGATGCGAGTTGTAGACCAAAACATCTGGAAGGACACCAGTTAGGGAAAGCTGTCCTACTGTTTTTGCCTTGGTCACATCTCTTCATACCAGCTGAGCTCTCAGGTGGACACATAAAATGAGAGTTAACAGCATGTACTAATTTCACATACGAGATGTTACACTTCACAACTCCCAAAACACTATGAGATTTTCCAGACTGATTTTTTTTTTTAAGATTTATTTGCTTAGGATTTTGTTTGTTTATTTATTTATTTGGGAATGTATACCCTACCCTTCAATATCACCACTTCTAGGGCAAATAATATTTAAAAATCAAATAAATAATAAAAGCCAACCTTTCAAAGGCAAATTAAAACATATTAGGACAGCAGAATAGTAAAAGCATGACAGAAGCAGAGTTGAGACCAGTGCAGCCACCATTTTAAAAGGTCTGGGGAAATAAATGGTCTTTGTCTGACACTGAAAAGATGTGAGAGCCACTTTGGGGGAAATATTCCAGTGAAAGGTCTCACAATCATGGAGGTTCTCTTTCTGGTTACCACCCATGTGACCTCTGAGAGCAGAAGTGCTCAGAGAAGGGCCTATGAAAATGCCCTCAGCAGACTGGCAGGTTCATGTGAGTATACCTTCAGATACCTGAGTTGCAAACCATATAGGCTTTAAAAGTAAGTGCCAGTGATTTGAATTGTGCTTGGAAATGGACTGGTGGAAAGATATGTTTCCTACTGCTGGACCTAGTCAGCAATGTAGCACCAGTATTTTTGGCCAACTGGAGTTGCTGAGAAGTCTTCAAAGGTAGCTTCACATGCAACTGTGGGAGCCCAATTTGGATGTTACAAGAGCATGGATAACAGTGGCTAGACTATTTATTCATTTATTCATTCATTTCATTTCTATACCACCCAATAGCCAAAGCTCAGAGACTATCTCTGACTGCTTCCAGACAAGGGGTTTATTGTGGAATAGCCATGCCTCATTCACTCACAATGTATTGGGGGAGAGGGGCGTGGATGCCATTTTGTAACCAGCCCATATATTCCCAGTGATTGTTCCATGTTTTCCCTACCACAGCAAATCTGACTTTTAAAAATAAAATGGAACAGTACCACAAACTGCACAGGTGTAGATGTTCCTTAGTGCCGCTTTCCTGCCTTTTGATTGGGGGGGGGGGGCGTAATTTTAATGTGTGCAGTGACATTTTGGGTAGTTGAGCCCTATGCCCTTCATTGGGAGGTGATTTGTGCCACAGATACCACTTGGGCATCCAAAGACAAGGCTGCATCTAACAACAGCCCCAACTGCGAACCTGATCTTTTAAGAGGAACACAACATAAACACCACTAGTCTGGTCCATTGAACCACCCTGGATTGTGCTTCAAGGCTAAACTACAAGTTGTGTTAAATATGTAGTGTGTAACTGATCCTTGCTTTCTTTTTTACCTCAGAGTAACCATGCAGGGGCCCAGCCCAGACTGGGACCACTGTGCTCGGGGAGGATTAAGCCTTCCTACCCAAGCCACTTTTTCCCCTAAATCCAACACACACACACACACACACACTCACACACAAGGGCTAAAATAAGTCCCCCAAACCCCACCCCTCCACTGGCACCAGCTTAGTCCTAATTTTGTATACTCATACTAGCTCTGATCCAATACTAGTACCACAATACCCCTATTCTCACATATTGAATGGGGAGACTGCTGAACTCATTTTTCCTGCTTAACAATAATAATCAGCGTCGCCGTGTGTTCTACAGCACACAAGGGGAGACAGTACAAAGCCTTCAAAGAAGTAACTAACTGAATATCTAGCTAAGGCCTGGATATGAAGGACTTCTCACAGACTTCTGTCTTTGTCCCTGTGCTCTTCCAACTACAGTCCCCAGTGCACCCCCCAAATCATTCCTAAGACTTCATATAACTGCATACCTGAGTACAAATATCTGTATATTGTATCACTCATGAAGGACAACCATCTGGATAATTCACGTTATCCTCCCTTCAAAAACAAATAAGCAGAAGGAAGCATATGTCTCCAGCCTGCAAGTGTTATTAAGGAGAATGCCATGAATTATATCTGCACATACCTTTCATACATGATGGGATATATCTGCATTTTGTACTCTGGCATTGGAACAAGAGTCCTTAATCCAGGTTTTCTCAAAGAACTACAAATAAACGATCGTCTCTGGAACTATTCATAGACTAAGGGCGCAATCCTATGCATGTTTAGACAGCAAAAAGTCCTACAACTCCCAGCATACCCCAGCCAGCATGGAGTTGTAGGACTTTTTCTACCTAAACATACATAGGATTGTGCCCTAAGACAATATATTGGGAGAGGGGAGGGAGGAAATCCAGCCTGTGCCAAAGCAAAGACCATCTTCAGTGGGGAATATATCTCAGTGCTATGTTGCGCAAGTCTGTTGCACTATAGGCATGGAAACAAAGAGAAGTAAACACAACCAAGGGGAAACCATTATAAAAGAAATTAAGATAAAACAAGATCCCCTCTCTCCACTTAGTCACGTAACCATGTCAGCTTGGATCAATGTCTGTGACTCAGAAGAAAACTATTACTTACTCAGTAGTTCTAGATAGCAGGTTGCCATAAAAAGGAAATCAGTTATATGAGCCTTGGCACCAATTTTACCTTCATAACAGCTATCAGCTCAGCATAAGGAGAACATGCTGTTTCATTAAGATGCTGAATTATATGACGTCTGTCTGTGACGCTGAAAACTCATATCCATGTCTGTGGTTGCTGCTGAATCAATGAGCATCATCAATGGGCACTCAAGGGGGGTTTCTCCATGACAACAGAAGGAGAGGGAAGGAGAAGCCAATTGTGGCTTACCCAGATTTTTCAAGGAGCCAGCTTTGCTCCGGGCAGGGCTCCACGAGCAAGTGCCAGTAAAAGTCACACCAGTAAAAAGTCGCTTCACAGAACATACTTGGGGGGGGGGGGAGTGAACGTCATCTGACTGGCAGGGGCTGCTCAATCAATAAGAGAGCCCCCCCTTTCTCCTTTGATAAAATCCAGTGAGGTTCCCCCCCCATCTTTAGGGAATTAGTGCCTTAAAATGTGCTATTTCAAGTGGCAGGTGGTGGGGGGGGAAATCTCTGTAAATTCTGAGATGTGCATTCAGGGGACAAGCCTCATTGCCCACAATGGGAGTTACTTCTGAGTAGACATTAATTGTTTTGTGCTGGGAAACACAGGAGGGACAGGAACAAGCCTTCTCTCTCCCCCACCCCCATTACTTCCTTCCTTAAATAAACAACCATTAGAGGAACACATTGTTCTTGCTGCCCTGCTGAGATCAATTGAAGCTTTGAAGCTTCGATGTTAAGGCTCTCTAAATGCATTACTTCGATTCATGGGAACCTCAGTAACTTCAGGAGTGTGCATTTCAGGAACAAGCCTCATTGACCACAGTGGGAGTTACTTCTGAGTAGACACACACATTTGTGCTGGAAAAGACAGGGAGGGGAAACAAACGGATGAGAAACCAGCCCCCTTTCTAACCCAGTGCTGCACAGGATGGGATGATTGAAGGTGGAAGTAGTTATGTCCAAATGGCAGTAAACCAAACAATGGCAAATCACAGCTTCGAGAAAGCGCTTTACAACTTTTAGGGAATTAGTGCTTTAAAACATGCAATTTCAATGAGGGGGGATCTCTGTAAATTCTGATCTGGGCAGCAGGGGACAAGCCTCATTAACCACAATGGGAATTATTTCTGAGTAGACACTAATTTGTTTGTGCAGGGTCAGGAAACACACAGGAAACAATCCTTGACCAGGGTCATGGTGAAGAGCACTCCCCTCAGCAGGGCTAGCATACCCAAGGTCAATGCAGGGGTTGGGGCAAACAGCAACTATACCGTGGAGAACCCAACAAGGAAAAGAACTGGATTTTAAGCAGTCTCAGGAAATCTGGTTTTTCCACGATAAGCTCCAGGGTAGCTGCTGAATGGCCATGATGTCATATATCCCTAATGATCTCCAAACGCAGCCAGCTCAGAGTAAATTGTTCATGGAGACACTCCCAAGGACACTCATCACACTATATTCTCACTTCCACTCAAGGTGCTTTACCTTTTCTGTAGAGGAGGATGCTTCACTCCCATTTCATCCATTTTAAAGCTTATCGACATAATCTGATTGTAAAATAGCTGGCCATGGCTGGTCAGGGAAGATGTCTGTGATATATCTGAGCAGGTCATGCCTCCATAGCACCACCTCCCCCAACAGGTTGAACATACACCTGAAAAACAGGAAAATATGCTTGTATAGGGACTGTATTTGGTTGGCATTTGACCGGATTTTCAGAGCTGCACCGAGTACAGAATTTTGTCTTAACAGTAGGAATTAAACACCAAGGGTAGAAGCCAACTAAAGTCCTACTTAGAGTAGACCCATTGAAATGCATGGGACTTACATGACTAACTTAAGTCCCATGCATTTCAATAGGTCTACTCTAAGTAGGACTTTATTTGGCTTCTACCCCAGGACATCCACAGTTTAACTGCTCCCCATCCTCGATGACAGCCAATGGAACAGCTGTACATCAGAAAACAATTTGAACTTACAGCACAGTACTCTCAGTCAAACAGGGGTGGAGGACCCATTAAAATGGTCCGCCCCAGGCGTCTTATGGATCCAAATGGATTCCTGAATGCGCCTGGGGATTCTCTGGGGCATGCCAACGGCCACTCGGTCGAGACCCTGGTGGGTGGCTGGAATGCCGCAATCACTGGGGCATTAGATCAGGTGGCTCTGAAACGCCCTCTCCCCCTGAACAGGGCTCGGACTGCACCATGGTTCAATCCGCGGTTACGAGCTCTGAAACAGGAGGTGAGACGGCTAGAGCACCGGTGGCGGAAGTCTCTGCCTGCAGATAAAATGGATCAGATTAGGTGTGTTACTCTGCACGCTGTGGATACAGTTAGTGAACAAGAGGCAGCCTGTGGCAAACCGGTTTTGTGGGATCGGTTCCAGCTTCTTCCTCCTGATGAAGTGGACAAGGTGCTTTCATCGGTATGGCCGACCACCTGCTTACTTGATCCTTGCCCATCTTGGCTCATTATGAGCTGCAGAGAGAGACTGGGTGAGGGGATCAAGGCGGTGGTGAACGCCTCCCTTGAGGAGGGAGTGATGCCATCAGCCCTCAAGGAGGCAGTGATAAGACCGCTCTTAAAGAAGCCCTCCTTGGATCCCCAAGTTTTGAACAACTTTCGCCCAGTCTCAAATCTGCCATTTTGGGGCAAGGTGATTGAGCGGGTGGTGGCGGTGCAGTTGAAGGCACACTTGGAAGAAACTGATTATCTAGACCCATTTCAGTCGGGCTTCAGGCCTGGGCATGGGACAGAAACAGCCTTGGTCGCCTTGGTAGATGATATGAGGAGGGCTCTGGATAGGGGTGAATGCTCCTTCCTTGTTCTCCTCGACCTCTCAGCGGCTTTCGATACCGTTGACCACGGTATCCTCCTGGACCGCCTGGAGGGGTTGGGCATTGGGGACACCGTATTGCGGTGGTTCCGGTCCTTCCTCTCCGGCAGGTACTAGAGGGTAGCACTGGGAGAGGAGGTTTCGGACCCGTGGCCACTTACTTGTGGGGTGCCACAGGGTTCCATCCTCTCCCCGATGCTATTTAACATCTATGTGAAGCCGCTGGGGGCTATCATCAGGAGGTTTGGGGTGCAGTGTCATCAATATGCGGATGACACGCAGCTCTACCTCTCGTTTAAATCTTCACCAAGGTTGGCCGTAGAATCCCTGTCCAAATGTCTGGAGACAGTGAGTGGCTGGATGGGGAGGAATAGGCTGAAGCTGAACCCTGACAAGACCGAGGTACTTTTGGTGGGAGACAAGAGGAGGCTGGGGGATGTTGACCTGGTGTTGAATGGGGTACGGCTACCCTTGAAAGACCAGGTCCGCAGCCTGGGGGTCATTTTGGACTCCCAGCTGTCCATGGAGGCTCAGGTGTCAGCTGTGAGCCGGACAGCACTGTATCAACTCCATCCGATAAGGCGGCTGCGCCCCTCCCTTCCTGACCATCTGCTCCAATCGGTAGTACATGCCCTGGTCTCCTCTCGTTTAGACTACTGTAATGCGCTCTACGTGGGGTTACCCTTGAAGACAGTTCGGAAACTGCAGCTGGTACAGAACGCGGCAGCTCGCCTGATTAAAGGCAGCTGCCAGCAAGATCACATCACTCCAGTGCTGAAGGAGTTGCACTGGTTACCAGTTGTTTTCCGGGCCAAATTCAAGGTGTTGGTTTTGACCTTTAAAACCCTATATGGTTCCGGCCCAGCCTATCTTAAGGAGCGCCTCCAGCAGCACCAGACAGGCCGCTTAACAAGATCAGCCTCGGATGGCCTTCTCTCTGTCCCATCAGCCAGGACCGCTAGACTGGTGGGGACGAGGGAGAGGGCCTTTTCTGTGGTGGCCCCCACTCTGTGGAACTCCCTCCCTAGGGAACTCCGTCATGCCCCCTCTTTAATGAGCTTCTGTCGTGCATTAAAAACGCTGTTGTTCAGGCAGGCGTTTGGGGTGGGTTAGGGTATTTTAGAAAATATTTTTATTGTAGAATTTTATTGTTTTAAACTGTTTTTATTGTGTGTTGTACATCGCCCAGAGTGGCTGGGTGACCAGCCAGATGGGCGATTAATAAATTTAATAATAAATAAATAAATAAATAAACAGGAGCCATAGTATCATTTCAAAGTCTCTGGATTGTTTTCAGAAGTTGATAAACTTAATCTGCTCTGTTAATCTGTCTTGTGCTGTTCCCCAGAGCCTTGGCTTAGTGGGCAGGATGGAACACCAAGTGGCAACAGGTAATATTACATTTTACCCAGTTGTGTGATTAGTTAAATACATACAGGTGATAAGGAAGGATTGATTTGCCACAGTGTAACTGCAGGTTTAGGGTGGTATGAATTCATCCCAGTCATAAGATTACAGCAACAAAAAGAGTTACAAGGCTGCTAGATTGTTGGGATGCTAATACTCTAGAGCTCTTAGCCACCACAAATGTCTGGATGTGTTTTTCTTTTCCCCTCACACTGAGAAACTATAGAAGGGCATAACACTGACTCCACATAACATGCTTTAACTACCAGGAAATGAAAACTGCTTCAGATAACCTAGGGAATATCTTCATTACAATCTTATATTAAATGTATACCAATTTAACCATCATGGCTGCCCCTGAGTTGTTCCCCCAATCTGGGAAGCTAGTAAGAGAAGGAATTCTACTAAGGGTATTTTCATATATCATGCTAGAGGGATTTTTTGTTATTCATATATTTGTAAAATTTACATTAGCCAGAATGTGCATTCAACTTTACAGCAGCTCTTTTCCATTTTCTGCCCTTCATTAACATGCACACATGCATACAAATCGCATGATGCCAACAGAGCTATAAATGTTCTTTTATTGTCGTGTGTGGCCACAATGTGTGTGAATTTTTATATCTGGGTATTTATACCTTAGGTATGTTCAAGTGGGATTTGTTCCAGGCACCCTCACATTCTTGCAGTTGTGTACTTAAGTGCTTTTCTCATTTAGAGCCTATGATTCAGAGAAAACAAATTTATATTGGACTATTCCAGTTATTCCTCACAAGAAGAATGAACTTAACTTCTACCTCATTGGCTCCACTCCTTTTTACTCCATAACTCACACCCACACAAAAGCATATATATGTGTCACCTAGAAAATAAGTTCAGATGAAGATAGGGTAGGAATAAGAAAGGAAACACACCCTGGTGCGGGCGGGGGGGAGGCAGCCTGACATCTACTATTATAATAGCAAAGCATATTCTGCTCTTTTAAAACGTTCTTCAGATTGCACAGAGAATCAGGACTTTAGCCGAACAAATCAGTAGGAAGTCAAAGACAGTGAATTTGAGACCCTGATTCCCTTGATAAGGAGAGTCGCCACTACCAGTAAGCAACAGTCTGGAAGCTACCTTTTACACACAGCAAATAATTCCAGCTTCGTGCAGCTATTGACGAGATCTTTGCCCTTTAGTTTTAACAGGAAATCTTAAAATGGAAAATATGTAGTGTAAAGGAAGGGGTGAGGCTGGCTACAGTCATAAGAATGTACAGAGGGAGGAGAAACGACAGGTTCTTTAAAATATATAATCATGCTTATTATTATTATTATTTAAAGGAAGGCTCTTCTCTCTCTCTCTCTCTTTCTCTCTCTCTCTCACACACACACACACACTGCATAAAACGTAATGATATTTCTATTTCTGCCTTTTGAAGCAAAGAAAAAATGTTTATATTTTCAAGTATTTTTCCATCATCGGTGAAAGTTTTTCTGTGTGCGTTTAAAGAGCAGAAATTTTTATTTGTGCTCTGTCCAATTGTGCTTCCCATCCATTCTTGTTGGGAATATTAACTCATTTAGCACATACACACACACACACACACACACCGCATTTCCTAATAGCTGTCTGAGCATCATAGAAAGTCAAGAAAAAGAGAAAGGGAAAGTGGCTTTCTAACAGATCATGAAGATAGGAATGTGGGGGAGACAAGCTACTGCACAGTCAACACAGGGCCCCATTCTGTGTGTATTCCATCCAAATGTACATCTCTTCCAAGAATGCAAGATCATCATTTACAGCTCAGAATTTCAATGGAACTTGTTCCCAAGTAAATGTGCACAGGATGGCAGCCTTAGTATAAATCGGGGGGGGGGGGGCACATGTGGCCCTCCAGACATTTTTGGTCTGCAATACCCATCATCCCTCACCATGGGCAGTGCTGGCTAGGTCTGGTGGAAATTGCAGTCCAGCAACATCTGGAGGGCCCCATGTTCCCTATCCCTGGCATAAATAATCAAACATGAAGGCCCAGTAGTGGCACTAGAATAAATAATCAATGGGGACCACAAGTAATTTTACAAGATGGGGGACTTGTGCATCCTTGCTCCTCTGTAGCACACCTGAAAAGAACCCTAGAGCTTTAGGGTCAGTTGTTATGGACACCTAATAGTCCAATATCCCTACATGGAAGCAGAATCCCCCATATTTAAAAACGTCCTATATCAGGTTAATCCATTTCAACTAGATTATCGTGTGTCAGCAAGACAGTCCAACCTCAGATGGGGCGATCGCTAAGCCACATCCATTATTGCTACAAAGCATTCTTAGATCTTTACCACAGGTCTATCCCTGTCTACGATCCCACTATCTTGTAGCCATTTCTGATGTCCCAGAGGAAAGTGGGAAAGTATCTCAAAATAACAAGTGGCAAAAACATTCCTGACCATAATAGTAATTGTGTTTTCACACTAGGCTTAAAGCAGTTTTTGCGTCTGCATTAACAACATCCACACATGTGAACCAATAGCGTAAGGATGTAATCCTAAGAAACGTGATTGGAGAGTAAGCTCCACTGAACGCAATGAGACTTACTTCTGAGTAAGCATGCTTAGGAGTGTACTGTACAAGTGGCCCTGAGGCACTCTAAGTATCAAGCATGAAAATGTTCCAACATGAATCCGTTGTTTTTTTAAATCTAGTTCTGTTTCATGAGGGCATTTTCACAAATGATGTTAAAACCCTCCTTCAATCAGGCACATTTAAACAGCAGAATTTACACAGAAGTAGACCTACAACATAGCCCTCCCATGACACTGTTGTCTTCTGTCACCTGCAAAATGTCCCCATATTTCAGACTCTTACTGTTTTCTTTCTGGAAAAAAATCATCAATGTGGTGCATACAATATCCCCAGAATCTATTGATTTTACTATTGCAATGTCTTTATGTCACCAAAATTTGGAGGGTTTAAAATGTCCCCATGGGTTTTTCCAAAGAAAATGGGTCTAGGGAAGCAGACTTAAGTATCAGTAGGCTGGCACAACTAATGGGATTTCATTGGAGTACATTTACCTTATCAGAGACAGATTACTTATGAGGTTAGAGAAATACCCCACAAGACCAAAAATGGTAGTTCTTAGTAATAATAAAGTGTAACTAAAGTTTTACCATGACAGTTAAGATACTTTTCTAGTATTTTGAGTTTAAAACATACTTGTTCTTACACCACAGACATATTTCTGGTTGTGGGACATTTTACTATCCCAGGACACATTGGAAAACGGATTGGGGTAGTAAAATTCCCCCCAAACACATTTGTGTATATTTTTATGCATGTTGGATGAGTAATGCCTTATATTAAGATGTATTATTTTAAGATTCCCACCAATGCGAGACATACATTATGGTGGGACATGGGAGTAGGCCTTCTCTGCTGTGGCACCCTGGTTGTGGGATGCCCTCCCCTTGGAGGCCTGATTGGCAGAGACATTGGTTTCATTTCGGCACCAAGTTAAAACGTGGCATTTTTACCAAAGTCTTTGAGGGCTAAATGCATTCTCTAAAGTTGCACACTGTTTTAACTGTTGTATTGTTTTAGATCTTTTTTTTAATTGGTATTAGCTTGTTTAATGGTTTAATATGCTTTTAGCTGTTGGAGGGAGAAATCCTATCGGTATAGGCGTCCGCCTCCAAACTCAGAGGCAACCGCCTATCCAATGCAGGGCAGGAGAAGCGCGGAGGGGATTGACCTTTCCGCATTTCAGCCACCCTGCATTCCATTTCGGCTGTCTAGCTGCAGGAAGTCGGAGCAGAGGAGTGGACGCTGGACGACGCATAGAAAGTGTTGGACTGGCACTTCCACCCTCCCCGCCCTGGCATACCCCCAGGAATGCCCTGTTTTTGCCGCTCTGCGCTCCCCTTCCAAGCGCAGGGCCGTTCCACGCTGCCTAACAGGCAGTGCGGGAGGGGGTGGAAGTCAGTTCTCAGGGAACTGACCTATCCTATGGCCATCTAGCCGCTGACTAGCAGCCATAGGATTGCACCCTAAATTATTTCTTGTTTTATACTGTTTAAATTGATTGTATCTGTACGCTGCCCTGAGATCTTGATGGTATAGGGCGGGATACAAACATTATAAATGAATGAATGAATGAATGAATAAATAAATAAATAAATAAATAAAATTAAGATGTAACCCTTGGAGAGCTACTGGGACATAATACGGAGAATGTTGGATCTGGACCTTGAAAAATAAGAAGTTTCATATCCCCCAACAGTCATGACTTTTATTAGGTAGCCATGGGCCACTTTTTATTCTTAGCATTGCCTAGCTCATGAGGTTGTTCTGATGAGAAAAAAGAGGGGACTCTGAGGTCCTTGAAAAGCAGGTTAAAATGCAAAGGAAGGAAGGAAGGAAGGAAGGAAAGAAGGAAAGAAGGAAAGAAAGAATCACAGAAGAAAGACATTTTGACATCTAAAGTACATTCTAGCTAATGTAGCTTTACATTCAAATTATTGATACAGAAGATGCACAAAAATAATTAAACAATATTTGTGAAAATTTAGGCTGATCCAACTCTGCTTTAAAACTAGTTAATTTTAAACCAATGAGTTATGATTTTTAAAATCAGCTTGTGTTCAACAAGCTTTAAGGACACTGTGCAAAGGCAGGAGGTCTGTTCAGAAGGCACTACACATTCATCCGTCATTATCATTATCATTATCATTATAAATGGCAGAGTACATTTATATATTTTACACACATGCCATCTTCAGTCCCAGCTCCTGCCAACCTAGCAGTTCGAAAGCAAGAAATTGCAAGTAGATAAATAGGCACCGCTTCGGCGGGAAAGGTAGCAGCATTTCGTGCACCTCGGTGTTCAGTCATGCCGGCCACATGACCATGGAAGCGTCTTCGGACAGCGCTGGCTCTTCGGCTTAGAAACGGGGATGAGCACCGCACCCTAGAGTCGGACACGACTGGTTGGGGACACCTTTTTACGCACGCACAGATACACTCAATCTAATGGATATGTACCAAATACAAAGAATGGAGGAAATCAATATTACTGTGTAAATTTCTTCCTATAACATTCATTATTACGGATGTTTTAAATTCATTAATTCTGTAATGATCAATCTCACACCATCATATTATCTCAAACACATCTCTCCATATTTTGATAATCAGATTTCTTATTTCAATAATACATTTCTTCGGGATTCCAAAGAGTGCTTTTTTAAAACTTTGCTCTCTTTCCCAGGGTTTTTTGGGTAATATATTATATGATAGTAGTCTGTGCCAGATATTTCTTTTTTCAGTGCTCTGTTGATGGTGATAGTTGTTTTTCCCAATTCTTGGCCACCAGTACATGTACAGTGATAAACGTATTTCCTACCATTTGACATAATGGAGGGAGCATTCCTATGGCCGCTAGACAGCCATAGGATACCTGGTTTTCTGGGAACCGACCTCAGAGCCCATGCTCCAAGGTCAGTTCCTGGAGAACTGACCTCCCCCCATTTCCGCTTCTCCTGCACTGTATTGGATAGGTGGTCGACTCCGAGTTCGGAGGTGGCTGCCGATCAGAGTAGGATTGTGCCCTTATTTGCTATTATCTTAACAAGTTAACTTAAGAGAAGTACTATAGGGCCAAAAGGCAATTTATGTCTCATAATTTCTTCCGCTGTAACAGTTACCTTGATGCAGACATTTCTAATGGGTTTACATTCCCACCAAATATGTTATTTTGCATACACTCCCAGCAATAAGTATTTGCCAACTGCTACACCTTTTGCAATTTATATGGGGTATAGCTCCACAAGAATTTTATCAAAGTAGTCTTTAGTGGCAATATCCACAGAATAATTCGGAACTTTCTGGCAAATTACATTCCATTGTTGATCTGAAATTCTGATCTGAAACATTGATTCCCATCTGTTTTTAATACCTACTTCAACAGCTTGTACACCAGATAACAATTTGTACAGCACTCATAATAGACCTTTTTGACCTTTATAACCAGTCAGTATACATTCAAACTTTGTAGGTGATCTACTTAAGTCATTATGCTATATCAAATGATCACAACAACACTTAATTTGCAGAAATTGAAAAATGATAACCTGAATACCTTGATTTAAATGAGGGGGGTGTGTGTGTGTGTGTGTGTGTGTGTAGCCTTAAAAGCTTTGTAGTCTACAAGAAATTTATTAATAATGCCCTTCGAAGTCTTAATTGTTTTTATAGGAATTGTTAATGGTAAAGACAAAAACTCTATCCTAGGAAGGATATTTTTCTTAACCACTGCAATCTTTTTATTTTTTTATCAATGTTTATTGTTCGTTTCAACAAAACATAATAAACAAATCAAAAAAACACAACAGAACACTTTTAAAGATCAGTAATACAGATATGTGCTTTAAAGATCTCGGTTTCAATTATTACAACATTATAAAAAAGAAAAACTAGATTATACATAAACTGCAATAAAAGCAGACCAAATATCCATATATAGGTCCATGTGGAAGTGGCGCTGGTATACCATTCTTTCGAATGTTGCTAATGTTGGTAGGTCTTAACCACTGTGATATGGGCCAACCACGACAGCTTCCTTTGAGCCCAACACACATTCTTTTTTTTCTGTAACAATTATATTAATTATATTATTATTATTATTATTTCAGAACATTTCTATATGGCTTTTCATTTTTTAAGGAAAAATCCCAAAGCGGTTCACAAAATAAAAGCATGAAAAAATACAACAAAACTAATCAATAAAACAGTAAATCGGTAATGAAGCAATAAAATATTGTATTAAAAAAACCCAAGGACAATGCTAGCAATCAGGAAAATGCTCATACAAACAGATATGTTTTTAGTTGTCAGTACAAACACTCCACACTAGAAGCCTGCCTGATCTTGATGGGGAGATCATGCCACGGTGGAGAAGGCCCTCTTCTGTATCATGAACAAGTGAGTATCAATAGGCTGTGGTATGGCAAGCAAGGCCCCCCTTCTGAAAATAGAGACCGGAGCAACCTATACGACAGAAGATGTAACAACAACAGCAACAACAGAACAACATGTGAATGGTGACATCACTGTCTACATTCCAGGAACCCACATTAAGAGGCTGGCATGTGTATTAGCATTAGTCCAGAAAGACGGAACAAGTGCAGCATAAAAGGGTGGGTTCAGAAGTGTCGAGTGGGCTCAGAACCCTTTTTTCAAAGTTCAATACAAGCCGATATTTCACCTCAAAAGGCATGAAGCGTTTTGGATCACAGATGGCCCTTCACTGGGGGAATTGTGCGTGTGTTAAGAAAATATAAAGTTTGAACAGGAGAGCTTCTCTTTTTTGCAGGTCTGTTCTGAGGTGTGCTTGTTGAAAAGATACAAACTTTGAATAAGCAAGAGTCATCACTACCAATTGTGCTCCATGTGTTGTATCTTCCTAACACACACACATACAGACACACACCTCAGAATACACCTTAAATGGGCAGGGCAAGTAGGGGAAAACTTTCCTGTGTATTCAAAGTTTGTATTTTCTTAACAAACTGATGAACAGAATCCACTGATTAACAGAATCCGAATATCTGTAGCCTAAGAGCCGATCTACATTGCGCCCGCCATTGCAACGAATTCGGTGTCCTGTCAGGTTAAATGCTCTCGCATTAAAACGTGATTATCCACACTCAGCCATTTTCCCCATTGTGATGCTTCTTCAAATGCACGAGCTCGGTTCACACTCGAGCGCTGTGCTGTTTTCCTGCTCTTAAAGATGACGGCTCTCACTGGAGGATCAGAAACTCTTCCTGTTTCCACTGATTCCATGCCCACCGCGCGGCAGTGGCGCAGGAGAGGCTTGTCATTTTCCGCTTGTTTTCCTGGCCTTGGGGAAAATGACCAGCTTGTCCCTTGCCGCCGCCGCTGTAGCAGGTGGGGATGGAGGGAAGAAGGAGACACCTATCCTCTTCTCCCCCCCACCTGCTGGAGGCCAGGGCGAGCGGCTGGGGGGTGTCTGCCAATTATCTTTTCCCCGCGCCAGCCCTTGACAGCTGGCGCGAGGAAGAGGGGCAGTGGCAGTGGCACCCAATGCTCACATTTGGGGGGGGGGGCTGCTGGCATCTTCGAAGATTCGAAGCTTCACGTCAGCCCAGTCAGTAGTCGGATGGGTGACTGCCTGGGAATCAGGCTTCCTGCACTGAGCAGGGGGTTGTTCTATCCCTTCAAATGAGACTAAGTTTTACCCCCTTCTATCCCCCGTTTTGGCTCTTATTTAAAAAAATTAAGGCATTATCTTCGAAGAATTGTGGCTTCTCCATGAATTTTTTTTTTTCTAATTCAGGCATGATCTTTGAAGATTTGAAGCTTCACATCTTTGAATCCTCAAATCTTCAAAGATCATGCCTGAATTAGAAAAAAAAAAATCATGGAGAAGCCACGATTCTTCAAAGATAACGCCTTCATTTTTTAAAAAAAGCCGAAGTGGAGGATAGAAGGGGGTAAAACTTAGTCTCATTTGAAGGGATAGAACAACCCCCTGCTCAATGCAGGAAGCCTGATTCCCAGGCAGTTGCCCATCCAACTACTGACTGGGGCCGACCCTGCTTAGCTTCCAAGATCAGACAAGTGCACGCACATCCAGCCCTTTGCTTGTTGCTGAGGAAATGTTGAGTGCTGAGGAAGCTATGCAATCAGCAGCCAGAAGACAACATGGGGCCGTTCAGAGCTGTGATCGGGCAGGAGGAAAATACAAACACCGTCATATATGGACAGGCAGGGGAGGGGACTATGACCAGATACGGTAGCGAAGGCAGAAAATCAGAGCACATTAAGGGGAAATACCAGGATATCAGGGTATTGAAAGCGGGAGCATGGAAGTGGGAAATTCCGGTTCCAATTCGAGGCGGGTACTGCATAGTGTGAAAGACGGGCGGTGAAACCTCATTGGAAGTGAAAAAACTCCTAAGTGTAGATCAGCCCTAAGACATACTGGGATTTCTGTGCTGATTTTGGATTTTGAATAGATCTGTTTCTGCAGCCACTCCTATGCTGTTCACGTGGTACGTCTGTATATTGGCTTCCCAATATGAGTACTTGGAGTCTCAGCAACACTCAGTCTGCAATCCTATACACTTTTACCTAGGAGTAAGTCCCATTGAAGTAGGTTTCTCTTCTGAGTAGACGTGTATAGGACTGCACTGTCACTCTCCCATTCAATAATAATAATAATAATAGTAGTAGTAGTAGTAGTAGTACAAGAAAATAGAACATGTGATGCAGCACTAAGCTTGTTGTTTAGGTCTATTTTTATATTTGTCTTTCTAGTTCGATATCACAAGCAGGTTACATTCCTGCTGTTCCCTCCACCAATTCTATATTTAGTGAAATTCCTGAGATTCTATTTATTTATTTGTTCATCTGCCCTCCCCTATAAACATGCAATCTCTATACAATTCACGCTTTATACTCAGCGGAGACAAAGGTGGGAAAATTAACTCCAGCTCATTAATGCTGTTTAATTGGCATCAGAAGGTAAAACTGCCAAAGAACAGCAAAAGCCAAGACATACACAAGCCAATTTGGAGCACTCCCAGCAACTTGGCAACAAGCTGCCTGTTAATGTTCTGTAACTGGAAACTCAACTATACTCATGAATGACGCCACTGACTACATGGATATATTACATTTTTTTGGCTACCTATCAGGGGGCATACCACCCTTCCCCAAACTGGTGCCCTCCAGATGTTTTGGACTAAAACTCTCAGTACTTCTGACCATTGGCCATGCTGGCTGGGCCTGATAAGAGCTGAAGTCCAAAACATCTGGTGGGCACCTGGCTGGTGAAGGCTGGGGTATACAATACTTAGCCTGATATTACATGGAGAGTAAGAGAGACGTGATTAAAGGTAGGAAGTAACAATCCTTGCGTTTCATGAGGCTTAGCGTGACAGTCACTCTCTTGTGGGGGGGGGTGTTTTGCTCATCTCTCACTAAAAGTTGGTAATAACATGGAATTATCCTCCTTTATCCTCTAGCATATTTTGACAAACAGCAACTTCTTTTCCCCCAGGTCATGTGGTCATGCCTGTTTTTCATGGAGAAACAACAAAATACTGTCCGCTTCTCCCAGTAATGGACTGGGGTAAATCTAAAAACATCAAAACACATAAAAGTGAATTATATTCGTGAGACTGCGACAGCACTGAAGATGAATGCATCTGGTGACAACAGATGTAATGCTTAAAGAGATATTCTTCATTCATTCATGGGGTGAGCCCGGCTTTCTCCTGCCTTCACAATTTACATGGCAGGCACATAGGCAGCAGAGAAGTTTTTTGAAGTGCAGGAGCTCATCATGATAGTGAACACACACACACATACACACACCAAAGAGCAGCAGTACATAGCATAATAACCCATTTATTTGGATCAGCATCACTGCAATCCTATGCATAATTACCTGGGAGTAAGGTCCGAGAAAGCTCCATTGAATTCAATGGTGCTTACTTCTGACTGTATAGATTCAACTTGGAAAACACATTGAGCTTGAATCAAAGGTCTTCGGCCAGCTGAAATGTATCCTTTAGCTTTTAATTAGACATGCAAACCAGCTTGCAAAGAAGTGCTACCATTTAAGCTGCTAGGGTGAAGTAGGAGCTCCATCAAAGGAAAAGAATGAAGGATCCAGTCTACTTGATTATCTGCTTGGCATTCTGGCAGGTGACTTTATTTATTTATTTATAAATAAATAAATAAATAAATAAATAAATAAATAACATTTCTATCCCACCCTGTATCATTAAGATCTCAGGGCGGCATACGAATAAAATCAATGAAAGCAGTATAAAATAATACATAATTTAAACACCTAAAAACATATTAAATGATTAAACAAGCTAAAACCAGTTAAAATCTAAAACAATCAAACAGTTAAAACAATGTGCTAGGGAATGCATTTAGCCCTCAAAGGCTTTGGTGCCGAAACAAGACCAATGTCTGCGCCAATCGGGCCTCCAAGGGGGTGCCACAGCAGAGAAGGCCCTCTCCCACGTCCCACCATAGTGTATTTTTCGTACTGGTGGGATGCAGAGGACAGCCCCTCCAACAAGTCTCAGTTCTCGGGCAGGCATATTGCTCCTGCTCTGAAAAAAAGACCCCGAGTTGGTCTTCCCCACATTCTCCCTCCAGCTAATCAAACAGTAGGTCAGATGGCAATCTTGTCCTCACCTCACACCGCCATCTTTCTGACTGGCTGGATATTTTTTTAAGCCTCACATGTCTGTTATATTAATCCTTTGCTTTATTTAATTTAAAAAAAAACCACACTGTCAGGGTGGACACTGAGCCCACAGAATCCCAGACTAGTTCTGATTCTGAGGAAGAGCAGTCGCTCCTGGGAGAGGAGCGCGCCCCTCTTTCCCAGGGCCCGCAGCTGACGGAGATTCCTCCCACCAGCATTCCTAGCTTAGATAGCAGTCCAGGGAGTGACAGAGCAGGGATAGCAGACTTGGTGGACGTGCGACGCTGACGCAGAGAGCGGCGCCAAATGGATGGCGCAGAAAGGAGGCGTAGTGCCCGGTTGGCGCGCAAACAACGGCTGCACCCAGAGGATCCAAGGGAAAAGGGGAGGGACTCTCCCTAGTCCTTAAGTTCAGGGGTCTGCCAGTAATTCCCTTTCAAACGGGGACCAACTGTTCCAGCTTAGGGCATAGGTACTCTGCTGCTCAGATCTAGTTGCTACCTGTAGAGTTGTTAAGTTATAAAAGAAGAATAAAGCTTTTAAAGGAATCCCTTTGTCTGTGTCTGGACTTGGCTACTGGATTAGACTGAGAGAGGCCTCCAAGGAGCCCTTGACACACACTCCTGTTTTTAAAACAGTACCAAGACTGTTCTGATTGACAGGAGGCACCGTGGGAACAGCATGCACACTAGCCAATCAGTGCTGTTCACAGGCAGCTTTCTGCTGCAAAAATGCAAGCCTGATCTTTTCAGAACTCAACCCTGGTGAGGAAAACATACATTTGCATTAATGTGCTGAAGGCAATGCCAAACCAGCTCCCTTGTTCTACAAAACTTACATCTATCTTCAGAGGTGAAATTCTGCACAATGTTATCATCTGTCAAACCTCAGTGGAAACCACAAAGATGTAGCCCCTCTCAAAACTAGATACAGATAAGGAAAAGACAAGAGGGATAGCAGGGAAATCACCTTCCCCTTCGAGACAGAGAGTGGGCACTGAAGTTGGCTGCTGCAGCACTTCACATTATTTTCCAGGCAGGAAAACAGTCTTATGGAAGATGCAGTATATTTTCTGTTTGGTCTCTTTCCAGGGGGAAATTCCCACCCCATATGAGCAGATCATGAGCAGACCATAGTAAATTGCATGGTTTATGGAGATCATCATTAGAGAAAGTGTATTTTTATGTAAACTGATTTGGGCATGATTTCATGAAATGGGATATATATATATATATATATATACACATATATATATATCATGCACACACGAGACAAGATGGTGGTAAAATGTTCACTAAAACACCCTTTCATTTCATAACTATTGTATGAATATTTCAATTTGTCTCCAAAATTATACAGCCAAAAAGATGTCTTAGCACAAATAAAAAGAGCAATTAAAAAAGTAAAACCTCTGAATTATTGTCCTACTGCGCTGATTCCCCCCCCCACCCCCCACCCTAAGTTGACGTTTCTGTCATGGCAGAACCACAGGGAAAACATAGGTGAACAGTTTGAAGAAGATATCATTTAGATGCCCCATAAAATGCAAGTTAACTAAATGAGCCTATTCCAGAGTAAACACCTAGTGTGGAAGCACCCTTGGCCAGAGTTCCAGCCTAACAAGGAACCCTTTCTCACTCTTTATACTCTAATGGTAGAAGCTATCTTTTATTTTAAAATAAATAAAAGTAGGGGTGTGCACAAACAAGATTCAGTTCAGATCCCAGTTCAGAAAACAGCCCAATTAGACTTGGATTGATTCAGAGGCTGCCTGATTCACCTCGGGCCAAATCCAAGATGAGATTTGGAAATCCAAAGCTTTGCGCCTCCCACTGACTGTCATTGGAAATCAACAAATGGCTATAGTTTTTAAAACTCTTTAACAGAATTAGGTGAAAATTGCAGGCATAGTAGATCCTTTACAGTTTGGGGGTGCGTAAAAAAACAACTGCTTTTGTTTTCTGGGAAATTCCTATGGAAACAGCTGACATTGTAGAGGTACCCCTTGGTAAGAAACCTGCCAAATTATGGAAGGATGGGCACAGGGGATTTCATGCTAGGCACCATCAAAGTCGATTTGGGGGTAGTGAGGGATTCACTTCACACACACACACACACACACACACTGTGGTTGTGTGAGCAATGCATGGCACATATCCAAGTTGCTTGACAAACACTGGAGGTGGAGACAGACTAACAAACAACATGAAGAATAATGAAAATGAACTCCTGGAGGAATGTATCAGGATTCTGAATGAATGGATTAGAATGGAAAAGGAAGTATTTAGGAAAAGGACTGGAAAGTTGGAATAATCATTAGGATGAGGATTGGCTTGGATAAGAATTGGAATCAGGAAAGGTAGTACAAAAAACAGAACCCATCTCTCAGTCTCTCTAAGCTCTTTTATATGTTTCTACTCAGTTAAGTCAGAACAAAGAACACAGCGAAGACTTGGGCAAAGCATTACATAAGACTCAACATCCCTCTCCCAAAATACTGTGATGGAAGAGCCCATTCCTGTGATTAGACAATAAAAGATCAACACATTCCTCAATTCCTCTCCCTCCTCTCCATCTCTCCACCTTATTTTCTATATGGAAAAGCAAAATTAACGTAGGAGATTTTTGCAGACACAGTGTCTGCCTTTTGAAGCATTCCAAAGTGCCAAAGTGCTCACAAAGCTTCGGGAGAGTCACAGTTCAGTTCTGGTTGCTTTGGAGGGAATTTTACTTCACTTTGGGGAGCCAAAGCATCGCTGCAAAGCAGCCCAATTCTACTCAGAATCTGGCCAAATCCAATGCACACCCCTAATAGAAAGCTGAGATGAAACAGGTTCTAAATAATTTGTAATTCAGAATTAATATTTGCCGAAACGTTTTTACAACCCCGCCTTCTCCTCTCTGTCCCATTCTGGATCACCCAGATTTTAAGAGGACAGAATGTTACAATCACTTTAAAGACTGGAAAGAAGCTGGGATCAAGTGTATGAAACATTTATATGAAAATGGTTGCCTGAGATCTTATACCAGGGTGTTGTCAGCACTTTCCACTTCCAGCGTGCAATGGTTGAAAGTCTCCCAAGTCCAATTTTTTGCTAAAAAATTAGACCACTCTTATGACATGACTAGGGATCTCACCCTGTTTGAGAATATTTGCTTGGAATCTCCAAGCCAGAGAAAGGGTGTGATCTCCGTTTTATATCATATAATGATAGATGCAAAATTTGACCAATTTTCCTGACTCAGGGCTGTTTGGGAGGCAGACCTAGGTCTGACTATCTCTGACTCAGCATGGAAAAACATGTGGTCATCACCTCCATTAAAATCTGTTTCCTATTTAGTACAGGAAGTAACCTTAAAGTTGCTTCATAGATGATACCTTACTCCGGTGAAATTGAGTCTTATGAATCTGTTTTTTATCCCCTAATTGTTGGAGACGATGCACGGAATGCTGGTCCTTCTTTCACATGTGGTGGTTTTGCCCCCATATAACAGATTACAGGGATCACATTTTTAATCAGATTTCAATGCTTACTAAACAAATTGTTCCCCAAAACTCAGTACTCACACTCCTTTCCCAATTTATGGATACAAAATTATTACATTGGGAACGTATACTTTTTCTTTTAATAGCAGCTCAACTTACAATAGCGGGGGGGAGGGAATCTTCAGATTTTACTTTAGAGATTTGATATCTGAAACCTCTTAATAAAGAAAAAAAAAGAATAAGTATTTGCTGCAACCTGTTAGGAGGCTTATTTATGTATTTCAAATATTTCCAAGGGCAGATTACAATAATATAAAAGAACAAACACATAGTTAGAATACAACATATTAGAACAAACCAATAATAAAAACAGCAGATAAAAACAACCTATAAAGCGTACATGGCTTGGGACCACAATACCTGACAGAGTGCCTCTCCTGACACGAACCTACCCATATACTATGCTCAACATCTAAGGCTCTCCTCCGAGGGAAGCTCAGAAGACAGTGACAAGGGAGAGGGCCTTCTCGATGTTGTCCCCCAAATTATGGCATGATCTCCCTGACAAGGCCCGCCTGGCGCCAACATTGTTATCTTTTCAGCACCATGTTATGACCTTTCTGTTCTCCCAGGCATTCGGCAGCATATGATAAGTTTTAATCGATCCTGGAATGTCTTATGGTTATGGTTGTTTGCTTTTCAGATTGTTTGTTTGAAGTTGTTTTAGATACATGTTTCTTTTGTGTATATTGTTTGTTCATGTGTTTTTTATGTAAATGGTTTTTAATCTCTGTATATTGTATTTTTAATGTTTTAAACCTTTGTGAACCGCCCAGAGAGCTTCGGCTATTGGGCAGTATAGAAATGTAAATAATAATAATAATAAACCAAAGAAGAGTAATTGAAATGGCTTGGTGAATAAAAAAGTTTTTGCCTAGCACCCAAAGATAACAGCATTGGTGCCAAGACAACATTCCATAACTGGGACACCACAGCTGAAAAAAACCCTTGTCTTTGGTTGGCATCTTCCTTACTTTTGATGGAGGAGACACTTGGAGAAGAAGTTCATTGGCTGTTCAATTTAGGATACAGGTTGATATGGGAGACTGAAATGGGTGCTCTTTGGGGTACTTGGGTCCTGTGCCATTGAGGGCTTTGAAGACTAAGCACCAGCATTATCAATCAGGTTCGGAAGGCAAGTAAACAGGCCATTAAAACTGCTAAGAGGTGATCTGAATGAACTGTACCAGTTAAAATTCTAGTAGCTGTACTTGGAACTTAACTGAAACTTCTAAACCCTTTTCAAAGGCAGCCCCATGTATAGCATACTGCAATAATCCACTCAAGAGGTCACCTGAAAATGGATAGCCATTCCTGTGATGGATTCTGCTTCATACTTTCTTTTTCTAACATGGGTATTAATACCCATATGTAAAACGTAATATGGAAATTGCAGTACAAGTGTCTATTTCCATTTCATTCAAGATGTCAAGGTATGTATGTGCTTCCTGATGAGCATTCTTGAACAGTTACCAGCACATTTCCCCTGAACCAAATATCTTTTAGCAACACACTATTTATACAAACGGGAAATCTTTAGAATTTTTTTTTCATGCAACTTTTGTTTTCTGGAGCCATGAAAATCTGCTTACTTTAGTGTATTTAAAGTTGCCATTTAGAACACCCACAAATATTAACTAGAGAATTAATAGTTCTCTATTAAAAATGTTTCATACGAAGAAGGCACTTTTCACAATCTATTTCCAAGCTGCCTGCCACATGGAAACTTTCTACAGAAGGGTGACATTTCCTGAACATGAATAAGTCAGTCAGATTGTGGCCCACAGTAACTTCCCAGACAGTGCCATAAGATCTGAGTCATCCCATCATATTCAGTGGTGTGATATGTCAGAGTTAATATCAGTACCCAGGAGAATAATAAAACCTAGGCGCTGAAAGGAAATGGCCATTTTCAAAATTTGTGAATGTCATTTGTCTGCTTCAACAAACAGAATTCAAAATAGGAATTCTGTCTGTCAACATTTGAAGGATTTCATATTTAATGTTTATTGATTTGCATATCAGTCACCACTGCTTGGTCCTATGTGGGCCAGATTAGTGAATCCAGTCTAATGGCAAATTTACACATATGCTTTCATATCATCATCATCATCATCATCCCTGCACCTAGAAAGCTAGCATCTGTTTTCTATAGAGAGAGAAATGCTTTTGATACAGGGAAGCATTCAAACATGCCATCAACCACCTGTAATCTGAAATGATACAGGAATTGGTGCTGGATTCTGTTGGTCATGTAGCTTAGCCCTCCATCAAATGTAGGCTGCAATCCTAAACACACTTACCTGGGAGTAAGCCCTATGGAACATAAAAGCACTTACTTCTGAAAAAACATGCTTAGTGTCATGCTCACCCCACTTCACCAAGCAGTGAGAGGTTCCAAGAGTGCAGTGCTTACCCAGGTTCAGTTTCCTTTGGAAGGAGGGGACTGGAGCTGTATTGCCATCTTGAAATATTTGTTTATTTATAAATATACAGGTTAAGCATGAGTAGGGATGTTAGAGAATTCCGCCACGGATCCCAGGGAGGCCAAATTCCAGTGAATTCAGCCCCCCGGAATCCGTGGCGGAATGGAGCAACCCGCCTCACCACCCCGTGAAAGCCCCATGAAACGGAGCCTACCTGGCTGCAGCTTCGGCAGCGGTGGCGGCTCCAGCAGCTCCAGCTGCTGCCGGGCTGTGGCAGCAAATGGCGGCCGCTACGCCGGCCACCATTTGTGTCCCTGGCAAGCCGTGATAGGCTACATAAGTATCTACGTAGCCTATCACGGCTCAGGGCTATCCATTTGCGTCCATGTCTTTAGCCGTGATAGGCTACGTATATATTTACTTAGCCTATCACGGCAAAAGACAGGGACGCAAATGCCGTAGCGGCCGCCATTTCCGCCCCTGTCTTTTGCCATGGTAGGCTACGTAAATATATATGTAGCCTATCATGGCAATAGGAAGGAACGCAAATGGCGGCCGCCGTAGCCACCGCCATTTGTGTCCGTGTCTTTTAGGGATGTACGAAAGGTACTTACCTTTCCGTGGATTATGCTGATGCTGGGGTGGAGGCGTTCCGTCCCTCCCCCCGGAATCCTGGCTGGCCGGCTGTGCTCCACAGCGATTCTGTGGAGCCGCCGGCCGGCTCCGCCAGCAGCCGGACATCCGGCCGCTGGCTAGCAGGGACGCAAATGGTGGCGGCCATAGCCGCCGCCGTTTGCGTCCCTGCAGTCAGCTGTGATAGGCTACATAAATGTTTACGTAGCCTATCACAGCTGATTTTAAAAAAAATATGCGCTATTTGCGTTCCCCTTATTTTCGCCATCTTAGTCTACGTAAATGTTTACGCAGACTAAGACGTGCCAAAATAAGGAACGCAAATGGCGGCGGCCATGGCCGCCGCCATTTGCTTACGTGCATGTGTGTTTTGTTTTATGTCAGCCGTGATAGGCTACGTAAAGATTTACATAGCCTATCACGGTGGTTTTTTTTAAATCTAGCCATGATAGGCTACGTAAATCTTTACGTAGCCTATCACGTTTTTTTGTTTTGTTTTCTTTTTTTACTGGAAAAGGCGGCGGCGGCGGCTGCCAGTCGGAAGACCGGCTGCCGCCGCCACCGAACCGCCACCGCAGCCGCCGCCAGGAAGATCCGCCCCAGGTAAGTCTTGTCCCAGGGGGGCGGGGGGGGCAGACCGTTCCGCCACCGATTTCGGGGAGCCGAATGCACTGGCATTCAGCCTCCCCGAGATCCGTGGTGGAATTCTCTGACATCCCTAGTGTCTTTAGCCGTGATAGGCTATGTATATATTTACACTGCGCAGCCCAGCAGCCGGATATCCAGCTGTGGGCGGTCCCGGCCGGCTGCTCTGTGGAGTCACTGCAGAGCAGAGCTGGCAGGGGAGGATTCCAGGGGAAGGGACGGAGAGCCTCTCCCCCACTGCAGATTGCCTGGCGTGGAGCCAGGTAAGAGTTTCGTACATCCCTAAGCATGAGTAAAGTTATAACTTAAACACTCCAACAGATTGCCTAAGTCCACTGCTCCTATGTCACATCTCCAGTCAGCCACCATCTTAAGATGCTTACGGAGCCCAAAGTCAGCACTCTGGGCCAGTTTGCATGATCACTGCAGCCAGCTGCCATTTTGAATATGCAAGCTGCAGCAGGAACATGCCATGTCTTGTCATGTTGTGCAAACCCGAGTGGCATGGGTTAAGCAAGGCTCAAAATAGTGGCCAGCACACACCACAACCAGCAGTGCAAATTATCTGATCTGATCTTATATAAGAATACAATAGTGTAAGGCTTATTACTAGAGATCTACCAGATGGATTTTGCTCATTTATGTTTTAAACTGAAACGTGAACAGTGTAGACATGCAGAAAATTTTGAAACTTCAAAAAAGTTCAAAGCTTGGGCTTTGGGCAGCTCGAGAAGGGAGAGCGATGAGGCAAAGGGGAGGTTAATGCATATGCACCACACTGTGCCTGTAATGTCACATGTGACATAGTGTGTGTATGCACATGTAAAAATGTTTACTCCTGTGAGCTCTTAGAGTGCTGGGCCAATGAGAGGACAGACACAGAATGTTGGGAAACAGGCTGAAGAAAGGTCAGCTAGTGATAGAGAAAGAGGAAGAGAAGCTGAGGAGAAAGAGCTGAAGGGGCTGAAGAAAAGTCAGTTGGTGATATTTAGAGTAGGAGAAGCTGAGAAAGAGCTGAAAGGACATCAGAGGCAGAAGAGAGAGATAAATTGTTTTTTACCTCAAACTTCAAGAAATGGTAAATGATTTTTTTAAGTCTTTTTTTTTTTTGTTTTCACTTTTGCCCATTATTTGTAGTATGTTTATTTTAAAAGCGTGAAGTTGCTCCAGTTGCAAGGAAATGGGCAAACATATTTTTCTCCAATCAGTCTCAGACTACTAGCCCCCGTGGCAACATGGGATTTACAGTAGTATAATGAGAATGAGGAGAGGAAGTGGGCACCAGAATGACTGATGGCTGGGACTCCATTTCATGACTGAAGTAGGGTTAAGTCATCACATGTTTCCAATGTTCTCTATGTGATGCCGATATATCGATGCTCCAGCTCTCACTAGATTCTCACCATCATCTGATTCTTCCAGCCAGGCAACCTTCTGTAAGTGCATCTATGTGGCAGTTTTGAAGAGGAATGGATGTGAATGCAGTTTATCAGCACATGTTGCACATAGCGCTTATGCATTGCAAGTCCTTTCCTTTAGAATGTCTTCCTACCTTGTACAAAGGTTTTACGGCAGGTTACATAAACTCTTGGTATAAGGAGCATCTTTATCTCATTATCCTATTTTGTCATGAGATAAGGATATCCTTATCTCACAACAATATTTTGTAAGGTAGGTCAGGCTGAGAGATAGTGACTTGTCCAAGTCCATCTACTGACTGTAATGGTTACTCCAGGATTTGAACTTTGTCTTCCCATGTCTGCGCCAAAGGCCATCTTGAAATAATCTGTTGCGGAGTATGGCCCATAAGGAAATATGACTTCACTATGGCTGATTGCCTGGGATTAATCACTGTGCAGGAGAAATGGAAGCCCTGAAGCACAATATCTGAAGCTGTTCAGCCCTGCTGCTCATTAGTCAACCAATAATGTTCCACCCCTAAAGAGACCATGATATTTTTTTTTCTCCAGAAAGAGGGTGAATATATTGGCATCATTTTTTAAAAAAAGAGTGGTGACTCTGAAACTGAACCGCATTTCTAGTGAAGTTGTGACCTTTACAAAGTTACCTTAGTTAATCATCCTTTGCAGTGTGATCTGTCTATATGGATGGGACAGACCCAAATTCAAATTACTGTCCAGCCACTGAAATCCACTGAATAGCCTCTCCATCTAACCTACCTTACAGGGTGGTTGTGTGGATAAAATATAAAGAGAGTTTTGAATAATATCAGGATGTTTTAATGTATTTGTTTTTAAAAAAAATTAAGCTGCCCTTCATCCTTGCAGGGTGGTGTACAAGACTATGATCAAAATCATCATACAATATACATTAAAAACAATAAAACAACATCATGATACAAACAAAAAAAGGACAGCAAATACAAATAAACACAGAGATCATAGCAAGCAATTAAAATGCCTGGACAAACAAAACAGTTGTTAGCTGGCACCAGAAAGATTGCAATGTTGGCATTAATCACACCTCTATGGGCAGGGTATTCGACAAACAGGGTGCCACAACAGAAAAGACTCTCTCCCTTTTTGTGTCGTAATGTACCCAAAATATTTGAAGAAGAACCTCCCTTGACAATCCTTAGACACAGACAAGCTGATAGTATTGAGATTTCTAGTTATTTGAACTCAGTTGGGTCAACAAAAAAAGCACTTAATGGGGGGGGTAGAATACTTGGGGTAGTTGTGGTTGTGTCTCTGGTCCATGGTGCAAACCCACTGTAAAAGAGATTATTTTTCCAACATCTATAGCAGCTGTTACTAAAGCATGTTCAAGCATTAACCAGAACGGAAAATACGTGTAATGAGAAGTAATAAACTGATGGAAATATAACAAGTATTTCAACACAGACGTTTAAAAATCAATGATTTCAGCTCCAGCAACAACAACAAATGGCAGAAAGAAATGACTCCTAACTCATTTTTCATTTGGTAACGTCATTGAAGGCACCTCCTACTCGTATTTTTACAATAAAATTGCTTCTTATTAGGGCCAAAGGCATACAATGGCTAACCATTAAATGGCTAACCAATTAAGTCCTTCATCACAGATTAAAAATAGAGTTCAAGTTAATCAAAAACAGTCATTTGGGCTTCCCCACTTCCACTTCCATGAACAGGTCCTGGTCAGCTCTTTGGCTGACTTGTCTCTTTTTTCAGCCCCACCCATCCCTTTATATTTTTAAGGAGTTTGTTAAAAGGAGACTGTTTAGTACACAGGCACCCTTGATGAGGGCTGCAGGTGGCCAACCAGCAAGTAGGAAAGATCATGGAAAAGATAGTCAAGCATTTTTTGTTCGTTTTTTAATTGCTCTTCCCATTCAATGTGGTTTCTTTGCATGATTAGGCAAAGGAAGGCAAGGCCTCTAATGCCCAAGGATTTTTTGACATGTGGGGCTTTATGAATTCTGTGGAGCAAAAAGTAATGCAACAGCGCTTTTCTGAATATGAACAGAGAACAAAAACAGGCCTTTTGACAATTATGAGTGTGTGTAAAAATCTACATTCTAGCAACTGGTGATTCACTGGAGGGTTTTGAAATGCATGGGCAATGCATTTTCGAAGCTCGTCAAACAAAGGGACTCACACAAAGCATTAAAGATGCTAAGTCAGAGGTGCCAGTGCTTAATATCTGAAATGAGAGCTTGCATGGTTTAAGCCTACCAGAAAGTTATACCTTTCACCCTGTAAATCCTTACCCCAAAATACATGGGCCTAGATACAACACTATTATTGGGTCTATGCATACTCAAAAGTACTCTATTATTAATGTTCCAAGGTTGGGGCCTGGGACTGAAACCAGATTCCAGAGCTAAGCTCAGATAAATTCTGGCTTGAATTAAGCCAATGGGAAGGGCTGCAAAGTCTCTGGGCTCCTTCATACAGACCTTTTATCCTGCTGTTGAGATGGCTCAATCACGGAAGTTTGCGGGCTCTTTAGATGATGCCGTGACTCTCCAGGGGGTCTCCTGCACTAAATGCCCTTTGTTTTGTTTTTAAATAGATTGCAGATAATAAGCTATCAAATTACCCCGTTGTGTTCCACTTGAGTTGTTGTTGTTGTTGTTGTTCTTGTTGTTATTATTATTATTATTATTTCTATACTGCCCCGTAGGTGAAGCTCTCTGGGCGGTTTACAAAAGTTAAAACATTACAATGCAATATACAATGTTTAAAAGCCATTTACATAAAACATATGGACAAACAACATATAACTAAAAACACTTTGAACTAAAAACAATTTGTTAAAAAAAAACCAACAATAAAACACAGCTTAAAATAACACTGCTAAAAATAATATAGAAAAGTCAGCAGAAGGATCAAGAGTTCTAAAAAGGGAAGGCCTGCCAGAATAACAGCGTCTTTAATGCCTGCTTTAAAACCTTCAACAAGGTCAGCAAGCACATTTCAACTGGCAGGTCACTCCACAACTGAGGGGCAGCAAAGGAAAAGTTCCTCTTGCGTGTGGCTGCCAATCTCACATTAGGCAGCTGCAGCAGAGAGCCCTCAGAGGACCTTAGGTGGCGGACTGGGATGTGGGGAGAGGGCGCTCCCTAAGGTCCCTAAGACCACGCAAGGCTTTAAAGGTAAAAACCAGCACTTCATATTTTGCTTGGAAACAAATTGCCAGCCAGTCTAAAGATTGTAAAACCAGTGTAATATGGTCTCCGCAAGATCTCCCAGAGACCAACCTGGCTGCCACATTTTGTACCAGTTGAAGTTTCTGAACTAAATATACTGGCAGCCCCAAGTACAGCGCATTGCAGATATCAAGCCTAGAAGTTGCTAGCGTGTGCACCACCATTACCAGGTCCACATGTTCCAGGAATGGGCGTAGGTGGAGTATCAGCCGAAGTTTATAACAGGCACTTCTCACCATTGCCTCTAACTGGGGTACCAGGAGAAGGGTTGGGTCAAGAAGCACCCCCAAGCTACAAACTTGCTCCTTCAGGGGGAGTGCAACCCCATCCAGGACTGGTTGACATACCTCAATACCTGAATTAGGAGCCTTCACAATGAGCACCTCTGACTTGCCTGGATTCAACTTCAGCTTGTTCTCCCTCATCCAGCCCTTTACCGACTTCAGGCAGTAATTCAAAGGAGTCATACCTTATTTAGATAAAGATATTATGGAGAAATAGATTTGGGTGTCATCAGCATAGTGGTAACGCTCAGCCCCAAACATCCTGATAATCTCTCCCAGTGGTTTCATGTAGATATTGAACAGCACTGGGGATAGAATGGAATGCTGAGGGGGCTCCACATAATAGTTCCTGTTTCGAGGAACAACTATCCCTGAGCGACACCATCTGGAACCATCCTGAGAGAAAGGAGCAGAACCACTGCAGAGCAGTGCCCCCAACCCCCAACTCCCTCAGGTGATCCAGAAGGATACCATGGACAGTGCTATCAAATGCTGCTGAGAGATGCAAAAGAATCAACAGGGATGCATCCCCCCTATCGATTCCCAGGTGACAACGATCATCCACCAAGGCAATCATTTCCATCTGTGAAAAGATGAAAAGTGGCAAGAAGAGGAACAAGATCAATAAAAGATATGGAAGACTCAGATACATGGAGGAGGAGGAGGAATGGGGAGGGGGGAAAGGAAGCATGTGCAAAGGGGAGTTGCTGTGATCCTGCATTTAAAACAGAAGCAGAAAGCCTCGTTCTAAATGCAGGATTTTAGGCTGGTGTAGAGATGCCCTCTGAGTCCCAAGGAACTTTGTTTCTTTTCCTATGATCTGTAGGAGATGTTCCTTGCCTAGTACCTGTAATGGAGCAATGCCCTGGAGTCCTTTTCACCATTTCCATCATCTGCTGAGAAACTTTTAAGAACATGAGAACATAAGAAGAGCAGGAGAACATAAGATGGATCCTTGGATGAGACCAAGCATCCATATAGTCCAGCATTCCGTTCACACAGTGGCCAACCATCTGTTGACTGGGAAACCACAAGCAGGACACGAGTGCAACAGCACCCTCCCGCCCATGTTTCCCAGCAACTGGTGTACATAAGCATATTGCCTCTGATACTGGAGGGAGCACATAACCATCAGGACTAGTAGCCACTGATAGCCTTTTCCTTCAGGAATTTATCTAACCCTCTTTTAAAGCCATCCAAATTGGTGGACATCACTACATGTACTTTTCTTTGGATTAGGACTTAGTGAGCATCACATCTCACTTTCTAACCTCCAGTATGGTTTAGCGTGATGCCTTTGATGTCTGTTTAGATGTTGCAGCTGGCACACAGAATGTAACAGCTGATCCCAACAGGGTTGAGTCTCCAGGGGCAAATTACACGAACACCTGCACTGGCTCTCTGTAGCCTTCTGGCAGAGTTCAAAGTCGTTGCTTTGCCCAGTAATGTCTAAAATTATTTTGGGCTCTGTAATTTAAGGACAACCTCCTTCCCGTGTTCGATTGCCACTACTAAGTTTGCAGTTCACTCACTGCACCGTCCTGTGTTACAAGAACACACATCAATGCCATCTTGCTGATTGTAACACAATCACTGAATTCTCTAACCTTTGAGACTCACCAGACCCATGCTATTTTGATGAAGCAGTAGCAAGATATGTGTACTACCAAGCCAGTTCCTCCAAATCCAGTGGAGGAAGATGGGATAGTACAGATTATACCTTTTTAATCAGGGACCCTGTAATGTGCAATCACCCATTACCAATATGGCTCATGACACAGTGTTCATATTACTCTGTAGGACAAGTGACATGGATCAATTTTGTGTTGGCATATATTCAAGGTAAAACTATCTCAGTATTTCTGCTAGCACAGAGACAGCAATTAATACTTGGTCTGGATCTTTGTACCTGGGATTAAGCAGCTACAAGGCAATTTCAGCAGGGTTTTGCCAAGGCTCAGCCATATAACCTGTTGGGAATGTCAAGAACAAGGGAAGTGAAACAGAGAATGCCCCAGCACCAGTGGAGGCTGGTGGCTGCGATGTCAGTGGGGCAGTGAATCCTTCCGCACCTTGGATCGCTCCTTTAGAGTTCTGGCTGGTTCTGACTGAAACCTGGAATGGATTCACTGCCCAGCACATATGCATTCACCTTACCACTGAGTACCCACAGCTCCCACACACATCTTGGATTAGAGAGCAGGGCTTGTAGATCAATAAATGTGACATGGAGGCAAGCGTGAGCTCCAAAACTGCCCATTTCAGAAATCAAGACTGAACTGTAGACCACAGCAATTAGTACACTACCAAGCAGATTCAAAATAAATGTAAGCAGTGATGCTATTTTGAAAAGGCGAGTTGGTACAATTCACGTGTAAAATGTTTGGGAACTTTAATGGACTCAAGCCATTTCCTATTAAACTTAAACTAGCCTCATTCTCTACAAACCTTCATGATAGTGTCATTAAGGTGTGTGGTCTTTTACAAGCAAATATTTGCCAAGAATGTACGACCTAAGGGCTCGGTTCTGCATTCATTCATTTATTATCTTGAACCGTCTCATTAAAATTCATTAGTGTTGAATTTGCCCTTTCTATGGTTAAGATACTATAAACAGTTGTTTATTCATCTCCCATACATCTCTCTTAGGGCAATCTCAGCTGGTGCAATTCCACAAGGTGGTTATTCCTTTGCTGTCTGCCAGTTGCACAGCAGACCGATGAGAATGTTGTGCATCAGCAGCACCACTGGTTGCTGATGCGCAACAAGCCTATAATATCCAAACATCAGTCTGGCATGAGTGTTGGTATCATCACACGGCTTAACTACATGAACTTTAATGTGGTTTTCTTGCCAAAGCATTTCTGGGCCCAAGAGCAACTACTGTTGATTTGTAAACATGATTGCACAGTTTTATGAAAGCATGCCAAACGTTGCATATTTGGCAGAGCAATCCTAAGCGGGGGAAGGGGAGGCAGAGGAACCGCCACTTCCTAAGCCCTGCTGTCTCGTGCCAGCCAGGGCAAAAGATGCAGCGGTTTTCTTTTCTGTAGCCCTCCAGTCCCCTTTTTTTAAAAAAAAAATTGCCTTCCACTGACACCAATGGGAAGGGAAATCACTATGGCAGGGGCTCCTAAGGTGCACATGCTGCCCCACCAGCAGAACATCCTGGAGTACAGTTGATGGGTAGCTGGACTGAAGCTTTAATGTCCCTCTCTGTTCTACAGTCAGAGCCTTTTTAAGAGGGGAAGGCATAGGGGGCAATTTAGCAAAGGGCTGGATCTCGTCTGATCTCAGAAGCTAAGCAGGTCAGCCCTGGGTAGTACTTGGATGGGAGACTGCCTGGGAATCAGGCCTCCTGCACTGAGCAGGGGATTGGACTCGATGGTCTTGTAGGCCCCTTCCAACCCTATGATTCTATGTCTATGCCCCGGGCCTCACATATGGGGGGGACACACATGGAGGGGGCCACATCCATATTGGCATTGCTGCCTCGTTGCCAGCTCTTTTATTTCAGAATCCTCTAACTGGAACTCCATATACCAAACGGGGAAAACTTCACAAAACAAACTCTGCTGGTGGTCGAGTCCTTTTGTCATGTCAGTGTAACACTTTCCTTCAGGGTCTCCAAAGGGACTCACAGCAAAGGCCTTGTACAGAGACAATTAACATACATCATTTTTAATTTCTTAATTAAAAACAATAATTCACATGTAATAATTTTACATGCATAACAAATTCACTTATCCCCAAAACAATAAAACAGAGCTCAGCCCTCCCAAAGTTCTGTCTTTTAGCTTGAGTCCACAACAAAAATATAAATAAAGCTTCTCTCTGAAGCTTGATTTTTCCACTGGCTGAAGAAAGAACAAACAGTCTCTACTTAGTTCACTCCAGCTCCACAGCAATCTTCTCAAAACAGACCAGGATCTAGCAACACAGGAACAACTTTGTAAACAGCCCTTTATACAATATAAAACAACATAAACATACAAGGAACTCAAAGTGTTTGTAAATATATATATATATATATATATATATATATATATATCTCAAGACTCCTGTAAAAAAAATTCAAAAGGAAACATCCCTGCTAACCTGTCTCAAGAGTTCAGGGCCTTACAGAGAGGAGAAAGCAAGCTTCTACCACACTGCATTCTGGCAACTGCCTAAAATGGTGGCCGCTCCCTATCTCACTCCTTTACTGAGCATGCGCAAGAATATTCCCACTCAGAATTCTTAAAGAAAAATATACCAGTGGGTTACATCAGCAGTATCAAGTTGGTTGCAGCTGAAGGAAGTGCTAATAGCAGCAACCCAGCCCAACCATAGTCAGATGTACACTATGGGGGCCTCAAGACAGGGCTGACAGGCACTAGCGTGGTCACAGAGACCTACTGGAGAGCCCTTCATTGGAGGGGCCCCCAAATGAACATTCTGTTCCTGGCCTCCCAGTGTCTACCTCTTCTCTTCTCTTTTCTGTATCCTCTTATTCAGATTGCAGACCTTTGGGTAGGGACGTGTCTGTTTTAATTTACTACAAAGCACTTGGTAAATGTTCAGTGCCATACAAATGGTCATAATGATGTGCAGGTGGTAGTGTGTGTGTATAATCTGACTTTTCTTCCAAGATCCTCATGGCTGCATAAATAATGTTCCCTACCCAACTATTATCCTCACATCAACCCTGTGAGGTAGGTTAGGCTGTGAGATGGTGCTTGACCCAAGGGCATCCAGGGAGCTTATGGCTAAGCAAAGAACTGAAGCCAGGTCTCCCTGGCCTAAGTCCAACACTGTCCAGTACATCACACTGGCTCTCAACACCTCTTCTTGCTGCCATAGAGCAGTGAGGATGTGAGATTCCACTCAGAAAGATTTGAAGCAAATCTTTCTGACTGAGCTGTACTATAACACTACTGTGACTTCAAGTCCACTATAGGGCTTCCAGAGGGCATGGCTAAAGCCAGCTCTTCTCAAATGGGGTGGGGTAGGGAGAAGCATATAAACAGTGATATGTCTTATTAGTAACAGGCCTCTAAACAACTAAAGCTCACCATTTCTGAAGGGTGGGCCATAAGGGTGGCCCATCATGAAGGTCATAAGTCACAATGTTCTGCATTCCCAGGAACTCAGGATTCTGGGGTGGGGGTGGTAGCAAAGTATTTCACTACAAGCTACAATAGCAGAACCATATCCTAGAACTGGGGCCCCAACGTGGCGCCCGTGGGGACCTCCAGTGTCACCCAAGGGGCTCTCCCCTCCCTGCCCCCTCTCAAAAAAATGTTTTAAGAAAAACCTTGGATAATGTTAAGGCGGCCTTCTTTCTCTCCTTTTCTAGCCTTCCTCTTTCTCTCCCCTCCACCCCTTTGCCTTGCTATTTCCTCATCCCTCACAGCCTCTAGCCATGCTATTTCTCTTCCCCACCACCACCTCTTTAGCTCACTTTTGAACAGCCAGCCCCCCACAGCAGCCATTATGTGACTAGCCATACCCACCATGGGAGCCATTTTGTGCTGGCACCCACAGCATCATCTCAAATTCCCAAATGTGCCCTGGGGTCCAAAAAAAGTTGGGGATCCCTGTCTTAAAATGTGGTCTATGCTTATGCCAAATGCTGTATAGCAAGCAAGGAGCAATTTCATCTCCTCCCTCAGCTGCTTTCCTCCTAGCCTGGCTTTGAGACCAGAAATAAGTGTGGCTGGGAGAAAAAGGGAGAAACAGTGGATGGGTTCAATACCCACCTCTCTGCTTGAAATCAATGCTGCCGCCACCACTTTGCAGCATTTCAGCATGACCCGAATTCTAAGATAGGAGTCTGCTGCCATAATGTATAATTGGGCCATGGCCAGTTCTACATGGAAACGCATGCAGAAGTGTTTTCAGCTTTTATCCAGATTATCATGGAACAGGCTTTGGTCCATCAGTGGCACACGATGCAAGAAAAGCAGAGTACACCTGCTAAAAAAACTGCTTTTGCAAGTCACACAAGAGCACTTTAAACCACCTTACTCTGGGGTTGGGTGGAGTCCCACCAGTTGAAGTGAACGTCATCAACTGAAGAGATACTGCTCAGCAAATGAGAGAGGCTTGTTTTCTGCCCTGTCCATGCTCCTGCTACTGGCCACCCCCTCTTCTTCCCCTCTGTGTATTCTTTAGTTTTCAGTGTATTGCAGTAACGATACTGCAAAATACCGCTGCTACTGCCTCCCGCTACTGGCCACCCCCTCTCCTTCCCCTCTGTGAATGAAACTGACATATTGTGAATACAGTCCATGCAGCAGTGTCCTTATCTGTGAGCCACTAAACGCAATTGTTTGCCTCCCACACATGGGGGTGAGTTTGGGAGAATCTAATTCCAATATATTTGACAACATTACCATAATAGTTCTATGTTTTGCTTTCCAGTGAGGCATTGTGGTTATGTGCTATTTACACGTTTTGTTCCCAAGGTTTTATTGCTTTTCTTTTATTGTTTTGGGTGAAGTCAGAGCCCTCACACTATATGTGCAATTGTCTCCTTCAATTTAAATGGAATAAAATTGCTATTCAAGAGACAGACATCTGGGAAAAAGCCCATGCATGCATAGCAATGAACCGTGTAGCATTGCTCCCTTCCACAAGCCCCATTAATTGCTGTACAGAAACTCCAACAAAATACAGGCACGTCCAGTCAATGTTTCCTGTACCCACCTTTTCTTAAAGAAGTTTGTAATCTGGGTTTTTTTTTAATAATTACAGGGAGAAGCAGGATTAGGTTTTCAACTGTCCTAAGATTTTTCTTTCTTTCTTTTTAATACAGAGAGCTCTGTGGGTTTTTTGTGTGTGGGTTTTTAAAACAAGCTCTGTTGTTTTAAAAGAAACATTGTGGATCTGTTTTGACTGGGAATGTGGAATACCAACCTATAGTTATCCAAAGGAATGAAACATGAAACTATGCAAGAAAGCTGGAAGAAAGTAGGCAATGTGAATGTTTTTATGAGGAGTGGTGTATGATGGAAACATTCATTCGCTTTAACAATCATTTTTATTATTGATGTAGGTGTAAACCTTTACCTGCTTGAAATACAGTACAGCGATTGGTCCATCAAACTGGCCATTACTCAATCCTATGGGGGATGTAGTAACGAGAGGGATGTTTGCTTAGAGCACAAAGGAAGATTGCCGTAATGCTGCAACAACACTATTTAAATCCCAAGAGAAGGCAAGACTTGAAGAAATGGACGGTAGAACCTGTTTAAGGAACTGGGTCACTATAAGGCAAGCAAGCATGAAGAGTGCCCAGGGTGCTCCAGTGACGATGTGATCCCTCACACCCTTGTGTGTTTGGAACACAAGGTGTCTTTCTTTTCTGCTCAAGCTTTTTATCAAATGGGGTTAGTGTTGATTTGCATAATATCAATATAGGCCACCTGCACTTTGCACAATTAGTTGTTGTGTTACACCCACTCAAAAGCCACATAGAAAATGACTGAACACTTTGTCCTGTCTCATGTTTGTGGATAGGCATTGCAACGCTTAGACACTGGCTGCTGCCTAGAGCAACAGAGCCCATCATGTCCTTATCACCTCCACAATTAGAGCTGTGCACCGCTTCAAGCCCGAATCCTGAAGCAGATCGGGGTGATTTTGACCAAAGCAGTCCAGTTCCGGAGCAGGTTAGGAATGGTCCAAAGCAGGCTGGACTGCTCTCAAAGCGCTTCAGGTTGCTTCAGCTCGATCCGGGCAGCCACCTGACCAGCCGCATGAGCCCCCTGCTCTTAACCTAGACCCATAAGGAGCACCCACAGCTGTCACTGTCTTGGAGGGAGTCGCCATGGCGACTCTTCTTCTTCCAGTACGTAAATGATGTGTAGATTACAGCCATAAAGGGGCCATCTATGAATGTGACAGTCATAAGTGGGCCATGTACGCCTGTAATATTGCATAGATGACCCCTTTACAGCTGCTATCTATGCACTATTTACTTACTGGAAGAAGAAGAGTCACCATTTTAAAAGAAAATGGCGATTTCCTCCAAGATGGCGGCAGCTGCGGGCACTCCCCATGGGTCCAGGTAAGGAGGAGCAGGGAGCTCGCATGGCTGGGTGGGGGGTGAGTGCAGGGCTCGCATGACTGGGAGAAGGTGCAGGCAGGAGGCTCATGCAGCTGGGGGGGGCTTCAGCTGTGTGGATGTGCTTCAGATCAGGCTGAAGTGGGTTGGTCGGGGCCAATTTGGAAGCTCCAAATTGGCCTCTGGAGCAGGTCGGGGGGTCCCTGCACAGCCCTAGCCACAATTTTCCTCCCATTTCCTTTTCCACTTCCCCATTTCAATAAGCAAGTGCCCAGCTCTCTTTTCCTTATTTAAACTCTGAATATTCACACAACCCCATAAATTAATTTGGTGAGTTCAGATATGCTCTATAATTAGAACGAACAAAAGCATGAGGAAAAGAGTTATTTAGGAGGTGTGAACTTGGTGTGGAGACCATGCATGATAAGAGAGACCTATAAAAGAATGAAAAGTGAAAGGAGCATAATGGAAGTTCACATATCTGTAAGATAGGCAATTTGCTCCCAGTGACCCAGAGCATACAGATGAGTGATACGTTTTATGGGGCCACACAAGTGGTGTCTGCAGGCATGGACCAGCCCTTTGTATCACTGGAAGTTGTTACCGGATCTGAATCCTGCAAAAGATTCCGTAATGTATGCATCTGACCCTAAGTCTTAATCCATATGGGCAGTGCCATATAAAAAGGCACTGCCCACAACAAAGAACCATCATTTATAGAACCAGCACTTTTATATCATCTAAGTGGGAGGTGAAGGCTATCACGTGGCGTGAACTGAGAACTGTTCTAAAACAGCAAACAATGCTGGAAAAAAATCAGGATCCAACAGGTCATTTCTTAGGGTCAATCCAGACAATGTGGTTCTCTTCAGAGAAGTTCAGAGCTAGGACTGAATCAGACAAATGTAAGCACTTCAGCAAAAGCTCACATCATAGGGCTATCCCTGTTTCCTGGCATTCCATTCTCCAGAGCGGGACCTTCATGACAACGGAATGAGAAGCACATTGGAGGATTACCCAGATTTTCATGGAATCGGCTTTGGTCCATCAAGGACACACAAAGCAAGAAAAGCCGAGTGTACCATATCTTTAAAATCCAGTTTTTAGGGGTCACACAGCACTTGAAAGGAACATACTTCCATGTGGGGTAGGGGGAGTAGAACTGAACAACATCAGACTGTGAGGGGCTGCTCAACCAATGAGAGAGGCAAGTTTGCCCCTGCCCTGTCCAGGCTCCCCCCTGTTACTACGTTATCTCTCTCCCTCCCTTTTCCCCAATGTGTGCACTTTTGCCTTGAGAAGCCAAAATTCCCGATTAGAGAGTACAGCATCTGAAGGCTTCCCATAAAAACAGCCCAGCCCCCAGCACCCATTTCAGCACTCTGCCATAGAATTATTGCTTCCAACCCCTCTTTCTACCCCCCTTCTCCTTCTCCCTGCTCGCAATGAGATGAGAAGCTCCTATGATCTGGAATTATTGCTACTGCAACTTTACATAACAACAGAGAAACTACAGAATATCAAAGAAGTGCAGCATTGAGATAGAGATTTCAGGGAGAAGTGAAAGAGTGCTTTAGGGCAAGTTACTAAAGTTAGCATTTAACCCTTTAAATGCTTTAATGCTTTAGTGATGTACTGTGGCACTGTACGCATTGAGATCTGTTAAAACCCACTGCAGAGGAGCGAGGTTTATTTCTTACTTCCAAGTAAACATGCACAGAAAGGGGGGATATGGGAAAAACTACTTCAATTGGGGAAACAAGAGGGAATGTGGCATCCCACCCCCTTGACCACATCACTGCCAGGTCACAGAGGCATGCCCAAGATATAATGCGCAGGGGACATGGCTGACTGGCAAAACCACCAGGGTGCCGCTTTAAGAAAAAAAGTCAGAGTAAAAGGAGTTTCAGACAATGCAGCTTTTCAAGAGGGAGGTGACTGGTTGGCAGTGGATTGGTGGTGACGTTATCTGTTGCAAATGCCCTCAGACTGCTATAACTTCACACCAAATCGCTCGTGAAGACAGCTCCCAGGAAACAGGACTATTGCACCTGTTTTCCTATGGCAGGGTTGCAGAAGGTCTTGCAGCCCAAGAGCCAAATTCCGTTTTGGAGAAGCTCTTGGGAGCCACATTCCCATGGCGATCAAGGCCTATGGCTAAAGGGGGAGGGGTGAAAAATACCAGCATACTGTAGCTTAAAGTTCTTCGTGGCAATAACTGAGCCTTAAGACAGGCATTTCAACCTTTTGGAATGGGGAAAAAACCTGTACAATGTAATGTTTTGATATTTTTACAATTTTAATATTGATGATTTAATTATATTTTAAACTTTTGTACACTTGTATTTATATTTCTATGTATAGGTTTTAACAGTATAAGTTTTAACATTGTAAAGCCGCCTTGAGTCCCAGTATTGGGAAAAAGGCGGGATATAAATATAATGATAATGATAATACAAAAGATGGGAAACCACTTCAGTTGTTGGGGGAAGGGCGTGGGATCTTTTGAGGTCCTCTTGGAGGGCAGGATGTCACACACACACACACACACACACACACCCCGAGGCCCAGATTTGGCCCCTGGGCATGTGGTTCTGCACCCCTGTTCTATGGGACTAGCCCATGTGTTAGCATCATGGACACCTATTCGGTGTGGTGCCTCTGACAACACTGCACAGCACTCCAATGTGGCACTCTCCACTCCCTTGATTTATGCCTCGTCTTTGCCTTTGTATTATCTGCACAAATATTCCAAGGGGAACTGATGCACGCTTTATATGATGAGTGCATTTAATAATAGTATCAAGATTAGTTAACAGATGCCTTAACAAATGGCTATTTTTTTTTTAATCTTATCAGTGAGATATTTATAGGCCTTTATTTCATATGTTGTTGAAACAAATTATGCTTTGGTGATTAGCTAATAAATAAAAGATGTTCTATAGAAGTAGTCCCAATCATATAAATCAAGCCTGTAATCATTTCATATTCCCTGTGGAACACGTCGTTAACCTCAGACTACCATTCCTTTTGGTTAACTGCATTTTCCCATAATACATGTAGAGAAATAGGCACAAAATTGTAGTAATTTTCATTATTCAGTTGACTAAAACAGTAATTCATAAACTGTGATCTTCAAAACACTAGTGGTGTCAAGTGCATTTCCAGACAGTCAATAAGGTAACAAAGACTATCACTGAGGAAAAATCATGCTTTTTCAGAGCAAACACTGACAAGAACTGATGAAATAGGCTATATGTTTATGCCAGTATAAATGTGTTAGCCTTTAAGGCGCTGTGAGAATATTTTGTCATTTTTGAAGCAACAGATTAATGTGACTATCCTCTGGAAAGAACTGACCTCAAAACTCAGCTGCTTCTGCATGTATACAGTGAAGGGAATAGGGAAGCTTTACTAGGTAGCAAATTAAGTTTATGTGAACCACTGAAGGGTTTTTATTATATTTAGTGGTATATAAATATCACAAATAAATGAATAAATTTATGCAGGCTTAATATCACTGCAGTGTTAGCCAATATCTTACCTCTTACCTAATAGCCACCATATCAAGAGCACTTGGATGGCTTCTATGAGGTGATTGCTTCATGTGAGAGCCACAGGGTCAAAACACCACTTAGTGCAGACAGCCTCCAATCCACTACCAGTGTCTGGCAGTGGCACGGGGATTCTCCATAAACTGGAGGTGTACATTGCATCTGGTAAAGAAAACATTGCCACGTAAGAGCCTTTCAAACAGCCTCCCACATGATGGACCTTGAGTAAGAAAATGTGGCTGTCTGAAAGAAGGAAACATAAGGAGCCCACCTTACAGCAAAGTGCAAGAACTGCTGCACTAACATTTTCTCTGAGGAAAAGTTTGAGAGTTCTGCCAACCTGTCCCTGTTCTTGAAACAGCACTTTTGTGTGAAGAATATTGAGGCTTTTCTAAATCATATTAAACTGTAATCCCACGCACGTTTCACTGGGAGTAAGTCCCTGTAAACATGCAGAGGATTGGGTTGTTAGAACACACATAGATGTGTTTTCATTGATGAGGTTTAAAGCATTCTTGTTTGTAATGTGAATGTAAAACCTACATTGGCCAGAATACTCATTTTTTCATTAACTATCAGATATTCACAGTGCAAGAGAAGTACAAAGGCAATTTGTCTCACTTATGAAAACACTCAAGATCTTTTGGAATCATAGTTGTTGCCTTAAATTTGTTTCCTCTTCCAGTGTCAGTTGGCTTTTTCTTTATGCAGGTTGTGTACAAGATGTTTTCAAAGAAACTAAGCGACTTTCAGTTTCAAAGAACACTGGCAACCATCTTGCTGTACTCAAAGCTACGAAAGAAAAACAGCATAGCTTTATCTTGGGAGTTAAGACACATTTATTTCGCATTCCCTGGATGGCACAGGTTATTATGAATTAGACTGGCCAAACCCTATTTTGAGGTTTTTACCTCACACAAAAACTCCCACCAAGTTCAGAAGGAGCATTGTGTGCGAAAACTCTACAGGAACAGGCTTGTATTATTTTGCCATATTTTCCTCATGTCTAAAATGACATGCTGTACCTGGCAGCTATTCAAGTTTTGACTTCAGCTCAGAGTCTCTTACAATGCCCAGCAGCAATGAGGTGACTTAAGGACAGAGGAGCAGGCTGTGCTCTTAACAGATACACACATCCTCACTCAGCTAAGCCTAATTATAAGCCAAGCACTATTAAACTAGTGGAGGAAATGGAGGTAAATGAAGCAATATGAAAAACTGTGTGTGCTTCCAGATTACAAAACAAAACCCAATTCTTCTTTTAATACTATACTAGGGATAGACAAATCTACCCATTTCAGTTTCTCATTTTTCCAATCTTAAATTCAGTTTGTCAGGAACTTTGAGAATTTCTCCATGAACTTTGAGAATTTTCCCAGTCTTAAGGTCGGTTCATCCCAAACTTCAAGAATATTTTTTTAAAGTTTTCCTGAAAACTGATATGTAGTTTTGTACGCATCTCTCCTAACACCTTGCCTAATATACAAGGGTTTTTTGCATGCAGTTTGCCTAATATAATGCATTTTTATATTGCATACAATGCATTTTAACTTTATTTTCACAAATATGTGCATTTTTCTGTGTACATTTCCCTAACATGTGCATTTGTGTACACATCTTTTGATAGTAGAACTCCACTGCAAAATTCGGGGATGTATGTAACTGAATTTTGAAGGGTAACTGAGTTTTAGTCTGCATATTAGTTCAAAAGGGCAAAAATAAGTGCTAGCACTGGGCCTTTTCTGTGACAACTGCATGTTGTCTAGTTCCCAAGTGCAACCGCCGCCCCCCAATGCTTCTTGGTGTTGCCCCTGAAGGAAAGCCTGAGGTAGGCCAAGACCAAGAGGCAAGAAGAAACACAACTCATTGTGGGGGCACTGGAAGGCAACTGCTGAGTTCCTTTTACTGTTCCTAAAGCCTCCTTCCTGATTCTTTCCTGTCTTTCCCTCCCTAGGGCTGATTTTACAGTGCTGGTTCAGACTTTTATGCTGGTCTAATGGGGGGTAGCTAGAGTGGGAGGGAAAGTAGATAGGCAGGAGGAGGCTCCAGAGACCAGGTGGTCATGACTGCACCTACCAATTTGGTACAGTCCCACTGCTGTGCTGGGGAGGAGGATAGGACACCCCTCTTTCTTTCTTTCTTTCTTTCTTTCACCCTCCAATTGCACCCATCCACTCCTTTCCTACTCCTGGCATCACTGTTGATGGTACAAGAAGATGGAGGACTTTTAAAGAAAATTCTCAGGGTCATGTATAATGAGCCAGAGAGGGCAGAATTCGTTTCCCCACCACTGCCTTATTAATTTATTTCACGAGAGAGCTGGAGTTGGGGGAGGGGGAGGGCATGTGGGAAGGACAGTGAAGGAAATGGCAGGAGGTGATGCAGGGTTACACAGTATCATCAGCCGCATCAGTGCCGAATTCTCCTTGCCAGCTGAGCGGTGGCCCACTAGTTAGATCACACTCACACTGGAAAGGGTTGCACTGAAATTGTGTTAGACCCTTAAAAAAATTCTTATTAAAAGGGGGGCAGGACTGACAGCAGAGTAAACATGGAAATGCAACAGTCTGGATGGCACATCATCTTAATTCTCTGTAATAAATGAGAGACCATGTAAATATAAATAATGTGGAAAGGGATAATATAAATTCTACATCAGCCTGGTGGTATCCAGATGTGTTGGACTACAATGCCCATAATCCCCCAGCCTACTATGCTATGGGAGTTGTAATACAACAAATCCAGAAGGTAGCAGGTTGGGAAAGGCTGGTGTTCACTGGAGAAGCATCCAGTGTTATATTTTTGCTTCTGTGGAAATAGTTCGCAAAACTTGATAGTATTGCAATTGAAAGTTTAACTAAACATTGTGTGGAGCCCCAATAACTAGACAGTGCTATCAGTTTCTTGTAGAAAAGTATCAGAATCTGAATGCAGCTACAGTCCCCTCCCTGTCCACAAATCTACTGCATTCCTAGAACCATTGTGGTGTAGTAGATAGGTCGAGCTAGGGTGAACTGGATTTATATCCCCATTCAGACACAAAGCTCACTGAGTGACAATGAACTGGTCACTATCTCACAGCCTTTCTTGCATCACAGGAAAAATGTGTACGGTGCCCTGAACTTCTTGGAGGAAAGGGAGGATACAAATGCATGTTTTTATATTGTTCTTACTGTGATCATTTCTTTAACAGGGGGCTTTACACCCACAACATGGATTTTGTTTTGCTTCTCCTGCCTTATAGCCACAAATTACTTTTCTACTATAGTTTATTCCTGGCCGCATTTGAGAATCCTCCACTGGACTACAAGCCACTGTTGAATCTCATCCTCATTTTTTTCAATTTACACATCTATTTTAGTTTGCCAGGAAAATTATATTGTTCTCTAATGCCTAATTAAAAATAAGAACTAAAGATCTTCCTGAGCAAAGGAAAATATTTTGTAATGTCAACCATATGTTAAAATGAAATGAAAACAAGCACTTATTTGCACTGGGCATAGGACTGGTAAGTCATTTTGGTAGGGAGGAATGTTAAGTTTTTAAAGATACAATAAACTCCCACCTCCTTGATAGACAACCATGCACCCTGTGGCTAATAAAATATGTAACACAAATGTGCATTAATTGTCAGCTCTGGCAGCAACCCATCAAGGAAATCGGGTGTCAGGAGAACATCAAGAATGCAGCTTTATCACTAGTTGTCTCTTAAAGTCATACATAGATACAGAATATTTCAAGGGCAGAATGAACAAAATATCATTTTTTCTTGACATATTATCACAGCTGATACCTATTCAAAAGGATGTTCTCAAGTGTGAGTTGGAACTCAGTCTTCTAAGTATGCACAGAGTAGCCACCCAGCAGAAGTGGCATTTGCCTTTTAACTTGATGAGGTGAAGGTTAACCTGCTCTTCCAACCTCACTCACTTAGAAGTTGTTGGTCCTTTTCTCATCCTTCGGAGGAGGACTAGCATTTCTAAGGGTGCAATTCTATGCATGTTTAGACAGAAAAAAAAACCCTAAAACTCCCAGCACTCTGATTGGAGAGAGAGAGAACACCCTGGTAAAGTTATTCCCTGGTTGGAAGTTAGAGCTGGAAGGAGGGGGGATTTATCAGTTTTCACAGACACGTTAGTTATGTCTTCAGCTGAATCTACAAAGCGGGTCTGAAGTTTTGGAAAGAATTGGTTCACGCTGGTGCAGAAAGCACCCACTTCTCTTTGAACAAATCCCAAATCTCTCCAAAGCAGCCCAGTTTTCTCTGCAGTGAGAAAAGCAGTGTAATCTAGTGAACAGGAAAAGGGGTCCCCACCTCTAATTCACCCACTTAGTTACCTTATTACTTTCATCAAGTTATTTCACTTTTACTATTTCCCACTAATTCATCTCAAACCTATAAATATCTACCAGAAGTCTGGCCCATCTGACTTCTACTTACAAGTAAGGGCACAATCCTATGCATGTGTTTTCTATCTAAACATGCATAGGACTGCGCCCTAAATGGCATAAGATTATAGCCTCTTTCTGTTTTATTTGCTAGCTACTAACATTCATATCAAGGTCCAACCATATTAAAGCAGTTCCAGGTTTAGCTAGACTGTCCATCTTTATAGGTGACCACAGAATATCCTAGAAATATTTCTATAGATTTTGAAACATAACCTCACAAACTGAGATCCAAAAACTCCGATCAATCTGAACGCTAGATCTGGGTGGGATCTGTGGGATATGCAAATACTGAAATGGAGTCTTCCTTACCCACTTCTACTGAGAAAGTTAAGGCTTATGTAGACCCAGACTGAGGTTGCCATTCACCAAATTCAATCTAGAATACTGCTTTTCTAAGATACCCCTATAAGGCAACAGAAAAATATTCCCTTGACACAGTATTGGACCAACCAGCCATTGAGAAAGTGGGGCGCATGTCTGAACTGGCCTATTGGTAGCATGCATGAATTATTTAAGAAAGCTGACAAACCTTGACATGGGAGTTCTAACTTTATTAACAACTAATCATGCAAGTGGGAAGTACTTAGATGGGACATTATTTAAAAGCTCCATTGGAAGAATGGCATTGATTTGCTGGATTTGGCAAGTTTTAATGATTTTCAGAGGGGTTTTTTAATCTGTTGCAATGTCACTCAGCTGTGTTCTTTTTCCATTTAATACTTGTTTCTGAACCATGAAAAATTGACAATCTGGCCTTGGTGTCTTAACTACATATCTTTAGGATTTCATCTGTTAAAAAGAAACTCAGCAAACTACCTGTGACAGTTATCGCTATGTCACAATTCCATGTAACCATCAGAAAAGGCCAACAGCCCAAACATCTCCATGGCACACAGGATTAATGTCAATGCACTACTATGCTTTAAGAAGACACAAGTTGTCAATAGCAATCACTTGGCAAAATTGGAGCAAGGGGGATTTGATATTCAGCATTTGTCATGGTCACACAGTAAATGTAAATATACCCCAAAGGCAGAAATTATCCAAGAAATGAGCTAGTTCTATGCCCTTGCTAAGCAATACCTAAATAGGGCTTCCTCACAACACAGTGAGTAAGCAGGTGCTATTATTTATTTGTCAGTATTTATGAATTGCTTACATTAAAAAGACATTTCTAAGTCTTATGCATACAATACAGTATAAAAACTTAATAAAATAATATATAAAACTCAGAAAAGACAATAGCATCACAGGAAGGAAAATGACAAGATCACTGGGAAAGCTTATTGGGAAAAGTACATTTTAGTACATCTTATGTACTTATCTGACATACTCCTTTATCTAACTCTAAGAACAAATAACATTTTTAATTAAACTTGGATCTAATTTAGCAATAAGAAATATTCTGTCCATAGAAACCAGCACCAGGCTGTCTTCTATTTCAGAATTTTATCAGATATTTGGCCTTTTTTCTGCAACCATAAGAAATTTTCTTCCAAAATCCAGGCAGATGCTGCTTTAATTATATTTCTGCTTTCTGACAAACTGCCAGTTATGTCCATCCATCATTTACAAAATCCAGTGTTTTGAAGTTTGTTCATCATTAAGCATTACCTTCCAGCACTGCTTTGTTTCCATCATTAAGCACTGCTTAATTTTAAATGCCAAGAGTCTATAACCTACATAGAGGAAGAGGTAGTAATATGTCTTTGGCAGGTGCCCAGTTAAAGGACTTGGGGTGGGGGGCATTTAGTAAAATGGGTCCCACATGTCTCTGACAAATAGAGCCAGTGTGGTGTAGTGGTTAGAGTGTTGGACTGGGACTCAGGAGACCTGGGTTCTAGTCCCCATTTTGCCATAAAGTTCACTGAGTGGCTTTGGGCCAGTCACTGACTCTCAGCCTAACCATCCTCACATGGTTGTCATGAAGATAAAATGGAGAGGAGGAGGATCATGTATACCACCTCGGGCTTCTTGAAGGAGAAGGTGGGATAGAAATGTAAATAAATAAATAATACAGAATGTTGTCTTCTCTGCCATTGTTCACACAGAGAGATAGAATCTGTTACACAAATACAGCTGAAAACCTATTGTGGATAGAATCTGTCCACTTTTATTTTTTCTCAAAAGATATTTCTCATATGGAGTAAAACAGAATAAGGTTATCACTTCTAAAGGCAGAACTGTTGGTTCGGAAAAGCTTAAGCAATATTTCCTTCAATTTCAAAAAAATATGTGTTGAGGGCAGCTAAAGGTTGCATCAAGTATTAAAGAAATAAGGATATGTTGTTTCATAGTAACATAGTGCATAGTAGAGTTTTGTTTGTGATATCTACTGTGAAAACTGAACCTGCTATGAAGGATAATTAAGGGCTGCCTGTGCATTCCAGACCCAATTCAGAGTGCTGATATTAACTGTAAAGCCCTAAACTGCTTGGGACTGGGTTACCTTAAAGTTTTCTTTCACATGTATGATCTTGTCCATATTCTAAGATCTGCATGAGAGGTCCTGCTCATGTGTGCACTGGTAAAATCAGTTAGGTTGGTGAGCACACAAGACAGGCCTTCTCGGTGGTGACTCCGCAGCTGTCTCCTGTAGTTGTAGTTGTTGTTGTTGTTGTTGTTGTTATTTACATTTATATATCTCCCCATAGCAGTAGCTCTCTGGACAGTTTACAGAGATTAGTTAATATTTACTTGGCCCCTTCAGTAGTGGTATTCAAGAAGACCTTAAAACTTATATTTTTACTACTGTATTTCCTTAAGTGAATTTTGTGATCTAAAGCAGTTTTTTTCATGCCTCTGTTTAGTTGTATCGACCTTATCCTCACATTTTCTGTCTAATTTTCTGCTATTTCGTTCATTTTATGTACATCACTTTGTGAGAACTTAGCCCTGAAAAGCAACTAATGAATAATTGGAATAAATGAATATAATGAACACTAAACATTGCTTACCTGTTTTCTAGGTAATTAAATATTGCTAAGTTAAATGATATGACTAGATAAGTTGGTTAAATTGTGGTCACAATAAGTGAATGCCTGGACTGGCCATAATTTTCCAGGTTAAAAGATGACAACCCCAATCCTGCCCCTAATCTTGCACCATACGGTATTCACTTCTGCAAGCTGGCCAGAGTCTTGGTATTCCTAGGGAATACCCAGCCACTAGTTTCCTATGCCTGGTCATTTCCCAGGACATACACACACACCACTCCCACAATACAACTCAAGGCATACATATTGCAAAATGCATATCTGCCATGTGGACCAGTGGCCGACCAGTGCAGGCTAAAGTTGCCTGCATGTCTTCACTGCAGGGACTGGAAATGCTGAAACACTGTTCCCACCACTGGAAGCTAAAGCTTTCTGAGTCTGTGCTACATTTTCCTGGAATAGGGACTGTTCCCTATTCCAGGAAATCCACTGTTCCCCAACCTTGTTATTATGGAACATCTATGCACTGTTTTTGTGAGATACAAAGAATGCTCAAGGATCCATGAGAAGGGGAAGGAGGAAGTACATTCTCCATTGTTGGAAAACATCTACATTAAGAGCTAAGACTATTTAAGACTGGTACTCCATTGTACCAGTAAATGTTCTCTACAGGTTGCAACCACCACTCTCTAGGTACAACACCATGCACCAGCATCACAAGCCTTTGGAATATCATACTACTATCATGTAGTATGTTATACAGGCACTGCTGCTTTGGGGACAGTCACCGTAAGGAGATGCATCATTGCGCAAAGGCATTATTGGAAACACACATGGAATGAAATGGGGGTATGTCACTGGGAGCCTGAAATACAGGCCATCTAAAAGCATGTTGATTACCACGGAGCTGACTACATTGATAAAAGCTTACACATCTGATACATTCGAGTCAAAGCTGTCTGTTTGCTGCAACTGCATGAAAAAATTGAAGGATACTACGATGATGATGATGATGATGATGCTCAGCCAAAAAAGGCTCCCAGAGCGGCTTACAATCAATGAACAAAGAAGATAGTCCCTGCCCGCAGGCTTACAATCTAAAAAAGACACAACGCACAAGGAAAAGGCAATGAGAAGGGAACAGGGAGAAGAAAGAATTAGGTAGACTGTCAGCAGGACTGGTGGGACGGCTCTGTTCTCCCCTCTCATCTCTCAAAGGAGGGGCAATCCAACTGGAGCAGGCCCTGATGTTCCCTTTGCCTGCTCCCTCACTCCTTCTTCTTCCCCACAGGGCCATGGATGTCAGTTAACCCTGTTTGGGGCGGGGGGGGGGGAGTCCAACTGGAGCAGGCCCTGATGTTCCCTTTGCCTGCTCCCTCGCGCCTTCTTCTTCCCCACAGGGCCATGGATGTCAGTTAGCCCTTTAGGGGGGTGGGGGGAGTCCAGCTGGAGTAGGCCCTGATGTTCCCTTTGCCTGCACCCTCGCTGCTGCTTCTTCCCCACAGGGCCATGGATGTCAGTTAGCCCTTTAGGGGGGTGGGGGGAGTCCAACTGGAGCAGGCCCTGATGTTCCCTTTGCCTGCTCCCTCACTCCTTCTTCTTCCCCACAGGGCCATGGATGTCAGTTAACCCTGTTTGGGGCGGGCGGGCGGGAGTCCAACTGGAGCAGGCCCTGATGTTCCCTTTGCCTTCTCCCTCTTTCTTCTTCCCCACAGGGCCATGGATGTCAGTTAGCCCTGTGAGGGTGGGGGGAGTCCAACTGGAGCAGGCCCTGATGTTCCCTTTGCCTGCTCCCTCGCTCCTTCTTCCCCACAGGGCCATTGATGTCATGGTGACCACAAGGAATCTCACCCTTCATATAATATTTGCCATACTGTGTAAGTGCCCTACCCTGAGCCATAGTGAGCCATGTGGCTCAGGTGGCCGATTGAGAGGTGGTGGATCTCCCCATCACTACTGCCACCACCACTTGACCACCACCAATGTGTTCCCCACACAGATGCAGCTGCTACTGCTGCCCGCCCGCCCACCCACCCACCTTTGAGCCATGCAGCACCAGCACTGCTCAATGGTGACTTTTTAAATTTTAAACAGTATTTGACACTACAGGAAAGCAGCTGGCAGCACTCCAGCAGAGTTATCCAGTGTGCTTAACTTACACTTAAAGTCTAATTTTAATTTTAAATTCAAGTTAAGTTTTTATGCGTTTGCTGCTGTCATGCAGCCCACAGTGCTATAAAACATTACATTAGGAATATCTTCCTCTCTGCAATATTAGTTGTGAAATTGTCCTGAGATTACATAGGTTAGATCTACACTAGTGCTTTTTATCAGCATTGAAGTGCCCTGATAATTGTTGGGGCACATGACGTATGCTGTATACCGCTTTTCTAGCGTTATTTCCCGCTTTTTATTCTGTATTATCCAAAATAATGCAACAGATGTCATTGTGTGTGCTACAAGGTATAAATGCGCAAGGGGAATATAGAGTCGGGGGGATGCGAGCAGGGGCTCTGCTTCGGCGAGTGCTTGGAGAACCCGAACTAGGGTGAGTTCTTACATCCCTAACCAAGCTGGGCGCTCACAACATCCCTATGTATTTGTAACATTTCAAATGCAAATTTTCATGCAGCTTTGTATTTTAAATTGCAGATTAATGTGGTAGCAGGACAGGACAGATGGGAACACATGTGAAAGTGTGAGGGGACATGTGTCAAAGTGATGCAGACCAGAAATAGATTGATTTGACCATCCATAGGAGATATAGATGATATAAGACTCATTCAAATATGTCGCAACAAACACCCACACAAGAAGCTCCACTTTTGCAGGCCTGGCATGTGGAACAGATAACACAACAGAGCATCCACTTGCTAAACAAATTAGACTGATCCTTCTTTGACTGAGAAGGAACCAAGGCAAACTTACCCCTTTCCCTTAGTGAAGCTGTTTCTTGTTACATTAGCATGAATGGCTGACAGGGAAACCAAACACAGGATAAATGGATTCAAAATGGCTCCTGTTGTGCTAATGCCTTGCTTGCTATTTAATTTGTCACCTGCTAGGGAGCATTCAGCTTCATGGGGAGCATTCTTAAACTACAGCTTGGAGGCAATAGTTAGGAAAAGCAAAGTCATTTCATTTGTTCAGGCTTTGGGGCTCTAATGTAAAGTTGCTTAGGTGCAGTCCCGGTGAAGGTTATAACATAAAAATGCTGTTTTATTTTATTTTAAGGCGTTGGGTATTTATGGCTGTTATATTATATTTGGATTATTATTTGGATTATTATATTTGGATTATCACCATGATGGGATTGTATCAATATGACACGAGGTATAGATCTGGCCCTGGAATCTCTTTTTTTTGTTAACTTGAGTTGCTAAACAAATAGTTGTCAACACTAACCTAAGTAATAATTTAAAGCAACCACAAAAGAAGAGCTTATGAGAAATGACTTTGTATAAAAAGCACATTAGTGTTTATATTCTAAAAAGTAAAAACTGACAATAATTATATGTATGATTTATATTAATATTGCAAAAAAGCTAACAGAAAAATAGCTATGCATGTTGCAATAAGGGGCTATTGCAAAACAGGTGAGAAGTTTTTCAAAGCCCCCAAATACTTGCAATTAGGACTAAGATCTTGAACCCAAAATCCTCTACAGCATTCAAGTTGATTGTAATTAAATGATGGAAGATTCCAATCCACTGCAAGCTGAAAAACAGCTTTGGTGGAAACAACAATGCAATTCAATGCCAATCCCAATGGAAGGCCGATCCAATAAACCATCCTAGATTCTCCCCATTCATGTGAAAACTTGCTTCCAATAAACAACTCACTTGCAAAAGTAATAAAAATATATAACAAACATAATTAAGCATAATTTATCCACATACATCAACTTTGGATAGCCATGGCCAACTGTTGACTAGTAGAAACAAGTTTTCCCTTCAATAAGGAGAATCTGAAAGTGGAAGAAAATAATTCAAGGAAAGGAAAGAATCTTTGATCCTTGAAATCCTTGAAACCTCCATCACTAAAGGCATGAAATGGGCAAGATACACATTATATATTTTATAGAAGCATGCATACACACACACATACACACACACACGTATCTGTGAGACATTGCATAAAATTAGGTGTGGTCATTGAGAGACTTAGGGTGCTTCCAGGCAGAGGGCCCCCAGCACTTCCAATCAAAAGGCAATGTGCTATTCTGTCTTTTTATTCTGCTAGAAAAGAGACAGAAGAATAGGTGGACAAATATGAGAAGGTTACAAATTCAAGACGTCGTCTGGACCCCCTGTAGAATTCTGTGAATGAGGCAGGAGGCTGCAAAATAAAAGACTCATCTAGAAACACACACACACCACATCTATCCCTAAGTGAAACATGTAAATAACCATTCTTAAAGGGACACAAAATGTTCACACCAGGTGCTTTGTGTCCAACAGATGAACATAACTTTTAATTAGAGAATAAAAGCTGCTGTTGCTGAGAGGCCTAAAGTAGCTCTTACTGCTGCAGTGACATTTTATAAAGCATTTGATAATCTCCCTTAAGGGGGTAGACTGTAAGAGAGAACTCAAAACAGCAACAAACACTGGATGAATACACATCCAATTTGAAATGTTAATGTCTATCTGCCATAGAACTGTTATCCCCAAAGCCACCTTTTACATAGTCCTTTTACATAGTCCACAGTGTACAAACAGGTGGTCTGCAAGACCATGACAAAAATAATAAAGGAAAACGCTGAAGTGACTGATGTTTCTTCCAAGAATCCAGTACACCCTCTTGCACTGAAAAAAAACATGTCTGTTTAGCAGTGCATGTAGCCATGGTAGAAGTTTCAAAAGACTCTCCCAGCTGTGTGCCAAAATGAACATGAGGGCCAAAGGGAAACTTTTATTTCTTAACTTTGTATCCCGCCTTTCCACCAAATGGTGCTCATTGCTCAGCACTTTCTTCACATGCTCCATGGCACTGAGAAAATAGCCTTATGGAGGCATTTGGCTGCTCACTTGCAGGTTAAAAGTGGGGAGGGAGACATGGGCATGCACATCAGCCCTGCCTCAACGTCCCCACGCACCCAGTTGCCAGCTGACCTTCATGTATTGAGCGCTAAAGTCTAGAAAGGGCTCTATGAGTATGAACCCTGCCTTAGGGTTTATGATCACAGGAGTTCTGTAAGCATGTTCAAAGAAAGAACTTTGAAAATCTGGTGTCAAGATGCACTGAATCCAAGATGCCCTTCTAATTAATTCTGGTATTTCTAAAATGTGTCATTCTTTCACAAGTGACCTTCCTATGACTTGAATGAACCCTAAACAAATTTTCTTAGCCCTTTATGAATGTGTGAATTTAAGCAAGGTTAGCCTACTATTCATCAGGGAGGAACAATTTAACTGTGAGCCATTTGGGGGGAGAACACTGGGAGGAAATGGTAAAGGAAGACAGGATGGTTCAGAAAAATACTAAGCATGGATCTTTGGTAGCTGGAAATCATCCAGTTCCTTGTTTAAATTCAAAGGAACCAAAATTGCTGTTTGTGCCTTTGTCAAGAGACCTCCAACAGTCAAATTGCATGCAATGATGTGAGGTGAAAGCAGCCAGATCGTATGTGATTTCATCAGAAGGAAGTATCCAACCTGTTCCTTTGTTTAAACACATCTAGTAAATTCACCTTGTAGTCTGAAACCTGAGGAAAGCAGAGGGAAGCACAGATATAAGGTCCATCTACAGACTTTCAGCTGAAGGTAACCTATACACAAGCAACTCACAGTACAATATATCCTTGAACTTATTGGAACTGTTCGCAGTGGGCTGCTTGATTGTGCGAACAGGCCCAGTAAGTTCAAGGATATATTATACTATGAGTATAATATATTTAAGCCACAGTGGGCTGTGGGGAATGCAGATGGCCATTTTGAATATTCAACCCTAAAACAGCCCATGGTTTTGAGGTAGTTTATTAACCATGCCAAGATCCCACCCTCACCAGGTTCGCACGACACAACAAGCTGCAGTTGTGGCTTGAATATTCAAAAGCTGCCTGGCACACACCACAACCCACTGTGGTTTCAATAAGCTATGCTAGGCTGTGATGATCATGTGAACCCGGTCAAAGAGTTAACATTTGACAATAGTCAAGAGGTGTAGCAGAAAGAAGTTGAAAGAAGAGACTTGCCCAAGGCCACAGGGTGAGACACATTAATGTTAATCCTGCTTCATGGTATATCATCACTATGGAGCATCTGCATGAGCATACATGTAAGTGATTCTTAAGCTTCTGATTAAATGACAGAATATCCATGGCCTTGCCGTGTTAAATGCCCTTTGAATCATCAATTTTTAAAGAATTACAAATTCATTTTCATATATTTGCATATCTTTGAGTAGGTACAGCCTTGTTGACCTTAATAGTAGAGGATTTCTAGACCATATTTTCAATATTCCGAACAAGCAGCTACAAGTCAGATTGATTCATGCAACTCTTGCATTGTGGATCAGATGCAAATACAGATATCCACATGAAAATGAACAGTAAGAAGTCCCACAGAAAGTGACTATTTTGCCATCTTTATTATAATGTGAATTTGCTATCTACCACATACTAATTGTTTTATTTGTTAATTTACAAATATTTATAAACCACTTACATCTAAAGATGTCAAAGTAGTGTGCACAAATCACACCATACAATAGAAATTGCAATAAAACATGCAATATCAATCCATACATAAAACCAATATAAAATATATACCTTATCTGTGAAAGTAAAAATATATGGTGGGCTAAACTACACAGGGAAGGCTTGCGTAAATAGGTATGTCTTTAACATGTGCCTAAAACTGGAAAAAGTCAGTGTATGTCTAATAACAGGGGGAAGAATATTTCACATAATGGGCACCACCATGCTAAAAGCCGGGCTCCAAACAGCTGCAGAGCAGACCTTAGGTGCATGTGGCACCACCAAGATGACCTCAGTGACTGAATGGGACTATAAGCGAGAAGGCAGTCTTTTGGGTAACCAGGTCCCAAGTTGTTTAGTGCTTTATACACTAACAAGAAAACCTCAGAACTGGCCCAGTAACATATAGGTAGCCAGTACAGCTCTTTCAGCAGAGGTGTTATATGCTGCCAGTAAGTTACCCTAATCAGCAGCCTAGCTGAAGCATTTTGCTCTAGCTGCAGTCTCTGGACCAGTCTTAAGGGCAGCCCCACATAGGACACATTACAGTAGTCCAAAATCGAGGTTACCACCAGTGCCTGGACCACTGTGGCCAAGCTATTCCAGTCTAAGAATGTCTGCAGCTGACATAACAGCCGAAGATGGTAAAAGGGACTTTGAGCCCCTGAGATCACCTGGGACTCCAGCAACAAAAATGGATCCAGGACTACCTCCAGACTGAGCACCTGATCCTTCACAGGGAATGCAGTGCTGTCCAGATCAGGGAGCCTATGTATGTCCTGGTCCTGGAAACCACGCACCCACAAGGCCACCATCTTGCCAGAATTCAGCCTCATGTTATCAGTCATCATCCAGCCCACTGCATGGCAGTACTTGATTCAAAGGTAACAAAGAAATGGAGGTTGGTATCATCAGCATATTGATGACACTTTGGACCAAATCTCCTAATGACCGCTCCCAACTGCATCCTGTAGATGTTGAACAGCATCAAGAATAAAGTAGTGCCCTAAGGTACCCTATAGCACAATTGCCATAGGGCTGAAAACAGACTCACAGTGCCACTGAAGGCAAGAATAGAACCACTGAAGGGCGGCACCCTCAGCCTCCAGCCCACTGAGCCAGTCCAGAAAGATGCCATGTGTGCAAAGTTGCTATTGAGCTAGAGCAACAGGCTGCCCGCCCCCCAACCCTCTCTTTATAAAGGCTACCAAGGCCAATCCATCAAGGTGACCAAGGCTGATTCAATCCCAAATCCAGGCCTGAACCCAGGCTGAAATTGGTCTAGACAATTGGTTTCATCCAAAAGTGCCTGCAGTTGCATAACTCTCTCCAGAGCCTTCTCCCAAAAAAAGTATTTATGACCAGGCAGGAGTTATAAAGAACCATTGGGCTCAAGGCAGCAGGTACCACTCCCTGACATAAGGAAGCATTCAGAACATCCTGGACCCACCCAGTCATATCCCTTCAGCTAGTTTTAATCAGCCATGAGGGGCAAGAATTGAGAAAGTTGTATGCAAGCACGTTGTCCATGTCCTCAGGCTCCATCAACTGAAACTGAGCCCAAAGAACCAGGCTAGACTCAGCATTGGACACCTTAGTTGGCCTGCCACAGTAACAGCATCAATGTTACTGTGGAGGTGAATGACTTTATCCTTGAAGTACTTAGCAAAAAGATCACAGAGGGCTTCTGATGTATCCAAGCTTCCATTCACCAGCATAGCTATTAATAATTATCAGACCACTCTAAAGAGCTCTGCTAGATGGCTGCTTGAGGAAGCAATGGAAGCAGTGAAATAATATCCCAGTTCATATTCCAAGTGGTCCTTCTCAAGTGAGCATAGCAGAACATTCATTTGGTACCTATGCATCTCACACAAACATTTCCTTGTATCCTTCCCATTGATGACATATAGAGTATCTCTACACCAGCCTAAAATCCTGCATTTAAAATGGGGCTTTCTGCTTCCGTTTTAAATGCAGGATCACAGTGACTCGCTTTTTCACCCGCTTCCTTTTCCCCCTCCCCTTTCCCCAGTATCTGAGTCTTCCATTATCTTTCATTGATCTCGCTCCTCTTCTTGCCACTTTTCCTCTTTTCACAGAGGGAACTCAAGCAGAACACAATGGGGTAATTTAATAGCTCATTATCTGTGATCTATTGAAAAACGGAACAAAGGGCATTTAGTGGAGGAGACGCCCTGGAGGGTCACGGCATCATGTAAAGAGCCTGCGAACTGCTGTGAGGGAGCAATCTCAATCACAGGATAAAATCTGTGTGTGAAGAAAGCCAGAATCTCTGGAACTATGACGGAAACTTACAGATCTTAGCTATGTAGTATGAACAAAATTTACCAGGCTGATGAACTTTATAACACTGACTTTGCACAATGGATGACATATTACGTTATGTTTATACAACACAAAGGAGCAATGTTGTAAAAGGGTGATAAATCATCACTCTAGATACTCTCTGTAAGTTGCTGCAAGTTTTTAATGGCATTCATGAGACATACTAATGGAAATCAGGAAGTTGCCCTTCGCTTTGAAAGGTGTCACTAACCTTCATTGACAATCCTCTAGTCAACTGCACAGTGCCCACTTGTATCAGTGTTCTTTGAAAGTAACGTTTAGGGTATAGTGATCCTCCAGGCATCTATACTTTAACAAACTGACAGCACTGATCCGTGGAAGTGTTGGCTTTTATTTTCAACCACTATAAATTTCAGTTAATTTGTTTTATTACCCAAAAAAGTTAGCTTTAAAGACTGATTATCATTATTTTCACTACTAACTGTGGAGTCAGGTAACCAATATCTTCAGCACCCAACAATTTTTCTGAGGACATTAAAAAAAAATTCCAGTGAAAAAATTGGAGACTTGGGCAAACACTGAGGGGAAAAACCTCCTATGAAATATTTTTACTTTTGGAATGAGTGAAATGCTTTTTAAGACAAGGTTTTACTTACTCAAAATGTATAGCATGGACATTTGTATGTTAAACCAATAACAGCATTTGAGAATGGTTTATGTGTATGCTGGTTGTAGAAATATACAATTCTCAAATCCAAGATGCATTTCTGCACCTAGAGGGTCTGCATCTTCATGAGAGGACCATACCAGGCCTTTGTTGCTTGCAAACTGCTGTTGGCCTTATTCTAGTAAACTCTGATCTAATCTGGAGATACTAGAAGCAAGTCTTTTGTTCTTTTGACTTGGTCCCTGTGGTCAGACTCCTTTTACCTCTTTCCTGAAATGACTGTGACACAGATACCCTCCTACAGAGTGGGAAATAAGCAGCTTATTGCCCTGCATTGCTGGAGAATAATACAGTGAGAAGGAGGTGGGGCTGAAGCTGAAAAAAGACCAAAGCCTTAGAGAAAATATCTGTAAATTTGGATGAGAACCAAGCTTTAACCAAAACAGACATAAAGAAGTGGACTACAAACAGCTGGATGTTCTGAGTAAACATGCATAGAGGATTGCTCTCTAAGCTTCATAAATATGGCAAGTAATACAATTCAATATGTTCACTAAGTTACAAATGATGCATTTTATGTTGTTAAAGCAGTAAGATAACTTTAGGTTTTATGAGAAAATAAGTATTGTATACATTTAAAATTTCCCCCACATTTCTATACCCCTACCACCAAAAACTTTAAAAATTTTCCCTCATGTCTTCAAAAATGTCCATAAATTGTACATCTCTACTCCAGAGTTAATTGGATCTCTTCATAAAAAAAAAAAAATCAACAGTATTCTACTATATAGTCAGTTTTGAATCTGTTCTACGATTGTTCCTAATCTAGAGCAAAACTTCCTCCAAAATTCAGGCCCAGTGTCCTTTTGCTGCAACAGTACTTTCTACTCAGAGCTCAGCAGCAATGCATACTATTTGTATCCATCTTAATATTGGCAGGCACATCCTTTCAGGAATTTAAGGTCTTTGGGCTCTTATGACCCCAGCATTGAGACTTTTCCCACACAAAACTACTGGATTACAGAGCCAGCATTAGAAAGCTCTTGGTTCATGTCTCTGGGACCACAGAAGCAACAAGGGCACATCTCAAAGTGACAGTGTTTAATTCTGGAGACAGAGAGCCTCTGTAGTTGAATAGCCATCTTCCCTTCCCTTCCCTTCCCTTCCCTTCCCACTTCTCAGGTGAGAGGTGCTCATCTCTACTCTTGCAGTTGGAAGGGTAAAACTGGAAGTCCCCCCAAACCTAGAGCCAGTCCTGCTGAGTTGCTTTACTTGCTTAAACAAATGTGCTTTGGTACATTAACAATTATAATTATAACCTTAAGCTTCTCCTATAATTAAAGAAACCTTTGATATGCTCAGCTTTTCGACTTTTATTTTTTCTTATTTTTGGTCAGCATAGATGGAAAATTGAGGTGGTGGAGCAGTTTTCCACATGTCCATCCATGGGCCCAACTGCCAATTTAGCACACCACTGCAAATAGAGGCTCTGTTCAGACATCACACTAAGCCATGATGGTTAGGAGTTTTGAGCTAACCATGTTGGGTTAGTGTGATGTCTGAACAAGTGTCTGTCCCAACCCTGGTGGTTTGCTAACGACATTCACTAACCATGTGCTGCAAGATGGTTAGCGAGCTCTACCATGGCTTAGCGTGATGTCTGAACAGCCTTCATGGTTAATTGACAGCTGCCATAGAGCTCCATGGCAAGGGCGGCTAAAGAAAGCCTCTGATTTTCTACTTATTTTGTGGCTTCAATAGCCAAGCTCCAACATCCATACCCTGCAGGAGGAATACTACCTATCAAGTACTCTTCAGACAATCATTTGCACAGATTGTTGTTTAAATGAGCATATCTGGGTAGGTGGATTTTTAATACTGATTGCAGGCCTAAAGAAACTTTAAACCCACAGGCACAATCCACCCAAAATTAAGCATATTTCAGGATTCATTTGACTGAAAAAATTAAGTATGTGTTTAACTCTTCCATTAAATCAATAAAACTTAAAAGTGCTTAGATTTGGATGGATCATGGTCATGGTGTTCTTCTTGATTATTGAGTTACATTCTTTCAAAAGAAAAGAAAAAGATAGTGGTCAGTTATATGCATGCGCTTAACATAACATGTAATTTGGCCCAAAGAGATCTGAAGCTATGTGAACTGGCTGTGTAACAATATTATTTTAAAACACTGCTTTAAAAACAACACTCATTCTGAAAAAGAAAATATTCCATAAGAGAGTGTTTTTTCCTATTTTCCCAGAAGTTTCCATTTCAAGCCAGTGGGGCTGAGGGGAAGAAAACAAAGTGTTCCCATTTTTCCCGCAGACCATTAGTTATTTGTTTGTTCGTTTATTATATTTTTAATCTTCCCAATAACCAGCATTCTCTACCCATAGGAGAACTGCTAGCTGTGCTTTAAAATCTGTCAAATGATAATATAATTTTTAACATGGTATGTAATATAGATATATTTTTCTTTACTTGGTGTTAATAGCATGAACACCAATTCAGAAACTATATGGGCAGCCTGATCCTATGGTCCATTTAAGATGGCCACATCTACATCTTTGCTGGAACCAGTACAAATTAGTAAACACTGTATGCTCAGCCAGCAGCAGAAAATCTAACATTAGGAATGCAGTCTCATGCACACTTACCTAATGATCAGTCCCACTGTTGAGTAAACATGCATAGCATCATGATATGCAGAAAATTCCAAAGAAAACAAATGATTTAGAAAGAATCAATCTTACACAAATCCTACTGGAGCAAGTTCAGTATGGTATTATTTTGTTTGCTAATTAGCTTGGTATTAGCTTGTTTAATGGTTTAATATGTTTTTAGCTGTTTAAATAATTTATTGTTTTATACTGTTTAAATTGAATTTATCTGTACACCACCCTGAGATATTAATGATATAGGACGGGATACAAATGTTTTAAATAAATAAATAACTCCATGGCAAAGCGGTCTTCATTACATTGTGATAATTATTGAGCATTGACAGTACCCACCAAACACTGTTTGCATGTACCAGCATGGTGTACTCGTTAGGCTGTTGAACTAGGACTGGAGAAACCCAGGTACAAATGTCCACTCAGCCATCAAGTTGAGGACATGATTTTTGTTTGGCCAGTCAATATCTCTCCTCCTAATCTAACTTGGGTTGGGGTGAGGAGGGGGAGGGAGTCTGGAGAGGAAGAACCACATGTGCCATCTCAAACTCCTTGGATGAAAGGCTGGATATATAAATGAAATACATTCGTGTAAACCTAATTAATTTCAGTGGACTAGGGGGAAGAGTAGTATTCCACAGGTTGCATTCCATAAGACTATTATATGCAAATAACTACTTCAGGGTATGAAATACTATGGAAGATCTCCTCAGCATAAGTGTACAACTGAAATAACTTCATCTCCAATCAGTGATGACTGAGGATAGACGTCTATCCTCTTCTTTTGATATTCTGTGTGTGTGTGCGCACGCGTGTGCATGTGTGCATGCGTGCATGTGTGTAAATAAATAAATAACCCTATCCAATAGGAAATTTGTTACATTGCACAAAAGTCTCCTAGAAAACATGACAGAAACTCTATACTGATCCAGTTCAGGTACAATGGCAGCAAATTGTGGGTGAATTAACCCATGATTTGTTGGATCATGTGCTGTGCATGAGCCACTGCCGCTTTGCATCATGAACCTCCAATTGACCCAGTCATAGGTTGTTGCATGATGTGCACACTTGGACACTATGGTTGTACATGGGTTAAACAACCAAGAGTTAAGCTATGATTAGTTCTTAAGGGAGCAATCCTATGGCTGCTAGACAGTGGCTAGGAGGCCATAGAATTTTTCAGTTTTCCGGAAATGACCTCGGAGCCCACGCTCCAAGCTCAGTTCACAGAAAACTACCTCTCCGCCCCTCCCCTCATAGGCAGCACGGATCTTCCCAGGCTCCACGCTTGGAAGAGCAGAGCAGGAAGAAAGGGGGTGTTCCCTGGGGCGGGGACAGCAGAAGCATTGTTAAGACGTTTCCTATGCATAATCCCCCCCCAACCGCTCTGGATAGGCAGCGATATTCGGCCATCTTGCCGGTAATTCAGGGCGGCCAGAGTGCAGAGGAAAAGATCCTGCATTGGATAGGTGGTCGCTTCTGAGTTCAGAGGCAGCTGACTATCCCCATAGGATTGCTCCCTCCATTAACTTTGGGTTGTTTAACCCATGAATAATCCATAGTGTCCAGGTTCACAAGTCATGCACAACCTCTGATTGGAGGTTGCTTATGCAAAGTGGAAGCAGCACACAACCCAACTACTGTTACAAGAAAACAGAGTAATTGAGTTTAATTTCAAACAAAGCTGGGGAAACTACAGGAAAATGCACTAATTGCTGCAAATTGACAACCAACTGACTGATTTCACCATTTTCAATGTCCAACGCTTAAAAAAAAAAAAAAGCCAATCCATCAATTCAGGTGCAGTGCACATTGGTGATGCCACTGGACAACAAGAATTAAGGGTATTCTTTTTAAATTAATGTGATACCTACTGCTTGCTAAAGTCACCTAAGACTCATCTGGATTTTCCTTCAATTCAACCTTGTCTTTGCCACAGCAGTACTATTTTTGTGCTATAATGGCATAAAGTTTCCTTCTATTTAATCTTTCCATTGATAGCTTCACTTCTGTACTTTATGAAGTCATTTCATAGCAAAAAATAAAAATAAAAAATAGGCCAAAATCACAGTTTTTCTGGGGAAAATAATTTTAAAAGAAAATAATTAGAGAAAAGGAAGAAAAGACAATGAGTGAACCACAGAAGAGGGAAACTGAAATAATATTACTAAGTAGGAAGGAATAATGAACATAATAACTTTCTTAGGCTTCAGTGTTTAAAACAGATGTAAAAGTGATATTATACAGATGAGCAAGTAATGTACAATAAAGCTTCAGTCCTTTACACAGCGATCTGGGCGTATCTCTTTTGTATCTTACAAATACAAGATATCAAATATAGTTCAACTGAGAACTTTATTAAGAAACAACTCCATCCGGTCTTTTCTTTCTTTCTTCCTTTCCCACTCCATTCTCTCTAGAACCAGGACCAGCCCTCCAATGAAGCAGGGTAAATCCCCCCTCCCTCAAGCAGCGGAGCAGGGGAGGTGGTGAATTGTGCAGTCCTCACTACTACAGGGAGGGCTCCCTGCTACCATGAAGCAGTGCCACTACAGCAGGTGCTCCAGAGCCCCGCCAACCCTGCTGACACCTGTGCCAAATGCCACAGCAGGAGAGCAGCTGGTGGGGCTTTTCAGAGCAGCCAGCTGCCCTCTGTTTCGCTCTGATGTGATCCTCAGAGTGAAGCAGAGGATGGGCCGCAGCTCTGGTGGAGCTGCCTGCCCTTTGGCTGGCTCGAAGCACCCTCTCAGAGCGAACCAAAGGGTGGGAAGACTCTCTGGAAAGCTGCACTGGTGGGTGAAATCAGCCATTGTGGCTCTTCAAAGAGCCGCCCAGACTCAAATACCTGGCTCTGAGGGGGTCCTTCCACAGAGCCAGGCATTGCTTTCAGAGGTGTCCCCGGACACCCTCTGGCTTGCTCTGAGGGGGTCCTCAGAGTGAGCTAGAGGGCAAGTGAATAAAATGTGAATACATTTTTATTCTTACAACCAGTGATTACAACAACCCCACAGAAAAAAAATTAAACAAAGAATACAATAAAAATACAATATGATAAAAAAACACACATTTAAAAACAGATTATAATCAGTAAAAATTTACCAGATAGGTGGTGGCTAGAGGGGGTTGCAGCCATGGTGGGGGTGGCACAGTGGTGGCTGGTCTCTCACCTCAGTGGCAGGAAAGCTTGCACTGCCATAGTCTATAACACATACACTCCTCCCCTTTACTACTTTTCTTCTGGACACATTTCTAGATTACTGAACTAATTAACTGGCAGGATTCAAGAATGTCCCACTGAACTGAATAGGTCATATTTCAGAGTAGATATGCATAGGATTGTACTCCAGTAAACATTTAAAAAGATGCCAAGTAGAAAATGAAGGGTTCTTTCCTTATTATCTGTTATAATCAGCCTGGAAGTCGGTTCATACCACATGGCCACAAGGGCCTAATAATCACTTTTCTATAATGATTCTCCAAGTTGTCTCTAACCAAATCCATCTCATATTATCTAACATGAACAATGTTCAAGATCGGTTTAAAGCTAACTCAGAAATGATCCCTCAGAATGCTGTATAGGCTGAGCTTTCACAGAAATGAATGGGTTTGCACTAGGCAAGAGAGTTTCAAGTATGACATTAAATCATATTCAATGAATATCCAGTTGGATTCTTTTTAGGGTAGTTTATATCAAGATTGGCAGGCAGTAATATCCTTAGCAGTTCTGATAATGAGGAGACCAAAAAAAAATGTTTCCCATTCTACCAGATCAGCATGGGATTAGTTCTTGTCACTAAATGACAGCAGATAACACTTGGAATAAAGCACAGAAAAAATATTTGTGGACATACTAAAGTTGGCATATTGGGTTGATGGATTTACTTTGAAGTTTTCTTTCTTTGCAAACCTGACTCCTTTAGACAATCCTCCTGCTCAAAATACCAGTCTTGACAATTTTGTGACATATTGACAAGATGACATATTTTGTAACACAATCAAAGGTGATTGTCAAATAAAGTGGAAGTATTTACATGTGGCTGGCAGGATTCTTTGGCAATCAAGATTCAATTTGAGTGAAAAGTCACAGATCCAGCGACATAACATTTCGTTGCTTACAGGAGCCCCTCATTTCATTCCTGTAATTATTCACCAAGGTGAATGTTCATATTTCTATTCATCCTTTCCTTGTTACCCTTTTAGCATGTGCCTGATTTATCTTTTTATGCCGAGGTGCAAGACTATTTATCACGAGTAAGTTGAAACTAACATAGTAATAGCACACCAACTTTCTACAGCAGTATGTACAGGAGCATACAAATTGAAAACATTTTTTCCCACTGTCCCTCTAAAATAATAAACTAAATTATTATTTAGTTTATTAGACATATTCATAGGAGATAATTTACCCTGGCAGCCTTGGACTGAAATCCTAAGTGTACTTAACAGGAAGTAAGCACACTGAAACTAGCTGGACTTACTTCTGAGTAAACAAGCATATGGTTAGGCTGTTAAGGGAGCAATCCCATCTGGATCTATGGTCGCCTCTGAGCCTGGGAGCCTATCCAGTGCAGGGCAGGAGGAGTGGTGAGGAGCGGATCTCCTCCTCACTCCCACCACCTGGCTCATCCGATTTCAGCTGTCTAGCCGCAGGACCTCGGAGCACGGGAAGCAGCAGCTGGACGACACATAGGATGTGTTGTACTGGCATTTCTGACCTCCCTGCCCCGCACCGTCCCCAGGAATGCCCCATTTTCGCTGCTCTTACCAGTGTGGTTCGCGCTGCCTGTGAGGCAGTGCGGGAGGGGGTGGGGGTCAGTTCTCCAGGAACCAACCTATCCTGTGGCTGTCTAGCTGCTGACTAGCAGCCATAGGATTGCGCCCCAAATGTCCCTCTTGGACTTATACAGAATTTATGGCCCCTATAACCACAAATCCTAAACTAAGGTAGGGAACCCTTTTCAGTCCAAGGGCCAAATTCCAGTCTGGGAAAGGTATATATATTCCATCTGTGGGCAGGGCCAAAATGTGATTCTTATTGATTTTAAGCCTATTCAGAAGTAAACAGAACAAAATCATTCAGCTGCACTTTCAAATAGCATCCCAAATACCAAGCCTCTATATGTCTACTCAGAAGCAAGCAGGTTACGCCTCTGCATATCTACGCATAAGTAAGCAGAACAATTACTCAGCAGCACTTTCAAATAGCATTCCAAATACCAAGCCCCTAGATGTCTCCTCACAAGTAAGCATGAGCAGCATGCTTACTTCCAAGTAAGCAGGACAAAATTCTGCATGGCTACTAAGAGCTAAGCAGGTGTAAATCACTCAGCAGCACTGGGGAACATGCTGGTCAGCTGGATTGGGAACGCTGCCCTAAGCTCCAGTAGAAGGACAAGCACCAGCTAAGGGGAGATGACTCATCTGTAGAGTATCCTGGAAGCACTGCCAGCTTCAGGAGTTTGGGGGGGGGGCCTCTAAAGTACCTCCACTGGATCTCCTAAAACTGGAAAAAGCAGGGAATGCAAACTGAGAACTCTCATGCATTGTATTTGACCTTTCTGGGTTCTCAAAGAAAAGTGACAATGGCAGTGCTGTTGGCACATTCTGCCCTTTGCTATTCTTAGGGCCCTGGCAAATGCCTTACCTTGCTACCCTGTGTAGCTGCCCCTTCCTGGAAGACTGCCATTCCAGTGGAGGAGAATTTTACATTCCCAAATATTTGTCCTACTGTACCTTACGATGCCAAAAATCTGTCTTTAGTTATAGTATCAATGACTCACTATGCAGTGCCTATGTCACAGATACTAAAGTTGTTTCCATATTGCTCTAATTAAACTATCATGTCTGTGCAAGAGAATGTTATCGTAGGATAATGGTCTCCTGCTGCTACATAAATGCCAAAGCAAAGCTGGAGACATTTAAGGCAAACTCTTGAAGCAAAATATTTATTTTCAGAACAGGAAACATCCATTCACTCCTCCATCTTTTATTATAGAGACCAAGCCCCCACTCGCAAACATACTTACAAGCAAGAATATCCCATTAAAAACAGTGGGACATGCTTGTATTTAAATATAACTTGGCCTGGATTCTTTGTTCCCATTCAATTTATCAATAAATACAGTAAAATATGTGCATGTATCTTGCTCCCTTTCAGCTGAATGTAGATATAATATTGTAATAAATATACACCAACAATTCCATTTTTACTGGCTAACTTCTGATGAGTCCACAAAAATAGTGCCAATAGCAGCTGAGGTGGGGGGACAATGTTGCAGTGTGAAAGAGTTAAACCCCCACTCTCCATGTGGTGTGGTCCAAATTCTGATCAGAGGGGCCCCATCGCTGCTATTTTAAAGAAAATATAGAGAAGTTAAGCTGAATCACACATGCATAGAGTTTGTCCCTAAGAGTACACAAAATGTATCTTTTACTGCCCTAAGTTTGCAGTCATCTTTGACCGTCCTCTTCCATGTCCCATCCACAATCTGAAGTTAGGACAGGAGTGGTGGCGAAAAGGGCCTTCTCAGTCATTGCACCGATCTATGAAATGCCCTCCCCAGGGACACTTGTCTCGTGCCAACTTCAATGGCATTTTATCGCTCAACCGTTTATCATCTACCGTAAGCTCACTGTTTTTATCTATTTTGCTAAAATTTATTATGGCTTTTCAGCTGTTACTCTCTGTTGTTTTATCTTTTTGATTATTGTGAGTTTTATATTTATCACTATGATGTTCCTATTATTTTGCTCTTTTATGTTCCTGTTATTTTTCTGTCAGCAGCCTGTGCGGTTTTACTGAAAGGCAGTATATTTTAGATTGTAAGCCTGGGGCCAGGGACTATCTTATTATTAATCTTTGTAAGCTGTTCTGGGAGCCTTTTTTGGCTGAAGAGCAGGGTAAAAATGCTGTAAATAAATAATAAATAGATTTTAAATTAATAAATTGATTCCATCTTGTCTTGAGACCAGAAGATAATGTTAGATGTCCATCACAAAGCATAAAGTCCTACAGACCTATCCTAGCAATGCAACTCTCATGAATCCCTTGATTTCAATGGAACCTGCTTTTAAGTAGGAAGGCAGCCTTACATCCCAGCTCTACTGACATTTACTCAGAAGTGAGTCCCACTGAGTTTGATGAGACTGTCTTAGCATGCCTAAGACTACAGCCCCTCAAACACAAGAACAGCAGGATTGAGCCTCCAACAATTTCTCATTCTCATCATTACTGAAATATTTATTTATTTATTTATTTCATTTATAAATTTATTTATTATAAATTTATTTATAAATTTATTTATTTCAATTATATCCCACCTTTCAAGATAGAAACCCATCCAAGGTGTTTTACAAGTACAATAAAGTTACATTAATAAAATCACTATACGCAATATTTATATATTTAAAAAAACCTCGTAAGAATCCACAGTTGATGGGGGAAGGCTACACAGACTGAGAACTGAGTCAGCTTCTATGACTCCCATTGAGTTCTGTAGGACAATGTAAGCACACTGCACTTTTAGATACTCACACTGACCGGGTTCAGACCATATAAATTGAATTCTGGTGCGTGTTTAAATATATCCTTAAAGATGGCTTGTGGTGGCCATTTGTGTTTCTGCAAGTTTGTACCATACCATGACTAGGGCAGACAAATGCAGAAGAAGACAAGGCTCCTAATCATTGAATTCTTGCGTAAAACAGAGAATTTCAGTGGTTGCAGATCTACTCATTCCCGTATGACAAATTGCACTAGTCAAAATTACATCTTCTGTACAACTGTGAAAAGCACAAGAACCCTGTCAGCCCCTGGTCACCTTTGCTGCCAGTGCCAGGTTTCAGAGGACCCTTGGGCAAGCTGCTTCCAGTGGGCCTGTCTCCCTGAGTATATCCACCTCCTCACCACTATTGCCACTGCCATTTGCTTGCCTAGCCACCACCCAGAGGGAGACAAGAAGGCATGCAGAATTTGTTATTCCTTCTCCTCATTCCTTTTACTGCTTGCTCAGACTGAGAGGGCAGATAAATAGGCAGTGACAGGAAGGAGGAGGAGAAGCAGGACCAATAAGTTTCAGGGATTGGGAGTGGGTCCTTTCTGGGGTGTGGGCTCAGCAGGTACCCAACAATGCCAATCCCAGAAATCAGCCCTCGTCTATCTGAACATGACACCAAATTTGCCATCCATTGCTACACCAGCTCCTAATCAGCCAGCCTCTCCCAAAGCTCTTTCATCCTCTTTGAACTGAAGAAACCATTCAAAAATCACTTATTTCTTTGTCAAAAAGGTGACTACGTGGCTTTCATGATGCTCTCAAAGGATTTCACCTACGTATTACACAACCTCGAAAGAGATCATAAGCAATTTCTGTGATGATTGTGATATAAATTATATTTTACCTGGTTTACAGTGACCCAGGCAACTTGTTGTTGAGTCACAGGTGCATGACATGCTCTGACTGGAGAGGATGAGTGAATGTTATAGGGCAAGGTTAGGATGGTCCAGTGAGCACATTCATATAAGGACTGGAGTACAGGACTCCAACTTAAATCATGCTGTAATTTGAAAAATCTCATATATATATATATATACACACACACACACACACACTTACTATATATATACATACGCACACACGTGTGTGTGTGTGTGTGTGTATATATATATATATATATATACACACACACATGTATTGTTGTTGTTCAGTCATTGTGTCCGACTCTTTGTGACCCTATGGACCATAGCACGCCAGGCCTTCCTGTCCTCCGCTCTCTCCCAGAGTGTGCTCAAGTTCATATATACATATATATATATACATACGTGTGTGTGTGTGTGTATATATATATATATATGTGTGTGTGTGTGTGTGTGTGTGTGTGTGTGACATAGATAGGGGGTTGGACTCAATGGTCTTATAGGCTCCTTCCAACCCTACTATTCTATGATTCTATGACTTACATTGCAATCCTATGCACATCTACTCAAACGTAAATACCACTGAATTCAATGGTACTTACTCCAGGTAAGTGTGTATAGGATTACAGCCTGAAATTATTTAGTGTAAATGTTACACAGATACTTTACACTATAATTCTACAGTAGTTCTTTGGAGGTAAACTCCACAGAAATCAATGAGATGTATCCCCAAGGAAGTGTGCATAGAATAGTAGCCTTTGTATCTAACACTAATATTTTTTCATTAATGCAAAAGGAAACATGTTCAAGTAATTAACAGAAGTTACACACAAAAGAAATATGAAAAAGTCTATAGCTCTTCCCTGAAGAAATCTGTCATGCTCAACGTTACAGTATGCTCTGTGTCCTAATAAAAGTCTCCTCCCCCAAAGAACTGCATCTATTTAACTAGTGTTACATGCAGCAGACACTGTGAAATTTTAAAAACACAAATCGGTGCGGAGGGGATGAATTCCAACCTCATTTTCACTTGTCTATAGAGCCAGCTTCATTTTTCCCCACATTTGAATAGACTAATATTTAATGCATAAGAATTTTACGGACCAAAAGGGTTGGCACCTGCCTAATTTGTAGTGGTAGGGAGTTCCAGAGAGTGGGTATTATGATGCTAAAGGCCCTATTCCAAGCCATGATGGACTGAATCTTCAAAATCTTGGGTACCACCAGGAGGGTATCTCATGATTTCATTTCATTTATTATTTTTCTATACTGCCCTTTAGCTAAAACTCTCTGATGAGCACAACAACTGAGCAGGTCAGTAGGGAAACAGGTGATCTTCTAAGTATCCTAGTCCTGAGTTGTTTAGGGCTTTGTGAACAAGTACCAAAATCTTAGACCATATATGCAGCCAGTGCAGTTCCCTCTGCATAGGTGTGATGCCGACAATAAGCCACTCCCATTACCAAGCTGGCTGAGGCATTCTGCAATCAACTGAAGCTTCTGGACCAACCTTAAGGGCAGCCCCGCATAAATCAAATTTCAGTAATCCAATTTTGCAATGCATGGACCACAGTGGTCAAGTAAATTCTTACTCTTACACAAACAAAATGGTGGCAACATGTCCAGAGCCCCCTCAAAAAATACTTTCCCTTCTAAAGGGCCAAAACTATCCATAAACCACTGAAAGTGGATCAGGGTGTGTAATTCCAATCTGGACCAAATTACATATATTTGGAAAGCAGTCCCATTAATTTCAATAGCAGCTACTTTTTAAGTTACTTAAGATCACAGTTTATCTCAAATCCTGCAAATCTAAGTACATCAAGTCAAAATTATTTCCCACTGAGTTCAATGAGACTTACTCTAAAGTAAGTGTGAACAGAATTGCAGCCTGCCTTCCCTTCTTATGGATAATAGTTTAAGAGGATGTTCTGACCAGCAGTTTTATTTTAATGTACTTTTCTCATTCACTGTCTTTACTTGCTTCCCACATATACACTTTTACTTCCCCAAATTGTGGAGTCTGTTTCTTTCTAACAAATGCTTAATTTGTACAATTTTGCCTCAATAATTTTTTTGTTTGTTTGTAACAAATAAAAAACCAAACCAAACTAAGAGAGAGTGAACAAAGAATTATGAAGTCTGTTCCAGATCAGGAAGTGGCCAGTTTTAACTTCTACTAAGAAATTAGCAAATGAAATGTGAATAGTGAATGGATTTGATGGTGCAAATTTACTTTAAAAAAAAAAAGGTTTTGTAATGAAGTACAAGGAGTGGTGGTATAATAGTCAGAAAGGGAAATAGTGCAAGATCTCTGCCTAGACAAAACATGCAAAAGTTTGTACCTCTTTAATACAGTACAAGCTTTTCCACAGGGGATGGAGGACAGGAAGTGGAGTATAAAAAGAGGTATATCATGGGATACATTATGATCTCTGTCAGTTCCTTGAAAAATGTTCAGTAGCAGCTCATAAAATGTTACTAGCTGGGATCACCCATAAACAAGTATTGGAAGCAGAAAATGGTATGCACCTCAGGCATGAAGGCAAATCCTTGATAAAAGGAGAAAAATCTCATCTTTGTTTTTATTTCTCATATTTCTTCATTAATCATTTTACATTAAAGGTTCTCAACACATCTTCTGTCAAAAAATAGTCTTTGTACAGAAAAATCTCCATTTGCAAGGGCCAGATACAGTAAAACTTGAAATACCAGATTGTTGGAAGAAAGCTGAGCATTTTATTATTTCATGATTTAATTTAGTCATCAAAGGTTACTCACTCTCTTGTTTATAAATTATATAGAGCAGAACTTAACTCCCCCAGATTAACCTGTTTGGAAATAACAGATTATAAGAAGGGAGGTTCATAACCTTTAAATATCTGACCAACCTCAAAGATAATTTATGAGGCAAACCCTCATTCTTTCCAGAATTTGTAGCTGACAATAACATTTAATTTCACATCATGAAAAGCAAAAAAGTTGGTACATTTTTTATAAAAGCTATATGTTTATCACAGTTATTTCTGTTATCAAATGTCCTCATTCTCATGTGTACACAAATTTGCATGTATACACATATACTCAATGAACCTGAAAATGTAAGGATCTTTTACAGAGGTGTGGTATGCACACAGTAGATGTACATTGTATCTCAGCAAAATGGGGAAAATTAGCTCACTGACAAAAGTCAAGAGTGAACAACAGTTTTGTTTTATCAGACAGTTTTATTGTTCTTGGTTAGAATACCAACCCCATAGCACTGGACAGGCAGACTATTCCTAATAATAATGATAGAAAAAGGAGAAATGGAGGCAGGGATTTATGGTCTGCCAAATAAGGAACAGGGTGCTAGAGAAATGGTGAGGCAGAGCTTGGAGGCTTAAGGGCAACGGGGGATCCTTTGCATTTCAGGAGCAAAGGATGGGCTATGTGAGGAGCAGAATGGATGCATTTTTAAAGCAATTTCAATAGGAGAGGAAGAAAGAGAGCCAAAGTGGATATATTTACCTTGTTTCAGAATACAGGGAAACCAGAGGACCTCACATCCTGGTTGATCAAGGATACGGTATACCTGAAAACGCACAACAGGCACAGGCTGCCCTCTGGCTACAGGATTTGGGGCATGAATTCAAAATGGTGCCTTATTATCCCAGCTGTCTTGTCTAGAAACAGCCAAAAAGGCTTATATCCAATACTGGTTGAAAAAGGTGATCCTAGAGAAACTGAATGGCTGGCTAAGCCATTATTATGGACCTTGGAGCTCTGCAAAAAGGTGCAGAATACAGTTCAAAAATGGCATTTGAAATGTAGAGTCCTAGAGTAAGATATCTCCTTGGATCCTGAGGAAAATGGAGAGAAGCAAGGGAATGTGAGAGAGGAAGCAAAGAAGGGAAGCTAGCTCTGTGTGCATGTATGTGTGTGTGATTTTGCTTGGCTCAAAACCCTGAAAGACTTCAGCATAATGCACTAGCCCATCCACCGAAAATCCCAATGAGCTTAAATTCCACAGCCCCAACTGCCACATCACCCCACTACAAGGCACAGTGGCCCCACAGGTCCAGAAGGTAGGCCACCAAGATCCACAGCCAGATAAATACAGCTATGCATGTCCCTGCTGTGAACAGGGATTCCAGTATGGGTGGGCAAGCCTTGCTGAACTGGCTGTGGGGAAAAATGCAGCACTGGGGCTTCACTGGGAGGGAAGATTTAACTGGGTATATGAGGCAATGGATCAATCCAAGAATACAAGGCAGTGAAGTGGTTCAAACACAATGGGGAGAGAGAAACTCTGACCTTGAAAATGTGAATTAAGAACCAGAGTAGGAGAGGGAGAGTGCTAGGAAGGATCAAAAGGAGTGGACTGTGAACCAAGCAAACCCTTGGACCTGTGCAAGAGGGAGTCTGTGCATGCTGGTTTCCATGATTAAGAAAGCCCTACATTCCTAAACTCAAGGGCAATTATAGACTTCAAGTTGGGAGCATAAAAGGGCAATGAATTTGGGTGGACTCAGAATGCAGTAGAAAAAAACAGGTCAAGAGCGTGACTCTGTAGAATGAAAGGGAACCTCAAGGAGGTTTCTGGCTATTTCACTGAATTAAAACAAGCTAAGTATTACAAAAAGGTGGCTAAGTATTAAAAAATGGCAGTTAAGGAGAAATATACAGAACAAAAGGGTACCGTGAGGGGTGCCCAGTTCGCACTTTAACTTGCTGATCTATTTGAGGCTTCAGGATTGGACCATGTTTCCTGCAAGCCTATAGATTGGCTAAAGTAAATGAACCCACTTGGGTTGCCTGATTAGGCTGGCAACTTGGTAGTTAGGTAGGCATCTGCTTATATCCAGACTTGGCATACTGCAGAGTTTACATACTGCAGAAGGACAAATCCTTTGATTAAGCAACAGTAGAGGACACACAAGTCAATAAACCAATTACAATAAAGGCAGATAGCCTAGCATGGTAACATCAGGATCCTCTTGCTCCTAGCTACCATGAGCCTCTTGCTTTAGAACACAGGTGAACAACTTGTGGCCCTCCAGATGTTTTGGCCTACAACTGCTATCTGCCCTAGTCATCACAGTCAAAGATTAAAGGAGCTGTAGGCCAAAACATCTGAAGGGCCACAAGTTGCTCACTCCTGCTTTAGGGCAACCTTTCTGAAACAAACATGAGTGCTTTGAACAATTTGGTAAGGTAATAAAAACAGAATAGAAACTACAAATTCACCAGTACAAATGCATGTGTAACCCAACATGGCTGAGCTTCTCAGTAACATTCCATACTTCTAAAACAGGGAAGGCAACCTCTGTATTTTTGAAGACTGCCCTATTCTCCATAAAGTTGGCTGGGGATAGAAGTGTATTTTGATGCACAAACTGACCCCCTCATGTACATATTGTCAAGACTCATAATCATCATAAAGTTGATACCATCCAGAAGTAAGGGACTTAGCAGTTATGAAGCACATGCACTCAGGCATAAAACCAAAGAGAGGGGTATGACATTCAAATGTGGGATATCTATATTCCTTACTTAGAATCATAGAATAGTAGGGTTTGAAGGGGCCTACAAGGCCGAGTCCAACCCCATGCTCTCTGCAGGAATCCAAGTCAGAGCATCCCTGACAGATAGCTGTCCAGCCTCATCTAGAATGCCTCCAGTGTGGGAGAGCTCACTACCTCCGTAGGTAATTGGTTCCATTGTCGTATTGCTCTAACAATCAGGAAGTTCCTTCTGATGTTCAGCCGCAATCCGGCTTCCTGTAACTTGAGCCAATTATTCCGTGTCCTGCACTCTGGGATGATCGAGAAGAGATCCTGGCCTTCCTGTCTGTGACAACCTTTCAAGTACTTGAAAAGCGCTATCATATCTCCCCTCAGTCTTCTCTTCTCAAGGCTAAACATGCCCAGTTCTTTCAGTCTCTCTTCATAGGGCTTTGTTTCCAGTCCCCTGATCATCTTTGTTGCTCTCCTCTGAACCCTCTCCAGTTTGCCTGCATCCTTCTTAAAATGTGGTGCCTAAAACTGGACACAGTACTCCAGATGAGGCCTAACCAGTGCTGAGTAGAGGGGAACTAGTACTTCATGGGATTTGGAAGCTATGCTTCTATGAATGCAGCCCAAAAGAGCATTTGCCTTTTTTGCAGCCATTGTTGGCTCATATTCAGCTTGTGATCAATGACAATTCCAAGATCCTTCTCGCTTGTAGTGTTGTTGAGCCACATATCCCCCATCTTGTAACTGTGCATTTGGTTTCTTTTTCCTAGGTGCAGAACTTGGCATTTATCCCTATTACATTTCATTCTATTGTTTTCTGCCCAGTGCTCTAGTCTATCAAGATCACTTTGAATTTTGTTTCTGTCTTCCAAAGTATTAGCTATCCCGCCCAATTTTGTGTCAACTGCAAATTTGATCAGCATTCCCTGCACCTCCTCCTCCAAGTCATTAATAAAAAAGTTGAAGAGCCAGGACTGAGCCATGTGGTACCCCACTCATTTCCTCTCCCCAGTTTGAGAAGATCCCATTGATAAGCACTCTTTGAGTCCGATTCTGTACCAACTGTGGATCCACTGGATTGTTGTTTCATCTAGCCCACTTTGAGCTAGTTTGCTCATCAGGATATCATGGGGCACTTTGTCGAAAGCTTTGCTGAAGTCGAGGTATATTATGTCTACAGCAATCCCACAGTCCACAAGGGAGGTGACTTGATCAAAAAATGAGATCAAATTAATCTGGCAGGATTTGTTCTTGACAAATCCATCTTGGCTTCGAGTCATCAATGCATTATTTTCAAGGTGCTTACAGATGGATTGCTTTATCATCTGCTCCAGAATTTTCCCAGGGATTGACGTCAGACTCACTGTTCTTTTGTTTCCAGCTTCCTCCTTTTTACCCTTTTTGAAGATAGGGACAACATTAGCCCTCCTCCAGTCATCGGGCACTTCACCCGTCCTCCATGATTTCTCAAAGAGAATAGACAGTGGTTCTGAGAATAGTTTTTAATGAGTGATTTTACCAGACGTGATTAAAAGGATCTAAAGAAAATTGCGGGGGGGGGGGGTAATACCAGTTAGCCATTCCTAGTTATAAAAAATATGAATTATAACTATAATTAATAGTTTACTTAGTTCCATTGAATTCAGTGAAATTTACTTTTGAGTAAACTTTTTGAGGTTCATGCAGTGAAGTAGCTTTACATAATGACATATTGTATTAAAAGGGATTAAATTGAAACTGTTCACCATGGTCATGGTGCAAGAAATTCTGGGCGAAAGTGCTTGTGGAAAATACCCATCTCCTATGCAAAATGCCTATCAGCTATCATATATGTGTTCCTCCAGTTCTAGATGACTTATTTTACCTTTCCAATATGGTGTTACTAATCATATATATTAAAGCAGCAAGGTTTTGGTTTGACTTTTAAAACGTTTCTTATAGTGCAATCCTTTGCATGTCGACTCAGAAGGAAATTCCACTGAGTTAAATGGGGCTTACTCTCAGGTAGGTACATATAGGATTGCAGCCTTAAGATTAAAAAAAAATAGTTACTGGCATTTTATGCTAACAAAAGAATTAAGTCCTGTCATTTTGATTTTGTTGTTATTGTTCTTATATGTGGAGCTGCATGGACAGATTGCAGCTGGGTTGGGGGTTTTCTTACTGCATTTTTACACAAATAAAGTATCTATAGTATTATAGCTGACAGCCAAACCAAAGGCAGATTGAAAACATTCTACCTGATGTATGGCTTTATGGACTCAGTTTTGCATTATTTTCCTAGATCTCTCAAAATAATTCCAGTATATATTTATATGGAAAGGCAGCAGAATTTTACATAGAAAGGGAACTTCAGTGCCATTTCCATAAACAGAGATTCAGAGAGAAGCACTAATTCAGCATCTTGATTTACAGTTATGATCTCAAATATTTAGAGGGCACCCATGCCACAACTCAGTTTTGTAATTAATAATTCAAAATTATGACATCCCTCAGGCACTCCAAAATGTAACTCATGAAAAGAATCAGTGCAATCAGGAACAACAAAAAATATTAATACAGCTATATGTCAATATAATTTTCTGAGGTACTTGTTCAGGGCAGGGAACCATTATTTACTTACACATGATGCAAATTGTTGTATTTAATTATGAAGAATCTATACCATCAGTTCCTGCATTCTATAAAGTTACATTATCCAAACAACTTTTCCAGATTTTAATATCGTCCAACCTAACAGGCTTCAACTTAACTTGCAGAGTAATCCTATGCCTGTCTGTTCAGAAGCAAGTTCAATTGGGTTATTCCCAGGTGTGTGTGTGTGTGTGTGTGTGTGTGTAGGATCGCAGCTTAGTTGCATGCTTTGAAACATAAGCATGCTTTGAAGCATGCACACAAGCTATATAAAGAAATGTAATAATTCCAGTACAGTAAGTGAACTTACTAGTTCTGGAAGTTGTGATGTTCTAGTTAGCGCAACCAGATCCCAGTAAGCAATTGTAAATTATAATCGAACCATGTCAATCCAAGCTCTCAAGGGCAAAAAAAGCAGCATACTCCAGCCAAACATATTATTGGAAGAACGCACACTAATCCTGCCAGTTTAGCAAAGAAGAGTAAAGACTCTCCTCATGAAATAACAAAGTGTCTGTCAGCTAGAGAAGAGACAAGATGTTCCTTCTCCCTTTCAACAGTTAAAGCAAGGGCAGGACAATTAGTTGCAATTAAGTGACACATCTGAACTTGTGACACAGATGAATGATCTGAACTATTGTAACTTCACCACAAGAGAAAATTCTCTTATTTCATCCCTTTAACATGGTTTCAGTTTTTCTTCCTTCATTTTACCACTCTTACTTTCCTGCTGTTCCTTCCATCTTTCTCTCACTTCATCACTACCAAAAATCTAGCCTGGATTGATCCTTGCACAGAACTTTAGCTCTACTAGACTGTTGTTACCACAGCAAAATGTGCACACATTAGACAGACTCTTGCCAATGTACAAACGGGACCACTAAAACAGGGATATCTTTTTCCAGTGTTCCTAGTATAGCACAATGCAAGAACAGGTTTTTGTCAAGCCATCTTAAATTGTCTAAGCTGTGCAAAACTATTTAAGTACTGCTAAGGTATCTGAACATGATGGACAATGCATACAGAGCAGAACCACAGTTCTGCCAACTGTCAATTGGTCCAAACACTAACTTTAGCCTGTGGGGTGCCACAAGATTCTATCTTGTCCTCTATGCTTTTTAACATCTACATGAAACCACTGGGGGAAGTCATCAGGAGGTTTGGGCTGAAATGTCATCAGTATGCGGATGATACTCAACTCTACCTCTTGTTTCCATCTGCACTTCCCAGGGAGGCTGTGGAACTCTTGAACCAGTGCCTAGAGGCTGTTTTGGGATGGATGAGGGTGAACAAACTGAAACTTAATCCAGACAAGACAGAGGTACTGTGGGTTGGGAAACCAACTACTTCGGATGGAGGCTTACAACTGGTCTTAGATGGGGTTGCACTCCCCCTAAAAGACCAAGTGCGCAGTCTGGAAGTCCTCCTGGTCTCTGAGCTAACTGGGGAAGCCCAGGTGGCTGCGGTGTCCAGGAGTGTTTTTACCAGCTTAGGCTGGTATGCCAGCTGTGGCCCTATCTGGAAAGGACAGACCTTGCCTCAGTTATCCACGCACTAGTCACATCCAGACTGGACTACTGTAATGCGCTGTACATGGGACTGCCTTTGAAGCTGGTTCAGAAACTTCAGCTGGTGCAGAATGTGGCCGCCCGAGTATTAGTGGAGGTGAGGTGATTTGATCACATAATGCCTACACCGCACCAGCTGCACAGGTTACCAGTGTGTTTCTGAGCTCGATTTAAAGTGCTGGTTTTGACCTTTAAAGGCTTAAATGGTATGGGACCAAGTTACTTGAAGGACTGTCTTCACTCATATCAGCCTGCCTACACTTTAAGATCAGAAAGAGAGGCCCTTCTTATTTGCCCACCCATGAGAGCAGTTAGGTGGGTGACCACACATGAGAGGGCCTTCTCTGCAGTAGCCCCTCATCTTTGGAACATTCAAGGTCTGCCATGCTCCGTCATTGCAGGCTTTTAAGAAGACCTTAAAAATCTATTATTTTACCGTGGCCTTCTTTTGATATGACTGCTGTTGTTGGTGGTTTTGGTGGTGGTTTTATTGTTGGCTTTTATTGTTACTTTTATTTGCTATTTTATTGTGTTTATGTTTTATCGCTTTTAATATTTTAATTTTTAATGTATTTTATTGCTGTGAGCCACCCTGGGAGGGCTTCTGCCCTGAAAGGTGGGCAAGAATTTTTTAAAATAAAATAAACTGCCCCTTATTATTGGAATTGTCCAAGGTTGCTGCCAACACCCTGTTCGCACTATACCAAAGGAGACTGGTTAGCCTGGAAAACTATATTGTGGGTTCCCATACATTTTTTAGAAACTTAAGACTAATATGGTTCCAAACCCTATCCTCGCGGTTCTGTCTGACCACATCATGCATGGATTGCTTTCACCCAAGTGAGAAATACATATAGAAGAGTAAAAGGATGACACTTTATACTGTACTTGTGGGGCAGGTCTAACGATGAAAAAATCCTGAACTAACTGTGGTGGTGGTGGCAGCAGATAGAATGTTTGATCCGGACTAGAGGAACCTGAAGTGAAATCCTCCCTCATTCATCTATGAACTGCTCTGGGTAACCTGGGCAAATGCCTCAGCTGAACATCTTCAGTGTTCTGCTTGGGAGGGTAAAATGGGATAGCCACACATGTGCCACTCTGAACTTTTTGGAGGAATGATGCCAATGTGATCAATAATAAGACACCTACCCTAGTCATTAGCCTTGGGGAATGGGCCGGGGGGGGGGGGCGGTGTCAAGGCTTCTCTGGAAACAATGCCCTTTTGCTATTAGCCATTCCTTCTAATCCCAGATGTGTGGTGTGTAGACTGGGTGGGTCAGTCAGGGCCAAACTAGACTAACTAACGTGCACGCTTTTATTATGTAAATAGCAGCTCAGGGAAAGCCTGAGCAGCCGGGGGGGGGGGCGGGGGGGGAGGTTTCAGTCTCGCTCTCCCTGCGGCGGTCCTGACAAAAAGATGCCTCTCCGAAGGTGCGATTTGCATTTCTGGGGAAGCGCTCATTGCCGTAAACAATAATTATAACAACAACAACAACAACACGACTACAATGAACACGAACGTTAATAGCACGCACGCAATTAACGTCACGTCTATCCAGCTCGGCCCTCAGCGGCGAGGGAAACACATTCTGCGCTTTTCTTGTATCGGTCGCCCTTCCCTGAGCCCCGGTACTGAACGCAGAGGCTCCAGAGCGGAGCCAGCGGGCGAGGGCGCGAAGGAACGCCCCGGGCCGGCGCCCTCCCGTCGTGGCGACTTTCCCCGCAGCTTCTCCAACCGACCGCCCCTCCCCCGTCACCCCACTCGCCCCCCCCTTCTTCACGCGCGGCCTCAACGCTCCCCACCCCTCAGGTGCGCGAGACGGCAGGGCGCTGCCCAGTGGCGCGCAAAGCCCGGAGGGAGAAAAGAGCGGGGGGGGGGAGGAGGGAGCGAGAGAAACGACGACGGCTCGCGGCTGCCTCGCGGGCTCCTCCTCGCTGGCGTCAGCGCAGGGCGCGAGCTGCCAGCCAGCTGCTCTGCTAACGTCACGGCCCATCCCTGCTTGCTTGCTCGCTCTCTCTCTCTCTCTCTCTCTCTCCACCTTCTTCCTCCTCCCCCATCCACCCACCCCCACGTGTTGGAGGGAGAGTGAAGTTTGTTGTTTTCCCGTCGCCACGGCGACGGCATCGCAAGCCCCCGCGAGTGGGCGTGGCTCGCGGGGAGGTGGGGCGGGGCGGGGCGCGATGAAGTTTATAAGTAAGGAGGCGGCGGGCGCGCGGCTTGACAGTTCGGAAACGCTAGGCGCCTCGTCGGAGAGCGCGGGTGAGCGCGCGGGAGAGGCCGAGCGAGCGAGCGAGCGACAGCCCCGCCCGCCCGCCCGCCCGCCAGTCGGCCGGCCGGCCAGCCAGGGACGCGCGGCGGCTGTGGGAGAATCCCGAACTCCCCTCATGGCAGCGGCGCGCGCAGGGAATCCCCAGGAATTGTCTCGCGCCTTCCAGCTGCTGTTGGTGCTGCTGCGGACGCCGCTGCCGACTCGCGAAGCGGCTCTCGCCGCCGCTGCCGCCGCCGCCGCCGCTGCTCCGTGGCGGGGCTGCTCCTCCTAGTAGGAGTAGCTCCAAGCCACCCTCGCGATTCTGCACCCAAAGGACACTTTAACAGCCAGCCGCCCCAAAGTCGATACTCCGCTGCAATATATCTCTGTGTCTCATCTGTATGTTTTCATTGTTATCATTGCCGCCACTGTCGTCGCGATTGCCGTTCCCTCTTCTGCGCCCTCCGACCACGCACCGGCCCTTGACACATTAATGAGGTGGGTGGCGTCCTCCCCCCCCTTTCCCCCCTTCCCGTCCCTCCTCCCCCTCCCCCTCCTCCGCTTCTCCGCTTCGTCCTCGAGGATGCTGGGATCTCACGTTTAAACTCGGACGGATGGGTCATCTGCGGATGATGGACCGGGGGCTTCGTTCCCGCGCCGGGCGTCTCACTCTCCTCCTCTGACACTTTTGCAGGCAGCCGCCCCCCGGCGAGTTCGACATGGCTCTCAGCGGCACGCTGCTCCCCTCCATCTCCACCTTCGCGGCGGCGGGCGCGGCCGGCAGGGAGAAGGTCCTGAGGCCAGCAGGTGCTAGCAACGTGAGTGGCCGTGCGGCGGCGGCGGGCGCGCGGGGGGTGTTGCGGCGAGCGAAGCGCGGGTTGCGGGACTTCGGGCCCTCGAGTCGTGCCGGGGTCCGGCCCCGCCGCGTGCTTTTGAGGGAGCGCAGGAGATAGGAAAGTGTCCCCGAGCAGGTGGCCTTGAGCAGGTACCTTTCACCGATAAGGAACTACGGGGAATCTCTCTCTCTCTCCCCCCCCCCCCAACTTGGGAAAAGGGGGTTTTCGATTACAGGGAGAAGTTTCCAGGCAGACCTGAGTCTCAGTGACACTGTTTGGTGTGTTGTTGTTGTTGTTGTTGTTGTTTTTAGAAATTTAAGGTTTGGTGATACTCAAGGGTGTGGGGAGAGGGAGGGGAGGGTTGAGTGGGGGGGGATGGTTCTCCAGCCCCCGGTGATGGAGGCAGGAGATGCAAGGGAAGGTGGACAGCCCACAATACCATGGAATGTGGGGAAGCGATCAGGTCTGAACAGAGTTCCAGTGAGACATCTCCAAAAAATTATTCTTCTCCCGTTCAGGTATTCGTGTTATAAAATAGGGAGGGGGACTTTAAAAAAATAAAGGGAGCTGTTTCACCACTTGTGATTTGTATATACATTAGCACAGAGGTTTTTTTGTAAGGTAGGTCTTGAATGCAACTGCTGAGGTGTAATCCCCACACTAAAAAAAACAAAAAACCAACCATCTCTCTCTTACTTAAACACCCCCCCCCCACACACACACACACACACACACCCTTACCTTCTCCCTCTTGCTTCTTGGACCCTCAGATTGGGTGGATTATAGATCAAAAACCAGGGAACCCCTCTATTTTCCGCATGGGTATAGCCATTGCCTGAGGTTCAGACAACAATCTTATATGGAATGGGGGGTTGGGGAGAAGCAGAGACAGAAAGATCTGCCAGAAGTGAAGACGATGAAGTAAATAAGCAGCTGAAATATGTGGCATATCACAAACCAAAATCATGGGTGTGGATGCATATGCTTAATACATCGGCAGCCTTTGGAAATACACACACCTACTCATGTGCCTAGGTTAGCTTTTTGCTCTATTATCTCAAGCTGATGGCTTGCACCTTCAACGCTATTGTATAATGCATGCTGCTTTAGAAACACCTATGTGAATCTGCTATCAAATGCACGCAATCTAACGCGTTAATATTGCATGTGCAGTTATTTCAAAACCCATTCATTTGTATTAATCTTCCTGTTGTCTGTGACTACATCAGACAGCCACATGATTTCTTATATTTTTCTATCATGTATATTCATCATGTGTCAGAGGTATCTAGAATATAGCTCTAATAAGTAGGTTAATGTAACTCAGCTATATATATATATATATATATATATATGTGATTATATATATAACGTGTGTAGAAAGGCTACAGAATAACTGGATCTATAACCCAATAGCAGTGTTGTAAACTGACGCCTTCAATTTTATCAAATTTTGCTATTAGTCATGGAGAGGTTTTCGTATCAGACATGAATAATTATGGTTTAACATGAGTTATTTAACGCCCCCAAAGTTAAATTTAAACCACAAAGTTAAAGCTTTGTGGTTTAAATCCTCACAGTCCTTTAAACCTATAAACTAATACTGCAGCACATCCCCCTAAAAATCATATAACACAAAATGGAGGTGGGGGGGATGTACAGTTCACTGTAACATGTCATGGCTTGAAAATTGCTTATTGTTTGCCCTAGAAGCTTGAACACCAAAAGTCAAAGAGATTCCTAATGTATTTTTTTTCTAATCATGCTATTTAATATGTCTTTTAACAACAACAACAACAACCAAACAAAAAAGACTCCTCTCACAATCTTGGGAGTGTATCTTTGTAGTCCTGAAATCCAGCAGCTGATTTTATTGGGCCATGCGATCACTGAATAGATCCAGACATTCATTTCAATTAGTACAATAATGTCCCTATTTGGGGCTGGGGAGGGGGGTATATTGAAATATACCAGTTCAACTATATGTCCCGAAGGGTGGCTACTAAGGACACCTGACTCTGTTTTGGGTGTATGCCTCTTTAACTGTTGCTGAGGTTTCGTTGTGCTTTTCTTGCCTGAGAAAGTGCTTTGTGAAACTTGAAAGCTTGGTACACTTTCTCCAGCCAGCTAATGTTCATCCAGTAAAAGGAACTTTCGTTTTACCAGTGCTGTTCAATCTTTTTACCCACAGAAGTGGCGGGAGGAGCTGTCTCACCTCAGGCGGTTCCCCCCTGTGTTAGCAGGACGGCCTTACGATCTCTCTCCTGAGCTGGAAAACACCACCACAAGTGGCAGTGGTGGAGCGATGACAAGGCGGGAGACGGAGGAGCTGAACGAGCTTCTGGACTTTGATTTCATCTTATCCAACTCCCTGATGCCCCAGGAGCAGCCCACGGCTGCTGCAGCAGTTGTGAGCTCTGCTCCTGGCTCCTCACCTGCTGTCACGAGTAGCAGCTGCCCATCTGTGACCACCTGCGACTTCACCTACCAACTGCAAAGGGAGGATCACACTGCAGGAGGAGCAGGGGGTTTACTGTACAACAGAGAACCGGCCCCAACTGCCCCTTTCAACCTGGCTGACATCAATGATGTGTCCCCTTCTGGTGGATTTGTGGCTGAGCTGATGAGGCCAGATCTGGACCCTGTTTATATGCAGCAACAACAACAGCAGCAGCAGCAGCCACCCCCACTGGGCAGCCTGCATGGGAAATATGTGGTGAAAGCCACAGTGAACATGGGGGAATACAATAACCACATCAGTGTTAGCAGCAAGAACAGCGCAGCTGCTGCAGCTTCCCCTTGCACGGATGGACCCGTGCCAGCTCCTGTTTATAACCACGTGCCCAGGATGTGCCAAAAAATCAAGCAAGAGGCAGCCCCTTCGTGCACCATTGGCCAGTCCCATGGGAATACTCCAAGGGCACAGCAACATGATTTCCCCTTGGGGCGGCCGCTGCCTAGCAGGACTAACCCTCCTTTGACTCCAGAGGAAATGATAAATAGCAGAGACTGCCACCCTTCTCCACAGGGCTTAAGTCATTCAGCCCTGCCGCTTCCTCCGGGCTACCACCCAGGCCCAGGATACCCTCCTTTTCTTCCAGAGCAGCTGCCACCCAACGCACTCCAATATCAAGGTCAGTCTTACTATCTAAATGTTTTTGGAGAGCCTTTAAGTGTGCCTCGCTTGGTACAAGGGATGATGCTGACTCCGCCCTCTTCACCTCTAGAGCTGATGCCTTCTGGGAGCTGCCTTTCTGAAGAGACCAAACCGAAGAGGGGACGGAGGTCATGGCCCAGGAAAAGGACCGCAACACACACGTGTGACTACGCAGGCTGTGGTAAAACATACACAAAGAGCTCACACCTCAAAGCGCATCTTCGGACCCATACAGGTAAGGCCACTTCAGTAATACTACCAGGGTCCCAGGCAGCCGGAACTGCCCTTACCTGAAAGCAAATCTGTATAGTCTCATTTCTGTGTAAAACAAGAGTTGTGCACATCTTTCACCCCCCGTGAGTCAAGTCCTATATGACTGAAGATAGTTTTTCAGAGAGCTGAAAATGGTATAATAGAGGCATCATTGCCTGTAGTGTGTGCATTCATCCCACTGTCAACCCTATGCACCAGTTTTGCAAGCTTGTGTAGTCTTTCAAAAGCATGCAAAACCTGTTTAATGAGAGATGATAGTGAGACAAAAGAAATAGGTCTGTACACCACAGACAGCGATGCCTCTTTCATACCTCTTTTAACTCTGTGCAGGTTTTACTCAGAAATATCCCACTGTGTTTAGTTAGTGAGCTTAGAATTGCAGCCTTAAGCTATTTTACCTCCAGAAAGTGTGTGAGAGAAGCATTCTTTCCTCTGGTGTGTGTATGCACACGCCCCTTTTATCCCATCTGGCTAAATAGGTTTTTGAAATAAACCTACCAAACTTGTTTACCAAAGGCAAGAGTAGAACAAAAGTACACAACCAAAGCAGCCACCTCTCTCTCAGATCATGCCCAATTCCATGAAAAAACAATTGCCAGTGTTCAGCTTGTGTGTATCGTTGTGGTATGGAGTTTAAACACAACTGTATTAGCACTAATCAAAAAGGATAAGAGATAGCTCCATCCCGCCAGTGTGTTAAATAGTGAGTTGTGGCTCTATCCAAGATCAGAGTTTAAATATTACAAGCCCATTAAAATTTGACTTTGCTTACAGATTGGAGGAGTTGGTTAAAATGGCTCTAAGTGACTCAGCCATGGCAGAGGAATTGTTTTGCAGACGTGTGAGCATTGCTTACCTGGCTATAGCCATGTGGCTAGTTAATTACAAGGTAGCTAGAAGTCCAGAGTGAATTAAGTATGTTTATCCTGATAACACCACCAACACGTTTCTGCTGGGGGAATAGATGTTGCAAGTAGTCATAATTCATTTATTTCGTTGTTGCCCTTATCTTTGGTTTAAGATCTTGGTTTCATCTTGATTTTCTCCAAATCAACAAATGTTAGCTAATAATTGGCTACAATCTTGGAAACCAGCTTCTAATTTGGGGCTGTTTTGACTTTGGTGAAAGCAGGACAGCCCTCCCACTAACTGTTGAATTTAATTTCTTCTGAATTCTGCTGTATAAAAGCAGCTGCCAGTCAGCAATAGACTTCGTTAATTACCTTCAGAAAACATCCAGTTCTGGATTTTCCAGCCATCCGTATAAAGTGATAAAAATAACCAGCTGACTTGGTTCTTGCTGCTGAGGTTTATATATTCATCTTGCTATGAAGTAATCATTGGTTTACCCTGACATCAACCCTGTTTACTTGGAAGAAAGTCTGTTTGTTTTCAGTGGGATTTAATTTCAAGTAAATATATTTGGAAGGGCAGTGTTCATATGTTTTCCAATTAACAGTGCGATAAACTTGGTAAAACTGGAACTCCCCCGCTCGGCAAAAAAAATCTAAATAAAACGATAGGGTGCTATAAATAAAAGTATAGTAAGGTGTATATATATGACTAAGTTCCATTGAAGACAGGCTAACCTCTGAGAAACTACAGTTGGGATTGCCTTGTAAAAGTGTCAAAGGGCTAACATCCTAGTTTTAAATGCTGTAAATGATTTTAGTTGCACTTCTACCTATATGCAAGTCTGCCAGCACATCTAAAATAAAGCTGATACTGGTCTTTGAATAGCCTGTCTTGGTACAATTGCACAGTTAAAGGCTAAATGCTTTGGAAAATGAACTCTCAGGGAAACATCTTAATGAGGTTAATCAGCAGAAGTTCTGGCATTGATAAAAAACAGTAAGGAAGATGTCCATTACCTTTGACAAGGAAGGACAGCAATTATCTGTCAATAGCTTTGTTTAGTTCCCTGGAAAGTGCAGCTATAACAATAGCTTGATTACTAAGTTAGCCTGCTAGCTTTCCCTCTAACTGAAAGGAGACGGATTACTTTGTAGTCTGAAATATTTACATGCAGCATAAATTCTGGAAGCAGCAAAGGAACAAATCAGGAAAATGAATGTATAATAATACCTTGCAATCAGTAAAAATGTCTGCTCGGCCTTTACGCTTCTAGGTGTGTTCTGATTTCTGAGTTCATATAGGTGATAGATGACACTTTATGAGAATTAATGGTATAACAGAGGCCTTGTTGCTTAAATCTATGAATAGTACTATAGCCAACAAAGATTTTTCCTAGCATAGTCATTTGTGGCCTGAAAGAGAAAAAAAATCAATTTTTGTAAAGCTTCTTTGCCTGGTCACCCAGAAGCAATTCTTAGTAGTCACAGGTGGCTAGATGAGCGCCTGTAGTATTTACAAGCCTAGTATACAAACTAATTTTCTTTTATCCCACTGTCTCTGGTCAAACAAGTTTAACAAGTTTTTGAAAAAGCCTGCAAAACCAGTGAACAGAGATGATTGTGGGATAGGTGTATGTACACCACGGGTAATTTTGTCTCTTATCATACCACCTTCAGCACTCTAAGAACAATTATCTCAAGTCAAAGAAATCAATGTGAGATATTTTTCTTAACTTTTTCAACTTGTGTGCATCCAAATCTCCTAAAATGTGTACCTATAGCGACAGAAGTGTAATCACTGAAGAAATCTGTCCTTAGTACTGGAATAGAATTTAGCTTACTGGGCATGTGATGCTTGCCCCAATATCTGTCCAAAATACAGAAGTAATTGTAATTGTATAAATGTTAAAATTAAAAAAGTAATTGATGGGGTGCTTTATTTTTGAAGGTGAGAAGCCCTATCACTGTGATTGGGAAGGCTGTGGCTGGAAATTTGCCCGCTCCGATGAACTCACACGTCACTACAGAAAGCATACAGGTCATCGCCCATTCCAGTGCCAGAGATGTGACAGAGCATTTTCCAGGTCTGACCACCTCGCCTTACATATGAAGAGACACTTTTAAATGGGACACAGTGAACTTTTTCTTTTACTGCCATGAGAGATTCAGTATTTGACAGCACAAAAGACTGTCTTCCACAACAGGGGAGAACTCCACTTAAAGCACTACAAAGGATCCCAGTGAAGTCTTCCAAAAAGAAGTGTGGAAATAAATGGACAATGAAAAAAAAAATTGTGGAACTTAAAAAAAAAAAATAGGGGAACAATGACTGGATCTTGTATCATCATTCCATTTTTTAAATCTGACTTGAATCTTTCTGGACTACAGAATGCCAAGGATTGACTGGAAGTCAAGGATATCAGGGTTAAAACAAACTGTTGAGGGTGGGGAGAATGGTAGATTACGTAGGGAGGCTATGGGTGAAGACAGATGCAACAATTGTAGAGCAGTGGGGCTGCTTTGGAAGCTCCTTCGCCACATTCAGTTCAAATGGCTTTTTTCCCTCCAGTGCTAAGGGCTGAAAAACGTGAGTGTGCAAGGTTGCAGCAGCAATGGCTAGTGCTTATTTGGTCTCTACTTCACGTCTTCAAAGACATCTTCTCTCTCCCCTATACCAATTCCCAGAGCAGTTTTGCAACAATTTTAAAACTTTTGTTTTTTTGAGGGAAGAGTGAACAAGCAAATGTAAACGTGCTTTAAAAAAATTAAGGACAAGCAGCACCTTAAGAAATAGGGGAGGGACAAAAGCGATGCTGAACCCACCAGCTTGATGGAAGGCATCTCTGTCATACAAATTCCAAAGCTAGGGGGAAACCTCACTCACACCATGGCTGAAGAATCCACTGTAACTTCTCTTTAAATGCTATATCTGTCTTCACCCTAAATTCCCTTAAGATTTCTTTTCAATGCAATATTTTAAACATGTAGCCTTGCAATTTCTTTTTCCTTTCAAAAAAGCCATTACTAAACTATGTCAAACAAGGAAGAAGAAATGCAGGTACAGAGTTGTGGTTAAAAGTCTATGTTCATGGTGCTGAATGACTTTTGGTTCTTAAGGTACCAAAAAAAAAGGAAGCCAAAGTTCTCAAACTGCTGCATATTTGACAAGGAAAAACGTTTGTCTTCCGATCTACAGTTAATGATGACCTAAGTCAGGTTAATAAACCTGGTTTATTTGTGTTTGTCTCTCTCTTAATCTTCTATGCAGACAGTCTGTAATGCACTGTGGTTTCAATGTGCAATAATTTGTACAATGGTTTATTCCCAAATATGCCTTAAGCAGAACAAATTTTTTCTATATAGTTCTTTACTTAATAAATATGTAATATAAATTTTAAGGAGACTTCTATTTTGTATATTTGTAAACTATGAAGTGAAAAATGAACATTTTGTCAGAGTTTGTATTTTGCATATTCATTTTGCTGAAAATAACTTTTAAATAAACCTATTTTATCTGTGGCTACTTTCCAAATCTTCTTCCTGTACCGTGTAACGTGCACGTACATATATAGTTGGCCTTAGCACTATTAGCATTTAAAAAGCTTCTGTAAGCTTGTGTTTTAAAAGCTCTGTACTGCTTACAGTCCAGTCATATGCATGTTTACTCCCACTGAGTGCATGAAGCTTGCCCCTAAAGTAAATTACTCTAGCCCTGCAGTCCTAAGCATACTTAACAGGAAGTACACACCGTAGAACTGAGTGAGCCTTGCTTCCAAGTTATCAAGCACAAGCACAAGCTATAAAGCTGTTTAAACACTGTTACCTAATCTTACGGAGGGAGTTATATCAAATCCTTTCCCTCTTAAGTTCGGTGTGTTTTTCAGATGAGTCAATAGCGAGGAGGAATTTGGGCAGCCAAAAGATTACAGAACTGTCTTGCTGGGCTAAGCGAAGGGTCCACACAGTTCAGCATGCTGCTTCTAACAGCGACAAGCCAGATGTGCCTGTGAATCTCACAGGCAGGGCATGATAGCAACATGGCCTTCTGTTACGTACTTATAGGAATGAAACTGACTTAACTATCTTAGGAAGTCTTTTTGTGTGTGTGTGCGTGTATATGTATATATATGTGTGTATATATATATATATATATATATTTAAAATGGTGAGTCTATATGTTTTCCAATACAGCTTAAAAATTTACAAATACCTATTGTATTATATAACAATATGGTTCCTTTTTTTCCGTTTTGCAGTTCCTTTAGAAAAACCCCAATGTAATTCTTGTGTGGGGGTTGGGGATAGTGAGCCATTTTCCAGTGGATATTTTGATGCTGATTGTCTAATCACATTGTCATAATACTGTATACATAAAATGAGGTCAATTGGCCAAAGGTGGTTGATAGTCCAGTTAACGATATTGCTTAGCATTTTGAGTATTCAAAGTGATTGACACATCAACCCTTAAAACAAATATGTAAGGTAAGCCAAGTAGGGGGGTCTGTTGAGAAAATAGTCGCTTGCCTAAGGCCACCTGGAGTACTTGTCAGAGGGGAGATTAATCAAGGGTTTCCCTGGTTCTCATAGCTCAGTCTTTTGGCTACTATGTCAGCCTTCCCCAACCTGGTGCTCTCCAGATATTTTGGATTACAACTCCCATGAGCCCCAGCCAGCATGGCTAGTGGTCTGGAATATGGGAGATGTAGTCCAAAACATCAGGAGGACACCATGTTGGGGAAGGTTACACTATATATTACTAGGTCCCAAGTGAGATCTTGCCAAATTAAAGACTGCTTTCAGCGTCCTTGATACGATTAGGCCCATAAAGGCTGTTGCCTTTCTATCTTGCACCTACACATATATACAAGTGGAGGGATCTGTGTTGTTGAGAAGTTCAGATCATATCTCCCAGTTGCTGATAAAGCCAGACTCAGTAGAAACTTCATTTCATGTGTACCTTAGGAATGCTGTACTGTTTGACATTTATGTTTTATTTGAATATGATTTGCTTGGCCAGATTTCACAGCAGCCCTCAAAAGTGTATTTGGATTTGAAAATATTCTTACTTTTTAATAGTGTAGTTCTCCTGGTTTGAAAACATAATTAAAAAAAAACCCTTTGGATTTTTATTTTATTTTTTTTTAGAAATGATCAGCGTAGAAATAAACAGTGCATTTAAAGTCAGCCTATTCAAGAAGAAAATTATGTCATCTTGAATGGCGTTCATTGTTCTTGTTTCTGTAGCCTCTTCCTCCTCCAGAAATTCAGGGTTATCTCATTTTATCCAAGACACTACCTTGTGGAGTAGGTTGGCATAAGAGAGAATCATGGGCCAAACTTTGCTTCATAGCTGCGAGGAGCTCTGAAACAGTCAAGAGATGCTATTTTTAGAATAGGCCAATCTGGAAGCATTGCCCAGTGTTCCATCCCAATACACCTTTCCCCTCCAGTGTAGGGGAAAAGGGTAGCACTAATTGGTGCCCATGATGCCACTGAGCAATTAGTAACAGCGCAATCCTATTCAGCATATTTAGGACTGCAGCCTAAGTGGCAGTTTAAAAAATAAAAAAGCAGGCAGCCCACTTGAAGCATTCAAAGTGAAGGTGGAAAACCGATGACTGAACCAGTGTTTGAGTGGGTGTTGCGTAGTCAGTCGGGAGGGATCTGGGATTTACACTGCAGTCGAGGGAACCCAATGTGAATTCTTTGTATGTTGGATCTGTCTCCTTCCTGTCTCCCTCTGATCCAAGTCCAGTATGTCTGCTTCATCACAGTGCTTCTCACAGCCATTAGATGCTCTTCGGGAGGCTGCTGGAAGATCAGCTCTAGCTGCCTCCCAGGGCTACGCCCTCTTCCTAGAATCATTTAGCCCCTGCCTTCTGCCATGCCAGTCCATGTGTACCTGCAGCGCCTTGCACCTTTCTGAAGCTCACTGATCCCCTTTTAGCCTCACAAGAGCCTTGTGAAGTAGGTTAGGCACAGAGAGACTGACCCAAAGACGCTTACTGCGTGGTCCTATACATGTCTGCTCAGAATTAAACCCCATTGCATTCAGTGGAGCTTACTCCTAGGTAAGTGTTTATAGGATTTCAGCCTTAGTGAGCAGGGCATTGAAGTCTGAATCCGCTTCTCCCTGGTCCAAATCTATTACATCAAACAGTGCTTTTGTTGGGTATGTTGCCTCTTCAAAACCTCAGGTGTAAAGCTAACCATCTGCAGAAGCTCTTCATTTGCTTAAAGATAACATGCTGGTAAAAAATGCAGCAAATATTTAAAGAATTTCATAAAACAATGTTAGATGGTAGTCTATTAAAATCCAACTGGGTGAAAGAACTACCTCAACTGCATTGTTGGATAAGACTCTGATATCTCTTTGTTGTTGTCGTTGTTGTAAACTACAAATGGATTCTTGCTTATGACATAACAGCACATATCTTCAAATCTTTCTTTTTTTTAAATTCAGTGACAGCTGGTTGTTAGTGTAAATGATATGTGCATTATGTTGAGTTATGTCCCTAGCTTTATATTTGCACAAAAGGGGGGGGGGATAATTGCATTTTCCCCAAATTTAAAATAACCCTTTGCTCTATTTTTGTTTTGCTTTTGTTTTTTTCCTTCGTGCCAAAGGCTACTTCCTAGTTAAGAGTGTGACTTTGTAAAAAATGAAACTCAGATCCAAAAGGTTCAATATGTTAAGTACTTCACTGTGCCTTTAAACTTTTTTTTAAACTACCGCACATTGTTCTGGGTGAGTGCCAGCTAACACTCCTTAATGCATGTAAGTCAGCCCTTCAGAGGGAGGCCTTGTTCTTTAGGAGGTCTCTAGGCATGGGAGAAAAATATCGACACAAGCAATTTGAATCTGAAAGGCAGGTGTAGCTAAAAATAACATACTGTGTTCACCACCTGTTCCTTTATACGCTATGACTCCTGGAGCTAAAAGATCATCAATAGAATTAGAGAGTAACAATACATCAGCAGCAAATGCATCATTTTACAGCTTGCTGGGGGGGGGGGCTGAGATGGGGATAATTTGGTGCTCAATAACATTTTTTTAAAGCTGGCATTCAAGTCCCGGATACAATAGAGCTCCCTTAGTTAAACAGGATTCTTCAGTAAGGGCTGGTTCACACATGTACGTCCATTGCTGGATGTGTGGACAGACTCAATTTAAGAAACATTGAGTTGGATCCAGATTTCATCATGCCTGGAGTACATCACTTGAAATAAATGGGAATTAGGTTAGCTGCCATTCATTACAATGGGATTTCTTGAGGTATGACTAAATCTAGATCCCGCCCACTGTGTTTGAGGTTGATATGAAAATTCTGTCTGCAGTGTTTGATCTGCTAAGACTGATTCACACAGCCATCAAGATTTGAATGCTTGGAAGACAGTTTAGAGCCCAAGACATTTTGGAAAATCCTAATTTCAACCAATGTAGAGGGAAAGGCAGATAAGCAGCATCTGGTCTCTGCCAAATAGTAAAAAGGGCATAACTAGTTCCCATTAGGGAGTCGAAAGCTCTCTCAGCTCTTGCCATACACCATTTTAAGAAATAGATCTGGGAGGCTATACACTGTCACCCAATCATAGCTACAGCCCTGTGTACATGGCATGGATGAATCTCATGTAAAAACATACTGGGGGGCTCAGCTGCTTTTCCACCAACAGAAGCATTCCCTGCACAGAGTTCTCCTCAAAACCCCACCCCACCCCACCCCCACATACACTGGTGGAAGGGAGGGAAGCAAATCTGGGCAATTCCTTCCTCGGTAGCTTAGTCCAGAGCCACCTCCACCACTGTTCTGGAGACAGAGAGATCCCAGGCCTCTTACTTTCCAAGCTTAGTTCTTGAAAGAAGGTTTATTTCTTTCACTGCAATTTAAGTAAGTCAACTGCAGTAGATGTCAGTTCCTTGAGCAATAATATAAATATTTTAAAAATAAAACATACGAAACCGAGCTGCTTAGGTGTTACAAATCTCAGATTCTACCTCCACCCCCCACCCCCAGACACACACCTCTTTTTGTATCGACTTATAGCAGAGGTGCACAACTTGTGGCCCTCCAAATGTTCTGGCCTACAACTCCCATCACCTCTTACCATTTGCTATGCTGGCTAATGCTGATGGGAGTTGTAGGCCAAAACATCTGCAGAGCCACAAGTTGCCCACCGTTGGCCTAAAGTGCCTTCTCCACAGATCAGCCTAGAGCATCAAAACTGAACCGTAAAGGATATGCAGAAAGGCAGGCTCAGCGTTGCCCTGTCATTGTGAAATTCCTTTTCTATAGAGGTCCAACAACATCTGTCTGAGCTTTATTTTATTTTTTACATTTCTGTACTGCCCAATAGCCAAAACTCTCTAATTCATTTTGGGAGACCCTTAAAAGTTTCCTCTGTGGACTGGCATTCAACAACCAGAGTTAAGCAGTCAGGAAGTAATTTTTAATTTAGGTGGATTTTGTTTTTATTGTGTGTGGAGTTTAAAAAACAAAACCCCGTTATTACCCACCCCAAGCCCTCGAGAAGGAATGAGCTAGAAATTTCAATTAGAGCTGTCACCCCCTTAAATAAATCTCAGTCAACTAACTGCAGGGCTCAATGAGTTAATGAACTGGCATATTAATGCCAATTGATCTAAAGAGAAATGCATACCAGGGGTTGGATCCAGGAACTGCCTTCCACAAGTGGAAGAGCTCCACTTGCAGAAGGTCCCCCCACCAGATTTTGGGGGATCCCCCCTCCTCCCCACACCACAGCTCACCCCATTCAGCAGGGCCTTCTGACTCTCTGTGTAACATTTTCAGGGGTCTTGAGGGGCTGCCATTGGAAGGAGGGGTGGGAAGCCCACTTCCACCAATGCAGTTGATCCAGCTTAAATCTGGATCCAACCCTTTGTCTACAGAAGATTCACACATGTGTCTTAGTAAATACCTTCTTAGAAGAGTTATTCTCTCTTGCACGAGGTAGAAGGGAGAATGTGTCTTCTGTGACAAGACCTGCCATCGGCTTTTTTTAAGTACTTACATTAAAAATCACTAAACATTTTTTTTTAAGTTACCATAGTATTAAGAGGTGCTTTTATTTATTTATTTGTCACATGTATATCCTGCCTTTCCTCCAAGGAGCCCAATGTGATGTACATGATTCTGTTCCTCTCCATTTTACCCTCACAACAACCCTGTGAGAAAGGTTAGGCTGAGAGTCAGTGACTGGCCCGAAGTTACCCAGGCAGCAGTAAGCTTCATGACTGGTAGGGACTAGAACCCCCATCTACTGAGTCCAATACTCTAACCACTACACCACACTGGCTCTCAACTGTTTTTTACACCAATCACTAGATTTTTAGTTGAGTAACCAGCTAGAACTTAACAGCCTTACACTAAATAAATCAACACTGGCACCTCTTTAGTTTTTCTCCACAACCCTCCAGCATCTGAACCTTGCACCATCTGGGATAGAAAATGCTAATCTTCTACCAACCAACCAGTTACTGGAAAGCCAAAAAATGCAGAGCACATTTTGCAAGGACAAACGAGCTGTTCACTGCAGGATGACACATGTCTGTTTGGAAAGTGCCAACTTTTTTTTTTAAGTGGCAATTCAGTTAAAAAAAAAAAATTAAAAACCCAAGGCAATGAATAACATTGCTCTTCATTAACCTTTTCTTTTTGTGTGATACAAAGCCTGGAGAGGAATCCCATATGTATTAAAACAATTTAATTATTTGTAACTCAGCACAAGGGCCTTTAGCTCTTCCCTGCTAGGCAAAATGCTCAGTCTCAATCAGATCAGCTTCTTTTCTAGTAGACCTATTACTCTCATGAAGATGCATTCCTGCTGTTATTGACATGAACCAAGAGACTTAATTAAGCCAGTGTGAATCACTCACTGTATCTAATTCTGCTTTAACATGGTGGAGAACAAAGAACAGCATCAACACAAGGGTATGATACGCATGGAGATGCTTGGAGTTGGAAGGATTAATTGAATAATAGGTCTAATTGAATGAAGGATCCGTTGGTGTTGCTTTCACACACACAAAGAACACAAGTGATAGTTGCTGAGGAAGGAAGGCCATCCTGGGACACCTTTAGGCATGGATGGAAGCTGCCACGACAGACAGTTTTTCAGATGTGACTAGCGCCCGTGTTTCTGCCCAACTCACTGGTTCTACACACTCAGTAACTATTGTTATGAACCATCAGAGCGTAATTGCCAAAGGAGCAATTACACCCTCTGCTTAAAAAAAAGGAGGAGGAGGAGAAGGAATGATGGGACTAGGTCAATGGCATTGTTATAGTTATTATGAGATCTTTTTTAAAATATTCAAATAAATGCTCTTAAAATATACTTCTCTGGCAATTTAATATTAGCTATACTGGGACTCTAAACTTGGATGAAAATAATTCCCTTCCGAAAGAGACCTGTCCTGCCCAATAGCGTAGTGGTGAATTTTGAAGAGCAGGTGCTCGTCATGGAAGTCTTGATAGACACTTCTCCAAAATGAGAATCCAAAATGGCAGGCAGAGGTGTAGATCTAGATCAACAAACCAGTTCATCTGCTAGGAGCAGGTCTTTTGAAAAGCTGAAGCCATTCAAAACCAAGCCACCCCACTAAGGGTGTCTTGATCTCGAACAACATTACAATATCACATTGAACAACATTACAACACTGTCTTTTCATTACAAGGAGCAATACATTGTTGCTGGGAAAATTCATTTCCCCCCAGCTACTATAAGGGTTGCAGCTAAGCTCAGAGGGAATAGGGAAGTCTGAGTGGGGTGTCAGATGACATTAGCATCCCTGCTAATAAAAGAAGTGCTGGCACTGTGGCCCTGCGAGCCCTGGCACCACTACACCACTGGTTCTGGCCCAACAACGGAAATCTGATCTAGTGCCTCCTGGAGCCATCTGCTGTCTTCCACTACCACCAACATGTCCTTGCCATTTTCTCCACTCTCTACAGCTCCATCCTCAACCCTCTTTATGGCTGAAAGTTGTGCGACTTATGACAAAGAATCCTTTGACTTTATTATATTACAGTGGGATAGCTGATTTCCTAAGGTTGGAAGGAATCCCAAGACTCAAAGACAAAAAAAGAATCACTCTATCACTGGTGTGGAGATATATGAAATCAATTCCCCTTTCCTTTCACTGCCCGCCCCCCACCACCCATGCAGCCAGTACAGCTGAATTAGAGAGTAGAATGAATGAGGTTTAATTCAGATGTTTCTAGCAGTGTCCCACATTATGGTGGCCTTAATGTAAGAAAACCTGGTGGTGTGCAAGGAACAAGGAAACCAGAATAGTGACTAGGGTGACCACCTATGTATTGCCCCCAAAGAGGAAATGTGTCACCAAAAAAGAGACCAAAAAAGGCAGTGATTTGCATAACATTTATATATGCTAATTTATATGTATAGATGCCAATTTAGAAATAATTATTATAATTTCAACAGAAATACAGTACATCTCAGCATAGTGCAGAAGACTTTGACCAGGTGAGATGTGGGTCCACCTGAGCAATCTGCTGCCCAGGTGCTAATTGTTGATGGGCTCTTTATCTTTAAACCAGACTTGGACTGGACATCCCTTAAAATAGAGGACACTTTCAAAGAGAGGACAGTCCTCTGGCAGCCCTCAAAATAGAGGACTGTCCTCTGTAAAAAAAGAGACAAGGCCTCCCTAAGGTGGCCCATCCTACAACAAAGCTTAAGTAAGACTGCAGATGTAAAGAAACTTCAGCTTGATAGCCTTTTTGACTAGTTTTGTAAAATTATGTTGTTAAAGTGTACAAAACCCTGAAACCCAGAGTTTCATATTATATTTATTATTTATGCAGCACTTAGCATTAAAATACTGGGGGAGGGGGGAATATTTATCTCTCCTGTTCTTCTAACAGTCAAAAACATTGTTTGTTATAAAAAGAGGACACTCATATATTGTCACAACCCTGGCAAATTTGGGGGGAGTAAGCTTTCAGTTTTATATATAGTACATTGTAACTCTGTTATATATCTTTTGGATTAATGTTAATTTTAGCCCTTTAACCTTCACCTCCCATTTCTGGTGTGTACAAATGTGGGACCTCTTTTTCAGGGGTGAGGGGAAAATATGTTTATCATAAAATTATACAGACCTGAGAAGTGGTGACTTACAATTAAGAGGGGTACCATTCTTTCAAACATCATCTGCTTAAAGCAGCCTTGCAATAAGTCCACAACAATTACTGGTCCACAACAGTTTTACTGGTCCACCTGTCTACACATAGTCATCTGTGGCCAAAAAGAGAGAGAACCAACTTTAATAAAGTTTTCCTGCCTGGTCACTTGGAATTTTTACTTGTCATGTAGTCACAAGCTTTGCTTAAAGCACCATGGACTGTCCATAAAGTATGTCACACTTTTAAAGACCTGCCTCCTCCACCCTCTTACCATGCTTCCACCACCATTTTAACCCTTGAATGTTCCTCCTTTGTCAAAACTTTGCTACCCCTTCCTCAGTGTCTGACATACTTTATGGATGCTCCCTATAGAACCTGATACCTTCTTGTCAATGTCAAGGAATCAGATGTTCAAAATGGCTACCATTCTTCTACATACACTCCCGATATTAAAGCGTTCAACAATAGGTCAGACAAGGTTAAACAATAGGCCTTAAAATATTGGGAGGACTCTGGTGAAAATTCAGTATGCTTACATCTTGTCAAATTCAATGGTATTCAATGAAAGGTTGTCACAGAGAGGAAGGCCAGGATCTTTTCTCGATCATCCCAGAATGCAGGACACGGAATAATGGGCTCAAGTTACAGGAAGCCAGATTCCGGCTGAACATCAGGAAAAACGTCCTGACTGTTAGAGCAATACAACAATGGAACCAATGACCTAGGGAGGTGGTGGGCTCTCCCACACTGGAGGCATTCAAGATGAGGCTGGACAGCCATCTGTCTGGGATGCTCTGACTTGGATTCCTGCACTGAGCAGGGGGTTTATTTTTATTTTTGTTTATTTTATTGCATTTATACCCCGCCTTTTTTCCTCTTGCAAGGAACCCAAGGTGGCTTACATTATCCTCCTCCTCTCTGTTTTATCCTCACAACAACAACCCTGTGAGGTGGATTGGGCTGAGAGTCTGTGACTCACCCAGTGAGCTTCCATGGCCGAGTGGGGACTAGAACCCGGATCTCCCAGCTCCTAATCCAACACTCTTGCCACTATACCACACTGGCTCTCATTGCACATGGGTTGGACTCAATGGTCTTGTAGGCCTCTTCCAACCCTGCTCTTCTATGATTCTGTGATTCTATGATTCACAACCAACCTGCACGTTGGTTTCAATGGAACTGAAGCATGCTTGTCTATGTCTAATTGACTGCAGGCCACAGAAACTCAGTGTGAAATAAATGCACCATAAAATGCTTCACTTTAGCATAGTGTGTAGACAGATGCTATCAAACCATAAACTGGATCTATCCTGGCCATAGAAAAGGTGGCACAGAAAAAAATGGTGAAGTGACATAATTCCGTGGCAGAGCACCTGCACTGCATGCAGGAGGTCCCAGGTTCAGCCCCTGGCATCTCCAGGTATGGCTGGGAAAGACTGCAGTCTGAAACCCTGGAGAACCACTGCCAGTCAGTGTAGACCTGCCCTCCCCAACTTGGTGCCCTCCAGATGTTTTGGACTTCAACTCCCATCAGCCCCAGACAGCATGGCCAATGGTCAGGAATGCTGGGAGTTGTTGTCCAAAACACCCAAAGGGCACAAGGTTGGGAAAGAGTAGTGTAAACCATTGGTCTTCAACCAATAGGCCGGGACCCGCATCTGGTCACGGGCTGATCTAAGCTGGATCACAAATGTATGGTAATAAAAATAAGTGGATCCCCAACTGTGTGTTTGGGCTAAAGGTGGATGCCAGTTCTGAAAAGGTTGAAGTTCACTGATGAAGACACTGGTGTAGACCATACTGTGCTAGATGATTCAGTGGTCTAACTCCTATAGGCAACTTCCTATATTTCTAACAGTGCGCTTGATTCCCAGAGTGCACATGGTGTTCTTTAAACATGTGGGTTGTTTCAGCAACAGACCCCACCCCCGTGCCCCCTGAAAAACCTGCCTCAACCCAAGAAGCATCCCATAAGCTATGAAGGGCTGCCACTTGAAGGAAATATTGCCCCACAAGTGTGCATGCAGACACACCTATAGGAACATTTGCAGGGGGATGTGGGGGGACATGTGTATCTCAACCATATAATATATTTTGTTCAGATTCCTGAACAGCAGGCATAACGAAGCGATGATCCTCTCTTTGTTGCAGAAACAGCAGATTCCAGATGAATTTGTGTGGTTGTTAAGAAGCAATTAAAGTTTTAAAAACCCCAAGCACATTTCACGGAAGGGCTTGTGTCAGATTGCGAGGCCGATAACACCGAAGAAAGTGCTGTATCGACTGAGCCATCTAGCTGCAACTCAGAAACCATTTTTGCATAATTTTGTTTTGGACTCAGCAAGCTTGTTTTAGTAGCATGCTAAGGCTTGCTCAATCCTGTTATTCAAGTTCCGTGCTATTAAGCTTTCAGACATTTGATGAAAATGCGGCCTCTTTACATTGGCAGATGGCAACGTCCCCTCCTATTCTTGCATTGTAAAACACAGTTACAAGTTTTGTGACACGTTGCGGACAACTCCAAAAATGCACCTCCTTCTCGTGAGTAGGATTGCTACAGACTGGAAATTGGGAGATTATTATTGTCTGACTCTATCACAAAAATAGCACTGTGTTTATGGATGAGCAGAGAGCTCCTTCCAGCTGTTGCAATAAAGAGCGTCAGCTCTGCCACCTGCTCACTCTCCCTCCTGCAGCATCTGGCTTTTTGGTAGCAAGAGGAACAAGGAAGTTGCCACAGCTTTCCTTCATGACAACTTCCTTTCTCCTCTCTGATGCCAGAAGACACCACAGGCGTGGTTGGAAGGGCAAGTGAGCAGTCACAGCAGCACTGGCACAGAGGGAACCAAGAGCTGTTACAGGCACCTGGAGGCTCCTGAAGACATGGGCCATGTTTCCACAACAACGCAAGGGTGAAGCAAATGGGGGAATACTGGATTTTTCATGGAATCGGCATGGCTCCACACAGGGCTCCACTAACGAGTTCCCCACACAATTATAAGTCACTGATGGAAACATACTTCCGGGTGGGGTGGGGGCATTGGAAGTGAACGTCATCAGGCTGGCAGGGGCTGCTCAACCAATCTGAGAGTCTTCCCCCTCAGGCTCTCCCCCCCCTTTTCTCCTGCCCCCTGAAGCTCTGGTTAGGCAATGATGCAAAGGACTGAAACTGGCATTAATTACTTCCCAAAAGCCTTGAACCAAATATCAGAGACATGCAGCTTTCAAAATAGCGTTTCACAGCCATTAGGGGAGTCAGTTTGCTTTTCGCCTGATGAATACATGATGTACCCTGGGTCTACTTAGTGCTCTACTTCCCCAACCCATGCCCGATTCCACCATTCTTTTTCCGTTTTCCTCTAAATCCTCTAAACACTACCACATTAGCAGGAACCCTTGAATAAATGTGCTATTGTGCCATGATGGTGATGGTGCAATTTCAGGAACAAGCCTCATTGAGCACAACAGGAGTTAGTGAGAACCCTTGAACTAAAGCGCTATTGTGCGCTAGCGCTAGCGCACAATAGCGCAAATGCGTGTTAGCGCTATTTTGGAATAGAATGATAGAGTGATCACAAAATACTGAGATGGGGGTATGCGTATTGATGTAAAAAATGTGCAATACTGTTGTAATGAGATAGTGAGGGGAGGTAGATGTGCTGTTGGAGAACCGGGGCAGTTTTCTCTGTGGAGTGATAGTGATGTCTTCTAAAAGTGCAACTGAGGATTCAGCAGTAACTACCTCTAGCTCTAGAAATGCGATCTGGCCGGGAACTTCGATATGTATACCTCACCCCATGGCTCTTTTAGTAGTGTAAGCCTTAGCCCCTGATAGAGTAACGACTTTAAATGTCTAACATGGATACAGTTTGTGCTGGTGAATGGGAAGTGCTTACTTCTGGTTCATGACATAGTGCTAAAGTGCTGTTTCGGTTTAATCTCTTACTTTTTTAAAAAAAGAACTCTGGTGACCAGTGGGGAAATGACAGAAACATCAGGGAAACACAGGCAGGGAAAACACTGGGGAAACACCCCTTGACCGGGGTCACAGAAATGCACACCCCTGGGCAGGGCTAGCATACATGAACTCAATGCGGGGTTGGGGCACACAGCTACTATACCGAGGAGAACCCGACTTGAGGAAAAGGATTGGACTTTAAGCAGTCTCAGGAAATCCGGGTTTTCCACAATAAGCTCCAGGGTGGCTGCTGGATGGCCACAATGTCATGTATACCTAACGACCTCCACACGCAGCCAGTTCAGAGTAAATTGCTCATGGAAACAGGCCCATGGAGAATTGCCCTCCAGCGTTTCACAGATGAAAATAGCGTCATTCTTCTGTATTTGCGAGACCTCTTCTCACCTCAAACCAGGTGTGGTTGGAGGGCAAGTGAGCAGTCTGACTGGGTCTGAGGGGACTGAGGGCAGTATCCAATAGAGCTGTACACAAAAGAGCCTCTCAAAATTCTCCACCCTATTTGTGGGCAGAGAAATTGGGTGGACAATTTCACCAAATTTGTCCAGGAGAATGGTTTCTCATAGCTCACCATTCGAATAGCCCCTGGATCCCTCGAAGTTGCCCACCCCTGCACTAGTGCAACAGGAAGGTAGCACTTTCTAAAGCAACCCTGGAAACCAGCAGAAATGCTCATTTCCAGAACAGAAGCTCCCTTCTGCAAACTCCGCTGCCCTGCCCTGTTTCAGAAATGAGTGTTTCAGCTCATTTCCAGTTGGTTTAGGAACCGCTAACTTCCCATTGTGCTAGCGGATCATTCTGCTGATGCACACATGCAGTGTTGCTTTTACAGGCACCTGGAGGCTTCTGAAGACATGAAGAAGTACCCTCTAACATTTCACAAATGAAAACATTATTCCGTTGCAACAGCTCTCCTCATTTCATATACCAAAGAACATGGCCTGAACCTTTTCTCCCTACTATTACGTATTCCTAATGTCTGCCTGCTATATTCGTTTACTCTGAAATAACTTATCCCATGCTGATTTAAAAGCAAAGAGGGTGGGTCTTATTTTTGTTAAAGATATACCAGAGAAACATTACCATCCTATAACGTAATAATCAAAATTTCAAAAAAGCTGAACAGTTCCACCAGCTAAATTCTGTGCCAACATATGCTGAGTCCTGGCACACATTAAGCCTTGGGTAGCCACCTGCGGCCTCTCCAGACTACAGCTCCCATCATTCCTGACCACTGACCATGCTGGCTTGGGCTGATGGGAGTTGTAGTCCAAAGCATTTGGAGGTCACCCTGATTGCCTACCTGTGCCCCAGGACTCAATTAATCAATCAAAAGGCACTGTCTAGCTATTCCAACTTTTTTCCTTAATGGATTTTCTGCAGTAAGAAAAAAACTGGAAGAAGGGTTGGGAAAACACAGGAGTGTTATGAGTGCAAGATGAGTGTCTGCACCCCCTGTAAAATTCCGCGAATGAGGCAGGCGCGATAAAAGCCTAATTTGGGAACACCCCTATGCATCCTGCTCCCCACATGCCAGGGCTGGGGAGAAACAGTGATTTGTGAGAGGTGGGTCAAAGAAATGGTAATGCAAGCAGCTTCAGAATGGTCGGGATATCTGAGGTGAGGAAATGATTGAAGCTGTATATGGAAAAAATGCCATTTGGACCAGACCTAGGACTGGCCCAAGACGTTTTGCCACCTGAAGCAAAGAACAAGATTGTGCCCTCCCATTCCACCTACATAATCCTACTGGACTGGCAGATTAATCTGTTGTCAGCACTGATGATGGGACTGCATCTTCCATCACACCTGAAAGCAGCAGGCTAACTTAAGAGGTGCAGAAAAGGCCATGTGGCACACAGGTCTCTCCTCCAACACCTTGCTGCCGCCTCCCAGCACCTGCTGCCTGAGGTGACTGCTTCACTCTGCCTCATAGTAGGGCTAGCCCTGACCACACCAGAAGAGGATGTCTATTCTGTGAATTTTAGCTATAACTCAGGAGCATTCTGTGTTGTTGTTTTAATACATATACATACAGATTTAAATCCAATGGCATGATTTTAGAACAGCCTTCCCCCGCCTGGTGCCGTCCACATGTGTTATTCTACAACTCCCACAATCCTGAGCCAACAAGGCCTTGCCTTGCTGGCTGAGGATTGTGGGAGTTGTAGTCCAACACATCTGGAGGGCACTAGGCTGAGGAAAGCTGAGTTAGAACAACAGGATTTTCTCCCTTCTCCTCCCCCTGCAGTCCTTTACTCTGTATGAAAATCTGCTCCGGTGGGTTTCCTAGTCCTCTGGAGCAGACCTTTTGAGCGTGCAGAGGAGGAGGTATTACCCCCCCTCCTGATCCTGCTGACAGAACTGCTTCTGCCAGTGGCATAATACAGTTGGATACAATCCATAGATTGTGTTTCTTTTTTCTTCAACACACACACAGATAGAGAGAGAGAGAGAGAGAGAGAATTGTGTGTGTGAGGGAGAGTAAATAGATGAGGGAGAGGGGAAATGGGGATAGTTTGTGTGTAAAATCAAAAATATTTCAATAAAATGTTAATAACAAAATAAACCCAATTCATTGACTCCAAGAAGAGAAGCTCAAATATTTGTCTGATGCCAAGGTCATTAAAAATCAGAAGGAAAACTCTAATTGGCTTCACTACACATTGCAACAGGCTCATGTTTACGAAATGATGGAGCTTATGGAAATATCTGGGGTTTTCCCCCCTTCCACAGGGATGCTTTGTAATACACACATGGGTAGCCAAAAGTGCCTTGATGTATGAAATCTCATTTGCCTTTTGGGGCCATTGTGAGTGGATTAGCCGTGTTTCTTTGTCTAATGTCTTGATGTTAAAGACATGATCTTGTTAGGATCCTTTTTCCTTCCCTCTCTCTGTAGTAGAATTTATCACAGTGAATTAATGAATTGATAAACCACTTTGGGGAATGTTTGCCTTGATTAAGCATGATAGCATTTTATGATCTGTCAAGATTGCATGCTTTTCCCTGCCCCCACCCCCCAAAAATATGCAGAGTCATTCATCTTTCACTTATTTCCTGCACATTGTGGTAAACCAAGCTTAACAGCTCTTTTCAGTCTTGGCATCTAATGTATTGTAATCACTTAAACTACTAACTGGGGTTAAAATATATATATTGCTAAATAGGACTCCTAAAAATGTTAAATTGACAGAAGCCAGCATATATGAAAAGCAACCCGAACTGTGACCTCTCTCAGGTGCTATTCATGTTTTGGTATCTACAGCTGCGCTGCCGTCCATGTTCTCCTCATTTTATTGATTTGTGATAACAATACAACCTTCTGTATAAGATGTTTAACTACCTTTCCTTTGGTAAACAGCCTTTTTAACTAACATTTGCTTTGACAAAGTTCCCATGTTCGTAATGTAAAACCTACAGAAGACGCTTTCTGCACTAGGAAATGGTTTCATTGATTGTCGTTGTTCAGACCATTTCTGTCTTTAAAAAAAAATTTTTTTTTTTAAACCCTCTTTTTGTTAGGGAGCAGGGATGACAGAAACAGCATCTTTGCATAATAAAATGTATAACCTGCTCCCTAGCCAAAATCAGGTGCTCTTTGTAGCTTATCTTTATGCCAACCTACCTGTTACCTTAAGCATGTGGTTGACAGTAACCTGTGTCTTTCCCACATGTTTCCTGACAATCGGGTGTGACATCATGCTTGGCGTTTCTAACCCCAGCCTGCCCCATTTCAGTATAACTAGAAGTAGATCAGGGCCTTTTTAAATAAATTAAAAAAAAAACATTCTGTAGAAGGATGGTTTATTTCTTGACATCCTGACATTTCTTCCTAAATATCAAGAGATATGAAATATAAAATACTATACGAATGTAAAGACATAAAACATGTTCAATCTGGTGGAGGTGCTTTGAAATCTACTTTCTCTGCTCTAAAAACACATGTATGTTTTCCTATGCTAAAATGAATTCTGGGGGACCCCCTCCCCCATTTGTATGTTTCCAGCATATTGGAGGAAAAGATGTGATGGAAAGCTATTGGGCACTGCCCATTTATTTCATTTATTTTATTTACAATATTTATATACCGCTCCACATCAAAAGATTTCACATCAGTGAAGAACAAAGATAAAAGAGTAAAACACCATGTTAAAACAATTAAAACATTTTAAAAGAAACAAATTCTGAACTTAATAAACTGCAGCTGGTCACTCAAGGAAGGCCTCTCAAAAAAAACAAAGTCTTCAGGAGGCGCAGAAAGCAACACAACGTTGGTGCCTGCCTGACCTCCAAAGGCAAGGAGTTCCACAGGAAAGGGGCCACCACGCTGAAGGCCCATGCCATCACCCATCACATACCTTCCATCCCCAGACCAGTTTTGCAGCTTTTAAAATGTTCACAAATTTTAGGAGGCAGGGCTCCAGGTGAAGGATGAACACAAATGTATACATGGCCCTTGAGAATATTTTTAAGAGCATTTCTGTATTTATCAGTACTAAAATTGAGCAGAACACAGTCATAAAGAGCTTGCCTAAGCACGAATACCATTAGGAACAGCAGGAGTAAATTAACAACAGCCTGCTGAATGCCCAGAAAAATAAAACAGTTTTTACCTAGCACCTAAAAGCCATCAAAGTGAGTGCCAGGTGAACAGAGGGAACATCATTCTATAGATGAGGAGTTGGATCCAGATTTAAGCTGGATCAACTGCACTGGTGGAAGTGGACATCCCCACACCATCCTTCCCGCAGAAGCCTCCCAGCCCCCTGAAAATGCTACACAGAGAGTCAGGAGACCCTGGTGAAGGCGGTGAGCTGTGGTGTGTGGGGGAGGAGGATCCCCAAAAGCTGGGTGGAGGGACCTTCTGCAACCAGAGCCCTTCCTTTCACCAAAGGTCCCTTCCTCTCATAGAAAGCAGATCTTGGATCCAACCCGAGGTGCCACCACCAACATCTTAGCAATTGGGAAGATTCAGTTGGGAACAGGTGTTTCTTCAGACACTAAGGGCACAATCCTATGCAGGTTTAGACAGAGAAAAAGTCCTGCAACTCCCAGCATTCCCCAGCCAGCTAAGCTAAATCTCAGGACTTTATGAGCTTTTCTATATGAGCCATTTATTGTGCACTTGTGATTCCTCACTCATGGTTGTTTACGGGTTCTTCAGACAATGCCATGATCCTCCAGTTTCGCTTCTGTTTTTTCAGAGCATTGTTCCAGTTTTTTTCCTGCCCCCAAACCGAGAGTAGATACAGTGCCTCTATAAGTCAATTGAGTGACTTATATTATTATTGTGGTTATCATTTCTTTTCTTTATATATTGCTTTTCTGAATGAAAACCATACAAAGTGGTGTCCAAAATTAAAAGCAAACTCACACACGAAAAGCCTGTTGAAAAAGATCATGAATAGCTCAGTCCTATACAGGTCCACTCAGAAGTAAGTCCTCTTGAGTTCAATGGATCCTACGCCCACATGTGGGCATAGGATTACAAAGTATGGCTGAAAATGAATGGCCACTTAGTTGGATGTAACCCCACTGAACTAGAGGGAACATAAGTTATTTCTGAGTGGACAGGCACAGAGTTGCACTGCGCAGCTGCAATTCTGTACACATTTACTTGGGAGTAAATGTCATTGAACTGAAGGGGACATACTTCTGAGTTGACATGCATAGGACTGCACTATGAAAGAGGCCTGAAAAATGAAGGAGACTCATGGACTTCCAAGGAGAGGCAGTCCATAGGGTTGGCACCACCACCAAGACGTCAGCTATAGCATGCAGTTGATCCTCGCTGTTTTATTTACTTCTGTGTTAGCACACGGAGCCACAGTCTGGATTAGGCCCACCATGTGTGGGTAGGGGAGGTTTAAACCTTCCCACCCAGCCATTTCTTTTCTTTAAATACACACACACACACACACACACACACACACTAAGCTGGTTCCTGGAAGGACCTGGTCAAGAAAGGTCATAGCTCAGTGATAGAGCACATCCTTTTTTCCCCATGCAGAATGCCCCAGGTTCAATCCCCAACATCTGCAGGTTGGGCTGGAAAAGTCCTCTGTCTGAAACTCTACTAATCAGCGGACATGATGCTGAGCTAGATGGACCAAAAGTCTTATCTGGTATAAGGCAGCCTCCTAATGTGCCAGACAGTTTAGGACTTTGAAGACTAACACCAACACTTTAAACTGAACCTGGAAATAAATAAGAAGGCAATGAAGGTGAAACTCTGCCAAAGGAAGGGAGGCAGGTGGCCACCAGGAAGAGGGCCTTTTCTGCTGTGGTACCCCTGCTATGGAATGAGCTCCCTAGAGAGGTTTGCCTGGCACCTGTGTTGTACTCCTTTCGGTACCAGGTGAAGACCTTTTTATTTTCCCAGTATTTTAGCATTTCAGCTTTCTAGTGTTTTAGTTCTGTTGTTTTAAATCTGTATTTTAAACCTGTGTTGTACTCCTTTCGGTACCAGGTGAAGACCTTTTTATTTTCCCAGTATTTTAGCATTTCAGCTTTCTAGTGTTTTAGTTCTGTTGTTTTAAATCTGTATTTTAAACCTCGGTATTGCTGCTAGCTTTTATTCTGGTTGTACTGTTATATTGTGGTTTTAAGCTTTCATATTTTAGACTGTTTTTATTCTGTACGTTGTGGTGTTAATTTTTGTGAGCCACCCAGAGAGCTTCAGCTATTGAGCGGTTCATAAATGTAATTAATAACTAAGGGAGCAATCCTATTCAGATAGGCAGCCGCCTCCAAACTCAGAGGCAACCAGCTATCCAATGCAGGGCAGGAGAAGCATGGAGGGGATCATTCCCTCTGTGCTTCTCCTGCCCTGCATTTTCAGCTAGACAGTCAAGTGCGGGAGGGCTGAGCAGGGGAGGAGGCTGGTGTACGACACATTGGATGTGTCGTACAGGCATTTCTATGCTCCCCACCCCGGAATGCCCCTTTTCAGCCACTCCGCACTCTTCTTGCAAACGTGGAGGATGGGGCTGTTCTGCATTGCCTCGGAGGCAGCGCAGAAGTGGGGAGAGGTCAGTTCTCCAGGAACCAACCTCAGAGCGTGGGCTCTGAGGTCAGTTCCTGGAAAACCAGATATCCTATGGCTGTCTAGCCACTGTCTAGCGGCCTTAGGATTGCTCCCTAAATAAATAAATAAATAAATAAATAAATAAATATTGGAGTAATATGATTGGATTGTCAGGCACCATACACAACTGTCTTGCAGCTGTAGTTTGGACCACTTTGAATTGCATCCCAAAGCAAACTGCTAGCCACTTTATGTTCTTGAAACACTGTAGAGCCCTTAATCCTAGATGCTGGGGACAAACACTGGGGAAGGCTTGCTGCCTTTATGCCCTGCTTATGAGCTTCCCAAAGGCACCTGGCTGACCACCGCTGGTAACAGACTACTGGGCCAGACAGCTACAGCTCCTACATTCTTAACTGGGTTTGTGGCTCACAGCCTAGATCTAGATGACCAATTAACTTAAGAAGTGCAGACTTTTTTATCTCTCTTGACTGTAGGCTATTTGAATAGTTCATTTCTAAACTAAATTATACTAGTCAGGTAAATCTGACATCTGAAATAAATTTAGAGATTAATGTTGATTTGCGCCTGGGAAAATGAACTAGATGGAGCAAATCCAAATCATCCTAAATATAATTAGGCTGGGGATTGTTTTTGGGTTTTTTTCCTGAAGAAAAATTATCTAACAGCAAACCCCCTATCTCCATTAAGTGTTGTGGGAATTTTTTCCCACTGCTGCTTGGTTTTCTTGATGACTCTTCTCAATCTGATTATTTTTCCCAATCCAAATTTAGAAAGCAACTCGGTATGATGCATACGTGTGTGTGTCTCCTTGTGCCTGCATTATTGCACAAGGGCGCAAATGGGCGTGACTGCGAGTTCTCTCCCCACCCCCACCCCGCCCTTTCACTGTCCATGCTGCCTTTCCTAAAATGGAATGTATATTTGAAATGCATGAGTTTAAGCACTGACTGCCCTTAAGATACGCCACCCCAAGGCAAGCAGCATGGAACGCCAGTGGAAGCGGGTGGCTCCCATTTCAGTGAGTCTGTGAATCCACTCCAGATTTCAGTCAGAACCACTCAGAACTCTAAAGGAGCTACCCAATGTGCTGAACGCAATCCCCCCCAAAATGAGTTCAGGACCTTGGATAGCTCCTTTAGAGTTCTGTCTGGTTCTGACTGAAACCCAGAGCTGATTCACAGCTCCACTAAATTCAGAATCACCAGCCTCCACTGTGGAAAACAAACCCCACACCTGTGAAGCCAATATCCACGTTAGAATTATATTATGCCCTAAACATGTGGATCACATTTCTCCCCGATACCTTAAAGGTCAACAAGGTTCTCTTATCAAAACTCAACAGCCAAGTTAGAAAAGGCTATCAATGGCTACTAGTCCTGATGGCCATGTGCCACCTCCAGTACCAGAGGCAGTGAGCCTATGTACACCAGTTGCTGGGGACTGTGGATGGGAGGATGCTGTTGTGCTCATGCCCTGCTTGTGGGTTCCTGGTTCACTGTATGAACAGAATGCTGGACTAGATGGACGCTTGGTCTGATCCAGCATGGCTCTTCTTATGTTCTTACGTTCTTTGAATTACTTTTAAGATGCATATATTTTTTATTTTTTATTTGTATTTGAAATATTTTTATTCCACTCCTCAGCCAAAAAGGATCCCAGAGTGGCTGACATATAATCAATTAAACAAGACACTATTAGATAGCTGGAGACTCTATATTTGGCGTAAGCAACCCGGTGCCCTCCAGATGTTTCAGAATACAACCCCCATAAGTCCCACACAGCATAGTGGCTGGTAAGGGATTATGGGAGTTGTACAACATCTGCTCTATGGGGTTAGGTAGGAAGTCAGTTGAAGGTGCAATCCTATGGTTCCTGGGGTACTGTCCCAGTGGCCATAGCAAAGATTGTATCTCCCCCTCCAGGGTTGGAGAGAGAGGTCTGTCCGTGGAGGGAGTGATTCAACCTTTGATTCCCTCTTCTCTGGCCATGGCTTGTTTTAGGGTTATTTGAGGGTTGTCTAACCCTCAAACAACCCCCTACCGAGTTTGCATGACGTGACAAGCCATGGCAAGCTGGGTGCCTGCAGGCACCATGCAAAAACGGCACCTGGCATGATGCGACAGCCCCCATGGGTAGATTAAGCCGTAGTGGACTGTGGTGTCATGCGAACCAGGTCAATATTCGAAGTTGAAAATGTTTCATTAAGCCCTGGAGCACGTGGGCCAAATTTCCTGCTGATATCTTACTTGTCAACAGAGTTGCCCTATCAGAAACAAGCAAATTGACTGGCTAAGCAAAATGCCTTGCTTCTCTCAGCCAACTCGTGCCGTCATCGTGCCGTGATGTTTCCCCCCATTCTCTCCACCGCTCCATGCTGATGTGTCTACTCCAGCTTTGATGGCATGACTCTGTTGGGCCTCAGGCATTTGTTAAGGAATTTAACAATTCCTTAATTGCAGGAGTGGGCCGAGGTTGCAATTGCCTTCACATCTAAATTACCACGGTAATGTAAACATGCAGCAAGGGTCACCTTCACACACAACATTTTTTCCATATGTAGAAATCATATCCAACACACACATATGTACAGACATATAAGTATCCAGATCGTACATGCCAGCCACACTGGCTGGGGTGATGGAGTTGTAGTCCCCCAGTTCTGAAGGGCACCTGGCTGGGGAAAGCTGGAATAAGCCCTCAAATGTAAAGCAGGTAAATGTATTGTGCTGTAAATGCATGCACTGAGAAGCTGTTCCAGCATGCACATTTTTTTAGCAATTAGACATGATCTGTGTATTACTTATGTATCATACAGTCCTTATTAAATGCCCACGGGGATCCTCGAGTGCCCAAGACAAGGTGGATATTATTAATTTCATAAAGCAAACTTAAATACAAACATTTAAGTAGGAGAAAGTGGAATAAAAAGAAGACGGCCATGATACAAATCAAGGAATGTGATCAAATAAAAAAAGAAAAGCACTCAATATATCCATATTATCAGCTTTCCCATTAGGGAGCATTGGGGAACTGGTGGCCCTCCAGATGTTGATGGACTACAACTCCCATCACTCCAAGTTATTGGCCATGTTGACTGGGGCTGATGTGAACTGGAGTCCAACAACATCTGGAGGGCCACAAATTCTCCCCAGTCCTGCCATATTGGGATAATTGTATGGAATTTTAAACATAGGGCTTTAAATGAAAACAACAGCCCTATATCGAGACCCTCCTCTCCTTCATTCACCCTACCCTGGTACTGTTTAAAACTGAGTCACAACTAATTTTTTTACATGAGGCATTTATTATGCACTCGTAATTCCCTACTCATGGTTGTTTGTGGGTTCTTTAGACAACATCATGACCCTCCAGTTTCACTTTTCTCTGTAAACAGAACTTTCAGTGACTTTTTTTTAGAGCAGGGAAAATGAGGTATTATTTACGATGGTGAAAGAAAATGCTGTTTCTACTTGTGTATTTGCAGTATTCTGCTATACCACAGTGCCACCTAGAGTTTATGTAGTGGAAAAGCAGGAAAGGAAACACTCCTCGTGCAGTGCTCGGATCTCAATTCTGTGACAAAACCAAAAGTAGATGCCGTGGATTAACAGCCTCATGTAGAAAAGCCCAAAGAGAACCAGGCATGAATCAAAACACTTTGGGATCTTCACATTGTTCGAGCCAGCCCTGGGTGGGGCTAATATAGGATTGGTGCCATAGGGTGCTAATTCCATAAACTCTGGAACATGGAAATGGAAGTTGATATTCACTCTGGGTTTTTGTAGAGCACCTACTTGGGGACCTGCTCCAGCATCTTCTTTAAGGAGATCTGGAAGGGACCCATTGTTCCCATTTGTCTCTCCCTCTGCGCACTCGTTCATATCATGGATGATTATTCCCGCCCCAGATGCCATCTCATGGGGAGACTAGAGTGCTCTGGAACTCTCTTCTAATTATTCAGTTGTAGGCTGCTTTAGGTTTCAGTTCACATGGTGCTGAATTTGATGGTTGATGGTGCTGGATATACTGCATGTTTAATTTCTGTAAACTGCTGTGAAATGTTGGATGAACAGTGATATCGACATTTTGTCTATAAAATAAATAAAATAATAAAAGCATACCATTCAATGAGCCTAGCACAGGCATGAATGAAGATCAAAGGTACAAATCCCTTTGTGTCAACAAAAATGGGGGCGAATGTTTGGCAATGTGCAGGTAATATACCCTGTTTTTACAAGGGTACATTACCACACTGAAGGCATGGAGGAGGAGGAAGCAGAGCCGTGAGTGCTGATCCAACAGTCGACGTCCTGTACAATGGAGGCTGGTGGCTCCGATGTCTGTAGTGTGGTGAATCTGCTCCAGGTTTCAGTTAGAACCAATTCGTACCTTGGATCGCTCCTTTAGAGTTTTGACTGAAACCCATAGCGGATTCACTGCCCCACGGACATCGGAGCCACCCTCCTCCTCTGCTTGCACCCCGACCTCTGTGTATTCCAGGGAAGGTCTGAGCAGGGAGCCTACGCATGTACAGCCAATCATGTGGAGGTTGGAGGGCAGGGTCCTTCTCACCCCCCATGAACCCCTGAAGGGCTTTTTGTGAAAAGGGCTGTTGATATAGTTATCGGGAGGCATAAAAGTAAAGGCAAGAAATGTTCCTAAAATACACTGCTTTTTTGGCAATTTAAACTTTAATAATTCAAGAGAATCTTTCCCCGCTTCCCCCATGAATTTGGGTGGCTGTGTGTCCTCTTTTACAGAGGACTGTCCTCTCTTTGAAGTCATCTTCTACTTGAAGGGTTGTCCAGACCAATTCCAGTTTAAAGATAACTAACCATAAGAACTGTCGCCCATCAACAATTGCCACCTAGACAGCAGGCAGGCAGGTCACCTGGTCACAGTCTTGCACGTTAGGGTGAGATGTACTCTGTTTCTATTCAGGGCACCATCCTATGGATGTTTAGACAGAAAAAAAATCCTACAACAGCCAGCATGCCCCAGCTAACCATGCTGGTTGGGGCTTGCTAGGCATTGTGGGGCTTTTTTCTGTCTAAGCATGCATAGGATTGCACCTTTAATTTTCCAGTAATTATGTCGAAATCGGCACCTATACATATAAATTACCATGTGCACATTTTATGCAAAGTTGTGTCCTCTTTTGACCTTTTTGGTGACACATTTCCTCTTTTCTTTCTCTTAAAATATACTATTATTTTTTTTGGGGGGAGCAATATAAAGTTTAATAATTCAAGACCTTTAAACCATGCTGAGAATCTCTCCCTACTCCCCACTTCCCACAATCTGAAATGGTGCTCCTGAATCAACTGTCTAAGCACTAGCTTGATTCCAACAGAGCATAAGATGGGTCCCTGGCTGACAAAAGCAGCTAGTTTCAGCCATTTTTGGTGTTGTGCCTGACAGTGTTCCATATGTGATAACTGATATAGTCTACGTTCATATTAGACATCTCTTGGCCCTTGGGGCTTGAAGAAAAGAACAGAGAGGAACTCGTATCTTTTATTATAGGATAATATGCATTTGCATATCTGAGGTAGTTTTTCCCCCTCACAAAATGCACACAGCTGTTTGCCAATTGCAAAACGCCAACTGCCCAAATATTTCATGTCAACTTGCCTCAATATAAGTTGTAAGAGTGATCGGTTCTGATACATTAAACTCCAGGAACAGATGTTCCCTTAGCATATACATGCATTTATAAATATCCAGCCACAAAACGTATTCTAATATACATAAATACATGTAAGGTATGTGTACACATTCATATGCAGTGTAGAATTCCACTGTGTGTAAGACTGAGAGGGAAAAGAACAAATTGTTCACTTTGCAGGCTCAGCTTCGACGGTGTGTCCTCTGAATGTTCATGAAATAATATTAACATGAAGTTATTATTTTAATAACTCCAATCGATGGGTCTTGATTCAGACAGGGTTAAGCACATTCTTAACTCTCTCCCCATTGCTTGACTGGATTTCGCCTAAGACTTACACCCAGTTTAATGCAGACTGAGTCCAATATTCGTCATATTTACCTAGACCTGCTGTAGCATATTGGCTTGAAAATGTGCTCTAGGAACTCTCTGGTTAAGCCAACCATTCTCTCCCCCTGGGCTGGAAAACCCAGTGAATAGTCCTGTAAAAATGGGAGAGGAGAGCAATACAGGGCCTTATATCCCTTCAATGACTCATGCAAAATGCACAAACTACGGTACATAATGAGTTTAAACACAAATAATGAGTTTAAACACAAAGCCAAAAGGAAGCACTTTTCTTACACAATACAAAATTAAACTTGTAAACCGGACCAGAATCAGAAGCTGTCATTGCTTGCTTTCAGTGCTCTTTTCGGCAGAAGTAATTCAAATCGATTGACCTTTGCTTTCAGTCGTGTTCATGCTCATGATAAAAATCTAATGTCGACACCTTCAGAGATCACAATCAGATCAGCACAACTTAAAAACGGGACCAGGTTGTTTTGAATGCACTAGAATGACACCTAAGGCCCTTCTGGTGACTCTTGAGATTAAGTGATGGTGATCAGGCTCCTTTGCACCAAGCATGTCAAAAAATACTAGCTTGTGAAAAAGAAAGAGAATGAATTGATCCACTCTATGTGCTGTCACCAGACCCAATCGGACTACATACTACAGGCTAAAAAGGACTTGAGTGCTTGCTCAAGTCAGGGGGCCAAATGATAAAATAACTCTCCGCTGCCCTCTAGAGGACTGTGAACAAGAACATCGTGATGCCTTTACACGTGCCGCACAATCCCAGGCATGTTTACTATAAAGGAAGAATCACTGTGTTCAATGGGGGTTGCTCCCAGGAAAGTGTAGATAGGACTGCAGCCCAAATGTGCTTTGTCTCTGCACATTAGAGCCAATCGCACACTTTCTTAAATGGGTACCGGAGTGATGTATCACCTGTTCAAGACATTTAATTCTACAAAACTCAGTTCTTCTGGCTGAGTTTTTTTTTTTTTAAATCAAACTTTGAACTGTTTCGTCTCCTGAAACCTCTGCCATAAACCTTGGACTAGCTACAGATGTGAGAAAGCCCCCTGAGAAATGTCACTAATCTTACTGAAGCTCTTATGGCTTCTCTCAAAGTTCCTCAAATGTTTTGCTTGATGAGACCCTGCCAAATTCACTTGAAAGGGCACTGGAGGTGATTTTGGGCTCCTTCACACAGAGCTTTTATCCTGCGATTGAGATTGCTCCCTCATAGAAGTTTGAGGGCTCTTTACATGCCACCATGACCCTCCAGGGCGTCTCCTGCACTAAGTGCCTTTTGTTTCGTTTTTAAATAGATTGCAGATATTGAGCTATCAAATTACCCCACTTGTGTTCCGTTTCAGTTTCCTCCGTGAAAAGAGGAAAAGTGGCAAGAAGAGGAGTGAGATCAATGAAAGATAATGGAAGACTCAGATATGGGGAGAAGGGGGAGGAGGGAAGGAAGCACACGTAAAGGGAGTCAGTGATGATCCTGCATTTAAAACGGAAGCAGAAAGCCCTGTTTTAAATGCAGGATTTTAGGGTGGTGTAGAAATGCCCTTTGTGGTGGTGGTCAGTGCGGGGTGGGGACCCTAAAGCTTTTGTGTTGTCACATGTAACTGTCATCAGAATGAAAGGGTGTACAATACTACCATAGTAGGGTTATATTCAATAATAGTCTAACTAAAATCCCATTCATTTCAATGGATCTACTCTAACATTGGATTCAGCCCTTAGGACACTTTGACCTACAATTTGTATCTAAAACTGGAGGTAATCAGTTGTGTCTTCTGCATACCCAGAAAGCACAACCTCTAACCTGACCTTGAATCAGTGCTCTCACCACTGATGTGTGTTGATGGTATCTGCGCTTCCTCACCAGAGAGAGAAAGAAAATCTCAATATGCTCAGAGTCACTCTCTAAGGGGTTTGCAAATAAAAAACAAATAATATCTAAAATATATATTACATTACATTATGTTAATTCAATTTATGACATGCCCATATACAAATACTCTAGGTGGCATACAAAGTTAAAAACAATTTAACAAAAAATCCAACAACAACAACACAGCTTAAAAACAGTATACAGAAGTCAGCAAAAGGAACAAGAGTTCTAAAAAGGGAAGGCCTGAGGGAATAACAGAGCCTTTGATTCCCGCTTAAAGACCTTCCAAGAGGTTAGCAGGTGCATTTCAACTGGCGGGTCATTCCACAACTGAGGGGTGGCAATATCAAAACAAACCATCATTAAGCACCCATGGGACAAAAGTCAGCAGGAAGGCGACAATATTGTCTGGCAGGAGAGAAGGGTCCACAGCCACCACCTGTCTCTGGTAGCCGTAAGCTTCAGCTCTGATGGCGGAAGCACTTGGAGCAGGGTCTCCCCTGAGAATCATCGGAAAAGGGGAGGTTCATATGGGAGCAGGTGATCCTTGAGATATTTAGACCCCAGACCATTAGGGCTTTATAGTGTAGAACAGCCTCCCCCAACCTGGTGTCTTCCAGATGTGTTGGACTGCATGCTGCCTGGGAATGATGGGAGTTGGAGTCCAGCACATCTGGAGGACACAGGTTGGGGGAGCCTGGTTTAGAACTAGAACTCTGACTTGTATCAAGAAACAAATGAGCAACCAGTGGCAATCTTTAAGCACCGCACAGATTTACTTCTCCTAGTTCACAGCTACTTAATTCTGAACCAGCTGAAGTTTCTGAACAGTCAACACACATACAACACATGTCATTAATCTAACTTGGACACTCTCAGGGTATGGATTACTGTGGCAAGATCATGTTTATTTAAGAAGCACTGCAGCTGGCTCACCAAGTGAAGTCACAGACAACATGTGGGCATTAATCTCTAAAGCCAATATGTACACCCCAAAATATGGATCCAGTCCTTCAGGTGGAGTACAGCTCGATCCAGAACAGGACTGTTCCTAATTCCCAAATCATTAGCCATCTACACCTACCAGTGGGACCTCTGACTTGCGTGAGCACCATCACCAACTCCAGACACCTGTTCAGGGCATTCAACACCTCATTGAAGCAAAGACATAGATCTGAGTGTCATCAGCATATTGTTGTCACCTTACTCCAAATTCCTGCAAGACATCTCCCATGGCATTCATGTAGATGTTAAAGACCATGCAAGGCAAGATGGAACTCTGCAGAACCTCGTAGCATAAATTAGGGATGACTGTTGCTGGGAAATCATTGTGGAACTCCATCATGGAGTTCCACAGCGTGTAGGACTCGATTTGTATTTGTGAGCCAACCTGCGGCCATTTCCCCAAACTCCAGGAACTTCTTTTGTGTGGGTATGGGGGGGGGGGTGCTGAGCCATAATCTGCACAAATAGCTCAGAAATTTGTGCAAATTGTGGAACTTGAAAAACAATGTGTAAAATGCCCAGAAAACTGCAAACTGGCCCAACTTGCTGCAGGCCAAGTTGAGCACCACAGCAGGAATGGAGTCCAGGGTGCCGAACCTTTGAAAACCCATTGAACCCCTCCCCGCAAACAGATGTCTCTGACATCCTTAGCATAAATACCATGGGGCAAAGGAGTAGTCTTCCAGCATCACTTACTGGAAGTAGGAAGTAGCCCATCAGAAAGGAACCACTGGAACATGGTGTCCCTGGTTCCCAACCCAAACAGCTGGTTTAGAAGACCAACATTGCCAGTGGGAGATTCAGATCAATCAAAAGCATTGCACTCCCTATTACTCTCCTGGCAAAGGTGGTCCACCAGGGTGAGCATGGCAATTTCAGCACAAAATCAGGCTGGAAGCCAGATGGTGGTGAGTCTAAGGACACAATCCTATACATACTTACCCACGCACATGTCTCACAGAACTCAATGTGGCTTGCTTCTGGATAGACATGTATAAGATTGCACTGCAAATCAGTTAGCCCAGGAATGTATAAAGTCGATCCACAATCCCTCAGTCAAGTGCTTAAAAGGGGAGATTTGTGACTAGCCCTTTTTGACTAGTTGGCAGAATCATCAGAGTCCAATACGGGCTTCTTCAGGAGCAGCCTCACAGCTGCTTCTAGACAACTGGGACTACTCCCTCTTTCAAAGCCAGCACAGTAAGCAATCACTTGATATACTGACACTGGTGGAAATGCCCTATTTTATTTCTTGATAACATTTAATTATTTCTTTAAAGGAGGAGGAGGAAGGAGAAGGAGAAGACGAAGATGAAGAACACGCATTTCACTCTTTTCCCTAACATGATAACCATCAACCTTAAGTCTACAAGGGCACAATCCTATGTATGTTTAGACAGAAAAAAGGCCTACAACTCCCATGGCTGGCTGGGGCATGCTGGGAGTCGTGGGCCTTGTTTTCTGTCTAAACATGCATAGGATTGTGCCCAAGTGAATGTTCATTTTACAAAGATGTCACAACTCAGCACTTTGTACATTATTGGCATGTTGTGGCATTTTAAGAGCCAGAATTACCTTGAGGCCTTGGCAAACCATATTTGTGACAAATGCAAGATACCTCTGTCTCTGTCACCACCTTAGGATATATATAAACTCCATGCCGCATGGAGTTTTCTATCATAGGTCTTTCTAGCGTTACCATACAGTAGGGATGCAGAATCTCAGGCTGAGGGAGCATGCCAGAGTTGCCCCGATGGCCACACCTCCTTTCCCTGATTACCGATGTTGGGGTGGTTTCCCGGGTTTTGTGCAGTTATTCCCTCCCTCCCCCTGCCCCAATTCTAAAATGCCTCGGCTAAGTCTTAGTTACTGCCAGTAAGAGCATTCAACTGAAATATGCTGGCATTTTTGACCCTACCCCTTTTGCCCTCAGCCTCATCCACCACTGGAATGTGGGCTCTGAGAACTTCTTTGAAATGGAATTCAGCCCTTGGGCTGAAAACAGTCCAACGTACAATCCTGCCGCACAGAAATATGTCATCATGATGAAGATACTACTATTGCCACATTGATAGGTCTTAATTTGAGAGAAGGGCCTCCAAGGTTTAGCCCCCTGAAACCTCTTCAAGTGTTAAAATAAAGTCCTGAAACACTAATGTTAGTGCCTCTGGGCCTATACAGAGTTCATTCCACTCAGCCTTGAATAACCACAATTAGTTCCCCCACATGTCTGGTATTAAGAGGCAGGGCACTCAGGGCAGGAGATTTGTCTTTTAGGCATGTTTGCGTCCCTGCATCTGAGCTATAAATTAAGCATGGCATACTTGACAAGTCCCCACATGACAATGTCATCTAGACCCACTATGGGGAACACCAACTTTGGTGACCAAAAAGAATTATACAGCAACTACAGGAAGAAACCTATATGCAACCCCCGCCTCCCATCTAAACCAGCCTTCCCCAGCCTGATGCCCCCTAGATGTTTGGGACTTCAACTCCCATCAACCCCAACCAGCATAGCCAATGGTCAGGAATGCTGGGAGTTGTGATCCAAAACATCTGGATTGCACTAGGTTGGGAGAAGATGATCTAAACTCTAGACACAGAGGGAAATTCAAATGATTGTTCTCAGAAGGCAGAAACCACGTATGTTCTGTGAATGAACTGAACTGTCCCACCTCAAATTAGCATGATTTGTACATTCATCTCCAGACTCTTCTGCGTAATGACAAGTTCTGTTTCCACCTAAGATTCAACCTAGATGAGACATTAATCAGGTTTTTGAATCTCATGCTTGGAATTTTCTCCTCTAAAAAAAAAAAAAAATGAACACCAGACATGGGCCCCTAATCCAGACTGGCCAGTGATGCAGAGGAGGGGAGATTAATCCTTCTCTTCCCCTCACCTCTCTCCACCCCAGTACACAAAAACAGCTGCTATTTGCTGCTGTAAGTCTTCTATCTTACATGAGTTCTACACAAATCAAGTAGAACTGACGTCAGGGCTTTGCCTACCTTGCAAGTTAATATACTTTCTATACAACCATATTCCTAGAAGACTTGATGCCAAAGCCATAAATCAGCACCTTGCTGGATTAAACCAATTAAATCACAATCATAAACCGGCACCTCTCTGGATTAAACCAATTAACAGCACAATCTTAGGCAGAAGTCAGTTCTGTTGTAGCCTTACCGCAATCTGCTGCCCTCCAGATGTGCTGGATTGCAACTCCCATAATTCCCAGAGTGGGGACCATTTTGAGGAAGGCTGCTCTATTGAGTTCAATGAGACTTACTCCCAGTAGTGCAGCTAGATAATTTTAGACCCTGGACTTTACAGTCTGGGGAGGGGGGGGGACATGACACACAATTCACATTTCTCCCTCCCCCCATTAATCCATGCTTTACATCTGCTTCTACATTCATAGAGCATCTCTACACCAGCCTAAAATCCTGCATTTAAAATTGGGCTTTCTGCTTCCATTTTAAATGCAGGATCACGACAGACTCCCTTTACATGTCCTTCCTTCCCCCCCACTTCCCCCTCCTTTCCCCCCTTATCTGAGTCTTCCATATGTTTCATTATACAACCACTAGATGGCGCTGTGCTTGAGCTCCTCTTATTGCCACTTTTCCTCCCTTCACTGAGGGAACTCAAGCAGAACTCAAGCGCTGTAATTGGATAGCTCATTACCTCTGATCTATTTAAAAATGGAATAAAGGTCATTTAGTGCAGGAGATGCCCTGGAGGTTGATGATGTCATCTAAAGGACCCGGAAACTTCCATGAGTAACCCATCTCAATAGCAGGATAAAAGCTCTGTGTGAAGAAGCCCCTGATAAGTTAGAACAACAACGAAAACAAAACTGTTTGCCAAGCCTGATTTAAAAAAAAAAAAATCAATAGTACTCCAAGCATGGGCAGTTCTGCATTTTAGACTCACTTAAATCATAGCATCATCATGACTACAGGAATAAAATGGAGTTTGCTGCTGTTGCCCTGATGCCCTCATCACCTGCTGCTCTCTGGGTGGTCATTGGTGGGACTGCTGGGCTGCAGAGCCCTGGAGATCACTGAACAGTCAGCGTCCAAGGCTTCTTCCGCCCAGACTGAGAAATTAGAAGACTGAGAAATTAGAAGCTTTCCCCGTCCTTCAGTTTCCAAACAAGCCGAAGATATCTTGGTGGAGAGCATGTCTGAACCAAGCCCCAGAAGAAGGAAAAAACATCCTTGGCAACCAGCTACCAGATTAAAAAGGCAGGCTAAACCGCTTTTGAATAAACGGGTGACCTCACTGGAACACTGCTGGTGTGGCCAATATGCTTTGCTCAGAGCCAGATGTAACGTGATGTGAAAAATTTAAGCTGGTGCTGAAAAGAAAAGAAAAAACGCAAAATTAAAATCAGGTGTCTACTCTGATCCACCTCCAGTGTGAGCCACACAAGCATTCCAAATTAGCATGGCTTCCACATCAGTTTCGATTATTAGCCAATGTCCTCTCTAAATGCACTATTTAATTCATTTTCAGTGTTACAGAAGTATTGTGGGGGGATTGAAAAAGCAGTAACATATTCTGATGTGGCAACACACAAATATTTTCATGCATCATGGCATCTTGGTAAAAGAAAGCCATCAGAAACAGGATTTTCCTGTTGGCAAGGAGACAGTGTATTTGCTTAAAACAACAGCCTTATGTTTCTGCAATATTCAACAGGTACAAACAAGGAAACATACTGCTAGATGAAACAGAGGAAGGAGAACTCTCTACAGGGATTACAGCCTGACATTTACAGACACAGCTCAAAACATTGCAGTGAGTGACAAATAGAGTTGAAAACTGCCCAGGTATTTTAAATAACTTGATCATTCCCCTATGCTGATGTTTCCCAATACTGCAATAAGCCTGTAATTCTTGCTGTGTTTTATTTAGTAACATAATAAATTAATTCCCAATTTAGTAGCACAAACTTTTACATTTCGTTTTTCTAGGGGGGTTGTTTCTTTAGGTTGTTGTTTTTTCTCCCCTCTAAGTATCTTTCAGGTTTTTTGAAGTGATTGTCCAGGCTTGATTCTCAATTTCCACTAAGCCACATGCAATTTCAGTCAGAGTCACCATGTGTTTGCATTTGTATCAAAATCTTCAAAACAACTTACAAGATGGGGGTGGGGGGTTGTTTCTTTTTGTTGTGGTGAAACCCAGTGAGTACAGTCAGTTACGGATTACCAATGTAAGGTTTAGTGCAGAACAGGAGTACCACACTAAACTATACACTTTTAAACCTCCTACCCTCACGGCCTCACCCCAATTTTGACTGTGTCCTTACAGGGAAGAGGAGGCAGTGCATAGCTTTATTTTATTTTAAGAAGAAAGGTGCTGCACTCCAGCCATCTGCCCTGTTCCTTAATTTTAGATATGTACGGATAGGCTGTTCATTGATTGATTGATGCATTTCTGAGCTGTCTTTCAAGACTACTGTCTTCCCAAGGTGGCTTACAGCATAAAACATGCAATTCTATGGGTTGCATCTATTGTTAGTCTAACTTAAGTCCCATTCATTTCAGTGGGTCTGCTCTCAATAGGACACAACTACCATTGGCTACAACCCTATCAATAACAAATTAATAAAGTCATAAATTAATTGGGGAAAAACCAATTTAGAATAACCCAGTAGCAAAAGCAGCATGCATAATTAAAAGAAAACCATCAGTTGAAGGTGAAAGAAAATAGGTTTTTCAAACCCCCTTAAAAGCAGGAACAGATGGGGCCAGTCGTAGATTTCTTGGGGGCTGGGTTGCTTGTTCCACAGAGCAGGGGCCACCACTCACAATGTTCTGTGTCAAAAGCCTGCTGACTTGACAGGTCTTAGTAGTGGGCCAGTGGGCAGAGTTTCTGATGATGATCTTAGCACATAGGCAGATTCATAAGGGTCTCTGTGGTTCATATAAGCTGGACCTGAGTCGTTTGAGGTTTTAAACATCAAAACAAGCTCTTTGAATTGGGCCCAGAAATACACCAGCAACCAGTGCAGCTGGTACACTACCCATGTAATATGATTCTGCCTTCTAGCCACAACGGTGAGGGAGAGACAGGTCCTTGTACACACTCAGAGGTATTTCTCTTGTATTACTCCATATCTGTTGTTGTTTCTTAAGGGGCATCTTTGCAGCTGAAAAGGTGTGGTGCTGAATGGGCATGGTTAAGGGAAGGAAAGGGTGTGGGTTACAAGACCAGCCGTACCTGCAAGAATGTTTTTTTTTCTACTTGTACCTCCCAATATTTCTTTCCTTAAACAACCTAGCACTTCATGTTATCATACCCTTGCTTTCTGTCCATAGTTATTCAATCTTAGGATTGCCCCTTACCCCCAGGTGGGATAAAAAGTGATCCTACTGTTGTCAAAAACACTATTCTGCTGCCATTTTGTCTGGGAAGATGATCAACTAAGCATGTAGCAAACTAGGACAAAGTGCACTTGAAAGTTCTTCTCTGAAGCCCTCTATTGAGATGGACAAGGGAGTGTCCACACTCTCTATACCAGGGGGTACACGACATGTGGCCTGCAGGCCACATATGGCTCTCGCCACAGCCAAAAAATTGCTGTATTATCACTATGAAGCACTAAACAGGCCAAATTTAGCTTGTTCTGAAGATAACTTTAACCCATATAGCGCCACAAAGCACTATACAGGTCACATCTCGCTTCAAAACATGCTACCTTTGGCCCCTTTAGCACTCTCCAGTGCTAACACAGCCATTTTCTTTGGGGAAAATGTATTTTCAGCCACCCAGCAGTGCCCATGGAATACAGCCCATGGGTGTCTGAGAGGGTGAGAATGGCCCCCAGATCCCATGAAGTTGCCTACCCCTCCTCTATTCACTTAGAATACCTTCTAAGGACCTTCCGGAGTCATTAATGCCCAACCGTCCTCCAGTTGCTAATGTAATCAAAACAACACAGCGTGGGTGTTCCTAGGCACTTAAAAGATGCACGGCCCAGTTGCACAGGGCACATTTTATCTGCATAAAATCTGCATATGCTAATGGGTATGTGTACGTGTATATATAATATATATGGAAATCTAGAGATAATTACTAGGATTTATTTAAATTTTACAGGAGGCAAAGCCAGCCAAATAATATCTCATCCAAATTATCTCTATAAAATTAATTCTTCAGTTAATTTGCACCCTAACCTCTGAGAGTCCCCTCAGTCTTCTAGGAGTCTCTTTTCCCAAGTTCCTGCTGTGCTTTCTTTGTGAATTTTCCTGGCAGACACGCTGACTGGGTTTAAATATCCCACTGCAGCCTGTTGTGGGTTATTTATCCTACGATGAGTCCCAGGACGCATGGGTTCCAGGTTAAATATGAACCCCCGCTCAGGGGTTGCCATGTTGTGTGAACCGAGCAAGTGTGGGTTATGCAAGGTTTAAACAAACCTAACCCTAAAACAGTCCATTGGTTTTGTGAGGGTTGTTTAACCCTCGCATAATCCACACTCACCAGGTTTACATGACACGACAACCCCAGAGTGGGGGTTGTATATTCAAAATGGTGGCTACAAGCACCCCACACGCACTGCGACCTCATCGTGGGTTAAATAACCCATGGTGGGCTGTTGTGCCATGTGAACAGCCCGTCTGCTTAACTCAGTTCTGGAGCTTCTGGCTGGGTGCCCATTCCTGCACCCCTGAACCCCCAAACTCCAAGTGATTCCAGAAGACGTTTTGTTGGGATAAATTCACCTTGACTGACTGGACTACCAGCTTGGAGGGCTTCTTTTCAGCCCTCACACATCCAGTGAGCTCCATCCAGCAAAGCCTTGCGGTAAATGAGGAAGGTCTCTTCTTTTTACCTGCTTTTTGGATTTTACCCTGACACTAAGGATCCTTAATTCCCCTTCCCTACTTGAACAGAGCATAAGCAAGGAAAGGCTAGCTTTCAGCTCCCACAGCAATTCCCCTTTCCTTTCACCCTGGAAGCTAAAGACTTCTGTTTTAGAGAGATTTGGTGGCAGACCCATGTGATGTAATCACCTGAGGCAGCGCAGTAGAGCCAGGGCTCCCAGGGATGCAGAGCCAGCCGGGGGCAGTACCGCCCATCTCCGAATCCCCACTCCCTCTGAGCTTAGCTGCAATCCACGCAGTAGCTGGGAGGGATTTTCCCAGCAACAAAATATTGTTCCTTGTTATAATGTAAAGTATTTTGTGATGGCGTGGTCTTGAATGGGTAGTTAATAGCCATTAGCTTTTCAGAAGAACTTCTGGAGGAGATGAAAACCACTAGAACTGATTTGTTGAAATGGATCAACACTGCTGCCTGCAATGTTGGGCTGTCCTTAGCGATGTAGAGATGTAAAATTTCTGGAAATGTTGAGGCCATGGGGGAAAAAAACCTGTGTTTTTCTCCTTTTTTCCGGGGAAAAATGGAAATTTTAAGGAAAAATGAAAAATAAGCAATACTTTTTTTTTTTTAGCACTCTTTACAGATCTAAAGTCACTTTGTTGCGTTAAGACAGCCTTCCCCAACCTGGTGCCCTGCAGATATTTTGGACTTCAGCTCCCATCAGCCTCCAGCAACATGGCCAATGGTCAGGAATGCTGGGCACTATAGTCCAAAATATCCAGAGGGCACCAGGTTGGGAAGGGCTGCTTTAGGAAAATAAGTGGAGTGGCCAAAATGGGGCATTTGGGGGGCGTTCCGGGGCAGGAAAGGCTGAAATGCCGGTACAACACATCCTATGTGTCATCCGGCAGCCTCCTTCCCCATTCTGCCTTCCCACGGCTAGACAGCCAAAATCAGCTATCTAGCCGCAAATGCAGGGCAGGAGAAGCGCGGAGGGAGCGATCCGAGTTCAGAGGCAGCTGCCTATCCCATAGGATTGCGCCTTTAGTAAAAGTGTAATTCTAGTCTGAATAGATTAGAACTACATTAAATGACTGCCACAGCATCAGAAACACAGGACTCTATAGAACAAAACCCAAGCTGTCAAGAATGCACATTTACTGTCAAGGATGCACAGTGGTGACTCTACTCACATGTTGGGAAACTGAACATAAATGTCTATCAGTAAATTATACTTTAAATAAATAATGTTAATAAGGAATGAAAGAAATAACTATCCCGAGAGTCTTACAGAGAGAATATATATATATATATATATATATATATATATATATATATATATATATTCCTTTATGGCTTCATTATTTCCAGACATTTTACATCTCTAGTCTTTCTATAAAACTGTTATTACATAGTTTTTAGAAATCATTTGGGGGGGAGTAAAGGCTGGGTAACAATATATAAATACTTTGTCTTAAATCCTAAAAGAAAATATTTCATAATCCAAAACTATTCAATTTTTCCAATTTTTTAGAAAAAAAAACCAAAATTGGTCCTGGGGGGGGGATGGGGGGGAATCCCCCCTCCTGCTGTTTCCTTTTCCCCCTGGGCCTTCACATCTCCGCCTTAGGGACATGGCTATGGGGGTGGTTGTCACCAGGTTTTTTGAGGATGGCAGCAGCAGGAGAAGCAGCCCTCATGAAGTTCTGGAGTGTTTGGGAGCCGTTCGTTTGTTAGCTGTTTTTTTGCATGGTGTGGTGTTGGACCAGAGAGGGAGACCTGGGTGCAAATCCCTGTTCACTCACGGAGCTGGCTAAGACCAGAGAAATCAAAATTCTACAGAATGCAAGTACAAGCAAGGTTATAAAGGTGAAGCAGTAAATGCCCTCCTTCAGCACCAAGAAACCTAAAAGGGGGCAGGGGGGAGTCATTTATTTCAGCATTATATGTTCTGATCAACATTTGGTCCCGCTGAAGAATTTTGTGTGGCGGTGGTGGGAGGGAATGCAGAAAAATCAAAGCAACCAATGTCCGTTAAGAAAATACATCTGGAAAGCAAAGACATTAACAGGGCAAAACTATGTGGATATTTGGCAAGTGCATGGATCTTTGCCAGTCTTCTTGGTAAGTAAGGGGATGAGCCACTGGGTAGTTCACCTGCAAAAGTCCCACTGAAATGAATGGGAGACGGCCCAATGAATGGTCCTGGTGATTCCTGATGCTGTGAAACTAAGCATAGATAGGATAAGTGAGGAGCCCCATGTAAGAACTACGTGTAAACAGAGTTTAACATAAGAAGAAATGGGAATTCCACAAGAGTACCAACAGTGTTGTGCAACTCCCATGCGTAGCAGCAGAGCTTGGACAGATTAACACCCAAGTAGATTGTGCTCTAGATCAATGGAGAAAACTGGGCTTGTCGTTGTTTTTGTTATATCCCTTTCTCATGTCGGCCCTTTAAAATATTCACACATGGAGCTGCAGAGGGGTAGGTTAAAGATAAGGACACTTCCCCCTCTTCCTCCCCCCCACACCCATGCTTCCAAGCCCTAATCCAACTCATGTCGCTCATTTGCGGGATCATAAATTTGTGGAGGTTGATGAGGTGCACATTCAAATCTGAGTGAGGATGCGGTCTGTACACACTGGTTGCTTTCAGTGTAATGCACATTTGGATGAACATTTGGATTCAGATCTGACTTCTGCCTAGTTCTTGAAAGAGAACATGATATGCGCCTGGAATCTGACTTCCACCCACAGATCTCCTTACTGCTCAGCTTGAGTGAGGATTAGGAGCACATGCTTGGCATGCAGAAGCTCCCAGGTTTGATCCTTGACACCACCCATTAAAAAGATCAGGCAGCAGGTGATGGGTAGACTTCTGCATGAGACCCTGTAGAGCAATTGCCAATCAGAATATTGATTGATTGATTGATTGACTGATTGCATTTCTATCCCACCTGTTTTCCTCTTGCAAGGAACCCAAGGCTGCTTACATTCTCCTCCTCCTCCTCTCCATTTTATCCTCACAACAACAACCCTGTGAGGTAGGTTGGGCTGAGAGTCTGCGACTGGCCCAAAGTCACCCAGTGAGCTTCCGTGGCCAAGTGGGGACTAGAACTCAGATCTCCCGGCTCCCAGTCCAGCACTCTCGCCACTACACCATGCTGGCTCTCAGAGTAGCCCGTACTGAGCTACGTAGCCTGACTCAGTATGTTGTTCATATGTTTCTGTGATGGTGCCTCCAAAGCGACCTCGCTCACTAAAATAAATGCTATGGTTGTCTTTTCCACAGTTTATCAATTTCAGTAACAAATATTTCCGATTTTAACTTAATTTTAAAAAAAGCTTTGGAGTTCAGTTCTAGAGAATGACATGTTTGGGTGTAGTGATTTCATGAATTTTCTGAACCGGTTGGTCTATCCCTAATTAAACACAAGTAGAAGACAGATTGTGCGGGAGATAATTTAAACGTCTCTGACAATTACGTAATTTTTAATCCTTTGTATTGAAATATGATTGGGTTCATCTTAACAGTCAGCTTCATCTCAGGCTTGTTGCTTGCTTGCCTGCCTGCCTCACATCAACAGTGCAGGTTATTTTAATACCTCAGCAGTTCAATTGCTTCAGGTCACAGAGCTGAGCAACAGCCTTTCAATGTTAGACTCACTCAGCAGGTTGGCTTAACATCTCCTTTCCTTGCTGTCACGTTTGTTCGACACATGAGAAGTGCCATTCATTTTTGGAATGTTTCTGGTGCGATCAGAGCACTGTACACTAGCATTGTACAAGATTGCTCTGCACAGGGGAAGGCCTGACAACAAATAGAGGGATAACGGACAAGTTAACTTGCATAAAGTAGCAGTAATGTATTACAGGCATCTGTAGATGAGCCGACAATCAAGACCAGATTGACTGGTCAGCAACTGAAAGCCTTTGGGCCAAGCTTGGCCCACTGAAGGGTATCACCTAATTGCCCAGTTGCCAGCCCAAAAGATGTGGAGAGAGCGACAGCTGTGCTGACAGCTGTTAGCTATATAAATGGAAGCCTGAGTAGACCAGCTCATGTTATTAGCATAGCTCCTGTTGTAGGACAATCTCCTAGCATTTGTACCTTGGCTACTGTTGCAATTTCTTGTCATTCAAATCTCTTACCTCTCTTGACCTTTCTGTAAATAGCAGCTGAAGGGGGCAGGAAGAAAAGGATGCATACCAACACTTGCTTGCCAAATCTCGCTGGTATTTTTTTTTCCCTCCAAACATAATTGCATGCTTTAAAAGAGAATGTCCTAGGCTCGTCTACCTTTTCAAATAAATGTGAGAACGACTCTCCTCTCCAAGGCTTTAAAAGCTGTGCTGCAGTGCCCCCCGAAGGAGTAGTGTGTCACTACAGCTGTCATCTCAGAGCAACAACCACAGAAAAGTATTCCCAAGAATAATAGATCGATGTGCCAGAGAACAGCTTATTTACAAGGAAAAAAGAAAGAGGAGTGAAAGGCAAGAAGACTGAGAGCTTTGGTAGCAGTGAGAAGTGAGAGAGAAACAGTAATAAGCTTAAAAATTATATATGTGAGAAGGGGCTCAGTAGAAGAGACAGCAGAAATGAAAAATCTGGAGCCAAATTTGGGGCGTCGTTTCATATTCCTATAAGGCATCCTCCCCCCAACCTAGTTGGGGATTATGGGGATTGTAATCCAACACAATTGGAGGGCACCATGTTGGGAAAGCCCCTTCATGGATCACTGCCTTGTTGTGGCGAAGGGGCTTGCGTAACTCAGTGAAGCCATAAGCTATGCCGTGCAGGGCCACCCAAGACGGACAGGTCATGGCAGAGAGTTCTGACAAAATGTGGTCCACTGGAGAAGGAAATGGCAACCCACTCCAGTATTCTTGCCAAGAAAACCCCATGGAACGTATCACAAGGCTAAAAGAGATGACGCCGGAAGATGAGCCCCTCAGGTCGGAAGGTGTCCAATATGCTACTGGGGAAGAGCAGAGGGTATTTCCAAGTAGCGCCAGAAAGAGTGAAGCGGCTGGGCCAAAGCTGAAAGGACACTCAGCTGTGGATGTGTCTGGTGGTGAAAAGAAAATCCGATGCTGTAAAGAACAATATTGTTTAGGAACCTGGAATGTAAGATCAATGAATCAAGGTAAGTTGGAGGTGGTCAAACATGAGATGGCAAGATTGAACATCGACATCTTGGGAATCAGCGAACTAAAATGGACAGGCATGGGCGAATTTAATTCAGGTGACCATCATATCTACTATTGTGGGCAAGAATCCCTTAGAAGAAATGGAGTAGCACTCATAGTCAACAAAAGGGTGGGAAAAGCAGTACTGGGGTACAATCTTAAAAACGATAGAATGATCTCAGTACGAATCCAAGGCAAACCATTCAACATCACAGTAATTCAAGTCTATGCCCCAACCACTGAGGCCGAAGAAGCTGAGGTTGATCGGTTCTATGAAGACCTACAACACCTTCTAGAACTAACACCAAAAAAAGATGTCCTCTTCATCATAGGGGATTGGAATGCTAAAGTAGGAAGTCAAGAAATCACCGGGATAACAGGCAAGCATGGCCTTGGTGTACAAAATGAAGCAGGACAAAAGCTAATAGAGTTTTGCCAAGAGAACACGCTGATCATAGCAAACACTCTTTTCCAACAGCACAAGAGGCGACTCTACACATGGACGTCACCAGATGGTCAATATAGAAATCAGATTGATTATGTCCTTTGCAGCCAAAGATGGAGAAGCTCCATACAGTCAGTAAAAACAAGACCTGGAGCTGACTGTGGCTCAGATCATGAGCTGCTTCTTGCAAAATTTCGGCTTAAATTGAAGAACGTCGGGAAAACCACTAAACCGTTCAGGTATGACCTAAATCATATCCCTGATGAATATACAGTGGAGGTGAGGAATAGATTTCAGGGATTAGACCTGATAGACAGAGTGCCTGAGGAACTATGGACGGAGGTCCGTAACATTGTTCAGGAGGCAGCAACGAAATCCATCCCAAAGAAAAAGAAATGCAAGAAAGCAAAGTGGCTGTCTGATGAGGCTTTACAAGTAGCTCATGAAAGAAGGGAAGCGAAAAGCAAGGGAGAAAGGGGAAGATATACCCAACTGAATGCAGAGTTCCAGAGAATAGCAAGGAGAGACAAGAAGGCCTTCTTAAATGAACAATGCAAAGAAATCGAGGAAAACAACAGAATGGGAAAGACTAGAGATCTCTTCAAGAAAATTGGAGATCTCAAGGGAACGTTTTGTGCAAAGACGGGCATGATAAAGGACAAAGAAGGCAGGGACCTAACAGAAGCAGATGAGATTAAGAAGAGGTGGCAAGAATACACAGAAGAACTATACAGGAAAGATCTGAATGTCCCTGATAGCCATGAGAGTGCGGTCACTGAACTTGAGCCCGACATCCTAGACAGTGAAGTCAAGTGGGCCTTAGGAAGCATTAGTAACAACAAAGCTAGTGGAGATGACAGTATTCCAGCCGAGCTATTTAAAATCCTAAAAGATGATGCTGTTAAAGTGCTGCATTCAATATGCCAACAAATCTGGAACACTCAACAGTGGCCACAAGACTGGAAAAGGTCAGTTTACATTCCAATTCCAAAGAAGGGCAACGCCAAAGAGTGTTCAAACTACCGCACAATTGCGCTCATTTCACATGCCAGCAAGGTGATGCTCAAAATCCTACAAGCTAGGCTTCAGCAGTATGCGAACCAAGAACTACCGGAAGTACAAGCTGGGTTTCGAAGAGGCAGAGGAACTAGAGATCAAATCGCCAACATTCGCTGCATCATGGAGAAAGCAAGAGAATTCCAGAAAAACCTCTATTTCTGCTTCATTGACTACGCTAAAGCCTTTGATTGTGTGGATCACAACAAACTGTGGCAAATTCTTAAAGTGATGGGAGTACCAGACCACCTTACCTGTCTCCTGAGAAACCTGTACGAAGGTCAAGAAGCAACAGTAAGAACCAGACATGGAACAACCGATTGGTTCAAAATTGGGAAAGGAGTACGACAAGGCTGCATATTGTCACCCTGCTTATTTAACTTATATGCAGAGTACATCATGAGAAATGCCAGGTTGGATGAATCAGAGGTCGGAATTAAGATTGCTGGGAGAATTATCAACAACCTCCGATATGCAGACGATACCACCCTAATGGCAGAAAGCGAAGAGGATCTAAAGAGCCTCTTGTTCAGGGTGAAAGAGGAGAGTGCAAAAGCTGGTTTGAAACTCAACATTAAAAAAACGAAGATCATGGCATCTGGCCCCATCACTTCCTGGCATATAGAAGGGGAAGAAATGGAAGCAGTGACAGATTTTACTTTCTTGGGCTCCAAGATCACCGCAGACGGTGACTGTAGCCATGAAATTAAAAGACGCTTGCTCCTTGGGAGGAAAGCTATGGCCAACCTAGACAGCATAGTAAGAAGCAGAGACATCACCTTGCCGACAAAGGTCCGTCTAATCAAAGCTATGGTTTTCCCAGTAGTAATGTATGGCTGTGAGAGCTGGACTATAAGGAAGGCTGAGCGCCGAAGAATTGATGCTTTCGAACTGTGGTGCTGGAGAAGACTCTTACGAGTCCCCTGGACTGCAAGGAGGTCAAATCAGTTCATCCTAAAGGAAATCAACCCTGAGTGCTCATTGGAAGGACAGATAATGAAGCTGAAGCTCCAATATTTTGGCCACCTAATGCGAAGAGAAAACTCCCTGGAAAAGACCCTGATGCTGGGAAAGACTGAAGGCAAAAGGAGAAGGGGACGGCAGAGGATGAGATGGCTAGATAGCATCACGGATGCAATGAATATGAACTTGAGCACGCTCCGGGAGAGAGCGCAGGACAGGAAGGCCTGGCGTGCTATGGTCCATGGGGTCACGAAGAGTCGGACACGACTGAACGACTGAACAACAACAAATGTTGGGAAAGGCTGCCATGGGGAAGTGATTAAAAAAAAAAATGAATTAGCAAGGATCCAAAGTCCCACTCATTCAAGACTAAACAAAATAAAGAGGAACATATTCCTCTAAAACAGGGGTGCAGAATCTGAATTCCATTTCAGAGAAGCTTTTGGGGGCCACATTCCAGTGGCAGGTGAGGCCAAAGACAAAAGGGGCATGGCCAAAAACACCAGCATATTTTAGCTTAAATCTCAGGAAGCCTGAGGTTCTGCACCTTGCTCTAAAATAACCCTTTAAGGCACAATCCTATGCATGTTTAGACAGAAAAAAAGGCCTACAACTCCCGGCATGCCCCAGGCAGCTATGCTGGCTGGGGTACACTGGGAATTGAAGGCCTTTTTTCTGTTTAAACATGCATAGGATTGTGCCTTAAAAGATGGTTTTCTTTTAAGCACAGGGGCCCACCAAGCCTTCCTTCTTCCAAAGTGGGGAGGAGGAGGTCTTGCTTATACCTGAGACAGAGTTTTGGAGCTGTGAACAGGCCTCCAAAGGCCCACAACAGTTGCAGTGACAAGTCCTTCTCCTCTCCCATCTTAGAGCACCCAGCCATGATCCCTTTGCTTTGCACATGGCTCTAAAATTCAAGGCAAGTCAGAGATTGCCTGCTGGAAAATTCCCAGATCTTTTGCTGTGCTCCTAAGGGGCTTGCAAAGCAGCTAGGTATCCCAGAATCTGAGGACAAACAACAGGAGGAGATCAGAGTGTTCATGCCCACATTGTGAGCGCCCAGAGTTATCTGGATGCTCATTTGTTGGAAACAGATTGCTGGATCCAAGACTTGTATGGAGAAAATGACTTCCACCTCCCTTTCCCAACGAGAGTGGCTACTTATGCATTGCCAAAAAAGAGGGCACCAATTTGCATAAAAATTTGCCTATGCTATTTTATAAGTATAGATGTAAGTTTTGAAATAATGACTAATTTAAATAGAAATCAAATACATCTCACCATACTGGGCACAACTGCAACCAGCTGACCTATGTGCCCACTCAGCTAATTGTAGATGGGCAACTTCAAGGCCTCTGCTGCTTTCCCTTCGTCGGGTGCTTTAAACCATACTTAAGACTGGACAGCCCTTCAAAGAGAGGATGCCTTCAAATAAACGATTGACCTCTGGAAAGTAGGATACATGGCCACCCTATAATCCTGTCCCCAGACCATATATCTCCAGATCAGCCTCTAACAAACAAGCCCTAATTTCTTACCACTTAGAAGAACGCAATGTTTTACTGTTGGAAACATGCAGAATGTGTCATTTAAAAGTTGGAAGTGAACTCACTTCCTCCAGACTGCAGCCAAGCCAAGAACAAAAAACCTTTCACTGAAAGGTTATCATCCACTCTTTTTGGTTTAATTTCCACCCCCCTCCCCATATTATGACTTTTTATTGTTGAGCTCTGTATGTAACCAACTCTTAATATGTATTGCAAACCTTTGTTCCTATGCACAAAACCCAACCTGAAAGCCAATGCCAATGCAGGCCAGATGAAAGCAAGAGCATACATTTAATGGGCCATTGTTCAGCCATATGTCTGCTGATGTGGAGACAAATGCTCGGTATTAAATAACACTTAAAATCATGCAGGGAGCTGCAGTGCAGGCTGAATGGGCCACAGCTGTGCTCTGCTTTTAGAGTGACTTAGAAAGTCGACCCACCCACCCCCAACGGTGGTGGTGGGGGCAACATGGGCCTCGCAACTCTTCCCTCTCCATTTTGAGTGATGGCTTTGTGCCTCCGGAACAGCCTACTTCTGAATACCAGATACTGGGGAGAAAAACAAGAGAAGGAGGCTTGCTTGGGGGATTCCCAGAAGTATCTGGCTGGCCGTTACTGGGAAGAGAATGCTGGGCAGCCTGGCCTCATCCAGCAAAGCTCTTCTGTTTCCATTCCTTGTCCCCAAACCAGCTAACAAATAGTTTAACATATTAATGCCTTCAAAGCTGTGTTTCTTCCTCCATCCCCTCAGGGCAAGCCCTTCTGGTGGCAGTTGGGGGAGAGAGGCAGCACCACTGGGAGATAGATGGTGGCAGCTCAGCAAGATTGTGTCTGCTTCTTGTCCCATCCATCCCCTCAGGCTGCTGCTTCATTCTATCACTGGAATTATTTCTATAGTTCACAGGCTACATGTAGTGCCAGTTCTTCACAACACTGTGGTCTGGGTTAGCCTGAGAGATAAGCCCTACTCAGGTGTTATTTCTTCCACGCCATTAGTCCTGAACATGCCAGTGTTGTAGCTCTTAGGGAGATCCTGTGTGTGTTTGCTCTCAGGCCACCAAGAGGGTGCAAAAGTCTACTCCACACTTTCCTAAAGGACGGACTGCAAGGAGGAATACTGTCATTCTTGTTACAAAGACAAGATAGTGGCCACCTGTTTGTAAGAGACAAGCAATGTAACAACCCCAATGCAGGGACAGTGTGGGAGCAGGGGCCAGCAGAGGATGCAATGATGGGAGCAGGGGCCACCTATGCAGCTCCACTCTCTCACCACACAATGTTAATCACATAGCGCAAATAACACCTGAACAGTTCAATAAATATAGTTTATTGAGCAGAGGACCAAGCAACTGGTGTTTTGGGCTGTTTCTATAGCATAACTATGCCCAGGGGCACTCCAAAGCATTAAACAAATTTCCACTGCTGGTATATCACTTTAGGCACCTGTGTTGCAAGACGGCCACTCGTGTGTTAAAAACCACCCTGAGACCTAACATTGGCCCACTATTCTCTGCTCCTAGATACTGTTCTACCACTGGACTTATGGCTCCCCATTACAACTGTCAAGTCACATGGGTCATGAGCTATCAAGACCACATCTTCCCATTTAACACAGGCTATGTTCTGGAAGCTGCTTGTAGAATACCACCAGTGCAGAAACAAAGCCCTGAATCAATGGCAACAGCCCATGCCTTCTGGGAGCGATGAGGGCAGAGGCTCTCGTGGGAAGGGGAGCATGGTAAGAACAAGAAGGATCACGTAAGCAGAGCACACAGAATAACTACCCCCTGAAGAGCAGTGTTGCACCAAGATTCTTTCATATTTATTATATACTTGTATTAGGACCTGTATCAGTAGGAGCAAAAAAGCCAGAGGAACCCCCAAAACAGTTCAGTGAGGACTGTGCATAATCAAGTGGCTATGTAATGCCGGCTGACAGAGGGAGGGGTTATGGAATTGTGTGTCCTGGAAAAGGGCTGCTTGCCTGAATAGCACTCATCACTGTAAGATTGATGCAAGCTTCAATTGTATATCTAAAAAAACCAATGATTTTTAACCGGTACTTAGCGATGTGTCAGCCATGTACACACGTCAGAGTGCCTGAACAAGTTGCACTTTCTTGCTGTGTACGCAGTGTGGCAAAGATGAACTTGTCAATGCATTATACCCGAAATGGGCTGTAGATTCCTTACTACTTCCCATTACACAAAGAGTAATTTACTCTGCTGCCCTAACACCCAATTCTAGAATACACTCCCATACAAATGCTGAACAGTGTATCTGCGCTACTCAAAGAACTATGCTTATTGATAACAGAGGTTCCGCTAGAGAGCTTTTGCAGCATGGATGACGGAAACTCAACACCAGTCATGAGATAGAGGACCAAGAATGCTGGAAGGTTGCTTCCACGTTCTCCACAAGAGAGGGCTTGCCCACACTGGCACTTCATCTGAGGCTAGAAAGCACATACATAAAAAATAGTAAAGTGAGGTGGTAATTCTGGACTGCACCACATAAGACTGCAGGTGGGACAGCATTTCTACTAATGACATAACCTATTTAAGGGAGAGTGGTCTTACTAACTTCACTGGCTTGATGCCATTGCATTGAGTGTATCACACACTCGAGTGAGTGAAAGGGCAAGCCCAAAATAGTCTAAAGTTTGGAAGTTCCGAGTATGCGTGCTTGCTTTGCAAATTTAACACAGTGGGTCACGGGGATTCTAGTTTTTAGAAATGCATACGACGTAACACTGAAATCAGCTCAGCTCTATGAATACTACTGCATGGAGAAAAGCTAGTGTAAATAAAGCTATACATCAAGAGCTAGCAACTTGTGGCCCTCCAGATGTTTTGGCTTTCAACTCCCATCATCCTTCACCAGTGGCTAGGGCCGCTTGGGGCTGCTTGGAGTTGCAGTCCAACAACATCTGGGGGGTCAGAAGGTGCCCACTCCTGTTCTACATATTTTTCATGAGTTCTGCAGAAAGAAAAGAACCCTCTACTGGCCAGTTCACATGTTCTTGTACATTGTAAAAGGCCACCAAACTTTGATTTAATGTCTATATTTTAACAGGCAATACAGTAGGATAAGGGAATGACCATCTGTAATCAATGGTTACAGAGAAGTATTTTCTGGGCTTATATATTTATAATATTTGGGTCTGGAAAAGTAACAATACTTCTGATTCACTGATATGTCTTCTGATTCACACTAACTTGTCTACGTGTGTCTGCACGCGCGCATACACACATGTATACACAATCACAGAGGCTCTTGTATTGCAGGCATCCAAACAGCCACTTTCAAGATCACAGTTTATTCACATTTCCCTATAATCACAGTAGCCAAGATTATAGGAATAGCTGCTGACCACGTAGAGCAAGGGTGGGCAACTTGTGGCCCTCCACATAATTTGCCCTACAACACCCCTATCAGCCCTTACTAGCATAGCCAATGGTGAAGAATAATGGGAGTTGTAGGCCAAAACCCGCCCGATGCTGTGTGTATATTAGCGCCCAAGTGAAAAGTCTGCCTCTCTCCCCACATTCCTGGTTTGGCGATGAGAGAATCGGTTTCTCTGCAAAAGGTCAGATTTGGCACAGGAGCCTATCCTTACCTAAAAAGACCGTTATAAACGAATTATTATCTTTAAGCAATGGTAACCCCCCCTGCCCCCCCAAAACAAGACAATTCAGAACCACTACACATAGATCACACTAAACAAAAGTAGTACCCCTTTATGAGTAAAAAGATAAGACACAAAACCTTACAATTAGATGTTACTTTTAATAGGAAGTAAAGGGGGGGATGTGCATAATCTTTAGGGATCCAATAACTTGATTGTTCATCTATTTTCCCATGTTCTGAACATCTCTTCAAGAGCAAAATATTTTCACAATGCTTTTAAACAGAGGAGAAGGCAAGTTACTGGAATATTACAGTCCTTTTTAAAGCAATACAAATGACAATAGCCTTTAGAGTCCCAGAGATTGAAACTATAAGATTACAAGCATTTAAGACACCTAGTTTTCAAATACTTGCAGCTGTATTCATCAGATCAATTTCACTTTAAACAAAATATAAGTAGGATGGAATCTGATTTCTTCATAAATACTTTCACTAGGATGGAGAGAGTTTACATTTTTCTTCACTGGCAATAAAAAAGTGCTTGGTTCACAAAAAGGGATACATCAAACCCAAAACATGCAATGGTGGTTGTCGTTTTTAAGAAAAGCTTTACTGTAACCAAACATTGAAGTAAGCAGTAATTAGGTTATCTTGTATTATTTGCCAAAAAGGAAAGTATAATTTTGCCTGTATATAGCCTCTCCATTCATTATGAAAAGAAAAAAGGGGTAAGGATAGGAAAAGATCTCTCAAAATCAATGATCAAGAATCTAAAACAATGAGTGGTTTTAATTTGAATTTTTAATCCAGCACTTCATATGAAATAATGGGCCTCTTGCAGTAATTAGATACATCTGAAGCAGCAAAAAAGCCCCATCACCTATATTTTTGGCATGTTTTAGAGTTACTCAAATATATTTTCTCTTAAATTTATGAAGCCTTTATCCAGTGTTACCATGAAATACAGACTGTCCATTCTAGGTAGCCATTGCTATCTCCAAGACCAATGTTAATTAAAAAAGAAACAAAAGCAGGGCACCACACTAATTTTGGGATCTAGTACACTAAAAGAGTGAAAACCTGGGGGCAGGGGGGCATGAACTTACAGTTTATAGAAGAAAGGAACTAAATATCTGCAAAAAAAGCTGATTTTTGGTTGTATAGTATGTTACACTTTGATCTGCTGCATCTGCCGATTTAGAACAGATGTGCTTGTCTTTCCTTGTATCCTTTCTATATTTTCCTCTCCCTCCCCCCTCCCCCCAAAACCTTACACCAAGTTTCATGGATATGAGCCCAAGTATCCCAGACAATCCAGTGAATAGCTAGTGTAATGCACTGGTGTGATGTGTGAGATTTTTTTAAAAAGTCTCTCCTTTTCAATCTTCATCAAAGTTCTGTTGTAGAAGGAAGTTGGCTGCCAAGTTTTCATTCTTCTCGCATGCAAAATATGCTTGTATGACAAGTCCTTCAGGGAATCCTAGTGCCTTTAACTATAGAAAGAAAAAGACTATTAGAATTTTCGTTTCAAGCAAAAACCTACTTGTTAGAATAAGTTCTGAGTCCCAAAATTTTTGATGGTGCAGAAACTTAGTAACATCAGTATCCACCCCTGACACATTACACATCTGCATCGGATATAGATTTGGTCATAACAGGATCCTGACACTTAGCAAAAATTAAACTGATGTAATAATAAGGATGAACACACAGAAAGCAAGCTCTCAATTTTAAACCTTTTGCAAGATTGCTGTTCTGAAATACTGATTGAAAGCTTTTTGAAAAAGTATCCATTATAACTTGACAAGCAGGGGCCAAAGTTATACCCACCAGACCTGTATCAACTATCATTCTCTTGTATGAATTGAGAACTTTAATGTTACTGTTTGTTGTCTTTATTTATGGCTTTATTGTTTTCAACTTTTGTACACTGCCTTGATTACTTTTTAGGAGATAAGGCAATATATAAATGTTAAAAAATAAGTGCTCTGAATACATAAAAAGTGCTAATTATCATTAGATTTTTACTTTAACTCTATTTTGTGAAAGCAGAGAAAGAGCAAATCAAGGACTTGGAAAGTAGAAGAGCATAACCGCATGACCTGTATTGATTACAAGTGCAAATGTTGCAGTGTGGAGAGCTCCTGCTCAGTGTTCCAGCCAGTCAGCCATGCCCTGCTCCAAGGTATTTCGTTCCATTCCCCCTCCCCACAGCAGTCAGCCAGCCAGCCTTGTGGTTACTGAACACACTCAGTCTTAATGCCGGCTCCAGGTTTTTGTGGGCCCTTGGGAGAAACCTCTCCCTCGGCAAGTCTACCTTCTCATTCCCATTGTCACCAGCTGCTGTTGCTCATCATCCACTCTCTCATCCATGCTGCCACTTGCTTGCTTGACAGGCAGAGAGTAAGTGAGCAAGTTGGCCGTGGCATCTACTGCTCCTCCTTCTCACTACCACCACTGTCTGGGCCAGTGCAAGAGGCAGGTGAATAAGGACACTGCCCTGCTCAGGCCTCACTGGGCTGCTTTGGAGGTTTCCCCTCACTTAGTGTTTTTTCTGCTTTTTTTGTACTGCAAACCTTAGAAGCCTGTTGAGACCTCCTTCTTGTACATAGAAGGTGCCACTCTGAATATGTACAGATCTATTTTCCTCTGAACTTCAGAAATAGAGGGAATAATGAAAGAGGATAGGATGTTAATTTCTACTTCAAAAATACTGAACTCACCCTTTCTATAGCTTCTTTTTCCTGAGGTGTTACTTGAATATAGTTCATGTGACGGCTTCCAGCTTCAGCTACTCCTCCGCCGCCGCCGCCACTGCCACCTCCCCCTTGACCGGATTCCTGAACAGGCTCATTTAACATCTGAATAAAATGTTCTTGATGTTGGCTTATTTGCTGTGGTGCATGGGAGGACAAAAGCAAACAATACACTGAAATAAAGCATATTCATTCCTACTGATAGCCTTACAAACAATTCCTTGTTTGTACTATAAATACTAGTATATGTAATGTAGACAGGGAAAAGTAAGAGTGACAACTAGGAGTGCCCTACAATGCTTTATTTATAAATGGAAAGAAAGTTATAACTAGTTATAACTAGCTATGGTGGCTCTTCTACCCTACTGCCTTGCTCTTCCCCCACCATGAATTCTAACATCCTTTGTAAAAACAGCCTGAAACTACAGAAGAAAACCCAGGATGCTTTAAAAGTCACCTGCAGTAATTGAGGGTTTTCCCTCCCTATTTGCTGTAGCAACGCAGGCAGAAGAGATGGATTCTGTTGAATAATTTGTCTCATCTGCTGGAACTGAGGCTGGTTTCGTAAAAATTCGAGAGGATGTCCTGAAAAGAAAGAGGTATATTTTTTAAAGGTATGATTAAGGACTATTAAATATTTGAGAAGGGAAAATGGTAGTTGAAAAATGGTGGGGGTGGGAGAAATAACTTTAACAATTATGCCTTTAATCTGACTGAGATGACATGTCTTTAGCTCACAATTACTCCTTAGATTTTTTCCCTTCAAAATAAGTCATCTCAGATAGGAAGTAATTCCTCAATTTCTGGTGTAAAATGCATGTTAAAAGCAAATTATTACTTACTCATGAGAATGCTATGCTTATTGCCTAGTCTACAAGGGAGTTTGAAAAAAGATACATCCTTTAAATAGAATTCAAATCTGAAGTCAGGCTTTAGACCCCATGAAGTCCAAAATGCAACTTACTCTAAACGTCAGAACTATAACCTTTCATTTTGATGCAAAAAGGTAACTCAAGAATATAATCTGTACATTTTAAGAGGTCAATACTTATTTTCATTTTAGAGAGGCTTAAAGAGACTCATGTGACGCATCAAACCTATGTCAACACCTTTTACTGTTACAGATGGTATTCATTTTTAAACTGCCTTTCTGCCCTATAAGGGTCTCCGATAATTTCACCATTTCTAGTATCTTCAGCTCTTTGTGCTTAAAGTTTAATAAGCTGTGTTTTATGAGATGGGCTCTTAGCCACAAAATCACAAACCCATGTCAAACACAGCACACATACCCTACAGGAGTAGCAATTAGCATGGGAAAAATACATGTTTCTTGTGGGGACATCTCATTTTCAAGTGTGAACTTTAAATTTTCAGCACATGCAGGAAGCTTACAAAGCAAAGGTGTAATAGCTGAACTTCTAGAGTAAAAAAAATGAAAGTATTTGCTTTCTCAAAAATGTGATTCAACTTGTCACTCACATGCTGGAGACCATTTTTACCAATGGAAAGGGGGATTTGTTAATCTTCCTGCCTAGAACAGCTGTGTGATGGAACCTATTTCCAAGATATATTGGTGTAGCCTATCAACTGGGAAACCCAGATTTGCTTCTCCCTTATCTATAAGCATTTGACTGCAGAGTTCTATCTGTAACAGGAACTAAAAAGAACAGCTTGCTTTTCTGCTGACTCATACTACGAAAAAGAAAAGGACAGGTGTGAAAGATCCAAGTCTTAAGGAAAAAGAGCTGCCACAGGAAGATGTGTGTTGCAAAATCACACTATGTGAGGAGTCAGATGGTGGTTCTACAGCTCTGCAGAGAAACCTTTTGAGACATGCCTACATTACCTCCTGTAGAGCTAGTTGTAGTTGTAGTTGTAGTAGTAGTAGTTGCTGCTGCTGCTGCTACTGCTGAAGATGGAGAAGCAACAGTGCTGGCTGCTTGAGGGGGATCGGCCATACCTTGATTTTCCCTATCTCCAGGAATACCCTAAAATCAATACAGTCATGTTAAAGGATTCACATTTAATTAGCCTTGAATATTTACTTAGCAGTATGCACTATGCAAAGTGCTGTTGGGAAATAACACTGGCTTGGATCCAATGGTACCATTGCGCAAGTGGAAGAGAAACCGCTGGCAGAACAGGTTTCCCCTCCCCTCTACAGGCCCCCGAATCTATGTCTAGTTGGGTGGCCCTCTGGAGCAGTTTTGGGAGGTATGCAGGGGAAGGAGAGGATGAAGAAGTCCTATTGCGTGAGTGGATGTCCTGTTGTGTGAACAGACTTTCGCTCATGCTATATTGGATCCAACCCACTGTGTTTCAGTCAATGTCCACAGCCACAAATGAGTTTTGTTAATGTCAAAAGAATAGGATACATATTTTCTCTCTTTTTGGAAATGCACAAGTGAGTATTATAATCACATTTAGAGGACTCAGTACTTACCAGTGTATCCAAGTTCAGACATTCAGAGTTTACAAATGTCTGTAAGTCCATAGCATGCACTGGAGAGAATTCCACTTCACTTCAGTTTTCACTGCAACCCCTTACATTATAGGCAATAGACTATGTTTTAAACTTAAAGGCAGATTTGCATGCAGAGAGCTTCACTGGGTCATGGGTCAGAGGATTTTCTTCCACAATGCCTACATTTTGTAAGCCAGGGGTGGGCAGAAAGCAGATACCCAGATAGTTTGGACTCAACTCCCAGGATTCCTGAGCATTGACTGTGCTGGCAGGGGGTTCAGGGAGTTCAAAACAAGTCCAAAACATCTGGAGATCTACCCTCTGCCCATTCAGTCTTAAACCATGAAAATCAAAACTCATAAAAGGGCTTTGAGACTAATACTAAATAGTATTACTAAAATACTAAATAGGAAAGGCGTCTTAATTTTAATCTAAGAAAAACTGTGGCCAAGATATAAAGAACTGTACAACTAATTCCATGCATGAAAGGAGGCCTTGAGTCTTCTCGAACTACAGCTAGGATAGGATCCCTTGTCAAAAGAAAAAAGACATCCCACTGAGCATGAATAAGGTCTTGGGGAACTTATTAAACCTAAAATAGCTCTTTGGATTCTGGCCCATATATTCATGCACACTGTAGACAACTGATGCTTTCACATTTTATTTTCACATGTTTTTTTCAAGGCAACACATTTTTCTTCTACATACTGTGCTAAAAAACTTTTGCCATGTAGAAACAACTAATATGGAGCTTGGTTGTTGCAAGTGACTGTTTCAGCAACCAAGGAGGTTTCTTTTCACATGACGTGGAAGTATCACTTAGCCATACCAGCCTTTTCAGAAAAATACTCAAATACAAACCAAAGCCAAAATCATGAACTAGGAACACAAAGTCCAATCCATCATGGTGCATCAAAGGAGTTCAAGTAAGTAACAGCAAGCCAACTGATGCAATTGCACTGTACAAAGTTAAAATGATTTACGTACAGTAAACTACACAGCCAAATTAATGTAGCAATACATGGAATGTGGCTACTGTACATATATCTGATGATTTCAGAGACCTGGGATAGCTGCCCTCTCAAACCTGTAAGAGTACAAACAGACTGGAAAATGTGTACACAAGTTGCTAAAGACTCAAATTAGAAGGGACAGGCTAACCAGTAGACATGATTTCTGCAGTATCGGGCAGATGTTTAGTTTTACTTATTGCAATTTTAAGAGGTGGCAATATATGATTTATGCATTGCAGGTCACCTAGGGAGGGCCAGCCCTAAAAGACACCACACAAACACTGACAAATAAATACCTATTTATGGAAGTCAGGGATCTGCATATTCTCCCTGAAGAATCAATGTGCCCATTTTATCTCCTCTAGGAAAACTTCTTATCATGGTGCAGAGTGAGGTGGGAAACATGTCCCCCACCCCCACAGTGCCCTGCCAGCCTGAAAATTTTTTTACGAGGAAAATGGCATTCAGAGCTAGATGTAAACCACCTGGGACTCTGTAGCAGCTACAGAGTCCTAATCATTTTTTTCCCCAGGTTGCCTGGCAGATGGCAGACTGCTGGGGGGGGGTGTATCTGGGGGACATGTATCTGGGGGACCGAAAGTGCCCCCCAAACCCACCCATAGTGTAAAGTATTATCTTTAAACATAGGAAGCCTGCTCCAGAAGCAAATAGGCAACACTGTAGCTGAACCAGTAGCTATTTAGTTCCAACCCTGACCCAGGAAGAAACGCGAAAGTCTTTCACACAAAAACGAGTTCTAGCATTTTACTGTTAGGAATGACACAAATGGGCTCAAATTATGGCTATTGTCTTAAGACTGTTTCTGCTATATTCAGCCATTTCAGATAATTTAGAAATGGCCTTCCATGTATGTGATTAAGGAATCTTGTCCAATCCTTTCATGTAATAACAATATTCACATTTTCCCCCAATTTGAAGCAGACCAACACAGTACATGTGTAGGAGAGGAAACGTCATACACAATATTCTTAGAGACAGATAAGCAGCGCCTTGAGTGACTTTGGGAGCAGAGTTTTGCATTTCTAGTAGTAGAAACACATGCTTCAGAACTGACATCTAAGGAAATCCTATATGAAGGGGCTCTTATTCTGGAACAGCTTTCCCTAATGTAGTGCTCTACAGATGTATTGGACTGTAAGTCCCATCAGCTACAGTCCGCACAGACAATCATCAGGAATGATAGGACACCACACTAGTGAAAGCTCTTCTAAATCCTACCATTCAGAAATCAAGCCACCACTGAATACTTACCAAATGCATAGAAATTATGAAAAATGAAGTAAATACTGCCCCTTTTTACTTGCTTTATCAAAACAGGTTTTCATATCTTATTCTCAAATGTTTATGCAGCCCATATGGCCACACTTTTTTTTTTTTTTAAAGAAAAGCAAACAGGAAAGATGTGATGCAGTTCTTTGGATTTTGACCAGAAATGTAATTTGTTAGAACAGTGGGGAAAAAAGATTACCAATCCATGCTTAGTTTTTTGCAGAAGGATCCTGAAACTCATTACTGAACCCAGGTTTTAATCCTTATAACCTCTATGTCTTGGGTTCCCTTCTCTTAATAGTTTTGTTTTATTTAAAGTAACTGAATGGAAGATAACAGGACAGCAAATTATGGAAATTAGGAGAATAATCTCACCATTAGAAGGTACTCCACCGCTCTGTCAGGATTGTTGAAGCTGGCTCTCAGTGCAGCAATTACTTGCTCTCTCTCATATCCCATTGACATGATCTCAGTCACCATATTTTCATAGGACTGCCCTGTAACTGGGAAGATCAGAGAAGGAAAGGTTGAGAGGAGAAAGGGTAAGTACAGATTGGGAGTGGGGGTGGAGATGACTGAACTTGGCATGTTCAGTCAAGAAAATCAGGACACATCAGGCTTTGTATTAAATCACTTTATATTATAGCAGCCTGGACCCTGGTAAAATGATAATGCTGCCTTGTATCTCAGGTTGCTAAAAGTATTTGCAACTCAATGTATTATAACAACTCTTTCCTTCACCTCCTTTATTAGTGTTATATACACATTACCTACAATAATCTATTTCTGATTCAAGAAAGCTATCTAATGTGCAAAGCTGGATACAGAAGCAAGGCTGCCACATCTTTTGTCACTATAGGGCAAACAAGTTATTAATACAAAAACTATGCAGATGATCAATTGTAATTAAGTAGTGGCTAACAACTCTAAACTACTTCAAGAAAGTGAGGGGAGGCATGACAGGGCTAGCGTGGATGAACTCCTCGTCCTCACCTCTAACACATTTTTCAATGAAATATCTGAATATATACTAGTTGTGCTTAAAACCTCTAAACACTTAACAATCCTACAAAAAATGCTGAAGAGATTAAAAACAACACAATGTTGGCTCTGTCACATTCGCTTAACCGACACACAGCCCTCCATCAACTCCCCCTACTGATCCACCCCACTCTCCTACTCTAGCAAGCCTGGATATTTTACAGCAGGAGTGGGGACCTTTTTTTAGCCTGAGCACTGCATGCCCTTGTGGGTAACTTTCTGGGGATCACATGCACACACTCTACCCCCACCCTCCAATCTACACACGTCCATCAGGATCATGTTTCCTTGCTGGACACTGAGAAAGGGGCTTCCCCTTTTAATTTAGTTTAATTCACCTGTATGGAAATCTTTGAAAATGTATCGGAATGAAATTTGGAACGTATTATTCAAGACACAATTCTATGTTTCAAGAAAGGGGCTTCCCTTTCTCAGCACCCGGCACAGAAATGCAGCGAGCTGCCAACGGAGGAATAGAGAAATCTCTCCCTCTACCTGCAGTGGAACTCTGCAGCCATATCCTCTCTTTCCCGTAGCTCAGCTATTTCCCAATCAGTTGAACAGAGTGTGTGCGCAAGTGAATCAGAGAGAGAGAGGTCATAGGGAGAGGAAGTTCAAACCTCTCCTCCACAGTCTCCTCCACTCCTCCCCTTCAGTTGATGGTGGGAAACAGCTGAGCATCAGGGGAAATTGGCTTACAAAGAATAGCTGGAGCCTGGGAGAAGAGGCAGATGGGCTTGAGGAGAGGGGTGAGAATTGCAGGCCACACATTCACTACCCCATTTTAGTTTGGCCGCTCCCCATAAGTAATTGGCACAGGAAAGTTTAATTCACCTGTTTGGAAATCTTCTTTGAAAACGCATCAGAATGAAATTTGGAACGTATTATTCAAGACACAATTCTATGTTTCAAGTTCACGCCACTGAGATTACATCTTGCTGAAAGACTGGACTGCGGTGCAGTATATGAACAGGGAACATCGGGAGTAAAGCATCAGAACTGGCAGCATTGTGAGCCATTCAGGTTCCCTACCCACCCATGCTTTGAACATTTGTCTCCTCTCAAGAAAAGCGGATCCAAAGACAGCATAGATCAATTAAAAGCTTATAGCAGGGAGAAATTAAGAGGAAATTAGTAAAATTAACCTAATTCTTAATACACAACTTGTTAAGTATCCAATATGTATTTCAAATGATAACTGTTAAGAATCAATTCAATTTCAAAAAAGAAAATTTCTCAAAATGAGAGAATTGTAAGTAAAATGGACAAGAACAGTTAGGAATATCAAATTCTTTCAGGAAGTCTATGGAAATTATATTGGAGGCTCAAAATAAACACTGATGAGAAAAGACGCAAACAAATCTAAGAGGAGTGAAGTGTGGTTGAATAGCAAAGTCAAAGATTATAAAAGCAAAAGACTTTTTTAAAAGTAGGTGTCTGGACAGAAGAACAAAGAGTAGCACACGTTCCTTCAGGTCCAATGTGAAATTTACAATTGGGGAAACCCAAGCCAGAGTACATTAAAAACGTGTAGGAACATGAGACAAAGGTCTAGTGTAGCCTTCCCCAACCTGGTGCCTTCCAGGTATTTTGGACAATTCCTGACCTTTGGTTATTCTAGCTGAGGCTGATGGGAGTTGCGGTCCAACACATCTAGACAGCACCAAGTTCAGCAAGGCTGGCACAGTGTGACAGGAACACTGAAGGAAGCCTGAGACCCTGCAGGTAGGTATACTGAAGCTCATGGCAAAGTGACAGCTAGGCCATATTACAACACACCCTCCGACAAGTCCCAGACAGCATGGCCAGTGGTCAGGAATTATGGGCACTGTAGTCCAAAATATCTGGAGGGCACCAGATTGCCCCTAATCTAGCACATGAACACGGTTGAAGTTAAGAAATGCTGTCCAGCTCTCCATGAATAGTTCAGTTAATCGGTATAAATTGGTTGTGAAGTATCCAAGCTTCCTCTATCCCCGTCCCTCAGCCACAAATTCACAGGCAAGTTAGCGAAACCAAGAGGTGCAACCAGTGTTTGCTGTACAAGAATGGAGACAGTTATCTTTGATAAACTCAAGCCACATTAAAGTGCTCACAAAAAGTCGCATTTTAAAGCAAGATACCAGCATCAGTGACTGCACAAGTAGAACGGAAGCAATAAAATTTTTGCTAGTCTTCTATAGAACCAGTCAACTCTCAGAAAACACTTACCAAGTGCACTTGTAGCATCCTCAAAGAGATTTGATCGTGAAGTATCACCTGTTGTACTGTAACAGAGTGTAAACAGTTAACAGGTGTCACGTCCTTGAAAGAGCTCATGCACTTTCAGAGTTAAAAAGTATTTATTAAAAATATTGTTCATAAAGCATCTAAAAGTGTTAGGCACTATACAAAAAAATAATAAAGACAGGCTTTGTGTGCAAACATCTTGTTTCACCCAATTAAAATGTGCTAGTAGGCCAATGATGTCCAAATATTCCTTCCCCTTGTTCATGTAATCTACAGACACAAATCATGACTATGAAAAATGTTCAGATTTGGCTGAATTGCTGACAACAGGAATTCAACCTGTGTCATGAATGTGAGATAGAAAGTGATGCAAATCTTACACTCAGTAGTTATACTCTACTGCAGCCTTCCCCAACTTGGTGCCCTCCAAGTGTTTTGGATTGTAACACCCAGCATTCCTGAGCAATAGCCATGCTGGCTGAGGCTAATGGGAGTTGAAGTTCAAAACATCCCCAGGCTAGGGAAGACTGGTTTATTGATTTCTGGAAAAGGGTCAAGTTAAATATAAATAAACACACACTACCTTTATTCAGCACTAATACACCCTCTACATTTCATTGTTTACTGAAAGTGACTGAGCAGACGTTCACATTACCTTTCAAATTAACATCCTACGATGCCCCATCTGGCCACTTTTCAGAAAAAATGGAAATGTTTACCAAGGTCTCAACTCGCACTCCAGTGAAATATTTAATAAAACCAGAACGTGGCTGACAGATAGTTACTATTTTTGGTTAATGATGGGAAAAGCTGCATCAATGTATAATGATTATTTCAGAAACACTTTGAGCAGGTAGACATGCAGGCTCCCAATAATTAATACCTGGTAAAAGCTCAAAGACAGCCAATATCCTACATATTTACAAGTTTATACAATTTGAACTCAGCTAGAAATTTTACACTTAATATTATCAGAACACAGTAAAAAAAAAGGTTTTCATAGAATCATAGAATAGTAGGGTTGGAAGGGGGCTACAAGGCCAATTACATTTTCTAACGTAAAAATGCATTTGTACTCTGTATTAAAACACTGGTTATAGTAGTCTTTAATAAAATTATATAGAGAAGTTTTATATGCAGTGGGTAGCAGAACAGAGAAGATGCAGACAAGTTTTGCTGTCCTTCAAGGAGTCACCAGTGCCAAGTTTATTCTGATTTGTGATGAGAAGCAAGGCTCTAGTTTCCAACTATCTGCCCATACCTGTCCGTAGATGTAGGGCTGGTGTCAGCTAGTGTCTCTACCGGCTTGTCCACTGATTTCTCTTCTACAGGGGCACTGACAGATGCAGGTTCACAAGCCACTGAGGCTGGTGTTGAAGCAGCTGGTGCAGGTACCGACAGTGGTGCAGGAGCTGGGACAGTTGCAGGTTTGGGGGCAGCAGCAGCTATTGTAGAAGAACTAACAGTAGTGGTGGTATCATTCGACTGCTGAGCTGTAGTTGGAGCTGGAGCAGCTGCCGCTTTGGGCTATAAAGTAGAATAAATGAATCAAATTCCCAAACCATCCTTTACTGTCCCTTGTAATCTGATAACGTGCTCCAGTGATCAGCTGTTTTATACACCTCTCTCTAGGTTCATCAGGAAGTTACATCAACCACAAAGATGCTGCTCTAACGTCACTCCAAATGACCGGTGCTGTTGTGTTGTAAGCTTCTTCTGTGCATTTGTGACAGTCTTCTCCATAGGAGGTTTGAAGGAAATGTTTGCATTAGCATGGAGAAAACATAGCCATTTTCTACAAAAGGTTTCACACATAACAGCAGCCACTTGGAATTACTTAAAGCCACACCTATGTGATGAATGGAACGTGAAGGTGAGCCCTGTGATATATCTGAATACAACCATTCATTACATGACCAGATTATTATGTACATATTTGTGTCACTTAGTATCACTGCAGATGACATGGGCCACTGCAGGTTTGGTACCCTTCTGTTCAGCATGCCTAAAGCAACCTCCCATGCAGCTATTCTAAATTAATTTATTTAAGCCAGCTCACATAAATGCAGTTATGCACCTACTAACAGAGCAATAGTTTTCAAACTGTGTGCCAGAGTATCCTGTCTTTCTTGCACTTATCAGAGATTCTCACAATGCAAAGATTAGTGGTGGCGGATGAGCTTTGCTGAAAGATAGCTTGCCCACCATTACCAAACTTGTACTTCAATATGCAGCTGGATGCATGCCAGGTATGTTCTGGAACACATGCACATCGCCCTCATCAGGCACATGACCCAGATTACTCAACACCACGCAGACATACCTGGACAGATTTGTGGAGGATACTAAGCAGGACAACTCAGTGTAGAAAGGGTAAAGTATCATGAACCTTTCCTGCATAATTCTATACAATAAGCTAAACACCTGCCAGTTAAAAAGCAAATGTTTTCTATTTTTCAGTGTTTTACTTGGAACGCCACCAGGCTTTTTGAAAGGCAATTCATCAGAATCCTATTGATCCAAAATGCTGAACTGTCTGTCATCCAAATGTTCAAATAGACACAGTTAACAGGGTCACCAAGGTCTGGTCCTGTGTTCAGTTCATTGCTATCTATAGTGGCCTTGGGCAAGCCACATTCTCAGAGGAACATGGTGAATAATGAAAGACTATTACTGGTCAAGCCGCAAGTTCAATACACATTATAGCTGGCTGAGAAGTCATTGCTCGATTTCACAGTCAGATCGTTTTTCACTTTACGACATTTTCAACATAGCCCACCCTAACATCAGATTACAGCTTCACCATGCAGCCTGTTGTATTATGTACTGAATATGCCCCATAGACGGGCAGTTCTCAGTTGTATCAACTGACCATCTGCTCCAATTTCATCTGAAAAGTGGGGGAAATCTCATCAGCATGTGTGAGACACTGGCTTGGCTCACACAATCAGTGCAGCCCACCATAGCTTATTTAAGCCATGGTGGGTTGAAATGCATACCAGTGGCCACTGTGAATATTCAAGTTGCGGCTCAATGTGGTATGTGAACCCAGCACAGGATGGGTTGCTGCTGTGGTTAACCACTTACAACCCAAAAACGGCCTTGGGTTGTGGGTGGTTTGTTAAGCATGGCAACAACCCACTCTTGCTGGGTTAAATAAAGCCACGGTAGGCTGCGGTGATTGTGCGAACCGGCCCACTGAAAAATGATTTTCAACTATAATTCAAATAAAGGTTATGTTACAAAGGCAAAACAAAAAGTTAACTTACAACAGAGTTTTAGATAGTGGGGATCTAAGAGATTACACAAGACTGTGGGGTTAGAAAAGAGAGAATCTAACTCTTGGGTTAAAGCCATTGTTGCATGCGCAATACGCAAATTCTTGCAAACTTGAGTTACAGCACAAGTTCCAATACATATTTATTTTGATGTTATTGTAGCACTGAATATTCTGTTAAATTCTTTACAAGACCAAGAAAAACCCAGGGTAAAAATTATGAATAGTGACTTACTTTTGTCACCATAACTACCACAAAGTTCTTTTCATCAATTTTGTATTCTTTAAGAGCAGTATCATCATTAAGGATTTTACCTAGAAAATTAGACAGACATTTCATACAATGTTAGCTTTCCTTGGTATTAAATGCATATCACATAGAAGTGATAAGTAATGTCTTCACGCTACTTATTTACCAGTAGAAACAAATGGCAGTACTCTTTAAAAGCTCAGCACATGACAGCTATAACTACACAGGGAGCAGGTTATCTGTAACTGCCTGACAAATGACAAGTCCATTGTTTCTATGCCCTTCATTTACTGGGCTATGGGGGTGGTGAAACAGTAATAGATGCCATGCTGCAAATTATTATATAAATACTTCCTAGTTATCTGTTTTCATGCTATAGCCATTTATTACTGTTTTCTACTAAGCATTCATTCCAAAATTCTACCCTGTACTGAATTTCACTGTGAGTATTGATTGGTTGGTTGCAATGTAACTGCCACTGCTCTAACACTTTAACCAAACAAGTGAACAATTTCTACTAATTTAGGGTGCAATCCTATTTAGATAGTTGGCAGCTTCCAAAGTCAGAGGCTGCCAAATATCCAATGTAGACCAGCTGAAGAATGGAGGCAGTCCTTGCCTCCGTGCTCTGGCCACCCTGCATTTTGGGCTAGGCTGGCAATTTTGCTTATCTAGACGCAACTTCTGGGAAGAAAGGAGGCCAGATGCGCATAGAAAGCTGTGTAACATGGCTTCTTTGGTCTCCTCCCCTCCCCCTGGGCCACCCCCTTTCCCTGTCTCCACGCTCAGTTTCCAAGCACGGAGACAACCACGCCACCTCCAAGGGGGCGGGGAGCAGTTTCTGGGCTCCAAGGTCCAAGCCCTGGTTCTGACCCTGGATCCCAAAAACCAAAACATCCTATGGCCCTCTAGACAGTGTCTAGTGGGCCATAGGATTGCGCCCTTACTTGATTTTCGGTATTACCAGGGAAAGCAAAGATATTTCTCTAACTGAAGTCAGCTAGTATACAAAGCCAACACAAACAATGCCTAAAATATGACGCATTTTTAGACAGACTTTCATGAGACAAGAGCTAGTTTCTTACTGACACAGAGCCACTTCACAAAGATGTCTGCACTGCATTTATACTGGTGCTAAACCAGCATTTTCTCCAGTAGACCAGTCCATATGACAGGCACATATACATTCCTACATAGGCAACTAGTCTGGCAATCCTAGCATGTGCCCACTGCATAGCTAGGAATACGTTTCTACTGGCACACTATTTACATGGCAGAAAACACTAGTGTTATGTTTGAGTAGCCATGACAAACAATGTCTATGTAAAATGTGAAGAAGTTCTGGGAAGATCAAACTGGAAGGTGTTTTTTGTTTTAATTCTAAGGTAGGAGTTAAGCGTTTCCATCATCAAAACATATATTCCAAAGACGTTAAGAAATCTTAGTAAAAAAATTATATGAAATCACAATACATTAAGGTTATCAGACAGCCAGGATATAAACAGTTTATTATTCTAGAGCCCCCCTCCCTCCCCCCTGAATACTCTGTGAAACAGTCCACTGAATTTAGGAAAAGAACAAGTGTTTAACAACCAAAATAAAGAGCTTTATGATATGGTCCATAAGCACAATTTGACCTTGATTATCTGTTGTCATGAAAACTAAACTATGGATAGCAGGGCTGTCAAAAGCCTACTGTGAACCTGCCTACCCCTTTTCAATCTTTTCCAGTGATGTGGGGTGGCATATTTTCCAAAATGGAAAAATTTTGAGTGCTTTATTTTTCCATGGAAAATTTTCGATTTCATAAGTTCATTAGTAACAATGAATAGACGCCAATTGCAAATATAGCATTAGGCAAGTTTGGCAGTTTCAAACTTCTAATTACTGTTTTTCAGTGATTATCCCTAGCATTTATATATGTCATTGAAAGACATATATGTCCCAGTGTGAAATGGAACTAATTAGTGAAAGCGAAACTGAAGGTGCCACAACAACTTAAGTGGAAGAAAATTGAACTGCTGAAATAGATGAATGGTTGTCAGCATATCATGCACAGTTATTTGGGTTGCTAAAATTAATCAGTGCAGCCTCAATCCGGAGCCCTCCAGATGTGTCTGACTACAATGCCCTGCCATACTGACTGAGGGAAGCTGGGAGGGCACCAGAGGTTGGAGAAGGCAGTTGTGTCAATAGTTTTCAGTACCCTTTTCTTAAGTTCAAGGGGAAATACGGGCCTGTCTTTCCATATTTGCAAGTATTCCAATACAAATGTCTATATAACATAATATTTAGATCACATTAAGTGTGCATTAATTTCCCCCCTTAAATATTTCAGATCAAAATGTGTTTAATTTGGACAATAAATTAACATGGGGTCGCTTCTTAGCTTTGTTACTAAATACAATATAAACATGCTAAATTAGATCACTCTCTTTCCAATGCAAACTGAAAATTTCCAGTTCCAAATAACCGTATACAAATTAGCCTAATTTGCATTTTTTTCCAGAAAACTTTCCAATTCAATAGTGTTCTGACCTTTTCCTTGGAACTGTGAGGCCTAGGAACATAAAGACAGAGAATCTGGTTTCACCTTCCTACCTCAACCAACTATGACTTTCACCAATTTCTGCACTGCATAACATGTTCAGATTGCACATAGCCTGAACTATACCTATCTTTACTACAATTTGTGTAACTAGTACAAGCGTAGCAGTTCAAAACATTAGCAGAGGAAAGGAGGAGACCAAGCCTACACATGAATCTTCAGAAGAAAGTTCTACTTATGGTCAATGGAGCTTTCTTCCACATATGTAAACATACATGCAAAGTAGGCAGGAGGGTTGAGAATATAGTTGTTCTTGTTCATAGAATCATAGGGTTGGAAGGGGCTTACAAGACCATCGAGTCCAACCCCCTACACAATGCAGGAAGCCTGATGTCGTTTTTAAAGAATTCATCAAAGCAAAACTGACCCACAATAAAGGCATTTATTTAGCTTGGAGAAGAAATTTGGATTAAATGTCATGTTATTCACTTGCTACTTCAAGAATTGATTAAATACGTCCCATTTCCTCTCCAACCGTCATTTAAAAATAGTCTTTACATGTGAACACATTACCTGCATATATTAACTTTTGGCCAGCTACTGGAAAAGCATCTTTTCCCTTTTCTGATTCAATCTTCTCTTTCAATGCCTTTACCTATAAGAAACAGTTCTAGTTAGAACAAGTTTCATAATTTAACTCAACAGTATTTTAAAATATATAATCAGGACAACTATGATAGCAGCATTCTCTAAAGAAGTTTTTGTATCTTCTACTGAAAGCAGTGTTGACAAACACATTGACCAGGTTCCCATGATAAAAACAAGCCACAGTGACTTGCTGCGAGCTGTGGCACCCACAAGTTATTTGAGAAATAAAAAATAAGACGTCCTCACAGAGAAATGCCACCCAATACTTTCAACTAGCTTTGTTCCCTCTTCATCCCGGTCCCTTGTTCAAAATCATGCGCAAGGTAATTTAACAGCACTCCTGCATATTCCCAATGTTAGAAGTCAGGGTTCTTCTGACCATGGCTTGTATCCAATGTTAGTCCTACATACAGTAGACCCATTGAAATGAATGAAACTTAGGTTAGGCTAACACTGAATACAACCCTGTATCTTGGGTGCTAAAACTTGGAAGTGTTACTTCAAGCTGCCTTTGAAAATATGTACATGAAAAAACTGCAGAAGTACACATGAATGAAATGAAGACTGGAAAATGAAAACCTATAAAAGTAATCTGATTAGCATTAACAGTCATGATCTTGTATTTAAGTCTATCGCCCAAAAGGAAATAAAATTTTCAAGAGTTATCTATGGGTATATTCCGAGCCCAAGAAAAAAAAATATGACAAGGGTGAAGTAGGCATTCAAGCTATAACTTTAAGAACAATCGTTTTGCAAAGTTATATGAAAATGGCTGATTGCAGAAGCCATGAAAACCTCTAAGCTCAACCAACCTGTAAAAAAAGTATTATGTGTGTAATATTTAAGTGGTGAGTAAGGCTACTTTTGAAATAAAAATAGCAGTCTGGAAAAGGTCTCTTAAATCCATTCATTTACATACAATAAACACTTTCATGTATTAAAGCTGCAAACCTATGCATGCTTACTAGAGAGTAAATTCACTTGGTGGGACAATTTTCTGAGTTAATATCCAAAGGATTGGGCTGTAAATGGTACAAACTACCTCCAAGTGTTACCTGATATAAAAAGACGCAGGAAATACATGTTATAACCTAGCAGTAAACATTTCCAAAATTATACTTTGTATTCATAAGACTTGCATGATTTTTGCTCAAACCAAGATTAAGTTTCTGCAAGTTACAGCTTGGTGACTGTGCATATTATCATTTGATACTCAATATCTCATCACCATGCAATATAGAACAGTGGTACCACTTCCAGCTTCTACATTCCCTCTGACAATGCTCCCAAATACATGTCAAACATTTGGTAGCAGTATCTGACAAAATAAACCTTACACATTTACCCCCAACTACCAAACATTAACCCAAATTATTAAAAATTCCACCAACACTGTAAGATGATCAAGCTTGGGTCTTGGAGAATCTCCCAGGGAAAATTATATAGTTGCAAAGCAGCATTTGAACACACCTTTCCTAACACGTCCTTGTCAGTAAGTAGCAAAATGATGGAATATTTTAGATAGGGTTTCTCAGCTGCTCTGAGAGACCCTGATGGGACAGATATTTATGGTTAGGTCAGAACAGTAATTGTATCTTGAAGACAACAAAGAGCCAGTGATGATGTAGCACTGAGGTTACAAAGGTAGAAATGACAGTCACAGGTCCAAATAAGAAGGAAAAAAGCCAGGCGTTTTAACAGGTAAGAGATGAAAACGAATACTCAAAGCCAGTGAGGAAATGTGAAAAGCCAGTTACAACACTGGACCCAGGAGCACTCCAAAGCTATAATCCTTGGAGACCAAATCCTATCAATAATAGGTGTCTTATTCCTCTTACAGGTCACCTGACTTGCTGACTATAATTGTATCTAGCTCAGCTGCTTCCACCAGGGAAAATATACTTCAAGTTTAATGCAGAATGTTGCTCGAGCAGACAATAGAACAGAAATTCACCAAAATTTAGAATCTTCAACATCTATTCAAAACAATGTCATGAAGAGATTAAGGTTTGTCAGTTATCAGGAAACATATATTCTGGTCAGGACAATGGAAGCTATGGTACCTGCATAGCAGCAATTTAATAAATAGGGCAACACAGTAAGCTACCTTATATCAGACTGTTCTGCTCTGTAGCTACAATTATGTTGTAAGCTTTCAATAATGATATATCACTGGCATTTGGTTCCTGAATGCCTGCTGTCTTATTATAGTTATTTTTACCGTATGAATTTTAATAATGTAAACCACCTTGGGAGGGCTTCTGCCCTAAAAAGTTGCCTAGAAATATTTTAAATAAATAACATTATATCAAATCAGACTATTGGAACATCCAGCCGAGTACCATCTCCGCTGGCTGGAAGCCAGCTCTCCAGGGTTTCAGACAATGATCTTTCCAAGCCCTACCTGAAGATGCCAGAGATTGAACCTGGGATCCTTTGCATGCGAAGTATGGTTGTTTCACATCTTAAGGTAAGCGTTAAAAGTTTGTTGAAATTAAGGTGTATTTGAACATAGATCCCAACTTCATAATAAAGTTCATATTAAACTAGCTTGAGAAGCTTTAAAAAGCTAGAAAGTTCATGGAGCTGTTTTCCACCATACAAATGACCTGCTTAGGTGAGCTAAGGTAGAAAAGATGACCCAAGCAATTTTTATTAAATAGTATTAAACAGTTCCCTTCAGAAAGAGTTTTCTCAAAACAAGGAGGAAACCATTGTGCAGCTATCTTCTTTATTCTTGGATTTTTCTACAGCTGTTATTGATCCTCTCTATTTGTCAACCTCCTGCTTCACTTGCCCAGTATCAACCCTCCACACACATACTGTTGTTGTTTTTTTCATAAACTATCATGTCTGCTTTGCTTCCATACTACGGCATTAACAGCAGCTGCTCTATCACCCCTCCAAAACTAAAGAATGCTGGAGAGAGCACTTTGTAATAAGGTTTTATGTAACCACCCAAATGCCAATATTACTTGGCACAGACTAGCATGCGAGTGGCTATTTGCAAACCTTAGTTTAAGTAAGCAAGTACTCAGACAAACCAGAGTGCCCATCTTATGTTTCCCTCAGCCAAGCACAAAACTACCAAGAGAAACTACACCGGCATACATTGATAGCATTGTTCAAGTTTGGAAACTGCAAGCTCAATCAAATGATACCCAAATGCCAATTTTTTGAAATTATACTTCTAAATACAGAATGCAACAGTGTGACGCCTGCAGTAATTTACAAATAAGAATACTAAAAAAAGCCATTTTAAAATTTCAACGGTTCCCACTTTTGTTTCTATGATTTTTACCGCACCATTTCAATGCCATATTTGGCATTCCCAGGACTTCAATTAAATTTGAAGCAATCATTAGATGTGCTAAGAACTAACAATTCAAGGCCCATAAAGCTTAATGAGAATTAGCTAACTGCGTTCATGCATTATCTTCTCATCCTTAAAAGAACCCTAAGATAGGTCAGCCCTGTATGTTGCCCTGAGAGCTTAACTATAGGGCAACACAAACTGAATAAAAATGGAAAGTGAAGCTGAGATTAATGGCTTGATTAAAGTTACCTAGTGATGTCATGACAAGACCACCAGTTCCCTCAGCCTTAATCTCTACCTGGCAGGAAGCATGAACTACCTACAAGACACTGTAATGTTAAAGGCTAAAGATTTCAGACTGATAGCCAAAAGGTTTATTTTGCCATGTGCTGCCTGAAACATCAGTAATCTTCACCTAAAACCACAAGAATGCTTATTTGTATAACAAAAGCTACGCTCCAAGTTCATAATTTCTGCATTAACAACTCTAGTATTTAGCAGTGCAATTAAAACTCAATGTATCACAGAAGTAGGGTATGTAACAAAACGTTGCAGTGCATCCCTACCCCCAAGGAGTGCTCTGGTTAAGAGCTCCAGCCAGCCTGGAACAGGAGTCATTGTGGATAAAAGAATCAATGATTTTAAAATGGTCATTTTTATTTAAATCAAATTTGAACAGTTATATTACTTGTCTCTAAATAGCTTGGATTCAACTGAAATCTGAATACAATACATAGGTGTTAAATTCTACTCATCTCCTAACAGAAGCCATGACCACCTTATCAAACATATTGACCTGGCTCACACAATGGTAACCCACAGTTTATTTAACCCATGTGTTGTTGAAATGTGCAAACCCAGCCATGCTAACACACCATGATTTGTTAACATGCACATAACCCCTCCACCTTATGCCAATTAGGAGAAGTATATAAATGCTAGCAGCTCAAATCACTTCCCATACCTCATGTTTGTCCAAACACAGCCTATCAACTGAGATATGGATGAGCCTTTTGGTTGTGGATGCAGCCCCTTCATAAAAGTGAACAAATCAGAATATTTCCCATTAACTATAGCTTCCTATTTTGTCCAAATCAAGAAAGAAAGGTTAATGGCTTCAAATTGAATATGAAGGATACGAAGCCATAGTCTGAAGCTGGCTCCATATCCTGGCTTCTTCCAATGCAGTTTAACATCATTTCCCAGTTCATCAGAACTGGGAAACTACAGTTAATGGAAGAATTCCTGGTCTGTTTGCTCCAAACCAGCCCATTATCTCAGTAAACCTTCAACTCTGTACAGTAGTCTGTTGTTATCTGCTTTTATCAGCTTCAGCTGGTTCGGCAACTACGGCCTCTCCTAGACAGAGATAACTTGGCCAAAGTGGTACAGGTGCTAGTAACCTCAAGACTGCATTACTGCAACGTGCTCTATGTGGGGCTGTCCTTAAGGCTGCTCCAGGAGCTGGAGCTAGTGCAGAAGACAGCAGCCCAGCTGTTGTCGGGAGCTGCCCCTTTCCATCATGCAACTCCTTTGCTGAGGAAACTGCACTGGCTGCCCATTCGATACCAGGCCAGGTTTACAGTTTTAGTACTAGTGTGCAAAGCCGTAAACAACTTGGGACCAGGATACCTCAGAGCACGCCTTCTCCCTTACCAACCTGCCTGGTCACTGAGGTCATCAGCAGGCTTGCTCCTGGATGGACCTATGGCCCAAATGGAGCCCACCAGGAGAAGAGCCTTGAGCATGGCAGCCCCCTTTCTTTGGAATTCCCTGCCCCTGAAGGTCAGGGAGGCACCAACACTGTGTTGTTTCCGGTGCCTCCTGAAAACAGCACTGTTCCAGGAGACATTCCATAATTGACCAGCTATGGTTTTAATTGGCATTGTGTGTTTTTTAAAATCAAGTATAATTTTAATGTGGTGTTTTAATCTTGTTATTCTTTTACTGTTTTATTTCTTGTGTTCATCACTCCGAAATCTGTTCTAGATATGGAGCAATTCATAAATATTGTAAATAAAAAAAATATTGCAAATGAAAGATCTGTGATTAAGGGAGTGGCTTGCCCAAAGCCACCCAGCGAGTTCTGAATACTGAAGTACATTATTCCCCACGTTCCACAAATGCAACATTGATAGGTTTTCTGCCTCCCAAGCACAAACATCAGTAGTACTTTGAGATCTTACTGTTGACTTGCAAATCTAAGAACAGAACTTCTAGATCTAAGGTCAAGTCTGTCAATAAGAAAAGCTTTCATGGACTCAGATATACCATTACATGTATATCCCACCATTCCTTGAAGGTGTTCAAGGTAGCATACATACTTCTCCCCCTCCCACACTACCCTCACAACAATCCTGTGAGGTAGGTTACACTGAGAGATAGCAACTGACCCAAGGTCACCCAGTGAACTTTAGTCCAAAACATCTGGAGGGCACCAGGTTGAGAAAGGCTGTTCTAACCACTACACTGGATGTTTTTCCAACACACATATCCTTCCTTAGTAATGAATCTACACCTTCAAGGCTATGGGAAGGCTTCAGAAAATACATGACAGGGAGTAATTGAAGTTGCACACAATCCTTCAAGGAGACACTGAAAAAATTAGATAGAACCATCACAACAACCAGCCATATCCTACCTTACAGCAGAAAGGGGCATATAACCAAATCATTGGTCACACCTTTTAAAATCTGGCATGAAGAAAGCATTATGAAGCAGACTTACCAGCTGTTCTACTTTTTACAATATTTTCAAAGCTTATTTTATCTGTACATCTATACTACTTTAAAACAGCCTTCCCCAACCTGATACCCTCCAGGTATCAACTGCCCATTATCCTTGATCACTGGCCATGCTGGTGAGGCTGATGGGACTTGTAGTCCAAAACACCTGGCACATATGAGGTTGGGTAAAGGATACTCTAGTGGTATACCAAGAAAGGTTTCAAAATAGTTTTAAAACAAAATATGCTACCAAAGCTGAATGCGCACACCTAGGCTGCCATCCTCTGCACATTTTCCTGGAAATAAGCCCCTCTGAGTAAATGGTCATAGGAATGGCCAGACAGTCTAAGGAAAATGCAGCAAAACGTCAGCAAATCTACCAAAATAAAGTCTCTCCTAATTTGTTCATTTTCAACAATCTGCCAGAATATTTTGCAATTTTAGGGAATGACTTGCAAATTTTTCCTTCTTGCTGCCATTTTCTAGAATTTCAGACAGAATTGTCTTGATCAAAACCCAGAAAGAACTTCTTGATAAGGTAAACATTTAACTTCTAAGTATTATATTTTTAAATTAAACTGTATACAACCTCCCTCCAAATTGTCAAACTAAAGTGTCCTTCACCAAGATTCAGTCCCCACGGTCAGAGACACAAACTCTGAAGTGGGAGGCCAAAAACACAGAGGAGCTCAATGCAGAAGTAAATTAAGGGTGCCATATCTGCCCACTCCAACTGCTGATGTGAGATGAGCAGCACGCAAAAAGATACACAATAGCATTTTAGCTTTCATTGACCTATTATCACCAGAGAAATTAAACACCTCATACCTAGGCCAAATCTCAATGTGTGCCATAAAATACAGAATATCCCTCTTTCCATTTTTTCAAGAAGACTCTGCATTAAGCCCACTATTACCAATAAGTGGGAAATACTCCAGCTTCCCAGCAACCCTTCTGAACAGATCAATACTGCTCTCACTAGGGAAGGGAGAAATCACCGACATCGACACCACATTGCCTAAAAAAACCTACTATTTAATATAGTTCGAGTGCAAACAATGCTCCTCTGCTATTTGCTTAACATGCAAAGAAGGTTTGACTGAGAACACTCATCTGGAGTAAGACACTAAATACCCTGTTCTCCCCAGCACTTAGCACCGCAGTGTAGCAAAAACAGTTCACTTCCCTTGCAGTCTACACTTCGGTACGTAAAGTCCTCCGCTGATTCAACAGGAAAGCATTGCTCGCTCCACAAGCCACCAGTTCGGCTTCAGGAGCAAAACCCAAATGTAGTAATACCTTCTTCTGACCACCTCTCACGCGTACGGCCTTCTCGCTGCATATCCAGGGCGCGCGCGGGCGATTGCGCGCACACGCGCACCCCCCCCCCCTTCCTCATGCAAACCGAAATACTGCAGAGTCATGGCAAAGCCCCACTCCGGGAGCCACCGACTCTCCCTCAAGTGACTTTCCTCTCCGCCCCCATTACAGATCATTAGAGCCCCTTGCGCGATAGATAGGCCGGGCGCACGTTAATTATTACTGAAGTCACTTCCCACCGGGCGGGAGAGCGAGCGAGCGAGCGAGCGGAGCAGCACATCCCCTTCCCCGCCTCGCAACAAGGACTCGAAGCCTGCGCCACGGCCTGGCGCCAAGGAAGGAAGCCGCAGCCGCTCCGGCCAGCTCTCGCACGGGAGGCCTTCCGTGCGTGCCCGCCTGCCTCCTGCTTCCTCCCCACGCTCGCGTCGTCTTCTCCCCCACGGACTTCCACTCTCCCCCCACCTCGGCTGCTCTGCCTTCCCCCTTCCGAAGGAAGGCTGCAACTTTCCCCCGCACAAGTGGAACTGGGACTGCTGAAACGGGCCTCAGAGCCGGGCCTCAGAGCCGGGCCTCAGAGCCCCCCCGCCCCCAACAGCCGGGCTAGGCCCAACAGCTCGCCCCCTCCTTCCTCATGCCGCACCGTCTCCTCGGGGTCGATGTCTATCTTGAAGGTTTGCTGCTGCAGGGTCTTCAGAGTGATCTGCATGGCGGCTGCTCGGCTTTAGGCCCCGGCAAAGCCTACCCCGTGGGCTCCCTCACGGAGGACGATGGGCGGCGGCGGCGGCGGCTCCCCCTGGGTCCTCCACTCACTGCTCCGGCCTAGGTTGGCTCAGGCTATGGTGGGAGAAGAGGGGGGAGGGAGGAGCTGGGGGCGGAGTTAGGAGGAAGCAAATGTTCTCGCGCGCGAAGGAGGCGCCCGCAGGATTCTCGCTCGCGGCCCAGAGGCGGCGGCTGCTGCTGCTGCCGCCGCCATGATGACGACGACGACGACGACGAGGATTCCTCGTGACCGCCCGGCCCCGCGCCCCAGAGCAGGTAAAGAGAAGGCAAAAAGAGAGTGCAGTGCGCAAGCGCAAGCGGGAAAGGAGGCGGTGTGTTTTTTTAATCCCCGTTTAAAAAAAAAAGAACTTTAAAACGCGTGAGACGGACTGCGCATGAGCGTGGGGCGGGGCTGGTGGAGCTGTTAAAGAGGGAGGCGGGAAAGCGGGCGGGGCGAGGTAGAGCGAGCGAAGGAAAGCGAGTCTTTGAGGAAAGAAGGCGGCTCAGAGGAGGAGGAAAAGGGCGGGAGAAGTAACTGGCTGCCCTGGTACTTCTTAGAAAGAGGCGGAAGTGGGGTTTCTTGGATTTTGTTTCGCCCGGCGTCTCCTGCCGCGCTGTCCGTCCGAGTTGCGCTTCCTGCGAGAGGCAGGCGGGGGGAGGGCAAGAATGCATGCAACCAGCCTGCACATCTCTGCGCCGTGCATTGGGTGCATCGCCGTTCTCTTGCTGCCCTGAGGGAAGCAAGTCCGCTGGCATCTGCTGTCTGAAGCAGGTGTCCGCAGCTGCAGCCCTTTGCCTGAGAATCGGGTGCGATCCCGTGCCTGTTTAAACAGCAGAAAGGCCTCCAATTCCCAGCATACTCCAGCCGGCCGCGCTGGCCGAGGCATGCTGGGAATTGTAGGACTTCTTTTCTGCCTAGGCGTGGATAGATTTGCGCCCTCAGCCCTAATCGAACTCGGACTGGCAGTACACAGGATTGTGCTGTAAATCCTTTCCTTGCCGCATATCGCCAAGAAGTCCCGTCGAAATATTCAGCCCTTATTGAATTAAATGTGTACCCTGTCTTACTATCCTACGGGAGTCTTCAGAAAACAATCTACACAACTGAACAATTCATTCAAGAAACAGTTCATCAATAAAAGGAATGAAACAATGAGACGGCTTCCAAGTAACTGTGGCTAAGAGTGGGAGGGTTATGCCTCAGTATTTCTCAAAGGACTGAGCAACCTAGTCCAATGTTGAGCTCCACAAGTTTATGAATTGGAATTTTAAATACGATTTTTAAGTCGTAGGAGACCTCAGCACTTTTGCCTGCGTTGCCAGTTTAAGAGAGAATGGATGTTCCCACAGTAGGCCCTTCAGAGTTGTTAACGGACATTGCTGTTCCATGATTAGATGGAAGCAGAATTATAACTACAGTTCTACACTGCACTTAAATATAGTGCTATATCCCAATAACACCCCCACCCCGTGTCTTCGACATGAGAAAGGCAAATAACAAATTCTGGTTCTTGGAAAAATAATGGGGGAAGGCATGGTTCTAAGCATAATTGTTAATTTATGTAGTTTAGGAACATAGATGCATCTCTCCCTCAAGAAATGTAAAGTCCATAGTGGAAGAAGTATAGGCTAAAATATATTCGAGGTCATACGTTGATTATCCGGAAAGAAGAAGGAAGGCAAACACAAGTCCTATTCAGGCATTCTAGATTGCATGGAGAGCCCTCACAGACAGGAGGCTGTCCCCACAAAGTCATCCTCCACATGCTGAGGGCACCAGAAGTGACAAGGTGTTTACTATCCACAGATTAGGAATGCCTGAACAGGGCTATTCAGTTTCTGACTGGCTATGGGGATTATAGAACTTCAATATGATGTGATGTCAACCTCAGATAAAATGGCTTGTGTGGAAGCAGTGCAGTTCTCTAAAGTATTCAAATGGGAGAACTTTCAATTTTTACACAAGTTCATACATTTCTTTTGTTGACTGTACAAACTTTGCAGAAAAGTATTTTTGAGTTTTAAGGTTGTAAATTGATACACACTTATTTGGAGACAGTCCCATTGAAGATTTGCTGGAAGGAAGCAAAATATTTTGCAGACAAAAATAAAATAGTAATACTATGAACTGTCAGCAGAGGAACTGAAATTATCTGAATCTGAATGTTCAAGAGGAGACAAATGTATTTTGATTTTTGAATGTGAAAAGATAAACAATCTGTGTATGTGAATTGCTCAAGATGGATGACCTAAAACAGTCAGTGAGACACTACTCTCAATTTTTATGTAGTATGCCTGCCATGTCTTGAACAACTTCAAGGAAAGTTTACTTGAAAAGTCTGAAAACCTGCAAAACATGATAATTCATTAGAAGTAGGAATATATATTAAAGATCTCATAGTGACATAAAAAATTAATGTCAATGTAAATGTTCTGTCTTAAAAATAAAGTATACCAACAGACTTTATTGTTATACTTTATAAAAGTCTTTATTACTGACTCCAGGGAAAATCTTTCATCACACACAGGGAAAATGTTGCATTTGCACTGGAAAATAGTCTGATGCCATAGCCTAAAGTCATCTAATTTGGCATATTTATTTTACTTGTATTTAGTAAACAACAAAGCTAAAAAAGGTACCCTATGTTAATTGTTTGTACCAATACACCACAAGTATTTGACCTGAAATATTTCAGGAAAAAGTTAAAACATACTTAATGTGATTTAAACGTTATATTATGTAGAAATATTTATTGAAATATTTGTAAAAATTTAAAAGCAATAGCATGTAGTTCTGTACATTATTTACATTTAAGAAAAAATACAGGTAATGAATACTGTTGATCCACTAATTTTAGCAGGAAATGTGCATGAAATGCTGGCAACCACTCATCTGTTTCAACAGAATTCAACTCTGTTTCTCTATGGTTGTTGGGGCACCTTTAATTTCGCTGTCAGTACTTATTAGTTACATTTTACACTGAGACATATATGTATTTCAGTGCATATATGTATTCTCTCACATACTTGCTAGGGATACTCACCTGAAAAACATTAATTACAACTTTGAAACTGCCAACCTTGTCTAATAGTGTATTTGCAATTGACATACATTTGTTTTTACTAATGAACTTATGAAATGGAAAATTTTCCACAGAAAAGTAGAACACTGGAAAACTTTCCACCTCACATCACTGGATATGCATGGGACTACACTGTAAGCCTCATAGAACTCAATCGGATTTATTCCCAATTAAATTAAATGTGTGGGATTTGGGCTGCATATCCACCCCAAACAAAAAAAAAAAGTTAGTTGCAGCAATTACTAATTTAAGTACAGTTACTTTCATTGGGAAGTGCAGCCTGAATAAGGTGTCCAGTTGCAAAAGAGGACAGGGTTCCTGCAGCTTTAACAGTTCTGTAGAAGAGGGAATTTCAGCAGATGTAACTTGCATGACAAGCTACACCTGCTGAAATGAAATTCCCTCTTCTACGCAACTATTAAAGGTACAGGAGCCCTATCCTTTTTTGCATCTGGCCACCCTAGCCTGAGCCTATGCATGATTATTCATTAGTAAATCCTACTTGAGTTCAGAAGAGCTTACTCAAGTATACACAGGATTACAGCCTTAGTCACAACTAAGATCAAGGTCAGACTCAATTTTCTGAATTCCTTTTTAATTACACTCTATTTTCCCTTTAATTTTTCAATGCATACAGACCAGCTTGCATGCTGAATTGACAACTCAGCTGCTTAGTTTGGAAACCAAAGCAAAGCAACAGTTTCCAGAGGGTAGCCATGTTAGTCTATTGCAGCAAAAACAAAGAGTCTTGTGGCTCCTTAAAGACTAACAATTCTGGCATATGCTTTTGTGGACTATAGCCCACTTCATCAGATGCATGGAGTGTTATGGAGAGTTTCAGGGGGAAGGATGGTAAACATTGAGGTCAAGGCGATTCAATGCAGAAAGTACTGATGGTGACAATCACACTATTAACAGTGGTCATTTACAATAATGTGCCTCCATTAGGACATCTGTATTTTTGTTATTGAATTTAGTAGGTTGTGGATTCCCCTATGCTTCTTGCTATGCCCTAGCTGAGTTGTCTTTTGTTTAGATTAGATCTCAATATATCTATAAATAAGAAAGCATAGCGTAACTGGTCCTGTAATCACTGAACGGACACAGGGAATTCAGTATTTCTCAGGTTTTGTATAATCAGGTTTTGAACATATGATCATTTATTTTAAACAATATAAGTGACATCCCATCTCAAGCTTTAGTCTTGAAGCCAGTAGTGTAAGAGAACCAGTGTGACTGACATTGTGGCTAGAATGTTGGATGAGGGAGACCTGTGTTCAAATCACAGCTTTGTCAGGAATCTTACTGGGTGGTCTTGAATAAGTCACCATCTCTCAGTTGTCATATTGATGAAATGGGAGAACCCCATGTATGCTGCCCTGAGTTCCTGGGGAAAGCGGGATAAATATGGTTATTTCCATTTTAGAAAAGTAGAACTAATAGTGATGTTTCTCACCAGTTATAAAAATGAAGGAGCTAAGGGGGACCCTAGGAACAAACATAGATAAACAGTAATAGAATAAGGTTGTCATAGTGGCAAGAAAGATTGTCATATTGGACCTATGGATGGAATTTAAAAGGTTCAGATTCCTTTTGTTGTCCAAATGTGCTAATCAGGTAGGGTTCCAAGCTTTCAAATTAAATACAATTCTTGATGCAGGATAAGTGCATATAATTTGCTTATACTAGAACCTCACCCACATCCCATTTCCAGACTTCAGCATATGTAACTACAAACACAGGTTCCAAGCAGTAGGAATTTTCATAGGCAGTCTTTTCCAGAGTCAGCATCCTTGTAAAGATAGAGTACTGGAGATTCATGGTGTCTTCGTAATGTATTTATGAATACACAGGTTGAGCAGGTAGCAAGCAGTCACAAAGGCAGGCAGTGCTAGCATCAGCAACAGCACTTATTCTAAGAAGGAAATTGCGCACAGTATTAAATAAAATAATAAGGCTATGCTTGACGCAGAATACCCATTCTAAACATGCCTGCAGGATAACTATTTGTCTTAAGAAAGCTATCTTTATGTGTTTCTGAGCAAATGCAGAGGTCAGCATTTCCTAATGGATGTGATTAAAGTTGGAAGGTAGATGTGGCTATATTTGGGAGCCTAATTATGGATTTGGGTATGTTGCCCTTTGCGTCCATACTTCTACATTATGGGTATAATGAGTATAGAATACAGAACAATGCAACATGCCTTAGGGCTGCTACCACATTATTAAACAAACAGCACACCATCTGCTGTGGAATAATGTAGTTGCTAAAATAGATGGTTCTCTTAGCATATAGGTAATTTTCCAGCTGGACTGCAGTTTCTGTGGGTTCATCAGGGATCAGGATGAAATATGCATCCTCTCTGTGGCTTTCTCTATTACTTAAGAGAAAGTAATTCTATCTCATAGGTCACAGTGCCTGTCAAAACTTATTAGAGCATAATGTATCAACAATATTTTGATCCACTCCTACAGTCACAGCAAAGTACACTGCAGATCATCTGGTACATTTGTTCTTGGACTGCATTATTTCAGATTGCATGTGAGGGAGGTTTTGTTTGAATGCTCTCACACGTTAAAAACAAACAACTCTGTAAATTGAAATCAAGTATTTCAGGGGGAAGGCTATGCTACAGCCATTCCCCATGGAAATATAGTGTTGTGTTTTGTTTTACTTTAGAGTGAGTGTATGTGCGGCAGGCGGGGGGGGGGGAATTCAACCATGTAACTACCCATCTAGAGCAGTACATTCCAGGAACAATTATACCATGTGATCTGCTGTTTGTGTAGATTATTTGTTAGAAGTATATAATGGCAAAACCTTATATTTTTTCACTGCAATCAAATTGTGGTCTAAAAATCATAGGGTCATTTCAGTTGACCATGCACCATATGCTGAATGTATCCCCATGGAAGTCTTATTGTTTCTAACAACCAGCTGACTTGACCTTACCCTCTCTGCCATACAGAAATGCAGGGTAGCAGTAGTAAAACTACCTTCATCATGAAATTGGTCTGATGTTATAAGGACCACCTGGTGAGATCATAAACAGCCACAAACAGTGCTTGGTCATAACAAACTAACTGGTACTGAGTTATATGGGGGACCCTACAATGAACAATATTCTGGTGCTCCATGGTTAATACTCTTTATTATTTAGTACTTTATTTCAGTAATCTTTTCCTACTTTGAAAGGCTGTAAGGCAGGCATATGATGCTGCTGCTGAAGTGCTGCACTCAATATGCCAACGAATTTGGAACACTCAACAGTGGCCACAAGACTGGAAAAGGTCAGTTTACATTCCAATTCCAAAGTAGGGCAATGCCAAGGAATGTTCAAACTACCGTACAATTGCGCTCATTTCACATGCTAGCAAGGTGATGCTCAAAATCCTACAAGCTAGACTTCAGCAGTATGTGAACCGAGAACTACCGGAAGTACAAGCGGAGTTTCAAAGAGCAGCAGAAGCGGACAGGGACGTCCACTTCTACCAACCTGGGTGCGTGCTTCTAAATCTGAATCCAACCTCTTGTCTACATTGCTTTAGGCAGGGCATTGAGACTGAATGCTCTCTCTGACTGCCATTTTTCCCTGTTCCCATGGGACATTACCCAGCTGCAGTAACCATGTGGGTTGGGAAAGAGCTTGAGGAAGCAAGCAAGCAGCAGCAGGCATGTCACTTTAATTAATAAATAATCTTTCCCACTCACCCACTTGCAATGATTTCTGTGCTGCCCCCTTTAATTTCCTTTTAAAATTTCTCCATTTACCATGTCCTTTCTGCATTGTGCACTGCTCCCCCTTGCCTTGCTTCTGGTCTTCCTTTCTTTTTTCATACCCCCAAAAGTCTCCCCTCCCCCATCAGCTATTAGCAAGGTTATGGGGAGTGAGGAGATGTGTATGTAAGTGGTGTGTAAATAATGGGGCACACATAGGAATCCTAGGTAGATCTACTCAGAAATAAGTCCACTGAGTTCAGTGGGGTTTACTCTCATGTAAGCATGTATAGAATTGCAGCCTGTGGGGGACAGATGAGATAAAGGCAGGAAGTGTGTGTGTGTGTGTGTATATGTATATGTGTGTGTGTGTGTGTATATATATATATATTGTATTTATAAGAGAGTTGTGCTCATTTTCTTGGGCAAGTTGTATCTGAGTCTCATCGCTTTGCCTTGTTTGAGAAAAGAAAAGGAGGTGGGGGAACTGTTGTGTTGAAGTAGTAGCAAAGTTTTCTCCACCTGGATCCTTAAGACTTTATATGTAGTAGGTGTGTGGTGCTTGCTCCCATGTAAGCATGCACAGGACTGCAGTCTTAGGAAGAAGGGGCAGATGAAGGCGAGAGAGTGGGAGAGGGAGAGGTGATCCTTTTGTAACTGGCCGCAATATATTTTCTCGGAACCAGAATGCAGCCTCAGTTTGCCTTTCTGTAAAATGGCCTTTAGCTGCAGCAGAAAAATGTGGATTCAAGTGAGCTGTTTTGTACGTCAGCTCTGCTTACCCTTGCCTCTGGCTACTGTTAGCTGCCCTGCCCTCTTCCCCATCAGCCACAATGGGAACCAGCTGCCATTGCATAGGCATCTGGCTGGCCACTGTGGGAACAGAATGCTGGACTAGATAGGCCTTTGTCTGATCCAGCAAGATTATTCATATGTTCTTATGTCACATCACAAAGTGTTTTTGAATATACTCTGTGAATTTCAAAAGTGGTTTGCCATGTGGTATTAGTGGGATTCCTAGGGTTCCCAGATCTCCCGAACAGACAGGGATCTGGGCATAAGAGCTTGGGGGGTGACTCCTGGGAGAGCTGGGGACTGAACCTAGTGAGTTAGGGGTCAGAGTCAACAGTGCTTGGCTGCTCATAGGATAATGACTGATGGACAAGGTAGAATCAATAGCAAAAGTTCACGGCAAGATGTTTTATCCAACATATTTTTTAGAAAGATGACGCCGCCTTGGGATGGGACCTAAGGAATAAAATCTCAGAAGCAGGTTATTTTCTTTTCCTTAGAGACCAAGGAGGGTAAGACTGCAATCCTATACCTGCTTACCTGGGAGTAAACCCCACTGAACTCAGTGAACAGGATTACACTGTAAAACTCTGAAACCTCTGACCCAGCCCTAAGGGTTGTTGTTCAGGTGAAAACACAATACAAAGATTCAAATAGGTGCATGGAGATAGTTGTGCAGTTCTCTGGATTGCAGCTAATATGCACTCCTTTCTTTCTCATGCCTATACTCAAAGTGGTCAGCATATTTGCTTGTTCCACTAGTCCATTTCTGAATAAGAGAGCATACTTTTCTCTGGTCCTCATACTGAGCAGCGTAAGTCCTCTAAATTTCTCCAAGATAAATGGTTGGTGAGGTGTGTGGGTCTTGGTGGGTCACATGTTATGTAGACCTGCTTTGGTCTCTTTTCAATACATGAAAACACTCCAACAAAAATATTATCTTGTACGGCTGAGCATGGGGGGTGGGGTTGTGCTCAATATATGTGGCATTTGAAAGATATATGGATATTTACTGGGACACACACACAAAAATTACATCAGAACATGGTTTATGATAGGGCTTTACAATTAAAGTGGACATGTGTCCTAATGTACACAGGACAGTCCTCTATTTGAAAGGTTGTTAGATGACTGCCCTGTAGTTAAAGTGCTGTCTAATTCAATTCTGGTTTAACAACAAAGAACTGTTGGGTTGGATCCAGCTTCTTTTGTGCTGCTCCCACTGGTGGACAGGGTGCGTGGGCAATCATAGCTGATTACTCCCTCCTCAGCAGCCCCTAGCACCACCTCCCCCACTTGAGCCAATTTTCAGGGGAGTGGTGAATCTATGAAGATGGTCTCATGCCCCGTTCTGCCAGCAGAAATGCTCTGTTATATCAGAAGCCTTCTGCTTCTGTCCATGGAAGGAATATGCGAAGGCATGAGGAAGGAGAGCAGCAGGGATCTTGAAGTTGCCCACCAATAGTTAGCAACTGGACAACAGACAAAGGGGGGACACAGGTCACCTGGTCACAGTCTTCCCTACTATGGTGAAATGTCCAGTCAAGGCCAGAAATATTGGAACAAGGATAACTTTTTTGGCAGTTGGCCTCTGTACACCACCACATCAAAGCTGAAAGGAAACACACCCAGATGGGAGTGAAGTCAGGACTTCCAGCTGTAATTCAAGGGGTTTGACAAAAGTGGGGCACTAACCATTCAGGAAGTACAGGCAGTGGCATACACACACACACCCATTGTTGGTGGCTCATAAGTAATGGAACAAACCAACATTCCAAACTTAAGGATCGCTTTTAATACCTGGATGAAAATCCTTTGCAGTCAATGACTGTCTGAAGTCTGGAACCCATGGACATGACCAAATGCTGAGTTTCCTCCCTCGAGATGCTTTGCCAGGCCTTTACTGCAGCTGCCTTCAGCTGCTGCTCGTTTGTGGGTCTTTCTGCCTTCAGTCTTGTCTTCAGTAAGTGAAAAGCATGCTCTATTGGGCTGAGATCAGGTGACTGACTTGGCCATTGAAGAACATCCCACTTCTTTGCCTGGAGAAACTCTTGGGTAGCCTTTGCTGTATGTTTTGGGTCATTATCCATCTGCAATATGAAGCGGCATCCTATCAGTTTGGCAGCATTCGGCTGAATCTGAGCAGAAAGTATAGCCCTATACACTTCAGAATTCATCCTGCTGCTTTTATCAGCAGTCAGGTCATCAATAAACACCGGTGACCCGGTTCCATTAGCAGCCATACATGCCCATGCCATAACACTGCCTCCACTATGTTTGACAGATGATGTGGTATGCTTTGGATCATGAGCTGTTCCTTTCCTTCTCCGTACTTTTCTCTCCCCATCATTCTGGTACAAGTTAAATCTTGGTTTCATCAGTCCAAAGAATCTTATTCCAGAACTGGGCAGGCCTTTTTAGGTGTTTGCTGGCAAAGGCTAATCTGGCCTTTCTGTTCTTGAGCGTTACCGGTGGTTTGCACCTTGTTGTAAAGCCTCTGTATTTACATTCATAAAGCCGTCTCTTGACTGTAGATGTTGACAATGACATGCCTACCTCCTCAAGAGCATTCTTGACCTGGATAGATGTTGTGAAAGGGTTCCTCTTCACCCTGAGCAGAATTCTGTGGTCATCCACTTTAGTTCTCTTCCATGATCTTCCAGGCCTTTTGCTGTTGCTGAGCTTGCCAGTTAATTCCTTCTTTTTCAGGATGTTCCAAACTGTTGTATTGGCCACTCCCACTGTTTTTGCTATCTCTCTGATGGATTTATTTTGTTTCCTCAGCCTAATGATGGCCCCCTTCACTCGCATGGACTTTGGACTTCATGTTGGGAGTTCCAGTGAACAGCTACCACATGCAAATGTAACACTCAGAACCACCTCCAGGTCTTTTATCTGCTTGATTGGTCATGGGGTACCCAGGAAACAGGCCACACCTGGCCATGCAGCTGCTTATCAGCTATTGGTTCCATTACTTATGAGCCACCAACGATCGGGGGAGGTGTATGCCACCAGCTGTACTTTCTGAATGGTTAGTGCCCCACTTTTGTCCAACCCCTTGAATTATAGCTGAAAGTCCTGACTTCGCTCCCATCTGGGTGTGTTTCCTTTCAACTTCAGTGTGGTGGTGTACAGAGGCCAACAGCCAAAACAGTTATCCTTGTTCCAATATTTCTGGCCCTGACTGTATTTTTATTTAAGTTGTAGTAGTTATTTCTAAATTTGCATCTATACGTATGCAAATATTATGTAAATCTGTGTCCTCATTTTTTCTGCTTGGCATGTATTTCCACTTTTTTGCTGATGCTACCCTATTTACAACTGTGACTGTGCATAGAATTAACATGTGCGGAGGGGCTGCCCCCTCCCAGTATCTGCCACCTGAGGTGACTGCTTCACTCTGCCTAATGGTAGGGCTGGCTCTTCTTGTAATCATTTTCTGGTCAAACCAACTGGCCCTGTCCCATTTTACATTCCCTGGCAGGTTAAGGGAGTTCATTGCAGTCTACCCCACATGGCTGGTGAACCTCAGCTTGGTGAGCTACAAGTTGTGCAGGCCTGCTCCTTCATCTGCCTTCCTGTTAGTAGCCATCCCCAACTGGGTTTTGAACATCAGTTCCCGCCAGCCCCATCCAGCATGGCAATAGTCAGGAATCTTGGGAGCTTTAGTCCGAAACATTAGTAGGGTACAAGGTTGGGAAAGGCTGCTCTTAGCTTCCGGGCTAATAGAGTTTTGCCAAGAGAACACGCTGATCATAGCAAACACTCTTTTCCAACAGCACAAGAGACGACTCTACACATGGACATCACCAGATGGTCAATATCGAAATCAGATTGATTATGTCCTTTGCAGCCAAAGATGGAGAAGCTCCATACAGTCAGTCAAAACAAGACCTGGAGCTGACTGTGGCTCAGATCATGAGCTGCTTCTTGCAAAATTTCGGCTGAAATTGAAGAACGTAGGGAAAACCACTAAACCATTCAGGTATGACCTAAATCATATCCCTTATGAATATACAGTGGAGGTGAGGAATAGATTTCAGGGATTAGACCTGATAGACAGAGTGTCTGAGGAACTATGGACGGAGGTCCGTAACATTGTTCAGGAGGCAGCAACGAAATCCGTCCCAAAGAAAAAGAAATGCAAGAAAGCCAAGTGGCTGTCTGATGAGGCTTTACAGGTAGCTGAGGAAAGAAGGGAAGTGAAAAGCAAGGGAGAAAGGGGAAGATATATCCAACTGAATGCAGAGTTCCAGAGAATAGCAAGGAGAGACAAGAAGGCCTTCTTAAATGAACAATGCAAAGAAATTGAGGAAAACAACAGAATGGGAAAGACTAGAGATCTCTTCAAGAAAATTGGAGACCTCAAGGGAACGTTTTGTGCAAAGACGGGCATGATAAAGGACAAAGAAGGCAGGGACCTCACAGAAGCAGATGAGATTAAGAAGAGGTGGAAAGAATACACAGAAGAACTATACAGGAAAGATCTTAATGTCCTTGATAGCCATGATAGTAATGTCCTTGATAGCCATGATAGTGCGGTCACTGAACTTGAGCCGGACATCCTCGAGAGTGAAGTCAAGTGGGCCTTAGGAAGCATTAGTAACAACAAATCTAGTGGAGATGACAGTATTCCAGCTGAGCTATTTAAGATCCTAAAAGATGATGCTGTTAAAGTGCTGCATTCAATATGCCAACAAATTTGGAACACTCAACAATGGCCACAAGACTGGAAAAGGTCAGTTTACATTCCAATTCCAAAGAAGGGCAACGCCAAAGAGTGTTCAAACTACCGCACAATTGCGCTCATTTCACATGCCAGCAAGGTGATGCTCAAAATCCTACAAGCTAGGCTTCAGCAGTATGCGAACCGAGAACTACCGGAAGTACAAGCTGGGTTTCGAAGAGGCAGAGGAACTAGAGATCAAATCGCCAACATTCGCTGCATCATGGAGAAAGCAAGAGAATTCCAGAAAAACGTCTATTTCTGCTTAATTGACTACGCCAAAGCCTTTGATTGTGTGGATCACAACAAACTGTGGCAAATTCTTAAAGTGATGGGAGTACCAGACCACCTTACCTGTCTCCTGAGAAACCTGTACGAGGGTCAAGAAGCAACAGTAAGAACCGGACATGGAACAACCGAGTGGTTCAAAATTGGGAAAGGAGTACGACAAGGCTGCATATTGTCACCCTGCTTATTTAACTTATATGCAGAGTACATCATGAGAAATGCCGGGTTGGATGAATCAGAGGTCGGAATTAAGATTGCTGGGAGAATTATCAACAACCTCCGATATGCAGACGATACCACCCTAATGGCAGAAAGCGAAGAGGATCTAAGGAGCCTCTTGTTGAGGGTGAAAGTGGAGAGTGCAAAAGCTGGTTTGAAACTCAACATTAAAAAAACTAAGATCATGGCATCTGGCCCTATCACTTCCTGGCATATAGAAGGGGAAGAAATGGAAGCAGTGACAGATTTTACTTTCTTGGGCTCCAAGATCACCGCAGACGGTGACTGTAGCCATGAAATTAAAAGACGCTTGCTCCTTGGGAGGAAAGCTATGGCAAACCTAGACAGCATAGTAAGAAGCAGCAACATCACCTTGCCAACAAAGGTCCGTCTAATCAAGGCTATGGTTTTCCCAGTAGTAATGTATGGCTGTGAGAGCTGGACTGTAAGGAAGGCTGAGCGCCGAAGAATCGATGCTTTCAAACTCTGGTGCTGGAGAAGACTCTTACGAGTCCCCTGGACTGCAAGGAGGTCAAATCAGTCCATCCTAAAGGAAATCAACCCTGAGTGCTCATTGGAAGGACAGATACTGAAGCTGAAGCTGAAATATTTTGGCCACCTAATGCGAAGAGAAAACTCTCTGGAAAAGACCCTGATGCTGGGAAAGACTGAAGGCAAAAGGAGAAGGGGACGGCAGAGGATGAGATGGCTAGATAGCATCACCGATGCAATGAATATGAACCTGAGCACACTCCGGGAGAGTGCGCAGGACAGGAAGGCCTGGCGTGCTATGGTCCATGGGGTCACGAAGAGTCGGACACGACTGAACGACTGAACAACAAAAATGGGTTCAAAGTGTTTTCACTTTTAAACTAATTTTGTACATATTCATTCTAATTACTCATTGCCTAATTGTACAACAAAAATGTGATGCCCACCAGCATGTTTTTGAAACCTTAAGGATTAGCGAAGCCTGAGATTTAGGCCTCTAGATGGCAGCAGCTGCCTCCACAGAACATCTCCGGATGATGAAGCCCTGTCCATTTGAACTGTTTCCTTCACTAATGGTTTTGTAGCTGCCACAGCCGGGATCTGTGCAGAAAACTTCTCAGTTTGCTACGCAAAATTGGTAAAACATTCCATCCCTAGAATCAAGAAAGCTGCCCAACCAGAGGTTTTTTTTTAAAGGGCGGGTGCAGGGGCAGGGCAGAGAACCCCAAACGTGCAGTAGGGAGTTTGAAAATTTGGGTAATCCATCACAATAGTTGTACTGAGATAAGAAGAGAAATCAATCTTGCTCCTTTTGGTCCAAATGTTATGGACAGGTATGTGTGCATGGAATATACAGCAGTTAAAGATTGTGCCATGCTTTTAAGAATACAAAAACCAACATACTCTAGAAAATGAGTTTATATTTTGATGACTAGAGGCACAAAGAAACAAAAGATATTGCCATTTCCAAACCAGCAGGCACCATGGTGTCATAATTTCACATGTATATGTATTTACAGGTAGGGAGTGCAGTATCTGGACTCACCCGTGAACAACTCAGAAAAACACTGTGTGATCAAAGGACATATCTACATGACACATTTAAAGTGGTTCCAAGCTGATTTAACTGTATGGTTTCCTCTTTAGTTGTAGTCAGTCATGATTGGTCATGATGGCTAGATGGAATATCTGGATTCAAAGGCAATGGGGCTGTTCACACAACACGTTAACCCACGTTCGGTGGTTGAGGGTGGGTTGTTTTGAACTGTGGGTTGTTTGTTGAACTTTGGGTTAGTGTATTGTGTGAATGCAGGATGTTATCCACAGGGTACAAGCCAACAACAAACCATGGGCTCTCAAAGTGGCTTGTTCGGGAAAATAAGCCATGCTACATGGTTAACAAGCCACCTTGGCTGTGTTCAAACAAAACCGTAACCCAAGGTTCAACAAACAACCCACAGTTCAAAACAACCCACACTCAACCATTGAGTGTGGCTTAGCATTTTGTGTGAAGAGCCCCAATATGTAACTCAATTCCAGCAGCTGCAGAACAACAACAGGAGAAGACTATTTGCCTTCAAGCTCTGCTTGTGGCCTTGCCGGAGGCATCTGGTTGGCCACTGTGGGATGCAAGAGACTGGACTAGATGGACCTTGGGTCTGATCCAGCAGGGCCAGAGTCATTTTAGACTCTGTATTTAATGGTCTTTTAGGGTGGGTTGCTCTTTAGATGATCATGTGAATTACTTCACTTTCTTCAAAATATGGTGAGCCAGCCCTGCTGCATTTGGGGGCCCTCCTGATCACTTGTAGACTGGGGCCCAAGATTTCTGCCCCCAAATCCTTCCAGGCCTGACAGCACCACTGAGCAGACTCTTCTTGCATTCTGAGTTTTGTGGTTGTGCCAAGAGTTCTTGAGGTTCCTAGCTCCTTCACAGAACCCAGTATCACTTAAAAGATTCTGAATAAGTGCTCTTGCTTTGTAAATTTAGAAGACAGTACACCATGCAAAACTAAAGTCAGCTCACCTGTACCTTAGATGGGAGCCTTGATACATGCAGCCTGATGCTACACACATTTACTCAACAGTAAGCCCCTCTGAATTTAATGGAACTTACTCCCAAGTAAGTATACACAGAATTTGAACTTTAAACAGGCTTGACAGTGGCTTAAAAATGTAGTGTGCAGGTTTGCCCTAGACCTGTGTCTGAATGTTAAGAGAAGCAACGTGCCAGTTCACACGTCACGCTAAGCCACAGTGAGTTAATTAACCCCTGGGGCTTAGCGGCAGGTGCAGTTGGCTATTTTGCATATTGTTGTGTCATGTGCACCTGGCGAGGCTGGGTTGTTAGCATGATTAACAAACTGCCCACAACCAATGGGCTGTTAGAGGTTTGTGGCTTGTTAACCATGCCAACAACCCACCCTTGCTGAGTTCCCACAACATGACAAGCTGGAGTTGCAGCTTGAATATGCAAAAGTTGACCAACACATGCCACAACCCACCATGGCTTCAATAAGCCATGATGGGCTGCAGTGATTGTCTAAACCATCTCATTGGGTGAGTTTGCATGTCAGGGTAAGCCACCCTGAGAAGAAGCCATGGTGGGTGGCTTGTCCCTTACTCCTGACAGATGATCACCCACGTGGCAGTTTCCCATGGCTTGTTTCTCCTTCAATTCCTTTCAGTCCTCCAGGCCGCTGCCAGGACATATCCCAGGTACCTTTGCAGCAGAATTCCTCGTTTCCCTATTCTGTACATCAGCAGTCTTTCTGCAATTGGTCCACTGGTGTTGCCGGCTGACAAGGGAAGCTCCCCCCCCCCCCGCCACTTGTATCAGAACACAAAAAGGGAATCGTTCTCCAAGCCCTTATGAATGTGGGAAAGCATTCACAAACCTTTTTTTGTACAAGACTGCCTGTCCTCTGTTTAGCCAAGCACACCCGTATCCCCCTGTTATCAATGTCTACTTCTGGGCTTCCCTTGCTCCTGAACACTTTTTAATTTTTTTTTTAGAAGGCTGCTTCATGTTATTACACTGAAGCAATAACACCCACCCCTAAACTCCTCTTTTTCACCTTCCAGCCACCCCCCACCCCCGCTTGTTACTTCCCTCCACTGGTCTCTGTTGCTCGCTGTCAGATGTATTTGAGGGTTACAGAGCAGTGAGCAGGATCGCAAAGAAAAATATATGCAAATTTCAAGGCACAGCAGTACAACAGAGGTGGAAACTGTACATTTTACAGCAGAGTAGTAGAACGGCAGGGGAAATTATGCAAACTTAATTGCAGAGCAGTACAAGGGAGAGGAAAATTGTGTGTTCAGGACACTCTCCGGTGTCCTTTCTTCAAGATTTCTACCAAAAAAAAATCATCTTGAGGCTGAGAAGGGATGGGGCAGAATGGCAGCGGGACTAGCCAGATCACAAGGAGCAGCAGGGAGTTTTACCGTTCTTGCCAGGTGGCTCTCTAACTGTTCCCGAAAGCCAATAGAAAATTGCCTTGCCAGGTTCGGATGTCACACTAAGCCACAATACTACAAATCATGGGTTCTCAGGGTGGTTTGTTTGTGTAAAACTACCCATAGCAGAAAAACTGCTCCAGGTTTGGATGTCACGCTAAGCCACTCTGCGGCCACTCACAATAACAACCCACTGTGGTTTAGCAGGATATGCAAACCCAGTCACTGAGAAGCATCCTGCCTCTGCCAGCAGAAACTCCATGGAGAGGATTCTTTGCCAATGTTGACCCTGATGAGCAGAGTAATTTCCAATGCCATCCCTGCAGTAACTTGGGGTAAAATCTTGGTGCAAACCCTGCTCATGTACCTACAAAGCAGAACTTCCATTAGCTGTTGCACATCAACTCAGAGGTAAAGCTCAATACTCATGCATGATATCCTCAGTCCACATGGGACCTGTATTTTGGTGATGTGGCCTGTCTCCACCATTTCCAGGCAATGCTCTCTGGTAAGGAGATGAGGCCTACTTTGATTGGTTGCCTCTCAGCACTGATGTCTGAGTACTGTATTCACCCTGTTGGAAAAGGTAGGTGTGAACCAGCCCTGCCCATGTTTTACTGAAATGGACTATCTTTGCATATCCAGATGTTAAATTACTACTATTTTGTTCTTCATGTCCTTTTTCCAAAATACAGCTCAAAATACAGTTACTAGTTAAGGGAATGGAAAAGCAGCGAAACTCTTTGCAAAACCGAATGCATATAAAATGTTTCAACGTAGGAAGAGATTACCCCTTCTAGTGATAAAAACAACTGATCTGCAGGTGATCTTGTAGGTGATCTGTAGATTAGGTTTCCACTGCTGTTCTTATTATCCTTGTCAGTTGGCCTGTTCTGATTAATGCCAGAGCTCATTAACAAAAATAATCAGTCACAATCAGAGCAGCTCCCCTCTTTGCATTTTTATAAATTGCATAATCGCGTTTCCACTACCACTTGAGTGGTAATTACTGTAATGAACTCTTCTTGATCCCCCTGCCCCCCGCCCGGCAAGTTGGAAATGTCAGAGATATAATCATCATGCAAGATAGTAGCATCAAGGAAGAAACGGAAGGTGAAATCCACCAAAGCCAGGTGGGTGCATGATTTCCATTCATTTTGATAAGTGCTTGGTGGGGTGCGCACAGACCGAAGATAACAGGGCTGTTCATACCAGCAACAACAACAAAACCCACATGAGGGGTAATAGGACCATGCCAGCTAATCCTGATGCATCTGCTATTAACTCAAAATACCTTTTCTAGTGTCAGGAGGGTAAGGCAAGTTTTACCTTTACTCCAATAGTGAAGTGTCCTCCCATGCTGCGATACAGCAGATGGCTACTTGGGAGAGGGCCTTCTCAGCAGTAGCCCCTCATCTATGGAATGCCCTCCCCAGATAGTGTTGGAAATATTGCAACCTCATCTGCAAGTTACTAGAAGGGGGCAGTGTTGCAGTTAATGCATGGGAATTTAGACCACAGCTAGCCTTAGGATCTCTGTAGCCTACACTGTGGTTTCTTGTGATTTCTTCTTTCTCCTCCTCCCATTTCTCCCCCCCCTTTCTCTGACCTCCTCCATTGCTGGGAGCACTTGTGTTTGCTCTTTCTCCTGCCAGTGTTATAGAATGCAAATCGACTGAACGAACTTCTTTGAAACTATATGCTGTACCTGCATATTATATGCAAGATTATATTGTGAGTAAAGCTATTTTACCTTTATTCACTGAAGAAGGGTGTGGCCTCTTTTTTAGCCTTGTGTGCATGTGGGACTGGTAAATATTCATTCTGTTCTGTGCTTTTGTTTTTCTCTGCTAACTGCCTATCTAACAGGAGCCATCAATACTAAATAATTCCCATCAGATAGGTCCTCCTGATGCCTTCCCTAATCTTACTTTGGCATCAGGCAAAGACATTTTTTAATTGTCACATGCTTTTACCATCCTGTGCTTTGAACTGGTTTTAACTCTGTAACTTTTAGAACTCCGTGTTGCTTGTTGCCTGTTACATTGTAGTCTCTGCTTTGTTTTAGCATTGATAGTTTTATTAGGGTGCTGCTTTTGATTTTTTTGTATGTGGATTTTTGGATTTTATTTGTGTTTTATTGTATGGCATCCTGAGAATAATTTGTTATAGGGCAACTAACAAAAGGAATGAATTCAATTTATTAGTTGCCCTATAACAAATTGTTCTCATTCCATTTATTTATTGTGGTCAACAGACCAAGAATAAAACCAAGCAAGGCACAATAATATTGGATACAAAGCAAAATACAACATCATAGGTACCATCAGCTCATATATACCTATATGCAAACCAGCAAACACCCTGGGATAATCCCCCCAAAGACATCCTTCCTTCTAGCGCCCGATATTTAATTGCTTCCTTGTTTTCACTGCCACTGATACAAATTTGGCCACTACTAACAACACCCATGGGATTTTTTCTGTTAGCAAGTGTTTGACATAAAATTGAGCCAACCTTTCTGGTCGTGTGGCCAGTAAAGGAGCAATCATTCGCCACTGAGCTCCATCAGAAAAATGACAGATCAGCAGAATATGTTTCACAGAGTCTGCTTCCTGGTTATAAGGACAGGGGAACACTAGCATATCTTCCCCCAAGTGTTTGAGGAGGTCCACAAGTGTAGTGCTTTACTTTTCTCTATAGGGGTGAATGGCATCAAGGGGGAGTTCAGCCTGGTCCTTACCCCTGTTAACCCCAGCCATTGAAAATCAAGCCTGCTGCTGTCTGCACAGCTCCATTCCAAGTGGTATTTCTTGCTCACGCTAGATTCTAGTGACTAGAGTGTGATGGAATGTTTGAAGCTGGCTTTTCCATAAGATGCTGCTGCTGATGTAGAGCGATTTCTGGCTTGCTGATCTCACACTGTGCAATCAACAGGATTTGACTCCATTTCTCCTGTGCTTCTTTTGCATGGTTGATCTCTTGAAATTTATTACACTCTTGACTGTCTCATCAAATGTTACAAACTATCTTATTTTCCTAACCAATTGTCACTTTTTCCTTCTTGCTAGGTCTTGGAATGTATGTATTTAACAAGTTGATTTATATCCTGGTTTTCAATTAGCATCTCCAAAGTGGCTTATGATGTTTATAAAATGCAATGGATACACTAAGAACCAAGTACATAGACATACCAAGTGGCTTCTTTGGGTTGCAAAAAAGGTCGCTTATGACTGCTCACAATCATTCACAATCAGTCCCACTTTTGAGTTTATATGATAGCCACATTCCACTGGTGTTCCCAGATGAAAAAGGAAAGCCCACCCCACCCCACCCAGCATTCAGCAGCAATGTCAGGGAAGTCTGTGAGGAGAGTCAACTGCGTGTTTAGAGATGTGCCTCTCCCCATCACATTTTGTTCAGGTACTGCAGCAAACCCAGTGTAGCCCAGCTGCCAGATAAGATTTGTCTACCCTTTCAGTACACACATAGGAGCCAAAAGGGGATTTCAGTTCATGGTAATGACGCATCCAGGGGTGGTAATTGTTCTGCGTTAATTAACGTTGCAGTGAACAAGTATACAATTGTGTAAATGCCAAAAGTACAAGAAGGGGCTTGTTATCCAAATTTGTTAATGCGATTGAACAGTTTGAGATGAGATGGGGAAGAGATCCATCCAACATTCCAACATATAGTAGGGCTTCATTTCCTCTCGGTATTATTTCACTGAAGCCAGTGGTATTACACCATGAAAAATGGGTTAGTAGAACACAGCTGAAATATTCATATTGCAGGGTGCTCTTTCCAGATTTTGATGCTTACTGGTGTTGGCCAATTCAGACTCAGTTTATACCATGTGGCTGATTCATGGCCAAACAATCATGTTCCAACAGTTCCATGTTCTAGTGCCAGCAAAGCTACTTAGGAAAGCAGCAGTCACTTTAATCAAATGCATATGCCACAGGCTCACAGCAAATAGGGGCATTTTGGTAGGGGTTAAGCGTGGGGTTAATAGAGGCAGCCCAGCAGGGGGGCTCATTTAAATGAAGAATGTTTGTTTATTTCTGCTAATGGCCATGCTCAAAGAAAGGAGTTCATATAGATCAGAAGGTCTCAGGAGAATCCATTCTTGTCAACTAACAACCTGTTATTCACCATAAAGTGTCACATTCAGGATTTAATAGGCACAGTCAAAACCTGTTCTTTGGTTGAAGTCTTTTCCAGTCTGTTTAGTCTATAAAGAGTCATATGGCACCTTAAAGACTAATTTATTGTGGCACGAACTTTTGTGGACTAAAGCCCATTTCATCAGATGCATGAAGCACTGTTTTCAGTTGCTATACATTATACACACACACACACACCAGCTGAGAACAATATGGAACAAATTAGGTTGTGCTGTAGGGCTTGGCCATAAACAATAGTTTGAGTGGTATGCACTGAGTGGAAGTATATAGATCTGTAGGGATCAGTGGGTTTCTGGTATGATGTGACACTTCTGGGTTGTATCCAATGTTAGTTCTATTTAGAGTAGAGCCATTGAAATCAATGGGACTTAAGTTAGACTAACATTGGATACAACACAGTATGTCTGCATAATTACTCAGTAGTATCCAGAAAATGAATCTGCTGCATGGGTTGATTCTATCTTGGGTTGATTGTATAGAAGAAATCATTGAAGTCCTGGTGGAATTTCTCAAGGATCTTCTGCCCATGAGTTCAGATGATGAAGCTGTCATCAACATAGCTTAGATAGAGGAGAGGCCTTTGGAGACAGAAGCAGAGAAAGCATTGTTCCACATCAGTCATGAGTATCTTGGCATACTATGTATGTGAAGGCCTAGGAAAATTTCAGAAAACCAGTTTTTTTCCAGGGTTTTTTTGTTTTGTTTTTTAAATGGAACAGCTTTGGATTATGAAATATTTTCTTTTAGAATTTAAGACAAGGTGTTTATATATTGTTACCAAGCCCTTACTCCCCACCAAATGATTTCTAAAAAATATGTAATAATTCTTTTATAGAAAGACTACAGATGTAAAATGTCTAGAAATAGTGAAGCCATGGGGGAAATACTTTTTAATTCTCTCTGTAAGATTTTCACCATAGTTATTTAATTTCTTATAAAAATTAGGGTGCAATCCTATGGACAGTGGCTTAGGTGGCCATAGGATTTTTCAGTTTATGGGAACTGACCTCGGAGCCAGCTCTCCAAGGTCGGTTCCCAGAAAACCAGCTCCCTGCCCCCACTGCCTCGTAAGAGGCGCAGTTTGTCCCCAGCTCTGTGCTCAGAAGAGCAACATGGAGCAGGGGGAAAGGAGGCATTCCTGGGGGCAGGGATGGTGGAAGTGTTGCTACAATGCTTCCTATGTGCCATCTGGCCTTCCCTCGCTCCGACCCGCCCTGGCTAGACAGCCGAAATCTGCCACTGGAAAACTTCCCTTCCACACCCCAAGTTCAGAGGCAGCTGACTATCCCCATTGGATTGTGCCCTTATTGATCCGATGTATCCTTTACTAATAGATATTTTGGGATGCTCCAAGTCATGCCCAGTTTCCCAGCACAAGAATAGAGTCATCATATAATATGGAAGAAAATGTACATTCTTGACAGTTTGGATTTTGTTCTACAGAGTCCTGAGTTTCTAGACTTGTCTTCCTTTGCCTCCAGGTCTTCCTGCTTCTTCTGGTTTCTGGGATGATTCAGATGTTTTAGGGACTACTTGCTGAAGTTCCCTCTGGTCAGACATAAACTAGGAATCTAAAATATGTTATGTAAGACTTGGCTCGCTCAAATTAACCATGTTATCTTAAATTTTAAAAGTATAGTTTATTCAGACAATAATTACAGATTTGCTGAGCTCACTTTTTAAAGTTTCCAAATATAATGATAATTTTATAAGCAAACCATGTCATACATAATATAACTTTAGGAACATAAAGGCTGCTTTACATTCCCAAAGCAGGTTTCCTCAACCTGGTGCCCTACAGGCGTTTTAGACTACAATAGCCAGCATTCCTGACGATTCGCCATCCTGCTGAGCCTGATAGGTGCTGAAGTCTGTGGTAAAGAAACAAAGTGACTTTAGATCTGTAAAGACTGATATATATATATATATAGAGAGAGAGAGAGAGAGAGCGCTTATTTTTCTATTTTTCCTGAAATTTCTGTTTTTTTCTGACAAAACCAGGCAAAATTCTTTTTTTTCAGAGCTTCAAAATTTCCTGGAAATTTTACATCTCTAATGGAGTTATACGAGTATCCATGGCAGCACCATTGACCTGAGGACACAAGCTGTCTCCAAACTGAAAATAACTGAAGGAGGACAAAGTGTAATGGCCGTGCTGTTGTATCATCTTGGAAGATAATATTCTTGGTGGCTTGTGTTCCACTTTTGGGAGGGGGGCATTGGCGTAAAGAGCCTTTAGATAGATGTAGAAGCTTTATCCACCAACATCCTCCACAAAGATGGACTACAAACTATCAGCTATATTATCCCTTCCTCATCTGGACTCAGCGTGTTAGACCCTCCCAGTGAAACTTCTATGGGAGAAAGGATTGTACTCAGGGATACCACCGGGGTGGCTTTTCCTCAGGGTGATGTTTCTTGGTTACACAAGAGTGTGACATAGTTTTGAGAGAGTGGTATGGACTGTTGTGGCAAGAGTGTTGGACTGGGAGCTGGGAGATCCGGGTTCTAGTCCCCACTCGGCCATGGAAGCTCACTGGGTGACTTTGGGCCAGTCACACACTCTCAGCCCTACCTACCTCACAGGGTTGGTGTTGTGAGGATAAAATGGAGAGGAGGAGGATAATGTAAGCCGCCTTGGGTTCCTTGCAAGAGGAAAAAAGGCGGGATATAAATGCAATAATAATAAATAATAAATAAAAATTCGTAGGGGTTGTGTCAGAAGGCAATACAGGATGAACTACAAGGAATAAGGTAGGGGCTCAGCTTGATCCAGATTTGACGTGGTACACCTTTTATTGCTTTGCAGTGCACACATAATGAAGCATAAATATATATTTCTTGTTCAAGGTTTTAAAAAACTGTAAAATATATATTTTTTGAGATGTGGGGTTAAAAAACGTAAAGATATATTTTTCACAGATTTTAGCTTATGACATTTCTCTCTTTTACAGGCAACCAACTGCATGTTCAACATTGATTCTTAGCCCCAAATTCACGAACCACTGACGATTTTATTTAAGGCAAGGGAAGTCTTATTATCCTTTCCCTTCTTTTCACCATGGATTCTAATTAATCCTTTAAGACTAGCGCTGCCAGCTGCCTGTTTGCTTAGGAGGAGAGTATGGGGATATATACCCAGAATCCCTAAAGAGTTAAAACTCCCCTTGATGCATCAGCTTGGCAAGCTACTTTTTTGTTAAAAAAAAAAAAAAATGCTTCCTTGCCAAGCAGATTTTCCCAAGCTTTTACAGCCCCACTAAACAAATCAGATGAAAGAAAGCAAATCAGGAGGGGGTGGGGAGGGCTGCAAAGATGGGGAAAGAAAAATGATAAGGCTGCTAGGTTACTTGTGAAATCTCAAGAACCATCTTAGCAGATTTGTAATGGAAAGCTAGACATATATTGTTATAGTGAATGTCAGAATTTGGGGTGTTGTTGAGAATCACAGGGGAAATCTGGCAATCTAGGGGCATTTTCAGAACATCCCAACCACATTTTTTTCCCACTTGTTGGAGAAACAGTTGTGAATGTTGGCAGTCACATGCAAGTGATAGACTGGTTAACACATACCATCTCCATATATGTGAAACACTTTGAACAAACAAATACCACTATGTTATTATTACTACTATTCCTAGGAAAGGAGATGGTAAGGCAGGGCTGAATGGTAAGATAGACTCTGGTTGTCTCATGCTAAATGATCTAGCAAAGGATACAGAATGGCCTTGTTGTATGAGCTTCTCACAGACTAAGGGCATATCTATATTACCGACCTGGGCTGAATCTACACATAGCAGTTATACCATTATCATAACTATTGATACACATGACAGCAATGGGCACCAGTAGTTATGATAACGGTATAACTGCTATGTATAAATTCAGCCTTACATTGGTTTAACAGTCATTTCTTCCCCCCACCACCAGAAACATTGGGAGAAATGTGAGGGAAGGGCTAGGAATCCGCTTAGATTCTGTATTAATGCATTTCTGTAGCAGTACATTGGAAACGTGTAAGTGAGGCCCAACGTTTACCTTTCAGTGGCTGCAGCTTGCTGTCCCATTATAAGGGACTGTGTGGTGGTCGTGGTGGTGGTGGTGGTGGTAAAACAATGGTAAAGCCACTGGAAGGCAAGTCCTGCTTGGCTGGAAATGTTAGCAGAGGAGTGTGTTGTTTTGGGAACACCTCCAAATTGAGCAGCAGGATTAGCTACATTGGAATTCATGCTCAGTTTGGGTTCAGCAAATGATTACTCCTTGCCAAGCAGAAAGGAAAGTGTTAGCAACTAAATCCAGCGAATTATATTAGCATCAATAAAGGGGCAAGGGCCAAGCCATACAAGCCCTGCAAGCAAAGCAAAGAGCACCGCCTTGGCATCTCCTGAAAACCGTGGTGTGTTGATCCACTTGGCAGTGCTTTGCTACATAATTATTTGGATGTTTATCTTGCAGGGATGTGCGTATCACAGTCTGTCAAGCTGTGAACAGCCTTTTTACAAGGTCAGAATCTGAGAGGTATGTTGAGACAGGATCAGGCTTAGCCCAAGCACATGCCAATGTGTCAAGAGGATGTGCTTGTGTTTCAATGTGTTTCAAAAGGAACAACAAAAAAAGCCAAATCAGATTCCATGTTCAAGTTATTAGAATGCAGCTGAGAGTGGGAAGCCCAGGTATGGTAGGAATTACCAGGAACACGAGAAGGAAGGAGTTCATGTGCTGTTATGAGATGGACAAACATGCACTGAGCAGAGAATTAGCATGATATGTACATAGGAAGCACAGGATAATGGTGCAGTACATTTTGAGATAAGTGCATAGTAATTTGGAACAGGCTTTAATGATTGACTTTAAGCTTATTTCTATCTGAAGTGGGATTGATGATGTTGCTGCTCCTTACCTGCCATAAGATGTCCAGCATCCCATTTACATGTTACTGAGAGAATGTGGTTACTGCTGCCTCTCTGGCTGCTCCCATATCACTCCAGGTAACATCAGCATCTTCTGCCCATATGGCTCAAGCAAATCATGTGGTTAAATGTTACCCACTCTGTGGTATGTAACCATCATGAGTTGACATTGTAAGTCATTACCAGAAGCAGAATGACAGCAACCACAATTATGGCATCAACCACACTGCTCTAGGCAATGTGTACACTGAGTTTGTTTATTTATTTATTATTTCATTTCTATACCGCCCAATAACCGAAGCTCTCTGGGAGGTTCACAAAAATTCAAACCACAGAGAGCAGCATAAAACAATATAAAATATGAAAGCTTAAAACCACAATGTAACAGTACAACCAGAATAAAACCTAGCAGCAATGCAGAGATTTAAAATACAGATTTAAAACTCCAGAGCTAAAAGATTAGGAAGCTAAAATGCTAAAATATTGGGAGAATAAAAAGGTCTTCACTTGGCGCTGGAAGGAGTATAACACAGGTGCCAGGTGAACCTCTCTAGGGAGCTCATTTCACAGCTGGGTGCCACCGCAGAAAAGGCCCTCTTCCTGGTAGCCACCTGCCTCACTTCCTTTGGCGGGGGCTTCCAGAGAAGGACCCCGAGGATAATCTTAGGGTCCAGGCAGACACATGTGGGAGGAGGTGATCCTTCAGATAACCTGGTCCCAAGCTGTTTAGGGCTTTGAATGTTAATACCAGCACTTTGAATTGGGCCCAGACATGGACTGGCAGCCAGTGCAGCTGGAAAAGTACTGGAGTAATGTGATCTTGCTGGCCAGTCCCTGTTAGCAATCTTGCTGCCCTATTTTGGACTAGCTGAAGTTTCCAGACTGTTTTCAAAGGCAGCCCTGTGTATAACGCATTGCAGTAATCCAGACAAGTGGTTATCAGAACACGGATAACTGTAGCCAGGTTATCTCTGTCCAGATAAGGGCGTAGTTGGTATACCAGCCTAAGCTGATAAAAAGTGTTCCGTGCCACTGAGTTCACCTGTGCCTCAAGTGACAGTTCTGGGTCCAAAAGCACCCCCAAACGATTAACCTGATCCTTTAGGAGGAGTGCAGCCCCCTCCAGAACAGGTTGAACATCACATAGCCGGGCAGATGAACCACCCACTAACAGAAACTCCATCTTATCTGGATTGAATTTCAATTTATTGGCCCTCATCCAGTCCATTACTGTGTCCAGGCACTGATTCAGAACAGCCACTGCCTCACCTGGGTTTGATGAAAAGGAGAGGTAGAGATGGGTGTCATCCACATTTTGATGGCACTTCAGCCTTCACCTCCAGATAACCTCCCCCAGTGGTTTAATGGAGATGTTAAACAGCGCAGGGAATAAAATAGAGTCCTGTGGAACCCCATGGCACAATTGCCGAGACACAGAGCAATAATCCCCCACCATCACCTTCTGAAACCGGTCAAGTAGGAGCAGAACCACTGCAGGGTAGTGCCTTCAACTCCCAACCCAGATAACCTATCCAGAAAGATACCATGGTCAATGGTATCAAAAGCTGCTGAGAGGTTCAGGAGAATCAACAGAGATGCACTCTCCCTGTCCTTCTCCTGCCAAAGGTCGCCCACAGGGCGACCAAGGCAGTTTCCATTCCAAAACCAGGCCTGAAGCCCAATTGAAATGGATATAGATAATCCGTTTCATTCAACAGTGCCTGGAGTTGTCCACAACCACCCGCTCAAGCACCTTGCCTAGGAAGGGGATATTGGTCACTGGCCTATGATTGTTAACATCCCCTGAGTCCAGGTTAGGCTTCTTCAGGAGTGGCCTGATTACCGCCTTTTTTAAAGCGGCCGGCACCACTCCCTCTTTCAAGGAGGAATTCACAACCTCCTGCACCCAGCCGGACATCCCCTCCTTGTTTGATGTAATAAGCCATGAAGGACAAGGGTCGAGCACACAGGTGATCAACCGGACTTGGCCAAGCACCTTGTCCACATGCTCGGGCCTCAATAACTGAAATTCATCCAATAAAACTGGACCAGGTGGTGCTCTGGGTGCCTCTACTAATGGAACTGCATTAGTTGTGGTGTCCAATTCATGACAAACCCTGGGCGACTTCCTCTTCAAAGGGCCGTGCCAGCTCGTCACAGCATGCTATCGAGGGTTCCACAGTCTCTCTCCTTGGCCCAGAATGTAACAGGCCATGAACCACTCGGAAAAGCTCTGTTGGATGACACTGAGAAGGTGCAACGCTGCTGGAAAAGAACTGTCTCTTTGCCACCCCCATCACCACAGAGTAGGCTCAATAATGAGCTCTAACCTGTGTTCAGTCAGACCCAACCCAAGTTTTCCTCCACCTGTGTTCTAGCCGTTTCTCCTCTTGATTCATTTCCCTCAGCTTGAGTTTGAAAAGAGTTCCACGTATAGACTGGGTTTGCATGATTACTGCAGCCCACCATGGCTTATGGGTTGCAATGCGCGCCAGCCACACTTTTGAGTATTCAAGCTGTGGTGGGCATGTGCTGTGGTTTATCTTGTCATGGGAAGCCGGTGAGGGTGGCTTATGTGACAGTTCTCTCTCAGTTCAACTCTCATATAACCTTAAAACGGCCCATGGGTTTTTTAACCCTCACATAAGCCGCTCTTGGTGGCTTCGCACAACATGATAAGCCACGGCGACTGCCCACCGTAGCTTGAATATTCAGAAGAGTGGCCGGAACACACTGCAACCCCCCATGGCTTAAATAAGCCATGGCGGACTATGGTGATCATGCAAACTGGCCCACTGAAAGTCTATCTGAGGATGGATTACTTGTTTAGATCATGGCTCTGAAAACCAAAAAGTCCCAGGTTCAGGACCTCAAGAATGACAATTCTTCATTTACTTTTCTCATTTGAGAGATGTGTCTGTACTGGCTATCTGAACTCATGGCTTTATGGATGGATGTGCAACCCTGGTTGGTATTAATGGAAGGTTTTGCAGCGCTTCTGTTCATTTCAATGGGGTTTGCACTTGAGCCTGTTCAGGTGGGTTATGCTCTTCGCTTCAACAAAAATTGGAGGGAAGATTCTTAGGTTCCAGAGCATCATTGTCTGTACATAAGGTTCATATATCATCATCAGCATGTGCATGTAGAGCCATCAAGAGTTGAACACCTGAGGTAGTAAATTTTTTTAAATACAGGGAATACAAAAATACAGGCATGCATTTTGTTTTTGCAGTGTTGAACAGACCTCTAGTGGCAAAAGAACATACACACCGTTGAACAGAAATAACTTGATCAGGAAAGCATTATATGTGAAAGGTTACTATAAATTGCAAAAAGCAGTCTAATCAATACCACCAGAAATAACCTATTCAACCTCTTTAGGGCCAAGCTATACATTACATTAGGCATGTGCTTTAAAGCAAATGTTTACAACTGACCACTCTCTTTTACAAAAAGCAGCCACCATGCCTGACCCACAAAATCAGGACCACAGCATGACAGAAGAGGGAACATATAGGTTGTTGAACTGCCACTGAAGCTTAAGACTCATTTGCTTAAGGTACAATCCTATACACGTTCAGACAGAAAAAAAGTCCTACAACTCCCAGCATTCCCTAGCCAGCATTGCAAACCTTGTCATCTTTTCGGCACCAGGTTAAAACTGCCCTCTTCTCTCAGGCATTTGGCAGCATACAATGAGTTTTAAATTAGGTCTTCAGTTGTCTTTGGCTGATGGTTTAACAAATGGTTTTTAGATATATGTTGCCTGTGTTATCTGTTTATATGTTTTTATGTCAATGCTTTTCTTTTTGTACTTTGTATAATGTGTTTTAATGGTTTTTAGGTTTTGTGACCTGCCCAGAGAGCTTCGGCTATGGGGCGGTATAGAAATATAATGAATGAATGAGTTAGACTGCCTAAATACTGTTGATATACTGTTGGACAAGGTTTCTCAAGAGATATACCAGCCTGCACTTTCTATTCTTTCCAGTGGTCACAACTATGCTCTAGCCATATTTCAGAGTCTAGCTCAATACAGTCCAAGTAATAGAGTCAAATTCCCTATATCCAACTTTTTAAAGTTTGGAACACGTCTCCTGTTTTGCTCACTTGCTCAAAGCTATGCCTCTTGCAGTATAGGTATGTAGCTAGTGAAAAGCAAATTATAGTAAGCTCAAGCTTGAATTCTAGATGAAGTTCAGTCTTTGGCCTTGGGGGCATACTACATGCATGAAGAGTCTGTCTAAGAAAACTGCTGTAATGCAAAGGCTATTTGCTTGGAGCATTCATAATACCATATTGGTGTTATATTTTTTTGGTAATTATTAGAACAGAAGCAGTACAGAAAGGGATATTTCCACTTCTAAGACAGAAAACCCCGCACACAGAATGGCTGGCCCACCTACATGGATAAGCTTGAGTTTTCACAATTTTGGAAAATCCAAAGAAGTCCCACATGTGACCTGTACAGACAGTTGCAGTGTAATTGGATGGATTTAGCTAGTCCCTTCAAAGACTAAACACTCACCATTACAAACTTGTTTGCAAATAAATACACAGGAGAAAACACACTGTAGTCAGCCTTTTAGAAGCCATGGATGAAGCTAATTGCAGTGCTTAGTGCTATTTTCTCCCTATTGGCTGATTCACTTGCATGTGTGAATGAGCCATTGGTGATCTAACACCACTGAAAGAACATTTGCCTCATTTCACAAGACTCTTCAATGAGGCCAGTCCAGTTGCCAGTCACCAAGCACTGAATTACCAAGTGATCAGAAATCAAGGAATGGACATGCGTGTGTGAATCAACCCTCTTTTATATGGGTGCACGATATCAATATGATTCTCTACATATTAATCAATGTATGCCCTGCTCAGTGTAGTAAATCATCGATTAAGGAAATTAAGCTAGATGACCTTGTGGATTCCCTTCTAGTCTTAATTCTGTTCGAAGGGATATCACCAAAGCAGCAGAATGAGATCTGCAACATCATTTATTTCTCTGCAGTTTTGATAGATTCTAAACTGGCCTATAACTCCCATCACCCCTAGCCAGCCAGCCCTAACCAGCCCTAGCCAATGGTGAGGGATTATGGGAGCTGTAGGCCAACACATCTGGAGGGCCACAACTTGCCCACCCCTCCTGTACTTCAAGGCAAAATGTTTCAAGTTCTGTATCTCAGCCTTTTCTTATCTGAACATTTTAAAATGTGTCCATCTTCTAGTTCTCACTACACAGACTCTTTGGGGCTGTTGGCACATCACAGCAGCATTCAGCAGCAAATTGTGTGTTAATTGACCCATGATTTGTGGGAACAGGCACTGTGTGAGAGCTGGTTCCATTTTTTGTAAACAGCCTCAGATCAGCATGATTGGAGGGTGTCAGTATGATGTAAGTAGGGGCTAAACAGCCGTTAACTCAACAACAAACCATGTATTAAGCATCGGTCTGGGTTCACATGTGAAGTTGACAACCTCTGATTGAGCTGATCAGAGGTTGTTTGCAGAAACCAGAAGCAGCTCACAGGTGGCACATATCCCTGCAACTCATGGGTTAAATAACCCACAATTTGCCTCTGTAATATGTATACTGGGTTTCATGAACTTGGGACAAATAGGGTTAAAGCCAGATTTGGTCATACTGAGAACAGATAGACTGAAATCGATGCAATGGGTCTACTCCAGGCATGGGCATTTTGTGGTCCTCCAGATGTTTTGGCCTACAACTCTACAAAGGGCCACCAGTTGCTCACCCTAGTCTAAGTATGATCAAGTCTGCATCTAAGCTAAAGACTTGATTTTATTATGAGTAGAATGTTCAGGCATTATCATCTGCTTAAACAATTGTGGCAAGGAGTTAGTGTCAAGCATGATGGCTGACACCCTTGGTTCCAGGGTCAAATGCTAAAGTGCATCACTTAGTTATAGATTTAGATTCAGTAAATAAAAACAAACCTACCTCTCTCTCTCTCTCTCTCTCACACACACACACACACACACACACACCCTCTCAAATAGCTTCACAATTTGGAGAGGAAATCCAAAGTAAGAGCACCACTCTGTTATTCTCATTGCCGGTAGTACTGTGTTTTCCACAGAAGGGAGAAGGACCTGTTTTCCAGTTCACAAAAGCTTCCCCACTTCGTAGCCTAGATGTGGTTCATATTTACCACACCTAACCAGGTCTTCTAGGAGCCTGTTATGATGGACCAATTCAGGGCACTTTGGCTGATTTCCTGGGAACTACATTTCAGTTAAACATGGGGCGACGTTTCCATTGTGTGCTGCCAAGTTCATTCACTTCACAAGTACCTACAGCAAACCCTGGTCAGAGGTCTGCACCCAGCTCTTCCCTGCCACAGTTATTCTTGTTGTTGTTGTTCAGTCGTTAAGTCGTGTCCGACTCTTCGTGACCCCATGGACCATAGCACGCCAGGCCTTCCTGTCCTCCGCTCTTTCCTGGAGTGTGCTCAAATTCATATTCATTGCATCGGTGATGCTGTCTAGCCATCTCATCCTCTGCTGTCCCCTTCTCCTTTTGCCTTCAATCTTTCCCAGCATCAGGGTCTTTTCCAGGGAGTTTTCTCTTCGCATTAGGTGGCCAAAATATTTGAGCTTCAGCTTCAGAATCTGTCCTTCCAATGAGTACTCAGGGTTGATTTCCTTTAGGATTGACTGATTTGACCTCCTTGCACTCCAGGGGACTCATAAGAGTCTTCTCCAGCACCACAGTTCGAAGGCATCAATTCTTCGGTGCTCAGCCTTCCTTATAGTCCAGCTCTCACAGCCATATGTTGCTACTGGGAAAACCATAGCTTTGATTATACGAATCTTTGTCGGCAAGGTGATGTCTCTGCTTCTTCCTATGCTGTCTAGGTTTGCCATAGCTTTCCTCCCAAGGAGCAAGCGTCTTTTAATTTCATGGCTACAGTCACCGTCTGCGGTGATCTTGGAGCCCAAGAAAATAAAATCTGTCATACTGCTTCCATTTCTTCCCCTTCTATATGCCAGGAAGTGATGGGGCCAGATGCCATGATTTTAGTTTTTTTAATGTTGAGTTTCAAACCAGCTTTTGCACTCTCCACTTTCACCCTCAGCAACAGGCTCTTTAGATCCTCTTCGCTTTCTGCCATTAGGGTGGTATCGTCTGCGTATCTGAGGTTGTTGATAATTCTCCCAGCAATCTTAATTCTGACCTGTGATTCATCCAACCCGGCATTTCTCATGATGTACTCTGCATATAAGTTAAATAAGCAGGGCGACAATATGCAGCCTTGTCGTACTCTTTTCCCAATTTTGAACCAATCGGTTGTTCCATGTCTGGTTCTTACTGTTGCTTCTTGACCCTCGTACAGGTTTCTCAGGAGACAGGTAAGGTGGTCTGGTACTCCCATCTCTTTCAGAATTTGCCACAGTTTGTTGTGATCCACACAATCAAAGGCTTTAGTGCAGTCAATGAAGCAGAGATAGACGTTTTTCTGGAATTCTCTTGCTCACAGTTATTCTCCTGTACTATCGATTACATACAACACAAGCATTATCAGGTAGTTGTGTTCTTTCCACTAAGAAGCCACTGCAAAAACATGAGGGAAACAGCCTATATATTGCAAAAATACAAATACGTATTTTTCCCCAGCATCTTCTAAGCTACATGTTCTTTCAGTGGTCATTAAAGCAGATGTCTGTAAAGGAGTAAGGAACAGGACAGCTGGGACTGGAATTCATAGGGAAGTATTTTAGCCTAGCCACTGGAAGCTCTCAGTTCGCTCTGCATTTTGGAGCCATTTGCAAGAATTTCTCTCCCCGTTCTAAATAACAGACCTAGCATGAAGGGATGACACAGTGAGGCATCTACCAAGGCCCACACAGTGGCAGAGTGGCTCACCTCTGATCAGCAACAAGCAGCAATTGCTGTTCTTACATGAAGAGGTGATTGCTGCTGTTCCTTGGCGCTGCCCTCCACCCAGCAAAATTTCACCAGCTCACCCAGTGCTAATTCTGGTATGCCTCCTCACCACCACTTAGCCCATTCACCTGCTCTCTCCCTCTGGGCTGACGGCACCATGGGGAGCAGCAGGAGCCACTTCTACCATCAGCAGTGATGGGATCAATTATCTCACCTCTCTCAGTTGCAGGTGTGTGTGTGGGGGGGGGATAGACTGGAAACATCTTGTCCATGGGGCTTCCCAAAACCCACAGTCAGCTGATGAAGGGTCAAGCTACAGACCTTCCATTAACTGCATAGCATGTAGCTGAGGATAATTATTCTAAATAAAATGCACATGACCCCAGTTCAGATCACAACCACCACACACCAGGCGGGTAGGATTAAACCTCTCCACTCCCATTTTTCCCCCAAAGAGTGTTAAAGAAAAAAAAAAACTCCTTTTTTTAGCTCCCTCCCCAGAGGGGGAATTTATGGGAAAAAATGGTGGTGGAAAGTTTAAACCCCCCACCCCCAGTGCAGAGTGGTCCAATCTGAATCAGAACCGCATGCACTTACTCTAGAGTAAAATAAAAGATTATCCTCAGTTTTCATAGTAAGAATAGAACAATTCTCAAGAAGATGGTGAATGTGTGAGAATACCAATCATATTGTTAGTACATCCATGCAATAGCTTAGTCTTGCTACCCACACAGGAAGCTAGTCCCAGTTAAAGAGATGGCTACATAATGCAGGTTGCCCTAGCTAATTCCTAGTTAATCATTCAGTTGAAGAGTATCTTATTCTCATTTAGCCCTACTCTTTTTTATGATCTATAAAACTTAAGATGTCCTCTTGTACCATTTCAGGTTATGGATTCAGATGATGCTCTGTGATGTAGCCTGGGTTGCAGCATTCCACTATGGTCTGATCTTTAGCAGGGGTCAGGTTAGGTCAGGTCACTCTGGCAAGCAAGATGGCAATAAATCACCACCACATAAAGCTTTAAGAGGGCTGTAAACCAGACAGGGTTGTCTGTATGTTGCTCCAACAAGGAACAGCTCAAGACTGAACCTTAAGTAGGAAGTTGCTGACATTTAGGCTGGTTGGCTCCACCTCTCCACTGCCTGAGGCTTTGTCTCTTAAAGGAGCCTGGCCTGGTTTAGCAGCCTCAAGCTAAAACAACATGGGAGCAACTATGGCATGCAAGTGTCCTCATGACCAGAAACTGAAGATGGCAAGGCACCCTCCTTTGAAGAGAGGAGGGCTGGCCCCTGGGATCTTTCTAGGGAACTAGGTCTTGGGGAGGTGGATGCCTTGTGATGCCTTTCCATGACTGAATCCTCTTCCTGAGCTCTTAACTCTGGAGCCTCCTTGGAGGACAAGGGGCCAGGATCTTCTGAGGATGAGGGTTTGGGATCCTGGTCCATGACACCTCTTCATGTTGACTATAACTACTTCTAAGTTAAAACATACTCCTTTTTTAAACAAAGTACATTTGATTCAGAAGGGAATTAAAACCAAATGACTTTCAGTTTCTATATAAAGTCTTGACAAACATTAATGGGTTTTTACTACACTACTAAATAGTGTTCAATTAACCTTTTCAAACATAAACTAAAGTGGGGGATACCTCTTGCTGCCCTTTAGGAATAGTCATGTGGTTTGAGATACTACTTGTCTAGATACAGGAATAATGAAGGGATTTGTCTATATAGACAAGTAGTTTCATATATGTATATACATTAATCCGAAGCAATTAATCATTTGACAAAAAGCTCGTGGGCAGCTTCCACAACTATTCTTTACAGAGATCCAAGTATATATTACTGCTGGTCACTCTTTACCAAATCCATCAGTGGTGAGAAGCAATTCAAGAATGCAGAGGAGGAGAGCCACAGATCACCTCCAGGAAAGAGGTGTTTTCAGATGAGAATTCTGAGCACAATAAAAACACAGTTGTTATCCATTTGTTGTGGAGGAATCAGGTGTCGTCCCCCCCCCCCCAGGTAGAACTTCTGCTGCAGGGAGGTAGCATTTTCTCAACATGCTGTGCTCATTCCCACTAGCTAGCATGTCTATTGCAACTATGGCTGAGGTATGGAATGTATCATGTGCTTCTGCTGAGTACTGTTTGTGACACAAATAGCAACAAGTGACAGGACTCTCCTGCCATCCATGCCAACACCAAATTCCAGGGGTAGACACAGAGAGAGGATCTGCAAGGCCCTCATCACAAAGAATCATGCCTTATCTCCCCCTCATCCCCCGCCACGCTGCCACGTACACAGTGAACAGTATCTCTGTGTCTGTGTCTCTGTGTGTGTGAGAGAGAGAAATATCTACCTCCTCCTCCTTATTCTTATCTTTGTTCTGTATTTAGAACAAATACCCAAGAAGGGGCTAACCCTATCCACATGATCATTACACCCAGGCCTAAAACTCCATCCACCCTTCTCTCTCTCTCTCCCTGGCCTCCCTTATGGATGTTGACTGACCATCTTTTATTAGGCCAATTACTTGCAAATAGTTCAAGATGATCTGTGATTGTTTTATCAATGGAGCTAATGATTGGAGCTAGTCTCCTGATAGGAGCTGGAGAAAGCAGTTCTCTCTAGCTTTTGGGGTGCAGTGCTCATCACAGCTTAGAGAAGATGACACCCCTGGTGCTAAGGGGAGTGGACAGATAAACAGCAAAAAGCATGTTTGCCCACTGGATTTTAAAAGTACAAGTGGGACCTGCAACAAAATGTTGCCGTGTGGAGTGCCGCTGTTCAGGATTCCAACCACTTTACTCCATTGCCCCTCCTGCAACAATCAGTCAGCATTCCATGGCCACTGAGTGCACCAGTCTGGGGTCCCCCCGCTTAGAGCTTTTTTGTACTTCTGCAAACTTTGGGGTTGCCCCAAGCCTGCCAATAACTCCCTCTTGTGGGTAAGTGGTGCCATTTTGGCTACATAAGCAACAGCACTCATAGCCTGAACTTCAGAAATAGAAGGAATTATTGTGATTTGGCTGAAGCTGAAGCATCTTTGGGCTGTTGTGGCTCTGTTTTAAGGCCTGGTGCAGGATTATTTCTTTCAAAATATTTATACTCCACTTTTGTGCTTGGGAAGAAGTATCCAAAGCATCTCACAACAAAAACAAAATATACCGTAAAAAAATGGCCATACAATAAAATTGTCACTTTGCTGTCTGCGTACAGGAATATATTTGCCTGTACCATGCTCTTGTATATTTATACATAAAGCAAACATTACAAAGATGACATATGTCCCCAATGTTCTTTCACATTCAAAGGAAATGAATGAGTACTCCTGAGTACTCAAAGGAAATGAGTACTCCTGAGACTTTACTGCCTGGATGCAGGAAGCACGTAGCAATATGCTATAGTGAACGGCAACATATGAATGCTGACAGTCCCCAATGAATGTTGTGAATGCCCCCAAACTGATATCGATTTCCCCACTTTTCAGACCTGTTGTCATTCACCAAATGTTGGACATTCACTGTTATATATCTCCCCATATCTACTGAGGGGGAGAGGGAGTCTTCCATGTTCAAGGACATTTAGCAGCATATGGGAGAATATATACAAGGAAAGTCAATCTGGTTCCACAGGTGGCAGTCAACTCAAGGACTATGGAGGTTGTCGGACAGAAAGTCCTGCAGCTGACCTGCATAACTTACTAATTCCCGATAAACCATGGAAGGCCGTTCATTTTCAGATTCAATGTGGCAGATTAGAAAAGAACAGCTTAAAGCCACAAAGTGAACAGATTTAAAATGAAAGCAATTAAAGCCACCACCAATGCGTCACCTCTTGATACCGTCTTTTCAGCTCCTCTTGCTAGAGCAAGAGATTAATTTCAAATGGAAAGGTTGCATGCCGGCTGGACACACGGCTGTGTCAAGTGCAGGCGCACCTGTTGTCTACAGTCACGAAATCCTGCATTCAGATTTCTAGTGCAAACAGTGTCTTTGTTCTACAGTGTGATGAATACATCTGTGTCAAGTAATGCTCGACCCTAAAAGTCAGCGCTCCTGCTCGCTGCCTCTGTTGCAGCAGTCCCACTTCACATACAAACAGTTTGCAGTTCAACACTGCTGTCGGCTAATGCTGTAGGTCTTAGGAGAAAGTCTTTGCTTCAACAAATGTGCAGACGGTGAGCTGCTGAAACATTCCTGATTTTTGTTTCTAAGTGCATAGGGGGCAGTTGTTCCCATGTAGTGTATCCTGGGCTCACTTTACCATTAAGCAGGGTGAAGTGGGCCTCCGCAAGCAGCAGACTTGAAGCACTATTAAAGAGCAATGGATGGTCAGTTTCTTAAATATATATTTTACTGCAGGATGGCAGTAGCATTTGGATGTTACATTGCAGGCACCAAAATTTCTTGGGCTGGTTCAAAGGCTCTCATAAGGTCCACTCAATAAAAATCATGCTCCAAGGCCAGAACTAGATGGAACAAAGCTCCTGCAGATGCTATTGAAAGTACCTTTTGTACTCCCCCCCCCCCGCCCCAGAGCTGGGCTGATGGGAAGGGTCATAAGAACATAAGAAGGGCCATGCTGGATCAGATCAAGGGTCCATCTAGTCCAGCGTTCTGTTCACCCAGTGGACAACCAGTTGTCAACCGGGAACCCACAAGCAGGGCATGAGTGCAACAGCACCCTCCCACTCATGTTCCCCAACCACTGGTGTACATAGGCTCACTGTCTCTGGACTGGAGGTAGCACATAGCCATCCAGACTAGTAGCCACTGATAGCCTTTTCCTCCAGGAATATGTCCAACCCCCTTTTAAGGCCATCCAAATTGGTGGCCATCACCACATCCTGTGGTAGCAAATTCCGTAGTTCAACTATGCACTGCGTGAAGAAATACTTTTATTCATTTCATTCATTATATTTATATACTGCCCCATAGCCGAAGCTCTCTGGGCGGTTCACAAAAATTAAAAACCATTAAAATACATTATATAAAATATAAAAACCATTCACATAATGACATAAAACACATAACACACACAACAACAACATATATCTAAAACAATTTAAAACCATCAGCCACAGACAATCAAGAGAGTCATTATACGGTGCCAAATGCCTGAGAGAAGAGGGCAGTTTTAACCTGGTGCCGAAAAGATGACAACATTGGCCCCAGGCGGGCCTCATCAGGGAGATTATTCCATAAATGGGGAGCCACCACCAAAAAGCCCCTCTCCCTTGTTGCCACCCTCCAAGCCTCCCTCGGAGGAGGCTCCCGGAGGAGGGCCTTAGATGCAGAGTGTAGCGTATGGGTTGGTTCATGCCGGGAGAGGCATTCTGTCAGGTACTGTGGTCCCAAGCTGTGTAGGGCTTTATAGGGTCAAGACTAGCACTTTGAATTGGGATCAGAAGCATATAGGCAGCCAGTGCAAGTGGGCCAGAATCAGTTTTATACGTTCAGACCATCTGGTCCCCATTATCAGTCCGGCTGATGCATTTTGCACAAGTTGCAGCTTCTGGACCGTCTTCAAAGGCAGCCGCATGTAGAATGTATTGCAGTAATCTAACTTGGAGGTTACCAGAGCATAGACAACTGAAGCAAGGCTATCCCTGTCCAGATAGGGACGTAGTTGGGCCACCAATCAAAGCTGGTAGAAGGCACTCCATGTCACTGAGGCTGCTTGAGCCTCAAGTGACTAAGATGGCTCCAGGAGGACCCCCAAGCTATGAACCTGCTCCTTCAGGGGGAGTGCAACCCTGTTCAGAACAGGTTGAGCACCCTCCATCCAGTCAGAAGAACCACCATCAATCCATCTTGAATCTCCCACCAATCAGCTTCATAGGATGACCCCAGGTTCAGTATTTTGAGAGAGGGAGAAAAATGCCTCCCTATCCACATTCTCCCCACCATGCATAATTTTGTACACCTCTACTCCCCTTACCCTCCTTTTTTCCAAGCTAAACAATCTCAGCTGTTGTAACCTTCTCTCATAGGGGAGTTGCTCCAGCCCCTTGAACATTTTGGTTGCCCTTTTCTGCACCTTTTCCAGCTCTACAGTATCTTTTTTTAGGTGTGGTGACCAGAACTGTACACAGTATTCCAAGTGTGGTCGCACCATAGATTCGTATAGGGGCAGTATAATATTGGCAGTTTTATTCTCAATTTCTTTTCTAATTATGCCTAACATGGAGTTTGGCCTTTTTACAGCAGCGTCACACTGGACTGACATCTTCATTGAGCTGTCCACCACAACCCCAAGATAGCTTCCCTGGTTGGTCACTCCTAGCTCAGATCCCATTAGGTTATACTTGAAGTTGGGAGTGTTTGCCCCAACGTGCATCACTTTACCCTTGCTTACATTGAACTGCATTTGCCATTTAGATGCCCATTCTCCTAGTCTGGAGAGATCCTTTTGGAGCTCTTCACAATCCCTTTTTGTTTTAACCACTCTAAATAATTTGGTTTCATCTGCAAACTTGGCTACTTCACTGCTCACTGCTAATTCCAGATCATTTATGAACGGGTTGCAAAGCACTGGTCCTAATACAGATTCCTGGGATCCCACTATTTACTTCCCTCCATTGGGAGAATTTACCATTTATTCCTACTCCCTGCTTTCTGTTCTTTAAGCAGTTACAGATCCATGAGAGGACCCGACCTCTTATTCCATGACTGCTAAGTTTGCTGAGGAGCCTTTGGTGAGGGACTTTGTCAAAAGCCTTTTGAAAGTCCAAGTAAACAGTGTTTACCAGATCACCCCTGTCTACATGTTTATTGACACTCTCAAAGAACTCTAAAAGGTTAGTGAGACAGGTCTTACCTTTGCAGAAGCAGTGTTGATTCTTTTTCAGCAGGGCTTGTCCTTCTATATGCTTACTAATTTTATTTCTAATAATGCCTTCAACCAATTTGACATTAAGCTAGCTGGCCTGTAACTTCCCAGATCCCTTCCTTGGCAGAAGGGCTTAGAACTCCCCAAGCAGCCAGACAGGCTATATCAGGAGGTTCAGTCTGATTGGTGGTAGCCTATCAGTAATTCTTTTTGGGGGAGAAGTCCTTGTAAAGAAGGGGTATACCAGTAGGGAAAGTCATCTGCCCTCCCAAATCCAGAACACTATGCAGGTGTGCATTGATTGGGCCCTTTTGTGTTGATCCACATTTGATGCAGTTAGGAGGTAGCTAGAGCCCAAGTTCATCCCCAGTTACAAAAAGCGTAGGTTGCTTTAGCATAACACAGCAGCTAATACTACCAGGTTTTCCCAAATTACATTTCTGTTGATATTTTTCTTTCCTCCCTTCAGGGAATTATTGGAGGAACTTAATTACTCAAAAATGGCAGTTTTAATGGCAAGCCAAACAAGTGGAGTAGATTTAATAAAGCCCGACTACCATGGGAAGCATCATTTTTGTTCCAGTTTTCCCTTTCAACAAGACAGGAGAATAATTGTACACTCTGTATGCAAAATTCTTCGCATGCTTTTGCTTTGTCCTGAGATGAGAATGGCCACCTTGCCTTCTGCATGGAATGGCTGCAAATGCCTATGTTTTCCAGCTTCCTCAGAGCCGTAAAACCAACATTTTGTGGGGAAAGATCATAGCTCAGTGGTAGATCCCATGCTTTCCATGCAGAAGGTCCCAGATTCAATCCCTGGCATCTCCAGGTAGGGCTAGGAAAGAATCCTGCCTAAAACCCTGGAGAGCAACTGCCGGTCACTGCTGACAGTACTGGGCTAGATGGACCCATGGTCTGACTCAGTGTTGATGGGATTATGTGGTATTGCTGACTCCTGTTAAAAAGGCAGTCAACAGAGAAAAAACAAAAAGGCAAAACAGAATTGGTGTTTACCAGTGCTACATGCACACAAAAGGCTTTAAAAAAAGAAAAGAAAAAAAGAGACCACGCCTTTCTTTAGCGAAGAAAGAAAAACAGCTTTACTCACAAGTATACCTGCATATAAATGCAGGTACAGCGTAGGGTTTCAAACAGAGTTTGTTCAATCCATTTGTGTTCCATTAGACAGGCAGCAGCAGGAGAGAGCAAGCCACATGCTCCCAGCAATGAAGAAAGGTCGAGAGAGAAAGAGGACAGAAAGGAAGGGGAGGAGCAGGAAACTACACTGTAGGCTGTGGAGATCCTAAGGCTAGCTATGCCCCAAATTCCCATGCGTTAACTAACTGCAACACTGCCCCCATCTTGTAATTTGCTGATGAGGTTGCAATATTCCCAGCAAGTACAAGGCAGCTTCCTATGTTCCTAATATTCTCTCCCCAACCCCATTTATGCACTCTTTTTCCAAGTGTCCATGCTGGTGTGAAGCGGGGAAGACATCTCAAGGAAGATACTGGGGGAGGGGCTAAGAGCAGGATGCTCAACTTTTTCCCTTCCTGCCAATTCTCCTCTATCAATTTTAGCCCGTTTTGTTTCCTCTTAGCTAAACTCCAAGACTAGAAGCAAGCTGAGCCTGGGGGGCAGGCGAAGGCCAGCTGGCCTTGGAGTGGTGGGGGACATTTGCAGGAGAGAATCTGCAGGTGCAGGAAAAGGTAAGCACCGCATTCACCCCACACAGCTCCCTTCCCTTACATTTGCATTTCCTCAGGAAATACAGGTTTGAGAGCATGCTTCTGTTCTTCCCTGCATAAGCAGATGTTAGGGCGAAGGGTGCCCGTTTCCTTTTCCTGACCACCGCTACTATTAGCTAAATTTAGACTGCGGTCCTTCTTTTCCCTACAAATGAAACCTCTCTTATGGCCAGAACAGGGCCTTTCACAGGAGAGGCAGGAGGGCCATTTGGACTGGGCCTTGCATTCACAGAGGGCCTCAAATTTAGACTTGACATTATCTCCCAGTGAGGTTATACATACAGACACAGAGATAAACTGACAGGATTGAAAGAAGATAACATTCATCATACAACTTCAAACTCGTACCCTGTTACTGGGCCACACCACCCGTAGTGCACAATTAATTAATATTTTTTAATAAATCCTGTAATTATCTTGTGAATAACACAATTATATTGTAGGACATTGCCATCTGTGGTGAAACACTTAAAACAATTCAGTCTATAGCTTATGAGTGACACATAGCTATCATTCAAACCAAAATTGGTCTAATACTCTCTGTTTTATTGAAAATTCTAAAGTGACATTATTTGGCCTCGGAAATTCTGACGCTTCACATCTGTCAAAAATACTTCAGTTGTTATACTTTCTGTGTGCAGAGAAATAAAATATTGTCAAAATTTAACTTATATTTTTTGTTTGTCAATTCTAATAATGTGCATTTCTCAGAGTGATACGGATTTATGACGTTTTTCTGAATTTATTTTTCATTCCATATTTTAATTTTTCATTCCATATTTTAATAGGTCATATTTTGTGTGTGTGTGTGTTAAAAGCATTAATTTGTTTAACATAAACATTTAAAATATACCACAATTTTTGTAACCCTGTTTTGGCATTGCTTCATTTTTTTTAATATACCGGGAGCATCAAAAAATGAAAGTGGCCCAGACCTGTCTTGACCTGAGCGGGCCTGCCAGTCAGACGTTTTGGAGAAGTCCCAGGATGAGTTGATTAATGGTCCAGTCATTGGGGGCAAAAAGGAGCCCTAAAGGCTTGTTTTCATGCTGCCCACAGAATACCTAGTTTTGCAAGGACTGCACGAGGTGTGGGAAAGCAGTCAACGGTTTCTCCAAGAGCTCGCCAGTTAGTCAGTGTTGTTGGAAAGACTGGCTGGCAGAGGCAGCATCTGGCCTTGTTTGCTCTGGGCATGTTGGACTCAGGAAGCCTGGACTGATGCTTTTGGACCTAGCACAGCGTAAGCTGGCTTTTATAGCTCACTTACTAATTCTCAGCCTGTACATTGTCAATACATTTCTTCTTTTTTTAAGCACATACCCCCTGAGTCTCCAACAGGGTGGCCGCTTGGGCATCGCCAAAAAAGAAGACATGCATCACTAAAAAAACAGATCAGAAGAGGACACAGATTTGCATAACATGTTCATATGTTAATTTACATGTACAGATGCACATTTTGAAGTAATTACTATCATTCCAATAGAAATACAGTACCATAGTGGGGAAGACTGTGACCAGGGAACCTGTGTGTCTGTTCAGTCAGCTGTTGTCCAGATGCTTTTTTAAAATAAATGTTTAATTCTGGTTACATAATGTTACATAGGTCAAACAAACAAAATCTTCATTCAATATCTGACATTTCAATTTCTACCTGGTATTTAAATATTAATTAATCAATTACTTTTATACTCCATAATTCCTTGCTCACCTAGGAATTCTTAATTCCTAGATCATCATTGACACATCAAGTTTCATTTCGGACATGCTGAGAGGAGAGTCATGCTCCCTTAGATCTCTGCAGAGCACTGTATATGCTGTCAGAGGTGTATGCCCATATTCTACTGAGTTTACAAATTCAATAAATTTCATCCATACCCTTCAGGTATGGATGAAATGATAAGTCACCCCTTCAGACTTATGTGTCTTTAATTGCCCTTAGGCTATCCTTAACTTTTGTTTTTAATTTCTCTAGGAGAGCAATTTGCCATACCCCTCTGATCCCAGTTTTCAATGTGAAGCTCTTTACAATAAGGATGCATGGACTGTGTAAAATCCGTTCCGTCTGTGTTTCATGGATTGTCAGGCGCCTTTTGTTCCATCGTCCACTGACATGCAAATATTTTGTTTTCGTCATGCTGAAAAATACACAAATAATTTACGTAAGAGTTTTCATAAGAATTTACATAATTTACCATAGTACGTAACATTTAGCATATTATCCCTCATTCCATTCTCAGCAGAAACATGTGTATTTTCCTATGAATAAATATACATAAATTTCAGGAAAGTAAAAAAAAAATACCTGAAAGTCCACAGACTTTGTGTGGCCTGAGGGGGTTGCTCCGCAGAAGATTCCACAGGTTGGATTCTTTGAAATCCGAGCTCCTTTTAGTCCATCTCAAATTTCTCCAGCATCCCTACTTTACAATCCTTCCAATCTTTGGCTATCAGCCATCTTGCCTGTAACAGTAAATGACTCACGAATTCCTTACTTTGCAGACCAAGGTCTGATCCTATATATAAATGTAATGGGGCTAAATGTGGAAATGGGCGAACCCATTGTCCTGTTCTAGAGCTAATCTCTTGAAACATTGTTTTCCAAAATTTATTTATCTAGGTGCTAACTGTTGATGAGCAACTTCAAGTCCCCTGCATTCCCTCCCTGGTTCTTTATCTTTCAACATGAGTTGGACTGGAGAGTTCTTAAATAGAAGACACCTTCAAATAGAGGACTGTCCTCTGTAAAGTAGGTTGCCTGGCCACCTTAGACTGTTCCCTTTCCCTCATTGACTGTGTAAGTCAGGGATAACCAAATGGGAGACAGTGAGCCACATCCATCTTCTCCTCCTCATTACATGAAGGTGACATGACCCATCAAGGACCATCACCCCCACCCCCATCACAAAAGGGGAGAATGTCCCAGTGGCACCTGCCATCTTCTTCAGCTTGGAGGATCCCTCTAGACAAGTGAACACCGTTGCTCAGGGGGCTCTGCCAACACATAAAGCACAGTGTGGAGATACCCAATCCCTTACACTCTAGACGGAACCAGAGGTTCATTCATTTTATTTCTATTTTAGGGCCATGGAACCTAATGTTAAATGAAGGCATTCACAGTTTTGTCTCGCACGTTATTAATCATCAGGGCGTATCCCAACAGGCAGAGAAAATTTGGTAGCATTCCAAATTCCCTCCACCCGTCTGCGGCATATCGTGTTAAAAACAGCATCATTCTTTCAAAAATGATATGACAACAGATTTATTACAGAGAGCAAGCTATTCCACCAATCTTTCTCTGGCCTTTTAAAAATTGACTCCATAACAGTGTATTCCAGCCCACAGCATTATAGGGAGAGTATGTGCCTAGGTTTTCCTTCTTGATACTCTGCAGAAGAAGGAATGAGGGATGATTCATACTTTATGTTGCAACTCCGCTAGCTTCCCATCGACTATCCTTGACCTAGGCTAGTAGAAGCATTAGAAGATTTAAAAACAGCAACAGCAACTATTCCCTGCAATACCATGTGTACATGGGTGCTCACTAACAGTGTGAAGATTCATGTTTGTAAGCACATGGGGACATGCAGATGACATGCAATTGAAAATTGCTATTGTCCTCAGCTCCCTGGCACATAGGGATGCCAGAGAAATCTGCAACGGTTCAAAATGACATCAGATTTCTATGAATCCACCCCATGGAATCTGCAGAGGATTGGTTTTTCAGAGTTGCACTGATTTAGTGGACTTGCAGACAATTTTTTGGAATTGTATGCAACTTTGGTTGTACAAAACTACAGATGTTGCATAAAAATACGGCAATGTATACGCCATTTAAACACACACACAACATTTTACATATCTCTGATCTCTCTTCAGCCTCTGCGGTGCAGCAGTTCTGTGTGTGTGTGTCTGTGTGTGTGTGCGCATGCGCGCACATGCACACACTCTGCTCCTTGATTTTATGCTGACCTGAGGAAAGTACACAAACTGTGATGTACCTGTGAACGTTCTGTAAATTCTGATGGCTTTTTGTGTGTGTGTACTTTTCCGGAAGGGGGAAAATCCGCATCTGTCAATAAGCAAACAATGCCTGGCAATCCGCAAAACACAAATGGAGTGGCTTATACCAGATCCTTACAAGTGACATATCCTCAGTGTATTTACAATCCTCTGTCTCTTGTGAAATACCTTTATTTTGTGAGGAGTACGTAATCTAGATCTTTACAAACAGACGTGTTAGTATATGCCGGGACCCACAGACATTGGCAAAGACCTAGCAAGACCCTAGTTTTTTTCCTGGAAGAGGTCTAAACTGAAGCGGAACATTCTGGAGTGGAACTACCTAGTTTTACCCTTCTCTATTCTGAGTATTCCACGATTGACTCAGCATTGCGGCATTCAGACAATCAGTTCATATTTCTACCCTTTATTTTGCTTGGCACTACCTCCTTCCCCTACTTAAAATGCAGTCATCACATTGCTTTCCTTTTTTTCTAGACAAGCTTGAGATCCAGCTTCTCAGAAGCCTATGGAGGTGCTCAGACATGCACATTCAGCAAGCAGTGATCACAAGGTCAAGTGAGAGCTTGCATGTATGAAACAGCCATCACAGATAGACAGTTCGCATCATCTCATACCACATGAAACATTATGCTTTTCAGTGGAGCAGCTGAAAATCGCAAAGTAAGAAGTGATCGAGTGATATACTGGGTCAATCAGCTTGAAGACTCAGATTCTCAAAACCCTGGGAACTCAACCTAAGTGAAAAAAAGCCATTCCCTAGATCAACCTTTCCCAACCTAGTGCCCTCCAGATGTTTTGGACTACAACTCCTAGCATTCCTGACCATTGGCCATGCTGGCTAAGACTGATGGGAATTGACCAGGAGGGGGGATAACTTTTCCTCCTGGTGGACCCCTTCTTTACAGGGGTTCCCCAGGAAAAGGATTTCTGATAGGCTGCCACCAGTCAGGATGAATCTCCTGACACACCCTAGTCTGTCCAGCTTCTTGGAGAGTTTCTGACCCTATTGCCAAGGTCCCCTCCCTTCAGCCCAGGCCTAGGAAAAAAGTCAAAGGAAGGTGCTTTGAACTTTCATTCCCAAAGCCCAGAAACAGAGACCCAAACCCTTTAATGAATCTTAAAACACAAGTGGTAGGTATGTAACCATGCAGTCTTTCATGTGGGAAGAGTTCCGCGAGAAATCCATTTTTAAAACAACGCAGCCAAATGCCCAAATATAAAAAGGGGTTTATTTAGGAAAAAGAGAGAACTGGGGTGGGGAGAGGCAACAATCACACACATACACAGAATTTCAAATAAAATCAAAAAGTCAGTCTAACTTACCTAGCCACATTACCTACTTGAGTAGACTCTTGGGTCCCAGAGCATTTGCCAAGTTTATTGCAGAGAGGATGGTCTGAGGGAGAGAGAACATTTGTCTTCCAGTTAGATGGTATACAGAAAGCTCTAGCAGGACTGAGTGAGTCTTTTTATGGGGATCTCAGTTCAATAATAGCCAGCCCCTTTGCAGAGACTGTTGGTTGGTCTGTCCAGTAACACAATAGCCTCCATTTCTGATGTCAGTAGTCTAGCCAGAATATCAGAAAATTACCTAGTGGCTGGACCCACCTTCTTAACAACTGCCACTTGCATTTCCAAAGACCAAGGTGGCTGGAACCAGTCAGACTATTCAAGAAAATGAATTAAGGTTTGATTCACGTTTTGGAGGACCAAAAAGTGAGATAAGGCTAAATTCAGGTTGCCCAGCAGCGTGCTAACTGACCAGTTGCTCTAGGGGGCACTGTGGTTCTATTCTAGAAGTACAGTTTGTCAGAGGATATAGGACTGAGACTGCTTTGATTGCCTTGGTGGACGACCTGTGCTGGGAACTGAATGCAGAGAGCACTACCCTCTTAGTTCTGTTGGACCTATCAGCAGCTTTTGATAGCATCCTTCCATGCCACCTGGCAGGGCTGGGTCTTGGGGGTCCTGTTTTGCTGTGGTTTTGGTCCTTTGCGTTGGACCAAGTCTAGAAGGTGATGTTGGGGGATTGTTTGATTCCATGGCTGTTGACCTATTACTGTTTGATTCCATGGCTGTTGACCTATGGCATCCCATGGGGTTCTATATTGTCCCCCATGCTTTTTAACCTTTACATGAAACTGCTGGGAGAGGTCATTTGAAGCTTTGGAATAAGGCACCACTATAGGCGTAACTCAGTGAAGCCATAAGCTATGCCGTGCAGGGCCACCCAAGACAGACAGGTTATGGCGGAGAGTTCTGACAAAATGTGGTCCACTGGAGAAGGAAATGGCAACCCACTCCAGTATTCTTGCCAAGAAAACCCCATGGATCGTATCACAAGGCTAAAAGATATGACACCGGAAGATGAGCCCCTCAGGTCGGAAGGTGTCCAATATACTACTGGGGAAAAGCAGAGGGAATTTCCAAGTAGCGCCAGAAAGAGTAAAGCGGCTGGGCCAAAGCCGAAAGGACACTCAGCTGTGGATGTGTCTGGTGGTGAAAAGAAAATCCGATGCTGTAAAGAACAATATTGTTTAGGAACCTGGAATGTAAGATCAATGAATCAAGGTAAGCTTGAGGTGGTCAAACGTGAGATGGCAAGACTGAACATTGACATCTTGGGAATCAGCGAACTAAAATGGACAGGCATGGGCGAATTTAATTCAGGTGACCATCATATCTACTACTGTGGGCAAGAATCCCTTAGAAGAAATGGAGTAGCACTCATAGTCAACAAAAGGGTGGCAAAAGCAGTACTGGGGTACAATCTTAAAAACGATAGAATGATCTCAGTACGAATCCAAGGCAAACCATTCAACATCACGGTAATTCAAGTCTATGCCCCACCCACTGATGCCGAAGAAGCTGAGGTTGATTGGTTCTATGAAGACCTACAACACCTTCTGGAACTAACACCAAAAAAAGATGTCCTCTTCATCATAGGGGATTGGAATGCTAAAGTAGGAAGTCAAGAAATCACCGGAATAACAGGCAGGCATGGTCTTGGTGTACAAAATGAAGCAGGACAAAAGCTAATAGAGTTTTGCCAAGAGAACACGCTGATCATAGCAAACACTCTTTTCCAACAGTACAAGAGGTGACTCTACACATGGACATCACCAGATGGTCAATATTGAAATCAGATTGATTATGTCCTTTGCAGCCAAAGATGGAGAAGCTCTATACAGTCAGTAAAAACAAGACCTGGAGCTGACTGTGGCTCAGATCATGAGCTTCTTATTGCAAAATTTTGGCTTAAATTGAAGAACGTAGGGAAAACCACTAAACCATTCAGGTATGACCTAAATCATATCCCTTATGAATATACAGTGGAGCTGAGGAATACATTTCAGGGATTAGACCTGATAGACAGAGTGCCTGAGGAACTATGGACGGAGGTCCGTAACATTGTTCAGGAGGCAGCAACGAAATCCGTCCCAAAGAAAAAGAAATGCAAGAAAGCCAAGTGGCTGTCTGATGAGGCTTTACAGGTAGCTGAGGAAAGAAGGGAAGTGAAAAGCAAGGGAGAAAGGGGAAGATATATCCAACTGAATGCAGAGTTCCAGAGAATAGCAAGGAGAGACAAGAAGGCCTTCTTAAATGAACAATGCAAAGAAATTGAGGAAAACAACAGAATGGGAAAGACTAGAGATCTCTTCAAGAACATTGGAGATCTCAAGGGAACGTTTTGTGCAAAGACGGGCATGATAAAGGACAAAGAAGGCAGGGACCTCACAGAAGCAGATGAGATTAAGAAGAGGTGGCAAGAATACACAGAAGAACTATACAGGAAAGATCTTAATGTCCCTGATAGCCATGATAGTGCGGTCACTGAACTTGAGCCGGACATCCTCGAGAGTGAAGTCAAGTGGGCCTTAGGAAGCATTAGTAACAACAAAGCTAGCGGAGATGACAGTATTCCAGCTGAGCTATTTAAAATCCTAAAAGATGATGCTGTTAAAGTGCTGCACTCAATATACCAACAAATTTGGAACACTCAACAGTGGCCGCAAGACTGGAAAAGGTCAGTTTACATTCCAATTCCAAAGAAGGGCAACGCCAAAGAGTGTTCAAACTACCGCACAATTGCGCTCATTTCACATGCCAGCAAGCTGATGCTCAAAATCCTACAAGCTAGGCTTCAGCAGTATGCGAACCGAGAACTACCGGAAGTACAAGCTGGGTTTCGAAGAGGCAGAGGAACTAGAGATCAAATCGCCAACATTCGCTGGATCATGGAGAAAGCAAGAGAATTCCAGAAAAACGTCTATTTCTGCTTCATTGACTACGCTAAAGCCTTTGATTGTGTGGATCACCACAAACTGTGGCAAATTCTTAAAGTGATGGGAGTACCAGACCACCTTACCTGTCTCCTGAGAAACCTGTACGAGGGTCAAGAAGCAACAGTAAGAACCAGACATGGAACAACCAATTGGTTCAAAATTGGGAAAGGAGTACAACAAGGCTGCACATTGTCACCCTGCTTATTTAACTTATATGCAGAGTACATCATGAGAAATGCCGGGTTGGATGAATCACAGGTCAGAATTAAGATTGCCGGGAGAATTATCAACAACCTCTGATATGCAGACGATACCACCCTAATGGCAGAAAGCGAAGAGGATGTAAAGAGCCTCTTGTTGAGGGTGAAAGAGGAGAGTGCAAAAGCTGGTTTGAAACTCAACATTAAAAAAACTAAGATCATGGCATCTGGCCCCATCACTTCCTGGCATATAGAAGGGGAAGAAATGGAAGCAGTGACAGATTTTATTTTCTTGGGTTCCAAGATCACGGCAGACGGTGACTGTAGCCATGAAATTAAAAGACGCTTGCTCCTTGGGAGGAAAGCTATGGCAAACCTTGACAGCATAGTAAGAAGCAGAGACATCACCTTGCCGACAAAGGTCCGTCTAATCAAAGCTATGGTTTTCCCAGTAGTAATGTATGGCTGTGAGAGCTGGACTATAAGGAAGGCTGAGCACCGAAGAATCGATGCTTTCGAACTCTGGTGCTGGAGGAGACTCTTACAAGTCCCCTGGACTGCAAGGAGGTCAAATCAGTCCATCCTAAAGGAAATCAACCCTGAGTGCTCATTGGAAGGACAGATACTGAAGCTGAAGCTGAAATATTTTGGCCACCAAATGCGAAGAGAAAACTCTCTGGAAAAGACCCTGATGCTGGGAAAGACTGAAGGCAAAAGGAGAAGGGGATGGCAGAGGATGAGATGGCTAGATAGCATCACGGATGCAATGAATATGAACTTGAGCATGCTCCGGGAGAGAGCTCTGGAAAGCCTGGCGTGCTATGGTCCATGGGGTCACGAAGAGTCGGACACGACTGAACGACTGAACAACAACAAAACAGGCTGATGACATCCAGCTCTTGCTTTTTGTCACCTAACACCAAGGAAGCTGTCAATAACCTTGAATGTTACCTGGGTTCAGTAACAGGCTGGATGAGGGTGAACAAACTGACGTTAAACCCAGACAAGATGGAGATAGTCAGTAGAAAGTGTAATTCAGGGGCTGAATTCAACCTGTTTTGGAAGGGGTTGTACGCCCCCTGAAGGATCAGGTCCATAGCTCCTTGATCCTGCGCTGTCCCTGGATCGTCATGTGGCAATGGTAAGGAGTGCATTTGCACAATTACTCTTGGCGCACCAGCTACATCCCTTCCTGAGTCAGTCTAATCTGACAACAGTTATCCATACCTTTGTTACATCATGTTTAGATTACTGCAATGCACTCTACATGGGGCTACCCCTAAAGAGTATCCAGAAGCTTCAATTGGTGCATAACTGAATAATTGGTGCAGCAGCTACTTTGCTGACCAGACCATATTACCGCTGTCCTAAAGACCTGTACTGATTGCCAATTGCTTTCTGGGCTCAGTTCAAGGTGGCTTAGGGCCTGGCTATCTAAAGAGTATTAAGATCTTCAGGTAGGGATGGCACCATAACCCACAGAGGCTTGTTTGTTAGGTACACATGAAAGGGCTTTCTCCTATGTCACCCCCAAACTGTAGGATGTGCTCCCTCAAGAACTACGATTTGCCCCAACTGTCTCGGTTTTTAGAAAGGGTGTGAAGACGCAGCTTTTTAATCCTTTTAAATGATGGAGTTGCTTTAATGTTCTCTTTTACTGTTTTAACGTCCTTATTTTTTATTGCTTTAAGGTTTCATTGTTTTAAATGGCCATGATGGCTTTTTACCAAATAAGGCGGTATATAAATGTTCATAATAAATAAGAATGAATGAATGAGGACAGCTTCAAAAGACCCATTGTTCTCTGCCATGTCCTTGTGCAGGGGAGAGGAAGCTCCGGCCCATGGGCCACTTTGGCCCACTGGGTCAGCCCTTCCGACCCACAGGGCCTCAAGCACAGCCCCTCCCCTCCTCAAGCCCCTCCTCGAAGTCCTTAAAAGGGAAGAGGGCAGGAGAGCAACTGAGCGCTCAGTTTCTTTGCACTTGGAGGACTGCAGAGCACTTCCAGGAGGAGGCTGGATCCTGAGGTCGGGGCTCAGCCGATACCTGGAAATGCTGGCTGAGTGTGCTTTGCTCATGCCTCACCTTCCCCACGCTATACATAACAAGTTTCCCTTTTTTTCCTATTCACTAAACTTATTCTTAATATCATATACATATTAGCAATCTGCAATAATTGATATGATAACTGGGTGAAGGATTTCTTCTAGGTGGTTGTAGTTGACCCAGCGCTTGGTACAAAACTACTGTCCTGGAAGTTTGTGTGTGTGTGTGTGTGAGGGGGGGAATGTCCAAAAACGTTCACATGTGTGTGTAGGGGGGGGAAGTATGATGTGGCTACAGACACAAAGATGCATGCCACAGTGTCAGTGAACCCTATGCAAGAGAGGTAGGTAGGCTTCTTGAATTGCTAAGGAAGCCCAAGAATATTCAAGGAGAGGCCAGCTCAAAGTAAACTCTGGGAGCATGAGTTGCTGAAACGCTCCGTTTCTGAGCCGAGAGAGATGCTCACCTACTGAATACATGACAGGAAAAAGGAGAGGGTATGGGAGTTATTCATTCATCATTCATAAACATGGACCAGCCTTGGGCTGGAGAAGGAAAGCTTTCCAGTGATGTTAACTAAGTATTCATTTATGCTTGGAAACTAGGGCCGTGCACCACTTTGGCCCAAGTCCCAAGTCGAAGCAGGACGCTTGGAACCCCTTCTGAGGTGAAACAGAGGGGACATGAAGCGACCTGAAGCAGGTTGGGGGTTCTCTAAAGGTCTTCGGTGTGCTTTGGCACTTCGGCACCCTGGCCCAGCCGCGCTGGTGCCTCCAGCTCCTCCCCTGAGCCATCATGAGGAGGAGTCACCATTATCTCCACCGCCACTGTTGCTGCCATTGCCGCTATCTCCACCTCTACCGTCTCCACCTCTGCTGCCACCACTGTTGCTGCCACCGTCATCGCTGCCGCCACCCACCACCGCCAGCTCCTGAGCCCTGGACACAGGCCGGCTCTTGGTGCAGGGAGTCGCCAAAATGGTGATTCTGTGCACCAAGAGCCAGCGCACGTCCAGAGCTCAGGAGCTGGTGACCGCAGTGATGATGGCAGTGGCAACGATAGTGGCCACAGCAACAGCAGCTGCGGAGGTGGCGGCAGTGATGGCAGTGACGACAGTGACTCCTCCTTGTGACGGCTGCTGGCGCATGTCCCAAGGGCCCAGGAAAGTTGCTGGGGGCTTGCGCAGCATGGTGGGTGCATCAAGGCCCCCCCCCAAAGTGGGATTCGGCCATCCAGGGCCGAGGCAGATTCCCCCCCCCCGAATTAGCCCGAAGCAAATCAGGCCTGCCTTGGAAGCCATGAAGTGGCTTCCAAGTCAGTTTGGTGGGTCCATGCACAGCCCTATTGGAAATAGCAAACTGTGTGTGCGTGTGTGTGTGTGTGTGTGTGAGAGAGAGACTGTTGTAATAAAATATCCTATATTTATCTAACAAAAATTGCACATTAATTGCAGTTTTTAGTAAGAAGGTTTATGTGGTGAAATTATAAACAACAGTCCATAAGACTCCCAGTATATCTGTCACAGCTGAGAGAGCTCTTGCTCCAGTAAGCAATTGTTTTACATAAATCCACCAACTGAACACTTCACAGATGCCTGTGCCAATTGGCTTTCATTTATATATTTGTTTCACAGCACACTGGAACATTTTGCACTTTTCCTCTGCAACTCTCTCAAAAGCGAGCTGACTCTTCGTCACCAGGAGAGAGTCCATTGTTCATTTGATGCTAAAGATAGGTCTTTGATAGATATATATTTTTAAAGGCAGCAATTGGAAGTCTTATTATGCTGCTTTGTCGAGAGATATGACATTACACAAAAGAAGTGATAGGAAACAAAGAGCATTTCCCTCCAGTGCACTATACCTTTCAAACCACATTTCGTGCACAGAACTTCTCATGCCGGTCTCATTTAAACTATAATAATTGGTATTGTGTATTTTTTCTAGCCCAAGAGAATGGTTACCCCATACACAAAATTCTGTTTATTACCAAACATAAGAGACAAGAAGGCCTCTATCCCCACTCCGCAAAATCCAAATGAGGAGAGGATTCACGCTCCGCTAATGAGACAGTTCAGACTGTAGGTCTTGTGAGGAGATATTCCAGGAAAAGGCAAGCATAGTAGAGAACAGAAACTGGCTTTTCATTCTTGAAGCAAGAAAGTATGATGCAGTAGTGCTACTAGATAAAAGTGAAGAAGTGTAAACCCTTGCATTGGAACCAAACATCTAGGGCAGGGGTGCAGAACCTGAGGTCGGGGGGAGGGGGAGAAAACCAGCTTTCCCAAGGTCCCAATCCAGCCCTCTGGGATTCCCCAGAAGCCCATGCCCCCCCTTTCCCCAACCACCGATGGTTGGGTGGTTCCCTGTCTTTTGTGCAGTTTTTTCCCCATTCTAAAAGGTTGAAATGCCTCTGCTACTGGCAGTAAGACTTTTAAGATAAAATATGCCAATAGTTTTGGGTTTTTGGTCCCACCCCTTTTGCGTTTGGTCCCTCCCACCACTGGAACATGAGCCCTGAATGCTTCTCCAAAATGGAATTTAGCCCTCGGGCTGAAAGAGATGCTGCACCCCTGGTCTAGGGGTTACCTTCTTACAGGTAATCTGAATGATGGCTCACCCATAGGGCCACTTCTCTATTCACACACACCTGAGATTTAACACACACACAAAACCTCCAAACACTTCTCTTTGAATACCAAGATGGAGCAGTATCATGAAAAACTAGCTGTTTTGTCAAACCCAAACCATGCTGTCCCACAAATCCAAGCAAGCTTTGTTCCAGATTCTAGGAACAAACATCTAGGTCTTTGAGTTCCACTCACAATAGTCCTATGATAGAGCTCTTGCCAAATATCCTATGCACCCTGCTTCTGGGGTGACCTTCAAGCTGATAGTGTTGCTCTTGGCAGGAACATACTTGGCCTGGTATGCAAAAATTGGCGCCTCGATGATGATCTGATGGGCTGAGGACCAGACGTCCTCCCCAGTAAGTCATCTTAACAAAGAGGATGCTGAATAGAAGCTTGCTGCACTACGGTATGATTTCAGGATAAAGTGGATGCTCTTGCATGTTAGATGGGGCTGATAAGAACAAAGACATCTGTAACAAACTGGTTCAGTTCACCAGACCCAAGGCAAATCCTACAGCAACTCTTAAAAGCTTTACAACTTATAAAGCCTAACTCTGCGTGTGTGTGTATATGTGCACTCACATGCTCACACACACCCCTTCATGGATCCCTGCCTTGTTGTGGCGAAGGGGCTTGCGTAACTCAGGGAGGCCAAAAGCTATGCCGTGCAGGGCCACCCAAGACAGACAGGTTATGGCGGAGAGTTCTGACAAAATGTGGTCCACTGGAGAAGGAAATGGCAACCCGCGCCAGTATTCTTGCCAAGAAAACCCCATGGAATGTATCACAAGGCTAAAAGATATGACACCGGAAGATGAGCCCCTCAGGTCGGAAGGTGTCCAATATACTACTGGGGAAAAGCAGAGGGAATTTCCAAGTAGCGCCAGAAAGAGTGAAGCGGCTGGGCCAAAGCTGAAAGGACACTCAGCTGTGGATGTGTCTGGTGGTGAAAAGAAAATCCGATGCTGTAAAGAACAATATTGTTTAGGAACCTGGAATGTAAGATCAATGAATCAAGGTAAGCTGGAGGTGGTCAAACATGAGATGGCAAGATTGAAGATCGACATCTTGGGAATCAGCGAAGTAAAATGGACAGGCACGGGCGAATTTAATTCAGGTGACCATCATATCTACTACTGTGGGCAAGAATCCCTTAGAAGAAATGGAGTAGCACTCATAGTCAACAAAAGGGTGGCAAAAGCAGTACTGGGGTACAATCTTAAAAACGATAGAATGATCTCAGTACGAATCCAAGGCAAACCATTCAACATCACAGTAATTCAAGTCTATGCCCCAACCACTGAGGCCGAAGAAGCTGAGGTTGATCGGTTCTATGAAGACCTACAACACCTTCTAGAACTAACACCAAAAAAAGATGTCCTCTTCATCATAGGGGATTGGAATGCTAAAGTAGGAAGTCAAGAAATCACCTGGATAACAGGCAAGCATGGCCTTGGTGTACAAAATGAAGCAGGACAAAGGCTCATAGAGTTTTGCCAAGAGAACATGCTGATCATAGCAAACACTCTTTCCAACAGTACAAGAGGCGACTCTACACATGGACATCCCCAGATGGTCAATATCGAAATCAGATTGATTATGTCCTTTGCAGCCAAAGATGGAGAAGCTCTATACAGTCAGTAAAAACAAGACCTGGAGCTGACTGTGGCTAAGATCATGAGCTTCTTGTTGCAAAATTTCAGCTGAAATTGAAGAACGTAGGAAAACCACTAAACCATTCAGGTATGACCTAAATCATATCCCTTATGAATATACAGTGGAGGTTAGGAATAGATTTCAGGGATTAGACCTGATAGAGAGAGTGCCTGAGGAACTATGGACGAAGGTCTGTAACATTGTTCAGGAGGCAGCAACTAAATCCATCCCAAAGAAAAAGAAATGCAAGAAAGCAAAGTGCAAGCTGGGTTCCGAACAGGCAGAGGAACTAGAGATCAAATCGCCAACATTCGCTGGATCATGGAGAAAGCAAGAGAATTCCAGAAAAACGTCTATTTCTGCTTCATTGACTACGCTAAAGCCTTTGATTGTGTGGATCACAACAAACTGTGGCAAATTCTTAAAGTGATGGGAGTACCAGACCACCTTACCTGTCTCCTGAGAAACCTGTACAAGGGTCAAGAAGCAACAGTAAGAACCAGACATGGAACAACCAATTGGTTCAAAATTGGGAAAGCAGTACGAATATTGTCGCCCTGCTTATTTAACTTATATGCACAGTACATCATGAGAAACGCCGGGTTGGATGAATCACGGGTCAGAATTAAGATTGCCGGGGGAATTATCAACAACCTCAGATACGCAAACGATACCACCCTAATGGCAGAAAGCGAAGAGGATCTAAAGAGCCTCTTGTTGAGGGTGAAAGAGGAGAGTGCAAAAGCTGGTTTGAAACTCAATATTAAAAAAGCAAAGATCATGGCATCTGGCCCCATCACTTCCTGGCATATAGAAGGGGAAGAAATGGAAGCAGTGACAGATTTTATTTTTTTGGGCTCCAAGATCACCGCAGACGGTGACTGTAGCCATGAAATTAAAAGACGCTTGCTCCTTGGGAGGAAAGCTATGGCAAACCTAGACAGCATAGTAAGAAGCAGAGACATCATCTTGCCAACAAAGGTTCGTATAATCAAAGCTATGGCTTTCCCAGTAGTAACATATGGCTGTGAGAGCTGGACTATAAGGAAGGCTGAGCGCCGAAGAATCGATGCTTTCAAACTCTGGTGCTGGAGAAGACTCTTACGAGTCCCCTGGACTGCAAGGAGGTCAAATCAGTCAATCCTAAAGGAAATCAACCCTGACTGCTCATTGGAAGGACAGATACTGAGGCTGAAGCTCAAGTATTTTGGCCACCAAATGCGAAGATAAAAGTCACTGGAAAAGACCCTGATGCTGGGAAAGATTGAAGGCAAAAGGAGAAGGGGACGGCAGAGGATGAGATTGCTAGATAGCATCACTAATGCAATGAATATGAACTTGAGCACACTCCGGGAGAGAGCAGAGGACAGGAAGGCCTGGCGTGCTATGGTCCATGGGGTCACGAAGAGTCGGACACAACTTAACGACTGAACAACAACAATGCTCACACACATACACACAAATATGCATGTGTGTGTGTGTGTGTGTGTATACTTCAGTTTTGCTTTTTTTCAACAATATTGGGCTAGATTCAGATTTACGGTGAGTCAACTGTGCTGGTGGAAGTGGACCTCCTGTGCCCTCTTTCTCATTGCAGCCCCTCCTGCCTCCCGAAAATGCTACACAGTCAGGAGACCCTGCTGAATGGGGTGTGCATGAGCTGGGGATCCCCCAAAATTGGCCGGCAGGATCTTCCATGAGTGATCTTGCAGAAGGCAGATCCTGGATCCAACCCTTAGGGTGAAATCCAATTTATGTTTTGAAAGGAAAAGTCCTACAGCTCCCAGTATTCCCCAGCCAGCCATGCTTGCTGGGGAATGCTGGAGTTGTAGGGGGTTTTTTTCTGTCAAAACATGCATAGGATTGCACCCTTAGTTTATTTCTGTTTCTATGGGGAGGGGGAAAGAGATAGGCATGACACTGAAGCTCTGCCTCTAAACACTGGAAATTGTATACAGCAAGAATTTCAGCTTCTAGGGGATTGTCCAGACGTGCCTATCCATACATTTAAGGCCTAGAAAATTTAAAATAAACATGTTGAGATTTCTCAGGAAGCTGAATTGGGCACTTTTTAAAGCACACAATGCTTATTCAATTCTGCAAATTACAAACGCATTAAGCACATTCAGCTTGAAAATTATAAGACAAAAATAAATAATCCACACACAAAAGCAGCTAAACACCTTCCAGCATGATCAATATAAGAACTGGTCCAGGTGCAATCTTTCCACCCCCCCCTCAGGAAATTCTGTAGAAGAGAACAACGGAAACCACATCATGAGGAAACAGAAGTCATTTTTGATGATTGTGTTCCCAAGGTTTGACAGGGCTCACAGTATTCACACAACCTTGCCTAAAGATCACGTAGTTCTTACAAACACCTTCGTTATGTAGTGCATGCCTGCCAGTGCACCTCTCCAAATTTGCTTTCCAGTGAAACATCCCCATTACCCCCATATGTTCACCTCACCAACAGCAGGTGTGCTACACTGTTGTTTTTAGCACTGAGGGAACCCGTTTTCCCACTGCGGTTCTCAGCTTGCAGAGACGGCATCCCAGTGCCCTCGCACTTTGCTCACAATGCAAGAGGGAAAAGAGATGCTGCACGCTTCGGGAGAATTCCAGCGTGGAAGCCGCTTTGCATATACCTCTGAGGAATACTGCTGGGGAACCGCTAACACTGTAAATTGTCTCAAAGACATACTTAACGTATTTAAAGAGCAATTATGGTATGTTAAATGAACACCAATCAACTGTAAAAACAGCAGTTACAGGGGTTTAATAGGTATATTGAGGAGAAACCCTCACTACCCTTCAATTAATTCTAAATCACACTAGAAGTGTAACTTGAATGCTTATTGCTTATTAATACATAAAACATGTGTGGCATGTTAAAACATTTAATTAGCATTTTAATAGCAAGCTGAACATTAAATATCAAATTATTGCTAAAGCACTTGTTGATCTCTTTAATCAGCATGCTAATGGACCTTTAGCATGTGGCGCTAAGGTCAGCGTAGAAATTAGGCGCTCCGCATTGGCATTTAGTGGTCTGATAAAAGCTATAACCCCATCTTCCCTCCTTTTATTGGCACAAGTTGATCTTAAGAGTAGGCCCCACCTGTACATTTGTGGCTGACTTGCCCTAGAGAATGGCTGAGAGGAGGAATGTCACATGGGAGCTGTGAACCTACGTGGGATTATAGCTCTGCTTGTAAGCAAAGTAGAGCCAAGCTCACATTATTTTTTGGCTCCCACCAAACCCAGCCTCAGCAGGCAGTAGTCTTAGGCCTTTTCTAGTGCTCCAGTGAGTGTCTCGTGGCCACCGTTGTAATCGCCCTCAATTATCTGACCCTCGGTGGAAAAGCACTGTGTCATTCTCCTCACCCAGACATCCCTGCATCCAAGCAGAGAGGAACAGGAGGAAGAAAGGGGCTGCCTGCCACCTGCCTCCATGGGGTGGCCCATTACAGGCCCCCACACTGAAGGCCCCCTCAAACCTGGCACCAGCCTTGCCTTCTGCGTCACCATGCTCACGAGATGCTCATGTGATGCGCATGTCAAGCAATACTTGCGCTCACATCAGCTACTAGCGAATCATTGGAACGGACTCATAGACACTGCAAAGGAATGAAGCAACAGCACAGAAAGTAAAGGGAGGAACTGAAAGGGTACAAATCATCCACCACTGGCCTCACGCAAGCTCTGTTAGAATGAGTGAAAGCACAGCTTTGTGGATCGTCATGTGTCCACGATTAATCTGGAATTAATTTCATTACACAACTCTCTATAAGGATCCAGATCAAAGCATAAACCTTTGTGCAGCGAACACAAAATGTATCTCTGGCTGCCTCTCTCAACTTATTCTCGGGTCTAACTGAGCCTCCTTTGTCCATAAGATGATGTGGCAGCAGCACCGGCAGCAAAGTCCTGCCTGAAAGCAATAGGTACGTCTGCCGAATTCAGGTGCTGCAAAACTGTAGTAAAAAAAAAACACAACACTATGTGAACGTAGCACAGGGAGGGCAATGTGCAGCCTGCAGGCCTTTTGCGCCTCCCTACCCTTCTATGCAGCCCCCATTGCCCCTCTGCAGCATGGCAGCAGGGGCAGTGAAAAAATGGTGGTTTGCCACTGAAATTCAGCAGCATGGCAGCAAAAAGACCCTTTTTGCTGCCGCTATGCCAACTTTTTTCTGCCCAGACTGCCAAATTTCAGCAGTGAATTGAGTGATGAGATGGCTGGGTGCTGCCCCCAATCACTTCCAGGGTGAAATGGGCCCTCAGAATTTCCTAATCCCCCTGTTATGTATCCAGGGTGTGTGTGTGTATGTGCTGTGGCTTAGTTATTGTTTTGAGCCTTGGCAGCTCCTGTAGAGCTGGGAGTGGCAACAGTGGGTGGAACTTCTGCTAAGTTGTGACTTCTGTGTGTGCTGAATTAACAAACAGTTGTGTTTGAGGCCTGCCGATCATGCAGTCATTCCTTCTACCTATACAACACACCACCACCACCACACACACACACGCACCAGACTTGGCAGTTCTGGAATGAGGTGTTCTGCTATAAAGCATATTGGTACAGTTTTAAGGACAACAGGCTGGTATTAATTCAATGTAACGTATATTTATAAGTACATGCATTGAATAGGTTTAAGATGATAATCCCTGTGTAGTGGCTCCAGCATTCCTGAATAAAATATCGTAAAATAGCTATAACACCCACTTTACAAGACCAAAACATTGGTGAGGCCTTCAGACGTTTCAAGATGAGTCCTCATGCCCCGATGTATTCCGATGTGAAGTAGGGACGGCTTTGTTTGCAGAAGCCATAGGATGTACGTAGCCTCCTGGAAGACTCCAAGGGTGACTCCAAGCGCACCTTTGCTGTCACACTTGGCGTGATGCCGAGGCGTGCACCAAGACGCTGCCTCTGGCAGCCCCACCTTAAATACCTGTTTGGGCAGGGACAGAAACAAACACAGCCTCAGGGTCCAAGAGGTGCAGCCAGTCCTCTCCCCTCTTCCCCACAAGCTCCTTCCCCAACTTCTATACCCTAATTTACTACATCAGATGTGCCATACCAGCATTTCTCACCTTCCCTCCTTCAGGAACGCCCTGTTTTCGCCACTCCGCACTGCTCTTCTGAGCACGGGGCCAACCTGCGCTGCCTACAAGGCGGTGCGGGGGGGCAATGTCAGTTCTCCAGGAACCGGCCTCAGAGCGCAGGCTCCAAGGTCGGTTCCCAGGAACTGACCTATCCTATGGCCATCTAGCCGCTGACTAGCAGGCATAGGATTGCGCCCTTAGTTCATATATTTTAATCCACTCTGTCATATATCATAACTTCAATACTTTAATTTAGTGTGTTATATTTTTATCCAGGTGATTTTAAAGTATTTTATTATTTATTTCAGTTCACATATTGTCATTTATCTTGTGTTAAACCTGACTGATTTTGGTATGACTCTGTTCCATGAACGGGTCTGTGACTTCATAATAAACTTTGATTCGCTAGAGTGGATCGGGCTTTCGGCTCAGGTCTGTTGGTTGGTCTGAGCAACTTGCTAAGAAATTCTGCTTTTGCTGCACCTTGGGCTGGTTGCAGTTTTGCTTCACCTCAGTATTGCTTTTTTCCCCACCTCAAACATTATAGGAGCTGTGTCTGGAGGCAAAACTCCCCCTCCCCACCCCCAGCTTGACATTGCTAATACTATGTTTAGTGTGAAGTGCGGTCTATATGCATACATCTGTATGAGGTTCATCCCTTTTTCTTACAGTAGATGAATCATATGTGCAGAGAGAATGCATGTGGATCCCCGTAGGCCTGAGTGGGCATTTAGCTTCCTGTGGATGGTATATATGTGGACAACATATGACTGTAACCACTCACACCACTGTGGACGTCTGTCCCTGAGGTAATTTTATTGCCTTCGCCATCTGAATAGCATCTTGCCAGTTAGTGATGTACCACCTTCATGCATCAGGGGCATTAATTGGTTCTCACTCAACTTCTTGGCCAATCTGTAATGGAATACTTGGGGGGGAACAGATAGTCCCCTGCCTCGAGTCTCTAGATTGTTAAGGGCATGCACCCCACTTCTCAGCACTGGGTTCTGTTTCCTTAGAAGGACGTCACAGGAGCAGGGTGGCCCTGTATGAATCACCAAAAAAGAGAAGATGCATCACCGGAAACGAGGACAAAGGAGGACACACACTTTCATAAAATGTGCATATGCTAATGTATGTGCTAATTTCTAATTATTTAGAAATAATTATAATTTTAAAAGAAACAGCACATCTCACCATAATGCAGAAGACTGTGACCAGGTGACCTGTATGCCTGCATGTTCAGTCAGCTGTCCCGGTGCTAAGAGTTGGTGGGCAACAGTTCTGATGGCTTATACCAGACTTAGGACAGGCCCTCAAATAGAGGATACCTTCAAATAGAGGACTGTAAAAGAGGACACATGGCCACCCTAGGCTAATGGTGTTTCTGTGATATAAGGTTTTATTTGCATATATATATGGAGGCTGAACATAAGATGGGGTTCATAGCATTAACATTCCAACAGATTTTTGTTCCCCATCATATTTCTAGCGCTAGAGGATTTCCTGCAGAGAGCAAATTCTGCGCCCACCTACCCCGCTCTCTCTCTCCATTGTTCACCTGCTTCCTTTGTCCCTACCCCAGACTCAGCACATTCCTTGGGTGGGCGGCTCCCATTCACAAATCTAGAGATGGTCAGGCTAAACTTGACCAACCAGTTTGACCCATTCTAGCAGCCACAACCGCAGTCTCACAGGTTTGTAGGTGGGGATCCTTCAGAGATCATTCAGCCAACCCCCAACCCAAATCTCATTACAACATCATTGTTGATAAAGGGTTGCAAATAGAGCGGGGATTCAACAGAGCAACACAAGCATACTGTGAGAAAGATATTGGAGTCACCAATCTAGATATGCATGACCAGCAATGCTCAAATTATGGAGCGCGGGGCGGGGAGACACCCAGTCTGGCCGCTTTACTTTTTAAGACATCCTCCTTAGTTACGTTTTCAGAAGGATATGGGGGGGCATCATTTGGCTAAAATTGGGGGCAGTTGGAGAGCTATGGCTTATGTATTTCATAAGGGACCCCCAATAATTAAAGTGCAGATGACTGGCTTAAAAAAGTAAGATGGTCAATTTCTTTCTGTGCAACAGGCGCATGACTGGATGAAATTCAACTGATGAAGTTTCCCATATACCTGCACCACCATGCAAGATCAAGCTTTATCTGCCTAATTTTTGCCTGCTTTGCATCTGTTAAAGACAAAAGAACTCTGCCAGGGTTGCTGCGAACGACTAAAACAAATGTCACTCCTGGCCCATCCTTTTGCACATCAGACACAGCAATCTTTCCCTTAAGGCACAGTTCTGATGAATGGAAACCGACAGCTTGGACTGGATCCACTTGATTTTATAAAAGAACAAGAAAAAAAGCTGATCAGAAATGTCCCCCTAATCCAATTAACTCTGCCGTGTAAATTGAATTAAGCCACACAGTATTGTAACAAAATAAAAGGAAAAGGGAAAAGTCACACCCCTGAGAGGAAGCATTAAGTTAATTGCTAACAGGGCTGCCAGGTTGCAGCCTGGAAAATCATCCTGCTTCTTTAGCAGCCTTGCAGCTGCCAAGGAAGATGTGGCCGGGGCTCCTTCTTTGGTCGTCTTGGTCCATTTGCCCTTCCCATCTGTCGGAGGGCAAAACAAGAGACCAGCTCACTCCAGCAGCAAGGATGGGAAGGTTAGCAATGGGATCGAAGAAAGAACTGGGCAAAAGAAAACACAGCTGTGTCCTTCTTTGCAGCTATGTGGCTGCTAGAGAGAGAACAGAATTCTCCTGGGTGTCAGGCTACTGTGCCTTCACCTACTGAGTAACTAGGAGCAATTCAGGCAAAGAGGCCAAGGGGTTAAGGACACAAGAAGAACTCCTGCTGAGTCAGACCATCTAATCCAGCATTCTGTTCCCGCAGCAGGCAAACAAATACCTATTGGAAGACCATATTTACTTACTTATTACATTTCTATACCATCCATTAGCCAAAGCTCTCTGGGCGGTTTACAAGACAAAGCTTAAATCCATAAAATACAATGACATAGTAAAATATAATATAAAACTATGAGTTTAAAACAGAATAAAACCAAAGTAACCAAGATAAAAGCAAGACATTCATTCATTCATTCATTCATTTCAATACTGCCTAATAGCCAAAGCATTCTAGGCAGTTCGCAAAAATTAAAACCCCAAATGCAGCACAATAAAAACATAATATAAATTTGTTAACATACAAAAAGTTAAACAATTTAAAGCAGCTTAAAAACACTTAACAATAAACTACCAGGACCTGATAAAACAACTAACTTTAAAAGCCCCATCGTATGCCATCAAATGCCTGGGAGTAGAGGGAAGTCTTAATCTGGTGCTGAAATTATTACAATGTTGGTGCCCGGTGGACCTCAGTGGTGAGAGCATTCCGCAATCGGGGATCTACCACCAAGAAGGCCTTCTCCCTTGTTGCCATCAACTGATGGCAGTATGAATGCAGCACTCTCCTGCTCATGTTCCCCAGCATACTGCTTTTAATACTGGATGTAATTTATTTATTTATTTGTTTGTTTCATTTCTATACCGCCCAATAGCCGAAGCTCTCTGGGCGGTTCACAAAAATTAAAACCAAACAACACACAATAAAACAATTTAAAATATATAGAACATTAAAACCACAATATCATAATACAACCACAATATGTAATATGTAGTAATCCTGGCTAGTAACCAACAACAGTCTTATCCTACAATTCTGCCAATGTACAGGAGACTTTCTAGAAGAAGGGAAAACAGCTGGCACCCCTATACTTCCCTTGCCTTTTAAAAACATGCCATAAGGCAAATTTCACTTGGATGGGAGGATCCATGCCTGCTGAATACTATCACCTAATGCAAATGCAGGTGAGGCTCCTGTACCTTTAATAGTTGTTGTTTATTTGGTCAGTTGCTTCCGACTCTTCGTGACTTCATGGACCAGCCCACGCCAGAGCTTCCTGTCAGCCGTCGCCACCCCCAGCTCCCCCAAGGTCGAGTCCGTCACCTCCAGAATATCATCCATCCATCTTGCCCTTGGTCAGCCCCTCCTCCTTTTTCCTTCCACTTTCCCTAGCATCAGCATCTTCTCCAGGGTATCCTGTCTTCTCATTATATGGCCAGAGTACTTCAGTTTTGCCTTTAATATCATTCCCTCAAGTGAGCAGTCTGGCTTTATTTCCTGGAGGATGGACTGGTTTGATCTTCTTGCAGTCCAAGGCACTCTCAGAATTTTCCTCCAGCACCACAGTTCAAAAGCATCTATCTTCCTTTGCTCAGCCTCCCTTATGGTCCAGCTCTCGCAGCCATAGGTTACTACGGGGAATACCATTGCTTTAACTATGCGGACCTTTGTTGTCAGTGTGATGTCTCTGCTCTTCACTATTTTATCAAGATTTATCATTGCTGTCCTCCCAAGAAGTAAACGCCTTCTGATTTCCTGGCTACAGTCAGCGTCTGCAGTAGTCTTTGCGCCTAGAAAGACAAAGTCTGTCACTGCCTCCACATTTGCCAGTTATCAATCAAGCTGGTTGCCGTAATCTTGGTTTTTTTGAGGTTTAACTGCAACCCAGCTTGTGCACTTTCTTCTTTCAGCTTCGTCATAAGGTTCCTCAGCTCCTCCTCGCTTTCAGCCATCAAAGTGGTATCATCTGCATATCTGAGATTGTTAATGTTTCTCCCAGCGATTTTAACTCCAGCCTTGGCTTCATCAAGCCCAGCACGTTGCATGATGTGTTCTGTGTACAGGTTGAATAGGTAGGGTGAGAGTATACAACCCTGCCGTACTCCTTTCCCAATCTTAAACCAGTCCATTGTTCCGTGGTCTGTTCTTACCGTTGCTACTTGGTCGTTATACAGATTCCTCAGGAGGCAGACAAGATGACTTGGTATCCTCATACCACCAAGAACTTGCCACAATTTGTGATGATCTACACAGTCAAAGGCTTTAGAATAGTCAATACAACAGAAATAGATGTTTTTCTGAAACTCCCTGGCTTTCTCCATTATCCAGCGGATATTGGCAATTTGGTCTCTAGTTCCTCTGCCTTTTCTAAACCCAGCTTGTACATCTGGCAATTCTCGTTCCATGAATTGCTGGAGTCTACCTTGCAAGATCTTGAGCATTAACTTACTGGCATGTGAAATAAGTGCCACTGTTCGATAGTTTGAACATTCTTTGGTGCTTCCCTTTTTTGGTATGGGGATATAAGTTGATTTTTTCCAATCTGTTGGCCATTCTTGTGTTTTCCAAATTTGCTGGCATATGGCATGCATCACCTTGACAGCATCATCTTGCAAGATTTTAAACAGTTCAGTTGGGATACCATCATCTCCTGCTGCCTTGTTATTAGCAATGCTTCTTAAGGCCCATTCAACCTCACTCTTCAGGATGTCCAGCTCTAGCTCACTGACCACACCATCAAATCTATCCCCGATATTATTATCCTTCCTATACAGATCTTCCTTATATTCTTGCCACTTTTTTTTTAATTTCTTCTGCTTCTGTTAGGTCCTTGCCATCTTTGTTTTTGATCATACTCATTTTTGCCTGGAATTTACCTCCGATGTTTCTAATTTTCTGGAAGAGGTCTCTTGTCCTTCCTATTCTATTATCTTCTTCCGCTTCCGCACATTGCTTGTTTAAAAATAATTCCTTCTCTCTTCTGGCTAACCTCTGGAATTTTGCATTTAATTGGGCATATCTCCCCCTATCACTGTTGCCTTTTGCTTTCCTTCTTTCTTGGGCTGCTTCCAGTGTCTCAGCAGACAGCCATCTTGCCTTCTTGGTTTTCTTTTTATTTGGGACATTTTCTGTTGCCGCCTCCTGAACAATGTTGCGACCTTCTGTCCATAGTTCTTCTGGGACCCTATCTACTAAATCTAGTCCCTTAAATCTATTCTTCACCTCCACTGCATATTCATTAGGAATATTAGTGAGCTCATATCTAACTGATCTGTGGGTCTTCCCTATTCTCATTAGTCTGATTCTAAATTGTGCAATAAGAAGTTCGTGATCTGAACTACAATCATCTCCAGGTCTTGTTTTTACCGACTGCATAGATGTCCGCCACCTTTGGCTACAAAGGGTGTAGTCAATCTGATTTCGGTGTCGACCATCTGGTGAAGTCCATGTATAAAGTCTCTCTTAGGTTGTTGGAAGAGAGTGTTTGTTATGCACAGTGAGTTGTCTTGGCAAAACTCTATCAGCCTATGTCCTGCTTCATTTTGTTCTCCCAGACCATGCTTGCCTGTAATTCCAGGTGTCGTTTGACTACCCACCTTAGCATTCCAGTCTCCTGTAATGTAAATAACATCTTTTTTTGGCGTACTATCCAGTAGGTGCTGCAGATCCTCATAGACCTGATCTACTTCTGCTTCTTCAGCATCTGTGGTTGGGGTGTATATTTGGATCACTGTGATGTTAAATGGCTTACCTGAATTCGAATTGAGATCATTCTGTCATTTTTTGGATTGTATCCAAGCACTGCTTTAGCCACTTTATTATTAATTATGAAGGCTACTCCATTTCTTCTGTGGTCCTCTTGTCCACAGTAGTAGATCTGGTGGTCATTTGATGTTAAGTGGCCCATTCCAGTCCATTTCAGTTCACTGACACCCAAAATGTCTATATTTAATCTTGACATCTCCCTAATAACCACATCCAATTTGCCCTGGCTCATAGATCTTACATTCCAGGTTCCTATGGTGTGTTGATCTTTAGAACATTGGATTCGTTGTTCACCACCAGCCCCATCAGCTGCTAGCCGTCCTTTCGGCTTTGAGCTAGCTGCGTCATCACATCTGGGGCTAGTTGAACTTATCCTCTGTTCCTCCCCAGTTCGATGGCATTTTGACCATCTTCCAACCTGGGAGTCCCATTTTCCGATGGTATACCAACATATCTGTGGTTGTACTGATCCATTTAGTTTTCATGGCAAGAATACTGGGGTGGGTTGCCGTTTCCTTCCCCAGGGATCGTATTTAGTCTGACCTCTCTGCCATGACCTTCCCGTCTTGGATGTCCCTTCACGGCTCATGACGTCATTGAGGTGCTCAAGCTCCAGTACCCTGACAAGGTAACGATCTCCTTTGCTGGATCCAAATTCTGCCAATGCACAGGAGACTTTCTAGAAGAAGGGAAAACAGCTGGCACCCCTACACTTCCCTTGCCTTTTAATAACATGCCATAAGGCAAATTTCACTTGGATGGGAGCATCCATACCTGCTGAATACTATCACCTAATGCAAATGCAGGTGAGGCTCCTGTACCTTTAATAGTTGTACAACATCAGAAAGTTCATCAGGGGATCAATTTTGTCCCCTTGCGTGAGAATGTGTTTGGGAGCTATATCGTCCTTTGCATCCATGCACCTTTGGCTTCTGACTCACACATGCTTGCACATCATGCGAGGTTGCACCCTTTTCATCACTTGCAGCTTAATGTGAGAACTGCTTATATGTTGAGCAAGGATGGAGATGGTGGAGTTGGGGGCAGGAAGGGTAGAAGAGTGTGCAGGAGAGATGTGTGATGGAAAAGAAACGAGGAGCAGTGGGAGGTAAGGGGATTGCCCTGTCTCAGTTCTTCACAGGTGCCCACTTTTGCTGCCATAGTTTCCATTAAGCCTCTTGACTCAGCAGTTTACACCTTCATGGTCACGGCAAGGCAGATGTCTGCATCTTGGCAAGTATTTATCTTTGTGGATGATAGAATTGTAGCATTTCTTAGGCTGCCTTGGATGACCTCCGGTGACATTTTCTTTGGTGGCTGAAGATAGCAGCCCATCCTACCACAAGGATCACATTGCAATCTTTGGCTTTAGATATGGTTGCGCTTCCTATGCTTGTATTGTATGCAGTGAAAGTATAATATCTCCAATAAACCCTCACAGCAATGACTTTTACAGGTAACTTATTCCCAGTTTCCCATGATCATGGGAAAAACAGCAACACCAGCCAGCCTCTTTGGCTTTCCCTTTCCCTCATACTTTATCAAATGACTTCAAGCTCTACACCAGAGGTGTCAAACCCTCTCAGTCTGAGTGCCAAATTCCATTCTGGAGATGCTCTCAGGGGCTGTACTCCAGTGGTGGATGGGGCCAAAGGCAAAAGGGGGATGGACCAAAGGGGGCAGAGCCAAAATAACAAAAATACCAGCCTATCTTAGCTTAAAGCCCTCACAGCCTGTAACTAAGCCTTAAGAGAGGCATTTCAAACTGTACAAAAGCTGGGAAACCACCAAACGATTGGTGGTTGGGGAAAGGGGGTGGGGCTATGGAAAGGGGACATGGCCATCTGGAGAGCTCCTGGAGGGCCAGATTTTGCCCCCAGGTCTGAGGTTCTGCACACCAGATCTACAGAGAAAGATAGGTGTAACCAGGGCTAGCGCAAGCCATTTTGATGCCTGAGGCAAAAGACAAAATGGCACCTCCCTTCCCCTCCCACATACAGAAGCTGGCTGGACTGGCAGGGGAATCTTACTTCAACACTGGTGAGGGGATGGCATCTTCCAGGCCAGGACAGCAGGCAAAGTTAGGGGGTGGAAGCAGATTGGCCACCTATGAATCACCCTCTATAAAAGAGGACACATGGCCACCCTAGGCCACATGTCTTCCAACAGAGCACAATAGCTAAGGGAGCTGCCACAGCTGCCCCTCCTCCACTCCACCAGCATCTACTATCTGAGGCAGCTTCCTCACTCTACCTAATGGTAGGGCTGTCTCTGTGTCTCATTAAGCTAAGAAGGAGTACCAGAAACTGGACCTGAAATTCTATCCCACATATTCTCCCCAAAGTTCTCCCATGGACATTTTGGTGGTAAACATTGTTTTCCAAATAATCTGCAGGTTTATTACATTTTTAACAGAATGAAACAGGAGAATTTCAGTATTAAATGTTGACCCCAAAGTTCAAAATGTAACATCAAAACCTGAATTGTAAAATTTGAGGGGGGAAACCCCAATTACATTTCAGAACGTTTAGAGGCAAATTCATTTCAAATTGTCCAGAAAGCCAGGTTGCTTACCTGCAACTGGAGTTCTTCAAGTGGTCATCTTGCGTGGAGCCTTGATTCAGGAAACTTCTATAGCTGAGGCCTTTTGGCAGGAACCATCCCCAGCCATCCTACTGCGCATTCCCTGAGCAGGTTCCCACTATTACCTCAGTTCCCAAGAGACCACCTATTGTGGCCCTCCTGGAACCAAGTGGAACACTTTCAAAGCACATATGACATCAACACCGAAGTGGGGACGGTGAGTGGGTTGTGTGAATGCACAGATGACCACTCGAAGAACTCCAGTTCCAGGTAAGTAACCTGCCTTTCTTCTTAGTGGCCTCTGTGCAGCATCACACATATGGACAATTAACAAACGCACTCACCAGAAGGTAGGTCAGTGTCTCAATGCAAAACCATTGATAGAACCTTCCCACCAAAGGAGCCATTCGCTCAAGAATGGACATCGAGAAGCTAAATGTGGAGTTGACCATTTTGCAGCCTTACATGCTGAAAGGTCCAGCAAGGGTGCTCCGAAGTCACCACCGCTCTTGTTGAATGCACGTCTATTTGTCCCAGCAACCCCAGTCCTGACAATCCATAAGTGAGCTTCAGTCTGTACCATCCATGAAGCAAAACGCTGGGAAGAGACAAGCAAACCCTTCTTAGTCCCTCCATAACACAGAAAAAGTCACGGAGACAGGTGAAAGGATTCAGACTGAGCCTTGTAGAAAGCTAAAGTTCTACAGATGTCAAGAGTATGTCAAGCTGATTCAACTCAAGAGGTGGGGTGCATAAAAAAAAAGGCGGGGAAGACCATATCCTGATTTAAGTGCAATTCAGATACTATCTTGGGTAAGAAAGTAATATCTGGGTGTAGAACAACCTTGTCCTTGTGGAAAACCATGTAGGGAGGAGGATCAACACGTAAAGCACAACCCCGTACACTATGCAGAAGTGATGGCTACTAGAAATGCCATCTTCCATGAATGTAGATGAAGGTCCACAGTAGCCAAGGATTCAAAGGGTTTCCTAGTGAGAGCCTGTAAAACCAACAAGCTCCATGGCAGTATCAGATGTCTCACAGGAAGTGTGAGGTTTCTAATTCCTCACATAAACTGCCAAAGCAGAGGGGGTGAGAAAACTGAAAAAACTGTCAACTGCAGGGTACGACACAGAAATGGCCGCTAAATAAACTTGGAGGGATGAATATTTAAGCCCACTCTCACAAAGTGAAATTAGAAACTGAAGTATTTGCGGGATGGAACACCCCATCAGATCAAAGGAATCCTTGCCGGTAAACTCAGAAAATGTTGCCAATTTCCCAGCATAGAACTTTTGAGCGGTTGGTTTCCTAGCCACATCCAGGATGTGTGCAGGGAAGTTCAGCGTACCTGATGCCGGATCCTCCAAGCCGTGAGATGTAAGGAAATTAGGTCCAGATGTCGAACGCTTCCTCTGTCCTGAGAGAGAAGGCTCGGCATTGACGGGAGTCGAATGTATTCCCCCTTGGATTGATGTAGGAGTCAGGCGAACCATGTTTGCCATGGCCACCAAGGGACAATCAGTATACAGTATGTCCGCTGCCATTCCACCTTTGCTATAACTCGTGTTAGCAGTGGAAAGAGAGGGAAAAGGTATAGAAGCTGGCCCCACCATTCATGGGTAAAAGCATCCCCGAGAGACCCAGCACCTCGGCCTGCTCACCTGCAGAATCTCTCACAAACAGTATTCTCTTCTGTGGTGAATAGGTCCATGGATGGGTGGCCCCAACAGAGAAACACCTTCTCTCAAATGTCCGGATTCCGCTGCCATATGTGGGATGGTTGATAAGATGGAATGAGTCTGTTTGCCAACACATTGTCCATCCCTGTGATATGAACAGCTGTCAGTGTGATTCCCCACATAATCTACCAGACTAGGATCCGTATAGTAAGGTTGACCAAGAGTCCCCCCTTGCTTGTTCACATAAAAGACTACTGTCATATTGTTCGACAGTATTCACACATTACTTTGTGAAGGACTTTGTTGAAAGCCTTCAGGGCCCTTTCGACAGTGAGAAGCTCTAAAACGTTTATATGGTGAATAGCTTCAACACTTGTCCAAGTGCCTTGTGCTGTGAGGCTCCTGCAATGAGCTCTCCATCCAGTAAGGGAGGCATCTGTGGTGAGCATTCTTGATGGAGAGGGCTGCTGAATCAGCATCCCCACCAAAAGATGATCCATGACCATCCACCACCTTAATGAAGCTGACAACCTGGTGGGAGCATGTAACTTGGTTCTTTGACCAGGGTTGAATTTCCTGATGAACCAATTCTGCAACATCCTTGTTCAAAGGTGGGCAAAGGGAACTACAGCAGCCGTAGCCACCATCAGACCTAGTAGCTTCTGTATGGTAACAGCCCTTACCATGTTGAAGCAATAGACATCTATGGCCAAATGAGTTAATGCCCTCACACAATCCAGGGGTAGATACGCCTGGCCCGAGACTGAGTCTATGGATGCCATGATAAATTGGATTATTTGAGTGACCAGCAGCACTGACTTTTCTCTGTTGACACAGAAGCCCAAAACACCCAGCTCATTCACTGTGTACCTGATGGCACGGTGGAGACTCACTTCTGATTGAGCAATAAGGAGCCAATCGTCAATATATGGGTATGTCTGAATACCACATGTCCAGTGGTATGCACACACCACAGTCATAGACTTTGTAAAGACCCTTGGAGCTGTCACAAGGCCGAAGGGTAGTACTGTGAACTGGTAGGGATCTCCACCGATTTCAAAACAGAGAAAACGTTGGCTGTACTTCTCTATGTCAATATGAAAGTAAGCGTCCTTTAAGTAGATGGAAGCGAACCAATCTCCCTTTTGCAACAGAGGCAAAATTGAAGTTAGGGTTGTCATCCAAAATTTCTTGGGGTAATGAACTTGTTGACATCTCCAACATCCAAAATCAGGCACAGCCCCCATCCTTTCTCAGCACCATAAAATAATGGGAGTAAAAACCTCCGTGCATCTGTGTAAGTAGGAACTCTCACAAGTAGGAACTCCTTTGACTTTTAACTTCTGACCATACTATATGGGAAGGAGCCGTATGCCTGAAAAACGAGGGAGAGTATCGAATTTGATTCTGTTAGGGATGTACGAATCCCTTACCTGGCTCTGCACCAGGGCATCCGCAGTGGGGGGGAGGTGCTCCGTCCCTCCCCCTGGAATCCTCCCCAAGCTGGCTCCACTCCGCAGCGGCTCTGTGGCAGCTCCATGGAGCCGCCGGCCAGGGCGTGATAGTATTTACATAGCCTATCACGGCAAAGAGCAGGGATGCAAATGGCGGCCGCTATGCCATTTGCACCCCTGCTCTTTGCCATTGTAGGCTACATAAGTATTTACGTAGGCTATTACGGTAAAGGCAGCCACACAAATGGCAGCTGCTACTCCATTTGCGTGGCTGCCTTTACCGTGATAGGCTACGTAAATACTTACGTAGCCTATCAAGGCAAAGAGCAGGGGCACAAATGGTGTAGCAGCGGCCATTTGCATCCCTGCTCTTTGCCGTGATAGGTTACGTAAATACTTACGTAGCCTATCATGGCTGCAAGAACCCAAATGGTGGCCGCAGCAGCCCGGCCACGGCCGGCTGGGAGACCAGCTGGAGCCGCTGGAGCCGCCGCCGCCGCCGCCGCCGCCACATCCGCCCCAGGTAAGTTCTGTCCCAGGGGGATCCAACGGGGTGGCGGGGGGTGGGAGGCCATTCCCTCACTGGAATCCGTGGCAGAATTCTCTGACATCCCTAGATTCTGTAGCCTGTCCAAATGATGTTTAAGACCCAGACATCTAATGTTATGGATGCCCAGAATGGGAGAAAGAAGGACCAATGAAAGCCAAAGAGGGGAAGACAGTCAGGAGGATGAAGAGATAGAAGGGGGGAGTTGAAGCTGTTGTTTTTTTTGAGAAAATCACCCTTCCTATGGGACAACTGAGACTTGGCTGTGCTGGAGTAATGTCACTTCTGTCGTGATGATGCCTGCTGTCGAGATATGTATTGGTCTGGAATTGGGTCTGTGAGAATGGGATTGCCACAGGTGTGTTCACTTCTACATGCACTACATCAAAAACTGTGTCTTTAATCTTCTGTACTGGTTGCTGTGCTTCCAAACCCAGAGATTGGGCCATCCTCAGGATCTGCTTAGAGAAGTGTCGCATATCTTCAGATGGAGATGCTGGATCTTGGGAACCTACCATTCCATCTGGCGAAACAATGGTAGGGCAACAGGACACAGTGATGCTGCATTGGACTGATAGTCTTCTGTGGCTGAGCACAGGGACTCATGAGGCTGGCCTGACCCGTGGGCTGGCAAAGGTAGTGCAACTGATGTTGGTCCTGATGGTGTAGGGACCCTTTGCCTTACCACTGCTGAAGGGCCTGGAACTGGAGGCTGCGCAAGACGGGCCACTACCCTTAATACCGATGGTGGAAGTGGAGGCAAAAAGCATTCGTCCCCATGTGGCCAAGACAACGTAGCCGACGGTGCAGAGCTGAACCAATATGAAGTTCATCCAGGATATTTGTAGCAACCATGTGGGATCTCTCAGGAGCAATGAAAGTGCCAGTCGTCCCAAGCATAGTGATGCCTCAGGGTAAGGACCACTCAGATTGCCCATCCCAGTCTGAATGGGGAGACCTGTTCCTGTCCCGATAATGTCGGAGTGGAAGCTTGCTATCCCATCTATCTGGCTGATAGTACTTCGAGAACATGGAATCCAGTGAGCAGTTTTGATGGTCATTCCTACCAGGCTGTCTGCCATCCCTCACAGGAGTGGAGTCCCTTATCTCACCATCTGGTGCAGAGGCTGTGAATATGCGTACCGAGGTCAGTATTGAAGGCCCAACTCTCACTGGAATTGAATAGTGGCAGAGGTGTAGGGAGATATGCAGGAATCTTAGCTGGAGAGACAGCTGATCTTTTTGCCTCCTTTTTCTTTTGGATGTTGGCAGACTTGGATGTTCTTGCTTTCTTTGAAAGCCACAGAGATTGCTAAAGAATGTCCTGGAGAAGGGGGACCAGAACGGCCCATCGCTAGATCCGGAGCTGACTGTGGAGATGACTTCGCCGACTGCACCTCTTCCAACCCCTCTGATGACACATGGTCTTTAACAGTTAGCCGGGTCGAAGCCATCAGTGCTCTTGTGTGTCTGCTACCTCAAGAGCCCTCTTCCATAGAACTGCCTTGAATCTATTGTTTTGGTTCTTATGAGCCTGCTTAGCGAAGGACATACAATGTGGGCAAGACTCCACAACATGCCTTTCACCAAGGCAAAATAAACACAAAGAGTGCCCATCTGGGTGGAAGCTTACCCCCAGAGCGCCCCCACTTCCTAAATGGAGCCTTTAAGGCCATATGCTTGAAGGGGCAGCACGATTGAAAAGATCACAAGAAAAATAAAAGAAATAAAACATCACGTAAAGGAAGAAAGGATAGTAGGAAGATAAAAATAAAATAAAAACACCTCAGCGCTATGCCAAAAAATGCTATATCAAACAGAGAAGTCATTCACAAGGCTGCCACAATGGCGGTCAATGCAGAACTGAGGGAATAGGTGGGAACCCGCTAGGGGCATGCGCAGTAGGGCAGTGGGGGAGGGTTCCTGCCATAATGCCTCAGCTATAGAAGTTTCCCAAATCGAGGCTCCGCACAAGTGCAGAGCCCATATGTATGATGCATAGCGACCACGAGGAAGAAACATCTCTTTCTTGACTGAAACTAATGCTGTGCTGAAAATTTCTTCCACATTTTTTTCAACCATTCCCATTCAATTTGACAGAAAAGAAATTGCTTTTGAAAAGAAATGCCAAGGAGAAAGCTTCAGAAAAATTCTCATGGGTTGGATTCTGGATTCTTGTGCTTCCCTTACTTATGAGGTGGCTGAGAAGCACGCACGACCATCTGGCCTTTCATTGTACAATAATCTCTCCAGCAGCCTTTAGCCTTCTTAGTTTCCCGCACTTCAATTAAAGCCCAGGGAAAGTCATCATGAGGTAATTTCTCCCATAGGGCTTTTTCAGATCAGGAAGCTCAGGCAGCCTCAGAGGCCGCAAAGCACTGGAAAGATGTATAATAGAAAGAAAATACAGAGAACTCTTGGCCATCTTGCAGTGATCAGGTAATCTCAAAAACACCACCAAAGGAAATTATAAAATGCCTTCAGAGTAAGGCAGAAAAATGGAATCCCCTTTCATGGGGGGAAAAAACTTTTGGGAAAGGGAGGACAGATTTTGGCACAGTGCTAACTCCACCTCTTACCTGAAGCTGGACACCGCACTGTCCCCGTCACACCTGTTACAGAGCTTTCAGGGAAGCAGCCATGTGATAAGCATCTGCATTAGAGATGTATCCACAATCACCCCTCAGAAATTTAACATTTGGAAGGTGCTGAACCCCGCAGAATGACAACTAGTGCTGAGCCAAAATTTCTCAAAGCCATTTCCTCAGAAACGTTCTGAGATTTTTCTTATCCCCCTGGAAATAAAAGGCCAATTTGCAGAATTTTCTTCACACATCCTTCATTATTTTTGTGTGCTGGCCTTTCTCCCCACCCCACAAATGCCCTGGAATGACACTAGGTATGGGGCATTGTGCAGGATGCAAAATGGGGGCTGCCAACACAATTGCTGCTGTGCCACTGGCAGAGGCAGTGCAAAAACCCTTAGGAAAGACGACAGAAGCGGTGCAACATGAACTGCCAGTGTTCTCACAGACCCTGTCTGTGAGAAACCATTGGGAGAATCTCTCTTTCGCCTAAAGAAATTTGGTGAAATTGTCCTCCCAATTTGTTTACTCACAATTAGGGTGGAGAATTCTGAGAGGCCATTTGCACACAGCTGTAACTGAAACCTATATATTGGATTTAAACTAAACACCTTTATCCCATCAGGGATCCGAACATTGTTAAGGTTCTGGAAATGGCAAACTAAATGGACCAAATGGATATATTGGTCTGACCACCAGAGCTTTTCTTATGTTCCTTACATCAGGGCCTGTGGGACAAATCCAGCCTGCCTGGGATCCCAGTCTGCCTCTCTAGGATGCCCCAGACAGCCATGCCCCCTTGCCCTACCCCCTTTTCTCCAACTGGTGATCGTTTGGTGGCTTCCCGGCTTTTGTAGTTTTCCCTCATTATAAAAGGTTGAAACGCCTCTCCCAAGACGTGGCTACTGGCAGTAAGAGCTTCCAGCGGGCCTGCTCCCTCAGTAGGCTCACCTCTCTTGCCCTCTCCCAAGTGAGGGAGTCCAATCTGCACCACTGCGCAGGAGGAAAGGGCACAGCAAATGGACGCGACTCTTGACTCCTCATTCTTGTCAGTGTTCATATGCTTGGACAGCGGAGGTAGCAACAGGAAGGAGGACCACTTTTAGGTGGGCTCTGGAAGCCCAACGGGTGCCCAGTGATGCTGACCTGCAACACCAGCCTAATTATTATGATCTTTGATTTGTCTTTGAAACAGCGCATTGCATAGATCTGTAGTCTTCACTAATAGCCTTACCTACGTAGCATAGAGTTGCTGTGTTTAAACCCTTTATTCGCTTCAGTGCTGGCTGTATTGAACAGTAGGGTGCATTAAACAACCTAGTATAGCTTCGGTTCAGCAGTGGCTCTAAATATGGGCTCCTAGATGGCTACTATCGCTGAACTACTGGCAAAAGCATTGTTTGGAACTCATGGTCTTCTCCTTGGCCCTTGGGGCAAGGCGAACACACACGCACACACTCCAAACAATAGGCCAAAGCAAAAAAAAAAAGGTGGAATTGTGGTAATGGAAAGCTCATCTAAGCGCCTCGCTACTCCACCTCCGCCCCATATTTCGGCCAATGTTTACTTCAGAATGGTGCTTTTCATTTTTGTTACATGGTTGTTTAATTAAGGAGGCTCATTTTGCGTGAGAATTAAAATCATCATCTCTTTCCGCTCAAGAACAAATTAGCCACGTGTACAGCGTTCTGGCGATCACTGATTGATCTTAGATGTAATTATGGTGTGCTCCTTGAATTTTGAGCATGTAATAGCCCAGATTATTACTCAAGAATAACAGTGATGTGCAGGTATCTTACTTCCTTGTAATGACGCAGCACATATCTAACTGGACATTAGAGATGCTATTTGGAGGTCATTTGCAGCTAGCCAATTATAATAATTCTAATCTTCCTTAGCATTTGTCTAGCACTTGTATTCGAAGTGCTTTGCATACGTTATATCAGTAATCTGTAAAAGAACCCTGTCAAAGATCGTTATTCTTGCAGATGAAAGGCTGATGCCAAGAGAACATGGTTTATGAGGTCATGGCGAAGTTGATGTCTTGAAGCTGGCACGATGTAGTGGCTAGAATGCCAGGAAGACCCAGGTTCAAATTCCCACTCAGCTATGAAGCTGAACAGGTGACTTTGGACCAGTCGCTCCCTCTTTCTCAGCCTTACCCATCTCGCAGGGTTGTTGCGAGGATAAAATGGGAGAAGCACAACCTGGAACTCCTTGGAGAAAAAGCAAGATATAAATAAATACAAGCATAACAATAGCCCCCAAACAAAATTACCCTGCAGGTAGACCTCCCCCTGCCCCCCCCCCCAGGTATCCTGAGCATGCAGGCCTCCTCTACTCTCCTTGGGTCCAGGTACCCTCTTCCATAAATCAGGATTAGACTGTGGGAGGGGGTGTGTGGTGTCCTTGGTCCCAGACCGGGCACTCACTTCCATCCTACAGCCTGATAACTAGCCCTATTTATTTCAGGTGGGAGAGAATTAAATGTGACTTCTACTCCTATTGAAATAAAGCAAGTTTAAAAGTGCTTTAATTTATACTGGATCATGTCTTGCTTAAATGTAGTTTTATTTATTGGCTGTACAGTGCTTTAAGTTCTTATTTTTTAAAAGTGCATTACTATTAAAAATAAAACTTTTGGGACAAGAGAAGAAAAAGCAGCAAAACTTTTAGAGAAGTTCTTTTCTTTCAAAAAACCCAAGCAAACAAACTGACCAACCAACCTTTGCTAAACACCGTTAAGGTTCCCTGCTTTCTTAAACAGCTCTCACCGTATTCTTCCTCCTGCCCTTTTGACTCAGCCAGGGTTGGGGAGGTTGTGGCCCTCCAGATGTTGTTGGACTCCGACTCCCATCAGCCCCAGCCATCATGGCTCATTGTCAGGGATTATAGGCACTGTAATCCCACTTCTGGAGGGCCACAAATCCCTCACTCCTGGTTTAACCCTAGTCCTTAGCCCCAACCAAAATAAGGGATTTGCTCATTCGATCTTGATTCACCTTCTGGCTCTTGCTTCTCTGCTCCATATATTGTTTTCTGCAAAGATCACAGGCAGGGATATAATTAATGGGCAACAAGGAAATAAAAATAAGCTTAGTTGGGCCTTGAAGAACCATGGAAGATAGGACTAAGTTTGTGCTAGGTGCTGAACGGAAAGGGAGCCCCACAGAGAGTAGAGCTGGGGTGAGGAATGTGTAGCCATCCAGATGTTGTTGGACTGCACCTCCCATCAGCCCTAGACAGCATAGCCAATGATGAGGGACAGTGGGAGCTGCAGTCCAACAGCTGGAGGGCCACATATTCTCCCATCTCTGAATTAGAGCATCACATGGTCCCCAAGTGATGACAGAAGTGAACTATAGAGGCGAACCTGCTACACTCGTGCAGTCTACCAGAAACTTTAATGCTATGGCCCCACTAGCACGGAACCCAGGTGCTCTCCCAGCACCTTTTTGTTTTTTTAAACTGTTGCAAAACTTGTTTTATTTTTGCAAGTTTAGCTAATTAGCTGCTGACAAGAACAATTTGGGTGCTAGAATGAATTCAGACTGAATTTTATTGAAATAATCATTTCACGTCCAGCCAAGGGTATGTGCTTCCATGTCCCACTGATTTCAATGGGAACTACAGTGACTCTCAGCACGTTTACTCAGAGGTAAGCTCCACTGAGTTCAGTAGGATTTATTCTGAAGTAAGTATGCATTGGACTACAGTCTTTGAAAGACTTTACTGTAGCTGAATCAATGCAATAAATACTGTTAAGGTTTATTTGGTTATGAACTAAGAAAAATGTGTTAACTTTTAAATAAAAAAAAAGCAAAACATGTTTTTGGTGGGGAAAAAGCAGTAAAGCTTGAAAAGTATTTACAGTCCTTGCTTTTGTGGAGTAACCCCCCCCCCCCAGATGAAATACAAAGAATACCCATCCACCCCATTATTCAGTTTTGAAACAAGACTCAAAAGAAAACAAGCAAGGGGATTTAATTCTCAACTGGATAGAACCATACACACACTCGCTTTTGAAAATTCTTTATTCGTTTTCTTTTGCCTTAAAAAAAGTTATCAGTGCAACATTTCAGAACTTCCACTCCTTGTCCACCAAACACTGAGCAGTAGTTAATTTTAATTAGGAAATACTGAGTTCTGAAGCCAGTGGGTTATCATTTTGCTATTTATTTCCTTCTGTCAAACTCTGAAAAAGTCCTCTGTATAAATTAAACAAATGAAAAAAAAATGTTATTCTCAATCCTAGGTCATCATTACAGCCAACAGAATCATAATAATGCATCTAAAATGTGTGTCCACAATATATCAAGGCATACATTTGGGAGGAAAAAAACACAAGGAAAAAAAAATATGACATTCTAGACTTGTTAAAAAGGATAATGGTCCCATATATTTATTAACAGGTTAGCAAAAAAACAAAACAAAACAAATCCAATGGATTACAATATTTACATGTTATTTGAAAAATAAAGTAGTGATAAAAGCATGTCACAATCATTTATTTATTTCTTTTTTTTTCATCTTTTTCATTTTTGGTAACCATTACGAACACCCAATCCAGGTATGGAACTGTTTAAATACATTTGAAATGAGGCCAATTAAAAAGAAAACATTCAGACACAAAATGTGTATTTATACTTGTCCTTCCAATGTGTTTTCCACATGACTCTCCCTCCCTCCAAATAAAAAAAAAACCCAGCCCCACAAAATATGAATCCTCAAATCAAAACACCATGCTTTTCAAGTAGCACTTATTCCACAAATGCAACAGTATTCTTTTTCTTTCTTTTTTTCCTCTTTTTTGCCATCAATTTGATGAGAAGTTCTGTTGGGATACTGACTTCTCAGCAGCTTCCTGTCTCCCGACCCTCCCATCCCATACCCCCAAAGTTAAAGAAAGCGCCAAACAAAAAATGAAAAAGAAAAACAACCAAAAGAGACACATGCATTTCTAAAACTAGGTTTCAGTCAAGTACTTTCTACTTTTTGGGAAAGAAACCCCTTTGTTCACAATCAGACCATTACCCACGGGCCCGGATCTTCCATTTCATGTTCATGCAAAACGTCCAAAGAATTTTGCATGAATATGGAACACAAGCTCAATTTCCATGCGTGTAGATTCCTATTTATGCTACGCTGTTCCCCCTCATGCGAAGAGCTAATGGGAGGTGATACAAAATAGTTTAACTCCCACCTTGAAATCCACAAAGAGTAGATCTCCTGGCTCCAAATATTATAGAACTGGGTCACCTCAAGCTTTCAGAACTATGCGTTTAGCAGCTAGCTCCCTCCCCTCCTCCCCCCATCGCACCGAAACAAGACACACCACAGACGCCCCCCAAAAGGCAACTGTTCTTAATAACCAAAATAATAACCAGTGAGAGATGTTCAATTTGACAAGCAACAGAATGATTATGAGGACCCTTTTGATTGGTCCACAACCTGCATAGCTGTGCTGTAAGTTTGGTTCTTTAGTTTAATGGGGTTTTTTGTTTTTGTTTTTCTTTAAAAAAAGTTACTTCTTTGCTATTTCCATATGTTTAAAACTAAAAAGAAGGAAAAAAGGAACATTCTATTCACAAGAACTAATCCTCCTTCCCAACCTTGTCTCCTGGGTGGGTAGGGGACCAGGGTGGGGAAATAACGTTACTTTACATGAAAAAAAAACTTAATTGTGCTGTATTTGTAATCCCTCAGGCTGAGCAGACGTAGACATGGGGCAAAACAAGAACGGCACATAGTCAGTCACATGAGTCTTTTTAAAAAAACCACACACACACACACCCTAAAATCATAGCTGAACGCTAACAAACAGCTTACCTGGAATAAAAGATGACAAGTCACAGACAGGTATCTAGGAATTCTCTCTCTCTCTTTTTTGTATTTTTTTTTACTAAAATAATTAAAAAAATCACAGTATTTTAAGAAATAAAACCCCCACAGGGATTTTGAGCACAATTTTGTTTTCCTTTCTTTTAAAACGTTGTGGTTTTTTTCTCTCTCTTCCATTCACCATCTTGCCCAGCAGTCTCTCTCTACATTTAACCACAATGACGACAGGTAGTACTGACAAATGCAGAGATTTGTATTTTTTTTAAATTTCCCTTGGTTAATTCTGAGGTACTAGGAAACAGGTGACTGTTTTAAGCAAAAGCAGTTTTTTTTTGTTTTCTTCTTCTTCTAAAGCAAGTCAGTCAGTCAGTCAGTCTGGAAAAGCGTAATATGTATATTAAAACTAGAAAAAAAAAAGCGCCCACATTTGTGCGCCGAAAGTTGTCCCCTGCACTCTTCCATTCTCGTGACACTTCTATCGTCGAAACAATCCAAATCCTCCATGACAAAGCACAACGGCATAATGCAAGGAACGTTTGGGAGTTTGCTTCTGAAGTCCAAATGAACATGACTTCCCACTGCCAAGATCCAGAAGAGTCGCAGAGACGTAATGGAGTATTTCATCATCCTCAATTAAATAAATTTAATATATGTACACACACGCACACGCACGCACACACACACACACATACAGGTACCAGTGCTTTGAAAATAGATCATTCAGTCCTAAAAGCAGCTTTGATTCTTCCTTGTCCCCCTCCCCTCCCCATCCCATCCATCACTGTTCAAGTAGGTTGTTTGAAATCACACCAGGTGCTCATTCGCTTTTGGCCTCTGCATTCTCATGGAGTGATTTATCAGCAGCAGCAACAATACAGACGGCAGGTTCATTCTTGTGGGAAAAGTCCACTACTACTTTCACACTGCTTTCCATCTCTTCTGCCATTGGTACCTTAACATTCTCCTCTGCGTTCTCTTTTGGCTGGCCACCTTCACTAATCACTCGGTTGGTTTCATTTACAGCCCTGGAAATCCAAACAATAGGGAAGAGACACACTTTTGACACCCATTTTTGACACAGAGATACGTGAGGACAAGTTGAGCCATAACTGAGAGGCTTTTTCCTGCTAGGTAGAGCCAGTGTTATTATAAATTCTAGAAAGATACGCAAAATTCATCTGTAGCAGCAAGCACAACAGAGTCATGTAACAGCATAAAGGCTAACATTTATTGTGGCATACACTTTTCATGGGGCAATGTCCACTTTGAAGCATTCACCAATCGAGGAAGGTATATATATCTTAAGTACAGAGAGAAGAAAATGAAGAAAACTGTTTTTAAAACCCCCAAAACCAAAATTAGGCCCAAAGATCAAGCAATTCAAGACAGATCTGTGAATGTGGTTCTATGTACTAAAGTACTATGCAGTCCAATTGAATGAATAAGAGGCGATTAGTGTGGGTGTAACCCACTCCCAACTAGCAGTGCTGGTGATGAACAGACATAGCAACACTCTGATACCACTAAGAGAGCATTTCAATCTCTCAGGACATTCTGTAGCAGACCTAAAAGTCATCTTGACCTCAGTAAATCTTTAGAAGGCAGACTCCAATGTGAAGCCGCTGAATTATAATTCATTCACAAAGTTGACAGTGAAGATTTTGGTCTCAGCAGGTCCTGTGAATTTCTAACTCACTACAGAGAGTATTGTCCTCTTTAGGTGTTTGTTTATGGGAGTAATCTTGTTATGCATATTTATCATCAGTGGCTGGTAGCTAGGAGCAGGTCAGAACCATGCGGACCGCATCTTGCATCAATTCACTTGGATTCTATACTCTGTTGTGCTCTGCATAGTGCTGTGACACACCTGCTGCTACCTCTGCATGGTACAGTCATTTGGCTTCATTTTGTAAAAAAAACAAACCTATCACACAACATCATCTGTTTTTCTTCCCTCTGTTCTATACTCAGAAGGATACATGACAACTTCATGCATTGGATGAAGTGGGCTCTGGCCCACAAAAGATTATGTCACAATAAATTTGTTAGCTGTTAAGGTTCTACAAGACTCGTGAATGTTATCACAGAACCTAACTATCAGAAGGGGTCAGGTTAGGTAAGAAAATTCCCTGCTGCCGCCTACATGACCCTCTGTTGAATGGAGGGGATGCCAGCCATATAGAAATGGATCATTCAAACTAGTTCTATAACTAATGCTGCATGTCCTTCGTGCTAAAATATTTTGCAGCAACATAACCCACATTCTGCACAAAGAAAAAAGCTAGAGTATCCAATTGCTCATTAAGCATAATGCTCGCACACTTGCTTAATGTGAGCATAATGTTATTATTGATACTGGATATTGTTAACTGATCTATTGATATATCGAATGCTCATTTAAATGTTTGATACATTTTAAATAACCACAACTGAGTTTATTTCAGAACATTTCTATACTGCTTTTCATTTTAAAAATAAATATATCCCAAAGTGGTTCATGAGATAAATGCTAAAATACTATTTTATGCTAAAATACCATAAAACTAATCAATAAAACAATAAAATAGTAATAAAACAATGAAGTATCTCATTAATATAACCAGGGGTAGCTGGCAATGCTACCGGTGAGGAAAACGCCTGGGCAAACAGGTATGTCTGCATTTGTCAGTGTAAACAAGCCATGCTAGGAGCCTGCCTGATCTCAGTGGGGAAGTAATTCCACATGGTGGGTGTCACAAGGGAAAAGGCCCTCCTCCATACCACAACCAAGTGAACACCAGTTGCTCATGGTACATTATTCAAGGCCTTCCCCTCAGAGCATAGAGACTGGGGCAGCCTATACAGGGGGAGATGATTTCTCAGATAACTTGGTCCTGAGCTGATTAGCGCCTGATAAACTAGCACTAACACCTTGAACATGATTTGGTAACGAAATTAGAGCTGAGCACAAATGGCCTCTTGAAACTCTCCACCTTGTTTGTGGGCAGAGAAACCAGGGAGACAATTCACCAAATTTCTCTAGGGGAAGGAAAAATTCTGAAGTTTCTCGCAGGTAGGGCTTCCCATTGGCAGGGCTTGTTGCACAGCTTCTTATGTGACAAGTGGGGGCAGTGTTGTGTCTAGCTCCAGGGATGAGGTGGAGTTCATGCTCTGCCAAAATCAGTCCTTCAATTTCCTGAAAGTGCTCTCCCCATGAAAGGGGCTTCCATTGTTCTGCCTCATTTTCAGGGTGTTCAGTAATTTTTTTGTGGTGTTTTTGAGCGGACCTAATCACAGCTAGCCTCCCAGGCTGCCTGCACTTCCTGATCTGAAAAAGCTCCATGAGAGGAATTCCCTCATGGTGCTTTAAACTGGGCCTTAATTGAAGTGTAGGAAGCTGAGGAGGCCACAGGCGGCCACAGAGATGATTGTACAATGAAAAACAGGACACTTGTGGTCACTCCTCGGCCACCTCCCAAGTAAGGTAAGCCCAAGAAACCCAAACCCAACCCATGAGCATTTCTCCAAAATCTCTTCACCGTTGAATTTCTTTACAGAAGCAATTTCTCCTCTATCGAAGTGAATGAAAATGGTCGAAAAAAATGTGGGAGAAATTTTCGGCATGACGCTAAGCAATATGGCAGCCAGTGCTGCGCTTTCAGCACAAGAATCATATGTGCACAGTAGGAAGCTTGACTGAGCAGTCTAGTTACAGCATTCTGCACTAGGTTGCAACCTCTAAACCAATCTCAAGGGCAGCTCTACATAATAGTCCAGTTTGAGGTTCCAGTGCCTGTGTGGCTACCCCTGCTCAGGAATCGTTGTAGCTGTCATACCAGCTGAAGCTGGCAATAGACACTCTTTGCCACTGCGTTGTTAAAGTTATATTGTGATGTATTTGATATTATGGTTATTGTCATTGTTCTGTGAACAGCTTTGAGCAGAATGTTATATGGAAAATGAGGTATACAAATAAATTGACAGATTATGAATACTTTACAAACATGCATACAAGCGATTATATCAATGAAATATATGCAAATTTATTTAGTGGGCATAATTTATTATGACTCCTGTGAGTCAAGGAGGGGCAATGAGCTATGCAGGGTGCTGAAGCCGCACTCCTTGACCAAAATCATAAAATATTAGAGCTGGAAGGAACGTTGGAGGTCATCTAGTCCAACCCAAGGCTCAGAAATACTACTAAGCCACCTTTAATTAAAGTACCAATAGGTGGTGATTGTGGGGATGATGGCCCAGGTTTAGACTGGGGTCAATTGTGAATACCCTCCTCAGTGGTTCTCCTGCATCTGCTCACTCTTTCTTTTGCTGCAGCCATCCTCCATAGTTCCTGCCCCCTTGCCTCCTTCCTCCATCTCTTTCGTCCCATGTGCCCCTACTTGCCCTCTGTGCCTCAGCAGCTTCTTCAAAATTATCTTATGGCCACATATGGCCCTTTAGGCTGCATTTGAGAAAGCCATAATGACAACTAATTAGCATATCAGGCACCAATACTTTCTGTGTTGGAAGGGACTCTTCCTTCGTATTGTTTACTTCATAATATACCTTGGGGAGGGGCAACCACTATTCCCTTGGACTGTTAAGAGCAGCCAACCAACTTACATGCCATGCCTAAGAACATGCCGTTCCCACTCAGAGCCCTCTGCAAACGTCCGACCACAAAATTCACACGGGAAACGTTTTTCTGGTGGTCCTTTCTCTGAGAACCTCATGGATCCTAGAGGAAAACACAGCGTATGTTAGCCTTGAGTAAGAGTCCTCATATTTCTTTTAAGAAAACAGAAAATGAAGTTTCTTTTGAAACCCTTCATCATCATCATCATCATCATCATTTCTATACTGGCCAAAACCTGAAGCTCTCTGGGCGATTCAGAAAAATTACAAACCGATAATATAAAGATAATAAAAACAAAATAAAATCTCTAACATACAAAATTTAAAACAATTTAAACAACTAAAACAGCTACAATAAGATACTGGACCTGATAAAAACAACTTGCATAAATGCCTTATCATATGCCATCAAACGCCTGGGAGTAGAGGACAGTCTTAACCTGGCGTGAAAACATGGTAGTGTTGGCACCAGGTGAACCTCAGTGGAGAGAGCATTCCATAATCAGGGCCACCACTGAGAAGGCCCTCTCCCTTGTTGCCACCTTCTGAACCTCCCTCAGATGTTGATTGTAGTATCCAGGTAGGTTCATGTAAACAAATAACTCCTCTTAAGAAGAAATCTGAGATGGGAATCCTGCGCAATCCCTAGTCCAAAGATAGATTAGCTAGTAGCAATACACTAAAATAATCATTTAGGGCAGGTGGTGGGCAACTTTTAGTCCTCCATATGTTTTGACCTACAACTCCCATGATCCCTCACAACTGACTATGCTGGCTAGGGATGATGGGAGTTGTAGGCCAAAACATGTGGAGGGCTACAAGTTGCCCACCTTGATTTAGGGTATATGCAAATTTGGATTCAGTAGGGAAGATGGACACTCAGCAGCTCTCACTGAGATATATATGAAGCTACCAAATTTTGCCTAATAAAAACTGTGAAATATTAACATTTGGCTAGAAAACGTTATTTCATATAACTTATATACACCTTTCAGACTTATCAGTCTTGTCTTCCACTCCAGATGTAATTGGCTAGTCATTAATCTCATATTTCCCATTGTATTTCTACCCTCGTTTTAAATTATCTTCTCCTTAATAGTCTGCTGGGTTGTCCCTCAAAAATCCTAGGAATTTTAGTTACGTAAGGAGCCTAAAGATCTCTAACACAGAAGTCTCGGCATTCAGAGATTAGCTTTGGACATTACCATGATTTGAACAGGAAATGCAAGAGCCCTCTCTGTCTTGTGCGAAATAGATACTCATCTCCATATTGCTTATGAGAGAAGCAAAAGATCTATTTAGCCTAAGGATGCTGGTGACATCCTCAACAGATTCTGACTTGTGGATCCTGCAGTGTTCTTCACTTTGGGTGTGGGGATTTGTGCTAATGCACATTAGCACAAGTAGAACAAAATTTTGGTTAAAAAGTCTGATTCCAACCATGACTGCACAATGGAAAGGAAGATGCCTGGCAATCTGTGAAATGCAGACGGAACGGATTTAACAAAATCAGTACATCCCTAATTTAGCCTAAAACAGTGATGCAGAGGAACAGGGAGCATGAGGCTGGGTACTTACCAATTTCTTTACACTAGCTGCGTTCACACATTATGATAAACAAAAATAGCAGTCTTACCATGGTTTACTGTGAGGCCATTTGCTCACACTTTGCTCCTCCCTTCATGTGTGTGAAGAAATGGGAAGCTTGGTATGATGTCCGAACCCAGGCTCCTCGTTTTTGCTCCCAAAGAAACCAGGCTCATAAGCCAGGAATAAAACAGGGTTTGCTGTTGGCTTTTGAATCCTGGCTTGTTTGGGGACAGCAAACTAGGAGCCTGGGTTCCAATGTCATACAAAGTTTCCCATTTCTGGTTTGTTTTACCCACTTGTGCAAAGGGGGAAATGAATGAGCTGCGTGCACCAGCACACTGCTCAATCACAGTAAACCAGGATAAGACAGCAATTCTGGCTTATTGTTATGCTTCCATTGTTATAAATGACTAACGCGACACTCACAAAAATATGGTCTTTCAAGGGTTCTTTGGGGGTAAAATTAGTTAGAATTGTAGTCTTTGAACTGTCTTGGAAAAAACCAAGGAGAACATTGTAGATTTTTTGTATGTGCAAGCATCTTTTTTCTATTGTGACACGAAGAGGCAATCCAAAAGGCAAGAGCAGCTGCTGGCATAGTTACTTGTTTCAAGCGCTGGAACCTTACAGTGCAATCCAGTTCAACTGAAATGAATGGGAGTTTTGCCACTGGATTTAATCAGATGGATTTAATCACTGGATGGCAGCCATAGTTTTCCTGGACATATGAACTCCAATGATATGCAAGACGTTCCTTGTTTAGGGTAAAACCCACTAAAGTGTTTTATTAATCTGTGCATGCCTTGACAATCAAAACAATGGGTATGATCCACCAACATTTAAAAACTTCTAAGTCCCATTGAATTCAGTGGGAAAGAGCTAATAATGTGCTTAAATCAATGGGACTTAGAGGTGCTTAAGCTTTTGCTGGATTGTGTCCTGTGTAATTGAGCACTCTCAGCTCCTTGAAGTCACAGTGGACATTCCACATGGCTGAAATGCAGGCCTTATGTGAACAAGAGAGTAGGACAGCAAACAAAAGATGAAACGTTTTCTTACAAAATTAAGATGATCACCACACAGGCCATTAAAAATAATTGCTTGGACTATCTCGCTTGATTCTTTTCAGGGAAAATGAGATGGTGCCATCTGCTCTAAGCATTAATTCTTTAGTGGGGATTATCTTGCGCAAGAAAACAACAGAATGCCAATGCCTCTGCCTTCCCAGAGTCCCCTAAAAGTACATAATGAAAGAAATGGGGATTTTGCTTCATTTACTGCTGATCTCTGCTTGCTTCATTTCCACATTTTATTATAACGTACAGAGCTTATGAGCCAACGTAAGCTACTGACAATCTCTCTCTCTCTCGTGCACACAGAGAGTGCTTGCCCTTCTTTCCCTTGGCAGTTTCAGTGCTGGGAAGAGTGCTGGGAAGAGAAGGCTTTCCAAAGCCTTTTCCCATGCTGTGATTGTTAAAACTACCTATCCAGGACTGTTCATTACTTTAGAGCCGCCTTCCCCAACCTGGGGTCTTCCAGATGTGTTGGTCTAAACTCCCATCATCCCAGCTAGGGACACTGGGTGTTGTAGTCCAATGCATCTGGAGGGCACCAGATTGGGGAAGGCTGCTTTAGAGATTTTTGTGTTCTTGATGCTAAAAGTGTCCTTCACAAAATGCTGATCTTTATCCACTTTAGGTATTTCACAGTTTGGCCTCCTAACAGAATAAATTTGTCACAGCATGGGTAGGGAATGGGGGAGGCTATCTGCAGTTTTACTGAATATCCCAAATGCTGCTATTGAAAAAGAATCTATATGGAATGGGGACATTTGCATAATTTTACTGCAAGTATATTTTAGATGATGTGCATAATTTCACAATTTGACTTCCCTGGTCCAACTGCCTTTTACAATCTGGGGTTTTATTTGGCTGGTGGAGCACTGGAAAATATTACTAGAGGGGAATAGTCTGTAATGTTGATAGTTGTGATTATGGAGAACAGATATATCAATAGTTATTAGTCATGTATAGCTAAGAATGGAAAGCCTGTGTTTTGTGTTCAGAGGCAATATACCTTTGATTACCAGATATTAGGAACAAGCAACAAGACTTTTAAATTATGGAAACAAAATCAACTCTTCTGAATCAAGAATGTCTATTGAACTGAAAAACACAAGCGCTAGTGTAGCTTTGTGGCTAACAAAGAAAGTTAAGAATCAATTTATACGCGGCTATAAATCAAGACATCTCCCATTCAAATCTGTTATCTTCCATGAACTCCACTGAGTGAACTCTCTCAATCTGCAATACTGGGATAATAATACTGGCCTGCCTCATTGCAACAATGTTGCAAGATTGATAGAGTTAGGGTAGGTGAAATGCTCAGAAAGCAATCAAGAAAGTTAAGTGCTATTATGAGATGTGTGTCGAACCCGGACAAACACAGACCACAGACTCTATTATCTGAGAAGGAATGAATATGGAATTATACACTTGAGGTTCCCACCAACTTTGAATATCGCCCTACTAAATCAGAGTTGTGGTTTGCTACTTGTCTGCCTGCTACAGGAGATTACATGAATGCATGGAGCTGGCCAAACACTGTCACCAACTGGAGATGCAGCTCCACAGAGAACATCAGGACTGGGGCCATTATATGGCTGGGCTGTGTATGCAGCTCTGACTTCTTTGCTCCTTAATAGCAAAGACAATAGACAAAAATCTCTCTAAAGTCTTCTCAGAGCCTCTTCAGTGGTGGCACCCCATTTGTGGAATTCACTCCCCAGAGAGACTCGCCTGGCACCAACATTGTTATCTTTTCAGCACCAGGCAAAAACATTTTAATTTTTGCAGGCTTTTTAATATTTTAATGTACTCATTATTTTTAATGTGTTGTTTATATTTTATTTGTATTTTATCTTGGTTTTGTAAACTGCCCTGGAGGCTAAGCCTAAGATAGTACAGAAATGGAAAAACCAACAACCACCAAAATATCTGTATCGTTTCTCCCCTCCTATTTTCCCATGAGCTCTTTGCTCTGTTTGGGGTGTGAGCTTCTTTTTTCCATATGGGTCTAACCTAAAAGGTGTTCTGCTTGTACCACATATATTTAACATATATTGGAAGTTATGTATCTACTTCCAAGAGGAGAGCAATTTAAAAGCCATCTTTCTCATCAAAATAACATCTGGTCTTTCTCCCCACTCCCACTCCACTGTTTTTTCAAAATTGCTTTAAGTTAAATCCTTATTTAACCAGCAGGTCAAGAGCTTGAAATACTATGGATGCCTGGTTGTGCAGGTGCTTAAAATATTTGATGCTGGCAGTGTGGTGTGGATATGTGTTTGACATGTGGTAGGTATCGTATTAGCCATGATTTTGGTATCTTTATGTATTCGTGTTAGTCGAAACCTTAAATTGGACCTAGAGATTATGAACCTAGAGTGGTAGTTTCAGATGGAAATTTAAACAACAACAACACCCCCTCCCCTTAACAGCTATTGTAAACTTTTTAATGTGACCTTTTCTCTGGAGCACCCTGGAGACAGAGTGACCTGGTTCACACGATTGTAGGGTGGTCGTTAAGAAGCCACGGTGGCTTGTTAACAGCCCTGCATGTGCCGGCTGGATTTACATAATTACCCTCATTGGCTCAGCTTCTTGTGAGGTCTGAAGCCAGTGAGGGCGGGTAGTTAACAAAGCATCCAGCAACCCTAAAACAGGCCATGGGTTTTGGGTGGTTTGTTAAACACCCCAACCAACCACCATTGCTGGGTTCAGACATCACAACAAGCTGTGCCCAGTGAGCATAATGATGCAAATCCATCCAGCACTCAACCAGCATGCACAGGGTGGTTAACAAACAACTGTAGCTTATTAACCACTCTCTGATCAAATGAACCAGCCCAGTGACTTGACTTATATTACTGCTTTAACTGTTAGGAATCTTAAGAGTTCCTGAAGAAAAAATCTTGGTGAGCTAAAAAATGTTGCTCTTTGAAGGCAGCTCGAGGCAGAATTATGCTGGGCATCAGAGTCAAGACAACAATACTGACCTCTCCCTTCTGTCTTGGGACTCATCTCCTCTTCCTTTTCTTCCTCATCGCTGCTGGAACTCTCCGCTTTTCCCTTCATTTGTTCCAACTGATCTAAGTTAACCCGTCCAACCAGCTCAAAATTTCGACTCACCTTTGGAGAAGAAAACAATATAGTGGAATCTCATTTATTTGGACTTCCCCGCCCCGTACACCATGCATGCTTATCTGTACTTCACAACTGGCATAGAAGTTATACATTTTAGTAGCCAATTTTGTGAAACCCTCAGTAAGCCATGTGCTGAGAAAACCCTGATGAAATAGCTTGGGCTAAGTGGGGAATATGTAGTACCATTCACCTCAGACTATGGAAAAGGTAAAAATCGTAACAGAAAACCAGAATGAGTAACATCCAGCATCACACAAGTGGATGTCCAGTGTATTTTTCAAGGTGTTATGTAGCTACAAACTGGAACATTTCTCCCCAACTCAGCAACCTAATTTAGAAAGGGGGTGGGGGAGCCCTTTTGTTGTTGCTGTTATTAAACAATTGGTGTCACAAAACCTTGGTTATCTACTACAAATCACCCAGAGATCTACCAGTAGATGCCAATCTATCTTCTGCCCACTGCTGCCGTAAAATAATAGTGAACTCATTCTCTGAGTGTGGATACTTATGTAAGCAAAACAGCACCATCTACACACTAGAGGGAGGTATCAGAAGACTTGGGGAAACCCCAAGGTTTGCAGAAGTACACAAATGTGTCTTGGGGGAGGGAAAGCCTAGCGTGGCAGGAGGGAACCAAAAACAGCCCAATGAGGACTGAGCATGCTGGCTCAGTGGCCACAGAAAGCTTACTGGAACGGGGTATCCTGAAAGAGGGACAATCAGCATTTGTCTGCAGCTACCTGGAACGTTACTATGCAGCATGCACACCAGTGGGCATAGATGGCATGAACTTACCTTATGCTCATCTCGAAGGTGAGCATCCAGCTCATCCGTGTGCTTGGTCTCATAGTAGCAAAGTTGGCATTTGTACGGTCTCAGCTCATTGTGCTTCTCTATGTGCTGCTGTAGGCTCTCATCACTGGAACAGGTGAAGGTACACTTGTCACAGCGGAAAACGACTCCCTGCAAATATTTGGACAGCTTGGAACGGCACACTTCTATGGGAACCACTCGCTCTTCTATTGGGACAAAAAGAAGGGCATTATTGGCATGCCTCCAGATCTCTGAGTGTGCTCAGATATAATCACTTCACCTCCATCCTGCTATTTTCCTAAAATATATTTCAAACTCATCAATTTGTTTCTATAGCACTTTTAATATGGACACTACTTTAGAACAATTTTCTCATTCAGTTCTCACAATGACCCTGTGAAACAGGACACAGTTCTCATTTTGCAAATGTATTTAGTTATTTAAATTTATAGCCCACTCAGTCATGAGACACAGAGCAGATACAACTGTAACGTCACATTAATATAAAATTGGAAGTCCCCCTCCTCCTTACCACCTTTCCCAAAAGCCAGCCCCAGTAGGTAATAGATAATGATATGTTTCCAAAAGATGCTCAGGCTTGCACTTTGGCAAGTTTCTAAAGTAGTGGGGTGTTGTTCCATAATTTGACTGGTGGGGCAAGGAGAGGAGTGAAATGATGCAATAAGCACATTAACTGGTTAATGTAAGTTTGACTTGAAAATCATTTTTCAATCTTCCTGGACAGCATTGCTGACCTGAACGTTGCCATTCTCCAACGGAAGGGGGACTCTAGCATGAAATAACTGAATTAGGACTAACAATGACATTTGACTCTATTCATTTGGGTTTGAACAGAAACAAGGGTCTCCAATCCCACTACAGGTGTTAATTTTCTTGGCAAAATTTAGGATTGTGTTATCATCAATTACTGTAGTTGTCAATAGTCACTGTGTTTATTCTGCATAAATTTAAGCTTTAATTAAAATGTCACAGACTGTTCATTTTGCATTTGTTGCTATTTGGCCTTGCTCTCCCTTCCACATGTGTATAATACTTGCCAACTGAGGATAACATTTCATGCACCTGATGGAGTGCAATCCACAAAAGCTTATGCCATAATAAATCTTATAGTCTTTAAGGTTCTTCAAGATATAGGCAGTAAGATAAGGAATAGAGTCAGTGAAAGGTAGAGTTCATGTGAATGGACTTCTATTCACGCAACAGAACTTCCTCTCCTCTCCACTATATGCTACACACATCTGGAAAATCTGCTCCAGAATCCCCCAACCTTCCAGAGCAGATGTGGAGTGCACAAGGGGATCTGTTTCACCAGCAGCTTGTCCTGCTGGCAAATGGCTACAATGATCGACAATCCATTGCATTTATCTGCTGTTTAATTTCATGTAACTGTTGACTTCAACCGTTTAATCATTTTGGTGTGTATAAGATCTGATGAAAACAATGTATTTTTATTCTCCATTATCAACAACTGAAATTTCTACAATGTAATTATAACCTGGTTATTTTACACTTCAAAAACATGTGTGGAGACTGAGTTTGTGCAACCCCTATGCTTGAAGTCCATTCTATACTACCAAAGGTTCTTTTGAAAGGTGTTATATAATTATTTAAAAGATTTGTAAGTCACCTTTGTGACTTACAAATTCAGGAAGGACTGAAACTACCATAACATCATGCCTCTGGTTTTGTTTGGGGGTCACACAGGGACAGCTTATGGGCCACTTCCTACAGAGAAGTGTTAGCTGTGCAGAAATTTCCAGAGGGGTAGTCACATTAGTTTGTTGTAAGAAAAACAACAGAGTCTTGTGGCACCTTAAAGGCTAACCAATTTTTTATGGCATAAACTTTCATGGACTACAACCCATTTCATCAGAGGCATGATCTGTTATTCTAAATATGATCTGTATGAAAGTAATGATCTGTTATCCTAAAGCTTACAGGCATATTATACACATGGTGTGGTGGGGGCCAGGAAACTGTAAATACTGAGCTGAAATGCAGGGAACGGAAATGGAGAAAGTATGGACAGCGATAATTACCTTACTAGCAGTGGTCATCCAAAAACAGTTGTTGGTTGGTTGGTTGGTAACACAGACATCCTTGCCTTCATGAGCTGATTAACACATGTAGTTAACATGTCACATGTAGTGTGACCAAAAAGTCTTTATCCCTATTCAAGCCACAGGAGGTAAAGTTGAACCCTTTGATGAATTGTTGCTCAGCTGTTTTGCATTAAAATGTGTTTTTGAAGCTCCTTTGTTCAAGAATGGTCACCTTGAGGTCAGTTACAGTGCCCAGGGAGGCTGAAGTGTCCCTCACTCATTTCTGAGTATTACCATTCTGATATCAGATGTGTGTCCATTTATTATTTTGTGTAGAGACTGGCCTGTTTGTCCTATGTAGAATGGATCAGGGCATTGCTGGCAAATGATGGCATATATTACATTAGAAGATGAGCAGGTGTATGAACCCCTGATGCTGTGGATAAAATTATTATGGACTGAAATACCTGATGGAGCACCCCTCCCAGGATGAACCTACCTGTACAATATGATCATCATCTAAGGCCCTCCTCCAAGTGCCTCCTCTGAGGGAAGTTTGGAGGATGGCAACCAGGGAGAGGGCCTTCTGGGTGGCTCCCTGAGTGAGGAACATTCTCCCCACTGAGGTCTGCCTGGCACCAACATGGTCATCCTTCTGGCACCAGGTTAAGACTGTCCTCTACTCCCTGGCACTTCACAGCATATGATAAAGCTGATCCTGGGATTTTTATTGCTGAGTGTTTTAAGTTGTTCTTTTAATAGTATGTTTTATATATTTTAAAGTTTTTAATGTTTTTGTAAAATGCCCAGAAAGCTTTGGCTATTGGGTGGTATAGAAATGTAAATAATGCTGCTGCTGCTGCTGCTGCTGCTGCTACAGTAGTTGTGGGGACAGAGCTACCATCTGGGTCTGCCGCTGTGTCTGTACCTCCATTACAAGGACTGTTGCTACTAGTGAGTAACTAGGTTGGGCAGCCCATCGTGGATAACAAATGTTGAAATAAAAGTGCTCTTAAGTAATAGTTAAATGCAATCTTCCCAAATTATAATCTGTAATATTTCTAAATTTGCTATCCTTTGTCCGTACATGCCGAGGAACTGCTCTTGTGAATTTAATTCAGGTGGGGAAAAGCAACACAAACAAGTGCTAACAGGATTTCAGTGGCAAATAAATAAATAAACCTCCATTTAATAAGGCTGGAAGTATTATTCTCACCTATTCTTTAAAAAGTTTGGCTGAGGTTCCTTTGAAAAGTTGATGCTCAGCTCAGTGACTTTTTCAGGAGAGCAAAAAAGGTCCATGAAACCTACACACACACACCTTTAAGTAACCATCCTTTCCCTTCCGCTGAGCAATGTAAAAACACTAACAGTACTTAGAGAGAGAGAGAAAAAATAAAGTCCTCAGGCATATTATACTTGATAAACTGCATTCAGCACTGGAAAAATGTCAGGGCATGTATTCGAAGGCTGGATGGGAATGACTTATCAGCTGATAACAGCAGCTAATTACGTTTATCTGAATGAAATGAAAAGGTGACAAGCTCCGGCTGGGTGTGCATTTGCATCTCTACAGGCCGGTCTGAGGACAGGAGTGCCAAAAGGGTTCAAGAGGTGAGGCTGTTAGGATACCAAAGCTCACTTGACAGAAGCTATTCCTTACTGCCACTGTGTCTATGCAGGAACCCCTCTCTGGTCTTTAAAATTCCCTCCTTAAAGCCTTATAAAGAACTTAAGAGGCCCAGCTCCCACTGTGCCCATATAAGGTAAGCTAAAACCACACTTATGCTGGTGTTCAAGCTGACTGATCTGAAGTAAGTGGTGCAGCACTCTCTGAGGCAGTTTGATAACATCCTGTAGCCTGTAACAGTTTAATGAGAAACACATTCCTCCTTTTTAAATGAGCCCTGCTCCTGCCCCAATACTCTGACTGTAAATTGCTCCTGGTGCATATTAAGTTCTACCACCATTAACCTGGGGTTTAATGAAAACCGAAGGTATATAATCTGCTCCTGAGCGGCACCCATCGAATGTCTCTGCCCCTATTTAAATCAGAGTTTCTCATAGTTTTTGTTGTGAGACCACCATCCTAAGCAAAGAGAGAAAAAGGACTGATTGTACCCAGGTATATAAATACTTCAATACAAAATTGCAAAAATACAGAACATCCTCTCTCTCCGCTCAGCAAAAACTCTGACTGACACCCTGGTTACCTCTTATGTGGGCTACTTCAAATTCTCCTCTCTGGTCTTCTACGGTCTCATCTTGGTCCCTTCATGTCTATCCAATACTCTTGTTGCTCTGATCATGTGATGCTCCTCCTCAAATCCCTAGAGTAGCTTCCTGTCTGCTCCCAGATCCAGCACAAAATCCCCATCCTTACCACTAAAGCCCTCCACAACCTTGACCTCGCTTCTCTCTCCACTCTTATATTCTGATACAATCCTGCCTACAACCTTCACTCCTTCTGTTCCACCACTCTTGGCCATCAGAAAGTCTCCTGCTCCATCAAGACTCCGCTCTTTCTCCCTGGCTGCCCAGTATGCTTGGAACTGCCTCCTAGAACACCTGTATGGTGACATCACTCTTACTTCCATCAACCCCCTGCCCCCCACCCCCAATGATTTTTTCCATGAAGCCTTTGGCTCATCCGTCTAGGTTCCTTTGCCCTAGTGCAGACTTCCCCAACCTCATGCCCTCCAAGTGTTTTGGACTATAGCTCCCACCATCCCTAGCCAGTGGTCATGCTAGCTGGGGTTGATGGAAGTTGGTATCCAAAACATCTGGAGGTCACTAGGTTGGGGAAGGCTGCCCTAGTGTAAATTAGCCTGTAACTAATCCTAAGCATAAATAAGTGAAACAGTTGCATATTATTTCCCTATTGACCACTACTTTCCCTTCCTCTGTTGTTTCTCCTGTGTCGAATGTTAGCTTGCAAGCTCCTTAAAGCAAGGACCTATCTTCCTGTACTATGTAAAGGCCATACACACTGTTGGTTCTAAGCAAACAAATACCATTGAAGCGAGACATATTAGAAGATAATTGTTTGATACATACAGGCAAACTATCTCAGGCCATGATCCTTCTCCTTCCCTGTTACCTCAGTGACCATCCCCCCAATCCCACCATCCATCTTTCCCAGATCCGCTCCTCCCCTTTCCTTCATACAGAAAAAATCCATTCTGTCATGCACAGGCAACCAAAGACACGTGGGGGTGAGAGGTGTATCAATGGGGATGAGCATAAGGGAGTAAGGAGCAGTGCCAAAAGTCATCATGTAGCCCCCGGGGCACCTGACAAGTACTATTACCATACTCTTTCTGGACAGAAGTAGGCTTAGAAAATGTATGACTTGACAGTTCCCCATTTTAGTGATGTAGCAATCTTTCTGCAGGATTGATCCATTACATTATGTTGTTTATTCTTTGCACAGCGCTTTGGATGCTTGCAGAAAGGTGAATGAATGAAAAAAACGAACAGAGCCAAATTCTTCAATGAATTGCCGAGAATATTAACAGGGTAACTTATTTGTAATAGGAATTTGGAAGAACAACTTTGGTTCACTTAAAAATAAAGTGCTTTTTTGCCACCAGATGTCTGTGAAAATATTTTAGATAAGTTGAAGAGAAATAAAGCTTTTCCTTTCCTCCCTGTACACCAGGGGTGGGAACCTGCAGCCCTCCTGAAGTTGTTGGATTTCAACTCCCATAATCCTTAGCCAACAAGACCAATGATCAGGGATGCTGGGAGCTGTAGTTCTCCATCCATGCTGTACACAGACTTTTAACTTAATGTGGATGAAAGACTACCTTAACAGAGGGTCATATGACACATCATCAGTGCCCAAGACATCTTGGCTAGACAGTGCCCATGCTTCACATGGCTCAGGCACCTTGACAGAGAAATCCACCTGCTTCAGCTTTGAGGTGGGTGGCTACCAAGGAGAGGGACTTTTCAGTGTGGGGCCCAACTAGGGAATGACCTCCTGAGAGAAACTTGGCTGGCAACTACACTGCAGTCTTTTTGGCATCAGATGAAGACCTTTTTGATTTGCCCAGCCTTTTTAGTCCTTCATTTAAAACTGTGTTAGTGGCTTTTTAGATCTTTTCACGGCTGTTGCCCTTTGGTTTTTATTCTGTAGCTCTTTTAAGTTTTTATTATGTTCTTGTATTTTATGGGTTTAACCTCTACTTAAGCCTTCCCCAATCTGGGGTCCTCCAGATGTGATGGACTGCAACTCCCAGCCAGCATGACCACTGGGTGGGAATTATGGGAGTTGTAGACCAACATACCTGGAGGGTACAAGGTTGGGGCAGGCTGCTCTATTCTGTGAAATGCCCAGAGAGCTATGACTATTGGGTGGTATAGAAATGTATTAAATAAATCAATATATACATTCTACTCAATTATTTCTGCAAACCACGTCGCGTTCCCTAACAACGGGCAGTGCATGTCTCTCAAACAGGGAAGACATTGCTTAATAACAGGGTCACAAGGGACACCCTGGTGCGGACAAACTGGCACAGACATCCAGCATGTGAAAACGTCATCTTGCTGCTTTTTTCAGCAAAATGAGAAAAACTGATTAGTTAAATCCCTGCAAGCTCTCTTTCAACAAGCAAACAGTAGTAAAAATTATGAACAGTTTTTTTTCCATCCATGTTTTGAGGCATTGCTCCAACCATACCTATTTACCAATTCAATATGGTTTTTTAACAGCAATTTCCAGATACAGCTAAAAGATCTCAGAAAATAAACCATGGCTGAACGAGGAACTCATTAGATCCACTTGCACTTTCCGGAAGGTATAAAACAAAACCCAACGCCGGTTCTAGAAGCTTCGATGCCCACTCCCACCCCATCTAAAAGGCTTTATAAAACAAATAACCCTTCTAGCATGCCCTGGAGGTCAACAGGATCTGGCTGTCTGGCGCTATAACTCCCTCAGAGGTTAAGCTCAACACTGGAAGCCATTGTTTGCTCAGCTTTTGCTTTCACTGAGGTGGCTCTGTTACATGCATTTTGAATCCCAGAGAGACTTTTTTTGTTGTTGAAGGGGCATCTGTGAAAGTCATTGGTCTGTCTTTCCTACACAGCCAGAAAATGACTGTGAACTCTAGTCTTCTTGTGTACCTTGTTCAGGTACCTAAAAGCAACAGAAGCTTATGGAAAAGTGGTAAGCTACTACCATGTCTGTGCTGCAACATAGAAAAACAAAAAAAGGCTTTCTCCCAGGAGAGAGATAGCACATACAACTATCATTACCTCAGCACCAATACCCTGCTGGGGGATGCTGCTCAGCCTGTGATCAGGCAGAATGCCACCCCAACACATGGGAATGGATTTCGATAGCCAACACACCATCTCTAAGCATCAAGTGTGATAACTATGGGCAGGATTCCCAGCCCTGAAGAGTCCAAACAGCTGTCTCTTCAGAGCGTATAATTCTGCAGCTAACAGAATCTGAAATTCCTTTTGTTTTCTTCAAGGAGTGGGGGTTTGGTGGTGTTCAATGAGCTTTAGTGCCTGACATTCTGTGTCAGCAGACCAGGTGAGACCTGATGCCAGGCACAGAATGACATTCGAGGCATAGGATGGCACAGAAATTAAACTGCTATGTCATTTTACTGATGCACATGCAGACGCATGCACAGCTTATACTGATCAGGGCATGAGCAGTGCAGGAAGGGATTCGGCTGGAGTTAGCAGAGCCAGTCAAGTTGGGCTGCTTCTTCCTGCACTGCTCATATCCTGACTGCGGCATGAGCAGCGTGAGAAGGGTCTCGGCCGAGGACTTGCAGGAGCCAGCTCCTGCAAGCCCCTGCTGAGTGGTGCATGGGAATCCTCAGCTTATCTCTGATCTTTGGTCGAAGGTAAGGAAGAGATTCCCCTTTGCGCTGCTCACAATCTGAGGAGCGGGGTTTGGGAGGGCGGGGGGGGCGGCTGTGGAGGGTGCTCAATCCTCTGCAGGCTGGACTGGGCCCCAGCAGGGGCTAGAAGCTGCCCTCCCCTGGCTTACAGTGCGTGTGCTTCATCACAAGCACAAATGCAGGAATAAGGTTCTGAGGGAAGCAAAACAGTCCTGCTTCATCTTCCCTGTTCAAAGTTTGTTCTAACTACCATGACACCAAAGACAAACAACTGATGACTGATGTCGTCACCACCGCCCTTCTAAACTCTCCTGGGGAAGGAGGCTTTCCAGTCAGCAACAGGAGCCATGAGCACAGACCCAAGTCTGTGCACTGGTACATTCTTGTAGGGGTTCCTTTACCTCTATGAAGAACGATATGGTCAATCATGTTCCGTTTATATTTGGTGTGGTACAGACAGAGCGGACAGCGGAGATCTTTGGGTCCTTCCTCAGGAACTGCTGAATGCCCAGCTTCCACGTGCATAGTAAAAGCAGATCTATAAACACAGGGAGGAATGGACAGGCTCAGAACAGAGGGCGGTGGAATCAAAATCTTTGGGTAACGTTGGTTTCTAGCAGAAGTTACAGACACCACTCTGTTGTATTTCTTGAAAACAAGGGTTATCAAGATTTGTCACTACAAACCTCCCCAGGTCAAAAAACAACTGGTTTGAACATTCCCAAGGGACGGTGCAGACACAGCATTACTTGATCTAACTGCAGTTAAAAGGTTGGGCACAAGCCACAGGTGCTCCCTCTCCCCCCTTCCTCATTCAAACCCCAATTTAATTGGGGTTAAATGTGATATTGGCCCCATGTTAACTCTGATTAACTCTAACCAGGATTCCTTTTCACTAGGTATTTGAAGCCACAGGTATCTGAAGTCACACTTCAGAGGTAAATCTCTGCACCAGCCCCAAGGTAACACGAAGACTGACAGGCTGATCATGTTTACTCCCAGGCGCGAATCCTAGATAAGCACTGGACAGGGACTGGGGTGGGGATGCATAGCCCACGAGAGGCATTCCAAGGAAGCAAAAGAAATCCCCCTGCCCTCCAGTCCCAGCAGGGAACCGCTCCATTAGCCGACAACACCAACCCATCTATACAAGACTTCATGTTCCTATTAAAAGGGGATTACCCAAATTCATGTAGGATAAGGCTGTCAATGGCTACTACTCGCAATGGCTATATATTCCTTCCAGTATTAGAGGCAGTATGTCTCTCTAATACCAGGGCCTGGGGAAGATGAGCGCGGGGGTGCTGTTGCACTCCTGTCCTACTTGTGGGCTTCCGACAGGCATCTGGTTGGCTGCTGTGGGGACAGAACGCTGGACAACACAGGTCTTTGGTCTGATCCAGCAGGGCTCTTTATGTTCTTAACTGGGCACGACACATCCATGTTCCCCTGGTTAGGTTAGGCATGCCTGGTCCAGCCTAGGTATCCATATGCACCAGGTTTTAGAGTAGGGGATCAGAAGGTGAGGGCCCCTAGCAAGTGTTCACGATTCCATAGGGAGAGTAGTATCACAAGTTGAGAATTCTGGTTTCAAAGCCACAGGCTACTTTAGTTGCCCAAATGTTACATACATGCAAAAAATTGCTGGATCACGTTCTTAAACAGTGTACAATTAATTCCAAAGGAAAAACCTATAACAATGTGGGTGGGGTGAGTCTGCTTCTGTTACTTAAAGAAGCAAAATGACACACAGTGTAACCCCATTTTCACACTTTTCAGAAATTTTCCATGTACTCTTTGAGAAATTCCTTTGAAAAGTCTGAGTAAAATCAACTTGAGGGATTCCAAAGTAAAGAGAAGGAAGGTTTTGCTGACTGAAGAACGCTACACAGTCAATAGGAATTCACTATTACTCCTAGTGAATTCACTAGCTAGGCTGGTTTCTAAATTCCTCTTGCTTCAGGGCAGATGTCAACCTCTAGCTAAAGAAAAAGAGGCTGTGGGAAGTTTTATGTTGACAACTGTGTTTTTTTCTTGCACCTTCACGCAAAGCAAGAGAGTACAGGTGGCAATGAGAGCTGCTTCCCAGGTTGTTTCTAAATAACACAGATGCATTCTCTGTCTGCTTTTAGAATGCACCAAAATGTAATATGGGAAGAATTGTCCATGCATCTGTTTGTAAAGAACAAGACACACGCAGATTTTTGTATATACATATAAATGTAATGTTCATAACCACTTGCATCATTGAATTTTCATACCTTTTCCCCTATGCATTTGACCTCTGTGACTCCTCTCAAAGGAAATTCTGGCCCAACCAAAGCAATGTAAATTACATTAAAGTTTTCAACCTCCAGTACACCTAATGGGACACACCTTAAAAGATCATTCTGTTGCTTGTGGGACTATAATACTACAGACAGAACTAATCTCAGTGTCCTCCAATAAAATTATGGCCACTTAAACAACCTTGAGTGTTTGTTGGTACACACAACTGGTAGTTGGGGCTTAGGGCTATCATCGGCCACTAGTCCTGATGGCTACATATTACCTCCAGTATTGGGGCAGTATACTTCTGTACGCCAGTTGCTGGGAACATATGTGGCAGGGCGCTGTTGCACCATGGTCTTCCCATAGGCACCTGGTTGGCTACTGTGTAAACACAATGCTGGACTAGATATGCCACTGGTCTGATCCAGCACAGCAATTCTTATGTTCTTATGGCTTTAGACATTTGAATATTGGGGGTGGGGGTCAGTAAGTGTGATGCCTCATGCTTCCTATTTCCCACACATCTAAAACAACATTTCTACTCCCTCAGTATGCATACTGAGTAATAGCAATACTCTGTTAACTATTCAAGTTAAGACATTTTTGTAACTTTATTTTGTTTAACATCTAATTCCAAAATCTACTTAGCAGAACTTGTACATTTTGGAGGCAGGACAGATGAGTACTAGGGAAATGGACAGGAAACAGGCATGATGGGACAAGGACATGGTGCCCTGGGAAGGGCTAGGAACCTGTGTGGGGTACAACATCCCTTACCGCACCCAATTCCCCAACCTAATTTCAATCTCTAAAATTGGGGCTGCAATCCTATACCCACTTTCCTAGGAGTAAGGCCCATTGGGTTCAACAAGACTTACTTCTGAGTAGAGATGTATAGGATTGTGCTGTAAAGCATATATATTGTCCATATTTTAATTTTTCCACAACGAGGACTGGAAGCTTATTATTTGTTAATAGAGATAAAATGGCAAGATTTTGCAGTGTGTGGCAGGCACAACTATAGCCATAGAAATTTCTGAACTTGTGTTCTATATGTTTGCTACTAGATAATAAATAGACAATTTTATATGTGAGAAGACCAATTTGATCCTTATCGTTTACTGTTGCTAAGTTTTTAACCATCAAAATTCACAGAAGTTGCCTCAAATCTGATCATGTTTAACTCTTTTGTACAAGTACTTACTTAAAGCCTGTATAAAAGGAACAATCTTTGCACTTGAACAGCTTCTTCCCTCCATGTTTGTCACGATAATGACGCCGAATGCTCTGAATATAACCCGAGGAGAATTCACAAAATTCACAGTTAAGGATGGCTTCAGCTTTTTGGTCTGCTCCAGAAAGTGGGATAGGGCTAATGTTGTTATTGTTCCTTGCCAGAGCTGCTGACTGGTAGTGGTTCAATTGCTGTTGGACATCTGGAGGCTCCGAATAGGAAGAATCTGTGGGGGGGAAAGCAGAAAGCTGGTAACACACCAAACTGTTGAAGAAAATGAAGGATCTGAGGGACTCTGCAGAGACAAGCCATCCAGAGCTTTGAAGGTGGATGATCTCAGTATGGGGATGGCACCCAGTGCTAATTCCCCCTTTTATCAAACCCCACTGTGGATACCCTGAACAGGTGCCTGGATCAGTAATGGAGTGGATGATGGCTAATAAACTGAAGCTCAACCCAGATAAGACAGAGGTGCTACTGCAGCTGTTGAATAGCTTATCAATCCAAGACAGTAGTATCAGGCCTGTTTTGGACGGGATCACAATCCCCCTTAAGGACCAGGTTCACAGCTGGAGGATGATGGCAGATCCAGTGTTGCTGCTGCAACTAGGTCCTGAATGTGTGTCCCCCCTCCCCCACAAAGGATGTGCAGTTGCCCCCCTCAGTTGCAGCATTTTAAAAGATTTTGTGAACCTTTTAATCAGCCTTTAATTGATATGTTTTATTGGTCAGTGACGCTTTAATGCTGTGGCTTTGGAATTGTTTTTTTTATATTGGCTGAATTATATCTTAATGTATTGTTGACTTTTTGCATTTTTAAATCTCAAAATTCCTCTAGAACATTGTATTGTATTGCTGTACTTATATTTTATTCACCGCTTTGGGTGGATTTGGCTCAGAAGGTGGCTTATAAATATTGAAATTGAAATAAATTCATAGTAGCTCACAGTGCCTTTTACCACTTTCAGCCAGTGTGCCAGCTGTGTCCCTTCCTGGGGAGAGATGATCTGGCCATAATTATGCATACTGTAGAAACATCTAGGCTAGGCTACTGTAATGTGTCGAATCTGGGACTGCCCTTGAAGAGTGTCTGGAAACTACACTTGATGCAACATGCTTCAGCCAGACCGTTAACTGGGACTAATTGCTGTTAACACATTATACCAATACTAGAAGACCTTTATTAATTGCAAGTTTATTTCCAGGTTCAATTCAAGGTGCCAGTCTTATCCTTGAAAGTCCTAAATGGCATCTGAAAGACACAAATCTCTCCCACACAAACTTGTCTGTCAGTTAAACCTGCCTCTTCCTTGAAAACCCTTCTCTGGGTTCCCTCAATTTTGGAGATGAAAGAGGTGACTACCAAAGATAGGATCTTTTCTGTGGTGGCACCTAAAATTATGGAACACCATAATTCCATAGGCCTGCTCAACTGGCACCTTCTACAATCCATTAAGTACCAGATGAAGTCCATCCCGGCTTTGCGGGTATTTATTGGCATTTGATGGCAATATTAGTAATAACACCAACATTTGTATACCATTTTTATGCATTTCCTAGTAATAATGTAGTTCCATGGAAACTGGTCATATTTTTAATGGATTAAAGCTGTTTTATGGATTTTTAGTCACTACTGATATTTAACCTGCTTTTTGTCATTTTTATTGCTTTTTATTATTTTCATTGTTGTTGTTTTTATTATTTAAAATATTTATAGATTGCTTAGTATCCAAGATCTTGAAGACATTTACAAACAAAACAAAATAAACATGGCAATAAATACAAATTTAAAATGTAAAAGCTCTTAAAATTCAAGGCAGTTAAGATCCTGTGTTTAATGATCAGGAAAATAGTTTTTAATATGTATTATTTTATATTTAGCTATTGATTTGATTTATATCAACCTTTCCATCAAAATGGTGTTCAAGGTGGCTAACAATAATAAAACCAAAGATAGAAACAAAACCTTAATTAAAACAAACACTAAAAAATTAAAAACACAATTAAAAACACAACAAAATAAATAGCCTCCAACCAATTAAACCCCCCCTATCAGCACCAGGCCAGTTTTTATGCCAAAGACATGCCTGGATAAAAATATCTTTGCCAGCTGGTGGGAGGACAACAGAGAGGGAGCAAACCCAGCCTCCCTCAGCAGGAAGTTCCGGAGCCCGGGAGCAGCCTTCAAGGGGCCCTGGGGGCACATAATAGGCACTGAAATGCCTCCCACACAACACAGGGGAGAGCATTTTAGAAGACAGGTGCTACCATGGGGATAGCCTATTTCTGTGCTGCCACTAGATGACCATGTATGGGGCGTAACACGACCAATAGGTTCTTGAAAGATGTGTGATCTAGTAGGTCTATACAGGGAAAGGTGGACTTTCAGGTAACCTGCTGCCAAGCAATAATAAAACCTTGAACATGGCTCAGTAGCCAACAGGCAGCCAGTGCAGCTCTTTCAGCACAGGTGTAATGAGAAAACTGCCAGGGGTCCCACTCAGCACCCTGGCCTCTGCATGCTGTAGTAGCTGCAGCTTCCAAACCAGCCGCAAGGTAACCCCATACAGAGTTCATTACAGTAATTTTTATGATGTGACTTTTGTCACTTGTCTTGAGCCTTATGAGAAAGATGGGATATAAAATCCTTGAAAGAAAGAAAGAAAGAAAGAAAGAAAGAAAGAAAGAAAGAAAGAAAGTCCCATCTTTGGCTCAATTTCAGTGAAATCAAAGTACGTCTGACAAGAATTTGTGCTGCAAGTTTTTCCTTCTGGGCTGCTTGAGGTGACAGAAGTGAAAGGCTGGTTCACACATGCATGCTTGTCACTTGCATGTGTGCATGAGATTTCTCAATGCAGACTGAACTTTCATGTCATGTCAACCCAAAACAAATAGTTCATGTTTGTGGCCGACGGTGATCAGGTGATGAGACTCCAAGCAATGTACAGGCAAGTGCAAAACGATCTCTGAGCTCTGTCTCTTTTCAGGAAACAATGGTTGGTGCAGCCATAAATTAAAATGCAGTTGTGGCTATGGCCACAACAACAAAACATTATTGATGGATAGATTGAGTGTTATGCATTACCTAAAATAACAGAGCTATAGGTTCGTTACTCAGTGAGCTACACAAGATCCCCACCTGCCCTTCCTCATGAAGAACACAGCCCTATACATGTCTACTCAGAAGTAACTCCCAATGAATTCAATGGGGTTTACTCCCAGGTAAACAGGTATACGATTGCAGCCTTACTCTTTCAAATGTATTACTGAAGAGGTGTGAAGTGAAAAAAGGGTGAAAGCTACAAATTGTTCTAACATCTACCTTTAGTTACCTTCTATAATTACTATTGTGCAAGTATGATTTCTTAAATTTGATTTTGGAATAACAGTTTCTTAAAGATCTGAGAATGAGGCATCTCATCTGGAAGGGCTAATAAAAAAATTCAAGTTGCACAGCATCAGTACAGTCTGAAAGAGAAGCAGATTAATACCAGAAATCTTCCTTCATCAGAACAATGCACTGGACATAAATATAGCTCCATCTGATTACATACTGGCTAGAACTGTTGAGTTGCATGAACATAATTTTTAATGGAGAAAATAGATGGAAATTTAACCCTGAGATTCATGCATCATGAAATCCAAAAACGTTATGAAACAATACGCACTTATGGAGCATACATAAAATGAAAACAACATATCCTCTGATTGAAACTTACAGATATAGATGATAGCTGCAAGATCCCAGATATTACTAAAGGGAATATCCAATCACAAAAGTTGTTTCCTCAAGTTTTGGTAAGATGAGAAAAAAATATCCACAAAAAAAGTATAAAGAATGTCAGCGGGCATAAAGCGTCATTAAAGTGGGAAGCCACAGATATATGACTGGTGGGTGTACTGATTTATATGTAAGTGGAAAATTACCAAATAAGTCCAATATAGTCACATTTTATTTCAAAAGATGAAACTTCTCTAACATGAGGGCTAAATGATATAAAATCTTAAAGAGGACTCCCTATGTCCTTGTGTGGAATCACTATCACTGTGGACAAGGTCATGGGTCAGGAAGAAAGGGGAAAAAACAAATTTCCCATCCCTGTTACCCCACCAGTTAAGGCCAACGTAGCCTCCTGACTTTGTGTGGTAGATGAAACCCAGGTCTGTGGGGGAAGCGCCTTAGTCAAACTGCCCCACACGACTCAGAAGGCAGCTCTACTCTGAATAAGGAACACTTCTTCTGTCTATCCCACTTTCTTCTCATGATGTGTGCATCAGACATAGCGTGGAATCACTTTGCTTTCTCAAATCTTGTAATCTTATGTCAAGGCCAGGTCAGGGACATGGTAGCCATATTCCACACTAGATTAGGTCTGCAGTCTATGGTGTCTGTGGTCAGTTGCTAGATCAAGAGCCAATGGCTCAAAGTATTTGTACACCAGGCCTCGCCAATCAAGAGATTTCCTCCTTCCTGCCAACTGCAGGGGGCTAATGTTGCACACTTATGGGGCAATCCTATGGGGGTAGGCGGCCACCTCTGAACTCGGAGGCGACTGCCTATCAAATGCAGGGCGGGCAGAGGGCGGAGGGGATCTTCTCTGTGCTCTGGCTGCCCTACCTTTGTGGCTAGATGACCAATTTTGGCAGTCTAACTGCAGCGCTTTGGACCGGGGGGGGGGGGGGGCACAGACAGACGACGCATAAGAAGCATCATACTGGCACTTCTGAGGTTTCCTCCCCTCCCTGCCCCCGGGAACACCCCCTTTCCTCCCACTCTGCACTGCTCTTCCAAGTGCAGAGCCAGAGATGATCTATACCGCCTACGAGGCAACAGGGGAGGGGGCGGGGAGGTGGTTTCCTGGGAACAGACCTCAGAACACAGGCTCTGAGGTCAGTTCCTGAAAACTGAATAATCCCATGGCTGTCTAGTGACCATAGAATTGCACCCTTATATGCCGTTGTGTACCCAAAGAACACCCAAGAATTGCTCCAGGTAGGACTAGGTCCCTACCCCCATGCTATGACATTCCTAATTCACATTCCAGAGTCCCTGACTGTCCTGCCCTAAGTGCTGGGAGACAGGAGGATGCAATCTGATGGCAGAACTGTAGAAAAAGCACTCTCTGTTCCTCCCAAAGTTCTGCTATTGAAGAATTAGGAAGCAACAAAAAACATTTCAGAATTGTGAGCCCAGGCTTCAGATCTCATGAAGACATATCAGCCACCAATAAAAATAATAATATTTCTGCGTTTTAAAAAATTGTCATCTATGTGCACGGAGCTCCACAAAGAACAGTGATGGCAGGTCCCTACCCTAAGAGGCTTACAATCTAAAACAGACACAGAAAAACAACAGAGGAAGTAGGGGAATAACAGAGGGGAAATGGAGGCATAGGTAAGCAGAGGAATTAGTCTTTTGATAGAGGGATGTGAAGAAGCTTTTATTCCATCCTTCACACAGCAATATTTCCAATGTGATCCAAAGGTTAAAGTCCTTTTAAGCTTTTCACCAGGTCTTGTTCGGTAAAAAGATTTTAATACATCACTCTTCTCCCTAGATTCTGCTACCCCATACTCAAAATCTTTCCAAAGAAAAGAAGAAGAAGCTATAAAATGTAACCCTGGTATTTATGTATAACACACAGTCTGATATATAACACTGCAACAAATGCATGAAAAATACAACTTAGGAGAAACTTCCACTTCCACATAGAAAGAAAAGGAGAGTAGAAATATCAACATTTCTACCCCAAGAATTCTTCAGAAAGAAATATAATGCTAATTTGTATTACTCATGTTCAGTGTGCATTTTTGTCAATTTATTCCATTACCACCACCCTTCAGTTCAGGGAAACATATGATCCGAGGGCAACAGGATACTTAAACACTGCACCCTGCACCCCAAATTTTCAAATAACTTCTCCTGCTGTCATGATTATCTGCTGTACTCTTGCTCTGCTCTTTCACAGTGCTTCTTTAATTTCTGTTCTCTTGTAAAATCTGAATGCGTATTTCCTCATGAAAGCAATCAGGACTGACTGCAGAGGTCCCCAACCTTTTGGGGTCGGGGGGCACATTTGGAACTCTGAGTGTGTATCTTGGGTGCTCTCACAAAATGGTTCCTATGGGGGGCTTGCCCATTCATAAAACGGTTACCCTAGTGGCATGGCCAGTCACAAAGCATTCATTTTCCAGAAGGCAAAATGGTGAGACTGAAACAAAAATAACTTGCCCAAGAACCTAAATACAATGAGCGTCTGAGCCCCAAAACACAGAACTACTCTTTTGTTCCCAAATAAACATTGTGCCGGAGAGAAGCAATTCGCTTTGCAGCATGGCGGCCTCCCAGTTAAAAGAAAGAAGGAAAATCAAAATCAAAAGGGACACAGAGTCTGGTGGGCACCAGATGAGGCATCACATTGGAAACTCCAGATAGTTTGTTCAATAACAGATTTAAAATAGATTTTTTCTACACAGCTTCTCTGTAATAAGACCTCCTAAGGTTATGCAGAGGCACAATAAATATTTTGAGGATGTCTGTTAAAACAGTTTTTAATTATTTTCTTACATGAGTACTAAACTGTGGGGTGTGTTTTTTTTAGAACGTATGTCTTAATTTAATTGTTGAGTGCTATATTGTTTTTATCATATTGCACACCACTTTGCTTGTCATCTATCCAGCAGTATTAATTGGGTACTTCATGGCCTGTTGCAAGATATAATATTTTGGTTTATGCTGTTTTGAAATGTGATTAGGATCTAGTAATTAAGAACTGTATGTTTTGATGAACTGTTAATGGATTGTTATTTAATACGTTGATATTTATGTATTGCCTTATTAATTGTTGTATTCAGCTGAGTTACTGCAGACCATGGGTGAATTTGCATGTTAACAGTAAAACACCGTTTAGAGTTACATGCATCAGCTCCTGTAATATGGACAAGTTTCCACACATATACCACAATCCCATTCCAATCCCATATATACAATCTCATGAGTTATGAAACAGAAGTTCCTATTTTGATTCTGTAATCACATTTTTGAAATTATACCATGACCTACACTGGGCTTTGCCACGAAATCTCCAAAAACCTTTTGCTCCCTAACTTACAACTCCTACTCTCATTTCACAAATGCACACTCTGTTCTAGAGAATGGCCTAGGCCAGCAACTCAACTTTTCCGAATGTTGCATGTTCTGCTCTAACACTGCTTCTGATTGTAGCTCCAACAAACCTCACTAAATCTGAACAGGTACAGAGATACAAAGAAGTAAGTACCGAGCCAAATTTTCCGCTCATTTATGGTGTCCTAACAAAACAATAGTGACATAAAATGTTTATGATCAGTTCTTTAAGAAGGTTCTGTCTCCACTGACACACAGTATAATTAGCAGACATCACCCTCTGCCAGGGTATTTCCAGCTAAATGTGTCACCAAAACCTCACAGAATGTATTATCCTCGCCGGGGCATGGCAACGTAACTTAAATCATTAACACAAGTGTGCGTAATTTTAATAATATGTTCCGACAGCACATTCTGGGACTTATTTATTTTTTTGGGAAGTTGGTATACAAAGACTGGCAGGATCCGAGAAAGATAAAGACTACAACGGCCAATGACAACAACAAAAGCCAAAATAAGCCTTGCTGGCTGCAACTCGGTTTGCCTCTCTTGGCCGAGTTTTCGCTGATCGGAGTGGCAGCTTCCCCTCCCTTCTTTCCGAAAACAAGCAGGACAAGTGGTATTTGGCAGGTGGCTGTTCAGATGCCACAAATGCATGGCAAGCCTCTGAGATATCTTGGCAGACGGCCACATTCTGTGGCTATTTCTCCAACCATAGGAGGCACGAGGGCCGGGGGGGGGGGGGGGCAGACTTGGCATAGAGTTTTCCAGAGCAGTCACTGCAAAACTCCTACTATGCAAATTCCAAGACTGAGTACAAGGCAGAAGTGGATCTGATCCCCAGCACATTAAATAAGTCCTTCAGCAACAACAGAAACCTATTTCACGGCAATATCCAGCTGTTGGTAAGAAAATGTGTATATATATGTATGTCTGTATGTATGTGGGAGGGGTAGAGCACCTTTACGGGCACAAAGGAAGGTGTCTGGGGGCGTATAGATGCCCATGGGAACCACATTGCCTACCCCTGCTCTACATCTATGTATCTATATTGGGTATCCAAGTCTTGTAACATTTGTGGGAGCCATTCAAAAGCAGTGTTTGAACAGAACAGGCAGCATTCTGAAGGGTGAACTCCATACCAATTCCTGTATAGATAGTATACAGGAAACTCTAGAAGTTGTAATTGAGAGACAGAGATAAGTATGCCTATGCCATATGCTTTCTCAAGAACTACAAGTCCCATAGTAACTGCTGGCATTTCCTGTGCACAAATAGGAAAAGACATCTACAGATCTGCAATATCTAGGAGCCTGGATTCACCATAAACTTACCCACAAAGAAAGAGTATCAGAAAAGACATGGATTTGTTCATGTTCTTTCTAACCCAGGTCTTTTTTCTTTTTTTCTTTTTTAACACTTAAAGGCTCCATGGATCTGCACTAAAATCAGTAATGCGCTTAGGCTCTTGCATGCAACTGGACTTGGGCTGCCAGGGGGTCTGAGGAAGCAATATAAGTAGACTGGTCTTTGCTGCCACCTCATAATGTCAACAGATAGCATCTTTGGGTAGCTTCCAAAAACCTATCGCTCACGACACTAGTGCCTTGAGTCCTCTCTTCCAGTACGCTTAGGCTTTGTACTCCTAAGAGTCCATTAGAATCTATATGGATATATATTAAGATTGGGGTGTGTGTGTGTCTACAGGAACACAAAGAAAAGGCGTGAATTTGGCCTCTAGATTAGGAAAACAGCTTGACTTAATTTTCTGCAAAGAAATTCACAAAGAGCAGATAAGAAAGACGCAGCCCTCAAGACGTTTCCACACATAAGCAAGTGGAACACTCGCCGCAAACCCCACCCTTGTTTTCTTCCCACACACAACCTCCCAGACTGAAAATTTCACCCTGAAGTGACACATTACACAGCGATGAGAAATGTGTGTGGCAGCAGTGTGGAAAGCAGGTAGGTAAGAAAGTAGAGTTCAAGAACGCTACAGATTTGCTGACTTTGTGCTGCACAGACGTGAGGAAGGGGGAGGCACTCTGAAGGAAGCTAAACGCAAAACCAAGGGAGAAATGAGCAGAATAGAATGCTTGGATGATCTTATAACGTTTGTCCCTCATCAGCACGTACATTTTCAATGGCAGTGGGTGAGTGGATTTTGAACGGAACAAGGCCCAGAACCATTGATACTGTTCTCTGACTCTTTAACCCCATCTACCTAGTGTAGAAAATGAAGCTCTGTTAACAGTTTTCCTTTTATGCACCTCAGTTTTTCACCCCAGTTTGCCTGCCTTTCGGACCTTCACAGGAGTAATACACAAACAGGGAACTCTGGTACAGCCTCTGTTGTTGTGGCGGTTAGAGGTCCTTTGCAGCTCCATACAGAAGAAAGGAACCAAGATGTATGAGTCTGTGGTATTGGGGAGCAGGGGGAGGTGGTTTTGCAGAGGGCCAGATGGGAACACCTGGGAGCTGGATTTTATTTATTAGACGAATACTCTGCCTTTTCTTTGAAGACCTCAGACCAGCTTATATACAGCTCTCCCATTCAACCAGCTCACATAACTGGGCCTGGCTTAGCTTCAGCAGTAGGAGCGCAATATATGGCTTCAGACAATTTTTGAGCACCCAGGCCACCAATGAACTATCCCTACCGTATGTGTTTATTCCAGACAAAATGCTAACCATCTGACATACACTGCAATCTCTTGGGCTATTGCTTCTTCCAATAGTACCCAGCTTGGATTTGCACCCGGATTTGTCCAAGCCACATCCCCAGACCTAATGCGTCTGCTGGGGAAATCCTACCTAAGCCCAACCCAAGCACACCAGTGCACTGTGTGATTAACTCAGAGGTAGAAAAGGGCATTTTGCCCCCATATTGTGTATGTCCAGTTCTCAAATCTAAGCAGGTTCCTAGCTTATGCTTACATACACGAGGGACAATGTTTCTCTTCCAGGCAACTCTCTAGAGAAAAGAGGTCCAAACTTGAATCCTGCATACTTAGTAGAAGGGAGGTTGCAAAACCAATCAGTTCCTAGGAGGCAGGGATACGTAGCAGTCACCTCATCCAGTGGAAGCAGAGTTTCCCACAGTCAGGTGGGCTGAAAGACTGCCTCAAGGGCAGTCTTTATGCAAACAGGGCCACGTGCCATAAGGGACATTGCACTTGGAAACCTTTGATCAGAGCAACTGACCAATTCAAAAGGAGGGGAGGAAAAGCTGGGAATCTTTTCTGCCTCCCATGAGGAAACTCCCTCTGCCCCTGCTAGACATGACGCTTCCTAAGCAGGACTCCTGGAGCTAGGTTATTAGCATTCAAGTGGTCTGCCTGACAGGCAGGCTTGCTGGCTTCTTAGGGCACCAGAAAGGTAACTAAGAAGTCCAAATGGAGTTTAGAGATTTTTACACCTGGGAGAAAAATGCAGCTTTCCCCTGACAACTCCCTTCCACTAACATTCAGTACAGTCTCCAGGGAAGCAGAGTCATCAGGGACTGGCTTAGCATCACTTCGCTTGTGCTCCCAGAGAGTAAGAAGGGAGCAGAAAACACAACTGCTCCTGCCCCACACCAATCCACCCTCACGGGAGTGAAAAGAATATGCATCCGTGCAGCGAGCAGTGGGAAGCTGAACAGCAAACCCAGCTTATCCATCCACAAGGCCACAACCTTTTAAACGCTATAAAAGCAGCAGCAGCGTGGGGCACACATGAAAAAGCAGGGGGAGGGGGAGAAACGAAGCTTTGCCATAAAAGTTCAGAGAGCTGAAGACAAGGCAGCTATCTTTCAGGAATATATGTTCAGCTCTCCTTTTATGCCCACCAAGAAATTACATAGCGGCCTATCAATACTGGATTTGGAATCTTTTGATCGGCTCTGGCCATTAAAAAAAAAATTGAAAGGATATATTAGAGAGATATAGAAGGTACTGTAGAGGGCAACCAGAAGATGTGGACTGTAGGAACGTTAGCTATTCAAAAAGGTTGGAAAGATGTTATCTATACTCCTTTGAAACATTTTAATCTTTCTTCCCCTTTGAATTATATCCAGGCACAGGTCTGAATGGAATAGAGAGAGGACAAATGCTATACAACGTCTTGCACAAGTGTCAAATTCGCTTAGAAGGGAAATGAACTTAATCTAAAAGAAAGTTAAAATGAATTTGGAAGACACCTGCCCCATACCGCTCTATCTGAAGCCTTTAAAAATTTGCCACTGATTATTCTCTAAATTTAAAAAAAATCCTATAAAAGGTTACAATGTGGTGGGTCATAAATTATAGAGGAACATAATTGGAGTTATCTATACACACCTACAAGAAAGAGAAAAGGAAATGGAATGAGGGGTAGAGCAGAAGAGCAATTTAATAATCTTTTCCTATCATTCTTGGTTCCGTGCTGACTGTTCAGTTGCTTTCCCAAGAGAAAGCCTGGCATTAATAAAAGCCAAGCAGTTTGGAAGGACATAAGCCTCTGGGCTGGACTACTCATCCTGTTGCTTTTTTAGGTCCTCCCACCTCAAATGAAAAGCGTTCTGAACAGGTGCATACACTGAGCTCTTTTTGCCTGCAAAAAAATAGGAGGTTGTCAGCACATCACTGGGGATGCTGAGTGATCACATAAAACACAACAGGAAGGGAGGGATAAGCAGGAATGAAGGTTGGAAGTAACATTATCTCCTTTCTACCGGGGTGAGTCAGAGATAATTTGGAACTTTTCTCTAATTTATTGTACACTTTCACTTGTTTGTGCAGCAGCTGGAGGTAATCTAGATGTTTACCATCATTCACTTTCTCTATTTCCCAAGGATCCACAGCTAGGTTTTCTTCATTTCCATCATTCTTCAAACTAAAAGAAATGGTAGCCCAATTCTCATTGTTAACAAGTCTCTATAAACTGCTCCCCCACAGTTCCATTCCACATCACTTTGGTAATTCCTGAAGCTGCAATCACCGACGATTATGCTGTTAGTTTCTGTGTTAGGGCTGAGCTACCACTCTCAATTTCGCTGCTGCCAACTCGTGTGCAAAATACCAACATGATCAGTGTGACCTGACATGATTCAGAACACCGTATGAAACTTGGCAGATGTGGAACCAAACCACAAATGGAGGAGGTTTTCAGCAACTACCCAACTGCATCAGTAACATGAAAACTGGAATAGAAAAGTTATATCCTATGTCTCTTGATCCATGCCACCAACTCAGCAAAACCCTCTCTGATCTTCATAATGAAACACAGGGAAATGGAAGCAAACCTTATGAGATAACCAAGCCCTATTTAGATGTGACTGGGGGAAGGGTGGTTAAGGGAACTATGGTGGCAGGAAAACCACGACGCATGCGCCCATCACACGACCTGGAACTGCACAGCGCGCTGTGATTTACTTACCCATCCCTGCAGAATAGTTAGTTCCCTGCACTCCCACCACCGGTTATCCCAGTGGCCGTTGCACCAGGAAAATGTGTGCACCGGCTGCTCCATCTGTCGCTATGCAACAGCAACCATAGAGTCCAGCCGCTATGCCTAGAGCATCACTGGATGTGCAGGACGCTCTAGGCTGTTGTCTCTATAGTCATAGCCTAGAAACCACCCAGAGGCCATTTTAACTATTGGCGTTACGCCGCATGTAATGGTAAACCACCCTGGGGGCCCTTAACCCTGCTGCATGGGGATGGTTACCCAGTTTGGTTTATCATCTCAACCATCTTTGTTGAGATTCCCCCCCCCCATGACATGCTAAGCCACCATGGTTTACTTAATGCTAACCATGGTGGCTTAGAATTACATGTGAACAGGCTCAATCTAAATTAAGAAAGTGTTGTGACATTAATACCAGGTTATGCAAATAACTTTTTACTGGTTTATGTGATAAAAGTACTAAATTACATTTATTTTCTCCCCAAAGAATGTATACACTAACCAGTATCCTATTCCTAAACTCCAAGGGGCTATGGCAGGGGTAGGCAACCTTTTTGGACCTATGGGCACACTTGTCTTTTTTTTTTCTGGGCCCAAGGGCACATTTGTTCCTTGGTCATATGGGCCTGCATGCACGTATTTTCAGGATTCCCTCTTTTCTTGCCCCGCCTTCTGGAATTCCCTATTTTCTTCTGCCCCCCACTCCAGGATTCCCAGTCTTCTTGCTCTCTTCTTCCTCCCCCTCCTTCCTGCTGAGGGTTTCCTTCCCCCACTACCTCTCTTCTCACCACCATAGTTCCACCACACTTACCCCAACCACTGCTTCTGCCTCCTGCTGTGCTCACTTTAGCAGTGAGGAAACATGGCAAGAGGCAGAAATGGCAGTGGGATGTGCAGGGCAGGACAAAAGGGTGAGACAATGGGAGGCTGGCAGGCACCGTGTTGCCGACCCCTGGGTTTTACTGCTGTAGATGACATCCTACCAAAAATTTTGTTTCTTATTCCTCTGCAAAGTATAAGAGCAAAGGAAGTTTATATATGCAAATCTGCATTTTTCTTGTTGTTGTATGCGGGGCAGTTATGTTTTTACCTATCTGCTCCTGTTTAAAGGACAGCCACTGCAGTTACTTAGGAATTTGCTGCCACTCATGTACCAAGACTTCCAAGATCTATATAGTTCATCACTGAAGTAGAAATACTGCAGAAGTATTTTACAAGGGGTATTAAAACACTGCTAGTTCATGCTTTATCCCAAGCTAACACAGTCATTTTATAAATGCCCAATGCCAAAAGGAGCTCTTATAAGCATATCTGCTGGCTCCCACACACTCAGTTACTCTTTTTTATTTTTTATTTTTTGAATAACAATCTCATTGCCTTTGAAAGTCAATTGGTGAGAGCCATTAGGTTGGTGACTACCAAAGACAAGGCCTTCTCTGTGGCGGCCCTCTATCTGTAGAATACTCTACCCAGGGAGATATGCACGGCCCCTCTTTGCTGGCTTTTAGAAGAGCCCGAAACCCCCCCCCCCTTTTTTTTACTCCTGTCTGCTTTGGAGTGATTTTATTGCACAGTGTTTTAAAGTTGTTTTATATGCTGTTGTTATTTTAATGTGACTTAATACTGTTTTTGTATTGTTTTAATAGCTTGTAATTTTATACTTCCCAGTAGTAACGTATGGCTGTGAGAGCTGGACTATAAGGAAGGCTGAGCGCCGAAGAATCGATGCTTTCGAACTGTGGTGCTGGAGAAGACTCTTACGAGTTCCCTGGACTGCAAGGAGGTCAAATCAGTCAATCCTAAAGGAAATCAACCCTGAGTGCTCATTGGAAGGACAGATACTGAAGCTGAAGCTCAAATATTTTGGCCACCTAATGCGAAGAGAAAACTCTCTGGAAAAGACCCTGATGCTGGGAAAGATCGAAGGCAAAAGGAGAAGGGGACGGCAGAGGATGAGATGGCTAGATAGCATCACGGATGCAATGAATATGAACTTGAGCACGCTCCGGGAGAGAGCGCAGGACAGGAAGGCCTGGCGTGCTATGGTCCATGGGGTCACGAAGAGTCGGACACGACTGAACAACAACAACAACAACAACAATTTTATACTGGTTTATCTGTTTGTTAATAAGCCATCTTGGGAGGGTGAATACCCTAAATGGCAATATAGAAATCTGTTAATAAAATAGAAATCTATAATAAAATAAAATCCCTTCCAAGACTAGAGGGATTTTAGTAGCTAAGGTGCACACAGTAAAAGTGAGGGCCACGTAGAGAGTTAGTTTAAGAGAAAATGGGCCTCTTCAGAAGAGCTTATATCGCAGCCCAGTTTCAACAGGACATGGCAAACCTCTTTCATTTCAATATCCTCATGATGCAATGGCTTTCAATAAAGGGAAACCTCAAATGTCTAAGAAGAGGCAGAACATATGGCCTTGGGTGTTCCAGTTAATTACTAAGTTGTGTTGCAACAGTTTGGAGCAAAACTGTATTTTTGTTGCCCCCTGCTGGCTTTTCCCTCCCTTTTCTCAGGGACTCCTTAGGAAATAAAGATTACTGCATACCACTGAGAAAACTTGGAACAAAGACTCTGAAAATAATAATAAAAAGGAAGCTTCTGTTTTGAACATTACTGGCATTGTTCTTGCATATAGAGTGGACAAATATTTTTCTTGGCCCATATAGTGTAAAAGGGCCTGAACACTAAGTTTCAGGAATAGTTGGGGACTGTATTTGTAATGGTTTCTATCCTTTTTTTAAAAAAGTGTCTATGTCTCACTCTACCAAAACAAACAAACAAATTAGCAAAGCAGTCTGGATGGCAATGAAACAGAACAGCTTTCCCCAAACTGATGCCCCCCAGCAGTGTTGGACTAGAACTCTCTGCATCCCCAGCCAGCATGACCAATGGCCATGGCTGAACTAGAAAAACTTGCTGCAAGAACCCGACAGTGACCAGAGAGACTCTGAGATGGGAACAGACAGGTAAGTTCCTGCTGTCCAAAAGAGAAGACTGCCATTTCATTTTTTTTTAAGGCACCCGATTGTCGTAAAGTGATCACACATTCCAGTATGCTGTATGTCAAAAAGCTATACAATGGCAGAGGGATGGTTCTTGATCTTACCAGCAGAACCACCGCCTGCAGGTTGAAAAATCACATCAGGCACAGCTCAGTGGGGATGGGCATTCACTGGTGACAAGGCATGCAGTATCAGTGGCAGGGGACACCAGCGCACATCACTCCAATGTTTCCATTTAGATTACATCTGTTTGCCTGTGACTGATGTGGGAGTCGAATTAGTATCCAACCCCAGTGTGCAGATAGGAAGAAAATTCACAAATGCTGCTAATGCCAGCTTCTCACACCCTGAACATCTGCCTCCTTCTAGACCCCCATCTTAACATTCCACGGGGAGCAGCTGCAGACCTACTTTTAGAACCACAGAAATTTATGGCAGCCCTATCTAGTGAAGATGGTCTGTTGACCATACCGCATTTGCCTGGGGTTCAATACACAGCATCCTGAGAGAGGGCATTCTTGGTACATGCACCCCGATTGTGAAACTCCTTGTCATATACAGTCAGCACTGAGTCTTACAAGCTCTCAGGGCCAACTAGATATCTATTTCTTCACCCAGGCTTTTGATTAAATCTGTGTTGCTGCATCTTGTGAACTTGTTTATCTGTGTTTCTGCTCTCCCATGTTTCACTGGTCAATGTTTGTAAGATTTTACTGTGCTTTGCTGGCTTTGAATCCTGCTTTGGGATTATTTTATAATGAAAAGTAGGTAATACATTTTATTTTACAAAAATAGAACTTGTTCATATTTGTGGTTTATTCCTAAGCCAGGTGTGGGCAACTTCGGGAGGTCCAGCGGCCATTTTCACTGTAAAGGAGAGGGGGGAGCATTTAAAAAATAAAATAAAAACAAAATGACATCCTTCGCTGCTAAAGAGTACCAAAAGGGTCAAGATTAGCTTGTTTGCAAGCTGTCTTTGATCCTTTGGGAATCCCATGGCAGCTACGAATGCCATTTTGTTTGCAAAAACAAAGGTGGGGGGGGTGTTAGATTTTGGGAGGTGGCAGGTTTTGGAATACAGGCTGCATGTATTCCATCTCTCCCCTAAGCAATGCGTCTGCAATGCATTCTTAGCTAAGGCCTGAGAGGAGCTGGCATGGCATCCTTACCTATATAAGTGCAGCCAAGGATACTATGGGCCAAACAACGCTGAACAGGGAAGAAAGAGAATGTGAAGGGCATGCTCACTTCCATCTGTGAATGCACCTGGTTATATTCAGGATTTTTCCCTCATGGGTTGCACCTTACAAAATTAAGAGACAGATGGGGGGGGCATGTTGGTGAGAAGGATGTTCAAAAGGAAACCAATGCCAATGTGCACATGCTGGGGGGGGACCCCCAAACATTGGGAGGATGGCAGAGGTTGGACTGGTGGATTGCAGGGGCCACATGTGTCCCATCCCTGCCCTAAGCCTTTATCCCATTCTACCCCAGAGCTCCCCCGCCCCCCAAAAAGGAATTGCACGAAGTTCCCAAATTTTGTGGGTTTTTTTAACCCCAAGGTAATTTAAAGAGCAGCTCTGAGGGAAGCCTATGAGAGCTTAACTCTAAATACATTCATACAGTCAGGGCCAGAAATATTGAAACAAGGATAACTGTTTTGGCAGTTGGCCTCTGTATACTACCACACTGAAGTTGGAAGGAAACACACCCAGATGGGAGCGAAGTCAGGACTTCCAGCTGTAATTCAAGGGGTTCGACAAAAGTGGGGCACTAACCATTCAGGAAGTACAGCCAGTGGCATACACGCACATCCATGATTGGTGGCTCATAAGTAATGGAACAAACCAACATCATTTCAAACTTAAGGATCTCCTTTAATACCGGGATGAAAATCCTTTGCAGCCAATGACTGCCTGAAGTCTGGAACCCATGGACATGACCAAATGCTGAGTTTCCTCCCTCGAGATGCTTTGCCAGGCCTTTACTGCAGCTCCCTTCAGCTGCTGCTTGTTTGTGGGTCTTTCTGCCTTCAGTCTTGTCTTCAGTAAGTGAAAAGCATGCTCTATTGGATGGAGATCAGGTGACTGACTTGGCCGTTGAAGAACATCCCACTTCTTTGCCTTGAGAAACTCTGGGGTAGCTTTTGCTGTATGTTTTGGGTCATTATCCATCTGCAATATGAAGCGGTGTCCTATCAGTTTGGCAGCTTTCTGTTCTTGAGCATTACCAGTGGTTTGCACCTGGTTGTGAAGCCTCTGTATTTACATTCATAAAACCGTCTCTTGATGTAGATGTTGACAATGACATGCCTACCTCCGCAAGAGTGTTCTTGACCTGGCTAGATGTTGTGAAAGGGTTCCTCTTCACCAGGAGCAGAATTCTGCGGTCATCCACTTTAGTTGTCTTCCGTGGTCTTCCAGGCCTTTTGCTGTTGCTGAGCTTGCCAGTTAATTCCTTCTTTTTCAGGATGTTCCAGACTGTTGTATTGGCCACTCCCACTGTTTTTGCTATCTCTCTGATGGGTTTATGTTGTTTCCTCAGCCTAAGGATGGCCTCCTTCACTTGCATGGACACCTCTTTGGACCTCATGTTGGGAGTTCCAGTGAACAGCTACCAAATGCAAATGTAACACTCAGAACCACCTCCAGGCCTTTTCTCTGCTTGATTGGTCATGGGGTACCCAGGAAACAGGCCACACCTGGCCATGCAGCTGCTTGTCAGCCATTTGTTCCATTACTTATGAGCCACCAACGAGGGTGTGTGTGTATGCCACTGGCTGTACTTCCTGAATGTTTAGGAATGCCACTTTTGTCAACCCCTTGAATTACAGCTGAAAGTCCTGACTTCGCTCCCATCTGGGAATGTTTCCTTTCAACTTCAATGTGGTGGTGTACAGAGGCCAACTGCCAAAACAGTTATCCTTGTTCCAATATTTCTGGCCCTGACTGTATATAGCTGTACAAACAGATGGTACATAGGCAGCTTTTATGGCAAAGGGGATAGATGTCCAAGGCAGCTTGGATGCTGTAATAACACATATTATATACTGGAAACAGTACCCAATGATAAAGGAATAACCCATGGCAGCTTCTTGAGAAGCCTCACTAATAACTAGCAGAGTGCACCAATTGGAACTGAAGGACCAGTCTATGCAATCCTTTGTTTCAGTGGGAACATAAATCAATTGCACCTGATTTTAAACAGTGTCCCAAGTGGCCCTAAGAGGCATGTGTTGTAAATCCCAGGTGGGGGACAGGTCCCCCAAGATTTCACCCAAGGTGGCCTGGTTCAGATGCAACACTGCCCAGTCTCCTAACAATGATCGTATGATTGGAAGTATCCAGCAGGTTCACAAATATCTCCCTTCCTTCTCATGCTGGTATTCCCTCATCCCTTTTAGTTTCAGAGTTAACTATAGTCAGAGTTATATCTAACCATAGTTAGTCCAAATCCATTCCTAAACATGGAGATAATCTTTGATGTGGCACTAACTATGGTTAGTGAAAATGCTGGTACATAGGTAGCTCTGAAAGCGAAAGGGGAGAGGTACTCCTCATGCAAAAAGGGAGGTGTGTATAAGCCTGTGGGGCACTACCAAATGCCTAAGCATGGTTAGGAATTCTGGCAGCATTACATCTATACTGACCTCCAGGGGATTTTTTCCAGCAGTTTTCTTTCCTGCACTTTTCCATATCCAACTCCACATTGATGTTTAAACTTAGTTCAACAAGATTAGCAGCGTGAGGATGAAGATTGCTATTGTAATGCAATTAAGAGAACCTTGATGTACAAATGCATGCAGTGTGCACGCCTGTAGGTCACAGTCTTAGAAGGGGAAATTACTATACCCAGCCTTTGGAAAAGATTTCAGGTTTTGATTCTCAATGGCCTTCAAAGATTAACACTGCTTAGAAGAACCTCTGTGAGAATCCAGTGTAATTAAAATAATTTCTAATACCCCTAATTCCTAACAGAGCATTCCTCTTTCTAAATGTATTAACTGTACTCATTTCTACTACTGTTTCAAACCAAAACTGTACTTTTCAAATATATAAGTAAATTAAGTGACTTTCTTGGTATCTTTACAAACTCACGTATGCACTGATGGCAATTTAATTGCTATGGGATTTCCCCTCAAAAACTAAAGTTTGCACTCTTTTTAAAATGGCTAAAACGAACACGAATTCTCAACATGAATACAAATTCAGCAATTTATTTCCTTTTCAACTCTGTATTGTGCATACTGTGAGATCCAGTATGAATTTCTATTGATGTAATGAAATGATTCATGCAATTTGGGACTTTGCAAATCGTAATTCCAATACGTAAGAATTATGAGCTGCAAAGTTAAATTCATAACATACACCGTAAGATTGTAAAGCAAATCATTTATACTGAAGCCAACTATTAAATAAGATATTATAGATTAGAAATAGCTATCGCATTGGTCTTACATTTTAAAATGCAAAACTAAGTTAAGGTGATAGAACCTCAGCATACTAGGTCTCCTAGGAATTCTGTAGTCATAAATCAAAAAAGGAAACATTAATAACCTCTTTGACAACTTTTCCTGAAAAGCTCCCCAATGCATTCAAATATGAATTTGAAGTGCAGAACTTTGTGGAACAGAAACTTTTGCTTTAAATATTTGTTTCAGTACTAGGTATCAATTCTCCCTTCTTTTAAGGATCTTTCTTCACATTTTGAAAGTAAAATTCCTATTGACCTATGAACAACCAAGACTCCTGCGGCATCTTAAAGATGAATAAATGTATTGCTCCATAGACTAGAGCCCACTTTGTCAATTCATGAAGTGTTGTCCTCAGCGTTAACTTTCATGCCTCTGACAAAGTGGGCTCTAGTCCTCAACAGACCAATATGGCTACTCCCAAGCCACATCCCTTGTCACCAAAGTAGAAAACATTATGGCTGGGATCCAACAAGCTACCTCAGATGTACCCAAACATTGGGCATGCCCAGTGGTATTTTTTACTCCCCCCACTCTTTAACAACACACTTTCCCTGCAGTGTTACAAACTGCTTTTGAAACTCCCCTCCAGTGCAAAAGCAGTTTGCCATGCTACAGAAAAGGGAGACTCCTAGTGTACCACTAAACACAGCTCCACTACTAACCTCTGGCGCAACAATGACCTGAGCACACAATCCATTATAGAGGAGATGTACAAAGAAGCTGTCTAAGCCCTAATGCCAACAGCAATTTCAGCCTGTACTTCGCAGCCCCTTCAAGCCACAGAATATTGTGAAATTTCAGACAACGTATATGGTGCTATCTGTTACATAACAGGATTTCGCATACTATACATTACTGGCTTGCCTTTCCCTAGCTGAGTGTGTCAAATTAAATATGACTTTGCAACCAACCACCATTTTGGATTCAAAGCAGCCACCTGATATTGACACTCCACAGATGTTGCATGAGCATGCAGACATAATTGTACAGTTCTTTGGATCTTAGCCTCTGGCTAGATCCATATTCTATTTGTTATGGCTTGGTTTTTATGGAAAATGTGCACACATAAGAAAGCCTGACTGGCAGATATATTTTCACCCCATCACCTCTTGGAACACTGCCAGACATAAAGAAAACAGGCTGGTGCTAAGTGTAGAAAATAAGTTGGGTTTGTTTGTTTGTTTTTTGCTTTGTTTGAACGATTACAACAGACATTATCCCACCAAAGTTAACTGCCTTCAATTTCAACAGATTTCAGTGGGAGATTTAAAATTTGGGCTTAACTCTTTCCCTGCAGTCAACGGGACTTGAAAGTACTTATTTATGTTATTTTACTACTCTTGTAGTACAAGTACCCTTCTATGCCATATGGCAGAAACGAACCCTAGAAATTCTAACAGATAGATACCACTTATCCCTATTAATATGTACACTGACTGAGCTGACCTACAGTGCATGTATCACAAGCTTGTTGATTAACACTGCTCATTAACGTTTAAGGGTTCTACGTTCTAGCCTCTCAAGTCCTCACTCATGAAAAAGACAAAGTTTTGTAATTAATGACACCCACATCCGTGCTCATCACTTGCTCTCATTCTGATCCAATTTTGTATCATCAGCAAATTAACTAGATCACAACTGTTCTAAAATACAGGTTGCTTATACACACCAAAACAACAGACATTCTCCCAACTGTGTATGTACTGTATGAACTCCACACTTTATACTCCATTCAGCTGGACATAAAAATCCATCTCACATATATCCCCTGCTTTCTATATATTTCTAAGCAATCTCTTATCTATTGCTTATGTATCACAAGCAGTATGAAATTTAAAAACAATCCAGGGTCATGTAGCTGTGCAATTCCCATCTAGAAATTCAAGGGCATATCAAGTCACTAAAAAGGTAAAGGTGTCCCCAGCCAGTCGTGTCCGACTCTAGGGGGTGGTGCTCATCCCCGTTTCTAAGCCGAAGAGCCAGAGCGGTCCAAAGACGCTTCCGTGGCCATGTGGCCGGCATGACTGAACACCGAGGTGCACGGGATGCTGTTACCTTTTCCGCCGAAGCGGTACCTATTTATCTACTTGCAATTTCTTGCTTTCGAACTGCTAGGTTGGCAGGAGCTGGGACTGAAGACGGGAGCTCACTCCGTCACGCAGCACTCGGGTCTTGAACTGCTGTCCTGCCGACCTTCTGATCTGCAGTTCAGCGTCTTAACCACTAAGCCACCGCAGCCCCATCAAGTCACTACCACAGACCAAATTAATACGTCTTGGACCAGCACCATAAAGTCTACAAATTATTGGAGGGATTTCTTTCTTTAGCAAGTAATGCTGAGAATGTCAATTTGATTATTTGAACACCTGTAATCTGACAGTCTCCTTAGTAGGTTGCTTCCATAATTGTCAAAAATAATTTGATTAATAAACCTATTAGTTAAGGGTGAGTGGGTATTTGCAACACGTTCCCTTATTTTTTAAACTGATCTGGCTAACAGAGACATCCTTCCTGACAATACGTGGGCTGGTTGCTTATTATTAGAAAGCTCTAACCAAGAAAACATTATTTTAAAAGAAAGAAATCCCCCCCCCCCCCATTAAACATTTTGAGAAGATACACATGGCTTCTCTAATAGTATCCTAGAACTGCTTCACACTTTATGGCTTTCGGTGTATACTTTTAAGATATTTTTAAGCGTATAAAATATCAGTTTCACTAACATGTACCACACAGGTACACTCATCAGTGAGATGTGACTGGCTACAGCTTCTTGTTGAGTGTACACTTGGTGCCCAGCATGGATTTTGCTCCTGCATAATGTGTGAAGCAGCTCCCAGTGATGACAAAAAAGGGTTTAAATTTTCCATTCACCAAAGCCCACAAGAATTGTTGTACTCATCTGTTTGCTATCAAAAAACCAACTATGCTAACCCACAATAAGGGACAGGATACACCCCCAGCATTGCCCCGTACTAATAATAATAAAAAAGCAATGCCTGTTTTGGTTATTTTATTTATTGGTCTAGTTGTTGTTTAGGATTAGCTATTCTTTCTGACAGTTCACCATTGTATGAGTTCATTGTCAGACACAATTTCCTTGGGGCAGATGGATCTATTGAAATTGAACTGGACATTGAAACGTCTATTGAGAGCAGGAGAGAGTTGGATCCATGGTCTAGCTCCCTTCTGCATCATTTGGATTTTTCAGAAAGTTTAGCTTGGGAAAAAAGTTGTCAGTGGCTCCCTGCCCCTGTACTAAAGCTAAAGATAGAGTACAGTGTGAGCTTGAGATAATGCTTCAAGAAGTGTGTTTTCAGTGTCTCCCAGCTTGCAAGAAGACAATTCACAGATTCTTAAGATCAAGCAGGTTCATCACGATTGACACACTGACACAAAATTCCAGCTAGAGTCCATTCTGCCTTATATATACTTCGTGATAATGCTGTAAGAATAACCCACAAAACTCCAGATTTCCTAGTAGTCCAGGAACAGATACTGCCCCATTTCAGGCAAAAAGCCTCAAATAGCCTGCAATTATTCTAATGAAACAGAGTTAGCATAACTCCCACAATGGTCTCCTCACAGGTGCACTATTTCCTACAGAAAATCACAGAGACAGTGTGGATGTAACATGGACTGTCCTTTAACAATTGTTAAAGAGATGGGGCAGGTAATGGGACTGCATGCTCCCTCCTCCACCCTTCACCACAGTTAAGGGTTATGTTGGCAAACTCATTAGCTATAGTTAATGCTTAACAGGTTCCCTCTTAACCAGAACTTGCTAACCAGCTTCAAAGTCTGGTTTCACAGACTAGTTAAGATTGAGGAAGGGTATGCAGGAATTCGTAGAGAGGTGCTGGGTAGAGGGATTCCATAGCCCATCCCTTAACCATAGTTAAGGAAGAGCTCCATCACATTGGCACTGGCACTAAATGGGCTGACATAAAAGTGAATTAATAAGTTTGTTTCCCCAAATATCACTCACTTCTACCATATTAATGGCGACAGCCAAAAATGGATAATATTTCAGGCTTGTTTCAACTTCAACAACAACAGCAACAACAACGAGAGTCCATCTTGTACTCCTCAGCTGGGGAAGCCTAAAACATACTTTTGTGTCTTTTGTTCTAAAGTAGTGAAGTATTAATAACACAGGACCCCAAGACACTCAATGAAAAATACAGACAAATCAAAATATTAACATGCCAATTATGGGGCTTGAGCATGAATTAGCACAGCTCTCTTGCCATATGTTAACATTCATTTGGATTGTGATTTGCTTATTTGGATAGGGTATTTTCTTTACAAAATGCAAAACTCCTTCTTGATCAAGCTGCTTTTTTTCCTCCCAATAAAGAGAAGAATCTGAGTTCTCCCTCTAACTTTTTTTGGTTTTGTTTTTTTGGAAGCACCTCTTACCATTAGAGTCTTCCACTTCTTCAGCAGTAGAGTGGTTCTTGGAGGCATGTTGAGCATGCGAGGTTACAAGGCTGACAATGCGTGGTCTTGGTAGTGTCAGTGCCTTCCCATGCACTTTCAGGGAGTGCTCTTTCAGCTGGCTGATTGTCATGGTGGAAAATGAGCAGGAGGAGCATTTGTAGGCATGTTCACCTGGGTGAGCGAAATAACAGGCAAGTCATCAGCTCACAAGACGACAGGAAAAAATAGGAAGGAAGGAAGGAAGGAAGGAAGGAAGGAAGGAAGGGGATGGGTGGGGGAAAAATCTTTCTCCTCCTATTGAACTCAGCAGTGAGAATCCCATGGGTTCCTCCTCTGGACAGTCCTAAAAAGAGAGTAAAATCATTTTAACTGTCCTATTTCTATTTGTCTCAGGGCCAATGCATACAACTCCTGCCATTCACGGAGGCTGCCATCATAAACCCATGGTGCTAGCTTCCTGCACATGGCAAGTGGCCGGCTGATTTATCCACAAGTAGAACCTGTCAATTTGGATGCCACCCTAAAGCCACACTGAGGTTGTTTGAGGAGCGAAGTGGTGCAGGGCAGGCAGCATTTGCTTGGGGAAAACAAGTCAACCTCTAAGATTCAAGGAGGGAGACACCAAGGGCTGAAGTGGACACTACAAGCAAGGTGTTCATGTGAAATGGTTCTTGGTAACATGGCTAATGATGTAGCCCTTGCACAGTTGTGCTTCATGTCATGAGGTCAGGGGTGAGGAAAGGCAGATACTCTTACAGAATGCTAGTATCGGAAGAAAAGGTGGGGGAAATGGAATAAATTAAGCTACTCGTTAAGCTTCCTCTCTCTGGAAGTGAACTTCACAGGGGAGAAAAGCCCATTTGTGCTTTCTTGAGAGCCAGAACAGCAGAGTATATATAAATAAAACAGCAGAAACAGGAAAGGCTGTGGAATTGGAGAATGAGCCTGATGTAGGCTCAGAAATCTCTCACAACATTGTTCTCCACAATACATAATTCTGCTTGGTAGCACCTCTTTCCATTAGTCTTCTCTATCATTCTCTAACAGCCATTTTCCCCAGCTGAAACAACCTGACTGATACTCCTTGCTTATACAGATCTAACACAATGAAGTAGGGGCCTCGGAATTAGATTTAGCACAACCAGTACTTGGGTCAGAGCAGGTTTACAATAAGGAGAGCACTTGAGAATGCCACGTACAGTGAAGATTGCAAAGCCAGATGGAAACTGTGCTGTAGGAGCCAAAGGACTGAAGAAAGCCATGCAATTAGGAATTGCGATCCAAGCCATAAAGAAGTTGCAAAAGCTGCTTTTGAAGTCTATGTAGAAACAGTCATAACATGAAAGGTATCGTGTCCAAGATAGGGCCGTGATATGAGATAGCATCCACCAACTGAAAATAATCTCACTTTGAGACCAGCAGCGCAGTTCTAGCACACATTAATGCTTATACTGTGTGGAAAATTGTTTATACAGAGTAAAGCTGCTGCTAAGAAAACCCTGACTTACATAATGAAGAAAAGGGTTTTGCACCAACGTATAAGGGTGCACAGCATTGATAATGTTTTGGGAGGATTGATAACATTTTGGGTTTGTCCCACAAGATCAGGGAGATCCCACCCACATTCAAACTAATGAATAACAGTCGTTCACTTCTCCACAAGGGGGACAGGAGATACTCATGAGAGGGAGAGCACAAAGTAAGCCCTGCTCCTGGTCTTTCCTTGGCTCACTGAACCCGAAACACAAATAGGCTACACAGACCACAATACTGAATGTGTGTTGGAAAAGTATTGTGACAAGAGGAAAATAAATCAAAATAATTTCTTTTAAAAACTTGTCCTGAAATGACTGTATTCGCAAGCAAGCAAGTTTATCAACCATCCTGTTCTAAAATGTGACAGCTCAGACTACTTGATATAGAAAGTGCAGATGCGAAACTCCCCAGCAGTAAGTGAGGGTGGGTTACAGTATCCCCTAGGTTTGCATATGAAAGAGTTCAACTAGAGATATAATTTGCTTGTGAAGTAGAAGGTGAATGAGGCCCTTAAAGTGAATATTGAAACAATTACATAAAACAGCAAAGAGAAGAGCCTCACTCCTCACAAAGCTAGGCATGTGTCACAGGACTGATGGCTACAAGAGAATATTGCAAGAGGCAACCCTCTTTTCTAATACAGACATGTATTACACAATTCCTCCATTAAGACAGCAATACATAACTCAAAATACATCTAATCAAGGCACTGTAGAGATCAGGCCCTCCCACTCTGCCTCTAGTTTACATCACCTGTAAGGCATGTAAGTGGCAACTCTGCACGCAAAGCAGATCCACAGATCTTACTTCCCCACATTACTTTTTCTGTTGGTTAAGGATCACACACGGTTCAACCTATACACATCGGACCCTGTGCTACATACATGTTACATCCAGTGGATGTGGGCGAGCTGAGTCCTGGGATGAACGTAGGTGAATTGGGAAAGGGAAAAGGAATTCTGTTGCCTGGCTAGACATTGCATAAATGCATTTTCACGTTGATACGAATAAGGTTGATGTTACTTCCTTTGCAGACTGCTGCCACAGCTACACTGAACCACTACACCCAAGATGTTAAGGTTTTGTCTACAATGTAAAAAAACAAACAACCCTCCCCCAAATCTTCCTAGTCTCAAATTAACAAATCAGAAAATATAATAGTTTCTACAATTAATTAGCCTAAATCACTAGATAAAGCTGAAAAAGATTAGCTGCATAACATATTTTAGGTAAGGAACCTCACACTAGCCCCCCCACCCCCAGTAGTGGCAGCAGGTCAAAAGAAGAGGCCTAAATAAGATTCGTAGCTATGCTGTTTTATCCAATATATCAGTAATCTGGGTTAGTACAAAAACATGGTGGCGTATCAAAATCAAAACATAGTTCAGTTTTTTTTAAAGAAGTTGCCAGAAGGTAATACCAAATCTGGCCATTTCCCAGCTAAGTCAAATGAAACAACCAGTGAGTAGCACAAACATGCAATGCAACACACCTGAGCTCAGAAGAATAGCCCTGCTAGATCAGAAGAAAGGTCTACCTGGTCTAGCATTGTGTTTGCAACAGTGGCCAATCAAATCTCTGGGAAGCGTACAAGCAAGGCACTCCCCTGTTGTTTGTTCCAGGAATCTGGTATTCAGATGCACAGAAGCTCCATTAGGTCTCATGGCTGAATAGACATTGATAGACATGTTCTCCATGAATTTGCTTAACCCATTTTTTTTTAAAAAAAATCTACGCTAGTGGCCAAACACGATATCTGGTAGCAGAGGATTCCACAAGCTATTTCTACACTGAGTAAAAATAGTATTTCTTTTGGTCTGTTCTGAACCTATACAGATGCATTTCATTAGGTGAGCCCAAATTCTGTTATCCTCAGAAGGAGAATAATCTCCCTTTATCTACCCTATCCATGCCATTCATTGTTTTATAAACCTCTGTCATGTCTAACCGGGGGGGAAAGCCAGTTCTGAATCATTCCATGAATAAAACTTCTGGGAAGAAACAGTCAAGGAAGAGAGAGGCCATACAATCCCGCTCTGTAAACTTTGCTATAAGTTACCAAACTACATCTTTAGAAAGCCATAAAAATATTGTAAAATCACACTACCATGTTCTGAAACTTATCACTGCAATAATGAGTAGAATGTTTGTGGACCACACGTGGTTTATAGACTACAGGCACCCCATCCATTTTCTTAATACTACTGTTGGAACAACAGAATTGAAATTATTTAAGGGGGGGTTGTGGAGAGGAAATGGGGGAACAAATGACCAGTGCAGCAAAAGACCTGGGGCTTGCTCCAGATTTAGGTACATGCAACTGGGCTGGCGAAGTGGACTTCCCCACCCCCTCCTCCCCACAGCAGCTTCTCTAGGCCTCTGGAAATGCTACAAAAAGGGGGACCTTGCTGAATGGGGTGAGCTAAAGTGTGAGGGGAAGGGGAATTTCTAGAAATTGGGCAGAGGCACTTTCCGTGAGCGGTACCCTTCCATCTATGGAAGGCAGATTGTTTGAGATCACATGATCTCAAACAACCTGGTACAGTTAAAACTAAACTAATGATCATCTGAGAAGAGTTCACTCCTGGCGCCAACCCGCACTCCCCTCCCCTTCCAAAAAAATCCTGGGGCTATTGGACAGATGGAATTGCTGCATACAGGGGAAGAACTCCTAATAGGACACAGCACAGTTCCAATCAAAAGCCATGATGTGCGCATCAAAGCAGAGAGAAACACAAGGACAGCACTTGGCATGGATTCAGCTATGAATGATAACTTGCTCAAGTAACACATTGGTATCAATATAAAATGAACAACATTTAAGATGAGAAATGGAACTGAGTGAAGCTTCTCGCCAACTTTATCTTAGAAACAGCGCCCCTACAGAACTCAACATAAGTATCCCCGTTTTTTAGCTAAGAACAGATACCTCTGCAGCAGGCAGCTCTTATCAGAGCTCTTGGTTTTGAAATGAACACCCAAGTTCCCATGAGCTAATGAGTCAGCAACACAGACACAATTACCTTCAGGCTACTGTTACAATGCTGCTAATGAAGACCATGGCCAAAAATATTAGCATTATCAGATTAAATTCCCACCCAACACACCCGCCCAGCCTTGGGGCAGTTGCAAAAAGTTTGCATTTCAAAGAACAAGCAGCCTGCACACTATTCTAATTCTTACTAGAGCTGGGCCAAACCAGAGCAGTTAAGTTACAGCAATACTTTCATAGCCATCAAAAATTAACCCCCGATTTCAGCGTTTTTTAAAGGGAGGAATGCTCAAACAGGTGCATAAGTGCTTGCAGGGGGAGAAGGAAAACATCCCTGGACAACACTCCTTATGTTGATGCACCACAGCAAAGAAGCCACTGCAAAGCAACAAAATAGGAAACATCAGCTGAAACGCACATTGGGAATGCATATCAGAAAGCGCACGTAATCTCTCGGAAAGCACATTTCGACATGCGTCAAACTGTGCATTCAAGCACACGTCCCATTGCTCTCCATGAGGTATGTGCATTCTATCGTTCATTCCAACGCAGCTTTGTTTAGCCACATAGGCAAATCTGATTGGCTGTATGATATTGTCATGTTCACTATGTGATCCCTGATTGGCTGATATCACACAGTGAGAGAAAAAGAAGCAGCCCCACTCATGTTTAAGAAATGGTGCAAAGCAACAAGAGATGGGAGTACAATGACTATGAACAGGTTCAAAACACAGCATGAAAAAGTGGAATTAGGGTGGGTCTTATCCTTAGAAAGCACACTTTCCACCCCAAAATATTTGAGGGTTAAAATTTGACACAGCTTTCTTACCACAGCACTCAATGTCTTTTTCTCACAAACGTCTTCCAAACCAAGTGGAGAGCCCTACCTTAGCCTCAGGCCTTTTACTTCTACCACTTTCCCTGGTTTTCACCCCAACAGCAGCTTAATTTCTATGTCTGATTTCCAGTTCTGACCTGCTGCCAATTTAGGATCACCTCTTCACCTAATATGATTGGTCCAATTCCAAGTTCAGTTCTGCTTAATGTAGCATTGGCTTAACTCCAGCACCACACCAACACCATTCTTCTAGTCGGGCTGAATGCACACTCCAGGGCAATAAACTGATAAAGTTACAAGCTGGTTGATTAACAGCAGCAATAAGCAGCAAGAAAAAAAAATGAATAAGATGTTTTTGAAATCTTCATTATGAAATGGAGGAACAGAACTTACCAGCATGAGCTTTGAGTAGGTGAGTTTTCAGCCGGCTGTTATAAGAGGACTTGAAAGGGCAGAGTTTGCAGCGGAATGGTTTATGATGTCCATGGTGGGCTTGCATATGGCGATCCAAACTTGTAAAGGAAAAAGCAGCAATGAGAAGCAAAAGAAAGAAGAGAAAATGTGAATAATTTCAGCTAAAATTGGATAGCAGAAAAACATATATGATGCCATCTGTAAGGTGGTTTCTTTGGATTACACTGGCAGAAATAAATTCTCACAAATGAGAAGACAGGTGTGGCAGAGAGTACGACATAGGATGTAAGCCATTAAACAGGCAAATGGGGTCATATTTGGTTCATCTATCATACCCAGTGATCATGACAAGTAGGCACAGCATTTGATAAAGCAAAGGATATAACGACATAGAAAAACAAGGTTGTTTGAGAGATGACATAAAAGGCGAATGTAGAGATGTGAAGGCCTGGGGATAAAAGGAAAATTTGGGGGGAAACGGGTTTTCGGGGGGGGGGTGTTCAGAGGACCATCCCCCGCCCCCAGTGGAAAAATTGAACAGCTTAGGATACTGAAATATTTTCTTTTAGAATTTAAGACAAAGTATTTCTATATTGTTATCCAGCCTTTACTCCTCCCAAAATGATTTCTAAAAACTATGTAATAAGAACACCTTTATAGAAAGACCAGAGATGTAAAATATCTCGAAATAATGAACCCATGGGGGGAAAATGTTTTTTAATCCTTTCTGTAAGATTTCCAGCATAGTTATTTCTTTCATTTCGTGTTAAAATTATTGTGTTAAAATTAACATGTTAATTAATTAATGTTAAAATTAACATGTTAAAATTATTGATCTAAAATATATTTTACTGATAGACATTTATGCTCAGTTTTCCAACATGTGAGTAGAGTCACATTCTTGACAGTAAATGTGCATTCTTGATAGTTTGGGTTTTGTTCTATAGAATCCTGTGTTTCTGATGCTGTAGCAGTCACTTAGGGCTCAATCCTATACATGTTTAGACAGAAAGAAGTTCTACAACCCTCAGCATGCCCCAGCCAGCCATGCTGGGTACTTCTTTGCACAGCGCATAATTAAACTATGGAATTCACTACCACAGGATGTAGTGATGGCCACCAATTTGGATGGCTTTAAAAGGGGATTAGACAAATTCCTGGAGGAAAAGACTACCAATGGCTACTAATCTTGATGGCTATGTGCTACCTCCAGTACCAGAGGCAGTCAGCTTATGTACACCAGTTGCTGGGGAACATGGGTGGGAGGGTGCTGTTGCGCTCATGTCCTGCTTGTGGGTTCCTGGTCAACAGCTGGTTGGCCACTATGTAAAGAGAACACTGGACTAGATGGACCCTTGGCCTGATCCAGCATGGCTCTTCTTATGTTGTCATGACTTTTTTCTATCTAAACATGCATAGGATTGCACCTTTAATGTAGTTCTAACCTATTCAGACAATAATTATAAATTTTCTACCTGAGTTTACCTTTAAAAGTTTTTAAATATAATGATAATTTTATGAGCAAATTAAGTCATACATAAGATAACTTTAGGTACAGAAAGGCTGCTTTATGTTCCTAAAGCAGTCCTCCCCAGCCTGGTGCCCTCCGGATGTTTTGGACTACAATGCCCAGCGTTCCTGACCATTGGCCATGCTGCCTGAGGCTGATGGGAATGGAAGTCCAAATATCAGGAGGGCATCAGGTTGGCGAAGGCTGTCTTAAAGCATGATCTGTTTAGGTCTGTAAAGAGCGCTAAAAAAAATAAGTATTGGTTATTTTTCTATTTTCCCCCAAATTTCTGGTTTTTGTGGAAAAAAACTGGAAAAAACCCTTTTCCCCCCATGGCCTCAAAATTTCTGGAAATTTTATATCTCTTGGAGAATGTCAGGACTAATACAGAAAGTTAACCAAAACTTATCTTCCAGATCAAAGTAAACAAGGTCCTCTTCGTTTGCCTGAAAAATCAGGAACTTACAAAGGCGACCAAAATCACAGAAACCTAGTTGCCTAGGCACCTATAAATGTGATACTTGCACTTGCAAAAATTTGAAGCACAGAGCTGGAGTTGTCTTTACAAGCCAACTAGTCCAATCATCTGATCGATGCAGGAAATCCAGAACTAGACTGTTTCCATCAGTTGTCCAACCTCTTCTTGAAGACCCACAGCAAGGTAGAGCCTCCCCACCCCCAGATGTTGCTGCTCTTATCAAATTACTGTTACCATTAACAAATTGTTCCTAATGATCAACTGAAATCTACCCTGCTGTAACTTAAGAACATCAGACCTAGAAATATTTTTCTAGCCCTGTGTCTTTCAAATAAAATTAAAACAATGAGTTTCAGTCTGGGAAACAAATACCTAAAAGTTTTAAAACTTTGAAAAGCGTAACACTTGCAGTCCTAATTTCCATCCTTTTACATGGAGTCCAAGTAAGATTGCGGTACATTAATATGAGGAAAAGAGGTAGTCACGTTTTCATAACTAATCAATATGTAAACATGCAGTAACTTCAAGTGCTTTCATTTCTGTCTGATTTGCCATTGTTCATTCATTTTAATGTTTATCCATTGAAATAAGAATATTCAGCAAATGGCTGAGAAGCTCCATAATGGGGGAAATGGTCTGTGCCTATCTGTGCAAGAGAGCACATTCTCCTAACAGTGCCAGACTTACCATTAAGTAACAATTTTAATAGAAAAAAAGTAAGGTGCCTATGGTGAAACTATGGTTAGTGGAAAAAAGCTAAGTTCATACCATACTATATGAAGCTGGCTTCTTTTCACTAACCACTGTTAAGATTATCCACAGTTTAGGGTTTGCACAACATACTAAGCTGCACAACATACTAAGTGGAATCTTATAAAGTAAATCTCCTTTAAAGTAAATCCCACTGGGTTCAATGAGATTAACTCACAGGTAAACGTACATAGGATCACAGTCTAACTTGACTTCATGGAGATTACACTAGAATATTTTAAAGTGTTGTACACTCTTAAAATCCTTTTGTGAAAAAGGACATTTTGGTGTTTTCACACACACACACACACACCCCCTGGATTGCTGGTTATTTGGTTATCTGGAAGCAATGGTTTTCTCACCTCAGTATTAATAAAGATGACAAGGATAACATTAAAGTGTGATTTTTACATCTTCATTTGTTTAGCACCTCCAAAAAAACTAAAACTGATCAGAATGCAAAGTGAGCCATTGCCCTCTTCATAATACCTCATCAACTGCTTGAGTACGATATAACTAAAATATATGGTCTACAAGACATAAAAGTGTTAACGCATAGCTTGGAGAAGTACATTAATATAGTAACTATAGGATAATGGCCTCAATTTGGTGCATTAAAATATATAACAAGATATATTGTTCAACAAATATATAACCACTAAACCAAGAATGTGTATTAAAATATTGGGAATATTTCCAATATGCTTTCACTCCAAACTGTGAAGAAAGCTCAGATGCCAGTGGAGGGACCACCCTACAGGAAACTCAATAGCTCTCTCTTTTTTTAACACCCCCTGCCCCCGCCCCCAGAACTCACACTGATTTTTTGAGACTGGAGTGGGTGGAAGCAGGGAGTTAAGAAGTTTCCACCCACCACAAATGTAATGCTATCCCTGTCATCCTGTCATTGAAGCCCCCTAGTGGTTCCATGTTTCTATTCAGGAGAAGATGAGGGAGAAAAAGATCTCTTGTCCCAGAAGAGTAGCCAGGAAGGATTGACGCAAAGCTTGCCAGAGCTGTGAGAAAGGGAGAGGCTCAAATGGAGAAAGTCTAGTTCTATTTAAGCTGTGTGGAGGAGGACTGGAAAGAGTCCTACATCCTGCAAAAAACCCACACCTTCCAGCACATCTCAGACTGAAATAGGGTCATTCGGTCATTGCTGTTCTCGTGTCAAAAGTCATTGACTCAGCACATATATGTAAATATGGTAAACTGAACCTATCAATTTATGTTTTTTAAAAAGTGGATCTGTTTTCTATTTATTATACAATACCTGCATATTTAGTTTTTAGTATCTGGATAGGCAATTTTGGCAAGGAGACAGAAAGGAAGCTTTACCAGGCATTTTCAGCCCGTCTGTGTACATTTAAATGTACTGTACATTGCAGTCAAGATGTAACCACCTCTGTTTGGAGATTTAAGCAGAAGGCCAAAACCTGAAGACCTCTTGTATATGTGTGCACACACTGGTAACATTTATAAAATGCACCCCACATACATACACACCTCCCCAAAAAGGAAAAAGAGAGACAATATAGTGCTGTTGTTTTACCAAGGGCAGGTACCAGATAATAGGGACTATCCCTAGAAATAAGAACAGTCTGTGTGTATCACGACCTCACAGGTGTTCACATGCCCATATCCAAGTAAGAGAATTACAAAGATCTGCATCACAACTGACACTCCACACCATCTCAAGCTCTCTACAGTCCAGCCGAAGGGTCTGATCTTATGTTACAGGAGCAATACAATTGCCCCTTGGAATACAAACTTTGCTTTAGAAGCAGCTTGTATGAATGGGCTCTCTAAATGGATCTGTCCAGTCCTCTGCATCTGGTGGACAATAAAACTATGGTGGCCCGTGCCTCCTGCGAGCAACAGGCAGATAGGCAAACATAGAGCCAGCAGCATGCTTTTGAAGAGATCCACCACTGATGAGTCAATGGTGACACTGTGTGCAAGCGGAATCGAGAAAGAAAAAGGTTTATATTTGCAGGGGGAGGGGAATAAAGGCATCTACTTCAAAGAGAAAAATAATTGACTTACATTCTCTATCATTTCCATTGTGAACATTTTTGCCATGAGTGATTTATCCAGTAGAGAATGATAAAAAGTTGTAGACCTAAAAATCTGAGCTGACAATTCAACATACTCATTTCTGCAGGTACAATTTTTCCCCAAGAACAACTTTATAAGGACAAGGAGACTGAGAAAGCCAAAGAAGGAATTAATTCTCAGATATGATTGTTGCCCAAAATCATGACAGTAATATGTTTACCATCAGGCAAATACCACCCAAGGGTCAGCATAAATTTCCCTAGCTGTGGGCTGGAGTGTAGCCAAACAGGCTTGTGTTTCCATCCATTCCCATGCCCAACACAGTAACAAATCTCTATCCGGGAACATCGACAGTGATATCAGTAGTTACAGTTAAATGGGCAGTGTATCCCAACTCTAAGATAAATTTGAAATTAATTCATTTAAGGCGCAATCCTATGCATGTTTAGACAGAAAACTTTTTTCTGTCTAAACATGCATAGGATTGCGTCCTTAGGGTACAATCCCATGCTGGCTGGGGAATGCTGGGAGTTTAGGCCTTTTTTCTGTCTCAACATGCATAGGATTGCACCCTTACTGATACACATTTACACATCGAGAGCAAACTTAGCTGGTAGACTGGGTCTTCCAGACATGAGGCATGTCTGTGGGATGATTTATCCAACTTTCTTGTGCAAAATGAATAGCACCCTGCTAAACATTACTCAGAAATAAAGACATATTTGCCCCCTAGTATGTATGGTTAGGACTGCAGCCTTAAGATAGCTGTTTCTATCATTTTTTGTGGGAATAATCATTTGAAAATGAAGATGTCCAATAGGAGAGAAGATGGGGTTGGTATAAAATAGAGAAGCTACATGTAGGATTGCAATTGTGTTATGTAAGAACATAAGAAGAGCCATGCTGAATCAGACCAAATAACTTTCTGTTCACAAATTGCCCAACCATTGGTCTCTACGAAGCCTACAAATAGGACATGAGTGCAATAGCACCTTCCCACTTGTATTCCCCAGGAACTGGTATTCAGAGGCAGTATCCTGGAAGTATTATATAGCCATCATGACTAGCAGCCATTGTTAGCCTTATCTTCCATGAATCTGTCTAACCCTTTTTAAAACCATCCAGGTTAGTGGCCATATCTACATACTGTGATAGTGAATTCCATAGTTTACCTATGCGCTATATGAAGTACTTCCTTTTATCTGTCCTGAATCTTCCACCATTCAGCATCATTGGATGACCCCAGGTTCTAGTATTATGGGAAAGGGAGAAAAACATCTCCCTATTCACTATCTCCACACCATGCATAATTTTGTACACCTCTATCATGTCTCCCTGTGTTAAATAAATAATTCATTTTAAAAGGATGTTGGTTTCAACTGGGATTTCGATTTTAATTGGAAATTTGGAGTTCACTCTGTGTTTGCCTTCCAATTTCTAGCCTATATATCCAATGATAATTGCACACAGATGAAGTCCTGAGATTTTAAAGGATTGATGTGATTCTTACAAAGCCAAAAAGGCCACAGTAAAGAAATATGTGGCTTACTGTTACACAGTTCTGTTGGACAGTGCACTAGATTTCAAGTGGGCAGCCCAATCTAGTATCAGTACATCAATAAAACACCTTTATATGCTTCTGTATAGATATATAAATCTGTGTTCTTTAGCACATGGGCAAGTGTTAACTGAATATTAAGTAGCAGAAATAATAACTAATATAAACTTACTTGTGCCTGAAAGCAGATACAAAGGAACAATACTGGCAGCTGTACTTGTCTTCGCGAGTAAACATGGCCAGTGCCAAGTGACTCCTCTCATGCGATCGTAGACCCTGCATAGACATCAAAACCCGGTCACACTGGCTGCAGTGGTAGCCACCAGGTCTGGTTTCATCTTCCAGTGATGGTCCAGATTCAGCTTCTGCAAGTTCCACAGTGGCAACACTGCCAGGGTCTTTGGCTCCCTCAACACCCTCCAAGAAAGCTGCATGTGAAGGATCTTCAGCTTCCTGCTAAAAGACACACATCCCCCCAAAGCCATCAATTCTCTCTCCCTTCTGCCCTATTGTTACCATTAAGCCTATGGAAGTCCATGGTATTCCTCTAATGGTAGCATCTCTACAACTCCCAACTATAACACATCCCTGCAATCACAGTGAAGAAGATGGCTCTATAGAAATAAACAGCCTGACTACATTAGCGGCCAACAGCATTGCTGGAGTACATCACTTTCCAAGATTGCCAAGAAAATATTTTTCACAATACCTCACTTCATTAGATGGAAACAACACAAATTCTAAGGAAATACCAAACTTCCTCATACAAAATGACTGGAATGCTTTCTCTCCTTCCTTCAGCTTCCTGGTATAAATTTGGCACAGGACACTGCACTGCTAAAGCTCAGCTTTTATGCAAAATTGCTTAAGTAAATATTTTTCAAATTTGCTTCATCAGCAACTATGGATTGTCTACTACCAATCTATCTGGAGTTTTCTCAAATCAGGTAACATAATATCTTTTGTCACATAATGTGGTGGGTGCAGGGAGGGAACAGCAGCAGAAAGACAACATAGTATTAATTGCTCTTCTCAAGTACAGTGGTTTAAACCATTCGATATTCAATTTCTTTTTTGAGTTAATCTGAAGGAAAAATCTAATCTGTATTCCTTGCATAAGGTTCTACCGGGAGTTAATAAACCCCTTCCACCAGAACACACACACACAACCCCTAGTCCTGGAGAACAAAATTCAAAAAAGGAGTCTTGTCATCAATTTGTTGAAAGTTAACTTCCTATTTGTTACTACATTTGAAGATGGGGGGTTCTATTATAATAAGCATTCACTCAGTCCTTCATTCATTCTGTGTGAAAAGATAGGATACATCCTGGAGGCTCCCAGAAGACCAACATATACTAGCACTCACTTGCACATGAAGTATATTCACAACTAGTCTATCCACTCTACTCCATGACCTCGTATGCTCACACAAAGAGTTTGTTAAGTGAATGGTCCTCTGTAAATGGAAGATATACACAGGGTTGTGTGTACTCTGCGCTAAAAAAAATAAGAGCATCAGTCTGCACCAAGGTAACTCAGATTCAGCAGAAACCAATGGTACAGCTATGCAGATTAAGCAAATGTGTGCAATTCTGCTGAGTCAGAGAGAAGTGGGGAGATAAGAGGTTATACAAGGCACTGAAGCACTGGCCCAGTAGCTTGGAAACCTTATTCAGCAACTCCTCTGGCTTCCAAGATTTCATCAGGCATTGCCCACACATTTTGAAACACAGCTTCACACCCAATACGGACTAGAAACTAAAAACAGAGTTGAAAAGTTTTGAAAATTGAAAAAATAAAATAAAACTGAGATTCAAAAGGAAGCTAAATTTTGCAGCATATACGCAGACTTGGGTATACAACGTGTACAGCACTACATTAGCAGTAGATGCTAGCATACAGGGTACAAAAGTACACACATTTTTAGAAATATGTGTTCCAATCCTCCTTTTTAAAAGAGGTTTAAAAAAAAAATAAAGTACAACAGTGACACAGAAAAATAAAAAAAAATCTGCCCAGCTGTAGACTTTCTGTTCTCAAAAGAAAATATTCCCATGCATCCGGGGGACAGGGATGGGTTGACACTATGGTCCAAGAGAGAGCCCCCAAGAAACAAAGCAATGTTAAATCCAATAAAAATGTAAAGCAGTATAGAAGTACTTTTATTCATGTTCAATAAGCTTAATTTCAGCAATGTGGTACCTGATCCAGTCTTCCCTGGAAATAATGATCCAGAATTCCCTGGTTCATTTCCCTCTTGATGTGACCATGCCTTTAGTACCTAGCTCTAAAATGTTCTCACCTTGACTGCAGCGGACACGGAGGAGCCGTTCCCATACTGGACATGCTTACGAAGGTGGTTGCAGATGGCTCGAAGAGTCGGATGAACTTCCACACAGAATTTACACTTGTAGCCCACCACCTTTCTCTCCTTCAGTTTTGAAACTTCTTCCAAGCTACCAAAAGGCTGTAAGGCAACACAATTCAAAACTTAATTAAACTGTCCTTTCTGGAAACAAATGCAAGAGATTTCTAGACTGCACTACAAATAAAATTAGCAACAACATTAAGCTTGTTAGAATAACTAAGCCACTCAGGTGGCACAAGTTTATTCTAAAGGTTCACATTTAAAGGCACCTAAATGGATTTAGTTTGCCATTAAAATATTGCTCCAAGCCCTTGGGGCATGTAGAAAAATTGAAATGAAATTTGCAATCTACTAGTGGTATTACAGTGCAATCCTATGGCTGCCAGACAGCAGCTAGATAGTCACAGGACTGGTCAGTTCCTGGAGAACCCCCTCCCCAGCTACCTTGAAGGCAGTGCGGATCATCCCTGTGCTCCTCGCTTGTAAGAGCAGTGCAGAGTGGGGGGTAAGGGGGCGTTCCCGGGAGCAGGGCAAGTCGTTCGTAAGTGCCAGTACGACACTTCCTATGTGTAGTCCGGCCTCTCCACCCCAATGTCCTGTGGCTAGACAGCCGAAACTGGCAGTGTAGCTGCAAATGCAGGCGGCTAGAGCGTGGAGACAATCCCCTCCATGCTTCTCCCACCGCGCATTGGATAGGCGGTCTCCTCCGAGTTCGGGCGCAGCCAACTATGCCCATAGGATTGCTCCCTTAAAATATAAAGGCAAAACCTTGCATTTCTATATAGCAAGATAATAAAAATTTAGACAAGATTGCATTTCCCCACTAAACCATTATCTCTTTGGCTATATATCTGTTATAAATGTAATCCAGTTCTAAACTAATGGGATTTTCATGACTTTTTTAAATCTTGGAATTATATCCAGAGGGGTAGCTGTTTTAGTTTGTAGCAGCAAAAACAACAGTCTTGTGGCAATTTAAAGACTAAAGAAATTATTTATTCTGGCATAAGCTTTTGTAGACACTGCCTACTTCATCAGATGTATGAAGAGTTAACATCAAATCAGGCAATCTATATACACATGGGGGAGGGGGGAGATGTAAACAATGTTGTCAGAAGGAAAGGAAATGCAAAACAGTACAGACAATGATAATTACCTTAACAGTTGCCATTCACAAGACCTTGCTGCAAAAATAATGCAATCTTTGCAATGGTGAGCCGATTAACACATTGAAATGCAAAACTGAAATGCAGGAAGGTACAACTGTTAAGGTAATTATCACTGTCTGTATTTTTTTGCATTTCAATTCCTTCAACATTGTTTACATCTCTCCCTACCACCACACTGTATGTATACATGGATTGGCCAATTTAGGGGTTATATTTCATGCATCTGATCTGTTAGTCTTTAAGATGCCACAAGACTCTTTATTGTTCTTGGATTCACAGGGAAGGATTCAACAGCCACTAACATTATTTATCGTGTGCTAGCAGAAACCAACACTTGTGCAACATGAGTAGTGCCTGCTAGTGCAATGGTTTTCTAAGGGAAACCTGTTGTGCTAGCGAGGACTATTGATGTTGCGCAATCGTCCGTTTCTGCTAGCACAACATAAATGGAACTAGTGGTCGGTTTCTGCTGGATCCTTCCACCATTTGTGTGTGTACATACACAAGTACTAGAAATCCTTAACACAGAACACGCATCATACCATCACAAAGGTTCAATTCCGGGGGGGGGGGGGAGATGATGGTTTTTAACATTTGTAGAGAAGATATGGTCTTGATTTGCATGTCTTTGACTGAGGAAAAATTCCTGCAAAATTCTCTGAGATTATGACTCCTAAAAAAATAGAACGTGGATGTTTTATATCTGAAGGGCTGATCTTAAACTATAGTCAGCATGGGAGACAAGCAAAATATCATCTATTCCTACCTCTGTTGCAGAACCATGCTTCAAATTATTCAAACCCAGATATTCTGATATTTGGCTTAAGCTGCTCTAGTACTTGTTCGGCATCAGGCCAGCCTAGTTATGGGCATTTTGTTTAGGGCCTGTGGCCAGAATAGCTTAACTTCCCTGTCTTTCTCTGTTTGACCCTTCTTACATAACCCTTGCCTCCCATCACCCATGGCTTTTCCCCCTTTTTTTGCCTTCCACAGAACTAACTCTCCCCTAAAATTGATTTAACATATAGAACCCCATCAATGTGTGGTTCTTGAGAACCCCAGCTTGAGAACAAGGTTCCTGGCAAACCAAAATTTAGTCTCCTGTCAGCCACTGTTGATCCAATGAGATGCATTTATTGTTTTACTCTTACTCTCTAGGACCAACATGGTGGAAAATGTCCATGTAATAAGAGGTCATTAAAAAACAACTTGTTTTCCATGTGAGGTTTGTGACACCCGCCAAATGTGGCGAGTTGTTCCAGTACAGTACCAAGTAAATGAAGGAAGGATTTGATCTGTTGTTCTTAAGAAACATGATTAAAATCCATGAACTTCAAAGCCTTCCCATTCAGCTTTCTTCTTAATAATTTCTTCATGCCTTCCCAAAGATTTTGCTAAGGAACAAAATTAATTTTTGGCCATATCAATACTGGGGGGCGGGGGGCAGAGGAGCAGGTAGGAAGGGCAGAGGTTTCCTCATACCAGAAAGTTAATAAGATTTTGTGCAGAAGAGAAATTAGCTTTGAAAAGGGGGGGGGAGGAAAGAACATGCCAGGACTTAAAAGAAGGGGTGGAAGAAATGAAAGAAGGGGGTGTAATCAAGCTGCAATGTTTAACTGACTTAGGCTTATTGGCATACTAAGTCACTGGTGAGTCTGTAGCTCCTCGGCTGCCAAAGGGAATGTGCATCTGGACGCTAGTAATGAGAAATCTCTTGGGGGCGGAAAAGGAGAAAAAACACCAAATATAAATATAAAATGTGAAAACATATCCTTACCCTCTCTTGTTTGAAATCTACAAAAGCACCATCTGCATATTTTTGCTTGCTCAGAAGCTGCTTCCTCCTCTCTTGACGTTTGGCACGCTTCTGGAATTCCTCATTGTGACTGTTCAAGTGTGAGGTCAGCTCTGCCGTGCTATGCAGTTTACAATCACAGTGCCTGCACTGAAAGAGGGGGTTCTGGAAGCGGGCGCCACTTCCCAATATAGTGAAGTCTCTCTTCAAGTCCTTACTGTGGTGTTCCGTGTAATGCATGCACAACAGCTCGGCTGTGCTGAAGGAGAGCTTGAAACACTTGACGCACCGGAAGGGAAGCCACTCCATTTCCGGAGCCTCCAACTCTACCTCAGGCTTTTCAAAATCATTCCTCTCCTCTGGTGGAACTTGATGCTTTTCGTATTCATCGGCATACACGGCAGTGAAGTAACCCCCCAGCTTGCTGGCATGTTGCTTCTTTGGGAACACTCCAGGGTGGCGTTTCATGTAGTGGGACACAATTCCTTTTTTGCTGAAGGACTGGAAGGAGCAGAGAGAGCATTTCTTCTTCTCCACTGCCCTTCTCAACTCCTCGCTTAACTGAGGAGAATCTTCCTTTGGGGGCGATGGAATGATCACTTTGTTGGGTTTGTCGCTGACGGTCCTTGAAGCTGCTAAGCAATGAGTATAGTAAGCATCAATGTCATGACGCTTCTGATAATGTGCAGCCAAACCTTTACGAATAGGGTTTGTGTAGGAACACAGTGCACATTTAAAGAGGTTGTTCTTGCCTTCTGGTTGGGCCCGAACATTGTTGTGTTTTATTCGGTAGTGCCTAGCTATCCCTTTCCTAGTGGAGCAAAAATACTTACAAAGCTGGCATCGGAATACAGTGTGAGAAACCAAATGGGAACTTGAGAAGTGTGAAGGAGGCACTGAATCATCTCCAACTATCTCCTCAGGAGCAATTTCTGGAGAAGGCTTAATTTCAGTGACTACTTCAGGCTCCAGAGAGGCAGGGAACTTAGGAGGAGATTGTGCAAACACATCAAACTCAGGCTGGTTATGGTATTTTTCGTAATGAATTTTGAGTTTCTCTAAAGTGCCATGGGTATAAGGGCACAATTTACACCTGTAAGCACCATACCCTTGCTTGAAAATTCTACTGGTCTCCTCTACATCATTCTGGTTCATGTCATTAGGTTGCTCCACATCGTGCACAAAATCTTCTGCAGTGACCTTTACTGAGGGATGCCTTTTCTGATAGTGTGTAAGAACACCATGAATGCGTGTATTAATGTACGGGCAATGCCTACATTTGTACACAGCTCCTGGGTTAATATCTATGTCTTGTGCAAAATCTGCAGCTTTAACTTTCATCCCAGGATGTTTTTTGCCGTAATGAGTCAGAAGCCCATGCAAATTGTTGTATTCTGACTGGCACACTGTGCACTGGTATGGTGTTGAGGATATTGCAGGATTCACTGAGGTGAGCTGGATAGCTTTGTCTTGGGAAAGGTTTGAATCCTCTGCATATTCTGCATCCTGGTCCACCTGTGGTGCTGCTATCTGGTCCTCAGAATTTACCCTAGCCCCAACATCATTGGATGCTGGGTTGGCTTTATCAGCAGCATCTTTCTCCTTAATGATATCTAGCAATACCGATTCATCTCCATTCATTGCCCAGGGATGAAAAGCTTGGTAGTGATTAGTAATGTCCCAAATGGATGATGCTTCAAAAATGCAATCTCTGCATTTATAGGTTTTCATCTCAGATGGTATCAGTAGAGCTGGAGGCGAAGGATCTGGCCCTGCCCAGAGCTTCGTTGCCATGTACGTGTAGTCGACATAATGCTCAGGATGTCGCCTTTGGTAATGCACAAGCAAGCCACTGGGCTCAGCGTGAGAATAGATGCACCATTCACAATGATACCCAGCTTCTATCAAGCCGTCCAAAAATGCCCATCGCAAAATAGACGTGACCGTGGCCTTCAAGCTTGGATGGTCCTTTTTAATGTGCTTCCGCAGCGCATAAAAATAAGGAGATGTGTAAGAACACTGCCTGCATTTGAGAGCTCTCAGCTTAGCCTTTTCTCGCTCAGTATTGGAAGAGGGAGTCTGCAGGCCGCCAGGGGAGTTTTTCTGGCCACGATCACAAAGGCTCCTGATTGTGGCAGTGTGCTGCCTAATCACATCTGCATTGGCTTTGAAATCACGATGCTTCTTTTGGTAATGTATGAGTACGCCTTTCACGGTCCGGTTCCCATAATCACAGTGCTGGCAGAAGAACATCTCATTCTCTGAGGGAGCTACAGCACTCTCGGAGCTGCCTCTATTAAGCTGTTGCATAGATACTGGTGGTCTGTGAACACCAAGAGGCATATCTCCAGCTCTCATCATTGCTGCGGTGGGAGGTGCCTGCCTAATGTATTTTGCAGTAACTTTGATCTCTGGGTGCCTTTTCTGGTAATGCACTAGCACTCCAACCACTGACCGGTTGCTGTATGAGCAATGTTTGCAGTAGTAAAGCTCAGTTGTAAGGTCTGGTGGTGGCGGAGGTGGTAGCTGTGAAGCCATGCTGGACATTTTGGGGGAGACAGGTGATCCTAATTCATAAGCCATCTGAGCCAGAGCAGAGCCCCTCTCCACAGATACCACACGCATAGTTTTCTGAATCCTGAAATAGGAAGCCTTCTCTTCAGGATGTTTTTTCTGGTAATGGACTAAGACAGAATGCATATTTGGACTTGCAAATGAACAAACATCACAATCATAAACCACAACACTATTTACGGATGATTCCTTCTGGCTTTCAGATTCTGGGCTATTACCTTTCGAAGAATTTTTGCTAAAAGCAGCAGGTACACCAGTCCCACGTGCAACTGGAGTTGAAGTGGCCAGGCTTTTTGGAGCAGAGTTCAAGATCTCCCTCAGAGTTTGTGACTCTGAGCTTAACCCCTCTTGCTGCTCAATCACATAGCTTGAGAATATCATTGCATTGTTAATTTTGACTGTCGGGTGCATTCTTTGGTAATGTGGCATTAGGCTCCTAACATTCGGGCTGGTGTAAGAGCAGAAGCGACAGCGGTAGATCAAATCAGAATGATCAAAATTTAATACATTCATAGCCTCAGGATGATGTTCACCATAATGCTGCTGCAGGTCTTCAAAGTTTGTGTAATCAATGTAGCATTCAAGACATCTGTAGACTGCACTGTGATCATTGGGATCCAGGATATACCTAAAGCTGAACTTAATGTAGGGATGCATCCGCTGATAATGAGTGCTAACACTCCTGGCAGATTTGTTGCTGAAGTCACAGTGTTTACAATAATAAAGCCTTCCAGAATCACCATAATCAGAATTGTCATTGTTTTGATCAGATCCATATATACTTGACTGGCTACCTAAAGCAGATGAATTCAGACCTTGGTCCTTCAAGCCAATTGAAGAACAATAATAGTCCTCCTCATCCTCAGATATAGTTAGCTCAATTTCTGCCCCATTGGTGGAATTGTAATCATGGGGCATATTCCTGTAGTTGGACTCTTTCTGAGACTCGCTGGTATCTCTTCCCCACATTTGTTGGGAAGTAAAAGATGCCATTTCCATCAGTGGCTCAGCTTGTTCTTCTTCCTTGTCCAGTTCTACTTCTATCTCCACTTCATTGTCTTCCTCTTCCTCTTCGTCATCCTCTACATTAATCACTGCGTCTTCTTGCTGCTTGTTTTGACTTATTTTACTTTGCAAATTACTAGCTATCTCATCGATTCTTGTTCTCTTCTTCACTGGTGACAGATCTAGGGGGAAGTCATTGGACATCTTTCTAGAGGCTTTTGCTACAAAGTTGTTTTTAGAAGACAGCCCAAGAATTGAGGTCTGGCTTTTCTTCACAGTGCTGGGAGAGGCATGAGCATCAGCCTCACTGTCTTGTGGAGTATTTGATGAGGGGCCCTCATATTTTGGCAAGTTGTCACAAAAGGAGTGCTTGTGTTGCTGATGAACCCGAAGGCCTTTCAAAGTAGTTGTGGAATAATTGCACATGGTACATTTATATGGATGCTGCGAGTTGGACTGCGGAGATTGTTGCTGCTGCTGCATGGAATCCATAATTCCCCCAGACTTTCTGCCATTGATATTGCCCCCATCATAGGATACTGTGCTTTCATTTAAAGAAGAAGCTATGCTTTCAGTTTGAGAATTCACTGCATCCCAGTCTGATGCTGCACCAGCGTGACACTGTTTGTGAGCTCCAAGTTTGAATGAGCTCTTGCAAGTAAAAGGGCATTCATCACATTTGTATAATGCTGTCTTTCCAGACAGGTGAATGTTTTCAATATGGCGGGAAATGCTTCGCCGATGCATGGTAAGGAAAGGGCAGAAAGGACACTGGAACCTATTCATAAACCTTCTAAAAGGGATCCCCTTTGTTTCCAATAACTTGTGGCCTTCAGATCCCATAAGTTGCTCTGCTGTTAGTCCTGAGGTTTGGTGATCCATGGAGTTCAACCCATTCTCACTGTCTAGTTCATTTAGCTCATCATCAGAACTGGAGTCATTCAGCATACTGTTTGTATCCATATCAGCAGAAGAATTTGCCATGTCAGCAATCCCGTAACGAGATCTGTCGGACAAATTAACAATACCCGAGTTGTGAGGTGCCTTATGTTTCATATGAGGATAGGAAACAGAAGAAAATTTTGAAGACGAAGAGTTGGACCTGACAAGGGAATTGTTCATAGAACCTCTGTAGTTTGGGATGTTTGCATTAGGCATCTCTCGTCCAGAAGCATTCATGGGGATATAGTTAGAGTTTGGGGTGGGGCTTGGTGGACCCTTGCTTGATATGTCTGGCATATTGGTCCCATCCTGTTGCTGCCTCAGGCTGGACAATATTTTCACCATGCTGCGATGTTTTTTCATCATATGATCACACCAACGTTCCCTTCGAGGCGTCTGGTAACTACACCATTCACAACAGAAGTTGCCTCTTGACTTGGTTAAAGGCTTGACCATAGACTCCAAGATACTGCGCTCTACAACTTCAGCTGGAAGTTCTTTGCATGAGTCCTGTACTGGTACAGATGTAGATGCCGATTCAGAGATAGCAGCTGAAGCAGCGGGAGGAGTGGAGCTCTCCTTCAGACTGTTCTTGTGGTACATCTTCTGGTGTTTGATAATCCTTGCGCGTCTTGGTGACTTGTAGGTGCAGAACTGGCAAGAAAAAACTTTACCAAAGCCCTCGTGCATCATGATGTTGTAATTTAAGGGGCCAGCACCAGGTGATCCAGCTGGCGATCCTCCAGCCTGAGCACCATGCACTTTCCGCGTATGTTCTATGAGAAGGTTTTTGGATCGGAAATAACGCACACAGAATTTACACTGGAAAAACTTGTTTGCTGGTTTGGAGAGCATATGTTGGCCATAATAATTCTGGCTATGGCTATAGTAATTTCCAGTACCCAGCTGAGCTGCATTTTGTCCTAAAAAGAGAAGAAATAACAAACATTATTTTAGAAATTGATGTATTTACTATAGTGTCATCCTTTTCTTCTCTTTTCAAAATTGCAGTTATGCACAAGGACTGGGTTTAGAAGTACTTCCTTCGATGTAATAAAATGGATCTACCCCTTCCAGATTTCTTCCAGGGAACTGGTGGTAAATACATAACTAGATGCAACATGTAAATGGTAATTCTTTTTTTCTTTCTTAAAGGAAAGAAAAGGAGTTTGCAGAACTCACACATATCACTTCCAAATGATTTAAAGCCAAACAAAGGAGTAATTAACAACTGTGTAAAAAAATAACAATGGGATAAAATGCCAGTCTAATGAAGATGTGTTGGTGACAACTACAATTAGTAGCAAAAGACTGCCATCAGTGGTACTGGCTATGAAAGTAGTTTCATCAATACCTCTCTTGAAATGTATGTACATTATTATTTGTGTCTATGTGCTTGTGTACACATCTATCTATACACACACACACATGCACACAACTAATAAAGTACATGCATTCCAAAAGAGGTATCAACTTTGTAAGAAGTAGTGTCGGAATTCCTGAATGTAACAAAGAAGTCTTATGAAAAGCTACAAGCAGGGATTATTGGGGGATAAATGCATCATGTGGGGCTATGACTTTTTTTCACTTTTGGTCAAGAGAAGAAACCAACACATGATGGACGCTACTCCACTGGTCCACCTAATGAAAACTTGTGGGAACCTCCATAGTGGAATGCCACTGATACAACTGTATAGACTATTGCAAGACATCCAGTATAGGTTTGCAATGGAATCCAAACACTCAGCAACAGAACATGGTCACTAACTTACTGAATACGAAAGCCACAGGTGGCAGTTCACCTGCAAAGCAATTCCTGTTATCATTTATATGCTGTCATAAGATGTGCTCATGGCCCGATAGGACAGTAACCTGAGAATATTGCAATGGAATAAAATCTTAAAATGACAACATTTCAAATAGAGAGTTAAGAAAGGCACAGTATTTACCTGCCATTTCATCTGCAATTGCAAATTCATCTTTTACAGAAGAATATTCCACCTCAGCCTGGTCACTGCTATTCATGGAACTAAACCTTGACTGGCTAGGTGTTTCCTCAGCAACATCTGTGGGCTGTAGAAATGCGGTATGAACATCCTGAATGTGAGCTTTAAGATCTTCATAGGATGGTGCTCGAAAATCACAGCCATCACACTGCAGCACCTCCATAGTCCTTACTGGTAAGTTTTACATTAGGAAAACCTGCGGGAGGAAAAAGGGGGGCAGGGGAAAGGCAAAGTGTCAGAGAACCCTTTATGAATGAAAAAACATATTAGCATATGACTGACATACCAAAAAATGTTATAGTAGCATAGATTTAATCTTGAGCAAATATAGGAAGATGTCATCAGGAACATTCACCTTCAGCTGCAAAAAGTGCAGCAAAATAGAGCAGCAACAAATTCTTACAGGAACCTCAGAGGTGACACCATAGAAGCATTCAGGTGTGTGACTCATAGCTACTTTGTGCACAAGACTTGCCCAATTGCCTCATTTTGCTTAGCTCTTACCTGCTGTTAACATCAGTCCACCTCCAACAAAGAACAAGGAAGCATATCGTAGAAAGTCACCAACAATAAAACGCAATGAAACTACTGTTAAAAAAAGTTTTCTTTTCAGACGCTTCCCTAGAAGCCTAAAAGTAGATTCTTTACTTATGAGATTTTATTCCATGCTTCCCCCAAGGAGTTCAGGTATCATACATGATACCTCCCACCTTCTCAACCATACTGTGAAGTAGGTTAGGCTGAGACCACCTAACCAGCCCCAGGTCACTCTGTGAGCTGAGCTGGATTTGCATCCAAGTCCCCCCCCCCACCGTAAGCTCAACACTGTAGCCACTACACTACACAACTGTTTTGCTGTAAAAGAGTTTAACTAGCTATCTCCCTTTCCAACCTATTGATTTTAGTATTACAGATTTGTTATTATTCTAATGCTTACCCAAATTTTTTTTTAAATCTCCTTCTTTACTGAGTTGGAGATGATACAGCACCTAGTCCTCCTTCCATGATACAATTGGAATCTTTCAACAGAATAATCAGAATTACATTTCCCCCCCCAACACTCGCACAATGTTTCATGGGTCATGATTATACTCCTTGAAGAATGCAAGTTCTGTATGTGATCCTTGTTAAAATCTGTTGTTTCTACAATTCTGGGAGATAGTTAATGAATAGGTTGAAAAAGTACCACTTTCTGTAGAAAGAAGTATACATAAAAGATAGATTTTTTAAAAAGGAATTCTACCCCAGCATTCCATGGATTCAGCAGCAACTATTATCTTAATGAAAGGATTGCTTATTTTAAAGTCTCCTCACATACTCGTGCAGGTCACATTCAGCCTAGGAGCTCCACAAGTCCAAGAGATGGAACAGCGGCCAAAATATGCCCTGATGAAAATCCCCTTCTCTTATTGTAAAGAGATATAGAGTTACTGCTACAGAATGCTCAAAGCTGAACAGTATTATGTCAGCATAATAAAGCAACACTGCTGTCAGGATTCTGCACCAGAAGAAAGTTCTTCCTGGTAGCATTTTTTTTTTTTTTTGGACACAGTGAATACAAAGGCACATGTACTGACAGGATTTTAAACCCTGCAGTGTGTTGGTTGGCCACTCTGCCTCCGCTTTGCACCCTTCTCCTTCCTTGCATTGAAAGAATGAACAGCGGCACAGCCTTCTTTTCAGCTAACAAAGTTAACAACCATCAAGATACTCAATCTTTTATGTGCAAGCACCGGACCAGACTGTGGAAGAGGTTGCTATCTGCTCTGGATCAAATTACAGCAGTAGGCACCCAGGCCCCACCCCACAAGTCTCCTTTAGCACAGTCCATTAGACCTGAAAACAATCCCTCCCCCGTTTTCCTCTCTTGCCATGGTACAGCAGACAACTCCTGAATTCAGAATGCTCCATAGGAAGAACTAGAAAGAAGGAAGGAAGGAAGGAGCAGATTCTCCACTTTAAACTGTCCATCCTCATAACCTCCCCCCTCCAAGTATAGTCCTTTCATCTGAGTCAAACAAGCCACAGCTCTGCTGAATGCGTTTATCACACTTTCAAGAGATATGTGAGCTCCTGCGTCACTGAAGCTTTAAGACTCACTAAGCTGCCCTAGTCCTCTGAGCTTTAGGAGAGAGTGCAGCCATTTTAGCTCAGCCAAGTCATGTACTCAGAGAGAGAGAGAGACACAGACAGACAGAGAGAGGCTCAGAGCTCCTAGCCAGCACACAACATGGCTTCACTTATCTCAGCCCCATCTCCAAATATACAAAATTCTTCCCCCATCACCACCACCACCACCACCACCAACTTCTCTCTCTCTCTCTCTCTCTCTCTCTCTCTCTCTCTCCAATACTGGTGTTAGGAACCAGCATCTTAGAGGAGCAGAACTTTAGTCCTTGCAGGAGAGAACAGATTCCTGAATACTCCAACGTGGCTATCAGACCAGCATCTGTTCTCTCCCTTAACACAGCCATGGGCAAAATATCTCCGAAGGCTCCTTCTCAATCCCACAAATGTTCCAGCAACAGCTTTTGCTTAAGCAAAAGAGTTACCAAAACTGTCTTAACACACTGAAGCGAGAAGAAGTGTCACCTTTTCTAATAACAATAAAATAAAATAGGAGAGAGAGCGGGAGGGGGTGGGAAGAAAAGGAGAGAAGGGAGGGAAAAGCCCTCCAGTTTGCTTCAGCCTCTTGGGAGTCGTTCTTCTATGCACAGAAGACATACCATCTGACTCTGCCTGGCAGATTCCAAAGTCTAATGACCTTTGTTAATCACCAGCCAAGCTGTCTGCCTCAGCAAGCCTTGCCAATAGGCACACCCTTCAACACAAAGGCTGGAGCTATTCTTTTTGGAGAGAGGTTCTGTGAAAGCTCCATTGTGTAGGAAAACTGAGGGGAAAGAGAAAGCGAGGTGGGGGGAGAGATCTTTTTCCTTTAAATGCTGTGGAGTCTTTAAGGAACAAAGTGACAAAATGGCCTTCCTCTACTGTTTCTCCTTGTATGGAAAGTTCTTAGACTGGCTTAGGAAACAAAAGAAGGGAGTGAGAGGAAAAAATTAAAACATCTCTCCCCAAGGTAAAACTCAGTATCTGCTGCTAAACAAGAAAAGCAACAGAGAATTGTCATCAGTCAGCAGCACCATATGCCTGCACTTCCTTGAAGTTACCTTTGAAGGATGTTAACTCTGGCCTGCCCATACATAAACACTCAGAACAAATACTCAACTTGTTCTCTAGCAACACAGATTGAAGAGCTGTGTGATCACCAGGTGTTCGTCAGGATGAGAACAGATTGAGTGGAAAGGGCACAAGATCCCATGTGTGCTCTTACTAGATGTGGTCTTGTATAGCTCCCATTCATTTCAATGGAATTTGTCCAGGAGACATGCACAAATGACCACTTGATTTTTACATTATTTTTAATTAAGAACTTTTAAAATGCTCCTACCCTTCATAAAATCTCCAAATCATGCAAAATGGAAGCTGCCATTAATAATTGTTGTCAGTTACAACTTAGTGGCCCTTCAATTTCAAATTTTCACCAAAATCAGAAGAAAATGTTTTTGTTTTGTTTTGTTTGTTTTATTATGTAAGTATTTCTGGTCATGGTTCAATTATTTCAAGATGGGGGAAAATTCCCCAAAAACCTAACATGGTTTAAGTGATCAAGGAAATCCAAAATACGATGCCTGTATTTTTCTTTGTCTACGGGAGATAAAGAGCAGAAGGACCCATCTGTCAGCTGAAGAATGGAGCTCATTTTCACTGCAGATGTTAATATGCTGTCAAGATGCACATGAAAGAGAGATATATGGAAACAATATCGGCATGTTTGTCCGTAATGACAAAGGCAGCAGTTGCAATGTTTCCATGTGGTTATAACCAGGACTGTTCATACTCTGCAGAACTTACACACACACACACACACCCCTCTACTAAGTTTCCCCAATTTTGGACAAACAAAACCCAACATTTGGCAGTCAGAATAAAGTTAGGCAAATATAACAAACTGCATGAAAGTGTTGCATTTTCATATTTTATTATGACTCTAAAATCCAGGCTGATAATAATTTAGAGCTGAGACATGTTCTAGGAGAATGGTCAGCTATAAATGCAAGGAACAGAAGCTGTATTCAAAGAGGATGAAGAAGGACCTGTGGTCATGGCACTGAAACCACCATAACCAAAAATCAAACATGCCACATACTATCTGAATTTCCAATTCAGTTTTTTTTTGGGGGGGGGGGGGCAACCTAAATTGAAAGAATAAAACTACTTCCATATACCGGGGTGGGGGGTAAACTGGCTTTTATCGAACAGCAGCCCCCTCCCATCCCAGATGTCAAGCTACTTTTGAAACAGAACACTTTCAAAAGTGGATTATATTATAGCACAGAGTTCAGGGGTTCAAAGCAGGACTGGGAGTGTCTTTACATTCACAATGCCTTTATAGTATCCTAAGTAGTTCTTTGGATCCCAGCTATTATTATTTTTTAAATTACTCTAGCAGTTGAAATCTTTCAAGCTTCACAGCATGTGTTGCCTTAGTAATTTAAAGCAGCAGACATAAGTCATGCATGCCTATACATGTTACAATCCTTCAAACTCTTACTGTGGAATGGTCACTTTTTCTTTAAACAAAACAGAGTTACACGTATGTTGGACATTTTCATAACATCCAGTTCAAGATGGATCTTAAGTTCAATACAGGAGGGGGAAAGGTCATCTTATGATGGGAGGAAAATGGTTATGTGAATCCTCCAAAGATATGGTTGTGGAAAACAAATTGTAGACAGATTTGCTTTCTCCATACATTTGAGCAAACTGCTCTTAATATAATCTAGAAGGTGTTAGTATTGGTCTAATCTTCTCTCTGTGCTGGAGGGAGATTAGTTTACCAGAAATAAACTTTAAAACAGCAGTGTGATTCAACAGCCACCTAATTATAGACCTTACAAACCTTCAAGAAATAGTACCATAAGCAACACTATAGGGGATTTTTCTGCCACAGAAATCTTGATTTAAAAACAAGGAACACCATTATTTACTGAAAAACCTTCTACTGCTACCACTAGATTGCTAGTGTAGTGTCTTTATATAAACAATTTATGAGTATCTTTAGGACAGATGTGTTAAAGTTTAACACAGCACTTCATTATTATTAGAAGTAGTAATTGTAGCTATCATGCCTTGTATCAGTCACGTTAGGTTCACTTCAGACATAATACTGTGCTCTGCAAACCTCAGTTAGCCAACAGAAGCCAGATTTGGAATGCATATTCTCTCCACTCTCCTCTGAAGAGAATCCCCACCTCCCTTACCTAGCCAGTGCTAACCATGATTTAGCGCTACATGTACAAAGCCACCAGGTTCCCTCATAATAATGATTTGCAAACCTACTTCAAACCAAAGTTTCAAATTCTAGTTTACAAGGGAGCCATGGTTAGCATTAACCATAGATAGAGGTGCGCATGTAATTTAAATCTAGCTAATGCCAAGGAAAGGATTTCTGTTGGATTTCCAGTGAACTAGCATCACATCTGCATCAAGCCTTAGTTGCCCATCCTTGTCACACATGTAAAAGCAATACATCCCCTTCTTCCCTTTTGGCTCTAGGAAAGCCATGAGATATTTAAAAGAGACATAATTCAGACGTCAACATATTTACAGTAGAGATGGAATTTAGCCCTTTGTAGTACTGCTGAGGCGAGAGAGGAAATTGGTGACAGGATGTGGCTACAGCAGATAGAAAAGCAACAAGAGTTGGTGTGGTGACCCTGAGCCGGAGAGAAGGCTTAGTGTGTAGGGGCCATCTGCCTCAGAGAGGCCTAATGTGGTGAAGGACCAGCAGCAAAGGAGGAAGTAGACAGATGCTGAGCCAGTTAAAAGCAGCTTATGAACCCTGGAAAAAATACCAAGCTACAATTTCTGGCTTCACAGGACTGGGCTGAAGTTTCTTAATATATAAATAAGCTCATACTTAAATATCTTGTTACTAAAAAAAAGACATTAGAGATATTTGCATGTATACACACACATACACACCAGTGATTTCTCTGGTGATAACAGATGCAAGCTTGACAATCATCAGTGGACTTCCACTTGTATAACACACTGTTACTCTGACCCTTTGCAATAGGTGAATCCAAGTGATGTATAAAAGCAGGAGGTCACTGCAATGTTAAGAGGAGATTTTGTGCTTGCAAAGTCATCAGCCTTTAAAAGGAAATTCTAAAACCATACTATCCGTGAAGAGGTTTTAGCAGGAGTGGTGGACAAAAGAGTAGAGACTTCTCCAACAGAAGCAAAACTTCAGACTTGCACAAAAGGTCAAGCTATCTTCATTTGGGACACCACCACCCCAATACAAGGGCACACAAAACAGCAAACAGCGCATGTGTATAAATAGAATTGCTGCTCACTGAAACCATGCTCCAAATTTGACAGAGCACAATATGTGTAGTTAGCCCCGATTCACACATAGCCTGGGTATGAAGTTTATTCATGTGGCATGGGAAGGAAGTGGATAGACTGTGCAAGCGGAGTTCTACTCATGTAGGTGCTTATGCACAAAAGTCTAGATTAAAGATGCATGGACACCGACATGGCAGGAGAACAGAACAGAGTCTCAGTCCTGCACTTCACCTCACGGATAACCTATGTACCTCATCCTTGTGTCCACCAGTCCAGTGTTATATTAAGGAAAACAGTCAAAGAGGTTGTGGGGATACTGACATGGAACGTACTGAGTAATAATTAAAATTGTTCTAATAAGGATTCCGTTGATATGGAAGAGGGGACCGTAGCTCTGCATGCAAAAGCTCCCAGCTTCAAACAATCAAATACAAGGTGATGAGAAACAGCTCTGGACGGCTGTTGCTTAGATTCTGGAGGACCGTTGCTAGTCAGAGTAGACAAGTAGACAACACTAAGCGAGACAGACAAATAGTCTGACCTGGTATAAGGCATATTCCTATATACCAAGGTTTCCACTGCCATGTTCCAAAAGGCATCAGTGGCAAACCCAGAGTAGCCTGTTGTTGTTTATTCGGTCAGTCGCTTCCGACTCTTCGTGACTTCATGGACCAGCCCACGCCAGAGCTTCCTGTCGGCTGTCGCCACCCCCAGCTCCCCCAAGGTCGAGTCCATCACCTCCAGAATATCATCCATCCATCTTGCCCTTGGTCGGCCCCTCTTCCTTTTGCCTTCCACTTTCCCTAGCATCAGCATCTTCTCCAGGGTATCCTGTCTTCTCATTATGTGGCCAAAGTACTTCAGTTTTGCCTTTAGTCAGAGTAGCCTGACTAACTCTCAAATAATTTGCCCAAAATGATTCACCAGATTCCTGTGTGTCAAACAACACTGTGGAATTGAAGTGAGACCGTAGATATGCAGCTGAAGTTTGGCCATGTGACAATCCAGATGGTAAATGAGGATTTAGGTTAAAGAACTTGACTGGTGTGCCAGAGCCAATTTGTGCATCATGGGCTTCATCACCACCCCAGTCTGCAAAACAGCACTATCTCCCAAAATGTATTATTAATTTTAATATTTATAAGCTTCTTTTCCAAAGGAAATGTCTCCCCATGGATAAATAGTATTAAAAAAAAAAACAGTGCAAAACAACTATCAATAAAAGTGAATTAACAGAGTAGTTGTAAAATATAACAAGAGAACAAGAATTAAAACATAATAATTTTAAAATTTAAAATTAAGGTACTCATTTGCCCCCTGCTAAAAACCTGTAAGGGAAGACTCAGGTGGGTTTCTACAAAGAGGGAGTTCCAAAAGGTAAGCCTTAGCCTAGATTCCTACTGATCTAACATCATGGATAGATGGGATGTAGTCCTGGGCCTCTCCTACAGACATTAATAAAACTGGGCATCAGGAACAAAAGAACTATCATGCCAATAATGGTCACAAATACTTCCAGTCTGACATCCTACATTTAGTTTAGAGCAGGGGAAATATTGAGATTTTTCTAGACTTCTGCATTCTTGGGGGCCTCTTTGTTCTGCAGGCATCATCTCAGGAGTTGGAACAATCTGACCCCCTTACAAATGATTGAGCTCTCAAACAAAGTTGACATTGCCTAGAAATATACAGTCACACTGCTTCTTTTCCTTACAAGTGAAAGTGAACAATATTTTTTTTTAAGTACAGATAAGAGTGCTTTGGGGGCAGAGACAGGCCATGACCAATACTTAGCTATCCCTGAATGAGAGCAATACTTGCTTGATCAAGCCCATCTACAGTCCACATTCTGACCTTTCACTAGTGCCAGAAGCTGAAGGATAACCTGCTCTTAAAAGTTCTATCCCTGTCCCACCCTCTAAGGTGACACTTGTTAATAATCCACTGATGGCCCAATTGCTTCTTTAAAGGAAGCTAATTGCCCTTTTAATTTTCACAGCATGTAGCTCCATGGCATATACAAATAGAAAATATTCTTTGCTTTGGTCAGTCATTGCAGGGAAACTAGCCCTGTAGTTTCTGTACTGTGAGGAAGTGCAATTATGGCAGTTTTCAGCTCATTACAAGCATACTTTTATTGGCTTTATCTGGCCTGTTCAGCTTTCTGTTTGCAAATTTATTTGTGATGGGATAACTCTGTTGAACATTCAAACACTGGAATGAAATTAGGTTCCAAGACATTCAGGGCACAATTCTGTGTTCCAAGCTCAAAAAAACCAGCCTGATCCTTGCACTCATTTTCAATTGGGGGAAGTAAATAAAATGTAAAAAATACAACACAATATGGTATCTCCCTTGAAATCTGAGGCATCAGAATGAAAGTTGGTGAACATGTTCAGGACAACATGCTGTGTTTCAATATGACACTCCAATTTGCTCCTGGTCTTCTACAAAACAGGTGCAGATATCGAGTGAGGCCTCTTAAACAGTGTTTTACTAGTTCAAGACTGCAATCCTACACACAACTACCTGGGAGTAAGTCCAATTGAACTGAGTGGAATTTACTTCTGAGCAGGCATACACAGGATTACACTATAACTTGGTTATATTTCTTGTCTACTGTCAACATGACCCATTTGTTTGTGCTTGCCCATTCTTGTGTATTTTATATGCACATTTTATAACCCTATGGTGTATTTTTTAAAAAGCATTATATCATATCTATCAGTACAGACATTTGAACATATTGTGCGTAGGGTTTTGACATTTTAATCCCATATTTTTTGCCAGTCATTATTCAAATAATCTTGCATTCTATCCTATTATTTGTGTTACTGCTATATGCACAATCAGTAGTAACTTTTCAAAAGTTTTTATACTGCAGGATTATCTTTTCCTGCAGACACCTCCAATTAAGTGTTCTAACAATTTGATTTAATTTACAATCAGTTCCAAAACAATTGTGCAGGGTTCCCATGCCCCCCAGCATTATTATTGTCAAAGCATTTCTCAGTTTTGTTCATTTGAATTTGTGCCGTTTTGCATGGTACTGGAATTAGGATCACTGGCCAGTTACCTTTGATAACTGGCAACTTTAATATTACACTCTTGTTAATGAACAATTGTAAGAACAGGTTACATACTATGGGATAATCATTAGGATTCTTTGTACTAAAGACTCTTCAAATGTGTTATGGAACATAATTTATTCTTACCAACTTATTTCTCTATAAAAAAAAACCCCAAAGTGCTGTCTAATTTTTATGTCCATCAAGTCCAAAGTATGAGATAATGCTACTCTAATGCACTCTACAGCTCATATACAGCCTCATGCCCTTTGGTAAAGTGTTACCTCTAGTTTACTGAGGTAGAAGCAGGCAGTGACGTGGGATTGGAGAGACAGGTGGGAGTTCAGGCCTGAAACTATGGCTTAGCCAGGCCTATGGGTCCACATTCTCCACTCCAGGAATGCCATCAAATTGTGGCACCTTTGTCACTTGTGACACCCATGATGCAGGCTGAACCATGTTCTAAACCTCATAGACTAGCACTGATGAATGGGAATTCTTCTCTATTGTTACGCAAACAGAGGAATTCATGTTTCATTATAAGCAGCGGTGTAGACTTTTCGGTATCTGGGGGAGACCAAGCTAAAACCAGGGCATCAGAAAGGTATCCCAGGATGAAACATTCTTGGTACCCTCCTCCTTGCAAACACACATGCACACACATACCCAATGCTGTCAATAGATAGCATAGCATATTTAAATGCATGGAATATCAACATAATAAATGTATTACAGAGTTTAATACATCATCATTGATGATGATAAATTCATTAATAACCATAAATGCCAATTCACAAGATAAGCAAACTTTAATGGAATGCAAGTCCTTTAAATCTTACAAGCCCAAGAAGTTACAAATCACATTTAAAAACATTATTTATGATTACTAAAATTAAGCGCAAGAAATTATCAAGCGTTCACATTATCCAAACAAAAATCCTTTACTACAATAATTAATGTATCACCCTGAGATCATTGCTGCATTGGAATTTGGCCCTTGCACTGAAAAAGGTTCCCCGCTCCTGATTTATATGCTACTTTTATATTCTGCTTTTTTTCCTCCAAGGTGCTCAAAGCAGTGGTAGGGCCTAGACTTCCTCCTCCCTCCCACTTAGGTCTGTTGCTTGTCCCAGTTTACAGTTCTGAGCCAAGGAATGTTACAGCACTCGAGTTCACCTGCAGGGAATTCTGCAACTAGGCTTCCTATTTGACTTTATAAAGCCACTGTCCTGAAGATCAAAGGTGAACAATCAGATGGCCACTATGGTATACGCCAGAACAACAGCATGTGCCAGCCATCTCCCAAAAACTCAAATATTTATTATTACAACTTACTGGAAAATCCAGGGCAGAAAGCATTGGATTGGAGGAAAATAAACAAGTGCAACTTAACTAAGAATTCTCCCTGGTTCCATCTAGGCACAATATTATCTGGCCCCTGAGGAGATTATACAGGCCCAGCCACTCATTCAGGCTTCTACTGCAAAAGTGAAACTATTCCTTCCAGTTTATTTACATATTCTGCTCCTACTGACTTGCCTCTTAAAGAGACAGAATACAACAGGGACAACCTTGTTTGTCTGCTAACCTTAACATGAATCAGGGACAGCTCATGGGGCTCTGAACTGCTGCTTGCTGCTTCCCTCCCTCCTCCTCCTCCTCCTCTCCCTCCCCTGTTACCAGGCGTCTCCATCAGTACACTGTGCACTGCTTGCTTACTTGGAAGTCACGTGGGCTGCTACTGCACTGCGTGCGCGAACTAGAAACAGAAGCACTTCCTGGTCCTTCCCCAGCATCATTTTTTGAAATCATGCATGCCCCTAAATAACCTGGCCTCTTTCCCAGAGGGCTAGTTCCTCCAAACCTGGCACTGTTAGTTCAAAAGAAAGACACAGGCTTTATGGCGAGGTACAGGCCATCATCTCTGACCCAAAATGGATGGGGCCAGAAGGGTGGGGGTCCACTGCTGCTGCAGCTCAGTATAGCACTATCTGGCCAGCAGAAAGTGGCCAGTCAGAGCCCTGGCAGAGAGTGGAGGTAGAGGTCCTCAGTCAGCATGCTAGACTGGCTCCAAGGCCGTTTTTCGTGCGTGAAGATGGCAGTAGAGACAGACCGTTTCCATGATTTATTATACTAGCGTGATCATCTTCTTACTTTGTAAATATTTCTTGCTGCTGCTGCGGTTTGCTCATCTTCTTGTTTTATTGGGGGGGGAAGCATCATTTCCCTTTGTGGGTGGGTGCGGATCTCATTTTCCCCAGCGCAACCTTTTAAAAATTCATTTGTGGTAGTGGTAGCGAGGGGGATCATTTCCCTCTTGTGGGTGGATTTAACCATTTCAATTAATGTTAAAACTTCATTTTTAGGTGTGTGTGGGGGACACACAAAAATATTTTTAAAACATTAAAAAAACCCATTTCCACTTTTGTGTGGTCCACAATTAATTCATTTTAAAAAATCTTTCCCTTTGTAGGCTCACTGGCTGACCAGCTTAGACTAATTAATTTGGCCTAACGTGGGTTAAAACCTTTCCTTCTGTGGGTTGGGAGTCGGGATAAATTCATGAAAAACTGCTTTTCTGTGCAGTGGCTCTGAGAAGATCGTTATTATCATAATATGCAAAGAGGTGGATTTTGGGTGCTCTCAGAACTTGCTCGTGGATTTCAAAAACTGATTTTCTATGTGGGTCAGAGATTATTACTTTTATTATCAAGAAGAAGTCTTATTTTGTGTGGCTGTGTGGATTCCCCCTCACTGGTTTGGATCCTGAACATAAAGTCACTTGATTCTCTAATAGGAGTTATTGCTGGAACAGGAGAATGTGGCTTCAAAGGGGTTCTTCTGTCTGTGAGACAGAGGCAGTGTGGTTTGATTCTGTCTGTGCAGATGGCCAGGTTCACACAATCAGGGAAGGAAACTAAGCCGTTGTAGCTTATTTTCCCACCCTGCATATACCTGTTGCGCACTATGTCCTTGCCATAATTATCCTCACTGGATGTGGTTTGGTGTGTCATCCAAACCTGGTGAGGGTGCACAGCCGGTGGGTTTACAAACCACCCCAGACCCCATGGCCTGTTCTAGGGTTGTGGGGTGGTTTGTAACCCACCTCTGCTGGGTTCAGATGACATGACCAACTGCATGCAGCACTGGTAATTAAGGTGACGCGCACACGACCAGCACGCGCAGGGCAGAAAAATAAGCTATGGCGGCTTATTTTCCTTCTCCGATGTTGCAACACTGTCATTGAGTGAGACCAGATTTGCAGGCATGTTCGTGGGTCCCATTTTGCAATGAGTTGTTGCAGGGCTCCAGAGACTGCTTTTCTGTAATGTGGCTCTGAGGGTATCATTATTATCATAAAATGGAATGTGGTGGATTTTGCCTGGATGCTCTCAGAACATTCTGACCATGCTTGCTCCTGAGTAATACAGCCCTTTGTACTTCTGAGTTGAGATGTATAAAGTAGATTTTTGTACTGTGCTATTCTATTATTTCTGAGTAGAGATGAATTATTCTCATCATCAACATTCTCATTATCATTTTGTGTCACACCCAATGAGACACCCTTTGTGCATGTCTACCAGTTAATCAAATAATTGTTTCAGAGGGCTGTGCTCCTTTTTCACGGATCTGTTTAGGAGTTGGTGAGTTGTGGTACCTTCAGGCTTGTGGTCATGTATTTTTTTATTCAGCTGCAGCTCAGACTGGTAAATGGGTGTGCTGAAACTGCAGTCTAAATCCCTTCTAATGCTTTGTAGTGCAGGAGGAGGACAAAGACGGGACAATTTGGGGTGGGGGAGTACTGAAAAAGCCAAGTCAGGATGGGGATAGTGATAGGGAAAATAAAAACTGCCGCAATGTTTAGCCCAAAGGTGTTGTTTTAGAAGCAAAATATACTGTGGTAGCATTTGATGGTTTAAAAATACAGTAATTACAGCCTATAACATACTGTAAGCTTGTGAACAGCACTTTTAGAATTGCATCTTTTCCTTCTCTCTTCATCGATAATGGAACTTCAAATTGGATCCTTCCGGTATGTTTTGCCATGCTTTCCTCAAATGCATAACTAAGGAAAGTTAGCTTGGTTTCAGAAATCTGAAGTTTGGATTTTGTGCAAAAGATAATCATGCTCAAAATAAATTAGTAACAGATGTTATTCATTTGCTCTTCTTTCAGTAGGGATGGAGTCATTCCTTAACCAAGTATAATTGTTCCTTGGTCTCAACTGCGATCTATAAAATGGGTTCAACAGAGATAAATAGACATTCCTCACTATACCCTTATGAAATGGGTGTGGGGAAGAACACATAGACTTAGCTTAAACTTTTGTAACTACGTTCAGCAGAGTATTATGGGATGGCTACAGGATGTTAAAAAGGAGAGGGGCTGTAGTTCAGTGGTGCAACACATGCTTTGCATACAGAAGGTTCAATTCCTGGTATCTCCAGGTTGGTTGGAAAAATTCCTGTCTGAAACGCTGGAGAGCCATTGCCAGTCATGCTGTGTGTGTCCCCTTTTGCAGTGGGTTGCTTCTGAGTCCCAAAGCCTGCTTTTCTATGTTGTGGGTATTGTTATCAATAGTAATAGTAGTAATAATAATAAATATCTTAATTGTGTGGCTGTGTGAATTTCCTCCACAGTTTTGCAGCAATGAGTTTGAAGTCACCTGATTCTCTGTGCAATGGGAGTTGTTCCTAGAACAGGTGAATATGAGTCCAAAGGACTGCTTTTGTGTGGCTGTGGGAATTCCCCCCCCCCCTTTTGCATTCATGAACTTAAATTTCATGCACTTCATTTTCCCCTTTCTGTAGTATGGATTTTGGATTGCTGGCTGTTGGGGATTCAAAGACTGCTAAGGTGACCCACCAGTCTGATTATAATCAATACATTGGAGGCCCTCAGCCTTGTGGAGCTCTGGGACAAGTTGGCCCTATTGCCCTCCTCTCTGCATCCTCAGTCAGGCTTGGCGAAAGGTGGGTATAGGCTTTTTAAAATGTTCAGATAAGTTAACAGTCCATGCAGAATTGGACATCAGAAGAATGAACAGGAAAATTCCCAGATTGTTTTCAGTAGGAATCAATGCATGCAATCTTATACATCCTAACCTGGGAGTAAGCCAATTGAACATAATGGGACTTCCAGCCGATATATTCTGCCTTCTAAAACAATATTTATTTGGACCTTGGTGAGACTAATTTTTATATCAAGGTAGAAGTTTTGTCTATACTTTTGCCTGTAAAGAAAAAGAAAACATATACTCAGAGAAGATAGACCACTTTAAAATTCCTACTTTAGTTAGTCAAAATAATCAAATAACCAGTACTTTGGACTTGCAGCAAGGCAGGGATAGTATAAAAAAGGCACAGATACAGTTGGGAATTGGCTTTAGTGACATACAGGGGACCCAGGGAGGCCTGTGTAACTCAGGGTAGGGTGACATGGTGGAGAGGAAGGGGGCGTAACCGAGCCAGGTAGAGGTGGAAAATAATGGTTAAAGATAGAAAGATTAACTTAACTCAGATGTCAGTATGTCTGGGCACACACCACAAAGGAAGGATTACTTTTAGGGAGATGGCTGCTTGAATTAGGATGCCTATTGCTTCATCAGGCTTTGACTGGCCTAAGCAGGTTGGAGTTTAGGTTTGGAAAGGGCCCCCTGGCCTGACTATAGCCATGATTCAAAACAACAAACATGGAGAACGACCAAGGGAGAAGAGCGGGAAGGATAAGCAAAGTTTACTGGGATTAGGGTCTAGTTCTGCTGGAACAAGTTCCACGTGTTGGGTCCTCCTCTGGTCACGCTGCCAGCCAGGCTGACAGAGATTGCGCCCAGGCAGAGACTGAACATGTTTCTTTCTCTGACGATTATTCTTAAAGGGTCTTGCTTGCCTAGGAGAAGGGTTTACTTAAACAACAGAACAAAAGTTAAAAGTTCCCAGACACATTGCTCAGAAAAGATATGAAGACAAGGGTGTTCTTATACTTGATAGCTCTTATTGACTGTAGCCCAGCAACCAGAGGTAGAGGCAATCAAAGTTTAGTGGGCTTCCTCTCAGGGGCTCTCACTGGCCAGTCAGGTCAGGTATCCCTTGGATTTCTTGGGTAGTATCTGGGCATGTAGCAGAGAGGAAGGCAGTTGCATTTTTTGGAGACTCTCCCTTTGCCACAGGGAGAATCCTAAGTGAATTAATGAGTCATGCTGACACCACTAGTGCCCTATAGCCTACTCATCCCACCCTCTGCTGCAGCTGCTGTTGAAATTGATAGAAGAGTTGACTGGACCCCTCACACAAACCAGCCAATGCTGCCTGGGAATGGCAGTCCAGATGGGCCTTGAGGCCCACCCCTGTCCCCCGACATTTACGCCCTTGATTGTAAACAATATCCTGAAAGTAAAAGTCAGACCAAAGATTTCATCTGGCTCATGTACAGTCAGGGCCAGAAATATCGGAACAAGGATAACTGTTTTGGCAGTTGGCCTCTGTACACCACCACATTGAAGTTGAAAGGAAACACACCCAGATGGGAGCGAAGTCAGGACTTCCAGCTGTAATTCAAGGGGTTCGACAAAAGTGGGGCACTAACCATTCAGGAAGTACAGCCAGTGGCATACACACACATCCATCGTTGGTGGCCCATAAGTAATGGAACAAACCAACATCAATTCAAACGTAAGGATCGCCTTTAATACTGGGATGAAAATCCTTTGCAGCCAATGACTGCCTGAAGTCTGGAACCCATGGACATGACCAAATGCTGAGTTTCCTCCCTTGAGATGCTTTGCCAGGCCTTTACTGCAGCTCCCTTCAGCTGCTGCTTGTTTGTGGGTCTTTCTGCCTTCAGTCTTGCCTTCAGTAAGTGAAAAGCATGCTGTCTTGGGTTGAGATCAGGTGACCGACTTGGCCATTGAAGAACATCCCACTTCTTTGCCTTGAGAAACTCTTGGGTAGCTTTTGCTGTATGTTTGGGTCATTATCCATCTTCAATATGAAGTGGTGTCCTATCAGTTTGGCAGCATTTGGCTGAATCTGAGCAGAAAGTATAGCCCTATACACTTCAGAATTCATCCTGCTGCTTTTATCAGCAGTCAGGTCATCAATAAACAGTGACCTGGTTCCATGGGCAGCCATACATGCCCATGCCATAACACTGCCTCCACCACATTTGACAGATGATGTAGTATACTTTGGATCATGAGCTGTTCCTTTCTTTCTCCATACTTTTATCTTCCCAGCATTCTGGTACAAGTTAATCTTGGTTTCATCAGTCCAAAGAATCTTATTCCAGAACTGGGCAGGCTTTTTTAGGTGTTTGCTGGCAAAGGCTAATCTGGCCTTTTGGTTCTTGAGCATTACCAGTGGTTTGCACCTGGTTGTGAAGCCTCTGTATTTACATTCATAAAGCCGTCTCTTGACTGTAGATGTTGACAATGACATGCCTACCTCCGCAAGAGCATTCTTGACCTGGCTAGATGTTGTGAAAGGGTTCCTCTTCACCAGGAGCAGAATTCTGCGGTCATCCACTTTAGTTGTCTTCTGTGGTCTTCCAGGCCTTTTGCTGTTGCTGAGCTTGCCAGCTAATTCCTTCTTTTTCAGGAAGTTCCAAACTGTTATATTGACCACTCCCACTGTTTTTGCTATCTCTCTGATGGGTTTATTTTGCTTCCTCAGCCTAAGGATGGCCCCCTTCACTCGCATGGACACCTCTTTGGACCTCATGTTGGGAGTTCCAGTGAACAGCTACCAAATGCAAATACAACACACCACCTCCAGGCCTTTTATCTGCTTGATTGGTCTTGGGGTACCCAGGAAACAGGCCACACCTGGCCATGCAGCTGCTTGTCAGCCATTCATTCCATTACCTATGAGCCACCAACGATGGGTGTGTGTGTATGCCACTGGCTGTCCTTCCTGAATCGTTAGTGCCCCACTTTTGTCAAACTCCTTGAAATACAGCTGAAAGTCCTGACTTCGCTCCCATCTGGGTGTGTTTCCTTTCAACTTCAATGTGGTGGTGTACAGAGGCCAACTGCCAAAACAGTTATCCTTGTTCCAATATTTCTGGCCCTGACTGTATTTACTAATTTTATTAAAACAATTGTTCTTCCTATTTGGATTTCAGCCTCTGTACAACAGTGTTGCTTATCTGCAATGGCTTTTATTATTTTTATATCTTGATGGTTTAATAGACAATTGCACTCTTAAATACATTCTCCCATGAGAATGTCATATTCTGAACATATTTTTTTTTTTTTTGCTTGCCAAAAAAAGTAACTTCTTCTTCGTTTCCCTGTTCTGCGCTCTCTATTTCTCTTTCCTTGGCTGACCCATATGGTAAACAAAAACTGCAGCTTCAACTGACTTTGCTGTAACATCTTTTTTCCTTTGAATTACCCCTCAAAGAATATCTCTGGGCGACCAAGCAGGACTGGCCCTGCTTCAGACATTTACTGAAGAAGTAAACCAATCCTACTTGAGGAAATTCATAGTCCAAAGGCAGCCTCATGCATGTCCTGGACTTTCCCATTCCTTACATCTGAGGTGAAGTTTGTTTGTGTTGGGGGGTGGGAGGGAACGATAATTCAAAACACTTGTGTGAAGAAACTGTATAAGAAATTGTATTTACCTGAGGTAAAAGTTTAATATGTTCATACTTCAATTCTTATTTCAAAACAATACGTATGCACATATTAAAGTTTTACCTCAGTTTCTACACAACTTGCGAAACTCTGTCTACCAGGAGTGCCATTTACGGAGGACAGGGATATAGTCTCTCTGCTATGTTTTAGGCCACCTATAATAATAGCTCAGGAGCCCCTTGCCCCCTCATAGGCTGTTCCCATTTGGTGGATACTGAGAACTCAATGTAACCTGGGATATGTAGTCCACTTTATTATAATTAATTGATCAATTATGCTAATGTGCGTGGCACTTTACAGAATGACAGTCAGGAAGATGGGTCTCTGCATAGAGATTTTAAAAATCAAAAATTTTACATGGGGCAAATCTACGGGGGGGGGGGGAGAAGGTCTTCCTTTTCATTCCACGTTCTTAGCCTATATCAGCAGGAGAAAAGCGTTTCCCCCCCCCAAGTGATGTGTGCATATGCACGTGAATATGTATTTTTTTGTCTTTTTCAGCTAAGCAAGTTACAGTCCTTGTGGTCTGGCGTGGTGTTGTTGAGAAATATGATGTATTGGAATGACTAAAACTGCCTACCACAGTTCTTCCTTATTGTTCCTTTGAACTGAGCTACTGACACATAAGTGAATGAGGCTGAGTTGTGAACAGGAAATACAGAGTTCAAAGCCCATCGCTGCCACTAACTCAATAGATGGCCATATATAAGCCACTCTCTCAGCCTCAGCACAAATACATCATGTTCAATATGGAGATGATAATAATACTGACCTTACAGTGGATGATTAATAAATGTGAAGTGGTTTGAACACAGTCTAAAACATCATATGTGTGTGACATATTATAGTCAACATGCCCAGTCATGGCCTGAGCCACTGAAGAAAGAAATTCCTCCAGGGCTACATGGTCTCTCTTTTCATAACTACATCTCTTCCCTGCCAAACTACAGAATGCAACCACAGTGATCCAGGAAAAGAAACATTTTCTCCCTTTTTGAAAGGAAATCCCTTAAAAATAATACAGGCAATGAAAAGCCAAGTTTGGAGTAAAAAAAAAAGTTTTAGATGCCATCATGTTAAGAGCAACCAGTAAAAGGTACACTTGCTGGTGATCGTGCTGGCCATAAAAGACACTCAGCACACTTGACCATCCAAAGAACTGATTGCCATCATCCAACAGGAAGATAACTTTTAGTGTGAAACAGAATAACTAGCTGCTTTTATGCATGCCAAAGGCACAAGTCCCTCAGACCAAAATACGGTGGCCTATTTTGGTGACACTATTATAATAGTTGTGAGGGATACAAAAACCAGAAAACAATTCACAGCAAATTCTATTGATACACACTGCTTTTCAAAAATTTAGTATTAATCATAGCCAAGAGGAGGCCTAGCTAAATCTAGGTATCACTTTTCAAATTCTGAAAATGGCACCCCCTTGCTGACTATCACAGCCAAGACCAATGGCACCTACAGGTTTTGGAATCACACCTATAGTTTAGATCAGCCTTTCCCAATGTGGTACTATCCAGATGTGATGAACTATGACTCTCATCAGCCCAACCAGCATGGTGAATGGACAGGGATAATGGGAGTTGTAGTCAGAAACATCTGGAAGGTACCAAGTCAAAGAAGACTGATTTAGATCTTGTACTGTAATATAAAGTTTAAAGATAAGAGTTTATTTCCACTTGATGGAAGGCAGCAAAAGATTGAAGATTCATCCAGGAAAATAAACTGACCATCCTAGACCTTAATCTTGCACACTTGCAAGATAATAAACTTCATTATGCATAGTAGGACTTGCTTCTGGGTATTTATACAAATGACTGGGCTACATGTGTGCAATCCTTCTGACGTTTATCTGAGCGTAAACTCCATTGAGTATAGTAGGCCTAATTTTGGAGTAAACATGCATGAGACTGTGCCACACAGAAGGGACTGTGGAAGGTAGAAATCATGACTAAGGGAGCAATCCTATGGCCACAAGTCAGGGGCTAGATGGCCATAGGATATCTTGTTTTCCAGGAAGTGACCTCAGAGTCCATGGTCCGAGGTCGGTTCCCAGACAACCGACCTTCCCCCTTCCGTGCTGCCTTGCGGGCAGCATGGAGAAGCCCCATACTCCGCGCTTGCAAAAGGAGCGCAGACCAGCCGAAACAGGGCATTCCGGGGTGGGCAGAAATGCCTGTACAGCACATCCTATGTGTTGTAAGGCAGCCTCCTCCCCCACTTTGCCCTCTCGCAGCTAGACAGCCGAAAGCGGCTATCTAGCCAAAAATGCAGGGCAGGAGGAGCGCAGAGGGAACAATCCGCTCCATACTTCTCCTGCCCTGAACTGGATAGGCGATCGCCTCCCGGTTGGGAGGTGGCCGCCTATCTGCATAGGATTGCGCCCTTAATTATAGAACGTATGAAGGTTAGAGAAACTGCACTATGCAAACAGAAGTATTTTACTTACTTTTCTGACTCTGCCAGAACAATTCTCCTATTCATTGCATCAAATTCAGAATACATGTAATCCACTTTTAGACACTCCTATTCTTGAGTTTGTAACATTGATAAAATAGAGTGCAGGGAGAGAGATTGGTTGAAATACCTTGAAAAACACTCCCCCACATTCTTTCACCTTTTCCAATTATATGAAATAATATATGGATAGGGGGAGAACACAGAAAAGGCTACATGCCCACCCAGTATAGGTGAACTTGCATTCTATGACTAGTAAACCCAGTCATAAGCAGGAGAAATGCTTCTCAAAAATACCCCAAGTGCTCTTCACACAGACTCATAAACAACTGCTTGGTGGAACAACTCCAGGCAGCGTTTTTGGAAAGTAAATAGTTTGTTTGGTTTTTGCAACAAATGTTTGGACATCCCAGACTGAGGGCTAATAAGATTTGTGGACATATTTGCAACGTTGCCCCGGTGCTTTATGTTAACACAGAAACACCAAGACACCATCTGAGCAAGGACTGTGACAGTCTGCCTCAGTAGGTAATCACAGCCTCATGGTTTTTAAGACTAACTAGGAAGTTCAGCTTGAAGCATAGACCTATTGGAAACAAACTCGGTTCCATGCCCCAAAAGGTATATTTTAATAGGCTTTCCTAGAAGGAACACAGACTTTTATCTGATTGAGTTGTATGACTTAATTAGATTTCTTTTTAATTCAATGCAACCACCTTAGATGTCTCTACTCTGCAATAATTTGGAACCGGTTTTTACTTTTTATTATTTTATTATTTATTTATTTTATTTACAGTATTTATATACTGCTCCACATCAAAGATTTCAGAGTGGTGAACAACAAGATAAAAGAATAAAACCCCATAATTAAAACATTTTAAAAGAACATATTAAAGGCTCTTGAAGTGCCACATTGCGTAGGCGAGACAAGAGTCCACACAGACAGTAAAATACAGCTCAGGATATACTTAGGGAGCAATGTCTAGAGAGCCATAATATTTTTCGGTTTCTGGGAACCAAGGTTGGAGCCAGGGCTCCAAACAAGGTTCTCAAAACTGCACTCCCCACCCCCTCGCGGCTGGCGCAGTTCCCTCCATGCCAGCTACACCTCCATGCTCAGAAACAGAGCACTGAGACAAGGAAAGGGAGGCAGTCCCAGGGGAGGGGGGGAGACCACATCTTCTTATGCACCGCGCAGCCTCCTTCCCTCCCCAAAGCTGCGGTTAAACAGCTGAAATCAGCCATCTAGCCAAAAATGCAGGGCAGCGAGAGGACATGCTATGGACACCCTGCACTGAATACTCAGCAGCCTCTGACTTCAGAGGCTGCCAACTATCTCAGTAGGATTGCACCCTTACTAGCCCATTTATAATGCATGTGATTTCCAATGTTTGGCATGCAAGATATGCAATGCAGACTTGAGGAAAGTGCTGAGCCTTCAGTGCACAATACAGTAATATAGCCAAATACAAAAATCAAATATGGTTCTGCCCACTAAAGGTTTGGCAAGTGATGGGAGCAGAGACAGCAGATGGGAAGCAGTCTAAAAATATCTCACTTGAGAATCTGCCAGTGATATCTACTTTGACAGGATTTGTTACTGAAGATAAGTCCCAGGGCATGGTCTGAGGGCACATGATGTAGCCACTTTGCTGATCCTAAGCAAGTCTGAGACTGTATGAGAGACCATCTGGGTACTCCATGTATCTCGAGTCCAAGTGGGATTTAAATAAGTATTTGTCATTAGGTTAGCCAGTATCTTTATACCCCTCTTCTCCAGAATTTAGTTGAACATGTCCTTTCAGCTGGTTCCCACATGTATGTTCATCACTTGAAAACTGCACATGAATGGCTTTCATGTGTGAATGGGCCACTGCAGAAATAACATCCAACTTCCCACCCACTCACCCCCCACCCACTTCTTAACATCTACATGAAAATGCTGGGCGAGGGCTGGGATATCATCAGTGTGTGGACACATTTCCTATTTGTTTCTGGGCTAAATTCAAAGTGCTGTTTATTGCTTCCTACCATATGAACCGGCTTGTGAACTGTGCTCTACCTCTGAGGTCCTTCTCTCTATCCAGCCACTGATAGATGTGCAGATGGGGCCTTTATGGTTGCAGTGCCCAGAATGTAGGACCACCCACCCCCCTCATTACCTACTTTTAGGCAAGCTTTGGAAACACTTTTTAAAGATAAAACAGCCCAAACTTTTCAGACTTTTGGTCACCACAATAGCTTTCCCCAATATTCTTTCACAAAGGCTAGAAAAGTTACAGCGATCAAAACTATAATAAGCATCAACAGGCAGTACAAAAGCACTGTGGTGGCCACATGCCACTTGTTGCTCACCCCTGAAGGAAAGAAATGAAGACAATAAATCATGTCGTATCTATCACCTCACTTTTCCTGTTCCCTTCTCAGACGTACCGAGATACAAGCAAGCAAGCAATCTGGCTTTATCCGCCTGTATGAAGATGCAGTGGTATTTGGGGCAAAATATTTCTAAAGAAGGAATTCGTATCAACTTCTGAGCAGGAACCAAAGTGGGGAACTCAGTACAGAGAACTAGGTAAGAAAATGACCTATGAAACAGGAAATTTGCATTTCAAATTTATCCTCTCTCAGCAATTTGTGAGATGGCTTTAGGCAATCCAGTCAGTAACCTGCTCCACCCCAAAATCTGAAATACAGAGATAATAGTACTGATCTACATTGCAGGGGGTTGTAAGGATTAGATAATATACATATGTATACTTTTAAATAAAGGACAAAGAAGGCAGGGACCTAACAGAAGCAGATGAGATTAAGAAGAGGTGGAAAGAATACACAGAAGAACTATACAGGAAAGATCTGAATGTCCCTGATAGCCATGATAGTGCGGTCACTGAACTTGAGCCGGACATCCTAGAGAGTGAAGTCAAGTGGGCCTTAGGAAGCATTAGTAACAATAAAGCTAGCGGAGATGACAGTATTCCAGCCGAGCTATTTAAAACCCTAAAAGATGATGCTGTTAAAGTGCTGCATTCAATATGCCAACAAATCTGGAACACTCAACAGTGGCCACAAGACTGGAAAAGGTCAGTTTACATTCCAATTCCAAAGAAGGGCAACGCCAAAGAGTGTTCAAACTACCGCACAATTGCGCTCATTTCACATGCCAGCAAGGTGATGCTCAAAATCCTACAAGCTAGGCTTCAGCAGTATGCGAACCGAGAACTACCGGAAGTACAAGCTGGGTTTAGAAGAGGCAGAGGAACTAGAGATCAAATCGCCAACATTCGCTGCATCATGGAGAAAGCAAGAGAATTCCAGAAAAATGTCTATTTCTGCTTCATTGACTACGCTAAAGCCTTTGATTGTGTGGATCACAACAAACTGTGGCAAATTCTTAAAGTGATGGGAGTACCAGACCACCTTACCTGTCTCCTGAGAAACCTGTACGAGGGTCAAGAAGCAACAGTAAGAACCAGACATGGAACAACCGATTGGTTCCAAATTGGGAAAGGAGTACGACAAGGCTGCATATTGTCACCCTGCTTATTTAACTTATATGCAGAGTACATCATGAGAAATGCCGGGTTGGATGAATCAGAGGTCGGAATTAAGATTGCTGGGAGAATTATCAACAACCTCAGATATGCAGACGATACCACCCTAATGGCAGAAAGCGAAGAGGATCTAAAGAGCCTCTTGTTCAGGGTGAAAGAGGAGAGTGCAAAAGCTGGTTTGAAACTCAACATTAAAAAAACGAAGATCATGGCATCTGGCCCCATCACTTCCTGGCATATAGAAGGGGAAGAAATGGAAGCAGTGACAGATTTTACTTTCTTGGGCTCCAAGATCACCGCAGACGGTGACTGTAGCCATGAAATTAAAAGACGCTTGCTCCTTGGGAGGAAAGCTATGGCCAACCTAGACAGCATAGTAAGAAGCAGAGACATCACCTTGCCGACAAAGGTCCGTCTAATCAAAGCTATGGTTTTCCCAGTAGTAATGTATGGCTGTGAGAGCTGGACTATAAGGAAGGCTGAGCGCCGAAGAATTGATGCTTTCGAACTGTGGTGCTGGAGAAGACTCTTACGAGTCCCCTGGACTGCAAGGAGGTCAAATCAGTCCATCCTAAAGGAAATCAACCCTGAGTGCTCATTGGAAGGACAGATACTGAAGCTGAAGCTCAAATATTTTGGCCACCTAATGCGAAGAGAAAAGTCACTGGAAAAGACCCTGATGCTGGGAAAGACTGAAGGCAAAAGGAGAAGGGGACGGCAGAGGATGAGATGGCTAGATAGCATCACGGATGCAATGAATATGAACTTGAGCATGCTCCGGGAGACAGCGCAGGACAGGAAGGCCTGGCGTGCTATGGTCCATGGGGTCACGAAGAGTCGGACACGACTGAACGACTGAACAACAACAATACTTTTAAAAACTCCAGTTATGCTAAGTATTATTAACTCAAACCAAACGTTTTAAATGATTTAACTCCCCTGCCTCTACAATGATCACCCCCCCCTGACTTTGTAATTATGGCAATACCAGTATTACAAATTAATTGGGGAAGACAGTATCTTCAGTCTGCAAATGCTTTGATCAAAATGGCATCATGTATGGGAGAAGTGACTTGTCATATCTTGGCTTCATCTTTTAAGATTATATCTGTTCAGTCTGACTCCAGATTTAATTTATTCATAAATTATTTAATACAGAGCACCACTTTTATCCTGCATACATGGGAAAATGCTAATTTTTGCCTGATACATCTGGTGTGTGGGATGCCATAGCAGAAGCCTTGGTAATTACAATCTATACTAAATAGTTACATATTGTACGTCTCGATCCTAAGGCTGCAATCCTGTGCACATTACTTATGAGCAAGTCCCAAAGAATTCAGTGGGACTTACTTATGAATAAACATGCAAAGGACCAGGCCATCTCTGTGAAGTCTAAGTATAAAAAAGGAACATGTTTTATTTTCACTACTATCATGCATTCAATCTAAACCTGCTTGATAGCAGAATTACTTCATTACAATTGAAAATGAAATTGAGCAAAGGGGCGGGGAAAACCAATATGCAGTTGCATACCCTGTACTTGAAATTTCCTATCCACAGCTGTGCTTAATAGCAAATTAGAATAGCAGATGCTAATAAATTTCCAAACAGCTCATTAATTATTGTAGCCACTATGGGCCCTCACAAGATTCACAATTTGGCCATATGTCTGGGGGGAGGGGTGCGATGGACAACTCAGTGCAAACTGAAGAAGAAATCAGGAAAAAAAGGAAATCCAGCAGAACATATATTTGCAGTATCAACGTGGATAACAATAATGTATAGCTGCCATATACATGAACTGGTGGCAGATGGGAAGACACTTGCTGATGTTGATCAAGAACATGGACAGAGGAACGTATTTTTAACTTTCCTGCTGAAATAAAGAAGTGCACACAGATGCATCTCATAAGAATCTTTGGAATGCTCTCTCTCTGTATGTATGTATAAATTCAATTATCAAGGAACCTACCAGTTTAAGACCATAGTTGAGGCTAACTCATGTTGGCTGAAGCTCAACAAAGCTAGGAAATTGGAAGCTAAGGCTGAGGCCTTAACAGATGTACCCTGTGATCAGTAATGATGTTATGCAATGCCACAAAATGTGCTTGCTTAAAACTTACTTTCCATACACCACACTTTTCCTTGGTCTTCAGGCTCAAATCCAGATGGGAAGGATGGAGTGCCTAGGACTAGGGATGGCAGAGAATTCCGCCACGGATCTCGGTGAGGCCGAATGCCAGTGCATTCGGCCCCCCGAAATCTGTGGCGGAACGGCCTGCCACCCTCCGTGGATCCCCCCTGGGACGAGACTTACCTAGGGCGGATCTTCCGGGCAGCGGTGGCTCCGGCGGCGGCTGGTCTTCCGACCGGCTGCTGCCGCCGCCGCCATTTGCAGTTTTTTTGTTTTGTTTTTTTATAGAGATGTGATAGGCTACATAAGTTTTTACGTAGCCTAAAACGTCTGGTTAAAAAAAAAAGCGTTTGCAAACGCTGTCGCAAACGGCTGTAGCCGCCATTTGCGTTCCTTATTTTGGGCCATCTTAGTCTACGTAAATATTTAATAAATATTTTCCCCTTATTTTCGTCCTGAAATGTCAGAAGCCCTCTGCAGACCAGATCCAAAAAGACAAATTATCAGTTGTTAATTACCAGTTGTTCAAGCAGCTGTAGGAGTCTACATGGGTCATAAGGAAGAGGGTGGCACCACATCAAATTCCAAACCAACTTATTCCAGGAGATGCAGGAAGCACTTCTTAATGGAATAAACACAATTGGCCATTTAAAAAAAAAGCCTGGGACAATTATTTTTGCTCCATAAAAACTATTTCCTGCCCCTACTGGATCTGTTTTGCTTGCAGGATATGTGGGATATTCCATTTTTTCCCCTTATAATAATCTTGTAATCTAGATTAGACTGAATGGTGGTGACTACCACCCAGTGAGCTTCATGGCTGAGCAGCAATTTAAACCTACGTTTCTCCTGGTCCACTTCCAATACTTTGTCCACTGCACTACACAGATTCCTGACTCCTATTATTTTACAGAACACAGGGCGAAAATACAGGAGAAGATGGTTCGCCTCTGACAGGATTTGATTTTCACATGCAGGCCAGAGAAGTGGTATGTGCACGAGGCCAGAAGCCTCACTTGCAGTTTCCAGAAAACGAGACAAGCGTAAACATTGGCTTGCTTCAACAGCAGCAGGAAGTGCTGATGCAGAAGCAGGAAACAAGGCTCTAGCTGTGTATGTTGTTGTTTCTGCATACATAGCACTTCCTGGACCAGAATTATTACAAGGGGCTGAAGATTATTCTGATGAAGCACAATAAGCAAACTGACAAGGATCGCAGAATACCAAAGCAATGGTGTACTGCCTACATAAGGAAAGGCAACCTGATACCCTCCAGATATTTTGAATGACAGCTCCCATAACCTCTAATCATTGGCCATGCTGGCTGGGGCTTAATGGGAGTTGTAATCCAAAACATCTGGAGGACATCAGCTTGCCCACCCCCTGGTCTACATCTGTCAAATGGTTAGAAAATGTAGAACACCAGCACCTCATTAGAGATTATGGTTCTGGTAGAAACTGCATTAGGATCAGTTCTATGACACTGAATCTCCTAGTTTTCATATGAGTGGGGTGGTGTTAAGGAATTATACCAGTACTTTCTATGCACAACAAAAAACCAGTTTCCACAGCTAAGACTTCTGAAACTTCTCTAAGGGATGAGGAATCTCGGCTGTTAAAATCATTAGCTACCTACTTTGACTAGTCATAACTAAGATATAATTCCACTCTTGATGTGGCTGTATGACACCCATGTGTTGCCAGTGGGAAGGTCAGCATCCGTTTCTCACATAATCATATACTTTCCCCATGCTGTCTCCCATACACACAAATTGCGCTCCAAGCTTTAATTCATTCTGATGTTCCTCTCGCCAACATATTCTGCATTTGCATTTGCATCTCATACACTTAGATTGTGGGCCCGGGGGTGGGGGGAGAGCAGGGATCCATTCCATGTATGTATATAATTGCTGCAACCCATTCTGACACATCTTGGGATAGTGCAGAACTTGAATCTCAAATGTTTTATCACACTGAAGGCGCTCATTCTTTTGAAGTGTTTCCATAATGAGGCTCTTGCTGATGGCAGTACATCAGTCTAAACCCCATCCCCAGTTAAAGGGTGGTCTCATGTATTACCTGGGAGAGCTACTTGAGTCCCTAGACAGCTGCTGCCTTCTAGTCAATACTGACTGGCTGATGGACCATTTCTTCAGCGTTTATACAAGGCAGATTCTTATGTACTGTGTGTACTTCATGATATAACTCAAGTTCTATGGCCAAGCAATCCAAATTCATCTCTAAGAAAAGATGGATTCAGTAGCCTCTTTGAATGCCAACAGAGCAAATTTACATAATTATCTTATTTTGCAAAATTTATTTCACAATTTTTACTATTTTGGCCAATTAAGGGGATGGTCAAAGAGGTATTGAGGCCCCACCCCCAGCCACTGGAAATGTTATTCAGCCCCCACCCACCCACCTTCAGAGATTTCAATGGCATTGCACACAGCATTTAAGCATATCATTGCAGTTATTTTAAAAAAATCTTTTTTGTTAATAAAACCCATGATTCTCAGGGATCTGTATGCAGCTGAATATACATATACATAGCCCTCCTTATATCATTCCTTTTCTTTCTTTGAGAGACAATAGAAACCCAATAGTGTTAAAACTGCACCTGATAGCTAATTGTGTACTGGCAACTTTCATATGCTCAGCTAATATCATGGATTCCAAAAGCCAGTATCTGCCACTTGGCAGTCAGAACAGCTAGATACAAAGCAGAGGAAAGTCGTGCAAAGCCCAAAGATACCCAGTTTAAATTGCTGCTTTGACACAACCAGTTGACTGCTCACCAAGGCACTAAAATAAAAGTGCATTACTACAGACATGCACACGCAAACCCCAGACACACACTTCAAGCTGCCCACAATGGATGAAGACAGCATCACAATACAACACAATATCTTGTTTGAAGCTATTGGGAAGTTCCCGATTTTAAAACACCAGTGAGAGGCGGGAAGAGACAGTCTGTCTGGTAACTTTCACCAGGACATGGTGGAGAAATGTTGCTGAAGCTCACCTCAAAACACTACAAATATATTTGGATTGTTCAACAGTCTAAACGGCACAATCCACTGGGAGGCATCCACAATCCTCTCCCTGCCTATACACTGAAATAAGTGACAGCTTCATGTTTCTGTTCTTGTGCAGTTCCCATACACATCAACTGGGCTTGCACCAGGAGAACTTCCTGATGGATTTTATTTATTTAATTAATTTCTATACCGCCCAATAGCCAAAGCTCTCTGGGCGGTTCACAAAAACCAAATTGTGTTGCTTGCTTTGGATTGTGACCAAAGCAAGCAAAAGCTAAATCAGGAATTTGGGGATTGGGGGGGGGGGAGGGAGAGAGAGAGAGAGAGAGACAGAATCCTGGTCAAATGAAGTTTTCATCAAGATTAACCTTGCTCTCTTCAGCCAACCTTACTGACAATTATGTTTTTGTGTTGGGAGGGTGGCGGGAATTGCTCTATGAAGTAGAAAAATAACACATCTTGTACTTCCTTTTCTTTTTTTCCCTAAGAGGTTCATAATGCATCGCTTTTGGCAGGTTAAGAGCGCTTCAGGGCACAGGGAATACTCTCAGCCCCAACTGGCCAACAATGAGGTATATCATAATGCACATGCAGTTGTGCTACTACACAGCAATGTATTATGGATGGGCCCTCTTAGGGATTCTTTCCAGCCAGGTTTGCATTACCGCAAATCACAGCACAGAAGAATGCAGGCAAGAGACCTGAGGAATAAGGGTTGCCTACCTAACATGGGCCAAATTACTCAGATGAGCAAGTGTGCCCAAATTCATTGCGGCTATGAGCAACTGTGGGCTTAAGTCACATGTTTGTAAAGAGCAAGGGGAGGAAGGAGCAACGACTGAGCCCGTATATGGAGTTACAATAGAGCTCTGTGTGTTATTATCAAGGGCATCTCTTTCAAATCCATTCTTAACTGATCTTACTGCCAGGCAGACAAGCACTGTTTTCTGTTCAAGGAAGCACTGTGGATAGTCTCTCATTGCAGAGATTGCTCTGCAAACCATCTGGGACCTCAAGTCAAATATCCTAAGAGTGTACAGAACATGGTGTGTGTATGTGTCTTATTAAGCATTCTTAAATTTAATGCACAAATTCAGGGGGCATTTTCTAAATGGGAAAGCTACTATCCAAACAACAGTAAAGTTAAGTTTCATTTAACTATAGTAACAGCTGTGTAGACAGTATCCATAAAAACTCACCAATTATTTTGTTTTGTTTTGCATTTTGCTTGCAAGCATGTACTTAGAAATTTGGACCATACATACACAAAAAGGTTCTGAAGTACTTCAGTACCAGAGTCGTAACCATGTTTACTCAAATCACTTGAATCCAATGGGGCATACCAAGTGCCTAAGAGCATGACTGTATGCTTGTTCCTCAAAAGTCAGTCTCACTGAATTCTGAGGGGCTTACCCAAAGCAAGTCAGACTTGTAGCCTTACATGAAATTTTCCTATGGCTTTCCACTCTGGCAAGTAGAAAGTAAGCCATGCTAAATACTCAAGAAGATGCACAATGAAATTAATAACTGTAACTTCTTTACTCATTCACACTAAATTCTACAGCTGACCTGCAAAACATGAACCTTATGGGCAAATTGCAACTTCTTCCCTATTTACTTTTCCTGTGGGAGGGGGTATTTCAAAGACCCATCAGCAGCACTCCCCAGCCCCCTTATGGAAACATTTAGGGAAGCCTTTCCCCAACCTGGCACCCTCCAGATGTGTTGGACTGCAACCCCATCATCCCCAGCCAACCATGGGGTTGGGGAAGGCTGCTCTAAGGCCTGCCCAAGCCCATCAAAAGTGCAGGCGGGCATGGGAGAATGGCCGCCCCACACCTCTTTTCCTTGTATTCAGAAGCTTGTGGTGAAGTTAGCACCGGTTTTTCCACCCTGTTGCTTCCATGCTGTCAAGCCCATCTGCAGCTTTCAAAGTATGAATTCATGGGTAAGTGAAAGCCTTGTGTGTTGTTGCTGCTGACAAATTCACTGGAGTAGTAGTAGAGAGAATCAGGATGTGAGAGGGAAGAAAGAGGGCATAAAGAGATGGAAGAAAGGAAAAGGTTAGTTTAGAGAGGCCTGTGGGTGGGGAAAACAGAAATAGAGACAGTGAGAGAAGGAAAGAAGGCTTCCAAGAGAATTGTAGTGGTGAGAGAAGAGAGAGCACTATGGGGTACAGTGAGACTTATAAAGGAGGTAGTTATGAGATAGGAGTGTGGAAACAGAAAATGAAGGCAGAAAGGGCGGTGCAGATTTGTGCTGAGGCACAGAGAGAGAAAGAGCCCTATGGTGTGAAGAGAAAAAAAGGGGAGCGTTAGAAGAGAAAGAGGTTCACAAAGAGCATGCACTATAGAACCCTGACAAAATGGCAGCTAACAGAGAAGGATAAAAACAAAACATGGAGTTAAATGGTAACAAAAAATGCTTTTTATGGTAAATATAACTGTGTAACTCCATTAAGTTATTAAAGATACATAAAATTGGCCCTCAGAGACATTTGAGTTCTGTAGCTCAGCCGTACAATGAATATAAGATCCTTCAAAGTGAGAGAAAAAGAGAACAATTTACATTTTTATATTCCACTCATCTAGTCTTATGGGCAGGCACAGGAGGGGTTTTGGTGTTTTTCTAAAGCTGTCAGGGCTGCAAGCTTTAATCCATTGATTATATCAAACTAAGGCCGCAATCCTATTGACATCCAATGCACAACGGCTGAAGCACGGAGGAGAGGATTCCTTCCATGCTCTGGCTGCCCCGCAGTTTTCCTTAGACACCTGATTTGGGACATCTAAGCACGGCTTTGGGGAGAAGGCAGGAACGGGGCTGGAGACCGCATAGGAAGCTGTCTGAAACAGCTTCTGTGGACTCCTCCCTACCCTCAGGAACACCCCCTTTTTGCCCTGCCCATGTTACAAGCACAGACAGGCAAGGAGGGGCAGCCACCATGGCTCTTTCCGTCCTGGCTACGAGGGGAAGGGGAGCACGGTTTCCCAGCTATGAGCTCGTAGTGCTCTCTACAAGCTTGGAGCTGGGAAACAGAAAAATCCGATCTCCCCCAGACACGTCTAGGGGACAGGATTGCTCTCTAAAGCTTTAGCTGATACATCACTGAAGGCCAATTTCAATCAATGAGGTTAGGAGGACACTTGTTTATAGGGTGGGGGCTATTTTGGTTCAAATATGTTACTGTAATAGAGAATTTAAAAAAGAAAATATTGAAGCTGGAATTCCTTCTGATAATGAGTGATGACTTTTCTTGATTGATGCTTTGATTCCATACGAATCTCTTTAAATTGAAATACGAGGCAGATGATTAATAAACTAAAAACTCTTCTATTTGTAGACACCATCCCACCCACCATCTGTATTTAGTGGCTAATTTCAGAAATTCTTTGGTCCTGGGCAAAAAGGTTGCAACCATGGTTTCAATCGGTAGTCAAGAGTACAGGTCATCTTTTGCTCATTAATTTCCTTGAAAGGCCAAGACTTATTCAGGCAGTCTGGCTATTTGAACCCTTTCCTTCCTGAAACCAAATATGTTGACTGTCAATTTCACATAGCTCCCCCCACATTAAAGAACAAACTCTGCCCACTTCAGCCTACGTTGGTTTATTGTAAGTGGACAAAGTGACAGAAGACAGGGCCAGCCCAAAACATTTTGCTGGCTGGGGAGAAAAACAAGGTGGCACCTCCTCCCATTCCATGTACAAAAACTGGCTGGACTGGCAGATGAATCTGTCTTCAACACTGATGATGGGGCAGCATCTTCCACTGAGCCTGAAGGCAGCAGACTAATTTAGGGGGTGCACACAGGTCTCTTCTCCAACACCTTGCTGCCGCCTCCCAGCATCTTCTGCCTGAGGTGACTGCTTCACTCTGCCTAATGGTAGGGCTGGCTCTAACAGAAGAATATTTCACAAGACTAGACTGTAGACCATGGAACATCAGAGTCAGGAGAGGACAGAACCATGGACCACCTGCCACAAATGAACCATCAATAAGTTTTGCTAGGGAGGCTAACATGAATTAGTTTGTGCAGATTAGGAATACAAAACCAATACAACAATGTGGAGTTGTTAGAGCAAATTGTTTAATCTCAAAATTGGTCTACAAAAGCAAACAATCCTAGAGAAGAGCTATACTAAAAAAAAGAGTAAAACTAGTTTCAACGTTGTTTAATTGAAGGAGTCCTAAGAGCTGTAGAAGCCTAGCGTTCCCAAAATAAACACTCCTCCTGCCCCCAAATCCTACAAAAGTACAATGTTCAAGATTCTTTGGGAGAAATCTTCCCAGTTAAATCAGTTTTAATCTGGTTTCAATTTGTAACGTAGATTTTCCAATACTGTTTTAACTACATGTTTCCTCTGGGCCCACCACAGCTTCGATGAATACTGTATTCTACCCATATGAGATATTGATTCTTATTGTTAAAATAGTTATTAATATATCATCAGTAACTAGATGACACCAACTCTGCTTCTCTGCAGGTGAGGCACACTTCCTAGACCAGCTAGCATTTCTAGAGATTCTGAATACTGCAGTAGATCACACATAGGATGCCTGAAGCATAAGTAAAACCTGATTGCAATAATGTTGTGACTATATTTTGCTTCAATAAGTCAGAAATGTGACATAGCAAACTTCAACTATGCACAGCAACAGAGATAGAGAGAGCTCACTTGTTTGAAGAATGCCACCAAGATTATAGCTGAACTGAAATTTCTCAGTAAATAATTTTCTGATACATTTCTTTTTCAAACTGTTGGAGAATTTGCCCACTACCCAACCCCAGATAATATTTGGCAAAATCCCCCTCCCTCCCCGTTTTGCCATCAGAAAGTTGGGTGGAAAATTTGGGGATGGCATTTTTGCTCAGCCCAGCTATTACTAATGAATATTAATTTGGTTGAGCAGCTGAAGTCAAAGGACACTGAGAGGGCTTTCTGAGCAGTACTGAAGGCAAAGAACTGGTCTGTATGTAACAGTGGCATATGGCAGCAAATCATGAATTAATTAACCCATGAATTGCAAGGACGAGCAAATCCCATGATTAGTTCTTAGGTTAACTTGAGATGCTTAATCCATGAATAATCTAAAGTGCCCGGATTCAGTCATCACACTAACAACCTACGATGGGGCAAACCAGAATCAGCTCACAAATGGCGTGTGTCCCCGCAAATTGTAGATTAATTAATTAATTGACGATTTGCTACCAAATGCCACCATTACATGCAAACACCCCATTAATAGGGCCACAACAGCAATACAGGAAAATATAGGAAGTAAAAACCATTAGGTGCAAAAGCCATTTTAATAAGCACTGCCAAGCTGAAACCCAAAGTTGTTAGTACTAAAAAGTTTCTCCTCAGAAACAAATACAAGATAATATATTCATGTGCTGGAATGTTAATATGAACGGATCAAATCTGTGTATTCGGCGGGGGGGGGGGTGTTTTGCAGTTTCAAGTTTCTCTTAAGAATTTTTTTTGTTCAAAGCATATTGGGATTCAGCTTGATGTGGTTTTCTAATATATCACTTTTTAACAGTTTTGTTTTTATCCCCTATGTTTATCTAAGCAGGCATCTGTAGGCAAGCATTTGAGAAAGTTTCACCTGCTTGGCCTCTAGGGGATGCTCTAGAGTCTAGATGATCAAAAAACAGGCTAGGCAATTATAAAGACTAGAGGCCGCATTTGACACCGACCAACTCCTTTATTCTTCATAAATTTATGGGGTGCAAAGCAAAATCTTACTGCACATGGAAAGCCAACCTATCAGGGAGAATGTCAGACTTCTGATAGGCTAGCTTTCCATTTACTCTTTAATGTATCCATTTACTGATACATGGGAGGGGGTACTTTCAAATACTCACCCCATATGCATTCTAGATGCAGTATGATTCCATGATAGGATTGTGCTAGTACATCTGAAAAATCTCTAAGGCTACAGGAATACCGACTTCCTCCATGATAATATGTGTTTGGATATAAGGGGCTCATCTCTAGCTTAGAGAAACCAACATGATCATTCAGGCCGCAATCCTATTGATTGCGCCCTCAATGATCGTAAGCCCCCAAACTCGGAGGGTTATGAAAATCCGATGCAGGGTAGGAGGAGTGGCCTCCCCATCCTCCCACCCTGCATTTTTCGACAGATGGGCTTTTTTGCCTGTTTAGCTGGGGCACCTCAGAGGGGGGGGTGAAGAAGGCTGGAGAGGCCTCGGGATAGCTTACATCTTGGCCTCCCTGGTCTCCTCCCCTCCCTGCTCACCAAAACACTCCCTTTTCCCCCTCTCCAAGATCGCTTTTCTGAGAACCAGTGCAATTCTTTCCATGCCAGCTACAGGGGGCAAGGGGAGGATCACCAACTCCCCCTTCCAGGGTTGGAGGGGGGACTACAACAAATTCTATGACCCCTCAGATGCTGTCTAGGGGCCACAGCATTGCTCCCGAAGTGTTATAGTATCACAGAATCACAGTAAGATAACATGTAAGATGGTATAAGAGAAAAAGGTTTGAAAATTGTATCTATGGCAGAATGAATTTACAATTAATTTTTCCACTGGGTTTTTAAAGGGTTGGAAATGAGAAGAGGAATGAATGGAAGTCTGTATCAGGGAGTTCCATCCATTTGTGAAATGGAAAGAAGAATTTTGTATAATTGCAACGTAATTTCAGAGAAACCATATTATAACAAGATACAACAGCAATGGGCTGAAGTGGAGATTAAACAATAGGCATTATGTATTGGCTGTGACTCAAAAAGATTTATTAAAAATAAGGGGTTTTTAAAAATATACCGAGTTACTGTATTGAGAGAAATCATCCTCTCTTTAACTTCCTTTTTATGCTATTCTTCAGAACTAGTACAGTTGTGATAAATTGGGGAGGGGGGACATATTGGGCACTATGTGCTATGTCTAAAACCTCAGAAAGGCAGCCCAATACTTTATTTTTAAACTCTAGATCTAAACACCTGGCCCACACATTTATGGCTTCCTTCCTGAAGGCTGCACAAATTTCTGCTCTCAGGTTTATAAATGCGCTCTCACATACATACCCACACCCATATCTACCAAACTGGACTAGGTAAAGACATTTTCTATTAAGGTAATCTGAAATTCCAAAAACATGGAGAGGCTGGACAAGACTTATTTCCATAATAACTTGTTTTATCCATACAGGATTTCCCCTCTGCTATCTCCTTCCCTTTCTCATCCTTCTCCCTCTCCCTACCCCAAAACTTGTCAGAGTTCATTTAAGTATCACATATATTGTTCCACTGCGAGGACATTCATTATTTCTCTTTGGTGAAGTTCTTAAGATCTAGCTCAGGTCTGTGCAAACCATGACACCCACCAAGTTGAACAGCCCGAGTATTTGAGCCTGCCTGCCAGATGCTCAATAACCCCTCAGGGTTTTTGTTGTCCCACACAGGTCGCAAAAACAAGAGATTTAACTGAGCTGCTGGTGGGCAGCTATACATGCCTGTAAAGCTGCTTGACTTCAGAGGTCACAAACTGTACAGAGCTGCATAGCTCTAGTACAGTTTGTACCAGTCTTCCCTAACCTGGCACCCTCCAGATGTGTTGAACTACAACTCCAATCATTCCCCAGCCAACAGAGGTGGCTGAGAGATTATGGAGGTTGTCCAACACATCTGGAGAGCAATAGATTGGGGAAAGCTAGTTTACAGCACCATGCAAGGAGTTAAAATGGGGAAGAAAGACGCATTTGCTCTCTTTTTTCTGTTGGTCCAATATCTCCGAATTTGCTTCCTTCGTTTTGTGTAAATGTTACAAGAGTAGGGGCCAGAGTGACTGGAGAATATGGAAGAGCCAAGAAGAGTTCTAAGATATCCCCATATAACTTGACTGAATGAATAGGAGCGTGCGTGTGTGTGTATGGTGGGGAGAGAACAGCATTGTATGTATTCTTGTTCTTAGAACACATGCAAAGAGTGCAGCAATACAGCATGTACTTCTGAGTAGCCTCTGCAGTAGCCAGGGGGAGTTATTAGGGTCCTAAAAAATCCGGGGCACAGGCCCATAACACAAATTTGCATATATATATATATATATATATATATACATACATATACACACACACACACACACACAACACACATGAGTCTAAGCACACGTCTAATGTGTGTGTGTGGTGTGTGCATGCAGTGTGCTTGCGTGTGTGTATAGAATACATACATACATACATACATACATAAGAAGTGTGCACTGACCCCCCCACCCCACTTCAACTCAGACCCCAATTCAGCATTTTGGAAAACAACCCACTTCTGCTCGGGCCAATGTGTACTCGGACCACTTCAGTTCTTCACCAAACCTCATTAGAAAAATGAGTCTTTATGCTTCCTGTTAACTACCATGGGAAATTAACTGGATAGTTTCAGGCACAGTAGCTCCCTAGAAGGGGATTACACCTGCCCAATGTCAGAAAAATAGGTGCAGGGGTTATATTTTGATTTTCTTTTAAAGGGAGCTGCCAATAACGTTTTAATTCCTTGGAAGAATTGGATAAAAATTTCAGGATTCATTGCCCCATCAGAGGAGACCAGAATTTCAGAATGATAGCCACAAGGGTTTTTGTGCAAGGCTGGCCTTGACATTTTGAGGTCTCCAAAAGAGGCCATACATATCTCCCTATGTTCCTTGTGGACCATTGTTCTGAAAGTTACAGCCTACAGTTGTCCCTAAGTAAGAAACAAGCAGTTTCAGAAGAATAGGTGCAGCAGTTCATGTGGAAGGGGAGTTCTCCAGTTTGGGGGAGGGAGCGATTTGCTTTCCCTTCCATTCACCCCTTCCCTGATAGTTTTTGGGTAAATTTGTATGAAAATGCACAGGTTATTAGAGGTGTCCCCCAGGCAAGAAACCTGCAAAGTTTCTGAAGGATATACATGCATTCTAATTTAGAATTACTAGAATGTATTTACATTTCACCAATGTTAGCAGCAGGGGAACATGGGTGGGAAGGTGCTATTGCACTCATGTCCTGCTTGTGGCTTTCCAATGGGCATCTGGTTGGCCACTGTGTGAACAGAATGCTGGACTAGATGGAGCTTGGTCTGATGCAGCATGGCTCTTATGTTCTTAAATACAGAGTGCCTCTGAGCATGTGCAGAATGTTCTTCTTTCATCACTGAGAACTTGCATTCTCCCCCTACCAATTCTATTCCCCTCCATGCAACCATCCCTCCTCATCCTACCATCCTCCAGCAACTCTTCATAAAAACAGATGTCTTGTTTTGTGCAACTCCTCTCTATGCACAAGCTCTCATTGTATCTTCCTCCCCGTAACTTCAGTTGTGCCAAGACTTCACCAGGATTCAGCCAATGAGTGTTTTCAAAACTAGGGCTCAATTATGGAGAAACTCTGAGCATGCACTAAGTGCCTTTCCCTCACCACTGAAGCTAGAGTTCATGCAAAAAAAAAAAAACACCCCAAACCCACAAATGACAAAACATGCATAGGACTGAGCTGAAAGGGTAGTCAATTCATTAGACAGAATTGGGTAGGCACTGTATTAAGCCTGCAGTACCATGCTCACAACTCAGGACGTATTTCTGAGTAAACATGCACAACACCAAGGTGCAAACTTCCCTGCAAAAGTAACTTGTGCTGGAATCCTATGCACACTTTCCTGAAGGTAAGCCTCATTAAACATAATGGGACTTCTCAGTAGGCATACATAGGATTGCATAAATTAGCCATATTTATCTCCCCTCCGCTTAAAAAACAAACCAAAAACTCCTATTTATTAAAACTTTCTGTTCAGAGGAACACAGGAAGTTGCCTTGTACTGAGTCAGACCCAGGGTCCATCTAGAGCAGTATTGGTGACACTGACTGGCAGCAGCGGCTCTCCAGGGTTGCAGGCAGGATTCTTTCCTAGCCCTACCTGGAGATGCTGGGGATTGAACCTAGGGGCCTTCTGCATGAACCTATTTAAAAGCCCCATTAGTTTCTCAATCATGACACCACATAGTCCTAACCCTCCCTTTGGGGTTATTTGAGACCTACAGGTGTTTAGGAGAAATTAAAGTGGAGGGGGAGAAAGAAGTTTGTGGAGGCTGATTGGATGCTTTGCTGTACTGAAGTTACTAAACTTCTGCAGAATCCAAAGGTTCCAGTTCAGGGCAGTAAAATCTGATGCTGTGTGAAATACCAGAATTTCACATGGAGCTCTTTCTTCCCTTCCTTCTCTTCAAAAATTCATTGCAGGCAAGCTCACAACAGTGGGCATGTTAGAGCAGAAAAGAAAAGTAGGGGGAGAGAAGTTTTTTGCACCTCAAAAAAAAAGCTACACCAGAGATTAGGGATAGTGACCTCCTAATGGTCACCTTAAATACCTTCTGGTTAGGATCTGTAATCCCCTGGGTGACTTGACAGTTTTTACTTTTTGTTTTAGTCTTTGAGAAAAGGAAACTTTATGCTAGCGCAAAAGCCACTGGACCGAACTGTCTGAAATTTGGTAGGTTCAGTCAGCTCCATAGGGCCTGCTAGGTCCCCAAATTCCATGAATTTATGTGGAAGTACAAAAAAATTATAACTCTTTACTTTGACAGATTTTTTTGGAAAAAGCAAATTTTACCTGTGGCTAGCACAAAAGCTACTAGACCTAACTGTCTGAACTTTGAGAGGCTCAATCATCTCTATACGGGCTTCCAAGTACCCAAATTCCATGCACATATGTGGAAGCACACAAAAAACATAGCTCTTTGCTCTGACACATTTTCTTGAAAATAGCAAACTTTACCTGTGACTAGCACAAAAGTCACTGGACATAACTGCCTGAAATTTGGCAAGTTCCATCAGCTCCACGGGGGCTGCCAACTTTCTAAATTCCATACACTTATGTGGAAGAACAAAGAAATTATAGCTCTTTGCTTGGATACATTTTCTTGGAAAACGCAAATTTTACCTGTGGCTAGCACAAAAGCCACTACGCCTATCTGAAATTTGGCAGGCTCTGTCATCTCTATGGGGGCTGGCAGGTCCCAAAATTCCATGCACGTATGTGGAAGCACAAAAAAAATATAGCTCTTTGATTTGTCAGATTTTCTTGAAAATGGCAAATTTTACCTGTGAGTAGCACAAAAACCACTGGACCTAATTGCCTGAAATTTGGCAGATGCAATCAGTTCCATGGAGGCTACGAAGCCTCCAAATTTCATGTATTTATCATACAAACTAAAAAAAGATATGGCCGTTTTTGTTTTCCAATGCAAGTCAATGGGAAAACATTAAAAAAAAAGGCAATTAGGACAGCTCAAAAGATCCAGGGCACAGCTCAAAAGTTCCGGGGCCCATGCCCAGGTAGGTCCTTCATTAATGACGCCCCTGGCAGTAGCTAATGCTGTTTGCTTACGATTTTGAGAGTGCAGTCTTACTTGGTTTGAGGGAACATTCCTATTTACAATAACTAAAGTTCTGTAGTGAAATGGGCCTGGTATTAATGAAATGTTTTCAGAAAAGAAAAGAACCAGAAGAACTTTGGTAAAGTCATCAAACTTTTAAAATACACCAGCCTCAAAAGTATGTCATACATTTTCAAGTCTCTCGGAATTTGAAGACGGCCAAACAAGAGCTGGCACATACAGCTTTGGTGCTTTTTATCAGGATATGTGAGGTATGAAGGAAGTTGCTGGGCCGGCAAATTAAACTGGTTGATACATCTTCAAATCCTGTAGTGTCTTGCTCAAATTTTGCTGCCAAATTATTCTTAAGTTTATTTATTTATTACATTTATATCCCGCCTTGTTTTCCTCATTAAGGAGCCCAAGGCGGTATACATAGTGCTGCTCCTCCTCCATTTTCTCCTCAAACAACAACCCTGTGAGGTGGGTTGGGCTGAGAGTCTGTGACTGGCCCAACGTCACCCAGTGAGCTTCTGTGGCCGAGTGGGGACTAGAACCTGGATCTCCCAACTCCCAGTCCAACACTCTTAGCATTATAGATGCTCTGCTGCAACCTTCTATCATGACAGGGAACTGTTCACGTGAACGTGTTGCTTTAGCTTCCATGGCAAGAGGTTTGATTATTTAAAATTGAGGAGAGGGGGAGTTTGGCACATTTTCCCAGCTTCAGATGAGATCAGAAACTCTCTCAAAAGAGAGATAGTTAGAGATGTCCATGTTAAACTTGCATTTGGGCTCAAATGGTTTTAATTATTTATTACCTTGTATTGTTTGTATATAGTATATATGTGTTTTATTGTGAACTGCTTAAAGGTTTCATTATATGAACAGGTGTAAAAGTAAAATGAATGAATGAATGCTGCACATCAGGAGCAGTAAGTCAATCTTGAAAGTTGTCCTGCCCTGAAGTAATGCTACTGTATTCTAGCAGCACATCTCCCTAGTCCTCTGGAGAGTACTATTAGACTGGAACTAGCTAACAAGTTACTACAAGGTGAAGTTTGCACTGGTACTCCAGTACTCCATGCAACGAGGTCTAGGGTCACCTCTTACCATATACCAGCCTTCCCTGACCTAGTGGCCTTCAGATGTTTTGGACTACAACTCCCTGCATTCCTGACAATTGGCCATGCTGGCTAGGGCTGCTGCGAGCTGAAATCCAAAACATTTGGAGGTCACCAGGTTGGGGAATTAACAGATTTCATATGCCGTGTACTCTGCTGGGGAAGAAATGCTGCACCTGCCCCCTATTCAAAAAACTTAAGGGTACTGTGGATTGGGGAAGCAGTTGGGGAAATGGTTCAGTCTTTTTCATGTCTTCCAGGAATGACATTACCTAATGATTCCAGGAGTCAGCAGCATACTTCTCAGAAGCTTTTAGGAAGGGAGGGAAGCTAAACGAAACAGAGAGGCAGCCAGCATCCCATGGAGGCCTGTGAGGAGGAAGATTGAATCTGAAGAGATTCCACGGTAAGGGATAGGACACGCATATAATAAAGGTGCAAAGACCAGAGCAAAGGAAAGGTAGAAGCAGGAAGACCATGGGGAGGACTGCATAGATGGGGAAGGATGGCCTATATGACTGGAAAAGCACTGTTCAGGGTAGATTCAGGCAGCCATTTAAAGTGGTGAGTGGCAAGTTGTCATGATGTGTCAGAGCATATACTGGTCATTAGGCAAAAATAAACTTTGTTCTCATAGTTCTTGCTCATGTTACTGACCTACTGACAAACAGAAGTTAAAGGTGTCTTACCCCCTGTAAGAGACAGAGCAACCTTGAAAATAAATCCACACACATTTAAGCGGCCTTCTCATATGTACCTGTGTTACAGTGCAACCGTATGCATGTCTGCTCAGATGTGAGTCCCATTAAGTTCAACTGGACTCATTCCCAGATAAATGTGCATAGGATAACAGCCTTAGTCATTTGACAGTCAGTTCTTTTTTTTCTTTTACTCCACTATATTTTCTACCGGATCACCTGGAGGTGGGGCTGTTGTTGTTGTTGTTGTTTACTTGCTGCAGATGACCAGGCAAGTCCAGTCTTTCATAAACAAACTTGGCACAGAAGCAGGAGTATAATGCTGAGATACCGTGAAATGTATTGATTGATGAACAGTGCTTTCACCTTACCAGGGGAAGGCAACCTAGCGCCCTCCAGATGTTTTGGACTACAATGCCCATCAGCCCCAGCAATCATGGCCAGTGGTGAGGGATCATGGGAATTGTAGTTCAAAACATCTGGATGGCGCCAGGTCGCCTACCATTGCCTTAAAGCACGTGTGATGGGGTAGTTTCATTGATCTGAAAGCAGGAAATGAATGTTGCTTTCAAAGGTAGTACAGGTGTTATTGCATAAGTGGCTGAACCAATGATACATATGCAATCAGGCTTTGGAAAAGCTAAGTGATCAGGATTGTATATTACTTAAGTGAAAGTCAAATGAATGAGAAATCTGACTAGGGTCTTTTAAGAACAGCTCATTTCCTCACTATGTCTCTTTGAAAAAAAGTGTTTTTTTACTTTTTATCTGCCATCCCCTTCCCAGGATCAACTCCAAAATTAAAGCCTCTGTGATATGCACAGTGGTTTGTATGTCATGCCAGATTCTTTCTATTTTGGAGAAACATTTGGAGAAACTTCCTAATGGCAAGAGCTTTTTCAGCAGGGGAACAGACTGCCTTGGGAGGTGGTGGGCTCTCCATTGCTGGAGGTATTTAACCAGAGGCTGGATGGCCATCTGTCAGAGATGCTGTATTTGCATCCTGCACTGAGCAGGGTTGGACCAAATGACTCCCAAAGTCCCTTCCAATGCTATGATTCTATCATTTCTTCTGAAACAGACAGCCTACGCCTGGCTCACACTACTAAATTTCTCTTCCTTGCAACAACCAGATAAAGTAGGTTAGTATTATCTCCAAATATGTTTAACACATCTTTTAGCATTGCCAAAAGCATTACTGCAATATCTTCATATGAGCCTATTTCCAATAAGGTCATCTTTTTCCAATAAAGAGCATTTTTCCCTCCAGAAAAATTTAAAAACAACTGTAACAGGAACACCCAGCACTAGCTTACAATGCGCGAAGGCCTTGGAAGGGGACAAAAAGAGAATCCTTTCTTTCATTTTCATTTCTTTTGCTTTCAGGGTAGCTTCTCAAATCCATATTGTTTTTTCTGATCTGGAAGAAGTCTCTTGACCACTTTCACTCTATTTGAACGTCAACCAAGTTATCTATTAAATTTTATTCCATAACACAAGTTTGTTGATCTCCCCATGTATATAGCCATCTTCTGCCTGAGAATGGACCAGTGTACTTCACAGAAGGAGGACTGATGAGAAATGATGAGGATTCTGTTGTCAAGCAAGCTTAGAGAATCACAGGCCTCCTTGGGAAGCACTAATTAAGGGAACTAAATAGTTCCACGTTCTCTCCCTCTCATACATACTCTTCAAGTTTCCAAAGCAGTGAAAACTCATATAAGACAGAGCGAATTTTATGAACAAGAATTTTCCCTGGAGTAAAATATTCAAATGCTGCTGTTGTTTTTTTAAGTAAATTGTAACAGCTTTTGATAGTCCCCTCAGTTTCAAAAGCAATTTACTATGTGGCATAAGGAGCTCCTGCTTGAGATATACAACCAACTTTCATTCATGGATCTAGTGTTGTCCTTTGAACTATTGTGCATATACTTTTTGAGCTTATAAAGCCGATAACTTGCTTCCATTCTACATAAAATAAATGTACTGATATAACCAGATTTCCTCCTTTAAAACGCAGCAATCCTCTGTTTATACCACCTCCATCACTGCAAATTTGATTTCACATTTGTGGCTATTTATATCAAATCACACTTTTCTGCAGGAAAAAAAACCTCTAGAGGCTTGACGCTTTGGGATATGATGGAAAACAAATCCAATAATAAATGAGGACAGAGTATAATTGTCTTAGAAAGGAACACCAAAGAGCATCCGAGAGATGAAAAAGTTAAAAGTATCATGAATAAAGTGAGCGGGGAGTTGCTGTTCTGGAGAAAAACGCAAATCCTAGGAGACAATCAAGAAATTCGAAGACTCTGGATTTAAAAACAAAAACAGAAATGCTTTTTTCTTTTTTTTTACACAACTCACAAATCTCATTGCTTTGGGAATCTGTACATGTTAACAGAAAGGACAGTATCAATATACAGAAGAGAGGTCCTTCAGTGATGACCAGCCAAGGAATGCCACCTCATTATTCAGGTGTTCCCAGCTGTTTATTGCAACTAAGTGAAAAACCCTAGTGCAGCCATTTTTTCAGATAATGAATATGGGGATGGGTTCAAAGCCAGGAGAAAGCCCCCCCATACACACAACAGGACGCCATTTACCCTCTCCTACTCTAAAATAGTCCACCTATTTTTACATGTCAGGCGTGCATGATTTGTGACCCATCAAGCCAAATGCAGCTCACCCAACTATGTATTGTAAACCGTCCGCCAATTGAACACACATATTAGGCAGTCCTGGGCCTCAATAAAAGGTTCATTGAGCCCCTGGGTGGATCCCGTACATAGCTAATGGGCTATGTTCAGTTTGAGACATGCAAAATTCTGTTGGTAGATAAATGCCTGCTCTCTTTGGAGAAATGTATATCAGCTGTGGTTAGAGCAATGCCATGCCTCCTCTGAACTCTTTGGTACAGGGTAAAATGCTTGTGCTATCTTTCTCTCTCTCTCTGTGTCCACCAGGTTAGAAAGTCTAAAATCTATATTGGCAAACATCTCAAAGTTGTTAAGTACCCAAAGCCCTCTCTAGATTCAAAAGATTTTATGCTTAAGGCAGCAAACATACCATCTGGCAAAGAAAGCACACAAAAAGACAAGACTATTATGCCTTACTGCAAGCTTCTCTTGGTTCCAAACAATGCATTTCCCATACCACTACCCCCTCCCCAAAAAGCAAAACCATTTGGGCCAGGAGCCAGAACTTTAGAGTGTGTTAGTTCTATTGCACTTTGTTCGCATGTCCATACCCCTTTGGGGACAGCCATCCAATTTGCTTTTCTGAAACGAAGCAGCTGTCAGCATGGGCTGTATAAAAAACGTGGGATCTCCTTTCTAGAAAAACAAAGCAAGGTGTCCCTGAAGATCTGCAGTAATTCAAACTACACTGCCACATCTCAGAAGCATTCTTAAATAGTATGCATGTCATCAGTTTCATGTCATACTTTGGAGGTATGATATGATGGACACAGAGTTCTTCCCCAACTCCTCAAAACTACAACTCTTGTCCCAAGTGAGCATTACACTGCAGAGAAAAGGAGAATGTGGCTAATGCTTTATCGCCCCACATCTCAATTTTCCGAGTCCTCACACACCATTAGCACAGGAGACTGGTCTTGCACCCCATTCGAACCTCTTCCAAAAACAATGTTTAATGCACCTATGCTTCTGCAGCTATTCTTAGATTAAAAACAAGAAAGAAATAATATTTGGGGTCATGAAGACACAGAAAAGAGGGCATCAAACTTATTAATTTATGAAATGGGTACCCTTGGCTCCATACAGCAGTAGCTTACAATTAGGGAAACCCTACCAAACCACATAACGTTTGAAAGGTGCAAGCAACTTCTCTCTTTCGGAAAAATAAATAGAATATTCAAATTACATACATTCTTATCCCAGGAAAGCACCATTTTATTCATCTTATCATTTTCTTATTCTTCCTCCCCAGAGTATGGATCCTTATGTAGTAAAAATGACACCACACACACACATACACACACACACATAAGAAGGAGGCATCAATGGGCTTAGGAAAAGCCCAAGGTTCGCAGAAATTACACCCCCACACACATACAAAAAACAAAACGGGAAGGGAGGAAACAGCCCAAGGAGGACTGATCATGCTTAGTGGGCACAGAATTCTGACTGTTGGGGAGGAGTAAACAAAATTGTGTGGGTGGGAGGGAACTGAATGGAATTAAGTACCCTGAAAGAGGGCATGGCTGGCTGGAACACTGAAAAGAAGCATTCCACACTGCAACATTTGCTTCCAGGTCCTATTTTTTTTAATCTGTCTTATTTTTTAATTATTATTTTTTACAATACAGTGTATAAAATATTAACCTGCCCGCAAGATCTTCTGAGGCTCTTCTCTGGGAAAAGGGCCTTTTAAGTGGTGGAGCCTAAGCTGTATAATTCCTTCTTAAAGAAAAGACACCCAGCACCAACTTTACTATCTTCTACATGGCAGGCCAAGTTTGTCTTTTCATCTTAGCTTTTAATATTAAATAGCTTCTACTGTACTGTACATATACTACTCTTTGATCTGGACTTCTTAATCCACTTTGGTGTCAGTTTTTGTTTACATTATTTATTAACATTATTCATTAGTTTATTTTTATATTCTGCTTCTCCACCGTAAACAGGTTTCAGGGTGGTGAACAAACTCTAATTAAAATGTTATAAAATAAATGTTAGCCACCCTGAGGACAGCAAGAAACCATACTTGGAGAGATACAAATTTTAATTAATTACATTTTCTTTCATCAATGAGATGCCCTAAGCATACTGTTAGAAAAGGCAACTTACAAAAATTCCAAACAAAAAATATATAATAAACATAGTTTTAAAAAAACATAACATATATCAATGATAAAACACAGTATAAAGCAGGGATAGGCAAAACATAGATCTGGATCTTCTAGGTAGACCCCGAGTGATTGCAATAGATCAGCAAGAGTTTCTGGACTATGGCATGTTTATCAATAGCAACAACAAAATGCTTCCCCCTGCCCTAAGTAAGGCTGCTGAAATAAACAAAAAGTTTGGGGGGACAGGACCAGGAATGGTTTTTCTGTGTGAAAGGACTGAGCACTCAGTTCTGATACTGAAAACTAATTACTGGGCTGAGCATGTGGTCAGCGATACCCACTTCCTTAAGGGTGTGATTCTATGCATGTTTAGACAGAAAAAAAAAGTTCTACAATTCCCAACATGCCCCAGTCAGCATTGCTGGCTGAAGGGATGCTGTGGATTGTAGGACTATTTTTCTTTCTAAACATGCATAGGATTTCACTGTAAATTCTGTGTCTTTCAAGAGCAACTTGAAAGGACAGGGCAGGACAGAAGGTAGGTGGATAGATCTCTGGGTGACTTGCAGTGAATTGGGCAGGATTTCTTATTCCCAGTTGCCTAATAGCAATAACTAAAAAGTGTCCCCCCTCCCCCATAAATTAAGCTGCTGAAAAGCAACACTTAGGAGAAAATAGTGGACTTGTGAGTGTAAGGACTTATGAATTTACTGGCCACAAATTCCTGAGCTTGACCATGTGCTCAAAGGCACCAGGTGTTAGATTTCAGGGTTCTAGTAAAAATCAAGATCCTGCGAGTCTTAAGTCTGTGAAACCCTGCTCTATGGTGCTAGTGAAAAGCAATGCAAATCCCACACCATAAAGCTGAAGTCTACTCACCCTTGCTAGAAGGTCATTCACTTTTCAAAGCTGAAAACAGGAAGGTCAAGAGGAAAAAAATCTGCTACAATAATTTCAAAAAGGAAACACTTGCAAGATTTTTTAAGTCTTTACTCTCCAGCAAAATTAAATCAATAAAGGAAGCTGGCATACCTCCCTTGAGAGGCTGCTCTACAATGTAGGTGCCAACACCGAGAATGCCCTGCCCTATGCACTCCCATGTGAAACTTCTCTAATTGAGGCCACATGGATCAAGCTATCATCCCCCAGTCTGAGCGCACAAGGAGGATTATTATGTCCTCCTCCTCCTCTCAGCATAATGGATACTTCATATGAAAACAATTGCTCTCACTCATCTGTATCCTCACTGCGGCTGGTCTGAATCCCCTATAAAGCAAAACTGCTACATTCTGTACAGAATGAAGAATCTGTGGAGCATACATTCCCCTATGGAAGAAAGATTATACACACACATACACACGTATAATTTTCTACAGTTAAATATAGAATGCTAACTTGCAAACACCTAAATCATATCCCTTATGAATATACAGTGGAGGTGAGGAATAGATTTCAGGGATTAGACCTGATAGACAGAGTGCCTGAGGAACTATGGATGGAGGTCTGTAACATTGTTCAGGAGGCAGCAACTCAATCCATCCCAAAGAAAAAGAAATGCAAGAAAGCCAAGTGGCTGTCTGATGAGGCTTTACGAGTAGCTGAGGAAAGAAGGGAAGCGAAAAGCAAGGGAGAAAGGGGAAGATATATCCAACTGAATGCAGAGTTCCAGAGAATAGCAAGGAGAGACAAGAAGGCCTTCTTAAATGAACAATGCAAAGAAATCGAGGAAAACAACAGAATGGGAAAGACTAGAGATCTCTTCAAGAAAATCAGAGATATCAAGGGAACGTTTTGTGCAAAGACGGGCATGATAAAGGACAAAGAAGGCAGGGACCTAACAGAAGCAGATGAGATTAAGAAGAGGTGGCAAGAATACACAGAAGAACTATACAGGAAAGATCCGAATGTCCCTGATAGCCATGATAGTGTGGTCACTGAACTTGAGCCGGACATCCTAGAGAGTGAAGTCAAGTGGGCCTTAGGAAGCATTGTTGTTTGTTCAGTCGTTCAGTCGTGTCTGACTCTTTGTGACCCCATGGACCATACCACGCCAGGCCTTCCTGTCCTGCACTCTCTCCCGGAGTGTGCTCAAGTCCATATTTAGGAAGAATTACTAACAACAAAGCGGAGATGACAGTATTCCAGCTGAGCTATTTAAAATCCTAAAAGATGATGCTGTTAAAGTGCTGCACTCAATATGCCAACACATTTGGAACACTCAACAGTGGCCACAAGACAGGAAAAGGTCAGTTTACATTCCAATTCCAAAGAAGGGCAATGCCAAAGAGTGTTCAAACTACCGTACAATTGCGCTCATTTCACATGCCAGCAAGGTGATGCTCAAAATCCTACAAGCTAGGCTTCAGCAGTATGCGAACCGAGAACTACCGGAAGTACAAGCTGGGTTTCGAAGAGGCAGAGGGACTAGAGATCAAATCGCCAACTTTCGCTGGATCATGGAGAAAGCAAGAGAATTCCAGAAAAACGTCTATTTCTGTTTCATTGACTATGCTAAGGCCTTTGATTGTGTGGATCACAACAAACTCTGGCAAATTCTGAAAGGGATGGGGGTACGAGACCACCTTACCTGTCTCCTGAGAAACCTGTACGAGGGTCAAGAAGCAACAGTAAGAACCAGACATGGAACAACCCATTGGTTCAAAATGTGGAAAGGAGTACGACAAGACTGCATATTGTCGCCCTGCTTATTTAACTTATATGCAGAGAACATCATGAGAAACGCCAGGTTGGATGAATCACATGTTGGAATTAAGATTGCCAGGAGAATTATCAACAATCTCAGATACGCAGATGATACCACCCTAATGGCAGAAAGCGAAGAGGATCTAAAGAGCCTCTTGTTGAGGGTGAAAGAGGAGAGTGCAAAAGCTGGTTTGAAACTCAACATTAAAAAAACTAAGATCATGGCATCTGGCCCCATCACTTCCTGGCATATGGAAGGGGAAGAAATGGAAGCAGTGACAGATTTTATTTTCTTGGGCTCCAAGATCACCGCAGACGGTGACTGTAGCCATGAAATTAAAAGACGCTTGCTCCTTGGGAGGAAAGCGATGGCAAACCTAGACAGCATAGAAGGAAGCAGAGACATCAACTTGCCGACAAAGGTCCATCTAATCAAAGCTATGGTTTTCCCAGTAGTAACATATGGCTGTGAGAGCTGGACTATAAGGAAGGCTGAGCGCCAAAGAATTGATGCTTTTGATCTGTGGTGCTGGAGAAGACTCTTACGAGTCCCTTGGACTGCAAGGAGGTCAAATCAGTCCATCCTAAAGGAAATTAACCCTGAGTGCTCATCGGAAGGACAGATACTGAAGCTGAAGCTCAAATATTTTTGATATCAAAATATCAAAAAATATTTTGGCCACCTAATGCGAAGAGAAAACTCTCTGGAAAAGACCCTGATGCTGGGAAAGACTGAAGGCAAAAGGAGAAGGGGATGGCAGAGGATGAGATGGCTAGATAGCATCACCGATGCAATGAATATGAACTTGAGCACACTCCGGGAGAGAGCGCAGGACAGGAAGGCCTGGCGTGCTATGGTCCATGGGGTCACGAGGAGTCGGACACAACTGAACGACTGAACAACAACAACTGGTAAACATTCTAGGTTAAACCTACACATCACATAATATGGGGGAGCACACACACAAAGGAACGTCCTGGCCACAGTCACACACACACAAATAAAAAACAGAACAGACTACTGCAATGTGCTCTACATGGGACTGTCTCTGATGGCTGTTTGGAAACTCCAGTTGGTTCAAAATATAGCAGCTGGGCTGGTCCTTGGTCCTAAGGGACACCACTTGCCAGACTACCAATGTGTTTCTGGGTACAATTTAAAATGCTGTTTTTTACATACAGAATCCTTAAATGAGCTGGGCTATTTGAAGGATCACCTATTTCCGTATGAACTTGCTCAGCTACCAAGATATTTGGAGGCCTTCCTCAGAGCATCCCCACCTTCTGAAGTATGGTGACTGGCAGCAGGAAACAAGGTCTTATCAGCTGTAGCATCTTTGGAATTCCTTCACATTATTCAGCCACCAAGTGCCTGCACAACTAATTTAGGCAACAGGAAAGTATGCTTTTAGGCAATAGGAAAGTATGTTTCTGTTCTCACTGGCTTGATTTTAATGATCATGTGATAGGCTGTTTTATCTGTTCACTTTTATTTGTTTAAATTTTTACTGTAGATTTTATATTTTCATTGTTTTTCTATATGTTGTTAACTGCCTCAGGGTTCTTTGACTGAGAGGCAGAATATAAATGGTTTAATACTGGGGTGGGCAGAAGGTAGGTCTCCAGACATCGTAGACTTCAACTCCCACAAGCCACTGCCAACATGGCCAAGGGTCAGGAATGCTGGAAGTTGAAGTCCAAAACATCTGGAGATCTACTTTCTGCTCACCCCTGGTTTAATAAATAACAAGGCTGCCATACAAAAAAGACAACCTAGTCATAACCTAGTCTTGTAAAGAATTCCACAAATCTTAGCAACCCCTCGACATTTCTTACTGTCCTACTGGCCCACATTCACTGGGACCTTTCAAATAAAACACCAAATACCCAACATTTGTAAAATTTCATCCAATTCTCTGATTCTTACTTGCTATTCACAAGCCTGTTATAATCACTTAAGTTTCAGTCTGAGTGCTAAAACCTATTACACACAAGGAAAAATAATAGTGCAAAACATTCTGTAGCATGCAATTAGATGGAGAGGAACCATGAATGTTTCTATATGAATTTAATAATTTTAAAAGTGCATGAAAAGTTCTCACCAATTACAAAAACCTAGAATACCCTCTAAAATATGCCAGCAAAAATATGATTTCAGTCCTTTAGTTTGCCATACTGTAATCCTCAGCTTGTTTAGTACATACTCTTTATTAGCGTGCACTCCAGGAAACGTAACAGTAGAACTAGGTCAACCATTAACCAAATAAAATGGGTAGCTGCTCTGTAGAGGATGCCCTTCAACAGCTTGCTTAATAAACTAGCTCTTTAGAACATGTCCCTCAATAAGGCTGAAGTTCATGGCTTCCATGGATTCTCTTTAATGCTGCTAGGTTCATCAGTGTTAGAAGGCTTCTGGTTGTGCCAATCTAAAATGGTCAAGATCGCTCAATAAAGGGAAAAAAGCAAGATCACTAGATACAATTCTCTCCTGGATCAAAACAATCCAATAGACCATCAGATGCACCCCCATGGTTCCTCTGGTCTGATTTGTATGGGCATGTTTCTCCCAGTTTCATCTTTAAAATATTCATTGTAATGGTGACATTTTTTTGAGTTGCCAGTCGTCGGATGTTTCTTAGTTTCTACTGTCAGTTCGCAAAAGAAAACAGCAATTTTCTCTTTTGTTAGGTTTATTAAAACAACCATTTAATGTCCGGGATAGGGGGTGGGGATTGTCATCAGTTATCCCTGTCCTTACCTTGGCACCGAGGGATCACTGATAAATTGGATAAGGATAGGGTTGAGAGTACCACCAGGGCTACATTGCATGTATTTCATTGTTTATTCTAAAAAGAAAATTAATCATTTCCAAAGTTTAATTTTTAGCTGTGAAGGGGCGGGGGGAAGAGTGGAAAATATTGTTCTGAAGGATTTCGAGTTGTCATAGCCTGCGAACACCAGTTGCTGGGGAACAACAGTAGGAGAAGGCCATTGTTCTTATCTCCTTCAGGTGGGCTTCCCAGAGGTATCTAGCTGGCCAGTGGGAAACAGGATGCGGGACTAGATAGGTCTTTGGTTTCCTCCAGCAAGGCTCTTCTTACCTTCAGACCTAGTTCATATGCTGATGAATACAACAATTTCCTCAACATGCTGGGAGGCTGATCTGGGATTTAGGATTATGTATACATCTGTTACCCCATATAGGAAGTAACATATGACATGGGCTCACACACAAAGGGATGTATATGTAAAATGCCTAATACCTGCAAAACTTCCCATTACAAAGAGGGATGGAAGAAAATAGCACAATCAATAATGCATTTGTGTAGCAAGTAGTTGTGCAATCCTACAAATGTCTACTCAGAAGTCCTATTGAGTTCAAAGGAGCGTACTCCCAGTTAAGCGTACAGAGGATTGCAGTCTAGGTTACATATTCAGATGTTTCATCCTACAACTTACATCAGTCCTAGCTAGCATAGTCAATGGTGATGTGAGTTCTAAACCAAAACATCTGGAGGTCCACAGGTTGCCCACACCTGATCTAGCCAGTAGATCCAAATATTAATGTATTGCATTTATATTCTGACCCTTTTCAAATAATTCCTGGATCCAGTTTTATCTTCACACCAGAGATAGTGACTTGCTGAAGATGACAACGCAGTGAGCTTCATGGCTGAGTAGGGATTTAGGATCTACATTTCCCTGGTCTAAGTTCAACACTCTACCCACTGCACCATTACCGGCTCTTGTATGTCTAAAAAGGTATATTCAGTGGCTAATAGAAGCAGCTACTAAATGCCTGTATATATTTTGCTGTTTTATTTTTTATTATTTTTCCAGTAACCTAGGCTATTCTAATTCTAGTTTTTGTTATAATTTCTAAGCCAAAATCAAATGTTAGACTGTGTGCCAACATCACTACCATGAAGTTTAAGCCTTGAAGTTTACACAGAGTAGAGGCCATGGATAGATACAGGCCCAGTTTGGAAAATATTAAGCCAGGATATGCATGAGCTTAGTGTAGCTGCACAGAGCCCCTCTGCTGCCACTTAGCTCCTCACTTCATGTGAGTGGTGATTCAAACCATAAAGTCACGGTTAACTATAGATTTCTGTTATATGCAAATTAGGAACAATGATGTAATAGCCTCCAAACAAACCAGTATTCGAAAATCATTTTTAAACTATGGGAGCACAAAGCTCAGGCATATCATGACTTATTAAACCAGGATTTGATCATTTGAATGCAGCCACAGACACATTCCATTTGTTCTACCAGAAACAGAAAGTGAAAATCAACCTTATTGGAGAATAGTTGCTCTTTTTTTGCTTGAACAGCAGATATGTAATGTCACCTTGCTAACCAAAATACCCTGCATCAGAACTAAAAGTTGTATCTTCGCCATTACTGCTGTCTACTATTAAATAATTCAGTGCAAATGCAAATATTATAGCATCTCTGCCCAGAGTATGTACCTGTTTCCAAATCAGATATGAAAGATGAAAAGATGACAGAGAAGGATGTGAAGGCCCATAACACAAACCTATAGCTGAAGCTAAGCAGGTTTGGGTTTTTAAGCTGGGAGCCTGCTCAAAGATCTGATATAAGATGCACTAAACTCTTGAAAAGAAGAGTGGAACGTAAGTGTCATAAATGAATAAAAATAAAGGAATAGTGAGGGTAAGGCTAATTAGTAACAGAATTAACAGAAATATAAGTTTTCATAACCCAAGAACTTTTGCAGAATATTAAGATAATAGCTAAATATATTTCCAGTTGATTTGGATTAGAAATGTGGTTCTCATTATTAGCTGGTGTTGCATAGTGACTAAGAGTGTGACTTATGTGCCAAGACGTTGTCCTTGGTTCAAACATCACCTCAGCCATAAACTCACTAGGCAGCATTAAGCAAGCCACTATTCTCTTAGTCTCGGTCCCTGACCAATATGCAACACAGGGATAATTATCCTGATCTTTCTTACAGTGCTGTTGTATGGATTACTGAGATTATAGATTTAGAAAATTTATACCCTAGTTTTTGTGGGGGTATAAATGTATACACCAGAGTGGCTTATACAAATAAACACAACCTGAAAAAAAAAATAGTACATTTTATTATGTTTGTTCCTATAGGCATGATGCACCCATAAATAGCTCAAAGTACAGTCGCTTCTGAAAGTGCAGAGAAAAACCTGTGATAATATGGGCTATTATGTTGCCCCAAAACTGAAGTTACTAAAAAGACATGTGACTAAAATGGAATGTATATTAATCTTAGTCTTGTGATATCTCTAGAATAATGGATACTAGGCCTTTATGTTAAGACTGTTACATCCTTTTGGCCAATATACCATAATTAACTAATTGACATTTCATCACCACCACCCTTTAGCCATTAATAATAAGTTAATTATCTGAATCAATATCCCCACTTCAATCATAGGAAGCTATCCACAGGAAGGTCACAATCAGTCCTTCTTCCATGCAGTGGTATAGAGGGTTATTTCATTCTGCCCTCCAATAACTTTGTGAGATAAGTTAAGTGGAGATAGTGACCTGCTATATGCCACCCCAGTTAACTTCATGGCCAAGTGAAAATTTAAACCTAGGTCTTTTACATTTGAAATCCAACACTTGATCCATATGTCAGGACTGGAGCATGTAGTAGATTCTGAACTTGTAGTCTGAAGGCTGTCAGGTAGACAGTAAGCCACTAACAAGCTCAGATAACTAGCGAGAATAAAGCAGCCTCTTGAACAGCAATAAGCCAGAAAAGATGTCTTGACACCTATAAAACCTGTGAGAACAAACTATCTCTCTGGTCTGAAAAACAAGGGTACTGTCCCCTGTCCTTGCCAGAGACCTGCCTCCACCAACCCAACTTTGGTTCAGTCCCAGTACCTGATGTGGCAGGAGCCAAGTTTAACAATACTTATACCAATCAGGTTTGTAAATTAATGTTGCAGTTGTATTTATGACCATAGCCCCTGGGTTTATCAGGAAGCCATGGAGCTATTCAATACTTCTTTGTCAAATAAACCCTGGTTTGTATATTTGCAGTCATGAAAAAACAAACGTTATCAATTTAAAACATGTAGTTTTAATGTTTTTACTGTTTAATGTTCTTGTTTTCATTGTTTTGAGATTTTCTTGTTTTAAATAGTTGTACACCACCTTGATGGCTTTTTAGCGGGTAAGGCAGCAAAATGAATGAATGAATGAATGAATGAATGATGAGAACAGTCACCTTAAGAGGATGGCCTTTAGATATTTGTGCCATTGATTTCTCAGCAACTTCTAGCAACTAGTTTCTAGCATTTCTCTTGAAGCTGAGAGTAGAGCCCCAATTCTTCACATGTTGGCCTCTACTAGTAACTTTTCCTGCCAAGCCGTGCCTTGATGAATGGTCCAAGTGGCCTTGAGCTACTTCTATCCATTTCAAGGAGAATTGCACAGGAGAAAATCCTGGTGATCCGCAGCCACTGGTTACAACTACCAATCATCCGCTATTGCAAACGATGACCCATTCTCTGTGATACAGAAAAGAGTAGACATGAGCAATGTATTTATAACCCTATCTGCATGGTGAAGATTTAAATACCTATTCAGAGCATTTCTATGGTACAAAGAGGGGTCTGGGCAGAAAATGGAGAGATCACGTTAACATTTCATTACGTGCTGAAGCTACCATGTAGTGTGGAAACCTAAACAAGTACATTGCACATCTCCCCACCCCCCAAAAGGCCAAGTGTTACTTTGTTGTCAGAATCTGATTCTGAGTGAAGGTGCCAACTCTTACGATGTGATCAACACCAATGAAGGAACAGTGTGTGCAAGGTGACCACTATCTCATTGTAACTAAATGTAAACCTTGAACAGTCACCCATAGATTAGATAAAAACTCCAGTCCTAACTTCATTAAAAAGAACCTCTTGCAAGAGCTAATGGAGAGTGAGCAAGAGAAGGGTCTTGCTACATAGACTCTGTTTTCTGTGTATCCTCCCACCCCAGGTGCTTCTAAGAATTGCAGGCTACCCCTCACACTGACATCTCAAGACCTTTTGAATTTAGCCATTCTACAAAAACATCTCAGACAGGTAGCTATTCATAGAAGGCTGCAATATTATTCTTTGAAAATCCTGCTGAACACATAACCAAGAAGGCTCTTCTGTGTTCCTAACTGAGCGAGCTCTGGATTACTCCATGCTATGGCTGTAAAACAGAGCTCAGATTATTATTTTTTAAATGCAGCCAAATGTCAAATGCACCTGTCAGAGAAACTGACAGCCATGCAAGCCAATAAATTTTTGAAGAGCTGAAAAAGTTTCCCTTGAACATTTGGAGGATGTTGCTTATGAGGTGTCCTCCTGCAGATGCCATTTTTACAGGGGTTGTCTTAATTAGCAACACAAAACCTATTGGTGGCATAGCTAATTGAATGGCATGGTTTTATATAAAAAGAAGAAAAGGCCACCTAATCTATATGACCTTCCTATTAAGAGACAACCATGATAGCTTTCTACTGTTACATAACAATTACATAATTGCATGGTCTACCCTGTATCATTTGCAGTATACTGTACCCTTCTCCACTTCACAGCTACAACACAATGTTCTCAGATGATTGCAGCTATTGAACAAAACTGGAGACAAAGGGATCTGCATGTTACAATGGAGCTTCATCAGAAGCTTAGGACTTTTCACATGACTGAATGCTTCCTTTTCTCCAGATTTGTGAAACCCTCCCTTCCCAGCCTTCGTTACACAATGCTTTTGGAATATCCTTCAATTGCTTCAGGAAAAATAAAAAGGCAGGTTGAAAAAAAGAGAAGGGGGGAAGCCAAGAAATCCTGCTGGGCTGAACTTTTCAGACAACAACACACAAAGGTGCTGCTTTATTGCAGAATGGGAAGGCTGCAGTATAAAGGACAAGATGCAAAGCATGGGGGGTGGCAGTGGAATCTATTTAGACTTCCTGCACTGGCATGAAATGGCTGCTTTTCTTCTTAGTGCCAGCTCCAATGCTTCATGTTGACATTACACATCCTGTGCTGTAGATCCACCCCCATGCTGCTGCTTGCCCAACAGAATTATCTCCTGCGTCACAGCAATGGCAACAGAGCTGCTGGCTCTGCAGATCTGAGAGGCACCATTTCAAAGCTCTCATACAAACAGCAACTGGACATATTTACCAGATACTCTGGTTAGTCTGTGGGGCACTCTCAGCAATACATTACTTGGTCTAACCTTCTGTTATCCAGATGGTCTCTTTTCCCTCTTGGGATCAGACCCATTAAACTTTATTTCATTAAAGAAAAATAAAAGGAGGGAGGGAAAGCCCACACAAAACACACCAAAACTCCAGTCTAAAGATAGGGTCCGTGTACAGCAGTGCGCCTGGTACATCTCCAACAGGACTGCTGAGATGAACATGACCTAAAAAATAATTGGAAGCCATAATTCACACCCAACACAGAACAGAAATCTTCTGGAGAGACACAAAAAAATTGTGGAGTTATCTGCCAGATTCAAGCACCCTGACAATGTAAACCACATGGATAGCTACTTGTATTTTGAACAATCACATATTTCTCCCTTCATAAGGTCCTGGTAACATTCCCCCTTCACCCACTACTCCAGCATTTTAATTGCCAACTATAGCAGTAGCTTCCATAATAGTCTTTAAATTCAAAACTACATGTTTACAAAGGCCCTTCACAATATTCCCTTGCTACTAGATTCATCAATATAAACAAGGGTGATGAAAGAAAAGAATATGGTTGAGTATGAATGGAAGGAGTGAAAAGGTTCTGTCTACTGCACCCACACTTTCAGCTGCTGAGACATACACCAATTCACATCAACTACAACATGTTCAACCAAAACTTGTGGCCACCAAGCTATCAAAAAGACTCTCCAAAAGTAAAATAAAACTCCCAAGTGCAAACCTCAAGAAGATACCAAGATCTGGACTTAGTTCTAAAGTTAGATATGTTTAGGACCTAAGGGTATATCTACACTACATATGTCGTTCAGATTTATTCGAGTTTAACTGCCACAGCTTCCACAAATAATTGGGGATAGGAAATACATCACTTAAAGGAGTTAGGCCAAGATTCCTAACATAACTCATATTCCATTAGGCCTCAATCCATTGGATTACCATCTTTCCCCAAATGGTGTTTTCTCCTAGTGCCACATGCTAAGGAAGCAAATGATCAAAAACAAAGCAGTACCAAAACCCTAGCTATGGAAGTCACTGAAACTACAAGTAGTGCTCTAGGAACATTAGATTTCATGCTTAATTTGCTTAAAGCAGTTCTGTTAGAAGGGATTTCCTCCTCTGGGAACATGACCTGCCTATGCTACAGTACTGGCAAAGTCATGAAGGGCACATCCCTCTTTTGTCTCCCCTACTCTTGAAACTTGGATTGTAAGCTTCCTGAAGGCAGGACCTATCTTTCTGGGGAGTTTTTTAAAAATATTCTATAAAGCACCGTATACACTGATCACAGTATAGAACACAATAAGTTAATAATAATACAAAAATACACAAACTGCCTTTATCCCGAAACAATAAGCAGCCCTTTCCACATTTTTGTAAAACAGTTGTAAGATTAGATGGTGTGAACTTAACCCTCATCTATTTCCCAAAGGAATTCACCTTTTTAAAACATGTTCAAGATACTATCTAATCTTTTTATTTTTTGACAATACTCCATGGATGCATACACATACACACACAAAGAGACAACTCACTTCTGAATATGGCAACAGAACCGCCAAAGCACCATTCCATAATCTGAAACTTCATCTACCAAACAGGCATGCTAAAAATAGCTTACCCACCCCTTGAAGTCTCAAGGAAGAAACCATCTGATATTGCAGCATAGTGTTAGCAAAGCTAAGGAGACATGAACTCTTAAAATAAACATCTCCACAGTGAAGACCAGAGGGCTGTCACACCCTATTTCGTCCTATGTGAAGTGACTTAAGAACCACCTGAAGGAACACACAGAAGGCTATTTTAGCTCAAGAACGGCATTTAAGCTATGCAATGGCCCAACATCTTCTGCCTTCATAATATGCAATAGGGATTAACAACAAGAGTAGGGTTGTCATATTTTTAAAATGCTAGCTACTAGATTTTGAGAATGAAATATCATGGACCTCAACTTGGAGATGTTGCAGCCACTACTAAAACACGAAACCAGCTACTGATGTTCCTGCTGAGATTCCATGGCTCAAGGGGATTTTTCTTCCTTTCTCATAATACTATTAACTCAAGAGTCACCTAATGAAGCTGAGTAGCAGTAAATTCAGGGATGACAAAAGGAAGTACTTTTTAATGCAAATGTGGTGATGGCCACTAGCTTAGGAGAATTTTACAGAGTAGAAGCTATGATAGCTATATGGAACAGCCATATACAGAGGAGATAGATCTCTGAATATCAGACACTGGGACAAACAAATACAGATGTAGGCCATTACCTTCATAACCTGCTTATAAGCTTCCCAGAAAGACTATCATGCTAAATACCATCATCATAAATATTATTATTAATTCTGTTCAAACTGTGCAAGTTGGGGGGAAAGGAGGAGGAATATTTCAACTGTCAAACAAATAGCATGGACACCAACTACAGCACTTTCATGTTTCATTCATTTCAAAGGGAAATATGCTGTGCTTTACTCTCCCATAGAAATCAATGGGAATTTAAGATGGTTAAGTTTGGACTGTACCCCTACTTTTGATCTCATACAGAAACACTGTTCTGCTCCTTCACTACTAGACTCTGCTTCTGAAAAGGGTTCTGGGACACAAGTCTTCAAGTAAGTGATCTTCCTCAGTGTTTATACATGTGTACAGAAAGAGACAAATAACCATTAAATTTCACAATTATCGATAAGGCTATAATCTGTAGTACAAGAAGCACATGCACTATATATTCAAAGGTTTAGAATTATGTCCATAGGCACCATAACGGCTCTTTACAGTGCCTACAATATTTTCCAATTGTTCAGGAAGGAAGGGAATTACAAATTCAGAAATTTGGTTTAAATCAATTACCTAAATAAGTATGTTTGTTTCTTGGCAATTTAAATCGTTGATTTGAAATCAATTAATCCTGAAATCGACATGTTACCCTAGAATCTAAGCTCCAACAGCATATTTACAAAATCTGAGAAAACTGACAATGCTCATCTTTCAGATGTAGTCTTAGGTTGTACAAGTGTGCATGTTATGCAAGTTCTAGCATTTCTCTTTCTAAATCATGCCATCAATATGCATTATCAAAATGAATAGCAAAAGGAGAAAACTGACATTCCAGTAGAAGCTGAACCAAAGAAACAACCAAACAGTAAGGTTAGATTTCCCATTATCCAAAATCTTGATTTTCTGAATTCACTGTGGCCCAGTGTTCTCTATCCACTGGGACTGTGGAATCTATGGTTCAAACCACTGTTCAGCTATGGACTCTCTGACTTATTGGCACTGAACAAGCTATTGCCTTCTCACCCTTGTTTCCCCTTCTATTAAATGCCATCATAAATATTTTTAGGCTGCCTTTAAGGATGCAACCATATCAAGCCAACTTACACATTAAAAATAAAATACCATAATAAAACAAAAATCACTAAAATTGATAAACTCCAGCAAATAATAAACATCCAACCAACATGAATGGATTTTGAAAGAAAGAGGTTGACTTCAGATATGCTGTAGAAAAACAATCACATAACCTGCCCTGTACAGTCTGCTCACTGAGGTGGTCAGCTGAACAGAAATGCTAAGCTCCACATGAATACACAAGAATATAAGCAAAGTACAATAAAGGTTTGCAGTGTTAGCCTCATCGGCATATTAGTAGGTAGAACTTTTATTCTAGTTGCTCTGTTTCTGGAGTAACAGGTCCATTATCTCCACAATCAAGAGTCCTGTGCATTTAACCACAAGACCACAACTTCTTCCAGGAAGAGACTCAATATATTTTTTCACAAGTATACTACACTGTACAGCAGGTAAAGATAACTTAACCTAATTGATCACACTGAGTTTCACCAAACTAGTTGGGGCTGGGGGACTTGGATGAAAACAAAGGGAAATGACAATCTCAATGGAAGCAAATAGAAGGAGTTGGGAGGGCTTTGTCTATATGTTCACTTTGGTCTTTATGAACAGAGCAATGAAGTTTCACCTGCGCAATGTTGAGAGCATTTAGCTAATAATGGGTTTTACAGTGGAATAAGGAAACAAGGGTAGGCCACATAGTGTCCTCCAGATGTTTTGAACTACAACTCCCATAATACCTGACCATTGAACATGTTGACTATGGTTTATGGGAATGGTAGGTCAACACATCTGGAAGGCCCCAGGTTGCCTACTCCTGTACTAAAGCAGTGTCTTCAGTAAACTAACTTTCAAACAGAAAAGGGTCAAACATACTTTCCTTGCAACTGAATTTTTTAGACTCACATATTTTTTGTTAGAATGTACATGCACACATTCATATATGTTAGGGACTACTAGCTAGATCCAGCCCTCTGAATGGTGCTATTTGCTCCCCTAGATGCTGATCTCAGAGGCAAACAAATGAAGAGCGAAAGTGATGTGGCATGGAATTTTGGCAAGTCATTCCACAACTCTTTGTGAATGTGGCCCTCCAGAAAAAGTAGTTGCTGACCAGGGATCAGTTGCACAGGAGTGCAAAATCTTAATTTACTTTTCCAACCAGCGCTTCCATCTGTGCCAGTACCTCTAGATGCAACACAAAGAAAAAGCCCTTGGAAGTATTCTTGTCCATTAATAACAGTTCTACAGTTGGGACCTCATATGATACAGGAGAGTTAAATTCACACTTCTTCCATAACCACATACTTCAGCTCTCAGTTAGTTTGAATCTCCCAACCCTCACTGATGGGATGGGGCTGCTTATTTTTCGGTTCAACTGCCAGCTGTCCAAAGTATCATGGAACCAGACGGTGTCCACAAATGACATCGCTTTCCATTTTTAGTACTTATCAGACATTTTAAAAAAAGGTCTTCTCTCGCACTTTGTCATCTAAAGTTCACTGACTCTTGCAATACTGGTGTCTTTCTATAGAATCCTTTATAAAATACTACCTTCTTTTGTGTTCCATCATTAATTATACTGCCTCTCTTTCTCTAACATAGATAGACCCATTACCAGAGAGTTTCCACTACACATTGCTTATGGAATGACTTAACCTACTTTTGTGCTTGCTTAACTGCTCTGTCTGCCTTCTGCTTCTGTGTCTCCTGTTTCCTTTTCCTGACAGTGATCCCTGCATCCTTTGAAAGCAAACCTTGTGTGTTGACATCAGCCAAGGTTCCAGTTTTTAGGCCACTTCCAACGCTTTCCATTAATAATAGCCATGCAGTGGTTTAACACCACATATCTTAATTTCCAAGACAGTTTAGATGCTTCGGGTGTCAGATGGCTTTACGAGATGTCAGATGGTTTCACAAGAATGTTATGCCACAGGTCATTCCTTTCCCTTGATAATTACTAAGTAATTAACTGCAATATAAAGTAGTAAAGAGAGAGGAAGAGAAAAAAGATTCAGCAGGGTGGACAGCATAGCAGCCTTCCCTTCCTTCCTCCAAATATCTAAGTCAACAGTCCTACAGACCAGCATAAAGTAAAAAAATATTTTTAAAAACAAAATGAACAAATCAAGGCCCTCATAATCCACAAAGGATTCTCTGAAGGATATGTGGGTTCTTAGTATTATTGAAGGACTTAACTCCTCTGGTTGATGCTGGTCCATCCCAACTTCATACCTTGTGATGACTGGCTGGTGTAGCATGAGTGAGAGCCAGGAAGTCCCAGGTTCAAATCTAATATCAGACATTCATTCACTACTAGCTTTCCTCTCAGCCTCTCTCTATAATATGGGGATACCAATACTGAACACTTCAAGGTTGTTGCAAGAACTGCTGACATGATGTACATAAAGCACTGGATATTCTAAGGAATAAAAAAACATTGCATATCTTTTATTATAATTGCCAAGGTATGCCAATGCTTGCAGTGTCTTCACAGCCATGATGCTCAGATCTGTGATCTTAGGAGGCAATTTACTACTGTACACTCACACCGATATAGTTACACAGAATTAACTAGACCAATTCATGGTTTATCTGGTTTGCACAAGTTTCATCCTCAATAGAAATAAAGAACATTACCTCAATACACCTTGTCAGTAAATTCTCTTTTAGCAGCAGTGCATGTGACTTCCCCCTAATCAAAAACAATAGCTTTGTTCCCTTGCTAACCATTTGTACATTCCAGAATAAAACAATGGAGCTCCTCAGAACATTTATGACTTCCTTCAAAGGTTTTTCTATTCAACCCACCAATTACCAACTAAGGACATCAGAACTTCCAAATCACCTAATATAAAGCTTTCCTGCAACACAGTGTGTTTTTGTCTTCCCCTTCTATCATATTCATGTATCCACACGGTATCCTGAAATCAATGTTTAGTTAGTTTGTTAGCCAGAGAGGCAAACAGAAGCCAGTAGGAACAAAGCAGTTCCTTTTTGCCAAGTTACACCAGAGATGACACATGTTACAGGTCAACTGCTGAAGCTTGAGCAGTAGGGCCCTGAACGATGCCTGCAAGGAAGACCATCTAGAGCCATATATGGGGTATTACTGGGCTATAAACAGATATCCCAGAGCCAAGTTGATTTTCAAAGACATTTTACACATTACTATTTTTACAATAGTAAAACACTAGCAATATACTAACACCTTTGGGGAGCATATGTACACTCAACCAAGCAACTCCATAGTTGCTGTTAGTTGTTATGATTACTGTAATGTACAGAGCTGTCGGGAGAAAAACTGAGGAGCGCTATAAGACCACTAAATGTAACTCATTGCCCAAGACTCACTAAGCTCTCCCAATGACAATTATACAATACTAGCCAAACAGAGAGCAGTATTTGGGAGCCAATTGGGGAAAGGCCAATTGTATGGGTCTTTCCTATGGAATTAGCACCCACACCCAGCACAGTCAGGGTGGATCAGGGCCCACATGTTGCTGGGTCAGTTAAATTTTACTCCAGCCATGCAGGATATATTCATGAAAAAACACAGCTTCTATCTATCTCCCACATAGATATTTAGAAAAACACAGCTCCCATATAGTTAGGGTAACATTTAAAGGGCCCCTAAATTTAACAAGGAAGCTGCCCTCTACAGGAAAGGCAACAACTAAAAGCATGCTGCTCTGATCATGGGTTCTAAGGGATACCATCATTTATTTATTTATTTATTTATTTATTTATTAAATTTATTAATCGCCCATCTGGCTGGTCACCCAGCCACTCTGGGCGATGTACAACACACCATAAAACAATTTAAAACAATAAAATTCTACCATAATTTTTTTTAAAAAAATACCCTAACCCACCCCAAATGCCTGCCTGAACAACCACGTTTTTAATGCACGACGGAAGCTCATTAAAGAGGGGGCATGACGGAGTTCCCTAGGGAGGGAGTTCCACAGAGTGGGGGCCACCACAGAAAAGGCCCTCTCCCTCATCCCCAGCAGTCTAGCTGTCCTGGCTGATGGGACAGAGAGAAGGCCATCCGAGGCTGATCTTGTTAAGCGGCCTGTCTGGTGTTGCTGGAGGTGCTCCTTAAGATAGGCTGGGCCGGAACCATATAGGGTTTTAAAGGTCAAAACCAACACCTTGAATTTGGCCCGGAAAACAACTGGTAACCAGTGCAACTCCTTCAGCACTGGAGTGATGTGATCTCGCCGGCGGCTGCCTTTAATCAGGTGAGCCTCTGCGTTCTGTACCAGCTGCAGCTTCCGAACCGTCTTCAAGGGTAACCCCACGTAGAGCGCATTACAGTAGTTTAAACGAGAGGAGACCAGGGCATGTACTACCGATGGGAGCAGATGGTCGGGAAGGAAGGGGCGCAGCCGCCGTATCAGATGGAGTTGATACAGCGCTGTCCGGCTCACAGCTGACACCTGAGCCTCCATGGACAGCTGGGAGTCCAAAATGACCCCCAGGCTGTGGACCTGGTCTTTCAAGGGTAGCCATACCCCATTCAACACCAGGTCAACATCCCCCAGACTCCTCTTGTCTCCCACCAAAAGTACCTCGGTCTTGTCAGGGTTCAGCTTCAGCTTATTCCTCCCCATCTAGCCACTCACCGTCTCCAGACATTTGGACAGGGATTCTACGGGACAGGGATATACACAACCAATTATCACAGGTACCATATCCTGCCTTTTGTTAGGGTGTGGAATTCCTCCTTGCATGAATAATACCCCTGAGCTGTATTCCAACTCTGCTGATTTTCTCCTCTAGAACCATAAAGATGACAAGTGAAAGAAATAACTAGTGCTATTCATTACCAGTTGTTTTGGGTCCTACGTATAGGCCCCAATCCAGCTAAAGTTAATTACGATTAAATCCTGTTAAAAGCAATAGAATGCAAGGTTGTTGTAACAGTGCAATCCTATGCATGTCTACTCGGAAGTAAGCCTCATTGAGTTCAGACTTACTTCCAGGTAAATGTGTATAGGACTGCAGCAAAAATGCTTACATAGATTTTGGTAGGTCTTAGTCACAAGTAATATTCACTATATTAGTGTAATGGGGTTACTATCAAGTGATCACAGTTCTATACAAGGGGGGGAAATAAATGTATTCTCAACATAGCCTAAATAATCTTCAATGATATCTAGATTGAGATGCCAGTTAATCAGCAAGTCAGATATTATCAGTCACCCATTATTTGATCACAGAAGAATGTTCTATAACATCAAGAACTCCTTTGTGTAAGTGACAGCTTACCTTTTATCATGGGATCACCCAATACCAATGGCAGGAGTGAGATCCCCTTGCTTATTGTTGATTGGAAAAATTGTTTTACAAGTTTATATGTGAATGGTTTTATATTATATTACTAATTGTATTTTTATGGTTTTAATCCTTGTAAACTTCTCAGAGAGCTTTGGCTATTGAGTGGTATAGAAATGTAATAAATGAATCAATGAATGAACAAGTGCTGCAGGAGTCAGGGTCAAAAATACACTTATGCCCTCTTTGTACCAAATAGATCCTACTTTGTAACTCCCCAAGGACCTTCTGTCCTCTCCCATTCTGATTACACCATATGGCCTACTTCTCATAATTAAAGAGGCACAAGCAACAGATGCCCAAGAGTTAAGACTACTGCTTTTACTGTGGAGCGGCCTCTATGTGATTATTTACTTATTACATTTATATCCCACCTTTCTTCTATTGTGGAACTCAAGGTGCCTACATGTGGTTCCCAGGTGGTCTCCCCTCCAAGCACTGACCAGACCCAGGCCTGCTTAGCTTCAGCATGGTGGCTGCCTCATGTGCCTTCTATGTCCTGGAAATTAGGCATGGTGCCCCTTCAAAGCTCCTGGACTCTTCTAGAAGAAGGTGAGCACAATTCTGTTCTTTGTTACTGTTTTAGTAAATTAATGCTGTGATCACACGACTATTTTCTTTTGACATAATTGGCTAATCAAAAAATCTACGAACTTTAGTACAACCTTGTTTCAGATTCCACTAGGAACGACAACCACTACATCCCGGCTAGAAACAACTAAGTGCCTTTGCACACCTTTTCTATGTTCAGCTTAAAACACAGAGTAGTTTTTGTTTTGTTTTAAAGCATATTTGTCATAGTGCTATAAATTATAACAAAGTTCACCCATTTACTAATTTCTCACTCTCCTGGTGGGGGAAGAAGCAGAAGAATGCTTCAGAGATAACACTGAGAGATGAAGTCAAGAATTCATTCAAATGCTTCTCTGAAATTCTGTTCCCGTCAACCAACAAGATAGTTGAACTTGCGATAATTATCTTCCGTCTCTGTTTCCCCTCCTCTTTCTTCTCTCAGCACTGGCATAAAACCATGCTATTTTAACTTCTTTCCTGTTCTCCCAGTTCTTCTGGAACATTTTATTTTCAACATTCAACTCATCTGGAATACTGCCATAGTGAAGTTCCTCCATTATAATGTTAACTGTGTCTCTCCCAACAGCAGCTATCACCTTTACATATTATCATCCTTGCTCTAAAGTTTTTTTTTTAAATAGAAAAACCTAAAGTGGTCTTAACTCTAATTTCACTCTAATGCCTATTCCAAAATTGCAAGCTCGGTTCTTGGAAGAAGGAGGAGGAGGAGGAGGAGAATCTGCTGTGCCAAATATTTTGGGGTCCAATAAACAATGCGTTCAGTTTTTAAATCACGTCAGTTGAAACATTCCCCCACTGCATGAAGTATGACTTTATTTTCTTTGTCCTGGACTTGCTGTCATTGATAGTTACCTTCCAGGAACTTGTCTAATTCAAGTTCATCATACATTGTTGAGGCAATTATTTCCATCATTACTTACTGCATAAAAGAAAGGGTTCCTTTTGTTTGTTCCAATGATTACCAAACTTTGTACCACAAAAGGGTCTGAAATGTATCTTGAAAAAGTAAATGGGCCTTCCACTTTCCTCTCTTCCCACTTGCACCTGTCACAGGCCCCCCAAATCTGTTCCTGAGGGCTCCCCTAAGGGGGAGAAGTAATCTGTTCCATCTGCAGTGTCCATTCAACATTTGATACAACCCAGTATGCATTACTTTCCTGGTAGAAATCAGCACCATAAGAATTTATAAGTGTCTAGTGTAATTCACAATTAACTTTCTATTACCTGAATTATGACACAACACTATTTACATTCAAGGTGGCCTTCAAATCTGGGGATAAACCACTGCAGCTGTCCAATTTTAAAAAATGGCCATATTCCTATACTACTTAATGAGAAAGGAACAGTAGATCAAAAGACCAGCTAACTAATGCTTTCTCAAAATCTAATACAGTCGGTAAGGAGGGCTTTCCTCATTTGCCAGTGCAAGGAAAGGATCCTCTAAGTCTTCAAAATGACTTTTTGCAACATTTTAATGCCTGGTGAACTCTTGGTTACAATGTAGCTAAGTATAGATAGACCTTCCCACCACTTCCTCCAAGCCTGAACAATTAGTGTTAACCAGCATTGTGCTTCTGCTGTTTCATAGATATTCACCAATTTCATTGTGTCTGTATTTTTACTAATGACAGACCTATGTTCTTTTGCTTCATCTGAGAAATTAGCTACAACACAAGAGAAAGCTGTTGCAGATTGAAATATGCTGCAGTACTAACTATGCAGTTTTGAAAATAATCCATAAACACATTACAAAGATTTGTTTTAGCTTACCTCCATTCTCTTTCTCCCACCCCCAACCAAGAATATATATTTCACAAACTATGTTTGTTTCTTGACTAGCCTTCCTCAAAAGTCAGACCTAGATTATTGTAAGAGTTCAGAACTTCCTTTCTAGCTCTAAAATTAAACCATCAGTTCCTTAGTCCCCAAAGAACCACATATGCCAGAAGTCCAACTATCTTTGTGAAATGTACTTCTTCCTTTCCACCATTAACCGTCACCATAAAATTCCATCTCATCAATTGATATACAACCATAACGTCTTTTTTAACTGGAATGTAGAGAGAACCCCAATTTCACTTTTAACCCTCCTAAGTTTGTAAAAACCACTTCACTAATCAGATACTGGGGTCAAATGCACTACAATTTAGTCCCTTTTAAAATGAGATGTATTTGGCAATGGCCCCAGTTTATTATAAAAATATGAAATGTTATTAAGAATTATTCATTATAGTACAGAGGTACAGCTATATAGGAATGGCATCTGGGGGTCAGAAATATTAATTCCTATGGAACATATATTCACATGTTTTTATTTCAATTCAAAATCTCTCAAAGAACTGAATTAACATCAACAAATATTTAATTCTTATTTTAAGTGAACCTGAACATAAACACAAATTAGTTATTCTGTTGTCAAATTATTGTTTTCACTACGTCAGAGGTCATTTAGATCCCCACTACATTAAACATGCAGTGTTTCATTTTCCCCACTCACTTATACTGGGGGCTAACTGACCTCCATTTTAATGAAAACCTCAAATTAAAAAGCACACAAAACCACAATGGGAGGTACTAAGAAACTACAGAATCGTAGACTATTCGTTACAGGAGAATATGTGGAGTATGGAATAGCATATGTTAAGTGGGAAAGTTCTCCATATTTTTATTTCCCTTGACCCCAAAAGCACACAAGAATTTTAAAAAAACCAACTTGTGACTTACATATATACACCGTGAGTGGCTTTTCATTGTTGTTGTTCCCGCTGCTGCTACTGCTACTTTTAGATTACATAGGTAAATCTTCGAAAAGCTATTATTTTCTTCTATTTGTTTTAATTCATGTATCAACCATCTCATTATATACATACCACATTCTTCATCTTATGGATCTTTTATGCAGAGAATAATAATATTTCACTGAATAATAGAAAATCTCTGGTTTCCAGAAATACACACACACACACACACACACACACACAAAATACACTGAACCAATTGCTGTTTAAACTGAATAAAGAAGTAGATGAATGACCACTATATTATGGGTGTATAAATAATTTTCTCAAAGGCTCCCAAGGCAAATTCACACATACATGTTCATCCCTCAATGGCTGCAACACCAGGTGAGGACTTGTATGTGTGAAACAGTCAGATCACATGACACCATCTCAAAGAAGATAGTTCACATTCTCAGTATAAGTCAATAGGTACCATCAGGTATTGAAACAGTAATATATACACATGTGCAAACTAGCTCTTATGCACTCTATCTTTCTAAACAAGGAGTAAAATTACAATGTTCACTTGCTGCATGCAAAAGGAACTGCTCAGTTCCTGCTAGAAGCTGTCTTAATCAAATAGTTTTATTAGAAAGAAGAATCTTGGGCTCTTCTTTCTTTTCTTTTTACAACACCCACCACTGACTATGAATGATGAAGATATTAAATTTAAAATCTGTCTCATGCTGAAGAACATTTACCTTTCCTATAGCAATTGTCCTATGTGTCAACAATGCACATTTAAATTATGTCTGAGCTATCCTTAAAATCAGAGAGACACCATCTATAAGTGCGGTTCTATTAAAACAGATAAACCAAGTTGTTATAAGTCGAAACTGCGTGTGAACAGATTCATCATGGGAGAAGAAAACAATAGTGGTCTACTAAAACAAATGAAAGAGACTCTCATTGACATCAGCAACCAATGGATAAGGCCTACCCAAAGACCAGCATACTACAACATATTTAGAGTATCAAAGTAATGTCTTACACTGCACCATTGTGCTTTGTTCCACTGTTCACTATCTAGACACATATCTCAGAAGTTTAAGAAATATACAACCACAATCAAAAGTTATAACCAAGTGTTCTACATGAATTTTTATAAATAGAAAGAGCACTGTTTTATCAGCACCGTAGCTAAAATCATTAAGTTCTATCATCCAAAAGTTAACATTTTCAGGAATTACTATTTTGTTGGTTATATATAGTTCAAGGGGAGGCAGGGAGCATCCTTATCTTCTCATGACTTATAGCTATCCATAACATGCACATCTTTATCTATCTACATCATTTGGTATGCCTTTCCAGTTTTATGGAAACCCAAACTCCCCATTTTGGCCACCTTGCTTTCATTATTTCATCCTCTATTTGCCAATTTCTCAAAGAGAGGATTAATTAAACACATAAAGAAATTCTCATGGTCATTGGTTCATGTAACAGACACCGTAAAATGTTATATGGATTGGAACTCTTATGAATCTTTTTTGCTACACAGATATAATTTTTCATCATCTGTGACCCTAAGGTATTCCAAATTAACAGGTGGAAACAAAGGCGACGGAGGAAGGGGGAAACCCATGCTTTTCCTGAATTGCCATTGTGTTTTTGAAGTATTAGGTTCCCACAATCTAGATACATGAAAGCAATTTTAATTCATATTGATTTCAATGGGAGAGAGTTAGGTGCATGCTTAAGGCTGTGATCCTAAACCCACTGACCTGGGGAGAAGCCCCAGTGAACTCAATGGGACTTACTTCTGAGTGGAAGTGTATACTGTACACTGTAACTCTTCCATTGAAATCAATGGGATTGAAATGTGATTGGTCTTGGCTGGATCATAATGAGAATTCTTATGAAACTCCCAACATTTCTAGGCACCAAAACTGAAGTGTTGGGTCAGCTTTTAAAAACATGAGAAATTCCTTCACAAATTACAGTGTTTAAGATGCCTTAATAGAATTTCAGAGGAACTCATGATAGCTTCATCTGGATTTTTTTTTTAAAAAAAATCAAAGCAGACATCATTATTTGCCCAAACTGTAATGCTTCCAGAAGATACTATACTATTGTGTTGCATCAACTGGAGTGACCATTGCAAAGCCATCACAAATTTTGTTTGATTGACACTGATTTCATGTCATTCTGTAGAAGAACATAGTCGGCCTCATCAGATAGACTTAACCATTCCTTTTCTTTAAAAAACAAAAACAGAAAGCCAAAGCATGTCTTTGGTCAACTGAATCAGACACTTGAATGCCATGAAGTTCAACCCCCAAAAGTGAAGAAATAAAAGGGTTAGTTTTAAAATGAAACTATAGAAGAAAAGACGGGGGGGGGGGCCTTTTAGAACATTGGTCTCTCTCTGTCTCTGGAGAATCTATGAAAAGAATCTATGAAACTTCCTCAAATCGTCCATTTCCTGGAGTCAGAAAGAGAAGAGACATCAAAAACCGTTGCTCAGAGAAGGGAAAAAATTGTCAAGCCAGGCTTTGCCAACAAAGCTTCAGAAAAAAAATGGAGAAACATCCATAATTGCATGAGCACTTCCCATCTCAGCTTTGTCTAGTGGAAAAGCCTGTCCTTGCTCTCCCTCTCCTCCATTTTCTGGTGGAGCTAGAGAACATGACATGGCTTACCTGACTCAGATCACAGCCCTCTGTCCAACTATTCACTTCCTCTTAGGCATGCAAGTAGCTTCATGAGACAAACAGGCATTGCACACAAAGCAGCAGCAGAAAGCCACCCCATATCTCGCCACCTTTCTCCCCCACCCACACTTACGAGAAGGTCCTTCCAAAACCCCAAGAGGAGAAAACTTTATCTGGGGTGGAAAAGGGCCGAGAATCAGACCAGAACTGAGGATCTCTAGGATCTTCAACAGGATCTCCCCTTTCCTCCCCTTTCCCCTGTGTGCATAAGTAGAAACTACAAAGCAAAGCAAGCAAGAAGAGGGTTACTCCAAGAGAAAGAGGGGGAGAGGGGAGAAAGCCTAGTAGGGAGACTGTGTGTGCGAAAGAGAAGTAGCTTTGTGTTTTGGAGTCTGGACTGGAACCAAAGCAGACAGCTTGCAAATGGAGGACAAGGAGATAAAGAAAGGGGGGAAAGAGGGAGATGGGGCGGGGGGAGAAGCTCAGCTGCTTCTCATTCCCTGGAAAGCCATAGACACCAGGGAACTGAACAAGAAGTGAAGCTCTCTGTTAACCCCCACCCCCCACCCTTTCTCCCTCTCTCCCTCTCTGCGCCTCTCAAAGGAAAGAGCAGGACCGTGTGTAATGGCTTCTCTCCAGCTTAACCGCTGTTCTCTTCCAAGCCAACCCTTTCAGAAACCGCAGCCAAAGGGAGACCCCCACCACCTCAACTTCAGGAAAGGCGGGAGCGGGTATATAACAACAACAACAATAATAATAATAATGTGTGTATGTGCGCGCGGGGTGGGTGGGTGGGTGGGAGGTCCAATCTACCTGCCTGAGAGAAGGACCAGATTTGCAAGAAGAGAAGGAGGAACAGAAAGAGAGAGAGAAAGAGAAAGCAAAGAGAGAGAGAAAGAGGTCACCGGATTGCCTAGGTCGAGCCAGCTAAGAGCGAGGAGCTCTTTTTTTCCCACCTCTCCCGCCTGTGATCCAATCACTTCCCCACATCCAAACCCCCAACTGCCCCCACACACTTCTGAGCTCCGCTCCTCTCACTTATCTCCCCACCACCTTAATGCAACAAAAAATTAATTAACTGCCTTCCTCCTCCTCCTCCTCCCACCAGCAGCAGCACCAGCTCCACCACCACCACCACCACCACCTCCTCCTCCCCCACTGCAAGAGACTTCTCTCTAAACAAAACCACCGTTTCCACCACCACCTCAATTTTTCTTCCTCTGGCTTGCTCGAATGAATGGATTGTGGATTTTAGAAAAGATTATTTTTTTGTTATTGTTCAAGGTTGTGGGACAGCTAGAGAAGATCTCTCGGTCTCGATCTTTCTCTTTCTCTCTTTCCAATATGCTAGATCCGAGATGGGTTTTAATTGCAAGAACTTACAGGAAGGTCCCGGTGCTGGTGCTGGTCTCTTTCCTCTCCTCTCCTTTCTTTCAATCTTCTTCTTGCAATTGTTGTGGAAGTTGTTTTTGCTAGTCTCATGTGCTCCTTGCCAGGTCTCAGCAATGGAGGATCGCCATCTTTTTCCCTGCTTTTTTTTTCCTTTCCCCTCTCCCCCCCTCTCCCTCTCTCTCTCTCCTTCACTGGCTTGCTGCAGCTGCAGATGACCTGAGATATCCGTCTCTCTCTCTCTCTCTCTCTCGCTCAACCCTCTGTGTGTCTCTCTCTCTGAATAATGAGCAACCAGAGGGAGTGAGAGAGAGAGAGAGAGAAGACAATCTCCTAGCCTACCACACAAAACGCGAGAGCACCAGGGGGTGCAAGAAGGCTTTCTAACAACAACAACAACGTGGAGGGAGGGGAGGAGAGAAAGAGAAAAGGGGGGAAGGAGAAAAAAAGATAGCTAGAGATGGAGGAGGAGGAGGAGAAGATGGTGATGGAGGAGGAGGTGGTGGTGAAGATGAGGGAAGGGGAAGGTGGCTACAAACTTAAGTCCTCTTGGGATATGATTTCTGAGGCACTCCCAGCCTTATTGAGAAGGGAGAAGAGACAGAAAGGACGACCTGAAGAGGTTTCCCAGTTCCAAGCTCTTGCCTCCAGCCTCCAACCTCCAGCCCTCGTTAGCCTTGGAGATGCTGAGAGAAGCCCTTCGCCCGCAGCTCTCCCGCTGCTGGGTCATCACAGCCTTTTCTACCAGCCATGGCAAGTTCTAATAAAAGCAATGCCACCACCCGGGTTTCCTGCACACGGAGATGCGCCTTGTTGCCTCCTAAACTGATCCCTGAGATAGGTCCAACTAGGAGAGGCTTAATCTTTCCCCTGAGCAGGGGGAGAGAAGAACATAAATGGAACTGGAGATTGCAAAGAGTATTTTAAAAAGAAAAGAAAAGCACAGACCTACCACGTGGTTGATTTTAATCCCCCCTCCTCCTTTAGCTTGCATTGGGGGGGGGGGAGAGAAAAAGAGAAAGGACTCAAATTGTCCATTTCTAGCACGTATTTTGAAGTCTTCTCCCGGAAATAAAGACTCTTTGTCGTTTGATTTCTTCCCCAAGCATATATACACACACATGCAGACAAAGGAAGAAAGCTTGCAGCGCTGAGGACCAAACGATTCTGCTACTTTAAAAGCTCTGTGCAATGTTTTGACTGCCACAGAATCCTACTTTAAAATTAAAAATAAAACTTTGGTGCCACCATCCCCCCCCCCCCCCGGCTCCCTTCCTCCCTCGTTGTCTGCGCTTCTGCGGCTGACTGTGATCGTGAACAGCCTATGGAAAGTAACAATCAAGATTCCCAAATGATAAGGTGTCATCACCTTGAAGGCAAAGAAGAAGCAAAGATGAAGTTATTCTCCCTGAATCTTTATTTTCTTAAGTAATTGTCCTGAACCGCTTCTGCAAACGTGGAGGAGGGGGGTGGGTCTCCTTTTCCCTTATATCTCCTTCCATGCCAAATGTAATGCCTTCCAGACTTTAATCTGGCACTGAAGGGGGGGGGGGGGAGAAAGATGAAGTTAGCATTGAAAAAACAATAAACACTGTAGTGAAGGGGAAAGCAATTTGAATGGCAAGATGTGACACTATTGAAGCTTCTTGGCTCTTCCTTTAGCCCTCAAACTGTAGTCTGTCTGGATCACAGAAGGAGTAGAACCTTAAAGTTTCTGGGTGGTAGTGTGAGGAGAAATCCCCTCCATGGAATGAGAAACCTTGGCTCAAAGATAAGAGCTAAGCCTCCTAAGTATTACGTTTAATTAAGAAACAGAAGTGTGATTCCATTCAAGCTTTAGGGTCTGGTTGATTCCCCAAGTCAAGCAACTAAGGGACAAATCTGGAACTGGGAAAGGGGGAAGAATATTGATCAAATTAACGATGAGATAGCAAACCTACATGCACTTTTCCCATAAGGATGGCTCTGGCGTTGTTCTCCATTCATGATTATTAATATTAGGTGCATCTCAATTCTTCTAAAATCAGTGGGATTCACATCATCTTAAAAAAGTGTAATGGCTACCAGTAACAGCAGCTTATGTCTTCCCATTCTATTGTTATACCTAGTTACATTTTTTGGTAGCATACACTGTGTATTGATCGTAGTGTAGATACATTTCTCAGATGCTCCCCCCCCCCCATTTTAGCTTGGTCAACAGTGGTAGTACAAACAGCTTCCTAGTAAGGTTTTGTGTCTGATGCACAGGAGCCTTTTGCATTTAGGTAAAAAGACAAGGGGAATACTGGGTACAATCCAACCAAAGGTTAAATCACTTTAAGACTATTGGAGATGTAATGGAAGAGTTAAGCATGTGCTCAAATGTCTTCCATTGGAATCAAATCAATTGGGTGAAAATGTTTAAGGCTGCAATCCTAAATATATTTACCTGGGAGCAAGTGCTTGAGAAGTACTTGAGATGTACTTCTGAACAGTCATGCATAGGATTGTGCTGTAACTATGGTTGGAGCTCTTATTATATTTGATGATATCATTGCCCAATATGATTTTTTTAATACCATCTCTTTAAATATCTTAATACATCCTAATAATAATGATAACAACAAGAAAATGCTGTATAGTCTACTTAAGCCTGAAGTGCAAAATTAGAATTTCCAGTTATGAGCCCTGTTCAAACAAGAGAAAGAAGGATGTTGAGGCAGAAGGAAGGCTGCTGGGTTTAGAAAATCGGTTTGGAAAAGCCCCAGAAAAATTCATATAGACTCTTATGTTCTATGCAGACAAATGAAGCAGACACCTCCTAAGATGCTGATAAAAGAACATTAGGGAAGGGAGGGGACGGCCTTTGCTGCTGCCAGAGTGTGCATGTGTTCTGGCAGCAATTTTCTATAAATCATCCCTTCTCATGAAAGGAACGCCAGGACTTTTACAAAAAGTCTTTGACGTACCTTCAGCACTCGAGCAGATAATGTGTCTCTTTGTCTTTTAATAATGAATCCTGACTATTCCTGTCAGCCGGTACTCCTGGAAAATAAGAACTGCGGTGCAGAAGGAAGCTTGGAACCATCACATCAACCATGGGAAGCTTGAGTCGCATCAATCCTGTGATCTTTTATATTAAAAAACACACACACAGCAAAGTCAAACAAAACAAACCCCAATCTTCCCGGAGATGGTTTCTTAGCTGACCTCATTTCCATAGAAATGCCCACAAGGGTTTCGTCTTCTTGGTAACTCAGCTTGCATAATTATGTACAGATTGACTTAGGTAGCTCAATCATGACTGTTCAACAGTCATTACTGTTGTCCCCAAGAATGCCACATAGCTTAAGGGCAATACTTTATTTGAAAGTACTGATTCATCTTTCCAGAACATCTTCATGCGGCATAATTTCTCATGTTGCCCAGAGCTCCATAGAATTGGCAACAGCATTCCATGGTGTGTCTTATTTATGAAAAGCTGACCTGGTGACAATGCTATTATACTGTTGTTCAGCATCAGGTGATGCAATTGCCAGGTTAATTCCTGACTCAGAGTTATTTTTCTTTTTTTTAAAGGACTACAGAAGGCACTTTCATTTGGGTGCACAAGAGACAGACCTTTCTCAGTGGTGGCCCCATCACTGTAGAACTCCCTCTCACAGGAAGAGCATTTGGGCCCTTCATTGACTGGTTTTAAATGGGATCTAAAGGTTTTCAATTGGGTCTTTACAGCTGATTTTAAATTATTAATCTCAGGGTGGCCCACCATTTTATACTGTAATTTTAACTGTTGCTACCATTTTAACTGTTGACTGATATAACTCAGCCATGAAGTTCATTGGGTGACTTTGGTTCAGTCACTGACTCTCAGCCTAACCTATTTCACAGGGTTGTTATAAGGATAAAATAGACAGGAGAAGGATCATATATGCTGCCTTGGGCTCCTTGGAGTAAAGGGCGGGATATAAATGCAACAAAAATAAAAAATAATTGTTCTTATTGTGTATTTTGTACATTATTCTTGTTTTCCATTTGAATTATTTGTTTTATAGTGTCTACCACTTTGAGAGGGCTGTATAGCCCTGAAAGGCTGTATACAAATACTATTTGTTAATTGTGCCTAGGTCAGATTTATATGTTGCTTGAAGCAAGTAAGAACAGCTTCCAGGTAAGAAAGTGTTTACACACTGTAGAAGAGTTAGTTCTCTTGTTTTTTCAAGCCACCACAAGTACCACAAACATCTAACATGGGTATGTGTGGAATGGTGGACAAGTACACATTTTGTGAACTAGTAGCTTGGTCTTCTTGAAGAGAAGACTTTGGTTCTTTTCAAGTTTGAGAGAAATTTTTCTCCCTGATAACAGAAATCAGTGTTACCCAAGGGAGTGTATGTGAACAACGCTGCTCCCACACATTCAGCAAACATTTTATGTATGTAAGTAAGTATGTCTGTATTTAGATCTAGCATATGTACAGCTCAAGGTGGTTCACAACAGCTTAAAGCCACAGCACAATATCAAACCATACTTTCAATAAAAAGTACAATACAAATACAGGCAGAGGCCATAGATAAAACAAGCTTTAAACTAAACAAACCCTTAGCAGACAAAATTCCGCTGGAATGGAAATACCTACACCAACTGGCAAAAGACCACCTGTATTTCACAGGACATTTCATAGGTTCCTCAATCTTGGCTCAACCACTGAAAGACCCTATCTTGTGTCACCCTCAATAGTGCCTCCACCCAAGATGACACAGAGAAGGGCTTCTCCTTCTGATCTTGGACAGGTTGGTATGGGAGGGGGTGATTGCCCACCCCCAGCCATATCTTGAACCCAAGCCATTTAGGACTTTAAAGGTAATCGCCAATGCTTTGAATTGTGCCCGGAAGCAAATTGGCTGGCAATCAGTGCAGATGTTGCTGAATAGGTATAACATCCCGTGTTATACCTTTTCAGTATAGGGCAACTGCAGCTTCCAAAGACTCTTCAAAGGTAGTTCCATGCAGAGCATGTTACAGTGGTCTAATCTTGATGTAACTAAAGAATGTATTACTATAGCCAGGTCTGGCATCTTCAGGAACAGGTGCAGCTAAACTGGGCAAAGGTATTCCCAGCCACCACTACCACCCAGTCATCTAGATACAAAGCCAAAGAGGTGCATCAGGGTAGGGTCTTCTTTAGGCTTGGTGCTGGGGAAACTTTTAGCTTTAGATGAGATAATTTATTTTTATTCCTATTGAAATTGTTTTGTATTTCACTTTTGTTAGTGGATTTTTAAAATTTTGAGGTATAGTTACTGTGAGCTCTTTAGCTTATTTGTAAGTTTATTTAAATTTTGTTATGATCTGTAGTTGAAAATGTTGCTGTATTTCATGTATTTTTCTTGATGTTGCTGTAAGCCGCTTTGAATATGGTTCTGCTGTGGAAAAGCGGCATACAAATACAATGATGATGATGAAAGCCAGAATCACCCCCAAAATGGGAACCTGTCCCCCCCCCCCCAAGGGAGTACTACCTCATTTAAAACAGGTTCAATTCCTATCCTTGAGTCCATCTCTCTCCTGACCAGGATCACATCAGTTTTAGCTGGATTACGTTTCAGTTTGTTAGCCTTCATATTGGGCGGTATAGAAATGTAATAAATAAATAAATCCAGTCCATTACCAACTTCCATGGTACTGCTCTAGACCAGGGGTGGACAACTTTGGGAGGTCCCAGGAGCATTTTCACCCCTAGAACTCCCACATGGGCTGCAGTCTCCGGGGTGACCTGAAAAATTATTAAAAAAAAAAAAATCAAATGGGGAGGCTTAATGGAAAAATAATGGTGTCTAGAGTACTGCATACCACTATAAAGGTCAAATCTAATTTATTTGCAAGCTGGATTTGACACTTTTCAGGCTCTGTAGCTTTTTGCTTTAAAAAAAAAAACTTTGGGGGTGTGTGTGTGGAAGGTGGCAGGAGCTGTATGTTGCCCTCTATACCCTCAACAGCTTCTTTAGAAGCTGATACTAGATGAAAAAGAGAAATAGAGCTGTGTTGACATCTAGATATTGGTAATAAAACACTCCAAACATTCAGACAACTTCTCCCAACAGCTCCATGTATTATTTATTTATTTAATTTTTATCCCACCTTTCTGTCCCCAAAATGTTCCTCAAGGCAGCTAACAATATAATCCAAATTAACAAAATCTTCATTAGAACACAGCATAATTAAATCCACAACCACAAAAGAAATACGCAGCAATCAACCAAATATGGGTTTATTATCTTCAGCAACACACCAGCTTATAGTCGAAGGCCTGCCTGAATAAAAATGTCTTTGCCTGCTGACAAAAGGACAACAGAGAGGGGTCAACCTAGGTTCCCTTGGCAGTGGTTTCCAGAGCCTGGGAGCCGCCACCAAGAAGACCCACACTGAGTTGGTTAACATGTAGATGCTAAATAACATCAGGGACAGAACTGATCCCTGACAGACACCATAAACTCAATGCCAAAGCCAAGGTTCTACCCTTAAAGGCAGTCTAAATGTCATTTTAAATAAATAAATATTCCCAGGCATGTTCTGAAGGCACATGAGACTGCTACCTTGCTGAAGCTAAGCAGGTCTGAGTCTGGTCAGTGCTTGGAGGGGAGACCACCTGGGAACCACATGTAGCCACTTTGAGTTCCACAATGGAAGAAAGGTGGGATATAAATCAATCAATCATCAAACAGGAGTGTCCTAAGATCACCTGCTGGCCACCCCTGACACACCCACTGGCTATGACCCAACAGCAGCTACATCTGCCCAACTAATGGCATGAAGGCTCCTGATTATGTGGAGGGGGACTTTGCCATACAGCCAACACTCAGGCTAACACCAGATGTGTAGCTGCCAGGTGGCGAGGGTCGGGAAGAGGACCAGCAGGCATGTCAACATCAGGGGCATGTCCGGCCAGTGCAGTCCTGTTCCAGACTAACTAATGAAAGCATTCCTTCACCACATTTATAGTTAATGCACCATGACTCAGTACCACAAACTGGTAACAGCCTCCACGAGCGCTGATGGTTTATTAGAAAGATTAGACAAGATCTGCCAAACAAAAGGCACGGGGCTCTCCTCAGGCCCTTTGGGGGTGTCCAGTGTGGCCTATGGCTCCCCAACCATACTCCATACAAATGGCTGAGCAGTCTTTCATAGCTGATGCGCTTAGCAGGAAAAAAGCTGGCTCCAGCAATTTTTGATGCTGCATACATAGGCATCAGCCTATCCCACCATTCCAATTCACTTAGCTGTACAACTATCAAGGAGCATGGAGTGTTCAGGAGAGCAAAATGCAAGTCCATCAGAGGGGCACAGAACATGGGATTGGCAATTTACCCAAGTTTCAGAGCGCAAACTAGAAGCTGCAGAGGGTGCTGGTGAGGAAATGGTAAAGGGCAAGATGCAGAAGAGTTGCACAATGGGATCGGATGGTGAAGGGTATGGCTAGAAATGAACAACTGGTCCTATCAATGCCCCCACCCCCAGACTGGCAAATTCAGGATGAATTTTATTTATCTGGCCCCAGGACATGTCTTGAGAAGGGAGTTTGTCTCTCTAATCCATTTGAGTTTGATGGCTCTGTATTAGACAGACTCTTGTAGGGTAGATCTAGCAATGGCTATTTGCCATGATAGCTGACTGCATCATGTACAGAGACAGCATTGCTCTCTGAATACTGGATGACATGTACAAACAGCATCACATTCACGTCCTCCAGGTAAGCTTTCCAGAGCATATGACTGGCTTCTCTTGGAAAGAGAACTAGTGGGACCTGCAACAACAACTTGTCTGCTTAGATTTTCTGCTGGTGGGGTTTGTCTGCTTTTTTAAAAAAAAAAAAATCTGCAGTAAACTCAGGCTTCCTCCAAGCATGCTTATACTTTGCTCTCATTTCTCCCATTGTTTTGGCTCCATTTCTGTCAGCAGTCACCACCTGAGTTTGTTTGGTTATTGATTGATTACATTTATATACCGCCCAATAGCCGAACCTCTCTGGACAGATCACAACAATTAAAACCACAAAATACAGTTCGCTGTTATAGTGAATGATACTCCACTGGGTAGACCCTCTGTCTGATCCTGCAAAGGTCTTCTGACTCAGGAAGTCCCTGGCCTCTGCTATAAACCTCACTAGCTACTTTTGGCAAGGTAGTCCCTTTCATTCTCAGCCCCCCACCTGCAAGAATCTCTTTCAGCTCAAGGTCCAAATTCCATTTCAGAGAAACTTTCAGGGGCCACATTCCAATGGCGGGCAGGGATGAAGGCAAAAGGAGCGGGGCCAAAGGCAAAAGGGGCGGGGCCAAAAATATCGGCATATTTTAGCTTCAAGCTCTTCCTGCCAGTAACTAAGCCCTTAGGAGAGGCTTAAAATGGGGGGAAATTGCACAAAGCCAGGAGAACATCATATGATTGGTGGTGGGCAACAGGCCATTTGGGGAACCCCGGAGGGCTGGATTGGGGCACCACAAGGGTCAGATTTGCCTGAGATTCTGCATCTCTGCTTTGCAGGGTTGTTGTGAGGATTGCCACATGATAATGCACAAGAACTGCTCTGAACCCTTGAAAGCATTATATATAAACATTAACAGTACGATTGTAACGGAGCAGGCGGGGGCGGGATTCTGTGGCAGATCTACCACCAAATCCAAAGACCTACTGGCTTGCCATAGCCAGGGTGAACAGTGGCAAGGGAGCTTTGTCTTAACTTTTAAAAGATCTTTTGCTTCTTTCCTTCCCCTTGCACTCAGTGGGAGGGAATTAACTGTGCGGGCTCCAAAGCTGGTGTAGTTTAGGGCTTTTTGTGGGGTGTGTTTCGTGAAATAAGGAGCCTGGGAATTTAGGGATGTCAGAGAAATCCACAGTGGATTCAAATGAGTTTGGATTGTTATGAATCTGACCTGTGGATTCCACAGTGGACTGGCTTTTTCCAAGTTGGGCTGATTCCATGGACCTATGGACCATTTTTTTTTACATGGGGTGGGGGGATTCACACAAATGCATACTTGTGCTAATGTTGGTTTTGTTATGTTTTCAGTTTGTTTTGTTAAAACTCACAATAAAAAATTGAGGGGGGAAATATGCAGTTGCACTAGTGGGAAAAAAATTGCATATATCCCTAAAAAAAATCCAATTCCATGAATGAGTGGATGACAGAATGAAAGGCAGCTGACAGTCTGTGAAACATGGACAGAACAGATTTAACAAAATCTGTATATCCCTAATGAGGATAGGGATGTACGAAAGTGACTTACCTTTTCGCCGATTATGTTGGTGGTGGGGGTGGAGGCATTCCGTCCCTCCCCCCGGAATCCTCGATGGGGGGGGAAGCGATCCAGACCTCCCCCCCGGAATCCTCGATGGCCGGCTGTGCTCCGCGGCGGCTCCACAGAGCAGCCAGCCAGGCCCAGGCCAGGGCCATCCGCAGCCGGATTTCCAGCTGCGGAGGGCTCTGGGTAACAAAAAAAACAACAAAAAAAATGTGTACGCAAATGGCGGCAGCTACGGCCGCCGCCATTTGCATTCCTTATTTTTCGCCGTCTTAGTCTACGTCAATATTTATGTAGACTAAGACGAAGACAAGAAAGGGGAAGGCAAATAGCGTAGTGGGCGCTATTTGCGTTCCCCTTTCTTTTCTTCGTCTTAGTCTACGTAAATATTGACGTAGACTAAGACGGCGAAAAATAAGGAATGCAAATGGCGGCAGCCGTAGCCGCCACCATTTGCATACGTTTTTTTTTTTTTACCCAGACGTGATAGGCTACGTAAGTCTTTATGTAGCCTATCACGTCTGGGGGGGGGGGAAACAGACTGCAAATGGCGGCGGCGGCAGCCGTTCGGAAGACCAGCTGCCACCGGAGCCGCTGCCGGAGCCGCCGCCGTCCGGAACATCTGCCCCAGGTAAGTCTCGTCCCGGGGGGGATCCACGGGGGGCAGGGGGGTGGCAGGCCGTTCTGTGATGGACTTCGGGGGGCCGAATGCACTGGCATTCAGCCTCACCAAGATCCATCGCGGAATTCTCTGACATCCCTAAATGTGGACCCTGCAGAGTCACAGTTTCCTCTGACATCCTTGAACAGGCTCCATTTTGGGGACTACCACCTTCATAGCATCATCCACAGACCCATGGAGAAGATGGTCCACTGCATCTGACAGCTCCTTAGCTGCCCTCCTCAGGAGTTTAGGATCACTCCCTTTGTATTATTACTAGTGAGCGAGTGATCATCCCAACGCAGGTAGCACAACAATTCTCACATGACAATTTTTATATAGAAGTGTGTTCCATATATGTTTTATTTTAGTTATTTAAAAACTTTGAATTATACAGTTCTACAGTTACATCTCCAAAGTGGCTTATAATCTAAAAAAAACAAATGTCAAATAAAATGTACACAAAGTAGGACAATCTGGAGACACCCAAAGAGTAACAGTCAGAATAATTGAAACCATTAATTTTACAACATGTGAAAAAATTAAAACATATTTATTTTATAACATGTGAAAGAACCCAACGTGCCTTTTGTCTGAAGTAGGGCATCGTAAGTCTGTGTGTGTGTGTTGGGGGGAGAACCAAAGAAAAGGAAGCTGACCCTAAGATATTGTTAGACATAATTTCATGGTCCTCATAACTGGAGGAAGCAATCCTATAGCTGCTAGACAGTGGCGAGACCTCCCCCCACTTTCACGCTACCTCCAAGGCAGTGCGAAACAGCCCTGTCCTCCGCGCTCGCAAGAGGAGCACTGAGCGGCCGAAAGGGGCATGGCTGGGGGCATTCCGGGGGCGTTCCGGGGGCAGGGGGGAGGGCGGAAATGCCTGTATGACACATCCAATGTGTTGTACAGCAGCCTCCTTCCCTGCTCCACCCTCCTGCACAGTCGGCTGTCTAGCCAAAAATGCAGGGCAGGAGAAGTGCAGAGGGAATGATCCCCTCCATGCTTCTCCTGCCCTGCTTTGGATAGGTGGTCTCCTCTGAGTCCGGAGGCAGCTGCCTATCTGGATAGGATTGCACCCTAAAAACAATATTAAACTGCACAGTGCAGTCTTATCCATTTTTACTTGGAAGTAAATCCCACTATGGTGTGCTGCAGTGGCTTAGTGGTTAAGACGCTCAACTGCAGACTGGAAGGTCGGCAGGTCAGCAGTTCGAGACCCGAGTGCTGCGTGACGGAGTGAGCTCCCGTCTTCAGTCCCAGCTTCTGCCAACCTAGCAGTTCGAAAGCAAGAAATTGCAAGTAGATAAATAGGTACCGCCTTGGCGGGAAAGGTAACAGCGTTCCATGCACCTCGGTGTTCAGTCATGCTGGCCACATGACCACGGAAGCGTCTTTGGACCGCTGGCTCTTCGGCTTAGAAATGGGGATGAGCACCGCACCCTAGAGTCGGACACGACTGGTTGGGGACGCCTTTACCTTTTTAAATCCCACTAAGTTCAATGGGGCTCACCCCCTACTAATGGTGTTTAGGACTGCAGCCCAAGATTGTCAGAGGTTCTTGAGATGAAACTTTTGATCAACATCCTTTAGGATATTAGAATATTTCCAAAATGTGGAATGTAGATGTATTTTTTCCCTTGTGGGTAGTTTTTCCTAACATCCTAAAGTAAGATCTCTACATCTTCCAAACTGGCCAATAATGTAAATGAACGAATGTTACACCTGTGGACCATCAAACTGATAGATACGTTCCTTCTGGAAGGACTAGGATATAAGAGAAACGGAAAAAAACTTTAAGGAATTTGCTGAAGTGCGAAGGCACTGAGACTGCTTCACTATTGATCAAAATGTGCAGAATTCTCAGATAATATTACACCTCAGGCCGTATGCTCCCTGACGGTATACCCTGGATAAGAAATAACAAAAGTTGAACACTTTTCAGTCACACTGATGTCAATGGAAGAGTTTGGCACATGCTGAAGTCCCCAAATGGTTGGGTGTTCTTAACTTTCACTGACTGGGTGTTCTTAACTTTGGCTGGATTGTTCCGCCCCTTCTTTTTAAGGAAATAATGAATGACGTCTTTAAAGACAGCATTCCACCCACTGGACCATGATGAGGTGCCACACCACACGAGGTTCCACAAGCAGCAACCAAGAGTGTTAAGTCTAGGGTTTACAGGTAAATAAGAGTATACAATGTTCAAAAGCAGCATGGACAATTTTAAGAGCACCTGTGGTGTGGCCTATGCTCTCCATGCGAATCTCCCCATTCTGGGTTTTTTTTGGTGTGGCTGGATCACTGATGATGGACACTGGTGTGCACTGAAGCTAGCCATTGAGAAAGGCATCTTAAGAATGCAAGTCACACCCACCTGCCTGGGTGGGGACGGAACAAACACACCAGTCTCTGAACTTTGGTCTGAAGGAAGAGAGCATGGAAGCTGCAGGGTTTGGAGACTGCTGGCTGGCAAAGAGAAAGCTGATTGAGACTCTGGGGGTAAAAGTGCTGATTCAGCTGTGAAACTGATACTCCTATGTGCCTCCTCCTGCACCTCTTTAAGACTCTTAAACCTGTACATTTGTAAATAAGCTTCTTATTTAAAAAAAAAAGCAAGGCTCACTCGGGAAGGGGCTATAGGGGACAAGTTTCCTCAGGGACATTCTGGAACCATTTCCTAAATGTATAGCGTTCATCCTTGCAATAAGTATTCAGACCAGTGATGGGCAACATGCGGCCCTCCAGATGTGGGGCCTACAACTCCCACGATCTCTCACCATTCCCTATGCTAGCTAGGGCTGATGGGGGTTGCAGGCCAAAACATCTGGAGGGCTACCATCTGCCCAGCCTTGATCTATGTATGGAAATACAAGGGGGGAAATGTGCAAGTAGTTTTCTAGCCAAATTCAATTGCTTATTCACAACTAAACCCTCTGTTCCTGGTTTCCAAGCTGTATGGTGAATGAATGTAAAGGTATAGCGATTATTGCCAAGGACATAACCCCCCCCCATTGTAAAATTTAAATAAATTAAATAATTTGATTACTTGTATTTAAGTTTGAGTTGTTTTGTGTTGGCTTACAACTCTCCCCCACACCACCATTGGCTTCCCTAGACCAGTGCTTAAGAAAAGGGGAAGAAAAATGTGAAGCAAAATGGTCCAGCTCAAGTGAAGCTCTTTAAATTCCCATTGATTTCAAAGGGGGAGTAAAAAAGTTCTTAAATCTCTACCCATTGAAATCAATGGAATTTAAAAGAGCTGAACTTGAGCCAGGCTCTTTTGTAATTGGCAACAGAAATGCCCACATGTAATAGGCAAATCTGCCCATCCACATTAAAGGATCAGATTACCTCTTATTTCATGTTCGTCAGTTGACACCCAAGTGTTTTTAATGAACCTCTCCAATTAACAGCCCATTAGGATGAATAAGCAAAGTTTGCACTTCGCTTAGTGACACTTCAGCTTTCCTGATGAGATGACTCACTAAACCAATAGCATATTTGTTTCCATTCTGGAAGTCAATATGAAGCCCTTCTGATAACATGGAAATACCAGATCTACAGAAAAATAGAACAGCATCCTGCAGGGAATTTTTCTGTTCCTCTACGATTTGCACTTCATTAATTATGGTATATTTTTGTTTGTTTGTTTTATTGTGTCCTGCCTTTCTGTTCAACAGAACCATGATGTCTAACAATAATAAAATTCATACAAAGTACAACATTGAAATAATAAATGATCAAATATTCAAAACATAACTCTTAGAAGATCTACACAAAACAGCAGGAAGCCAAGTATTTATTTCCCCTTGTTTAAATTACCAAAAAAAGAGAGAAAAGAATGAGGGAATGAGAAATGTCAGCTTCACAGGGAAGAGTGTTTCACAACTGGGATGCCACCACAACCAAAAAGGCCACAGTTCTTTTTGATTCCCATGTACTTCAGCTCTAGAAGGTACCTGGAGCAAAACCTTTCCAGAAGATTTCAATTCCTGAGGAGCATCCTAAAGGAGGAGGAAATCTCTAAGATACCTTGGTCCCAAGCTGTGTAAGGCTTTAAAGGGCAGCAGCAGCACACTGAGTTCTATCCAGATTAAGGGCACAATCCTATCCATGTTTAGATCGAGAAAAGGCCTACAACTCCCAGTATTCCCCAACCAGCTGCTGGCTGGGGAATGCTGGGAGTTGTGCGCCTTTTCTCGGTCTAAACATGCATAGGATTGCGCCCTTAGTCACACTTAGAGCAGAACCATTGAAATTAATAGATCTTAAGTTAGTCATGACTAACTTGATTTCAATGGGTCTACTCTACGTATAACTAAGTCTGGATCCAAACCCTTGAACTTAACTCTGAAGCAACTGGCAGTCAGTGGAGTTCTCTCAATGTGATCCATGCAAATTAATATCCAAGTCTTGGGTTGCAATCCTATACTCACTTAGCTGGGAGTAAGTTCCATTGAACCTGAGGGGGCTGACTTCTGAGTACAGGACAGGTACAGGACCATACTGTTAAAGCATTAAATAGATATTTAAAACATCGAAATCATGCTTTGCATCCGCAGTCTTTTTGCCAAGTTGAGTGTGAGGGAGTGAATAGAGCACACCACTTAATTAACCTGTGGTTATTTGTGCAAACTTATGTTTTACCATGCAATCATGGACTAGGTTGTACAAAAAAAGGGGGCGGGGGGAGACCTGTAGAACTGCAATATACTAGAGACACTTGTCTCAATCCATCAATACTTTGTAAGTGCGGAGGCTTCAATGCGTGCATTGAGCTCCCCTCCCATTCATTGCAATGAAGGGGGCAGATCTGCGTGTGCGCGCACACACACACACACACTCTAAATCTAAATAGAGCCCAATGTACTGTTGTTGCCCTTTAAAGCCATACACAGCTTAATCAAGGTTGGGTCAAAAATCTTTTAAATGTAATTTATTTTGCACTTTCGGTGACTGTTTTTGTTAAATAAAAACACCTACTCTTTCTGTGCATAAACACAGCAACATGCTGAACTATAACTAACCAGGACCGAGAACATATTACACAACCCACCATGGCTGCCATATTGTGCAAGCCCAGTCGATGGAAACTCATTGAGTGGTATCAGAAAGGGGTCTCTCCAGAAAAGTTTGCTCGGTGGTGCTGAAGAAATTCTGCTGGGGCAGGTGGTTTTTTGGTAAGTGATTGTAATGCACACATATGTGTTGTTGCATAGTCATGTTTCATAACATTTAAAAGCCTACACAGGGTGGCAGAAATTCCTCAGGGCAGGAGATTTGACAGCACTAATGCAGAAGAGTGTTATATTCAAGCTTCATGCAAGAGTCATCATGAATTCTATGGGATATTTCCTCTCCCCAGCAAAGCCATCACCTATAGGGAAACTGCCTATATGGTTTCTTATTTATAGCAAATGCTTATTTTTCTGGGCCTAAGGAAATCTCTGCCACTGTAACTCAGAATTCCAGAAGCTGACCCTTTACCGCTGACACAAATTCTGTTAGAATACTTTAAAACCTCTTAGTAGCTGGTATAAGAGGCTTAGGCGTGAGATGGGCACCCACACTAGAGACAAGATGAACTATTAAACAAGTAATTTATTAAATGGATATTTTGTACATAAGGGATTACTAATATTTACTTTGGGTTTTTCACAAAACTGTTTAGTGACAATTCTTAAGGACTCAAGGGACACTATTGCTATTACAGCCCTCTTAATGACTCCTTTTACTTCAGGCCAAATTCCCTAAGCTTCCACCCCAGCCAAATATACTTTCAACCAGGTCCAGTTTTTGGGTACACCCTTCCTCTGACACCAAAGCTCCTCTTGTTGTATTTCTGGCTGCTTGGGCAGTTTATCTAGCTTTTTACTGCCCGCTTGTATAACCTTCTTGTGGCAAGATCTTAGGGCATCCTCTTGGCATAAAACACAGCCACCTGCTCCCTACTCCTGATCTTCACCAGCCATGTAAGGTTATCCCACAGAGAAGGAATAGCTTAATATCCAGTCCTTAGCTATTCACTTTCTCCTCAGCTTTCTCCTATTTCTTTTACACCACACACCAACCAGCCGACCTTCTCCGTCTCAGACTACCACAGACTGACTCCCAAATGTCAGCTGCTATACACTAACTGTCATTTCCCAACTGTCATCCCCAGCCAATCAGAACTGAATTTACCTGATCCAGACCCCATCTAACAATATTCAAAACAATTGTCTCTCTCCCCCTTTCAGAACATCATGGGGGGGATCTTCACGACAACGGAATGAGAAGTCCGTTGGAGTATTACCCAGATTTTCATGGAATTGGCTTTGGTCCGTCAGGGACGCACGAAGCAAGATAAACTGAGTGTACCATACCTTTAACGTTGAGTTTTCATAGGTCACACAGCACTTGGAAGGAACATACTTCCAGGTGGCCTTGAGGGAGTAGAGTTGAATGTCATCAAACTGTCAGGGGCTGCTCAACCAATGAGAGAGGTGTGTTTCTCGCCCCTCTCCACGCTCCCTGCTGCTACTATATTATTATGAATGGACACCAACCAATTTTTCCCCATGTGTGCAGATTTCCCTGAAAAAGCCAAAACCCCAATTAGCAAGTGGAGCATCTGAAGGCTCCCCCTGAAAGCATCCCACCCCCCACCCCAATTTGGCCACATTCCAGCAATCTGCCACAGAGCTATTGCTTCCAGCCCCCCTTTCTCCTTCTCCCTGCTCCAAATGAGAAGCTCCTGTAGACTCGAAAGATTGCTACTGTGTTAAAGCTCTTTGCATCGGAGAAGGGACTTTACATGCCACAGAGAAACGACTTTATATCAGAGAAACTACAGAACATCAAAGAAGCACAGCATTGAAATAGTGATTTAAGAGAGCATTGGAGAAGTGAAAGAGCATTTTAGGGCAAGTGTTGGAAAGGCAGGCAAGTTACTAGAGTTAGTCTTTAACACTTTAGTGCTTTAGTGAAATACCGTGGCTCCAAATGCATGGATATGTGTTAAAGATTCAATGCAGAGGAGCGAGATTTATTTCTTACTTATGAGTAAACATGCACAAAAGGGGGGGATATGTTAAAGATTAAAAGCAGGCTACCTAAGGTGAATGAGTGTCCCCACTACTGCAGTAATGTGAGGGAAAAACTACTTAGATTGGGAAAACAAGAGGGAATGGGGCATCCCATCCCCTTGACCAAGTCACTGCCAGTTCACAGAGGTACACCCAGGATTTAGTGTATGTGTCTGTGCATGGGGGGGACATGGCACACTGCGGCAAAACTCCCAGGGAGCTGCTGTAAGTAAAAAAGTCAGAGTAAAAGGAGTTTCAGAAAATGTGGCTTTTCAAGAGGGAAGCAGCTGGTTGGCAGTGGATTGGTGATGATGTCATGTGTTGTGAGGTCAGTAAGGTCCCATGGCAAGCGACGCTAAGGAGAAAAGGAGTCCAAGATGGGTGGGAGCTTTTAAAAAAGGAAATTCTCAAGGCACAATCACAAACAATTCCAACAAGAAGAAAAGGTGGAAGACAACAGAAGAAGCCAATGTGGCTTCACAAAAAGCTTAGGGATGACCTGAAAACAAAAAAGGACACATATAGGAAGTGGAAAGAAGGCCAAGTAACAAAGGAAGAGTACAGGCAGATAGCACAGAATTGCAGGGATGGCATCAGGAAGGCTAAAGCTGAGAATGAGCTGAGGTTAGCGAGGGATACTAAAAACAACAAAAAGGCTTTCTTCAGCTACGTGCATAGTAAAAGGCAGAGGAAAGAAATGGTGGTTCAGCTATTAAATAAGGATAGCAAAACGATAACAGATGACAAAGAAAAGGCAGAGGTGCTCAATTCCTACTTTGGCTCAGTCTTCTCCCAAAAGAGGGTCTATGACCCCCCTGGCAAAGGCGAAGTACAGGCTGAAGGGGCAGGATTGCAGCTTGAGATCAATAGGCATATGGTCAAGGAACACCTCATTACTTTGAATGAGTTCAAATCTCCAGGGCCAGATGAACTGCATCCTAGAGTAATAAAGGAACTGGCAGAAGAACTCTCAGAACCGCTGTCTATTCTCTTTGAGTAATCATGGAGGACGGGGGAAGTGCCAGATGACTGGAGGAGGGCTAACGTTGTCCTTATCTTCAAAAAGGGTAAAAAGGAGGAACCTGGGAACTACAGACCAGTCAGTCTGACATCAATCCCTGGGAAAATTCTGGAGCAGATGATAAAGGAATCCATCTGGAAGCACCTTGACAACAATGCCGTGATTACTAGAAGCCAACATGGATTTGTCAAAAACAAATCCTGCCAGACAAATCTGATCTCATTTTTTGATCAAGTAACTTCCCTTGTAGACCGTGGCAATGCTGTAGACATCATATACCTCGACTTCAGCAAAGCTTTCGACAAAGTGCCCCATGATATCCTGATGAGCAAACTAGCTCAAAGTGGGCTAGATGAAACAACAATCCGGTGGATCCACAGGTGGCTACAGAATCGGACTCAAAGAGCGCTAATCAATGGGACCTTCTCAAACTGGGGAGAGGTAACAAGTGGGGTACCGCAGGGCTCAGTCCTGGGCCCAGTGCTCTTCCATTTTTATTAATGACTTGGAGGAGGAGGAGGTGCAGGGAATGCTGATCAAATTTGCAGATGACACAAAATTGGGCGGGATAGCTAATACTTTGGAAGACAGAAACAAAATTCAAAGTGATCTGGATAGACTGGAGCACTGGGCAGAAAACAACAGAATGACATTTAATAGGGATAAATGCCAAGTTCTGCACCTAGGAAAAAGAAACCAAATGCACAGTTACAAGATGGGTGATACTTGGCTCAACCACACTACAAGCGAGAAGGATCTTGGAATTGTTGTTGATCACAAGCTGAATATGAGCCAACAATGTGATGTGGCTGCAAAAAAGGCAAATGCTCTTTTGGGCTGCATTAATAGAAGCATAGCTTCCAAATCCAGGGAAGTGCTAGTTCCCCTCTACTCAGCACTGGTTAGGCCTCATCTGGAGTACTGTGTCCAGTTCTGGGCACCACACTTTAAGAAGGATGCAGACAAACTGGAGAGGGTTCACAGGAGGGCAACAAAGATGATCAGGGGACTGCAAACAAAGCCCTATGAAGAGAGACTGAAAGAACTGGGCATGTTTAGCCTTGAGAAGAGAAGACTGAGGGGAGATATGATAGCACTCTTCAAGTACTTGAAAGGTTGTCACAGAGGAGAAGGCCAGGATCTCTTCTTGATCATCCCAGAATGCAGGACACGGAATAATGGGCTCAAGTTACAGGAAGCCAGATTCCGGCTGAACATCAGGAAAAACTTCCTGACTGTTAGAGCAATACGACAATGGAACCAGTTACCTGGGGAGGTAGTCAGCTCTCCCACACTGGAGGCCTTCAAGACGAGGCTGGACAGCCATTTGTCAGGGATGCTCTGACTTGGATTCCTGCATTGAGCAGGGGGTTGGACTCGATGGCCTTGTAGGCCCCTTCCAACCCCACTATTCTATGATTCTATGTGAAGGACCTCAGACTGCTATAACTTTGCACCAAATCACTTGTGAAGACAGCCCCCGCTAAGCAACTACTACACAGGCCTTTGACAGTAACAAAGGGAGGCCTCAATTCAGATATACTCACAAAGGCCACACAAAGTAAACATTACATAACAACAATTATATACAGGCATTTCTTCACAAACACTAACAAAACTTTATTTGCAGTGAGGATACCCAATGCATTCCCCTTGTGAGAAAGTGCTGGGATAAGACTTTCAGTAAATGTAGACTTGCAGCCTTCCCCAATCTGGTGCCTCCAGACAGTTTGGACTACAACTCCCATCAACACCAACCAGCCTGGTCAACGGTCAGGAGGGATGGGAGTTGTAGTCCAAAACATTTGGCGGGCACCAGGTTGGGGAAGGCTGGTAGACATGTATAAAACATACATGTCTACTCAGAAGTAAGCCACACTGAGTTCAGTGGGACTTACTACAAGGTAAGTGAGTATAAGATTCCAGCCTGAGTGCCCTTGGTCAAGGAATACATTTGGATCTAGATTAAATTAGTTATGGTTTTATCCGACTGAAATCAATGGGACTTCAGTGAGTTATGACTAACTTGACCCACCGGTTTCAGTGCGATTAAGTGCACAATCCTATGCATGTTTAGACAGAAAAACATCCTACAAGTCCCAGCATGCCCTAGCCAGCACTGCTGGCTGGGGCATTCTGGAAGTTGTGGAACTTTTTTCTGTCTAAACATGCATAGGATTGTGCCCTTTGGGTGTTATTCTATGCATGTTTAGACATGAAAAAAGTCCTACAATTGAGTTGTAGGACTTTTGTCTGTCTAAACATCCATAAGATTGCACCCTAACTTAGTCTGGATCCTACCCATAATCTTTCAGCCTAACCTTAGTCACAGGGTTGTTGTGAGGATAAAATTATATAGCCACCCTATATGCCACCCTGAGGTCCTGTGAGGAAATGCTGGGTGCAAATGTGACAAATAAAGAAAGACCACTTCTGGCAAACTTGTGATACATATTTGTATTCACACAGCAAAAGAATGTTATGGGAAGATGCACAACTCCATCCACACCCTGTAGAACTGCTTGGGACTACACAGGGTGCTTCTCATCTGGGTGTGAATCACAATGTGGATATACATCCATTTCCAACCTTCATGCATGGTCCTTAATCCACTGAGGGAAACTGTGGCCAGAAGTGGATCTGCTGGACCAGGGCAACAGACTGTAAAATCATCATCATCTTCATCATCCTGACCCACTTAGGGGTATATTTGTAAGCAAATCATTTTGGCCAAGTATGAATTGCTTTGCAAAACTTTGTTGTCAACTAAATCCTTATAGTAAAGGTGTTATTCTAAACAGCCCTCTAGAAAAACAGTGCTTAGGAACAGGCTGGCTTATCTCTGGAATGTACTGAAAAAAAATGTTACACTTTTGAGCACCTATCAACAGTCCACATTCCTTACTGGACATAAGAAAAACAAAGTGGTTTCAGATGTTAATCATATGTGTGAACCGAGGAAATGCAATTCCGTCACAGTTCACATTTTGGCACATGTCACTCACTTTCAAGGAGGACAGTGTAGCTCTACTGTGGGGGACACATTACGCTAATATCTTCCTGTCTATAGAGTTCAGCACAACTTGCGTGTGGCTCTGAGGGAGTCTCTCATCCAGGCAGCATACAGGGCCAGAGCTGATAAGGGCCAAAATAGATGAGCCACTGGAGATCTGTAACTGGATCTCTCAATATTTCTTTTCTTTTTATAAAAGCAGCTTTGTGTGCCTCAAATAGGAATGGGAGCATGTCACGGGGGGGGGGGGGAATTAACCTTCCCTCACACCATCTCCCCTGATGTAAAGCCCATTTGGGTGTTATCTGCCATTGTCATGCCCCCTCTGGAGGACTCCTCTTTGGACTGGGAACCCCTCCACCCCAAGCCCAGAACCTCAGAGAAGCGGCCTTTGTCTGGTGGCCTCTGAAACTCTGGGCACCTCTGAGACAGATGCTGTGGCCACTTAGCCTCAGGGAGCACAGATGTCTGAAGTTCAAGGCTCAGTCAGGTGCCAGATGCAGAAGCGCCTGCCTGAGAAAATGGGACTCCTCATGAGTAAAGGCATACTAATAAGCAAGGCCCTGTTCACAAGTAGACCTTTCCTCGGGCAGTACTAATGGCCTGCAGGTCCAGGTGGGGCTCTGAAAGCTCGGGCTTAAAAGCCTTCAGTTACAGACAACGGCTTGAACCTCACTTTCTCCATGACATGCTAATTTTTTGTATGCAGAAATGTTTTGTACAGGGGAGTACTCCATTATGTGATCCCTCATCCACAGTCTGAAGTGGTTCAGCCCAGAAGTAGGTTTACTGCCTCATCTGTTTGTGAGAACAAAGACTAAGAACATTTTGCATACTGTTGATGCAAGCAAGAGAAAGTGCCACCAGATTAACTGCTGATATTTGCTGAAGACCCGGATGTGTTTGTCCTTTCTGTACAAGGCTACACAAGCTATGTAAATGATGAATTTGCTCTTTCATGATCTGAAGGGCCAAAAGGAGAAGAAAAAAAGCTTAACTTTTCCTGAGGTGTCTTTCATGCCCTTGAATCTCTACAATCTTATTCCAATTTATTTAAAGTTGTGACAGATTCAGGAATTTATCTGGTAATTCTAGCCTCTTACCCGTCCACTTTTCTGTAGTTTTTTAAAGTCTCAAGTATTTGACAAATGCAAAGTCTTGCGGAGTAACATTTAATATGTTGTGGTTGTTCAGGCAGGCAATTGGGGTGGGTTAGGGTATTTTAGAAAACGTTTTTATTGTAGAATTTTATTGTTTTAAACTGTTTCATTATATGCTGTACATCGCCCAGAGTGGCTGGGTGACCACCCAGATGGGCAATTAATAAATTTAATAATAATAAAAAAATAAATAATATAACCTGATATGTTTCTCACTATTGATATGTAAGAATTTCTTTTCTGTAAGACCTTCTGCACTTTGTAGACTTTTTCTAGAATATAATATGTAAACCTATTGAAATCCAAAATGTTACAACCTTATATACCATAGATTCAAAACTGAAATTGTGAATGCTTATGATACTGCTCTGTTTTTTTTCTTCACTACATCACAGAAGTTCATAAAATCTTTACAAAGTTCCCAGTAGTGAACAGTTGTAGACAGAGAGCGGGGCACATGATAGCACTCTTCCAATACCTGAAGGCCAAAGACTTGTTATTTGTTGCCCCAGAGGGCAGAACTAAACCTAATGGGCTTACATGACAGTGAGGGTAGATTTAGGTATCAACATTAGGAGAAATGTCTTGATAATAAGAGCAGTTTGAGAAATTATCTAGAGGGGTGGTGGGATCTCCCTCACTGGAGGTCTTCAAGCAGAGGCTGGACCATCATCTAGCGGTGATGTCCTAACACTGGATTTCCTGCATCAAGCAGGGGTTTGGACTAGATCACACCTCAGACTTGCAGGATATACTTTAGTTTTTACTTGATAACTAAAATGTACCAACCAGAGCCTGGTGCAAAAGACATACACTTAGAAATAAAACAAATTCCTGGGCTCAGAATTCTTTGAGTACCAGACCTGAATGCAGGTCACAGTCCTTACCCCAAACTTTCTTCATTTCATTTGTATAATTCAGTGCAGAGGTGGGCCACTTGTGGCCCTCCAAATGGTTTGGCCTACAACTCCCATCATATCTCACCATTGGCATGTTGCCTAGGACTCATGGGAGTTGTAGGCCAAAATATCTGGAGGGCCACAACTTGCCCACCCCTGATAGGCTGCGTTGCAGGAGGAATCATTTTGTTGCTGCTAATCATAACTAATTGGGAGTAAGAAATCCTTGCTGATCTACTGAGAATCATCCAGAAATATACCAGTAGATCCAGATCTACCTTCTGCTCACCATCCGTGGGCTCCCAGTCTGACCCTCTGAGGTTCCCCACATAGCCACACCTTCTTCTCCTGGCCCCACCCCTTTCCCCCAACCACCAATCGTTTGGTGGTTTCCTTGCTTTTATGCCAGTTTTTCCCATTCCAAAAGGCTAAAATGACTCTCCTAAAGCTTAGTTACTGGCAGTTGTTGTTGTTGTTATTTTATTACATTTCTATACCGCCCCATAGCTGAAGCTCTCTGGTGGGTTTCAAAAGTTAAAACATTAAAATACAATATACAAAGTTTAAAATCCATTTACATAAAAGCATATGGACAATACATACAAACAACATATAACTAAAAACAACTTTGAACTACAAACAATTTAATTAAAAAAATCCAACAATAAATCAACATAGCTTAAAAACAATACACAGAAGTCAGCAAAAGGAACTAGACTTCTAAAATGGGAAGGCTTGCCAGAATAACAGAGTCTTGAATGCCTGCTTAAAAACCTTCAAAGAGGTCAGCAGGCACATTTCAACCAGCAGGTCATTCCACAACTGAGGGGCAGCAAAGGAAAAGGTCCTCTTGCGTGTGGCTGCCAATCTCACATAAGGCAGCTGGAGCAGAGAGCCCTCCGAGGACCTTCGGTGGCAGACTGGGACGTAGGGGAGAAGGCACTCCCCAAGGTAAAGATTTAAAGTAGTTAAAACTTTAAACTACAATATGCTGGGGGTGGGGCAATTTTGGTCCCTCCCTTTTTGCCTTTGGCCGTGCCCCTTTTGCCTTCAGTCCCTCTCACCACTGGAATGCAGCCCACTCCCCCCGAGCTTCTCTGAAATTCAATTTGGCCCTTGAGCTGAAAGAACAAATCCTGCCAGTCTAATCTGATCTCGTTTTTTGATCAGGTAACCTCCCTTGTGGACTGTGGGAATGCAGTGGACAAAATATACCTCGACTTCAGCAAAGCTTTCGACAAAGTGCCCCATGATATCCTGATGAGCAAACTAGCTCAAAGTGGGCTAGATGAAACAACGATCCGGTGGGCCCACAGTTGGCTACAGAATCAGACTCAAAGAGTGCTTATCAATGGGATCTTCTCAAACTATTTCTCAAACGATCAATGGGATCTTCTCAAATTATCAATGGGGAGAGGTAACGAACGGGGTACCACAGAGTTCAGTCCTGGGCCCAGTGCTCTTCAACATTTTTATTAATGACTTGGAGGAGGAGGTGCAGGGAATGCTGATCAAATTTGCAGATGACACAAAATTAGACAGGATAGCTAATACCCTGGAAGACAGAAGCAATTCAAAGTGATCTTGATAGACTGGAGTGCTGGGCAGAAAACAACAGAATGACATTTAATAGGGATAAATGCCAAGTTCTGCACCTAGAAAAAAGAAACCAAATGCACAGTTACAAGATGGGTGATACTTGGCTCAACAATACTACAAGCGAGAAGGATCTCGGAATTGTTGTTGATCACAAGCTGAATATGAGTCAACAATGTGATGTGGCTGCAAAAAAGGCAAATGCTCTTTTGGGCTGCATTAATAGAAGCATAGCTTCCAAATCCAGGGAAGTACTGTGTCCAGTTCTGGGGACAACACTTTAAGAAGGATGCAGACAAACTGGAGAGGGTTCAGAGGAGGGCAACAAGGATGATCAGGGGACTGGAAACAAAGCCCTATGAAGAGAAACTGAAAGAACTGGGCACATTTAGCCTTGAGAACAGAAGAGTGAGGGGAGATATGATAGCGGTCTTCAAGTACTTGAAAGGCAGTCACAGAGAGGAATGCCAGGATCTCTTCTCGATCATCCCAGAGTGCAGGACACGGAAAAATGGGCTCAAGTTACAGGAAGCCAAATTCCGGCTAAACATCAGGAGAAACTTCCTGACTGTTAGAGCAATACAACAATGGAACCAATTACCTAGGGAGGTGGTGGGCTCTCCCACACTGGAGGCATTCAAGTTGAGGCTGGACAGCCATCTGTCAGGGTTGCTCTGACTTGGATTCCTGCACTGAGCAGGGGTTGGACTCGACAATCTTATAGGCCCCTTGTCGTTGTTCAGTCGTTAAGTGGTGTCCGACTCTTCGTGAGCCCATGGACCATAGCACGCCAGGCCTTCCTGTCCTGTGCTCTCTCCCGGAGTGTGCTCAAGTTCATATTCATTGCATCGGTGATGCTATCTGGCCATCTCATCCTCTGCCGTCCCCTTCTCCTTTTGCCTTCAATCCTTACCAGCATCAGGGTCTTTTCCAGTGACTTTTCTCTTCGCATTTGGTGGCCAAAATATTTGAGCTTCAGTCCTTCCAATGAGCAGTCAGGGTTGATTTCCTTTAGGATTGACTGATTTGACCTCCTTGCAGTCCAGGGGACTCGTAAGAGTCTTCTCCAGCACCAGAGTTCGAAGGCATCAATTCCTCTGCGCTCAGCCTTTCTTATAGTCCAGCTCTCACAGCCATACGTTACTACTGGGAAAACCATAGCTTTAATTATACGAACCTTTGTCGGCAAGGTGATGTCTCTGCTTCTTACTATGCTGTCTAGGTTTGCCATAGCTTTCCGCCCAAGGAGCAAGCATCTTTTAATTTCATGGCTACAGTCACTGTCTGCGGTGATCTTGGAGCCCAAGAAAATAAAATCTGTCACTGTTTCCATTTCTTCTCCTTCTATATGCCAGGAAGTGATGGGACCAGATGCCATGATCTTAGTTTTTTTAATGTTGAGTTTCAAACCAGCTTTTGCACTCTCCTCTTTCACCCTCAACAAGAGGCTGTTTAGATCCTCTTTGCTTTCTGCCATTAGGGTGGTATTGTCTGCGTATCTGATGTTGTTGATAATTCTCCCGGCAATCTTAATTCCGACCTGTGATTCATCCAACCCGGCGTTTCTCATGATGTACTCTGCATATAAGTTAAATAAGCAGGGCGACAATATGCAGCCTTGTCGTACTGCTTTCCCAATTTTGAACCAATTGGTTGTTCCATGTCTGGTTCTTATTGTTGCTTCTTGATCCTCGTACAGGTTTCTCAGGAGACAGGTAAGGTGGTCTGGTACTCCCATCTCTTTCAGAATTTGCCACAGTTTGTTGTGATCCACACAATCAAAGGCTTTAGTGTAGTCAATGAAGCAGAAATATTTATTTATTTATTTATTTATTTATTGCATTTATACCCCGCCTTTCTCCCTCTCGCAAGGAACTCAAGGCGGCTTACATTATCCTCCTCCTCACCGTTGTATCCTCACAACAACAACCCTGTGAGGTAGGTTGGGCTGAGAGTCTGTGACTGGCCCAAAGTCACCCAGTGAGCTTCCATGTTTTTCAAGAGCCAAAAATATATGTTTTTCTGTAATTCTCTTGCTTTCTCCATGATCCAGCAAATGTTGGCGATTTGATCTCTAGTTCCTCTGCCTCTTCGGAACCCAGCTTGTACTTCCATTAGTTCTCGGTTCACATACTGCTGAAGCCTAGTTTGTAGGATTTTGAGCATGACCTTGCTTGCATGTGAAATGAGCGCAATTGTGCGGTAGTTTGAACACCCTTTGGTATTGCCCTTCTTTGGAATTGGAATGTAAACTGACCTTTTCCAGTCTTGTGGCCACTGTTGAGTGTTCCAAATTTGTTGGCATATTGAGTGCAGCACTTTAACAGCATCATCTTTTAAATAGCTCAGCTGGAATACTGTCATCTCCGCTAGCTTTGTTGTTAGTAATGCTTCCTATGGCCCACTTGACTTCACTCTCTAGGATGTCCGGCTCAAGTTCAGTGAGTGCACTATCATGGCTATCAGGGACATTCGGATCTTTCCTGTATAGTTCTTCTGTGTATTCTTTCCACCTCTTCTTAATCACATCTGCTTCTGTGAGGTCCCTGCCTTCTTTGTCCTTTATCATGCCCGTCTTTGCACAAAACGTTCCCTTGATATCTCCGATTTTCTTGAAAAGATCTCTAGTCTTTCCCGTTCTATTGTTTTCCTCGATTTCTTTGCATTGTTCATTTAAGAAGGCCTTCTTGTCTCTCCTTGCTATTCTCTGGAAATCTGCATTCAGTTGGATATATCTTCCCCTTTCTCCCTTGCTTGTCACTTCCCTTCTTTCCTCAGCTACTCATAAAGCCTCATCAGACAGCCACTTGGCTTTCTTGCATTTCTTTTTCTTTGGGATGGATTGAGTTGCTGCCTCCTGAACAATGTTACAGACCTCCGTCCATAGTTCCTCAGGCATTCTGTCTATCAGGTCTAGTCCCTTAAATCTATTCGTCACCTCCACTGTATATTCATAAGGGATATGATTTAGGTCATACCTGAATGGTTTAGTGGTTTTCCCTACGTTCTTCAATTTAAGCTGAAATTTTGCAAAAAGAAGCTCATGATCTGAGCCACAGTCAGATCCAGGTCTTGTTTTTACTGACTGTAGAGAGCTTCTCCATCTTTGGCTGCAAAGGACATAATCAATCTGATTTCCATATTGACCATCTGGTGATGTCCGTGTGTAGAGTCGCCTCTTGTGCTGTTGGAAAAGAGTGTTTGCTATGATCAGCGTGTTCTCTTGGCAAAACTCTATGAGCCTTTGCCCTGCTTCATTTCGTACACCAAGGCCATGCTTGCCTGTTATCCCAGTTATTTCTTGACTTCCTACTTTGGCATTCCAATCCCCTATGATGAAAAGGACATCTTTTTTTGGTGTTAGTTCTAGAAGGTGTTGTAGGTCTTCATAGAACCGATCAACCTCAGCTTCTTCGGCCTCAGAGGTTGGGGCGTAGACTTGAATTACTGTGATGTTGAATGGTTTGCCTTGGATTCGTACTGAGAGAATTCTATTGTTTTTGAGATTGTACCCCAGTACTGCTTTCCCCACCCTTTTGTTGACTATGAGTGCTACTCCATTTCTTCTAAGATATTCTTGCCTACAATAGTAGATATAATGGTCACCTGAATTACATTCGCCCATGCTTGTCCATTTTAGTTTGCTGATTCCCAAGATGTCGATGTTCAGTCTTGCCATCTCATGTTTGACCACCTCCAGCTTACCTTGATTCATTGATCTTACATTCCAGGTTCCTAAACAATATTGTTCTTTACAGCATCGGATTTCCTTTTCACCACCAGACACCTCCACAGCTGAGTGTCCTTTCGGCTTTGGCCCAGCCACTTCACTCTTTCTGGCGCTACTTGGAAATACCCTCTGCTCTTCCCCAGTAGTATATTGGACACCTTCCAACCTGAGGGGCTCATCTTCCGGCGTCATATCTTTTAGCCTTGTGATACATTCCATGGGGTTTTCTTGGCAAGAATACTGGCGTGGGTTGCCATTTTCCTCTCCAGTGGACCACATTTTGTCAGAATTCTCTGCCCTGACCTGTCCATCTTGGGTGGCCCTGCACGGCATAGCTTATGGCTTCACTGAGTTACGCAAGCCCCTTCGCCAGAACAAGGCAGTGATCCATGAAGGGGCCCCTTCCAACCCTACTATTCTATGATTCTGTGATTCTGTGAACTACACCCTGGCTTACCAGGCTCCCTCCTGTTCTATGACTGTAATGGCACCTTTGTGATATATCTGTGTATTTACAAATTAACAGACTGAAAGAGAATGCCAGAATCATGTCAGGAAGCACAGGCAACCCTCGTCCTAAGGCTGAATCAGGGCAGCTCTGTATGGCCAGGTTGTTAGAGCCAGTTCAAAACTATTAATGTTTTTCACCCATGGCTACACCTGCTGTTCCTATGCATGGTACTAAGGCAGACTTGATGCACTGAACATGGCTTTGCGGAAAGAGGTAGATGGGCTGCTTGCTTCTGTGAAAAGGCCACTTAATCAACCTGAATTGCTCTCGCTAATCAGTACATCTCTCCAAGCAAGAGCCAGGGCTGCCTTGGTTCCATTGCAATCAATGGGATAGCACACAATTACCTGAGAACGTTATCTCCATTCAGAGGCAGTATTTCAGATTTCCGTGATAGGGAGCAGCGGAGGCAAGCATCGGCAAGGTGCAAAGGCATAATGATAGCCAGAACCAAAGTGTTCTGTGAGTGTGAGTGCTGGCAGAGAAATGAAACTGAGCAGCTGATATTTTGAAATCAGTTGTAGTAAGAGTTCGGCAGTGTGGAGTAATTTCCCCCCCTACATTTTAGTCTCCTGTGGCATCATTTTATAAAGTTTTCAGCAGCAAATATTACATGGTGTCAGAAGAGAAAGAGAAAATAAAACAGTGAAACAAGAAATGGAGCAGCTACAGCCTCCAGGAAAGTTAAAGTTTTTAAGGAAATGCTGCAGAAAACTAGAGAACAAGGATTAGAGTTGTATTATATTGCAAGTGGAGCAAATAAGATCAGAGACTTCAGTTTGCAGTATTATTTACTGAATAATTTTGCATTCTACCTTACCATTAATTTATTTTTTAAATGTACAAGGTAGACTACACTAGGTTTATTTACAGTAAAGCAATCACAGTAAAATAAGAATGAAACAGCAACACATAATAAAATCAGGAAACCATAAATGACCATAACAGCCATAGCTGATAGTTAAAAGCTTAAGAAAAAACGATGATCTTAGCCTGGTGCCCAAATGACAGTAATGATTTCTCCAGGTCAATTTCCTTAGTGGGAAGGCTATTCCAAAGCCAGAATTCCATGACCTAAAGAACAACCCACAGAAAGAACCCATGGCTTGTTGTTGGGTTGTGAACTGTGGATTGTTTGTGGTTAACAAACCATGGTTTATTAGCACAGCTGGGTTCACACAGCTCAACAACAACAATTCAACAACCCATGGTTCAACAGTAACCCACACTCAACCCATACTCTGGCTTGTTGTGTTGGGTGAACCCAGCTATGTGGCATAAAGTCGGACAGACTACTGAGTTAAAAAAAACAAAAACAAAAACTATCTCTGGAATGTGCAGAGGAAATGTCTACAAAGCAACTGAGAGGTTCAGCAGTGCAAAAGTGCTTTTAGAGTGCCAGCCTCAGAACATAGGGAGTTCTAGCATTAACAAAAGCCCCACAAAGAGAAAGAGGTGGCAAAGGCCTGCTAAAAACTATGGCAGGAGCCATAGCATAAATTCATATTGAGTCTACAGGAAAGAGTGGAGAACATGTGGCAAATTTAATTGGTTTGCTAAAATGTTTGAAAGAAGAGCAAGAAAATCTCAAAGGGATTTTGGATCCAGCATTGTAGTTCCACCAGCAGAAGGATACTATTGGTTTAATGGGACTTCTACATCCTCATTCCCAGCATGCCCTCCAAATCTGCTCTGAAGATTTGGAGGGCACATGGGGCGTCGGGGGGGAGGGGATGGAGAAGTTCCATTCTGCCAGTGATATCCTATCCCTGGTGGAACCATGATGCTGCATCCAAACTAAAACAATGAAATATTGATACTGGCAGAAACAGGTGACAACCCATTCACTGGTACATTTAATTCTTCAGCCCTGGAAGATTCACAGAGTGCATCTTCTCAAAAATTCTATTGATTGATTGATTTGATTTGTACCCTGCCTTTCTACCAAAAATGGCATGCAAGGTGGCTTACATAACAAAACAATGGATTTTAATATTGGCATAGAGGTACAAATGAATGCAATTCCTTTCCAAACTTATAAAACATTGCAAGCTGAAACAGCTCTACATCCAAATATTAGCCTACTAACATACTTAGTGGAAAAACTTTCCACTAAGCGTTTTCAGGCTACATGATGTCATGGCCAGTGTGCTGCCATCTTGAAAAGCCACATTATTGAAAAGTTGTTTTACTCCATTTTTTAAGTTAAAGTGCCTCCCAGGCAGTTCCGCTGCAGTGTGCCACATTCCTCCTCATTAACTCCTGGGCATGCCTTTGTGACCTGGCTGTGATCTGGCAGTGATGTGGTCAAGGGATGGGGCTGCCCCTTTCCCCCTACACCCCAATCACTCATTTTCCCTATTGGCACTGCTATCCCCAGGGAGAGTAGAGTAACTAGCCTGCCTTTCCAACTCATCAAAGGGCTATTGCACTCTTTTGACCCTTCAGAATCATGCTGTACTTCCTTTTTGCCAGTGGGAGTAACTAGCCTCCATTTCCCTGTTGAGAGCCATGATTATGCACTTTTCTGATGTTTGAGTTACTTCGCTTCTCCAATGTTTGCATTACTTCACGTCTCTGATGTTGTGTTACTTTGCCTCTCTGATGCATGCTTTACTTTGGTGCTTTTCTGATGTTTGCTTTACTGCCGTGCTTCTCTGATCCTTGCATTACTTCACAGTTTCTCCGATGCTCGCAGTAAAAATTGGTTGGAAGCTATAACTCTGTGACAGTTTGCTGGAATGGGGCAAAATTGTGGTGGTGGGGTGCTGTCATGGAGAACCTTCAGATGCTGCACTGGATAATCTGGGATTTTAGCTTCTTCATGGAAAAGTGTGCAGAATGGGGAAAATAGGGTGGGAGCTATAACTCATGACAGTGTGCTGGAATGGGGTGACATTGCGGTGGTGGGGGTGCCCTCATGGGGAGCCTTCAGATGGTGTACTGGATAATTTGAGATTTTGGCTTCTTCATGGAAAAGTGAGTGAACAGGGAGCTTATACTCTTTCTTTTGGCATTAAACAAATGCACATTGGCGCTTTATCAAAGTAGCAATCTACCATGGTATCGGGATCATGGGAGCAAAGAAGCCTGTCATTGCTAGCAGGGAGAAGTGGCCAGAGAAGGCAAAACCAGGGCTGAACTATAACTCCCTGATTGTTTGCTGGAATGGGAGTTATTTGTGCTGGGGAGGGGGAGGGGGCTTCATTGCCCCAGCTGACTCTGACAACAAGGAGAAATAGAGCTGAGCATCATCAGCGTACTGGTGACACCCCACCCCCAAACTCCTAATGACCTCATCCAACGGCTTCATATAGATGTTGAACAGCATGGGGGATAGAATAGAACCCTGTGGCACCCCACAGCTTACTAGCCATAGGGTACAACAGGAATCCCCCAATACCACTGTCTGGAATTGGCCCTGCAGGTAGGAGTGGAACCACTTTAACACAATGTCCCCAACCCCCATCCCGCAGAGCCGTTCCAGTAAGATACCATGATCAGTGGTATCAAAAGCCGCTGAGAGATCCAGGAAGAACAACAGGGTAGCTCTCCCTCTGTCTTTCACCTGGAGTAGGTCATCAGTCAGAGCAACCAAAGCTGTTTCTGTGCTGTACCGTGGCCTGACACCAGACTGAAATGGGTCCAGTTAATCAGTTTCCTCCAAGAATGTTTGAAGCTGCCCAGCCACCACATGTTCAAGCACCTTGCCCCCAAAGGGGATATTAGCAATGTGGCGATAGTTCTCACACACCTCTGGGTCCAGGGAAGGCTTCTTCAGGAGAGGGCGCATGACAGCCTTTCATGGCAGCAGGAACCACCCCCTGACAGAGCAAAGCATTTACCACTCCCTGGACCTGCCCAATCAATCCACCTCTGCTAGATCACATTAGCCGAGATAGGCAAGGGTCAAACTTACATGTGGTGGGCCGGACTGATACAAGCTTGTGACCTACACAGCCAAAACACAGCCTGCTGGCCCCGGATGGCAGCCCACCAGGGGATCAATAAACAAGTTTTTGCTGCCTGCCCAGAACTGACAAAAACATGTCAAGCCCCCAGCAGCCACAACACATGATACAAGTAGCACAGGGTTGATTTCTAAGAATAGTCACTCAGGGTGTAATTAGAATGAGAGAGTTGGTCACAGAGATAGTTCTTTCTAAGGAATAAACATATTATGTGAAACATTGCAGGGGAAGGAGAAATGAGAAGGTCTACACTTCTACGCTTTCTGCACAGAATATTCTGGAAAGAGATGCACTTTAGGGAAAGTAAAGAACTGAAATGTGTGTGTGTGGGGGGCCTAGCGGAAATCTACAAGACAGCTTCATTTGTGTGGCAGGCAAAAAACATCCATGACTGTTGGGGCAAACCCTAATGAATACAGCGCAGTATTCACTGTGTTGATAACACAACTGAGTGCCAAATAGAAATGCAGTTGTGGGGGAAGTAGGAGGAATTCCAGTGGTGATGGGGGTTCAATTGCTTGTGTCTGCAGCACAAGCACAGGACATAAGCCTCTGCAGTTGTGGGCAGAATGGCCATTTCAGTTTCCTTAGTTTTTTGTGCTTCGCTGCCTGCATGCACACCTTCAGTGGTGTGCGGGAGCAGAGATTTACAAAAAAAGTGCAGGGTAATTCACAGTTCCTCCTGCAAAAACAAACAAATACATCAAGGAGGAGGAGGAAGACAGGGGGTGGGGTGGGGGGAGAAGGTGGGGAGGTTATGGTACTGCTCCCTGCTGCCATTGCTGTTGCCTCCCATGGCATAAAGCCATCAATGCTGGCTCCCCCTTTCCCCTTCAACCATTGAAAACAATGTGATTTACTTCTGAGTAGACGTGTATATCATTGCATTTTGAGTTAGTAGTTTTTTTGAGGCAAGGACATGAAAAGGGGAAAGGCGATAACTGCGATTGCTTGAAAAGACATTCCAAGCTTTATTTTTTTGAGCTTTGTTTTCAAAGAGTTTTGCTGAGGCAGCCTATGCTGAGTGCACCACCTTCCTTGCCCAGCACCGGGGGACTGTGGCTGGCTGTGGGGTCTCTGTCTGCAACCTCGCTGCCTCCTGGGAAGCCCCTTTCAGCTAACAGTTTACTTTTCTTTACAATATTTTTCTATGCGCGGTCCAGAGATCTGAACCTGCACAGGAGCAAGTTAAAGGAAAAATGTGTTATTCATACATGCAGAGATCTGGACGTGCATATTGGCAAATACTGTTAAAAAAAAAAAAAGTACTCCCCATCACCAGCAACCAGCAAATGAAGGACAGGATAGGAGATGTTGCTACTTGTCGAACCCAACATGGAATGGAGGACACACTGTTTCCCCCACAGAACTGCCTACAAAATCACTTCCCTGACTCCGCCCACTGTTAGCTACTCCTTGCAAGACAAAAGACAATACCGGGACGCTTGAAAACATACTGGTGGAAACCTGCAAGAAGGAAATAATGTGATAAAAACAGTTTTGAGAAATCCAGAATATAATAGCAGAAATTGCGTGAGAATGTTGCTTTGAGGAGTATGCCGCGTGTTGCGTGAGTGAGTCAGGCATTACAACGTCAGGAAAAAACCTTGTGTAGATGTGCACCTATAAACCTTCCATTAAAGTAACAGAAGGACTAGGAACTCTGGATATATTCCAGGAAGAATTTATTTTGAACTGAACATTGCACTGGGAGCCGTGTATTGAAGGGAATCCTATAAATTGACTAACCTAAGTAACTAAATAAAATTGAGGTATGAATAATTCTTCCGGGAATATACACAGAGTTCCAAGCGGTCATTCTACTTTAAACATTTCCAGTTTCCTTCTTATTTAAAAAATTGTTTTGCTTTTTCTGAATGGAGGCCACCTCTTTCCTGAATCTTCTGTGTGGAAGTATTATATGAAAATGCATATCTCTGAGCTTCTTGATATTATAAAGGATTGACTTAAGGAACTGATCTTGCTGTTAAAAAACAACAAATAACAAGCGACATAATTCTGAACTAGTAATAAATCTAACATGGTTATGAAGGCAACTGACTTTAAACTTTCCAAGCTTAAGGATTATGGTTTTAGATTAAGCAGTCTTTCTGGATGGAAAGAAGGAAGGATTAAAGAGGGAGAAAACAAACACATGATCGACGGTTTCTCTTTATATGATAGTTGATAACTAAATTGAGAAAGCACTGTTAGAATGGTTTGTAGTTAGAACATCTGGCCAAATGGATGGAACTGAATTAATGAGGCAGACCTTTTCCATTTTTTGTTAATAAGGTTACAAATGGATGAGTTGCAAACCTGAAGCTGCAAGGGGGAAAATGTAACTCACTTTTTCCTTGCTCTGCTTACTGAGTTAAGACTTTTTGGCTAGAATTACAAAAGTCTGACCATAGAAATATTATTAGCTTAGTTTACGATGAAGCCATAGAGACAACAAAGCTTCCCTGAGCTGAGCTCTGTTACCCTGGGGTAGCTTGACCATCTGCCTTGCTCTGTCAAGTGGTAAGGAGAATTTTATCAGACATCAGGCACAGCCACACAGATGTATAGTAAAATATATGGTATAAATGCATCCACCACATGTTGCCATTTTGCTAGGATAACTAAGGTAATGTATATCTGGAGCAAATTAAATCAGGGCAACGTAACCGCAGCCTGCTTCACAAACCAGCATGTGGGGTGTTGGGTTTAGCATAAGTGGGAAGTTACGGTAGTCTTCCCCAGTGGGGTGCCCTCCAGATGCCTTAGACTCCCATCATCTGTGACCACTGGCCATGCTGGCTGGAGCTGATGGGAGTTGTAGTCCAACGGGCCCCACACTGGGGAAGGCTGGGTTATGGGAATGTCCACACCAGCTCATTTTGCCATGATCTGTCACTGAAAATAGCATGAGTAACTGGCGCAGCCCATGGGCATTTCTACATGAGGATTTTATTGCATGCTCGTGCTTGGTCACTCACAGAGGTTTGTGGGTCCTTTAGTAGGGCTGTGCAAGGACCCCTCGACCTGCTCTGGAGGCAATTCAGAGCTTCCCAAATGGCTCCAACCTGCCTCAGGCTGATCCAGAGCTGGGCCAACCCATTTTGGCCACTGAATCCAAAGCACGATCTGGACAGCCGAAGTGCCTTGCCCAGCTCCATGAGCCCCACACCCCCTCACACTCCATGTGAGACCTCTGCTCCTTCTTACCTGGACCTGTGGGGAGTGCCCACAGCCATCTTGCAGGGAGTCACCATTTTCTTTTAAAATGGTAACTCTTCTTCTTCCAGTAAATAAATGGTGTGTAGATTACGGCCATAAAGGAGCCATCTATGCAATATTACAGGTGTAAATGGTCTTTACGGCCACAATCTACATACCATTTACTTACTGGAAGAAGAAGGCTCACCATGGTGACATCCCCAAGACAGCAGTGGCTGCAAGCGCTCCCCACAGGTCTAGCTAAAGTGCAGGGGGCTCTCGCGGCTGGGTGGGTGGCTGTCCAGAGTGGCCAGAAGTGCTTTGGGAGTGCTGTAACCCAGTTTGGGCCACTTCGGGCTACTCCCAACCCACTCCAGAACCAGACTGGAAATCCACTTCGGGATTTGGGGTTCAGGCTGAAGTGGTGCACAGCCCTTTTCTTTACACGATGTCATCAACCTCCAGGGCATCTCCCATGCTTTCTGATCTTCATCCTGGTTTTTAAAAGATTGGGGATAATGTGGTAATAAATGTTAATCTGCTTTAATGGCCCTGTGTAATTGCACAGTTCATCTATACAACAGCACCATCTAGTGGCTGTATAATGAAACATGTAGAACTTGCAGACAAAGGAAGTCCCTGGAAAAAAGCCCATGTCAGTCCATGTAAGAAGCTGATCTCAATCCCGCAAAGGATCCAGAAGCAGAAGCCCTGGTAAGCTGCAGGATAAAAAGCCTGGTGTGGAAAAGCCCCATGTATCATGCCCCCTCTGGAGGACTCCTCTTCAGTGGATGACCAGGAACTCTCCAGGCTAAGCATCACAAAAGAGCTGCCTGTGCCTGAGCTGCCTCTGCCTGTGTCACCTTGAGGCAGATCAAGGGGATCCTGGGCCCTTGGAGCACAGCTGTTGACCCTAACCCTCACAACATAGTTAGCCCCCTCTCAAACTGAGAGGCAGATGCTGAGCGGCCACCTAGCCCCAGGGAGCGAAGGCATCTACAGGTTAAGGCTTAGTCAGGTGACAGATGCAGAAGTGCCTCCTGAGAAATATGGACTCCTCATGAGGAAAGGTATACTCATGAGCAAGGCCTTGTTCATGAGTAGACTTTCCTCAGGTGACATTAATGGCCTGCAGCTCTGCTCTGGATGGGGCTCAGAAGGCTCAGGCTTAAAAGCCTTCATTTGCAGACCTAGGTGTTGGAAATGTTAGTTCTTTGATTGCCATGTTGTGTGTACTTGGCTTTCTCTGGATCTCTCTGTGGTTAACTTTGGATGGTATATTATCCTTGCTTTTCCAATGGACTTTGACTGTATCCTGGAACTCTGTCCCAGCACAACTGTGAACAGGACACCATGTCTCCCATCTGTCACTTGTTCTGCTACTGATTATTCCTGATTAGGGTTCTATTTTCTGCCTTGATTCAGTTGCAGGAAGGCAGGTGTTACATGAAACTTACTGTATCATAGAGGCACAAACCTTTCCATGATTAGTCAGAGCAAATGGCTTCTTTCCCAGTTCTTGTGGCAAACTTCCTAATTTAGGGCTTTTCTACATGAGGCATTTTCTACATGTGCTTATTATTCCCTACTCATGGTTGTTTGCAGGTTCTTGAGATGACATTGTGACCCTCCAGTTTTGCTTCTGTGTCCATCCAGCACTTTCATCGAGTTTTTTGAGAGATGAAAAATGTGGCATTTAATTGTGAAAGCAAAAGAAAGTGTGATTTCCTCTTGTGTATTTGTGCTATTCTGCTATACCACAGTTCCACCCAGAGGTTATGTAGCAAAAAAGCAGGGGAAGAAATGCTCCTCATGAGGAACGCAATTCTGCAATGAAACTGAAAGTAGATACAGTGGATTAACAGTCTCATGAAGAAAAGTTCTAATTGACAGAGGGTGCTTCTGGATGGGCAGCTATCAAACAAAAGGCCCTGCACCGCTATTCCATATTTCCCTCAATTGATGGGGGAGGGGGGAGAAAAAAAGATGGAAGAAGCAGTGGGAGAACATGGGAGGATTACAACTGGAAGGTGATGATGTCTGGACCCCGTAAAATGCTGTGTTTGAGGCAGGGTGACCGCACAAGAAAAGCCTTGTCTGGAAGCCCTCGCTCATTCTGGGGATTTTGAGTCCATTCCTGTCTTACTGTTTCCCCAGGAAAACAAAGGGAAATGGGAGAGAGTACTAACAGTAATTTTGGTCTGCCAGCACCGCAGCTGCACTCTTTGTGCCCTCCTCCTTGTTGCCATAGCCCATGGCTGTTGGGTTGGAGATCTCCTATCCTCAGCAAACACCACAGTTTTTGTATATAATGTGGAAGAACCATCCCATCCCTTCAACCAATGGTCAAAAGAAGGCTGAGTCCTGGGGCTTTTCCACATGGGGCTTTTGTCCTGCGATTGAAATTGGTTACTCATGGAAGTTTGCAGGTCCTTTACACAGTGTCGTTAACCTCCAGCACCTCTCCCGTGCTTTCCCATCATTTCCGTGGCTTTATTTGAAATGGAGATAATGAGGGAATAAAAAGACACTGTTTGAGTTTGTCTGTGTGAACAGGAAGTGGTGCTGTTGTTAGCTAGTGGTTGTATAATGAAACATATAGAACTTGCAGATAAAGCCAATCCTCAAAAAAAGAAAAAAAAGGGGGGAGCAGGAAGTGTGTGTGAAGGAGCCCATCTTAATCCTGCAAAGAATCTGAAGCAGAAGCCTTGGTAAAGTTGCAGGATAAAAAACCTGACGTGGAGAAGCCCCTAGTCTTCCCTCCCCACAATCTACCAGCTTCCTTACCAGGGATGCTGGTTACCAATCGAGAAGCCATATGCCCCCAACATGTCAGTGTTTTTGTTTTCCTTGCATATTAAAAGCTGATTTTAAGCATCTTCCTTTCTTTCTGGAATTATTTCTGACTTTGCAGGATCCCAATGTTGGATACTAATTTTTTTTAAAAACCATATGAATGTTATAGGAATATAAAAGTTATTTGTGGGTTCAGAAGTAAAATTGCACAAATTCAGTCTTTTCAGGTGCTGGTGCGGGGAATGAATCCACAGTCTCAAAAGAGGTAAAGCACTCAGGCGTAAAGCATGAACAAGTGTAATTGGGAAATGAATTAACAAGATCATCAGTAGATTGATAGACAATTTCAGTCAATGAGGGCAAAAGTAATCACTGGGACATGGGCTGCTGTGGTGAGGAAAAAGACAGAGGAAGCAGCAGAAGAACATGGGAGTTACCTCTCACTTCTTTCAGCATCTCAAAAAGGTATCTATGTTGATGTTTAGGAAATAAAACCTCTGTGGAGAATGAAGTCTTTCATCCTAGGGCAGTTTAGTAATTTGTGATGTGGTAAAACAGGGTTGTGCCACATTATCTGGTACAATTTAGAGTACAATATGTGATAAGAGCCTTCAGTTTGGTGGCCCAGTTTGGAGGCATTCCTTAACTGACCAGTCATGGCTTCTATTGGTATTCTGTTTTTAAAAACATAATTTTAATCTAGTGTTCTAAACTTTTTATCCTTTTACTGTTTTAGCTCTTGTGTTCACTGCTCCGAAAACTGTTCTGGAGAGGTATACAAAGATTGTAAATAAGATAAGAGGGTCATCTGTATGAGCTCTCTTTATCGTCCTACCAAGGGATAAGGAGGATTTTACCACACATCAAATGTAGACATTAGATACAAGTTTTGGAAAACTGTTGTCTTTAAATGCTCAAGCAGTATCTTATATCACATGCCATGTATGGCTATTTTTGAATTATATACAGTCTAGAGCAAAAACAACTGGTAACACTTCTACCAGTTTTCTTCCAGAAGAGTTTTGTTTCTATTCTCAATTTTTGCTGCTTTGGTTTCCTTTCACCTTTCTCCTTGAATTTCATAACAATTGAATAGTACTATCTATTATTACTCTCCGTTGTTATGTTGATTACTTTTGTCTACCTAGATACTGTCTGGTCTATTTCAAGGCAGCCTATTTCAATCAACTGATTAAATGTCTGTGATGATAATCTTATTTCAATAAAGGGCCCAAACTTTGCTTTTAAATCCAGGTGGATTGTATGTGTTGTATACAAGAAACCTCTACAAAACACTACATTGTGCTGGGTCCTGTCATAGAAGTCACAACTCTATATTATACATCCTGTCCCATAATCCCACATGTTTGGGGACTGGTTCTGCTTAGTCTTTAAAGGAAAGGCACTCTGCACATGCTTAAAGGCACTCCTTATTCCACATGTTCGCAGACCGAAGCCAGCTAAGTATTGGCCCAAATTAAGCTTTCCATTTAGTTCAAAATGCCTCTGACTTTCTCAACTATTTCTTCCTTGCCACCTCATTTTTTTCTTATTAAATATTTTCCTCAAGGATCTTTGGTTTCATGACTTTGGAGTTTCATCTGCAGGCGTGTGGAAGGCTTTTTGTTGGCATCTAGAGTCCAGGTTTTCCCTTCATTCTGGTTGGAGCTGGCTACTGCCTGCTACGTTTTGGACCATTTGCCATGCATAAAACATTTCCAGCTGTTATTTAAAATGTTAAGTGCTTCTGAACTTATTTTATCAGCTGCCTTCTATTTCAGTAGATATTAACTTAAAATTAAGCATTCACAATGTTATTTGCAGATGATAATAGCAGATGCTAATGGAAGGATTATGATCACTTCAATAGAGGTCCAAACTTTGCAATGATTCTCCCTTCAAGAAAACATGCTAAAGGTGCTATACAAAGGTGTTTAGGTAATACAACATATCCTTAAATTTCTGAAGCATTTTAAGTGTGACAGGTTCTTGAATGAATTCTAGGAGTGCTACAAGAAGAGCTCCCCCCCTTTTCTTTCTCCCAACTTCCTGAATGCTTTTTTAGTATCTGTTCTAGCCAGAATGGTGGGGTGCCAGTAGCTACAATGGTGGGGTGCCAGTGGCTACAATGTTGGGCTAGCAGTGCTTCCAGATGCTCATAGTGCTGCTCATCAGAAGGCATTGCACAGCTATCCTGCCTTTCCCTGTTGTTGTTCAGTCGTTCAGTCGTGTCCGACTCTTCGTGACCCCATGGACCATAGCACGCCAGGCCTTCCTGTCCTGCGCTCTCTCCCGGAGCGTGCTCAAGTTCATATTCATTGCATCGGTGATGCTATCTAGCCATCTCATCCTCTGCCGTCCCCTTCTCCTTTTGCCTTCAGTCTTTCCCAGCATCAGGGTCTTTTCCAGGGAGTTTTCTCTTCGCAGTAGGTGGCCAAAATATTGGAGCTTCAGCTTCATTATCTGTCCTTCCAATGAGCAGTCAGGGTTGATTTCCTTTAGGATGGACTGATTTGACCTCCTTGCAGTCCAGGGGACTCGTAAGAGTCTTCTCCAGCACCACAGTTTGAAAGCATCAATTCTTCGGCGCTCAGCCTTCCTTATAGTCCAGCTCTCACTAGGGTGCAATCCTATGCACGTTTAGCCAGACGGAAGTCCTACAACTCCCAGCATTCCCCAGCCAGCTAGCTGAAGAATGCTGGGAGTCGTAGGGCTTTCATCTGTCTAAACATGCATAGGATTGCACCCTTAAATGGATATTCTGCGGTAAGAAAAATGATGGAGGAAGCACTGGGTAAAACTAGGAAGGTTACAAATGCAAGATGACAATGCCAGTACAATTCCATGAATAAGGCAGGGGCAATTGCATAGTAAAAGCCTCATCTGGAAGCACCCTAGCACTGGGGAAACTAACATTCAAATCCTCACTTAGGGGGCAATCCTATGCATGTTTAGACAGAAAAAGTCCTACAATTCCCAGCATTCCCCAGCTAGTCATGCAGCAAATTTTAGGACTTTTTCTGTCTAAACATGCATAGGATTGCACCCTTAGCCAAGAAGCTCACTGGGTGACCTTGGGCCAGTCACTGACTGGGTTCACATGATCACGGAGGGAAAATAAGCCAGGGTGGTTATTTTTGCTCCTTGTGCATGCCAGTTGTGAGCCACCTAATTAGCATAATGACCCTTGGGGGGCATGGGTTGTCATGACGTCCGATTCTGGTGAGGGTGGCTGGGTGGGTTTACAAGCCTGAAACCTATGGCTTGTTCTAGGGTTTCAAGGTGGTTTGTAAACCACTCCAGCCAGCCACCCTCAGCGGGTTCACTCTCTCAACGCTCATAAAATGGGGGTGAGTAGCTATGGAGAAAACTATGTATGCTGCTTGGGGTATTTCGATTGAAATTATAATCCTTTCTAAATTTGCATTGATAGCTGTAAATTGGTATATGCAAATGTTATGCAAATTTGTGTCCCCCTTTTGTCCTCTCTTTGGGTGATGGATTTCTCTTTTTTGGCGATTCATAACTGGCTACCCTTATTTATGGGTGAACAAATGTTAAAAATGAACCAATTCCCTGAGGAAAAGCCTTTGAGGGCTCCAAACACATCTGAGGAGATTTTGTATTCAAGATTACTCTGAGGGCCATTGGGACGTTCTCTTTGTTTTGTTTCACATCCTACAGAAACCTATTGCTTTGACCTACTGCACCATTTCCAAAAGGCCCATAGCTCAGCTGGGGAATCTTAGGCCAGGAGCCTGTGTCCACCACAAAGGTGTCCCCCTGAAACACTGTCAGCCTTGTCCGTTGTGCCCAATACAAACTCCCTCTCTCCCAATAGTGGGGCTGTTTCTTTCCATACAGTAGGAGTGGGAGGGCAATTTTAGTGTTTTTTCTTTCTTTCAAAGTCACACTCGATTTTTGTGCAAGCCACACAATTGTGATGAGAAATACAGTGGGAGGGTTACCTGCCTCCCTCCTTCTGCATGTGTAAATGGTTCCCCCTGGTCAGCTCTATGGTGCCACCAACAGGTGAGTCTAAACCAGTCCTGTGATATGTTCCCCAGCCCTGCATCTGCTGGTCTCAAGCCAGCCAACAGGCCTGCCTGCCACTGATCCAGCAGCTGTTTCTGCTTTTAGGAACCAGTCATTTCCTTTCTTCCAGAAGCACAAGACAGCACAGCCAATATCTGGAAACCCGCTGTTGCACAGTAGGCCTAGAGTCTAAAACTGGTACTTTACTAGAAAATGGTAATAAAGCCGTTTGAATTGCTTTTCATCCTTCATACTTTTAATGGCTTTCAGGTTCATAGGAGACCAATCAATTAATCCTACTTCAGACCTACATGAGTAGAATGGATGCTTCCTCTCCTCCTGGTCTGTAGGCAAGCCGAGAAAGGTCTCTCCCACCTTCACCTCCAGCCAACACACGGGGAGTGTGCCCAAACTGCCGATTAAACCATATATCAAAATCACAGAGTGATAGAGCCTCCAGCTAAGGTTGAGACCATATATTTTGCAATTTGGCATAAACTTAATGCTAACTAACCCTCTGCTAATTAATTGCCAAATCACAAAAACCAACTTGTGAAAGGCAAATTATTGTTTTAAGTCAACAGTTTCCTCTGACCTGATTGCACGTTTAAGGATTATCATTTACCTAAAAGGTAAATTGACTTCCCTGTACTACAGCCCGTGTTCTTGCTTCTTTTGTTCTACTTTCAATGTGCTCTTTATTATTTCAATCACCGTAAGACGCCACCCTTGTTCACATCAAGTGCCCACTGAAATCACAAAGACTACTAATCATGTCAGAATGGCAGCTCGATTTAGCATAATGCTTCTTAGCATTTCTATAGCCCAGGGGTGTACAGCTTGTGACTTTCCAGATGTTTTGGCCTACAACTCCCACGATCCCTCACCATTGCTTATGCTGGCTAGGGCTGATGGGAGTTGTAACTCAAATCTGGACAGCCACAAGTTGCTCACCATTCAGAGTTACATGATCTCAATAACCCTTACAACAGCTCTGCAAGGTAGGCCAGAGGTGCATATTAGAGATGAGGGAGAGTGGGGATCTGAGATAGAAACCTTATACGGATGTAGGCTTGAATCCAGGAACTGCCTTCTGCCTTCTTGTGGGCTCTACTCACAAAAGGTGCTTCTGCCTGATTTCTGGCGTTTCCCTCCTCCCCGTGCACCAGAGCTTATCTCATTCAGCACAGTCCCCCAACCCTCTGTGTGATTTTTTCCAGGGACTGGAGGGGCTACTGTGGGGAGGAAGGGTTGGGGAAGACTACTTCCAGCAGTCCAGTTGCACATGCCTAAATATGGATCCAACTCATAACACCTCATCATGGTTTATTTTCCTTAATCCTGGCTAACTTGTTCAAAGTGTTAGTGATAACCTTTTAAGCTCTTTACAGTTTGGGATCTAGATATCTGAAAGACCATCTCCTCCCATATAAAGCTACAAATATAAACATATAAACCTACTAAGATAATCATTGGAGGTGTTTTTATGTGTTCCAAATGGATCACTTTTTGGTAATGAAAATTATAGGTGAAGGACCCCCCCTCCAGATCAGGGCCACAGTGGAGGGCAAAGGGTTAAAAAAAACAACCCTTACCCCACATACTAGGGTCCCATTCTGTGCCAACTTTAGAGTAAGAAAGAAGGAAAGATGCAGCTGCTAGCTATGCTCTATTTATTTATTACACAAATTTATATATCATTTTCCACCGAACTATCAAAGCAGTTAACAGACAGGATAAAAGCATAAAATGTAACAGCAGAAGTACAACAAAATAATTGCTGGTCTACTGGAACTCTACTGGCTGGGTCACTCCTCAGGGAAAGTCTGCATGAAGAGATGGGTCCTGAGCAGATGTCTAAATATCAAAACTGAAGATGCTTGCCTCCTGCACCCAGAGGCGGATACTGCAACACTAAATGCTCTGTTATAGGCACTCCTGGGGCAAGCAGCATGTAGCTTGATCCTCAAGTAGTCAACCTTGGGCTCTGGAACTCCTCCTATGGGAAGCTTACCTTGCCCCATCTCTTTCTGCCTTCTGCCATATGGCAAATACTTTCTTTTTTCTTTTTTCTAGAACGGCCTGTGAACTATATATTTGCCAGCCCTGTTTTCACTTGTTGCTGCAAAATATTTGCTGATGCTGATGTGTGTGTTTTTTCTGCCCTGGTTTTATTGAGAATAAGATGAGTTTTTAATGATTTTATCTTGAGTCTTGCTTTTATGGCACTTCTGTTATAGCTGTGCTGTTGGATCAGGGCTTCATTCTGTCACTCTCACTTTTTAGTTATGGTAATTTTTATGTTGATGCTTTTCTTGAATTCGCTTGAGGAAAGGGGGAGTCAAAAACATTTTAAATGAATAAATAACAAAATGTTTAGGGTAGTTTCCTTTTCTCTTCAGCCGTTTTGCTGGCAAGATGATAAGCAGTTTTTGCTGGTGTCCCTCTATACACCTTCCAGTGCAGGGCTTCACTCAGGGCTTAAACCATGGGGCCGCAATCAGTCTGAAGAGCAAAGACTGTTAGAGCTAACCATGGTTGAGCATTATGGCTGCTATCCCTTACGTACCTGGGAGTAAGACCAATTGAATTTAATGGGGCTTTCTTCTAAATAAACATGTATAGGCTTACACCGTATGTCTCACTAGGTCAGCCTTCCCCAACCTGGTGCCCTCCAGATGTGCTGGCCATGCCAGCTTGGGATGATGGGGGTTGTAGTCCAACATATCTGGATGGTGCTGGGTTGAGGAAGGCTGCACTAGGTCAAAGCAGCTTGTCTAAGGCTAGCGAGTGAGCTCATGGGAGATGCAAGTTTTGAGCTGGGTCTTCCCAGTTTACATCTCAGTCTCTTAGCTGCTATGTTATGCCAGCTCTCATGCAGTAGCGGCCTTGGTCCTTGCAAAGATTTACATGTGTGCTTTATAGAAGAATGTGTTCTGAACTAAGAGAAACCCAGATTTGGGCATTGAAATTTGAAGTTCTTAAGCACAGTCAACATTAAGTGTATAATTTACTATATACCAGTGGTTTTTAAAACTATAGACAGGGGACTCATCAATGTGTTCTGGGAAACATTCAGGTGGCCCTTGAGACCTCAATGAAAGTAATAGAGGAAAATGATGAAAAGCCAGAGGTTTCATGGAGTTTCCCCCTTCAATGCTGAAGAGACTATCAAATTTTAAGCAAGGAAAGAATGTGAGCAAATGCATGTGCTTGTGTGCTTGGTTGCAATTGGGGGTTACACAACAGGGTATGAAAATTAATGGGTCCAGCTGAAGTCTTTGCAGAAAATGTGAGTTTGGAGGAGGGATATCGAGAAGAAGAAAGAGAGGATACTACATACCTATTCACAGGGGCATCAGCCCGGTAAACCTAATTTATCTGAACACTATTGAAACATCCAAAATATTCAGAAAAGTGTAACTTCAGCTAAGAAAGGCACCATGACTCTAGATCAGCTGTCACCAATCTGGTGCTTTCCAGATGTTTTAGACTCCAACTCCAGTCTGCCCCAGCCAACATAGCCAATGGTTGGGGTGATGGGAATTGTAGTCCAAAATATTTGGAGGGCACCTGGTTGGGAAGATTGTATGCACTGTGAGGGTTCAGCTCATGAAAACTCTTCAGGGACTGGACCATTGACTGCTCATTGGAAGGACAGATACTGAAGCTGAAGCTCCAATATTTTAGCCACCTAATGCAAAGAGAAAAGTCACTGGAAAAGACCCTGATGCTGGGAAAGATTGAAGGCAAAAGGAGACGGGGATGGCAGAGGATGAGATGGCTAGATAGCATCACCGATGCAATGAATATGGACTTGAGCACACTCCGGGAGAGAGCGCAGGACAGGAAGGCCTGGCGTGCTATGGTCCACGGGGGTACGAAGAGTCGGACACGATTGAACGACTGAACAACAACAAGCCTAGGTCTGCATTGTAGATTACCAAGCCCTAAACCATTTCATGAATGTAAAGACAGGCATACTTATAAATAACAGCAAGCCTCAAAAAACGTTGTCGATCACTTTATTTTTTAAAACATCTGTTTGTTTATTGCAGTATTAAAATCTTTGGTGGAAGGACAATTTATTCCAAAGTCAAGCACTTATACATCCCATCACGTTTTCTGGGAGAGCTAAGCTCTCCCCCATTTTAAAAAAAATGGGTTGGAAGTCTTTAAGTTTCCTGTGTTGGGCTGCACCTTAATTTTTATTTGTTCTATTTGTGTGTGTGTGTGCAAAATCCCTCCTCATTTCCCCACCCGACAAAATAACTAAACAATATATAGTATAACATCAAACTACAAAAATTGACAGAATTGTGATATCTTCCAGATTTCTCAACACCAACAGGATGTGTGGTCAAGATAAACTCCTTAGTTCATTTGATGTTGCAGTTAAGGTAATACTGCATTATTCAGACATATTAATATGTATATACCGCTCAATATTTTAATTGTTTGAGTCTGTCTCTACCCCATATTTCTGTGGGTAAAAGGCAGTCAAATTGTCAAATAGTCTTCAGCCTCTGCCATTCCCAAGAGCAGTCAGACTGGATGAGTGATTTCCTCTCTCCCTCTCAAAACTACCATATTCCCATCCACTTGATGTATATTTAGCACTACCTCATCTTTCCATTTTTATCCAAGCAAATATTTAGTTGCAGCCAGTTTGTTGTTGTTGTTCAGTCGTTAAGTCATGTCCGACTCTTCGTGACCCCATGGACCATAGCACGCCAGGCCTTCCTGTCCTCCTCTCTCTCCTGGAGCGTGCTCAAGTTCATATTCATTGCATCGGTGACGCTATCTAGCCATCTCATCCTCTGCTGTCCCCTTCTCCTTTTGCCTTCAATCTTTCCCAGCATCGGGGTCTTTTCCAGTGAGTTTTTTCTTCGCATTAGGTAGCCAAAATATTTGAGCTTCAGCTTCAGTATCTGTCCTTCCAATGAGCACTCAGGGTTGATTTCCTTTAGGATTGACTGAACTGACCTCCTTGCAGTCCAGGGGACTCGTAAGAGTCTTCTCCAGCACCAGAGTTCGAAAGCATCAATTCTTCGGTGCTCAGCCTTTCTTATAGTCCAGCTCTCACAGCCATACGTTACTACTGGGAAAACCATAGCTTTGATTATACGGACCTTTGTCGGCAAGGTGATGTCTCTGCTTCTTACTATGCTGTCTAGGTTTGCCATAGCTTTCCTCCCAAGGAGCAAGTGTCTTTTAATTTCATGGCTACAGTCACCGTCTGTGGTGATCTTGGAGCCCAAGAGAATAAAATCTGTCACTGCTTCCATTTCTTCCCCTTCTATATGCCAGGAAGTGAGGGGGCTAGATGTCATGATCTTAGTTTTTTTAATGTTGAGTTTCAAACCAGCTTTTGCACTCTCCACTTTCACCCTCAACAAGAGGCTCTTTAGATCCTCTTCGCTTTCTGCCATTAGGGTGGTATCGTCTGCGTATCTGAGGTTGTTGATAATTCTCCCAACAATCTTAATTCTGACCTGTGATTCATCCAATCCGGCATTTCTCATTATGTACTCTGCATATAATTGCTGCTGCTGTATTTTAAGAATGTTCTAAATATAAATAAGTCAGTTTCTGGATTCCATTTCTAACTCTTTATCACAACATGAAACTGTGTGAACCAGGAAAGGGCTACCCCAGGAGCGGGCAACTTGTGGTCCTCCAGGTGTTTTGGCCTACAACTCTCACTAGCCCTAGCCAACATAGCCAATGGTGAGGGATGATGGTAAGTTGTAGGCCAAAACATCTGGAAGGCCACAGATACTGGGCTAGCCAGATGAAGAGTTTGGGCTAATCAGAGACGGATGGTTTCAATCTTCTGTAGCACTCTTGAGTTCTATGGAACAAAGTCCTTGGGTTTCAAACAGGTGGTAGAAGGAGAACTGGTGCCCGGCCCCAGAAACATTGGGTTGCCAAGTTTTGATTTTTAAAAAACTGTATTCTCCTTTGGGAGGAGATAGGAGATGGACTAGGCTAAGGTGCAGCCAGGTCAAAACACAACAGATGTTGGGCAGAGCCTGAAGGAACCTAGGAGAGCAGAGGAAGAGCAGAGGAAGAGCTAAGATGGAGTCTGATGGATCACGCTGGAGCCAAGCCAGATTCTGGCAGGTCGCAGGCAAGGCCTAGAAGAAAGTGTCTGGCTTTCGATACTGGTTAGCTGAAAGAACATGGTTTTACTGGTTAGACCACAAAAATACTGACTGTTTGATGACCCAACAGGTACTGCTGCAACGTATTGCCCCCACCCTAAATAATGGTCTAGGTTTTCAGTAGTTTTCAAAAGTGTACTTGAAAACTAGATCAGAGTATGCTGAAGATCTAAGCAAATGGGAAGTAGACTTCTGTTTTATAACTCAGGGAAAACAGCCCAGGGGGGAAATTACTCAGAGGAAAGGAGGAAGAATAGATTGTCCAGTGTGTAGCATAGGCAGATACCCTGCTATAGCAAACATTTGGATGCAATGTTTGAAGGATGGGGTTGAAATATAACAGACAGATAGATAAGATACAAAGTCCATTGCAATCTTCTTTTTGCTGCTGCTACACCAAAATAAAGATACCAACACAGTCTATGCAATATTTTTAGAAATAAAAAAACAATTGATATTTTTTTCATATGTTTTTTGCACATGTTTCATGATGTGCAAAATGTTTCATGATGGGGTTTGGGTTTTTTTTACAGTGAATGAAATATACTGAACCTTGTGTATTTACACTTTATTGTTGTATTCTTAGAAGTGATGGTGCCCACTTCATTGTCTTCAGTTGCCCTCATGACTTGATATCTCTTGCTTGTATCTTCCTTACTTGTGGCAATGCCTCAAAATGTAATCAGAAAGCCAATGACATTAGTCACCATTCAAGATTGGTTGGCCATTGGGATAATTTATCTTCTGAAAGTGTGAGAAGTCTTGTATTCCCCACCAAAGCTCCATTATGTTGCATAAATCCCAAGCAGGAAGTGGTCCAGCTCCATAAAACTCAATTTGCTAAAGAGAAGGTAGAGCTGCTCAACTCATACTTTGTCTTCTCCCAAAAGGGGAATTGTGTGCAACTTTGCATAAGTTGCATGACTGACGAGGAGTCGAGATTGCAGTTCAAGACTGCAATCAAAGGAGTGATCAGGAAATGCTTTAAATGAGTTCAGGGCCAGATGAATTGCATCCTAGGATAGTAAATGAACTTGCTGATGTACTCTCAGAACCTCTTTGAAAAATCCTGGAAAACAGGTGGGGTGCCACAGAGCCGGAGATAGGCAAATGATGTCCCAATCTCCCCCCCCCCCCAAATACGTGTGTACGTGCATGCGCACGCCTGAATAGAGTATCTGGGAAACTACAGACCAGTCAGTCTTACTAATGCCAGGTGTGTTACTAGAACAGATGATAAAACCGCCAATTTATAAGCGTCTTGATAGCAGCTAGTAGAAGCCAGCATGAATTTGTCAAGAATAAATCCTGCTGGACTAATTGTATCTCTTTTTTCAATCAGGTTCCTAACTTAGTGGATTGTGGGAATGCCGTCAGTGTAACTTATATTGATTTTCAGCCAAGCATTTCGCAAAGTCCCCTATGATACTTTGCTTAGCAAACTCTTTAAATGAGGAGTGGATGATAATACCATCAGGTGGATTCACAGCTAGTTGGAAAACCATACTCAAAGAACACTCACAATGGTTCCTCATCAACTGGAGGGAGGTTTTGGGTGGGATGCCACAAGGCTCTGTTCTGGGCTCAGTATGCCTCAACATTTTAATTAGTTACTTAGATGGAGGGAGTCCTTATCAAATGTGCAGACGACACAAAACTGTGAGGAAAAGTTAACATCTTAGAAGATGGGAATAAAATTCAACATTAGCTTGATAGAATGGAGAACGGAGCGGAAATTAACACAATTAAATTCCACAGAAATGCACAGATATATGATGAGGGATACTGGGTTTGGCAGCAGTACATTTGAAAAGGATCTCAGGATTGTGTTGATCACAAACTGTCACAGTCAGCAGTTGATATGGCTGCAAAAAAGGCTAGTCCAATTTTAGGCTGCATTAATGGAACGCTCACCTCCAAGACATGAGAAGCAATGGTTCCACTAATTCTGCACTCTCCAAATACCTGAATGGCAAATACTTGCCCCAGAGGGCAGGACTTGATTGAATGGGATTAAGTTCTAGTTCATTAGGTTTCAGTTGAACATTAGGAGAAAAGTCTTGATGGTGAGAGCAGTTCAACAGTGGAACCAATTACCTGGAGCGGGGAGTGGACCCTTCCTCATTGTGGGTCCCCCTCACTAGATAGGCATCTGTTGGGAATGCTCTAGCTCTGGATTTCCTGTATTGAGGGGGGTTGGACTGGAAGACCTAGAAGTCCCCCTCCAACTCTATGATTCCATGTTGCAGAGCATCAAGGGTAAGACCTAGACCACAGAGACCTGGGTTCAAATCCCAGCTCAGCTATGAAGTTCATTGGGTGGTTTTATGCTAGTCACACTCAATCTAACCTGCCTCCCAGGCTTGTTTGAGGATAAAATGGGGGAAACAATTATGTAAACTTTCAGTCCTGAGCATTTTGATTAAGGACAGGACACAAGTGTAAGAAATAAATAGCAACCTACATAAAATCCTAACTGGAACAAGTGTTCTCCTGGATTGAACCAGCCAACACTGTTAGAGAATTTTAAAAAAATCTTCTCAGTTTTAGCTCAGTATTGATGTTGAATTAGTTTATCCAGACAATTGCAACTTCATGGGGATTCATTTCTTAACACAGAGAATGAGCAGATGATCATAGATAGTTGTTTTATCAGGATGAACACTGAAAGAATGTTCCAGCAACTCAGTAGCTATTGCAAGTGAAGACATACCTGGTTCTGATTCCCTCCCCTTTAATGCTCTGTAACTCTGGCCAGTCTGTGAATACGAAGAGAAAACGTTCAGACTAACTCAGCTGCACTAGACTCAAACCAAGCCTTTCTGCCAGGTTCTTCGCACACCTGCTAAACAGATTCCTTTAATCCAGCTTTCCGCTAACATTTCAGCTACAGCCATTGATACATCTGGTGTACAGCATTCCAAAAGCTGCTAAGTATGTATATTGCTTATCTATCACCCTGCTTATGGGTTGGTCAATAGCTCTTAAAATAGACAAGCACTAGGGCAATATAAGGCTTTCGATACTACCCAGAGACTTGAATTGGATATACTAGGCAAGGATCAACATCATTTCAGTTAAGAATCTAATGTCAGATTGGTTTCAGGCATGGAATTTGAGAATTACCTTGCTGGACCAAACCAAGGTCCACCTAGCCCAGCAGCCAGACAGTCGGATAAGGTCTTAACTTTCCCTGTTTGTTTGTTCTCAGTACCCGATATGCTGCTTCTGGACTTGAAATTCCATTTAGCTATCATGGCTAACAGACATTAAGAGTGGGATCCTATGGTCCCTGGAAGGTGTCCCAGGGACCATAGCATGGTGCAGATTTCCCCACTGCCCCCGAGGCCATAAGTACAGCTACAACTTTAGGGGCATATCCAAGCGGGGATTTCTCCCCCCTTCCCTGGCAGCTGCCATGGAAAGCTTGGTGGTGGCCACTCTTCTGAGGTCACTTTTGTGACCTTGGAAGAGGGTCTGGGAAGGAGGAAAGGGGGGGCAGGTGGTGGGCAGGGAAGGGAGAAGAGAGACATGGATCCACTTGATCCACAAGTGCCTCTGTCACCCATCCCCACCCATAGCAAGGTAAGTTAGCTAGAGAGGCTGAGAGGCCTGAAAATGCCTTTAAGGTGGAAGGAGAAGCGAAAACACCTCTGTCATTCCACCCATCCTGCCTGGCTCTTGCCAGCAGAGCTTTGGATGGCCAGAGGGCTCCAGTCTCAGAAGCAGAGTGTCAGTCATTTAGTATTGTGCTCTAATAGACCTACACCACAAACTAGTCTCTTTTTTAAAAAGTCACCTCAGCTAGTCGCCATCATCACATCTTGTGGTAATAAATTCTGTAACTTCATTACACATTGTGTGAAGAAGCACGTCCCTTTTTTCTGTGCAAAACAAGATACACATGTCATCCCTCCGTAGTCTACATCAATACCAATTTAACTGTCATGGCCTGCTTTCCACCCCAAATTAATTTGGGGTTCAACAACATTTACATCTTGCACTAGGTCCTGGACACCGTTTAGGGTTAAGTCCTGGGTTGCCTCCCCTCTGGTTGGTTCCATGCTCAGGGTAACCTTGAGATAGAGAATGAAATCAGGAAGGCATCGAAAGGAGAAAGTATTTATGTATCACATTTCTATACTGCCCAATAGCCGAAGATCTCTGGGTGATTCACAACAATTAAAATAATAACATACAGCACAATAAAATACAGTATATAAACTACAATATAAAATAATAACCAAGTCGAACCTAGTAGCAGTGGAAAGATTTAAAATACAGTGCCAGATAATACAAAGACTGAAAAAGTAAAATGCCTGGCAAAATAAGGTCTTCACCTGGTGCTGCAAAGAACACAATGTAGGTGCCAGGCGAGCCTCTCTGGGAAGTTCATTTCACAACCAGGGTGCCACAACAGAAAAAGCCCTCTTCTTAGTAGCCACCCACCTCACTTCCTTTGGTGCGGGCTCCAGAAGAATGGCAGCTGAGACTATCTTAGGGTCTGGGCAGGTGAATATGGGGAGAGACAATCCTTCATGGATGACTTCCATGAAGTAGTAACGGATGACTTCAGTTACACTCATAGAGAATGGATAAAGTGCATGTTCCAGTCATGACAAAGAGGTAAAATCTTTAGGTATCCTAAAAGACTGTGCTGAAGAACACCAGCTTGGCTCACATCAGCAGGGCAGATGAGAGGGAGGAACAGTGTTGGATTGGAAAGGGCCATGGGGGTTGCATGGGTGAATCTCCCACTCCAAGATCAGAGCTTTCTTTCTTCCCTCAGAAGGGGAGATCCAAAACATCCAATGGCCCCTGGGACACCCTTCTAGGGACCATAAGATCGATGACTAATCCTATGACATTATGCTCGTTAGCTGTACTGAGTGTCTTGTTTCAAGCTACAAGTTGAAATAATATTAATGCCACCATTGTTTCATTAAAGTTATTGACCTACTCCTAGCACAGGAAATCCCAGTTTTCAATTGTCTCCACTAAATATATTATTCTCTGTAGTGGGAAGACTGGTGCTGCCTTTGTTTGTTTGTTTATTGTTGGGGGGGGGGGTTGGTCCTACGTGACAAACCTTTTATTTGCCCAGGCAAACTGGATTTTGACCATCTGTTGTCATGTTGTTGTTGTTTTGTTGTTGTTGTTGTTGTTGTTGTTGTTGTATATTCCTGTATTTTTATGTTTTTTCTTGTAAGCCACTCCAAGAGCCATGGGTGAAGAGCAGCCAATTAATGATAAATCCCACTGAGACCACTGAGAAGACTCCCATGGAAAGGTCCAGTTCGTGGTAAACATTGATGGAAAGAGTTGTTGTGTACTCCAGCAAGGGTTGGAGTAGCTCATAAATTACCTAGCTCAAATGCTATTCTTGGATTCAAAGACCTTTACTATGCCTTTGGCTACTCTTCACAATTGGTTAATAGCCTAACTTGGAATTTAGAGATGAAGGAGTGGGGGAAGAGACAGCTCATATAGGTTTCCACTTTGCTAAACAGGGGATTGATACCTTTAGCAAAGCCTTGTATAAGATATTCACTTTTAGCATTGCTCAAGGGTAGCAGTAATTTAGTTTTATAACAATCTCTTTTGGACACATACATTTGTATGAGATGTAATTTATTCATGGGACCGTGAAGTTTTTACATACCTTGTCACATTGGCCTGCAGCAATGACTGGAAGCAGCTATATTCCTAGCAAAGTGTGGAGAATAAAAATTGGTAACGTGCAGTGACGGGTCAGAATAGGCTTATGGTTGAAGAAGTTAACAGTCTTCACTGTTATGAACCATGTTGGGTTTTTAAGAATGTCCTTTTTCATAGATGATTTGTTCTCTCTCAAACCATGGGGTGAGATTAGACATAAATGTCAGAATTGGAGAAAACATCAAATATTTTCCCAATATAAATCATGGAGTTGGAAGGAACCTTGGAGGTAATTTGGTTCAACTCCCTGCTCCCAGCATGCAACTATAGCATCTCTGACAGGCCATCCAGCTTCTGTTTAATACCTCCAGTGGAGAGAATCCAGCACCTAAAACAGTCTATTCTACTGTTTGACAGCTCTCATTGTTAGGAAATTTCTCCTAATGTTAAATCGAAATCTGCTCCTCCAGAAATTCAAACCGTGGTTCTAGTCCTGCCTTCTGGAGTGGAGCAACAGGGATCAGCTCTGCTCCATCTTATGCATGATGGCCTTTCAGATTATTTGCTAAATGCCATAGAGCACAGTGGTTCTTAAATTTGGTTGACTTGAGGAACACCCTTCAGTTTTTTTGTTCTTTATGGACCACTAGAGTTATCTTCTGTAGAGCTACCATGTGGAAAGATGCTTGATGGGTTTCCAAATTAAAAACTGAACTGCTGCATTTGTCCTCAGTAGTCAATGATCCAGTGAAGCTATAAGCACACATGGGAAGAGAACTATGCACACAGTTGGACGGGTTCTTTGAAGTGTCCACAGCAGTCACTTGCACTGCTGAAGACTCAGACTGTTTTCTCATTTCCATTTTAAAATGTAAACAGAAAAGTGGGTTTCCTCCTCAGCATGTGGTGAAACTTAAAATAATAATCTTCTGCATTTTCCTCTTTTATTTTTATTGTGGTCTCAAGAATCACACCTGAAACTATTGGTGGCTACCCATTAAAGAATGTCCATGTGGAAAAGCCCTTGATAGTACGTGGGTTTGTAAATTTAGATTGTAAGCTTAACACGGTAGGTCTGTCTTCCTTATGTTACTGAGCAAAGTGTCACATGCACTGATGGCATACTATTATGACTGATAAAACAGTGGTGAGGTATTGTTATTGACCATGGTGGATTTACCTTCTGGATAGGCTTTCTGGGTTGAGGATTGGAAGCACTGTCATTTGGTGGTTCTACTCTTACTTGATGAACTGATTCCAGAAGGTAGTATTACGAAACTTTCCTTCAGCCCCATGGCATTTATATTATCTGGTCCCTCAGGGATCCATTCAGTCCGCCATGTTCCTCAGCATTTATATGAAGCCACTGAATGAGGACAGTTTTGGAGTTGGGCATTGTGAAAAAACACTATATTTTCACCTGTTTATGTTTTGAAGTGTTTAAATGTGACCCCAGAGGCTGTAATGTATCTGAGGCTAGAGGCCTAGCTTTGTTACTGTGTATCGTGCCTTAAACAGTTGTGGTTGCCTTGGTTATGGTGGCTTATGACGGGAGGCTTTAGGCTGTTTTAAATTTCTAAGGGGAGAATTTATTTTTGTTTCGATTGGTTAGGTGGGATACCCCAATGAAGGGTTGTTCTGCCACAGGCATCAATCAATATTCTGATGACACACAGCTCTATCTTTTCCAGTTGAGTCGGGGTCAAAACAGACATTACTTTAAATCTGTATCTAACAGCTAAGTGGTTTTTTGTTTTGTTTTTTCCATTTTTAGTCTAGAGTAGGCACAGGGCCCCCAGGTTGAAACTTAAAATCCCTTTACCCCTAATTTAGCATCCTGATTTGGATTGGGCCCTCTGCACCTACTCTAGAGTAAAAATGGGGGGGGAAAGTAATAGCTGCTAAAGTAGCGCCTGTTTTGGACCTCAGGGGAAGTGGAAGCACTGATCTTGTATTTGGACAGGATGAAGGCCAGTAGTTTGAAGTTCAGTCCTGACAAGATGGAGGTCCTGTCACTGGGCAGCTCATCTGCCCAAAGAGGTGGTATATTTTCTTCTATAATAAGTTTTCTATACTAAATAAAAAGATAGAAGTGGTGGGAAAACACAAGAGGGTTACAAGGAGAAGATGACTACATCTGGACTCCCAGAAAATTCTGTGAGTTAGGCAATGCAATTGCACAATAAAAGTTGCATCTGGAAGCACCTGTTGTCTTCAGTTTGTAAGCCTCCTATGTTTTTCCTCTTCCATTTTTTTCTGACCAGAAAAACAACAACAACTGTTAACAGCAGTGGGAGGTGGGTGGGGGAGATGGAATAGCTGCACAATACTTTTTGATTGGTAGTGCTAGAAGGCTACCATCTGGAAGCACTCTTAGTTTGTATACTTTTTATTATTTTCTATTTTATTATTATACTTTTCTTGTTTCTCACTACTTTTTTTAGGTACAGTAGGAACATAACTGTATGCTGAAGACATGGGATATAAATTATGTAAATAGATAAATAAAATTATTACTTCTTGAGTAGAAATGAAGACATAACTGGTATCTGGGTTTGTTGCAGTGCCTAGTTCTTTTGTTTGCTTCTCTGTCTGATGGACCGTGGTTGCCAGTGATTACCAGTTTCAACCTGAGTAGGCTGTCTCTAAGCAAGGACAGAATTACCATCTATGCCTACAAAAGAAAAGTACTTTTTTTTCAGGATGGGCAATTTCTCATGAATGCTCTTGCCTCCACCCCGAAATGTTGCCACAGCAGATGAGTTTCTAGAAGTACGGGAATATCAATAAGTAACTAAAGAGACTGTATTAGTATGAAAGATATTCACAGCTGCTTTCAGTTTCCTGCTGGAAAGAAAAGTGAGATATTAAATAAAATGAAATGCACTATTGAGGGGTGTGTGAGGGAATCTCTGGTCATTCTCCAAATGTGTATAAAAATACCTGAGCAATATGAATCTGTATAACTGAATAAAACTCAATTTGGATGCAAAAAAGTCACAGGGCTTTTTTTGTTTGGCCTTATGTATGCTAATGTTTTCTATCTACTCAGACAAAATACAATTCTTCTTTTAACCAAAACAAGTAATTCAGGCTCATTTTATTTTTTTTTACAATAAAGATATGTAATGAGATAATCACAACAGAAGTGTTACAGTTATTTCACCATTACTTACAAGGATAACATCACATAACACCTTAACATTCCAAAAATGAATCAGGCTGAAAACCCAAAAGCCTTACTAAAGGGTTTTTTGTTATTTTTTTACAAAACATTTACAGGCTTGAAGAGAACCAGCCAGGAGACCACTGTGAAGAGGGAATTCTATAACCATGGGGCCACAAGAGAGAAGGTCTTAAGACTTTACTGTTGCCAGTCGTATGTGCAATCAGTAAGGTACATGAAGTGGAGCCACTTTTGCAGATTTTGAGATGTTTGAGGAGAAGATGGTTCCTTCTAACATGCATGTGGTTATCAGAGACCAAAAAATAATTCACTATTGAACCAGTGATCCAAGTGTATGGCATACTCTTCATATGATTGGTTGATTCAGTAGATAGAAATAAGTATGTATTAACAAAACAAAACAAAATGGTCATGTGAACTGGCCTTCAGTTTCAAAAGGATAGCTGTATTAATTCCAGTTTGAAGAAGAGGCTATTAAAAGAGAGGAGCTTCACTAAAAACAACCCCGCATTGTTGAATAGGGGCTTATTAAAACTGGCACTTAGGGTTGTTTCAGTTCCAGCATTCCTAAAAGATAAAAAAGACTTAATGTCTTGTGTCAATAATCATACATTTAGAACAATGAAACTTATCTCAGAGATGAGGACGCACTGAGCTGAACAGGAGATATAGGATGCAGCGAAGAAGACATTGCTCTATCATTTCCTCTCCAGTCAACAGCATTCAGGCAAAGATCTGTTGTCAGCTTGACCTGCAGTTCCTGTATATTCAGTGGACATGGGCCTAACTGCTAGCAAGAGAGAGAAAACAAGAGTCCATTAATGCCAAGTCAGAGTTCCCCGCTCGAGTTGAAGTTCGCCCACGTGTGAAAATTCTCTCCTGGAGCCGACTCCAAACAGGAGATGAGACTATCTGCTTTTGATACTAATAAACAAAACCCTGTTAGCTGAAGGGCAGCCAGAAGGTGAGAAGAACTTATTTTTTTCCACTCTGGTTATGTTCTAACATGATTTGTGCATAGCAGCAGTCGAGGCAAAGAGGGGTTGCCCTGAAGAGCAGCACATTCAGCTGAAACTGTAAAAACCTAGACAGTCTTTTAAGGATTAGATTTGTCATCTTCCTGGAATTAAGCAAAGGAAGAGTACTGAAAACAAGACAGAACCCCATTTGAAACAAAGTTCTACTGCTGTCTCTCACTTCAGGGGTTCTCATCTCAATGAGAACTGGTGTAGAATGATAGAGGTTGAAGACTGAGCTACAAATGGAGGACCCTGCTTAGACTCTCACCTCTGCCATGAAATTTCTAGGTTGCTTTAGGCAAACCATTCTGTCTCCATTTTACATCAGCAATATGAAGATGATACTATTCCCGCCCGCCCCCCCAAAGCAGAGGAGTTGTAACGCTCTTAATCTCTTGGTAAAATATGATATATTATTGTCAACACCTTCTTTGTTGCAGTCCTTCATTATAATATGTGCTGGCTGCTGCTTTCTCTCTTCTTAATGAGCCCTGAAACTGGGGAATCTGGGTGCATACAGACATACATGCAAATCAAGAATCACTGTGTGTGTGTGTGTGTACATGTGCGCACTTGTGCGTGTGTGTATACATGCGTGTGTGTGTCCCCCAACCCCTGAAGCTTGAGTCTGGCTCTGCAACACATTTGACAGAAGTACTGGCCAGTGAATCAAATGTTGATTCAGTAGCCAATCTTGCCTCTCCACTCATGCTTCAAGTCAGCTGTAACTACTTTTTCATTTTTAAAGCACTGTATGTACTTTCTATATTTATTTGACTAATTCATCCCACCCACCATTAAAAAAAAAATTAAAACACTGAAAAATATTTTAGAGAGGAAGGTTCGTGACATCACAATTTCCAACCAATCAGTGCTATGCAGAGCTGGCTTCTGCTGCGAAAACACAAACATCATTTCCCCTGAGCTCAATCCAGGAAGAAGATTGTACAACCAAACAAAATATGGTAAATGTGCTTCCACAGTGGCTTTCTGCTCAAATTACGTAAGTCTGTACACATCCTCTATTTGCTCTAATGAAGAACTTTCCATTTCCCACCCAGAAGCCACTGATTTCCTACAAGGAAAAGTGTTATCTATGCTTCTACAAAAGGGATAATTTTCATGCAACCTACCAAGTTATGTCTGAGCGCAAATGGATTAATCCAGGGCCCTAGGATAGGAATGGCTCCTATTTTATCATAACTGTCATTGAAGCAAGTTTAATCAGTAGTAATCAACTACTGCTTTCAGTGGCAGTTTTCATCAATGTTAAGTGCATATTTTTGAGGTTGCTTTGGCTTTGATATAGTGCTGTAACAGGGACAGAAACTTTAAAGATGGCCTTTCTTTTTAAAAATGAGTGGTGATGGCTTAAAGTGTAAGTTATTTTACACTTCCTTCACTATCTCAATAAAGTTCCTATATTGTGTTTTTGGTAATATGTACATTTAGTTAATTGGTTAAAAGTCAGATGAATATTCAGTTAAAAAATCAGACAGATGACCGCCCTATTAATAAGGTAAACACAAAGAGCATGATGAGGGATTCTGCAATTTCACTGTTCAGCAACTATCAAATTATCAACTTGATAATACTGCATTAGGATCCAGTGTCAGCCCATTCACTTTCTAGCACAGTCGTCTTCAATTGGGTTAGACTTGGGATCCACCTTTAGCCCAAACTTGAAGAAAAAAATCTTCCCATTTGCAACACAATAGTAACAAGAACAGACAAACAAGTAAAAAGGGGGGAAAGGGAAAAATAATATATTGAAACGTATCAGTATACAGTAGTCATTAGCATCTCCCTTGATATAGGGAAAAGAAAAGAAAAAGAAAAAAAGAAAAGAAATACTTGAGGGGAAAATAAAGGATGAACATTTCCCTTTTAAATATGTAAGTTAATATAAGCAGTCCACATATCATCCATATGACTTTGATGGTTGTAGGAGATATGCTCAAACATAGCAAAAGCAGTAAGATCTTCTGTCCAGCCCAAACTTGCATTTGGGAGACACTTTTTAATTGTTTTTACCACATATTGTAGGGTGGTAATGCTGCAACCCATTTTAGGTCAAGTGCAACCCGACAGTGGGTCCTAACCAACTAGTTGAAGACCAATGGTCCAGCTGGAAGAGCATGGCAATGTAAGGTGTCCATGAAGCACATTTTACACAGAGAATGAGCAAACATGAGAGGAGGGACAGGAAGACACAGAGTGCCTGGTGGGAAGCTCATGGAAGGTCAGGAGCTCAGCTTCTGGAAGAGAGGAGTGATGCTCCATTGGCTTCAAAGAGAGGTAAGATCAATATCATTTTAGCTGATAAATGTAACCTAAAGATTAGGGGGACCAATATGTGTATACAGAAGATATTAGAAGATACCTGCCAAGCTTTGCAAGAGAGCACCCTACATGCCCCCCACTGATAAAGGACAATACTTTTTTTATTTTCAGTGCAAAGTGATGCATGTTATGGAGAAGCGAATCATCTGAACAGAGCATGAGAGTGGAGAAAGTTCATATTACGGTGCCAACTTTGCATAATATTATGTGTGTGTACAGGGAAATAAAAGACTGTGTGAACTAGCTGAATGTAAGTACTGAGCTGGAAAAGAGATAACGGAAACTTTGGAGACATAATCATCAGCATCCAATTTCTGTGCCTCTTTCATTGATGGTACAAATTTGTCATACTGTATTCCATGACAGGGCTGAAGTGTACCTTAACAAACCAAAGTGCTGGGTGCAGTCTCCTCCAGCTTATGCCCACAGGAGCAGGGAGACCTCATTCAACTCTTATCCTATCCAGACATTACCACAACCCAGTTAAGCCAACATATTTGGGGACCTAAACTAGTCCTAAGCACATAGCCACCCTAATCCTAAGCACATGTCCTTCCCAGGCTCAGGGCAGATATCAATTCTTTACAGAAGATTTAAAAATATTAAATATGAATTCAAGGGTTTATAAAACTTTAGAATATGTTAAGAGAAAAGGCTACCCTCTCCCACCTCATACTTGCTTCAATCCATTAAAAGACAGCCAAATAAGCAAATGCTTCCAGAGGACCATGGCTGATCCTATAGATCAGGAGTGGACAACCTTTTGGCCCCGGGGCCCGCATCAGGTGTCTGCTGGAGTGGCTGGGCCACATGTGTGTACAAGCATGCAGGCACACACAGACATGGATTGATATACAACTCACATACAACACACACACCGCTTACTCACTCAAATCCAACTCCTGCCCAAGTGTATTTCAGAAGCCTGATGCTTGCTTTGATCACATAAAACCAACACTCCTCCCAGAAACCTCAGTACTCAAGCCACTCAGCCATCCAGGAATCCTGGCTCCAAGCCCTTCTCCATCCTCTAATCCACTGTCTTGTTGATAGCCCACATTCTGTTACCTGGAACCTTTTCAGAAAAACAAACAAAAAAGGGGAATGGTGAAGGAAAACATGCTCTATGAACAGGCTCTATGGTTCCTGCCATACAGCATCCTGGAAAGCAGGCAGGAGCTTTCAAGCACTGTTTTCTGGGATGATCCAAGGGCATTCTAGGAACACAGCTTTTATGGCAAGAACCATAGAGCATTTCTCCTTTGGAGGGCTGCCTGTGCCCCACTCCTTTTGCACTTCTACTATACATCATTGAACTGACTAATACCCATTGAAGCCTAAGTTCAGCACTTGGTTTGACACACTTAAACCTATTTCAGTCTTTGGGTTTAAGCCCATCTAACTCTGTGCTGGATTTTGGGCAATGGCATTTAATTGAACAGCGGACTGTGGTCCATCTTTCTTTTATGTTCCGTACAACCACCGCTCTACTGGTATTAAATTAGTATTAAATAGCGGCCATATTTCCCATTTTGTAAATGGGCACAATGGCCAAGAGAAAGCAACAGGGATTTGAACCAAGGCCTCTAACTCCAAGCCCAATCTCTCACTCTCTCTTGGGCCTTGTTAGTCATCAGAATAAACCACAGAACACACCAGTCTCTCTTTTCCCCATCTAGTCAGCCTAGTAATGCTCGCACTGCTGCATCTGCCAGCCGGAGAACACATGCCGAAGCGTCCATTAAGGTTCAGTGGTGGCTTAATGTATGGTTGCTAGGTAATAATCTCTAGCATCCACACAGTAAGCCTTATGGGGTACTATTCTCTCTCCTTACAGCCCAGCAGCGTCTGCCACAGAAGCCGAAATGAAATTCCTGCTGCTATTGTGAGATGGGACACAACCCTGGATTTCAGCCAAGTTTTTGTCTCTTGGGAGTTCTGTAGGAAAGTCAGCTCTCTTCTCCTCCTGCACAAATACCTGACCTCATTGTACCTAAAGAGTAAACAACAGAAGCACTTTCATTTGGCACAAAATTAAATTAGTCCCCTTCAAATGTTTGCAGATTACATGGCTCTGCTTATGTAAAAATTAGCCTTCAAAGGCAATTTTCAACCCCTCCTCCACAGAAAAATGAAATGAAAGGAATTATTTTCACCTCAATCCAATTTTCTTTCATCTGTCAAAAAGAAACACTGGAGTCTTCAAAGGCTATGGAAGTCCTACCTCTTTTTCCTTTCTTCTGGGTGTATTTTACTGTACTGTTTAACTTCAGGATTTCTATAGAGCACTAAGCCCCCCCCCCACTTTAGACAGAGTCATCATGCATACCCACCAGATATCATGAGGAAAAAAACCCTAGTGTAGTCTCAAAAATGTTTGTGTCAAGTGGAATCTCATCAAGGACTGCTTCAAGGATTAGCTCCTCATGTTCAAATTATCTCTTGTGGTGTTGCTGTTAGCAGTTGATTTTTTTTTTAACATTATGCATGATTTGGGTTTCCTCACACAGTGTTAATCAGACTACAGAGAGAGTGTTTCATTAATAATTCCCATTGGCAAAGATTTCAAATTTGTTGGCATTATTTACAACAGAGTAGGTTAATGCTAAATGTATTCATTTGCATCATATAGTGTCATAGCAATATGCTAGATCTGAAGAATTACTCAAGGATTGCTTCATGAGCCTCTCATGAAAAGCTCGCTGAGGTCTATGAAAATGACCATCAAGAATGGGCACAGCATCAGGTCAATCCTGAAGCTTCAAAAAGAACCTATAACACCAAAACAATTCACTTGGGGCATCTCTACGCCAGCATAAAATCCTGCATTTAAAACGGGGCTTTCTGCTTTTGTTTAAAATGCAGGATCACAGCTCCCTTTTTCAGCTGCTTCCCCCTCCCTTCTCCCTGTATCTGAGTCTTCCATGATCTTTCATTGATCTCGTTCCTCTTCTTGCCGCTTTTCCTCTTTTCACGGAGGGAACTCAAGTGGAACACAACTGGGGGGGGGATGTCATAGCTCGTTATCTGTGATCTATTTAAAAACGGAACAAAGAGCATTTAGTGCCGGTGACGCCCTGGAGGGTCATGGCGTCATGTAAAGAGCCCACAAACTTCCATGAAGGAGCAATCTCAATCGCAGGATAAAAGCTCCATGTGAAGAAAGCCAACTGGGTCATCAATGGGATTGGTGAGGAAGGAATCAGGTCCTTTTTTGGCTACAAAGGCTGAAAAATCATACCATTTTCAACTGTCTTATATCATTCTATTGCACAGTCATTTGTTTCCTTGGGAAAAGGTTCTATGTTTTACATCTCTGTTCAAATTACCGGTAGTGGAAAACAGAGCCTCTTTACAAATTCATTTTGGAAACCGTTCTCCCAGAATCCACTGTAGCTTTCCCAATATAACTTTGCTGAACTTGGACTTAAATCCTGCCCATACTGGACAGTATCCACAGAATGGTTAGACTCTTCTGTTCCACAGTTCCACTGAAGGAATATGTCAGTAAGGGCCAATTCCTAAATTCAATTTTGCCTCAGTTCTACGTACATTTCAAGAGGTTTCCCCTGACAATTAAAAGTTACATAGTTTTAAAGTACCTGGAAATACATAGAACAAAGTACTTAAAAAATCATGTCTGGTTATTCTACTTTGCACTGTCATGGGTTTCTCCCATTTTGTTTTTAAATCTTAGTGGAACAAAAAAGCCACACGAGGTGCTTCTAGATGGAGGGGTCATAGTGCTGACCATTTGAAGGCATTGTGCAACTATTTTGCCTTTTCTCCTTTAATGGATTTTAAGCAGTGGGAAACTCAGGAGGGCTTTGAGAAGAAGGGGATGTCATCTCCCCCACAAGTAAAATCCTGAAAATGAGGCAAGCTGATGGCACAACACATCTCATCTGGAGACACCCTTAATGCTTGTTCTTCCTGCATTCTGCACTTACCCAACATTGCTGAGTTACCCTTCCTTCCTTCTTTCTTAACTCTTTTCAGCTCTACTCATGTTGATCCAGCATGGGCAACCATGCTTTTAATGTAATTTTTAATGCTGGACTACTGGAAGGAGGAGATTTAAATCCACTGTAAGGAACAATCTTACCAAGCTGTACAGTGCTAACTGCAGTTCGACCAACACCACACCATAGCCGCCCCTAACCTGGAGCCCTCCAGAGATTTTGGACTATAACTCCCATCATCCCTGACCATTGGCTGTGGTGGCTGTGGTTGGTGGGAGTTGGAGTCCAAAACATCTGGAATTGGATCAAATCAACATGCAGTGTAGATGCAGCTTGCTATTTTCAAAGGGTGCAAATCTGAAGATACTCCCCTCCCTGCCAGATCTTGTTTGTGTCCATCGTTGTGGATTTTGACTCAGGATGTGTTTGCAAGGGCAATTAAGACAAAGAACCGACTGTGCTCTCTGTATGGTTTCTGGAGTCTCATACTGCACTGGACTTCTTCCTGTCTATACTGCACACCCAAGTTGACTGCAAAGTCACACATAGTGTGTCTGCTTTTTCAGACAAGATCGTCAGGTTTGGTGCGAACGTGTCAGTTGAACAGAACAAGGGCACTCCCATTAAACCTCTTCCTACACTGTACCTTGTTTCATTTAAAATGACAAGAGATTCAAAATGCAGTTGCCATCCAGTCACAGAGGCTTGCTTGTGTCTTTCAATATTCTTTGATTCAGATCTCAGCTCTACAGTCGGCTTGCTTGTTCTTCCAGACACTGTAGCATCCATACATTATCTCTCTAGATTTCTTGCAACTCTGAGTCACATATCTGTGCAGGCAATACCATGTAACTAATAATCATGATCCATTTATAATTTCCAGTCATTGCGGATTTGTAGCTGTTATATTTCCATTCAGAGTGCCAGCCCCTCTTCTTCCACGGCTTAATCTGCTACATTCTGTATCTTATTTATGTTGCTTGCTGGACATGGCAAAAGAAAATTTAGGCACCTGTGACAAGAAATCCAAAACCACAAAGTACGGCTTCTGAATTCATCTATCTGTGTCATTCGAGGACATGCAAATCATCCCTGCAAAAGCAAGAAATTCTCACTTGTCAATGCATTTTGAGGAAAAGAAGGCTGTTCTTTCACAAATGAATTCACTGTGACCCGCAATCAGTTCCTTTTCTTTCTTCTTGCATTTCCCATTGTTTAGGTATATAAAACACTATGCCAGGCCGAAAACCATGCTACAGAGCAAAGGGTACAAAAACATACATCACTGTACATGCGTCGCTGTCATGATGCAACCTCCTCAAAAATAAGGGGGACATGTTTTCTTGGTATCAGCCAAGCTATACAATTCAGCACTCTCCCATGTTGCATTGGTTACTAGACAGTACCACTTCAGCAGACAAGGGGAATCAAATGTTCAAAAGCTAACCCTAACACACACACACCCCACCTCGCCCTGCCACAAATCTTTGCACATATAAAACAAGCATGTAAGGGTGGAAGTTCTAACCTGTCTCATCCCCTGACGTACTTGTTTTGAAAGCACAAGCAGGTTTTTACATGATTAAATATTCAAGCAATGTTGAAGACTGCGGTGGCTTAGTGGTTAAGACGCTGAACTGCAGACTGGAATGTCGGCAGGTCAGCAGTTCGAGACCCGAGTGCTGCGTGACAGAGTGAGCTCCCGTCTTCAGTCCCAGCTTCTGCCAACCTAGCAGTTCGAAAGCAAGAAATTGCAAGGAGATAAATAGGTACCGCCTCGGCGGGAAAGGTAACAGCGTTCCGTGCACCTGGGTGTTCAGTCATGCCGGCCACATGACCACGGAAGCGTCTTCGGACAGCGCTGGCTCTTCGGCTTAGAAACGGGGATAAGCACCGCACCCTAGAGTCGGACACGACTGGTTGGGGACACCTTTACCTTTAATGTTGAAGACCCCCTGCCCCTGCCCTGCAGAAAGGTTTTACAATGCTCCACTCCCCACAACCAAGGAGACCTGAAATGACCATCACTCATCTGTCCTTCCTACAGCAAGAACACTTTGCCCATTTATATCCAGTATCATCCTCCCTGTTGGTTTCCCAAGTGTTGGAAAGAGAAGATGTTTTGTAGGAAGTCTAGGCCGTGCCTCGATGAGCTACCCTGGCAAGTGCTGCCATCTGTTATTATCTGCACTTCCAGCCTGCACGCGGTAAGTGCTGCCATTGGTTATTATCTGCACTTGCAGCCTGCACGCGGTACCATCCAGCAACACACATCTCATGCAAGACTGCTAGTCATGTATGTTCACATTCAGTCTGTAGGACATGCTCCTCTAGTATCCCTGGGCATGTTCGGTGACCCACATCTCTTTATTAGTCACTTTGCCCATTGTTATTTTAAATATTCCACCACATAAAATGGCCTTGTTAAGAATTCAGTTACACACGGTGCCTCTGCATTCTAGGCACCTGTGGTTCAACAACTTTAGGTATCTAGTACAGCATAAGAACAGTTAAATGAGCCCTTCTAGGCTTTTTTAAAAGCAAGAGTCTAGACAGAGAGCAGGACAGAAGGTAGGAGTGTCCACCAATTGAAGTTCTTTTATATGATTAATTATCTGCTTTTAAATCAATTAGGAATCATATTTAAACACATTTACATGCTTTATTTATGTAAAGAATTTCACATATTTCTCTAAGATGCTTCAGGTGGCATGCTAGAAGCTATCCCAGAGGGATAACACCAAAACCTACGTTTTGCAAGTCTGTTTGCCAACTTGACACATGCACCTGACTTGGAGGTGATGATTACATCACCTGTATCAAGCACTGAATAAATACATTTCCAGGCACAGAGATCAAGGTTCTTGATCAAGGTTCTCCTATATCATCTAACTCCAGTGTGAAAAACTACCCCCTCATGGTTGTTCCCCACAAAACTCCCAGGCCTGGTTCACCATGCATGTCCATGGTGAACACATCAAGTGACGGTCTGCAGGTGTGAATGGGCCATCACAACCAATCTAATACCACTGGTAGGGTTTCCACATCACCTTAACACTACGCTTTTCAGTGAGGTCTGTTCACAAATTCAACCGCCAGTCAGTAGGCATACAGTAATGAACTGTAGATGTATCAAGTGATGTAGATGCACATGTGAATGAATCCTAGTCTTCCATTTAAGCCCATCATGAAACCTCTTAGGAACCCAAGCAAGATCTGTCCAGTTCAGAAAGAGATCAAGGCAAGATTGGAATGAAGACCAGTTTTTCTGGCAGTGAAGGAAACATCTTGTAGCCACACCCTGCGAGTGGGTAATGAATAATACAGCCCTTCTTGCCTTCCCATGTTGTCTGTTACTTCAAGCAATACAGACACCCACAGACACACAAGGGACATAGCTGACAATCTGTGGAAGATACTGTTCCATTGGCAGCAAATAACAAGGCTAGAACGTATTTGTTTTTGCTGGCTTCTCCATAAAATATTGTTGATCCAAGTGTGAAGTCAAAGATTTGGAACAGAAGACTGGCAAATGTATATATCATGAGTTGCACAGTAGTTCAAAGACATCTTGTTACTCAGCTCTTATGGGAAAGTGAGGGTGTGTGAAGAGTATTCAAAAATGCAAATAATTAAGTTTTCGTGTTAGTAACATTTTTGGTTGGTTGGTAGCTTGCCTGCACATCTTTCAATGGTATGCTTCAAAGAAGCTAATCTATCAACGCCTGGGAATCAACTCTCATCTAACATCCTGGCCTAGGCTTAGATTTTAGGTGCTTCCAGAGAGAAGGCCTTTGGCAGCCATTCCGCCTTTTCTTCCTTAACAGATTTTCCATGGTAAGAAAACAGATGGAAGAAGTAGTGGAAAGACCCAGGAGAGATATGTGTGGAAGACCCCCCATAAAATTCTGTGGATGAGGCAGGGCAAAGGTGTGATAAAAGCCTAATCTGGAAGCACACTTACGTTATATTTGTATTTGTTAGTTCTCCTTTATAGGGTTGATTATGACTATATATATACACACACAGAACCACCAATTACAATCACAGTGAAAAGTAATCTAAAAACCTTGATTCTCTAACCCCGCTTTCCCAAATCCCACCTAATCAAAAAGATCTAGCAATACTTTAAAAGAGGGGTGTTGAACCTCGGGCCTGTGGGCAAAATCCAGGCTGCCTGCATTCCCAATCCAGCCCTCCCTATAACACACACACACACACTCATACCTACATGAGGATCCCCCAAAGCCTAACTGGAGTGACAGGGAACAACTGGGGAGGGGGGGGGACACAGGTGGGGAGAGGAATGTTAAACCCACAGCTGCAATCCCACCCTGCCCCCCCACCAAGAAAAAGGCTTCTATTGGCTTCAAGCCTAATTGCATCATAATTGCAACCTAATTGCAGCGCAGAGGGAAATTTTGTGGGGGTTGCAGAGTGGGGAAGGAAGGGTTAACCTCTCCCTCCCCTGCTACGACCCAGCCCCCAGCCCCCTGCACCAGGGCCTTTTAAAGGCCTGGAACAGGATGTTAGATGGCTCCTCAAATGGAGGGTTTCTCTTGCAGGCCTCTGTGCAGTGGAGGCCAGTTGCTCCAATTTTGGTGGGGCTGTAAATCCATTCTGGGTTTCAGTCAGAACCAGCCAGAACTCTAAAGGAGATATCCAAGGTGCTGAACCTATTTTGGGGATATGAATAGCTCCTTTAGAGTTCTGGCTGGTTCAGACTGAAACCCAGAATGGATTCACAGTCCCACCGAAACCAGAACCACCAGCCTCCGCTGTCTCTGTGAGCACACTGGTGCCGGAAGGTGCTCTGTTGAGGACCCCATAGAGTATGTCCGATTAAGGTTGGGCTGGGTTCCTGCTGTTAGCACTGCCTGAAGCTGCAACCATCTTGCTCCTGCTGCCATGACAGGAGGACACGACCACCAGCAGAGTTTGTTTTGTGAAGTTTTTCCTGTTTGCTGTATGGAGTTCCAGTTATGGTGATTCTGAAATAGAAGAGTTGGCAATGAGGCAGCAATGCCAATGTGAATGTGTGGGGGCCTTCCTCCATGTGTGGGGCCTTCCTCATATGTGAGGCCCAGGGCAATTGCCCCCTGTTCCCACCCTTAAAAAGGCCCTGCCCTGCACTACAATTCCATTGGCTTCAATGGCAAAGACTTCAACTGAAGCCAATGGAAGGCTTTTTAGAAGCCTGTGTGCTGGGGAAGGGACGCCATGGCCCAGTTGGAGAGGCTCCATGTGCCACATCTGGTGTGTGGGCTGGAGATTCCCACCTCATGTCATAGAATATAAAAATTCACCCTTTTGAAGACAGGTACAATCAGACACAATCCACAGCATTAGTTGTATCAAGCTGATCTGCTTATTGCTTGATAAGCTTGCCTTCCACTGGCATGTTCCATGTGCATTTTCATGGTAAGAAATTTCTCAACTTGTCTCTGAAAACTTTTCCATAGCACCAAGTTAGTGTATGATTCTGGTTGTAATTTATGTGACAACCATGGTTGTGTGAATCAGCAATTTAATGAATCAACCTTCTCTTTATAATCACATGGCATTGGCCATCACTGATTTATTATTTTGGGGATCTTTTAACAGGAAAAAATGGTCACATTTAAGAGGTCTAATGCTCACCAAATGTCAGAGACAACCACAGTACATAATAAAACCCAGAACTTGAAATCACCACCAATGTCAGAAGATCTGTCAGAAGCTAGCTATTCAAGTTACTGTTGTATGTCCATCTGTTGATGTTTTTTTGCATTAATAGGGAAAACATAAATGCCAGAAGATGTAAGATATAAAAGACCTTCCCAATAGCGAAGAGTGGGAACTTAAACAAACAGTACAGGCTCTGTGGTAGGGAAACAAGACAGAGGAAGAAATAGATGTGACACTGGAAGAAACTGACCATGGAGTGGCTTCTTAGAAAGGGACAAATCAGGGCTTTTCTACATGAGGCATTTATTGTGCACTTGTCACTCCCTACTCACAGTTGGCTACGGGTTCTTTAGATGTTGTCGTAACCCTCTAGTTTCACGTCTGTAAAGAGCACTTTTGGCAAGTTTTTTTAGAGCAGGGAAAATGCAGTATTTATTGTAAAAGTGAAAAAAATGCTTTTTCACTTGTGCATTTGTGCTATTCTGCTATACCACAGTGCCACCTAGAAGTCATGGAGTGTAAAAGCAGGAAAGGAAACTCTTAGTGTAGTGCTTGGATCTCAATTCTGCAAAGAAACCAAAAGTAGACACAGCAGCAGATTACAGCCGATTAACAGCCTCGTGTAGAAAAGCTCTCAGATTGACCATCACCCTGGCCAGGGTGGTTCTAGTCCGTCAATTTCCGTATTAGCAAATGTTTTAGAGTCTCATATTCTTCTTTAAAGAGCTCTTACTTTAACTCTCCCAGTGAAGATGAGCATTCATAATTCATTCATTTGTGAGCATTCATTCTACTTCGAAACAACATTCATGCATTGTACCAACACACGAGTGGGGCTGTGCCAACTAGCCCCACCCTGAAGTCATGAATGATCTCTTGCGCCACCCTAACATCCATGGCTTCATCACAGCCCTTGCATGTACAGCTGTATGTGCAGATGCTTCCTTTCTGCAGACATTTGTGATGAGTGCACAGATGTCAGGGGGTGAGGCAAGTTGGCATACATAATGTTGGGGAAGGCCCCACTCCTTACTCATGCACTCATTCAACATGTGAGCATTGTTTCTGAACAGGACTCATGTATGTGCTGAATTGAAGTAACTTCCTAATAATTCAGCCAAGAATCAGGGCCTTTTCTATGGTGGCACCAGTGTTGTGGAACTTCTTCCCTAGAAATATCACCAGGCTAGCTCTTTTATTTAGAAGCTTGGAAAAGATCTTCTATTTTAGGAAGATAATTCCATTGTAATTATTGATCTGATTTGTTTTGACGTATTAGTCTGTTTTGTTATTATTTTAAGCCACCCCGAGGGCTCATTCGATCAGAGGGTGGGATATAAATAGAGACAGAAACACACTCACACTGTACAGAAATATTGTCCCTTTTATAAAAAATGGAAAACAGGATGCGTGATTCAAACCTGTTTACTTCTCTAGCAATAGCAATCATAGCTCCATATGTTTATCATATGCTTAATCCCATCGATCAAATAGGTGACAAGGTGACAATGAGACACAGCTATATGTCTCATGGCCTTTATGTCAAATATTATTCTTCACATTCCAAACCTCTAGGAAGCCTCAAACAGAAACATTTTTGGAAGCCATTTTTAAATTTTCATAATGTACTTACTGCTTCAAATCCATCCCACTCGTAGCTGACAATATGCAAATCTTTCACTGCTCCTGGATTAGGAGGAGCAGTGTTTCAGGTACCCATTTCAGATTTCCACCTAGTTTAAGTCAGCCAAGTTTCTTCAGAATCCCCTTGCTCATTAGCCCCTCATGTTACGTTTCCTGTCTTCTTTGCTCCTTTCTTCAAACCACTTCCTTCAGGTTCTTAGCGCACTGCTGATACTGCACTCGTCCTTTAATCACTTGGCCTATCACTATCCCTGAGCTTCCTTAAATCCTGGGATTTCACCCAAGTACTCAAGCTGCTTCAGGAAGCTCTTTTCCCCCGTAGGGCAGGTGTGGATAACTTATTGTTGCTCACCAATTCCCATCATGCCCAGCCAGCATGGCCAATGGGCTGGGATGATGGGAGTTGTAGTTCAACAACATCTGGAGGGCCACAGGTTCCCCACCCCTGCCCTAGAGTCTATGTGAGGTTTTAATTCCAGCCAATCGAACAACTTTCTCTTTCCTTCCAGAAGCTGGACTGTACATATTCTAATAACTTTGTTTATGGAGAGGTTACATCTGGAGTGAGGACAGTTGCCATCTCGTCTCTCCTGCCCTTTATGTTGTTTGATGCCACTCTGGAGATGAGGAAACAGCAGCCAGGGACCACACTTACATCTGTGGCCCAATGCAGGCCCTCTCGGAAGTCCAGAGAGGCCTCGGCCTCTTCCAGTTTTTGAGGCCCTTAGCCATAATAATAATAATAATAAAAAATGACAACACATGAAAACAAAATAAGGCACCAAAAATGAGTGAGACATATTTTGATATTTTATTTATTTAATAAATTAATTTCTAGCCCCTTTCCTTGCAAATGCACAGAAAAATCTAGCTTTTGTAGCAATGTCACAGTTGATATTAAGCATGGTGAGTCCATTCAGAAGCTCTTGTCCCATGACAGTTACAGTTGCATAGACTCCATCTGTCTATTTCAGTGAACGGACAAATCTGGGACTTAGGTCCACCATTCTGTCACTGACAGTCATCCCGCTCCAAGGTAGTGGTGAAGCTGGAAGTGACTACAGCATAGGACACTATCCCATATGCATATTGCCTAAATAACATGTCTGTTAAGGGCATGCCTCTTAACAGCCATAATTTCCCACCATTTTGGAGCTCGAGTGAACATGGAAAGCCCTTAATACAACATGTTAAACCCAAACATTTTTGTTTATTGAATAGCTAGCTAATGGACCAAGCTTCACACAGGTTGGAATGGCCTTTAGGTTGATACAGAGAAGCCTTCAAGCAAACTTACACAGCTGGTCAGAGTTGGACACATTGTGCTCGCCCCGTCTGAGTGAAGGCATGTCTGCTGGCACCCCTTGCCATGGTCCACCCCTATAATCCCCTGAGGGAGGAGTATGTCCACTCAATCCCCCCTTAGATAGAGCTGCCCCACAGCGGAGGGGAGGGGACAGTCCTATAACGTGGCCTACTAATCTTCCCTGGCTTCAAACTCTGCTTGTTCTTTATTTTCATTCTTTAACATGTTTTTGTTTGCTAATTTGCTTGTTTTTCAAAATTTGGACCTTTACAAAAAAAAAAAGTCTAAAAAACATGAATAACATGAGTGTGTATGGTTAAAAACTGTTCACTGCAGTGAGGAATCATGATGCAAAGTTTGTTTGAAATTGATCAGATGGTATTGAAGCAGTATAACTTTTAAAAAAAATTGATTTGCTGCCTTTTTGTTTCAAGATGGAGGTCCAGATTTTCACTGTGCCCCAAACCATCCCAGATGGAGGTAGAACAAGTCTTAAAAATTTCATAACAATCAGATGTAGGGTTTTCAAGTCCACAGAGGACAAATCAAACCGTTCCTTTTATTTATATAGAGAAGATGATAATAATCCTGAGCAACATAGAAAAGCAGTTGAATCCCCAGCTGCCAGCATCCCATACCAAACCCATGCATGCAAAGCCCAGGGTTAGGAGGTGTAGTGCAGCAGTAGACATTCCCCAGCGGCAAAGGAAAACTAAAGCACGTGACCTTTAAAATCATGTCTGCGAAGTGCAGGATGGGGAGGTAGGATGGTGATGATAATATTAATGAAGATCATGATGATGATGATTAATAATAATCCTTGGGACAAAACAGAAAAGCAACTAAATCTAAGCAGCCAGAAACCCATACCCAGCAGCTCCACAGAGAGGGGTGGAAAATAGAAATGAAAATTGCCCAAGCAGCGCCACAGACAGGAGTTCAAAAATGAAATGCAAATTGCTCAGGAGGCCTCGAAGAGGAGGGTGAAAAAATAAAATAAAAATTGCTTATAGGGCGTGGTGAAAAAATATAATAAAACTTGGCCCAGCTGCCCCAAAGGGAGGGCTGGAAAAATAAAAACAGCCCACATCCCAGACAGAGTAAAAAAAGAAAGATCCAAAACAGCCCCCACCCCAAGGAGATCAAAATAGCTAAACCTACCTTCATCGTTTCTCCAGTGTCTGGATTCAATGAGCTGGCCTGGCTGGTTCCTGCCCTGGCTGGCAGGCCTCTCAGTCACGCAGAATTTGCACCTGACTGTGGTTATCCCCCCCTCCCCCCCTCCCCCCCCCATCTCAAGGCTTCTTCACAAGGAGCTTTTATCCTGCTATTGAGATTGCTCACTCACGGAAGTTTGCGGGCCCCTTAGATGTTGTAAACCTCCAGGGCGTCTCCTGCACTAAATGACCTTTATTCCGTTTTTAAATAGATTGGAGATAATGAGCAATTTTCATACCACCACCACCACCAGCAGCAGCTAATTGTATACGGCAGGGACAGGAAAACACAGAACACTGTGATATCCCAACATGCGCTAAAAATGTAGGTACATGTTAGTGTGGGGGAAGGAGAGAACATGGCACAGGGATGTTGTTTTCTTACAGGCCCAATGTAAGGGTAGCTCCACCTTGAGTTACACAGTCATGACCCCCAACTCTCTATCATAGGTATCTCTAGATCAGGGTTGGGGAAGGTGTGGCACTCCAGATGTTGTGGGATTGCAACTCCAATCAGCCCTTGCCAGCACAGTCAATGGTGAGGGATGATGGGCGTTGCAGTCCAACAAAATCTGGATGGCCACACCTTCCCCATCCCTGCTCTAGATTCTCCTTGAAAACCTCCCAAGAAAGAGATTCTGTCATTAGGAAATTCACGAGGTTTTCCCTACATCTTCCTGTAACTAAAAACCCTTTGTTGCTGCTTCTCTGCTGTTGCTCTGCTTCTTAGTTACAGTACATATTTATTTTATTGAAAAGTTATTTATTTAACATTATTTTTAGGCGAACGTGTGGCAAGCAATTGTTCTCTGTCTCCCTTCTGACATATTTTTATTTAAATTTGAAAACAGCTAGCATGGCCATCACTTAATTTTTATTTCCCCCTTCAGACTTCCAGCATTAGACTAGCGACCTTCTCCTTCTTCTCCTTCTTCTTTATCATCCTCTTTGCCCTGGATCCCCATCAGTATCGCCACAGACATAATGCTGTGGTAGAGCCTCACAAGTGTTGTTATCATTTCAGCGCTCTTGCCCGAACTCCCTTGTTAGGTTGATTTTTGCATTCTGCAGAGGTTTCATACAACGACTCTGTCCAGTGAGACCCTAATCATAACAAGAGGCCGCCGAACGTTACCGTGACACAAATAATGCTAATAATATTAGCCTGTTATATGGCAAAGAGCCGTTTAATTAGGAGTCGTAAAAGGGTTACTAGCTTTGATTATTGCTATTCATAGTTGCACAGTTTGTGGCTTGAAGACATCACATATACAGGAGGAGGAGGTGTCCAGCACAGACAGTACATTTTTATAGCTAGTTAAAAACTCTCTTATTGCTCTGTGACTACCCAGCTAATTGATGTATATAATCAACTCTCCCTCTCCAATTTTGTATATAGACTCAGAACTTGTCCAGGCATAGTGGGAGAGTTTGCACATCACCCACTATTTGCTAAGCCACCCTGATAATAAGCCACAGTGGGTTGGTGGCTTGTCTGTTACTCCTGACAGAGGATCATCCGCTTGGCGGCTTGCCACGTCTAGGAAGCTTATAAGGCATTGTAACTGAGCTTATTTTTAGGCAAACAGCTATATGAACCTGCCATAAGGTGTCTTTTCTTATTTATAAGAGCAGTATAGATGGGATAGCTAAAAGAACCAAATTTGTAGGCCTAGTAAAAGATTGGTTTTGTGGGTCTCGTTAGAGGTGGAGTGAATTTTGGGAGCTGCTTTCTTGTTTGGATAGCACAGTCATCTATTGACTTTGAAAAAGAGAGAAGTTTAAGAGAACAGGTTGCAGTTAATGCACCTTTTTTAGATAAGCTGTCAACCACAAAGTACACAGACAGGAGAAGTAAGGAGAAGTTAGGGAGTTTCGAGTTTCTCTGAAATTAGCTTAGTTGTCAGTAATGACATTTGTAAGAGGGAGGCACTTAGATTTGGAGTAAGGGTCTTAAATGAAGCTAGACCACCTTATAATGGTGGCCCGCCATGCTAAGCTTGTAGCATGGTGGATGTCAAGTATGGTATTGGATAAGGGGTTGGCATAGGATTTGTGGGTATAAAAGAAAATTTTACCTGATTGGCGAGGTTCCTGCCTTCTGTTTCAACTCTAAGGGAATGTCTTCTTTTTTGGCTTGTTCCCCCTCAGTCCCTCTCAGTCCTTCTGGCTGCTGGCACATATCGCAGGGGTCTTTGCGGCAGAAATCCTCATTTCCTACATCAGCACCCTATCTGCAATTGGTCTGCTGGGGTTGCTGGCTCATGAGGGAAACTTGCCGCTCCTGCATCTGATCGCCAAAGCCATTTAGATGTCTGAGCCCTTATGAACGCAGGAATGCATTCATAAACTCTTTTAAAAAAAATAGGGTTCTTAGGCAAGCATGCAGGACTGCAAGACCGCCTGTCTGCTATTGAGCCCAGCATAGCCTCTTGCCAATGTCTTTGTCAATTTCATCTTCCACTTTGGCGCAAAACTCTCCCACAGCTTCATCAGATCACAAAGAAGAAATAATGTTCTGAGCCCTTATGAATGCAGTTGCAATATTTGTTTGTTTGTTTGTTTATTCATTGGCTATTTAGCCAAGCATACTGATATCCTCCTTTTGTCAATGTCCTTGACAATTTCCTCCCCTACTTCTGCACTTTCCTTGCTAGCAAACACCTTTAAAAAATGCTGCTTCACCCTCTAGTGAAGTAATAACACGTGCCCTAAAGTTCCTTCTTTTCTGCAGCTGCCAGCTGCTTTAGGATTCCCCCAATTTTCGTGCTTGTCACTTCCTTCCACGGGCCTCCATTACTAGCTGTCAGATGTACATGAGAGTTACAGAGCAATGAGCAGGATCACGAAACATATGCAAATTTCAGGGACTGATTGGGTAAAAACAAACCAATTCCAAGACAGACAAGTGAGGTGAATTGGTAAACATATGCAAATTTCAAGGCAGACAAGTGAGGCAGATCGCTAAAAATTAGCAAATTTCAAGGCAGAGCAGTAAAGCAGAGGGGGAAATAGCACAAATTTCAAGACACAGGAGTAAAACTGAGGAGAAAATTACATAAAATTCCTAGTGGCTGACATTTACTCCTGCGCACTTGCGCAGGACTGAGAACAACAACAACCGCAAATTCATTTGGAGCGCTCTCCTGTGTCTTTGTCACACAGTGTATAATTAACTCATAGAATTCACTGCCACAAGATACACTGATGACCACTATACTGCAGAGAGTATTTCATAATCAGGGCGCTGCCACTGAAATAAACATTTATGTGAAATTAGCATAATTTATATAGGTTGCAGAATGCTGTTTTTCTTAGCGCAAAATTAGGCTACTTTAGCACAGAATTTAGTACAGAGTATGTAAAACCCATTTCTGATCCCACAAAGTGCTACACCGTCTGGACAATGTCATAGCTGGTCTATATTTTTTTTTAGACTGGTTTCCTGTTTTCAGTATTCAGTTGCAGTAGCTATCTATATTCAGACAGCCTGGCTGTTCAATTAGATATATACCAACAAATAAGAAGGAATAATGTGCCAATTTCACATCTTGCCCTTGATGAAAAATAAAAAATAAAAAATAAAAAGCCTGGCTGAAAAGATGCTAATGATTTTTTCTCCTACAGCACACGGGCAGTGGCAATGTATTCATTTTCTAGCTTTATACTTTCATCTTCAGTGTCCAGATAATACTGGATGCAATATGAAAATGTGACCAATATAATATTTACTGTTGCCTGCTTCCTCCTCAGCCCAAGAACTTTCAGGAAAATGAGACATGACATTTTGTGCTCTGTGTATTAATTTTAACTTGGACCCCCTAAAAAAGCAAATATGTCATTAAATACAGAGACATCTTATGAAAGTATCTATGGCTTTGATGGAAAAGGTATAGCATTCTGTTGATGTTATTCTTTGGATTTCTTTTGCTGGTAATCAAGGGGTGTCTCTACATTAAGCAAAAAACCCACATCCTTACCAGGGCTTTCTGCTTTCAGTTTCTTTGTGGGATTAGAATGGGCTTCTTTACATGGCAGACACAGGAGTTGAATCGAGGGAGTGCCTCCTTCCCTCCTTGGCATGTGTGCAAAGGAGCTGGGGGGAGTCTTGTTTTCATTGCTTAACTTGTGCTGTAGTGTTTCCTCACAACCCCCAGGAAAGCTATGACTTACTTCTGAGTAGACATAAGAGCACACTGTAAGTCTGCAACCTTCAGCACACTTACTTGGGAGTCAGCCCCATTGACCTTAATGGGGTGCTCTGAATCAACAGAGGATGTTGATTCTGAGCTTGGTGGGGTGGGGGATTAGATCTGTCACCATTGCAGGGAAGCGTTTTACCCTCTTCTCCCTCCAATCAGCCTGTGATAGAGAAATGTGCTCAAGCATTTACATGGCAGATACGTGGTTTGAAATGAGGAAAGTCCTTCCTCGGCGAGTTTATAGTGCTATGCCAGCATTACACACTGCTGATATGGCGCCATTAACTTTTACTATTAGCTTATCTCCAATCTTTTTGAAAGCCAGATAAAGGGGGAAATGTGTGGGAGACGTCCTGGAGGTTAACGATGTCATGTAAAGGACCCCCAAAATTCCATGAGTGACCAATCATGAGCATGCCATAAATTGCTCGCGTAGAGACACCCTAGATGAATTGCAAAGGAATTCAGATGGAAAAAAATGCTTACAGAAAATCAAAGCAAGTAAGCAGTAACTAATTATCCATTGTTTTCAGTGGTGAAACTAGTCATTTAATTCTTGTGGCAAGTTCCCAATTCTACACCACCACCACGCGCGCACGCACACACACTCTGTGTCTAGGTGACTTAAAAATTGTGGACCTTTAAGAGTGCTGCTGCTAAAGCTATCACATGCCTTTTCCCTTCCCGCAGTACCAGATGGATGAATGTGCCGTATTGTGTTAGACTGCCGGCAGAGGGGCAATTTGAAATGGCAAGGATGACAGTCTGCCTGACCTGCTGCCCGTACTATGCCTCTAACCAAGCAGCTCCCTGGCTTTTCATACAGAACCTTGAAAACGTGCTTCATCATTCTATACTGAAGAGAGGCCATGACATAATTCAACCTATTTCAGTAATGCCATGATCTTGGGTGCGAATTTTGTGTCCCTGCCCAGGTTGCATTGAAGACAGATGCCCTTAGCGTCCTACACTGCTGACACTACTGGCTGCCTTTATAGGACTCAACATCATCCACTCCCTGAGACTTCCAGCCCCTTCTTCCTTTGCTGGTGCTAATTAGGTTGGAGCCTTTTTGTATATAGGTTCATCTAAACCTTCTCCATATGAAGGCAAGGACCCAAATTAAGGGAAATGGGCCAATTCTCCATTGCAATACTTCTGAGTATTTCCTGTCTGCGAGTTTAAGAAATGCCAAGGGTTGGAACAATGGGAACCAGAATGAATTCTGCTCTCAGCGATTTAAATAAAATTTATAAAGGTAATCCTTAAAAAGAAAATCATCAACAAAAATTGATTGATTTAAAAAACAAAACAAAAAACCCTTCTTCTTTAGACACACTAAGGCTAGACACAATGTTTGGAAGAAATCCAGAACAGCCCATATTTTCTCCACCATCTGTCAACAGTAACTTCTCTTGCTGAGAGAGAGCTTAGAGACAAATGCAGGATCCCCAGTAAGTATTAAGCAATCAGATCTTTTTTCTTTCTTTCTTTTAATTGCAAAATAATATGACAGTAGTGGTGGGGACATTCAAAAGGCTGATGCTTCCTTTTTAGAGCTGTAGGAGGGGGGGGAGACTGGAGGGGGGATTCTAGCGTGTTATGTTGGAGAGGGACTGTCAGCCTGGAGGTGGATTTCCTTGGCTTTTATCAGCTGGAACTGCCACCCTGTCATTATTTAAAGGTGGATTTGGATGTGATTAATTCTGAGAGAGGCCAGAGACTTTCTCGATATGGATTTGCTTCAGACTAAAGCCCAGGAGGCTTGGCAATGAAGATAAATCAGCAATGTAGTCTGGGTTGTACATGCCAGCAGTCAGGATTTGGCCCCCGGCCCCTCAGGTCTGGGCCTCTTGTCGCTTGGCCATTAAAATCTATGGGCCATAGAATCTGGGGTGGTGGTAGCAATGCAAATTCTCACAGCAAAGTTGTGCGGTGCTCCAGGACTTAAATCAGGAGCGTCAGGATGGTGTTGAGCCTGGGATGTGGTCCAGGTGGACACATGCAACAGAATGAGGAGGTCAGATTCTGAAGTGATGGATTGACTGTTCCACTTCAAACAGCAGGGGTGTGTTTGTGTGGGGGGCACCATTTTGTAATGCTGTCATGAGTTCAATAAAGAATGATGCTGATGTAGAAAAGCATCGTGGAGAAAGGTTCTTGCTCAGCCCCGCTGTACTTGTTTTCTGGTAGTAGGCAGTTGTTGTTTTTACAAAGGAGAGTACTAAAAAAAAAAAGTCATCCCCCACCTGATATCTGAAGAGGCATAGACCATTCTGTCACTCCAGCAATACATTTATGCCTGAGCTCCCTGGGACTGCGTATGTTCCAGAGGGCACAGGTATGTATTGCCGGCAGGCAGAAGGAAGCTTCTGGACTGCCTAGGGAGGGTGTTTCCACCAGCAATTTACTCCAAGCTGGCCGCGTGTTGAGGATACATGACATCGTGGCCATCCAGCAGCCACCCCGGAAAAAACAGATTTTCTGAGACTGCTTAAGTCTGCTTCTTTTCCTTAATCCAGGTTCTCTCCGGTATAGTTGCTGTGTGCCCCAACCCCTGCATTTACCTCGGGTATGCTAGCCCTGCCCATGGGTGTGCCTTTCAGCATGACCCCAGTCAAGGGTTGTTTCCTGTGTGTTTCCCGTCCCTTCACAAACCCATTAGCGTCTCCTCAGAAGCAACTCCCATTGTGTTCAATGAGGCTTGCTCTTGAAATGCAGGTGCATCTGGCCTTTCAGGGGAGAGGGGAAGCCTCTCTTATTGGTTGAGCAGCCCCTGCCAGTCAGATGATGTCCACTCCAACCCCCACCCCCACCAGGAAGTATGTTCTGTGATTTTTACTGGTGCGGAGAACCTGCTTGTGGAGCCCCGCATGGACCACAGTGCAGCAAAGCTGATTCCTTTTAAAATATTCGGTACTCCCGTATTCGCTTCTCCTTCCGTTGTCATGGAAACATGACCCATGTCAGCCTACCCTAAACTGGTGACCTCCAGATGTGCTCCCATCACCCTCCAGCCAGCATGGTTTTGACTATAGCCTCAGCCTACCTAACAGGGCCAGACCTGAATGGGGGCAGGGGGAGAAATGTCAGATTTACTAATTGTATGGATTCCCTGACGTACACAGAAGCCATAAGTAACCAGCTTTAATATCAGATTATGAGTATTATTACAATATTTTTGTATTAAGAGACAGGAATGGCTGACTATATAGGTCCTAAATATTGGAAGATTGCAATGCTTGTTAACTTGAAGTATTTGTTATGTTGCATAGTATATGGTTTTGCTGGTTATGTTTTTTGGGCGGGGGTTGTAAGAAGAGATTGTTCATTGTTTTTTGAAAAATGATCACATAGATCATTTGGTAGATCCACAGGTCCTTGATCACGCTCATTCTACAGTAGCATCTCAATATATTCACAATATATTTAAGCACACTGCAGCTAGACCAACCATAATTGGTAGTTTTAATCCAAATCACTAGAGAGTTTCCACAGATTAATAACCTCAGTATAAAAATCATCATCTTGTACCTGAGGGGGAGAACTAGCGGCCTCCTGGAAAAAGGTCAAATGCTTTGAACATAGAGGAGGGCAGTGAATTTGTGTTGTTTAAGGAAATAGGATCAAATTACTACAAACTGCACTGTGTGTATTGTTGTAATTTGCAAAAAAATTGAAAAAGCACAGAAGTAGGTCAGTAACTTCACACTTTTCCATCCTTCAGCACAATCGTTTAATGTTAGCACTATTCTAAATGAAGTGAACCTCGACCAAATAAAATGGAGGTAACAGAGCTCTCTTTGACAGGCTTGTAATCTTGAAATCTAGAGCAGGCCTGCAGACATTCTGGCTCACCAGGCCAAAGGAAGCCCACCAGTCATGGATTGTGGCCTGCCAAGTGCTCGGTGATCCTGGCTATCCAGCAAAACCAGGAGATTTGCCAAGCCCCTCTTGTGCTGCCAAACATGGCTAGTGAAAAATAAAGCATTTGCGCTAAATGTGCACTGATGTTCACATAACATTAAAAGTGACTGTGACACCGTGGCATCACCTCCTCTCGATTATAATTCTCTGTCATGAACATTTGTGCATGAAGGGGGTGTACTGGATGAACACCAGTGTGGTATTTGAGCAGAGGTGGGGAACCCGTAACCCTCCAGATGATGTTTGACTCCATGAGCCCCAGCCAGCGCGGTTAATGGCCAGGGATGGTGGGAGATGTAGTACAGCATCATCTGCAGCACCACGGGTTCCCCAGGTTAGAGAAGGGGTGTTGAACCTCAGGGCCGCAAGCCAAGTCGACTGTGCCTGGGGTCCCTGTTTGGCCCTCCGGGGTTCCCCAAATGGCCATGCCCGCTTTCCCCCAACCACTGACCAATTGGTAGTTTCCCATTCTAAAAGGTTGACATGCCTCCCCTAAGACTTAGCTAGTGGCAGTAAGAGCTTTAAGCTAAAATATGCTGGTGTTTTGGGGTATTTAGCTCTGCCCCCTTTCGCCTTCAGTCCTGCCAATCACTGGAATAAGGTCCCCAAGAGCTTCTCCAAAATTGAATTCGGCCCTGACACCCCTGGGTTTGAGTGTCAGACTAGGACTGGGGAGACCTAGGTTCAAATCCCCATCCAGTCATGATGCTCACTGGGGGACCTTGTGCCAATCAGTAGCCTACCCTACCCCACAGAATGGCTGTGAGGATGGCATTGCAGGGAGGAAACTATGCATGCCACTTCTCTGAGCTCCCTGGAGGAAAGACAGGATATAAATGCAATAAAATAAAAAAAATAAATAACACTCGTGCAGGCCTGAACAGTTTGTGATCCCTCTCATTCAAGCACGGTATAAGCTCAGAGAACCTGGATACATTTTGCGTAAAGGTGATGTTGCAACCTGTCTGCAAGGCCCACATATAGTGGGAATAGGGGAGGGCAGAGGAGGAATAGGAAAGGAAAGGACTGGTTCTCGAAGACTTTGCCTTGATGGTACAACTTCTGTTGCCTTTAGTGCCTTCTGCAAGCCAGCATTATCAGACCAAACAGAAGGAAGATGCAAAGTTAGCAGCCTAGCCCTGTCAAAATCTGAAAAACGATGCTGTCAAAACACGGGATCCAATAAGCCAAATGCAGCCCATCAGCCATGTATGATGTTCCACCAGGCAGTAAACCTTTGAGTGTTCACTACCTGCCTGGGACTGCAGAAACAGGGTTGTTAACAGGGCCGTCCCTACCATTAGGTAAAAATGAGGTGGTTTCTTCAGGCAGCAGATGCTAGGACGCAGCAGCGAGGTGTTGGAGGAGAGAGCTGTGTGCCATGTGGCCTGCCCTGCACTCAGAAAGCTAGCCTGCTGCCTGCAAGCGCAGTTGAGGACACTGTCCCATCATCAGTGCTGAATAAAGATTCAGCTGCTGGCCCTGTCGGCTTTTATACAGGGAATGAGAGGGGGAACCATCTTATTCTTCACCTCAGGCAGCAAAATGTCTTGGGACAGCCTTGGCTGTCAAATACCTGCAAGGCTACTCTATGTAGTTGGCACAGGCTGCGCTTGGCTTGATGGGTGCAACTTTATGGGCCTGCTAACTCCATGGCTGCTCCAGGTACGTAGGTTTCTTTTCCCTCCATAGCTCTTTGAGCTATTGTTTAGGCTTGAACAGACAAGAAAGAGGAGGTTGGGGGCAAGGAGGCAGAGTTCCCAGTGGAGCTGTTTAATTGTATGGCTGTGTTTTCCTGCCTTCCCTCTTTCTCCCCCCCCCCCCCCGCTTGCTGCCAGCTGGTGCTGAGGCGCGCCTTGTTTTCTTCCCTCTCTCCTCCCTCCCGACATTCTTTCAGTTGAGGTTGTCTCTCTCATCCACTAACTAATGTGGCAGCAGCAGCTGGCTTCTCCAGCCGAGAAGAGTGGCTCCTTGACCAACTTTCTCCTTTGCAGCTCACCCACACAATCTCCATTTACCTTTGTGTTGTTAACAATGTGATTTTCTTGGAGTGTTTCAGTGCCACCCCTCCTCCCCCCACCCTAAATCCTTTCTCCTCTTTCAGTTCTCAGTGCTTATAATTGCATACATCTTCAGAAGGAAAGAAGAACATACGTTTCTCTTCCCCACCGCCACCACCTGTGTGACTCTAAAGTATATTTCTAGAAGAACAGCGCCTGTGGAATTTTAAAAGAACAAACAAACGGCAAGATTAAAATGTTTGCCATTTTTTAATCTCCACCGCACCCAACATTTACAATTAGATCCTCATCTAATACTGCACCTCCTTGAGAAGATTCTGTTCAGCTAGAGCAGTGAGCTGAATTACTGTCATCTAGCAAGTTGTTCAGTAGACCATGGGAGGGCAACTTCTTCTGCTAGGCCTAATGCAGCCTGCAGACGCTGCCCATCTAGCCTGTGGAGGCCTGTGGAGGCCTCCTTGGCCCCGCCCACTCCCATCCCCAAGCCCTGCCCCCTGTTCAAGCCCCACCCTCTGGCCACCCTAGCAGGCCACTAGGGGCTTTTGGAAACGGTGAGAGAGGAATCCCCTTATCTGTGATTAGAGAGAACAAGGGTATTCCCCCAGGGGAGTGGTGGCTGTGCACCTGTCCAGCATTTGCAGGTATTCTCGCAAGGACCAGACAAGTGGGCTTTGCTCATCCTTTGCCTTCTATTCAAAAATTGTATATGTGTGTGTGTTGGGGGGGTGTTCATAAGCACATGGCTGGCCACAATATGTGGCTGGTGGGCTGAGTTTGGCTGTAGGGGGGCGGGGATGTCACACGTTGTGCAGGCCTATCATGAACCATTGGGCAGACGCATCAGTTTGTATCTGCTGATGATATAGCCCCAAGAAAGTAGATTTGCACCCATCACTTTATTTCCATTTCTCTTTGAATATTGTCATAACAAATTCTTCTGATGTTTCTCAGGTAACAACAGAGCCAAATTCAGTAACGAATCTAAACATTCTGTCAACCACAGAGTTATTTTCTTAAAGTTAGAACGGCTTTACGCAGTATGTATGGTGTATAGATCCGAGTTAGACACACTGTGCTTGCCCCATCGGAGTGATGCTGTGCCCACTGGCACCCCTAGGCACATCTCCTGCTATGTCCCCCCGGTAGCCCCCTGAGGGAGGGATCTGTCTACTCCATTCCCCTGAGGGAGGAGAGGGGCAGGTGTATGACTCCCCTGGCTTCAAACTGTATGGACTGCAAAGCTATGTTCTGGTTAGAGAAGTCTGAACCTAGTGGCTGAAGCAAATGGACACATTTAAATGAATTAAAATCAATGAATGCATTTTAAAAACAAAATAATCCAAAGTGTACACCCATAGGGGCCCCTTAGTATGCATGCCAAGTTTTAGGTGTCTAGGTTTCATAGTCTTGGTGCTACAGCACTGACAGATGGGCAGATTTAAATTAATCCCCAATTTATCTCCACCTAGGAAACAATACTGTGTTCCTCCATCCTTTCCCAAGTAGCAGAATATCCTCTATGGCAGCAGTTTCCTTTTGTCAGGAGCTGTCAGGGCTAGAGCTTAAGAATATGGATTTTTGTGCTACTGCGCTGTGGGATGAGCAACCCAGGACTGCAAGCTACAAGATTCCTCAAGCTATGGTGTCCTCTCAGACTCCAGAGAGACTCTGTCCACTATGTGGGCATCATGGCTCAGGAAATCTTGCAGCCTACAGGCAGCCCATAGGTTTCCTCTAATGTGGTAAGGCTATAAAGTAGGGGTAAGCAAACCTGGTGCTCTCCAGATGTTTTGGATCTCAATTCCTGTCACCCTAGCCAGCATGGCCAAAGGCAGGGGATTATGGGAACTGTAGTCCAAATCATCCAAAGGGCACCTGGCTGCCTACCCTGGCTGTAAAGGCATCCTGCCCACTTGGTTTTCTTTTATGACCCTGTACTAGGGCTACAAGGAAAATATAAAAGCATACCTTAATTAACTAATGCCTGCTGCTTTCAGCCATATCTAAGAAAGCTTTTCCAACCCAGCTTTCCTGGAACATTCCCTGCCAGACAAAACAAGTTTGAGTCTTGCCTAACAGATGGGTATGGCTCATGTTCTAGCTGGTGTCAGGTTGCTTCCAGATGGAAGGCTCCTATCACTAATAATCAAAAGGCGTTGTGCAGCTATTCCACCTCTTCTTCCTCAACTTTTTCCAGTTTGTTTTTAAAAGACAGAACAAGTGATGGGAAAACCTGGGAAGGCTACAAATTGAAGATGATAAAATCTGTGTGTGGGGGGGGGGCTCATAAAATTCTGTAAATGAGATGGCATGTTTGCACAATAAAAGCCTCATCTGGAAACACCCTTAGACCCAAAGTATCCAACTAATGTTTATTGTGAATGACCAACCACTTCAAGCCTACAGAGGCTTAGAATAATAGAACAGCATGGATCATGATAATACCCCCTCCTCAAGTCTTGCATCAGTATTACAGGGTCATGAGACTCCAATGTTGTGAACTTGAAGAGGATGGCAGCTACCAAATAGAGAGCAGATTCTAAGCCCTAAACTAAACAGTACCGCTCATGTATTGCTGTCATTAAAAACAGGAGCCTCATTTCCCCCTCTCTTCCTCATCACATCTACTAATATAAAACATTTGGCATGATGTCATTGCATTGTGAGTTTCCCCACCTAGTCCATTGGTCATGCTGCCTGTGCATGATGGGAGTTGTAGTCCCACACATCTGGAGGGCACCAGGTTGGAGAAGTCTGCTAAGTGATTCTGCAGGTCTTGGCTGTTCTGGTTGGATTGGATTAAATTCCAAGCCAAGTACAAGGTGGGGTGCTCCTCAAAAGATGATGGCTGATTATTTTTACACAGCTAAGATGACATTTTGCCAGAGGCCTAGTCAAAGGCCAGCAGAGGCAAGCAAGGAACCGTCCCATGGCAGATTTTTCAAGGAAAGGCAAAGTCCTCTTCCTCTAAGCACTGAAAGCTGGAAAGGAAACAGCACTTGAAGGGCAAAGGAACATGTTATTTCCACATTTAGTCACAGTGACAATCAACAAGAGGAAGCCTAAAGTCAAGTTTAAGCAGGTGCTTCCTACACATATAATTGGTTCCTTTGTTTATTGTCTGGAGAGGACCAAGAATAAGTTCTATGTCCAAGACAGGGACCTATGCTTGTGATCCACCAAACCAAATACAGCACCCAGTTCCTGCTGCCTGCCCGGGACTGCAAAAACAGGAGGCACTAACCCCTGGCACATGTGCCGAAAGAGCTGCGTTCAGCTTGGTGGGTCACAAGCAGTGAATGCCTGGTCAAAGATGGTGTGGGTTCATGGAGAAGCCTGAACTGCATGCTCAGTTTATTTGCGTGAAATAGGGGAAAGAAAGGACAAGGTGAAAAGGTGGGTGCTATCCCACTTTATAGCCAGTGTGGTGTAGTGGCAAGAGTGTTGGACTCGGACTTGGGAGATCCGGGTTCTAGTCCCCACTCGGCCATGGAAGCTCACTGGGTGACTTTGGGCCAGTCACAGACTCTCAGCCCAACCTACCTCACAGGGTTGTTGTTATGAGGATAAAATGGAGAGGAGGAGGATAATGTAAGCCGCCTTGGGTTCCTTGCAAGAGGAAAAAAGGCGGGGTATAAATGCAATAAATAAATAAATAAAATAAGGATGCTTCCAGATGAGGATTCGTAGGATTTTACAGGGGTCCAATCAGTCTGACCCTCGTCATAACCCTCCGCGTCTTCCGCCTTTTTCTTACTGTCTAAAAATCTGTTCAGGAGAAAAAGATGGAATGGCTGCACAGAGCTTCTTAACGGTTAGTGCTGGACCCCAAGACTGATCAAAGTGACGAGGAAGCGGGGCTGGAGCTTCTGCAGCCACTCAGCTCTGCACTGGGCTTCTGATGTAGGCTAAACAGGACTATTGTCTCCTGCAGACCTGCTTGGCTGGTCACAAGTCTGTGTTTGGCTTAGGGCCAGCCGAGCCCAGCACAGCCCATTGTGGCCTTCCAGGTGCATGGTGTTCCACACACCCCGTCTGTCTTCCCAATCCCAGACAGGCCAGAAAAACAACATTATTGACCTCCTGGTGGGCTGGCTTATGTGACCAGAGGGCTCTGTTCAGCTGCGGGGGCCCTCGCAACCTGCTCTATAGTATCTTCAGTAAGTGATTTGCAAATCATAGTTCTTGTTGCCAATGGCAAAGTTATCTGCAGAGTCTATGCAAAGCCACACTTTGATTATTATTGTCCCTTTCTGAGCTCTGTTCTTTCTGATTTGATAAGCCATTCAGTATTGGGGAGGGGGGGATAGTAATATTAGCATGAAAAGAGAAATCAATAGGAAGAAGAGTTTAATAAAAACAAAGCAAAAATCCACTTTCTTATAACTTTAAGTAATCTTGCCTGAGGTTTAGTATTTTAGCAAATCCAATCAGAAAAGGAATCAACAGTATCTTTTTCACAATTCAAAGCCCACTGAAATATTTCTTTCGATTTTCTCTTAGTGATTCATGCGATCATCATGATAGACTATTGAATCTTGGCACAATGGAGGTTAGCTTCTTAACAACCCTGCAAGGTAAGACAAGTGCTACTCGTATCTTACAAATGGGGAATGGAGGCATATGGAAGATTAAGTGCCTCACACAAAAAGCAAATTACTGAGTACAACCTTTGACAAATACGCTGTTAAACCCTTAGTGTTTACGTATACCTCTTAGCTCTATGCTTTCAATGCACTCTTTTACAACTGACAGACCCATTCATATAGAGTGTGCTCAAACAGTCTACTGTACAAACACACACACACACACACACACACACACACACACACACAGTATTGGGCTGGGCTCACTGATCATCCTCCAATATGAGTCTGAGGAACCAATAAGCCTATCACCAGAGGTGTGGTTCTGCTGCAATTTCCATGAGAGTTCAAGAACCAAGTACAGAGGTGGACACAGAAATTAGCTTCCAGAGAAGCTCAGCTTTCATTTAAAAAGAACAAGCTTCTAGCCCCTATGGTTGCAATGTCATACTTGAAAATGAATTATCAATGCCTGGTAAAGTGACCGAAGCCAGGGGGGTGATTGAATAAGTTTGCTTCCATGCTAGCCATGCTCCCTAAAGGTGGCATCATTTGTTCACTCTGTTATTATAGAGAATTCAGATGATGTCGCTGCCAAAGTATTGGATTCCAATGTTTTCTGTGTTGTCTCCCCATTTTTTAAAGAGGCCTGGTTTGTGGTGATTTTTCTGACTTAAAACACAGTTGTGGCTCCAGCTTGTGGACTGTGGACCGGCAAAAAGGTATTGATGTACTTGGCAGGAGGAGTGGTCTGTGAGACAATTTGTGCCATGATGAATTTCTCCAGCACTTGCCTTGTATTTCCTGGTTGCACTCTCTTTACGTGTTCCGCTATGCTCTTCCTTCTCCCATAACTTAAAAAATGTGCACAAATAAAAACTAAAAACAAAAGCATTGTTTTCATTAAAGTGCAGTTGTGCTAATGAAAATACAGTGTAAAAACTGAACGAGCAAATGGTAGGATTGCTGTGACTGATAGAGTCACATAGAGGCTGCTAGAAGAACAGGAAACTTCTAATCAAAGGGCCCATGCCAAATGTGCACCTCTGATGACTGGGACTTTATTCTTAGTAAACATGCTTAGGATCTTTCCCCTGGGAGTGTGCATTACAGGATTTTTATGGGGAATGTAACACTACATTACATAACGTGAAACCACAGTCATAATCCAATGTGCCAGTTTTGGACAAGGGGCCTGTTTCCACAAACAATTTACACCCAGCAAGCTGTGTGTTGCAGTCGTCAGGGATAGATGACATTGTGGCCATCCAGCAGCCACCCTGGAGCTTATCAGGGAAAAACCGGAGACTGCTTAAAGTCTGATTCTTTTCCTCAAGTTGGGTTCTCCCTGATATAGTTGCTGTGTGCCCCAGCCCCCGCATTTAGCTCAGGTATGCTAGCCCTGCCCAGGGGTGTGCCTTTCACCGTGACCCCAGTCAAGGGGTGTTTTCTGTGTGTTTCCCATCCCTGCACAAACCCATTAGTTTCTCCTCAGAAGTCACTCCCATTGTGGTCAATGAGGCTTGCCCTCTGAATGCCCACATCAGTACTTACAGAGATCCCCCTCAATTGAAATGGCACATTTTAAAGCCCAATTCCCTAATTGCAGTAAAGCGTGATTTCAAGGCTCTGATTCTCCATCGTTTGCTTTATTGCCTTAGGAAGTAACTATTTCGAGCCTTCGTTATAGAGATCCTGCAGGTTAAAATGGGGGCTGGTTTCTGTCTTTGTGTTTACTGCTCTCTTTCCCATAACAAACCCATTACTGTCTCCTCAGAAGTAACTCCCATTGTGCTGAATGAGGCTCACCCTCTGAATGCCCACATCTGTACTTACAGAGATCCCCCACAATTGAAATGGCACAGTTTAAAGCCCAATTCCCTACATGCGATTAAGCGCAATCTCAAGGCTCCGATTCTCCATTGTTTGCTTTATTGTCTTAGGAAGTAACTACTTCACAGCTTCATTACAGAGATCCTGTGCAGTATCGGTTTGGTTAGAAAGGGGGCTGTTTTCCCATCCCTGTGTTCTCCCCCGCCTCTTTCCCAGCGCAAGCATATGTGTGTCTACTTAGAAGTAACACCCATTGTGTTCAATGAGCCTTGGGGCTCGTTGAGAGGCTTGTCTTACAAATGTGCACAAGGGAAAGTAACTACTTCACACCTTTCTTATGGAGCCGGGGGGGGGGGGAGCCTCTCTTATTGGTTGAGCAGCCCCTGCCATTCAGATGACGTTCACTCCAACCCCCACCCTACCCGCAAGCAAGTTATGTGAAGCCACTTAGAATGATGCGCCCTCGTGGAGCCCTGCCCGGACCAAAAGCAGCTCCTACAAAAATGCAGGTGAGCCACTCCTCCCTTCTCCTTCCATTGTCATGGAAACCGGGCCAAGCGTATGATGGCATCTTAACTCCAGGTAGCTCGGGATGAAACGGATTACCTAGATCATTTTGCTGTAAAAAATAGTAATATATTTTCTAAGCAAAAATAATAAAATGAGTATCTGTAACCATGTACATGCCCAGTCAGCCACACCCAGGCTATAAAATGTTTTGTAAAAATAAGAAAGAAGGGATGCTGTAGTGAGCATGCTGGCCCAGGTGCTGATGGCGGGCCTGTTTGCTGCTGCCCCCATCGCCTTCCACTCTCTGGGTGGTCACTTGGGGGTCTCCTGGGCTGTAGGCCCATGGACTTTAGCCCAAGGTCCAGTCCTAGCGGCACCACTGACTGGGAAACAGACATGACACTGCACCTCTTGATGATGCCATGTTACATATTGTGTTCAATTAGATGTTATGAAGAAGATTTGGGAAAGAGACATAGATATGTTATTCTTTTTTTCCTTTTAAAACATGTCTGCCCCCAGATTAAAAACATCAAAATATATTAAAAATAACAAGATAAAATCAACTACATAGATAGAGCAATAGTGGCATCAAGTCTATGTCTCTCTCACTGTCTAGCTCTGCTTTAGTCTTTAATGTGTTGTAACTTACGTTATCTTGGATTTGCCCCCCTCAGGATATGGCTATCCCATTTATGGTATATGATAAGTGAACAGATTATAAAGTACAGTGTATTCAACATTTGTAGAAATTGGATGTGTTTATGGATGGAAAAAAGGCATCCATGCTGGAATTTGAATTAATTATCACCTCTTCCTTAAGTTAGCTGGCAGATAACTCAAACTCTTCATTAATTACTTCCTTAACTCCTTCAAACCCAACAAACTTTTGGCATGCAGCCATCAGTCACCAACTGTTCACTTTGAAATATGTATGGCTTATGCCTGTAAAACATTATTGAGCAAATAAGCTTCACCAAAAAAGGATCTGATTCCAGTCAACTGAAGCTCACATATATACTCAGATACACTTACAAAATCATGAAGAGTAACAGTGCAAGACAAGAGAAACTGTACATATCGTTCCAGCAAATCTGCAACTAGCATGCTGATGACAGGCACCCATTTCTATCTCTCCTCTTAATTAAATCCGGATATAGCTGTGGAGGTACTGAAGTGGTACCTGGGGATCAGTAATGGACTGGATTAGGGCCAATAAACTGAAGCTGAACTCAGACAAGCCTGTGATACTGCTGACGTATAGTTGGTATGGCCTTGGAGATTGTTTTCAGCCTGATCTGATCCCCCTAAAAGACCAGGTTCACAGCGCGGGGGTGCTGTTAGATCAATCATTATTGTTGGAAGCCCAACTGACACCACCCCCGGCACAAAGCCTGGACAGAGATAGCCAGGCCACAGTTATCCATGCTTTAGTAACATCACATCACTCATGAGCCTAACCTACCTCATGGAGCAGTTGTGAGTGTAAAATAGGATAATCCGATATACATTGCCCTCAGCTCCTTGGAAGAAGGTTAATATAAAAGTGTGAAAGACAAATTGTATGGCCCTAATCTTGTCATTTTGCCCAAGCACTTGGCTCAATGGGATGCTGGTTTATAGTCTGTTTCATCGAAGTTTTACTTATGACGGTTTCCATTCATTCATTCATTCATTCATGTATGTAGCCCTATCAGGCATTCTGGTATTGGATATGATACGCAAAGAGGGGGACCGTGCTAGCCACACCCCTTCCATTGTCACATCAGTATTCCGAATCATATGACGAGCCCCCACAGGTAGAGCCCCCACTTCTTCACAAAGTCACGTTCCATGTGTACAGGGTGACAAACATGACAACAGGGGGAGTGGGACTTGTGCGCTCCCCCTCCTTATGTATTTATTATACCCAATGTCAGAACATCTGAATAGGGCTTATCTATCTATCTAGTCTATATTTCCAATTTTAAACCTATCACAAAATAGCAACATTTATCCTGAAACTAAATGTTTAAAATGACTAAGCCCATAATCCAATTTACTTGTTCCAGTGCAATTTAAATTGAAATATATCTTTCTTCAGTCTTAAAGGTGACACAAGGACAGAACTTGTGACAGCTCATAATACTACACAGGAAAATAATATTAGAACATCTGAGGATGTCCCTTCACAGAAATTCCACGTTATCTAGAGTGGTCAAAATCCTAGTGCTGTATTATTTGTATAGCTAAATTTGGTTCACAGATGGAAAACCTTGGGTACTTCCAGACAAGTCTTTTATCATGCCATTCCCCTGCCTCATTCACTGAATTTGGGGGGAAGGGAGGGGTCCAGATAATGATGTCTTCCTCTCTTAATGGTCCATGTTTTCCCATCATTTCTTCTGTCTTTTTTCTAACTATGGAAAATAAGGGAAAAAAGATGGAAGAGCTGCATGATGCCTTTGGATTGTTAGCACTAGGGCCTCTCCATCTAGAAACACCCCTTATTAAGGGAATTTTCCACACATGAGTCTTAAAACCTGTTTTTGTCTCAGTTTATTAATACACTAGCAAATGGACCCTGCTTTGCACTGGTTGGACTGGCTCTTAATTTGATACAGTGAAGCCTTTGAGCAAAGCTTCGCAGGTGTCAGAGCTGGACATATTGTGTTTTCCCGTTGGAGTGAAGCCACGCCTGTTGACACCCCTAGACGTGGCCTCTGCCATGGTGCACCCTTATAGCCCCCTGAGGTGGTGGTGTCTTCCACTCCATTCTCCTGAGGGGGGCTGACCCACAGTAGTGGAAGGGGGGAGTCATGTAACTGTGCCTCGCAGACTACTCCCCCCGGCTTCAAGCTTTATCAACTGGAAAGCTATGTGCTGGTTCTGGAAGTCTGCCACCTAGTGACTGAAGTTGGTACTTCAAACATAGAGACACATATAACTTAATTAAAATTAATTAATGCATTTTAAAAACCAAATAACCCCGTGGTGCACACCCCTATGCTTTCCTTATTATGCATGCCAAGTTTCAGGTATCTAGGATTCACAGACAGACCATACATCCTCTTTTATATTATAGATTAAGGGAGTGGATGGAAGGATAAACTAGGCTGGTTTCCATGTTTCCTTGATCTAAAACCTCTCTCTTCTGTTTTTTTCATCTGTATTACAAGTGTTCATATAAGTAAGATGTCATACGAAGCCACCATATACTGGGCCAGGTCACTGGTCCATTTAGCCCAGGATTTTCAGAGTTGCAGGGAGAAATAAGTTGTTTTCAGCCTTCCTACCAGATATTCTTTTAAACTGGAGATGGTAGGAATTGAAGCTGGAAGAAACTGAAGCTATGAAGTGATTCATAGAATCACGATTCTATGATTCTAAGCTATTTCCCTATATTTCATTTATTATATTTTTAGTCCACTCAATAACGAGCATTCTCTGGGCGAATTCCATGATACTAGAAGTACAAAAGCATCATAGACAATAATAACAATAATAACAATAACTGGTGCAGGAGATTAAAAAAATACGTTACAAAATATATATAAGAGAGCACTTAAAATTCTCAATCTAAACTGTAAAATCTAGAATCTAAAATACCTTAAATGCTTGGGAGAAGAGGAGTGTCATCACCTGGTGCTGAAAAGCTGTGGGTGCCAGGTGAGCCTCCTTGGCAAGATCAATCCATGAACAGGGTGCCACAGCTGAGAAAGCCCTGTCTCTCGCAGCCAGCAGCCTAACTTCATTCAGCAGAGGCATGCCATTGTCCGAGCAGGCACATAATGGAGGAGCTGTTCCTGTAGATACTCTGGGTCCAAGCTGTTTAGGGCTTTAAAGGTCAACACCAACACTTTGAATCCGGCCTGGAAACAGACTAGAAGCCAGTGCAGCTGACAAAGCACTGGCATGACATGAGCATATCAACCAGCCCTGGTTAGCAGCCTGGTAGCTCTGTTTTGGACTAACTGAAGTTTCCACACCATTTTCAAAGGTAGCCCCAAATACGAGACATTGCAGTAATCCCAGAGTGTGGCTAGCTGCTGCCAAGCTATCTTTGTCTAGATAGGGCCAACGTTGGTATATCAGCCTTAGCTGATAAAAAGGTGCTCCTAGCCACCAAAGGCACTTGTGCCTCAAGGGACAATGATGGATCCAGGGGCACCCCCAGACTGCATGCTTGATCATCCAGGGGGTGCACCCACCCCAGAACAGGTTGATTACCACTCAACTAACCACCCACTAACAGTACCTCTATCTTGTCTGGAGTGCACTTTGGTTTATTTGCCTTCATTCAGTCCATTAGGTTGCTCCGACACCGATTCAGGACATCCACTGCCTTACCTGAGATAAGATGAAAAGGAGAGGTAAAGCTGGGTGCCATCTGCATATTGATGCACCTCAGCCCACACCTGGGATAACCTCTCTCAGTGGTTTGATGTAGATGTTAAATAACATGGGTGGTGGTGGTGGTGCAGTAAAATTGAGCTCCTGGAACACAATAACACAATTGCCATGGAACTGAGCAGTAATACTCCAGCACCATTGCCTCATGGAAACAGCTATCCAAGTAGAAATGGGATGACTGTAACACAGTGCCCCCAACTCACAATTCAGACAGCCAATACAGGAGGATAGTATCAAATAGTACCAAAAGCCACTGAGCGATCCCAAAGAACCTACAGGGTTTTATATTCCATGTCTTTCTCTCAGCAAAGGTCATTCCACAGGACGACCAAAGCAGTTTCTGTCCCAAAACCTGGTCTCTAAAGCTGGATTTAAATGGATCTAGAAAATCAACTTCATCCAACAGTGCCTGGAACTGATTGGCAACTATGCACTCAAGCACTTTGCTCAGGAAGGGGATATTAGTAGCTGGCCTATAGTTGTCCACAAATTCTGAGGCCAGGTTATGTTTCTTCAGGAGTGGCCCAATTTCATTTCTTTCTAAGAGGTGTGTGTTCAAGTGTTTGCAGCTACTTTTTCTAGCTTTGTACTTTTTCATGGGTTAACTTTGAGTTCTGTCCACCAAATTCCAAGGTGGATTTCACCACAGACTGTAAGTTACCAGGGCTGTTTGGCTGGGGGCTCTCTGGCAGTGCAGCCCAGACACATGACTCCCTGTACACCTGTGGTTAGTTACCTTAGTTAAAGCCCTTCTTTGAGGCCATTAGGAGATGCTTCCATATTGCCTCTTGGTATTTACCTGAAACACAACGCATAGACCTATTACCAGGTTACCACATTACCCTTTCCTTCAACAGTGGTGGTCGGTGTAGTTCCACTCAGAGGCACAGCTTATTATGGAGTGCTGAATGATCATACTACTGGTACAACTGTGCCAGACATGCAGAATTATTTCAAACATTCTCCTAATAGCTCTGTGGAAGAGAAACACAAAACAAGCAACCTGGTATTTTTCCAAGTGATGAACAGGCGCAGTGAGAGAGAGAGAGAGAGAGAGAGAGAGAGAGAGAGAGAGAGAGTTCTTATCATAGACATGGTCCTGTATTATACCCACATGGAACCCAGTGCTGAAAAAATGATGGGAAATAATGTGTGTTTTTATAGCTGGAAAACACCTATCATTGCCTCTGATTAAAACAATCCAACTCCCAGTTTGGTATAGTCCTGACCACATACTGTACTAAACATATATTCTTACCTCTCCACTTAGTCTCCCAGTTTCAGAACCGAAACCCATTATTTCCCAAAGGTCATTTAAACACCTTCAGTGAAGCAACATAAAATTACCTCTGATGTGTGTTCTGAAATAGAACTCCCTTCTGCTTCTTGTTTTTCACAATCGAGTTGCCAGCTACCACGGCTGTTGGTAGTTTGTGTGTCAAACACACCACCTATGAGGATCTCTTTTTCTTTTGGAACATCGACCTTACAAGAGGATGAATAGGTAGGAGCATTTACAAAAAGAAGTAGTCATCATGGCCATAAAGCAGAAACACCTTAGCAAAATAATGGAGACATTCAGTAACAGCAAATGAAATGTGACCTTCTGGCTAGAAACCAGATGGGGACCCAATTGGAAAGCTTGAGAAAATTGGATCAGCCTCAATAGGCACCAAGTAAACACAAGAAGTGCAACATAGTATTATTAAGCATCATGCACATTTAATGCATAATTTTACTGCAGCCAATTTCATGCTACTGCCTCAAATGAGTCTGGACCTACTTCTGCCAGAGCAGTCCACCACCATCAGCATCTCTTAAAAGAATTGCAGGCCAGTAAACTGTTGCCGGCCCAATCTTTTCCTCATCCCATACTTTCTGCTTCATAAACTTTCCCAGCTCCCAGAAGCTTGTAGTGAGACCTCATCCTCGTCCAGCCACTCAGCTTTTGAAACACTAAACTGTTTTGGCAAAAGGCTTTCAGAGATGGGGTTGTTAGAACATTTCCATTTTATGCCACTGCAAGTGAGGCAGTGGACCTTTGCATCTGCAGAGCACTCCGTTGGCATCCCAGCCCTACAACAGGAGCTCCTGTAGTCTGTTACAGCAGCCTGGTGCAGATAGCTTTTCAGGCCCAGCAGATTAAAAATAAAACCCCACTCCTTCTGTGAGACAGTACAAATACGTGTCCTCTAACAGGATCCAGAAAGTCCACAGAAGAGGAGAAACTGTATAGCATGGGCCGGCAGCGTGTGGCCTTCCAGATATTGTGACCTACAATTCCCATCATCCCTTAAGACTAGTTATGCTGGCTAGGGCTGATGGGAGTTGTAGCATCTGGAGGGCCACAAGTTGCCCACCCCATCCCTACAGCTTACTACAGTAGACCTGGATTCATGCAAGATGCATGGCAAAAATACAAGAGGTGGAACCCAATGTAGCTACCAAGAAAATCCAAGATGTGATAGCTGATGGCCCCAAATTTTGGTGAGACAAAGAACTGGCCCACCCGTCAGCCCAGCCTATTAGACCCAACTTCCCACTCTCTCCTTTCCTCTGTTCTCTCTCTCTCTCTCTCTCTCTCATTCGCCGTTTCTGACACACACCAATGCTTCCTGTCCCTATGCTAGATTTGTACAGCCTGTGATCCACCGAGTCTGAATGCAGCTCATCAGATACTTGACTCTTCACTGCCTAGCCATCTGCAGTACCAGGCAGGCCTCAACACCAGGTGTTTATTTAACTCCTACTGGGCTACAATGCATTGCTGATGGCTGTGTTGGACTTGATCACAAGCTGTGCATCTTACCATCTTTGAGACTACTTTAAGGGCCAGAGCATACAGCACAGAAATGGCTATGATCCTGTGGTGGAGTGATTCCAGTATTGGCCATAAAATATAGAACTACTTATCACATGGATCACCACCATGTTGGAAATCTTTATACCCCTGCTGGCACCAGGAACATAGAGGCTCACAGTGTGATAACAGCAATCCACATGGTTATGTTTTCTGTATGTTATGAAGAGGATGGGGATGTTTTCAGTGGCATCCCCATGGGGAACATAGCATGTGTTTCAGCTCTCTGAGGTAAACACCGATCTCTCTGCATGCAAAGCAAACATATATCTACAAGCATCACATCACTGAATGTCCCACCATGCAACTGTTGCATGCCTGAGTGTTGGGAAAGGAACTTATATGGGCTGGGCTATGCAGCATTGGTGCAAAGGGCTTACCCACACCCTGCACATCAAATAGTGTTTAAATTGGTCTAAGACAGGGGAGATCAATCACTTTTGAACTGAAGGCAGGATTACCCACCCCCCAGAACCAAGCCAGGGGGCCAGATGACATCAAGGGGTGGGGCCTTGCCCCTGAAGCCCCTCCCCTCCCATGGTGTCATCCTCCCCACTTCCATTTTTCAAATAAATCTCCGTGCAGAGAGGCATAAAGCTCTGTGTCTCTCTTTGCATGGAGAAAGGGACTCAGTGGGGCCTACAGGAACCGACTCCTGCAAGCCCTAGCTGAGTTGGGCCGCTCCTTCCTGTGCCATCTGCATCCCCATTGAGGCACAAGCTGCACGGGAACTGGTGCAAGGGAATCTCCAGTTTATCTCTGATCTCTTGGACTGAGATAAGCTGGGGATTTCCCTTTGCACTGCAGCTTTGGGAGGGGGCAGAGACCACAGAGGGTGCTCAATCTTCTGTAGGCCAAGGTGGGGCCCAGCATGGGCCAGATTAGACCTCCCCTGGTCTAAGAGGTGTTTCACACATGCCTACTCATCACCTGATGACTGCAATGTGGGAAGGAGGAGGTGGTCATCACAGAAACACCACCACTGTTAGAACTTCCACAGTGCTTCGCATCACCTCAAGTCCAATGCTTTTCAAAGGAGTCAGTTCACACATTTTGCTGCCAGTGTGTATTCATTTCTCAGCTTCTCTGCTCTCAGTGACTTTAGACTTGATAACTCACAGCTGGATGTGTGAATTTGACTCCAATGAAAAGCTCAATGAGTGAGGTGAGGTGAAAGGTCTATCTGTGAGTCTACTCCTCAGGCTGAGTCTACCCCTACAGAGGAATGAAGTGGTAGCATCCTGAGCTGGTAGAGTGGGCTGTACCACTTCAGGCTGCTGGGGCAGGGGGGAGATCTCACCTTTGAACGCTCAGAAACAAAACTCTTCACACAAGTAGAAAACCAGCAGAGCAGTGAGAAGACTAGGGTAAAACTTTTCTCCCTGCTGTGCTAGTTTTTTTATTTACAGAGAGGTGTTTTGGTTTGGTTTAAATAAGGAGGGTATTCAATGAGTATCTACCATGGTAGGAATAGTCCATGCTATCATCTCAGAATTCTACCACTTCATTCTGAAGCTTGTGTTCTCCACACCTCAGACAGGATCCTCTACAGGTGAGATACATGCAGGTATTTCAGGGTCTCGTACTACAGCATCATTGTGAAATACTGCTCCTTGAAGAAATAATCTTCAGAAAGTTGCTTCACCAGATCAGCTCTTATGCTCTCAAAGATGATGAGGATGTTTTATTGAAACATGCTGGGCATTTTGTGAATAAATCATTTGGAGCAGCAGCTTGAGAGGCATGCATGCTCTGTTCTCCCTGCCACTCTCCAGGTACTCCTTTTTTTGCTCACATCTGTGATGACACATTCACACATACTAGTCATCACTGGATATTGCAGTTATCAAGTGATAAACATGACTTGTGAACCAGCCCCAAGAATACAGTAATGACGTGTAGAGCCCTGTGACACATATCATAGTTCACATATCGGAGGAGGTCACCACTTCTACCTATGGAACTGTGAAGCCCTCCTTTGCACATATAAGAGGTGTGCCCATAAATCAGCATTCCTGCTGATGGCAGAGGGAACAGCTAGGACTTTTTGCTTTATTTAATCATGCAGCTTCGTGTTCAGATCCCAAAGCAGCACAAGTGTGTTGCACAAAGAACAAAACCATTACCAAAAAAAAAAAAAAAAATCAGAATGAGGTTGAGGCAAAACTAGACAGTGAGCCTGAAGCCAGCAACAATGATTTATTTTAAGTGCATACATGCATCTTCAATAATGTTAGAGGCACGAATTACATTCCTAAACCTAGGAGATGGCTTTGCACATTTAAGGAATTATGAATGATCAAAATGCACTGTGCGTGCAATGCTTTCTTCTCCTTTTTCCTGCCAGTCAGGTTATTGAAGGCGATATTTGATTCAGGGGCATATTTAGAAAAATGCAAAAGCCATGCAATTTTTACTTAAAAAAAAGAAGAAGACATATGCTTCAAACATCCTTTGCTGTCCTTAAAAAAAAGACTCAGAATACCAGCATGATCATACTCATGAAAGAAACAGCAGCTAACACACATGAGAGATGGAGGAAAGAATAAGAGGCAAATAAAATATTTCAATGTCAGTCTTTTCAAGGAGCTGTAAACAGGAAGGAAATAGAAATGAAATATGCTGAGAGGCAGGTTGACAATTGTAGTGTTTCCATCTGAGGAAGAAGGAGACAGTGAGAGACTCAGTGTGATTTACAGTAGCACAGGGGTAGGCAAAAGGGAGATCTGAATCTATTGCTAGATCTCTGGGTGATTTGCAGTAGATTGGTAAGGGTTTCTGGCTCCCAACTGTTTAGCAATAGCAGCAACAAAATGACTCCCCCACCCATCCTAAATTATACCACTGAAATGAAGACAGCTTGGGGTAACCAGGTGTGGATTGTTGTATGGAAGGGTCATGAGCGCCCTTCAGTCCTGGTACGCAAAACAAATTTCAAGGCTCAGAATTCTATTGGGCAGTACAGAAATGAAATAAATAATAATAATACTTAATAATTCCAAGTGTATGTCTTTTGCGCCAGGCTCCAGTTGGTGGATCTCAGAGTTCTAGTAATTATCAGAAGAGATCCTGCAAGCCTGAAATCTGCCTACCCTTGCAATAAAGTCTTAAGGCTGGGAGCCTTCGGCTAAGACAGAGTGCTTTTCTGACCCACATAAGCCAGTAGGGTACCTCCTATATAGCCTGACCACATGGTGTGATGAAAGGCTTCTGAGCATATTCCTCCCGTTCATGAGAACCAGTGAAAGAGCAGAAGACTATGTACATGTGGAGGGGCATTGTGGTGGCTGTAGAGGACAGAACGTTGGACTTACCTTGGAGAAGTCTTGTGTTCAAATCTCTGCTGTCCTGAAGCTAACTGGGTGGCCTCTGGCAAACTGCAGAGAAGCAGAGTTAGGGGTGGAACGGGGTACAGGAAGAACCATAAATGACCGTTTGGACACTGGGAGGCAGTCTCAATGGTAACAGCGGAGCAAAGCAGTAGTTGTGTGACTGGCCAGTCAAACAGCACTCCAAAAATATGGAAGGAGGCAGAACATGCAGGAGGATTAAGGGGAAATGGAATCATATGCCAAAACAACCATGTAATTACATCACTAGTTCTTATCAAGTCAGTTTTTACACTTTAAATAGAACATGTAGTTTGACCCTCATAAAGTTGTCATGAGAATAAAATGGGATTAATTCCATGTATGCTGTTTCCCTGAACTCCTTGGAAAAAAGGTTAATAGAAGCACGCTAAAGGAACAAACATCTGGTGCACAAGCTTATGTATGTATGTCGATTGGTGACAACAAATGACGTGTACTCTTTTTAGCCAAAGCTTCAGTTTTTCATTTTGCTGAATTTCCCAGTAGCACAGCAGCTTAAAACATTAATTTTTAAAACCATTTTCACTGCTGTTCTCTCCTTCTGCTGTTTTTGCACTTAGATGTAACAAAAAAGAAGTTAAATATACAATCCTATGCACAAACCTGTGAACTAAGGTTGTTTTTTCAAGGTCTGGCCTGCTAGCCTTTTGCCTCTTTCTAATGAAATTATTGATCATTTCTGTGTGTGCTTATAGATAAAATATTGCTTCTTCCACCACGTTCTGAAAATTCTTCTGATGCTTGACTGGTAAAACTTCACATCTTAATTTTTAAAAATGCCATCAAATAAAATAATGACAAGATGCTGGCCAGGGGCCCTCAGTATCAATTACCATGGTCCTGAGAGGACCATTCCCTAATATCCTTCTTCCAAGGACTACTACACCGTTACTACTAGTAAGGGCTGCCTTCTCCCATACGAGCCTGCCCAGTTCTTAAGATCTTCTGGAGAGGCCCTTCTTTTGAGACCGCCACCTTTGGAGGTGTGTCTGGTACTGACCCAAGGGAGGGCCCTTTCTGTGGCTGCTCCCAGGCTGTGGAACTCCCTCCCAAGGTTTGCTCCCTCTCTGGTGTCCTTCCACTGGCAGGCAAAGACCGCTTTATTTTAGAAGGCCTTTAGCCTGCAACTTGGTCTGTAGGGTTGGGTGCTGTTGTTAATAATATTTTTTTTCTGTAATAGTTATGTTTTATTGTATTTTAATGTATTGTTTTATTATTTTAATATATTTTAATTGTATCCATAAGTGGCCTTGAATGCCATTTTTTGGTAGAAAGGAGGAGGTGCAAATTAAATAATTAATAAATACTACTAATTATTTCAGAAGGTGCTTTCTTCACTCAGTGTGAGTACTTTAATGGAATCCCCATGGGCCCGATCCAACTCCCACTGCAATGTAAAAGAATGGCATTAAATTATAGGATAGAGTCAGCTAGTGCTCTATCAGAAAGGTAAATAAAATTAATCGATATGAATACGTAGAGTTGAAGGATGGAATTTACACATCGAAACTACCAGGGGCGTAGTTACACATCGAAACTACACATCGAAACTTACACATCGAAACTTACACATCGAAACTACCAGGGGCGAAACTACTACTGGGGTGTTCTTAGGGGCATGTCTTTCACCTGGCTGTACCCTTGGTAACCTAGGCAACCGAAGTAACTCACCTTCCTTTCCAACACATTGAAGCCCTAGAGAGCTCTTTCAAGCCTTCAGAATTGCCTTGAACTTCCTTTTCACCAGTGGCAGTAATTAGCCTCAGTGATTATGCGCTTCAATATTGTGTTAAATTGCTTCCCTGATGTTGTGTAAAGTCACTTCTGTAACGCAGAAGAGCTTTATTGCAGTAGTCATCTGGCGAGGTCTCGGGACCACAGGACCCTGTCACTGAGAGCAAGGAGAAAGTGCCCAGAGAAGGAGAAAGGTGGGGTGGAAGCTTCAACTCCACAAGTTTGCAGGTATGGGGTGAAATTGGGGGTGGGATGCTCTCAGGGGGAACCTTCAGATACTGCACTGGAGAACTGGGGATTTTGGCTTCTTCAAGGACATTGTGCAGCATTGGGGGGAAAAGGTGGGAAGAGGAATAATTCTGCGACGGTTTGCTGGAATGGGGCAAAATTGGGGTGGTAGGATGCTCTCACGGGGAGTGAGTATCGAGCCTGCCTTTTTAGTGCGGTTTTTAGCCTTCAGAATTGCAAATTAGTTACTTTCCATTCATAATCATGTGGTAGCAGGGGGGAGTTTGGACAGGGGCGGGAAACAAGCCTTTCTCATTGGTTGAGCAGCCCCTGTCAGGTTGATAATATTCGGTTCTACTCCCTCCACCCCACCCAGAAGTATGTTCCTTTCAAGCGCTGTGTGACCCATGAAAACTGGATTTTTAAGATACAGTAATCTTGGCTTTTCTTGCTTCATGTGTCCCTGACAGAATCAAAGCTGAATTCCATGAAAATCCAGATAATACTCCAACACACTTCTCATGCTGTTGTTGTGAAGATCCCCCCAAGTCACAGTCTTCCCCACTATAGTGAGGTATACTGCATTTCTTTTTAAATTATAGCAATCATTTCTAAATTTGCATTTATACATAGAAATCAGCATATGCAAATATGTACCCTCTTTTGTCCCTATTTTTTTGACAAGACGTAATGGCCACCCTACTTTCCTCACATGGTAAAAGCTACTATAAAACACTGGTAGCAATGAGAATTCTGCTCCAGGGTGAATGACAGCTACTGGAGGGCAGGGACAGGGCTTTCAACAAGACTGAGGTGCAGGGATAAAGGTTAACCCTCCTCCTCGAGATTACAGTCCTGATTGGAGCCCCTTCCCCTCCCCCCATGGTTGCTGTTCAAGAAAAACACATCTGCACATTCAACATATCTAGTTTCATCCTCAGACTATAGCAGCCTTCCCCATCCTGGACTGGTGCCCTCCAGATGATTTGAACTTCAACTCCCATCAGCCCCAGCCAACTTGGCTAAAGGTCAAGAATCCCAGATATTGTAGTCTAAAACATCTGGAGGGCCCCAAGTTAGGGAAGGCCAGACATGAACATTTCGAAGCTGACATTCCCTACACATAGAAATCTAGCAAATCGATAAAAAGGCTAGGATAGAACCTCGTCCACCATACTAGTTTTCCCTGGGCCAAACATTCAAACATGCAGTCTACACACACTCTGTCTGAAACAGTAAAGATCTCTGTAACCACAGGGTTTACCTGTAGGTGTAAATCAGCCTTTATTTTTTCCCAACATGGTTTCTATTTTGGACAGTGATGTGGGGTGGAAATTTCTGTAAAATTTTCCAGTGCTTTATTTTTCATTAAGAAAACTGAATGTATGCCAATTATAAATGCAGTATTAGGCAAGCTTGGCAGTTTCAAAGTTGTAATAAATGTTTTTCAGATGATTATCCTGTGCAAGAATGTGAGAGAATACATACATGTCGTTGAAATACATATATGTCTCAGTGTGAAATGGAACTAATAAGTACTGACAGAGAAACTGAAGGTGCCCCAACAACCTTAGTGGAACAGAGTTGAATTCTGTTGAAATAGATAAGTGGTTGTCGGCATATCATGCATATTTCCATGAGTTGTTAAAATTAATTAGCGCGTCAACGATTTTCAGTACCTTTGTGTGTTTTTCTTAAATTTAAACAACGTACGGGAAGTACTTGCTACTGTCTCCCATTCCAATAAAAAAAAATCTACATAATATAACATTTAAATCACATTAAGTGTGCTTTAATTATTCCCCTCAGATCAAATATTTGTGATGTATTGGGCCAAAGCAGTTAACACAGGGTACCTTTTTAAAGCTTTGTTTACTAATTACAGATACAGTAAGCCTGCTAAACATGCTAAATTAGATCTCTCTAGAGCAGGGGTGGGCAGCTTGTGGCTCTCCAGATGTTTTGGCCTATGGCTCCCATCAGCTGTAGCCAGCATAGGCAATGATAACCCTGTCACCCCCCGCCACCGCAGCCTGTCGCATCCCACCCCCTTTGCCTCAGCCATGCATCACATCACCCGCCTCCCACCAACCTGCTCACCTCTGCACATCCCACCCTGTCACGTCCCACCCCATTGTCTTCGCCACAGTGCCTCCCTCCCACCCACCCATGCACCTCCAACCCTGTAGCTCCTGCACATCCCACCCACCCCCATCGCCATGGCTCCCCCCTGTCCCCAACACTCAATCCCTGACACACTCACCCAAACAATGCCTGGTTCTGGGGAAGGATCCCCTCAGAACCAGGCATTTGGGCCTAGCTGGCTCTCTGGAGATGCTTACACTTTCAAGGTGGCTCTACAGAGAGCCCATCTGCCCTCTGGCTTGTCTGAGATTTTCAGAGCAAGCCAGAGGGCAAGCAGCTACTATGGAGAGCCCCACTGGCCACTCTCCTGCTGCAGCATTTGCCATAACGGGAGGACAGGGCCGACATGGCTCTCTGGAGCTGCCACCCACCCAGCAGCACAATAGCAGGTGTTCCAGGCAAGGCAGCGGCAGCAGAGAACCCCACCAGCCCCACTGCAGCAAATACCACAATGGTGGAGCGACTGGCAGGGCTCTCCAGAGCACCCGGCAGGAGAGAGGAGCTCCTGGAGTGTTTGCTGCTGCTCCCATCCTGCCGCCTGCGGCATGGGATTGTCAGGGTGGACACTGAGCCCATAGAATCCCAGAGTAGTTCTGATTCTGAGGAAGAGCAGTCGCTCCTGGGAGAGGAGTGCCCTCCTCTTTCCCAGGACCAACAGCTGACGGAGATTCCTCCCACCAGCATTCCTAGTTTAGTTAGCAGTCCAGGGAGTGACCAAGCACAGATAGCAGACTTAGTGGATGTGCGACGCAGACGCAGAGAGCGGCGCCGGATGGAGGGCGCAGAAAGGAGGCGAAGTGCCAGGTTGGCGCGCAAACAACGGCTGCGCCCAGAAGCTCCAAGGGAAAAGGGGAGGGACTCTCCCTAGTCCTTAAGTTCAGGGGTCTGCCAGTAATTCCCTTTCAAACAGGGACCAACTGTTCCAACTTAGGGCATAGGTACTGTGCTGCTCAGATCTAGTTGCAATCGGTATAGTTTTTAAGTTGTAAAAGAAGAATAAAGCTTTGAAAGGAATTCCTTTGTCTGTGTCTGGACTTGGCTACTGGTTTAGACTGAGAGAGACCTCCAAGGAGCCCTCGACAGGGATTTACCCTGCTTCATGAGAGGGACAGCCTTGATGGGGACGGAGTTGTAGGTCATAGAATCATAGGGTTGGAAGAGGCTAAGACTAGGGATGGACGAAAGTCCCTTACCTGATCCCGCAGCTTGCTTCGCAGTGGGGGGGAGGCGCTCCGTCCCTCCCCCCGAAATTCTGGCCGGGGGGGAGGCGCCCTGTCCCTCCGGCTGCGAAACCTCTTCTCCTGCCAGGACGCAAATGGCGGCGGCCATAGCCGCCGCCGTTTGCGTCCCTGCAGTCAGCCGTGATAGGCTACGTAAACGTTTACGTAGCCTATCACGGTGTTTTTTGAAAATCTAGCCATGATAGGCTACGTAAATCTTTACGTAGCCTATCACGTTTGTTGTTTTGTTTTTTACTTGGAAATGGCGGTGGCAGCAGCCGGTCGGAAGACCGGCCGCCACCACCGCCGGGAGCCGCCGCCGCCAGGGACATTCGCACAAGGTAAGTCCCATCCCGGGGGGGGGGGAAGGGGGGGCGGACCGTTTCTCCACCAATTTCGGGGGGCCGAATGAGTTGGCATTCGGCCTCCCGGAGATTCGTGGAGAAATTCTCCGACATCCCTAGCTAAGACCACTGAGTCCTACCCCCTGCAGGAAGCCTGATTCCCAGGCAGTCTCCCATCCAAATGCTAAGCAGGGCTAACCCTGCTTAGCTTCTGAGACCAGTCGAGATCAGGCGCATCCAGTGAACACCACTAGTTCAAAACTTCTGGAAGACCACAGGTTGCCCACCCTTGCTCTAGGGCATCAGAACATTTTCCCATGCAAACTAAAAACAAATCTGATGCAAATGACCCTAAGCAAATTAAGTTAATTTACATTGGAACATTTTCCAATTCAACATTTTCTGAAAAACCCACATCACTGATTTTGGAGTATTTATCCGAAATGGAACCATCGTTTCCTTGGAATTTTGACAAAGGTTAATCACTGAAGTGTTTCCTGACATTCAGTTTATTTGCCACTCTCCATCTTTCTCTGCAGTGTACATCCCTGGGCATGTTCTCTAATGTACTCAGTTCTCATGGGATGATGTTGAGCTCAACTGACCTGATCAGTATTCTGTGTGAACTATGTCCATGTCCATGAATGGTTTGCAAAGTCCAGGAGTTCTCTGCACCCAGAAAACTAGCATGTCAGGAAGAAGAGTTCAGCCTAGCATTCTTCTTGACATGCTATTATAGTATGTGTTGGGAGTGTGTGTGCATGTGCATATGGAAGGGAGGGGAGCAATAAAAAATGTGATTTCCCCCACATCGAGCCTAAAGTAGTACAATTCAGGGAAATCTTGAGCACGTGATTCTACTGAATGTATATAAACCATGTAATAGGATTGTATAATCAAATGTCCTCATGACATCCTTGGCCACCATATTCCTTATTTCTATAATTTGATTACATGCCTTAAAAATATGCAAAGATTTTCATGTTGCTATGAACACAAAGCCAGAATAGACTTCTGCACAGAGATGAATGGAAAGACGATTATCTTGCCAGTTCTAAAAATAACCAGCTCCAATAGATGGGAGTCTAAAATGGTGATGCAGTATTTGACGCTGTACTCTGTAGAACAGGGGTGCACAAACTTTTTGGGTCTGAGGTTCCCACTACATACAGCTCATACGCACACAAACACATCACACACAACCCCCCCACCGACATCCAACTCTTGCCCAAGAGCATTGCAGAGGCCCGATACCTGGTTTGATCAGAGAAAACCAACATTCCTCCCAGAAACCTCAGTTCTCAAACCACCCAGCCATCCAGGAACCCTGGCTCTGAGCCCTTCTCCCTCCTCTAATCTACTCCCTTGCAGAAGGATCCTGACATCCCACACACTGTTACCTGCAACATTTCCAGAAAACACAAGGAAAGAGGAGGAAATGCTCTAGGAATGAGCTCTATGGTTCCTGACACAGAAGTCCCATTCCTAGAACATCCTAGGAAGCAGGCAGGAACCTTTGAGCACTGCTTCCTAGGATGTTCTGGAGATGCTCTAGGAATGAGGCTTCTATGGCTGGAAGCATAGCGCTTGTTTATTTTTATTTATTTTATGTATTTATTAAATTTATTAATCTGGCCGGTCACCCAGCCACTCTGGGCGATGTACAACAAATAAAAACAGTTTATACAATACCATTCAACATTAAAAACATCACATTTCTAAAATTACCCTAGCCCACCCCAAATGCCTGCCTGAACAACCATGTTTTTAATGCGTGACGGAAGCTCATTAAAGAGGGAGCATGGCAGAGTTCCCTAGGGAGGGAGTTCCACAGAGTGAGGGCCACCACAGAGAAGGCCCTCTCCCTCATCCTCACCAGCCTAGCTGTCCTGGCTGATGGGACAGAGAGAAGGCCATCCGAGGCTGATCTTGTTGAGCGGCCTATCTGGTGTTGCTGGAGGCTCTCCTTGAGATAGAGCTCTTGTTCCTAGAGCTCCCCCCCCCCGCTTTTTATTCTTCTGGATGTCAGTTGGGAGCCATCAGATTGGACTTGGGAGGCCACGTCAAAGACTTAATTATTTATTTGCATCTATGCCCTGCCCCATTCAAAAGGTTGCTTACAGTATTTTACATTTTCTCCCATTGGTTTAGCCTATCCTTTCATTACCCTTCCTGACATTTTCCATTCCAGTCCTTACATAATTGTTTAAAAATAAGGAAAAAATCCCAAATTCTATCAAGTGCTTTCCCACAATTTCTTTTCCCAGCTCACATGAAGAACTCCATATTCACCTATCCATATACAAGCCAAAGACATCGGTCCAAGACTCCACCAGCCCCTCCCAGCTCATGTTAAATCAAAGTCTGGGTGCTCAAGGTTGCTTCCTTACCCACCATTTATCTCCCCAACCACTGAAATGTGGAGAAGTGGGGGACAGGAAATCAGGCCTACTCTCAGACTGCAAAATAGAAGCATATGCAGTAACAGTTCCTTGCGGCAGAGCGTGAACATGGCCAGCATAATGAGCACGCTTGGCTGCGTCCTCCCACATCTCTGATGACCTCAGGGCCAAATCAAAATACGTCTTTGCCCTGATGGCTTTTTAGTAGAGAAGGCAGTAGATACATTTTAATGATAAATAAAATAAATGTAATGTAATGTGCAAGTTTTTATAAATGCAAGGCGCATCCTCGGGGGACGGGAGGAGACAACTGATAATTATCAGGATTGTAGCAGGGGGGTTGACAAATACAAATAGCAACTTCAGAGGATGGATTTTCCTCACGACCTCACAGAGGAGGAAGAAGAGTTAAATTCCCCACACCCGCTGCAATCTGAAAAATTATCACCCCACCCCCTTTCAGAGATGCTATTGTGCATTTTTTAAAACACATGCACATTAAATGCAGACATATCTAATGTCACTTCTGGTTTGGGGTGTGTGTGTGTGTGTGTGTGTGTGTCCCCACCCCACTTTCCATACAGGTCATATGTCCCTCTGATGGCCTCAGCTGCAGCAATAGCCGTTGTTAGCTGAGTGTGTGTAGGGAGGGTTCCTTCTGAAGATGAGTCCAGATTTGGTGGAGTCCACAGAAGCAAAAGGAAAAGAGATCTTTGGATGTGCCTTCTGTCTCATGACAAAACTGTTTCACAATCACTGAAAGCTGCAATCATTTTGTCACATTTAACTTACCTTAGCGGCCCTCTGCTTGCCATCTTCTGTCCCTATTATACTACCGCTTCATAATTTAGTATTGACTAGTGCTCCTTTGTGAAGAGTTGGGTGGTCCTCTCTATACACCACTCACTCACATCCCTCCTTTTAAACCTCTCTTTCTTTTGTACTGTACTGCTGGACCTCTGGAGACTTCCGCTTGCCTAACTCTATGCATTTCACCCTTTGTACATGGATCACTTTTCTTTCCCATTGCCCTAAATATTATAACCCACTTGGCGTTACATAGGCAAGACACGATGCAACAGACTAGGACTCCCAAATGGATTAGCATGGTGTAAAAAAAAAGGGGGGGGGGAGAAATATTTACTACAGCTTGACTTGGGGCCTGCTAGCACTTATCTTACAGTTATATAGGATAATTTCAGATTTCACAGGAATGAAACAAATAGGAGGCCAACCTTGCAAACCTCTTCAAAACTGCGAAGGCATCGAGATATGCTTGCATAATTGCTAGTATTTTCTTGAAAACCTCTCTAGGAGAGGGCAGGGGTGAGGGGGAAGGGGAGCCAGTTTCTTTACAATCTAGTCTGTGCTGCATAGACCAGCCGTGGTGGTCTAGGCCAAGGCAGAACATTTGTGAGTTGCACAATAGCGCAGCCTGGCCTGACTATTATCAGCTGCTGTTTTCTGGTTAGCTTTCCTTTTATTCAAGTACACAATGAAAGTCTTTATCACCCTTCAGTCATAGTGACTCTTGAGGAATACATCTGGTTTTCTCTTTCAGCAGCTCTGAAAAGGTCAGTCTGTTCATTTCTTATTCGTAGGACACCACATCTCTCTCCCCCTCCTCCTGAACTGTGGGGAGAGAGGGAGAGAGAGATTGAGGCCTACAGCTTTTCATTCCACCTTGTCTGTAATTAGACATGGTGTCGCTCTAGAAACCTACCCATTGAAATTCTCCCACGTACCTCTTTTCGGAGGACACAGGAGCAGAAAAGGAATGCAGGAGCGTATTTCCCATTGTGCGTTTCAAAATCATAACTGTCACCAACCAACTCCCACCCACCATCCTCCTCTTTTGCTAATGTTTCCAGAATGAGTGGCCCAGCCATCACACTGCTCCAGCGATTGTGGCAATATCAGGTTCATGCGTCTGTGAGCATCTGAGAGAGAAGGCTGCCGATTACTTGTGCAAATGCAGCCGTAATTTTTTTTCTTCTCCACTCTACTGGTGTTAAACATTCTTCACACGCGCTGGAACATAATAACAAGTGTGCCCATGAGGAAAGAGCAGCTGGTGCCTGACAAATTATCTTCCTCAAGGCAAGCAAACAGTGGCTTGCACTCCAGCAGTCAAATGGGCATGATTTTGGTTCCACCTTTTGCGTCTGGGCACAACAGGCCAGGCCCTTGGCTGATGGTAAGTCAGTGGAGCACTGCCAAAATGTAGGTTTTGGCTACATTCACTGGCTTTTTCCAGACATTCATATCTGACTCACCAATATTCACATTGAGGATGCAATGGTTCAGAAACCATTTGAAGCTTTCTATGTTACTGAAACTGTATTTGACTCTGCAGTCATCCTACACATGATAGGATTGCCAGATGTCTTCTGTATCTTTAAGAATGGCACAGCGCTGAGGCAATTCCCTTCATCAGAGGGAGAATAGGGAGAAAAGGGCATATTAATATAATTAATAATAGTTACATACCGCTTAATATAAACACATCTCTAAGCAGTAAATGTACAAATATTAAAAATACATTTAAATACACTACTGAAGCACTATTAAAAACTATTTCAATTACAATTTTGCATCACATGTGATTGTTTCTTCCTCAAGAGCAACTGTATTTATTACATTTATATCCTGCCCTTTGCTGAGGAGGTCAGGACAGTATACAAAGTACCCCTCCCCATTTAGTTAATAAATAAATAAATTTTCAAATCGTATGTCCCGTCGTTCTATAAAACGAGAAGGGCAGCTTACAGTACTAGGAAAATTTAAAACACCAAAACACAATAATAAAAAACAAATCACAAATTACGATTCTCCAATAAAACTTAGCTAAAGCAGTTAAACCCCTTCATGGATCATTGCCTTGTTGTGGCGAAGGGGCTTGCGTAACTCAGTGAAGCCATAAGCTATGCCGTGCAGGGCCACCCAAGACGGACAGGTCATGGCAGAGAGTTCTGACAAAATGTGGTCCACTGGAGAAGGAAATGGCAACCCACTCCAGTATTCCTGCCAAGAAAACCCCATGGAACGTATCACAAGGCTAAAAGATATGACACCGGAAGAGGAGCTCCTCAGGTCGGAAGGTGTCCAATATACTACTGGGGAAGAGCAGAGGGTATTTCCAAGTAGCACCAGAAAGAGTGAAGCGGCTGGGCCAAAGCCAAAAGGACACTCAGCTGTGGATGTGTCTGGTGGTGAAAAGAAAGTCCAATGCTGTAAAGAACAATATTGTTTAGGAACCTAGAATGTAAGATCAATGAATCAAGGTAAGCTGGAGGTGGTCAAACATGAGATGGCAAGATTGAACATCGACATCTTGGGAATCAGCGAACTAAAATGGACAAGCACGGGCGAATTTAATTCAGGTGACCGTTATATCTACTACTGCGGGCGAGAATCCCTTAGAAGAAATGGAGTAGCACTTAGGGATGTATGAAAGTCACTTACCTTTCCGCGGATTATGTTTATGGTGGGGGGGAGGCATTCCGTCCCTCCCCCCGGAATCCTCGACGGGGGGGGAGGCGATCCGTTCCTCCCCCCCGGAATCCTCGAACGGCCAGCTGTGCTCCGCGGCGGCTCCACGGAGCAGCTGGCCAGGCCCAGGCCAGAGCCGTCCACAGCCAGATTTCCAGCCGCGGAGGGCTCTGGGTAAAAAACCAAAAAACAAAAACCCGCGTATGCAAATGGTGGCGGCTATGGCCGCCGCCATTTGCGTTCCTTATTTTTGGCCGTCTTAGTCTACGTAAATATTTACGTAGACTATTACAGCGAAAATAAAGGGGAGCGCAAATAGCCCCTGCTACGCTATTTGCGTTCCCTTTATTTTCACCGTAATAGTCTACGTAAATATTTACGTAGACTAAGACGGCCAAAAATAAGGAACGCAAATGGCGGCGGCCGTAGCCACCACCATTTGCGTATGCGTTGTTGTTTTTTTAACCCAGCCGTGATAGGCTACATAAATCTTTACGTAGCCTATCACGTCTCTGTAAAAAAAACAACAACCACCTCCAGACTGCAAATGGCGGTGGCGGCAGCCGGTCGGAAGACCAGCCGCCGCTGCCGAAGCTGCCGCCGGAGCCGCCGCTGCCCGGAACATCCGCCCCAGGTACGTCTTGTCCCGGGGGGGATCTGCGGGGGGGCAGGGGGTGGCAGGCCGTTCCACCACAGATTTCGGGGGGCCGAATGCACTGGCATTCGGCCTCACTGAGATCCGTGGCGGAATTCTCTGACATCCCTAGCACTCATAGTCAATAAAAGGGTGGGAAAAGCAGTACTGGGGTACAATCTCAAAAACGATAGAATGATCTCAGTACGAATCCAAGGCAAACCATTCAACATCGCAGTAATTCAAGTCTATGCCCCAACCACTGAGGCCAAAGAAGCTGAGGTTGATCGGTTCTATGAAGACCTACAACACCTTCTAGAACTAACACCAAAAAAAGATGTCCTCTTCATCATAGGGGATTGGAATGCTAAAGTAGGAAGTCAAGAAATAACCGGGACAACAGGCAAGCATGGCCTTGGTGTACAAAATGAAGCAGGACAAAGGCTAATTTTTGCCAAGAGAACACGCTGTTCATAGCAAACACTCTTTTCCAACAGCACAAGAGGCGACTCTACACATGGACATCACCAGATGGTCAATATCGAAATCAGATTGATTATGTCCTTTGCAGCCAAAGATGGAGAAGCTCTATACATTCAGGAAAAACAAGACGTGGAGCTGACTGTGGCTCAGATCATGAGCTTCTTATTGCAAAATTTCAGCTGAAATTGAAGAACGTAGGGAAAACCACTAAACCATTCAGGTATGACCTAAATCATATCCCTTATGAATATACAGTGGAGGTGATGAATAGACTTAAGGGATTAGACCTGATAGACAGAGTGCCTGAGGGGGTCTGTAACATTGTTCAGGAGGCAGCAACTCAATCTATCCCAAAGAAAAAGAAATGCAAGAAAGCAAAGTGGCTGTCTGATGAGGCTTTACAAGTAGCTGAGGAAAGAAGGGAAGTGAAAAGCAAGGGAGAAAGGGGAAGATATATCCAACTGCATGCAGATTTCCAGAGAATAGCAAGGAGAGACAAGAAGGCCTTCTTAAATGAACAATGCAAAGAAATGGAGGAAAAAATAGAATGGGAAAGACTAGTGATCTTTTCAAGAAAATCGGAGATATCAAGGGAACGTTTTGTGCAAAGGCGGGCATGATAAAGGACAAAGAAGGCAGGGACCTGACAAAAGCAGATGAGATTAAGAAGAGGTGGAAAGAATACACAGAAGAACTATACGGGAAAGATCTTAACGTCCTTGATAGCCATGAGAGTGCAGTCACTGAACTTGAGCCGGACATCCTAGAAAGTAAAGTCAAGTGGGCCTTAGGAAGCATTACTAACAACAAAGCTAGTGGAGATGGCAGTATTCCAGCTGGGATATTTAAAATCATAAAAGATTATGCTGTTGTGCTGCACTCAATATGCCAACCAATTTGGAACACTTAACAGTGGCCACAAGACTGGAAAAGGTCACTTTACATTCCAATTCCAAAGAAGGGCAATGCCAAAGAGTGTTCAAACTACCGTACAATTGCGCTCATTTCACATGCCAGCAAGGTTATGCTCAATATCCTACAAGCAAGGCTTCAGCAGTATGTGAACCGAGAACTACCGGAAGTACAAGCTGGGTTTCGAAGAGGCAGAGGAACTAGAGATCAAATTGCCAACATTCACTGAATCATGGAGAAAGCAAGAGAATTCCAGAAAAACGTCTATTTCTGCTTCATTGACTATGCTAAAGCCTTTGATTGTGTGGATCACAACAAACTGTGGCAAATTCTTAAAGAGACGGGAGTACCAGACCACCTTACCTGTCTCCTGAGAAACCTGTACGAGGGTAAAGAAGCAACAGTAAGAACCGGACTTGGAACAACCGATTGGTTCAAAATTGGGAAAGGAGTATGACAAGGCTGTATATTGTCGCCCTGCTTATTTAACTTATATGCAGAGTACATCATGAGAAACGCCGGGTTGGATGAATCACAGGTCGGAATTAAGATTGCTGGGAGAATTATCGACACCCTCAGATACGCAGACAATACCACCCTAATGGCAGAAAGCGAAGAGGATCTGAAGAGCCTCTTGTTGAGGGTGAAAGTGGAGAGTGCAAAAGCTGGTTTGAAACTCAACATTAAAAAAACTAAGATCATGGCATCTGGCCCCATTACTTCCTGGCATATAGAAGGGGAAGAAATGACAGTGACAGATTTTATTTTCTTGGGCTCCAAGATCACCGCAGACGGTGACTGTAGCCATGAAATTAAAAGACGCTTGCTCCTTGGGAGGAAAGCGATGGCAAACCTAGACAGCATCGTAAGAAGCAGAGACATCACCTTGCCGACAAAAGTTCATATAATCAAAGCTATGGTTTTCCCAGTAGTAACATATGACTGTGGGAGCTGGATTATAAGGAAGGCTGAGTGCCGAAGAATTGATGCTTTCGAACTGTGGTGCTGGAGAAGACACTTACGAGTCCCCTGGACTGCAAGGAGGTCAGTTCAGTCAATCCTAAAGGAAATCAACCCTGACTGCTCATTGGAAGGACAGATACTGAAGCTGAAGCTCAAATATTTTGGCCACCTAATGCGAAGAGAAAACTCACTGGAAAAGACCCTGATGCTGGGAAAGATTGATTGAAGGCAAAAAGAGAAGGGGATGGCAGAGGATGAGATGGCTAGATAGCAACACCGATGCAATGACTATGAACTTGAGCACACTCCGGGAGACAATGGAGGACAGGAAGGCCTGGCGTGCTATGGTCCATGGTGTCACGAAGAGTCGGACATGAGTTAATGACTGAACACAACAACAAAGCAGCTAAAAAGGCAGCAGGAACATAAAATCAACATGAGCAATAATCTGCAAAAGCTTGTGGAATTAAAACTGCCCATCTAAAAGCAAGCAGCAATGAGGCAAGGTGTACTTCCCTAGGGAGGCTATTTCTATTCTAGAAAGGCAGTGCAATGTGGTGGTTAGGATGTCAGATTAGGACTGAAAGGCCCAGGTTCAAATTCATACTCAGCTTTAAAGCTCACCAGGTGACCGGTCATTATCTCTCAACCTAAGCTTCCCTCATAGGGTTGTTGGGAGGAGAAAATGAGGAGGGAAAGTTCATATACACTACTTTGAACTCCTTGGAGGTAAGGTTAAATATAAATGTATATTTCCCAATTCCAGGTGTACCAGCTGATTAATCATGGGGACTCGCCCACCATGCTTCTGAAGGTGGGAAACGGGGCTTCAGAAGAGGAATGAAATTTGGAGGCAGGCTTATATGGAGGAAGGTGATTCTTGTGATATTCTGGTTCCACACTGTTTAGGGCTTTAAAGGTCAAAAGCAGACCTGGAAGTAAATTGGCAATTAGCATGCATGGCTGGTACAAGATTGATGCAGTATGGTCTCACTGACTGGCTCAAGTCAAGATTCTGGCAGCTGCCATTTTATCCTTTCAACAACCCTGTGAGGTCTGTTAGGACCAGAAGTAGTGACTAGCCTGAAATTACACAGTGAGCTTCGGTGCTGAGTGCGAATGTGAACCCAGTCCTCCCCAGTCCTAGCCTGAACTGTAAGCAGTACACCATGCTGGCTCCAAGCTGATTCTCTGCTCTGGTACAAAAAGGAACCACAACCAATTCTCTTAAATCATACTATCCCCCCAACTTAATATTAAGTGAAAGGGCTCAGCTTTTACATGCAAAAGGTCCCAGGTTCAATCCCCAGCATCTCCAGGTAGGGTTTGGAAGGAGGTGGGGAACCTTGTCTGGAATGCCAGACCGCTACTGCCAGCCAGGACAGACAAAACTGAGGTACTTGGCCTAATGGCCTGACTTGGTATGAGGTGGCTTTCTAAGTTCCTAAATCTATGCAAAAGCAAGGCCTGGAACCCTACTGTCAATCTTGCCCCTCCCCCCCGAAATGTTGACTCCTCATCTCTGAAGTCTGAAGTGGTGCCATGCTGTTCACTGTACTACATGGCCTCTAGCACGAAAACCTACCCAGATTTTAAGATTATCGTCTTAGGCTCTACATTCCAGTCTCCTTTTTAACCACACCTATTTGGTGAGTACAGGGCCTCTTGTCTAGTGGCACCAGGACTGTGGAATTCCATCCTGCAGGATATCCCTTAAGTTTCCTCACTGTGTGCATATAAGCATGCTTTGAAAATACTTTTATTCTGGAAGGCTTTTTATGATTAGTGTCTGTGTATGAACCTAACAACATAAGGAGTCCTATCTAGTCCAGCATTCTGTTCACAAAGTGGCCAACCAGATGCTTGTGGGAAACCCACAAGTAGGGTTAACCCTTATACTCCTTGAATATATCAAATCCCATTTTAAAGCTGTCTCAGTTGGTGGTCACCACCACATCTTGCGGAATTGAATTCCATAGTTTAAGTATGCACTGAGTGAAGAAGTACTTCTTTTTGTCTCTCCACAGTCTCCTACCATTCAGCTTCATTGGCTGACCCTGGGTTCCAGTATTATGCTGACTTGCTAGTTCTGTTTTAAGCTGTGCTGTTCTTATTGGTTTCTCCTACTTTGCTGTTGTTATTATTATTTTTATGGACATTGTATCTAAGCTGTTTTGTGAGATTCCCCCCACCCCCCGGAAATGCGTACTTTGTAAATAAATAAATAGTGACTGGAGATGCCACACCTGATGAAATGTTCCCTTTTATGCTGATTTTAATGGTGTTCTCCCAGGTCATAAACCTTGCAATCTTTGCACATGAAACAGTTTGAACTAGTCAGTCTGGCTCACTTCCTCTAAGATCAAGCTGTCACTTAGGATTGGCACCTCCCCCATGCCCCACACCGAGGCTCTATGCCTTTTGACAAACGCACTGCAAGCAGAAAACACACAAAAAATGCTGCTTTCCATATCACTGCATCTCCATACCTGGGAAGCTATGCCTGTTGAACTTCTGCCTGTAATGCAGCTGATCAAGCGCAGAACCCGACAGGTTATAAAACGATGAGAACCGTACTGCCAGTTGTGTTTGAAGGAAGTTCAAATTGAATTACATAAAGCAGAACATTAGCTAGACACATCACATTAATTTCTTCTATGAGAACAAGCTAATATTCACCAGGACTCAGTCAAAAAGTACATTTGGTGCAAAAGCTGCTGGTTTATTAACTTCTGCTGCCAAGAAGCCTAAGATGTCGTGGTTTGATTCTTGAATTCTTGAACCGTATCCAGGGTTTTTCTCCCCTCCCCTATCTCATATTATGCAGATGTTCTTTTTTGTTATCTTTCTCAGCTTTCATTGAGCTGCCGAAAAACCTTATGTAGCCTAAGCCTGCTGTTGTTGAGGGTATGCTCTGAGAAAGTCTCTTTCTGCAGTATTTTCAGCATTATTTGAGTTGTGTGTTGTTGTTGTTGTTGTTCAGTCGTTAAGTCGTGTCTGACTCTTCGTGACCCCATGGACCATAGCACGCCAGGCTTTCCTGTCCTGCGCTCTCTCCCGGAGTGTGCTCAAGTTCATATTCATTGCATCGGTGATGCTATCTAGCCATCTCATCCTCTGCTGTCCCCTTCTCCTTTTGCCTTCAATCTTTCCCAGCATCAGGGTCTTTTCCAGTGACTTTTCTCCTTGCATTACGTGGCCAAAATATTTGAGCTTCAGCTTCAGTATCTGTCCTTCCAATGAGCAGTCAGGGTTGATTTCCTTTAGGATTGACTGATGTGACCTCTTTGCAGTCCAGGGGACTCGTAAGAGTCTTCTCCAGCACCACAGTTCGAAGGCATCAATTCTTCGGTGCTCAGCCTTCCTTATAATCCAGCTCTCACAGCCATACGTTGCTACTGGGAAAACCATAGCTTTGATTATACGATGTGATTCATCCAACCCGGCGTTTCTCATGATGTACTCTGCATATAAGTTAAATAAGCAGGGCGACAATATACAGCCTTGTCGTGCTCCATTCCCAATTTTGAACCAATGGGTTGTTCCATGTCTGGTTCTTACTGTTGCTTCTTGACCCTCGTACAGGTTTCTCAGGAGACAGGTAAGGTGGTCTGGTACCCCCATCTCTTTCAGAATTTGCCAGAGTTTGTTGGGATCCACACAATCAAAGGCTTTAGCATAGTCAATGAAGCAGAAATATACGTTTTTCTGGAATTTTCTTGCTTTCTCCATGATCCAGCGAATGTTGGCGATTTGATATCTAGTTCCTCTGCCTCTACGAAACCCTGCTTGTACTTCCGGTAGTTCTCGGTTCACATACTGCTGAAGCCTTGCTTGTAGGATTTTGAGCATAACCTTGCTGGCATGTGAAATGAGCACAATAGTACGGTAGTTTGAACACTCTTTGGCATTGCCCTTCTTTGGAATTGGAATGTAAAGTAACCTTTTCCAGTCTTGTGGCCACTGTTGAGTGTTCCAAATTTGCTGGCATATTGAGTGCAGCACTTTAACAGCATCATCTTTTAGGATTTTAAATAGCTCAGCTGGAATACTGTCATCTCCGCTTGACTTCACCCTCTAGGATGTCCGGCTCAAGTTCAGTGACCGCACTATCATGGCTATCAGGGACATTAAGATCTTTCCTGTATAGTTCTTCTGTGTATTCTTGCCACCTCTTCTTAATCTCCTCTGCTTCTGTGAGGTCCCTGCCTTCTTTGTCCTTTATCATGCCCGTCTTTGCACAAAACGTTCCCTTGATATCTCCAATTTTCTTGAAAAGATCTCTAGTCTTTCCCATTCTATTTTTTCCTTAATTTCTTTGCATTGTTCATTTAAGAAGGCCTTCTTGTCTCTCCTTGCTGTTCTCTGGAACTCTGCATTCAGTTGGATATATCTTCCCCTTTCTCCCTTCCTTATCGCTTCCCTTCTTTCCTCAGCTACTCGTAAAGCCTCATCAGACAGCCACTTTGCTTTCTTGCATTTCTTTTTCTTTGGGTTGGATTGAGTTGCTGCCTCCTGAACAATGTTACGGACCTCCATCCATAGTTGCTCAGGCACTGTCTATCAGGTCTAATCCCTTAAATCTATTCCTCACCTCCACTGTACATTCATAAGGAATATGATTGAGGTCATACCTGAATTGTTTAGTGGTTTTCCCTACATTCTTCAATTTCAGCCGAAATTTTGCAATAAGAAGCTCATGATCTGAGCCACAGTCAGCTCCACGTCTTGTTTTTCCTGACTGTATAGAGCTTCTCCATCTTTGGCTGCAAAGGACATAATCAATCTGATTTTGATATTGACCATCTGGTGATGTCCATGTGTAGAGTCGCCTCTTGTGCTGTTGGAAAGGAGTGTTTGCTATGAACAGTGTGTTCTCTTGGCAAAACTCTATGAGCCTTTGCCCTGCTTCATTTTGTACACCAAGGCCATGCTTGCCCGTTATCCCGGTGATTTCTTGACTTCCTACTTTAGCATTCCAATCCCCTATGATGAACAGGACATCTTTTTTTGGTGTTAGTTCTAGAAGGTGTTGTAGGTCTTCATAGAACCGATCAACCTCAGCTTCTTTGGCCTCAGTGGTTGGGGCATAGACTTGAATTACTGCGATGTTGAATGGTTTGCCTTGGATTCGTACTGAGACCATTCTGTCGTTTTTGAGATTGTGCCCCAGTACTGCTTTTCCCACCCTTTTGTTGACTATGAGTGCTACTCCATTTCTTCTAAGGGATTCTTGCCCACAGTAGTAGATATAATGGTCACTTGAATTAAATTCGCCCATGCCTGTCCATTTTATGTTCGCTGATTCCCAAGATGTCGATGTTCAATCTTGCCATCTCATGTTTGACCCTGCAGGCAAATGGAGGCCTACGTACATGAATGATGAAGTTCCAGTGACGTAAACTAATCCTGATGGAACAACTAATGGGGGAGATGGGTAAGAAGATTAATGTATAGTGCAGGAAGCACTAAGGAAAGGAAGACACTGGTGGAGAACTTGATGGGGGCAAGAGTATAGCACACAGGTGGCATTTCAGGTTTCAGTTAAGTAAGGTAGATTCAAGCCAATGTTTAAAAACTTACTTTTAGACAGGGGTGGGAAATTGTTTGCCCTCCAGGGGCCCACATGCTGGTGGGCATGGCTGTGGGGGTGGCCAGGGCCAGCATTATGTTTCCATAGGCTTCTCTCTCCATTCACACAGTCAAACATACACCCTTCACACATACACACACACATGCACACACAGCCTTCTGCCCATGCACACACACATACATATTCTTATATACAGTTACTCAAATGCATAGCAATTTTCACTAGCACATGGGAGTGACCCTCCCTACATCCCATTTCCCCATAACAATTGCACCCCCCCCCCAACTCTGCTGTTCATGTGCTTGGAAGGCTGGAGGCAGGGGATGTGATATTTATTTATTTATTTATTTATTCATTCATTCATGTATTTCATTTTTAAACCATCCAATAACTAATGTTCTCCCCTTACATGTGGAGCATGGCACAGTGTGTGTGTGTGTGTGGGGGGGTGGATTTGGAAATGGAAGCTTGGGCACCTGTGTGGGCTGCATCTGAATTCCTCCAAGGGTCGCATGTGGGCTGCAGGCCATCGGTTGCCCATATGAGCTTTAAGATATAGTCAAAATTAAATTGCAACCTTCAAAAAAACCCCACAACCCATATTTTAATAGCACCGTTGGGGGTAGAGATGGTAATGAAGCTTGCCTGGCACAGGCCTGGATGTGAACATCAGGAGGTTGTCATGCTTGCCTGAAAGAAGAGGCAAGAGCTGCAAATCCCTGAATTCTTCTCTGACTTGGCTTAACTGTCATTTTACAGCCAGGAATCTGGGAGGGTTGCAAGTGATCCCTCTCTGTCAAATTGGGGTGGGTGGGGGTGGAGTTATAATTGGCTGAGAAAAGAGCTGAGACATTTTCAGATTTGGGGGCGGAAATGGCTTGGTTTATTTCCAAACCAGTCAGCCATGGGCAGCCTGCCCATCTCTACCTGTGGTTAATTTTCTATACCTTGGAACACCCCGACAGAGGAAGAAATAGTCACGTGTTCTCTGAAACACAGGGGATGGCAAAGGGAAAGGAACTGCATGCTGGGCATGCTGGGAGTTGCAGTCTAACAGTTCTGGAGGGCACCAGGTTGGGGAAGGCTGTTCTAGCTCCTTAGATAATGCCCTGACACAACCCATTCCAGGCAGCTCTGGGACTCATGTCTCCCCCCGACACACACACACATTCTCTTTTATCTCACCGGCTGAGGCCTGATTCACACATGCATAATATCTTATTTGATGGTTCCATGCTGCATTACTTTACGCTTTATGAATGGAAGCTGAATGTATGAGGTGAAGCCGTTGCAAAGCAGTGCACATGAGGTAAAACGAAAGCTCCTTCTGTCATGTTATAGGTGTAATGGCCCATTCACTTGAGATCGATTGATGTCTCAGCTATCAGCTGGCCAGCATGCAAGTGTAAAGCAATCCTTTGGCCAACATGGTTCTCTTACCTTCCAGGTTTCTGAGGGCCCTTGGGTGAGGCACCCTGAATGGCGCCTGCCCTCAGTGAGTCTACCTTCTCACCACCATGGTCACCAGCTGCTATTGCTCCTCCTCCTCTTTCTCATCATTGCCGCCACTTGCTTACTTGACAGGCAGGGAGCCAGGGAGCAAGTAGGCCGTGGCATCTCTTGCTCCTCCTTCTCACCACCGCCACTGTCTGGGCCAGAGCGAGAGGCAGGTGAACAAGAGGGTTGCAATGGGGAGGAGGAAGAGGAGGAGCAAGTCCAGGAAGCTCTTGTCAGTGGTCCCCTACTGGAGTGTGGGCCCTCAGCAGGTGCCCAACCATGTCTACCATTGACACTGGCCCTGATTGCCTTAAGCAATGACACAACTTAGGCCTTAGAGCAGCATGTGAAAAGGGAGCAGGGGCAAACTACATATTGCATGTCATTTCATGCAAAGTAGTGGTGGGGAATGTGTGCCATCCAGATGTTGTTGGGCTATAACTTCTGTCAGCCCTGACTATTAGCCATCCTGGCTGGAGCTGATGAGAACTGGAGTCCAGCAACATCTAGAGGGCCACAGATTCCCCACCGCTGATTTATGCACCAGTGCCACTAAAATGAAAAGAAGCTTTGTCCCTGAGCCTACCAATCTCCCCTTGCTTCAAAGTGTATTGTCTACAAAGCTGTGCACTGGTTAGGGAAGTTTGCCCCTAGTGACAAAAAAAAAGTTACTGCAGGCTTCAACCACATGGATACTTTTAAATTAATTTAAATTAATTAATTAATGCATTAAAAACAAAATAACGTCAAGGTGCACACCCTTATGGTCTCTTTAGTATGCATGCCAATTTTCAGGTGTCTAGGTTTTACGGTTTTGGAGCTATGGTGCTGATGGATGCACAGACAGACATCCTCTTTTATTATTATAGATTAATCATGTTTACAAAGTTTAACATGGGAAAGCACACAAACAAACCGAGAAGGAACATCTCAGAGAGCCCCTGCCCTACATTATGATGGTCTTCTGTCTCTGTGAGTCTGGCCTGTTTGACATCCTGAACTGGTTTGTCAGCGTGGGTGGGAGAGGCACTGTCTGAAAGCTAGGGAAGATAATAGGCTGTGTTTATTGGACTAGTGTCATTTGACAAAAAACTCCCTAAAATCCACTTTGATGTGGAGAAGGCAAAGGAGAGTATGAGAACATCACTGCTTCTTCTTGCTTTAAGTATCCATTGGTGTTTCCGTGTCTGTAATATCAGCAGCCCTCGAATTCATCTCAGACCTATCTATATTCCTGTCTAATAATCAATACACCTCAAACTAAGATGCTTAACAGGCCTGGAAGCGAAGAGTCATGACTGAATGTCAGCATATGCTGGTGAGCTACAAGTGCAACCTGACTTTGGAAACCAGATAGGCAGCCAGGGACACATTCGCTAGGCCATGTTTGCATACACATTCCTAGCTTTTGGTAGACACCTAAAACTGGCAACATGGGTGGGCTATAGCTGAATGAGACTGAATAGAAAAAAGGAAAAGACAGGGAGGCCTGAGGTAACTGCAGGGCCAGTGTCAAGGGTAGACATGATGGCACCTGTCAAGGGCCCATGGCCCAGCAGCGGCCCAATGGCAAAAGCCCCCTGGACTTGTTCCACTTCTTCACCGTTGCAACCTGCTTGTTCACCTTCCTCTCTCTCTCTGGCCCAGGTAACAGTGGTGGTGAGGAGGAGGAGCAGGAGATGCCACGGCCTACTTGCTCCCTGGCTCTCTGCCTGTCAAGCAAGTAAGTGGGAGCAACGATGAGAAAGAGGAGGAGGAGCAAAGGCAGCTGGTGACAATGGCCATGAGAAGGTAGACTCCCTGAGGGAGGGGGGCCACTGAAGGTGTTTTGCCAAGGGCCCTCAAAACCCTGGAGCTGGCACTGGGGCAGTAAACATTGACAAATGCCAAGGGATGGAGAGAGTGAGGAAACAGGGACCCAGGGAAAGAAGTGTGAGGTAAAGCCACCTGGAATGCCCAAATGGAGCTGGCACTCACCTACCCTTTCACCTATATCCTGTCTTTATAGCCATCTTTCCTTATTGTGGTAATTAAATAATTTGTACAATGAATAAACAGGCCCCCTTTCTGTTGCACCAGCAGGACCCAACACTAGTGCAGTGGGGACCTAACACTTCATAAAGGAACCCCAGAATGTAGCGGAAAGACTCGTTTCCAGACCGGGACAGGTCAGCTGAACTGCCCCATTCTGGAAATGAGTGGAAATGCTCATTTTGGGTTTCTTTTAGAACCACTAGCTCCCTGTTGCGCTAGTGGTGGGTCCTGCTGGCATGCTGGCAGTGTAGGATACTGCTCAGTGACTCCACCTGGAACAAATGCTGCTTGAGCTCTCCAATATCAAATGGCACCTATGAAATACTTTTCTGAGCTCCAACTGTAGTACCTACTATAACACAACTATAAAACACTGCCAAATATCAAAACCAAATACTAAAGTAAATTTTATAGGTCAAAGACGACACTCAGGGCCAGCGTCAGGGGTCAGTAGTGTCAGGTACCTGCGGAGACCCACAGCCCAGTTGGGGGCCCACTTCTGTTTCCCTTTGGCCCATTCCCCTCCTCCTTGGCTGCTCATCTGTACAAACAGTGATTGGAGCAAAGAGGAACAGCAGCCTCCACTTGCCTTGCCCTCCCCTTCTGGGCAGTGGTGCAGATTAGGGGAGGGGAGGGCTAACACAGAGCCAAAAATGAATTGTTGTTGTTGTTGTTGTTCAGTCGTTAAGTCGTGTCCGACTCTTCGTGACCCCATGGACCATAGCACGCCAGGCCTTCCTGTCCTCCGCTCTCTCCAGGATTGTGCTCAAGTCCATATTCATTGCATCGGTGATGAATAGTAGGAACATATAAATTGCCTGGCCAGTCATCAGAGCAAAGTCTTTCTAATCCAGCATTCTGTTTCAACCAGTAGTGAGACACTAACACCCAAGCCATGAAGGGGATGATATTTTCAGAGGAGACCAGCGGTGGGATTCATTTCAGTGTTTGCTCAAAACTGTGTAGTGGGGATGAATGAACCAAGAACTGTAAAAGTAAGTGGCATACTCGCCCTGCAGCTCAAATTTCCCTTGAAAATAATGAGGGTTGCTTCCATTCCACGTAATTACTTTAGTACTGGGGTTTACAAGAGGCATTGACAAAAATATTTATTATTTCTTTCTTATTTTTCCCATGACCTAGAAATGTACTTTTTAAAAAGAATTAAAGGAAGCTTGCAGCTCGATACTAACCAGGTCAGTGTCTTTAGGATGGCAGCCTTAGGGTATATCCTATCCACGGTGCAAACTGATATTGATTTTATGGCAGGTTAACTGTCATGCAAAGAAGGAATTGCAGGTTGGTAAGGGTACTGAGAATTCTGTTTTGGAAATCCTGAGCCCCACTCACCAATCCAATCTGCAATTCACAGTGTTTCCAGGGAGGGGGAATTACTATTAAGCCAGTTTAAGTCTATATCACTGATATGCTCTTGGAACGTTAGGAAGATAAGAATCTGAGGGCCGAGCAAGACCTTGAGGGCCACATGAGGCCTAATGGACTATGCATGTTGTCAGTCCTCACCTTCATGAAGGATTGCCTTTCTCAGCACGGCAGTGAGTAAAATTAATGAAATACCTGAACATGTTGCAAAAGGCTTTGGTTTTTCAGGCAGACACAGAAAACGTTTCTGAATGGACTCAGGTAGAACGTCAATGTATTCTTCTTCAGAGGCTGTGGTTTTCAAGCTTCCCACCACCTTCACACATGAATGTATCCAGGAAATGCTCATTTGTATGTAGAGAGGATTCTGGGTCAGATTCTAGGGCATGCTGTTGGTTCATGTGCAGGGGAGGGAAGGTCAGTTAGGCCTGCTAAAGCCTGTCCATCACTCTGTGTGAACAGGAATACACCGAACCAGGACTGTTGCTTTCTATTTCCCAGGGCCCTGGATATTCCCCAGAGCCCTGGGAAATATTGCCCCTACATTGCGTAATTGCAATGTTTAAGGGGGATTGCAGCAGGGGAGGAAAGGGTTAACACTCCCCTTTCTACATGCTGCAACCCCCACTCCCCACTCCCTCATCCCTTCCCTTGCATGGCAATTATGCTTAGAAAACAATATTTTCCCATTGGTTTAGGGAACAAATTAATTGAAGAATTTATTTTATTTGAGATGATTTGGATAAGAAACTAATTGACTGGCTTTGCCTCCTGTGAAATTTAAATGTAGTCATTTCTAAATTCGCATATATAAATTTAAATTAGCATGTGCAAATTTCATGCAGATTTGTGTCCTATGGCTCTGGTGCCCATTTTTTTTTTTTTTTAATTTGGTGCCCAGCAATGCCTGTGCACCCAACTTTCCCCAACAGCTGTGCATTTCAGGGGAAACTTGGAAATGGTGGACAAGATGCCTATTTGGAATCTGCCCACCATTTTTATCTTCTCGCTTAGGAGCCCTGCTAGAGAAGACACCAACAGCTATTCATAGTACAAAAGTAAGAGGGGGAGGAGGGGGAAGAGATCACCATGCCAGTGGGCAAACCTTTCTGATGGTGGCCAGAAACCATCCTGCTAGAGAAAGTATCAGCCTTAGGTTTTCAGTTATTTATTTGACCCTTTTTCAAGATGGATACAGGATTTTAAATGTATTCAAGGAGATGCTGCATCCAGCAATCTTGTTTTGAATACACACACAGGCGCCCAAACACTGTTATTATTGTTTTTCTTGCAGCTTCTTTTGGGTGTCAATCAAGCAGAGAACAAGCAGCACAATCCAACCCAGATGCACCTCCTTTTGTAGCTTTATGATAATCTCTTCCAACATTGGTCTGTTTTATATTTTACATATTAAACTTGACGATGATATGGATTTGAGTGTGTGTGTGTGTGTGTGTGTGTGTGTGTGTAAATGTAGCAAGGTGTACTTATGCCAACGCATTGTCTCTTCTGACATATTTTTCTCAGCGTGACTGCCATCCCCCTACCTTGTTGTGCTGATGAATTACATGAGATGAATATCAGAGATCTGGGTTTGAAACAGTGAGCCAAGGCGGCAGTAGCAACAACAGCAGCAACAGCACAGCAGAGACATAACGCGGCTGAACCTCTATTGTTTCTATTTCGGGAGTGCATCGAGTGATTAGTTTGGGTAACAGTAACATCACATTACCTTCTACAGGCTGGAAATGTCTTTTAAAGCTGAAGCCATGTGATGCGATGCTGTAGACAGAGCCAAGTGGAATACATCAAAGAGTGCCTTGATGCAGATGTTTCATGCAGAAGAAAATTAGGTCAGAGACCACTTCAATTTCAGCTTCTGCCAGGCTTGTTCGAGAGCTTCCAGTGAATTCCTAATGAATAGCTTCTAGGGCACTTTTCTCTCATTCAGTCACAAACTACCATGGCCAGATGAGCCTCCCTTGTGGAATCTCTCTTTCTCTCTCCCTCTCTCTCTTAGAAAAGAAAAATCTGTGCACAGCGTATATAACACCTAAGAGAGACTAAGGTAGCACAATCTATTGACTTTCAGACTATGAATGCAAGCAAAACAGGAATAAGGGAACACTAGCTAACAATTTGCCTACGCTCACTGCCATGGAAGTGCCTTTTAGTCTTTCAACAGCTCATCCTGGGAGATGTCTCCACAAGTGATTTACTGCAAGTTGTCTGTGTTTGGAGGTCATTTGAGGCACATGATGTCGTGGCCATCTTGCAGCCATCCCAGAGATTTTTGCGGAAAAACCATTTTTTCTGAGACTACTTTTAGTCTGATAGTTTTCCTTAATTCTGTGCTTATGTTGCAGTGTGTACCAACCTTCCGCATTTACATCGGCATGATAGCCCTGCCCAGGGGTGTGTCTTTCACCTCGCTGTGACCTCCCTGACCCCGGTCAAAGTGTGTTCCCCCAATGTTTCCCCTCCCTGTGTTTCCCTGATGTCTCCACCATTTTGCAGCTGGCCCTTCAAGAGTTCTGAGCTACCTCATGGTATTTACTTCACCTTGCCTACCACTAACCTCTGGTGGCCACCCCCCTGAAAGTATAGATGTGCTCTGCTCGGCAGCCTCTACCTTTTAAAAAAGTCCCCTTAAGAGTGCAACGTCGAAATAGTGCATTGCCGCTTTATCATGAACCTGAAGTAAGCACTCCAGTTTCACCAAACATAGCCGCCTGGGAGGGAGTGGAGCCTGGTTTCAATTTTTAACATCCCCCCCTTCTGTGCATGTTTACTCAGAAGTAAGAAATAAATCTCACTCCCCTGCAGTGAAAGGGTTAAAGGCTAACTGTAGTAATTCGCCCTAAAGCACTCTTTTGCTTCTCCATTGCCCTCTTAAATTCGGATTATAAAGGTGTGCTTCTTTGATGTTCTGTAGTTTCTCTATTATGTAAAATCACTTCTCCACTTGATTGCAGTAACGATCTTGCCTTCTCATTGCCAGCAGGGGAGAGAGGAAAGGGAGAAATTGGGGGCAGCGGAAGGAATAGGCAAAAGTGCACACATGGGGAAAAATGAGGTGGGGAGCAGTAACTGTGCAGCAGATTGCTGGGATGTGGCGAAATTGGAGTGAGGGGGAACTAGAAATGAGGAACATCGCAATCCTATGCATCTCTACTCAGAAGTAAGCCCCATTGGGTTCAGTGGAGCTTCTGCCACTGTAAGTGGGTTTAGAATTGCAGCCAACATCTCCCAGAGGGGTTCTGAGAAACAAAAAGAGGGACACATGATGATGATGATTGATGATGATGATTGATAGTAATGAGAAGGAGAATCCCTTCCAAAATGGGTGAGCTGAAATCTGAATTTGAAGACTGAATATGAAGCAGATGCTGGGATGCTGTGAAATACTGAATTTGAAGCAGATTGCTGGGATGCCACGAAACTGGGGTAGGGGTGGGGAGCTCTGGAGGACTGGGTTCACAAAGAAGTCTTCAAATTCAGATTTCAGCTTGCCCATTTTGGAAGGGATTCTCTTCATTATTATTATGGGTCGCATTTAGTCTGTCACTATTGTGCTATTGCAGTTTTGAAGGGTACATGGATTAAAAAAAAAGGGCAGGGGAGGGTCAGACATAGGTTGGGGAGGGTAGGGGCGCTAACACACACACTGGCCAGAGAAAGCAGAAGGGGCGGAACCGGGTGAGAGTGGGAGGGAGGGAACAGGCTCTCTGAACAATGACGGGGATGAGGCTCTGCCCTGTAGCCACCCAAATAATTTGCAGTAAACTGCATGTGACCTGCCCAGAGCCCCAGGCTAGCTCCGGGTTTTCCACCCCCGTATGTCCCCAGACAGAGCAGATTCGACTCCAATAAAAACTGTAACGAAGTGGAGAACAAACTAAACCTGTTGCTGTGGAGATTCCCCCCTGGAGAACGGCTACCTAGTTTGGAGGGGGTAGAGAATTTCTCAGTATTGAAGCAATGTCCCCACCCCTTCTGTTAATCTCTCTGTTAAAAGACTGAGGACCTGGGGATGAGGAAGACAAGCCTGTCCTGACAAAAAGATAACGGACACTTTTCTTCCTGTGTCTTCCCACATTTCTCATATGCACCACCAACAAATTAGGTGCACCCCCACCCCACTAAGCTGTTTCTCATGAACAACAAAAATAAGTAAACACCACCCCAGCTCTCTGTCAAAAGACATGGAAGAATCGATTGAAGCCCCACTCTCCAATGACATAAACGTTTCAATTTTTCTCTTTACCCCTGTGATATTCTTTGAGGAGGAAATATTCCCCCAACATCAAATGGGATGAAAAAAATATTCTGCATCCTGTCATTATCCTTGAGGGGAAAATGGCACATTGTATGATGGGTTAAAAGAAGTATTATGGTTTAGTAAAACACACACACACACCCATTGTATTCCTTGAGGGGAAATAGACATGTATTCAACTGACACAAAAATATGGTGGATATATGAGTTCTTTCATGTCTCTGTTTTCATGCACATGGTTTCATCCACAGATGTAGTAGACTGCTTTCATTAAAAGAACTTACAGAAGCAGGATGGTTAGAACTATCTTAAAAAAAAAAGTCCTCTTTTTTCCCCCCTCACAAACAATAAATAAATGCATTGTTCTGTCCCTCAGGAGTCTACTGAAGGAGGTCAACCCTAGGGTTCCTCAGAAGCTTATGGGATTCCACAGTGACACTACAGATTTCCTTTGTCTCACTCCTCCTCCCTCTTTTCCTCTCTATTACCACTATTAGCCACAGTCCAGTAAAGGAGCATGAGCTGGCTTCTATGCCTGATACGGATGTCCATTTGCCTCACAATATTCATCAGGCAGCATTAAATTTGTTGGATGCATCTTTTCTAACAGTGCCCCCCTATACAAGTAAGTCCCACTGAGTTCAATGAAGCTTATTCCCAGGAAAGTGAAAGAGGATTGCAGGAAAGGCACCTAAAATTGCTCAGAGGCATGTACCTAATTCTGAATCTTGATGACTATTTGTGTACCTTCAACCTGCAAGTGCGCTCTTTCAAGATGATAAATGTAGAGTAAACCAATTGCCTTAAGGTGTGACCCCTGATGGGATGTATGGTTGCACAGAAGAAAGTTGAAATGTAGTCAGTGGTACTTACTTCCAGGTAAGTGTGCATAAAACTGCTGTCTTAATATCCTGACAATGGTCATCACAATGCTCATTAGACTTTTTTTTCAGGTCTAATGGTTACCAAGCTGAACCAAGTATGGTTTGGTGATGTACAACCCAATCCTCTCCCACGCTTTAGCAACAGAAGGTTACACTGTAATGCTAACGTGGCATCCTATTAAGAGGCAAACAGAGCAGAACCACAGAGCTAAGTCTCATTTGCCTTCTTTGCTTAGTAGTTGGCAATTTCTCAGTGTCCGGGCAATAGTTTCTATCATGCCATAGTCAGGAATCATTTTCCTCTGTGCTGAACTCAGGAAATCAGAGAGCTGTTTCATTAAAAGATTAAAATGTATGACTTTGCAGAACCGACGTTACACTTTGAAAGCTCACACTATCATTCTGATGGAAGGAAAATCATGTTGCTCAGACTGTTTAGGGTGAAGAGTGTCTCCTTTCTAATGGATTAGCAGGAATATGCAGCACTTTAGAGAAAACCTAAAGGAGTATTTACAAAAGTGCCCCACATGAGGCTGTATTTTATAATGCCTTTTATGATGGAAACCTACATGGTCCTGGGTAGAGAGAAGAATCCAAAGTATATTAGAACTGTGAGAGAATGGAAGTGTAACTCTTTGACTACATAAGGGCTGGATTAATACATTTTATTCTCACTTGCCTGAGCCTCCACCGAGAGAACCATTTTTGACTGGTTGACTTGCCACCCCACTCACACACCAGGATTGTACAATATAAGTCATCTTTACTTCAGCATAGTAAGTAAAAGAGAATAACATTAGATGTGTAAAGTATGATTCCATTCGCCCTCCCAGGTGTCCCAGCTATGTTTCTTCAAATGAACAGCTGCACCAATCCAGGTGGTAATTCATCCAGTGCCAACTCCAGGTTTTTGAGGGCCCTTGGGCCAGACACATAAGAACATAAGAAGAGCCCTGCTGGATCAGACCAAGGTCCATCTAGTCCAGCCTTCTGTTTACACAGTGGCCAACCAGCTGCCAACGGGAAACCCACAAGCAGGACAGGAGTGCAACAGCACCCTCCCGCCCACGTTCCCCAGCCACTGGTGTACATAGGCTTACTGCCTCTGATACTGGAGATGGCATAGAAGCATCAGGAGATGGCACTAGTAGCCATTGATAACCGTCTCCTCCAGGAATTTATCTAACCCCCTTTTAAAGCATCCAAGTTGTCCTTCACCACATCTTGTGGTAGTGAATTCCATAGTCTGACTATGTGCAGTGTGAAGAGGTACTTCCTGTTATCTGTCTGGAATCTCCCACCAATCAGCTTAATGGGATACCCCCAGGTTCTAGTATTATGAGAGAGGGAGAAAAATGTCTCCCTATCCACATCCCCCACACTATGTGTAATTTTGTATACCTCTATTATGTCTCCCCTTACTCTCCTTTTTCCCAAGCTTAACAATCCCAGCTGTTGTAACTCTCCTCATAGGGGAGTTGCTCCAGCCCCTTGATCATTTTAGTTGTCCCTTTTTGCACTTTTTCCAGCTCTACAATATCTTTTTTTAGGTGCAGTGACTAAAACTGTACACAGTATTCTAAGTGTGGTCACACCATAGATTTATGTAAGGGAAGTTTGATACTGGCAGTTTTATTCTCAGTTCCTTTTCTCATTACACCTAACCTGGAGTTTGCCTTTTTTACAGCGGCCACACACTGGGTTGACATTTTCATCGAGCTGTCCACCACAGCCCCAAGATCTTTCTTGGTCAGTCACTGCTAGCTCAGATTCCCATCAGGTTATACTTGAAGTTGGGATTTTTTGCCCCAACATGCATCACTCTAGGATTACAATCTAGAGTTTTAAAACTACTCGCTCTTCTGTAGCAAACAGACTGCTCATCTCAAGTCATCCTATCCATAGCTTATTTACCCAGCGTCTGCTGTTGGGTCCTGGGAAACTGATTGTTAACTCCCCAAGTCTTCCCTGAAGACTGATTCTTCTCACAGTCATTCTATGATTCTAGTTAGCAACTGGGGGAGGGGGGGGAATAAAGCCCCCAGCCCTTCTAAAACTTTCAGTAAGACTCTCCTTTGCTCACCAGGGTTGGTTTAGTTGTGAAGAGGGAGTTCAGGCCTTCCTCGGGCAGATCTGTATCTCTAGAATGCTGAGCCCCATTCCAAACATCACGGCTTTTTAAAACAAACATTACAACTAACTCTTAAGCAGGCAGCTTTCTGGTCCCTAAGCCAACTCCTCTGGCTCTTGTGTTTTCCCTCCCAGTATGCAAATGAAGCCCTCTTGAGGCTGCCTGGCTTGCATGTATTATAGTGTTATTTCCCCGCCTCTAGATGGCTGCTACTCAGACAATTTCTTCCTTCAAAGACTTACACAGCGATACAGCGATCCTGCTTTATAAAGCCTGCCTCGTTCATGTTTGCCTGCAGTTCAGTGACTCAGCTCCACGTAGCTTTGACTAGAAGCTGGACGAAAGTTGTCACCTCATAGTGGTGGGGGGAAGGTAATGTAAATCCAGCCTGAGAGGAAAGAGAGGTGGCGTGAGTTCAAATACTGGTCTTCCCAAATGAAAGGGAATGGGCAACTGAAGGACGGGAAGTACCATTATGATGTGAGTTTGGGTTGGTTCAGATGTTCATCCCTCAGCACCCAAGCAACGACACATGTGTGAATGAGCCAGAGCTTTCATATCACTCAGTGTCAACTCCGAAGACACAACACTTTTCAATGGGGGCGGTCCACCCATTCAGCTGTGAGTCATCGTGTTGAATGAATGATCAAGTGATGTGACAATTTTAGACAATTCACTGAGCCAATTTTAGGCACTTTATTAATGACAATAATGACAATGATATGCATGTGTAAGCCAGCCCTTAGAGAACTAAGGAAAAATCTTGCCCTGGTTTGGAATATAGTTTTCATCCTGTTGGGAAAATTGCAGAAGAAAAACTGGCCAGGATTGGGCAGAATTCTCCCATCTCATTGATACCAAGGACAGTTTGGAATGCAATTTAAATGGCAGCTGAGGGAATGAGTAAAGGAGATAGGGTTGAGTTCCCACAGTTCCAGGACTGGCCCTACTATTAGGCAGAGTGAGGCAGCCACCTCAGGCAGCAGATGCTGCAAGACAAGGTACAGCACCAAGGTACCTTGACCCAGCCCTGCACAGTTAACTCTGTACACAATTCTTACACCTAGGGCTGGCTCAAGACATTTTGCTGCCCGACGTGAAGGACAAGATGGCACTCCCTCCCCTTTCACATTCAGACGCCAGCTGAACCGGCAGTTGGATCTTACTTCAACAACGGCAATGGGATATTGTCTCCCACCAGCCCTGAGATAGCTGGCTAGATTAGGGGGCTCAGGACAGGTCGTGTGGCATATGCAGCTCTGTCCTCAAATGGGAAAAGCCAGGGAGTTCAGGAGATTGCCACCATTTCCCCACAGCATCTGCCACCTGAAAAAATTGCTTCACTCTGCCTAATGGTAGGGCCAGCCCTGTCCCCTTTTCAATGACAATATCCCATCTGCCCCTTGCAGCAGGGAAATAGCTGTGCTGATAGCTCTTCCCCATCCTTCAAAACAATCTGTCTAGTTCTGCCCTCTAGCACAGGAGATGCAATGCACAGCCTCCAAAGAATGATTAAAATTGAAAGCAATGAAGATGAACAAAAAGTCTACAAAATGGCAGGACAGTGATTCAGGGGCAGGGAAAAGGGTAACGTTTCCCTGTGTTCACCATGTTTACAAAAAATGTTACTTTAGGAGTGGCCCCATGTTGGAGTTGTACAGTGTGAGATGCACAGCCTTCAGTGATGCAGCTAGGTTATTTTAGTCCCTGAACATAATAGCGTTACAGGTGCACTTTAGACAGCCATGAGTATCACTTCAGTTGTGAAGCACACAATTTCCCCCTCTCCCCTTACAACCACAGCTAACTTGGGAATGCTGGGAGTTGTAGGACTTTTTCTGTCTAAACATGCATATGATTGTGCCCTAAGGATACCATGCTTGGGCACTCCATTGCAAATTATCAATGAATGCAAAACCCAGGGGACGTTTTTCAATAACAAAATACATCCGTTTGGTAAAACACGATAACCCCACCACAGAACTACAGTTTTGAAGAAAGGTACACAAGTGTTCTTGTATACTGATTATTTATTTTTATTTTTTATTTTATGTATCCTGCATACAGTAAATAAGAAACAAATGTGCCTTATTTGCTGATTTGTGGTTTGTGTGGGAGGGTTCCACATGGATTCCCATACACTTTGTTTAACGATGCTTGTGTGGTTAAGGAGTGAAAAATGCAAATGCAGAAGGGAAGGGAATCCCATGGAGAACAAATATATATCTAGTCCCACATTTGAGAAGGGCTGGATGCACCCGATCTCGGAAGCTAAGCAGGGTCAGCCCTGGTTTGTACTAGTTGGATGGGAGACCGCCTGGGAATTGAGCAGGGGGGTTGGACTTGATGGTCTTGTAGGCCCCTTCCAGCCCTATGATTCTATGATATGATATGATTCTATGACTACAGGCAGCAGCCATGTGGAGGTGGCCCAACTATGGGAAATTGTCTTAAATCTGCTGGATTTTGTATAGGCCAGCTTTTATTTTATTTTTTTTACCTCCTAATGTGGGACTAAAAGAAGACACCTTTACCCAACAGCCCAGCACTGAGCTGGGGGAGGAGCTTTTTATCACAGCTTACGGGGAATGAAAGGATCTGTTCTTATTCCAGAAACATTGCCCCAGGAGGAAGGAATGTTTGGCCTTCTCTTCCTCTGGCACGGGGCACTTGCTGAGAGAAGCTGCCCGTTGTGCTGCTTTGCACTCGCGGCCTCTGTAAAGCCTCTTTCTATGGAAGGAGCTTTGGCTCAAAAACGAACTCTTGGAAATCAGATCCACCTCCCATCCAAATGTTCGTCTGCCCTAGCGAAGCACAGAACAAGAAGTGAAATGAGAGACAGGTTACATCACAAGCAGCTTCAAATAACAAGGAAGGCTCTGTTAAGAACTTGCAGCAAACATTTTCTCCTATTAGTGGAGTCATCCTCCCAGTCTGACCCTAGCAAGCTGTCGACCTGGACTGTGAATTAGCACTGTTTAAGCAGACCCTAGCATTTCTTTGCCATCTCTCTGTCTCTAGCTGGATCTACACATGGAGGTGGCAAATTGGACAGTATCACTTAAACTGCAGGATAACATTGTGAACACTCCCCATCTTAAAAATAAATAATAAATAACTCCCTGCAAGTAGAACATTAGTAGAGCAGGAAAAGGGCCTGGCTACAACCTCTCTCCATGATATGCTAGGTGTTTGTTTTCTCCTTCCAGGAAATTTTCATGGAGGACAGAATGTGATCCTCCCAGCTGCGGTCTGAAGTGGTACATTCCCCTCTACCACATCAGGATTGTAGGCTCCACCACTGGCAGAAATACAGTTGATGAGGCAAAGTTGTGGCTCCCAATCCCATCTTTGCATTTTAGCAACTAATGTGAAGGCTTCAGGGCTTTTGCAGAGGAGAATTGGCAATAGGAGGGATGCTTAACCCTTCCTCCATCCACCACGGTTCATCCACAACCTCTTCCTCACTGCCATTTTGCCCACCCTTTCTCCCTCAGCCAAGCTCTGAGACAAATACCACTAACTGGACATGCTTCAGTACGGAACAGTTCCATTGACAATTTTCACAGTTTAGGAGATCTATGTTTTCACAAAGATCTACATGTGTGTGTGGGGGGGAACGGCAACACTAGTGGCCCTCCAGATGTCTTGGTCTACAGTGTGGTGTAGTGGTTAGAGTGTTGGACTGGGACTCGGGAGATCCAGATTCTAGTCCCCACTCAGCTATGACGCTCACTGGGTGACTTGGAGCCAATCACAGACTCTCAGCCTAACCTACCTCACAGGGTTGTGAGGATAAAATGGAGAGGAGGAGAACCATGTAAGCTGCTTTGGGTTCCTTGCAAGATGGAAAAGCATGTCATAAAAATGTGATAATAAATAAACAGCCATCATTCACCATTGGCTATGCTGGTTACGGCTCATGGGAGTTGTAGGCCAAAACATCTGGAGGGCCAAAAGTTGCCCACCCCTGATCTACATTTTCATTCACAAGAAAAAGTGGTGTCGTCTTAACTCAATAGGCAACTTTCGAATCCATGTAGTGACTGTGAAATTCCCTCTGATTCTTTTTTTGTGTGTGCATGTGCATGGAGCTTCTATAGTGAATAATAACTTTTCCCAACAAAGCCTTCCAGTACCTTCCTCTAATTTCAGCAGAAAAAATATATATCCATAAGCATATTAAGTCAATCAATCAATGAATCAATCAATTATATTAAATATTATTCATGGAGGCCATACCCAGGGTTGGTCTGACTGGATGTCCATGGTAAAAACAGGAGGACTGTCTTCTAGGGCAGAGGCCTACGGTTAGCCCACCAGAGGACATGAGCAAAATAGCGCCTTCCACTCATGTTCCCCAGCAACTGGTATTCAGAGACATACTACCTCTGATACTGGAGATAACAGATGGCCATTATAACTAATGATGGGCGAATATGCCCCGAGTGCATTCGGCATTTACTCAAAAAGTAACGAATTTGTCCGTGAAAGCTCAGATAAGCGTTATCTTTTAATATGAACCCTTGTTCTGCGTATGCAAGCTTTTGCGCATGTGCGATATCAAGATGCATCTTTGGAGCTGTAGTTTGGAATCTCATAGTGCAGCATGGTGTCATGTGTCACCATATTATGTGCCCCTCTCTGATTGTTTTTTTTTTTTCACACACCCTGCCTGCGTCATGATGTCATGTGATCTTTACTTGCCATCGCCAATATGAATCTGGACCCCACAAAGTCCTCCTTGTGGAGCCGGAGCTCTGGCAATGATGAGGGAAGCAGCTAAGGAGGCTGTTTCAAGTATGTTTCGGGGGGTCTAGGCAGTAGAATGACTGAAAATTGGAGGGAGATCTATGTACTACTTTACTGTGCATGCTCCGAAGCTCACAGTCAATTCCAAACTTAATAGCCAATTCGTAATACACTGATCCGGGCTCGCTACAAAGGTGAGCATTACAAACGGATGAGTTTTGACCAATGAGCTGACTAATTACGAAATTTGGCAGCATCACTAATCACGACCATGGAAGGTGTTGTCCACCATGAATTTCTCTAACACTCTTTCAGCACAGTCCAAGTTGCAGCCACCTTGTCTCTGCTTTGTTTGCTTACCATTTTATTTTAAAATGACTTGGAAGCACCCCAGATTAGATTCAGATCCAAAAGAGATACAAAGTGACTGCACAGCCCTACTGTCTCTGTCTCTGATTTAGCTACAGAAATAGTACTTAGACTGAATGACACTGCAGCGCTCCTAAAGAAGCACAGTCATTGTTAAGGAAGAGCAAACTGGTTTTTCAATCATATAACTTAACTGGAAAAAAGGCACAAATCATCAAACCATCAAAGGTTAAGCAGAATTATCTGATTCATCCAGTACCTTATTACAGCTGAACAACTATCCTAAATAGTTCCTTGACAGAATCAGTGCCTCCTAGGGTGAGGTGTGTGCAGACAGATAAACTTGGCAGATCTAGTTGCTCCATCTCAAAATGACCTCAGTGGTATACAAAAAAGCCCAAAGAATTGCCCTGGAAATACAGAAAATATTCATTTGTTGCTTCTTCTCAGTGGGCAACCCAGAAGCCTTTAAGGACAGGCTTCTGCCATGGAAGTATGACATTTTGCCAGAATGCAGACTGCAATATTTCCCTTCAAATAGTTTCAATAGTGCAGTTTTGAGTGATGGATGGAATATGCAGTTAACACAAAATTGGGTGGGATAGCTAATACCCTGGAAGACAGAAACAGAATTCAAAGTGATCTTGATAGGCTGGAGCGCTGGGCAGAAAACAACAGAATGAAATTTAATAGGGATAAATGCCAAGTTCTGCACCTAGGAAAAAGAAACCAAATGCACAGTGTCAAGATGCCTGATACTTATCTCCACAATACTACAAGCGAGAAGGATCTTGGAATTGTTGTAGATCACAAGCTGAATATGAGCCAAAAATGTGATGTGGCTGCAAAAAAGGCAAACATTATTTTGGGCTGCATTAAGAGAAGTATAGCTTCCAAATCCCGTGAAATACTAGTTCCCCTCTACTCAGAACTGGTTAGGCCTCATCTGGAGTACTGTGTCCAGTTCTGGACACCACACTTTAAGAAGGATGCGGACAAACTGAAGAGAGTTCAGAGGAGGGCAATGAAGATGATCAGGGGACTGGAAACAAAGCCCTATGAGGAGAGACTGAAAGAACTGAGCATGTTTAGCCCTGAGAAGAGTAGACTGAGGGGAGATATGATAGATCTCTTCAAGTACTTGAAAGGCTGTCACATAGAGGAAGGCCAGGATCTCTTCTCCATCATCCCAGAGTGCAGGACACGGAATAACAGGCTCAAGTTACAGGAAGCCACATTCCAGCTGAACAGCAGGAAAAACTTCCTGACTGTTAGAGCATTAAGACAGTGGAACCAATTACCTAGGGAGGTGGTGGGCTCTCCCACTCTGGAGGCATTCAAGATGAAGCTGGACAGCCACTTGTCAGGGATGCTTTGACCTAGATTCCTGCTTTGAGCAGGGGGTTGGACATGATGGTCTTATAGGCCCCTTCCAACCCTACTATTCTATCATTCTATGATTCTGTATGATTGCATGGGAATCATAGTCACTGGTAAGAAACAAAACTAATTCCATATCAACAAAATGGATATGGAATATGGATATAGATATTGTTGTCGTTTTTGTTGTTGTTTGAAGTTTATGTAATTTTTAAAAATATATATTTTGATACTTTAGACCAGCCTTCTCCAATGTCGTGCCCTTCAGATGTTTTGGACTGCAGCTCCCATCAGCCTGAGCAAGCAAAACCAATGATTGAGGATGATGAATGTTGTCGTCCAAACCATTTGGAGGGCACCTCATCAGAGAAAGCTGCTTTAGAGGTTGAGTGTTCTACTAGATTCTCTAGAAGCTGAGCATTTCCTGCGGCACCACTGATGTGCAGGGGTGCACATGTAATCCTTGAAACAGTGGTGAACACCATCAAGGCAATCCTCATGCTCGTAGGATTTCCTTGCCATTTCTTGGATTTCATGTTTGATATTGAGGGGGGCGGTGTTCAAGCTGTGCACTCTCCTCCTCTGGTATTAGAAGTGCACATGTGAACACAATTTCTTTAAAACAATGAACATGGTTTATATTTTGAATCCACTAACACATGGCTGTTCTACAAGCACAGGGTGGCGCACAGCATAAAACACAGACACTACAATAGAACTAAAACAGACATAGAAAAGTGTTCAAAGCAATCTCTACTAAACTCTCACACTGAAAATATCTGACAAGTAAAAAAGACACAGCATACAAACAAACATTAAAACAGCAGCAGCAATGAACTTTCCACTGTCAAAAGCCTGATAAAAGAGGTACACCTTGCATGGCTTATGAAACAGTGGTGCATTCCTATGCCTCGGGGCAAGCTATGCCATCTTGCCTCTCTTCTGTTTTCCTTCAAATACTAGTGCATATAACCAAAGAGTGGAAATATATAGAACCCCCATGCTACAAGCCCACTCTCTCCCACACACTCATCTATTTATATCAAGTTAGCGACCCATGGGAGTATTGTGGCTAAAACTGGGCATTGGCTTTATTTGACTGTACAGAAGAAATAGCTAAGCAAGAATGTGAAAATTATGGAATCCATTCATAATGAAATGTGGAAAGCTCAGCGATGTGCTTGCAGGGCAGGGGTGTTGAACCCTTTTCAACCTAACGGGTGAATTCCATTTTGGAGAGGTTCTATGGGGCCACATTCGAGTGGTGGGTGGGGCCAAAGGCAAAAAGGGTGGGGCCAAGGTACCAGCATAGTTTAGCTTAAAGCTCTCACTGCCAATAGCTAAGCCTTAGGAGAGGCACATCAGCCTTTCAGAATGGGGAAGAATTGCACAAGAGCCAGGAAACCAGGTCAGTGGAAAGGGGAAATGTGGTAGGGCCTTGGCCTTCTCAGGAACCACAGAGGGCCATATTGGGACCTCAGATAGGCCAGATTTGGCCTCCAAGCCTGAGGTTCTCCTGCTGTAGGGAGTCTAAGGGGAGAGGTCTAGAGGAATGGTTTTCAAATTTTAGGGCACTCTTTCCATGGTGACCCGAGAAACCACTGGACATCTTCCATGGAATGCCAGTGCACCACAAAGGACTATGGGGCATATTCCAGGTACACACTCAGTTCATGCAGGGGACTGGCTAAGCCTGTTGGAACTTACTGCTTGCCTTCATTTAATCAAGAGCTTGGCCTTGAATATACCCAACACTTTCCACTCGTTGCACATTGTAGGGGAAGGGCGATAATGGAGGACAAGTTGTATTTCAGGGAAGCTCCTTTGCCATCATTGATCTTCTCTTTAGCCCTTTGCAGATGTTCAATGTGTACTCTGAATATATGTGGGAGAAGGAGCAGGGTCACACCAGCAGGACCCAGCTGTGATCCCTCTTGAGTTGCTAGGCTCTGTATGTGTGAATGGAAACCCTGCTAAAAGTAAGGTTCTTGATCAGATGCATAAGCCTTTGCACATACAGTTGTTATGGATGTAGGATCTCTACAAACAGTACAGTGACATGCATAGGTCAGGGATAGAGCCTGCCATCGGTGCATTAACAATTCATGCTTATTTAATTTTTGCAAAGGGCTGTTGAGGAACCCCCGGCAAGGTTCCCAGGTTCCCCAGAGTACAGTTTGAACAACCTCTGATCTATAGGGCAGAGGAGAGATCTAGAGGCCACTTTTGAAACAAGTACATCTTATTTCTCCTTCATGGATCACTGCCTTATTGTGGCAAAGGGGCTTGCATAACTCAGTGAAGCCATAAGCTATGCCGTGCAGGGCCACCCAAGACGGACAGGTCATGGCAGAGAGTTCTGACAAAATGTGGTCCACTGGAGAAGGAAATGGCAACCCACTCCAGTATTCTTGCCAAGAAAGCCCCATGGAACGTATCACAAAGCTAAAAGAGATGACGCCGGAAGATGAGCTCCTCAGGTCGGAAGGTGTCCAATATACTACTGGGGAAGAGCAGAGGGTATTTCCAAGTAGCGCCAGAAAGAGTGAAGTGGCTGGGCCAAAGCCGAAAGGACACTCAGCTGTGGATGTGTCTGGTGGTGAAAAGAAAGTCCGATGCTGTAAAGAACAATGTTGTTTAGGAACCTGGAATGTAAGATCGATGAATCAAGGTAAGCTGGAGGTGGTCAAACATGAGATGGCAAGATTGAAATCGACATCTTGGGAATCAGCAAACTAAAATGGACAAGCATGGGCAAATTTAATTCAGGTGACTATCATATCTACTACTCTGGGCAAGAATCCCTTAGAAGAAATGGAGTAGCACTCATAGTCAATAAAAGGGTGGGAAAAGCAGTACTGGGGTACAATTTCAAAAACGACAGAATGATCTCAGTACGAATCCAAGGCAAACCATTCAACATCACAGTAGTAATTCAAGTCTATGCCTCAACCACTGAGGCCGAAGAAGCTGAGGTTGATTGGTTCTATGAAGACCTACAACACCTTCTAGAACTAACACCAAAAAAAGATGTCCTTTTCATCATAGGGGATTGGAATGCTAAAGTAGGAAGTCAAGAAATAACCAGGACAACAGGCAAGCATGGCCTTGGTGTACAAAATGAAGCAGGACAAAGCCTAATAGAGTTTTGCTAAGAGAACACGCTGTTCATAGCAAACACTCTTTTCCAACAGCACAAGAGGCGACTCTACACATGGACATCACCAGATGGTCAATATCGAAATCAGATTGATAATGTACTTTGCAGCCAAAGATGGAGAAGCTCCATACAGTCAGTAAAAACAAGACCTGGAGCTGACTGTGGCTCAGATCATGAGCTTCTTGTTGGAAAATTTCGGCTTAAATTGAAGAATGTAGGGAAAACCACTAAACCATTCAGGTATGACCTAAATCATATCCCTTATGAATGTACACTGGAGGTGATGAATAGATTTCAGGGATTAGACCTGATAGAGTGCCTGAGGAACTATGGACAGGGGTCCATAACATTGTTCAGGAGGCAGCAACTCAATCCATCCCAAAGAAAAAGAAATGCAAGAAAGCCAAGTGGCTGTCTGATGAGGCTTTACAAGTAGCTGAGGAATGAAGGGAAGTGAAAAGCAAAGGAGAAAGGGGAAGATATATCCAACTGAATGCAGATTTCCAGAGAATAGCAAGGAGAGACAAGAAGGCCTTCTTAAATGAACAATGCAAAGAAATCGAGGAAAACAACAGAATGGGAAAGACTAGAGATCTTTTCAAGAAAATCGGAGATCTCAAGGGAACGTTCTGTGCAAAGATGGGCATGATAAAGGACAAAGAAGGCAGGGACCTGACAGAAGCAGATGAGATTAAGAAGAGGTGGAAAGAATACACAGAAGAACTATACAGGAAAGATCTGAATGTCCTTGATAGCCATGAGAGCGCGGTCACTGAACTTGAGCTGGACATCCTAGAGAGTGAAGTCAAGTGGGCCTTAGGAAGCATTACTAACAACAAAGCTAGTGGAGATGACAGTATTCCAGCTGGGCTATTTAAAATCCTAAAAGATGATGCTGTTAAAGTGCTGCACTCAATATGCCAATAAATTTGTAACACTCAACAGTGGCCACAAGACTGGAAAAGGTCAGTTTACATTCCAATTCCAAAGAAGGGCAATGCCAAAGAGTGTTCAAACCACCGTACAATTGCGCTCATTTCACATGCCAGCAAGGTGATGCTCAAAATCCTACAGGCTAGGCTTCAGCAGTATGTGATCCAAGAACTACTGGAAGTACAAGCTGGGTTTCAAAGAGGCAGAAGAACTAGAGATCAAATCGCCAACACTCGCTGGATCATGGAGAAAGCAAGAGAATTCCAGAAAAAGTCTATTTCTGCTTCATTGACTACGCTAAAGCCTTTGATTGTGTGGATCCCAACAAACTGTGGCAAATTCTTAAAGAGATGGGAGTACCAGACCACCTTACCTGTCTCCTGAGAATAGGGATGGTGGAGAATTTCTCCCCGAAACTTCGGGGGGTCGAGCGCCAACGTGTTCGGCCCCCCAAACAAGTTTCGGGGAGAAATTCTCCGCCCCCCCACCCCCTGCACACCCCCCCGGGACGGGACTTACCTTTGCCGAATGTCCCTCCCGGCGGCGGGTCCGGCCGGCGGTTCGTCGGGTGTTCGACCAGGTGCCGCCCCCGCCATTCCAATAAAAGAACAAAAAAACAAAAACGCCCCCGTGATAGGCTATGTGACGATTAACGTAGCCTATCACGGCTAGATTTGCAAAGTCAGCCGTGATAGGCTACGTAAATCGACACGTAGCCTATCACGGGTGACTTTAAAAAAAAAAAAAGCACGTACGGGTAATGGCGGCCCCCATAGGGAGCCACCATTCCCATTCCTTATTTGGTTGCTGTAGTCTACGTAAAGATTTACGTAGACTACAGCAACCAAATAAGGAACGCGAATGGCGGCTCACTATGGGGGCCGCCATTAGCGTACGCGCTTTTTTTTTTTTTTAAGTCACCCGTGATAGGCTACATGGCGATTAACGTAGTATCACGGGGGCGTTTTTGTTTTTTTTAAAAAAACTTTGGAGTTCGCGGCCGGGCGAGGCGGGAAGCCTCCTTCCCAGCCTGAATTTCGGCCGGGCGAGGCGGGAAGCCTCCCCCCCCCAGCCTGAACTTCGCGGGGGGAGCAGCGAAGCGCCTCCCCCCCACCGCGAACAAGCTTCGACGAAAGGTAAGTGACTTTCATCCACCCCTACCTGAGAAACCTGTATGAGGGTCAAGAAGCAACAGTAAGAACCGGACATGGAACAACCGATTGGTTCAAAATTGGGAAAGGAGTACGACAAGGCTGCATATTGTTGCCCTGCTTATTTAATTTATATGCAGAGTACATCATGAGAAACGCCGGATTGGATGAATCACAGGTCGGAATTAAGATTGCCGGGAGAATTATCGACAACCTCAGATACGCAGACGATACCACCCTAATGGCAGAAAGCGAAGAGGATCTAAAGAGCTTCTTGTTGAGGGTGAAAGTGGAGAGTGCAAAAGCTGGTTTGAAACTCAACATTAAAAAAACTAAGATCATGGCATCTGGCCCCATCACCTCCTGGCATATAGAAGGGGAAGAAATGGAAGCAGTGACAGATTTTATTCTCTTGGGCTCCAAGATCACCACAGACGGTGACTGTAGCCATGAAATTAAAAGACGCTTGCTCCTTGGGAGGAAAGCTATGGCAAACCTAGACAGCAAAGTAAGAAGCAGAGACATCACCTTGCTGACAAAGGTTCGTATAATCAAAGCTATGGTTTTCCCAGTAGCAACGTATGGATAGGGATGGTGGAGAATTTCTCCCCGAAACTTCGGGGGGCCGAGCGCCAACGTGTTCGGTCCCCCGAACAAGTTTCGGGGAGAAATCCTCCGAACCCCCCCCGCCCCCCGCACCCCCCCCGGACGGGACTTACCTTCGCCGAATGTCCCTCCCGGCAGCGGGTCCGGCCGGTGGTTCGGCGGGTGTTCGAGCGGGGCAGGAGCAGCAGCCGGTCTTTCGACCGGCTGCCGCCGCCGCCATTGCAATAAAAGAAAAAAAAACGCCCCCGGATAGGCTACGTGACGATTAACGTAGCCTATCACGGCTAGATCTGCAAAGTCAGCCGTGATAGGCTACGTCAATCGTCACGTAGCCTATCACGGGTGACTTAAAAAAAAAAAAAAGCGTGTACGCTAATGGCGGCCCCCATAGGGAGCCGCCATTCCCATTCCTTATTTGGTCTCTGTAGTCTACGTAAAGATTTACGTAGACTACAGCGAAAATAAGGGCAACGCTATTTGCGTTGCCCTTATTTTCGCCGTAGTCTACGTAAAGATTTACGTAGACTACAGCGACCAAATAAGGAACGCGAATGGCGGCTCCCTATGGGGGCCGCCATTAGCGTATGCGCTTTTTTTTTTTTTTAAGTCACCCGTGATAGGCTACGTGACAATTGACGTAGCCTGTCAGGGCTGACTTTGCAGATCTAGCCGTGATAGGCTATGTTAATCGTCACGTAGCCTATCAGGGGGCGTTTTTTTTTTAAACTTTCGCGTTCGCGGCCAGGCGAGGCGGGAAGCCTCCTCCCCGGCCTGAATTTCGGCCGGGGCAAGGTGGGAAGCCTCCCCCCCCGGCCTGAACTTCGCGGGGGGAGCAGCGAAGCGCCCCCCCCCGCGAACGTCCTTCGAGGACAGGTAAGGGATTTCATCCACCCCTACGTATGGCTGTGAGAGCTGGACTATAAGGAAGGTTGAGCACAGAAGAATTGATGCATTTGAACTGTGGTGCTGGAGGAGACTCTTACGAGTCCCCTGGACTGCAAAGAGGTCAGTTCAGTCAATCCTAAAGGAAATCAACCCTGACTGCTCATTGGAGGGACAGATACTGAAGCAAAAGCTCAAATATTTTGGTCACCTAGTGCAAAGAGAAAAGTCACTGGAAAAGACCCTGATGCTGGGAAAGATTGAAGGCAAAAGGAGAAGGGGATGGCAGAGGATGAGATGGCTAGATAGCATCACTGATGCAATGAATATGAACTTGAACACACTCCGGGAGAGAGTGGAGTTCAGGAAGGCCTGGCGTGCTATGGTCCATGGGGTCACGAAGAGTTGGACACGACAGAACGACTGAACAACAGCAGCATCTTATTTGTTGTGCATCCCTGGCAAATCAATCATGTCCCCGTTTGTTATATATGATGAGATATGTGCCTGCTGCTTCTTTAAGAGAGATGCTAACAGCCTCTCTCTCTCTCTCTCTCTCTCTCTCTGCTTTCCTTACCCTGTCAGTTGTATTTCAATATTCTTACTGTAAAGAATGAAAGGAATTTATTTGTTATTGATTCTTGTGTGCCTGTCTGATCTCTGACCATGAGAAAGAGCTTCCAAGGAAGCTAGATCATGAATATGCCCAGCTCCTGAATGTGTGCAAGGAAGTGGTTAAAAAAATGCTCTATGTAAAGTTGCAGCCTGCCCATGAGAAATCTCATTATTTTTTCTGGTGCACACATTAGATCCACACAGAACACAGAGAACATCTGTGCGGATGGCAAAAAGTGTTTGTGAAGCACTTAAAAAACATGCCTTCAAAGCCTCTCTACATACTATAACAGAATGAGGGGTGGGGGAGGAAGATGTGGATCCTCTGGCAATAATACCTGTGGGTCAAACTAGACATTTTAACTGAATCACATGAAAGCATTTCCATCTTACACACGCACAAAATTCAAATAGCAGCTGCCAGGGCCCCAATCTGGATCACGACCATGGGGTTAACCATGCCCATGGCCTTGATCCAGATTGGGGCCCTGCTGGCTCTATTATTATTATTATTATTATTATTATTATTATTATTATTATTATTATTATTACTATTGAAGTGGAAATGCTTCCATAGGGTAGGAAAGAACAATATAACAGCAAACAATGAAAGTAGTAAGGAAGGCCTGTGCTTTATTCTTCCCAAAGAATGTGGACTCTTGCATCTCAGGGAAGACAACACTTATGGGTTCCTACCATAGTTGCATGCCCTCCATCTCATATGGGAAGGAGTAAGAAACAGCATCATATGGGTGTATGGCTGAGCATCCGTCAAAAAAAGACAAGCCTCAGGGTTTCTCCTCACCCTCTCACAGGGTTCTGATGATGATACCAAATGTTTGTGGTATGCACAGAAGAGGATAGACATGAAGCATCAAAGCACATGGCATGAGTCCATCTGGCTCACAGAACCTGCTAGCCATGAAGAATCTGTACCAGGTTGCAGGGCTGTTTATATCAAGGGAAATTTGTGTGTGTTTCAGTGTTTAAAGGCATATTTATCTGTGGATTGGAAGACTTACTGCTGGGTTTGTGATGTTCAGAACGCACATTTTCACAGTTTCTTTAAAAAAATGAAGCTTAAGCCCCTCACCCCCCACTATGCTGGGGGTGGGTGGGAAATCTCCCACATAGTTCTCTAAAGCTGTTCAGAAAACAGTCAGAATGACCTCGTAGAGATAACAGGTGGAAAAGGTCTGGTACAACTTAGAGAGAGGTAGCAAAGGGCCCTCTCTTTTTTTCAGCTGAGTGAGGAGCTGGCAGCAGCGATGCCAACCTGGTTAATGTGAAAGCATTTTGGCCCTAGCATGTGCTGCTTTGTTAGCACTGGGCCCGTTGCCCTGGAGCTGCTGGAGAAATAAAGGGAATACATTTGTTTTACAGGCATGGATACGCCAAAGTCCCCACCTTGCTTATGCTGGTGTCCAGAACACTATCTCCTGCTCTGCCTGTGCAGAAGAGCAATGCCCTTTCTTCTTCTCCGGGAGAGGTGGAAATCCCTTCTTGGCTCTGAGATGTTCTCTTGTTGAAGGAGCACAAGCCTTGCTGAGAAACAGGTGCCCAAACTGTTCTCAGGGGCTGATATTCAGGGGCTGAAATTCAGAAAGAGTGCATCGTTTGAGGCCCATTTGAGCATGGACATTTGGACCCGCAATCCTGCCAAAGTCTACTTTTATGCCCCACTGATACCAAAAGAAGAAAACACACATTTGGTAGAAATGTGCTTTGGGTGCACCATGCCGTTAGACTGTAGCAGCCATTCGTTTTGCTGCAGAGAGGTTGTTTGCTTTAAACTAACCCTGTGGAAAGCAGAAGGCTCTCTTGGAAGAATATTTTGCACATTCCGTCGACTGATTGTGCCTCAATTAGTGTCACATTGTTCATCATCGTCACCGTTGTACTAGTTATTTAGCACTTTTAAACTCGAAAGTAACCTGCCCCAACCTGGTGCCCTCCAGATGGGATGGATTACAAATCATCATCCCCATGGCTATGCTGGCTGGGGATGATGAGACTTGTAGTCCAAGACATCTGGAGGGCATTAAGTTGAGGAAGGCTATTCTAAACTGTACCACATGTATTGCATTATCTCAGAAGGCAGTGGTGGTGGTGGGGAGGACTAAGCTGATAGAGAGCAGGTTGCTTAAGCACGTTTATGGTTTAGATTCGAAACAGAGACGCTGCACTAGGGATGGGCAAATCTGTCAGTTTTGGTTTTCCTTAGTTTCTCATTTTCCTGCCTGAAAGTTCATTTCTACCCATATCCCCATCAGCTTGTGAGTTTGGGAAAGGCAAGTACACACGAATATTTGTACACACTTTTTGTGTGCATTTCTCCTATTCTACAAAGTTTTGTACTTTTCCTAGCGTCCGCACTTTTTGTGAGCGATTTCTCCCCAATGTAATGTGGTTTTGTGCGTAATGTCCCCTAACCTCTGCATTTTTGTGTGCACTTTTTCTTAGTATATTCATTTTTGTGCACATTTGTTTGAGTTGCGAGCTGGATCACAAAATCTGAAAAGTGAGGATTTCAATGCACAAGTGCATTCCAGTTCACATATAAGTTTGAGGGGTGAGAATTGGGTAAGCTCATACAAAAATTTGGACCAAACAAATTTCTCTTCCATCCCTACCTCGCAGTTTACACATCATATTCATAGCTACTACAGTCTAAAAAGAAGTCTTCAAAAGTCAGAATGTAGATACCTAATTGCCAGATGCATAAACAAACCTATTTTCACCAGCAAATGCCCAATGTCCAAATATCAGAGTACAGATACACTCCAAACATCACATAAGAACATGAAAAAAGCCCTACCAGACCAATGATCTATCGAATCCAGCATCCTGTTTCCCACAGTATCCAACCAGGTGCCTCTGGGAAGAACTTGAAGGCAATAGCAACTCCTAAATCTTAATACGAAGGTTGCATATAGCCACCAAGTCATTGGTAGACCAGTCCTCCATGAATATGTCTAATCACCTTTTAAATGCTTCTAACCTGGTGACTATTACCACAGCGGTGGCATCAAATGCCATTACATTTCTCTGGTAGCTGCTTTCCAGTCCTTTGGTATAGGGGCTGATTTTAGGAACAAGTTGCATATTTATGTTAAAAGACTTGCAATTCCACCCTTGCGTTCTTTAGACTGCAATCCTATATGCACTTACCTGGGAGTAAATCCCATAGAACTGAATCGATGTGTATAGGATTGCACTGTTAAGAACTCTTGGGCAGATGGGAGCTGGACCCCAGTAACTACTTGCTAAGTAACAATTTCCCAATAAGCTGTAGAATGTCATGTCATCTGTGTTTGATTCAGATGCCCTCCTTGAAAAAAAATGATTCTGTATCTCTGGGAATATCTATTATTTCCTATGTCATCCTGTCAGTGAAGACAGACATGAAAACTCATCACCTTCTCCACAATCACCCTATCCTCTTCTAGCACTCCTTGCATTCTTTTGTTGGCAGCCATGTTGATCCATATCAAAAACCAGTTATTGCAGTTTTCATCTTCATCAGGAGCAGGTCTTTTGTAAAGCTAATGGGGTCTTAACTGCCCATTCCAGACCAATCTAACTCAAAATATTTTGCATTACAACAAGGAATAACATATCGTTGCTGGGAAAATTACCCCCCCACACACTATGGTGAAGAGTGTGGCTAGTAAGCACAGAAGGAACAGGGCTGCCTGAGGACAGTGGGTGACAACATCAGCATCCCTGCTCTTCAAAAAGTCCCGTTGCATCAACCCTGTGAGCCCAGGCTCCATTACACCACTCCCTGTTTCCTGCTTCTGACACATTTAAGGCACAATCCTATGCAAGTTTAGACAGAAAGTCCTACAACTCCCAGCATTCCCCCCCCCATAGCTGGCTGGGGAATGCTGGGAGTTGTAGGACTTTTTTTCTGTCTAAATAAAAATCCTAAATAGGATTGCACCCTTAGAGGCATTTTTATTGTTGGTGTTAATGTTTTTAGCAATATGCTCCTGAAGTACTTTTTTCTTTTTTTCTTTCTTTTGCTTGCCTCATCAGCTTATATTTGTTCTGCCCACATTTGTGCTCCTTTATGTTCTTTTTATTTGGGCAAGACTGCCATTTTTTGAAGGATGCTCCCTTGACACTATTCTTTAATCTGGCATCCTCTTGATATATTGATACATTTCCTGATTTGTGTTATACATTCTAGCCCCTTTCCTTTCTTAAGTGGCTGCCTTGTGCATCAGACAACCCACTTTCATCTTTAGTCAAGGAAGTTAAAAATGAAGTCGCTGGTCTTTTAAGGCAGGGGTGCAGAATCTCAGGCCTGTGGTCCCAAACCAGCTGTCCGGACTTCCTCAGATTTCCATGCCCCTTCCCCTGGCCTCACCCCCTTTTCCCTGACCACTGGTTATTTGGTGGTTTCCTGGCTTTTGTGCAGTTTTTTCCCCATTCTAAAAGATTGAAATGCCTCTCCTAAGGCTCTCTTAAAAAGTAAGAGTTTTAAGCAAAGCTAGGCTGCTATTTGGGGCACCACCCCTTTTGCTTTTGGCCCCACCCACCACTGGAATGTGGCCCTCAAGAGCTTCTCCAAAATGGAAAGAGGTTGAACAGCCCTGCTTTAAGGATTGTTAATGTCTTGCTCACCTGCTTAGGCTGGGATTCTGCTACCTGCCACACACACCAAGGATGGGCCTGATGAGTATCCACAGCAATGACACGGGACATGTTAGGCTCTGCCTGCTGATCTTCTGACCTCTTGAGGGCTGGGCTATGCTTCATCCTCTCCCTGTCCTTCATGTTGATCCCTCTGTCTTGTTTCTCATTGGCCCCGTTTTGGCTGTTGTACTTCACTTCGTTCAGCATGGGGCCACCAAATTCGTTATTAGAGGCAGTGATTACTACAGTCCGTAGTCCACTTACTTTGGACCAATTCCCCTGACAGCTAATGGAACTAATCATGCTTGCATGTCGGTTTTCTTTTGTCACTTATGGACCCTTGCAGTCCTAATGCTGCTGTTTGCACGTTTCTCGCAAAAATGCTTTCCTCCCCTTGGAATAAGCTTTTCTTTGGCTTGACTTTTTTATTTTTTAAAAAAAGAATGATAAATGTGCACACAGGCAGCTGTGTGCCCTTACACAAACCAGTCCCTGTCCCTCGGAATGGCTGCCAGTTGTCATCAACACATCGAAAGCTGCAGAAAGGTCTAACAAGATCAATAGGGGTCCAATTTCCCTGCCAGTCTCTTGGTGGAGATCATCAGCCAAAGCCATCAGTGCAGTCTCAGTACCATGTCCAGGGTAAAGAAAATGAACAATATCCTGCTGTCCTGGAAGCCGCTGAGCCATCACTCACTCAACCACCTTCTGTCAAAATGAATGGCTCAAGCAGTGTTCAGTTTACAGAGGTAAAGGTAGGGGTTAATGTAACATACAAATCCCACTCCTGACTCCTTCAAATTTTAGCCCAATCATGGCCCACTGTAGCCTTCAGAAAACAGAAGGGGGCCATCACAAAAGATAAGGGGGATAGGGCCCCTCTGACCCTTGTAATTTAAACACTGAGCATGGGTAGATCTGGATGGACCACCTGGGTAAATTTGGCCCATGAATCCATCCTTCTGGGATTCCCCGGAGGGCCACGCCCCATCCCCTGACCTCACTCTCTTTCCCCCCAACCATTTTGGTATTTTGGTAGTTCCCTGGATCCCACACAGTTTTGTCCTGTTCTAAACGGTTGAGATGCCTCTCCTAAAGCTTAGTTAAGAGCAGTAAGAGCTTTAAGCTACAATATGCTGGTATTTTTGGCCCTCCACCCCTTTTGCCTTCAGGCCTACTCACCACTGGAATACGGTCCCTTGAGAACTTCTATGGAATTGAATTCAGACATTGGGCTGAAAGAGGTTTGAAACCCTTTGGTTAAAGAGATAGAGCTGGTTCCTATGGTGGAGTGTTAGACCTTAGAGAAGGAAATGGCCAGAGCAATCGGAATGTATACGATCCATTATTGGCCAAAAAAGCTGTTGAAGAGATGCACAGTGGGTCATCCGCCCCTTGGGAGATTGCACAGCTATTTCATTGCATTGAAAAAGGCAGATTTCTTGACATCTCACCCCACATAAATTTAATGTTATTTATTCTGATCTTACTAATAAGTGATGGGAATGTGATTGGCTACTGTAAATGGATGTTTTTGGCTATGTCCACATATACAAATTCTGGGAAGAGGTTTTGAATAAGATTCTGGAAATAATGGGATATATTGTTTTCTCTCTCTAAGAAAAAGTTGGGTTATTCAAAAGTAGACATAGAAAGAGTAGATTTTTAGAGCTAATTTTACTGTATTGACAGCTGCACAAACTAGTATAGCAGTTTGTTTGGAGACTCCACAAATTCTAGAGAGGCTTAAAAATATGGGATATCGCCTTACTAACAAAGTTGACTTATTTTTGGAGAACTTGCTTTAGAAATCAGGGATTGGATTCAGATTTAGGTGCATGCAACTAGGCTGGCAGATTTTATTTTCTTGGGCTCCAAGATCACCACAGACGGTGACTGTAGCCATGAAATTAAAAGAAGTTTGCTCCTTGGGAGGAAAGCTATGGCAAACCTAGACAGCATAGTAAGAAGCAGAGACATCACCTTGCTGACAAAGGTTCGTATAATCGAAGCTATGGTTTTCCCAGTAGTAATGTATGGCTGTGAGAGCTGGACTATAAGGAAGGCTGAGCGCCGAAGAATTGATGCTTTCAAACTGTGGTGCTGGAGAAGACTCTTACGAGTCCCCTGGACTGCAAGGAGGTCAAATCAGTCCATCCTAAAGGAAATCAACCCTGACTGCTCATTGGAAGAACAGATACTGAAACTGAAGCTCAAATATTTTGGCCACCTAACATGAAGAGAAAATTCACTGGAAAGGACCCTGATGCTGGGAAAGACTGAAGGCAAAAGGAGGAGGGGACGGCAGAGGATGAGATGGCTAGATAGCATCACCGATGCAATGAATATGGACTTGAGCACACTCCGGGAGAGAGCGGAGGATAGGAAGGTCTGGCATGCTATGGTCCATGGGGTCACAAAGAGTCGGACACGACTTAACGACTTAACGACTGAACAACAACAACAAACTAGGCTGGCAGAAGAGGACTTTCCCAGCCCATCCTCCCCATCATAGCCCCTGAAAAGGCTACACAAAGGCTCAGGGGACCCAGTTGAATGGTGTGAGCTGTGGGAGGAGATGATCCCCCCAAATTGGGCAGAGGCACCTTTTGTGAGTGGACCCCTTCTGCCTATGGAAGGCAGATCCTGGATCCAACCCCAAGTTGAGCAGTTTATTGAGAGATTGTCTTTGTTTATTACTGTGTAGAACAATAATTTTGAAGGTAAGGTGCAACCATGTTTTCTTTTCCATCTTGTTACTATGAAGGGCTTCTTCTTCTTCCTTTTCTTCTTCCTCTTCTTCTTCCTCTTCTTCTTCCTCTTCTTCTTCTATGTTCAGGAATATATTTTGTAATTATCATCATAATAAAAAAAGAATTAACTAAAAAATCAGATTTTCTGTGCTGGGATGGGGTGAAGGAAGCTGAAAGGGGGAAACAAGGGAGGAAGATGTTTTGCTCAACAACTTTCTCCAACCTGGTACCCTCCAGTTGGGTTGGAATACAAATCTCATTATCCCCAATAAGCAGGACCTCAATGACTGAGGATTATGGTATTTGTAGTCCACCCCATCTGGAGGGCAGTAGGTTGGGGAAGGCTGGCTCATAGTGTGCAGATGGCCAGTAAAATGTGAGTGAATAAAGCATAGAGATCCCACAGTAAATGCCTACTGTGGAAGCGAACGAGGTCTTTTGTCTATCTATAATGTGCACCTGCTGAAGATAATGGGAGTTCTGCACACCATGAGTGACAAGCGGCTCAGTCTAATGCTCTCCATCCTATGATTCAGATGATGACCATGCTGATGCAATCCTAATCCCACATCAACCTTCCATTACTCAGGTCTTGCTGTCTGTTCAAACACTGAGGTGAATCACTCACTGCCTGCAAAGCTATGGTTAATGCCTACAGCTGTTTTAATAAACAAAACTCTGCTATAGCTGAAATGACTTTCTGGAATTATTTCTGTAGTAAATGAAACTCCTGCAGGACAGTGTCAGAAGAGTTAATTTCAGCACTTACTAAACAGCAGCAGGACAATTGATCCTGCATGCTAGTCACTTCAGCCAAAAAGAAGGATAGTTTGCCAGCCAGCCCACAGAGCAAAATACATCCAACTGGAGCCAGGATGGGTTGATTATCGTTATCCACGCAGTTCATTGGGCCAAATCCATCACCAGTGTAAATCCATTAAGTTGTATAAAATCCTCCTGTTAAGCATCCCTTCAGGATGCACAGGACTGAGGAGGCTTAGGAGAGATATGAATTGTCCAGTCATAATTTCAAGGGTTGTTCCGTGAACTGTCACATGAGTGCTCAGTATAAGCATCATTTTATGAAGTCACCCTAGTGGTTTCTGACTATTTTCCTATGAAGTCCCATAAGGTGGTAGTGGAGGCTGCTGCTGCTTCTTAGAATCTTAGAATCATAGAATAGTAGGGCTGGAAGGGGCCTATAAGGCCATCGAGTCCAACCCCCTGGAATCCAAGTCAGAGCATCCCTGACAGATGGCTGTCCAGCCTCGTCTTGAACACCTCCAGTGTGGGAGAGCCCACCACCTCCCTGGGTAATGGGTTCCATTGTCGTATTGCTCTACCAGTCAGGATATCAATTGTCCAGTCATAATTTCATAAGCATCATTTTATGAAGTGCACCATGGATTATCCTGTCCCTTCTCACCCATTTCAAACTCAGGATTACAAAGACCACTGCTAAGCACTGAGGGAAAGGCAAAACATGCCTCATTTTGGGGACCATCTTAAAAGTAGCCCATACTTGGGCCACTATAGGTGAACAATAATACTTTATATAGTCATGTAGTGCCATTCTTCAAGTGATCAGTGGCCTTCAGATGTATTCAGCAGCTCTGCAAGGCAAACCGAGAGTGTTCTTCCCAGGTTAGTGATGGTGCACGGAGGCTGGAGGTGGACAATCATTCCTTAACTGACTGGTCCTAAGCATATTTTGTTGTTGTTGTTCAGTCGTTCAGTCGTGTCCGACTCTTCGTGACCCCATGGACCATAGCACGCCAGGCCTTCCTGTCCTGCGCTCTCTCCCAGAGGGTGCTCAAGTTCATATTCATTGCATTGGTGATGCTATCTAGCTATCTCATCCTCTGCCGTCCCCTTCTCCTTTTGCCTTCAGTCTTTCCCAGCATCAGGGTCTTTTCCAGAGAGTTTTCTCTTCGCATTAGGTGGCCAAAATATTTCAACTTCAGCTTCAGTATCTGTCCTTCCAATGAGCACTCAGGGTTGATTTCCTTTAGGATGGACTGATTTGACCTCCTTGCAGTCCAGGGGACTCGTAAGAGTCTTCTCCAGCACCACAGTTCGAAAGCATCAATTCTTTGGCGCTCAGCCTTCCTTATAGTCCAGCTCTCACAGCTATACATTACTACTGGGAAAATTAAATAAAGCATATTTATTAAATTAAAAATTAATTTAATAAATATTAAATTTATTAAAATTAAATAATCATATTTACTCAGATGTAAGTTCCACTGTGTTCAATGGGGCTTTGTTCCAGGTAAGTGTGCACTGGATTGCAGCCTCAGTGTTGAAGGCGGTGCAGTGGAAACCTCACATCCCATGCTAGTATGCACACTCATCTCACTTTCCCCTCCCCCTCTCCTGCCCAGTCCTCTCGCCATCTCTGGTGAAACCATTACACTACACCAGTTTTTCCCCTACACCAGCAGAGCTAAATATGGTTATGATTATCAGAATCCAATTTTAACCACTCTGGTGCTTGACCTGGTTTCAACGGTAGGACTCAGGACCAGAACTGCAGATGCAAGATATTAGTGCAATAGGTTTGTTCTGATAAAGAAAACCGCTCTCCCATCCTGTGCAGGCATCTTTTACAGGCACTACTATTCCAGTCTTACATGGACATAGAGTATGCTGGTCCCATCCCAAGGATGTAAGCATCCCTTCTTGCTATGTTTATGTAGCCCATTGACGAGAGCCCCCTGGACTTGCTCCTTGGAACTTGCTTGTTCACCTGCCTCCTGCTCTGGCCCAGACAACAGTGGTGGTGAGAAGGAGCAGCAGCAGATGCCATTGGCTGCTTGCTCACTGACTCTCTAAATGTCAAGCCAGCAAGTGGGAGCAATGATGAGAAAGAGAAGGAACAATAGAAGCTGCTGGCAATGGTGGTGAGAAGGTAGACTCCCTGAGGGAAGGGGCCCATTGAGGGTGTCTTGACAAAGGTCCCTCAGAAACCTAGCACTGTTCTCTGTCTCTCCCTCTCTGTTTATTTTGCTGTACTCTTTTTCTCTGTGAATGCAGTTTGGCTAAAGAGGATTTCCCACAGGCAGCTAGCTGGCCACTGTGTGAACAGAAGACTGGACTAGATAGGCCTTTGGTCTGATTGAGCATGGCTCTTATGTTCTTATGAGAAGGTTTCTGAGTGACTTCACAGTTATCGTCATCCATCAGTGAGTCGCCCCAGACCCCTTCACGTGTTACCTGCATGAAGTGGGATCACACAGTGACCAGGGCACAGGGCCATGCTTCTAGGCCTGCCCTTGCCCCATGGAAGTCCACAGCGCAAATGTCTGCAGGAAGGGAGCTTATAAGTGAGCGCCTTCTGGGGCATAGGCTTCATCATGATCAGGACTTCAGATCATGCAAGGATCCCAGTTGTGTGGCAGTCTGCATGCAAGCAGCTGTTTTCATGTAGACCTCTTCCCTGCAGATATCCATAGCACACCAACATGTGGATGTCCACGGGGCAAGACCAGTGGCTCACCCGATGCCAAGGGCAGGACCTGCATGATCCTTACAGTGTGTGAACAGGACTCCTCCTGCTTCTGGCATGAGGGAACATCACTTGGGCAAGAAGATCCTGAATAAAACTTCAGGGACACATGAAAATGCAGCAAACTGCTCAAACAGAATATGGCTTTACAAGTGGGACCTGCAGCATCATGTTGCATGGGGTGTGGAGTGGCCCTATTCAGAGGCACAACTAGGGATGAGGGAGAAATCTGTTTGAATGCAACCTTACCTAATTTCATACTTTTGAATGAACTGAAATGCAGCTATCCTTTGAAATCACACTTTTCCAGATTTTGCCATGGAGTTCTCCAGTCAAAAAATGCACACAAAAATGCAGATATTAGGGAAACAAACATTTTTTAAAAAAAAATCCATTCTGTTAGAAAAATTGCTTGCAAGAATGAGTATGTTAAACAAAAAGGCATACAAAAATGTATGTGTTAGGAGAAATGTGCACAATAATGCGTATGAATTTGCATGTAAACTTTTTTTTTAATTGCAAAGTTTGAAATGAACCAAACTAAAGATTCGAAAAATGAGAAACTGAGAGAAACCAAAATGGATAGATTACTCCATCTCTAGAACCTACCATAAGTCCTGCTCCTGTTATATGGTACAATTCCTTCTCTCCCCACACCCTCAATTTACGGTGCAATCCTATGTATGTTTAGACAGAAAAAAGGCCTACAACTCCCAGCATGCCCCAGCCAGGCATGCTGGCTGGGGCATGCTGGGAGTTGTAGACCTTTTCTCTATCTCAACATGCATAGGATTGTGCCTTTAGTGTTGTAGACCCTGAGCATTCTCAGTCTTCAATGGGCTGTTTTTGGGTCCCCCCCTCCTTTGGTATTTTACCCCCAAAGATTTGTATGTGTGTGAACTTCTGCAAATCCTGGAATTTCTCCAAGTCTGCTGATATCTTCCTTTTGTACATGGATGGTGCTGTGTTTGACTACATAAGGATCGGATCATAATATGGAGAATACATAGGACCCACAACATGGGTATCACATCCTTGGAGAGAGGCCCACCAGAATCATTCATTGCCGCCTGACCAGGTCTAGCTTGTGGAGAAGGAGAAAGAGATCATAGTTCCCAGGCTGTCTCCCTATCTGTTGAAATAATTTCATTTTACAGAACCACTCCAACTACTGCACAGATAAATTATGCAGCTGTTAGGAGAGATGTGGGAAACATCTGATCCATCAAAATGAGGGCAGCCCATTGACTATGTCTGACAGCCCAGGATGGCTGGACTAACCTCCTAGTTTTTCTGCCAGTGTAGGACAGAAAAAACAAGAGGGGGCAGCAAACCATTTCACAGGGCAGAATACATGGCTGCTGGTGGGTCACAAGTCAGGCAGTCTATATTAGAAGCAACAAGCAAGTTCACCTTAAAAGAAGAAAAAGCAGGGAGGCAAATTGGTGGTAGAAGATAAGGAGGGAAGGGTAGGAAAAAAGGGACATACAGTCAGGGCCAGAAATATTGGAACAAGGATAACTGTTTTGGCAGTTGGCCTCTGTACACCACCACATTGAAGTTGAAAGGAAACACACCCAGATGGGAGCGAAGTCAGGACTTTCAGCTGTAATTCAAGGGGTTGACAAAAGTGGGGCACTAACCATTCAGGAAGGACAGCCAGTGGCATACACACACACCCATAGTTGGTGGCTCATAAGTAATGGAACAAACCAACATCATTCCAAACTTAAGGGTCACCTTTAATACCTGGATGAAAATCCTTTGCAGTCAATGACTGCCTGAAGTCTGGAACCCATGGACATGACCAAATGCTGAGTTTCCTCCCTCGAGATGCTTTGCCAGGCCTTTACTGCAGCTGCCTTCAGCTGCTGCTTGTTTGTGGGTCTTTCTGCCTTCAGTCTTGTCTTCAGTAAGTGAAAAGCATGCTCTATTGGGCTGAGATCAGGTGACTGACTTGGCCATTAAAGAACATCCCACTTCTTTGCCTTGAGAAACTCTTGGGTAGCTTTTGCTGTATGTTTTGGGTCATTATCCATCTGCAATATGAAGCGGCGTCCTATCAGTTTAGCAGCATTTGGCTGAATCTGAGCAGAACGTATAGCCCTATACACTTCAGAATTCATCCTGCTGCTTTTATCAGCAGTCAGGTCATCAATAAACACCAGTGACCTGGTTCCATTGGCAGCCATACATGCCTCCACCATGTTTGACAGATGATGTGGTATGCTTTGGATCATGAGCTGTTCCTTTCCGTCTCCATACTTTTCTCTTCCCAGCAAGTTAATCTTGGTTTCATCAGTCCAAAGAATCTTATTCCAGAACTAGGCAGGCCTTTTAAGGTGTTTGCTGGCAAAGGCTGATCTGGCCTTTCTGTTCTTGAGCATTACCAGTGGTTTGCACCTTGTTGTGAAGGCTCTGTATTTACATTCATAAAGCCATCTCTTGACTGTAGATCTTGACAATGGCATGCATACCTCCACAAGAGCATTCTTGACCTGGCTAGATGTTGTGAAGGGGTTCCTCTTCACCAGGAGCAGAATTCTGTGGTCATCCACTTTAGTTGTCTTCTGTGGTCTTCCAGGCCTTTTGCTGTTGCTGAGCTTGCCAGTTAATTCCTTCTTTTTCAGGATGTTCCAAACTGTTGTATTGGCCACTCCCACTGTTTTTGCTATCTCTCTGATGGGTTTATGTTGTTTCCTCAGCCTAATGATGGCCTCCTTCACTTGCATGGACACCTCTTTGGACCTCATGTTGGGAGTTCCAGTGAACAGCTACCAAATGCAAATGTAACACTCAGAACCAGCTCCAGGCCTTTTATCTGCTTGATTGGTCATGGGGTACCCAGGAAACAGGCCACCCCTGGCCATGCAGCTGCTTGTCAGCCATTCGTTCCATTACTTATGAGCCACCAACAATGGGTGTGTGTGTATGCCACTGGCTGTACTTCCTGAATGGTTAGTGCCCCACTTTTGTCAACCCCTTGAATTACAGCTGAAAGTCCTGACTTCACTCCCATCTGGGTGTGTTTCCTTTCAGCTTCAATGTGGTGGTGTACAGAGGCCAACTGCTAAAACAGTTATCCTTGTTCCAGTATTTCTGGCCCTGATTGTATGTATCTAAATTGTCAATGAACACTCTATAGGAAATCCTGAACTCCTATATATAGTGCAGGGGAGGTGAACAGAGTTGAGGTGGGGGATGGATGCCCTCCATTCTACCCTCCATGGGCCGGATGACACCAGGGTATGTGGCCACACCTCTGGTGTCTTTTCCCCCCAACACTAAGTACCAGCTGGATGAGGGAAGGCAATGCATCAGTGAAATAGCCCTGACACAAAGGGCCATCTTGTCCCACTGCATGCTCCCCAATGAGGGAGGTGTGGAGCATGTGAAACACTTAGCACATCACTCACCCTCCCAATTGGATTCCTCTCCCTCCAGGGGGCTTGGGGAGGGGGCAGGGAGGGGAATCCTCCTGCTATCTCCAATCGTTAATCAGAGATAATGGGGATTTCCACCCCCTTCTGAAGGACCTAGTAGACTCCTGGGGGTGGGGCATGGGCAAGGGGCATGACCCATGGAGGGAGCCAAAGCCTGCATGGGTCAGGTGGGGAACTTCCACAGGCCTGTTTAAGCCACAGGTTAGAGGCTTCTCTCCACTGATATAGAGCATAATTCTGTAAGACGCACAATGGATGCTATGATAATAGATCCAAGGAAGTGCAGGGAAATCTTCTGTAGAACTTGGGTGGGCGGGAGCAGGTCCATTGAGATGAGTTCTTATCCCCACCATTGTGCTATTGCTGGCTGGTCTCCCCAGGGTTGGAACCACAAATGTAGCAAAATAACATTTGCTCCCATAGGATGATGATGATTTTTTTGCAACTAAATGGAAAGGAAAAACAAGCTTGCACATATCCCAGAGATCAATTTAAATCCAGAGAGATAAACAAATGAGCTGTACCAAAAGTAGCAAGTGTGCAATCTAAGGTAGCTGGAAATAAAACTGTTTCTTCTGCAAGGTGACAGAGATAGATATTGGCCAATAAGATTAGACAATGGATCATCAGCCTTGTGCTGCTTTAACACACTCTAAAGGAGATTGAAATGCCAGCACCTAACTTTTTGGAATCAAATCAAGTAGTGAAATGTTTTGACATTAAAAAAACCCTGCAGAAACTTTCTGAAACATAGCAGGTGTCCCCATTATTACAAATGACATGATAATAGCAGCATCCACCAAGCAGGCACATGATCAAATCCCTCAAAAGGTCACAGAAAGAGCAACAGTAGAATACCTCATTTAAAAAACAGAGAGAAAGAAAGAACCCAATTCACAGCACACACAAAAATTGTAGCAAAGAAGTAGCAGCAGTTAAATCACTGAGTTCTTAAAGAACGTAAAGTTCTTAAAGTTTGCAGGTGACACCAAAAATGGATTGCAAGGAACTCCAAAAAGATGAATGGGCAACAAAATGGCAAATGTAGTTCAATGTAAGTAAAGGTAAAGTGATGCACATGGAGAGGAAAATTCTAACCTTACAAATATGCTGATGGGGTTTGAGCTGGCAGTGACTGAACAAGAAAGGAATCTTTGGGTTGTGATGGGTAGCTCAATGAAAGCATTGACTCAATCTGCAGCAGCTGTGAAAAGGGCAAATTCCCTGTTGTGGATCATACGGAATGGAGTCGAAAATGAAACTGGAAATACTGTCGTGCCCTTATACAAACCTATGGTGCAACCATCCTTGGAATACTGTGTACATTTCTGGTCACCACATCTCAAATAGGATATTGCCTCGCTAAAAAAGGTGTAGAAAAGGACAACCCAAACATCAAGAGACTAGAGCAGCTTCAGGTTACAATGTTTGGAGCTTTTTAGTTTAGAAAAAAAGGTGAGTGGGGGGACAGGGACATGATAGAGGTGTAAAAAAGTATCCATGGTATAGAACAGGGATGGGCAACACCTGGTGCTCAGGGAGCATGTGGCCCCTGCTGCCTCCTCTGTTGTGGTCCCCACCACCCCACTGTCCCCCATCCCCCACATTTTACGTTTAAAAAATTGCATCTGTAGCAGCTTGTTTGCAAGCTAAATTTGGCCCTATCGGTGTGCCATAGCTGCTACGGGACACCAAAAGCTAAATTAAGCCATTTTAGTGCTCTGTAGTCCTATGAAGTGGTTTGCCACTGAATTTTGGCAATGAACTGGTGATTTGGGGCCATGGGGGGAGCACACCATAGACTGCATGGTGCCTTGTGGAATGTGGCCTGTGACAGGGAGCTGGAGGGTGAAAATGGCTCTCGGACTTCTGGACATTGCCCACCCCTGATGTAGAGAAAGTGAATAGTTTCACTCCATCTCTCATAATGCTAGAACCTAGATTCATCCAATGAAGCAGAATGGTGGGATATTGAGGACAGAGCACATAGCTGAACTATGGAATTCACTGCCACAAGATATAGTGATGGTCACCAGCTTAGATGGCATCAAAAGGGGATTAGACAAATTAATCGAGGAGAAGGCTATCAATGGCTATTAGTCATAGTGGCTATATACAACTTCCAGGAGCAGAGACATTATGCCTCTGACTACCAGTTGCTGGGGAACAACAGCAGGAGAGGGCTCTTACCCTCATGTCCTGCTTGTGGGCTTCTCATGGGCACCTGGTTGGCCAGTGTGTGAAACAGTATGCAAGAATAGTTAGGCCTCTGGTCTCATCCAGGAGGGCTCTTCTTATGTTCTAAATAATTGGGAAGCACCCTGAAGAAATCAACACATGGTACAACAACAGGGTAGTCTCAATGTAAAGCAAAACACTGATCCTTCAGATTTTGAAATATGCAGCACAGCACATACCTGTAGAGGCAGGAAGCCCATGCTGGTGCCCACAGAGCAGCTCACCCTCAGCTAGATTCGTCCTCACTCAAGCCAGTCTTGTCTCTTCCCATCAATCATTCTAGGAAGACCTCCCTGAGTGATATCCATGCCAGTTGCTTCTCGGGCTTATAGACTTTAATTCCTCATACTCACTCTTGATTGGATGGAACCTGTTGTGGTTGTTTTCTGCTATGACCTCTTGCCATAATTATGGTTTGTTCTATTTGATTTTAAAAACCTGTCTTGGTTACTCCTCTTTATATCTCAGAGCCGAGGATGCTGAGAGGAAAGACAAGCCTAGCAACCAAGCGCTGCCAACCCAACCCTCCCACCATCATCTTCACCCAGCTGCAGCCAGATGGTCTTCATGGTGGCTCTTGGCCACACAACTTTGAAGTGAACAACCACAGTGAAGTGAAAAACCACATAGTGGGGCAACTGGCACTGAAAATGGACAAGGTCCTTCTGGGTGGGTGTGTCCAGCCACCACTTGATGGTCAAACACACCAGGTTGGACCCCGGATCTGCTTTCCATAGAGAGAAGGGCTCCACTCATGGAAGGTGCCTCTTCCTGATTTTCAGGGAACCCCCTCCCTCTCACTCTGTAGCTCGCCCCATTCAGCAGAGCCTCCTGACCTTCCATGAAGCATTTTCAGGGTGCTGGAGGGGCTTCCATGGAGATAGGGAGGGGAAATCCTCTTCCACCAGTCCAGCCGCATGCACCTAAATATGAATCCAACCCACTATCCACATGTTAAGCAGCTACAACAGCAAGACAGAACTCCTCCTTGCTCTCCGATTTTCTACAGGAGAGGGACTACCTCAGGATCAGGAATGGGTATGATAACTGGGATATAGAGTCAGTGTATAGCTTGATTTAAGTTTGGCTTCACTCAAGCAGGTCCTGCTTTTATAAACTAATTGTGTCTCTTTGAGCCAAGCATTGTAGCTACAATAAGGTGAATAGGTTGCTTGCTATTCAGTTGTGTAAGCAAGAGTTCTTCTTCTTCTTTTAGGACACTTTTTTTCCTATGGAGATGGATTGCTGCAAGGTTCTGTGACGCTCCAATGCACATATGGATTCCTCACCGAAAGTGACTCACCATTCTGTGCTTGGTTTTCAGTATATGTCAGTACATCATTGGATCTGACAGTATGGAGAACTTATGCCACAATAAATGTGTTAGTGTGTTCTATTCTTTGTATTATCTTGGCCATGTAAGGATAAAAATATAGTGCATGATCAAACCAACATGATGCATCTTCAAGTCCCACTGGAGTTAACACATGCTTAACTGAAATAACTAATTAAACTTAATGGGGCTCTCAAGTATTTAACTTTGGCTGTATCGTATCCTCAATCTGGATTAAATCCCCCATTGTGATCTTCTTCCTGTACTACAAAATGAATGAAATCCTATACACTTTCCTAGGAATAAGCCCAATTGAACTCAGTGGGGTTTACATCTGAGTAAACATTGAGCTGTGAAGTTGCAATCATAAACACACTTACTAGGGAGTAAGTCCTCTTGGACACAGGAAGATTTACTTATACGTAAACATGACTAGCATTGCTCTGCCAGACTGGAATCCTAAACAGACTCAAAACTAAATCCCATTGGAATCAATGGGATTTACTTTTGAGTAAACACAGATAGGATTTGGCTGCAAGTTGCGTTTCCATCTGTTCCCTTTTCCATTACTGCAACTCTTCTGTAATTGATGGAGCTCCAGCAGCTAAAAAGGCAAAGTTTTGAAAAATAGTCACTAGCAATCAGCACATGCAAAGGACCGGAGTAGATTTGTTATGTGATGTTCTGGTTTCAGTAGAAGCATGTGCAGAGATAGTGAAATGAGCCATACCAATGCAGAAGCTATAACAGGCATCTATTTAATTATGCCTTATGTTCAAACCATTCCATTTTTAATTAAAATCACTGAATTGACTAATAGAAGAACGACCATGGAAGAGTCATATTTTGAAGACCAAGAAATAATAATTTATCATTTTCCCCCCTGAAGGAGTAGCACTGTCATCTTTGATTTTAATCAAGATTAGAAAAGAAGAAATACTAAACACAAAGATCTATCCAATCTGCTACTATATAGTACATCCTTTTTTCTGATTAGACAAAAGAACAGGTGTATTAAGCATCTTTTATAAATTTCACAGTACATCTGTGCCCTTTGTTTGGGGATCTAAAATCTAGAAAGTTTGGAGGTCTAGAAAGCCAACACTATCATAGAAGATCTATGTAGCATGTTCAGGCATGAGGACTAGCCTGCCTTTTCTGCTTATTCTCTCAAAACAATACACAAGCCCCTCTTCCTATTTTCCTAGGTACTGTATGAAAGACAGCTCCATCCAAAGGTGTGGCTCTACTAAAAAAATCAATGGAAAAAATCCAACAAAGTCCATGGAAAAATGTATACATGTGAAACTAGGTGCAAGTTGGCAATCGGTCTTCCAACGCTTGGTTGCAAAATGCCCCTCAGACTGCCATGGTGGCTGTGGATCCATTGACTCACAGATCAAGTTCATCCCAGCATGTCTATGCTGCAAATGGAAATGGGTTTGAAACTGAAACTCACCTGGAGAAAAAATGGTGCTGTTGATAGAAGGCGCAATCAACATGTATATTAGGAACAAGAGGCAGTAGTGATATGAAATCAGCGGCAAAGATGCAGCACAGGTGCTTTTTTATTAAGCGGGATGGTGATGTCATCTGCCACCCTCTTCAGATTTCAGTGATCCCTCTGAGCTTAGCTGCAATCCTCACAGTAGTGGGGGTAGGGGGAGAATGAATTTCCACAGTAACAATATATTGTTCCCTGTTATAATGCAAAGTATTTTGGGGTGGCTTGCTCTTGAATGAGCAATTAAGCTTAACAAAAGACCTGCTCCTGGTGAAGATGAAAACAGCTAGATGTGTTTTGTTGGTATGGATCAACACAGCTGCCAGCATGTTTGGACTCTCCTTGGAGGTGTGGCTATGCGGACTGTCAAGGTGAGCGCCTGCACTCCAAAATGTACCACTACACCAGTGTATGAAGTGGAGAGAAGGACAAAGCATGTACAAGACACCAAAAGTACATCTCTGGCATTTGGAAGGTCTGTCCAGTATCCACCTTGATCTTGAGACTTTGGGGAACTCTGCCCACAGGATGCCAAGATAATTTAAATGACACTTTGTTGGCACGGCTCAGCTGAGTGTCTCCGGGGCCTTCCATGGGAAGTTATTAGCCACAGGTTAAAAAAGAACAGACACTTACTGCTTATGCTATACGTGTGAGTTGTTGCAAACAAGCCCCATTCATTTATACTGTAATGGCTAAAGATATTTTACAATCACAGTGAAGCCTCTAGCAGTGATTGGCAGGGCTTCCATGATGTCACAGAGAGGCAAGGTAGGCAGAAGTGTGTCTGGCTGCCATTGGTTGGCTCAGCTGTTCAGATCCTGGAGAGAGGCAGAGTGGGTAAAAGGGGCTAGATCCAGAAAAGTAGAAGCAGTGCTGCCTCCAAGTTATTGATGGCCCTTGAGCAAGGCACCCCAGTGAGCCCCCTCCTTCAGTGAGTCTACCTTCTCACTGCCATTGTTACCTGTTGCTGTTGCTCCTCGTCCTCTTTTTCATCATTGCTACCACTTGCTTACTTTATAGGCAAAAAGCCAGTGAGCAAGAAGGCAGTGATATCTTCTGCTCCTCCTTCTCGCCACCACCATTGTCTGGACCAGAGCAAGAGGTGGGTGAACAAGCACATTGGAATGATGAAGAGGAGAAGCAACTCCAGGAGGCTCTCATCAATGAGCCCTTGCTGGGATCCATCGGCAGGTGCTCGACTATGCCCACCTTTAATGCCAGCCCAGGGCTTAGAAAATAAAGAGTTAGGAACCTAAAAAAATGGGCTGGGCTAAAGGAAGCAGTGTAGAAATAAGGGCTGCAGATGGAGAGAAGGAATGACAGGAAGTGAATACCACAGGGAGAAGGCTGAAAGAAGGAAAATGGGGGAGGAAATTGGTAAAGGGGAGAGATGAACATGGCCAGGAAGGGCAAGGTGCTGAAACACATATTGATTTGGAATTACTAGCCAAATCTTTGGATGCTGGGCTCTATCTTTAATGAAACATGCTTTCAAATAAATGTACTCAGGATTATAGCCTAAAAGCCTGATGGTTAAAACCAGTTTAAGTCTTTAGTGTTGATATGCCTTAAGAAATGCAACACTTTGACAGGACTGGATGAAGAATGGTCAAGGAAATAAAGTGGGGGGAGCATTATAAAAATAGAAAAATGTAAATATATTCCTCCACAGTCAGAATACGCAAGTATAAATATATTGGTTCACAAACACAATCGCCAAGTACAAACACACACTGAAGAAATTATATTCATAAAATCATAAAAATACAAGGCATCAGAAGCTGGATCAAGTCTTTATGATATATTAGTACAATTCACACAATGTGTATGATCATAATATTGTCAACTCAATGGGAAAATGGTCAATTTGTTCATGAGGGTACAATCTCACATGACATATACTGGATGTGAGGATCACTTAGAAGTATTTTAGATAAATAAATTCAAATGATACATGAATACAGTTACTATGCAGCATGTATATGAGTTATTAGCATTGAAGATATAGCTTACTTCCTGGTAAGTTAATACATACAGGTCTTCTAGAGGTGTCCTGAAGAACCAAAGTGAATGGCAGGGTTCTTCAGCTGGGGATACAAACTTCCAACATCCTACTCAAGCCCTTAAAACAAGGTCGAGCAACTTGTGGCTCTCCAGCTATTTGGACATACAGCTCCCATCAGCCTTAGCCAGCATTTCCAATGGTAAAGGATGATGGGAGTTGTAGGCAAAAACATCTGGAGGGCCACAAGTTGCCCATCCCTGCTTTAGAATCTTGTCTGAGTACTATTCCAATGACTCGCTGCTTGTGAAAATGAGTGGGGAAGGGGATGGTTGATTATTCCCTACTTGGACTCAGAAATCTATCATAAAAAACACATCTAAATCGACTGTACTCCTTTTCCTCCATTTCATTCATGGAGCAAAACCCCCAGCCCTGGACTGGCTGACTGGTGGTAAGCACATTGACTTTTAAGAACCCGGTAATTTGCGGTTTCTCCTGTAGATAATCAGCATTTACTCATGGAAGCACATTATCAGAACATTAATGTACTTACAGTGCAATCCTATGTATGTCTACTCAGATGTAAACCCCATTGAGTACAATGAGGCTTCCTCCCAGGTAAGTGTGTAGGTTCAAACCTTAATTCACTTCTTTTATAATGGGCCAGTGACTTCCCCAAGAAAAACACATTGCACCAGTCCCCTTTCCCCCTCAACTTCTGCAAAGTCAGAAGGTCTTAAAGCAACACATGCTCTCTCTCTCCCCGTCTCACACACACACACACGCACGCCCCAGGGCAGTAATTATAAGGAATTTCTGTCTATCCTGGAAATGAGTTTCAGATGGCAGAGATAAAACTGGCAAGATGCTAAAATGCAGACCCCCTCTGAGGCTCAAGGAGATGAACCAGCTCTGTTGCATATCACATAGCACTGCAGTAAATTGCGAGTTAATGGACATGGGGACTTGGTTACTTCAGGGGGCCTCAGAGGAAGATCAAATGCAGGGTAGTGAGACCACACTTTCAGGAAGACGTGAATAGTACGCTACTTCTTTGCTGAGAAAAAACTGCAAGCGGATGTGAAAGGATTTAACAGAAGGTGTGTCCACATTGAAGCTTTTATGGGGAAGGGGTCAAATGGACATCCAACACACATCCATCCCTCACAGTTCACATAGTCTGGGCCTTTAACTTACATTGGTGCCATGTCTATTTCCAGGGAGAAGGGGTTTTGTTAGGAATGCAGTTGCAGAAAGAGTATGAGCTGCACATTTTCCATGTTCTGATACACAATGTCTGCATGGGATTCTCCCGTAACATATCATGGTTAGTGTGTTTGTTTCATTTTTAGAAAAACAACTGCTTTTTTTGCCTCTCGTGGTCTGTTGTGAACAGGAAGTGTGAATTGGCAGTAGTGTGGAACGGAATCAGCAACAGTCTCATTTTGTGCAGGAGGGTGGTCTTCCATTTGCATTTTATCTTCACGCTTTTCGCATCACCTGTGAACAGGTGTGCTCTACCTGAAGTGTTCCTCCATCTACATTATTACCACAGATAAGATCAGGGTTAGCGAATGTGGCACCTGTGGGCACCAGTGCACACTGGATGCCGTTCTTGTGCCCACAGAGGTGCCCTTCCCCTCCCACTTTATATTTTTAAAATAACAATGGCAGCTAGGATTGCTTCAAAGCAAAGTGCAGGCCTCTAGCTGCTCCCATATTCTTTTCCCATGAATGCCAAATCATGTGGCATCCCATGTATGCCACACATGGGGCTCAGAGAGATTCTTAGGAAATGAAGATGGTGGATGGCTTCAGGCCGATTCTTTCAACTGCAGCACACCCATTTTGTGGTGGTGCCCAGGACGGCTTCTCAAATTGCCAGATGTGCCCAAGTTCCCAAAAAGTTTGCTTGCCCCTGCCATAGACCTTTATACTATTTGGACTAAATAGCTGGCAGAGAGTCTTCTCCTCCAGTAGCTTGAGGAAGGTCAGGTAACCTTGGCTGTGAGAGAAGCCTCACTGATGAAGTGGGATAAGGCAAATAATCTAAAGAGGGTGGGCAGAAAGAAGATCTCCAGATGTTTTGGACTCCAGCTCACAGCATTCCTGACCATTGGCTATTCTAGCAGGGGCTTCTGCAAGCTGAAGTCCAAAACATCTGGAGATCTGCCTTCCGCCCACCCCTGATCTAAAACACTAGCAATGACATCAACTTTAAACCAGTTTCACATGGGCTCAATTTTGGCTATATAGCTGAGCTGAGGGGATGGGCGTGTAGTTCTCCAAAGGGGCTAGGGATAGCTAGACCCAACGCACTAAGGAAAATATGATTCCAAGAGTACTTTGGGGGCAAGGAATGGCACCTAAAACAAGCTGAAGCCAGTTTAAGAGCTGTCTATATTTTAAGTATAGATGAGCACAATGATTAATGGGTAATATGGTGATTTTTCAATTAGATACACTCTTCGGAACATAAAATGAGCCATGCTGGATCAGACCAAAGGCCTCTCTAATCCAGAATTCTGTTCTCACAGTGGCCAAACAGATGCTTCCAGAAAGCACACAACAGGATAGGAAGGCCACAGCATCATCCCACTTATGTTCCCTAGTAACTGGCATACAGAGGGATCCTGCCTCTGATAGTAGATGTGATATATACACATCAGGCCTAGTAGCCATTAACAGCCTTATCCTCTGTGAATGTGTCTAAGCCCCTTTTAAAACCATCCAAGCTGGAGGCTCCCACCACATCCTGTAGTAATGAATTCCATTGTTTAACTAAGCACTTCCTTGTAGTAGCTTGCACAGCTTCCCTGCCCCCAGACTTCTGTTCCGCAACATCCTCCAGAGAGGGACAACCACTTTCTGTTCACATCCAATGCTTGGAAAAGCCTCTCACTGCTGCCTTCCCTGAACAAGATGCTCCTGTCCTTTGTGAACCTTCTAAACAGGGACTTTGGAGCTGCACTGAGCTCTCTGACAGATTCACCAAAAGAATCACTTGATGGAAAAGGAAAGGGTATTTCCAGTTCCAGCAGGTAGGCTTTCCCACACGGCAGCAGGAGATGCTGCCGCCGAGTTCTTATTTGCAGGATTTAGTAGCTTCCGCACGAGAGTACTACTGCGAGACCACTTGCTGTTTGATAGGGGTGCCCCTGAAGTTTAAAAGCTGCTTCCAGAGTTTTGTTGAAACAGACAAGATTCTGTCGACAGCGCACCAGCCGGAGAATCATTAATACGAACACACTTCAGGATGCTACTGTGTGCTGTGCCCTTCCTGGCAGTTGGAGTTTCAGACTAATTAATTCCTGTGATCTGAGCCATTCCCTTTTATTAATAGTATCAGCATGTGTGATGCCTGCACTGTTGTAGATGATGTGCTCTCTCCAGGGATCCTATCAGCATGCCGTTGTAGGTTTTCAAAAGTTTTTCTTGGTAGTGTTCATTTTATTCTCATTCTCTCCAGGTTTTCAGCAGGCTTGCAAGCAATGTGTTGGCTCTACCAAGATGCTTTCATGAATATATATTTGCGGACATTTGCTTGTGTCATCCAACTTCTCCCGAATTGGCTCAACACAGCAGGATCACCTGTCCAATATTGTCAAGTGAAAAGGAGTGCACAGAGGTCAGGACTTACAAAGCCCTGAAAAAACTTGTTCCTTGCATGACTTAAAATTAAGGCTTAAACGTTGCTCTCTCCCCTGTATCTCACCATAGCTTCTACAGCTGGTGTCATGCCCCCTCTTGAGGATTCCTCTTGGGAGGATGATCTAGAGTTCTCTGAGCAGCCTTCTTCAAGGAACCCAGAGGCAGATCCGAAGGATCCTGGGCCCTTGGGATAGACAGCATCCGAATCCTTCCCTCAAGATGCAGAGAGCCCCCTTCTGATTTGGAAGCTGAATGCCACTTAGTTGGAGGGAGCATAGGTGTCTAAAGGTGCAAGCTTGGCTGACTACCAGGCAAAGAAGTGACTACCTAATTAACAAGACTCCTCATGAGGAAAGGATTTCTCATGAGTAAGACTCCCCTCAAGTGGCCTTGATGACCTGCAGCTGTGCACTTGTCGGGGGTCTGGGCTTTAAAGCTTTCAATTCTTCACAGAAAGTTGTTGGAACAATATCTGTTTCTCCAGCTTCCAGACTCCCATTCCCTGACTACTTTGCTCTTTGTGGAACTCTATGTGTCTTTGGACTTTGCTTTCAGTATTGACTCTTGCTGGGTTCCAGCTTCTCTGCCTTGATTACTGCTACTGCCTGTAGCAGGACACAGGTGACAAACATGGAGAGTGCCTGCATGGGCACAGTAGATCTTGCTAGCTGTTCCCAATGCCTTTCCTGAGAGGTTTGCCAAAGGATCCTTCAGAAACCATGAAAAACATTTTTATATATCAGGCATTTAACAGTTTGAGGCATGCAGTCAGTGCAGCTTATTTCTGAGTAAGCTTATTTAGGACCAACGTCCATGACTATGTTTATATAAACAGATAACTGGAAATGTGACCAGCAGGCTTTACAAATACACAAGCAAACAACCATTCTGGTTGACAAAAGTTGTAATATCAGAAACAGCTGCATGATCTGCCAGTGGTGATTTAAAATTCCTTGGCCATAGAGATTTAGTTGTGCTCAGCTCCCATTGAAATCAAAGGGGTATTTGAATTTACATTAGGTGCAACCAACTTGTTCTTTTATTTCAATGGGACATAAGTGTGACTAACTTTCTCTAGATTCAAGCCAAGGGGTCTGATTGTATTTGAATCGATGTTCATCTTTGTTGTTCATCTATACAGAACAACATAAAGAACAATATTGTTTAGGAACCTGGAATGTCAGATCAATGAATCAAGGTAAGCTGGAGGTGGTCAAACATGAGATGGCAAGATTGAACATCGACATCTTGGGAATCAGCGAACTAAAATGGACAGGCATGGGCAAATTTAATTCAGGTGACCATCATATCTACTACTCTGGGCAAGAATCCCTTAGAAGAAATGGAGTAGCACTCATAGTCAACAAAAGGGTGGGAAAAGCAGTACTGGGGTACAATCTTAAAAACGACAGAATGATCTCAGTACGAATCCAAGGCAAACCATTCAACGTCACAGTAATTCAAGTCTATGCCCCAACCACTGATGTCGAAGAAGCTGAGGTTGATCGGTTCTATGAAGACCTACAACACCTTCTAGAACTAACACCAAAAAAAATATGTCCTCTTCATCATAGGGGATTGGAATGCTAAAGTAGGAAGTCAAGAAATCATCGGGATAACAGGCAGGCATGGCCTTGGTGCACAAAATGAAGCAGGACAAAAGCTAATAGAGTTTTGCCAGGAGAATACGCTGATCATAGCAAACACTCTTTTCCAACAGCACAAGAGGCGACTCTACACATGGACATCACCAGATGGTCAATATCAAAATCAGATTGATTATGTCCTTTGCAGTCAAAGATGGAGAAGCTCCATACAGTCAGTAAAAACAAGACCTGGAGCTGTCTGTGGCTCAGATCATGAGCTTCTTATTGCAAAATTTCAGCTTAAATTGAAGAACGTAGGGAAAATCACTAAACCATTCAGGTATGACCTAAATCATATCCCTTATGAATATACAGTGGAGGTGAGGAATAGATTTCAGGGATTAGACCTGACAGAGTGCCGGAGGAACTATGGACGGAGGTCCGTAACATTGTTCAGGAGGCAGCAACTCAATCCATCCCAAAGAAAAAGAAATGCAAGAAAGCAAAGTGGCTGTCTGATGAGGCTTTACAAGTAGCTGAAGAAAGAAGGGAAGCGAAAAGTAAAGGAGAAAGGGGAAGATATATCCAACTGAATGCAGAGTTCCAGAGAATAGCAAGGAGAGACAAGAAGGCCTTCTTAAACGAACAATGCAAAGAAATCGAGGAAAACAACAGAATGGGAAAGACTATAGTTCTCTTCAAGAAAATTGGAGATCTCAAGGGAACGTTTTGTGCAAAGACGGGCATGATAAAGGACAAAGAAGGCAGGGACCTAACAGAAGCAGAGGAGATTAAGAAGAGGTGGCAAGAATACACAGAAGAACTATACAGGAAAGATCTTAATGTCCCTGATAGCCATGATAGTGCAGCCACTGACCTTGAGCCGGACATACTCGAGAGTGAAGTCAAGTGGGCCTTAGGAAGCATTACTAACAACAAAGCTAGCGGAGATGACAGTATTCCAGCTGAGCTATTTAAAATCCTAAAAGATGATGCTGTTAAAGTGCTGCATTCAATATGCCAACAAATTTGAAACACTCAACAATGGCCGCAAGACTGGAAAAGGTCAGTTTACATTCCAATTCCAAAGAAGGGCAATGCCAAAGAGTGTTCAAACTACCGCACAATTGTGCTCATTTCACATGCCAGCAAGGTGATGCTCAAAATCCTACAAGCTAGGCTTCAGCAGTATGCGAACCGAGAACTACCGGAAGTACAAGCTGTGTTTCGAAGAGGCAGAGGGACTAGAGATCAAATCGCCAACTTTCGCTGGATCATGGAGAAAGCAAGAGAATTCCAGAAAAACGTCTATTTCTGCTTCATTGACTACGCTAAAGCCTTTGATTGTGTGGATCACAACAAACTCTGGCAAATTCTGAAAGGGATGGGGGTACCAGACCACCTTACCTGTCTCCTGAGAAACCTGTACGAGGGTCAAGAAGCAACAGTAAGAACCAGACATGGAACAACCGATTGGTTCAAAATTGGTAAAGGAGTACGACAAAGCTGCATATTGTCGCCCTGCTTATTTAACTTATATGCAGAGTACATCATGAGAAACACCGGGGTGGATGAATCACAGGTTGGAATTAAGATTGCCAGGAGAATTCTCAACAACCTCCGATATGCAGACGATACCACCCTAATGGCAGAAAGCGAAGAGGATCTCAAGAGCCTCTTGTTGAGGGTGAAAGAGGAGAGTGCAAAAGCTGGTTTGAAACTCAGCATTAAAAAAACTAACATCATGGCATCTGGCCCCATCACTTCCTGGCATATAGAAGGGGAAGAAATGGAAGCAGTGACAGATTTTACTTTCTTGGGCTCCAAGATCACTGCAGATGGTGACTGTAGCCATGGAATTAAAAGACGCTTGCTCCTTGGGAGGAAAGCTATGGCAAACCTAGACAGCATAGTCAGAAGCAGAGACATCACCTTGCCGACAAAGGTCCATCTAATCAAAGCTATGGTTTTCCCAGTAGTAATGTATGGCTGTGAGAGCTGCACTATAAGGAAGGCTGAGCGCCGAAGAATTGATGCTTTCAAACTGTGGTGCTGGAGAAGACTCTTACGAGTCCCCTGGACTGCAAGGAGGTCAAATCAGTCAATCCTAAAGGAAATCAACCCTGAGTGCTCATTGGAAGGACAGATACTGAAGCTGAAGCTGAAATATTTTGGCCACCTAATGTGAAGAGAAAACTCTCTGGAAAAGACCCTGATGCTGGGAAAGACTGAAGGCAAAAGGAGAAGGGGTTGGCAGAGGATGAGATGGCTAGATAGCATCACCGATGCAATGAATATGGACTTGAGCACACTCTGGGAGAGAGCGCAGGACAGGAAGGCCTGGCGTGCTATGGTCCATGGGGTCACGAAGAGTCGGACACGACTGAATGACTGAACAACAACAACAACAATGTTGCAATCAATGGAATATCATCTTCCTAAAACAACTGACCTGTATCCTAGGAATATAATCTTGGCATTCTTAAACATCATGTCTTACTGAAATCAATTTTTGCTCATGATTACTATATACTGTAATATAGAAATGAAATGTATAAAACTATTGCATATAATAACAAAATATCATATTAAAATGACATATATACTACATTATCATTTTGATGGTTTATTTAGATAGTGGGATGATGGATTATTTTCTCAATGAATGGTTAATAATTTCCCAGTAATTTAATTTTTCTGTTCAAACATTAAAAATACATCTCTGCTATCTATAACTTGTGCTGTGCCGATTATTTCAGCAGTTATATCCTTTGATGGTGCTGTGTGGAGTGCCACCATTGGAAAGGGCTATTTGGCAGCCAGGATATATCTGAACTTTTCGTCTTGGGACTCTGAACATGCAGACAATGTGACTTTACCATCAAGTCAGGGTTTTGTTTTCTTTTTTGTTCCTATCCTATCTTCTTTTTATAACAACTTGCCTAATTATGAGATCTGGAGATTTCAAAAGCTTGAACATTTTTTGTGATCTGTTGCTTGGCCTAATGAAGGTATTACACCAATAGAGATTTTGGAATTTTACATATGGTTAACACAGCTACCTTCGCTTTTTATATCTGAACAAGAAAACGAACAAAGCAAATGGAGTGTATGCTACGTTAGTGACTTGTATCAATGAGAAAACATTAGTGCACTGCCCCAATCACAGTTTATACATTGACATCTTTTGTCACCATGTGTCTCACTTTGTATTTACTTACACTGAATCTTATCTTCTATTTTGTTGCCCATTTGGAGAGATAGTTTAGAGCTCTTCACAGTCTACTTCAAAAACAAGAAGAACCCAAGTAAGAGGGACCATGTTTGGAAGGTTGAGCAAGGTTCCACCAAGGCTTAAACAAATATTTGGCAACAAATTCTGAGCATACCAGACCTAGACCAATCCTATGGCCGCTACACACTGTCTAGCGGGCCACAGGATATGCTGATTTCCAGGAACCGACCTCAGAGCCCATGCTCCAAGGTCGGTTCCCAGAAAACCGACTGCCCCCCCCGTCCATGTGGCCTCTGAGGCAGCATGAAGCCCTGTCCTCCATGCTCACAAAAGGCATGTGAAGCAACTGAAAAGGGGCGGGTGGGGGGTTCCAGGGTGGGGAGAGTGGAGGTGCACGTACGACACATCCAATGTGTCATACGGCAGCTTCCTCTCCCGGTCGCCCCCCCTGCCGCTAGACAGCCAAAACCGGCTGTCTAGCTAAAAATAGCAAGGCAGGAGAGGCGTGGAGGGAATGATCCCCCCGTGCCTCTCCTGCCTTGCTTTGGATAGGTGGTCACCTCCGAGGTCAGAGGCGGCCACCTATCTAGTTAGGATTGAGCCCTTAATCGAGTTTCTTTCTTGAAATTCACAGAGTGCTACTTTTCATTGTTCTAACCATTTTCATGCTTGATCCCAGTATCATTGGCACTGACCATTTTGTCACTTCATTGGTGCTGATGAATAAATAAAATGTTAAATTGTAGCAATAGTAGCAAGAACATTAAGCTCCAAGTTTGCATCTTGTAGATTAGGACTGTAGGTAAACAGTACATCCAAGTTTGCATCTTGTAGATTAGGACTGTAGGTAAACAGTTGCAAGTAAGTAAATGGATGACATAGCTGGATCTGAGAAAAGGAGGAATATTTGGACAAGATTACAGCTGAGAGGCTCAGAGAGGCTGGAATCAAGTAGACAGAACCAAACTGGATGGAAGGCAAACAATAGGTTAAGGGAAGGGGCTTAGGAAATGGTCTACTGTAAGAAGTGATGGCAGCAGAGAAATCCTATGTCACCACCATCATCATGGGAACTGTTCTGGGCAATGAAAGGCCTGTTACATTTTGGTCCCTGACTTTGGGAGGACCAGTTTGCAACATGGTCCACCAATAAAACATGAACCTTTTCTAGCTCCATAATATCTTTTTTGAGGTGCAGTGACTAGGGACTCCCTCACATGGAGCTTTTATCCTGCTATTGAGATTGGTCCTTCATGGATGTTTGCGGGCTCTTTACATGACGCCATGACCCTCCAGGGTGTCTTCTGCACTAAATGCTCTTTGTTCCATTTTTAAATAGATCGCAGATAATGAGCTATCAAATTACCCCATTGTGTTCTGCTTGAGTTCCCTCCACAAAAAGAGGGAAAGTGGCAAGAAGAGGAGTGAGATCAACGAAAGAGAATGGAAGACTCAGATAAGGGGAGAAGGAGGGGGGAAAGGAAGTGGGTGAAAAAGGGAGTTGTTGTGATCCTCCATTTAAAATGGAAGCCGAAAGCCCTGTTTTAAATGCAGGATTTTAGGGTGGTGTAGAGATGCCCTAGAACTATACACAGTATTCCTAGTGTGGACATCCCATAGATTTGTATAAAGGCATGATATTGGCAGATTTTTGTTTCTATTCCTAATGATTCCCCAACATGAAATCTGGTATTTTCACAGCAACCACACACTGGGTCAATGTTTTCATTGGGCTATCCACCCCCCACCCCCCGATCCCTTTCTGGGTCCATGGATAGAAAAGGAGGTAAAAACAATAATCCAAGTTGCACATGCTAGAATTGGGCTGCTGTCAAAGCAAGGAGGGGGGAAATTCAAAGGGCAGTGTGGGTGGCTGGGAGAGGATGACCAAATCCTCCCCGCCCCCTTGCCCCCGCCCAGCTGCTTTCCCCTAGCCATTTTTCTCCTGGCTGGGGTCTGATACCAAAGAATGTCCTGCAGGAGAAAAAAATGGCTGGCAGAAGGTATTGGGTGGTGGAGAATTTGAAAACCCCCTCCCTCCCATCCATGCTGCACTTTAGAATTGCCCACCCTATCCCCACTTTATAGAAATTCAGTGCATTCTGACACAGAGATCATGCCACAGGGAGGTCTCATCTGCCCCTCCAGTGGCTATATTGATCACAGAGATTCAGAAAATCAAGCCAAGAGTGGATTGTCCTTGACTTTGAGGGTCAATGCAAAAATGAGGAGGGCTTCTCAGCTATGCAGCAGACCAAATAGTTGCATTTGGTTTCATTGTTCACAAGTTGCAAAGGCTTGGATTACACAGTCCAAGCTATTTAATATCTTCTAAATCAGGGGTGAGCAACATGCTGCCCAGAGGCCTAATGCAGCTTCTCCCCACTGTGCCCCCCCAAAAAAGTGTAAATACACACACACACACACACACACACACAAACAGAGGCATCCATGGTGCTACAGAGTGCTATGTTATGAGGGTCAAATATAGCTTGTTTGCAAGAGTTAAGTTAGCTCACGAACAAGCTAAATTTAATCCTTGTAGTGCTCTGTAGCAGCATGGAGCAATTTGCTGCCGAATTTCAGCAGCAAACTGGTGATTTTTCTTTTTAAAAGCTGGGGGGGCAGACTTTGTGGCACCTTGCAGAATGTGACCCATGGGGAAGTGGCCTGGGGGGGGGTGAAAATGGCAAACAGGCCTCCTGTAGTCGCTCACCCCTGTTCTAAATCCAACACACACCTGACGACTGAATTTTGTAGGAGAGCAAATTTGAATTGCAGCAAATTTTGTAGGAAAGCAAATTTGAGCTACACGTCAGCGTCTGTGCAGAGAAATCTAGCAGTGGGGATCTATGTCTCACTTGCAAAGCTTTGCTTGTTTAAATAGTAGTGGACTGAGATCTAGTTCCACAATTCCCGTGGGTGACAGACCATGCTGAGGAAATCTTTCAAAACTGTGACTTACTCTGCAAAACTTTATTTCCACCTTGTCCTGATGAGAAGAGAACAGCAGCGCCAAAGGTGCTGAGGAGACAAAAGGGTTGGGAAAACTGTAGTTTGACAGCTTTTGGCTTGCAGGCAACTTCAACGACATCTAGTTTTCCTCTGTTATCAAGTGGTTTTACAGTCCTGTCTCGTTCAGGGCATTTCTACACCAGCCTAAAATCCTGCATTTAAAATGGGGCTTTCTGCTTCAGTTTTAAATGCAGGATCATGACGACAGCCTTTTTCACCCGCTTCCTTTCCCCCCTCCCCTTTCCCCCTCCTTCTCCCTGTATCTGAGTCTTCCATTATCTTTCATTGATCTCGCTCCTCTTCTTGCCGCTTTTCCTCTTCTCACAGAGGAAACTCAAGCAGACCACAATGGGGTGATTTCATAGCTCATTATCTGCGATCTATTTAAAAACGGAACAAAGGGCATTTAGCGCAGGAGACGCCCTGGAGGGACACAGCGTCATGTAAAGAGCTGTCAAACTTCCGTGAAGGAACAATCTCAATCGCAGGATAAAAGCTCCATGTGAAGCAAGCCTCAGTGTGACTGGTGTGTCTTCCTCTAAATGCAGAATACACCTACACTTACCTTCTCCCCACATGAACTTTTCCCTTCTCTGCCACACAAGGAAGTCCCAAGACTCCTTTCATCAACACAGGTTTGGACGCTAAGTTTAACTGCAGAAATTAGACAAGGGGAATTATAATTGATAGTTTATGCATAAGTAATGGATTCTATGGTCCAATGTGGCATTGCACCTCAATTTGTCACCTTAAATGTGAATTAGAAACGAGCAATGCAGTTATAACAAAGACCTTGCCGGTCATGATTTCCCTTGTAACATCACACAATATAAATGAAGACAGATGTAACATTTTCAGAGCAGTGGACTGGTTTAGAAGTACAGCATGGTTCAGCGTGAACAGGGAACAGCCAGCTGTGGAAGTTGCTGATTGGCTAGCACTGGTATGTTACCAACCTGCCACCTCCTCAACCCTAGAGCAGTACAGCATCTTTTAAAATCGTTTTTTTGGTCTGTGTAACTTGAGGAATGAACTCATACATACATACACATACAGCCTCTGCTTAAATTTAAAAGACAACGGGCAGCCAACTTACCTGAAGCATGAGAGGATGGCCACAATGGATGGCTAAACCAATATCTGGCTGGCTGATAGGTACATCTTTTATGCAAATTGTGAAGCTGGGCTCATAGTGCAGATGAGCCCATGACGACTGCTCTTTGTATATATACTGCCTTCACTCTATAGTATATATACTGCCTTCACATAGGGAGATAGGATTAGGTAGAGGTTTGTGTTATGTTCACACTGTCGTATGGATTGCTGTAATCATGCATTATATACCGGGTCATCGCGTAAAGCCTTCAGTCCCCTGTGAGAGAGTACTTCTTGCACTGTAACAAATGCCATGGTTATGAACGTTAAGCTTGCAAGGTGAGCAGGAGCAGGTTTCCCTAGTGAATAATAACATTCTGACCCTGTGTAAAAGGGAAGGTGAGCTCCCCTTATCTATTTGTCTGTCAAGCAAAATGCCTGTCATGATGGGCTATACAGGTATGGACAGAGGGCCGGGACGCTGCTAAGCATTTGGGGAGGGTGTCTAGCTGTAGTGTGTCTCTGTCCTGTGCAGGCTCCAGGTGTTTGAGGGCCCTTGGGCAAGACACCCTCAATGGTCCTCCCTGCTTTAGTGAGCCTCCGTTCTCATCACCATTATCACCAGCTGCTCTTGCTTCTCATCCTCTTTCTCATCATTGCTACTGCTTGCTTGCTTGACAGCCAGAGAGAGCAAGTAGGCCATGGGATCTACTGCTCCTCCTTGTCACCACCAGCATGGTCTGGGCCAGAGTGAGAGGCAGGTGAACAAACAGCTTGCAATGGTGAAGAGGTAGAACGAGTTCAGGGGGCTCTTGTCTGTGGGACCTTGCTGAGATATGAGCCGCAGCAGGTGCCCAATCATGCCTACCCTTGCCGCCAGCCCTGTGTCTGTCTACTTTGTGCACAGAGACACCTTATGCCCCACTGTGAAATCTCTGTCCATGAAGACTAGGCCATTCAGTAAAGGGCAGGGCAGGGATGCTGGAGGAATTAGGCCTTTGCAAATTCCAGCAAATGACCTGATCCACACCTCTTGGCCTAGGTGCGGATCAGAACTTAGCTAGCCACCAGTTTTCATACTTCTCTAGATGTTGCAGCACAGTTCTCTGAAGTTTAAAAGTAGCAAAGTACATAATGAAATAATGTATTTTGAGAAAAACATGCACTATAATATTTAAATACATATTCTGAGAGGATAATTAAAAAAAAAACATTCTCAGATTAATGCAGAAATGGAATGGAACTGAATTAAAGGGAAAACATGCCTCTGCTCATATATGCCTACCCATGTCCTAAGGTATTCTTATATATGATCAACAGTAAAATCAGTTAGGTTGGTGAGTACAGGGCCTTCTTGGTGGTGGCCCCACAGTTGTGGAACATCCTGCCAGATGACATTTGCTTGGCCCCTTCAGCACAGGCATTTAAGAGGGCTTTAAAACTTAACTTTTTACTGCTGCCCGTCCTTAAGAGAACTGAAGGAGATGTGATCCAAAGCAGTTTTTCCTCATATACCCATATGCTATACTTACTATACACGTACACAAGCTGCCTAACGTACCATTGTTTCTTTTTTGGGTCCACTGCTTTGTGAGGGCTTGACTCTAACTTTTCGGTTATAAATACTTTGAATGAATGAATGAATAAATAAATACCCCAAAGTAAGTCTCACTGAGTTCAGTGGGGCTTACTCCCAGGTAAGTGAGAATAGGAGTGTATTCGAAGTGACCTTGAGAAGGTGCCCTGTGGTCTGGAATGGCAATTCTAGTCCACTTTATTGATTGCAAATGTGGAACAAGAATTAGGCATTCATTCAGGATTCATCAACCTGGAAGAGAAAGTAATGACGCTTCTTCCAGAATACTAAGGAAAAATGATCAGTCCTCTCCCTATGCACAATTATGAGAGGGAAAAAAAACCCAATTACACAGTCTTTAGTCAAGCTCATTGAGTGTCAATACCCTGAATCTTGCAGTCCACTCAGTAACAGATGTTGAAATGATAGGCCAGCAGGAAATATAGATTTTTCAGCCTCAAGCAGAATCTCAAGCAGGCTCAAAAATGTGTTAATAGAATCCTAGTAAATGGAGAACTGAAAAGACTAGTTTCAGCAAGACTGCTTGAGACAGAACCTCAATTCTAGTGCAGCTTCCCTCAACCTGCCACCGTCCAGATAGGTTGGACTACAACTCCCATCTTTGGCTGGTGATGATGGGAGTTCTAGTCCAACACATCTTGAGGGCACCAGGTTGGCTGTACTGAAAAAAGAGAGGTGCGTGTTTCATATCTGTTTCCAAAAAGAAGCCAGTAGAAAGTCAATTGCTCATCAGGAACAAAACGAGGGTGAGGTCATTTAAAGCCATTCAAATAAAGGCAGAGAGCCAAGCAGCTTGAAAAGGCAATTTAGAAGGAATTATTTCCTCAATTTGTGTAATTTCAGTGTGCATAATTTGCTACCTGGAGTAATGGCTGATTGACCCCTGAATTTGAAGACCTTGTTCTAGTGTGCACCCCCTCCCGGGAGGGGGGGTGGGTTGCTTCTAAAACTGACAGCCAGGACTTCCTTGCTCAGAGGAGGAGAGCAGCGCATCAGATATGAAGACTCCTGTTTCCAAAGAACCGCCTTGAGAGTTGCAAACAATATTGAGCAAACTCCACAAAGAAGCATAGTATATCCCAGTCAATGCCACAGATTCATGTGTAGGAAGCTGCTTTGGATATTCTGGACTGGATTAAGCGCTGCTGATTAATAACCAAAAGCCACCTGCATTTCCATTTTTGTTTTGTTTTTTTGGAAGGAAAATGAATGCCATCACATACAGAATAGCAAGTTTAGCTGAAGACAGCCACAGCTGCCTTCCCTTTTCCCAGTAAATGAAAGGATCTCCACTCAGGCTACAAAACAGTTATCAAATGCCGTGTCAAAGCAAGTGTTTCTCCTCTATTGTAAGGTGCAGACTGAATAACTGCCAGCAGAGCATTCAATGTCTTCAGGCTCGAATGCAGCTGCACACACTCCAAAAGACTATTAGCTTCTTCCTGTTTGCATTCCTCAGCTCAAGAGAAGGACGTTTCTTTTCCAAGTGAGCCTGTGTGTTGCAGCTCCTGGCTTTCCCAGGTTCCTCTGGTTTTCTTTCAAAATGCTCTCTTCGGATTTCGTGTCTGCCATGAGACTCCCCATCCCTTCCCTTTAGGCACAGGATGAGTAGATGATCAGCAAGAAGCCAAACTCAACAACAGGGATCCCCACCACCACCACATACACAGTTTGCCAATTATTACATTAACCTTTTCAGCTGATTTTGCGTGGCTCTCATCAGTGGTGGATGGAAAGGCTTTTGGCTGAACAAAGTTATGGAAACCCGCACTGTTCTGCACTCACTTTCCATGGCCCTTAAGTCAATCCACACATGCAAGTAGAGTCCAGGGGTGCAGCTTTTGATGGACTGGGCTGCTTCGGTCGGCGAGGTGGGGAGGCACTTAAGGAACAGCAAAAAAGAGGAAATGCATCACAAAAAAGATGACACCAACTTGCATATGCAAATTCACATGTATGGGTGCAAATTTGGACACCAGAACTATAATTGAAATAGAAATACAATGCATCTCACCGCAGGGAGAAGTCTGACCAGGTGACCTGCTCAGCCTGCTGTCCAAGTGGTAACTGTGGTTGAGCAGCTTCAGGGCTCCTGTCTGCTCCCCTTCCTTAGGGTTCTTTGAAAATAAACCAGACTTGGATTGGACACCTCTTCAAACAGAGGCCACCTTCAAGTAAAGAACTGTCCTCTGCCAGCACTCCAAAACAGAGGATCGCCCTCTGTAAGATAGGGCCTGACCATGCTACTGCAGTGAGATCATCACATAACGGTGATGTCAGCTGAACAGCACCCGTATTTCAGTGCAAAATGACCGAAGAGCCAATGGTACTTTAAGAACAGAATTGCTTTGCTGGGTCAGACCAAGGACCAACAGTGATCAGCCTGTTCCTTTTGAAAGCTCACATAAAGGGAACAGCCATCCTCTGTTTTGTCCCCATCATCTCTCTCTCTAGCAATTCTATTATCTGTTACTCTCTCTAATACCAAACTCAGCTGGTGAGGCTAGAAAGCATTGTAGTCAAAATGGGGCCATTGAGAAACCAGAGGGAGGTATCAGCATGCTTGGGGGAACACCAAGGTTTGGAGAAGTACAACAGATATTGTTAAACATCGCAAACCTATGGGGGGCAACTCCCCTAAAACAGTCCAATGAGAACTGAGCATGCTCAATTGCCACAGAGTGTCAGTTTGAAAAGAAAAACAGAAAACTGAGGCTGGGGAGGGAAAATGAAACAGAGTATCCTAGGAAAGGACATGGCTTGCTAGCTTAAACCATGAACTGGAGTGCACTGTTAGAAGGTGAAGATACATCACAACATTTGTTGCGGGGCCCACTTGTCATTGCTAATAGGCCTGTGGTCCACGAATTTGTCAAAGCCTTTCTTTCTTTTCTTTTTAAAAAAATCCATTACCATATTCCTAAAGTTAATTTTGCATTTTATTTCCCATGTTTTCATACGTGCCAAAACAAAATGAACTGGCAGCAGGAGTTTCAACCTAGTATTACTCATGTGTCAACAGAAACCTTCAGCACATGGTGGAGATCCAAAACAAACCTATGGAATATTCAGCACCTCACCATTTTACTGTTCCACCAATAATAGCTCTGGGTTGTATCCAATGGGTGGTATTCAATGTTAGTCTAACTTAAGTCCCATTCATTTCAATGGGTCTACTCCAAGTAGGACTAACATTGGCTACAACCCTCTGTTGGCTCTTACTGTTTCTTCCTCCCTCACAAACAGAAGTCTGTCCCTGCTAACTTGTGAATCCAGACAATTGTCTTCTGTCTCAGTCCCATTCTCCACATGTATTGCTTGCTTTCTTCCTCTCAAGATGATCCCCCTCCCCTTTGCAAGGCTCCTCTCTAACTCTTTTTGTGTTTTATACAGGCAGGCTCAGAAAATGCACACAAGAAGCATCAAATGGAGAGAGAAAGCACCCTGTCATCTATTGGAAGATGCTTGAGAGCAATATCTCCCACCAGTGAGACACTTCTTTGAGAGGTTAATGCTTCTCGTTGTAAAATGAAGACACCTGATTTCTGTCAGTACTCGAGTTAAAATTGCACCATCAGTCCTATCTTCCCAAACCCACCCTATCAAATAGACGGAGGGTAAAAGCAGCCAAACTGGTGATCAGATTCCACTAAAGGGATGTCAGCACAACACCTGCTGTACCTCACCTCGGCTGCTTTCAGCCCTGGAATTCTGCTTGCACAATGAACTCTCTTGAGCTCCTGGGGAGATAGAGTTACAGCATTTGGAGCTACCAGTTTCAGCTGATGCTTGGGAAAAGGGAGGACCGACAGGAGATCGTTCAGGGCTATCAAGACTAGCAGATAAGGTATCCTATGCTAACTTTGGCATTTCATTAACACCCCCTCGGCCCCAAAAATTTACACCCAGGGTGGCCACTTACACATTGCCCAAAAAGGAGGAAATGCATCAACAAAAAGGAGGACAACACAGATTTACATGAAATTTCCATTAATATATGTAGCTGCAAATTTGGAAATCATGGTTCTAATTTAAAGAAATACACTACAACTCACTGAAGTGGGGAAGACTGTGACCAGGTGACTTGTGTGCCCGCTCAATCTGCAGTCCAGGTGCTAAGTGCTGATGGGCAAGTTCAAGGCCTCTGCCGCCGTCCCTCCTGATGGCTCATTATCTTTAAAATGGGCTTGGACTGGACGGCCCTTCAAAGACAGGACCATCCTCTGACAGCTGTACAAAGAGAGGAATGTTGTCTGTAAAGTAGCACACATGGCCACCCTACGGACACTTCGTTCACACAAGCAGAAGATGAGGCAGTCAAGTTGTTCCTGGGCCAAACCATTTCAGAGCGAAGGTGGAGGATCGCACTGTTGAATGCTTCCCCATGCAAAAATATTCCCTTCACATATAAAACTAACATAGCAGGGGTCAGGGAAAGCCAATCTACATTCCAACTTTAAACTGGTTTCAGACCGGTTTATCAAAAGGGATCCTGCAGTTTCATGAGGGTACTGAGAATTCTTTGCTAGAGACCCCTGTCCCCTGCCCAAGCAGCCCCTCTTCCTAGAGCTACAGTTCCCAGAATTCCTGTATTTGGTAGCCGTAGTCACTAAAAACAGGTTTGAAACCAGTTTAAAGTTGTAATGTAGATTGCCCCTTAAGTTTGGAACTCTTCTCAGTGACAGGTAGTTTTCTATGTGCAGTCATCATGGGGATGCGTCCAACAATAGGACCCCCCTCCTGCAATCAGTAACATGGCCCAGGAACAGGTTTTCTACCTCATCTGCTATTTGTGAGATACATAGTCTGGAAATCTGAGGCACCAAAGAGGGTATTGTAAGTGAAATGTAATTTTGCACACTTCCAAAACTGAGCTATATATATATATATATATATATATATATATATATATATATATTAGATTTGTTTTAATGTCATATGTTTCTATGAGAAATTCTATGAAACTTCTCCTGAAATTTCAATGAATTGCAGAAATATTTTTAGAAAAAATAAAGAATTAAAACATTAAGTATTAAATAGGATTGCAACATTTAATTGACCAATCAATAAAAACTTTTAATTGATCAAAGAGATGCCCGTAGCAGCAGATTTTAGTAGTTTTAAATTATTTTTAATATGAGTCCTTACAAACACTGTAGATGTTGGACCTTAGAAGTGACATCCACACCCATCTCTCCCACCCAGGAAGTTGGGGTAAGGTTATTAATGATTAATGATCACATGTAAGATGACCAGGTGTTCTACCTTACAGAAGACAGTCCTCTATTTTGGAGTGCTGGGAAATGACCGTTCTTTATTTGAAGGTAGGGATGCTGGAGAAATCCTCAATGGATTTAAATGAGGTTGGATTCCTAAGAATATGACCTCCGAAATCCACAGTGGACCAGTGGCACCAGCAGGGAGAGTGGGACGGTTGTGTGCTGCTTGTGGATTTTGTCTAAAATTTTCCCTTTAAAAACAGCAAGATATGTAAATTGCATAAGCAATTTGTGTATCTTGGGCAAATTATAACTAAACACTTTATGGCCACAATTTGCATTGCTTATGCAATTTACGCATCTTGCTATTTTTAAAGGGAAACATTTAGACAAAATCCACAAGCTGGGTTGGGGGCTCCAGGGAAATCTGTTGAGCCCCAAGAGGGCCGGATATCCTCCAACCAGACCCAGTTGGATTCACACATCCCTATTTGAAAGTCTTCTCTATTTGAAGAGATGTCCAGACCAAGTTTCGTTTGACGTCAAAGAACTCTAAAGAGCGGGAGTAGAAGCCTTGAAGTTGCCCATCCACAGTTAGTACCTGAAGAGCAAACTGAACAGGCACACAGCTCACCTGGTCAGCCTTCTCCACTATGGTGAGATGTATTGTATTTCTCTTTGAATTATAGTTACTATTTCTACATTTGCACCTCTCTCTCCATACAAATGTTGTGCAAATGGGTTCCTCTCTTTTTGGTGATGCATTTTTTCTTTTTTGGCAATGCATACATGGTCATCCTTCAATCCTAAAGGAAATCAACCCTGACTGCTCATTGGAAGGACAGATACTGAAGCTGAAGCTGAAATATTTTGGCCACCTAATGCGAAGAGAAAACTCTCTGGAAAAGACCCTGATGCTGGGAAAGACTGAAGGCAAAAGGAGAAGGGGACGGCAGAGGATGAGATGGCTAGATAGCATCACCGATGCAACGAATATGAACTTGAGCACCCTCCGGGAGAGAGCGCAGGACAGGAAGGCCTGGCGTGCTATGGTCCATGGGGTCACAAAGAGTCGGACACGACTTAACGACTGAACAACAACAACAACAATGACTGAACAACATGGTCATCCTAGTCAAATGTCTATATATATTATCTCTAGCATCAGAGGCGATTGCAGGGGAACATGAGCGGGTGGCTGCTATTGCTCACGTGTCCTGTTGGTGGGTTTCCTGTAGGCATCTGGCCACTGTAGGATCACAGTGCTGGACTAAAGAGGCCTTTGGTCTGATCCAGCAGGGCTCTTGTATGCTCTTCAGAAGTTTTTAATGCCTCTTCTAAAATGGGACTTGTTGCAACACATATGGACATCATCTTAAGCCACCTTTCCCAACGTTGGGTCCCCTCCCCAGATGTTGGTTTACAACTCCCATAATCCCCAGACAGCCTGGCCAGTGGTCAGGGATGGTGGGAGTTATGGTCCAACAATACCTGGAAGCCCAACATTGGGAAAGGCTGAAACAAAGACAGGGGGGCTATTTCTGCAAAACTATTTGTATGCAAATTGATGCAGATTAATCTATTAATTTGTTCAAAGTCATATGGTTAAGTTAATTGGTTGACAACCCTAATGGTAAGGCAATGTTTGGTTTGACCATTTCTTCTCCCCCTCCCACACACAAAGCAAATAAAGACGAGGCAAACCTCAAACTGATGCCAGGTGAATAATTTATTACAAAAAAAAAATACATTGCCTGATGTGTTTTGACAGAATGTCTTTCTCAAGGGTGATAGTTCTGAGGTCTCCTGTTTCAAAACAGTGTTTTTTCTCTGAGTTCTAGCTTCCACAGAACATTCCCATACAGAATGGCTATCTGTCAACTGACCATGGTTTACACTTATTTCCCCCCTCTAAAATCCCCAACATAAGGGCATCCATAGTTGGGAATATTTAAAAAAAAAATAATTTAGAAGAATGAAATACAATTTATGGGTTGGTGGGTGAGAAGGAAAGAAATTCAAATTTGGGGAATTTACGTAAGGATTTTCCTCTCCTGAAACTGGCTTACTATCTAAAGCATATGGAAACATTTATTTGAAAGGCTACAAAAAGGCAACCAAGAACAGATAACATAAAAAGGCATCAGAGTATGAATATACACATGTATACTTACTTACTCATACTTACCAATAACACTGATAACAAAGAGTAACACTGTAAAACTGGTCCACCAAAACAGATCCAATCGCAAGAATACTGTTCAAAAGCCCTGAAAGCTTGCTGAAAAAATGTAAATACAAAAGTTGTTGTGTATCCAAAACAGAAAAGAGCCTCTTCAGAAAGGATTCTCCATAATGATGGATCACACTAGCCCTATTCAGAAGTTCACCTCCCCCCCCCCCATATTGATTAGGGTAGCATGAGAAAGAGAACGAGGTGAGCCCACTGGCTCCGCCCCATCCATCATGCTCATGTAAATATTCATGCTGTTTGGTTGATATGGTTATAAATATTTATAATTTGCTTCAGCAATAAACAAAAAAGAGCCTATTATATTAATAATCTTGACCTCAGAAATCAGACATTTTTACTCATCTTTTTTTTTAACATGAAAAAATAGGCTTTCATTTGTTGTGTTCAATACTTGCAGTCTTCCTATGCATTCAGGAATATTGCTTCAAGAATATTGTTTCACCCGTATGCAAATGTATGACACTCTAAACCAGTTAGTCAACTAACACTCACATGATTAAATGGTAAAACATTCCCTTGAGACCAGGGCCAGATCCACACCTCATGTCATATCGATACAATCCCATCACAGTAATGCTATATCCTTCTTGCACCTTTATACCTTGTAGCACACACAGTGACATCTGTTGCAGTATTTTGGATAATAGGGAATACAAAGCAGGAAATAACACTAGAAAAGTGGTATACGGAATGCGTAACGTGCCCCAATACAATACAGTGCACTTCAATACCAATAAAAAGCAAAAGTGTAGATCTAGCCGAGATGGTAGTCCTCCTGGTATGACATGTCTGAAAATGTGTTGGTTGCATTCACACATTATATTTTGGGTTTACACCTATTCCAGTGTAATGTATGAAGTGGCCCCGAAAATATTAAGGAGATTTCTTCAGTAATTTCCCCAAATTTGAATTTCTTTCTTCTTCACCCACCACCCCATAAACTGAATTTGTATTCTTCTAAATTAATTTTTTAAAACTATTCCCAACTATGGATGCTCTTACGTTGGGTTTCCTCTGGGTTTCATTACGAGATTGTGCAGGTGGTAGAACCTCTAATCGACCTTGTGTCCAGGGATCTATTATTATATGAGAGAGAAGCTTCTTTCCATCATACTATTTTTTTCTTCCCTACCAGCCTTTTACAGTGGAGCTAGTATCAAATGGAAAAGATGTAAGTTCACAGAGACTGCCAGGTTTTGCCAAGGCAGCGACCAGAGACGCTTCCAATGTGAGAGCACCAAGGGAGCCCCTAATCCCCCCCCCAAAATTCAAAAGAACTGTCATTACACTGCCTCCTCTATTCATCTCCGATTCTTTGCCCCTTTAACATCTGGCTCCAGGTTCTCAGGCGTAAGTAGAAGAGGGAGTTCAGTGTCAGTTCAGTGACAGTAAAACCAGGCTCTTTGAAAGGCAAGAAAAAACACGCCATCACCATCAATCAGCGTTAACTGGCATACTAACCAGAGAGGCAAGTCACCCTCCCTGCCATCTATAAAAGGCTGATGGAATGTAGGAAGATATTACAGAGCACCTCCCATGTTGTAATGGTTAAAACTGTTGAGCTTTGTGATGGAATCCTCAGGTCACTGTGCAGTCTCGTCAGGGAGGGATTTAAATCACCATGAAACAAGACCGATTTAAGGCCAAGCCAGATGTGACGGCAGCAGATCGTTGTGTGTTTAAGCATCCAGAGAGAGGGTGGGGTCTATTTTAAAATAGCAAAGTGGCTCACAATGAAGACTGCCAAATCTTCCCTTCCCTTCCACCCCACTGTCTTCTCTGCAATCTGTCCTTCTGGCAGTTTTCTCCCCAGCCAAGCTCCAAGACTGTGTTCAGCTGGGGGGAAAGCACGTGGGGAGTTATGCTGCAGTCTGGGGGAGGGTTCTGCACTTCTCACCCTCCTACCTGGTCTTTTTGCTATTAAAAGTGGGAGCTCCACATTGGCTACATGATTGGGGCAGCTCTGTGCTTACGCTCATGGATTTACCGTCATTGTGTCTAGTCTGGCCCTAAACACACCACTTAAAAAAAAAGTCAAGACTTTCATATATAATCCATACATTTCCTGAACAAGATTGCAGACTAATTGGCTGCCAAAACAATTAAACCACATCAGTTTGCGATTCAAGAGGACTAACCTAGGATTGTAGTCCCAAAACTTCTGATCATATTGGTCTTGTGGCTATGGCACAACAAAATTATATCTGCTTAGAACAGCCTTGCACAAACATCTGGACCCCTCCTGATGTTTTGGATTTTCAACTCCTATTATTCCCAGCCAGGATGGCCGACAGGAATGCTGGGAGTTGTAGTCCAAAACATCTGGAGGGCACCAGTTTGAGGAAAGCTAGATTAAAGACAACAGTGAGTAATGGTGAAATTAATGGATTTTCATTTAGCCCATGCTGTACACATCCAAGAACATTACGGAAGAAGATCACTTATTTGAAAACAAGGACTCTGCTGGATTGTGGGCAAAGTATATTATATTATATTACATTAAATATGTATATATTTAAAGTTTTATAAATGTTACAGTATTCAAAAATAGCAGCAAACAAGAGGAGAGAGATTACTGAGGGCAAATAATGCATGACATGAAAAGTAAATGTTCATACTGTTTGGTTGATATGGTCATAAATATTGATAACTTGCTTCAGTAATAAATACAATAAAGAGCCTATTGTGATATATTAATAATCTTGACCTCAGAAGTCAGACATTTTTACTCATCTTTTTTAACATGGAAAAATAGGCTTTCATTTGTTGTGTTCGATACTTGCAGTCTTCCATGCATTCAGGAACATTGCTTCAGGAATATTGTTTAATGGCTTCAATCCAGAGATCCCATGAGTGTAGCTCTGCCCATGGGATACTCCTCTTGGCTGAAGTGGGGGAGCAATTTTCACTGATTTCCTGTGCCTCCAGGAAATCTGCTCTGAAAGGTTGGGGGACCTACCAGAACGTGGTGGGTGGTGGTGGCTGATGTTCCTATGTGAGAGCTTCCTGTGTTGCAATGGGAAGGGGGAATCAGTGAAAATTGTCTCCCTCACTTCCACCAGTGGGGGTCTGCACTATTATGAACAGAAAGAGCCCATTATGCAACTCTGGATTCATACCATGGTTCTTGCATAAACTCAGATTTAATTTAAATCAGTGCAATTTAAACAACAACAACAGCAACCAAGCCCACCTTTATTATAACTGCAAGTTAAAATGCAAACACATCAAATTTCTTTCTTTCTTTAAAGTCTGATTTAAATAAATATTTATTTCTTTTGAATCCAATTTTACCTGGCTTTCTAAGAAACTCCAAACCAACTTAAGGGCACAATCCTATCTAGATAGGAGGCCACCTCTGAACTCGGAGGCGACCGCCTATCCAAAGCAAGGCAGGAGAAGCACGGAGGGGATTGTTCCCTCTGTGCCTCTCCTGCTCTGCTTTTTCTGCTAGACATCCGTTTTCGGCTGTCTAGCCACGGGGGGGGGGGGGGAAGCAGAAGAGGAGGATGCTGTATGACACATAGGATGTGTTGTACAGGCAGATCTGCTCGCCCCGCCCCGGAACACCCCCAGCCCCGCCCGTTTCAACCGCTCCGTGTTCCTCTTCTGAGTGCGGAGGACAGGGCTTCTCTGCACTAGTGGCCATAGGATCGCTCCCTTAGAAAAGCATTTAGGACAAGGCTACAGCCATACAGAGACAAACACAGTATCAAATTAAGGCACAGAACATGCTGAATGCAAAAAGAAAAAGGGAAAATGTGATTCGCCAATGTACTCTTGTAACATGTGCCTATTATATTAATGTATGTTTTTATATTGTTAAATTTAACCCAGGTTGTTGTTGTTCAGTCGTTAAGTCATGTCTGACTCTTCGTGACCCCATGGACCATAGCACGCCAGGCCTTCCTGTCCTCCGCTCTCTCCCAGAGTGTGCTCAAATTCATATTCATTGCATCGGTGATGCTATCTAGCCATCTCATCCTCTGCCGTCCCCTTCTCCTTTTGCCTTCAATCTTTCCCAGCATCAGGGTCTTTTCCAGTGAGTTTTCTCTTCGCATTAGGTGGCCAAAATATTTGAGCTTCAGCTTCAGTTTAACCCAGGTAAGATAGGGTTAATAGTATGCCAGAGAGCAAGTGAAAGGTGAGTGTGTGTGAGGAGTCTAAGGTTATATAAAGGATGAGCTGATAGTTAGTTAGACATAGGGTTTAGGGATTGAAGAAGCAACAACCAGGTAGTGGGTTTTGTGTGGTTGTGTTTTTTTTAGGAGGGTACTGTAGTTAGGGAAGTTAGGAACTAGCATTGATTAATAAAAAAAGAAGTTATAACTTTTCTTGTTTTAAATAAATCTTTATTTGTTTTTAAAAATCCAAATTCCCACTTGTTTGACTTTACGCTACCTTTATTTCTATCTATTTCCTGGTCACTTTTCCTGTAGTGTGTTGAGAGAACCAACTGAGCATATTGAGTTTCTCTGGAACCCAGAGAGGGTAAAAGGGCTGAAGCTTGTGGGACAATGGGTACAGCTGTCCCAAAGTGAAAGCAGATGTTCCTGAGGGGTTTGGTTCTCAGTTTCTGAGGAGGAGACTGGGGAAAGGTGGAACTCCAGGCAGAAACACCACAACTCTCCTTTCCATATCAGACAAAGTCAACAAAATGGGAAGCGAAGGTAAATGTAGACTGCGTTGTAGACTGCATTTATAGCTTTTGTTTGCAAGAATTCTAGCTTTGGTTGATAGGAATGACCCCCTCCTATCCATTGGCTCAGCCACTGGGTGTGTGGAATATTTTGGAAACATTGGCATGCTCAGAAGTAAAGGGGGGGGGAAGCAATTGGCACAGTAGGTAGGCCTAGGGAAAGTGGAGCTATTGGTAGCAAAATAATAGAGAAGGGAAGATATAGCACTATCTGTCGTTGTCTTTTTCCATGCCAAGTATTCCTCTGGGAATGATGCTTTCCCAAATTACAAAGGGAATGTCACTGGGCTGTGAGGACAGCCAAGTCACCACTTCAAGCAGTGGTAAAGTTTTTTTCTATTGTAACAAAAAAAGGAAAATCCTTGACCATCTTGTCTCTAAAGGTAAGCCCACCTGCAACCAAAAGTTGCTCAATTTTGCTGTTACCGATCTTCTGGAGGAGGGGGATTCACTCCCACAGCCCCAAATACAAAAAACATGTGAGCCTATCTTCCCCAATCCTGGTGCCCTCTGGATTTGCTGGCCATACTTGCTGGGGATGATGGGATTTGTAATTCACTACTGCTGGAGGGCACCAGGCTGTCAAAGCCTGGTCTAGACTCAACTCAGACTTTTTTATTTTGGAATTTGGGGGTGGTCTAGACCAGATTTCCCCAACCGGGTGCCATCCAGATGTGTTGGACTACAACTCTCAGCATCTTCACCTGGTTGGGGAAAGCTGGTCTAAATATTGTTGGACAGGAGAAATCACTGGACAGGATAAAAATGAGCTGGGGAAAATGCTCAGACTGAACAGCTTCTGCAATAATTTCTCAGGAGGTACTTTTGAGGCCTGCTCATCAGCAGACTGGAGCCACTAACACAAATATTTTCTAGTGTGCTTTTAGGACTGCATAATCCATGCTTTAGCACATTCCCAACCTTATGTTGTCTTCCTTGAAACTCGAAATGGATGGATGAACCTTTTTTCTTGTTGACAGAGAATGGAAACCAGGGGCTTGTCTCCACGAGCAATTTAGTGTGAAATTAGAGCAGTCTGAATTCCTTCATGACAGATGACATCACCAGTCCACTGTGAATCAGCCACTTCCCTCTTGAAAAGCTGCATTTTCTGACACTTCTTTTATTCCAACTTTTTTTTTCCTGAAAGCAGCTCCCTGATAGTTTTACCACAGCAGGCTATGTCCCCCCGCATTAAATCCTGGGCGTTCCTCTGTGACCTGGCAGTGATGTGGTCAAGGGGGTAGGATGCCCCTTTCCCTCTTGGTTCCCCAACAGAAGTAGTTTTTCCCATTGAAAAAATCCCCAGGAGCGCAGCAGCAACCCCTCACCTTACCACAGTACTGGGGACATTCCCTCACCTTAGGTAGCCTGCTTTTCATCTTTAACATACCCCCACCCTTCTGTGCATGTTTACTCAGAACTAAGAAATAAATCTCGTTCCCTGCCATGAAAAGGTTAAAGGGTGACTTTAGTAATTCACCCTAAAGCGCTCTTTTGCTTCTCCAGTGCTCTCTTAAATCGCTATTGTAATGCTGTGCTTCTTTGATGTTCTGTGGTTTCAAGTCATTTTTCTGTTGTTATGTAAAGTCCCTTCTCCACTTTATCACAGTAATGCAAGCAGGGAGTAGGAGAAAGGGAAGGGGGGTTGGAAGCAATAACTCCAGGGCAGAGTGCTAGAATGGGGCAAAATTGAGGGGCTGAGCTGCTCTTGGGGGGGCCTTCACATGCTGCACTGGAGAATCAGGGATTTTGGCTTCTCAAGGCAAAAGTGCACACATGAGGTAAAATGGGGTGGGAGCAATAACTCCGCAGCAGATTGCTGGAATGGGGTGAAATTGGGGTGGGGGGAAGCTCTCAGGGGGAGCCATCAGATGCTGCACTTGAGAAACCAGGATTTTGGCTTCTCCAGGGAAATCTGCACACATGGGGAAAACAAGTTGCTCTCCATTGATAATAATGCAGTAGCTGGGGGAACCCTGGACTGGGACGGGAAACAAGCCTCTCTCACTGGTTGAGCAGCCCCTGCCAGTTTGATGATGTTCAGTTCTACTCCCCCTACCCCACCCAGAAGTATGTTCCTTTCAAACCCTGAAAACCAGATTTTAAAGGTATGGTACAGTACACTCGGCTTTTCTTGCTTCGTGTGTCCCTGATGGACCAAGGCCGATTCCATGAAAATACTCCAATGAGCTTCTCATTCCATTGTCGTGAAGATCCTCCCACCACCCAGGAAACTGCACTGGCCCATTTTGAGAAACTTCACAGAATCTTTCAGTACCTACCTAGGAATGGATGAATGTGTCAATTTTGGTTCTGTTCAGTTTCTCATTTTTCCAGGCTTAAATTTGTTCCACCCCATTTCCACCTCACTTCGCTTTGTTTGTTTTAAATAGTCAGCATGGAAATTTGTACCCATTTTCATGGGAATTTCTCCTAACTGATACATTTCAGTATGCAATTTTGCCCAATATTCACATTTTTGCAAGCAATTTTACTTAATATAATACTTTTCTGTACATTATTTTCACTAATATATGCAATTCTGTACATACTTTCCTCAAATAAATGCAGAAAACTCTGGAAAGCCCTGTTCCATGGACTCTGCTCCATTCATGGAAGGAAAGTAAGAATCCAAGCAATAATTTCCAAGAAACATAAATTAATGCCACAGTGATACATTGTGGAAGAATGCACAGAATTAATACCAGGTATTCTCCCAAATGTTGGGCAGATTGGTTCATGTTATCACATATGGTGGGGATGCCCATGAGCACAACATGTTTGGACTATGGTTCTTACAAAGGAATATACTGAAATCTGCGAAACCGGATCCAGAATAGGTGGTTCTACACATCGTGAAACCAGATAGTCCTCTGAACTCTAAAAAGGTTTGAAGTTTATTTCTGGAAATCAAAACTATTTTGGCAAGCAAGTGGGAAGGGCTCAGTTTCAGCCTCTTAAAGAGACTGAGTTAATAAAATTTGGGAAGCTATTATGACTATGGCAAAACTTACTTCTCAGTTTCATGAAAACAGAAATCCTGGGAGCTTAAATCACTTTCTCACTATCTGGCTCCCCATCTTTTCCTGTCGGAAACAAAGAAGAGGAAAAAAAGGAAGCCACTGAAATATAGAAGTCTCACTTTATACTGCATTTTGATTAGTATTTTGTTAGTGTGTGCGTGCGCGTTTATTCTTTTTCTGATTTGCTCTGTTTTAATATCTGCATATAATTGGGGAGGGGCATTGTGCCTGAAAATTTTTAATATTAAGCCATATGTAAACATTTTTCATACATACATAATAAATACATTGTGCAGTTTTTACAATAAATATATATAATATTTATTTATTTATTTATTTATTTCTATACCGCCCAATAGCCGAAGCTCTCTGGGCGGTTCACAAAAACTCCCCCTACCCCACCCAGAAGTATAATATCTTTAAAGAACACCTAATTTTCAGGATCCAGACATTAATGGAACATGGGATGTATTCATAGGGAAGCCTTAGTAACAGAAATACAGGCTCTCTATGAATATATGCCAAATTATATTTTTAGTCTCCAGAGGGAAATTGAATTGAAATGTTTTCAGTGTCATTCTTTGAATGACTTTGGGAAACAACAAATGAATCAGTCTTGTCTGGCAACATAACATGACTTCTTAGGCTATGATGTGGTAAGGCTGGTGCGCAGTCCCTTAGCATCCATAAAGCTGATGGATCTATTAGCAACAGAATTTGTTAATAGATCACAGCCATAATGTTAAATCAGTTAAGACACATGGGTCTCAAACTGGTGACTGAAGCCATAGGACCTATCAAAACAAATTCTAGAGGAGGTTATTCCTGCCAGCTAACTTACTTTCTGCTGCACTACAGCACCACCATTCCAGATGGCCAGAGTGTGGACCTGCAGCAACCAATTCAGCAGAGATGGGGCTACTCGTGTTCCATCTGGTTCTGTAAACTCTGGCCTGGCCCCTTCAGTCTAAACCACTTATCCCACAGGCACAGACCAAACTGCATGTGCACTGCCATGGTTGACTACCTGCCTGTGGGCTCAAAGGCAATCCCTACACAATCCCAAAATGGCTGCTTCGGAACCACACATAAGGAGAACCTTTGTAACTCAATGTTAGCCAAAATGAAAGCAATTTTCTTGAAAGAAATTATGTTCTCTCTTTCTCCCTCTCCTCCTCCTCCTCCTCCTCCTCCTCTTCCTCATTTATTACAAGAAGATGTTTGGCAGAGTAGAAATCTGGAAATTTGCCATTAAGTTGCAATAGGTTTAGCAGGTTAATGTTGATGGGTTCTGAGCATTAACTTATCAAAGGAGAATGCCAGTGCATTTGTAGAATTATCAGTATAATGGATCCTGGCATTTCACTCTTACCATCTTTACAAATGTCACTTTTCATTCTATTGTAAATTAAACCAATTTCTTCCAAACCTCCAAAACAAAGCTTCTTTTGCAAGCAACCAGTTCCCATCTGCTCTGCTGTTAAAAAAAATTTGCAGCAAAAAATGGCAGGAACATTAGAGAAAATGCATCATTATGGACATTATATGAAGGATGTATGAATTAATCATTAAGGACTAATTTAAACTCACTTTCTTCATGGGTAGGGGTTAAAGAACTCAATAAATGGAGGACAATATGATCAAATTAAAGCAATGGTAGATCTCTGCATCTGAATGAGCTAATGAAATATTATAAAGCGAAATGTTGTGAAGGTGAAAGCTCCATTAGACCCAAGAGAGGTATGCCAGTTTACATCACCCTTCCATATTTCCCCACTTATTACAGGTAGATTTTATCCACTTAACAGGTTAAGTCTGCAAACCCCCTCCATCAATTATTCACTCCGGAAAGTAACCTCTTCTCTGCAGTAGCAGGGGTGGGGTGGGGGGGAATATGTATGCTCGGTCTCATTTATGCTTTTAACCAATTTATGCCAGCATCATGTATTTAAATTAGCTTCAGTGTGCTTTCATATATTATAACCATATTTCAAAGCAATTTGCGCAAATGCCAACAGAGGAGGCAAGCTATATGTATCATGTGTTTGGAGATTATAAAGGCTCCAGATGCCTTTGTAAAGCAAACCTTTCATGAATAAATCAGGAAACATCCTGATGCAGGCTTTATATAGAGAGCAAGGTATTCTTATTTAGGTCACAGCGAGGTTCTGCCAGGTTTGCTAAAACGGAACAAATCCCCGGCGTGTCTTGCCAAATGCACAACATTTCATAAGACAAGCAAACATTACTTGGTTTCATCCTGATTGTGTGCTTGCAACTGTAAATGACCCCTGTACCTTAAGTATATTGGTTTGATCACCTGAAACTCAAATCAAAGCTTTCTGACTCTGTGCTCAGGTGGGTGTTTTTTGTTTTGTTTTGCAATCCCATCCAAAGTGACTATGGATTTTGAGTGATGATGTCCTCATTTAATACTTTCATGCATCCTTCCCCAACCTGGCAACCTCCAGATGTTCTGGACTACAACTCCCATCAGCCTGAGCCAGCACAGCCAATGATCAGAGATGATGTGCGTCGTAGCCTAAAACATCAGGAGGCCCCCAGGTTGGGGAAGGGATAATAACACCTAGCCTACCTGTTAGGGTTGTTGGAAGGATTACAATGGGTTGACCTAGATGTAACTCTAAATGTGTGACTACCGTCAAAAATGGCAGCTGCCCATTTAACTCCTTCCTCCCCTCCATAACATCTAGGAGATCTTAGCCATGCTTTTGACATCACAATGTTCTGCATATCCCTGTTCCCAGTTCACATCATTGAATGATTGTGGCTGGGATATGAGAAACATAGACAGAACACTGTGACATCAGGATGGAGATAAGTTTGGCTAGATGTTACAAAAGGGCAGGGGTGGGGGAGCTAAAACGTATGACTACAGTTTGTGGCAGCAGCATGTAGCATAATATCTAGCTTGGTTTTGAGATAATGCATGGGAAGCAATTTAGAACATTGAAAAACTGCTATGCAAATACTAAGTATTATTGTAGGCCAGCAACACTGGCCTACCTTAAAGGGTTGCTGTAAGGATTATGGAGACAGAGTTTGTGAAATGCTTTGAACAGTCAGGCAGAGCAATTCTAAGCTGAGGCCAGCGGGAGCAGAGTGGCAGATTGTCCGCCTCTTGCAAAACCCTGCCAGCTCTCACCATCTGGGGTGTGTATGGGGGGGGGCAGCTTTTTAGTCTCGCTGATCTATATTTGTTTTTGAATCCCCTCCCTCTTGAAACCAATGGATGGGATTAGCTACACCATCTCCAGTCTGGCCTGATCTAGGGACCTCTTGAAGGAACAGAGGGGCTCCCATTCCTGGAATGTCCTGGGTTGGGGGTTACCTCCAGTGGAAACACCACCAGCAGTAGGTCTACTCCCATGGAAACGTCCATGGGCAAAACTGGGAGCCCACTGGTGGATCTGGGGGTTAGAATTGTGCTGTGAACTATTATAGGAATAATAAGAATAAGAATTAGTAGTTGTAGTAGTTGAAGTAAACTAATCAATTCATTTAGCTTAATGGATACATGGGACATGAAACCCAGGAAATCTCAGCCTTAACTCTTATACAAAGTGCTGAAAAGGCCATTAATGTTTGGCTGTAGGAACAAAAGAAATAACTAGTGCAATTTTCTACTCTAAGCGATGATACCCGTTCCCCCAGGTATATGGCTTGTATAGAGATCATCTAATCAGTTTATACATGATGGGGGAAAATAATCTAGAGCTCATGACACATTTGTTAATCTCATGCCTCTTCCAGAACTGGAAACATCTATTATAGAGGATCTCAAAAGAATTAGGATATAAGGGTTTCCAGATTGCCTCAGCCAGCTTGAAATGATAAAAGGTTATCCAAAGTGGAGGAATGTAGAACATTTCCTTTTTAAAGGCCTGGGAGTAGAAAAGCAATCTCTCTTTTCTTTTTGTGTTGTAATTTTGTTTTTTCATGGGGTGGGGGTGTTTGGGGGGTCTTTTAACAAATAGAATTCTTGCAATATGGAGAAAAGAGACAGTTCATGGCAAGTTCATTCCATCTTATTCATCTGTAAAAAAAACTACATGTAGATTTGAAGCGCAAGACAGGATAATCAGATAATTCATCAGAAAATTCTGTTCTAATCCAAATTAGCCACTGTTACTACAATTTGTAGCTGAATATATGTAGTTATGCCAGGGTGATCCATCTTGCTTCTCATTATTCTCCACTATTTTGTCCCTCCACAAATCCAGCCACTGGATCCAGCCACCGGCCGTTCACTGTGGGATGCTGCTGACGTTACGTGGTGGAGGGGGAACTGTTGAAACACTGCTCCTTTCCAGAAGAGTGTGATAAACCCCAGGCCATGCTGGAATAGTCCACTCTGTGCTCCTTCCCAGTTCCTTCGAAGACTGACCCTGGCTTGGGGAGAAAATGCAGCAGGGCCTCTCACTGCAGAGTCTCTCATACGGTTGGCATGGGGTAAGGACCCCGGAAAACCCTTGTCTCAAGGCTTTGACCACATTTTCTAAATATAATTTGAAAAGGTCAAAGGAGGGCTCTTCAGACATTGCATTGGGAAGATGAATATAAAGCTTCCTGGCAGGCTGGATCAATGCTTCAAGAAGATTCTGACATTAGCACAGACCTCAGAGACCGACAGCTAAAGATCTGGCTAGTTATTTCCAATCAATAGTGTGAAATACAGCCTGTGTGCCCACCCTGGCCTTCCTCCTGAACCCTTGACTTCGGGCTCACAGACCTCTTCCCTCCCCTGCCAATAACATGGCTGAGTACTGAGTCAATATCTGAAACTCAGAGCTGACAGTAGCGGTTTCTTTTTACATGGCTGCTGGTGGTGGTGGACATGACGTAGTCATTCACAGTATGTGTATGTCTTTCTCTTTGCAGCATAGCATGGTCATGCTACCGCATCACCACCAGCGGCTCTCATTTCTGACCCCAGCAGTAGCCTGCCTGGACCAATCGCATGTGCAGAATTTTGCCTCTGAGGAAAAGGCATTAGCAAAGCCTTTTCAGGAGGGTGAGCGGGGGAATGTTGTTGTTGTTCAGTCGTTCAGTCGTCTCCGACTCTTCGTGACCCCATGGACCATAGCACGCCAGGCCTTCCTGTCCTGCGCCCTCTCCCGGAGTGTGCTCAAGTTCATATTCATTGCATCAGTGATGCTATCTAGCCATCTCATCCTCTGCCGTCCCCTTCTCCTTTTGCCTTCCATCTTTCCCAGCATCAGGGTCTTTTCCAGAGAGTTTTCTCTTTGCATTAGGTGGCCAAAATATTTGAGCTTGAGCTTCAGTATCTGTCCTTCCAATGAGCACTCTGGGTTGATTTCCTTTAGGATGGACTGATTTGACCTCCTTGCAGTCCAGGGGACTCGTTAAAAGTCTTCTCCAGCACCACAGTTCGAAAGCATCGATTCCTCGGCGCTCAGCCTTCCTTATAGTCTAGCTCTCACAGCCATACGTTGCTACTGGGAAAACCATAGCTTTGATTACACGAACCTTTGTTGGCAAGGTGATGTCTCTGCTTCTTACTATGCTGTCTAGGTTTGCCATAGCTTTCCTCCCAAGGAGCAAGTGTCTTTTAATTTCATGGCTACAGTCACCGTCTGCGGTGATCTTGGAGCCCAAGAAAGTAAAATCTGTCACTGCTTCCATTTCTTCCCCTTCTATATGCCAGGAAGTGATGGGGCCAGATGCCATGATCTTCATTTTTTTAATGTTGAGTTTCAAACCAGCTTTTGCACTCTCCACTTTCACCCTCAACAAGAGGCTCTTTAGATCCTCTTTGCTTTCTGCCATTAGGGTGGTATCGTCTGCGTATCTGAGGCTGTCGATAATTCTCCTGGCAATCTTAATTCCGACCTATGATTCATCCAACCCGGTGTTTCTCATGATGTACTCTGCACATAAATTAAATAAGCAGGGTGACAATATGCGGCTTTGTCATACTCCTTTCCCAATTTTGAACCAATCGGTTATTCCATGTCCAGTTCTTACTGTTGCTTCTTGACCCTTGTACAGGTTTCTCAGGAGACAGGTAAGGTGGTCTGGTACTCCCATCTCTTTTAAGAATTTGCCACAGTTTGTTGTGATCCACACAATCAAAGGCTTTAGCATAGTCAATGAAGCAGAAATAGACATTTTTCTGAAATGCTCTTGCTTTCTCCATGATCCAGCAAATGTTGGCGATTTGATCTCTAGTTCCTCTGCTTCTTTGGAACCCAGCTTGTACTGGTAGTTCTTGGTTCACATACTGCTGAAGCCTAGCTTGTAGGATTTTGAGCATCACCTTGCTGGCATGTGAAATGAGTGCAATTGTGCGGTAGTTAGAACACTCTTTGGCATTGCCCTTCTTTGGAATTGGAATGTAAACTGACCATTTCCAGTCTTGTGGCCACTGTTGAGTGTTCCAAATGTGTTGGCGTATTGAGTGCAGCACTTTAACAGCATCATCTTTTAGGATCTTAAATAGCTCAGCTGGAATACTGTCATCTCCGCTAGCTTTGTTGTTAGTAATGCTTCCTGAGGCCCACTTGACTTCACTCTCGAGGATGTCCGGCTCAAGTTCAGTGACTGCACTATCATGGCTATCAGGGATATTAAGATCTTTCCTGTATAGTTCTTCTGTGTATTCTTGCCACCTCTTCTTAATCTCCTCTGCTTCTGTGAGGTCCCTGCCTTCTTTGTCCTTTATCATGCCCGTCTTTGCACAAAACGTTCCCTTGAGATCTCCGATTTTCTTGAAAAGATCTCTAGTCTTTCCCATTCTGTTGTTTTCCTCGATTTCTTTGCATTGTTCATTTAAGAAGGCCTTCTTGTCTCTCCTTGCTATTCTCTGGAACTCTGCATTCAGTTGGGTATAACTTCCCCTTTCTCCCTTGCTTTTCACTTCCCTTCTTTCCTCAGCTACTTGTAAAGCCTCATCAGACAGCCACTTTGCTTTCTTGCATTTCTTTTTCTTTGGGATGGATTGAGTTGCTGCCTCCTGAACAATGTTACAGACCTACGTCATAGTTCCTCAGGCACTCTGTCTATCAGGTCTAATCCCTTAAATCTATTCCTCACCTCCACTGTATATTCATAAGGGATATGATTTAGGCCATACCTTAAATCAAAGGTATTAGTTCTAGAAGGTGTTGTAGGTCTTCATAGAACCGATCAACCTCAGCTTCTTCGGCCTCAGTGGTTGGGGCATAGACTTGAATTACTGTGATGTTGAATGGTTTGCCTTGGATTCGTACTGAGATCATTCTGTCATTTTTGAGATTGTACCCCAGTACTGCTTTTCCCACCCTTTTGTTGACTATGAGTGCTACTCCATTTCTCCTAAGGGATTCTTGCCCACAGTAGTAGATATAATGGTCACCTGAATTAAATTCACCCATGCTTGTCCATTTTAGTTCGCTGATTCCCAAGATGTCAATGTTCAATCTTGCCATCTCATGTTTGGCCTCCTCCAGCTTACCTTGATTCATTGATCTCACATTCCAGGTTCCTAAACAATACTGTTCTTTACAGCATCGGACTTTCTTTTCACCACCAGACACATCCACAGCTGAGTGTCCTTTTGGCTTTGGCCCAGCCGCTTCACTCTTTCTGGCTCTACTTGGAAATACCCTCTGCTCTTCCCCAGTAGTATATTGGACGCCTTCCAACCTGAGGGGCTCATCTTCCGGCATCATATCTTTTAGCCTTGTGATACGTTCCATGGGGTTTTCTTGCAAGAATACTGGAGTGGCTTGCCATTTCCTTCTCCAGTGGACCACATTTTGTCAGAACTCTCCGCCATAACCTGTCCATCTTGGGTGGCCCTGCACGGCATAGCTTATGGCTTCACTGAGTTACACAAGCCCCTTCGCCACAACAAGGCAGTGATCCATGAAGGGGGAGCGGGGGAAACAAGACCCCAAATGCTGTGTTCGTGACGTGGCCCTTATGAAGGCTCATAGTCTGTTTTAATTTTACTCTAGAGTAGGCACAGGCCCCCCCCCAAATTTGGATTGGGTCCCTAGCATTGGTAATAGGGGGGCTATCAAAATATGGATCAGCCCCCCTGCACCTACTCTGGAATAAAAATGAAAAGAAGACATAGCTGCTAGACACACATTTAAAGTAATGTCTGTTTGGTCTTTACTGCCTCTAAACTCAGAGGTTCCATTTAGGTATCATGATTACAAGTCATTGATAGACATCCTCCATCAATAACCCCTTAACCTGTTCCACCCCACTCCAGTACTCTACCTCATCCAGCTCAATTCTCTGGCCGTCCCCCCCCCCCCACTTTCCCTCAGAATTCGAGTTCTCAGCCTACTGCCAAATAGCTCTTATTTGAACTTGCCCTTTGCAACATGGCTGAGTAAAATGGCAACAAAAAACAACGAAAGTGATACAGGACCACACAGGTGCCAGTTTATTTTGTGCCAAATTGCCCAGTGTTTCAGAGACTGCCTCCTACCTCAGGGGCTCCCTAAAACACATGATATCTTGTATATGTATGTGTATAAAACTGTAATATGTTATGTATTTTAGGGAGCCCCTGAGGGAAGGAGGTTGTCTCCAAAACTTTGGGTGATTTGGCACAAAATAAATTGGTACCTGTGTGATCTTGCATCACTTTTGTTGTTTTTTGGCTACTTTTGGTACCTTACTGTTTTTGGCTGTGACCAAAATGGCATAGTGTTCCTAATGAGATTACCTTCCATCTCCAGCTTGTCTTGTGCCAAGCTGTGGATTCCATCAGTACTGACAAGAACATTGCACACTAATCCTGATAATTCCCAGCTCTAACACTGAAAAACCATGCTCCATTTGAATGATATTTTCTATACATACATTCAACCAATGTACCATATATATCTATATATCTACACCTATATCTATATCTACCTATTTTGTAGATATATTTCCCAAACTGTAGAAAACAACCAAGGAAAACAGTGAAATCATGGTGAAAAACAGGAACAGCATCATTCAACTAGACTATGAAGGCACACCTGTGAAATGTATCAACTATTCAAAGTGATGCTTATTATAAAGGAGAAGGAAGTAGGAAGCAAGAACAAGGAAGAAATGTGCTCCATGTCATTTCGTTGCAGTAATTAACATGTATAACACGCTAACAATTAATTCATTTCAAATTGGAGTAACATATAAGACCATGCTTATTAAGTTCTATGCCATAATGCCAAACTCCACCTTTTAGCAATTAAATTCTGTTTCCCTGGGAGAAGAATTGCTAGACCAATCGCCCAAATAGCTCATTGGCTATGTCATTTAAACAACGTCCCTGTCATTGCAATTGTTGGCAATTCATGCTCTGGGGGAGAAGGTAGGAGGACAGCTTAAAGAATTATGTTCTCAACATTACCGCCTTACTTGGGCTGATTTTTGAGAGCCAGCATGAAGCTGCAAAAAGGCTGGTTTTGAAAAAGGGGGACTATTCTGTATTCAATGTGATAATTTTGCTTGAATGTGAAGTTCCTGTGAGTGGAACTCTGCTCACAGGACTCTCCCACTGGAAGAAGAGTGGAAAGATGTTTTTGCCCATTCCTCCTTCTCCCTGTTGCCCCCTGTACAGCTACTCCAGAAGATTGAGATACCAATAGCTTGGGATGTGGTATAGGGGCTGTAAAGGGAAGGGGAAATTATGAAGTGCATGCTCACATGGGCGGCAGGGAGCCAATCAGGGCTATTGGCTCAGCAGAAAGAGGGCTTTGTTGGCTGACTGGAGGGAAAACCTCCCTCCCTCTAGTCCACAAGAGGCTGTTAAGAGTGGGGCCTTCCACGTGGCTTCAGCTTTGCCGTCACCGACTTCCCCACCCACCCGTTCCAGGATAACTCATTTCTTGCCGTGGATTACAGTTAGTCACTGGTTAACAGGGCTGGGAAGGAATTTTACCTGCATACAGATTGGCACCATGGTGCAGGGTTTTCACCTTCCGCATTGCGAGAATATTAACTCAGTGATATTTGGATTTCTTTGGTTTGACGTTGGTTATAAAACCTTCAATTCTAAGTCACAACTTTGTAAGTGTGGAAGGCATTGGGCTGCATCCATTGGTAAGGGAATGGGATTGGGTGCCCTATTTTCCCTTTCAAGAGGGGGTCCCCTTAAGGGACCGTGAGGATGTGTGGCATTAAGACCCAGCTCAGCGTGGGGTTGCAATCCAGGCCACACCCCAGGGAGGCAGAAAGGAGCTCACTTCAATGGTTTGCACCATGGGGTGTACCTCTGACTCCTGCCTCCCCCCAATGAGGCACCTGGAAGGCGGGTAGTCCCAGGCTGATGGGATCAGACTGCAGGTGGGTAGTCTGATTAACGGATCCATGCCCTATGCCTCTGCGCCAACTCTATTCCAAACTGAACCAGTAAAGTTGTGGCCGATTATTTAACTCATCCAAGTGTATGTCTGAATTTGTTTCCCCACCTCCCTGTCCTGCCCTAAAGAGACTAAGAAACCTGGATCTTCCCAGTCCTAGTCCAATACAGTAACCCGGGGTGGGCAACATGCGGCCCATGGACTGTATGCATCCCCCTAGCCTATAGTGTGCCCCCAAAAAATTCAGGGGGAGCCTCTCAAAATATTTTAAACTTTTTTTTTGCAACCAGATGGCACTCGGAACTGCTATGGAGTGCCCAAAGTGTCAAAATCAGCTTGTTTGAAAGCTAATTTGACCCTTTTAGGACTCAGTAGCAGCTACAGAGCCCTCAAAGAGTCAAAAGTAGATTGCAAACAAGCTAATTTTGACCTTTTGGAGCTCTATAGCAACCATAGATGCCATTTTGTTTTCGTTTTTTCCCATTTCCACCATTTTGACATGTGCAGAAGGTGCGTGTGGCCTGCGAGGTGGGGGGCAGGGGGGAAATTGCCTCCTGGACCTCCCAAAGTTGCCCATACCTCCTATAACTACTACATCAGATTTTCATGGGAAAAAATATTGAGAAGGTCGTCCTTACCATGAAGGCTCAAGTCAGCACTCATTTAAAACCCACCATCAATATAGATGGTGCTTTGTATAAGCAAACAAAACAGATTTCTGCCCCAAATAACATATAATCCAAATTTTGATGAAGGAAGGAGACAAAGTACAAGACAGGGAAGGAAGGAAGAAGTCAAAGATAATAGGGGATTAATGCATGTACATGCATTTAGGATTAGTTTTAGGGATGGATGGATCTGTCCGTCTTGATTTATCTGTTTTTTAATTTTTCCCATCTTAAATTTGGTTTGTTCCAGACTTTGAAACATATATATTTTTACAGTTTGCAGAAAATTTGAATGCATTTTCTGCAGGTTTCTCCAAATATATGCAGTTTTGTATGCACTTTTGGACAATATACATTTTTTTTGCAAGCAATTTCACTATTATAATACATTTTTGAACATTTTTTACCAATATACACATTTTTGTGTGCACTTTCCCCTAATATAGATGTTTCTGTACACATTTTTGATTGGAGAGCTCAGCTGCCAAAATCAGAGAAATGCACATTTCAAACTGCATTTCGGTTCACAAATTAGAACTAATTTCTTCCCCGTTCCTGGTTGGGATGAAGACTAAGGTTTGAAGTCAAAGTCTTTGTGGGTACAACAAGCAAGTGATGGTCAAAGGGACTGTGCAGCTACATTTTTACCGTGCATTTATTGCTCTTTATTGCCATGACAAAATATTGCCTTATGACTCCCGGGTGTGTGTTGTTGTTGTTGTTTTAAACATGGCTGACAATGCTTAATAAATTCAATGACTTTGGAATAGTGTAGAGATTTCTTTTTCAACACAATTTCTTCTCAGAACTTTCAGAGGCAATCCCCTCCCCCCCCCCCCGCTTTGTTGAAACTCCATCGCTGATATCAACTTCAATTGGAGATTTAGATTCTCGGCACCTCTGAAAGTAAAGCTGTGGGTTCATTTAAATTTCAAAACAAGAATAATAAATGTATGAAGCACAGTAGGAGGTCACTGATGAAATGTGCTTTTTCATTCGAGGCCATTCGTACCACCTAATCTCCCTTTTCTCTCTAAAAATAATACTTGTTCTAATCATGTTTGCAATCTTGGAAGAGAAGAACTCCATGTGCCGGTTTCTCCAGCTGCTGCGTGTCTCAATTGCATGTTGCTACAGAGTACACCCTTTATCCAAATGTACTGGGAGCCACAGCAGAAGAAGTGAAGGATGATGCAAATTATAATATGTATTATGAATCCGCTCTTACAAAAGTCAGCCTCAACATCAAACTTAACTACTTGTCATAGGACATTCCATGCTACTTTCATTGTAGTGACCATTCTAATCCACTTGGGTAAAATTACACTCTGATGTAACGGCCACTTCTGCAGAGGAAGGCACTAGGGGAGGTATGTAGCCCTTTGGTGTACACACACATGTGGTCTGAGGCCATATTTTCTATGACTCATTCGACTAGAAGCCATAGCAATGGTACCATTTGTTTGCAGACTTGCACCCCATTTCTATTCTTTTTTTTAAAGACCGAGCAGAAATGTCAGCTTCCAGCCACAGACACATGTGTCCCACTTTTAAGAGGACATCCCTCTGTTTGAAGGTGTCCTCTGTCATAAGGGCTGTCCACTCCAAACCCTGTTTAAACCATATGAAGGGACGGAGAGCAGGGGACTTGAAGTTGCCAATTAACAATTAGTGCCTGGACAACACCTAAGTCAGCAAACGCACAGGTCCCCTGGTCACAGTCTCTCCCACTATGTTCAGATGTATTTAAATTATAGTAATTATTTCTAAATTTGCATCTATACATCAGTGAAGGTTGGTGGCTCTGATTTCAGTGGGGCTGTGAATTCATTCTGGGTTTCAGGCACAATCAGCCAGAACTCTAGAGGAGCTATCCAAGGTACTGAACCTATTTTGGGGACAGGGTTCAGCACCTTGGATAGCTCTGGCTGGCTCTGCCTAAAACCCAGAATGGATTTATCGCCCCACCTAAATCAGAGCCACCAGCCTCCACTGCTATACATATATATTAGCACAAGCAAATGTTATGCAAAGCTGTGACCTCTTGTGTCCACTTCTTCAGTGATTCCTAAGTGGCCACCCTATGTTGAACCCCCCAAAAGCAAAACTGTAAATAATAATTGTTTCTATCTACATCATACATACCTTTAATATGTGAGACTGTAGAATGTGTTTACTACGTACAATGGAAGCACTAAACACATTCTACAGTCTTTCATATTGTGCTGATTTACAACTAAGCCTGAATGCCATACTTTGCCCTGGTCTTTCGGACCCCAATCCTCTTCCTCTGCAGGTTGGAGGGACACTCAGATGCATTGAGGTCATGGGCCACCTAGCTGCACACTACACAGAGGAAGAGAACTGGGGAGCTGAGTGAGAACCCAAGGGAGGATGTGAGTGCATGCAGGCAAATGTGTGAGTGAATACAGTATGTGATATTATAGGATGTGTTTATGTGGTGGGGAAGTTAAATCGATTAACTTACAATTTCCTTCGTCTTCTTTTTTGATGCTGGAGTGAATTTGTAAGTTCATTAACTGAGGCATTTCTGATCCTAGAATGCCTTTGCCTTTTCAAAGGAGAATTCGCTAAATTAAATGCACTGGGGGGGGGGGGGATTTAATTTCATTTTGGCCTATAAATGTTGGTGCCCTTGGGTACCAGTGTGCCCCTGGACACCTTTCTTGGCAACTGACAAGGTGCCCTAGCCCTCCCACAGATTTTTAAAAATTAACACATTTTCTTATCAGCGGCTGGGATTGGTATGAATTAGATTTCTGCTGGTGCTGAAAACTGTGGGTTCAAAGGAGTTGTTTAATGTGTTGGGGCTCTTACCCCATCCCTACCTTGTGCTGAGTCTTTTGGGCAGGTTACTTTTCCTTTGCCACATCTCCCATGGCAGCCATTTTGTGGTGGTGCCCAGGACAGTTTATTAAATTGCTAAATGTGCCTACCCCTACCTTAAGGTATTAAAAGCAGTTCGCATATATTATCTCATTAATCTTTACATCAGTCCTGGAAGGTGGGGCTTTTTCTATTACCCTTCTTTTTGCCCCAATGCCAGAAGCTATCTCCCCCCCCCCCCCACACACACACACACAATTCCCCCAGGAACGACACCATGATGTGTTGTTTCCATTGGGACATTCTTGGGTATGGAACGCCAACAGGCTGTCGAGTGCAGCTCTGTTGCCACTTGAAGCAATAAAAAAAATCTTTTGGGGGTTTAAAGAAAATAAAACTACTCGCTCCTGTCATAATAGTAATCCCCTCACCCTCTGAGAATTTATAGAATTCACTCGCCCCAGTAAAACTGGCTGAAAATGCCCTGAGCCACTGTTCTGATCCACTTAGTAGTCTGGAAAGTGCAAATCAAGTCAGTTTGCTTAAAAATGCAGACTTCACAAAATCCTAGGTATCCCCAGGAGAGGTGGATACCTTTACTAACTGTGTGGTTATTCAAGTAAGAACTAATCTGATTGTAATAGTCTGGTGGCTAGCAAAATTATGTGCAGAGGAGACTCATATGGTAAACAGCAGAAGTCAGCTTCCTGTGCTCCCATAATTAATTTGCTAAGTGTTAGGGAAATTCTAAAGGGCAAGGAGGAGCCCAATTTCAGTATTTCTCCTCTGACTGGGTATTGTTTTAATAATGCTGAATGGAACCGTCTTACTCCTTGCTTGCACCAACCATCCAAGTGGTAGCAGAATCACATCAGTCCACGCCATTAAAAAGCCAAGTTCCCTTTGAAAAACGCACAATGAGAAAAACTACTAAATGAGCAATCACAAGGCCCCAGGGTTCTCCTGAAAACAAGTTGTTTTGTAAATTAAAAAGTGTACCTTTGTTTTGTGACACCTCTGCCCTCCAGATGGTCCACAGTGACGGCATACACCTGTTCAGTGTCAGCCATTACCCATGGCAGCATATGGCAGCTCACACATATTGCGCAGGCTGAAGGGAACCTGAGCCTCGTGGTCACCTGGGCTGTTTTCAAGTTGTGTGACAGAAGCTGTGGGAAATTTAGAAGCTGACAGGAAACTGATGTTCCTCTTCCCGGCAGGAAGATGTAGATGCCTTCAAACACCCAACAGCTGTACCTGAACCTTTCCATGTTAATTCTGTGTGCAAGAAGCACACAGGCATATCTGCCAAAACACGGGCATGATGGGAAGGAGAAGGAAAGAATATTTTCATACTTCCTGTGAAGTACAGTTTGCTTCATGATCCTTTCAATTAATAATGAGAAGGGCTGTCGAGTGATTAACTGTTTCACTGTCTGTCCATTAACGCATTTACTGATAACAGATAAATTAATAAAAGGCACTTACATTTTAGTAAATAAATATATCTAAATAAATGAAAATGTTGTAAATCCTCTACAAAAAAAGTATTTCTGCAGATTCCAAAAGGAAAGGGACATGTGAGATGACACAGTTTAATAACCAAGAGCAGCTGCTGATTGTCAAAGGACAACAATATATATTCCTCCCCACCACCACTTTTAATCACATTTTATTACAGAAATGGCTGCCCAAATGGCTCCAGATTTGAGGGAGCTGGGCAAAGTGGTCTCTGGTGGGGGTCCTGCTCTATCAATGGGCCCTGGTGGTAGGAGGAGTCAGCAGCACAGGGTGGCTGGGTCTAAGCAAAATTTTAATTTCCCAGAATATCCCTGAGGCAGTATTGCTCTGGCCAGCTGTGGGAAATTAAAATGGTGGCTAGATTCACCCCCCCCCCTTGTTTCTAGGAGTTCCCAGCCATCAAATGCTCTAGGCAGGCACCACTGGTCAAAGGCTGCTCCCCACATATACACACACAGTATAACTTCCTGCAAGCAATAGTATAAGGCCATCTTTACATTTCTTTTCCGTCTAATTTATCGTATGAACGCTGATACGTTTACGAGACTGTCATGCCCCTAAGGAGAAATCCTCTTTGGAGGATGACTTCAAGGCCCCCCACCCACCCAAGCCCAACACAGTGGAGGAGCTGTCTGTGTTGAGGGGCCTTGAGACAGATCAAGGAGGTCCTGGGCCTCCGGGGGAGTTGGCTGTCAGCCCTTCAGTGTGTTGGCCCCCTTTCTTTGGTATTCCCTGCCCCTGGAGATCAGGAAAACATCAACACTGTGCTGCTTCCAGCGCCTCCTGAAAACAGCACTGTTCCAGGAGGCATTCCTAAATTGACCAGTCACTGTTTTATTGGTATTCTGTTTTTAAAAATAGCATAATTTTAATCTGTTGTTTTAATCTTCTTATCCTTTTACTATTTTATCTCTTGTGTTCACCGCTCCGAAATCTGTTCTAGAGTGGTATACAAATATTGCAAATAAGTAATAATAAATAAATACACAGTTAGCTCCCTCCTGGAGGATTTCTACATGAGGCATTTATGGTGCGCTCATCATTCCCTACTCACAGTTGTTTATGGGTTGTTTACAAGACACGTGACCCTCCAGTTTCACTTCTGTTTTTAAAACAGCACTTTCAGTGAGTTTTTTAGAGCAGGGAAAATGGGGTAGTATTTCTGACAGTGAAAGACAGTGCGATCTCCTCATGTATGTTTGCACTATTCTGTTATACCACAGTACAACCTAGGGGTTATGTGGTGGAAAATCAGAAAAGGAAATGCTCTTTGTGTAGTGCTTGTATCTTAATTCTGCGACGAAACCAAAGGTAGACACAGCAGATTAACAACCTCGTGTAGAAAAGCTCTTGGACTAAGAGCCATATGCCAAGAAGCCACTTAGCCCCAGGGAGCAGAGGGGCCTAAAGGTTCAAGTTCAGCTGGCTGCCAGACGCAGAAGTGCTCACCTGAGGAATAAGGACTCCTCATGAGTAAAGGTGTACTCATGAGTATGAGTAAACCATTCCTCAGGTGAACTGATGGCCTGCAGCTGTGTCCTGGGTGGAGCTCTGAGGGCTCAATTTTAAAAATATTGGCAATAGCAACAAAAAGGGCAGGGGGCTCAGCCTCTCTCTTCTCTACCGCCTCAGGACAGCTGTCAGTCTGGAGTTGCCCAGGTGGGGCACTGCTCAAGCAGGACATGCAAAGGGGCTCCTGGTTGGGTGGGGGTCCTTTTGGCCCCCCCTGTAAGACCATCTGTGGCAGGCGTTGTGAGTCCGTCCTGGGCCTTTCTTAGCAGGCAGAGTGGCCTCCCTCTGGGCAGGCAAGGAGAACGGGTGCAATTCCTGTGGCCTGCAGAGGCTTCTGTAGGTAGAAGCCTACAGGTAGAAGCATGGGAGGTAGAAGCAGGCAGTGAGCATGGCGTTGACGGCTCAAGGGGCAGGCAGTGGTGGTAACTAGGGATGTATGGATGGTATAAAATTCGTTCTGTCTGTGTTTTGTGGATTGTCAGGTGCCGTTCATTCTGTCGTCTACCCATCAATAGAATTTGGGGGTTTTCAAATTTATGCAAATGTGCATTTGCACAAATTTGCACATCCCAAAATGCGCAAATTCCCCCAAATGCGCATTTTTACGCCTTAGTCTATGGGGGAAATGCACATTTTCCACCATTTTTTAAATAAAAATTGAGTATTTTTCAACAATGAAATTTACGCAAAATTCAGGGAAGTTAGAAAAATGGTCCGCCAGTCTGCAGAATCTGCCCGACAGGGGGAAAGCTGGTCCGCTGTGGAATGCACCGTTCGGATTCATGAAAATCTGAACTCATTTTGTTCCACTGGATTTCTCTGACATCCCTAGGGGTAACTATGCCACATAAATAATGGTTCATTGAAATCACAGAGAAGTACATTTGAGAGACCATTATGAAATTTAATTTTAGCTCAATTCTGATAAAGCCACTTTTGAAACCATTGTTCGTTACCAATCCTTGAATTCTTCCCTAGGCTTCCTAAGGCACCCATATAATATTTCAAAATTTAAAGAGACACTGTGTTCTCCATTGCATCTGATAATTGGTTGGCTCCTATTAAAGGCCAGCCATTCATTTTTAGGCCTACTAGAAGCCAAGATGTGCCGTGTTCCAAACCTAGATGGTAACCATGTGTTGAGTGTCAATTGGACCATGTTTGTGAAATGATATCTGTTTAATTTAATTTCTACTGTCTGTCAATACGGCTCTTTGATCTGGTCTTGATTCTTTTTTTCACTTCAGTTTAAGTGACTAGAGGCTACTGCTATCATTGCTGCTTCAAATTCTGATTTCACTTTGCCAAGATGTAAAAGATTTATTTGCAGCGATTCTTCCAAATATGATCCTTAACTGATTCTCTCTCTCACTCCCCTCTCCCCCCACCTCTCCACTTTCTTCATACCCTCAAGGTATTTTGCTGTGAGTGGCTGCAGGATTATTGTCAAGTAAAAATAAAATCTGATGGAAGTGAGAAGGGTGCAGAGAATGTGTGAAAAACATGCATGCATTTAAAAGCGAAAGAGATTTAATAAATAATTTCAGCAGCAGGTTTAATATTAATATGCTGTTTAAATTGGGAAAAATAATTATTTTGCAATGCGTGCTAAAACAATGGTTCAGCTATTTGATGATCAAGTTACATAGGATTATAGTAATGGATAAAAGACTCTGCATCAGTGTGGCTTTAAATATGGATGAAATGAATACACATTACACACCATTATAAATCTGTGCGTTCAAGGAAAGGCATAAATCTTTAGCACATTTTTTTTCTTCTGTGAGATATCAAGGATACAGCTATTTTTGTATTAGTTTTGAGGAATTTTTATAAAGACACTAGTGCAGCATTCTTTTTACAATGAACTTTTATTAAAACACATCAAGGCAAAGGGAGCAACACACATAAAAGAGTTTGATGGTGCATTCATACCGTCATGTCAGTTACTATGTTTTCTTGTTAATTAAAGACAGCTAGATTAGTACAACCAAGGTTATTTTTAAGTGTACACCTAGGCCAAAGTAGGCCAAAAAAGGTAAAGTGTGAATATGACAAACAAGCATCTAATGAACAGGTACATTGTCTCCCCCGACAAGTCAGAGAAACAACCCTAGAACAAGTTATGGGTTCCTTCTCTGGCTTGTCAGGTGAAACACAAGCCAGGGGTCTGGGTTTGGACACAATACTAAACAACTAAGGATTGTTTAGCCTCACCCGCTTGGAGTGGGAGCTTTTGGGTAGTGTGCTGGAACACACTGCCCAATCATAATAACCCACAATTAAAGTAAAAATTGTGGGTTGTGGTGACATGCAAACTAGGCCAATGTGTGAAACAAGCCATAGATCTATAGACAATCTTTTGAAGGCCTTCTGTTCTTGCAAGTAACCGACAGTTGTGGTATAAAATCACCCTCTCTTTGTAACTGCTATGGTCTGAGGAGCATTCACAGTCAACAAAGAAGGTGTGGATTTTGTGGTGATTGCAGCATTACAATATACTCTGACTTCATTTCCAGCCTAGGAAGATCCTCCGCCACACTTTTTATGGATACAATAGAGGAAGACAGAGGCCCATGAAGTTTTTCTGCTTGATTATGTCAGAGAGAAATCTCAAGACTGGCACCAGCATGTGGCACCTTAAATCAGCTGTTGGGGTCCCCACAGGGCCTACTATTGTTGCCTGCCCTGGGCCTTGGGTGGCCACTTACAAATCACCAAAAAAGGGGGAAGGGAATTTGCATAACATTTGCATATGCTAATGTACATGTATAGATAGAAATTGAGAAATAATTAATATAATTTAACTAGCAATACATTACATCTCACCATAGTATGGAAGACTGAGACCTGGTGCCCTTCCAGTTTTGATCACAGCCTTTGTTTAGAGCTCTGTATTTGGGCTGGCCCTGCCAACCAAGGCTGCCTGTGACCTCCAGAGCCTGCCCTGCCCACAACGTAGTCTGACTTAGCTTTCCCACTGCATTTGGATCAGGCTGGGACCAAGCTCAAGCAGGACACTGGCAGCCAATGGACCCTTGAACAGTGATTGCCACAGACTGCAACCCCTGAGCTCAAGGCACCCAAGGAACCAATCTTCTCCTCATTTGGGACCCCACAGCCCCCATTGCTGGATGGAGCCAATACAGAGGCATCCAGGCCTCTAGACTGCCTTTTTATGTTCAACACTCTCTAGGAAAGAGGTAGGGCCTGAGAGTGATAGTCTGGGCTGAGAAGCATAAAAGCCTCATTTGAACTGCAGACTTCATTGGAGCAAATTGATCACCTGGGAGCTCTCTGACATCCTTCAACTTTGGCCTCATCTGCTGGTCTGCACAGCCCTCAGGCAACCTGGTGTATCCTGCAGGCTCGTACTCAAGTTCAGGAGAGAACACTCTCTCATGCCAACCTGCAGATCATCTGGAGGCTGAGGGACCTGGAGAAGGGCATCAGAAATGGATCAAAGTTCTTGCAGAGGTGGAGGGTGTTATATAGAAGGAGATGGTTCTTGAGATATTGCTCCATTAAATATTCTGAGAATGGGGCTAAGAGATGTTGAGATAAGCAAAGAAAGCAATGGTTTATTATTGTTAATTCAGGTGACCATTATATCTACTACTGTTGGTAGTGATGTACGAAAGTCACTTACCTGGTCCCGCAGCTTGCTTCGCGGTGGGGGGAGGCGCTTCGGTTCTCCACCCGAAGTTCAGGCCGGGGGGGGAGGCACCCCGCCTCGCCCGGCCAAAATTCAGGCCGGGGAGAAGCTCCCCGTCTCCCCGGCTGCGAAATACAAAAGTGAATTTAAAAAAAAACACCACACCCGTGATAGGCTACGTAACGATTAACGTAGCCTATCACGGCTAGATTTCCAAAGTCAGCCGTGATAGGCTACGTTAATCGTTACGTAGCCTATCATGGGTGACTTTGAAAAAAAAAAAAAAAGCACGTACACAAATGGCGGCGCCCGCTGCCATTTGCATTCCTTATTTGGGCCCGGGTAGTCTACGTAAAGATTTACGTAGACTACCCGGGCCCAAATAAGGAACACAAATGGCGGCGCCCATGGGCGCCACCATTTGCGGACGTGTTTGTTTTTTTTTCAAAGTCACCCGTGATAGGCTACGTAACGATTAACGTAGCCTATCACGGCTGACTTTGGAAAACTAGCCGTGATAGGCTACGTTAATCATTACGTAGCCTATCACGGGTGTGGGTTTTTTTACTTTATTTTGTAATGGCGGCGGCAGCAGCCGGTCAGAAGACCGGCCGCGGCCCCCGCCCCCGCCGAAATGCCACCGGGACCCGCCGCCGAGAGGGACATTCGAGGGAGGTAAGTCCCATCACGGGGGAGGGGTGGGGGGGCGGAGAATTTCACCAACATTTTCGGGGGGCCGAATGCGTTGGCATTCGGCCTCCCCTAGATTCGTGGAGAAATTCATGGCCATCCCTAACTGTGGGCAAGAATCCCTTAGAAGAAATGGAGTAGCACTCATAGTCAACAAAGGGTGGGGAAAGTAGGGATGTACGAAAGTCACTTACCGTTTCACGGATCTGCTTCGCGGTGGGGGGGAGGCACTCCGTCCCTCCCCCTGGAATCTTTGATGGGGGGGAGGTGCTCCGTCCCTCACCCCAGAGTCCTGCCCGGCTGGCTCCGCTCCACGGGGATTCTGCGGAGCCGCCAGCCAGCTCCACCCGCAGCCGGACATCCGGCCGCTGGGCAGCAGGGACGCAAATGGTGGCGGCCGTAGTCGCCATGGTTTGTGTCCCTGTAATTAACCATGATAGGCTACATAAATATTTACGTAGCCTATCACGGCAAAGTAAAAAAAAAATGTGTACGCAAATGGCGGTGGATACGGCGGCCGCCATTTGCGTTCACTATTTTTCACTGTTCTAGCCTACATAAATATTTACTTAGGCTAGAACTGCGAAAAATAGAGAACGCAAATGGCAGCTGCTGTAGCCGCCGCCATTTGCATACGCTGCGACCAGCCACAGCCGGCCAGGAGACCAGCCGCCGCTGCCGCCCCCGCCACCACCCCCGCCACCACCACACCTGCCGCTTACGCCTCGCCGCACTCACCGCCACTGCCCCCGCCCCAACACCCCCAACGCTGCACCCACCGCACCCGCTGCTGCCGCCACACCTACCGCCACCGCACTTGCTGTGGCAAATTCGTAAAGAGATGGGAGTACCAGACCACCTCACCTGTCTCCTGAGAAACCTGTACGAGGGTCAAGAAGCAACAGTAAGAACCAGACATGGAACAACCAATTGGTTCATAATTGGGAAAGGAGTACGACAAGGCTGTATATTGTCGCCCTGCTTATTTAATTTATATGCAGAGTACATCATGAGAAATGCCAGTTTGGATGAATCACAGGTCGGAATTAAGATTGCCGGGAGAATTAACAACAATCTTAGATACGCAGACGATACCACCCTAATAGCAGAAAGCGAAGAGGATCTAAAGAGCCTCTTGTTGAGGGTGAAAGTGGAGAGTGCAAAAGCTGGCTTGAAACTCAACATTAAAAATGAAGATCATGGCATCTGGCCACATCACTTCCTGGCATATAGAAGGGGAAGAAATGGCAGCAGTGACAGATTTTACTTTCTTGGGCTCCAAGACCACTGCAGACGGTGACTGTAGCCATGAAATTAAAAGACGCTTGCTCCTTGGGAGGAAAGCTATGGCAAACCTAGACAGCATAGTAAGAAGCAGAGACATCACCTTGCCGACAAAGGTCCACATAATCAAAGCTATGGTTTTCTCAGTAGCAACATATGGCTGTGAGAGCTGGACTATAAGGAAGGCTGAGCGCCGAAGAACTGATGCGTTCGAACTGTGGTGCTGGAGAAGACTCTTACGAGTCCCGTGGACTGCAAGGAAGTGAGATCAATCAGTCCTAAAGGAAATCAACCCTGAGTGCTCATTGGAAGGATAGATACTGAAGCTGAAACTGAAACTCAAATATTTTGACAACCTAATGCGAAGAGAAAACTCCCTGGAAAAGACCCTGATGCTGGGAAAGATTGAAGGCAAAAGGAGAAGGGGACAGCAGAGATGAGATGGCTAGATATTATAACCGATGCAATGAATATGGACTTGAGCACACTCCGGGAGAGAGCGGAGGACAGGAAGGCCTGGCATGCTATGGTCCATGGGGTCACGAAGAGTCCGACACAACTTAACAACTGAACAACAACAACACCTATCTTGCAGGGACTTGTTTTTAATAGCTCCTGAAGGAGGTCTTTAACTGGGGCCAGATGATAGATTTTTATTTCCCCCATAGAGTCAAATGGAGTTTGAAAAAGTGGTTGCTTGTCATGGTCTGGATACTCCTCTGACTTTTGCCTCTGGCAAACAGGTGCAGAAGGTTTTTGTATTGTTTCAAAAATATTTTTGACCAGAGGTAACAGTGAGGCCAAAGAAATGAGTGTATATATACCATGGAAAGTGAAGCCCCTCGCAAACCACGTTCAGCTCATCCTGAAAACTAGCTCCAGCTCCACTGAAAGAACCCTTAAGAGAATATAAATTCTGGCACATTAAATGTAAGAACAGAAGGCAATTTAAAAAAAAGGATTTTGAAGAGCAGCCAGTTAAAGGCATTTAAAAAAGTAGTCATTTTTAAATACATTAGAAGCAGGAAGACAGCCAGAGAATCAGTGGGACTAATAGATCAAGGTGTAAGAGAACACTTGGATATAACAGAGAGATTGTATAGAAGCTAAATGAGTTCTTTGTGCCTGTCTTCATGGGACGGAAAGGCAAACAGGTATCCATTCCTGAGCCATTATTTTCAGGGGATCAGTCTCAAAGAGTCTCACAAGCGGATGTTATCTGTGGAAAAGGCTATACAAAGGAACGTAAAATGAGTCCTACTCGATCAGACCAAGGGACTATCTTAACCTTTCCCAACCAGGGTTCCTCCAGATATTTTGGCCTGACCATTGGCCATGCTGCCTGGGCCTGAAGGGAGTTGCAAGCAAAAATATCTGGAGGGACCACATTGGAGTAAGTTGTTCTATTTAGTCTAGTGTCCTGTGTTCTACAGTGGCCATCCGATGCTTCTGGGATGTCCACAAGCAGGGCATGAAGGCAAAAGCCCTCCCCCCATTGTTCGACACCCCCCAACCCCCAGCAATCAATACTCACAGGCATATGTCAAGGTCCCATTGACTTAACCATGATGGCTAAGTCACTGATAGTTTTCTACTTCATGAATAATTCCTTTTTAAAGTTGTCTAAGCCAGTAGCCCCCAATTACATCTTGTGCCACAGAATTCTGTAAGTTCTTTCTATGTAGTGTGAAGAAGTACATTCTACGCTGTGTGTCTCTCCTGAATCTACTGTCCATCAATTTCATTGGGTGACCCGAAGTTCTAATGGTACAAGAAAGTGAGTTATTAGCTTTCTCTCTACACCATGCAGGTTTCAGATGAAACACTAGCAAGTCACCAGGAAGAAATGGTCTTCTCTCAAGAAAGAATTATTATGTTTTATTTATATAGTGCCAGCAATGTATAACGATACACTGCTGTCAATATGTACGCTATATTTTACAGAGTAACATAAGGAAAGGAGACAGGTCGATGCAACAAGGAGCTTACGGTCTAAATTGGGTCAGTGAGAAAAACAAGAGAAGGGACAGGAAAGGAGAGACATGGGTAGCAAGTAGCACCAAGCAGATGTTCTGGGAGGGAGTTCTTCACATAAGAGATTGCAAGGGAGAATGGGCATTAGAAAGTATGGGAAGGGTTGGAGCATCTGAAGGTGGCACAGTTGGACAGAAAGTTCTCTTTTGCAACTAAAAAATTAAAAGGTTAAATTACGGGCTGTGGTACATAGGATTTGCACATCACAGTAAGTGAATAAACCACCATGGGTTAGTTGTTCGCTTGCTAACCTAACAGATGATTGGGATGCCATGGCTTGTTTCCCTCCTCAGTCCCGCTCAGTCCTCTCACTGGCTCTGGCATGTATCCCAGGCGCCTTTGTGGCAGAACCCCTTATCTCATTTTTTGGCCGCTTTGGCCAGTCAGCTCTGTAGCTGTTCCTGGCAAACCACGATGAAGTCACTCTGCCAGGTTCAGACAACACAACAAGCCACTATGGATATCAACAGCTCTAAAACAAACCAGGCTTCTCAGGGTGGCTTGTTCATGAAAAATAGGACACCCCGCAAAAATGATGCCAGGTTCATGCCACACGATAACCCACCATGCATGATCAGCTATGGGGGGTTGTTGTGTTGTGCGAACCAAGTCAATATATCCCTAACACTAGGCTCTGTACCTGATGGTAATTTAGTGAAAGAGTTTATACTTTAGTGACACTTCCTTAGTATTAACGAATTGGTAATTTGAGGACTTGCCCTAAAATCAGAGGACTTGGGCAGTTCCAAAGGCCTGTAGCTTGATGTACAAGGGGGTCTGAGAGAAATAAAGTTATATTTTAAATTATTCCTCATTCATCTAGCCTGTTTTTGGACCCAGAAACATTGCATCTTAGATAAGAATACGGTAGTGTAAGGCTTATAACTTGAGATCCACCTGACTGATTTTGCTCATTTTTGTTTTAAAAAAATGAAGCTTGAGCAGTGTAGATGTGCAGACAATTTTGAAACAATGAAAAAGTCCAAAGCTCGAGCCCTGGGGAGGTCGGGAAGGGAGAAGGGAGAGGGATGAGGCAAAGGGGAGGTTAATGCATATGCCCCACACTGTGCATGCAATGTAACATGGACACAGTGTGTGTAATGCATGTGTAATAATGCTTACTCCTGTGAGGTCTTAGAGCATTGGGCCAATGAATGTTGGGAATGGGGCTGAAGAAAAGTCAGTTGGTGATAGCTAGAATAGGAGGAAGAGAAGCTGAGGAGAAAGAGCTGAAAGGACACCAGAGGGAGAAGAGGGGAAAAAAACTTACATCACATGTTTTTGATCTCAAACTTCAAGAAATGGTTCCCAGTTGCAAGGGAAACAGGCAAGCATATTTTTATCCAATCATTCCCAAACTACTAGTCCCCGTGACAACACTGGATTTGCACTAGTGGTGTCAGAAGTAGAGAATGAGGAATACAGTGGATTAAGTGGCAGCAGTCTTTTTTGGCTGTACAGCTACAAAGGTAAGCAGCTTTGGGAGCCACACCCTGGAACAGAGGTAAGGGCTTTGTGTTAGTGCTTATTAAACAGGAGGAATCTTTGTAAATATGGGTATGTTACAACCCACCCACCCCCCATCGAGCCTGCAGTTACCAGGGGATATTGCAAATAACTGGACAATGTTTAGACAAAGGCTTGAACTCAACCTGGCAGCAATAGGAGCAGAAGACAAAACTGATAAGATAAAATCCTCCATTGTTTTTCATTTGGTGGGAGAGGAGGCTCTGGACATTTATAATTACTTTGGGCTTGCTGAAGGAGAAAAGTGTGAAACTGAAAGTAATACTTCACTACTTTGAAGAATACTGCATGCCTAAAATGAATGAAACTTTTGAAAGAAATAGGTTCTTTACATGCATGGAAAAAGCAGATCAAACAAGGGATCAACGTGTAATAGAATTAAGAAGGCTAAGTAAGAATTGTGGTTTTGGTGTCTTGAAAGAGTCTCTGATCAGGAATAAAATTATCTGTGGCATCAGAGATAATGTACTTAAGAGAGTGGCTACTACAGGAGGGAGAACTGTCCCTGGACAAAGATCTTCAGATTTGCAGGGCAACTGGAACTGTGAGAGCACAGGCAAAAGATCTGAATTAAGCTGAAGGCATTGTCCAAGCTCTGAATGTGAAGGCACAGAGTGTTTTAAAAAAAGCCAGCTTCCAAAGTGGAAATACCTTCTTCCCAAGCAGCTGTGAGAGGAGGAGGAGTGCAAAAGAGACAAGCATGCAAAAATTGTGGAACGCAGCATGGTCCCAAACGCTATGGTGCATTTAGAAAACTCTGTTTTAACTGTGGGAAGCATAATCATTTTGCAAAATGTTGCCAAGTCAGAGCACAGACATGTCAGGTGCACACTGTTGAAGATAATTTAGATCAGGAGTTTTTTGTTGATATAGTAGAAGCAAGAAAGATGTGTGAAAGGGACTGGACCCTTTCAGTGCAAGTGAATGAGACATTTAACCCATTTGAATTGGACACTTAATATTTTATCTAAAAAGGATGATAAAAAGGTAAAGGTGTCCCCAACCAGTTGTGTCCGACTCTAGGGTGCAGTGGTCATCCCCTTTTCTAAGCCGAAGAGCCAGCGCTGTCCGAAGACGCTTCTGTGGTCATGTGGCCGGCATGACTGAACACCGAGGTGCACGGAACGCTGTTACCTTTCCCGCCGAGGCAGTACCTATTTATCTACTTGCAATTTCTTGCTTTCGAACTGCTAGGTTGGCAGAAGCTGGGACTGAAGACGGGAGCTCACTCCGTCACGCAGCACTCGGGTCTCGAACTGCTGTCCTGCCGACCTTCCGGTCTGCAGTTCACCGTCTTAACCACTAAGCCACCGCAGCCACTAAAAAAAAAAAAAAAAAAGGATGATAAAAGTCCATTAATAAGGCCAGCACCGGGACCAACAGATATCAAAGTTCCTGGCAATTGTGGAACAAATATCCTAGTACTGGGTAGATGTCCTGCTAGTGTCAGGTACAAAAATGCCACATACAAGCTTCTGTTCCTTTTGGTACCCAAGGCTATGACACCCATCCTGGGCCTAACAGCCTATGAAAAATTAAATCTGGTAACATGTGTATTTGCATTACAGGACCATGCTGGCCAAGTGTATGGGTCTCTTGTAGAGGAATACCAGGATTTGTCTGTAGCACTGGGCTATCTGACAGGTGAACAGTCCATCCGGCTTAATAAGGTGGTGCCTCCAGTTATGCACCTGTGCAGGAAAGTGCCCTTTGCTCTTTGGGATAAATTACAAACTGAGCTAGACAAGCTGGTGGACTTACAAGCAATTAAAAAGCAGATGAACTGACTGGGTAATCTCATTGGTACTTGTGGGAAAACACAGTGGTCAGTTCCGCATATGTAGAGATCCAAGGGACCTCAACAAAGCAATCAAAAGAAACCACTTCAAAAATCGCCAACTGTGTTTGCTGTTTTTTAGAATGGTTACAGCGGTTGCTGTTTTTACTGTGTTTTTACTACTGTATCTTTTTTTTTTACTACATGTTTTATTGTTGTATGCTGCCCTGGGAAGGCTCTTGCTCTGAAAGGCAGCCAAGAAATATTTTAAATTAAATAAATAAATAAACTAGAGATGAGATAACGGCCCACTTTGCAAATGCATAGTTGCTTTTCCCCCCTTATTGTTGGTATTTTTATTTTTATTTTTAGCAAATTAGATTATTCTTCAGGGTTCTGGCAATTGGTTAACAGAGAAAAGCTCATAACTGTGTACATTCAATACTTCATTTGGACATTATAGATTTTTGCGCCTACCATTTGGTATTGCATCTCCCCCCAAATTCTGTCATAAAACCATACACATGCTCTGTGAACACATCAGTGGGATGGACATCTTCATGGATGACATCATAATTTGGAATTCAACTAAAGAAGAGCACGATCAATGACTTTGCCAGTTTCTGAATGCTACTCAAGCTGCAAACCTGAAACTGAACAAGAAGAAATGCATTACAGAAATGTGTTTTTGGTGTTACAGAATTGACATTTGTGGGAGACATCGTTTCTGCTGAAGGTGTGAAACTAGACATGAAGGAAGTAAACATGATGCCACATCCACAGTCAAAAAAGGAATGCAGCAGTTTTAGGGGATGGTGATTTATCTTGGGAAATTTACCCCTAATTTGTCCATAGCAGCAGCCCCTCTTCAGAGGCTTCTTGAACAGAAAAATGACTGATGTTGGGATGCAGAACAGGAGGGCCTCCTGGACAGTTTTAAAGCAACACTTAACAAACCAGCCAGTGTTAAAGCACCACTCTCTGACCAGACCTATCAAAGTTTTGATATATGCCTCACAGTCTGGCTTGGGAACTGTGCTCTTACAAAAATCCGATGACTGCTGGAAACCAGCGCCATATGTGTCCAAGACTGACGCAGAAACCAGATATGCACAGATTGAGAAAGAGTTACTTACTATATTATTTGCTTGTGAAAGATTTACTCAGTATATTTATGGATGGACAGTGGCTGTGGAAACAGATCATAAGCCCCTTAGACCTTTGTTTAGCAAGCCTTTGAATGACTGTACACTATGGATCCAACAAATGATGATCAAACTACAGAGATATGATTTGGCTGTGACCTACACACCAGGCAAACTTTTGTTCACTGCAGATACACTTTCAAGAGCTGTTCCCCATACTATGGTCACGGAAAAGACTTTGGAGACAGAAATGTGAGTTTATGTGGACATGCATATCACTTCCCTCCCAGTGGCAAATGAAAAATTGCAACAACAACAACAACAAAACACTTCAGCAATCAAAGCCATTGAATCCACATGCTCTTCCCCAAAGGGCCTACCAGAAAGTAGGAACAGATTTATGCATGTGGCATTCCAAGGATTACTAAGTAGTCACAGACTATTACTCTCTCAGTCCGGAAATATCCACATTGCAAAGTACCAGCAGTAAATCAATGATTGCCAGCCCGAAGGGGATCTTTGCCAGGCATGGTATTCCAGATGAAGTCTTCAGTGACAATGCCCTACAGTTCTCATGTGCAGAATTCAGGCAGTTTGCCAAAGACTGGGATTTTTAGCACACTACATCTAGTCCTAAATTTCCTCCGTCAAATGGAGTTATAGAAAGGTCCATCCAGACTGTCAAGCATGTGATGGCCATTGCAAAAGGTGTGGGGGGGCTGTACCTCCTTGTCTGTTCTGTGAGAGGTCTGATCTAGACTTTTCATTTACTCTGAGATTGCAGGAGAAAGGATCTTCTCTCCAGGCAGCACTCTTCGAGGGAGAACAAAATGTTGGCCTAATTCAAGTAGTCACAACTGCAGTTGCAGTCCTATGCATAATTCTCATGAGAGTTGGTTCTATTTTACTTCAGTGGGACTTCCTCTAAAAATCTGATGAAGAAAGTCTTTGGTAGTGGTGGTGATTTATACAAATCCCTTCTGATTTACAGGAGGACTCCATTGGAGAATTGTTGGTCCCCTGCTCAACTCTTAATGGGAAGGTGCATTAGAGCTAATTTGCCTATAATTGATGATTTTCTACAGTCTCACAAATGACAGTCCCAGGAGGAGGAAGGAAATTCAGAAGCTGAAACAAAAACATTATTTTGACAAGGCAGGCTGTGCCCTTCCAGAACTTAAACCAGGAGACAAGGTTTGCCTGAGAAATTATTCTACTAGTACCCGGCCAGGACCAAAAGGCAGAACAGCCCTAACCAAGGTCTTATGTAGTACAAACGGACAATGGAAATCTATTGTGTTATAACTGTCGTGGTATAAGATCCATCCCAGGATATTCTTCAGGTGTGTCAGAAGGTACTGATCCCAGCTGCCATCTCAACAGATAATTTGTACTGTCAGGAAGAATCTGATCATCAACATCAGGGCCCACTAGATGCCCATCATGAAGAAACATTGAGGCATTCTGCCAGGAAGATAAAACCTCTGGAACAACTTATAGAGAGATGTTAATATGACTGTGTAATTAACTGGTAAAGATGCTTACTTCCCCATGGATAATACAGTTCATGGATAATATAGTAATTATAGTAATTTTATTTTATTTTTGTTATCATTTAAGAATTAAAGGGGAAGATGCAATGATAGAGTTTATACTGTAGTGACACTCCTTTAGTATTAAAGACTTGATAATTTGAGGACGTGCCCTAAAGTCACAGGACCAGGGCAGTTCCAAAAACTTGTAGCTTGTGGTAAAAGACAGTCTGAGAGAATACAGTTATATTTTAAGTTATTTCTCATTCATCTGACCTATTCTTGGGACCCAGAAACACTGCAGGTAGTTAAAGCAAACCCATCTTCACATGCTCACCTTCAATATTGTATTTGCTGGTAGAACTAGAAATGAGAGTGGCCAGAAGTAGCTTCCTTATATGATTTCAGACTATTTATCCACTTAGCTCAGTATTGTCTTTTCTGACTGGCAGTGAGTCTCCAGGGATCTGCCCTCATCCGCTGCTGTCTTTGCTGCAAGTTGTTTTTCTTTAGGGTTGTTTTTCTTTAGGGTATCAGTAAATATTTGAGTAATATTAGAGAGGCACTCTCTTACACATGTATTGTATGCTATGGATTTAATTGGCATTACCCTGACATCTTGGCTGAGGAATCCATTTTGTTCTGGAAAGCTGCCAGGAACAGTGCTGAAGCTCTGGAATGCCACAGTCGCACAGGAGCCATACAACGTCCCAGTCTGCCACCTACGGTCCTCTGAGGGCTATCTGCGGCGGCTGCCTAATGTGAGATTGGCAGCCACACGCAAGAGGACCTTTTCCTTTGCCTCCCCTCAATGGTGGAATGACCTGCCGGTTGAAATTCACCTGCTGACCTCATTGAAGGTTTTAAGCAGGCGTTAAAGACGTTATTATTCCAGCAGGCCTTCCCTTTTTAGAACTCTTGTTCATTTAGCTGACTTTTGTATACTGTTTTAAGCAGTTGTTTTAAGCTGTGTTTTACTGTTGAATTTTTTAAAAATTGTTTTTAATTCAAAGTTGTTTTTAGTTATATGTTTGTATATTTATTTATTTATTTATTTATTTATTATATTTTTATCCCACTCCTCAGCCAAAAAAGGCTCCCAGAGCAGCTTACAATCAATGAACAAAGAAGACAGTCTCCAAAGAAGACAGTATATATTGTCCATATGTTTTATGTAAATAGTTTTTAAACTTTGTATATTGTATCTTAATGTTTTAACTTTTGTAAACCTCCCAAAGAGCTTTAGCTATGGGGTGGTATAGAAATATTAATAATAATAATAATACTTAGTTCCTCCATAATCAAAGAGGGTTGTTCCTTGCGAGCACAGAAAACATGCCAATGCCTACCTGACTGCTGTGCCGCTACCCAGCTGACTAAGGCCCCATCTACACGCACCTTTTACTCTGGGGCAACTGCGAGTCGAGGTCCCGTGGGAGAGAAGACGCAGTTGCCACTTTGCAGCCATCTGTGGTTTTTCTCCCGGAAAATGGGAATTTCCAAGGAGGTGTTTTGCTGCAATGTTTTTCGTTTGCTGCAGGTTTCCTGTGGTTGTGTGCCGTCTGACCCTTCCCCAAGCCGACTTCACATTTTGTGGTGGGCGTGTTGTAGGTGTGCGTCATGCTTGCATCACTCTGTGATGCCCTTTACTCCCCCATCTCTGCGCAGCTGTGCAGTTACAGAGACACAGAGAGGCATTTTCTTAAAGTATTTAATCACACTTTGGCACATTTTTGCAGCTTCATATCTTCACAATGGTTGCTTTTGGACTCAGTGCCCAAGGGCGGGGGGGGGGTGGTCTTGGGAGAGGACCAACTTCGCTCCAGCCACCATTTCGGAACGATGGGTAGTCACGTACTGTTCACACCTTGTGAGTGCGAACCATCACGAGAGTCTCTGGCTGGGGAACTGACAAACAGATGGCTTTTTACCTAACTAGGGATGGACAGACACAACAGAGCCCCTAAAATACAAAACAGCCACTGACATGTTGCACCCCCACACTAACAGGACTACACAGCTGTGCATTAAAATATAATGGCAAAAAAAAGGCATGGCAGAGTCTGTTAGGGAAGCCAGCAGTAAATCGCAAGTGTATCCCAGCAGGAGCTAATTCGAAGCTGCAATGCTGCGCAGTTGCGATAGAGTGAAGGGTGAAAGCAGTGCCATGTAGATGGGGCCTAACACACAAGGGTACCTTTGAATCGGCCAATCAAATGCCCTGGTGGGGAAAATGGCCAATCCTGAAGCATCCCTGCCTCCTAGACTGGTCAAGCGCTACCCAGGTACCCTTAATGACACCTTTTATTTTGAATATTGTACTGTGCTACTCTGTAAATTAACCAAGAGGCAAGGAACCCCCCTGAGCCTTCTGTTTGGTCACCAGAACCAAACTATTGTTCCCTTTGTTTTAATCCATCCTGGATCCAGCCTCTGAGCCATCAAGCTCCTTGTTCCATTTGTTTTGAACTCTTGAAGTTTGGGCAGTTGATCTTTTTGCCTGGCCATTCTTCACACTGGTGTGTCTCAACTTTGAGAACAATCCAGGGTCTGATTAGCTTTAATATTGTTCGTTGTGACTCTTAGAGCATTTCTACACCAGGCTAAAATCCCACAGTTCCCCCACCTTTCCCCCCTTACCTGCATGTTCTAAATTTTTTTTATACAGGAACCAGATAGCGCTGTTGTCTGGCTCCTCTTATTGCACCACAACCACTTTTCATGAGGAAACTCAACGCGCTGTAGTTTGATTGCTCATTATCGCCTATCTTTTTATAAATGGGATAAAGGTTATTTAGCATGGGAGACTCCCTGCAGGTTGACGATGTCATGTAAAGGACCCACAAACTTCCGTGAGTGAGCAATCTCTACTGCAGGAAAAAAGTCCCATGTGGAGAAGCCCTTACCTAGCATGGGTATCTGTTGCACTCTGGTGCCAATCCCACATTTCCAGGGCCAGGGTTTTCCCCCATTCAGAGTCTGAACCACCTTATTGTTGTGTTTACCCACATAGATCCATAACCTTGTAGACTAGCCTTCCCCAGCCTAGTGCTCTCCAGCTGCGTTGGACTACAACTCCCAGCATGCCCCAGCATGGCTGGCTGGGACATGCTGGGAGTTGTAGTCCAACACATCTGAAGAGCACCAGGCTGGGGAAGGCTGTTGCATATCCTCTGCGTCCCAAATTCGGGTTCCATACATACAGGAAGGTCATCCTCTGCAAGGTCATCCTCCATGTGAGTTGTCAGCTTTGAGTCCAAGGGAGTTGGTCAAGTAGTGAACTTGAGGTATTAAGAAGTGGCTACCAAAAAGTCTCGAGCTGAACACACAATCTCTGGATTTTATTGGAATCTCTAATAAGAAGCCCCATCAACAAATCTCTCCATCTAAGTCTATTTTTAAGCAAATTGTGATGACTTTGGTGCTCCTAATAAATGGCTTAGCCTGAATTTGGTCTCCCCATCACCACTGCAAAGACAAAACTATAATGAGACCAATATCTGGATATATCAAAGCTATTCTTTTGAATGTCTGTGTACAGTGTGGTGCAGCCCGTTGTCAACAAGGCCAGAATGGCTTGAGGCTATTGCACCATTTTAAAATGTGGAACTGAAGCTGAGGAACCCAGTGTTTGTCTGTGGCCATAGCATTTTTCTAACATCTGGCAACCAAGCAGGATGCAGGAAGTGATACTCTCTGGGTTCTCCTTCCTGAAGTCTGGTAATTATAGCTGTTCCTGCTCTATGTCTTTTCCTTTCTTCCTAAATCTACCCATTTCCAGATAGATTACCACATTACCAAATTCTGTGTCCAATGTTGCAGTCTGTGCTGCCTTGGAATCATGGCACAGACACAGCCTGATAGTAGTAAGCCAATCACCTCACTAGGAAAATGGTCATCCTACTTTCATGTGGAGTTTGGATTCTTGGCAAGATATAGTAGAGGATCCAAAAGAACGATCACATTAATTTTTTGTTTTGTTTTGCCACCATAGGTAACTATTAGAGAAGTGGGAAATCCCACACTCGGAAAGTCATTTTAATTATTTATGTCAGGTCTGATCTTCACACACACAGTTGGAACTGCATTTCCAGGTAGCAAGAGTGCTAGTAAGGAAGTGATCCTGAGCAATTAAGGAATGCCTATTTAGCCAATGACATTTATAAATCCATGATGCCCAAACAAATTGAACTATCTGCAACAAAACATTGCCAGATGTTTGAGCACTGTGAAGGTGTCTGGCAACCCCCCTCCAAGAAACAGCAACTTGCTCTTATAACTGAAACGCATGATCTGTAGTGATTTCCACAACAAATCTATACATAAATGTACTGAGTTGTGCCTCATCCAGCAAGGAACACCTCTTCAGTGAGCAAAAGGGGCTTTTGGTGACTTTTGTACAAGATCCTTGCATGAGAAAAGAAAACTGAAATCCACCTGTGTGCTTCCGTAAGCACTGGGGTGTCCAACATGGTGCCTGTGGGCTCCCATGTGCCTGCAGATACTTCAGTTGGCACCTACCAGGCTCCTTGCCCCTCCTGATTTTGATTTCATTTTTCTTAAGATTTATTGTAATTAAAAATAATAATAACGGGAAGCCTGACTGACATGCTGAAAATCAAAGTGCTGCCCTCCAACGCCATCTTGACTGGAATGGTTTTGTGTTTTGGAGCTCAGACCCCCACCTCTGCCTTGTACTTAGGTTCTTGGGCAAGTTACTTTTCTCTTAGTCTCACCTGTTTGCCTTCTAAGAAATGAGTGTTTTGTGACCAGCCATGCCCACCATCCCACCCATTTTATGAATGAGCAAATTCCCTGACAGCAACCTTTTTGTGAGAGCACCCATGACACTCCCTCAAAACTCCAGATGTGACACCCAGCCAAAAAACGTTGGGGGTCCCTGTATTAGCACAAGGCGTTGCACAAGATCTCCAGATGCATGCTTGCGCTAAGTCCATGAGGTGCAAAGTCTTCTGCTAGCTGTACTGCAATAGTTTGCCAAACAGGGCCACAGCCAGGATTTCTTCTAACTGCATATCTCTGTCCAACCCAATGGTTCTATCATATATCTTTAAACAAAGTGGGGGGGGAAAACATATCATCTGTCTCCAGGCTAATTTTACATTCATTAGGCTTCAACCAAAAATCAACTTTCCTCTCTTGTGGGTGTATTCTTGGCCTTGCTTCCGCAGTTATGGTAAGACTGTCAGTGAGAGAAACAGACATTTGTTTTACAATCATCTGCCTCTCTTTGTTGCAGAGATTAGATTATACACGACAACTAATTTTTGAAGTTTGCATTCCAAACAAAAATATTTATAGTCAAATACCAAAAATATGAATAAAACAGAGGGGGTGCACAACCCCATTCTGTAGATATGGGCTGGAATCAAAAGAAGGGGCATGCACAACAGGAAAGAAACCTGTGTACGGTGCCCAGCTGGTTCTCCAACTCCTGTTTTTGCTGCTGTAATTCCTTTCCATGGAGGCAGCAAAATAATGGCTTGTCTTTTGGGCAACTGAAACAGTTATGGAGACCATATCTATAAAAACACCAGCAGTACTGATGGTCCTCTCCGAATGTCCTTTTGTTGGATCCCAGCCATGCAAGACATACTCATTCCTCACCTTTCACAGCAGGCATCTCTTTTTAGCCTTTAGGTAGAATGTGCTTGGGAAAGGTGCACAGAGGGACACAAATTGGGTCTGTCCACAGTTCCCACTCTTTCTCAAACTGATGCCAAGGGAGGAGCAGAAGGCAAAGCAGATGGGGCCAAAGGTAAATGGGGTGGGCCTCAAAATACAAAAAATGCCAGTGTATTGTAGCTTATAGCTCTTACTGGCAGTAACTCAGCCTCAGGAGAGGTGTTTTCAACCATTTAGACTGGGGGGGGGGAATGAACAAAAGCTGAGAACCAGCCAACCAAGCAGTGATTGGGGGAAAGGAGCAGGGCCCTCTAAGGAACAATGGAGGGCTGGATTGGGACCTCAGGAGGGCCAAATTTGAGGTTCCCTACCCATGACATCCCCTTCATGGATCACTGCCTTGTTGTGGTGAAGGGGCTTGCATAACTCAGTGAAGCCATAAGCTATGCCGTGCAGGGCCACCCAAGATAGACAGGTCATGGCGGAGAGCTCTGACAAAATGTGGTCCACTGGAGAAGGAAATGGCAACCCACTCCACTATTCTTGCCAAGAAAACCCCATGGAACGTATCACAAGGCTAAAAGATATGACGCCGGAAGATGAGACCCTCAGGTCGGAAGGTGTCCAATATACTACTGGGGAAGAGCAGAGGGTATTTCCAAGTAGCGCCAGAAAGAGTGAAGCGGCTGGGCCAAAGCCGAAAGGACACTCAGCTGTGGAGGTGTCTGGTGGTGAAAAGAAAATCCGATGCTGTAAAGAACAATATTGTTTAGGAACCTGGAATGTAAGGTCAATGAATCAAGGTAAGCTGGAGGAGGTCAAACATGAGATGGCAAGATTGAACATCGACATCTTGGGAATCAGCGAACTAAAATGAACAAGCATGGGCAAATTTAATTCAGGTGACCATTATATCTACTACTGTGGGCAAGAATCCCTTAGGAGAAATGGAGTAGCACTCATAGTCAACAAAAGGGTGGGAAAAGCAGTACTGGAGTACAATCTCAAAAACTATAGAATGATCTCAGTACGAATCCAAGGCAAACCATTCAACATCACAGTAATTCAAGTCTATGCCCCAACCACTGAGGCCGAAGAATCTGAGGTTGATCGGTTCTATGAAGACCTACAACACCTTCTAGAACTAACACCCCAAAAACATGTCCTTTTCATCATAGGGGATTGGAATGCTAAAGTAGGAAGTCAAGAAATAACTGGGATAACAGGCAAGCATGGCCTTGGTGTACAAAATGAAGCAGGACAAAGCCTAATAGAGTTTTGCCAAGAGAACAGGCTGATCATAGCAAACACTCTTTTCCAACAGCACAAGAGGCGACTCTACACATGGACATCACCAGATGGTCAATATCGAAATCAGATTGATTATGTCCTTTGCAGCCAAAGATGGAGAAGCTCTATACAGTCAGTAAAAACAAGACCTGGAGCTGTCTGTGGCTCAGATCATGAGCTTCTTATTGCAAAATTTCAGCTTAAATTGAAGAATGTAGGAAAACCACTAAACCATTCAGGTATGACCTAAATCATATCCTTTATGAATATACAGTGGAGGTGATGAATAGATTCAAGGGATTAGACCTGATAGACAGAGTGCCTGAGGAACTATGGACAGAGGTCCATAACATTGTTCAAGAGGCAGCAACTCAATCCATCCCAAAGAAAAAGAAATGCAAGAAAGCCAAGTGGCTGTCTGATGAGGCTTTATAAGTAGCTGAAGAAAGAAGGGAAGTGAAAAGCAAAGGAGAAAGGGGAAGATATATTGAACTGAATGCAGAGTTCCAGAGAATAGCAAGGAAAGACAAGAAGGCCTTCTTAAATGAACAATGCAAAGAAATCAAGGAAAACAATAGAATGGGAAAGACTAGAGATCTTTTCAAGAAAATCGGAGATCTCAAGGGAACGTTTTGTGCAAAGTCGGGCATGATAAAGGACAAAGAAGGCAGGGACCCCACAGAAGCAGATGAGATTAAGAAGAGGTGGAAAGAATACACAGAAGAACTATACAGGAAAGATCCTAATGTCCCTGATAGCCATGATAGTGCGGTCACTGAACTTGAGCCAGACATCCTAGAGAGTGAAGTCAAGTGGGCCTTAGGAAGCATTAGTAACAACAAAGCTAGTGGAGATGACAGTATTCCAGCTGAGCTATTTAAAATCCTAAAAGATGATGCTGTTAAAGTGCTGCACTCAATATGCCAACACATTTGGAACACTCAACAGTGGCCACAAGACTGGAAACGGTCACTTTACATTCCAATTCCAAAGAAGGGCAATGCCAAAGAGTGTGCAAACTACCGCACAATTGCGCTCATTTCACATGCCAGCAAGGTTACGTTCTAAATCCTACAAGCTAGGCTTCAGCAGTATGTGAACCGAGAACTACCGGAAGTACAAGCTGGGTTTCGAAGAGACAGAGGCACTAGAGATCAAATCGCCAACGTTCGCTGGATCATGGAGAAAGCAAGAGAATTCCAGAAAAACGTCTATTTCTGCTTCATTGACTATGCTAAAGCCTTTGATGGTGTGGATCCCAACAAACTCTGGCAAATTCTTAAAGTGATGGGAGTACTAGACCACCTTACCTGTCTCCTGAGAAACCTGTACGAGGGTAAAGAAGCAACAGTAAGAACCGGACATGGAACAACCGATTGGTTCAAAATTGGGAAAGGAGTACGACAAGGCTGCATATTGTCACCCTGCTTATTTAACTAATATGCAGAGTACATCATGAGAAACGCCGGGCTGGATGAGTCACAGGTCGGAATTAAGATTGCTGGGAGAATTATCGACAACCTCAGATACGCAGATGATACCACCCTAATGGCAGAAAGCAAAGAGGATCTAAAGAGCCTCTTGCTGAGGGTGAAAGTGGAGAGTGCAAAAGCTGGTTTGAAACTCAACATTAAAAAAACTAAGATCATGGCATCTGGCCCCATCACTTCCTGGCATATAGAAGGGGAAGAAACAGAAGCAGTGACAGATTTTATTTTCTTGGGCTCCAAGATCACCACAGACGGTGACTGTAATTAAAAGACACTTGCTCCTTGGGAGGAAAGCTATGGCAAACCTAGACAGCATAGTAAGAAGCAGAGACATCACCTTGCCAACAAAGGTCCGTCTAATCAAAGCTATGGTTTTCCCAGTAGTAACATATGGCTGTGAGAGCTGGACTATAAGGAAGGCTGAGCGCCGAAGAATTGATGCTTTCGAACTGTGGTGCTGGAGAAGACACTTACGAGTCCCCTGGACTGCAAGGAGGTCAAATCAGTCAATCCTAAAGGAAATCAACCCTGACTGCTCATTGGAAGAACAGATTCCAATGAGCTGAAGCTCAAATATTTTGGCCGCCTAATGCGAAGAGAAAACTCCCTGGAAAAGACCCTGATGTTGGGAAAGTTTGAAGGCAAAAGGAGAAGGGGACGGCAGAGGATGAGATGTCCAGATAGCATCACCGATGCAATGAATATGAACTTGAGCACACTCCGGGAGAGAGCGGAGGACAGAAAGGCCTGGCATGCTATGGTCCATGGGGTCACGAAGAGTCGGACATGACTTAACGACTGAACAACAACAAACCCATGACATATGTGGTCTTCCTTATGAACAGTACCCATGATGGTTTGTGAGGTTCAGTATGAGAATAAAGGAACCTGTGCAGTGGACAATTTTGTCTTGTCTTCTTTCTCGTGTTGCTCCTTTCTTGGTTTACCCTGCCATGGCCTATCCCCCACCCTCACAAAGAGCTTCTCCACACTGAGGCTTTTTGTCCTGCGATTTTACCAGGGCATCTGCTTCCTGATTCTTTGTGGGAAGATCAACCCTTTAACATGAGCTTCCCTCCCCCCAGTTTATCTGCGAGATCTATTGTTATATTTGTTATATAACGGCACGTCCTCTTTTCACTTGCAGATTCAGACTGTCTGAAAGCAGTTCTTTTTGTTAGTTCATTATTTCTCTTTCAAATTAAGCCGCAGAAATGCTTGGAGTATTAGAGAGGCACTAGAGGTTGATGGCGTCATGTAAAGGACCCGCAAACATCCATGAGTTAGCATTCTCAATCGCAGGATAAAAGCTGTGTGTGGAGAAGGCCAAAAACAACATACCAGACACACACAAATGAAATGCCTGTGACTGATAAGTCAAGTAAGGTCTGATGGTTACAGGGCAGACTAGAGTGGTTTATTTTCATCAGATGAAAATGAAATGTGTATCTTTGGTAGGTAGAGTGTAAATATTCATATTTGAGAAATGATGAAAATGATTCTTCATTTGCATAGAAAAACCTCCTTAATTTGATGTAACTGGTAGAGGCATTGATTCAGCATAGAAATGAACTCTAGGGCTAATATGCTGTTATTCAGAATTTAAAAATTATTAACCTGTTTATTATTTGAGAAACTTGGTATTTACAATTTTTTAAGATAAAAAATCCACATTAAAATCTAAAACTCCATTTTTCATTTTTTTTTAAACAAATCGGTTTTTATTAATGCTGCCTGGTATTGAAAAGACCATAGCATAGGTGCCAGATGAGCCTCTTTCGGAAGGGCATTCTATAACCAGGGTGCCACCCCTGAAAAGGCCCTCTCCCCATTAGCTGCTGCACATTGTTTGGAACCTCGTATGAAATGGATCTAATCTCCTACTACTTACTACTTATGAATAACCTTTAAAAAAATGTAACAAAAGTGTGCTGAGCCAGTGGAGTGTAGCTGTTAGGATGTTGGACTGGGACTTGGGAGACCTGGGTTCTAGTCCCTACTCAGCCATGAAGTTCACTGGGTGACTTTGGGCCAATCACTGACTCTTAGCCTAACCTGCCTCACAGGGTTGTTGTTGTGAGGGTAAAATGGAGAGGGGGAGGAGGACCATGTAAGCCACCCTGGGTTCCTTGCAAGAGGAAAAAGGGCAGGATATAAATATGTTGTTGTTGTTGTTGTTGAGTAGCTTATAAGAATGTCATGTTTAAAAGAAAGCATGTTAGCCTCATAGAACCAAGAACAATGGAACTGACTAAATGCTGAACAAAGCGTAAAAATTTGAAACAACACTATATTTACATTGGCTTATGCCAGTGGTTCCCAAACTGTATGCCAGCATAGATTACTGAGCCATGAGATTGGCTGAAGTGTGCCGAATGCATCCACCATCCTTTGCCCTTCAGTATGCAGTGATCCTATGCAGAACTGATGCCGCTTCTTTACCAATATATGATGAGTGATGTCATAAGAGAGGGAATGAAGGTGGTTTCCTCTGACATGAGGTCAGATTTTGGGGGCAGGGGGTTACAGGAGGGAGGAGGAATTGGCAAAAATGCCCCCCCCATTCTGCTGATGGAAGCCTAACTGGAGCAAAGGGCCTTCCATCACGGAGGAACACCACTGGATACAACTTATAAATCTTTCTGTTGTTGTTCTTGTAACAGTGAGGTGCACCCACAGTTTTAAAATGCAGCTTGGGAAACAGCAGCATGCACTGATCAAGGAACCTCCAGCAGCTATAGAGTAGACCAGCAGTATAGACCACATTCTTCTGTGCAGGGGGAGGTGGGACTGGAGAAAAGAAGAACAGACTTGCCCCACCAGGCAGGCAATTATTACCTCTGCCTCCTCTTCCCAGATGTGAAGCTTAAGACAATACCTGGCTAACCCATGAAGCAAATGCACTCCCGCATGTATGAAACCATCTTCCTTGATTGAAACAATAATCCTACTCATGCTTTTGCCAGACGGTTAGTAATTACTTCTGTCACTTATAAACAACAGCCTACTGCACACAAACGTAAAGTAGGAGAAAGAACTTCCTTCGATGCTACACTTTACAGCTGTGCTTATTATTACTCCCTTTCCCTGCCATGACTATCCTGGCGTCAAAGAAAGACATACTGGTGTTTTTAATGTCCGTGTTATGGAGGGGAAACTAAACTGAGGATGACCATTATTTATTCATTTTTAAGTTTTCTATACTGCCTTTTCATTGTTATCAATGCCCAAAGCAGTGTTAAAGAATGCAAAAGACATGCAACATAATTATAAATAAACCTGATAATCCTAACTAACAAAGTAATTATAAATAAATCTGATAATCCGTAAAATGCTAACACTGTTAAAATGTTAATATTTTAGGGATACAATGGTAAAAAGCCAGTTTTATTTTTTAAAATCACCTTTTAAAAAAAGGAGATGCTGCTGTCACCTCTCCTTATAGGCTGCCTCCCCTGAAAATTATGAAGAATTTTTGCCTGCTTCTCCCAAATTGACCAGGTTGTTTGTGGGGGGGGGGGAGGCGCTTTGGCCCACGCTAAACTCTGATGAAAAGCTGATTCAACCCCCTGCCTTAAAATCAGCTCTAAATGTAACACTTTGGGGTCATTGTCCGGTCTCCCTTCCTCATTGCATCTAGATTCATCAAGGAGGTTGCTTCTTAGCAGCTATTTATTGCTTGATACTTATTCTGAAAAGTGGCATGCCAGTTCCGCTACTGCTCATGTCAGAGCATCTCTACACCAGCCTAAAATCCCACATTTAAAACAAGGCTTTCTGCTTCTGTTTAAAATGCAGGATCATGATGGGCTCCCTTTACACTCGTTTCTTTCCCCCTCCTTTCCCCCCTTATCTGAGTCTTCCATATGTTTCATTATACAGCCACTAGATGGTGCTGTGGTCTAGTTCCTCTTCTTGCAGCTTTTCCTCTTTTCACCAAGGGAACTCAAGCGGAACTGAGTGCTGTAATTGGATACCTCATTCTCTCCAATCATTTAAAAAATTGAATGAAGATAATTATGTGCGGGAGATGCCCTGGAGGTTGACGATGTCATCTAAAGGACCCACAAACTTCCATGAGTAACCCGGAAGTTCCAGGAAGTTCCAGGAAGTTGCCATTTTAAAAATGGTGACTCCCTGCAATAAGAGCCGGTGTGCGTCCAGGCCTGAAGAGCTGGTGGTGGTGGTGGTGGTGGCGGCGATGGTGGCAGTGGTGGCAGTGGAGGCAACAGAGGTGGCAGTGATGATGATGGGTGGCTCTCAGGTAAGGACCTGGAGGCGCCGGCACGGCTGGGCTGGGGATGCCGAAGCTCCGAAGTGCACCAAGGTGCTTCGGAGAGCCCCCACCCCACTCCAAGTTGCTTCATGCACCCTCTGCTTCGCCTCAGAAGGGGCTCAAAGTGACCCGAAACAGCCTGCTTCAATTTGGGATTCAGGCCTTGGGCCAAAGTGGTGCACAGCCCTAGGTGATTGGTCCTCTTTCCCCCAGTTTGCCCTTGCACAGCCAGATTAGGCCTTGATATAAAGGACGTGTGATGGCCGAGAGCATTTCTGCACTTCCATTCATGTACATATCATTTGCCTTCACTCATACACCATGACAGGGATGCTCCTAGCAGATACAAAAGCAGAGGACCTGGCCAGGGCAAACAAAAATGCTTGGACTTCTAAATGGCAGCTGTCAAGCTGTATAATCCCAGAAGGTGGCATTTGCATCAGTTCTTTCCAAACAGCATGTTGAGCATAACCCTTGTGAGTTTACAAATATAATAAATATATAAAATAAATATAATAATAATAATAATAATAATAATAATAATAATAATACAAGGGATTAGGAAAAAAGGACATTTAGAGAGCAATCCTATGCTCTCGATGGAGTGCTCTGAAATCAGAGTGCTCCATTCCTTCCTGTGGAAGTCAAGAAGGAGGTGGGGCTTACAGTGATTCTCTTTGCTCCACCGATGGAAGATAAAGAAATCCTCCCCATTGCCGACAATGGGAGGGAAACATTTATAGAATCATAGAAAGTAGGGTTGGAAAGGGGCTATAAAACTGTTGAGTCCAACCCGCTGCTCAATGCACAAATCTAAGTCAAAGCTTCCTTGACAGATGGCTGTCCAGCCTCATCTTGAATGCCTCCAGTGTGGGAGAGCCCACCACCTCCCTAGGTCATTGGTTCCATTGTTGTATTGCTCTAACAGGAAGTTTCTCCTGATGTTCAGCTGGAATCTGGCTTCCTGTAACTTGAGCCCATTATTCCGTGTCCTGCACTCTGGGATGATCGAGAAGAGATCCTGGCCATCCTCTCTGTGACAGCCTTTCAAGTACTTGAAGAGCGCTATCGTATCTCCCTTCAGTCTTCTCTTCTCAAGGCTAAACATGTCCAGTTCTTTCAGTCTCTCTTCATAGGGCTTTGTTTCCAGTCCCCTGATTATCTTTGTTGCTGTCCTCTGAACCCTCTCCAGCTTGTCTGCATCCTTCTTAAAATGTGGTGCCCAGAACTGGACATAGTACTCCAAATGAAGCCTAACCAGTGCTGAGTAGAGGGGAACTAGTACTTCCCGGGATTTGGAAGCTATGCTTCTATGAATGCAGCCCAAAAGAGCATTTGCCTTTTTTGCAGCCACATCACATTGTTGGCTCATATTCCGCTTGTGATCTACAACAATTCCAAGATCCTTCTCGCTTGCAGTATTTTTGTGCCAAGTATCCCCCATCTTGTAACTGTGTATGTGGTTTCTTTTTCCTAGGGGCAGAACTTGACATTTATCCCTATTAAATTTCATTCTGTTGTTTTCTGCCCAGCACTCCAGCCTATCAAGATCACTCTGAACTTTGTTTCTATCCTCCAAGGTATTAGCTATCCCGCCCAATTTTGTGTCATCTGCAATTTTGATCAGCATTCCCTGCACCTCCTCCTCCAAGTCATTCATAAAAATGTTGAAGAGCACTGGGCCCAGGACTGAGCCCTGCGGTACCCCACTCATTACCTCTCCCCAGTTTGAGAAGATCCCATTGATAAGCACTCTCTGAGTCCGATCCTGTAGCCAACTGTGGATCCACCTGACAGTTGCTTCATCTAGCCCACTTTTACCTAGTTTGCTAATGAGGATATCATGGGGCACTTTGTCGAAAGCTTTACTGCAATCAAGGTATATTATGTCCATAGCATTCCCACAGTCCACAAGGGAGGTTACCTGATCAAAAAATGAGATCAGATTCATGTGGCAAGATTTGTTCTTGACAAATCCATCTTGGCTTGAGTAATCACTTGCTTGTTTTCAAGGTGGTGACAAATGGATTGCTTTATAATCTGCTCCAGAATTTTCCCAGGGATTGATGTCTGACTGACTGGTCTGTAGTTCCCAGGCTCATCCTTTTTGCCCTTTTTGAAGATAGGGACAACATTAGCCCTCCTCCAGTCATCTGGCACGTCACCCATCCTCCATAATTTCTCAAGGATAATAGACAGTGGTTCTGAGAGTTCTTCTGCCAGTTCCTTTATTACTCTAGGATGCAGTTCATCCTATGTTCATCACAATCCAAATCTCTCTTGTCAGCACCACCTTCATAGCCAGTCATTCACCCAGAGTAATTTTCTTTCCCTTTCTATCCCTCTTCTAACTACTGGAAGGATGGATGAGAAAACTATCTGGGCCCCAAAGTTCTTGAGTTTCCTTTCCAAAGCTTCAAAGTCTGATGTGATTTCTTCATAGCTCCACCTGGTGGTATCATTTGCTCCCACATGGATGAGAAGAAAGGGATACCTGTCAGTGGGCTTCATGAGTGCAGGCAACCCTTCAGTCACATCTCTAATCCATCCTCCTGGGAGACAGCACACCTGGCGAGTCCATGGGTCTTTGCTACATACTTGGGTTTTGATCCCACGCAGCAAGGAGTCTCCCACTACTACTACTCTTCTCTTGTTGTTGTAGGCCTTGGTTTAATCGTCTCTGCTTGACTGACCTTCAGCCTCTTGCTCGCTCTCATGCAGGTTCCCCTGTAATTCTTCCTCTGCAGGCTGTCCTCCAGTCTCATCCTCAAGTACCTGGAAATGGTTCCATAGCTCCACTGCCTCCACTGGTGCAGAGTGGCGTCTAGTTCTTCTGCTCCTAGCTGTCACCCTTTTCCAAGGAGTATCCTCTACTTCATTTTTCCTCACCTCAGCATTTTCCTCTTCTGCCTCAGCTTGCTGTTGCTCTTCTAGCTTCTGTTCTTCACTTTGCTGCTGTAGTTCCACCATTCTGTCCAAGAACTCTTTGTGTTCTCTTCTTCCCTGGAAGGTCAACACTCGCTGCTCCAGTCCTCATACTTTTTCTTCCAACAGTGTGATCAACTTGCACTTGTTGCACGTGTAGGCCATGTTGTTCTCAGGCAAGAAAACAAACATGGCACAAACATTGCAGGTGACCACCGCTGGAGAGCCTTTTCCTTCCATAGCCTCTATTCCCTTTTTGTGCCTAGCTTTCTGATTGTTCTAGAGTAGCCTGTGCCTGGTCCTCCTGCTCACTGGAGGTTAAAAATACCGGCCCACTGGTATGAAAGTGTGTGTTACAAGAAAAATAAATTTAAAAAAAATGAAAAAGAAATGAATAATGACCTCCCCTGCTGAACTCCCCTGGCCAACCCCTGTTTGCTCGCCCTGCTTGCTCGCTCTGATCGCTCGCTCTCTGGGAGCTTGCTTGTTTCTATAGTCCCTGGACCAGGTGGAGCAGCTTCCTCTGCTCTGCTCTGCTCAGCTGGGAGGCAGGAAACATTTAGAGGTGCTCTTGAGTGTGTCTAAATGTTTCCCAGGGACAGGGACATGAGCTGGGAAAAGGTAGGATCCTTCGATACTACCTCCCCAGCCACTGGCATGCCTCTGTAATAGCCCTTTTCACTCCTACAAGGAGTTCCTACCTTGTAGAGGGAGCCACCACCGAAACCTCCACAGTGGCTGGATGGAGCCAAAGTGAAGGCTCTGAAGTTGGAAAACCCCTTCCGAGGCCAGAGGTGTGTCTATGGCTTCAGAGGAGTTTTCCTGCATGTTCCTATGGCCCCTGGGATGCTCTTTAGGGATGGTAAGATTGCTCTCTTATCTGGGCTATTAGGAAACTTATTTTGGTGAAAAGTGAATTAAGTGGAGGCCCAGTTTCTTACTGGTCCAGTTAAGGAGTCTGAATATATATAAAGTGTACATGAGTGGGGAGTCCATTCTGTGTACTATTTATATAAAAATTGATATCCCACTGTATAGCTGCAAGAAGAACACAGGAAGCGGCCCTATACTGAGGGCATCTCTATACCAGCCTAAAATCCTGCATTTAAAATGGGGCTTTCTGCTTCAATTTTAAATGCAGGATCACAACTGACTCCCTTTACACAGGCTTCCTTTCCCCCCCCCCCCCCCGTATCCAAGTCTTCCATTATCTTTCATTGATCTCGCTTCTCTTCTTGCCGCTTTCCCCCTTTTCACGGAGGGAACTCAAGCGGAACACAAGGGGGTAATTTGATAGCTCATTAGCTGCAATTTATTTAAAAGCAGAACAAAGGGCATTTAGTGCAGGAGACGCCCTGGAGGGTCACGGCAGGATCACCGCATCAGGTAAAGAGCCTGCAAACTTCTGTGAAGGAGCAATCTCAATCGCAGGATAAAACCTCCGTGTGAAGGAGCCCTTTGTCAGATCATTGGTCCATCTAGCCCAGTATTGGTGACAAAGACTAACAGTCGCTCTCCAGGGTTTCAGGCAGAAGTATTTCCTGCACTACCTGGAGATGCAGGGGATCAAATCTGGGACTTTCTGCATGCAAAGCAGGTGCTCTACCACTAAGCAACAGCCCCTCCCCAATGTTGTCTAAGGAGCTTACAAAAATCCTCAGAATAATTACATTCAAGTCTAGTATCAGGGACAGAAACAATACAGTTTCTATTTGGTGCTAGTCTCAATCAGACACTTATTTTACTTATTTTATTTGTTACATTTCTATACCACCCAACAGCCAAAGCTCTCTGAGCAGCTCACAACAATTCACTTTCCTTCCCTCACCCTCAGGCTTCCCTCAATGTCAGCCTAAAAATCAATACCCTCTGGCACTGCTTTGGGCTGCTGACTAGGAGTTTCTACATGCGACATTTATCATGCACTTGTCATTCCCTACTCATGGCTGTTTATGGGTTCTTTAGATGATGTCGTGACCCTCCAGTTTGAGTTCTGTGTGTAACCAGCACTTTTGGTGAGTTTTTTTAGAGCAGGGAAAATGCAGCATTTAATTGTGAAAGTGAAAGAAAGCATGATTTCCTCTTTTGTATTTCACTACTCTGCTATACTACAGTGCCACCTACAGTTCATTTAGCAGAAAAACAGGAAAGGAAACACTCCTCATGTAATGCTCGGATCTCAGTTCTGTGACGAAACCAAAACTAGATACAGTGGATTAACAGCCTCGTGTAGAAAAGCTCATGGTTTCTTGGGGAGATGCCCAAACTCTGCTGTTTTCCATGATAAAGATGCTTCTGAAGAAGCCGCACTCCCTCACCACACGGATGAGCAACTGGAATTCGCTTATTCCATGTTAGAGGCAAATATTGCCCCAGCCATAGAAAGGATGGACAATAAGAAAATGATATTCTCCAATTCCTTGTTCACAATCATTTCTTTATAAAAAGTATTTACTGCTTTGAAAAACACAAAAGCACTATATGAACCATTACAGCAACTAAAAGAAAAGAAAAGAAAACTCAACAGAAAACCATTACGTCCAGGCAGTCCATTGAAAATTCAAACAGAAGTATGAACAATTAAAAGTCTGGAGAAATATAAAGGACTTACCAGTGACGAAAATTACAGAAGATGTCAGCTGGTGTGCCTCAGACATGTTATCACTGGTGGTACAGAAATATAGTGATGATATTTTAAAATATATATTAGGGATGGCAGAAAATTCCGCCACGGATTCCAGTGAGGCTGGATTCTTTAGAATCCGACCCCCCAGAATCCGTGGCGGAATGGCCTCCTGCCCCCCCGCCCCCCACAGAATCCCCCCGGGATGGCACTTACCTGGGGCGGATGTGGTGATGCGGTGGCGGCGGCAGTTCTGGCGGCAGCGGCGGCGGCTCCAGCGGCTGGTCTCCTGGCCGGCCACGGCCAGGCTGCTGCTGCCGCCATTGCCATCCTTGCAGCCGTGATAGGCTACGTAAGAATTTATGTAGCCTATCACAGCTAACCCCCCCCCCCAAAAAAACTCCAGCATACGCAAATGGTGGCGGCTACCACGTAAAAAATATTTACATAGGCTAGAACGGAGAAAAGTAAAGGAACGCAAATAGCGCCCACTACGCTATTTGCGGTCCCCTGTTTTTTGCCATTTCATCTTACGTAAATATTTACGTAAGATAAACCGGCGAAAAATAGGGAACGCAAGTGGCGGCCGCCATAGCCGCCGCCATTTGCGTACGGTGGGGTTTGGGGGGGGGTAGCCATGATAGGTTACGTAAATTCTTATGTAGTCTATCACGGCTGCCTGGCTGGACGCAAATGGCGGCCGCTATGGCGGCCACCATTTGTGTCCGCAGCAGCCTGTCCGTGGCCGGAAATCCGGCTGCAGACGGCCCTGGCCAGCTGCTCTGCAGCCTGGCCGTGGAGTGGAGCCGGCCGTCGAGGATTCCAGGGGGGTGGACCGGATCACCTCCCCCCCCATCGACGATTCTGCGGGGAGGGACGGAGTGCCTCCCCCCCACACCGCGAAAGATTCTGCGAAAAGGTAAGTGAGTTTTGTACATCCCTAATATATATGTGCTGAAATATTGCATGGAATAAAATCACTGCTAAAAGTATTCGGGCAATAACAATTATTCCTACTTTTGCTTGGCATAAATTGGATCATCCTATTTTATCCTCAAAACAACAACATCTATCACTCTAGCTACAACTCCACACTGTTTTTCTACTTTAAGGTGGATGGAACCATTGCAGGTCATCATGGGATGGGATCTTACAAGAGCAACCATCAAGCACAGAATTCCTTTGAGGAAGAGTTTCTTTCAGGGATGGGCAACTTCTAGCCCCCCAGACATTTTGGCCTATAGCTTTTCCATCAGCCCTAGCTAGCATAGCGAATGGTGAGAGATCATGGGAGTTGTAGGCCAAAACTTTTGGAGGGCTACAAATTGTCCATCCTTCTTCTAATGGATACAAGGCTAAGTAGGTTTAGCCTTATAAGACAGGACATGATGTGATATTGGATGCTGCATCTTGGTGAGCCATTCCAACACAGAGTAGTACAACCGCTATACCTCTATTCTGAATAAAGTAACCAGCATTCATGTCACTGGCTCTCACCACATTGTGCAAAGTCTACTGCCTCATGCATATCAGGAGTACTAAACAGAATTAACTTGCTTTTTATATTTAATGGAGTAAGAACTAAAACATTAATCAAAGTCCCAGAGTGAAGAAAAAGTCGTTCTTGACATACATAATGGATGAAAGCATGACACACACATACAAAGAAATGCCTGTCATTCATGAATACAATAAAGAGCGTGATATACCGATATTGTTACTATGTGTGCTTTAAAAAAAAAAAAAAGGAGCCTTGGCGAAAAACCTGAAAGAAACTCTCATCTCAAAGGAACTCCATGCTTTCATCTCTGAATCATGACCCAGAAAACACAGTGTCTTCGAATATGAGTTGTATTTACATCTTGGTAGCTGATATTTCTTTTCATACAAAAAATAATAATGTTTGTTTAAAGCACTGCTCTTAGGAGAATAAATCAACAGAAAAAGCAGTGAATTATCTCTTGGCCTTTGCTATCAAGGTTAGTCACCACTTACATGGACATGGACAATCAGCCATTGCATCAGAAATCATTGTTTGCCAGAAAAAATCACAAGCTTCATTTTGTTGGGACATGGCCAATGTGCCACCAGCTATATTCCCATAATGCAACCATATTACACCTTCTGATCAGGACATTAGTTGGACACACAACTAAAACTAAGCCCCCGTGCATGGCCTTTTCACTATGTTGTTGTTCAGTCGTTAAGTCGTGTCCGACTCTTCATGACCCCATGGACCATAGCACGCCAGGCCTTCCTGTCCTCCGCTCTCTCCCGGAGCGTGCTCAAGTTCATCTTTTCACTATACCAGAGTGGTTATTAGCACCTGCTTGATATAGTTGTGTGGATGACTATCATTCTGTTTAGGGGGCTGATGGGGTTTCTTGGGGAGATGCAGAAGACCTCTTTTGCTCTCTTAACCCACTCACAAGGACATCAGGGAGCCATCTTCATTGAAAGAGGTGGTTATTCAAACTTTCTTGGCATTGGATGAGCCTTCTACCTAGCAGCCATCTTCTCATTTGCCATTTCTGGATGAGATGATAGTGTGGGGGTGGTTTTGTCACAGCTGCAGGCATTCCTGGATTAAGCAAGCTTTTTCAATCCAGTTCAGTCTAGCTGAAGAGCTGGACATGGGGCTGAGATCACTAAAGTCCTGATAAACAATTTATAGTATTTCCCCTGTCCGCATGTTGGATGGGGAAATACTCCCTTGTCAGTTCTTCTGCACCTCTCACTTTCATTTCATACAGGTGTTTATAAATCTTGAGATGCTGAACAAATAATATAGTATCATCATCATCTGTACAAATGAGAAGCAGTATATAAATATTGCTAATAATAAATAGGTAGTAGTAATAATAATAATATTCAGCAGATTAGTACACTGGATATGTTCTACTAGGCTGAGCACTGTTCCACGCATTCATGTTATTTACACAATACCACATCATTCAATGACTAGGCTGAAAACAAGAATGCCGCCGCCATCACCACCACCACCATCACCGTCATCACTTGTTGAAATGAGAGTCAATATATAAATATTGCTAATAATAAATTAGTTGTTATTGTTGCTGTTGTTGTTATTATTGTTGTTGTTGTTATTCAGCAGACTAGTAATAACAGTCTTCCAAGAGTTCTACTAAACTGAGCACTGTTCCACACATTCATGTGCTTTACACAATTCCCCATTGTTCAATGACTCACAGCTGAAAGCAAGAATGTCTCCATCAAAATGCATAATGTTTGAGGTGATGCAAAAAGCTGTATCTGTCATGCCTGATGAGTGCTTTACACATGCCAATTATCCATTGTTGTTGCCATCAGCCATGAACAAACATGCATGTGTGAACTCCACGTGAGACTCCACTGTTGCAGGAATCAAGGGACACTAGAAATTGAAGAATGCTGTTTTAGAACACCAGCTCCCTTTCACCTACCAGTAATATCCTGGTTTGCCACCTCCATTTGCCAAGATTGTGGCTAACATCTACATTTCTCATGAGAAGACCCCCCTGGCATGTACGCGCAGGGTTGGCCATAGTGCTGAGACATGAAAAGGGAGGCCTAGATCACACAAGCAGAGAATGAAAGCAGTAAAATTGTTTCTGGACTGTATCACTTCAGCCTGGGAGGAAAAGTCCATGATCAGTGCTGTTCTATGCCAGCCTTCCCCAACCTGGTGCCTTCCAGCTATGTTGGACTACAACTCCCAGCATGCAGAGCTTATTCCAACATATCCGGAGAGCACCCAGTTGGAGAAGGCTGTTCTATATGGAAAAGCAAACTCCTGCACATAAGAATTGCATACTAGTTACAAAGGCCAAGGAAGAACACTTCTCCCCAATATCTAATACAGGGAGTTGTTGTTGTTTTAATATGAAAGAACATCAAATCATGTGCACGCACACACCCAGCTGCAGTCTAAATAGCATAGTCCAGAATTTATCATCTCCTTTTCCGCTTGTGTGAACTGGGCTTGAGTAGTAACAGCTAGCCACAGCTTGATGGCTAGTCCAAAAGTAACATTTAGGCTGTAATCCTATATGCACTTACTGAGGAGTAAGTCCCATTGAACTCAACAGGACTTACTTCTGAGTAGACATGCATAGAACTGCACTGTTAATCAAGTTTCAGAAAGATGGCAAGATCTAGGAACTTCATGGTGGACAGCCAAAGTAATATACAGCCTCTCAACTTTGAACAAGATGCTAAATTTTACATCATGTTGGTACACAGTGATTCATTAGCCAGTCTATGACTTTTTTCTTTTCTTTTTTAACAAAAGGGTGAGATTACCTGGAATTTATGACTGAGTATTCTTGTATCTGCAGCTGAGACATAGCAATGACTCACAGGTTCCACCCACACTAACCTTTGTTCCATCTCTCCCAGTATGCCAGTACCTGTCAGCTTTTCATGAGTGGGATTCTTCTTGCCTATATTGAAAGACATCAAGAAAAAATGATTCCAAGATCGGATTGCCCCCACAGCAGAGAGACAACTCTGTTGTGTAGTGGTGGTGGAGTTAGCTTTGTGCGCGTGATATATTCCGGGGAAGGAAGTGGGTAGACAACTTGAAGTATGAATGCAAAAGGAGTTGGCAATGTATGTGTTTCTGACACCAGCTGTATCAAGCTGTGTTTCCTTTCAGGAAAGTAGTCTTATGGGAATTTCCATAGACAGCAAGCAGGGACAAGCACGTAAAAGGGTTTTGTTCCACCTGCAAACCTTTAGATGTGCTCAAAAGGGAACGGGCATTCTAAACAAACTGAAGGACAGGTAAGCGAACAAGGTGAATTCTTAATACAGCTTTTCTGCCAACACCAGGGACTCCATCCTTAACCTAAAAGCACCACTGAAAAGGTATTTCAAGCTTCCTTTGAAGCTATATCTGGGGGGGAGGAAGAGTATTCAAAGAGGGAAAGAGCTATTTTAATGTACTGCTTTTGGGCAGACATTAGTGAGCCCTTGCCTCTTCTATAGCTGATGTCTGACAATGAATTGAAAAAATTAATCCAGCAGACTACTCAGCAGATGGGTAAAAGGGCCCCCTAGCTACTGAGATGCTAAAGGAATGGGATACAATGTAAGTCAGAAGGCATACAGGATGATCCAGTTTATTAACTTGTACAGGGGAGGAGAGGTGGGAGGCCACCTTTTCGCTCTTAGTCTTGTAGAAATTTGCCCTTTTCAGGCAGCTGAAAATTTGCCAACACCTGCAGAGTTATGTAATCCCATTCACTGAAATGTTAAATGATGTAATCACTCACTCTTCCCTGATCTGGTGCCCTCCAGGTGTTTTGGACTTCAGTTCCTGTCAGCCCCAGCCAATATGGCTAACAGTCAGAAATGCTGGGAGTTGTAGTCCAAAACATCTGGAGGAAACTAGGTTGCAGAAGGCTGTCATAATTCACATTTATTAATTCACTATATTTATCAGATACCTTTCCAAGTTTCCATTAAACATGCTCAACACAAATTACAACATTTCAAGCAAGAAATTAAAATTACAAAGAGCAATAATAAAAGTTTTATAAGCTCAACACTAAAAGCAATGAGATATCCATTCCAAAACCATGAAAATGAGACTCATTAACACACTTTACACTGAAAGAGCTTTAAAACAAAAGATGGTTCCACCCTCTGGTTCTAAGGAGTCTAATGTGATGCCTGCAGGCACCAATGTGACTGTAGACACCTCTCTTTGCCCCCACCAGGATCCCTACCCCATCTGATTTTCATTTTTTTCTTAAGATTAAAAAAATAACTGGGAGGGTGACATGCTGCAAAGTGAAGGGCTGTCTGCCAGCACCATCTTTATTTGAGTTCAAAAGAGTGGTTTTGTATTTTGGAGCTCAGAGCCCTACCTCTGCCTTCTACGTAGGTTCTTGGGCAAGTTACATTTCTTTGAGTCTCACTAGTTTGCATTCTGGGAAATGAGTGTTTTGTGATCAGCCATGCCCACCACGGTAGCCATTTTATGAAGAAGTGCACCCCCATGGCAGCCATTTTGTGAGGGTCCTCACGACATTCTCTCAAAATTCCAAATGCAGCTACCGACCCCCAAAGGTTGGAGACCTTCTGCTGTGGCAGAATTCAAATGAACAAGACAATTGGCACAGCACCCTTGGGAAGGTGTTCCACAACATGGGGGAACACCAATGAAAGTGCCCTGCTGAATGCACATGGAGATGGTACTTTTCTAAATAAAGGTAAATGGACAAAGTGCCCTAGAGGGCACATGGAAGAGGATCTCCCCAAACTGGAGGAAATGAGGGGGAATATATGGGTGGAAATATCAACAAACATTTAACTGAATGGAACCTATACCCTGACTTTTTCCAAAGAACTCAAGGCACCGTATGTGGTTCTCCCCTTCCATATCTACAACAATGCTACGAGGTAGGTCACATTGAGAGAGAATGACTGCCCCATGGTCACCCAGTGAGCTTCATGGCTGAAGGGAGAATTGAACCTGGGTCTCCCCAGTCTGACACTCTAACCACCAGACCACACAGGCTCTCAAATAACTTCAAAAAAAAATGATGCCAGTTAACCAATAAGCAGATGGCTTATCTAAGACTACAATCCTAAACATACTTATTCAGGGATAAAGCTCCACCACACACAACTGAGTAAACATGATTAAGATGGTGCCAGTGCCCAAAACACAGACAAGGGGAAGGGGAATGGTTGGCTGGACTCAATTATCCACCTAAAATGAAGTGGGGTGGCATCTCATCCTGCTTTGTGCACTGGATTCTGCTCTTTGAAGCTGAGATATGCAGGATAGTAATATAACATCACCTAAAGTTAAGATTGTGCTCTTAACTGCCCTATCAATGCTCATCAAGAGCTCTTGTCTGGAAAGTGCTGGAAAATCTCCCATTTTAGATTAACCACAGTTTATTGTGTCATCCAAACCATGAACTGTGGTTGGAGGAAACAAGCCAGCCCTGCAAAACATGATTTGAAGATGGCTTGTTTGCTTAACCATAGTTAAGATTAACTCTAGTTCACCAGGTGAGACAACACAGCAAGCTGTGTTTAGAGCAAAATGGAAGGGGAAGCTTCCCAATTCATTTTCCCAGTGTGGCAGAGGAGGGGAGAGGCATGTCAGACCAAGACTTGCTGTGGTTCATTCCTGCATGGGGTGGGGGGTTGGCAACAGTTAATATCTGTTGCTTTGGTATGAAATGGCATGAAAGGGTCAGCAACTGGAGCCTCTGAGCTAAATTCAGCCCCCTAAGGAATACTACTTGTCTCCTCTTCCATTGCCAGTCTACAGTTGAAAAGGAGACAGGAAGGAGAAAAAGCAACAGTGAACTAGATAGGAGAATATTCAGGGATGGTGAATGATGTGTCTTGAAAGCAAAGAGTCTGTAAAAAACAAACAAACCCTAGCTGCTAACTACAGTGTTCAGAACACAGATAATATAAGAGCAGCTTCACATATTTTGTACGGACACTAAAACTATTAATGTTAAATGTCATCTTTCAAAAGATGTAAATATAATGTAAGTATGTATCTTTGTACATGGGACAGCCTCAGACCTCCCAACTGCCACCAGCATAAAAAAAAAAACACCTATAAATCTTTAAAATGTGTTTTTTTCCTTATATACATTTTATTTTAAATCTTTAAATGGATTTATATGCCTCAAAGTGAAATTTATTTCGACAGCAAGTTTGTTGGTCCAAAGTTTTCTAGTAAGTGTTTTTTTTTCCTCCTCTAGTTGTCCACCTCGGTTGCTTCAAATTGTTCCTTCAGAAGATTGTGACAGGCCCATCTGAATACTTTATTTTATTTGTATACCACCTTTCCACCAAAGGCCACTAACAGCAACAAAACACAAAGTAAGAAAATATTTAAAAACATCCAAATCAATATATGATTTAAAAAATGAGTTAAACCAACTGCACCATCTCTATGATGGTCATAACAAGTCAGCTTATGAGACAAAAGCCTAACTAATAAAGATGTAGTTTCCTGCTGGCAGAAGGGCTTCAGAGAAGGGGTTAGACAGGCGTCCCTTGGCAAGGAATTCCAGAACCTAGGAGCAGCCACTAAAAAGGTCCTCTCTCGAGTTCCCACCAAATGTGCTTCAGATGTTGGCAGGATTGAAAGAAGGGCCTCCCTTGAAGATCTTAAAACCCAGGCAGGCTCATTTGGGAAAATACTGTCTTTCAGATAACCTAGTCCCAGATGGCGTAGGACTCTGTAGGTCATTATCAGCACTTTGAATTGTGGCCAGAAATGGATTGATAGCCAGTGAAGGTGCTGTAACCTGGGAGTGACAAACTCCCTAGAACCATTTTAATGGCTGTCTTTGAATTGTGCTTCAGTACATAAAGTTTACCAGATTATCAACACTCCATTAGAACAATTTGGGATTTGAGTTTCCATTCCAGCCTTCCAATTCTGTCACGTTATCAATGCTTTCAACATGATCATGTTTCATAATATTAAACTTTCTCAATGCCAGACATCTGGAACAATGTGTTATAATGGCCATCACGGTTAAAAACACATTTTTCAGGATCTCATGGAAATAGATCAAATACAAATGCACAGACAGCTAAAGGTGTTTAATAACGACATTACACATTTACCATTCTAAAGACCACATCATTTCTGTGGACTAGACAGAGTTTTAAAAACTATTTGGTTAGAATGTGAGACTAGGATTAGGCCTGAGGAGACCTGCGTTCAAATCCCCACTCCACCTTGAAGCTCACTGAGTGATCTTAGGCTAGTCACTAGCTCTCAGCCTAATCTACATCACAGGGTTGTTTTGAGTGGGGGTAGGGAGAGAATTATGTATAGGGATGTCAGAGAATTCCGCCACGGATCTCGGCGAGGCTGAATGCCAGTGCATTCAGCCCCCCGAAATCCGTGGCGGAACGGCCTGCTGCCCCCCCGCGGATCCCCCCCGGGACGAGACTTACCTGGGGTGGATGTTCCCGCCGGCGGCTTCGGCGGCTGGTCTTCTGACTGGCTGCCACTGCCGCCATTTGCAGTCTGGTCGTTTGGGGGTTGTTGTTTTTTACAGAGACGTGATAGGCTACGTAAAGACTTACGTAGCCTATCACGTCCCAGTTTTTAAAAAAGCAAAAACGGCATATGCAAATGTCAGCGGCTACGGCCGCCGCCATTTGCATTCCTTATTTTTCGCTGTCTTAGTCTATGTAAATATTTACGTAGACTATTATGGCAAAAATAAAGGGGAATGCAAATAGCGTAGTGGGCGCTATTTGCATCCCTTTTTGATTCGCCATTTTAGCCTACATAAATATTTACATAGGCTAAAATGGCGAATCAAAAAGGGACACAAATAGCGCCCACTACGCTATTTGCGTTCCCCTTTATTTTCGCCGTAATAGTCTACGTAAATATTTATGTAGACTAAGATGGCGAAAAATAAGGAACGCAAATGGCGGCGGCCATAGCCGCCACCATTTGCGTACTTTTTTTTTTTTTACCCAGCAGCCACCACGGCCAGAAATCCTGTTGCGGACGGCCCTGGCCTGGCCAGCTGCTCCGCAGAGCCACCGCGGAGCAGAGCCGGCTGTCAAGGATTCCGGGGGGAGGACTGGATCGCCTCCCCCCCCATTGAGGATTCCGGGGGGAGGGACGGAGTGCCTCCCCCCCTCCAGCGTATGCCGCCACCAGAAGGTAAGGGATTCGTACATCCCTAATTATGTATGCCACCCTGAGCACGTTGTAGAAGAGTGGGATAATGATGTGTAACAAATAATAATACCAACAATAATACTTGCTATATCACTAATCTAAACCAGACTGACATGGGTTCAGATCCCCACTCTCTGGGTGAAATTGGACTAGTCACATACCTCACAGGACTGCTGTAAGCAGGAGCAGTGTCAGGGGTAGGATGGTTGGACAAAGGCCAACAGACAAGAGTCCCCATGAGCTGCTGCTCCTCTTCACCACTGCAGCCTTCTTGTTCACCTGCCCCTCGCTCTGGCCCAGAATATGGTGGCGGTGAGAGGGAACAGCAGTAGAAGTGACTGTGTAATTACTCATTGGCTTTCTGCCAGTCAAACAAGTGATAGTAACAATGAGAAGGCTGATGAGGAGCAACAGTAAGTGGTGTCAATGGCTTTGAGAAGGCAGACTTAGGGCATTTCTGCACCAGCCTAAAATCCTGCATTTAAAAGTGGGCTTTTTGCTTCTGTTTTAAATGCAGGACCACAACTGACTCCCTTTACATGTACGTCCTTTCCCCCCTCCCTTTCCCCCCTCCTTCTCCCCCATATCCAAGTCTTCCATTATCTGTCATTGATCTTGCGCCTCTTCTTGCAGCTTTAACTCTTTTCACGGAGGAAACTGAAGCAGAACACAAAGGGGTAATTTGATAGCTCATTATCTGCGATCTATTTAAAAACAGAACAAAGGGCATTTAGTGCAGGAGGCTCACGGCAGGGTCACTGTGTCATGTAAAGAGCCCGCAAATTTCCGAGAAGGAGCAATCTTAATCGCAGGATAAAAGCCCAGTGTGAAGGAGCCCTTACTGAGGGAGGGGGGCCATTCAGGGTGCCTTGTTCTCAGAAACCTGGGGCCGATCTACATTGCGCCCACCATCGCAACAAATTCGGTGTCCTGTCGGGTTAAACACTCTTGCATTAAAACATGATTATCCACACTCAGCCATTTTCCCTGTTGCAGTGCTTCATCAAATGTGCAAGCTCGGTTCACACTCAAGCGCTGTGCTGTTTTCCTGCTCTTAAAGACGGCGGCTCTCATTGGAGGATCAAAAACTCTTCCAGTTTCTGCTGACTCCACACCCACCGCGCGGCAGTGGTGTGGGAGAGGCTTGTCATTTTCTGCATGTTTTCCTTGCCTTGGGGAAAACGACCAGCTTATCCCTTGCTGCCACTGCTGTACCAGGTGGGGGTGGAGGGAAGAAGGAGGTACCTATCCTCTTCTCCATCCCCACCTGCTGGAGGCCAGAGCAAGCAGCTGGGGGGTGTCTGCCAATGCTCTTTTCCCCACGCCAGCCCTTGACAGCCAGCATGAGGAAGAGGGGCAGTGGCGGCAGCACCCAGCACTCGCATTGGGGGGGGCTGCTGGCATCTTCGAAGATTCGAAGCTTTACGTTGGCCTGGTCAGTAGTTGGATGGGCAACCACCTGGGAATCAGGCTTCCTGCACTGAGTAGGGGGTTGTTCTATCCCTTCAAATGAGACTAAGTTTTACCCCCTTCTATCCCCTACTTTGGCTTTTTTTTTTATTAAGGCATGATCTTTAATTAAGATTCAGGCATGATCTTCGAAGATTCAAAGATGTGAAGTTTCACATCTTTGAATCTTCGAATCTTCAAAGATCGTGCCTGAATTAGAAAAAAAAAAAAATTGCAGAGAAGCCACTATTCTTCGAAGATAATGCCTTAATTTAAAAAAAAAGAAAAAAAGCCGAAGCGGGGGATAGAAGGGGGCAAAACTTAGTTTCATTTGAATGGATAGAACAACCCCCTGCTCAATGCAGGAAGCCTGATTCCCAGGTGGCTGCCCATCCAACTACTGATCCGGACTGACACTGCTTAGCTTCCGAGATCAGACAAGCACGTGCACAACCAGCCCTTTGCTTGTTGCTGAGGAAACATTGAGTGTTGAGGAAGCTATGCGATCAGTAGCCGGAAGACGACATGGGGCCGTCGAGAGTTGTGATTGGACAGGAGGGAAATACAAACACTGCCGTATATGGACAGGCAGGGGAGGGGACTATGACCAGATATGGTAGTGAAGGCAGAAAATCAGAGCACATTAAGGGGAAATACCGGGATATCAGGGTATTGAAAGCAGGAGCACAGAAGTGGGAAATTCTGGTTCCAATTCGAGGTTGGTACTGCATAGTGTGAAAGACGGGCAGTGAAACTTCATTGGAAGCGAAAAAACCCATAAGTGTAGATCAGCCCCTGGAGCCAGCAGTGATTGTAAATGTAAAAAGAATCAAGTTTTATTCTCTTGGAGAAAATGCATCATGGCTCATGCTGCCAGGCTCCAGCTTAGAACCACCCAGTGAAAGAAATAATAATTATGGGAAGGAGCAGGGCCTGTGGCCCCAAGACTGTGGAAAGTGCTGGAAAGAGCCAGATGCAACATAGTGGTGATCCATGTTGTTAACTTTTAGAGCAAGATGCAAGGCCCATCTGTTTTGGGCAGCCATAGGATGGTGCTGCTGTGTTTCATATTTATTGTTATTTTAGCAGATACGTAGTCTATTTGTTTTTAAAACAATGTTTTAATGCACTTTTCCCTTTGGGGGTCATTGTTCTATATTTTATATATTTTTCTTGGAAGCTGCCACAGACCTGGGAGGAATGGGGTATAAAACATCTAAACAAATAATCTAGTGCAAGTTGTCCCAGTGTTTAACCATATCTTTACAGTATCAGATTACTTTAGAAATGTTTATTGCTGTGTTGATCCAAGGAATGAGATGTACAAATAGATGAGGGTACCTCCACCCAATAACAACTTTATCGCTTGATATATTTGAGCATAAAACAGTGTGACATTGATCCAATAGAACATGCATGGCTGGAAGAGCTGTGACATGCATCTCTGTGGACTGAAAGGCCTGATCCAGGAGCTGAGTCAGAATCTGCAATAGTACCATCATCTGTTCAGGGGCAGGAAGAGAAGGGAGGGCATCTTTACACCAGCCTAAAATCCTGCATTTAAAACGGGGCTTTCTGCTTCCGTTTTAAATGCTGGATCACAACGGACTCCCTTTTTCACCCGCTTCCTTTCCCCCCTCCTTTCCCCCTCCTCCCCGTATCTGAGCCTTCTATTCTCTTGCATTGATCTCACTCCTTTTCTTGTCGCTTTTCCTATTTTCACAAGGGAAACTCAAGCAGAACACAACAGGGTAATTTGATAGCTCATTATCTGCAATCTATTTAAAAACGGAACAAAGGGCATTTAGTGCAGGAGACGCCGTGGAGGGACACAGCGTCATGTAAAGAGCCCGCAAACGTCCATGAGGGAGCAATCTGAATCACAGGATAAAAGCTCCGTGTGAAGAAAACTGGAGAGCAGAGGGCATTATTCAACACTCCCCCTAAACAAATACATTTATTCATTTGTTTGTTGGTTTATTTATTCATGAATTCATTCATGCTTTCTGCTTAACTGCTGCTCTTTGGACAAGGGTCCGCAAAGCAGTTAACAATAACTAAAAGCAATAAAATTAAGTTATCATTAAAATAATAAAATTCAATTATAAAGTCATCAACAATATACACTACAGCAGATTACATATTTCATGGAAGCTAGTGGGGCTTTTATGTATGTGTGTCATTCATAAGGGAACAGGCAAAGTCTAAACCCAGGGTATTTATGGTTTTAGTTTAAATGGTCACAACCAGGACTGGCATCAAGGGTAGTGTCGAGGAAGTGTGCCCCTAGGGATCTGTAGACTGGAGGTCACGGCACACTGCAAAAGGCAACTCTTTGAGAAGATTTTACTCAGGTAAAAAAAATGCATGCATGCACAGAGTCTGTCAGGGAGCCCTAGCCGGCCTCTTTCAATCTACTCCAGTAGCCAACTCCAGACACAGACAAAGGATTCTTTTCAAGGCTTTATTCCTTTTACAACTTAATAACTCTATCACCAGCAACTAAGCTATGAACAGCAGAGTAACCTATGCCCCTGGGTTGGAAACAGTTGGTCCCCGTTTGAACAAGAATCATTTGCAGACCCTGACCTTATGGGCTAGGGAGAGTCCCTCCCCTTTTCCCTTGGGTCCTCTGGACACGACCGTTGCTTGCACGCCAAACGGGTGCTACGCCTCCTTTCCGCACCCTCCATAGCTCATCTGCGTTGAGCATCTACCCAGCCCTCCTCCATTGCTCCTTCACTCCCAGGACTGCTATCTATCCCAGGAATGCTGGCAGGAGGAATCTTTGCCAGCTGCAGGGCCTGGGAGGGATGAGTGCGCTCCTCTCCCACGCACAGCTGTTCCTCCTCAGAATCAGAACTGCTCTGAGGTTCTATGGGCTCAGTGTCCACCCTGACATCATCCCCGCTCCCATGAGGGCCCCCCCGGGTTTGTGGGGGTACAGCTGATGGAAATGCCTCAGCAGCAATGGAGCATGTACATATTCCATGGGTTCTCAGGATCGGTCATCTGGCCTGTACCCCTTCCAGTCTACCACATATTGCAGGCATCCACAAGAACGGCGGGAATCCAGAATCTCCGCGACCTCGAACTCCTCTTCCCCCTCCACCAGCACTGGCAGCGGGGGTGGGAGCCGGTCGAGCAATGAGGGTCACCAGAAACCAGGAGGGACAGCAAGGACCGATGAAAAACAGGATGGATCTTCATGGAGGGGGGAGAGCCAGGCAAAAAGCAACAGGGTTAATCTGGGCTGTAATCTGGAAAGGCTCCGTGCGACGAGGTGCGAGCTTCCTTGCGGGCGAGTGAGAGGGGAGGTAGTGGGTGGACAACCAAACCCAGTCTCCCGGTTGCAGAGATGGACCCGGCTGGCGCCGTCGGTCCACAGAGGCCTTGTAGGCTGTCTTGGCTTGCTCGAGGGAGTCCCGTAAGAGGTGGTGTACCACTCTCAACTCCTCTAAAAAGTCATGGGCCGCCAGAACTGAAGAGGGAGCTAGGGTGGATGGGAAAGCCCTGGGGTGGTAACCAAAATTGGCAAAAAATGGAGTTTGGTGGGTGGAAGCATGGCAGGCATTGTTATAAGCAAATTCCATGAGAGGCAGCAAGGAAAACCAATAATCTTGCTGGTAATTGACATAACAGCGCAAATACTGCTCCAGAGTCACATTGGTGCGCTCGGTCTGACCATCTGTCTGTGGATGGTGGGCGGAGGAAAGACAGAGCATCACATGTAGAAGCCCAAGTAGCTCCCTCCAGAAATGGGCAGTGAATTGGGCCCTCCTATCCGAAATGAGACTCTCGGGCCATCCGTGGAGCTGGAAAACGTGCGCCAAAAACAGCTCTGCCGTCTCCCTGGCTGTGGGCAACCCAGAGCAGGAGATTAAATGGGCCATCTTAGAAAACAAATCCACCACCACCAGAATGGTGGTCTTACCTTGTGAGGGAGGCGAGTCAGTGATGAAGTCAAGGGAGAGCAGTTTCCAAGGTCCTGAGGGGGTAGGCAGGGGGTGAAGCAAGCCTCTGGGCTTGCCTGAGGGGGCCTTTGCCCACTGGCAGGTTGGGCAGGAGGCAACATAGGTCTTGACGTCCCGACACACATGAGGCCACCAAAAATCCCGCATCACTCCGTGCAGGGTCTTGGCAACGCCAAAATGCCCAGTTGTGGGGGAGTCGTGGCACTGATGGAGGACCTTCTCACAGAGGGTTCTAGAAGGCACATAGACCTGGCCGGAATGGTAAAGCAGGCCACCTCGCAAAGAGAAGGGGGTGGGGGGGGGACAGAGGCTAGCCCCAATTCCTCCACTTTTGTGCAAACAAAAGCATCCTGAGCTTGTGCAGAGTGAAGGAGCTCCTCCCAAGAGTGAGGCACCGCAACTGCCGCCAGGCTCTGGGGGGGAAGAATCGGGGGGGGGGATTTCCCTCACCCCGTGGCTGGAGGTCCAGCTTACGAGAAAGAGCATCCGCTTGTAGGTTGTCGGAGGCCTTCACATGGCAAATCTTAAGGTGGAACCGGGGGAAAAAAAGCAACCACCTAATCTGCCTCTGGTTTAAGGCACGGGCTGTCTGAAGATGTTCGAGGTTGCGATAGTCAGTTCTAACTTTGACTGGGTGCTGTGCCCCCTCTAGAAGATGACACCAGGTCTCCAAAGCGGACTTGATGGCCAACAGTTCCTTCTCCCAGATGGTATAATTCCTCTCAGACATGTTCAGCTTCCTGGAGTGGAAGGCGCAGGGTTGTAACCTGCTGCCCACCCGATCTGGTTGAAAAAGCACCGCCCCCACCGCAAAGTCAGAGGCATCAGTTTGCACTACAAAAGGTCTCCTCGGGTTGGGATGTAACAGGATCGGCTCAGAACTGAAAAGCCTCTTAAGTTCCTCGAAAGCCTGTTGGGCAGATGCCGTCCAATGAAAAGGAGATTTCCTGCCCTTAAGGAGGTCTGTGAGGGGAGATGTCAGCTGAGCAAAGCTGGGCAGGAACTTTCTGTAAAAATTTGCAAAACCCAGAAAACATTGCAAGTCCTTCTTGGTGGATGGAGCCTGCCAGGAGAGGACAGCCTGGACCTTTGCAGGATCCATCCTGATTCCGTCAGCTGAGATAATGTAGCCAAGAAAGTCCAAAGAGGTTAGGTCAAACACACATTTCTCCAGCTTGGCAGACAGATGGTTCTCGCAGAGGCGCTGCAGGACGGCGGAGACATGATGCTGATGGGCATGGGGGTCCTCAGAAAATATAAGTAAATCATTGAAATATACAATGAGGAAAGTGTCCAAATAGTCCCGGAAGATGGCATTCATAAAACGCGAAAATGTGGGGGGGGGCACAGGCGAGCCCAAACGGCATCACTAGGTATTCATACGGTCTTTACCGGGTTCCGAAAGAGGTCTTCCACTCATCCCCCTCATGGATGCGAATCAGATTGTAGGTGCCATGCAGGTCCAACTTTGTGAAAATCTTGGCTCGCCCCAGGCGCTCCAGCATCTCAGGTATGAGAGGGAGGGGGTACTTGTCAGGGATGGAGACCGAATTGAGGGCTGTATAGTCATGCACCAGGCGGAGTTCTCCAGATCGTTTGGCAACAAAAATGGTAGGGGTGCAGGCAGGGGAGGAGGAAGGATGAATGAAGCCACGTTTGAGATTTGTGTCCAAAAACTCGTGCAGAGCTCGAAATTCCGGCTCCGACATCGAATACAGCTGGCCAGCGGGGATGGTCGCCCCCGGAATGAGGTTAATGGCACAGTCAAAAGGGCGGTGGGGGGGAGGAGCTGGTCGGCCTCCTTCTTGTCAAAAACATCCTGAAAAGCCGCATATTTCTCTGGGAGGATGACAGTAGCTGAAGAACTGCCAGAAACAGATGAGGAGAGAGAGGAAAGGGTTAAGGCCTGGACTGGGACAGGCACCTCCTCTGGGAGGTAATGATCCCGGCAGTAGGGAGATGCAAACTCCACCTGCCGAAGCCCCCAAGAAATCTGAGGATTATGCTTAGAGAGCCAGGAAACACCCAGCACGATTGGGTATAGGGGCACCTTGGCCAAGTGAAACTGAATCTGCTCAATGTGGGAGTGGGTGCGCAGAGTGAGTGGAATTGTAATATGGGTCACCGTGCCCTAAGAGAGAGGATGCCCATCGATGGTCTCCACTGCCAAGGGGGCAGGAAGGGGCAGGGTAGGAATCTTGTGGAAGAGGGCGAACGTTTCATCCATGAAACTGGTCGTAGCTCCAGAGCCCACTAAAGCCAGGGCTTCCACCCCACCCCACTGGGAGGAGCGTAGGTGAACCGGCCATAGCAGATGGGAGGGTGGGGGGGGGTTGCAGAAGGCACCCACCCGATGGGGAACTGACCCCCACACTGGAGGCCCCCAACAGGCTTGGACAGCAGTCTAGTCAGGCCTGGGGATGAGGAGGAGGAGGAGGGGGAAGGAGAGGAGGGGGAGGCAGAGAAGCCACGGATCTAACGCGGCAGGTCTTGGCGAAATGGCCCAGTTTTCCACACCAAAAGCAGCGGCGCTCAAGCTCCTCTGGCGGCAACGGGGCTCGGGTAGCTCCCAGCTGCATCAGGGTCTCCTCTGCCCCCACCGCAGGGGTGGGGGGTGGGGGAGGGGGCAGGAAACATGGGGGAATGGGAGGAGGGAAATCTTGGCCCCTGGAGCACCTCCGGGTCTGCCAGCGCCCCTCCAGCCGACTATCTGGAGGCAGGTCTGGATGGGGTCCTCCAAAGTCGGCGGGCTGGGCATGCGCGCCAACTTGTCCAAGATCTCGTCGTTTAAACCGTCCAAAAACTGAGCCACCAGCATGGCATCATTCCACTGTAAATCCTGCATCAGCAAGCGAAAAGTTGTCACATAGCTGGAAACTGAGTTCTTGCCCTGCCTGAGGCGGCGAATCTCCCGAGAAGCTGTCTGCGTACGCAGGGGGTCATCGCTGTCATGAAACCAAAAATGGGCCATCGCTGTCATGAAACCTTGATAGTCCCCGAGCAGGGGGTCGTTAGCGAGAAGGAGTCCCGAAGCCCATTTAGTGGCCACGCTGGAAAGTAGATTAATGATGAAACCCACATGAATCTGTTCCGTCAGGAAATCCTCAGGTCGAAGGCGCATGTACAGCTCCGATTGGGCCCTGAAAATCTGCAAAAGTCCCTTCTCCCCAGAAAACTTCTCTGGCAAGGCCACTGGGCACTTGTGGCGGGGGGGAATCGGAGGTGGTGGGGGTTGAACTGCAGCTTGTAGCTTCTGCACGGCAGCTGTCAGTTGAGCCATTTGATCATGGAGAATCTGGTTCTCTTGTGCCAGAGCCTGCACCGTCGGGTCTCCAGCACCCTCCATTTGGCAGTAGGAGGAGAGAGAGAGAGAGAGAGAAAGAGGAACGGGGACCAAGCTGTCAGGGTGCCCTAGCCGGCCTCTTTCAGTCTACTCCAGTAGCCAACTCTAGACACAGACAAAGGATTCTTTTCAAGGCTTTATTCCTTTTACAACTTAATAACTCTATCACCAGCAACTAAGCTATGAACAGCAGAGTAACCTATGCCCCTGGGTTGGAAACAGTTGGTCCCCGTTTGAACAAGAATCATTTGCAGACCCTGACCTTATGGGCTAGGGAGAGTCCCTCCCCTTTTCCCTTGGGTCCTCTGGACGCGACCGTTGCTTGCACACCAAACGGGCGCTATGCCTCCTTTCTGTGCCCTCCATAGCTCGTCGCTCTTTGTGTCTGCGTCGAGCATCCAGCCAGCCCTCCTCCCACGCTCCTTCACTCCCAGGACCACTATCTATGTCTGGAATGCTGGCAGGAGGAATCTCTGCCAGCTGCAGGGCCTGGGAGGGATGAGTGCGCTCCTCTCCCATGGACGGCTGTTTCTCCTCAGAATCAGAACTGCTCTAAGGTTCTATGGGCTCAGTGTCCACCCTGACAGAGTCACAAGTAGGGATGTATGAAAGTCACTTACCTTTTAAGGAAATTTGATTCGAGGTGGGGGGGAGGCGCTCCGTCCCTCCCCCCGAAATTCTGGCTGGGGGGGAGGCGCTCCGTCCCTCCCCCCTGAAATTCTGGCCGGGGGGGAGGTGCTCCGTCCCTCCCCCCCGAAATTCTGGCTGGGGGGGAGGCGCTCCATCCCTCCCCCCTCGAATCCTGGCTGGCCGGGTCTGCAAATGGCGGTGGCCGTAGCCGCCGCCGTTTGCGTCCCTGCAGTCAGCCGTGATAGGCTACGTAAATGTTTACGTAGCCTATCATGGCTGATTAAAAACAACAACAACAACACGTATACGCAAATGGCAGCGCCCATGGGCGCCGCCATTTGCGTTCCTTATTTTGGCACGTCTAGTCTACGTAAACATTTACACAGACTACGGCGAAAATAAGGGGAATGCAAATAGTGTAGATGCTACGCTATTTGCGTTCCCCTTATTTTCGCCGCAGTCTACGTAAATGTTTACGTAGACTAAAACATGTCAAAATAAGGAACGCAAATGGCGGCGCCCATGGGCGCCGCCATTTGCATACACGCGTTTTTTTTCTTTTAAATCAGCCGTGATAGGCTACGTAAACATTTACGTAGCCTATCACAGTATTTTTTAAAAATCTAGCCGTGATAGGCTACATAAATCTTTACGTAGCCTATCACGTTGTTGTTGTTGTTGTTTTTACAGGAAATGGCGGTGGCAGCAGCCGGTCGGAAGACTGGCCACCGCAGCCGCCGCTGCTGAACTGCCACCGAACCGCCACCAGAGCCGCCGCTGCCAGGAAGTTTCTCCCAAGGTAAGTCCCGTCCCGGGGCGGGGGACAGACCATTTCGCCACCGATTTCGGGGGGCCGAATGCGCTGGCATTCGGCCTCCCCGAGATTCGTGGCGAAATTCTCTGACATCCCTAAAGATGAGTCTGACAAAGCTATGGCGCAGCACAAATTTGCCTTTCATACAGTCATGGTTACGTATAACTCCACCCTTCTTCAGGGCTCACACAGCCACATGCAGCATTCTGCAGCAGCTCATAACCAATCAGCTTATGACAACACAGCAGTAGTTTTGCACAGGCACAGTATACTCTTCTCACATGAGCATGGTGATCTCATCTCCTCATGACTCTTAGCCCTTGCATACTGGTATATTACCAGTAACTTAATCATTGTAAGACCCTTCCTTATATGGGCACAGCGACTTACCTAAGTGACTTAGCTCTCTCTGACTAATGGCGTTTACACACTATTCCTTCTCCCACAGTAGGCATGGTTGGGCAGCTGCTGAGGGCCCACAGCCCAGCAGGGACCCACTGGCAAGGGCACCTTGGAGTTGCTCCTCCTCTTCACCATTGCAACCTGCTTGTTCACCTTCCTCTCTCTCTCTGGCCCAGGTAACAGTGGTGGTGAGGAGAGAGGAGATGCCACGGCCTGCTCGCTCCCTGGCTCCCTGCCTGTCAAGCAAGTAAGTGGGAGCAACGATGAGAAAGAGGAGGAGGAGCAAAGGCCGCTGGTGACAATGGCCATGAAGGTAGACTCCCTGAGGGAGGGGGCCCATTGAGGTTGTTTTGCCCAAGGGCCCTCAAAAACCTGGTACCAGTACTGGTCACAACCAGCACTTCAAATTTATTTATTTATTTATTTATTTATTATTTTATGTACTGCCCAACTGGCAAATGCCCTCAGGGTGGTTTATAATCATCAAAACCAAAAGCAATAATCTAAAAGAACAACCAAAGCAATAAATACAGCAATTAAAATATTAGAATATTTAAACATTAAAAATATTTAAAAGAACCAGGAGTAAATTTAACAGATCAAAGATGCTTGCTAAGTTTAGTACAGAAATTAACTAGAAGCCAGTGATGCTCTTTCAGAATTGGTGCAATATGCTCCCTTGGGGCAAGTCCAGACACTGCTTTCTGGACCACCAGAAGCTTCTGAATTATCTTTAAGGGCAGCCCCAGATAGAGTAAAAAAGAGCATAAGAAGAACCGTGCTGGATTAGAGTCCAGTAGTTCTGTCACTAGGTTATTAGAGTTTGAAATACAGTTAGCCACTACTTCAGAGACTCTAAGCATATATATCTACATTACAGAATAACTCAGGGTCGAACTACATGCTATATTATTAATGCTGCCTCCAGATTTTGGAGGGCTCTTGGGCAAAACACCTTCAGTGGGCCCCCTTCTTCAGGAAGTCTACCTTCTCACAGCCATTGTCACCAGCTGCTATTGCTCCTCATCCTCTCTCTCATCATTGTTACCACTTGCTTGCTTGAAAGGCCAAGGGCCAGTGAGCAAAAAGGCAGTGCAATCTCCTTCTCACCACCACCTTTGCCTGGGCCAGAGCAAGAGGCAGGTGAACAAGCAGGTTGCCATGGTGAAGAGGAGGAGCAAGTCCAGGGGGCCCTTGCCAGTGGGCCCCTGCTGGGGCGTAGGCCCTCGGCAGGTGCTCAACCATGCCTACTCTTGACATAGACCATGTACATTACATATATATATATATATATATATATATATGTAAAAGGGGGGGCTGATCTGGATCAGGACCTCAGTATATGGAGTGGGGAGGATTAATTGTTTCCTCATCTCTGTGATACTGACAAAGATCTGATACTGTGTGACAATTATGATTAGGAAAAAGAAACTCCCATTGGTGTCAATGGTAGGGTGGTCAAATGTCCTTTTTTTTTTTTAACAGAGGACAGTCCTCTATTTGAAGGGGTGCCAGAGGAGTATCCTCTATTTTGAAGATATCCTCTATTTCTTTAAAGGTAAAGAACCATTGGAAGGAAGAGCTGGGCCTCGAAACTGCCCATCAGCAGTACCTGGACAGCAGACTGAGAAACACAAACAGGTCACCTGGTCACAGTCTTCCACACTATGGTGAGGTGTACTTTATTTATATTTAAATTATAATAATTTTAAAATTTGCATCTATACATATATATTAACATATGCAATTTTTATATAAATAGGCATCCTCTTTTGTCCTCTTTTTTGGTGATTCACAGGTGGCCACCCCAGGAGGCTTTCTTTACTAACCCTAACTGGCATGAGCAGAGGTGATTTTTTAAAATCAGGATTACAGTGGGGATTAAACCTCCCCTCCGCACATGCTGCACTGCAGTCCCAATCTGCTATAAGCCCCCACCCCCATCCTGTGCTTAATTTTAAATAAAAAAGTAGGCAGAGCTACGCATTACATATTGAATATAACTGTATTTGTCCCTAATCCTTTCTCCTTCAGGGAACTCAGTAAAACTGTAGTTCTGTGAGGGGAGGAGTGGGTAGGGATCTGTAACAGAGAACTGCCAGTGTCTCAGCAAACTACAATTCCCACGATCCTTTGGGGAAGTGATTATAAAACGAATATTGTTTGTAGCGTCGGTGCACCAGCTGCAATAACTCCATCCTGTGTCAGGCTTTTCAGGCCAGGAAATTAATACCCAGCACCGTAGTGCTGAACTGAACTACACTGCATGTTTGGATTCACTCAGAATGTAATAGAAGACATACATGTGTGCCCCCAGAGCAGAGGTGTATCATTAGTAAGGACTATCATGATCCCACTGATGGTAAGCTAGAGCATGATCTCATGGAATAATTAAATGCTAGACAAGGAGAAAAGCCACACAATGAAACCAGCAAGAGCCAGGCCCATAGTAATTACCAAATCAAGCATGTGGCCTTTTAGAATGAGTGGGATCATTCATGTGTTACACAAGCCAAAATGAATGTTAAACCATGCACAGGCTAAGAAAAGAATTCAAAGCAAGACGGAATTCATACAAATTCACACACTGCTGTCTTGTAAAATATATACTGTGCACTCACACTGCAAGTCTGATGATCAGCTAACTGTAACTGGGATTTCCTGAACAAATAATATTGAAAACACAGTAAGAAAATCATGCCGTGCTAAAATCAACTTGCTGACATACCAGGAGTACATATAGGTGTGCATGCAAATCAGGACTTGTCAGAGTTGTTTGTTTGTTTTAGCCTGGCATCCTCATCCCCACCCCCAGCCACCACAGCATAGTCAACAGACAGACTGATAAGATATTTCAGTGTTGATGAAGTAGTATCTCTTCCCCTTTCCCCTTTAAAAGCAGAATTGTTTTTTAAAACTTTGAAAAACTGGTGGGAAAAAGAGAAGGAGAGTTGGTGATGCCACTTTTGTTCCAGGCAATTAGCACTCTGCAGAGCTGACTGACTCAGAACTGGTTTTCCTTGAATTCAATCTCATGGAAAGGGTAGTGTGTCTATACAAAAGGCAGTGGGTGTACTACCAAAACAGTTACTGTCTGTAACAAACAGTAACAAACAGTTACTGTCAGTAACAAACAGTAACAAACAGTTACTGTCTGATACACCCAACATTCTCCTTTCTCTTGCCAAATATTTATCCCTCACTGTTTTGTCCAATGGGGTGTTTCCATTTCTGATGCCAGTGGTCTAGCCAGCAAATCCAAAAATTGCTCAGTGGCTGGATCCACCTTCTTAATGACTCCAAGCTTACATCTCAAAAGAGTTGGCTGGTTCAAACTCATTTGGTTATTACAAAAAAGAGATTAGCGTGTGAGGTTACTAGAGAACAAAATAAAAGATTTGGCTTATTCAGGCAGGGTGCTAAATCCATAGGGGGCATTGTTGAACTACATCAGAATATAGGGGGGGTTGTCACAGGAGCCCACACCCCAAAGGTGCACACAAAATCCTTTTGCACAATGTATGTTTTTGCACTCAAAGAAGGAGATAATTCCATTGTAGAAAATCCAAGAAAGCCACTCACCTATACACACTTCCTCTCTTGTCAAAGATAACCATCCTTTTCTTTGTGTCTGGGCAGTTTCCTCCTAGGACTCTCTCTCTTCATTTGTAAAGTCCTCTTCCTCAAAATGTATAACTTCCCTAGCATAATAGATCTCTCTCTCTCTCTCTCTCTTCCACTCTCTCACTGCATTCCTTTAGTCCCTTATTTCCCTGAACCTCCCTCCCCTTCCCCAAGCTTATGCGCTCCCAGCTGTTGTGCATCCTGGGATCATAGCCCCAACCCCTATGTTCAGACAGAGTCTGAGTGCAAGGATAGATAATAATCCCTCTTCTCCTCTCTAACCTATTTGCCTGAATTTATATTGTGCAGTTGTGCCACCAACTGCATCCCCCCTCCCCTCCACACAACCTTGCCCTGTCTCATTCTTTGGAAAGCCTGATAGTTAACCAATTAATTGCTATTTACCTTTCAATAAAAACATTTATTTTCTGAAAAAGCCCTGACTGATCTCCATTGTTCCCTGTGATGGAAGTCTGGGTAAAAGAATGACCTTACGAGGGCACTCCTTTACCCAGACTTAGAGCACCTCTACAACAGCCTAAAATCCCACATTTAAAACAGGGCTTTCTGCTTCCATTTAAAATGCAGGATCACAATGGACTCCCTTTATACGTGCTTCCTTTCCCCCCTCCCCTTCCCCCCTTTCCCCCTTTATCTGAGTCTTCCATATGTTTCATTGATCTCGCTCCTCTTTTTGCCTCTTTTCCTCTTTTAATGGAGGAAACTCAAGCGGAACACAAGCAGGGTAATTTGATACCTCATTATCTCCGTTCTGTTTAAAAATGGAATAAAGGTCATTTAGTGCGGGAGGTTCACGACGTCATCTAAAGGGCCCTCAAACTTCTGTGAGTGAGCAATCTCAGTAGCAGGAGAAAAGCTCTCTGTGAAGAAGCCCCCAATGATCCCAGTTACACATGTTAGTAAGGCCAAGTTCCACCAGCCTGTCAGGGTCTCATTGGGAAGAGTTTTCTCCTGGTACACATTGGCATGCTCAATTCCCCAGACACTTGTACTCTGGAAGGGCATGGCTGGCCCAAGGCTTTTTGCTACCTAAGCCCCCCCTGCCCCCCAAGACTAAGAGCATAGTTCTCAAGGTTGATCTCAAGGTAAAAAAATCCCAAAAGTGCTTCACTCTCTGCCTGGCAGTAAACATACAATAATAATAAATTAACTGCACAATCCTATGCATATTTAGATAGAAAAGGGTTCTACAACTCCTCGCAAGGCTGGCTGGGGAATACTGGGGATTGTATGACTCTTTTCTGTCTAAACTTGCATAGGATTGCACCCTAAATAACCAGCTTTTTGCTGCCTTTTCGTGACACTGAAAATCAACTGCTTGAGGCTGCCACCACACTGTGCCTAACGGTAGGGCCAGCCCTGATAAAGGTCTGTTCCCTGAACACAGAGTAGTTTACAGATGTGTTTAGACATGTGTGTCCTGGGCAAGCATGGTAACAAGGTACTTGCTTCTCAAAGGGCATATCTACACTGCGGGCTTAAATTAGATTACCTGCCATTCAGATTTCCCTGGGAGCCCTGTTAACTGTAGCTCTGTAAAAGGGACTAGGGATCAAGAAGATTCTAAGTCCCCTCACAAACGACAACTCCCAGAATTGTTTGGAGGAAGCATGACAAATAAACAAGCATAAATAAAACTGGTACAGGGTTGTAGCATAAATATACCCGAAGTCTCTCCTATGCCATTTTCCTCAATGGAACCAGTGGCCTGGTTTTAAAATGTACTGATAGACATGGACAGGTTTAAAGAACAAGTGGATAAACACAAAGGTTCATAAATCTCACCTGTCCTCCAAATCATAAGGCTGACTTTTTAAACCATGATTTATTATAAAATATGAGTTGTGTGACTTGTGAGCCTGAGAAGTTGCTGCAGTCCTACTTTATGAGCTGTCATCTGCAGTCATCAAGGCAAGAAGGCATTTATAATTCCAAATCAAGATGAAGATACTTGTGATTTTCCATAAGTCTTATGAGTTAAGCTTTCTAGAACTTCTGCAATCACAACACCAATGATGAACATGAACAGCCACTGAAACTGTCATTGTTACCCTGCCACCACAGATACATGATACCTTCTGGGGGAAAAATCAGAGAGTGAGGGATTAGATAGGGAGCATCATCATGGGGATGTTGATGAGATTCCAGTCTTCAAAACTGAGCCCAGGAGAAAGTCTCATGCTGGGGTGATCCAACTGCTACATCCTCGCTGTGTCTTCATTATGGTACCCTAATCCTGTGGTTTTCAAACTGTACTTTCAACTTACTCAGAAACTTACCAGCGATATCTCAGTCTCAAAAGAGACCTTGGCACCTTTAACAGTCTTCTCCTACAAACTGGAGAAGATAGGCAGTGCTGGGTACACTCTAGGCCAGACTTCCCCAACCTGGTGCCCTCCAGATGTTTTGGACTTCAACTCCCATCAGCCTCAGCCAGCATGGCCAATGGTGTGAGCTGTCATCTAAAAGCATCTGGAGGGCACCAGGTTGGGGAAGGCTGTTCTGGATCATACTGTATCCAAGCAGGACATCAGGGGAAGCATCCTATGTGAACTTTGTGCTCACACCATGCACATATTCCAGAATCCTCTCTAATGTACAGGGGTTCATTGGCATGCAAAAGATTCTCTGGCTGTAGAAAGTTTGAAAACTGCTGACCCAATAAATAACTAGACTGCTATGCCCAGTTGCTAGCCTTGCCTTTAATATATGCATTACTTAAATCGTCAGAATTACTTACAACGTCAGGAGTTGACATAATGGGATGACACTCAACCCAATATTATGGAGCAAGTTTGCAAAATCACCAATACTGAAATACTGAGGAGGAAAGAGAAGAGATGAGAAAAAGTTATGGGGAACGACACCAGTCTATCTCTATAAATGTGCCTTATAATTTGAGGTGGGAGCCCAGGAACCAGACTACACCATGCCTAGTAGGGCGGGCTACACTTCAAATTTCTATGCCCAAGGCCACAAGGGAGGATGAGTGTCAAGATCAAATCAAATCTGACAGTAAACACATGAGCCATTAAAAATGGCAGCTGCCAGCTCCTCACTCCTCCATAACATCTAGTAGAATTTACATCATATTGACCTGGTTCACATGACACGACAACCCATGGTGGGTTGTCACCCTTTCTTTGTTTCATGTTATTTTTTCCACCTTCAAGGAGATTTGCGCAAATTTAATTTGTTAAAAACTTTTGGGGAAATTTGCTCAAAATTTGCAGTAACTACTGCGCTTTGGCGAATCTGTGCAAATCTCCCCAAACGATTTTTAAAAATAAAGTTAAATTTGTGCAAATCTCCCTGAAGGCCAAAAAAAAGTTAAAAATTAATCTCCCAAAAAGTGTGTGTGTGGGAGGAACGTTAAATATACGAAAATCTACGAAAAAAATCTACGAAAGAACCTCTACCCCACTGATGAGTGCATTTGCGCTCATTAGCAGAAGACTCTGCTGTGGTTTTGCCCTCAAAGGCCCATGGGATACATGCCAGGAGCCCATGGGATACATGCCAGGAGCAGGTGGGAGGACTAAGGGTGAAACAAGCCACACAGCACCTAATAGGAGTAACATGGGTTAGCGATCAAACAACCAATCCACTTTGGCTTATTTTCAGTACCGCTCATCATGACTTGCGAACCGGCCCATTGTGATCACAACATTCTGTATTTCCCCCATCTCCACTCGACATCATTGGTTGCCAATACTGGGGGAGGGGAAAAGCACAGCAACCATGATGCCATGATACAAAGTTAAGTTCTACTAGACATTACAGAGGGAAAGAGAAAACATTTTTTGGTGGCATCAGCACACTTACCATGATGTCTAGTTTGGCACTCAGGCACAGTTCAGATGTGTATAAGTGTGAATTCTTCCCCTATCCTCAACACATCCAATGCTATGCATGATGTGGGCATTCCATGCAGGGGCTCATACATGCTTAAGCCCAATTACTGTGAACTCCCCCACACACACTTTTCTAAGGGGAAAGAAGCACGTGAATTGGGCCTCTGCTCACACACGATGGCCTCCCACGTGGAGTGCCCACATAAGGTATTGCATCAGGTATATGTCTGAAGGGGCGCACATGGCCGTTCTTCACGAGGAGAATTTTGTCAGCGTGCAGTAAGCATTTGAAGCAGATCTCTGTGTAATGCCCTGGCTATTATTGCATCCTGTTTTGATAAGCTTGATATTTCCATTTAAATAGTTCCACATACTATTGATTTCTAAGTTTAAACAATAGCCCAATGTATTTATATTCACTCAAGGTATTTATCTTCACTCAGCGTTTCAGAGGGGCCTTTCTGATGTATACATGTATGTTGTAGACACATGTCTAACTGGCTGTCATGCTAGTGGTTTCTAACAGTTCACATTCTACTGATATCATCACAAATCATATCTTTCTTCAGCCACTGGAGTCCTCAAGTAATTCTTGATCAATGTAAGTTTCAAAACAGCTCATTTTAAGGCAGATGATACATACATACATACATGGATGATAGAATTTCTTTTGCTGCAACAGCAAAATCCAGAAAAAAATGGGCACAGGCTAGTGATGGTCGTTAAACACATTGTTTGCTGTTATTTAATGTATAAATCCAGGCCTTATCAGAAACAAGATCCCGCCCTCTCTCTCTCTCTCTCTCTCTCACACACACACACACACACAGGTGGCAGTGTATACCCACTTCCCAGGGGCTAAGTCTTCTTGGCTTGCTGTATAGGGTGCATAGGATGTGCTGTTAGATTGCAATCCTATGCACACCTAGCCAAAAGTAAGTCCTGTTGAACACAGTGAGGCTGACTTCTGAGTAAACATGCATAGGATTATGCTGTCAACTTCTCTTAACACAAGTTTACAGGCACGTACCCGAACAGCTGCATCCTAGAATAAATTGAATAACCCAACAGGAAGGGAGAGAGGGGAATCACATCTGGCCACATGCCAGAATAAGGGAAGGCCTGCTAGAGTCAACAGCAGCAAGCAGAATTTCAATTTCAGAATAGGTGAGTGGTGCTGTTCATTTCGTCAGGAAAGCCAGAAAACTTAGGAACTCATTTACACGGTTACTCCTAGCCCCTAATTGGGATGAAGATCAGATTCAGTACCCTACCACCACAACACACACACACACACACACACACACCCCTCTTGCCCTGACAGAGTCGTTCTGATGGTCCCACTTCTAGATTCTGTACATGGCAGGAGCGTTGGGTTCACCCTTGCCCCAGACTTGGGCTTAATGTTTGGAGAGCAGATTGAGGTCCAACCTTACCTGATGCAGTATGCGTAAGTGGAAGGATGCTTAGGAGAACATCAGGTGCTGTGTGGAGGCACGGATTCCCTCCTCCTTGTTCCATCAGCATTCTTGGTTTGAGGAGGGACAAGCGGTTTGAACTAAGATGCTAACATTCCAGATCAGAATCCTCCTGGTTGTGGGAATCAGATGTGCCTTGGAAGCCAAGTCCATCCATTGTCTCTCAGATCGGCAACTGCTGTTTGTGGAGGAAAGGCACCCGGCTAAGCTTTCATGCCTCTAGACTTGCTTCCAATTGCTCTAAGCACTTGGTGCCTCTTTAGACTTGGCTGTGTCAGTGCTCAAATTCACAGCGCTAATTATTTCATTTAATGGACTTTCTGAACACAAAATGCATAACATGTTTTAAAACATGATTGTTAGGACAGGCAAATGTTTTTTCTCCATGCACACAAATATATTTATAGCCATCCAGCTCTCCTGTGTTAGAGGATACGTTGAAAAATAATCATCACACCAGTCCTCCATTGGTGGGGGCACAAATACCACAAGGCGTTCACCGATTTTAACATGAGAAGAAGTCCATTCATCCCAAAGCGTTGCTAGTTAGTTAAATGTCAATGGATCCCAGTCGCATCAGCAAAGGAAAGGTTGTGTAACATTCCAGTGTGCTAAGCTAACAGACAACCCTCTCAGTCAAGCTGGCATGCAGTAGCTTGAGGAGTGACCACCCACAGTGGCATTTTCTGCATTGAAGAGACCCACCGCCTACCCCAGTGTGCTGTACTGAAGACTCCACGAACAATAAGAGAGACTGGTCAAAAAGAGCTGCCTGACGCTAGTGTATGAAGGGCTTCCTAATGTAAAAGTTAAAGTGGAAAAAGGAAAATCATGATCCAGCAAGACATTACCATCTTAAAGGTTTGCTAGTTTGTGCTTTATTTGATGGCTGCTCTATGCAAAATTAAGAAAAAGAAGACAACTCTTGATGTGTGACAAGCTCAAACATGCTGAGGGCACATACTGCCTCACAGCATATCTACACCGCAAATTTAAATCACCCTGATTAATTCCCTCTCCCCGGGAGCCCTGGCCATCATAGTTCAGGGAGACAGGCAAGAGAGTTTTCTCATAGAGAATTCTCACCACCAAACTACAGTTCCCAGGATTCTTTGGGGGAGGGCATGACTGTTAAAAGTGATATAAACCAGATAATAGGATCATGGAGATCAGTGGTGCCCCCTCATTCCAACACCATAGCAAGAACTTATAATAGAAGAATAACACTTCGTTCTCCATACCCAGCATATGCCATATCAACAAAAGGCAAAAGATACCTTCACACCACACAGTGCTGGCTCCACGTTTCTGAGGACCCTTGGGCAGTGGGCCCCCCTTCTATCTGCCCTCAGTGGGCCTCCTCCCTTAGTGAGTCTACCATCTTGCTGCCATTGTCACCAGCTGTTCTTGGTCCACATCCTCTTTCTCATCATTTGCTTGCTTGACAGGCAGGGAGCCAGTGAGCAAGGAGGCTGTGACATCTCCTGTTCCTCCTTCTCTGGGCCAGAGCGAGATGCAGTCGAACAAGCAGGTTGCAATGGTGAAGAGGAGAAGCAAGTCCAGGGGCCTGTTGTCAGTGGGCCCCTCTTGGAGTGTGGCCCCTCGGCAGATGCATCCTATCCTTGGCGCTGGCCCTAACATCACAGCCCAATGACAACTGTAAACAAAATTGCTTTAGGGGAAGCTGTATGTCAGCCTCCCCCAACTTGGCATCTCCAGGTGTTTAGGACTAAAACGCCCATATTTCCTGGCCACTGGTCATGCTAGTTGGGGCTGATGGGGCTTGTAGTACAAAACATCTGGAGGGCTCGAGGTTGAGGAAAGCTGCTACAAGCCAGGTTGAGAGATAATCCCTTATGCCAACTACTTAGCAATCATAATAGATTTGTGAGCATGCAACATAAAGATAATAGGGCACAACTCACTGAACTCCACAGACATAGCAGGGGATCCTGGAACCATCAAAGCAGCAAAGCAACTTGGTTAAATTGTGAACTGAGGAAGACATCATCATACTACTTTTTTGCATAAGATTTTCACAATCTAACCCCCACGTTTCCTTAGGATATCTCCACTTCTATTACTGAAGTCACTCAACCATAAAGCATAATAATGCATATAGGTTCTTTTCAGAGAGGAGCAGGAAAGCATAAAGTAGGATCTCTAATCTTTTCTGGAAAAAAGAGAATGCCCTGCAGATGGAGGAGTAAAAGAAAATGGCAATTCCATTTTTTGGTTTGGGGTTTGGGTTTTGGGGTTGTTGTTTTTAGCAAACCTTCATTCACAAGCATTTTATAACCTCCTAAAGAAATACTGGGGTGACCAGAGGAATGTATACGTAGTGGACAAGCAAAGCAAATCTGGGGGGGGGGGGTCCTTCCAAGATCCTGGCTACACATTACTCTCACTATAGGAGAGCAGCCCCAGCACAGGAGAGCTCTGTCTGTTGAGAATTCTAAACACTCTACAACCAACTGGCAGAGAAAACTACATGGGAGCCTTTTTCTCCATCAGGGCTGCATTCTCTTGGGCAAAATCTGTCAGGGGCCACAGGCCACTGGTGAGCAGAGCCAGATCCAAAGGTGGGCAAGGCTGAAGCGACTCCTCACTCTCTCTTTCTTACACACACGCACACACTTCCCCCTTCTCTCTCCCCCCAAAATCACCTCTGTGCAGTAATTAGATTTTTTTAAAACACCCCCTCCCCAAATGCTGCACAGAGAACAGGGCTGAGAAGGGGAGGGCCTGGACCCTGCAGCCTTACAGTCGTTGTTCCCCCCCCACCCTCCCATTGTAGGGGATCATAGAAATCACACATATTATAACCCTATTGAGGCAGTAGTTACGGGTGAAGGGGATAGCAAAAACAAGCAAGCTAGCCGTGCACCTAGCTGCCGGCATATGCCAACCATACACCTCAGGTAGGGATGTTGGAGAAATCTGCAACAAACTCAAATGAGTTCAGATTTCTATGACCCATCCTGCGGATTCCACAACATACCAGCTTTTCCCGAGTCCCGCAGATCCTGTGCAATTGCAGACCTTCTCTTTACTTGGGGCTGGGGGGGGGGGATCTGTGCAATTTCATTCACTTGCAAATGCGCATCAGTGCAAATGTGCATTAGTATAAGTGCTCATTAATTAATGCACATTAACTAATGCACCCTTATGTTAATAGACACTTGCACACAAACAAAGTTCTCATACAAAAAAATCAGATTCCACCAATGAGCAGACGACGGAACAAAAGATGCCTGAAAATCCCCAAAACACCGACAGAACAGATTTCACAAATTCCGTACATCCCAGGTGCCATGTGCTTGGCTTCTGTCTGAAGGGAATCTACATAGATGTAAACATCTGTTCCTATCCCAGTGATGGATGTAGGCCTATTTCAGACTAACACCAATCACACAGTGACTGGGAATTTTATCACTGCTCCCATCCACAAGTTTGGTACCCATGGGTACTGAACGCCTGAAGAAGAATGGGCCTAGTCACTGGCATTCTTTCTCCTGTTCCTTGTTTACATCCATGCATCTTTCTTTTTAGCAGCTAATCTTCCCAGTGCCACCCCTCCCAACTCTTTGGGAGGGTTAGCTGCTCAGCAAGACAAGGGGTGGTAAACAAGAAGTAGAGAAAGGCAGCCAGTACTTGCTCCTTCACAGTGTATGTGCAATTTCTACTTCTTCATCTTTCTCTGTTTGATGGGGGGGGGGGTCAAATAAAATTGTTAACAAGTCAGAGCTCTTATAGTGTGTGTGTGTGTGTGTGTGTGTGTGTGTGTGTCAGGGGGTAGTTACACTTTGAGAAGAATACTGGTGCAATCCTATATACATATAATCGTATATACAAGCAACATTGAACTCAGTTGAAATTACTTCCTAATAAACATGCTTAGAATTGTGCTGCAAGGTTCTCTAAGGCTGAAAACACATGTAAAAAGAAGTCACATTGGGCCCTTCACCTTTGCTGTGAGTCCAGTTTCTCTACCCAGCCTCGTACTTGGCATGACAGATGTACATTCCAGCAAGCTGAACACAGATCTTGCTTCCTCCCATGCCAGTGCTTCAGGTTGGCTGGATGCCTTTAAGAAGTGTTTTTTACACGTACATATCAACATTCACTTTTACCTTATTTAAAAGAACAACCAGAAATATTTTTAAAACAGTTGTCTTGGTGATGTCTTGATGCCTCCATGGGTGCTAGCCAATCAGCGCTGTCCACTGCCAGCTTTTGCTGCATACTTGCAGGACCGTTTTTTGTTTTTGTTTTCCAGAGCTCAAGTATAGAGAGGAAAGGGTATATTTGTATTAAATGCAGCAAGAGTGCATCCAAATCATCTCTACTGCTCTACAAATACAGCATTCTTCACCTTATACTACCTTTCACCAGGCCCTCGCTCCCCACAAATCCTCCAAGGTTTATTATAAGCCAGAATTTGCAATTAGAAGTACCAAGCTAATTTCTGCAATTAGGTATTTGCACAATGACCAGTGATTATGCTCATTTAGATACCATTTTTAATTTGAAAAGTGCATCCTAAATCTTGAGTGAGCTTGGAACCTCTCAAAACTCCGGTGATACTGGCAAGGGCACCATTTAGGAGGGGTGGTGATCCCTCCCATATTTCAGGCCACGTGTGTTTATACTTCAGGAGATCGTATACCTTCGGGCTCTTGTGAAGTAGTAGCAAAATTTCTACCATTATGGCAGGCAGGATATGTATGGAAGGAAAGGCAACACATTGCAAAGGCCTCTGGGATACAAAGTGTGCTCCATACACAGGGGCAAACTGAACCTTCTCTATAAGGTCTCTCTCAGTGGAGGCTAAGCTACCCAGTGTGAAAATGGAGGGCACATTTTAGACCCACTGCAACAGTGTCCCTAAGCACTGCATTTTACTTTCCCCATAGGAATGAATGGCAGCTATTCATTTATATCAGAGGTGGGCAACTTGTGGCCCCTCAGATGTTTTGGCCTGTAACTCCCATCATCCCTCACCATTGGCTACGAGGGCTGGGGTTGATGGAAGTTGTAGGCAAAAACATGTGGAGGGCCACAAGTTCCCCACCCCTGACTTATATGGAAGGCATATTTGGAAACACTATTGGGATGGGGCAAGTCCCCACCCACCCCAAACTTCAAAAACTATGTCCCAAGCAATAGTCCATTTACAGGCAGCCCATACATAGACCTAGTCAGGTTTCTTGGTCATGCTATAAGGTGAAAGAATGCTGGAAAAGCATTGTGGACTGGGTAATGTGTATAAAAAATAAGCACAACGAAAGCTCTTAAAGTTTAATCTTGGATATGCTCAGGAGCAAATCATTGAATCTTGCAGTGAAGCTTTCCTATCTCTGACTGAAATCTGAAAATTATGCACCTGGGGACAGGCCTACATAACTTACACCCCAAGGCAGCCCACCAGCAATTTCTGGTGGTCCATCAGGGGCTTGATAAATTTTTGCTGCCTGCCTTGGGGTTGTCAAGTACCTGCAGGTACTCAGCTAGAGGCTTCTGTTCAGCTTGCTGGGTCACCGGTTGTGCAGGCCTGACCAAAATTCACATCTCCGGTGACGATGATTCCACACCGCAGCAAGTTTACCTCATCAGCTAGTCACTCATCAGCCCAACCTTCAAAGAGACAGAACCACTCAACTTCATGGTGCAACCTGTTAGTCCTCACAAGACTTCAGGCTTAAATGCAGCCTTGTGTTCCCCCACCTCCCCACCCCACTTGGGCCCCTGGTATTTTTGTAGCTGAAGAAAGCCACCTGAGAGTGCTAAGGAGAGGAATGCTTTCACCTTAAGGACTGTCCACTTATTCATACGCCTGCCGATGCTTGGTCTCCTAGTTAAAACTCCCCTTTTTCCAAGAGGGAGAAAACACACCAGCATTTCGTATCTCTTTAAAACATGACAAGACAGCCATAATAGCTACTGGGATTGTTAATGTGCCTAGCTGAGTACTATCTGTAACGTTTAGAAATCCACTCCCATTATCCGGATTTCATGCTTTGCTGTAGCTTTACATCAGCCGTCCCCATCCTGATGCCCCCCAGAGGTGCCCTCCTCATCCTTGCTGGGGACGGTGGGAGTTCTAGTCCAAGTACATCTGGATGGCGCCAGGTTGGGAAGGCTGTTTTAAGCGAACCAAAACCTGGACTGGTTCTAATGCCATACATTACCATTGGAGTCTCCCCACAATCCCCAAGCAAAGCCCCTATTTTCTGTCCCTTGCAAATCATTGCCCCTAATTCACCTTTTGAGAATATTTTGTCAAAAATGGAATTATTCTGTACACATTTGTATTCAAATTAGTAACCCTAGATTGATTCCAAACTGGCATCAGAAAATTGAATTACCCCCTCCTCAATCTGAGGAAAATAGCTTGGTTTAATGGGGTTTTATACAGCTCCCTGGCCTGAAGCTAGTTGTAGGACAGGCTAACAGTGGTGTCTGCTGTCCCCACACACCCACTATCTACTGCCTGAGGTAGCTACTCCACTCTGCTTAATGATAGGGCCAGCCCTGTCCTCAGAACTCACTTTTGCATTAATCCTTTAGCTCTCATCCTTAACTGAAATGAACAGTTAGGGTATGTAACTGAGCACATACGTAACTGCATTTACTCACATTAATCCCTTCTTACCCTCTAACCCATTATGCCTCTCTCTCATTCCTCACAGGTCCTCTGTCATGTTCAAAATTTAGACTGTAAAGTGCTTGGGGCAGGGACCTATCACTTCTTTTTCCAGCAATGGACGAATCTAAACACACACACATGCAAAAATCTGCAAATCACAGCTCTGCAACAAGATACCCAAACTGCTATTCTGTAACATGCTTGTGTAAGAACGGCTTGCGTTTTGCTCCTAGTGCTTCCACAGAGTGATGTCTCTTTTAGGCACATTAGTCAATGATAAAGAAATACCCCTGGCAATGTTGGAGAGTATGTCAGGGGTCACTTCAGCAGATGCCAGTAGCTGTTGGAAAGGAGGCTGTGAAAAGTGCCTCCATCATGTTGGTGCTTCAGACCCTCCATTGCTACACAACCTTCCTGCACCCACACAGAGAGGATCCATATGTTTCAAGGCAGATTTAGAAAAGAAAGGGGGGATCTGATAAAATCTGAGTTGAGTGCTTCACGCAAGAAGAGCATTGTTAGGAGCAGGAATGACAGCAAAAAAGGGGATGATAACATATGAGCCTTCCCCAACACTGCAGCGCTTGTTATGGAAACCTTGTTAACAGATGAAAGTGACAGGTGAGGTTCAGCAAAGGTAAAATACCGCACACGTGGCATTATTTCTGCATAGCTGAAGGGGAAGAGCAGCAGTCTGGGTGGGGGAAGGGTCCAGAATGGACAAGTAAAAAGAAGTACTGCAATTTGCTTCTGATGCTTAACTAGGTATGCAAAGGTCGGAAGAAATGGCCATTCCTGAACAAAACCAGCATCATCCTAGAAAATGGTACATAGCTTCTCACTCCCAGTCTCCTCCACTGGGAACAAAGGTCTCCCTAGAAAATGTCTCTGCTTCTGCAAGCCAGGAATCCTGCTACCCCATAGACCTGAACACCGCTCTGAGACCTACTCACTAAAAATGATTGCCATTCATCTCTCCTTAAACAGATGGCAGAAATGAATGTTCTATTTATTGAGCAGATGGGTAGACCAGGCCTTTCCCAACTTGCCCTTCAGAAGGCTTGGACTACAGTTCCCATTATCCCCAGCCAGTGTGGTCCATGATGATGGGAGTTGTAGCCCAACCTATCTGAAGGGCATCAGGTTGGAGTTGGGGAAGGCTGGGATAGACTGACCATACCTGACATAAATGAATTCAAATGTCAGAGACACCTTGGGCAAATTGCTCTCCATCAGCCTTGGTTTGTCACGCCCGACTCCTGTCAGGGCAGAGACAGTCTTTCCCAGAGAAAGAATTGTTCTCTGGGAATAGATGTGTACTCATATTCTCTCTCTCTCACACACACACAAACACACACTCGCACACGCACACGCACACGCACATGCAAACAACTGAGCAAGATTGACCTGGAACCTTTTATAGTCCTCGTCATGCAGTATCACATGACCCTTTCTGGCCTATTGAGTTTGAGAGGCATTCTTGGTGGACTGATGTCCCTGCATTTCCCACTTTTGGCCAGAGAGGGAATGCACAAGCTGAGTCCCGACCTGATGCCACCATTCCACTTCCCAGGCTTAGAACCTGCTGGAGGCTCAAGTCTTAAAACACTTCCTCACCTGTGAAATGGGAATAATAATTTCCTCTTTTACAGAATTGGCAGTGAGAATAAATACAGAAATGTTGCCTGAGAAACTTCCAGTATATGGCAGCCCGTTAAACATTACAAAATGGTCACTTGACACCGGGTATTAAATGATAGTAAAACAACATGCGAATATAAGCATATGATTAATAATAAGCTTCTCCCAAGGGTAAAATTCACCTTAATGCCAGGGATCAGCAAGTTGATGTAATGTCTCAAGTGCCACTTAAATTCTTCTAGAGGATTGAAATGTGACTAAGAAATGCATACGTTTTTCACAGAGCTCTCTGACTTCCACTCCAAATATATCAAAGTGCTTAGCAACCAACTTCATTAATCATGCCCAAAGTGCCAATTTTTAAAATTTGTTTCCTAAATGTCACCTGTGCAAAAAACTTTGTGCACTCTTGTAGCAATATCCAGATGGTCTTATATATATTCTGTATATGCAAATAGGTAATTCTGAACATGAAAAAAACATCTCTCTCATCTCTCTAAATGCCAAACTTCAGATCTAGTAAAGGTGGTCCATATTCAGCAACAGAAGCAGCAGAAACTATATGCCAAGCAGCTACTTTTGTCTCCAAGACAATCAGCGTGTCCTCATGATGAGTTATGTAGCACGTCCAACCTGCAGAAGCTGCTAGAATATTTCCTGACTGCTTGGTTGGGGTTTTGTAGGTCTCTACCTTGTTTTCCTGTTCTAAAAGGGACACAGAAGTTCATCCATGAACATGTGCTTCTCAGGAAATGTGCAATAATTTAATTAAAAATATATATTTTTAAGCAAGTATTACAATCGGCTTCTTTCTCTCTTTCACTAATGAAACTTGGGGCCAAACTACTCTTGATGGTAAACGTGTGGTTTAATACCACAGGAATCTTTTAAAAAATTATAAATAGCCAGTGCAGGGAGATCAGGACTGGGATTTGGGACCACAATGTGAAGGAAGGCAGGATATTTCTCTGGCTCATGGGCTGGATGCAGCCTGCAGCCAACTTCCATCTGGCACATCAAGTCATCAGACTCCCTTGACACTACAGGGCCATACTTGGCTCTTGGGAACTTCCTCTTCCAGTTCATGCACACACACATATGTGTGTGTGTGTGTGTGTGTGTTTGTGTGTGAATATCAGTACATAGTGAGTCCAGAGAAAATGAGAATCAAATTACTACTGAGCTTACAGAGGGAAGGGGGGCAGGGATGAGAGACAGGGAACTGAGAATGATAGGGGGAAAGTAGAGGGGGAAAGTCAAAATGGACAGAGATGGAAAGTTGAGAGTGAGCTATGCAACACTGCAAACTCCGCCTACCGTTGGCTCTCCTTCTGCAGACCATCGGCTGTGGTTCCACCCATTTTCTCTCCAGCCCCCAAGTGACCGTTCTCATGGGGGGGAAAGTTCCCCGCCCCTGATTGAACCCTTTCCTCCTACGCCACAGTTCTGATGACAATGGAAGCTTCCTTCCCAAGGCTAATAGCAGCTTTGGGGGTGGGAGGATTCAATGAGAGGGTGGCGTGGGAAGAAAGCATTGAAAGCATTCTTCTCATACTGTGGTCCCAACCCCTCATGGATGCTATTCATAGATAAAAAGATGCATGCAATGTCAAACCAAGTGTTAAAAGACCCAATTAGTTTGGCCTTTATTAAAGACATGATTAGCTGGGTCATTATTCCCATAAATAGGGCAAAATGCACTGTCTATTCAGGGACAATGTATCCAGGAGCATTTCAAAAAGGTCTTTGGTCCTTGCTTGAATAGCCTTTGCCTCAGCAGTGAAACAACTGGGTTGGGCTTACTGGTGATAATAAATATATATGACAAAATCTAATGATAAAGGTTTTTTTTTTTTACTCTGTATAGTTTAAAATAATACATCTAAACAATAAGAGAGAATACAGTGTTATTGTGCTAAAAAACAAACACCTAACCATACCAAAGATAACCAATACTAAATTAACCAAATGCATTTCGATATACAGTCTTCCTTAGTGGTCTAGTTCAAAGGACATGGTCTAGTGTATAAAAGGTACGCCTAAAAGTGAACAAGCATATGCATGCAGATACTGTATGTAACAGATTTATCACAATTACTACCGTAACACACTACAGTGATTAAACCTGTGAATATAAAAGCAATATTATGTTTTAAGAGCCTTGCATTTTAAGAACAGATCTTATATATTGCTTAGGGTTGTGGGACACTTCCTGTTTTGTTTAGCATTTGCCTCAGACCACCAACCCAACCAACTCATTCTTTCAATCTGCACACAGACATTCGTGCAATAAACAACAACAAAAGCTTGTAGACTAGGTCTGAATGATGCCCAAGGCAGAAATCTCTCAGCTTTGTCCTGTGTAGGAGTACTTTTGCAATAGTTTGTATGAAATATTAAAAATAACACAGTCTGAAGATCTGTTCTTAAAATGCATGACTTTTTGAAATGTTACACTGAAAGCATCCAGGAACATCTCAAGGTCTTTTTAGGCTTTGCTGAATATCATTTGGATATTATCAGAATATTGTTGAAAAGTATAAACAGATGCAGGACGCAGAAGAGAAATGTGCAAATTCTTATAGGCATTCCTCCCATCAGAAAATGAGAAGTCTCAGGGCTGGCCTTCCCATGGGATGTGGTGAATTCCCCGCCTCAGGCAGTGGATCTAGAAGGGCAGAGATCTCACACCCTTCACCAGCATGTGGGAGGGCTGTGTGTCCCACTGCGGTCCCACTCTAGGGAGAGCCCCCTTGTCCTCTCTCCAGAGAGCACACCCCCCCCGCAGTCCAAATGCCTTGCTTTGAGGGGCCCTTCCTCAGAGCAAGGTATTCTGGGTGAAGTAGCCCCAGAGATCGCCTGTGCTGCCATGGCACAGGCGGTCTTCAAGGCCATCTCTCTGTCAATGCCTTGCTCTGAGGGGAGGACCCCTCAGAGTGAGGCATTCAGGAGGAGGCATGCAGCGTCCCTGGGAAGTCACCCTAGAGATTCTACAGTGATGCAGAGGCATCCAGGGTGACATCTCATGACACCAACGGGGGGCACCTGCCAGGATGAAAGTGACCCTGGGGCATGCTGCTTGTAGCCATGCCAGTGTAGGTCCATGGAGAGAGTCAAGTGCCGCTTTCCACCAGGTGCCTCCTTTGGGCCTCTCCCACCTCAGGTGGCGGAGTGTCTCATCTCAGGCAGCAAGCAGGGGGAATCATTGTTTGTTTTTTAAAAAAACATGCTACACTTAGCTATGCTAAAGCTTTGTTGGAATTCTACCCCCTCATTCCGTGTAAGGCATAGATCCCATTGCATCCGAGATACAACAGATACTGCAGGGAACTTCAGGTGCATCCAGTTGCACTTTGAAATGGCGGCTCAACAACACTACAAGAGAGAAGGGTCTTGGAATTGTTGTAGATCACAAGCTGAATATGAGCCAACAATGTGATGTGGCTGCAAAAAAGGCAAATGTTCTTTTGGGCTGCATTAATAGAAGCATAGCTTCCAAATCCCAGGAAATACTAGTTCCCCTCTACTCAGCATTGATTAGGCCTCATTTAGAGTACTGTGTCCAGTTCTGGGCACCACATTTTAAGAAGGATGCAGACAAACTGGAGAGGGTTCAGAGGAGGGCAACAAAGATAATCAGGGGACTGGAAACAAAGCCCTATGAAGAGAGACTGAAAGAACTGGGCATGTTTAGCCTTGAGAAGAGAAGACTGAAGGGAGATATGATAGCGCTCTTCAAGTACTTGAAAAGCTGTCACAGACAGGAAGGCCAGGATCTCTTCTCAATCATCCCTGAGTGCAGGACACGGAATCATGGGCTCAAGTTACAGGAAGCCAGATTCCGGCTGAACATCAGGAAAAACATCCTGACTGTTAGAGCAATACGACAATGGAACCAATGACCTAGGGAGGTGGTGGGCTCTCCCACTGGAGACATTCAAGACGAGGCTGGACAGCCATCTGTCAGGGATGCTCTGACTTGGATTCCTGCACTGAGCAGGGGGTTAGACTCGATGGCCTTGTAGGCCCCTTCCAGCCCTACTATTCTATGATTCTATGGAGCATCTCAAGGCCATTTTCTTGCACACAATCAAACAAACAAACAATTTCTGCTCTTGTTGCCTAGCCATTACTTTTTGTCTAGAAAGGATTAAAGATGGGGGGATCAACAAAGAAAGGAGTAATACTTGGCTGGTTTGGCATTAGATCACATTCAGTTCTGGAAGACATGGTGGAACTTCAGCCTAATGTCCAACTGAAGGGAAAGGGCAGATTACAAGGCATATGTCATCCTTTGTACCAGAGCTAAATAACCCAAGTACAGTTAGAATATACTCACACTCTGGCACTGATTTTACTTATCCTGGGAAGTTTACCTGCAAGACCTAATGTCTAGGGATGTATGAAACCCACTTACCGTTCCAGTTGGGGGCATCTGCAGGGGGGGGGAGGCGATCCGTCCCTCCCCCCGGAATCCTGCCCAGCCGGCTCCGCTCCGCAGCGAGTCTGCAGAGCCGCCAGCTGGGCCTATCTGCAGCTGAACTTCTGTCCGCTGCCGGGCTGCAGCCGCAAATGGTGTCTGGCGTAGGGGATGCCATTTGTGTCCCTGCTCTTGTCGGTGATAGGTTACGTAAATATTTACCTAGCCTATCACCGACAAGAGCAGGGACGCAAATGGCGTCCGCTACGCTGGACACCATTTGCAATTGCGGCCGCAGTCTAGGGCAGCAGATGGATGGCAGCAGCGGATGGACCCAGACTGGCTGGCAGCTGGCAGGGTCCATCCAGAGAGGATTTCGGAGGGGGGGGAGTAGTCTGTTCTGCCACAGACTCTGGGGGGCCAGATTCTAAAGAATCCAGCCTCATTGGAGTCCGTGGCAGATTTCTCCGCCATCCCTACTAATGTCCTTCATTTCCTATTGCCAGAGAAGTGACATCAGGTGTTGGCAAAGGGGACAACAGTGCCACTTATTAAGAGTGATAGGTGACACACACATGCACGCATGCACACACATGCATGCACACACCTCTTATGGTTATGAAAATATCTGCAAACACCTGGACAGTTGTACAAGCCGAAATATTCTTCTCAACCATACACATTTATGTATAGATTATTATTATTATATTTGCTTGATGTAATATTCTACATTCAATATAAACATAAATAAATTGATAAAAATATATAAACTGGACTGATCAGGATCACTTTGTTATCTGTAATTCCATTACATAGGGCTAGGAAAATCAGATGCTTAGTCTCTTCTTTTACTTTGGCTGTATCCAAAATTAGATTTCAGTTGGTAAATGTTAATGAGATGCATCTGTGAATTTATTTTAATGTGGATGTCATAGTATCTGATTTGTATTGTAGATGGGCTTCCTGCTACTTAGGCAGGTGGTGAAATCATTCTGAGTAATATCAGCTTAGGTACATTAATGTTGTGAAACTGCGCATGCTTGCTGTAACATATGTATGTTATATTAATGTATGTGTTTACATTGTTAAGTGAGAACTAGGTAAGATGGAGTTAATAGAAAGTTAGCGAGTGAATGAAAGGTGGGAAGGGCTTGTGTGTGTGTGTGTGTATGTGGAGATTCTGAAGTTTGAAAAGGAGAGAGCTGACAGTTAGTTAGATAGGGCCTTAGGGATTGAAGAAGTTACATCTAGTGAGGGTGCAATCCTATGGAGATAGTCGGACACCTCTGAACTCGGAGGTGACCAACTATCTAATGCAGGGCAGGCAGAGTGTGGAGGAGATCTTCTCTGTGCTTCGGCTACCCAGTATTTGTGGCTGGATGACCAATTTCAGCTGTCTAGCCAAGAGGCACCTTGGAGCGGGAGATGGGAGGCCAGATAGCACATAGGAAAAATTGTTCCAGTGCTTCCAACATCCCATCCCCTCCCCACCCCCAGGAACACCGCCTTTTCCCCCACTCCGCACTGCTCTTACGAGCGTGGAGCCAGGGACAAAATACGCTGCCTATGAGGCGGCAGGGGAGGGGGAGGGGAGGGGGTGTTCTGGGAACCAACCTCGGCGCATTGGCTCCGAGCTTGGTTCCCAGAAAACAAAAAATCCTATGGCCATCTAGCCACTGTCTAGCAGCCATAGGATTGCGCCTTGAGTGGGGTTTTGAGAATAAGATTTAGAATGGGTAGAGTAGGTAGGTAGATTAAGACCAAGCATAGATAGATTAATAATATACATAACTCTTCTTTTATTAAATCAATTTTTATTTGTTTGTTTTTAACTACAAAATCCCACGTGTTAATTTGTCTTATTGCACTACCATTAAAAAGCATATTTCCTTGTCACTTCTCCTGTATTGGGTAGAGGGAGCCAATTAGGCATATTAGGTGTCTCTTTAACCCAGAGAGTAAAAGGGGCTGAAGCTTGGTGTGTCAGTGGAGACAACTGACCAAGCCGAGGCAGACTTCCTGTGGGAGTTTTTTTCTCAGTCTCATTGGGTAGAAGTAGAACCCAGGGCAAGAGCGTCACACTTGCCTTTTAGGCTCTGCTGTAAGACTAAATGTGTTGTTTGCAGCAAAGAACACAGAGTGATCTGCAGCACCTTAAAGTTTAATTTATTGTAATATGAGCTTTCAGAAGGCTAGTTTGGACATGCATGTTCACCATTTGATGACTCCACCATCACATGAGGATGTCCATGTGTGAATGAGTGATTAAACACAAAACTTTCATATCCTCTCACCTTCCCTCAGGAAGAAAAGAAAGGTTCCTCCTGTGCAAGCTCCAGGTCATTACTGACCCCTAGAGGGACGCCGCTTACGCTGGCGTTTTCGTGGCAGACGATAGCGGGGTGGTTTGCCATTGCTCAAACACAATGTTTATTTATGGAGTTGGCTTCAGATTATCAAGCATAGAACAGGGCTTACAAGCATGTGTGAAATAGGCCTCAAACACACACTCATGCATCTGATGACGTTAACTCCTGTTTATGAACGCTCATGCTGCAAGAAAGTAGTTACATTTGGTGCATATATGAAGTCCAAGCTAGCCTGGTTACCAGATTAGCAGCCTTTTGAGAGTGAATGCCAGATGCCAGTTAATGGTAATGGTAAGACCACTGCCGTCCAGGACTGGATCGTGGGTTTCTGGCTTGTATCACAGAAATCTGGTTAGACAGCGTGGGAGGGTTAATATGGACCAGCTTTGCCCACAAGGAAAAGGATCTAACGGTGTGCTCCTGCAGTGCTATTGACGTTGTGCTAGCAGAAACCAGTGCATGCGCAATGTAACTAGAGCAATGGGGAAAAGTGGCGATTTGGTGCCAAAATTCAGTGGCGCCGAATTCTTCATGCAGCAACAGCCTAGTCTCAGGAAGTGGGGAAGGGTGCTCACAGCGGCCTTGTATGATTCTATCTCCCTGTCCAACAATCATCTAATTTCAAGTGCTTGTACCCAATGTTGGGTGCATGGTGCAGAGCTGGGGTGCTGCTGATATCGTTGTTGTTGTTGTTATTTTCATTTCACCGCCCCATAGCCGAAGCTCTCTGGGTGGTTTACAAAAGTTAAAACATTAAAATACAATGTACAAAGTTTAAAAACCATTTACATAAAAGCATACAGACAATATATACAAACAACATATAACTAAAAACAACGTTGAACTAAAAACATTTTTTTAAAAACCAACAATAAAACAACACAGCTTAAAAACAGTATACAAAAGTCAGCGAAAGGAACAGGAGTTCTAAAAAGGGAAGGCCTACTGGAATAATGGAGTCTTTAATGCCTGTTTAAAAACCTTCAAAATGGTCAGCAGGCACATTTCAACCGGCAAGTCATTCCACCATTGAGGGGTGGCAAAGGAAAAAGCCCTCTTGCATGTGGCTGCCAATCTCACATTAGGCAGCCACAGCAGAGAACCCTCAGAAGACCTTAGGTGGCGGACTGGGATGTAGGGATGTACGGATCCCCTTACCTGGGGTCCGTGAGGGGATCCGCAGGCAGGGGGAGGTGATCTGGTCCTCCCCCCAGAATCCTCCCCGGCCGGCTCTGCTCCGCAGGGAGTCCACGGAGCCGCTGGCTGACTCCAGCCGCTGCTGGATTTCCAGCCGCGGCCGGTCTGCGTACGCAAATTGCGTCCAGTGTAGGGGACGCCATTTGCGTCCTTGCCATTGGCCGTGATTGGCTATGTAAATATTTATGTAGCCAATCACGGCCAATGGCAGGGATGCAAATGACGTCCGCTACGCCATTTGCGTCCCTGCTCTTTGCAGTGATAGGCTACATAAATATTTACGTAGCCAGTCATGGCCAACAGCGGGGACGCAAATGGCATCCGCTACACTGGACATCATTTTGTTCCACAGCTCGGCAGCGGATGAAGACAGCGACCCAGACCAGCCGACGCCACGTAGGTTCCGTCCCGGGGGGGATTTCGGGGGGTGGGAGGGGGTTAGTCCGTTCTGCCACGGACTCCGGGGGGGCGGATTCCAAAGAATCCGGCCTCATTGGAGTCCGTGGCGGATGTAGGGGAGTGGGCGCACCCTAAGGTACCTTGGACCTAGACCATGCAAGGCTTTAAAGGTAAGAACCAGCACTTTATATTTTGCTCGGAAACAAATTGCCAGCTAGTCTAAAGATTTTAAAACCGATGTAATATGGTCTCCATGGGATGTCCCAGAGACCAACTGGGCTGCCATGGTTTATACCAGTTGAAGTTTCTGAACTAAATATACAGGCAGCCCCAAGTACAGCACACTGCAGAAATCAAGCCTAGAAGTTACTAGCATGTGCACCACCATTACCAGGTCCACATGTTCCAGGAATGGGCATAGCTGGCGTATCAGCCAAAGTTGATAACAGGTACTTCTCACCGTTGCATCTACCTGGGGTGCCAGGAGCAGGATTGGGTCAAGAAGCACCCCCAACCTATGAACTTGCTCCTTCAGGGGGAGTGCAACCCCATCCAGAACTAGTTGACATACCTCAATACCTGAATTAGGAGCCTTCACAATGAGCACCTCTGTCTTGCCCGGTTGCAACTTCAGCTTGTTCTCCCTCATCCAGCCCATTACCGACTTCAGGCAGTCATTCAGAGGAATCATACATTCCTTGGATAAAGATGCTAAGGAGAAATAGATTTGGGTGTCATCAGCATACTGATAACACTCAGCCCCAAACCTCCTGATGATCTCTCTCAGCGGTTTCCTATAGATATTGAACAGCATTGGGGATAGAATGGAGCCCTGAGGGAGCTCCACATAATAGTTCCTGTTTTGAGGAATAACAATCCCCGAGCGACACCATCTGGAACCATCCTGAGAGAAAGGAGTGGAACCACTGCAGAGCAGTGCCCCCAACCCCCAACTCCCTTAGGTGATCCAGAAGGATACCATGGTCAATGGTATTGAATGCCACTGAGAGGTCTAAAAGAATCAACAGGGATGCACTCCCCCTATCAATTCCCAGGCGAAGATCATCTCCCAAGGCAACCATGGCAGTCTCAACTCTGTCTCCTGCTCTGAAATGGGTTTGAAGTGGGTCCAGGTAGTCAGACTGCTTGGAGTTGAATGGACACCGCCTTCTTGATTACCTTGCCCCAAAATGGTAAATTACTTACTGGCCTATAATTCTTGAAGTCTAGGGGGTCAATGGAAGGCTTCGTCAGAAGCTGTCTAACAATTGCTTCTTTCAGACGCCATGGAAAATTACCTTCCCTTAGGGAGGCGTTGATAATATTCACCAAAATTGCTTTACCATCTCCCCTCCCTGGACTACAAGCCAGGATGGGCAGGGAACGAGAGGGCAAGTTGTCTTTTTGACCAAACCAAGCAGCTTGTCCACATCATCAGGAGCCACAATCTGAAAATGATCTAGTTTAATCATGCAAACAGAGTTGCTGGACACTCCACTGTTGATTTCTGTCCCCATGACAGCGTCCAAGTCAGCTCATATCCAAGAGATTTTATCCGTGAAAAACTCATTAAAGGAGTCACAGTGAGCTACAGAAGGCTCTAAGATTGGATTTGGGGGAGGAGGGCTGACTCAGCTCCCTAACTGCCCTGAACAGCTCCGCTGGGCGCGAGTTTGCAGACGCGATACGTGTAGAAAGCTCTCTTCACTGCATGGATCGCCACGTCACAGGTCTTCAAATGATCCCTATGACGTGTCTTGTCGGATTCAAGTCAAGTTTTCCACCATCAGCAGAATATTGGTGGGCTCCACCCTCCCCATTTCCTAAAAGTATCCCTGCAGGGCTTGACCAAGTTGGTACTAGAATATCCCATGCCGGTGGTTTGGAGGACAATATGAAGTTAATTGTTCAAGTTTTATTGGTGTGACTGTTTGACTCTCTATGATAATGCTTACTTTTTTAAGCCGCTTATTATTTGGATTTTTTTTAAATCTCCGTTATGTTATGTTTTACATATTACCTGGACCCCTTAGAAACAGATGCAAAGGGTTGTGCTGGAGTTCATACTGAAACACAGAATTGTGTCGTGACCACGCGTATCCAATATCCTTCTCCTGTCTCGGGGCATCTCTACACCAGCCTAAAATCCTGCATTTAAAACGGGGCTTTCTGCTTCCGTTTTAAATGCAGGATCACAACTGACTCCCTTTACACGCACTTCCTTCCCCCCCTTCCCCCCTCCTCCTTCCCATAGCTGAGTCTTCCATTATCTTTCATTGATCTCACTCCTCTTCTTCCCGCTTTTCCTCTTTTCACGGAAGGAACTCAAGCAGAACACAATGGGGTAATTTGATAGCTCATTATCTACGATCTATTTAAAAATGGAACAAAGGGCATTTAGTGCAGGAGGGACATGGCGTCATGTAAAGAGCCTGCAAACTTCCATGAAGATTGTGATTGTATTGTTATATTGTGGTTTTAATGTTCTATATATTTTAAATTGTTTTATTGTGTGTTGTTTGGTTTTAGTTTTTGTGAACCGCCCAGAGAGCTTCGGCTATTGGGCGGTATAGAAATGAAATAAATAAATAAATAAATGAAGGAGCAATCTCAATTGCAGGATAAAAGGGTGAAGGAGCCCTCAGTGCTGTTGAGCGGAGTTAAAAACAAAATGAATCTTGCAAAGAGAATGGCAGAGAGGCCAGTACTTAAAGCAAAGCCTCCATTTTGCTTGGCCAGTGATAAAGATGCCCAAATATATCTAGGGTGGCCATGTCTCCTCTTTTACAAAGGACAGTCCTCTGTTTGAAGGTCTTCCAGAGGACTGTCCTCTATTTGAAGGTGTCCTCTATTTGAAGGTCTGCCCTTTCCAATTCCAGCATAAAGATAATGAACCATAAGAACTGTTTCCCATCAACAGTTAGCAGCTGGACAACAAACTAAAAACACAGGCACACAGATCACCTAGTCACAGTCTTCTGAAGTATGGTGAGATTTACTGTATTTCCATTTAGATTATAATCATTATTTCTAAATTTGCATCTATACCTATAAATTAGCATATGCAAATTCTATGTAGATGTGTGCCTTCTTTTATCTTCTTTTTGGGTGATGAGATTCATAAGTGGCCGCCCTAAATATATCACTTGCTGTTGAGGGAAGGCGGGAGTTATAGGACTTTTTTTTGTCTAAATATAGATAGGCTTGTGCCCTTATTCACACAACCTGGCTTTTCTGGGATTAGGGAGGGAGGGCTGCTGCTGGTGGCAATATTTCTGGGCGTGGAGAAGTTATACACCCACAAGATGGTTCTAGAAGGCAGCTAGTTGCAGAGAAGTAGGGGATGCTTCCAGACAGAGGGCTCCTACTGCTAACCCTCAAAAGGCACTGCGGAGCTATTCCATCTTCTCTTCTTTAACAGGTTTTCCATGATAACAGAAAAGACAAAAGAAGTGGTAGGAAAGCACGGGAGGGCTACAAATGGAGGATGTCGTAATCTGGACCCATCATAAAATTCTATGAACGAGGCAATGGGATTGCACGATAAAAGTCTTGTCTGGAAGCACCTGTAGAGAAAGGAAGGATCTAGGGTGGGCCGAAGTGCATACTGGGTCACTGAGGGGAAGAGGACAAGGCTTGGAGAACATGGTGCTCTCCAAAAAGACAACAAGGGGAGGAGCTGCTGGATTATGAGCACTCAGATATCCCCGGGTCGTGCACTATTTTGTTACTGTAGGTTTAAGGTGGATTAATTAGGGCTATTTTATGGCATGACTGGTTTGTTTCTATAGTGGTTTTGTTTTTGTTTTTAATGTGTTTTGATAGTGTATTGTTATAGAATGGATTGGCATATGGCCCAGAATGGCCTGTGGATACTTTCCCAGGAAATAGTAGGACCTTCCTTGAACAGTCTGAGCAGGGTAAGTAGCATACCTTCCCCCACTTCCCCAACACCAGCCAAGGAAATGTCATCTAGATTCAGTGGAGGCTGGTGGCTCCAATGTCAGTGGGGTGATAAATCCACTCCGGGTTTGGATAGTTCCTTTAGAATTCTGACTGGTTCTGACTGAAACCCAGAGCAGATTCACTGTCCCACTGACATTGGAGCCACCAGTCTCCACTGTCTAGATCTGTTTGTGAAGAACAGAAGCTGAATTTTTGGGACACACTGAGAAAGAAAGACAGGGCAAGAGCTAGTATCGAGTTCTGTAAAGGGGGGTTTCCTCTATGGGAAATTTGATGTGGGGCAATAGATTTGCTGTTTGTACAAGTGCAATGCTGTCTGCCTCCCTCTATGCTCAACCTAGGGAGAGGGCCTTCTCTGTGGTGGCCCCCATTCTGTGGAACTCCCTCCCTAGAGAACTCCGCCATGCCCCCTCTTTAATGAGCTTCCGCCGCACATTAAAAATGTGGTTGTTCAGGCAGGCATTTGGGATAGGGTATTTTTAGAAATATGGTTTTACTATAGAATTTTATTGTTTTAAACGGTTCTATTATACACTCTGTACATCGCCCAGAGTGGGTGGGTGACCAGCCAGATGGGCAATTAATAAATTTAATAAAATAAATAAATAAATAAATAACTTGTATATTTGTAAACTCAAGCATTACAAAACTCCATAAGCCTTAAGTGATTTCTCCTCCAAAGGAACCAAACCTAGTTAAGTGCCTCTCCTGGAATTTCTTACTAAGGGGGGAGCACATACGAATGTGTTATTTTGATTGGAAGCCACATTGAGCATGGTGAAACAGGAGAAATTTCAAGAGGTGTAGCTAACAATTAAGAGTCACTAGGGAGATACATATAACAAAGTATTTTTGCATGCCCTCTTAACATTTCACAGATGAAAACAGGAACACTTTTGTAGTCTCCAAGGACCACATCCTTAATCCCTCCACCCACTCCCCACCATTACACATTGCTGAAGACACTCTGCCTCTGTATGTTGTATCCTTGTACTCGGCAAGAGTCCTGCTTCGGAGCAGGCTATACCAGTACACTGACCATAACACTAAAACACACACACATACTCAAGAGCATTTCACAGAATGCTAAATCAGGTAATGGATCTGCTTGCATTTATTAAATAACTGCTGTAATTCAACATTTTGCAACGTTTATTATTTGGATAGGCAGTCAAGAGACGTGATGGTGGTGGAAGGGAATAAGTGCACTTGCATTTTTGTGTCCACATATGCATGTGCATTAAAAATTAAGATTCATCTACCCTCCTACTCTGAGTTTAACTTCTAGGGACTCCAGGTTAGTGCACTAACAAACAAACAAACAAACAAACAAAAATTAAAGGTATCCCTAGTTTATTACCAGAGGCAGATAGTAGAAAACAGGTAAGACCTGTAGTAAAGAGGGACTGTTGGACTACTTTGTTGTTGTTAACTATGTCTGTGTATCCTCTTCTGTTCTGTATCACTTCTGGTCTCTTTGGCTCTGTTATTGCTATGTTGTGTCATTCCTTGCCATTGCTCACTTGGCCTGGGTGTTGGTGGCGAGTCATTTATCCTGTCTGCTTTCTTCATCCTCTTACTTGGCAAATATATATATATCTTCTATAAAATATATATATAAATATATATTTATCTTCTAAATAAAACATAAGGAAGGCCAACAGTCAAGCACACATGCAGTTGATCTCACACAACCAGTGATCTTGTCCGCAGCTCAGGCTGTACGAATTGAAAGGTATCCACTACAATGGGACAGGCAGGCACCAAAGATGCATAGTTAGGATCTGCTGTAATTGGGGAATCAAAGTCAGAACAGATGCAGGTCACTGTATTAGCAAAGTGGCTAGAAATATGTCACATCCTAAACCATCTAGATCAAGGATGGGTAGAAGGTAAATCTCCAAATATTTTGGACTTCAACTCCCAGCATTCCTGACCATTGGCCATGGTGGCAGAGGTTTTGAGGAGCTGAAGTCCTACCTTCTGCCCACCCCTGGTCTAGATGACAAGTTTCCCCCAACTTACAGTGGGAAGCATCTCAAGGAAGAGTTACAAGGTATCATGGAGGTTTTGAGCTAAAGTAAGTGTATGTGCTACCTGCACTAATCCTGCTACTGCCCAGCTTTCCATATGGACCAACAGGGATCAGCACAGGGATCAACAGTCTAGGAATCTGAAAATATCTCTGATTTTCTGCTCCCAGTTTACTTTCATGGATAGGTGTCCAAAGCAAGCAAGTGTTCTGTGAAGAAGTTTGGGGTCCAAAAAACCATAAAAGAGACAGAACCTGTGTGCAAGATGCTACACAGCTCAATTGATTCAAATCAGCATTACAAATATGGTTTGCACAAAAATCATGCAGATTAGTATGAGGATTGGGCTTTTGCATGGGGAAACAGTGAGAAATTATCAGGCGATGCATTTTCCCCAGCACAGAGAACAAAACTTTTCATGCTAATATCTGCCCATAAATTAGCAACAAAGACTGTTCCACATGCAATGAACAACAACAATTCAGGACGTATTGTGACCCTCATATCCACGAAGCAATGGCATGCCCTCTTTTGAGGATAACTGTTCAAAACATATGATGCCAGTATTCAGGGAGGAGGAATTTTCCATGGAGGGGGAAAAATGGGAAGGTTGTGTACATCCCTAGCACAGGCTCTGTGTGGCATGCCTGATTCAAAGTGCCTGAGACTGGTAAAATTGTACCTGGAAGCCCCCCCCCCATATGTCTATCGCTTGCAAGCAACAGTTTCCACCTGGTTACGCCTGCAGGATATGTGGAAAGAAGATATCCAGACATAAGAAGGGAAGGACAAATAGAAGTGTACATGACAGTTATGATTCCTTGTGATGTTAGGAAAAGAACAGATAGCCCAGAGCAGCAAGCAGCAGCTAAGACATTCAAAAGGTCAGTGGAAAAAGCTAAGCAAAGCTGGTAGATGATGTTCTTTAAATGTAGGAGGAGCAGTAGATTACAAGCATTTTAGATTAAAAGTAGATTTTTTAAAGTAGATTAAAAGTAATTTAAAGTATGTAGTCCATGGTGATTCATGACTCCCAAAAGTAGAGACACGAGAAGTTTATTTGCCCTGCCGAGCCACTCCTGCTAGCAGAAGCTGGCCATTCAGTGCTAGCAGAACCTGACATCCTTGGCCTTCACTGCAGAAGATGCAGGGCAGATACTCACGCCTGAACTGATTCTCCCAGGAATGAAATCTGAAGAACAGAGGCAAATTGTGGTGACAAAAGAGAAAGTTCTAGGCCTTACTGACAAATTGAAAATTAGCTGGTTATAATACTGCTGGAGGATGGCTCTTGTATTAAAGCAGGGTGTGGGGAGCTTCTGTTTCATCCAATGCACTCTTTCAATACACATATTCTTGGATATGTATACGGTAAACTACATTCTGCTGTGCATCCCCATTCAACTCCAAGGAGCAGTTGGGATGGAAGGCCGCTCAGAATTTTAATAATAATAATAATAATAATAATAATAATAATAATAATAATAATAATGGCTGCTTGCCATGCATTATTCAAGTGCTGCATTATTCCAACCCCCCAAATAGGCAATGCACTGATTTATTTACACAGAGGGTGCTGTAACGGGATGAAATTCATGAACTGCGGCTTGGCTCACACAATTTGCTAACCATAGCAAGCCAGACTGCATTAAATATATTTGCATAACATAGGCAAAAACGTGAAGCATTACAGATGTAACAAAACATCCTTCCCATTTTTGCATTGCTCTAGAACAACGGCTTGGCAAAAGGCATCCAAGTACAAAAGAAGTTGATGGTTGCTTGCTACTGCTTTTGTTATACTGTTGTAAAGCTACAAAACTGCCTGAAACACTTTCCATGTGATAAATATAAGAGGAACTGATTAGGTCATAGCTGAATAGGGTAGCCTATTGTGTGTGAATGGTGGTGGTTGTTTTTAAGCTACAGCGTTCTGCTTCCTTCTTTGTTGCACAATCCTTTCCTAAACTTAAAGCAAGTCTGCATTTTGTTTTTAAATCCTTCGGTTAATGCAGCAATTTTCAAATTTTCTGCCTTCAGAGAGAACACTTTTGCATTGATTTCTCTGCTGAAGAACTCCTGAGCATATGACTTGGATCCTGTCTTTACAGAAGTTCCAAAGAGATGTTCCAAGGCAGTGGTGTTGAACCTCTTTCAGCCCAAGGGCCAAATTCCATTCCAGAGAAGCTCGCGGGGGCTGCATTCCAAGGGTGGAGGTGGCTGAAGGCAAAAGGGGAGGGGCCAAGGGGGCAGAGCCAAAGGCCAAAACCTCCAGCGTATTATAGCTCTTACTGTCAGTAACTAAGCCTTAGGAGAGTCATTTCAACCCATTAGAATGGGCGGCGGCAGGGGGAGGGGAACCATGCAAAAGCCAGGAAACCACCAAAACATTGGTGGTTTGGGGAAAGGGGTGGGACCACGGGAAGGAGGAACAGGCATCTGGGGAATCCAGATGGCTGGATTGGGACTCCAGGTGAGCTGGATTGGGACCCTGGAACAGAGGCTCTGCACCCCCATCCTAGGGCATCCATTCAGTTCACATAGGACAGTGTCCCAGCCTACTGGGCCTCACCATGGCCCTGTGTTGACAGAGAGAGAACTCTGAAACACACCTCATGCTTCCCTACTTTTCCTTCATTTAGACACAATATCAGCACAAGAGACAGCATAGGAAAATTAAATAAGGTACAAATAACCATGCAGTTCACCATATGTATGACAAGAAGGCATTTTAAGTTGGGGTTGGATGCATACTTTTCTCTTCAGGAATTTCGATACATGAGTGGAAAGGAAGCAAACAGTGACAAAGTTAACACGGTGACATCTAAATTCTCAGATCTGATCTATAATCTTATAGGGTTGGAAGGGACTTCGGGGTCATCTAGCCCAACCTTGTGCTCACTGAAGGACCTACATTGCAGGATGCAGCCACAGCATCCCTAAGAGGTGGCTGTCCAGCTTCTACTTAAATATCTCCAGCGAAGGAGACATTTAAGTAAATCATCTTCTGAGGCAGTCTGCTCCACGGTCAAACAGCTCTTACCATTAGGAAGTTTCTCCTAAAGGTTAGCTGATATCTGCTTCCCTGCAATTTCTTCCCACTTGTTCTGGTCCTGGTCTCTACAGCAAGAGAGAATGAGTCTGCCCTATCTTCTGCATGATATGCCTTCAATATTTGAAGACAACCATCATTTCTCCCATTAATTTTATGGACATAATTATAATCTATGCCTTATTAACCCAATCTCTGTAAGGAAGGAAGGGCAGAACTCTTACATCTGCTTGCTATTTTAGCTAAATGCTAAAAACAGGCCTTTATGAGGGTTTAGGAGTTTGTGGGTCTCTATTATGCGCAATAGGACAAACTTTGAGTCCCTTGTCATCATACAATTTACATTGTCTCCATGTTTCATTAACACCATATTTCAAATGTTCTTGCTGTGGCATCTTCTGGGTTCATAAACCAGCATATGCTCTATTGCCTGATAATGGGGATTCCTATTCGTTAGCCAGTATAACCTCTTCTCACTGTAAGCCAGTAGGTTCTTCTAAACAGGAGTGATTACCCTCTTTCAGCCCAAGGGTCAAATTCAATTATGAAGAAGCTCTGGAGGGGCCACATTCCAGTGGTGGGTGGGGCCAAAGGAAAAAGGGGTGGGCCAAATATACCAGCATATTTTAACTTAAGCTCTTATACTGCCTGTAACTAAGCCTTAGGAGAGGGATTTCAACCTTTCGGAATGGGGGAAAAACTGCACAAAACCTGGCAAACCACGAAAAAAAAATCCGTGGTTGCGAAAAAGGGGTTGGCCTTCTGAGAAACCCCAGAGGGTTGGATTGGGACTGCAATTAAGCTGGATTTTGCCTGCAGACCTGAAGTTCGTCTCATATCCCAAATGTTTTGCACAATAATTTAGAACTTTGGGAAATTGCAGGAAAGGGCCAGTAGGCAAACACATGACTGACTCATGCCTTCAATTGGCGTCACTTCCCTGTAACTTCCAAACCTGCCCTTTATAAAACAGAAGTCTTGATCCCATGAGCTTCATTAACAGAGATGGCTGAGAATGCATTACAGAGCCTGAGAATTCATAAGTAACCCACAAAAGAAATAACAGATCAAAAGAACCCTTCTTCAGGGAGAATTGGGTAATCCAGATCACACCGGGTAATTCTGACCATACAAAAAGGAAGAGAGACCTCCAACTGCCTTCTTCAACTTCAAGAAAAGAAACATTTTAAAGTCACAAAATGATCTTATGTCTCTTTGATTTTCACTTGAATTGCAATCTAAGAATTAGAGGGTTTAAAAAAAAGAGGGGGGAAAAGATGCTTGATCTTAACCCAGGGCAGAAATATAAATAAACTGTCAAGCACTGCAGCAGCATAGCCAAAAGTTTTCACTATTTCATTTAGTTGCTGAGGTTTGCACATATTAGAAAACTTTCAAAGTTCAAATTAGCACTTTAAGCAACCCCCCCCCCCATGTTCATGATATAGGGGGCAAATGCTGTTTTTTTATATATGGGATGCTTTTGTTTCAAACTAGAGGCTTACAGCATGGATCACATCCTGGGTTGAGTCACAGATGGAGGTACTGGTCTTTCTCGGGGTGGTGGCCGTAGTAGGATTGCAAAAAAGCACATTAGCAATAATTCATATTAACTAATTCACATTAGTGCATTTGCACAGATGCGCAAGTGATGTCACTTGATGACTCTCAACTTTACATTTGAACAGACTCCATTCTGCTTCTGATATTTGCACCATCCATGCAATACTCCACTTGGTACTGCATAGGAATGTCGGAGAAATCTGCAACACATTCAGATTTGCTCAAATTTCTATGAATCTGACCTGTGGATTCCACAGCAGACCAACGTTTTCCATGTCACGCAGATTCCACAGACTTGTAGACTAGTTTTTCGGGGTGGGGGGATTGCATGAATACACATTAGCACTAATTCATATTAACTAATTCACATTAGTGCATTTGCGCAAATGTGCATTAGCACTAATGCACACTTGCACTAATACGCTAATGAGAATTAGTGGTAAGGCAAATTAATACTAGTAGAATTAAATTCCGGTAACAAAAAATGCTATTCCATCAATAAGCGGATGACGGAACAAAAGACGCCTGACAATCCATGACACATAGATGGAACAGATCTAATTAAATCCATACATCCCTAGTAGCGCCGTCATCAAAAGGCAAGTGTATGTGCAAACAAAGTCACTATCCTTCAGATCACCTAAGTTCCACTGGTCGTATCTCCCAGAAAAATCTTATTCTATAGCCCTACAAAGCTGACTTACACAAAGTCAGACCATTGGTTCATCTGATGCAGTATTTATTCTGACTCTCCAGGGTCTTCAGCAGGGGTCTTTCCCCTCATTTACCTAATTCTTTTTGAAATGGAAATTCCAGGGATTGAACCTCACACCTTCAGCGTGGAAGGCAGGTGCCCTGCTGTTGAGCTATGTTGTTGTTGTTGTTGTTGTTGTTCAGTCGTTCAGTCGTGTCCGACTCTTCGTGACCCCATGGACCATAGCACGCCAGGCCTTCCTGTCCTGCGCTCTCTCCCGGAGCGTGCTCAAGTTCATATTCATTGTATCCGTGATGCTATCTAGCCATCTCATCCTCTGCTGTCCCCTTCTCCTTTTGCCTTCAGTCTTTCCCAGCATCAGGGTCTTTTCCAGGGAGTTTTCTCTTTGCATTAGGTGGCCAAAATATTGGAGCTTCAGCTTCAGGATCTGTCCTTCCAATGAGCAGTCAGGGTTGATTTCCTTTAGGATGGACTGATTTGACCTCCTTGCAGTCCAGGGGACTCGTAAGAGTCTTCTCCAGCACCACAGTTCGAAAGCATCAATTCTTCGGCGCTCAGCCTTCCTTATAGTCCAGCTCTCACAGCCATACATTACTACTGGGAAAACCATAGCTTTGATTAGACGGACCTTTGTCGGCAAGGTGATGTCTCTGCTTCTTACTATGCTGTCTAGGTTGGCCATAGCTTTCCTCCCAAGGAGCAAGCGTCTTTTAATTTCATGGCTACAGTCACCATCTGCGGTGATCTTGGAGCCCAAGACAGTAAAATCTGTCACTGCTTCCATTTCTTCCCCTTCTATATGCCAGGAAGTGATAGGGCCAGATGCCATGATCTTAGTTTTTTTAATGTTGAGTTTCAAACCAGCTTTTGCACTCTCCTCTTTCACCCTTAACAAGAGGCTCTTGAGATCCTCTTCGCTTTCTGCCATTAGGGTGGTATCGTCTGCATATCGGAGGTTGTTGATAATTCTCCTGGCAATCTTAATTCTGACCTCTGATTCATCCAATCCGGCATTTCTCATGATGTACTCTGCATATAAGTTAAATAAGCAGGGCGACAATATGCAGCCTTGTCATACTCCTTTCCCAATTTTGAACCAATCGGTTGTTCCATGTCTGGTTCTTACTGTTGCTTCTTGACCCTCGTACAGGTTTCTCAGGAGACAGGTAAGGTGGTCTGGTACTCCCATCACTTTAAGAATTTGCCACAGTTTGTTGTGATCCACACAATCAAAGGCTTTAGCGTAGTCAATGAAGCAGAAATAGACGTTTTTCTGGAATTCTCTTGCTTTCTCCATGATGCAGCGAATGTTGGCGATTTGATCTCTAGTTCCTCTGCCTCTTCTAAACCCAGCTTGTACTTCTGGTAGTTCTCGGTTCGCATACTGCTGAAGCCTAGCTTGTAGGATTTTGAGCATCACCTTGCTGGCATCTGAAATGAGCGCAATTGTGCGGTAGTTTGAACACTCTTTGGCGTTGCCCTTCTTTGGAATTGGAATGTAAACTGACCTTTTCCAGTCTTGTGGCCACTGTTGAGTGTTCCAGATTTGTTGGCATATTGAATGCAGCACTTTAACAGCATCATCTTTTAGGATTTTAAATAGCTCAGCTGGGAGACTGTCATCTCCGCTAGCTTTGTTGTTACTAATGCTTCCTAAGGCCCACTTGACTTCACTCTCGAGGATGTCCGGCTCAAGTTCAGTGACCGCACTATCATGGCTATCAGGGACATTAAGATCTTTCCTGTATAGTTCTTCTGTGTATTCTTGCCACCTCTTCTTAATCTCATCTGCTTCTGTTAGGTCCCTGCCTTCTTTGTCCTTGATCATGCCCGTCTTTGCACAAAACGTACCCTTGAGATCTCCAATTTTCTTGAAGAGATCTCTAGTCTTTCCCATTCTGTTGTTTTCCTCGATTTCTTTGCATTGTTCATTTAAGAAGACCTTCTTGTCTCTCCTTGCTATTCTCTGGAACTCTGCATTCAGTTGGGTATATCTTCCCCTTTCTCCCTTGCTTTTCGCTTCCCTTCTTTCCTCAGCTACTTGTAAAGCCTCATCAGACAGCCACTTTGCTTTCTTGCATTTCTTTTTCTTTGGGACGGATTTCGTTGCTGCCTCCTGAACAATGTTACGGACCTCCGTCCATAGTTCCTCAGGCACTCTGTCTATCAGGTCTAATCCCTGAAATCTATTCCTCACCTCCACTGTATATTCATCAGGGATATGATTTAGGTCATACCTGAACGGTTTAGTGGTTTTCCCGACGTTCTTCAATTTAAGCCAAAATTTTGCAACAAGCAGCTCATGATCTGAGCCACAGTCAGCTCCAGGTCTTGTTTTTACTGACTGTATACAGCTTCTCCATCTTTGGCTGCAAAGGACATAATCAATCTGATTTCGATATTGACCATCTGGTGACGTCCATGTGTAGAGTCGCCTCTTGTGCTGTTGGAAAGGAGTGTTTGCTATGATCAGCATGTTCTCTTGGCAAAACTCTGTTAGCTTTTGTCCTACTTCATTTTGTACACCAAGGCCATGCCTGCCTGTTATCCCGGTGATTTCTTGACTTCCTACTTTAGCATTCCAATCCCCTATGATGAAGAGGACATCTTTTTTTGGTGTTAGTTCTAGAAGGTGTTGTAGGTCTTCATAGAACCGATCAACCTCAGCTTCTTCGGCCTCCGTGGTTGGGGCATAGACTTGAATTACTGTGATGTTGAATGGTTTGCCTTGGATTCGTACTGAGATCATTCTATCATTTTTAAGATTGTACCCCAGTACTGCTTTTCCCACCCTTTTGTTGACTATGAGTGCTACTCCATTTCTTCTAAGGGATTCTTGCCCACAATAGTAGATATGATGGTCACCTGAATTAAATTTGCCCATGCCTGTCCATTTTAGTTCGCTGATTCCCAAGATGTCGATGTTCAATCTTGCCATCTCATGTTTGACCACCTCCAGCTTACCTTGATTCATTGATCTGACATTCCAGGTTCCTAAACAATATTGTTCTTTACAGCATCGGATTTTCTTTTCACCGCCAGACACATCCACAGCTGAGTGTCCTTTCAGGTTTGGCCCAGCCGCTTCACTCTTTCTGGCGCTACTTGGAAATACCCTCTGCTCTTCCCCAGTAGCATATTGGACACCTTCCGACCTGAGGGGCTCATCTTCCGGCATCATCTCTTTTAGCCTTGTGATACGTTCCATGGGGTTTTCTTGGCAAGAATACTGGAGTGGGTTGCCATTTCCTTCTCCAGTGGACCACATTTTGTCAGAACTCTCTGCCATGACCTGTCCGTCTTGGGTGGCCCTGCACGGCATAGCTTATGGCTTCACTGAGTTACGCAAGCCCCTTCGCCACAACAAGGCAGTGATCCATGAAGGGGTTGAGCTATGGCCCTTCCCCAAAGGTATCAATTTATATATGCTAATACAAAAACAACATGCCTTCTCCCATACAAGCCTGCCTGGGTTTTAAGATAATCAGGGGAGGCCCTTCTCTTGGTCCTGCCACCACTGGAGGCACATTTGGTTGGGATGCAAGAGAGGGCCTTTTCAGGGGCCACTCCCAAGTTCTAGAACTCCCTGGTGAGGGAGGTTAGGTTGTCCTCTCCTTTCTCCTACTGGCAGACATGTTTTTATTCAGGAAGGCATTTGACATATAAGCTAGTCTGTTGCTGAAGGGGTTTTTAATTGGTTGGGTGCTGTTTATTTCTTTTACTGATGTGCTTATAATTGTGTTTTTATGTTATTTTTTTAATCTATATCATATCATTTTGAGGTGGAAAGACAGGATAGAAATTAAATAAATAATGCATAAATAGTCTTGTGGCACCTTAAAGACTGACACATTTATTCTGGCATAAGCTTTTGTGAACTGTAGCCTACTTCATCAGATGCTAACAGATGCACTCAGTTATACTTACGTGATAGCGACAGACCGAAGCAAACGCAAGTTCTTTTGTCGTTGTTGTTGAAACATCAATTAGTCTTTTGCCATATCAACCACAACACCTATTAGCTCAACTCAAAACATTTTTCAGGATGATTGAATGAGATCAAGAAAAGTTTGGGACATGTTGGAGGATAATTCCCAAGAGTGGCCACCATGCTGACATAAAAGGTCACAAGGGTTTCACCATATCATCACATATAGAAGGTCCTGCGAATTTGCACTTATTTCTAAACTAAGTTTTGGCACTGAAGTATTACAATGTATTTTTCTGTCATCCTGAAAACTCTTTCACCCTGAATTTACTAACCATATTTACATGGGAGAAAAATATGCATAGAGGTATGGGGTTAGATCCAGGATGCACAAGCTTAATCTCGATCCAACCTATGGTGTGTGAATTGAGCAAACACATGCATCATAGTGTTCCAAGCCATCAGGGAACCCTGTTACTCCCTTGCTGAGTTCACACTTGGTGACAAACACAGATTTGTCTTTGTGTAATGCATGAAACAACCAAAAACCAATTTTTAGGGCCAACCTCATTGTAATGCTGTGTGTGTCACTTAATGTGTCATTTTTTTAAAAAAAAATTGTTAAAAGCCAATGAGGGTATCTGATTTTCATTGGGTTCATGGGAGGAGGCATGTTAACCTGACATGGTCCCAATGACCCTGCCCTCCCAGTGATTATTAACCACTTTTTAAAGCCTACAGCACCTCAAGTGATGTGTTTAGCATCACAATTAGCTTGGCCCTCCATGTTTGTGCTCTTAGGACTGCGGTCTTTGAAATAATCAGTGTACATTGCATGTACATACACTGCAGGCATGTGGTGCAGCTGTTACTCTCTGTTCCCAGGAAATTCTGGGAATTGTACTTCTGCAAGGAGGGAGGAGGGATCTCCAAACGAGAATTCTCAGGACCCTCACCAAATTACAATTCCCAGCATGCTCTGGAAGAAGCCATAACAGTTAAATTGGTATAAAATGTGTACATAGAATGTATAAAATGTAATGTAGGTAACGCCCACTGAGTCCAGACCAATCAGTATGAAATAATATATTTCAGGACAGAGTGTGGCAAAAATACAAACCCTTGCCTCTTTCCTCTCCTCTTCCATTGTCATCGTTTCCACTTCCGGAAATTATTTTGTAAGTTCCTCAGGGACCTGTCATTTTGTTTATGCTGCTCTGTAAAATGCCATGTATATTTATGGCATTGCAATAATAATAATAATAATAATTATTATTATTATTTATCAATATGATAATAAATATGAAAGAAAACATAGAATCTAGAGTTCTAAAGTAATGAAATAATTGGATAAAAAGCAGGTTAAGGCTGTTATCTTAGATTTACCTGGGAATAACCCCATTGAACACAGTAAAATTACTTCTGAGTAAACATGATTAGGACTGTGTTATGTGTGTATGGGATGGTGTAGGCAAAAGATCCTAATTGTATTTAGATAAGTATACTTTTTTGTATTTTGGAGTAATATGTTTCTTGGATGGCAAGTATTCTACACAAGATATGAAAGGAAACCAGACAGTCATCCCCCCTTCTTTTCTCTAAGTGTTCCATATGCCTTTTGCTAATGTTGCAGAGATACCATTTTATTTCATGTCTGTAGTCATAAATAGTATTACTTGAGAGCAGTCCTCCAGGAGGTGCATTTTTCACCAAACCAAGACCTGCAAAGTTTATTAGTATGATATCAGAAGAGTAGACTGTGAGGAGTTTCTTGGAATATTTTTGTGAAGTTACTGACGTGTCTAAGTACTGCCAGACAACATTGATCCATCCCCTCATTATAGCTGCAAGAAGCATTATCATCCACTACCAGGAAAGACACTCAGAACAGAGAACAGCTCTGGAAAACCTGAAGAGCCGCCTCAATGGAAAAACTGACAAGATAAATAATCACAGAATTAGATCGAGTATATACAGATGGTTTTGAAGCAAAACAATCCTTTACCTCCAGATCATCATTAGCATGAGGAACACAGACATGAAATGAAAGTACTGGTTACTTTAAAAAGCACAGTCCAAGAAATGTATCACAGCAGTTTTCCCACCCTCCCCCCCAAATCATAAGGAACACATTAGCAACACTAATGGGTCTTCACCAGTCTGCATGTGCACATTCTAAACTTTGCCTTTCAAATGCCCTGTTGACCTAGGATGGCCATATGTCTTCTTTTAGAGAGAACAGTCCTCTATTTGAAGGGCTACCAGGGGACTGTCCTTATTTAAAAGTGTCTTCATTCTGAAGGGCTGTCCAATCTAAGTCTGGTATACAGATAAAGAACCACCAGAAAGAAGAACTGGGCCTTGAAGCTGCCCATCAACAGCACATGGACAGCAGGCTGAGCAGGGCACACAGGTCACCTGGTCACAGTATCCCACACTATGGTGAGATATACTTTGTATCTATTTCAGTTATAACAATTATTTCTAAATTTGCCTCCATACAAATATATTAGAATATGCAATGTTTATGCAAATAATTGTCCTCTTTTCGGGTGATGCATGTCCTCTTTTTGGGTGATTCACAAGTGACCACCCCATGTCGACTTGCATCAGCAGGGCAGAAGGTGGGGTGGTGGTGGCATTTTTCCCCATTTATTTGGGCCATTTTCTTTTCTTGTTATTTTCGCTTTGCCCTCTTATTGATTTTAATGGGAAGGAAATGAAATATGCAAGCTCAAAGACTGGCATAGTTCTTCCTCTGTTTCAGAGGTGTGTCATGGCTACGGGAGGGTTTTGGATCCTCCAGATCTGCAGCCTCTCCTGGTGTGGCCATGGAACGGCTCTCTGATGTCGGTGTTCCAATGTCAGAAAAGCACCAGCTGAGAATCTTTCTGCAGCCTTACAGAGGAGGCTTGGAAGCCTAACAGCATTTTAAAAATCTGCACTGAACATGGTTTTTTGGTGTCGCTTCACATCAGTGAGAGCATGAAGAGAATATGCTCCATATGCCAATCCTTCATGTTTTTATCTTTAGTACAAACTGATGAAATATAACAATGACAAAATCCCAGTATCATACCATAATTTGGAGGGCAGTTGGCACTTTGTTGTGGTAGAGGATTCTCCCCCTTCATATAGTAATCTTGGCTCCTCCCTCTCGCTTGTCAAAAGAACTTAAAGGTCTTTTGTTTTAATCTTTCCTTTCCTTCTCTAAAAAAAGTCTACATTTCCCTTGCATTGAACATATTGTGCATCAGGGGTGTGCAACACATGCTCATGGACAGCATGCATTCCTTGTCCTTTTTTGCAGCCCCAAGTCTCCGCTGAGCCACCAAATTCAAATTCATTGCTGCTGAATTTTGGCGGCATACAGCAGCAGTGAGAGGGAAGCCACATATCCCCACTAAAGCATGTTTTAATGCAAAATCTTGCTTCCCAGGACCTTCCAGGAGCCCAATTTTGCACTAAAACAAGGTGCATATACACCATGTGCCTTGTTTGAAAGAGAAAATTTGACCTTTTTTGCAGCCAAAATGCTGTCAAAATTCAGCAGCAATTAAGCGGTGGCAATTTCATCGGCAGTGGGGTATGTAGCCCCCAGTGGGTCTGGGGCGGGGGGGGGGGAAGAAATTGGTTTCTGAACCCTCCAAAGTTGCCCACCTCTGTTGTATATTAACAGAGTGACAGGGAATTCCCCAACAGGAATTGCACCCAACCCACTCCAAAAAATGCAATGTATAGAACGATATAAAGAAAGGGTATGTTATTAATTTTCTTAAGGGAATGCTTTTGCTTCATATCTGCAATATAATCGATGTGGTTTTGTGGTATTCATATTATCCCCTCCCCTATAAAGTGACATCAGCATTGTTCAGAGCTTCAAAAGGCAGAAGACCTATTCGAATGCATATTTATACCCTTCTCCCATCGTTTTTGGGTTCAGGACTCCAGGGCTTCCCCATCCACCCTGTGTGAAGCTCCATTTCTGTCTGTTGCCTGAACATCTGTGCAATGGTTTTAGTATTGCCAGCATGGGGCTGTAGACAGCTGGGGCACAGCCAAACCCAAGTACCTGCAGGTAGGTACTGCCATTTATGAACCACCATTTATGAACCGCCAAAAAAAGAGGACAAAAGAGGACACCAATTTGCATATGCTAATTTATAGGTACTGATGCAAATCTAGAAATCTAGAAATAATTATTATAATTTAATTATAATACAATATATCTCACCATAGCATGGGTTACTGTGACCACATGACCTGTGTGCCTTGCTTAGCCTGCTGTCCAGGTACTGTTGATGGGCAACTTCAAGGCCCAGCTCTTCCTTCTGATAGCTCTTTGTCTTTAATCCAGACCTGGACTGGACAACCCTTCAAATAGAGGACTGTCCTCTGACAGCCCATCAAATAGGGAATTCTCTTCTGTAAAAGAGGACACATGGCCACCCTACCTGGAGCACTGAGGGCTGGCAATGCCAGGAAGCTTCGGGAGCTGTTGTTGTGAAGTCTGAGGTGTACAGAAAAAGGTTGTCCAATAAAACTGTTCACGGACCAGGATCAAAGCCAAGGCAGCTATCCAAAGAGAATACGATGGAAGACAGATGCAAGTGAGAGAAACAGGCAAGGCATGATCTAGAAGCACTTAAATGTAGGCCGGTTCAGGGAGAACCAGTGGGCTGTCTGGGGTGTATGGCCATGCTGGGGCTTGAAGAGGACATTGCTGGCCCTTTTGTTCTCTGCATGCTGGAGTGATGCTCCCCAAGGGGTAGCAGTACACAGCGCAGGAGGATCTTGGCTTAGGCCCTGCCTGAACCTGCTAAGTAAGAGTGAAGGCGAGGTGCACTGGGCTCATGGGAAAATGTCAACATTAGACAGTGTGGTCAATACCAAATGACTAATGCAATTCCCAACTTTATAGGCAGTTTTGCAAAGCCTTAAAAAACAAGCTTTACAGAAGAATGGTGAAGTGAGTGCAAAAGAATGATGGTTAAGTTTGCTTACTGTTCTTGACAACCTTGAAAATTTGCCTAAGTTATTTGTTGCATCTCTTCACACTGCCATTGCATGCTTCATATTCCAGGTTAGCAGCTCTTGCATGCCTTTGATCTTGGTAGCAGAGAGGAGTTGCCAGTTAAATTGTCATTTTCTCAAACTCCCTGTCAAGTTCACATCGTTCTGCTCATAAATGTAGGATTAGTTAAACGGATGTGGATGTTTGTGTTCGTGGAGACATCCTTTCTCCAACTTGCTTTAAAAGTTCCTGTTACAGTTAATAGAGTCAGGCTTAGAAGGAGCTGAGCTCATAATAAACAAGCTGGGTTTTTTTAAAAAAGAAAAATTTGCATGGATATCATTGGAAAGGATGGCAGTATAGGGCTGGATCTACACTTACCACCTTTTTTCGCTTCCAATGAGTTTTCACTGCCCGCCTTTCACACTATGCAGTACCCGCCTCGAATTCGAACTGGAATTTCCCACTTCTGTGCTCCCGCTTTCAATACCCTAATATCCTGGTATTTCCCCTTAATGTGCTCTGATTTTCTGCTGTTACTACCATATCCAGTCGTAGTCCCCTCCCCCACCTGTCCATATGAGGTGGTGTTTGTATTTCCCTCCTGTCCAATCACAGCTCTCGACGGCCCCATGTCTTCTTCCAGCTACCGATCCCATAGCTTCCTCAGCAGCCTCTGTTTCCTCAGCAACAAGCAAAGGGCTGGATGTGTGCGCACTTGTCTGATCTCGGAAACTAAGCAGGGTCGGTCCCAGTCAGTGCTTGGATGGGAGACCGCCTGGGAATCAGGCTTCCTGCATTGAGCAGGGGGTTGTTGTATCCCTTCAAATGAGATTAAGTTTTACCCCCTCCTATCCCCTGCTCTGGATGTTTTTTTAAAAAATTCAGGCGTTATCCTCACAGAATCAGGGCTTCTCTGTGATGTGTTTTTTTTTAAATTGAGGCATGATCTTTGAAGCTTCGAAGTTGTGGAACTTCACAACTTCGAAACTTTGAAGCTTCGAAGATCATGCCTGAATTAGAAAAACAACAACAACCCTGCTTAGCTTCAGAGATCAGACAAGCGCACGCACATCCAGCCCTTTGCTTGTTGCTGAGGAAACAGGGGCTGCTGAGGAAGCTATGCAATTGATAGCCAGAAGAAGACAAGAAGACATGCTTCACAACTTCGAAGCTTTGAAGATCATGCCTCAATTAGGAAAAAAAACATCGTGGAGAAGCCCCGATTCTGCGAGGATAACGCCTGAATTTTTAAAAAAACATCCAGAGCGGGGGATAGGAGGGGGTAAAACTTAGTCTCATTTGAGGGGATACAACAACCCGCTGCTCAGTGCAGGAAGCCTGATTTCCAGGCGGTCGCCCATCCAACTACTGAGCGGGGCCGATCCCGCTTAGCATCCGAGATCAGACAAGCGCGCGCAGGAAAACAGCAGGAAAACAGCACAGCGCTCAAGTGTGAACCGAGCTTGCGCATTCGATGAAGCACTGCAACAGGAAAAATGGGTGAGTATGAATAATCACGTTTTAATGCGAGAGCGTTTAACCCGACGGGACACCGAATTCATTGCGATGGCCGGCACAATGTAGATCGGCCCTAGGTTCTCTAATTGATTGAGTAGTATGTATGTATTATTACATTTATAACGCACCTTTATTTCAAGGAGCTCAAGGTGGCATACATAGTTCTCCTCTCTCATTCTCATTCTGTACTCCCAACAACCCTGTGAGGTAGGTTAGGCTGAGAAATAGTTACTAGCCCAGGGTCATCCAGTGAGCTTCATGGCTGGATGCAGATTTGAACCAGAGTTTCCCCAGTCCTAGGGTAGATCTACACTACTACTTTACAGCAGTATTGACGTGCACTGATAACTGTTGGGGCACATTACACATTTGATATACTGCTTGTGTAGTGTTATTTCCTGCTTTTTATTCCACATTATCCAAAATACCACAACAAATGTTATTCTGTGTCCTACAAGGTATAAATGTGCAAGAGGGATATAGCGTCACCATGATGGGATCGTAATGATACGACACAAAGATCTGGACCTAGTCCAACACTAAGTGTTGAATTTATGGAAAGAAGGAAGAAACTTTTAATAAGGGAAATGTACGATAAAGAATTCCGGGAGAGAGCGCAGGACAGGAAGGCCTGGAGTGCTATGGTCCATGGGGTCACGAAGAGTCGGACACGACTGAACGACTGAACAACAACAACAACGATAAAGAATATTCAGCCTTGTGAGGATGGTTAGGCTGAGAGTCAGTGACTGGCCCAAAGTCACCCAGTGAGCTTCATGGCCAAGTGAGGATGTGAACCCAGGTCTCCCCAGTCCCAGTCCAACCAGTAACCACTACACCACACTGGCTCTCACTGTGAAACAGGGTTGGCCATCTTTTGCATATTCTCCAGACAGTGACCCAGGGATCAGACGTGCATTTCTCCACACACACTGATCACCTCACAGGCTCTATAATAAGTTGGCACCATCTAGCAGAAACAGTTATTGCCGAGTCTCTAGCTAGATCTATACTACTGCTTTATAGCAGTATTGAAGTGCACTGATATGTAACTGTTGGGGCACATTACGCATTCCGTATACCACTTTTGTAGTGTTTTTTTTCCTGCTTGTTATTCCACATTATCCAAAATACCACGAAAAATGTCAATGTGTGTCCTATGAGGTATAAATGCCCAAGAGGGATATAGCATTATCATGATGGGATCATAATGCTATGAAACAAGGTGTAGATCTGGCCTCTCTCTCTCTTTCTTACCACTCAGAAACATTGTTCTTTTCCCTATGAGTGAAATTGCGGGCATTTTTTAAAAAGCCCTCACCTTGATTAAAATTTGGTGATGCCACCAGAGGCCAAAAAAATGGCTTCATAGCCTATGGTGCAAAAGCGGGAAAGCTTCCAAAATAGACCCATGACTAGAAGAGAAACATCTCAGGATGCTGCAACAAAGATTTTATTTGTTTGTTTTTTAAAAGCCCAATGTGTTTCGGCCTATTTGTATTTTAAGGCCTTTTTCAGGGGGCTGTAAAACAATAAAAGAACACATTATTATAATAACATCTGCAGAAATTCTTATAATAAATAGCTCCTGCTAAAATACACTGGCAACTCAGAAAAGTGTTCTGAAGGCTGTAGTTTATATGGGCCACCGGTTAGCCATCCCTGGCTGAAAACATTACATCTGAGATGATGCAACGCAATATGAGGCTTCCATCTCACAGTTGATCTGCAATTGTGCATTCATACATGCAAGCTGTCACTTGATGTTTCATCATCAGGTGATGAACATGGATCATGTGAATCAGCATGTTCTCTGTGATACAGCTCAGCTGAGTAATTCCTCCTCCTCCCTTTTTTTTTTCTTCTTCATTTTGTGGGTGCTTACCAAATTCCTTCAAAAGGGCAGTGAAAGAGGATTCACCACTGAAAGAGGATTCAGCAGCCTGCAGTCTTGCAGCTGTGGGTTGGCTACAACAGCAGTATTCCCTTCAACTCGACAAAAGAAGCCTGCGAATTCCTTCTCTGAGATTCAAAGACTTTCCCCAGCCGCTTACTTGTTCAAAGCCTGCTAGGAGATAAGGGAGGAGGGCAATGCCTTCCTCTGTTATCTCTTCACAGACAATGAACAGTAGAAGTAACCACTGCCAGCTAACCCACTTTCTGGAAGGACACAATTCAGATATTCAGCCAACACCACACAGAATGATGGCCATTTGAAAAGGCAAGCGTTACAGTGCGGTTGTGAAGTAATTTTCTGGGAGCTTGTGAAAGGATGCATGGGAAAGACTATGGAAATGACACCTTAGCATACAAGGGTCAAAAGGGTGGCCAGAGGTGTTTTGTTCCCATCACAAATTACATCTGGACATAGAAATATTATAATTATAATATTTAATTAATTATACACTTTAAGAGTATGCAAAACACTTAACAGACGCTGTCTCAGTAATCTTTAGGTGATGCAAAAAGCAAAGTGTTGGCCGTATGAAAAATGCCAAAGTACATATTAGGGTAATACCTTTATTAGGCCAAACCAAAAGGTTGTAAGAAATGTGCCAGCTTTGGGATCTCCAGATCTCTTCATCAGACAAGATGTTACAAAAAGCAGGTTGGGGGTGGGGTGGGGGAGGACCCTGGAGTGGGGGGAAAGGCTGAATTGATGTTGACATCATAGTATCTGTATGCTCACAAACTTGGGATGGAGTAGGGAAGGAAGGGTTTGCAGACATTCAAACTAGCCTTAGGAGAGGTCTTTTAGAACAGGGAAAAAACTGCAAAAAAGTTGGGAAAGGGGGTGGGGCCAGGGAAAGGGGTGGGGCCTTACAGAGAACACCGGAGGGCCAGATTCAAACCCTGAGGGCCACATTGGGATTCTGGATCTGAGGTTCTGTACCCCTGAATTAAGCAGTCTTTATATCAACAAAGCTGGGCTTGATTTTAGATGCTACATTAGGGTTTTGTTTTTTGTTTTTAAACTAAATAGAAGCCGATTGGGTAGCTTTACCTAATAGTATTCTTTAGGACACCCCTGCAGATTAGGCCAGCATTATTATTCCTATATTGCAGACAAATGGCTGAGGCAGAGAGAATAGTGGGTTCTGTAAGGCCACCTAGTGAGTTTGTGGCTGAGGTGAGATTAGAAGAAACAAAGATGCAATCCCTAGGTGCACAGAATATTTTTTATTAGGCCCGATGCGTTTTGAATAAAATCTTCCTCAGGGGTACTGTAAAGTACAACACTCTGAGCTCTGTACTCTCCAAATACTCTTTTGCAAAATGAATCACTTCGCAAGAGGGTAATTAGAGAGAGCAGAGGGTTATGTTTTACAGCACCCCTGAGGAAGATTTTATTTAAAACACATACGGTATCATAAATAATATTTTGTGCACCTGGAGCTTTGTTTCTGCCTTGGTGCTTCCCCTCCTGTTCTTCACTGAGGTGAGGTGAGATTTGAAATACTAGCCCCCACTACATGTTATCTGCTACATGCTGTCAGATATAAAAACAACATTGAATCTCTCAGTTATCAAATACAGTCAACCAGGAGCATTGCTAGGTCTCGGCCCATAATGCCCTAACTCTAAATCTATTCCAAAGAGATATGAGTGTCCATTGGTGTCAATAAAAGGTTTTTTTCCTCAGCTTAGGGTGCAGAACTATACATGTTTAGATATTTTAAAAAGTCCTACAACTCCCAGCATTCCCCAGCCAGCATGGCTGGCTGGAGAATGCTGAATGTTGTAGGACTTCTTTCTGTCTAAACATGCATAGGATTGCACCCTTAATTGCCATGCAGAGGGCAGTTTTCAAGGAGAATTGCAGCTGGGGAGGGAAGGGTTAACTCCCCCCCCCTGCTGGAACATCACCAAAAAAAAAACAAAAAACCTTCCACTGCATGGCAATTATACTTAGAAAAATCCCTTTCCATTGGTTTGGGAAGAACTGGGACAGCGTGCAAATTAACCGAAGAATTTATTTGATTTGAGATGATATGGATGAGAAATTAATTGCCTGGCATTGCCTCCTGTGAAATTTAAATAAATCCTCATAATTATTTCTAAATGTGCATATATAGATATAAATTAGCATATGCCTATCTTATGCAGATTTGTGTCCTATGGGCCTGAACCTCGAATGTTTTAAGTGCCTAGCAACACCCGTGCTGTCAGCTATTACATACTATTATATACATCAAATGTACTCATACACGAAATAGCAACCTGTGTTTCTTAAACCGCTCCAAAGATTTTCATCAGGGGTTTCTTAATGAGAAGATCAATAATATCAGGCAAGCTTCCCTGTCAGACAGCTTACCCACCACAACTGATTGTTTTCTGCAATTTGCAGCCAACAGGGATTGTCGGATACCCTCTCAGTTCACGATGGGCAATTATGAGGAACAAGAATGACTTTTGTGAATGAAGTGTGCCCCGTATACCATTCCACAATAGACAAGTCTCCCTTGGTAGGCATGTTTCTGCTAGGTTCCATGAAAGAATAAAGCTCAGGATGGGAAGTACCACTGTGGTAACACCGTCACTTATCAGCTGTCAATACTCTTGAATACTAACATCATTACATATCAACCATTAAACAGACAAATATCAGCAGTCAGATATCAAATACTGAAATCAAATATCTTTGGATGTCAAATGCAGAATTCTGAGGAATCGTTTTAGCTGTAGCTCACATTCTTAGGCGGCCATCCTGTACTAAACTACCCTGAAGTAAGCAGCATTGAAGAAAGTGGGGGTGGAGGTGGAGTCATTTCCAAGTAAACATGCATAAGATTGTGCTGTGAGCTGTACAAGGTGTCCATATGTTAGTATGAGCTTATTCAGACCACCAGATATTATGACTACTACTATTACTTTGGTATTAGCAACTGGTCCATCAATTTGACAGGTTGTACATTCATTTTCCAGTAAAATCGCCTTCCCAGCCTCCCTCCTGTCCATCTGTAATGTGCTACAAGCATCAAAGCCTATATTATTAATATTTTTCAGAAATGATGAGATAACATACTTTTTTTTTTTTTAGCACAGTCCCTATACTGGAAAATATAACATGAAAAGAAGCCCTCCTTTTATGACAAAACAACGGTCTGAACCCATATCTCCACTACCAACTACAACTACACCATGCTAATTTGTTTTGTGCCCTATTTGTCCCAAGCCTACTCCTTCACAGTGACATTTCACATAGCTCTATAGTCTTGGACTGTGTGTTACATTAGACTACATTTCATTTAGATGCAGGACTGTACTTCGGTTTTAAGAATATCTGATCGCCCTATGGAAGGCATGGGGCTATTTATGGCCTACAATAACTCAGCATGAGTTACAGAATTGCAGCCCAGATCCTAATGGGCTGATTACCACTTCTGCCGAATCATCAGTAGAGATATTAAAGAGAAGCAGCGTGTGATCGAGCAGCAACAGCCTATGTGACAGCTCCAACCCCATTCGCTGCCACTTCTTACAGCTCCTTGTTCACAGAGCCTCAGACAGCTTTAAGCCTGTGTGACAATGCTCAAGGCCAAGTGAAGTCGAATTGATTTTCCAAGATTACAAGGAGTGCTGTACCTTATGCTTTACTTTCAAAAAATAATTTTACCTGTGGCAATCATAGGAAGGAGGGTGAAAAGATAACTGTTGATGCAGCCTTACTCTGCACTAGGTTTCAGCCATGAGTCAGTGCCTATCTTAAGTGGATTCAGCAAACACCTAATCCATACTGTTTGAGCTAGCCTTCCCCAACCTTGTACCTTCCAAATCTTTTAGACTACAACTCCCAGCATTCCTGATCATCGGCCACGCTGGTTGAGGCTGATGGGGCTGAAGTCCAAAACATCTGGTGGGCACCAGCTTGGGGAAGCCTGTTCTGGACTGTAGAAGATGAGTGTAAGATCTGAAGAGTGTTGGCAGAAATCTCATAACACCACAACAGCTCTCTAAACATTTGCTCACTTCACAAAAATGTGTATCACTCCACTATAACATGATGCACACAGGCCACCATATAAAAGCCAGTTGTCCTCACTGCCTGTGGATTCATTGCAGGAGATGTGCTTGCTAAACTATAGATCACTAAATGAAAGACATCTTAGGGTACAGTATTATTGGGATGGCTTGGAGGCTTATGCCCATCCAATGCAGAATGGGAAGAGTGGCAGAGGTGATCTTTGCCTCTGCACTCCTCCTGCTCTGCATTTTAGCTAAACAGGTTCTTTTGCCCATTTAGGTGGGGCTCTGTGGAGCAGGATGGAAGGAGGCTGGGGAGGCCTGGGGATACAGTGTAAGCCAGGCTCCCCAGTCCTCTCCCCTCCCCACCCACCCCCATGCCCCCTTTCCCTCCTCTACGAGGTCGCCTTTGCAACCTTGGAGAAGCAGCCAGTATGGTTCTCTCCACACCAGTTCTGAGGGGGAGGGGAGCTCGGATTCCTGGCTCTGAGGTTGGAGCACCGGCTCCAACCTCAGATCCAGGAATCTGAACTATCCTATGGCCCCCAACTCTGTTGAGGGGCCATAGGATTGCTCCCTCTACCGATTAAGTATATGAGGGTTAATAATTAAATCTGTACATATTTGCTTGTGCATAAAATGACTGCTTTATTTTTCAGTGATGCACATACATGGCATAGGAAGAGGCATTCTATTCCACAAGAGGCATTCACTCCAGTCAGAAGAGGCATTCCTCCTGTTCGAGAAGGATTCTTCCACCTATGGATTTGTAGTCAATTACATTAAAAACAATTAACATGTGTTTTAAAGAAAAATATGCTGCCTGATTAATTAGGGGCACCGTGTCAGTCAATCAAAAGATTTGTAGATTATGGAATCGAATAGATTTAATTAACTAACATTGCAACCCTACTAAATGAGTCCACCCTTACACTATCAGGACTGGTCTGTAGGCAGCTGTCTGTGGTGAGTAGGGATGGATGAGAATTCCATTTTGTTCAGGTTTTTTTATAGGAACTTACCAAAATTTTTCAAATTTCTTCATAAATAGGACAGAAAGAACTTTAAAATATTCAAATCTGGGAGAAACAGAAACTGACCGATTCATCCATCCAGGCCCAGGGCTTTGAATGCTTAGCTCTTAAAAGTCTGGGCTTGAATCGCTGTATATTCAACCACGTTCTTAGTGCTGAATTGGAGTTTCCACCTCTTTTTTCCCCTGACAGGCTCCCCATCTTTAACAGCTACATGGCAGGTTGTCTCCATGCTGGGAAGAGCTGTACCTCTTGAACTTGGCTGGTGCAGTTGGGTAAGAATTTTGTTTCAGTTTATTTTTGATAAGAATTTACCAAAATGTGCACATTTTGTCATATACTTGAGATAGAAAGATGAGAGATAGAAAGATAGAAGGAAAGAACCTGTGGCTTAAAAAAACTCAAATGTGTGAGAAAGCGAAACTGACAGATTTGTCCATCCCTAATGTTGAGCAAGGAACTAGAACCCACCAGGAAAACCTGTAGTCAGGACTAAAGCCTTATGAAACAACTACCCGAGAAGCTGCCTCCTGAAGTTCTGTGTTTCACCACACGGAGCAGCTACCCACAGATCCCATCACTCCTCCCTCATATATAAATGGAGTGGGACTATTACACAGCAGGTATGGGGTTAGTGAGGTCAAGAGGCACTTTGAATAGCCATATCACTGCCCTGGTTTTTGCAGCAGAGCTCAGAGAAGACCATGTTGCTTTCACACAGAGAAATTCTGCACACCCATCACCTTGCAAAAAGTGAGTGGTTGCCAGAGAAGGCTACACATTTGCAAAAGTTTACATGGATTGTTCTGGGATGTACCCTGACACAGTTCAAGTACAGAGACTGGGTTGAGGAAGCAAATCTATTGCATATTGAGCACTCAGCACATTCTATCAGCATGCAGGGACTAACACAGCTCCACATTTATTCTCCAAGGGGAGTTTTAAGATTGATTAGTACCTGTTCTTCAACCTTGCTCCATGTGAGGATTGCCTTGCAGTACTGGAAGTGCCATTCATTTTAAATGCTGTTCTTGCAAACAATCATGTCAGCAAAACTTTCACATAAAAACAGTCATTGGGACTGGGGAGAATCCAGAAGTTAGAGAGGACAGGGAAGAAGAGTAATCTTCTACAGCTCAGCCATAGATTCATGAAATCATATTCAAGAGGCTTCTAGGGCAAGGAAGACTGCCAGATCTCCCTGTAAGAGTTATTCTTTATTTCACAACATCACAGGTCCATTATACATAATGGATTATGCTCCCTTTAAAAAAAAAGTTCTTAAAACATGTGCTTCAATTCATCTATGGGCCAAACTAGACAGGGAGTTGTATCCAGGTTTACTCATACTTAGAGTAGAGCCATTGCATTCAATAGGACTTAAATTAGTCATGACTAATTCCCAGTAACTTCACTGGGTCTCCTATAAATATGAGTGAATCTGGATCCAGCCCAGCATGCAGGAGATGCATGAACAGTTTCCTGATTGATTGATTGATTGATCGATCGATTGATTCATAAACTGAAAAGCAGCACCAGAGGCTGTGATCAGGAGCAAAACACCAGCAGGCCAAAGAGGCTGCTTAACCCGTAATCTTCCTTTTGTTTTTCCATTCTAGCTGACAGCTGATTTCTCATCTGCCGAGGGGTGGAAGTGGGGAATACAGGATCCCTGCTTCCACAGCCTCCCTGGGACTAGCTGGAGGAAATGAGAAGTACAGCTGTGCATCATCCACATATGGCTGACACTTCACCCTAGACCTCTGGATGACTTCTTATCAGCAACACCACATTTACTATTTTGGTTATCTACTTCTTCATTGGACCTGTCATCGTTTAGATGGATGAGGATAACCCCACTTTTGGAAAATGTGGCCATGGAAGTGTTGCCATTATTTTCTTTTTGCGCTTGGCCAATAATCGCTTAAATACAGTACAGAGTGAATTCACATCTTCTTAGTCTGGGATAAATAAATATGGACAGAAATCCTAGTTGGTGGCCACTATTCATATGATTCCCTCCAATTAATTCAAGTCTTCCCATGTTCATGCAAAAGTATATCCAAAATACTTTTGGCATCATCCATGCATACAAGAGGAATGTATCAAGAGACTTGAGGTAACCCCTTTAGAAGAAAACCCTTCAGACATCACCTGAGGGACATCACATAGACAGAGAATTGTACCATTAGTGCCTGCTGATGACCTGGCAAGGTGGGCCAAGAGGCATGAATGGGAACAGGCTTCTTATAATTTCCTGCCAGCCTGGATTAACCAAGAGGCAGATCATCCCTTTGTATCATCAGGAAGGGGTTGGCTTGAGAAGTGACTGCTCACTTTTGCTGCTATGGAAGAAGGAGTCCTTGAGCATAAGAATTCCTAGGATCAAACTATATGTTACATTAGATGCATAGCTAACAGCTACATGTTTTTTATTTCTTTTTTTCTCAAAAGTAAGTGCAGGGACTGATCTGGATTGGGACAAGTGTGTGTGTGGGGGGGGTGAATTTAACATGTAGTTTAGCTCTTAAAGAGATGGGAAGATGGGAGTTTGGGGTTCTGACCATCACAGCCGTCAATGTCTTTAGCCATTTACAGCAGGGAAGTCGAATGTGTGGCCCTCCAGATGTTCTTGGACTGCAATGCTCATCATCCCTCACCATTGGCTGTGTTGGCTAGGGCAGATGGGAGTTGCAGTCCAACATATTCTGGAGGGCCAAACTTTCCCCACCCCCGCTTTACAGAGTAACATAAGAGGTGCCCTGAATTAAAGAGTTTTCAATTTAGATTTAGCCCAGGGATTGGAGGAATAGAAACAAGGGAGGGAGGGAGGGAAGCAAAGGGAAGGAAGGAGAGAGACAAGGGTAGCAGGGGATAATCTGAGCAAACATGGTAATGTTACCATTAGGTTCAGTTACAATTTGAGACAAAGTCTGAGTGGTTACCACAAATGCTGTATGGAAAAGTTGGCTTTTGAGAATGGGTTTGGAACTAGAGAGGTACTGATACTTATTTTATTTATTCATTACATTTATATCCCACCCTTCCTGCAAGAAAGTATCTTGGATAGTGTACTTGGTTCTTCCCCGCCTCACCCTTTTTTATTCCCACAATAAGCCTGTAACATAGAAAGAAAGAAGGCCTGTTCGCTCAAACTGCCCACCATGGCTTCTTTAAGCCACGGTGGGCTGCAGTGTGTCCCAGAAGCCATTTTGAATATTCAAGCCACAACTGTGGCTTGTTGTGTTATCTGAACCTGGCACAGGTGGATTGTGCTAAACAACCCTCGCAGAACCCATGGCCTTTAACCCTCGCACAACCCACCCCTGCCGGATTCAGACGACATGACAAGCTGCAGTTGTTGCTTGAAGTTTCAGCATGGCTCCACAGCTTAAATAAACCACAATGAGCTGTAGTGATTGTGCACACCTGGTCAGTGTATGTATGTGGTGAGCCCAAGGTTATCCAGGAAGCTTTACGACTGAGGAGGGATTTGACCCTGGGTCTCCTAGTCAACACACCACTACAGCACACTGGCTTGCAGGGTTAGCCCTACTATGAGACAGAGGAAGTCACTAGCTCAGGAAGATTTGGAGCATCATTAACAGTTGGCAAATTGTCAGTTTTTTTAAAAAAAATTGCTATCATATTATTTACTGCTGACAGTGAGATCCTCTTAGGATTTTCATCCTCAGGTGCCAAAATGTCTTGAGCCAGCCCTTTGTTCTTTGGCTATACCATCAAATAAATTTCAATAACAATAGCACTGATTTAGAAAATGTAATGAAGTATTTAATTTTGTTATCTGGCATGAAGACACCTTCGTTCGGAAACATGATGAGATTTCTGTTAAAAGTTCAAGTTATTTCAGTTTCACCGATGCCTGGGTACAATTTAAGCCATGGGCGAAACTTGACAGAGATGCAGAAGAAAGAATAGTTCTTCGAGTATAATTCATAAATGAAGAATCCTCTAACAAATGAAAAATTCTCTAACTATTGTAAGCGTTTACAGTTTTCTAGAGAGTAGTCAGTCCCATTTATAAGAAGGATAGCTGAGTTGAAGAGAGATATTGGAATATTTTGGTTTTAATTCAAATTAAGCCTAGAGCCCAAAGTGAAGAAAATATACATAGATAGCCATATATGGCCCCTTCATGGATCACTGCCTTGTTGTGGCGAAGGGGCTTGTGTAACTCAGTGAAGCCATAAGCTATGCCATGCAGGGCCACCCAAGATGGACAGGTCATAGCAGAGAGTTCTGACAAAATGTGGTCCACTGGAGAAGGAAATGGCAAGCCACTCCAGTATTCTTGCCAAGAAAACCCCATGGAACGTATCACAAGGCTAAAAGATATGACGCCGGAAGATGAGCCCCTCAGGTCAGAAGGTGTCCAATATACTACTGGGGAACAGCAGAGGGTATTTCCAAGTAGCGCCAGAAAGAGTGAAGCGGCTGGGCCAAAGCTGAAAGGACACTCAGCTGTGGATGTGTCTGGTGGTGAAAAGAAAATCCGATGCTGTAAAGAACAATATTGTTTAGGAACCTGGAATGTAAGATCAATGAATCAAGGTAAGTTGGAGGTGGTCAAACATGAGATAGCAAGACTGAACATCGACATCTTGGGAATCAGCGAACTAAAATGGACAAGCATGGGCGAATTTAATTCAGGTGACCATTATATCTACTACTGTGGGCAAGAATCCCTTACAAGAAATGGAGTAGCACTCATAGTCAACAAAAGGGTGGGAAAAGCAGTACTGGGTACAATCTTAAAAACGATAGAATGATCTCAGTACGAATCCAAGGCAAACCATTCAACATCACAGTAATTCAAGTCTATGCCCCAACCACTGAGGCCGAAGAAGCTGAGGTTGATCGGTTCTATGAAGACCTACAACACCTTCTAGAACTAACACCAAAAAAAGATGTCCTCTTCATCATAGGGGATTGGAATGCTAAAGTAGGAAGTCAAGAAATAACTGGGATAACAGGCAAGCATGGCCTTGGTGTACAAAATGAAGCAGGACAAAGGCTAATAGAGTTTTGCCAAGAGAACAGGCTGATCATAGCAAACACTCTTTTCCAACAGCACAAGAGGCGACTCTACACATGGACATCACCAGATGGTCAATATCGAAATCAGATTGATTATGTTCTTTGCAGCCAAAGATGGAGAAGCTCCATACAGTCAGTAAAAACAAGACCTGGAGCTGACTGTGGCTCAGATCATGACCTTCTTGTCGCAAAATTTCGGCTTAAATTGAAGAACGTAGGGAAAACCATTAAACCATTCAAGTATGACCTAAATCATATCCCTTATGAATATACAGTGGAGGTGAGGAATAGATTGCAGGGATTAGACCTGATAGACAGAGTGCCTGAGGACTCTGATGGACGCAGGTCCGTAACATTGTTCAGGAGGCAGCAAGTCAATCCATCCCAAAGAAAAAGAAATGCAAGAAAGCAGAGTGGCTGTCTGATGAGGCTTTACAATTAGCTGAGGAAAGAAGGGAAGCGAAAAGCAAGGGAGAAAGGGGAAGATATACCCAACTGAATGCAGAGTTCCAGAGAATAGCAAGGAGAGACAAGAAGGCCTTCTTAAATGAACAATGCAAGGAAATCAAGGAAAACAACAGAATGGGAAAGACTAGAGATCTCTTCAAGAACATTGGAGATCTCAAGGGAACGTTCTGTGCAAAGACGGGCATGATAAAGGACCAAGAAGGCAGGGACCTAACAGAAGCAGATGAGATTAAGAAGAGGTGGAAAGAATACACAGAAGAACTATACAGGAAAGATCTGAATGTCCCTGATAGCCATGATAGTGCGGTCACTGAACTTGAGCCGGACATCCTCGAGAGTGAAGTCAAGTGGGCCTTAGGAAGCATTAGTAGCAACAAAGCTAGCGGAGATGACAGTATTCCAGCTGAGCTATTTAAGATCCTAAAAGACGATGCTGTTAAAGTGCTGCACGCAATATGCCAACAAATTTGGAACACTCAACGGTGGCCACAAGACTGGAAAAGGTCAGTTTACATTCCAATTCCAAAGAAGGGCAACGCCAAAGAGTGTTCAAACTACCGTACAATTGCACTCATTTCACATGCCAGCAAGGTGATGCTCAAAATCCTACAAGCTAGGCTTCAGCAGTATGCAAACCGAGAACTACCGGAAGTACAAGCTGGGTTTCGAAGAGGCAGAGGAACTAGAGATCAAATCACCAACTTTCGCTGGATCATGGAGTAAGCGAGAGAATTCCAGAAAAACGTCTATTTCTGCTTCATTGACTACGCTAAAGCCTTTGATTGTGTCACAACAAACTCTGGCAAATTCTGAAAGAGATGGGGGTACCAGACCACCTTACCTGTCTCCTGAGAAACCTGTACGAGAGTCAAGAAGCAACAGTAAGAATCACACATGGAACAACCGATTGGTTCAAAATTGGGAAAGGAGTACGACAAGGCTGCATATTGTCGCCCTGCTTATTTAACTTATATGCAGAGTACATCATGAGAAACGCCGGGTTGGATGAATCACAGGTTGGAATTAAGATTGCCGGGAGAATTATCAACAACCTCAGATACGCAGATGATACCACCCTAATGGCAGAAAGCGAAGAGGATCTAAAGAGCCTCTTGTTGAGGGTGAAAGAGGAGAGTGCAAAAGCTGGTTTGAAACTCAACATTAAAAAAACTAAGATCATGGCATCTGGCCCCATCACTTCCTGGCATATAGAAGGGGAAGAAATGGAAGCAGTGACAGATTTTACTGTCTTGGGCTCCAAGATCACCGCAGACGGTGACTGTAGCCATGAAATTAAAAGACGCTTGCTCCTTGGGAGGAAAGCTATGGCAAACACAGACAGCATAGTCAGAAGCAGAGACATCACCTTGCCGACAAAGGTCCGTCTAATCAAAGCTATGGTTTTCCCAGTAGTAACGTATGGCTGTGAGAGCAGGACTATAAGGAAAGCTGAGCGTCGAATAATTGATGGTTTCGAACTGTGGTGCTGGCGAAGACTCTTACGAGTCCCCTGGACTGCAAGGAGGTCAAATCAGTCAATCCTAAAGGAAATCAACCCTGAGTGCTCATTGGAAGGACAGATACTGAAGCTGAAGCTCAAATATTTTGGCTACCTAATGCGAAGAGAAAACTCTCTGGAAAAAAACCCTGATGCTGGGAAAGATTGAAGGCAAAAGGAGAAGGGGACGGCAAAGGATGAGATGGCTAGATAGCATCACTGATGCAATGAATATGGACTTGAGCACGCTCCGGGAGAGAGTGCAGGACAGGAAGGCCTGGCGTGCTGTGGTCCATGAGGTCACGAAGAGTCGGACACGACTGAATGACTGAACAACAACAAGCCATATATGGGGGGGAGATATCCACACAGTCACATGCACACTCTATGACAGAGGTAGGCAACATATTGTCTGTGGATGCCAGTGTGACCCCAGACACCTTTCTTGGCACCCCCCCCCACACACAAACACTTAAGAAAAACCCATTAATACCTTTTCTTACCTGGCAGCTGGGATTGCTATGAAATAGGTTTCTGTTGGTGCTGAAAACTGAGGTTTCAAAGGAGTTGTTTAGTGTGTTGTGGCTTAGACTCCACCTCTGCCCTGTACTCGGTATTTTGGGCAGTTACTTGTCCTTTGCCACACCTGCCAAGGTAGCTATTTTGTTGTGGTGCCCAAGACAGTTTCTCAAATCGCCAAACATGCTCATGACCTAAAAATGTTGCCTACCCCTGCACCATGAGTTGTACAAGTAGTGAAATTGGACAGACACAAGAGAGGCATCTTGCCTGGAAAGGGATTCAAACTAGAGCTGAGCCAAAATTAATCCAAAGACATTTCTCAGAGAAAATTTCTGAAATTTTTCTTCTTCTCAACCCTTCCCCCTTCAAAAAAGGATACTTTCCAGTATATTCTATGAGTATTCTCCATCTTTTTCTTTTTTTGTTGGCCATCATTTCTCCCTGGAAGGATGCTAGTTTTAGGTTATTCTGGATCATTCAACAGCAACAGCAACAACGAAAACCTTTGAAGGAAAAAAATAAAGAACCTGTGCTACGGCTAATGGTGAACCCTACTTCTGAGAAACTGTTGGGAAAATTTCTCCTCCAATTTCTCTGCCCACAAAGAGGGTGGAGAGTTTGAAGAAGCCATTTGTGCGCAGTTCTAGTTGCAGCTAGGGATGTCTGTCACTGGGAAACTCAATTCTTTTTTTACTCAACAGAGTTCTATGGCATGCACAACTCCATCTGCATTTGCGAGCTGAGCTGTAGGCTTTTCCCCAAACTATGGGAACTATTTTTCCACATTTCCCCCCCACAGGTTCTGCAATTTGTGCAAATTTCTGAGCAATTTGTGGAAATTAGGCTGTAAGTTATGTACATTGCTCAGAAATGTGTGCAAATTGCAGAACCTGTGGGAAAAAATGCACGAAATGCCTGGAAAACCTGCGAACTGGCATGACTCGTTGCAGACCAAGTCAGGCACCACAGTGGGAACCAGAACAAATTCGGGAGGCAAACCTTGGAAAACTTGTCAAACTCCCCCCCTCTCATGGATTTTTCTGACATCCCTGGTTCCAACGGTCCTGAAAGGTCACGTAATACATTCATTCATTCATTCATTCATTCATTCATTCATTACAGTTCTATTTCGCCCAATGGCTGAAGCACTTTAGGTGGTTCATAACATAATAGATGTACTTTATTTAAACAAGCCTTCCCCAACTTGGTGCCCTCCACCTGTTTTGGACCATAACTCCTATTCTCACCAGCCATCATAGTCAATCGACATGCTGAACTATTACATATATACATCCATATACACACATAATTCTCTCTCCCACATACACAAAGTAGGATGTTCCTTCTTAAACTAACATCAATGGTGTCAGCTCAGAGCATCAGTGGGCGCAGCTATGCTTGGACCTTGGGACTGCAATCCAGGGCCCCACAGCCCAGGGAAGCACCCAAATGACCACCCAGAGAGTGACAGGTGACAGGGACAGTGGCAAACAGGCCCAGCATCTGTGCTGGCCTAGGCATGCTAGAGCTGACCCTGCTTGCCGCAGCATCCTTTCTTCTTATTTTTAGAAAGATTTTATGGTCAGGGGGTTGCTGACCAGGCTACAGATGCTCAAGTTATTATTCTTTTTTTGAAAATATATTAACCTTTCCTACAACAATGTGGTGCTTATCCTGAAGTAAATGTGTGCTTCATCACTGAAGTAATATACATGACCCCCTAAGCTCTTCCCCCCATAAAACCATGAAGCCCAGGGTCCCAAATCACCTACCTGCACCACTGCAGGGCATGGGTGAAAAATTGGGAGCCTGTTCCAAGTATGGAAACAGCTAGTTATGTCGCTGAGTTATATTTTTCTTATAAGCGGCCCTGGAAATCTCATAGAACTTCATTACTTTGAGATTTCATTTTCACTTTGGATAAAAAGATGTCACTCAGCAATATGACGGCACCACTGGGTATTGAATCCACAGCCATTGCTGCCTTTCTCAAATCAACATGGAAAATTCAGGGCTATTACTTTCTCCTTTTAAGTACTACAACTACCACCACCATCACGTAGTTTAATTTTTTTTTCGTTTTTCCTTCCTAATGTACTGAAAGCATTCTGTGTCAAGAGAAAGAAAATGCTGGGCAACTTCAAACCTTACTTACCAGAAAGCTCTTGAGGAAAAATGTTCCATCTACTTACCAGGGGAAAACACATCCATGGCTTAAATTGAGTTTCATGGTAGTATAGAAGATATTGCTGAGATACCAGAGAGGCATTTCATCCCCTTCATCCTGTCAAGGAATGGACATTAGCTATCAAAGATTGTTTCCTATGAGAGATTTATCTGCAGTGTACACACTAAATGTCAATGGTTTTTCATTATACAACCAGGCAGTTACGTGGTTCCCCCTCACCATCATATCAAAGTTCCATGCAAACAGGAATGGATTATTCTGAAGCCATTGCAATGATGGAGCCAGAAATTCTCATGTCCTTCCTCTCAGATTTTTACAGGAGACAAGGATATTTATAGTCGATTAAAATGTTTTGGCTAAAGGTTATTTTAAAGTACTACAGCCCAGTCACTCCCAAACTGGGTGCCAGGACTCACTAGAGTGTTATGAGAACTGTTAGTGGTGACATGAGAAATCAAATAAAGATTGAGCCTCCACCCACAGAGGAGGAAAGGCCATTGTGCCACTGGATCATGTACAGACCTGCCTTTGCTTCTTTCCTATCAGCTTTCTCTAGAGAAGGGTAATTCACATGCCATGTCACTGCATCAGGTCGATTGGAACATCACACCCTCTATTTCTGATGTTCAGCAGTGTGTGTCATTGGTTTTGTAGCCAAAATGGCACTACCCACACAAACATGTTTCAGCTGTGCTCAGCACCAGTGCATCTGATGATTTTAGAAATCCCCGTTTATAATTTCTTCCAGAACATTGGTCAGCTTTTAAAAAAACACACACAAGCAAACATACAGCAGCCACCTCATGTGAATTATTGAGGTTCCCCCCCACAACACATGCGCGCGCGCGCGCGCACGCACACACACACACTTTAATTGACAGATACGTGATATCTCCAACTTGATTAGGAACACTGGCTGAAATCATCATCATTATCATCATCTAATGTTGCTGTAAGTGCTGCACAGATAAAAACAAGAACAAAATAAGTCCCTGCCAATAGCTGGCAATCTACAAATAAGACCCCAAAGGGATAGAAAATAGAAAGGGAAAGGAATAATTAAAATACAGGCACTTCCATTTGGCCCACTTTTGTAGCGAGTGTTGGACAATCTCCAGAACCTGTTTTTGAAGACCACTGTAATGGCATGGAAAAGATGGTGAAAAGTTTTTACACCCCCCACCTTCTCCTCTCTGTCCCATTCTGGATCACCTACATTTTAAGAGGATAGAACGTTACCAAAAAAAAAAAAAGTGTAAATACTGCCTTTAATGTTGATGTTATAAACCACATACTGAAAGACATCTCAAATGGCATCACAGAAGAAGTATAATATGTCTGTTGAATTCAGAGGAAACTAGGACCCATGTGTGTTTGAGCTGTCGTCAGCCTTCATTGTGATAGGTTGGACTATACCTTCTATAATAATGTCTCAATGCACAGTGAATAACAGTTGCGCCATCACCATTCAATAGACCAATCAGCTTCCTTTGCCCTATTATCTTTTTATATAGATACTTGTGTAACCTCAACATCCAGTACATATCTTCCTCTGTACTCTCCAATGTAGCTGAAGAAACATCCAAGAAACAGAGCCCAGATAGGAGCTATGCAGACAGAGTTACTGCTAGCTCCAGGTTTTGCAGGGGCCATGTGGAAGGTGCCCTCAGTAGGAAATGGAGAATGTTGCTCCACCTTTTCATTCTTGCCATTGCTGGCATCCTTGGAGAAGAAAAGATTCCTTGGAGAAGGAAAGGAGAAGGCAACAACATCAAGAAGACGCAGAACCATGAGGCTTGAGAGGATGGGCAGTAGGGCCCCTCCAAGGATGTGGGCCTAGGCAGGTGCCCAACAATGCCTACCCCATGTGGTGGCCCTGAGAATTATGCACAACTCATTAACATGGCCACAGGGATAGGATGCAAGTAAATACGACAGAACTGGGGAGGAGGCACTGAGGGAACAATGCAAAGGAGGCAGTGGTCAGAGGTGAGAGTCTAACCAGGGGTGAGCAACTTGTGGTCCTCCAGATGTTTTGGCCTACAACTCTCATGATCCCTCCCCATTGGCTAAACAGGCTAGGGCTGATGGGGGCTGTAGGCCAAAACAGCTGGAGAGCCACAGGTTGCCCAGCCCTCGTCTACTTTGAGGGAAATTGTGAGGGGGCACTTAAAAGAAAGAGGTGGATACAGCTGGGAAGGGAATTCAGGCCTGAACCACCCACTGTAACGCAGCCTTACAGCTATTAGCAGTGTGCTATACAGCTGAGAAAATCAGTCAGCCTCTCGTACAGCAGAACTACATTCTAGAAAACCTTTAGCGGAAAGACCACAAACATTACACAACGTGGCTTTAGCTGGGCAGGGGGGCGGGAGAAGACAAGAACAGGAAGCTGGGGAAGAAGATACGAATTAAAGAGAGAAACAAGCTCTAACCAACAAGATAGGTTATGGCGCCACCCACTGTTCAAGCAGATCAACTGCACCTTTACTCAGCGTGCATTGAACTAATTGTATCCACACGTTGTTTCTCCAGCAACAGCCCCATCTCTATATACATTACCATCATTCATGAGCATCTCACTAACATGGCTAGCAGGATGGGCTATAGCTAAATAGGGCCAAAGCTGGGCGAACAAGGAGCCTGAGGATGGCTGCAGGGGAGCTGCAGGAGAGAGGGAGGGAACAATGGCTAAGGGAGAAAATGTGGGTCGAAGCCAGATGGGAAGGGACAGGGACTCAGCAACCCACTCAGCTGCCATCTTTATTACTATAGACATCCCCATCCAAGGGGAGGGCATTCCACAACCAGGGTGCCACAGCAGAGAAGGCCCTCTCCCATGTCCTACCATAGCGTATGTCTTGCACTGGTGGATGCAGAGGAGGGCCCTTCCAACAGATCCCAGTCCTCAGGCGGGCATATAGAGGGAGAGACGCTTAAATAAGCCAATAAACTGTGCTTCTCCTGAATCAGGATGCATACCAAAGCTGAATGATAGAGCTGAGCAACTCACCTCTCACCAAGCTAGAGACTGCATGCATTTTGGGCTAATGCAGACCAGAAAATCAAGATAACAATTCAGGATGTGTGCTAGAGATATATTTTTTTAACACACAAATTTGAAATATAAGCATCTAGGCACTTCCACGTGGCCCTCGCTGTATCAACATCAGAAGGAACTGTTCTGATTGTTGTCACAAAGGAAGAGGCAGAAGCACAGCCTGCCTAACATTTAGAGAGATAAAGCTTTCATATCCCCTTCAGTCTTCTTTTCCTTTGTGACTTCCACAGGATTTTCATTTCCAGAGATATTATGCTACTTGCTTTCAAAGGAATTCAATATTTTTTCCTCCTCATTCAGAGAAGTAATTTCACAGCAAAGTACCACAGAGCAACGTCCTGGGTATTCATTTTCTGAGCCAATCTCACAAAGTCAATTTGTGTTGCAGGGGAGACATGAAAATGGTGAAATCCAGTGAGCTTGTGGAATTCCATGGCCACCCTCCTCCTCCTCCATTACACAAAGTGAATGGTGGATTCTCAAATGGAGGGTGTGTGTTGAAGGGAGCTATATGGTGCAGGGACCTGACTATTAGGAGTTCCTTAATCATCTTGCTAACATTGCCTGAAGGCATTGATTTGGAGCCCAGAAATGGATTACAGCTTCGTCTCCGTGGCCTCTCCATGAAAGTCATATAGTTTGTACCTATCACAGTTCTTCAGTTGATTTGCTCTTTGTTGTTTTAGAAATTAAAGGAGAAATCTTAAGAGTCTAAGGTGAAAGCAGATGAGATGTCTTACTTGCTTGGGTACTTCTCTGCAGATGAAAAGCTAATCCTGATAAAACCAAGTCTGAAATCCTCCCAGCCCACATAAAGTCAAGGTCAGGCATTATTAGACAATCAAGGTTAAAGCTACACAATTTTCTGAAGGAGAGAGAGAAGAAAATCCTCATCTATTCATGTCTCTTGACATATTTAAGGAATACAGGAACTTTAAAAGACAACACACCATCTCCTCCTATTTGGTTCATAAGAGTTCAGGGTAAGCAGAACAACAAGCTGAGTACAAAACAGGTGTCCACAACCCAACTTAGAATTAGGATTTGTTTGTTTGTTTATATCCTGCCTTTTTTCCTCTTGCAAGGAACCCAAGGTGGGGTAGATAATCCTCATCCTCTCCATTTTATCCTCACAACAACAACCCTGTGAGGTAGGTTGGGCTGAGAGTCTGTGACTGGCCCAAAGTCACCCAGTGAGCTTCCATGGCTGAGTGGGGACTAGAACCCATATTTCCCGGCTCCCAGTCCAACACTCTCACCACTACACCACACTGGCTCGCTAGGAATGCTTAAGCTCATTAATTTTAATGGGCTGTATCCAATTGTGCCCCTCCAGCATTGGAAGAACCTTTGGAACAGCGTGAGAGATGGGTTGGGGGCCTGCGGAATTCGTGAAAATCCACACACACACACTTTCCACTTACAGCCTCCATTGGATCCAAGTGGCCTCCATCAGCAGAGGGACATAATTGGATGCAACCCAATGGACCTAACTTTCTGTTGGATAATGGCTGCTACCTTGTATATACCACAAGGAGCCATGCAGATTGATGCACAGTATAAATAGTAAATAATAATTTCCCCTCCATTTTGTGAAGCAACTATGCTTCCGACCTCGACAATGATTTCCTTAGTGGAAAAATAAATCCAGAGAGCCACTGTTTTTCTTCCAAGCCACAGACTAGCAATAATATCTAGCATTTATATAGCATATTTCACATACATTATTTTAATGGTCCTTACAATGACCCTGTAAGGTATTATTTCCCCATCCAAATGTGGGAATGTATAAAGAAATGTGGCCATAAAGGCGAGCTGCAGGTGAGTCTCTGGGCGAATGCCAAACCCAGTTTCTTTTTGCTGTCCTCAGCTGGATTTGGGGAACTTTTCTTTCCTTCAGTAGGTACTTCTTCTAAGATAGTCTTCTTTTGTGGCAGAATTGGTGTGCATTTAAAAAACATATGAGCAGCAAATATTAACAGCTGCTGCTCCCCCACCCCCATCCGGTATCTTTCTTCTTTGGAAAGCTGAAGTGCTCACATGGGAGAGGGTGATGCCTCATCTGTTGGCTGCTTGTCTGTCACAACTGTCTGAACATGCAAATAGAAGGAGAGGCTTTGTCCAGTCACTGCTGATGTCACAATGGTCCTTAACTCTGCATTGAGAGAACCTTCTCCTTGTTGCTGTTCCTGGGGGGAGGGGGTAGATATTGCTCCCAGATGACAGGTCATACATTCCCCAAACATCGTCTGCATTTCCTTCCTTTTCAGAAAGTACCTCTCCTGCCTGTGTCAGTGAAGGTGGCAGAGGAGGACAGACACAATATGCATTCATAACGTTTTTGTATCAGCTATTGCAGAAGGGGAGGGGAGGCCAAGAGAATAGTGGTTTACCTAAGGCAACCTGGTGTCCTCTAGATGTTTTGGACTACAACTCCCATCAGCCCCAGTCAGCATGGCCAATGGTGTGGGATTATGAGAGTTGTAGTCCAAAACACCTGGAGGGAACTAGGTTGCCTATCCTTGGCCTAAGGTCACCCAGGAAGTTCATGACAGTGGTGACATTTGAGTCAGAGAGACTTCCTGGATCACAACTCCTTCTCTTAGAGAGCAATCCCAGGCAGGATGACTCAGAAGTAATAATCACAGAGTTCATACTTTCATGCAAGTTTGTCTAGGATTGCAGCCCTGGTACACTTAGTTGGTAGTAAGTCCCATTAAACTCCATGGGGCTTTGTTGTTGTTGTTCAGTCGTTAAGTTGTGTCTGACTCTTCGTGACCCCATGGACCTTAGCACGCCAGGCCTTCCTGTCCTGCGCTCTCTCCCTGAGTGTGCTCAAGTTCATATTCATTGCATCGGTGATACTATCTAGCCATCTCATCCTCTGCCGTCCCCTTCTCCGTTTGCCTTCAGTCTTTCCCAGCATCAGGGTCTTTTCCAGAGAGTTTTCTCTTCGCATTAGGTGGCCAAAATATTTGAGCTTCAGCTTCAGTATCTGTCCTTCCATTGAGCAGTCAGGGTTGATTTCCTTTAGGATGGACTGATTTGACCTCCTTGCAGTCCAAAGGACTCGTAAGAGTCTCCTCCAGCACCACAGTTCGAAAGCATCAATTCCTCTGCGCTCAGCCTTCCTTATAGTCCAGCTCTCACAGCCATACATTACTACTGGGAAACCATGGGGCTTACTTCCAGATAGATAGATAGATAGATAGATAGATAGACAGATGAGCCCAAGGTGGTGTACATGATCCTTCTCCTCTCAATTTTATCTTCAAAACAGCCCTGTGAGGTAGGTTAGGCTGAGAGTCGATGGCTGGACCAAATTCACCCAGCAAGCATCATGGCCAAGCAAGGACTAGAACATGATCGCCCCAGTCCCAGTCCAACACTCTAACCACTACACCACACTGGCTCTCAAATATATATTACATGTTTGTTTGTTTGTTTGTTTGTTTAAATGATTTATCAGCCACCATTTAGGGCCAAGCTCCTCACAAGGCAGCTTTCATCATATAAATATAAAATCCTAATCTTTCATAAAACCATCAGACATCCAAAACAAAATGTGAGGGACAGCATAAAAACAGCAGTAAACATTAATAGCAGTAAAATGGCAACAGAACATTAACAATAAGTAACCGCATCCCACTCAACGAAATATCAGCAAAACAGATAAAATCATTTGCTCCTGGGTTGCCCCAGAATGATGTTACATCGGGGGAGTTTAAATGGTGGTTAGATCCAGCCACCCAGTGTTGCTCCTTGGAGTGCCACGACAGAGAAAGAATTGTAGAGATAGAGGGTGGCCAAGGGCAGGCATCAGTAGTGGGCCCTGCCAGGATATTGGGCCCTGGCAGCTGCCCAGGGAAGCCAGTTGCACCATTAGCTGCCCTGCTCTACCAGCTCTCACACGGTGCATCTGTATTCCAGAATTTGGTCTGGATTTTAGGACATGCCAGGTTCCATGAAGTAATCATAGCCTTGTCTTAAAGAATGCCTTTTCTCCCTCTTTATACTGCTAATCTTTCTTCCTGATGGCCCTTTACAAAATGCCTTTTGTCATCTTCCATGGTTCTACGTGCCAGGATTATAAGAGAATGAACAAGGCCCCTGCCTTGGCATACTTTCAGATGGCTTCCACTAGAGATGTACACCCTGTTAATGTCTCTCTAGGGACATAAATTATAGGAGTAATAAACAAAGCAGAGTGATTAAATTACTAGTTAAAAAAACCTATGTGTTGCTCTGCAAGTCCCTTGCAAATGGAGAATGCTCTTCATGCACATTGGAGGAAACAAAACAATTGCTTTGCTCAATCTGTACATTTACATTGCAACACATCCATGCATTAGAAACAACTGATTACAATATGGGAAGAAAGCAGAAAAGCAATTGTTGACAATTCTCACGGGCAGGGTACATGTGTGGCAAGGTTGGCTTTGATTTCCACCCCCAACCACCATCCCCCATCACTCCCCCTTGCCTTCGAACACACTGAGTAAAGCTGTGATTTTAGAAAAAGAGCTATTTTTATACTGTTTGCAAACCTTTGGCTGGAGCAAACATTAAAGGGATGGTACATCACTTAACGACTGAACAACAACAACAACAACAACAACAACAACAACAACAACAACTTTGCTTTCAGTTTATCTACTTTCCTTCTCATATACACAGGTAGATAAATAAAAATGGTCTTTTCCAGAAAAAATGATTGTATGCATACCATGCCTGCATTTTACATATTTTATACTATATATGTTCTATACTATATATTTTATACTATATGTGTTCAAGTGGAGCATTCCTACCATTAGCCCTGTCAGTGGACAGAAGTCCATAAATGCCCAGGGTTTCATTTCCTTACAGCCTTATTCATGAGCTTCTTGCAGTGTTGATTCTCCAAGCATTGATTTCAACTGGGATTCTTTTTAAAATGTCTTATGATTGCTGTTTCTATAACCCTATTCTACAAGGATCTGTGGATTTCTTTCATTAAAAAAGTAATTCTAGTTTGATTTTGAAGTTATCAGCTGTCATTTAACATCTTTTTACTTTGATCTTTTTCATCTTCTATTACAGAAATATACACTAGTGGCACCATCATATCTTTCTGTCTTTGGCATGTGATTTCCTAACAAAGCCAGGCTAGATTATCATAATTGACATAACAACACAGATTCAAGCAGGGCACTCAGAGGGTTTAAAGGGATGGGGCAAGTATGCTATTGCGGGTCTTGCCACTGCCCCCTACAGGGACCCATGCATGTGTGGGGCTCTGCTGAGCAATGTGGCAGGGCAGGGGCCAACAGTATGCATAGGAGCCAAAGTAGGGAGAGCCTTGCTTTGCAGGGGCCCTGGGCGAATTGCCCTAGTTGCCCCCTCCCCCACCCTGGATTCAAGTGGAGGATTCCTACCATTAGCCATGTCAGTGGACAGAAGTCCATAAATGCCCAGAATTTCATTTCCTTACGGCCTTATTCATGAGCTTCTTGCAACAATTGCAGAAATCAAGGCATGTTACAAATATATTAACATCTATATGCAGCACACTCATAAGAACAACATCCCGTTAACAATTCAGATCATAGAATCATAGAATCATAGAATCATAGAATAGTAGGGCTGGAAGGGGCCTACAAGGCCATCGAGTCCAACCCCCTGCTCAGTGCAGGAATCCAAGTCAGAGCATCCCTGACAGATGGCTGTCCAGCCTTGTCTTGAATGCCTCCAGTGTGGGAGAGCCCACCACCTCCCTAGGTCATTGGTTCCATTGTCGTATTGCTCTAACAGGAAGTTTTTCCTGATGTTCAGCCAGAATGTGGCTTCCTGTAACTTGAGCCCATTATTCCGTGTCCTGCACTCTGGGATGATCGAGAAGAGATCCTGGCCTTCCTCTCTGTGACAACCTTTCAAGTACTTGAGGAGCGCTATCATATCTCTCCTCACTCTTCTCTTCTCAAGGCTAAACATGCCCAGTTCTTGCAGTCTCTCTTCATAGGGCTTTATTTCCAGTCCCCTGATCATCTTTGTTGCCCTCCTCTGAACCCTCTCCAGTTTGTCTGCATCCTTCTTAAAATGTACTTAACACAGTACTCCAGATTAGGCCTAACCAGTGCTGAGTAGAGGGGAACTAGTACTTCCCAGGATTTGGATCACTCCAGGTTCCAAATCATGTGGAGGCCTTTGTGCACACAGCAGTACATGCGAAGGGCTCCCCACTGCAGGGGTTCGTGCTGTACATGCGGACAGCCATGGGTGGAGCTACGATATGATGTGACACCAGGGGCAGGGCTACTTGGCACGGCCCTGTTCCTGCTCGCATGGTGAGTTTCACCCCTTTTCTTAATGCCTGAATAAAGCTACTGTTTGCTCCTGATCTTTGTTTGGGATATCCTGCAGTCGACACAAGGCAGGCTAAACTGGAGGTCAATTCATGTGCACTTTGTAAGTGGACTAATACACAGAGGATCTTGACTCAGGGAAAAAGTTGGACTTGATGATTATCAGAAGTCCTCCAGCATCATGAGACTACAATAATGCCTCCCTCTTCTTCTTTGCTGCTAATCATGGTTCAGTTTCCCCCCCCCCAAGAATGTGCTTAATTCAATGGAATGCTACTAGCAAGACAGAATCAATCAAACTGAGAAGAGATGATATAGCTCCTGGTTACACTTGATCCTCTCAAGTACACATCTCCCTTCTAGAGCAGGACAACTAGTCAACATAGCAGATCGTAGCTTTGCTAAATACATATTTTCACATTTAGCATAGTTTAATAGAGTGGTACAAATCCCATAAACCAAGCGTGCATGTTTTTAATCTGATTGTCTTGTCTGTTCCTCTCAGTTCAAACAGAACCCCCCACCCACCATGAAACTACACCGAATAACCTTAGAATTGTATAGTTGCTACGCAGATCCTGTCATTACACCTGCAACAGACTATTGGATGGCTCTTGTTCGAATCATATGGATCTCAACTTTAATTTTGGTTGTATTGCTCCTGTCTGGGGGGCTGGGGGCAGGGACCCAGAGCAAATCTTGCCACTCGTATGCAGCCCATATTCTGGGGAGAAACAGCCCTATTTGTTTCACATCAGATATTGCCCCAGCTACTTTAGCACATAGCAAGAAGTTAGGCATACTTAAACTTATCTCACACTTTAAATTACATGGGAAAACATCTCAGAAGAGTACAGCCCATCTACTAGCCAAGGCCTGGGTTCCAAGCAAACTGTAAATAGGATATGCAAATTAATTGCACCACTCTGACCGGCAACACTTTTCTATGGTGGTGCTCAGCTCTGAACAGTTTCTCTACCTCTACTCCATGCAGCAGTGTGCATCAAGTCAATTAAACTGGTGCATGTGTGCACACATTCAGAATGCCATTTCATGAGAACCCTATGCAGGCATTGTGAGCATCTAACCATGGAGAGGCCCTTGCCACCCCCCAGCCTCCCAGTGTGGACAGAGCAGATCTGAAGAGAGGCTGTTCAGCTGAACATGTTTACACAATCGGGAATCCTGTGTAATTACAGTTCCCAATCCTACCGAGTACTATAACTACGTTCAGTTGAATGTGGTTACAATCTCTCTTTGGCCTTCTGTTTTGACCCAGGAACATCAGGGCTGAAGGGGGCAGAGCCAGTGCTGGCTCCAGGCATTTGCAGGCCTGAGGGCAAGACACTCAGAATGGGCCCCCACCCTCAATGAGTGGGGCCTGTATCTCCACCACCATCACCAGCTGCTCTTGCTTCTCATCCTCTTTCTCAACATTGCTGCCACTTGCTTGCTTGAAAGCCAGACAGCCAGTGAGCAAGTTGGCCATGGCATCTACTGCTCCTCCTTCTCACTGCCACCATTGTCTGAGCCAGAGGCAAGTGAGCAACCAAGTTGTAATAGTGAAGGAGAGGAACAAGTTCAGGAGGCTCTTATCACTGGCCTCTGTTGGGGTATGGGCCCTTGGCGGGCCATGCCTGCCCTTGATGCTGGCCCTGGGAAGAGCCGGTGCATGTATTGCCCCCCGCCCCGCTTAGATATTCGTAATGGCTGAATAGGGCTAAGGCTGGTTCCTAAACACTGTTATGTGATACATTACTCTCTGCTTTTAAGTGTTCATTGTTTTGCTACCACAACACGCATATGAACTCAAGCACGGTGATGTGTCACTGTCTACACAATGACTATTTTGTACTAGATAGAAAATATATCCCAAAAACTGAAAATCAGATCAGGCCCCACATAGTCCAACCTTAGAGTTTGCCAGGCCAAATTAGACAAGATGCCATTCACACAAATTGCACTTGAATGAATGACTTTTGAAAAGCAAATAGGGAGATCAGGGGGGCTTTAAGCCTTTTCCTCCCATGGCAGTCTCGATCCAGATTGGCGGGGGGGTGGGGTGCGCTTGCTATTTACACTGGAAGAAAAGCATCCATTGGCACAAATGGGAAATTTCCTTCCAATGCAAATACCGAGAGGGCCAATCTGGATTGGGATTGGGGAAGATGGTTAGAGCCCCAATCCACACCTATTTACTTTTTAAAAGCCATTCACACATTTACCAATTGTGTGAATAGCATCTCGTCCAGTTTGGCCCACAGCTAATCAAATCTGGATTCCCCCCTACATCCCAATATACCACCTTACGCATTAGCATGGCAGCTCCGAAAGGATGTCTTCAAAACTGGACAACTGGGCAACAAAATGATGGATGAGGTTCTATCTAAGTAAGCATAAAGTGATGCACTCTAGAGGAAAAGAATCCTAACTTCCCATATATACTGATAGGAATTGAACTGGCGTCATGGTTTATAGCTCAATGAAAACATGAACTGAGTGTGCAGCAGCTCTGAAAAAAGGCAAACTCCATGCTAAGGCTTATTAGGAAAGGGACTGAAAATACAGCAGCCAATATCATAATGTATTTATATAAAATTTGTGGCCACGTTTGGAATGCGGCATATAGTTCTAGTTACTCAGTCTTATCAAAAGGGTATTGTACAACTTGAAAAGGTGCAGAAGAGAGAAACCCAAATTAACAAGCTGGTGGATCATCTCCCCTGCAAGGGGTGCTTTGAGGGCATTTTTGTTTAGAAAAAAGGTGATGAACAGGGGAAAGAGCACAGAGGTTTATACATTTATGCATGGCATTGAGAAAGACAGAATTTTTACTCCCTTTCTCAAAATACTAGAACTTGGAACTAGGGATGTACAAAAGTCACTTACCTTTCACGGATTATGTTGATGGTAGGGGGGGAGGTGTTCCGTCCCTCCCCCCAGAATCCTCGCTGGGGGGGGAGGCGCTCCATTCCTCCCCCCGGAATCCTCCGCGGCCGGCTGTGCTCCGCAGCAGCTCCGCGGAGCAGCCGGCCAGGCCCAGCCAAGCCAGAGCCATCTGCAGCCGGATTTCCAGCCGCTGAGGGTTCTGGGTAAAAACAAAAAACAAAACTGCGTACGCAAATGGCGGCGGCTACGGCCGCCACTATTTGCGTTCCCCTTTATTTTCGCTGTCTTAATCTACGTAAATATTTACGTAGACTATGACGGCGAAAATAAAGGGGAACGCAAATAGCTTAGCGGGCGCTATTTGCGTCCCTTTTTGATTCACCGTTTTAGCCTACGTAAATCTTTACATAGGCTAAAATGGTGAATCAAAAAGGGACGCAAATAGCACCTGCTACGCTATTTGCGTTTCCCTTTATTTTCACTGTCATAGTCTACGTAAATATTTACGTAGATTAAGATGGCAAAAATAAGGAACGCAAATGGCGGCAGCCGTAACCGCCGCCATTTGTGTACGCGGTTTTTTGTTTTTTTTTAAGCCCACCCAACCATGATAGGCTACGTAAAGATTTATGTAGCCTATCACGTCGTGGTGTTTTTTTTTACAAGCCTGGAAATGGCGGCGGCGGCAGCCGGTCGGAAGACCAGCCGCCGCAGTCGCCACCACAGCCACCGCCGCCCAGAAGATCCGCCACAGGTAAGTCTTATCCCGGGGGGGATCCGCAGGGGGGCGGGCGGGGGTGGCATTCAGCCTCACCGAGATCCGTGGCGGAATTCTCTGACATCCCTACTTGGAACAGACAAAAGAACACAGTGACCTGGTTCGGGTATCACACTAAGCAATCAGTTAGCATTATATGCACGACCCTGCTCCCTGCTCTGGCATGGCCATGAGGAGGAGATCAGAAGTATCCACTTCCACTTGAAATGAACTGCAGTTTGTCCTTTCATCAGAACTGGGGACTATGGTTCATTTTAACTATGTTTTATCCAAACAAGCCAGGATCAGAAACCATGTTTCTTTTGAAAACATTTTTTTTAAAAAAAAACATTTTTTGGTTTCTTTTGAAAATGAAACCAAACAAGCTTCTGGTTTCATTCAGAAACCAGAAGCTTGTTTGGACAAACCATAGTTTAAAACAGTGTGGAACCCCGGGCCCAGGGGCCAAATCTGGCCCTCCTGGGGTCCCAATCCAGCCTTCCAGGGCTCCTCAGATGGCCACGTCCATCCCTCTGGCCCTATCCCCTTTCCCTCAACCACTGATTGTTTGATGGTTTTCCCACTTTTGTGCAGTACACACACACACACACACACACACACACACTATAAGAATGAAATACCTCCCCTAAGGGTTAGTCACTGGCAGTAAACATTTTAAGCTAAAATGCTCTGGTATGTTTTGTATTTTCCTCTGCCCCTTTTGGCTTGGGCTCTGCCCCTTTGACCTTTGGGCCCGCCGACCACTGTAATGCAGCCCTGAAAGCTTATTTGAAATGGAATTCAGCCCACAGGCTGAAAGAGGTCCTGCACCCCTGGTTTAAGCTAACCACAATTTGTCCTGGTTGGGACAAAATGGCAAGCTGCAGTTAGTTTAAAATGGAAGCCTAGGTTTCTGATTTCCTCCTCACCATCATACCAGGGGATGGGGAGGGGTCACACATCCGAACCTTCCACACGTTCTTTGCTGCTACAACATGCAGTGATGTTCATTGACCAAGGTGGCTGTAAAAACAGATTAAGCTAACTTGATAGAGAACCCATCCATCAAGGGCTATGAGCCATGATACCTAAATGGACCCTCCAGGATCAGGGGCATTAGGCCCTTGAATACCATTTGTTAGAGGACAAATAACAGAGGAGAACTGTTGCCTTCCTCCCTGTTGTAGGCATCTGGTTGGCCACTGTTGGAAGCAGGATGCTGGTCTACATCAGAAGAGTAAATGGTTTCAAGTCGGGCTTCAGGCCTGGGCATGGGACAGAAACGGCCTTGGTCGCCTTGGTGGATGATATGAGGAGGGCTCTGGATAGGGGTGAATGCTCCTTCCTTGTTCTCCTCGACCTCTCAGCGGCTTTTGATACCGTTGACCACGGTATCCTCCTGGACCGCCTGGAGGGGTTGGGCATTGGAAACACTGTATTGCGGTGGTTCCAGTCCTTCCTCTCTGGCAGGTACCAGAGGGTAGCACTGGGAGAGGAGGTTTCGGACCCGTGGCCACTTACTTGTGGGGTGCCACAGGGTTCCATCCTCTCCCCGATGCTATTTAACATCTATGTGAAGCCACTGGGGGTTATCATCAGGAGGTTTGGGGTGCAGTGTCATCAATATGCAGATGACACTCAGCTCTACCTCTCATTCAAATCTTCACCAAGGTTGGCCGTAGAATCCCTGTCCAAATGTCTGGAGACGGTGAGTGGCTGGATGGGGAGGAATAAGCTGAAGCTCAACACTGACAAGACCGAGGTACTTTTGGTGGGAGACAAGAGGAGGCTGGGGGATGTTGACCTGGTGTTGAATGGGGTACAGCTACCCTTGAAAGACCAGGTCCGCAGTCTGAGGCTCATTTTGGACTCCCAGCTGTCCATGGAGGCTCAGGTGTCAGCTGTGAGCCGGACAGCGCTGTATCAACTCCATCTGATACGGCGGCTGCGCCCCTACCTTCCCGACCATCTGCTCCCATCGGTAGTACATGCCCTGGTCTCCTCTCGTTTAGACTACTGTAATGCGCTCTACGTGGGGTTACCCTTGAAGACGGTTCGGAAACTGCAGCTGGTACAGAACGCGGTGGCTCGCCTGATTAAAGGCAGCCGCCGGCGAGATCACATCACTCCAGTGCTGAAGGAGTTGCACTGGTTACCAGTTGTTTTCCGGGCCAAATTCAAGGTGTTGGTTTTGACCTTTAAACCATATATGGTTCCAGCCCAGCCTATCTTAAGGAGCGCCTCCAGCAACACCAGACAGGCCGCTTAACAAGATCAGCCTCGGATGGCCTTCTCTCTGTCCCATCAGCCAGGACAGCTAGACTGGTGGGGACGAGGGAGAGGGCCTTCTCTGTGGTGGCCCCCACTCTGTGGAACTCCCTCCCTAGGGAACTCCGTCATGCCCCCTCTTTAATGAGCTTCCGTCGTGCATTAAAAACGTGGTTGTTCAGGCAGGCATTTGGGGTGGGTTACGGTATTTTTTTTAAAAAAAATTATCGTAAAATTTTATTGTTTTAAATTGTTTATGGTGGGTTGTACATCGCCCAGAGTGGCTGGGTGACCAGTCAGATGGGCGATTAATAAATTTAATAAATAAATAAATAAATTCAGAGGGCCAAATTCAATTTTGGAGAAGTTCTAGAGGTCCACATTCCAGCGGTGGGTGGGGCCAAAGGCAAAAGGGGGCAGGGCTGAAATACCAAATATAACCTAAATGCCGGTATGGTATTGCTTAAAGCTAAGCTGTTACTGCCAGTAACTAAGGGTTAGGAGAGGCACTTCAACCATTTAGAGCATGGGGGGGGGGGGTGACTGCACAAAAACTGGGGAAACCACCAAACAATTGCTGGGCAGGGAAAAGGGGGCAGGGCCATCTGCGGAACCCCAGCAGACTGGAGATGGCCCACAGCCCTGAGGTTCAAGGCTCTTGAATCTTTGGTCTGATCCAACAGGGCTTTTCTTACATTGTTGATTTTCAAATCTCCTGGTCTCCCATGTCAGTGTTTCGATTCTTTTCCTCTGCAGGCTGGGTGGAAAGAAGAGTGTCTCTGAGCAACTGACCTGGGGATTTTCCTTCAAAATCAAAATTGGTCCAGCAAACATCCATGCTTGCAGGGCCGGTCATACTTGCATAAATGTGACTTGGGTACTACCCTTGATTGTATCTCTAATGGCCCATTCCCATATGCAAGCCATGTTTTGATGTTGCAGCCATGAAGTGATGAACATCCATGTGTGAACCAGTCCAGTCTTTAAAAAAAATCTAACTTCTAGGTCAGAAAGTATTTCCAGACTAGGGTCTCATTTTTTCAAAAGATAAGCCCTGAATAATCAATCGTCTCCTCTCGTCTATTATTATTATTATTGGTTGGTTGCTGTTGTTTATCACAGATTTATATGCATGTTACAAAGCAGAAACAACCCCACCAGAGAGGCCAGGAGCATGTTAACTAGGAGAATAAAAACAGTTGTCATAAACACTCTGCATCTTAATGCCGAACTCTGGCTTTTACGTAAGATTAATTAAAGAGCAGATGTTCTGTCATCGCCTGCACTAGGTATGGTTATCTTTAAAATTCCAGCTCTTCCATCCACCGTGTGTTAATTTGCATTATTATGCATTTTGAGCCTGGGGCATGAGTGGTGAAGTGGTAAACATTAGATATATGCTGAACTATATTTCTAAATGCACTTCCCTTTTAGGCCAGTAGCTCGTTACATTCCATGCTATTTTTATCGAGGAGCCTCTCCCTTTTTAATTTGCTTTTGACACATTACGTGACAGCAAGACAGAGAGACAGGTGCATTCTGCAAGCAATGCTTTCATGCACACAAGCAAAACCCTCATAACCAGGCTCTGCATGCTGCAAGCCATCTACAGAACATTAATCGTGCATATCATATCCACATCCAAATTTGTGCTCATTTGTTAATCTTAACACAAGGATGAAGTTTCTGACCAAGTTTCTTCCCTAGGTTTTTAAGGGCTGCACACCCAGCTACAAGGAAACACTCTTGGCTTTTGCAGTTTGGGATCCAAGATGCAAAACTGAATTCTTTCCCTCTCACTTTTTAAATGTGATAGCTGGAAACTGGTGTCTTCTGAAAACTTTTCAAGCAGTGATTAAAGCTGGATGTGAATTACTTTGTCATCATAACAGAGCCTTGCTTGCATTGCATCTCAGCAAAGGCAATAACTATGTGAGCTGACAATTTCATTTAGAAGGATAAAAAGTCATTCTTCCAGCTCTACTCTCTCTCTCTCTCTCTCTCTCACACACACACACACACACACACACACTTAGTTTGCTGGCTCTCTTGATTTAATGAACAGACACATCACCACCATATGCTCCAAAAACCAGCTTTGGCACCGCTTCTCTAGAATACCTTGAGAAAACGCCAACGCATGGAGCCCGAAAAGGCTTCCAGATACACTGCAGGAACCTAGGGAAATGAATCCACTGGACGTTAATTAGCAGACAATTTCATGTGAATGGTAATGTCAATAAATAGCCAATAAATTCTTAATGACCTGTGTTGACAAAGTTTATATTAAGGATAACACAGCTAATTTGGTGAGTGGCTCAATTTTCTAACACTGATATGACATGAAATCGCTACAATACATCATAAATATCGAAGGAAGTGCTCACCCATGTCTCATTATGAGATGATTAGATAAGGTGCTACCACAAACAAGGTTGTTAAGCCTCACATACTTGTAATCCCATTTCCTGTGGCGGAAAGTATGCATATAACAATACTGAGTTATGCATATAACATATAACAATATGCATAACTCAATATGCATAATCCTTGCCCAATTTTCTTCACAAAAGTACTCTTGATAGCTTGGGCATGGCTACATTCCTCGTTGTAGGTCTCACAGATTGCAGAACAAGAACCAATACTTCTTGCTAGTTTGTAGTATCGGACTATGGTATACAATTGACCATAATATTCACTACTCTAGAGAGCTCGTGTTGTGCTTGCCAGGGAGTTCTCCTCCATCTTGTTCCCTGCTACCGCCTCCTTTACAATTCCCTGAGATAGTTCTCTTATCACAGGACGCCAAGGCAGTAATCATGCTCCAGAGTGGAGATGCTCAAGCTAAAACATATCAACCCAAGTCCCGTGTGACAATATTATCTGAAGCAAAGCTGTATCTTTTCATACTGCACAAGGGAGACTGCATATTCGGATTCTCCCACACAGATAATACTTTCTCACACATAAAACTGACATATGAGTAAAACAGCTAACCTAGGATGTGGATTGCTTGTTGAACAGATGGAGGGAATATTTGATGTAGGGAGACCATTCAGATATTTGATCCCCCACCTGCAGTCTGAAACTGTGCAGCCCAGTAACAGACACACACATGAAGCTTCTCCTCATCTGTTTAAACTGTCTGAAAACTGGTAGCCAGGAAAAGAGGAGGAACAGAGAGAAATGAATGACGATGCTGATGGAGTGAAATATGGCTGTATAGGATGGCATTTATCTGTGCCCTCCCTAGCAGTACTGATAGCATGGCTATATAAGGGAAGGGAGGCGGGGTCTTCAGAATATGGGACAATCTGGGGCAGTTGTGCAACTAGGGCTGTACCTTGGGACAAAAATCCAGGGGCTCACAGCCCAGAGGGGCCCCGAAATGACCACCCAGAGATCAGCAGGTGATGAAGGGATCAAGGCTGCAGAATCAAACTCCCATACTCTTGATGTTTCTATTATTTAAGTGAATTTAAAATGCAAAACTGTACATGTTTTGTGTTTGTTTGTTTTTAAATCAAAGTTGGCAAACAGTTTTGTTACTGTAGTTCTAATGCATCAGGAACATAGAAGCAATTGCAAAGCAAGAAATGGAGCAGGGGAAGAGGGAAGAAATGTTAGTTGTATGATACAGTAATATACACAGCCATCTAAGGCAGGTGGGGGGGCATAAGACCAGTAAGTCCAGGATCTAAAATAACTTAGCTGTACCACTGGTCATGCTTCCCAGCTAGATCCCTCTTGAACGACCACAAGAAGGTCTCAGAAGAAATAGCTTTCTCTTACTTTTGCTCACCTGCAACTGGTCTTTACTGAAGTGGCAAACTGCCTCTGATCCTGGAGGAAGGGATGCTGGAGAAATTCAAGACAGACTAAAATGATTTAGTGATGTAAAATGGTTTCTAAGAATCTGATCTGTGGAATCCACTGTGCACTGTCCCCCCTCAGGCTGCATGGAGTCAGTGGACTTTTGGGTCTGTTTTTGTTTTGTTTTTACTTTCCCAAAATGTACACACATTTATTTGTAGGACAATACACACATTTCTGCTGAGACATATGCCATCCTGGAAAATATATGTGAGGAAAAGCTGAATGGAATGGAGCACAGTATGCCAAATGTTCTGTATAATGTATATGACATAAACTGTTGGGAAGTTTTTACAGAATTATTTGCGTATTTTTCTGCATAACGGAAAAAAATTCGAATCCATCTGTGAACAGACGCCGGAATGAATGACACCGCACAATCCATGAAACACACACAGGAGTTCACAATTCCATGAAACACAGGACAGATTTCACAACATCCAGACATACCTACCTGGAGCTAATATAATAGCCAATTGATAGCAATTGATAGACCTATCCACCTTGAATCTGTTTAATCCCCTTCTCAAGACCTCTATGCCACATCTCATGGCAACGAATGCCATAAATTAGTTATTTGTTTAGATTTATTTATAAAATTTCAGTCCTGCCTTTCAGCTACAATGGGGTAAGCAACTTCTGGCCCTCCAGATATTTTGGCTTATAAATCCCATTAGCCCTAGCCAGCATAGCCAATGGTGAAGGTTGAGGTGCGGAACAAAACATTTGGAGGACCACAAGTAGCTCACCCCTGGGCTACAAGAACCTCCATTTTAGATTGTGTGAAGAAGTATTTCTTTCCACCAAACAATGTCATTGGATGACCCAATGAGGTCCCTAGAGACATTCACCTGGCACCTTCTGGCACCAGGTGAAGACCTTTTTTATTCTCCCAGTATTTTAGCATTTTAGTTAGGGGTGTACAAAACCCCGCTTACCTGGCTTCACCGGGTTCCACAGGTGGGGGGAGGCGCTCCGTCCCTCCCCCCGGAATCCTCGCCGGGGGGGGAGGCACTCCATGCCTCCCCCCGGAATTCTGGCCGGCTGGCTGCGCTCCGCGGCCAAGCCACGGAGCCGCTGGCCAGCTCCAGCCGCCTGCAGCCGGACATCTGGCCGCTGGGCAGCCCTGTAGGGACGCAAATGGCGGCTGTCATAGCCGCCGTCATTTGCATTCCTGTAGCGAGCCGTGATAGGCTATGTAAATATTTATGTAGCCTATCACGGCAGGGGAAAAAACCCCAGCGTACGCAAATGGCGGTAGCCGCCGCCATTTGCGTAGGCTGGGGTTTTTTTCCCCTTGCTGTGATAGGCTACGTAAATATTTACGTAACCTATCACAGCAGGGGGGAAAAACCCAGCATATGCAAATGGCGGCAGCTACCGCCATTTGCGTACACTGGGGTTTTCCCCCTGCCGTGATAGGCTACGTAAATACTTACGTAGCCTATCACGGCCTCCGTAAAAGTATTTACGTAGCCTATCATGGCTGAAGGAGGAAGTGAATGGCGGCCGCAGGACAGCCGCCATTCGCACAGCAGTGCGGACGGGAGCAGGTAAGTGCTCCGTTTCGCATGCCTTTCGTGGGGGTGGCGGGCACTTCATCCCGCGTGCCTTTCATGGGTTGGGGGGGCAGGGGCTTCGTTCCGTGACGGTTTTCGGGGGGCTGAATGCACTGGCATTCAGCCTCACTGAGATCCGTCGCGGAATACTCTGACATCCCTAATTTTAGCTTCCTGGTCTTTTAGCTTTGATGTTTTAAATCTGTATTTTAAATCTCTGCATTGCTGCTAGGTTTTATTCTGGTTGTACTGTTATATTGTGGTTTTAAGATTTCATATGTTATATTGGTTTATGTTGTGCTTTGGGGTTTTAATTTTTGTGAACTGTCCAGAGAGCTTTGGCTATTGGGCAGTATAGAAATCAAATTAATTAATTAATTAATAACCCCACACCCTAATATTATGCGAAAAGGTGGGGGACTCAATTCACATTCTTTATATCCTGCATTTTATTAACCCAACTTGACCTACATACTAATTCTTCTCACTTCACCTCATCATTCATCATCACAGTTCACCCACAAGATGGTTCACCCCAAATTTTCTTAAGTTATACCTAATAAGCATATTTGCAGCAATAAGCTGGCAGAACATCACAGACATCCAGACAGGTTATTTTACGTACAACCTAAAGTAATATTTAGATCTTGAAAAAAAAAAAATGACATCTTTGGAAAGGAACCATCCTTTCCAGGTGTTACATTTTATGAAAGCAAGCCAAGATGGAATATGACACTGCACAGGTAAATGATTCACAGGTTTGTTGTTGTCTTTGGATTCATAGAAACAACATCATTGCAAAAGAATCATTCACATACTATGGTCACATTTGCAAATAACAATAAACCAGATTGCCTGGCTTATCCTAGTTTACTGTGAAGGAGCAGTGTGCTAGTGTATGCAGCCCACTGGCTCCTACTTGGCTCTCACTTCACACAACTGAGTAAAACTAACCAGAGAGTTTTATTGTGATGTCTGAATCCAGGCTCATGGTTCATTCCAAACAAGGGAATAAACCAGCAACAAACCAGGGATTGCTGTTGGCTTACAAATCCTGGCCTCTTTGAGAGCAACATACCAGGATCTTAGGTTTGGGCACCATGATCCGGTAATGTTTCATGGTTATAGTTTCACCCAGTGGAGGCTGGTGGCTCTGATTTCATTGGGGCTGTGTAATCCATTCTGGGGTTTTAGTCAGAACCAGCCAGAACTCTAGAGTAGCTATCCAAGGTGCTGAACCGCACCCCCAAAATAGGTTCAGCACCTTCGATAGGTCCCTTGGAGTTTGTCCCCTAGACTAAAACCCAGAATGGATTCACAGCCCCAACAAAATCAGAGCAACCAGCCTACACTGGTTTCACCCACTCGCACAAAATAAGAAGACAAACAGGCTGTATGCACCAGGATGCTGCTCATTCACAGCAAACCAGGATAAGCCAGGCAACCTGGCTTATTGTTAAAGGGATATGCAGTGTATAAAAAAAAATATTTTGTTTTTCAGATTAAAAATAGTTCCTGTAATTACGTCCATTCATAAAACTTTCATTCATATTTAGTTCATTCACATTTAGTTATTTTGTGTTTCAGAAACTTTGTTTCCATCAATTGGAAGGGAGGAATGAAAGGCTTGTTGTTCAGTCGTTCAGTCGTTCCGACTGTTTGTGACCCCATGGATGATAGCACACCAGGCCTTCCTGTCCTGCGCTCTCTACCAGAGCGTGCTCAAGTCCATATTCATTGCATCAGTGATGCTATCTAGCCATCTCATCCTCTGCCGTCCCCTTCTCCTTTTGCCTTCAGTCTTTCCCAGCATCCAAAATAAGGAACGCAAATGGCGGCACCCATGGGCCACCGCCATTTGCGTACGTGCTTTTTTTTTTTTTCCCAAAGTCACCCGTGATAGGCTACATGACGATTTACGTAGCCTATCACGGCTGACTTTGGAAATCTAGCCGTGATAGGCTACGTAAATCGTCACGTAGCCTATCACGGGTGTGTTTGTTTGTTTTTACTTTTTTATTTTGTAATGGCGGTGGCGGCGGCTGGTCGGGAGACCGGCCACTGCCCCCGCCCCCCACGAAATGTTGCCGAACTGCTGCCGGGACCCGCCGCCGAGAGGGACATTCGCTGAAGGTAAGTCCCATCCTGGGGGGGGGGGGCGGCGGCGAATTTCCCCAACACTTTCGGGGGGCCAAATGCCTCAGCGCTCAGCCTCCCGAAGATTCGGGGAGAAATTCTCCGCCATCCCTAGCGAAAATATGCAGCCTTGTCGTACTCCTTTCCCAATTCTGACCCAATCGGTTGTTCCATGTCTGGTTCTTACTGTTGCTTCTTGACCCTCATACAGGTTTCTCAGGAGACAGGTAAGGTGGTCTGGTACCCCCATCTCTTTCCAAATTTGCCACAGTTTGTTGTGATCCACACAATCAGAGGTTTTAGCGTAGTCAATGAAGCAGAAATAGACGTTTTTCTGGAATTCTCTTGCTTTCTCCATGATCCAGCGAAAGTTGGTGATTTGATTTCTAGTTCCTCTGCCTCTTTGAAACCCAGCTTGTACTTCCGGTAGTTCTCGGTTCGCATACTGCTGAAGCCTAGCTTGTAGGATTTTGAGCATAACCTTGCTGGCATGTGAAATGAGCGCAATTGTACGGTAGTTTGAACACTCTTTGGTGTTGCCCTTCTTTGGAATTGGAATGTAAACTGACCTTTTCCAGTCCTGTGGCCACTGTTGAGTGTTCCAAATTTGTTGGCATATTGAGTGCAGCACTTTAACAGCATCATCTTTTAGGATTTTAAATAGCTCAGCTGGAATACTGTCATCTCCGCTAGCTTTGTTGTTAGTAATGCTTCCTGAGGCCCACTTGACTTCACTCTCTAGGATGTCTGGCTCAAGTTCAGTGACCGCACTATCATGGCTATCAGGGACATTAGGATCTTTCCTGTATAGTTCTATGTATTCTTTCCACCTCTTCTTAATCTCATCTGCTTCTGTGAGGTCCCTGCCTTCTTTGTCCTTTATCATGCCCGTCTTTGCACAAAACGTTCCCTTGAGATCTCCGATTTTCTTGAAGAGATCTCTAGTCTTTCCCATTCTGTTGTTTTCTTTAATTTCTTTGCATTGTTCATTTAAAAAGGCCTTCTTGTCTCTCCTTGCTATTCTCTGGAACTCTACATTCAGTTGGATATATCTTCCCCTTTCTCCCTTTCTTTTCGCTTCCCTTCTTTCCTCAGCTACTTGTAAAGCCTCATCAGGCAGCCACTTTGCTTTCTTGCATTTCTTTTTCTTTGGGATGGATTGAGTTGCTGCCTCCTGAACAATGTTACGGACCTCCGTCCATAGTTCCTCAGGCACTCTGTCTATCAGGTCTAATCCCTTAAATCTATTCCTCACCTCCACTGCATATTCATAAGGGATATGATTTAGGTCATACCTGAATGGTTTAGTGGTTTTCCCTACGTTCTTCAATTTAAGCTGAAATTTTGCAACAAGAAGCTCATAATCTGAGCCACAGTCAGCTCCAGGTCTTGTTTTTACTGACTGTAGAGAGCTTCTCCGTCTTTGGCTGCAAAGGACATAACCAATCTGATTTTGATATTGACCATCTGGTGATGTCCATGTGTAGGGTCGCCTCTTGTGCTGTTGGAAAAGAGTGTTTGCTATGATCAGCCTGTTCTCTTGGCAAAATTAGCCTTTGTCCTGCTTCATTTTGTACACCAAGGCCATACTTGCCTGTTATCCTGGTGATTTCTTGACTTCCTACTTTAGCATTCCAATCCCCTATGATGAAAAGGTCATCTTTTTTTGATGTTAGTTTTAGAAGGTGTTGTAGGTCTTCATAGAACTGATCAACCTCAGCTTCTTCGGCCTCAGTGGTTGGGGCATAGACTTGAATTACTGTGATGTTGAATGGTTTGCCTTGGATTCGTACTGAGATCATTCTATCATTTTTAAGATTGTACCCAGTACTGCTTTTCCCACCCTTTTGTTGACTATGAGTGCTACTCCATTTCTCCTAAGGGATTCTTGCCCACAGTAGTAGATATGATGGTCACCTGAATTAAATTCGCCCATGCTTGTCCATTTTAGTTCGCTGATTCCCAAGATGTCGATGTTCAATCTTGCTATCTCATGTTTGACCACCTCCAGCTTACCTTGATTTATTGATCTTACATTCCAGGTTCCTAAACAATATTGTTTTTTACAGCATCGGACTTTCTTTTCTCCACCAGACACATCCGCAGCTGAGTATCCTTTCGGCTTTGGCCCAGCCGCTTCACTCTTTCTGGCGCTACTTGGAAATACCCTCTGCTCTTCCCCAGTAGTATATTGGACACCTTCCGATCTGAGGGACTCATCTTCCGGCGTCATATCTTTTAGCCTTGTGATACGTTCCATGGGGTTTTCTTGGCAAGAATACTGGAGTGGCTTGCCATTTCCTTCTCCAGTGGACCACATTTTGTCAGAACTCTCTGCCATGACCTGTCCATCTTGGGTGGCCCTGCACGGCATAGCTTATGGCTTCACTGAGTTACACAAGCCCCTTCGCCACAACAAGGCAGTGATCCATGAAGGGGAATGAAAGGCTACAGCTCCAAAATCAGGTGGGGGGGGGGAGGAAAGCCCACTCCTCAGCAACAATCCTATTCCCCAAAAATTCTGTGTGTGGGGGGGGGGGGCTTTTCTCCCCTACCAGCCAATTTCAGGACTATGGCCTTCCTTTGGCCCCATTCAAGTCAATGGAGACTCCATCACCATTGGCTTGCATTGGAGGAAAGAAGGGATGCATGTAGGAAAATGGCTGGAGGGGGTCCATTCACTTTTTCCAAAGATCCTTAGGTAACAGGGCCCTTGGCAGGGGGTGGGAATAGTTTCCCCACACACAGACACACACACACTGAATGCAGAAACAACACAAAGTGAAAACCATTACAATTCATCCAAATGAATCCAAATGAACATAAATATAAAAAACAAACAAGAAAACAAGAAAGAAAGAAAGAAAGAAAGAAAGAAAGAAAGAAAGAAAGAAAGAAAGAAAGAAAATTATCCAGGATTCATTTAGTTAAATTTAATTCATATTTATTTAATCTGAAACAAAAACATTTAATAAACAATATTTATTATTTAAATAAATAAATATGATATGATAAATGCATTTATTTATTAAATCTGAAATAAATACTAATGGGGCTCTTTCCTATTTGTTTTCTCTTTCAGATTTCCCAAATCCACATCCCTGTGTCATTATATGTGAATGCAGATTACTATGGCATACTTTCAGTGAGGCAGCGCTGAAAAGATGACTTATCTGTAGATTCTTGACAGTCTAATTTCCATCTTGAAGAAATCCTATAATCAACCACCAATTTGTGTTATTTATGGGTACATTTGTAGCCTGCCTTTCCTCTGAAGAGTCCAAAGTGGTGTTTTATCCTCCCAACAATCTGATGATATTGGCATACCCAAGGGCAGCCAGTGAACTTCATAGACATGGGGATTTTGGAGCTGAAGCAAAGTTTTGCAAAAATTCAAAATTTGGCAGAATTTTCAGTTTCATCATTCAAATTTCAAATGCTGAGTTTTGAAATCTGAACATCAACATTTTAATTTTGAATGAGAAATCTAACAACTGTGAAGTTCTGGATACTTGATGGCTTTAATTTTGATAGATGTTAAATACGAGATCTACACAGTCAGCCAGGAAACATTGTGACATACTAAATACCATTGAATGTCAGCTTGCAAACATTGCCAAATATTGAATAAAACAGCAAAGTCAAATATTGAAGTAAATATCATTCAGTGTCAAATATCAACATTCTAATATTCTAATATCATCTATTCTAATATTCAGAAAATATTTGCTGAATATTCAGTGTCAATATCCACAGGAGAATACTTAGGAGCATATTTATTTTGCCTTTGAAAAGATTTGACCTTCGATTTCCCATGTCAAAGGCTACAGCTCTTACCACTACACTATGTTGGCTTTAACCCCCTTCTTCCATGTCATCTTGTATCATCATTTATTTAATAAAATGCTGGGTCATATTACTTGCCACTGTGACACCCAAAACGATGTACATCAACTATAAAATCCATAAACCTCCCATAAAACTACACATACAAAATACTGAGAAATGCTAAACTGTCAATTCAATACAGCCCAAGTTCATAAGTGCTCCCCCCCACCACTGGACTAGCAGTAAGGTTCAAAAACATGAACTATAGCTCTGTGATCAAGATTATGAGGGATTTATTTCACTTAGCTCTACCTTCAGGGATATAGGGCAGGAAACAGTATACTGCATTTTTAAACTAAAGACACAAAATCAGCTACAGAGAGGGAACAGACACACATTAAACATGAAAATTAAAAAACTATTACATCCCATCAAGATTTTTTAAATCGCTGCTAATCCTTTCCCTCTGTCCCCCAACAGTTTAATCCCCTAGTCAAGGAATGTCAGAACAAACATGTCGTAACATAATTGCAGAAGATACTCAAATTTAGCTCTGGGTCAATCTTAAAAAGAGTAAACTCCATAATTGTAGGCCAGCCATAAGAATGCCTTTCTTTATTTCCTCATAGTTGGGGCTTGGTACACAGATGGTATGGCAAGGAGGTTGATTGGACAGAAATTGGTCTCTCTTATGATATGTAAGGCTCCAGCATGCACAATACATTTTGCTGGATGGTCCACTTTAATCAAATGTGGATAGAGTGTAAGAGAATCAGAGATCATACAAGAACATAATGTAAAAGATATGGGTTTGCACATCACAAAAACCCAGTTTATTTAAACCGGGTTTGTTATAAATGGTTTGTTATGAACCTAACAGTAGTAAGCAAGTGTGCTGGTTCTTGCCGCTTGATCACCTGTTCTGCAGTTGGGTGGAGTGAACAACCCAAGGATGTCCCATCCCTGGTTTGTTGTCCATGATGTATGAACTGGGTATTGTGGGTTGTTGGGGGAGGGACAACCAGGACTTGGAAGCCATGGTTAAACCTAGCACACAGCAAAACTCCTCCTACTAGCTACCTGCTACCAGTGTAAGCATCTCCAAGGAGCTTATTATTGGCTGCCTAGCAGGTAGATCCATCAAAGTAGGGCCAAGAAGAGACAGATTCAAATCCTTACTCAGCCATGGAGCTCATTAGGTGATTCTGGGTCAGATTGTACACAATCAGCCTAATCCACCTCACAGACTTGTCATGACGATAAAATAAAGAGAGAATTATGTACATCACCTCAAGCTCTTTGGGGTAGGCAGAATAAACATGTAATAAAATTAATAATTTCTTACATTTAAATATATATATATTGTTGCTGCTTCATAATAAAATTTATTGGGTCAATTTCATTGGGTAAAAGGCATCTAATTTGTTGGTAATAAAAGGCATTTAATTTGTTGGGTTTGGGTTGATGGTTAATGTCTTTGTTGTTCTCATAATGTTAATGCTTTAAACATATGAACGTCATGTTTAAACATGTGAACATCATGGCTGAACATCAGGAAAAACTTCCTGACTGTTAGAGCAATACGACAATGGAACCAATTATCTAGGGAGGTAGTGGGCCCTCCCACACTGGAGGCGTTCAAGATGAAGCTGGACAGCCATCTGTCAGGGATGCTTTGACTTAGATTCCTGAATTGAGCAGAGGGTTGGACTAGATAGTCTTATAGGCTCCTTCCAACCCTACTACTCTATGATTCTATGTTTGAACATATTTGACTGGTCAATTGATGAGATCTTTTTTGACAGACCAAATTCCCAGTCCTAGTGCCAAGAATGGGAATTGAGTAAATTCAAATTGAGGTTTTGCCTATGGTGAAGGTATGATGCAGTTGCTTCACCACACATATAGCCTCAACTCACTAGCACAGATGTTATCAATGTAGATTGGGTTTTGAGGCCACTTCACACATTACATTTTTCAGGTGAACAAGAATGCTGAAAGTGTATACCTCAATGAGAATGTGAAAACAGGTATGCTTTTCAAGACCATGTGTGAAATGGCTCTCATACATGAACCAAAACTCAGTTATCCTCTGAAATTCGCACTTATTGAATTTGGCAATGGAGTTCTCCAATCAAAAATGTATACATTAGGGAAATATGCACACAAAAATCCATATATTAGCGAGAATCACATTTACAAATGCATTATATTAGGAAAGCTGCTTGCACAAAATATGTGTATTGGACAGAATTGCATAGAAAATGCAAATTTAAAAAAACAACAACCCAAAGTTCAAGACAAATGAACTTAAGATTGGAAAAATGAGAAATTGAGAGAAACCAAAATTGACAGATTCGTCCATCTCTAGTTTTGATGGCGCTGAGGTGGTATCACAGAGGCATCATGCCATCCATGCACTTGTTCCTTTGGGCCTGCAGATGGGACAGATTTTGCAGGCACAACATGGGCAACCAGGCCTCTACCACAGCACATTTAACTATTGTCTGTCCATAGCCTTAATCTCCTGGATTCTGACCAACCTTCTATCCAGTTCTTACTCTAGGATGCTGTAACTCTTTTTGTTCTAGTTCTCTTGTCACCTGCCATCTTCCTTCACACAATTTCAATAGCCAATTAGTTCCTGATATAGCATATCCTAGCTAAGAAACTAGCTATATATAACAGTTGTATTTTGCATCTGAAACTATTCCTTCGCTCCCCCACCCCATTTCTTTTTAACAAAACTTTATGTGTCTTTCAGGGCTCAATTGGCAGTAGTAGTGCATGGCTCTATTGTTCCTCTTACAATGAGCTTCCAAATGAATAGCTCAGCTAACTGTCAATGTTGGGGAAAGGCCACACACTGTGGTATTCGCTTTTCTGCCTCGCAAGTAAGACACATTTGAGAAAAATGGGCATAAAATGACTATTTGCATCACAGTAATTCTTAGGGACCTGGACAGCAACTCCTTCTGTCAGAGAGCAACTTTATGAAGGAAGGTGCATAGGGGTGGGAGGGTGAGGGGCTGGCAAGCCAAGGTCTGTGGTTGTCTATTTTCAACCTAAATATTCTATCTTTGTCTTTACCTTGCTACCAAAGCTGCAGATGTAGCAGACACATCTCCTATTTCCACATACTTCCTTAATCCTTTTGTCCACTTCCCTCCAAGCAGGACTTCCAGGATGGAGGAAAATGATTAGGAGAAGCTGCAACTGCTATCAGCGACTACTTCAGCAGTAAATATAAGTGTAAATGTAAATGTAAAGAAAGAATCCCCAGGTTGCAATCTGGCAACCCTACCAAGGGTCCAACCCAAAGTGAATTTCTCAGTCCCATTACGATAGCCAATGCCAGACCTATTACGGTAGCCGATGTCCTCTCTATACCTACTTTACGTGTATTTGCTAAAAATAATTTACATAACGTTATTTGAATATTCTCACCCATAGAGCAGTTTTCAGTGTCAAACATCTATTTCCAATTAAATCATAAAATAATAAACAATAAACAACCCCCCCCCCCAAATTAGCACCAGAACCTCAAACAGAGCATAAACAGAAGGAAGAGCAAAAGCCAGCCATTGGACATTCAATACTCCTGAAAGTGTTTTTCAACTCTGGATTGGTTGATGGGGCAGGACAGGTAGCATGCACCAGGGGGCTGGGTTTTGCCCAATAACCTTGTTCTTAGCATGACTTTGGATTTTTTAAAGAAACAGGAGAAAAAGAGGTGCAAGCAAATTAGACTTCCTCTTACTATGCTTATTTGAGAAGGAAATCAAATCCTTCTCTTCCATCCCCTGTGGAGTCACTCCTCAACATCTTGATTACACCTATCACCTGGCGGAGGGAGAGTTGTAGCCTCAGTTCTGATCATCCTAAACAAGTCCAGGAAGAATTTCATCGCCTCCCCACTTTTTAAAAGCCCAGTTTTGCACATATTGATCCATGCAAAAATTGTAATTTCTTTCTTGGAGAGGGGCTGGCATGTGTGTTAGTGATTGATTGATTGATTGATTGACTGTATTTCCATACCACCTTTCTGGGACCAACTAAGGCAGTTTACAAAGAGTTCAGAACATAAAAACCATAGTCAGATAAAACCATAGTAAAACATTAAAAACATTATTTAAAAAAAAAACATAACAAAGATAAAAAAAAACAAGTTTAAAAGGGGGTGTCTTGACCCCCTTCCTGGATGCAGAGAGAGTGCGTGTACATTTTACTTCAAACAACCAGACCTCAGTGCAATCCTAAAAAGGTACATGCAATTGTATTTGCTCAGATTTACTCCATTTATCTTGCCTCTCCCATTCCTCCCCTTTCTTTGCTGTTTGTTTAATCCTTATCTCTTCCTTTGTCCTCTCCCTTTGATTGATTGATTTTATTACATCTGCTGCCTCCACCGCCGCCTCCACCACCCTGTTGGGGCTGGGTTCTGGGCAGTAGACTGAACCATGAGCTATGGGACCAGTCAGTAGTCAAGACCAAACAATTGCCAGAGATACAGGAACACACCAGACCTCTAGATGCCCTTGTTGCTCAAGCAAGGCTCGACTGGAACAGGAAGACCTTTATACTCCTTCTTGCTCAGGATGATTCAATGGTCAGCCTGGGTGGGTGGAGTCAGTCCTGAAGGTTCTCCTCTGAGAAGCTGCCACCTGCAGCTCTATGGTTCACCAAATGGGAGAGCAGCACACAGCTCCAGCAGCTGTACGCTGACACACATAGACACAGTCTAACATATGGGGGGAGGGGCAGAAGGTAGCTCTCCGGATGTTTGGGACTTCAACTCCCACAAGCCTCTGCCAGCATGGCCAGTGGTCCGGGATGCTGGGAGTTGAAGTCTGAAGCATCTCGAAATCTACCTTCTGTCCAATTCTGGCCTACAGCACAGAAGAACATATAGCTGCTTTTGAGCATATCTGTTTTTTTAAAAAAAACTGACCTGAAAATTAACCTACAAACCCTGGGGAGGAGGGTACGTATGTAAGGTAAAGGCAGCTTTATTTGCCTAGGTCTTTTAATATGGATGTTAGGTATACTATTTGGAGTTTTAGCTCTGCTTTAAAGAAATGCACAGTGCCACCTTATACATCCGATACAATTTCTATACAATGTCCAACACCATGTCCTACAGGAAAGTGCAGGCCTGATTCTGCACTGCAGCTGGGCCTTCAAGTCCTCTTGAACCAATCCAGGGAGGCCACAAACCCTCTCTGTCTTTGCCACATATGGCACCCATGCTGTAGGTTGGAATTAAAAGGGATGCAACTAGAGGTGCTGGTGCAGATACACTGAGCACTGAATACTTGATGAGAAATAACAGAAAAGCATAATGCAGACACTGGAACTTCATGCTGAAATATGTGCTCCCAACTTTAATGGAAGACTTTTAGTCCAACATGAAATGATGCATGCCATGCCACACAGAGTTTTACATTCCTGAAGGATGACAATATTTTATCATGAGATGCACGCTTTTTCTCCCCCGTCCCTCAGCATCTCCGATATCAGCATCTAATGGCACCTGCTGTGTAAGTGATCATAGCATGTGTAATGCCACATCTACCTTGGAGGATTATGGGTATGGGGACAAAATGCTCCACTGCTGAGCACACCAATTTCAAATTGCTAGCTACATCCCTGGTTAACACCAGTGTTTCATGTTGCAAATCTAGTGCTGTTAGAGAAAACAGTTGGCAAGAATGCCTCCCAACCTAAATTGAGTAATTTGTTAACTGCTGTTGAGAAGGAATGATAGTTTTGTGGTGTATGTGTGTGTGTTTAAACTTGGATTTTGGTTGGGGGTCTATATTTTTTCTTTATCTCTAAACTTCCCATGGAAATACCCATACTTCATTTAGACTATAGGGCTGCAAGCTTTAATTGGTGCAACTGGTAGATTAATCAGCTCAGACTTGAGAAGGTTAATTGGTAGAGGCCAGTTTAATCAATGCAATCTCACATCTCTCCATCCAAAGTTCAACATGCTAACCACTAAACCTCCCTTTGCCAGCTCAATATACTATGACTGTGAGCTCATCCTAAGACTTTGGGTCTTATGCTATGTACTGCTGCTCTTTGAGGCTGGGGATATATACACACGAGAGAGAGAGAGAGAGAGAGAGAGAGAGAGATGATAGACAGACATGACTCAACGCAGCTGTCTTTCCTTGGCAGCATGGCTATGGAGAGATTCATGGTGAGCACCTGCACTTCAAAATTTATTACTACACCACTGCCAGGGAATCAGGGAATCAATGTGGGGACAAATGATTATACTCCCCTCCTGGCATGCTACGGACTCAGTCCAAATCCTCCCCCCACCCTTGTGGCTGCTTTTTGTAAAAACGAATTTTAAAAGATGCCAGGAATTCCAATCCCAAAGGTTCCACATGTTTAATTTCACCCTTGTTTCCAATAGGCCCAAATACTCTAGTGAAGAGTCAGGTGATACCAGAGGGCCAATCCAGTACCAATGTCCAATATAAAAGTCCTGAATCTGCTGCCCATCAGTCTGGGCAATGTCTGCTAAGAAGGAAGCCACTGTGAATGTATTTTGGGCTGCTGGACGATGAGTCTTTGACCTGTCTGTTGCTCAAATGGCATCAGCCTCTTGCCTCCCGCCCAAAGAACTTGCCAGATCTTGCATCTGACCCTGTAACAGGAAATGAAAACATCTAAGAAAGTATTTAAAATACGAGCTTTTCCTGTTAAAAATAAAAATGGCCAGGACATGGGAAAGCCAGTTAAAGGTCTCATTCAGTCTGGAAACTCATTTGGGAGCCTTGGGACAATAATTAAATATCCACCTATCCAACTAAGTAGAGTTGCTGTGAGGATTAAAAATAAAAAGATATTTTAAAAATACATCATCTTCAATCCAGAGAAGGCCACATGCAACAAGTGCTGTGCAGGGTCTAGTAATGTCAAACGGAAACAGGGCAGGCTTCCTAGATAGCATATGAGGGCCCATATTCCCATCTTCTTCAAAGAGAAGGATGTGAATGTGCCCCTTTATCAGCACTGTGCAGAGGCAATAGTCAATACATTACATGATGCACAGCTGGGTGCACATGAACTCTTTGGATTGGCCCTTTTGGCACATGTATAGCAGCATCCACTTCTGGCTTGTGCATGTATGTTTGTGTGGTGTTGCTGTTTTATCTGTGCAAGCCCCTGACACATGGGGCAAATCAAGTAACAAAAAGCAACAACGCAAAGCCACTTTGATCAGAATACAGAATAACATATCGTGCCCTAAGTGATGATGTCTCCAACCCAGTTCCATCTGTCTGCTTTATATCAATACTCTAAATAATGTGCTGTGACTGACAGATTGGCACATTTCCAGATGTGATCTTTAAAACACACACACACACACACACACACACATGCAACCCAAAGCAACATGATTTCCATAATTTTTATCTCTATGCAGCAAGTATTCCTGTTTTAAAAAATGATCTAATTCACATTGCAAGCAGTTACTTTGCTCTATATGGTTTCAACCAATGTTACATGCATATTAATTGTCTTTCTTTTCCCTACTCTCCACCTCCAGTATATGCATTTACAATTATGTATTGAACTGATTTGCATGTAACAACAACTCATCCGTTTAAAAACCAATGGGTTTTCATGCACAAGTGGGCACACTACCTGCAGTGCGCCTGGCGCTTCCACTTTACCGCACAACCCACGATTGGCTCCTTCATAGATTGTGCAGTGTGACATATGAACCTGGAGAGCTGGGTTGTTTAGGGGCTAAGCATCCCAGTGGTTAACCCAACAACAAGCCACAGGTTAACTACCAGGTTTTTAGTCCCTAAAGGACCCAGTGGTCTGGGTTTGCATGTCATGCTCCACAACCTATGAAGGAGCGAATTGTGGGTTGTGCGGTACATCGGAAGAGGCAGGCGTGCAGCATGCAGCATGTCTACTTGTGCGCAACCCATTGGTTTTTAAACCAACGGGTTGTCGTCACATATGAACAGAGTCATTGTGTCCTAGCTCAGCCTTGTTTTTAACCACTCACCTCGTTGCCATAAGCAACTCAGAATATCACCCAGGCGAGTGAGCAGGCTGCCAAAAGAGTGGCATAGTAAGCACTGTAGTGAGCGCTCAGCCCCTCCTTCAGCAGCCTGCTGCATTTCTATGCTGGACTTAAAGCAGGGCACCTTGCTTCCTCCCCACCAAGCACAGAAATGAAGCGGGCTGCCGGTGAAAGCATGCAGTGCTTTCCCCCTCCTCTGGTAGCCCACTGCGCTTTCATATTGATAATCACTGCCCACGCCACGTTTTTCAGGGCCCTTGGGCAAGATACCCTCAGTGGCCCCCCTCCCTCAGTGAGTCCACCTTCTCACCACCATGGTCACAAGCTGCTCCTCACCCTCTTTCTCGTCATTGCTCCCACTTGCTTGCTTGACAGGCAGAGAGCCAGGGAGCAAGTAGGCCGTGGCATCTCCTGCTCCTCCTCCTCACCACCACTGCTACCTGGGCCTGGGCCAGAGCAAGAAGCAAGGGAAGAAACAGATTGCAATGGTGAACAGGAGGAGCAAGTCCAGGCAACTCTTGTCAGTGGGCCCCTGCTGGGGTGTGGGCCCTCGGCAGGTGCCCAGCCATGCTTACCCTAGGCACCGGCCCTGCTGGACATGCAGGAGCTGAAACTCCTTCCCAACCATCCAACAGAGCTGACAAGAGGAGATGGGGGGAGGGAGGAGCAAGCCTTGCCTCTGTCACCAGCCTGCTGCATTTGTATGCTAGATCCACAGTGGGTGAGCCTTCGATGTCTCTAGCACAGAAACCCAGTGGGCTGGCAGAGAAGGGACACAGTGATCCATGTCTCCACCCCACCCAGTCAGTATGCTGGATTATGTACGTCCTGTGCATCCTACACAGAAATATGGTGGGATGGTGGAAAAGGGTCAGAGCAATCCATGCCTTCACCATCAGCCCATTTATTTCCATTATGGACACTCAGGAGGCAAAGTCCCGGTCTGTGTGTACAGCACAGAAATGCAGCTGGCTAGCAGCAGAGGGATGGAGCAATTGGTGCTTTTGCCTCCAGCCCACTTGGTTTCTGTCCGGGATGCTAGGGAAGTATGAGACATTCGTTTCAGTTCATTTTTGATCAGGAATTTCCCTGGTTTGCACCATCTGGACTGAACACAGACTCAGACCCAATCTGCAGTCAAAGTCCATATATTTCCAATCTTGCAATGTCATTCACAGACCAAAAACAAAATGTGTTCGACACCATGCATACATTTGAAAAATGTGCATGAAAAAATGTGTACTTTTGAAAAATGTGCACAAATACTTATTTATTTATTTATTTATTTATTACATTTATATCCCACCTTTACTCCTCTTTAAGGAACCCAAGGTGGCATACATAATCCTCCCCCTCTCCACTTTAGCCTCACAACAACAACCCTGGGCTGGGCTGAGAGTCTGCGACTGGCCCAAAGTCACCCAGTGAGCTTCCACGGCCAAGTGGGGACTAGAACCCAGATCTCCTGGCTCCCAGTCCAATACTCTAGCCACTACACCACACTGGCTCTCAATGATTGATTCCCATTTGAATCAATGGGAGAAGAATGCATACATTCCAAAGATGTGCTCGACTGATGTGTACATTTGGAAAAATACGCACAAGAATATGCACAGATTTTCATGCGGAAAAAAACAAAACAAAGCTCGCAATCTGATATGGACTTGAATTGGAACGAGTTTCAGGATGGAATTCGGAAAACTTCGGCAAGCTCAAGTTTTGCTGATGCGTACACCCCTACTGGATATGCATGACAGATCTTCACCTCCTGAATGTCCAGCATAGAAATCAAGGGTGCTGGTAGTGGAGGCATAGATCACTTCATCCCAACACTGTGTTTCTATACTGGATGCGCAGGAAGTGAACTCTCTTCCTGTATGTCCATCATAAAAACCATGCAGGCTAGTGAAGAAGGCCAAGAGAGCTCGTTTCTAGCCTGCAAAATGTTTTACTAGCCCACTTTTTACTCATAAGAGGGGTCTGCAAAGGAGGGACGAAGTGCTCCACCTCCCACACCAGCCTTTCTTATGAGTAAAAAGCAAGTGAGCAAAACTGTTTGCAGGCTAGTATTTTTGGGGAGCTAATGTATAAGCCATTCCTCTTGAGTTATTTTAGCCTGTTCAATACCTGCTATTTTCCAGCTTATGCCCAAGGGGGGGAAAGCAAATGACTGAGACATAAATCTGGGAGAAGTTCAAATTTTCAAAAGAAGGTGGTAATCCTACAGCTTTCCAGGCCTGAGTAACTGTAAATTTCTTCAGCCAATTGTCTGTCACTAATTCTGACTAAGAAACACATTTCAAGCTGTTACGGTATTGTGCAGGCCTTCACACAGTATCAGTGCAGGATCTTTTGCAGCCACAGAATGAGAGCCCAGGAATGAGCTAGGAACCAGGAGTCAGAAGCCAGGCATCCTATGCAGCAGAAAATGTTACTGCCCAGGCAAAGTTCCCACCTGACCTGCCAGACTTTATAGTTCTTCCAGGTCAGGGGAACACACTAAAGCCCAGGAATGCTTTACTACTCCAGAAATACCTGTGGCTCACCAAATGGGGCAACAGAGCACATATCCATACATTCCCATGTAGTGGTTCCTGACACCCAAGAACTATATTACTGGATCAGACCAATGGGACATCTCCCTCACTACCCATCTCTTGCTGGCCACTACAGTGGCCAGCAAGGGATACTTCAAGACAAGTCTATGGGGGCTGATGGACATGTTCAGAAAAACACATTGTACCATTTCAAAATACAGGTGGAGGGCTGCATGACTGAAAGCCAGCAAATCATGAAGAAGAGCTCTTGTAGTTTTCACATGCTTTTTTTTAATGTGAAGGGAACATTCTAACTTAAGATTCCCCACATGCATTCTAGTATCATCCCAAATTTAAATATAAGAGCCTTGATCTCTTAAGCAAGGGATGGGATTTTTGATTCAACAACATTCTCCAAAATTCACTTTGAAGTTCAATTTAGCTCACTCCCATTTTCATTTTCGATCTGGTTTTCGGTTCATTTGAACAAGAAAAGTGTGCATTTCTGGGCATAATTTTCAAAATTGCACACATCCCCCCCCCATGACTAAAGCATGAAAATGCATATTTGGGGGGAAATGTGCATTTCAAAGTGCACATTTTTAAAAAATCTGAATTTTTCTAACACGATCATTGATTTTGGAATTTGCCAACATTTCTCGAAAAAAAGCACTCTGGTTGCATTTGTGGTTGCAGAATGGGACATGATTTGCAAGCCAAAACAAAATTATTGTACATCCCTACTCTTAAGAAGTTTCCAGAAATGCTGCTAGTCATCGGTCTCATATTTCTGACTCTGGGTGATTTCAGACCAGGCTTTTATTGTGCAGTTGCCTTGACTCAAACACAGAATGTTATATGGGGGGGGGGGGTTTTCCAGATGATGTCATCTTCCACTTGTAACCCTCCCATGTTTTCTCACTGATTCTTCCATTTTTTTCTTCCCACAAAAAATCCATTAAGTAGGGAAAGATGGAATAGCTTCACAATGCCTTTTGACTGGTAGTGCTAGGAGCTGTCCCATTTGGAAACCCTCCCGATGCTTCGAGTTTACAAAGATTATAAAATGGCATCCGTTACAGTGCAATCTTATGCATGTTTACTCAGATGTAAGCACCACTGTGTTCAATAGGTCTGACAAGTGCATATGTATAGTATTGCAACCTTAATCTCCAATTTCCCACCAACACCACCACTGAATAAGAAATATGGCATGGGGTGCTTTTTATATTTTGGGGTCTGCTTTCAATTAAAGCATCTTTGGGTTTTTGCAAGACATTATTTTGTTGGGAAAAAATGGACACTTAGATGGTTCTCATTACAGAGCTACCACACATTCCAGGAGATTTTGTGATGTATTGGAGGGTGGAATCTTTGCAGCATGTCAGCAAGTCACATTGAGCAGTGTCATCACTGTGCAGGAGTCACTGGTGTAGGCAACACGTTTGCTACATAGGAATCCAAACTTTGTTAGCTTTTGCTGGTCAACTGTGATTGGTCCACCCAAAACACAAACACTGACTTTATTGCAATAGTCTCTCCTCCACTACAGATTGCTTCCTCTGCACAGGATTGTTACACTAGGCCAAGGGAAGCCATTCAAAGCAAACAAACCCATGGACAATTTTGTGGAGGCTGATAACACTGATTGTGGTGAGCCTGTGAATCCATTCTGGGTTTCAGTCAGAAACAGCCAGAATTCTAAAGGAGCTATCCACAGTGCTGATCCCTATCCCCAAAATATGCTGATGCTGGCTGGTTCTGACTGAAACCCAGAATGGATTACAGCCCCTCCAAAATTGGAGCCACCAGCCTCCACTGGAAACATTCAAGGCAAATATTCAGTTTGGCCCATCTACTTGGAAAGGGATGTGGAAATGCCACAGCACATTGAGGAAGTTGTCCACCATTTCTGTTTCATTCCTACAGGTTTGGTGGACTGGATTACTCTTATAATGTTAGAATGTTAAGTTGAACTATACTGGATCAGACCAAAGGCCTATTTAGTCCAGCATTCTGTTTGCATACCAACCAACCAGATGTCTGTGGGAAGCCCACAAGCAGGACATGAGCACAACAGCACCCTCTTATTTGTGTCCCCCAGCAATTGGTATTGAGAGCGGGGACCTGAAAATCTGCTAAATTCAGTTTCGTTCAGTTTCTCATTTTCCCAGCTGTAAGTTTGTTTCAACCTGTTTCCAATCAGTCTGTGAATTCAGGAAAAAGAAAAACACACACCCTCTGCACAAACCTTTGTACATGTTTGCGGTATTTCTCTTAATATATGCTTTTTTGTACAAACTTTTCCTAGTGTGTGTACTTTTTGCAAGCAATTTCCCCCTAATATATGGATTTTTTTCTGCACTTTTCCTTAATATAGCCATTTTTGTACATATCTGTTGAACTATGAACTGCATGTAAAATTCTGTAAAGTGCGGATTTTGACGTACAAGTGCATTTTGGTGTGCATACAGCACGGGTGGGCAACATGCAGGCCACGAGCCGTATGCTGCCCCCTCCTCTAGTACTGCCCCTGCTGCCTGCACCACCAGCGCTCCACCACCAAAATCTGCAGTGGCAAAAAAACTAGTGGATTGCCACCAAATTTTGGTGGGAAACAACAACAGATGCGTAAAAGGGGCAAATTTAGCTTGAAAACAAGTTAAATTTGCCCCCTTTGACCCTCAGCGGCAAACCGCAAGAGATTTTTTGCCACCATCAAATTTGGCAGCATGGCAGAAGGTGTGCAGTCCATGGAGGGTGGGGTTGAAAGTGGTCCCTGGACCCTCCAAAGTTGCCCACCCCTAGTGTAAAGGTCTGGGGGTTCAAATTGGGTAAGTTCATATAACAATTCAGACTGAACAAATGCTTCCTCTATCTCCAATTGAGAAGCATACTACCACTGATACTGGATGCCATGTATAGCTGTTATGAGTAGTAGTCACCTAACCTCCATGAGAGTTGACTCAAGATTAACCGACTACAGAGCACTTAAGTATTTATTTTTTTAAAAAAATCTATCCTGTCTTTCCAAGAAACTCCACAACATGACTTTTAACACAATGATACATCACAAATCAATATTTTACAGATAAACTAAAATCAAATCACAGCACCACAAGCTATAAACCCTCAACTGGTATAGCGTGACTGGCCGACTCTCCTCTGCCTTCACTTTCAAAAACAGATGGGCCTTTCATAAATACCTAAAGCTCAGGAGGAACGAGTATAATAAACACACCTCATCCTGAGGAAGGCCATTCTATAAACACCTAGAGTAATCCACACTGAAAACCACTGATTATGTTTAGTCAGAAATAAGTCCAAAGGAGCTCAGAGATGCTTATTTGTGTAGTAAGTGTGCTTAGGATCATACAACACAGATGATAGCTAGTGGTGTAGTGTGTGGGGTGGGGTGGGGTGGGGTGGGGTGGGGTGGGGTGGGGGGGAGTTGAGGAGAATGCAGGGGAGCACAGCTCTGGGACTTTTTTTAGATGAAGAATGATGACATAATCTGCCACAGTGCCATGGCAATTTACAAGCTCCCTTTGCTCTGGCAAGTGAATGAAGTGATAACAAGGCTTTCAAGTTTTATACTGTTTGTGACAGATTAGCATAGCAGAAAAGTCAGAGAATGAGGATAATAAACAAGCAAAGGCAGGATATGTCTTTCCTTTCCTTTGATGGAGCTCCTACAGTCAGGGCCAGAAATATTGGAACAAGGATAACTGTTTTGGCAGTTGGCCTCTGTACACCACCACATTGAAGTTGAAAGGAAACATACCAGATGGGAGCCAAGTCAGGACTTTCAGCTGTAATTCAAGGGGTGTGACAAAAGTGGGGCACTAACCATTCAGGAAGGACAGCCAGTGGCATACACACACACCCATTGTTGGTAGCTCATAAGTAATGGAACAAACCAACATCATTTCAAACTTAAGGATCACCTTTAATACCTGGAATCCTGGATGAAAATCCTTTGCAGTCAATGACTGCCTGAAGTCTGGAACCCATGGACATGACCAAATGCTGAGTTTCCTCCCTCGAGTTGCTTTGCCAGGCCTTTAGTGCAGCTGCCTTCAGCTGCTGCTTGTTTGTGGGTCTTTCTGCCTTCAGTCTTGTCTTCAGTAAGTGAAAAGCATGCTCTATTGGGTTGAGATCAGGTGACTGACTTGGCCATTGAAGAAAATCCCACTTCTTTGCCTTGAGAAACTCTTGGGTAGCTTTTGCTGTATGTTTTGGGTCATTATCCATCTGCAATATGAAGCGGCGCCCTATCAGTTTGGCAGCATTCGGCTGAATCTGAGCAGAAAGTATAGCCCTATACACTTCAGAATTCATCCTGCTGCTTTTATCAGCAGTCAGGTCATCAATAAACACCGGTGACCCGGTTCCATTGGCAGCCATACATGCCCATGCCATAACACTGCCTCCACCATGTTTGACAGATGATGTGGTATGCTTTGGATCATGAGCTGTTCCTTTCCTTCTCCATACTTTTCTCTTCCCATCATTCTGGTACAAGTTAATCTTGGTTTCATCAGTCCAAAGAATCTTATTCCAGAACTGGGCAGGCTTTTTTAGGTGTTTGCTGGCAAAGGCTAATCTGGCCTGTCTGTTCATGAGCGTTACCAGTGGTTTGCACCTTGTTATGAAGCCTCTGTATTTACATTCATAAAGCTGTCTCTTGACTGTAGATGTTGACAATGACATGCCTACCTCCTCAAGAGCGTTCTTGACCTGGATAGATGTTGTGAAAGGGTTTCTCTTCACCATGAGCAGAATTCTGTGGTCATCCACTTTAGTTGTCTTCTGTGGTCTTCCAGGCATTTTGCTGTTGCTGAGCTTGCCAGTTAATTCCTTCTTTTTCAGGATGTTCCAAACTGCCGTGTTGGCCACTCCCACCGTTTTTGCTATCTCTCTGATGGGTTTATTTTGTTTCCTCAGCCTAATGATGGTCTCCTTCACTCGCATGGACACCTCACAGTTACCAAATGCAAATGTAACACTCAGAACCACCTCCAGGCCTTTTATCTGCTTGATTGGTCACGGGGTACCTAGGGGACAGGCCACACCTGGCCATACAGCTGCTTGTCAGCCATTTGTCCCATTACTTCCGACCGGCTGCCGCCGCCACCGCCATTTGCAGTCTGGGTTTTTTTGTTTTTTCCCCCCATTCGTGATAGGCTACATAAAGACTTACATCTGGGTTTTTCTTAATATTTACGTAGATTAAGACAGCGAAAATAAAGGGGAATGCAAATAGCATCCGCTACGCTATTTACGTTCCCCTTTCTTGTCTTCGTCTTAGTCTACGTAAATATTTACATAGACTAAGACGGCCAAAAATAAGGAATGCAAATGGCGGCGGCTGTAGCCGCCGCCATTTGTGTACGCGTTTTTTTTTTTTAACCCAGACGTGATAGTCTACATAAGTCTTTACGTAGCCTATCACGACTGAATTCAGGGACGCAAATGGCGGCCACTACGGCCGCTGCCATTTGCGTCCCTGCTAGCCAGCGGCCGGATGTCCGGCTGCTGGCGGAGCCGGCCGGCGGCTCTGTGGAATCCCCGCGGAGCGGAGCCGGCTGGCCAGGATTCCAGGGGGAGGCGCGGAGCACCTCCCCCACCGGCGAGGATTCTGGGGGGAAGAACAGAGCACCTCCCCCCCAACGGAACCCGGCGGAGCCAGGTAAACGGGGTTTCATACACCCCTATATTTCTGGCCCTGACTGTATTTCACCTTAGCAGTTTAAATGGTAACATTTCTTTGCAAGATTTATTTATTTATTTATTTAAAACATTTCTATCCCCCCTATATCATTAAGATCTCAGGGAGGTATACAGATAAAATCAATTTAAACAGTATAAAATAATAAATAATTTAAACACCTAAAAACATATTAAATGATTCAACAAGCTAATACCAGTTAAAATTTAAAACAGTAAACAGCTAATACAAAGTGCTAGGGAATGCATTTACCCCTCAAAGGCTTTGGTAAAAAGCCATGTTTTTACTTGGCGCCAAAACGAGACCAATGTCTGTGCTAATCAAGCCTCCAAGGCAAGGGCATTCCACAACCAGGGTGCCACAACAGAGAAGGCCCTCTCCCATGTCCCACCATAGTGTATGCCTCATACTGGTGGGATGCAGAGGAGGGCCACTCCAAGAGATCACAGTTCTTGGGCAGGCATATATAGGGAGAGGCGCTCCCTCAAATAGCAAGGTCCCAAGCCGCCTAGGGCTTTAAATGTCATCACCAAAACCTTGAATTCCAACTGGAAGTGTACTGGCAGCCAGTGCAATTCCTTTAAAACAGGTGTAATATGATTTTTATAAGATGTCCCAGTCAGCAGTCTAGCTGCTGCATTTTACACTAGCTGCAACTTCCAAGTCGTCTTCAAGGGCAGCCCTGCGTAAAGTGAATTACAGTAGTGTAATCGGGAAGTTACCAGCTCATGTACTACTGTGGCTAGCTTATCCCTGTGGCGGATCAGCCGAAGCTGGCCCCACGTACTCCGGGCCATGGAGTCCACCTGGGGATGGATGACAGGGATGGATCTAGGAGTACTCCCAAGTTACACACCTGCTCCTACAGGGGGAGTGCAATTCCCAGACTCAGGACCCACTAATCCACAGAGCTTCCATCTTGTCAGGATTTAGCCTCATCCAGCCCATTATAGTCTCCAGGCACTCGTCCAGCACCTTTACCGGCTCAGCCAAGTCCAATGACAAGGAGAAATAGAGCTGAGTATCATCAGCGTACTGGTGACACCCCACCCCAAAACTCCTAATGACCTCTCCCAACGGCTTCATATAGATGTTGAACAGCATGGGGGATAGAACAGAACCCTGTGGCACCCCACAGCTTACTAGCCTTGGGGCAAAACAGGAATCCCCCAATACCACTCTCTGGAATCAGCCCTGCAGGTAGGAGTGGAACCACGGTAGCCAGTGCCCCCAATTCCCATTCTGCAGAACCGATCCAGTAAGACACCATGATCAACGGTGCCAAAAGCCGCAGAGAGATCCAGGAAGATCAACAGGGTAGAACTCCCCCTGACTTTCACCCAGAGTAGGTCATCAGTCAGAGCAACCAAGGCCGTTTCAGTGCCATACCCTGGCCTGACACCACACTGAAATGGGTCCAGATCATCAGTTTCCTCCAAGAACATCTGAATCTGCCCAGCTACCATATGCTCAAGCACCCTGCCCAAAAAGGGGATATTGGCAACGGGGCAATAGTTGTCATACACCTCTGGGTCCAGGGAGGGCCTCTTCAGGAGAGTGAGTACTACAGCCTCTTTCAAGGCAGCAGGACCCACCCCCTGACAGAGCGAAGCATTTACCATTCCCTGGACCCACCCAGCCAATCCACCCCTGCTAGATCTAGGGATGGATGAAAGTCCCTTACCTGGTCCCGCAGCTTGCTTCGCGGTGGGGGGAAGGCGCTCCGTCCCTCCCCCTGAAATTCTGGGTGGGGGGGGAGGCGCCCCATCCCTCCCCGCCAAAATTTTGGCCGGGGAGGAGGTGCCCTGTCCCTCCGGCCGCAAAACCTCTTCTCCTGCCAGGACGCAAATGGCGGCAGCCGTAGCTGCCGCTGTTTGCGTCCCTGCAGTCAGCCGTGATAGGCTACGTAAATGTTTAAGTAAATGTTTACGTAGCCTATCACGGCTGACTTTGGGGGGGGAAGCGTGTACTCAAATGGCGGCGCCCATGGGCACCGCCATTTGCGTACGCGCTTCCCCCCCCCCAAAGTCAGCCGTGATAGGCTACGTAAACATTTACGTAGCCTATCATGGTGTTTTTTGAAAATCTAGCTGTGATAGGCTACGTAAATCTTTACGTAGCCTATCACGTTTGTTGTTGTTGTTTTTTTACTTGGAAATGGCGGTGGCGGCAGCCAGTCAGAAGACCAGCCACTGTCGCCGAACCGCCGCCGGGAGCCACCGCCATCAGGGACATTCGCACAAGGTAAGTCCCACCAATTTCGGGGGGCCGAATGCGTTGGCATTCGGCCTCCCGGAGATTCGTGGAGAAATTCTCCGACATCCCTAGCTAGATCGTATTAGCCAAGATGGGCAAGGGTCAAGCTTACATGCGGTGGGCGGGACTAATTCAAGCATCTTATTCACATCATCAGCTTGCAACAACTGAAACTGATCCCAGGAAACACAACCAGACGGAACACTGGACACCTCCCCAGACTCTGCAATAACTGTGGCATCAAGTTCTGAGCAAATACAACTGACTTTCTCCTCTAAGACTGTTTACATGCCTAATTAAAAGCTAATAGTTGCATTTCAGCTGGCTGAAGACCTTTGGTTACATCTCAGTACATTTTCCAAGTTGAATCTCAGCAGTCAGAAGTCAGCACCGCCGAGTTCAACAGAGCTTACTTCAGAGCCCATTCAATAGAGCTTACTTACTATGAATAGGATGGCAGCCATGCCCCTTAAGCTTAATTGTGAGATTTTATTAGCGCTTTGTTCATTTGATCTCAAAGGAGTGTTAGCTCCTTTTGAGTATAAATAACAGAAAAGCAGGATATAACTATATGGAATCCTGTGTAGTGCAGCTCTCTGGTGGAATGCCTGGAGTTCAACACTTTTTTTACCGTGAGGCGCTATGGGGCAAGGGATAGTTCTGGAAGAGGAGAGAGGTTCTGAAGAGACTGTGAAGAGAGAAAAGGAGACAGAGTTTGTGAAGAAAGGTTCTGAGGAAACTGTGAAGAGGGAAAGACAGAGGTGGAAAAGAAAGATCCAGAGGACAGGGCTGGCCCTCCCATGAAGCAGGGTGAGGCACCCGCCTCAGGTGGTGTGCTGCAAGGAGTGGCGGATTGGGGGCCCCACCACCACCATCCTTGCTTGTCAGGGCTGGCCCCAGGAGGACCAGCTGCAGCTGTGTGCTGCCCACCCACCCCCATTTCTGCCACACCTCCCACTGCCTATCTCACTGCTGCTGCCGCCACCACCGCCACTTGCTCTGTGGATCCTCTCAGAGCAAGCGGTGGGCAGACGAGATCTCTGAAGATGAAGAGCTGAATTGGCCAGAAGATGAAGAGCTGAATTGGATGGCACATCTCTTCAGAGATGGATGCGGCAGTGGGCAGCGGAGAGACGGATGTGGCAGCAGGCTGGGGGGAGACAGATGTGGGGGCGGGGGGCACAGACAGACACAGCAGCAACAATTGGAGGTGGTGGGACATGTGCTCTTCTGCCTCAGGTGGCAGGAGATCTTACGCAGGAGCTCCCTGAGGAGGCTGAGAAGAAAGAGAGCAGCAGCAGCGGCAACATTCTGCCCTTCCCTCATTCACCATTCGGTAGATGCTTGACAACCAACTGTCGGTAACAGAGGCCTACAGTTACTGCTGAGTCCCGGACTGCACAGCTAGGGCAGGTTTTAAGAAATAACCTGTCTTTGTGGACTATATAACTACTGGACTCCCTTCCAGCCATTTTATTGTTTAGAGACTTCCTTTAAATCATTTATTCATTTGAATGTATGTTTCCTTCTCCCTCCCCCCCCCCTGCTTTCCCCTTCCTTGTTAAATAAACCCTGGTTCTTGTTTTATAAGTTGCTTGCTGGTTTTCCCACCACCTCTTTCCAGGGAACAGGGCTCCTCATGAACCACAAGCTAACTTAGGGACAGTATATTTTCCCCTCACCTATCCCACTACTCTATGAACTCAGGTCCCACAGTTTCTACCATCCCACAGGGTACTGGGCTTGATGCCCACCAATGTGTCCTACCCCTCCAACTTTCTTTCTTTTTAATTAACACATTTTCTTACCAGCATCTGCAATGAGTGTGAAATAGGTTTCTGCTGGTGCTGAAAACTGTGGGTTCAAATGAGTTGTTTAGTGTGTTGGGGCTCAGACTCCACCTTTGCCTTGTACTCAGTGTTTTGGGCAGGTTACTTGTCCTTTGCCATGCCTCCCCAGGCAGCCATTTTGTGGTGGTGCTCGGGACACCTTCTCAAATTGCCATATGTGCCCACGAGCCCAAAAAGGTTGCCTACCCTTGTCCTAGGAGCATGATTATAATGGTGAGCGCCTGCACTTCCAAATTTACCACTACCCCGCTGCTATTAGCAAAACCAAGCTGATGATACTGTGATAAGTAATGGAGCTACCTTTATGGAATAAGTTTGATGCTCTCCATCCATGTTTCTCACACTTGCGGGGGTGGGGTGGGGAATTTAACCATTGTTAACTGGCACCCATTGCCCAATAAGTCCAATGATTAAAAAGGCAAGCGAGAGACAGACATCTCTTGAGGCTGTATCACTGGCAAGGAGATGACGGAAATTGGCAGGGCAGCAGGAAGACTGCCACGTCTGGCAGTCCTCTGCTGTGTGGGTGAACAAAGGCTTTTTAATATCCCATGACTGTCAATCTGGCTTTCATTGCCTAGCAGTGGCATCACATTTCACTAATAAATCAAAATTAATTTTTTTCTCAATTTTTCACATTACAGTTGAACTCCCTTTCCCTACATTTTAATGGTCTCATTCTGGAAGGGCAGGAGAGATGAAGGAACGGTCTTTTTACCTGGCTAACAAGCTCCTATTACTGTTAATGGACATCCTAACAGTCTGGAGAACAAAGGTGGAAAGATGTGCCTATAACTGTACAGGGAAGGACATGAGCATCTGCAAATTGAAACATGAAATTTGCTTTGCATTCTTTCTCCAAATGATTTTCTAAATGCATGGGGGGGGGGGACTGTCAGGAGGTGCTTAAAAAAAAAAAGACAGAAGAAGGAGAGATGCCAATGGATTTAACTAACGGAATCAAATACATATAGAAGGATTTGGGTGAACGGTAAGACTATGAAGCAAATTAAAATATAAGAAGCAGAAATGAAAGAGGGGCCTAGGATGAAGCAGCTCAGCAATCTTATAAGGAGGGGAAAAACAGACTACAGATAAAAAGAAATTAGACTTCCTAAGCCATGCTACGGGGTATCCCATGAATGGAGACAGACACATGAAAATAGCTGCTTTGCATCCCAGATGCAGGATTTCATGTCACTTAGCTTCTACTGCAAACGTGTCCTCACCCTTGAACTGTAAAATTTGCATCATGTAAAGCCCCATATAGAGATGTAGCATAACAATAAAATTATGTTCTTAGCAGGGCAGATAATGTGTCCATTTGGCTAAAAGAGGGTCAGAATTCCAGGAAAGGTATTTTTTTTTTAAGAAAAGGGTATTAGAAACATTCCACGTCAATGTACCAGAATCTCATTCATCTGCAGTTAAACAGGAACAAGCACTGTTTCAGATTTAACAAGCTGTGTGAATTAGGGATGATGGGGATGAAATTATGTTGGATTCAATTCAAGGAGTGGGGATAAAGAGGCAAAGATCTCCAGCTCCCAGCACACCATTGCTAGTGGTCATCATTAGTCAGGGTAATTAACCAGTGGAGCAGATTGTTGAAAAATGTGAATGATTCTCCATCACTTGAAGCCTTCGAGTACCAGAGCAGACAACTCATGACAAGCTTGATATGCCAGCAATGGACTGAGGAGCTGTACTTTGGTTGACACATGTCAAACGACTGTAGGTTTAAAAAGCAAACAAAACCATAACCATTGCCAATTTTGGGGTGTGATTCTAACTCTGTTTAAAGAAGCTGGGGACCTTCTATTGGCTCACTCAAGACAGCATGGCATTCACAGCATAAAATCATAAAACTATGCTGCTGGAAGAGATCTCCCCAAAGCCACCCATTAAGCCATGAACTTTATGGTGGGGACTTGGAGAAGGGAATTCCAGGGGGAGGGGAGGGAGTCACTATAACTAAACGCCAATCAAGAAAACCCTAAATGCAAGCACTCTGACATGTTTACAGCACAGTCTTATATGTGTTTTACTAGGAAGGAATTCCCATGATGTTCAGTGGGACTTAATTCCTTCTGCATTTCTAGTATGTGTATTTAGGAATGCAGCCTTAATTTAGTGAGCATAGGTCCCTGCTTTGGTGCAGACAACGCTTTATGCCTGGTGCCCGAGAGGTGGCAAGTGGGAGGATGTAGGCGGAGTCAGGTCTGCTACTTGCCCATGCCATAGCAACCAGGATGCACCATGGCCATTCAGGTTCAGGCCATGCAGCTCAAGTGGCAGGCCTAGGAGCAGTCCAGAGTGAGAACATCGTCCCTTCACTCTGCTCCTAGCCTATAAATTCAAGGCCTGGGCAGTGTTTTCTAATCAACCTTCTCTCATTTTTACTTTTGTTTCTGCTGGATATTTCTCTTTGCTATGAACTGAGGGTCAGTAGCCAATTGACAGAGATTGGAAGGAACCTGCAGCCCTGATTAGCCGGGGGGGGGGGCTTGCCTTTCTCATTGTTCTCTTGACTCTGTTCTCTCTGTTAAGTCACAACTTGCCCTGCTTCTGGCGTTGGGACACCAGTCCAAAGCCAAAGTCAGGGGGTGTTCAGGGGTAAGCTCCAGCATTTCCCACAGGGAGCCTTCTTAAGGGGCCTTTGGGGCAAGGTCTCATAGGCCAGCCCATCTCAGGGGCTGGTGTGTGTTGGCCACATGCCCCGGATTGTCATGAGTAAGTGGAAGGAGCAGCCAATGCTATTGGCTATACTAATTTGGCGTTCCTGCTCAGACTACTCCCCCACCAGATAGGCTGGGGGATATCACTGTCAGAGGACAGGCTGTCAGAGATAATGGGGTCTGTAACATGCTATGCCAAAACCTTCCTGGAAGTTTTAATCAATATAGTTGTGGTCTTTATACATTTAATTTAGTTTAATGCCATCATGTGTCTGTTCTCATCCTTCCTCTCAACACCATGCTCCATTCTCCTGTGTGAGCACAAATTATTTTCATACACTGAAATTAAATGTTAATAACATTGAAAAAGTAAGTGCCAAGTGTTTGACAGTCACCACAGTGCTGTTGAAAAGCATTGTGGCTGTTATGAGGTAAGGTGAGATGCAAGTTCTGTCTGTGATGTTAGACCTACGAGAGTGATGAACATGTACTGGTATTTATTTATTTATTAGAAATACATATATAGATTTCTTTTCTCTCCACCAAGTCCTCAAAGCAATGTACAATCTAAAACACCAATACAACAATACAATGAAATCAACAATAAAATCAACAAACCACAACAGCAAACTAAAAGCAGAAAGAGAACCTTATCTAAAAGAAGTCACAGACCAACATCAAAATCCATCAAAGGCCCAGCAAAACAGTGCAGCTCTTACCGTCCATTGAAACTCAGTAAAGATGGAGCCAAGCTGACCTTCTAAGGACAGGAGTTCCAAAGCCAGGTTCCTGCTACAGAAAAGGTGTTATCTTGTGTACCCAGCAACCTAGGCTGCAACATGTACATACAAGTATATCAGTAGTGTGGAACATGTGGTCCTCCAGACAATGGAACCAATTACCTAGGGAGGTGGTGGGCTCTCCCACACTGAATGGAGGCATTCAAGACGAGTTTGGACAGCCATCTGTCAGGGATGCTCTGACTTAGATTCCTGCATTGAGCAGGGGGTTGGACTCAATGGCCTTGTAGGCCCCTTCCAACCCTACTATTCTATGATTCTATGATTCTATATTGTTGGACTGCAACTCCTATCAGCTCTAGCCAGCATGGCCAATGGTGGGGCTGATGGGAGTTGTAGTCCAACAACAGCTGGAGGGACACACATTCCCCACCCCTGAACTGAATAGTTATCAAGTGTAAAGAAATCAAGCACATGTGAACCAGGCCTTAGAGATCATTAGAAGAATAGAACCCCAACACAACATACACTCCATCATACTTTAGCCCTGCTCATGCAACCCAAACAGGGAGATACTGAACATGTGAAGGAGGGAAATGGGAATGTGGTGGCAGGCCTCCCTCCTCACCCTCAACTTGTCCTGCAGAGCCTCCACCATGATCCTGTTCCTCTTCTCTGCCCATAAAGTGTCCCCTGTTTGTTTGATGGTGTGAAAAGGAATAAAAACATCTTTAAAAACACCAGAGGAGGGTGCCATTTTGACACTTCTCATTCTGGTACAAAATATATGAAGCTGCCACTGGGAGGGGCCCCCGTGTCTTTTACAAAGGACAAGCCCCTATTTGGAGGGCTGCCAGAGGACTGTCCTCTATTTTGAAGGCATCCTCTATTTGAAGAGCAGTCCAGTCCAAGTCTAGTTTAAAGGTACAAAACCACCCGAAGGAAGAGCTGGGGCTTGAAGGTAACCATCAACAGCACCTGGACAGCAGACTGAGCAAGGCACACAGGTCAGACGACTATACTTGCTGTACTATATTTCTATTTAAATTATAATAATTCTACTCTATTTCTATATTTCTATTTAAATTATATTTTTTCTAAATTTTCATTATACATATAAATTAGCATATGCAAATTTTATGCAAATTGTGTCCTCTTTTGTCCTGTGTTTGGGTGATTCATAAGTGGCCCCCATGGCCACTGGTCCCACCCAAATTCTATGTGCATGTATTTCACCCTGATGTCAGAAATACCCAAATGTAATGCATCCAAAAAGTGGCATTGTCAGACATCTTTCTTTAGACTCCCTGAACTCTTAGAGTTGGGCAAACATTGGAGAAATCAGTTCATGAGTTGAAGACAGCATATAGGTTGATAAATTGCAGGGATTTTGGGTATATCTTTAACCAAGTATGCAGCTTCCATGCAAGCTAATGTTTTGCTGCAATATATACGTGTCTGCTGAAAAGGCAGAACTGTGCTTTAAAACATAAGGAGGAGATTTGGGAGCACTTGTGGAAATGTCCCCTGGAGACATTAGCAAGTCTGCATACAGTACTGCAGAGCTGCGTCAAACACAGCAAGTAATATTTGGTGATATAGCGTAGGAATATATAACATAAATCAAGGACGATGGTAGTAGAGTTAATGCTATAATGGAAATGCTGATACAATCCTAACAGAGATGCTTACAGAAGAAGATGGCAAGGTATCATTTAAGCCGTGCTTGCAAAATTTGATTACTGTATCTTAGAATGGATCCAATCTAGTTGCTCACAAAGAGGTAAAAACAAAGAGCTATGAATCAGGGAGAATGACTTAATACGCACTGCACTGACTCAAACTGAAGAAGAATAAAATCTTTATTCTGGCACGGCATTTGTTCTTTACGTTTCAAAAGCTGGGGAAAGCAATCAAATCCATGGAGTTTTCTTCTTCAATGAGTTCTATTACAAAAACTCAGTTGGTTCAAGATTTATTGATCTGGATCAAGAATGAACTTTACAGACTCATACCAATGAGCCAACTGGTTGTAAGACCATATAAAATTGTTACAGTTCAGCACTTATCAAACTATTTCCCCTTAAGCTGTGTTCACCCTTAACTTTTTCACTTCCAACTCTACCTCCAGTTGTCCCCCCAGGTTATTTACACCATTAAAAACTTACCTTTTGTAATGAGCTGGCCGGCACACAGTCCCACTGAGTCTCCAAGAGAATGAAGATGGTGTGGTGTCCTTTCAGATTCATGATGGAGACAAAGAGATTTCAGTAGGGGAGGAGCAAGATTTAACAAGGTCCAAAGGCCTACACTTTATCCATTAAAACAGGAGTGAGCAACCTGTGGCCCCCAAGATGTTTTGGCCTACAACTCCCATCCTCCCTCACCATTGGCTACGCTGGAAGTTGTAGGCCAAAACATCTGGAGAGCCACAAGTTACCTACCCCTACATTGAAGGTCAATTGTAAAAAGGAAAAGAGGTATATTTTAATAGCATTCATTGTGATATTTTAAAATACTTCATTAGAAGTATTATATCAGGGTTGCAGAACCTTAGGTCTGGGGACAAACTCCAACCCACCTGGGGTTCAGATCCGGCCCTCTGGGATTCCCCACGTGACTCCACTCCCTTTCCCCTGACCAGCAATTGTTTGGTGGTTTCCTGTCTTTTGTGCAGTTTTGTCCCCATTCTAAATGGTTGAAATGCCTCTTGTAAGGCTCAGTTGCTGGCAGTAAAGGCTGAAAGAAGTTCAGCACCCCTGTACTATAGCAACATTATCAACACAGGAGAAAGAAATGTGTGCCTTTGGCATGCATACCTGGTTCACCAGCCCATTTAATTGTTTATAACAAAAGCCACTTGGTGGACAGAACTAGTGCCCAGAGAGATCGGTGCTCCTGTGGAATAATCACATAGGTCCTGAGCACGCCTGGCATCAGCGCTCCACATGGCTAGCTGACACCAGAGCTGGCGTCTTGCTTGCTGGGCCCACCATCATCACTTGGGTCCCCAGTGGCAGCACTATTGATAAAGCCGCTGCTAGCCACCCTCTGCTCCAGGTGGTTGGCTTACTGGGTTGCAGCAGCACAGCAGTGGGCCAGAAGGGAGCTAAATGACTGCCATTTTTATGCTTCGCACCGCGGTGCATACATTGTAGGGTATAAAAAGTGCTGACTGCCCAGCTCCAATCAGAGCTGAGCATCTGCGCAGCTCCTATCCAGCCAATTATAGTACTGCTGGTGCCAGTAAGCCCGGAGGAGGAGGAGGAGGAGGAGGAGGCAAATGGTGATGGCTGCAGGAGTGCTACTGCCACCGGGAGGTTGTTGGTGCGGGGGGGGGGGCGCTCAGCACAAGTATGTCGAGAGCCCACCCATCAGCCCTGGTTCTGAAATATGGGGAGCATGACATCCACACTCAATGCCATCCCTAAGGGGATTTCTACACCAGCCTAAAATCCTGCACTTAAAATGGGACTTTCTGCTTCTGTTTTAAATGCAGGATCACAACTGATTCCCTTTACATGCGCTTCCTTCTCTGTAGATGGCCATTCCCGTAGCATTATGTTTCCGTGAAGAGGCATTACACACACTCCAGTTTCAGCGATACTTGCTCCTGGGTTCCTGCCCCTTTCCGTCCCCTTGCACATTACTGGTGGATGGGGACTGACACGTGGACAGTCCCCCCACCGATCTCCTCGGGCCCCACCTCCCTCTTCCATGCTTTTGGCCAGTCCCTGCCACTCAGCCCCTCTGCTGCTCCTCCGCTCTGCCCCCCCCCACTGCCGTTCTGCTGCTCTGCCACTCTGTTTTGAACAGGCAGGCTGAAAATGGCGAGGAGCCAAAATGGTGCAGGGGCGGGAAGGCTGAACGCCCATCAGAACTGTGTCACCACTTTCGACATCATGACCATGCCCCCAGCAACCACACTCAGCACTTCATTCATGCTAGGGGAGAAATACACAGGGAGGACATGGCGCTCCATTTGCGCATATCTGGAAAAACACCCCAGTTTTTTCCGTTGGAGGAAAACACGGGATAGGTGGGAGGAAATAGTGGAATAATGACTGGACAATGACAACATGTGACAGACCCGCACAATTCAGTGAGTGAGCAACCATGAATGGGCGGTAAACTTGAGGTGTAGAGATCCCCTAAATCTCATCCCCAAAATTATTATGAGAATGTACATGGTTTGATACAAATAGCTAATACCATTGAGAATGCCATTTTCTGCAAAAAGGCACTGGACTTGGTACAAGAATAGGTTGTGCTCTTTCATGTTAAGCATGTTTCATAGGTAGATTTTTTTGACAGCATAGCAAACTTCTGAATGGGTGCCACAAAACTTAAAACTGGCAAACCCACTTGAATTGTTCTTTGCCCCACCCAAATTTCAGTGACAAGTCTAAAAGACGTTACTCTTAATATACCCCAGGTGAACAGTCACCAACATCTGTATAGATTATAGCATAGCTTCATTGGAAACTATGGCACCCTATAGCCACATGGTGTAAGGGCCAAACTACAAAAGATGCGAAATGTGCCACTTTAATTTGCATGAATGTGTTTACAACTGCAAATAACAGTGATGCGGGGGGGGGGGGGCATATGACATTAAAAGTAGTCAATGACCTAGTTTGGATGTAACACTAGTTTAGCATTACATGCACAAGCCTGCTCCCTTTTTCCCTCCCCTCCTCCATTGTGGCCACGAGGGGATCAAAAGTATCTACTTTTATTTTAAATTAATCAGAGTTTGTTGTTGTTTCTTCTGAACTGGGTTAGTTTCAATTATGATTTATCTCAGTTTCCCCAACCTGGCGCTCTCCAGATGTTTTGGACTACAGCTCCCATCAGCCCCAGCCAGCATGGCCAATGATAGGGGTGATGGGAGTTGTAATCTGAAACATCTAGAGGGCATCATGTTGGAGAAGGTTGGTTTATCTGAACAAGACAGGATCATAAACCGCAGTTGGAAGCTGGGTTGTTCGGAGAAGCCGTAATTTAAACTAACCATAGTTTGTTCAATTTCAGACATAATGACAAACCATTGTCAGTTGAAAATGGAAACATTTCCAGTTTCCTCGAAGTGACACCAAGGGTTGTATCCAATGTTAGTCCTACTTAGTGTACACCCATTGAAATGAATGGGGCTTAAGTTAGACTAACACAGGATACAACCCCAAGGGAGGGGGGAATACTGTAAGGGCAAAATGGACATTATATTAAATCTGTGTCTAGCAGGTATGACTTTTTAAAATTTTGACTATAGAGTAGGTGCAGGGAGCCCAGTTCAGATTGAGACCCTCTGGGGTAGGGGAGCTTTTAAGATCTGGATTGAGGTCCTGGCACCTACGCTAGAGTAAAAATTAACAAAAGATGTACCTGCTTTAAGGAACAGCATTGCATTGGTCTTCAACTGATGGGATGTACCCAGTACTGGGTTGCATCCTGACATAAGGTGGTGCACAACACCATCACTATGCAAGCAAATATGTAGTAAAAGAATTAAGAAGTGGGTCATCAAAGGTATGATTGAGCCAAAGGCAAGCCCCAGGTCTGGAAAGCTTGATGGCTGCGGCTCTAGTACATACAAGAATGCCTCATCAGTCAGAGAAGCTCAAAGTGGCAGCTTGCCTAATAGATACTGCCTAGCTTGAGCAATAACTTTGAGGCGTGGCAAGACTCACACCAGCAGCCCTTGCACTCCAGGTGCTGGCTCTCTGCTCTCCTTCCCATTGTTCCTTATTTCAAGCTAAGCAACAGGCACTGCTGTGCAGAACCTGTCTGACCCTAGGAGTCAGGTGATCAAGGAGAGCCAATCCCACTCTACTTCCTGTTTCACAGGAAGTGCTCTTGAGACTGCGCCTTTACCTGCTTCCTGCCTCCTTGATGTTTGCTTTCTTCCCAATATTTCTTTGTGGTCTGTTCCCCAGCCTGTCTTGCTCACCTAGGTCCAGTCTTGCCCCCAATGCTATGGACTACTATGGCCTTGGCGTCAGCTCCTTGCCCATGTTACAAAACTCTGCACCTACCCAGCTCCTTTGCTCATGCCACCTGAGGACTTCATGGCTGCTTGAGCCTGAACCTGCAAGATGGGATACTGAGTGCCTGTCATTAACAAGGTAATCCTTCCATATAGGATCAAAGCATAAACAAGAAAGAATTTTCACTTGGACAATAGCAAAACCCAACATACAGTCACAAATGTAGGCTTCACATCCCCCCCCCCAAAAAAAAGAAGCCTCGAAGATTGCACACAGACAGCTTTGCTTATAGTGCAAGTGGATTGCCCGGAATTTTGCATAAAAATTCATTAGACAGTGTCTATTTCAGCTATGTTAGGGAGTAGTACAGTGTAGAAAGAGGGGAGAGGGGAGTGGTAGTGGAAAAGTTTTACCTTCCCATTCAGACAGGGTTCATTTTGAGTGATGATTGCAAACCAGCCGTGGAAATTACAGATGCTCTTCTGCTCACTATTATTTTGCAGCATCTCCAGTAATCGCCAGTGATCATTTATAACAGCGTGTCTGATGACTTTCAAAACATAACTGGAAAAGATACTTCTGTGGAGAGTATGGGCTACTCAAAGGAGAAATCAATCTTTGCTACTTGGGGAGTGAAATTCATGCTGCTCCTGCTGCTATCAGACAACAAGACATTTTGACGGACAAAAATAGGGCCGGGAGTGTATCGGTCTTAAAAGACATTCCAGCTGTCTGAGAAGGGTGCGCTGGAGCACACAAAGCTAGAACATGCTGGTCCATGCCTCGAGATCAAGAGGGAATGGTAAAAAAAGGAGGAGGAGGAGGAAGCAGGCTTATGAAGGCATTTTATTCAATCAGCAATGGATTTACTGGAAAGAACAAATGTAACATGAGAAGCTGAGAATATCCTACATAACCCCCTTCTTGCTCTCAATCCACAGAGGATGTGTGCCTGCTATAGCTACCACACCAGGTTCTTCAGCTCAGCTTAGCTTCCTTCCAGTCTGCTTATTGGTTGGGGGGGGGGTCTTCCATATGGCCCACTAGTTTATTGTGGGGACTCTCCCATACAGCTCCCTAGTCTCAGCCAAAAGGGCAGCCATGCCTCCAACAAACAAAAATTGCCAAAGCTGTCCAATAGTTTTGTACAAAGTTGAACTAGCTTAAATAAGGGTCCTTCCCATTGATCTCATAACATTGTTGGAGCATTTTTTTAAATTAAAGTTTTCAGAAAAAAACGTAATAAATGTAGTTTTAATAGTATAACTTTACAAAGTAAATTTTGTTACCAAATGTCCTGCTAGTCCATTTCTTTCCCCTTATCACTCTTTCCATGTTTCCAATATCTAATGATTTCCTTAGCCATTCCACAATCACTGGCAAATACATAGTGGGTGCTTCCAGATGGAGGGCTCCCGGCATTACCAGTCAGAAGGCACTGTGGAGCTATTCCATCTTTTTTTCCCCTTTATGTTTGTTTGTTTGATTGATTAATTGATTGATTTGTACCCCACCTTTCTTCCAGGAAAATGGGACTCAAAGTAGCTGCAGTAAAGGGTGGAAGAAGTAGTGGGGAAACACAGGAGGGTTACAAGTGGAAGATGACGATGTCTGAAACCTCCTGTAAAATTCCCTGACTGAGGGCTCCATCACACTGAGCTTTTATTCTGTGATTGAGATTGCTCCTTCATGGAAGTTTGCGGGCTCTTTACATGATGCAGTGACCCTGCCATGACCCTCCTGCACTAAATGTCCTTTGTTCTGTTTTTAAATAGATCACAGATAATGAGCTATCAAATGTTGTGTTCCGCTTCAGTTTCCCCCATGAAAAGAGTAAAAGTGGCAGGAAGAGGAGAGAGATCAATGAAAGATAATGGAAGACTCAGATATGGGCAGAAGGAAGGGGAAGGGAGTGGGGGAGAAGGAAGCATATGAAAACGGGAGGTGTTGTGATCCTGCATTTAAAACAGAAGCAGAAAGCCCCATTTTAAATGCAGGATTTTAGGCTGGTGTAGAGATGCCCTGAGGCAGGGGGATAGTACAATACAAACCCCCCTGTGATGCACCCAGTGTCTGAGGGGGAGGGAGAATTTGTCAGAAGAAGGTTCTCCCTACAGTCCATCTGATCTTGTTGATTGCAATTAATCAAATACCTTTAGCAGAGCATTTCAGGTTTCAGCATAAAAAAGCCACTATATGGATCATCTCTAGGGCGAATACAAAACTCTGATGATACATGAAGCTCTAAATGAGGTGTTGTCATCCCACTATTTTCAGTATTGACAACTGTTTGGCATGTGCGGCGCCACTGTAGGGCATTTCCTGTCATCACACTAAATGGGAGCAGCCAGTCTGGACACACACACAAATCTACCAGATCAAAGCATCCTACATTTGCAAAGGCCACCTCTGGTTCATTACTGGTAGGGAATTTCTTTGATACCAACCAGCAAGGGTAACTGGATGGGTTGGTAACTGAATAGGTCGGTAACTGGATGAATTGGGATGGGCCAGCACTGTTGACTAAGGCAGATATATCAGTTTGTTATATTTTAATATTAGCCTTCCCCAAGGTAGCTCAGAGCCAGTGTGCATGTCTCCCCACAACCACTCCTGTTGTTGTTGTTGTTGTTGATATTACTTTTATATCCCACCTTTTTTCCTCTTGCAATGAACCCAAGTGGCTTATATGAACCTCATCCTCTCCATTTTATCCTCACAGCTACCCTGTGAGGTAGATTAGGCTGAGAGTCAGTAATTGGCCCAAAGTTACCCAGTGAGCTTCATGACCTAAGTGGAGCTGCATGGCTGAGTGGGGACTAGAACCCAGATCTTCTGAGTCCCAGGCCATGTCTCCTCAACAACAGAAGAAGAAGGGAGGAATGGCTTACCCGCATTTTTCTAGAAGCCGATTTCTGTCCAGGTAGGGCTCCACGAGAGTGTGCATCACCCCATTTGAAGTTGCTTCACACAACATGCTTCCTGGTATGGGGGGGGGGGTTTGAAGGGAACGTCATCTGTGTGGCAGGGGCTGCTCTACCGATGAGAGAGGCTTCCCCACTCCAGGCTCTCCCTGCTTTTCTCTGTAACGGAGACAGGAAGTACTTACTTTCCATGTGCACATTTGGCAGACAAGGCTCAAAAGGAGCCCCAAGCTTCCTAAAGCGTTGCTGCACTTGATCGCTGTAATGGAGGGGGGAAGTAATTACTTCCTATGTGTGCATTTGGCAGACAAGCCTAATTGAGAACAATGGGTGTTACTTCCGAGGAGACACTAATTGGTTTATGCTGGGAAACACAGGGGCAGAAAACACCCCTTGACCAGGGTCACAGTGAATGGCATACCCCTGGGCAGGGCTAGCATACCTGAGGTAAATGCGGGGCTTGGGGCACACAGCAACTATACCAGGGAGAACCCGACTTAAGGAAAATAATCGGACTTTAAGCAGCCTCAGGAAATCCAGTTTTCCCTGATAAGCTCCAGGGTGGTTGCTGGATGGCCACAACATCATGTATCCCTAACAACCTCAACACGCAGATGGCTTGGAGTAAATCGCTGGCGGAGACAAACACACACACCCCAGTCCAGCACTCTAACCACCACACTGGGTCTTTTATCCTCACGGCAACCCTGTGAGGTAGGTTATCCTGAATATGTGTGACTGGCCCAAGGTCACCCGGTGAGCTTTGTGGCATAAGTGGAGATCGGAATGCAAATCACTGAGTCCTAGTCCAACACTCTAACCACCACACCACACTACTGGCTCTCCATGACGCCGAACAGCCAGCACGCTGGGGAAATGTTTTCAGAGGAGTGCTTCTTGGCCACTGGCTTTGGCTTTGATTTCCCAAATTCTATACAAGGAATTGGGGGGGGGGAGAAAACAGCTGCATAGGTTCATGGCACTCTTTCAAGTGCTGTGGAAGTGGTTTCAACATATATTTGCTGCATTCCAAGGCATTTGTTTTCAGGGCAAAGAAATGTGAACCTCCTCCACTGCTTAGAACAGCCTTCCCTAACCTAGTGCCCTCTGGATGTTTTGGGCTACAGCTTCCAGCATTCCTGACCATTAGCCATGCTGGCAGGGGCTGATGGAAGTTGTAGTCTGAAGAAAAAAAGGAACCTGGGATGAGTGAAACACCCCCTCTATCAGCCTAATGAGGACTTGCATGTGCAGTGGTCAAGGAATAATGGCTGACTATTGGAGAGGCAAACAGCAGAGAGCCTGGGAGAGGTGGAATGGAATGGAGCGGCAGGAACTCTGAACAGGAGCCCTCCATACTACAACTTTTTGTTGCAGGTCCCACTTATCTGTATTCACTGTGTTTCTTGTACTGTAATACAAGCCCCAATACATTGCCACTAGTGCTTCTACAGGAGTTCACAGAACAGCACTAATATATGTTTTCCCCCTTCTGCTCACTGTTCATTGGATCCAGGCTTTACAGCACAATCCTATGCATATGTACTCTGAAGTAAATCCCATGGTGTTCAATGAGACGAGCCCCAAGAAGAGTGCACAGGATAGCAGTCAGTGTGGCGGTGTGGTAAGAATGTTGACTGGCACTCGGAAGACCCAGGTTCAAATCGTGAGCATTGACCACTTGGTGACCATTGGGCCAGTCACTATTTCTCAGACTAGGATACCTCGCAAGGTTGTTGTGAGGATATAATGGAGGAATCATGCATGACTCCCTGAGCTTCTTAGAGGCAGGGTGCAATACAAATGGAATAAATAAACAAACTGATGTCTGCCTTTGTCAGCATTCCTTGCTATATATCCTGATGCACCCCAACCCATCCAGTTACTTTTGCTGGTGGGTATCATGGAAATTCCCTACCAGTAATGAACCAGAACTATAACAGTTAGGGCGCAACCCTGTTGGGATGCCTGTCAGCCTCTGAATTCGGAGGCTGATGGGCATCCCATGCCCAGCGGGAGGAGCGCAGAGGTGATCTTCGCCTCCACACTCCTCCTGCTCTGCACTGTCGCTAGATGGCTTTTTCACCTGTCTAGCTGGGGCTCTGCGGAGCAGGAAGGAAGGAGTCTGGGGAGGCCAGAGGATTCTTTGTGAGCCAGCCTCCCCAGTCCCATCCCCTCCCTGCCCACAGAACCACCTCCTTTCCCTCCTCTCCAAGGTCGCCTTTGCAACCTTGGAGAGGCAGCTGGCACAGTTCTTTCTGTGCGGCTGCGAGGGGGAGGGGGCAAGGAGCTCAGACTCCTGGCTCCGAGGTCGGAGTGCTGCCTCCAGCCTCAGATCCAGGAATCCAAACTATCCTATGCCCCCCTGTGGCCCCTAGGGGCCACAGGGTTGCTCTCTTAATGAATGAACAAATGAATGAATGAGCTTGCAATACGCATTCACTTGGGAGTAAGAACCACTGCAAGTAGTGTGACTGAGCAGACATGCATAGGATTCCAGTTAGTTTATTTTATTATTTTTACCACAATGGGAGCACCATTTGTATTTTTTGCCTTGGGCATCAAAATGCCTTACAGCACAATCCTATAGATGTCCTTTCAGAAGTCCCACTGAGTTCACTAGGTGTTATTCCTGGGTAACTGGGTTTAGGATTGTAACTCTGGGCCATTTTGCATAGCCTGGTACAATTTTTTACTTGAAGGGCATTCAGCGATTACAGTAAGAGCAGGCAGTATAATATCCCAGAGCAAAGTTGTTTGTCAATTCATTGATTCAACATGAGATGCATCCAAAAATGTTTCCTGGTATTCCATATACATAAACCTCAGTTAATACTTGCGCCAAAGCCTAACCAGTCATCTACACAAATAAACGGTATACTTATCTAAAGAATATATTCCCTGCAAGGGGCAAAAAATTCTATAGCTCAATAAATAACTTGGGTTATTTATAGAAAGTAGCTATGAAAAAAAACATATCCAGTTTCCTACATCCGTCAAAAGGATATACAGTAAATGCAATTAAACCTTATTCATGCATAAATAGCTATTAAAATGAAGGTATTAAAATAGTAAGATGTTTGAAAAGACAGGTTAATGCATTTGTCATCATTTCTATAGTTAGTTGTTGTTGTTGTTTAAAAAAAAAGGAGAAGCAGCAGCCTGTAATGAAACAGAGTTTATTTTCATTGCTATTATTTGTTCTGCAAGAATAGCCTGGTTCCAACTTAACTGGGGCCACTCTAACCAACCATGTTGTCAACAGGCTATGAGCTTGAATACTCCATCCTCCCTCTCCTCCTTTTCTTGTGAGCCCAACTGAGGAGGAAATCTCCTGGCTTCTTAACTACATATTCCCAAGATGTCCAAACCAAGAAACTGCTTTAAGTGCTGCCTACAATCCAGGATTGCAAAGTAGAATCTGATTTGTAAGTTGTTGGAATGGCCTCTTTTTTCTGTACTGGGTCAATCCTTATACACATTTAGTCCAGGGATGTTGCAGGGTAGGGTGTTAAATTATGCTGCACTCTGAGCAAGCAATTTAAGGTGCTGTACATGAAGATAATTCATTTAATCCTCACAGCAACCTTGTGAAGCAGGTTCAGTGGGATAGTAGTGATTGCCAGTTCCAGCTGTTTTGAGGCCCCTTGGGCAAGACATCCTCCATGGGCCCCCTCCCTCAGTGACTCTACCTTCTTACCACCTTAAGAACATAAGAAGAGCCATGCTGGATCAGACCAAGGGTCCATTTAGTCCAGCATTCTGTTCACACAGTGGCTGTTGACCAGGAACCCACAAGCAGGACATGAGCGCAACAGCACCCTCCCACCCGTGTTCCCCAGCAACTGGTGTACATAGGCTCGCTGCCTCTGGTACTGGACGTAGCACATAGCCATCAAGACTAGTAGCTATTGGCAGCCTTTACTCCAGGAATTTGTCTAACCCCCTTTTAAAGTCATCCACATTGGTATCCATTACCACATCTTGTGGTAGTGAATTCCATAGCTTAACTCTGTGCTCTGTGAAGAAGTTCTTCCTTTATCTGTCCTGAATCTCCAGCCAGTCAGCTTCATGGGATGACCCCCTGGTTCTAGCTTTTTGAGAGAGGGAGAAAAATGTCTCCCTATCCACATTCTCCACACTGTGCGTAATTTCGTACACCTCTATCATGTCTCCCCTTACTCGCCTTTTCAAGCTAAACAATCCCAGCTGTTTTAACCCTCCCTCACAGGGGAGTTGCTCCAGCCCCTTGATCATTTTAGTTGCCCTTTTCTGAACTTTTTCCAACTCTACAATCTCTTTTTTTTAGGTATGGTGACCAGAACTGTACACAGTATTCCAAGTGTGGTCACACCATAAGGGCAGTATGATACTGGCAGTTTTATTCTCAATTCCTTTCCTAATTATGCTTAACATGGAGTTTGTCTTTTTTACAGCAGCCACACATTGGGTTGACAATTTCATCAAGCTGTCCACCACAACCCCAAGATCTCTTTCTCGGTCAGTCACCACTAGCTCAGATCCCATTAGCTTATACTTGAAGTTGGGATTTGTTGCCCCAATGTACATCATTTTACCCTTGCTTACATTGACCCGCATTTGCCATTTAGATGCCCATTCTCCCAGTTTGGGGAGATCCTTTTGGAGCTCCTCACAATCCCATTTTGTATTAACCACCCTAAACAATTTGATGTTGTCAGCAAATTTGGCCACTTCACTGCACACTTCTAATTCTAGATCATTTAGGAATAAGTTGAAAGGCATTGGTCCCAATACAGATAGATCCCTGTGGGACCCCACTATTTACATCCCTCCAGTGGGAGAATTTAACATTTATTCCTACTCTCTGCCTTCTATTATTTAACCAGCTACTGATCTATAAGAGGACCTCTCCTCTTATTCCATGACTGCTAGGTTTGCTCAGGAGTCTTTGGTGAGGGAGTTTGTCAAAAACCTTTTAGAGCGCAATCCTATGCAGATAGGTGGCTGCCTCCAAACCCGGAGGCGACCACCTATCCAATGCAGGGCAGGAGAAGCACGGAGGGGATTGTTACCTCTGCACGTCTTCTGCTCTGCATTTTTGGCTAGACAGCTGATTGCAGCTGTCTAGCCATGGGAGGGCAGAGTGGGGGAGGAGGCTGCCGTTCCACAAATTGCATGTGTTTGCAATTTGTCATGTGTTTGCACCAACTCTAGGATGGATACCATCTGGGCCCAGTAATCTGTTAGCTTTCAATTTGTCGATAAGGTTGAGTACTTCATCTTTTGTCACCACTATTTCCCTCAGTTCCTCAGACTTCCTTCCTGAAAACGTCCATTCAGGCACAGGTATCTGCCCTATATCTTCTGCAGTGAAGACAGATGAAAAGAATTAATTCAGCTTCTCAGCAATCTCCTTGCCCTTCTTTAGTACTCTTTTAACTCCATTGTCATCCAACAGTCCAACTGCCTCCCTAGCTGGTTTCCTGCTTCTGATAGATTTAAAGAATTCTTTACTGTTGGCCTTGATGTTCTTAGCGATATGCCCCTCAAAATGCTTTTTTGCATCTCTTATTGTCTGCTTGCATCTCCTTTGTGCAAGCTTGTGCTCCCTTTTGTTTTCCTCATTTGGGCAAGACTTCCATTTTCTCACAGAAGCCATCTTTTCTCTAATAGCTTCCTTGGCGCTGCTCGTTAACCACACTGGTGACCTCATCACCAGCTGCAATTGCTCCTCATCCTCTTTTCCATCATTGCTACCACTTGCTTGCTTGACAGACAGAAATCCAGTAAGCAAGTAGGCAGTGCTATCTACTGCTGTTCCACCTCACCACCACCATTATTTGGGTCAAAGTGAGAGACAGGTGAACAAGCAGGTTGCAATGGTGAAGGGGAGGAGCAACTCCAGGGGGCTGCTGTCAGTGGGCCCTCAGAAGGTGCCCGACATGCCTATCTTTCATGCTGGCCGTGATAGTGGTTCAGTTCAGAATATCATACCAAACCATGGACTGAGGTTCCAAGCAGGCAAACCAAAGTACAGAGCTTGTTGTCTCCTTAGCATGCCTCTTTCTCAATACAGTGGCCTCCAGAGGAAGAGAAGCAACTGTAACTATGCTTTGTTAATTCAAACATCAAGCCAAATCATCATTAATGCAAACTATAACTGCAAACCATGTTTTCTTTATTCTGGTTTACAGGCCATTTGCAAACCATGGTCTGTCAACTGAGACATCATGCCAAATCATAGTGACGTTTCCTTGACCATGGGTTGACATGAGGTATTAATTCAGCCAGCGAGCAGGGTGGAGATGTGAACGCAGGTTTCAGGGTTAATGTTTTTCCTTGGCTCTCGACAGCAATAGTAACAATGCAAACAACAACAACAACAAATGACTTGCTCCAATGTAGTTACATTGGCATCACGGTCAAAGCACATGAGGCAAGTTTATTGTGCTGCACTATGTGTATCAGATGTAATCAGATTATGAGATTGGGTTCTGTGTCTACGGACTTAAGGGGCGGGAATACAAACAATTGAATGTGGAGCCCACTGGAAACAGTCTCTGTGATCTTTTCTACATGAGGTATTTATTGTGCACTTGTCATTCCCTGCTCACGGTTGTTTACAGGTTCTTTAGGCAACATTTTGACCCTCCAGTTTCACTTCTGTTTTCAAACAGTACTTTCAGCAAGTTTTGTTTTTTTAGAGCAGGGAAAATGCAGTATTATTTAAAGAAAATGAAAGAAAATGCAATTTCCTCATGTATTTGTACAATTCTACTATAGCACAGCACCACCACCTAGCAGAAAAGCAGGAAAGGAAATGCTCTTCGTGTAGTGCTTGGATCTCAATTCTGTGGCAAAACCAAAAGTAGATATAGCAGATTAGCAGCTCATGTAGAAAAGCTCTGTGTGATGTGTGCTCCAAATGGTGGTGTTAATGTGTGGCTATCTCTTCTCCATCATATGGACAGTGCCCATGTTCTTAGCAGGAGGTGGCAGCAGCGTGGAAAATCGTTTGTCATGGGATGACCTATATGGCAACCTGCTCTGGCCATTACAACTAGTGTTGTGGAGCCACTAGGGATGTCAGAGAATTCTGCCAAGGACTCCAGTGAGGCCGGATTCTTTAGAATCCAGCCCCCCGAATCCGTGGCAGAAAGTCCTCCCCACCACCACCAGCCTGCGGAATCCCCCTGGGATGGAGCTTACCTGGGGCGGATGTGGCGGTGGCGGCTCTGGCGGCAGTGGTGACTCCAGCGGTGGATGCAGTAGCGGTGGCGGCTCCGGCTGGTCTCCCGGCCGCTGCCAGGGTGCTGCGGCCACAAATAGCGGCCGTCATAGCGGCCATAATTTGCGTCCTTGCAGCCAGCCGTGATAGGCTATGTAAGTATTTATGTAGCCTATCACGGCAAAGAGCAGGGACGCAAATGGCTGCCGCTACACCATTTGCGCCCCTGCTCTTTGCCGCAATAGGCTACGTAAGTATTTACATAGCCTATCACAGTAAAGGCAGCCACGCAAATGGTGTAGCGGCCTCCATTTGCATCCCTGCTCTTTGCCGTGATAGTCTACGTAAATACTTACATAGCCTATCATGGCTGACTGCAAGGCCGCAAATGGCGGCCGCTACGACGGCCGCCATTTGTGGCCGCAGCAGCCCGGCCGCAGCCGGAACTCCAGCTGCGGCCAGCCCCGGTCGGTGGCTCCGCAAAGCCACTGCGGAGCGGAGCCGGCCAGGGAGGATTCCGGGGGGAGGGACGGAGCGCCTCCCCCCCACCGCGAATTGACTGGCACGGAGCCAGGTAAGTGTTTCATACATCCCTAGGAGCCACAGCTTCAAAATGTCCTTCCTAGAACTGACTACCTTTTAGGGAAACAACAAAAGTGTACCTATTCTGTGAGGTGTTAAATGTGCAACTGCTGTAGATTTCAAATGGAGATTTTTATTCAGATTTAAGTAGATTGGTGCAGCCGTCCGATTCCATCTGGGAATCTGTTGGAACCCCTCCCCGCCCGCACCCCCAAGCCCCGCTCACTGAGCCCGTGCCCCCACTCGCCCCCTTCCCACGCTCGGCGAATGGCCCACATTCACCCTGGTGGCCTCATCAAGCTCCGAGGTTGCCATTTTTTAAGAAATGAAATGGCAATCGCAAAAATGCACACATTTGCATATGCACACAAATGCCCATTTTTGCACATGCACAACTATGTGCATCCGCAAAAATGTGCATTTCCGCGCGTATGCAAATATGTGTATTTTTGCAATAGCCATTTTATTTTTCAAAAATGGTGACCACGGAGCTTGACGAGGCCACCGGGGTGAGTGCAGGCCACTCACCAAGCACAGGAGGGGTCGAGCACGGTCCGTAGACTCGCGAATGGGGGCAGGTGCTGGGACTGGCCAGGTGCCCGGAGAACCCAGACGGGGGTGGGTTCACACATCCCTAGATTTAAGATTATTATTATTATTAGTTTGTTTAATTGCTTTTCCACTTCCAACACCAGCTTGCTTGTTTAAAAAATGGAAAGGCAATTAATAAATGGTAAAAACAAAAAACAAATCTTTGATCTATCGTGCTAAGATTCAGGCTTTAATTTATGTATTCTATGTTTCTATTTATCACTGTAAAGATGTTATCAAGCTGAGCAGAGACTGAGTTCATAAATTAACAGTGTGAATATCAGAACCATTGTTATGCCCCTTGAACTGAATATGGGACATGGTACTTAACTTTAATGGACAAGAAGTGAAGTGAGTAACTCAGACTCAGATTTATTATATCAGTGCAACCTACACATTCTGATAAATCACGTGGTAAGATGTTCCTAGGAATGAAGAACGTAAGAAGAGCCCTGCTGGGTCAGACCAAAGGCCTATCTAGTTCTGTACACACAGTGGCCAACCAGATGTCTGTAGGAAGCCCACGAATAAAACTTGAGCACAATAGCACTGTCCCATGCATGTTCCCCAACAACTGGTGTTGACAGTAGTAATTTTAGACCCTAGACCTACTGGTCTTATGGGGGGCCCTTTAGATGGCTTTGCCTATTCTGTTCAGAAGCACACAACTAACATGAATGCCCCCTTCCACCCACCAGTCCATGCTCTACATCTGCTTCTACATTCCTGATAGGTTGGGACAACAACAACAAAACTATTTGCCACCCTTGATACTTTTTTTTAAAATGCTCTGAGCATGGGCAGTTCTGCATTTTAGACTCACTTAAATCATAGCACCATCATGATTTCAGGATTAGAATGGAGTCTTCTGCTGCTGCCCTGCCACTCCATGGGTGGTCATTTGGGAGGCCTTGGATCCAGGGCCTTGGACTTTGGCCCCAGTGTCCAGGGCTGAATCTATACACACCAGTTGTACCGTTACCATACCATTATCGTAACTGCTGGTTATGATAACAGTATAACTGGTATGTGTAGATTCAGCCCAGGCCTAGCTGCACCTGGCACTGGGTACAGAGAGACATACTACAGGTAGTCATCATGTTGTTGTTGTTCAGTCGTTCAGTCGTGTCCGACTCTTCGTGACCCCATGGACCATAGCACGCCAGGCCTTTCTGTCCTGCGCTCTCTCCCGGAGTGTGCTCAAGTTCATATTCATTGCATTGGTGATGCTATCTAGCCATCTCATCCTCTGCCGTCCCCTTCTCCTTTTGCCTTCAGTCTTCCCCAGCATCAGGGTCTTTTCCAGAGAGTTTTCTCTTCGCATTAGGTGGCCAAAATATTGGAGCTTCAGCTTCAGTATCTGTCCTTCCAATGAGCACTCAGGGTTGATTTCCTTTAGGATGGACTTATTTGACCTCCTTGCAGTCCAGGAGACTCGTAAGAGTCTTCTCCAGCACCACAGTTCGAAAGCATCAATTCTTCGGTGCTCAGCCTTCCTTATAGTCCAGCTCTCACAGCCATACATTACTACTGGGAAAACCATAGCTTTGATTAGACGGACCTTTGTCGGCAAGGTGATGTCTCTGCTTCTTTCTATGCTGTCTAGGTTGGCCATAGCTTTCCTCCCAAGGAGCAAGCGTCTTTTAATTTCATGGCTACAGTCACATAGCCTTATTCTCCATGAATTTGTCTAACAATCTTCTTTTAAAGCCATCCAGTTTGGTGGCCCTCACTACATCTTGTGGTAGCAAATTCCATAGTTTAACTATGATTTGACCATTGCAGATTAAAGGTGAGAGAAATTATTTTGTCTGAATGCTCCTTACATCAGAATTTCCATTCCCGTGGAAAACTAGTGTTTCAGGATTAGTGTTCCAGCCGAGCCTTCTTCCAGATGTGCTAATTTTCTACATGGGGGAGTCTCTTTTTAAGGCAGAGCGCAAGATTCAAACAAAGGCTTACACCACCTGCAGTTTGAAATGGTACAGTCCCAGAAACTCTGCTGTACCACATGATTTATGTGAATGTATAGAATGGCTTTCAGTTTAGGGATATTCCCCAAGATTTCTGGAGCACATGCCTTCAATAGATTTTCGCTCAGGTTATTAAAGCTGCAAGTAATGTGATACAGATGCTCAGTGCTTATGTGGACTGTGCTATGGGACATGAAGCAGTTAGAACTGCATACTTTCCACTGAACACTGTGTGTTTTTAAAAAATCCCTTCACCCCCTTCCATGTGCACAACCATAACAGACACTGGAATCATGTTGGTGGGGGGAGAAAACCCAGTAGAAGAGCTATTCTATAACAAATGTCTCATCAAAAATTACATACTCAGAATGGGTTCAGCAGCAAAGTACCAGCTGTTATGTGTTTTTTATAACTGATTAATATGCCAATCAGATCCTCATAATCAGGAATAAGAGCCATTAATCTCAAAATATGAGCACTATTAGCAAGAAAGAAATACTCGTTCAGAATGTTTTTTTAAAAAAACAGTATTTTATTTTTCATTGTGTCCCATTTGCTCAGGCATCCACTGCAAGACATCTTGGAAGTGATCCTTAATCGAGAGCCCTTTTATAAGAACAATTCTGGAGCACAGAACCACAGAGCTGGCATGGGTCTTGTAGGCCATCCAGTCCAACCCACTGCTCAGAGCAGGAAATCCAGAGCTTGAGTATGCCCAGCAAATAACTGTCCAGCCTCTGCCTGAGGACCTCCAGCAAGGGAGAGCCCATTTCGATTTGCCCATATCCTTCTTACAGTGCAACACCCAGAACTGGGCACAGTACTCCAGATGAGGTCAGATGAGCACAGAATAAAGTGGAACTACTTCTCATGAGTTGGAAACAATGGTTCTATTAATGAAGGCTAAAATCGCATTGGCCTTTTTTGCAGCCACATTGTATTGCAGCTGATCAACTATAATACCATGTCTCTGTAGAATTTCATTTTCTTCGTTTTAGTACAGCTTTCCATTCTTTCAAGGTCCTTTTGAATTGTATCCCTGTCTTTTGTGGTGTCAGTTGTCCCTCCTAGTTTTGGGATACCTGCAAGTCTGATAAGGCTGATAAGGGGTATCCTCCACCCCTTTCTCTAAGTCAGCCTTCCCCACCCTGACATTCTCCATACTACAACCCACATCATCCACAGCCAGTATGGCCATGCCATCATGTATGGGGGTGATGGGAGTTGTAGTCCAGTGCATATGGAAAGCGCCAGGTTGGGGAAGGATGTTCTAAGACATTGATTAAAATGCTCGGCCCAGAAGAGAGCCTGGCAGCACCCCACTCCGAAATTCCCTCCAGTTTGATGAGGATCCATTTATGTCGTTGAGTCTGGGTTTCCAACTGCTGTGAATCCACCTGATCGTATTATCATGTAGCCCACATTTAACCAGCTGGCTAACCAAAATATCATGGGTGACTTTATTAAATGCTTTGCTGAAATCAAAATGAATTACATCCACAGCCTTCCCACGTTTCATTAATCTAGCGAGCCTCTCAAAAAAGAAAAAGAAAAAGAGATAAACAGAAACCTACAGCAACAGAGATATGTATAAGTAGCTAGCTAGGCAGTCTTCTGACTGTGTGCGTCATGGATGCGCATCTGGATGTACATTCCCATCCACACTGTGATGCTCATGTGAGCCCTACTGACCTGGCTGGATGCATTTTTGATGTGAATCCATATAGGGCCACCAGTGGTTGCATGAAACAATTTGCCTCTGACTACAACTAGATCAGGGACAGGGTCTTTAAATCCTAATTGGATATTTATAACAGGCCAGCATTAGTTAGGGTCAAAGTAAATGTGAGTGGGAGACTGATGTTCTCTTATTTGTTCAAAGGACCTATCTGAGGCTGCTAATTTGATTGTGGAAGTGGTATTGGGAAGGGGGCCTTAACCCTTTCCTCCCATGCCATTTCCCTGGTCTAAATCCCCCACCCCTAAATCTTCTATTAGCCTCATGGGGGAGAGAAGACAAATGCAACATCTATACCTGCCTCCCCGCACCAGCACGGAGCTAAAAGCAGTTTTCATGGTGCACAATTTAGACCAGGGGAATGCAGTCCTAAGTAGCTGCTTTGAAGTTAAAACAACAACAGCAGAGACCCCTGTTCCATATGTCACATCTAGTTTGAACCTCAGATGCCTGTATTGCAGTTGCCTGTACTTCCACCCACAAGATGGAGCAAATTAGCAGAGAGGATAATTGCAATATATATCGACTGTCATATAACTTTGGGATCCAGGGACCCATGACACCATTTGTCACTTCCAATCTGTTATCAGGGGTGTGGAAATCTGTGGTAAAGGAACCAAATTGTGCCAGCCAAATAAACGAAGAAATCATTCCAGTACAAGTTCTTATTTTGCATATGTACTACATTTCTTTTATTTGTTCTTCAGATCTTTTTGCCAAAATGTTTGCTGTCACAGATTAGCAAAGAAGAGGAGCTAAAAGCTACTGGGAATGCATGGAAACATTGTAAGTATGTAGAGATAGAAGAAGAGGTCTGGAATATGGAGTGGGGGAGAGAATGAAATTTGGGTTAAGAAAGGGTATCCCTCTCCAGCAGTGACAACTGGGTCACCTGTCCAAACCTACTCTGGTTTGTTACATACACCCTACACACAAAATCACGTCTTTTTATACTAGATCGATCTAAAATAACTATCCTTTGGTTCCAAACTCAAGATCATTAAGGCCAATTACACTTAGCTTATTATCCACTCTTTAAATGAACCAGGGAGAGTGTTAGTACAGAAGGCTTGTTAAAGTACACTAACCAGTAACGAATCTGTATTGTGATTAAATATGCGGCCACAAATTGTTGAGCAAATGTTTCAGGTTTTCCTCTGAAGCCATCAGGGCTAGAAATGCCATGGGAAGTTCACACATTCAATTTATGAAAGCACCATGATGTCATATGTGATGGTGGCCTCCACAGCTGGGTCACACAGTGTGCCTCTCATTGTTGGCTAATTGTTTGAAGTGGCATTCTAGGACAACCGATTATAGCAATTTTGCACACATTCAGCTACATTAGTTACGCAGATAATACTACATAATTACCATTATCTAAAAACAAACAAACAAACATGGAGGTACTCATGCTTCAGTGTCAAAACAAACACGCGCGCTCACACACGCACGCGCGCACACACATACACCCACATTCCAAAGCATCATTGCAGTCTGGCATATTTACAGGGAGAATTTAGGGACACATCCATATCTTTTCCACAGAGATCCAAACACTTAAGAGCACAAGCTCAAGGACAAAGCAGAGGTGACATCAACAGCCCAGTCCTATTAATCTTTACTCAGAAGTAAGTTCTATTGTGTTGAACAAGGCTTACACTCAGATGCGACTTTTAGTCTTTCAGTTTCTGTTGTTTTTAAATCTGTTACTGTATTTTAAATCTTTGCACTGCTGTGAGGTTTTATTCCAGTTTCTATTTTGATTTGATGTTATAGTTTTAAACTGTTATATCATGTTGTATTTTATGGTGTTAATTGTTGCGAACCACCCAGAGAGCTTCAGCTATTAGGCGGTATAGAAATGTAATAAATAAAATAAAATGTGACTACATGGGATTGCAGCTTAATTGTGAATTTGCAATTAACACGTCTAGTTTTTACATTTTAAACAGCAACTACCGATCAGTATCAGGACTGTGGAATGGAGGGGGTGGTGGTTAACCCTTTTCTCCATGCCACAATCCCAGTGAAATTCCCACCACAAGCTGTTATTCAGTTCAGGATGTAAGTTTCCATTGGCTTATTATTTGGGGTTGACTTCAGTCTAGTGACATCTGGGCTTTGGCCAGCTTGAGGCCTATATGGGCCTGGATACCACATGACCCAGAAGCTATGTAAGAACAACATCTGACTAGAAGCTGCAAGGGCACCGTATTCCATTCCTCCCATACCTGGGCACAGGCATGACCAGAAGCTGTTATGACTGCCCCAACTGGTCACAGATTAGGAATGTTGACAGTCGTTGCACTGCTGCTGGGTTATGTGACATCCTGGCTCTAAAACAGGTGTGGAGTTTTCTGTGAGCTGCCTGTGAAGGGATCCTGACAGTGTAGGTTTTTGGATCACACCCTGTATTTCTCTTTTCAGTTTCCAGAGGTCTGGATGGCATTTTTAGGATCCAATATTTAAACCTCTCCACTTTGGCTTTCTTCAGTAGACCTTCTTGGTGGTTGCTCTGATACCGAGGACCTCCCTGCCCAGGAAAAACTAGCAGGCCACCTCTTTCTATCCTTTTCGCCAGCAAATAAAGGCAAGGCTGTTACATCAGGCTTTTACATCAGTCCTGGGCTATGACAGAAGTTGTATATAAACTTCCCTAGGATGTAATGTGAGTAGGAACTAAAGTGATTTAGAAATGGTTGTATGGGGGGAATCAGTTCTGGTGAGACCAGCAGGGAAAAGAAGCTAAGGAGTATCTGACTACTTTCAGTTTTGTATGTAGTTTGATAGCAGCGTGCTGCCAAAAAAAGTTTGTTCCTTCTCATTCAGACTCTGTGGTTCATTTTATAATCTTGCAAATCCTACTTAGGGTTTTTGTAGGTGGGGACTATATTTACTGCTTCTATGTTTATGGCTTGCTATTTTGTTTATCAAATGGCTTTACAATGTTTTAAGTCAGGGATGTCAAACCTCAGGCCTGCAATCAAATCCAGACCACCTGGGAACCCAGGTGGATTTCCCCAGGTGGCCACACCCCTACTCCTGGCCCCACCCCCCTTCCTACAGCCACCAGTCATTTGGTGGTTTCCCACCTTTTGCATGGTTATTCCCCCATTCTAAAAAGCTGAAATGCCTCTCCTAAGGCTTAGTTACTGACCGCTTTAAGCTACAGTGGGCTGGTATTTTGTGGTTTTGGCCCCACCCCTTTTGCCTTTGTCCCCACCCACGACCGGAGTGTGGCCCCTGAGGGCTTTTCCGAAATTGAATTCAGGGCTCAGGCTGAAAGAGGTTCGACACCCCTGCTTTAAGTACTATGTCAGGAAAGCTTTAGATAAATATTAACATTAAAAAAAAAACTAATGCCACTTCCACGTTGAGGAGTAGTATACATCTCAATAGCAGATGCTGGGGGAAAACAACAGGGCAAAGTTGTAGCTTTTATGCCTACTTGTAAGCTTCCTAGAAGCATCTGGCCCGCCGCAGCTGGGAACAAAATGCTAGACTAGATGACCCTTTGATTTGATCCAGGAGGGCTTGTGTTCTTCTGGCAATGGAATGCTGACATATTTTAACTATAGCTGTCTGCAAATGGCCTCTTGAAATTCTCCACCGTATGTGTGGGCAGAGAAATTTCACTGCATTTCTCCAGGAATTCTCAACAGTTTCCCCCATGTAGGGCTCCCCATTGCAGGGTCTGTAGCACAGTTTCTTTCTTTTTTAGTAAGGCGTTTGTGGGGGTTTGTGCTGCAACAGCATCCACCATCTTAGCAGGCCAGCCCCCAGTTTGCATCCACCAAAATGCAGGTGGGGGCAATGATGTGTCTGGCTCCAAGGATGAGGTGGAGTTAGTGCTCTGCCAAAATCTGTCCTCCAATTTCCTGGAAGTTCTCTTCCCCCATGAAAGGGGATTCCATTGTTCTGCCTCATTCAGTATATTTTATAATTTATTTTTGTGGTGTTTTTGTGTGGCAATCACAGGTGGTAATCACAACTAGTCTCCCAAGCTGCCTACACGTCCTGATCTGAAAAAGCCCTGTGGGAGGAATTAGCTCATGATGCCTTAAACCTGGGTTTTCATTGAAGTGTCGGAAGCTGAGGAGGCCACAGGCAGCCAGAGAGATGATTGTACAATGAAAAACTGGACACGTGTGCCACCTCCTAAGTAAGGTAAGCCCAAGAAACCCAAACCCAACCCATGAGAATTTTTCTGCAATTTCTTCACCGCTGAATTTCTTCTCTAAAGCGATTTCTCTTCCATCAAATGGCATGAGAATGATCGAAAAAAATGTGGGATAAATTTTCGGCACAGCACTAATTTTAACACATTGGGCGTTGGATTCTGGTCTCCCTACAGGTTACTTTTTCATGCAGTGGATTCCACTGCACCAGAACATATTGGATTCATCTGCACCCAAGACTGATGGAACAACACATCCAGGTGGACCCTAATGGCAAAGACTAGCTGATCCTTTTACAATACCTAAGGGTAGAACGACTGATGTGTACGCACAAATCAAAGGGAGAGTCCAGAGCCCTGGCCATCATCATTACAGTCAATCAAGGGATGAATTCACAATAATCATTACATCAGATCTGGTTTAGATTTACCCGAAAGGATTTGTCATCTAATCTTCTGTGAGCAGATCCAGTCGTATGAGGTTAAATCCAGTTATGCGCACAAACACATGCGCAGCATTCCCCATGCCCATAGCTGAATCGGAAGAGACAAGCAAAAAAGCAAACAAAAAAACCCTACAAAACGGTGAAGCTTCCAGGAGAAAAATCCCTCTGCTGATCTGAAGAAGAGATTGTTTTGCTCTACTTCATCTCCTTGGCTGTGCTGCCTTGAATTATTTATCAAATGAGCAATTAAATCTCAAATTGTGGGGCTGATCTTCTAAAAGGCTGGGTGGAACTTTAGGGCACTGCTCAACAGCAGGCTTAGTATCTTTTGATAGCAGCAGAAATCTGAACTTGCTGTCAGAGGAGATATGGATTTCCTAGCTCATGAATGTTTGTTGGTTGATTTTTAAAGGAGAAAATTTCCACCATGAATAAGTGCTTTGACAAACTGCTGTGCACGTCCCGCTTCAAACCCGTGAGACTTGCCTTAGAGCAAGTCAGAATCAGACTATTTTTCCCATCTAGGCCAATAATGTCTAATCTGAATGACAGAAGCTCTCCGGGGTCTCAGACAAAGCTCTGCCTGCATCAGCTGTTTCCACAGTGGCCAACCAGATGCCTGTGAGAAGTCCACAACAGGACATGAATGCAGCAGCATCCTCGCGCCCATGTTCCCCAGTAACTGGCGTACAGAGGCATGCTGCCACTGATACCAGGGGTAACATACCCACCGTGATAGTGACCGTTTGAATGCCTTATCCTCCATTAATTTGCCTTATACCCTTTTGAAGCTGTGTAAGTGGGTGGCCATCACCAAATGTTGTGGTAGTGAATTTCATAGTGAATCCCTTTTGTCTGTCCTGAATCTCCTACCATTCAGCTTCATGGGATGATCTTTTTAAATGGAGATGCCAGGGGTGGAACCTGGGACCTTCAGCATACAAAGCATGTGGTCCCTCATTCTTTTGGATGAAAGAGAGAGATATCTAGAGACTAAAGCTGCAATCCTATACACACATACCCCAGGAATTAATCCTTCTGAACTCAGTGAGGATCACTTCTAAGTAAATATGCCATAGGATTGTGCTGGAAAGGTGTCTTTGTAATCTCTGGTTTATTTACAAACATATAAACAGAGCATATTGGAAGCAAACAGATACTCCTGCAAGAGGCAGCAGTTCCTCAGGGTAGATCCAACCCAAGTCAAGTGCCATCCCATCGAGCACTCTGTTTTCAATAGTGGCCAGCCAGAAGTTTCTTTGCACTTGCTCTGAATGTGCAAGCAGGACATGAAAGGAAAAGCTTTCCTCTGTTTCCCAACCTCAACATCTGCTTCTCAGAGGTATACCACCTCTGTTCATGGAAGTTTAATTTCTCTGGGACCAAGATATGGCAAAAAGAAGAAGAAGCTGTAATTATAAAGAAGAGAGCATGTTTGCATAGACCAGCTTCTCCAACCTGATGCCCTCCAGATGTGTTGGACTGTAGCTCCCATTGTGGCTTGGAATGATGGGAGTTGCAGTCCAACACATCTGGCAGGCAGACATTTCGCATAGACACACATCAGCATATAACTGTTTGGACCAAATTTGCACTTACACCACCTATGATCTCAAAATTTGCTTTTACTGACTCCTCTAGATCTTATACATCTACATCAAGGGGTGGGTAGATTATGGTCCGTGGGTAGATCTCTGGGAAGCGTGCAGTAGATTGGCAAGGGCTTCTGAATTCCAGCTGTTTAACAACAGCAACAATTAAGCGTATCTCTGTCTTTTCTGACAGCAGGTGATGTGCTATGAATATATCCTTGTAAATGTGTAGAACCAATTTTTTAAAAAAAACACAAAACTAATTCTGAAAACAACAACCCTTCTTGCTAAATCAACCAGACATGTATGCACTTCATGGTATATATTTGTGTGTGGAAGCTGTGACCATATATCCCTTTTCCAGAGCAGAACACCTGAGTTCACACACAGATGGATCTCACATTATATGGAAACTGCATTATGCCCAGAGCCATCTTTGTTCCTTTTCAGTAAAGACACTAGAACTACATTCCTCAGGTTTTTACTAAATTCCAGGAACTATTTTTGGATTGGGGGGTGTAAATAGAAAGTTGTGCAAATTGCAGCTGCAATTTGCATAATTTGCAGAAATTTCAGCAAGAATTTGCCTCATTGCGCTCTATGTGGGGCTGTTCTTAAGCTGGTCCAGCTTAAGATCTTTCCTGTATAGTTCTTCTGTGTATTCTTTCCACCTCTTCTTAATCTCATCTGCTTCTGTTAGTTCCCTGCCTTCTTTGTCCTTTATCATGCCCGTCTTTGCATAAAATGTTCCCTTGATATCTCTGATTTTCTTGAAAAGATCTCTAGTCTTTCCCATTCTATTTTCCTCGATTTCTTTGCAATGTTCATTTAAGAAGGCCTTCTTGTTTCTCCTTGCTATTCTCTGTAGGGGTGCACGAAAGTCACTTACCTGGTCTCGCAGCTTGCTTCGCAGTGGGGGGGAGGTGCTTCGCTGCTCCCCCCGAAGTTCAGGCCGGGGGGGGAGGCTTCCCTCCTCGCCCGGCCGAAATTCAGGCCAGGGGGGAGGCTTCCCGCCTCGCCCGGCCGAAATTCAGGCCGGGGAGAAGCGCCACGTCTCCCCGGCCGCGAACTTCAAAAGAAAAGTTTAAAAAAAAAAAAAAAGCCCCGTGATAGGCTATGTAACGATTAACGTAGCCTGTCATGGCTAGATCTGCAAAGTCAGCCATGATAGGCTACGTTAATCGTCACGTAGCCTATCACGGGTGACTTTGAAAAAAAAAAGAAAAAAGCGCATACGCAACTGGCGGCCCCCATAGGGAGCCGCCATTCGCGTTCCTTATTTGGTCCCTGTAGTCTACATAAAGATTTACGTAGACTACGGCGAAAATAAGGGCAACGCTATTTGAGTTGTCCTTATTTTCGCCGTAGTCTACGTAAATCTTTACGTAGACTACAGGGAGCAAATAAGGAACGCGAATGGCGGCTCCCTATGGGGGCCGCCATTAGCCGTATGCGCTTTTTTTTTTTTTTTTAAGTCACCCGTGATAGGCTACGTGACGATTAACGTAGCCTATCACAGCTGACTTTGCAAATCTAGCCGTGATAGGCTACGTTAATCGTTACGTAGCCTATCACAGGGGCGTTTTTTTTTTTACTTTGCTTGTAATGGCGGCGGCACAGCCGGTCAAAAGACCGGCTGCCGCCCCCGCCCCTGACGACGACCTGCCAAACCGCCGCCGGGACCCGCCGCCGGGAGGGACATTCATGAAAGGTAAGTCCCATCCCGGCGGGGGGCGGGGGGGCGGAGAATTTCTCCCTGAACAACCTTTGGAGGACCGAATACGTCGGCGCTCGGCCCCCCGAAGTTTCAGGGAGAAATTCTCCCCCATCCCTAATTCTCTGGAACTCTGCATTCAGTTGGATATATCTTCCCCTTTCTCCTTTGTTTTTCGCTTCCCTTCTTTCCTCAGCTACTTGTAAAGCCTCCTCAGACAGCCACTTTGCTTTCTTGCATTTCTTTTTCTTTGGGATGGATTTAGTTGCTGCCTCCTGAACAATGTTATGGACCTGCGTCCATAGTTCCTCAGGCACTCTGTCTATCAGGTCTAATCCCTGAAATCTATTCCTCACCTCCACTGTATATTCATAAGGGATATGATTTAAAGAAAAGGTAGAGGTGCTCAATTCCTACTTCAGCTCAGTCTTCTCCCAAAAGAGGGTCTATGACCCCCCTGGCAAAGGCGAAGTACACGCTAGGGATGTTGGAGAATTCCGCCACGGACTCCAGTGAGGCCAGATTCTTTAGAATCCATTTGCAGCCGCAGCAGCCCAGCAGCGGCTGGAAGTCCAGCTGCGGCTGACGCCAGCTGGCGGCTCCACAGCCTTGCCGCAGAGCGGAGCAGGCTGGGGAGGATTCCGGGGGGGAGGGACGGATCGCCTCCCCCCCCCCCAGCAGACCCAGGCAGCGGACCGGTAAGTGGGATTTGTACATCCCTAGTACAGGCTGAAGGGGCAAGATTGCAGCTTGAGATCAATAGGCATATGGTCAAGGAACACCTAATTACTTTGAATGAGTTCAAATCTCCAAGGGCAGATGAACTGCATCCTGGAGTAATAAAGGAACTGGCAGAAGAACTCTCAGAACCACTGTCTATTCTCTTTGAGAAATCATGGAGGATGGGTGAAGTGCCAGATGACTGGAGGAGGGCTAATGTTGTCCCTATCTTCAAAAAGGGTAAAAAGGAGGAACCTGGGAACTACAGACCAGTCAGTCTGACATCAACCCTGGGAAAATTCTGGAGCAGATGATAAAGCAATCCATCTGTAAGCACCTTGAAAACAATGCAGTGATTACTCAAAGCCAAGATGGATTTGTCAAGAGCAAATCCTGCCAGACGAATCTGATCTCATTTTTTTATCAAGTAACCTCCCTTGTGAACTGTGGGAATGCTGTAGACATAATATACCTCGACTGCAGCAAAGCTTTCAACAAAGTGCCCCATGATATCCTGATGAGCAAACTAGCTCAAAGTGGGCTAGATGAAACAATGATCCGGTGGATCCACAGTTGGCTACAGAATCGGACTCAAAGAGTGCTTATCAATGGGATCTTCTCAAACTGGGGAGAGGTAACGAGTGGGGTACCTCAGGGCTCAGTCCTGGGCCCAGTGCTCTTCAACATTTTTATTAATGACTTGGAGGAGGAGGTGCAGGGAATGCTGATCAAATTTGCAGATGACACAAAATTGGGCAGGATAACTAATACTTTGGAAGACAGAAACAAAATTCAAAGTGGTCTTGATAGACTGGAGTGCTGGGCAGAAAGCAACAGAATGAAATTTAATAGGGATAAATGCCAAGTTCTGCACCTAGGAAAAAGAAACCAAATGCACAGTTACAAGATGGGTGATACATGGCTCAACAACACTACAAGCAAGAAGGATCTTGGAATTGTTGTCGATCACAAGCTGCATATCAGCCAACAATATGATGTGGCTGCAAAAAAGGCAAATGCTATTTGGGGCTGCATTAATAGAAGCATAGCTTCCAAATCCTGGGAAGTACTAGTTCCCCTCTTCTCAGCACTGGTTAGGCCTCATCTGGAGTACTGTGTCCAGTTCTGGGCACCACACTTTAAGAAGGATGCAGACAAGCTGGAGAGGGTTCAGAGGAGGGCAACAAAGATGATCAGGGGACTGGAAACAAAGCCCTATGAAGAGAGACTGAAAGAACTGGGCATGCTTAGCCTTGAGAAGAGAAGACTGAGGGGAGATATGATAGCGCTGTTCAAGTACTTGAAAGGTTGTCACAGAGAGGAAGGCCAGGATCTCTTCTCCATCATCCCAGAGTGCAGGACACGGAATAATGGGTTCAAGTTACAGGAAGCCAGATTCCGTCTGAACATCAGGAAAAATTTCCTGACTGTTAGAGCAATACGACAATGGAACCAATTACCTAGGGAGGTGGTGGGCTCTCCCACACTGGAGGCATTCAAGACGAGGCTGGACAGCCATCAGTCAGGGATGCTCTGACTTGGATTCCTGCACTGAGCAGGGGGTTGGACTCGATGGCCTCGTAGGCCCCTTCCAACCCTACTATTCTATGATTCCTCCACCATGTGCATGGCAAAACATGTTATGCGGGTGCTCCATACAGTCTTCTATGTGTAGGAGGAGAAGCACACAGAGTATACAAATATACCAAAGGTTTTATATTTCCTCCAACATGGAATTATCAAAGAACCTGCAGCAACAAGGGAGAGCAAAATCTATCAGCTCCAATTGTAATTAATAAGTGCTCTCTCGAATATGCAACTCCTTGTTGAATTACAATTCCCACCCCCACCCCCTTTTCATTTAAAGACCCCATATTCAAAACAACAAAATGAATCAGAACAATTTCACCTAATACTGATCCTCCCATGAAATCACAGAAGATATTAGAATTTTGTTTGTCGCACGTAAATGTCTGGGGGGGATAAATTGGTGGTTTCAAGATACTAAAAAAGCTTTTCTTTTTATGCTGTATCTAAGCAAACACACAATGGTTTTTTCCCCCTTCTCAATGATGGAATTATATATTAGTCTGAAAATTTATATAGGCATTTTTGGCAGCCTTTTCACAATTCCTTGGCCTGCAGAATATCATCTCAATGCAGATCTGTCTCAAATGAAATACGAACAGATGCTCTTGGTTATTTTGCTACCCATTTAAAATTAGCAAAACAGACAACTACAACCTGAGATTTCGTCAGACAAATGCATTCTGAGGTTCCATCAGGAGCAAGCATACGCAAGGTCGCTGAATCGCATCGGCATGAAAGCAATTGGTGAAGAGAGCCGTATCAGATATATCAACCATTAAAAGCAAGGTGGTCCTTAAATCAATTTATGACAGCAAAAACTATTCTTGCAAGCACCTGGTGGTCTAAGGAAACTCCAACAGACAGACAGTCTTTGTCTAACATCTCAGAGGGGTCTCAGAGAAGTTGCCACACTAGGGACTAGTAATTCTTTTTTTAAAAAATTATTGTTATTATTGTTTTACATAATAAAATCATAACACATAATAATAACAGGTATTGCTCACAATGATCACATTCTAACATTAATAATAATAAATTAGAAACCAATCTTAACAGTTTATATTTTCTCTCCCTGTGAAAGAGGCATTGTTTTTTCTGCCTCTTTTGCAGGGAGGGAGGGGAATTTCTGAGAATTTTCTCCTTGGGGAGGGGGACAGGGTTTCCACATACCTTTTTTTAAGTTTAGATGTTTCTTGAGAGGTCTTCCTTCTATTTTTTTATTTTTTTAAAAAAAACACCCCCTGCACTTGCAGGAGCCCAGGAGGACTCTTCTCCAACTGGGAGTTCTTCCTGAATGCCTATTGGAGAGGGAGAGGTCACATGTTCTCCTGGGAGTTCAGAAAAAACTGCCAGGCTGGAAAAGAGTCCTGGGCTCCTGCAAGGGCAGGTGGTGTTTTTTTAAAAAAATAAAAACTAGAAAGAAGACCCCTCAAGAATTGCCTACCCCATGGAGAAAATTCTCTGAAATTCTCACCTCTCCCAGCCTCTTTTGCCAGAGTTTTCATCATTCCCCCTGCCATGAAATGCCAAAAATAGAAGAAGCTAAATTTTCAGCACAGCACTAGTTTATATCAGGCCAATTAACATCAAGGCTGCAATCCTATACACACTAAAGTGTATAGGGTTTAACAGTGGGATGTCTGAGTAGACACACATAGGATTACATGGTTTATGATCCCCAGTAAAGAGAAAAATTTTGATGTTCAGGGATTAGTCATTCTAACAGAAAGAAAGCCAGAAGATGTCATGGTAATGCGCCTTCTATTTATCACATTTATTGATTAAGAATAGACTTGTGTTGTCAAACCAGTAAGATTTAAATAATTTTATTTTAATTTTTAAAAGAGACAGGGTGAGAGGAGCAGCCGCCCTGTCTGCACATGATTTAACTGTTTAAAGTCACTAAGAACTCCAATCCTCTAGAAAGGAAACAGAGGGAGTAATCCTATGCCCTCCCCAGACATAGTCTTGAGCGGGGGAGACATAGGATTGTTTGGTTTCCTGGCTCAGAGCCAGGGCTCCAAACCTGGAGCCAGGAAACAGCTCCCCTCCCCCTCATAGCCAGTGTGGAGAGAACCACGCCAGCTACCTCTCCACACTCGCAAAACTAGCACGGAGATGGGGGAAAGGGGGTGGTCCTGGGGCTGGGGAAGGGATGGGGGCTATGAACTATCCTCAGCCATCCCCAGCTTCTTCCCCTCCCCCTCCCCAAAGCCTCCACTAGAAGGGCGAAATCGCCCGTCTAGCTATAATGCAGAGCAGGAGACGCGAGGAACCTCCCGCTCTGCATTGGATACCCATAACACTCTGAATTCAAGGGCTTATGAGTACCCAGGGCACATCCCATAAGAATGCACCCTTATAACTTTAAATTGAACTTTGGTAATTACTGTACTTTAAACGTCCCTATAACAAAAGCTAGATATAAACATATGTTTTGTATTGCTTCTTTTCCCACCCACCCCCTCCTTTCTTCTAACTCATCTTTGTCCTAACTGCATTCTTTTGACAGCTATGGAGGAATGAGAATTTTGTTGGGTTCGGTTTTTGATAAGAAATCAATTTGCAAATTTCTTATAAACGGACGGCAAGAACGTGAGATTTTAATTATTGGAATGTGGGAGAAAGCAAAACTGACAGATTTTTCCATCCCTATTGACAACTTTCTTATTATGGATGCAAATTACTGTAAAAACTGAGATTAACTAACTCTCTCTCTCTCTCTCTCTCTATATATATATATATATATATATGAATTATAGAGGTGGCAGAGCTAGAAAGAATTGTGCCCATTACCCTTCCGCCCCTTAAGTAGCTGCACTGGTTCCTTCTTTTCTTTCCCAACCTCTTTCCTAATATTACATCTCTGTTCTTTCTCTGTCCCCAATGTTCTCTATCACTTCATATCTTTGTAGTTCCTCCTTGGTACATATTATACTGCTGCTACTGTTCATGAAGAAGAGGAGTTACTTAAAGAAACAATCATTTTCTCACCACGCATTCAAAATGCTTCTGTGTTTTCCTCCATTACTATAATACTGCACACTCTGTAGAGCCAAGATTGAAGCCCTATTATTTGCCTTTTAGTTCATGAGCCAAATAATATTTATAGATAACTGTGGTGGGAACAAACCCACATCTGTACATACAGAAGGCAAAAATATATGAAGGACATCTTGAATGGCAGTGTAAAGACTGATTTTTCCCCCTATGGAAACTAAGAACAATAAAAAGCAAATCCATTCTATCCAGTTTGTGGCAATTACTTTTCTCATTAAAGGCCATCACTTCTCAAGTTAATAAGCAGGGCAGATATTTAGTTAAGAAACATACATCTAAAGAATGTAATGATCGGGTCTTTGCTTGGGTTGACAACTCAAGAGACAGAAAAGTTGTTCATTATAACTGCTATCATTAATAACAACAACAATACCATCATCATCAGGACCTTAAATGATGTCTTTAAATGTGGATGATGTGATGTGTTCATGGCTTGTTACTAAAGACTGTTGCTATTTACCTAGAAAGCTAAACATGCTAACTATGCCTCCAAAATTGATAGATAAAGAGATGTCAACATTGGCAATTAGGGAGATAATTATGAACAAACCAGACATCTACTTTTCCATCTGGATTCAAAGAGATGTATCCGTAAGAGATGCCTTCCTGATTAGTAATATGGACAGTCAAAAAGAAAAATACAGAACAAGGACACTACCACAACACCCAGATCAGAAGAATCTGCTTCCCTGTGCTCTCTTCATCCGCCTCTTGTCTCAGGCATTATCATTTCTCAAACCCTTCTGGCACTCCTTGCCCTAATTTGCAAAATAAAACAAAAAACCCCAAAGGATTGTATATAAACATAACTATTAATCAACAAGTCTTTCTTAAAGAATCTCATTGCATAACCCCAAACTGTTCTTATACAATGTGTTCTACTAAATTCATCATTACGTACTAGTCTTGTATTGACAAGGCAGGATATTTCCCCCCTAGCCGTGGTGTTCTTCTATTCATTCTCTCTCATAATTGTACAAAAGGATTCCATCTTTAAAGATGTGTCTTTTCATTTAATACTAGTAACAGGATGCATATGATGACTTCCACAGACTACAGTACTCAAACCAGATTCTGAAAATATTTGAAAACAAAAAATAGTGCATATCTTTATAAAGGTCCCACATATGCCAAAACCTGCAGGAATACTCAGTTGCAAGAAAAACTTAATAACTACCAGCAGGAGAGCATTTTGCACAACCTGAAACATTCTGGTGAACATATAGGATGGTGAAAACAGAGAGTCCTGTGACACCTTTAGAGAGTAAAACATTTTATTGTGACATTAGCTTTTGTGAACTGAGCCCACTTTGTCAAGTACGTGAAATGGTATACAAGACTGGCAGTTGTGTGTGTGTGTGTGTGTGTGTGTGTGTGTGTTTGTGTGCAGCATGGAGGTCCCCCAACCCTCCATAGAAGATTTGGGTCATACATGGGAGGCTGTAGGGGAGAGGGAGAATTTGTTCTGCCAGTGATGTCTGTTCTGCTGGTGGATGGACACCATTGGAGAAAAGTTTACCAAAACTTGGCTGCTGCTGAAGCCAAGAAACACAGCCCATCTATCCTATTCCTCTCTGTGAAATACATCATCCTTCATGATCACCAAAGGGGCAAGATGAAAACAGAATGGGAGTATGTCCAATCAGATAATTTTATTTCTAAACAACTGAAAAACTCGTTAGTTCACTTGTGAGCATTTCAAATGATAACGTGACAGCAAGTTTTTTGCAGACTCTGAGAACTTCTGGGGAGGCCCTTCTCTCAGTCCCACCATTGTCACAGGCACATTTGGTGGGAACCCGGGAGAGGGCCTCCTCAGTGGCTGCCCCATGGTTGTGGAACACCCTTCCCGGGGAGGCTAGGATTGCTCCCTCCTTGATGTGTTTCTGGAGACAGGCTAAAACATTCTTGTTCCAGCAGACCTTTGGGACATAGTTGGAACCTGGGGATAAGCTGCTAAAATGCTGTTTTAAAATGCTGTTTTAATGTTTTAATATAATTTTAATTCTATTGTTGTTTAATCATATTTTAACTTTTGTACATTTTCATATGTTTTAATTGTATATGTTTTTTTAAATATATTTTATTTATTTTATTTTTATAAATGAAATAAACAATACCAAAATAACCAACAACCTAAATCAATACTTCAATTTCCCAACAGTACAATATTCTGATGAGGACACCACAATAACAAAGAGAGAAGAAAAAAGAGGGAAAAAAAGAAAAGAAGGGGGAAAGGAAGTGAAGAAAAATGAAAAATTCCCTCCCCTCCCCTCCCCCTCTCCCTCCCCCTTAAAGAATTGAGTTTAAACTCCAACACCCCCCGGCCTCTGATGCCATTCTGTTTTAAAAACTATATCTATAACCTTAACAATCTTACAGTTTAATAAACAACCTTACATTTCTATATCATATCATCAATCTTATATCAAAGAAACAGGTCTACAATTCATTCCCCAAAGCCTATATTATTAGTTATTATTATTATTATTATTATTATTAATTGTATATGTTTTAATGTTTGTAAGCCGCCTTGTGTCCCAGTACTGGGGAAATGGCAGGGTATAAATATAAATATAAATATAATAATAATAATAATAATAATAATAATATAATATAGAGTACAACATCATGAATGAGTATAAAGATGATAAAAAAGTTAGGACGCAGGAAACATAGGTGATGAAGAAGATGTCATTTTAGCCCAATTTGGGGCTTGAAATAGAAAACAGAGTGCCAGTGGAACAGGAGGGACACCCCAGAGTGTGACTGCTGGGAGCCCCAGTTTGGGGGCCCTCTGGCACCTTGCTAAATTTAAATTTACCTACTATTAGTATTATTAACACTTATCTACCACATCACATGCTAAAAAGCTATCAAGGTGGTATATAATAATTTAAAACAAGAAAAACAAGAACATGAAAAACAGCCAAACAGTATAGCATTAAAACAGCTACATAATTTAAAAGGTTAAATTAAAGAGACGTGCCTTCAAACCCTTTCTAAAGGCCAAGAGCAAGGGGCCAAGAAGGGTCGCAGCTGGTGCACCAGGCCTAATTGTACAAATGCCCTCCTTGCCACAGCCACCACCTGAAGATCCAGGGACAGCATAGGATCAAGGAAGCACTCCCAAGCTACGGACCCAATCCTTCAGGGGGAGCACAACCCCATCCAGAACAGGTTGAATCCCAGTTTTTGAGTCAGGCTTTCTCCTGACCCACAACACCTCCATCTTGTCTGGGTTCAGCCTTAGCTCGTTCATGCTCATCCAGCCCGTTATCAAACCCAGGCAATGTTGAAGGCTTTCAACTGCTTCCTTGGTGTTAGGTAACAAAGAGCAATAGAGCTGAGTGTCACCAGCATATTGGTGGCACCTTACTCCAAATGTTCCCCCTTCCTCAGCTCAGGGCAGCATATATAAACACTTTATTTTCACAACATTCCTGTGAGGTAGGTGAAAGATAGTAAGAGGCAGTGAGCTTAATGCCTGAGTAAAGAGCTGAACCCAGGTCTCTCCCCTCTAAGTCCAATAGGTGGCACCCTCAAAGTACAAAGCTTAGTCTTCTTCAGGCTTGTAATATCCAACAGAGTGCCATGCCACACTAACTTAATATCCATCAAAAGCTAGCTATAATCTTGTTTTCACATAATTTAAAATCATGCAGTAGTATGACTGAGTTTCCATATAAGTGCCACCATGACTAGAAGTGCCTAAGCTTGGTGTGGAAAGTGTGCCCAATGGCCAAAGAAGACAGTGAATATGGCCAATGTATTCAAATAACAGATACAAATGTCCACCTTCCTTTCCCTAGGCTAGTAGCAAAGATATTCTCTCATTTGTATGCATGTCATGGTAATGAACCAGTAGAGTTATCTTCTCATCTTTCTCATGTGACATTGAATCATCTCTTCCATGTTGCCAAAAAGTATTAGTGATATGTTTCCAAAAACTTCAGCCTTGTCTCTTTCTTCAAACACAGTTACTTTTCCTGTACCCCCAAACACTTAGATCAATTCTTTTCAAAGGAGGAACATATTAATAGCATCCCATATACTCCCTCTAGGATCCTCTTAAGTCTTAAATCTGTTTTGAATCTTTGCAGAGCCTTAAGAAAATCTCATTTCCATCAACTGATGGGAACACATCGCGTTTTTCCCTGCTCATTTCTTTATAGACAAAGCTAGTTAATTGGCATGGAAGAGCACTTTGGAGTTTTAAACCCACAATGTCATATAACAGTTAAGAATGAATTCAAAAGGGAACATTACAAATATTTTACTTATCCCAATAAGGCTAAAAACCCACAGTAAAAATAAAATAGCATTTGACCTACTATGTAAAACAGTCTTCCTTGGCGCCTTCGAGATGTGTTGGACTACAACTCCCATAATCCCCAGCCAGGTTGGGTGTGATGGTGCTGTAGTCCAATGCATCTGGAGGACACCAGGTAAGGGAAAACTGATCTACAAGTATTAGAATTTGTCATAAACATTAGAGAAGGGGTGGGGGAACTAAGTTTACATTTCAGAACAACCAAAATAATATTGGGAAATATTTATTTTACAGTTTATTTAGCTAATATGAGATAATGTGCCAGGTAAAAAAAAAAAAAGAGGATGTATAACTCATTCTGCTCACCCAATGGAGGTCTTATGTCTTGTGTTTCTTGAACAGCAGTGCTGCCCCTGCCCTACCACATGGCAAGCTGCTGCTGATAATAATATGGAAAAAAAGAAAGGTTCCTCCTGTGCAAGCACCGGGTCATTGCTGACCCCTAGAGGGATGCCGCTTATGCTGGCGTTTTCATGGCAGACTATAGCAGGGTGGTTTGCCATTACCTTCCCCAGTCGTGACTACCTTTCCCCCCAGCAAGCTGGGTCCTCATTTTACTGACCTCGGAAGGATGGAAGGCTGAGTTGACCTGAGCCGGCTACCCGTGACCCAGCTTCCGCCGGGATCGAACTCAAGTCGTGGGGAGAGTTTCAGTTGCAATACTGCCGCCTGCCACTCTGCACCACACGAGGCTTATGATATATTATGATATGGCAAAGGTGTAAATTAATTTGCAATGCCTATATCAAACTTTTGCTGCCATCAGCATGCATAACGCAAAGGGGGAAAAATGGGGAAGGGGGAGAAGCAAAAATTAGCAAATTGAGATATTTGAAGGGTGGAGTTTTTCCTGGGGCAGGTCTCTGAAAAATGTGGCAGTACGTGTCATAGAAAAGAAAAAGAAGATTTGGACTGCTACGGCGATGAATAACATAACAAATTAAAAGTTGCAGTGGGATGGAAGAATGAACTCCCTCCAGACGTTCCCAAAAAGTTGGATACCATTTATCAATTACTGAAATAGATCGCAGCCAGTTGATTTAGTAACTATAGATCTAGGCTAGGGCTTTCTTCACATGGAGCTTTTATCCTGCAATTGAGATTGCTCCTTTGTGGAAGTTTGCGGGCCCTTTACATGACACCGTGAACCTCCAAGGTGACTCCTGCACTAAATGCCCTTTGTTCTGTTTTTAAATAGATTGCAGATAATGAGCTATCAAATTACCATGTTGTGTTCTGCTTGAGTTCCCTCCATGAAAACAGGAAAAGTGGCAAGAAGAGGAGCGAGATCAATGAGAGATGATGGAAAACTCAGATACAGGGAGAAGAAGGGGGGAAGGGGAGGGGGGAAAGGAAGCGGGTGAAAAGGGGAGTTGCTGTGATCCTGCATTTAAAATAGAAGCAGAAAGCCCTTTTTTAAATGCAGGATTTTAGGCTGGTGTAGAGATGCCCTTAATCTACGCTACTGCTTCATAGTGGTATTGAAGTGTACTGATAACTGTTGAGGCACATCACACATTCGATCGACCACTTTTGTAGTGTTATTTCCTGCTTATTATTCCATATTATCCAATATATGACAACAAATGTCATTGTGTGTCCTACGAGGTATAGACGTGTAAGAGGGAGATAGTGTCACCATGATGGGATTGCAGTGATATGACACAAGGTGTAGATCTGGCCATAGTCTATGCATGTGTAAAGAGGAAGTATTGTAACTGTTTTGAATGATTGTATTGGGAAACAAAATTTTAACATTATATAATGCAGGGCAGGGGAAAGACATGTTATCTCACCTAAGTGAGGTACTGGAGCAGCGTGGAACTTTACCAGAGTAACATGGGACCGGGCTACAGGGAGCAGGGTTCCCATGCTGCTCCAATGGCCGTTGCCTTACTCAGAAGAAGGAACAAAATGATCCCTGATTGTGTGCTGCACAGGGCGTCTACATACATACCCCTTCTTCTTTAAATTTCAAAGAATTAAAACAACAAAACTTTCCAGTTCATATCTGCAAGACTTCCTCAATGTCTCCTTTCAAATTTCTTCTTAATGTTTTCATATAGCTTTACTCTGTAAATCTGTTTTCTCCCTACATATTTCTTTAAAACATTTTTAAAATGTAAATGATTAGTGTGTGTTTTAACCTCTGCTACTCCTTGCATTTATCTTTCCATTACACCCCCAGACAACAGAGCATGAGCCCCTTTCAGGCAGAGAGTTGGAGTGTTAGTAGTTAATAATACTAATCATTATACCAGGGCCAGCATCAGCACTCTGCAGGATAGATGGGAAAAATGCCACCACTGCTGACAGCATTGCTCGACATCTTTATTACCCAGAATGCCTTGGGGTTCCAACTTACATGGGGCCCAGAGGTATTCTGGAGTAATAATAAAAATGGCAGCTATTGCGGCCACTTTGGTGCTTCCAGATCTGGTAAGTGCCAGGCTGAGCACCACCAACTGTCCCCACAGCTGCTCTGGTAAACTTATGTGGGGGCACGTTTCAGGCAGGGGTGGTGGGGACGGGCAGTGGCACTCAGTCCAGTGCTTACAAGAGGAGCACTGAGTCAAGTGGCTGCAGCAGCTGACACAAGGGATGTACAAATTTTGTTAAATCCATTGTGTCTGAGTTTTGTGGATAGTCAGGCCTCTTTCATTCCATCATTCGCTCATTGGCAGAGTAAGATTTTTTTAACCAGTTCTACTTGCACTAATGTGCACTTGCGGAAATGCACCAATCTGCATTAGTGCAAGTGTGCATTAGCGCAAATGTAAAAAACTGGTCCGCAGAATCCATGTGACTCAGAAAAAGCTAGTCCACTGAGGAATCCACAGGCCAGATTCATAGAAATCCATACTCATTTCAATCTGTTGCAGATTTCTCCGACATCCCTAGCTGCCACTATCTTAATTTGGGGTGGGGAGGACCAGGGTGGTGCTGGGAGGAACATGGATGGCAACTTGTTCAGAGCCCTCTCAAACCTGGTGCAGGACCTGCATGATATCAGTATTACCAATAGGGAAGTGCCACTTTTGTCCTCAGTTTATATTACAGTCATTCTCAACAAATCTCATTAAAGTTATATCTAAAATCTTATTGATCGGTCTCTCCCCTTTCCCTCCTCTCCTTCCATGAGCAAATACTCCTTGACCTTATGCTCACCTACTAGCTTAGGAAAATAGCGGCTTCCCCTTGGCATATTCTCCTTCCTTTCTGCAAAGTTAGCCCCTTGTTCATGGGAGAAGTCAACCAAACTGAAGATGGAGGGAATGACAGGAGGAAGCAGAAGGCCACTTGTTACGACACCTTTCAGGAAATATCAAAATAACAGCCCCATATGTCTGATGATGCAAAAGTTTCAATGCAAAACCTCTTCCACTCGCCATTGTTTCCAGTGTCATAGTGGTAAATTCTGAAGTGCAGGCACTCATCATGACAATCCCCAGGAGAATCCAAAAATGCAGGCAACTGTGTTGACACGTATCAACAAACCAGTTCTAGCAGTTTTCATCTCCACCAGGACCAGGTCTTTTGTAAAGCTTAATTGAACAAGCCACACCAAAATACTTCGGATTACAAGAGGAAACAATATATTGTTGTTGGGAAAAATCATTTCCACTGAGATACTGTGAGGGTTGCAGCTAACCTCAGAAGGAACAGAAAAGCCAGAGGGGGGTGGCAGATGACATTGGTGTCCCTGCTAATAAAAAAGTGCTGGTGCTGTATCCCTGTGAGCCCTGGCTCCACTATACCACTGATTTGTTTTTCCAGGCCGGCAAGACCGTAGGCCATATATCTCACACAGTGCTAGCTAAGTGACGTTATCTGAACTGAAACCAAACACTGAAATCATCACAGACTTTTCCCTCGCTTTCCCCTCCGCTTCTCACCACTTCCTCTGCCATTTTCCCAGTGTCAAAGACCCTCAATGCAGGGGCCTACCCTCTTCTACTCTGTCAAGTGCCATGAACAGTGATGGTCCTATGTGTGTATGTATAAATAAATACAAGCCAAACAAGGATGGGTTCTAAGCATGTGTTGTAGCTTTACAACTTTAAAAATAAGTAAGTGAAACCAGTGTTTTCCCACTCACCCACCCCTCTGACCACAGGCCTGCATATTCCCACATTCCCCACAAAACCATTTCGGTAGGAGCAGGGGATCACTCCAGAAAGGGCAGCATCCTGAAGGAAAAAATCAGCCTCTTTCCCTCAGGTGTACATAGAATGAATAGTTTCCATGGCTCGAGAGCCTGTCTCTGAGGCCCAAACTAGACATGATATGGACGATTTATGATTCGAGCTCCCAAAATTTTTAATTCATTTAGAAGGAAGGAGACTGAAGGGCTCCAGATTTAGATTAGGGGTCCAGTGCTGGGCGAGGGAGTGTTTAAATCCTTTACCCCCATCCCAGTTCCCTGAGTTAATCCTTTCTCTCACCCCATAGCTACTATTAGCTGCAGAATAGAAAAAAGACAGATACCCATATTTTACCTGTCTTTCCTGCCTCTGGGTTGTATCCAATCTTAGTCCTACTTAGAGTAGACCAATTGAAATGAATGAGCCTTAAGTTAGCCTAACTTTGGATACAACCCTCTGCAGCTAATAGCAGTTTTGAAGGGAGGATTTAGAGGAGGGGGTGGGGAGTTACACCCCACTGCCCCCAGCCCAACAACAGCAGCACCCAATCCAATTTGCATTCCCCCCCCCCCCGCTGTTTTTCAAGGAAGAAAAAGAGGTCGAAAATCACCAATCTTCCATGGTATGTTTACTTCAGCCTCAGGCTCATAAGCCTCAGATGTTCTAAACAAGCCTGAAACTGAAGTGCTCAATGCTGATTAAATATCGCGGCTGTTACTTTGACATTTTTTTAAAATACATCCACTACCCAAAGAATTCCGAATGCCTGCATTTAATGAAAACATACTAGGAACCCTACACACCTACAATTAAAAATTAAAATATCAGTAAGCCAGCTGGGTCCATTTTGCCAACAGAAAACCATGTCCCTCCAGAATGAGATACTGTCCCTCTGAAGATGGAGATTTTTTTTTCCTATGATAAATACAAAAAAGCAATTAGGTAGTAACTGAATCCCATGGAAATAGTAAGATGTTAGAAACTCAATGAAAGTTGATGTTTAGTCATTCCTATTATTTAGGGAAGCCAGTGATCAATATCAGAACATTAAGAATTTGATCATTAGAATATTAAATATTTGGGTTGCACTCTGGTTAACTAAGCAATCCTAAGGGTGAGGAGTCCTATTGATGGAGCAGTCCAATCTCACAGACTCTGTCCTGTCCTAAGCCCTGCCAGGGGAAAAATGGGGAATTCTGTTAGGCCTCAAAGACCATCCAACTTTCATTCTGTCTTGGGGGCCTGGTTGAGGGCTGGGATGGTTAGGATCCCTCAGTTCCTAGGCCATTCCCTCCCCACCCAATGACACAACCAAAGCACTCCCACTTCTCCCGTTCTACAATGTGGGAGTTCCAACCTTGTAGAGGAAGCTGCCACAGAAACATCTGCAGTGGCTGGGAGGAGCCAGGGTGTGTTGTGTCCAGCGCTGGAAAAAAATCTCTGAGGTGAAAGCTCTGACTAAGAACTCAAGAGGGTTTTTCCTAGACAATCCTATAGCACCTGGGGTGTTGTCTACAGATCATAGGATTCTGAAATCACATTAAAGTGAATGGGAGTTAAACAGCCTAGCTGTGCACAAGATAAAGCCTTGGTCATTAGCCAATGGAACTTGGTGGATCTCTGGATTTATCAGAAAATGTCAGAACCAAGTGCCTTTAGCTCATCACCAAGTTTCATCCAGGTTTCCATTATGTACTTGTAAAGGACATCTACCATGGTAGGTTGTCAATCACTTGAGACAGCCATAATAATATCGTAAAAGAACTAGTTATCACTAACTGGAAAAAAATATTTGGTAATCAGACAAATAGCGGGGGAAAGCATGGCACACAGAAAAAGAAATTTGACCACCAGTTATATTTCTAGAATGGGCTGTGGTTAGAAATACAATGCAGGCACCACAGTCAAATATATTGAAATGTCTCTGCATGCATGCACGTGTCCCATTAATCATGTATTTTTGCAGAGGAATCATACCAGCCTTGGTGGAAAGAAGGATATGGAACCTGCACTGCAGAACAAGAGTCTTTTGTAAATTTCTGACGTTACGGAGTTTAGCATAAACAGGAAAAATTGATGAAGAAAACTGTTAATACAAAGACGGACACCTTATACTTGCAAAGTACAGGAACTATGCAGAATTAACTTTTGTCTGGATATAAATTTATTGGTGACCTAACTGACACATTCTTTCAAAGCAGGAGAGTTAATCAATTAAACAAGCAGTATTGTAATTTTATCACTTGATCATCTGACATTAGATTAGATTTTAATACATGCATAAATTCTTGCTAGGAATGAGATACAATAGAATGAGATCTACATAATAAAATCAACATAAATAACCAGTTATTAACTCATGAAATCGCAAAACCATACACCAAATAATGCACCATTAAATTAAATGCATCATTTGCTTTATGAATGCTACATCAGTGCCCTATTGGTCCATTTTTGGCCAGTGGATTAGCAAAAGATTCCACTTCTTGTGATTTCAAACTTTTTCTCAGCTAATTTCCCACCAAATTTCCTACATTAGGCCTTAGGCCAGGGGTCCCCAACACATCACCCATGGGTGTCATGGCACCTGCAGGCACCTCCAATGGCACCCACAAATCAGTTCCCAATGTGGTGCCAGTGGGCATGCGAAAAAGGCATTGTTGTTGTTGTTGTTGTTCCCATTTTCAATATATATACATGGTTTTGTATGAAGTGCATACAACTTTCTAGCAATTATACATGGGCATCAACAAAAGTGGACCAAATATCCAAAAGAGGATCCATTTGAAGGTGGTGTCTCTATGCCACCCGTTCAAAGATTGAAAGCATTGCAAGGTCCTGAATCCACTGCATTATAGGAGGTGGGTGTTTATCCTTCCAGTATTGTAATGTCAGGCTTTTTGCTGACAAAATCGTGCAGAGAATCCATTTATGCTGACCATTTGTTAATTTCCATGAAGCAGGTAAAGCCTTTAAAAGAGCACGTACATCCGTGAATATTAAAGACTGTTCCAGTACAAAAATTTTCTGTGCCATAACCTCTCCCCCAGTTGAAGCAACTACCGGGCATTGCCAAAAGATATGTTTAAAAGAAGCATTCGCTGTATTGCACCACCCGCAATTAGCTGAACTAGATGATCCCTTACTGAAGAGAAGTGGTGTACAATAGACACTAAGTAAAAGTTTTTGCTGAATAAGACGCAGCCTAAGATCCACAGATGCGAAAGGTAGATGCCAAAGCAGTGATCCACTGATTATGCATTTTGTGGTGGTGCCCACAGCAGTATTTCAAATTCACAACTGTGCCCACAGGCCCAAAATGTGGGGGGGGGGGCTGCCTTAGGCTTTAATCAGGGGTCTGGAACCTCTTTCAGCCTGAGGGTGAAATTCAGTTTCTGAGCCACTCTTGAGGGCCGCGTTCCAGTGGTGGGCACAGCTGAAGGCAAAAGTGGCTGGGCCAAAAATACCAGCATATTTTAGCTTAAGGATCTTCTTGCCAGTAACTAAGCCTTGGGAGAGGCATTTCAGCCTTGTAGAATGGGGAAAGAACGGCACAAAAGCTGGGAAGCCACCAAGTGACCAGCAGTCAGAGGAAAAGGGTGGGGCCTGGGAAGTGGGTAGTCAACTGGGGAATCTTGGATGGCCAGACTGAACCCCAGGTAGACCAAATTTGGTCCTCTGGCCTGAGATTCTGCTCCCCTGCTTTACAGCTATGCATAGAAGACAAAGCAACCAATAATAACTTAAGCTGTGAAGTTGCCAGCATCAGTTATCACTTCTTACCATTTCAGGCAAATACCCCCAAATGGGAGCCATGGTGGCAACCTAAACACACGGCAAAAGATGCTAGCAGACGTTTTTGACCTCTGTGACAGCAAAGGAAGTACCACCAATTGCCCTTATTCCCAAACAGGCTGTATCATTGTAGCAATGTAGCATTGTTACGAAAATTTCTCCCACATTTTTTCCGACCATTCTCATTCAATATCTCATTCACTCTGTGGAACTCCCTCCCTAGGGAACTCCGCCATGCCCCCTCTTTAATGAGCTTCTGCCACGCATTAAAAATGTGGTTGTTCAGGGAGGCATTTGGGGTGGGTTAGGGTATTTTTATTTATTTATTTATTTATTGCATTTATACCCCGCCTTTTTTCCTCTTGCAAGGAACCCAAGGCGGCTTACATTATCCTCCTCCTCTCCATTTTATCCTCACAACAACAACCCTGTGAAGTAGGTTGGGCTGAGAGTCTGTGACATTTTTATGATGTTTTTAATGTAGAATGTTATTGTTTTAACTGTTTTGTTGTTGTACATCACCCAGAGTGGCTGGGTGACCAGCCAGATGGGCAATTAATAAAATAAATAAATAAATAAATATGATAGAAGAGAAATCGCTGTCAAAAAGAAATTTCAGAGAAAGTTTCAGGGGTTGGGGTTGGGTTTCTGAGGTTTACATTACTTAGGAGGTGGCTAAGGAGTGAGCACAAGAATCCTGCTGGAATGCAACATGAGGTAATTCCTCCCACAGGGCTTTTTTCAGATCAGGAAGTGCAGGGAGCCCTGCAGGCTAGTTGTGATTAGGCATGCTCAAAAACACCACAAAAATAAATGATAAAAACACCCTAAGAATGGGGCAGAACAATGGAATCCCCTTTTATGGGGGAAGAGAACTTTCAGGAAATTGGAGGACAGATTTTGGCAGAGCACTAACTCCACCTCATCCTTGGAGCCAGACACAACATTGCCCCCACCTGCATTTTGTTGGATGCAAACTGGGGGCTGGCCTGCTAAGAAGGTGGATGCTGTTGCAGCACAAACCTCTGCAAACGTCTTACTAAAAAACAAAGAAGCTGTGCTACAGACCCTGCAATGGGGAGCCCTACATGGGGGAAACTGTTGAGAATTCCTGGAGAAATGCAGCAAAATTTCTCTGCCCACGCATAAGGTGGAGAATTTCAAGAGGCCATTTGCAGAGAGCTATAGTTAAAATATGTCAGCATTCTGTTGCCAGAAGAACACAAGCCCTCCTGGATCAGATCAAAGGTTCATCTAGTCCAGCATTTTGTTCCCAGCTGCTGCTGGCCAGACGCTTTTAGGAAGCTTGTGCCTGCCAACACAGTTGATACTGCTGCAACACGAAATAACCAAGAACTCTCACCAAAAAAAGAAGGAAGCTGTGCTATGACCCCTGGCAATGGCAAGCCCTACCTGCAAGAAACTGTCAAGAATTTCTCCTCCCCCTGGAGAAATTCGGTGAAATTGTCTCCTAAACTTCTCTGCCCACAAATAAGGTGGAGAATTTCAAGCAGAGCACACAGCTCTGATTTTAGGATGGCTTCGGACGTTCTAAGCCAGCTAACCCCACTTGGGCCTCTACTGTTTTAGAATGTGTGGAACCACTCCAGCAGTGCATTTCTAAGCATGGTTACTCAAAACTCCCAGTAAACAGCATGGAACTGACTCCCAAGCATGTGTGCTTAGGACTGCAGCCTATGAGACATAACAGAGATTTCTCTTACTCAGCCTCATACTGTTCTCCAGAATATACACTTCAACTCCAGGATCTTTCCAGTTTCAGATGCTGATATGAAAATTCTACAGCAAAAGGTTGACACAGCAACTCGTGTTTTCCCTGCTGGGCAGAAGGCACCATGCATTCTTTGCGTTAATAGGACTTCAGCTGGACACAAAACTAAGGAGATGCAAAGTTTCCATTCGAGCACCATGCTTAATCCTTGGGACTCGGCACTGCATTTCTTCCCTGTCCTCATCAGTACCTCCACTAGCAAAACCATTACTAGAACATGTATTATTTATATCCACTGATTATATTTACAAATGAAACCGGAAACAACTTGCTACAGGGTTCAGGGCTTCTGCTCAGGGTTCCAGCCAAGGATGTCTTCCTTCAGGATACACTATTCCATTCACCCATCCCCATGGTTTTCTGGCTCCACTCCCACCAGTCAACATTCTGTAGCCACTGAGTATGCTCAGCCCTCATAGGACTGGTTTTAGGCGGGGAGGTCCACTGAGGGTTCCCCCCAGACACACTTTTGTACTTCTGGAAGCCCAACACTTGGAGAACAAGTTCAGTGGTAAGATAGGATAGAGTATCCTTCCTTTCTCTTTCAACAGAAAAACCCAAGAGCTAAGAAAAGAAATATGATATACGAATGTATCCATACAAGCCAATGGAAAGGGCCTCACTCCTGTTTATTCTCTTTGGCTTTCCACTGACTGATGGAATCCAAGAGAAGAAAGAAGCAGCTGGGCTTGACACAATCTCTCTGTGTGTCCTGCGGAGTGGCCAGCAGCAGATGGAGTCCACAAGGATAAGAGCCAGGAAGCAGTTTGTTTGTTTGTTTGTTCATTAAATTTGTTCGTCCAGTTTGTTCGTCCAACTGACAAACGCCCTCGGGGAGGTTTCCAATCACAGACCCCAAACAACAACAAAGTAACAACCAAAACAATAAATACAATCATGAAAATATCAAAATAATGAATTATTAAAACATCCAAAACATCGAAATATGAAAGAGCCAAAAGTAAATTAATAATCAAAGCAACAGATTAAGGATTAAATGCCTGTTGGAAGAGGAAGGTCTTAACCTGGAGTCTAAATGTAAACAGTGATGATACCAGGCAGATCTCCCTGGGAAGGACATTCCACAGCAGTGGGGGCCACTACAGAGCAGGCTCTTTCCCAGGTGGCCACCTATCACATGATTGTGGGCAGCAGCACCCGGACAACAGCCTCCAAAGATGAACTTAACAGTTGAGAAGGGACATGTGGGAACGGTTTGGCCAGGCAGGCCAGGGGAAGGGCCCATACTTTATCTCTCCCCGCTGGCCAATGGTTGACTGCTGAGGAATGGAGTATACAAGAGGAAGAGCTGTGTGACAGCTGGCCAGGCAGGCCTCAGTCTCTCACCATCCTGTAGAGTGATTGCCTGCAGATGGAGCCTGTGAGGTGAAGGTCCAGATGATGTCTCCATCCTTCCACTGTTCTTAATACAGAGATCTAACGTGAAGGATGGTGGTACAACTTTGGAACACAGTATATTCCAGAGGGGTGGCCATGGGAGGACCAAACAAAATGTTTGTCTACTCCCGCATAGGGTAGCTATGTGTGATAGTTTTACTTATCCCTCTTCCCTCCCCATGACTTATTCTTTGTGTGTCATGTCTTTTTAGATTGTAAACCTCTGAGCAGAGATGGTCTTATTTAACGGCTTTTATGTAAGCTGCTCTGGGAACTTTTTTGGCTGAGGAGCAGAATAAAAATACTTTAAATAACTAACAAACAAATAAATAATCCTCAAGTAAGTGTGTGTGGCCCGGAGGGCTATGGAGTTCCAAGAGATGAGGGGGTTAAACCTACACACACACACACACACGTTTTTATCCAAAAATTCCATCACCACCCCTCCACTATGGGGGGGGGCAACAACCCTCCATTGACTCTAATTGAGACCATTTTTTTTTTAATTCCCACCTCATGGAGTGGGTGGAATGTTTGGACAAAAATGGGTGGAGGAAGGTTTAACTCCCCCACCCCGAGCACCATGGTCCCAATCTGAATTGGGACCACACACACAAGAGTAAGTAAAACTATCATATATAGCTACACTATGTGTGATTAAGGGCGCAATCCTACTGGGGTAGGCGGCCGCCTTCGAACTCGGAGGTGACCACCTATCCAATGCAGGGCAGGAGAAGCGCGGAGGGAATCGTCCCCTCTGCACTTCAGCCACCCTGCGTTTATGGCTAGGCAGCCAATTTCAGCTGTCTAGCAGCAGGAAGTTGAAGCGAGGGAAGTAGTGGCCAGATGACACGTTAGATGCGTTGTACCGGCATTTCCACCTTCCTTGCCCCGGAACACCCCCTGGAATGCCCCATTTTTACTACTCCACACTCCTCTTCCAAGCACAGAGTGCGGGGCTATTCCGCTCTGCCTGCGGGGCAGTGTGGGAGGGGGGGAAAGGTCAGTTCCCAGAAACCGATGTATCCTATGGCTGTCTAGTCTATGACTAGCGGCCATAGGATTGCTCCCTAAATGACTGTTTAATTTGGCCCTTAGTCTGTTCCAGAAAAAAAAAAAAATGAAGAGAATTATGGCATCTTGAAGAGTAACACATTGTTATTTGGGGCCAAAAATAAGGGCTAGCTGGTTTGAAACAACATAATAGAATGGTATAGGGGTCCATTTTGGGTTGTAATTCTATGGAAAAGGATATATATTTTATTGTTCTTTATTGCTTGCTTGTGCTGTATCTAGCTGTATAGGCACCTAATGAAAATGTATTTATTATTGCTGGTATGCAGGGCTGCAAGGGCACTTAAACACACACAAAAGGCTTTCATTGACGAATCAGAAAGGTCAACTTTAATTGGTAGGGCTGACCATTATGGGCACACATTTATTTTTGAGGGTATTTTGTTTCTGCTGTGTTGCTATAATTATAAAGTGATGGTTGGTAGGTTGTATTTATTAATTGCAAGTTCTTATATTTTCTTCAAGTGCTCAAAAACAAAATAAACACCTGTAATTAGGTTTTGGTAATTTGCAACTTTGTCAATTAATTGGTTAAAAGGCAGATGATTAATCAAATAAACATTATTTAATCAGTTGGCAGCCCTACCTGTAAGTCTTCCCATGTAACACAGTGTCCCATAGTGGGTAACCCAATTCAGGAATGCCAGTCTTGAATGAATAAAGAAATTATTCAGGAATAACTACAGACACAAAAAACGGTGAAGAAAAATCACCCCTGGAGAAAAGGTGAAGGAGCTAGGTAGGTCTCATTCACAGAATTTGATTCCCATGCACACAAACAGCTGCAGGAGCATGATTGTGTGGGGACAGAATGGGTTAGGTCCAGAGGAAGATAATAATACTTTTGTCCCATTGAAATTAATGGGGCTTAAGTTAGCCATGACTAAGTTGTCCCATCAATTTCAATGGGACTATAGCACAACTAACATCCTCTGGATCCAACTGAATGTGAACTGGGCTACACATGGATAAAGCTAGCAGCCAGTTCCACAACTGCAGCAGCAATTTTTGGAGCCATGGGAATTGCTTGCATGTAACATGGCTCAGGAAGGTCGTGAACAAACAGAAAACTACGTCCTGTCCATGCAAGCCAACTGTAGATCACTCAAGCGCTGTTGATTCCTTAGATCCCAGCGACCCTGTTCTACATTGCTGCTGTTTTCAGAAAATGCCAGGGGTAGCTTGACAAGTCACTTTTATGAGGACCCTTGGGATTCAGGTAACAGAGAAGTAAATGGAAACTAGAACAAAAACAAAAAATAACTTAATTGACACTTTCTTTTTTTAAAAAAAGTGAAAGTTCCCATCCTCTGCTCCAATCTCTTGAAGAAAGAGTTGTTTTGCTGGTCTCTTGAGGAAATGTGCCGTAGGCGAGGTTTAAAACGAATCTCTGTTTTCATAAAGGCTTGATCCCACTGGGGTGTTTTCTGACTGAAAGCAAGAGATGCAAAAGTTTGCTGAGTGAACAATCTTGGTAAGCCCACATCTAATACTGGCAACTCAAATCTCCAACTGCCCCATTAGCTAAGTAGCTCTACCGGAGCATTAGTGAGATGAAGAACTCCTTCCATCAGTTTGAGGTGGTGATCTTGAGCCAAGACTGTCAAAAGGCTCCCCTCTAAGCATTTGAAGGGATTGCTCGGGTCACTGCTTATTTCAGCAAATTCTCCTCGGAGGGGTGGGCGAACAACATCACTGAGAAGATAGGAAGAGAACTCATGTCATTAGCTCTGTGCAGGAGGAGGAAGCTTATCTTAAAACCTTGCCTGGGGTTAGATATACACAGACCTTTCTCCCAGTGACAGGAGATGCCTCTTATCAATCTTTTTTTGCCTCACTTTGAGTCAGCTATACTTCATCCACTGAGCTCCATTTGAACACGCAGGGTTTATTATTTAGTGCTTAAAAATGGTCTTTGTTCTGCCATGGTGTCCGTGGAGGAGAAGCAACTGTCTTTGCCAGGTCATATTTTCATGCACCAACAAGCTTTCTAGATGGCTATTATTTTCTTTACTCTGAACACATTTTTCAAATTACAGCTGTTACACTTCCTCCCCACATTAATAGAGACAGCCCATGAGGCCTGCCCTGTTTCTCTGTCAGTGCATTATGAGTGTATGAAGGCAAGCTCAGGGAACAAAACATCCAGATCTTGAACCAGATAGACAAGTCAAATGATCCTCTCAGTGCAATCCTTCAGGAGCTCTGAGAGTCAATGGAATTGCTCCAGAGATTTACCGCCTTCTAAGAAATAGCAGGATCTGGTCCTAAAAACTCCATGATTAGAAACAGCACTGAGTTCCTCTCTTTCCCCACATATTTGCCAAAGAGAAAACTCTCTCTTTTGTTTAGAAAAATGGACTAGTCTTATTTGGCTGGCTGGTAGAGTGCCAGCTTTTCCCTTATCAAAATTACAGGATTGGTGAGAATTGCTGTTTTCATTTTTAGATGGTGGTAGTGACATGCTTGCCAAGAGATTCAGTCACAGCCACCTTCCCCTTCTCCCTTCAACACTTATTCCACTTCCAGATGTTATACATTTGCTTTTGACCCATCCAACAAAGGGTTTCCTGGAATTAATTTGATTATACATCATAAGGTAGTAAATTCTGGTAAAATGGCATCAAAGTTGCCAGGATTCCTCTGGGCCCAGTAGGGACCTGGGGACCACTGATGCTTTAGCACTGTCAGTGAAGGCTGTGGCTCCGATGTCAGTGGGGCAGTGAATACTCTCCGGGTTTCAGTCAGAGCCAGTCAGAACTCCAAAGGAGCTACCCAAAGTCATACCTTGGGTAGCTCCTTTAGAGTTCTGAGTGGCTCTGACTGAAACCCGGAGTGGATTCGCCACCCCACTGACATCGGAGCCACCAGCCTCCACTGTTTGCACTGTTGGAGCTAATGTTCAGTGTCTGGAGAGGAGACCACTGAAAGGAGCTCTGAGCTTTCCAATGAAGCAGAATATAAGGACAATGGCAAACCTGACTTTTAACCAAGGATCCAGCAGAGTGTGCAGGATGAACAGATTGCTTTTATAATGTGTGCCCACTAAACATTTGTTATCATTACTATTTTTTTAGGATTATGGGGGAAAGAGAGAGAGAGAGAGAGAGAGAGAGAGATGGGGTTTTTAAAACCACTGTGGTTTTCAGTGATCACAACATTTGCTGTTCCTACACATGGTTTTTCCCCTTCACTGTAATGGCTAACTAATATTTGTCTGTTATCAGAATAATCCCACACATAAAATCTGCCACAATATACAGCAAGCTTCCCCAACCTGATGCCCTCCAGATGTTCTGGACTTCCCAGCAGTCCCGGCCAGCATAGCCAATGGTCAACAGACGACTTGGTTATTTCAGTGTTCATGCTGGGCAAATTACTGCCATTAAAAAAAAAATGTCCCCAACACAGTCCTGGTTATACATTTCTTGAAAGTGTAATGACCATCCATGCTCATGTATAACTTCTACAGTCTCTTACTCATAAGATGATCACATGTTTACATCTCACGCTTGCAACAACTGTCTCATTAGGGGATTCATCAGTGGCATAGTAAATAGCCAACCTGATCCACATGGATGGAAGATTATAGATGTTATCCAGAATGGCATGGCAAGAACCACACTGTTCCAGGTAGCATATAAACTGCCTCCAGGAACATGGCTAACACCTCCCTATCATGTGAGAAAGGAACGGCCTGAACTATGGGCCTGAGGATTTTAGAAACCTATGCACAAGGACCAGATGCTTCCATTCAACTGTACTATATGGCCTCTGATTTGCTCAGGGCAGTCAAGAGTGTACTTGGCCTACTGATTAAGCCAGGTCTGCAACTCTTCTCAGTAACAGGGAAACACAGTAGACTGGGTGAAGAAGCATCTAGAGTCACAAATATAATTATGATTAGAGATTACCTTATGTAATCTCTAATCATAATGTACGCCTAAGTACACCAGTTGCTGGGGAACATGGACGGGAGGGTGCTATTGCATTCCTGTCCTGCCTGTGGGTTTCCCATGGGCAGCAGTTTGTCCCCTACGTGAACAGAATGCTGGACTAGATGGACCTTTGGTCTGATCCAGTATGGCTCTTATTATGTTCTTATGGGTTCCCAACTTGGTACAGAGAACTACTCTACTCAAGTACTGGGTATATCTTATCCATGCTGAAGGAACAGAAAAGCTGGCTAAGAAACTGCTTGTACTCTGCAGTTTTATTATTAACAAAGCCCATCACAGAGAAAAGTGGTTTTCAAATTATTATTATTATTATTATTATGCTTATGTTTCAGTGCACCATGGGACAGTGTGGTGCATCATGGGAGATATATTTCATCATGCATCAGACACCTTTACAGCACTACCCCATGCATGTCTGTTTAGACATAAGTCTTACTGAATTTCTGAGATTTATTCCCAAGCAAGTGTGTAGGATTGCATCCGCAGACCTTTTAAAAATTCTCAATTTAAACTTAAATTGAAAGTATTTCATTTTAGCATTTAAAATTATCTTACATTGCTTTCTCCTTTTCCATCTCCTAACACACTTAAAACCAGCCCTTATATAACAGATTTTGGTAATGTACCTAATCAGTTCACTTAAAAAAAAAGGTAAATAAAGAACCCCATGTTTGTTTTCCCGTAGCTATTTTCTTGCCTATAGGGTTCCTAATATTCAGGGTCACATCAGTAATCAATCAGGTGTATTCTCTTAGCTTCTATCACAAGCAGTCACTGTATTGCTTTGTTTCACTCTCAACTCAAATTTTGAATGATTCTGCATGACCTTCAGTAGGTTAGACATTTTCATTTATCCCAAGTTATACAGCACTTGTAAGGAAGTGACGGACAGCAAGTGCCAAATACCTTAAACTACAAGAGGCCTGGAGTAGGTTGACCAACTTTACAAAAATGCAGAAAATGTTGCACACTTACACTGATGTGGCTGAATCGCTAGTATCATCTCAGCCTACCATATGTCTGTTACTCTCAGACCAAGTTAAGAACTTTCAGTGGCACCACTGGACTAAACAGTGGCAAACAGCTGGTAACAGTGCAATCCTATACATGCCTACTCAGAATTAAGTCCAGCTGAGTTCAGTGGGACTTACACCTGTGTAAGCAGGTATAGGACTGCAGTCTAAGTAGTATAAACAGCCTATGTTTCCCATTGTGGAAGATAAATGCAGAAAGATAATCATAAACTGAAACAAGAACACATAATACTTTCTGCTACATGTGCGTTACCATTAGGCGTATGAGGGATTATTTTCTTTAGTTATGTGTTTGTCTTCTAACAGATTTAATTAATTAAATAACTAATCATAGCCTATGTCATATTACCAAAAGCTCAACTTTTTAAAGACAATTTATGTAATACCCACATTGCTTCCACAAGGTCAGAGAGGGACTAAACGAATACCATCACTGCCTCTATATAATTTAATTCTTTCACTTTGAACAATAGTTCCATAGAGTTGTCACATTCCAATATCGTATTTTAAAAGTTTAAAACCTTCTTTTAAAAAATGTTGGTTTTTGTTTTGTTTTTTGAATTAAGCATCTTTTCTATTTCTTTGTGCTTATAGTCAGTTCCAGTAACAGTTTTACCACCACATCTTCTGTTTGTTGGTGCTTTCAGATAGACGGTTCCTAGCAGTACCATTCAAAAGACATTGTGCAGCTATTCCATGGTTTCTTCCTTAATGGAATGTGTTTGTGTGGTGAGAAAAAGATTTGGGAGAAGATTTGGGAGCCCTACAAATGATAGACAGTATCATCTGGACCAGGAGTGGGCAGAAGGTAGATCTGGATCTACCGGTAGATCTCTGGGTGATTTGCAGGCAATCAGCAAGGATTTCTGGCTCCCGTTTATTAATAACAGCAGCAACAAAATGGCTGCCCTTCTCAAAATTATACTGCTGAAGTGAACTGGAATTTTGTGTGGAATAACTGTGAACTCCATTCAGTTATGTTACTCAAAATAAACTCCTTGACTCAGAATTCTTTAAGTCTGTATAAGAGTATATCTTTTGTACTAGGACCCAGTTGGTGGATCTTAGGGCTCTAGTAAAAAAAACAAAGTAGATCCCACAAGCCTGAAGTCTGCCCACGCCTGCTCTGGGCCCTCTGTAAAGTTCTGTGAATGATGCAGGGTGACTGCGCAATAAAAGTCTTGTCTGGAAGCACCCTGTGTGTGAACGAGGTCTTTCTTCTCCTGGTATTACCATGTCAAGTCTTCACAACTTAGACTTCAATGAGAATGGTATGGGTGCTGCAATTTCTCAGGGGTCTTTCTCCCTGGAATGCTTAACATTAGAGTCAACCTAGACTAGGTCCATCTTGGTGCTTCTTGTGGGACTGTTGATTTAAAAAGGTAGTCAGAATATATGTGAATTTAATAAGATTTCTACTGTAGGTAGCAAGGTTCCCTTTGCACTGACCCAAAATAAAAAAATTAGAGTGAGAGGCAGACATGTTACCCTAACTCCCCATCCTCAGTATAGATCTAGGAAATAACTTCTTTACTTCCAAGGAAGCATTAACTACAAGGAGATTTTGATTGGGGCCCAGTATCCAGAATCACTGGTCACATTTCCCCTTGAATAAGGCAACTGCTCACTTAATTCAAGCCATTCCTTGGGTTGTTCTAATCAGTATGCCTGGCTCCAGTGTATCTTCTAATGAGGGCCAAGTGTAACTCTGCTAGTGAGAAGAAAAGAGGCTGGCATCATTCTCTGGCTTCTGTTTCATCCCATCGCTTTCTAGTTCGTTCTTGGTGGGTTGTTTTTCTATAGCAGGCAATGCACAATCAATACAGCTAAGCATTGTATTAGAAACTCAAGGTTCTTAATAAAAAGAAGCCCATTTGCCACTATAAAAGAACAACAGGCTCCAAGGTCTTCTATTCTCCAACATAAGAGAAAGACTCAGCCCTGGGGAAAAGTGCACTGTACATGCCATTTCCACAGACGCTTGTACGTTTCCCAAAGGTTTCGAACGTGATTTTTTATTTTGATTGACTGATTGATTGATTGATTACAGTTCCTACACAATGATGCCTGGTTCCCCGCTAGAGTGATTTCAGACTGTGGCTGAGACAAACATCAGCCACGGCTCCAGTTGACTTCAATGGACCTCCCTTCTTGTCAAGTTGCATCCACATTTTGCAACGCTTTTTGCTTCATCTCCAAGTGCGGAGAGATCAAAGCAGCTGAAAGGCATTTCAAGCCACCTTTGCAAACTAAAACAAACCATTGGAATGTTGCATACAATCAGACTCTACAGTACTATGCTCAGCGGTGCTGGAATTTCAGCCTCAGGCTCTACTGGGGGCATCTCTACACCAGCCTAAAATCCTGCATTTAAAACGGGGCTTTCTGCTTCCATTTTAAATGCAGGAGCACAACGGACTCCCTTTTTCACCTGCTTCCTTTCCCCCCTTGCCTTCCTCCCTCCTTCTCCCCACATCTGAGTCTTCCATTATCTTTCAACTGATCTCGCTCCTCTTCTTGCCGCTTTTCCTCTTTTCATGGAGGGAACTGAAGAGGAACACAACGGGGTAATTTGATAGCTCATTATCTGTGATCTATTTAAAAACGGAACAAAGAGCATTTAGTGCAGGAGACACCCTGGAGGGTCATGGCGTCATGTAAAGACCCCACAAACCTCCGTGAAGGAGCAATCTCAATCACGGGTGGCAGGTGGATCGCGGAGGGAATCTTTGTGGCTAGAGGACTGATTTCGGCTGTCTAGCCAGGGCACCTTAGAGCGGGGATGGGGGGAGACCGGATAGCATATAGGAAGCATTATAACAACACTTCTGCTGTCCCCTCCCCCAGGAACACCCCCTTTTCACCTGCTCTGCTCTGGTCTTATGAGTGTGGAACCAGGGACAAACCGCACTGCCTATGAGGCAGCGGGGGAGTTGTTTTTCTGGGAAGTAACCTCAGAGCTCAGGCTCGGAGCTCAGTTCCTAGAAAATGAAAAATCCTATGGCTGTCTAGATGCTGTCTAGCAGCCATAGGATTGCGCCCTTAAGGTTGCAATCCTAAAAAAATACTTACTAGGGGGTAACCCCAGAGAACACAGTGGGACTTACTTCTGAGTAAACATGCATACAACTGGACTGCAAGTTACCTACATCTGTTGCAGCCTCAATTCCATAGTCAAGGAACACTATATAACACATACTTTGTTTCAGTACCTCATAAACCTACTCTGGGGGCTAGGAGGGAGAAATAGGTTGACGATTTCGAAAGTGCTAGTCCATGGCTGAATTTTTTCATATTGAAGGTGCATAATCTAAAAACGTGCAGAAACAAATTTAAAACTTGCCCCCCAAACCCTCAAATGTTGCTTTGTTTAGAAAGTTGTTTCATTGCAAAATTAAGATCAGAGCTCTACATGGATTATTTTCCTTTCCTGCCTTTCTGTACTTTACAGAAGTACATGAGCTCTAGGTGGCACTGTAGAATAGTGGAATAATGCAATTGCATTAGGGGGACTAGCGCTTTCTTTTGCTTCCACAAAAAAACTGGATTTTTGCCACTCCAATCCTCCCCCCCCCTTCCAAATTGCTTTTAAAAACTGGAAGCAAAATTGGACAGTGACAATGTCATCTAAAGGACCCATAAACAACTGTGAGTGAGGAATGATGAGCTCACAATAAAAACCTCATATAAAAAACCTCATATTTTCCCCACCATACAAAGAGATTCTTCTTTTCTGGATAACAAAGGTCAATGATAATGGATAGAGTGATGTGAAGACTGGATATTTATCAGAGATTATCTTTTAAGAGTCTGATTAAAGTAACATGAAGTAATTAAAATCATCTTTGCATTTTAAGTATTCCAAAGCAGAGGAATAGCACCATGTTTAATATGCTACTGTGGAGGTCAGTAGGTACAGATTCAAATCTTTAATGTATTACTGGTTTTCTTGAAATATTCTGAAATTATCTCCCCTACCTGCAATCTTACCCTTTAGTAAGTTTTGGTTTAAGTTGCTACTTGGTAGGATAATTGTTAGCCCAGCATCAGTATTACACAGTGCATCATTTCAATAAATGATGCATTTACCTGAATTAACATTACGTCCAAAGGCAGAGCTCAGTTGTGGCAATGGGAACATTTGGGAAGTATCCTCTCTACTAATAGGCTTCTCCTAGTTTAATAGAACTACTCTGATGTTCCCTTATGCTGGAGCCTTGCCAATCACAGCCTGACCGTCTTTCAAAACTATTGTAAAACTCCACTTGCTTCCCAGAGCCGGGGTTAATCTGATAGCATCTAGATAGACAGAGGCAATTAGCATTTAGCACTTAACATTTTATCTGCATTGATATGTTTCCTAACAGCTAGTGCAGCATAATGACTGAGCTGTCTCGCCTCTGTCATAACACTAGATAGCCTTAGGCAGGCCACTTTCTCTCACTCTTAGTACACACACACACACACACCCCTGCAATATAGGGATAATATTACTGGCCTACCTTGTAAGGCTGTTAGGATTACTGAGGTCAGTGGAGGCTGGTGGCTCCAATTTCGGTGGGGCTGTGAATCGATTCTGGGTTTCAGCCAGAACCAACCAGAACTCTACAGGAGCTATCCAAGGTGCTGAACCTATTTGGTAGCTAAGGTTCAACACCTTGGATAGCTCCTTTAGAGTTCTGGCTGGTTCTGACTGAAGCCTGGAATGGATTCACAGCCCACTGCAATCAGAGCCACCAGGCTCTACTGACTGAGGTAATGAATATAAAGCATTTTGAACACTCTAAAAGCACTATAGACATGTTCTGTAGTGCATGTCTATATTGATTTGCCTTTAATTGTATATATTAGGGGCATCTGCATACAGAACTATATCATCATGTGGTGGGTACCACCTTGTGGAGGGCAGTTATAATTCATTTGGAAGGGATAAAGGGCTTCTCAGCTAGGAGAGCCAAAACAGTTGGTGGGACAGAATGAGGTATGATAGCCTTTCCCAACCATGTGCCCTACAGATGCATTGAACTACAACTCCCATAATGCTGGCAGGGAATTGATCGGAACTGTAGTCCGACACATCTGGAGGGCACCAGGTCAAGGAAGGCTGAGGTAGGAGAAAGTCAGGATGTGAATGGACTCTTCACTAGCATAGAGTCAAAGATTATGATATGGAAATGGACTAACCCTTGACCCTGCAAGTGAGCATCCTGTTCCATGGGTTCTTTGAAAAACTATAGGATGGAAAGCATTGAGAATACCTGTGCCAGAATTAATAATGATGGACAATTTCTGCTGGGGGTATGAATTTTCTTTGTTTTTTTTATTGCTCTAAGAATGTATTAAATACTGTACTTAAATAATTTTTCAATGTTGTTTTCACATTGTAAGCCTCTCTGAATTGTTGGGATAATGTGTGTGTGTGTGTGTGTGTGTGTGTTTATGTTGTGATGCTTTGAGATGGGAGTGAGTGAGAAAGAAATATAAATGGGCAATCAGAGCCAGGAGAAGCAATTACTACTGCTTTCCAAGATGTAACTATTGCTTCCATCATCTAAGGAGCATTATCTTTCTACATAATGGCTAGGAATGGGGAAGGAGGTCTTTGAATGAGGAGGTAGGTCTGTATGCAGATGCCCCATCAGCTTCAGCCAGCATGGCCCGTGAACTGGAATACTAGGAGTTGTAGTCCAAAATTTCTGGAGGGCACCAGGTTGGGGAAGGCTACAGTAAAGGGATATGGTGTGGAACATGCAAGCTGGGTCCATTTATGGTTGAAACATTTCATCCAAATTCATATCCTGTATTATCCAAAGACTTGCACCAACCTGAGCTACAACCAGTTGAAGACCCTTAGGGTCTGTGGGAATCCTCTAGAGACCTGCTGCATATTCTATCTCCTTGGGAAGTGTATTAAGTAGCAGGGACTTCTCAGGGTTAGCACCAAGTCTTTGGAGAAGAAACTCCCCAAAGAACCCTACTTCATAGAGACTGGTCTGGAAATTGCAGCTAGTGCAGAATTTGGCAGTTAGGTTGCTGAGCGAGAAGCCTGCTGCGAGCACACTACACCTTGGGTCAGAGAACTGCACTAGCTATATTACCAGGCCAGGTTCAAGGTGATGTTATTGACATATGAAGCCTTAAGCAACCTGAGACTAGGCCACCCGAGGGAGCTCTTTCTCCCATATTGACCTGCCCATTCATTGAGATCTAAATATCAGGGCCTCCTGGTTGCCCCATCACCTGCACTGGTACATCTCACAGCAACCAGGGGAAGAGCCTTTCTGTTGTGGTGTCTTGCCTTTGGAATTCTCTCCCCTGGCAGTGCAACAGGTGCCAGGCTTGACGGTGTTTAGGCACATGTTGGAAATGTACCTGTGTACGCAGACATTTGCTGATTTTAATACCTAGCTTGGTAGATTTTCTTTGTTGTTGTTTTATCTTTGTATTTAATTCTAACTGTTGTTTGGATGAATTTTGTACACTGCCCTGTGATGTGGTAACGAAGGACGGAAGAATCATCATCATCACCGTCGTGTCCATCTCGCCATAGGTCTAGGAAGCAAGTTCAGGCATCCTCATTTCAACTAGCCTATAACATTAGTCAAATGACTGAATGTGAGGTGTTTTGTGTGTTTTTAACTGATGTCTTGTGCTTTGATTTTCTTGTGATGCCTTGAAGTTTACTGAGAAATTTTAAGGGAAATGAAAAGAGTTTCAAGTAAGATGAGAGAAACTTCTCATAGAGGTGAAGTTGGGGTGAAGATTTAATACTTCTCTTACCAGACCCATGAAAAAAATATATTAAGGGCACAATCCCATGCATGTTTAGACAGAAAACAAAGTCCTACAATTCCCAGCATTCCCCAGCCAGCTGTCTTAGACTACCCCAGCTGCTTCTTCCTGCTCCCTCCTCAGGCTCTGGTCTCCCCGACTCTGATCTTATTGCTCTGGTCTTTCTGACTCTCTCTTTTTATACCTTCCTCTCCCAAAACCAAAAGTACTGCTTCAAACCTGGAGAAATGAAACTTAACTGGGGAAATGAAACTACTCCTCTCAGGGATACCCCCTCCCAACAAAAACTCCAGGCTTCTAGGCCTGGCCTTTTGCTTTTCCTTGCCTCTGTAGGCCTCAAACCTTCACAGGCCCACGTTTGCCCAGAAATTGCTCAAACCATTTAGCTCAGCCTTCCTGAACCTGCCCTCCCATCATGCTGGCTAGGAATGATGGGACTTGCAGTCTCACAAATCTGGTTGGCACTAGGTTGGAGAAGACTGGTTTAGCTTATGCAAGAGAAGGCAGTTTGCTGTAGAACACTCAGACAGTATTATATACTGCCAGCAAATGTATAGCCTTCAGGGATAGATTATTATCATTTTTAAGTTCAAGATTTCACAAGTAAATAGACATTAAGGTGTAATGGAAGGTTCAATAGACATTTATGCACATGGCTATTCTTTCAGCATTTAAAAGAAAGCACTCTGCAAAATAAAAAGGGATTAGGTACTCTATTTTTAAAAAAGGAAGGAAGGATGAAATGAACAAGAGACATAATGCAGGAGGAACTCAGACAGGAATCAGTTTAACATCAACAAAAGAGAGATAGCCTGGGAAAATATTAAGAGATCAAGGGGGAAATATTTGGAAGAGCATCATTTGATTAAAAACAGACTCCATGAATATCTAGAAAAGAAAATCAAGCCTCGCTAACATAAATTATTTGAGAATAACAGAAAATAATTAGAAAGCAGAGGTTCAGCCCATGATATTTTGGTGCTAGAGATGGCACCTTCACCACCCACCTTACTTCTTAACATGGGCCACCATGTCCTTGCACAACACCCATTTAATTCCTTGGATCTTGCACAGGAGGACATCCCAGTGAGTTCTCGCCATGAATCACATATTTCAGCTGCCCACTCTCTGCCACCCTTCATGTTTCTGCATGACAGAGCTGATCTCTTTATTTGACTTTAGACCCCAGCGTTTTTGGATCGGTGGGCACATTTGGAATTTGGAGAGAGTGTTGTGGGTTCTCGCACAATGGCTGCCATGGTGGGCATGGCCGGTCACAAAACACTCGTTTCCCAGAAGGCAAACCAGTGAGATTCCAAGAAAAGTAACTTGCCCAAGAACCTGATTACAAGACAGAGATGGGGTCTGAAGTCCAAACACAAAACTTCTCTTTTGAACCCAAATAAAGATGGCACTTTAGGGCCGCGTTTTGCTTTGCAGCGTGCCAGTCTCCCAGTTTTTAAAAAAATAATTAAAAAATCTTAAGAAATAATATAAAATTCAGGAGGGGCGGGGAGCCATCAGGTACTAAGAGAGGGGCCTTTCGGCGCACTGGTGCCCAGAGGCTCTACAACAGAGACCTCAGCTAGTGCCACCTCAAAACGCATTTAAGCAAAGGGTCTCTTCACTACAGCTGGGGCATTTGGCCTCATCTCTTTTGATAAAAACAACATGTTGAAGCAATTAATGGCACTTGATTGCCCAGACAGACTCCACTGATCTTTGAACCAATAGCGGGAAGGAAATCGCAGCCTTTGAGCGGGCCTGACTTTGTGGTAAGCAAAATCCATTCTCAGCTAAAAGCCCACGGAGCAAAAAGAATCTGGTCTGCAATTTCTGAACACCCTGATACACAGCCAGCAGATCGTTCTCTGAAGAACATTTTGTTCCAGTTTGTGCCATCTTTTATTTCTCATACCTTTTTGTAATGATAGGAAATGGCAAGTGTTGGCATCCTGAAAAGGATGCTAGTGCTGCACCAATAGGAAGGCCACCTTCCAGGCCGTGATAGGCAAAATTCCCAGTACTGAAAAGCCATATTCATTTGGCCACAAGCAGACACCACTGGCATGTCTGTCTCCCCAGCAGAGATGGCCCAAGACATTTTTGGATCTGAGGCAGATAATGTAAATGGCATCATATCTGTCCCCCGACCCCATCCCTCCACAGTTGTAAAAATATAGACTAAATAATTGGCAGTTTGATGTCTGACTGTAGGACAGACTTTGGCTGCTCTTCCTACTTTGCTGTCACTGCTCTTTCTGTGAAGAATAGAGAAAGAGCAGTGATGCCATGATCAGTGTCATATTTACTGTTGCAAACTTCATAACACGATTCCACAGGAGATGAAGTGTGGAACAAACATTTTATTGCTGCACACCACTGTGGGAGGGCTTCTGCCCTGAAAGGTGGCCAATAAATATTTTAAATACATAAACATTACTTAAAATGTGCACCTCTTACTACAGCTGATCTTAAAATGGCTGCTTCCTAGATTACAGTTCTCGGCTGGTGTTCCCCACAACAGCTCCTCCTTGCATCCAATGATGGAACACTTTGGTTCCTACTATCATCACATCTCCTATTTTAAAGAAATGTTACTCTCCGTATCTAAAAGGTTTTTTTTATCACGCTGCCTTTCAGTGTAGCCTCAGTGTCAAAAGAATCTTAAAGATGTAGGGCGGCTGGTGGCTCTGACATCAGTGGGGTGGTGAATCCCCTCCAGGTTTCACTCAGAACCAGTCAGAACTCTAAAGGAGCTATCCAGGGTACTTTGCACTGGAGTTGGATTGGGCTTTGTAGGCCATCTAGTCCGCACACACACAGCCTAGAGCTAGAGCAATCCCAACAGATAGATGTCCAGCTTCTGCTTGAAGACCTCCAGCAAGGAGAGCTCATCACTCCTGTAGATAATTGGTCCTATTGTCAAACAGCGTTTACCATCAAGACCTCTCACTTAATATCTAGAAAAATTCTACCCACCTATAACATAAGCCAATTAGATCTAGCCCAGCTCTGTGGGACAACAAAGAACAAGTCTTTGTTCTCTTCAGGTATTTGAAGGGTGTTATTGTTTACGCCTTCCTTCTTCTCTTCTCCAGGGTAAGCGTATCCAGTTCCTTCAACATTTTCCTCATAGAACTTGTTCTCTCTGAAGCTGTTTGTTGACAATCAAAGCCCTAAACAACTCAGGGCCAGGATACCTAGCTGACCGCCTTCCCCTATATACACCAAATTGGTCCCCGAGATCTTCTGAGGAGGTTTTATTAGTCATCCCACAACCAACAGTGTGTCGTGAGATAATGGCCTGTAAGTGGGCCTTCTTGGTAGTGGCGCCCATCTTTTTGAACCCTCTCCCGTGTGTGGTTTGAGAGGCAGAAACTGTGGCAAGCTTTAAAATGCATTTGTTCAGGCTTTCCCTGACTTGTAATTGCTCATGAATGACACTGCTCTGTTTTATTGCTTTTGTTGTAATGTTTTTAAGGTATTTATTGTTTTATACTGTTTTGATGTTAGTTTATATATTGTATTGTATGTGTTTCTGTGTAAACCACTTTGAGATCCTGGGATGTCAAGCACTATAGAAGTAGCTTAAATAAATAAATGTTGTTTGTGTCACAATATTTGTATTTGTTCTGTTTTGAGACTAACTTGTTTGTATTTCCAGCTTGTGGCTACATTAGTGTTTTCAGTTATTTCATACATTATTGGTTCAAGACACTTAGTAATGCTCTGCAGACCTCTTCTTTTGCACCAGTAGACAGCTCCATCACCTGTCTGAACCAAATATGATCTTGGACTCATATGTGGGTAGGCACTAATGCACATTCCATTTTGAAGGATGGTAACTGGGTCTCCCGCATGCGAAGGAGTTACACATTAGGTACAGGTTTTCTGAAAATTACCTCCATTGTTTTGTGATCTATTTTCAGAACCATTATTTTTTCCACAGATGAACTGGTGGCCAATATTTCTTACTCTGTAAGGGAAAGGAGAAGAATGCACAGATGCAGGGTGTATATATAGTTTGTGCTCTCACACATCTGGCCGAATGCCTGTGTAGTTCTTTTGGATACTTGTAACTGTCTTAGGCTATAGTCCTCTATTCAATTGTCCCAGTGAACTCAACGAGCATTACTTCTGAATAGGCACACATAGGATTGCACTGTCCATGGTGGTGCTATTCCTGTCACTATGTTTCAAATAAATATTGCTAGATAAGTGACCATTTGGTCTTAGCATTTCAGTATGGCTCTATTTTAGTAGCATCAAGTTTTAACTCTCATTTGGTAAGATATCATTGGAGACACTGGGTTGTATTCAATGGGTTCTCTCTAATGATAGTCTAACTAAAGTCCCATTCATTGCAATGGGTCTATTCTAACTAGGACCAACATTGGATACAACCTCCTACATGAGGACAGGATGTAAAAGTATCTTGAAACTGGGGAAAAAATGGGCTGCTACCTACTTGTTGCTTCCTAAGAAATTTCACTCTTGTTTTCTCTAACAACATTTCCCTATACCTGGGGTAGGCAACTTGTGGCCCTCCAGACATTTTGGCGTACAACTCCCATGATCCCTCACTGACACTGCTCTGTTTTATTGCTTTTGTTGTTAAGCGGGATAGGGCTGATGGGAGTTGTAGGCCACAACATCTGGAGAGCCACAAGTTGTCCACCCTTGCTGTACACCAAGGAAAATTATCGCTGAATTTAAGAACATGAAGGAAGTTAGGCGGAAGGCTACAAGAGAGAGGGCCTTCTCAGTAGTGGTAACTCATTTATGGAAAGCCCTCTCTAAGGATGCTGTCCTAGTGACTACATTTTGTCACCACGCAGAGACCTTTCTTTTCTCCCAGGTATTTTAGGGACTGGGTTTTTAGATTTTCTGGCTATTCTTATATAAGCTGTGCTGTTTGTTATGGTGTACTGTTTTCTATTGTATTCTTTTAACCATTTGTATTCTGGTGTTTTCTTTTAACCATCTGTGATCTGCCCAGAGAATATTTGTTATTGGGTGAATTAAAAATGCAACAATCAATCAATCAATCAATTAAATAAGAACATTGCCTCCAAAAAAACAGGAAGCCACCCCAGGGAGTTTGAAGTTTTAGGATAAGCCAGTTGCGGGCTGCATGTTCCTGCCCACCAGTCCATGCTCCAACCCATCAGTGCTCCTGTAGGAGGAGGAGGCAGAAGATACCTCTTACCAGAGTGGTTAAAACAGCTCAGTTACTTCCAGAACTTTAATAAGGCCACACCTCTGCTTCTCAGAACCTAGATTTTTAGTGCAATTTAAAGATATAATCATATAGTGTTTATTCAAAAAATTGCATTTAAATGTACACTTCATTCAAAAACTACCATTCGTTCAAAAATTACCATTTGGGAAAACAGAGAACATTTAAACCAGAGATAGGGAACATGTGGCCCTCTAGATGTTGTTGAACTACAACTTCCATCATCCCTCACCATTGGCTATCCTCTCGTTGGCTGATGGGAGTTGCAATCCAGCGACATCTGGAGGACCACCACACATGGCCCATCTCTGACTTAAACTCTCACAAGACTTTCCTTTAGAGACCATTTCTGTGGGTGCTTTGAGTGGAGCTCAGCAGTGGCAAACAGCTTTCTCCCGGAACTTGCCCTTCAGGAACATCCTTGTGTAGTTTTGTTACCAACAGATCATTTTACTTTTAACCTTGAATGGTTATTACTTTAATGTTTAATGAACCATCTGAGGTATGGGGATTATGCTGCTTTTTTTAAGCTGTTGTAGTGGTTTGCTCCATGTGGGTTTTGTGCATTTTTGAAGCTTTTTTAGGATATCAAGTCAATCCATTCAAGTAATTAATAAATACCTTAAAATCAAGTGTTTACATTGCACTTATTAGCAAATTGCTAACATTTTCTGTTCAAAGACCATGTCTAATGAGACAATATCAGTGAGCTGCCTCCAGTGAGTCTCAAATCAGATTTCCCCTATTCATTCCAAACTTGCCAAGTTTGCATTGTCACTTCTCTTATGCGGTATGTTGATTTGAACAGTAGACCATGCCTGACTCAGCCATTCGTGAACAGATTAAAGACTGCCACTCTCTGAATATTTAGCTATGAGAATTCCAGTTGTCAATAATTGATGAAAATATTAAATAATATTATAGTATAACAGCATTAGCCTTCTGTTTACAAATTCAGGGGCTAAGGGCGCAATCCCCTGGGGATAGTCAGCTGCCTCCAAACTCAGAGGTGGCTAGAGCTGGGGACAAACCGCACTGCCTACAAGGCAGTGGGGGAGGGGGAGGGGAGTTGGGGTTCTGGAAACTGAGCTCAGAGCCCTGGCTCAGAGCTTGGTTTCCAGAACCCCAAAAATCCTACGGCTGTCTAGATGCTGTCTAGCAGCCATAGGATTTGTCCCTAAGTGTAGCACAAATATAGACTGTTTTAGTTGTTCAGATAGTCTTGCAAACCTGTCAGTGAACACTTCAACCTTTCTGGATATACCATCAAGAACCTCAGGGTGGCAGTTCTAAAGAAACTGAAATCAGTGGCTTGCTTGGAACATGAGATTGCAGAGGGGATAAAGAAATTTGACTGTGTGAAACGGGGACTCAATAGGGTCTATGGTTTCTAAGCACATTATAAAGACACTTAGTCCACATTGTAGTTTGTAACTGTTGCTTTAAGAGAATGGAATGCTTGCTGCAGATTTATCTAACTGTCTTTTCAGACTCAAAGCCTCCAGTTCCACTTACAGCATCTGATGAAGTGGGTTGTTACCCACGAAAGCTCATGCTAATTTATTAAACTATCTGAACAACTACAGTTAGTCTACATGAAAATATTAATTAACTTTGTGACCAAATTTCTTAAGTACCCTTACAGGAATCAGGGTATTCTAATTCCAGAAGTTTCCTGGATAATCTCAATTATTTCCCCAAAATTACCTTTTTAATAGGCATTCCCATCATATATGCATAAAGTGAGTCTGCTTTTTCATGCCTACATCTCCAACAAAGTGCTCCTAGATTTGTGCCTCTGCTGTGAATCTTCTCACATGTCCTTTGGAATTGCTTATATCATCCATGATGCTCTTGATGTTGGCCTTGCTTCTACTAAAATGTGTTGCATTGGATCCAGATTTAGGCACATGCAAGTGGGCTTGTGGAAGCATACTTCCTTGCCCTCCTCCCCACGGCAACCCCAGTGCCCTGAAAATGCTACACAGAGGATCGGGGGAACCTGCTGTATGGAGTTACAAAAGTAACCCCATACAGGTGCACGGTGGTGCACAGTGATCCCTGAACACCGACTGGAGGTGCCTTCCATGAGCGAACCCCTTCCATCCATGGAAGACAGATCCTGCTTCCAACCCAATGCCTTCTGGTGGCCAGAACTTGGCACTGGCCATGCCCCCAACTTGCTGTAACAGCAGACACTTCTTACTACCCAAAGGGACCAAAGAACCAGTTCAGACAAGAGATTATCAAAAACTGTCATAGAAAAGGGCAGAACACAAAAAAGACAGCTGCACATGTGATATGGTTCCCACTACATTTCAAGAAAATATCTGTATCAAAGGAATCTACAAAAAAATGCAAAAATCATACGCTTTAAAAAATACAGAATTACAAAAGTACATGCTCCAAAAAAAAAGGCAACATCCACATTCATAAACTATATCTGATCAATTCTACAATATTCAATACAATAATAAATATAAAACGTAAACAGTCTATAATCAATTAAATTACATATATACATATAGGGTTTAGGTGTGTGCAGTTGGGGTGGTGGAAGCAGAATTCCTCACCCCCTCCTCCCCACAACATCCCCTCCAGTCTTCTGAAAATGCTACACAGTGGGTTGGGGTACCCTGCTGAATCGGGTGAGCTGTTGTGCAAGGGGCGTCCCACAAAATTGGGTGAAGGCATCTTTTAGGAGCAGAGGAGGCAGATCCTGGATCCAACTCCTAATTTATACAGGTTTTACTCTCTGAGGATACATTCCCTCCAACAGCTAGGTAAAGCTACCCAATTTGGCTACAGCTGACTTTCTTTTTACTTAGCACACCATCTACAATTATCTCCAGCTTTGTTAATATAAAAGCTGCCTAGTCTCTTTCTGCTTTTGTTTTCCACCTGTCAGGGAGCCTGTGTGTTTCCACTTATCAAGGACCTTTATGCGAGCTCCGCCAACCTGCCCTGTTCCAGAAACAAGCATTTCCACTCATTCAGATTTGACCCCAGAAGTGCTAAATCTCCATTGCTCAAGTAGTGGGCACCCGTTGCGCAACAGAATCAGCAGGACTGGCCACTCGCAGGCAGTCGCCATTGGACACTGCCCGCAGTTTAGTAATTTGAGTGTTTTCATTTTAGAGCATGCAATTTTGTAATTCTATATTTTTATTTTTTAGAGTGAGTTATATCCAGTATTAGTCCAACGTAGAGCAGATCCATTGAAGTGAATGGGACTTGAGTTAGACTAACATCAGATTAACACATTGTATTTTTGGTAGACTGCCTTGATAAAGAGATTTTCTCAGTTTGTACCAGGGATCAAAGAACCAGCCATTCTTCTTTGTGCCAGTCATCTCCAGTAACACAGGAACCCTGAAGCCACACTGGAGGAACCAGTATGGGAAGACTACTTCCCATAGCAGCTCTGGCCCTACTCCTGAGTGAGTTGATGCTGGGAAGTAACCATATTGGCTGCCCTCAGTTCCCATATGACTTCAAGGGCCATACATTACCTCAGCAGAATGACAAGGAGCCATACTACAGCACTCCCCATCCCACTGAGGTGATCTAGGAACAGCCTCTGCCCCAAACCATCAAATCTGGGTTATATTTCTTCCTCTTCACTCCAGTGAAATAAACAAGCATTCTCCATGTCCCCCACTCCATCCACAAATGGAAACATGTTTCCTTAACCCTTGTAACAAGGATGGAAGCTATTCCCCTTTCCATGTAGGATATTCTTACTTTATTGAAGCACAACCAATGGCCGTTCTGCAAAGGTCACTGGAGAAAGGTATGTGTATATACAAAAGAAGAATACAACACTGCAGAACCTTGTCCTCATGAGGAACTAGGCAGGCCTGGGCCTTTTAAACTAGGGTAGCAGCCTACTCTGACACCTGTTGAGAAGAAACAAAAGCTTCCAGATAAAGTACCTGGGGGTTAAGAACTTCAAAGGGCACTGCCTGCAGAAGCTGAAAGGGAAGAATGATAAAGAGCCTGTAACATCAGATCCAGTCTCTGTGTAGAGATAATCTACTTGACTAGGCGCTTAATCCTAAAGAGCTCTCTAAAAAGAGGAGGGGAAATGTGGGAAAAGGGGGTACACCTGGCACACAATGTATCCACCCAAACCCTAAGCAAAGTTCTGAAGAACTGATCATTAGACCGTTATGGTATATTTCCTAAGCAAAATTCTGACATCTCTAAAAAGCTTTCTTTACCATTGCAGCATTGGTTCTTCCTGTGCCCTAAAACACATACCTAATGACATGTCCTGAAACTGTGCAGCAAATATGCATAGTGTGTGTGTGTGTGGGGGGGGAGTTCTTGCTTCACCCTGCCCCATCTCTGGTCTATGTGCTGGGTATAGTGTGTCCAAGGAATCTACATACAGCATATGTAGGCTTGGTACATGTAGCCCTTACCCCAACAAACTTGGGAATAAAACCCATGCAGATTGGGAAGATGTACGATGCACTCCACACACCTCACCTCCACTGAAATAGTATGTCCAATGGGTATATACAAGGTGGACTCAGTCAAAGGTGCCCGAGAGACCAAGGAGATGCAATCCCATAACTCTACCCACTGTGAAGCCTTTGGCTTGAGCCCTTAGTCCTTATCCCCAGCCAGTGCCAGCTTGAGATTTTTGAGGGGCCTTGGGCAAGACACCCTCAATGGGCCCCTCCCTCAGTGAGTCTACCTTTCACAGCCATGGTCACCAGCTGCTCTTGTTCCTCGCCCTCTTTCTCATCAGTGCTGCCACTTGCTTGCTTGACAGGCTGAGAGCCAGGAAGCAAGTAAGCCATGGCATCTCCTGCTCCTCCTTCTCACCACCACTGTTGTCTGGGCCTGTCAGGATTGATTCTGAGCACAGGGAGATAGTTAGCAGCTCAGATTCAGAAGAGGAACAGCCAGAACCGGGGGATGCATTTTCCCAAGCCAGTTCAGATATGGGTAGGTGTGCTTCTCAGGTTACTACTTACCAGATGTCTGGGCCTGAAGCCCCCCCTTGCCCCCTCTGTGAGAAGCTGGGATGAGGAGAGGGAGGAGAGTGGGGGCTGTGACCTAAGAGATGCTAGACTATGGCGCAGAGCTAAGAGGGAAACATCAGGGGCGGAGCTCAGACGGTCGACCCGGTTAGCAATGCGCGGGAGGTGAAATAGGGAAGCATCACTGGAAGGGCGGGACATCCCTTCCTAAGTTAGTCTAGCCAGCAAGCCTCACTTCAAGTTGCAGGCAACTTCGGTGTTCCCATTTGAATCCCCTGGAGGCATTCCTTTGTAGCCTGAGAGTCTTGGAGGATTTGCCTCTGTAATGAACTCGTTGATAATGAATTAAAGACCTGAGACTGAAGCGCCTCTATTTGTGTATGTGAGTGCATCAGGAAAGAGGGGGCCCAAGGGAAATGGGACAGGGCCAAAGCAAGGGGCAGGTGAACAAGCATGTTGCACTGTTGAAGAGGATGAGCAACTCCAAGAGGTTCTTGTCAGTAGCCCCTGCTGGTGTGTTGACCCTTGACATGTGCCCAACCATACCTACCCTTGACCTGCCCAGTTCCCAGCTGAAAATGAAATCTAAGTGCTTGTAATTAGCTTATTCATCATCCTTCCCTCTGCCTAATTTCAGCTGCATGCTCTTTGGTGGTAGTTCACTGTCTCTGGCTTAGCTTACTCTGTCAAGTGACATGAACATTGAATGATTTATATTTATTTACTATAAATAAATATATCCCACCTTTCCTCCAAGGAACTCAAGGCGGCCTACATAGCTCTTCCCCTCCCCCTTTTTACTCTCACAACAACCACGTCAGGTAGCTTTGGCTGAATAGCCTATATAAACAAAGAAGTTTCACGTGGCTGTAATGGAAAATTGCCACAGATCTCAGGAAGGTCTTTATGTTTATTATGTAATTGTTTGGATTTCTGGCCCATATACTCAGCAAATCCACGCTGGCACAAGTTCTGTTGCACTGACTAAATAGATCATCTCTCATATGCAGCAAGGCAGGTACCCTGGGAACCAAATAAGAGCTAGTCATTAAGAAAGGAGCCTGTCTGTAGACAGCTGGCCAAGGTACAAGATGTACTTGGGTTGCCTGGAGTCAGAAGAATAGCCGTTGTTGTTTCTATTCTAATCTTACAAAAACACTCCTTAGTCCAGCATTGACCAGGGAGGGAAAATAAGTGTCAGAACATATGTCAGGGCTACTTTTCTAACTGGGGGCACCTACACTGGGCTGTATCCTTTCAACCTGGATGTACAAACCTTAATTAAAAGAACTACTATTTCCTGGTTTAATACTCATAATCAAATGCCCGGGATGACCAGATTCCATGAGCAAAGTTACTTGTGTAGAAATGTTCACATGTAGGCCCCATTTCAAACAAAGTTGTAGAAATGTCCCTGCTTGAACAAAGCCTACCACAGGAGATTAGATTATGTGGGGGCAAACCTGTACCCCTACCCCAACTACATGAATCTTAGCGTGAACGTAAGAAGTTCCATGCTGGATCAGACAAAGGGTCCATCTAGTCCAGCATTCTGTTCACACAATGGCCCAACAGCTGCCCAGGGGAAACCCACAACCAGGACATGAATGCAACACTTCCCTCCCACCATGTTCCCCAGCAAACTGGTATACATAGGCATACTGCCTCTGATACTGCAGGTAGCATAGAAGCATCAGGACTAGTAGCCATCAGGACTCCAGGAATTTGTCTAACCCCCTTTTAAAGCCATCCAAATTGGTGGCCATTACCATGTTCTTGTGGTAGTGAATTCCATAGTTTGACTATACGCTGTGTGAAGAGGTACTTCCTTTTATCTGTCCTGAATCTCCCAACAATCACTTTTGTGGGATGACCCCGGGTTCTAGTACTATGACAGAGGGAGAAAAATCTCTCCCTATCCACATTCTTCACTCTATACATAATTTTGTACACCTCTATCATGTCTCCCCTTGCCTGCCTTCTTTCCAAGTTCAACAATCCCAGCTGTTGTAACCTTCCTGCATAGGGGAGGTGCTCCAGTCCCTTGATCATCTTGGCCAGGTGTCCTTTTTTACAGAGAAGAGTCCTCTATTTCAAAGACTGCCAGAGGAATGTCGTCTGTTTGAAGGTGTTCTCTTCTTGAAGAGCTGTCCAATCCAAGTCCATTTTAAAGATAAAGAGCCATAAGAAAGGAGAGTAGCAGGGGCTTTGAAGTGGCCCATCAACAGCATCCAGATAGCAGACTGAACAGGCACACAGCTCACCTAGTTACGGTCTTTCCCACTATGGTAAGATGTATTGAATTTCTAATTAAATTATAGTTACTATTTCTAAATTTGCATCTATACCTATAAATTAGCCTAGCCGCCTTGAGAGCCATTTTTTTGGATGGAAAGGCAGGACAGAAAACAAACAAACAAATAAATAAATAAGCAAGCAAATCAGTGTCCCCTTTTGTCCTCTTTTTGCATTTTCTCTTTTGCGGCAATGTGTAAGTGTAACACTTTTCTTCAGGGTCTCTAAAGGGACTCACAGCAAAAGCCTTGTACAGGGACAATTAGCATATATCATTTTAATTTCTTAATTAAAAACAATAATAATGCACATGTAATAATTTTACATGTATAACAATTCATTTATCACCAAAACAATAAAACAGAGCACAGCCCTCCCAAAGTTCTGTCTTTCAGCTTGAGTCCACAACAAAAATATAAATAAAACTTTTCTCTGAAGCTTGATTTTTTTGCTGGCCAAAGAAAGAAAACAGTCTCTACTCAGTTCACTCCAGCTCTGCAGCAATCTTCTCAAAATGGACCAGGATCCAGCAACACAGGAACAACTTGTTAAACAGCCCTTTATACAATATAAAAGAACATAAACAAACAAGGAACACTCATAGTGTTTGTTTTTAAAAAAAACAACAACATGACTCTTAAAAACAAAGTTCAAAAGGAAGCCTCCCTACTAACCTGTCTCAAGGGTTCAGGGTCTTACAGAGAGGAGAAAGCAAGCTTCTTCTACACTGCATTTTGGTAACTGCCTAAAATGGTGGCCATTCCTTATCTCACTCCTTTACTGAGCATGTGCAGGAATATTCCCACTCATAATTCTTAAAGAAAAATATACCATTGGGTTACATTTTCCACTGCTAAACTACTGACGTCCTGACAGTTATTTAAAATTATAACTTCTAACTGGTTACACAAATGTACTCCGCTTCAGTCATTTGGAACAATACTGACATTGCATCACTACTAAATGAAGATCTTCATCTTGTGGAACAATAGCACAGTCTAGAACATAATCTTTGAATCTAGTGGGTTTGGCTCTAATTCTTTCTGTCCTGAGAGGTTCTAAAGACACTTCTGTAGGTAGCTGTAACATTGCTAAAGTTGCTTCACTTCCATTGGAGAGCTCTGATAAATCACCTGATTCATTCTGCAGTTGGCTTTCTGGAGAAAGCGAATATCTCTTAGGTTCAAACTCCTCTGCTAAGGGGTTTAGTTGTGAGGGAAACATAGGTTCAGTCTGTGATTCTTCCTCATCCTCTATTTGAATCACTACTTCATCAGCTTCCCTCTGTCTGGTTCTGCTGCTAACTGGACTTGAGGCCATGGGTATAATTTCTGAAGATTCATGAGCAGTAATAAAACTGCAGGGCCTCAGCATATCTCTGTGAAGTGTTCTTATAGGACCCTCTCCACTTTCTGCTTGTAATTTATAAACAGGTAGATCTCCCTCTAATTGTTCCAATATTATATGCACTACTGGTTCCCATCGATCAGCAAGCTTTTGTTTTTCTCTAAGACTAAAGTTGTGTACTAATACTCGATCACCAGGCTCCAAAACTGATGTAATCACTTTGGCATCCCATCTTTGTTTATTAGCCAGTTGATGCTTTGCAGCTTCTTTAGTAGCAAGATCATAGGCACACCACAGTCTTTGTCTTAAATTCTTTACATTCTGTTGGTGTGTCACCACACCATGTCCTTTTTCTTTAACTCCAAAACACAAATCAATAGTCAATAAAGGCCGTCTGCCAACATTAAATAATATGGGTACTCTTCAGTTGTGTCATGTCTAGTACAATTATAAGCACGCACCAGAGGCTTCTCACATTTCCTCCAGTTAATTTTCTTCTGATCTTCCAGTGTTCCCAACATGTTCACTAGGGTACAATTGAACCGTTCCAGCGTACCTCTGGGGTGATAGGTATCATGTGTGACTTCACTCCAGCGATTTGACGCAATTCTTTGAACCATTCAGATTCAAAAGTAGCACCTTGATCACTATGTATCCCCCTAGGAAACCCGTAATGACTGATAAAGTTGTCCCACAACACATTAGCAACTGTTCTGGCTGTCTGATCTTTAGTTGGATAAGCTTGTGCATATTTGGTAAAATGATCCGTTAACACTAACACATTTCTTACGCCTGCAGAGTCTGGCTCCAAAGTTAAAAAGTCAATACAAACTAATTCTAGTGGAGCAAAAGCCTGAATATTTACCAGCGGAGCTGCTGTTTCTACTTTAGCCTTCCTTTTGATACAGCGCTCACAAGTCTGACACTTCTTCTCTACATCACTAGTCATCCTAGGCCAATATAATCAGTCTCAAGCTAGATCTATAGTACTTTCAAATCCCATGTGGCCCATTTCATCATGTATTCCTTCTAGCGCTCTGGAGCGATAAGTATAAGGGATTAGCAGCTGTTCAATGGTCTTTCCTCTCTGCTTTACCTTCCTGTACAGGACTCTCTGAGAAAGGAAAAGTTTTGGCCACTCACATAGGTACAGTCTTGCCTTATACTCTTCTTTTTCTTCTTCTAGAGTAGGTTTACATCCAGTTTCCAAGAAAAGAATCGCATGAACAATATATCTGTCATGTCTCTGTAACTTCTTCCAATCTAATGGGCAAAATCGGCTGTCTAGCCACAAATGCAGGGCAGGAGAAGCATGGAGGGAATGATCCCCTCTGCGCTTCTCCTGCCCTGCATTGGATAGACAGTCGCCTCCAAGTTCGGAGGCGGCCGCCTATCTCCATAGGATTGTGCCCTAAAGGGACTCACAGCAAAGGCCTTGTACAGGGACAATTAACAGATATCATTTTAGTTTCTTAATTAAAACAGTAATAATGCACATGTAATAATTTTACATGCATAACAATTCATTTATCACCAAAACAATAAAACAGAGCACAGCCCCCCAAAGTTCTGTCTTTCAGCTTGAGTCCACAACAAAAATATAAACAAAACTTCTCTCTGAAGCTTGATTTTTCTGCTGGCCGAAGAAAGAAAACAGTCTCTACTCAGTTCACTCCAGCTCAGCAGCAATCTTCTCAAAATGGACCAGGATCCAGCAAGATAGGAACAACTTGTTAAACAGCCCTTTATACAATATAAAAGAACATAAACAAACAAGGAACACTCATAGTGTTTGTAAAAAAAATTTTAAAAGACTCTTAAAAAAAAAAAGTTCAAAAGGAAGCCTCCCTACTAATCTGTCTCAAGGGTTCAGGGTTTTACAGAGAGAAGAAAGCAAGCTTCTACCACACTGCATTTTGGTAACTGCCTAAAATGGTGGCCACTCCCTATCTCACTCCTTTACTGAGCATGTGCAGGAATATTCCCATTCATAATTCTTAAAGAAAACTATACCAGTGGGTTACATAAGCAGCCACCCTGCCTCGCAAGCACATAGGGAACTGCCAATGTGTGAAGACAGGACTTTCTGGTGTGATCCTCAGGACTATACCAGTTGGTCTGGCCAGCCTACATGAGGTCTAAGGTACCTTCCACATCTCTCATTCTTTAGGTGGCTTAGCAGAGTCTGGGTACCAAGCAGAACACGGCGTTTAACTACAGAATGCCTAGGCTTTGCTCATGTGGCCATGCTTGTCTAAAAGGTCCCTGGAGTTAGCCATCCACTTCTAGCAAGATAGATGCAGGTTCAAAGGAAGTAACATGCATAGCAGACATGTAATTGCATACTTGCACTGGTTCACATAGGAAGCAGGTGAAAGCCATTGAAATGACACCATCTTTGTCTATATAGAGAAAGAATTAAAACAAGCATAACAGGAAAGCAGGCAAATGTGATTGACCAGATGGCCTCTGCTTGCATGCACTGAAGAGACGCCACAGTATATTCTATTTTTCTGTCTCTTTCTTTGTAATCTAGGACAAGCACTTTTTCTTATGAGTTACATTGTTACTGGAGGTTTTTGAGGTGCTATTGGTGTCTGAAAAGATTTCCTTCACTCTGCCAAAAATAAAATCAATGCTGTACTTGATAGAAAGACCCCAATGTTGGAACGCACACACAAATTCCTTCTCAGAACTTTTCTCCCTTTAAAAAAAAAATCTCCCTTTTAATACAAGTCAGGAATCCACTGAGTGTTCTTTAAGTCTATACTCCAAACATTTCAAAATAGCACAAAAGGTATGACAAGATGAAAGAAATTGTCCACAAATAGACAGCTAGACAACTAGTTAGCAGCTGTCTGCTTTTCTTCAGGAGGAAGGGGAGGGAAAGGTTTATTTTTTCATTTGTGAAGGAGCTGACTGCAGATTCTCATGTGCTGGCATGAATCCAACTCTCTTTGGAGTAAGAAAAAAAGTATATCTACTTATGAGTCCATGTGGAACCTTGAACTTGTAAATGCATGGCCTTTACAGAGCAGCATACATAGTCCAATTGCAATGATATAAAATGGTACTGTTCATTTTTCCTCTTTTGTAGTCTAAGGATTGCAGTTTAATCAGGTTTCTGTGTTTCATCAGGGCAGAGCATTCCTTAAGCAATACAGCAGGTTTCTGTCTTTTCTTTTTTAATGTAGAAATGATGTCAGGACATGGCTTTAAAGGGCAATCCTTTCCACAAATTTCACCTACTGGGCAGGATACGATTGCTCCTAAAGTTCCTTGTGCATGGAGAGCTCAACACTACACAGGTGGAAAAAAATATTATACTGGCTTAGCAGTATCCTTGCACAGGTGGGAGACCACCATTGGTGCAACCATTACTCTGGCAGGACAATTCCTGCACAAGAAGTGAAACCCAGCAAGGCATAGTTGAAGGCATAGCAGCAGAGGAACCTGCTTTAGTCATAATCCTATGCTAGGAGTGGGCAACTTGTGACCCTCCAGATGTTTTTGCCTACAGAAAATGTGTTGGAGGACCTCCCCTATGCAGAAAGATTACAATTTTGCTTTACTAAAAAAGGCAGGCAAGGGGGGATATACATACATAGAAGTGTATAAAATTATGCATGGTGTGGAGAAATACTAGAACCTGGGCTCAGCCAATGAAACTGAATGGTAGGAGATTTAGGACAAATACAAGGAAGTCCTTCACACAGCACACAGTCAAAGTATGGAATTTGCTACCACAAAATGTAGTGATGGTCACCAGCTTGGACGACTTTAAAGGGGGATAAGACAATTAACAGAGGATAATCCATGGCTACTAACCATGCTGCGTATGCATTACCTCCAGTATCAGAGGCAGTATGCCTCTCAATTCCAGTTGCTAGGGACACATGCAGGAGAGTGCTACTGCACTCATGTCCTACTTGTGGGTTTCCCACATGTATCTGGTTGGCCAATGTGGGAACAGAATGCTGGACTAAATAGGCATTTCATAAAATCATAGAACAGTAGGGTTCGAAGGGGCCTATAAGACCCTCAAGTCCAATTTGGTCTGATCCAGCATGGGTCTTCTTACGGTGTTAGGTTATTCCAATTATTGAAGTTGCTATGACAGTACCATAGTAATTATTGCACAATTGCCTTCTGCAGAGACTACCTGCTGGTGCTCCATAGGAATAGCCGACCACCTGTTTTGATCCATCCTGAGAAACTCTGAGTAAAGGGAAGGCACCCACTAACACCAATGGTTTCTCTTTCAAGGGCTATCATCAGTGCTGATCACAGGGTGGCTGGGTGGCCTCTTTAACAGAGGACTGTCTTCTATTTGAAGTTGTTCCCTATTTGAAAGGCTGTTCTGTCTAATCCCAGTTTATAGATTAAGTATCATAGGAACTGTTGCCCATCAACACTTAGCACCTGGACAGCAGGTTAAACAAAAAGGTACATAGATCACCTGGGCTAGATCTGCACTAGTGTTTTATAGCGGTATTGAAGTACACCGATAACTGTTGGGGCACATTACATATTGTTTATACCGCTATCATAGTGTTATTTCCTGCTTTTTATCCCACATTATCCAAAATACCGCAACAAATGTCACTGCATGTCCTACGAGGTATAAATGCGCAAGAGGGATACAGCATCACCGTGATGGGATCGTAATGATATGACACAAGGTGTAGATCTGGCCCTGGACACAGTCCTCTGCAGTATTGTGAGATGTGCTCTATTTCTATTTAAACTGTAATAATTATTTCTAAATGTGCATCTAGACATATAAATTAGCATATGCACATGTTACCCTAATCACTGTCCTCTTTTTCGATTATGCATTTCCTCTTTTTTGGTCATTTGCAAGTGTCCACCCTAATGGCCACTCAGTTTCTTCTACTCAGTTCATGCACATACAAAACCGCACCTCTCTCAAGGGACCTCACTTTACTCCATTTGCTGATTCTCTCTGAGAACATCCAAATTGCACCATATCAAATTTGCTTATCCCCCACCCCCTATAACAAGGGATGCAAAAAGTGTGTCTCGTGGACCATTTCTGGTGGCCTGTCAGAACCCACCCCTGCATTTGCTGGCACTGTGGCACTTTCTATCCCTTCCTTATCCCTGATCAATCATCAGAGACCAGAGATAAATGAAGGATTCCCTTGCTAGCACTAATGCTAGCAAGGGAATCCCTTCCCTTAACTCTGATGAGAGATCAGAGATAGAAGGGGAGAAGACTGCACCCCTTTTCCTTCCCCAGAGACTCCTAAGCAGCCCAGGTCACTGTGTGACCCTCCTCCATGTGTGTGGGGAGCGGGGTGGATGGGTCCAGTGTGTGTGTGTGTGTGTGTGTGTGTGTGTCTCTTCCCTCATCCCTGTGTTTGCGTGTCCAGTGTGCATGTGTGTTTGTGTTTGCATGCATGCATTTGCATGTGAGCACTTGTGGTCCCCAGACACACGCCCACATACCTGCAAAACCAGATTTGGCCTTTGGGGCCAAAAAGGTTGTGCACCCCTTCCTTATAACAAATAACTATTTAGTATCATTTTAGCGAGGATTTAAAAAAAAAAAACATAACATGAGAGATCAATTCAAAGTACAAGCTAAGTTTGCCCAACTCAATTAAGCAACAATAATTAAAAGATAAACAAACAAAAACCAGCATTCCAAGTCATTAGCTGAGATCGCTAACATCATGCCAACTTAAATGCAGTGTTTAGAAGGGCTCAGGAAAGTGCTGTCAGAAAGGTACGTTCCTCATTTGTGTGGGAGCTGTGAAAAAGTGCAGGGCTTCTGGTGTCATATTTTTGAATACAATTAATGATATTGTGGATTATCTAAAGGGGACATCCATACTTCAGACTTAAACTGGTTGAATACATTTCCTGTTCTTAAAGTCGCTGGGAACTGCAGTTTTTTAAGTGAGGAGTTAGGGATTGCTAACAGAATTCTCAGCTCCTGACCTAATCAAACCAACATTCTTAGGAGTGTTTGGGGAAGGCATGACAGTTCAAGTAGTCTAAAACTGATATACGTTTGCACTGTAGAAATGGATTAAGTTCTGAAACAAATTCAGAAGAAATAAGCTTGACTTTTAAGTTACCAATATGCCCAGTATATGGAAAACATCTCAATTTCTTCTTTTCGTCTTTATTTACATTATATATAAAGTTCTTTGTGTTTCCCTCAAATAGTCAATAGTAAACCCTGTGTTGTCTCCACCCCCACCTACTTGTTCAAACACCTACTATTATTATTTTTTCTGAACTGTTTCACAGACATATTCTTACATTCAGTGGCACTGAAATGTTATATTTTGATGCTCTGGCGTGTATAATCAAAGTATTGTTAGCCAATGCACCATTAGCCATTCACGTTGTCTCTTGAAATACATGTTTTTGGCCTATAGGCAGATTACAGCATTGGCTGAGACTGACTAACAAAAGACATAGATAACAACGATGCATGCAACTCATTTGCATTAAGAAGAGAAGCTATAGAATTACTGGAGTGCTCTTGGATGTTAGAAATTCAGCTCTACTATAATATTGAATGTTCTCGATGGAGCAGTGTTCACCCACAGTATAGCAAATGAAATGTTATGAAGGGCCACATGAAGCAATGTTTCATCTAAAATACTTTGTGCATGCCAAGGTAGCCGGAGGGATAAAATTATACATTGCTTCAGCAAGCTATCTTTTACCCAAGCATGTTTAGAACCAAACTACCTTTTTCCCCCAAGCCATACTTTTACCCAGGTATAAATTGCAATGGGTACAAACTACAAAACTGTACTGCTTTAGGAGGAAAAAGAGGCAATCATAACAAATTATACTTTTCCAAAGTTATCATCATCTTGCTCCGTCTCTGTCAAATTGTTCTTCAGACACAGCAGTCTGCAAAGCCACCTGATTCTCCTTTCATACACACACACACACACACACACACACCTATTTCTCTTTGTGCTACTTCTACCTTTGGGATAACAACTTGCACTTTTGCATACCTCGGGTGTTTCAAGGCCTGCAAAGATTAATGGCGGTGTTTAGACTTCTTCATTATCATGTTAGTTCTGATCGCACCCTAGTTATGAACAAAGTATTCAATAATTGCTTCATTTAATTATGAGTGAGGAATATATGCCTAGATAATCTAGCAAATTCAATATGCATTCTGTAAGCCGATAAGTCAGGCATGGGAAACCTCAGGCCTAGGGCCAAATCTGGCCCTCCTGGGGTCCCAATCCAGCCCTCTGGGGTTCTCTAGATGGCCACACTCCCTGTCCTTGGCCCCACAGCCTTTCCCCCAACCACCAATCATTTGGTGGTTTCTAGACTTCTGTGCAGGTATTTAAAACATTGAAATACCTTTGCTTGGTTCCTGGCAGTAAGAGCTCAAAGCTACAATAGGCTGACTTTTTAATATTTCTGGCCCCACCCCTTTTGGTTTTGGCCCCGCCCACCACTGGAAAACAGCCCCTGAAAACATCACTGAAATGGAACTTGGCCCTTGGGCTGAAAGACATTTCCCACCCCTGCTATCGGTACACATTCCTGACTGCCAGCCCCATGGCTGTTTCCAGTGTGCAAAGAGGACCTTTCATATCCCAAAATTCCATCCCATGCTAGCCTCTGTTCAGAGGCAATCACTTGTTTTGTCCACCAACCTCAAGGTTGCTTTATGGGTACTGACTGTGTACCACTTTGTCAGCTACCATTGCTAATCCTCTCTCCATTTGAAGCTGCTTGAGTCAGTCAGTATGACTCTGGTGCCTTGGAGCATAATTATGAGGGTATAATTATGAGGTTACTGTAAACATGATAGCTAGTCAAAGAGGCCAAATGTCCAAGGGGGGAAATGTACACACCAAAGACATTTGGAGAGGGACACTGTATATAGGTTGCTGTGCTAAGCCTCTGAGCCAAGGTGGGAGACTTGGAGTGCTTGATTTTAAAGGACAACATAGATATAGTGTACTAATGGAAACTTGGTGGAATGGAGAGAACCGGTGGGATGCAGCCATCTCTGGATACAAGCTCTATAGGAAGGACAGGAAAGGGCATGCTAAGAGTGCTGTCACTCTGTACATCAAAAAGGGTATAGTGTCAAACAAACTAGAAACCTTCAAAGGGACAGACTCCTCCAGAAAATTCCCATGGGTGACAATACCAGGCCCCCAAAGTAATTTAGTAGTGGGGACATGACCAAAATGCTCTGGGGTTATTTTGAGACAGAGAGTGAAACCAGGGAAGCATCCAAAGGAGAAAGGGTTGCAGTAATGGGTAACTTCAATTACCCATTACTTATCCATAGACTGGATAAATGCATGTCCCATTCAGAACAAAGAGGTAACAATTCCCGATCCCCTAAATGACTGTGCCCTAGAACATTTGGTTATGGAGGTAGCCAGAGGGGAGGCAGCCCTGGATTTAATCCTAAGAGATGCCCAGGATCTAGTGTGTGATCTGGGTGTTGCGGACCTGAATAGAAACAGTGACCACAGAGCTATCAAACTTAATTTACATATCAGTGGATAATTACCAAGGCAGTCCAACACACTTGCATTTCAAAAGAGGAAACCTCTCTAAAATGAGGGGACTGGTGAAAAGGAACTTGAAAGGGAAAGTCAAGAAAGACTCATCTCTCCAGAATGCTCAAAATCACAGGAATCAAAGGTCAGCTAAAATGTATACCACAGCTGAGGAAAGGTAGCATGAAGTCCAAGAGGTCACCAGGATCGTTAATAAGCAGGGTCAAAGAAGCTACTAGAGAAAAGAAGGCTTCTTTCAGGAAATGGAAGTCTTGCCCAAATGAGACAACAAAAAAAGGCACATATATTTGCACAAAGGAAATGAAAGCAGACAATAGGGATGCATCTGGCTGGCCATTTTAGGAACAGATCCAGCACAGTTCTTCTTATGTTGTTGCGTTCTTATGAGTTTTCAGTTCCTTAGCTATCGTAAATAAGAAAAAAAAAACATTTGGGGGACAAATGTACAAAATGTGCCATTTTTAATTCCCAACCCTCACCCCACCCCTTGTAACCAAGACATTGTCATCTAGCTCTGTACCAAATTTTACATTTCTAGATTGGGATGAAGTTCCCTCTTTGTGAAATGGAGTCAGCCAGTTACATATTTCTTCACATAGTACATATAAACATAATGATACACAGACACTGATGTATTTTATGTTCTACAAGCATAGATGCATGTTCCTAGTTGCTACTAAAAAGTCCACCCTGCCACAATCCAGGCCTGATTCAATTGTGTGAAAGGGAAACCAAACCTCCACAGCCCAAGCTTCCATCCAACAGTTTGCTCTGTTTTAGAGTGCTCCGTATATGCAGAGGGAAAAGTTTTTGATTTTGTGTTTTTGGTTTTTTCAGGTTAACACGTTGCTTTCCAAATTTTCTCCTACATGATCTTAGTTGTTCTGTTCCAAGAGAACTCACTGTGACTTTTCAATGAACTCTTTAAAAAAATATTCCATTACAAAGGGAGCATGTTATTTCTCTCTTAATATTATACAGCAGAGCCATTGTGGGCAAGTTTGATCCTGTTTTTATTTGAGTCAAGTCAAGGCCTGCTTTCATGGATCATTTGCACAATGGTCTGGAGTGGAGTGTGAGGTGAGCCGAGAGAACCAGAATAAAGATTTATCAGAAAAGGAAAGGAATTGGGGTTGGGGGGGGTGGAGGTGCTTTTATATCTTAATTCTGTGCCCAGGTCTATCAAAGAAGCTTCTACAAAAATGCAATTCAGCTGGAGACTACTAGGACATAAGAAATAAAGAATTTCCTTTTGCTATAGCTGTGACAAGCTGCCCCTATTGTTCTCCATAAGAGGGATAAATCTTTTCTATAGTCCACGTCTTCCTATTTCAATTCAAAACTGAAGAGAAGTAGCAATCTTTGAGATATACCAGCAAATGAAATTGTACAATCCAAACAGTTCAGAAGCTGGGAGACAACACTTTCAAATACTGAGGATCATCTGAGAAAGTTCTGAGAGCACTTGAAGTAAATGGGAATGTTTATTTCAGTTCTAATCTGCCACACAGTTCAGATTGAGATCAGGACAGTCATAGGACTGAGGTCTGGAATGGATGCTAACATATCGCTCGTGGGAAACTATGGTTGCAGATTAGAAGCCAGCATCAAGAACATAGACTGGTTCCGCCTCCTTCATTGTTCACTTTAAGGAGCGAATGCTGCCAACTAGGGCTTTAATATGTAGATGCATTGAAATTACAACGTGACCTATTCCTTGGGGAAAGTAACGTTAAAAATTCCATGATGGAATCTGTGCAGACTGTCACCAGCCTGATGATGGAGTCTTCTTCGTTGATGGGATCTGAAGCAGGGAAGGAGTTAACTTGTTTGTTGGACCTGTGCTATACCAACATTGCTTTGGTAGAGCTTTTGTCTCAGTCAAGGGAGACAGCCTTTGGACTTGGAGAGGAAACAGCAACACCTGGGATCAAGGAACACCTGATTGGCTGCAGAAGCGCTCAGGGCTACTTCCTCTTAGGTTGATTTAGGAAGGCCAGGTGGGACTTTTGATGGAACAGGCAGCAAGCCAGATAAGAGGGTACACAGACACAGACAGAAGGAGGATATGATCAGGAGAAGGGTAGAGCCACATGGACAGGGAGCTTGCAGGCATGAAATGTTGAGAAAAGGCAGACTTCCCCAAATCTCAGGAAGCTGCTGTTGCTGCTCCAAGGACTGATAATGACAGTTAAATGTAAAGCTCAATACACCTGCTGCTGAATATGTTTCATCAGTTGGGTGACCACAAGCTTTGTTTAACAGCTGGCCTGCCTTCAGTGGACTTCTGCTGACATCATTACATGGTTGAGGTAGAATGACCAGATATAAAGAAGGACAAGGCTCCTCTGCCTTTAATGGTTTTGTGAATAATGTATTTGGGCAGGTGCCATTTCTTGCTTTTCTCACCCCTCTATGATATCTGGTGAAATTCCCTGTTTTGCACAACTATAAAATACAACTGTTTCTTCTTTATGTTCTGGTCACCCTAATAAAGAAGTCATTGGTTCTAGTAACCAGAGATACCACTTTTTTCCTGACAGGGCTCCTGGGTCTTTTAATGGCTACATGGTAGGCAGAAATTCAGGAGGTGATGCTTTTCTAGCATGGGGTAAGGAAATGAGTAACCCTGGTAGTAGCACCCTGTCAAATTCCCTCATGACAGTGACTTCTTGAGAAGACAATCTAGATGCTGTTTACTGAATGGTTTTCTCTTATCAAGGCCCCAGCCAGCTTTCTGCACTTCAAGAGAGGAAACCTGATCTTCCATTGGTTTATTTGAAGCCCTACCTGGAATTGTGGTAGCCACTAAGAAATGAATGAAAATGTGTGGTTTCCTCATAATCCCCAGAAACATCTATAACACTTTTACGAAGTATATATGTGTATTTTAGTGTCTGAGGGAGCAATCCTATGGCCGCTAGTCAGCAGCTAGACGGCCATAGGATATGTGGTTATCCGGGAACCAACCTCGGAGCCCACGCTCCGAGGTAGGTTCCCAGAGAACTGACCTTCCCCGCCCCCTTCCACACTGCCTCGCAGGCAGCGCAGGATGGCCCCGTGCTCCATGCTCGCAAGAGAAGTGTGGAGCAGCCAAAACAGGGCATTCCAGGGCAGAGAAGGTGGAAATGCCGGTACAACACATCCTATGTGTCGTTCCAACAGCCTCCTCCCCCACTTGGCCTTCTGGCAGCTAGACAGCCAAAATCGGGCTGCAAATGCAAGGCTGGAGAAGTGCAGAGAGAACAATCCCTTCTGTGCTTCTCCTGCTCTGCATTGGATAGGTGGTCACCTCTGAGTTCAGAGCTAGCTGCCTATCTCCATAAGATTGCGCCCTAAGAATTGTTAACATCGGACATATATCATTTGAACAAGAATTGTTATTTTTAAAGTTATTTATTTATACTGAACATTTCCCCTAAATAAATGACTTTGATAAGATAGGGGCAACTACCATTAAGCACACTGTCATGTTCACAGTCATAATAGCTAAAAAAAGGGAGTTTTTCACAATTTTGTGATAAATCCTTCCTGAGCCATGGTGAAGTTTAGCTGAATTGAGTTTAAAGTACTACCACTTTTGGTTGCCACTGACTTTTATTTTTAAAAACCAGAAATATTCCTACATATAGGAAATTATCCTATGTGTCCTTTAAAAGGTCTCATTCCTCAAGTGGAAGCTATGGGTTGGATCCAGATTTAAGCTGAATCAACTGTGCCAGTGGAACTGGACCTCCTTGCCCTCTCCTGCCCATGGCAGCCCCTCCAATCCCCCGAAAATTATGCAAAGATTAGGAGCCCTGCTGAATGAGATGAGTTGTGGTGTGGGGAGGAGGCAGATCCTCAAGAATTGGGTGAAGGAAACTTCAGCTAGTGGAGCCCTTCCTCTCATCTCAACAATGTTACAAATTAAGCTTTTGTTACCCCACAAAATTAATGAGTGAGCGAAGTTAGTTGCTCAGGTGGGGTGGTACAACTACTGACTGTCCTTATTAGAAGAGAGCTGTGATAAACCACTACATGTGACAATGAAAGTCAAATGCCTGTATCCAAAGCTCACTGATTTTTTTAAGTGTTTGGCTTAAGTATCTGGCCTTGAATTTGCCAAACTCATCCTGAACCACTTCCCTGACAAGTCCTCAGAAACAATACTACTTGGCAGCAGGACTCTTAATTTTTTGTGTGAACATCTTAAGAGAACAGCACGTAGCTCTCAAAGCTGAAGACCAAACACTGCTGTTTAAAACAGATTTTGGCAGAGATTCCTTAGGGTGAATGTAATCAGGAGAGGCAGATTAAAAATTCAGCGTAAAGAAGGTGGCAGGCTGCTGCGAGACTGCTTCTGGAGAAAAGAAGAAATGATCCCGAGCATTATTCTTTTGTCCTCTTAGAAGAAAACAAGGCAAGAAGAGGCCTCCTTGGCTGTATGGACAGATATTCTTCAGCTGGAAATGGGAAAACGAAGATAAGGGAGGAAATTAAAACACAGACTGAAGAAAGAATGTAGCATCACGTGCATATTCTGGTCAGCAGTAGGGAATGGACGAATCTGTCAGTCTTGGACTCTCCAAGGTTGTCGGTTTTATGAAGTCAAGCTCATTCCATCCTCTTTTTGCATTGTAATTTTTTAAAAAATGTGTACAGAAATTTGTTCACATTTTCTGTGATGCACGTATTAATGCATGCATTTTTGTGTGCATATTTGGACATATGCACCTACTGAATAAATTGTGCTTGTATGCATTATGGAAATATACCATTTTATCTTTGTGCATTTTTCAAATATGCACACGTTGCCAAAGACTTTTCTTTCTTTCTTTTTGCAAGTTCGGAAATGTATAGAGTTTAAGCCACAATTTGATCTGGGTCTATGTTTGCACATAGAAGTGTGCTGGAGGACTTCTTTTAAAAATATTTGAAGATTGCCTGAGTGATGAGAATGTCTTCCCTTAAAGTAGCAAACAGTCCCTTAAAGTAGCAAACAGTATTTAAAATTTATGTTAAGTAAAATAAAAAAATAGAGTATCCTCAGTCTGTGGCCTCCCTCTTCAGAGGAAGTGTGTGGGTATTGCTCTTAACTAGTTCCCCCCAGGAACACACAATATTGGTCCGTATCTCACAGCACTTTTTATACTATTACAGAAAAGAGGGTGTGTGGGCTCTGCTCACCAGTCCCTCTGCCACAACACCTTTCACCTCTGATTAACCTTGGTTTCCCTTCCATATGGTTGAATCCCATACTACAGTAGTCATGCCTAATCTGCTAACCATACACGACAGGTGCATCTCACAGAAAGTTCGCATACAGGCCTCTCTGGACTTTAGGGAGGTACAGTGTTTAACATCCCATGTGATCCACTTGTCCCATGCAGTTACTTGATTAAGGGTGCAATCCTATGCATGTTTGGACAGAAAAAATTCCTACAACTCCCGGCATTCCCCAGCCAGCTGGAGTTGTAGGACTTTTTTCTGTCCAAACATGCATAGGATTGTGCCCTAAGACATTACCACTGTAGTGTGGGATCCAGCCCCAGGTAAGAGGCAACCAGGTGGGGTCCATTCAGGGTCCACTTGGAGAAGAGATGTTAGTGTACCTCTCTATGGAATTCCCTGCCATGTGATGTCAGGTAGGTGCCAATGTTTTATTCTGGCATCTTCTAAAGCCATTTTTATTTCAACAGGCTTTTCCTGAATAACCAGCCACAGTTTGACAAGTAAAACAATTTTAAATATTTTTATTTTATTTTTTGTATTTGATTCTTTTTTCTTTACTGTTCACTGCTCAGGAATCTTGTTTTAGATATAGAGCGGTTTGTAAATTTTATTAAAACAAAAAACACCACATCACAGATATTTTTATTATATTTTTAATTCAGCCAATAACAGACATTTTCCAGATGGATTACCAAAAGCGAATAGAATAGAACAGGGCATATATTAACACATATATTGTCCCTAGATTAATATTAACAAATTAATTATCCCTAGGTTGGCAATGGCTGGATTTAGTCCAGAGCCACCCAGTTTTTCACTTTTAAAATTAGTTAAAGACATTGTATTATGAATGGTTTCTGACCTGTAGGTCTTAATAATGCTCCTGAGTAGCAGAAGCCACTGTCTGTCAGCACTGAAGGTAAGGGCAGGAATCCGCCCACCCTCCCACCATTGCCATACTGCGGACACTGCTGCTTTAGAGTAAGGGCTTCTTCACAGGGAGCTTTTATCCTGCTATTGAGACTGGTTACACACAGAAGTGTGCAGGTCCTTTAGACAACAACATTAACCTCCAGGGCATCTCCCACATTAAATGACCTTTATTCCGTTTTTTAAAAGATCGGAGATAGCGAGCTATCAAATTACAGAGCTTGAGTTCCGTCCATGAAAAGAGGAAAAGCTGCAATAAGAGGAGCTAGACCATAGCACCACCTAGTGGCTGTATAATGAATCATATGGAAGACTCAGATAAGGCGGGAAGGGAGGGGGAGCCCATGTAAAGGGAGCCCATCATGACCCTGCATTTAAAATGGAAGCAGAAAGGCCCGTTTTAAATGCGGGATTTTAGGCTGGTGTAGAGATGCTCTAAGACAATTAGCCTTATTATAGCCTTGATTGTACAGCATGTGTACAGGACCAAATTAAAGTACAGGACCCCTGTGATGACCTCTATTCTGGGGCCTACAAGTCTCTGAAATATCTCATATGCAGGAAGAAATGCACACCTTCAGCCATACACTTCATCCATCACTCCCATCGAACTAATTCCCTCCTCCACCACCACCCCCATGTAGCTTATATTCCAAACTGCATGATGACCAAGCTTTCAGCAGCATCTTACATTTTCTTATAGTATTTTATTTTACATTTTCCTATTGCTGGGAATTTGAAGCCGGACTCCTCAGTTTTGTGATGAAGGAGCAGCAACTACATACCAGTCCGTACTGAATAATTTTAAAAGAGCCCAAAGCAGGGATCACAGTGGGGAAATGCCCGTATGGATGCAAGTTTGTAAAGCATGTCACAAGTCTACAGCTTGCCATGGACGTGTACAGCAGCCTAACATCTTTAACAGCAGCCTAACATCTAAAAATTAAGGAAATGCCCATATAAACAGTGTCCCTATGACATAAATGCCATAACAGTTAATCATTCAGTCAATCAATTACATTAATCGTATCCTAACTGTGTTATAATAGGCATACTTTGTCATTTAAGCCCCTGTAGTGATCTGAGGGCATTATTTCTGAGAGTGAAAATTCTATACTTGAGACCCGCTGGCTGAGGGGCAATAGCTTTTGGCTGAAGCCCCACTATGCAAGCAGAACGCTGGATATGCCACAAAAAGCACTTTGCAGTGAGCGCAGAAATGCTCTGGAAACCAGTACAGATTAAACAGGATGGAAGTAATATGCTCAGAGTGTGAAGGTTTTCCTGGTGCAGCGATAAGTGTTGGAGGAGCAACCTTAAATTTTAGATGTTAGGCTGCTGTTAAAGATGTTAGGCTGCTGTACACGTTCATGGCAAGCTGTAGACTTGTGACATGCTTCACAAACTTGCATCCATTCCATCTCTTTAGTTCACAGCCACAATTCATTTGCTGTTTCCCCCAAGTGAGCATTTGGCCTGTGGGAATTGGGCCTACTAACAGAGCCGGAGCACTGACAGACCAGCTTGTCCAAACTTATGCCTTGTTCTGGGCTTCCCGAGAATTGAAATCTGCTATCTGAACTGTGCCAGATATTTCTCTTGCTCTTTTTTTTTTTTCATTTTCAGAGAAAGAAAAAAACCAAACAAGGATTTGAATCCAGTAAACAAGGATGTGAGTCAGTCTGTGTCTGTGATCACACAGATTGAATCACATCCTCCATAAGGTCACCAGCAGTGGTGAGGCAGCAGTACAGGAAATGGCGGTGGACTTGTATGCAAATCCCCGGCTCCTCCTGCATGGACTGTAGCACCAAGTGATGACTTGTATCTGTGAATGGGCCATCACAGATTAATCAACAGAGGAAGAACTTGCACATGATTTTAATGTCAATATTTCCAGCGAAAAGAATTCACACGTTTGGCTGAGAGCCATCAAATTTTGGGTAATCAAGGGAGGAGAGATCAAATGATGTAACATCCATGTGTGAACCAACCCATTGACTGATCTATAAACAACGAAATATGTTCATTTCTAGACCCAAGTGCCAGAATGACAGGACGTGCCTCTATAATCCTGACCTTTGGACCTTCTGACTGTATAGGATTTGCCTTTTCATCAATGCATATGCTACCCTAGGGTACAGGAGCCACTCCTCTACGGTCTACTCCCTTGCCACACTGGCAATATCAGAAGAAAGTAACTAACTATACTGGCAAGATTTCTTAATATACCAGCATCATCAGCCACATTGGGGAGGTATGACACTGGCATAGAAAGGAACCACATATTTTCAGTGAATCCACTGGTTACTCTCTATAGATGTTACAGGCAAGCAGCTCCCATGCCACTTTGATCATGTAAAACCCACAGAACATTAGGAGGGCTGACCCAAGACATTTTGCAGCCTGAGGCAAAGGACAAGATGGTGCCTTTCCCCATTCCATGTACAAAAGCCAACCAGACTGGCGGTTGAATCTTAGTTTTGTACTGGCAACATTGTCTTGCACTGCACCTGAAGAGAGCAGGCACAGGGCAGTCTCCATGGCACACACAGCTCTGCCCGCCAACATCTTGCCCCCCAGATCTGCCACCTGAGGCAGCTGCCTCACTCTGCCTAATGGTAGGGCCGGCCCTGAACACTGGTCTTCAAATAACAGGTTGGGAACAACAAATGGGTTGCACCCCAACCTAAGGTGGGTCACAGCACAACCACAAAATGTGTGTTGTTGTTTAGTTCTTTTTCTTCTTTTTTTAAGAGAGAGAGAGAAATTAGATTCAAAGGAGGACTGGTCTTCTGCACCTCTCTGTAGAAGAAAGAATTTCGGCAGGTGTAGCTTTTCTCTCATATGCAAATATTAAAAGAAGGAGCCCTGCCCCCCACCCCCAGTGCATCTGGTTAACCTAGACAGGAGAAGTAGGAAGATGGCAGGCCATGTATAGTTAAAATATTAAAAATATTAAAAATGGCTCCCATGTTGCAGATTTTAATTAAAGGTGGAACCCGAGTCTGAAAAGTTTGAAGACCAATACTGTAGAGCACTAAATATCATTCTCTTAGTTGTGGTGCCTTCATAACAGTGATGTGCAATGGCTAGAGCACCAGCTGTTCCTATTTTATAGGTGGGGAACAAAGGCTGAAAAGTCAATGACTTACCTACAGTCTACCAGAGATTGCATGGAAACAAATTGGACAGGAGGCCACTTTATCTCCAGGTGGCACTAGATGTTACCTGAGCAAATGTAAGATCCCAATCCAAGTCATGGTTGGAAGGCATTTGAGGCAGCTTGCTGAAGCTCAGCAGGTGTGGTGTCAGTACTTGGAGGGGAGTCCAGCTGGGAATGGCCACGGTGGAAGAAAGGTGGGATAAAAATGTAATAAATAAATAAATGGAATGTGGAGATAGGGGACACCTGCAGAGGAGGGGGGCATCTTCTGATTTTCACTTGGCAACATGCTGCTGAGGCTCAATTCTGGCTGATATGAGGATTTAAAGGGGTGAGGATTAAGAATGAACAGGGTGTGTGCTGGGGAGTTAAAAATCCTTTCTCACCAACCTCTTCTCCCCTGGAAGCCCCCGTATTATCCTTACAAGGCTTCTCTTTTAACATCTGTCCCTGCCCTCTGTCTTGGTAGATTATGCAGGTATTTCAGTGGCTCATACTTTAAGACTACTTTATATTCTAGCTTGAAAAGGCCACAGGAAATTTACAACAGGTTCTGAGCTTGGAGTATGACCCCAAGACACTTTACACATTCCATTTCCTAATCACCCCCCCTCACACACACAAAAAAATATTAGAATTCAAAGTAGAATTGCTGAGTTGTAAGTTGGAGACCCTGTCAGTCCCTTGAAAGGGTGCAATCCTATGCCCCCCATAGATGGCATTTGAGGGGCCCTAGGATGCAGGGGGTTTCTCCCTCCAAGGCTGTAACCCAGGGCTGGGGGACCCCTTTCAGCCCAAGGGCCAAATTCAATTTCAGAGAAGCTCTTGGGGGCCACATTCCAGTAGTGGACGGAGTCAAAGGCAAAAGGGGTGAGGTCACAAATACAAAAAATGCCAGCATATTATAGCTGAAGGGTGCAGTCCTATGCATGTTTAGACAGAATAAAAGGCTGGCTGGGGCATGCCGGGAGTTGTGGGACTTTCTTCTGTCTTAGGAGAGGCATCTCAACCTTTTAGAATGGGGGGGAATGCACAAAAATATGTGTTTTAGTGTCATAGGCCACCTTGGGAGGACTCCTGCCCTGAAAGGTGGCCAAAAAATATTTTAAATAAATAATAAATCATGAGAGAATATGTGAAGACCTGTGGTGGAAGACATACTGGGGCTGTAGCACAACATGCTAACCCACATTCAGTGGTTGAATGTGGATCTTTGCTGAACTGTGGGTTGTTTGTTGAACCGTGGGTTAGTCTGTTGTCTGAACCCAGGACATTTTCCACAGGGTGGCTTGTTAACTATGTAGTGTGGCTTGTTAACCACCCTGAGCAACCCAACAACAAACCACGGGTACTCGGGGTGCCTTGTTTGAGAAAAATAAGCCATCCTGCAGAAAACGTGTTGTGAACCCCGTAGATGACCACATACTCCCCCACTGACTTCGAAACTTTAAAGGGACATGCCAGATACCCAGGCTGAAATCTAGCAACTCTGTCTCCACCACAGCTTATATCTTTCACACCATAGCACCATGGAAATATTGATCTGTCTGAGGACCAAAAAGCTTAGAGATGACCTGAAAACAAAAAAGGACACATATAGGAAGTGGAAAGAAGGCCAAGTAACAAAGGCAGTACAGGCAGAGTAGCACAGAATTGCAGGGATGGCGTCAGGAAGGCTAAAGCTGAGAACGAGCTGAGGTTAGCGCGGGATGCTAAAAACAACAAAAAGGCTTTCTTCAGCTACGTGCATAGTAAAAGGCAGAGGAAAGAAATGTTGGTTCAGCTATTAAATAAGGATGGCAAAATGATAACAGATGACAAAGAAAAGTCAGAGGTGCTCAATTCCTACTTTGGCTCAGTCTTCTCCCAAAAGAGGGTCTATGACCCCCCTGGCAAAGGTGAAGTACAGGCTGAAGGGGCAGGATTGCAGCTTGAGATTGATAGGCATATGGTCAAGGAATACCTAATTACTTTGAATGAGTTCAAATCTCCAGGGCCAGATGACCTGCACCCTAGAGTAATAAAGGAACTGGCAGAAGAACTCTCAGAACCACTGTCTATTCTCTTTGAGAAATCATGGAAGACGGGTGAAGTGCCAGATGACTGAAGGAGGGCTAATGTTGTCCCTATCTTCAAAAAGGGTAAAAAGGAGGAACCTGGGAACTACAGACCAGTCAATCTGACATCAATCCCTGGGAAAATTCTGGAGCAGATGATAAAGCAATCCATCTGGAAGCACCTTGAAAACAGTGCAGTGATTACTCCAAGCCAACATGGATTTGTCAAGAACAAATCCTGCCAGACGAATCTGATCTCATTTTTTGATCAGGTAACCTCCCTTGTGGACCATGGGAATGCTGTGGACATAATATACCTCGACTGCAGCAAAGCTTTCGACACAGTGCCCCATGATATCCTGATGAGCAAACTAGCTCAAAGTGGGCTAGATGAAACAACTATCCGGTGGATCCACAGTTGGCTACAGAATCGGACTCAAAGAGTGCTTATCAATGGGACCTTCTCAAACTGGGGAGAGGTAACGAGTGGGGTACCGCAGGGCTCCGTCCTGGGCCCAGTGCTCTTCCACATTTTTATTAATGACTTGGAGGAGGAGGTGCAGGGAATGCTGATCAAATTTGCAGATGACACAAAATTGGGCGGGATATGGATCTGGATAGACAGGAGCGCTGGGCAGAAAACAACAGAATGACATTTAATAGGGATAAATGCCAAGTTCTGCACCTAGGAAAAAGAAACCAAATGCACAGTTATAAGATGGGGGAGACGTGGCTCACCCACACTACAAGCGAGGAGGATCTTGGAATTGTTGTTGATCACAAGCTGAATATGAGCCAACAATGTGATGTGGCTGCAAAAAAGGCAAATGCTATTTTGGGCTGCATTAATAGAAGCATTATCCCCTTCATGGATCATTGCCTTGCTGTGGCGAAGGGGCTTGCATAACTCAGTGAAGCCATAAGCTATGCCGTGCAGGGCCACCCAAGACGGACAGGTCATGGCAGAGAGTTCTGACAAAATGTAGTCCACTGGAGAAGGAAATGGCAACCCACTCCAGTATTCTTGCCAAGAAAACCCCATGGAATGTATCATAAGGCTAAAAGAGATGATGCCGGAAGATGAGTCCCTCAGGTTGGAAGGTGTCCAATATACTACTGGGGAAGAGCAGAGGGTATTTCCAAGTAGCGCCAGAAAGAGTGAAGCGGCTGGGCCAAAGCCGAAAGGACACTCAGTGGTGGAGGTGTCTGGTGGTGAAAAGAAAGTCCGATGCTGTAAAGAACAATATTGTTTAGGAACCTGGAATGTCAGATCAATGAATCAAGGTAAGCTGGAGGTGGTCAAACATGAGATAGCAAGATTGAACATCGACATATTGGGAATCAGCGAACTGAAATGGACAAGCATGGGCAAATTTAATTCAGGTGACCATCATATCTACTACTGTGGGCAAGAATCCCTTAGAAGAAATGGAGTAGCACTCATAGTCAACAAAAGGGTGGGAAAAGCAGTAAAAAGGTAAAGGTAAAGGTGTCCCCAACCAGTCGTGTCCAACTCTAGGGTGTGGTGCTCATCTCCATTTCTAAGCCGAAGAGCCAGCGCTGTCCAAAGATGCTTCCGTGGTCATGTGGCCGGCATGACTGAACACCAAGGTGCACGGAACGCTGTTACCTTTCCCGCCGAAGCAGTACCTATTTACCTACTTGCAATTTCTTGCTTTCGAACTGCTAGGTTGGCAGAAGCTGGGACTGGAGTTCACTCCATCACGCAGCACTCGGGTCTCAAACTGCTGTCCTGCTGACCTTCCGGTCTGCAGTTCAGCGTCTTAACCACTAAGGTAAAATCTCAAAAATGGGAATGATCTCAGTACAAATCCAAGGCAAACCATTCAACATCACAGTAATTCAAGTCTATGCCCCAACCACTGAGGCCGAAGAAGCTGAGGTTGATCGGTTCTATGAAGACCTACAACACCTTCTAGAACTAACACCAAAAAAAGATGTCATCTTCATCATAGGGGATTGGAATGCTAAAGTAGGAAGTCAAGAAATCACCGGGATAACAGGCAAGCATGGCCTTGGTATACAAAATGAAGCAGGACAAAGGCTAATAGAGTTTTGCCAAGAGAACACGCTGATCATAGCAAACACTCTTTTCCAACAGCACAAGAGGCGACTCTACACATGGACATCACCAGATGGTCAATACCAAAACCAGATTGATTGTGTACTTTGCAGCCAAAGATGGAGAAGCTCTCTACAGTCAGTAAAAACAAGACCTGGAGCTGACTGTGGCACAGATAATGAGCTTCTTGTTGCAAAATTTCAGCTTAAATTGAAGAATGTAGGGAAAACCACTAAACCATTCAGGTATGACCTAAATCATATCCCTTATGAATATACAGTGGAGGTGAGGAATAGATTTCAGGGATTAGACCTGATAGACAGAGTGCCTGAGGAACTATGGACGGAGGTCCGTAACATTGTTCAGGAGGCAGCAACTCAATCCATCCCAAAGAAAAAGAAATGCAAGAAAGCAAAGTGGCTGTCTGATGAGGCTTTACAAGTAGCTGAGGAAACAAAGGAAGCAAAAAGCAAGGGAGAAAGGGCAAGATATATCCAACTGAATGCAGATTTCCAGAGAATAGCAAGGAGAGACAAGAAGGCCTTCTTAAATGAACAATGCAAAGAAATCGAGGAAAACAACAGAATAGGAAAGACTAGAGATCTCTTCAAGAAAATCGGAGATCTCAAGGGAACGTTTTGTGCAAAGACGGGCATGATAAAGGACAAAGAAGGCAGGGACCTCACAGAAGCAGATGATATTAAGAAGAGGTGGAAAGAATACACAGAAGAACTATACAGGAAAGACCTTAATGTCCCTGCTAGCCATGATAGTGCGGTCACTGCACTTGAGCCGGACATCCTAGAGAATGAAGTCAAGTGGGCCTTAGGAAGCATTACTAACAACAAAGCTAGCGGAGATGACAGTATTCCAGCTGAGCTATTTAAAATCCTAAAAGATGATGCTGTTAAAGTGCTACACTCAATATGCCAACAAATTTGGAACACTCAACAGTGGCCACAAGACTGGAAATGGTCACTTTACATTCCAATTCCAAAGAAGGGCAACGCCAAAGAGTGTTCAAACTACCATACAATTGTGCTCATTTCACATGCCAGCAAGGTGATGCTCAAAATCCTACAAGCTAGGCTTCAGCAGTATGCGAACCGAGAACTACAAGCTGGGTTTCGAAGAGACAGAGAAACTAGAGATCAAATCGCCAACATTCGCTGGATCATGGAGAAAGCAAGAGAATTCCAGAAAAACGTCTATTTCTGCTTCATTGACTACACTAAAGCCTTTGATTGTGTGGATCCCAACAAACTGTGGCAAATTCTTAAAGTGATGGGAGTACCAGACCACCTTACCTGTCTCCTGAGAAACCTGTACGAGGGTCAAGAAGCAACAGTAAGAACCAGACATGGAACAACTGATTGGTTCATAACTGGGAAAGGCGTACGACAAGGCTGTATATTGTCGCCCTGCTTATTTAACTTATATGCTGAGTACATCATGAGAAACGTTGGGCTGGATGAATCACAGGTCAGAATTAAGATTGCCGGGAGAATTATCAACAACCTCAGTTACGCAGATGACACCACCCTAATGGCAGAAAGCGAAGAGGATCTCAAGAGCCTCTTGTTGAGGGTGAAAGTGGAGAGTGCAAAAGCTGGTTTGAAACTCAACATTAAAAAACGAAGATCATGGCATCTGGCCCCATCACTTCCTGGCATATAGAAGGGGAAGAAATGGAAGCAGTGACAGATTTTATTTTCTTGGGCTCCAAGATCACCGCAGACGGTGACTGTAGCCATGAAATTAAAAGACGCTTGCTCCTTGGGAGGAAAGCTATGGCAAACCTAGACAGCATCGTAAGAAGCAGAGACATCACCTTGCCAACAAAGGTCCGTCTAATCAAAGCTATGGTTTTCCCAGTAGTAATGTATGGCTGTGAGAGCTGGACTATAAGGAAGGCTGAGCGCCGAAGAATTGATGCTTCCGAACTGTGGTGCTGGAGAAGACTCTTACAAGTCCCCTGGACTGCAAGGAGGTCAAATCACTCAATGCTAAAGGAAATCAACCCTGAGTGCTCATTGGAAGGACAGATACTGAAGCTGAAGCTCAAAGATTTTGGCCACCTAATGCGAAGAGAAAACTCTCTGGAAAAGACCTTGATGCTGGGAAAGACTGAAGGCAAAAGGAGAAGGGGACGGCAGAGGATGAGATGGCTAGATAGCATCACTGATGCAACGATTATGGACTTGAGCACGCTCTGGGAGAGAGCGCAGGACAGGAAGGCCTGGCGTGCTATGGTCCATGGGGTCACGAAGAGTTGGACACGACTTAACGACTGAACAACAACAACAAATAGAAGCATAGCTTCCAAATCCCAGGAAGTACTAGTTCCCCTCTACTCAGCACTGGTTAGGCCTCATCTGGAGTACTGTGTCCAGTTCTGGCCACCACACTTTAAGAAGGATGCAGACAAACTGAGAGGGTTCAGAGGAGAGCAACAAAGATGATCAGGGAACTGGAAACAAAGCCCTGTGAAGAGAGATTGAAAGAACTGGGCATGTTTAGCCTTGAGAAGACTGAGGGGAGATATGATAGCACTCTTCAAGTACTTGAAAGGTTGTCACAGACAGGAAGGCCAGGATCCTTTCTCGATCATCCCAGAGTGCAGAACACGGAATAATGGGCTCAAGATACAGGAAGCCAGATTCCGGCTGAACATCAGGAGAAACTTCCTGACTGTTAGAGCAATACAACAGTGGAACCAATTTCCTAGGGAGGTGGTGGGCTCTCCCACACTGGAGGCGTTCAAGACGAGGCTGGACAGCCATCTGTCAGGGATGCTCTGACTTGGATTCCTTCATCGAGCAGGGGGTTGGACTCGATGGCCTTGTAGGCCCCTTCCAACCCTACTATTCTATGATTCTATGACCACCCATCTAAAGCTGCTATTAGCTGCATGGGGGGAGGTGAGCAGGGAGATAGGTACATGACCCTACATTTTTTGCCTTCTGCAGCTAAGAGCAGCAGGGGGGATTTAAGTTGGGGAACTGGCATAATGGGGGAAAGAATTAAGCCACCTTCCCAACCTCCAGGGCTGCAGCCTGATCCAATTTGGCCTGCTCTACAGTTGCTTTTCCACAAATAAAAATATGTGAGAAGATATGATCATGGAGCTCCTAGATCAGCCTTCCCCATCCTGGTGCCTTCCAGATGTCTTAGGCAACGATGCCAATCATCTCCAGCCAGCATGGGCAGGTTGGAGGAAGCTGTCCTATATGCTATCTAGTTTCACCCTCATTCACTTGTCTGCCCGCCTACCTGCTTGCCTGCTGTGTCCCACTCCACCTACTTTTCAAATTTACCCCGTCGAATCTGGTGCATCACAGAAATACAAAAAAGAGCAAAACTAAATATCAGGACCATTATCTTCTCAGAAATCACAGAATGTACAACAACAGATGCTCACTCACAAGTACCATACTGGATATTATCAAAGAAAGAGCAGAGAACACATTACGAAGCGAACAGAGAAATGCACTCGGTCCTTATAAATCTCACAAACATGGGAGAGCACTTTATCCAGATTCCATCTCCCTTTTCTCTTAAAAGTGATTAACATAAATAATGAAAACCAAAAATGTTGATTGTTATTAGTCATGAATGAATGAGTGAATGAATGAATGAATGAATGAATGGAGAAGTATAAATTAGGGCTGTGCAGGACCCCCCAACCCACTTCGGAGGCCAATTCGGAGGCCCGACCTGCCTCGGCCCAGTCAAGAGTCAGGCCAACTTGCTTCAGCCTCCAGATCCAAAGCAGGATCTGGACCGCTGAATCCTGCCCAGCCACCCAGCCATGACCCACTGCACAAGCCCCTGCTCCTTACCTGGACCCATTGGGAGTACCCACAGCCATTGCTATCTTGGAGGGAGTCACCATTTTCTTTTAAAATGATGACTCTTCTTCTTCCGGTAATTAAGTGTCGCGTAGATTGCAGCCGTCAAAGGGCCATCTACGTAACAGTACAGGCGTAACTGCGTAGATGGCTCCTTCACAGCTGCAATCTATGCAACAGTTAATTACTGGAAGAAGAAGAAGAATCATCATTTTAAAAGAAAATGGTGACCCCCTCCAAGATGGTGATGGCTGCAGGCACTCCCCATCGGTCTAGGTAAGGAGCAGGGGGTTGCGAAGCTGGGAAGGTGTTTGTCCAGATCGGGCTGAAGCAGCCAGAAGCACTTTGGATCTAGCCAACCTACTTTAGACCAATCCTGACCCACTCCAGAACCAAACCAATTTGGTCCAAATCACCCCGATCTGCTTTGGAATTTGGGATTCAGACCGAAGCGGTGCACAGCCCTAGCATAAATCTAGCCCACATTCTGTATATTTATACAAAGCAAGCTCTATTCAGGTGTGCCTTGCCTGAACAATAATTGCATAAGGGGCATGGCCTGGGCACTGCTGGCCCCAGTGTCGCATGCTGACTGTGTATCCCAATGTCCTTGAGTCGAGCACAGACGTACAGAAGGAGAAGCCTGTGCATAGGGTAAGCCTACACGACCCCATTCTCCCCTGCTCCTTCTTTACTCAAAATCACCTGTCCCCCACTCCACACCACTGGGATGACCCTGTTGGCTTCTCCTTTCACCAGTCTTCAGACAACACGAGGACGCTGAGGAGCAGCAATTAGGGATGTACGAAAGTCACTTACCTTTCCGCGGATTATGTTGATGGTGGGGGGGAGGCGTTCCGTCACTCCCACCGGAATCCTCGATGGGGGGGGAGGCGATCCGTTCCTTCCCCCCGGAATCTTCGATGGCTGGCTGTGCTCCGCGGCAGCTCCACAGAGCAGCCAGCCAGGCCCAGCCCAGCCCAGAGACGTCCACAACCGGATTTCCGGCCACGGAGGGCTCTGGGGGGGGGGGACTGCATATGCAAATGGCGGCGGCTACGGCCGCCGCCATTTGCGTTCCTTATTTTTGGCCGTCTTAATCTACATAAATATTTGCGTAGACTATGACAGCGAAAATAAAGGGGAACGCAAATAGCGTAGCGGGCACTTTTTGCGTCCTTTATTGATTCACCGTTTTAGCCTATGTAAATCTTTACGTAGGCTAAAATGGCTAATCAAAAAGGGACGCAAATAGCGCCCGCTACGCTATTTGCGTTCCCCTTTATTTTCGCCGTCATAGTCTATGTAAATATTTACATAGACTAAGACGGCCAAAAATAAGCAACGCAAATGGCGGCGGCCGTAGCCACCGCCATTTGCGTACGCGGTTGGTTGTTTGTTTGTTTTTTAACCCAGCCATGATAGACTATGTAAAGATTTACGTAGCCTATCACGTCGTTTTTTGTTGTTGTTTTTTTTACAAGCCAAATGGCGGCGGCGGCAGCCAGTTGGAAAACCAGCCACCGGAGCTGCCGCCAGAGCCGCCGCCGCCCGGAAGATTCTCCCCAGGTAAGTCTCGTCCCGGGGAGGATCCGCAGGGGGAAGGGGGTGGCAGGCCGTTCTGCCACAGATTTCGGGGGGCCGAATGCACTGGCATTCGGCCTCACCAAGATCCATGGCGGAATTCTCTGACATCCCTAGCAGCAATGCTCTCCTCCGAGCTGTGCAATTATTGAAGAGGGCTACTCTGAGGTCCAATTCATGTATAATGTTAGCTACAAATTGACCCCATGAAAAATGGAACTGTATGGAGTTATTCCACATGGGAAACTGAGTCTACCATCCTAAATACACTTACTAGGGAGTAAGCCCCACTGAACACAAGGGGACTTAGTCCTGACCGAACACACGTAGGATCGTTCTGCAAGTACGAGAAGCATCTCCCTGTGTGGTTCAGCCAGTTTCAACCACTCCAAAACAATAGGTCTGGGAGTCTTCTACAAAGGAAGTAAGATTTCATACAGTTAAAAAAAAAATTGCATGGCTGTGGGCCTAGAGCATATAACAAAAAGGGTACTATCTGCTTTTCCTAGGGAAATAGAGCATTGGGAAGGTGTGATTTTCAGCACAGAAGTAGGAGTGGGGAGGAGGCTTAACGTTTTCTCTGCACTTACTCCCCAAAGCACTTTTTCCCCTGCAGGGTTCCAAACACTTTTGTACAGGTAAATTTGTCTGGAATCCCACAGGGAGAAAAGCAGCTTGGGAGATCTGGAGCAGAGAAGCAGCAGGCAAAGGAAAGACTGAGCACCCCATCCTCCCCTGCGGCTTCTTTACTCAAAACCCACTCTCTAATAGCTGCTTTTCCCTAGGAAGAGCAGCCACCATGCTTTCGCTACACAACATTTATGTGTAAATGTGGGCTCCATCCTGTTTTCTAGTATCTGATACAGCTTTATATGTACAGGAGGATCACGTACAGCAGAATCCTATGCATGTCTACTCGGAACTAGGTCGCATTGAGTTCAATGGGATGGCAAGTGGATTGAGACTCTATTTGTTCTTTGAGCATTTTTCCCCCTTGTATTTTTATTATAAGGGGAAAATGATGTTGCAGGACCTATTTAGGGAGTGATAGTAGATGACGGATGAAATGGGAGCTCACCGTTAGAGACTGTAGCAGAAAAAAGGCAAATACCACAGTTGGATGAGCAAAGGGGGAGTACCTGTTGAGACAACAGAGGCAATACTTTCTTTGTATGCAGTGTAGCATTGGCAGGGCCTCATTTGAAACATTCTGATCAATTTGGGCGAAGCAATATAGAGGGAAGTGCAATAATAATAATAATAATAATAATAATAATATAGAGGGAAGAGCAATAATAACCTCAAAGCGGAGGAGGAGGAGGAGGAGGCAGCAGTGGCAGGGAGGTTTATTGAGCTGTCCATTTTTTTTCAGAAACAATGGAATTACAGCCCGGACATTATGGGTCATGGAAACTAGTCCCATAAGCCTTCTGTGCAGCTGCCTGTTCCTCCCCATCACCATCTACCCCACTGATTAGCTCAGTGTGGGTGATGCAGCCTGCCCCTTTCTAGGCTGGCCTATGCTGGGCTGGGGGGCGGGGGAGAAGCATGGCTGCAGTGTCCTCTCTCAGTCTTGTCAAACTAGGCTCTGAACTATGTGCAAGAGAAGAATCCAATTAAAGTTCCGTTTGCTCAAGCACAATTGCACAACCAGACAGGCAGGGATGCCACATGGCTGGCCCAGGCCACCACTCCAGTAGGCATGATATACGTGGTTGTTTTGTCCTGCTCAGAGGATGCATCGCAGCATCTGTTTGAGTGTGTAGCAAGCAGGTGCCAGCAGAGTGGTGAACTAGCGGCAGCAAGGCATTCAAGGACAGCTGTGTACTATGGGGCCTGCCCTATATCCTCTAAGCTAGTCTACTACATTCCAGTGTGGTAGAGGGTGTTGTCCCGTGGCCAGTGTTCAAGTAAAATTCAGCTGCCAATCCAGTTACTTTCTGGACACAGAATTGGGAGCGGGGGGAGGGGGGCGTCACCTTGTCCATCATCTCAGGCAGTGAAATTTCTTGGGCTGGCCCTGCAGTCAGGGTGGCCACTGGTACATTACCCAAACAGAGAAACAATGGGCAGTATCCAACTGCGTCATTCCATTAGCACAAATGATATTGTGCTAGAGGAAACTAGACTTTGAACTATGAGCAAGAGAAGAATCCAATTAATGTTCCGTTTGCGCAAGCATGATTGCACAACCGGTTGTGCATTATGCTTGTGCAACCAGTTGCACATAACTCTTTATGCAACCTGTCGCACAACTGCTTGCGCAACTGGTTGTACAATTGTAATGGGCAACCACTTGCACAATAGATTCAGCAGAGCTCCACTAGTGCTATATGTTTCACAAGTCTGGGAATCCACCCAACAAGGGGGAAGTTCAGTCCGCTGAGGAATGCAGAGGTTGGATTAATGAAAATCCGAACTCATTTGGTTCTGTTGAGGATTTCTCCGACATGCAGAGACAGCCAGAGCCTGAAGTGAGAGTAGAGTCTGAAGAGTGAGCAAGAAGCAGCAGCTTAGAAATGTCTAAGGACAGCTAGGGTAAAGGAACTTGCGTTTTGTAAATTTTCTTTTTTTTTAATGCCGTTTGTATCACTCAGTCCTATTGTGTAAATGCCTTTAGTTGTGATTTGCTAGCTTTAAATTTACCAGTAAACTGTTGTGGTTAAACCCTGTGCCTAGGGTGTCAGTCACCCCACATCTACAGCCTAAACCCCACATTACCAGGAAGAAGGAAGGTGGGACTCTTATGGAAGTAAGTGATCTTTAAGGGATTGCTCAGGGGGTCCAGGTCATAAGGGGAACCTTGACAATATGTATAGATGCAAATTTAGGAATTATAATCACTGAAATAGAAATAGGGTTCTTTAAACCATCCAGCCCTTCAAACAGAGGACTGTCCTCCATGACATAGGACACATGACCCCCTCTCCTTACCAGCAGCATTAGTCCTATTCAGCCATTCTGCTTTATGCAATCACAATCCCATGCAGTGAGAGAGCAGAGCTCCAACCACTGACGCTACTCCTGCCGCCATGCTCCTATCCGCCCCTCCCCACGTTCCACACATTGGGGGAAGGTCTGAAGAGGCAACTCTGCTCTATGCACGTAGGCTTCCCTTGCTGCCCCCATGAGTGAGAATCCTGATGGTGCCCTGCTCTCCCACAGCACACAACTTGCAATCATGCAGAGCAGAACATCTTCCTGAAGAAGAGAAGATGGCTGCTACAACCATTTCCTCCTTTTCCCCACCCTGCAGAATTCGTTTTGGTTTGCTGAGCCAGGATAGGCAAGTGTGTGTAAAGCCGTGCCTGAAGTACAAGAGACCATGTTTCTCTGAAAAGTAGAGAGGAAGGTCTACCCCCAAAAGGAGGGGGTTGAGATTCTACTGAGCTGGACTTTAAAATCCAGCTGACATTCAAGGGAGGGAAAGCTGGCAATAAGAAGCCATTTTGAAGGGGGAAGGTTTTGACTCACCAGCCCTTACTGCCTTCTCCATGTGGCTTCTCAGCAGCTTCAGTTGCTGAGTGCTGCAATATGACTGATTCTAGTGTTGCTTATTCTACAGACATTCCGCCTTGGACTGAAAGGAATAAATGATTTCTTTTTGGATTTGTGGTGGCACTACATAGGAGTCAGTGCCAATCCATGCTAAGAGAGAGAGAGGGAGAGGGAGAGAGAGAGAAAGACAGAGAGAGAGAGAGAGAGAGAGAGAGAGAGAGAGAAAGAAAGAAAGAAAGAAAGAAAGAAAGAAAGAATAGAAACTATGTTCTCTTCGAGTTATCTAGCCAAGTGATGGAAAAAGGAAAGAAAACGGGGGGAGATGTAGCACTGCTGCAATTGTTTTGCGTTTAAATCATTGTTTCTTTTTCAAGTGTGGTTGATCCATCCAAGATTTTGCACTGGGTTACTGAGATAGACATTTCAAGAATAAATAATAAAATCCAACTCTGAGTTGTTCAGGCAAAAGGGTCCCCCCACCCTTTCAGTACAACAATATCTTGCAATGTTGTTTCTGGTTCACTGCTTAACATTCCCTCAGCTGCACACTTGTAATTAAATCCATGCATTGTATACCAGAGACAACCCCTACCCCATTTTTATTACAATTTATTAATTTCCCTTCTTACTGCTCTGCCCAATTCCTCATTCAGCTCAGCAATTGGTGACTTTCAGTCAACCTTCTCATCACTGCCCTCCTACTAAAAAAGAAACACGGGATCCAAATGTGTTGCTCGCTTCCTAACAGACTTCTTTTTCCAAGAGAACTGACAGAGTTATAGATTCCTACTTTGATGAGTCAAAAGACTCAGGTCCCCACCACCACCCTTCCTAGCTGCATCAAATTTGACTGGCAGCGTGTCCTGTTTATAAATCTTTAACGAGATTCTGCGTTCACTTCCCAAACCTTGAACTCCAAATCCAAGGAAGATAGTGCATAAATTCATTCGGGCTGTATTTTTCTTTTTCACAACATAATTTTCTGCCTTGGCACTGCTTTGCTCCTTTACATTTCTCCTCTCCGCATATTTGTTTATTGCACTTCAGTTGGTCCCAGCTACAACTTGCAAGTTAATCACCTTCCCATTAGCAACTCACTCTCCTTTGCCGCACACACATGTGTGTGTGTGCGTCACACAGGGTGTGTGTGTGTGTGCGTGTGCGCGTGTGAGCATGTGAGCGTGCGTGCGTGCGTGCGTGCGTGTACTGAATCTTCAAATGGAAGCTGGAACCAAGATTTCTAGGTTTGGATTATCTGAGAAGAAGGCAGATGTGGGGATATTTTTTAATTAACTATTCCATAACACAGAAGTCTATAATATGTCATTGCCGTACAGTGCAAGTCAACTATGATTAACCAAGCTCCTGACATATATGAACTAGGCAAGCACCAGGAACCCCTGGAAGAAGATCCCATGCTGTTATGGCATTTGGAGCCATGCACCAATAACCCAGCATCAGCTGTCATCTTCAATGCTGGAGCCTTGGATTCACGGGGGTTATGCAGCAGTAAAGAACTGTAGGCAACTCACCACTGCTGAGAATAATTGAGCAATAGTTTCACAGCAGGATGAGTCCTGATGTGTTCCTTGTGAAATTATATACTTTTAACCTGAAAAAAAATATGTAATTTGGAAGTGAACATTTTCTCTCCCCCCCTCCAAAAAAAATTCGGTAATAGCTAGAGAGTTGCTTTTCATTTACAGCCTGCAAAAGGGCTGAGGCTGAAAGATATGTTGCTATCTATAAATATTGGGGGAGAAACCTGCAATAGATACAACCTCCACGATTAGATTGGTGTAGGACACTCAGTGATTTCTCTGCAAAATAGCACTCTTGCTTACATTTCCCATCCTATTGAAATGTATAAGAGGAAACAATCAACTTTGAATGAGAACGGAACATTTTATAGAGAGGTTGGTTGGGAGGGAGGGAGGGAGAGAGAGCGAGAATAATAGGACAGGGCAGGGGGAGAAAATCCGAACGAAATTAGAATAGAAAAAATCGGGATGGAAGGATGCTGTATAGCGTTATTGCAACCTATGATCTACATTTATGGGTGAAGACAAACCTAAGTACAATGGAGGGTTATGAGAGCATGATCACTGCCCTCAGAAAACATAGGAGGCTTTTTTTCCCTGTTGGGGCCTGGGGGGAAAAAACAGTCCCACAAGTTTTCAGCGTAGTTCAGTTTTAACCAGCAAAAAGCCAGCTATAGCAGATGCCTATTGGCCCATGACATCATGAGCACATTTCCCCCCTCCCAACCCCCAGAACAGTTTAACTGTTTTGCTTTTTAATGTCTGTTAAAAAAAAAAAAAAAACTGGGGGGAGATGAAGAATGAATGCATATGTGCTGCTTTAATTCTGGGGCAAACGAAGGGCTGACACACCTCCTTGTGCAAAGAAGCCTGGGTTCACAATGTAGAAGAAGAATCCACTTTGATTGCTCTTAGAATTCTACAGCTGTCTACACACTACATTTTTCTGTATCACTAATATATCTGACAGATGTTTCCAAATAATATTTCACCATATCCCTAGCCAACTACTACTGGTTTGCTTTTCAGTTAATATGCGTTTCCCCTTAATGTTTAAACTAAACCCTTTGTCCTGAGCCTATCCTCTGTGAACATGGATGCTAGTTGGTCCCCCATTCTTTCTAACTTTCTTTTCCATTATAGAAAATATGTTTCCCCTTTGTCTTCAATTCTGCCCTGGGCTCCTTGTGTGGAAGGGTGGGATTTTATCATCGCCATCTAGATGAAACATACTAGTGCTTAAGACAATTTGCTGTATAGATCTTGTATCTAGAATAAGAATATGCACCTTACAGGGATGTGCAAATCAGCAAAACTCGAGCCCACCAAAGTTCTCTGAATTCCATCTTGAAGCTCATTCCAACTCAATCCTTGCATATTTTTCTGCATATTTTCCACATGTATCCATCAATTGTGCACATCTTTGAAATGTATGCATTCTTTTCCCACTGATTAAAGTGTACTTGTGAGCATTTTTTCAAAAGTACACATTTTTTCATGTGCATTTTTCAAATGTATGCATGCTGTTGAAAGCAATTTTTTTGGTCCACAAATTACACTGTAAGCTTGGAAATGTGTGGACTTCATCTGCAGATTGCGTCTGAGTCCATGTTCCATCCAGAAGCTGCAAACTGGCTAAATCCTGATCAAAATTGTACTGAAATGAATTTCTCATACATCCCTAATCCACACAGCTCAATGAGAAGAGGGGAGTCAAGGGTTACACCAATAAGCCCTGTTCAGACCTTGACAGTATTGATTGTTCCTTGTATACAAAGACTATAGGCATACAAGCTGTATGTGCATAGCCTTGCTTCCAACATTCTGTACCCTGGTACGGAGCCTACATATATACATCCACCCGTTGATTGTGACTAGCTTCAGAACATCTGCACAGGGTTAAGAAAGTTGTAGAATAACATGGGCAATCCCAACTTGCAGGTTCACAGTCATTCATACAAGACAGACAAGAATCATGGGGCATAAAGGGGAAGACTGAGGTTTTACCTGTGCTCTCACATGAATCACCATAAGCTGATTTATGAACATGGTTGCACCAAACCAGATACTATTTCTCCATTCTGCTGCATCCACTGACATACTCTGCATGGAGGATTTTAGAGCATCTTGGCCTCTAGAAATTAAACATCAGAAATCAAGGATTCATTTCATTCTCCTCTAACCTGTAAACCAGCCATTCTTTTCTACATAGACTTAAGAAGTAATTGTATACCTTATAATCTAGATTAATATAAAAACATCTTATTGGACCAATATCAGTTATCTATCCCACGCAGCATCTTCTCTAACAATACCAGGTGCTTCAATACCAAAATAATGGTCTATTTTGTTCTGAATTTCTCTCTCTACTTTCCATAGCTCAAGATTTATGGCCAGCTGGGAGTAAGGGTACTTTCCCCATCTAGTTTAGCATTTTCAGAGTACAATTTTCACTCCGTTGAAGAGGAGATTAGCTACTACTATGAACAACCATGTTAGGATTGTACAGTCATTTTTGGAAGGGTAATTGCACAAACTCTATTTCTGACTTGCAAGAGGCAGCTAATATTTTAAGGGGGGTGATTGTGTGCATGTATGCGCATGCACACACACACACGTGTGTGTGTGTGTGTGTGTGTATATATATATATATATATATATATATATATATATAAATTCCATTTCAAAATGAACAGAAATGGTTTGCCCTACAGTGCAGTCATTTAGAGGGATTAAAACAATCATTTGGATATGTGGATTTGAATATGATTTATGGATCATATTCTATGGATGTTTCCATTGCTTATCATTCAAACAGGTATAAACCTGAAGAATCATGCAAGAGGTTCATCACATAAAGCAGGGAGGCAAGCATACAGAAATATAAAGCAATTGATATTAGAACCTTCTCTATTTATGAGAGACTAAGTGCTTTGATGTGTAATTTGTGTAACTTCTATGTCACATACAACAGAGGGAGAAAAAGAGAAATAGTTAATCATATACTGCAAAAGTCTTTCTGGAATTCATATGGTTGTTTCATGTCCAGAATGCATTGTTTTAAAGCAATTGTTGACTACAAACACATACAAGACATTTCCAGGAAACTGAACTTCTGCATAGCAACAGCTGGACCATATAAACGGCCAGAATGAGGCACTACAGCAGGGGTGTTGAACCTCTTTGAGCCCGAGGGTTGAAATCCATTTCAGAGAAAATCTCAGGGGCCACATTCCAATGGTCACTGGAGCCAAAGGCAAAACAGGAGCGACCAAACTACAAAAAACACCCAATAACATAGCTTAATTATTGCCAGCAGCTTAGCCTTAGGAGAGGCAATTCAGTGTTTTAGAAGGGAGTGGGGGGACTGCACAAGAGCTGGGAAACCAGCTATCTGTGATTTGTGGGGAAGAAATTTGAGCCTCAGGTCTGATGTTCTGCACATTACAGCCAAGGTGTGGCTGCTACCAAAAGCAGCAGCCCCATCAATCTTCTTTCTCTCTCCCACCACCATTCATGTTTAATAATGTAAGACACCTGATTTCAGGCCATGGATTCTGATGATGCTCTGAGATGTAGCCTGGGTGGCAGGGTTCTGCTAGGGATCAGATCTTGTGCAGGGATCACATTGGGTCTAGATTCTCAGGAAGCAAGGCAGGAAGGGATCAGCACCACAGACAGCTCCAAGTCCTAGCGAGGCTGAAAGCCAGACAGAACTGGCTGATCTTGCTCCAACAAAGATCAGAGCAAGATTGAAACTTAAATAGGAAGTTACTGGCCTTTAGACTGGTTAGCTCCACCTCTACGTTGACTGAGGCTTTGATCCTTAAAGGGGCCTGGTCTGTTTTAGCATCCTCAGGTTGCAACGACATGGGGATGCTTGTGACATGCTAATGTCTTCATGATGTGGGTCCTCGTAGCCTGAGGATAGTAATGCAACCTCCTCTGGACAAAGGGGTAGGGGGTGAGGGTTCCTCTGGAAAACTACGTCCTGGGTAGATACAAGCCTCACAATCCCTTTTCGTGGCCAAGTCTTCTCTGTACGGCCTTCTCTGTAGCGGCACCCACTCTCTGGAAAACCCTCCCTCATGTAGTTCAGGAGGCAGAAAATGTAACATCTTTTAAATGCTTGCTAGAAACACACATTTTCACTCAGACAATCCTGGGCTGTAAGTAAGTTAATCGTGCTGCTCCATTTTGCTGCTCCTTGAATTGGTTTTACTGTAGTTGTTTTAATGTTATGCTTTTAATGTTGTGTTTTTAATATTGTATTTAAATGTATTTTAATATTTATTGTGAACTACTGAGGGATTTTGTTATATTCAGCGGTATACAAATGTCACAAATAAATAAACAAATGAAATATTGACTCTCGTCCTCCCTTCTGAGGATGAGAGATTGGAATCTTCTGAGGAAGATAATTTGGTGTGCTGGTAGATGACAGATACATCATTGTGCTGCAAGTTTCCCAATCTCCACAAGCAGTGAAGTACAACACGGTGGAGAAACCTGGCAACATGATGTCATGTGACCCATTTTGCATTACTAAACTTTACCAAGCAAGAGAAGGTTGGGAGGAGGCAGTGCTGCTGGTTCCAGTAGTGACCACATAGCAGCCATAATGTGTCATTCCAGCCATGAACAAAATACAAAAGTGAGCTAGGGGATCTATTTCGATTTTGTGGGGAAGGGGTATTCTGAGGGATAATCTCAGCAAGGTTTAAATAATTAAAGAGCCAATTGGACATATTCTAGATTAAATTGTCCAAAACAAGGGGAGAAGAAAACAAGTGTATTTTAAGAGAATTTGTATTGCGTTTTATACCATGACTATCCCCTGTGATAAGACTGCTAAAACGTCACACACACACACACACACACACACACACACCTTCTCCCCATTTTTTAAGCTTATGGTGTATGTAGGCCCACTTAATTTTCTATAGCCACTGTTATCAGACACAGCCAAAGACATTTTGGTGCCTGAGGCAGAAAATTTAAACTCCATCCCAGTGGTGAAAATACAATAAATAATGGAATTGACAATATGTGTAGTCCTTTAATGGCACCTCAGAATTTTCCACCTGAAGACAGGCTACTTCACCCTGCCTAATGGTAAGACTACCCTGACTTATTTATTTATTTATAGTATTGTTACCCTGCTCCTCAGCCCAAAAGTCTCCCAGAGTAGCTCACATAGAATCAGTAAAACAAGACAGTTCCTTCCTGCAGGCTTACAATCTGAAAAGACATGACACACAAGGGAAAAAGAATGGGGAGCAAAGAGGGGGGAAATTAAGTTTTCCAGCAGGCCTGGTGGAATGGCCCCATTTTCCCCCCTCATCTCCCTCAGCACAGCCTACTGGAATGGCTGCTGCTGGTGACTCAGTGTGTACAGAATCCAGCCAAGGTCTGGCTCCCACATGAGCCAACGTAAGAATGCCGTTTGTCATTTAGATAGTTCCTCCCTTCCACTGGGTCATCTTACACAGTCCACTCTGAAACATATTTAGTCAGAAGTCCCACTGTGACAGACCAAGTGAGTGGGGCCCATCCCTGGGATGGGATGGGCCTCACTTTGCATCCTGAAAGGTCTCCAGCAAGCTGAAGGAGTGGCCATATTACTGCCCCCTTGGTGTAACAGAAGCCTGGGAGGCTGTACAGGGAGACCTAAGATCTCTGTATACGCCTGGGGTGAATGGTGGAATCCCTGCTGGATGCTGCAATCCACTCTGGAGCTTCCATAGAGTGGAATGCATTCATTCCATCGACCTTCACTAAAACTTTTCAAGGGAACCTAATGGTTCTGCTCATCCCTACAAATCAAGCATAGATTAAACCAGCACAAAGTAAGAGCATTGGCCACCATTTCAGATTTCAAAGGGGAAAGGCCTTCATCACAATGCTCAAAGACCCATTTTATTGCAGCCTTCTCCAACTTGGTGCTCTCTAGATGTTTTGGACTTCAGTTCCCATCAGCCCCAACCCAGCATGGCCAATGGCCAGGAATACTGGGAGTTGTAGTTCAAAACATTTGGAAGGTACCAGGTTGAGGAAGGCTGCATTATTGGATATATTTAGTGTTCAGTTCCAAAAACAAAGAGAAAGAAAAGCAGTTTACAGCCTAATACTATGCCTATTTACTCAGAAGTAAGTCACATTAAGTTACATAGGGCTTACTCCCAAGTACGTGTATTGGATTGTAGCCCCAATAGCATTTGTTATGGTTGCCTTTATTTTTTATATCACATAATAGCAACAAGATAGGCTAGGCACCCTGTTTTCCTAAAGCAAAAGGATTTGTGTCTTTGCTATAATTACACAGCCCCATTGAGTTGTATATCACAACAGAGAACCAGTGAATTATTCAGAGATACAAGTACATCTTCTCCTGAGGAATAATCATACATCCCTGGCCATGGTCTGAGGGTGCATAATCCAGCCACCTTGTTGAAGCTAAGCAGGTTTGGGACTGGCCGTTGCCTGGATGGGTGACTGCTTGTGAACCCCATATATGCTGCCTCGCGCTCATGATGGGCAGGATATAAATATACTAAATAAATACGGAGTCTGAGACACAAAGCAACCGTCCCTCCGACCTGCCTAAATGTCAGCCCAGGCTAGCTAAATAGTTGACATACAAAATAACCGTTTCTGCTCATCAGACAACCCTATTGGCCCTCCAGCCAACCAATGAGAAGAGAAAAGGCAACCACGTTCAACATGGCAGCTTTGTATATCAGCCTCAGCATATTGTACCTGAATGTTTTGTAGTTACATCATGGAATTATCTCCCCGTGGAAAAGTTACAGTTTTTGTTTAAAAAAACACAGCTCACATGAAAAGTCTGCATTTTCTACTGACCATTTCTTTTGGAGACCTAGTTAGAAAGATCTCCTCAGGACAATGAAAGGAAGTCCTCGTCTGAGAAATCTACAAAACCCTGCTATTAATGAAGAGTTTCAAATATACATAAACTGAAATACCTTTTCATTTCTTTTGCCAGTAGTTGGGTCATACGTGGGTCACTAGTGTGCAGCAAAGACACACACACACACAAAGAATACTTCAGTATTCTCAGTCCTTTATCCTCCAATGGTACACTAGAGGTTGACATTTAATACCCTGAGGATATAGATGTTTGAAAGCTGGTTATTGTAACAAAGGAAGCCATCCAAACTCTGCAAGACCGAATGGATCAGATAAAGCTGACACCAAGATAAATCTGTTTTACATCCCTTCTTGCAAAAGTTTTGCTAATCTAAGTAGCTATAGCTTTTCCAGAGCAAAAGGAAAGGAGGAAACAAAAATACCATACATTACAGTATGCAGCAAGTTTACAGTTATCCAACATCTTGCCCCAATTTGTAATCACCAAAAGTATAACATGCAAGTCAAAGATTATTGTGTTCCTCCTGAGACCTTGGATGGTCTTCATTAAATACAGAAATATCGAAAAGGAGAGGGGGGGGGAAAGGGAAAGGGAGAGAAAGAGAGAGAGAGGCAGACTGACTGCAAGGACATGTTTGTTAGTTCTGGTTGAATTTCCACTTTAGAATAGAGGCCTGCAGCCAATCATTTGGATTCTCATTCAAATCATTATGCGAACTTCACAGCCGTGCAGTTTCTGACCATGTATACCAACCTTTTTGGTCCCATAGGCACATTTGGCAATTTGAGAAACTGTTCTGGGCACCACCACAAAATGGCTGCCCTGGGAGACATGGCTAGTCATAGAGGACAAGTAACCTGCCCAAACAACTGCATACAAGGCAGAGGTGGGGTCCGAGCCACAACAAACTACAAAACCTCCTTTGAACCCACAGTTTTTAGTATCAACAGAAATCTATTTCCCAGAAGGTAACTCTTTTTCTCTCCCCCCCCCTCCTCTGCCAGCCAACTCATTCCACCCTATCTCCTTTTCTCTCTCACTCTGGATCACCACTTATAGATGTGCTCTGTCTCACACACATTCACACACACGCGCACACACAGAAAAGCATCGTTCTGCAGCCGCTGCCCGCCCCGCCCCTGCAGTTTTGATTTGCCAAGAATGTCTCTTAGCCCGAACACATAACCTAGAAGCATTCATGGGAAATGAAGGCGGCAGCAGCCAGGGGCCCTCACTTGGCTTAGAAGTGATCCCAGCTGCCAGTAAGAAAATGTGTTAATTTTTTAAAAATGGAAGGTGTAGGACGCCTTGGTGGGTGCCAAGAAAGGTGTCTGGTGGCACATTTCCTATGACCTTCTGCGTGCCCTCCCCTTCGCTCAGGTCAGAGCAGCTGCAACTAGTAACACCTAGGATCCAAGCAGCTCAGGGCCCAAACAGACATTACTTTACAAGAGTATGTAGCAGCTATGACTTTTTCCCCCCTCTTTTTTTTTCATTTTTACCCTAGAGTAGGCACAGGGCCCCCAAGCCAAGTCAGGATGCTAGCAGGCTTTTAAGATCTGGACTGGAGCCCCTCCACCTACTCTAGAGTAAAAACAAAAAGACAGTATAGCTGCTGGACACACATTTAAAATAGTCTTTTTGGGCTGCCATTGCTCCTCAGCCAATTGCAACCAGAAGCCTGATGGCCCAGCCTCTCTGTGACAGGCGGGCAACTGAGACTGTGAGTGGCAGAGGTCTTGTCACTGCCTCCATCAAAAAAAAATTACATACAGCCATGCACCCCTTATGAGCATTGCCGCAATCTAGAGTTTCTTCTCTGCATGTCTTCAGCTTCATAGTCTGAAGGCACATGAGGCAGCCACCTTGCTGAAGCTAAGCAGGTCTGGGTCTGGTCAGTGCTTGGAGGGGAGACCACCTGGGAATCCCATGCAGCCACCTTGAGTTCCACAATGGAAGAAAGGTAGGGTATAAATGTAATGAAGGAAGGAAGGAAGGAAGGAATAAATAAATAAATATGCATTCATCCACCAACCAGTTGAAAGTTGAAGTCCTGCTCCAGGAATGGGCAACATGTGGCCCTCCAGGTGTTTTGGTCTACAACTCCCATGATCCTTCACCATTGGCTATGCTGGCTAGGGCTGCTGGGAGTTGTAGGCCAAAACATCTGGAGGTTAACAAGTTGCCCACGCCTGCTAGGCTCTTTAAATCCCATGGACTTCGAGAAGCCCGTTTGTGGGATTGCAGCCTAGATCTTTTCATTAGTCCATATTTCTCTTGCCAGATTGAACTTTCATATGGGAGCTCAGAGCACTTGCTGGCACAGATGGCAACACAGCCCTCATGAGATTCATGGCTCTGAAGAAATATACATTAGGCACAAGGTGAAAACCGTTAACATTCCGGCTGAAGAGAAACACAGGAGTGAGAAAAGAGGGGGGAAAGCCTTGTATACTTTTATCCTGGGCTTTGGGTTTTTTCCCCCTTTTTTCCTTCATGCATGGAAGCTAGAGAGAAAAAAAAACCCTCATTGCTGCCAATGAATGATACATTTACTTTAGATTCTTTTGTATGTCAACTGTTCATGCCTCAGGTACTTAACCTTTACTTTAAAAACATAGTTCAGAGCCTAGCCTTGGAGGTGGAAGGGGGAGGAGGTAGTATTCTTATAAATGCTTCGCTTAACAAAGGCACTATTATAAGGAGGTGCAATGGTGAGAGGCTGAATGGTATTCATTGTTTCAGGTTTCAGAGCCTCCATACATCTGCTGCCTGTCAAAAGCAGATACTGTGTTCATAAAGCAAAGTGGTCTGCCTGCAAAGAGATCTCCATGCTGTAGCTCAGACACCACAGTTTGCAAGATGTTCTGTCTTTATTATCTGAAAAGCTGGAAATCATCTTGCATAATAATAATAATAATAATAATATCACTTTCATCACTGTATTTTAGTATTCATCATCTAGTATTTTAGAGCAGTAGTCTTTAACCTTTTCAGACCGTGGACAAACCTTTCAGCAGTTTGGTGCAGTGGACGCAGTAATGGACTTTCTTAGACTGAGGAGGCCTGGATTCAAATATCCACTCAACCATGATTCTCTTGCTGGATGATCTTGGGCCAGTCGCTCTCTCTCAGCTTTGCCTACTTCACAGGGCTGATGTGAGAATAAACTGTGAAGGACAACACCATGTATACCCCCTTAAGGTCCTTGGAGGAAGGGCAGAATAAGCATGTAATATAAATGTGCAACATGAGACCCTCTTTTAATTTCTCCCCCCACCCCTCTATATTGGTCTCTCTTCTCTTTGGGAGGGGGGGCAAATGCAAGAGAGGGGAGGGCTCCTGACACTCGCCATTCCCACTGGCCGTGGCCTTCATGAACTAAGCATGTGCTCTAGAATGCAGGTCTGCATTGCGGGAGCAGATTGGTAGTGCTGGACAAACCATCTTCCAGGGAGACCTGAAATGTCTGCCACTGCTGATCTTCTCACAAGATTCTGAGGAACTTCAGAATTTCCCAGATTGAGCACAGTTTGAACTTCACTGATGTGTGTTAACTGCAAGGATGGCATCATATTTACTAGTTAGATAGGTAAAATGAGATTCTGCTAAGAGAGATTGTTTATAATTAAAAGTATGGAGCACATAGATTGATCTATCAACCTGTTCCTGTTACCTGATCACTAATTTTCTTAAACCAAGTTGTAAATTGTATTCCTATTTGGCAGCATAATCATTAATTTTCTATAGTATCATAGTAAGAGCATCTACTGCCATGGTGAGGACAGATACAAAAATATATTCAAACAGGAACTATAAAAACAAACAGAAAGTGGCATTCTATGCCTGACTTTATGTCCTGTTTTCCCAAATAAATCTTACTTTTGTTTAATTGTTCTTTATTTTGCCCTGGTTGTTCAGAAGCAATTGCCTAACCAGACAAAAGCCTTATAGTGTTCCATATGCATTTCCATATGGAAACAATGATACTTTGGGAAATCACTTGAATTAAATAAGAAAGGTCTTCACATAACTACTAACACAATCCTGTATGCATCTACTCAGAACTAAATCCTATTGAGTTCGGTGGAGCTTACTCCCAGGGAAGTGAGTATAGGATTGTGCTTCTATCAGTTTTAGTCATGTCTGTCGAATTTCCAAGAACCCTGTCTACGTTTGTATATATATAAAAAAAACTGGATGATGTCAGTTAGCCAGAGTTTGTTATCAGAATTTCCAAGAACCGTGTCTACATTTGTTTATATATAAAAAAATGGGATGATGTCAGTTAGCCAGAGTTTGCTATCCCTGCTTGACTATCCTTTGCTCAGACATGACAACCAGATCCCAAATTATCCCAGCTATCATTCTATATGGCTGTGAGAGCTGGACTATAAGGAAGGCTGAGCGCCGAAGAATTGATGCTTTCGAACTGTGGTGCTGGAGAAGACTCTTACGAGTCCCCTGGACTGCAAGGAGGTCAAATCAGTCCATCCTAAAGGAAATCAACCCTGACTGCTCATTGGAAGGACAGATACTGAAGCTGAAGCTCCAATATTTTGGCCACCTAATGCGAAGAGAAAACTCTCTGGAAAAGACCCTGATGCTGGGAAAGACTGAAGGCAAAAGGAGAAGGGGACAGCAGAGGATGGGATGGCTAGATAGCATCACTGATGCAATGAATATGAACCTGAGCACACTCCGGGAGAGAGCGCAGGACAGGAAGGCCTGGCGTGCTATGGTCCATGGGGTCACGAAGAGTCGGACACGACTGAACGACTGAACAACAACAACAACAACAACAATCATTCTATATGTAAAGGACAGGAAGATATGACATGAGTGACAGAAGTCACTCCATAGAACAGGAGTAGGCAACCTGGCACCCCCCGATGCTTTGCACTAAAACTCCAATCAGACCTAGCCAGCATGACCAATGGATTTTGGGGGTTGTCATCCAAAACATAAGGAGGGCACCAGATTGCTACAGAGGTTCAAACAATGACAAGTTTGTGAATCAGAGCAGTCCCCTGGAACCATGGCAGAAAACTATAGTGTTGGGATGCCCCATGATGCTATACTATTGGATGTAGCATCAACAATCTCTGAGATACAAGGAAAACAAATCCACAGAGGAAATACAAATTATCCTAGCTAGTATTGTATATGTAAAAGACAGGAAGACAGTATGTTTTCTCCTCCTCCTCCTCTTCCCCCCCCCTTTTTTTTTTGCTTATTCTGTCTTTAAGTGCCTGGTGGTCTAGCAGTCAGGATTGGGTGCTTTCACTGCTGCAGTCTGGGTTTGATTTCAAATCAGGAGAAATCTTTAAGTGAAAGGCCATCACAGCTCAGTGGTGGAACAGATGCTTTGCATGCAGAAGGTCTATATTTCAGTCCTTAGTATCTCCTGTTCAAAGTGCTGGGAAAGATCCCACCTGAGATCTTACAGAGTGGCTGACAGTTAAGAGTAGACAAGATTGGCCGACTGATAGCATGATTCAGTATAAGGCACATCAATTATATTATTATTATTGGGAGTGGGGGAGTAGCATCTCCTCCACTTCTTAAAATTATACAGTCATACCATGCACTATTTTTTTCCTTTCCACATTTATAAAGAACCTAAACATATGTATTTGTTACAGTTAAGAGTTACCACATACATATAATAAATATAGCCAATGCGTGGATTAACTGCCACATGCAATTTCACTGTGGTTTCAGGAGGTTCAGATCTCAAGCTCCTCTCCACAGCAAGTGGAAGGAATGACTTAAATACAGTTAATTTCTGGGCTGATCTTATTTGTAGCGCAGGATGCAAATCCCTTTCAAAATTCCGTATGGCTTCTTTTTTTCCGAGAGGTACCGCTGTCCCTCGGTGACCTCTTTGTAGCCTTTCATTAAATGCTTTCAGCCTCAGTAAATTACAGCACTTTAAAACCCTCCAGCCGGGCATAGAAAAAGACACAAGGGAGAGGGGTGTTGCCCCACCGCCACCACAGCCACTGCCACCACTGCCACCACGGTACGCTGCAGTGGGATAAGGTGCAATGAAAATCCCATACAAGCTGAACTCGACTTCCCTAATCAAATGGGTGTAACAGATGGCTGCTGGAGCAAGCCATCACAATGGAAATATCTGCAGTTCTCATGGTAACGGATTCTGCCAGGTCTGAGGGATTTGCTGTTTTCCAGGACATCTGAGCTGCAATCTCTTTCGAGCTGTCTAGCAGTCTCAGCCTCCCTCTCGCAGCATGATGGAGATAGAGTTGAAAGGTGGAGCCTGGTTTTGCATTCCAACTGCGATTAAAGACACAAAGCACTTCCACGCTGAATCAATACCAGGCTGCATATTCATTATATGTTATCTAGAACCTCATTAGCTGTTTGGGCAGGAAAATTATCATATGCCGTCTTCTTCGGGCAAAAAGGTAAGGGGAGGGGAACAAAGAGAGACAGGAAAAGACGCGCATATGAGGAATTAGGATGCACAAGATGTCGCCTCTTAATAAAGATATGGAGCAATATTAAAACTAGCAGTTGTTTCCATCTCGTGGCAGCATGTCAAGATTACTAAGCAGAGGAGGATGAAACATCTGGCTGGAGAAGAAGGAGAAGAAGAAGAAAGATGTCAAATTTCCAAAGCATTATATAAAATCTATGAAAGGAGTGGATTTGGGTAGCGGGGGGATAACACACAGATAAACAACAGTGCCTCTTAAAATTAAGTAGGAACCTGTGACGGACATCTTCATAACGCACTTGCCATCAAGAAATTTGCTTTTTGATAAGGTGTGAGTTTGCATAGGAAGATAGTGGCTTTTAATTACTGACGCCCATAGAATTGTTAAAATTTTGTTAGTGTTCTTCTCGCAACCCCTAATTGCATTTTCTTTGACGGAGAGGAAAAATTAGTTATGTTTAAAAAACCACAAATATGCACATATATTCCAATCAATTTCAAGACATAAAGAGATGCATGCAAGCCCCTTTACTATGCTATCTACTCTGGAAACCATGCACAGGAGCTGATTCACGTTAGCTGCCTATTCCTCTGAAGTATTTGAGCCCTGAGATCAAACAACATAGAAGAATTCAGCCATGCCTCCATTCAAAGAGGGCCATTCTTAGCAAGTAAGCTAGGCAATGTGAAATGAGGGGAGGGGAGGGGAGGGGAGAGGAGAGGAGAGGAGAGGAGAGGAGAGGAGAGGAGAGGAGAGGAGAGGAGAGGAGAAGAAAGGAAAAGGAAGTTGGCCCCTAACCTGCTGATCTACTACTTTGTCCCTGAAGAGTCTAAAACAGCCTCCCCCACGCTGGTGCCCTGCAGATATGTTGGACTCCCACTCCCACAATTCCCAGCTATGGGGACTGTGGTGATGAGCACCTGCCCTTCAAAATGTACACTCCTGAGTGGGGGGAGTGCCATCTTGTCCTTCATCGCAGGCCACAAAATGTCTTGGGCTGGCCCTGTTCCAGGGAGCTGCATGATGTGGAGGCTGGTGGCTGCAATGTCAGTGGGGCAGTGAATCCGCTCCAGGATTCAATCAGAACCAGCCAGAACTCTACAGGAGCTATCCAAGGTGTTTGCATATGCACATTGATATGTATGGGTGCAAATGTAGAAATAATAACTATAATTTAAATAAAAGTACAGTACATCTCACCACACCTGAGAAGACGGATGAAGAGACCTGTGTGCCTGCTCAGTCTGCCATCCAAGTGTTGATGGGCCACTTCAAGGCCCCTGCTACTCTCTCTCCTTATGGTTCTTTGACTTTTACCAAGACCTGGACTGGACAGCCCGTCAAATAGAGGACACCTTCAAATCAAGGACTGTCCTCTGACAGCTCTTCAAAAGAGGAATGTCCTCTGTAAAAGACACCCTATCAGAACTCCCAACCAACAGCATACCCATCTTGTCTTGCTTAAGTTTCATTTTATTGACCTACGTCACATGATCACTGCAGCCCAGCATGGCTTATTTAAGCCACAGTGTGTTGTGGCACATGCCAGTGCATGCTGGGCATCTTTTGAATATTCAAGCTGCAACTGTGGCTTGTCATGCCATTCAAACCTAGAGAGGGTGGGTTGTTGGCATGGTTAACAAGCCACTCACAATCCTAAAACAGTCCATGGATTCTTGGTGGTTCATTAACCACGCCAACAACCCACCATTCCTGGGTTTAGATGTGGTGACAAGTTGCAGTCACAGCTTGAATAATCAAAATGGCTGCCCACACGTGCCACAGCCCACCATGGCTTAGATAAGCCACGCTGGGCTGCTTAATCGTGTGAACTAGCCCGGTCATCAGAAGAGACTGCTGAAGGAAGCTTAAGGGTGCAATCCTATGCATGTTTAGACAGAGAAAAGGCCTACAACTCCCAGCATGCCCCAGCCAGCAATGCTGGTTGGGGCATGCTGGGAGTTGTAGGCCTTTTCTCTGTCTAAACATGCATAGGATTGCAACCTAAAGGAATCTCAGTAAGATTCATGAGTGGGACATACCACAAAATGTTGTGTGCAGTGCTCCTGTTCAGGATACTCTATTTGATATATACAACCGCTTTTGGTTTCTCCCCGCAATACTCCGCATCCCATGTGCACTGAGCATGCTCAGTCATCATTGTATTTGGGAGAGGTTCCCCCCTCAGAGTTTTTCTTCTGACTTTTTTTGTACTTCTGCAAACCTTGGGGCTCCCCCAAGCTAGCTAATACCTCCCCTTCCTATGTGTGGATGGTGCTGTTTGGCAGATGGAGAATTGAGATCACTATTAGTATATATATGTAGGTTTGGTTCTATGTTTACAAAAGAACAATAGCTATCTTTCAAAACAAGAAGATCCAGCAAAAGGCAAGAACAGTGGAGGCCAGCATCATTGTCTTTAAAAGAAGCACTGGACTAGTTCTTACAAACAGCACATACACTCATAAACCCGTTTCTCAACTTCAGAATGCAAGTTGGGGCTCATGTTGCCGAAAGCTCCTTGATTACCATTTTTTTAAAAAAAATCACTCTACATTAAAAAAAACAGCATATCATGGAAAGAGAGTCTAGGATCTTTCTTCCTGACATGATATTCTAGGTGCACCTTTTAAGAAAAAGGAGAATTCAAACATCCGAGCCCCAGAAACAGGATTATTATCATATCTGCTGTGTGTGAAAATGAAGCACAGGAAAGTTTACAAGTAGTACTCAGTATGTACTACTATCTCTTGCCCTCTCCACTGCAAACAAGGCCATTTGTATAGCATGTTTGTGCTACTTCTTTTCACAAAAATGTCCCTTTTTCAAATTCCAAAAGAGGAGCTTAGAGTCCTGTTGCTCCTTAAAAACTAATAAAAATATTGTGCTTATGTTAGTAAGTTAGCCTACTTCTAGGGTCTTGGTGGCACTAAGTAACTTCTAGGCTCAGCTGCTGATGTGTCATGGAAGGTTTAGAGGACACACCATGCCATGGAAACTCAACAAGAACTTTCGTTGTCCATCTTAAACGAGAACAGAACAGACACAAGAAACTAGGGGTGTCAGAGAATTTCTTGCCGAAACTTCGGGGAGCCGAGTGCCAACATATTCGGCCCCCCAAAGTAGTTTCGGGGAGAAATTCTCCCCCCCCCCCGGGATGGGACTTACCTTTCCCGAATGTCGCTCCCAGTGGCGGATCGCAGTGGCGGTTCGGCAGGGCTTCGACAGGGGCGGGGGCGGCAGCCGGTCTTTCGACTGGCTGCCACCGCCGCCATTCCAAGAAAAGTAAAAAAAAAAAAACGCCCCCATGATAGGCTACGTGACGATTAACGTAGCCTATCACGGCTAGATTTGCAAAGTCAGCCGTGATAGGCTACGTAAATTGTCACGTAGCCTATCACGGGTGACTTTAAAAAAAAAAAGCGCATACGGCTAATGGCGGCCCCCATAGGGAGCCGCCATTCGCGTTCCTTATTTGGTCGCTGTAGTCTACGTAAAGATTACATAGACTACAGCGAAAATAAGGGCAACGCTATTTGCGTTGCCCTTATTTTCGCCATAGTCTACGTAAATCTTTACGTAGACTACAGCGACCAAATAAGGAACGCGAATGGCGGCTCCCTATGGGGGCCGCCATTTGCGTACGCGCTTTTTTTTTTTAAGTCACCCATGATAGGCTACGTGACGATTAACGTAGCCTATCACGGCTGACTTTGCAGATCTAGCCGTGATAGGCTATGTAAATCGTTATGTAGCCTATCACGTTTTTGTTTTTTTTTACTTTTCTGTTACGTAGCCTATCACTTTTTTTTTTTACTTTTCTGTTGAAGTTCGCGGCCGGGGAGACGGGGCGCTTCTCCCCGGCCTGAATTTCGGCTGGGGGCGAGGCGGGAAGCCTCCCCCCCAGCCTGAATTTCAGCCGGGCGAGGCGGGAAGACAACCCCCGCTCACATGAACCTCAGGGGGAGAAGCGAAGCGCCTCCCCCCCACCGCGAAAAAAGCTGCGGGACAAGGTAAGTCCCTTTCGTACATCCCTACAAGAAACTCCTGAGTCTATCCAGATATAACTAAGTCCAGTGCCACCTAGTGACTGAGCTCTATAATAACACTATCCACACACACTGTATCTAACAACAGAGGCTCTTCCCTCTTGACAGTTTGCAACCCAACAGAGTTGTAAGTCTTTAAGTTGCTACAGATTATGTTATTTCCATTGTATAACAGAGATGCAGTACAACATTCCCAACATTTGGACAAATCTTTCCACGTTAACTAGTTAGAAGTCTGCACTTATACTAATCACAGGAACAAATAGACTAATGCTAACAATATAATGACATCCATTATGATACAAGTGATCATACAGTTAGGTTGGATTTGGAGTGTTACAATTCTCTTCAACTAGAGAGGACATTAAATTATTATTGCCATAATTGCCGGTAGAGAGGGAAAAATTTCCTCCATGATCTTAAGGCAGAGATGAGGTGGGGTAAAAGGCACAAGAGAGTGAAAAATTACTGATTCATAGATGCATGATGCGCTTTAGGAGCCACTATAGGCTCATGGCCCGAAACCCTGAAAAATGCAGCTACTTAGTTATCTGTACAAGACCCTGTCACCATAGAGCTCCAAAGGGCTTGAGTCTCTGAAGATATTCCTTGCCACGCCCCTAGAAATTCAGCACTCACTCTAACTCTCTCTCTCTCTCTCTCTCTCAGATAACTCTTTAAGGGTGCAATTCTATGCATGTTTAGACAGACAAAAGGCCTACAACTCCCAGCATCCCCCAGCCAGCCATGGGGCATGCTGGGAGCTGGCTGGGGGATGCTGGGAGTTGTAGGCTTTTTTTCTGTCTAAACTTGCATAGGATTGCGCCTTAAATTACAGATGGAGAAAATATAAGCAAACAAACGCAGGCAGCATGCTACCCATCTAGAGGTCTAAACTCAAAGATTTGCCTGTTTGTTTTCAAATCAGTGTGTAATCTGCAGCTACGTCGCCCCCCTCCTCTTTGCCCATCCTCTTTCCCAGTGTTCCTCCTTCTCTTACCCTCATTACTCCGGAGCCACCACCTCTGCTTCTCTCTCTCTCTCTTTGCAGTCCCTACCATCACTTCCTAACCCTGTCCCTCCCCGTCCTGTGATCTGCTGCATCCTAAGGCCACTAGATCCTCCTATCCCAAGATGGAGCTTCTGTCACCCAGAGCTGCCAGATTAGAAATTTGGAATTCTCATCCCCAAGCCTTGGGGCCAAATGAAACATGTTACATATCTGTGTTAGAAGATCAGCAGTTTCAGATCTCTTTAAGAATTCAGATGGACCTAGTGATCCGTTTGTTTTCAGTTTTCAATAAAGTCTGGAACTTCATCTCTTGTCACCATTATTTGTCTCAGTTCCTCAAACTCCTACTTGAAAATGTCAGTTCAGGGCTCCTTCACACAGAGCTTTTATCCTGCAATTGAGATTGCTCCTTCACGGACATTTGCAGGCAATTTACATGTCAGCATGACCTTCCAGGGCATCTCCTGCACTAAATGTCCTTTGTTCTGTTTTTAAATAGATCGCACATAATAAGCTCTCAAATTATTCCGTTGTGTTCCACTTCAGTTTCCTCCATGAAAAGAGTAAAAGCAGCAAGAAGAGGAGTGAGATCAAAGAAAGATAACAGAAGACTCAGATATGGGGAGAAGGAGGGGGAAGGGGGTGGGGGAAAAGGAAGCACGTGAAAAGGGGGGTCATTGTGATCCTGCATTTAAAACGGAAGCAGAAAGCCCCATTTTAAACGCAGGATTTTAGGCTGATGTAGACATGCCCTCAGGTATAGGTTACTGTCCTACATGTTCTGCAGTGAAAACAAACACAACAAGTCTGTTAATTCCCTTGGCATCCAATGGTCCAACTGCCTGCCTAGCCGGTTTCCTGCTTCTGATGTATTTAAAGAGTTTTTTTAATTGTTGGTCTTAACATTTTTAGTGATATGCTTTTCAAAATGCTTTTTTGCATCCCTTATTGTCTGCTTGCATTTCCTTTATCCAAGTTTCTGTTCTTTTTCTCTTCATTTGTTCAAAAGTTCCATTTCCCAAAGGAAATCTTCTTATCTCTAATAGCTTGACACTGCTCATTAACCATGCTGGTGACCTCCTGGACTTGGTGCTACCTTTCCTGACCTGCAGTATACATTCTAGCGGAGCTTCTATTATTGTGATCTTAAGCAATCTCCAAGACGTCTGGAGAGATTTGACCCTCTTGACCTTCCCTTTCAATTTGCTTTTTACCAGTCCCCTAATTTTTTTTAGGAGTTTCCTCTTTTGAAGTCAGATGTGAGTGTGTTGGACTTCCTTGTCAATTTCCCACTTACATATAAATTCAGTTTGATAGCACTGTTGTCACTGTTTCCATTCAGTTCAACAACACTCTTATCTCTCACTAGGTCCTGCGCACCACTTAGGAATAAGTTGACGGTAGGGATGTATGAGAAATTGGCTTTTGATCAGGATTTACCAAGTTCCCACCTCCCAGATCAAACATGGACTCAAACACAATCAACGATTGACATCTATATATTTCTGTGCTTACAATTTGATTTGTGGACCAAAAGAATGCATTCAACAACATGAGTACATTTGAAATGCATATGAAAATATCATACTTTTGAAAGATGTGCACAAACATGCTTTAATCAATGGGAGAAGAATGTGTACATTTCAAAGATTTGGGGAAATATGCACGTAATATGCTCACATTTCCATGTGAAAAGAGAAAAACAAAGCTTGCAATCTGATACAGACCTGAGATAGAATGAGCTTCAAGGTGGAATTTGGAGAAGTTTGACAAGATCTAGTTTTACTTGTACGCACATCGTTACCTCCACTCTAGACAGTTTTATGACCAACTGTTCTAGGCAGTCCTTTATGGTATCTAGAAAAGTTTACCTCTTTGTCACATTTATCCAGTCTGTGAGAGGGTAATTGAAGTCACACATTACTACTCATTTGAATGCCTCCCTGATGGAGAAGGAGACGTTGTCCACCTCAAGACCACCCTGAACATTTTGGTCAGGGGTACAATAGCATGCTTCCTATACTAAATTACTTTTGGGGCCTGGCATTGTCCCCACCAGGGTGATTCTTTGGCGGAGTCTGCCCCTTTGAAGGGTTCTAGTTTGTTCGACACTATGTTCTCTTTGATGTACAGAGTGACACCAGCCCCAGCACACCCTTCCCTATCCTTTCTAGAGTTTGTACACAGATATTACCCTATCCCACTGTTCTCCCACAGGTCTATGTTCTCCTTTAAAATCAAGCACTCCATCTGTCCCATCTTGGCTCAGAGGCTTCTAGCATTAGCATAAAAACACCTATACATGGTGTCCCTCTCCAAATGTCTCTGGCATGTGCATTTTCTGTGGCCCTTTGGCCTCTTTGACTGGCTATCATGTTTTATTGTGTTCTCATGGCCTGTTTCCACCCCATCCCCATTAGGGCAATCCTTCATCCCTTAGGGATGATTCAACCTCATTCCAGCTCCTGTCTGCTTTCTCCCATGGTTTGGTTTAAAAGTTGCTCTGCCACTGTTTTTCATCAAAAAAGGTGGCAGAGCAACTTTTGAACCAAACCATGAGAGCAGTCTGGTTCCATTCTGGTTTAAGTGGCGTCCATCCCTTTTGTACAGACTCTGCTTGTCCCAATATATGTAGGTACTTGGCAGGTATAAAAGGAAATTTTCTTAAAACTGTTTAATAAATCACATTCATTGAATCTATGAAGAGCTTTGGTTTATGACACTTTTCCCTGACGTTTTCCCCTTTTGCTGCCGCTCTCCCCGCCCTTCTAGTGTACTCTTACACCACCCGATACCACAAAATGTCTGGCTACATTATAGACCTCCCCTGCATGCCGCCAACTGTATCCAGCCCCTCGCATGAGTATTGTACAACCATATTCTCAATTTGTGAATGAACAGAATGTGTTGCTAGCTCTATATCTGCAAACCATTAACAGTTATAAGCTTAACAGTAGGCGTCTTTCAAGGTAAGAAGCTTTGTGTTGGGAAGAGGTTTTAAAAAGAGTGGGATACAGAATGAGATTTTTTTTAAACAATAGATAGAAGCCAACACTTTATGCATTAACTTTTCTTGAAAGCATAAACTTGTTCCTCAACTCTAATGTTCAAGCAGCAGCAGATTTAACAATAAGACTCAGAAATGTCGAGTGATGGAGACCTTGAGTAATATCATTGCAAAATGAAGATTTAAAAAAAAAAAAATTTAAGAAAGCAACATTGTTTCTACAGTCTGATTCTTCACTCAGAACTTGACCAGTTTCTGGAAGCTTCCTATTTCTGAAGGAAGTGTGCAGGGTGGGCCCTACCATTAGGCAGAGTGAGGCACTTACCTGAGGTGGCAGATGGATGTTGGTATGGAGGGGCAGCAGTGGCAGCTCCCTGGCCATTCCTCTCCATTGGATGATAGAGCTGTACATTTCGGACTCCCCTGCTCCCCTCTGGTGAGGTGAAGGGTGCTGTCCCATCACCAGACCTGTCAGCTTCTGTACGGGGAGTGGAAGGGGCACCATTTTGTCCTTCACGTCAGGCAGCAAAATGTTTTTGGTCGGCCCAAAACTAGAAGTGTGGAAGAAGTGTGCTTCCTCTACAAAGTCATATTTTCTTACACATTGCTCATCTTCAGTATGCTCTCTCTCCCTCGAAAGTTGAACACTAGATTCCTGAAGTCCGATTTGAGCAATACCTTAGCGGAATGGGGGGGGGGACCACTGGAAAAAAACCCAAGATAGCACCACATCTCTTCTCAGTAACACATGGAGGCTGAGACCTTATTGGATTGTCCTAAAAATGTTGTTACTTTCTATGCCAGTTTAAGCTGGCTCAAGTAAGAAATACTAGCACAATTAGGGCAGTCCTACATGATTCAGGTTTCCATATATTACCAAGGCAACATGATGCTGAACCACAGAAGATCATTCTTCTGGGGCAGTATGCCATCATGGTGACATGTGCCCAAGGACCTGTCTTTTGAAAATATTTATTTATTGCTTGATTTAACAGATTTATATTCCACCTTCCCACCATTTGGGTAATCAAAGTGGCTTTCAAACATGTTTTGAATAAAGCTGTTTCCAGTCTTGAGGAGGCAGGGGAGGCTTCCACATTTAAATCTTCCACCCTAGATTAAACCAACAGACTCCTTTACCCTCGGCCTGATGTCTTATTTGTAGGGATGTACGAAACGACTTACCTGTTTTGTTTCGTGACATCTGCAGTGGGGGGGAGGCGCTCCATCCCTCCCCCCGAAATCCTCACCAGCTGGCTCCACTCCGTGGTGACTCTGCAGAGCCACCAGCCGGGGCCACTCGCAGCGACATCCTGCCACTGCTGGGCTGTGCAGGGATGCAAATGGCGGCCGCCGTAGCTGCCGCCATTTGCGTCCCTTTTTTTCACCGTGATAGGCTATGTAAATATTTACGTAGCCTATCACGGCCTCCGCAGAGACACAAATGGCATCCCTGCGTTACCCGTGATAGGCTACGGAAAAATCGTGACGCGAATGGCGGCCTCAGACGCAACCGTCATTCACAAAGCAGCACAAACGACACCAGGTAGGTGCTCCATTTTGCACGCCTTTCGCAGGGTGGTGGGGTGGGGGGACTTCGTTCTGCCATGGATTTTGGGGGGCCGAATGCACTAGCATTCTCCGCCATCCCTACTTATTTGGAGGGTAGTACCACATTGCCCTTCAGCAATGCCTCCATGGTGACAGCAGGCCAAAGAGCAAGCCCTCCACAAAGCACCCATCCCCACCAGTCCAAGTGCAGTGCAGATTCAACGGCCTCATCCTGATGTACCTATAAACCAGGGTTTATCATTATGGGAACAAGCCACAGCTAGCCTTGAGCTCTCATACCCTACTCCTCCCCCTTTCTCCTCCAACAAAGCTGGGAGGAGGAATTCAGAAGCATTCACTTTTGCTTTAGACAAATCACAGTTAATTGTTATGTCAGAAACCAGACAAACTGTGGTTAGTCGTAACTATGCTTAGTTGAAACAAGTCAACTTCAAATCATAGTTTATGGAGCTGGTTTGTTTCAGTTAACCAGTTTAGGGTTCAGACACAACACTAAACTGCAGTTAATTAAAATCAGAAGCAAACGCTTCAGATCTCCTCCTCATGGCCCTCCTAGTGGAGAGGACATATAATGAAATATCACTGTTTATCTTTATGTCCACACCAGGCTAACGTCTGGATGAGAACATCAGGGATGCTTCTGCCACACATTTCTTACACAGATAGCTGGTTTGATGGCACTTCGAATCCTCACAGGAGGCAGCTTGATGGAGTTGCCCCTCCTTTGCTGAGGTTAGTAACGGTTCTGGCCACCCTTTCTAGAAGCACCACCCTCCCATCTAAGAATGTACCAGAATTTTGTTTCAGGTCACAAATTGCTCATAAATGCCCAGTTCACAATCCTGAACATGAATAGGAGCACACGTACTACAAAAATATTCACAAATTCCTGAACTTGTGTTCACGTTCGCAAAATGTGTACTCTTTTAAAATGCACATTTTTTTACATGCACATATTAAGAAATGCACCATTTTAAAATGCACCGTTTTAAATGCACAATTTAAAGTTTTAAAATGCACAGTTTACTCACTTTCACAATTTTTCCTGTCAATGAGTTGTAGATGTACATTATGTTTGGTTAAAAAAACGTGCTTCCCTTTTGTCAATTTTAAGCCAGAAGTCTCCTGAATTTCACTAGTTGTTACCTTGAAATTCTCTTCTGGAAATTCTACTCTGGAAAGAAGACATAAAAACTTTCCACGCTAGTCACTTGTTACATCCCTGTTTAAAACTGGGGGGAAATATTCCACTCCCTTAGCAATTTTTGTTATACTTTTGTTCCTTGGCAACTTCGGCTGTCTTTTTTCCACATCTACTGTCAGGGCCAGGCGGCCAAAATTGAAATGCATATTTCACAGAAATGGACACATTAGATATTAGGTTAAATATTCCAGTGCACCTGATGGAGTGGACTCTAGTCCACAAAAGCTCATGCCGTGATAAATGTGTTAGACTTTAAGATGCCAGTCTTTGTTGGTTAGACGCACAGAGAATAATATTTAAAACAGAGTTGTGGAGAATATGGAAAATTAAAGTGGCAATTGGGAAATGTTTGTTAATTTGCAGCTCGTTGTTTCCCCACCACCGCCACCACCAATATGCTGCCTTCTTGATTTTTCAGTACCCGTGCACCAAGAAATCCTAGAAGAGAAGCTTTATTTCTCTCTTCTAGATCCATGAGATTATAAAGGGAAAAAATGCTAAGTCAGAAGACCCTTTCTGCCTGCTTTCATACCTTTTGCAATAAGTCAGCTATCCTTTTCCAGTGTCTGACAAGGTGACAAGATCCTAAAACGAGTGCCCAAGAGACCATTTTCTCACATCACATATACACACACATGCATACACACAGAGAGTTGCAAACGCATTCCCCACACCCTGAAAATACCCTCTCGCATCGTAATCAGGCATAGGGGAGTTTTTGAGGGGGGTCTGCAGTACTTGGGGAGGAGGGAGATTTAGCCCTTTCCCTCCCCAGGAGTGATCCCCCCAAATGCCCTCCAGAATGGCAATTAGACTTTTCAAAAGCCTCCATTGGCACCTCTGTGAAGGAGCAGAGCAGGGTGTCCCAAATAATCCCGACCCCTGATTTGAGAACAGAGGGAAAATACATTTCACCTGAGAATTTTTTTCTGGCTTTTGCCGGAAACAAACATTGCTAGAAAGAAAAAAGAAATCCAAGCCTCCAAATTGTCTGCATTTTTGTTCTTGTTCATTAGGCGTAGGTAGGTATTTACATCCCTTCCAATGGATATCAGACCAAAAATAGTATGGGCTCATGGAAGAACTTTCCTGTTCTTTTGCCAGCTTAAACAGAATGATTCAAAACTGAATCACTTTCCTGAAATTTAATTTCATAGCTGAATGCAAAATTATGTAGCAAAGATAAGATCATCCCAAACACAGAGATCTGTCTTTGGAACGCTACTGAACCCTCCGGCCTGCTTAAGGGAAAACCTATTGGATACAGTTGGTTTATTTATTTTATGTTATGTCATGGATGTGAAATGCCAAAAAAGATGGACGACGACCACTGCAGAGCCAGTGATCACACAGCAAAGTTGGCTTCCCACCTATTATCACAAGAGAGAGAGACGATGCTCAAAAATCTGGCAGCCTTAGATCTTCCAACAGAGGATCAATATTGCTCGGAGAAAGAGAGAGATGAGCAGCCAGACCAGGGCTGGGGAAAACTATGCAGCTTGCATCATTCTGAACAAGGGGAGATTTAAACAATTCTTGCATTATGAAACCAAATATGACAAGTCACCTAGAATGAACACCTCCTCAAAGAAGTAGGCTACACATTTTCTCAAACATTCAGGTGATGAGCTTCATTAGATTAGGACCCAGCCTTCCCCCAACCTGGTGCCCTCCAAAAGTTTTGGACTATAACTCCCATATGCCCCAGCCAGCAGGGCCAATGTGTTATATGTACAGTGGTGCAGTTACAGCTGGACCTTGGGCCGAAGTCTAGGGCCCCCCCAACTGGGGAAGCTGGAGAAATCTGCAAAGGAATCAAACAAGTGCAGATTTCTATGAATCCAACCCACAGATTCTGCAGTGAGCCTGCTTTTCCCAAGTTGCACGGATTTCGTGGACTTGAGGACCAGTTTTGGCGCTTTCCAGAATTTTACATAAATTTAGTAATAGAAAAATAAGTAAAATTAAAAAAAAACACCAGCCAAAAATGTGTATTTCCCCCATAGGCTATGCATTTCAGGGGGAATTTGCATATTTGGGGGAGATCTACACACTTTCGCAAATGTGAATTTGCGCAACTTCAGGGAATTGAGGAAAAAACTGATTTTATCAATGAGTGAATGACGGAACAAAGGCACCTGGCAATCCATGGAACACAGACAGAATGGATTTTACAAAATCCGTACATCGCTACCCACAACCCAAATGACCACCAAGGGAGCTGTAGGTGAGGAGGGCATCAGGGCAGCAGAAACAAACTCCATTTTATTCCTATATGCATGATGGTGCTATGATTTAAATGAGTTTAAAATGCAGAACTGTACATGCTGTTTGTTTGTTGTTTATCAGGGTTGGCAAACAGTTTTGTTGTTGTTCTAACATATCAAGAATGTAGAAGCAGTGGTAAAGCATGGGATAGTAGGACTTTTCTACATGAAGCATTAATCGTGTGCTCATCATTCCCTAGTCATGGTTGTTTACAGGTTCTTTTGATGACACCGTGACCCTCCCATTTCACTTCTGTGTCTAACCAGCACTTTTGGTGAGTTTTTTTCAGAGCAGGTAAAATGCGGCATTTAATTGTGAACACAAAAGAAAGTGCAATTCTCTCTGGTGTATTTGAGCTATTCTACTATACCACAGTGCCACCTAGAGGTTATATAGTGGAAACGCAGGAAAGGAAACATTCCTCATATTGTGCTCAGATCTCAATTCTGCAACAAAACCAAAAGTAGATACCACAGATTAACAGACAATTAACAGCCTGGTGTAGAAAAGCTCATAGTTGGGATGGGGAGAAAAGAAATCTTAGTTGTGTGCTTCACAACTGAAATAATACTATCTAAAGAGGCCCCCCATAAAACCATTAAATCCAGGGTCTTATTTACGTAGTTGCATCACTGTATGGTTATTTGATTTTAAGGTGGTGCTGAAAACGTTCTTAGTGAGGAAACTATTATACAAGTGTAAATGCTCAGGACTGACTCAGTCAACAGGGATGGGGAGAAGAACAGCTCATTCCATGGCATATCTTCAATTATGGGGATCCAAGAACTTGGAGGGATGCTGCCAATCAGAGAACCCAATGCTGGGCTAGATGGACGAATGCTCTGTCTCTGCAGAAGGCAACTTCATACACTCATATATTATTATTATTATTATTATTATTATTATTATTATTAAATTTATTAATCGCCCATCTGGCTGGTCACCCAGCCACTCTGGGCGATGTACAACATACAATAAAAACAGTTTAAAACAATAAAATTCTACAATAAAAACATTTTCTAAAATACCCTAACCCACCCCAAATGCCTGCCTGAACAACAGCGTTTTTAATGCACGATGGAAGCTCATTAAAGAGGGGGCATGACAGAGTTCCCTAGGGAGGGAGTTCCACAGAGTGGGAGCCACCACAGAAAAGGCCCTCTCCCTCGTCCCCACCAGTCCAGCTGTCCTGGCTGATGGGACAGAGAGAAGGCCATCCGAGGCTGATCTTGTTAAGCGGCCTGTCTGGTGCTGCTGGAGGCGCTCCTTAAGATAGGCTGGGCCGGAACCATATAGGGTTTTAAAGGTCAAAACCAACACCTTGAATTTGGCCTGGAAAACAACTGGTAACCAGTGCAACTCCTTCAGCACTGGAGTGATGTGATCTCGCATCATGTGGAGTGATATTATCCAACGAGAGCATCAAAATCATTAGGAGTACTTCCAGAACTCTGAAATCTGAGTCATTCTCATTTCTAGAAAAATACCCCTACCAAAACAGGAGAATTTATTGTATCTACCCTGAAATGGTTAAGGGAGGGGTAGGCGCACCAATGCACCCCAGACACTTTTCTTGGCACCTGCCAAGGCACCTTGATCCCTCTCACTTAAAAAAAAGACTTTTTTTTTTTTTACCAGCAGCTAGGATTACTGTGAATAGGTTTCTGTCGGTGCTGAAAATTGTGCATTTAAAGGACTTTCTGGTGTGTTGGGGATCTAACCCCACTTCTGCCTTGTATGAAGCCTTTGGGGCAGGTTATTTGTCCTTTGCCATGCCTCCCATGGCAGCCATTTTGTGGTGATTCCCAGGACAGTTTATCAAATTAACAAATGTGACCACAGCCCAAAAGGATTGCCTACCCCTGGGTTAAGATGTTAGAATGTGAATATTCAGTATAGACATAGCCCACAATGTCTTGCTTACTAGAAAAGCACCAAAACAAGAAATCTTATTTCTCTGAGATTCAGGGACCTCTTTACTGCCACACTATCTGGGAAGCTTTCATTTGGTTCATATGACATTGAAAATGCCCCAAATGCTTTTTTAAAGTCTGAAAAATTGGGACATTTATGGTGTAATCCTATACATGTCTACCCAGAAGTAAGTTCAACTGAGTTCAAGAGACTTACCCCCAAGTAAATGTGTTAGCCCCTTCATGGATCACTGCCTTGTTGTGGCAAAGGGGCTTGCGTAACTCAGTGAAGCCATAAGCTATGCCGTGGAGGGCCACCCAAGACGGACAGATCATGGCGGAGAGTTCTGACAAATGTGGTCCACTGGAGAAGGAAATGGCAACCCACACCAGTATTCTTGCCAAGAAAACCCCATGGAACGTATCACAAGGCTAAAAGAGATGACGCCGGAAGATGAGCCCCTCAGGTCAGAAGGTGTCCAATATACTACTGGGGAAGAGCAGAGGGTATTTCCAAGTAGTGCCAGAAAGAGTGAAGCGGCTGGGCCAAAGCCAAAAGGACACTCAGCTGTGGATGTGTCTGGTGGTGAAAAGAAAATCCGATGCTGTAACATCTAACATAGAACAATATTGTTTAGGAACCTGGATAAATCAAGGTAAGCTGGAGGTGGTCAAACATGAGATGGCAAGATTGAACATCGACACCTTGGGAATCAGCGAACTAAAATGGATAGGCATGGGCAAATTTAATTCAGGTGACCATCATATCTACTACTGTGGGCAAGAATCCCTTAGAAGAAATGGAGTAGCACTCATAGTCAATAAAAAAAGCAGTACTGGGGTACAATCTCAAAAACAAGGCAAACCATTCAACATCACAGTAATCCAAGTCTATGCCCCAACCACTGAGGCCGAAGAAGCTGAGGTTGATCGGTTCTATGAAGACCTACAACACCTTCTAGAACTAACACCAAAAAAAGATGTCTTTTTCATCATAGGGGATTGGAATGCTAAAGTAGGAAGTCAAGAAATAACCAGGATAACAGGCAAGGATGACCTTGGTGTACAAAACGAAGCAGGACAAAGGCTAATAGAGTTTTGCCAAGAGAACACACGGATCATAGCAAACACTCTTTTCCAACAGCACAAGAGGCGACTCTACACATGGACATCACCAGATGGTCAATATCGAAATCAGATTGATTGTGTACTTTGCAGCCAAAGATAGACAAGCTCCATACAGTCAGTAAAAACAAGACCTGGAGCTGACTGTGGCTCAGATCATGAGCTTCTTATTGCAAATTTTGGCTTAAATTGAAGAACGTAGGGAAAACCACTAAACCATTCAGGTATGACCTCAATCATATCCCTTATGAATATACAGTGGAGGTGAGGAATAGATTTAAGGGATTAGACCTGATAGACAGAGTGCCTGAGGAACTATGGACAGAGGTCTGTAACGTTGTTCAGGAGGCAGCAACTCAATCCATCCCAAAGAAAAAGAAATGCAAGAAAGCAAAGTGGCTGTCTGATGGGGCTTTACAAGTAGCTGAGGAAAGAAAGGAAGCGAAAAGCAAGAGAGAAAGGGCAAGATATATCAAACTGAATGCAGAGTTCCAGAGAATAGCAAGGAGAGACAAGAAGGCCTTCTTAAATGAACAATGCAAAGAAATCGAGGAAAACAACAGAATGGGAACGACTAGAGATCTTTTCAAGAAAATCGGAGATATCAAGGGAACATTTTGTGCACAGACGGGCATGATAAAGGACAAAGAAGGCAGGGACCTCACAGAAGCAGATGAGATTAAGAAGAGGTGGATAGAATACACAGAGGAACTATACAGGAAAGATCTTAATGTCCCTGATAGCCATGAGAGTGCAGTCACTGAACTTGAGCCGGACATCCTCATGAGTGAAGTCAAGTGGGCCTTAGGAAGCTGCTGCAATGCCAAAAAGTGTTCACACTACCGTACAATTGCACTCATTTCACATGCCAGCAAGGTTATGCTCAAAATCCTACAAGCTAGGCTTCAGCAGTATGTGAACCAAGAACGACCAGAAGTACAAGCTGGGTTTCGCAGAGGAACTAGAGATCAAATCGCCAACATTCACTGGATCATGGAGAAAGCAAGAGAATTCTAGAAAAACGTCTATTTCTGCTTCATTGACTACGCTAAAGCCTTTGATTGTGTGCATCACAACAAACTGTGGCAAATTCTTAAAGAGATGGGAGTACCAGACCACCTTACCTGTCTCCTGAGAAACCTGTACGAGGGTCAAGAAGCAACAGTAAGAACCGGACATGGAACAACCAATTGGTTCAAAATTGGGAAAGGAGTATGACAAGGCTGTATATTGTCGCCCTGCTTATTTAATTTATATGCAGAGTACATCATGAGAAACGCTGGGTTGGATGAATCACAGGTCGGAATTAAGATTGCCGGGAGAATTATCAACAACCTCAGATATGCAGACGATACCACCCTAATGGCAGAAAGTGAAGAGGATCTAAAGAGCCTCTTGTTGAGGGTGAAAGTGGAGAGTGCAAAAGCTGGTTTGAAACTCAACATTAAAAAACGAAGATCATGGCATCTGGCCCCATCACTTCCTGGCATATAGAAGGGGAAGAAATGGAAGCAGTGACAGATTTTATTTTCTTGGGCTCCAAGATCACCACAGGCGGTGACTGTAGCCATGAAATTAAAAGACGCTTGCTCCTTGGGAGGAAAGCTATGGCAAACCTAGACAGCATAGTAAGAAGCAGAGACATCACCTTGCCGACCAAGGTCCGTCTAATCAAAGCTATGGTTTTCCCAGTAGTAATGTATGGCTGTGACAGCTGGATTATAAGCAAGGCCGAGTGCCGAAGAATTGATGCCTTCGAACTGTGGTGCTGGAGAAGACTCTTACAAGTCCCCTGGACTGCAAGGTGGTCAAATCAGTCAATCCTAAAGGAAATCAACCCTGAGTGCTCATTGGAAGGACAGATACTGAAGCTGAAGCTCCAATATTTTGGCCACCTAATGCGAAGAGAAAACTCTCTGGAAAAGACCCTGATGCTGGGAAAGATTGAAGGCAAAAGGAAAAGGGGACGGCAGAGGATGAGATGGCTAGATAGTATCACCGATGCAATGAATATGGACCTGAGCACGCTCCGGGAGAGAGCGGAGGACAGGAAGGCCTGGTGTGCTATGGTCCATGGGGTCACGAAAAGTCGGACATGACTGAACGACCAAACAACAACAACAAATGTGTTATAAGGGTCAAGCTACAAGTTATATTAATTAGGCAGCATGTAGCTGAGGCTTAGTTTTTATTTTTACTCTAAGGCCTGATCTACATTGCGCCCGCCACCGCAACCAAGTTGGGCTCCTGCCGGCTTAAACGCACCCGCATTAAAACGTGATTATCCACACTCACCCGTCTTCCCCGGTTCCAGTGCTTCCTCGAATGTGCTATGCTGGTTCACACTCTGCCGCCGTGCTGTTTAGCTGCTTTCCGGCAAGACGCCCGTCATTGGCTGAGCAGCAACTCCTCCTGCCTTAGCAAACACACGCCTCCTCCTCCCCCTCTCTCTGCGTCTTTCTGCACTCGCTCAAGGCAAAACCTCACTGCGCCTGCGTCGCTCCCCCTCCCTTGATTTTCTTCACACACCTTCCAGGCATATTGTATCCCTCTTCAGAGCACAATTCTGCCAGAAGACATGCCTCGAGAAATGGCGACATATTACTGGCTGCTTTTTGTCTCCATGAATGCCCTAATGTGCACTCTCAAGGCACTGATAAGCTCTTGACCATCTTGCATCCCAGCGCAGGAGGTCCCGGGTCCAGATCCTGCGGTGGTACCGTCAGCACCGTCTGAACCTTGCTTCAAGGATGCATCGAAACATGCTCACCCTCGCTCAGAACACACATTTCCTCCCCATCTCTCACGTTTTCCAGAGGTACTGGGTATGTCCGAGCAGCCAGGACTGACTGGTGGGAGAGGCTTGTTCTGAAGGTCTGGAATGATGAGAGATGGATTGAGCATTTCAGGATGTCTCGTCAAACCTTTTTCCAAGTCATGGCTGAGGTGTCCCCATTACTGAGGAGACATTCCACCCAGATGCGCGCAGCGATACCAGTGGAAAAGAGGGTGGCCATCGCAATTTGGAAGCTCGCAAATCCCTCATTCTACAAGTCTGCGGTGGAGCAGTTCAGCGTAGGGAAATCTACTGTCGGGGAAAATTTTGTGGAGGCGTGCCTCGCTCTGGAACATGTTCTACTATGGAGAATGGTGTGCCCGGGCAACATGGATGCGGTCAGCATGGGTCTTGGGGGTGGGGGGAATACGTCTTTTGGAGGTGGAGTTGGAATCTTCGAAGAATCGAATCTTCAAAGAAGCGATGTTCCGCAGTTCGCCGCTGTCCCGAACTAGGCTTTCCAGGACTGCTTCAGTCACGATATGCTCCGTGTTGATAATTTGCGGAGGATAGTACTGGAATGATCATGGGTGCGCCCCCAGATGTCTGTGTGTGTGCATGTGTGTGTGTGTGCTACTGCATCCCCGGGCCGGGTAGGCGAGCATGGGGGGTCCTGCGGGGCACTTTGTCTTTGGCCGGGCTTGTCCGGGCAAGTGTGCACAGAGATGGGGCAGGCCACGAGCGGGGAGGATCATTGACTTGGCGACAGGCTGCCTGTCATCCTTTCACTGCTCCCTACAAACTCCCCCCCCCTTTCCAGCAACTGCTCAGCTTCTCCCAATTGGGCTTCCTGGGAGCCTTCGCGGCTTGCGATGGGACGCATTTGTCCATAGTCTCCCCAATCAGACAGGGCGGGGAATTTATTAATCGGAAGCAGTACTACTCCATGCTTCTGCAGGGCATGACAGACCATGCCAGACATTTCATCAATGTGGAGATAGGATGGAGTGACAGAAATCATGATGCTTATGTCTTCAGGAACTCTGCGCCCTGCAAGGCCATGGATGCTGGGGCATTTGTTCCTGGTAACCCAACGTGGAGAGTGGGTGCCATGCTGGTTCCCCCACTGATACTTGCTGACGGTGCTTACCCCGTGTGACACTGGCTGAAGCCCTTCAGGGGAAACCTCTCCCCACAGGAGGCTCACTTCAACATCTGCCTCAGCAGAGCCCGAAACATAGTTGAGCACACTTTCGGGAGGCTGAAGAGCAGGTGGCGATATCTCGCTGGGAGACTGGAGGTGGCCAAGGAAAACATTCCCTCGGTGATTTCTGCATGTGTCATCCTCCACAACATCTGCAAGACCAACGGGGAGGCTCTGACAGATGCATTGGGGGAAGGCAACCGTATCGTGTTGGACACATTAGGGCTTCCCTATGTGAATGACGACAATGTGCACAAGGAACAGGGGGAGTTGGTTCAGCAGGCTCTTTGCAAGTACATGTGGGAGAACCAAGGACAATTGTGATGTGTATCTATTTCTTGCGATCCCCAGGGCGTATGTTCATGGGTGGGCAGGGGTGTTGATCGCATCCCTACTGTCTCTCCGCTTGCTCTACATTGCTCAAGATGAGCTTCTGTTGCTGTTATTTCTCTTAATAAAACTCTTTGAATCACACAAAGGTTGTCTTCCATCCTTCTTTGCGTGGGGGGCGCGGTGGTAAGTCTCACCTTTCTTTAAGGATCTTCGAAGACTCGAAGAAGCATTTATTTGAAGCTCCATAGACAGGTGGCGCTGCACTGAAACAGGGCCAGTGAGGTACTCTATGGTCTCTGGAGAGGAACCCTGGTGTCCGTGGGCTGCCTCGAAAAATGGCGTCACGCAGTCTGGCCTACTGGCAGGACAGCGAGGTGGAGCTCATGCTCCAGCTGCTCCTGCAGGTCAGCCGCGCGGCGCATGTGATGCGCAGCTCAACCTGCGTGAATGAGGCAGTCTACAGGGCGGTGACAAGGGGACTCTCGCAGGTGGGGTTCCCTCGCTCCCCCCTGCAGGCCAGGACTAAGTTGAAAGCCTTGAAGGCCCGCTCCTTCGAGGCACTCAGGCGGCACTCGGGCCCACCACCCCAAGGAGTGGAATCGCCCCACTACCGCAGGCTACACAAGCTGCGGGTGCACGTCGGGCAGCCAAGATGGATTGAGCAGTGCAGTGCAGGTCAGCCTGTGGTGATCTCACTGATTGATAATCTGGGGGTGGGCCAGGCTCTAATGATGACAGGGCTGGGGACGTGCTCACCCAGGCACCTCAAGGGAAAGGTGGGGTGATGCCCCCCCCATGGGGGGGTGGACTGGGCTGAGACCAAGGCCCCCTGTATTTAGAGAGAGACTGGTGGTTGGATGCCTTAGGGCATGCTATGTGGTCTGCCCTTTCAAGGGGTGCCTTGACACAGGGGCTAAAAGCTCTTGCCAACAACCACCGCCCAACCGCAGCTGTGACAGTGGAACTGAGGGTGGGATGTCTCGTGGTCTCTGCCCTCCGGTAGACCCAGGCCTCATCTGGGTGGAATCCCCCGTTTTACATTGAGAGGGGTGAGGCACCCACACAGTGGACCTGTCAGGGGTTCTTTTGGGCTGTGGCAGAACACTCAGGCTCCACCCACAATCCAAACGCCCCCTGGGGTGGAAAAGCTCCCTAAAGTGGGGCCCATCCTCTTGGGAGGATGCCGGTAGGGCGGTGAAGGAGGCCCATGCTGTCCTGCGACCGAGGTCACGCTGCAGCTCGAGCCTTGCGTGTGACTTCGTGGATGGGTAGGAGACCTGGGCACTGTGTGGTGTGAGCGGGGGCAACCGCCGCCCAAGGTCTGAGTGGAATGCTTACTGTAGACCTTCTCCTCACAGCACTGCAAAGAGCGAGGGATCTCCCCCATGCGAGCACCTCCTCCAGGGTGGGCAGAGCTGCTCCCTCAGGAACCAGCATGGTGGCTGTGGCAGGTCCCTCAGGAACCAGTGTGGCAGCCGTGGCTGGTCCCTCCGGATCTAGCGGAGGAGGCAGAGTGGGGAGCAGCGGCCCAGGTGCCCCGGCGGTGGGCTCCTCCGGGGTGCCCAGTGTGAGGAAGTGTGGGGGTAAGAGTGGGGAGATCAGTTCTGAATCTCTTTCTGGCCATTGAATTTTCTGCTTGGTACTGCATGTGTCCGGACAAGTCGCGGCCACAGGACGTTCCACGCAGTTTGACTGCATGGAATGCCAATTGACGCCAGGGGTCCCCCTCTGCGGGCACACTGGGGAGGCACCCCATGGGGTTTTCCCCCAGATGTGCTATGCATTTTGGGCTGCCATGCACAACCCACAGCTCCCCTGACATCACCCCTAAACTGCCCTCTAACCCCCACCTTCTCCAAAGATGCCGTCACTGAGGGGCTATGTTCGAGCAGCCCTCCCCTCCCTATGCATGTACCTAGATGAACAGCCTGTGTAATGTCACCTTACCTCCCATGACTACAGGTGCAGCTGTTCCGGGCCAGGTGGCACAGCTCCAAGAGGGGGGGCCTGGCGGACCCACTCCGGGGCTATCCTCAGGTGCAGCGGGCCAGGGGGAGAGCAGCACCTCTGTTCTCGGGGCCATGCTCTGCTTGGAGGGCTCAGTCAAGCAGGGAAGTGAGTATTCTTCACAGAGAGCTTTGGGGGGCATGTGATCTCCAGATGCATGGTCCGGGTGGTGGCCTAATATGGGCAATGCTCTGTCTTTGTTCACAGTGAGCCGGATGGAGAAGCGCGTGACCCGCCTGGAGAGGGAGGCCAGAAGCGCCAAGACTTGTCAGGGGGAGGCGCTTCTGAGGGGGGGATGTAAGAAGTAGGGGGTTTTCTCAGTTTTAAAGTTTTGTATATAAACCTAGAGCACTTACCACTCCAAGAAACATCAGCGCTTAAATTTCTGTTAAACATTTGCACTTAAAACTATTTTCCAAAACAAGGCCTGTCTCGTGTCCTGTTTCCAAAATCACATTGGAAAGGAATTGAGCAAAACAGTAAGCATTGGGGAATAATTTACTTCACAAAATGCATTTTAAAAATGTCCACAAAACATTACATTGGTGCTTGACAGGTGAGGTGGGTGGGTGGAGCGCTCCAGGCCATCTCTCTGAAGTGTCACTCCCAGGTAGACAGGTGCTTCCTTGGTCCAGCTTCCAGCCCATGGAGCCTCAGGATTTTGGCGGTCATGGCACCGTTCTTGACAGGAAAGAACAACATTGCCAATAACAGGAACGGGGAACACCAGAAACAGAGACAGCGCAGTGGAGAACAACTTGCAGCGCCTATGAATGGGGCCAATCCCAGGTAGCCACAACCCAGCCCCACCCACCCCACCAAGGGCAGGCCGGACACCTCACAGGGCCCTCGCTCACGGGGAGAAGTGTTGTTGTTGTTTATTCGGTCAGTCGCTTCCGACTCTTCGTGACTTCATGGACCAGCCCACACCAGAGCTTCCTGTTGGCCGTCGCCACCCCCAGCTCCCCCAAGGTCGAGTCCATCACCTCCATTCATCTTGCCCTTGGTCAGCCCCTCTTCCTTTTGCCTTCCACTTTCCCTAGCATCAGCATCTTCTCCAGGGTATCCTGTCTTCTCATGATGTGGCCAAAGTAGGGTTGGCGGAGAATTTCTCCCCGAAACTTCGGGGGGCCGAGCGCCAACGTGTTCGGCCCCCCGAACAAGTTTCAGGGAGAAATTCTCCGCACCCCCCCGCCCCCCGCACCCCCCCCGGGACGGGACTTACCTTTGGCGAATGTCCCTCCCGGCGGTGGGTCCGGCCGGCGGTTTGGCGGGTGTTCGCCCGGGGCGGGAGCGGCAGCCGGTCTTTTGACCGGCTGCCGCCGCCATTCCAATCAAAGAAAAAAAACAAACGCCCCCGTGATAGGCTACGTGACGATTAACGTAGCCTATCACGGCTAGATTTGCAAAGTCAGCCGTGATAGGCTACGTAAATCGTCACGTAGCCTATCACGGGTGACTTAAAAAAAAAAAAAAGCGCGTACGGATAATGGCGGCCCCCATAGGGAGCCGCCATTCCCGTTCCTTATTTGGTCGCTGTAGTCTACATAAAGATTTACGTAGACTACTGCGAAAATAAGGGCAACGCTATTTGCGTTCAAAGCCCAAGACATCATCCCCAGCCAGAAAAGTCGGTGGCCATGGTGAGTTGGGAATTATGCACACTGTAGTCCAGCCCATCTGGAGGGCATCAGGTTTGGGGAAACCATGAGAGAGGCTGCCGCTCCACCAAATAACGGGCTGGATGTGCCTGATCTCGTCTGACCTCGGAAGCTAAGCAGGTCAGCCCTGGGTAGTACTTGGATGGGAGACCGCCTGGGAATCAGGCTTCCTGCACTGACCAGGGGGTTGGACTCGATGGTCTTGTAGGCCCCTTCCCACCCTATGGTTCTATGTCTATGTACAGACCAGCTGCATATGGCTGTTCCACTGCCCCTCAGCCCACTAGAATCAGGTATACAGCATGATCCAGCCAAAGTTATACACTTAAAATCCCCATGATTTCAAGGCTTAACTCCCTACCACTGAAATAACAGGGACATCCAAGTAAATTGTGCCTGTGGACCGTGGAGTATGAGGAAGATTTCCAGCACACCCAGGAAAGCATGATCTGTTCTCGAAGGACGCAAGCTGTATTTAATAGTATTACGTACATCACACTTGGTTGGAGATAAAGGGGTGTGTGTGTGTTTTCTTTCCTCTCCTCCTGCCAATGCAGAATAAGTACTGGAAAGGAAATAAGGCGGGTGTAGCATATTGCTTTTATTGAAGGGGCAGGAATGTACTGAGAAAGCAGCCACTGGAACCTCCTATCTCTAATAAGGTCTGTCAGTAGGCTGAAGTTTCAGTCCAATATAATGCACCTTTAAAAAAAAAAGAAAAAAGTACCACATCTACCCAACTGCATTGCTTACTTTCTGAAGCTAAGCCAGAGGGATGCACACAGTAAGATCTTTGTCTCATTTCAGGGAGGATGCAGGATAAAGATTCTGTGCCAGTAATCTTCCTTGGATTAATGGTTTCTCTTTTATCTGCTGTATTTCTGCTCAGATGTCTTTGCTCTGAATGAGTCAGTGGAATGCAAATGATGGGTACAGTCAGTCTGAAAATATTTAAATCTTGCTTTCCACTGCACTGCAGATATACACACACAGAGAGAGAGTGTATGTATATATATATATATATATATATATACGCAGAAGGAAGAGCAGATGAAAATGATAGATATAGCAATAATGCAAATAATAGTAATAATAATAATGTGGTGGTCCAAATGAAAACAGACTTGGTTTTCTTTTTCCTCCCTTCTTTTTCTCCCCCACCCGCCCATTACACTCCTTCATTTCATAAATAAGATCAGTATTTAAATGCCTGGTATTATAGGGGGTGGGGGTGAATCCACAATGTTCCTCATCTGAGACGCATATATTTGACAAGAAGGCATCTGTTGAAATGGAAAACGGGTTTTATTTCAGCGGCTAAGTGACAAATCTTCATTACTCCACATATCTAGCATATTGCTAGATACAGGATTGTTTTAATTCTGACAAAAGTAGCAGCTAGGTGATACAGGCACAGTTTTTGTCTGATGGATTTTCATTTTTCTCCTTGCCTATTTCCTTGATATGCTTCAAGCTTCCCCCCCCCCCGCCCCCTTATTGTTTTGGCTTTTGTTTTGCGCAGGTTGCAGCTTTTTATTCTTATTCTTATAATGCAAGTGATTTAGGCTGCAATTCTATGGGCATTTACCTGGGAGTAAGCCCCGTTGAACACAGAGGGACTTAATTCTGAGCAAACATGTAGAGGATTGTGCTGTAAGGCTGCAATCCTAAGCATAGTTATCTGAAAGTGAATCCCATTGAAAGCAATAGGGCAGCAGGCAGTGATACACATTGCAATTGCTGCAGGAACTACAGTATTACACCAGTGTTTTCTGAAACAAGCACCTAAAATGTGGAAGGATATAAAGGCATATTAAACACCTGCACATTTGTCTACACGGGTGTGTTTAGAGAGTCATCTATTAATATTTTCAGTTTCCTACAGCAATTGTAACATGTAGCACTGCCCTAACTTCCATGTAAATCTGGGTGAGAAAGATGTGGCTGTCCAGATGTTGCCGGACTGCAACTCCATCAACGCTAGCCAGCATAGCCAGTAGTGGCTATAAAAATACGGCAATAACATAAACCTGCATATCCCTTTATGGCCAAGACCAAACTTGGCTCTGCGGTGTTAGGTCTCAATGGCAGAAGAAACCTTCAGCCCTCGGTTAAGACAGATGTAGGTCAATTGTTAGAGAAGCATTTCTTATGCCAGTGCAGGGAAAGAAATATAAGTATGCTCCAGAACTATAATCCAATGTTATAGGGTGCCTTACAATACTGACTTCCGGTCTTAATCACTGGTCAAACAGTGGGTTCATCCAAAGGTGGTTTCTCTCGCGCTCTCGCTCTCTCTCACACACACACACGCACAGGCACACGCACACACACACAGTCCTCTTCTCCTCAGCCCCAACTGTCTGTCACAGACTTTTGATACTGAAAACAGTTACTCTTCGAATAGAGTGGCTATGTGTCCTCTTTTACAGAGGACAGTCCTCTATTTGAAGGACTGTAAGAGAGCTGTCTTTTATTTGAAGGTGCCCTCTATTTGAAGGGCAGTCCTTTAAAAGTCCAGTTTAAAGATAAAGTACCGTCAGAAGGAAGAGCTGGGCCCAGAAGTTTCCATCAACAGTTAGCTCCTAGTCAGCAGAATGAACAGGCTGGCACCCAGGTCACCTGGTCACAGTCTTCTGCACTATGGTGAGATTTACTGTATTTCTATTCAAATTGGAATTATTATTTGTACATTTGCACCTGTACATATGTTAGCATATGCCCACTTTATGCAGATTTGTGTCTCCTTTTGTCCTTTTTCTTCAATGAAGCGTTTCCTCTTTTGTTGGTAGTTCATAAATGGCCACTGTACTTCAAACCCTCAAGGGCTCAAAAATGGCCCATCCCAATCATTGGTGTAGAGGCCTGACAAGTCCTTCAGCTGAAATGTTTTACTATCCACTGGCCACCAAATTTGAGGACACGTTAAAGGCTGTGAATAGTTTTACCAACTCTCATTATTTATTTTTAAATGGTCACCAGCCACATATTAATTCAAGAAAATGTTGAATACATTCCATTCCAAAAGAGAAACATATTGGCTCATCTGTATTACCATGAGTATGAAGTGTTTCTATCGAGCGGTGCAGTCCTTCAAACCTACGCACTCTTCAGGTAGTCTTCACTGGGAGAGGTGAAGTAATAGTAGATATGAGAACTGAGCCCTGTAAATGGTGTATGTATATGCAGGGTCCAGGAGGAAAGGCGTTGGCCTGATACTATTTTCCTATCTTATCTAAACAAACTGTGTGAACATTTAAAAGAAATGTTAGCTAACATTCATTATACCCTGCACATTTTAGCTACCCCGTGAGTCAGTCATCAAGATGCAACCCTATACACACCAAGGAGTAAAACCCATTGAAGTCAATGGAGCTTATTGCTTTGTAGTCATGAACAGGAATGCACTGTGCAATGCTCACTCCAGGTTTTGGAGGGCCTTTGTGCAAGATGCCCTCAGTGGGCCCCCTCCCAGCGTGGGTTCACCTCCTCCTCATTTCTGTCCCCACTGCTTGCTTATTTACCCTCTCCCACCGTGCCCAAGCTGTCCCATTGTCCAGAGGGAGAGCACAAGACACGGCAAGGAAGTTGTTCCATCTCCTCACTGTTTGCATGGTCAGAGGTCAGGTGAAGAGGCAGTGACAGCAAGGAGCAGCAACAGGACCAGGAAGTCCCAGACAGTAGCAGTGGGCCCCCTGCAGGAGTGGGGGCCCCGGCAGGTGCTCAGTGATGCCTACCCTGACACAAGCCCTGGAACCACAAAAGATTTGGTTTATGATCCAAAATAATTGTCACACACACACACACTCACAAGATAATCATTAAACTAGTATGATAATGTTGGATTCTCTCTCTCCAGAAGTGGGCATAAGAACAAAAGCCCATCTAATTCAGCATTCTGTCACCGAAAGCAGCAGAACAGATGCATTTGGGCATTCACAAGGACAGCATGAAAGTGATAACCTTCCCCGTTGCTTGTTCCCAATATTTGGTATTCAGAAACATACTACATCTTTAATGCCAGAGGCAGTAATATGCTTACCCAACATGTGTACCATTATTAGAGAGCAGAACGTCTAGGTTAGCCTTCCCCAAGCTGGTGCCCTCCAGTTGTGCTGGACTACAACTCCCATCCTCCCCAGTCAGTGTAGGGATGATGGGAAGTTCCTTTTTGCTGTTATGGCTAATAGCTGTTGACAGCTCTATCCCCATGAATCTGTCTAACCCTTTCAAAAAGCCATCTAGTCAATGGCCCACATTGGTTGAACGTAAGCTGGATTTACTTAAAATAATCACAACACATCAATGACAGGGTTATGTGTGTGTTTTTCTCACGCCCCCATTTCTGCATTTTCTCAAGCAACCCATTCATGATAAAAGCTGCAATATATTCTAAGGCAGAAAAACGCATGAGTCTTTTCTATATGGAAATGTATCCCAGTAGACAAGCTTTTTTTTAAAAAAATGCAAGAGACAGAAATTGTAGAGCATCTGAAAACTACATTCTTGTTCTGTACCTCATTCCCCATCCTTTCCTTTCCTATTTATTTATTTATTGTCCACTGCATACACATAAAGCCCAGCAGGTGATAGATTTCAGCTCAAATTATCTGCCATAGAACAATATTTAGAAGCAAAGAGCACAACAAACCTACTCCTCTGGTGTGTCCAACAAACATAGAATTAACCTTCAGGGTTATGTAAGGAGATGCACACAAATTGCAGTTTTTGACATTCTCTTTTTGCTGTCATGAAACTAGTGTGTGTGTGTGTGTGTGTGTGTGAGAGAGAGAGAGAGAGAGAGCGCAGAGGGGGAGGGGGAGGGGGAGGGGGAGGGGAGGGGGACACCTGTATGCTATCTAAAGGATCTAGGAACTTGGGTCAGTGTGAAAAATAAATTAGTCCATTCATGCATTAGACAGGATAATTTTGATAAAAACAGGTGCTGACAGTGTTAAAGGACAGTGATGGAGAAGACTAGCCTTGGTGTCATTTTAATTGTCACCATGAGTGACGAAAAAATGTGTTGTCTTTTCCAGCATGCTGATCACTCAAGATTTGTAATGTCTTCTAAATGGTATTCATCTACCAGACTTCTGAAGTTTTATAAGCAGAGCTTGTAAGTCAGAGCTTTCCCGGACTCAGGCCTGTTAACTACTTTAAAAACAGAAGACATGAAGTAACAACAAAATGGAGAGAGCCTCTGAGGATGTCCAGAGTACAAAGCAGTGGAGGCTGGTGGTTCCAATGTCAGTGGGGCAGTAAATACGATCCAGGTTTCAGTCAGAACTCTAAAGGAACTATCCAAAGTCCTTCGCACCTTGGATAGTTCCTTGAGAGTTCTGACTGGTTCTGACTGAAACCCAGAGCAGATTCACCACCCCACTGCCATAGAAGCCACCAGCCTCCACTGGTACAAAGTCTAGCATTCAAAATGGCTGAGCCCAAGAATTCTCCTGGATTCCTCAAAGGCTAGTCTCCTTTCTCCCCATCATCTGGTTTTCTATGCACAAAGAGTTCTTTTTTAAAATATAAAAAGGCACTCAATCACACACTTCACTCGTGCACAGTTTGAAGTATTACAGTCCCAACAACAGGTTTGCCATGTGATCTACTGTTTGCATAGTAGACTCACCCTCACATTGCTGAACAAATATGTTCAGTGTTGAATTAGCCAGATCACTTTAAGTAAGGTGGAACAGGAAAGTAGCTAAATTTTCTGCTATATACAGAAGAAGGTTATAATGCAAATTGTTGTTGTTTTGGAGCTGAGAATCACAGTTCAGATCTACTTCTGAAGAAGGTGTCGCATTTTTCCATAAAGTAAAAAAATTAAAACCAATGGAATTAAATAATAATTTATAGCAACAATAGAATAACATCTCTTATGTCATTTCATTCCATAATAGTGAATGTAGGAAATTTGTCTGCTTTATCTGAAAAGGGGAAAACAAAACTTCCCCCTAAGCATTCTTGTACTGTCTACAAGAAGATTCAGATTTAAAAAATAATGGAAGCTCTAGGCAGCTTTGCAAAATGACTTTGGTGGTATTTATTGCTTTGATAGGGTCAGTATTCGCTATGTACATGTTGCCTTCTAAACATATGTTTCAGGCGAAGAATCAAAGCTAATTTCAGTGTGTGAAAAGCAAGCAGATCTCATTACCGATTGTGGCTCCCCTTCAAAATGATAAGGATGCAGGATATAGGCTCTCAAAACCAAGTGTCCAAATAGGAATTTATGATGTAGAATTTCAGCTTTATCATCCATGGACTTCAATACAGAAAAGGAGAATTCCTCGGCTCACAGGAATCTCATAGTTAACCTGTGAGTCAACTGCTTCACTTCTCTCCACCATCATCATTATCACCATCACCATCACCACCACCACCACCACCCCACACACAGATTCTCCATCCAGCTATTTCCTCTTTCCGTAACAACTTACTAGCAGAAATGGCAGTTGGCAGGAGCCTTTTCTGGCAACTGCCTAGATGGATACAAAGGAGACCCAATATGTCTTATTCTCCCACCTCCATACTCCTCCCTGCAAAAGTGTCAGCAAAATTCAAAACCAAGGGACCATCTACACAGAGACGCTTTATGAGGCAATTCCATGTAAATCTGGTTTTTCGAGACTTCGAATTTGCTTCTTGTGTGGCACACACAGCCAGTAAAGTGGTGTATTCACTTTTTAAAAACCTGCTTTCATGGGGCAAATGGCACCTGAAACTGCATTAGTTTGGGGTTGGGTGGGTGGAGTCCCATGAGTAGAACTGAACATCATCAGCTGCGTATGTGTGGGGCAGCGAATGAGCAGAGGCTTACTCCTCACCCCTCTCCCGTCCTCAGTGAAGTGCAATGGAAGGCAGTGAGTTACTTCCGAGTAGACATGTGTAGCCAGCACCTCTCCTCGTGTCCTCCCTTTCTCAGCAGGAATAAGGGTCATTTGGGAGTGCTCTGCTTTTAAAATTGTTAAAGTTCTGCAGAGCTTTGCTCTTCCGTAAGAGCAGAGATTTAAAACAACAGGCATGCTCCCGACCCATCTTCTCACTTTTGTGCTCAGTGAAGTGCAATGGAAGAGAATGAGTTACTTCTGAATAGACACGTGTAGCCAACACCTCTCCTCGTGTCCACTCTTCCATGACCCCACTTTCCCTTCTGCTTGTCAGCACTGCTACCCCCAGCCTGTGCCAAAGGCAAGTGATGTCACATAGACTCTGAAACCATCACAACAGGAATATGTGGTGCAAAACAACTTTGCAAAACAGCGGCTTTTCAGGCAGAAAAACATGGGGTTGATGCAAAGTGGGGGTAACGTCATCTGCCATGATTTTCTGTGAGGTGCAGTAGAACCAGAGTCAATCCCCTGTGTAGATGGGGCACAATTTCAGCTAGAAAATGCAATAAAGTCCCACAATAAAGTTCTTTTTTTATGAGGATTCTTCCTGTATATTATCCTGACACATCTTGGTCCCAACTGCAAGAAGCCATCTGTACTGATAATTCTCTCACTAAACAGGTAATATGAGTTAAAACAGCTGTGGAGCTAATAAAGAGCTGGAAAGGATATAAGCAGCATTATGAATCCTGCAGTATTTTGGCTAATCGTTGTAGGAGCGGTGAGGGGGAAATAGTGTTGCAGGCATTCGATTCTAATTATTAGCATTTTTTTCTGAGAGAGACAACACAGCCTCTTTAAATGTATCACCATTACAGCACCATTACAGCATCTCTAAAGTAAAGTAACTAGTCCTAGATAATTATTTGGAGCTAGCAAAAAACCCACCAGATGGTAGAGTTTATTTATTTATTTATTTAAAAAATTGTTGTATCCTTCAATCAAATTATCAAGCTGGCCTACAATAATATATGAAAAAACACAATAAAATAATAAACTAAATTTTAAAAAGGTCTTTGCCTGGCACCAGTAAACATCAAAGCAGATGCCAGGAGAGCATTTCTGAGGAGAGCATTCCAAAGCTGGACTGCCACCATGGAAGAGGCCCTTTCCCTAGTAAACCACAGAGTCTGATAAACAGACAGTAGAGAATCCAGAGAAGGGCTCCAATGTGTGACTAACAGGCTCAGGCTCCCTGACATTTGGGGGCGGGGGGCTCCTAGAACCTCCATTTTGTCAGGGAAAGGTATGCAAAACAAAAGCTTCGGCATACAGGAAATCAAACCAGATGTACATCAGCTGTCCTCCTTTACATGGACAACAAAAGGGGTTCCCACCCCCTGTACAAAAGGTGTGGGATCTCCAGAAGTATGCAAATGCCTAACTCTCTGTCAGGTTCATAACACAATAAAGACGGCTGTGTGCTAAAGCACATGTTTAGCTACTACTCTTCTTTAGAGGAAGCACGGCCCCCCTGATCCAGGCCAGGACCCCTAGCATGGGGGGTAGGGAGCCTTTAACCCTTCCCCTCACTGTGGTCCCGATCCAGATCTCTCACATATTAAAACACATAATATCTGTGCTTCAACCTTAGTTCTTCCTCTTCATTCTCTCTGTCTCTCAATCTTGCTAACATCTGAGCAGCTACACATGTACCCACAAGCCAAGCAATTACATTCTGATCTCTATCCCATGCCGGGTTAGGTCCTGCATGTTTCTAGCTCCTTTCAGTTCCCCTTCCTAGGAGAAGCCCCTCCTCTTTCTTCTTTCTAAAGCACTTGCATGTTGGTCTGTCTCTTGTGGTTCTTTCCCTCTTCACCCAGCCTCCTCTATATACTTAACTAAATAGCTGCCATTTTGTCCAGTTTGAATACTACCCATGAACATACCTATGTACATTTGGTTTTTGTGTTTTTGTAATATACTGCACATTTGACCATTCTAAAACTCTGGCCTATTGGTTTTCTTACTCCTTCCCCATCCAGGTTCCCCAATTCTGCCATGGCGCACAGTGACTTTTGGCTGAAGACCCTTAACATATGTCACTCAGATACATGTGCTTGCTTTTAATGTTTTAATTATAACTGTTGTCATTTTTTTCAGTGCTATTTTAGCAGAATGGTGGGATATAAAATAAATAAAATAAGGCACATGTAAATGAAGACATGTGATAAGATGTGCTGTCAGAGTCTGGGCAGGCACAAGTGGAGACTGTCAGGGCCCAGCTCCAGCACTGCAGTGGGCCTTGTAGGTTATAGCCAGGATTTGATTGGAAGTAGCCTGGAAGGGCTTGGGCCTATTCAGCCTCCGGAACCTCAGAGTCCGTGTGAGCTTGTCTCTGTCAGTGTTCTCAGAGCAAAGCCAGGGGGAGTCACCCCACTCCCCGTCCACCTGCTGGTCTGGCCTTGCGGGACAGGGAGGCTAGAAGCTGTCCATGAGAACCTGACAGAGGTGGGGTGGGGTTTGCAGAAGAGTCATCCAGATTGAAGCATCACTGCTGGAGGGCTGAGCAGTGACACCCTGTTTAGACAGGGGCCTTGCTGAAAGGCTAACGGGATCTGTCAAGGGATCTGGAGGGGACGCCTTACAGTCAGGCCTTCCCTTTTAAGCTGATGCAAAGGCAAAGAGCCTTTGCTAGGAACATCTCGTCTTCACTGCCCGAAGCCTTCTCTGTTTGGATCCATCATCATCTGGGCTTTTGGAGGCATTCTGCACATGGACTCTCTCTAAATTGGAACTTTGGATTGCTAAAGATTTGCCATGAAAAGTACTGTGAGGCTTTTCATAGACTTCAACTCTCGTTGTAGATCGTGTGTCTTTGGTTGTCATCAGCTCAGCATGCTGGGTTTGAGCTACGACTTTTGGACTTTCCTCTGCCTGGGCACATGCAGTGTAGAGTTACCAACGTGATTGTGGTGGCATGGAACTCCCTGTGTGTCTGGGTTTACCCTTCCCTTGATCTTGATAGGCCTCGACCATGTAGCCTGGAGTTATCAACCAAAGATTCAAAGTTGGGTGTGGTTTTGTTTAGGCCCTTCAAGAAGTTATCCCTTGATTGCTTGATGGGGTAATTCCAGGAATCATTCCAATTCCTTGTCTGGAGTTAGAACCCTGTGTATGGATTGCCTCGGTTAGATACACCAGGAATCCAAAGTCCCTTCCCTTGTGTTCAGAACCGTGGAGATGACAACGGGGAAACCATGTTGATGAGGATCTCAGTCATGGTAGTAGTGTTTCGCTTTGGACTGTTCTAGAAATATATAGAGCCTATAGCTACTTGACCATCAGCTATATGATTTCTGAAGAGTGTAACCATTAAGCTTTTGCTGAGCCATTTCCTGCAATAAAGAAATCTCACTGATTTGGGTGTCCAGTGCCAGATTGCCTCAGCCTGTGTGCTGGGGGATTGGGAAACCAGACAGAGACAGCCCAATCACCAAGCCATGAAGGATTTAAAAGTCAAGACCCCGTACTTTGAATAAGGCCCAGAAATTGAAAGGTGAATACTGTAGGTGTGCTGGTTGTTGCTCACATTCATTCTCAACCCTTGGCTTCCAGGACAGTTTAACATGGCAGTCTTTGCCCCCTTTCCTGAATGAGAAATGTGTTGGTTGCTAACCATGCAAATACAGTCCAGATGAAGATGGGGATTGGTGTAATGGCTGCTGATGTTACAAAGACACTGATGGCTCCCTAAAGCAGAGGAAAGGAATGGCATTCACCTATGCAGTTCCTAGTTAGACTTGGAATTGGGAAACTCTCTTTCAGATAAGAAATTGCAGCTTTCTCAAACACGGTGTCTGGGCTCTCACAACACGACAACCCACACTCAAGGTTGAGTATGGGTTGCATGTGGGTTGTCACTGAACTATGAGTTGTTCTTGAACGATGGGTTGTTGTGTTGTGTGTATCCAGCCATGTTAACAAATCATGTTTTGTTAACCACGAACAATCCACAGTTCACAACCCAACAACAAACCATGGGTTCTCTTCATGGGTTGTTCATGGTTAACAATCCGTGGTTTGTTAACATGGCTGGGTTTACACAACACAACAACCTATGGTTCAATGACAACCCATGCCCAACCCATACTCAAACTTAAGTGTGGGTTGTCGTACTGTGTGAACCCAGCCAGTGTGCTACTTTCCCCATCCTCTCAGCTTTCCATCAGTATTTTTGAGATCCGTGCAGGAAAAGTGGTTCAGGAGGAGAAGGTAGACAGACTGCCAGACCTACAGAAGTGTAGGACAGTTAAGCTTGTCCTTAACCCTCGCATTTAAACCAATGAGGCTTAGGAGTGCTTAACATTTAGCTAGATTGTGTCCATTGATAATGCTTCTGGAAGATGCTCTGACTCCGATTTGAGCATGTCTCCTAGTGAGGTCCTAAAGGCAACAAGACCACCGAAGCTGAAGAAAGGGGGTGAGTGGCTGAGAATGAAAAATGTTCTTCATCATTCTTCCAATTCTATCAGTAACTGAGCTGCTTAAGATGCTGAATAGCAAGTGATGGGTTAGTATTCAGCCCAAGTTTAGATCATACTGAAAATCTGTGAGAATGTTGTGTATAATGAATGAGTCTCTCTTACTTCTTTGGTTTTCCATCTCATAATTAATCAGATTAGTTTTCTGTGCAGCAAAAATCAGTTGGGGATTTATTTATTTTTTAAGATATTTACCCCTCCACCCCCAGAAACACAAGCACAACCACACTGATTTCCCTGGTGGATTTGGCCTGACAATATCCAGCAACGCACACATACTGCAAGAGACAATGCCAGAGATGGTTTTGTCTCCTATTAGAGTGACAGTAAAGTTTCTTTCTCCGAAACATTTCCCACCCCCAACCACTGGCTTTAAAGATCTCACACAATACTCACAGGGCTATACCATCTGCTGAAGCACTGAAGAAATGATAATCATCAGGCCCCTAAAAAGCTGTAACTGCAGCATCTATAAATAAGATAATGTCAAAGTGCTGAGCAGTGCATGTTTGTATTGTAGGATGTTCTCCTCTCCCCCCGCCCCCTACAACACACTTTTCCATTTCAAATACATTTCTTGAAGGCTTGAGAGCAGAGCTGAACTGAAATACCAGAGAGGGAGCTGAAAGCCATTCCAGAACCTACAAATGAGAGGAACGGTAGGCTGACACATTATTGACTGAGGCAGGATAAAAGAGGAAGCAATTCAACTCTTACATCTATTTCACTTTGGTGCAATGAAGTGAGATCAAAGGCTTAGTCTCACATTAACCCAGAATAATACATACTCTATATAAATGATGCAAAGAAAAGGACACATTCCCAAGACGTGACAATCCCATCAAATGCCTCTCTGCAAAAGTTCAGGTCAAGGTAGATTTCCTGCATTCTGTGTTTTTTTTTTTTTTTTCTAGTTTGGTTTTAAAGTACTTGAATGCACATCACTAATTATGTGCAGATGGAGGCCACTCTCAACTGAAATATTATCTGCAATGCTGCTCACTGCTGCTGGATTTCGGTGATAAATGCAGGAAAAGCATGCATGTTTTCTCTTGTTGTTGTTCAGTCATTAAGTCGTGTCCGACTCTTCATGACGCCAGGCCTTCCTGTCCTCCACTCTCTCCCGGAGTGAGCTCAAGTTCATATTCATTACATCGGTGATGCTATCTAGCCATCTCATCCTCTGCCGTCCCCTTCTCCTTTTGCCTTCAATCTTTCCCAGCATCAGGGTCTTTTCCAGGGAGTTTTCTCTTCGCATTAGGTGGCCAAAATATTTGAGCTTCAGCTTCAGTATCTGTCCTTCCAATGAGCACTCAGGGTTGATTTCCTTTAGGATGGACTGATTTGACCTCCTTGTAGTCCAGGGGACTCGTAAGAGTCTTCTCCAGCACCACAGTTCGAAAGCATCAATTCTTCAGCGCTCAGCCTTCCTTATAGTCCAGCTCTCACAGCCATACATTACTACTGGGAAAACCATAGCTTTGATTATACGGACCTTTGTCGGCAAGGTGATGTCACTGCTTCTTACTATGCTGTCTAGGTTTGCCATAGCTTTCTGCCCAAGGAGCAAGCGTCTTTTAATTTCATGGCTACAGTCACCGTCTGCGGTGATCTTGGAGCCCAAGAAAGTAAAATCTGTCACTGCTTCCATTTCTTCCCCTTCTATATGCCAGGAAGTGATGGGGCCAGATGCCATGATGTTAGTTTTTTTTAATGTTGAGTTTCAAACCAGCTTTTGCACTCTCCACTTTCACCCTCAACAAGAGGCTCTTTAGATCTTCTTCGCTTTCTGCCATTAGGGTGGTATCATCTGCGTATCTGAGGTTGTTGATAATTCTCCCGGCAATCTTAATTCCGACCTGTGATTCATCCAACCCCATGTTTCTCATGATGTACTCTGCATATAAGTTAAATAAGCAGGGCGACAATATGCAGCCTTGTCGTACTCCTTTCCCAATTTTGAACCAATCGGTTGTTCCAATCCGGTTCTTACTGTTGCTTCTTGACCCTCGTACAGGTTTCTCAGGAGACAGGTAAGGTGGTCTGGTACTCCCATCACTTTAAGAATTTGCCACAGTTTGTTGTGATCCACAGCATCATCTTTTAGGATTTGAAATAGCTCAGCTGGAATACTGTCATCTCCGCTAGCTTTGTTGTTAGTAATGTTTCCTAAGGCCCACTTGACTTCATTCTCTAGGATGTCCGGCTCAAGTTCAGTGACCGCACTATCATGGCTATCAGGGACCTTCAGATCTTTCCTGTATAGTTCTTCTGTGTATTCTTTCCACCTCTTCTTAATCTCATCTGCTTCTGTTAGGTCCCTGCCTTCTTTGTCCTTTATCATGCCCGTCTTTGCACAAAACATTCCCTTGAGATCTCCAATTTTCTTGAAGAGATCTCTAGTCTTTCCCATTCTGTTGTTTTCCTCAATTTCTTTGCATTGTTCATTTAAGAAGGCCTTCTTGTCTCTCCTTGCTATTCTCTGGAAATCTGCATTCAGTTGGATATATCTTGCCCTTTCTCCCTTGCTTTTCGCTTCCCTTCTTTCCTCAGCTACTTGTAAAGCCTCCTCAGACAGCCACTTTGCTTTTTTGCATTTCTTTTTCTTTGGGATGGATTGAGTTGCTGCCTCCTGAACAATGTTACGGACCTCCATCCATAGTTCCTCAGGCACTCTGTTTATCAGGTCTAATCCCTTAAATCTATTCCTCACCTCCACTGTATATTCATAAGGGATATGATTTAGGTCATACCTGAATGGTTTAGTGGTTTTCCCTACGTTCTTCAATTTAAGCCAAAATTTTGCAACAAGCAGCTCATGATCTGAGCCACAGTCAGCTCCAGGTCTTGTTTTTACTGATTGTAGAGAGCTTCTCCATCTTTGGCTGCAAAGGACATAATCAATCTGATTTCGATATTGACCATCTGGTGATGTCCATGTGTAGAGTCGCCTCTTGTGTTTGCTATGATCAGCGTGTTCTCTTGACAAAACTCTATTAGCCTTTGTCCTGCTTCATTTTGTACACCAAGGCCATGCTTGCCTGTTATCCCGGTGATTTCTTGACTTCCTACTTTAGCGTTCCAATCCCCTATGATGAAAATCTTTTCACATCTTTTCAGAGTGGTAGGCGGCTGTATAGCAACCAAAGCTCTCCCCACGACCTGAGTTCGATCCCAGCGGAAGCTGGGTCCCAGGTAGCTGGCTCAGGTTGACTCAGCCTTCCATCCTTCCAAGGTCGGTAAAATGAGGACCCAGCTTGCTGGGGGGAAAGGTAGTCACAACAGGGGAAGGCAATGGCAAACCACCCCGCTATAGCCTGCCACAAAAACGCTAGCGCAAGCAGCGTCCCTCTAGGGGTCAGTAATGACCCGGTGCTTGCACAGGAGGAACCTTTCCTTTGGGGCCGCAGTGGCTTAGTGGTTAAGACGCTGAACTGCAGACTGGAAGGTCGGCAGGACAACAGTTCAAGACCCGAGTGCCGCATGACGGAGTGAGCTCCTGTCTTCAGTCCCAGCTTCTGCCAACCTAGCAGTTCGAAAGCAAGAAATTGCAAGTAGATAAATAGGTACCGCCTCGGCAGGAAAGGTAACAGTGTTCCGTGCACCTCGGTGTTCAGTCATGCCGGCCATATGACCACGGAAGCGTCTTCGGACAGCGCTGGCTCTTCGGCTTAGAAACGGGGATGAGCACCACACCCTAGAGTCGGACACGACTGGTTGGGGACACCTTTACCTTTACCTTTTTTAGGGATCATACAACGCCATTAAAGGCTCTTGATCAGTACTGTTATGCTCTATTATGCTCTAGTCTCCACCTATTATTATTATTAATTTTCTTGGGCACATCTAGGGCTGGCCACTGTCAGAAATTATTATCTTCTGGAGCAGATGGACATTTGGTCTTTAACCACTCTACTTTCTGAAAAAGCTGCCTGCAGCGATAACGGTAAAAGAATGATACATGAGATGCTCTAGGATGCTCACACACAATGCACATGCTGCACCATCTTGGAGACATACTCTACTGCTAGAGAAGCAAATGGTCACAAGCTACACAGAGTAAACACATTAAAGGGCAACAATAGTTAGACAATTTGCCAGCCCTAACATTATGCCACTCTCACCGTGCCTCATAGTAGGACTGCCCTTGAGTATGGTACACAATAGGTAGCAGGTTAGAGTGATCAGGACACAGTGGGTTTTGTTGCTTTGCATTGCCACTATAACCAAGAAAAGAATACAGGCAACGTCACTTCTAGAAACACTAATGGAGTTAATAACGTGTTTCCTAGGAAATGGCTACTAACGCAATTAGTAAAACACTGGGAGCACCCAATTCCTTTTTTTTTTTTTTAAGAAAAACAAAACACAACAACAACATAAAGATTGGAGCACCCAATTCCTTAGTACTGTTGAAGGTCCTGAGTGGTCTGGAAGCAGTAGATTATGTACCATTGTTGAAGCAAAGCAAGTAGGACCACTGAGCAGCCCATGCAAATAGGGTACCCACTTGTTAAGAACCACCAAAGAAGACAACATGCATCACCAAAAAAGAGGACAAAACAGCAGAGTGATCTGCATAACTGCTCCAGGTGCTCCTGAGAGCTCCAACTGAATTGGGGGGGGGGGTGGCCTTAGTACTCCCAGCAGCTGTGTGGGTAGGAAGTTTCAGTCTGTTTCCCATCTCCCAGCTGAGCAGAGCAGAGCAGAGGAAGCTGCTCCAGCTGGTCTAGGGGCTATAGAAGCAAGCAAGCTCCCAGACAGCGAGCGATCAGAGCGAGCCAACAGGGAGAGCAAACAGGAGTTGGCCAGGGGACATCAAGGGGGAGGCCCCTAATGTTTTTTTTTTACTTTTTTTTTCTTCATTTTTTTCATTTATTTGTCTTGTAACACACACTTCCACACCAGTGAAAAGTGAAGAACAGAAGCTTGAAGAGCAACAACAAACTAAGGCAGAAGTGGGAAATGCTGAGGTAAGGAAAAATGCAGTAGAGGAAACTCCTTGGGAAAGGTTGACAGTTAGGAGCAGAAGAACTAGAAGCCACTCTGCACCAGTGGAAGCAGTGGAGCTGTGGAACCGTTTCCAGGTACTTGAGGATGAGACTGGAGGACAGCCTGCAGAGGAAGAATTACAGGGGAACCTGCATGAGAGTGAGCAAGAGGCTGAAGGTCAGTCAAGCAGAGGTGATGGAACCAAGGCTTACAACGACAAGAAGAGTAGTAGTAGTGGGAGACTCCTTGCTGCATGGGATCGAAACCCAAGTATGTCAAGAAGACCCATGGACTCACCAGGTATGCTGTCTCCCAGGAGGACGGATTAGAGAATGACTGAAGGGTTGCCTGCACTCATAAAGCCCACTGACAGGTATCCCTTTCTTCTCATCCATGTGGGAACAAATGATACCGCCAAGCGGGGCTACAAAGAAATCACGTCAGACTTTGAAGCTTTGGGAAGGAAACTCAAGAACTTTGGGGCCCAGATAGCTTTCTCATCCATCCTTCCAGTAGTTAGAAGAGGGACAGAAAGGGAAAGAAAAATACTCCAGGTGAATGACTGGCTACGAAGGAGGTGCCAACAAGAGAGATTTGGATTCTGGGACCACAGGCTATACTTCCTGGAAGATGGACTGTTGGAAAGGGATGGTTGCACTTCACAAAGGGTAGGAAGAATGTGCTTGGCCACAGCATGAAGAACTTTATCAGGACAGCTTTAAACTGAATCCTATGGGGAAGGGAGACGTAAAGTTGGGGGTAACAATGGACGAAGGCTCATGCACCGCAACAGAGAGAACAGCTCTAATAGTGCCCAGTAATAGTCTTCACAAACATGTAGGAAGAAAGCATGGAACCTTGAGAAGAGAAGACTGAGAGGAGATAGGATAGCACTCTTCAACTACTTGAAAGTTTGTCAGAGAGGAAGGCCAGGATCTCTTCTCGATCATCCCGGAGTGAAGGACACGGAATAATGGGCTCAAGTTACAGGAAGCAAGATTCCAGCTGAACATCAGGAGAAACTTCCTGACATTCATTCATTCATTCATTTCTATACCGCCCAATAGCTGAAGCTCTCTGGGTGGTTCACAAAAATTAAAACCAAACAACACACAATAAAACAATTTAAAATATTGTTGTTGTTGTTGTTGTTCAGTCGTTCAGTCGTGTCCGACTCTTCGTGACCCCATGGACCATAGCGCGCCAGGCCTTCCTGTCCTGCGCTCTCTCCCTGAGTGTGCTCAAGTTCATATTCATTGCATCGGTGATACTATCTAGCCATCTCATCCTCTGCCGTCCCCTTCTCCTTTTGCCTTCAGTCTTTCCCAGCATTAGGGTCTTTTCCAGAGAGTTTTCTCTTCGCATTAGGTGGCCAAAATATTTGAGCTTCAGCTTCAGTATCTGTCCTTCCAATGAGCACTCAGGGTTGATTTCCTTTAGGATGGACTGATTTGACCTTGCAGTCCAGGGGACTCGTAAGAGTCTTCTCCAGCACCACAGTTCGAAAGCATCGATTCTTCGGCGCTCAGCCTTCCTTATAGTCCAGCTCTCACAGCCATACATTACTACTGGGAAAACCATAGCTTTGATTAGACGGACCTTTGTCGGCAAGGTGATGTCTCTGCTTCTTACTATGCTGTCTAGGTTTGCCATAGCTTTCTGCCCAAGGACAAATGTCTTTTAATTTCATGGCTACAGTCACCATCTGCGGTGATCTTGGAGCCCAAGAAAGTAAAATCTGTCACTGCTTCCATTTCTTCCCCTTCTATATGCCAGGAAGTGATGGGGCCAGATGCCATGATCTGAGTTTTTTTAATGTTGAGTTTCAAACCAGCTTTTGCACTCTCCTCTTTCACCCTCAACAAGAGGCTCTTTAGATCCTCTTCACTTTCTGCCATTAGGGTGGTATCGTCTGCATATCGGAGGTTGTTGATAATTCTCCCGGCAATCTTAATTCCGACCTGTGATTCATCCAACCCAGCGTTTCTCATGATGTACTCTGCATATAAGTTAAATAAGCAGGGTGACAATATGCAGCCTTGTCGTACTCCTTTCCCAATTTTGAACCACTCGGTTGTTCCATGTCTGGTTCTTACTGTTGCTTCTTGACCCTCGTACAGGTTTCTCAGGAGACAGGTAAGGTAGTCTGGTATTCCCATCACTTTAAGAATTTGCCACAGTTTGTTGTGATCCACACAATCAAAGGCTTTAGCGTAGTCAGTGAAGCAGAAATAGACGTTTTTCTGGAATTCTCTTGCTTTCTCCATGATCCAGCGAAAGTTGGCGATTTGATCTCTAGTTCCTCTGCCTCTTCGATACCCCGCTTGTACTTCTGGTAGTTCTCGGTTCGCATACTGCTGAAGCCTAGCTTGTAGGATTTTGAGCATCACCTTGCTGGCATGTGAAATGAGCGCAATTGTGCGGTAGTTTGAACACTCTTTGGTGTTGCCCTTCTTTGGAATTGGAATGTAAACTGACCATTTCCAGTCTTGTGGCCATTGTTGAGTGTTCCAAATTTGTTGGCATATTGAATGCAGCACTTTAACAGCATCATCTTTTAGGATTTTAAATAGCTCAGCTGGAATACTGTCATCTCCGCTAGCTTTGTTGTTAGTAATGCTTCCTAAGGCCCACTTGACTTCGCTCTCTAGGATGTCCCCTCTAGGAGGGGAAGGAGCCTGGGGGAAGAAGGACCAGCCAGCAGCTGCACCAGGTGGATCCTGAGCCTGAGCCTGCTTCTGCCCCTGCCCACAGGTACTTAAGGCGGGGCTGCCAGAGGCAGTGCCTCGGCATGCGCCTCGGCGTCACGCCAAGTGTGACGCTAAGTGTGCACTTAGCGTCGCACTTGGAGTCGCGTAGGATCTGAAGACCTACCCACCTGCCTCTCCAGAGACACCAGCAGCCACAATACCAGCAGCAAATAGCAGCAGCAGAGGGCAGCAGCTTTAAAGACAAGGGGAAAGGGACAAACGTGGACTTTATCTGCTCCTTCTTAGCTGCTGTTCTCTTTTATCTCTTATCTTTTATATTCTTTTAAACTGTTGTGTATTTTATACCCTAACATTTTAATATGTGCCTGGGAGGACTATTGGGCAACTCAGGGGGTCGGGGAGGTGCCACCATAACTGTGGTCACGGGCATGGGGAGGTATGGCGTTGGGGGATTAACAGGCCAGCTGAGGAGAAGAGGGGCTAGACACCTTACAGCTATCCCCTCTTCTGGTTCTTCCCCAAACCTGATGGTTCCTGGCAGCCTTACCAGTCTGCCCTCGGGTCTGGTGGTTCTGCTGCTGAATGCCAGGTCGGCCCAAAATAAAATCTCCCTCATCCATGATTTGATTGTGGATGAGGGGGCTGACCTGGCATGTATTACTGAGACCTGGGTGGGGGAACTGGGAGGGGTCACTCTCTCCCAGCTGTGCCCTCCTAGGTACTCAGTGCAGCACGAACACCGACTTGAGGGTCGGGGAGGGGGGGGTTGCCATGGTCTATAGGAATTCAATCTCCCTCTCCAGGCTTCCTGCTCATTCGAGTGCAGATCTTGAGTGTTTGTACCTTGTGTTGGGTACCTGGGACAGATTAGGGATTCTGTTGGTGTACCGCCCACCCCGCTGCCCATCAGACTCCCTGCCTGAGCTGACGGAGGTGGTCTCGGACTTTGTGTTGAGGACCCCTATGATGATGGTCCTGGGGGATTTCAACTTCCATGCCAAGGCCGCTGTATCCGGGGCAGCTCAGGACTTCATGGCCGCCATGACAACCATGGGGCTGTCCCAACATGTTATCGGCCCAACGCATATAAAAGGACACACGCTTGATCTGGTTTTCTTGACTGGGCAGGAGGATGGTGATCTGAAAGTGGAGGAATTAACATCTGTCCCTTTGTCATGGTCAGATCACTTCCTGCTGAGGTTTAAACTAGGGATGGCGGAGAATTTCTCCCCGAAACTTTCGGGGGGCCGAGCACCAACGTGTTCGGCCCCCCGAACAAGTTTCGGGGAGAAATTCTCCGCACCCCCCTGCACCCCGCACCCCCCCCAGGACGGGACTTACCTTTCCCGAATGTCCCTCCCGGCGGCGGGTCCCGGCGGCAGTTCGTCGGGTCTTCGTCAGGGGCAGGGGAGGCAGCCGATCTTTCGACCGGCCGCCGCCGCCGCCATTCCAATAAAACTTAAAAAAAAAAAACGCCCCCGTGATAGGCTACGTGACGATTAACGTAGCCTATCACGGCAAGATTTGCAAAGTCAGCCGTGATAGGATATGTAAATCGTCACGTAGCCTATCACGGGTGACTTTAAAAAAAAAAAGCACGTACGGCTAATGGCGGCCCCCATAGGGAGCCGCCATTCCCGTTCCTTATTTGGTGGCTGTAGTCTACGTAAAGATTTACGTAGACTACAGCGACCAAATAAGGAACGCGAATGGCGGCTCCCTATGGGGGCCGCCATTTGCGTACACGCTTTTTAAAAAAAATTTTAAAGTCACCCGTGATAGGCTACGTGATGATTTACGTAGCCTATCACGGCTGACTTTGCAGATCTAGCTGTGATAGGCTACGTTAATCGTCACGTAGCCTATCATGGGGGCGTTTTGTTTTTTTCTTAAACTTTTTATTTTGCGGCCGGGCGAGGCGAGGCGCCTCCTCCCCGGCCTGAATTTCGGCCGGGCGAGGCGGGAAGCCTCCCCCCCAGCCTGAATTTCGGCCGGGCGAGGTGGGAAACCTCCCCCCCCGGCCTGAACTTCGCGGGGGGAGCAGCAAAGCGCCTCCCCCCCACCGCGAAAAGCTGCGAGACCAGGTAAGTGACTTTTGTGCACCCCTAGTTTAAACTCCTGGCGGCCTTTCCCCTCTGCAAGGGTGGGGAAACTATTAAAATGGTCTGCCCCCGGAGATTAATGGATTCCGATGGATTCCAGAGGGCTCTGGGGGATTTTCCTGCTGGTATGGCTGGTGCTCCTGTCGAAGCCCAGGTCACTCTGTGGAATACAGAGATGACTCGGGCGGTTGACACGATCACGCCCAAGCGCCCTCTCCCTCTGAGCAGAGCCCGGCCAGCTCCTTGGTATACACCTGAGCTGAGGGCAATGAAGCAAGAGGGGAGACAGCTAGAACGCAGGTGGAGGAAAACCCGTGCTGAGTTTGACTGAACACAGGTAAGAGCCCACTATCGAGCCTACTCTGTGGCGGTGAGGGTGGCAAAGAGACAGTTCTTTTCCACCAGCATTGCATCTTCTCAGTGTCGTCCAGTGGAGCTTTTCTGCTGGACAACACTCAGCTTCTACCTCAACCTCAGCTTCTTCAGCATCAGTGGTTGGGGCATAGACTTGAATTACTGTGATGTTGAATGGTTTGCCTTGGATTTGTACTGAGATCATTCTATTGTTTTTAAGATTGTACCCCAGTACTGCTTTTCCCACCCTTTTGTTGACTATGAGTGCTACTCCATTTCTTCTAAGGAATTCTTGCCCACAGTAGTAGATATGATGGTCACCTGAATTAAATTCGCCCATGCCTGTCCATTTGAGTTTGCTGATTCCCAAGATGTTGATGTTCAATCTTGCCATCTCATGTTTGACCACCTCCAGCTTATCTTGATTCATTGATCTGACATTCCAGGTTCCTCAACAATATTGTTCTTTACAGCATCGGATTTTCTTTTCACCACCAGACACATCCACAGCTGAGTGTCCTTTTGGCTTTGGCCCAGCCGCTTCACTCTTTCTGGCGCTACTTGGAAATACCCTCTGCTCTTCCCCAGTAGTATATACCCCAGTAGTATATTCGACACCTTCCGACCTGAGGGGCTCATCTTCCGGCGTCATCTCTTTTAGCCTTGTGATACGTTCCATGGGGTTTTCTTGGCAAGAATACTGGAGTGGGTTGCTATTTCCTTCTCCAGTGGACCACATTTTGTCAGAACTCTCTGCCATGACCTGTCCGTCTTGGGTGGCCCTGCACGCCATAGCTTATGGCTTCACTGAGTTACGCAAGCCCCTTCGTCACAACAAGGCAGTAATCCATGAAGAGGAAATTTAAAATATATAGAACATTAAAACCAGAATATAACAATACAACCACAATAAAACCTAGCAGCAGTGCAGAAGTTTAAAATACAAATTTTTAAAACAGCAAAGCTAAAAGTTTAGAAAGCTAAAATGCCTGGGAAAATAAAAAGGTCTTCACCTGGCGTTGAAAGGAATACAATGTAGGTGCCAGGCGAACCTCACTAGGGAGCTCATTCCAGAGCCGGGGTGCCACAGCAGAAAAAGCCCTCCTCCTAGTAGCCACCCACCTCACTTCCTTTGGCAGGGGCTCATGGAGAAGGGCCGCTGACGATGATCTTAAGGTCCAGGCAGGCACATATGGGAGGAGGCGATCCTTCAGATAACCTGGCCCCAAGCCGTTAAGGGCTTTAAATGTTAATACCAGCACTTTGAATCGGGCCCGGAAATGGACTGGCAGCCAGTGCAGCTGAGAAAGTACTGGCGTAATATGAGCTCGCAGGCCAGTCCCTGTTAACAACCTTGCTGCCCTATTTTGGACCAGCTGAAGTTTCCGGACCATTTTCAAAGGCAGCCCCACGTATAACGCATTGCAGTAATCCCGACAAGAAGTTATCAGAGCATGGAGAACTGTAGCTAGGCTATCTCTGTCCAGATAAGGGCGTAGTTGGTATACCAGCCTAAGCTGATAAAAAGTGCTCCATGCCACTGAGTTCACCTGTGCCTCAAGTGACAGTTCTGGATCCAAGAGCACCCCCAAACTACAAACGTGATCCTTTAGGGGGAGTGCAACCACCTCCAGAACAGGTTGAATATCACCTAGCCGGGCAGACGAACCACCCACTAACAGTACACCTGTCTTGTCTGGATTGAGTTTCAGTTTATTGGCTCTCATCCAGTCCATTACCATGCCCAGGCCCTGATTCAGAACAGCCACTGCCTCACCTGGGTTTGATGAGAAAGAGAGGTAGAGCTGGGTGTCATCCGCATATTGATGGCACCTCAGCCCACACCTCCGGATAACCTCCCCCAGTGGTTTCATGTAGATGTTAAACAGCATAGGGGATAAAATAGAGCCCTGTGGAACCCCATGGCACAGTTGCCATGGCACAGAGCAATAATCCCCCAGTACCACCTTCTGGAATCGGCCATCCAAGTAGGAGCGGAACCACTGTGGTGCAGTGCCTCCAACTCCCAACCCAGACAACCTATCCAGAAGGATACCATGGTCGATGGTATCAAAAGCCGCTGAGAGGTCCAGGAGAATCAACAGGGTCGCACTCCCCCTGTCCCTCTCCCGCCAGAGGTCATCCCACAGGGCGCCCAAGGCAGTTTCCGTTCCAAAACCAGGCCTGAAGCCCGATTGAAATGGATCTAGATAATCCGTTTCATTCAACAGTGCCTGGAGCTGTCCTACACCCACCCACTCAAGCACCTTGCCCAGAAAGGGGATATTGGCCACTGGCCTATAATTATTAACATCCTCTGAGTCCAGGTTAGGCTTTATTAGGAGTGGTCTAATTACCGCCTCTTTTAAAGCGGCAGGCACCACTCCCTCTCTCAAGGAGGAATTTACAACTTCCTGGACCCAGCCAGACATCCCCTCCTTGTTTGATTTAATAAGCCATGAAGGGCAAGGGTCAAGCACACAAGTGGTCGATCGGACTTGGCCAAGCACCTTGTCCACATCCTCAGGCCTCAGTAACTGAAACTCATCCAATAAAACTGGACCAGACGGTGCTCTGAACACCTCTACCAATGGAACTGCATTAATGGTGGTGTCCAATTCATAACGAATCTGAGCGACTTTATCTTCAAAGTGCCATGCAAAGTCGTCACAGTGTGCCACCGAGGGTTCCACCGTCTCTCTCCCTGGCCCAGAATATAACAGGCCGTGAACCACTCGGAAAAGCTCCACTGGACGACACTGAGAAGATGCAATGCTGGTGGAAAAGAACTGTCTCTTTGCCACCCTCACCGCCACAGAGTAGGCTTGATAGTGGGCTCTTACCTGTGTTCGGTCAGCACAAGTTTTTCTCCATCTGTTCTAGCTGTCTTCCCTCTTGCTTCATTGCCTCAGCTCAGGTGTATACCAAGGAGCTGGCCGGGCTCTGCTCAGAGGGAGAGGGCGCTTGGGCACGATCCTGTCAACCGCCTGAGTCATCTCTGCATTCCACAGAGCGACCAGGGGCACTAGCCATACCAGCAGGAAAACCCCCCAGAGCCCTCTGGAATCCATCAGAATCCATTAATCTCTGGGGGCGGACCATTTTAATAGGTTCCCCACCCTTGCAGAGGGAAGGCTGCCAGGAGTCTAAACCTCAGCAGGAAGTGATCTGACCATGACAAAGGGACAGATGTTAATTCTTCCACTTTCATCACCATCCTCCTGCCCAGTCGAGAAAACCAGATCAAGCGTGTGTCCTTTTATATGCGTTGGGTGGATGACATGTTGGGACAGCCCCATGGTTGTCATGGCGGCCATGAAGTCCTGAGCCGCTCCGGATACAGCGGTCTCGGCATGGAAGTTGAGATCCCCCAGGACCATCATCCTAGAGGTCCTCAACACCAGGTCCGAGACCACCTCCGTCAGCTCAGGCAGGGAGTCTGATGGGCAGCGGGGTGGGCGGTACACCAACAGAATCCCTAATCTGTCCTGGGTACCCAACACAAGATACAAACACTCAAGATCTGCACTCGAATGAGCAGGAAGCCTGGAGAGGGAGATTGAATTCCTATAGACAACGGCAACTCCCCCTCCCCGACCCTCAAGTCGGTGTTGGTGCTGCACTGAGTACCCAGGAGGGCACAGCTGGGAGTGACCCCTCCCAGTTCCCCCACCAGGTCTCAGTAATACATACCAGGTCAGCCCCCTCATCCACAATCAAATCATGGATGAGGGAGATTTTATTTTGGGCCGACCTGGCATTCAGCAGCAGCACCACCAGACCCGAGGGCAGACTGGTAAGGCTGCCAGGAACCATCAGGTTTGGGGAAGAACCAGAAGAGGGGATAGCTGTAAGGTGTCTAGCCCCTCTTCTCCTTAGCTGGCCTATTAATCCCCCAACGCCATACCTCCCCCTGCCCGTGACCACAGTTATAGTGGCACCTCCTCGACCCCCTGAGTTGCCCAATAGTCCTCCCAGGCACATATTAAAGTGTTAGGGTATAAAATGTTCAACAGTATAAAAGAATATAAAAGATAAAAGAGATAAAAGAGAACAGCAGCTAAGAAGGAGCAGATAAAATCCACGTTTGCCCCTTTCTCCCTCGTCTTTAAAGCTGCTGCCCTCTGCTGCTGCTATTTGCTGCTGGTATCTGTGGCTGCTGGTGTCTCTGAAGAGGAAGGTGGGTGGGTCTTCAGGTGCTGTTCTGTGCGACTCCAAGTGCGACGCTAAGTGCGCACTTAGCGTCGCACTTGGCGCGACACCGAGGCCCTGCCTCTGGCAGCCCCACCTTAAGTACCTGTTTGGCGGGGGCAGAAGCAGGCTCAGGATCCACGTCGTGCAGCTGGCTGGTCCTCCTTCCCACAGACTCCTTCCTGAGCAGCCTCTGGCAGCCCCGCCTTAGAGCAATACGACAGTGGAACCAATTACCTGGGGAGGTGGTGGGCTCTCCCAGACTGGAGGCGTTCAAGACGAGGCTGGACAGCCATCTGTCAGGGCTGCTCTGACTTGGATTCCTGCATTGAGCAGGGGGTTGGACTCGATGGTCTTGTAGCCTTGTCCAACCCTACGATTCTATGATTCTATAACATTTGCATATGCTAATTTTTGTGTATAGATGCAAATTCATAAATATTATAATTTAAGTAGAAACACAATATATCTCACCTTAGTGCAGAAGACTGTGACCAGGTGACCTGTGTGCCTGCCTGTTCAACCATAAGTACCTACTTAAACTTTAAACTGGAATTGGACAGGACAGCCCTTCAAATGGAGGATGTCTTCAAACAGAGGACTGTCTTCTGTAAAAGAGGATACATGGCCACCCTATGCAAACTGCCCTGAACCTTTGAAGGAAAAGCAGGTGGGCATAATAAATAAATAAAGCTACCTGATTCCAGTTAGACAAATGTTCCTACAGAGACATGTAGAGCTAACGAAAATATTTTTATCTGGTTCTTGTGGACTTCAAGGACTGCTATGTGGGCCCAAAATGAAATCAAAATTTAAAACGTCTTTTCCTCTGAGATTAAAATCCAGCTTTACACAAGCCAGGAAGGAAGAGAGAGGCCTGTTGCTGAGAGATACTTCCCCCGCCCCCAAGTCAAGATCCAGGATGACCTTATGAAGAAAATATTTTCTCTTGGAGATGAGAACTGCCTTAAAAGATCTCCTTTGCTGTGCTAGCTTTCTGCAAATCCAGCTCAATTAATGCATCCAGAAAAGGTCCAGGGCAGTTTTTTCTGAACAGTTTTGTTGAGTCAGCTGCTAACCCAAAGATACAAAACAGATCTTTACCCTCATTGTTCTACCCAGACAAGACTCCTACGAACATACACACTTTAAAGATAAAACAAAGCCCATTTCGCTTTGAGAGAAATCTCTCAAGCACTTGTCCCTTGAAACATCACATGGCACACCGGCCCTTAAAGCTGCTTTCCCCAACCTGGAACCCTCCAGGTGCATAGGATTACAACTCCCATCACCCCCATCTAGCATGGCTTGGAGAAGGCTGCTTTTAAGTAAAGGATTCCTAAAGTGTCTCCTTGGCTCAAAGCTGACAAAGCCAGCCATTTCCAGCAGGTTCCTGCTGTGAGCTACATGTGTGGTTGCAAAGCTGCCCTTCTTATTTGTTCCCTTGGTCTGATGAATGCCTCTTTCTAGCTCAGGCTTTCTTTCGCAGCTGCTACTCTCTCCTCCTCCCACAATAAGGACAAGCGTTTTGACTGCTCACTTCTCCAGAAACCTATTGCCTCAGAAAACTCAAATGGGAAGAGGGATGGGGAGATAACCCAGGCTGATTCAGTTGGCAGCCCTAGTCACATCTCCAGCCCTCTAAACCAGGGGTGGGCAGAAGGTAGATCTCCAGAAGTTTTGGACCTCAACTCCCAGAAGCCTCTGCCAACATGGCCAGTGGTCAGGAATGCTGGGAGTTAAAGTCTCTAACATCTGGAGATTTACTTTCTGCCCACTCCTGCTCAAAACTACTGTTTTTCAACCTTTGGATTCCAGGCAAACAGTTTTTAATGGATTAAAATTGAACACATTCTTATTTTCTCAAAATGTGGTCAAGCACTTTCCTTCCAACTCTAAGATAATATTAGACAAGATGGAGGCCTGTCCAGCTAGTGAAATGGGGTTTTACCGGTTCCTCATCCCTCATGTCATTTTGCAAGCAAAGGCAAGGAGTTTCTGATTTCCTCCTTCTCTTACCTTTGCTTGCAAAAGGGGGGGGGGGAGGGAAGAGAAACAATCTATGTTTTGCAAACATTTCCTCTGAGTATTTGCAAAAGCCTTCAAACTTTAGCAAATACTTGAGGGAATGCCAACCCCACCCCCACCCCAAAAAATCATTTGAGGGAAACAGGAGGATGTTCAACCTACTCTACACTCATCGAGGTCACCTAAGGAGGAGAAACTCTTCCCACTGCCCAACTTCCAAGGATGAATCAGTTGATTTCTGGTCCATATCACTTTTGCCATGTTTATGTGTATGTCTGCCCCATCCCATTTCTACATTAATTTCCAGTTTTTAAAAGAACTGCACGAATACCTATTTAAATGCAGGTTTTTAGATAGGTATTTCTAAACATATTTTGATGTTTTCACAAAAAAACATGCATTTCTAAACATATTTTATCTTTTTAAAATGTGCATTTATAAATGCATTGATACTTTTTAGAGCCAAGGACTGCATCACCAAATTTGGAGAAGTGTGAAATCCAAAGGATAACTACATTCTGATCCACATATTGGTCTGGCAGGTGCAGATCAAGTCATTTTCTTTGGTTCCATGTTGGATCGGAATAGCCTAGTATCAAAGGTCAAAACTATGACAGAAGAAACTCTCCTTATATCTTTATTTAGATGTAGTAGATGCTTTATAAAACAAATTCTCTACTTGCTGACTCACCCCTGGAACAACAAGAAGTGGAGATTGTATTGGATTTGTAGTATCTTCTATCCTTACTTTTGGGTCACGTTCAGAATCTCTGCACAATTGTGTACCAAAACCTGGCAGCATGAACTTGAATTAGGAGGTTTCATTTCAGTCTCAAGAAGGCAAGGAGAGGTCTTCCATTACAAAGGTTTAGAAACTCCAAATCAATTGGCTGCCTTTACATTAAAGAAAAAACACACAATCCTCCCATTGTGGAGCCGTTCTGTGTTTACAGAGGATTTCCAGACTGCGACCATTTGATTGCTGAGAGGCGAAGCGTTTAATTTTCAAGGTTCCATAGAACTCAATGAAACTGCGCTATCTAGTGGCTGTTTTAATAGCACAACGTCCCGATTTAAATAGATAGTTCATTGGGCTTCTTCACAGGGAGCTTTTATCCTGCTTTTGAGACTGTTCACTCAAAGAAGTTTGTGGGTCCTTAGATGACATTGTGAATCTCCACGACACATCCAGAGGTATTTCCTGGTTATTCCTTCTCAAAAAGATCCAGAAATAATGAACTATCTATTTAAGTTGGGATATTGCACTATTAGAACAGCCACTAAATGGCGCTGTTTCATTGAGTTCTATGGAACCTTAAAAATTAAAAGCTTCCCCTCTCAGCAATCACGCAGTCGCCGCTGTAAACATGGAAAGACTCCATAACGGGAGGACTGTGGGTTTTTTCTTTAATGTAAAGGCAGCCTTTATTTCCAGATCTTTTTGAGATGGAATAACCAGGAAATACCTCTGGATGTGCCCTGCAAAGCTGTCACATATACAAAATCTTGGGGCTAAATCAATTGCTTCATCTCCCTAAATAATCCTCTGCATTCTGCACAACAGAGTAGCTTAACAACCATGCAGTTTTCGCAGGCAGGAAAGATTGCAGCGGGAAATTTCCTTTCTGAACAATACAGCCAAATGTCAAGGCATTTCCTCTATTTGGAAAGGGGGCGGGAGGAAAAAGAAAGGCAACAATCAAACACATAGAACTTCAAATAAAGTCAGTCTAACCTAGCTACTTAGACATCACATACTTGAGTAGAATCTTGGGTTTCAGGGCATATGCAGAGTTCATTGCAGGGGTGTGATCTGAGAGACAGCATGTTTGGAGTCCTGACTGGATGGTTCCAAGAGACAAAATACTGAGGGGAATTGGAAAGTAGTAAAAGCCAGCCCCTTGACAGAGATGGACTGTTGTTTCATTCAGTGGTGAGATCAGCCAGGTGGCATCACATTTATTTTAAGATTGCTTCCTCTTCTTCCTCCTCCTCCTCAACAATTCTTGACTTACATTAAAAATGAGCCAGCCAGTTTAGACCAGATGGGATATCGTTAAAAAGGGAATAACCTATGGATATAAATTTGGGAATAAAAGATGGAATATCTGTTGGTTGCAGACTTCCAGAAAAATGTTCTGATCGCAGAAAGCCTAGGGAGCGTTGTTGGTCTTCTTGAAATATAGGGTTTGTCATAAACCCCTCCTCCCTCCCCCCACCCTCCGTTCTGCAAACAAGTGAAGGCAGCTGGAACAAGACAGTTTGTCATTTTGTCTGAATGCAGCAAAATGTGGTTTGTACAAACCATAGTTGGTTCACAAAGACTATCACACCAGGTTCAAATGCAAAGTTGTAGGCACTCTGCTACACCAGCTCAAATTCTAGTTAGCTAACTTGCCTTGTTATTACTGATAAGCCCACAAGATCAATTCTACTCCTTTAGTTCTCCAGACAACATTCTACTGTTGACTGAAGCCTACCTTGATAGATTACTCTTATTCAGGCATTTGGTGCCCATGGGTATCAAACATGCCAGCAGGAATGCACAGGGCTAACCCCACCCACTCAATGTTACACAAAACAGCCACGCCCCCTCGGCAACATGTGATTGGCATCAGTGTGGAGGGGCTGCTTCTACATACATAGTGTTTCCTCCACTGAGATGGGAACCTGACTGACCAGGGTTCCCAATCCTATGTTTAAAGAAGTGCCCCCGTTCTGTCTGATGCTGCTTATGCATCGGCCAGGGGTGTGGCAACTACACACGGCAGCTTCAAGGGAGTGGCACTAGCCCCACAGAGTCCCAAGGGCTTCTTTACATGTTCAGTACCACAGGTACTGTACACCCAGGATCCACCCTCATTGTCAGACCATGCACTCATTCCAAATAATAATAATTTTATAGCAAAAAGTAGGACCTCATTTGGCACATCTATTGAGTTTTTTGTTGGCAACTTAGGTAAAAGGGCAAACTTTCATTTCGTGTTACATCCTTGACATGATACAACCCTGAATCCTGCTTACCCTTTCCATACAGATTTGACTCAAATTTCTCTAATCAAAATTTTCAGCATCTCTTCTCTGATAGTTTTCCATCTCAGAAGTGTTCTGGCTTTATTGATGCATTATTGATCCCGAGTTTATTGCTTTACATCTCTTTGTATTATCTGATTGAGCTTCTTGGAAGCTTAGTGAGAAAAAGGGCCCAAATCATTTCTTGTTTCTACTCATGAATAAACCATAAAATGCTAGGATTTAATTAACTGATTAATTAGGATCTCTAACCCATGCTATCTCTTAAAAGGCACAGGGTTAGTTAGAACATGTCTAACCAAGATAATTACATTAAAAAACACTGAGATAAAATCCTACTGAATCCAACAAAATAAATGGTGTCCCCTCCTCTAAGACCAATTTACCACCACCAAGTAATCCAGAGAGGTCTTCAGCTCCATTCAGGTGCTCAGATGAAAGACACATGATACAGTCCTCAGGGGCCTATACCACTTCAGAATTTATGTGGACAATTACTTCTTTCAAAGTGTCCCCATATGATAGTGTGGAATTCTATATGCCAGCCTTCCCCAACCTAGTGCCCTCCAGATGTGTTGAACTACAACTTCCACAGTCCTCAGCCAGCATTACCATTGATTGGAGGGTACCAGGTTGGGGAAGGCTGCTATATGCCATGGAGAAAGCTGCGTGGGTTTTGTGTTTTCAGAGCAGGCAAAGGATGGTTATTGCAGATCCATCATCTTTCAGCAACTGCTGTCTTGCAACCGTCAGTTTATTTTTCCAGAATGCACTGGACATAGCAGCTCCTACTTTTTCCCCAGAATGCCTCAGGATGATTCATACATCCAGGGCATTCTGGGAAAATAACATGGCAGCTGCTGAAATCAGGTCTGCTGCTGCTATAGGAAAGTCCCTCCCACCCCCAAATGAGCAATAAATGAGATAACAAAAATGGAACCCATGCATACCCATTTAATTTATTTCAGAATGAATGAAAACTGAACCAGATGAGTACCATTCCGTTCAATGTTTCATTCATTCTGAAATTAATGAACACTCCATGTGGGGTTGCACTCCCCTCTGAAAGCATGACCACAGCTTTTGGGTGCTGTTACATCTGGTCCTTATACTGGATGCTCAAAAAGCGTCTACAGTACAAAGTGCTTTCCACCAGCTGAGGCTGGTGCACCGGCTGCGAGCTCTCCTAGATACAGCCTTGCTAGTGTTATCCATGCCCTTGTTAACATCAAGGGTAGATTGCTATATTAGAAGCTGCCCTTGAAAACTGTTCAGGAACTGGTTCAGAATACAGCAGCCAGCTTGTTCACAGAGGCACGCTGGTTTGTTCATGTCACACCCATACTGAAAGAGTTTCATTGGGTCCTCATGTGCTTCCAGACACAACCCAAGATGCTGATTTGGGTAGTGTCTGGCTGGAGACTTGGACATATCTCTCATATGAGCCTGTCTAGAATTTAAGTTCCATGATGGAAGTCCCCCAGTAGGGGCCCCCAAAGGTTAGGGAAGTGGGGACCGGAGAGAGGGCCTTTCCAGTGGTGGTGCCCTTATGGACTGCCCAAACGAAGGCTCAGCTGACACCAGTACTTTTATTGTGTTGGCAACAGGTCATATTATTCTCCAAGACTTTAAATGGGTAATTGATTATTGTTGTTTTATTGCCTTCCTTTCTCTGGTTTTTATTTAGTTGTATATTATTTTGCTTGTACTGAGTTGCTTTACATTGTGGTTACTGTTGGTGTTGGTGTGTGTGTGTGTGTGTGTGTGTGTGTGTGTGTAAGAGAGAGAGAGAGAGAGAGAGAGAGAGAGATTTTATACTGGATTTTTTGTAAGCTACTTTGGATATTATTTTAAACAGAAAAATGATCTAGAAATATTTCATATAAACACTAATGGCCGACTTTGCAGGGCTGTTGTAAGGGGATAATGTTTATGAAGTGCTTTCAACACTTTGAAAGAGTGCTATATAAATGCTAAATATTGTTATCTTGGTATTATGCCCTGCTTATGACCAACTCATAAACACCTGCTTTGGCAATAGTTGGAGGGAGGGAAACAGAGAGAGGGAGATGGAACTTTTGTCTAATCCAACAAAACAGTTCTTACACAGCAATCTCATGGTTCTAAACTCAGCATAAGCAGTGCATCCAATTTTTTTCTTTTCTTTCTTTCTTTTTTAAAGGTGCATTACAGTGGGTTCCTAAATCAAAGCTTGTCCATGTAAATAAATGGCCTGGTTTTCAAAAGTGCTGTGAATGTTGAAGTTTACCAGGAGTGCTGCGTGTTCAGCGCCTTTGGAAGTCATATCACTTATGCCTGATCATTATGACTAAGGGCAGAAATGCCCCCAAGTGTTTATCATAGGTCAGTGCCTATTTGAAGCATCTCTAGCATAACTTTGACCTGCAGCTGACCTGCTCCCTGCCTAGATAACATATGTGAATCAATAAGTAAGGTAATACTGCACTGGTGTGAAACAGGGGACACTTCCCGCACTTAAGTTTACCGTGCTTTAAAAAGAAGTATGAATAGAAATCCAGAGAACCAGTTATAATTACTGACTTCCTTGGCTATCCCCTTCCTTGTTTCAAAATATATGAAGTTTGTGATTTTTAGTGGTTTTCTTGATTGCGCTCTGCGCAGTCATGCAAATTTTGCTTGGAACCATCGCGGGTTCTTTAAACAATTCATTGTTAACTTATGGATCGGATGGTGCCCATAAGTTGGGATGGTGGCCATGCATCCCTTGTGTGTCAGGCCACATGTGATTATTCCTCAGGGGAATATATATGTCTGGTTAGGATTAGGTACAAGAAAAGTAACCAGAAGAAATATTCTTAAACATGGTTATATGCTCCATACTTCCCCAAGCAGTGAGAGGTTCCGGGGCAGCACAGAATAATTTAGCATCCTTCACATGAGAGAACACACCGGAGCCAGCCCCTGAGGTATCTTTGCAATATTAATGTTATTTACCCATGTACAAGCAGAGCACACTGGAAATAAATTGACCGTCCTACAGCAGGCGGTATCCATTCATTGTGCAATAGACTGCTGCTTTCTTTCTTTGTGATGTGTGTTTACTCTAAAGTAAATCCTACTGAGTTTAGCAGAGCTTATTGCCAAGTAAGGATTGCGGCCATAATCTCAATTCTATCCACGAGGAGGACTTTAACACCTTGCTGTGAATCCACACCCCACTGAAATCTCTAGAGCAGGAGTGGGCAACTGTGGGAGGTCTGAGGGCCCTTTACACACCCCAGATGCCAACCGCCTCCATGGGCCATATTATGCTGGACAGGGGGAAAACATGTAGAAAAACTGAAACATTTTCTAAAATGTTTTTTAACCGTAGCGCTACAGAGTGCCAAAAAAGGGCAAAATTTGTCTGTTTGCAAGCTACATTTCACCCTTTCGGTGCTCCATAATGGCTACAGGGCATTAAAGGGCCAAATTTTGCTTGCAAAAAAGTTCCATACCGCTACGGATGCAATTTTTTGTAAAGTAAAAGAAAATAAAAATCTTTAATTCAGTAGACAGTGGGAGCCATGCGTTGCCCACCCTCGTCTAGAGTTTAAGCCAAATACCACATAGGGCTCCTTCACACGGAGCTTTTATCCTGCAATTGAGATTGCTCCTTCACAGAAGTTTGCGGGCTCTTTACATGATGCTGTGACCTCCTGTACTATGCCCTTTGTTCTGTTTTTAAACAGATCGCAGATAATGAGCTATCAAATTACCCCATTGTGTTCCGCTTCAGTTTCCTCCATGAAAAGAGGAAACGTGGCAAGAAGAGGAGTGAGATCAATGAAAGATAATGGAAGACTCAGATACGGGGAGAAGGAGGGGGAAGGGGGGGAAAGGAAGCACGTGAAAAAGGGAGTCGTTGTGATCCTGCATTTAAAACGGAAGCAGAAAGCCCTATTTTAAATGACGGATTTTAGGCTGGTGTAGAGATGCCCATGACCTCAATGCAGGTAAGGCAGGTGTCCCTAGCACATTTGGAAGCCTGAAAGAGTGTTGTGGGCATTCTCACACAATGGCTTCCATGGGGAGATTTGGTGGGCACAAAACACTAATTTCCCAAATGGCAAACTGATGAGACTTTTTTTAAAAAGTAACTTGTCCAAGACCTTTGGAAAAGTGTAAAATAAAGGCAGGAGCTGAGCTCCAAAGCACAAAACCACTCTTTTGAACCCAAACAAAGTTGGTGTTGGAAGGCAGCTCTTCATTTTGCACCATACCAGCCTCCCAATTAAAAAAAAACTCTTAAGAAATAAAATAAAAATCAGGAGGGGCCGGGAGCTGGTGGGCAGCATGGTGGAGACCCCATGTATATGCACATGCATATATGCACATGCATGTTTTAATTCTATAAATATCAGCTGTACGGGTGAGGCAAATAGGATTGGGACAACAGTGTGCAGGGAGGGGCTTAACCCTTTCACTGCACACTGTGGTCCTGCCAAAAAAACCGTCCCCTAAACTGCAATTAACCCCAGGAGGATGTTAATGGAAACTTCCCTACTGGGACTAATAGGAGCTTCAAGGGGGTGATTTTTGGCCAGACCACAGCGCACAGAGAAGTTATTAATCCCCCTCTCCATACGCCATAGTCCTGCTCCTGCTTTCCCCCACCCCTTGCATGGCTGATATTTAAGGAGCACATTAAACTGCTTACACACATTTAACATCATGTGTAGTTTGGCCAGCTATGCTCCTTCTACTGAAATCTAAAATGGCACTCCTGGTGTCTATGGATTCTGCTTCACTCTGTGTGAAACACTCCTCCTCTAGCCAGAGGATCTACATACCCCTGGCAATAAGCGTGTCAGTCCCGCTTTAGTGATTACCATCAATAAGAAAAGAATGAGGGTTAATGGTGTGTGTGCCAAGATCTCAGGGCCAGAAAACCAAAGGAATGTGCTTCCATAGCCATTGCAATTGCTGTGTAACAGGATGGATGTGTTTACAGTACATCCGCAGAACCATTTCTACATTTCCTGGAGCCAGCTCTAGAAGGATCATCTCATGTATGCACTCATGTATGCATAAAGCACAGTTGTCACCAACTAGATATAAAGGGGGGGGGGGCGGAATTGCTATGAAAGAATCTATTTCCTCCCCCACCCCTTGTGAATATTAATCATGTTGGTGTTGATAGTAAAGCAATACAAGCACAATACACCAGCCAAGCATCGCTGCAGGGCTCTGCACAGATGAATTCTGTAGCAAAGCCATTTTTTTCCCCCTTCTGGAGATAACATTGCTTATGCTTGGGATCATCATACAGTACAGAGTTAAGGAGCATCTCCTTCCTGGCCTCTTCCCCCAAGTCCTAAATAGAATTAATGCGACATCCCAGCTGAGAGAGGGATTGAACAGTTCAGAAAATAAAAGTGACAAATTAAAGGAATGTTCCATATGGGTTTTAATCTTAAATGACCAATTTTTTAAAATAAAATCCTACATGACAATATACCAGATGATAACGCAGTATGTTCCTGCTCAATGTCCTCTAACAAATTTAAATAAATGTATAAAACTTTCTAAACAGTAGGGAAAGCATCAGGGATAGTATATAAAGTGGGGGGGGGCAGCATTTAATTTATGTTGGGACAACAATTAACCACAGCCAAAATTATTCTGTTTCGTTGGGCCAGCCTTTTCTGCCTACGTCTTCCTATCATGTCAAGGAGTTTCCCTTCCAAGAGAAATAGTATCTTTCGTGGAGTGATGCAAGAGAAGAGGTCTAACCTCCCACTCCCCAAGTTGCATGATCCTGATCCTCCCCGCCCCCGGACTGCTATTTATGCTTGTAAGAAAAGATCTGCACAACTTCAAGATTCATGCATTTAGCATTCCTTGCAGCATGGCCTTCCATGCCACATGCTGTGGGGCTCAAGCAAGGTGCTGTACAGGCCTATTATCCATTACGTCGTCACTGCACCATTTACACAGCAAGGAAGGAAGTGCAGGAGCTAGCAGGCAGGACCACCTTAATGAGGGAGTCCGGTGACCACAGGGAACCAATCACCTTCCATTTCCTCCTATATAACCTCCAATGCTGTTTATTCACTCTGACGGAACACCTGGACTTCTCTTCAGTGCTTCTACATGCCTCCTTCCCATGCTTCCTCCCTGCATGTTCATCCATCGCTTCTTCCGTGTGCTAACCCACCAGTCCCTTTCGGCCACAGACTACTGTTTTGATTTTGACCTTTTACCTGTTTGTGGACTTTGTAACTATATCCCTGGCTGAGTCTAGAGGCAGAACACCTGGCATGTAGTATGAATTACCTGCCTTTTCTTTCTACCCTTTCTACCTGCTCTCTGCTCAGGTTACACACACACATCCCACCTAGCAATGAAGCAGCCTGTTCTGGGAAACCTTTTCTTAAATATCTCCACTTGCGGGACTAATTTGTGGAAACATCCCACTCATGGCAAATGGTCCTGAGCTCATTCTCTAAATGCAGTGCCCAGCGCACCAGAGGCAAAGAATTTGCCTTTGGGGTGACCAGGCTGTCCTTTTCCTCACTATTCAACTTCATTTTTGCCCTTTTCCCCAACTCTACTGAAGTCAATGGACTGATCTCGCTGCATTGACTTTAATAAAGCTGGAAACAAAGTCCTCTGCCAAAAAAAAATGACTTGGGGGGAGCCCTTGGGGCAATAGGTTCCTTGGCAGTGGGTAGTCTCCCTGCCATTTTTGGCAGCAGTTTTTCCCCAAGCTCTATTAAAGCCAATGGAGCAAGATTGCTCCACTGACTTCACTAGAGCTGGGGAAAAGGTTGCCCTGTCAAAAACAGGGCTGTGGGGAAAGGGCAAGAAGAGTGAAAATCCAGAGGAGGGGGGGCACTCCCAACATTTTACTTCCCACAGCAATTTGTGGTGGCGCCTGGGAGACTTTTTCAACATGTCAGATTGCACCTGCAGGCCCCAAAAGGTGGCCTAGGGATTTCTCCTTCTGTCATATGGCCTCCCACCACATTTTTATAGAATTACATGCCTTTGAATACCAGCTGCTGGAGAGAGGAATATTGCATCTGGTTAGCCACTGTGGACCTTTGGTTTGATCCACCTGGGCTTTTATTATGTTCTTCTGTGCTTCCTGCAGCAGTGATAGCACTACCTGGTTCAGGCTGCAAACACATATCTATTTACCTGGGAGTAAGCCCATTTAATTCAATGGGGCTTAGTTCTGGCAGAGATGTACAGGATTTTATTTTTTTTTTAATGAAAGAACACTGGGTACTTCTGGAGTCTTTATCTACAAATGTACAAACAGAGCATTGTGGAAGCAAACAGGCACTCCTATAACAGGCAGCAAACCTGCAAATCCTATATCAGATTCCACAGAAAGCTCCGGCACCCAAAGATATACAATGCATTCTGTACCAATTCAACTTCTAAAACTGGCGCCAAGCTATTTCTCTGCCCTTCCCCTTAACAATACAGGCGGGCACATTCCAAAAGCAGGGGAGAGAGACCTCACCACCACCTCGCAATCAAGACAGTACCTGTTCTCATCAGCTCCCACTGATAAAATATCAATGGATCCTTCTGTATTGGTAGCAAACCAACAGCCTAACAAAGGATGCTAACAGAAATCTTAGGGCTTGACACTGGATATTTTCTACTAAGAAAATTAAACTTGTGTCTGTTTTAATGGTACATACATATTTAAATCCCCTTCATGGATCACTGCCTTGTTGTGGTGAAGGGGCTTGCGTAACTCAGTGAAGCCATAAGCTATGCCGTGCAGGGCCACCCAAGACAGACAGATCATGGCGGAGATTTCTGACAAAATGTGGTCCACTGGAGAAGGAAATCGTAACCCACGCCAGTATTCTTGCCAAGAAAACCCCATGGAACGTATCACAAGGCTAAAAGATATGACGCTAGAAGATGAGCCCCGCAGGTCGGAAGGTGTCCAATATACTACTGGGGAAGAGCAGAGGGTATTTCCAAGTAGCGCCAGAAAGAGTGAAGCGGCTGGGCCAAAGCCAAAAGGACACTCAGCTGTGGATGTGTCTGGTGGTGAAAAAAAAGCCCGATGCTGTAAAGAACAATATTGTTTAGGAACCTGGAATGTAAGATCAATGAATCAAGGTAAGCTGGAGGTGGTCAAACATGAGATGGCAAGATTGAACATCGACATCTTGGGAATCAGCGAACTAAAATGGACAACCATGGGCGAATTTAATTCAGGTGACCATTATATCCACTACTGTGAGCAAGAATCCCTTAGAAGAAATGGAGTAGCACTCTTAGTCAATAAAAGGGTGGGAAAAGCAGTATTGGGGTACAATCTCAAAAACGATAGAATGATCTCAGTTCGAATCCAAGGCAAACCATTCAACATCACAGTAATTCAAGTCTATGCCCCAACCACTGAGGCCGAAGAAGCTGAGGTTGAGCGGTTCTATGAAGACCTACAACACCTTCTAGAACTAACACCAAAAAAAGATGTCCTTTTCATCATAGGGGATTGGAATGCTAAAGTAGGAAGTCAAGAAATCACCGGGATAACAGGCAAGCATGGCCTTGGTGTACAAAATGAAGCAGGACAAAGGCTAATAGAGTTTTGCCAAGAGAACACACTGATCATAGCAAACACTCTTTTCCAACAGCACAAGAGGCGACTCTACACATGGACATCACCAGATGGTCAATATCGAAATCAAATTGATTATGTCCTTTGCAGCCAAAGATGGAGAAGCTCCATACAGTCAGTAAAAACAAGACCTGGAGCTGACTGTGGCTCAGATCATGAGCTTCTTGTTGCAAATTTCAAGCTTAAATTGAAGAACGTTGGGAAAACCACTAAACCATTCAGGTATGACCTAAATCATATCCCTTATGAATATACAGTGGAGGTGAGGAATAGATTTCGGGGATTAGACCTGATAGACAGAGTGCCTGCGGAACTATGGATGGTGGTCCGTAACATTGTTCAGGAGGCAGCAACTCAATCCATCCCAAAGAAAAAGAAATGCAAGAAAGCCAAGTGGCTGTCTGATGAGGCTTTACAAGTAGCTGAGGAAAGAAGGGAAGCAAAAAGCAAGGGAGAAAGGGGAAGATATATCCAACTGAATGCAGAGTTCCAGAGAATAGCAAGGAGAGACAAGAAAGCCTTCTTAAATGAACAATGCAAAGAAATCGAGGAAAACAATAGGATGGGAAAGACTAGAGATCTTTTCAAGAAAATCAGAGATCTCAAGGGAACGTTTTGTGCAAAGACAGGCATGATAAAGGACAAAGAAGGCAGGGACCTAACAGAAGCAGATGAGAGTAAGAAGAGGTGGAAAGAATACACAGAAGAACTATACAGGAAAGATCTGAAGGTCCCTGATAGCCATGATAGTGCGGTCACTGAACTTGAGCCGGACATCCTAGGGAGTGAAGTCAAGTAGGCCTTAAGAAGCATTACTAACAACAAAGCTAGCGGAGATGACAGTATTCCAGCTGAGCTTTTTAAAATCCTAAAAGATTATGCTGTTAAAGTGCTGCACTCAATATGCCAACAAATTTGAAACACTCAACAGTGGCCACAAGACTGGAAAAGGTCAGTTTACATTCCAATTCCAAAGAAGGGCAATGCCAAAGAGTATTCAAACTACCGTACAATTGCGCTCATTTCACATGCCAGCAGAGTTGCTCAAAATCCTACAAGCTAGGCTTCAGCAGTATGTGAACCAAGAACTACCAGAAGTACAAGCTGGGATTCGAAGAGGCAGATTCAAATCACCAACATTCGCTGGATCATGGAGAAAGCAAGAGAATTCCTGAAAAACGTCTATTTCTGCTTCATTGACTACGCTAAAGCCTTTGATTGTGTGGATCACAACAAACTGTGGCAAATTCTGAAAGAGATGGGAGTACCAGACCACCTTACCTGTCTCCTGAGAAACCTGTACGAGGGTCAAGAAGCAACAGTAAGAACTGGACAAGGAACAACCGATTGGTTCAAAATTGCGAAAGGAGTACGACAAGGCTGCGTATTGTCGCCCTGCTTATTTAACCTATATGCAGAGTACATCATGAGAAATGCCGGGTTGGATGAATCACAGGTCGGAATTAAGATTGCTGGGAGAATTATCAACAACCTCCGATATGCAGACGATACCACCCTAATGGCAGAAAGCGAAGAGGATCTAAAGAGCCTCTTGTTGAGGGTGAAAGTGGAGAGTGCAAAAGCTGTTTTGAAACTCAACATTAAAAAAAATAACATCATGGCATCTGGTCCCATCACTTCCTGGCATATAGAAGGGGAAGAAATAGAAGCAGTGACAGATTTTACTTTCTTGGGCTCCAAGATCACTGCAGACGGTGACTGTAGCCATGAAATTAAAAGACGCTTGCTCCTTGGGAGGAAAGCTATGGCAAACCTAGACAGCATAGTAAGAAGCAGAGACATCACCTTGCCAACAAAGGTCCGTATAATCAAAGCTATGGTTTTCCCAGTAGTAACATATGGCTGTGAGAGCTGGACTATAAGGAAGGCTGAGTGCCAAAGAATTGATGCTTTCGAACTGTGGTGCTGGAGAATACTAGTCCCCTGGACTGCAAGGAGGTCAAATCAGTCAATCCTAAAAGAAATCAACCCTGACTGCTCACTGGAAGGACAGATACTGAAGCTGAAGCTCAAAGATTTTGGCCACCTAATGTGGAGAGAAAACTCACTGGAAAAGACCCTGATGCGGGGAATGATTGAAGGCAAAAGGAGAAGGCGATGGCAGAGGATGAGATGGCTAGATAGCATCACCGATGCAATGAATATGAAGTTGAGCTCACTCCGGGAGAGAGCAGAGGACAGGAAGGCCTGGACTGCTATGGTCCATGGGGTCACGAAGAGTCGGACACGACTTAACGACTGAACAACAACAACATATTTAAATCAACCTCTGCTCTAATAAAAACTGTGATTTAAATGACATGTGCCATTCCTAACTGAGAACACAAGTATGAAGTTTGTCGTAAGGTATCTATATCTGACTTCAAAATATAGGGTGACCCAATAGCCCTCGACAGTAAAGGGTGGATATCATGGCAAGAGGAGCAACCTCTAGTGAAAGGAGAATCCCCAAATAGTTTTTTTATAAATCCACTTAAAAAGTGGTTTGAAAGAAAGGTTAGAGCTGTTCCACTCTCTTGCTCTTACAATACTAAAACGTGGGATAATCCAATCTAACTTCCCCTTTCTACCTTCTCATATCTACCGCAGAATATTATACAAAGTGGGAGAAGGGAATACCTGGGGTAGCAGAAGACATCATGCATGAAGCCTCTTCATGCGTATCACTCAACCGTAATCAGGGCCCCATCTACATGGGTGATTTACTCCAGTTCTACGGTGCCTCACAGACGATCATGGCAGATGGCATTACACCCACTCCACATCAAGCGTGGGATTTCTGTCCCCAAAGCTGCTTTTTCGCAAAGGCATTTTACACCAGATTTGCCCATCATGGCAGCTTCTGGGCAGTTTGGGAGTCTGTGTAACCTCAGTTGGCTTCTGCATGGGCTGCGGGGAGCAGCACTGATAGGCAGAAGGGAAAGTTGCATCATGAAAGGGTGGACGTGAGGACAGGTGTTGGCTAAACATGTCTACTCAGAAGTAACTGATTCTCTTCCATTGCACTTCAGTGAGCATGGAAGTAAGGAGAGGGGAGGGGAGCAAGCCTGTTGTTTTAAATCTCTGCTCTTACGGAAGAGCAAAGGTCCACAGAACTTTAATGATTTTTAAAGCAAATCACCCCCAAATGACCCTTATTCCCACTGAGAAAGGGTGGACATGAGGAGAGGTGTTGGATAAACATGTCTACTTGGAAGTAACTCATTGTCTTCCATTGCACTTCACTGAGCACAGGAGTGGGGAGAAGAGCAAGCTTCCACTCATTTGCTGCCCCACACCTTCTCAGTTGATGACATTCAGTTCTACTTGTGGGATTCCGCCCACCCAACCCCAAACTAATGCAGTTTCAGGTGCCATTTGCCCTGTGAAAGCAGTATTTTATAAAATCTATACACCGCTTTACTGGCTACGCATGCCACTGGAGGAGCAAACCCGAATTCATGAAAATCCAGATTTAAACGAATTGCCTCAGAAACTATCTCCACGTAAATGGGGCCCTAGTGTCCATAAGCCCCACTTATAGGCAGAACTGGCCATTGTAAAAACCACTCAGTAGGCATAGAAACAACACACAGTTAACAAGTTTGGCACAATTTTGCCAGGCTCAAATCATGACCTAGCTTGGTTAAATCACTACCAACGTTAATTATCTCCCATATGATGTCATACAAATGGAACTGTACGGTCTGGATGTGTCTGACCCCATTTATGTCTGTGAGCTTTCAACTGATTTACTTTAAACTTCAGCTGATTGACCCAAAATGGTGTCGTTGCTGTCAGAAGGTGTGTTTATTCATTTTTAATCTCACCTTGCAAACCTGCCTCACCTCCCCATTCCACAATATACCATGCAAAGATGCATCTTCAGCATTGGCACTGTCCATGTATCAGATGAAGTAGAATCATAGAATCATAGAATCATAGAATAGTAGGGTTGGAAGGGGCCTACAAGGCCATCGAGTCCAACCCCCTGCTCAATGCAGGAATCTAAGTCAGAGCATCCCCGACAAATGGCTGTCCAGCCTCGTCTTGAAGGCCTCCAGTGTGGGAGAGCCTACCACCTCCCCAGGTAATTGGTTCCATTGTCGTATTGCTCTGACACTCAGGAAGTTTTTCCTGATGTTCAGCCGGAATCTGGCTTCCTGTAACTTGAGCCCATTATTCTGTGTCCTGCACTCTGGGATGATCAAGAAGAGATCCTGGCCTTCTTCTCTGTGACAACCTTTCAAGTACTTGAAGAGTGCTATCATATCTCCCCTCAGTCTTCTCTTCTCAAGGCTAAACATGCCCAGTTCTTTCAGTCTCTCTTCATAGGGCTTTGTTTCCAGTCCCCTGATCATCTTTGTTGCCCTCCTCTGAACCCTCTCCAGTTTGTCTGCATCCTTCTTAAAGTGTGGTGCCCAGAACTGGACACAGTACTCCAGATGAGGCCTAACCAGTGCTGAGTAGAGGGGAACTAGTACTTCCCGGGATTTGGAAGCGATGCTTCTATGAATGCAGCCCAAAATAGCATTTGCCTTTTTTGCAGCCACATCACATTGTTGGCTCATATTCAGCTTGTGATCGACAACAATTCCAAGATCCTTCTCGCTCGTAGTGTGGTTGAGCCACGTATCCCCCATCTTGTAACTGTGCATTTGGTTTCTTTTTCCTAGGTGCAGAACTTGGCATTTGTCCCTATTAAATGCCATTCTGTTGTTTTCTGCCCAGCACTCCAGTCTATCCAGATCACTTTGAATTTTGTTTCTGTCTTCCAAAGTATTAGCTATCCCTCCCAATTTTGTATCATCTGCAAATTTGATCAGCATTCCCTGCACCTCCTCCTCCAAGTCATTAATAAAAATGTTGAAGAGCACTGGGCCCAGGACTGAGCCCTGCGGTACCCCACTCGTTACCTCTCCCCAGCTTGAGAAGGTCCCATTGATAAGCACTCTTTGAGTCCGATTCTGTAGCCTACTGTGGATCCACCGGATCGTTGTTTCATCTAGCCCACTTCGAGCTAGTTTGCTCATCAGGATATCATGGGGTACTTTGTCGAAAGCTTTGCTGAAGTCGAGGTATATGATGTCTACAGCATTCCCACGGTCTACAAGGGAGGTTACTTGATCAAAAAATGAGATCAGATTTGTCTGGCAGGACTTGTTTTTGACAAATCCATGTTGGCTTCGAGTAATCACGGCATTGTTGTCAAGGTGCTCCCAGATGAATTGCTTTATGATCTGCTCCAGAATTTTCCCAGGGATTGATGTCAGACTGACTGGTCTGTAGTTCCCAGGTTCCTCCTTTTTACCCTTTTTGAAGATAGGGACAACGTTAGCCCTCCTCCAGTCATCTGGCAGTTCCCCCGTCCTCCATGATTTCTCAAAGAGAATAGACAGCGGTTCTGAGAGTTCTTCTGCCAGTTCCTTTATGACTCTAGGATGCAGTTCATCTGGCCCTGGAGATTTGAACTCATTCAAAGTAATGAGGTGTTCCTTGACCATATGCCCGTCGATCTCAAGCTGCAATCCTGCCCCTTCAGCCTGTACTTCGCCTTTGCCAGGGGGGTCATAGACCCTCTTTTGGGAGAAGACTGAGCCAAAGTAGGAATTGAGCACCTCTGCCTTTTCTTTGTCATCTGTTATCATTTTTCCATCCTTATTTAATAGCTGAACCACCATTTCTTTCCTCTGCCTTTTACTATGCACGTAGCTGAAGAAAGCCTTTTTGTTGTTTTTAACATTCCTTGCTAACCTCAGCTCATTCTCAGCTTTAGCCTTCCTGACGCCATCCCTGCAGTCTACTTAGTACTTAGTACAGTCTACTTAGTACTTAGTACAGTCTACTTAGTCTACTTAGTAGACTAAGTTCTAGTTATTTTTAGCTACTGCTGTGGTTTTCATTATATTCTTGGATTTGTATTTTGCTATTTGTAGATGTATTCTTATGTAAACAACCCTGGAAGCAAGCATATATATTCAGGCTCTTCCTGAATTTCTTAACAGCAAAACAAGTCTTTTAACAAAAACATTACCTTCAAGAGATGGAGAAAAATAAAGACAGCCATGTACCTTTTGGAGTAGATTTTCACCCATTCTCTCGAAACTACCACTTGGTAATTAAGGAAAGCTACCCCTTGATTGCTAACTCTCCGTGTCTTGCAAAAGCCATGAACAAGCCACCTGTTGCTGTCTTCTGCCAGCCACCAAATCTGCGCAAGATTCTTGTGAGAGTAGAAATCAAAACGGAAATCAAAACATCAGCAATTCCCAATCATACCAGTGTACATTAAGCCATTGCAATACCTGCTGTTATCTGCGTGAAACAACAATATTCAAAAACACAACTGGAAAGATCTGTTTTATTAAAAGAAGATCATTTGCAAATCAATGTTGTATATGTCATCAAATGCAAGTGCCCCAATTGCCACATGCAGTACGTTGGCAAAACCATCATTGATCTTCGTACGAGATTCAGAAACCACAAGTCAACAATAATGACAAGGAAGACAGAACTACCTGTGGCAAAACACTTTAATTCTGATAGCTGCATCCTTTCAGATCTGGCAGTATTTCCAACAGAACAACAGTCTGATCTGGCAATCCTTGAAACAAGAGAAAACTTTTGGATTCATGCCCTGGAGACATTGACTTCAAATGGCCTGAACTTAGAGGAAAACATCACCTCCTGCACTTCTCTTGCAGTCTGGGCGTTCCACCCACAGCGCTAACATTCTACAACCGTCACTCTGGGAGGCTGTTTCAGCTCTTGTACTGTCACTGCTGAACGCTGAAGCCAAAACTTTTGATAGAAACTAAAGAATATATATTTATGCTTGTTTTGCCAATTGCTTTACACACACACATACACACACACAGTATATGAAAGCTCAAGCCACAAGAATAAAATTAATTGTTAACATGCCTCTTTGTTGTTCGTCAAGGTCTGTAACACATTACCATAGAGGGCTTTTCTACATGAGGCTTTAAACCTGCACTGTTACTAGCCTTCTGCTTCCAGACTCTTTGCGGGATTAGAATCAGCTCCTTTACACATGCTTTTTCCAAGCATTGTCTTTCTCTACCTTTCTATATGCTCCATTACACAAGCACTAGGTGGTGCTGTGGGATAGTGAAATTGTGCAAATGCATAAGGCTTCTATAACGCCATTGAGAAAAATACAAGTCTTTCCTTTTTAGGAAGAAAAAGGCAATCATGGTTGCAAAGTACGGGAGAGGCTCTGAAGGATGACAATTTTGTGTAAAGGACCCACAAACTACTGTGAGTGAGGAATCACAAGCGCAAATAAAAGCCTTGTGTAAAAACGCTCAAAGCACCTTATCTATAATTCTGTATTTTCACACATTAGTTTGTACACTTGACTGTAGCATTCTTATCAGGTCCCCAAGTTCAGCAGCTTTCTTAGGTGTAAAGTCATCTGTGAAAGGAGACTACTATTTTACCACTAACAGCTGACAATTACATCCTGACAGGCATCACTGAGAGTTCCACAAATGTTACAAATACTAATCATGTGTACACCCCGTAAATTCTTCCAGTTTCTCTAAAGATATATGCAAGTATCACTATCTTGTTCAAATATAACACATGGACAAGGTATGGTGGATTTTACACAGAGAAGTCATTCTATGAAGGATAAAATAAATCCAAGTCAATATTTATTTTAAGTGTCGAGAAATATGTGCATTTACTCTTTCCCCATAGAGAACCGCAGAGTTGCAGAGAAGTCTTTGCCTTAGGATTGCTTCTGGGGGCGATTAGCAGGTTTTACTTTTAACAATGATTTAATGATAATGTTATCTCACTGGGGATCCTTAAATTTCCCTGTTAGCGAGGGCAAGGCATAAGAACTATTGGGATGTTCCAAGCAGTCTTACAGGTGGAGGACTAAAGATTTGTTTTCGTAATAACTGTACATTACAAAACTTGCCAGCACAGTTGTATCTGTTGACACCCTACATCAAAATGTGCCCACTTGATCATATACTGACAGTACCAAAAAATATGTTTGAATTTCAAACTTGCTGAGAAGCCTGGGATGCAGGGATTACTTTCCCTGAGGGCAGATAAACAAGATGGATGAGCTAAACTCTGAATTGCTTAATGATCAAAATGCAGCAAAAACTGTCATCTAAAGCAGTGCTTGGCTCATCAAAGCTGACTCTATGATTTCTGCTGAGTTACTCCTGCTTTTACAGAAGGCATGGGCAAAGTGGTAATTAAGTTCACAGATCCAGACTGTTGACCTGACAATTGTCTACCCTGTTAAATGCATGTCAAGTGGAGTGGCCACTTTGATGTTATAGAACAACCTTGAAAACAAGAGCATCAACAATAGCCAAGAACTAGATAAGATAGCTTCAGATAAAGTCCAGGACTGGACATGGTCATAGGAATAAGATTAAAATTTTGGATCAATAAAGAATCCAATATAAATTCATTGAGAATCCACCCCCTCTTGCATAAGTAACAGCACACTGTAGATTACTTTCAATGGGACTTGGTCCCAGGAAAGTGAGTATAGGATTACAGCCTTAATTCTCTAGTCATGATAAGTAACGCCCAAGGTTTTGTTAAGGCACAATCCTATAGAGATAGATGTCAGCCTCCAAACTCGGAGGCTGACACCTATCCAATGCAGGTTGGGCAGAGCGCAGAGGGGATCCTCTCCTCCACGGTCCATCCACCCTGCATTCTTGGCTAGACGTGTGATTTCGCACATCTGGCTGGTGCTTTGGAGAGGGGCGGAAATGGGCCTGGAGACCCCATAGGAAGGAACATAAAGGGGCTTCCGCAGTCTCCTCCCCTCCCCACCCCCAGGAATGCCCCCTTTTCACCCTCTCTGCACACTGTTTTATGAGCACAGAGAGGCAGCCACTGCGGCAGGCTAAGAGGGGGAGTGGGAGGGGAGCATGGTTTCCTGGCTCGGAGCTTGGAGTACTGTCTGCAAGCTTGGAGCCAGGAAACCGAAAAATCCCATGGCCCTCTAGACAGTGTCTAGCGGCCATAGGATTGCTCTCCCTGGCTGCAAGCTTTAATCAGCAGATTAGCCAGCCAAGTTTTTTGCTAGTTAATTGGTGAGGGCCTATTTTAATTTGTGAGGGCTCTGAGTTAAGATACACCTTTTGGAGGCTATCTTGGTTCTGGTGTGTTGCTATAATAAGGAATAGAAAAACATTTGATTATTTTGTATTATGGGTGGCAGCTTCTTAAACTGTAAGTTAACTTACACTTCCTTCAGTATCTCAAAAAGCTATATTGAAGCTTTGGTAATATGAAAATATAGTCAACTAATTAGTTGACAGGTTAAAAGGCAGGTGATTAATCAACTAAAAATTATTTAAATCAGGTATCAAGCCTAGCTATTTTGTATTTCAACTTGACTAGCACTTTCGGCAGAACCTAATAGCATGTGCTTCGCATGAAAATTATTCTACAGTTTTCAAAAACTCAACCAAGAGGAAGGAGCTTGCAATTTGAGAGAAGCAGGGGGGAAAGTGGTGGGGAAAGTATACTTGGAATCATTTTAAAAAATATTAAAAAAGAAAAAAGAAATATTTTATATGATGTTCTAAGGAAATTGCACATCCTTAGCCTGGGAAAAAAACCTCTGATTCCTCTCCTACCCATTTGGCAGGGCAATTACATACTTGTGGAATTGTAATGATAGAGGTCAGAGCAAGGCACCATCTCCCTAAATTGGGAGAATTGGGTGGTGTATGGATGTTAGCTTTTCACAGATTTAGGCTTTTGACAGACTATTGTTTTTAAGAGAAGCATTGCTTCCCATGGTGGACACAATCTTTTTTTTTTTGTCTTTTTTGTCCCAGTGTCAACTAGGGATGCTTGAGGAATTCAGTCTTCAAGAATTCCTATACAAAATGTCCTGATCCTCACCACTTGAATCAGAACTTAACTATCCAAGAGATTTTGCACTTCTCTAAATCTTGCAACGCAGTTTCCAGCAGTGCAAACATACTGAAATACACATTTAAATGAAAATTTGGGGAGGATTTTTTTTTTAAATTTCCAATTTAATGCAGAAAAAGAATGTAATTGTGGATTTTTAAAATGTCAGATTCATCTATCCCTGCTGTTAAGTCTGGTCAAACAAGTTTTTGAAACAATACAAAAGTCTGAAAAATTTTGCTAGAAGCAAAAGTGAGATGTGTAGAATCCCATTTAAAACTTCCTTCAACTACCTGAAAAAGCGACCATGTGTAGTCCAGCCTTAAATACATTATTGTACCACTATCATTTCCCATGAAACCTAGATGTGTCGTGTTCCACTGTGGTCTTTGCTCAAGCAAGATTTGCATGTTTCTGCAGCAATTCAGGCTATGCCAAGAAAAGCAAAACCTAGCTCCAGAAGCATGACCAACGCAGCAATAGATATATGCATGTTTAAAAAGAAAGTAAACTGTAATAGGACACCTCATCCTCTCAGGAATGTCCAACCTTTCAAAGACTTCTTTAAAATATGACATTGATCATAACAGAAGTTCCTTACAATACCATCGAGTCAATTTCAAAGCTTCATGGAGTGCTTCAGTCTCACACTGAAATCTGGGGAACTTGAAATGCCTCAACCTGGCTACATCATGCCCTATTGTTTCTATAATAAAACACAAAAAATCCTGCATGCCTACTTCTACAGAAACATCCATACGAGTGGGCTGAAAATGTCACCTTATCTATTTTGGATCTCAACATAGCTACTTTGCACAATCACAATCAATATTAGGCTAGAAAAGCCCAGACTTTGTACCACCAGAAATACATGACAAAGTTTAAGGCTGAAATTCCTATGGAGCCTTAGCTTATGGGAGTAAATCCTACTGAACATAGTAAGGCTTACTTCTCAGTAAATATTTCCAGGATTGTACAGTATGTCTTCTACATGCCCAAATTATGCAACAGACAGAGGCTGCTCCCTCCTTCATCTCTGTACGACTCCCTGCTCTGACCTCATTGCTCTCGATGTAACAACACAGCAGAATTACCCTCAAAAACACACACAACCAGAACTGATGCCTGACAAACACAAGGGCTGTGCTTTCTGGCTGAGCACTTTTTATTCTTGCACACTTTAAACCTCCCTGTTTTAGTGTAAGAGCAATATGTGCCTCCAATTTAAATTCAGAGCTGGGGGGAGTGTGCCTCAGCTATCAGAAGTTTAGGAAACAACAGTATATATTTATATACATATGTATATAATGTATATATCTCTCATTTGTGTGTATGTGCATCTGTGCATGTATCATCATATGAAAACGAGCAGCGATCTCAGTTCTCCCAGCGCCGGTCCTTATGTAGTCAAAACAGCACCACTTATGCACAAGAAGTATCAGCGCTAGGCTTCAGCTTGGCTGGCAGAAGCAAAACTCTTTAGGGTAAAAAATCCTAAAGGGTCACACACACACACCCAAAGAACTGAGTATGCTCAGTAGCCATGGAATGCTGCTGGGGTGTGAGGAATGCAAAATCAGCGGGTGGGAATGGAACGGAATATCCTGAACAGGAACACTCCACACTACAACACTTTGTTGCAGGGCCCACTTGTTATTTGGGCTGGACTGAAAATCACTGAAATCCAACTTCTGGGAGTCTGAAATGGGGGGTGGGGGAACTATTTCCTTTTACAAATGATTTCAGCAGGGTGGCACTTACTATGGGATGGTGAGTGGCAGCAGCACTTCTTTTTCTCTTTTATTTTTTAACTTGGGCAGGGGCGGAATGAAGTTTCGCTACCATTGTCAGTGGCGGCAGCAGTAACAGAACATCTTTCAATGGCTTCCATTTTCACAATAATGCTTCATGACAATGCATTATTTCAGAGACATTCTGGGCAAGCGGAAAATGGCAGTGTCCAGTTGGTGGCTGCTGAGAAAAGCTCCAGTGTTGCCATCACCACCATTGCTGCCATCAGGAAAACTAGAGATTTTTCCCCAAGTAAAAAATTGCGGGGGGGATGCCCCCTGCCATCAAAGCCATTTGAAAAACTCTGACCCATCCCCATTCCTGAAAATCAACAAAATTCATCAGCCAAATCCCTCACATGGGAATAGGGAGGCGCATTTTGCATGGCCATTTTTTCCCAACCCTATGTGACATACACACAGGATTCAGTGGCATTTCTGTTGTGCAAGCATAGATTTGTGTTCTTGGCTGCTGCTCCCTTACCCCAAAGCCAGGCCTGCATAGACAACTGAGCTCCCACACCCCCAGCCTTTTGCCCTAGAGGCAGCTTGGCTCACTCTGTGCTGGAATCCTTGTCCCCCTTAGGAGGTAAACTTCATGTTCCACGTGTTGTTAGATGAGAAAATGTCCAGTTTTTAGACTTCTCCAGTAGTGTTTCTTGGGCCCTGTGCATATCAAATTTCAGCTTGTTGCTAGAATGCCAGAAAGTACTTGACCGTTCAAGAGTGCACTATTGCTTTCCTCTCCCCACTTTCTATGCAGAGATTTACAACTCCTCCCTTTCACATTTTTCTAGTAATTGGCACGTCTAATTGTTTTTACTTATCCATCTGTCTTGTGCAATGTCTTTATTTCCACAGTTGCCCCTCTGGACTGCAACAGAAGCACTTGAAGAATAAAGGGTGGATTAAATTAGTAATGGCACCCCAAGGTACTTCCCAGGGTGTGCACTGGACTACTACTAGCAGTAGTACAGGGAAGAAGGCATCTCTAAAGGTACAGGTGTCCCCAACCAGTCGTGTCCGACTCTAGGGTGCGGTGCTCATCTCCATTTCTAAGCCGAAGAGCCAGCGCTGTCCGAAGACACTTCCATGGCCATGTGGCCGGCATGACTGAACACCAAGGTGCATGGAACGCTGTTACATTTCCCGCTGAAGCGGTACCTATTTATCTACTTGCAATTTCTTGCTTTTGAACTGCTAGGTTGGCAGAAGCTGGGACTAAAGACGGGAGCTCACTCCGTCACGCAGCACTTGGGTCTCGAACTGCTGTCCTGCCAACCTTCCAGACTGCAGTTCAGCGTCTTAACCACTAAGCCACCGCGGCCTAAAATCCTGCATTTCAAATGGGGCTTTCTGCTTCCATTTTAAATGCAGGATCACAACTCCCTTTTTCACCCGTTTCCTTTCCCCCCCTCCCCTTCCCCCCTCCTTCTCCCCATAGCTGAGTCTTCCATTATCTTTCATTGATCTCGCTCCCTTTCTTGCTGCTTTTCCTCTTTTCACAGAGGAAACTCAAGCAGAACACAACGGAATAATTTGATAGCTCATTATCTGCTATCTATTTAAAAACGGAACAAAGGGCATTTAGTGCTGTAGGGTCATGTAAAGAGCCAGCAAACTTCCATGAGGGAGCAATCTCAATGACAGGATAAAAGCTCTGTGTGAAGAAAGCCACAGCAAAGAAGATAAAAAATCCTCCCTACACCCTCCTGATCCTGGTTTCCTTGCCCCAGTCTAACTAATGATGGTTTAAATATTATTTCAATGTTTTAATATGGTTTTATTGCTTTTATGTTTAAATTTATTTGTACACTGCCTTGGTGGCATTTGTAGAAAAGTGGGAAATTAAGGAAGGAAGGAAGGAAGGAAGGAAGGAAGGAAGGAAGGAAGGACTGCATCTGGAAGGAACCACCATCAGCTGGATGTGCCCTAGAATGTGGATGCTGTGTATCCATGCAGCATTACTTTCAATAGAATGCACACTAAGGTGCACAACAAATCCACATCTCGAGAGCAATGCAGTGAGGATAGACAGCATCTGTACTTAGATGCTCATCCAGTGCAGCCTCTTTACTTCAGCCAGGAAAGCAGCCTGCTTGAACAGAGGGACTGTGGTGGTAGCTGTCCCCAGAGTTCTATGGATCTGAGCCTAGTAAATATTAAGTAAGTACAAACACAAATACTACAAACTAGGGGCATGGATGATCCAGCCAAGAATAAATACTGTTAAGTCCAACTGTGTATGTGCTAGAATCTTTCCTACTGAACAATGGGTCTCCCTAAGTTTTGGCTGGACTTTGTCCCCACTGAGGATTCCCTAACATCCAGATCTTTTCAAAGTGCTCCTGAATTTGTAGTATCACCTCATTCAGTACCTACATTTTAAATTCCTCACCAGAATGTTTATGGTTGATTAATGCTTCTTGTAAAATTTATTGTGGAAGGCAGGGCTTCCCAAAAATTTTTGCCAGCTTTTATCTGCTGCTGTGTTATAAAATTCTCTTTTTGCTGTTGAAACAGTTTTACAAATGCCCACATCATATCTAGTCATATAAAGACAACTGCAAGTTTATTCCTCAGTTCTACCAAATAGGTTAATTTAATACAACATCTGTGAAGAAAGAGAATCACACGTTACACAAAGACATGGCATTTGTGAACTTTTAAAAAATAACAACACTCTCTTTTTCTTCTGTTTTTAAGTAGGGAGGGTAGATCATTGATTGCCCTGTCCCTGTAACTCATTTCCTCTCTGAGGTTTGGGTCTACACATGCAACAGGATGAAATGGGAAATGAAGCTGTAGAGTGGTGTGTACCTCTTCAGAGGACAGGTGGAAGAATCACAGTTCTGGATGCTCCCCCATCTTAAAAAAAACAACACCCTGCAAATAGAACAGTAGCACATTAAGAAGAAGCTTGCTGTGCTAGGCTTCTATTTTCAGGAAATTAAATTCAAATTCAAAAAAGTCAGCTGCAGTCTGACGTGGTGCAGTCCATTATACCACAGCACTCTACCACTCATTCTGCTCATGTTCCTGAGGCCTGTTCCACAGTTGTTCAGAGAAGGGCATTTAGCATAATGGCGTCCACTATGTGGAATAATCTTCCCCCACAGATTAGACATGAACCACATGTTGAAGCCACATCTGTCTACAGAAGCCTTCCCTGTGTAATCTAGGGTGCAGTCCTATGCATGTTTAGACATAAAAAGTCCAACAACTCCCAGAATGCTGGGAGTTGTAGGACTTTTTTCCATCTAAACATGCACAGGATTGCACGCTTAGCCTACATACCATCTCATGCATATGTAGTTACAATATAGTGCATGCAGTGGTTTTATACTGTTCAAAGTTGGTTTTAGTTATATGTTCTTTGTGTATATTGTCTGTATGCTTTTATGTAAATGGCTTTTAAACTTTGTATATTATATTTTAATGTTTTACCTTCTTAAAACCACCCAGAGAGCTTCAGCTATGGGGCAGTATAGAAATGATGATGATAGTAGTCGTAGTAGTAGCAGCAGCAGCAGCAGCAGTAGTAGTAGTTGTTTATGGTTTGTGTATACTGGTGTGCAATCTGTAGATGTAAACAGTTAATAAATACTAAGAAAGGAAGTAGTTCAGACCAGGCCTAAATGCATGCAGCTACTCAATGAGCTACCAAGTCTTCCCCCCACCCACCCCCGCACCTTGCAGGAGCCACGAATGTACAAACACATAAAGTGTAAAGCCATGAAATAAGGTTTCAGCCATGAAACTTACTGGGTGGCCCTGGACAAGTCACTATTTCTCAGCCTCACTTATCTCCCAGGGTTGTTGCGAGGATAAAATGGGATTACCTCATGTATAAGTAAGTTTGCCAGCAAATCCTACTGAACATACCTTACTGTCACTGCTCCTGCTTATTTTTTCTGAATTGCCTCAGCAGAAGGTTTCTCACAGCATAGGGCCAATGTCGTAAGAAGAAAATGTTGTTTCACGTCTCATTCCTAAAATTCACATTCTAAGGCACTTTCCACTGCAAATCTTTGCCACCATGAAAGAACAAGAGGGACGATGCTCAGGGGTCACCATGGAGACTGTTCTGTTGCTCTCTGGCAAGCATGACAAGAAAAGCCCTGGGTCTTCCCTCTATCTTGGGCGGGGGGGGGGGGGGGGGCTGGACAGGGATTATCCAAGCAGTTGCTCTGCACTCAGAGGTACAGGGTAGATCCCTGCCCCTCTGTCCTGACCCAATCTGCTGCGGGGTTTGCCATTTTTGCTGCTGGCCTGCTAAGGTCAGGGGCAGGGCAGGTAGGAGAGGGGCAGACAGGATCCTAATGTCCACGAGTTTAGGCTTGACTATCAAAACCAGGCAAAGTGTGCAGACCCCAGATGCAGCTCTATACTTTTGTAAAGGATCTTTGCAATAAACCTCAACTGGCAGAAGTATTTCCAATTCAGCCTAATTCTTTGCTTCTCTTAATTCAAGTGTGTCATTCTGCAAAGAAAGTGAATTTGATCCACTTTCAGAAAGCCTTACAACATCCTGCAACAATTTAGGTTAAAACACCCAGAGGTCATTGTTTTAAATGAAAATCACCTAGCATAATAAGATATGAATGCCATATATAGCACTATGAAAGCAGCAAGGATGACCAAATAACTGAACAAGACAGGTACTACTTATGAACAGAGTTTTAAAATGCAATATTTTGAATTGCATCGGGCTAAACGGTAAGCAATACTGGCTCTGCTCACCCACACAGTAGCAGTTCTGCTCTCCCACACAATAGTGCACGCTGAGATATGAGCGAAGCACTCTTTAATCCCCTCCTCCCCAAAGTGCACAGCAACAAAAGCTTTTGCAGGTTTCTCCCCTTCTACATTGCAGCTGCTCACTCCCATTTGCATGTGTCCAGGCTCAGGCATGGGAGTCATCACTTGAGGTGCACAAAGGGGAAAACTCTGATAGAGCCACTGCTGCTGTTCACATTGGGCTTGTATCCAATGTTCGTCTAACTTAAGTCCCACTCATTCCATTGGGTCTACTCTAAGAAGGACTAACATTGGATACAATCCATTGTGAGGAGAGAGGATTAAGAAGCCCTTTGCCTGTGTCTTGGCTCAAGAAAATACTAAGAGACCAGACAGGTTGCTATCCCTAATTTAGGGGTTGCTCTGTCCATCTCCTAAAGCCGTGCTAAAGACCCCGAAGTACAGAATGAGACAGGGACACCTACAGTGGTTGCAACCAAGTCAGCTTTACTGCTTGAACCTTTATGACAATAATATAAAGCAACTTCCACAACACCAGGAAGATAAGCTCTTTAAAAGAAAATATAAAAGCATTAGCTCCGCAATTCATCCAAACTTCATCATGCATCGTAGACAGTTTTTTGAAGTTTAACAAAGAAAAGCACATCATTAAAGAATACTGCTCTATCACCATTCTTATGCAAATCCTTCCTGATAGTTGGGTGAAAAATTCCATCTCGGCACGCAGCGAGAAATAAAATGTTGCCGGGTGGAAATTTCTGCTGTACTGAGCGCATCTATCACTCGTATAATCCAAACTACTGTATATGTGCCCCGACTACAGAATTAGTATCGATCCATTCACCATGTAAACATCAAGTACTTTCTATTATTACCTGAAATAGCATGCTATCACAATTTCTATTTCCGTCCCCCCTATCTTAAATAGAAGTCTTACACATTAGCTCTTCCCTTCGTATACTTTTTGCAGAGCTATCTAACTACAGTGTTCAAGGCTTTTTTTTCTGGGTTTCCCGCAGACATCTGCAGTATTACCATCAAAGCACTTTACTTTCAAGTTGCCTCTGACGGAATGCAATGCAACTTTCATTTACCCAGAAACCTGTTCCTGTGACTTGGATTGACGTAAGCATGCCCAGCAGCCTTTGTTTCAAGGCCGTCTTTACCGTGACTGCCATTACAAGCAACTGCATCAAATGAGCCTTTCCAAATCTTACTCACTGGCTTATCAGGAGGTCCAACTAAGGTAAGAGTGAGTCACCCATGACAAAGATGGCTGTACCCTTTGGGAACATGTAGGTAGAAAAAATGTGAGGCTTTCATTCCCACTTCATTCTGTCTCCCATCCTCACTCCTCTAAAAAATAGAGACTAATAATGCTTTGGAAATGCATTGCAAGGCTTAAAAGATTGAATTCAGTTAATACCCAGTTTCAGTGGGTAAGTAATTTTCCTACATTTCATAAATGGATATTAAGAAACTGGGGAAAGTGAATGTACGTGCAGGTGATGGGATGCTGATCACTGCTGCTGAGCGGTGACCAAGCGGGGAGAAGGGGACCCTTGCTGTTACTGGTGGGCATCACTCAGCAGAAGAGACAGGAGGCAAGCAGGTGAAGTACAGTGCAGATGCATTTAGTTGAGGCACAGGCATCTACCTGCCTTGGGTGCTATTACCCACTCTCCAGCCATGACCACTGCACTGTACAGCCCCCACCCCATAAAAAACCCATTGTTTCCAAAGGCTAGCAAAAATCAATTTTCCCTCTGCCTGCCTGTGCAAAAATTATCACTTTCCCTCAACCCACTCATGCTGGCGCTCCTTCAGTACAACCCTATGATGTCTCTGTCCTTCCACCTCCAGCTCAGAGATGAGAAATGGAGACCAAAGGCCCAACATGCAACAGATAATGGGCAGTTAAGCCATATTAGAAGCCAACTGCGGAGCTGAGCCAGGCTGCCTCCAAACTAGTTACACTATCCCTCCTCTGACTTGCGAATCCTGGATTGGGGATGATGGGAGTTCTAGCCCAATCGATCTGGAGGGTGCCAGACTGGAGAAAGCTGCTCTAGAAGTTAAACCTTAGAGTAGATCCATCTTGACTCAAGCACACATGCACACAAATTGCATTTGCCTGAACACATAAGCATCACATAATGCACGTCCTCTCATTTCACACCCTGCAGTTGCTGAGGAATATTTTGGACTGTTGGTAGCTTAGTGAACAAACACCCTCCTGGTGTTTAAACTGATGGAAGACAGGCTATTGCCAAGTAAATTAATGCAACATAAAGCAGGCAGAGTATAGCCTTCAGCAATGTGACATGATGTTGGGGGATGCTCAGGGAGTCCTTCTTCATAAAAGCACTGGGCTGTTGCAAGTATGGCCCTAATTTTGTCTGTGAAATGTCAGAGGGCAGGTGCCTCAGGCATGGGGCTCAGGCTTGATCTTTAGGGGCATGCTGGAAGTGAAACCCATGAACCTCATTGCACATTGTCCCAGTGCTCCTGCACATCTCTGCAAGCTCAAAAATCAAAACAAAAAACCAACAACCACTCCACTGCTATTTTTTAGGTCCTGTGCAATTGCAGTAACAGGAAATTAAGGTTTATTTATTTAGAAGGTATGCATGAAAGCAAGCACACTGATTGTTGCTGTTTGCCCCTGTGGCACGGTGAGCTTTGGGCATAAAGCTGCAAGGGCTGGGAGGGCAGTCAACTTTTCTTCCACTCTCTGACTTGGAATGGAAAGAGGTACAGGAAAAAAATTGTGCCTCCTTGAGCAGGAACGAGGACAGGGAGCAGGTGGTTAGCGTAGAACACTATCTCTCCTGCTACATTTGTGTAGACTCTACTTCCTGACTCCAATGCAAGTTCCATCTGTAATGCAGATGGAAGCAGGCAGAATATGGGTATGCTGCAGGGAGGAAAGATCAGACACAGGCATAGTGGATATGACAGAACAGATAGTTTTTACCAAAAGGCATGACAAAGTTAAATGTTAGATACTTGTAGTAAATCTTCACTGTGCATCCAGTGATAGTCTTGTCTTGACAGTTCTCTTCTTCTGAACACTTTCTCGGCAAGGTCAGCTTTCTCCTAACTGCCCAGGTAACTCACATGTTAATGGCCAATTCAGGTTCATGCAGCTGTGCATTAAAGCTTTGTTGCAAAACACTGTGTGCCCCCATGTTTGTATTGTGCAATGAAAAGGAGAAAAGATTTTCTATCAAAAGCAAATTAATGGACCTCCACAGTTGAGAAAATATGATGTGATAGATTATTAGCACTGCAATAAAAGTAGTGTTTCTCTTGCACAAACTCCCATCCTTGCCCACTCAATGAAATAATCAAGCTTTACACATAATCAACAAACAGGTATCTGAAATCAATTAATACACAACAGTTTGCCTTGTAGTCCACCATAGTCAACTTGATTCCAATTAAAGTTTTCCTTTTAGTTTCTGCAGTTGATTGTACTACTAATAAATGCCGGGCTTTCTGGATTATAGACATTTAAGCACCTATCTACACTACAACCCTGTATCTTTTTTATACTTCTTTAACTAGCATGGCTTGCCCCAGAGAATCCTGGGAATTGTAGTTTGGTGAGGGTACAGAGTATTGCCATTAATTGGCAGGACATATTTCAAATCCATGATATGTCTCATGTTCCCAGTGCAAGCTGGATCAGTCTCCTCTCCCTATGGATGGCCACATTTTTACTGCCCCAGCTCCTATTGCTAATAGCTGTCAGATGTGCTGATATTAGCAGGCAATAACACTTCGTCTACTGATTCCTGCATAACAAGTTGCACAGGAACAGGTCAGGCCATTTTTCTCTAGCCAGTCAGCAACCTCACCTGGCATTCTTTGGTGTGTCCCCCACCCCCCAAAAAAATTAACCATGAGACAAGCTTTTATGTTTGATTATTCCCTTTATTGGGGCTGTTGGAAAATATGTAAAATCAAGACAGTTGGTGCAAGAACTGGAAACTTGGGTTCTTGGACCATGTGAACTTATGTTTCACCCAGCTATTGCAGCTATGCCTTTAATGGTGGTTTGATCTGTAGAAATTATGAGATCTCCATAAATTGATAAATAAGGTGATGTTTACTTTAATGCCAGGTAAGTTTTGCCTACCAAATTCTGAAGATCAAACCACTTTTGAAAGGCATGAGAACAGACAAGGCGGTTTTTGTTTTTCCTGGTCAGCTGGCAACCACACATAAAACTTTATTTGTTTTAGTTATTTATACCCCACCCTTCGACAAAGAAACTTTCCCAGGGTGGCTGTACAATAAAAAGAGAAATGCAACAATAGATCAAAAATCATAAGAAGCATACAATAAAACAACAACAGCAATAAAATCTAAACAGCAGTTGGCAGAGCAGCATAAGAACCACCTGGGCCCTGAAATCGACTAGGAGCCAGTGCAGTTATTGCAACACTGTCAAAAATAGGTTCCTAGCTTCAAACCGTCTTCAAAGGCAGCCCCACACATAATGCATTGCAATAAACTAACTGGGAGGCTACTGGAGCATGGAGAAGGCTAGGCTATCAGTGCCACTCTGGAAAGGGTTGCAGTTGGGTGTGCAGAGCTCACACTCAAGGCTTTGCAGAACTGGTGGAGCTACCTACCGATGAGAAGGACGCAGTGTACTTTTTTACTAACATAAACAAAATTCTGCATTTCAGCTACCAGTTTTCAACCCAAAGATGTTACTGGACTGATAAGTTGCGGAATCAGCTGAGAACTGGGCTGGTTACAAAACAAATACTTGGATCCTCTTAATGAAGTTTGGAGCAACTGGTGTATTCACTAGGTCAAATCTCACCTCAGCCCCGAACACAGTTGTTGTTCAATCGTTCAGTCGTGTCCAACTCTTCGTGACCCCATGGACCATAGCACGCCAGGCCTTCCCGTCCTGCGCTCTCGCCCGGAGTGTGCTCAAGTCCATATTCATTGCATCAGTGATGCTATGTAGCCATCTCATCCTCTGCCATCCCCTTCTCCTTTTGCCTTCAATCTTTCCCAGCATCAGGGTCTTTTCCAGGGAGTTTTCTCTTCGCATTAGGTGGCCAAAATATTGGAGCTTCAGCTTCAGTATCTGTCCTTCCAATGAGCACTCAGGGTTGATTTCCTTTAGGACTGACTGATGTGACCTCCTTGCAGTCCAGGGGACTCATAAGAGTCTTCTCCAGCTCTCACAGCCATACGTTGCTACTGGGAAAACCATAGCTTTGATTATACGAATCTTTGTTGGCACCTGAACGCAGTAGACAGCCATTAATGTACAAAAGCAAAATTCTGGGGAAGAGACATACTACCAATGATAACTGCTTCCCTAACAGAAAAACAAACACAGTTAGGGCACAGTCCGGACAGAGTTGGGAACCTGCTAAGCCCCTCTGATTTATTTCAGTAGGAGACTAAGGCAAGTGTTTAACTCTCCCGCTGAAAGTAGAGGGACTTAACATGTGTTGGGTCATCCCCATGACTGAGAATAGTTACAACGGATGAGAGCATTAAGCAATTGGCATGGGTATGTACTTAAAAAGTATATAAATCCTGCCATATACATATGAGCATCCAGTACATTTGAAACAACTAAAAGTCATTTAAATAAAAGGAATCTCTCTGGTTTCACAAGGCCCCAATTTCTCTAGAACTCCCATGCAAACAAACTCCTGTGTTGAAAACAGCCTGGAGGCAACACTACGTCTAAAGCAGGCACTTCCAGACATGTTGGACTGCCAGTCCCTGTACCTTCTAGTCAACACGTTACCGTTACTGAGGGAGTAGGCAACCTGGCGCCCTCCAGATGTGGACTACAACTCCCACAATTCCTAACCATTGTCCAAGCTGGCTGGGGGACACTGGGAGTTGTAGTCTGGAGGGCACCAGTTGTAGTCTGGAGGTTGGGGAAGAGTGCTCTAGAGCAGGGATTGGGCAGAGGGTAGAGGTCCAGATGTTTCAGACTTCAACTCCCAGCATTCCTGACCAAATGGCCATGCTGGCAGGGTCTTCTGGGAGGTGAAGTCCCACACATCTGGAGAGCTCCCCTGCTCTAGTCTAGACAAAGCGTGGCTTTTCCACCTGCGAACCGGAGGCGTCACTAAAGCGCCTCCTTGTCCTGCAGACGGCGCGGTGGCGGCCTGACACTTCCGACAGAAGAGGGCAGAAGAAGAACAAAGGGGCCGCCGAGGCTGCAGCTCCGAGCCGCTGAGGGTCGTGGAGCAATTGCCGCTCTCCACGGAGAGAGGAAGAGCGCGCGCGCGGAACGAGCCAGAGTGGCCGAGCCGCAGCCCCAAGCCAAAACGGGCGGGCGGGAGAGAGAGGAAGGCAGCCCTTCCATTTGCATATTTGCGATAGATAGATAGATAGATAGATAGATAGATAGATAGATAGATAGATAGATAGATAGATAGATAGATAGATAGATAGATAGATAGATAGATAGATAGATAGAGTGAAGGCTCGTTTGCATTTGCGAGGCGTCCTTCGGCTGGGGCGCGCGTGACGCCACTCGAGCGGCTGCCCGCCTGGCGAGAAGCGGCGGTCCGCAGGAGCCACCTGCCGGCAAGCGGGAGCGGGGAAGGCTCGCGGGGCGGGGGCGGCGGGACGTGGAAAGAGCTCCGCCCCCTCCGCCAGAGGCGGGGGACGAGCCAGCCAACCACGGGGGCCTTTGCCGCGGAGGCCCCAGGAGCGCGCGCCCTGGGCTGCGAACCCCGGCAGTTGCTCGCAGCTACTGTCGCGGCGTGCGGGCGAGCTCGCGTTTTGCGCGGCGGGAAGGAAAGCTGGTGTCTGCGCCCCGCGCTGGTAGCGGCCGAAAACATTTTTTTTTTTTAATGCAAACCCTCAGAAATCGCTGATGATGCAAACGAGCGAGCCCTGTCTCACGGCGGGCGCTTTCCCTACTTTCCCTTCCCTGGAGGCAGCTACCAGGATTCAAGGAGAAGGCGTCACTGTGGCCGCTCGCCGCTTTTTCGACGCCAAAGGCAGCCAGGGCGTTACATGAATCCTTGTGATAGCCGCTGCGTCCGCGCACAGCCCGATCCTATGCGTGTTTGCTGGGAAATCACACCGCTTTCCAGGGGAGCCACTGTCTACTAAACGTGCAGGGATTACAAGTCGGCTCTGATCGGAAGCCCGTTTCTCTGCCCGGAGGGTTTAAAAGTAGATTAGAATCGTAGGTTCAACTCCCATCAGTATGCCCAATGGTCATCAGGAATGTTGGGAGTTGTAGTCCAAAACATCAGGAGGGCACCGGGTTTGGGGAAGTTTGGATCAAATGATAAAAGGTGCAATACTATGCGTGTTTAGACAAGAAAAAAAAATCGTACAATCCCCACCTGGGAATTGTAGACAGAAAACGTTCTAAACATGCATAGGATTGTGCCCTTAGTGAACAGATTGAGAGGAGGGAGAAATCTAAAAGTCACCTTTGGGCAAAACCTTTATTAGGACCTACCAAAACGTCACAAAAGCTTTCGAGTTCCCAAGACCTCTTAATAGGGCTAGGTGGTAGCAAAAGGGGGGGGGGGGACACCAGTCCAAACCTAAGGCCAGATATTGTGGCCATGAAGTCTGCATTTCAGATGGCGTCTCAAGATAGAGAGGGAATAACACCTTAGAGAAATGATGAATTTCAGGATCCAGGGCTGACCTTTACTGGGGAGGTTAGAGATTATTAACCATGACTAAAGATGTATCCTTTTGTATAATATTTATTTTTAAAGATTTATAAGCTGCCTTTTAGGGCAAACCCCTCCCAAGATTAAAACAAGATACAACAAATCTAAAGATGGCAAATCGCAGCGAGGACCCCCAGGGGAAAAAAGCTTCAAATGTGTGAAAGTGGCCATAGCTCAGTGGCAGAGCACCTGCTTGGCATGCAGAAGGTCCCAGGTTCAATCCCTGGCATCTCCAGGTAGGGCAGGAAAAACTCCTGCCTGAATCCCCGGAGAGCCATTTCTGCCAGTCAAAGTAGATAATATGGACCAATGGTCTAACTTAGGGCATCTTTACACCAGCCTAAAATCCTGCATTTAAAACAAGGCTTTTGGGGGCTTGGACAAGTTACTTTTTAAAAAGTCTCATCAGTTTGCCATCTGGGAAATTAGTGTTTTGTGAACAGCTGTGCCCACCAAATCTCCCCATGGCAGCCATTTTGTGAGAATGCCCACAACACTCTCTCAGACTTCCAAATGTGCTAGGGACACCTGCCTTACCCGCATTGAGGTCATGGGCATCTCTACACCAGCCTAAGATCTGTCATTTAAAACGGGGCTTTCTGCTTCCGTTTTAAATGCAGGATCACGACGATTCCCTTTTTCACCTGCTTCCCTTTCCCCCTCCCCTTTCCGCCTCCTTCCCGTATCTGAGTCTTCCATATCTTTCACTGATCTTGCGCCTCTTCTTGCTGCTTTTCATGGAGGTAATTTGATAGCTCATTATCTGCGATCTATTTTAAAAAGGAACAAAGGGCATTTAGTGCAGGAGATGCCCTGGAGGGTCACAGCATCATGTAAAGAGCCCGCAAACTTCCGTGAAGGAGCAATCTCAGTCGCAGGATAAAAGCTCCGTGTGAAGAAAGCCTAAGTATAAGGCATCTCTTCCTATGTATTTATAACTGGAGGGACTGTGGTCACAAGCTGCACAGCCCATCAGCCATGTGTGATGGCACACCAGACTCTGCTTTTGTCACCTTCCTGGGACTGGGAAAACAGAAGCTGTTGAGCACTTTGCAGTCCCAACCTGGTGCCCTCCAGATGTTTTGGACTACAACTCCCAGCATTCCTGATGATTGGCCATGCCGGCTGGGGCTGATGGGCATTTTAGTTTAAAACATCTCGAGACACCAGGTTGGGAAAGCCACCATAGTATGTGACAGAACACCAAACAGTGAGCCAGTGAGTTTAGAGTATTGGACTAGGACTCGGGAGACCTGAGTTCTAGTCCCCACTTAGCCATGAAGCTGGCTGGGTGACACTGGCCAGTTACTGACTCTCCGCCTAACCTACCTCACAGGGTTGTTGTGAGGATAAAATGAAAGAAGATCATATACAGCGCTTTGGGCTCCTTTGGAGGAAAAGGCAGGATATGAATGTAACAAATAATATATAGCTGATAAGCTATTTTTGGCTTGATGGGTCATGTTGTACAAGATTGTACTACTGCATATGACTATTTGGTTATTGGGAGAAATAAACCAATGTTCATCTTGTCCATAATCATACTTCCTTGTTTCTTAGGACAAAGCACAAGTTTTTTGAAACCAAAATACCTTGTTATTTTTCCTCAGGTAAAGCAGCAAGATTTCAAAATATAGGAGGAGGAAAATAGGAATCAAGAGCGGCCCTTGCTCTTCTGTTAGAAATTGCATTTCCTTGGAAGAGAAAGGAAGCAAAGTCACCTTTTGCTGATGCAATGTATAAATGCACATAAAGAGAGAGGGAGGCTTTTGGAAATGTGAGTCCATCCCAGGTTGTGATGGAGATGAGTTGTTCTAACTTGTCTTACCCATCTTGTTGATTTTTGTGATCTTGAGAGAAGAAACACTCGGATCAGAAAAGTATTTTTGGCAGGTGTAGGAGTAATTAATACTCAAATGCCATTTTGCTTTCCCACAACAGGATAAATGGTTTTGTTTTCTTTCTCACAAACAAGCTTCCATGCCTTAAAACGTTTCCGATATTCGGCGAGCAGCATGGTAGAGATACTAATCCAGTGGGTGAAAATGATCCTCTTGTTCCTGTTGTCCAGGCCTGCGCACCTCGTGATTTGCCAAGCTAAGCACAGTTTACCAGCCCCATGTATGGCAGTCCGCCTGGGGTTTGAAAAGGCTGATGGCTCCCCTGCTGGGGGCTACAGAAATAGAGGGGTTCCTGTCAAGCACCTGTCATGGCTGGTCAGCTGGGTTCAATTAGGTTCGGTCACAAGTTGTGTGGACCTGCTGTAACCATTGAACTGTGGTGTAGGGGGACACCATCACTGCTGTTTGTTGCCACATGGCATTTAAAAGAACAAGGGTATTCCTGAGTTTATTTATTACGTTTATGTCCCACCTTTCCTCAAAGAGCTGAAGGCAGAATACATGGTTCTTCCCCCCACACACACTCCCCGATTTTATTCTCACAACAACCCTGCAAGGCAGGTTAGGCAAAGAGATAGTGACTGGACTTCCATGGCTCAGTGTGAATTGGAACCCTAGTCTCCCCAGTCATAGTCTGACACTCTAGCCCAGCCTTCCCTAAGCTGGTGCCCTCCAGATGTGTGGAGCTGCAACTCCCGACTGTGGGAGCCATGATGGGAGTTGCAAGTCCAACACATCTGGAGGGCACCGTGTTAGGGAGGCTGTTCTAGCCACTACATCACATCACACTGGCTCCTTTCCATCCCCTTGTTCACAGCCCCTCTTCCTAAAAAAACAATCTCGCCATTCTGTCAGCTTGGGAACTGGGGAGCTAAGTGTAGCTGTAAATGTTCTTCTGCTAGGGCACAATCCTAGGCATGTGTTAACAGAAAAAGTCCTACAGCTCCCAGCATTCCCCAGCCAGCCCGGAGTCCTAGATTCCAGGACTTTTTTTTGTCTAAACACGCCTAGGATTGCTCCCTTATTTTCTTTATTCTTTACAATTACGTCATATTCTTTCATTTCCTGCTTACTGTATTTCTCTTGGGAAAAGAAAGGGCGTGTTCACTCAACTCAAGTATACAATTGGTGGGGCTTCCTCCATTCTGACATGGACACTGGTGGGTGGGACTCTGATAGCCCAGGGGCTTTTCTATATGAGGCTGTTAATCTGCTGTATCTACTTTGGGTTTCATCACAGAACTGAGATCTGAGCACTACACAAAGAACATTTGCTTTTCTGCTAAATAACCTCTAGGTGGCACTGTGGTATAGCAGAATAGAGCAAAATACACAAGTGGAAAAGGGGTTTTCTTTCGCTTTCACAAATAATACTACATTTTGCCTCCTCTAAAAAAAACTCACTGAAAGTGGTATTTAAAACAGAAGCGAAACTGGACGGTCATGGCATCCTCTAAACAACCTGTAAACAACCGTGAGTAGGGAATGATGTAAATGCCTCATGTAGAAAAGCTCCAGGTCACCATCCTGGATAATCCAGGACAGCAACACAAGCTATGGAGAAAAGAAAGATTGTGAAAGTCTGCCGGTTGTTCTATACCGTATAGGGCAGGCAGCAAACAGAGATTTGCTATCCAATACACACTTGACAGAGCTACTGCCAATCTTGAACCCTTGACAACTGCACCTATATGACATGTATATTTGTCACATTCAGCCTTTATATTCTTTTGGTGTTAAAGTATCTTAGGTGCAAACTGCCACCCCCCACCGCAACCTAATGTGTTCTTTAGGAAATGGTCAGAGACAAAATTGTACAAGCTACAAAATATGAGCTATAACTTCACCCATAAATGGTGCTGCTGGGTTATATCAAAGCCAGGGACACAAGCCATTTCTATAAGAAATTATTCCATAATCTCGTGTAGCGGTACGCTCAGCTACAGCATGCAAGCAGAAATGTATTGAACCACTGACAGAAAGGGTTAGGTACAAAAACTGAGGGATCTGCCAATCATGGATAAGTTTATTTATTTATTACATCTCTATACAGCCCATTCGCCGAAGCTCTCTGGGCAGTTTAAAAGATAGCTTAAAAATATAAAATACGGTAACATAGGAAGGGCACAATCCTGTTGAGATAGTCGCCTCTGACTTCCTCTGAAGTCGGAAGTGACCGCCTATCCAACGTAGGGCGGCTGAAGCATGGAGGAGAGGATTCGTTCTGTGCTCTGGCTGCCCTGCAGTTTTCCTTGATTTGATGCCTGATTTGGGGCGTCTAAGCACAGCTTTGGGGAGGGGCGGGAACGGGGCTGGAGACCACGTAGGGAACTGTCTAAAACAGCTTCTGCGGTTTCCTCCCCTCCCCACTCCTGGGAACACCCCCTTTTTGCCCCGTCCATGCTCTGTGTTACAAGCACGGACAGACACGGAGGGGCAGCCGCCATGGTTCTCTCCACCCCACCTATGAGGGGGATGGGGAGGGGAGCATGTTTTCCTGGCTTCGAGCTCAGAGCACTGTCTACAAGCTCGGAGCTGGGAAACAGAAAAATCCTATCTCCCCCAGACACTGTCTAGGGGATATAGGATTGCTCTCTAAAACATACTACAAAACCCTAAGTTCAAAACAAAATGAAAATAAAAAAAGGTCTTCCCTGGCACCAAAAAGACCACAATGTAGGCACCAGGTGAGCCTCTCTGGGAAGGTCATTCTGCAACTGGGGTGCCACCACTGAAAAGGCCCTCTGCTTAGTAGCTAATCGCTTCACCTCATTTAGTGGGGGCACCCAGAGGAGGTTGCAGCAGGTTTGAACCCAGCTAGAGAGGCAGAAAGGTAATCCATTTCATGGAACACCGGTGGCCCTGGAATTTAACTCTATGAACTGGAATAAGTCAAACAAATACAAAACTGTATGTTTATCAGAGTGGCAGACTGTGGAAAAAGCCATTTTTCCCCCACTCCCATATCTGATTGGATCCCATTAAAAAAAATGAACGTGACCCAATGCAAGAATCCTTCAAGAAACAATATGGTGGCCGAAGGAGAATCACTGAACTGATATAGGGAGCAAACCCTTCCTGGCACCCCTTTTGGAATAAGAAGTATGAAAGATCTTCATACTCAGAACTTTGTTCTGTTTGGTAAGACCCTCCCCACTACCACCCCATCCACCACAATAAATCTATTCATTATAGAGATGTTTATCACAGCAATCTGTCTCCCATCTGTTTTCCTCCCACAAATCTTATCCTTTCTTTCTAAAATGCTCATCAAAACAGCCGTAAACCACAGATGCTAAAATTGCCTTATACTGATGTAGCATACCATATTTCAAAAGGGAGTTGCTAGGGCTGTCCACTGATTCAGGAATGTTTAACTTTTAACCAACTGATTAATTGATTAAATGAAATTAAATTTATCTATTACCAGAACCCAGGTATAGGCACCTTTTTTTAAATAACTGAAGAGGAGTGTGAAATAACTTATGATAGGGGTGGGCAACTTGTGGCCTTCCAGATATTTTGGCCTACAACTCCCATCATCCTTCACCATTGGCTATGCTGGCTACAGCTGATGGGAGTTGTAGGCCAAAACATCTGGAGGGCCACATCTTGCCTAGCCGTGATGTACAATTTCATACCCAAGCTGCCACTCACTGTTGAAGGAATGCCCATCTTTTCGTTCCCTTTTACAGTCACACACCAGAACCAAAATAGCTTCAGAAACCAGTGGGTGTACCTCAGCATTCACCTATTAAAATTGGCATTCACTGATTAATTAAGGCATGTTGATTAATCTGCTGATTAAGGGAGCAATCCTATGGCCACTAGTCAACAGCTAGACAGCCATAGGATACGTTGGTTTCCGGGAACTGATCTCGGGGGAGCCCACGCCCCGAGGTCAGTTCCCTGAGAACCAACCTTCCCCCCTCCCACGCTGCCTCGCAGGCAACGCAGAGCAGCCCCACGCTCCACATTCAGAAGAGGAGTGTGGAGTGGATAAAACGGGACGTTCCAGGGGGTGTTCCAGGGCAGGGAAAGCAGAAATGCCGGTATGACACATGTGTCATCCAGCAACCGCTTCCCCCACTCCGCCTTCCTGCAACTAGACAGCCAAAACCGGCTGTCTAGCCGCAAATGCAGGGTGGCTGAAGTGCAGAGGGGACGATCCCCTCTGCACTTCTCCTGCCCTGCATTGGATAGGCAGTTGCCTCTGAGTTCGGAGGCGGCCACCTATCCCAATAGGATTGCACCCTCCGCCTACTAAAATTTTCAGTTCTAATGTTTAGTTATTCCAGAAAATTAGAGCCCTATGGAATGTGGAAAGACTACTGAATTGGGTCCACCAATCCTATAGAATGGATTCTCCTGCTCTATGTTTTCCTTTATACTCACAATGCCTACCTTAAGTAAACCAAAATGTTTGAAGAGGAAAGAAAGCCTTAAACTGTGTGTCTGAGGACTTAGCCACTATCTTTCCAAAGCATTTGGGTCAGACATGAGGACAAAAAAAAAGAGAGTCTAATGTTTTAATCCCAGTGGGTGGAAAGCAAAACTTTTTGGCAGTTACCAAGTGGAAAAAATTCCTGCAAGATGGCTTTGAAACTAAGAGCAGGTTCCTGCTCAACAAGAAGAGCTGATAAGTATGCTGTTAGCTATTTTAATGCCCACACAGAGCTGGCCAAGTTGCTGCTGAAATGAGATTTCCATCTGACAGGAGCCCTTTAGCTCTGGCTCCAGATAAATCCTGCTCAAACTCTGCAGAAACCAATTGTTATCTGCGTATGCTTAGGGAGGCAAAGTCCTGACAGGACAATTAATGCATTCCAGGCCAAATTCTCTCCTTTATCCCATTTATTCATGTGTATATGTCCGAGTTCATTGGTCCATTCCTGTAGCCAAGCAAATGACTTTGCATTGTATGTTGTGGAAGATAGCAGCCTGATAACATTTAAGAGCCTAAGGTCGAGAGGGACAACTGGTGGCCTGGGACCCTCCATCCATCCTGTAGATGCTTTCCCTTTGACCCACAAGCATAGCCTCTGATTCTACCTCCGTTATGCCCCTCAGCTGTTTTCCCCTGCATGAGCCAAATCCTTTCCTCCCCATTGTGAACAGCATCCAGGGCCCAGGCAGTCCTTTTCATGTCTGCCAACCTTCCCCAGCTTGGTGTCCTCCAGAAGTTTTAGACTACAACTCCCATCATTCCTGCTCATGGGCCATGCTGGCTGGGGCTTAGGAATTAAAGTCCAAAACATCTGGAAGGCACCTGTTGGGGCAAGCTGACTTATGTGCTCAAAAGTTTTCCCTGCCATGGTGATGGTGGGGGAAATTTTCATCAGAAAAAAAGCATGGAGAAAAGAAAGATTAACCCCCTTCCACAGTCTTAAGCTGGATCAGCCCGCCTGCTCAAAGAAATCTCCACTGTAAAGTGGTCCAATCATGAATCTCTGTCATCTCTGCCATGTGAACACCTGTGGATGGTCTGCTAGACTGGTGAAGGACCTGTTTTTATGACCCAGACCTGGAACCTGATGAATCCAGATGGTTTTCTGAGGTCTTGGGCGGGATTGTCCTGCAGGTTAAGCTGGCAGTCCTTCTGAGGCCCTGGGCTCCACTTGGAATGAGAGGATGAGTCAGGCCATCAATACGATCGCTCCCAAACACACTCAACCCAAGCCACGTTGCCCTCTTGGTATTCTATGGCACTGAAGGCGAAATATCAATTGGCTCAGCAATCAGAGCACGAATGTAGAAGTGCTGCAGCGAATGTGACCGAAGACAAGAGGGAATCCATCTTCGCCCTTACTCTGTGGCAATGAAGAAACCTCTAGCACCCTTGTGTTTGCACAATGTCATCCAGTGGAGCTTTCTTGGGTGGTGAAAGGTCTCTTGGGTGTAGGTTGTGGAGGTCATGAGTGGGAAACCTCAAACCCTTGTCGTGACCAAAGTCCTGAACATCTTGGGATGCCACAGTTTTGACAAAGTCAGAGATGGATGCAGCCAGGTCTAGTCATGTTATGGATACTTTCCAGCTTGTGCAGCTTGAGGGTGTGGCCAAACTGCTTGGAGGGTTGAGAGAGACCTACCACTTGTACTCTGCATCTTTGTTCTTCCTGGCTACTGAAATTGGGCTGGGTTGGGCTGGTAACATGAGTCTCAGAAGTGGCTAATGCCTCTCTGGGAAACAGAGTGGCTCTCACTGCCCTGAAGGAGGCGGTGATGAGGGCTCAGTTCAAAGTGCTGGTATTGACCCTTAAAAGCTCAAACAGAGAGCTATCCTCTAAGGAAGGACAGCTGGCCACCCTATCTGCCTATCCCGTTGCTTTGATCAACTTATTTTTCTCCAAGATAGTTCTAATGAGCTTCATGGGATCATACTAGAGTAAGCTGATAAGGGGAAGGGGCCATAGTTCAGTGGCAGAGAACCTGCTTTGCATGCAGAAGGCCCCAGGTTCAATCCCTGGTATTTCCAGGTAGGGCTAGGAAAGAATCCCTGCCTGAAACCCTGGAGAGCTTCTGTCAGTCAGTGCAGACAATACTGGGCTAGATGGACACACGGTCTGACTCGATATAAGGCAACTTCCTATTTTCTTAACTTGTGAAGTACAGCACAGGAAAGTGGACTTCCAAATATACCACACATTGTTGTATACACACACCGTTTCTCCTATTACTTTTTTAAGGGTTTCCCTTTCAAACTGATTTCCCTGGCACATGATCCTGTCAAGAACCCCCTTCTAATATCTGCCCTCTCATGAAAGATTGCTGTGACCAAACATGTTCACCTATTTTAAAAATAAGGGTGGAAAGTTACTTAAAACCTGTTGAAAATCGGTTGGATTTTTGTGGATGAACACCTATGTCCACCCCCAGCAAATGTGATATTCAGCACTTACTGATGCCCAAGGGGAGATGCTTAGCCAGAAGGAATCTGAAACCTCAGGTAAACGTAGAGCCAGGTAGCTGGATTGCAGCATTTCCCAGATGTCTGGATGTTAAAGGTGCTTTGATAAACATATACAGAAAGCTGATGGAAAAAAGTGTAGTGGTTAGAACAAATTTCCCCAACCTGAGACCTGCCAGATGTGTTGGACGTCAACTCCCATAATTCCCAGCCAGCATGGCCATTGGCCACATATGGAGGGTACCAGGTTGGGGAAGGCTGGGTTAGCGTGTCAGACTAAGACTGGGGAGACCTAGGTTCAAATCCCATCCAGCCATGAAGCTTACAGACTCACCTTGGGCCAGTCACCTTGGACCAAACTATACATTACAGTAAAGGTGTGAGTGCATTTAACGTACTTGGGTGTTTCAAACTGCAGTTGGGGAGGGATTGGAACTGTTGTGTGTGGGGAGGAACTTTTAACCCCTTCCCTCCTCACACACAAACACACCACAGTCCTGCCAAAAGTTATCCCACAGAAGCTGCTACTTGCCCCAAGAGGGAAGCTCCTGGCAGATTGTGGTAAGCTATTTGCATCAGGACCATGGAACTTTTCGGCATGAGGCACTTGTTGTGCACTCATCGTTCCCTACTCACAGTTATTTATGGGTTCTTTAGACAATACTGTGACCCTCCAGTTTCACTTCTTTTGTAAACAGCACTTTCCGCAAGTTTTTTTACAGCAGGGAAAATGGGGTATTATTTCTGATGGCAGAAAGAAAGCGCAGCTCCTGTTTGTGTAATTGTGCTATTCTGCTATATCCCAGTGCCACCTAGAGGTTATGTAGCGCAAAAGTAGGAAAGGAAACACTCCTCATGTAGTGCTCAGATCTCAATTCTGCAACAAAGCTGAAAGAAGATGCAGCAAATCAACAGCCTCACGTAGAAAAGCTGTTGTGAAAGGGGAACAGGTTAAGCCCCTTCCCCATATGCCATGGTCCCAATCCTGATTCTTCCCCGCACCCTACCCCAATCCATACCTGCTGTTAAAAAACCACACGTATGTTAACTGCAATCACACATTTTACATAAAGTGTCATTTGGTCCCATCTCCCAGCCTAATCTGTTCCACTGTGGAGTTGCAAAGCTAATACGTAGAGGGGAAGAAGCAGGTATGCCAGCCTTCCTCAACCTGGTGCTTTCTTACGGATGTGTTGACTGCAATTCCCATCATCCCCACCCACCCATTCCCCTGCTGACTGGGGATCCTGGGGGCTGTAGTCCCGCATATCTGGAGGGCGCCAGCCTGGGGGAAGGCTGATGTTCGAGGACTGGGTGGCATAAAAATGTCGTAACTCTCTGTGGTGATGGGGTGACTGATGCCGTATCTGCGCTACATTTCATTGTTTGCTTCCTTAAATCCTAAACCAAACAGCATCCCAGAGACAGATTAAATTATGAGATCATAGTCTGATAGTCTGAATGTTTGGAAGCATGTTCAGACTAGGCGATTTGCTCAAGAATCCCCCCTCACCCACCCGAGTCCTGCCTTCCTCCAAAGCCTTCCCAACTGTGTGAATATGTGAAGGAATGAGCCAGGAGCCACTACAGCAGGCAAGGCCATTCCTCCAGCTGGATCCTCAGCAGGCCCATATGGGCTTATAAACACATGCTGGGGGGGGGGGAATAAACTCTAAATAGTTTGCTTATGAGACTAAACACAAAAGCTCCAAGACTGCCTCATGAATCGAGAAATAAAAGGCGTCTTAAGACATGCATTTAACACCATCGGCTGTAACGCCATTCTCAAGCTGCCCCCTCAACCTTTTATAGCCTGCCGTTAAGGCAGACACGCTGACAAATGGTGGAGCCAGATCCTGGGTACTGCCAAGTTCTGGGCACAGCATTGGAGAGGAGTGGCTCACGGTTAGAGCCAGGGTGGGGTGGGGGCAGGGAGAGGCATTCAGGCTTCTATTCCTCCCTCCCTCCCTCCCTGGCCCTCAGCCTGAGATGCTCAAATCGGCCAAGAGGATTTGGATGCCCAGTTCTCATTTCTGTCGGAATGGTTAAGAAAAGCTTCCAAATCACTCTGGCAGCTCAAGAACACTCCCCCCGCCCCTCAACATTCAGTTTTTAGTCTGTCTGTACATGATGCTGCTTACATCAGAAGCTGGTCCCAGATCAGTCAAAATCTGAATGGTGTGTCATCTCATCTCTGCTGCCGCTGCCAGGGCCACTTCATTGCCACCTGGCATGGAAAGCACCAGCAATTAACCGTCCCATCGTGGCAAACCTCACATTTGTATAAACAATGCAAGGTGTTTTTGCACATTAAACATTTGTACCAGGTTGAAGTGGAGGCTAAATTCCCTCCTGCAAAGCATTCCACCCCCAATGGAAATATAGCAAATTTACTTCACAGCTATCATTGATTCCACTTCACACCATAAAAGGGGATCAGATTTTCTATCGCTACATTATACATGTTACACCCCTCATTCCCTGAGGGATGGGAGGAATTGGGTAAGGCTTCTTTTTGGAACGTCCGTGTCCTTTATAGAAGAGAGCAATAACTGTCTCTCCTCCTCCTGTGTGTCTCTCCACCCCCTCTTCTCTTTTCTATAAGAATCCATGAGCAATGTGTCCCAAATAAAAACACAAAAACCTGAAACAGAATTGGGAAGGGTGCAGGAAGAAATTCAGAAATTGTAATTAAACTTGTTGTAAAAGAACTGAAAAATGAGAAATTAACTTTTAATAGCAAGAAGAAAAAGTATGCACTGATGATGGGTGTCAACAACCCTCTGCTCATTTATAAATGTACGAGTTGAGCAGGTATCACAGGGGCACAAAAGCAAGCTCACAGGACAGCAGCATCGGCACCTCCAACCAGTAGCTTCTCCCCAAAACCCCTCTTAGCAACTCAGTGCTCAGTGCAAACTCTCTTGCATACTTTCAAGCTTTGCAGCTTGTATTCAGAAGGTGGGTGTTGCACATTCGCACTCCAGACCCCTGGAACAGCAAGTAGCCCAGTTGTTCCTAAAGGCATGTTAGTGTGCCATAGAGGGAACGGAAGTATGCCTTGAAAAGTTACGCTACCATTGTTGGATTCATCCACCACTGTACATCTGTTTAAGTGGGGAGGCCATGTCCAACTTGGAATCCCCCACCTCTGTGAGATCATCTTAAAGGAGACAGTACAGCTACACCAAGATTCCCTGATGTACAAAGGAGACCAAGACTCCCCGTACTGGTTAATCCCAGAAGTATCACCGATAGCAAGTAGGCGCCCATGCCCAACCCCTGACTACCTGGACAAAGGGGAAGATGGAATGCCAACAGGCAATATTAACTGGTCCATCCCATAGAGCTTCTCTATACAAGGCATTTATTGTGCACTCATGATTCCTTACTCACAGTTGTTTATGGGTTCTTTAGACAACAATGTGATCCTCCAGTTTTGCTTGTTTTTTAAGAGCACTTTCCCGGATGTTTTCAGAATGGGGAAAATGGGGTATTATTTCTGAAAGCAAAAGAACTACTTGCGTGTTTGCACCATTCCACTATAGCACACTGCCACCTAGAGATTATGTAATAGAAAAGCAGAAAAGGAAAAGCTCTTTGTTAGAGCTCGGATCTCAATTCTGTGACAAAACTGAAAGTAGATACAGCAATTAACAGCCTCAGGTAGAAAAGTATATAGTGGCAAGGAGGGTGTTAACTATCATTCTGAGAACTGAGCTATATTTATATATATGTATGTATCTTTTTGGGTGGAAAGAGTAAAATGTGTGTCCCATTTAAACCCTGGGGTTGAGGTAAAATTCCACCCTAGATTCCAAAGCTTGGGAAACACTGCTTTATCCCATCAGAGTCTGTTGTAAATTACTAGGCTACAGCAAACCTAGAAAGCCATGACAGGACAGGAGAATGTAACTGAGGTCGCTACTTTGTATAGTTGCGCACGTTTAGCCCCATTAGTTCCCATAGCATATAGTGAGGTGGGAGGCAGGAGGAACAATTGTGCAGTTGAACATTTTGTATGATTACCACTCATGCAGAAGCAGCAGCAATGTTAAAACAAATGGTCTACCCTATGCATGTGTATCAAGGAATGTTTTTACAAGTTTATGTTCAGATGGTATTTAACACCAGCTAGACTTAACAAGATGTATACACAGGCAGAATATAAATGTTGGAGGTGTGGCTCTGGAAGAGCAAATATCTTGCACATCTTTTAGACTTGTCCAATGTTTATAAGAATCACATCTTCTGTGTTGAATGAGATCAGTTGAATTTTGGGATATGCACTCTCAAAGGTTAGCAGGGGTTTTGTGGATATCTTGAGGGCATAGTTGCTTGTGAAGATATTGAAATGGTGACCCACCTCTTAGCAGCGGCCAAAATGGGAATCAGCTTTAGTTGAAAGTAGAAAAGGAGGGTACAAGTCAAATAAATAAATAAAAAATAAAATTGGGACCTCCATGCTAGGGTCCCAATCCAGATCAAGGCCCCTGTGCCTACCCTAGAGTGAAAATGTTTGTTTTGGCCCTCAGCTACATGCTCATTGGGTAACACTGGACCTTCTGTTTTTCTACCTCAGAACACACCCACATCCACTCCATAGCATGGGATAGCAATATTGGCCTTGCCTGTAGGGCTGTTGTGTGGACTCCTGCAGCAATGTCCGTGAAGTATTTTGAATGCTTGAAGTGTGCCATGTAATATTATTTTATAAACCAAGTCTGAGAAATTTTGCTGCACATGTCAGCTCCGGGGTGATACTAAATGTCCATTTAAACAATGTACAAGTTTACTGCCTTTAAATGGTATCCAAAGTCTGCTGCTAGAAGTGGGCTGCCTCACAGGACTGGCCCTGTGTGTAAATTATATACAAGGCATGTAATGCAGGCTTTACATGGAAAAAGGTCCCAGATTCAATCCCCAGCTTCTCCAGGTAAGGCTGAAAAAATTCCTGCCTGAAACTGGAGAGCTGCTGCCACTCAGAGTCAGCAATACTGGGCTAGATGGGCAATAGTCTGACTTCATAGAAGGCAGCTTCCTATGTTCATATGATCAGAATGTACACTCAATTTTTAAACTGCTTTCTTCTGCTTTCTCCATCCTGTTAACATTCAGGAGTGATGTGCTGAGAAACTAAAAAGCATTATTAGCATCACTAGGGAAACACTTTCAAATTGATGGAATGCTTGCAGGTGGTCCAAAGAGAACAAGCGAACGTTAATAGGGCTGGCCACACTAGCTTCAGTTCCCAAGCTGCTACATCATAACTGAAGAGAACTAAAAAGCATATTTTAAATACCAGGCTACTAGGAATGAAGCTACACAGCCTGAAACAGCTCTGGTACAAAACACAGCAACCCAGCTGCTCAGTATGACAGGCTGCTGTGAACATAACCCCACAGAATTCTTCTCTTCTCTGCTCATCTCAGAACACAGAGCTTGGCTCAAAGGTTCTGCCCTGATGTTCAAAGCTCTCCATGAGATTGGCTCTACCAATCAAAGCGACCACTTCTCGCTCCCAAGAACGTGATCTCATACCAACTGTGATTCACTGGAGTGGAAAAAAAATGCAATTGCCTCCAGACAGGAAAGCATTGGAAGGGCAAGGTGCAAAACAGTTGGAACCGGCAGACCTAAGTCTGTGAAACTCTTTTTCAACAAGCAGTGGATGGTCAGTACTGAATCAAAGCAGAACTACCTTCTTCAGTTTGGCTCTCAGTGTTTTCTATGGAGTGTGTGTACACAAATGTCTAAGAAGCCCCTAAGGAATGGCTCAGAAAGCAGATTTGCTTATGCCCCCGTGTGTTCTTGTACAACAAAGAGGTAAATTGTTCTGTGCTGTTTCAGTCCTGCAACCCCCCTAGCATGTGTGCGTGCACGCACGCGCATGTGCGTTCATTTGACGATTTTTCTAAAACGGCACTAGGATCCATTATGCACAAATTATAATGAATGGATGAAGTGGAACAGTGCATATCCAAGCTGCATTTATGTTGATGCAACAGTGCTAACCATTCAGTATTGTTTTATTCAGACCCCCAAATGGTTTTTAATTTCAGGGAACTGTAAAGTGCCATACTTGTGAGACTCCATAGGGATCATTGGGGTCATTACAGACCCCAATAATATCCCTTCATAGTTGTTCTTTTTGTACTATAAGCCAATAGTTCTTAACATAATTTTTTTACATTAAATTGGAGTCATCCATCTCATTGTTTAACACAGGGTTGGGCAACAGGTGCCTCCCCATAGCATTTTTTCAGCCCCTACCATCCTCTGTCGATTTACCATGGCTGTGCTCAAAACTTGGGAGACTTTGCTTTAAAACAAAGTGTGTGCTCCCCTGCATGCCTTGTTGTACAGCAAAATCGCCAGGTTTCTTACTGTTGCTGTGCTGCCAAATTTCAGCAGTGTTGCCCACCCTTGGTTTAATACAACCTTTCCCAACCAGGTGCTCTCTGGATGTTTTGGACTACAGCTCTCAGCATTTCTGATTATTGGCCATACTGGCTTGGGCTGATGGGAGCTGAATTCCAAAATATCTGGAGGGTCCCATTTTGGGGAAGGCTGGTTTAAAAAAACAAGGAGTAGCAACCTAACTGCAGTTGATTTGACCTTGATATCAGGCTACTGAATAGCAGGGTTACATTTAAATCACAAGTGAAAAACAGCATTTAGGATTTCATTCAAATAAATGCTAGGATGAACATGATGATCCACAACATATGAGTCAAACATGCTTAACTCTGTGTTAGATTGTAGCTGTGATGTTTCTCCGGTAGGGCACTCAGTGTTGAATAAAAGTTCAGAGATCAGGCTACTACCAAACAGAATGAAAGAGAATTCAGTCACATACCCCAAATCTCATAGCCTAAACTAGCAGAATTGCGGTGCAATTTATACAGCAAAATTGCAGAACAATGTAGTATTTTAAAATGAGAAGAATGTGCCAAAGTCTCTATCAAACAAGAACACATTATTTGCTTTGCTTACTGTCCTATAGAAGGTGTTAACTACGCAATTCTTCATGTCCATTTATTTGTCCATCATACTACTAACAACACTGAGACACAAACGGTTTCCATTTTTGTTTTTAATAGCAGGGTTTCAAAATGCATAATGAATCCAAATACAAAGCAGGCCATTTTCTGCTTAACAACTGTAAATATCTTAACAGTACTTTTAAATACACTTTCACATCAATTTGTGCTACAAGGACTACAGTGCAATTACTGCAAGGTTGTTGACACCAAATGCAGTACAGAAATCTAGTACCAAAAAGTTATACAAAGATGTCAGTGACTTTACTAGCACATACCCACAGAAGCCATACCTGCTGGAAGGACATTGTTCGCTGGTGTTTGTCTCATGTTTTTTTCAGCTGCCTGCTAAGCAAGTTCAGTATGATGCTACATGGGCACTTCTGAGATACTCGCTTTCTGGATACTCATTTACATGCTCCCAGAACAGACAGACCATTGACCAAAAAGGAAACTAAAGTTGTAATGCAAAAAATTGAAACTTGTCATTGAAAAAAAGAAACCCTCTCCCTCTCCCCATTTATGACCTGGATGTACGAAAAGCCAAAAATCATAATTTAAGTCTTGAAATGCTTAGCTAAAGAACAGATACATTTTAAAGCAGCCCTACACTACTTATGACCTACCAAGCCAAGCACAGACCAGCAACCAGGTGACTGGAAAAATGAAGGAAAGAGACAACCCTTCAACTGGTGCCTTCCTGTTTTTCTTTCCTGGCAGGCAATTGGCAACTCTTACACTAGGGATTAGCAACTTGTTGCCCTCCAAATGTTTTTGCCTACAATTCCCATCATCTCTCAGCATTGGCTATGCTGCTTGTGGCTGATGGGAGTTGTAGGCCAAAACATCTGAAGGTCCACACATTTCCCACTCCTGCCCTGCATAATTTTTGTAGTCTCAGGCAGGCAGCAAAAAAAAGGTAGTTTAGGAGGGTCCTGACCAGCAACTATAGATGGCTGATAGGCTTTGTTTGGCTTGGAGGGCCACAAGTTATGCAAGTCTGGCCTAGAGTTAGCTAGCATTGAGACACCAAATTATCTGGGGAAAAGAAAAAGGGAAACCTGTCTAGAATGCACTTTTATTTAAATTTTAAAAATTATGTAAGCATCCAACAGTGTGCTTCCACTAGCTTATCGACACTGCGTTGGCATATGCCAACTTTTGTGCAACATAACTGGCACAACAAGAAAAAATGGTGATTTGCCAGCAAATGTCAGGGGCAAATCACCACTTTTTCCTGTTGCACTAGTTACCTTGCGCAAACATTGATTTATGATAGTGCAATATCATTAGCGCTGGCACACCACTGAAAACTGCCCAAAGTGCTATATTTTGGAGGGAGGTCTGAGTCATATCTACAATACATCCCTGCCTGATTAAAAAGTGGGACTGTTTGAAAAACACATGCTCAGAAACACAAGCCATATGAATTCTACTTTCAACATTGCTCTATTTAAAAAAACCCAGCAAAGAAAAGTTGAAGCTCATGTTTACAAAACATTTAATATCCCAAGTGGTTCAAGTGAGTATTTGTAGAAAAATTAGAAAACCTAGTATGTAAGTTTTGTGAAAAAAACCTGTAAGATAGCTTGTGACTCAAGCCAACTGTGAAAACTGTTACAAATTTGTGCTTTCAAGACAATTCAGTAGCAGTATATCAAGAATTAAGAGGTTTTGTTGGAGGATTAAGCTGGTTTGTTATGTTTGATAGCACAGGTTAATTATTGTTCCTTTCAGTCACTGAATACATTACATTTTCACAAAAAATGTTGACATTGCTCAACTAGAATAAAACCTTATGTGTATTAAAATATTGGGAGAGCAACCCTCTGCTATTAAAGAATGAAATATCAGGATACAATTCAGCCAGGTTTAAGCACTATGAAGACCCAAAACACATATGCTTAAATCTCTCCCACTGGAGTTAGAAGTGCCCAACTATGGCTGGTCCATATCCCAAGTATGTTATAATCAACTAAAAGTGTCACCTCTGGCTGTAGCATTGTGCTGCTGCCAGAAAATATTTTAATCAAGCTTTTTAAAAGTTAGGGGTTTTGTTTTCTTAACTAGAAAACGTATTTTACCACCATAAAATTTCTCATACAAGTAAGCAATATAATCTCTTATTTTATCATTTACATTAGAAAAAGAAATTTAACATGATGCATCTTATCCAAATATGAATTCTAGTTTACAAAAAAAAAACACTTCAGAGGCTACACAGAGCCACATGGCAGTAGTAGGAGTAGGCAGTACAAATAGTTCATGGGCAATGTAGCCTGCAAGAGCTCCACTGAACTGGGGTTTGCACAAGGAAAGTTTTACAACTGACTGAGCTCAGAGGCTATTGCAGCTAGTTTCTTGCTACAAATTTCCTTATACACAATTGTCATTTCACATCATTAGGAAAGAGAAACTTTAAATATTTATGGGCACATACAAACAAGCCATTTTTAGACACCCATGGTGCTGTCGATGCTCTCATTCAGTTTTCTTTGGCAGTCTTTTCTTAACACTATCACCTGTCTCTCTACTAGTAGTACAGTCACCATTATAAGGTACTTTGGCCTTTGAACTACTTGGCTGCTGACTAAAGAGGAAGCAGCCCAATGCCTTCTCAAGTGGAGCGAATGGAGAAGTCATGCGTTGCGTCAGCATCATGGCTGCCTGCAACAAAACACAGCAAGGGCATCAACTCTGCAACTAGAACTGGGCTAAACCAACCTAGGTAATATCTTCCTGACAAAAGATATTTTGTCAGGAAGATATTTTGTCTGCAAAACTGCTGGCCACTTCAAGTGACATGCAGGTTTAAAATAAAAAAAATACTCTTAAGCCTAGTCTAAAAAAAGACTAGTCCCCCTGCCCCTCCCGCCGCCCCAAATGACCAGTTCAGCCAAAAGGGGATGTGGGTCAAATGGATCCATGCCAAGTTTGGCATGTGGTGAAGTGGGCATGTAATTGTTACTGGATGGTTTGTTCCTTGCATTTTCCAACATAAGGATATCATAACTGAAATACTACATCCATAGAGTTAACACTAGTATATACCTAAACCTAGCCAAATCCTCAACTGGCCTTTCTACTGGAATCCTAGGTAGGCGGATAAATACCACACCTAGCCATGACATGGGCATTGGGGCTAGCATGCTGGCCCAGACATAACCGCAGAGAAGGTTGGTGGTAGGTGGGAATAGGGCGACTAGTCACACATATGAGCAGGCCTTTGGAAGACCAAACTCCATCAAGTTAAGTTTACGGAAGTAAAGCTCTTCTCCCGCATTCCTGGAGAGCTCCCTTCCACTCTTTTGGCCCCTCTAGAGGATAGGCATGGAAAAATTATATATAAAAAGTACCAAATTTCAATATTTTGACCACTGATTTCAGCATGCTCTCAAAATGTTAATACGCTATTTTGTTTCAAATTGCTAGTGATCCAAGGAAGAAAGGTGTATTCAGGATCAAGGTTGCCCTACTGATTTCATGTAATTTTAAAGCAATTATATCTGGCACATGAGTGTGCATAAGTGAAGCTGTCAGAAAATAAAGGTACACAAGATTTTTTTAAATGCAGAAGAGCCGATACTGTTATTAACAGTACCTATGAGTAATTATACCAGCGCGACTGCTCAAGCACCAAAAATCCAACATTCTTACCTTTGTGGCCACCAAGAAGATGGTGTAAAACAACATAAGGTGATGCTTTGCTACTGGAAGGTAAGCAATGTGCTGCATTGTGAAGAGCACTGCCCCTATCAAGCTTGCTTTCACAGGGCTGAGAAAAAGAGCACAGAAAACAGAGAAGGTGAGACATATTTCTCAGTTCCATCTTTCCTTGAAAAAAAAAGCGTTCATAGATCTCTCAACATTGCTGTTAACATTTTTGTTTGTAAAGAACCACCAAAGAGTCATTTAGGAACACAAGTATGTTTTTAATCAATATGTCAATCAGCTAAACGTTAATCAACTGTCTGGTAGGGACCAATTTTAATTGGCTAGCTGCATGTTACAGGTATGGTTGTTGAAGTTTTAACAGAGCAATCCTATACATTGCAGCTAGGCACAGGGCTGCAATCCTATACACACTTACTTTGGAGTAAGTCCCATGGGACTTACTTCGAAGCAGACATGCATAGGATTGCATGGTAAGACTCTCTTGGTTTTTGTCTGTTATCATAGAATCATAGGGTTGGAAGGGGCCTACAAGACCATCAAGTCCAACCCCTTGCTCAATGCAGGAAGCCTGATTCCCAGGCGGTCTCCCATCCAAGTACTACCCAGGGCTGACCTGCTTAGCTTCTGAGATCAGATGAGATCAGGCACATCCAGCCCTTGACAATAAGGAACAAAAGGGAAATATTAAAAATGGAGCCTTCTAAAAATTATACTACCTGATGCTTTTATCTTTAATCATGCTTTTCACCAAAATGTTCAGAACAGATGTTAAGCTAACCAGCCTGTTATTTCCTAGATTCCCACCCCACACCCCAAATCCCTTGGCCACTTTCCAGTCCTCTGATACACAGACTGATCTTAGGGAACCTTAATAGCCAGGTTATATAGGTGGTGTAAGCATACCCACAATCTGACATGTAGCCATATGCTTTTGCCCCCAAGGCTCAGAGACTTTATTCTACAAATTTGACTTTAAGTGCAAAAGCACGACTGAACCTTGGGCTCTCATACTTCCTCCTCTTCTCATGCCCTTCCTGGTTCTTAACAAACCACTGCTTGCCCACAAACCAGGATCAAACCCTGGTTTGCCAAGAACCAGGAAGTAAGTGCAGAATATGCGCTATGTGAGCCATGAATTTGCACATGTCACACCAAACTAGAACTCAGCAACAATAGCCTCCCCAAATTCTCCATCCTATTTGTAGGTGGCAAAATGGGGGCGGGGGAGTTGCCCAATATTCTCAGGGGGGGAGGAGAGATGAATTCTCCAACAGTTAGAAAAAGAATATTCTCAGAACGTTCTCTGATAAATGTTGGCTCTGCTTTATGTCCAACAATGCTTTAGGGATATGTCCAAACTAGCACTAAACTGCAGTAGTGTAATTCTAGGTAACTATTCATCAACATAAGATATAACCCCTTTTAAAAATCCGAGTATTCTCAGTTCAATGATACTGCTGTGAGATGAGCTTCTTACAGAATTTCTCCTTTTAGCGGCTTTAGTTTGCTGCTTTTTAACATTTAAGACTCTGTTTTTCCTTGGCCAGCATATATTCTTTAGAGAAAAAAATGTGTCTCTGGTGAATTAAACTGACAGAAATTATATTTCTCATCATAACTGAAGGATTTAGGTCAAACTCCCTCCAAAAAGAAAAAGACAGCTCTTATCACCAGAAAAGCTGGGCAGGGGTCGGGGGAGGGAGGGGGGGGAAGAGAGAGAGAGAGAGAGAGAGGAGACAAAGCTTATTTTTGGCAATAGCTCTGCTTGCATTTCTGTGTTTCTCTCCTGTCATTCTTTATTACCTAAGACAGTGGCATGGAAGCAGGGTGCCTGAGTGCTCTGGCGCCCCTACTGCTTTTATCACACTAGAAGTCACAACCCTGTTTTCAAAATAATTGTTTCTGCAAAAAAAACTGTCGGGAAGTCACAGAGGAAGGGCAAGGGGACTTTAAAATGCCCACCATGAGCTCGTTTTCCCTTTGCAGTGGTGGGCTGTGGCCTGCCAGCCAGTTTCAGCTCTTACTTCCCGTGGCAGAAGTTTAAATCGGGAGTGATTTAATATTCCCAATTTAGCGTCTGCAAGCCTGAGGTGAAAGCTGTAACTCAAGCAGTATTCCCCATGTGCCAGAGGCATACTAATGCAACTTCCTTCATATCAGGCTCTCACATCCTCACAAAATCTGAACTTCTATTTCCGCTTAATTTTAGCCACTGCTCGGAAGCTGGCATATCTCAGAAACTAGTGACGGGTCACCATGACCGGGAGGGACCTTCTGGATGCATAAGTAAAGCCAGGGCAAGAGTACTGCAAGGACCCTTTGCAAGATTCCTGTCAGGGTAGACTAGGCCAGCCACTGTCAGGACTGGGAAGGGGCAGGTTAGGGTTAGCCCTCACCACAATTCTGCCCCCAAGTGCAGCATTTTACTTTGCTTTTCACCATGGGAGTGATAGCCATTTCTTATGTGAGAGAAATAGCAACACATCACGTTTGAGGTCATCACTGCTGTTGAGGCCCAACATGACATTACTGCTCCAATTCACCCGGTAATTCAAGTGTCTGTGGATGGGGGATTGTACTGTTCGCAACACTCTCGCCACCTGCAGAGCTGTTGCCAACACACTGGCCAGTGGAAGCCACTGACGTACATGGGAACAAGGAAAAGATATTTTAGTATTTATATCCCACTTGTTCACCCTAACACTAGGCCCTCAAAGCAGGTTCGGGAATATACTGGTTTTGTAAAATATGGTTTATTACACAGAGAGTGAAATTCAGGCCCACACCAACAATCCTGTACTCACATGCCAGTTTTGGTATGTGTCATGGTTTGTTTAAACCACATTCTCTGAATTACAACCGAACCAGAACATGTGGTTCAATCTCGGTTTGCTAACCTTGATATATCATAACAGGAAAGTATTTATGAAGCCATTATGAAGAGGCGCTTCTCACCACTGCTGCAACTTGAGAATCAAGCAGCAGCTGTGGACCAAGGAACACTGTCTAGCCAAATAAATAATAAATAGCTGCAAACCTGATCTCTTCAAGGCAAGCGTGACCCTTTCCAGAACAGGGGGAACACCTATGCCTAGATCAAAGCCACCCACCACCACCATCAACAACCAATCTTGCCGGGATTGAGTTTCTCTTTATTAGCCCACATCCAGCCTGTCACCACTTCCAGGCAACTATTCAGGGACTTTACTGCCTTACTGGTATTGGAGCAAGAGGAACAATTCAACAGGAAGTGATCAGCATACTTATGACACCCAGACCTCCGAATGATTTCTCGTTGTTGTTGTTCAGTCGTTAAGTCGTGTCCAACTCTTCGTGACCCCATGGACCATAGCATGCCAGGCCTCCCTGTCCTCCGCTCTCTCCCGGAGTGTGCTCAAGTTCATATTCATTGCATTGGTGATGCTATCTAGCCATCTCATCCTCTGCTGTCCCCTTCTCCTTTTGCCTTCAATCTTTCCCAGCATCAGGGTCTTTTCCAGGGAGTTTTCTCTTCACATTAGGTGGCCAAAATATTTGACCTTCAGCTTCAGTATCTGTCCTTCCAGTGAGCAGTCAGGGTTGATTTCCTTTAGGAATGACTGATTTGACCTCCTTGCAGTCCAGGGGACTCGTAAGAGTCTTCTCCAGCACCACAGTTCGAAAGCATCAATTCTTCGGCACTCAGCCTTCCTTATAGTCCAGCTCTCACAGCCATACGTTACTACTGGGAAAACCATAGCTTTGATTATATGGACCTTTGTCGACAAGGTGATGTCTCTGCTTCTTACTATGCTGTCTAGGTTGGCCATAGCTTTCCTCCCAAGGAGCAAGCGTGTTTTAATTTTATGGCTCCGTCTGTGGTGATCTTGGAGCCCAAGAAAGTAAAATCTGTCACTGCTTCCATTTCTTCCCCTTCTATATGCCGGGAAGTGATGGGGCCAGATGCCATGATCTTCGTTTTTTTAATGTGGAGTTTCAAACCAGCTTTTGCACTCTCCACTTTCATCCTCAACAAGAGGCTCTTTAGATCCCCTTCACTTTCTGCCATTAGGGTAGATACGTCTGCATATCTGAGGTTGTTGATAATTCTCCCAGCAATCTTAATTCCGACCTGTGATTCATCCAACCTGGTGTTTCTCATGATGTACTTTACATATAAGTTAAATAAACAGGGCGACAATATACAACCTTGTCGTACTCCTTTCCCAATTTTGAACCAATCGGTTGTTCCATGTCCAGTTCTTCCTATTGCTTCTTGACCCTCGTACAGGTTTCTCAGGAGACAGGTAAGGTGGTCTGGTACTCCCATCACTTTAAGAATTTGCCACAGTTTGTTGTGATCCACACAATCAAAGGCTTTAGCATAGTCAGTGAAGCAGAAATAGATGTTTTTCTGGAATTCTCTTGCTTTCTCCATGATCCAGCGAATGTTGGCGATTTGATCTCTAGTTCCTCTGCCTCTTCGAAACCCAGCTTGTACTTCTGGTAGTTCTCGGTTCACATGCTGCTGAAGCCTAGCTTGTAGGGTTTTGAGCATCACCTTGCTGGCATGTGAAATGAGCACAATTGTACGGTAGTGTGAACACTGTTTGGCATTGCCCTTCTTTAGAAATGGAATATAAACGGACCTTTTCCAGTCTTCTGGCCACTGTTGAGTGTTCCAAATTTGTTGGCATATTGAGTGCAGCACTTTAACAGCATTATCTTTTAGGATTTTAAATAACTCAGCTGGAATACTGTCATCTCCGCTAGCTTTGTTGTTAGCAATGCTTCCTAAGGCCCACTTGACTTCACTCTCTAGGATGTCCGGCTCAAGTTCAGTGACCGCACTATCATGCCTATCAGGGACATTCAGATCTTTCCTGTATAGTTCTTCTGTGTATTCTTGCCACCTCTTCTTACTCTCATCTGCTTCTGTTAGGGTCCTGCCTTCTTTGTCCTTTATCATGCCCGTCTTTGCACAAAACGTTCCCTTGAGATCTCCAATTTTCATGAAGAGATCTCTAGTCTCTCCCATTCTATTGTTTTCCTCATTTTCTTTGCATTGTTCATTTAAGAAGGCCTTCTTGGCTCTCCTTGCTATTCTCTGGAAATCTGCATTCAGTTGGATATATCTTCCCCTTTCTCCCTTGCTTTTCACTTCCCTTCTTTCCTCAGCTACTTGTAAAGCCTCCTCAGACAGCCACTTTGCTTTCTTGCATTTCTTTTTCTTTGGGATGGATTGAGTTGCTGCCTCCTGAACAATGTTACGGACCACCATCCATAGTTCCGCAGGCACTCTGTCTATCAGGTCTAATCCCTGAAATCTATTCCTCACCTCCACTGTATATTCATAAGGGATATGATTTAGGTCATACCTGAATGGTTTAGTGGTTTTCCCTACATTCTTCAATTTAAGCTGAAATTTTGCAACAAGAAGTTCATGATCTGAGCCACAGTCAGCTCCAAGTCTTGTTTCTACTGACTGTATAGAGCTTCTCCATCTTTGGCTACAAAATACATAATCAATCTGATTTCGATATTGACCATCTAGTGATGTCCATGTGTAGCCTCTTGTGCTGTTGGAAAAGAATTTCTCCCAGTGGCTTAATGTAAGTGATTAAAAAGGCATGGGGGACAAGGTGGAACGCTGTAGCAGCCTCCAAGACAAATCCCATGGGGTGGAGGAATAATTCCTCCACCCCAACGTTAGCTTCTGCTCTTGCCCCTCAAAGACAAAAGATGCCTACAGGACTCTACAACCACCATGACCCCCAACAGAAAAAGATGCTGTCCCCTTCACTAAGGTGATTTTCCCCCTTAGGGGACAGGGAAGGGGCAGCTGAATCTAGGCAGGGGGCATGCTCACGGCAGGCTATATCTGCCTCAATTCTGCTTGCAAGAATTCAAGCAGGGGTGCTTGAAGCATCATGGTCAAAAGTCTCTGCTTTGAACTGTCAGTGCACACATAAGACTCTCATTTTTACCTCTTAGTACTAAACTAGTTGTCCAGTCCCAACATTTTTTTTATAACTTTGCATAGGCCACATTTCTAGTGAGAAAAATTAAACTCCATGAAATAATTCACTCCTTAGCAAAGCAAGACAAATTTACTCAAGACTGTTGTTAACAGCAGTGGTTTTCTGAGGAACCTTAGTTCCTTGGAAGTTTACCAGGGATTCTTGATAAAGAGAGACTTCTCTGAAAAAGCTTATTTGCCAGTTCTAGAGATGCAAAGGCCTGGGAGAAAAACAGAAAATGTGGAGGAAACTGGAAAATGGGGGGGGGGGGGAGATCAGAGATTTTTCAGTTTTTCTGGGTTTTCCTGCAAGCCTTCACATCTCTAGCCATTGCCAATTTTCTCCTGTAACGTGCAGCTCAAATGGTGTGTTTTAGGGGACAGATTCAATTCTAAGACTGGGCCAAAATATTCAGCCATAGTTTTCCATCAATTTGGGAATGGGGGTGGGGGGAGGGCAAAAAGACTTTAAGGAGGAAAAAATATTTTGGAGGGCACAAATTCAGCGATTTTCATGGCAAATGGTGAATGCCACTGGACTGCTGATGGCAGCGCTGCTGCTGCTTCAAGTGGCAGTAAAGCTGCTTTTATTTATTTAGGTTAAAAGGAGGAAGCAGAAAATTCTCTATCAACACATCTTATATTGGTGAGCTCCCCACCCCCACCAAAAGTTAACAGAATTTAGCCACACGCACCCAAAAGACACTGAAAATGTCACACACTTTTGTGGGAGACAAAGTGGAAAGGAGTATTTGACTCAACACTACGTACATGTAGAGCAACAGTGATACTTGAGAACATGTCCCAGAATCCTTTGTCATGTGCAAGGATTCCGTGGCAGATGTTCTTCAGCACACAAGCTGGTGTGGAAAGTGTCCCAAGGTAGAAAGTTTGAAATGCACTGTTTTATAGCACTCCCTTTAGAGAGTCATGCTACTGAAAAGCCACTCATACAGTTCTTTCAATACAAATAAAAAAGAACTTTCCCCAAACTATGTCAATTGTTATGTGCTTTTCACTGACTTACTAGGACATCTTCAGCAGTTCATTAGTTTCAGGCTTCCATACACCTCTCACCAACTGTTCAAAGTTGGATATTAGACCGCCACCAGCTCCTATAATTCAATAAAAAATTATTACATGCATAAATTGGTTCAAAGGGTCTTAGCCACTCAATTCTTCTTCTAGTTAGGACAACCGCAAAGCTGTTACATTATTTTCAATAGGAGCAAGGTATGGCCCTCAAGTTATAGACATGAATGTAATGACCTACTTCACAGTTATTGAAATTGGATCCTCAGTTTGAGACACCTTAGAAAGCATCCTATTCTAAAGTAAGCCTTAATATTTCCTTTAAAAAATCATCTTAATTCATCAGAATCATCTTAAATTCTATCTAAGCCAAATGGAGAAAAATGGAGGCAGTAGCCCAAATCACTTGGCACTCTGGAGTTCAGAATTCATAACTGTCTCATTTAGTAAGAAACCAGTAAGTTTCATAAGAAGATGCTCCTATATGTTCCTTTAAAATATTAAGTGGGATTTATACAAAAATATTTTTTTAAAGGAGGAAAATTAAGGAAAGGGGTTTGGTCAGATGTAGAGACAAGAAAAAGCCTTTGTCCAACAGACAAAAAAAACCCAAACCTTTGACCAGCAGCTATTGCTATGCCTGGCTCAGACTGAAGGGACTTGTAAAGTTGACATAAGACTTGCATGTTTGTGTTTACGGTTAAGAAGATATTTTCTATGGATCAGATCATATAGTCAGATCTCACCCAAGTGCAGCATAGCAATGACAACTAAACGCTAAACAAGGATCTCTAACCAAAAGGCCAAGAAATAGCTCAATGGGACTAAGCCTGCAACCCTAGGCATGCTTACCTCGGGTGGGATTTACTTCTGATTAATTAGTAAGACTGGGATTCATGGCCCTGAGGAGCAGCCAGAAATGGGAGGGGGGAACGTTAGTGTCCGTTAGGGGACGGACACTAACAGGTTGGATTTAAATCTGCCTTTCCTCCAAGAACGATCCTGGTTGAAGTACCATTTATTAGGGATTTCCTATTAAAGCAGGGTTTCAAAAGTTCAAAAATCAATTTTAAAAAGGGAGATATTTTACACATTACCTCTGGCCCAGCCAACTACTATCATGATTATCCAGGCATTTTTGTAGTGGCTGTGTGCATGTGCAATTCCGCCTGTTATTTTCCATGTTCTAGTCACCTCCTTCATTCCTGCAACCACCAGTCGTATAGGTAGAAAAGAGAAACAGCGGTAGGCTAGATCATGTGGACAGTAAAATACAAGATACCTAAAAAATTGAGGGGGGAAAGTTTCAACCTTAGCTACTTCAAGACGTTTATAAATGAAAGCATGCTGACAAGCTGAAACAAACTTAAAACTTTTCTTAAAAACAGATGTTAGCAAATAATTATGGCAGCGTTGGGGCAGTCAACTGGTAAAATATATACAGTAAATCAGGCTTTTACTAATTGCATTTCATTAAATTTACATATTAATACAGTATTTTATGCTGCTTATATTGTTTTTTGGGGGGGTGTTTTAAGGTGGTAGTCTTTTTACTAAATATTGTGATTCTGTATTTATATAATGAAAGCTGCCTTATGAGGCCTTGGCCCGAATGAATGAATGAATAAAACAACCATTCTTCAATAAAGGTGCGCTCTCAAAATACTGCAAGCATTTTCTTAAGCATGAGAAGAAGAGAGAGAGAGAAAGCTGCAATTTGTGGCTGGAAGAAGAGGCCATCACTAATATCCTCCCTTTTGATTAGTTTGGGAATCTAGAATGTTGAATTATCATAATATGTAACCTGTATTAATAGTAAATTTGGCAGTTCTGTGTCTATCAGTAGGGCAGTGATATGAGTCCACCAAAAGACAACTCAGGGAACTTTCTAGGTAGGTAAAATAATATTCGTTTGTAAATGAGCAACCAACACCCAAACTGCCCAGTGAGGACTGAACATGTGAAATGCCCTACAACAGGGGTGTTGAACCTCTTTCACCCCAAGGGCAGGATTCCATTTTGGAGAAGGTCTCAGGAGCCACATCCCAGTGGTGGGTGGGGCCAAAGGCAAAAGGGATGAGGCCAAAGATAACAAAAATACCAGCATAGTTTAACTTAAAGCTCTTCCTGCCAATAACTAGGCCTCAGGAGAAGCATTTCAACCTTTTAGAATGGGGAAAAAACTGCACAAAAGCTGGGACAACCAAATCATCAGTGGTCAGAGGAAAGGACTTGAGGGCCAGATTTCACCCCCGGGCCTGAGGTTCAGCACCCCTGCCCTACAAGAGCCATGCAATATTGAGAGCAGTTGAGCATCAGCTGAAGACAAGGGAGGCACACTGGAAATTGGCCTGCTCAGGCCCCCAACAGAGAATACCATATAATCAAGGATGGAAATACAGTTTGGGGGACGTGCATCATAAGGCCCACATGCTCCAACTCTAATTCCCCCCTCCCCCACCGATCTTCTCATACAGCATACGTAGAGTTGGGTAAAATTAGCTGCCTCCCTGCACTGTAACACTCAGGTTTAGGACTAGATTATTAGCTTCTTGTTTATCAAACATCAGCAGTCAGCACTAAAGGGAAATTGTGCTACAGTGCCAGGTTACTGCACTTCAAGGCCAGACAGGCAGTAAGCAACTCATCTAGCCCCAGTCTCATGCTACTGCAATATAAGGGCAAAGGGAGAATTGCTTATTCCTCCCTTGAATAAGCCTATTTCAGTGAAGCCAAAACAGCTTTAAAAAATACATTTTCAGTCCCAGGAGTACTGGACAAGATCCAGGAAAACATTAATAGATGCATCACCAGCTGTGTACAAAGTCATGTTTCCTTAAACTTTGCTATGCTTGCTCTCCAAATTTTCTTGAGATGTCGTGAGTGTAGCATTCCCATATACAGATAAAGAACTATGCCTGACATAAAATGACTTGATCTAGGCCACTGCATGGTGTCTTTGGCACAAAGTTCTTAAGTGTACATAAGGAAAATGAGTAAGGAGGGTATGCTGCATTTGCAGACCCACAAACACATAGTCACACTACAGTTAGAGGAAAGGAACAGTGGAATGGGTACCCAGAAAATTTACATAAGGACTGGACTTCTAATATTTAATGCGCAAACTCTCTCAATACTAGAACCCAGGGTCATCCCATGAAACTGATCAGTGGGAGATTCAGGACAGATTAAAGGAATTACTTCTTCACACATGCATAGTAAAACTACAGAATTCACTTCCACAAGATGTAGTGATGGCCACCACTTTGGATGGCTTTTAAAAGGGACTGGACAAATTCATGGAGGACAAAGCCATCAGGCTACTAGTCCTGATGGCTACATGCTACCTCCAGAGGCAGTACGTCTATGTACACCAGTTGCTGGGGACCATGGGCGGGAGGGTGCTGTTGCACTCATGTCCTGCTTGTGGGTTTCCCATGGGCATCTGGTTGGCCATTGTGTGAACAGAATGCTGGACTAGATGGACCCTTGATCTGATCCAGTATGGCTCTTCTTAGGTTTTTAAGAGTGTGACAACGGCAACTGTAAACACACACACACCAGGCTGTAAGAGTGGGAGTGAAAGGAAGCAGAGCCACCATCAGCTCTGCTGAGAAACCAGCTCCATCAGGCTCCATCCTCCATCAACTGTCACCTGGCAACAACCATTCCATCAGGCTGAAGGGAAGCAGGGCCACTCCATCAGTTCTGCTGAGACCAGCAACTTTTGGTTCCTCACCTCCTTGAACTGTTTTCCATTCCAGCTGGTCTTCATAAGAACTTAGTAACTAAGAACTAGTGCCCGAGTTTGCTTTTTAATTCCTCCTTCCTAATTCCTTTTGTCTCATGTCTTTTAGATTGTAAGGCTGAGGGCAGGGCCTGAATATTATTATGGATCTTTATAAGCCGCCTGAAGAGCGGGGAAAAAATCTTTCAAAAATGGACAAAGGTTCATCTTCAGATGATGTCCTGTCCAGCTTGATGATGACTCACAGGTCGACATTACTAAGACAAAATTAATGCTCACAATTTTGTTCACGTTGCTATGGCTGCATTAAGCCACAGCATGAACTTGCCCCAACAGCTGACACTATGCTTTTGTATTGCCAATGACACAATTGTGTAACTGCAGTGAAACAGCCACAAGTAGTTAGCATCAATGCCATGATCAGTTTAAAATGATTTTCACACCACACCAGTCTGCACACATTGTGAACTTCTCAAATTACAAGACTCGGGAAAAGTCTGTAAGCATTCCCAGTATGACTGAGTTGCTTTTCTGCATTAAAATTTTATTACTGCTTGGAAAGTTTGAGCTATGTGTTTATCAACTTAATAAGGATCTGCATTAAGTAATATGTTTTGGACAAGATAATCAAATTTGATGAGTAATAGGGCTACAGATTTCACTGTTTTTAAAATACTGTAAATGGAATGATGCTTTCCTTACTTTCTTACCTTATCTGTATAACTCTATTTTTTTCCTGTTAAAGAAATCTCTATATCTTATTCTCCATGATGTATCAAGATATGATTTTTTTTTAATTAAAGCTCTTCAAGTTTTTATTTATCTATGATTGTAAGCCATCTTGAGTGCCATTTTCCAGGTAGAAAGGCAGAATACAAATCAGATAAACAACAACAACAGTAATTCAAAAATAGTAAATACTACTGCAGAGTCACAACATTTACTTATTAGATGTCCTTTCATACAAAGGCATAACAATGCACATAAGCATACTTGCATGAGCTTTATAGGTGAACCAGCAGATTTGTTATTATGTTCTTGTCCATGGGAAGATAGCATCCAGTATCTGAGTCTATATCCCCTTTGCAGAACATCTAATAATATTTCCAATAGGTACCAGCAGATGTCACTAGTTGACAGCCATTATAGAATCCAGGGTGATGGCTTGTTCAGTGGAACAAAAAGTTATATTTCAAATTTTACATAATACTTAAGCAGGGCTTTACATTAAAAACAAGATTACTTTATAGAAAATAACTTTAAAGCCTGATATATTTTTATAGGCAATAAATCATTCCTAAGTGGGGCAGATTTTACGCTAAAGTTGACTGGGATCACATTAAACATGCATTGTTAGTGCTCATCTATCTAGAAGGATTATGGAGATGGCTGGCAGATATAAGTAGGCCTGACTGCAAAACTAAGCATTTAATGTGTCTCACTGGTTCTGGTTTGTTTTTTCTGCATTTGATATAACCTTCCCAGCATTTTGTTTGTTTTACAAGGAGATCTATTCCTCTGCCCCACCCCCAATCCATACAACTTCATGCATGAAGGCTGCACCTTCCCTGACCCAGCTCCTTCTGTACCATTTTAGGGGAAGAATGGGAAGTATTTTCAGCGAAGTTTAAAAGCCCACTCTTGGATATATTAAAGCAGAGGTGGGGAACTTTTTCAGTCCGAGGGCCGAATTCCAATCGGGGAAAGGTCTCAGGGAGGGGGCTTCATTCCATCTGTGGGCAGGGCCAAAGGCAAAGTGGGCCTGTCCAAAGACAGAGTGGGTGGGGTGAAAATGTTATTCTTATCCGTTTTAGGTCTACTCAGAAGTAAGAATCTGCAGGTCAAGCCTCAGAAGCAAGCAGGACTGAATTACTCAGCAGCTTCTTCCCCAGGCAGGGAAAAGCTCTTATCTCTGATCAGCACTTTTCCCTGCTGAGCACTGAGAAATGGAGCCTTTTTCAGTGCTCAGCAGGGAATACATCTTATCTCCAATCAGCAGCTGATCAGAGATAAGAGCTTTTCCTGCCAGAAGAGGGAGTCTGGCAAAGAAGCTGGTGGGCTGGATAGGGAAACCCTGCAGGCCAGAGGTTCCCCATGCCTGCATTTCAGTCTGTTGATTTTATAACCATAGGTTCTTACAAATGGGAGGAGAAACAACCCTGGGACTGCCTGGCCCTATGCCTCTTCAGTTACTTATATTGCAGTACGGGAGCCAATCAATGAATGTAAAGGCACCCCAATCCTCATAGTTTCTAAAGCAAAGTTCTGGGCTGCCTTTATTTGTAGGCACATTTGTGCCTCGCATTTTTGCCCCAAAAGGGAACAATGGAATGCAGAACTCTCCATATCTTGTCAGAAGTCCTATGCGTGAGAGTGAAAGATCTGTCCGTTTGGGTGCAAAACTTGGGCATGCTTTCACCAGCTCACGAGTGAGCAGTATGGTTGGAAGGGGTGGGTTACTGTTGTCTCTAATTATACTGGGGACTTGGCTTCCCTACAGGCAAGCCTGCGCAATGGACTCTGGCAGCAGGACACCGATAGGGCTTGTCCATGCTGGAGGAAAGAGGAAGAAATGCAGCCATACATGGGAGTAGGGTGGGGTAGCCAGTCTGGCCTGTAATGTTTTGAACAAGAAGTACCATGCTCCTAGTTGTAGTTAGGGGACCAAGACATGCCCCAAAGAAGGTGCTACTTGGCTTCAAAGAAGGATGCGGTTTCTCATGCTTCCTAAAGGCAGCTGAAAGAGCTGGAAGAGAAAACTATTACAAAAGTTCTAATGGCAGACTAGGGGCTTTGGTCAATCATGCCTGTATTAAAAGATTCGATTGCAGAGAAGCAGGGCCTTTAAAGTGCACTTGTTGTGGCTTTAAAAACTCATTACAGCAAGTGTTTTCAATAAAGATGATATAATCTTTTTTTCCACACATGCATGCATACAGTAATCTGTGCCTTTAGCATGCATGCTTTATAAAGAGAGCCAAAATACGTGGAAACAGCTACCTTACACTCTTAGGGAAAGTATTTTTCACTCTACCACAGATACCTCTTAATATAGGAAACGTATAATGTAAGAATCTGCATTCAAGCCTGTTCTGTCAAGGATAGCACCATATAATGGGAGGAAACAAGGAATTTAATTTAATTTTCCCTTGGCCTGAACTTGCCTAACAGGATTATCTATTTCTTCTGGTTGTTTGCAACAATAAGACATTTAAATCTGCAAGCCGTATCCCTGCATATATATATAAAGGAAACTTTGTATTTCACTCCAGCTTCTTACCATGTCAAGCAATGGCTCACAACTCATATTATAATTTGAGATTCATGTGTTCTAAAATAATTATGACAGACTGAGAACACATCGGCTTGGATTCTAAATTGCTCCTCTGTTTATGTAAGCGGGAGGGGGGGTGGAATGGAGGGACGGGACAATTTCTGCCAGCTCCCCCTCCACAGCATCTACAAGGGACTTCTAACCCACAGGAACAGATATGGGGGAAGGGGGGGGGGACTGCAGGGCAAAAGAAAAGGTGAAAAAGCCCCATTCCATGAACTACATACAGAAGGGAAGTTAGCACCTAAGCCATGGTTTACCATACATTTTATTATGAGCAGAATGACTTAAGTTGAATTCTATTCTCACACTCATGAAATATCAATAAGATGATCACAGTACCACATGAACTGAGAAACTAATGTTCAAGGATGTTATGCCTTCACTATATCCCACCACCCACCCACCCTGCATACTCAGCAAAGCACAGCAAAATGTGAGCTAAAGATAGCGAGAGGTTAATTCAATAGCTCATGTCCCAACAACTGACAAGGACTGAGATTCAAGTGTTCAAGCCTCATTCAAAGCTGTTCATTAATAAGCATCACTAATTAGTGAGAAGTCCAAAAAGGAACAATATGTACAGATAAAAATACATCAAATTCTCTTTTGTGCCAATTGCAAACACTGTTGCTGGGTCTCCCAACCTGTAGAAAATTCACACCATGGGCATGCAGCCCAAGCTTACAGCAGTCACTAGTTTGTATTTGCATTTTCATTCTTCTTCCTTACTTAAATGTTATCACATTTTGAGCAATCACAGAAAGGGCAACCTTCATAAAGTAATCAATTACTGGCTTCCATTTACACTCCCAAGAAGAGATGTGGTCCGCCTAATTTGATCTATGCTTACTTGAAGCCAAGCCCCAATGAGCTTAAGTTGGGGCTTACTTCCAAGTAAGTATGCATAAGACTGCAGCCTCTGTAGAAAAGACATCAACGAGCGCATTCAAAACAAACCTAAAAATAGCAGCTGCTATACCTATTTTTTTCTGCCAGCAGGGGAAGCCCCATTTCCTCCCACCTTTGCTTAAAGACAGATGACCTGCCAGTGATCTGAATGCTGATCTGAAATTGTCAATCTCCTGAAACTGCCTGAAACGTGGAGTCTATCTGGCTTTTAAAAAAGTTTTTAAAGTACTGCATCTGCTTGTATTCAATTTAACATATGTTCAGTGCCCCTTAAAAAACAGCAATCAATTTTTAAAACACTGTAAAACTGATGGAAGGGGGAGAGGCAGAAGAAAAAGAGGAGGGACCATGATGTCACAACTATCAGTCAATCAGGGCTGTGCACAGCCTGCTCTGCTGCAAAACCCGCAGAACCTGGATTGGAATAAAGGTGTGTTCATAATGTGGTTAAGTGCAGTGACTGACTTTTTTATGCATGTCTACATACACCCAATGTTTAGCATACTATAAGTTGTACCCAACGGTGTTATTCCATTAGTGCAAATGACAGTGAGCTAGCGGAAACCAAGTCTCGGACCTATGCACAAAGGGAGAATCCACTGAACGTTCTACTTGCACAACTGCTTGCAAATCTTAGGTTTACAAATTGGTCTACTACGCAACCAGAAAAGGCAGTGGAGCTCTACTAGCACAGCAATTTCTTCTGCCAATGGTACACTCGATTTAAGCCTTTGTATGCTTTTTAGTTTCCTTTCAAGGAAGCCAAGGTGGTTAAAAATTACAAGTGGAAAATTTAGTTAATTCACTGGTTAGATTAATTAAAAACCTTTGGATCTATTAAATAACTGCCTAGACAGCAGCTTGTATTAAAAATCATATTTTTAAAGGATTTATAAAACCATGGATAGCAGACGCCAAATCAGAAAAGGCATTTTTCCTTCTCTCTCAGATTGAAGAGAGTTTCTTCCATGATGGTGCTTTTTTCTTCCAAATACTTATTTATTAGTATGAATATTTTTGCAAATTTAATCTAGTAAAACTCAAAGAATAAATCAACTAAGATTCCTTTAATCAGCTGACAGCCCTGAAGTTTACTTTAAATCAGGGATGGGCAACTCCCATCAGCGCTAGCCAGCATAGCCAGTGGTGAGGGCTGATGGGAATTATAGTCCAACACCTGGAGGGCCACAAGCTGCCCAACCCCTGCTTTAAATCATGTGTTTGAAACCATATTTCCTAACTTTGAGCACATCTTTGTTCTTAAAACAATATGCTTTATTTTAAAAGCGGCTTACCAGACCGACGAGGCAAGGAGGACACTAGTTGTGTTGGCAAGAAATGCAACTGGAGGTTCTGCTAGCATCAGGGAAGATAAAATGGACCCCCCAAAGCAGTAAAGCATCGCGCTAAACCAGCATGCAATTGGGCTGTGAATCGATACTTCAACTGCTCCTGAAAACAATACAAAACACAAAGAGCTGTTTATAAGGAGTTCTGCTATTAAAACTTCTCACCTTTATTCTCAGAAAGGGCAAAAACCTGAAGGCAGTCAGATCAATGTGGGGCTTTTTACTTTACTTACTGTCTCCAAGAGGAGAAACTGGGCTTGCATTATTGCAGTGGAAAGTATTATAGAAAATAAGTAAAATGTCATGCACAGATATCAAAGTTCCCTTCAAGGAGCGTAGCAGTAACACATCTTACACCAAAATCTGCATTCATGGAGCATACTACTAAACTCTCCTGAACACTCTTCACTTTCTGGATTTCAATGTGTTTTTCACTTCCTGATTACTATTAAAAATAGTGAGGGCAAGAAATTCTGAACATGACACCACTTTTGTACCAGTTGCACTGGCTACCAGTGCCTTTCTGGCTGCCGTTGAGAATGCTGGTTCTTAACTTTAAGGCCCTAAACAATTTGGTACCAGGTTACCTTAAGGACTGCCTACATTCATATGACCTACCCATAATCTAAGATTAAGGTTGGACATTCTGTTTGTGTGTCTGCTGGTAAAATCAGTGAGGCTGTTGAGAGCACAAGACAGAGCCTTTTACATGGTGGCCCTGCAACTGTGGAACTCTCTTCCTGTTACCATTCACTTGACCTCTTCATGCTGGCATACAAGAAGGCTTTAAAAACTTGTCTTTTTACAATTACATTTCTTTAAGTAAATTGTGTGATCCAACACAGTTTTCCTCATGTATCTATTAGTAGTTTCTACAGTATGCTTACATATTCTGCCTAGTGTTCTGTTGTTTCTTTCATTTTGTGTGTGTTGCTTTGTGGGGTTTCACTTGACTAAGAAATACTTAGAATAAATAAATCTGATGAAATAAAAAAACGGAGTATTTTGAATAATGTTCAGAAACGATCCCCATTTGATCACCAATCTCAGAAGACATCTATTGCCCTGGTCAAATTCATCCAGCATATTTAGTCAAGCTACCTCCTACAACAAGAAACAGTCCTGTCCACCCCTGTGGGCTTTGCTATAGGAATAGAGGGCAGGATACAAATGGAAATAAATAAGTCAACAGCCCTGTTGAATCTACAGCATAAAGGACCCAGGCTACAAGCCTAAGCACACTTACTAAGGGTGCAATCCTATGCATGTTTAGACAGAAAAAAGGCCTACAACTCTCACATGCTTCAGCCAGCCGTGCTGTCTAAACATGCATAGGATTGAGCCCTAAATCAGTCAATCCCGCTGAACTTAAAATAACTTATTTTTGAGTAAACATGCTTAGAATAGCACTGCCAATCTCACTGATTTCATTTAGTATTTCTTAACTGGGCTGAGCATTGGGCTCTAAGCCAGGCTTATAAATAGCCTGTTGGCTGCTTGGTTATGGTGAGAAAAACCAATCCCAGAAGACTAGGCAGAAAAGGGTTTGCATCCCCCCCCTTTTTTTTAAGGCCACAAATGACTTGCATTTGAGGGTGTTTTGAAGTGGACTAGTAAAAAATTCTATTGGACCTATTTGCAATATTGTTTCCAGTTCGGTGCCCATTCAAGATCTGCTCATCAAACATGATGAAATATTTGTGCGAACTCTGAAAACGATCTGAAAAGAAGATTCCTCAAAAACTTCAGTTATTACTGAATGTGGAAAAATGAAAGCAATATTTAAAATTTGGATCCTTTCACCATTTGGCACAAGTTAAACTGAAAGTGCCATTCACGGTACTGAAGGCAACTGCAATCATGTTATAACACATGCAGGACTACATTCAAAGGACAGCTCAACTACAGCTCTTTCCAAGAGAGAAATTTTACCATTACAAAACGCAATACTAATTTTAAAATTAACAAATGTTATGTTTTCCTTCCAGAACACACAAACAAGGAAGCAAGCAAGTTAAAAAAAAAAAAAAAACCTGAATGGCCTGCTTCTCACATAACACTAATCATGAATTCTGGGTCATCGTGATGTGTGAACTCCTCCATGCTAACAAATCATGGTCTGTCAACTACAAACAACCAAGAAAGAGAACCCATGGTTTGTTGTTAGGTTGTGAACTTTGGATTGTTTAAACCATAGTTTAGTGTTGAATTTGAACCAAGAACTGTGGGAGGTTCATGGGTTGTTCTGCTAGGCAACAGAGGCAGTGGGCAAAAGCAGTAAAAACAAACAAACCCCAAAACAGCTATTCTACATGCCAGTATCACAGCACCACAAAGGCATTTGGGATATATGGAGGGAGCAGGTGAAGTGGGAGGGAAACAAAGAATACAAGGATTGAGAAAACAAACCATGGTTTCTTCAACTGTCTGCCAGCCAAACTCTGGGTAGGGCAAAAGCCTTGGGCTAAGAAAACCATGGGCTAGCATTATCTATGAACCAGGCCATTATCTAGTCAAATGCTACGTTTAACAGCACTGATATCTCGTAATTTGGTTTTAGTAATCCACAAGACATTAGAAGTAGTCATGTGTGAGTCTTAGTTTCTCTTCATCACTTTTCATTCTTATCAAGGAGAAAAGTGAAAAATCAAATATAACCTGCAAAAGAATTTCCAGTTATAGCTGTAGGTGCACATACAACTTAATTCTTTGGAAATACTTCTGGAAATACTAAATTATCCATTGTGTACGTTATCAGTTATATCTAAATATAAATGGTCAAGTTTTCATATTTCTACTGCATGTCACTATGATGGTTATTGCTCAGAATTAGAGGATCAGTGTTCAGTTCTCTTGAAGCCCATCGATATTCCTCCTAGCATTAATGCTGCAGTTAATTAAGCTTAATTGTGTGCTTGACAAGGTTAACAAGGGAGATAATTATCTAGTTGAACTATCAGTTTTACCGAATGACACACCAGGAGCACAAGAGGGTTGTTAAACCCAAATGCCCTGCATCACAAATAGATGTTCACAAGGATTTGTGAGAAGGTCAGAAGACGTGCAAGCACATATTCCAGCAATTGGCCATAGGGCTGTTGGTAGACCTACCCTCTCTGAATTTGTCCTTGAAGCCTTATCGAAGCCAGCGGCCATCACCAAATCTTGCAGCAGTGAATCCTATTAGTAAACTATGTATTGTGTGAAGAAGTAATTTGTTTTTGTCCTGAATCATACCATTTCATTGGGTGACTCTGAACATTAGTAGTATTAAAGAGGAAGGGTGGAAAAATCTCTCTCTATTTTCTATACACCTGGGATCTCCAGCGTGGAGCCAGTGGGTGCAAATGTTCCCACAGACACCTCTGTTGGTGCTTGCCAGGTTCCCCGCCCTTCTTGATTTGTATTTTATTAGGATTTTTTTAAAAAACAACAACCTGGTTTTAATTACTGGGAGGCTGGCCTGCTGCAAAGCAAAGTGCTGCCTTCCAGTGCCATCTTTATTTGGGTTCTAAAGAGTGGCTTTGTGTTTTGGAGCTCAGACTCCACTTCTGCCTTGTACTTAGGTTCTTGGGTGGGATTACTTTTCTTTTAGTCTCACATATTTGCCTTCTGGGAAATGAGTGTTTTGTGACCAGCCATGCCCACCGTTTTGTGAATGGGCAAGCCCAGCCATGGCAAACATTTTGTGAGAGTGCCAATGACATACTCAAAATTCCAGATATGCCCACCAAGACAAAGGGGTTGGGGACCCCTGCCATTGACGGCTTTATAAACCTTGTTCATGTCTCTTTCCCATTTGTCTTAAATCAAGGGTGGGGAAACTGTGGTAGTCCAGCATCTGGAAGACTGCTACCACTGTCCCTGACCGCTGACCATACTGGCTGGGGGTGATGGGTGTTGGAGTCCAATAACATCTGGGGTACTGCAGGCTGCCCGCCTCTGCATGAAACACTTCAGCCTTACTTCAGCGAATGTGCTCCCAGTCCCTTGATCATTCTCCACCCTTTCCAGACCCTTCTACACTCTCACACGCCTTACTGCTGCAAAAAGAGTACACAGGTATGTGCATCTGTCTTTTCCCAGTATTCCCTGCTGCTGTGAAGAAGAGGGAAATTGCTGCTGTGTCCAATATCCATTATTACCCTTTTTAATTTAATTATATTTTCATCCTACTCTTCAATAGGGATGAGTGAATTCACCCCCGTCCATGCTGCTCACTGGACCCCTGTCGGCTGCTTGACCCTTCCCACTGCATACGGTGAGCTGCTGGGCAATCTGCAGGTGAGCGGTGCTTCCGCCAAGCCGCCATTCTGAGCAAAATGGTGGCTTGGCCTTTTCTGTAAAGGCTGATTTTGCATAAATGGCAGTTGTAAAGAGGCCCATTTAAGCAACACTGCAGGCATAAATGGTCTAAATAGACCATTTACACCTGTAATGTTGTGTAAATGGGCCTCTTTATGGCTGCCATTTATGTAATAGCAGCCTTTATGGAAAAGGTTACGCCCTCATTTTGCACAGAATGGCAGCTTGGCGGGGCCTGCTGCGCTTGCCCGACTTGGCGCACGGCGAGTCGGGGAAGTGTGGTGATCTGTGGACTCCAGTCCGGGGCCCAAGTTGGCAGTAATCCACGAGCTCAAGCCCCCAGCTGGACTCCACCACCATCCCTGCTCTTCAGACAAGTATGTCTTAAAGCAGCTCAGATTAGTTTTAAAAATGACAAAGGCGCTCCTTCATGCCCTGCTTGTGGGTTTTCCAGAAGCATCTGGCAGGCCACTATGGGAAAGCAGATGCTGGACAAGATGGAACATGGGTCTGAACCAGCAAGGCTCTCCTGAGGTGGTGAAAATCGTTCAACATCCTTCATATTTCTCCTGCTTTAAAAGGAGGAGTCCCCAAAGGGCAAGCGTATAAGACTAGATTGTACAAGTACTCTCATGACCAAACTTGATGGTCTGAGCAGGCATTAAACACAACAATGAGATGCCACTGGCATTAACTCTCTGTGTGGGGATCTTGTGTCCTTTTGATGATGCCATCTAGTACTGCAGAAGATATCCAAAGAATACTAGGAGCAGCAGTTCAAAAACCAGAGTGCAAGAAGAGGAGATAAAGTTGTGTCTGAAATTAATCCCAAATACTACAAGACCTATAGTCATCCCCAATTTCTATAATTTCTATCTATTTCCAATGTTCAGGCTTTAAGTGCCTTTGCTTTTTAGCTAAAATCCTCCTACTCACACATAAGGAAGGAGGCATCAGCAGGCTTGGGGAACCTCACGGTTGGTAGAAGTACAAAAAGAATGGGGGGGGGCATAAGGGAGGGGAACCCACAAAACAGCCCAATAAAGACCAAGCATGCTCAATGGCCACAGAACACTCACTGAAGGGGGACAGAGAGAATGGAAATGCAGGGCAGGAGGGGGAATGGAGAGCAGCAGCTTCACACTGCAGTATTATTTTTTTTGCAGTCCCACTTGTAACTACTATTTATCATAGCATTTAAATATGCTAAATTCCTTATACTTTAGGGTTTGACTGTAAAATAGGTCATTACATTTCCCCTTTCAACAGATGCAAAAGTGAAACTGAGGACTGTGTAGTCTCACACTTTTTTTACCTGGCGCTCATATTTGCCACAGATATGTCACTGTTACACTGGTGTTTCCCATAACAAATCCATGAAATGCAGATGACATATCTGCATCTTTAAACACCAACTTATACATCTCATAGACATAGCTAACATATTAACAATGGTGTTTAAATACCAATGTAACATTAGTAAGACCAAAACAAACTGCTTTGGTCTTGAAGTTCAGAGCCACTCTTAGCTTGCCTAACTTAGGGTGCAATCCTATGCATGTTTAGACAGGAGTCCTACAACTCCCAATGCTGGCTGGGGAATGCTGGGAGTTGTAGGACTTTTGTCTGTCTAAGCATGCATAGGAGTGCACCCTTACTGCCCTGGTTTGCATGGCACTGCAAGTTCATCAGGGGTTGTTTAACCCACAATGAGCCACGGCGTGTGCCAGGTGCATGAAGGCGATATTTTGAATATGCAAACTGAATGTGCTCAGGGGTTGTCATATCATGCGAACCCAGCCACCGAAGGTTATTTGAGGGCTGAACAACCCTCGCATAACCATCCTTTTGTTGTAGGGTTATACAAGGGTTGTTCAACCTTCAAATAACCCTTGGTGGCTGGGTTCGCACAACACAGCAGCCCCTGCTCGGGGTTGCATATTCAAAATGTCACCCACACACACTGCCGCTTATCGTGAGTTAAACAACTCACAAGAGCTGCGAAGTGTCATATGAACCAACCCATTATGGCTCTATAGCAGAAGTTGGACATAGCTTCATAATCCAGGTCCACCTCCATATCTGCTGAACCACACTTAATCACAAAAATAAGTTCCTTGTTTTTCAAGCTATACCATTTCCCAATATTACCAGGAACAGGGTAATACAACAGAACAGGATTCTTCGCCCATGAACATCTTTAATAATAATAATAATAATAATAATAATAATTTTAAAACCTGGAAGAGGTAAAGGCGCAGAGAAACACAACTTTGTCTGCATGTACCACTTTACTTGCAAAGAAGTAGAAGGAGCTTCCACCTTCAATATGCTGGCCACCAGTAACATATCTACATCGCAGACCCAAACTGTGATGGGGCTAGGGGTGCTCCCAGATGGAGGGCTCCTAGTGCTACCAATCAAAAGAAAATACGCAGCTGTTTCATCTTTTCCTCCTTAACAGATTTTCTGTAGTAAGAAAGTGAGGTGCAAGAGGCTGTGGGAAAACGCAGGAGAGTTACAAACAGAAGACAACAACGTCTGGATTCCCCAGAAAATTCCATGAATGAGGCAGGGCAAATTGCACAGCAAAAGCCTCATCTGCAAGCACCTTAGAACCCTAAACAGAGAATTCTCAGGCCCTCAAACTTCAATTCCCAGAATTATTTGGGGGAGCCACAACAATTTAGCTAGTATAAAACTAGTATAAGTTTGTGGTGCAGAAATGCCTCCAGGGCCTCTATAGCATTCATTTCTTCCTCTGTAGAAAAAAGTGACACAGCAAAGTATGTGAGAGTCGAAAAATGTAAGTTAATGATTAGAGCACTAGTATTTTGTTACTTTGCTGATACAGAACTAAAGTTTGCTGCTTCAATGAGCTGCCATTTAACTTGACATTTATAGTTGCATTGTGGGCAGAGTGAACTAAATTAAGCGTTTAACGTACCACCAATGTGAACACTGTCTTTTCATTTCTGTTTACCCTGCAAGTCTTAACAACAAGGAAGCATCATGGAGGTATGCAGCATGTGATCAAACTTGTGTCAAGTAATCTTTGCATATGCCAGGTAAGTGGTAAAGAGGACCCAGCTACATGATATGCAGAAATATACACAATGAAGCTCTGGACTTTCCAAAGAAAGAAAAGTGACTGGGATGGCTTTTGAGCAGAGAAGCAGAAAGTTCTCTATGTCCAAGATCCCAGTTTATTTAAAGTAAATATAGACCGCCCTTCATTTCTCAATTCCAGCACAGTTTATAATGAATTAAATACACAAGAAAATATCCTAAAAACTCACAATGTAAAATAGCACATCAAACAGCAAAAGCAGGGGTGTGTGTGTGTGTGTGTGTGTGTGTGTGTTTTAAGTGTTGCTAGCAGGATTTACCCCTTCATGGATCACTGCCTTGTTGTGGCGAAGGGGCTTGCGGAACTCAGTGAAACCATAAGCTATGCCGTGCAGGGCCACCCAAGATGGACAGGTCATGGTGGAGAGTTCTGACAAAATGTGGTCCACTGGAGAAGGAAATGGCAACCCACTCCAGTATTCTTGCCAAGAAAACCCCATGGAACGTATCACAAGGCTAAAACATATGACGCCAGAAGATGAGCCCCTCAGGTCGGAAGGTGTCCAATATACTACTGGGGAAGAGCAGAGGATATTTCCAAGTAGCACCAGAAAGAGTGAAGCGGCTGGGCCAAAGCCGAAAGGACACTCAGCTGTGGATGTGTCTGGTGGTGAAAAGAAAGTCCGATGCTGTAAAGAACAATATTGTTTAGGAACCTGGAATGTAAGATCAATGAATCAAGGTAAGCTGGAGGTGGTCAAACATTAGATGGCAAGACTGAACATCGACATCTTGGGAATCAGCAAACTAAAATGGACAAGCATGGGCGAATTTAATTTAGGTGACCATCATATCTACTACTGTGGGCAAGAATCCCTTAGAAGAAATGGAGTAGCACTCATAGTCAACAAAAGGGTGGGAAAAGCAGTATTGGGGTACAATCTCAAAAACAATAGAATGATCTCAGTACAAATCCAAGGCAAACCATTCAGCATCACAGTAATCCAAATCTATGCCCCAACCACTAAGGCCGAAGAAGCTGAGGTTGATTGGTTCTATGAAGACCTACAACACCTTCTAGAACTAACACCAAAAAAATATGTCCTTTTCATCATAGGGGATTGGAATGCTAAAGTAGGAAGTCAAGAAATAACCAGGACAACAGGCAAGCATGGCCTTGGTGTACAAAATGAAGCAGGACAAAGGCTAATAGAGTTTTGCCAAGAGAACACACTGATCATAGCAAACACTCTTTTCCAACAGCACAAGAGGAGACTCTACACATGGACATCACCAGATGGTCAATATCGAAATCAGATTATGTCCTTTGCAGCCAAAGGTGGAGAAGCTCCATACAGTCAGTAAAAACAAGACCTGGAGCTGACTGTGGCTCAGATCATGAGCTTCTTATTGCAAATTTTGGCTTAAATTGAAGAACGTAGGGAAAACCACTAAACCATTCAGGTATGACCTCAATCATATCCCTTATGAATATACAGTGGAGGTGAGGAATAGATTTCAGGGATTAGACCTGATAGACAGAGTGCATGAGGAACTGTGAACAGAGGTCAGTAACACTGTTCAGGAGGCAGCAACTCAATCCATCCCAAAGAAAAAGAAATGCAAGAAAGCCAAGTGGCTGTCTGAGGAGGCTTTACAAGTAGCTGAGGAAAGAAGGGAAGCAAAAAGCAAGGGAGAAAGGGGAAGATATATCCAACTGAATGCAGATTTCCAGAGAATAGCAAGGAGAGACAAGAAGGCCTTCTTAATTGAACAATGCAAAGAAATCGAGGAAAACAATAGAATGGGAAAGACTAAAGATCTTTTCAAGAAAATCAGAGATATCGAGGGAACGTTTTGTGCAAAGATGGGCATGATAAAGGACAAAGAAGGCAGGGACCTAACAGAAGCAGATGAGATTAAGAAGAGGTGGAAAGAATACACAGAAGAACTATACAGGAAAGATTTTAATGTCCCTGATAGCCATGAGAGTGCGGTCACTGAACTCGAGCCGGACATCCTAGAGAGTGAAGTCAAGTGGGCCTTAGGAAGCATTACTAACAACAATGCTAGCAAAGATGACAGTATTCCAGCTGAGTTACTTGAAATCCTAAAAGATTATGCTGTTAAAGTGCTGCACTCAATATGCCAACAAATTTGGAACACTCAACAGTCGCCACTAGACTGGAAAAGGTCACTTTACATTCCAGTTCCAAAGAAGGGCAATGCCAAAGAGTGTTCAAACTACTGTACAATTGTGCTCATTTCACATGCCAGCAAGGTGATGCTCAAAACCCTACAAGCTAGGCTTCAGCAGTATGTGAACCGAGAACTACCAGAAGTACAAGCTGGGTTTCGAAGAGGCAGAGGAACTACAGATCAAATCGCCAACATTCGCTGGATCATGGAGAAAGCAAGAGAATTCCAGAAAAACATCTATTTCTGCTTCATTGACTACGCTAAAGCCTTTGATTGTGTGGATCACAACAAACTGTGGCAAATTCTGAAAGAGATAGGAGTACCAGACCACCTTACCTGTCTCCTGAGAAACCTGTACGAGGGTCAAGAAGCAACAGTAAGAACCAGACATGGAACAACCGATTGGTTCAAAATTGGGAAAGGAGAACGACAAGGCTGCATATTGTCACCCTGCTTATTTAATTTATTTGTAGAGTACATCATGAGAAACACCGGGTTGGATGAATCACAGCTCGGAATTAAGATTGCCGGAAGAATTATCAACAACCTCAGATACGCAGACGATACCACCCTAATGGCAGAAAGCGAAGAGGATCTCAAGAGCCTCTTGTTGAGGGTGAAAGTGGAGAGTGCAAAAGCTGGTTTGAAACTCAACATTAAAAAAACTAAGATCATGGCATCTGGCCCCTTCCTGGCATATAGAAGGGGAAGAAATGTGGTTTTAATGTTCTATATATTTTAAATTGTTTTATTATGTGTTGTTTGGTTTTAATTTTTATGAACCGCCCAGAGAGCTTCGGCTTTGGGGTGGTATAGAAATGAAATGAAATGAAATAAATAAATAAATAAGAAATGGAAGCAGTGACAGATTTTACTTTCTTGGGCTCCAAGATCACCACAGACGGAGCCATGAAATTAAAAGATGCTTGCTCCTTGGGAGGAAAGCTATGGCAAACCTCGACAGCATAGTAAGAAGCAGAGACATCACCATGCCGACAAAGGTCCGTATAATCAAAGCTATGGTTTTCCCAGTAGTAACGTATGGCTGTGAGAGCTGGACTATAAGGAAGGCTGAGCACTGAAGAATTGATGCTTTCGAACTGTGGTGCTGGAGAAGACTCTTACGAGTCCCCTGGACTGCAAGGAGGTCAAATCAGTCCATCCTGAGTGCTCATTGGAAGGACAGATCCTGAAGCTGAAGCTCAAATATTTTGGCCACCTAATGCAAAGAGAAAACTCCTGGAAAAGACCCTGATGCTGGGAAAGGTTGAAGGCAAAAGGAAAAGGGGACGGCAGAGGATGAGATGGCTAGATAGCATCACCGATGCAATGAATACGAATTTGAGCACAATCCAGTAAAGAGCAGAAGACAGGAAGGCCTGGAGTGCTATGGTCCATTGGGTCACAAAGAGTTGGACACGAATGAACGACTGAACAACAACAACAGCAGGATTTATTGCCTAGAACAAAAAGAACAGTAAAACTAGCACTGTATGCCCAGGACAGCTTTGGACTTGTTTTTCTCGAACAGCTCCCATCTTCTGCCAGCCATGCCATATGAAAAAACACTTTTGACACCAAGTGTATTTTCAAAAGCAGTTTCTGATATGGCATGGGAATTTCCTACTCAGAGTGAAAAAAAATCCCACTGTGTATGCAAAGTCTTTGGGCAAGCCTGCAGTAGCTTTTTTTTTCCAGATCCTGGCCTATGTATATTTTAGGGCTAGGTACACCCTTGGAAAACAAAATGAATACAAGAGATAGCAACATTATGAGCCCTTCCTCCCAAACACTGCTATAACCTTTTGCTTACATAGACTACACAGACGTAATCACTTGTAGCCATATCCCCTATCAGTGCCACCCCAACACAAAGACCCCACTCCCACAAATTCTCACCATCTTGTCCAGGCTTCTCTGGTGCTAGCAGGGTGTGGCAGAATGTGCAGCTCCCTAAATACCCTCAGCCTGATCCTGTAGCTATGCTTGGGCTCCAGTCCATTATGGCAAGGAACAGGGGGTCACTAAAGGTTCAGAGTTTTACTGACAGGTGTGTGCATGTGGGGGGGAGGGTGGCAGAAGATGAGATCAGCCAGAAATATAAGCATGACAGGCAATTTGTTGAAGCAAAACCGGGTTTAGATGGAATACAGGATTGGCTAGATATGTACCTGCAATCATTCCATAAGCACCAAGGGCCAAAACCAAGGATCAGTGTGAACTTCTTCACTGAATATCGCAATATTTTGCCCTGGGATTTCTGCTTTCCTTCTCCAATAATGGAGGGGCTGTTCCAGGTGAAACAGACACATGTGTAAACTCTCCACATTATATATGGGATGAACTGACTCATTCTCCAATCCATCTGGGAACAAGTTTGCTATTGGTATTAGAGAAAGTTCCCATTCCATGCTGCAAAAGTAGGAAGTAAATGGACACACTGAATGCATTATAAATTGGTGAAGGAAAATATCCCACAAAATACATCTCCTGGTGGATATTACATAAAAAGAGCCCTGCTGGGTCAGACCAAAGGTCCATCTCATCAAATATTCTGCTTCCAACAGCAACAGCCTCATGCCTCTGGAAACTCATGAAGAGAGCATGAAGCCGTAAGTCATACCCTATTTGTACCTGGAGTATAGAAAATGGAGGTGCCATTTAACTATCATGACAAATAGCTGCTGGTAAACCCATCTTCTTCTAATCCTTTTCAAAAGCCATCATGAGATTTTGCAGTGATCATTTCCATAAGTTAATTATGAGTTAGATGCGAAGAAGTACTTCCTTTTGTCTGCTTAAATATGCCGGTATCGGTAACTCCAAGAGGCTCTGAGGCTCCCAAAACATACCAAAGGACCAACAGATGGCGGGGCAGCTACCCAAGTCAAAAACAACACTGAAAGGAGGAGTAAGAGAGGGGCCTTGTACACAAGACCACACGGGTTATGGGCTACGGAGATTATCAGACTGTATGTGGCATGCTCAACTGTCCCCAGCGTATGGTGTTTAATTTCTGAAGACAGTGCAACTTTGGAGTTCAAGCACTACGGGGTCTCACAATCTCTGCCATATACCAGTTCACGGCCTGAGCTACAAAATGTAACAAGCTTGCTGAAGCTAGAGCTGCTCGTTTCATGGATGGAAGACTGCCAGGAAACCCTATATCTGCTGCTACTTAAAAGTTCATCACTGAAGAAAGTATATTATAAAATAAAAGCCCTTCACCTCTAATCAATTATGATATGTGATAGAACTCAATCTACTCTGCACATGGTTTTCCCTATGCCTGTTATCATGTTGTTTCAGCACCAGGAAAATACCCTTTTTATTTTCCCAGTAACTCCCAGTAATTTTAAATACCTGTACATTGTTTTTATGCTACTTCATGTTTGTTTTAATTCTGCTGACTGCTTTTATACTGTGGTGTTTTCGTGTTCTCGTTTGACTTTGTTTGATTGTAATTTAACTTTTGTAAGTCAAATAAATAAGTGGAACTGTTTCTGGCACTCTCTGAACCCTGTCACAGATTTATGCCCTAGCAGCTGCTCTCCCCGATGTATGTGGGCCGATTATGCTCACAAGGTGTAGGGAGAAAGCAATTCAACACATGCACTTTTATTCCTTCCCATGTCTTTCATATAGAACAAGAACCCTATTGGATAAGACCAAAAGTCCATCTAGTCCAACATCCTGTTTCCTACAGTGGCCAACCAGGTGCCTATGGGAAGCCAGCAAGCAGGATGTGAAGGGCCCACAGCAACAGGCTCTGAATACAGACAATCCATACAACCGCCAAGACTAATAGCCACCGGTAGACCACTCCTCCATACATGCGTTTTTAAAGCCACCCAAGCGAAAGCCCACCAACTTTCGTGGCAGCAAATCTCATAAATTCATTATGCATCATGACTGTAAACCACCTCGGGGGCATTTGCCAGCTGGGCAGTATATTACGTTCAAATAAATAAATAAACTCGCTTTTGTCAACGCTGACAAGCTAAGCCCAAACAGCGAAAACGGGGTATCTGACATATAGTTTAGAAAACGTTATGACCCGCCCTTCAGCATATATCCTCAGAATAGCATACAGGTGACGGAATAAGACAATATGGGAACCGCGAGCCCCGGCAGCAGTTTAAACGCTGGCTCCCTCTCTTCCAGAAGCCCCTCTGCACATGCTCAGGAGCTGCTGCTTTTTCTTCCCGAGCTCCCCTAGATCTGAAAGCCCGGGACACCTTCCCCTGCTCGCCCCACTTACTCACTCACCCCGCTGCTCCTTCAGCGTCATCACGGAGGCCGCGTAATGCGCCAGGTCGAAGAAGGGGAACATGGGCAAGCGGGAGAAGCGCAGCGGCACCTCCACCAGGAGCGCCTCCATCGCGGCGGATCCTACCACGCATGCGCCGACAAGAGGCGAGGCGGATAAGAAAGCCCAGCAAACGAGCCGAGCTCGGACGGCAAGAAGGGGGCGGGTTCTAGGCAAAGAGGGCGGGGCTAGAGGGGACTCTCCGCCCCCACGGTTTCAGGCCCCTTCCTCATCGTCTATAGCAGCGCGGGCGGACAGATTAAAAACCCATGCATAGTTTTGTCCTGTAGAAACCGCCGTTGGGCGCGGGAAGAGCGCTCGCGCTGCAGGCGGGGGAACTGGCTCCGCCCCTGCTTGACGCCGCATCGGGCTGAAAGATGATTGGCTGGGCTCGCTCGCGGTGGGCGTGGACAGAAGAAAGAGGTTCAGGGGACCTGGCCCGCTTCCCGAGCTGCAAGCAGCGCTGGCGGGGGAGTGGCGTGTTTTGTGGGGCGCAGCGCTGCGCACGCTTGTGTGGCGGGGCTTCAAGTCCCAGTGAAGTTAAGTGGGGCTTACGTCTGAGTAAGCACGTGTACGATCTGTAATGCGAGCTTTGCTGGCTTCGAAATTTAGGGTTTCTTTCAGCGTTCTTGAAAACTGAGTGAGTATGGCAAAGGAGATAAGAAAAAGAAATCGTGAAGATGAAACTAAGGATGCATGTTCGGGAGAGCTACAGTTCCGCTTGGTTTTAATAATGTGTGTAAATTGTTTTGCCTGTGCACAGGAGCTAGAGCTGGATCTGCCCACTTTCTTCATTTGAGGCATTGTGGCCAGGTAAGGTGGCGATCCTGTACACATTTATCCAGCTGTAAGTCTCAGTTTTATGTGATGTACTTCTGAATACAGATGTGTAGGATCCCCTTCTGACATGTTCTTCTAACACTTGTACATTAGCCTTAAATCTTAACCGAGGCCAAAGTGTCAGTGAGTGTCTGGCTAATTTTTCATCTAAGTCCAGAGCTTCACATGTTGGAGGCATCATATTTATTTAATCAATGGGAGAAGTGAAAGAGTAAGTAGTTTACTGGAGATGCTTTTCTCACCAAGAAACTAGATCTGATTGTTCTGGTAAACTAGAATCAACTAAAGGCACAGTCCTCTGCCTGTTTAAACAGAAAAAGACCTACAACTCCCAACATTCCCCACCTATGTTTTTTATTCTTTGTAGACCAGGGTGATTACCCTATTTTTGAGTTTGTCATCAGAAACCCTGAGGTGTCAGGGTAATTAATGCTTGCTGTGAATTTCCAAGTGAGGTTGAACAAGAAAGTAGAACTCTCTGTGCTCCCCTCCCTCTAAAACAGGTCAGTATACCCACTCTGACTTTATTTCTCTCTCTTTCTCCTGATATCGCTCTGAATCTATCTGTTCTATCTTTTGCGTGCACAGCCTGGTACCCTCGAAACTTGAGGTTGCTCCCCATTACTCCAAAGATGCACTGCCATTTTCCTGGTGCCATCCCCACCCCTTATTTAGCGAACTATAACTCTCCACCTGCATCTTCTCTTGTTCTAACGCTGTTATTAGGAATAGTCTGCCCGTCCTAATAAATAAGGGACAGTTTGTTAACCAATGCATTTTTTTCTGTAAATATATGTGGCAAAATAAAAACCGGTCTGCTGGAAGATAAGCCTTTGTTGGAGTTCTTGAGCTAATTTCCCACTTTAGTCTGGTTCATTGCATAATCCACCATGTGTGTGCCAGCCCTCTGCCCAAGATCCTGGTATTTCTGTGTCTGTCAAGTACACATGCACAGATGTGGATTCATACATGTGAATGAGGACATGCTGTAACAAAATGAAACAATTTTCTTTCAGCAAACAGAAAACTGAGTATGGATCTGGGTCAGCAGATTGGTTTACCATACACACATGCCCCTAAAGCAGAGAAAGGCAACCTGGTACCCTCGAGATGTTTTGGACTACAACTCCCATAAGCCTCAACCAGCATGGGCAATGGTAAGAACTGCAAAGCTTCTCATCCTCAGAAGGCCCTGCTGCATGAAGTAAGGTTTCTGTGGCCTACTGAGAAACAACAGATAGATAATGAAAGGCAGAAGAGAGACCAGGAAAGTCCAGCTCAGTAAGAGTGGCTGGAGAAACCAAGCCTCCAACTTACTAAACAGATTGTTCAGGAGTAGATGAAAGAGCTGAAATGTGATGCATCTTAAAGATGCATTTTCAGTCCCTCTCCAGAGCTGTAGTTTTCAGTCAACTTTAAAGTACTTTTACAAAATGAAAACTATAATAGCTAGATCAACTTTTCTCCTCCTATAGTTGTTAACTGAGTAATTGTTGACAACACACTGAATTCTGAAAATTAGGAGAAATCCACATTCTAGAGTTCGTGGCCTAATAATTATGTTATATATCAGAGTGCCACACACACAAAATATGGATATAAACGTACATATCATGTTACTATGATCTGAGCTTCCAAAAAAGAGCAAGGCATAAAAATTACTCAGTGCCCAAAACCTGCTGATTTAAGACCAGAGTTAAGGTTGTCTCATGTAGACTCAAGCTCCACAAAGCCAGGAAATTGGAAGGTAAGCCTGATGCCTTACTAACAGCGATTAGTAATGACCTTGTCCATTGTCACAGATTGTGCTTACTTAGGGTGCAATCCTATGCAGCTTTAGACAGAAAAAAGTCCTACAACTCCCAGCATTCCCCAGCCAACTAGTTGTAGGAGTTTTTTCTCTCTAAACCTGCATAGGATTGCACCCTTAGTGGCAACCTACCCTCCGTGCACCCACATTTTTCCTTTGTCTTTCAGGCCCAAATCTGGATGGAATGTCTTTGATCAACAAAGACACCCTTTGTATCTCAGCCTTACTGTATTGCTAGAGGAATCCTCCTGTGAGGTGGCCCATGCCTCTTGGTTATTTATTACTCAAATTTATATACTGCTTTCCACAGAGGCATCAAAGCAGTGAACATAAAATACAATAGCATCAAAACAACAATAAATTTAACAATAAAATGGCACAATACAAAGTAAATCAGTAGTAAAACCACACACTCTACTGTGTGCTACAAACTATAGCTGGCAGGCCACACTTCAGAGAAAGCCTGTGAGAAGTGATGGGTTTTAAGACTTGGAAACATCAGCTCTGTGGGGGCCTGTCTCATGGCAATTGGTAAAGCGGGTGGGTGGTGCAACACTAAGTGCTCTAGTGCAAGTGCTCCTAGGGCGAATCTCAGGAGCATGTGGCACCCTCAGAAGTGCGCTCGCGCTCTCTCTCTCTCTCTCTCTCTCTGATGACTGCAGACATTGGGCAGGGGTGAGGTGATCCCTAAGGTAACCTGGTCCCAAGTGGTTTAGGGCTTTGTATGTTACATCAGTAGCTGACGGGATAGGTTGAACAGTGGGAGAAGAGGTGAGAGTGATAGCCTTTTTTTTTTGGTCACTTTGCTGATACTACATTATGAGACCTCAGGAGTATGACTCACGCTGAAGTCTTAACGTCAGATATGTTGCTCGCTAAGCTACAACTGTCCTTTATATTCAGCTATTGTTAAAGCACAGTATAGCATAGAAATTGCCAGTTTATACCTGGAATCTCAGTAGATTTTGCCCTTTATCTACAACCTGGAGGAGATACGTAATTCTTTGTGTTATAAACCTTTTAAGCAAACTTTCATCGATGGCAAGCTATAATCTCAAAAATGCTGCCCCATCACAATATCATTTTGAAATTACTTTTTAAACCGTTTGGGTACAGAATGCAAACAACAATATTGCAACACAATATCAATTGACAAGAACATAGAAAAGCGTAACCTAATTAAATATCCCTTAAGTCAGGGTGGATAACTTATGGCCCTTCAAATGTTTTGGCCTCACATGATCCGTCACCATTGGGTATGCTGGCTAGGGGCTGCTGAGAGTTGTAGGCCACAAGTTGCCCACCCCTGCCTTAAGTAATAGTACTTAAAATACAAGTTCTAACTAAAAGGTAAGTCACTTTTTTTTTCAAAAAATGAAATGGCATTCTTTCATCAAATGAAAGCCTTTTAATAATGTCTATTCGAAAATTTCCCCCCAAAAATCCTAATGCAAATTAGGTTAATTTGCTTAGGAAAAATTTGCATAGGAAAATGTTCTGAAACCCTAGAGCAGGGGTGGGTGACTTGTGGCCCTTCAGATGTTTTGGCCTATAACTCCCAGCATCCCTCAGCATTGGCTCTGCTGGCGAGGGCTGATGGGAGTTGTAGGCCAAAACATCTGGAGGGCCGCAGGTTTCCCACTCCTGCCCTAGAGAGATCTAATTTAGCATGTTTATTTTACTTGTATTTAGCAAACAACAAAGCTCAAACAAGTACCCCGTGTTAAAAAAAATACTGAAAACTGCTGACGCACTACTTAATTTGAGCAACCCAAAGAACTATGCATGATATGCTGGAAACCGTTCATTTATTTCAACAGAGTTCAACGCTATTCCACTAAGGTTGTTGGGGCACCTTCAGTTGTGCTGTCATTACTTATTCCTTCCATTTCACTCTGAGACATAAATGCATTTCAGTAACATATATGTATGCTAGAGATAATCACGTGAAAAACATTCATACCAACTTTGAAACCTCCAAGCTTGCTTAGTATTGTATATGCAATTGGCACACATTCATTTCTATTAATGAACTTATGAAATGGAAAATTTTCCGTGGAAAAACAAAGCTGTGGAAAAATTTCTGCCCTGTGTCACTGAGGATGCTGAATATTTTGAGTTCTCAGGCCTTGTATGACTATCCTCTTTACAGTACTGCTTCTTATCCACTGAGTGGTATCAGGCTCATGTTTAGGACATGTAAATACAGTTCAGACTGACTTCTGCTCACAGGTTGGGTGAGGGTGGGAAGATCAGGGGAAGAGGAGAGGGCTGGACAACTGCCAGTCTGGAGCCAAATCTGGACATACTATCTGGGCCTATCTGAGCCTACTAACATTTAATCAAGGTATGGTAAACAGTTTGTTTGTTCACCTTTGTTCATAAGGAAAAGAACAATGCTTTTTCAAGTTGTTAGAAATAGAGATATTACACACTTTGATGGGCAAGGTGCTTGGGTAAGTGGTCACTGATCAATTCCAGGCATGAAATTAGTTTTCTAGATCCATTTCAGTCTGGCTTCAGTTGTGGTTTTGGAACAGAAACTGCCTTGTTTGTCCTGTGGGATGATCTTTGTCGAGAGAGGGAGAGGTGGAGTGCAAGCCTGTTGGCTCTCTTGAACCTCTGCAGCTTTCAATACCATCGGCCATGGTAAGCTTCTGGACCGGCTGTAGAGTTGAGATATGGGGGCACTGTATCGCAATGGTCGTAATCCTACATGGATAGCTGTTTCCAGAAGGTGGTGCTGGAGGATTATTGTTCCGCCCAGTGGCACTTATATTATGGGCCTCCACAGATCTCCTCCATGCTTTTCAACATCTACATGAGACCACTGGGAGAGGTTATATGCCGATGATACCCAGCTCTCTCCGTTTCATCAAATACAGGTGAGGCAGTTGATATTCTGAACCAGTAATGGACTGGGCAGGGTAATGGACTGGCTGAGGGCCAATAAACAGATTCAATCCAGACAAGAAATATTGTTTGTGGGTGGTTCGACTGTCCAACTGAGTGATGTTTACCCTGTTCTGGAAGTGTTTACACTCCCCCTAAAGCAACCTTCCCCAACATGGTGCCCTCCAGATGTTTTGGACTTCAGGAATGCTGGGAGTTGTAATCCACAACATCTGGAGGGCACCAAGATCAGGTGTGTAGTTTGGGGGTGCGCTTGGATCCATCATTGTCACTAGAGGCACAAGTGGTCTTGATAGCTCGGAGAGCTTTTTATCAGCTCAGGCTCATATACCAGTTGCCTGGACAGAGATAGCCTTGCAACAGTTATTCATGCTCTAGTAACCTCCTGTCTGAATTACTGCAATGTGTTATATTTGGGGCTGCCATTGAATCAGTGCAGAAACTTGCGTCCAAACAGAGCAGCTAGATAATTAATAGGGACTGGTGGATAGAGTCATATTATGCCAGTACTCTGCCTGTCTGTTTCCAGGCCCAATTCAAAGTTCTAGTTTTAACCTTTAAAGCCCTAAATGACTTGGGACCAGGTTACCTGAAGGATCATTTCCTCCCATATATACCTGCCTGGACCTCAAAGTCATCTTCAGAAGCCCTTCTCTGAGGGGGCATGGCTTGACTGCAGTTGATGTAGGACACTAGGTGAGAGAGCTCCTCCGCCCATAGTAACGCTCTGGCGCTAAAACCTCATTTTTGGAGCATAAATTATAGACTAACGAGCTGAACAAGCAGAGCAAACTGGCAAGAACCCTCAGAAGCAGAAATACCAGCATACCAGACTTCTTTAAGCCTTTGGAAAGGACAGCTGTCTCTCCAGTTCCGGATGCTATGAGTACAGATAAGAGTGCGACCGCGACTCAGATATTGCAGAAAGATTTACAAACGGAGAGGGCAGGTCAGATAAGAGGGGACTTGGCAAAACAACTACAGATGTTAAAGAAAGAGTTGATGGTGGGGATGGCTGATTTATTAGACAAGAAACTGTCAGAGCGCAGATCCAGAATAGAAGCAATTGAAACCATTGCCTCTGGGGCTTTTGATATGGCAGCTGGAAATAAAGTATTAATAGGTTAAAAAGAGAGACTTTGCATATTAAATATAAGTTGGAGGCAGAGAACCATTCCAGGCGCCAGAATATTCGTGTACGTGGAATTTTTGAAGATGCGGAAAGAGGAGATTTGAAAGCATTTCTACCTCAATGGTTTGCAGCGTTACTTCTGATTTTCCCAGTATTGGTGGAAGATTTTGAGAAAGCTCATAGAGCATTAGGGCCTCAACCTGTGGGAGGAACGGGTGTCAGAGACATAGTTATCTGTTTTGCTCGTTTTACTTTGCAGGAGGAATTATTGAGATGTTTGAGGGGACTGAAGCCCTTCTCTGAGGGCCTTCGCCAAAATGAGGCAAGATAGGTGGCTATAAGAGAGAGGGCCTTTTCAGTGTTGACATCCCGTCCATGGAATGCCCTCCCCAGTGAGGCTTGCCCAGCACCTAAGTTATGGTCTTTTTGGAATCAGATAAAGACCTTTTTTCCCCAAGGCATTTTAGGAACTGCTGAAATGCTTTTAGATCTTTTCGCTGTTTTATCTTTTGCTGCTGGTTTTACTTAGGTTTTAATATGTGCTGTTTTATTCTTGTTGTGTTGCTTATTTTGTACTTTGTTTTTAATCTGTTTGTAACACACACACACACACACACACACACACATCAAGAACTGCAGTTATTGGGCAGTTTTAAAATGTAATAAATAAAGAATACATTTCATATTTCCTAGACATGTACCTGATGCCACTCAGTGGATAAGAAGCAGTACTGCAGAGTATAATTTGCTTCCACAGCTATAGGAACATTTGAAAGTTATGTTATTGTTAAGAGTAGAGGCCTCCACATCCCCCTCCCTTGCTTTGCTTGGGATACACCCAAGTTCCAGTCCAGAATCTGGGCCAGGTTAGGGTGCTCTATATTATGATCATGAATAATTATAACTTTAAGCAGTTACTGTGGTCAAGGTAGCTGAGTAAGAGCCAGCTAACTGACAGCAAGACTGTTTATACCATAAGAACAGGTGCAGGTGGGCAGGAAGGCAAGGTCATGCAGAGCTGGGCAGCTGTAAAAGGGAGTCTTGTGGCGAAGGCAATGAAATTGCAAGCAGCCTGAGCTGCACTGAGAGCTGAACTGATTCAAGAGCATTATATGGGGCATCTGTTTGTTTAGTACCTACAGTAATCTAGGGTTTTAGTAATATAGTCAAAAGATACAATGGACAAGAAACAAGGAAGGAAAGCATGAAATGGATAATGGAGGAAAGTAGTCTGGGAAAGCGCATCACAAAAGTTCAGTTTTTAATAGAGCATTAAAGGGAAAGCGAGCCAACAGATATCAAAGGGAAGTTTTCCAATTGTACAGAGGAACCAGGCAATCACAAGGCCCATCACAGCCTAACCAGAGTTGTACATGACAGCAGACTGAAAGACTGGAAGATTCTACACATCATCCCCTCATGTGATAGGAGTGATTTCTGCTGACAGACCCCACGTTTCTGGTGCTGGGAGTGAGGTGCTCCTTCCTTATATGCAAATGCAATGAGCAGAAACAGATCCTTTATTCATGGTGCACACATCTAATTGAGTAACCTGTCCTGTCATATGTAAAAACATCTTACATCACATCACCTGGATGTGTAACAATATTTCTGTATTATGTTTGCTGTAAATACCTGTTCCTGATGAAGAGCACAGTTTGACAGTTCACTGGCTACAGACCTCTAGGACGCTTTTAGCATGCTCTGAGCCTGCATTGCTAAGAGGAACTCTGGAACTGTAGTTGTTTCTATTCTGCCCAGTCAGCGAGTCAGGAGGAATGTTTAAAAACAACACTTTCCAGAGTTTACACTGGCAGTGCAGCTTTAAGCATTCTTAGAAGTCATCATTACAGAGAGTGACCAATGACTTGCTCAGTTTTCCCTGCTCCTCTTCCTTCCCCCAACTCCTCTGCCCTTGCAGAGTTATGGGAAAGGGAGGAAGGAAATCAGCAGATGAGAGGCCTAGCACTGAACCATTATACTCCGATCTAAAATTTGGGGGTGTGGACTTGACTCAAAATAACCTAAAGTTTTCAAAACTTGGGAGATTTGTTTCCGAACCGCCATTTCCAAAAATAGCCTTCCATGTCTAGAGAGAAGAGGTCACGTGGCCAGGAGTTGCAAGGTGGGATCACCTTTTAATTTGAAATAACCAGCCACATTTTTGGCTGCCAGCTTGTAATTATACTGTATGTAATGAGATGATATTCTGGAGGTGACAGACTCGACCTTGGGGGAGCTGGGGGTGGTGACAGCTGACAGGAAGCTCTGGCGTGGGCTGGTCCATGAAGTCACGAAGAGTTGGAAGCGACTGACCGAATAAACAACAACAAAAATGAGACAACAGGCTGTATAGATTGGCCCTTTGAGCCACGGACAGTGAAGGAGTTCAGTACACACTTAAGGAAGTCTACTGCTCTATCTGCTGCATAAGCAAGTATTGGTTCCACAATGCTATGCATACTGAGACCTAGCGAGAATTAGACTTTTTCCTATCTGTTAAAGAAAAAAAAGAACTTGCAATAGGAAACAGGGTTTGCATTGTGCCCCATGTTGTGAATTGCCATTCCACCTTTCCTACCCAATTTAACACCAGCCCATTGGAACACTCTAAATTCTCAAGAGCTCATGGGCGTCCCGGAGTGAGCTTTGTCTTCCAAGACAGAAGATGTTTTATTGTTAACTGACTCACAAGCACATTGTCCTTGGTTGCCACCACCATCGTCCTGCCAGCCCTGGTGTGGGGCACCCTCTACAGATCCCATTACAGTGTTTGGGATCATGAAGTACAAATTAGCATAATCAGATTAGCTGCATGGTGCTGTACATTTGAAAAGAACGGGGGGGGGGGAGGAATAACAAAAAGAAAAAGTATTTCAACAAAGGGAAGCCCTGAGGAGGGCAGAAAGGGTTTATTGCTGTTAGGCTGCCGAGCTGAAGGCTTTGCACCTGCATAGCGAACAAGTCCTCTTCTAACTAAGGACTCTTAGATGGAATTAAAACATGGGAGGGGGGCAAAAAGAAAGGCAGACTGAATGAAAGAGGGACTGAATGAATCGGCCTGCATCCCATTAATTGATTTATCGGGATAGGGAATGTGCAAATTGCTGACAGTGGTAAAATGGCCGTTTGATTTCTACTCAGCATGGAGAGGAGATCAGCCAAGTAATCTGGTCTATCGAGATAAGAGTTTTAGAGCCTCTGCAGGAGGGTGATAAGAAATGCCAAATTCCCTTTGGTGGCTAGAGTCTGTTTTTGGCTTTGCTTTTTCAAATCCTGCTGGAATTCTTCAGGGTTTCTTAAATTACATTTCTAAATGTACAGCCTTTTTTCCTTCTTTCTTTTGTAAATTTAAAATACAAAAACAGGAGAGAAAGAGGAGGGGCAGACCTACAGCGTGACATGGCTCACCTCACGCAGCAATTTTTAGCCTACTATAAAAGGGCAGCAAATTTCCAATTAGTTAGCATATGATTATATTTTTCTGGGCTGTGCCGTTGGGGTTTTCTGCCTTGGGCACCAAAATGACTTGCACTGTCTCTGAAGAAGAGCACTAGTGAGCTGCTGGTTTGGAAGGACTGAACCCTCTTTTTCTTTTTCTAAATAATAAATAAATAAACCACAACCACCATGATTATAATAAATTATCAGGTGGGGGCTGGATACACAAGGCTTTTGTTTAATTCACTTGTGAGAATTGCTGGCATTATCCCAACTGAAAAGCTGGTTTGCGGGAGTTTTTGCTAATTAATCACCTTCTCTTTGATTCTGCTATAGAGTGGGAGAGGAATGGAAGGACCTATCTCAAGACTCACTAGTTAAATTCTTCAACAAAATTACCAGCATTGACCAACTGGGACAGGATGTTGTTGTGGTGCTGATTCCACAAAAGGATGCATAGTGGGGTTCAAGATGAGATGTTTGGCTGGAGCAGCTTTGCTTAAAATTTCTCTCCAACTTTTTGCAAGATCCTTTATAAGCCACTGAATACCTTTGGCTAGTCTGAAAACATCCGGAACCTATTTCTGCATGAAAACCCAGATTGCTTAGCTGCCATGGAAAGCAGCAAAAGTGATAAAGAGGGCCTCCAGATTGCGGCAACATGATGAAGTAAGCTAAAGAAGCAGGCTGGGGGCATGGCTGGTGCCAAAGGTTGGTGTGGTGGGGTAGCTGCTGAGGCCCTGACCTGTTACATGCCCTACCTGCCAGAAGGCAGTGCTGCCATTTGATTCTTATTCAGTGTCTGGCCTAGAGAGGTCAGAAGTGGTGTGTGTTGTCCCTAATCTTGTCAAGCCTTATGCAAATAAAGAGTGCTACCCAGACTCCTCTGTGACAGCACAGAGGATTCTGAGGAATTCTGTTAAATAGGTCCTGTTTCTGTCTCTTGCCTTGTGCTTGCCTGCACCCTGAGGTAATTATAGGACCCCTGTTGGCTAAGCTACCCAAGGGCTCCTAAAATGGAGCTGGCTTTGGCCAGGGGGCAGCACCACACCTTCCTGGTGGCGGTGGTGGTGTGGAGTCTGCCTGTAATAGTGTTAATCTACAGAGTGAGCAGCCTGGAAACATTACAGTCCCTCTCATGAGACAACTGCCCCTCAAAAATGTTTCTCAGTGGGCCCCACATGGCTGCTGTGACAAATTATTTCCTCAGACAAACTCAGGTTGATCACATGCAAAGGCAGCCAGGAGACTGTACATTTAGATAGTTGTGCATTATAAAAGTATTACAACTAAAAAAATGAACTACAGTTATTATAAACAATACCATCCCTCCCTGTCCCTGGCCACCGAAAAATGTTTTTTAAAAAACCTTAAAAGCCATAGCAGGGGCCTAAAGGATGTTTCCTACCTCCATGCATATCAATTAATGTCTTGTTGTTGTTGTTGTTGAGTCGTTAAGTCATGTCCGGCTCTTCGTGACCCCATGGACCATAGCACGCCAGGCCTTCCTGTCCTCTGCTCTCTCCCGGAGCGTGCTGAAGTTCATATTCATTGCATCAGTGATGCTATCTAGCCATCTCATCCTCTGCCGTCCCCTTCTCCTTTTGCCTTCGATCTTTCCCAGCATCAAGAGAAAGTCATTCCAGTGACTTTTCTCTTCACATTAGGTGGCCAAAATATTTGAGCTTCAGCTTCAGTATCTGTCCTTCCAATGAGCACTCAGGGTTGATTTCCTTTAGGATTGACTGATTTGACCTCCTTGCAGTCCAGGGGACTCGTAAGAGTCTTCTCCAGCACAATTAATGTCTTATCATTCCATTACTCAACACTTCAGGTGGGTCTGCTCAAATTGTGATCCACCAAAACTAAAGGCAGGTTACCAACCATGAATTCTGCCAGGCACTTCACAACTCCCTTTGCTTGGCACTCAAAGGCCCAAGTTCAGATGATATTCCCAAACGGGTTGTAAACGCATTTAAGGGGCACAGGGCATGCACTTTGGCCTCAACATCCCTGCATGCACTGGCCCCAACCACCTTGGGTTGACAGGGAGCTGTGAAGGGGGCTTCTTCTCATGAGCTGAACCCCCTGCGCATTCAGGAACCCTGATAAAACCAGGTCCCTGACTGCATGGGGAGTTCTACTCTCATTCAAGTGAGCATGAGAATTAGCCCTCTTCAGATGTTGCCCCTCAACCTGGCAAGGTCAGGAACAGGGCTGGTGGGGCTTGGGACATTGAGGGCGGGGCCCTGTACCCCTTACATGTGTTTACATACCCTGGTCAGGGATAACACCTGAATGCTGGCAAATGGCAAAAACAAGGATATCAAGCCTGAGGTGGGGTGCATTCTGGTGGGATGGGCTGTGTATGATGTGGTGAGTCACAAGTTGTGCAGAGACCTGAGTTATAAAGGAGGATGTACCTTTAACTGTTGTACCCTTATTCATTCAGAAAATGGGATTTCTGCAGGTGTCACCATGCAGTAGTGAGAAGAAAGGCTACATTTATCTCTTAAAAGTGGATCCTCCTTTGCAATCTGGTGTTACTATGAGAAATAGGTGTGTGTGTTTAATATATTACATATATCCAGTAGTAAATCTCTCTCTTATTTTTACTTACCTTCTTCATCCCCTTTTAGTTTCCCTCCTAGCACCTGCTGTTTTAAAAGTACAATCATGGCTATAAAAAAGGGATGAGTTTAGAGTCACTTTATCTCTCTGGCTTTTGAATTTAACTGTGTGACTTTTAACTGACCTCTGACCTCACAGGTCAGCAGTTAAGCTGTCCATTCTCTCACTTTCCTTTTATGGCTACAGGATGAAAGAACATGTCAGATGTGAGTTGTTTACTCCTATCTTCGCTTGGTCATCTCAGGCAATTCCCTTATGGCTAAAATAAAATCTGTGGAAGAATAATATACAGGGTGTGGATTTATCCAGGACTGTCATTTTTTAATAGTCTGTCCTAGATTCATAAGTGACTAGCACAAATCTCTTCCGTATTTGGTCATGCTGGGCTTCTATTGCAGAAGATCATACTTAGGTGGCTCATATAATTATTTCCAGTGCAATCCTTCTTTAATTTATGGATATAAATTAGGGCATATTCATACATGCATAACTGCAATATCATTGATTTACATATGCATATTCATTACAATGATTCTTTGACATATAGAACATATGAAACTGCCTTATACTGATTCAGGTTATTGGTCTATCTAACTCTGTACTGTCAACTTCAGTTGGCAATGGCTTCTCAGGGTCTCAGACAAGAGTATTTCCCAGTCCTGCTCAGAGATCTTTTTTCAACAGATGCCAGGGACTGAAACATGATGCATTATGCATACAGAAAGGTATATGCTTTCCCACTGAACTATAGCCCTTCCTGCAACTCTAGTGAAGGTGAGAGGCCTAAACCACTATGGCACACTGAGGTAAATTTTCATATCACCCAAAATCTCCCCAGACGCATTGGCCCTATTCAGACATCACGCTGAGCCATGATAGTTAGGAGTTTTGAGCTAACCATGTTAGCTTAGTGTGATGTGTGAGCAGGCATCTGTCCCAGCCATGGTGGTTTATTAACCACAGACTAACCATGTTCACTAACCACTTGCTGCAAGATGGTTGGTGGGCTCTACCATGGCTTAGCATGATGTCTAAACAGCCTCTGTGGTTAACTGACAGCTGCCATAGAGCTCCACGGCAAGAGTGGCCAAAGCAAGAGTGGCCACGGAGCACCAAAATGGTCAACAGCATCAAGCACCAAAATGGCCGACAGTGCAAAGGCCACTGGGATGCATGGCTGCCCATCCACAGGACTGCGGATTCCTGCAAGAGAGAGAGGGTGGTTAGAGAATGGTTAATCTAACTATGTTGCAGAACGTGGTTACCTGCATGTGTGGCAGTGGTTAGTGGTAACCATCATGCACTATGGTTGGTCTAACCACCCTTCCCCAATGTGTGTCTGAACAGGGCCAATGCTTTGCACAGGTGCTTTGCAAGACTTGCATCTCAGGACTTGTTTCCCCCTGACCACTGTATTATGATAGATGAATTTATCCCCCATCTTTCTAACAGAAAGGTAGCCATTAACATATCACAAAGAAATTCATTTTTGTAGGCCTTTTCTATACATCAAGACATGAGTTTGACAGTAGTAGCAGTAGTATCAGCTAGTAGTAGTATCAGAAGCAATTGTCAGCAGCACAACTAACACTGTGTGTGTGTGTGTATTTCAGAAGTGTAGAATAGGGCAGGTTAGAATTTAAATAAATAAGACAGCCCCCCCATATCTATCTATCTATCTATCTATCTATCTATCTATCTATCTATCGCTATACACACACACACACACACACACACACACACATTGAGGGTGGGGCTGGAGTTGTTTATTTAAATTCTAGCCTGCTCTATTTTACACTTATGAAAAAATTTAACAATACTTGTATTGCAGGCACATGATGCGTAATCTCAGCAGATCTGGCCTTGTAAGCTGCCTGGATGGAGACTGCCTGGTATAAGCAAGCTGCTCCAAGGGCCAGACTTGATGTGGCTCTAAATGCGTGGCTGCTGCCAAAAAGGACAGCTACATGCCTAGTTCCTCCCTAGCCCTCCATAATGTGTAGTATTACTTGTGTCTGGACATTATACTGTTCCTCTCCCCACCCTCCACTCCATTCATTGGCTGCCGTGGGGTGGGCAAGAAATGTGCAATGCCAGGTCACTGTTAAATCCTTCAAGCAAGAGTCCACAACAAAATGCTGCAAGCAAAATGCTGCCTCACACAACCCCTCAATTCTCTGCTTCTCTCTTCCCTTCCCCTGTATGTCATTCCTTTTCTGGTTCTATCTTCCTCACTCCCTGCTGTGTTACCCATTTTATACGTTTCCTTTTTTCTTCTCTTGGTTCTGTTGGTTGTCCTGCTGTTTCCACCGCCTTCTGCTCCCGCCTACTCTTCTTTCATTTGTTTATTCCTTCCTCCATCTTTTCCTGCTTCCTCCTCATAGCTGCATCAGCTCCCACCCCTTCCTCGCTCATTTGCTTTCCGTTCCTCCCAGTCTCTTGCTCTGGTTTCTGCTTTCATCATCCCTCTTGCATCTTCCTTTAAGGTGCCTATTCTCCAATCCCCTCCATCTCATGTCTGTTCAATCATCTCTTTTCTTCCCCCACATCCTGTCATTACTTCTCCTACTTCTTGCTTTCTCCTCCCACCACACGCAGCTCAGAGCCTGTACAGTGACTTCTGGAAGCCTGTTACATGGGTCCAGCTTCCAATGCCATTTTACAGCCTGGGTGAGTCATTGTTGTGTTTCAGCTTTTTTTTGGGGGGGGGATTTGTCCTTCGAAGGCCCCCTTCCTTTTTGTGGGGGCAAGTATTTCTGCATTCTTCAGGTTTTACCCAAGCTGGCAGAGACCTCCCTCTTCCGTGTCAGTGGAGTTGTTTTGGCTGCAAAACCATTGGCACGCCCCACCTAACTTGGGTATTAGAGGGAATGATTAGACTAGACAGTAAAGAGGGAAAGGGGAGCTAGATGCATAGCATCATAACCTCCTTGGAAGAAAAACAAGCTGCAAGTGGAGTAAATATATCAAGTAACCTGTTGTCCCCTGGGGTCAGGGGAGAAGATCTGGTTTCCTGGGCTCTCACATCCATCTACTTACCAGATGAGTGGCAGGTTTTCACTAGCAGAAGGCTTTGTTAAGCCTGCCCAGTCAGCTCTACGCACGGCTCCCCTGATCGGGCACCGTTGACCCACCTGAGGATAAAAACTTCCAGATTAATGCCAAGCCTTTGCAGTAGTTGTCTGTGTGGGGTTGTACTCTCTAGTCTTCCTCCCTCCTGACCTGTTTCTTTCTAAATAATTTCTTGGTTCATGCCTATTCTTTGGTTCCTTAGATTGGCTGTGCTGCTGCAATCCCGATTACTCCCAGCTCTGGCTTTACCTTTACAGTTGTCCCCATTATCAGGCTGCTCTCCTAGCTCCTGGCCCTGTCTTTTCATTAACGTCACCTTTGTTTGCCTTTTTTAGCTCTCCTTTTCCTTACATGGCTAAAGCCCTTTGCTTTGTAGGCCTTTTTTACCATTAGAAGTTGGCTTCAGCAAGGACTTATTTTCAGGCAATTTACACCTCCCAGCCAGGATATATGTTAAGCAGGAAGATCAAAGAAGAAGACTTCAGGGGACATTAGGGCCCAAATCAGATGATGCCATGAGCCACACTTTTTCATGGAAGCAAAGAAACAGTTCTCTGAAGTAGAATGAGTACAGTCAGCAGGGAAATGTTGCTGTGTCAGAGAAATATTCTCCAAAGTCCAGTGGTCCCTTGTCTGTGGGCCATGACTTTCCTTGAACTATTTGAGAAATATAGCTGAGCATGAAAGAATATCCAAATAAACATGCTCTTTGGTTATGCAAAATGGACCTCTTATGTCTGGCACTTGCTAATTGACAACAAAGTCCATATTAATGGAGCTTAATGCTTGGAGACTGTTCATACCCACCTCTTGAGGTGGGACTGAAATGAATAGTTTTTTCTGTCTTGAATTTGGCTGTGGTGGGTAAAACCTAGTTTTGAGTTGGGAGAGGATAGGTTTCTATGGGTTTTCTGGCTGACAGAAGCATCTCCTAGGAAAAGGGCGCAGGACTGAAGAACCTTTGGATTAATACTGTGTGTATGTCTGCTTGTTTGCCATCTCCTCAATTTGTACATTTGTAAATCATTTATAACAAAAGTTACCATAGTCTCCAGTACTCTTTCCTTGCAAAGAAAGTGACCATATAAAACTTATGCTTTCTATAGCTAAGAGAAGTGGGAAGGTGAATTAATTCCTTGTGTAACACAATGACAAAAGTTTTCCCAGTTGGAACATTTAATTTTTAATAGAAGAAATGAAGTGACTAGTTTTATAAATAATTTATTTCTTAATATGTTAGCCATTACGTAGCATCGTATACAGGAAAAGATATCATTACACCCACCATATTTGTTCATAGCTATTCAGAGGGGAATCACAAAACATAAAAAGTGCTGACAAAACAAATCTTTGGTAGATAAGTCTAGTTAAAAACGCAAGTTGTACATTAATAGTAGATAGATTCTAATTTTTCCCTTTTCTATAAAATTAGGCAGGACATTTTAGAAATATTACTACATGAAGTATAACTGTCACCACCCTAACATTAAATACCTGCCTTTTTCTTTTGCATTAGAACAATGTTCTCCTCAAGGAATGAATAAATGTTCATTTGGTGTATTTGGATTAGCTTTTGACCGTTGGGAATAAATGATAGAAAGGAGAGTCCCAGCACAACAAGGATGGTTTGTTTGGTACCTCATTAAAATTATTTTAACCAGCCAAGGCACACCAAAGACAGATCTAACAGGAGGTGGCATCAGCACATTGAACTACTTCATCAGTTCTTTACATGTTAAGTAGTTTTTTCATTGAAAATATTAGAATCTCACATATCATATTTTTCCATGCATAAAGTTTCCAGTCCTTATATCTAAAGTCTTGAAAATGACTGCCGTTTATTCAGACCACACTTTTCTACCATAATACAGTGACTTTGCAGTTATTGCACAGTTTGGTCCCCCAAGGATTGCATCCTTAGTTCCTAAGCACAAAGATTTCGATCTATGTCCCCTTGAATTCAGCAGGACTTACTTCCAAGTAGACCTGTGTATGGTAGTGCTGCATGTTGTCTTAAGGCATCAAACAATCAATGGATTCTCAAGCAAGTTAGATGTTGCAGCTTGTCTAAGGGTCTGGCAAGAATGGAGTTATTGAAGGCCTCTTCAGATGACCTAGCTCTACCAGGGTTCTGTTGTGTGGTCACTATGCAACAGAGGAAAATTAGTTGTCCAGATCCATAGGAGGTGCATAAAAATCCAGTGATAGCTATTGTTTTTTCTCATTTAACTCTAACAATTTTTGTTCCTTCTAGAAATAATTTACAACATACCCATTTCAAAACATTTAAAATTGATTTAAAAAGCTCAGATGTAAAGGACGTCAATATAATTACCATAGCATTTTTATTTCATTAATCTCACCACAGCCCTGTGATATAGTTTAGAGTGAGAAAAGTAATTTGCTCAAGATCAAATTTGACTTAATAGCTACTGAGCTGAAGTTTGAAATTGAGCCTTTGTTCCAAGGTCAGCAATCTCACCACTGTCCAAAAGCCTCAAAGCATTTATTGGTCTGTTTCCTTGGAGCCCCCCTACAAAGCAGAATTTCAGCCAACAGGCTTGAATTTCAGTTTAACAAAAGCAAGTGGAAAGCCGATTGATTGAATGAAAGTGCTACTGATGTCAAAATAGCTATCTATAGCCAAATATGGAGCCAGGGATTTCTCCTGTCCTTCCTCAAAGCTCATGCTACAGTCAGTAGTGATAGGCATTTTAAATGCATTTGGGATACCAGTATTATTGGGATACCAGCCTATATATTTGACGTAGTGTTGGGTATTTGTGACTGCTAGTTTATTGTTTTTAATTTGAGTGAGACTATTGGTATTCATATTAACATCTTTTATAGTTTGGATATATGTGTTTTCCTTTAACTTCTTTTGTTCTGGGGGATTTTAAACTATTCACTAATATCTTGCCAATTAATAATTTAACACTGCATGCATGATTCAGCTACAGCAAACTCAAAATGGTGATCTCAATGTAAATCTGAATAAACAGAGCTGAATACAATGGCCCACAACACTGCTGATCTCTTAACGGTGATTAAGAAACTGGGAGCAGACCGTAACACTTGCACACTCCCTCTTCTGTCTAGCATGATCACCATCCCTAGTTTTGCATTACATTTACGCTAATTATAACCACCATGCTAACCAGGGTTTTCATCCTAGCCAGAGTTTGAATATGGTTTGTAAATCCTGGTTAGGAGAGAACCTAGTTAGCATTAGTGCAGATGTACTGCTGAATTATAGTTAAAACTGACAAGGCAGCAGAACTTGCACCAGAGAAGGAAGGAATGAAGGGGAGTGCACATGAGCCCTTGACCTACTCTCCATGGTTAAGAGCAGCAGCATTTATGTCTGCTCCAGGCCAGTATGCCTCTTATACCAGTACCAGATACACTACTGCAAACATATTCAACAGAAACCACAGCTCCATTTTTATTTCTCTGTAGCATAGCCTTCAATACAATTGGGGGATTTAACAAGGAAATAGTCAAGACAATATGTATTTGTTGGAAAATTATTAGGACTGGGGCTTAAAATAAAAAAACATACCTGATTGAAATTTGAAATGTTTTGCATTATAACCTACTGGTTTTCCTCCCAATAAGTCTTTAATCTTTACAAACCTTCATAAAGGTGAGCAAATTAATAAAATAAACCTAGAAATAAAACAAAAATGCCTGACTGCAGCCACATTTATCATCAGTAGTTTCTAGAACAATTTGCAGTGTGCGAAGTGCTCTATAATTACATTGAGGTATACATGGAGAATATAGGACAACAACACAGGCAGTAACCTAGGAATTGCAGGAGCCAGTGAAAGGAGTTTGACAGCTTAGAATATCAGTAATTCTGAAACTGTGTATTGGGGGACACACAAGTGTGCCATGAGAATTAAAGTGATTACATTCTTAAAGGTTTGTGAGCCCAAAGTGCCCATGTATAGATGAGGCTACTTGTTATCTCTCTGCATGATTCCCTCTTTCAGCCTTACCTGCTTCCAAACAGCTTCCTCTTCTAAGAGCAGGTTATTCTGTTGTGTCTATGCTGTAGGTGTGATTGGATAATTCAATCAATCCTTCTCAAAGCGAGCACAGAGCAAAACTGCCCATTGCATCTCTGTGTGAGCACAGTTTAACTGAAAGCCAACGAGGGCGCCAGCCAGATCAGTCACTCATACAGAAAGTCAAATGGGGTAGGATTCTCCATAAGTAGGTAATTCTTAAGCTTACTCTTGAAAAGTAAACCTTTTGGGAGGGTAAACTAAAAGTCATGTTAATCACATGGTTAATGTGTACTCCTTTTTTTCTTTTTTACTCAATAGCTGTCACGGGCCTGCAGCATGAGGGGAGGGGCTTTAATTCTTTGCCCCTGCTGCACTCCCAGTGCAGATTGAAGATCCCACCGCAGTTTGCCCTTGGAATAAATTTGCCTTTGGTGAAAATGGGAGCCTCCTTTTTGAAAGGTGCCCCATCCCCCCACACCACAGTTCCAGTCTAGCCAGGGTCCCCAACACTGCTATTTCATAAATAAAACACAAGCAATCACATACCTAGTTTGCCCCTGCATTGTATGTCCAATTTTAATCCATAAAAAAAGATTGCCTCTGCTAAAAGTTTGCCTTCAATGAATATCAATCCCGAGAAGTAGGTGGTATATGTGATCCTATTTTCATTTCATTGTAGATACATGCACATAGAAACTTGCTGGTTTATAAAATGTCAAAAACAATGGAACAATTGTCTTTCAATTAAACTGCTTTGTATAAGAAACACTTCACTGGTAATTTGATTAGTTCCTCCTTGTTAAATTCAGATGGTGTAGACTTTTTGTTTTTAATTACGCTTTAAAATTGAGAATCTTATCCAAATGTATATATCCAATTTAAATATTTGCCTCTTCTGAAAAATAATCAAATTTGAATTCACACCTTTTAAGATGCACATCTTCAAATAATGAAAAAAGCAACTCCAATTCAATTTACTTCTTTCAGCAATTTTGAATAAAACTGAAGCAGGCATCTCTGCCTACTCATGTATTTTCATTATGCAAATATATGAGATATTTTTCGGTTGGATTTTATCTAGTTCTACTTCTGACATATGCTGCAATCAGAAAAAAACTAGGGAATAAGATGCAGACATCCTAGCAATGCAGGTAATACATAACTGACTTGTTTGGTGAAGGGAAAGAAAATGGGCTGCTAGCAGTGTCAGCCTTAGATATTTTTGCACCTGAAGCAAAAAGTTTTTAAAAAATGACAACCTCTGCTCCAGATCTCATTTTTTTCAAAAGGTATAGGCAGACAAAGACTGAAGGCAAGAAAATGGTGCCCTCTATGGAATCTCCTGGTAGAAACAATACTTCTAAATTGCTTCAGGGGGAGGCTTTTTAAACAATTTCAATTGAAGATGTGTTGGGTTTTCCACCCACTAGGGCCCAGTTTATAAATTACTGACTAGTGGAAGAGTCGGCACATATAGCCCTTCCTTCCACCATATGCCTCCCAAAGTGTGTGACGTGATGACTTCACTTATACAGCTGTATATACAGCAGCCCAATTCATGTGTTTCTTCCTCCATAGGAAAGCGTGGAGGAGATCACACAAAGCACTCATGTCATACATTACAGGAGGTGTGGGAGGGTCAAGGACCCACTCCACCACAGGATGGGGACTCACCAGCACAAGAATTTTATGAATTGGGTCTAAAAGTTATATGGTTGTTCAACTCAGTAGCTTTCACCTGTGTGTCATGGTAAAGGCAATGACACATTGCCATGTCAAAGATCCTTGACCTTGAAATCAAAGCACTTTGTGGCCAGTTAAATTGTTGGAATCCTGATTAATTTCCAGAGAGTGAATATTCTTGTTTTAATTACTGAAAATTACCATCTTCAAAGAAATATTTTACACAAAACACACTGAATAAAAGAGCAAATCAATCAATACTGTACATAGGCAAACAACCCACAACTTATATAAAGGGGAACTATCAAATTACTAACAGGACTACAGCCCTGACTGGTGACTTGTCATGGAGAGGATGTCTCTGACCAGCACTCTGGGATGTTGCTGCTTGTGTTGAGAGAAGGGACCTCAGAGTCTTCAATGAGAGTCAATTCTTCCATGCTTTCCAAACTTGGACTTTGCTGGAACAGCCCTAGTATTCTTCCCCGCGGAGTCACCCCTGTCTGCTGCAGGCCTTGCTCCCCAAGCACTTTGACAAGGAAGTTGATGTACCTCATGGCTAAGCGAAGGGTCTCATTCTTGCTGAGCTTTTTGTCTGGAGGATGGGTGGGTATAAGCTTTCTCAGCTTGGCAAATGCACTGTTGACGTTCTGTTGTCTCCACCTCTCCCTGCTGTTGGTGAAGATCTTTCTGGTCATACTTAAGATGGGCAGAACTGGAGGAGGAGGAGGACAGGAGGGGGAGAAAATTATAAAGCACATAATGAAAGGGCCAATTGAACTGTAAGTATGGAACAGAAACATTCAGCCTGGATATTTGTGTTTATAGTCCCCAATGCTGAAGTTTTTGAAAAAAGACTCTTAATAGCAGGGCCACCAACAGGAGATTCCAGGCCTGATACAAAATTTTGAGCCAGCACACCCATGTTGACCTTATGCATGCACACAGTCAGAACCTAAGCAAGTGGTGCCACTACAACCACCCCACAATTTTTAAACAACTCACCCAGAGACACAGGTCTTATCAAGTGGGTCCACTTAGTTTCCTACATAACCCCCAAACACACTTCCAGACCTGGTCAGAAGCAATTACATCTGCCTAGGGGTCATCATCTTCGAAAAAATAACAAATGGCTAGGTCATACATTCATGTACGTCACTTGATTTTTCTTCACTTGACTGCTTGATGACTACAGTTGCTGACTACCAGCTGAACAAGTGAACAGTTACTGAAAAGCTTTGTGTCTGGGGTAATGTGAAAAATGTGAGGTGCCCCAAAGCCTTTGGGAAGTAGTAAATCACTGAACATATCCCAAGTTATGAGGACCATGCCCTGCAGTAACAAACTCCATGGCGGAGAAATCAAAAGACCTTTGAAACTAGCATCTACATATCCATTTTACCCAGTGCAGGTTTGGAGACTCCTCGTTTACTGAAACCAGGGATTTTATAGAAGTAAAACAGACAAATAAGATGGCTTAATTCTAAAGTGCAAATACAAACCCCTGCTTCTCTATTTTGCTTATGCTTCATTATATGCTCCGGAAATGCTCCAGTAAACAAAAGGTCACTGGGCACCCATTAACAGATCACTTCAGTATGGGCAGCATTATTTGTGGAAGGACAGCCAGAGCTGTCCTTCTTCCTTTCTTTTGCTCTCTTCTTTTGTCAACACAAGCCCTGTGAGCAAACAGTGGGCTTTGTAAGTTCCTCTATTAGATGGCATGTTAAAAAATGTATCCTTGTATCTCTGACATTTGTACAAGATCAGCAAACAGTAGAGCCCTCTCCAACCTGGGAATCCTTTTTAAAAAGCTGGCATCTCCTGTTTTACAGGGTAGAAACATTTATGGTAACCCAACATGCAGTATACACTCCTAGATAGAGATGTGAAGGCCTGGGGGGAACAGGAAACATTTGAGGGGGGGGAGATTTTTTTCCAAAGATAGTTTCTAAAAAATTGAACAGCTTTTACAAAATATTTCCTTTTAAGACAAGGTGTTTATATATTGTTAACAAGCCTTTACTCCCCCCCCGGCCTGAAAAATGATTTCTAAAAACTATGTAATAAGTAGACTTTTATAGAAAGACTAGAGATGTTAAATGTCTGGAGATAATGGAGCCATGGGGAGAGATGTTTATAAATCCTCTCTGCAAGGTTCTCAGCATAGTTATTTCTTCCATTACTTATTAAAATGATTGACCCAGTGTATTGCCAACATTCGCTGGATCATGGAGAAAGCAAGAGAATTCCAGAAAAACGTCTATTTTATTTATTTATTTATTTATTTATTTATTTATTTCTATACCGCCCAATAGCCGAAGCTCTCTATTTCTGCTTCATTGACTACGCTAAAGCCTTTGATTATGTGGATCACAACAAACTCTGGCAAATTCTGAAAGAGATGGGAGTACCAGACCACCTTACCTGTCTCCTGAGAAACCTGTACGAGGGTCAAGAAGCAACAGTAAGAACCAGACATGGAACAACCGATTGGTTCAAAATTGGGAAAGGAGTACAACAAGGCTGCATATTGTCGCCCTGCTTATTTAATTTATATGCAGAGTACATCATGAGAAATGCCAGGTTGGATGAATCACAGGTCAGAATTAAGATTGCCGGGAGAATTATCAACAACCTCAGATACGCAGACGATACCACCCTAATGGCAGAAAGCGTAGAGGATCTAAAGAGCCTCTTGTTGAAGGTAAAAGTGGAGAGTGCAAAAGCTGGTTTGAAACTCAACATTAAAAAAACTAAGATCATGGCATCTGGCCCCATTACTTCCTGGCATATAGAAGGGGAAGAAATGGAAGCAGTGACAGATTTTATTTTCTTGGGCTCCAAGATCACCACAGACGGTGACTGTAGCCATGAAATTAAAAGATGCTTGCTCCTTGGGAGGAAAGCTGTGGCAAACCTAGACAGCATAGTAAGAAGCAGAGACATCACCTTGCCGACAAAGGTCTGTATAATCAAAGCCATGGTTTTCCCAGTAGTAACGTATGGCTGTGAGAGCTGGACTTTAAGGAAGGCTGAGCTCAGAAGAATTGATGCTTTCGAACTGTGGTGCTGGTGAAGACTCTTACGAGTCCCCTGGACTGCAAGGAGGTCAAGTCAGTCAATCCTAAAGGAAATCAACCCTGAGTGCTCATTGGAAGGACATACTGAAGCTGAAGCTCCAATATTTTGGCCACCTAATGCGAAGAGAAAACTCCCTGGAAAAGACCCTGATGCTGGGAAAGATTGAAGGCAAAAGGAGAAGGGGACGGCAGAGGATGAGATGGCTAGATAGCATCACCGATGCAATGAATATGAACTTGAGCACACTCCGGGAGAGAGCGCAGGACAGGAAGGCCTGGTGCTATGGTCCATGGGCTCACGAAGAGTCGGACACGACTGAACGACTGAACAACAACAACAACAATCTTTTACTGATAAACATTTTGGGATACTCCAAGGCATGTTCCGTTTCCCAACATGTGAATAGGGTCACCATATCATAATATGGAAGAAAATATACATTCTTGACAGTTTGGGTTTTGTTCTACAGAGTCCTGTGTTTCTGGACTTGTCTTCCTTTGCCTCCAGTTCCTCCTGCTTCTTCTGCCTTCTAGGATGATTCAGATGTTTCAGGGACTACTTGCTGAAGTTCCCTCTGGTCAGACATAAACTAGGAACCTAAAATATGTGATATATAACTTGGTTTGCCCATAAAATTAATCATGTTTGGTATAGTGAATTCTAAAAGTATAGTTTATTCAGACCGTACTTACAAATTTACTGAGTTCGCTTTTTTAAAGTGTTCAGATATGATAATTTTATGAGCAAACCAGGTTATACATAATATAACTTTAGGAACATAAAGGGTACTTTACGTTCCTAAAGCAGGCTCCCTCAACCTGATGCCCTACAGGTGTTTTGGACTACAGTGGCCAGCATTCCTGACCATTGGCGATCCTGCCTAAGGCTGATAGGAGCTGAAGTCCAAAATATCTCAAGGGCACTAGGTTGGAGAAGGCTGTCCAAAGCAACAAAGTGACTTTAGATCTGTAAAGAGTGCTAAAAAAAAGAAGAAAAAAAAGTATTGCTTAAATCTTCCATTTCCCCCCAAATTTGTTTCCCCGCCCCCAAAATGGGGAAAATGGGGGGGGGTTCCCCATATGGCCTCCAAATTTCTGGAAATTTTACATCTCTACCCCTACATGTGTTTATTCACAAGTTGCACTGTGTTTGATTGGGCTTACCCAAAAATAAGTTTCATAGGATTGCAGCTTTAGTCTATTTGCTTAATTTTAAAATTTATTTCTCCTAGTTTAGACTTCCAAACGCAAACCTCTAAATATTCCAGAATAATGCAATAAATCTTGAGTCACATTCAAGATCCAAAGTGACCCCAGTTCAGATTGCTTGCTTTGGGTCTTGTCTGAAGATGCCTGATGTATGTGACATACTAGTGCTTTATGCTTCTTCCTTTTAAAGGCCAAACATCATGAAAATGTAGGGTTTAGAGTTTGCACAGCAATAATCTGTGTTAAGATGCATGGATGATCCATTCAAAGAAAATGCTTTTGTATTTCAGAATTGAATTGCTCCAGGAGTCATAGACCAGTTCGTATGTAATGATGGCGAATTGTGGGTTAATTAATTAACCCACAATTTGCTAGGGCATGTGCCAGGGGTGGACCACTTCCGATTTCAATATGCCACCTCAGCCCAATCATAGGTTGCTCCATGACGTGCAAACATTTTGGGTTGTCTGTGGATTAAACAACCCAAAGTTAACCTAAGAACTAATCATAGTCACTGCTTGATCATGCGAACCAGCCCATGGCATTTCAAAAACCTGCAAACCCTGTTTGACTAAAGGCAACAGTGGAACAAAGAAGTTCATGTTAGTGAATCACCTTAAACTCTTGTAAATTGACAGCAACGCAGAACAAAATCCAGCCCAACAAGTTATAGTTCTGAACAGTATCTCAAAAACCTCATCATCTCCCACTCAAAACATTTTTTTAAATGCCAAAAGGAACAAAATTAATATAGGTCCTTCTATACAAAAGATTACCAATGGAAGGTGGAATTCTTTTTCAATAGCAAGGGCTCTGGCAACATCTGTATGTGAAAATCTATTCAGGCTGCTTAAGTAGTAGCAACTGTAACAGTTCCTCACACAAAGTCGCATTTCTGCCAGGCATGCCACATTAAATGGCCATTCAAGCAGCAGCAGGCTAGCAAGGAATTTCTGCGTAGTCTGGTGGGAACAAGAAGTTACAAGCAAATACGATTTATTCAGATCTTGAGGATATATAAATAGCTCAATCACTCAATGTCCTGCTCAACATTTTATGACTGCAGCATCTAATGACATACATGTATGAATGAGCCATCACAGATCAGATACCAGAAATAGAACTTCTATGTGGACCCTCCCACCACACACTGCATTTCAATGGAATCAGTTCACACATTTAGCTGCAGTTACTGAAGGTACACTAACCAAGTGTGGATGAATCAAGAGGAATATATGCATGCGTGAACTTGCTTTTACTATTGTCAGTGTTCAGCTTCAATAAGATTTAACAAAAGATTATGGCCCAGATCCAGTTTACAGCTGTAAACAAAAATGGCGTTATATGTGACTAGCAGTTGAAGAGAAGGACTTTCCCAGAAGACAGTTTCCCTGAATAACGAAGATTGTGCAAAATTCGTTATATCAAAAGAGTACAATGAACAGAGGAGTCCATGCAACCATGTAACACACACAAAAATCATTCTATATATTAAGAGTGAACACATTTTCCAAGTGCTGATCCTTATGTAGCCAAAACAGCAACATCTACACACAAGAGATTCTATCGGCAAGCTTAGGTTTTCAGAAGTACAAAGGCGTTCAGGAAAAAATGTAAATAGGAGGGGGGCAAGGGCAAAACAGCCGAGTGAGGGCTGAGTATGCTCAGTAGCCTGCTACAAAACACCAAGATTTTGGTGGTGGGGTGGATGGAAAGCAGTGGGAGCATGCTGCTGGCTGGCTGCCTGGAACTCTGAACAAAAACCCTCCATACTGCCATATTTGTTGCAGGTCCCCACCTGCTCCCTATATTAGTAATATAGGGTGTTCACATGTGGACATCATGAAAGCCTAAATGGCGACTATGATATCTATCGCCCCCTCTATGAATTAGGAGGTTCTCCAATATTAATAAGTACTTATACCCAAGGGGCTGCTCAGGTAGTATCACTGCTACCACCCCCTGTTTGCCATATTCCCCTAAATCCAGACACAGTAAGCAGGGTTGAAGATAAGGCCCTGTGGGGAAGGTCTGTGAAGAAGGAATTTCTAAAATCACACCCACTGAATATTCAAAATGGGGCTTATTTATTCATAGACAAAAAGGCAAGGTTTACAGATGGAAAACATACAGAACTTATGCTCAAGAGAAACAAAAGAAACAAACTGGCTAGGTACACTAATCCTGGGGTGATTTACTATATACGTGTGTGACACTGACAGGCTTAGATTGAATTCACCATCTTCTTTCTCTCAGGTTAGCCTTAACTGACAAGTTCCAACAGCCAGTCCCAACTGCCAGTCAGGCTGTGCTCCTTCACGCTCCCAACCCTGAGTCTTTCAAGGAAGAGGGACCTCCCTCTTAACAGACAGCTCTCTTCAGGCACAGCTACCAAACCTGTCCAAACATTTTGTTACGGGGCAGAACAGGGTAGAAGTGGATCTTGAACAAATATAGAGCCCCCTACCCTTGCAAAAATACATCCAGGATTAGAATAACCCCCTCCACCTCCTACCCAGTCCCGAAATCTCATGTAGCAGAGAATGAAGGTTGCATATCCACGCTACCCTCTAAGGTGGCCATGTATCCTCTTTTACAGAGGACAGTCCTCCATTTGAAGGGCTCTCTAGTTCAATTCCACTTTAAACCTAAAGAGCCATAAGAACAGTTGCCCTTCAATACCTGGACAGGTCACCTGATCACAGCGTTCTCCACTATGCTGAGATGTACTATAATTCTATTCAAATTATAATTATTTCTAAATTAACATCTATACATATAAATTAGCATATGTACATTTTTATGCAAATTTGTGTCCTCCTTTGTCCTCTTTTTCAGTGATGCATTTCTTCTTTTGGGGAAATTCATAAGTGGCCAGCCTACTGCCAGGGAAGCCTAAGAGCAGAAAGGAGTATATAGGCATGGGCGTTAGACAGGCAAAAGGGAAGCAAGTGGCTGGGGAATGCTGGGAGTTATAGGACTTTTGTCTGTCTAAACATCCATAGGACTGCGCACTTAAGCTATGAACAGGATAGCCTCTTTACAACTTAAAAGTTCACAGGGAGAGCAGGAACACTGGAGGATGCTCTTCTTCTACAACTAAGCCCAAATCTCTGCATTTCAGAATTTTTCATGAGTCCCAGCTTGTCTTTTCTATTCATAAAGTAACATAGGAACTTGAGAACATGCAATAAGACCCTGTATTCAAAAGACCAATAATAAACTAAAAGATGACACATTCTGACCCCAGATGTTTTGACACTAGCCCCCACTAATGCTAAAACTTAAAAATAAAAAAATTGCTGCATCATTCAGACACCAATTCCTGCCTTCATCTATTCCCTCCAGCCCCATAGTGCCACCTGAATCAGGCTGCTTCAGTTTGCTGCAAGGCAGGGCCAGCCCTGGATATGATGAAAGGCTTGAATCCAGTCCAGGAAGCAACATGGTTGCAGCATTCAATTGACTGAGGGCCAAACAAGATGTGAACACTTCACTTGCAATCACATCGATAAAATAAAAATTAATAGCCGGTACACTCCCACCGGCATTTTCCTCAGAACCATATCACACAGGGCAGGGAAGATTTATCCTTTCCTCCCACACTGTGGTCACTTCAAAAATACACACACATGCGTGCATGCTCACACCAGTGGGTGCAATTAGCTCTGACTGAGGGGGAGCCTCCATTGGCCCTAATGGAGCCTGGCCTATCTCACAATAGTTGGGAAGAGGGAAACAGGATAACCCCATGTATACCACCTTCTTGTATGATCTTCTTGGACAAGGAGCACAAAGCAAATGTAATGATAAATAAATACTATATCCATTTTTAAGAGCCTGATGCAAATGAAAACAGTTACTATCTTAGGGGTAAAAATACATTAGATTCACTAGAAGCAAGGCATAGGCATTCTCTTACAATTCATACATTTCTAACCAAGGAATAAATGTTGGCGTTGTGACAGAAACTAGCACCCCAAACCTATCTATCTATCTATCTATCTATCTATCTATCTATCTATCTATCTATCTATCTATCTATCTATTTCATTTCTATACTGCCCAATAGCCGAAGCTCTCTAGAACTATGTATAGCAGTTATAGGCGCAGAGATGTAGTAAAGGGTGCCATTTTGGTGGGTGCCTCAGCAAGGTTTTCCCATTGTGCAGCATGTAAAAAGACTGCCTTCTTTTGTTCTGTGTACTCACACCACACCTACAGTCATGAAACAAAACTGAGCACAAAAATGGTTTCTAACCGCTCATTGGCACATATATGTCATATTTGTTTGCTTAGCTGTAAGTATATGGCTCCGTGGTAGCTGGAATGCACATATATTATCCATTTAAAATATTTGTACCCTGCTTCTCTGGCATTCAAAGCAGCTTACAACAACAAAACTATCACACAATTAAAATCACCAGTCATTAAAACAATATTTAAAATGGCAATTTAAAATCTACTGTCTAGCTATAAAGAGTAGAAGTATAGGGCAGCATATAGTTGGCCCTACCTGTACAATGCTACCACACACAATAGATCATGTAAAAATTGAGGTTCGCAGTTCACTCCCCTTACAGATAGGTACAGGGGCTCAACACTTGCTGACCCAGCCACACCAGTTGGAAGCCCTGACTCCTAGATGAGGACTGACTGCAATTATTCAGTAGTGAGCGAAAGGCACACTATACACCTTCAAAAGGAGTTTTCTTTTTTTTCTTTTTATTATTTTCATGTTCTGCTGTGTCTTGGCCTGGAAAACCAGTTCTGGTCTGAAGCCTGCCTCAAACTAAGAGTTATTTGAGCATGTGTCTTTCCATTTTACCTCAGTTGTAAGTGGCTCTTTTAAAAACATAATAATCTATTTTCAGAAAGACAACATTCCACTGTCTAGCCACTTACTTGTACAGCAAAACTGTACAACAAAACAAACATTTCCCTGAATTCATAGATACTGGCATTGTAATATAATTAACCATTAGTGCAAAGCCAAAAGATAACAATTTAATTATTTTACTTGTTGTAAAACAACAGCAATAGAACATATTTTTAAAGAACACATAGAACTAGTCTTGTTCCAATTTTAAGAAAATAAAAACAAAAATATTGAGGTATAAATGTTAAAGGTAGGTGTATAACATTGCTAACACATTAGCCCTAACTCAGAGGCTTCAGTGCACATGCAAAGGCTCCAGCATTCAGAGAGACCTCCCAGATGAGCAGAGGGTACCTACCTCACCACATCAGATAGTTGTGTGCAAAGAACTTTGGTGGAATTTAGGATTAGGGTGATTAGACATCAGTTAAGTGCCACTGAAATTAATGGGACTGCATTGTAAATAATTAGAAATGGGGCAAACGACCCAAGATTACCACTCCAATGGTAAACACACTTACTTAGACTCTAAGGGCCAAAACAGACATTACTTTAAACCTGTGTCTAGCAGCTGCATCTTTTTTTTTCTTTTTTTCATTTTTACTCTAGGGTAGCTGGGGGGGGCGCAATTCTGAATCAGGATCCTAGTTTGGGGCTAGGGAGGCTTTAAAGATCTGTATCGGAGGCTGGTGGCCTCAATTTCAGTGGGGCTGTGAATCCATTCTGAGTTTCAGTCAGAACCAGCCATAACTCTATAGGAGCTATCCAAGGTGCTGAACCCATTTTGGAAATAGGGTTCAGCATCTTAGATAGCTCCTTTAGAGTTGGGGCGCTAATCTTGTGTTGTTTGTGCCCTATTTGGGTTGGAAGGAAAAGTCATTATCCAAATCCACTTTTCCAAAGAACAGTTACCCACTGATTCTGGCTGATTTTGTAAACATTATCTTTTTTTCATATACATTTAAACATACAGATAAAAAAATAACATGCCACATATTTAAAAGGAAAAAATGTGAGAGAGAACTATCCAGAGGAAAATATGACAAAAGAAAGGGGCAAGATGGCAGGAGATCCTTGACCAGATTTCCTGCAAAGGCGGGGTGGGGGGGAGGAAATACAGATCAGGACCACAGTATTAGGAGAGAGTTGGTTTAACCCTTTCTGCTGTGTTGTTTTCCTTAACCAAATCACCCCCTAGGTGCTGCTATTTTCCCAGACAGAGCTCAAAAAAAGGTGCAGGGGAAGGGTTAAGCCCCCCTCCCCAGCAGCACAGTCTCAATCCACGGGAGGGGGTGGGGGACAGCTGTGTTTAGTCTTTCAAAAAAACCTATCACATCTAATTTCAGCCTCAGTTAGGGCCAAACTAGATGTTACATTGGACATGCACAAATAGCTCTCTAGCTGCTTTGAACTTTTGCAAACAACAGCTCTGTGTGTGTGTGTGTGTGTGTGTGTGTGAGGGAGGGAGGGGGATTCTGATTGAGACCTGCCATGGGAGAGGGAGGGTTTAATCCTTTTCCCCTCCACTATTTTCTCCATTAAAATTGCTGCCACCTCTTTCTAGGGGCAATTTGCCCTATTAGGAAAAACATGTTTTCCTAAAAAGACTAATAGCCTTGGGGGGGGGGGGATTTTCATCAGCAATAGGGCAGAGGAGAAGGGTTAAATTATCCCTCCCCACATGCTACACTACCAATCTTGATTGCCAACACCCTGCTGCTGCTGTTTGCAGAAGTTTATATTTATAACATGCCCAAATAGGCTTCAGTTTAAAGAGACCGGAGAGCTATTTTCATGGCCATGTCTAGTTTGGCCTTTAGTTTGATGAGAAGGACAGTTCTGAAATTTTCATCCAAAAGGTATTGACAAGATAGCCATAATAAATATCTTTAAGCATGTGCTTAAATCTCTCCTACTGAAATCAGAAGTGCTTAATCTTTACTGGACCATGCCCAACATCCATAAAATACATGCATATATTAAAGAAACTGAAATCTGCATCTAATAATGTTTTGCTGTATGACCAAATAGGCTCATTATTACTGTTATCTTTTTATTGCCATGTAGGAAAAATGGACAAAAAATTGCTAAATAGTCCTTGCAATACAGCCATGTTATTTTAAATTGAATCCATATGTATGAATCTTAAATGAATCCATTTTATTGTAACTTGCCCTGAAAGCTTTTAAATATAGGGTGATAAATAAATCTGAAAAATAAATACATTGAATTGAATAAGTGTTGGAAAATAATTATTTCAATAGGACTCACTTTCATGTATTGCATGTAAGATCAGAATGCTTATGTAAGTAATTACGAAAAATGCAAAATTACGGACCTATAGCTATATTTCTTGGGGTAACTCCAGGAAGCTATATAAAACACTACAGAAATATTCAGGGAGATGCATCCTGAAGTAGCTACCTTCCATGCTAAGGTATAAGAATTTGTCTTGTTATTAAAGATTTTAAAATAGATATAGATAAACAAAACAAACTGCAAAGCTGTGGAGAATGGACCTTTCATATTGTATAGATCTCATGGAGTGGCTGGTACACAGTATGAGGAAGGTATCAAACTCTCCTGCTCCAATTTAGCAGAGTTTCTATTCTATGGGTACAAATGCTTCAGATGGTTTTAAATGCAATGGATATGATCTTAAATGCTAACAGTTATACTATCGCAAAGCTTTAGAATAGGATTTCACAGGGTTGTTGATATTTCATGTTACTTTAGATTCCAGTTTAGAACATGCATACTCATCTGTGGAATGTTATTCTTCAGACCCAACAAAAATTAATAGCTCCACTGCCAGACTCCAGTTGCAGTGCTTACAGTATGTCAACAGCAATGTGAAAAATAGCAGAGGATACAGAATTGCACTTCATGACTGAATTTAGTCACCTGTAAAGTGTATTGCTGGAATCATGTGCCACATGTTTGTATTGTGTGAGTCAAAATAGGGATGTCAAGGTTCTTAATCCTTCACAAAAAATGGGGGGGGGGGCGGTGTAGCAGAAGGGTATCCCAGAAAATCACTGCAGTTGATTTTCCACACCTGGAGAAGTGTGGGGACACACTTGGGAAAGTTACACAGAAAACTAAAATGCTAAAGAAAAAGAATAGATGCACAGCTTGTAACTTACCTTTTCCGAAGATGGTGAAAGCAGATTTTACAGAAGAATTCACACGCAACTGAAGTAGGATACTCTCCTCCTAGTACTTTGCTCTCACAGCTCCGAAATGCAAGAGCTTCTCTCCTTACAATCCAGCCAATTGCCGATCCCTGTCTGCTGCCTCATTTATAGAATGCCAGCTCCTTTGTCTGGCGCGTGTCACCACTAGTGCTAGCGATCCAGGGAGCTTATTTGGCATCTCCTGGGAGATTCTTTTCATGCTCCATCTTCTTCCCTGCTAAAATCCTAGCCCGTGGTAGAATAGGTGGAAATGGAAGCTATAAGCTTTGTTCTGAAACACAAGTGTAACTGTAGATCCACAGCTCCTAGAAGAAAACCCAGAAAGGCTGTTTTTGCAAAAGGCCAAAGCCTAATGAATGCAGCAAGGTTTAATACAAGCCAGGCTTAGTTTGGGTTTTGACTCTGGAATCTCGAGAGGCTCAACCCTGGAACTGGTTTTCAAGTGTCAAGGCACAGCCACATGTAGTAAGAACAACAAAGGAAGCACTTCTGAGTATGTGCAGAGTGCTCCTCACCACTAGGCAATTACAACCCATCTTCATACACTTGGGATGGGGGACAGGGGTGGGGAGAGCTTTTAGATCAGTAGGTGTAGCTTTTAAGCAAGCTTGAAAACTGGCACCACTCTTTTTAGAAATTAAATTATTTGTGGAAATTGCCAGTGAAAAATGCCATGTGAAAAATGGATTTCTGTGGACATGATTGAGATACCTAATACACAGAACAGGGTTTTTATAATCCCAGTGTTGCAACACACATACATACAGTAAAATGTTTCACATATTCACATGTACAACTACGAACAGGGGAGGCAGGGCAGGGACTGTAGCTCCGAAAGAGTACATGCCATGTGTGCAGAAAGTCACCAAGTTAAATCCCTGGCATCTCCATATAAAGGGATTTCTGGACTGGTTATAGCCTCTGTCCAAAATCCTCAGGAATTACTGCCAGCCTGTGTAGACGGTAATTGATGATGGCATGATGCTTGACTCACAGCTATAGTGGCCAGCTGAAAAGTTGACACCCTGCGTGATACTCAGCATCTTTAGTAACTGTCAACATACCTTCCCTTTAATGTACTTTTTTGCAGACCAGACCTGCACAACATGGTCCACCAAGCTGAACAGAGCCCACTGGCCATCTATTGTGGCCCTGCAGATGATTGGCAGCCTCCCTGATTTTGCAGTCCCAGAAAGGATTTACTGAGCCTTTGAAAAGCCACAGGACAGAGCAGGTGAGCTGTCAGAGTGGCCATGTGTTCTCTTTTACAGAAGAGAGTCTTCTGTTTGAAGGGCTGCCAGTGGACTGTCCTCTGTTTGAAAGAGTCCACTGTTTGACCGCTGTCCATCAACAGCCAGCACCTGGACATCAGGCTGAACACGCAGGCACATAGGTCACCTGGTCACAGTCCTATTCCTCACACTATGGTGAGATGTACTGTATTTCTATTTAAATAACAGTAATTATTATTTCTAAATTTGCATCTATAGCTATAAATTAGTATATGCAAATGTCATACAATTCGCTCTCCTCTTTTTTGGTGATGCATTTCCTCTTTTTTGTCAATTCATAAGTGGCCAGCCTAGATTGACTTGATGAGTCACAAGTTGTGCAGGCCTGTCATATGGTACAAACACACAGCTTCCTCAACTTAATTTCATATGATCTATTTTCCAAACGTTCTTGTCTTCCTCATAGTTCTCCTTACAATTTTTTCCGACTTGTCAACAGCCCAGACAATCTCAGATTTCCAAACTCAAAAGACACACAATCCTTTGGGAAGCTGGATACATTAAGAGGTATGTTTTTAAGCATACAGCTGAATCCTACTAGCTTCAAGAGAGTGGTAAGCATGAGGTTGCAGAAATATGAGGATTGCATCAGTGGACAACAGAAACCAGCAGGAAATATCCAAAGGTTTACTTTTATTCTGACAACTGACACAAGGCTTTTCAAGCTTCTTCAGCACTCTTTTTAAAGGGATCTTCCTTTTGCAACTCCTTCAAAAGAGAATAGGTTTAATTCTAGAAAGAAAGAAAGAAAGAAAGAAAGAAAGAAAGAAAGAAAGAAAGAACCTACACTTCTCTGAACTAGTTACAAAAGGAAGATACCCATGAAGAAGAACTAAAGAAGCTCAAACCACATTGCCAGTGTGAGAGCTAGTGAGAGCCAGTGTAGGGTAGTGGTGAGAGTGACGGACTGGGAACCGGGAGATCCGGGTTCTAGTCCCCACTCGGCCATGGAAGCTCACTGGGTGACTTTGGGCCAGTCACAGACTCTCAGCCCAGCCTACCTCACAGGGTTGTTGTTGTGATGATACAACAGAGAGGAGGAGGATAATGTAAGCCGCCTTGGGTTACTTGCAAGAGGAAAAAAGGCGGGATATAAATGCAATAATAAATTGCCCTGGTTTGCGCATAATGCTAATCCATGGTTTATTTAATTTAAGGTTTGTTGCACTAACCAGGGTTTGTTTGGCAGATGATTAAACAAACCATGGTTGGTTTTCTCAGTCGCTGTATCCCAAATGCCTTTGCAGCACTGTAGCAGCGGCATGTAGAATGGCTGGGGTTTTTTACCGCTGTTGCCTGCCACCTCTGTAGCCTGGTGAAACAACTCATGAACAACCCACAGTTCTGAGTTCACACCCATGGCTTAAATGACCAACAGTTCACAACCCAATAATAAATCATGGGCTGTCTTTCTGGGTTGTTTGTGGATTACAAACCATGGTTTGTTAGCGCAGCCGCATTCACACATCACGAATTCAACAACCTATACCATGGGTTAGCGTTATGTGCAAACTAGGCACTGGGGCTTTTCACATGATTCGACAGGCCACCCTGGGTTATTTAACCTATTGTGAGGCTGCAGTGCATGTAGCTGCTATTTTGAATATTCACCCCCCACTCATGGGTTGTCACATAATGCAAATCCAGCAAGCATGGGTTATGCGACATGACAATCCCCAAGTTGCATATTCAGTCTGGTGCCCCCATGTGCCCCAGCTCGTCCAAACCGGATCATTAAGTCTGTTCGGATCATTAAGTCAGTTCCAAGAATTAAGTCAGTTTCAATAATAAAAGTAAGCTTTTATTGCACCTGTGGATATTTCTCCCTAGTGTGTGCTTGGGGCTTCAGTAACAATCTGCCCACAAATAGCCAAGGAAAAAATCACCCACCTAGACTAATTAGAGCAATTCAATACTAGAAGATTTTAACAGTCTTGTTTTATTTTAACACTGCCCAAAATATCAACACTAAAAATTTAAGTGGCTTGGCCACACATTCTTGTGATTACAAGTTCCTTCTCCTGCAGGACTAAATTGGAGGCTGGTCCCTTTCTCATGGTAAATTAAAGCAGCAGCCCTACCCTCTGAAAGCTGTGTCAACTGCTTCATTTAGCACAAGTGTTATGTTAACTAAATCCCCCACTACCCCATTTGAAAGGGGCCTTTGGCCTCACAGAAATCTCATTTCCATATAATTTACATTGGAAAGTTGCCAAAAGCACCTCCACTGTGTAACCTCCTCCAGGTCATTATTTACTCACAGCCTGCAGCAGAGAGATATTCTAGCCAAGAATATCTAATACAGGAGAGAGGGTTTTGCTCTGTGGGTTTTATACAGGGAGGACAAGAGAGAGACAAGGCTATTGACATCTTTTAGGATGTAGCAAAACTCTGAAAAAGCCAATCCATTTCATCTCCTGATGCCCAGCTAAAATAAAAGGGTTGGATTTTTGCGGAAACAAATGAAATCAATTAAAATCACATAAAATAAACTAAGAGACTCTCAAAAGATTTTTGACTATTTAAAAACATTTCAGCTTCTGGGCTCACTTACCTGAGAGTAAGTGGCACTTACATCTGAGTAGACAATGCATAGGACTGTGCTGTTCGTCTTATGATGGAATTTTAGATTTCTCAGCCATTTTGTAGCCTTGCTACAGTGTACTGTAGTGGGTAAGAAATTGATATGTGAACCCAAAAGACTCCAGTTCAGATTTTGCCTCCACCCTGAACACTAGGTGGCCTTAAACTAGCCACTATCTTTCAGGTCACCCCCTCCCCCCATACAATACTATCTGTCTTGATATATGCATATATTAGAAGGGTTACTGAGATAATGTACATGAGGCACACTGAACATTCAAAAAGTGCTATATAAATGCTATGTATTAGAAGCAATGATGTGCATTTGTTTACTTCTTTAAAAAAAATTATTTGTCACTTATTGACTTTTGATATTTAAACAATCTATAAAGAACACCCACATTCTTAATAACCTGATTTCAGTTTCCCCTTGTCTAGACCTTTGAAAACACCCAGTTCCTCCTTCCATTCTGCAGTGGCATACCCCATTGTGAGTGCTGTTAAGTAGATGTCAGCCTCAGCTCTACGATAGTGCAGCATGTCCTTGTTCACATGAACACATGACCTCTCGTGTATACACAAACACAGGACTAAGGGTACTTCCAGATGAGGCTTTTATTGTGCCATCACCGTGCCTCATTCACAGAAATTTACAGGCGGGGGTGGGGGATCGTCTTCCCCTTGGAGCCCTCCAATGTTGACCTACTACTTCTTCCATGTTTTTCTTTCCATGGAAAAACTGTTAAGTAAAGCCCTGTTCAGGCATTCACCTGAACGATGAAGGCTTAAGTGGGTAGAGAGTTGAGGATGTGCATGCTGGCTCCACCCCCTACATCTTTGGATGCACTGGCCCCACCCCCTTCAGTTCAGACCTTGCAGTGTTGAATTTTGTTGTTGTTGTTCAGTCCTTAAGTCGTGTCCGACTCTTCGTGACCCCATGGACCCTAGCACACCAGGCCTTCCTGTCCTCCGCTCTCTCCCAGAGTGTGCTTAAGTTCATATTCATTGCATCGGTGATGCTATCTAGCCATCTCATCCTCTGCCGTCCCCTTTTCCTTTTGCCTTCAATCTTTCCCAGCATCAGGGTCTTTTCCAGTGAGTTTTCTCTTCGCATTAGGTAGCCAAAATATTTGAGCTTCAGCTTCAGTATCTGTCCTTCCAATGAGCACTCAGGGTTGATTTCCTTTAGGATGGGCTGATTTGACCTCCTTGCAGTCCAGGGGACTCGTAATAGTCTTCTCCAGCACCACAGTTCGAAAGCATCAATTCTTCTGAGCTCAGCCTTCCTTACAGTCCAGCTCTCACAGCCATACGTTACTACTGGGAAAACCATAGCTTTGATTATACGAACCTTTGTCGGCAAGGTGATGTGTCTGCTTCCTACTATGCTGTCTGAAAAGGTTCTACTTGCATTCACTTGCAATTGCAGACCCTATCTTAACAGGGATCCCAATCACACAGAGAGTTCTACTCGTGTTTAAGCAAATGCGAGTAGAGCTCCTTTTCAGAACAACTGCTGACCAAACCCCAGGGCCCAGGGTTCAAAACAAAGGGTAAGTGGCTCAGAGGATGGGTCAGAATAAAGGGAACAATAGTTTGGCTCTGGAGAATGAAAAGAAAGCTCAGAGAGGTTTCTTGCCTCCTGCTGACTGGCATCTAGCTGGCTATACAGGACCATAGCAGTACAGGAGATAATTCACTACCAATATTCAAAATGAAAGGTATAATTAAAATCATAGGGGGTGGGAATGCTTCAGGACTGGGTCAAATTTCCTACCAAGGCTCTGGACTGGACAATTCAAAGGTACCTACGTGGGTTTGTCAGCTGAGTGGTGACATGGCAATCAAGTAGGCATTTGCATGTTTCTGTAGTTACAGGGAGCAACTCCCTTTAAGCTAATTAATAGAGAAAGCGGTACACAACTGGATCCTACCCTTCTGTGGCTGTCCAGAGCCTTATAAATGTTCTTGGCAGCATTCCATGCTGCTGCTTCCAGGACCCAAATGGATTCTTGAGCCAAGGTGGCAGGGTAATGCCAAAGAGATACATAGTGCACATTATATACACCCAGAGAGCCATCATGTCTGAGCCCCCGTGTAACAATAGCCCAAAATGGTGGATAAGGGGAAGGTTAGGGACCACATACACCCTCATAGCATACGGGTATAAAATAATTTCCTTGCTGTCTTCTTGACTGTGTCATCTCAGGCCTTTCTTGACTTAAATTAAGAAATTTATTACTAAAAGATTTCATTGCTGTTTTATTGAGTATACTCTATAATATAATACCATTTGTTGATGGTATTACTAATGGGTTGGATCCAACATATCACCCCTTCCATGAACACAACTCTCCTCCTGTGAATGAGAACTCCTTTAGTTCATGCAGTGAAAAGTTGGATCCAATCCACTGTTATTTCATAGTCCAGTGTAAGTCACTTCAGGAATCCTTTCTGAATTTAAAAGTGGGCTAGAAATGCTTAAACAAAAGATGTGATGTCACTGGTTTTTATGGCTATTTAAAGATTTAGATGAATTCACAGAGGACAGGCCTATCAATACATGTTAAATGGACCCTCCATATTCAGCAACACACCATCAATTGGATGCTAGAAACAGGGGCTATTTGCATAACACAACAGCCCACCTTGGGTTATTTAACCCACAGTGAGGCTGTGGCACATGCGGCTGCCATTTTGAATATGCAACCCCCTAGGATCGGTATCATGCCCTCTCGAAATGAGATTCCCTTGACTACTTAGCACCCATATATAGTTACTGTAGTGGGGCCACGGTGGCTTAGTGGTTAAGATGGTGAACTGCAGTCTGGAAGGTCGGCAGGGCAGCAGTTCGAGACCCGAGTGCCGCATGACGGAGTGAGCTCCTGTCTTCAGTCCCAGCTCCTGCCAACCTAGCAGTTCGAAAGCAAGAAATTGCAAGTAGATAAATAGGTACCGCTTTGGTGGGAAAGGTAACAGCGTTCCGTGCACCTTGGTGTTCAGTCATGCCAGCCACATGACCACGGAAGCGTCTTCGGACAGCGCTGGCTCTTCGGCTTAGAAATGGAGATGAGCACCACACCCTAGAGTCGGACACGACTGGTTGGGGACACCTTTACCTTTTCATAGTTACTGTAGGTCAGTAGATTAAATTAATTCTGGAACAATTCCTTCTATATAGCACACAAACCTATTACTGGGATATATATAGATATAGATATGGGGGGGGTGAGTGTATAATTATTATGTTGACACTTCTTTTGAGTTTATAAATGAACGTTAGGAGAATAAGTTTTAAGTTTGTTTCAGCAATGGCTAACACCTCTTACAACAAGAAATATAACCAATGGTAACATTTACTAAAATGAATAGGTGATACAGTTCACATCTGCCCTTCCGTCCTAGATGTGTGGGACTAGGCACTGGTTACTGAATGAGGAAAGAGCACGTCTACTGTTTCATAAGCTCAAGGCTAAGCCTGTAGCAATTCTGGCATTGAGAGCTGGCTCAAATTAAGCCCCCTCCAATGGTTTAACAGCACAGTGTGTGAACAGTAGGAGGTAACTAGGATCGGCATATGTTTGTAATTGCTATGAATTCTTCTTAATTTGGAAACTCTGTTCTTAATCAGAAGAAAGCTTATTATGAATTGACTTAGTGCAACTCCCGTGCCCCATACACTGTGAAATGCAGTCCCAATGTAGAACAGTAAATTTCTCATAAATGATAAATCACAGTTAATCTATTTGACACTTTAACAGATGTGCAATCTACATCACCATCAACCTCATATTATTTTGATGCAATGGTGCCAAGCAGGGAAAAATTTATTCTGTATTTAATTATTAAAATTGAAACCATGCAATTATATGGTTGCAACAGGAACCTTGATGCCCTACTCATTTCACTTTGCTTGCACAGTGAATGGGTGCACTGCCTTTCATTTGCCAGGTTAAAAAATGGCAACCCTAATGATTCCTATGGAAGCTAGAGGCTCCTGACCACTGTCAATGCTGTCCCAACATGTTTCAAAACTGGCAGTCCTCTACATACTGTGAAGAAATGCCCTGTATATAACTGTTATTGTTATGTAGCACTTATTGTCCTCTACAATAATGTATCTGAGTAGGCCTCAGGCCTTGTTTTGTTCCTGTCAAAGGCCTGTGTAGTAGATGCCTAGTGATATTCTGAAGGAGGGATGAGAGACAATCACTCTGAATATTGTTAGATGGAGCCTGGATCAGCTAAATTTTATTCTGATTGGGTGGATTCTAGCTAGGTGGAAAAGAGTGGTTGGGAAATTACAAGTGATAGGCATTTAGCCAGTCTGTGCAGATAGAGGGAGAAAGTCTGCTGGTTGGTATGTGGTTTAAAAGGAATAGGAGAAAGCTGAGAAGAAAGTGAATAACTAAGGCCTGAATGTTAAGCTATTCCTTCTCTGTGGGATAACCTTACATGGCTAGTGAAGATCAGGAGTAGGGCTGTGGTATGCCAAAAGACTGCCCTAAGATCTTGCCAGAAGAGGTTTATATGAGTGGGCAGTAAAAACCTGGATAAACTGTCAACAAGAGGAGTTTGGGGAGTCAGAGAAAGAGTGTACCCAAAAGCTGGATCTGGTTGTGAGTATATTTGGCTGGGGTGGGGGTTTAGGAAATTTGGCCTGAAGTAAAAGAAGTCCTTCCCCAGTAAATGCGGCCCTGGCCCCTTCGAGGACCCATTGTGACCTCTTTGCATCACATTTGGAGGACAAAATTGCTTGTCTCCCCAGCAAACTTGATGCTGTGGGTAGTGCAGTTGCAGTCAAGGTGTCTGACACCACCATCTGCCCAGTTTTGTGGGATCAGTTCCAGTTGTTGCGGTCAGATGATGTGGACAAGGTGCGTATAGCAATGTGACTGACCATGTGCCCTCTTGATCCCTGTCCCTCCTGACTAACAAAAGCTAGCCGAGAGGGTATGGCTGGGTGGGTCTAGGGAGTGATAAATGCTTCCCTACAGGAAGGGGTGGTCCCTGCTGTCCTTAACGAAGCAGCAGTGTGACCACTCCTGAAGAAGCCCACTCTGGACCCAATGGTATTAGACAACTACCGCCTTTTTAGGGAAGGTACTTGAGAGGGTTGCGGCACAGCAACTGCAGGCACCCTTGGAGGATACTGTTTTCTAGACACATTCCAGTCTGGGTTTTGACCTGGCTACAGGACTGAATCAGCCTTGGTTGCCCTGATGGATGACCTTTCTTATCGAGAAAGGTCCAGGTCGAGTGCAACCCTGTTAATTCTGCTCTATCTCTCATTGGCTTTTGATACCATCAACCATGGGTATCAGAGGCCCTGTGCTACAGTGGTTCTAGTCCTACTTACAGGGCTGATTTCAGGGAGTAACATTGGGTGACTTTTCCTCGGCTCCTTGGTAATTGAGCTATGGGGTCCTGCAGGGTACCATTTTCCCCCAATGTTGTTTAACATCTCTTTGAAGCCACTGGGAGTGGTCATTAGGGGATTTGGAGCTAAGTGCCATCAGTATGCTGATGACACACAGCTCTATCTCCCTGTGACATCTGAATCAGGAGAGGCTGTGCAAGTCCTGAATCAGTGCCTAGACTCAGTAATAGGCTGGATGAGGGCCAATAAACTGAACCTGAATACTGGCAGGGTGGGAGCCCAGTGGGTGAGTAGTTCCCAAGTCTGGGAGATAGGCTTATTGCCTGTTCTGGATGGGGTTGCACGCCCTCTGAAAGATCAGGTTCGTAGTGTGTTGGTACTCCTAGATCCATCATTGTCACTGGAGGCCCAAGTGGCCGTGGTGGCTCAGAGTACCTTTTACCAGCTTTGGCTGGTTTGCCAGCTACAGCCTCTCCTGGACAGGGATAGCTTGACCACGGTGGTACAGGCATTAGTAACCTCAAGTTTGGATTACCGCAATGCACTCTATGCGGGGCTGCCCTTAAGGCTGGTCCGGAAGCTGGAGCTAGTGCAGAATGAAGCAGCTCAGCTGTTGTCAGGAGCTGCCCCTTTTCAGTGTGCAACTCCTTTGCTGAGGAAACTGCACTGGCTGCCTATTCACTACCAGGCCAGGTTTGAGGTATTATTACTAGTATACAAAACCCTAAACAACTTGGGACCAGGATACCTGAGAGAGCGCCTCCTTCCTCACCAACCTGCCCGGTCACTAGGTCATCAGAGGGGATGTTCCTGGTGGACCCATGGCCCAGCTGGAGGCCACCAGGAAAAGAGCCTTCAGTGTGGTGGCCCCCTCCCTGTGGAACTCCCTGCCTTTGGAGGTCAGGCAAGCACCAACGTTGTGTTCCTTCTGGCATCTCCTGAAGACATTGTTATTTCAGGAAGCCTTCCTTGAGTGACCAGCCACAGTTTATTAAATCGGGTCTTATCAGAACTTGTTTCTTTTAAATAAAATGTTTAAAATGTTTTAACATGGTGTTTTATTCTTTTATTCTTGCTGTTCACTGCTCCAAAATCTTTTGATGTGGAGAATTTATACACAATGTATATTGTATATAAATAAAATAAATAAGATAAATTAGAGGCTTATAGCAGCAACAGTGCCTCTTGTGTTCTTAACCGTTGTCACTAAGCAGTTTTGTGAAAACCCCAAAGTAACTGCTCTTATATACAAAATATCCCTTTAATAAATTACTTGTTTAACAGTTCATCTTGCCTCTAGTGTTGGCACCCATCTTACGCCTAAGTCTCTTATACCAGCTACTAGGAGATTTTAAAGTATTCTAAGAGAATTGGTGGCAGTTGAAAAGGGTCAGTTTGTAGAACTCTGAGTTATAGTGGCAGAAAAATGGGCTAACTCCCTGAAAAATAAGCATTTACTATAAATAAGAAACCCCAGTGAGACTGCCCAGTGGAGGAGCAGTTTCCCCACAGGTGGTAGCAGTGCTGGGGGGGGGGGGAAATCCCCCATACATACTTACTCAGGAGTGATTACCAATCGATTTGTTGTAGTTTACTTCTGAGTAAACATGCACAGGATGAAGACATGGTGTATATCATAATTGTTAACACTCTTGTCTAGGGTTAACCCCAACAGTGCCAAGTTAAGAGCTGATCATTAAAAGGAGAGCAGAAATATCAGAGCATAAACAGCCCAGTCTGCATGGTTGTCCTGCAAAAAAAGGAAAAAAGAAGGCTCCATGTGGAAAACCACTAGAATGGTTTGCTCCATATCACCCCCTGCTTCTCCAGAAACAAACACAAGGTCTAGTGCATGACCAGCTACATGGGTGGGCCCAGTTAGAACAGGGTACAGCTCCCAAGAAGCCATTGTCTCCATGAAGTCTCGAGGTGCTCCCGTGAGGAAGGCCTCTGAATGTACATTGAAGTCCCCCAACACCAATAAGTTAGGGGACTGCACCCGCACATCAGAGACCATGTCAAGCACCTCGGCCAGGGAGTCAGTCATGCAGCGGGGTGGACGGTACACGAGCAGAATCCCCAGACTGCCCTTCGGGCCCAACCTCCAGTACATGCACTCAGCAACCTTGGTCTCCCGGAGAGGGGGTCTGGTGAAGACCAAGGACCCAGGGATGTTGAATCTTAGGCCATGCTCCCCCTGCCCCGATTGCCAATTGTTTGGCGGTTTCCTGGCTTTCGCACAGTTCTCCCCTCCCCCATTCTAAAAGGCTGAAATGCCTCTCCTAAATCTTAGTTATTGGCAGTAAGACTTTTAAGCTAAAATATGCTGGTATTGGGGGGGGCACCCCTTTTGCATTTGTGCCCGCCATCTTTTGCCTTCAGCCCCACCCACCACTGGAATGTGGCTCCTGAGAGTTTCTCCAAAATTGAATTTGGCCCTTAGACTGAAAGAAGTTCCCCTGTACTTTATCAAAACTCTTGTCCAAAGGGGTCAGGGATCCTTGAACTGGCTTTGATAGCTTGAATTCCAGAACCTAGAGCAACCTTCCCCAATGTGGTGCCGTCCAGATGGTTTGGACTTTGACTCCCACCATCTCTCACCATTGGCTATGCTAGCTGGAGCTGATGAGAGTTGTAGTCCAAAACATCTGAAAGGCACCAGGTTGAGGAAGTCTGCCCCAGAGGAAGGCCCTGATGCCAACCTACGCTTCATAAATAAGTTTGCACTCAATTATAACAACCAATTTATAAAGTTATGCTATTTCTGGATTACACCAAAGAAGTTGCTGATAAAAGAAGGCAATTTAGCAAGGCGAAAAATCTGGCAAAACAAATGAACTTACAATATCACTTAAAATATCCTGCTACATTTCCATTTTTTTCTGAAGGCCAGATGAAGTTTCTAAATCATGAAATGGCGGAGGCGTGGCTAAATGGAAAATCGTGTGAGACTTCTGTTCCAGCCCCATGAACTGGAATCTACAAACATGTTTTGTTAACTGGCTATGTTTAGTCTGTAAGATTCAGGCTAGGCTAGGGATAAAGGCTCATATATATATATACGTCCTTTTTTTTCTTCTCTCTTTTTTTCTTTTTCTCTCTTTTCTTTAAATCCTTTCTTTTTAAAATACTGTACTTAAATTTACTGTTTGAAGGTGTATAGAAATGTGCACACTCATTTATATATCTAGTACAAAATACATTAGTGATTGTTGTAAGGTTGCTTTTAAGCTTTATTATTATATAACATTATAACATTTATTAGTGATTTGTTATTATTTATCTTTTTTAATCTCCTTCCTTTTTATTACTATTATTATCATTATTATGACATTGGTTAGTAAGATTTTTGGCTGGTTAAATTGTTAAGCTTTACTATTATACGTATGTTAGTTGAAGGGCAATATATGGTTACTGGAAATGAATTGTAGGCCTGCTTCCTTGCTATAAGATTGATGATATTGAAATGTAAGATTGATTATTTATGCTGTATTGAATTGTAATATTGCCAATGTTATAGGTATAATTTTTAAGTAGAATGGGATTTGAAGTTTCTGTGTAATGGAGTTTAAATTTAATCCTTTTAAATAACTTTTTTTTTCATGCTTCCTTCTTCCTTCTCCTTCTTCTGTTTTCTTTCTTTTTCTTTTTCTCTTTTTCTCTTTTGTTAATACTGTGTCCTCCTAAACTGTATTGTTGGGAAATTGTAGTTACTGATTAGGTTGTTGGTACTGTTTATTTCATTTATAAAGATAAAAAATAGAATAAAAAGTATTTTAAAAAATTATAACAACCAATCATATCCATCAGGGTTTGAACAAAGACTATAGGTGATTAACTACACCCCTTTTCCTCACTAGTCTTCCCTACCATGCCTCGTAATCCTACACGTTTTCTTCAGGAGTTATGAGTCCCACTGTGTTCCATGAGTTATGTCTGCATAGGATTGCAGTCTTGTTCTTTCTTCTGTATTATTATTTTTCTCTTTTGCACATTTTCAGATGATAACATGGGTTTCTCTCTTGTGGGTTGTCATGGTGGGTTAGTTTGTGATGAGGAAGGATCAGCGATCATTCAGATACATCCCCAATTAATCCCTACCCCACACCGTAATTATCTCCTGTGTGTGTGGAACATACAAAAAGTTCATGTCACAATAAGCAAGTTGGTCCTGATACAAACACCCAGCTGGTGACCAGGTCCAGCCCTACCATTAGGTAGGATGAGGTAGCTTAATTCAGGTGCCAGATTTTGGGGTACCATTCAAATGGCCACAAACTGACAGTTAATACTGTCATGAGAAGCCACGATTTGTCTCAGGCAAAAAAATTATAATAGTAATCTTCATCCATGCCTGGCAGGATAGTAGAGGAGCAGGCACGTGCCCCTCCCATATACAAACCATATGACACACATGCTCCACATTGAGGCCTTTACATATGGCTGCCTGATTTCCACAGCTCTTTGCCCTCAGAAAAAACGGGGAAAGAAAGTGCATAGGAGCATCCAAGTGAAGCCCCTGCATCACATATAACTTTATGTGAGTGGTGGAAGGAAGGCGAGGGTCAGACCAGTCCCCACCTGGTTAAATATCTGAACCAGGCCTAAGTCTCTAGGATATCAGCACTTCTTGCCTTTAAACTTGGCCAGGCTGTTATTGTGGCATCCTCAAGGATAATCCAAACATATCAATTAAAGGTACACGCAAAGCAGTCTGACTCCAATGGCCACGGTCCCTTCCTCTTGGCTTTGGTTACCCCACCCCACCCCAAACTTCTTGAAGGGCTTGGCAGCAGTGCAGGTGCAGTCTCTCTCCTACATGGTGAGAGCTATGAATAGTAAAGATTTTTAGCTCAAGCACACTGAGGCTGTTTAGCAGCCATTGGATAATCCCCAGTTAATCAGATTATGCAAATTCTTCCTTCAGCCCCCTCACCCTTATTCCCCACTCTCTAAAATGAGAAATTTAGCCACGCTCTCTCCAAGAAACACTGAAATGGCATGAAGATACATCTGTGCTTACTTCCTGCTTGCTCACTCTTGCAAAGATATCATCCTGTTTTATATTTTTTAATTTGTGCAGCTCTAAAGCTCACATACTGCAGGGCTGGTCCAAGTAACAATGGACAATTATAGTGTCCTTATGAATTCTGATCTGCTACAGAGAGGCAGCAGTACCCAATATACAGAAGGATCAGCAACTGGAAGACTCAATCCAGCCGCATGCTTTGTGCTAGAATTGTAAAGCAAGAGACAAAAAGAGGGACGTGGGGGAAGCACTGGACAAGCAAGCCACGTGGGGAAGGGGAGCTTGGCTCATCATTCTCCACTCATTTCTCAAAGTGGTTCTCAGGCAAAACTAGCTCCTAACAAGGATATAGAGACACCAACATGAAGATGTTAAACCGCAAGGGGATATTTTATTCAGCTTTGTCATAGAGAGCCTCACAAACTGCATAAGAAGAAAAACTGTTCATACTTCATGATTAATAAAAGGAAGAGATGCAGAGCCGGCCCAAGGCATTCTATGGACTGAGGTGAAAAACAAGATAGCTCCCTTTCCCATTTTGTGTACAGAAGGCCAACATTGATAATGGGAAATTGTCCTCCACTGCCCTGCAAACTTGTGCAAAGCAGGCCACATGGTGCACAGCTCCTCCAACTCCTTGCTGCCACCTTCCAGCATCTGCTGGCTGAGGCAACTGCCTCAGTCTGCCTTCAGGCCAGCCCTGAAGATTTGGACAGTGTTCAAACTAAAGAAGGCCATGTGAACTGTCTGCTTTTCGACTGGGAAAAGAGGACAACATCAGGATTGTAAGATTGCCATGTTACATCTTGGAGATTGTCCCTGTACTTTTTAATTAGTTGCTTCCTGAGATCCGCCAGCCACAGCCTCTTCCCCACCCACCAGTCCTTCCTTCTGCTTCATTCCCCTCCTGCCATATAGCATACCTGTTTGCTACAACAGATGGAGGTGGGCCAGAGAGGGAGAGATGGAGGAGATGCAGCTCCTTAGGCTTCTGATTCAGTAGCTAAATGGTGCAAGGGGAATCTCCAGGTTATCATCTGACAACCCAGATCCAACAATTCTAATCAAAATGGAATTGCGGACTCCAGACCATAGCAAAACCATAGATTTTTGCCTGGAAGATGACTCGGCAAGGCCTGAAGAGGTAAAAAATTATCCAAAACAGTTGTTTAAAGCACACCTGCAATATCTGTGTATGAACCTACAAGGCAATTTATCAAAACATGTTTGCATGTGCCAAAGGGGCAGTTTATTTTTCTTATTGTTTTGCGCACAGGTGTACCTTTTTCTTTGCACATGAAAATAGCCTTTGACATTCCAGAAATGAATGTGGGGGGTGCAGCAGCTGCATTTGTTAATCCCGAGGGTAAGAACCCTCTTCTTTCTCTTGCTAAGGGGAATCTCAGAATGTGTCATGTCCCAGATAAAGAGAAGACAATTCTACTTGTTCAGATTAAGGTTTACTTTTTAGGATTAGTCAATTTACAGTTTTTACTTGGATTGATAAAAGAACAGGTTTCCCAGCATTTAACATCTGAGCTTTTCAAAATTCCTCCCTTCCAGCCATCCTTTTTCACATTGACTGTTATGTTGAGGAATCAATCCACCTTACAGAACATTCTGGGATATGTTCTAACACACAGTTCATGCAGGCACTAGCAAGATCTGATAGAGATTCAGGTCCACTGTCACCCATGCAAAAAGTGGGTGATCTTATTCTATGAAAGAAGATTTGAACACTTTCAGCACTCTCCCTACAACCACACATTTCAGTGGAAACGTGGTGGTGGGCAAGGTGGGTTTCAATAGAAACTTGCCTGCCATTATACTTTTGATCCTGATGAGGAATCTCAGAAAAGCTTCCATGGAATCCCAGTGTTCCAAATCAGTCTGAAGACTGATTTAGGTAACCTTCAGATTGATGCAAGAATAAGGCTCTCTTCACACCTGAGTTTTTTAGCAGGAGCATTCTTCTTTAATCACTGGTTTTCACAGGAGCTTTAGATGACACCACTGCTCTCCTGCTACTATCTCACAACTTCCACTACCTCTTCCTGTGTTATCTGAGAATGGGGAAAACCCAGCATTTTCTGTGCCTGCAACTGAAATCGCCATTTCCTCCCTGCTGTGTATTTCCCCTTTAGCACTTTGTCCCGCTTTGTGTGGGCATGTGCTAGGGGGTGGTGCTGGGCGGTGTTGAATAACATTGTCATGACAACAAATGGGGGGGCAGGTCACTGACGAGGCTTCCAGTGACCTTTCTGCCTCTTTCCCATTCCACTACGGGCTCCAAGATCCCCTTGAAAACAGCAGTGTTTCAGAGTAAACTCATTGGCTGTAAGGCTTTCCTTTCCTGGGAGTAAATGCCATTGAAATCTGTGTGGCTTGCTTCTGAGTAGGCATGCATAGGAGTGCATCCCCTTCAATGTATTCCCATTGGCTTCACTGACTGCTTTTTCTCCCTTTTGCTCACCAGTTTGATGGGCTTTTTCCTCCCAGGTGATGGGGAAGTCTCCCTTCTCAGCCACAGAGGAGAAAGGCTTGACAGTTAGGATTTCAATGGATATTAAAAGTGCCTTTTGTCCTCCCCTGAATAAATTCATCATGCAGATGAATTTTTAATTGGTCATTTTTAATCGTTTCCTTTTGGGGTGTGGAGTTGTTTCAGATAAGGCAGTAATGCTGAGCTGGTTTTCCATAGTACTCCCTCCCACCCAGCCAGCCACTATCTCTTCACCTAGCCCACCTTGCAGGGTTGTTGGGAAGCCAGAATAAGGGGGAAGAGCAACAACAGCATGGGGGGTGGAAGCAAGCTGGGTCTAATGAAGGTGTCCCCCATGAAGCGGTCAGGGGCTGCTAGGGATGGCTTGGTGCATTGACTGTATACAAGTCCATTTGTGGATTTCTTACTTCTGTAGTTGGGAACCCGGAAATCAGTATACCCTTCAAACTCAGTAGTGCAAGCAATATACTGTATTTAATTCCATTACACATTGACATATTTAGTAGAGAAGGACTAGCAGTGCCAGCAACCTTGGGGTAAGCCACCGAGAGGACTCTCTCCCTCAGAGGAAGAAGGGGATCAGCTCCCATAGCCTGCTATCCCGATCACTTCTGACTTCCCTCCTGCTGTGGAGGAGTGGAGCGGAGCCATCAGTCATGTTACAGGAACCAATGATCAGGGGAGGGGAGGGGGCATGGAGCCAGCAGGCCCCTTCTGTCCTGATTGTTCCGTGCAGCTCGCCCAGCCATGAAAAGATATAATGCGGAGGGACACGCTATGAGAGATGCCTGTGTACAGGGCCAGTCTAAATCCCAGAAAGGATCAGGAATCAAAAGGAACAGTTTATAGTAGACTAAAATGCCACGTGTGAAGAGAGCCCTTATGTAGCTAGAAATTGGAGGGGAAACGGCAATTCATCACCTGCATCAATAAGTATCTAGTTGAATAAAATATAGATCCTGGTTGAAATGAATAAGAGGAAAATTTACATCACTAATTTAAAGAAAATTAGTGATGTAAATTACTCCTAACTCGACTTTATGAGATATGGAAAATATTAACAATTTATTGGAATGGACAAGATGCTACTCTATTATTGAATAATGTAAGAGTTTAGATTTGCTTGTTTTCCTCTTTATTATAATTATTTCTATTTTGGCTGTTTGAGTGTTTTACAGCCATTGCGACATATAGTGTCAATAGTATGGTATTCCCTTAGCAAAATAAATTTTAAAAGAGAAGGTCACTGTATCAAGGAAGTAGACTAGTTATTTCCTTAGAATCGTATAGTTCCCGTTATAGAATTTTGCAAAAATTATATGAAGAATTTCCCTAGTGCCTAGAAAACACACTTACAGCCAGTTTTTTCCAGATTTTTGAGGACACTTGGGCAAGACACCCTCAGTGCTCCCTTTCTGTCAGTAAGTCTGCCCTCTTACCAGCATTGTCACCAGCTACTGCTGCTATTGCTGCTGCTGCTACTCCTCCTCCTCCTCATTGCTATCATCTGCTTGCTTGCCAGGCAGAGAGCCAATGAGCAAGTAGACAGTGGCATCTACTGCTCCTCCTTTATAGCACCACTGTTGTCAGGGTCAGAGCAAGAGGAGGGTGAACAAAGAGGTTGCAGTGGTGAAGAAGAGCAGCAGGTCCAGGGGCCTCTTGCCAGTAGGGCCCCTGTTGGGATGTGGGCCCTCAGCAGGGGCCTGACCATGCCGACCCTTGACGCTGGCCCTGTTTACAACCACAGCATTTAGCAACCACGGCAAGGACCTAAGCACACGAGTAAATTTATTTTCTCAGAGGGGATTTGGTCTTATGTTTCTTTAATAACCCACCCCTTCCCAATGTTTCATGCAAACTGCTTTTGAAAATGAAGGTGTTTCAAAACATGGACAATGTCAAGAGTAGGCATGGTTGGGCACCTGCCAAGGGCCCATACTCCAGCAGGGTTCACTGCCAAGAGCCCCTCATGCACTTTGGATTCCAGCTAACGTATCTGTATTGTTTTCAGCCTGGCATATAAATCCAGCGCTCAAAAACTATGGTATGCAAAAATTTGCGCTTCAGTGTATTGGCCACTGTGTATTCCTCCCATACCAATGTTTGCATATTCTATCATTGTCAGAGGTGGCCAGCTCCAAGTCCCCCTGCCTTCTGATACTAAGTTGTTGGCAAAACAGAGAAAGTCTTTCTTGCCAAGGAAGCCTGCCAGTCTAGATCACTGGTGGTGGCTTAGGAAGCTGGCGAGAACTTTCTTGTTTAGTTAAGGCAGGGCAGGCTGTTGCCCAAGGCCTGTGGTTGATGTTGTAACATTACTGCTATAGGTTTCCTTTGCTGGTTGTTTTAAGCACTGTTAGAACTTTTTGCACGTCATGCTGCAATTCCTGGGTTGTTTAACTCAGGAATTGCTGGGGATGAGAAAAGCGACAAGCTCACTGCCTCAATTGCCCATGATTTCTTGTTGGGTTAACTCTGGGTTGTTTAAGCCATAAGCAACCCAAGTTCCTGGGTTTGCACATCAAGAAACAACCCAGAAACAGGATATTCCTGGGTTGTTAACTGAAAGCAGAAACGACGAGCACGTGGGAGGTAGCGCAATTGTCACTTCGCTCGTCCTGAGAATTTCAAGGTTAAACAACCCAGAAATTGCAGCGGGTCTGTATGTTTGTTCTTGCTTTTTATTCTATGTTAAACTTTTCATAAGCCACTTTAGGGCCTGTTTGGATGCCATTTATTTTTCATTTCGAATATTTCATGTGGTATGCCATGCTTTCAGTCCAAATGGGCCTCCAAGGCAGCTTGCATAAAAATAAACTATTTTATTTAATTTTATTAAGATACTTATTGACTGCTATTCCACTTAACCAATCACAGAGCAGTTTACAAAATCAAACAAGACAATAAAATTGTGTTATTGTTCCACTCTTATTTTGTATACCTTCTCCTATTTTAAGCTACTGTTCTAGATTTTGCTGTTTTGCATTTGTGCCAATTTATTGTAATAGTGTTTTATGTTTTTTTTTCATTTTGTACTTTTTAAACCTTTGTATACCACATTGGGGTCTGTTTGGTTAAAAAGGGGCATAAAAATAAACTTTAACCAATTGGAAACCACAGGTTTAAAAAATCACAGCACTAAAACAGATGACACCGACACAGAACCACTGTTATATATTATAACATGCTAAAAACTACCACTCACTCTGTCCAGCGGGAAATGTATACTAGCCTATGCCACAAGCATTCCTAAGAAACTCCAGATTTTAACTTAGGGTGGCCCCTTAGGCATTGCCCAAAAAAAGAAGAATTGCATCACCAAAAAAAGAGGACCAAAGGGGGCACCAACATTTGCATATGTAAAGGTATATGTATATAGACAAATTTAGAAATAGCTAATTTAAATACAAATATAATACATCTCACCATAGTGGGGAAGACTGATGTGTGCCTGCTCAGTCTGTTCTCCAGGTGCTAACTGTTGATGGGCCACTTCAAGGCCCCTGCTGCTCTCCCTCCTTGGAGTGCTTGACTTTAAATCGGACTTGAACTGGACAGCCCATCAAACAGCCCAAAATGGAGGACTGGCCTCTGTAAAGTAGGGCAGCTGGCTGCCCTATTTTCACTGCTTGTTGAAAGACTAACAGCAATTGGACCAGGCAGGCCGCCCTCAGGAGGACATTCCAAAGTCACAGTCCACTGAAAAGGCCCCCTCTGTCTGGCAAGGTATGATTTTTTTAAAAAATAAATAACTACATAAAGTTGGGCCAGAGCCGGTGCCAGAGCCCAATGGGTCCTTGGCATAGTGCTTCCGATGGGCCCTCTGTGGCTGCGCCCCTGCTGCTGAAGCCACCCGCCGGCTGCACAACCCCCCACCCATTGCCACCACCACCAAACCCCACCTCCCAGCTGCCCAAACCACCCTTCCTCCCACCGGCTGCCAAAGCCACCCCAGCCAGTCAGCCAGCATTCCCTCCATGGTTCTTTTTAGCTGGCTAGGGTGAGGGGTGGCTCCTTCTGCGGTGGCAACTCCAACTCCTCTGGCTGACCCACTCGATGGCAAAGTTACATTTTGAATAGCAACGATCTGAGCCAATTAGACACTGCCGGGGGGGGGGGTGAGGAACACAGCCAATGAGGAGGGCACAGGAGTAACATAAATGTATCCTCATTGGCCATGCCCCCAAAGGCAGCATCTGATTTCTTCAGGTCACAGCTACTCAAAACGTAACTTTAAAAAAATCTTTTAGAATGGGGTGCTGCGGCACCTACAGGCACTTCCTTTTTCTGACATTTCCTTTTGCCAGCCAAGTGGGCAAGTGAGGAGGAGGAGGATGGCAGCAGCTGTTGCACTTGGCTCAGGGATGGGCCTTTTTGAGCCTCTGGACCCTTGGCAGCTGCCTGCCTATGTTGACTCTTGACACCAGGCCTGGTTAGGACCCTACTACTCAGGTTCCATACTATAGATGCTCCAGTACATTCCCTCCCTCACACCCCTTTTTTGCTAAATGCTAGCAACTGGAACTTGTAAGAAAAAACGTTCCTGTTGCTATTCAATAAATGGCATTGGAAGGTGTATTATGTGTTTTCTGGGGAAGCTTGCAGATGTCTTTTACCGCCTGCCCTCCTACCTCTGATTTAGTTCAAGTCTGCACAAGAGGCACAAAACCCGTCACAGATAAAGAAAAGATTCACTTGAACAGCAGGTATTTTTCTCACCATAAATTCTCAACCTATGAAAGCCTGCAAACAACAGCCGTCGCATCCTCACACCACACAAAAAACACAAGGAGCAGAGGCTGCCGTGCCAAGAAGCACATTCAACTGCAGGCCAAATGGTGAGAATTTCAAAGGGTATCAGCCAAATGGGAGTGTTTTGTAGACTGTTTTTATAAACAGAGCTAAGGTAAATGTTGCAAACCACCAATATCCCAGTCTAGAAGAATTTGTGTAAAAGTAACCAAACATAAATAAGTCCCCTATTAATCTCAGTTTAAGACTGTGTTTTGCATTTGGAATTGGAATACAGGATTTCAGATGATGGTTTGGCTATGAAGCAGTCCAGGTGGCCTTGGTCAAGTCATTATTTCTCATCCCAACTTACATCACAGGGTTCTTGCAAGGGTAAAATATCACCCAAAAGCTCTTTGGAGAAAAGGCAGGTTACAAATGTAAGTGTGCATGCATACACACACACACACACACTTATGTATTATCATTAAAAAATGTAATTCTCCCCAAACTGTTTGAATTAACTGGATTGTAAAACTCTGCTTTCCAAATTCCTAAATCCTGGTTGAGGGTTAATTTTCCTCCCATGCACATTTCCTTTACTTACATTTCAGTAGCAACACTATGGTATTCATATACTTTATAAGCAGTGGCTTTGCTTGTCATATTTTATGGCCCTTAAAGCTTGTAAGTCATATTTGCATAATCAACACTGTGACTTTATCACAATTAATGTGAACATATGGCTGGGTCACACAGCATTGCATGAACAAGCCTTCCCAAGGTGAGAAGCCTCCAGGTGACTGTAGCGGCTATCAGCTATGCCAGCTGCTACAGCAGCCTAAAGAGAGACCCCTTTCAGCCCTCACTCAGCAGCATCTTGCCTGCTTGCTCGTCAACCACTCACCCTCCAGAGGGACCTGACAGCAGCAGACAAAAATAAAGAAGTTGCTACAACTTCCCTTTTGCTATGACATTCTTGTTCTTCTCTGCTAGTTACCGCAGCAAGGAGCTGCAAAAACATATCAGAGCATGTGCTACCAAAGGTTGAGCAAATGGATGGGTGGTGGCACTGGTGAGATGGGGTGAAGGGGCCTCGCCTTGTGCATTTGAAACAGCTGTCGAAGCAGATCTTTCCTACAGTCACCTGGAGGCTTCTCACCACATGGAAGCTCATTCACAAGTCTCTGCATGAACTGGCCCACAATGAAATGCCATATGGTGATAAACTGGTAAACAGAAAATGCATGAATGATATACAACTAAGCACATACATTTATGATATGGGTAAAGAATAATATTAGGGCTGTACCTGTTAACTGATTAAATTTAAATAAATGTGCATGTTGCCAAAATTTCAGCTACTAAAATGTGAGCATGAGAGAACTTAAGTAAAATAAACACAAGGCACCACACAGAAGGAAAGATCATTTTTAATATTTGCTTTTTCATTCTCTGATACTTACCAAAACCAAAATAGGTTAATCAACTAAAGTTTGTGGCCCCAAAAAGAGGAAAGAAAAGAAAGATCTTACAAAATGTTGGCTGTGATACTCACAAATACAAATCTGAAACCAGCTGACAGTTCTTTAAGAGAGAGAGAGAGAGAGAGAGAGATCTGAAGGAGGTTTTAAGAAAGGGACCACTGCTTATGAGGTCTATATTTATCCCACTGTTGCCTCTGGTAAACAGACGTTTAGCAGGGTTGACCCATGATCTTTTGCTGCCTGAAGCATAAGAGCACAAAGCAACCCCCATGCCCCCAGTCAAGATGCATAATACCCAAGGCCTGTCAAGTTATTGTGGTACCTGAGGCAGTGAATTCCAAACATGCCTCTTCCTGGGCACTATTTAAAAAACTAAACAACAATTTGCTGTCCTTTCATGACACCCCAAATCAGCTACCTGAGGTGGCTGCCTCACTAAAAGACCTGGGCCTGACTAGAGACATTGGTGGGACAAAAGGAGTGTGTATGCACACACTACAGAAAACAAAACCTCTCTTTAAAAGAAAATTCCTGTCTCCAGCCTGAAGAGGAATTTGGAGAATTTTTGATTGTGAAATTGGTTTGACGATCCCTTCAAAGATGGCTTTTGGCTCTGTTATATATACCTATGTACATGAGTATGGCTGCCTCATTTGTTTCCCTGCCTCATTCCATCCAGTTGGCTGATTAGAAACAGTAGGGCAGCCCTTCTGTTATATGACTGAGTTGAGAAATCAGAATCCCCATTCAACTCATGGCCAATAAATGGCAGCAATCACTAGGGGATTTGGAGAGGGGCGGGGGCGGGGGCGGGGGCGGGGGCGGGGGGGGGGGAGAAAGAGTGAGGGAAAAGGAGGGGCTGGAAGCAGACAAGGGTTTGTGTTTGGCTCTTCATTCCCTATTCATCCTGAAATGGGGATCACTCCAGCTAACTGGCCCAGAGAGATAAGGATTTCAGACAATCTGCCTTAGGCTGATAAGGACAGCTCACATTGCGGAAAGATTATTTGTTAAGAACCTCGGTAGAGTAAAAAATACAGTCAAAGGCCTTATCGCTGGAACTCATTATCCATTCACACACATGGTCACCATCACCAATTTTGCTATGAACACAAATCATCTGCTTGTAGCTGAACTACACGAGGATGATACATGCATTGGTGGGGTGGGGGAGGACTAGAGATGGAAAACGAGGGAGAGAAAACGCATATGCTCAAACTCCTTCAGCCACAGCCATTTATCCCATTGTTTGAATCAGTCATTCAAATCGAAGCAATTTCTTTTAGGGAGAGGCCAGATTCTTAGCTCCTTGTTTATCCTTGAAGCTTCATAACAACAGAGCCAGCAATAGCAGAAGGCCGCCTCGCACTCCTCATTCTTCTGAGTGGTAGGGAGCTCCAAGGGCAGCTCCAGGGGAGAGAACACTAGACATCTATGGAGTTTTGTAGTATCTGTTTATTTAGCAACATACATGTTGAAACAGCAAGGATCAGATGTATAGTCAAAGGCTGATCCCACAGGGTAGTGAAGCTGGGCATTTGCCAGTGTCCCACAACCAGTGAAACAGGGGTGGGGAACCACTTTCAGCCCAAGGGCCAAATTGGCTCCAGACAAGTATGTCAGGGGCTGTCTGCCTGCAGTGGGCAGGGCCACAGCCAAAGGGGGGGGGCATGCCAGAGGTGAGCTGAATGGGGCAGCCTGGTGGGCCACATTTGGCCTGCGGGGCAGAGGTTCCCCACCACTACACATTCTAGTTTTGCACAGAATAATCAAGATGACCAGAGGCAGCAGGAGACTCTCTGTTTAGGTACCTTGGCTTTTACAATTCAGGTAGGCCCACTGAAAATGGCTTGCCCGAGGGCCCAATATCCTGGAGCTGCCATGAAGCATCAGCTATCCCCATTTCCCATCCTGCAAAGCAACATACACACCGTGGAGCCCACGAGGCTGCTCCTTGCCTGCCAGCTGCAGAATTCAGACTTGTTTCTACTTCTCTAGCTACAGTCAGGGCCAGAAATATTGGAACAAGGGTAACTGTTTTGGCACTTGGCCTCTGTACACCACCACACTGAAGTTGAAAGGAAACCCACCCAGATGGGAGTGAAGTCAGGACTTTCCGCTGTAATTCAAGGGGCTTGACAAAAGTGGGGCACTAACCATTCAGGAAGTACAGCCAGTGGCATACACACACACCCATCGTTGGTGGCTCATAAGTCTATACAGAATCTATACATAAATTAGCACATGCAGATTTCATGCACGGCTGTGCCCTTTTTTTTGTTGGTGATGCATTTCTGCTGTTCTTGCAATGTCTAAGTGGCCACCCGACTCAGAGCACATGCATCACATGGATGCCATGAGTCCTCAGGAGTGCCAAAAAGAAAAAGAAAAAGTGCAGAATGTGGTACTGGGTGCAGAATTCAGCCTCCTGAGACTCCCCACTTTCTCTCAAAATAAATAAAAGCACATTCCTAGCCCTTATGATGGTGAAAATATGCTTGAAATGTGGGCCATGAAGGCTGAAATCTTAGAAGGCAAAGGGATGGCTGTTATTCAGCACCTACTCAGAAGTACATTCTGTTGAGTTTAATGGCACTTATTCCCAGCTAAACACACTTTACAATTTCCAGTAGTGGTCATAAAGGAGCGGATTCAAGGCTTCATATAGTTCCTTGCTCTTTCCCACCCAGTAAAATTAGAAAAATTAATGCAAAATAGCTTAAATCAAAGAATAAAGTATGCAAAATAGAAGAAATGTTTACAAATTTGCCTAATATCTTGAATATGCAGCAGAATCTAGCTTTGTTTAGCACAGAGTTTGATTTTCCACACACATATCCCCCCCACCCCCTGCCCTGCCCTGCGCTTAGCACAGCATATGCACTTTCCTGTGCTTTCCCAAACTTCTACTCAGCCACAGAAACCAATCAGCCATCAGGCACTACATTTTTGTACATTATACAAACAAGACCAGAGACTATAATACTAGGTGTCCACCTTTTTTTTCATTCTTTCATGCTTTCTGCTGGTTCCCTATGGAGAATAAGAATTGTGAGCAGAAGTGGAAAGAAAAAGACCTGGCACCATATCTCTGATCAGCCATGGAGCCAAACCTTAGACCGGCCAACCCTCAGCCTGGCTTTTGACTTCAGCGGCACCTATTAAAGCATCTCCCCAATGTTTGCTCAGAACTCCCTCAGCCAGGCAGCTGGGGAGCGTCATTACCAAAAGATGACAGAGTGGACAACCTAGGCCGATTATAGGAGTTTACAGTGTAAACACGGAGCCTTTTCATCCTGAAGCTCCTTCTGCAGAAACAGAGACGAGGCTGCTGGCGGAGAGTGCAACGCTAAGTGGGGTATAATGTCAGTTCAAGTTGAGAGGCTACAAAAAGTCAAACAGCAGTTCAATGGCACTATAGAGCCCTTAAGAGCCTTGCCTTTCCATACTGTCTGAAAGGCCAAATGCAGCATTAATTAGCTAATTTAGGAGGAGAGGGGCTATTTATTTTTGAAGCAAGCCTGAGAGTGGAAGAAGGTAAGAGGGATGGGGCCTTATTAGGAGTGCCATTTAAAGCATCGTGGTGGGGGCGGAGACATTTCTATGGGAGAGGTATCCACTTTTAGATATAATTGAGATTAAATTATTTAATCTGCAAATTTGAAGAGCATTTCTGATGTATACTTTTTGATATACCTCATGACAACCAAAGATACAGGTCAGGGGTGCCCAACCTTTTCAGCCCTGTGAAAGTAGGCCTGACTAGGCCTTGTAAGTTGTTTGGTTTGGGCAAGGTCCTTCAAGTGTGTGTGTGTTTCTGACCATGAGAAGGTAACTGTGACTTGCTCATAAGCAAGAAATTCATATCCCCAAAGTCACTCATCCCTAAAGATAAGAAAGCTGCTGTGCTGATAAGACTGTTGCCGTGTACTAATGGGTTTCTGAGCATGCCTAGTGTATTTTCTGTGTTCTCCAGCTTTCAGTCTGAATAAATACATCCTGTTTCTTTTATGTGGAGGAAGACAACAGTTTCATCTGTCTCTCCCACAGCCATGATGTGCTTTAATAAATTTCTGACTGTTCATCCTAACCTGCATTGGATATTTCCTTAACAGCCCAAAGGGGTATGCTGGGGCCACACATGTCTACACACACACACACACACACACACACACACAGACACACACGTCGTTCTTACCAATTTGGCTCAATCCTATGCATGTCAACTCAGAAGTAAGCCCCAGTGCAGCAGCTTTCAGGCATGCAAAGCACAGTGCAATTTTATGCATGTTCCTGATTTCCACGCCTTCCCGTTTAAATATGCTTTATCTTTTAAAGGTATGTAAAGAGCAGGGTATTTAAACTGTAAATGCCTTTAAATCGTTCTTATCTCACTGATCAGAGATAAGAATGGGGTTTCCCTGCTCAATGCTGAAGAAAGCCCCCCCGCCCCGTGACCCCCAATCTGGATCCCTGGGATAGCATTGCTAATCAGATCAGCTGGGCTGCAAGGACGGGAAAAGTTGGTGGAGGTTGCAGCTGTGCACCTGTGTTATAAATGATCCTGAGGAATATATGTGGTTCAGAAACAAAAAAGACAGAGGTGGTAATGGTAGAAGAGCCCCTTCTGCCTTCTCTAAATGGCATCTTTGGCCATTATTGCCACTTCAAGATATCTAACTTCCATATTCATAGCATTCCAGCCAATATCTTACCGAGAATTACAATGTTTTATAAGCAGAAGTAGCCCTACCATGAAGTAAGGCAGGACAACCACCTCAGGCAGCGGGTTTTGGGTGCCATTAAAGGAGGCAGAGCAAGAGGCTGACCAATGTGACCCATGAGAGAATTCCCTGGGAATTCTCTTGTCCAAACCCTTTGAAATTAATGCCAGCTTTGCCAGAGTCCTTGGACTACTCCATCTCTAAGGAATGGAATTAAAACCGGTTTTTAAGCCCTGCTAAGGAGAAAAAGACCCTGTTACAGACTGGGAAGGGGATTAACTTTTCCCACTGGTAGACCCCTTTTTTTCAAGGATTGCCCAGAAAAAAAAATTACTGATCGGCTGCCACCAGTCAGGATGAACCTGTTCACACACTTCAGTCTGTCCAGCTCCTTGGGGAGTTTCTGAGCTATTGCCAAGGACTCCTCCCCTCAGCCTAGCCCTAGGAAAAGACAAAAAGAAAGGCACTTTGGACTTTTCTAAAGCCCAGAAAAGCACCCCTTTAAAAATCATAAAAACACATTCAGTACTTCATAATGATGTGGTCTGTCATGCGGGGAACAATTTAGTGAGCAATCCCTTTTAAAACAACACAGCCAAATGTCCAAATATGAAACAAGGAATTTATTGGGGGAAAGTGGGGGGCAAAAGAAGGCAACAATCACACACAGAGAATTCCAAATAAAATCAAAAAGTTCATCTAACTTAGCTAGTTATATGTTACCTACTTGAGTAGAGTCTTGGGTTCCAGAGCATATGTGCAGTTCATTGTGGAGAAGATGGTCTGAGAGGGAGCATCTTGGCTGCCAACTCTTTTATGGGAATCTGAGTTCAGTAAAAGCCAGTCTCTTAGCCGAGACTGAGAGGTGTTTTGTCCAATAATGTGATAGCCTCCATTTGTGATGTCACTGCCCAGCCAGCAAATCAGAAAATTATTTAGTGGCTGGACCCACCTTTCTAATTGCTCTAAACTTACATCTCACCCAACCAGTGGGCTTATTTTTTAAGAAAGAGCTTGAGGTTTAGATCACATTTTCATAGAATGATAGAATAGTAGGGTTGGAAGGGGCCCACAAGACCATCGAGTCCAACCCCTGCTGAACACAGGAATCTAAGTCAAAGCATCCCTGACAGATGGTTGTCCAGCTTCACCTTGAATGCCTCCAGTGTGGGAGAGCCCACCACCTCCCTAGGCCATTGGTTCCATTTTCATAATGCTCTAACAGTCAGGAAGTTTTTCCTGATGTTCAGCCAGAATCTGGCTCCCTTTAACTTGAACCCATTATTCCGTGTCTTGCACTCTGGGATGATCGAGAAGAGATCCTGGCCTTCCTCTCTGTGACAGCCATTCAAGTACTTGAACAGCGCTATCATATCTCCCCTCAGTCATCTCTTCTCAAGAAAGTGAGATAAGCCTCTGCCTAGCAGGGTGCCAACTTACCAGATGCTCTAGGGGGACTGTTGAGCTATATCAAGTCAAATTTTATTGAATAAATCTTCAGACCATTTCAAACACAATAAGCACAAATTAAAAAGAAGCAATAAAATACCTAAATCTTAACACATAAGACTTAAAAAATAAAACTATCATAAAAGAATCTAAGATTCTTAAAAAAAAAAATCAGAAGTGAGGGTAACTGCAGCACACTTCACACCCTAAATAAACTGCTTCCAGATCCTTCATTCTTTCAGTCCATTTGCTTGGTCTTTGCTGAGAGTAGACGTATTTTAGCGACATGCTAGAAAACACCAATCATACCCTGTATTTAGATCATGGATTCGGGTTTGCATTTATAGCCAGCTTGTCTACAGCATTTGCTGTCTCACGACAAACATAGCTGCTGTCAGGCACTGTGTTTTGCTTGCATAACTTCTTATAGAATCATAGAATAGTAGGGCTGGAAGGGGCCTACAAGGCCATCGAATCCAACCCCCTGCTCAATGCAGGAATCCAAGTCAGAGCATCCCTGACAGATGGCTGTCCAGCCTCATCTTGAATGCCACCAGTGTGGGAGAGCCCACCACCTCCCTGAGTAATTGGTTCCATTGTCGTATTGCTCTAACAGTCAGGATGTTTTTCCTGATGTTCAGCCGGATGTTCTTCCTTGTCTGGAGCAGGCAGGCTCATCATCTTGAAATTCCAAGCAGGAAAGACCTTTCAGCAATCAAATGTAAGCAAAAAAGGCCGAGTTTTAAAATGCCAAGTTGTATATGTAGTTATTGAAAACACTACTGCATAGCGAGGCCAGGTATCTCATTCCTCTAAATATTTGTCTTGCATCGCTATCATATGTTAAACACTGAGAACAATGAAATGAATAATTTCAAAATTATGCAAGAATCCTTCTTTAGACCCCTACCTTTGTCATTTTCTCCCAAACACAGGTTTGGAGCAACAGGAGAAATTTCACCAGCCAAGCCACCTGGATTTGGGATACTTCCACAATTGCCATTTTCTGTAGTGTTGACATTGTTTGCTTAGTCAAGAACCCAGACAGCGTCGCTGCCAAAACATTGCAATCCAGTGTTTTCTTCCTGTGTTGCTTATGGTAATTTTTCTGACTTTGTTCCAACATAATTGTTGAAACATCCTTTCACAATACATAGACTGGGGCAATGTGTTATGGACTCATCTGGCCTGGAGAAGTGATTCACAGTGATGTTGGTGGAGCTTCACCTGTCAGCTTCACTAGCCCTGTATATTTCCTCCTTGCATTGCCACCATCACCTGCCCTACATCCATGCTGCCTTTGAAAAAGGGTAGAAGCTTGTACATCAGCTGTTTTGGAGAAGGATCAGCCTACCTGGTCTCCCCTTGCTTTTCCCAAACATCTGATTGGAGAGATTTTAATGGTAACCATCTGTTTGCAATTCTGCCACAGATGCCCTGCAATGCAGCCCTTTCGCCTATTACTTCTCAACTGATTGCATTTGCCTTTCTCAATTTTTAATTGTATAATTTCATTTTTATGCTAAGTGCCAGTGCACAAATAACAAGCAGCAGCAAACTTGTACTTTTTGGCTTGGGGAGTACTGTGGCTGGTGCGGTATTGCCTCACGGGGACAGGCATTATGGGATCTTATTGGGGAATATTGTGAGATTCAGTGTTGTGTGGAACTACAGTGATAGACTGAATTCCAGCTGATTGTGAAACAGTGATGACTTAGCAGTGCTAGAGGCCTAGGGAGGCACCATAGCTCAGTGACAGACCACAACATTTGCATGCAGGAGGTTCCAGGTTCAAGCCCTGGCATCTCCACTTGGAAGGATCAAGTAGCAGGTGATGTGAAACCTCTGACTAAGAGTGGAGTAGTGGAGGATGGTGATTCCTCTTTCACTGCCCCACTGAAATAGGAACCACCCCTCCACTGGCCAGGAGAGCTGTTGCTAGAGTAGACCAGACTTCCCCAACCTGCATACTCCAGATGTTTTGGGCTACAACTCCCATGAACCCCAGCCAGCCTGGCCAATGGTCAAGGATGGGGGTTGCAGTCCAAAATGTCTGGAGGCCACCAGGCTGGGGTAGACAATACTTAGCTAAATGTTGACCAGCGGTAGTGTCCTAGTATAAAACAGCTTCCTGTCTCCCCCTTGAGGAATGTGTACTTAGGCCCAGTGTATTCCCAGGGGGTGTGCACGATTGTGGTAGCAAGGAGCTATCTCCAATGATTACCATCATTCATACTTAGCAGCAACAACTGGCATGGGAAGTCGCTGCTTTGGTGCTCTCGTTTCCAAGTTACTGAAGAAGCAGAAACCCTAAATAAGGCACATCTTTGGATTGACAGATTTAATCCTATGCAAAAATGGTTTCCTTTCAGAAATGACAGGTGGACGTTCCATGGGTGTGGCTTCTCCCATCACAGTGATAGGAGAAATCAAACCTATAAAACAGAAGTCTATTAGGCAGCTGCTATTAAGAGTTGCCAACCTTCTCCCTACATGGCTCTGGGGCTTTTCAACAGCGAAGAGTTCAACAGCTGAAGCTTTCCACAGCAGATAGGAAGCTGCACTCCTTAAGTGTCTTTTCAGTCAGACAGCTGTTATGTGCACAGGAGCCCTGCTTTGGGGGTGGGTGAGGAGTGACAACTCTCTCAGCAAACGAATTGGAGCTGTAGGCCAGTGCAAGGCCCCACACTCAGCTCCGAATCTTGTGAAGCCCAACAGAACTGGCTGCATGCTCCAGAAGAAGCCGGAATTCCACAGCCACATGCATGCATTGCTGGGAACACTTGGTGCTGGCAGGCAAGCAATCCGCTCACTGCAGGAACCCCTGACAAGCTTGTAAGGAACAACCTTGACCCCAGTTTCCTCAAAGAGTTTAAAAATGACACCTGTTGCACCTGATCACGAGCACAGAGTGGCCGCACTATTTCTGTATTTTCCACAGGTAAGCGGCCACTGGGAGGCTGCACCCCTGCCTCCCAGGAAGTAAGCCACAGCAAGGGAGACCGTCCTGGCCCCATACACTGGCCCATGAAGGAGCAGCTGCAGGGAGTTTGCTTTGCCCTTCTCTTCCAGAAAGAAGCCCTATTAGAACTGAGACCAACCTGGCCCCATTCCTTGGCCAGAGCTGCTGCTCTGATGCTTGTTTTCCTCTTCCCTCCACATTCTTTTTTCCTTTTGCACTGTGTCTCTTAGATTGTGAGTCTGCGGGCAGGGACTCTTCTCTTTCAATATCTGTACAGCGCTTATGAGCTTTGTAAATGGAGAATGGTGGTGGTAGCGGCAGTGGTGGATCTGGATCACCATCACCACCACCACCACGCACCACAGACTGCCTGTTGCTGGACAACTGCATGTGTGTGTGGATTCAAACTACTACTAACTCAGAACGTGGAAGAAGCGTTTAAAGTTTCCCTCTTTTTTAAAACACACACACAGCAGTACACTTTGCAAAAGAAATCCAACAATAGAATTTCAAATGCTTCTTGCTTTTGATATACAGAAACCCTTTTCTTCCAGAAAGCACCCTCCATTTTACTAAGGGCAGGAAGGAAATTAACAGCATAGCGCAAGAACCAAAGACTGTATATAGAGCTCATCCATTTCACAACCAAGTACACACCAAAGGAGTACCTGCTGCTTCTCAGTATGGACAACCAAGGAGCTGGAATCTCTCAGGCGACTCATTCCTATTTTGAAATATTGCTGTACCCTGGAGGAGCTGCCTGGAGAGCCAGCTACCAATAATTGTTTTTAAATCATATTTACCATGTGACTTTAAAATCTTTCTCACATCTGAGAAAGGAACAGCACCTATGCCTTTGGACTAGCTAGGGTAGTTTGAAGTGCTTATCACATAGCACAGAGTGCAGATGCATACCTGGCTTTATTATGCCAAGTTGTATTTCATGCTTGTGCTGCAGCTTTCTTGTTATTTTTCTAGGCTTCTTGAGGTAGAAGCAACAATTTAACCTTAAAAATGAGAACTTCATAGTTTAGCACTAGCTATACATTATAGATATATTCATCAAATACACAGACCTTGACCTTTTTGATAGTTTGAATAAATGTACCAATTTTGTTTTCAGATGTTTATTATAAAGGCTTTTTTGATAGTTTGAATAAATGTACCAATTTTGTTTTCAGATGTTTATTATAAAGGCTTTTTTTTCCAAAAGCCTCAAACTTTCTCATTATTTTGTTATGAGTAGCATCTCGAACTGCAAGTTAAAAGCGTACCTCTGCATAACAAACATAACAAGTATATTAGAATTTGGTTCTGATCCATAAACAGCTGTTATTAACTTCCTATTGATTTTAATGGGATTTAAACTAACTCTTTTGATTGGAACCACTAATATACATTGGACAAAAAGGTCAACAACTCTGTCAATAAGTTAGACAATACCTTATGATCATTTAAATACTCTGCTTTAGCCAGAGGGCATACATTAGTTCTCCCTCTATTCATTTCTTCTATCTAAACATGAGAAAGTTTTTAATATGTTGGAAAATATTCTATCCACATTCTCTATCCACAAATAGAACTGTTACATTATTGTGCTTTGTATAACAGAGCTCAAAATAATTTAAACAGACCTTTTAGGCCATAGTTAGCCATGTATAAATAATATATACTCTTGAGAACTCCTTCACAGATTTAGCTCTTTGTCTCATCCAACACTTCATAGAAACTCCATTTCCTGCTCTATTTTGCTCAGTTTCAAATGTCTGGAATAGCTGCTCATACTAAGGGATGTGTCAAATAAACATTTTAAATAAATGTTAATGCAATGGCCCAAAGGAGAACAAGTTACCTCCTAATTATTGCAACATACAAATGATATAGTAGACCAAGGATGGCCACATTCTATACCCCTAGTAAACTCTCAGGTTATCCTATCCTCCAGACAGTGACCTGAGGAGTAGAAACAACCTGAGCCCATCATGGTTGGTCAGTCATTATAAGTACCTAGAGGCAAGGGTCATTACATAGAAAAGCTGGAGATATGCAACACAGACATGTGCAAGATGTCTCCACTTTTGAAACTCATTGGCCAACACTCCTCTAGACCACAGTAGTACTCTGTTAACAAGTATCCAAGTTGGTTGATTCGACAACTCAAGGGTTCGTTTTAAATTCTTCCTTCCTCAGCTATATGGTACACCAATTTGCTTGTGTGTTGTACAATAAAATAGTTGTTCGATCCTTTTCAGGGTCACTCATCTCCAAATGGATGACACATCCCACAATTGATAATTACTTCTGGCGAGGAGCAATTTAGATGGCAACAAATACATTCTAGATTCCAGCATCTTACAGATGGGTCAGTAGAGTTGAATGACTTTGTCCCATTCATTGATAGGCCAGATCCCATTGGGTTGGACATTGGGTGGTGAGTTCTTCCAGTCCCACACCTTCACAGGCATCTTCCAGTCCTTACCATAGTTGGCTTCGATATAATGGAGGGCTTCACATGGTACACGTACCTTGAGTTCTACAAATTCAGTCCAACATAGTGTGAATTTGGGAAACAGGTATCTGCATTACAAGGAGGACAGAAAGGTCAGCAGATAAAGGTGCTTAGCAATCAGTGTAATAAGAACATATGAGCAGCCTGTTCACACAGTGGTCAACCAGCTGTTGACCAGGAACCCACATGCAGGACGAGAGCAACAGGACCCTCGCACCCATGTTTCCCACAACTGGTACATAAGCTTACTGCCTCTGGTACTGGAGGTAGCGCATAGCCATCAGGACTAGTAGCCACTGATAGCCTTTTCTTCCAGGTATTTATCTAACCCCCTTAAAAAGCCATCCAAATTGGTGGCCATCACTACATCCTGTAGTAGTGAATTCCATAGTTTATGCGCTGTGTGAAGAAGTACTTCCTTTTATCTATCCTGAATCTCCCACCAATCAGCTTCATAGGATGACCCCAGTTCTAGTATTTTGAGAGAGGAAGAAAAATGTCTCCCTATCCACACTCTCTACACCATGCATAAATTTGTACACCTCTATCATGTCTCCCCTTACCCCCCTTTTTTCCTGGCTAAACAAGCCCAGCCTCCCCTCACAGGGAAGATGCTTCAGCCCCTTAATTGTTTTAGCTGCCCTCCTCTGCACTTCTTCCAGCTCTACAATATCTTTTTTTAGGTGTGGTGACCAGAACCATACATAGTATTCTAAGTGTGGTCGCACCATAGATTTACATAAGGGCAGTATGATATTGGCAGTTTTATTCTCAATTCCTTTTCTCATTATGCCTAACACAGAGTTTGCCTTTTTTACAACAGCTGCACAAATTCTTTTTCCAAAAGTTTTTTCTGAAGTTCTTCTAAAAATCTTTCTCCAAGACTCTTGGAAAGAATTTCACAAAGACTTCACAAAATAAGTATATACTTATTGTTTAAATTTTCTACTATTACATGTATAACATTATATCTACATTGTTTTTTCACATTTATATTATTTCTGTTGAAGCAGTACTCGTTTTCACTAAAAGATAAGTCAGCAAAAATCATAAAGGATTGTGTGTTTCAATATTGTTACATTATTAGATAAATATACCTAGACCAGTTTTCAGTTGTGTGCTAATTGCAGTTTCATACTGAGTAATAGATATGCCACTAGTTTTAAAGCACTTCACTCACTTTCGCTCTCCCTGTCTGTTGCTCCAGCAACCATAACAACTAACGGACTGGCTGAACCACTGGGAAATGTTGTTCCCACCTGCAGTACATTCTTTACTTAGAGCAGCAGGTTTCACACTTTCTACTTTCAGGCAACCCTTGCCACACTGACTTATCTGTGGAGGAACATGTGTGTGTTTGCCATGGAACCCTAGCAGATCGCAGAGGATTCTGGGAAATGGCCTACAGCACACACAGCTTACGCCGGGCACTTGGTCAGGCTTGTTGGGCCTCACCGCCACCCTACTTGGACGGTGTCCATGACCTAGAAAACATCCAACCATCTCCTGCAGCTACACATTGCAAAGGAAGACAGGTAAGGGTGAGCCTTCTCTTTCGGAGGAGCTTTTCCACCATTACCAACCTTCTCACTGAGGAACCCCCTGAGAAGCTTCTTAGGAATCCCACCAGTGTTCTCCAAAAGCAGAGTTGGAAAATCAATTGGAGAAGATGCAATCCTTTGTTGCCTGGCAGGCTATTACTTCTGTATTGACCGCAGAATGTATCTGTGCTACACTTTTTGGTAAGAGTATCTCATGTTGTGATTTGTCACGCTTGTCCTTCCCCCACAGAAGCCAAGTCTGAGTCATACTTGAATTTCTTGCCCGACTTGGCCTGAGTTCCTCCATTCCACATGTGGTCATCGTCTTCATAGAAGAAAAAAATATCAAGTTTCACATCATCTCCTCCTCCCTGGAAGGAAAGCTCCAAACTGTCTTCTATCTGTAAGGTAGACCAAAAGACACACGTGACAGGACAGAGAAAATACTCATGAGGCTGCAGAGCCGAACACCATAAACGCGAGATGGGCAGATTCCACATCTGCTGCACGTATTCCAGGGCCAAATGACACATTACATTATTCACATTTTTTAAAAGTGTGCTTAAAACTGGCAATGTTCATTTTGAAGTATAAATGTGCAGGGCTCCCAGTCTGGAATGTGCTCCCAATTCGGATCAGGCCTTTGCACCCCCACTTCCTGCTGGAAAATAGCACCCCTCCTTGATACTGCAGTAAGCAGCACCGGGGGGGGGGGGGGTGGAAATAGCAGCCGGGGGGAAAGTGGGCAAGTCTGGGCAGGAAAATGGGGCAGGGTCCCATTCCGGATTGGGAGCACATCCCACTCTGGGAACCCACGGCTGCTTTTTCTCCAAAATAAAAGTGGCCAGTTTAAGCACATATTTTTTTCGTATCATATAAAATATATGGCCTTTGTACGGGAAAAAGAAAGAACGGCGCACTTAGGCATGCCGCTGAGATAAGGGTAAACTTGATATTAATGAGCCCAACCAGTGAAAACCAAGCCACTGAGAGAAGAAAGCCTGCCCCTATCTGCACAAGGTCCTGTCTCTCAGGCATACTACAGCGCAATGGCATGTTGAGACTTCTACCCATCTGATCAATGGCATGTGAGGACTGTTTATTATATTTTTATCCTGTATTTTATCCAAGAAGCTTGGATAAATAGTTGTCCGTAAATAGTTCTCCCCTCCCTCTCATTTGATCCTTACAACAACCCTGCAAGGCAGGTTAGTAGAGAGAGTGACTGGCTCAAGCTCGCCCAACAAGCTCCTTGGCTAAGAAGAGATTTGAAGCCAGGCCTCCCTGGTCCAAGATCCATGCTCTATCCCACACCAGTGATCTTAGACCGGGGGGGCGGGGAGTAGATTCCCAGATGTTTTGGACTTCAACTCCCAGCATTCCCAAGGCAGAGTCTTCTGAGAACTGAAGTCCAGAACATCTGGAGATCTACCTTCAACCCACCCCTGCTCTGGGGCACAATGCACCATTCCTCTAAATGCCTGCCATTGCAGACCCCTTGAAAGAAGCATTACGGAGAAAGGCAGGGGACCGGTCAGGCGCGTTATCCACCAACCTTGCCGAACTTGTGCTTTAGCGGTAGCCCTGCCTTCTGAAATGCTGGAATAATATCCGGCTTATAGTCTTGAATGAAAATCCCCAAGTCCACATCTTTGCTGTAAGGAATAATATTGCACTGTCTGTACCAACCTAGAAAATACAAAAGACCCATGAGCTGCATGGCAAACATCCCTGAGTAAAGGTCATGGCACTCCCAAGCTGGTGCAGCAGAAGTCCACAAAAGGTACTAGCCTCCAAAGCCTTTTCCCAGCCAGCGCTGGGTGCTGGCTGAGGAGGGAAATGAAGCCTGCTGCACCACAGGCTGGGCGTGGAAAAGGGGGCTTCCCTCCTACTGCAGTCGGCTTGGATGCGGCGGAGGGAGGTGAGTGCTCCATCCCTCCTCCTCCAGCCTACTGGCTTGCCTACCAGGAATTCCTGGCCACTTGTTGCTACCAGGCAAGTGCTTAAACACAAGGCTTGTGTTGGTATCTTAACTGTGGCAGATGGCAGATTTCCCCCTCCTCCTAAAAAAACACAGGGCTTCTGTGATCTGAATGCTGTGGGTCTTTGTATTTAATGTTTTATTATTAACACAAGTATTATCAACATAAAGACTTACTCATATGTTTCACATGCCAAACACTGGGGGGGGGGCGGGGGGGCTAAGTTCTATGCAGAACCATTTCTGATTGAACATGTAGTCTTCCCCTCCCTTCCATGACACAAATTTTCCCAAGGTTTGGATAACCATAACGTTTTGCAAGCAACTTTGCCCTTAGAACAGGGGTGGGAAAGCTAATTTGGTGAGGTGGGCCAGATGATGTCAGGGAGTGGGGCCACACCACAAAGCCCCTCCTCCCATTACCCACCCTGTCCATTTTGCCTCTCTCTGTGTAAAGAGACTCAGCTGACTTCTGGTGTCAGCTGCCTCCATGCGATGCTCACCATCCAGACTGAGGCAGCTCCTTCCCGCACCGCTTGTCAGCCCAGTAATGCAATTTCTGACTTTCCTCCACTTCCACAGTTGGTCCCAGTGCAAAAACTGCATTACATTCATGCAAGCCTGTTCCATGAGCCTAAGCATTGCATTGAGGGAGCAGGAGGGGTGGAAGGCTCTGGTTTAAGAACACCAAAGTCTAAAGACCCCTTAGATTCATTAGCTTCGTGGCAGTGGTAGCTGGTACCCATTGAGGCTGGTGGGGTGGAGGACACGGCAGAAGACTACGTGTGGCACTGTGATTGGGGAACAGGCAGGGACGGGGTCACTGCCCCATTTGCCCCACATACAGAGCCACCTCTGCTTCGTGGTTCTTTGGATTAAAGCCGAGTGGACATCACTTTGAATTCTCGTGGATTCCTTGGTGTGCAACCATGTTGAGTTTGTATATTTTGCACTTCTTATATACACACGCCTCAGCTGAGACACCACTTACTCATTTGATATATTCCGTTCTCAACCTCAGCAGTCAACAGGGGAGCCAAAGAGAACATTTCCAGTTTCAAATGTGACTGCAAGCTCCTTACCCAGGCAAGTTCCACTGCTCAGCCAGAATCTCACACCTAACCCGTTTAAAGTCAGAGCAGCAAGATGCAGCAATGCCTTGGCTTTTCTCCTGAATTCCACGGCATCGAGGGATGCGTCATCAGGGTACAGCTAAAAAAAGAGGCGGGGGGGGGACATTGACATTATACATTGTAAATAGTTATTGTGCTATTTCTAAAATACAACCCCCCTGCCCCGAAACTATTGCTTTGCCATGATTATACCTAGCATTTCTTTACTTCCCAAATATTTTTTTTCTATTGAAGGAATTTTAGTGACCCGTGAGAGGTATTATTAGGAAATGATGTTCCTGATTGCCTAATGCAGGGGTGCTGAGCCTCTTTCAGTCCAAGGGCCAAATTCAATTACAAAGAAGTTCTCGGGGGCTGCATTCCAGTGGCAAAAGGGGTGGGGCCAAACATACTAATGTATTGTAGCTTAAAGTTCTTATTGCCAGGAATTAAGCCTTAGGAGAGGCATTTCAACTGTTTTAAGAGGGAGGGGAACGGCACAAAAGCCAGGAAGCCACCAAACAGCTGAAAGTTGGGGGAAAGGGAGAGGGGCGTGGCCACCTGGGGAACCCTGGAGGTCTAGACTGGATGCCCAGGCAGGCCGGATTTGGCCCACAGGCCTGAGGTTCAGCTTCCCTGGCCTAATGTTACAGGGCCGGGGAGCAGTGAATAAAAGAGTGAGAATGGGGCACATTCCTTCCCCATTGCTCCACACCTCTGCAGAGTCAATTTCCTCCTCCACTCAACCACAGCTCAAACCCTATTGATGCTACCTGTGATATACACACAGGTGCCCCCTGCAGCCTGGGAGGTGCTTTAGTATGACATGGTCTCAAGCTTCGGGGGGCACGGGCAAGAATGATCTGACTGTGAGCAGAGCCGACGGAGTGGGTCTTTCTGATGAAACCATTTCCCTCCCTCCCAAATGCAAGATGCTTTGAACGGGGTCTGGAAAATAGATATTGAAGCCATGGGTTCAAAAGATGACATCAGAAGAAAAACCGATATAAAACATTATTTTAAAAAGCAGCGTGGTCAACTTTTGAGAGCTTATACAAAGTAGATGTCACTACCGACATATTGCAAAGTATTGCATCAAACATTGCTCAGAAGAGAGATCGATAAGTGAGATTCTAAGTCAGTCTATTATCTTTGGTCCCAACTCCCATTAAAAAGTAGTTACATACTCTTCATACTGTACAGTAGTGGTCGTGACTGATAAACTGCATATTCCCCTTACTGCCGATCCTTAGAGCCAACTCTCTATCTTCCATAAATGTCAAGACATACTCAAACCCATGGAATGGGTTTCAACACAGTTGCCCTTTTCTTACTGCCATGGCTCAGAAGATAATAACACACTCATTTCTTGCTTTCCTACCCAAACGTGTTCTTAATTGTTATGCTCTGTATTTTCATTCTTTGGTGCCACCAAGTGTTCAAGCCAAAATTTCAAATCTTAATAAGTAATCACGGTAAGTGTTAATTACTATATTGTGTTTGGCTTTTAGTCTATAAAGTTAAGCTACTGGTCAGCTGGAAGGGGGAACAGGTTAACAGGTCTGAAGCCATTTCCATTAGAATTGAAATGTAAAACAAGATTACAGCCAAGATTCAAAGTACCCTGAGGATACTTCCATGCACCCAAGGGAGCTTTCGACTTGTGCTTCTTGAACAGCAAGCAGCCTCCTATGCTCTGTGGCAAGCTACTTTTGAAATGGAGAGAGCATTCACTGGATCCTGGGCTACACATCTGCTTTTAAGTGAATAGTTATTCACACCCCAAGCTATTTGAATGCTGACAGGATCTAAATTCAGACAGATACAATATTTAAATAAGAATCACTTAAGAGACCAAAAACCAGTTAGACCTTCATGGCTCCTCTCTGTAGCAGCCATACAGCAAGTTAAATCAGTAAGGCAGAATGCATTAAATCAGGATTGTACAAATTATGATCCACCAAGCCCCAAAGAGCCCATCAACTGTTTGATAACGCTGTGTAAAGCTTAGAGCGTTGGACTCGGGAGACCCAGGTTCAAGTCCCCCGTCAGCCATGAAGCTCACTGGCTGACTTTGGGCCAGCCACTGACTCTCACCCTAACCTACCTCACAGGATTGTGGAGAGGATAAGATGAAGAGGAGGAGATTCGTGTACGGTGCCTTGGGCTCCTTGGAAGAAAAGGCAGGATATAAATGTAGCAAAGAAAGGAAGACAGCCAGCCAGCCAGCCAAATTTTTGCATTTATAGGCAGGCAGCAAAGACAGTGATCCAGTCCTAGCAGGCCACTGATGGGCTGTACTTGGCTTGGCGGGTCACCAGTTGTGTAAGTCTGCAATAACTGTTTTTGCACAATTCTGCAGTCTGGGAGCAAAGGCATCCATCCACGCACTTCACACATGGCAGTGCTTCCATTTCTGACTGTTAGGGACATAAGCTGTTGCCTTCAACCAAGTTAGACCACTAATCCATCGAGCCCAGTATTGTCAACACTGACTGGCGGTGGTTTGCCACACTTTCAGGCAGGGTTTTTTTCCAGCCCAACCTGGAGCCCCTGGGATTGAACCCGGGATCTTCTGCATGCAAAGCAGGTGCTCGACCACTGAGCTATGGCCCCTCTGTGCTATAGCTCATTCTGACAAGCACTGCCATTTTAACACCGTGGAGTTGGTGGGGGGGTGCGGAGGGACAACCAACTAAACAATGCTGGAGATAGCTCACATTCTGGAAGGAACGCTACTTGACAACCACTAACCTGGAAGAAGGATCGGGCTTCTCTGTACTGACATTCAAGAAACCTAGAGTGGGATCTTTCCTCTAGGAACTGGGATGGCTCTTTTGGAATCTGGACCATTATCCCATCAATGGAAACACTCAGTAATTCTATCCTGTTAGGCAAGGGAAAAAGGGTTACATTATCCTGGCCAGAAAATCTAACAAAACCAGAGCCACTGCTTCTCCACATCATGAAGGTGACTAAAAAAGGAAAGAAAAGCACCAGCACAGTTGCTGTCACCTCAGGTACATAAACAGCAAATGCGGCCTGTCCACTTTCATTCAAACGCTCCAAAATTGCTCCATCCATCCGCCCACACCAACGAGGGCTTCTGAAACCATTCAGCCCATCTGCACCAACATGAAGCAATTTGAAAAGCAATTTTAAGCCTTGGCTGTTAATATGCAGTGTGTTGCTTAAAGCTGTTTTTACAGTTGTGCCATTTTTACTCTTTTCCTTGAGTGCTGCCACGAATGCCTCTGGTGGGATGAAAGGCAGAAATACAAAGAGAAAAACAATGAAATAAAATGAGAAGTGCAAGGGTAAGCCAGGGCTACACTCTAAAAAAAAGTAGTTGCTTTAACCAGATGGATCTGGTAGTCTGTCATACTAGAAGCAGGTGTAAAAGAAAGGGGTATGCTACTCTGATAGACGGACGGTGTTTGAGTGCCTTCACTACTGGGGGACCAAACCCTTTGTAGCTTCTTGCATTTAAGGCCATAATAGGGCATGATTATTTATTTATTTATTTATTTATTGCATTTATATCCCGCTTTTTTTCCTCTTGCAAGGAACCCAAGGCGGTTTACATTATCCTCCTCCTCTCCATTTTATCCTCACAACAACAACCCTGTGAGGTAGCTTGGGCTGAGAGTGTATGACTGGCCCAAAGTCACCCAGTGAGCTTCCATGGCTGAGTGGGGACTAGAACCCGGATCTCCCAGCTCCCAGTCCAACAGTCTTGCCACTATACCACACTGGAAATTATGAACAGCCAATTGTTTATTTCCTTGTTATTTCTTCTGTTTGGCTTCCATACTAAAAGGCATAGCCTTCCTCTGTACATAGTTGTTCCATTTAGCTATCATAGCTAATAGCTGTTGGTAGGGAATTCCCTTGCTTTTGTCTACCCTGCATCTACTTCCAAAAAATGTCACTGGGAGATTACCAGTTCTAGCATTATCCAAAGGGAAGGGGGTGGGGGGAGGACACGTCGTCTCATTACCTGTGTTAGCAAAGCCTAAAACTTTGCTCTACTGACATAGTTACCATTGAATGTGTAAACCTACACATCTGATTGCAGCAACGATGTGCGGCAGCCTTCCCCAAACTGGTGCCCTCTGGGTGTGTTAACTACAACTCCCAGCATACCCCAGCCAGCAGGGTTGGCTTGGGGATGCTTGGCATTGTAGTCCAATACATCCAGACGGCAACAGGTTAGAGAAGGTGGGTGCAAAATCCTGCTGTTGGACTTGCCTCACAAGAAAAACTCAGCTCATCAAATATCCTGAAAAATCCTGCCCTGCCGCTTCGTACTTGTCATAGGCTCCAGCGTAGCGGCCAAACTGCAGCTTCCGGAAAGGCACAAACTTCCGGTCCACGTGTTGTTTCAGCCGCAGCGGCCCATGCCAGAGGTAGTTGCCGCTCCTCTCGTAGAAGACCACCAGATGGATGGCGTGAGCTGCCAGCCTGAAAATGTAGTGCAGGGGAATCTCTGTCCCAGAGAGGTCCTCCATTCCTTCCAGACGCGGGTCTCGGCTCTGAATCTTCAGGCACTGGAATCCCACCTTCTCAGCAGCTCGAAGCAGGCCCACCTAAAATGGACACCATGTATCAGCTCCAGCCCTGTTCATCAAACCACAGCTCTGTTTTGGGGGCCCATGCTCTGGGCAGGATGAGGTGACTCCTACGGCAATTCCACCACTTCCCTATGAGCTGTTCTTGATGATACAATACAAAGTTGCTGTTTCCAATTTCTTCTATGGCTTAAACCAGGGGGTGGCCACCACCACCCTGCTGAAATGTGGCGGTGCAGCAAATTGATGGTTTGCTGCCAAAATTCAGTGGCAAACTGCAACAGACTTAGAAGTGCAAAATTTATCTTGTTTTCAAGCAACAAGATAAATTTGCCACTGCCGCTAGTGTGGTGGCAGGAGTGCCCCCAGACTGTCTGAAGTTGCCCTCCCATGGCTTAAACAGAACCACCCCCAAATGCTCCAAGTTGGAGAATCACTCTTGCAGAAATGAACATGCAGATGATGTTAGTCCACCAACGCTGTACACTTTAAGCCTGTGGCTTTAAAACTTTCTGCCTCAAGGGAACCCTGTCCACATTGACTTGTCTGCCAAGGAACTCTTGCATGTTGTAAAGGATTCTGGAACATGTCCTAGATCCCCCTGCACAGTTCACATGGGGGCCAGGGCCACTTTGGCCTCACCAGCACCCTATGTTAGGGGTGGGAAACCTTTTTCCTATGAAGGGCAAAGTCAGCTAGGGGCTTGAGCTGATGGCAGGCAGAGCAACAGCCAAAAGCGGGTCAAGTTTACAGCACTGTGCCACCCCATCTATGCAGGCCGCATGAAATTAGGCCGCAAATCGCAGGTTCTCACCCCATTCCTATATGAATTGAAGATGCCTCCCTGATACCCCCTTAAAATAATGTATTTCTAGAAAAGGTCAGCAGTGGTGAGCAAGCACTCTTTCAGGGAGGCTAGTCCACCAATTCGGGTATTAACCTTTGAGAAACTCCACTAAGCTTCTAAGCGACCCCAGGTTTCCCTTAAGCGCAAGTTGGTAACCCTGCCTTAATCTCAACAATACGTGGCTCAACAATACTACAAACGAGAAAGATCATGGAATTGTTGTAGATCGCAAGTTGAATATGAGCCAACCATGTGATGTGGCTTTAAAAAAAGGCAAATGCTCTTTTGGGCTGCATTAAGAGAAGTATAGCTTCCAAATCCCGGGAAGTACTAGTTCCCCTTTACTCAGCAGTGGTTAGGCCTCATCTGGAGTACTGTGTCCAGTTCTGGGCACCACACTTTAAGAAGGATGCAGACAAACTGGAGAGGGTTCAGAGGAGGGCAACAAAGATGATCAGGGGACTGCAAACAAAGCCCTATGAGGAGAGACTGAAAGAACTGGGCATGTTTAGCCTTGAGAAGAGAGGACTGAGGGGAGATATGATAGTGCTCTTCAAGTACTTGAAGGGTTGTCACAGAGAGGAAGGCCAGGATCTCTTCCCTAGCATCCCAGAGTGCAGGACACAGAATAGTGGGCTCAAGTTACAGGAAGCCAGATTCCGGCTGAACATCAGGAAAAACTTCCTGACTGTTAGAGCAATACGACAATGGAACCAATTACTCAGGGAGGTGGTGGACTCTCCCACACTGGAGGCATTCAAGATGAGGCTGGACAGCCATCTGTCAAGGATGCTTTGACTTGGATTCCTGCATTGAGCAGAGAGTTGGACTCGATTGTCTTATAGGCCCCTTCCAACCCTACTATTCTATGAGTCTAAGCAAAAGCAGACATTCATTACTTCAGCGGTCCCCAATATTTTGGGGGGTTGGTGGGCACATTTAGAATCTTCAGAGTGTCATGGGCACTCTCACAAAGTAGCTACCATGGGGGGGAGGGCTTGTTCATTCATAAAATGGCTGCCATGGTGGGCATGGCTGGTATCAAAACTTCATTTCCCCGAAGTCAAACAGGTAAGAGACTTGAAAAGTAACTTGCCCAAGAATGTAATTACAAGGCACAGGTGGAGTCTGAGCTCCAAAACACAAAGCCACCCTTTTGAACCCAAATAAAGATGGCGCTACAGGGCAGCACTTTGCTCTACAGCAGGCCAGCCTCCCAGTTCCATTTTTTTTAAGCCTTAAGAGATAAAATAAAAATCAGGAGGGGCAGGAAGCCTGGTGGGCACCAAGGGAAGTGTCTGCGGGCACACTGGAGACTCCACTATTACTCCGTTTCTTGGTTATAGTTCTTTTTAGCATTTTTAGTAGGCCAGATCCCACATGGGGCCTGATTTTCTCTTTCCCCTTTATATTCCTCTGGGAAGCCTGGAAAACTTCACTGCTCATCACAGTTTCACTACAGCCCCTAGTTCAGGGGTGGGGAACTGCTAGAGAAGGGAGATCGGGGGGGGGGGGGGTTCTGGTTCTGTATGTGAGAGAGAAATAGTGTGGGGTGGTGATGATTTTTAGAGGGAACCTCTGGCCTTGGCTATCACTGGTATGCAGCCCTCAGAACATGGCTCCCTGACGGAATGTGGCCCTTAGCGGAAAAAAGGTTCTCCACCCCTGCCCTAACTCCTCTAAATAATAAAATGATGCAAAGATAAGAGTGTTCCGTGTACACAAAAAATTAACCCCCCCATTGGTGGTGTTACATTTAGGGCATAAATCTGTAACAGGGTTTAGACAGTCTCAGAAACTCCCATCAGCCAGCATGGTCAATGTTCAGGAATGCTGGTACTGTAGTCCAAAAAAATCAGGAGGGCACAGGGTGGGGAAATGCTGGTTTATTCTCAGACAGATGTAAAGTTTATCATGGTTAGGTAAAGCGGGAGAGACAAGCTTACCTCAAGTTTCCAGGTTTTGTCCAATAGTGCAAATGTGGTATAGTCCCGTGGAGCACAGAAGTACTTGCATTCTGAGTGGCTGCCATCAGAGGCGGCCCTGAGCTGCTGCAAGTCTGAGTCAATCAGCCCCAGAAGCAAGGGATCGATCAGATGCACAGCTATGTTGTGATTGGACACCAAACTAAGGAACTTCCTAACCACATGCTGTTTAAAGAGAGACAGAGGGGAAAAATTATATCAGCAGTGACCATTTTGAAGAAAGCTATATATTGAAAACTAAAACCTTATGTCAATTAGCATCAAAGATCAGTGTCCCACCGATTGTGGTTAAGATAGCAAGAGCTACTTTGGGCACACCCAAGACCAGAGCTGGTAAAACCAATTCACATTTCAAAGCAGCAGCACCCCGCCCCCCAAGTTAAGAGATGTCTCAACCATTTAAAGGCCATCAAAGGCTCAAGAGAACAGGATGGATTTTCCCTGGTGCCTAAAGGCCCGAAAAGAAGGTGCTAGGCATATGATTCTAGGAAGAAGGGAGTTCCACAATTGGGGTGCCACTACTTAGAAGGCCCCCTCTCCAACAGCTTAACCTCAGAAGAAGGAGAACACCTGGAGCAGGCACTCTGGAGCAGGCCTTAACTGGCAGGCAGGTTCATGTGGGAAAAGACAGCCCCATAGATTCCTGGATTCCAACCTGTTTATGGCTGTAACAGATAAGACCAGTGTTTTGAATTGAGTCTGGAAGCAGACCAGCAGCGAACGCAGCCCTTTCAACACAGATGTCTTCTGTGGCTAGCCTTGGTTAACTATCCAGGCGCCACATTCTGTACCACCTGGAGTTTCCAAACACTTTTCAGAGGCAGGCCCACATACAGTAGTCTAGCCTGTGTCCAGATCCCACACACACTCTCCCCCACCCCCCAAGAGTGGATGCAGCGGGTACACCAGCCAAAGCTGGTGAACGGCATTACATGCAACAGTGCTGGACTTAAGAGGACCCCCAAGGTATGAACACGATCTTTAAGGGGAGAGTACAACTCCATCAAGAATGGGCTGAAGACGTCTCCTCCAGGTTCACTGTTTGCTGCTCCTCATCCAGCCCACTGCTGACTCCCACCCTTCACAGCTTGCTTGCTTGCTTGCTTGCTTATTTATTGCATGTATACCCCGCCTTTTTTCCTCTTGCAAGGAACCCAAGGCGGCTGACATTATCCTCCTCTTCTCCGTTTTATCCTCACAACAACAACCCTGTGAGGTGGGTTGGGCTGAGAGTCTGTGACTGGCCCAAAGTCACCCAGTGAGCTTCCATGGCCGAGTGGGGACTAGAACCCGGATCTCCCATCTCCCAGTCCAACACTCTTGCCACTACACCACACTGGTTCTCCAGCTACATCCAGATCCAGTGGGAGACGGAGCTGGATGTCATCCACATGTTGATGGCACCCAATTCCAAATGCCTTCTGCTGGCAGTTTCATGTCGATGTTCAACAGCATGGGGGACAAAACAGAAAAATGATGCACACCTTTGTGCAAGTGTCAAGGTGCCACCTGCAGCTAGAACCAGCCATCCTGGTAGGAGTGGAACCCCTGGAGTGCAGCACCCCTCAATTCCCATCCCAGACAGCTGGTCCAGAAAGATACCACAGTTAGGAGTGTCAAGGAACCTCATTCAGCCCAAGGGTTGAACCTGGACTTGAGGAGGGCCAGATCTGGCCCACAGGCCTGAGATTTCCCACCCCTCCCACAGCTCAGAGTAGCTGAGAGGTCCAGGAGAATCAGGAGGGACACACTCCCTTGTCACTCTCCTGGTGCAGGCCATCCATAGGGGTGTCCAAAGCCATTCCTCAACCAGGCATGAAGCCAGAAAGATATTAGGCTACAAAACTCAGTACAAAACATCTCCAGGAGCGCCTGGAGCTGAACAGCCACCAGCTGTTCAAACAACTTGCTCAAAAAAGCAAGCTTTGCCACTAGGTCAACGTTGACATGATTAGTAGGGCCCAGGGAAGGTTTCTTCAAGAGGACGTCACAGGTACCTCTTTTGAGGCAGGTGGGAAAATCTCTTCCTGCAGAGAAGCATGGATCGCCTCCTGGACCCACCGAGCCACCCTCCCCCAATGCTGGCTAGGACCAGTCAGAATGGGCAAGGGCCAGGCAAACAAGGGTAAACCAGAACTCTAGGCTCTGTCTCCGCATCTTTGGGCCGCAACAGGTGAAATGTATCCGCAGTTCTGAACAGACAGTGATCCAAATTGGAGTCTAATAGAGCGTAAGAGCAGATGCGATTTTATTTGCAAAGTGCTTCTCAAAAGAATCAGAGTGGAACATGTTAAACCCACATATGTGGATTCTGATCTTCTAAAGAAGGGGTGGGCCATATGTGGCCCCTGCCACTATATAGATAGATAGATAGATAGATAGATAGATAGATATAGTATCCACAGTGGCTATGGAGCACCCAAACAGGCAAATTTAGCTTGTTTGCAAAGCCACTATGGAGCACCAAGAGAATTAAATCTACCTTGGAAACAAGCTAAATGTGATCACTGTAGCACTCTGTCGCCCGGTAGAGAGGCTTGCCACTGAATTCTGGCAGCAAACCAGCAATGTTGGCACTTTTTTTGGTTTGTTTTTTGAGGGGTGCCCCGCGGACTGCAGCCCGTGCTAGGGGGCAAAAGCGGCTCCCAGACCATTCCTGTGCTAAGGTAAGCTAACTAGGAAATGGATCAATAAATAATTGTTTTGCTTACAGCAGTGATCTTCACACTGTCTTCCAGGAACACTACAATCCCCTTAGCTGGAATAAATGAAACCCATCAAATGCTGTTCGGTCGGAGGATTTTACAACCAGTAAAAAATGAAAATGAAATAAAAAATAGAGCAGCGGCACTTACCCATCGGCTACTGTCTTGTCCCGTTTTGCTCCCTTTAATCTTTGGAAAAACGGCTCCGTTCTAATAAAACCAAACAAGAGAGAAGAGGCTCTGCAAGTCAAATCTGAGCTCCGCCACCAAGATGTAGTTATGAAGAGTGAAGCTTCAGTGACATTTCCCACTAACATCATATCATTTTTTTTATATCTGAACCAATCTACTTTCAACAGTAGGATCCCCAAGAGCACATTTTCTCAGAGAACCTTCTAAGCCACCTTGGGTTCCTTGCAAGAGGGAAAAGGGAAGGATATAAACGTAATAATGCATAGGACTATAACCTTAGTTTCAAAACCAACTAGAGTTCTCCACAGCCTCAGTGTGTACACTTGCGAAATGTGCTACCCTTCTGCTATGCTAGATTGATTCCAAGCAACAAAGCCAGAAACCAAACTACACATCTGTCAATATTCGAATAAGCACCCCACTCCCCTTGATGAGCCAGCAGTACAGGAATGCTTGAAATCTGATCTTAACCATGTTTCCTTGACAATTAAAGAAGCCTTATTGATTTTCATGGGATTTACTAACAAGGAAATATGTGTTGTATCAAAGCCTTGGCCTTACCTCTGCCATATATGGACAAGGCAATACATTTTAGCTTACCCACTTCAAATCCCTGTAAACGCTTCCTTAGATTAACTGTGCTCCATGATGTGGGGTGGAAAAATTTCCAGGGCTTTATTATTCTGCGGGAATTTTTCCATTTCCTGACTAAGTTCATTAGTAACAATGAACAGATGCCAATCGCAAATACGATACTAGACAAGCTTGACAGTTTCAGAATTGGAGATGAGTGGTTGTCAGTGTAATACACATAGTTCTTTGGGTTGCTAAAATTATCAGGGCGCAATCCACTCCCCTTCATGGATCACTGCCTTGTTGTGGTGAAGGGGCTTGCGTAACTCAGTGAAGCCATAAGCTATGCCGTGCAGGGCCACCCAAGACGGACAGGTCATGGCAGAGAGTTCTGACAAAATGTGGTCCACTGGAGAAGGAAATGGCAACCCACTCCAGTATTCTTGCCAAGAAAACCCCATGGAACGTATCACAAGGCTAAAAGAGATGACGCCGGAAGATGAGCCCCTCAGGTCGGAAGGTGTCCAATATACTACTGGGGAAGAGCAGAGGGTATTTCCAAGTAGCGCCAGAAAGAGTGAAGCGGCTGGGCCAAAGCCAAAAGGACACTCAGCTGTGGATGTGTCTGGTGGTGAAAAGAAAATCCGATGCTGTAAAGAACAATATTGTTGAGGAACCTGGAATGTCAGATAAATGAATCAAGGTAAGCTGGAGGTGGTCAAACATGAGATGGCAAGATTGAACATTGACATCTTGGGAATCAGCGAACTAAAATGGACAGGCATGGGCGAATTTAATTCAGGTGACCATTATATCTACTACTGTGGGCAAGAATCTCTTAGAAGAAATGGAGTAGCACTCATAGTCAACAAAAGGGTGGGAAAAGCATTCTATCTTAAAAACGATAGAATGATCTTAGTACGAATCCAAGGCAAACCATTCAACATCACAGTAATTCAAGTCTATGCCCCAACCACTGATGCCGAAGAAGCTGAGGTTGATCGGTTCTATGAAGACCTACAACACCTTCTACAACTAACACCAAAAAAAGATGTCCTTTTCATCATAGGGGATTGGAATGCTAAAGTAGGAAGTCAAGAAATCACCGGGATAACAGGCAGGCATGGCCTTGGTGTACAAAATGAAGCAGGACAAAAGCTAATAGAGTTTTGCCAAGAAAACACGCTGATCATAGCAAACACTCTTTTCCAACAGCACAAGACGACTCTACACATGGACATCACCAGATGGTCAATATCAAAATCAGATTGATTATGTCCTTTGCAGCCAAAGATGGAGAAGCTCCATACAGTCAGTCAAAACAAGACCTGGAGCTGACTGTGGCTCAGATCATGAGCTGCTTCTTGCAAAGTTTCGGCTTAAATTGAAGAACGTAGGGAAAACCACTAAACCATTCAGGTATGACCTAAATCATATCCTTTATGAATATACAGTGGAGGTGAGGAATAGATTTCAGGGATTAGACCTGATAGACAGAGTGCCTGCGGAACTATGGACGGAAGTCCGTAACATTGTTCAGGAGGCAGCAACTCAATCCATCCCAAAGAAAAAGAAATGCAAGAAAGCCAAGTGGCTGTCTGATGAGGCTTTACAAGTAGCTGAGGAAAGAAGGGAAGCGAAAAGCAAGGGAGAAAGGGGAAGATATATCCAACTGAATGCAGAGTTCCAGAGAATAGCAAGGAGAGACAAGAAGGCCTTCTTAAATGAACAATGCAAAGAAATCGAGGAAAACAACAGAATGGGAAAGACTAGAGATCTCTTCAAGAAAATTGGAGATCTCAAGGGAACGTTTTGTGCAAAGACGGGCATGATAAAGGACAAAGAAGGCAGGGACCTAACAGATGCAGATGAGATTAAGAAGAGTTGGAAAGAATACACAGAAGAACTATACAGGAAAGATCTTAATGTCCCTGATAGCCATGATAGTGCAGTCACTGAACTTGAGCCGGACATCCTAGAGAGTGAAGTCAAGTGGGCCTTAGGAAGCATTACTAACAACAAAGCTAGCAGAGGTGACAGTATTACAGCTGAGCTATTTAAAATCCTAAAAGATGATGCTGTTAAAGTGCTGCATTCAATATGCCAACAAATTTGGAACACTCAACAATGGCCGCAAGACTGGAAAAGGTCAGTTTACATTCCATTTCCAAAGAAGGGCAATGCCAAAGAGTGTTCAAACTACCGCACAATTGCGCTCATTTCACATGCCAGCAAGGTGATGCTCAAAATCCTACAAGCTAGGCTTCAGCAGTATGCGAACCGAGAACTACCGGAAGTACAAGCTGGGTTTCGAAGAGGCAGAGGAACTAGAGATCAAATCGCCAACGTTCGCTGCATCATGGAGAAAGCAAGAGAATTCCAGAAAAACGTCTATTTCTGCTTCATTGACTATGCTAAAGCCTTTGATTGTGTGGATCACAACAAACTGTGGCAAATTCTTAAAGTGATGGGAGTACCAGACCACCTTACCTGTCTCCTGAGAAACCTGTACGAGGGTCAAGAAGCAGCAGTAAGAACCAGACATGGAACAAACGAGTGGTTCAAAACTGGGAAAGGAGTACGACAAGGCTGCATATTGTCACCCTGCCTATTTAACCTATATGCAGAGTACATCATGAGAAATGCCGGGTTGGATGAATCACAGGTCGGAATTAAGATTGCTGGGAGAATTATCAACAACCTCCGATATGCAGATGATACCACCCTAATGGCAGAAAGCGAAGAGGATCTAAAGAGCCTCTTGTTGAGGGTGAAAGAGGAGAGTGCAAAAGCTGGTTTGAAACTCAACATTAAAAAAACGAAGATCATGGCATCTGGCCCTATCACTTCCTGGCATATAGAAGGGGAAGAAATGGAAGCAGTGACAGATTTTACTTTCTTGGGCTCCAAGATCACCGCAGACGGTGACTGTAGCCATGAAATTAAAAGACGCTTGCTCCTTGGGAGGAAAGCTATGGCAAACCTAGACAGCATAGTAAGAAGCAGAGACATCACCCTGCCGACAAAGGTCCGTCTAATCAAAGCTATGGTTTTCCCAGTTGTAATGTATGGCTGTGAGAGCTGGACTATAAGGAAGGCTGAGCGCCGAAGAATTGATGCTTTCAAACTGTGGTGCTGGAGAAGACTCTTACGAGTCCCCTGGACTGCAAGGAGGTCAAATCAGTCCATCCTAAAGGAAATCAACCCTGAGTGCTCATTGGAAGGACAGATACTGAAGCTGAAGCTCAAATATTTTGGCCACCTAATGCGAAGAGAAAACTCCCTGGAAAAGACCCTGATGCTGGGAAAGACTGAAGGCAAAAGGAGAAGGGGACGGCAGAGGATGAGATGGCTAGATAGCATCACCGATGCAATGAATATGAACTTGAGCACGATCCGGGAGAGAGTGCAGGACAGGAAGGCCTGGCGTGCTATGGTCCATGGGGTCACGAAGAGTCGGACACGACTGAACGACTGAACAACAACAACAAATCCTATGCACGTTCAGACAGAAAATGTTCTACAACTCCCAGCTGGCTGGGGCATGCTGGGAGTTGTAGATCTTTTTTTCTGTCTGAACATACATAGGATTGTGCCCTAAATGTACTTTAATTTTCAACTTAAATATTTCAGGTGCATTGGGACAAAAAAATTACATGGGGTACTTCTTTGTTTTACTTTGTTGTTTATTAAATAGAAGTAAAATAAACATGCTAAATTGGATCACTCTCTAGGGCAACAGAAAATTTTCCAACGCAAACTGAAAGTTTTCCAATGCAAAGCTTTCCGGAAAACCCACATCACTAGTTATGCTGAACTCAGGTTTGTTTTTAAGTAGAGAGCCACAATGGTTCTTACCTTTGGAGACAAATAATACTTATAATAGTACAGCTGGAAGAGGAGGAAAACTGAGCTGGTCAAAGTAAGAAGGCCCAAAACCACGTTCTTGTTAATTCTCTGCATTAGTCTTCAAGACTTTCCTGACTGTCATTTGAAAGGAGGAGTTTGGCCCTTCTCATCTTTTCAGGTGGCTTACTATGTGTCTCTGCTGTGGAAAGCAAAGCTGGAACGATGTTTTTGAAAAAAATTGAATTCAATTAAGTGCTTGCAATAATTTTATGAACTAGAATGATTTATTTATGTACTTATTACTATTTTTACAAAGCCACCCCATCACACACATTTTCTGGGCAGCTCACAAAACGAATGCAACATTAAAATACAATATGAAGCAATAAATACTGTTCAGACTAAAACCCATTGAAAACATCTATACTAAACTGAGAGCCCCAGACTGAAAATAAGACATGCGTTATTTAAATGCCGGGGTGAATGTAAAGGTTTTCACCAATTGCGGTAAAGACGGTGAGCCTCTGATACGGCTGTAACTGGGGTATTCTCTCCCTAGTGGTTACCATCCTCACTTCATTTAGCGAGGATGCTATTCTTTTCAAAGTTTGTGCAAAGTACAGCAAACAGCATAATGCCTCTTCAAGTTTTCAAGCTAAAAACACAGTAACTCCAGAAGTGCAGTAAAACTGAATAGAATTTATTGCTCTCTCTTTTATTTCTGAAGTTCGTTTCTAATGCTGAGTGCAAACATACTGAACCACACAGCTTTAGCATACACTCTGAAAGTCTACAAACTAGGGGCACAATCCACCGGAAGTCAATCGCCTTTCAGCCTCTTTAACACGGAGAAAAATCCAGGGACTTCTCACAATCCCTGTCAGCAAGCACAGCACAACTAGCGGTTTCAGCCCTTCCCCCACTCCCTGCCAGGGATGCTGGGCTTTTGAAACGAGGAGAAATTCTACAGGCGATCCATGGAAATTCCCACTAGAGAAGGTGTACTGGCTGAACGCTGGCCTGCCACACCCTGTAAAAGGCACAAAGCAATACTAAACCAAAGATGCTCCTCTCCCGAACCTCGCAGGGACACTGCCCGTGCGGCCCTTGTGGTACGATTCCACACACACACACCGCTCGCTTTCTCCAACCCGGCGCCCTGCAGATGTGTTGGACTACAACTCCCATCATCCTGATGGCTAGGGATGATGATCGTTGTAGCCTAAAATATCCGCAGGGTTGGGGAAGGCTGCCCACACACATCCTTTTCTTTCCTATGAAGTCATCCTCTTCAACGGAAACAACGCCTAATGCCATTTGTGCACACCCATTACCTATTCCTTCCCTTCCTTCCCGCTCTCAAACTGTAGATCGTAAGACCATCGGGGCAGAGACCCCTTCGCATTCTTGTTACTTTAATGACCTGCTTGCTAGCTTCATATCTCACATTTCCATGGAGGCGCCCAAGGAAAGAAGCGCTGCCACAGCCTCTCCCTCCCGCCGCACCGTGTTTAGCGCCTCCCTCCCCAAACCCGGTTACCTGCTGGTCACGGACAGAAGCGCTGCGGAAAACCAAGGGATGGGGGTTTGCGGCACCAGGAGCCGTAAAGGAAGCCGCTCTTTACGACACGAGTAGCTTTGGGGCGGTGTGAGAAGAGCGGAGCGGTAGGCAGAAGAGACAGTCAAGTTACACACAGGCGCCTGTCCTGTTATAAGTCTATGGTCACACAGTGCTCGCTTCATTTCCGGTTTCCGTTTCGACGCCTCTATGTGCGGGGCAGGAGGAAGCGGCCTTGTCGCCTCGCGCTCGGCAAGTATCCGCTTTAATGCGCATCCGCGCGGAGAGCCGGAAGTGTTGTAGATTCATTGTGCGCGCGGCCCCGGGGAGAAGAACGGGCAGGCGCAAGTGAAACGTTTTCGAGTGCCCGGAGGCGGAGAAGGTTAAAACAGCCTTCCCCAACCGGCGCCCTGCAGATGTGTTGGGACTACAACTCCCACAACCCCAGTACTGGCTGGGGGAGTATGGGGGCTGTAGTCCAACACATCTGCAGGCGCCGGGTTGGAGAAGGCTGTTTAAAAGGTGGCCGGCCCTTTCTGCTCACAGCTTGGCTTCCGTTCCACCGAAGAAAGGTTGCGCCGAAACCACTTCAGATATCGTCCTTGTGTTGATAATGGCGGACTGTATGGTTTTCAGACTTTTAAAAAAAATTTGTGTTCCTGTCTTTCAAGTTGTTTAATACCTGTTTAGTTTCCAAAACTTGAACGCTACGAAACTTGAGAGCAGCTGGGGAGTGAACGAACATGGATAGAAATTCAGTCATGGAACAAGGCACAGTCCCTGTGGCACCTTAAAAACTAGCATCTATTGTGGCATAAACAGAGTCTGAACCTTAATATCACATAAAACATTCATAGACCAGACTGTACTTCACCAGATTGAGGTTCTACAAGAAACGTGCTGAAACACAGCTAGCCCCCTGGTATTTAAATCCGTGACCTTCTCCCTTATCCATATCTACCTCATGTTCTAAGGTTTGCAGTATAGGAACTGGGGGTGTTACTGTTTCTAGGGGTGCTTTAGCCTAACCCAATAGGCGTTGAGAAAAACGATAGTCAAGCAGAATTGGCTTCCTCCCCTGCTATGCAGTTTAAGGACAAAATGAAGATTCTAATCTACACTAACGTTGAAAGCAGAGCAGCAGAATATATGTAAATTATTCTTGCACTGTGGACAGAGAAAGCTGTAACAATCCCTATTTAATCATTCTAGCACACCAGCTTTGTCAACTACTGGTTCATCTTTCAGTAGTTTCTCTTCACCTGTTTTTCTGTAACTACCACAGTACATGAAATCAAGCTCCAGCCAGAAAATTCCCATAAACTCAAGTTATAGCAATGCCCTGCCTCACCCATCGTTAAATATGGAACAAAGTAGTAACAGCAGTTGCCGTCCTCTCCATTATTCACAAGGAATAACCGAATATGTGCAGGAAGTAGGTTTTGGCCAAACATTAACTAAAACCTCACTTTCTGTCAAAGCACTTTTTTCCTCAGCTAAACTGCACTGTCGTAGCTTCTGAAGTAGGAAATGTCACAAGTTAAAGTTGGACTGCACTCTTGTATAGCATAAGGATATCCTATTTTAACCAGGGTAATGAGCCAAGTTTAGTGTTCCTACAGTTCGATTTACATTGTTCAGATAAAGATCACCCACGAGAACATTAACTATTGGATGGATTAAGAATATAAATCAAGTCTCCAAATACTAGTTGTTCATCCTCTTCTCAATAGTATATGACACTCAAAGACAACAGAGCGAGAAATATACTGGTTTTCAAAAGTTTATTAATACAAAACTGTAAGATGTGTTTGAATTAAAGACACAGCAAATAAAAACACTACATGGGCTTTAAGGCACCCCAGTTGTACAGTGTTGCTATGGCAGGTAGGACTGTTGTCTTAGGATACTTGACAAGGATAAAGAACAAAGCACTGAATACCTGAGGTACTATCAATGCGCAATTTCCCTGTTTAATTAGATCAGTGTGATAATGTAATACGCATTCCAGTCTCAACACCTTATGCCATGAGCAGAGCGATGAATGATATGGAGCCATTTTTAAAAGGCACATGCAGACGTGTTTTTTTTACCAGATGAAAACAAAACATCAGCTTCAACTGCCCAAATAACAGGACTAAGTGGGGAGACAAACAAGTTTGGGTTTCCCCTTCAAGTCAATACGCTTTCAGAACGCTTCAGTTTAATGCCAAAGACAAAAATAATGACCAGAAGAGGTAAGGTCAACAAGGGTGACAACCACACACTAACATACTCAGCTGAAATACTACCACACCAAGTTATAATTTAAATGCCAGTATTTGTCCAGATAACAGCTTGAAGCCTCCAACCTGTTCTACACCATAAAAAGGAATCCAGTCCTAGCAGACAGGGTAGAGATAGAGAAGGAGGATATGGTGCAGGCTTTGTTATATAGCCCTCAAGCTTAAACTGAAGTCTTAGTCTCTCTGTCTTGTATAATCGTTGTGCAACATTCAAATATTATTACACCCTTAAAATCCCATTTGTAGTACTGTTCATGTGGCTTGGGCTTTCAGTTGCTCTTTTGAAACCTCTCAGCAAGCTCACATAATTTTAGATGTAAATTTAATTGAAGTCAGTTTGTTACTGTATTCCATAAAAGGGAGTCAAGTTTTGTTACATAATTATGTTACAATGGACTGAAAGGTCATAATCTCTGAACACTAATTAGCAATACACATTTGTTTTTTCCTGTAAATATACAAAACAAACCTTTAATAGCTACAAATACAAAAATACTTTAAATTTTACAATGAATAAGCAGACAAATTATGTACACACTGGGAAAATACTATGCCTTGTTACCAATCTAGCATGTCTACCTGAAGAATCAACTTAATTAAACTGAGTAATCATTTTGCTCAATTGCACTAATATCTGCATGCTTTGCCACAGAATGAGAACTGATCAGGGTTGTTAGCTCAGAAATTTCATAAGCTAAGAAAAAATGTCTAAAGTGCTTAAGGCATTTCCTCTTGTCACCATACCGCATTTCAGTAAACTGATATGGGACTACCCTGTTGAGCAGCAACAGAACTAAGCACCTGTGTCTCAGACTAGTTCACAATCATTCTTCCCATAAAGGTAAATAACCCACGCCTCTATATCAATTTATGTTTTTAGATGCATGTTAAGAGCCTCCAAACAGTAGTACTGCATCTGGAATAAAGATAAATTGCAGATCAGTGGAGTTCTGGAAAATTCACAAAGATGTCTGAATAACTGGATAGACCTTGCACACATGCATGTGTCTCTGAAAGAAGCATTATCCTTTTGGGCCACACTTAGTGGCTGGTGGGACCTTACACCTAAATGGGATCATTCAAATTTTAAGAGCATCTCAACAGGGGCCAGACTAATTAGCTCATTTTACAATACTCAAAGCATCAATAAGGTCTTTAGCATACTGTATTTTCACCCAAACAGTAACTGACATTTGATCTTCAAACCATTTATCAAAAAGTCTTTATTTCACAAATTGAATGTGCAAAGAATAAAAATGTGAGGTCAAGTGCTGCAAATATAAAATGAATCAGTTCAGGAGGAGTATAGAATTTCACACCGGAGTAAATAATGGGCTTCTTGATAGTTAGAATCCATGATAAAACTGGGCCGAAGAGGGTATTTAAGTGGATTGAATTGTGTAGACATGAGAAACTTTAGTCTGATTTGCTGCCAAGGAATTCTTTTGCAAGAGAAGAATTGAGAAAACTCATTAGATAAATGTAGCCACATAAAAGATTCTGATGAAGCAATTTACATAGTTCAGTTGAAAAGTTAAATATACAAACTGAATTACTACATTACTATGACTGCATGTATCCATTTCTCAAAAACAAAAAACCTAACCAGATGTGCTTTATTAGAAAAAGCAGTTTGCTTCATACTCTTTTGTGAAGATTATCAGAGAGCCAGCAGTTCGACAGAAAGTTTAAAAAAACCCTAACAACTGTGCTATATTGGAAGAATGAATAGGAGGCTAAGACCAAATGTTGTAAGAATTGGAAGCTGATTAACAGAAAATCTGAACGTGCCACATATAGCCTTAAATATATGCTTCTGACCCCACGGAGGGGAACAGGAGTTATGGAGCCTTCAAAACTGGAATGTACAATCCACTTTTATATCTAAACACTTTAGAGGCTTGAAGCAAAGATCATTTAGGGCCTTTAAGGCTAAATACAGGGCATTTACAATAATACAAAATTAAGGTATTTGATGCATCCAGGAATTGCCCAGTTATACAGTTTGAATCCACTGAGCACAGCTTTCAGGACTCAACCTGAAAGCTAAGATGTGGAACAAGTGATTAATTTACAGACAAATTATTAAAGAAATACGATTTGAGTAGAATGTCAGTGTAAGCTTACCTCAAGTAAGTGTACAAGCTGAAGTACATGCTGAGACCTGCCCATTCAGTAAAACTAAAGGACTCTTATCAACATGGATGAGACTAGAAACAAAAATGTGACCAAATCCCCCCATTATAGAACACACATTTAATATAGGAAAAATGGAAGCACTTCAAAAAGTTCCTTAAGTTAAGCTGTCTGGTCACAAATACTATGATCTTACAATAATTAAATATGTGACATCTTCGATACTACAAAGCTTTCTATGAGGTTAATGGACACTGTGCTCAAGTCCCATCTTACAATGCATTGGGACGAGTATTGTAGATCGTGGGCAGAGTTAGCCATGATGCCTGTCGGTGTTAACAGCTACTTTGAATCAAAGGACACTGATCATAACAGAAGTGTTTGCATTCCCTCTCCCTTCCATTATACTGAGTTGTAGAAACTGAGACATGCTTTAGAAAGTTTAAAGCTTCAGCGTATCACCCCTAGCTCACCTACATTTTCAAGGGCAGGGAGTTAGTTAGAAATCCTAGAGAGAAGAAAAGCAATGAGGGCTTTTAGGCTAAGATCATACTTGTCTAATGGATGCTCAACTGATTTCAGCATGAAGTGTAGCAAAGACAAGTAGTCAAATTTAGTCTAATATCGCTACAACCTCAAATCTTCTCTAAAAAAAAAGATGTCTATATTCCTATTACACTGCAGATTCACAGTACACTCCTGCTAACGCTTCAGTTCAGCCCTAAACGTTTGCACTAGTGGTGCTCAGACCTTAGAAGTTGCAGGAACACATTAAACCGTTGCTCATAAACTCTTCGAATAATACCTGCAAAGAAAAGCAGTTAACCTAGACCTGGAAACATCACTGGGCAACATTGGTTAGGCTACTGGTTGAACCACTCAATCCATTTTCACTCTTCTGCAGTGTTTTCACAGCACTTGGCACCTGCAGTCCTGTTGTCAATGTGAGACCACCACACCAAACCTAGAAAAACAAACATTTGAAAGATAAAGAGTCATATGTACATTCTTGCTTAAAAGGCCAACTAAGAAGGTCTGTGTTCGGTTGTCACAATAAGCCAAAGTTTATCGTGATGGGAACACAACAGACCCACACATTTCCCCTCTGCTCTCCTCCTCTGGCACAGCCACAGGATAGAAAGCATTCTCTTTCATTTTTGATTAACTGCAGTTTAGTCTGACATCCGAACCCTCAATTGTGGTTAATTTTAACTACGGTTCATTGAAAGAAGCCAGCTTCATAACCCATTATTTGAAGATGGTTTGTTTCAAACACATCATAGTTAGGAATAACCACAGTTTCTTAGGTTTGGAAAAATGATGGGCTGCAGTTGCAAAAGCTTCCAATCTCCTTTTTGCACCTGTGGGGAGGGAAGGATGCATGAGCCCAAGGCTCACCGCAGCTTGATCCCATCAAAATAAACCATCATTTACTGTGATGCCTGAAAGGAGTCTGTGTGTGCTTTCACAAGTGAAGCAAACACACACTATTCTGGCAGGAATGAATTGCTTCTTAATGTTAAAGCAGTACCAGAAAGAAGACTGTTTTAAAGTCAAGTGTATATTGTAGACAAGGTACGTATTTTATTTGCTACACAGAAGAAAAACACTTGAATGTTTGCTCCAATCAGTTGTAAACTGGACTAGCTGTAAACTGGAACCTGCTGTTAAGGCCCTCCCTCAAGGAACCCCAACTGTAACACTACATAGATGCAAAGGATTGTGTTATAAAATCTCCAGCTCCCTCACAAAACAGACATTTCTAAAATGTGGGCGGGGGGGGGGAGTTATAGGGCAAGACACGATAAAATGTAAGTTTATAGAGATAAGGTGGTCAGAGCTAGAAGGAAGCTATCAGATTTGGCTGCAAAATACTTCAAAACAAGCAATTTGAGCTTAACTGCCTCTGCCCAGTTTTCACCTCCAGCCACATCTCAAGCCTTTCCTCAAAGTCCCCCAATCTTAGGAGGGCTGTAAGGGACTGCGGTGGGGAGGAGTCCTGCTGCACAAGTAGATTTCTGCTTGCATAACTTTGGATCCTACCCAATGTTATGATCAGAACTCTACCTCCTTGCATACAACTTTGTAGTGACTGTGCACTTATTTCAGAATACAAAATGGAAGCCCCGAAAGCTTGGAAAAATGCAAACTTCAGCTTTCCTTCTGTAGTCACTCATTTTCACTTGGAAAAGGAGAGTAGATAAAATGGGCAAGTAGTTGGCTGCAAGCTTTAAAGTTCTTTCAGGAAGAGAAAAGTTGGAGGTCTGTGAGGAATCACAGGAATAAACAACTGGGAAATTCCCCCACCTAGTAAAAGATTGCTAAGTTCTGCAGGTAGACAACTAGATTCCTGCTCACCTATTTCCCAAACCTTATCAGTCTAGTGCTACAGAGCAATTGCCCTATAGCTCACCTGTTCCCCAAACTTAAGTGGTACAGTGCTATTAAGTGGTATAATAGAAACTACTGGGGGCTGCCTCCGAAGACAGTTCAATACTTCAGCTGCTGCAGAAAGTGGCTGCCTGGTTGCTTGTGGAGGCAAGGCAACAGAAACATATAACTCCTATTCTGAATCAGCTGCCGTAGTTGCCAATTCCTTTCTATGCCCAGTTTAAAGTGCTGGTGGTTACCTTTAATGCCCTAAATGGCTTGGGCCCAGTGTATCTGAAGGACCACCTGCATCCATTCAAGCTTGCCCAGGCACTAAGATCACCCTCCAAGGCCCTGCTCATTGGCCCACCATCAAGTAGTATTAGACTGGTGGGCACTGGGGACAGGGCCTTTCATTGGTGGCCCCATGCCTTTGCAATATCCTCCCCAGTCAGGTATGTATGGCACCTAAACTGATGTCTTTTACATGGGCTTTGAAGATTCCAGACTGCTTTTCAAGCAAACTGCTTTTTCCAACCTGCTATTTATGTTTGGTATTTTATTGCTGATAGCACCAGTAGTGAAAACTAGTTTTTTAAGAACTTGTTATTCTTGCTGTTGGGTTATAATTTTTATATTGTTTTACTCTGCTGATATTGTTTATCTGCTCCTGAAATATTAGCCATTATTATCTTTTATTATGATTCTATGTTTTGTAATATGTTCCTATAGATTCTCCCCTTGTCCTCATATTTTCCTACCTTTTCCTGGCCAAATTGACATTCAACTGCCCTCAGCATTCTGTAGGTCATGGAAGACACCAAGCATGGATCTATGTAAGGCTGTTTTGGGGTTTATTTTCTCTTGATTTACAAACGTTTTTTCCAGCACATATAAGATGCCTTATATGTGCTGGAAAAAACGTTTGTAAATCAAGTAGTATTATGTGTATAAAACACAGGAGTATGTGGAAACTCCTATCTTTTCTATGAGTGGCCTGTTTAACTAACACAACTGATAGCAGAAATAATTATGCTGATGCTTAACAATAAGTGGCAACTTACTGGCACCTTGAGAAATTACAGCCTCAAAACCAAAAGAGCAATTGATTTACAGTTTGGGAAGATGGTTCATCGAGGATTTAACTTGAAGTATCTTTTCTAGTTCCGAAATCTACAAAGACACATCTCAGACAAGGACGTGTCCAGGCAGAGATACAGGACTTCATGTTCTTTCAAAGGTTTCTAGTACATGCCAAACAAAAATGGGAAAGGATAGCCAGGATTCAACAGAATATTGTTAAAACATGCCAATCTACGTCACTGAAGTGCCCATTCAAGTTTACTTTTAAGGAGAAAGTCATGAATGTGTATACTCAGAATACAAAAAAGAAATACAAAATTCAGCACCCAGCCAATCCAAATTCTGCAATCTACATATATTTTGCACATCGTTTTGCAGCCATGAGGGCTAGAGCTAGGAACTTAAGTTTTTAAGAAGTGTAAGCTACAGATTTTCAGCAAGCTGAGTTCTGCCTCCGTTACCCCGAGTTTTCTCTGCACAGTTAAGAACTGTAGCATGGAGCAGAGCCCTCACGTTAGTAATTCAAATGACCACCAATTCTGAGGTGGTTGTTTAAGAAATAATCAAATTTAAGTAAGCATGTTCACAGGTGCCAAGAACTTGAGAGCAGACCCAATATGTGACATTAAGTGTGTGTCTTTTCCACGTTATAAGCTATGAAATATTATTTTATTTACAGGAACAAATCAACTATTAATATAGAAAATTGCCCTTGAAGCAGCAATTATGAAAATAGTTAATTAGTACTGACCATGAAGCCTGGTAATAGTGGCTGGGTAAATTTTGTTTTGAAGGTGTACAACAACTGCTTTGAGCTTGCATTATAGAAAGACAGCTGACCTGAAAGAAGAAAGGCAGATTAAATAAATTACGTCTTGTATTGTTTGTCTCCTCACTAATACATATTCTCTACTGCTTGGGTTTTATAGTCAAGAAATAAGACTCAAGCTCTCCAGGAACATATTTGAGGACAGCCACCACTCAGACCATCAGCAAGCAACAATACTATAAAGAAGTCTTGTTGCCAAAAGGAAAACTGTAGGAGTGGAGAAAAGTACATTACAGCATGTGGGACTAAACGCGAAGACTTGCTTGTTGATTCAGACAATGTCAATCTAATAGGCAATGAGGCACCCCACCCCCCCAGACCCCTGACTGTGTCCGCCAGACCCCTTGTGCTATTAGAGTCAAAGAAGAATGCCCTTCCATTGACCTTAACAGAGGTGGGGGAAAGGGTGTCCTGCCAAAAAATGTCTGGAGAAGGGGGAAGTCCAAACTGCCAAGAACACTTGAGGCAACAGGGTCCATGAGGGGGTGATAAGCCCATACACCATGAAGCTGTTTTGGGTTTTTTTTTAACCCAATAAAGTCAATGCTGCAATATCACTCCACTGGCTCACAAAGGTGGGGGGAGAAAGATTTTAAAAATAGCTTGGGCAAGAGGGAAGACAGACAATCAGAACAGAATTCAGAGATGGGGGAAGGCAGGTAAAGTATGAATCTGGAGGGGGGCCCTTCCAATCTTTTACCTCCACAGCAATTTGTGGTGGTACCTGGGACATTTTTTTCAAAATATGACATCTGCCCACAGGCCTGAAAAGGTTGCCTACCCCTGGTCTAGTCAAGCACCTTCCAACAGAGGCTACTCAAACAGCCCTGAAAGCTTACAAATGTGTCTTGGATTGTGACTGCCATTCCCATTTGAACCCAGGATCTGGTAAATCAGAGGTATACTGCACGTGAACACAGAGATTCCATTTTCACAGCTCATACTGGGCCCATTCATCTTATGGCAATAAATTCCATAAATTGGCTATGTGCTACACTGCACACAAAAATACTTTGTTCGTCCTGAATCTTCGATTTAATTGAACAACCTCTGATGCTAGTATGAAAAGGAAATTCTCTATTCACTCTCCACAGTGGTGCTGCTAGACGTGCAGGTCTGAGAGGGCCCTGAAACAACTTCCTGACAGGTGGCAGCAGCTCCTCTTCCTCCTGCCACTGTGCTGCCAAAGAAAAGTGCTACAGAAAAGGCTGCAGCCCGGCCCTCACAGCATGCCATTTTAAATTAAACTTTTTTTTATTTGCTGATTTTGAGTAATAGCCACCTGAAAGAATCGGTCCCTGCATTGGGGGGAGGGGGGCATTAATTAGGACACCCAAGCAGTGAGAACCACATCTTTGCTGCCCCGGTGTCCTCATTGGCTGAACCCTCCCCCCAAAGGCAACGTCTGATTGGTTCAGATCTCTGCTACTCAAAATTAGCAAATAAAAATATTTTAATTTAAAATGGAAGAGCAGGGATGGGCAGGGGCCCCCTGGAAAGTGCTTTGCCTGGAAGCCCCTTGAACTTTACAGTGCCTCCAATTCTCCACAGTGTTCATGATGGGAGAGATACAAGGCCAATGCACACCAGGAAATTTGGAAGACCAACAGCTTAGACAAGCCCCAAGATCCCTGATCACTATTCTGGCAACACATTCAAACCAGATTTTCCTATTCTCTACCACCTATATATTTGCAAGGAGTTTCTGCTCATAAATGTCTAGGCAAGTAGTATTGAGATATATCCAGCTTTAAAAACTTCACTGCAGCACTTTAATCCATCTTAAGTTACAGCTTAGCACATCTAATAGCTTCTCTTTCCAGTAACACAACAGCTATTGTTATTTTACTCTTCCTGGCAAATAGCCATTTTTCAGCAAATCCCATTGGAAAGATTTATTATGGCTGATGTGAGGAGTGAAAAAAGCTGCAGCTATTCAAAGGAATATTTGAATTAGAGGGTGAGAGGGGGCCTGGTTCCATTACATCCCCCCCCCCCCCGCTACAGGTTTTAGGAAGGGTATGGGGTGCTACGATTTGGCTAGTTGAGGGAGTCAGGAAATGGTCTTCTAGTTTCCACTAAAGTCCCACACACACACCTAGCCCCCTATAATTTAAGCATTAACTCCAACCACTAATCCTTCGGAAAACAAAGCCTTCTCAATGGTTGATGGCCAACCTACATGCAACTAAAACCTCTGACTTTAAAATGAAATGTAGCCCTGAACATCGCAGTCTGGTTTGTATACCTGGGGGTTTACATTATCTTTTCCCCTGTAGCAAGTTTTCTGCTGAAAGTCATACCAGCTGTGTCCCACCCTGGGGGGCGGGAAGCAGTGAGGATTTTCCATGGCTCTTGTATTAAAAACCACCTCAGCATCATGTGTAGTTTGGTCCTTATTACCCTGTTTAAATAAGGTTTCGTAGTATGTGTAGAAATGCGTTAATCTGACATGTGTACCAGGCCATCCTCTTACTGAGAAAAAAGCAGCTCCCATATCAACTCAGATCAAGACTTTCCCAAACTTCATATTATTTTATTTCAGTTTTCTCATTTATAGTTTTGAAGACTCAAGATTACCTCCATCAAAGTCACAGTAGACTCCTATCCTATCTGGAACGATGACATCTAGTGATTTCGCTTTGTTGTTGTGTTTGGCTGCAAATGTAGTCTGGAGCCAGTTATTTACATGTACACACCAGCTTGTATTAGTCTTTCCCAGTTGATCAAATTTCCCTAAATTTTTATATGCAACTCCCACACTATAGGATTTGCAGTCCTTCTGGGCTTTCACTTCCCAGTAGTGTTGTCCGTTTTCAATAGTAGTATCTCCTGTAACAGAACAAAGAAACATCAATTAACACTTCAATGTAGGTTAAGAGCAAGCACAAATTGTTCAAGAAGCAGACATCATTAGCAAATACAAACTAAAAATTGCATATGCTAGTGAAAATTTGCAATTATTCTGGTACTACATACAATCTCATGATTAAAATTAAGAGGTCTTACAAAAAAATCTTACCCAACACAGTATATGATTCCCCAGTAAATCTATCTCTGCTGCCCCTTATCAAAGGTGAGCGTGAACTAACTGATGATCTCTTCGGAGATGGAGTTCCACTTCTGTAAGATGAGAAGAAATGAGTTTGTATGGCACTGCAGTTCACAAACGATGGCCATTATAATGGGTGAGTAATGGCAACACATTAGTCTGAACTCTTAAAAAAAGTTTCAACAATAACTTTTACAGAAGCTTTTATGGTTACGTATGGTTCTCATGCTATTAGAAGGGTCTGTAGCTAGCCATGCTTGAAGTCTCTATATACTTCAGTACAAACAGCCATGCATAGAAAAGGCTACCAAGACAGCAGATAAACCATAATGTAACAACAGAAAAGTCACTAGCAGAGAAAAGTGGAAAGTACATGTGCAGGACAGGAGTGAGTGAAATTAGTATGAAGCATAATTCTGAAAAAAGTGTCCTTACAAAAATGTCTGCATCTGGTCTGATTAAAAGTGAATACTTCAAAACCAGACAGATCCCCAATCCCAATATTACATCAGCAGCCCTCCCTGCAACACTGTTGTAATCTTACAGCATTTGGAATTGCACTGATCCTAGTCAGCACACCTTGTCTTAAAAGTACATGTCTGGTGAATAATCCAAATACTGGAGGTATTCTGAAGTAAATTAGTTTGCTGTGCAAACTGCGAAGTATCAAGGGCAGAAAAGTATCAAAATCATTATATTACTGTTTTCAGAATGAAGTCCTACTGTGGATGCTGAAGACATTTAACACAACACTGAAAATATGATCTGATCAAATAAAACATTAAAGAAAAAATTACTTACCAAAAGAAAAAAAGAAATAAGTGAAGCATGAAAAGACAGCAAAGCCAAGAAATTGAAGCATGTATTCAGGGAAAAGGAGATACATACATACACACACACACACCCCACAGCACCTGATCCTACTTCAGGGTTGTCATTACTATGAAGTCTACTACCTTCTGCTTTCTACTGTAGAAGCAGTCTTTTGCTGCCAAGTTATGTAGAAAAATAGCATGTTCATTAGAAAGATACTGCACTTGGTACAAGGCAGACACAGACAGAGATTAATTCTTCCCCCTCTGCAAAATCTACTGAAAAGCCAACATGCTATTTTTCAGGTAAGTGTTCCAAGATCCCTTCACCCAGAAGATGGCCTTTATATTAACAGCCTTTACTAGTATACACGATAGCATTTATATTTTAGAATATTTCGTACATCTGAAGCCACTGATCACCTACATGAATCAATACAAGCCAACCTCTCTATGTAATTGAACTGTTACAGTGCCCTCATGTATTCCACATCTGATTTGATAAGCCACAGTTGCTGCCCACTGCCATTTTGGTGGTGCAACAAACAGTGGTTTAGACAGCATGCATTCTCTATGAGAGAAAACATGCTGAGTAACTGTAAACAAGCCAAGACAATCACTTGGCAAGGAAAGCCCATTTAACTACTTACAAATTAATTCTCCATGTAACTCTAGCCAAGGGCAGGAAAGACAGAAGGCACCAAGGCTGGAATCCATATTGCAGCAGACACAGGCTAGCCCTTAGTCTCGTTGTTCCTCTCCCCAGTAATGCATAGCAATACAAAATGCAACATCATGCTGCATGTTTTCCCACCTCACTTCCTTGGCTGCTGCTTTCAGAGGAAGAGAAACACATGCTGTGATGGCATCATGTATAAACGGAGGTTATTGGAAGGAGGGGAATTAGGTAAGGCCCTGGTTTTGGCTGCAGCCCCATATTTGCCATAACTGCTAGTTCCAGTCTGAAGTGATCCTTCAGAAAAGACATTTGTGAATGTACAGAACATCAGACTGAGGGGCAGCGTGAGGAAGAGCAGAATCTGCCTGAAGAAATGACCTCTACAAGATGATTTTAAGGAGTAGCTATCTCAGTTCAATTCTAGCAGTGTTAAATCCCTCAATTTACTTCAGAATGGAAAGTGATGGATTGAGTTCACTGACCCATTGTTATGGAGGACATGGCCAACCATGAATACCACAAGCACGAACATTTTATTTACTGATGAACTAGGCACTTCTGTATTTTCAATTTTCTACATTTAGTGTTCTTTTTTTCATTCTGTAAATTGTTAAAAATTGTATACTGCCTTGGATGCTTTGCAGAAAAGCAGTTTATAAGTTAATACAAAAGATGACAAATAAGAAAATTGAAGAATCTACACAGAACGCAGTGGCTTGTCTACTGGTAAAGGCTGTTGGACTGATTCATGCGAAGTCTAAAGAGCAAGAATTGAAAAGAAAATATTGAGAAGTAAAGCTGAAGGCTAATCCCTAGGGCTAGGAAGAGGCACATTATCACCTTGAATGGTTCTTCAGAAGGGTAATCTGGCCACTGTCAGACAAAAATAGGTAGTTAAAAAATACTCTGTGGCTACACAGTCTTATTTTTTTTTAAGCAGTAACTTAGTCTTTAAAATCAGTTCAAAACTATTTCCTTGTTTATAATCATAGCCACCGCATGCCATTCAAACTTATTTAAAAAGGAAACACCACTTGCTTTCAAATTAAAATATAACAGAAAATATTTTAAGAAATTACTTGAAAATTGGTTTGTAATACTTTAAATAAGCCTCATTTGAGTTTTACAAAGGTTTTACCTATTTCACTCAATTTGTTACTAGCTCCTTTTGCACAGCTGGGGTAGGGAGAAATGAAGGATGCACTTATTACTACTTAGACCAGGGCTCTGTAAAACTATCCAGGCTTGAAGCCGCCTCCTCCTCCTCACAGTTAGGATACAGTCTAGGTATTTCATTAATGAAAGTCGTCATGGGAAATCTTCACAGTGAATGCTTAATGCCAGGAATATAAGACCACAGACTTTTACAAAACTAACTTTTGTTGGTAGAAGTACTGTAATCTGAGCTTCACAGAGCTCTTGAGGGCAACCTATGAAAAATGCTTTGTCTAATTCTTACGTACCCTCTAAGACTGGGTGATTTTCAGCATCTGAACAGGTGCATTCAATTACTAATGTACAATCAATTCATTTAACACTAACCACAGCAGTGATTCTCCAACTGTTCTAAGTTGTGGCTGCAGTTGGAGTCCCAGACCACACATCCATCGGCCTCTGTATTGGCTCTCCCCTGCCTCAGTGCTTCTCCCTGATTGCCTTCCATTTTCTCCATGAATGTTCATGGAGTACCATTTGTTCTGTTGACCTGGATGAAGAGTAGGTTTTATGGTGGGAACACATCTGCCTGCTCCCAGACCATGCTGTCCTTGGGTCCTTCCTTCAGGCTCCCATTTTGCAATCTGGCAGGTGTGGAGGCGTACTGTATGCCAATAGATTTCAACATTTTTGTACCTTGAGGGGTTTTTTTTGTTGGAAGATGGATATTTTCTACTCAGAAGTGTGTTTACAAGAAGAATTTCATATTTTAATACACTAGTCTTAGAAAAGCACAAAACATATTAGATATGAAACTCAGCTGACAGAAAAATGCTTACCCCCTGAATAGAGAGGTTTTGGACTACAATGCCCATAATTTCTCACCACTGATTATGCTGGCTGGGGCTGACAGTCGTAGTCCAAAACATCTGGAGACTACCTGGTTGCCCACCCCTGACATAAGGGGTTAGTTCTTAAGAAGAAGAGTATAACTGTCACCACCAGCAGCCATTCCAGCAGACTGTCTGGTGGGAGATGAAAGGGAGAGCAGGACCATTCCACCAGCCCTGCTGAAAGACTTCCCTCATGAAGGCTCCTCCTCCCTCAACTTTCAACAGCAGCAGCCATTCCAGCAGGCTGAATTGAGAGAGATGAGACTGAGAGCAGGGCCATTCCACCAGCCCTGCTGAAAGAATTCAATTATCACTCTTCCCTCCCCATTCCTTTTTCCTTGTGTGTTATGTCTTTTTAGACTGCAAGCCTACAGATAGGGACTGTCTTGTTTAATTGATTATATGTAAGCAGCTCTGGGAGCCTTTTTGGTTGAGGAGCAGCATAAAAATGCTTCAAATAAATAAAAATGAAATAAATATAACTACACCAATACTATATCCCTTTCTTTCAGCAGAGCAGGATCCATTTATAGTCATGTACCCATCTAGAAAAAAATTGGTTCATATTGTCTTGTGATGTTATGTCATCTTTTCCAGAACAAGCAACTCCCCATTTTTTTTAACATGGGCACAATGTTATTTGTTTCAAGAGGTGCCTCAGAATGCTAGTAGCAAGAATATTTAATACCAAGGGGCTAGTGTGCTCTTTTATGTTCCAGGCAGTGGAGCTGTTTGCACAACACAACAGACCAGGCTGCGGTGCATGCGGGGTGCGGGCAGCTGCCATTTTGAATATGCAACGCCCACTCAGGGGTTATCGTGTTTTGTAAATCCAGCAGGCATAACCCTCACATAACTCGTGTTCACCAGGTTCACATGACACGACAACCCACAAGCAGGGGTCTGTGCCCATGGCGCTGCAGTTTATTGTGGATCAAATAACCCATTACAAGCAACAGCGTGTTGTCCAAACCTAGCCACTATGTACTTTTACATAGGCTTCCTACCTAACAGACCACAAAATCGTGTCAGACTTGTATAAGACATCTGCAAGTTCCTTCTGAGAAGTTCAGTTTTCCTTACCTGCCTTTGTTCTCTTTTCCTTTTATTTTATTTTCTTGGCTTTTGCCTCCTGTGGAATCCCACTCAACATAAGAATCTTCAACTTTCAAGTTAAGATGAGATGATGAACCATCCAGATTGAATACAAGGGCTGACCAAAGACAATATGCAGATTAAAACAGTTATTCACATATTCTCCTTTAATGCAAAGAAAGCTAACATCTTTAAATAGATTAGCCTGATCCTAAGTTAAGGCCAGACTACATATGATGTTATTTATGTCTTTTAAAAAGACATAAAGTGCTCAACCTCGGCACTTTTATTTCTGGGGGGGAACAGCTGTAAAGCCCTGATCCAAAATATGGTCTTGATCAGGGTCCCACACGTTTTTTTGCTGAGAATTGCTAGGAGAGATACAGCTTTAAGGTAGAGGCTGTTACATTTTCCGATTTTCACCTGAAAAACTAAGTTCTTAGAGCAATATTGTGTGATAATACAAGAATCAAGCTTGCCAATTTGCTGTTAGAACTCTGGGGCAGGAGTGGGAAACTGTGGGAGATCCAGGGACCATTTTGGGGCCATAAACTCTTCCTTGGAAGTGCCACAATTTTTTTTTTTTTAAAGGCATCCGTAGCAGCTACTGGATGCCCGAATGATCACATTTAGCTTGCAGACAAGATAATATTGACCATTTGGGTGCTGCATAGCTGCTGTGGATGCCATTTTTTCTAAAAAAAAAAATAAAAACATTTCGGGGGGAGTGGGGGCCTGTGAGCTGCTTGCTGCCCACCCCTGCTCTAGGTCTCCTACTAACTACAGGCTTCTGAAAGTTATGAATGAAAGCAGTATGGAAAACTAATGCCAACTAAAGAGGTACAACTACACTGGCAAAATAAGCATGCTGATCTTTCAGCAGAGCACTGGAAGATACAGGTTATGAAAAATGTACTAGCATCAGCTTTTTCAGCAGTGAAGCCAAATGCATTAAGTGGGAAGCACGTAGTTATTTCAGTCATGCCCCTTTCTAAATATCAAGCCTAGTCCAAGGTATATATTCAAGAAGCTTTCTAGTTCTACTGCCACAGAGTCAGAGTGTCAATGAGGTAGACAGTAACATTCCCAGAGGCCAGGAGTGTTCAGTACAACTCAGCAGTCAGGACCGAGTCACAGTTCCTCACTGGAATTTGGTTTTGTGCAAATTTAATATTTGCTATTGCCAACTAAGCAGAATAATTGAGCCTACATTGCTGTGCTTGCCATGATTTTTTGATAACTAAACAATAGCTGTCATACTAAACAGACCTTTCTGAATGAGAATGCATCAGAGACAGTTCTTTGGTATTTCAACATACAAGCACTGGAATTTCTTTAGAAAAGCACAATGCTCAATTGAAAACTGTACCAAGCAAATATCCACCCCATGAAGAATATTGTAAGCACAGTACAGCTTTAAAGGTAAGTTAGAAGTGTTCACTTATCACTAAAATGAGACTTAAGTACAGGTGTTTGGCTGGCATAGGCTGAAAAGCCAAGAATGATATTGACTGCTATATAGTAGCTAAGGATAGTTTGCTAATACCAGACTAATATGTCTTCCGTGACAGGCCCAAAGATAGTAGATGTAAAGCTGAGTCCTAAAAATGTTTTGCAGTAGTTCTAATCTTAGAAGAGCAACATGTGGTAATACAGCCAAATACAAATGTACATATGGACATCTGCAAGCTCAATTGTCAGAAAGCCAAGTTCTTTTTAAATATAAAGCAGCAACTGAGATCTCTTCCTAGCACTTTATATTCTAAGGCTTCAAATATGCCCCTAGACTTAGATTTCAGAATCTTTTTGTACTGTCTATGACAGCTATTTGTTACTGCTAAAAGGTTTCTAGACATTTTCTTTCACCTGAGTGCATGTACATAGACAACTGGTAATTTCATATGTTAGAGTAAAGTGATCTCTACACAGGCCCCTCAAATGATAGCTTCAGTACGCTCACATTCCACACAGGCTGGCAAGAGTTGTTATAAACTGAAATAAACGCCTAAGCTCGTTGAGAGAAATGGCCCTTATTCTTGGTGATCAATTTTCACTTGAGAAGCGCACTTTGCAAGCCAACATCAGAAAGTCTGTTTTTCAGCTACAGGACTGCATCTCAACACCTGAGGTACCTTAGCCTGAGACACAGCTACTGCCCAAAAGCCATCTGGTTGTTTTATATCCAATATGAACTCTGAACCTAATTTCCCATATTCAAGACACTACATATGCTAGCACTCAACAATGTGGTTTTACCTTTGGTCTCTAAAGTCACTGGGTCAGAATAGTCCCCGGCCACAGCCTTGTTGCAAGCTCGGACACGAAAGTTCATGTATTTTGAATCAAACCTGAGACCTGGAAGAGGGAGAAGCCTTCAGAGGCACACTACCACTATGATGGACAAAAACAGATTAATGGCATAAGGAGGAAAGGAATACACATACATTTGCAGGGTTCCCTCCACTGCATAGCTACATGCAAATTAAGGTAACAATAGCATTTGATATGAAGGAAATGAGATATAAAACCTCCATTTTATCACGCTGGAAGTGTAACACAGCAGACTTTTCATTTATGGTAAAACTGGCAGTAAAATACTGAGCAGTAATTAAACTTATTCCAGTACATATAATTGATATAGATTGCAACTAGATCTGGTTAAAAGTAACAGCCTACCCAAAAGTAACAGCCTTCTGTTCCACTGAAGGACAGATTTTATGATTGTATACACAAGAGTTGAACAGGCTGGTCATTAAAAGCTCCAAAAGTATGGAAGAAACCAAAGTGTAAGGCTACATTATTGTATACCATGGTAAGGGAAAACTTATGAAACACAGGGGAAGTATCATAAGGGATTGAGAAAAATGGCCAGCTTTCTTAAACTTTGCACATCATTTAATTTTTTTTACAATATCTAGTTGCTAAAAACATAGCTGAACACAAAAGCTATTGGGATACACTGGACCATACAACAATAACTTATACTCCTTGCTGGGCTATCATGAAACCTTGGTGGAGAAAACAGAAAAGATGCATAGGTGAAATATTGGGCTCATAGTAAAATAATGGAAGGAGCCCAATTACCCAAAAATCCAAATAGTTTTTTCTTTATAAATAATTAATTGCTGTTCTAAGTTTGTACTATGAGTGTTAACTCCTGTGTCAAAATAAAGCTAACTCCGGAGGTAAAATGCACTCCTGAGATTCAACAGACCCCTGCATTACTTTGGCTGGGTTTGCACATAATGACAATCCAAAGCATGGGTTGAGTACGGCTGTCACTGAATCATATGTTGTTGTTAGGTGCAAACTCTGCACTCTGATTTAACTATACATTGTTAACCATGAACAACCCAGGAAGAGAACCCATGATTTGTTGTTGGTTTATGAACTCTGGGTTGTTCATGCTTAACAACCCATGTTTAAATCATAGTGGAGGATTCACACATAATGACAACCCATGATTCAGTGACAACCTGTACTCTGGGTTGTCATTATGTGTGAAACCAGGTCATAGTAATGGCTTTTTCTGAACACACAGGAATGTACAAAATAAAAAAAGTTACTCTAGTGGTCTTGTAGTACACGCATAAAAAATTCAGTTTATGATATAGGCATGATATCGGTTAGGGTTGTGCTTGATAGTTTCTTTTTCCCATTCATTTCAATAGGGGTAAACTGGACCCTGATAACTTAGTGAGTTAAATGTAAATGTTTAAAAATCTGGAAATGGGGTGCAAGATGAAACACTACAGGACAACTGATCCTAACACAGAGGAATGCGCCAAGCACAAAGGGGGCCAGGTATGCTAAACAAGTTTTACAAATGTCTCAAACAACTGCTGAGGTCCACAGCAACCCCATTAGATTGGAATAATAGTTGTAGAACTGCACTGTTGTGCATCATGTCTGGTTTTTATAATGTAACCGTTATTTGGTTTTAACAGGGAGATTTGTTCTTAGTAGGGAACTGTCCTATTTAAAACTGCCCTGTTTTTAGAATACTCATACAGGTCAACAGAATTTTATTAGATACTATTAGAAATTGATTTTGAAGGTAACTTTTTATCATAAGAAGTTCTATTAGAATTCAAGTCAAGCTCAAGAGACAAAAAAAAATTACCCGATAATGTATATTCAGTGCCCTTAATATAGTCTATAGTTTCCCAGCACCTCTCATCTTTTACTCGAGGAAGCCCATCAAAGTTGGTTTTTCTGTATTCTAGAACATAGTGATCAATTTTGTTGTCTTCTTCTGTCATTTGCCATGATATTGTTAGGGAGTTGTCAGCTACAAGGCAGTCTGTTAGAACTATCTCTGGAGCTCTGGGAACTGATGAAGGAATAAGAAAAGAGAACATTGGAAACCAAAATGCTGCCCACATAAACAAAGCATTGGTAAACCAGAATGCTATCTATATAGCAATCTTTGGCAAGCCCCAAATGGTTGAGCATAGACTTGACCAGAAAATACAGACCAACACAGCTATAAGGTTGTTTTTTTTTAAATGCCCCAAGGTTGATGTTTTGATTTGATCTTACAGCCTGATCCTATGCATAAATATTCAAAATCAAGTCCCACTGGGTTTAAATGGAACTAGTGTACTAGAAAGTTTGCACAGGATTGTAGCCTTAAAATATTTATGTAGCAGTTCTAAACTATGTACATTAAATTGTGCCATTAGCTTTTAAGTGTTTTGGCCTCATTTTGTGATTTACTTCTGTTCTGGATGTACAAGTCAGGATGACCCTCCTTTAAACATTAGCAAATACATTTTGTGCTTAAGGGAACTGGCAGTTTATTTTATTTATTTATTATATTTATATCCCACTCCCCCCCCCCTTGTAAGAAACCCTAGGCGGCTTACATAATCCTCCTCCTCTCCATTTTATCCTCACTTCTCCATTTTATCCTCACAACAATTACACTGGGAGGTAGGTTAGGCTGAGAGTCAGTGGCTGGCCCAAAGTTAACCAGAGAGCTTCATGACCTGAGTGGGGACAAAAACCCGGATCTCCCAAATCCCAGTCCAACACTAACCACTATACCACATTGGCTCGCAATAGTTGTTTAGCTATTGGAACAACTATGCAATGTCAAACAATGTTTTCAGAAACTCAGTTGTTAAGGTCTTGGAGATATAATTCCCTACCTAAAATCCAATCCAATAATATAACACACTGTAATACTAACACATCTCCAATTTGTGCATTATGTCTCATCAGTGGTCCACAGTTTTAGCTTGACACTAACCCTCTGTCCTCCAACTTCTCTGTGCATGCTAGTGAACTTGGGAAAACTGTGGGTAACTTATACTACTCTCAACATTGAGCAGGCAGAAACAAATTCCTCATGCTGCTGGGACCAAAGCTCAGAGATATAACATGAGAAACCACTGTTACCCTGCCCCTACTGAGGGGGAAGGAGCTCCTCATAACTCACTGAGCAGGGGCCCATATATCCCACTTTAGTAACATCTGTGTACTCTCCAGATATTAGTATAACATCACAGCGGGATATGTTTATTGAAAAGAATTAAGTTTACAACTCTTTAAGAAAGAAAAACCTTAAATATAGCACATGCCACTCTTACAAGTTGAAATTCCATTTATTTGTATACACCTTTGAAAGCTGCTCATATCCCTGTTGATCTTGGCACCAGGGAAATGTAGATACAAGTGACTGTTTAATCTATTTGTATCACATATACATGGGTTCACTGGGTTTTAACCCTACTTTAATCTTGCAACAACTGTTTTAGGTAGGTTAGGTCACGAGAGAGCGACTGACTCAAGTTCTCCCAATGACTTTCATGGCTGAGTGGGAATCTGGATTCAGATATCCCTAACCCAATGATTCCTAATCACCATAATGGCATCCTCAGATTTTCAGCACTACCCCCAAAGCCCTAGTTATTGGTCAATGCAAGAATGTAATCTTAATTTCAAAATTATACATTGTAAATTAAATACAACTATCCTGCTGTTAATAAAAGCCTTAAAGGCTGTCAAAATTTACATTGCTCAGAACAGATAAACAGATTTAAACAGATACTTTCTACTGGTACCCTAGAAACCCCACCAACCCCCTTAGCCTTCTCCCATTTAGGCTTAATGCATTTGAATTTGAAGAATCAAATCATGGTTTAATACCCTCCAAAACAGCAAATCAATGAAAGGTAAAAGAGGAAGGATTATTATGTGTTTTATGGAATCACTGGTTTATAGGATTTCAGTCTCAAAATGATTAGACAGTTGTGTAAGCCTATACTGAAGTTTTTCATTGCCAGAATAAAGGACAGTAGGATTTGTGTGAAAGACAACATTCTCCCTTCATTCTCACTCCCACACACAAAGAGTAATGCAACAGTCATAGCACAATGGAACAGGATTGTTCCTTTTTTCCAGATGTTAAGTCCCAAGAGATCTTAGCTATATATTGGTCCTGATAACTTTATTATTTGGGAAGGCTGAAAGAGAAGGCTACTACAGTCAAATCCAGTCTCGATTATTGGTAGTACTGTTATTGTTTTGCAGGGGGAGACGGGAAGAAGCAACAAACATATAAATCAGTAACTATTTGGGCAATCTAGAATGAAGTGCCAGAAAGTCACTCACTTATAAAAGTGTCAAAGTTGGAGATGTCAGAAGAGACTCATTTGAGTGTCATCAGTATTTAAAGCTCAACTCCTTGCAGCATTAATTCAACATTAATTGAATTAATGTTCAATGTGAACACTCAGAGCTGCCCAGTCTTTTGGAAAGTATATACAAAAGATTCCAGACAATTCATCATCTACAAGATGAACTCAGGTTTGATATCCTGCTAGTTTTAATTTGGTGTTTCAATCTGAAGTCTTAGATTATTCTGCATGAGCAAAGAAAGGCCAAAATGTTACTTGGAAGCTGGCTATGCAAGGCAGAAGAAGATTCTTTAAAGACAAAATTAATTGACTGTGTAGCAATTAGAAACTGACCCACCTAACTCAACAGGGGGATTTGTGCCTCTGAAGACAAACACCTGGCAATAACCCAAATCCCCTAGATTGTACCTGCATTAGTTTAGCTACCAGTTCCATTCACTCCTCATTTGATTGGCTGTTTGAGCTACATTCCAGTACTATATATGTGAACACACCCATCAGTTCAACAGACATTATAAAAAAAAAAAAATACAGCCCAAGTGGCAATGTACACAGCTACCAACCTCTCCATCCATTCCCAAGTATGTCCTGTTTGGATGGAAACTGGGGAAAGTGTTGCCTTGCCCTCCACCCATCAGCAGCTCAAATATACACACCAGAACACACTATGGGAATGAGGAGGGGAACTTCTTGCATTCACTTGTATGCATCATTATGGCAGGAGGAAAAATTACTGTCACCTCTTTGGAAGCATGGCAACAAAATTCCAAATAGTTCACTGCTGCACAGACTATTTTTACCTGGCAAGAACTTTAAAGCCTGGAGCATTTGCCTTTCCTGAGAGAAGTCCACCATCAAATGTGTCATGTTGTCACTCACTTTGGGTTTCAAGGACAGACGGAATGCTGGAGCCATTGTGACTCTAAAGGGTAGAAATTAGGGGAAGAGTTCTTCAAATCTCTAACAGTCAATGGCCATGCTTTTCAATGCATAATGTCCATTTCTTATCCACTGACCCATAATATGCAAACTGCCTATAGCATTTTTAAGTCAATGTGCACCTAAAACTTTGGTACGTGACAGATGGGGACACATGCCCCATTAGTCACTCTTGTAGAGCCATTCTAAGGGTATCAAGTGACAGTAGTAAGATTACTGGAAGCTCTTGGCAACCAGTAAGCCTACAGTGCTCCTATCCCTTGTGCAGGAATGAACATGGTGAAACCAACAAATAGTGGCTATTTCCATGTATACTAGCCAACTGGGCCAGTGAGCAAAGGAAAAACACTTGTTTAATAAATGATTCATTGTGTGAGCATCAAGAACTGAAGTATTCTGATGTCAGTTTCTAGACAAACTTAGCTGCAGATTATAGTATCTCTCTCGTAACCAGGCAGATGTGGAAAACTAGAGAATAGAATACTTGAGATGTACTATCACAGCTTCCTTATTCCTCAGACCTAAATTTCTTCTTATCTCTAGTCAGCTGTCTAGTTTGTACAATACCTTAACCACAGCTTATGGACCACATATTGTACAACCCAAAATACAAACCTTTATACTTGCGTCGCTATCAGGCTAATAAAATTAGGAGAACCAGTTACTTGGCTCATAGTAAGATCTATATTTCTAAGTTATGAATGAACCAAGCAAGACAGTAAGAGCTGGATTCTAAGATCTTGTGAGTACAGTTCCACCCATGGAAAGTGTGCTCCCAGTGCCTGCTACTGGAAGAGAGGGAAACAATTTTTGCCAATTCTCCGTCCTCCCAAAAAACCCTGCTCAGGAGAGTGGGGAACCCCTTGGAATAGTGCAGGAGGTGGTGCAGGGGCTGGGATATCAGTGAAAAATTACAACCTCCTCATTCTATTAGCAGGAACTGTTGCTGGATCAAATGCCCTTCTGTTCACTGAAGGGAACCTTAGGATCAACCCTAAATCTCTATGTAACACTGGAGTGAGTGAATCCTAGAAAAGTAGTTACTACGTTAATCTGCTGTAGAAAAAAAACCTCAGAGCCTTGTGGCACTCTAAAGATCACCAAGTATACTATGGTACACATTTTCATAGGGTACAGTCTACTTCAGACAGAAATTGGAAATTATATGAAATGAGACTTCTGTTTCAACTCAACCCATACTCAGAACAAACTAAATCCAACCAGTTACAAAGTCACAGCCTTAAAATCTAGAATCACAAAGTTATGTTGCATGCTGAAGTAGATAGGGGAGGAAAGGACTTCACAACAAGAAAGTGTAGACAGCCATACTATACCCAAGCCTTTCTTCAGGTTGACTACTGCTAGCAAATCAAAAGCTGGGACAATCCTTTTTGAGGCTCAGGCTGGGAGCTTTTTCTCAGACATCCAGCTACTGTGCTGAGGATAGTCTCCACAGCTCTTCTCTCCAGCCATCACCTCTTGCCCCTGCCCCACACTAGGGATGGAGCACATACTTCAAAACCACCCTATGGAAACTGAAAAGCCTCTTAGTGTTCGGAGATCTTCATTAGGCTTGTAACTTCTAGAAGAATAATCAATCTCCTCAGCAATCATACTGCAGGCTTGAAGCATCCCAACATGATGGTCAGACTGTGCACAATGTTCCTGTTAGACACAAGGTAGGTCTCACAAATCACTAGGAGGCCTGCTTCAGTAGCAGCCCACTGGTGACCAATGTATGGCCCTAGCCACTCAAGACTTGTTTTTGAAATAGGAAGCTATATATGAGCAAAGCTTATTTAACCATTTTATGTATTTAAAAGAGTTGGAACCATAGTGCCACTTCCTTATAATAAAACGGTAAATGATATTTCTATTCTGCAAGTATAGTTATATGTTCTAGACTTCTATTGCAAGTCTCCCTACCACCTGCTCGAATTCAAGCATAATTCAGGTGTATGGCAGGGAATCATGAAAGAGACCAACATCCTGTTTTATGTGTAGCCTGGCTTGCTCTGTGCTGACCTCTCTGAAGTAAACCTATCTCAGGCTGAGCACTAGAAGCCAAAACTGGACAGTTTTATACTCAACAGTGTATTGGGCTGCATATGTATTAAATTCCACCTATATGTGAAAGTGTCTCATCTATTCTGGAATACCGAGTTTGGGAACAGATATAAGGAGCAGTGTACAAGTGTCCTTTTTCTCCAGATTTTCCTAGTGATCAGATCATTTTGAACAACAAAGTGTGTAATAAATTTCATCTTTCTAGTTCATGTAGAAGAGCCCAACAAGTTCTGAAACCACAATTGGTGAGGGTCATACTGAAAAACCATATTTAGCCACTTACCAGAGGCTCCTGTGCTACTTTCAAACTTTGAAAGTTTGAAACTGCACCTATTATAAGAGATTAGCACAAGTGTAGATTTCCCTCCTTAATCACATTTCTGTTTAAAGTGTGCAGATTTTCTTTGTCACTGAACGAAAGTTCACACACAACACAGGCAGAAGGAAGTATAAAGCCAAACTGAGCAGTGTCTTACCACCATGCAAAACTCAATTATATCTTTTGGTTACATTAATCCAAAGTAAAAACTGTCAGAATAGTGCCACAGAACTAGAATATCCTCAACTCCAATTAAGAAAAATTAGGAACAGAATCAAATAAGTTTGTACTGTACCTATCCTTGATCTGTCTGGCAGCCTTGAGGTGCATCAGGAAGAAGAGAGAGAAGGCAGTTAATGTTTTCATGCAAGTTTCATCTGCAGTAACATGCAAGAAAGTTAGGGTATCAATTTCAGATGTAAACCAGAATTTTATCACTTAAGATTTGCCTCATAAGCCTTTGTTAATTCAAAGTTATTAGGAATTCAATAATAAGCAAACAAAACCATTTCAACAAGCCACAACCCAATTCCATATTATGTCATCAAATCTCTGTACTAGACCCTAATATTAAAAGCGATCAGTCCAACTCAGGAATATGTAAGTGAAATCTGACATTCTGTTGTGCATGCCAGCTATTAGGTAGTGAGTAGATGTTAGATTTGTGCCAGAGTTGTGCCACTCTCCCTCCCCCTGCCCTCTAGCTGTATAGCTCTGTATTTATTGGACACAGTATTTTTTCCACAGAAGCCCCTAATCAAAGTATGGTTTTCAACACAAGAAATGTTACCTCCCACTTAGCTCTGGACAAAGTATAATGTTGTTAAAAAGTTGCAAGAAACCAAGAAATGCCTAGAAAGTTATTTTACCCTAGCGAGCATGCTAAGACTCTAAAAGCAAGATAGAAGCCAGGCTTGTTAAAACATTTTGTAGGTAATTACTGGAGCTGTTGTTTGCACAACATGACAACCCAACATGGGTTATTTAACCCACAAGGAGGCTGGGGCCTGTGTGGCCATCATTTTGAATATGCAACTCCTGCTTGGGGATTGTCATGTCATGCAAACCCAGCAAATGGGGGTTATGCAACAGTTAAACAACCCTCACTTAAATACTGGCCAGGTTCACATGACCCAACAAGTCCCAAGTGGGAGTTGCATATGCAACCCACAAGGCACCGCATCTCGTCATGACTGAACCTGGTCACTGTCTCTTGAAACAGCATGACACAAAGACCTGGTTCGCGCATAATGCTAACCCACGGTTTATTTAACCCATGCATTGTTGAATTCTGGGTTGTCATGATGTGCGAATCCAGCCATGTTAACGAACTAAGTGTAAACCATGAACAACCCGGAAAGAGAACCCCTGAGCTGGGTTCACACAATGTAACCCACACTCAAGGTTGAGTGGGGGTTGACTGTAGGTTGCTGTTGAACAGTGGGTTGTTGCGTGGGCTGAATTCAGCTGCACTAACAAACCATAGTTTGTTAACCACTAACAAGCCATGAAGAGTACCCATGGTTTGTTGTTGGCTTATGAACTCTGCATTATTTAAACCACGGGTTGTTATCTGTGAACTCAGAACTGTGTTCTGAGAACCGTTTATGGGTTGTTTCGCCAGGTTACGGAGGTGATGTGCAAGAGTAGTAAAAAAACAACAACACCCTGGCTGCTCTACATACCAGTACTGCAGTGATGCAAAGGCATTTGGGATACAGGGAGGGAGTGGGTGAAGGAAGAAAGAAACAACTCAGGGACTGAGAAAAGAAATCATGGTCCGTTCGATTGTCTGTCAGACAAACTCTGGGTAGGGCAACAAACCATGGATTAGCGTATGTGCAAAGCAGGTCAAAGAGGCACAGCATAGAATCTGAATAAAAATCTTGAAGATCAACTATAAAAGGCTACAAATTGTTTTCCATGACTTTGCAGTCATAAATACAATGAAAATAAATTCAAGAGGTCTGTTGGCCAACAAAAAAATGATGGGGGGGCAGTTTGATCTTTTACTGCCCTCCCACAAGTCCCTCTTGTGGGAGGGCAGTAAAACAACTTTAAAATGTAAATTTTAATTCCTTAAATATTGAGTACTGAGCAGACTTTATAGAAGGTTTTATACAACACCATCACCAAAAATACGGGTGTCTTAGCTCAGAACAAGAAAAAAAATAGGAAAACATAGGAAAGTCACAGCTTTCCTAGTTGGATCTTTGGAAGTCTGAAAGAGCTTCCATATTTATTGGGGAATTAAATGTGTAATACAACAAGGCAATTTTAATCATATTTATCTTTGAAAAAGACTGCATTATGTCTGGATAGAAAAAATATATTTCTACAGCTCTAGTGTAGATAGCATTTTTGAGTTATGGTCACTGTATGGTCACATCTGCTATCTGAGGTGGGTTGGACAACCAGGATTTGCCCACTGTCACCCAGGAAACTTCACAGATTAGAAGCAACTGAATCACTAGTCTCCCATGCTCAAACTCAGTGCTGTATCTGCACCATACAAACCTAGTCTGTGAAAGCCTAAAAGCAGTATTTTTCTCCTGTCTCTAGCTAGATTATAGATATGCTTTGTAATGCAGGTTAACAAGCCAGTACAAGACTCCATGTGAAGTTTTTTTTCCCCAGATTTAAGATGGTGTAAGTTGCTTATTGCATAAATGTTTAATGAAATATGGATCAGAGGTTACTCATAATGTATTTAGTTGGAAAGGAAAGTGATCTCTTGCAATAAGCGATGTGTATTCTGCTACCTCAGCAGTTAACTACCTGTAGAGCTACATTATCTTTCATAGCAAATTAACATCAATCATTAATTTCAATAACCACAATGCAAATCTAAAGAGTACTAATTATACACAGCATAAAAGGTATATGCAGTCTACTTTCATGGCAATAAGGATCAGGATTCTGCTCTCCCTGACTCACTCCCTTATTTGAACTGAGTCATTTAGAATTTCTTCTGAAATAAAAGTATGACATGGTCACCACTAGAATGATTTCATATGCTTTGAAAGCCAAATAAGTTGCATTAGCTGGCATGTATCATTTGGCTGTCCTCAGCAAAGAATTTGCCAATATAGAAAATGTTGAAACAGCAACTTTTCAAACATGCACTCATGTATTTAAAAGTTCGCAGATCAGAATTATGTTGGATCTATGACCACTTGGCAAGCATAAAAGGATGGGACAATAAACAGAATGCAAGAATTGGGATTTGTTATGAGGCTCAGTGAGGCAAAAATAATCAGGGAACTGAAGACCAGGAATCTGGACAAAGTCCAGGGAAAACACTGTACCAGATGGAAAGGAACTACAATTTTGAAGGGAGTACTATCAGTTAACTGGAATTAAAAAAAAAAAACTAGGATGGACAATCATGGAGAACAAAGAGCTGCCAGATGGAATGTGGAACAAAGGGGACCCCAGGAGCAAGTTTTTACTACTGCACTTTTGCCTTAGTTTAATTGCCAAGAAAATAGCAAAGCAGTCCCAAACTGGTTGGTGAAAAGAATTAATTCAAAGTTCAGCTTTACAGCAATTTAAATACAGTTCAGAACCAATTCAGATACTTGAGGATGGTTTTTTGGTCAAACCTTTGGAATTAGTTCAAGAAGTAGATTTAAAGCATTACAGCTAGGGATGTCAGAGAATTTCGCCACGAATCTCGGGGAGGCCAAATGCCAGCGCATTCGGCCCCCTGAAATTGGTGGCGGAACGGTCTGCTCCCCCCAACGGGACTTACCTTGGGCGAATCTTCCTGGCGGCGGCAGCTCCAGCTGCCAGTCTTCCAACCCGCTGCCGCCGACGCCATTTCCAGTAAAAAAAACAAAACAAAAACGTGATAGGCTACGTAAAGATTTACGTAGCCTATCACAGCTGATTTAAAAGAAAAAAGAAAAAACCGTGCGTACGCAAATGGCGGCGCCCATGGGCACCGCCATTTGCGTTCCTTATTTTGGCACATCTTAGTCTACGTAAACATTTACGTAGACTAAGACGGCGAAAATAAGGGGAACACAAATAGCGTAGACGCTACGCTATTTGCATTCCCCTTATTTTCGCCGTCTTAGTCTACGTAAATGTTTACGTAGACTAAGATGTGCCAAAATAAGGAACGCAAATGGCGGCGCCCATAGACACCGCCATTTGCGTACACGCATGTTTTTTTTTCTTTTAAATCAGCCGTGATAGGCTACGTAAACATTTATGTAGCCTATCACACCTGACTGCAGGGATGCAAATGGCAGCAGCTACGGCCGCCGCCCTTTGCAGAGCCAGCCGGCCAGGATTCGGGGGGGGGGGGGGGAGGGACAGAGCGTCTCCCCCCCGCCAGAATTTCAGGGGGGGAGGGACAGAGCGCCTCCCCCCCCCCCCGGCCAGAATTTCCGGGGGAGGGACTGAGCGCCTCCCCCCCACCGCGAATGTCACCCTTCGAAAAGGTAAGTGACTTTCGTACATCCCTAATTACAGCCTTTAACTGGAGCTTCCAGTTCAGCTTCCTCTCCCTGCATTTGCAAGGGAAGCCTGGCAGACAATTATAAGTAACAGGGTTTGGATTTGATGTAGCATTGTTAGTACAAATAAGATTGAAGCACAAAGCACTAGAAAAGCCAACATGAGAAATCCATGTAATAGAACTATGGCGGCATATTGTACTGCCAAAGTTAATTGATAATCTAAAGTAAATTACCATTTCTACTTTACTGGTGGCTTGCAGATTTTCCCATTCAGCAGTACATTTAGCATTCTATTTCTAGAGACATATCTAATACTAATGATTCCATTGGTTTTATGCACAACAAACACTGTGTATGCATGCTTTCTATCTCTAAGTACCTGCATAACTACTTACTATGCGACATTTATGTCAGCTTAATTTTATTCTAAATGTTCTTGGCCATAAACCATTCTTAAGACTCTGGTCACTATCACTGCACAGGCCAATTCAGATTTTAGTTTTGTTTTTTAAATCTATAGATCTTATTTCATGAAGTTGTATGAAAGTTACTCTTGGTTGCAAAGCCAGTCATTTGAATGGGTTCTAGTCTCCTCGGTCAGGTTGGACATTCGAACTTGAAACACTTAGGGTCAGATCCAATACTGTCTGTCCATCAGAGGAATAGAAACCCACCCCAACCCCCAAATCTGCTCCAGAGCATTGGGGGACCTTCCAGAGCAGATATGGGCTACATGCAGGGGGCTCTAGGTGGAAGAGAATAAGGGGAACCTATTGAGTGAGTGAAGTCCATTCATGCAATGTTGTTTTAACCCTTAGAATGTAATGTTTATGACTGAAGGGATTCCAATCAGTTTCACAAGTTCACCTGCCACACTTCATAAGTAGCTTCACACAGACAACATGCTATTAAGTAGCATTTCTCTTTTTCCTGTTCACATCAGGCAAGTTTTATACCTTTGAAAAATCTTCAGCGTCCTTTATGTCCAGTGACCGTGCTGCAAATTCTAGCAATTCTTCAGAGTTCTCCAGGGCATTATTACATTGGCTGAGTTGATTCTAGGGGGAAAAAACAAAACTATTTGGTATGCCAGCCTATCGTAAAAGCTTGTTAGAGAATGTATTTCAAAGTTGCCTTCTCTCCCCACTTCCAGCTACTTGTTGGGGACAGGCCATATACCTCAGTGGTAGAGCACATACTTTGCATAAAGAAGGTTCCAGTTTTGATGCCTGCTATCTCCACTGAAAGGATCAGTTCGCAGGTGATGGGAAAGACCCTGGGGAGCTACTGCCAGTCAAAACGAGCAATACTGGGCTAGATGATAAGCTGTCTAACTGTATCTATGACAGCTTCCTGTGTCATGTCTGCTGTATCTTCTTCCCTGGTAGAATCTGCCCAGCTACTTTTATTATAAGATAGCAACTTTCCCTATACCCTTTACAGACATATGCTAAAAGTCCAGAGTACCTTTGTAGATTACCACTCAACCCCATGAGACTTCTCCTACAATGTTTCATTCAACCAACACCAATACTGGCCCAGGTATTTGGTAAACCTGCAGTTTCTTACACCAGCTAAATTCAATCTAGGAGGCTAGAACTATGCTGGCACTTTTTAAACTCAATCTTCCGTCTGGTTTCTAGCTACTCCAGATCCCCCAGACCAGGGAGAGAACAAGGCAGACATCATCTAGCTTACTAGCTTCCCCCCACTCCACTTTTTTAAAGTGACAACTGTATCTCTAACATTCCAAGTCTAAGTGGTCCTTAAACAAGGAAAGTAATTTTCCTGGTAAATACACATATCCAAATATGGGTCAAATATTTTAAATAGTGGCTTATTAGAAGTCTAAGAGACTTACAAATGGGTACAACAAAATGTTGCAGCTTACCTCAGCCCAACAGGAGTCCTTGCCAGGACTCTAGCCAGTTTTATAGTATTATTTGGGACTTGGGGAAATAGAGGATTTCTAGGAGGGAGGTTATTTTTCTTCTCTCCCTCATCCTCCAGAAATATTCACCAGCTGTTATAGTGCTAAAATGCCTAGGTTCAGGGCTAGTTGCCAGCCCCAAACTCAAGTGCTTTACTGATACTCAGGTTAGTAGGTTACTGGAGAGTAGGAGAGGGAAGACATATTATGAACATAAGAACTTAAGAAGAGCCCTGCTGGATCAGACCAAGGGTCCATCTAGTCCAGCATTCTGTTCACACAGTGGCCAACCAGCTGTCGACTGGGAACCCACAAGCAGGGCATAAGCGCAACAGCACCCTCCTACCTATGTTCCCCAGCAACTGGTATACATAGGCTTACCACCTCTGGTACTGGAGGTAGCACATAGCCATCAGGACAAGTAGCCATTGATAGTCTTCTCCTCCAGGAATTTGTCCAATCCCCTTTTAAAACCATCCAAATTGGTGGCCATTACTACATGCTGTGGTAGTCAATTCCATAGTTTAACTAAGCGCTATGTGAAGTGGTACTTCCTTTTATCTGTCCTGAATCTCCCACCAATCAGCTTCATAGGATGACCCTGGGTTCTAGTATTTTGTGAAAGGGAGAAAAATGTCTCCCCATCCACATTCTCCACAAGGGGGATCCTTGATAAGTACTCAAAGGTTACTGGAGAGTAGGAGAGGGAAGACATGTTCTCCACAAGGGGGATCCCAATTATTCTGAATAGTACCAATTATTCAGAAACCCAAAGGCTGCCTGTGGCTGACCCTAATTCATTGCCAGGCTGATACACACACACCCTGCCGGCACATAGAAGAGTGGCATGTCAGAATGCTTCTTGCCAACATGCCAGTTTTCTCATATGGAGGAATTATTTCTACAAAATAGCATTCAGCCATGTAAGCCCCATTTACAATCTGAACTGGTACACCCAGACACCATCTCAGTGACAGCTAGGCCATAATACTGTACATGGAGGTATAAACGAAACAAGACACTCTTGATAAATCCCTGTAGTATGGACTTTGGTGGTCTGTATTTGAGTCAAGGTAGCCTAGGTAAATTTATAAATGCTGAATATTATTGTAGTCATTTACTGTCACAATTGAAAAAGACAAAGACAAGGCAATATACTATTCATCTTAGCCGATTAACAGTGAGACCCAGTAAAGATAGGATCTGCTCCTGGAAATGCAGGAAGTATAGGCTGGAAAAGTGGCTTTTAATTCTGAAGTGCTGTGTTTTAGAATTCCTTTTCTTAAGTTTGCTCAGCTTTAAAATGTCAGTATTTATATCTCCTTATGCTGCCTTGGATGCACCAGCTATGGTTCAGGGGACGTCATTTGCTATTAAGTGACAGTTTCGTCATACAATATTAAAGCATCCAGGTCACATTGCTCAATACAACAGTACAGTATTGACAAATAAGGTTTCCAGTATCTGAAAGTCTTTTGTCAGCTCACAAGGCGAAGTCATTTTTCCTTGCGCATTGTACTGCATATTCAGACCACCGGAAGTAATACCCGCATTAATCACTGGAGGGATTGATCTATTACTGTATCAATATCCTTTAAAGCAGCAGATGTACCAATGATTTAAGACATGCTGAATTATTTTACAGCATCAGGTACACTGGAGCTCTGTATTATACCCAAATCCAAAGTATATAACCATAATTAAGTTAGCAAAGTAAGATTTTATTTATTTATTACATGCTTTACTGTGTCAATAGGTTTAGGCTGCCAAATTGAATTTTTTTTCAAGGAAGGGGTGAAATAAGGGTACAAGAATCAGTAATGGCCACTAGCATAGCCATGGGAACAAGAAAAATGGCTATACGCAAGGGCATGAAAGCTGTGCTCTACTGCTTAACCACTGCAAACACCTTCCAGCCCTCGTCCAGTTCAGAAACTGAGAGGACAGCAAAGGCATGTCATATTTCATATCCCATGCCCACTTTCACATATACATGGTGAAACTGTGGACATGTGGAATCCGTGTAGCCCAAATTAAATCCTACACATGCCATTTCTGTACTTGCATCTGCTGGTCATACTGAACTCTCAGTGTGGAAGGGCACTACATCCACAGTTTCTGCCTCCCCATTCAAGATGATGGCAGCACAAGGGAAAGGAGGGTACCCCCTTGCCTCTCTTTCTGGCCAGCCCACACATTTGTTTCTCTCTCTGTAAGAAAACAAAGTGTCCCTTTTAGACATTACTGGGATAGTTTTGTAGCTTCTGTTAGAAACAATATTACAGAACTCCCAAGATGCTTGTTTATCATCTCTAGCTACAAGACTTTCCAAGTGTCATGATTTCTCCCCCTGCCTCCCTTCTTTAATTTATTATTTGGCTTCTGACTCTTAAGTCACTTATTTGCTTTAAAGCTGCATTATAATTCTATAATAATGGGGGGGGGGGTCTGTCAGCACCATCATGCCAAGACTATGTTGGCATGTATACTAAAGAGACCCTAGAGGTACACATCTCAAGGTTATTTGGTTTTTAAGATGCATTCCTTTTAACAAATTTAGATGTGTGTCTGTGTTTGAAGCCTGCAGTGCCACCTTCAGTCACTAGGTAGTAGATATCCCTAACCAGAACATACCTCTGCAGTCAATACAGTTTGAAGCATGGCGGAGTGTTCCAAAAGACAATTATACAACTGCCCCCTTTCTCCTGCTGTGGGGGAACCCTCCCACTGAGGGGAGGGGAGTGGATAGACCATTCCATCAGGGGGCTATAGGGGTGCCAGTGGGCACAGCTTCATTCAGATAGGCCAGGCACAATGCGTCTAACTCTGACACCTGTTTAACTTTGTTTGAAGGCTTCACTCTATCAAACTAAGGGCTATTTCGACCCAAACAAAGTTGGGTCCATTCACTAGTATTTTAATAATGGAAGGAAGGGAAAGTAAGCCATGCAAATTTAGCAACTAAGCATCAGGATGAATTCACCACAGAAAATTAAAGTTTGTGGAAGAGCTGGAGGAGAACTGCCTGCCGGTGTACAGTTACATGTCTATCTTGCGTTTAGATCAAGTAACTGTACAAAAATGGAGGCAATGAATTTAATTACCATGTATCAAACTCTTGAGCACGATTGGAAACTCAAGGTTGAGAGTGCAGCAACAAAGCCTGAATAAAACACTTTTCAAATATGAAATCTGAATTGGCCACCCAAGCCTACTGGCTTCCAATTCATTTAGCTAGTATGTGGTAGGAATTTAAAGTATATATAGTACAGAGCAAGGTTCTGGAGCATGGGCTTTCCATTATCTTATATAATTTAATATAGGTAAATTAGTGTTTGTCCGCTTCAGTACTTCTCTCCATTTTCCTCCAAGGATAATCCAGTACTGGCCAAGATAATTTGATTAATACTGTTAAATGTTAATCAATAAACAATGGATGCTCAACTAATATTTAGCATATTGTACTATCGACATTAGCAATTTCCTCCATTTTGCAAGAGAAGCAAATTACGTATCTCCGAGTCTGTCACAAAATTAGAACAGATTATGAAACCAACATTGTAGCCCAGAGACTAAAGGCAATTCTTGCTGTCTGCATCAAGGTGACAAGTCTTGCACGCAAGACACATAGAGTTAAATCTGAATGTCAATGTTTGAGTTTGCTCTGAGCTCAACAGTAGAACTTCTGTAGAAATAAAAGCGCCAAGTGTCTAATAGGAAGAGGCATGCACAAAGCCAAATCAAGTACTCCTCGCTCACTTGAAATGCTCTGAGAATTCTAGAACACAACTCAAGGATCTCATGTGCTCATTTGCATGTCAACATTCTAGCACCCTTCATGGTACTACAGAAAGTAATACTATCAAGCATACTGGATAATTATGTTTTCAGAAGTACTCAAAGTTGCTTTGGGAACTGTATCTACCTTTAGCTTATAGATTGCCAACTGTTTAAAGAGAAAAAAATACTGTTCTCAGGAGGAGCAAGGACTTCATTAAAATTTGAATAGAAACTTAATAAATTAAATCAGGACAAATGAAACACTATGCAGTTACAAAAATATGGTGTTTAAAGCTTGTTCTTTTAGAGGTGCACTATATCAAGGAAGGCATTTCTAACATCTTGCAACTTCAGTACTTAAGTTTTGTTTTTTCTGATATTCTGCTACATATGTGGTCCAACTCAGATTTTACTTTGCTAGCCAAAGTTACTGAACATGCAGTAGAACTATCAGTTAACACACCCCACATAAAAAGTACAGCAAGGAATGCTTAAACAAGTGAAAAGAAACTGAAATATTTCCATAAACTTACAGAAATGTGGGTGGGTTATGTTTTAGAAGGCAAACTTACACTCCACATAAAGTTATAAGCCACTGTTGAGTTATTTAACTAGCAAAGATTCCCCTAACCTACAAGAGTTTGAGAGTTTTACAATGAACATATCATATACTTAATTACCTGAAGTTCTTGGGTTTTATGAGCATGTTCTTGCTTGATACTAGTTCTCATGCTCTCTTTCATTTCATCAAGTATTGAGTATAAGCCATCAAACTCCTCATCAAGCTCAGCAATTACACTGGAAGAATTAGCCTGTAAACAGAATTTTAGTTGTGTATCAACTGTACTGCCAGTTTTATATATTGGTTTGTTCAGCACAAACTATAAATAAACATCACATGGCCATGTTCTCATCACTGTAGCACACTGCATTTCCTAAACATAACTGTAAAGTTAAGGATATTGTAAATCAATATTGATATGTATAGAGGTATGCATAAGACCTGCCCTATTGCTTTAGTAAGCCTGGCCGAAATACAAGTCAATGGCTCACAAAGTTCAACAACCTAGCAGGATACTTTCTTTTGACACAGCTGTTCATATATGTGTACAGACACATTAAACAGACACATAAAGTTAGCAGTTAGAGAATACTTTTAATAATATTAATTTGCCTCACTTACATACTTTGCAAATTCATATCCTGCCCTTCAAGGAGCTTTGGGAATCGCACATGGGGTTATCCCATTTTATTCTCACAATCACACTGTTAGGTAGGCTAAGGGATAGCAAGCTTCATCACTGAGCAGGGATTTGATGCCCAGCTTAAGATCAACATTACACCTACTATGCAGACACAGCTAATACAAGAGACACTGATAACACATCTCACTCATATCAAAGAATACGGGGTACCATCCAACAGTGTTCTAGTGCTAATGACATTGCATTAGCATAAGCCAACACTTCCACAATGCAGCTAGCTCTATGGAGGGCAATGGGGAAAAGCAGTGATTTGCCATTGCCCTAGCAAGCACAAGTTATATTGCACAAGCATTGGTTTCAGCTAACGCAACATCATTAGTACTAGCACAGGGACACAGTTGGATAATACCCACAAATTTAGCAATCACACCAAAACCCATAGATGTTTCCAGTCATCACATTCAGCATGTCTCTGCATGTATTTCACAGACTGCATCTGATGCAGATGCCAATACCATGGCCTACCTTCACCAAAACTGTACAGGGTTGACCCAAGTTCTCTTTCTGCCTGAAGCAGAGGCTCACTGCTGCCACCCAAAGTGCTGCTGGCAGCCAGCCACTATTCACTTAACACTGTAGAAAACCTGTCGTAAGTCTTGCAAGACTTTGCCAAACCGTGGGACTCTGTGAAGTCTCAAAATGATTCCCCAAGAAAGACTTATATAGGCCTTCCCCAACATGGCTCAGCTTCAGTATACTTATCTTCATCTTTGAACACAGTGATTTACACAGTTTTACAACATACCTGTACACCTTTTAAAGTGTGGTTTAAAGTTTCAATGAAGTTCTGTATTTCATCATTTTTGTGAGCTAATGTGGAGATAATCCTTTGCAGAGCTTCCTAGAATTAGAAAAAAATAAATTCATTAATATATACTGGTTCCTTTTTTATGAATATGCTTGCCTTCTAGTTTGCATTATTTGGTGAACAACAGTTCCTTTGGAACAATTAGTCTGACCCACCAACTACCTACTACTAAAGCCACATATGATTTGTCTGCCAGCATAGGTTTATGCTGGCAGGCAAGCTGGTAAATCCTACATTTTCTCATCTGTAAGACTGCTATGAACATAATGCTACTGGTGACTTATTGAACAAAGAATATACCAAAGTCAAGATAAACCTACTTACTGGGGAATAAACAATAGTAACAGAAACATGGCTTGGCAAGGCTCAGTTCTCATAACCTTAGAATAAGTCATATTTTGATGGTGGGGGGGATTTATTATTTTATTGAACACATTTCTACCCTGCCTTTTGGCCCAACAGGTATTTAAAAAGAACAAAGTGTTTTGTATCACCTTAAAGAGTAACAAATTGACACGAAGTGGTTTATTTTGTCAATTCAGCATGTTAGGAAATACATATAGTTTCTACACCATGCCGCTTAATAGGATTTGCCATACAAGTCCTTATATGCTTTGCTTTGTAAACGCTTTGTTGCAACCTGAACCTAAAGTTTCATCTTATTTGTATTTACATAACAGAATGTTATTTCTAAATGTAGACTAATGGTGCAGCTGCAACTTTAACATATTTATTTTGAAGAAGAAAGGCTGCTGAAGTCAGACTTGCATATGCAAGTGCAGACTTTAATATGCAAGTGACAAACGGTTCAAATAAGCCACTACTCTGAAGCATACAAGCAAGCAGCAACTGTTAGTGTCTTTCACACTCTTAAAGCTTACTGCAATTGATAGCACTCATACACAGTTCTCAAACTGTCAGATATTGACTGGGTTCAGATGACACAACAACCCACGATGGGTTAAATAACCCACGATGGTTTATTTCACCTATATTGGGTTATCGTGTCATCTGTCAGGAATTTTTAAAATCCATGATGGCTTATTTGTCAAAAATAACCCACTCTGATACCCCCCGGGCTGCAGTAGGGGTTATTTAACCCACCATGGGTTATCATGTCACCTGGTGGCACTATGGGTTATTTTGGTCACTTAGAGGGTTGTGCTGCAAGAGGGGTTCAGATAGCTGCTACTCTGCTCCTGCAGGTGTTATCTGTGTTAAGTAAACAGCCAATGCCGGCTATTTCAGTAGACTCTATAGGGGGAAATGCCAATTGGGAACTCCTTAAATTTGCAGGATCAGGACCAAACTTCACGCACAGCCTGCCCTAGTCAGGAGGCACCCAATGCACCATCAAAACCCTGTGCAATTACCCCAGCAGAGCAAAAAATCCAAAGTGCAGCAAAAATGGGGTGGCAACTATAAACCCTTGGGGGTTTGCAGGATCTGGACCAGGGGCATCGTTATAAGAGGCCTAGCTGGGCATGGGCCCCGGAACCTTTGAGCTGTGCCCCGGATCTTTTGAGCTGTCCTAACTGCCATTTTTAAAACATTTTCCCATTGACTTTCATTGCAAAACAAAAACAGCCATAACTTTTTTAGTTTGTATGATAAATACATGAAATGTGGAGGCTTGGTAGCCCCCATGGAACTGATTGAATCTGCCAAATTTCAGGCAGTTAGGTCCAGTGACTTTTCTGCTAGTCACAGGTAAAATTTGCTATTTTCAAGAAAATGCGTCAAAGCAAAGAGCTATATTTTTTGTGTGCTTCCACATAAATTCATGGAATGTGAGGACCTAGCAAGCCCTATTGAGCTGACTGAACCTACCAAATTTCAGAAAATTAGGTCCAGTGGCTTTTGCGCTAGCCATGCGTAGTTTCCTTTTCTCAAAGTCTAAAATGACAGTTTTTACTTTTTAAGTCACCCAGGGGATTAGAGATCCTAATCTGAAGATGATTAAGGTGACCATTAGGAGGTCCCTATCCCTAATCTCTGGTGTAGGGTTTTTTTTGGGGGGGGGTTTGAGGTGCAAAACCCCTCTTTCCCTACTTTTCTTTTCTGCTCTTACATGCCCACTGTTGGGAGCTTGCTTGCAATGAAATTTTGAAGAGGGAGAAGGAAGGGAAGAAAGAGCTCCATGTGAAATACTGGTATTTCACACAGCATCTGTTTTTACTGCCCCCACTGGAACCTTTGGATTCTGCAGAAGTTTAGTAGCTTCCGTACAGCAAAGGATCCAATCAGCCTCCACAAACTTCTTTCTCCCCCTCTACTTTAATTTCTCCTAAATAGCTGTAGGACTCAAATAATCCCAAAGGGAGGGTTAAGACTATGTGGCGTCATGATCGAGAAACTGCTGGGGCTTTTAAATAGGTTCCACAGTTTTAAAAAAAAGCTAGAAAAAGCCCTCAGCCTCCTCACCTCATAAAGTTCATTTAAGTATGTGCAATCCTTACAAACCCTCCGCAGCCTCCTAAATTCCTCTGAAGTACTACCTCTCTGAAAGGAGCCACTTGCCTTAGGGAATTCTCTCCACCGGCCACCCCTGCACACATTTCCAATCACCATTCTTCTTTTCTTCTTCCCTCCCCTATCCTGTTCTTTCTTTCTTTCTCTTCTTTATTCCACCGAGAGCATATCTTGGGAAATTCTTAAAGAGAATTCTCTTTGGTGGGCAAGAGAAGTTCTGAACGGTATTTGACTTTATACAAACAGACAAGAGGGCTGGTTTTTCTCCTTCTCACTCAAGCCTTTGAGAAAAGTGGATTCACACGGTTGCAGAGAAACAAAAGTGGGGCTGTTTTGTCAGTTGCCATTATCCAGCAATAGGAAGGGCTGTAGCTTAGTGGTAGAGCACATGCTTAGCATGCAGAAGGTCCAGGTTCAATCCCCAGCATCTCCAGGTAGGGCTAAGAAAGAATCTTGCCTGAAACCCTGGACAGCCACTGCTGCCAGTCAGTGTCAACACTACTGCGCTAGATGGACCCAGGGTCTGACTCAGTACAAGGCAGCTTCCCATGTTCCTCTGAACAGAAAGCTTTAATAAAAATAGGAGTTTGGGGTTTGTTTTTTAAGTGGAGGGGAGATAAATATTGCTAATTTATGCAATCCTATGTATGCCTACTGAGAAGTCCCATTATGTTTAATGAGGCTTACCCTCAGGAAAGTGTGCAAAGGATTCCAGCCCAAGTTACTTTTGCAGGGAGGCTTACACCTTGATGTTCTGCATGTTTACTCAGAAATAAGTCCTGAGTTGTGAACATGGTACTGCAGGCTTAATACAGTGCCTACCCAATTCTGTCTAATGAACTGACTACCCTTTCAGCTCAGTCCTATGCATGTTTTGTTATTTGTGGGGGGGAGGGTTGCATGAACTCTAGCTTCAGTGGTGAGGGAAAGGCACTTACTGCATGCCCAGAGTTTCTCCATAACTTAGCCCTAGTTTTGAAAACAGACTCATTGGCTGAATCCTGGTGAAGTCTTGGCACAAATGAAGTTATGGGGGGGGGAGAGATAGAATGAAAGCTTGTGCATAACAAGGAGGAGGTAGAGAGGAGTTGCACAAAACATCTGTTTTTATGAAGAGTTGCTGGAGAATGGTAGGAGGAGGAGGGATGGCTGCATGGAGGGGAATAGAATTGGTAGGGGGAGAATTTAAGTGCTCAGTGAGGACAGAAGAACATTCTGCACAGGGTCAGAGGCACTCTCTATTTAAGGACAAAAGAAGAGCCGTGCTGCATCAGACCAAGCTCCATCTAGTCCAGCATTCTGTTCACACAGTGGCCAACCAGATGCCCACTGGAAACCCACAAGCAGGACATGAGTGCAATAGCACCTTCCCACCCATGTTCCCCTGCTGCAAACACTGGTGAAATGTAAATAAATTCTAGTAATTCTAAATTAGAATGCATGTATATCCTTCAGAAATTTTGCAGGTTTCTTGCCTGGGGGACACCTCTAATGACCTGTGCATTTTCATACAAATTTACCCAAAAACTATCAGGGAAGGGGTGAATGGACAGGAAAGCAAATCACTCCCTCCCCCAAACTGGATAACTCCCCTTCCACATGAACTGCTACACCTATCCTTCTGAAACTTCGCTGGTTTCTTACTCAGGGATAACTGTAGGCTGTCTGTAATTTTCAGAACAATGGTCCACAAGGAACATAGGGAGAGAAGCATTTCCTCTTTTGGAAACCTCAGAATGTCAAGGCCACCCTTGCACAAAAAACCTTGTGGCTATCAATCTGAAATTTGGCAGACATGATCTCCTCTGATAGGGCAATGAATTCTGAAAGTTTTATCCAATTCTTCCAAGGAATTAAAATGTTATTGGCAGTTCCCTTTAAAAGAAAATAAAAATATAAACCCTGCACCTATTTTTCTGACCTTGGGCAGGTGTAATCTCCTTCTAGGGGGTTACTATGCCTGAAATTATCATCCAGTTCTGACCAAGAGAAAAAAGTTAGTTTGTTTTTTTTTCTAATTCCCCATGGTAGTCAACAGGAAGCATAAAGACTCATTTTTCCAAACCTTGACTCTGGTTTGGTGCTGAGCTGAAGTGGTCTGACTACAAATTGGCCCAAGCAGAGGTGGGATATTTTCCAGAATGCTGAATCAGGGTCTGAGTTGAAGAGGCGTGGGGGGTCAGTGCACACTCCTTATGTATGTACATAGTAATCTATACACACACACTGCATACATGCACCACACACACACACATATTAGACATGCGCTTAGACGTGTGTGTGTGTGTGTGTGTATGCTAACTGTGTTTTGAAAGAGAGCTTTGGCTATTGGGCGGTACAGAAATGAAATACATACATACTGTGTTATGGGCTTGTGTCCCGGATCTTTTAAGACCCTAGCAACGCCCCTGATCTGAACCAAACTTCATACACAGCTATAGTGCTCTTTCACTTTACAGCTTTAGTGAAAGAGTGCTTTAGCACTTGAACAAGTGTGTTACAGCTGTGTATGAAGGTCTGTAGGATCAGAACACAACTTCAGACACAGCTGTAGAGCTCAAGTGCTATAGCACTCTTTTGCTAAAGCACTATAGCACTTTAGCAAAAGAGCGCTACGGCTGTGTATGAAGTTTGGTCCAGATCCTGCAAACCTCCAAGGGCTTATACCCACACACATCCTTTTTGCTACACTTCAGATTTTCCCTCCCCTGGGGTAATCGTGCAGGGTTTTGATCAGGTGTCTCCCAACTAGGAGAGGCTGTGTGTTAAGTATAGTTCCAATCCTGCAAACCCTTAACATTTCATAACCACATCCCTCCCTTTGCTGCACCTGGGATTTTCACGGCTTGGTGAGTGATCATGCAGAGTTTTAATGGTGGACTGGGTGCCTCCTGACTAGGGGATGCTGTGTATGAAGTTTTGTCAGATCCTGCAAACTTCCAGCACTTTAGTGGTGAAACAGCGCCACTGCTGAGGCAGGAGGACTGCAGCAGGACAGGGGGTGTGGTGGGGAGCTGAGAGTAAAATTACACACAGTAACTTTAATAAGCTACTCACAGTAGTTTATTGGCCTGGTCATGTGGTGGGGCATTGTGAACTATTTTAAAAATAAGCTACTGTGGGTAGCTTATTAAGCCACCATGGGTTATCGTGACACCCAAACACAGCCAAGATCTTGGGCTGAAAGGGTCAGATACAGATTTTGTGCTGATAGTCAACACAGATTGATATGGAACATCAACCATGTAAGGCTTATCACCACTGTCAATTTCCCCCTTTTTTTTAACGCATACAGAAAGTATATGCTAAGAAATGTCTACAATTGTGTCTTTTCTTCTTTCCAGGGTTGCTCCTTTTTTGCTTCATTTTGTCTTGGGCCTGCCCCACACTCACAAAAATACAGCAGCAAATAAAATGAAATGACCATGACTGACAGGCAAAATAAAAGTCTGATAAATACTGGCAAAGCTGGAGTCATTTATTTTCATGAGTTGTAAAGGAAATGCCTATGTTTGGCAGGTAGTATAAATATTCATATTTCAGAAATGTTCAAACTAGTTCAAAATTTACACAGTAAAGCCTCCTTTACCTCAATCTATCTGGCATAGGCACAGATACAGTTTAGAAATTAACCGGGGGCTAACATGCTTATATCTAGATTTAATATCAATCTGATTATTAAAGAGAAACTTGGTATTTACAATTTTCAAAGAAACAAAAACAAATAACTGATTTTTTTATCCAATCAACTTTTATCCAACCTGCAACATTTAACAGTTTAACAGTATTGCAAAGCATAGTGTGTATTTGCAATCCATTAAATTTCAAACCCTATATACTGTGTCTGAGCAGTACTGCAGCTTGTGTAATTTTGACCACATTGCCTCAGTTTGAGGTACCAAGCTGTTTCTGCCACTAGCAGCCAGCCCCTAGATGAGCAGTGTGTCTGATGGCCTACAGCTTAGCCTTAGATCCTTATATCTAAGACCTGCAGCTCTCACTTTGTTTGTGTCAGAAAAAGTCTTCTTACTTTGTTGTATTTTGTCTTACTACATGGAAATCATTTTATATCCATGTTCAGAGAAGCAATAACTAGTTTGAGGGCAAAGGTTTCTATTTGTAAGGTGCCAAAACAGCCACTCCTAAAATACAAACGTACCATGCTGTGTTATTTTCACTTACCAACTGTCTCACCATAAACCAAGTTTGAGAATGAAGCTTAAGTTAGACTAGAAGACGGTTATCAAATGAAAGCAAACATTTAAGCACAACTTCAATAGTTTAAGGCAGATGTGTTGCACATCACAAATGCAAATCCTGTGTCAGTCATCACTTAAGCAGCTAAGCACAAAATGGACAGCTTATTTGTCATCTAAGATACAAGCAGAAATTATAAAGCTAGATTGTGTCATAGGGCACAGTGTTTACTCTTACATTGATCCATTAATGCTTTGCTAACTGGATGAGCATTATAGTATATTTTAATTAGTTTTAGGAGACAGAAACTGAAACGCACAAGAGTCAGAAGTGCTTGGAGGAAGAGGGGGGAAGTTGTGCAATGAATCAGCCTGCTACAGTTACCAGAATCTGCCCAGTTCCTTTTGACAGTTTTACAAGAAAGCCAGTATCAGGTGAAGAAGAGCTATTATGCATTATGCTAGTAAAAAATAAGAAATTCATTTGAAAAGCCACACATGAAACACCAAAGGCTTAATCAGCCTCTGGAAGCACTTTTAAGTTCCTATTCCTATTAGCCCTACGAACAATGAATTTTTCCTTTCTTCTAACATATAGAATTAATTGTAAGAGATCATAATTGTAGGTTACAACAAGAACTAAAGAGTTTTAGTTGATCTTCTGTATTCTCATGAAGAATACCAAGAACTGCTAATTCTATACAGTGACAAAGTTTTAGTAATCATGCAGCTAGCATCCAAAAACAAATCTGATTAAGCTATGCTTTTACCTGTGAAATTCCTAATCTGCATCTTCTTCCTGTGATCCAGTGGTAGCATATTTCTTCTTCTTAACCTTGCTCAGTTTGCTATATGCTTAATTATTGATAGGTGTCTCTTCTATTCTCTAGCACATTGTCCTACTTTATCATGACAGCATATTCACAGATAAACACCACCTTTAATAGGATTTAAAATTATATATACACTGGTCTCCCTCACTGTGCAACTCGACTCTCTCAAAATCTAAGCTACATAGCTATATATAGTTATTTTCCTATAAAGCCTCTGAGACAAACTATACATGACATGGGAGATCCATGACTGAATCACCAAACTTTCTTTTGATTAATTCACAACACATTCCACACTCCAATATGAGTTAGGGCAGTGGCACCAGGGGAAATGTGCCTCAGAAGCTATTAGAAATGGAGAGGCATTACTGTACAGGACAGATACCTTTTTGCTCCCTCTGCAGCCAACTGTAGCTTCAGAAAAGGGGGCAATTTCTACTGGGCAAATAGCACAGAGGAAAGTGAAATATCACAGAAGGAGATATCATACAGATAAAATCCAGAAGCCACAGTAGGGTAATACCTACAAATAGAAAATAGTGAAATTTTAGTTGGGCCTAAAGTTATTGGCCTACTGTGGGTTTTGGATTTTCTAATGGACCAACATGGCTATTTACATCCTTTGCACATTTGGAGAATACTAGACAGGTGGTTTATTTGTTTTAAAATTACAGTTTGACCATCAAGTATAAATGGATTAGTAACTGATAACTTTCTTCATCCGAAAATCAGTTTTCTTCTGATTCTAGATTGAAGATATCCATCAATTCCAAAGATCTCTCTGCACAAATTGTGCTGTTTGTCACCCACCAAACACAGCAACAGCTTGAAATAATGTTTTATTTCAGCAGTTAATCAGTTACCAGATCTGATATAATGGCATGGAAAAGTGTTATGCCATTGGCAGCAAGGCAATGCCGCCCTATACACAACCAAGTATCACAGGAGTTATAATGTCTGCTATTAGTTAAACAGAATATTCACAACTAGTGATTACAACCTGTGGTGGTCTAACTATTATGGACACATTAGAATAATTAATCCTCACTCTTCTCGAAGCATAGCCATGACCAAGAGAAAAATAAAGCCCTTGCTATTAAGTTGTTTAAGTGAAGCTTTATAAAACATGAACACTGGATTCAAGTGAGATGTTTAAATATTCATAGGATCTATATGAAGTGATGTCAGATACCAGATACCAATTTACCAGAAGAGTTGCTGACACATGTAATTATTCTCCCCTGGCCCCCTACTTCATTTCTTGCAAAAACCGAGACTCAGAACTAAATAACATTTAGACCTGCAGGTGTTTCAGGGGTCCCCTTCTATTCAGAGTCCCATCCAACCCTTCCAATGTATATGATAGTGCACACAGTAAATAAAACTGTACTATAAGGCAAACCCATGTGGGAATACAGAAGTTGTCATCGGCACATTTTCCCAGCCAGCAAAATAAATAAAAATATTTAGGCATGTGCTTCAAAACGTTGCATAAATATTCTTCACAGAATACTCATTCTACATCAATGTGCAATGTGCAATCTACATCAATTTAGCTGTTTAGAATACAGAGACTCTGCCTGGGTTTTACCTAAGCCCAAATAAGAATTTTACCTACGTTTGTGTTTATGCCATTTATCAGCATTGGGGCTACATTGCAACATTGATCAATGCAAACCCAACATTTGAGATCTAAGCAAATCTTATTTGGAAGCAAACCCAACTCACTTCAGTCACACTTTCAATTATCACTTTACAGACTAAATTCCCTATCATTTTCAGGGAATTACAAGGAAATATAGCCCCTATCTGTGAGACAGAAAATAATGCATGTTATTGGGAAATTAAGGGAAGTCCTATTTAATATTTAAAGTGCTCAAGGTACTTTAATATACAGCTACAATCTATAACACACTTACTTGAGATTAAATCCCTTTGAATGCATTGTGCTAGTAAAGATCTGTGGGGCTGGTCTGTTGATCAGCAAGTCTTACAGCCACCTTGTAAAGTTGTTAAAACAGCAACTACTTTAACGTCATCCAGAGGTAAAATTTGAACCAGATACTTCCCAGCTCATTCTCTTAATCAGTATACTAAAATAGACAGGTAAAATGATGAATGAATGTATTTGTATTCTGCCTTTAATCATTTGGTCAAGGCAGCTAAAATACCAAAACAACTAAGAATTAAAACTGAGAAATATTAGCTTAGATTTCCCCCCTCCCCCAACTTCTGCTCCAGAAAGTTCACATCCACTCTCCAACTACACAAATGTCTTGATAAAAAGGCAGGGCTTTCTTATTGGTTAAGCCACACAGAAGGATCACTGATGTACCTCCAAGGTGCTGTTCCACATAACCAGTTAAGCTACCAAAATTCCTGCTACAAAATGAACTTCCACTACAAAGGTCTGTAATGAAAAAACAGGGCTTTAAGTTTTAATTATATCATGAATGTTATTAAAGGGCTTTTCCATTTAAATCATTGTTCATGTATGCTTAACTCCCAAAGGAGTGTTGGACTAAATTAAGAAATAGGTAGTGTTTGAAGCCAAACAGGTGTTCTATGACTGGTATATAGCAACATCAGAGATGTAGATTTTGAGATTTCTGACCAGGTTTTATTTGACCATCTTGCTTGATTTTTTTTCTCTCGATGGAAAAAAAATCTTTGCACCAATGTTTTCTCAGTTTAGGTTTTTTTCAAGAGATGAAAGAAGAGGGGGACAAGGGGGAGAGAGGAGGTGTTTGGCAGTCTAACTCAGAACCATTTACTCAGAAATCTCACTGTGTTCGATGGGGCTTACTTCCAAGTAAGTTTGTATAAGCCTGTAGCTTCGGGCTGCAAGCCTTAGATGTTTACTCAAGTAAATCCATTAAGTTCAACAAGACTTGCTAGCTAGGACACAAGTTTCGGAATACAGCCTAAGAATACAATCTCATGCACACTAATTTAGCCCACTGAACATGATGTAGGTGACTGTCCTGGCGCATTACAATACAAAAACAGCGAAAGTAACCGACATCTACCTTTAGTAGGATCAAATGAAGAGTGATGAGACAAAAAAAATAGGAGGCATAAAAAAAAAAGTGTTGCCATGCATAACGGCAAACACACAGGTTTACAGTTTTTGCAAGCATACCGCTTAAACTGCGCAGTCGTCCCCATATTTCAGGCTGGGGACAAAGGTGGATCCCGAGTGTGAGGAGAACTGCAGCCACAGAAAAGAGCCACCAGCCCTCGCAGCTCCTAACCCCGCCCCCCGGGAGCATGCACAATTCACCTGTCGCGGAGCGCCAAGGCCACCCCCAATTGGCTAGTCCTCAAGGTACCGCAAGCCGCCTGTAGCTGCTGTTGTTGGGGCGCGGGCGGGGCGCGGGCGTGCGCCCCCCCCATACCAATAACGCACAGCTACACCAGAGGCATTTGGCACATATTGCAGTTCTCTCCCCTTCCCCCACGGGGCGGGGGGGCACACAACCGTTGGCACGACCGCTGCCTTGCCGCACACCGAGCCAGGCTCCAGACGCCCTCAAGGGAAGCCCCTGCCGGCGAGGGAAAGGCCCGCTATGCCGAGCGACCCCCTTCCCTGCCTCTGTGCCTCCCTGCCTTTATCCCTCAGCCAGACCCAAAGAGAGAGACAGGGCTTCCACACACAGACACACAACAACGCCCGGCCGGCCCTCTTCCCTCACTTACTTTCTGCGCCTCCATGGTGAGGCCGGCTCCAGGAAAGAAGCGGGGGGGGGGGCGAGGCGAACTCCCTGAGGAAACAACAACGGGAGGGGGCGCGGGAGCACTGCGTCTGCCCCGCCCGCCTAACGGTCAGGGCTTCGGAGGAGCCGCTAGGCAGCGGCGGCGACCCCAGCAGCCTTAGAGCGTGCGTCAGCCAAGCCCCGCCCACCGCTCCCGACAGCCTCGCCTCGCCCTGGCACGAGCATGCGCGCTGAGGCTGGATAGCCTCCGGGACCCCCTGCAGAGCAAGCGCGAGCGTGCCTTCGGGCGCCGCCTGCCTGCTCTTGCTCCTTGACTGTCCGCGCCTCCTCTTGCCCTGGTAACTTGCGGGGCAGGCAGGCAGGCAGGCAGGCACATCCCCACCTGTCTTACGATGCAAAAAACGGGGGGCGGCCGGCGGTGTGCCATACCACTGAATGCGTGCCTGCGGTTATATATGCGGGGTATTGTAAGAGGAATGGGGGCGGTAAGAGCGAGGGCTGTGCTGCCCCCTACAAAGCGCGACACGGGTTTTAGTGCCAACTTCAAGCACGGGTTGAGGGCCGCAGTGCGGGAAGTGCCTGCAGCCGAGGCCAAGTTATGCTCTCCCAAAGTAGTTCTCATAAAAACGAATGCCCCCTTGACTGTTCGTTTGTTTATTCAAAAATATTTTTGAATGAGAGTAAGACTCACTAGACGAACTTGAGCACGAGAGCGCAGGACAGGAAGGCCTGGCGTGCTGTGGTCCATGGGGTCACGAAGAGGCGGACACGACTGAACGACGGAACAACAACAACAAGGCCCACTAGGCTGTTCATTTATTCAAAATATTTTTGAGTTGCCTTTCAATTCCCAATGATGATACACAATTTTTAAAAACAGCACGCATGAAATCCACCAATTCAAAACAATAGAATCCTTAAAGAAAATCAAGTCAGAGAGTGGAGTTTAAAAACCGTTAAAAAAACACACAGAACCAAACAATTTTACTGCTTGCCTAAAACTAGGCAGAGATAAGGCCAATCTAACCTCCCTAGGGAGGGCGTTCCAGAAATGGGGCTCTGCTGTCTTTACGTCTGCCAGCCTATCCTCTTGGTGTTGGGATGTATAGCAGGGCCTCTAACTTAGATGATAAATAAGGAGGTGGCCCTTCAGATATGCAGGCCCCAAACTGTTTAGGACTTTATAGGTAAGAACCAGTGCCTTGAATTGGGCTTGGAAACAAACTGGAGGCTAGTGTGGGTTTTTTAAAAACATATGTTACTATATTGTATTGTTAAGGTTTTAATCTTTGTAAACTACCCAGAGAGCTTTGGCTGTTAGGTGGTATAGAAATGGAAGGACAGAAGGAATGTAGTTTGCTCCTCAGTGATACACACAGTCTAAAGCTGCCCCCGCCCCGCCCCGCCCCGCCCCGCCCCATTATGTTCAGGGTCTAAATTACCTAACTGCACCATTGTATATCTGTGTAAATGAACCATAGATCACAAAAACACCATAAGGCTCCAGTGACCTCCTTCCAAGAATATGAAACCCTGGGTAAAAGGCTTGAACCCATTTTTACACTACTTGGAGAATCAGGGTGTGACAGCATAACAATGGGATCTGCCCCAAGAGTGTATGCAGCATGTGAATTGACAGGTTGTGCACTCCATAGTACTCTAATGTTCATGCACATGCATTTACATGTATGTGCATTAATTACAAATGTGCACGATGCACACATCCCCCAGTTCACCTGTGCTAAGGGGCTGAAACCTTAAGCAAGCAACTTACAATAATATTTTAATAAGGCATCCCCAAAAGGCAAACATAGGGACAAAAGAGGGATAGTGATTTCCCAGAGATAGGTATCAGAAAACAGGGCCTCTGTCTGGTAAGTAGGGACAGGTGAAGCATACACTTTGGATTCAGTGGGAATTAAACATGCACTGCATCTGGCACCCCATCTTACGGACACTTACTTGAGAAAAAGCTCTCCTGGACGGAGTGGACTTGCATCTGTGTCAACATTGATGGGATTAGGCTGCACAGCTACAATTCAAAGTGTACTTAGGAGGAAATACTGTTGCGCCCAGAAGATCCAAGGGAAAAGGGGAGGGATTCTCCCTAGTCCTTATATTCAGGGGTCTGCCAGTAATTGCCTTTCAAACGGGGACCAACTGTTCTAACTTAGGGCATAGGGATGCTGCTGCTCAGATCTGTAGAGCTGTTAAGTTGTAAAAGAAGAATAAAGCTTTGAAAAGAATCCCTTTGTCTGTGTCTGGACTTGGCTACTGAATTAGACTGAGAGAGCCCTCCAAGGAGCCCTTGACACCCACAAGCCCCAGCCAGCATGGGCAATGATCCATGCAGGATTATAGGATTATGGGAGTTGTAGTCCAAAACATCTGGAGGGCACAAAGTTGCCTACCCCTTACATTACAGGAAGGGAGAAGAGGCATCCCTTTTGCCAGAAGGAGTATTTGGCCATTTTCTTGTCGTTCAAACTACACTTAGGGTATCTCTACATTAAGCAAAAAAAACCTCACGTCCTTTCCTGATCTTTCTGCTGTCACTTTCTTTGTGGGATTAGGATGGGCTTCTTTACACAGCAGGCATGTGGTTTGCGTAGAGGAAGTGCCTCCCTCCCTCCCTGGCATGTGTGCAAAGGAGCATGGGCGGGGGGGGCGGGCGCGTGGGCGGGGGGGGGCGGGGAGAGTCTTGCTTTCATTGTTTAACTTGTACTGTACTGTTTCCTCGCAGGCACACTTACTTGGGAGTAAGCCCATTGAAGTCAATGGGACTTACTTCTGAGTAGAGATAATATCATGCTGTAAGTCTGCAACCTTCAGCACACTTACTTGGGAGTAACCCCACTGAACTTAATGGGGTGCTCTGAATCAACAGAGAACGTTGATTCTGAGCTTGGTGGAGTGGGGGATCAGTCTCCCTTCATTGCAGGGAGGCATTTTACTCTCTTCTCCCTCCAATCAGTGATCAAGAGACACTTGATTTGAATCGAGGAAAGTCTTTCCTCAGCAAGTTCATGGTGCTAAACCGGCATTACACACTGCCGAAATGGCACCATTAACTTTTATTACTAGTTTATCTCCAGTCTTTTTGAAAGCATGATAAAGGGGAACATCTGCGCAAGGTGTCCTGGAGGATCTGCAAAATTCCATGAGTGACCAATCACGAGCGTGCAAAAAATTGCTCATGTAGAGACACCCCTAGACTAAGTCCCTATGGCAATCTAGTTCCTTAGTTTACTTAACAATAGAATGTGCCTGGGCAAAACATGCCTGGCAGATTTCAGGTCCACTTTATTCCTTAAGCTCAAACAACATATTACGTTAATTATGTAGCTTGTAGTTGCCCCTCTTTTTTCTTTTACTCTAGTGCAAGCGAGCTTGGCCACAATTTGATTAGGACCCACTGCCAGCTTCCTGTCATCCCAAAGAGGAGCTCACCAACCTGTTTCGGCCTGTGGGCAAGGCATATTTGTCAAAGTAAAGAAATGTTATGAGTACCATCACAAAACGGTTGCTGTAGGTGGCTGGGCATGCTGCAAAGTACAGTGCAAAGCTCAGTGGTAGAGCACATTCTCTGCATAAAGAAGGTCCCAAGTTCTATTCCTGGCATCTCCAGGTAGGGCTGGAAAAAATCCTGCCTGAAACCCTGGAGAGCCCCTGCCAGTCAGTGTCACCAATACTGGGCCAGATGGACCAAGGGTCTGACTTAGTATAGGTCAGCTTCCTATGTTCCTATGTAAAAGCTCCAGCTGCCCACCATCTTAATTTCTCCAGAGTGCCTGTGGGCCTACCTAGGATTCAACATAGGCCCCAAGACATCCTGGGGAAATTAAGATGGTGGGTGGCTGAAGCTGCATTTTACACTGTGCCCATCTGCCCTAGATTTTTTTAAGTGTTAACAACAATAACAGGGAGGGGGCAGAAGAGACTCACAGGCACTGTGGCAGGGCTCTGTGGGCCTGTACCAGTGCAACTGCTGGGGAGAAGGTATTTGGTATCAAAGACAGCACAGCACACCACAGGTTTGCTTCCTCTCCCTCAGTGACCTGGTTCACACATAACAAGAAGCCACTGCGGGTGAATTTCCCTGCAAGGCTTCTTGTTGTGGTGGCGGTGGCCATTTTGAATATTCAATCTGGGGAGTGGGGGCGTAGCTTGTCGTTACGTGCGAACCTGGTGAGGGTGGGTTGTTGGGGTGGTTAACAAGCCACCCACAACCCTAAAACAGCCCATGGGTTCTGGGTGGCTTGTCAACCACCCTAACAACCCACCACCCTTACCAGGTTCACATGTAATTATAAGGTACAGTGCCCCCACCCCCCTGCAGCTTGAATATTCAGAATGGTGGCCACCACCATGAGAAACCCCACAGGGAAATTCTCCCAAGGTGGCTTTTTGTTATGTGTGAACCAGGCCTCTTTCTTGCACTTGCTTCAGGGAAAGGGCCTCTCTATGGCCCTGAGGCAACTGTTAGGAGGGATTTGGGTTCCCCCTCCCTGCCACAGCATTGTTGCTTCAGAGGTGAAGGGAGAGCTAAGCCCCTTCATAAGTAATTGTGGACAGAGATTAGCACTCCTTGTGTGAGCTGAGGGGAAGCAAGTGACAACCCTCCTTCCCTGCTCAGGGCTCCTGTCTGCATACAGGCCCCTGCTGTTGGGAACATTCATTGGGATTTATAATGATTTCAATGGGGATTACTCCCTAATAAATGTTCATAGGATTGCAACTGACTGTTCTATCAGCCCTCTTGCCTGCAATATAGGGATAAGAATGCTGGCCTACCTTGCAGAGTTGTTTTAAGGATTACTGAGCTAATCTTTGGAACACCTGAAGTGTGCAATATTAATGCTAAGCATAGAGAGAGAGTGTTTCCTAAGTGGACAAAGTGCTTCACAGACATTATCTTAGCAATGTTCTACCTGAGTATGTACATAGGAGCCCTGTAAGAAAAAAAGAAAGAGACAGTAGTCTTAGAAGGAATGTGATGCAAGCAATGCGTAGGCCTCTGGCTTCCACGCTGGCTCAAAAGCTACTGGCATGAAGGAAGGCAAAGCAGCGGCACTGTGGTTATGAGTTATGTGTGTTGTAATTGAAAGTAAGCATGTTAACTTCAGCCATAAATGCATTTCTGCGTGGCTATTGTCTTTCCACCTCAGGGGAAAGCATCAAGGTTCTTCACAGACATCAAGGATGCCCAAATGCTAGTATTCCTAGAGGGTCACTTCTATTATTTGCAGCTTGCCTCAGTAAATAAGCTCCATCTGATGCTGCAGTACCAGCCCATAGAATCAGATGTTTCAACCAATTAGAACATAGGATTTCCTAAAGCCATTACGTAACAAGGATTATCTACTGTCCTGTTAACAAGCTCAAACTACTCTAATCCTATAGTAGTCCTGCAGGCCAGTTTCTCAATCTCTTGAAAAACGGAGCTAAATATATATTTCTGCTGTGCACATAAAGTGCTCTTCTGCCTATTTTGAGCTTCACAAAACTCCTGTAGCCATAATAATTGAAGCTCACTTCAGTGAAGCTGAAAAGCTTGCATGTTTCGCTGGCAACATTTGGTAAATCTTGTTGGGCCTAATATTAAATATCCTGAGTTGGATCCAGACTTTATCATACTTGGAGTAGACCCATTGAAATCAGTGGGACGTAAGTTAGGCATGACTTACTTAAGTCCCATTGATTTCAGTGGGTCTACTCTAAGTATGACAAAGTCTGGATCCAACCCCCTGTCACATTCATCTGTCTACTAAATAATTCTTGCTCATCAGCCACAGAACCCCAAAGTGTTGCTGATTGTTCTGGGAAGTCTTTTAGGGCACCTTTAGGACACTGACCGGGCTTCTTGGGTCTTGCAATAGGCCTGTGTAAACTGAGGCTACAATCCTGTACATACTTACCTGGGAATTAGCCCCCTAGATCACAAAGGGACTTACTTTGCCAGTAAATATGCATAGGGTTGTGCTGTTAAGCGTAGAGCTGTGAACAAATGGCCTGTCAAAATTCTCAAGCCAGTTTATGGGTGGAGAAATTGGGGGGAGCATTTCAGTGAATTTCTCCAGCAGGAGGAGAAATTCTCCAACAGTTTCTCAGAGATAGGGCTCACCATTAGCTGCAGCAGTAGCATAGCTTCTTTCCTTTTTTTCCCTAAGGATTTTTGTTATTTTGTGCTGCTGCTCCAAACACACACATACAACTGTGCTGGCAGCCTGAGCATCATTTTGCATCCTCCACACTGCCCCAGAGCTAACACTGGGCGGGGGGTTGGGGAGAAACAGCGGCTGCAACAACAACAAAATGGTGGAGAAAATTCTGCAAAGTGGCGTTATTTTTCAAGGGTGAGAGTAGAGTGGCCACTTATGAATCACAAGAAAAGAGGAAATGCATGACCACAAAAGTGGACACTGATGTGCATAACATTTGCATATGCTAATTGATATCTCTACATGCAAATTTAGAAATTATTATAATTTAAACAGAAATATAGTATTGCTCACCATAGTGTGGAAGACTGACCAGGTAACCTGTCAGCATGCTCAGTCTGCTGTGCAGGTGCTAACTGGTGATGGCCAACAGCTCTTATGATTCTTTATCTTTAGGCCGGACTTCGGCTGGCAGCCTTCAAATGGAGGACGGTCCTCTAGCAGCCCTTCAAATAAGGGGCAATTCTATGCTGATACACAGCTGCCTCCGAGCCTGGGGGCGACCGCCTATCCAGTGCAGTGTTGGAGGAGTGGTGAGGAGCGGATCTCTTCCCCGCTCCTGTGCCCCAGCTTTCGCAGCTAGGCAGCTGATTTTGGCTGTCTAGCCTCAGGACCTTGGAGCATGGGAAGGGGCGTCTGGGGCTTCCAACGTGCCTGCCCGCCACACCCCCAGGAACACCCTGTTTCCCCTGCTCTGCGCTGCTCTTCTGAGCACAGAGCGTGGGGCTGATCCATGCTGCTTACGAGGCAGTGCGGGAGGTCGGTTCTCCAGGAACTGACCTCAGAGCGCATGCTTAACCAACCTATCCTATGGCAGTCTAGCCGCAGACTAGCGGCCATAGGATTGCACCCTAAAGGACTGTTGTCCCTGTACAACAGGACACATGGCAACCCTGGGCGGGGGCAGAGGATAGTTAAGAAAAAGAAAAATCTCAGAAATTTTCTCAGAAAAAGGTGTTCTTAGAAATTTCAGTTCAGCTCAAGTTAAGAGTATGTGCCACCTACAACACACTCAGTGAGGCTATTAACCCACCACTTTACCGAGGCTTCTGCTTCCGGATTCTTTGTGGGATTAAGATCAGCTCCTTTATATGTGTTTCATTTTTTTGCAGGGGCTTTCTTTCTCTGCGTTTTTATGTTCCATTACACAAGCACTAGGTGGCGCTGTGGTGTAGCAGAATTGCACAAAGACACCAGGATTTCATGCCACCATTCACAGAAATACCAGACTTTCCTCATTAGGGGAAAAAAAATGACGTAATGTAAAGCACCCACAAACTACCATGAGTGAGGAATCACGAGCGCACAATACATGTGTGTAGAAAGGCTCTCACTGTTTGCTTGCAACTGCACATTATGGGATTGTAGTGGTTGGCAAGTTGATGTCAGGGTAGAAACTGAGCCCAGAGAGCCTCAGAGCAGTTCGGATTCTGAGGAGGCACAGCTATCCATGGGAGAGGGGCCAGCTGGCAGAGATTCTTCCACCTCACAGGTTCAGCACCTGGCAGAGATTCTTCCTGCCAGCATTCCAGAGATAGATAGTGACCCAGGTAGTGAGGGAATGCGGGAGGGGGGCTTCTTAGACACTCAACGCAGATGCAAAGAGCGTCGAGCGATGGAGGGCGTGGAACGGAGGCGTAGCGCCCGTTTGGCGTGCAAGCACGGCCACCTCCCATGGACCCAAAGGAAAGAGAGAGGATCTCTCCCTAGCCCATAAGTTCTGGGTCTTCAAGTGACTCTCAATGGACTACTTGAAGCTTAGGCCACCCTGCTGTTCCTTGCTTTAGTCACTGGTGATTAGCATCTGAAAGAGTCATTAAGTTGTAAAAGGATTAAAGCTTTGAAAAGAAATCCTTTGTCTGTGTCTTGAGTTGGCTATTGGAATCTACTGGGAGAAGCCGCCAGAGCGCTCCTGACAGTTATTTTCTAGGGTGATTGTTCCACCATTAGGAATAGCAGATCCCTCAATAAGCTAATGAGGAACTACAGCTGATAATAATCCCTTGTGCCAAACATGATGTAACCCATTCCTTACCATTTGGTTTCTTATTCTGGATATGGCAGCTGTGCTTACATAATTCTGGCTCAGGTTCAACTGTTAGGTCTCTGGTAATGTCTGAAACTTGAACTGTTATTTAATGTTTAAACCAGTACTGTAGTTAAAGCCTTTGGGGAAATTCAGGCTGTCTTAACAAATTTGTCACATGAGAAGTTACTTCTACTTGGACCGCTCTAAGGCTTGTAAAATGCCTTTCAACCTATGTCGATGTAGGGACATATTCATGCCTCTGATCCTGTTAGCACCCTAACCCAGAGTTCAGGTGATAAATAAAAACTGGGGTGACCTTTCTTTCTGCACAGGAATATGGGTTCCTGGATATGTAAGCAAATGGTGAAGTGTCCTTACTCTTCCTTAGCTGAGCAAAAGACCCTATAACATGAATTCTGTTGTTCTGTTCCTCAGGTTCAAGTTTTCAGTCAATTAGGAGGACATGATCCAGCCAAAGTTAAGCTTTTAAACACCTATTGAGTTCAAAGAGAGTGTGAGTTACATGTGTGCTGAACAGGACAATCTCATACATGCCTCCTCATGGAGTGCAATGGTCTACTTCCAGTCAGGTAAGTTTATATAGCAAGGGTGGGCAAGCTTTATGCAGCGGGAGCCCACAGAACCCTTTGCGGGCTGCACGAGCAGGCAGAGCTGGTGGTGGGTGAGTGGGGTGGGCGCGCACACACACATCTATTCACAGTTATTGGAAATGCTGGGGGAGGGGCAGCAATCTTGATCAGGCTAGTTGGGGGGGGAGTTAAAGCTTCTCTCTCCCCACCCCCCTGCCAATTCTGATCGAGAATGCTATTTCCTTGTTGATAATATCAGCCCACTGCCCAGATTATGGATGAGTAGTAGGGGGAAGTAGGCATGTCTTCCTGGGGCTTCATGGGCTTCATGCACCCCTTGAGACACAAGTAGGCCACGTGTGGCATATAGGATTGACATCTGTGGAAATTAAAAGTGCTTAACTTTGGCTGGATGGTTCCTTAAATAAATAACATGGGGCACACAATGGTGAAAGCCTAACATTTTCCAAGAAATAAAGTAGCTTATCAATACAATGATGTAAATGGGGGGGGGGTGCAACATGTGGCCCCATGTGCCACATGCCGCTCCTACTGCCCCCCAGAATCATTAAAAAACTTTCTTTCCTGAAAACATTGTGACTGTAGCAGCTTCACAGCACCAAAGTTGCTAATTTTAACCCTTTTGGAGCTTCATAGCTGCTATGGATGCTGTTTTTCATTTTTTTTTAATCCACACCTGGAAAAAATCACCCCTGGATCTCCCACAGTTGCCCAGTCCTGGTGTAGATTAAATGGCTCCATGAAATTCCAAAGAGATTATTAAACTTTATTTCAAGTTTAAACCCCCCTTTTGCCCTCTGCTCCATTGCATCGTACCAAGACAAATAAGTGTTTCTTACTCATTTTCACAACAGTTCTTGTGATGGATATCAGTATTTTTTGTAATATTTTACCGCTAGAAAATTAAGCCTGACTGTATTCAGATGTAACAGCTAATCATGGCTTATTGATATGTGCAAAAGCAGCCTTGAGCTTGCTTGCAAGCCTTTCCCCCTTCCTCTGCACACAACAGGAGGAGCTTCTCCTTCTGGGTAACAGCAAATTATAGTCTGCCATTGCATATGAATGTGGCAAGCTATATTTTGTGCAAACCAGGATCCCAAACTAGGATCAAACCATGGTTTGGGATCCTGGTTTATAGGCAGACTATAATTTGCACAAACCATAATTTGCTCCATTTGACTGCATTGGTAAACTATTGGTAAACTATTGCTTGTTGCTAACTAGACTCAGAAGCTTTTAGTCTTCTTTCCTCACACATGGAGAAAGGGAAGAGTTAGCATGGGAGCTTGAGACGTGTGGTTGCTTCTGCATGTACCGGTAAACCATGGTTTGCTGCTAAGTCCAAAAGCAGTTAGTAACTTTTGCCCTTGAATTCTGCTAACAAAATGAAGTCATTCTGAGTTTAATGTTAACACAGCCATTTCACAAGCAATTTATTTTTAAAACCTATCCCTGCTGACTGCAGTGAGATCACACACCAGTCCATGTTATGCATGCTTTCATGCTCTTAAAATACCATATTTTCTAGTGTGGGAGAGCCTAGACCTTCCTATCCTCAGTTTCAAATCTGGATCCATTACTCTGTAGCAAAAAATGGTTATCATTTCCCAGTAATGCACAACTTTTCAATTGCATTTGGCTCACCAGAAGAAGAAACATACAGCGATCAAATCGTTCAAATAAAATTACTCCATTTCTTGGAAGTACTATTTAAATTAAAAGTGGCTGCTTCTTATATTATGAACCATATTCACATATATTCACATATGTTGGCTACATTCACGCAGTTGAACAAGAAACAAATAGGAGCCTAAATGCATTCTTAATATGACTTGTGAAAACACCAGAGGTTAAACCCTTTCTTGGTCCCCTAAAATGAGATCCCAACTACACATTATGTGGGAGATGCATGATCAGAATTCCCTGTGTGTTGTTGTTTATTCGGTCAGTCACTTCCGACTCTTCATGACTTCATGGACCAGCCCATGCCAGAGCTTCCTGTCGGCCATCGCCACCCCCAGCTCCCCCAAGGTCGAGTCCATCACCTCCAGAATATCATCCATCCATCTTGCCCTTGGTCGGCCCCTCTTCCTTTTGCCTTCCACTTTCCCTAGCATTAGCATCTTCTCCAGGGTATCCTGTCTTCTCATGATGTGGCCAAAGTACTTCAGTTTTGCCTTTAATATCATTCCCTCAAGTAAGCAGTCTCGCTTTATTTCCTGGAGTATGGACTGGTTGGATCTTCTTGCAGTCCAAGGCACTCTCAGAATTTTCCTCCAGCACCACAGTTCAAAAGCATCTATCTTCCTTCGCTCAGCCTTCCTTATGGTCCAGCTCTCGCAGCCATAGGTTACTATGGGGAATTCCATAGCTTTAACTATGCGGACCTTTGTTGTCAGTGTGATGTCTCTGCTCTTAACTATTTTGTCAAGATTTGCCATTGCTCTCCTCCCAAGAAGTAAACGTCTTCTGATTTCCTGGCTGCAGTCAGCATCTGCAGTAATCTTTGCGCCTAGAAAGACAAAGTCTGTCACTGCCTCCATGTTTTCTCCCTCTATTTGCCAGTTATCAAACAAGCTGGTTGCCATAATCTTGGTTTTTTTGAGGTTTAACTGCAACCCAGCTTTTGCACTTTCTTCTTTCACCTTCGTCATAAGGTTCCTCAGCTCCTCCTCGCTTTCAGCCATCAAAGTGGTATCATCGGCATATCTGAGATTGTTAATGTTTCTTCCAGCAATTTTAACTCCAGCCTCGGCTTCATCAAGCCCAGCACGTCGCATGATGTGTTCTGCGTACAGGTTGAATAGGTAGGGTGAGAGTATACAACCTTGCCATTGGGAACCTCCTTTCCCAATCTTAAACCAGTCCGTTGTTCCGTGGTCTGTTCTTACCGTTGCTACTTGGTCGTTATACAGATTCCTCAGGAGGCAGACAAGATGTCTTGATATCCCCATACCACCAAGAACTTGCCACAATTTGTTATGATCCACACAGTCAAAGGCTTTAGAATAATCAATAAAACAGAAATAGATGTTTTTCTGAAACTCCCTGGCTTTCTCCATTATCCAGCGGATATTGGCAATTTGGTCTCTAGTTCCTCTGCCTTTTCTAAACCCAGCTTGTACATCTGGCAATTCTCGTTCCATGAATTGCTGGAGTCTACCTTGCAAGATCTTGAGCATTACCTTACTGGCATGTGAAATAAGTGCCACTGTTCGATAGTTTGAACATTCTTTGGTGCTTCCCTTTTTTGGTATGGGGATATAAGTTGATTTTTTCCAATCTGTTGGCCATTCGTATGTTTTCCAAATTTGCTGGCATATAGCATGCATCACCTTGACAGCATCATCTTGCAAGATTTTAAACAGTTCAGCTGGGATACTGTAATCTCCTGCTGCCTTGTTATTAGCAATGCTTCTTAAGGCCCATTCCACCTCACTCTTCAGGATGTCTGGCTCTAGCTCACTGACCACACCGTCAAATCTATCCCTGATATCATTATCCTTCCTATACAGATCTTCCGTATATTCTTGCCACCTTTTCTTGATCTCTTCTGCTTCTGTTAGGTCCTTGCCATCTTTGTTTTTGATCATACCCATTTTTGCCTGGAATTTATCTCCGATGTTTCTAATTTTCTGGAAGAGGTCTCTTGTCCTTTCTATTCTATTATCTTCTTCCGCTTCCGCGCATTGCTTGTTTAAAAATAATTCCTTATCTCTTCTGGCTAACCTCTGGAATTTTGCATTTAAGTGGGCATATCTCCCCCTATCACTGTTGCCTTTTGCTTTCCTTCTTTCTTGGGCTGCTTCCAGTGTCTCAGCAGACAGCCATCTTGCCTCCTTGGTTTTCTTTTTCTTTGGGACGTTTTTTGTTGCCGCCTCCTGAACAATGTTGCGAACTTCTGTCTATAGTTCTTCCAGGACCCTATCTACTAAATCTAGTCCCTTAAATCTATTCTTCACCTGCACTGCATATTCATGAGGAATATTAGTGAGCTCATATCGAACTGATCTGTGGGTCTTCCCTATTCTCTTTAGTCTGATTCTAAATTGTGCAATAAGAAGTTTGTGATCTGTACTACAATCAGCTCCAGGTCTTGTTTTTACCGACTGCATAGATGTCCGCCACCTTTGGCTACAAAGGATGTAGTCAATCTGATTTCGGTGTCGACCATCTGGTGAAGTCCATGTATAAAGTCGTCTCTTAGGTTGTTGGAAGAGAGTGTTTGTTATGCACAGTGAGTTGTCTTGGCAAAATTCTATCAGCCTATGTCCTGCTTCATTTTGTTCTCCCAGACCATGCTTGCCTGTAATTCCAGGTGTCGTTTGACTACCCACCTTAGCATTCCAGTCTCCTGTAATGAAAATAACCTCTTTTTTTGGTGTACTATCCAGTAGGTACTGCAGATCCTCATAGAACTGATCTACTTCTGCTTCTTCAGCATCTGTGGTTGGGGTGTATATTTGGATCACTGTGATGTTAAATAGCTTACCCTGAATTCGAATTGAGATCATTCTGTCATTTTTTGGATTGTATCCAAGCACTGCTTTAGCCACTTTATTATTAATTATGAAGGCTACTCCATTTCTTCTGTGGTCCTCTTGTCCACAGTAGTAGATCTGGTGGTCATTTGATGTGAAGTGGCCCATCCCAGTCCATTTCAGTTCACTGACACCCAAAATGTCTATATTTAATCTTGACATCTCCCCAATAACCACATCCAATTTGCCCTGGCTCATAGATCTTACAGCCAGGTTCCTATGGTGTGTTGATCTTTAGAACATCGGATTCGTCGTTCACCACCAGCACCATCGGCTGCTAGCTGTCCTTTCGGCTTTGAGCTAGCTGCGTCATCATATCTGGGGCTAGTTGAACTTATCCTCTGTTCCTCCCCAGTAGCATTCTGACCATCTTCCGACCTGGGAGTCCCATCTTCCAATGGTATACCAACATATCTCTGGTTGTACTGATCCATTTAGTTTTCATGGCAAGAATACTGGGGTGGGTTGCCGTTTCCTTCCCCAGGGATCGTATTTAGTCTGACCTCTCTGCCATGACCTTCCCGTCTTGGGTGTCCCTTCACGGTTTAGCTCATGACGTCACTGAGGTGCTCAAGCTCCAGCACCATGACAAGGTAACGATCTCCTTTGCTGGAGATTCCCTGTGTATCTTCTCTTAATGTCTGCTCTGGAGAAGGGTATTTGGATAAGCCTCTCCCAATGCCAATTCCCAGATGCAATTCTCCCCCTGCCCCCAATTTGATATTAGCCACGAAGGGGAAAATACCCAGGCCACCCATATTTGTATTGCTTTACAAAGTTAGTTCAGAGTTGTTACAGAAAGTAATATGAATTATATATTTATTATAAACTCTGAGTGTGTTTTAGGACCATTGTATAGATCAATGAAGCTCCAATATTTTGGCCACCTAATGCGAAGAGAAAACTCACTGGAAAAGACCCTGATGCTGGGAAAGACTGAAGGCAAAAGGAAAAGGGGACGGCAGAGGATGAGATGGCTAGATAGCATCACGGATGCAATGAATATGAACTTGAGCATGCTCCGGGAGAGAGCGCAGGACAGGAAGGCCTGGCGTGCTATGGTCCATGGGGTCACGAAGAGTCGGACACGACTGAACGACTGAACAACAACAACAACAACAATAGATCAGATGTAGGCAACCTGGTGCCCTCCAGATGTTTTGAACTTCAACTCCCATAAGCACCAGCCAGCATGGCCAATGGTGAGGATTCTAGGAGCTGTAATCCAAAGCAGGGCACTTGTGGTAGACACACAAGTCAGTGTTTGATATTATGGGGGTGTGTAGCATCCTTTGTGGATTCTGCAGTAGATGTCCAGCAGAGGGCACTCTGGGATTACTGCTATAACCTTCGTATTTAGTTATTGACTTTTTCTGGATTATCAGGGCATTGTAGACTGTAAAGCATGTACTGCAGTGTCTACCAAAACTGATAATCATATTTCTAGCTCTCTGATGCCAAGTGGTGGTCGAAATCCATGAAACTAGATTTCTCTGAAATCAACACCAATGGTCCATCTGGTCCTCCACCATGGATTTTCTTTAGCCAAATTTCACCTGGATGAACTAGGACACTCCATTTCATTTAGGACAGTTAAACATTTCAGTTGATACAGCAAGAGAAAATGTCTCAACCCAAACACAGCCCTTATTAAGTTCTCAGCCAGGTGATAGAGAGGATTGCCATCTTCAAATATTTGAAGGGCCATCACATAGCCGATGGAGCAAATTTGTTTCCTGTTGCTCCACAGGGTAGGACCCAAACCAATGGGTTCAAATTACAAGAAATAATGATTTAGGCTAAATATCAGGAAGATGTTCCCAATGAGACAAGCTGTCTCATTGGGAACAACAGTGGAATGCTGCCTCGGAAGACGGTGGACGTCCTTAGAGGTTTTTAAGCAGATGCTGGATGGAAACCTATCAGAAATGCTGTAGTAATGGACTTCTTGCACTGGCAGGGGGTTGAACTAGATGACCTTCAGGGTCCTTTACAATTCTATGATTCTATATTTATTACTTGTGCACCTTTCTTATCCTAAAGTCTCCTAAAGCATTTATACATTATTCAGGGAGCAATCCCTGAACTCAGTGGCAACCGCCTATCCAATGCAGGGTAGGTGGAGCACGGAAGGAATCGTATTCTCCACGCTCTGGCCATCCTGCATTCACAGCTAGACAGTTAAGCTGTCTAGCTGTGTGACTTTGGAGCACGGGGAGCGGGGGAGGCTGGACAACACATAGGAAGTGTCGTACCGGCACTTCCGCCTTCCCCACCCCTGGGAATGCCCCCTTTTGCCCCGCTCCATGCTGCTCATCCGAGCCCGGAGCCCAGGGACAATCCGCGCTGCCTACGAGGTGGCGGAGAGGCGGTTTTCCAGGAACTGATCTCAGAGCGCAGGCGTCAAGGTCGGTTCCCAGAAACCGAACAACCCTATGGCCATCTAGCCTCTGTCTAGCAGCCATAGGATTGTGCCCTTATTTATTTATTTCGTTTCGTTTCTGTACTGCCCAATAGCTGAAGCTCTCCGGGCAGTTCACAAAAATTAAAACCACAAAGCGCAGCATAAGACACTATAAAATACGAAAGCTTAAAACCACAATATAACAGTACAAGCAGAATTAAACCTAGCAGCAATGCAGAGATTTAAAATACAGATTTAAAACACCAAAGCTAAAAGACTAGGAAGCTAAAATGCTAAAATACTGGGAGAATGAAAAGGTCTTCACCTGGCTTTGGAAGGAGTACAACGTAGTTGCCGGGCGAACTTCTCTAGGGAGCTCATTCCACAGCGGGTGTGCCACAGCCGAAAAGGCCCTCTTCCTGGCAGCCACCCACCTCACTTCCTTTGGCAGGTGCTCCTGGAGAAGAACTGCTGAGGATGATCTTAGGGTCTAGGCAGACACATATGGGAGGAGGCAATCCTTCAGACAACCTGGCTCCAAGCCATTAAGGGCTTTAAATGTTAATACCAGCACTTTGAATCGGGGCCAGAAATGGACTGGCAGCCAGTGCAGTTGAAGTTTCTGGACCTTTTTCAAAGGCAGCCCCACGTATAACACATTGCAGTAACCCAGACGAGAGGTTATCAGAGCATGGATAACTGTAGTTACGCAATCTCTGTCCAGAAGGGCATAGCTGGGATATCATTACAGTCTCAAACTGATTCAGAAGTAATTCCGTATTCCTAGGCAACCCTGAGACTTAAAGTTCCGTGAGGAGGAAGCTGGTAAGACAGAATTCTCAGCCCTCATCAATGACAATTCCTTGGGGGAAGCCCTGACACCTGACATGGTGTAGACTCACTCTACCTTTAAAATAAAGATATGCTCTAAGTAGAGCCATGTGTAATAAGTGACCCAGTCTTTATTGGCAAGGAGCAGAATTATCAGTAAGCCAGTATTTAATACACTGTTGCTTGAATGCACTTTTTGCTTGCCAAGATATAACTGAACAATCATGGTGTGCCTCAGTTAAGCGCACCAGGGGCATCTCTACACCAGCCTAAAATCCTGCATTTTAAATGGGGCTTTCTGCTTCCATTTTAAATGCAGGATCACAAGGACTCCCAACTCCCTTTTTCACCCGCTTCCTTTCCCCCCTCCCTTTCCCCCTCCTTCTCCCCATATCTGAGTCTTCCATTCACTTTCATTGATCTCGCTCCTCTTCTTGCCACTTTCCCTCTTTTCATGGAGGGAACTGAAGCGGAACACAACAGGGTAATTTGATAGTTCATTATCTGCGATCTATTTAAAAACGAAACAAAGGGCATTTAGTGCAGGAGACGCCCTGGAGGGTCACGGCATCATGTAAAGAGCCCGCAAACTTCCACGAAGGAGCAATCTCAGTCACAGGATAAAAGCTCCATGTGAAGAAAGCCCAGGAATGTGAGCAGGAAACAGAAGGGAGAGACCAGAGTGTAGGAGCAGATTTGGTTTGCTTAGGAGGTTCTCTGCTGTAGCCTGCTGTGACTTCAGCGCCACAGAAGAGCAGAAACCTTGCTGGTGTTGATTCAGGTATCCAGGGTCCCTGCAGCCTTCTGATAAGCGAACAAACCTAGTCAAGGACAGTTAAAGGGGCTAGGTCATGGCCCTACAAACCTATTGCAAGGCAAATGATGAATTCTCTCCTGATTTTGTGTTAGGCCAGTCACTGAGCAGTATCTTATCTACAATGGATGCTCCCAACTCTCATAGGTCCTTCATTGTCTGGCACATTTTCCTCAGTGGGAAACAAATATTGACACTTATCAACCCCTTCTGAAATGGGAGGCATAGCGGAGACGGGGACTTGGTTAATGACTCTCAGGAACGTACTGGACATGACATTGCTGAGGCTGCAGGTGGCAGAGTCTTGCTAACTAACACAAGCCCAGGATTTTAGCTGTCGAGCCGCCCTAGATCTCAGCCTGTTTCACAAACGTTTGTGCTGCAGTTAATGTTTTTGTTCTAAAGTGCTGCTGCACAGGTGCCCGGCCTGCGTTTATCAGCGTTCATAAATGTTTGAAGGACTTGAGGAAGCCAGGGTGGGGTGGCACTGTCTTCATCCTAGTTTGGTTGTTTCCGGGACAAGGCACTTTTAGAATCTTGCAAGGGTTACGTTTATGTCAGGGTTTTTGTTCTGTTATTTTCATTTTCTGGGTCTGCAATTTGAATGCAATTCCTATTTTGGACAGAATGTTACATTCCATCTTAAATTCATTCCCTTTTGCTTTCAATGTCATAATAAAAACACATATGAGAACAAATCAGGCTGACACCTTTCTAAAAAATTCTCTAGATTTTTGTAAGTAGGACACTGCAAACCAAGAAGTAAAAAAAAAAGTCAAGGTAAGTCCTGTTAGAGTGCAATCCTATGCATGTTTAGACAGAAAAAAGTCCTACAACTCCCAGCATGCCCCATGCTGGCTGTGGCATGCTGGGAGTTGTAAGACATTATTCTGCCTAAACACGTATAGGATTGCGCCGTTAGTCACATTTCTGTTGTGATCACCATGTGACATAAATTGCTAGTTATAACTGGACTATATATTATTTCATTCAACATATATGTAGCCTAAAATTTCAAAACCAGAATCCTGTCATCAACCCAACTCTAATGCTTCGCCTCCCCTTTTCTGTAAGAACAGCTTATCTCTCCCCACCATAGGTCAGAAGCAGCCTGAATCACCGAAATTTAGCAGCGAAGCTTTTTCTAGCAAAGAGACAGAGGGTAGGAAAAGGCACAGAGAAGGGCGCGGAGGGGGCAGGGGGAGGCTGGCTGCCCTTAGAACATGGTTGTGTTCTGTCCTGCATTAATGACCATGCATTTGCAAGAGAGGAGCTCAAGGGTTTTCTCTGAATGGTAGTAATGCCTGAGGGCTGCAAGCTAGACTTACTGTAAAAAAAAGGTAAAGGTAAAGGTGTCCCCAACCAGTCGTGTCCGACTCTAGGGCACGGTGCTCATCCCCGTTTCTAAGCCGAAGAGCCAGCGCTGTCCGAAGACGCTTCCGTGGTCATGTGGCCGGCATGACTGAACACCGAGGTGCACGGAACGCTGTTACCTTTCCCGCCGAGGCGGTACCTATTTATCTACTTACAATTTCTTGCTTTCAAACTGGTAGGTTGGCAGGAGCTGGGACTGAAGACGGGAGCTCCCTCCGTCGCGCGACACTCAGGTCTCGAACTGCTGACCTGTCGACCTTCCAGTCTGCAGTTCAGCATCTTAACCACTAAGCCACCGCAGCCCTAGACTTACTGTAGCATGGGTTCTATTTATGTTAAGTGCTCCTGGAGAAATTGGCTTGTGAGCTGCAAGCAACCACTGCTAAATGCAAGTGCTAGGTGGCAAAGCCTTCAAATGGGTGACAGTTGGTCTACAGCAGCCTTTCCCAACCTGGTGCTGTCCAGATGTTCTCGACTACAACTTCCATCAGTCCCAGCCAGCATAGCCAAAGGTTGGGGATGATGCTAGCTGTAGTCCAAAGCACCAGGTAGGCAGAAGCCTGGCCTACAGCTTTTACTTATTTCCCTCTCCAAAAATCCCACCCCACCTCAAAACACAAATGAAGCCTCTCCTTGCTGCTTATTTCATCTACCTGTTTATCCTTCCTGTAAAGTAAGGGGGCAGGGGGCACACCAATGTTTTTGCTTCATAGGGCATATCTACACCACAAAGTATGTCGTGCGCTCTCCCAAAGAATCTTGGGAATTGTAGGTTGGAGAGGTGCAGGGAGTTCTCTGTTAGAGATTTGGGCATTCTTGATTAGTGCTTCTTAACACGTATCACACAGAACTGTAATTCCTAGGAAGAAGGAATGACAACTGCATCACTTTTAAGCATTTAATATACATATGCCCCAGATCCCATCTCCCCTTTCTCACTGTCTCTCTTGTGTACTGCATTTGCTTTTGGAACTGTCCAGGAAGTTCCATGTGCATAGAGCTGCATTAGGACCTATCCAGAGCTGTTGAGATATGATAGGCTATAAAGCTAAATAAATAAGATGTTAGCTAGAGCAACAGCCTTTGCTCAGCCTTTCATTGACTGCCGAGCTGCAATGCAAACAAAAGGACAAGATGGGCTCCAGTTGATACATTTTACGTTGCCTGCGTGCAGCCGGGAACAATGAAACCTAGTGTGATCCAAGGGTAGGCAGGCAGGCAGGCTTAAGCAGGCAGGCTTGGCTGTGCATTTGCCATCTGACAAAGCATGTGTAGAATTCCGGCACTTCAATGATTGCTGCTCAGTGTGTTGCTAACCTGCGATTTTACAACTTCATTTGTAAGGAAGGGCTCATTGCCTCATTCACACTTGCAGCTTATCCCTGCAGATCGGCCATTCAGTCTTAGCTGGAGTGTGAACACAGCCTCTTGGCACTTATTCTACATGTACGCAAGCCTTTCTCTCTCTACTAATTAACCTGAAGTCCATCATCTTTGCGTGTGCTAACCGGCTTGACTACACAGACAGCCCCTTAGCTCATCTTAAATGCCATTTTAGGGCACTGACATATTCTTTATCACACTTGTATCCTGGCTGTCCTCCGAAGAGCTCAGGGTGGTGTACAAGGCGTTATCCAGTGGTGCCATCAGGGCAGGTATTTGGAGCAGACATCAGGGACTCTACTCAGCGGGAAGTGCAGAGGGCCCTCAAAGGCAGCAGGGCTGGCTTCCTACATTTCGAAGTGAGTGAAATAATACACACTGCCACAGCGGAAGCTGGTGGCTTCAATGTCAGTGGGGTGGTGAACCCGCTCCGGGTTTCCGTCAGAACTCTAAAGGAACTATCCAAAGTCCTTAGTTCCTTTAGAGTCCTGAGTGGTTCTGATGGAAACCCGGAGCGGATTCACCACCCCACTGACACTGGAGCCACCAGCCTCCACTGCACTGCCATCTAAAGGGCCTCCCCACACCTCCCCCCAGACCATTAAGTTCAGAGTCTATAATTATCTAACTAGACCACTGGTGTTCCCCCATTTTATCCTGACTTCCTGTAAAGTAAGTTAGGCTGAGAGACAGTGACTAGCCCATCTTCATTCAAACACAAACACACACACCCCTGTCTGTCTGTAGCGTCTGTCATGTATGTGTGTTAAACATTGCTCAAGACTATGACTGGCCACAGTCCCACATGTAGCTGAGCACACAAGCCTGTGGCTGTAAGTCAGGGGTGGGTAAGTTGTGGCCCTCCAGAGGTTCTGGCCCACAGCCCCATCAGTCTGAGCCATCAGAGATCATGGTTAGGGATGACGGGAGTTGTAGGGCAAGACTTCTGGAGGGCTACAAGCTGCCCAGCCCAGGATATAAAGACATTGGGAATTCTGTGCTGAATTGTGTTTGTCTGTGTGTAGGAAGCCTGCTGGTCCACGTCAATGAGCCCCAACGTGCTTCGAATATTTGGCAGAAAGGCCATGCTATAGTTTGGCTTTGAATGATACACAGATGGCTCTCCACAAGTATATGTAGCAATTATATAACAAAAGAGTCTTGTGGCACCTTAAAAACCAAGACATTAATTATGTTAGTTTTTAAAGCACTTCAAGATTCCTTGTTTTTGCTGCAACAGGCTAACACATCTACCCCTCTGGAAATTGTTAGCTTTTATATAGTTCTGACACTGCCATTCACTTACCTGGAAGTAAATTCCACTCAAGTCAATAGGACCGACTTCTTGCATTGTTAAGAGCGTTTAAAGTATTTCATATATGTTCTCTTACAATCCTTACATTGAACTGTGGTGCTGGAGGAAAATTCTGAGAGTGCCTTGGACTGCAAGAAGATCAAACCGGTCCATACTCCAGGAAATAAAGCCAGACTGCTCACTTGAGGGAATGATATTAAAGGCAAAACTGAAGTACTTTGGCCACATCATGAGAAGACAGGAGACCCTGGAGAAGATGCTGATGCTAGGGAAAGTGGAAGGCAAAAGGAAGAGGGGCCAACCAAGGGCAAGATAGATGGATGATATTCTGGAGGTGATGGACTCGACCTTGGGGGAGCTGGGGGTGGCGACGGCCGACAGGAAGCTCTGGCGTGGGCTGGTCCATGAAGTCACGAAGAGTCGGGAGCGACTGAGCGAATAAACAACAACAACAACAATCCTTACAATAGGTCTGGAAGGTAGATCAGTACCATTGTTCCCATATTACACATGGGGTGTACAGACACTGAGACTGAGAAAGCATGGCTTGCTTGCATAAAGCTACTTAAGGCACAATCCTATGCATATTTAGACAGAAAAAAAGACCTACAATTCCCGGCATCCCCCACCCAGCTAGCTGGGGAATGCCGGGAATTGTCATTTTTTTCCTGTCTAAATGTGCATAGGATTGTGCCCTTAGTGATTTCATGATTCCAATCTCTCACAGTGCAACCCTATTCATATTTACTCAGCAGTAAATCCCCTTGAGTTCAATAGGGCTTACTACCGATTCCATGGGTCTAGGATTGCAACCTTGGCCTGGCCACAGTGCTACTCCAGCTCTCTTGCACAACACTTGCGCCATGTTTGTGACACCAAGAACCTGGAATCCTGGAAGTCAGCCTCTAACAGAATTGCCAGCACTCCTAAAACGAGAGCCTCCATAACGGAAGAACAGTCTTGTCACCCTTCCCCAATCTGGTGCCCTCCAGATGCTTTTGACTTCTACTCCAATCATCACTGACTGCTGGCTGGTGTTGGCTGGGGATGACGAGACTTATAGTCCAAAACATCTCATGGGCACCAGATCGGGAAGGCTCAAGGTTTCATCTGGTCCAACGTTGTCCAGTACCAGCAGGTTAAATGCCTTGAGAAACTCAAAGGCGCATGATGCAATAGCTGTGAGCTGATCTTTGGTCCCAGAATCCAGCTGTCTCTGAAGTATTCTACTTTTAATACCAGAAGAATTATCTGGTTTATCAGGGCTGATAGAGACTTACCTTCCAGGTCTGATATCCAGCGACAGATAAATTAATGGAAAATATGGCCTATTTAAAAATGTAACATATATGCTATATGTTGTTCAGAAGCAGCAGAGACAGCTACACCAGTTTTAAAAACTGGTATACATTTACAGCTTACACTGAATTACAACACAGTCCTCTACATGCACATTCAGAAGGAAGTCCCATTGCGTTCAGTGGGGCTTACTCTCAGGTAAGTGGATATAGAATTGCAGCCCTAGAAAGGTTTTTTTTAAAACCCACACAAAAACAAACATACTATATCTGTGTAAATAGTGTCATTATATAGTTTATAATTAATTTTTATTGATTTCTAACAAATAAAATATTAATAAACAATAAGACAACTTGGGAATACATTGACTACCATCTGTCATAAATATCCTACATTACAATACAAATATTGCCTCACCTAGACTCTATTCATCTATCCTGCTCCATTCATAGCCTATTAGCCTAACAAATCTTTCCATAACTGACCATGAGTTTGTGGTGGGTTTAATGTTTCCGTGTGCCTAATCATATAGGGTATAAATTGATGCCAAGTTGCATAGTTTTGTCATTATGTAGTTTAGCCACTAGGTGGCACTGGACTTAGTTGTATATGGGAGGACCCGGGAGTTTCCTGTTCCTGTCCTGTTTTTGTAGGAGAGAGATAATAAAGTTCTCGTTTGCCTTCTTGACTGGTGTGTTCTGTTCTCTAAATGTTCCATGACAATGTCCTTCCAAACAGGCTGAATATTTCAGCATTGCTTCAGAAACCTCTTCAGAATAGAATCACTTATCTCGATCCACCCCCACCCCCTTTTCTGCTTCAATTTTACCACAATAATTGCCATCTCAAGCTAAAAGCTATTTATTTCATGCCCACTTGCAAGGCAGCGATTGGCTAATCGAGCAATTTAGCTAGAATCTTTGTAATTCTCCTAGGTTTTTAGCATCACCAGACACTGTGATTACCGGACCAAGGAAATGATTTGACATTAAGCTGTGTAGATTTGAAAACACCATGGTGCATAAGGCTTGTCGGAATTGCCCTGAGGCTGGTACATACTGCCAGCATTCAACTAGTTGCACTGGGGCTTCCACAGTTAACCCCCTCTCACCTAGACTAGAAACAACACAGTTTTCATGCAGGGCATTTGAATATTTGTTATTAATAACAATCTATAATAATAATCTATAATAACAATCAATAATCTATAGCACTTCCAGCAAAACAACGCAAAAAGGCTTTGCAATGGTTAGTTGCTCTCATGACAAACCTTAGTAGTAGTTGCCACCACATCAGGTAGATTAGGTCTGTCTAGCCAACAGTGTTGTCAGCTTCTGCCTTCCAGAAATGGTGTTGCTGTAGACAATCACCAATCCGAAAAGACTGTAGTCTGTAGCAGACCTGTACATTCCCCATGCATAAATGCATATGTGACAGTGTAGAAGGGAAGCAGAACTGTGACATACCTTGTTTCCAGATGGATTCTCAGCCTCCTAGCAGCCTAAACACTCTCACAAAGTAGACAAACAGCCATGCCTGTCTCAAAAATGGGTTTTGGCATTTTTGCACGGCTTTCTAAAAATAATCACACAACATAGAAGGACTTCTAGCCAGGCTGCTAGCTATCAGGACCATCTTTTATTCTGTATTAACCATCAGGAGACATCTTGGTTGGCCTTAGTTTACAGCAGGAGCATCAAGGGCTGAATTCCATTTCAGAGAAGCTCCTGGGGGCCACATTTCCAGTGGTGGGCGGGGCTGAAGGCAAAAGGGGTGGGGCCAATTCCCAGCAAGTTACTACCAGAAGCTAAGCCTTAGGAGAGGCATTCCAATCTTTTAAATGCCAGAGCATGTGGGCATAAGAACCTATCAGAGGCCCTACAGAAATGAGAGGCCTTGACTATTAACTGTGGAGTGCAAAGATGGTTGAAGAAGCTCCAAGGGTGGCGAGAGACATGGCAGCAGTGTCGCTACTCGGCAGGCTTAGGGTGGCTGCCAGTGGCAAGAGATGCCTGTGGCTCAGATGCTACACCAATTCTCTGGCGTAACAACACGGAAGAGCCATTAGGTGCGGCCTGAACAGGTTGTACTTCCTGGGAAGAGCCAGGAAGTAGTTAAGAGGAACATCCCCTGCTTCTGGTCTGAGGAGCGAGAGGCCACAGGGAGAGTTCTGTAGAAAGCCTTTGTTTAAATCAGTCTTAAAAGCTGGTTTAGAAAGCAGAGTCTGATTGATCCTATAAGGGTGCAATCCTATGCATGTTTAGGCAGAAAAAAGCCCGACAACTCCCAGCATTCCCTAGCCAGCCAGGACTTTTTTCCTATCTGAACATGCATAGGATTGCGCCCTAAGGTGCAATCCACCACCCTTGGAACATCTGGTGCCAGCAGAGCCCAGTGACCTTCAGGAGATGCCTAGGATGGAGATCGGGGTGTGCGTGTGCATGTGCGCATTCAACTTTCAAGAGTTGAGCAGGATACGATTTCCTTAAAATATGAAGTTTCTCACTTCATTCCTACCTCTCCTCTACCGCTGTGTCTGTACCATCCTTCCCCAACCTGATGATGTTTGGAACTACAAGCACCATCTTTCCTGACTATTAAACATGGTGGCTGGGGTTGATGGGAGTTGTAGTCCAAGATATTTGGAGGGTGCCAGGTTGGGGAAGACTGGTCTGCACTTCCTGTGTAGCCAAGGGAGATCAGTCCCCTGCAATGCAGGAGGTATCAACCCAGCTGATGAGCTCCTAAGCTGTCTCTGTGTCTACCTCTGTCGAATGTGTGGGCAGCAGCCCTCTCCCAAGCCATATAGCTGCATAGCTGATGCAGGTGGCTCTGGAATTTTGGCATCACAGGAGGCAGCCTCAGTTGCCTGTACCATTGTGCTCGCCCTGGAGCCGGGCTTGGAAAATGGAAACCTTTCTGTCTGCAGTGTAACTGAGACAGAAGTCCAATATTTATTTAAGGGACTCTGGCTACATTTTTTGTCAGGCTTGATCTTTTCTTTCCATGTGTCCACCTCTGGCATGAAAAATACCCATTTGCCCCCCAGGCAGTGCCAGGGGGAGAGGCGAGTAAGGGAAAGCAAGCCTCCGCACACATATAGCTTACTCCTCCCCTGACCCACCCACTGTTGGACTTTTCTGGTTACATGAAGGAAAAGCACTTTTCACATACTTCGAGTGCATATTTATTGCCATCCATCAATACTAGAGAAGGAAGGAAGGATGTGTCTGTTGTGAGGTAGGAATTTCAGGCCTGTCACAGGAGCATGGAATTTGTGGCATAATATCTCAGCATGCTCTGAGCACTAAATGCATACGCAGTGGCAATAGGGAATGAACAGTGTCTGAATCCTAACCAAGGAATTTCTGTTCGTGCTATGGATTTTGTAGTTTTAGTGATGCATAAACAGTTTCCCCTTCTCATGCATGCATACATGTTTCACTTGTAAGGCCAAAGATGATTTGGTGCTCACCTCCTGAGAAATTCACTGTGCTCCTTCTGATCCCCTCCAGAGGTTGGTTGGTTTGTTTGTTTGTTTGTTTGTTTTGGATGCTGCTATTGATTTGCCCATTTATTTTTCTCCAGGGCTGTTCTGAGGATTCTTTTAGTTTCTCTCCTGATCCCAAGGTCTGAGAGGTAAAGGAAAAGAGTTGAGAGACCGGCTTCTTTTCCCTCTTGTTAAGATTAGGCATTAAAATAACTATCAATTATGTAACGGTTTTTCTTCAGTATGAAATATTTAGGCAAGTTTCAAGGTAGTAGATGAAAAGCCAGACATCAGCTTGCTGGGAGATTTAGGGCTTTTCCAGACAAGGGTTTTAATGTGATTCTGCTTTCCTCATTTAGTGAGAGCAGCAATCCAAGCAGAAGGTTTCTTGCTGTTTTTCATTGGCTTTTTGCTTGCAGCCTAAAACAGTCAGATTACTGAATATAATTGGCATTGGGGGAGAAAATCTGCAAGACACAGTCCTCTCCAGATTTTACAGATGACTCTCCTAGGAGGGGGGAGGAGACCCTTGGAATCCAGGGGGATCTTCTCCTGTGGTTATGGTGGTCATATGTTTTACTTTACAGAAGATGGTGTTTGCAGAAGTGGATGAATAAAGCAGACTGAGTCCAGAAAGTGAAGGGCTTGGCAAACTTTACTGAGTCATAAAGGGCAGAGCAAATCAGGCAAGATTTCTAACTGAATGAAACCACCACTACTACAGAACATAGTGAATATGCTAGTCTTTTTATACACAAGAAACCCAGGCTAAAAAGGAAACTTATTTGACTCAGCCTGTCTCTTAGATAACATCCTCCCACCCTAGTGACCCCTGTTTGCACCCATGGCTCTCTGATACATCCAGAGCTGTTAATTATCTCTGTACCCTGAGTGAGCCATGCCACTGCGCCCACTAACTGCTTACAACCCCCCCAAAAAACAAATGCATTCTTAGCTTGCAGATTTGAGGGGAGGGGGATGATCTCCTGCCATTGCTATTCCAACAGATGGACCTCTATTTAAATGGCTGTCTAGACCAAGTCTGGTTTAAAGATAAAGAACCATAAGAAGGGAGAGCAAGCTGCCCATCAACAGTTAGCACCTGGGGAGCAGACTGAGCAGGCACATAGGTCAGTGTTCCCCACTATGGTGAGATTTTCCGTGGCTTATTACATGCTCGCCCTAAGGACACTGTGGAGCCATCAGAGGCCCACTGTGATATGTTGGCAAGGCTCTTCCAAGATATAATCTCATGCATCCGCCAAGACTTAGACTCCAGTTATAGCAGATGAATCAGGTAAAATATCCAGACCACAGTCTTGTCCAGTTTTGTTGGATGAGTTTCAGTTGGTACAGCTTGAGGACACTGACAAGGTGGGTGGACATGCTCGAGCAACCACTTCCATATCGGATTCTTGCCCACTCTTGGTTTATAAAAACTGGCAGTGCGGGAACAGCTGGCTGGGCCAGGGACATGTTAAAATGCCTCCTTGCAAGAGGGAGTAGTCCTGAGCTGCCTGAAAGAAGTGGTGGTGAGACCACTCGTGAAGAAATTCTCCCTGGACATTGAAGACCTTAAGAACTTTAGCCTGGTGGAAAATGTTCCTTTCCTGGGTAAGGTCCTTGAGTGGGTGGTTGCCAACCAGCTCCAGCAGCTCTTGGATAAGACCAATTATCTGGATCCATTTCAGTTGGGGTCAGGCTAGATTTTGGCATGGAAATGATGGCACAGAAATGTATAATGACCCATGTAGGGAGAGAGACAGGTGAGTGTGACCTTGTTGATTCTCCTTGATCTCTCAGGGGCTTTCGATATCATCAACCATGGTATCCTTCTAGGGTGATTGGGAGTGGGAGGTACCGAGTTGGGAGTGGGGGGTACTGCATTACAGTGGTTTTGCTCCTACTTGGATGGTCGGCTCCAGAAGGTGGTGCTTGGCAGATAATGCGGTTATCTGCCAAGAACCTCCTGTATGTGGAACCTCCTGTATACAGAGCCTCCTGTATGTGGTTCTGCAGGGATTGATTTGGTCCCATGCTATTTAAATCTACATGAAACTGCAGTGTGGGGTCATCCAGAACGTTGGAGTGCATTGTCATCAGTATGCTGATGACATGCAGCTGTTTCTCCTTTTCATCTTCATCAGGCGAGGCTGTGGATGTGCTAAATCAGTACCTTGCTGTGACAGTGGACCAGATGAGGACTGAAAGTCAATCCAGACAAGACTGAGATGCTGTTGGTGGGTGGCTCTTCTGACCATATGGAGGGTGTTCAATCTGTTCTGGATTGGACTGCACTCCCCCTAAAAGAGAAGGTTCATAACTTGGGGTTTCTCCTGGAGCTGTTATTGACACATGAGGCTCAGGTGGCCTCAGTGGCACAGAGTGCCTTCCGCTAGCTATGCCCAATCAGGACAAGGATAATTTGGCTTTAGTAGCCTATGCTCTGGTAACCTCCATTGGATTACTCCAATATGCTCTACTTGGGGCTGCCTAGGAAGACGATTCAGAAGTTGCAATTTGTGCAAACTGTGGTGGCCAGATTGATAGAAGGGACCAGGAGGTCTGAGCATATAACACCAATTCTGGCCCGCTTTCACTGGCTGTCTGTACATTTCTGAGCCTGATTCAAGGTGCTGGTTTTGACCTATAAATCCTTACACGGCTCGGGGCTACATGCCTGATGGACTCCATACCAGTATGAACCTACTTGTACACTACAGTCAACATCTGTGGCCCAAGGGAGAGGGCCTTCTCAGTGGTAGCCCCCCAACTGTGGAATGATCTCTCCACTGAGGTCTACTTGGCACCAACATTGCCATCCTTATGGCACCAGGTTAGGACTGTCCTCTATTCCAAGGCAGTTGACAGCATATGTTGGGATTTTAGTGTCAGTTGTTTTATCAGGTAACTGTTTTTTAGCTGTTCTAAATTGCTTTTACATTTTGTATGTTAAGGTGTTTTATATTACATTTTATGATTTCTGTGAATCCCCAGAGAGCTTTGGCTATTGGGCAGTACAGAAATGAAATGAAATGTCTGTTGGTGCATAAATGCTCCAGGTCCCTGCAATTAATGGGACCTTGCTCTGGGGCATAAGCCATCTGCCATAGAAGGCATTTTGTTCAGTTGAAAAATGGCTCTCTTCTATTTTCTAACCCATACATCTGCATGGGACACATTTCAGCCTGAAGGGCATTCTTAATGTTGCTTATAAAAACACCCTCTCTTCCCTGGCCCCGAACGGTAATTGTATTATACGTCAGAATGCTTTGTGCCTCAGCATCGCCTTAAAATGACATTGGACAGTTGAAATAAACTCATTTAGGAGTAGTTGGTTCCACAGCATGTGACTCCATATGCAGGAGACCTGGGTGCTTGACTGGTCAATGACAACTATCCATAATTAAGTGGATTATGGCCTGGCCTTTATGCAAGACTCCCAGATAAAATTAACCCGCTTTATGTGAAATTGTTTTAGGGGTCTGGAGTCGTAAACGAAGGGAGCAGGAAACAGGTCTGCTTGACTTGCTCCAGTTAATTGTACTGCTGGGGAGTGTCAAAAGGCGTGTACCCACAATGGAAGAGATGACAGGATGGTCCAGCAGACCACTTACCTGATGGAAAGATAGGAAAGAGCTTTTCCAATTGGCTTGAAAATGAACCCCCCAAATCAGTAAATTGCTCCACTCATTGCTGAACCAGTTTGGGCAGTTGCTTATTTTTATTTATTAAATTTATATCCTGCCTTTTCACCAAAAATGGTGTTAAAGGAAACTAACAATAATGAAATTAAGATTAAAAGATTAATTAAAACATAATATAAAAACAAAGACATTAAAAACATTACAATAAAAGAAAAATCGCATCCAACCTCCCATTAGGCCTGCCTGAATGAAAACATCTTTACCTGATGGCAGAAGGATAGGAGAAAGGGAGCCAACCTAGTCTCCCCTGGTAGGATAGGGAGTTCAAGCCTGAACTAAAAAGGCCCACACCCATGTCTCCCCCAAATGTGCTCCTGATGGTAGCGGGACTAAGAGCCTCCCAGAAGATCTTAAAACCTGGGCAGGCTTTTGTTGGAGAAACACACTCCTGACCACTGCTGAAATCTGGGCATCCAAATCCAGGGCTGAATCCAGGAGTACACCCAAACTACAAACCTGAGTCTTCAGAACAGGTTGAAATGCTACTCTTTCATCTGCTTTTCAGCTAACCAGGAGCACCTCTGTCTTGGCTGGATTAAAATTCAGTTTAGTCACCATCAACCTGTCCATTACTGACATCAGATACTGATTTAGAATCAGAACTGCCTTGGATTTAGATGGAGAGTTGGGTGTCATTAGCATACTGGCAATACCAAACCCCAAAACCTCAGACAATCTCTCCCAGTGGTTTAATCTGTATTTTAAATAGTATGGGTGTGAAGGTTTGAGGACTACAGAGGCAAAGGGAAAAGGGTCAGGCTTAGAGGCCTGGAGTTTTCTGTTGGGAGGGGGTAACCTTAAGAGGAATAGCTTCATTTCTCCAGTTAAGTTTCATTTGTTCAGGTTTGAAGCAGTACTTTTGGTTTTGAGGGAGGAGGGTATATAAAGAGAGCGAGAGTAAGGGCAGAGACAGCTAGAGCCTGAAGTGAGAGCAGAGTCTGAAGCGTGAGCAGGAAGAAGCAGCCTAGAAAAGTCTAAGGACAACTGGGGTAAGGAAACTTGCGTTTTGCAACGTTTATGTTCTTTTATTGCCTTTTTGTACCACTCAGTTCTATTGTGTAAATGCCTTTAGTTGTAGGTTGTTTGCTTTAAATTTACCAGAAAACTGTTGTGGTTAAATCCTGTGTCTAGAGTGTCAGTCACCCCACATTACTGAGAAGTTTAAAAGCAGGAAGGTGGGACTCTTAAGGAGGCAAGGGATCCTTAAGGGGTTGCTGAAGGGGTCCAGGTCATAAGTGGAACCTTGAGAACAGAAGACAAGAAGAAACCCTTAGGGACACAACAGGCCAATGACGAGGGCATCCAACAGGAGTTCCCCAGCATCATCTTCTGAAATAGCCCTCCCAAGAAGGACCAGAGCCACCATATAACAGTGCCTTCCAGTCCCATCTCAGACAGATGCCTCAGAAGGATATCATGGTCAATGGTATCCAAAGCCACCAACAAGTCTAGCAGAACCAATAGGTCATGCGTTCCCTGTCCAGTTCCCAACAAAGATTGTCTGTCAAGGCAACCAAAGTAATCTTTTCCCCATAACCAACTCTGAAGAAAATTGAAATGGATTTAGATCAGGAGTAGGCAATGTGGCACCCATGAGCACCGATGTGCCCTTTGACACCTTTCTTGATGCCTGCCAAGGTGCTCTATCCTTTCCACTTTTCCAGTAACACATTTTCTTACCAGCAGCTAGGATCGCTATAAAATAGGTTTCCATTGGTAGTGAAACTGTGGATTCAAATGAGTTGTTTAGTGTGTTGGGGCTCAGCCCCCACCTCTGCCTTGTATTCAGACTTGTATTCAGACTTTGGGGCAGATTTCTTGTCGTTTGCCACATCTGCCATGGCAGCCATTTTGTGGTGGTGCTCAGGACAATTTCTCAAATTGCCAAATGTGGCCATGGCCCCAAAACATTGCCTACCCGATGTAGATAACCTGCCTCATCCAGAAACCCCTGGAGCTGAGACACCACCACACACTTCTGCACCTTGTCCAAGGATGGAATATTGAAGACTGGCTGGAAATTATCCAATACGGTCGGGCTCAGGGAGTTTTTTGTTTTACAAAGGTCTAACCACCACTCTTTTAGACAAGATGGAATCACACCTTGTCATAAAGAGGCATTCACTACTACTCATACCCACTTGGCCAGTTCCCCCACCCCAGCTGCTTTTATAAATCAGGAAGGGCAAGAGTTCAGCACAGATGTGGCAGGTCTCAGTTCTCCAAGGATCCTGTCCACATCTTAGGGCTGTATAAATTAAGTATTCATTATAGCTGGACAAGCAGAGGCCAAGGTTATATACGCTGGATTTGTATCAATCATGACATTCTAGTTGGCACAGATATGACTGATTTTATCTGTAAAATGACCAGAAATTGGTCATAACAGGCTATCAAGTGGTCTACATTTTCTTCTCATGGGCCAGAATTTACTAGGCCTTCAACCACCAGAGAGAGCTCCATTGTTCAAAGCAAACCCCAGAAAAGCAATGTTGACATTTCTCTATGCCTTTGAAGAGCTGCCACCTGGAAAACTGGGGGCGGGAGACAAAAGCTCATCCCCTTACTCTAAGGAACCCACATAGAGGAATGAGCTTTTAGTCCCCATCTGCCATTTTTCCAGGGGCCACTGTTTGTCCCGTAGAAAACCCACAGAGATATTGGGTAGTATCCAGTGTTAGTCCTACATAGAGTAGACCAATTGCGTGAATGGGATTTACATTAGTTCTGACTAATTTAAATCTAATTCATTTCAACAGGTTTACTCTATGTAGGACTAACACTGGATACTATCCATTGAGACCTTGGGAAGGTAGGCAAGCTTTCTGTTGTTAAGTGAGAGGCACTTACCTTAAAACATTAAGGTAAGTTGTAACAGAGACACAGAGCTGATTTAAAGCAGATCTACTTAAGACAAGCAGCTAAAAAGATTTATACGATCTAAAGAACCAAGTAACCATTAAAAATATATATAGAAATGGGGGTTTGAATATTCAAATATTATACTATTATGCGGCATGTTTAAAAATGATATGTAAAGAGAGATATCCCCCCCCCATCAAACTGAGTAAAGCTGCATAGAGATACCTCTGAAATTTGCTTATTGGCGTGAAAATCAAGAAAATGAATGTACATATTTAAGCACTGGAAGTTTCGGATAAAATGTACATAAAATGTATAAAACTCGAACGGATCAGTGCTGGGCCAGGGGCTGATTTTCGACATAGATGGTGGTAATGTTTGAAAATTAAAGCATTTTAGAGGAAGATAAAACTTGCAATTGGTATGTGCAGTTATATGATTCCTTTCAGTGCTTTAAGGATGCAATTCTATGCCTGTTTAGACAGAAAAAAAGTCCTACAACTCCCAGCATCCTGGGGTTTGCACTGTCATGTTAGGATTTATTAAAGACTGTAGATTTAAAACATTAGGAGCACTGTGCTCTGTAATGCTTCTGGGAGTCTTCTAAAAGATAGTCTCTCTTGAAATTACCGTAATTCTATTGGTCACTGTCCTGATAAATTAATACTTGGCCAAGTATTCTAACCAGTCAGGTGGCACGTCTTTGTTCAGCAGAGTCTTTGAGAGTCATCCAGGGCTCCAGCAGAGTATCAGCATGAGGATGAAAACGTGGGCATAGTGTCTGTGTACACTATAATTTGCATACAATTTCATTTTCAAGATCACAGCTGCCTAAGGGAAGCAACAGCCATAAAACATTTTAAACACCATGTTAAGAAACCAAATTTATTTGTAAAACAAGACCTGTATATAAAAATGCTGCACAATCAAGGTATACAAAAATACAAAATTTTTGTTTCTGATTACAATTCTAGTTGCAAGTTCAAACCAAAAAGCATCTCTCTTCCCAGGGCTTCCAGCAAGCAGGGAACACAGGCCTGTGGAACCTGGCAAAGCAGGAGTTTTGATGATGTCAAAGGTGAGTCAAATCCAAGCCTCCCATCTTGAGTGATGATTTCTGATAACCTCAGAGAAGCCACCTAAGTGACCTGCCATTTCCCTTGCTTTGGAATCCAGCTTCTGTGGTTTTCAACCTGCTGAGCCCAGGTGTCTTTCATTGTTGTTGCCAAACCCCAGTGACTTAAGCAAACTGTGTCCAAAGTCCAGTGCCATGACAGAGTCATTGCACTTCCTCCCACAAATTAAGGCTCCTCTTAATTCTCCTCCTAAATATCCTTACAGTAATATGTAATATATACATTAAAAGAGACTTAAAGCAGTGCTCTAGTTTAAGCCTAGACTAATACCTTGGTTCCTGCTAACACACATGCATTCAAACCTTGATTCATGTCAATGGACCTACTGAAGTTTCATAGTATTATTCATGTTAGTAAACTTAAGCAGGTTGGGTCAACATGTTAGCAGGAACAGAGGCTAATCTAGTTTGCTAGTCTTAAAATGTACTTCCATGATTGGTTTCTGTGACTGACAGAGAAAGGATTCTTCTTCTTTTTAACTGTCCTGAATTTTATTGCAATTAGTTTGAAAAGATTACGATGTCAGATGATTTATAAAAATGAAACTGAAGCATTTAGTTACACAGCAAAGACCACCAATTAATTACAGAATGCTATGTTTCTTTCAGCAGCCATTTTAAAAGCTTTCTGATCCTTTGAAAGGAAGCACAGAATCAAAGCAGCCATTTATAAAAACATTGGTGGCCATTCAACTTTACTGGGTTTTCCGCACCCATTCTTGCAACCATTTAGCTAAGCTTATCTAGAACAATAGCTCTCTTTTTCAAAAAGATTCTTTTAAGGAGTGATCCAACCGTTGAGGCATTACTTTTCTCTCTCTCCACGTTTGCATTTAGTGCAATAAAGTTTAAAAATTCTGCTCTGAAATATTTAACTTTACATTAACAAAAATAGTTCTTTTAAAAAAATTGTAACAAAAAGGAATATATAGCATAAACAGATCATGAAATTATTCTCTGCAATTACACTGTAAGCATTTACCATTACAATAAGCCAAACAATGGAATATCAGCATTCATTGTGTAATAAGTTTCAGGAATGAAGAACCGAATTTAACACACAAAATATGGACAAGTTCTTGTTACCAGATAAATGAAAGCTACTGACCAGTAATGAAGTTCTTCAAGAGGCCTCTGACCATTCACATTAATGGGGATTGAGCCCTGTCAAACTTCGGAACCTTCTGGAAAGCAAGGATCAATTGTGCTTCTGCCACACTGAAGGCCTGGTCTACACAAACAGCAGGTGAGATGGCTAAAACCGTTCCTGAACCATGCTTCTCCAGACTGCGAGGTAGGGATAGCCTGGGTTAATGCTTTCCTATACAAAGAACACTTAGCACATGGAAAACTAGATGTCAGGAAGAAGGGTTCCAGCCCACCCTTCTACCTGACATGCTAGCTTTCTCTATGCAGGGCTTTTTTGGTGTGCACTGGAGTAAGTGTTCAAACATACAACTCCACCTCCCCACATACACATGCAGTTTAAAGTGATACATTCCAGGAGCAATCTTACTAATTCATCTGTTGTTTAGGGAAGCCATGTAAAGGAAGCACCAAGCATTTTCAATTCACCCTGCACTGTTCACTGGGACTTGGACTTATAACAGAAAGTTTCACTACGTAAACAACTATCTCTCAAAGCATCTCAAATACCTGGAGAGCTGATGTAGAATGATTTGACCCTTTAACGAATGGCAGGTACCAGATCAAACCTTGAAAGCAAATCAGGAGTACAAAATTTAGTACACCCTGAAATTGAAAGGTTGCAGACAAAAACTGTCCCGCCTGACTCCATTGTGAAGAATGGAAATTCTCCCAGAGCTCAAAAGAAGGCGGTCTCATGAGGAAATCAGGGAATAAAATCTCTCCAACACCAAGAGAATCCACTTATGGAAATCTTTCAAAATCAATCCATATATGCCATACAAATGAAGTTATCCATTAAAGATCAATTGTTGAAATCTCTTATGAAGCATTGGATGCCTCCGCATATTTGCATCACATAAACAATGGAATTCACTACCACATGATATAGTGATGGCCACCAACTCGGATGGCTTTAAAAGGGGATTAGACAAATTCATGGAGAAGGAGGCTATCCATGGCTGCAGGTCCTGATGCCTCTATGCTACCTCCAGTAGCAGAGGCAGCATATCTCTGTATACCGATTGCAGGGGGAACACGAGTGGGAAGGTGCTCTTGCACTCCTGTCTTACTTGTGGGCTTCCCACAGGCAGCTGGTTGGCCACTGTGTGAGCAAGATCTTGGATTAGATAGTCCATTGGTCTGATCCAGCACGCCTCATCTTATGACATGATCAAAACCTTCTGTTATTGCAAAACCAAAATAGAAAGAAATGCTTTCCAGAACCTTCAGTTAATATGACAATATCCTGAAGGTCCTCAATTCTTTGAATGAAGAGATTCAAGAGAGATTTCCACATGTTCACTATACTATGGGGCAAACTAGACACAAGAGCAGCAGGCCAGTGCATTAGAATGGGGGTTGTGCCAAACCCCTATGAAGTGGAGGGATGAGGGGTGAATTTAAAGTGCAGCATGGATGGGCAGGGGAGGTCACTGAACCCTTATCCCACCTGTGCTTTTTCTTCCAGCCTTTTTCTCCTGATGAGGTCCAAGATTAGGAGGAAAACTGCTGGGGTCAGGCAGTTTCAGCACAGGGGAGCAGGAAGAGTTCATCAACTTCCTTCCACGTGCCCATGACGTGCTACACATGCCTCCATCCTCCTACTTTATAGGCATCTGGCATGTTTTAGTGCACAGGTTGTGCCACCATAACATCTATTTCGCTGCTATAACAATTGAGAAAGGTTGATCCTCTCTTTACATAGTTTCATCTACAAGTGTGGGAAGATAGGAAAGGACACACATATTGCTTTCTGGAAGTTTCTAAAGTATTCATGTGGCTCTCAGATACCATTAGCATGACTGCACAGAGGCTTTCTGGAAGTTTCTAAAGTATTCATGTGGCTCTCAGATACCATTAGCATGACTGCCCCAAGAACTACGTTAGATACTAAGGCAGTGACATTTCAAAAAGATGTTTATCTGCTCTTTCCCACTGTACTCCACTAATTCCCAAACATATAATGAAAACATAACCAAGAAATGGTGTCAACAGTAAAGAAAAACACAAATGACTTACAGTACTTAATTTGTTTTGTATAGTTGTACAGTTTCTCTCTTTATTCCCAGCATCTTTCCATGTAGTCATGGATGGATGATGGAGCATATCAAAGGCTGAGCTTTAGAAGCCTATTACTAAACTGCTCATTTAAAGAATTTGCGTAGTTCAAAGGAACAACGATGTGCAAAGGACGGTATTAAACTTAAGGGGAAAAATAAAATAACACAGGACAAAAGTTGCATATAAAACTCATCCTCCCTCATATGCCTTTAGTTTGTCCTTCACAGATTCAGGGGCTGTCTCCATATCTAAATACCTGAGGAGTTGGTTAGGTTTTTTTTTTAATGTGTTAGATATAAATTGTCTAATGTGTTAATGAGAGAAAACTGGATATGTTGAACTTACTGGATCCTATTAGCATCCCATTGCAAAAGAGCAAGCAAAATCCAACACGATTAATGTATTATTCATTCCAGTCTAAAAAAAAATCTATGAAGGATTTGTCCCCCCAGAACAGTCATTATCCATTGAATTTTAAAGAGTTATGCTCATTAAAAATAACCATGAGGGGAAATTACTTGACCCACTTATGTTATTCCAAATCTGCAATCTTGCATGATTCTTTTTAAGTATTGTGGAATCCTCCTCCAAATTATGAAATATCTCAATCGGATTACAATCATAACATTGCCACAAACCACAATGATTATATTTTTAAATGGAACAATGATAAAAGTTGCTTGTAAAAGCCACCCGTATGAAAAGAGTACATGTTTCACAAAAATAATCATTAAAAAAGTATTAAATCCCTGTTCCTTTTCTCTGATTTTGGCTGCTTTTTAAATAATATATAGAGATATAGAGAGAGAGTTAGATAGATAAGATAAATATTGTTTTGGAATGTCAATGGTTTCCATAATGGCTGACTAGCTTCAAGATGAACTTGCTCCAGAGGCCTAGAAAACAAGAAGTCATACGTAAAATTAGAAAATGGTCAAAAAGAAACTGATGTTTATATAGGCCGAAAGTCAACATTACAAGCACACAACAGTTTTGTAAAGGTATCTGCATATCTGTTAGACCAGGCAAAGGTAAGGCAGTACTTAAATTTGGTCAAGCCTGGGGGAAATATGTGGGTTTTTGGAACCAAGAATATCCTAAAGAGAATATGCCTACGTATGTCTTGGCGATGGCATAGTTTAAATATAAATGGTTGCCCTTGGATCCAAACTTGCCCTTCCATAAATAAAGTGTTAGCTCCATTCACAGAAGTGATTGAGATCGAGGAGAGGGTCTGCTGAAGGGGAACAGGGAGTGAGAGGGATTTTTTTTGTCAATTCCCCCTTCCCTCCTCCCATGTTGTTCTGGAGGGGAAGGAGGAATCAGTGAAAATCAACTCTCCCCTTTCTCCAGTAGGGGAATTGCATGGGTAGCCTGGATCCAACCCAATATCTTTATCAGTTGTATCAGTAACCTGTGCTGTGGTGTGTAATTATTATGTATTTTATTATGTTTGTTTGTTTGTTTCATCTTCTGTTGTATTTTGATAATAAAATACTAAAACCAATTCTGAAAAGCCCCCTTTAAAAATATTAGGAAAACCACATTTCAGAAATTAGAGCATTCATATACATGCTTCTACTTCAGCAATGCCACATCAACATCCAGGGTCCATAGCACTATTGTAGGCACGGCAGTGGGATTTTAAAATGTTTCTTCTTTAAAACAGAAAGCTCCTGTGCTAGATCTCAAACAGTTTTGGGAAGCCCCTCTGGATGCAGAGAATTTCTAAAGTGGTCTTCAAAAGTGCTGGTCAAAAGACTCAAAGACCCCTTGGGGGCATGGAAATAGTTGCACAGTTCTTTGGATCCTTCTCAAAATTTAAAGTATCTACTGTTAATCAATGTGGTGGTCTACAAATATTCTCAGTGTTCTTAGTGAATAGAAACTTAGTTGACAACTTTATGATTTTAAGATCTTTTGGAATGATAACATTAAAATGGTTTACCACCGTAGTATATGGGAAAGTTGAAGAAATCAGTTTCTGTGGTGCCTGCCTGGTTGAACATTTGGATCACTTTCTCTCCAGAACGAACAAAACAAACCACTTCATTTTTCAAATGCAAAGGGCTCTCACAAATTCCTGAATGTCCATGTTGGGTGGACATACAGACTGTTTTTCAAGTGATAAAGCGTAATAAATTATTTCACATTTGTATACTGCTTTCCTTCAAGGAGTTCAAGGTGGCTTACATGGGATTTATCCCTTTTTATCCTCAGTACCCCGTGAGATCAGTTCAGCCACCCATTAAGCTTCATGACTGAGTTAGTAATATTTGAAGAGAATGCCCTGGTTCAAGTCCCACACTCAGTCTACTACATAACACTTGCTACAGTAGGTATGTAACCACATTGGAAGCAGGTCAGTAGTAATCTACTGCCAACAACACATTAATCAAGTACATAGGCCTGACTGCATGGCTATAATTGTCCAAGTGCCATGCAAAATCTGCCTGTCTGGTACAGTGTTAGTTATAAAAATCATACATTTTCAATCATTATGGGGTAAATTCTGATGCGTCATTGTGTGATAACTGTTGGATATACATGCCAACACCTACAACAAGTGTTTCCTCAGAGGGCTGGTGTGATATTTATTAGGCTGTTTTTAACACACACACACACACACACACACACACACACACACTAAAACCCTGTGTTTTACTAGGGGGGGGGGAATTAAATCCGACCTAATTTATCCCTTTCTTCTTCAAATATCTTCTATTTTAACTATTTTCATTACATGAAGACTGGACGAGATTACACAATGAGCTGGTTCAGATGTTACAGTAAACTATGGTTTAGCATTATGGTGAATAAGCATGCATGAGCTTCAGATGCACATGCTTTTCCTCCTCTCGTTTGGCTATGATGAGGAGATCGGAAGCATCCACCTCTCATTTTAAACTAACCACAGTTCCCCGTTATGTCTAAACTTGGGGAACTGTGGTTATTTTAAATTATGGCTAGTGAACAAGCCATGATAATAAACCACAGTTAGTTTGAGTTAGGATGTAACAAGGAGTCGTGGTTAGTTTAAAATCAGTAGCTAAGGGGGCTATCACAAAAGGTGCCACACAATTGGAGCACTGGTGAAAAAAGAGTATCCCCCCCCATATCCAGTGGCTTATCTGCACACGCAAATAATCATTTGATGCTACCATCAACAAGAGATGAATGTGAACTTCTCTTGTTGTTGTTTTTTAAATTGTCCAGGAAACTCTCCATAAGCCTTGTTTCTACTTATACTACCACTGTAAACATATTCAGAACTATTAAGTGAGAAAGGAACAGCTTCCCCAGTGGAAAATGTGCAGTGTATGACCTACTCTTTCCAGCTTCCTCTGTTCCTTAACAGGATTTCCACGAACCACAAAGTCACTTCCTGTTCTCACTTCATCACCAAAGATTATGAAAGTTGCAGCAGCTAACTTTGTGAGCTACTAGCATATCTGTATATTTTACTCATGCCAGGTCAATTTATGTAACTGCAAAAATTTGCCCCAATGTACCATAAGAACCAGCCCCAAGTGTTACAACCAGAGGGAAAAAAGAGCATGTACACATTCAGCATCACCATGAAGTATAGTAATAAGATTTTCTTTTACTGGTTCCTGGCCTTTTCTTGTCCCGAGGAATTTGATGCTTTATTAAAAACAAACTATTGCATTTTAAAATAAAACAAGGAAGTGTCTGAAACTGAGGAAACCCAAATTACATGTTTGTCCATTAGGCACAATCTTAAAACACAGAGGGGGGAATGACAAAGAGCAGAAGTGTGTGGGGGAGGGCAGGGGAAGAGGAGTAACAAGCAGAAGTGGGAGCAATGTTACTTTAGCAGGTTGAAAGGAGTAACTGTATCCATTTCCTTGGTGATGGGGTGAAGTGTGGAAGCTTTAACATGAGTAAAAAGGGCTCAACATCAGGCTGAAGTGAACTAGTTTATGTGGACAGAAATAACTAGGGGAGCGAAGTAGCTAGAGTCATTCCCAGTCACCTCTGAATTCTCCTACTAGATACATCAGGTACTCAATTGCAGCCACATAGAGTGGAGATTACTAATGTGCTGGCAAAGACTCATATTCATCATCTTTGGGTGGAGAGGTCAAGTGACTCACAGTCTTCTAGAAACCTATTAGCTACTCTGCGTAGGGCTACACTGTCCAACAACAGGATAGTAAATATTATGTCAAGCCCATGGACAAGTTTGATACAGCTCAGAAACAGAAAAGACAGCACAGAAAGGACATATATTATTTTATGACTGATACTTTAAGTCCTTCAAGGCAAGGATTTTTTTCCTGCACATATATTGCCCCTAGGACATTGAGAGTACTAGTAACATCCCTTCTGAGAGAATTCAGTTGCGCTCTGATGGTTACAGAAACACAGTAGAAGAATGAAGATACAGTTCCTTTCAGCTTACTTTTATGGGAGATGGTCTCAGCTGTGACAAAAACTCTGCCATCCAGGTGAAAGGCAAGCTCACAAACAGAAAAAGCAGAACATCCTGAGTGACACAAATGACAAAGACTTCTCCTGAGGAAGCATAGTCAGTGAAAATAGAAAGGGACAGGAAGTACAAGTGAAACTCTTGGAAGAGAGCAGACACCTCTTCCCTTGGACCTACCATTGGTTTGAGCTCCCTGCCTTCAGGTCCACCTCCCCTGCCAGCTTCTTTCATTGCTTTTCTGCTGTTCTCCACAAATTCCTGAAAGACAGTTAGGAAAAGGTTCTCCATTATAGCATTACACCACAGTCTACAATGGAGCTGAGTAGTAGCACAGGGAGACTTCCACCTTGGCTTTTGTCTGCCATGTTTTCAAAGAAGTGCCAGCAGGTCTGACAGCTGCTCCACCCCATCTCACAAGACATGGTCTTCCAGGCAGGGGAAGACGCATCCCTGTTGCCTGAGCAACGGAGCCGCTCCCCACTACCTTCCTGCTCTTGTGGCCTCCTCCCAGTGCTGGCCTGGTTTGCCTGGGCAAGAACAAACTGCGGATGTGCTCACTAAGCACTCTCCTCCTCTGGCTGCATTGGGGCAATATTGCCAGTGGACCCCTGACATCTATCCTGCAGGATTATTGTAAGGATTACAAGATAATGGGCTGGTTCCCATGTAATAACAAACCATCATCTGATGTTATTTATAGCAACAAACCCTGAACTTGTGCACCTCACCCACTTCTCTTGTGCGCTCTGCTTAATTATTGGTTTTATGTCTTACATTTTTGTCCCACTCTTCCTCCAAGGAACTTCTAGGCAGAATACAAATGTTCTTCCTAATGTTCTCCTCACAAGAACCCTGTAAGTTAAGTTAATAGTGACTTGCCCAAGACCACCTAGGAGCTTCACGGCAGAGCGGAGATTCGAACCTGGTTGTCCTTCCTCCTAATTCAATATTCTAACCACCATGCCACAATGGTTCTGAATTAGTTGCTTCCTAGTTCATGTAAAACCATTGTTTACCACTCTATCCAAACCAGCAAAATATGGTTTGCAAAATACAACTGGAACCAGGATCAAACAGCTAAGACCCTCTAAGGCAGTGATCAAATGAATTGTGGTCCAGAGACCAGCAATCTAATGCTGTCTCAGAAAGACTTCAAAACCACAATGAAAACAGAGGACAATAATGAAAAAGTCAAGGATTTCTTTGAATTTCCACCTCATGCTGGAGAGGCTACATCACTTTGAGAATTTAATGTTTTAAATTAAACAAAACTTTGAAAAGTTTACATTTTAAAATTGAATCTGAAAAGGTGGTTGCGTCTTCAATAGTGCAAGCAGCAGCGGTGTGGAACTGTCAGAGAAACCACTAGTTGATTGTACAGTTCTTTTTGCCATGAAGAGAACAAAGCTGAGCTTTAATCTGAAAGTTTTCAAACATATTCCTACACGCTGGCTGTAAGGTAAGAAAATGTGGTGCCCACGCCACCCCAAACAACAAACTATCAAGAAAATCAGAATAGTGGTCCTTAAACAAATTTAACAATCACAGCACTAATGTTGGTATAGCTCATGGTTCCTCATGTTTAGAGACTGCATCAGTACCGAAATGAAGAGGAACTTACCATAAGAACTTTATCCATGTAGAACTCCTTCCCAGGGCTGCCATCATTATACTTCGTGTCAATGGCAAAACATAAGAAAAGGACATCCACTACCATTTCATAAATAGACAGGAAGCAGTGGGCAACCAAGAATGCAAACAGGCAGACAATGATGAGTGGCAGCACCCACACAGTATAGTCCCGTTGGTAGTTCAGCAGCATGATTCCTGCCAAGCCTGTGCTGCACAGTATTAGGACCTAGAGTGTAGAGAGAGCAAATGCAGGATTGCAGGACTGACTGCCAAAGGCCACCTCACCGCCAGGTTTCAGTTGACCAGATACTGTTAAATGCTGCCAAGTCTCTACTTCAGGCATTAAGGATGCAATCCTATGCATGTTTAGACAGAAAAAGGTCCTACAACTCCCAGCATTCCCCAGCCAGCATGGTTGGATGGGGAATGCTAGGAGCTGTAGGACTTTTTTTCCTGTCTAAACATGCATAGGATTGCACCCTAATTCAGTAAGGTAAGACTTTTAAACCAATTTGATGTATTCACCTTTTACTGCCTACAGGTGGAATTGACTGAATTTGTCATCACACTAACAAAGACCACAAAGCAGTCTCTTGTTTCCAGCCCTGGACCCTGTGCAGATGTTATCACCTAACACCAAGGAAACAACTGAAAGCCTTGGACATTGCCTGGGTTCAATAATGGGCTGAATGGGGGTGAACAAGCTGAAGTTAAACCCAGACATGATGGAAGTGTTGTTGGTCAGTCGAAAACCTCACTCAGGGACTGGGACTGAACTTGTTCTGGAAGGGGCTGGGCTTCCCCTGAAGGATCAGGTCCGTATCTTGGGAGTGCTTCCTTGATCCTACACTGTCCTGGATCTTCAGGCAGTGGCGGTGCCAAGGAGTGCATTTGCACAATTACATTTGGTATGCCAGCTGTGACCGTTCCTGAATTGGTCTGACTTGGCAACAGTCTTGGTTACATCATGTTTAGAGTATAGCAATACGCTCTATGTGGGGCTACCTCTTAAGAATGTCCAGAAGCGTCAACTGTTGCAAAATAAGGCAGCTAGGCAGCTAACCCATACACAGTATTGGGACCATATCACACCTGTCTTAAAAGATCTGCACTGGTTGCCAGTTGCTTTTCGGGCGCAATTCAAAGTGTTGGTTTTAACTTTCAAAGCCCTAAACAGCTTAGGACCTGGCTATCTAAGGCACTGAGTTTCTTGCTATGAACCTATCTGGGTATTCAGGTCTGCAGGAGAAGCCCTTATGAAGACACCATTACTCACAGAGGCCCATTTGTCAGGCATGTGTGGAAGGGCTTTCTCCTGTGTTGCACCCAAACTATGGAATGTGCTCCCTAAAGAACTACGACTGGCCCCCAATCTCTTGGCCTTAAGAAGGGTGTAAAGACTCATCTTTTCAATTTGGCCTTTCAAAATGTGCCATGTTAATGTTTTAACTGTTTTTAATTCTCTTCGTGTTTTTTGTTTTTGTTTCAAGGTTTTATTGTTTTAAATGGTTCTACACTGTGTTGATGGCTTTTAGTAGATAAGGCAGTATATAAATGTCAATAATAAATAATAAAGTTTATTTTAGCATGAAAGTCAAAGAGTAAAATGTACCTACTTAGATATACAAATAATTAGTAAGCCTCTTGGTCTTTCAGTTCTGTAAGACAGTTCCTTCCTATTTTCTCCTATTTTACACACTACAAAGCAACAAATCTGGGCTTGCCACTGATTGAGCATTTCACTAGGGAGCCACATCCAATCCCAGTTCTCCATAAAGTTCTCTATACATACATGATATATATATGTACACTTTAGCTGTCCTCCTAAAAAAAATGTAACACGTGAAGAGGCCTTTAAGACATCTGCATTGTCTGAGGAGAGCCCATGGCAGGTCACCTCTGACTTTCCCAGCACATTCTGAAGGACTGAGGTAAAAGTATGTATTAACATAGCCTTCCCCAAGCTGGTGCCCTCCAGATGTATTTGACTACAACTCCCAACATCCCCAGAAAGAATGGCCAGGCACCAGGTTGGGGAAGGCTTACTTATTTATTGCATTTATATCCTGCATGATCTTCCTCCTCCTCCATTTTATCCTCACAACAACCCTGTGAGGTAGGTTAGGCTGAGAATCAGTGACTGACCCAAAATCACCCAGTGAGCTTCATGACAGAGGAGACTAGTAGCCAGATCTCCCGAGTCCTGGTCCAACACTCTAACCACTACACCACACTGGCTCTTAGCACTTAGGAGTAAGACTTAGCACTCTGGACTTGCCAGGAGGTGCAAGGTTTCAAGTTATGGGCGGGGCGGGGGGAAGGATTTAGGTTGGATACCAAGAAACTGGGTACTAGCACAGTTGAACAATAGAATAAAGGGCTTAGTTAACTGCTTGCAAATAAAGTTTTTAAGAAGAGAGCACACGAGTGTCAGTGAAGGGGCAAAGGCTCAGATTAAATGAACTGCGTGTTTCATTCCAACTCTGATTCCAAGCAGAGAATGGATGATTCCTAGTCATTAGTGCTAACCATGAGCCATCTTGCAGCAGGCAGCTTTTAAAAGTACAATAGTGTGTGTGTGCGCACACGTGTGCTGAAGACAGAAGAGCCCCTCAAAGAAAAAGTGGCAGTTTTCAAACCTTAGAACTGTTGACTTTGAGCAAAATGCGGTGCTCTAGATGACCAAGATCTAAATCTTAGGGGCCATTCATTTCTTCAGACACTCTTCTCTGAGCTAGAACTAGCCAATCTCTTTGCAGATGATTAGGCTCTATGATAATGTTGGTATTAAGGGCTGTAGTAAGGGCTGTAGTAAGAGCTTCATAGGTACTTGGATCACCACTGGGAATGAGGAGGTATTGAAATTCCCTCCAGAGGCAATTATACTCCCCTGCCTTTCTAGAATAGGCGTGAAATACTGTCCCATACATTTAATAACATTTATACAAAATGCACATTAAGATCATTACTTTTCCAAAAAAGTGGAAGTTGTGAGCTCTGGTCAACTCTGGGCTCTTTAGCCTATAAACAACCCAGGGTGTCCTGGTTTGGACATCACACTACAGCCTACGAATGGGGGGCATTTGTAGGTTGTTTACTCAAACTGGAAACAGCTTGCACGTGTTGTTGTTGTTTTTGTGCTACTCTTCTCTACAATAGGGATGGTGCCAAAAGCAACTTTACATTTATTTTGTGTGTGTTGGCAAGGGAGAGGTGGTCAAATATCTCAAAGTAGCTACAGTGCTATTCTCCAAAGGCACAATCCTACTGGATTGCTCTCTGCTCGATGAAGCTTCCAAGTATCCTTTGCCCTGCTGGACTGCTGCCAGCAGTGTGGAAAGAGTGATGGAAGCGATGTTCACCTCTCCATCCTCATATGCATTTTTTTCTTCTAGATGGGTCTCTGAGCCTGTCTAGAGGAGTGGTACTGCTGGGGCGCGGGGCTGGGACTGGAGAAGCCATAGAATTCTGTGGATCTCAGCCTCTCCTCCCTTTCCCAAGCACCTGAATGCCCCCTTTTCTCCCTCCCTGAAGTTGCTTTTGTGACCTCAGGAAGCATTTGCTTTTGCCATCAGCTGTGGGGGTGAGGGGTGGGGAATGAGATCTCAGAGTCCCCCTCCTGAGGTTGTAGGAGTGTCAATAGCCTTAGAAGAGGGACTCCAAAATATCCTATGGTCTCTGGAATGCTCTCCCAGAGACCATAGGATCAGTCTCTAAATCATTTTCTGGAGATACTACAGTCAGACAGATTCCCCAATCTCATCTCCTGTTAGTAAAAGGAAAGTTAATTTCATTCCTTGATTCTCCGCACAGTTTCTAACTATCCTCAGTATATGTTTTAGAAAAGTAATGAAAGCCATTTCAACATTTCTACCAGATACATCTAAGCAATATATGAGTTTCATGAAAAATGGATTTCCAATGCATTTTCAAGTGTGAATCCTGCTTTTTATGAAAGATGCATTCGAAAATGGATCCTTGCATTCTAATTCAATCTGAATCTGGCTTGGCAGAGGCAGCAGTGTTTTAGCTGACATTAAGGGAGAGTGTTTTGCATCTGCTTTACAGCATGTATTATCATTGTGTTATTTCCAGCCATCTGAAAAACGTGACCGCCTCCTGCCACCAAGGGAGACCTTCATGGTACATGTCAAATCCATTCCAAGCAAACCTCGCTGTGCACTCCAATCCCCCTAAGGCCATTAAATCTAATTATTTGCTCACTCCTACTGCGACTTATTGATTTGTTTATTTGTGGGATTACCAAGTCTCTACTTGGAAGTTCAGTTGGCTGCAATGTGAATTAATGCACAATGAGCAGAAGGAAAGGAATTCATAACTGGGACCCCCAGTGCCATGAGGTGGCTTTAGACAGACTTGTCGGTGAAGATTAGTGTGTACAGCATTTCAGTGAAAATAAATGTGCTTTGAAATACGTATAAAAGCATGCTTTGTTCACTGATTACCTAGTAGCCAACATTAAGATCAAAACTGAACCATCTGGGGTTTCAGAAAGAGAGCATATGCTGAGCATGGGGTCCTAATCATAAGCAGTCATTGTATATATAAAATTACAGCTTCTTTTCACTCCTCAAGATGGGCAACTTCTACATTCTTACACTCCACTATCCTGGCTAATTTCCCTCATTTCATTCATTGAAATGGTCAGACTCACTCGTCCTGTGACTCTGCTCTCTTCAAAGGGGAAAGTAAAGTATAAGAGTGCAAGCAGGGCAAGGTGCAATGGCTCAGTTCTGCAGAATGTGGTATCAGATGAAGAATTCATTCTCCCGGGAATCTTGGCTTTCAGGTAAAACCTTCCAGCCAGTGGGTGGATGAATAAGATTTCCAATAGCTGGGGACCAAGATTGAGCCGCTTTAGCTTTTCCCCATGACTAGCAGAACCAAAATAAATTATGAAAATTTAGTTTCTTTAAATCCTCAGAATATAATATACAAAAGAATTTAAAAAAAATACAAATTTGCTCAAATTGCATAATTTATATAGGTCAGACATAATTTATACAGAACACATGCCTTGAGTACATCAAGAGGGGACTACCTTGATGCACTTTATGTGGGGCTGCCTTTGAAGAGTCTTCGGAACCTACAATTGGTCCAGGATTAGAACTCTACACGCAGGCAATTACTGTTGTTTTTAAATTGCAAAATACGCACCGCTTTGAGGGGCAGTAAAGAGAAAGAAAGTAATTGAAGAGAGTTCCCAACATTTTGGAGCTGAGTCCTACCTTTCCTAGAAAGAGCATGAAGTCTCCCACTGTGTTTATGGCAGCCACGCGCAAAGCATTCTCCACTAGTATCACAAAGGCGTCCTTTGCTGAGGTGCAGAAGTTGGTGCTGTTGATAGCTGTGGCTGTATATGCATTCTAGGCAAAGAAAGACATAATTTCATTGGTCAGATTGTCTTCCACTCAATCCCGCCCCCCAATAATTTAAGACTTTCACAGACATTAATTTTAACAAATATATTCCTCCACTTAGTCACTGTCACAGAAAACAGTGACATTTTATGGAAATCTGATAAATAGGCTGAAAAGGATAAAACAAGAAGTGACACTCTAGAAGACCACTGGTACTGGAAAAGCTTTCCTAAGTTTACCTGACCATAATGTGTCAAGATAAACACCTTTATTCAGAGTGATTTGTAAATATGCATGCAGGAAAAGGGGAAACGTACCAAATTTCCAAATCTCAAACTCTGTTTTAATTTGGGATTTGGCAGAATGTAACAGGAAATACGGTTTACTAAAAAGCCACATTCTTGGAGGTATTGAACAACGGAATCGGGGTTTATGGCAGAGCATCCCACTCAAGTGATTGCTGCTCTATCCGGCACAGCTTTGAGAATCTAAGTTTTTCCATTTGGCGAGTTAATGGAAAAATCTGAGCTAATAAGACCAAAAAATGGGAGTAGGCTTCAGAACAGAAAGCTCTCCCATCTAGAGATGTGAAGGCCTGGGGAAAAAAACCTAAAAAAATGTGGGAAAAAACCAGGGTCCCCCCACCCCCAGGACCATTTATGTTTTTTTCTGAAAAATTGGAAAAATTGAAGAGCTTTACATTATGAAATGTTTCCTTTTAGAAGACCAGGTATTTATATATTGGTACCAACCCTTTACTCCCCCCCTCCTCTGCCCAAAATGATTTCTAAAAACTATGTAATGAGAAGGCTTTTATAGAAAGTGTAGAGATGTAAAATGTCTGGAAATAATAGAATGTGAGGAAAATATTTTTTAATCTTCTCTGTAAAATTCTCAGCATAGTTATTTCTTCCATTTCTTTTTAAAATTACTGATCCAATGTCTCTTTTACTGATAGACATTTTGGGATGCTCCAAGTCATGCTCAGTTGCCCAACATGTGACTAGAGTTACCATATCATAATATGGAAGAAAATGTGCATTCTTAACAGTTTTGTTCTACAGATGAAGTTTTAAAGTTTCTGGACTTGTCTTCCTCTGCCTCTAGTTCTTCCTGCTTCTTCTGGCTTCTAGGATATTCAGATGTTTCAGGTACTACTTGCTGAAGTTCCCTCTGGTCAGACAAGACTTAGGGACCTAAAATATGTTATGTATAACTTGGTTTGCTCATAAAATTAATCATGCGTGGAATATTAAATGTTGAAAGTATAGTTTCTTCAGACAAGAATTACAAATTTACTGAGTTCACTTTTTAAACTTTTCAGATATAATGATAACTTTATGAGCAAACCAAGTTATACATAATATACCTTTAGGAACATAAAGGCTACTTCACATTCCTAAAACAGCATTCCTCAACCTGGTGCCCTACAGGTGTTTATAATGGCCAGCATTCCTGACTACTGGCCATCCTGCCTGAAGCTGAAGGGACACTCCAAGTCCAAAATATCTGGAGGGCAACTGGTTGGGGAAGGCAGTCCTAAAGTAACAAAGTGACTTTCGATTGGTAAAGAGTACTTAAAAATAAGTATTGCTTATTTTTCAATTTCTCCCAAAATGTCCAGTTTTTCCCCAAAATACCAGGAAGAAAACTTTTTTCTTTGGCTTCAAAATTTTCAGAAATTTTACATCTCTACTCCCACCTCAGCTTTAACTTTCACAGGGAGTCCTAAGAGAAGAAATTGCAAGCCTTTAAGGCAAACACAGCCCAACAGCCATGCTGGGGCTGGTGACTCAGTGAACCACTCATTTCGCTCCCTGCCTGCATCTGGAAAAACCAGGGGGGGGGAGGTAGTCAAGCACCTGGCTGGGTACAATATATGGGTAGTGGACTAAAGGTCACTTGGTGTATCATAAATTGGGCAGGGCTACCTAAGTGGTCTCTCAGGAATTTATTCTGAACTTACTTTACTACTAGTTTGTCTACCTTCCCAGTTCTCAAAGCCATACAAACACGCGGTGCTTGTGTTTTTGCCTTAAGGCTAGAATAATTATATTCATCCCTTTAGCTCTTGAAAACTGATTAATTCCTTAGGCTATGTTTGGCAAAGCGATTTACATTGCTGCTGCTGGTGTTACAGGAAAAACACAAGCCAAAATACTTGAAACTCTTCACCTGCCCGATGGGACAGATATCCAGAAACCATTAATATGTGGAAGGCCTTTAACCAAACCCCAAACCTGTGACAATTAACGAAGATTCACTGCACATAACTAACTGAATTCTTATATTAAACAGTTAAACAGTTCACTGTCATCTACCTGCTATTTGTGTGTGCATTCCTCAGTTAATGCTAAGATCGCATTGGCTGCATTTGGACATCATGTTAAATTGTGGTTTCGTGAGAAGTAAATGACCACAGGTTCCAAGCTCAAGTACTCCCCCTCCCCCTCCCCTTCCTTTACAGCTGGGAGGAAGAAAGAGTTTGGAAGCTTTTGCTTCTAGTTTTCCTTGCCGAGTACACCAGACCAGTAACTGTGGCTAACATTAACTATGCTTAATTTAACCAATCCAGTTTCAGAAACCACAGTTTGAAGCTGGCTTGTCTGAAATTAACCATAGCTCATGTTAGCTACAGTTTGTCAGCGAGATGACACAACAAACTGTGGCTAAGGGAAAGCAAAAGTGAGAGCTTTCAAACTCTTCCTTTGTACCATGCGGGGGGAGGAGGGGAGGGAGTACACAAGACTGGGAGGGGCTCAGCTTTTTCATGTCTTGCTAAACCCATCATTTAGCACGGCATCTGAACGGAGGGCTAGTTCGGATGTCAAGATAAGCCAAGGCTCTGGAGAACCCTGACTTACTGACATCAAGCAGCAAGCCACTGCATGCTGCCTGATTGCTCCTGCTTGGCTCCTTCCGCAAGTGGGAGTGACTCAACAGACCACAGACATTGCTTGCTTATCAAGCCAGAGTCACAGGCCAACAACAAATCATGCTTTATCCTGATGACCAAACCAGGCCAGTGTATATTAGCTCTGTGGAAACTGATTCAAGAGGTCCATTACAACAAGATTTCACCTTGTTAGCAAAAGAGGAGTGTTGTATAAGACTGGATTAATACAAAATAAAGCAGTAGCATTCTAAGGAGTTGTAACCTTCCAGATTCCTGGAGGGTCTAGGATAATTTTACATATTGGGTTTTGAGCGTTTTTCCCAACAGCCATGAATGACTGGAGAGAAGAGTGTTTTACCAAGAAACACAGGTTCAAGAATAACATAGATTTGAGAAATGGAATATACAGGATCATTACACAAAATCACTCTCATAAAAGTGACAAATACAAAGGAGTTAGAGCAAAAGGGGAAAAATGTAGAACTAAAGCATAACATTCAGAGGAAATCTTTACAAAATAGGTGTGATTATAGTTAGTCCATTGCAATTCACTGTAGGTGTCCCTCAAGGAAATGAGGAACAATTATGGATGCTCACTTTCTAAAATACATGATGCTTAAATACAAAAAAAAAGAAAAGAAATCTAAGACTTTTCATTCCTGTTGCAATAAGCACACACCGTGATGGCCCATACTCAATCATTGCACAAATCTACCTCAGTACTGAAACACAATAGCATCACAATGGCTTCTCATCCAAAACACTGTTCTTATTTACAGCCAAGGAACCTCTGAGAGTTTAAAAGCACCTTCAATTCAGGAAAGGATTTGTGCCTGCAGTACCTAAGTGCATTCAAATGTTAACTTACAAAATGGCAACCTGAGGGAAAATACTTCATCCTCTAGTTTAAGTTTGATTGCAAGAGAGGCTGAGGTTAAACTTTCCAGCCTTTAAAAAAGAATGCCAGAACAATATTAAAATCTTACCTGATTTAAGTAAGTCAGGCACTTTTCTAGACACCAAAGGCAGCAAATGCAGGCTTTCAGAATACATCGAGAGCAGGCATTTTCCTAAAATGAGAGCAACAGCAACAAAAAGGAAATTCTCAAGAAACAAGGGGAAACATTACATTGCATTAAGTGCTAGAACACAGAGTGCTTTTTAAATAGCAAGAAATGTGAGTTCAGAACCCAGTTTTACTTTGATGGTTCCTGTAACTAGTTGACTACACAGGGCCAAGTCACCAACTGCTTTCTTTCTCAATGTAACAGTGCCTTGCATAAGTATTCACTCCCCCCCCCCCCGACTTTTCCACATTTTGTTGTGTGACAACCTGGAATTAAAATGGATTTAATTAGGATTTCTTATCACTGATCTACACAAAATAGTCCATAATGTCGAAGTGGGGGGAAATCTACATATTTTACAAAATGATCTACAAATAAAAAACTGAAAAGTCTTGATTGCATAAGTATTTACCCCTTTGCTGTGACACCCCTAAATAAACTCTGGTGCAACCAACAGCCTTCAGAAGTCACATAATTAGTTGAATGGAATCCACCTGCCTGCAATTCAAGTGTCACATGATCTCAGATTAAATACACTTGTTTCTGGAAGACCCCAGAGTTTGTTGGAGAGCATATCTAAACACACAGCATCATGAAGACCAAGGAACTATCAAAACAAGTCCGGGATAAAGTTCTGGAGAAGCACCAATCAGGGCTGGGTTATAAAAAAATGTCCCAAACTATGAACATTCCCCAGAGCACCAATAAATCCGTTATTACAAAATGGAAAGCATATGGCACAACCATGACTCTGCCTAGAGAAGGCCATCCAGCAAAACTCAGTGACCAGGTAACGAGGACATTAGTCAGAGAAGTAACCAAGAGGCCAATGGTAACTCTCAAGGAGCTGGAGAGATCCACAGCTGAAATGGAAGAAACCATCCATGGGACAACTATTACCCAGGTGTTCCGCAAAACTGGGCTTTATGGAAGACTGGCAAGAAGAAAGCCATCGCTGAAAAAACCCGTATTAAATCCCATTTGGATTTTGCCAAAAGGCAAGTGGGAGACACAGCAAACATGGAAAAAAGGTTCTCCGGTGCGATGAGACTAAAACCGAACTTTTTGGCCTTACTGCAAAACCCTATGTGTGGTGCAAAGCCAACAGTGCTCATCACCCTGAGAACACCATCTCCACGCTGAAGCATGGTGATGGCAGTGTCATGTTGTGGAGATTCATCGGCAGGGACTGGGAAACTGGTCAGGACTGAGGGCAAGATGGATGGAGCCAAATACAGGGCAATTCTAGAGGGAAACCTGTTTCAGTCTGCAATGGATCTGAGACTAGGGCAGAGGTTCACTTTCCAGTAGGACAATGACCCTAAACACAGCCAAAGTTACACTGGAGTGGTTTAAAAACAAGAACTTGAATGTCTTAGAATGGCCCAGAGAGCCCAGACCTCAATCCAATTGAGACTCTGTGGCAGGACTTGAACACTGCTGTTCACCAATGGTCCCCATCCAACCTAACAAGAGCTTGAGCAATTTTACCAAGAAGAATGGGCAAAAATTGCAAAGCTCATACAGCCTTACTCTCAAAGACTCACAACTGTAATTGCTGCCAAAGGTGCTTCTACCAAGTATTGACACAGGGGGGCGAGTACTTATGCAACCAACAAATCCCAGTTTGTTTTTGTTTAATTAACTTTTGTGCCACAATAAAAATATTTTGCATATTCTAAGTGCTATAAGTATGCTTTGTAAATCAAATGATAAAAATGCCAATTAAATCCATTCTAATCCCACGTTGTAACACAACCAAATGTGGAAAAGTCAAAGGGGAGTGAATACTTATGCAAGGCAGTATAATTCCTCCTGTGTATGGAAACCTCAGTATGAACCAGGCTGAACATGGAGACAACTGGCAGCTATTTCTAAAACTGCAGTGGTGACAAAAACTACTGCTGAAATTGCAGATATGGCTGTCTGTATGTATAGTCTGTGCCACACTAGTCATCTTGGACTAGGTCTTTGGGACCATCCTGATCATTAACCAGACTCTGGCAATGGCCAAGGATCTTACCATTCCCTTTCCTGATAGAAGTGGCTAAATTGTAACCTGTAACCTGTATCTGAAGTTTGACTTTCTTCCTTGATTCACCTCCTGAAAATCTTGCAGTACTGACAAGAACAAGAACGTTAAGGGTGCAATCCTATGTAGGGTTAGACAGAAAAAAGTCCCATAACTCCCACCAACGTAAATTCTACAGACTAAGTGCAATTTAAAATCTTGGGGTTAAATTACCCCCCCCCCCCAATTCCCTTCCCTATCACAGTCTCATTATTTTCTGCCCTCTATTCACACTCTCCCCCACACAAAAAGTGGCTTCTGCCTGAGAAAGCTTATTTTACTTGTAAGGGAGAAACGGCAATTTTTTTTGTTTTTAAGTTTGCCTTTTTTCTACTGTCCTGCTGTTCTGTTTACACTGTTCCACAATCCAATTTTCTAACTTAAAGACAAATTAATGGAGGATCAGGCTATCTGTGGTCATGATGGCTGTATGCAATGTCCAGGATCACAGACAGTAAGCCTCTGAATACTAGTTGCTGGACAACAAAGGTGGGAGAGGGCTATTGCCCACAAGTTCTGCTTGTGCATTTCTCAAAAGCATCTAGTTGGTCACCGTGAGAAACAGGACAATGAACTAGATAGGCTTCTGTTCTGGTCCAGCAGGGCTCAAAATTTCTATTAAATTTTTCTTCTGTCAGTTTCACCAAACACCCTCGCTTATACAGCAAAGTTTCCCCTTACTTTTCCTTTGACTTGCGTATGAATATACATGAGAATCATCCGTGGAATCTTCACTAAGGTAATAATGAAAGACCCTTTAGCCACAGTTCCTAAGTGGTAACAGATCAAGCGATTGACAGATGCCAGAATAGGTGTGAATGGTAGATTCCTTTTTTCTCTGTAGGGAAACATATAAAGATACAAACAGTGATAACGTATTGCCTCAGCAAGCAAAATTAGCTAGCAGTGGTATTAATCAGGAGCCATCTGAAGTTGTGAAGGGTCCTATGTGCAGACTTTGTGGGCATATAGGTCCTTCACACATTCAACCCTTATAATGGTAGTTCTGTACTCAAGAACTCAGAGATCATTGAGACGCCAATCCTCAAGACCCAGCACAAAGAGAATATAAGACAGAGGTGGGCAACATGGAGCCTTCCAGATGGTTTGGATGACAATTCCCATAATCCCTGACCTTGGCCATGCTGGCTGGGGCTGATGGGAGTTGTAGTCCAAAGCATCTGGGGAGCGCTCCTGATATAGGCATTCATGATTAAGGAGGCAAAATAACGAGTTGTCTATTACAGTGTTAACTGATCTTGTGCATTTCCTTGTGCAGTCTTGAGTCTTTATATATCACATCACGGCAGCCTATGCTGGCTTTGCAATGGCTTCGAAGCCTTGCTCCATCGGCAGAATACGGTTTTCATTTCACACAGAACTGACCCAACTTTTTGGATGTGTTTTGGCAGACAAAATGGAGGTACCAGTTCAAATCTCTGTAAATATCTCAAAATAGACAAACCAAATTGAGTTGTCCCATTAAACTTTAAAATCAAGCAGACGTCAAAGATTCCTGCACCTTGCTTTTAAATACTGTGGACTGGTTCAGCCATCTTGGCTTATTAAGCCAAAAATGAGCATCAGGTTCACACACTTCCCTCTTGCCTTGTGCCTTTGGCTTTGGAGCTTTGTCTCAGAGTTAGTTTAAACCACAATCTCCTGTTACATAAGAACTTGGAAAATGTGCTTTAATCTCAGTTTACTGATCATTATCTGAAACGAGGACTTCAGATCCTGGTTAGTAAACTGTGATTAAGCTACAGTTCAGATGTTTGAGGAAACTTGGTTTAACCATGATAAAGCCATCAAGCAAAGGGAGGAGGGGATGGACAAAGGGGGAGCAAGTGAAATTGATGCTTGTCTTTAGCTTAATAAACCATGGTTTATTAAACTGAAATAGTTATTTTCAGCAACCTTATAGCCACTACAGCAACCCTGTAGCTTTTTAAAGATACTGACTGCTGCAGCACAAGGGAAATATTTGCTCCCTCATTATCTGAAGTGCCTACGATCATAATTAAAAGCTTAGATGGTTTGACATAAAGTACTGCATGTTTACTATAATTCACACACCTTGCTGATTCAAATGGCAAAATTCTCATTCATTTTAGAGACCACAGTAGACACTCTGAGATTGTAAATCATAAATACTGTGACATAAGCTGCTCAAATCCAAAACAAAGTAGCACTATTGTTTCCTTCTACAATGAAGCCTGCTAAAGAAGCTTCAGGTTAATTCGTTTAATTGCCTTATGATTCAGAGCCCACTTGAGGAACGGGTGTCTGACTAGCTGTTTGCACCAATCACTGTAAATATTTTACTGGGCTAAAACAATTACAATTTAAATGAAAGACAAACATCTCCACTTCAGTTTACGCCACAAGTATACTTGAATTAAAAAAAAACCCTGCAAACTGGACACCAGTTTTCATCTGTGGACAAAACATCTCATGTGGTTTTTATCCCCTACTTTTGTTCCTTGTCCTTTTTCTCCTTTCAGAAATGACTGCACTCCTTTCTTAATACTTTGTATAATTATGCAAATATTCCAGATTACTTCCAAAAATGTCCATGACAGGACACAGTATCGAATATGCAAAAAAAAAAATGTTTATTTACAGACAGACCTGTGAACAAATATTCATTTCAAGAGAGAGAGAAGACTAAGGAATGTAACAGAAACAAAATTCATGCCGCTGCGTAACTCAAAATCCCAGTTGCCTCAGGGACATAGGATGTTACTTTCATCTACTTTATTCACTTGAGAGTGGTTCACTTGCATGAGCAGCATGACACATGATGTGGGAACTTCAGAGAATGCAGAAGATGCCACAGCTGACATACACTGATCTCACAAGTGTCAAAAATAGCATAAATGTCCTCTTTGGTGACACCTGAAGATTCCTAAATTTATGAAGGGACTGGGAGGAGAGTAAAAAATATCTCTTTGGGGGAATAAGTTCTTAATATGCAAGCAATAATTTATAAGTTTTAGTGTGTTTTTAGTATTTCAAATTATTTAAATGAAATACTGAACTGGCTTGGCATTTTTAAAAAATTGTGACTACTATCCAACACTCAGAAAAAGCAATTTTCCTTTTTGCCTCATTTCTTTCACTCTTAAATAATTTGTAAAATTAGCCATTGCTGCTTACTCAAGTCATTTATGTTTCCATCCATAGTTAGTGTCTAACCATTTCTCCAATATTTGAGACGGAAAATCCTGACAGCTTTTACCATTTAAGCCAAATTCACAATGTTTACTATTTTGATCTTGTCCGCACTTCAATAAAAACGAAGAGATAATCTGCTTTGGAATGTTCATTAGTTTGAATGAATGAATGAATGAATGAATCTTGAATCTTGAATTAAATCCAGTGTAGAAGGGGAGTACGAGCTTTGACCTAGAGAAGAAAATTTACATCACATACAATATTATTTTACATGTTTGATCAGACTCATCATGGCTTTTTCTCCACCAGCGTTCCAGCCATCATCCTGCTTGTTTCATCGCCCTCAGCACAGGTGTATACCAAGTAGCTACATGGGTGGGTTCTGCTGAGTGGAAGGTGGCACTTCAGATTAATCGTCTGAACAGCCTGAGTTATGTTTCCATTCCAGAGGGCAACTAGGGCTTTGGCAGGAGTGCCAACATACCAGTTGGAAAATTCCCCTGAGCCCTCATCAGAATCTATTAACTTCCAGTGGAGGACCATCCTTGCAGGGGGTAAAGCCACTGACAGTCTAAACTTCAACAAGAAGTGATCTGACCAAGACAAGGGAACAGATGTCAAATCCCTCACTTTCAGATCACTACCTTCCTGTCCAGTTGAGAAAACCAAATCCAAAGTATGCATGTACTAAATCAATAAACATGTTGGAACGGCCCCATGGTTGTCATGGCAGCCAGGAAGTCCTGAGCTGCCCCAGACAAGGCAGTCCTGGCCTGGATGTTGAAATCCTCCAGGAGAGTCATTCTGGGAGTCTTCAACAGCAAGGCCACCTCTGTTATCTCAGGCAAGGAGGCTGCTGGGCAGTACACCGGCAGCATCTGTAATCTGTCCTAAGCATCCAATATAAGGTATGAACAATCCAAATTGGTATTCACCCAGACCAGAGGCCTGAAGAACATGAGATTCCTTTAGATGACAGAAACTCTTCTTCCCTGCCCCTCCAATTTATGCTGATGCTACACTAGATATTCTGACATACTATATGAATAACACTCCTGAGCAAAACAGTATAAGGTTTTGTGTGTTTTGGGGTGAGTGGGTCAGTGCTTTCTAATATTCATCTAACACACAAATATGGCTGCAATCCTAAACACACTTACCTGGGAGTAAGTCTCACTGAACTCAATAGGATTTATGAGTAGACATGCATATATATATATATATATATATATATATATAAAATCTTTTTTTTCATATTTACTATAAAGACTCTAGCAAACAATGCATCACCCAGCAGTGCCTATTTCTTCCAAGAACAACATTTTGGACTTTGATCACATGTAATCACACATCAATCATGTAGAACAGCCACACAAGACAGAGCAGATCCAGTATTAACCAAGATGCTGTTTACCTAGAAACTGTGTCCTAGGTGAACAAATAGCTGCATTGCAGTGAGTGCATTTAGCACAGCCCAAAGGCAGCCAAAGCACATTAGCTGTGGTTTTGCTTTTCAGTTTCATCTTCTCATCTCATTACACCATCTGCCCCTGCCCAGATATTCGTGAGATTTTAGAAAGCAAGTCTCTCATGATTAAACTGCCCCGAATCCCTCACCTTGTAAAATAATATGTCACAACAGCTCCTGCTACAGTCATCTGCTGACAGGCAAGGATAAATTCACTGATCCACACTAATCCCACAACGTGATACCACCACATGTACCTCAGAGGGCCTGCAACTCGGAACTCTACAAAGCCCTGTTCATTTTGGAATGGGCTACCTAAAGTAGGAAAGAAGAAGAAGGAAGGCATTCAAAATATCCATTCTGAAAGAACCCAGCATTTTAAATATTTGCACTAGGTTATTATGTTTATGGAGCAGTATACCACTTTATGTGGCAATTGTGTTTGCTGCATGTGAATAACAACAACATTTGTATACTGCTTTTCTGTCTTTAGAAAATGTAGCTAACAAATTTCAGTAAAAATATTACAAAACATATTAAGAATTTTCAGATGGATAACAACAGCCAGTTTATAAGCAGCCCCCAATGCTCAACAGAAGAGCCACATCTTCACAATGTGATGGAAAGTCAGCAGCAGTGGGTAGAGTCCCTCTCTGGGTAATGACTTGCTGGGTCTTAAATGGTGGGGGAATGCCAAGAAGGCTTTTATTGTTGATGTAAGATAGGGGTGGGGAAGTTGTGGCTCTTCAGATGTTTTGGCCTACAACTGCCATTATCCCTCACTATTAGCAATGCTGGCTTGGGCTGATAGGAGCAGTAGGCCAAAACGTATGGAGGGCCACAAGTTGTCCACCCCTGATCTAACAGGTTGGGTAGCCAGATATGGGTGGAGAAGATCCTTCAGGTATCCCAGCCCCATACTGTTTATGGCCTTAAAGATTAAAACTAGCACTGAATTGGGCTTAGAAACAAATTGGTAAAATCTTTAAATATTGGTGAAATGTATTCACTATGGCAGATCCTGGTTAATAACCTGGCTATCATATCCTAGATAAAAGTTTTCAAACACTTTCCCTACAGAGTAGGGAAGATCAATGCTTGTCCTTAAACATCCGTGGAACTATAGCTCAATCAGCGCATACAGACTGAGCTGGTTCTGGTGTGCTTCCAAAAAAATAGTATCAATGTATTATTTTGGTTTCAGTTATTTTAAAGCAAGCTCTCAGTTAAGTTTGCTAAAGTTAATTTAATTCAATACACAGATGAAAGCACAGCAATACTTTAATGAGTTAACAAAAGTTATGAAACGATGCAGGACATACCTGTGGTACCTAGGAAGAGCAAGACTGTGATCCAATAAATCCAGAAGAGTATAAGGGCAAAAAAAGTCCAAAATGGCTGGAAGACGAGCAGTGGCAGGTGAATGAAGACCTTGCCAGCCACGTGGAACAAGGCAATGGTGAGAGCTACTCGTTTGCGCATAACTAACATTATCAACAGTAAGATAACCTGGAGAAAGGTGGAGATTCCACATTATATTTTAGATTAATTTTATCAACTGAAGCAGACTAAAAATATGTCCCCAACTCACAGCTCCAAAATTTAACTTTTATATCAAATGTACTTACTTGGTCTTCAGTATAAAAATGAACAAAGTTAGACTGGGTTTACATGCATTTGCTCACAAATCCATTGTGCTCACAAATGCTGCCTGATCACTTCCTGGCTTGTTTAGCTGCTTCTACGGGCAGGTGAAGTCAAGCGGGAGCCATCAAGCAGTGGGGACTAGCATGCTGGCTCATTCACAATGACCCAGGATTTTTTTTTAAATGTGGGTTGTTGTGTACAAACCAGGCCTGTTCTGAAAGGGAGCTGCAGCCATTCTGGCTCTGATGACTATATCTGTATGATACACATTTTAGGGCATTCACACATTACATGTTAACTGTACCCATAAAAAACATAACATATGAACAGGCCTTCAAACTGATCAGAGCTTTGGCCAAAATCTTGCCTTCTCTTTCAGTCTGAAAGCTAAGTAACACATATGAGATTCAACTGGTGTGAGTGAGCAAAATATTTCTAAAACAGATGTCAATTAACATGCCAGTTAATATTCCTAACAAGCAAAAATGTCACAAGAAGCATGGTTATTTTGCTGAGTGGCTGCGACAGCATTGCCCTATGGGAAGCTATTACCACTATAATTATTTTAAAATGCTTTTCAAATTAATGAAATGATACAAGGAATTCTATATCAATAACTATCTAACCATTTGTATTATAAGATAATTCAATATTGCCAGGGCAAACTGCACCACAAAGAGAGAAAAAATAAGAATATAGCAAACTAAAAGAGGGCTGCATGCACTAAATATCAGTGGTGCAGTGGGGCAAGTAGGGGCAGAGTTTGCCCCCCCCTGGGGTCCAGGGGAGGCCATGGGGCTCCCAGACCTCTGAAAGTTGCCCACCCCTGTTCTAAGTGCTTAGTTTCATATATGGCAGAATACAAGAGCAAGCTTTGGGTTTGTGCACTTTCCCTACCATGTGTAGAGCCTATGATGTGAACTGAGGAAAAGGGGCAGATAGGTGGCATGAGAGGGACATGGTGGGGAAGGCCTGTAAGTCTGGCTGCATGCCTCCCATCTTGTCACACAGAGAACCCAGACGCTACACCACAACATGCATTTTCCAAGTGATGCTTCAGATTTTCCTACATAGGTTAGGAAAAATGTCTATACCTGTGTACAGCACCACACAAATTGACTGCATATGTGTTTATTTTACTGTGTGTCCACCTATCAGAAAGCTGTGATTTGCAGCTGATTCCCAAATCACAGATATGTAGTAAAATCAATACAACGTTGTACACTTTGCCACCTATTCTCCCTTATGTATGCATGCTTCATGTATAAAGGAGCCCTAACTCAACAGCCATCAAATACTTACTGTGAAGACTGTAGCTGCAATGGCATAGATCAGGAGGGCCTGACGATTGTCTTTGGCTACTTGAAGCTGATCAACAGTAAGAGTGTCAGAGGGAGACTTCCGCTGTTTAGCATATAGCCACCACAAAACTCCTGTGCCACCTGTGCTCACATAGAAAAGGGTTAGAGTGCATTCCCAGTATAAAAAAAACATATGTATAATGATGTTTAAGGAACACAATTAGTTTGGCCAATTTCACTGGCTAACCAGGCTAGACTCAGATGTAGCTGATCTGTTGCAACATAAAGTGTGACAACAGAATGGTACTCTTGATTGCCCAACAGATTATTAGTCAAAGAGGGCTTGTTTCTGCAAGATACCTTAGGGCGGAATCCTATGGCCGCTAGACAATGGCTAGACAGTCACAGGATTATTCAGTTTTCGGGTACCAACCTCGGAGCCCGCGCTCTGAGGTCAGTTCCCAGAAACCCACCTCCCTGCTCCCTCCCACTGCACCTTGTAGACAGTGCAGATCGTCTCGGCTCTGCGCTCATAGGAGCAGTGTGGAGCAGGAGGAGAGGGGGCGTTCCTGGGGGTGGGGAGAGGCAGGGATCTTGGAAGGGGTGATACGCTTCCATGTGTCATCCAGCTGGCACCCCCCTGCCCCCGCTCCAAAGCACTGCGGCTAGACAGCCAAAATCAGCCAACTAGCCACAAATGCAAGGTGGCTGGAATGCAGAGGCAAAGACCCCCTCCACTCACCCAGCATTGGATAGGCGGTCGCCTCCGAGTTTGGAGGTGGCTGCCTATCCCAATAGGATTGCTCCCTCCAATATAGATTTCTGCTAGATAATTAGAAGGGGTTAGGCAAGTCCCAGCAAGAGAAAGTTAGACAATGACATATGAATGAAGACAGAACAGCTAACAGACTGGGATATGCTGATTAGTGGCATTACCAGGATCCAAACTGACTGGGTTCACACAACACGACAACCCACACTCAAGGTTGAATATGGGTTGCCACTGAACCATGTGTTGTTGTTACTTGTCCTTTGTGGCTATCTATAACCACCCATGGCGGCCATTTTATGGTTGTGTCCAGGACAATTTCTCCAATTTCCAGATGTGCCCATGGGCACCATATTGCCTACCCTATTCAATGAACTGTAAAATGTAACACAGAAATGATATAAATAATACTTTCTTTTATACCAAAGTCAGCATGCCCAGGGATACTGAGGGCTCATCTCACTCCCACTACTATTGTAGGTTAGAAGCACACTGCTGTTTTTGGGTAGGGAGCCACCACTCCTCAGATTCACTTCCATGAGGAATACTCTCTGCAATCACCTTTACGAAGGGCCTCATGCAAAAGTCACTGTAAGAGTGAGGCGTCACTAAGCTTGCTTCCTACAATGCATCAGTGTAATTTGAGTAAGGTCAATGAATATAACTTTTGAAATTTTATAGCTTTTTATCTTGCATCACTTTATTTTCCTGCCACTTTTGTACTTTTATAGTCTATGAACTGTTATTCCCTGAATTCATCAATGTGAAGTCATCCTGTAAACACTGCCATTGCTTTGACTCTCTTTATTTGGCTTTCTGATAATTGGCTCTATCCTCATTCAGTCTAATAAATCCTTAAACCTTGATAACGACCAAATTGATATTCTTCCCAAGGGCTTAGCTTTAATAGTTCTCAGTGTTAACAGTTGCAAATCAATTGTTCCCAAAGTAGAAGGTGAATATTTTTAAAAGATGCAAGCATGTCCAAGGGAAGGCTAAGTTCCCCACTGGTCAATTCCAGTGTCTCTCTCTTTACTGGCAGGAAGCACAACTTTAGCTTTTCCAGTGTTAATCAGTACAATCCAGGACATCTGTGCTCCGCCCTGTGCACCAAAATGACCCCCAACAATGAATGTGGGGCAATTCCACTTTTTTGCAAATACTTTCTTCTTCCTTTCTGTTTCATTTCTTTAAAGTAAGCTGTGGGCTTACCAACTCCTGCTCATTCTTTTCTTCCTTGATCTGGGTTCAGACAGTCCATCGTAGCTGCATATATAGGGACCACTTGGACAGATGCTGTCCCACTAGCAAACCATGGGCAAGCCATCAGGAGCAGGCTGCATGATCATCCTCTCCCAACATGTCTCTTCTGGAGCATAAATCCTATCTCTCCGCCTTAACTGTGAGTAAGCACCGTGTTGGCACCAACATTAATGGTGATTAGGACTACCCAAAAGTCTTGCTTAGTAAGGACTTGAAACAGAGCTGAACCCTTGTTTCAAATCCTGGTTAAGTGGGAATTCTGGTTACACTTTACTCCTGGTAACTGTGGTGCCAATATAATGCTTAGCTGTGGTTAAAGCATATGGGAGGGGATTCTGTGACCCTTCAGCTTGCTCTCTTCTGGATTTGCTTAGTCCTGGTTAAATAATCTGGAGTGCTACATGTGCACCTCCTCTAAAATAAAAGGAGAAAAAACAGGACTTCAGCAGTCCATTTTAATACTCTTGCCTGCAACTGCAAGCTGCTAATGAATCTGGCTCTTCCCCTTAACATTTGTTCTCTCCCACTTTGGTTCACCAATATTTCTTGCTGGATTCTACTCATCATCACAACACACCACTAGGCAAAACAGAAAGCTACTCTATGCATCCAGGAATTAGGTACCTTCCAATTTTGCCTGAGAAAACGTGGAAACCTGGACATCTTTCCACTAAAAGAAACTGATTCAATATCTATTTTGTTTCTTAAGGCCACTCTAGGAGGCAGGTTCTGGAGTCTTAGTTAACCACTCCAGTCGAAATGTTATCAGTCATGTGGACCAGTGGGGACCGACAACACTGGGTGACGCATTCCTGATCCACAAAATGAAGAGGTGGTCTAGATGTTACATTTGCCACGGAGAGCAGAATCCCCGTGACAAGGTCTCACACACACACACACACCCCAGCTGAAATGTTTAGAACAGTTCATCACGAGAGTTGGGCCATCTTCACAAATCTCAGCCTGATGTGGTTGCCACCAAGCGCCTTCTATTCCCTAAGTTATTCTTGGGGAAGAAGGAGTGAGTGCAGTCACTGATGCTGGGGTAAGGAGAAGGTAAGAAACTGCAGGGGCCTCTCCTGTTGCTTGGAATGCTTCTTACTTTCTTTCAACTGCAGTGCAAATGAGAGCTCTGGGGAAGGGATGTGTGTGCTACTGAACATTCTGTTCATGACAGGGTTGGGGACTCTTGTTTCTGGGAAGCGGATTGGCAGAAGCCTGGCTATTATGTTGTGAGACAGTAAATGTCATCAATATAGACTGTGGTGACGCTCACAACATGATGGCCCTCGCTGACCCAGTGTGTGTTAAGGAAAGTAAGCTTGTCATTGAAATCCTGATACCCATATATTTCCTTTATTTGTTTACAACATTTATATACTACATGTCTAAACAAATTCCAGAGTGCTGAACAATAAAAGATAAAAAGAATAAAACGCCATATTAAAAGCTTTAAAAAACAGAATACCAATAAAAACCATGGTTGGTCAATCAAAGGAAGACTTCTTGAAATAAAGATGTTTTCAGGAGGTGCCAAAACAACACAATGTTTGTGCCTGCCTGGCCTCCAGAGGAGGGAGGTCCACCGAAACGGAGCCACCACACTGAAGGCTTTTCTCTGGGTGGACTGCAGTTGGGCCATAGGTCTATGTGGAACCACCAGGAACATTCCCTCTGATGACCTCAGTGACCGGGCAGGTTCATAAAGGAGAAGGCGCTCTCTCAAGTATTTCGGTCCCAAGTTGTTTAGGGCTTTATACCCTAGTACCGAAACCTCAAACCTGGCCCAGTAGCAAATAGGAGCCAATGCAGTTCCCTCAGCAAAGGAGTGGCATGCTGAAAAGGGGCAGCTTCAAACAACAGCTGAACTGCTGCATTCTGCACTAGCTCCATCTTCTGGAGCAGCCTTAAGGGCAGCCCCACACAGAACGCATAGCAGTAATCCAGTCTTGAGGTTACTAGTGCCTGTATCACTATGCCCAAGCTATCCCTGCCCAGGAGAGGCCATAGCTGGCGAACCAGTCAAAGTTGGTAAAAGGCATTCTAAGCCGCCATGGCCACTTGAGCCTCCAGCAACAATGATGGATCTAGGAATACGCCCAGACTACAAACCTGATCTTTCAAAGGGAGTGCAGCCCTATCTAGAACAGCCAATGAGTCTATCTCCCAGACTTCGGAACCACTCACCTACAGGATTTTTGTCTTGCCAGGATTCAGCTTCAGTTTATTGGCCCTCATCCAGCCCATCACTGAATCTAGGCACTGATCCAGGACTTGCACAGCCTCACCTGATTCAGATGTCACAAGAAGATAGAGCTGTGGGTCATCAGCATAGTGATGTCACTTGGCTCCAAATCCCCTAATGACCACTCCCAGCGGCTTCATATAGAGGTTGAACAACACTGGGGACAAGATGGTACACTGCGGAACCATAGCTCAACTGAGAAATGGTTACCCAATGTTACTCTCTGAAATCGATCCCATAGGTAAGACTGAAACCACTGTAACACAGTTCCTCCAATGCCCAGCCCACAGAGTCGATCCAGGAAAATAGCATGGTTGATGGTATCAAAAGCCGTTGAGAGACTGAGCAGAATTAACAGAGTTGCACTCTCCCTGTCCCTCTCCCGATAAAGGTCATATCAAAGTGGATGATCCATCAAAGTGACCAAGGCTGATTCTGTCCTGTAACCAGGCTGAAATCCAGATTGGGGTGGGTCTACATACTCAGTATCCTCCAAGGGTGGCTGCAGTTACTACACCACAGCCCTCTCAAGTACCTTCCCTAAGGAAGGGGTATTTGTAAATGGGTGGTAGTTGTCAAATACTATTGGGACAAGAGTTGGTTTCTTCCACAGTAGTCGCACTACTGCCTCCTTAAGGACAGTAAAAACTACCCCTTCATGCAAGGATGCATTTATTACTCATACCCCCTCGCTAGCTTGTATTAGCCAGGAAGGGCAAGGATCAAGAGATCATGTGGTCAATTATATTGCTGTAACGGCAAGTGTAATGCCTAGATTGGTTCTTAGTACCATCTGGAGATGAATTCTAGGACCAATACAACTAAGTCTGGGCTAGTTTTCCGATGGTGGTTCAAATAATCCAGGTGTTGTCTTCTAGTAACTTTCATTAGGCTGGTCTCTAAAGCCAAGCCTTTAAAACAGAATGAAGGATACTGGTCCTTCCCTTTACTATATTGTGATGAACATGTGATTAGGGAAGCTTAAATAATTACACAGAAGGCTTTTTCTGATCTATTTCAGCTTTCATAAACCAGAGAGAAAGGCAACCCCCATTCAAGGCTTTGAAAAAACAAGAGAAACAAAAAGAAAATGCATTTCTACAGGAAAAAATCGTCAACAGCTTGCAAGGTGTTAGGGAAAGGAGGGAGAATAAATATTTTACCCACTCATACATAAGCAGACACACACAGAAAGTCTAAGGAGATAGATTAGCTTCAGCAACTTACCAAGTGATCCCAGAACAACAAGAATTGTTAAGATCCAAACAAGTACTCTTGAAATATATCTGATTATCACCATCATAATCATGGAAAGCACTGCAGAGAAACCAAAGAGAATAAGCAGGGCAATTATTTAAAGCAGAAATAGCCAAGAAATATGACTGCACCAATATAACTGCACATGAGTGATATTTTTGCATTCAGTATGAACTCCTTGTCCAAAAATGTGCACTATAAGCTACTATTCTATTCAATTTCTGATTTGGCAATTATACAAAAGAATGCTATATGAACATCATGATATATGTATTTAACTCAGATGTAGGAACATACAATGAGAGAACAAATATGATATGTGCAAGTTTATTATCATGAGTTGCAAAAGTACTGCACAACTCATGATGAGCACCACCCAAAAAGTTGCATGCAGACACACATGCTCAACAAGCACAAGTATCAAGACAAGTATGAATTAAGATGTTAAGATTGTGAGAAGAACCACACACTATTTTTTTTTTTTTTTTGCTTCAGCTGCCTTTTTCAGGAGAGGTGATTTAATGAGATCTTTTCACTGTCAATCATCTATACTTGTCTAGTTTTTCATTAATTTGGTGCTCAAAGGTCTCAGCTGTTCAGCTCTCAGCTGGTATCATGACGGCATCATACAAAAGATGCCTGCTAGAAATTTCACTGGCCTGGATGGAACCTGGGTGGTTATTCATATTACATAGAAACTAATTGTTTTAAAGTGCACGTCTGTGCATGCAGTACATGGGCACGTGCACAAATGCAAATGTATAGCAGGGTGAATGTCCAATATTTAGCAAGTATCCGAAAACACAGAGATGCACTGGTGAACTTTGACAGTCATCTAAATGTGATTTTGAACATGCACAAGTGAAAACAGAGTAGGAAAATTTTTCAGACATTCACTAAGTTCATCTGGGATTGTCAACATTCACTAACTTTTTTGCATATTTGCTTTCCATTTACTGTAACATATATATGGTGGGGAAGCTGGGAGGTGAAGGATTTTAAGTAAAAGGAAATAAATCTGCTGTGTTGACCAAGGAACCATAACTTGGCAAATAATTAAAAGATCATGCAACATCAATTAAACGTAATGATCACGCTAATTATATTCGAAGTTCTAGACGTTTACTGTTACTCTAAAAATATATGGTTTTGAAAGGCTATGGCTTCTCCACCATTTTAATTGTCTATGAATTATACTGTAATAGGTCTTGATTTTCTCAAAACAAATTTTCTACGGGTGTTAAGTGGTGCTTAGGTAGCTTAGTTTTCATTTTTAACCAATGAAACCCTCCATTGTCTTTATCTACTATAATCTGATCAGTATATATTTTAATGGAAGTTAGTGATGATAATTAGGAGTTGTGGGCTATTACAGAATATTTTGAAAAAGGATTAAGACTAGGAGTAATTGGTGCCAAAATTCCAATGTATGTGTCATGTAATAACAAGTCATCTAATGCAAATTTTGTTTAATTAAACATTATTTAAAATAATCAGTTTGCCTTGGCTTCCCATCTTTGATCTATAGCAACGTGAGAGCGAGAAGAGCTGGCTCTTCTTTATGGTCTTGTTCTATCATGTTTACTTTAACAAACAACACTTCAAACAAAATTAAAAAGTCTTAACTAGGCCTGCAATTTTTAACCCATTTAAATGACTAATTTAGATCAACTAATTTGTTGGTCAATCAGTGAAGGCCAATTTTAATTAACGCTGCACTGAATTACTGCTCTTGAACATTTGAGGCAAAAGGTGAACTACTGATGGGTGCAAATAAAAGCATCTGAAATAAAAGCACCCCCTGCCACCTTTTCTGCTATTTTTCACACCCTTCTGCAGCCATTGTTCCCCCAACCTGCTGCTGTTTTGGCATCATTTTTAAATCTTTAAACAGAACTTCATATTTCACTATGCAATCTCAGCCAATCAAGGAAACAGGAAGGCAAACAGAGCTGCACTACTCTCGCTATGATCAGAATGCACATTCAAACATGTATTCCCTTGCGAACAGTCTGGTGCAGACAGCCAACATTCACACTTGGATGCATGTTCCAGTACACATTCTGATGTGATCTGGGCTGATGCTCCCAGTTTACTTCATTGCAGTGGTTTTGTCTGGACTCTTCCAAGTGTCCCCTGAAAATTCACTGAACAGCAGGGAGAGGTCATTTTGGGATGTGTGAAAATATCCACAGAACGTGGCCTCTTTATTTTCGTCCGTTCTCATTTTATAGTATCAAACTAAATTTGAATTGGCAGGGTTAAAAACTAAGGCACACATTTATATTTAAGGCTCATTGGGCCCTTTCCTTCTAATAATGAATGGTAGCTTTTGTTTATTCAAGTGTAAGTTCCCCCACATGTCATGCAATAATGACAACAGGGCACCTGTATTAAAGCTGTGATAATGCTCACATTTAAATGTATCTGATTCATCTTTTTATTGATTGGTTATTTATAAACAATAAATCAATATAACAATATTTATTGTTATTTCTCTGAAGAGCTCAGAGCAGTTTACATGTGGTTCCCAGGTGGTCTCCATTAAGGGAGCATATAGTGCCAGGCCTGTTTAGTTCTAGCAGTGGAACTGAATCATGGGCCTTCAGACCATCCAGTTTTCACCAGTTAAGAGCAGATGACCAATTGTCTTTAAATTAGTTTACCAGTCCTACTGTTAAGCCAAGTCCCTGAAGGTATTACTGTTCAAGGTTTTAGAGGGAGGCACAAGGTTCAGTGGCAGTGACACTGAACGGAGTCAAAATTCCCACATTAGTTAAACATAAGGAAAGTCAATGCATATACACGTTTAAAGAACATTTAATTCTTCTACTGGATAGGAAATATATTTTGGAATAGTCTCCTATAATAGTCAATACTGAACATGCTTTATTTTCATATTTTGGGGACAGAAGATGTTCACATTCTCCTGTTGCAGTACTACAGAAATAGCTAAGAACGAGAAAAACAATTACCTAGTGATAACAAGCAAAGTCCCAATATAATCTCTCTGCAGGTCATTACTCCACTAATCAGCCTGTGCAAGACACTACTGTCACTGACAAAGGTGATCAGGGCCTCTGCAAACTTGGCATAGCAGGAAATGTTCACGGGAGCACAGCGATGGAAGAATGGAATAGGTGCACTGGTGATACAAGAAAAAAAATCAGAAAAAAAATTACTCCTATGTAATATAAATGCCACATCTACACACAAATGGAAGGTGAATTGATGCAGTACACTCCACCCTCATAAACACTCCACCTCATAAACACTCAGGAGTTGCGAGATTAATGTAAAGGTGCTGCTATAAATGAGGATGACTGTAATGGGTCATGAAGTAATTCTTGACATCCAAGAGACCTTCAGAGGAGGGTGGAGTGCACATTCTGATGTTTCCTGTCCATCATCTCAAAAGACAAAACAAAACCCATCACCCCAAAATTAAAAAACAAACAAACCTCAACTAATTCAACGTGTTAAGAATCAGATATAATTATGTATAACAAAGAGGTTTTTACGCATTTTCAGAAAGCATTCAGGCCGTGGAAAGCCTCTCGCAGAGAGATTTCCATAACTCACAGATGTAACAGGCTGCTCACCTTAGAGACCGCAGCACGGCATAAGGGAGTTGGGGGTGTTTTGCATGTATATACCAGGATCCAAACAATCACTTTGCATGCAGCACAATGGGGTTGCTGATGTCCCTTCCAGCTACAGCCCCTCATGCAATACTGAATGATGTTCTAGGGTCTCCCAATAATCATGAGCAGATGGGAGAGTGGGGAAGAAAATGAAGAGGAGGTGGGAAGGGAGCCCTAAAAGGTTTTGGTGCATGTGTAAGACGCTCTGTACAGCTCTTTAGATTCTGGCCATAGAATCAAAGCCTACTGCATGCTGGCTCCAGAAGTACTTTCACAGAAAAGTGGATAATTTTGGTAGCAAAAAAGTACCAACAAACAATGGCTGAAGTGCCAAAACAGTCTGTATTTTTGTGAATATAACACACATAATTTCTCCCTAGTAATCATGACAAACATTCTGTTTTGATGGTAAACTCCCCTATTCTGACATACTACCGCTAGATACAAAATTTGGTGTCAGTTTTAAACATTATTCCATCCATTCCACTGTCCAACAGTTTGCTGGAGTCACAATGTATTGCTTTCACAGTACTATATAAGCCTCTCTAACTTAAATATTTCTGGGAATACCTCGAACTCAGATCATCAACATGTTATGTGGAATTAAATCCCACTAATTTAACTGCAACTTCCTGCCATGTTATTTTTCCCCATTCTTTCTTGTTCAACAGACAGCTGCATTGCTCATGCCAAAATTTATAGCAGACTGTCAAGCCGGTCTATTTTTAATTCTCTCTTGCATACAGAGAACCTTTTGCATTTTTATTCACAAGACACTGCCTTTTTAATTGGAGTTGAGAACAGAACCACTCTTTCATATTCAAATGGAGTTTTATTTAACCTCTAGGTTCTTCTGAATCAGTTCTTGCTGTCTAACTTGCCTAATTCAGCAAAGCTATGGCAAGCAGGGTATGGGTCATGGGCGTTGCTTTAGAAAGGCACACCTCAGTATGTGCCCTTGATCTTTTTTTGAGCTGTGCCCCAGATCTTTTGAGCTGCCCAAATGACATCATCTGCCGTAATAAAAGCTTGCCTCTTCCCTCTGCTCAGTAGCCTTCCAGTGTCTAGGACCCTTAGCACAGCAATAGGGGCTATAGAATGAAGGCTATAAGAGCATTGCCACCTTTCTTTCCAGTCTCTCATTGTTTGTTCTCTCCCTACCTTTCTACTCTTACATGCCTACTGCTGGGAGCTTGCTTACAAAGAAGGTTTGAAGAGGGAGGGGTGGGTAAGGGCAGGAAGATGTCCCTATGAATTACTGGTATTTCACGAAGCATCTGAATTTACTGCCCCAAACTGGAACTTTTGGCTTCTGCAGAAGCTCAGTGGCTTCAGCACAACAAAGGACGTAATTAGCCTCCACACAACTTATTTTCCCCATCCATCTTTAACTTATCCCACATAGCTGCAGGTGGCAAATTATACTAAAAAAAGGTTAGGACTATGTGATGCCATGTTCCAGGAAGTGCTGGGGAAGCTTGTGTGCAGAGTGCCTCATGGCACTACCAGCAGATCATGGGCTTTCAAATAGGTTTTACAGTTTAAAAAAAGCGAGAAAAAGTCCTCAGCCACCCCATTCATAAAATCAATTAAGGTATGTACAATCCTCCCACATCTTCCACCCACCTCCAAAATTCCACTGAAGTGACACTCCTCTGAAAGGACATACTTGGCTTGGGGAATTATCTCTTTCCCTGCTGCATTTCCAATTGCCATTCTCCTTTTCCTCCATCCTGGCCTTTCTTCCTTATCTTTATTCCATCCAGACCAAGACTTGGTGGTGGGTAAGAGAAGTTCTGAACTGTATTTGACTTTATATAAACAGACAAGAGGTTTTGTTTGTGTCCTCACCCAACTTTTTGAAAAAAGTGGATACACATAGTTGCAGAGGAAGGAATTTGGGGCTATTGTGTTTGTCAGTTGCCGTTATCCACCAATGGAATGATAAGATTTAATAAAAACAGGAGTTAATTTGGGAGAGGGGGATAAATACTGCTCACATACAATCCTAAGTATGTCTACTCAGAAGTAAGTCCCACTATATTCAATGGGCTTACTCCCAGGAAAGTATACATAGGATTCCAGCCCAAGTTACTTTTTTGGAAATGTTTGCAGCCTGATCCTCTGCATATTTACTCAGAAATAAGTCCTGACTTGTGAGCATGGTGCTGCAGGCTTAGTAAACTGTTCCCGCCATTTCTCTCTATTTACTTGACCACCCTTTCAGACCAATCATATGCATGTTTTGTCATTGAAAACAGACCCCTTGGTTGAATCCTGATGAAGTCTTGGCAAAAATTAAGTTATGGGGAGGAGGGGCCAATGAAAGCTTGTACATTGTTTCATCTTGAATGCCTCCAGTGTGGGAGAGCCCACTACCTCCCTAGGTAATTGGTTCCATTGTTGTATTGCTCTAACAGTCAGGAAGTTTTTCCTGATGTTCAGCTGGAATCTGGCTTCCTGTCACTTGAGCCCATTATTCCGTCTCTGGGATGATCAAGAAGAGATCCTGGCCTTCCTCTCTGTGACAGCCTTTCAAATACTTGAAGAGCGCTATCATATCTCCCCTCAGTCTTCTCTTCAAGGCTAAGTATTAAGTTATGTTTAAGTTATGGGGAGGAGGAGCCAATGAAAGCTTGTATATCGGAGGTAGAGCAGGAAATAGAGGAGGGTTGCAAAAAACAAAATGAAAACTCACTGGAGGGCAGAAGAATGAAGAGGGGTTGCTCTGTGGAGGGGAACATAATGTATGTGATCTGGCTGTCATTTTCTTGCAACAGGTGTGGTCAGTGTTTAATCTCTAAAACAGGAATGCTGAGGCTTTAATCTCTGTGGGACATATTCCATCACTATTACATATGTGGGAATGGGGAGGCTGTAATTGCTCAGTGGTGGCACTCTGGATATGCGTAGAGGCACTTTTTATTTCACTGTTATTTTTTCTAACGTTGCTGCAATATAAACAAATTCTAGTAATTCTAAATTTATATGCATCTACTATATACACTATACTACTATAGTCTACTATACTACTCTGATGTACTATATATATATATCTGGAGGTGACAGACATGACCTTGGGGGAGCTGGGGGTGGCGACGGCCGACAGGAAGCTCTGGCGTGGGCTGGTCCATGAAGTCACGAAGAGTCGGAAGTGACTGACCGAATAAACAACAAACTATACACACACACACACACATTTTTTTTACATGTGCTAATATGTTATATATACATATATAATATGTATATGGAAATTTGTGTCATAGAATCATAGAATGGTAGGGTTGGAAGGGGCCTATAAGACCATCGAGTCCAACTCCCTGCTCAACACAGGAATCTAAGTCAAAGTGTCATGGGCTTGTGCCCCAGATCTTTTAAGTACCTAGCACCACCTGTATGGATTGTTGAATTCTGGATTGTCATGTTGTGCAAACCCAGCTACGCTAACAAACCATGGTTTGTTAATCACAAACAACCCAGAAAGAGAATGCATGGTTTGTTGCTGGGTTGTGAACTTTGGGTTAAACCATGAGTTGTTGTTTAAGCCATGGGTTGTCGTTACATGTGAACCCAAAACCATAGATCGTTCACGAGTTGTTTCACCAGGCTACAGAGGCAATGGGCAAAAGTGGTAAAAAAAAAAAACCCAGCAGCTCTAATGCCAATACTATAACTCCAAAAAGGCATGTGGGATACAAGGAGGGAGTGGGTGAAGGAGGAGGGAAACAAACAACCCAGGTACTGAGAAAACAAACCATGATTTGTTCGACTGTCTGCCAGATAAGAGAGAGAAAAAAAGGGATGGGGCCACACCCTGATGTGACATCAGTGGACCAGACCATGCCCCCTGACATGACATTGTTGGATAGAACCATGCCCCAGTCAAAATAGTTCTGCATCTAAAGAACTATCTAAAGAACTGCTTAAGATCACAGAAGGCGTTTGTTTTCCTTGAATACTTGACCTTTTCTCCATGCCATATCCCTTTGAAACTTCCCTCCATTTGAAAAGCAGTCTGCCATAGAGCATTGGGGGGCTTGGCTGCTGTGTGAGGAAAGACAAGTCTAAAGGCCTTGGGCTCAATGAACTCCTTTCATGGTTGTTTAGGTCCCAGCCATAGCTTGGGGGCGGGACAACCCCCTTCCTGAAGATGCAATACAGCCTGGAAAAGAGTTTGCATTGTTCTCACTGCCCATTTTGTTTTCACACACCCCCACCACCATTTTAGTATATTTAGTTATTATTGCACTGAACTCCCTTTTGCTGAAGAGAGTGATTATCTAGCACATCTGAAATTACCTGGTTTTATGTGTAGGAGACAAAATTTAACTTTGCTATAATGAATAAAAAATGAGGTCAGTGGTTACTACAAGATATCTTGGAATAAATGGGGCTCTTGAGAATCCAGCACATGAGCCTAATTTTATTTCAGTAGTTCTGACTCAGGTAGGTGTGAGATGCACTGCCCCTTCTTTAATAAGAAGCAAGTTAATAACCTTATTCAAAGTGACCCTCTGCTCTTTTATTAATGGCTGTTGATTATATCCAGGGATATTACATGTCTTAACGGAATTGCAATTCCTCTCAAGTATAATACTTTGTTTAATAATAATCATAATTTAATATGGGAGTGGGTGATTCTAAAGTAAATAACAAGATATTGGCCCCATTTGCACATAACAACCCATGGGCTGTTTAAACCACAGATTGTTAGTGTCAGGTGCAAGCGCGCGAGCATGCTGCCCCCCACGCACTCGCTGCTTCTGCTTTGCTAAACAACCCAGAAACCTGGCAATAGTTTTAACCCAACAATAAGCTATGGATTCAAAGAGGAACACCCCATTCCTAGATCGTTAGCTGTGATGTCTGGACCAGGCCTGCAACAAGCTCGAGTGCCAGGTTCAGATGTCACAACTAAACAATCCAGGAATGGGGCGTTCCTGGGTTGTTTAGCAAAGCAGAAGTGGAGAGCGGGTGGGAAGCAGCATGCTTGCTCACTTGTCCTCACACAGCCCTGCCAATTAATGGGATGTTTAACCTATGAATTGAAGTTACGCACGAACAAGGTTATACAGAGATATCTAAATATAGATAGGTGTGCGCACGCGCATGTATGCATGTGTGAATGAAAGACAGAATATCATACACACACATACACACACACACCCCACACACACACACACACACTCAGACCCGTATTTTTAAGCTCTAAAAAAGTCAGACGCTCCATATAATGTTGGCATCAAAACAAGAGCATTTAAAAAACCTATCTCCTGTGCCTGCAAAATAGAAACAAGCCTAAGGAATGAAATAAATACTTTCACTGTGACCATTTCACCTTTCAGCAGAGACTGCTCTACAAAAAGGGCTGTGAAGAAGCCTATATCTAGCAGAATCCCTAGCAAGAAATACTGGAGCAGTAGAAGAACTTCACTGATGTGCATGGTTCAACAGAATTGCTGAGAAACCCCAGCATGTATGTTTCTTCCATTTATAGTGACTCAACAGACATTATATGAGCTAAGACTAGGGATGCTGCCCAAACTCACCATTAGGTGGTTTGCTGGTAGAATCTATTATGTTCTTAATTCTCATATGTATATCGAGCTTTAGAATTTTTGCTATTCAAACTGAGATTGATTAAGAGTGCCTGCACAGTCTGCATGACCAAAGCATCTCAACTGTACCATTCCTGCACTTGTCTTGATGCTGGTTAGTCTAACCCTTTACTTTCTGAGGGAACTGGAAAAGTCACATTTGCAGTGCTCATGCTCATAGAACGATGTCACTTAAACTTTTTGTTACTGTTTTCCAAACCAAGCAGTGTAAAAGTTTGTATTTGAAATCTGAAGAAACAGCCACATAGGTTAATATCCACCCCTTGTTCAACATTTCTTTTTCACTCATGGCTTAGTTTCCTTTCCATATCCAGCTAGTCATCCGAGATCATTTATCTCTAGTACTGGAAAGAGTATTTTTTCTTGTTAGGTAAGTAAATGTTTACTTTAGACCTAGGTGCTGCTGGGTGGCACTGTGAGGAGTACTGGAAATGGAATCTAAAGAGGAAGAGGAGCCCAGGGTGAGAGTGGTGCAGCCTGGATTGGCTGGAGGGCAAGAAGGAAATCTGACCTTCAGCAAAGGAAAGTGCCTCTTCCACAGCTCCTACTCACACTGCTTGAGCCACAGCCACTTGCACCACAACTGCTCCCATCAGCTCCATACCAATGTCATGATGCATAGCATGATGCGATACTACAGTTTACAAGAGGCACCCTTGCTGATGCAAATGTGCAACAGTTCATATACACACAACGAGACCTCGGAATAATGGAAAATTTTTGTCCCAGTTTGGACAGAGGAATTTATAACTTGATGAGCAAATTACAATTTCTGTTGGGGTAAATTCACTCATCACTACTTAAGATGTAAAAAAGAAATCTCAGGAAGGAGAGCAGAATGCTAACTTGTGGAAATTTTCACAACAGTATAAAATTCCATCTTTCCCCTCAGAAGTCCAAAGGTCATTTCATTTAGACATCAAGAGACTTTACTGCATAACCACAATAATACTGCAAATTGCATACTTCAGCTTCAAATGTAATACTCATTCCTTTCTTCCAACTTAAATGAAAGTCCATCTTCCATGTTTCTAACCCGTGGTTCAGCAGTGGTAAGCTGAAAAACTTAAGTCTCTGCTAAAAGCTCCCAACATTAGAGGAGACCCAAGTCCTAGTTGCGAGGACAAGTGTCTTTCCCTGTTCAAAGCTTAGTGTTCATCTTGCAACTGCAGTCGCTATCAATTCTACACAAGTCTTATTTTCAAGAATAAAATCCTCTATTATTTTGAAGTTAGTAGAGAAAAATATAATACAACCTATTATTCATGAGTTTGTTTAATCAAAAAAGATTAGATCAAACAAACATTAGCACGAACTGTGGCATTTGCATAACTTCCTGTTCATGGTAAATTTGCCAAATTTAACACTATGTAAATTGACATCCCAGTACAAACTGGCCCAGCAAGATGTGACTTCAAAGAGTAAAGTGAAGTAATTCCTCTCCCACTGGTCTGTGGATTTAATCCAAACATAGGGTACTAAGGCCTGATCACTGGGGGGTGGGGGTGGAGAGAGAATTTTGGGTAAATGCTGGATGCTTCATCAGATGATGCTTCTTTAATCCTGAGCCCAGGTTCACAATTATGTATAGAGGAAGGCAAAATGAAATTAAAGTGTGTGAATTAAAATTACAATGAGTGTAGAGTTTTCAGGTCTCATTATATGTAAAAGCTTTGTCTATTTGACCTGTAGCATATTTCTGCACTAATAAGGTGAAGAACTTTGAATGAAAGTGAAGTGATCAAAAATTTAAGCAGTCAAAAGCTTTTAAAGATTTTGGAATTAAAAACAGAGGTACAATCAGAAATTAACTGTTTTAATGTTTGGACTTGTTTGGACTGAATAACCAGTTTACTTTTTATTGAGCGACACTTCCGTTTTGAAACTATATGTTCAGTCAAGCTCAATAAACCAAGCAGTTTAAAGTGCTAACTGTTTCTAAATTAGATTGAAATATAAGGGGTGACATCTCAGGGTAACTGTGATTCTAGTTTTTTATATTCTATATTGGGAAAATTCAGAAGATGAAGTTAGGGCATAGACAAAAACCAATCTGAGTGAAATACAAGAAAAAATATCACAGCCAACAAAAATACTTATCATGCACATGCACCAAACACAACCCCAAGCTGTTTTGTAGCATTGAAACCTAACAGCACCAAACTCCTTTGAGTTCCAGGCTAACTGGTGACAACAAAATCAACATAATACATGTTTAAGTAGCTTGTGTACTTATAAAGCGTATAAAATGTGGAATAGGAGCTTCTAAGGAACTGTATTAGTTAGAGGGAGCTCCTATAAAAATACTTTAAGGTGCCACACTGAACTATCAATATGATCACTAAGGGCAGAATCCTAGGCATATTTAGAAAGAAAGAAAGAAAGAAAGAAAGAAAGAAAGAAAGAAAGAAAGAAAGGAAGGAAGTCCTACAACTCCCAGCATTCCCCAGCCGTCATTCTGACTGGGGCATTCTGGGAACTGTAGGACTTCTTCTGTCTAAAAATACACAGGATTGTGTCCTTAGTAATTAAACCTCATATTAACATACAAAAATTGTTTTAACACAAGAATAAGACATATAGTAATTTGTTTACCTCTCTGGAACTGGGAGCTTGGGGCAAAGCTTATCAGCCCTTGAATCTGTAGTGTATTCTGATGGCTTTAGTTCATAGCTACATAAAGTAGACCCTGTCCAAAGGAAAAACAAATCAAAATAAAGTACATTACTTGATGAGGAATTATACCTACTGACATTAGAAACATGAACTCTGATCATCACAGTCCTCTCAGTGAAACACGAGGCAAGTACAATACATCCATTGTCTAATGCTATATTTTAGTAAACGGAAATATTTCACTTCAGTCTTCAGAAACACTTTATACTATGGTTTGGGCCCAGTTCTATTCATTAGCAAAACAACAACTACTAGAAGGCGCTTGGAGGAGCCTCTGTATGGAGGGAACTCCTTGCAGCAGATTTCCATAATGCATTAAGTGGTTCACCACATGCACTGATCTGGTGGCATGGAAGTTCTTCACACAATGGGGACAATCCACCACACACACATCATGGCCACTGTATGGATCAGCCACCTTACAGAGCCTGTTACAAGCAACCTCCATAAAGTGATTGTAATGAGTACATGGGACATCATTTAGGCCAATGAGTGGGTAGGAAGAGAGTGCCTTTTTTTCAGTTTCATATGATTTAACAAGGACAGTGTGCTTCAGAAATCGCAGAACTCCTTGTATCACATATGCAACTCCTTACATATTCTGACAGTAAAGATAAATCGGTGAAATACCAACTTCTCAAAAATGCATACTGTATTCAATGGAATACTGATATTTTTACACATGTATTCTTTGTTTTGTTTTTCTCTTTCCTTTCCTTTTCTTTCCCTTTTCTTTTTCCTTTTTTCCATGATTTCTTTTGTTTTGTTAAAATCACAATAAAATTAATTTTAAAAAGATGCCCATTGTCAAGAACTGAATCACAGAATAGTAGGGTTGGAAGGGGCCTATAAGACCCCTATAATAAGAGTCCATCTTTCGTTATCTTAGCAGTCTGTGGGTTCCATTTTCCCAGACTAAAGAGGCCCATGAGTTATCTGGAGTGGCCTCAAGGTCAGACCAAGACCCAGTTAACTGGACTGAGTAATCTCAGCAGTGTTCCTGTGGGAACTCTTCCCCTCGTCCTTGGGGCCTGAGCAAAATGTCTTGGCCAGCCTGTGATTGGCTAATGGAGATCTTGAAGTTGCCAGGGATGGGAGCATAACATCCGGGGGGCTATAGCTGCTCTTTATCTTTGTTTTTGCCTTTGCTTTGGACTCCACATATGTCTGTTTGATGCTGATGTATTTGAAGATCTGTGCTTAGGTGTGTGTAGGCAGGTTTAGGTAAGCTTTGTTGTTTTTTCACCTTGAAGCATTGTTTCCAAATATACTCTGGTTCTTGTATGCCTTTTATTCCCTTTTCCCTTTCCCTTTGTAAATAAATGTATCACCTAACTTGGGGATTCTGTGTGATTCCTTCCAAGCGAGCCTTCGTACTAAGTCCAGAGCCTTCTGCTTGGTTATTGCTACAGGTCTAAGCTTTATAGAGTGCCAGCTTGGGCTCTTATTTCACAAGCCCTAGGAGTGTCCTGTAAGGTCTGAGAGTCCCCTGGCTCAGGATGAGGTGGACATAAGGGGTTGTGGCAACCTATTTCGCTGGGTTGGTGTTCATCCTGACCAACCTCTTGTCCCTGCCTACATTGCTGGGAGCTAGGGTAACTCCCTTCCTCCCTTCATACCTATAAATCCCTTCATCCAAGCCCTGTTCTCCTGAAGCAACTAATAATATTAGCCACTCTTGCAAAACCATCCCACCTCTGTGAAGAAGAGAAACAGGATCTAACATTACAGATCAAAGGATTTGATAATTCCATAATTATGAAACCTTCCATTCTACCAGCTGTGTTTAAGCCTCCCAGCTTGCAGAAATAAACGGGCATTGTTCTCCTAAATAATACCACCCACTGTGAACTAAAGCGAATCATTTAATCCTACAGCCTTGAAGTTGTACCAGTGGGTTATAAGTTATAAGCATTAATGTGAGAAATACATTTAACATTCATGCCACAGAGCTTGCAGCAGATCTTTTGTTAACACTGTACATCTTAACTGCTCTCCCTTTTGTCACCCAGAGTCACAAGGCCTACTATGCCTATCTAGAGGCAATTTCTGGTTGTAAGTAAAGTGAAGGCCCAGAAAAAAACTGGACCCCCCCAGACCATTTTTGTTTCCCCCCTCCCCAATTGGAAAAAATTAAACAGCTTTGGATTATGAAATATTTTCTTTTGGAATTTAAGACAAAGTATTTATATATTGTTATCCAGCTTTTACTTGCCCCAAAAATGATTTCTAAAAACAATGTAATATGAACACTTTTATAGAAAGACTAAAGATATAAAATGTCTGGAAATAATGAAGCCATGGGGAAATATATTTTTAATCCTCTCTGTAAGACTCCCAGCATGGTTAGTTCTTTCACTCTTAAGTAAAATTATTGATCTAAAGTATATTTTACTGATAGACATTTATGATCAGTTTCCCAACATGTGAGTGGAGTCACCATTGTGCATTCTTGACAGTAAATGTGCATTCTTTACAGCTTGGGTTTTGTTCTATAGGGTCCTGTGTTTCTGATACTTAGCAGTCATTTAATGTAGTTCTAATCTATTCAGACAATAATTACAAATTTACTGAGTTTACTTTTCAAAGTTTTAAAATATAGTGATAATTTTATGAGCAAATTAAGTCATACATAAAATAACATTAGGAACAGAAAGGCTGCTTTATGTTCCTAAAGCAGCCCTCTCCAACCGGGTGCTCTCCAGATGTTTTGGACTACAGCACCCAGCATTCCTGACCACTGGCCATGTGACCCAAGGCTGAAGGGAGCTGAAGTCCAAAATATCTGGAGGGCATCAGGCTGGGGAAGGCTGTCTTAAAGCAACAAAGTGGCTTTAGATCTGTAAAGAGCACTAAAACAATAAGTATTGCTTATTTTTCAATTTATCCAAAGTTTCCAGGTTTTTTTCCAGGGGAAACCTCCCGGAAAACCTCTGTTTTTTTCCCATGGCCTCAAAATTTCTGGAAATTTTACATCTTTAGTTGTTAGCCATTGAAAAAGCTTTACTGAGCTCCAAGACCTCTATGGAGAAGAAACTGGGATGGAACAATTTATTTGCATATTTAGAGCCTACTGTCTCCCCTGTTCTCAAACTTCCATGTTTGAACTGAAACATTTCAACGGTCCCTGCAGATACTTTAAAAACTTTCAATGGTCCCTCCAAACACTCTGAACTCGCCAACCACTACGTGCAATAGATTTCAAACTTCCTATGCCCTAGGAACCCTTTCTACATTTATTTGTCTGCATGCCTGACATAGAAACCTGCATGCCATATGTGATTCTGGGGCACATAGTGGGATGTGTTCTCAAGTCTGTCCTGTGTCATATTTACTAGGATTACATGAACCAAGAACACAGCCTATAACACCATTCTCCATAGAACTCTGCATTTGAGGGGAAGCATGGTAATGCGTTTGCCATTACTGATCTTCTCCTTAAAGAACCTTGATAAACTCCTAAGGAGCCCCAAGGTTTCTAGAAACATGGTATGGAAGCTACTAATCTAGGATAAATTGATACATAACATAGGGAAGTCACCAAATGTCATCTCTTCTCCATCATTCTTTCATGGTGAAGCTCTGATGGAATTGACCACATGGTCATATTTAAGTATCATCTGAAAAGATTTAGTTATTTATATATGACCACAACTGATTCCTTTGACTTCAGTGAAGGAAACCATTGTTACAGTTGGCAACTTAAACAGCTAGCTGATCCTTGACTCAAAAACTAACTTCACAATACAGGGCTTTAATATAGAGCAAAAAGAGAAAAAAGCTATGAAACAAAAGCAGCCAAAAGCTATAACCAGAATAGTGCAAAGAAATCTTTTTAGATTAGCCAAAGAACCTAAAACCTGATTATTGAGAAACAGAGAATCAGGGGGAAAAAATTCCAGAGATGATCAAAACTGACTGGACAATGGGGGGCAAATCTAGGCAAGCCTTATGGCAGCCTTCCCCAGCCCGGTACCATCCAGATGTTTTGAAGTAGCATCCCCAGTTGGGAAAGACTGGCTCATGGTCAATTAAGCTATCAAAAAAGCATTTCTAATGTGAACATTTCGATATAAAAAAGGAGATCTAATGCTTTCACTCCTTGACAATCCATCTGTACATTTGTAATTGATATTAAAATGTTCAAAAGCATTTTTGAGCAAGGAAGTGAGCAACTTTCTGATAGACGTCACTGATGCAAATACAGTCCATGAAGGAAGGGACTCACATTCCCAGCAGCCGAGTGCAAAACACATTGTTTCAAATTTCTTTGCCTCCCTGCAAATCTTTTTATATTGTCTATATAAATGTACATGACAATAGTGACAGATACAGACAATTCTAGGCTATTACGAAGGACGCTGCCAAGGACCCCGCACACAGTACAACCGAACCACGAAATATCAAACCAGAACATCTTATGTATCCATTACAGCTTCTCAAAATTAAATTTCTGTTGAAACAATAACTTTGGGCTACATGCCACCTGGCAGAAATCCAGAGGTTATAAGCAGCCATTTTTCCTTAGCACCTTTGACTACTCATCCTAGGCTACAATCCCATTCACAGTTACTTATAAGTAAATACTGCTGAAGTCAGTGAGACTTGCTGCATAACAAACATGCATAGAATTGGACTGATAATAACAAAAACCTCATTTCCAGTTACTGAAATTCACAATTTATATTTGATAAAAATGAAAGGGTTGTTCCCCTTTGCACACATGGGCCTATTTGATGCCATATTGAATCCAATATACATTTAAGTCTCTACCTCTGATTCAGAAGGCACTGTAATATTTTTTCTACATACAAATACTACTTACGTCACACAACTGTGGCATATGTTGCACTGGAACAACTCTAAAGCACCTTCTATAAATGTAACAGATGAAACCAGAGGCATGGGATATACAGGCATCTTACTTGAGACTGAGGTTGTTTCCAGACAAGGCTTTTATCCTGCAATTGCCCTGCCTCAAACACAGAATTTTATGGGGTCCAGATGTCATCATCTCCTTACATGCTTTCCCACTTCTTCCATCTTTCTTCTTACCAGAAAAAAATGTATGGAGGAGGAAAAGGCAGAAAAGCTGCACAATGCCTTTTGACTGGTAGAGTTAGAAGCCCTCTGTGTGGAAGCACACTGATACTCACAACTCCCATTGTGTTCTTAAAGCTTCACACTCTGATAACACACAAGGAAATCTTAAAGGCATCGCTGCAGCTAAATCCTAAAGGTAAAGATTCTACTTTTTTGTTTCAAAATCTCAGCTGGTGGGAAAAACTGCTGTAAAACTTAAATTGGATAACTTCAAGAGTGTCAACCCATAGCTCGATTTAACATAGCAATCATGTATGTCAAAGCAAGGGAAAATGTTTTAAACTTCTAAGAACCAAAATCAATTTTTTAGTAGCCAAGTAACTAGGGATTTTTATATTATAATATCAGTGGGTGGACAGAAGTCCCCCTTTCCCCACAAATTTTAATAAGACAAGAGATTATACCTTAAATGATTGGCTATAATTTTGGGTTGGAGGATGAGAGGCAACCCATGTTTTCTTTGCTAGCCTAGTCACTGTATTGAATAACTCCTGGGGTTTCAGCTGTAATTAAATGCATTCATCATAAAGGTTTTGCATTTTTTCCCATTTTTATTGTGAATTTTAACAAAACAAAACAAAAACATAACAAAAATAATAAATAATACAACATATTCTAAAATCCTCAGTTTCAAATATTACAGTATTCAAAAAATAAAAAAGGAAAAGAAAAAAATATGTTACACATAAACTTCAGTGAAAGCAGACCAAATATCCACATATAAGTCCATTTGCAAGTTACACTCTTTCAAATGTTGCTATTGTTGTTAAATCTTCGGTCCATTGCGTTATAGGCAGTGCTTTTATCCTTCCAGTACTGTAGTATCCGTCTTTTAGCAACCAAAAGGGCACAGAAAATCCTTTTACACTGACCATGTGTTACATTCCAAGAAGCAAGTAAGTAGTTTAAACGAACATTTGCATCATTAAATATTAAAGAGCTTTCCAATACAAAATTTATCCATACAATAACTTCCTCCCAAAACAAGGCAGCCACTGGGCATTTCCAAAACATAAGAATAAAAGAAGCATTGACTGCATTGCACCTCCAACAATTAGCTAAATTTGACAAGCCTTTACTAAAAAGACATTGTGGCATCCAATAGACCCAAAACAAGAGCTTTTGCTGAATAATGCATAACCGAAGATCCACTGAAATATCCAATACAGATGCCAAAACAGCGGACCATTAATTAAGCAAAATAGGACATTCCAATTCCCTGTTCCATTCCTGCTGTAAACCACTTGTTTCATATTTATTAATTGATAATAAATGTTTATAAACATGAATTGTAGGTCGATACATCTGATCAGCTTCAATAAGTATTTCCATTAGCGAAGCAGACTTTGAGGTAGTAAAAGCAGCAGGACCAAATCTAGATACCAATGAATGTTTCAATTGCAAGTACTGCCATTCTGCCGAAGCCGGCAGATCAAATTGATCTTGTGAAGTTGAAAGTACCAAAAACTCATCATCAACTCCCACTAATTGATCTAAAGTGAAGATCATCTTATCTGTCCAGGCCTGCCATAAAAACATTTTCTTGCCAATTCTTAAACCTGGATTTCCCCATAAAGTCAATTTAGCATGGGAAAATGGATCAAACTGTAATTGATGCGACATTATATATACCAGACTTCCCTAACTGCCAGAATTGTGGGAGGAGCTCTGTCTACTTTAATATGCCAAGAACTTAATGCCATCCATTTAAAGAGAGGCTCCAGAGAAAAAGATTCCAATACTGACCATGAAGGAAAATCTAATTTGAGTGGAAAAGACCAAAATGTAGTAGAGTTCAGCAAACAGGCCCAATGGTACATAGCTAGATCTGGAAAACCGAACCCACCTTCATTAATTGGAAGTTGCATCCTTTTTAAAGATATTCTTGTTGGAGAGGAACCCCAAAAGAATTTACAAAACAAAGCATTGCGTTTTTGGAAATATTTGCCAGGTATAAGTATAGGGATCTCATCATAAAGGTTTTGCATGATCCTTGGACTTCCAACCTTCCCCCTCCGCTTCTCTCCTTCCCTTGTGCATTGTGATTTGACTTTTCACCAAAACTGGTTTGCAGTTCTGATTTGCTGGCAAACTACATTTTGAGCAAACCATAGTTCATTCATTCTTATGTCAAACACACATTTGATACATATGAGGTCACCCACAGAATCACATATATAACACCAGTTTTAAAGGAAATGCACTGGCTGCCAATACGCTTCCGGTCGGGATTCAAGGTTTTGGTGATGACATTTAAAGCCCTAAGCAGCTTGGGACCTCAATATTTGTGGGAGCGCCTCTCCCTATATATGCCTGCCTGAGAACTGAGATCAGTTGGAGGGGCCCTCCTCTGCGTCCCACCAGTATGAGACATACACTATGGTGGGACATGGGAGAGGGCCTTCTCTGTTCTGACACCCTGGTTGTGGAATGCCCTCCCCTTGAAGGCCTGATTGGCACAGACATTGTTCTCGTTTCAGTGCCAAGTAAAAACTTTGCTTTTTACCAAAGCCTTTGAGGGCTAAATGCATTCCCTAGCACATTGCTTTAACTATTTCATTGTTTTAGATTTTAACTGGTATTAGCTTAATAGTTTAATATGTTTTTAGGTGTTTAAATTATCTATTGTTTTATACTGTTTAAATTGATTTTATCTGTACACCGCCCTGAGATCTTAAAGATATAGGGTGAGATAGAAAAGTTTTAATAAATTAAATAAAGTATACTTTTGATATTTGGAAGTGTTTTTATTAATAATATTTTATGCTTCCTCTCCTTTCCTTCTGAATATCAAGCTGCTTAGCTGATGTCTCTCCCATGTTACAGATATCCTATCCAGACTTATCACATCTAGGCTTTGTAATTACTCAGGGTCAATGTATACTTTGTTTCGCATGCTCATTATCAAATGCCAGCAAACAGTGGCAGGTAGCTAAGGTCAGGCAATGCATTTCTTGTTACCTCATGACCAACAATATGAATTCATTTAACAGTGTGTGATGGTTAAACCCAACATTACCTGGTATTAATTGCATTCTGGTCTACCTACTTAGCCAAGTAGATCCCTCAAATCAGTTGTGTGTCACATATTTTGCCATTTCAATGCAACCAGGACTTTAGAATTTTGAGCGAGATGCTCCAGAAATGGGCATTACATTCAAAAATATTCCTAGAATTAGCCATTTATTGAGTCGGGTATATAAGTGACCTTGGAGCATATGCAGACTCAGCAATTACCAGGATTAAGTCTTTTATTCAATCCCAAATTTATTTTTGAAATAACTTGGGAGGATTCCCATGCTACAAACGCAGACAAATATTTTTAGAGAGTTGTGGTTAGTGAACAGCATCACTCTTTGGAATACTGGAGATGGTATAAAGATATAAAGATATTTCAGCAATTTTCACATGGTCATTGTATGACACTGCTAAAGAGAACATTGCCTGAAGACTGATACTAACCCCACCTAGGCCTTTTTCACTTGTAACATTCTCCACACAGTAGAAAAGTGCTGAACAAGAACACAAGATGCCAAGATTTTACTGAGTAAAGGTTTCTCCTCAGAATGTAAGAGAGCCTTTACTTGTATTCAGTTATACTCCTCATGTGTAAGCCCTACACATGAGGAGGAGGAGTGGGAATTACTGTGCTAGCTCCGCCCCTTGCTGTTCTCGTTCCCCTTGGCACATGGAGGGCGACTGTCTGCTGAGCAGAGCCTCCTCTAACTGTGGAGGCTCCCCCCCCCCAAGATTTTAGGACCCTGAAAAATGGCCCTCTGCTTCAGACAGTTGTCCTACACATGCAGAAGGTGACAAGAACAGCAAGAGAAGGGGACGACGCTAGCATGCTCATCCCCACGCCCCCTCCTTCTATGTAGCACTTACACGCAAGAAGAACACCTGAATAGGGTTTCTATATTATCCTCCTTACCTTGGGAGGGAAAGTAACAAGTGAAGTGGTCTGTACTGCTCTAATTTGAATGTGGTGAATCCGTCACTTTCTTTCAATCTGCTTAAAAAAATAAATCTAGGATATCAAAACCACCTTGCTGCAGATGGTGGAACAAGATTCCCCCCCGCCCTAAATATCAACATTCTTAAGAACAAGACTCATTTTAACAGTCTGTAATTACTAATTAAACATAGGCACAGACACATGCAGCCAAAGTTACAACACTTAGACTGCTTTCACATGACATGACAACTCGCTATGGGCAGCAAGTTGCTGTGCTGTCCAAACCCAGCACGTTTTCCATGGGGTGGAAATAAGGTGGCTTATTTTTCATGAACAAGTCATGGTGAGAACCCATAGCTTGTTGTAGGGTTGTTCGTGCCCATGGTGGGTGGCCATGTCATGTGAACCCAGGAGAGTGATTTCATCATGGGCTGCTGGGATTGGCTACAGAGGCTCTTCGGAACAGCGGCAAAAAAATCTGAGGCGCTCTTCATGATCTCGCCACTGCCCACTGCAGCCTCCCTCACCAGTGACTGTCCTTCCACAGATGCCCAAATGGCACTTTGGAACAACCGTCACTCATTCGCCACTTTTTTTCCAGTGGCTCAAAGCTGCATAGATGGGATTGTACTCTTGGGGGGCGGGGGGCAGCATTTCACAGGTGCACAAATGCGCTTTTACGGGTGTCCCATATGTGAAGTCTTGCCTGGTCAATTTTCTTTTTATGTTTCAGTTGTCAAAGGGAGCAGCGAATCATACCACACAAGGAAACTGATAAGATGAGGCTGCATATAGCCTGATTTGCACACAGCTGCGAAGGACAGGGGCGAGAAGTAATAGCAAGACCCAGTAGCACAATTCAGAAGCACCAAAAATGGGGGGGAAAGGCGAACGGGGTAAATGTACCAAAAGGGGGCAGGAGATGACAATATCTCCTTCTTGGCCATGTGATCCTCTCTCTTAAGTATTGAACTGACACTTCTCACTTCTCATTTTAAAAAACCTAAATAAATTAAGAGCACAAGTAATAAAATAAATTCTGAATAATAGGTGACTGGATAATTTTTGGTGACATTATTTTGCAATGTCACAAGTTGAGTTATTAACTGAAGCTCAAAAAATGTATATCCAACTTGTTTTTATTTAATGTTGGAGCACAGACACCGATTCAGTTCTGATACAATACCAAATCATGTTTTAGAAATTTAGTGTAATGTGTACAGGCTAGCTGAAGTCTTGAGCTTGAGTGTTCTTCCCTCATGTGCTATGATTTCAGAACTTACTTCGTGGTTCTCAGCAAAGCAGTTTGTTGTTTTCCTGAATTGGAAAAAAACGGTTCATTCAAATCCTGCTTTGTGATCCTGGATTGTGGGCAAACTATGATTTTCGGAGAACCACGGAGTGCACACATCTTGGCACATGAGGGGAGGAAGAAATACATGAACCCACTGCCACATTGGGTCAGTTTACATGTAATACTAAACCATGGTTTGGTGTTGTGTGAATATGCCCTGTGCTAACGTACTCCCTCCTCCCCCTTCCTACTAGTCCTCCATCACTTCCAATTTAACAACCAACCAAGTTTGCCATTAAAACCAAAATGGGCAACATATGGCTTGCATTAGTCATCATTTGCCCACAAACCAGGACAAATACAGTTCAAACCATAGTTTGGAGTCCTAGTTTGTGGGTAAACAGTGGTTTGCACAAAACATAGTTTGCCTACTTTGAATGTGACAGCAACTATGGCTTGCTACTAGATTTGAAGTGAGGGATGAAATCAGGGCATGCAAGAAGAGATAGGGCTCCTTCACAAAGTACAAAACCATAACATCTGAATTGACTCAGTATTTATCATACCTTTATATGAAGCAGAAAGCCTGGAAAAGTTCAATTACAGCACCCAAATATGTCTTTTGAGAAGACAGGCAAAAGGTTTCCGGATAACTGAATCAGATTCCAAAGTATTTTAATTATGAAAATTAACTAAGAAGTCTCCCCTCACAATATTATCCATCAAGAGTCTTCCATGGAAATTACTTTATTTAGTGTTTCAATCCAACCACTGGCTTGTCCGCATGTCCAGCATTTGCATCTATTTTCTGATATGCTTGCTTACTTCAAGCACAAGCAGCTTCCCCCCAAGGTCACACGAAGTGAAGAGAGATTAGAGTGTCTTTTCTGATAAAATCCAGTGCCTTGGTTTAGGATTAAAGTGTTCATGCCAATTTAAAATCCTGAGAGGGTTGGCACAGTAGAATAAAACTTCAGAGGCAAAAGAATTAAAGCTTTTACATTAGAAACAGACTAATTTACACTATCCAACTTTACTATTAGAGGGCTTTTTAGCAACTCTTCTTACTGTGTCACGCAGAGTTAAAAATATAGCATGCTAAATTATATAAATTACACATAATCTTTTGTAGTTACATAAAGGGGGCCAAACAGCCTCCATTTCTAACAGGTATGGTTGCATGCTGCTGACTTGGTCGTTTCCCGGCTTTTGTGTAGCTTTTCCCATTCTAAAAGATTGAAATACCTTTCCTAAGGCTTGGTTACTGTCAGTAATAGTTTTAAGCTAAAAGATGCTGACGTTGCTGATATCTTGGCCCTGTCCCTTTGGCCTTTGGCTCCGCCCACTACTGGAATGCTGCCCTCAAGAGACTCTCTGAAATTGAATTCGACCCTTGGACTGAAAGAGGTTCTGCACCCCTGTGTTACAGGTGCACATACAATAGCAACAGTTGCTTTCGCATACCAACGCACAGAAATATTAAAAGTGAAGAAAAACATTTTCTCCAAAAGGGATTCCAGTTCAGCAATGGTATGTATTAATACCCCCATTATCAACGGACATGTACAATAGCTACTTCTTGCACATAAATAAGAATAAAGCCATCAATTTAAATTCCTCTTTTTTTAAAAAAAAAGGAAATTGGAGAGATATCGACCATGTTTGCATCTAATGACAACTCATGGATTGTTTAACCCATGGGTTGTTGGGAGAGAGTTGCCTCCTGCCCCCTCGCTGCTTCCACTTCGTTTCCGCTTTTGTAAACAACCCAGTTATGCCCTGTTCCTGGCTTGTTTGTTATGATGTGCTAATCCAGACCTCTGTGTTGTAGAGGGGGAAACAACCCCGAGTTTTAACCCATGTTTTGTTGTTTGTCCCTGGGTTATTTACAAAAGTGGAAATGAAGCAGAAACGGTAAGCAGGTGGGAGGCAGCACACTCAACAAGACAGCACATCTGCTCCTGCATGGACCCGACTAACGATGGGTTGCTTAACCCATAGTTGGTTATGACATGCAAATCAGGTCACTGATATAAGCAGAGTTTCCAAATGTTTCCATGTTACTGCCTGCTCATTGTAATGACCTTTTATTTGAATAACTCTGGGACCTCTCTGCTCCAATATTCCATCAGACCCTTCAGGGTAGCAAAACCAAGCCTCCATAAATAGTACAGAGCAGCTAAAACAAACACTCACCTACACCACTTTCCTATTTTTGATCCTTATTAAAATATAAGTAAAATATGGCAGGGAAGGGAACTGTGCTGCAGTATGGAATAGCACCACATATGAAAGGGGGCACTGTTACAGCAACCACTCCACACACAAAAATTCCGAACTAGAATCTCTCAGGGTGAAACTGACTATATATTGTCACAGCCAATGTGTGTTCATGTTCAAGATAATGAGCATAAACTCCCCAGCAAATGCCCCTCCATAGCTGTTTTTACTTCAGCCAGATTTACTTTTGGTTTCAGAGTGTGGCAGAGAAAAATGATTTTAAAATGCTTGTGATGGCATTTGCAGGGGATAACTGGCAGGAAAAGTTAATTCGGCCTATTCTCCCCTGCAAATGCTCCCATTCTATATTAATATTACGACACAAGTTAGAAACCTCATGCTTGCCCCATAATATGCAATTCTGCCCTCAGCAGGATAGGGAAATCACAGCGGGCATACATTTCAAGGTGTTTCTATAACAGACAAAGGGACATGCAATGAAAGCCTTTGGAAAAAAGCTAATGATGTACTTGAAAAGAAACCATATAGCTGATATAAGTCATTAAATATTTACTGCATACATTCTTGCAAACAAATTGTGCATTTTAAACAGGTGCACTACAGTCCTGAAAGGCAACTAAGAAATGCATAAAATAAAATAAAAATAAAATAAATAAAATGGCAAATACATTTTCTGTCAATGTCTGTCAATCAATTTCAACTAACAATTCTATATCACATCTGTCCTTTTGACATCTGTTGTTACTAGAATATTAACACTGTTACCCTATTAAGGAAATTCTAATCAATTAATCTTATGAGTTTTAATTACTATAAATCAATGAAGTCTATACATATTTAGATATGAATAAAATAGTTAAGAGGGAAACATCATCTTTGTGCTTTGCTTTTTAAGATGATGCATATACATTAGAGTAGGAACCATCTTAGATAAAGCAATTCCTTCTGTATGAGGAAAGTAGGAAAATCTACTTTGGGGGGCAAGTACATGTACAATAAAATGTGTCTATATAGTTTGTATAATCTGCTGTCGGATTAATCAACAAATATTGCAGCTTTATGAACTTGAGCACGCTCCGGGAGAGAGCGGAGGACAGGAAGGTCTGGCGTGCTATGGTCCATGGGGTCACGAAAAGTAGGACACAACTTAACGACTGAACAACAACAAATTGCAGCTTTCTTTAATAAATACTGGGCAGAAAAAAATCGGATTGTACTTTGCCTTACCATTAGTATCTGCAAATTTCTGAACATCAGCCAGGGTTTTCAACTCGTTCTGTGGGCATGCTGACACACAGAGAGCAATGGATTTGATCTTCCGATGTACCAGATCTACATTGCATGGCTCCAAAAAGAACACATACCTTTAAGAAAACACATACCCAAAAAATTTAAATTAGACCAAGCACAGACTAAAATTAAGTTTCAGTCAATAAATATTCTATTACTAAAGAAATTCCTAAATCTCACTACAAACATCATGAGTTCCCCCCCCCTTCATTTACAAAAATGTGTGACCTTCTTCTCTCGAACGTGCACTTGCTAAACTTAACATAGAACTTAGGAGTGTGTGTTTTTAAAACTAAACTATTTTTGAAAATACACTTCAATTAAAATCAAGGTGGAGCCCCTTTGCAATGATGAATGTATGCTTGACTATCATATGAGTATCCTAAATACTCTACATTTAGTCTTAGGCAATCACCAGGAGGCAAAGACAGCAGATATGAAAACAAGAACTGCCTGCAAAGGACTGTGGTGCACCAAAGGATAAAGAACAGCAAGCAACTCACATCACATCTGCCCAAGCACACCATTACTTCTCATTTCTCATTGATAGTTTTCCTCCTGAGATACCAACTATTTTTTCCTGGTTACATTTGACTAAGAACAACATTCTTAAAGTGTATTTCAGGGTATACCATCAGGATATTTAAAAACTAAAACTGATATTTAGAAACAAAAATTGATATCTGTATGCACACAATGTTGGCCACAATATTTCTTAAATGCCTTTCATTTTAGTGAGAATGGACTCGAGTGTTGAGTCTACAGATTAATTTACAAAATACTGTAGAGAAGGCCTGTTCTATATCTTGTACAGAAAACTTACTTTAATCGATTGTTCACAATTACAGATTGATCTCTAGCAAATTAATGTGGTACAATTCATACAGCTTCAGCATTTCCATTATAAAATGCACCTTACAGTAACAACATAAGCACTACGCCCTTACTCCACAATGAAACCTGCAAAATGATCATTACCACCCTACTCTCACACTAAAATACCAAGCAAAAGTTGCTTAGTAAGACTGTATTAGTAGCTTTCAAGCAAAACAAAGTTCTCAATGTGTTTTGATGGATAAAGATGATTGAGAACAGCTTTTCATTTAAAACAATTTTCCACACCAGTGGTCTGTAATTCAGTAGATTTTTTAAAAGATACATTCACAGGTAACTGATTTTGTTCACAGTAACTTAAAATACCTTATCTTACTGGACTTTGTAATTTCCCTTATTTTACAAGTTTTGGAAAATCCGCAGTATCCCCTGTAAATTGGAATTCTGGATGTGATTTCATTTGGACCTCTAAAACGTTACATGCAATTTCTGCTAGAGAATAAATTTGCATAGATATGAGCTCACACAAAAAGGCAGGAAATTGTACTTTCTGAGCAAAAACTATGCAGGTTAAAGTAAAGACAAAATCATATGGATGTACAAAAAAAATTAAACATAATGAAGTGAGCTCAACAGCATTCCCAGTACTTGTTAACTAGTATGTTAGTCGAAGATTCTGCTAGACTTATTTTACAAAAGGAATTACACATGGGTCAAAATTGACTTTATTTTTTTTGTGAACATCAATAAGAAAACCAGGGGATTGTACAAGGAACATGGGTTCATCATCCTAGCACAGGGGTGGCCATCGGGGGGGGGGGTCTGGGGGTCACTCCCCCCCCCCCGATTGCATTGCTGCCGCCACTGCCAACCAATTCGGCAGTGGAAAAACAAAAACAGTAGGTTGCCACCGAAATTCAGCAGCAAACCACTATGTAGCCATAGAAAGGCTAATTTTAGCTTGTTTTCAATTTTGAATTTTGGCGGCAACCCACCCGTTTTTAAAGGGTGGGGGCAGCAGGAGTGGCAGAAGAGGGCGGATGTGTTGTTCAATCCTGTCCTAAGAAAACTCTTAATTTCATGTCAAATGTAGTCCCTTAAAATAACATTTCAATCAGCCCAATAAAAATAGGGTTGTTTTTCACTCTTCATATGAGTTGTAATGAACGAGAACCAAGGTTCTCTCCCTCTCAGTGCAGGAAAAGTATGGGCACACAGAAGCCTAATGCTGCAGTTTTAAGTTCCATTGAAAATAAGGTCTCTTAACTGGCAAGCAATTGTTTAAAAAGTGTAAAAGCTTTCATTAAGTATAAGCTTAATGAAAGCTTCTACAGGGTATAAAGATAGAAAGGTTTTTCCTGATGTGCAGTCAGTGCTTTGTGTACTCTTCAATGGACTTCAGGTTTCAGGGAAATTAGCGTTACATTATCCACTGCTTCAAAAATAAGAAATATGCAGATTAGTACACAACATGTGCAATACTTGCTACCTTTGCTTATTACAAGAGTAATAAGTTTCATTATCACCCAAACCAATGTTTTACAAAAGAAGTGAGGACTTTTGGACTTCAAACATAAGCAACAGAAATTCTCAAGTTTTATCTTTACTTTTCTGCTTCCTAAGAGTACTGTGAATACTACTGATGCAAAGGCAGTCATTAGTGACTATCCATAGTTTAGCTCCTCTTACCAAGTTGATATGCAAAATACTACTGGCTTTCGCATTCTCTGTATTAAAGACTAAGTCACTTTCAGCCCATATCCCAAGGTTTGCAGTAATAAAATGTCCTCATTACTGCTTGAGTGTTTACAACTCTTACCATTCCTTTTCCAAACATCACCATCAGCCTTAAGACAGGCTACTGTTGGTGCAGGCTCTGTCGATGCAGACAGTGTATATTCAACCATAGAAGTTCTGTACTACAACAGCAGCAGAAAAAGCATAAAGAACATTTGCTTTTTGTAATATCTTGCCTGATGAAGAGATCTGGAGATCTCAACAGTTTGCATATTTTTTTTGACCTTTCAGATGGCCTAATAAAGGTATTACACTAATATGGATTTTGGATATTTTCACCTCTACTAATCTTAGTATTTAAATACTCAGACCATCTGTGCCATTAGTGTTACGTGAGGTTTACAACTCACTTGAGAGAATTTACAGCAGTTACTTATGCAGTATTAAGAGCACTAAGGTTCAAAGGTAGTTAATTATTCAAATTCTGAGATTATTTCCTTTATTATTGTGGTATCTGTACCACAAAATTCATTCTCCCCATCCCACTCACCCACTCAACAGCCTGCAAATTTCCTTTCACCTATACACACAGTATTTATTCTGGTGCAATTTATCTGTGGAGATGTGTATCTCTGTGGCAGGAATGCATTGTGATTAAAAAATAAATAAAGGCAGTGCTAAATAGGACTTCGAGAAAGATGATTCTTTCTCTCCTGACTAGTACCACTGTCAAGCTACTGAGAAAGCACATCTTCTGCACACACAAGTTAAGAATCTAAAACTTTTCCACATTAAAGACCTAAGGGAATTCACCATTTATAAGCACAGCAAGCTGCTGCAGTACCCAAGCCAGTCTTCAATCAGTACATCCCACCTAGGTTTTCCAATTTGATTGATTTCCTGTCATTCCAGACATCTGTACACTGGCAAATGAGCATGATACACCAAGCAGTATGCTCAATAATAGCCTAATTGCAATCTTTCCAAGGTAAGTATGTTTGTTACTATAGGACTTCAAGGCTGTGTGTGTGTGTGTGTGTATATACGTGTGTATGTGTGTGAAAGAGAGGGTGGGGGAACAATCTATATATAATTTATTGACCATACTTCTACCCTGCCTCTTAACTAAAAAGATTCACAAGGTAGCTTACAACGTATAAAATAATACCATCAGCCATTAAAACGACAATAAATACAGTAATAAGCAGTGAAAGTCAAATAAAAATCAGATAAATCCTAGTGTCACACTGTATTAAAGAAGCAAAAACAGTGCAGTGCCTTAAGTTCTTTCAAACCAAAAAAAAAAAAAAAAGCATAAAAGAGGGTGCCTGACAGAGACATAGGAAGGGTGTTCCATATGTGAGACACCATGACTGAGAAGGACCTGTTCCTTGTTACCACCCACCTCACTGCAGAAAGAGGGGATCTGTGAGGAGGGGCCTTGATGAAGCTTTTAAAGATGAGAGCCAGTGTAGTGTAGTGGCGAGAGTGACGGACTGGGAGCCGGGAGATCCGGGTTCTAGTCCCCACTCAGCCATGGAAGCTCACTGGGTGACTCTGGGCCAGTCACAGACTCTCAGCCCAACCCACCTCACACGGTTGTTGTTGTGAGGATACAACGGTGAGGAGGAGGAGAATGTAAGCCGCCTTGAGTTCCTTGCGAGAGGGAGAAAGGCGGGGTATAAATGCAATAAATAAAATAAATAAAATATAATAAATAAAGGCCACACGGGTGATCCTCCAAGTACCTAGTTCCTAAGCCTCTGACATCATTGTTTCAGGGGGAAGAAATGTAAAAATATTTCTCGCCACCTGAAAAACTTTTGCCAGATGGTTTTGTGCAACAGACACAATAGTGACAGAAAAGTAGTTACACTTTGCTATCACTGGCACCATGAAGCAGTCTTGAAGATGACCTACAGCCCAAGACTGACTGTGCACATTTCGAGTCTTACACTTCAGCTCTAGCTGCTCTCAGCTCCTGTGAAAAACAAAGAGGCAAGTGAGCTCTATGCAGGGAAGAGTTCTCTTAGGAGTGATTGTGTCACATCTGCATCTCTCTTGCTATTTAAGAATGTATTAAATACTCCTCTTTGAAGTAACTGCTTTATTCTGTAGGATCAGAAGTATCAGGAAAGAAGGAGAATACTGGCATAATCATGGGATCATTGGCTAATGAGTGAAACTGAAGGTGCCCCAACGATCTTGGTGGTAGAGAGCTGAACTCTGTTGAAATACATGAGCAGCTGTCAACATATCATGCACAGTTCTTTGGATTGTTAAAATTAGGGCAAGCTTCCCCAACCTAGTGTCCTCCAGATGTGCTGGGCTACAACTTGTTCGGCAGCAACCTGCCTTCTAAAACAGGGGTTGGTCAACATAATATCTAGCTCCTTCCTCAAAAACTATGAATTCTCTGAACAGGGATAATGCAACATCTACCTTCTGCAAAGAACACACTGTTAGCACCCTCATCTTAAATAACAATATCCCCTCCCCACTACCAAATGAAAAACAAGTTGGTTCAGCTTTCCCGCAATACAAGCTTTAATGATGCTCTTAATTTTCATAAAAGTGTCTCAAACAGCCGATACTTTAAATTCTTGATCCCTGCAATTTATAAAAAGCCCACTTAGAGTAACTACTGGCTTTTGCAACACCTGTTATCTACAACAGCCTTTCCAAACAGTTTAGAAGAGTATTCCAATGAAAGATTTCCAGCCAATAAATCCAAGCAATACTTAAGAAGTAATGGAGCAGTTCAAATGTTCAAAGTGCTCGATAAACATTCACTTAGTTATCCTTACAACAGCCCCATAAGGCAGGTCAGTATCGGGGTGGGTGGGGTGGAAGGAATCAGCATGACAGCTCTTACCTAAGACCACCTAATTATGGTTGAAGTGAGATTTGAAATGGGATCTTCCTGGCATGGTTCATCCTGCACAGTCTTAGTCATTATGCTATGCTGGTTCTCATGGAATCAGACTGCACACTGGTTTCACATATTGCAGATACAGACCCATGGCTACAATAAAGTAATGGGGAGCAGTGACTGTCCAAGGAACAGGGGCGTGTATTTATGTTTAAAGATGAAATCAGAAGCCTTCTCACAAACAGAACCTTTTTTATTATTTATCTTCAAGAAGTAAAAGATGCTTGCTGTGTTCTAAATTAAGTATGCAACATTCTACTCATCCAACTGTTTTATATCTACAGTCAAGTGGGAAGAGAGGCAAAAAACCTACCAAAAAAGCAGTGGCTTTTCCTGCCTGTAACTAGCTGCAAATCATGTTACCATCCCTTAAAAAACCCCTAAGTATTTTACATTTTGCCTAATATGGTTGGAAAAGATGACATTTAAAAAAGATTTTTAATAAACATTTGGATAAAAAAGAAAGAGGATATGAAATAGTTTTGTGTATGATGCGCAATCCTGTGCCAAAACCATCTGCTAAGTCAGCTGCTGAGCAGATGGAGAACTTTTTGTAGCCATCTCAAAAAAATGAAAAAAATATATATGCAAATTGTATTAATTGCTAGTACTATATTACAAACACGGTTTGTTAACCACAAACAAACCACAAAGAGAACCCATTGTTTGTTGTTGGGTTGTGAACTGTGAATTGTTCATGGTTAACAAATCATGGTTTGTTAGCGTGGCTGGGTTCACACAGCACAACAACTGCACAATTCAGCAGCAACTCATGATTCAACAACAACCCACACTCAAACCATAATCAACATGTACTCTGGCTTGTCACGTCATGTGAACCCAACCTTCTTTCAGCTTAACGCAATACATAGGGCTGTGACATTAAAATGTGATTCTAAGTTTCCTGAAGGAAGGACAGCATACAAATGAAACAAACATAATATGTACAACATTCATTAATCAGATTTTAATTTCATTCTTCTTCCAGTAAGCACAGGACAGCATACATGGTGTTATCTCGTTTAATGCTCGCAACAACCCTGAGAAGTAGAGACAGTGACTGGAATAAGGTGAGCTTCCTGACCGAGCATGGATTTGAATCCAGCTCTCCTTATCCCACTATTATACCCACTATACAACATTGGCTCTGTTCTCTTTATGTTGATATTACTCCACAAAGTTTAAATTCCAACATGATCAAATTGCACCTTTGATACCAGCACTTAGTATTTACAACTTACTATCCAATTGTGAAATCAAGAAAAATAGGGAGTACAGTTTGCACACCCACTCAAAATTCTCAGGTTCAGACTCTAAAATTGTCTCGTAGAGAACTCCCGAACAGCCCTTTAAGATTCTTTGAACCGAAAAAGCAAATCAGAGATTTGGCATGAATCTTTTTAAAGGGGAAATGTTACTAGGGAGCACTTGCTATTTTCTCTTTAAAATCCCCAACAACATTTTAAACTCAGGCAAACTTTATGGAGATACCTTATGTAATAAACTGAGAAAACTCCAAGTGCGCATATGGATTCATTGGGTTAGATTAGGAACATGGGAAGATGACTTACACTGAGTCAGACCATTGGTCTATCTAGCCCAGTATTGTGAAGACTGACTGGCAGTGGCTCTCCAGGGTTTCAGACAGAAGTTTTTCAAGCCCTACCCAGAAATGCCTGGACCTTCTGCATGGAAAGCATGTGCTCCATCATTGAACTACGGCCTCTCCCGCTCTAACACTGAGCTCTACCACTGAGCCATGGTACCACTCACAGAAGGTGCCTCTGCCTGAGATTTAGGGATCCCCGCTCCCCCCTGCTCCAGAGCTCACCCAATTTAGCAGGACCCCCTGACCCTCAGTGTAGCTTTTTTAGGGAGCTGGAGGGGCTGCCATGGGAAGGAGGGACAGGGAAGTTCACTTCTGCCGGCCCAGTTGCATGAGCCTAAATCTGGATCCAACTCTGCATGTACACCCCTGGATCTTGGTCCATGAAATCTATTTCAAGATCAGACACCCTTTTTCATTTAGCAAATTTCAAATTCGTAAACTCTTTTCTGCAACATTTCTTGCATATTACAATCTTAATATTGCTCTGCAGCTCTTAACAAATTCCATGTACACGCTGAATGCCCATTGCTGGATTTCATTTAACCAAGTTATTTTTGCAGGGGAGATCTGTGCTTCTTATCGACATTCTTTGCAATTTAAGTAATTAAGATAACATTAGCATTAGCATTTTATGGGCAGGGAGAACAGGTTTTTGTTATGTTTGTTTAACTAAAGATCTGCATTTAATATCAGCATGTCTTAGTTGATATGTTACAATAAAAGCGGACTTGCTGCTGACATGATCTTACAGTGACATAACCTGCAGCTGCCTTCAGGATAGCGAGAGCTGGTTTGATAGCTCTCTAGAAATTTGGAGTCACTGGGTCTACTAGGAACTGTTGAATGTCATAAATTTTATACCTATGGATCAAAAGGTTAGATACCTTAGAAAGCTTATTTGCGTGATTTTGTGATTATCATGGCATACATAATTCAGTAAGTAATTACTAGCATTCATTTTCTGAGACTGGTCCTCTGAACAGAAATTAAACAAGTTTTTATATACCATCTGAAGTCACTTATCTGTATCCCTGTCTGTGTTTGTGTACACCCTTTCATCAATAATTTTGATAACCTTCCTGCATGGCTGGCTTAGCACATATCACTTTCAACTTGTGAACTGCACACAGACAAAGAATCAGTGTTGCCATACTGTTACTACACTAAAATAAGTCAAAAACGGCTTTTATTCTATCACCACAGTTTATAGTGTCACAAAATGTAGTGCAAACAGAAATTTCACCAACTCACAAGGCAAACCTTATTTCTTCCCTTTAGTCTCACTGCTTCCCAAGGTAAAAAATTGATAACCACAGCTAGATGGGTTTGGTTTCCATGAGGTCTCCCTGTCTTGTTTGCTGAATCTTTTAATTTTAAACGTTTTGTGACCTGTTCACTGAATTTTGGTGAAAGAAGGCAAAGCCAAAAAACACAAATCTAAGAGATAATGAACTGGTAAAGTCCAATTTAATTAGTTCTAGGACATAGTCTGAAGGCACATGAGGCAGTCACCTTGCTGAAGCTAAGCAGGTCTGGGTCTGGTCAGTGCTTGGAGGGGAGACCAAATGGGAACCACATGCAGCCACCTTGAGTTCCACAATGGAAGAAAGGTGGGCTAGAAATGTAATAACAACATTTTAAAAATGTAACCCATCTTTATGATTTTGAGGATTTGCACCTTTTGGCCTTTACTTCCCTTTGTTACTGTTGTAATGATACCCTCTTGCTCTTTTCATTTCATTTTCCATGTCTGCAGTGTTATAGGACTAAAGGGAAAATATCAACGGCATGGTTCCCCTTTGACTTCAATCAAAAGTGGTTTAAATCCAATGTTGCTCTAGTGTAGAGGTCTGCAACCTTTGGGGGCTGTGGGCACATTTGGCAATTTGATAAACTGTCCTGGGCACACCACAAAATGGCTGCCATGAGAGACATTGTAAAGGACAAGTAACCTGCCCAAAAGACTGAGTACAAAGTAGAGAAGGGCTCTGAGCTCCAACACACTAATCAATTCCTTTGAACCCACAGTTTTCAGCACCAAGAGAAATCTATTTCACAGCAATCCCAGCTACCAGTAAGAAAATGTTTTGTTGTTTTTAACTGGGAGTAGTAGGGCCCATGAAAGGTGGCTGGGGGGTGCATTGGTGCCTCTGGGCACCATGTTCCCTAACGCTGCTCTAGTGGATGTCTGCTAGGATAACAGGACTTTCTTCCTCTCTACTCCTCGCTGCATCCCTCTGTCTTGCCCAAAAAATCTGCTCTGCAGGGTTTTCCAGCCTCTCCAGAGGAGATTTTGAGAGTGCATGGGGGGCTGTGGGGGAGGGGTAAATCCCCCCTCCTGGTTCCACTGACAGAACTGCTTCCATCAGCAGAACACCACAATTGGATTTAACCTACTGACTCCAAGTGGCTAATGGTATTTTTCGCTGTTCCTTTATATTATTTCGAGGTTTAATTTTCAATAGGTTGTCCCTCATATTTGCATTCTTATATTTTGGATACTCAAGACTCCTTTAAACTTTCTAGAAATGCATAAAGTTTGACATTGCAACACATGGGACTGGAATTATATTCTGAAGAGCATATTAATGCCAAAGCATCTAAGGGCTTATCTACAATATCAAACTGGTTTAATGGCCATTTCCTATACCCAATGAACTGTAATTGTGAGAGAAACAGAGCATTCCCAGAACCTTCACAAAGAACAATTCCTATGATTCTTTAGGGAAGCCTGAGCTAAATTTGTATAACACTAATGGCCAATCATGGCACGCGGCGGCATCTTGTAAGTAGCACAAGCGACCCTGGAAAGGTACCAAGCACTCAGCTTATTTGTTAAACAATCAACTTCTATCCAAACACACAAAAGCAACAAAGAAAGTAACTTTAAACTTCAGAGTACATGTTTAATCACACATTTAAGTTTGCACAAGTAGCTAGACACAGGGATTATTCAGGAGAGATTGATCACTTGACATAAAATTGTAGTGTTCAAACCTACAGTAAGACATCCCCTATTATTTTCCTTAAACCTGTAATACACAGCCAAAAATGAAAGCATTCTATATTCCATCAGTTATTGAAACAACAACAGTATATGGATCACAATACTCACTTCTTTTCTGAGAGGTCTAAGCCACTGTTGTCTATTCCCTCTACTTTTACATTCTTCTGTCCACAGATATTTCCGTAACTGTCATATCCTGAAACCAATCTTGCAGCTGCTCCAGTAGCTATTGAAAAGCCACAAATAAGACCCTGGGAAGAAATAAGACGAGAATGAAATCTTTCAATGACAAACTGTATTAAAATACAGTTATTTTTAACAATGTCCTCCTGATAGAAATGTATAATCCAGAGATGACTATGTTCCAATTTCATCCTCCTCTCTTTGAAATCCAGGAATTCTTTTTTAAAGGAAGAGCCCAGAATACCACAAAAGATATGAGGGAGACAAAAGATACAAGAAGCAACATCAAGCATAGTGCAATTACATACAGTCACGTACAAGTTGTGAAATTAAAACTGTTTCCTGAAGCAGAAGCAGAAGAAGAGAGTTTGATATACAAGAAATACATTGGTCTGAGTTGTCACAAACTTCCTAAGATAATAGGTTTGCAATCTGGCTAAGCTTTTGTATCCCGCTTGCATTTAGAGTATTGACACAGTGCAGGCTGCTGTACTTAATTTCAGTATGTGGGTTTACATTTATATTTTAATATGTACAGCACCTTGAGCACTTAAGGAAAAGCAGAAGTCTGAAAATAAACAAAGTGTAGTCAAATGAAGGGTTGAAAGGAATGAGAAAAAAACTGTTGGTGCAAGCATGTTTAAAAGTGTTGTTTAGATAATTGGGTCAGCATTCTACAGTAAAAAATGTGTTGGCAGAAATGTGTTGGCAGAAGATGAATCTTACCACAATTCCTGACACCCACATAAGATATACTGATCTCACAGACGTGCTGAAAGCAGTCACATTAGTAATTTAACTAGGCTGATTCACATAACATACACCCAAAACCCTATACCTTAAATGAAACTTCTCATAAGGTGTCAAAGGGTAATCCAATCCCTGGGAAAAAAAGCCTGTGCTGATAACTTTTTAGAGCTGTTCTTGTGTTACTTACCATGCCAATGCAAAAGAGAATGAACAGCAGCAGCCATGGAATATCTGTGCAGCTGCGATCCTCCAGAGGCTTCCACTCTCGCTTGGAGCTCTAGGAGGGGGACACATAGGGGCATGGGTAGAAAGGGAAGGATATGAAAAAGAGAATGGTTATGCAAGACTAGTCACAATAAGTCTGTTCTGCATACAAAACATGAAATATAGGCAATATTCGAGAGTATTGGGAATATAACTGGTTATTCTAGTGAAAGACTTCCTGTTGAATGGGTTCCAACTCTGCTAGGGTTCAGAAGCACCTGGAAATTAATTTCTGTCCTTTTAAGCACTGTCAAAAGTGGCAGTAAAATCACCAGTGCAAATGGTTCAACAATCAGAGGACAATTCAGACATGCATGAATATCACCTGATGGGGATAAAGAACAAACTGTGCAGCTACTAAATACTTTTATATCTGTTTTTATCACTTGATCACTCATCACTTGACCACCAACCAAATGCATGAACTGCCTTCAATGCATGAATTGCCCAGTTCATTTCAGGCAATAGGAAACCTGTGTGTTTGATCTGCAAAGGTTCTTTTGCACATGGTAGAATATGTATGTTCAAGAGGGCTTAGGGTTAATGACATCTATCCACAGGGAATGAGGTCAGGGACCAATAGGAAGCACTTTATGAGTAGAGGAACCCTAATGTAATTATTCTGACATAAAACATGAAGGGCGCAATCCTATCGAGACAGGCGGCCGCCTCCGAACTCAGAGGCGACCGCCTATCCAAATCAGGGTGGGAGAAGCACGGGGGGATCGTTCCCTCCGCGCTCCTCCTGCCCTGCTTTTTTGTCTAGACAGCCAATTGCAGCTGTCTAGCCGCGGGAGCACGGAGCGGGGAAGGAGGCTGCTGTACGACACATAGGATGTGTCGTACAGGCACTTCCGCCCTCCCCGCCCTGGAACGCCCCAGCCACACCCCTTTCTGGCTGCTCTGCACTCGTCTTGCAAATGTGGAGGAGTGGGCTGTTCCATGCTGCCTCAGAGGCAGTGCGGAATTCAGGGGAGGTCAGTTCCCAGAAAATGGCATATCCTATGGCTGTCTAGAGGCCACAGGATTGCTCCCTAAGCGTCAAATGTCATATTAATTTCAAATATGCGCACCATTTTTATGCATAACACTCTTACCTGAGGATTCATGAAAACTAAATGTACGTTAGAAGGTGGTGTAATCTTAACATCTGTAAAATGAGTGACTTTGGCAACCATCGCTGGGATGTTTCCTCACATGAGGTTTTTGTATGAGATAAATGCATTACACTCTCATACTCTTTGATGGAACTTCCAGTATTCAATCAATGTGCTTTTCAAAGTAACAGATTCATGGGAAGTTATTCATCTGGTCAAACCACTTCAACATGAACGTATAAAATGAGCCAAAGAAAAGAAGGCAGTGATGAAATACTGGCAGTCACATTTATATCCCTGGCTGGAGCAGAAAATAGGAAGTTGCCTGGTCAGTCAAGACATTAGTCATTTCAGCATTCCTCCATAGCTTCTGTACACAAACTAATCTTCTTTACAAGAAGGATAAACGAATAAGCTCTTCCTCAGTCTAAACTACAGGCAGATTATTACATCTTTTTTCCTGTGTTGTACCTAAACAGCTACTAAATAGAACAATTTTTCCATCCTTGAAGATGAGGACAGGGGTGGTTTTATTTATTTTATTTACTAATTCAACTTTTTAATTAATTTAATCCTAAATTAATTTAATTTTCCATTTTTACTATTTCAGTGAGTAGTGACACAGGAAGTCAAAGCTTAAAGAGCTGAGATTCAAGAGAAAGCAATGATTACTATTGCTGCAGATAAGGAAGGCATCCATTATTGATTCAGCACTGTTTAGATTTAAGATACGTTTCCTCAATAGCAAGATGAAATTGGGAAAAGATGGACAACATTAAAACTAGATTTTTTAAAACTTCTGGTCAAAAGGCAACATCTAAGAAATACCTTATTTAAAAACTACAAGTAAAATTTACAGAAACAAGCCTGTCATCCTCACCTATGCTTAAAGGGGAGGGAAGGAGCAGAATAGAAACTGTGGCAGATGCTGAATGAATGAATATTTAGAGTGCACGCAAGGCCATCTGAACTTGTCTGCACCTTTGGAAACAACCTGAAAGGAAGCAGTGAATTCCCAAAGCCATGTACCACACTTTCCAGCCTGGACAAAAGGAGTTTTATATTGCAGGACAGAGCAGAAAACTGAGTGAAATTCCCAGCCTTAGAAGAAAAAACGTTACTGCTCCATTGTAGGGTTCTGATATGACTGGCTGAAATTGTTCATACAATTTCAGCTAGAATTTCACCATTAAGAGTTTATTTACATTTATAGCCCACTGTGTTTGTAAGGCTCTGGGCAGGTAACACCACCTCCATTCACCCTCACGAGAGCCATGGAAGGCAAATCATTGTAACTATTTTACAGATGGAGAAACTGAATCTGAAAGTGACCACTCCAAAGGCAAAAAGCATGCACCATCTGACTTGTTTCCATTTTAAACTGTTCTGAAGTTTCAAATGTGGCTTTTTTTAATCTATGCTTCCTTTTAAGCAACTCACACACCAAAGCCCTGAATTGCTTTTTAAAAACATGCTTTGGGGGACATAAGGGGGAGGCACTTCTTTTGTTGTTGTTGTTCAGTCGTTAAGACGTGCCCGACTCTTCGTGACCCCATGGACCATAGCATGCCAGGCCTTCCTGTCCTCCACCCTCTCTCACACTCTTGAGTGTGCTCAAGTCCATATTCATTGCATCGGTGATGCTATCTAGCCATCTCATCCCCTGCCGTCCCCTTCTCCTTTTGCCTTCAATCTTTTCCCGCATCAGGGTCTTTTCCAGGGAGTTTTCTCTTTGCACTAGGTGGCCAAAATATTGGAGCTTCAGCTTCAGTATCTGTCCTTCCAATGAGCACTCAGGCTTGATTTCCTTTAGGATGGACTGATTTGACCTCCTTGCAGTCCAGGGGACTCGTAAGAGTCTTCTCCAGCACCACAGTTCGAAAGCATCGATTCTTCAGCGCTCAGCCTTCCTTATAGTCCAGCTCTCACAGCCATACATTACTACTGGGAAAACCATAGCTTTGATTATATGGACCTTTGTCGGCAAGGTGATGTCTCTGCTTCTTACTATGCTGTCTAGGTTTGCCATAGCTTTCCTCCCAAGGAGCAAGCGTCTTTTAATTTCATGGCTACAGTCACCGTCTGCGGTGATCTTGGAGCCCAAGAAAATAGAATCTGTCACTGCTTCCATTTCTTCCCCTTCTATATGCCAGGAAGTGATGCGGCCAGATGCCATGATCTTCAGGTTTTTTTATGTTGAGTTTCAAACCAGCTTTTGCACTCTCCACTTTCACCCTCAACAAGAGGCTCTTTAGATCCTCTTCGCGATGGGCATACTCACCATTTGCATCATCCCATCAGCTAGGTAAAAGCCACCTGGCAAACTGATGGCTGAGCTGGAATGTGAACTCAAGACCTCTTTCAATCAATCCCAAGCACTTTATCCTCTTCCCCATAGCGTATGTGTCTGTAGAGCTCCTAGCTACAGGCACCTTAAGAGACTTTCATTTTCATGACCACCTGTTTTCCATTATTCATGCACACACATACTAAAATCCTTAACTAAGATAATTAGAGGACCACATGGTAGATATGAGCTAAATGAAAATTATGTATGCAGATTGCAGTTGTAAAATGTCAAGAAGTGTTTTTTTTATTAAAATCTGACATTTCTTATCCAATATATTTTCTCAAGCCTTTTTCTATACCAGCAAAGCTTGCTTGTACAAGACCATCCAATCAGCAGGTGCTGACAGAATGGGGGCGAGGAAGGAAGAAAGCAAGTTACTTCTCCAATCATGGAGGTGGTTGACAGTGCCAGTCGACGTAGGCGAATTAATTTCTCTTTCTATGTTGCCCAACTAGCTTGTCTGTAAGACTCAGTAAAGATGCAAATCCTACTCCAACCAGAACAAGGTGAATTCTTAACATATGCATATCATGAAATACTTTGAACAAAACTGGCCTCATCATGAACTCCAGTAACAGCCTACGCCAAATTAACTTTAACTCGTTTTGCTCTACTGACCCTGGGCAATAACTCATAGCATTTTTCAAGGAGTTTGCAGTCTTCCAAAAGCATGATTTTTGAAAACAAAATGGCACTACATATTTTTATTGTTTCCCACTGTGGGAAAAGTGGTTTTATTTTTATTTTGCTTATCATTTCCCCTTCCAATTACCAACTCTGCCACTTCAAACTGCAAGGCAACCCATATTCCCATTACCCTTCTGTAACTAAGCCAAAATACATGTAATGGAAATAATTATATATTCTTCCCCTGTTTACCCCTGCTTCCATTCCTCCCTCCTTCCCCTGTTGTTTCCTTTTGTGTCTATTTTTAGATTGTAGCCCTTTGAGGAAGAGACCTGCCAAACCTGCTCTTCATAATCAGAATAATATAAAGGTTTTGATAACAGTTACTCCATCTCATATGTTACTGTGTGTTATAGTGTGTGCTGCAGACAATGTCATAAATTCTGAAAGGCTTCAGATGGCTTCTATAACATTCTACATGTTATAGAATGTAGTGTGTGCTGCAGACAATGTCATATATTCTAAAAGGCTTCAGATGGCCTGAAGGAGCCAAGCAGGTGTAAAATCTGTAGCATAGGAGAGAAGCAAAAGCCATGGTCATACGTCATACCCATGTGGGACAGGCCAGAGGACAGACCAAGAGGCAAGAAGCAGACAGATGACAATTCTGGTAGCGAGGAGGGGCAGCCTAGTGGTTTCCCTAAGCAAGAAGTCTCCAAAAGTGAAAGAATGCAAGCAGGCCTGGACCTAGCAGATGTGGAGTGGGCTTGGCTCTCCTTGACCACCTGACTCCAAAGCTCGGGAAGATTATGACCAACAGTGTACGTTGCCTAGCTTAAATGGCTGCAGTTCTCTTCACCTACCATGACTCAGTGGTACAGACAGTAGGAAACATGACCTGGCCCAAAGGGCTCTTGGTTTGAGCACCATGGCATCTCACACTGGGAATTATCCCATCTCACTTCGCTCCCTCTATTTCTGATGTTCAGGCACGAGTGCCATTACCTATGTAGCCTGAATGACACCACTGATACAAAAGAGCGAGGTGTCAACAGGCTCAGGGGAACCTCAAGGTTTGCAGAAGTACAAAAAAAGTTCTTTAAGGAAAAATCCCTAACAGAGGGGGAAAACTCCAAAGCAGCCTGATGAGGTCTGAGCATGCTCACTGGCAAAGGAATGCTCACCGGGGGGGGGGGGGAGAATAGGGGAATGGAATGGAGGACTGTGGAGGAGGGCATGGCTGACTGACTGGAACAATGAACAGTAGCACTCCACATGGTAACATTTTACTGTGGGTCCCATTTGCCCTTGCTAAAACTCTTGCTTTTATAAACCAAGAACTGTATAAGCATAATATAAGCACTATAGTTTTAGCATTTCCTAACAGATCTTCTGCACTATTACTTCTGTTGAGCATATATCACAGTACATTCTAATACTATTCTCGATGTCAGTGTCTGAAGCCACTGAGTTTTGTTAAGTCTTGCAACATTCCTATTGAAGGAAGTAGCAATAGAAAGCACAAAAAGCAGAGTTTGGAAATTCTCAATGCAACGCCTTCAAGGAAGAAAGGGATAGCGATAAAAAATGTATAGACTTTTCATTCTCTTGTGCATTCCACCTGCAAATGCAATCATGTAATAGGATTTTTAAAAGCCAATGGAAAAGATGAAAAGGGATTTGGGAGTCTAAGCGATCACTCACAGTTACTGTAAGTAATCTGCTTCATTTTGCTTGGTCCATACAGCTTGCTTTCAAATGGGAAAAGAATTAAAGGCGTGGTTTAACAGGTGGATAAAAGGTCACATGGATGAATTAAATACATACCCATGATCTTTACATAGATTTTCAATGTTGCATCACATTAAGCCTTGTCGCTCTGTGCACACGTGCGCACACACACAGGTATCTATGTGATTAAAGCTGTAGATAACACTGCTAATCCAAGCTATTTAACCATGTATTCCCCTTAGTCCCTAAGACATCAAGACGGCTGAAATGAAATCATGTATGCGATAAACATGCAAATACTTCCCAGCTTAAAATTATGGTTGTCCAAGCATCTTTAATATTTCATTTATGAGCAAAACATAGTTTTAATCCAAGTGTTATTATTACTCACTCTGCAGTCTGGCAGCAGCTCATTCTGCCCCATCGTTACTGAAGTACCATAAAACCTGCAGCTGACAAGCCTGGCCTGCAGCCCACAGTGATTTCAGCCTTTCTTCTCAGCATAAAGACAGGAATAAGCATTACAGTTTTCAATGGCAGTTGCCACAGTGCAACCATTTCCCATTAAAGTATGGTTATTATTTAGACAGGTGAAGAACTGTACAGTCCTGCCCACCTTCACAGCAATCAAGTGGTGCAGAGGCTGCTTTTATCCCCATTAAAAAAAAACACTTTACATTTTAGAAAACTTAATGCGAACATATCCAATAACTAATACAAATGCATATAATTGCAGCTTCTTCAATACATCATGTGGGTCAACGGAGCTCACAAAAGGGAGCTCCACTGACTGTCCCATTCCGGAAATGAGCATTTTGGCTCGTTTCTAGGGTTGCTTTAAGAAGCAACTAGCTTTCTGTTGCACCCCCGGTCAGTCCCGTGGTCACAACAGAATAAACAGAGGTGCAGCAGCAGTATTGGATGTTGCCCTTACATTGTAAGCCACTTTACAAACTTCAGTTTGTAGGCAGGATTAAATATTTAAAATAAAATATAAATGTATAGAACTGGAACTCTGTGTCTAGTAGACTTTATCTTATTTAAAGTCTCTCCAAGGAGTTCACATTTCAGTGCTAGGTGAGTGCTAAGTTCATATGCCAGCACATGCAGAAAAGACCATACCTATCACTTATCCACTCTTTTTAGTATTTTCCCTGTACTTTCCCATTTATTTCTGTTCAGGACTTCTTACTTGCAGACTTTGCAAGCCTGGAGGATCTATACATATCCAAACTCTTTTCTTTATTCCAGACACACTCTTATGAGCGATATACCCCACATTCTCCACTAGGTTTACAGTATGATTACTCTTTTTTGTTCTCAGCAAATGTACCAGAAGTGGGAGGGATGTTTATGTACAAAATAAATAGCAACACGGTTTTCAGCACAGATGCTTGCTCTCACAGTTATTTTGCACGCTTGAATATATAGCCCACAGAATGTCAATGTATTTTTAGTTTTCCTTTTAATTATTTTCCTCTGATAAACCTGGGGTTTAGGTCTAAAGGGCAACATACAGGGCAAAATCCTTTACACTGCAATCCTATGCATGTCTACTCGGAAGTAGTACTTCAATAGGATTTACTCCTAGGTAAGTGTGTATAGGACTGCAGTCTAAACCACTCCTTTTAAGCTGCCTATCCTCAGTTATAGAAGGCAGAACTGCAAAATCATTCCCATCGTATTAACAGACTAACAGAGAGATTACTGGAACTGTGTGGTAAGGAGCGGACATAGCAAACTGGATACCCATCATGGTAACTGAAGATGCTGGTGATGATTCTCCTCCCCCTCCCCTCATAGAAACAGAAATTGGCTGCCAAATATGTATGAAAAACAGAAGTGGGTGCAGAAACCAGAAGAACATGCAGGGCACAGGTAGGAAGGAAAACAGATAGTGTCAGGGTAAGAACAGAACATAAATAACCTTTACCATTAAGGTACATATTGAATAATGAGGGTTGCTAAACTATAAATGTGATACAATGAGTGTGGTAGAGTAGCTTTTGGGGAAATCATTTTCTGGGGGAAATACTTCGGATTTTTTTTTAAACAGGGAGCATATCTAAGCAAGAAGCTAACTACAAAGGGGCATTAAATCCCTTCTCCATTAATACACTGGCATACTGACCCTCCTCCCCTTGTGAAAGAGCTGGTCATGACTGAATGTTTCACTTACAATACAGCTGCTTAGGAGTTCACCACTTACTATGCAAGCAATTGGAATCATCCCCCAAACGATCAGCCTTTTTGTTTTTTTGGTAAAACAGGATGGATTGGTATGAAACCAAATGCAGTAGAATGGATGATTTCACAAGGCAAACTAAGACTTCTATATCTAGGCCTTCCAAAGTTCTGCTGTCCCATGGGCAACGTTACAGGAAAAAGACAGATTCAACTGACAGCCAACATTCCTTTGCACTCCCAAGCAATTTGACGAAACATGTTCCCATACAAAAAAAATAAGACTGATGCTTCAGAATGTAAAACATAAATGCACAAAAATGATAACTGTAGACGGAAAGCTGGACTCAAAACTGCCTGTAGCAACTCAGAATTCAAACTATACTACAGAAATGCAAAAATCTCAGTAGAAACGTTGGGGGTTGTAGCTGTACTGCTCCAAACACTGGTATACATATGGACTAAATTAAGGTGTTATAATAATCAGCGATCAAGTACAGTATTGCAAAATGCCCCCCAAATACTAACAGACCGAATACACCTATACTATTTGAGAATCAAACAAGAAAGTTTTGAATTTGCATAGCCACACTTCATATTCCAAAGTTTTCAAGAGAGATCTAGCCCCATAAAGATAATTTATTTAAAATAAAACTTCTGAACCTGACATTCTTCTAGGAAAAGACAGACATACTAAAGGCCTATTTAGACTAACAGGGTTTAAAGCAGTAAATGCTCCAGAAGCATACCACACAACCCACACACCACTCAGGGATGGAACATAGAGCTATTCTATTAGAACGGGAACTTGCAGAATGTCAGTGCAATTGACTCATGCATGCACAGATCTCTGAGACATGCTGTAAAGCAGTCTTCCTCAACCTGGAGCTGTGCAGATGAGTTTGACTACAACTCCCATCAACCAGGATAATGGGAGTTGCAGTCCAATGCACTTGGAGGGCACCAGGATGGCGAAGGCTGCTTTAAAATATCAAATGCATTCCAACAGGGATAGCCTTATTCTTTTGTTACTGAGAAGTTTAGAGTAGTCTGCAAGTGTTGTGCTAGGGGTTGGTAATCTAGCCTTCTTTCTGTAAACATTTATGGTAAACCATAGCGGTGTCATTTCTATGTAATTTCTTGATAGAGAGCGAATTTCCCCATTTTGTTGAAGTACAGTGCATGACCTACTGAATACGCACCAAAGGATCCCCTATATTTCTCAGTTTGTCAGGTACACGTAAACACATGCAATTTCATGTACAAAAACCAACAAGTATATTCAGTAACACTTTGGTGGGCAATGCAAATTATCCCAGGATGTTTATCTATCAATGTTGTTCCAAGAATAACCTTCAAGTGCTACTTTCAACTGTTCAGATCACTCCATTATTGTTGATCAAAGACTATTCATTCTTTACAAGTTTATGCTGAAATTAACCAGACAAGTATGGGCCTGAGGCACTTCCTCAGAAGAATAAGGAATCATTAGGTGACAAAACTGGAAATGTGTGTATGATTTATGTTATTATGCAATCCATATTATGAAAAAATGCCAAGCAAGCTCCAATACTTCAAATACCTCTGGAGAATACTGCATTAAATCCCACAAGTTTTGAATGCATCACTACCACAGAGCACTGCCCCTATTACTTTAAGAATCCCCTGCTCTCTAAGCTACTTTTGGAAATGCTTGGCATCATTTAAATGGAATTTTGAGGGTATGACCTTGCACTTAAAGAATATAATATTAATGGTGGTAATTAGATTGGGAAAATATGTTTACAATCCAGGCTGTTTAAAATTAATCTGTCACTGTCATGATCACCACGTGCTTTCATACACCATCCACCTGTCAGCCTCTCAACTGAGTCAATCACATTTTGTTCTCCCCAAATTAGAGCCCCCCAACTCCAGGTATGACAAATTATGACTGAGCATATCAGTTTGGAAGAAATCAGTACTTAACCCATCTTCAAAGTTCTGAAATGTATATTTTAGGTAATTTTAACATGATAAACCAACAATGACACCATCATTCCGCCCTCTGACTTTGAGGAATTGGAGGATGAGGTAGACAGAAATAAGCACAGTTCTACCAGTGTAAAAGGGTTGTATTCCAAAGACTTAAGCCAAACAGCATTAAGTTGATCTGTATGCATTCAGAATGGTCTCCTCCATATTCACAGTCTTTATTCAAAGATATCTTTTATATTTGCTACTGAGGAAGTAGCCACTAGATCCAACAAGAGCTCTGAGCAGAGACCAAATGCACACAAGAGGTCCTAAATGCACAGGCTTCCACTTTCATTTCAATAAGGGGGGTGGCGGATATGCATGTGCAGCTGGATTCTTTATTTAAATTAATGGTTTTCAAATTTCCTACTCCAGGGAACTTTTCCACATCTATTATTGGGAAACCCGAGGGTGCTGCAAAGAATGCTGGAGTGCATTCTAGGATGCACTCACTGTTGTCATGGGGAACCTATCGGATACAAAGGGCCTTGTCTTTGCCACCTGCAAAGTCTTCTGTAAAACATACCCCAAACTACACTGCATCTGCACACTGCAGGGGAGGAATGGCAATGGTGGACAAGCTGTCTACTAGAGACCTGTCTAGCATTGTGCATCTTCTTCTTGAAAAATCTCTGTTCAGCTTCTTCTTGAAAAATCTCTGTTCAGGGAACTCGAGATGCTTGAGCCAATAACTTGTTTAAATGAATGACTAAGCCTTTGTGTACACTATAGCTTCATGTGTGCCAGTGCTCCTAGATACAGAAGCAACAACTGGAATAAGCCAAGCATCTATTCTCTTTGCCCGTGGGGCGAGGGGGAGGGGGAGACACAGACAGAGGGGCCATTAGTTTCTTGAACTGGTTATTACAAGCTTAGATTCCATAGCTGGCCCATTTCCACAAGGGGGCTTGGATTTTCTCTCTATCAGAATTCTTCCCGATGTGCCTTGACTGAGCAGCAGTCAAATAGGCAAACTCCACCCATCTCTTCCCATAAGAAAAAGGACCAGGGATTCCTTGGCTACCTGGATCAACTCAACGGCCATACCAGCAAAGAAAAGGGGTGGCGAACCACACGTTTTGGTATGGCTACCAAAGCCAGCAAAAAACTGTGAACCACGCAGATATGACTGGGGTTCCTTTTAGAAATAGGTCCTAAGATCTCTTAAGAGATCTTAGGGACAGTAGGTACTGGGGAATATGAAATGTTCATGCTTGTTGAGGTTCTCCAAATTCCTCCTCAAAGCTCAATTCGTCTTGTTCTTGAACATGATCATCTTTTTTTCCCTAGTAGGGAAAAATGTGCATTTTTATTCAGGAAAATGTTCATTTTTAAAAAGGCAACTTTTTCCCCAATCAAAAAAATGTACATTTTCCCCATAGGCTACAACATGAAAATGCAAATTGGGGGGAGAAATGTACATTTGCACATTTTCAGAAATGGGTGACCAGCCAGATGGGCGATTAATAAATTTAATAAATAAATAAATCTCAGAAGTGCACACTTGCGCACTTGTGAACACAAAACACAAGTCTGGGAAACTGCAAAAAGTTCTTGAAAATTACATTCCTGCTCATGTTCACATTTGCGAACAGGACATGTTCAGATGACTTGTGAACAGGAACAAAAATTTTGTACAACTCTATTGGACAGACCAATAAATATGGTGGCGGTGTTCCAAAGATCTGTACATTTTTAATCTCAAGGTCAGGAGTGGGCAACTTGTGGCCCTCCAGATGTTTTGGCATACAACTCCCATCATTCCTTACCATTGACTATGCTTGCTAGGGCTGATGGGAGTTGGAGATCAAAACATCTAATGGGCCAGAAGTTGCCCACCCCTACTCTAGGTCATGGAAAACAGATGAGGATCCCAAGCTGTGACATAGCTCCAACAAAAGAACAATGAAAGACTTTAGGTATGTTAAATAGCTTATTTAACAGCAACATCCACAAACTGATGACATTTTAGTACTGCAGTAAGATGGGGAAAACTGCAATTACACCCTCACAGTAAACATTCAAACGAAATTCTTGACAAAACGATGGCCTCCTAATAATTTTCTGAAGCTGAATGAGTCACTTGCTCAGTCTCACCGTCTTACTGTTTTTAAGACTAAAATGTAAAGTCACAAAATCACCATAGACCTCATGACCTGTTCTATACCACAAAAGTAGTAATGAGCTTCCTTCAAATCCAGACTCTTTTCAAAGTAATCTCTTAATATAGTCCTTAAACTGATTTTGTCAATTGAAAAGAACTCTGAATAAAACCTGACAATTTTAGGAGTAGGCTGTGAACTTTTAATTCAGGGAACGTTTTGTTATTCTTGCTACCTGAAACTGTAGCATAAAGTGTGCCATGCATGGTGACAGTTCTAAGACATTACATGGAACAGTGATTGTAAAATAAGTTCCGTAGTTTTTGTATTTTCCATTTCAAGTAATTGCGTCCTTCAGGTTATGGCAACAGCCTTATAGTCCGTCACAATGGCTCAAGATATTATCTAGTCTTCAATAAATCACTGAGACTGCAATCCTACACACAAGTACCTGGGAGTAAGACCTATTGAATTCAATAGGACTTATTTCCAAGTAGACATGCATAGGATTGCGCTGTAAATCATGTTGTGAATGGACACAACCACCAAAACACAGCTGAAGGTAACAACATTCACAGAAGTTCATACTCTTCTTACCTTGAAGAATTATTCTAGAATAGCACTCAACGCAACTACAGAGCTCCGGCTTAAGGCCCAAATAATTCTCTACCTCTCTGTTAACCCGCTAATCTAGTTTGTTAAAATTTCTTAGTATTCCCACAGTAGTGACAATAATATTTGGGGGATAATGCTATATAATTCAGGTGGAGGTTGAAAGGAAAAGTGAATATAGAATTGCAGAATTCTGTTTAATATTTATTTAGTGGTAACCATGTTCTTTACAGAACAGAGAAATACCTCAGTTCCTGATCAAAAGGCTTACAATCTAAGACAGACATGACAAAGGTACACCGAAGAACAATTCTTGCTGTCATCACTGGATAGGGTAAACATAATTCTTCCACCTTTTCTGACATTCCTTTCAATCTTTGAAGACTGTCAACCTATTATCTCTTCTACTTGCAGTTAAAATACTTAGTTCCCAAATGTCTTCCTTTTCTCTTTGTTATCATTCTACTTCACTGGTAACGTCCAATGCATCAAAGTGTTTCCTAAGATATTTTTACTGCAACCTTCTTTTTTACCAATCACTTAGTCACCACTGGCAACTAGGAATTTTACTCAGGCAAGAAAGGCTTGTTGGTAAAGGCGAGTCCTGCCCTGCACCATGGGCAGAGCAAAGCTGTGACTATGGCAGAACCAAGCAGGGAAGGATTGGTGCTGTTGCAGCTCAAGCCTTGCAAAGAAAATCAACTAACGTGAACCTCTTCTGCCTCCTCCTTGCAGTCATCCCACATGACCAACACATTTCCCAGGCAAAAGAGGAATGTGTTGCCACCTCCAAGCAGCAGCCCCAGATTGTGGCTACAAAAACAGAGTTCTTTTGATTCTAATTCTGTACAGCATGGGTGTTGAACCTATGGCTCTCCAGATATTGTTGGACACACAGGGTAGTAGCCAAAGGGGAGCTATGCCCCCACCAATGCAGTTGGGCAGCCAGCCCCCTCACTGATTCTGTTCTGCAAGCAGGATCTCCTGCTTGTGCAACAGAGATTTAATGCTTCCTAAAGGACGCCCCGTTTCTGGATTGGGACACATTGGTGGAGCTCCTTTCTGTGTTTCTACTGGTTTCCAGTTGTTCCCGGAAGCCCTATATCTCTGTTGGGTATGTAGTGGACACCAGTTACAGAACACAATTGGCAGGGGCATAGCACCCCATTGGATACTGCCTACAGGAACCCACACCGCCAATAATATATAGTCCCTATATACTGTCATACAACATTTATTGTTTTACCCTCTTGTAGAGTGTGTGTGAAAGAGAATATGATGGGATAACAGTACAATCCTATGGATGAGGGCCAATAAACTGAAACTGAATCCTGGCAAAAAGGAAGCCCTGTGGGTGAGTGGTGCCCAGGTCTGGGAGATAGGCTCATTGCCTGTTCTTGATGGGGTCGCACTCCCTCTGAACGATCAGGTTTGTAGTCTGGGAGTACTCGATCTATCACTGTCGCTAGAGGCCCAAGTGGCTATGGCAGCTTAGAGTGCCTCTTCCTAGCTTTGGTTGATTTGCAGCTAAAGCCTCTCCTAGATAGGGAGACTTGGCCATAGTAGTACAGATGATAGTAACCTCAAGACTAGATTACTGCTATGTGCTCTATGTGGGGCTGCCCTTAAGGCTGGTCCAGAAGCTGGAGCTAGTGGAGAATGCAGCAGCTCGGTTGTTTCAGGAGCTGCCCCTTTTCAGCATACAACCCCTTTGCTGAGGAAACTGCAATGGCTGCCTGTTCACTATCAGGCCAAGTTTAAGGTTTTAGTATTAGTGTACAAAGTCCTAAACAACTTGGGACCAGGATACCTGAGAGAGCGCTGCCTTCCTTACCAAAAAGTCTGATCACTGAGATCATCAGAGGGCATGCTCCAAGTAGTTCCACACAGACCTATGGCCCAACTGGAGGCCATGCGGAGAACAGGCTTCAGTGTGGTGGCTCCCTTCCTATGGAACTCCCTGTCTCTGGAGGTCAGGCAGGTGCCAACACTGGGTTATTTTCAGTACCTCCTAAAAACAGCTCTTTCCAGGAAGCCTTCCTTGGTTAACCAGCCTCGGTGTTATTGGCATTGTTTTTTAGAAGATTGTTATCATCATCATCATCTCCTCCTCCTCCTCTATACCACCCACTGCCGAAGCTCTTTGGGCAGTTTACAACCATTCATAAAAAATATAACAGCATGACAGAATACAACAGTATGACAGAAACAGTCTTAAAAATGTTTTTAACACAAAATTTAAAACAGTATAAACAGCTAAAAACCATTTCAGTAAAATGATTTTTCATAACAGACCTGTTCAAGACAGCAGACATAAATGACCCATCATATGCCATTAAATTGCTGGGAGTAGAGGGCAGTCTTAACCTGGCGTCAAAAAGATGACAGTGTCACTGCCAGGCTGGTGCCATACCGGTTAGCAGTGAGGCAGCATGATAGCAGTAAGCGTTAATTATCGTTCATCTGCAACTTTCCCAGCATAGGATAACTGTGCTTGTTCAGAAGGAAAACAATTAGGACTTTCCCAGCACAAGAGACACCTGTTGTTGTTCAGTTGTTCAGTCGTGTCCGACTCTTCGTGACCCCATGGACCATAGCACGCCAGGCCTTCCTGTCCTATGGTCTCTCCCGAAGCGTGCTTAAGTCCATATTCATTGCATCAGTGATGCTATCTAGCCATCTCATCCTCTGCCATTCCCTTAGCATAAACATAGCCTCACTTCTCAGGCACATCCTAGGCCCTGATAAGATACTAGCCTTAGTTAGCATGGAATGTGCTGAGGCTGCGCTATCGACCTTGACTCATCTCACATGCTCAGAGGCCCACTAGCAAGGAAATTGCACTTATAATGAACCTAAAGAGAGCACTATGGATCTCTAGGCCCCTCTAAAACTACCGATGACTTGGTTACACTCCTGGGGCCATTACACTCCACCCCTAGATGATCAGAGGATGATACCAGTCTGCACGTCACAATCTCTTCTTACCCAGAGTGCCAGATCTTCTTTGCCCTGTTGTTTGATCACCAGGGGATTGATAACTACTTTACTGTATATTTTAAAATACAACAGCCATATGAGCAAGCACACAAAGCTATAAAACTACTTATGACAGTCACGGTTACTGCAACCACTTACTTCTACCCCACCCTGATTCCTTGAAACCAGTCCAAAATCAGTCTGAAGAGGGAGTCCTCTTCTAGGTGAAGTATTTTCTCACTTTGCCCATACAAAGCCTTCACACTGTGATTTATCACACTCTGCTTATCAGGAATGTAACCGCAGCATTTAGCACAAATACCGCCCGGGGCTGCTGTAATCATATGTAAAGCCAGGCAGTTCTGCAAAATAGCAGTTCTTATGTTTGTCAACTCTATTCAATGCCATGTCCACTGCTCTTCCAAAGATATTCACTTTGTACATTATGGTAGCCACCCCACCCCCAGGGAACAAACTCCAAGCATAATCAATCTCAATGAAGATGCCTCGTTGCCATCTCACCTTCCAGGCCCTGTAATTCCCTACTGCGGGGCTCTCTAAGGTATTAGAACCTCTCTAAGGTTCACAAACCTGTGGGGACCCCATAACAGTCCCAGGGAGCACCTCCTGGGGGCAACCACAGCTATGCTTTTTCTCTACAGACCTAATAACTACCATTAGGGGCAGCCCAGTTAACGCCAGGATGCTCTTTCTAATTTGTGCATACGCATCTTCCCAACACACTAATGGCCATGGTGGGGCATACACTCTTAATGGGGTAAGCCATCCTATCCCATCATGTAATTGCTCAAATCCTTCTCTGATTTATATGGATTTGTTTCCCTCTGAAGGCTCTGTCCCGGGTGGCACCGACATCAAACCATCAGGAACCACACTCAGTATCATTCGGAGTTGTAACTGAAATTAAAGACATTTGCAGGTAACAAGTAGTATTAAAAAAATTATAAAATGCACACAACAAACTTTCACTGAAATCTAACACCATGACTGGAAAACACTTCTTGCATGGTGAGGCATGATGGAGCAGATCTAGTAATCATACTGCTCCTCCAGGCTATATGGTTAGGGCCCAGCAAGATCAAGGGAAGGGCATACTCACACACACAAGGAGTTCTAGGCCACCGCTTTCACATCAACTCCACGCTGCATGAGTTCTGGCAGAGGGAAGTCCACATTTTATTTATTTATTATTTATTATTGCATTTATATCCCGCCTTTTTTCCTCTTGCAAGGAACCCAAGGCGGCTTACATTATCCTCCTCCTCTCTGTTGTATCCTCACAACAACAACCCTGTGAGGTAGGTTGGGCTGAGAGTCTGTGACTGGCCCAAAGTCACCTAGTGAGCTTCCATGGCCAAGTGGGGACTAGAACGCGGATCTCCCAGCTCCCAGTCCGTCACTCTCACCACTACACTACACTGGCTCTACACTGTCGTAGATCAAACCCAGCCTGCCATACACTGAGCTGACTACAAACATAGACACACAATCCACAGCAATGAGAGTTCAAGTCTATGAAAAGCCTCACAGTACTTTCTATGGCAAGTCTTTAATAGTTCAAAGTTCCAGTCAATGTGCAGAGTGCCTCTCAAAAGCCCAAACGATGATAGATCCAAACAGAGGAGGCTTCGGGCAATGAAGACGGGATGTTCCCAGCAAAGGCTCCCTGCCTCTGCATCAGTTCAAAAGGAGAAGGTGTGACCCTTCCAGATCCCCTGACAGACAAGGACTTTTAGTCATTCAGCAAGGCTTCTGTCTAAACAGACCAGCACTCCTCAGCTCTCTAGCAGTGACGCTTCAACCTGGGTGACTCTTCTGCAAATCTCACCCTCTGTCAGGTTCTCATAGACATCTTCTAGCCTCCCTGTCCGCCAAGGCTAGACCAGCGGCAGACAGAGAGTTGGGTGACTCCCCTGGCTCTGCTCTGAGATCACTGACAGATATAAGCTCACACAGACTCTGACATTCTAAAAACTGAATAGGCCCAAATTCTTCCAGGCTACTTCTAATCAAATCTTGACTATAACTTACAAGGCCTCACTCATTACTGAAGCTGGGCCTTGACATTATTTTCGCTCTCATACTGCCTCTTCACCCTAAACCTCCCCTTCCCTCACATTTTCTCAGTTTGGTTGCTCGGAGATTGGTGAGGGGAAGCAACTGTCTAACTAGGGAGCTTGCAAAGACATTGCCAGTGCTTCTGAGCTTTCAATGGGTCTAGCTGGAAATCTAAACCCAAGTTATTTCAAACACATTAGAAACAACAAAACTATCTCTTCTGCAAGGAGAAAAGGAGAGATCTACATTGGCTGTTCACATGGCTTTACACACTATAATCAGCTATGATCCCCTCCCCTTCGCAAAAGTAAACGTAGGGTTACAGGGCAATTTTGAACTGCATGGCTCTTACCAGCAAGGGAACAATTGAACTTTTCAATGCTTCTCAAATGAGGACTAAGGAAACTGAGGCTTGAGTGAGGGGAAAACTCTTGGGGCTATCCATCACTAGGTAGACTAGCCAGGGATTCACACCATGACCCCCCCCCTTCCTTTTCCTCCTTCACTCGGCACATAACTCTTCCGGTAGTGCCGAAACTCAAGACGCCACAGGGAGATGGGGGTCGCTTTATACTTGCATTCTTTACACAGCCATCAATCTTCTTTGGGAGGCAGCAGGGTGATTTACAGGGATTAAATGTAGAACTTCACAGTTGTTATTTTTGTAAATCCCGGGTTCGGTACAAGACACGATGAGGTAAAGGGCAACTGAATCTTTGCTTTGTCAGGGGCAACCAACGACTCAGGTCAGCTTTTTTCTGCTGGGGTCTCAAACAGAAACACAGTTTGCAGTTGTAACATCACTTACAGCGTCAGCCAGCCAGCTATGTAGGTCTCACTGTTTTTGGAGACAGCTACTACGATATCTTCTTTTTCTAAATCAGGTTGGGTCTCCCAGCTTACAGGGTTTATTGCAGCTTGCAGGAGCGTGGTAGTAGTGTTTTTGGCTTGGCTAGGAACATGCTGTCAGGTTTCTCGATCGCTTCAGCGCACACGCTTAGGCAGTCTGACACTGGACACCCAAATCAGTGAGATTTCTTTATTGCAGGGAATCCCACAGCAAAAGCTTAATGGCTACACTCTTCAGAAATCATATAGCTGATGGTCAGTAGCTACAGGCTCTATGAAACTCTGGAACAGTTCAAAGCTAAACACTGTTACTGTGACTGAAGTCTTCAGTGTGGTTGCTCCGTTTCATTCTGCCTTGGGACCGTCCCCTGGCACGCTTTCCGCTCTAAGAGGGATCTAGCCCATGCTCCGGGTGCTGATTCTTCACCTTTACTCCGTTCCTCGTCTTCACCTTCTGGGTCTTCATCTTCAGTTTCCACTTCTTAAGGATTTCATCCCAATCAGGCAATGTGATGATGTTGCATACTCTGGCAGTCTTTGGGCAATTCTTCTGATCTCGGCTACTTCTGCAGCCTCACGCTCCCACGCCTCATTGGAGGCCAAGCTGTCTTGCAACGTTTCTCTAATTAACATCCTCAGATCTTGTTCTTTCCCCAGCTAGTCCTTGAGCTTTTCAGCTTTCTCTCTCCATTCTGACTCCTTCTGCCCGACAGTTTGCAATGCTGTCAGCAAAAGCCATGCCAGAGTTCCTGCACTCTGCGCCTCCTTAGCTGACCACTTTTCCAGCTGCAGAGATTCGAACGCAGTTTCCAGAGCCACTGGCATACAGTCCTTCTTGACCTCTGGGCATGCTCCCGGTCTGCTCAGGACTGCTGATTGCTTTGCGACCAGACCCCACAGCTCCAACTGCGGACAGCCCGGGAACTGCATCCTCCTTCCCTTTGACTCTGAAAATATCAGTTCTCTTGGCAGCCTGCTCACTGAGCCAACTGTATGCCCTGGCCATGGGTTGCTAAGGTTTGGAGGTGCTGAGATAGTCATAAGCCAGATCCAGGTTTGCTTACAAGGAGACTTTAATGAGTACTTACAGCACACAGGCATACCCAATGGTTGGATCAGACAGCTTCTCTGAACACAGAGCCATGGGGTAACATGCGTTTTATACCATACATGTTAGCAGTGAGGCAGCATGACAGCAGCAAGCGTTAATTAGCGTTCATCTGCAACTTTCCCAGCATAAGATAACTGTGCTTGTTCAGAAGGAAAACAATTAGAACTTTCCCAGCATGAGAGACACCTGTAGCTTAGCATAAACGTAGCCTCACTTCTCAGGCACATCCTAGGCCCTGATAAGATACTAGCCTTTGTTAGCATGGAATGTGCTGAGGCCGCGCTATCGACCTTGACTCATCTCACATGCTCAGAGGCCCACTAGCAAGGAAATTGCACTTATAATGAACCTAAAGAGAGCACTATGGATCTCTAGGCCCCTCTAAAACTACCGATGACTTGGTTACACTCCTGGGGCCATTACAAGCTGGTAGAAGGCACTCCAAGCCACTAAGGCCACCTGAGCCTCAAGTGACAGAGATGGCTCCAGGAGATTCCCCAAGCTACAAACCTGCTCCTTCAAGGGAAGCGCAACCCTATCCGGAACAAGCTGAGCACCCTCGATCCAGTGAGAAAAACCACCCACTACCAGCATCTTCGTCTTGTCTAAATGGAGCTTCAGTCTATTAGCACTCATCCAGTCCATTGTCACAGCCAGGCACTGATTTAGCACATCCATAGCCTCACCTGGTGAGGATGAAAAGGAGAAAGAGAGCTAAATGTCATCAGCATACTGATGACAGCGCACTCCAAAACTCCGGATGACCCGACTCAGTGGTTTCATGTAGATGTTAAATAGCATAGGAGACAAAACCAACCCTGGAGGAGCCCCATGCTGGAGAATCCACAGGGCTGAGCAATATTCCCCAAGCACCACCTTCTTGAGCCAGCCATCCAAGCAGGGGCAGAACCACTGCAATGCAGTACCCCAACTCCCCGCTCAGACAGTTGCCCCAGGATACTATAGTCGATGGTATCAAAAGCTGCCAAAAGATCAAGGTATATCAACAGGATGTCAGGAGCGCCCTAGCTGCCTCTTGCAGTCCCCTCCAATAGCCAACTCAGGACACAGATGATGAGGATTCTTTCCAAGGCTTTATTCCTTTATTACTTAATGACTCTTACAGATACTAATCACTAGTGACTAAGCAAGGAACTGCTCTGGGGATAGATAGCAGAGTAGCCTAAGCTCCAGGTAAGGCAGTTGGTCCCCGTTTGAAGGAGGACCCCGGGAAGACTCTGAACTTATGGGCTGTGGAGAGATCCTCCCTCTTACCCTTGGGTCCTTGGGATGTGACCCCTGTTTTAGCGCCAAACGAGTGGAGCACCTCCTTTCAGAGGCCTCCATCTGTTGTCGCTCCCTGCGTCTGCGCCGAGCACCCAGCAAGCCCCCCTCCAGCGCTCTGTCACCGCCAGGGTCACTATCTCTCTTAGGAATGCTGGCAGGAGGAATCTCTGCCAGCTGCTGTGCTTCTGAGAGATGAGCAAGCTCCTCTCCCACAGATTGCTGTTCTTCCTCAGAATCAGAACTGCTCTGGGGCTCTATGGGCTCAGTTTCCACCCTGACACAGGGTCACGCTCCCCCTGGCCCTGTACGTAATCACACAGGGCAACCAAGGCTGTTTCCATGCCAAAATCTGGCCTGAACCTTAACTGAAATAGATCTAGATAATCAGTCTCATCCAAGAGTGCTTGGAGCTGGTTGGCCACCACCCACTCAAGGACCTTGCCTAGAAAAAGAACATTTGCTACTGGTCTAAAGTAATATCATGTTTCATTCTTTTTATCTTTTGTTCATTTTATCTCTTGTTGTTCACTGCTCTGGAATCTGTTTAGTTGTGGAGCAGTATACAAATGCTGTAAATAAATAAATCCTATGCATGTCTACTCAGAAGAAATCCCCGCTGAATTCAATGGGACTTTAAAAAAAAGACAGCTAAGGGGCTAGACCTGCTCTGTCCATAAGCAGGCTAGTAGAAAATGTTGCAGGCTAGTCACTTTTGTGGGCTTATTTATAAGGCAGTTTTCGTCCAGTGAAGTTTTGGGTCAGTACTAGATAAACTAGTTTACTAGATAAACCAAGCAATAAACCCTAAATCTTATTAGATGCTTCTGTTATTGTGTGTTACTGACTCAGATTCTAAATCATTCTTTCCAGTGGGCACTGCTTTGCCAGTTATTCTCCCTCATAGGGCTATTCCATATACTGTATGGCAACAAACTTGGTTTCCCATAGAAAGTACACTCAACCAAGATTGGCTACAGCCCCTTGTTACCTAATGAGCATGCCTGTGTGACATTGTTTCCAAACATATTTGTCTAATACTTTTATCTGAGGTGATTTTTAAACATACAATATATAATACACACATTAGATTCCATTTGTCCTAATTTATCATTGTTTTAGTAGCTCAGCTTTCTAATGGAGGGAGCAATCCTATGGCCACTACATAATGTCTAGAGGGCCATAACATTTTTCGGTTTCTGGGAACTGAGGTTGGAGTCAGGGCTCTGAAAGTGGCTCCCAGAAATCACACTCCCCGCCCCCTCAGAGCCAGTACGGTTCTTTCTGTGCCATCTTCTTCTCTACGCTCGGAAATGGAGTGTAGAGAGGGCAAAAAGGGGGTGGTCCCAGGGACAAGGAGGGAAAGAGACTGCAGAAGCCGCTTTACAAGGCTTCCTATGCACTGCATGGCCTCCTCCCTCCCACTCCGACGTCCCCGGCTAGAAAATGCAGGGCAGCCAGAACATGGACGCAAGGATCGCCTCCATGCTCCAGCCAACCTGCACTGAATAGGCATTGGCCTCCAAGTTCAGAGGCTGATGTTTATCTCCATGGGATTGCACCCTTAGTAAGTTAATTTTGTGTTTTATCCAATCCTCATGTCTGCAGGAAATATAAACATAGATCACAAACAGGAAAATGTACACTGTCTACACCATACACATAATCAAAATGCTATTTTTAAAATAAAATATGAATTATGAAGAGATTGTTTTGTCTGATGAACAATGGATCAAGGATGTCATCATTCAAGATTTAATTTATGGTCACATGAGAACTCTCCACTAGCCCATAATTTTCAAAGTCTCATAGCTGATTTCAATATTTTTATCTACAGAAATTCCAAGAGCTGTAATTCTCACTTTGGTTTTGCACTCAGGTACACATACCTGATGCTTTTACTTTAAGAAAAAGAAATTGCTTTAAAAAGCTCTCTGAGTTACCTTCAAGACACCTTAATTAGACAAAGCTAAATATAGGTAGTTGCCCCTCAGTTACATCCGTTTACCTATTTCCTGTATAAGCATTTCATCCTAAGAGGTACATTGCATACCCTATGAAGGCTCACATAGTAAACTAAGAACTAAGAAGTACTGGTGAGAAACGAAAAGATGGTTTGACCAAAACATTTCAAAGCTTAACACTCCACCGCTAAACAAATCACATGAAATAAGTTTGGTTGATTACTGTGGAATTTATATCTGTCAAGAAAATCAAGGAAGCTGATCTGCAGATGCAAACATACTGTGGACAGGTAGTGCCTGAAGCTATGACGACTGACACGGTATTTATTGTCTAGGAAAAACTGTTTGGACTAGGTTAAATCATTAACATCTTCTTCAATTATCTTCTTTTACCACCTGTTTCATTACATAGAAAGACTAAGAATTTTAGAACTAAACTATGCATGATGGGACAACCCATCCACATGTTTTCCCTATTTGTATATGAAGTGGAGGAGAGCTATCTATATAAAAAAGGAGTAGGGGAGCAAAACCTGCCCCCGCCCCCACCTTGCCATGCTGTGCTAAGTTACTTAAAGAGCACTTTCTCCTCCCTGGCACATTTCCAGTATCAGAATTGGGCTGGGAGAAAGGTACTTAAGGCAAAGGAGCATGGACAAGTAATGTGGGAAAAGGGGTGGGGATCTTGCTCCCTCTCCCCATACAGTGCTTTTCAGGCAAAGAATGGATTCCAACCACCCTTGGTGTATATGTAAATAGAGCTGACATGTATTAATAATAATAATAATAATAATAATAATAATAATATAAATAAATAAAGCTACTCTACAGCTTATATCATAAAGATAAAAACAGTACAAAATATTCATGAAAACATAAATGCAGATTGTTAAAATACGATACAACTAGCACTAAGAAACAGCAGCAAGGCTAAAATATGTTACATATTAAAAGATAGCAGCAGTAGAACTATAAGATGTTATATACATTAAGAGTCCATTAAAACAAGCGTTTTCTGTTTCTGATGGAAGTCTCAGAGGACGCAGTTTGGGCCTCAGCTTTGCTTTTCAATTGTAAATTGTAATGATCTAAGGCAGAAGACTTTATTATTATTGGTATTTATATACCACTGAATATAACAAAATCTCTCAGCAGTTCACAGTATTTATGATTATCAAATAAAAAAGGTAAGATGCTACACCTATTCATACAAAACTTTGCAATGCTCACACACACATTCTTGATTTGTCATAGTCCCCTCCCCAAGTTATGAGATAGTCCAACTGTGTAAAGAATCAAATATTAGATCCATGGTTTTCAAGCTTCATACCCTCAGGAAACCCTTTCCATCTCCATGACTAGAAACCCGTGAGGTTGTAGAGAATGCAGACATACATTTTAAGTTGTTTTCAGTTTATGTGGAGCAGCCAAGTCTAGTGGGCCTCACTATTGCCCTAGACAAAATAATGTGTATTCTCGGACATGCCCAACTTCTTTCTATGACTGTGTATCGCAGGGAAAGATCTGTAGAAGTAGGCATTTTGCCCTTCCAGAGACCTTGCCTGCCACTATGAGCAGGCCTGACATCAGCGACCGGCATGGGTGGGCAGCTGCTGAGGGCCAAGCAGGTCAGAAGGGCCCATCCCTGCCACAGCTGCCGCCATCCTCCTTCTTGCCTTCCAAGCCAGTCCTGCTGGCAAAGGAAACATTATGGCTGAGCGTACAGCCCTGTAGTGTCCCATTTTAAAAGGAAACTTTTTTTACTTTCATTTTGAGCAGCAGCACTCTAAACCGATCAGATGATGCCTGGGGGTGGGGAGACTCAGCCAATGAAGGCACAGGAGTGATGTAAAGCCTGAGTCCCCTACCCCGTAAAAGCAGCATCTGATTGGTTCAGAGAACTGCTACTCAAAATGTAAGTATTTTTATTTCTTTTAAAAGCACACGTAGGGCCTGCAGGCTCAGCCAGCCAGATGTTATCATGCTTTGCCACTGGGGCCTGCTGGGCGAGGTGAACAAGAGGAACAACCCTTCCACCCCCAATTAAAAAAATGGAATGGAGAAAGGGAGCTTTGGTAGGCAGCTTCGGGTGGGTGGGTGGTTTCTGAGGGTGGGGGTGGGGCCATCAGCAGCACTATACTGAGGCACCACTGGAATTTGATTATGAATATTCCCATTGAGAAACTCCAGGCTTCTTAGGAACAAAGCTTGAAAAATCTGTGTTAGATGTTATCAGCTACCTCCACCATGCAGCTCTAGCCTTGATATACTAAGAGCAAGGCCTATTAACCCAGCAACATGCTAGAACAGAAAACAAGTTTTGATGCCCAAGTTGCTGCACCAAGCTTCTTTGTAAGATGAACTCTTCCTAAACTGTTCCGCAGAATCTGATGGTCCACACCTCAACTTGCCCACCAGTTTGATAGTAGCCCCACAAGCGCTCCTCAGCCTAAGAAGTGGCCTAAGGAGGGGAACATCAAGGCTATACCTCAGCTCTCCCACTTAGGATGGCAATGGCCCCACAGGTACCTCTCTGCCTGAGAAGAGGCCTAAGGAGAGGTGGACCAAGTCAGTAGCTCTACCGTAGACCAACACAAGTGCATGCAGCCTCCCTGAATGCACTTCACAAAGTGGTACCAGCCACACATGTCATCCTCTAAGGCAAAGGTGAGCAACTTGTGGCCCTCCAGAATTTTTGTCCTACAACTCCCATCAACCCTAGCCAGCACAGCCAATGGTAAGGAATGATGTGAGTTGTGGGCCAAAACATCTGGAGGGGCACAAGTTACCCAACCCTGCTCTAAGAGCAGAGCTGCATGGAGCAGCACAATGTACATGCATTCACATTCCTGGTACGCAGCCACCAATTCCATGTAAAATTCTCAGCCACTGGCAATGCTAAACCTGTGCATATTTCACTGTTTCCTCTATACCTACTCCTAAACCCCATGTTCCCATCCAGCACGTAAACAAATGGCAGCAGGTAAACAAATGGCCAGTAGAATAAACTAGGCTGTGTAGATTAGCTGTGAAGGGAAAGACCAGAAGCACTTTGAAGGGAGATGCAAGGATAGCTCAGTGACAGAGTACATGCTTTACATGCAGAAAGTCCCAAGTTCAATTCCTAGCATCCCCAATCACAAGAACATCAAGTAGGAGGTCTTACAAAGATCTCTGGTAAAGACTTTGACAATTGTCTCTAGCCAGTAGAATCTAATGAGTAGATGGTATGAGGCTAGATGAACCGGCAGCTTCACAAGTTACCATGATCCAGATGACCCCATGTTGCATTTTTCATTGCAAGTTGCCATTTCCAAGGATCTTCTTAAGAGCCCACACAGATTATTTATATCTTAACTATTAAAAGATGTACTCTTGCTTTGTAAACTTAGAGCACATTGTTTTACTAGAAACCCTATTGTCTGACAAACAAACCCAGAAGTACACTATGCACCGCTAAAGGCAACTCAGCCTTCAAAAATGTGGCAATGAATTGAACAGCTTCTGAACCCTGGTCAAAATGGATACTTTATTTCATATAGCCCTGAATAATAAAATATCTATAATTCATATATTTTATTTCACATAGTCCCCAAACAAATTTCTCCAGGAAACTGATAACCCTGAAATCTGTGTCTGTTTATCATGGTACAAGGAACAGATCTACATCTAAGTTTTACCCCCCTTAACCTCTTCAAAGGCGTGGCTCTTATTCAATGATTTAATTAACTCATATAAAGAGTTTTCACCTCACCACAAAATTTACTCTCAGTCTAAAGATTGTGCCTTCTGGGCAGACTGGAGTCCTGTCACCTCTCATTTCAGTAATTAAGGATATGTTTATGCAAGAGGTGAAGTGATTATGTCATTTTCAGGAAAGGAAGGGAAATAACATGCTGTTGGTAGATATGAATAAAGAAGATTCTCACAAGTTTTACTGGAGATGCGATTTCCACGTTCAAGGTAAGATGACATTATAAAATAAAAAAAACAAAATTGCTATGCAGGACTGAAAAGTGATAGGTTAGGAGAAAAAGAATGTTTAAAAAACTTGAGAAGCATCCTATAAAGAAGTTATTAAAAAATTCAAGCAGTGGCTGAAATAAGACTACAGAAAAAATCCAGTAAGGAAAGATCAAAGAGGATGACAAGACTGATCTCTTGTTAAAAACATCTTGTAGACCAGAAAACGTTAGGATGTCATTAAGCAAACATGACTAAGATGAAGATTTCATACAGCAATTTCAAACAGAAAGAATTAAGTGGACAAGAAGGTTTTCCAAATGAAGTTAGGTGAAACACAAAGCAAGCATGCACTTTACATCCAAGATAGCTGGAAGAAGCAGACATGTTTTAAGATATAAAAAGAAGACAAGAATACTTATTGAGCCTGTTTGTGCATGCTGGCCACCATTTTGAATATACAAGCCCCAGCTGGCAGTTGCCATGGCTTTTTGTGTGAACACAGGCAGCAGGGCTTGTTGAGGGTTATCAAATAACCCATGGCTTCTTTTGGACCGTTTGAGTGTTGTCTAATCTCCAAACAATCCCTGCCACCTGGGTTCACATGACACGACAAGCTATGGCAAGCTGGGCACCCATGAACACCATGGAAAAATGGCGCCCATGGATGCCCAGCACAACACAACTGCCCCCACAGGTAAATTAAGTCATGGTGGGCTGTCATGTCATGAGAACCAGGTCAGATTGCACTGTGAGGAAAACAAATCAGAAGTATGAAGGGAAAAACTTTACATGAAAGGATAAGGAAAATGAGGAGACTGTATGGTAGGCAAATAAAGAACTAGATACGATGCCAAGGTTTTTTACCTTCTCCCATTACACATCAAATTTATCCACAGGGAATATTATTAAAGAGTAGCTGAGCAAAGAAGAATAAAATCAGGGTAAGGAGATAAACTTGGGTGTAGGGTTTAAAAACAAAAACAAACCAAACTCCTGTGGTATGGTGAACTAACGTAAAAAGAAGGAAGAGAACATTTTGGAAAGAAGACATAGACAAAAGGTTCAAGGCAGAACAAATATTTGCAAGCAAACAAGCATCATGGAAAATGCTACTTCAAAAAAAAACAGTAGAGCTGACATGAATGAAATTCTTCCAGATGAATATATACAGTAGATGCAAAGAAAGGTAGTGGTAGAGAATGATGTAATGGTCAAAATTAGAAAAAAAGGTAATCTAGCAACTTGAAGTAAGGAACAGCAACAAGTATGTCAAAAGATACACAGTGGATTCAACCTAAGGAGAAAGTCCCACAGAAAAAGAAAATCCAAAATGTTGATAAATTGTGCAGGTCATATAAAGAACATGTAAAAGAATGAGAACAGATAGAACAGAAGCTGAACATCTTTCAGGGGTTGTTTTAAGCCAATGGTAATCAGCAATATGGATTTGTTAAAACTGGTTAAGCTAATCCATGACTTTTTTCAACACTGTTGATTCAAAATATGGAAGTATGGAGCTGAATGGAACCAAAAAGCCATCTAGTGGTTCAATCCTGGCTATGGCTTGAATTTAGCAAGTGCAGTGCAACGCTGGCAAATAAAGATTTGTTAACATTGGTTAAAGCTAGGAGAAGCAAGAGGATGAATGGGATGGGCAGCAAATCAATGGGAGTTCCTCCATGAATGTTGTTTGGAGCCAAAAAGAGAAGCTCTGCACAGCAGTTTGGGACAAGTCTCAAGATCAGACACTAAGGCCCAGGGTTGATAAAAATTAATGATTTTTTTAAAATCAGATTTCGTAAAATTTAAATCAGATTCTGAAATCTTCTTAAAACAATTAGTAAAAAAAGTGACTTGGTCAAAGATATCGTGAATACTAATGATACAACTTCTAATTATATTCTATGGAGATAGAAGATAACCTGATCAGTCCTATTCTGCACTGCCGGTGTTGTACATGTACATGCTCTCACTCTCTCAAGGCCTGGCCTCTCTCTAAATGCAAAGATAGGGAAGATCAGTGAATAGAGAATTTGAGGAGATGGAGTAGATCTAAACAAGGATGAGGTGTTTGGGTATAAATGCAAGGGATAGGGGAGGAAAATATAAAGTGAAACCAAAAGTGAACAGAACATATTCATGCAGTTCTGACTGTTGAGGAAACTTCTGTTGCATGTATCCTCCATTGTGTATCTACCTTCTAATGAAACCTACATCTCTGCATATGTAGTAAGGTTATATTAAACAATGATGTACTTCTACTAAAAAATGATACTTGAAGAGAATCTTCCTCATTAGTGATTTAAACTGTGACTGAAATCATTAAAATTGAGTCCTTCAGAGAAGCGATTTAAAACATGATTTAAGGGCGCAATCCTATGCATGTTTAGACAGAGAAAAGGCCTACAACTCCCAGCATGCCCCAGCCAGCAATGCATAGGATTGTGCCCCAAGTCAATTTGATTTAAATCAAATCAGCCCTGATTCACACACAATTATAACCCAGGGTAGATCACTCCTCCTGCAGTAGATCTCTCCTGCTTGGCTCCTCCTCCCAGGAAGAGCAGCTAAACAAGCCAGGGAGATGTTAGCATTACATCCAAACCTGGAACTCTGGCTTGTATTTTCCCTGACAAATCAGAGTTATAAACCAGGGGCTCTGCCCCTAGTTTGTTTAGCAGCTTCCACTGGCATAAGGAGCCGAGCAACAGCGATCGAGCCATGTGCATTAGCACACTAGCTCTCTACGCTAGTAACACAGGGGGGTTTTAACAACAACAAAAATTGCGTTAGCATTGCATGCAACCCAAACCTCATATGACTGAACTGGATCAAATGGATCAATGCAGAGGACAGGAAATGATGACATGGTCAAAACATTGCTTCACCACATGCCTAAAACCCAAAATTCTGGCAGGCTAGATGTTATACATTGTAACTGGTAATTATGCGGAATATTTACTCATAAATTTGAACAGCACTCTTAAGTTCACATAAAGATAAATGAACAATACAACCATTATACAGCATTCTAACAGTCCCATCTTTGGCTATTGAAGTCTCTCTCTCTTTCTGGCCTAGAGAAAAATGCTGTTCTGCTGAAGGAATAGATGAGTATGGATAGCGGGAGAGAGGGAACACAATACATTGACAAATTACCTCTTTCTCATACACAAGACGGAAAGTCATCTGAACACAACTGCGACAAATTAGCCATGCCTATCATTAGACAATGAAAACTTCACATCTATCCCTCAAGAATGCAATGTGACCAAAAACAAACCACAGTACAGCAATAATAGTTATGAGACTCCTGGAAGGAAAGGTTCCTCCTGTGCAAGCACCGAGTCATTGCTGACTCCTAGAGGGACGTCACTTGTGCTGGCGTTTTCTTGGCAGACTGTAGCGGGGTGGTTTGCCATTGCCTTCCCCAGTCATGACTACCTTTCCCCCAGCAAGGTGGGTACTCATTTTACCAACCTCGGAAGGATGGAAGGCTGAGTTGACCTGAGCCAGCTACCCGAGGCCCAACTTCCGCCGGGATCAAACTCAGGTCATGGGGAGAGTTTCGGTTGCAATACTGCCGCCTACCACTCTGCGCCACATGAGGCGAGACTCCTGGAACATACCTGCAAATCCAACTCTTTTACTTAAGGTTACTCCATCTGGAAGAGTTGGTAGTACTCTCGAACAGCTTGTCTTCACAATTACTAATTACTCCTTCAGTATGAAGCATGCAAATGGAACAAATCCACCCTTTTTCCTCCACCACCCTTATTTTATGTAGAAAATTGTTATCAAAAACATCTGAAGAGATCATTGATCTTTCTTAAGGGATCTGTAATATATGCCTCCAGAGAGAGCAGTTGAAGGCAGACATGATTCTAAATGCTAGAAGACACAAGTACAGTATAGTAACTGAAGAATTCTGCCTGGATGTGAGAAATCCTGGTTGGCCTTGGACAATTAACCCCAGTCAAGTCTACCTCACAGGGCAGTTGCCAGGATAAAATGGGATAATACGCCAGCCTTCCTCAACCTGGTACACTCCAGATGTGTTGGACTACAACTCCCATAATTCTCAGCCAGCATAGAAAAGGCTGATATAAGCCACCCTGAGCTCTTTGGAGGAAGGGTATGATGGAACAGGTGGATGCAGACATACTTCCCATGTAGGAAGTGATGGATAAGGGACTAAACATACACACATACACACACAACTATGCATAAATGATATGAAGACAGATAGGAGAGCACTGCAGTAAGGAGTGGTGAGCATGGAAGCAGCTGAAGCACAAACAATGGAGAGTACACAGTGTTGCAGATTATTTCAAAGTACAAATACAGGCAATACTGTAAGGGGCAAGGCAAGGGGTATTAAAGTAACCTGAGGAGATAGGAGTGGAGAAGAGAGGAAAGGTGCTCTTACAGAGCGTCAAGTAAAATGCAGCAAAGGTGTGTAGAATTTGGCAAGAATGCCAATACTGAAGGAAGCTGCTGCTGAGATTTACCCTAAGGACAGACTCAATGGCAGGGTCTCCACAGGGCAAAGGATGCAGTGAGGCACCACCACTGTACAACCTACAGGCTATGTGTATGGGTGGGGGATGGGGGGTGGGGGGTGGAACTGGACACAGGACAAGCAAGCAGTGGGTCAACAAAAGTTCAAATACAGGCTCTGAGAAGGGCAGAGGAAAACTGAGGATCCTGGGACAGTGGGGGGTGGGGGTTAAGCACCAGTTTAATGATGAAGATGGGAAGGGATTGTACTCTTTGTCCTACCAGTTGGCAAAAACAACAACAACCACAGATAGGCAGCCGCAAGAGGGATGCACTTGCAACACCGTTTTTAATTCTGCTAGCTTCTCTTTTATGTACTTTTAGTTTCATCCCTTCCTTACTTCAGGCACTTTTAAGCAGCAGCTGCAACCCGATACATTTATAAAATAAAATATCAGGGTCGGAATGTTTGTGATTGGAGGATGGTGGTGTGGCAACAGTGATGGTAATTCGAGTGCTATATTATATTCCGGGTTGCAACCAGGGAGCCAGCTCAGAGCACGGGAGCAGCCGTGAGTGGGATTAGATGGGGAAGGGCATGGGGTTTAGGGGGCTCCAGACTTCCCCCTTCAAAAAAAATATATTTAATTTTGGTTGCACAAGTTATTGCAACCCACTCCAGGAAAGAGGGGTGTAAAAATTCCGACTAAATAAAAACATACCAAGGTGAAGATTGGGAAGGGGGTGCAATTGGTGCAAATAGGAGGGGGTGGAGAGAAGTGCGGTAGGGGAAGACCTGGAACCTGAGAAGGTACATCTGTAACTGAAGGGGGGGGGGGACGAAGAGAGCTATTATTAGGGCGATATCAGGATGATGAGGTCTCACTCTCGCTTCTCTCACACACGTACACCCCACATACACGCACACCTTTCCCCTTACCTGCGAGGCGGCGCTCCCGCAGCAGCCCATGGCGGGCTCGGGGCTGGGTCTCTGCCGCGGGCTCCAGGCATCCAAGCGCCGCGATTTCCCAGTCGCCCGCCCGGCCCCAGGGCGGCGGCGGCGGCGGGAGCGGCAGCAAGGCGGCGGGGGGGGGGGGGAGAGGCGGGGAGGAAGGGGCGAGAAGGGGTCGCTTGCGCCGCTGCAAGTGCCGCTCGCTCCCCCAGTCAGCCGCTCGCTCGGTGTCCGCAGCGGCGCCTCGAGTCCCTTCACTGAGGCGGCGGCGGCTCCCCGTTCCTCCTCCCGCGTCCCAGCGTCGCGCGGCGTTCCTGAGGGCGGGGCTCGGCTCGAGCGGGCGGGGGGAGCGGGAAGAAGAGGAGCAGCGGCAACACAACAGCAGGCAGCCGGCTTGCTGCCGGGCTTGAGCGCGCCTCGCCTCGGCTCCACCAACCAGGCTGCCTCGCGACCTGGAAACAGGCTCGGAACCCTCCCTCCCGGGGACGCAGAAGACAGCCGGGCCGCATTACGGCGAGCACACACAGGAGCTCCGCGTTGAAATCACTGCGGGCGAAAGAGCGCGCGTCGCTGCCGCCGCCGCAGTGGAATGCGAGGGAGACCGTACGTGGCGCTGTCCCACACGCTAAAAAAGGCCCGGCTCGCTTCCGGCTTGTCTGGGCTGTTTTGCTTTAAGATTGACGCATCTCATCTCTTTCGTACCTTCCCGTTTGTTTACTCTCCGCAGGAGGTTGGTGAGAGGTGCAGCAACATATTAAGAACGTTAACTTAGGAGGTCTCGTTTTTTTTAGGCTGCAATCCTATACCCACTTATCTAGAAGCTTCATTGAAATCAGCGGGACTTACTTCTGAGTAGACATGTCTGGAATTACGCCGTTGATCACCTTTATTGGTGCTCAGATTCCTGCGTGACCTTGGGCAGGTCCCTTGCACTCATTCCTGTTCCTGCCACTATTCATAGGGATAGTTTCCCTTTACCTGTTGGTTGTATTATGACCTTTAAATTTCTGTTGTGTCTGGAATGATAAGAAAAGGAGGAAAGTGATAGGGGAAGCACACAAGCACATGAAAACCTGGCTACCTATCATTGACCTGGAATCAGGGGTGGTTAGTTTATATTCAAAAGGCAGTGATTGTTATATTAAAGCAATAATACGCCTGCGATGTTATTCTAAAAAAAAAGTTCTTGTCAGGATTATTGCCAAGAAAAAGCTTGAAAGTTTACTCCAAGCTCAAAAGAAGAGAAGGTTTGCAGCTTCCAGACTAGGTTTTTCTACATGTGCAGAAAATCTTAGAAAAAGTGGAGTGGATGTGCAATGAGTGGCATATGGACACTTTCTGCTACAACATGCCAAACATGAAGAAATGCAATTATATGCAATTACATGCAGCTACAAAACCTCCTTGGTGCCTTTTTTTGGATTCAGATGGAATCATTTTGAAATCACATGTGCTCGCATCTTCAGCTATTTTCCCCTCCCTTTTTACATACATCCCAAAGCCATGGACAGGGGAAAGTGATGTTGGAGTAGTCCTCAATCTCAGTTCCCCATCTTTAAAATGGTAGAGATAATAATGTGCATCGCAGGACTCTGCTAAGGGTTGTAAAAAGGTGACTAAACTAAAGATTGCAATAGAAATAATCATAATTGTTGTTGTCTTAGTTGTGCTGCATTGACTTCTTAGCAATTATTATTAGCAGAGATAGTTTTGTGACCTGCACAGTCTTTCAAACATTCCCTGAAAGGTAGTTTTACTGAGATTAGTAGGACTATTCTGACATTGCAATCTGGCTTCAGCCTAAGTAGGAGGCAGATGATTTCTTTTTCTTATCTCACTGCTCTGCATAGTAATATGACACATGTAGTATTTATTTTTAAATCTATATAGATATATCTATGTGCCAGCAATGTGTGTGGCACACGGAAGACAACAGAGGAGGAGGGAAATGGAGGCAGGAATCAATGGAAATAATATGTATTTGTTTTGCTTGCATGTACTTAGGCTTAGTTACAATATCGTATGGAGAACAGGGTGTTGTGCTGAAAAGGCTTAATGGAAAGTGTGGGTTTGGAAGGAGGGACTGAGAGAGAGAGGGAGAGTGATGGCATCAGAAATCTGGGAAGCAGTTCCAAGCCTAAAGGGTAGCAGGGAGAAAGGGCAGAGTTGTTCAAGAAAGTAGGAGATTCTGCAGTTCTATGTACATTGACTTGGGTATACGCCCCATTGAACTCAATTGGCCTTTTTTCTGAGTAAATTTACATAAGATTGTGCTATGAGTTATTGAGGGGGAGTGATTTAGAGCCTCTCAGACCTATCTCTGGCTAAAGAAGGCTGGGCTAGAATGCTGCTGTTGTCTTCTCTCCAGCTGTGCAAGTGCTGCTGAATTGTGTGTGGGCAGAAGGCTATCTTCTTTGCTGTCTTCCCCTGGGTTGTTGTTTGTTTGTTTTTGTAACATACTTCCAGGCAGAGGGTTCCAGCACTATCAATCAAAAGGCATTGTGCAGCTATTTCCGCCTTTTCATTCTCAACAATTTTCTTCTGATAAAAATTAAAGATGGAACAAGCAGGGGGAAAATGTAGGAAGGTTACGCACTGAAGACAGTGACTTCTTGACCTCTTGTAAAACTGTGTAAATGAGGAAAGGCAGTTGCTCTCTAGTCTCCTCATACTCTCTTTCCTCTTTAAATCTTCGGCTCTGTCTCAGAAACCCCCCAACAACTTTCCTCACGAACTCTTGACAATATGCTCCTTAGAAAGCCCCTTCAGAGAGAGAGAAAAAAAAAAGCTGACTTGAAGTCATGGTGTCTGCATCATCTGCCTGATCACAATCTTGAGGTGGAGATGGGGAGGAAGGGGCTGCAGACATTCGAATAAGGTAGCCGATGTGATGGTTTCAGGTTTCACCTAGGGTTGCCTCTGTGGCTGCTGGGAGCAGGAAAGGCTGAAAAGTGTAATCCCCCAATTGTGAAAATATAAAATCCAGCTGTTACTCTCCATCTCAGGTGAAGCACACAGGCTTCTTTTATCAGTAGAAAAAAGAGAGAAACTAGGCAGTTTTTATATTAATAAAGCTGGAGAACTCCATTACCTGCTTGTGCCTTATTTGAATGTCTGCAGACTCTTCCTCCCCATTCCAACTCAAGCCAGCCCTTTTTTTTTTCTCCTCCCACCCCTACCTGCTTTTTGTAGCATCTTGTTTGAATACAAGATCTCAAAAGCTTGTGCATCTTTTGTGGGTTTTGGTTGGCTTATTACACCAATGTGGACTAAATAGCAAAAATACCCATGTTGCTCCCAAAATCCACAGTTGAGCAATACCATTATTAGGATCAACCAAAATATCACAGAAGAGTGTGCAAACTTTTGAAGCAGGGGATAGGGAAAGAAACAAGGACGTCCAAAATTTAGGGCAGGTATCGTGACCATGAGGACTGCATTTTAGACCCAGTCTCAAGATGGGAGATTTGAGACTGAATGAATTAGCCACTGCTAGGTGTTGCAGGTATTACATTACACCTAGGATCCTGGGACAAAGAGGGATTGGCTGATCTCCATTTCTGAAAACATAAAGACCTGACTGTCTTCCTCAGCCTGCCTCCAGGGAAAGCATTTTATAGGACACCCTGAGGCAGAGAATTTACACCACAATCCTATGCAGGTCTTCTCAGGATTAAGTTCAATGGAGCTTAGCTCCAGTAAGGGCATCTCTGTTGTTGTTGTTCAGTCGTGTCCGACTCTTCGTGACCCCATGGACCATAGCACGCCAGGCCTTCCTGTCCTGCGCTCTCTCCCGGAGCGTGCTCAAGTTCATATTTATTGCATCCGTGATGCTATCTAGCCATCTCATCCTCTGCCGTCCCCTTCTCCTTTTGCCTTCAGTCTTTCCAAGCATCAGGGTCTTTTCCAGGGAGTTTTCTCTTCGCATTAGGTGGCCAAAATATTGGAGCTTCAGCTTCAGTATCTGTCCTTCCAATGAGCACTCAGGGTTGATTTCCTTTAGGATGGACTGATTTGACCTCCTTGCAGTCCAGGGGACTCGTAAGAGTCTTCCCCAGCACCACAGATCGAAAGCATCAATTCTTCGGCGCTCAGCCTTCCTTATAGTCCAGCTCTCACAGCCATACATTACTACTGGGAAAACCATAGCTTTGATTAGACGGACCTTTGTCGGCAAGGTGATGTCTCTGCTTCTTACTATGCTGTCTAGGTTGGCCATAGCTTTCCTCCCCAGGAGCAAGCGTCTTTTAATTTCATGGCTACAGTCACCGTCTGCGGTGATCTTGGAGCCCAAGAAAGTAAAATCTGTCACTGCTTCCATTTCTTCCCCTTCTATATGCCAGGAAGTGATGGGGCCAGATGCCATGATCTTCATTTTTTTAGTGCTGAGTTTCAAACCAGCTTTTGCACTCTCCACTTTCACCCTCAACAAGAGGCTCTTGAGATCCTCTTCGCTTTCTGCCATTAGGGTGGTATCGTCTGCATATCGGAGGTTGTTGATAATTCTCCCAGCAATCTTAATTCCGACCTCTGATTCATCCAACCCGGCATTTCTCATGATGTACTCTGCATATAAGTTAAATAAGCAGGGTGACAATATGCAGCCTTGTCGTACTCCTTTCCCAATTTTGAACCAATCGGTTGTTCCATGTCTGGTTCTTACTGTTGCTTCTTGACCCTCGTACAGGTTTCTCAGGAGACAGGTAAGGTGGTCTGGTACTCCCATCACTTTAAGAATTTGCCACAGTTTGTTGTGATCCACACAATCAAAGGCTTTAGCGTAGTCAATGAAGCAGAAATAGATGTTTTTCTGGAATTCTCTTGCTTTCTTCATGATGCAGCGAATGTTGGCGATTTGATCTCTAGTTCCTCTGCCTCTTCTAAACCCAGCTTGTACTTCCGGTAGTTCTCGGTTCGCATACTGCTGAAGCCTAGCTTGTAGGATTTTGATCATAACCTTGCTGGCATGTGAAATGAGTGCAATTGTGCGGTAGTTTGAACACTCTTTGGCGTTGCCCTTCTTTGGAATTGGAATGTAAACTGACCTTTTCCAGTCTTGTGGCCACTGTTGAGTGTTCCAGATTTGTTGACATATTGAATGCAGCACTTTAACAGCATCATCTTTTAGGATTTTAAATAGTTCGGCTGGAATACTGTCATCTCCGCTAGCTTTGTTGTTACTAATGCTTCCTAAGGCCCACTTGACTTCACTCTCTAGGATGTCCGGCTCAAGTTCAATGACCGCACTATCATGGCTATCAGGGACATTCAGATCTTTCCTGTATAGTTCTTCTGTGTATTCTTGCCACCTCTTCTTAATCTCATCTGCTTCTGTGAGGTCCCTGCCTTCTTTGTCCTTTATCATGCCCGTCTTTGCACAAAACGTTCCCTTGAGATCTCCAATTTTCTTGAAGTCTCTAGTCTTTCCCATTCTGTTGTTTTCCTCGATTTCTTTGCATTGTTCATTTAAGAAGGCCTTCTTGTCTCTCCTTGCTATTCTCTGGAACTCTGCGTTCAGTTGGGTATATCTTCCCCTTTCTCCCTTGCTTTTCGCTTCCCTTCTTTCGTGAGCTACTTGTAAAGCCTCATCAGACAGCCACTTTGCTTTCTTGCATTTCTTTTTCTTTGGGATGGATTTCGTTGCTGCCTCCTGAACAATGTTACGGACCTCCGTCCATAGTTCCTCAGGCACTCTGTCTATCAGGTCTAATCCCTGAAATCTATTCCTCACCTCCACTGTATATTCATCAGGGATATGATTTAGGTCATACCTGAACGGTTTAGTGGTTTTCCCGACGTTCTTCAATTTAAGCCGAAATTTTGCAAGAAGCAACTCATGATCTGAGCCACAGTCAGCTCCAGGTCTTGTTTTTACTGACTGTATGGAGCTTCTCCATCTTTGGCTGCAAAGGACATAATCAATCTGATTTCGATATTGACCATCTGGTGACGTCCATGTGTAGAGTCGCCTCTTGTGCTGTTGGAAAAGAGTGTTTGCTATGATCAGCATGTTCTTTTGGCAAAACTCTATTAGCTTTTGTCCTGCTTCATTTTGTACACCAAGGCCATGCCTGCCTGTTATCCCGGTGATTTCTTGATTTCCTACTTTAGCATTCCAATCCCCTATGATGAAGAGGACATCTTTTTTTGGTGTTAGTTCTAGAAGGTGTTGTAGGTCTTCATAGAACCGATCAACCTCAGCTTCTTCGGCCTCAGTGGTTGGGGCATAGACTTGAATTACTGTGATGTTGAATGGTTTGCCTTGGATTCGTACTGAGATCATTCTATCATTTTTAAGATTGTACCCCAGTACTGCTTTTCCCACCCTTTTGTTGACTATGAGTGCTACTCCATTTCTTCTAAGGGATTCTTGCCCACAATAGTAGATATGATGGTCACCTGAATTAAATTCGCCCATGCCTGTCCATTTTAGTTCGCTGATTCCCAAGATGTCGATGTTCAATCTTGCCATCTCATGTTTGACCATCTCCAGCTTACCTTGATTCACTGATCTGACATTCCAGGCTCCTAAACAATATTGTTCTTTACAGCATCGGATTTTCTTTTGACCACCAGACACATCCACAGCTGAGTGTCCTTTTGGCTTTGGCCCAGCCGCTTCACTCTTTCTGGCGCTACTTGGAAATACCCTCTGCTCTTCCCCAGTAGCATATTGGACACCTTCCGACCTGAGGGGCTCATCTTCCGGCGTCATATCTTTTAGCCTTGTGATACGTTCCATGGGGTTTTCTTGGCAAGAATACTGGAGTGGGTTGCCATTTCCTTCTCCAGTGGACCACATTTTGTCAGAACTCTCTGCCATGACCTGTCCGTCTTGGGTGGCCCTGCACGACATAGCTTATGGCTTCACTAAGTTACGCAAGCCCCTTCGCCACAACAAGGCAGTGATCCATGAAGGGGAAGGGCATCTCTACAGGAGCCTAAAATCCCACATTTAAAATGGGGCTTTCTGCTTCCATTTTAAATGCAGGATCACAATGGACTCCATTTGCATCTGCTTCCTTTCGCCCCTCCCCTTTCCCCCTCCTTCTCCCCCTTATCTGAGTCTTCCATATATTTCATTTATCTCACTTCTCTTCTTGCGGCTTTCCTTTTTCATGGAGGGAACTCAAGCGGAACACAAGCAGGGTAATTTGATAGCTCATTATCTCCAATCTATTTAAATATGGAATAAAGGTCATTTAGTGCAGGAGATGCCCTGGAGGTTCACGAGGATGTCATCTAAAGGGCCTGCAAACTTCCGTGAGTCAGTAATCTCAATAGCAGGATAAAAGTTTTGTGTGAAGAAGCCCTGTGATTTGGATTGCAGCCTACTGCCTTCTTTAAAATCCTATGCATTTTTAGACAGAAAAATGTCCTACAACTCCCAGTGTCCTGGAAACTGTAGGTCTTTTTTCTGTCTAGCTGTGAATAGGATTGTGCCCTTAGCCTCTGGAGCTGAAATGAAGAACTGAAATCTGTAGTTCCATAACCTCGCCACCCGAGGTCCTCTGAACACCCAGCTGAGAAGACAGAAGGTGCACTTGGAGACCATCCAGTAATGCTAGAGAGCCAGGCTCCAAGCCAGGATGCTGCCCCTTTAAATACTTGTCTGCTCTCAACAAAGGCATGGAATTTGTGAACCCTACTACTCAAGAACTCAGTAGGAATTTGGACTGTTAAAGCAACACCCGCTTTCCCTTGGAGCCCCCTCCCCCAGAGTTCTGCAGAGCCTGTCCTGCTGTCTGCTTCTTGCTGCTGTACGGTTCAGGACTTCCTTAGTGGGCTGGAATACAGGAAAATTCTTTTATTTGGCTCTAAGGCTGCGTAACTCAATCAAACTTATCAGAAACACCCTTAATCAGAACAAGAAGACAGACTGGTATTATTATAGCTATTCTATAAATACAGACTAGTTGGAAGCATAGATGAACCAGATGATAAGATGATTGAATCATTTTACAGTCATCCTAAATAGAACAGATTTGCATGTGAGCGATGAATCATGGTGAAGAAGTCTTAGGTGCTAATAGCAAGTGGCTTCACCTCTCCGGAATTAGCCCTAACACCTTTTCTCAAGACTGAGTGCTTCTCCTCAAGCAACCTTTTAAAATGTATATACTTGTGTTGCATGTAACACTGTAAACATAAGGTGTGCAACCAATGTGTCTTGCCATCTGTACAAGAGGCAGGTGGTTTCCGTCATCACTTTATTCAGTAAAATATCTATATTTGTGCTACCAGTGCATTATCATACTTCCTACAGCCATATCCGGTGACTTTCGCTTGCCCTGATCTAATCAGCCTGAATAAACTAGTTGGATCTGTTTCATTTGTTTTCTCTAGACACTAAACAACAGGTTAGATTTTACTGACACACTATCTGGTGCAGAGATGATGCGCCAGCAAGCCAGAGAGACCAAACTCTGGAATGATGATAAAGTGCCTTTCATGCTTCAAGTTTGATAAGCATAGTGTGTGTGGGCAGCAAGAGAAAAGATCTTGCCCTCCTCCTGTACCGTCAAGTACTTGCCAGCTATTTCTATTCAAGAAAGCAGAAGGACAAACTGCGGTGGAGTGGGGGTCCAGAAATAAAAGCTTTGTCACATATTTTGTGCTGTATCATGGATGAGAGCCTGAAGATGTCCATCAAATTATTTAAGGGTGCAATCCTATGCGTGCATAGGATTGTACCCTAAGTATCTAACACAAATAAACCTGGTTTTAAACAGATGACCCCCCTCCCAATAGCTCCCATTCCAAGATAAAAAAAGCACCAGTAGGTGAAGCATACTTTTGAAAGCCATGGAAGCTGGTTTTGTGTTTCAATATGTAAGCACTAACCATGCCAGTGTAAGGTTAACCATGTAATCAGGAACAGAAACTCAGACCACAAAAGGAAATGATACAGCTCAATTTTATCCTACAATGCAGTCACTACAACTTCTTAGTATTATTATATTTGTAATCCGCCCAATAACTGATGTTTTCTGGATGGATTACAGAAGCTAAAAGAAAAAATACCATCCTAAACAACAGCACAGGAATATAAAATACATAAAAACAGCCATAAAAACTAAACTTTAAGATGCCTGGGAGAAAAGCAAGGTCTTTGGCACCAAAAAGATAACATAGGTGCCAGGTGAACCTTCTGGGGAGGCCATTCCATAAATGGGAGGCCATAACTGAGAAGGCCCTCTCTTGAAGCCACCCACCTAACTTCCTTCAGCAGGGGCACCCAGAAGAGGGCATTTGAAGATGGCCTAAGGGTCTGAGCAGGTACATACAGGAGGGGCCATTCCTTTAGATTCTAAAGTTTAGATATTCTGGCCCCAACCCATTTAGCATAATAACTTTGGCCACAAGCTATCAGCCACAACAACTTATTCCACAATAGGGGACAATTACCAAATAACGATGGCTCATGGCAACCTAATGTACACCGTCAACAATGGGCATGGCCAGTCCTCTGATCTTCAGGCAGAAACAAGAATGAGATCTCCAGTTGACCTGGAACAAGGTTTCGCTGATGAGATAGGCACTCCGATCCTGGAAGCTACTGACCAAGAAGGTCTTGAGGAAGCTTGTCTTGTATCAACACAATTGGAATTGATTGTGTTGGACTATGCTTTCTTTACTTGGTTTTTGTCCCTCCTCACTTTTAAACCATTTCATTTGAGCAGCCTTCTCCCACTCTTCTTCTTACTAAAATTGACTGATGACACCATGCTAACTTTGCATTCTTTTGTGGATAAAATGCTATGTTTGTTACATGGTACACAAGATGCGTGTCACCTGTATAAATGTCTTTGTCAGCATCTGTGGGGGAAAAAGAAACCTCCTGATAGCATGGAGCAGAAGTCATCACACCAATTTTAATTACTCATTATTGGACCCTCAAGCTCTCTAGGGCCCATTTCCCCTTTTTCATCCTCTTCAGCAATCTTCCCACATGCACTAGACATCCTCTTTTTCCCTTCAAGTTCCTCTTCTGAGTTCTGCATGGCAACTCAGTTTTGTTGTTCAGTATCTCATGGTAATTCATCCCTTTCTGATTAATTACCCATGTAAAATTAAAACAATTATTTGCAAAGCATTACAAAAGCAAGTATTTTATTTATTTATTTATTATTCTATACTGCTTAATATAGTAAAATCCCTAAACAGTTCACATACAAATATTAAAATCACATTTAAAATACATTATTAAAAACAATTTTAATTAGAATAGTAGAAAGCAATACAAGGAGCAGTAAGATGGAGCAGCGTGATTAATTACAATTCATTACAAGCCAGAGAAAGCTTGAGTGAACAAGTGCATTTTCAGGAGATGTTTGAAACATGCCACATTTTCTGCCTCCCTAACTGCGTGAGGGAGAGTTTTCCGGAGGGTGGGCGCCACTACCAAGAAGCCCACTGTCAAGGTATTACGTGGTATGGTGACATTCTGTTGGTTTTGGAATGACCAGCAAGGCCTTTAGTATGGTTAGTAAAGACATCACATCCTCCAGGATAAATTATAAACAGATTACATAATGTAGTAAAACAAAAGAGTTATTGAGATAATACATTCTTGTTTCTACATTAGTCTGGACTGACCGCACTTGTTCTGTACCACAAAGGGGGGAGGGATGGGACAGACTTAAATACACAATGCATTAGCTTTAATTCCCCAGCATAACTTTAAATTCACACGATGAATTGCATGAGTTTAAGATCATGAAAAGGGGGGCAGCAATAGCTGCAGACCGGTATTCACTGGAATGCCTATAGCAATTTCAGGATATAAATTTTCCCCATGTTCACATGTTCCTAGTGCACAAGCAGATCAATTCAAATCAGTGAACAATGCCCATGGTTCACTGGGTCTTCAGTTAGTCTTGATTCAGATTGTAAATTCACATTCCCTGGACAACTGTCATTTTTATCAACATACTGTGTTTCCTTTCTTATTTTGGCTTGTGTACAGCTTCAACAAATTATTTTTTAATTGCAATTTTATTGTCATTGCCCAATTGCAAAATGGATTTAATGGAGAAACTTGTATCCCATATATTGGAGCTTCTCTGGGCCCAAAATAGTACCATTAAAGTAACCCATAAACACAGAGACAAACAGGTGCAAACATAAAGTAACATCTCAAGCTCCGGTCTCTAGGTTCTTGAATATGGCCAAGTCTGTTTCAGTGTTAGATGCTATACGAGCACAATGTAAGCTAACATATAGAACACAAAGAACATGGAACCATCCCTTAAAGGGAAGCAACTCAAGAATATACTTGTTTTTCCTTGTATAATGATATTAACTATTATACTGTGGATTCAACTTGATTGTTTATCTTACCTGAACCTGCCCATTCATATCCAGTCACAATTGTTGCCCTGATTTATTCTTATATCGACAATATTTTTGCATGATCTCAGCCAATCTTAGGTCTCAGGCCATGCAGAATTCATGACATCAAGTCAGCTCTTTCCCCTCCCTACTCTTCCTCTCCCCCACCCTGCTTTTGGAAGCATTTTGCCTGATGAAGAGATCTGGCAATCTCAAAAGCTTGTCCACAATTGTGTGCTTGTTTGGTTGGTCCTAATAAAGGCATTCCCCTTCATGGATTACTGCCTTATTGTGGCAAAGGGGTTTGATTAACTCAGTGAAGCCATAAGCTATGCCGTGCAGGGCCACCCAAGAAGGACAGGTCAATGGAGAGTTCTGACAAAATGTGGTCCGCTGGAGAAGGAAATGGCAACCCACTCCAGTATTCCTGCCAAGAAAACCCCATGGAATGTATCACAAGGCTAAAAGATATGACACCGGAAGATGAGCCCCTCAGGTTGGAAGGTGTCCAATATACTACTGGGGAAGAGCAGAGGGAATTTCCAGGTAGCGCCAGAAAGAGTGAAGCGGCTGGGCCAAAGCCAAAAGGACACTCAGCTGTGGATGTGTCTGGTGGTCAAAAGAAAATCCGATGCTGTAAAGAACAATATTGTTTAGGAACCTGGAATGTCAGATCAATGAATCAAGGTAAGCTGGAGGTGGTCAAACATGAGATGGCAAGACTGAACATCGACATCTTGGGAATCGGCGAACTAAAATGGACAAGCATGGGCAAATTTAATTCAGCTGACCATCACATCTACTACTGTGGGCAAGAATCCCTTAGAAGAAATGGAGTAGCACTCATAGTCAATAAAAGGGTGGGAAAAGCAGAACCAGGGTACAATCTCCAAAACGATAGAATGATCTCAGTACGAATCCAAGGCAAACCATTCAACATCACAGTAATTCAAGTCTATGCCCCAACCACTGAGGCCGAAGAAGCTGAGGTTGATCGGTTCTATGAAGACCTACAACACCTTCCAGAACTAACACCAAAAAAAGATGTCCTTTTCATCATAGGGGAATGGAACGCTAAAGCAGGAAGTCAAGAAACCACCGGGATAACAGGCAAGCATGGCCTTGGTATACAAAATGAAGCAGGACAAAGGCTAATAGAGTTTTGCCAAGAGAACATGCGGATCAGAGCAAACACTCTTTTCCAACAGCACAAGAGGTGACTCTACACATGGACATCACCAGATGGTCAATATCAAAATCAGATTGATTATGTCCTTTGCAGCCAAAGATGGAGAAGCTCTATACAGTCAGTAAAAACAAGACCTGGAGCTGACTGTGGCTCAGATTATAAGTTTCTTATCGCAAAATTTCGGCTTAAATTGAAGAACATAGGGAAAACCACTAAACCATTCAGGTATGACCTAAATCATATCCCTTATGAATATACAGTGGAGGTGAGGAATAGATTTCAGGGATTAGACCTGATAGACAGAGTGCCTGAGGAACTATGGATGGAGGTCCATAACATTGTTCAGGAGGCAGCAACTCAATCCATCCCAAAGAAAAAGAAATGCAAGAAAGCAAAGTGGCTGTCTGATGAGGCTTTACAAGTAGCTGAGGAAAGAAGGGAAGCGAAAAGCAAGGGAGAACGGGGAAGATGTATCCAACTGAATGCAGAGTTCCAGAGAATAGCAAGGAGAGACAAGAAGGCCTTCTTAATTGAACAATGCAAAGAAATCGAGGAAAACAATAGAATGGGAAAGGCTAGAGATCTCTTCAAGAAAATCGGAGATCTCAAGGGAACGTTTTGTGCACAGACGGGCATGATAAAGGACAAAAAAGGCAGGGACCTAACAGAAGCAGATGAGATTAAGAAGAGGTGGAAAGAATACACAGAAGAACTATACAGGAAAGATCTTAATGTCCCTGATAGCCATGATAGTGCGCTCACTGAACTTGAGCCGGACATCCTAGAGTAAAGTCAAGTGGGCCTTTGGAAGCATTACTAACAATAAAGCTAGCGGAGATGACAGTATTCCAGCTGAGCTATTTAAAATTCTAAAAGATGATGCTGTTAAAGTGCTGCACTCAATATGCCAACAAATTTGGAACACTCGACAGTGGCCACAAGACTGGAAAAGGTCACTTTACATTTCAATTCCAAAGAAGGGCAATGCCAAAGAGTGTTCAAACTACCATACAATTGTGCTCATTTCACATGCCAGCAAAGTTATGCTCAAAATCCTACAAGCTAGGCTTCAGCAGTACGTGAACTGAGAACTACCAGAAGTACAAGCGGGGTTTCTAAGAGGCAGAGGAATTAGAGATCAAATCACCAACATTCGCTGGATCATGGAGAAAGCAAGAGAATTCTAGAAAAACGTCTATTTCTGCTTCATTGACTATGCTAAAGCCTTTGATTTTGTGGATCACAACAAACTGTGGCAAATTCTTAAAGAGATGGGAGTACCAGACCACCTTACCTGTCTCCTGAGAAACCTGTACGAGGGTCAAGAAGCAACAGTAAGAACCGGACATGGAACAACCGACTGGTTCAAAATTGGGAAAGGAGTACAACAAGGCTATATATGGTTGCCCTGCTTATTTAACTTATATGCAGAGTACATCATGAGAAACGCTGAGTTGGATGAATCACAGGTCGGAATTAAGATTGCCGGGAGAATTATCAACAACCTCAGATACGCAGACGATACCACCCTAATGGCAGAAAGTGAAGAGGATCTCAAGAGCCTCTTGTTGAGGGTGAAAGTGGAGAGTGCAAAAGCTGGTTTGAAACTCAGCACTAAAAAAATGAAGATCATGGCATCTGGCCCCATCACTTCCTGGCATATAGAAGGGGAAGAAATGGAAGCAGTGACAGATTTTACTTTCTTGGGCTCCAAGATCACCGCAGACGGTAACTGTAGCCATGAAATTAAAAGACGCTTGCTCCTTGGGAGGAAAGCTATGGCAAACCTAGACAGCATAATAAGAAGCAGAGACATCACCTTGCCGACAAAGGTCCGTCTAATCAAAGCTATGGTTTTCCCAGTAGCAACGTATGGCTGTGAGAGCTGGACTATAAGGAAGGTTGAACGCCGAAGAATTGATGCTTTCGAACTGTGGTGCTGGGGAAGACTCTTATGAGTCCCCTGGACTGCAAGGAGGTCAAGTCAATCCTAAAGGAAATCAACCCTGAGTGCTCATTGGAAGGACAGATACTGAAGCTGAAGCTCAAATATTTTGGCCACCTAATGCGAAGAGAAAACTCACTGGAAAAGACCCTAATGCTGGGAAAGATTGAGGGCAAAAGGAGAAGGGGACGGCAGAGGATGAGATGGCTAGACAGCATCACTAATGCAATGAATATGAAGTTGAGCACACTCCGGGAGAGAGCGGAGGACAGGAAGGCCTGGCGTGCTATGGTCCATGGGGTCATGAAGAGTCGGACACAACTTAATGACTGAACAACAACAACAACAACAACAACAAAAAAGGCATTGTCTGACTGTGGCTTTTGACATTTTCCTTATGGACCATCATGGCTTACTTTGATTTAATTTTAACTACACACAAACATTACATGGTGGGAGGGCCAGTGGAGATCCTGGAGTCTTCAGCGGGAGCAGGGATCCTCTCACCTTCCTTTTTAGGGTAAAAAAAGCCTCAACAACTTCAAAAAGTTGCCACTAGCTAAAACCAGGCCTCAGGAACCATTTTCCTTTACTAGGAAAACAACAGCACACACACTCCAAAGGGATCCCAAGGCCTTATGTATCCCAAGACACTTACAAAGGAATCTGCTGTATTTAGGGGAGATTCCAAACCCTTAGTAACCTTAGCCCTGGGGAGGGGGTGGAATTAAAAAAGAGAGAGAAGAGAGAACAACAACATGGGAACCAATTTTTAAAAACCAAACAAAACAACATTCTAGCTTCAAATCCTACCCAGCACTTGGGTGTGTGTGTGTGGGGGGGGAGGCTGGCACACCTTGTCCATCAGAGAACAAAGAAGATACTGGGGAAGAGCGGGGTGGGCGGTCCTCTTCTACCCCAGGCCTCCTCAACCTGGTGCCCTCCAGATGTGTTGGGCTGCAACTCTCATCATTCCCAGCCAGCATGGCCAGTATCTCCATTAACATCTCTCTTCTCTGGGAAATTACTATGACTATCATAATTCATTCTTCCAAAGCCTCCTTATATTATATTTTCATGCACATGCAAACTAAATATAAACAAATAGCATGTAGCCAATAATAGCCTGAGACCATTTTCAACAGCAGAGTTTGGATTTTTCTTTCATCAAGACTGTCCACCAGATTCTCACCATGTGACTTTTGAGGGGCAGAGCTTGGATTGTTGGCCTTGCACACCTTCTCCAGCTCCTGTTAAAACAACTTATCTGCTCCTTAGTAGCTCTCCTGGGTCCTGATGAGTTGCCTTTAACTCTCTGTTACTGTCAGGGATGAGTCCCAGCCCTTTCAGATGTCTGACAGCTCTGAGTCTGAGTCAGAACTGCAAAATTCCTTGGAAGGTCTTGACAAACAGATGGCGCAGGCTGACTCCCTGCCCCCTCCTTCTACTATGGAAATTCAAGTTTCTGAGGAGGAGGAGGAGGAGGAGGAAGAGGAAGAGGGGCATGACTTGAGAGATGCTAGAGCACGTTGCAAAGCAGGAAAAGTTAGGGGCAGGGCTCAGACGTTCCCCCAGAATAGCCACTCTTGGAAGCCTATGTAGGAGGGAGCCACCTTAAGGGAGGGGCATCACTGCGAAGCAAGCTTGGCCATGAGGTTCATACCCAAACTGCTGGCAACTTCTGGTTCATCTCCTCTGTGTAGAGATTGTTGATTAGGGCCTGGGGCAGTCTGAGAGTTTCCTTGAATCTGCATTTGTAGAGAGGCTAGTCTCTAGCAAAATAAAGTTGTATTAGCCTGAAGCTTTGTCTGTTGTGGTGTTTATTGCAAAGGGGAAGGACGACCCATTCCTGATAGTTGCTTTGAGTACTTCAACTCTGTTCCCATATTTTCACTCTCAGGGTGGAATCCAACTAAATCTTACTTAGAGTAGGGCCATTGAAATGAATGGGGCTTAAGTTAATCACAACGAATTTAAATCCCATTCCTTTCAGTGGGTCTACTCTAAGTAGGACCTTAGTTGGATTCTACCTTTAGACTTTGCCTAGTGCCTCCATGAGCCTCAGCTGGTCTGGAAGAGGCAATGTTTTTATGAACTTCATTCGGCACAGCCACCTAAGCATCTGTCAGACATCTCATTATCTGTCATTCTGACACAGACTGAATATAAGATTCCAAAAAATAACAACAACAACAAATATGTGTGTGTGTGTCCCTCTGTCCATCAGCACCATAGCACCAAGAAACCCAGCCACCTGAAACTTGGCATGCATACTAAAGGAATGTGCCCCCTAGGGGTGTGCACCTCAGGGTTATTTTGTTCTTTAAAATCATTAATTAATTTTAATTAATGTGTATCTCTCCATTTCATTGAAGCACACCATGGCATCTTCAGCCCCTAGGGCAGACTTACCTAACCAACATATAACTTTGCAGTCCATACGGTTTGAAGTCAAAGGAGATTTGTAGTCAAAGGGCAGAGTTATATGTCTGCCCTTTCCCCCTGCTGTGGGCAGCCACCCTCCAGGGGAATGGAGAGGACAGACCCTCCCGTATGGGGCTATAGGGGTGCACCATAGCAGGGATGTGCCTAGGGGTACCAGCAGGTATGGCTTCATTCAGACAGGGTGGGTACAACGTGCCCAGCTCTGACGGGTGTGTAAGTTTACTTGAAGACTTCACTGTATCAAACTAGGGGATATTCCAACCTGTGTGAAGCTGGGTCTGTTCGCTAGTAATAATCATAAATTTTAAATCCTCCTATTTGCAGCTCCTTGTAAAATTCAATCTCAGCCAAATACATGCCTGTCAGTGACAGGAAAGCTGTATTATTTTAATTTATTTGTTGTTGCTTAATTTACTTGGTCTTGCGTTTCACAACCAGGAAAACACCATTTGTTTCAGCTTTGTGAGGAAAGTTTCATGTAACTCAAATGAGATGCTGAAAAATTGAGTGCAATCTTTCTTGCCCAGACAGTATCATCATAATACATTATTAGCCATTGTGATCTTCTATCATTCCACTCTGGGAGAATTATGGTTGTGGCACTGAGTGAGGATGTAAGACTACAGGCTGAGCGCTACTCGCTACAAATCTCTTGCAAAGCTGTTGCAATAAATCTCCGAGAGAAAAGTCATTTAAAAAAAAAAAACAGAAAGAAAAGAAAAAAAGGATGACACTAAAGGGAGCTGTCATTTGTTTTCTTAGGAAAGAGGGGACAAGCAGCTGTGAAGAGACACAGTGTACCACTTCATGCTCTTAACGTCGCAGAAAGCGGCATTCATCACAGCAAACTCCACGTCCTCAGTGGAGGGCGAGTGTGGAGGTAAAGCGATATCCAGGCCCCTTTGGCCACAGCCCTGTGAAATAAATGACTCCTCTTGATGGAATCATTTATTTTCCTTTTATTAGCTACACCAGAGACCAAGAGCGATTTGGGTATTTCTAACACTCAGAAGTAGTGCACGTGCACCTCGATGGAATTCCCACAGCGAAAGCCTGCAACATCTTCTCTTCTGTATGTCTGCTTGGCTGATGGCAGCAGTGGCCTTTTGCCTGTTGAATTGGAACTTCCGTTCTTAGGGAGCCTGTCAGAGGCTACTTAACACAAAGATTGCTAACCATATTCAAGCCACCTCATATATGAAGCTGTCTTAACACCAAGTCGGATCATTCAAGGCCGCCGGCAAGGGTGGACATGGCTGGGCTCCTGTTGAGGGCCCACACCCCAGCAGGGGCCCACTGGCAAGAGGTGTTCTTCGTCTTCACTACGGCAACCTTTTGTCCACCTGCCTCTTGCTCAAGCCCAGACCAGTAGTGGTGAGAAGGAGGAGCAGAACATGCCACTGCCTACTTTCTCACTGGCTCTCCGCCTGTCAAGTGGTAGCAATTATGAGAAAGGATGAGGAGCAAGAGCAGCCAGGGACAATGGCAGTCAGAAGGTAGATTCACTGAGGGGGGCCCCCACAGAGGGGGCCTTGCCCAAGGGCTCTCAAAAACCTGGATCCGGCACTGAAATCATTGGGCTATCTCACCCAGTACTATGTACTCTGACTGGCAGCAACCCTCCAACAGGTCAAGCCGAGATATTTCCCAGCTCAGGTACCCAAGATACTTTTTAGGTACAGATACCAGGAACTGAACCTGGGGCCTCCTGCATGCAGAGCATGGGCTCTTACCACACAGCTGTGGTCCCTCCCTGTGCATGAATGCCAGGGCCAACCCAAGACATTTTGCTGCCTGAGGTGAAGGACAGGATGGTGTCACCTCCATTCCCATTTCACCTATAAAAGGCTACCAGACTAGCAGCTGAATCTTACTTTGACATGGGTGATGGGACAACATCTGTCGCCACACCTGCTATGAGGGCAGCAGGCTAACTTAGGGGGTGCAGGATAGGCTGACTGGAACACACAGCTCTGTCCTCCAACAGAGGGGAATGGCCAGGGCCTGCCGCCACTGACTCCTCCTACCATTAACATCTGCCACCTGAGGTGACTGCCTCAGTCTGCCTAATGATAGGGCCAGCCCTAATGAAAGACTATTTGTCCACCAACACCATAGAATGCACCCCAAAATTGTCTGCAGCACCTAGTAGTCCCTAGACAGATTTAAAAAAAAAAATAGATGCGGAAAGGGTTCCCTGTGGGTAGGAGTTTGAAATCTGGGGAATTAAATGATTCCATCCTGACTTGTATTTATCTTCTTCATTCCCCTGCAGTTCAAGAGTTGCAGGGAAGTGAATTAGTGTAGAATGGCAGTGAAAGAATTCTGTTGTCTAGAAAGGAGAAATTTGTTGCATTAACATTTTCAGAGCCAGGGGTGGTAGTGCTATACTTGTGAATTTGTTTTTCCACTTGTCATGTGCTGAGTTCAGAACTTTCTGCCTAAACACTTCACATCTTTTGGATGGCTGTATCATATTTTTGAAGCACTCAAGGACAGTATTTTGGTAACTAGAAAAAGATGCTTCAAACTCTCCCTTTCAGTTACACGCCAGACAAGTGCATGTGGCATGTGATTCCAGGACTTCATCAGCACCCATTGATTAGGCTCCTATTATTTACAATCAGGTGCCAGGCTATGGATAAAAACGGCTGTCTATCAGGACCAGCACAAGACATTTTGCTGCCTGAGGCAAAGAACAAGATGCTGCCCCCTCCCATTCCATGTACCAAAAGTCAACTGGACTGGCAGATGAATATGTCTTCAATACTGATGATGGGACAGTGTCCTCCAGTGCACCTGAAGGCACCAGGCCAACATAGGGGGAGCAGAGCAGGCCACATGGCACACAGCTGTCTCTCCTCCAACACCATGTTGCCACCTCCCAGTATCTGCCGCCTATGGCAACTGCTTCACTCTGCCTAATGGTAATGCCGGGCCTGCTGCCTCTGAAGCAGGGGCATTACTAGGGCCTTAAAAGATCCGGGGCACAGGCCCATAACACACATTTGCATCTATGTATGTATGTGTACACACACACACACACACGTCTAAGTGCATGTCTAATATATATATTGTGTGTGTGTGTGGTGCATGCATGCAGTGTGCTTGTGTGTGTGTATAGATTACATACATACATACATACATACATAGGAAGTGTGCACTGACCCCCCACCCCACTTCAACTCAGACCCCAATTCAGCATTTTGGAAAACATCCCACTTCTGCTCGGCCCAATTTGTAGTCAGACCACTTCAGCTCAGTACCAAACCAGAATCAAGGTTTGGAAAAATGAGTCTTTATGCTTCCTGTTGACTACCATGGGGAATTAGAAAAAAAAACAAACTAACTTTTTTCTCTTGGTCAGAACTGGATAATTTCAGGCATAGTAGCCCCCTAGAAGGGGATTACACCTGCCCAATGTCAGAAAAATAGGTGCAGGGTTTATATTTTGATTTTCTTTTAAAGGGAACTGCCAATAACATTATAATTCCTTGGAAGAATTGGATAAAAATTCCAGGATTCATTGCCCCATCAGAGGAGATCATGTCTGCCAAATTTTAGAATGATAGCCACAAGGGTTTTTGTGCAAGGGTGGCCTTGACATTTTGAGGTTTCCAAAAGAGGAAATGCTTCTCTCCCTATGTTCCTTGTGGACCATTGTTCTGAAAGTTACAGACAACCTACAGTTGTCCCTAAGTAAGAAACCAGCAAAGTTTCAGGGGGATAGGTGGGGAGGGAGTGATTTGCTTTCCCTTCCATTCACCCCTTCCCCGATAGTTTTTGGGTAAATTTGTATGAAAATGCACAGGTCATTAGAGGTATCCCCCAGGCAAGAAACCTGCAAAATTTCTGAAGGATATACATGCATTCTAATTTAGAATTACTAGAATTTATTTACATTTCACCAGTGTTAGCAGCAGGGGAACATGGGTGGGAAGGTGCTATTGCACTCATGTCCTGCTTGTAGGTTTCAATGGGCATCTGATTGGCCACTGTGTGAACAGAATGCTGGACTAGATGGAGCTTGGTCTGATGCAGCATGGCTCTTCTTTTGTCCTTAAATAGAGAGTGCCTCTGACCCTGTGCAGAATGTTCTTCTTTCCTCACTGAGCACTTACATTCTCCCCCTACCAATTCTATTCCCCTCCATGCAACCATCCCTCCTCATCCTACCATCCTCCAGCAACTCTTCATAAAAACAGATGTCTTGTTTTGTGCAACTCCTCTCTATGCACAAGCTCTCGTTGTATCTTCCTCCCCGTAACTTCATTTGTGCCAAGACTTCACCAGGATTCAGCCAATGAGTGTTTTCAAAACTAGGGCTCAGTTATGGAGAAACTCTGAGCATGCGCCAAGTGCCTTTCCCTCACCACTGAAGCTAGAGTTCATGCAAAAAAACACACACCTCAACCCACAAATAACAAAACATGCATAGGACTGAGCTGAAAGGGTAGTCAGTTCATTAGACAGAATTGGGTAGGCACTGTATTAAGCCTCCAGTACCATGCTCACAACTCAGGACTTATTTCTGAGTAAACATGCAGAACATCAAGGTGCGAGCCTCCCTGCAAAAGTAGCTCATGCTGGAAACCTATGCACACCTTCCTGAAGGTAAGCCTCATTAAACACAATGGGGCTTCTGAGTAGGCATAAATAGGATTGTATAAATGAGCAGTATTTATCTCCCCTCCACTTAAAAAACAAACCAAAAACTCCTATTTTTATTAAAGCTTTCTGTTCAGAGGAACATGGGAAGCTGCCTTGTACTGAGTCAGACCCTGGGTCCATCTAGCGCAGTAGTGTTGACACTGACTGGCAGCAGTGGCTCTCCAGGGTTGCAGGCAGGATTCTTTCCTAGCCCTACCTGGAGATACTGGGGATTGAACCTGGACCTTCTGCATGCCAAGCATGTGCTCTACCACTAAGCTACAGCCCTTCCCATTGCTGGATAATGGCAACTGACAAACAAAACAGCCCCACTTTTGTTTCTCTGCAACCGTGTGAACCCACTTTTCTCAAAGGCTTGAGCAAGGAGGAGAAAAACCAGCCCTCTTGTCTGTTTGTATAAAGTCAAATACCGTTCAGAACTTCTCTTGCCCACCGAACAGAATTCTCTTTAAGAATTTCCCAAGATATGCTCTGGGTAGAATAAAGAAGAGGAAAAAGAAAGAACAGGATAGGGGTGGGGAGGGGAGGGGAGGAGGGAAGAAGGAAAGAAGAATGGTGATTGGAAATGTGCACGGGGGTGGGGGTAGAGAGAATTCCCTAAGCCAAATGGCTCCTTTCAGAGAGGTAGTACTTCAGAGAAATTTAGGAGGCTGTGGAGGGTTCGTAAGGATTGCACATACTTAAATGAACTTTATGAGGTGAGGAGGCTGAGGGCTTTTTCTAGCTTTTTTAAAACTGTAGAACCTATTAAAAGCCCTGGCAGGTTCTCGATCATGACGCCACATAGTCCTAACCCTCCCTTTAGGATTGAGTCCTACAGTTATTTAGGAGAAATTAAAGTGGAGGGGGAGAAAGAAGTTTGTGGAGGCTGATTGGATCCTTTGCTGTACTGAAGCTACTAAACTTCTGCAGAATCCCAAGGTTCCAGTTCAGGGCAGTAAAATGCTGTGTGAAATACCAGAATTTCACATGGAGCTCTTTCTTCCCTTCCTTCTCCCTCTTCAAAATTTCATTGCAGGCAAGCTCACAACAGTGGGCATGTAAGAGCAGAAAAGTAGGGGGAGATAAGTTTTTTGCACCTCAAAAAAACCCTACACCAGAGATTAGGGATAGAGATCTCTTAATGGTCCCCTTAAACACCTTCTGATTAGGATCCCTAATTGCCTGGGTGGCTTGACAGTTCTTACTTTTTGTTTTAGACTTTGAGAAAAGGAAAATTTACGCATGGCTAGCGCAAAAGCCACTGCACTTAACTGTCTGAAATTTGGTAGGTTCAGTCAGTTCAATAGGGCCTGCTAGGTCCCCAAATTCCATGAATTTATGTGGAAGTACAAAAAAAAATTATAGCTCTTTGCTTTGACAGATTTCTTTGGAAAAAGCAAATTTTTATGAGGACACAACAATAACAAAAAGGAAAAGAAAAGAGGAAAAGAAGTAAAGAAAAAGAAAAGAAATTTCTTTCCCTTTCCCTTCCCCACCCCTTTAAAGGATTAAGTTTAAACTCCAGTACCCCCGGCCTCCGATGCCATTCTATTTTAAAAACTATATCTATAACATTAACAATCTTACAGTTTAATAAACAGCCTTACATTTCAGTATCATATCATCAATCTTATATCAAAGAAACAGGCCTACAGTTCATTCCCAGTAGCCTATATTAATAATAATAATAATAATAAAAAAATAAAGAAATATAGTGTTATATAATAATAAAGCTTAAAATAAACCTTCAACAATCAGTAATATATTTTATACTAGACATATAAATGCATGTGCACAATACACCCTCAAACAATATATTTAAATATAGTATATCATATCTATTTTGGAATAAAGAAATAAAAAAGAGAAGCAAGAAAAGAAGAAAGATGAAAGAGAATAAACAAATATATGTATAATCATTTATCTTCTGACCTAGACTGGATTGTGTAGACTAAACATAAACAGTTAACAGAGCTTGTTTAAAGATTCCATTTCATGGGGTTGTAACAGAAATCTCACGCATTTTTACATTCAGCCATGCCTCCGCCATTTCATGATTTAGAAACTTCTTCATCTGACCTTCAGACACAATGCAAAGTGTAGCAGGATATTTTAAGTAGTATTGTAAGTTCATTTGTTTTGCCATATTTTCCGCTTTGATGAATTGCCTTCTTTTATTTGCCACCTCTTTGATGTAATCTGGAAATAACATAACTTTTATCTTGTTTCCAGGAAAGGCTTCCACCCTCTCTTGCCAAACGCAGGATATAATTCTTTGTGGAGACTTTTGCAAATTGGACTATGATCATATAATCAGTCCCTTTAGCATTTGGCACACGAAATGCCTGCTCAATATCAAGTAAATAATCTCATGCAAAAATTTGTCCACAAAATAGGCAATTTTACATCATTAGACAGATTTTTAATCCTAATAATATGTACATTGGATCTGCGTGTGAAGGCCTCCAGTTGAGAAATTCTGTCAGAGACGTTTTTAAAATAAACTTGTGTCATAGTTTCATTCCCTGCCACTCGGTCTTCTAGCTCATTAATTTTCATCTGCATTTTTTGCCAAGACGCATTAATTAGATCCACAGCTCCTTGCAAGGCGGTGATGGAATTTTGGATTAAATCCAACCTTTTGGCTTGCTCTGTAAATTGCGAAGATAAAGTCTTTATCAGAGTAAATAATTCCCCTATATCTTCTGTTTTTGAAACTTTTGACACAGAAGGTACAGGGGGAGTTGGCGGTGATGCCAGCCCTTTTCTTCTCCTTGGTGTAGCCATGTTTCTCTTCAAACAGATCTTGCAGGTCCTCAGATGTCCTCAAATACTGTTAATCTTTCTTAAATCATCCCTCAGGAGTTGTTGATATTTCTTAAAACATATATTACAATTGAATACATCAGCCCTGTTTTCTCCTATTAAATAGGAGTTTCAGAACAGCTTTTTGTGTTGGTAAAGCTCTGGGGAGATAATCCTGGAATCCAGGCCCCCCGCTACCTCGTGGGGAGTACTTTTCTCCAAGATGTTATCCAGATGCTGCCTTGCCCCCCTTTTAATTCCAGGGGGGAGATGAAAAGGTTTTTCAACCTTTTAAAAAGCTGCTTGAGAAAGCTCCCATGGAGAGACCGTGGGATGCTGCCAGGGTAACATTGGTTCCAACCGGAAGTCCTTTTTCTTTTTGTTATTGTTGTGTCCTCATAAGAACATTGTATTGCTGGTAGTATTGTATTGATCAGGTTGTTGGTATTCTTGGTATTGTTTATTTCATTTATAAAGATAAAATAAATAATAAAAACATTTTTAAAGGAAAAAGCAAATTTTACCTGTGGCTAGCACAAAAGCCACTCGACCTAACTGTTTGAACTTTGGAGGCTCAGTCATCTCTATGGGGGCTGGCAGGTCCCAAAATTCTATGCATGTATGTGGAAGCACAAAAAAAATATAGCGCTTTGCTTTGACAGATTTTCTTGAAAATAGCAAATTTTACCTGTGACTAGCACAAAAACCATTGGACCTAACTGCCTGAAATTGGGCAGATTCAATAAGTTCCACGGGGCCTACCAATCTTCCAAATATCATGTATTTATCATACAAATTAAAAAAGATATGGCCATTTTTGTTTTCCAATGCAAGTCAATGGGAAATGTAAAAAAAAAAAAAAAGGCAATTAGGACAGCTCAAAAGATCCGGAGCACAGCTCAAAAGTTCCAGGGCCCATGCCCAGGTGGCTCTTCTTTAACGATGCCCCTGCTCTGAAGTATCCATAAACACCTTTCAAGGAGTTGAAATCCACATATCTAATAAGCTGATCTTTGGTCCCAACTACATGTTAAGTTCATTGTGTGGCTTGCAGCCACATCAACGGACTTTTTTTAATTTAAAGTTTAATCTTAGAGGTTGGGGAGCCCAGTTTCCATTGGCACAGCAGCATGCGGGGAGGGGAAGTTTAACCTTTCCATCTCCATACACAATCCTGAAGGAAGTCTCCCACATGCATCAGTTAGTGATGGAAATAAGAAGCTCCCATTGGCACCAATAGGAGGCTTTTTTGCTATCACTAAAATTGAACCATTCAGGGGCACTGGGGAAGAGGGTCATCAGGATGGCAGCTGGAGAGGGAAGGGTTAAACCTCCCTCCTTGTGCATTTGGTCATGATGGAAATGCCCCTCCCATGCCTAGGATTACATTTCTAAAAATCTCTTGATTTGGCTGCAAGCCAAGCAGTGAATGTAAAGTGTAGTTGTTAGGCCTTTATTTACATCCCTTAATCCTTAAACCAGTAATTCCCAAACCGTGTGTTGGAGGCAGTGTGCTCGCATGCCACACAAGAATGGCTGGTGTGCCTCAAGAAATAAATGCACCGATTAAAGGTCCCGTAAAGCCATGACCAAAGTTCTCGCTGCATGTCTGAATGGTTCATTGCTCTTGTACAGAAGGCCCCACTAGGAAGGAGACAAACGGGGAGAAACAGTTTCAGGGAGGAAATGTGGGTAAGGTTTGGCACCCCTCAAATCAGCCCATACTGTGCCTTAAATTGTCCCCCTCACATACCTTATAGATATCTGCAGTGAACCAATTCTGAAACACAGGTCTGCCACCATGACCTCTAGTTTGCCTCTTACAAGCACAAGATCAAATCCTTCTAATGGCCCAAAGCCCCTTTCTCCCCATCAAGGAGAGTAAGTTCTGATAATGTTGTGAATGTTGGTGGGGAGTCAGCTCTTCCCCAACCTGGCACCCCCCAGATGTATTGAACTACAACTCCAGCACATCTGGAGTCTGCTACGTTGGGGAAGTCATCTCTAGAGGGTTAATTTAATTATTATGATATTATTATTTACCACATTTTATTGTTGTTGTTCTTGTCGTTCAGTCGTGTCTGACTCTTCGTGACCCCATGGACCATAGTACGCCAGGCCTTCCAGTCCTCCACTCTCTCCTGGAGCATGCTCAAGTCCATATTCATTGCATCAGTGATGCTATCTAGCCATCTCATCCTCTGCCGTCCCCTTCTCCTTCTGCCTTCAATCCTTCCCCGCATCAGGGTCTTTTCCAGTGACTTTTCTTTTTGCGTTAGGTGGCCAAGATATTTGAGCTTCAGCTTCAGTATCTGTCCTTCCAATGAGCACTCAGGGTTGATTTCCTTTAGGATTGACTGATTTGACCTCCTTGCAGTCCAGGGGACTCGTAAGAGTCTTCTCCAGCACCACAGTTCAAAAGCATCAATTCTCCGGCGCTCAGCCTTCCTTATAGTCCAGCTCTCACAGCCATACATTACTACTGGGAAAACCATAGCTTTGATTATGCGGACCTTTGTCGGCAGGGTGATGTCTCTGCTTCTTACTATGCTGTCTAGGTTGGCCATAGCTTTCCTCCCAAGGAGCAAGTGTCTTTTAATTTCATGGCTATAGTCACCGTCTGCGGTGATCTTGGAGCCAAAAAAATAAAATCTGTCACTGCTTCCATTTCTTCCCCTTCTATATGCCAGGAAGTGATGGGGCCAGAAGCCATGATCTTAGTTTTTTTAATGTTGAGTTTCAAACCAGCTTTTGCACTGTCCACTTTCACCCTCAACAAGAGGCTCTTTAGATCCTCTTCGCTTTCTGCCATTAGGGTGGTATCGTCTGCATATCGGAGGTTGTTGATAATTCTCCCGGCAATCTTAATTCCAACCTGTGATTCGTCCAACCTGGCGTTTCTCATGATGTACTCTGCATATAAGTTAAATAAGCAGGGTGACAATATATAGCCTTGTCGTACTCCTTTCCCAGTTTTGAACCAATCGGTTGTTCCATGTGTGGTTCTTACTGTTGCTTCTTGACCCTCGTACAGGTTTCTCAGGAGACAGGTAAGGTGGTCCGGTACTCCCATCTCTTTAAGAATTTGCCACAGTTTGTTGTGATCCACACAATCATAGGGTTTAGCGTAGTCAATGAAGCAGAAATAGATGTTTTTCTGAAATTCTCTTGCTTTCTCCATGATCCAGCGAATGTTGGCGATTTGATCTCTAGTTCCTCTGCCTCTTCGAATTAAATTTAAAAGAAACAGGTGGGAGTCAAAGCAGCCACCTGCTTGATGTTTGCATGGTAAATTCAATCTCGGTCAATGTGCAGGTGCACAATCCATCCACATTTCTCTTCTAGTTCTGTCGATAGCATCTGACACACTATTCCACTAAGAACGGGCATCATGTCTTCCAGAGAAACAGTTTCATAATATGCAAGCTGTCGGAAAATCACCTTGCTGTGCCTGGGGGCCTTTGTTCTTTCTTAGGGTTTCTTCTCCCATTCCTCACAGACTTGTCCTGGGCAGTCTAGGGCAGTCTTAGGATAACCAGTGGGTGTCACAGCATAGCCCAGTGGAACCAGTCAATCTACATTTCTCCCATTGGGGGACAAAGATTGATAATTCCTTCCCACTAGCAACTTCAAAGGAGGTGGCATTTCCAGCTTCTATTGTGACATGTGGATAATTACTGACATATACTGGAGTCCTAAGGGCCCATGTAGAATAGATCCAAGTATAGATTCTGGACTTCTTCCAGGGCCTTTCCTAGCAGAAAGTATAACAATTAGCATACTCATACAAACTGCCAGCAGGCTCTTCCACTCTTTTTGTTTCTGTGCACCTGTGTTTAAAAGTTGTTTTTCATTTCTTTGCACATGCAAGCTATTGGGGAGCCGATGCCAAGAAAGCCTATTGCAATGTGCGTAGGTGACTTAGAGGGTGGGCGGGGGGATGTCTCTGATCACAGCCATTGTTTTGACACTAATGGAGATTCTCCGTTGTCTCTACCTTATCCTCCTCTACGAGATCAAGGGAAGGTGCTGTGGATGGGTGTATACAGGTTTAGGGGAGAGAGACCAAGAAAAATGTGGGGCTACTTGGGCTCTCTGCTGGATCACAAAGCTTTCTAGAAGGATACGGATGGGGGAGAAGACAGTGACAGTGCAGATGGGAAGTCTGAGAAGATCCTGAACAGAATGCTTACACAAGTGCATCGCCATTGGGGCTGGAAGGTTTCCATCAGGTGGGGCCTGTTGGTATGGGGAAAGAAAGTGGGGGTGGTTAATTTTATCTTTAATGCAAAATATCTGTATTCCAACATGGGAAATCCAACTTTTACCAATCAATAAATGTATGCAATGAAAAAAAAAAACATTTTCAAGACAGACAGCAAACAGATTTATTCTTGTCTACCTTAGACAATTGCTTATCTTAGAGAATTATTGAACATAGATTGGTTTTAATTGCTTTGGATTTTTTTCTGGTGTCACATTTTTCCAGTTTTCCTTCAATACACACAATTCTAGCTGCCTGCAAGCTACAAACCACTGCCCATTTACCTATGGCTTGTTACTCAAGTAGCTACCCTGGGCATATACTCTTTGAAAATCCAATGCTTACTTGCCACATAGTTGGACAAAATAGCCAATCACTCGTGTACCCTAATTTGTCACAACACCCCGCTTTGTGGCATAGGTCTTCAGGAGCCAGTGAAATGTAGTATGCCTAATTTTGATTAGGAATCTGTCTTTTATGAAATATTTGTTCTTACTGTTCTCTGTACTCTGAACAGGTGATTGCTGCTGCTGCTGCTGCTTCTGCCTCTGGTTCTTGCAGAACAGACAAGCTGCAATTACAAAATTGCTCTTTCCCTTTAAATCCTCCAGTGAGGTGGGAGGTGGAACAGCCTTGGCTTCTCTGATGTCATTTTCCTTTCATTCCCTCCTCTTCCCTCATGGAGAGCTCCTCACCACAGGAATTGCAGGAGGAGGCAGATTAGAGAAGCAGAGGAGAAATGGTAAACAGTGAATAGCTGCTCATCTAAAGGGGCCAATCCTAAATGCATCACAGAAAGGGACGCAAAATGCTCCAGTAGGGCTGCGGGATTTTCCATTAATGAAGGGACACCCCTAATCAACAGTTTGATGGCCTCATTGTTTCCTATATAAAGAATGGATGGCTCCAGAACAAAATATCGTTCTTCTGTCTGGTAAAGGATTAAGGCAGGGGTGGGCAACAGGGTTGCATGCAGCCCCCAAGGGTCTTTCCTGTGCCCCACCAATGGTGCTCCTGTGTGCTGCCAAATTGCCGCAGCACCCAAGGGAACGAGGGAGCAAGGGGACGACTCCTCGTGCACGTTCTTTCCCTGGAGAACTGGGCTGGTATTGCTGGGATAGGGGCAAAGTTAGAGCCTTCCCCCCATCACCATGATGCAGCTGAAGATCATAGAATCATAGAATAGTAGGGTTGGAAGGGGCCTACAAGGCCATCGAGTCCAACCCCCTGCTCAATGCAGGAATCCAAGTCAGAGCATCCCTGACAAATGGCTGGCCAGCCTCGTCTTGAAGGCCTCCAGTGTGGGAGAGCCCACCACCTCCCCAGGTAATTGGTTCCATTGTCGTATTGCTCTTACAGTCAGGAAGTTTTTCCTGATGTTCAGCCGGAATCTGGCTTCCTGTAACTTGAGCCCATTATTCCGTGTCCTGCACTCTGGGATGATCAAGAAGAGATCCTGGCCTTCTTCTCGGTGACAACCTTTCAAGTACTTGAAGAGTGCTATCATATCTCCCCTCAGTCTTCTCTTCTCAAGGCTAAACATGCCCAGTTCTTTCAGTCTCTCTTCATAGGGCTTTGTTTCCAGTCCCCTGATCATCTTTGTTGCCCTCCTCTGAACCCTCTCCAGTTTGTCTGCATTCTTCTTAAAGTGTGGTGCCCAGAACTGGACACAGTACTCCATATGAGGCCTAACCAGTGCTGAGTAGAGGGGAACTAGTACTTCCTGGGATTTGGAAGCGATACTTCTATGAATGCAGCCCAAAATAGCATTTGCCTTTTTTGCAGCCACATCACATTGTTGGATCGTATTCAGCTTGTGATTGACAACAATTCCAAGATCCTTCTCGCTTGTAGTGTGGTTGAGCCACGTATCCCCCATCTTGTAACTGTGCATTTGGTTTCTTTTTCCTAGGTGCAGAACTTGGCATTTGTCCCTATTAAATGCCATTCTGTTGTTTTCTGCCCAGGGCTCCAGTCTATCCAGATCACTTTGAATTTTGTTTCTGTCTTCCAAAGTATTAGCTATCCCACCCAATTTTGTGTCATCTGCAAATTTGATCAGCATTCCCTGCACCTCCTCCTCCAAGTCATTAAGAAAAATGTTGAAGAGCACTGGGCCCAGGACTGAGCCCTGCGGTACCCCACTCGTTACCTCTCCCCAGTTTGAGAAGGTCCCATTGATTAGCGCTCTTTGAGTCCGATTCTGTAGCCACCTGTGGATCCACCGGATTGTTGTTTCATCTAGCCCACTTTGAGCTAGTTTGCTCATCAGGATATCATGGGGCACTTTGTCGAAAGCTTTGCTGAAGTCGAGGTATATGATGTCTACAGCATTCCCACGGTCTACAAGGGAGGTTACTTGATCAAAAAATGAGATCAGATTTGTCTGGCAGGACATGTTTTTGACAAATCCATGTTGGCTTCAAGTAATCACGGCATTGTTGTCAAGGTGCTTCCAGATGGATTGCTTTATGATCTGCCCCAGAATTTTCCCAGGGATTGATGTCAGACTGACTGGTCTGTAGTTCCCAGGTTCCTCCTTTTTACCCTTTTTGAAGATAGGGACAACATTAGCCCTCCTCCAGTCATCTGGCAGTTCCCCCGTCCTCCATGATTTCTCAAAGAGAATAGACAGCGGTTCTGAGAGTTCTTCTGCCAGTTCCTTTATGACTCTAGGGTGCAGGTCATCTGGCCCTGGAGATTTGAACTCATTCAAAGTAATGAGGTGTTCCTTGACCATATGCCTGTCGATCTCAAGCTGCAATCCTGCCCCTTCAGCCTGTACTTCGCCTTTGCCAGGGGGGTCATAGACCCTCTTTTGGGAGAAGACTGAGCCAAAGTAGGAATTGACCACCTCTGCCTTTTCTTTGTCATCTGTTATCATTTTGCCATCCTTATTTAATAGCTGAACCACCATTTCTTTCCTCTGCCTTTTACTATGCACGTAGCTGAAGAAAGCCTTTTTGTTGTTTTTAACATCCCTTGCTAACCTCAGCTCATTCTCAGCTTTAGCCTTCCTGATGCCATCCCTGCAATTCTGTGCTATCTGCCTGTACTCTTCCTTTGTTACTTGGCCTTCTTTCCACTTCCTATATGTGTCCTTTTTTGTTTTCAGGTCATCCCTAAGCTTTTTGTGAAGCCACATTGGCTTCTTCTGTTGTCTTCCACCTTTTCTTCTTGTTGGAATTGCTTGTGATTGTGCCTTGAGAATTTCCTTTTTTAAAAGCTCCCACCCATCTTGGACTCCTTTTCTCGCTAGCATCGCTTGCCATGGGACCTTACTGATCATTGTTCTGAGTTTATGAAAATCAGCTTTCCTAAAATCCAGGGTACGCATTTGACTACACTCGGATTTTGCTTCCCTTAGAACCAAGAACTCAAGTACAACATGGTCGCTTTCCCCCAGAGTTCCTGTAACTGCTACTTTATCCACTAAGTCATCTCTGTTGGTTAGGATCAAGTCAAGGATAGCCGATCCTCTAGTTCCTTCCTCTACTTTCTGTAGGAGGAAGTTATCCACCACACAAGTCAGGAATTTCCTGGAGGGGCCATGTTTTGCAGAATTTGTCTCCCAACAAATATCGGGGAAATTGAAGTCCCCCATTACTACTACATCATGCTTCCTTAAAACATTGGCTATTTGCTTTTCAAAAGTTTCATCCTTGTCTTCTCCTTGATTGGGTGGCCGGTAGTAGACTCCGACCACCAGGTTCCTTTTATTCTTTGCTCCATTTATTTCAACCCAGATGCTCTCAATGGGGCTACCAAGCTCCTCCTCCTGTATTTCTGTGCAGAGATATGTATTTTTCACATACAGTGCAACCCCACCTCCCTTTCTGTTCCTCCTGTTCTTTTTGAACAAGTTATATCCTTCAATTGCTGTATTCCAGTCATTAGAGTCATCCCACCAAGTCTCAGTTATACCTATCAGGTCATAATTTCCCTCTTGTATTAAGAGTTCAAGTTCGTTCTGTTTGTTTCCCATACTCTGGGCATTAGTATATAGACATCGAAGACCATGTGCTTCATAGTCTGGCTTTCTTCCTACCTGTGTCTGAAGACTATTATTGGGCGCTATCAGAGCTGTTCTCTCCATTGCAGTGCATGCGCCTACGTCCATTGTTACCCCCAACATTACATCTCCCTTCCCCGTAGGATTCAGTTTAAAGCCCTCCTGATGAAGTTCTTCATGCTGTGGCCAAACACATTCTTCCCATCCTTTGTGAGGTGCAACCCATCCCTAGCCAACAGCCCATCTTCCAGGAAGTATAGCCCATGGTCCCAGAATCCAAATCTCTCTCGTCGGCACCACCTTCGTAGCCAGTCATTCACCCGGACTATTTTTTGTTCCCTTTCTATCCCTCTTCTAACTACTGGGAGGATGGATGAGAAAACTATCTGGGCCCCAAAGTTCTTGAGTTTCTTTCCCAAAGCTTCAAAGTCTGACGTGATCTCTTCGTAGCTCCGCTTGGCGGTATCATTTGTTCCCACGTGGATGAGAAGAAAGGGATACCTGTCAGTGGGCTTTATGAGTGCAGGCAACCTTTCAGTCACGTCTCTAATCTGTCCTCCCGGGAGACAACATACCTGGCGAGTCCATGGGTCTTCACGACATACTTGGGTCTCGATCCCACGCAGCAAGGAGTCTCCCACTACTACCACTCTTCTCTTCTTTTTGTAGGCCTGGGTTTCATCGCCTCTGTTTGACTGACCTTTAGCTGGGAGGTTAATGCCTCCCCAGTACCCCCGTGATCTGCAGTAGGATTTGGTGGGGAGAAGCATGTGTGTGATATGTGTGTCTATCTGCGTGCATATGTGCAAAATGTGTGTGCATACGTGTGACATGTGCAGGCATGCTTGCATGAGCACACACAAGCATGAAGGCCCCACCCACCTAACACCCTATACAGCCCTTGGCCTGAGTGAAGTTGCACACTCCTGGATTCCTGGACTGGAATCTACTGCATGATAGAATTTACGGACAACTTTTAATAGAGAGTTGTACGCAGCATTTTAAAGAGCATAGTTGTGCGAACACAATACTAATGAGATGGTATGGATTTTGCAGAAAATATAAAAAGTTACACAGAGAAATCAATATTTATGAATTTCTGAGAAGGCTTCATAAATTGTACAGTGTACAACAGGTGGAAAGCTAGCGGTACTTACAATGTAAGCTGAGCAGCACAACGGCTTCTGTCCAGAAGTGTTTTTGCATGAGAGCTGGAAAGCACTTGCATGCAGAGGGGGCCAAGTTCAGTCCCTGGCAGCTCCAGTTAGATGAATCAGGTAGCAGGTGATGGGAAAGGGGGACAGGCAAAAATCAAGAGGGGCACCTATGCATAAATCAGCAGGCCCAGTCTGCACACCTGGAAGCGCTTTCCGCTCAAGCAGAAGTACCTTTGTTTGAAAACAAGCCAATCACTTTCCTAAAGAGTGTGGACAGACAGAGACGTTGGACCAGGTCACACACAGATGTACATCTCACAATGCATCTCAGACAAATGTGTAAATGGTCTCCACGGAAAAGCATTGCATTAATGTTTCTGCTTTATTATAAATGTTAATGTTTCAGAGGCTTCATTGGCAGTATTCCATTGTTAATTTATATCGGGTGGGCAGCTGCTGGCCCTTCAACTCCCATCACCCCTCACCATCATGCAAGCTAGGGCTGATGGGAGTTGTAGGCCAAACCATCTGGAGGGCCACAAGTCGCCCACCCCTGATTTAATTGATGGCAGTAACTTCAAGGGCCCAATGGATAAAAATATTAATGGAAAGAGGGATATAAATGTAAAATGAATGAATGGATTGGCCTCAGGTGATATGAAAGAGATAAGAAGTCTTATCTGTAGTCATGAATCTGCGATGATAGCTCATTCAGGCATTACTCAATGCAGCTAGCCTGAAGTAGCAAATACAGTACATCTGTAAACCCACTCATTGTGCATCATCTATGAAGAACATCTGTGTAAGGCAGGTCCTGTTCCTCTTATATAACTCACCTGTGCGACTGTAAGGAAGGTTCACAACAGATGGTGCTCAGGATATCAAGTCAGTGCCTTATAGAGGTGAGAGCTGCATTTAAGGCAGCCTCCCCCAATCTGGTGTCTTCCAGATGTTTTGGACTTCAACTCCCATCAGTCTCAGTCAGCATGGCCATTGGTCAGGAATGCTGGGAGTTGTATCTGAAACATCTGGTGGGTATCAGGTTAGGGAGGGCTGATGGAACGAATGGCCTATCTAAGGATTTCTGAGCAGTGGTATTGAGGCAGTGTTATTACAGGTGCTAGCGTAAGGTCTGAGCATTTCCTTCATTCCTCCAGATCTGCTTTAGAGAGTTGGTGTGCCTTTGGCCCACAAGCCTAGTGGGTGTCCATAACTGCTGCACACATCTTCTGGTTGTGTAGATGAGGACACCTTTGCGGGTGACAGCTGTCATGTGATGAGAAAGCTGCACCTGCTGAAATTCCTTTTTTTACACCACACAAGGTGGGGGAACCCTGTCTCCTTGGTTACCCAGGCCTTCTCTGAACCTCCACCCTACTGTATCTGACATAGCAAAGTAATGGGCTTACCAGCAAAGGTGGAACTTACTATTGAAGACATCAGGCACTTTCTTTGAGTTTCTTTGGGCATAATCCTAGGGCCGCTAGAGAGCATCTTGATGGTCATAGGATTTTTTGTTTTCTGAGAACCAAGCTCAGAGCCAGTGCTCTGAGGTTGGTTCCCAGAAACCCCACTCTCCACTGCCTCCCCCACTGCCTTTTAGGCAGCACGGTTCATCCTCAGCTCTGCGCTCGTAAGAGCAGCATGGAGCAGCCAAAAAGGGGGCGTTTCTAGGGGCGGGGTGGGGACGGCCAAAGTGCTGCTACGACACTTCCTATGCGCCATCCGCCCCGCCCTGAGGTGCTCTGGCTAGACAGCCAAAATCGGCCGCCAAGCCTCAAATGTGGGGCAGCCAGAGTGTGGAGGAGAAGATCCCCTCTGCGCTCCACCCACCTTACACTGGATAGTCAGTTGCCTCCAAGTTTGGAGGCAGTCGACTATCCCCACAAGATTGTGCCCTTTATTAATTAAGGAAAGCATGGCCATTTAGCAACTCTGCTTGCTGAGGAGACCTGTCCCTTTTAGATCATAGCATGAGCTGTAGCAGAAACATATTGGACACGATCCAGGCAAAATCAAGCACTTTTTAAGACCAATCGTTTTAGTGCGGGAATACAGGGTGGCTATCTGTCCTCTTTTACAGAGGACAGTTCCTTATCTGAAGGGCTGCCAGAGGACCATGCTCTATTTTTAAGGCATCCTCTATTTGAAGGGCAGCCCTGTCAGGGTTGGATCGGAGCCCATAGAGCCCCAAAGCAGTTCTGATTCTGAGGAAGAGATAGAAATCATGGGAGAGGAACCCTCACGCTGTTCAGAGGTGCCGTCGGAGGGAGAGTCCCTCCATGCTCACATTCCTGAGAGTGGTAGCGACCCCGGCAGGCAGGGGGAGGGACAACTGGAGCTTCGGGATGCTAGGCGCTGGCGAAGGGACAAGCGGGAGATGGAGGGTGCCAAGAGGAGGCGCTCAGCCTGCTTGGCGCGACGTCAACAGCTGCGCCCCGATGCCCCATGGGAAATGGGTGGACTTTTGTCTCCTAGCCCTTAAGTTCAGAGGCTTCCCGCCTTTACCTCCAAACGGAGATCAACTGATTCACTAAGGCTAGAACCCCAAGTAGGCAGTTCTCTTAAGTTTCCCTCATCAGGCTCCTGCAATTAGCATCTGTAAGCATCATTAGGTTGAATGGAAATAAAGCCTTGGAAAAGAGCCCTGTCGTCTGTGTGTTGATTCTGGCTACTTGAGGATTTCAGAAGGCAGCAAGGGCGCTCCTGACAGTCCTTTTCAAGTCCAGTTTAAAGTTATACTAGAACCACCAGAAGGAAGAGCTGGGCCCTGAAGCTGCCCATCAACAGTGCCTGGACACCAGACTGAGCAAGGCTCACAAGTCACCTGGTCATAGTCTGTCACACTATGGTGAGATGTCCTGTATTTCTATTAGAGTTATAATAATAATTTCTAAATGTCCATCTATACATATAAATTAGCATATGCAAATTGGTGTCCTATTTTGTCCTCTTCTTTAGTGATGCATTTCCTCTTTTTTGGCAATTCATAAGTGGCCACCATAGGGAGAAATGTCAGCCTGTGCTTAAGAGTCTGGGAGTAAGTCCCATTGAACTGAATGACACCTGAGCAGGCATGCACTGCACACATGCCATTGAAATTAATGGGACTTCACAGTGCTTAAATTTGCCTGGATTGTGGCCATTACAATCTCTTCAAGCCTTTGGCCATTTTATAAATGTGCATCAGACAGATTGCATGACTATGACTGCACGAACACAGCAATCTTTATTTATGTTTCAGTGGGTCTTGGACGTCAAAGCTGGGCTGCAGACCATCAATCCACCAAGCTCTTAGCAGAATGAAAAGAATGGTTTCATGCTCCTAGCCACTTTCTGGCTGGAATGCCGCCAGAGGCATGATTGTAGAAACAAATCATTTTAACCTAGGCATTTTGGTTTCTAGAAAGATCTCCAAACCGCCACAAAAACATCCTCCATTTCCCTGTAACAGCAGGCACAGCTGTGCCCTCTCCACCTTCATGTTTGTTCTCCCCACGGGATTCTTGGTAACCAGCAGCATAAGACAATACAAATACAATCACAGCACGGGTGTGACAGGAGCCAAAAGGGAGGCAGGCATAAATTTCCATCGACTGCAAATGATGTCCTTTTCATCAAGTGCTCAGCTTGGATGACTTCACTGGCACTTTAATAAATTGTCAGACTGGGGGTGAGTGAGTGAGATAAGCTTCCAGGAATCTGAAGCTCCCATCTGGGTAGCAGTTCTTCAGTGCCTGCCTTCAATGGGTGTCAGTGACATACAACCTCTTGTTCATCAGGCAATTTATTCTCTCTGTCCATTAGTGTCTATAAAGGCCAGCAGGTTGGTCTCCATGTTGAAAATGCTTTTATGTGCATTTTCACAAGACAGTTGTTACTCTCAGTAGCCACCCCCTCAACTGCAGCCTTTCAGGTGCAGCTCTTCACAGGCAGTTAGAAAAGGTTGCTACTTTTTGGAGGTAGATCACCTCAAAGGAGAAGTTGTAGAAATCCCCTTTACAGGCATAGAACAGTGGAGAAAGGCCCCCTCCACAGAGCTACTTTCTCAGCATTGCAGGCCCTTCCATGGAACATAAGAAGAGCCATGCTGGATCAGACCAAGGGCTTTTCTACATGAGGTTTTTAACCCACACCTTTACCAAGTCTTCTGCTTCCAGATTCTTAGCGGGTTTAAGTTCAGCTTCTTTACATTTTTTTTTTTCCCCTGGGGGTTTTCTTTCTCTGCCTTTCTATGTTTCATTACAACCACTAGGTGATGCTGTGGTATAGCAGAATTGTTCAAATGCACAGAGGGTTTCATGCCAGCATTCAGGAAATACCAGACTTTCCTCATTAGGAAAAAATAGCTAAAATGGTTGCAAGCCACAGGAGAGGCCCTGGGGGATGACTATGTCATGTAAAGGACCCCTAAACTACCATTAATAAGCATGAATGCACAATAAAAGCCTCACGTGGAAAGGCTCCAAGGATCCATCGAGTCCACCATTTGTTCACACAGTGGCCAACCCGCTGCCTGCGGGAAACTCACAAGTAGGACATGCATGCAGTAACACCCTCCCAGTCATGTTCCCCAGTGTTTGGTATACATAGGTAGAATGCCTCTGGTACTGGAGGTAGCATATAGCCATCAGGACTAGTCATCAAACAACCCAGCTTGAACCCAGGTGGAGTTGAGCATACACAGGAGAACTGGAGAGCAACAGGGGGAGTTGTGCATTCTGAACATTAAATACTATGGCACCATCCTATGCACGTTTAGACAGAAAAAACATGGCTGGGGCATGCTGAGAGTTGCAGGCCTTTTCTCTGACTAAACATGCATAGATTGTGCCCTAAATTAGTTAGCATTGTGGCTTCACTGTCCCAGAGCTACTGACACCATCTTATTTACAGCGCCAGAAAGAGTGAAGCGGCTGGGCCAAAGCCGAAAGGACACTCAGCTGTGGATGTGTCTGGTGGTGAAAATAAAGTCCGATGCTGTAAAGAACAATATTGTTTAGGAACCTGGAATGTAAGATCAATGAATCAAGGTAAGCTGGAGGTGGTCAAACATGAGATGGCAAGACTGAACATCGACATCTTGGGAATCGGCGAACTAAAATGGACAAGCATGGGCAAATTTAATTCAGGTGACCATTATATCTACTACTGTGGGCAAGAATCCCTTAGAAGAAATGGAGTAGCTCTCATAGTCAATAAAAGAGTGGCAAAAGCAGTACTGGGGTAAAATCTCAAAAATGACAGAATGATCTCAGTACAAATCCAAGGCAAACCATTCAACATCACAGTAATTCAAGTCTATGCCCCAACCACTGAGGCCAAAGAAGCTGAGGTTGATTGGTTCTATGAAGACCTGCAACACCTTCTAGAACTAACACCAAAAAAAGATGTCCTTTTCATCATAGGGGATTGGAATGCTAAAGTAGGAAGTCAAGAAATCACCAGGATAACAGGCAAGCATGGCCTTGGTGTACAAAATGAAGCAGGACAAAGGCTAATAGAGTGTTGTCAAGAGAACACACTGATCATAGCAAACACCCTTTTCCAACAGCACAAGAGGCGACTCTACACATGGACATCACCAGATGGTCAATATCGAAATCAGATTGATTATGTCCTTTGCAGCCAAAGATGGAGAAGCTCTATACAGTCAGTAAAAACAAGACCTGGAGCTGACTATGGCTCAGATCATGAGCTTCTTGTTGCAAAATTTTGGCTTAAATTGAAGAACATAGGGAAAACCACTAAATCATTCGGGTATGACCTAAATCATATCCCTCATGAGTATACAGTGGAGGTGAGGAATAGATTTCAGGGAGTAGACCTGATAGACAGAGTGCCTGAGGAACTATGGATGGAGGTCCGTAACATTGTTCAGGAGGTAGCAACTAAATCCATCCCAAAGAAAAAGAAATGCAAGAAAGCAAAGTGGCTGTCTGAGGAGGGTTTCCAAGTAGCTGAGGAAAGAAGGGAAGCGAAAAGCAAAGGAGAAAGGGGAAGATATATCCAACTGAATGCAGAGTTCCAGAGAATAGCAAGGAGAGACAAGAAGGCCTTCTTAATTGAACAATGCAAAGAAATTGAGGAAAACAATAGAATGGGAAAGACTAGAGATCTCTTCAAGAAAATTGGAGATATCAAGGAAACATTTTGTGCACAGACAGGCATGATAAAGGACAAAAAAGGCAGGGACCTAACAGAAGCAGATGAGATTAAGAAGAGGTGGCAAGAATACACAGAAGAACTATACAGGAAAGATCTGAATGTCCCTGATAGCCATGATAGTGCGCTCACTGAACTTGAGCCGGACATCCTAGAGAGTAAAGTCAAGTGGGCCTTAGGAAGCATTACTAACAACAAAGCTAGCGGAGATGACAGTATTCCAGCTGGGCTATTTAAAATTCTAAAAGATGATGCTGTTAAAGTGCTGCACTCAATATGCCAACAAATTTGGAACACTCAACAGTGGCCACAAGACTGGAAAAGGTCACTTTACATTCCAATTCCAAAGAAGGGCAATGCCAAAGAGTGTTCAAACTACCGTACAATTGCACTCATTTCACATGCCAGCAAGGTTATGATCAAAATCCTACAAGCTAGGCTTCAGCAGTATGTGAACCGAGAACTACCGGAAGTACAAGCTGGGTTCCGAAGAGGCAGAGGAACTAGAGAACTAATTGCCAACATTTGCTGGATCATGGAGAAAGCAAGAGAATTCCAGAAAAGCGTCTATTTCTGCTTCATTGACTACGCTAAAGCCTTTGATTGTGTGGATCACAACAAACTCTGGCAAATACTTAAAGAGATGGGAGTACCAGACCACCTTACCTGTCTCCTGAGAAACCTGTACGAGGGTCAAGAAGCAGCAGTAAGAACCAGACATGGAACAACTGAGTGGTTCAAAATTAGGAAAGGAGTACAACAAGACTGCATATTGTTGCCCTGCTTATTTAACTTATATGCAGAGTACATCATGAGAAACGCCGGGTTGGATGAATCACAGCTCGGAATTAAGATTGCCAGGAGGATTATCAACAACCTCAGATACACAGATGATACCACCCTAATGGCAGAAAGCGAAGAAGATCTAAAGAGCCGCTTGTTGAAGGTGAAAGTGGAGAGTGCAAAAGCTGGTTTGAAACTCAACATTAAAAAAACTAAGATCATGGCATCTCTGGCCCCATCACTTCCCGGCATATAGAAGGGGAAGAAATGGAAGCAGTGACAGATTTTACTTTCTTGGGCTCCAAGATCACCACAGACGGTGACTGTAACCATGAAATTAAAAGACGCTTGCTCCTTGGGAGGAAAGCTATGGCTTTCCTTCCTGGCTTTCCTATGCCAGGAAGGCCTGGCATGCTATGGTCCATGGGGTCACAAAGAGTCGGACACGACTGAACGACTGAACGACACACATTACACAGTGGTAAGTGCAGGTTTGCTATCCAGTGTACACTCCATGGAGTCGCAGACAATCCTAGCTTCCCAATAAAAACCTAGGAAACTGCCTTATATCAAATCAGACCATTCATCCATCTAACTCAGCATAGTTTCTGATTTGCAGCAGCTCTCTAGGGTTCCAGACAGGAGACTTTCCCAACCCTACCTGGAGATGCCAGGGATTGAACTTGGGACCTTTTGCATGCAAAGCATGTGCCATACCACTGAGCTACTGCCCCTCCTTTGACAAGTATACCTGTGTAAGACGTGTGTTTGAAAACATGCATTATTGCATTCTTACATTATTTTTTCAGATGTACACTGAACACTTCCTGAGTGTACACCTGAAGAATGCAGTGTGTGCCACAGCCCATTGAATCTAGTTTTCTGTGGCTTGTGAAACCAATTTTTTTTAAAGAACAATACTTCAGTCAACTTTCTTAGTACTTAGCCATTTTTTCTTTCTCTCTACATTGATAGCCTATTAAAAGTGTGTCAGTGTTTGACTGCAGGCATTTTTGTCACATTTAAAACAAAAATGTAGCCACATAGGAAACGTACCCAACAGGTGTTCCTCTTCAAAAAGCGTTGATGATTACCCTCTGTTCAGATCAAAACTCAACCAATAGTGCCATCAGCTAAGACTATTTTGCTGCTCTAGACTCTAGAGCTTTGGTAATTATATCTGCACTCGGCGTTTCCTCAAGATGCTGCGGTTAGCCATGGAGGAAACTGGGGAAGAGACAGCAGAGTAGAAATGGGAGAACCTGAGAGGAGTCAATAGCAAACTAGGGCTGTAGAGAAATAGTGACTGGACCAAAATTCATGAAACTGACCCAGGAATTTTGAGGAGGAACAGCTTTGTGTAATAGCCCCCCACAGCTTTGTTCCACTGAATCATTCTACCAATTCATTAGCACGTTTGCTTGGGAGTACATCCCATTGGATTCAACCGGGCTTACTTCTGATTAGACATGCTATATGACTGCACTGTTAATCTCTGACACCCCCTCCCCCCTTAAAACGGCTGCCGCTTCCTGCGCTCCGAGGTCTTGCGTCTAGACAGCTGAAATTGGCTGTCTAGTCGTGAAAGCAGGGTGGGGGGAGCGAGGAGGAGATCCACTCCTCACCACTTCTCCCATCCTGCACCGGATAGGTGGTCGCTCCTGGGCTCGGAGGCAACCGTCAATCCAGATAGGATTGCTCCTTTAAGAATTTTATCAAGCCTGTGTCAATTACTGCCCTTTCTTCGGAGGGATATTTAACACTGTACTTCTCAAATAAAATGAGTTGGTGGAGGAACGGTCTGCCCACTCTGTAAAAGTGTCGTCGTCCCCCTCATATGGTAGCTGCCTGCTATAATGGTGGCCCCTGGTAAGTGGCAAAGGAGGCCATTTTTCATGGCAAAAGCCATTCTGAATTTTCCAAATTTCAAAAAGCACCTCAGAACAGGGCTTTCTGGGGAAAACAAAATGGTAGTGGCTCTGACTCTCTCCCCCGACCCAAATAATTTTGCCACACCTGTGAAATATAGTCAAAACAAAGCAGCCAATTTTGAGGTGGGTAAAATAGATGAGAAATGTTTCTTTCCAGTTCAGTCCAGCTCTATTTAAAACATAACACTATCCCCATCAGTTTGCCGGTTGGTAAAATAGAATTTCCACATCTTTTGCTTTTGTGAACTTTCCAATTAAACTAAGGTTGGCATCCTAAACACACTACAGAGTAAGCCCTATTGAGCACTTACTTTTGAAGGAAACCACACAGTAGGCTAGCTTAGGGTGCAGGACAGCCTGACTGCCTGGGACTCACAGCTCTGTCCTCCAACAGAGGAGAACCGCCAGGGGGCTGCCGCCACTGACCCCTCCACACGACCAACATTAGAGGGCAGGTTTTCTCTCATTGCAAGTTTCTCCGAGTACAACGCTTGACTTTTCTCCTTAGGAATGAATGGCAGCCATTCGTTTATATGGGAGAAATTAAAGGGGTCCATGAAAGGTTTCCCTGATGGCCTTCCCAGCCATTGAAAATGAAACCCTTTCAGCTCTTATCTGCATAACCCCATCCTGTGTTTTGCGTCTTGGCCAACCTAGAGTGTGAATTTCTATTGTTCAAAGGGCCATTTCAGAGAATGTTCATCAGACTGCCCTCCTATACCAAGCAAGGAGGGCTACCAAATAATCTCTTTCCTGCTATTTTAGCTCACATCCCAGAGACATACAGGAAAAAAACTGGTCTATATACACAAAAATAACTTTTCATATAAATGAACAAGTATATTATAGACTGAACCTAAATGCCTTTCACTGTTCAGTGAGCAGCCCTTTAGGGGTTGAAACAAGTTCAAAGCTATTGATATTATTTGTTCGTGAATATTGTGTTATAATATCTGACTCACTGATGCTATTTACTGTTCATTATGTATTGAACATAATGAACATTTTGGTTCATTTTATATACTGAACTTATGTGGCTCTCTGGTTGTTTTTCAGTTAAGGTGAGACCAATTTTTGTCTTGTTGGCTTAGCTCATGTTCCTACAGGACTCAATTCTCAGGTAATGTGACCACCTAGCAGAGTTTCACAGACATGTGATGTGCACTCCAGTTGGGAACTCTCTTGCACTATCTCAGCGTTGGATTCAACATTGTTCTGCTCTGTGAAAAAGATGTTCCATTGTGCTTCCTTACACTAGGTTAAGCAGCCCTTCTGACGTTAATGGAATGTATGAGGGAAGGAAAATAAGTTCCTGATAAGAGGCTAGTAGTACATCAGTGCTTTAATTCAGGGGGAGGCAATCTGGTACCCTGAAGATGTTTTGCACTGCATCTCCCATCTGTCTCAGCAAGCATGGTAAATGCTTCGGGAATATGGGCATTATAGTCCAAAACATCTAGAGGGCACCAGGTTGCCTAGCCCTGCTTTAATTATAATATTAATTATTAACAGTCATAACATTAATCATTTACTATTCTGCCAGCCATGCTGGAAGACCTCCCCCATGAAGCTTCCTCCTCCCTCACCACCAGCATCCATCCCAGCAGGCTGTACAGAAGGAGATCAGAGGGGAAGCGAGCAATTCCACCAGCCCTGCTGAAACACTACTTAATATTTTCATCTTCCCTTCCCATCCCTTTATCCTCATGTGTCATGACTTTTTAGGTTGTCAGCCTGTGGGCAGGGACTGCCTTGTTTACTGATTGCACATAAGCCACTCTGGGAGCCTTTTTGGCTGAGAAGCAGGATGAAAACACTTCAGTTAAATAAAATAAATATATTTAATTAATGAAAGAAACTACTCCCTTGTCATTACTTTTATCTGTCACATTATTCTACTAACTGCAGCAGCATGAGTGAGGCTTGCATTGGCACTAGTGCAGTGGTATTCTACACCTGAGTGCAAAGTTATATCTTTGATCCTGTTAGTTTTTCAGACACTAACAGTGCAATCCTATTCATGTTTACCTAGAAGTAAGTCCCACTTCCTTCCTTCCCGGTAAGGGCCTTACTTTCAGGTTGGTGTGCGCAGGATTTTAGCCTATATGTGTTTGCTTAACTATACCACAGCCTTCCCTAACCTGGCATCCTGCAGATGTTTTGGACTACAACTCGCAGCATTCTGACTATTGGCCATGTTGGCCGGGGCTGATGGGAGTTGTAGTCCAAAACATCTGGAGGGCACTACGTTAGGGAAGGCTACTCTAGCATAATTTGGCATATATGCTAGACTATAGCATACACAGCTGAAAATCTGAGCGCTCCACACTAAGCCATTAAAACGATGCACTGCAGGACCATCCATGCCTTCCCTTGCCCACCTCTCTGGCTGCCAAATGCAAGGGCCATTCCACGGTGACATGCCACATCATGGCCCACTGGTTTCGCTGCAGAGCACGTGCTGGCATTGCATCCTGACACTCATCTGTAGTACACTGGAATGCTTAAAACCACTCCTATGAATTGAATGAGGTCATTGAAGCTGGGTATTACATACATCTAAGGCAGGCAGCCACCGTTTGTGGTTAGAACATAGGAAGCTGCCTTATACCGAGTCAGGCCATTGGTCCATTTTGCCCAGTATTGTCGACACTGACTGGCAGCGGTTCTCCAGAGATTCAGGCAGGCATTTTTCCAGCTCTACCTGAAGGTGCTGGTGATTGAAGTTGGGTCCTTCTGCATGCAAACCAGGTACGCTACCACTGAGATATAGTCTCTCCCCCTATTGCCACCAAAACTCTCCCTCTGAGTCCATGGAGCACTCAAGAGAGGGGCTGTGTCTCATCTCTGACATTTGGAGGAACTCATAAGCTACCTGTGAGGCTTCTCCCAGCTCCTGAAGGTCAGAGATGACATTTCTCACTTGGTGTTGGGGTAGGTGGTTGCCAGCCTAGAATATATGGTTGCCACTGGCAACCTGACGACCACATTTGTGTATCCCTGCCCTTTCCTACTGTGGCTGAATTCCTAGGCACTTTTATGTGGGCAACTAAGATGGATGAGATTTACTTTCAATAAGATGTTCTGAGAATTGCAGTGCTCAAAATGTATCTGCTGAACTATGAATTCACTAAAATCCCATGAAACTATCATTAATGAATGTGTTAAATGAGTTGTTATTTTATGAAATTAGTTGTTCCTTCTTAAAATAAATAAAAATGTTGAGAGAGAGAGAGAGAGAGATTTGCAATGCTTATTCTTTCATACTTTGAAGGTTGAACTGCACCGTAAGGGAACACCAGCAACACTGCTCCTATTTGTGACCTATGATCTTTCTAAGGCCACAATCTGGTGCACACATAACAAGGAGTTAAGTCTAATTGAATACAGTGGGATCACTGCCTTGTTGTGGCGAAGGGGCTTGCGTAACTCAGTGAAGCCATAAGCTATGCCGTGCAGGGCCACCCAAGACGGACAGGTCATGGCAGAGAGTTCTGACAAAATGTGGTCCACTGGAGAAGGAAATGGCAACCCACTCCAGTATTCTTGCCAAGAAAACCCCATGGAACATATCACAAGGCTAAAAGAGATGACGCCGGAAGATGAACCCCTCAGGTTGGAAGGTGTCCAATATACTACTGGGGAAGAGCAGAGGGAATTTCCAAGTAGCGCCAAAAAGAGTGAAGCGGCTGGGCCAAGCCGAAAGGACACTCAGCGGTGGATGTGTCTGGTGGTCAAAGGAAAATCCAATGCTGTAAAGAACAATATCGTTTAGGAACCTGGAATGTCAGATCAATGAATCAAGGTAAGCTGGAGGTGGTCAAACATGAGATGGCAAGATTGAACATCGACATCTTGGGAATCAGCGAACTAAAATGGACAGGCATGGGCGAAATTAATTCAGGTGACCATTATATCTACTACTGTGGGCAAGAATCCCTTACAAGAAATGGAGTAGCACTCATAGTCAATAAAAGGGTGGGAAAAGCAGTACTGGGGTACAATCTCCAAAACGATAGAATGATCTCAGTACGAATCCAAGGCAAACCATTCAACATCACAGTAATTCAAGTCTATGCCCCAACCACTGAGGCCGAAGAAGCTGAGGTTGATCGGTTCTAGGAAGACCTACAACACCTTCTAGAACTAACACCCCAAAAACATGTCCTTTTCATCATAGGGGATTGGAATGCTAAAGTAGGAAGTCAAGAAATAACTGGGAAAACAGGCAAGCATGGCCTTGGTGTACAAAATGAAGCAGGACAAAGGCTAATAGAGTTTTGTCAAGAGAACACGCTGATCATAGCAAACACTCTTTTCCAACAGCACAAGAGGCGACTCTACACATGGACATCACCAGATGGTCAATATCGAAATCAGATTGATTATGTCCTTTGCAGCCAAAGATGGAGAAGCTCTATACAGTCAGTAAAAACAAGACCTGGAGCTGACTGTGGCTCAGATCATGAGCTTTTTATTGCAAAATTTCGGCTTAAATTGAAGAACGTAGGGAAAACCACTAAACCATTCAGGTATGACCTAAATCATATTCCTTATGAATATACAGTGGATGTGAGGAATAGATTTCAGGGAGTAGACCTGATAGACAGAGTGCCTGAGGAACTATGGATGGAGGTCCGTAACATTGTTCAGGAGGCAGCAACTAAATCCATCCCAAAGAAAAAGAAATGCAAGAAAGCAAAGTGGCTGTCTCAGGAGGCTTTACAAGTAGTTGAGGAAAGAAGGGAAGCAAAAAGCAAAGGAGAAAGGGGAAGATATATCCAACTGAATGCAGATTTCCAGAGAATAGCAAGGAGAGACAAGAAGGCCTTCTTAAATGAACAATGCAAAGAAATCGAGGAAAACAATAGAATGGGAAAGACTAGAGATCTTTTCAAGAAAATCCCCCCCCCATTCACCCAAGGGTCTTCTGAGATAACTAACAGGAGGTTTGATAATGAACTGGATGTGGAAATACAAAGCTGAGCAGAGAGGAGAACCAACTCTGTGCATGTCTACTCAGAAGTAAGTCTTACTGAGTTCAATGCAACTTACTCCTACACATGTCAGCACCCCACTTGCCCCCAGCTCAGCTTTGTATTTCCACATCCAGCTCATTATCAAACCTCCTGTTAGTTATCTCAGAGGCCCCTTGGGTGAATGGGTTTTTTTTTTCCCCAGGGAACAGCTGGGTGGAGGGAGATTACACACACACACACACACACACACACAAAGAATATAGTTCTTCATATTCCCTGATATGTTTATTCCGCATTTTGTCCATTCCCTGAGCATGTGCAGAGTGTGCTTTTTATTCAAACAAAGAGAAGGTTGCTGATCTTTCCCTTCATGCTGCATTTGTACAAGTGAAGTGTGACTGCTTCAGAAAGAACTTTCCGTTATACTGTCTCTTTTTCTTCAAGAGTTTCATATAACAGAAGTATGATGCAGTGGTTAGAGTCCAGCCCAAAGTCATCCAGTGAGATAATGGAGATCCCTAACCCTGGAGAGCCCGGATAGGGATCCCAATGACAAAAGAAACTGATAATGTATGGCTAGAGTGCGTAAAATACACAACCAAGTCCTTAAACAAATCCGATTGTTTTGTATGCGCAGCCGGAAGATCTGTCGCCAAGGTATTACCTTTTCCCTTAGGATGGGACCATCCTTCCCTCCTTACTTGCATGATCCATCTGTTTCAACATCCCGATGCGTGAAGAGTTGCCAAGACCTCAATAAACTCTACCCCCCCTCAAAATAGAAGGTTGCATCCTACCCCCTGTGTCTTCCATGGAGGGATGGAACCACACCGGATGCATCTACCAGTCCCTAGAGCAAGATAGTACCCCTCTGGGCAATCTCTCAACCTGCCTCAGTACCACAACATTCCATAATAACTCTCTGCCCGTTCCCCGAGCCGACCTCTGGTGGTATTGCAGAGGCCTGGAGCTCTTTGAAACCCTTCCCTTAAATTGGTCTGGGACCTGCAGGCTGATTCAGCTTGCGGTCCCCTTTTCCATTGCTTTCCACCCACCCCAGCAGCCTGCCCGTTCCCGCTGAAGGCGAAGTGTGACCCCTTTTGACAATAGAATATATATAGACTCAGTAGGAGTGCCAAGAGGAGTCCCTGATGAGTTTAAAGGGCGAAACCAAATAGCCGCGGGATTTGAATCTACTCTGTTTTGGTGGGCAACCATTAACAAAAATGTAGATTGGATTAATTACATCTATTATAATCAGCAAAGGTTTATAAACTATACCCGAGATGCTATAAAGGGATTGGCCGAACAATTAGATGCCACTAGCCAAATGGCCTGGGAAAATCGGCATGTTCTTGACATGATGTTAGCAGAAAAAGGAGTATGCGCTATGTTAGGCGGGAGATGCTGCACCTTCATCCCCAACAACACTGCCCCTGGCGGCATGGTAACGAAGGCGTTGCAAGGCCTCACCACCCTATCTGAAGAATTACCTGAGAATTCAGGAGTTAACAACCCCTTAACCGTCTGGCTGGAAAAATGGTTCGGTAAATGGAAACATTTGGCAGCGTCTATCCTTATCTCGCTTGTAGTGGTAGTCGGAGTTTTGGTACTGTTTGGCTGTTGCATCATCCCCTGCGCTAGGGGTCTGTCCCAAAGATTAATTGAAGCTGCCTTGTCAAAACAAATGCTTTTGCTTTATGATAAAGTCGAGATGGCTGACTAATGTGTTTAATGCTCGATGAAAGGCTTTTAAGGGGGGATTGATAGAACCAAAGAGGCACCATCTTAAAGTATTGGCAGCCATCTGAGGCAGCCTCCTACAGTGGAAAGTCCCAGAGGAAGATAGTCCTATCAACTGCCTTGTTGGCACCATCAGTAACGGTCTGTTTCATATCAGGTACAGCCAGAGGAGCGCCCCCCCCTCGCGTAGCCGCCACTCCTGCAGCTGGTTAGAACCAGTTCCAGCTAGATTGCTTCCTGCCCAGCTTGCAAGGGCAGGTCAGCTGTAGAGACATGTCAACTACGCATGCTTAATGAAGTTCATGAATATTATGTGGTCCGCCCCACATAGCTAATGAGGTCATTATACTGAACGTATATAAGCTGTACCAAAAACATCTAGGGTGTGGTTCTCCTTTGTGGCGTTAGCCGCAAGAATCCACCTGAACAGTGCTGTTTGTCTCCTGCCAAATAAAACTGCGTTGGACTGAATCTCAGAGTTCTGTGTGTCTCTAAGGGGATATTGGCATACCCCTCCTAGAGGGAACGAGCTTTAGCATGATTTGTGCAACACTGGGGCCACTCTATTGTCCTCCAGATCAGCCTTCCCCAGCTTGGTGCCCCCTCAGACGTTTTGGACATCAGTTTCCATCAACCTCAGCCAGCATGGTCAATGGGCAAGAATGCTGGGAGTTGTAGTCCAAAACATCTGGAGGGTACCAGGTTGGGCAAACCTGCACCAGACTGGGGCCCAGGCTGTTAGTAAAAATGCCTTTTAATTTCATTATCCTTCTAGTACTTTCCCAGAACTGAATGCAGATTATAGAGTAACTCAGTTGAAACAAAGATTTGGCAAAGAGCTTAATACCATGTGAACTTAATATTGGTTTCATAATCTGATGGATCAGATGCCTGACGCGTGGCCAGATTTTTGAACTTTCTGTTTTTTCCCCCATCCCCTGCTTTTTGTCCCACCCAGCCTGATGAAGCATTCTGGAGAACTTGAAAGCTTGCACAATTTAGTGAAATTTTGGTTGGTCCTAGTAAAGGACCAACCAAAATTTGGCCCAACTGTGGATTTCACATTAAGATGATGTCAAAAATGCTGAATGAGGAAAACGCTGAGCTATTGTGAGTCCCCTTTCATAGGTGAAGCTTTACTGGCAAAGAACATGAACCCTCATTCTTTGAAGACGTAAGCAAGTGTTTTCCTTCTGCCTCCACTGCCACATCTCGCGATATGCCATGTATGTATCAGATCTGATGTTTCTGTGGCCTTCACAGCAAACGCCATTGTTCTTTCTGGTATGAAACTTAGGAAATGTCAAAGGGCATCAAAGCTGCAAGCAGATATCTGTAATATATCTGTCACCGCTACCATATATCACAATACTTATTTTCTCTGACTTGAACGAATTCATGAATCCAGGCGAGCAAAAATAATGCAGGGCACATCCTGCACTCTGCTTAAGATTCATGAGTCAGAGTTCTCTGTGAGGATTCAAAAGAGGAAAAATGGAGCAAATATCTAAATATGACAACATCACAGCCCACATTTGACTTTATTGTCACTTTGGGTGTCTCTGCGTATTATTTCGCCTGGCCCCCTTCACCAGCCCAGAGGCAACCGAGGTAGTGAACATTTGCTTTGCTGAAGTAAAAACATTCAGCAGACTGGCCATCGAGATGAGGGCCTGTGAATGGATCAAAGAGAGAAGTAATATTTAGCATCGAGGAGCCTGTGTAATAAGGGAGAGAGGAGGTACAGTAACACAGAGCTCTAAACCTACAGCGGGTGCTGGTGGTGTCCAAATGAACCTTAGAATGTCTGACTGGGCAATGGCTTCCATTTTCATCAAAGACTCTGGGATTTAAGCTCTCTCGGTGTGTTTCGGAGCTTCAGCACCCTTGGCCCAGCTGTGCCGGCACTTCCAGGTCCTTACCTGAGCCGCCCGCCTCCTCCGCCTCCACTGCCGCCTCCACTGCCGTCATTGCCGCTGCTGCCGCCACCTTCTCCTCCACCACCACCTCCACCATCATCACCGCCACCAGCTCCTGAGGCCTGGATGCACACCGACTCTTATTGCAGGGAGTTGCCATTTTGAAAATGGCGAGTCCCTGCAATAAGAGTCGGTGCGCGTCCAGGCCTCAGGAGCTGGTGGCGGTGATGGCAGCAATGGTGGTGGTGAAGGCAGAGAAGGTGGCGGCGAGGAGAAGGCAGCAGCGAAGGCGGAGAAGGCAGAGGCGAGGAGAAGGCAGCTGTGGAGGTGGTAGCAGCGGCAGAGGAGGAGAAGGCAGCGATGGAGGAGGAGGCAGCGGCAGCAAGGTAAGGAGCTGGGGGGCTGGATTGGGGTGTCGGGGGATCCGAAGCGGGGTTCGGGGCTGAGTCCCCCCCCCCAAATCAGCCCGAGTCAAATCGGGCCCACCTCCAAAGCCACAAAGTGGCTTCCCAGTCAGATTGGGGCAGGGGGGTCCCTGCACCGTCCTAAAAGATAGTGCCACCTAGCAGCTAAGCTATACAATGACACTATCCACACAGTGGGGGATGCCGTATTTGAATGCTCTCTTATCTAAAAACAGCAACAGCAACAGCAACACCCAAACAAACCCTCATTAGAAAACTAACACAGCAGTGAGATGGCTGAGCGGGAACATTTCTCTTAATGTGCTAGTTTTCTGCTTGCACAGAGGTTTGCTAGTTTTCTGCTTGGAGAAAGGTTTTTATTTTAATGTAGGGCCTTCAAAAATGGTGTCTCCCACCTGCAGTCCAAAGGGGAACAATCTAGTCTGCCACCTCTATTGCCTTGTTCCGCACCATATGTAGATCCAGTTCAGAGTTTGAGGCTGCCATTCTACACACACTTATGTGGGAGTAAGAATGGAACTGACTGGGATTTACCTCTGAGTAGACATGCCTGGGATTGCACTGCACCTTCACCACCTCTTTTTCTGGCCCTGCTCCCTCATGGCCTTGTATGTCACCCTCAACGTTATGGCCTTGAGTGTGGCCCCCATATACTGCTGAAATTCGGTGGTGCAGAGGCAACCCCCCCAGCAATTTGCTGCCAAACCACAATGGAGACTCAAAGGGGCCAAATTTAGCATGTTTTCAAGCTAAATGTGGCCCTTTTGAGACTCTCTAGTGGTTTTCCACCAATTATTTTTGCTCCTGTGGGTAGTGCGTCAACAGGAGTGCAGCCCCCGGGGGAGTCTAGGGGCCGGAAATCGGCCCCCAGACTGCCCAAAGTTGCCCATCCCTGCATTAGACATAGAAATGACACAGGTGAAACTTTTCCCAGCAGTGATCTCTCCACCAAGGAAAAGTTCACCTTTCACATTTTGGTGTTTTCGACTGGAATCTGTTCAAAGCACAGAAATGGAGGACCTACTGAAGTTTTCTTCTCAACCTTGGGAGGCATATGAGCACTGATCTCTGCTGCGCCTGCCACCATATCCCAGAAGACAGACTGTAGCAGGAGGAGGAGGACACTCTCTGGGTTGCAGTCCTATAGACACTTGCTAGGGAGCACCGTTGGTTTTTTAGGCTGACCATACGTACCGTTTTAAACGGGACAGTGCCGTTTTTTCATATTTCCCAGCCGTCCCGTCGTTTTAATACAAATGTCAACTTTGTCCCGTTTTTAATTTTTTGTGAAAAACTGAACGCGTTTATCATAAGGCTCTATGCTAATCAAAGTGTGCAGCAAGACTACTAGTGTGACGAAAGAGGAAGCTCCGTTTACTGTATCCAGCCAGGGCTTCTTGAGCTAGCGACGATCGGACGCCTCCCCCTTGCTTGTCTGCAGTGGCGGGGAACAGCGTGTGGGAGCCAGGAGGGTGAGTCTTACTGTTATTTCTACCATTATTCTGCCCATAGAGATTCGTTCTGCCCTACATTCAGTTTGATTCGGACTTTTCAGACTCATATTTCGGTTCAACAGGCTCTTAGCTATTTTTTTATTACAGCGGAACTCTCCGGTGGGACATTAGCATATACCGGCTTGTGATAGCAGTCGGGGTGTTCATTCCTTTTTTTTTTCTTTTTGGTGTATGTTTATGATTTTTTGCAGTCTGGCCACTGCAGTCTTGCATTAGAGTGTTCAGTGTGGTATGCCATACAGATTTGTTTACTGCTCATGTGATATTTTATAAGTATTTTATATATGTATATTTTATGAGTGGTTTTTTTGTGTGTATATGCAATAAATTAGTGATATTCATTTGTGCCCCTTTCCATGTTCTTTTGCAGTGAGTTTAGGTTGTTTTGTAGGTCTCTTATAGCCTGAGAGACCACAAAGGGAGCTGCAGTTGTTTTGTTATATTGTGTAGTACACAATAGGAAGTACAGCACCTCTCGAGAGAATATTTTCTGTTATGAACGGTATGTGGTCAAAGGAGAAATCTAGATTAAGTGTTGAGACGTTGAGGGCTATGTTAGTTGTAAAACAAAATTGTGTCACGGAGTGTGAGAAGTTTTATGATAAGGTGTTGAAAGACCGAAATCTGCTGCTTAAGATTACTTCATCGGAGAAATATTCATGGTACAATCGTGGTGAAATACAGTCCCCAATACATCTACCTAAATTTTTGTATGAGTTCTGTCACTGAAGAATAATTGTTAGCTCAATATGTTCATGTAATAAAACTTTTGTTATCATCTTACTTTTTCATGAATACGGAATATTACATAACCCCGTCCCGTTTTTGTCATCCCAATATCCCATTTTTGTCTCAAGGAAATATGGTCAGCCTATTTTTGGTGCACTGAATATTTGAAGTATTAAGGGGAAAGCAAGCTGTGTTGAGCTTCAAAATTTTAGAAACCAAATTATGCCCACAGTTTCTGTCTGGTTGAGGGGGCAGGGGGAGTTGTTTTTTACAGAGCATCTGATCTGGCGTAATTTCAGCACAAAGTCTTTAAGGGTGCCATCTTATGCATGTTTAGACAGAAAAAAGTCTGGGGAACGCTGGGACTGGTAGGACTTTTTTCTGTCTAAAGATGCAAAGGATTGTGCCTTTGTTTTAGGTCCCCCTCCCCAAGGGTTCACTCTTGGCACTACTAAGAAACCAGGTAGGAATGTTTGCAGTAGAAACAAGAGGGCACGCACGCACGCACACCTATTTAACTACTGGCTTAAATTGATGTGCACGCCAGAAGGCAGGCTCCTGAGGATCTGTCTACAAGAACAATTACAATCAAATTCCCCCATATTGTCCATTTGGTCCCAGAAAATAGCTCAACCGATCCAATTATATGGCTTTTCCGCAAATTATTTTCTCAAGTCTAAAATGTCAGATGCTAAACTGGAATGTAAAAATAGGTTCAGAGATATTTTTGTGCAGCATGATTTATCTCCAGCAGCCAATATTAAATCAGAACCCAGATAAATAACGATACAGTTTCATCGCTGCTGGGAAAACAATTTAGCTGATTTGTCCATGAGTGTGTGGAGAAAAGTCCTTACTTTCTTAAGACGCCAACGACTGCCTTCTGCTGTGTTAGGTGGGTGCTACTGCTGTTAACATCTCTTTCAATATAAGATGTGCGGTTATTACAGGAACAGGACTGCTGGTCAATCAACAAAATTTGTCAACAATAACAAAGAGATTACTCATACAGTTGCTAGATTTGCTTTGGTTGCTGCGAAATGTGTCCAAAAATATTTTGACACCTATGTTGTTAACTGCAAGCTGGACATATATTATTATGTGGTGCTTTTAAGCCTCCATTTTGCAGGTAGTTTTGGTTTCGAACTCATCTTTCATTTGTTTTGTTATTGCTGGAATTGGGTTGGATTCAGTTTTACACTGCATCAATCACACTGGCAGAAGTGGACTTCCCTGCACCCTCCTTCCCACGGCAGCTCCTCCACCCCCCTGACCTGGCTGAATGGGGGGGGATCCCTAAATTGGGCAGAGCTATTCCATTCATGGAAGGCCCCTTCCTCTCACAGAAAGCAGATCCTGGGTCCAATCCATTGTATTTTTGTAATTAGGTTACGCTTTATCTTTTTTGTTAGGGTCATGGCAGAAACAAATACTTGAATAGAATAATTGAAGTGAAAAGGAAAAGTACTAGGGAATAACTTCTATTGAACTCCGTAGGATATCTGAATTAAACATGCATATGATCGGGCTGCGGATATGACAAATATGTAAATGTGGAAGTAGGCTTTGACATTTTGATATCTTGAAGGATTAGATTCTTTCCCTTCAGGGACATAACAAGGAAAGAAGTCAAATGAAATAATGGTGAAGACAAAATACTTTGAGGGTTCAATCCTATACATGAGAAATGCTGGCTGAGGGGCTACAGAAACTGACAGACATTCCCCTATGCCAGCGGAATGCCTGATAAACCGCCACTACAAAAAAATATGCTGGCAGAGCACCACAGATGCAACAGCAGAATGACTAAAATGGTGCAGAGTCATGGGCGGTATACGGGTGGAGCACTCTTATGCCATACATTAGTCTTCCTCAATCTGGTGCCCTCCAAATGTTTTGGACAACAACTCCCAGCATTCTTGACCATTCTTGACCAGCATTCTTGACCATTGCCTGGGGTCCCAACCCAGCTTTCTGAGGTTCCCCAGATGGCCACACCCTCTTCCCTTAGCCCCCCCCCTTTACCCCGACCCTTTGGTGGTTTCCGTATTTGTGTAGTATTTTCGCATTCTAACAGGTTGAAATGCCTCTCCTAAGGTTTAGTTACAGGCAGTGAGAGCTTCAAGCTAAAATATGTTGGTAGTTTGGCCCCTTGCCTTTGGCCCCACCCCTTTTGCTTTTGGCCCCACCCACCACTAGAATTCAGCCCCAGAGAGCTTCTGCAAAATGGAATTCGGCCCTCAGACTGAAAGAGGTTCTGCACCCCTGCTATCCCCCTTCAGTCCACAGGCATACTCCTGTTGATGGTGCAACTTTACACCATCCCCAGACCTGGTGTAAAATATCCTGGTGGAGTTTCCCTACCACTTATTTCCATGTCAGGAAAAGCTCGTTTCTGCACCTCAGGTGGCCATTAAAAGTACAACAAAAAGTTGGCCAACTTAAATGCGTTAACGCCTCACTTTTAAAACCCAAAGTATAATTAACGCAATAAGATCTAATTTGAATGAAAGTACTCCAGGCTAATTTGAATAATTGTCTATTCAAATCTGATTTAGGTACTTGTAATTACCATTTCCATGTAATACAACCCCCCTCCAAATAAATGGCACTTCCAATCTGTGACTAGCTTTAACAGCCCTTCTTTGGCAGGTTTCCTGTGCCTTAAACAGCTGCACAGGAGGCAAAAATTCAGCAGGTCAGAGTCAACCACTTGGAGATAGTGTAGATGGAGAAAATCACCTGTTGCACATCTACCTGCCATACTGCTGTTAAAGGCATAGGAGCCCTGCCAGATATACATGCCAATACGCACAGACTTCCTTCTAGGATTGCCAAATCTTTGACTGGCTCCTGCTCCTTTGTCTTTAATAGCAGCTTGATCTACGGACATGAGCAGGTGATAATGCACACCACACCATGTTGTGAGAAGCATCAGCTGCTAATTGGTGCACATCAAGCAGCTGCTAAAGGCTCAAAAACAAGCCAGACCAGTTTTGAAGCTCAGCTGCTGACCATACAGTATGTACAGCAATTTTTGGGACAAACTGATTTTCAGATAATGTGGGAAATAGGCATGAGCTGACATGGGAAAGGAACATGCTAATGGCCAGACTAGAAGCTACACTCAGTGTGCTGCTGCCACAGAAGATTAACTTCCCCTTCTCCATAATGACCCGTAGAACTTACAAGAGTCCTGATGTCTCCGTGATCCATATTTCCATACCAGCAGAAGCCAATGATGTTTAATGGAAGCCAATGATGTTGGCCTGCCTCTACCAAATGGAAGCCCTCCTAATATGGGCCTTGCTCCATCTCAGCACAGCAGTCAAGCATGTTTTCAACAGAGCAGCAGATTGGTTGAGCTGCGAAGACCTTGATCTAGGGCAGGGGTGCAGAACCTCAGCCCTGGAAACCAAACCCAGCCCTCCTGGGTTCCTCAGATGGTCCTATCCTCCCCCTGCAACCACTAATCGTTTAGTGACTTCCCAGCTTTTGTGCAATTCTTTCCCCATTCCAAAAGGTTCAAATGCCTCCCCTATGGCTTTGTTACTGGCAGGAAGAGCTTTCAGCTAAAATATGCTGGTAATTTTGGCCTCACCCACCACTGGTATGTGGCCCCCCAGAGCTTCTCAGGCTGAAAAAGCTTCTGCACCTCTGCTTTACATGATACGCATGTGGATCTGAGGGTCATATTACATGTGAAGGCTGGAGACCTATTTGTTTCCAACTAGGCTTGTGCCAACCATGTCTACAATGTGTGGGGTGGGAGAGTGAGCCTCCCCCCCCACCTCACCACTGTGGCTTATCTGCTCACAGTTGCTTTTCCTAGGATGGAAATGGAATGATGGGTAAAGCATGGTATGCTCACTTTCTGCATATTGGATAGTTCTAGATAGGCAGCCCTGGGAGAAAAAAACCCCAATCTTTGGCAACCATAGATAACACAGGATAACATCTGTTTGCATGTAAGATAGAAAAATGGACTAGATGCCTCTGCCTCCATTCAGGCTGAGCCTGGAGCCAATTTTGCTGATGTATGCATTAGATCTGTTCTGGTTACAAATAGATAATGGTGTGTCAACCGCTTTCTTTTAAATGTGCTGTGCCTTCTGGAGGAGCTATCAGGGGATGGCTGATTGGGTTGGGGACCCTCCGGAGCACATTTAGAGGGGGGGGCTGCTAGGGAGAGGAGAACAAGGACAGGTCCACCCATGCAACATTGGCTTTAAGCCACTGTTCCCCACTGGAGGTCAGAGTCTATTTAAACACACCACTATGGGCATTTGTATTGTCATTCTGGCTGGTCTCAGGTCCGTGAAAGGACAAAGCCAGTATTTATATCACGAGCAAAGGTGACAACTTTATTCTAGGGTCTAGACTAGGGGCAACCAATTTGTGGCCCCAGGTGTTTTGGCCCGCAATTCTCATCAGCCCTAGCCAGCATCACCAATGGTGAGGGACAATGGGAGTTGTAGGCCAAAACATCGGGGGGGGGGGACCAGTTGCCCACCCCTGGTCTAGAAAATGCAGTTGCATCCTCTCTTTCCTGAGCTTGCACCTCTGCCTCCCTCAGCAATCCAATGCACCAGAAATTGCACAGGCACACTTTCCCCGCCATCTTTCCTTAGACTGTAAACTGCTTTACCAACTGTGTGCTTGTGTGCCAAGCGGCTGAGGCGCATGAGCAGCCAGGGCCCAGTTCAAAGAAGTGCTCAACCTTACGAGGAAATGGTGGTGAAGAGATCCAAGAAGGGGGGGGGGGAAATGGGGAGGGAGGTATCCTCCAGGTGCACCGGGGAAGGTATATTAAGCCCAATGCATTTTGGAATAACGTCTTCTGTTGCAGCAGTGTACAGAGCAGGTTGAAAATGGTTATTCAAGAATGCTATTGAAGAAAGATTGATTCCAACGTTCTTTGGGCGTAATAAACCTTTCCCTATGCATCTGGAGAACTCCTCTCCACCCCCCACCCCCCGTGATGTGTGCTTTCCCATTTATTTTTCCTGCTTCCCCTTTAGGAGAATCAGGGGCTAGCCCATGCTCCCCAGCCAGCACCCACGCTGACTGGGGTGACAGGATTTGTAGTCCAACGTGTCTTATTTGGGAAGGCTGGGCTAGGACCTCAAGGCCGTCACCTTCCCTATGTCCCAGTGCTCTTCCCCACAAGGCTGACTAACAATAGCTTCTTCCTGCTTTAGGTCTGCCGCATTTTTTTAAACCCAGCCACTAAGCAGGTGTGACGGCACACGTAAAACTCCTGTTCCTTACAGCTCTGGAGGAACTGCCCATCCTGCTCAACCACAGGCCTGCAGTGCAAACGACTGGGAATTGAGCTGTCGAGAAGCTGAGCCATCCAGACAAAGATCAATGGCAAAGCAAAGCTACCAAGACAGCATCTATCATGTTAACATATTGTTGCAGAATGGAAGGAAAGCAAGGCCTTGCTCTGAATTCCATCCTGCTCCTCCTCATGCTCTCTTGTGCCATTAGGGTGTCCACATGGAAGAGAGGGACAGGCCTCCTACCCCTTTAATAGTGGTGCAGAAGAGGGAATTTCAGCAGACGTTGCTTGCATGACAAGCTAATTATACCCTATATTATAGGCTTCCTAATTATAGGTTTGGGAGGGAGGGGTTCAGCTTAGCCTCAGTGAGTGTTTCCCCCCCAAATCTGTAGACATTTACAAGCAATCATAGGGTCGGTGGGGCTCTTGTAGGCCATCTACAACCAACCCCTTGCTCACTGCAGGAAATCCAGGGCAAAAGCATCAGATGGCAGTCTGGCCTCTGTTGGGAGACTTCACTACGTGGAAGGGATCCTTATTTTTTCCTCAGTATTAGAGGCGAGTTACAGATGGCCCAAGACATGGGATGGGGCTGCAGCTCAGTGACACAACACAGAAGTTGAGATACTGGCCAGCCATGAGCATCCTCAGTCTGTCCTTCTTTCCTCCCTTCTCAGCACTCCGAGATTAACCCAGAAAGACTTCCATTAACCAGTGTATCCTGTTACATCTGAACCAGGAAACTATAAGTAGCGGATTTAGAACAAGCAAGGATCTTAAACCATGGTTTGAAGTTTAAGATCCTGCCTTGTTCCAAATCCTCTATTCAGAACAGAAGATTCCTCTGGTTCAGAAGGAACCGGAAGCAATGGTGAATGGAAACCTTTCTGGGTTAATCTCAGTGCAGTGAGGAAGGAGGGATGAATGGGTAGGGGTGAGGACAGAGCATGCAGGCAAAAGGCTCTTGCAGATCTCAGTTTATTAAGCAGACATTTAAATACCCAGCTGGATCATTTTGTATGTGGAACATCCCTATTCCTCTCTCTGGTGTGGCCTTCCATGCAGTGTTGCACTACAGCTCCCATCAACCCTGACCATTGGCCATGCTGGCTGAGGATGATGGGAGTAAGAGTCCAACAAATTTGGAGGGCCACAGCTCCCTCTCCCCTCCCAGAGCTCAGTCAGCAGAGCTGGAAAAGACCTTTCTAGGACCTCATGTTTCAGGGACTGAGGCAGAAAACCCAGACACTGGTGTCCATGGTGGTAAAAACAAAACAATACGCTCAGTAACTGACCATTTCATGGTGCCCCAGGGCTGGCCCAACACATTTTGCTGCTTGAGGCAAAAGACGAGATGGCGCCCCTTCCCGTTCCAAACACAAAAACTGACTGGACTGGTATTAGAACCTTTCTTCAACAATGGCAATGTGACAGCACCCTCCACTACACCTGAAGGAAGCAGGATAGGTGTGGGGGGGGGGGGACGCAGAGCAGGGACAGCCTTAGACTAGCTGCCAGCAACTGGTGCCCTAGGAAAACCATGCAGTCAGCACTCCCACCCCCAAACCCCAAGGGCAGATCTAGGCTAAGATTTCTGGTAAATTGGGAAACATTTTGCCCTTATTTTCCGTTTAATTTTTTTAGGCATATTTATTTAAACTGAGTCATAATTATTCAGTTTTTCTGTCCATTCATCTGTCCAACCAAATGTTTCTGAGATCAGATAAAATAGACACAAAAATTTCATTTTAATTTGTATTTTTAATTTGTCTTTTTTCCTCAAATTTGGCGCCCCACTTCACTCAGCACCCTAGGTGATGTCCCTGTTTGCCTATATAAATGGGACACCCCTGGTGCAGAGCAAGCCCATGGTCCACAGCTCTCTCCTCCAATACCTATCTGCTGACTATCTGCATCAGCTGCCTGAGGCAACTGCCTCACTCTGCCTAATGGCAAGGCCGTTACCTGCCACCTCACGCTATCTCAGGACAGGGCCTGCCTCTCCTCACACCAGTGGTAGCTTAGCCAGTCGTTACCTTCCTCTTCTCTGCTCATTTGCACAGTCTGTTGGTGGAAAGATTCTGGCATCTTGCTGATAGCTCCAGATTAAAATGCTTCTGCAGAAGGACATGCTATGCACCTTAGTTCTTAAGACTGCAGGGCCTGACAGAATTCCTGCTCTGGGAGGTCTCAGCTGACATCAAACTGTTCTGGCAAATGTAGGGCTGCTTTGCTGTAAATCAGTAGCAGGCTGCAGCTGCAGTATTTATAACCCCTCTTTTGCCTTCAAAACACTTATTGAAAGACTCTTATTTAAGCCCTTCATAAATTTTAACGTATCTGCTGAAAATTCCATTAGGCAGGCTTGCCGAGTTCATCTCACAGAGGAGCACCTGTATTTATGTCAAAAATGTATATTTTTAGTATTTCCACCGTCATGGCTTTTAATATATTTTTTTTGTAATTGGTTCAAGGTCAATAATTGAGCAACAAAAGATAGGAAACATCAGGACGATCAACACATGGATTTTAGACCCATTCCTGAAAAGTGTTCTGTGTTTAAACGGTGCATATTATGCAAAGAAGGTGGCCACCTTTTAAACAGGCCCTGTTTTTGTGCCTTTAATAGCAGCCTGACACACCAAACGTTAGCGGACGGCATTTTCCCCACCACTCCATCACCCTGCTAGGAAATGCTTTGCTTGCTAAAGTTCTGTTCTAAATTTCCTCTCAGAGAGGATCATATAACAAATGTGTGCCCATACTGTCATTGTGAATTAGTCTTTTCAGGATCATTACCCACTGACAACATGAATTTATAGAAGTGTGGTAACTTCACTAGTTCCTCGGCTTAAAAAAAAACCAGCCAAAACTATAGCTACCTCTGGGGAGATTAGTCTGGTTGCCAGCACCTGAACTATCCCCTGCAACTGTGCCCCTAACAGTGGTTTGATTGGCAGACATTAACAGGTGTTATCTTTGTGTTGTAGAATGTGAGAGAGAATGGCGGAGAGCTGCTCTGGCCATCCAGTGAAAAATACTGAGCACAAGAGCAGTCCAGGCCTTTTATTTGTCATGGCAACAATCAGTGGGAGCTACTATTAGGAAGTCTGCTGAAAGACTTGGGTTGGATTTAGATTTATGACTAATTTAAGTCCTATTTATTTCAATGGGTCTACTCTAAGTAAGACTAAATCCAAATCCAACCTCCTCTGGTATACTCCAATACATTAAAAAAAAAAAAAACTTGGGATCTAGCCTTTCTTGCAGCTGACACTGTATTCAACTATCTTATTTCTTTACAGGGGATGATCCAGGTGAAGAGAATATTGTAGTATCAATTTACAGAGCAACTCCATGTAAGTTTATGCAGAAGTAAGTCTTGCTGTGTTCCATGAGAATTATTCCCATGTAAGTGTGCATAGGACTGCAAGCTAAATACTTCCTTAGTGAGTGATCTTAGAAGTAAATGCTGGCTGCAGTCCTATGCACACTTTACTCAGGAGTAAGCCCCATTGACCCCAATGGCACTTACTTCTGAGTAAACATGCCAGGACTGCATTGAGAGTTGATACTTAACAATTTTCACCAACCAGCACAGCCAGATTGTGCGCAGCGCAGTCCTAAGGCGTATATTCAAGTAAGTCCCACTGAGTTGATGGAATTTACTCCCTAGTAAGTCTGCACAGGATTGCAGCCTTAAATTGAGCCATTCCAACAGGCTGTACTGAGGGAAATGAGAGGGGAAAGCAGGGCCACTCCACCAGCCCTGCTGAAAGACTTGTTTCCCTCCTCCCTCCATGCTCCTTTTTCCTTGTGTGTCATGTCTTTTTTAGATTCTAAGCCTGTGGGCAGGGACTGTGTTGTTTTACTTATTCTATGTAAGCCACTCTGGGAGTCTTTTTGGCTGAGGAGCAAGCTAAAAATACTTCAAGCAAAGAAACAAACAAATCAGACCAGCCTCTAATCAAGGAGTTAGCAGAAGCTTGTATAAAATGTTTGGACCATTATTGAATAATTTCATGTAGATATCAAGCATTTACTTTAATTAGTAGGTAAGCCTTTTGTTATTCCAGTGTATGGGACTGGGGTTGATTTGACCTGTGTTTTGAACACAGCATGAGAGTACAAACTGTACATGGTAAGTGTATTGCACAGTTTGGAAATGAAACAGAAACTGGTATTCTAGCAACAGAACCGTTGAGCTACAGCAGAGAAACCAACTTCAATATTCTGAAGAAGCCTCTCTGTTCTCCAGAGAGTGGTCCAGGGGCCTGAAACTTACCCTTTCTCATTAACACCCTCAAAAATGTACTCTCTTACAATAAAGATACTGCCATCTAGCAGTAAGGACTCCACAGTTAGGCACTGCATTATATACAAATCCGTACAATGCCATAAAACAGACATGTTGTATTAACATGAAAAGAGATGTATCATTAAGGTGTAGAATCTGTCTGTTCCTCTGGATTACTTTCATATGGCCCTTTCAAAAGTCTTCTTCAAGTGATCAGTTCAGAACTCTGGCAAGAGCAATCTGTTCCTCTCCCAGCAGCCCACTGGCTGGGGAGGGAGAGACAGAGACAGAGAAAGGGTCCAGAGAGAGAAAAAAGGGGCTGGCAGAAAGAGGGGGGGATACGGGGGGGAGAAGTGGTGGCTGAGAGAGAGAGAGAGAGAGAGAGAAGGGGTGCACAAAGAGAATAGAGGATGACCCACCCACTTTTGTCTCTGGCCCCACCATTGCTGGCTTCAGCCTCACCTACCACTGGGAACTGGCCCCAACAGATAGGGATGGGAGAACCAGGGATGTTCAAGCCTGTCATAGTTCTCCAAACGTCACTTTGAAGCTCAGCTTGGCTGGCCCCCATCTTCATTTGTGATCTGTTTTGCTGTTCATTCAAACTGGAAAAGTGCACATTTTTTTCCAAAGGTGCACACTTTCCCCCACCGACTACATCGTGAAAAATATATTTTGGGCTTTTTTTTAAATGCACACTTCAAAGTGTGTTTTTTAAAACAAAACACATGCATTCTTCAAATGCAATCACAAGTTTAAGAATGTGCAACCATTTTTTTAAAAATGTGCTCATGTTTGCATTCAGGGTTGCAAAGAGGGCAAGTTCAGAAGATCTGCAAACTGAAGCTAAATTCTCATACATCCATATCAACAGATTACCCTCAATGGAGTGTGGCTCTCAACAGGAAAAAAAGTTTCCCCATCTTTGCCTTATAACTTGTAAACATTTTCTTTTCCTTACAAGGATACTGTGGCCAAACATTTTATCATACCTTGATTAACATTTGCTAGGGGTGCCAGGTCAAATAGATGGACTATAGGCCTCCAGTCCAGTTGGCCACCCCATAATATTCAGAATGCTGAAATAATTGGGCAATGCCCTATGCGAATATGCACAGATCTGAGTTTTCTGATGTTCTTTTCTCTGGCTTTCCCAGATGCTGTGCCAGTTCACACATGGGTTAACTGCTGGGTTGTGTAGCCCCTAAACAACCCAACTATCCAGGTTCACACGCCACGCTCACAACATCTGACCGGGCCAGTTGCAGGTAGTGTGCGTCCCTGCAAATTCTGGGTTAAATAACCCACGACTGACTTGCCACCGTGACATGCGAACTGAGTCACTGTCATCAATCTTGTGCTCTGACGAATGTTTCAAATTCTCAACATTGATCTGGAAAAAGTTGGAAGTTATTAGGTACTGATTTTTCAATGTAAAAAAAGAATCCTATAGGATCAAACAGTTATATGTAGGTCAGCCAAAAATATGCTTGTTTCTTCTCCCCACCCATTCCTCTCTCCCCTCCACCCCCCACTGTTCAGGAGATAAAGACAGACACTAAGACAGACCAGAGGAGACAAGTAGTGAAAAGTGAGGCGAATGAATGTGACTCTTGTAACAAAGCCTTTGAATTAGCAGCAGATGAAAAGTAAACGGAATTAATTCCAGAGTTCAAGCACCCAGGAGATATTTATCGGTGTAAAGAAATAGGTGCTGTAGGAGGCAATTGAGCTAAACAACGATCCAGAAAACTGGGCTGTAGATTTGTTTTTCAAAAACAGCATTGGAACAAAAGACTTGGATAAGGAATAAGAAAACTCTCATCCAAGGCAGCAGGATTTCCTGCTCCAAGCACCCTCTGAGGCAAAAATTAATTTTGCCCGCTCTTAAGTTGAGTTATAACACACACACACCCATCCCAGTCACTGTAAGCTTCTTTAATTCTTTCTTTTAAAAATTAAATACTTTATATTAGGGGTGGGGAAACCATGGACTCATGCAGAGATGCAACAGACAACCCCAGCTGAGAACAGGCAATTCTACTGCTCTCAGCACTGGGAGTGATTGAACGATCCAATTGCACTTGATCCAGAGTCATGGCAGGATCCCACTCACCCACCCTCTCCGTGGGAGACTGAGGGCTAAGACTGGGGCCTCTGCACCCGCTCATTCTCCTGTCCAGGTGCTAACTGTGGATGGGCAGAAACTTTGAGGCCCTTGCTGCTCTCCCTTCTTAGGCTTCTTTATCTTTAAGTCACACTTGGATTGGGCAGCCCTTCCAGTGGTGGGACACCTTCAAACAGAGGATGCTCCTCTGTAAGTATATGGATACCCTACTGGTATGTGACAGAGAAAGCAACCTCACAGGTGGGGCTTGCTCCAGGTTGAGGGGATGCTGGGCAAAGTGTATCCTGGTGGGTCCCTTTCTCTATCTGTGGGCCCTGGAGGGTTTACTTGGCTGGGATGCTAGCTAGCAGTAGCACTCTGACTAGCATTCCGTGGCTGAGGACCACCATTTAAATTTCCCACCAAGGCCCAGAGCAAAGGTTCACCAGGGGCATGGTGGGAAATCAAAATGGCAGCTAAACCCAGCTTCCTGTGCTGTTTAGAGCATCGGCCTGGGTAAGAAATAATTTGCAAGGGGAGGAGCTGAGCTGGGGCTCAACAACTGCCCGAGGATGCCAGTTGCTGGTGGTGGGCCTGCTCCTGTAAATTGCCACTGGGAAGTGGCACCTGCCAACACCATCATACCAGCGGCTCAGGTGTTACTTTGTCACGCAGCTGCAGATCCACTCAGATTTCAAAGCGTATTCATCGGCCCTGTGGCTCAATTGCAGTGTGAACCCAATTGCTTATGAACCCCAAAACAGAATATTATAGCCGCCGGATCTCACTGGCTGGATATAGAAAACCCAGTTCAGAACGATGGTGAGAATCATTTCCCCTTTTTGTTAACCAAAGGGAATTGCCCAATTGAACAAATATTTCTTTTGTTCTGAGAGATCGTCTTTTCAGTTCCATGTAACTTGAGCAACCAGAACAAAGGACAGCAGCCTACCAAGGCCTACAGTCTTTTTTTTCTGCCACTCAACATAGACTGGAGACAGACAAAAGTGTCCGTCCCCCCTGCCCCCGAGTTTTCAAAGTGGCATGTAAATGTCATTGTTGCTTGTATGGTACACATCCTTCTCACTTTAATTTCTGTTTACAGGTGTGTGTTTCTGATGCTTCAAAGGCCTCTTTGTTATTGAGCAACACACTTGCTGGGGGGAAGCTGCCGGCTGGGCATCGGATCACGCTAGCCCAGAGCCTTGTGCTACAAGGATGGAAGGTCTCCACCCTCTGCTGCTCAGCAGACAAAAGACCCCACGGCTCTTTGCGATATTTGAACGTAGGTATTACCGCTGACAGCTTTGCTCCAATACTTATTTCGACTTTTGGTCCACATATACTACTGTGTACACATAAACAGTTCTAGATGTTTAATTTAGGACATGAGCTGATGTAAGTGATTTATACCTGCAACAGAGGGAGTGGCACCAGAACGTATAACTCCATTCCTTCCCTTTTTATTTCCGTTGTTGCTCATTTGTTTACTTCTTTGTCTTTTGTTGTTATATAAGAAGCTGAAGTAATGAGCAATTATTAATTTTAAAATGCTTCAAAAGTGTCTTTAACCAAAGATGATAATGGGATAGAATAAATTAATGAGAACATGATGGGAAACCATGCCACGATCTTACGAACCAAAACAATTGATCCTCTTACAGTGCTATTCACTTTGTTTATTGCATTTTTTTGTTTTACTTCTGTAAACCACCCAGAGATCTTCGGCTATGGGGCAGTATAGAAATGTAATAAAAATAATTCAGTGCAAGTAAGCCCCACTAAGTTCAATGGGCCCCATCTACATGGCACCTCTTTGGCCCCCCACCCTGTCGCAACCGCGCAGCAATGTGGCTTCGAATCACCATGCCCTGCGATACACTCGCGATGCACTGCACGCTTCCCTAAGAGACTCACTGTGCCTTTTTTTTGCCATTATACTGAAATGCGAGCTGTGCAGTCCTATGAGTGTGTGGGTGCAACACGTCAGTGGCTGTTTTATATTTGAGGGGCTCTTCTGTGTCTTCCTGACCCTGTTTTAGGCAAACATTGGGTGTCTTGTGCTCCTTCATTTCAACACTATCAGTTTGTCAGTTCCCCAGCCTGAGACTCTCGCGATGGTTTGCACTCACAAGCGTGAGCGCTACGTGCCTAGCCATCACTCCGAAATGGTGCCCGGAGCTATGTTGTTCCTCCCCCAAGACCCTCCCCAGCTCTTGGGTACTGAGTCCAAAAGCAACCATTGCGAAGATACAAAGCTGCAAAAATGTGCGGAAGTGTGATTAAATAATTGAAAACGCTCCTCTGTGCCTCTGTAACTGCGCAGCTGCGAAGGGATGAGGGAGCAAAGGGGCGTCACAGTGACGCAGGCACTACGCACGACTACAACACACCCACTGTAAGATGCGAAGTCAGTTCAGAGAAGGAACAGATGGCCCGCAACTGCGGGGGCCCTGCAGCAAACCCAAAAAATCGCAGTAAAAGGACTCCTTGGAACTCTGCATTTACCGGGCGAAAACCACGGAAGGCTGCGGAGTCATAATTGCGTCATCTACCATGAGGGACCTCAACTCGCACCCACCCCAGATGTAGATGGGGCCTGGGACTGACGCTCAAAAGTATGTTTGTATATATGATCTCGGCACTGAATGGTTTTTATCATTGTCTACAACTAGGGGATGAATTATTATTATTAAGGAAAATCCTAGTATCCTAGTTATAACAGAAATGAGGAGCAAGGACATTGTTTGGAAAAGGAATGAACTCATTATTTCAGACAATTCTGAACTGAACAACGCAATCCTATATATGTCTACTCACAAAGGAAGTCCAACTAAGTGTGCAGGATTGCCCCCTAAATTCATTTCATTTTAAATCCTGGAATAGACATTGCTCACAAACGTCATAAGTTCTTACACATTTTAATGGCAATAATAAATAAATGGGAGATGGGAATTCTTTGTCCCAGATCATATCTATAGGAAGCTGTAATATCAAACTCTTATGTTTTATACCGATTGTATGTTGTGCGACCTCTAGTGGAACTAGAGACAAATTACGTTTCATTCTATTCCAGATTTTCCCAAACGTTTTCATCAGAATTACAATGGGAGGTACACTTCAGTTTTACACCGAAAAAGGTATAATTTTAGAGCATGGGTGAGTAAAAACTATTTCTGTATGTATTTATTTGATTCATACCCTAAGCCATCAGGTTCCCAGGGTGACTTACAAAAAGTGAATTCCAGTAAGATAAACTAAAACAAAACCCCCAACAAAATAAAAATAAAACAAGCCCATCAAAACACCACACTATTAATGAGCAGTAAAAAAAAAAAAAATCTGTGGAATTAAAACAAACACCAAACAGTATAAAAGCAATTTAAAAGCCTGTGAAATTAAAAAGGTCTTTGCCAGGTGCTGAAATAACACTAAGGGCACAATCCTATCCATGCTTGGACAGAAAAAAAGTCCTACAACTCCCAGCATTCCCTAGCCAGCTGGCTAGGGAATGCTGAGAGTTTTAGGACTTTTTTCTGTCTAGAAGGTACAGGATTGCACTTTAAGGTAGGCACAAGGGGAGTCTTCCTGGGGAGAGCCTTGCGCAGTCAGGGAACCAACACTGACCTACCCATCCTCAACGGAGCTCATCTTCTGTGTTTCTGTATGCGGTTGTTCTGAGTACGCCTTGCGAAGGGATGAAGGCACACCCAGCCCATGGACTCATGCAGAGATGCAACAAGCAACTCCCAGCTGGGAACAGGCAATGCCCCAGCAACACAGTTTAGGAATTACTAGCTTAATTGGTATTGCCTATTGGTTGGAACTAGACAGTAATCACAGAGTTCCCATGTCCAGTTCCTGCTCCTCTCCCTGTAGTGTATAAATAAGGAAGCGTGTGACATGATGTCATCATGGACCCTTCCTCTCATGCAGCAGGAGTCGGAGACAGATGACATGATAACTTTCCATTGCACATTTCTTCACCCACATATTATGGGGAGAGAAAGGAGAACTTGGCACAGGGTTGCCATTTTCAGCAGCAACCCTGTGATAATCACCATGGTATTTAGTTCCAGCCTCAGGTTGATCTAAACATGTGTAGAAGGGCACTTATTTGTACACCATTATTCAGGAGTGGGCAAGCTGGTGTCCCCCAGATGTTTTGGACTACAGTCCCCAAAAGCCACAGCCAGCATGACCAATGGTCAGGGATGATGGGAACTGTAGTCCAAAACATCCAGAGGGGGCACAGTTGCCTTCCCCTGCCACAGAGGAATGAACGCAAGTTTAAAAATGGCAACAGATGGGAAGCTAAGCTATTTGAAGCAAAGCCAACTGGGCTCCACTCAGTGCACAAGTAGTCATTAAGCTAATGGCTGCAGCCTGCAACCAAGGACTGGCCTGCAAAAGGGCCCCTCTGCATTGCTTGTGCTCGCTTGTATTCACTCGCTGTTCTCCTGTGTCTCCTGGCACAGCATTAATTTAGCAGCAGCTCCATGAAATGCAAGCTGGGTCTGATTGCTTAAGCAGCCCGCCTGCCTTGAAATGTGCAAGAAGTCTCCTTGGCCTAGGCCCTGAATGGGCTGCATAAAATGGAGAGCATGCTGAAGATCAACAGCTCACTGCAAATGCCGGCAGGGAGGCTACTAGAGTTCGCAGATGCTCAGCAAGGATTACTCACCCCTTGCAGATCTTTGTTCAGTCGTTCAGTCGTGTCCGACTCTTCGTGACCCCATGTACCATAGCACGCCAGGCCTTCCTGTCCTGCGCACTCAGGTTCATATTCAACCCCTTGCAGATCATCCTCTGGCAAAAGAAGGAGAAAACACTGAAAAATGAATAAACAAAATAGGATTTTCAAAATTATTTTTTAAAAAACATTCCTGGTGACATAGATTTCCATTGCCTGCTTCAGCAGTTTGTTACATTTTAAAACCTAGCAGTCGCTCTTTTTGGTGCTTTAAGCCAACCTTTCCTAACTTGGGGCCTTCCAGATGTATTGGACTACAGCTCCCATCTTCCTCAAGCATTGGTCATGCTGGCTGGGGTTGATGGGAGTTGTGGCCCAAAACATCTGGATGACACCATGTTGACAAAGGGTGCTATACACACTTCCCTGGGAGTAAGTCCCACTGACCTCAATGCAGCTTATACAGTCAGGGCCAGAAATATTGGAACAAGGATAACTGTTTTGGCAGTTGGCCTCTGTACACCACCACATTGAAGCTGAAAGGAAACACACCCAGATGGGAGCCAAGTCAGGACTTTCAGCTGTAATTCAAGGAGTGTGGCAAAAGTGGGGCACTAACCATTCAGGAAGGACAGCCAGTGGCATACACACACCCATAGTTGGTGGCTCATAAGTAATGGAACAAACCAACATCATTTCAAACTTAAGGGTCACCTTTAATACCTGGATGAAAATCCTTTGCAGTCAATGACTGCCTGAAGTCTGGAACCCATGGACATGACCAAATGCTGAGTTTCCTCCCTCGAGATGCTTTGCCAGGCCTTTACTGCAGCTGCTTTCAGCTGCTGCTTGTTTGTGGGTCTTTCTGCCTTCAGTCTTGTCTTCAGTAAGTGAAAAGCATGCTCTTTTGGGTTGAGATCAGGTGACTGACTTGGCCATTGAAGAACATCCCACTTCTTTGCCTGGAGAAACTCTTGGGTAGCCTTTGCTGTATGTTTTGGGTCATTATCCATCTGCAATATGAAGCGGCATCCTATCAGTTTGGCAGCATTCGGCTGAATCTGAGCAGAAAGTATAGCCCTATACACTTCAGAATTCATCCTGCTGCTTTTATCAGCAGTCAGGTCATCAATAAACACCAGTGACCTGGTTCCATGGACAGCCATACATGCCCATGCCATAACACTGCCTCCACCATGTTTGACAGATGATGTGGCATGCTTTGGATCATGAGCTGTTCCTTTCCTTCTCCATACTTTTCTCTTCTCATCATTCTGGTACAGGTTAATCTTGGTTTCATCAGTCCAAAGAATCTTATTCCAGAACTGGGCAGGCTTTTTTAGGTGTTTGCTGGCAAAGGCTAATCTGGCCTGTCTGTTCTTGAGCGTTACCAGTGGTTTGCACCTTGTTGTGAAGCCTCTGAATTTACATTCATAAAGCCGTCTGACTGTAGATGTTGACAATGACATGCCTACCTCCGCAAGAGCATTCTTGACCTGGCTAGATGTTGTGAAAGGGTTCCTCTTCACCATGGGCAGAATTCTGCGGTCATCCACTTTAGTTGTCTTCCGTGGTCTTCCAGGCCTTTTGCTGTTGCTGAGCTTGCCAGCTAATTCCTTCTTTTTCAGGATGTTCCAAACTGTTGTATTGGCCACTCCCAATGTTTTTGCTATCTCTCTGATGGGTTTATTTTGTTTCCTCAGCCTAATGATGGCCTCCTTCACTCGCATGGGCACCTCTTTGGACCTCATGTTGGGGGTTCCAGTGAACAGCTACCAAATGCAAATGTAACACTCAGAACCACCTCCAGGCCTTTTATCTGCTTGATTGGTCTTGGGGTACCCAGGAAACAGGCCACACTTGGCCATGCAGCTGCTTGTCAGCCATTCGTTCCATTACTTATGAGCCACCAACAATGGGTGTGTGTGTGTGTGCCACTGGCTGTCCTTCCTGAATGGTTAGTGCCCCACTTTTGTCAACCCCTTGAATTACAGCTGAAAGTCCTGACTTCGCTCCCATCTGGGTGTGTTTCCTTTCAACTTCAATGTGGTGGTGTACAGAGGCCAACTGCCAAAACAGTTATCCTTGCTCCAATATTTCTGGCCCTGACTGTAAATGTGCATAGGATTGCAGTATTACTAAACACATTTGGGAATGGATCAGAAAATCAGCCTTCCACAACCTGGTGCCCTCAAGATGTGTGGAACTGCAGCTCCCATCATTGCCAACCAGCATGCCATGAATGATGGGGACTTGTAGTCCAACACTTCTGGGGAGCATCAGGCTGGGGAAGGCTTGGGTCAGATAATGTCCAGGCCAAGAGGGCAGGACTGTTCCTTTGACACCAGTGGAGGCCAGTGGCTCTGATGCCAGTGGGGCAGTGAATCTGCTCCAGGTTTCAGTCAGAATTCTAAAGGAGCTATTCAAGGTACTTTGCACTCACAGTGCCAGAAACACCACTTGTTATATTTTCCCTAGAGCAGCAGGCTGGGTTGTTGATCACTGTTTGGGTTTCTTTCAACATTCTGTGGCCTCTGCCACCACTGACTTCATGTCCCCCCCCCCCCCATGGGTCCAGAGTCCATAGTTAAATGGTTCCAGTTTCTCAAAATATTCAGTCATTTCTTATGATGTTTTGGTTGGATCCAGACTTAGTCATACTTAGAGGAGACTCACTGAAATCAGAGGAACTTGAGGTAGTCATAAGTCAGGACTAACTTTCCCCATTGATTTCAGTGAGTCTACTCTAGGCATGACTAAGTCTGTATCCAACCCTTTATGTGGCCTTCTGAGCAATGTCTCAACCTTGGGGAAATCACAGCCACACAGAAGCACTCCTCTGGACCCACATTGTCTTGTTCCAGAAACAACTCCCATTCCATAGAGAATCATGAGTGAACGGTGGGAGGGGGGGTGTTATGCAACCACGCAAAATCGCGATGCTGCCACTGCTAATGATGATATCCTCAGGGCCACACAGCCAGGGCCAGCTCAAGGCCATGATGGGCCCCCGGGTAGCTGTCTGTAGTGAGTTCTACTCTGCCCCCAATACTGAACTCACACACAACATACACACATGCATCACTACCACCTTATTCTAAATAACTATTAGAGTTGCCCATGAGTGGGACATCAGAGACTACAAACTGATCCCAAGCACCTCACTTCGCAGTAAGGCTTATTCCTTTCAAGGGAACTTGCAAGTGTACCAATTCCAAACTTAGAATTCAAGCCAGATCCAGATCCATTCAGATCACAAAAGAATGTCACCCGTTGCAGTGGGATGCAGACTGCATCCTCAAGGAGGGGAAGCTCATGGCTTTCTATTGGGCCAAGTTCTGCAAATGCTGGAGAGCAAAAACTGTTCCGTCTTCACCAGACTAAACTAAACAAGGGAAGACAAATGTTGTATATTTAGATTAGGGTGGCGAAATACAAAAGAGGACAGGGCTTCTGCACCTTCAGTAGTGGTGTAGAAGAGGGAATTTGCCACTGACAACCTACATCCCTATTCTATACAGCTATTAAAAGGGCAGAAACCTTGTCCTCTTTAGTGTCTGGTCACCCCATTTCAGAATTATTCAAAGGTCCATTTGAAAAGAAAACACACACAAAAGTCGTGACCAGCAACTTGCTAGAAAACACTATTTGGTTAGTCCTTTTAAATTCAAACATTTATGTAGTAGTAGTAGTAATATATTATTATTATTATTATTATTATTATTATTATGAAGAGCCATTGCAACCAGATGTAAAGCAATGCCCAATTAAAATAAATGGAACTTTGTCCACAGGGCCCACAACTCCTTGAAGGCTGCAATCCTGTACACACTTATTTGAGATTAAATCCCATTGAACGTAATGGTACTTACTTCTGAAGTGACATGTAGGATTGCCATACAAGGCTACAAGCATAGCTACGCTCACTAGGGGAGTAAACTCAATTGAAGACATTGGGACTTACTTCCGAATAAACATGCCTAGGAGCCTACTGTCAAGGAGAGGGGCTGAAATTATTCTGGCATGGTTCTCTTAAGGAAGTGGACTAAATCAGTTTAAATTCAAATTGATTTAGGGTTGAGCCACCCAATCCTGATTGTTTTAGCCTCATTCTTAAATCAGGATTGTGGGTGATGCCCACCGACCCTCTGGATGTTTACCCTTGGACTTGCTTCTTCGTAACCATGCACAGGAAGAGACTGCACAGCTGCCCCGTTCAGCCAAGGGACAGTGGGGGATGTCTAAACAAGAGGAGGCCTGGGGTTGGATCCAGACTTCATCCTGGAGCAGACCCATTGGAATCAATGGCAATTAAGTTAGTCACAACTAACCTAAGTCCTATGGACTTCAGTGGGTCTACACTAAGTAGGACTAAGGCCAGATCCAGCCCCAGGCCCCTTCCTGCATCTTGAAGGACAAGCCTGATGTGCAAACAAACAGCAGGTGAAAACCTTTCACGGTGTGGTGCTAAAACATGATCCCCTGCTAACGTCTGCGCATCAAGCCCACTAGACTCCCTCTCCCACACACAGGAAACCCCATGCATGAGCGACAGACAATGGAGGGGATGGCCATGGCGCCTGCTCCTGCGGCCGTAGCCAGCAGCAGCCCTGAACAGGTGGCCAGTGCTGCAGGACAACAAGGGCGACAGAGGAGAAGAGAACAGCGGCAAACCTCATGCAGCCTGCTGGGCATGCGCACACTGAGCAGAGACAGGCAGCAGGGTGGGGAAAGGGCCAGGAAGTTGAGGGGTTGGCTGGGGATGGTCGAGTTGCGTAGTGTGGTGGCTGCTCAGGTGATGGAAAGCGGAGAAGCCAAGGGCTGCTGAGGAGAATCGGGGGCACTGAGGAGAGAGAAGGTGGCTTCGTTCCTGCATGCTTCTTTTCTCCCTCCGCCCCTGCTGAGGAGGGGAGCATGTGACCTTGGGGCTGCAGAGCTCCCTCGGGCTCCCTTTCTTGCCCCCTTTGTCTGGCCAGCTCTGCATGGTAGGCAAGAGGCAGCTGCCAGTCAACCACACTCCCTTCCTCTGCTCCCCCCTCCCACTACCACCTGCCTCACAGCAGCAGGCTGGGACTCCGCTGGTGGCCCGCTCCAATAAAAGTACAGGGGGGAAGACCCAGTGAGACCTGTGAGCTCTACATCCCTGCTTCCAACACCTCCCTACCACTCCCTGCCCTGTCTCCATCATCAGCCACCTGAGGCAACTGCCTCACTCTGACTAATGGCAGGGCTGGCCCCATGTGTGCCCCTAACATGAGGTTATGTACCCTCAGGCTTAAGGCCTGACCAGGGCTTATGACGCCTTGATTTGTGTAATGCCCCTGCTGGTAGACACCTCCTCGGAGGAAGAGCTGCAAGACCTGAAGTCACCTGCCATCAGCAAACTCCAGGCTCTACCAGTAGATCAGGAGGAGGCCAGGCCCTCATGGGGGACCACCGTGGGGGCATCACCTGTCAAGGGCAAGGACTCGGCCTCAGAGGGGGGAGGCAGAGAAACCCTCAAGACCTTGGAAGAGATGTGGCTTGAAAAGACAGGAACTCAGAAGAAGGGCTAGACTGAGTCAGAGGCCACCTTGTGAGAAAAGGTCTACTTGCATGTAGGAGGCTTGCTCACAAGGAGGACCTTTTCAGCTGCAGTCCCTAACAGCTCACAGCTGAAGCCTGGGTGTGGCTCTGACAGCCTCTGAACAAAAACAGCAGTGTAAGGCTGAGAGAATTGATGGAAACAATGTTGACCAGACCTTCTTGACTCCAGCAATCCTTGCCTTAATTCTGGACTGAACTCTGTTCCTCCTTCTACCTGCTCCCTGTCTGCTGTGTTTGCGGAACGTGATCTTCTCCCACCCTGGATGGCTGAGTGAAATTGCACTGTGTACACACCACACATCTACAAACTTGCGTGAACATTAAACAAGGCACCTTGCCCTGGAATAATGTCTGCAGAAGTATTTGATGTTGTGTGCCTTCCTCTGAATACAGCCTAGGATCATCACCCCGTAATGGTGCAATCCTATGCATGTTTACTCAGAGGTCACTGGTGCTAGCTTCCAGGAAAGTATGTGTAGGATCTGCAGCATTAATTTGCCTGTGCCTGGGGACAAGATTTAGGGAGAGCAGATCTGTGTATTCCCAGCCCACACATCTGATTATCTCTCAGGAGCATCTCACCAACTCTTCAGCTTGATACTCTACTGTTATTTATTTTACACAGTTAAATGGGGCTATGTACTAGCTATGAATGCCAAGGCTAAAAATTTCTGTGCTGTTTAAAAAAGGGGGGAGGGGTGACTGCTCTTTCTGGGCAAGCAATGCTTCCAAGTTTCTTGTATATAGAAGTATCCTTGAAAGTATTCCAAAGCAGGCCTTTTGACCTTGCAGAATCTGAAATGGCACTCCTCTTTCTCTAGATTGTGTCCTGTTTTCTTTTTCCTCCAACGCAATCAGCTGGAGATGCTGCACTTTTCTCTAGCAACTCTAATGTTTAGCCATTACATCTTAATTACGCACATCACATGTCTGTGCCATTCAAGTGTAAAGTGGGGAATTGAGTGTGTGTCCATGGGGCGAGGGGGTGTGCGCGTGCTCGTGTGTGGGGTCCTAACAAAAAGTTTTAGCAAAAGCTGAGTGCCAACGATCTGAGCTGAACTCTGCCCCTTTGTTTCCATTTACAATTGATGTGCTCTGTTGCTTCAGCAATCTTCTCCTGAGCCGGACTTAGTTCTGATTTTGAAGCTGGGCTGAGAGGAAAGGGCCTGCAGTGATGAAAGGGGGGAACCAGTGTAAATATTGCGTCCTAATAGACACAGAATGGGGCAGACATGTGCATAAACTCCGTCATACCTCACTTGGCTGTTATTGGAAACAACTCAGATAGGGAGATGTACGTAATAAAGAACTGACAATAAAACATTGGATACTGTTAGATTCTATGGATTTTAATATAAACATTGCTTTTGGTCATTTATGTTTATATTGTACATTTTTTAAAGCTTTTTTTAATCCTCAAAACTGTTCCATGAAGTCTTTGACATGGCCCCTTAGTCCCCATCCTCAACTGTAGCTAAGCCAAAGAAGCCCTAACTCTAACAAATGCATATTCTGTCTCTAGCTACCCCTCCCTCATTTCTGTTCCCCTTTCCCCTTTTGCTGCAGGGATCTGCTCAGCTAAAGTTTATAATTATAAAGCACCATACACATTTTTGGTGCAATGAAACAACAGACTCTCCCACCCACTGCTTTATACATGAATGGGGCAGACAAATGAAAAACATACTCCCCATATCACATCTCATTTGGCCCCTATAAAGGCTGTGGATTCCTCAAATTTGGTGTTTCTCAGAGGTTTAAAGTCAGCTATTTCCTTCCACAACACAACACACATTTTCTGTGAAGCCTTTGGAACAACCCCCTAGTTCCAATACACTCCAGATGTTTGGGACTTCAAGTTTCAACTGCCCCAATCAGTACAGTCAATGGTGTGGAATCCTGGGAGTTGTAGTCCAAAATTTCTGGAGATTGGGGAAGGCTGCCCTACGGTAACAAAGCCTATAACAAATCCTACAAGCATGTAGCTAAGGGCACAATCCTATGCATGTTTAGACAGAAAAAAAAGTCCTGCATCTGGCTGGCTAGGCAATGTGGGGAGTTGTAGGACTTTTTTCTATCTAAACATACATAGGATTGCACCCTAAATCAATGGCATACTGCTTCCCTGTTTACCGCTGCCTCCACTTCCCACCCCTGCCTCTCTTGTTTCTCCTGTGTCAAAGTTTAGACTGTAAGCTCCTCAGGGCAAAGACCTGCCATCTTGTAGTCAGTAAAGTGCCATGCCCCACTGATGGTGCTAATTAAATAACCCAACTCTGTCTTCTTCCATACCCAGCACCAACTAACTGTTGACCTGTAAGGGTACGTGTGTGGTTGCCTGAGAAAAGTTTTGTTTGTTTTTAAAGATTGATATAGAGTGTGTGCCCCTTCATGGATCCCTGCCTTGTTGTGGTGAAGGGGCTTGCGTAACTCAGTGAAGCCATAAGCTATGCCGTGCAGGGCCACCCAAGATGGACAGGTCATGGCGGAGAGTTCTGACAAAATGTGGTCCACTGGAGAAGGAAATGGCAACCCACTCCACTATTCTTGCCAAGAAAACCCCATGGAACGTATCACAAGGCTAAAAGATATGACGCCGGAAGATGAGCCCCTCAGGTCAGAAGGTGTCCAATATACTACTGGGGAAGAGCAGAAGGAATTTCCAAGTAGTGCCAGAAAGAGTGAAGCGGCTGGGCCAAAGCCGAAAGGACACTCAGCTGTGGATGTGTCTGGTGGTGAAAAGAAAGTCCTATGCTGTAAAAGAACAATATTGTTTAGGAACCTGGAATGTCAGATCAATGAATCAAGGTAAGTTGGAGGTGGTCAAACATGAGATGGCAAGATTGAACATCGACATCTTGGGAAACAGCGAACTAAAATGGACAGGCATGGGCGAATTTAATTCAGGTGACCATTATATCTACTACTGTGGGCAAGAATCCCTTAGAAGAAATGGAGTAGCACTCATAGTCAACAAAATGGTGGCAAAAGCAGTACTGGGGTACAATCTCAAAAACGATAGAATGATCTCAGTATGAATCCAAGGCAAACCATTCAACATCACAGTAATTCAAGTCTATGCCCCAACCACTGAGGCCAAAGAACCTGAGGTTGATTGGTTCTATGAAGACCTACAACACCTTCTAGAACTAACACCAAAAAAAGATGTCCTCTTCATCATAGGGGATTGGAATGCTAAAGTAGGAAGTCAAGACATAACCAGGATAACAAGCAAGCATGGCCTTGGTATACAAAATGAAGCAGGGCAAAGGCTCATAGAGTTTTGCCAAGAGAACACGCTGATCATGGCAAACACTCTTTTCCAACAGCACAAGAGGCGACTCTACACATGGACATCACCAGATGGTCAATATCGAAATCAGATTGATTATGTACTTTGCAGCCAAAGATGGAGAAGCTCTATACAGTCAGTAAAAACAAGACCTGGAACTGACTGTGGCTCAGATCATGAGCTGCTTCTTGCAAAATTTCGGCTTAAATTGAAGAACGTAGGGAAAACCACTAACCCATTCAGGTATGACCTAAATCATATCCCTTATGAACATACAGTGGAGGAAACGAATAGATTTAAGGGATTAGACCTGATAGACAGAATGCCTGAGGAACTATGGACAGAGGTCCGTAACATTGTTCAAGAGGCAGCAATTCAATCCATCCCAAAGAAAAAGAAATGCAAGAAAGCCAAGTGGCTGTCTGAGGAGGCTTTACAAGTAGCTGAGGAAAGAAGGGAAGCGAAAAGCAAGGGAGAAAGGGGAAGATATATCCAACTGAATGCAGATTTCCAGAGAATAGCAAGGAGAGACAAGAAGGCCTTCTTAAATGAACAATGCAAAGAAATCGAGGAAAACAATAGAATGGGAAAGACTAGAGATCTTTTCAAGAAAATCGGAGATCTCAAGGGAATATTGTTTTGTGCAAAGACAGGCATGATAAAGGACAAAGAAGGCAGGGACCTAACAGAAGCAGATGAGATTAAGAAGAGGTGGCAAGAATACACAGAAGAACTATACAGGAAAGATCTTAATGTCCCTGATGGCCATGAGAGTGTGGTCACTGAACTTGAGCCGGACATCCTAGAGAGTGAAGTCAAGTGGGCCTTAGGATGCATGACTAACAACAAAGCTAGCGAAGATGACAGTATTGCAGCTGAGCTATTTAAAATCCTAAAAGATGATGCTGTTAAAATGCTGCACTCAATATGCCAACAAATCTGGAACACTCAACAGTGGCCACAAGACTGGAAATGGTCAGTTTACATTCCAATTCCAAAGAAGGGCAACGCCAAAAAGTGTTCAAACTACTGCACAATTGCGCTCATTTCACATGCCAGCAAGGTTATGATCAAAATCCTACAAGCTAGGCTTCAGCAGCATGTGAACCGAGAACTACCGGAAGTACAAGCGGGGTTTCGAGGAGGCAGAGGAACTAGAGATCAAATCGCCAACATTCGCTGGATCATGAAGAAAGCAAGAGAATTCCAGAAAAACGTCTATTTCTGCTTCATTGACTACGCTAAAGCCTTTGATTGTGTGGATCACAACAAACTGTGGCAAATTCTGAAAGTGATGGGAGTACCAGACCACCTTACCTGTCTCCTGAGAAACCTGTATGAGGGTCAAGAAGCAATGGTAAGAATCGGACATGGAACAACCGATTGGTTCAAAATTGGGAAAGGAGTACGACACGGCTGTATATTGTCTCCCTGCTTATTTAATTTATATGCAGAGTAAATCATGAGAAATGCTGGGTTGGATGACTCACAGGTCGGAATTAAGATTTCCGGGAGAATTATCAACAACCTCAGATATGCAGATGATACCACCCTAATGGCAGAAAGCGAAGAGGTTCTAAAGAGCCTCTTGTTGAGGGTGAAAGTGGAGAGTGCAAAAGCTGGTTTGAAACTCCACATTAAAAAACTAAGATCATGGCATCTGGCCCCATCACTTCCTGGCATATAGAAGGGGAAGAAATGGAAGCAGTGACAGATTTTACTTTCTTGGGCTCCAAGATCACCGCAGACGGTGACTGTAGCCATGAAATTAAAAGACGCTTGCTCCTTGGGAGGAAAGCTATGGCAAACCTAGACAGCACAGTAAGAAGCAGAGACATCACCTTGCCGACAAAGGTTTGTATAATCAAAGCTATGGTTTTCCCAGTAGTAATGTATGGCTGTGAGAGCTGGACTATAAGGAAGGCTGAGCGCCGAAGAATTGATGCTTTCAAACTGTGGTGCTGGAGAAGACTCTTACGAGTCCCCTGGACTGCAAGGAGGTCAAATCAGTCCATCCTAAAGGAAATCAACCCTGAGTGCTCATTGGAAGGACAGATACTGAAGCTGAAGCTCAAATATTTTGGCCACCTAATGCGAAGAGAAAAGTCACTAGAAAAGACCCTGATGCGGGGAAAGATTGAAGGCAAAAGGAGAAGGGGACGGCAGAGGATGAGATGGCTAGATAGCATCACCGATGCAATGAATATGAACTTGAGCACACTCCGGGAGAGAGCGGAGGACAGGAAGGCCTGGCATGCTATGGTCCATGGGGTCACGAAGAGTCGGACACAACTTAACGACTGAACAACAACAAATAGGGTGTGTATGCTATATCTGACCCTGTGCCTTACTCCTACAATATAACATCTGGCACCAGCATCGTGCAAGGTGGTGTACAGAACACAGAACTTATAGTCCCTAGCCTGGAGGTCCAACAAATTTCATATCACAGACTAGATAAAAGGCATAGTATTGGCCCATAAGAAAAACTTCAAAATCCACAGTTGGGCAATTCCTTTGTTTTAAATGTTCATCTTTCAACCCAGATCAGGCCCTTAAGCCATGAGCCAAACAGCGTTGTACCAACTCCATCTGATACGGTGGCTGCGCCCCTACCTTCCTGACCATCTGCTCCCATCGGTAGTACATGCCCTGGTTTCCTCTCATCTAAACTACTGTAATGCGCTCTACGTGGGGTTACTCTTCAAGACGGTTCGGAAGCTGCAGCTGGTGCAGAACACGTTGGTTCACCTGATTAAAGGCAGCCACCGGCATGATCACATCACTCCGGTGCTGAAGGTGTTGCACTGGTTACTAGCTGTTTTCCAGGCCAAATTCAAGGCGTTGGTTTTGACCTTTAAAACCCTATACGGTTCTGGCCCAGCCTATCTCAAGTAGCGCTTCCAGCAACACCAGACAGGCTGCTTAACAAGATCAGCCTCGGATGGCCTTCTCTCTGTCCCATCAGCCAGGACAGCTAGGCTGGTGAGGACGAGGGAAAGGGCGTTCTCTGTGGTGGCCCCCACTCTGTGGAACTCCCTCCCTAGGGAACTCCGCCATGCCCCCTCTTTAATGAGCTTCTGCCACACACTGAAAACTTAGTTATTCAGGCAGGCATTTGGGGTGGGTTAGGGTATTTTAAAATAATGTTTTAATGTATAATTCTACTGTTTTAAATTGTATCGTTGTACATCACCCAGAGTGGCCGGGTGACCGGCCAGATGGGCGATTAAGAAATTTAATAAATTAATAAGCTTAGAATAACAAGAAAACAACAGATCCACATAAAAACAAATTATACACAAGCAAGCATAAAAAATAAGATGCAGTTCAAAAGCAGCAAATGTAAAGGTAATATTGAAATGCAGTATAGAGGCAAGATTTTTTTTTTAAGCCATCTTTCTCAAAACCCATATCAAATAAACAGGGTTTATCTTGCCTGGTAAGCGCACACACAAAGCTCGCTGACCTGGTGAGCTTCTCCGAGATAATTCCACAGTGGGACACCATGAATAGCCCTCAATCTGTCCTCCAGATGGCAGCAGTAGGACGGGAGCAAGCATTCTTAGGGTGCTTCTAGATGGAGGGTTCCCAGCGCTGCCAATTGTCCTTCGGCTGCAGGCCAAAATGCAGAATTCAATGACTGTCACACCTTGGTGGATGTAGCGCTTTTTGGTGTGCCAGTCTCATTTTATTCCTTCCACACAGTGGGTGAGACATAGCTAGTGTTTCCTCCCCTTTCCTGACCCCTTATGCTCGCAACACATGCCTTGGTTCTGACATTCTGAAAGACGTCCTTCTCAGTGCTGTTTTAGCAATTGTGTGTGTGTTAAATTAAAAGTACCTGCGACACAGGGCAAGTGGACTGCTGCCTTACTTCCAAGTAAACATGGTTACTAGAGGGCTGTAAATCCTGAGCTCTTCAGTTTCACAACCCAGCTAGGAAACGGGCAGGCTTGTTTTTTCTAATTTCAGCCCTGCCCCATGAATTTTGTGGTCACTTTCAATCAGGCTAGAAAACTGCAGAATTTTGTGATAGCCTCAACCCGCACCCCCATTCCCATATTTGAAGGGGCTCTTTTGAATCATTGTTTCCAAATGCTTTTTCTTCGAAAGAAGAGAAGGCAGCAGTTGAAATTGGTGAGGTATGTGTCAGTTTTGCCTCCCTGTATGTGTGTGTGTGTGTGGGGGGGGGTGTCTCTGTGTATGCACACACTTTCAGGCACCCAGTGAAGACCTTTTTATTTTCCCAGCATTTTAGCATCATAGTCTTTTAACTTTGCTGTTTTAAATCTGGTACTGTATTTTAAATCTCTGCATTGCTGCTAGGTTTTATTCTGGTTGTATTTTTATACTGCAGCTTTAAGCGTTTATATTTTATACTGTTTTTATTCTGTACTTTGGCATTTTAATTTTTGTGAACCACCCAGAGAGCTTCAGCTATTGGGTAGTATACAAATTTAATACACACACACACACACACACGAACAAGCAGCTCTTGTGCAATTTTAGAGTGCCCCTATTGCAGCACAGAAAAAACACAAAGCAACTTAGTAGGCCAAAAGCTATTTACATTTTTAAGAAGTGTTTTTGTCTGTCAGCAGAAGTCCATCAAGAAGGGGGCTAGATGAGCCTCCCTCCTCTCAGTAGGGGAGGTTTCCAGAGTCTGGGCACAGCCACTGAGAAGCCTGGACCCTTTTTCATGTTCCTGCCAAATGCACATTAGATGGTGGCACAGTGGTAAAGGCCTCTCTGGAGGATCTCAACACCCAGGCAAGCATATACAGGAGAATACGGCCCTTCTGGAAGCCTGGCCCTAAGCCATTTAGCATGCAATCCTATGCAGCCATGGCTGCAGATTGCTGGGAGTTTTAGGACTTTTTTTCTGCCTAAACATGCACAGGATTGCACTCTTAGAGCTTTAAAGGTGACTCTCAGCACTTTGAAATGGGCCCAGAAATGGACTGGCAGCCAGCATAGGCGGTGTAACCGAGGAGTCGCATGTTCCCTCTAGCTGTTCCTAGTCAACGGCCTGGCTGCAGGATTCTGAACTCGCTGATGTTTCCGCACAGTCTTCAAAGGCAACCTAACAGACAGCACACTGCAGCTACCCAGATGAGGTGTAGCTCAAGCAAGTGCCATCACGGCCACATTCGATACCACTAGGAATGGGTGCGATTGGCACATCAGCAAAACAGTCCTGGCCATCACAGGGACCTGGGCCTCCAGATCTAGGAGCAAATCTAGGAGTACCTCCAAACTATAAACCTGAGTTTTCAAGGGGGAGTGCTTTTGGCCCTTCCCCCCATACCTCAAAATCTAGGTTGCCCTATCAGCCTACCCTCTGATCTGCTGGTGCTGTTTTTGAATGCCAGGTCAGTCCATAATAAAACAATTACTATCCGTGACTTGATTGGGGATGAAGGGGCTGGCCTGGTGTGCATTACTGAGACCTGGGTGGATGAGCTGGGCAGGGTGGATCTGTCTCAGCTTTGTTCACCCGGGTACTTAGTGCAGCACCAACCTAGATTGGAGGGTATGGGGGGGGCGGAGTTGTTGTCATCCATAAGGATTCCATCTCCCTCATGAGGAAACCCATCCATCCTAGCACCAGTTTTGAGGGTCTGTACCTTGTGTTGGGCCAAAGAGACAGAACAGGGATGCTGCTGGTGTACCGCCCACCCCGCTGCCCAGCAGTCTCCCTGCCTGAGCTGGCTGAGGTGGTCTCGGAGGTGGTGTTGGAGAACTCTAGGACAGTGGTTCTGGGGGACTTCAACATCCACACTGAGGCTATCCTGACAGGGCCTGCTCAGGACTTCATGGCAACCATGACAACCATGGGGCTGTCTCAGTACATCACTGGCCCAGCACATGTGGCAGGACATACTCTAGACCTGGTTTTTGCTGTTGGGTGGATGAGGGATGATCTGGTTGGGGGGGGGGGTCAACAACCCCATTGTCATGGTCAGAGCATTTCCTTGTGAAGTTTGGACTGGCGGTAGCAGATCCTCCCTGCAGGGATGGGGGACTGATTAAGATGGCCCGCCCCCAGAGATTTTTGGAATCTGATGGATTCCTGAATGCGCTGGGTTTTTTTTCCAGCTGATAGGGTTGGTGATTCGGTCGAGGCTTTGGTCTCACTATGGAATGGTGAGATGGGAAGGGCCATTGATACAGTCGCACCCAAGTGCCCACTCCGGTGCTGTGGAGCCCATAATTCACCTTGGTTTACAGAAGATCTCCGGGCAATGAAATAGGCCAGATGATGGCTAGAGTGCAGGTGGCGCAGGTCTTGGAGCGAGTACGACTGACGATTAGCAAAGACTCTTCATTGTGCCCATTATGCAGCAGCGAGGATGGCAAAAAAATCTTATTATACATCTATTATTTCATCTTCGAAATGTCACCCAGCAGAATTGTTCTGAGTGGTAAAGGGCCTTTTGGGATCATAGAACAGTAGTAGAATAGTAGGGTTGGAAGGGGCCTACAAGGCCATCGATCTTGCTCAAGCTCAGAGAAACTGGGATTGGAACCCTCAGTCATTTGCTGTAATAAATTTGCTAGGCACTTCGAGGAGAAAGTCGCTCGTATTCACTCAGAACTTGACGCCACAGTTATCGCAGAGTCTGGGGAGGTGCCCAGTGTTCCGTCTGGTTGTGTTTCCTGAGATCAGTTTCAGTTGTTGCAGCCTGATGATGTGGACAAGACGCTTGAATCAGTCCGGCCCACCACATGTAAGCTTGACCCTTGCCCATCTTGGCTTACACAGTCTAGCAGGGGTGGATTGGCTGGGTGGGTCCAGGGAGTGGTAAATGCTTCGCTCTGTCAGGGGGTGGGTCCTGCTGCCTTGAAAGAGGCTGTAGTGCACCCTCTCCTGAAGAGGCCCTCTTTGGACCCAGAGGTGTGTGAGAACTATCGCCACATCGCCAATATCCCCTTTTTGGGCAAGGTGCTTGAGTGTGTGGTGGCTGGGCAGCTTCAGACGTTCTTGGAAGAAACTGATTATCTGGACCCATTTCAGTCTGGTGTCAGGCCAGGGTATGGCACTGAAATGGCCTTGGTTGCTCTGACTGATGACCTACTCCAGGTGAAAGACAGGGGGAGTGCTACCCTGTTGATCTTCCTGGATCTCTCAGCGGCTTTTGACACCATTGGTCATGGTGTCTTACTGGATCAGCTGTGCAGGATGGGAGTTGGGGGCACTGGCTACAGTGGTTCCATTCCTACCTGCAGAGCTGATTCCAGAGAGTGGTATTGGGGGATTCCTGTTCTACCCCATGGCTATTAAGCTGTGGGGTGCCACAGGGGTCTATTCTATCCTCTATGCTGTTCAGCATCTATATGAAACCATTGGGAGAGGTCATTAGTTTTGGGGTGGGGTGTCACCAGTACACTGATGATACTCAGCTCTATTTCTCCTTGTCATCAGAGTCAGCTGAGGCGGTGAAGGTGCTGGACCAGTGCTTAGAAGCTATAATGGGCTGGATTAGGGCCAATAAACTGAAGCTAAATCTGACAAAATGGAAGCTCTGTGGATTGGTGGTTCCTGAGTCTGGGAATTGGGTAAGTGACATGTCGTGGACGGGGTTGCACTCCCCCTGAAGGAGCAGGTGCATAGCTTGGGTCACTGGAGCCCCAGGTGAACTCCGTGTCCTGGAGTACTTGGGGCCAGCTTCGGTTGATCCACCAGCTATGGCCTTTCCTGGACAGGGATAAGCTAGCCACAGTAGTACATGCACTGGTATCTTCCCGATTAGACTACTGCAATGCACTTTATGTGGGGCTACCCTTGAAGACAACTCCGAAGTTGCAGCTAGTGCAAAATGCAGCAGCTAGACTGCTGACTGGAGCACCCCATAAAAACCATATAACACTGGTTTTAAAGGAATTGCACTGGCTGCCAATATGCTTCCAGTCAGAATTCAAGGTTTTGGTGGTGACATTTAAAGCCCTAAGTGGCTTGGGACCTCGATATTTGAAAGAGTGCCTCTCCCTATATATGCCTGCCTACGAACTGAGATCTGTTGGAGGGGCCCTCCTCAGCATCCCACCAGTACGAGACATACACTCTGGTGGGACATGGGGGAGGGCCTTCTCTGCTGTGGCACCCCAGTTGTGGAATGCCCTCCCCTTGGAGGCCTGATTGGTATAGAAATTGGTCTCATTTCGGTGCCAAGTAAAAACATGGCTTTTTACCAAAGCCTTTGAGGGCTAAATGCATTCCCTAGCAATTGTTTTAACTGTTTTATTGTTTTAGATTTTAACTGGTATTAGCTTGTTTAATAGAATCATAGAATCATAGGGCTGGAAGTGGCCTACAAGACCATTGAGTCCAACCCCCTGCTCAATGCAGGAAGCCTGGTTCCCAGGCGGTCTCCCATCCAAGAACTAACCAGGGCTGACCCTGCTTAGCTTCCAAGATCAGATGAGATCAGGTGTATCCAGCCCTTTGCATCCTTAGTTTAATATGTTTTTAGGTGTTTAAATTATTTATTGTTTTATACTGTTTAAATTGATTTTATCTGTACACCGCCCTGAGATTTTAATGATATAGGGCGGGACAGAAATATTTTAATAAATAAAAAATAAAATAAATAAACCTCAGTTCCCTGATCTGCCTTTCTGCTGACAAGGGGAACCTCTGTCTTGTATGGATTAAGTTCCAGTTTGCTTGCCACCCACCCCCCATCTAGCCAATTACCAGGTATCAATCCAGAATATCAACAGCTTCCTTGGATTGTGACGGAAAAGAAAGACAGAGGTGGGTATCATCCACCTATGGTTGACACTGGACTCCAAAGCCCCAGATAACCTTCCTCAGTGGGTTCATGTAGATCAGCCTTCCCCAGCCTAGTGCTCTCCAGATGTTTTGGGCTATAACTCTCAGCATCCCCCTAGGCAGCAGAGGTGGCTAGGGGTGCTGGGAGTTGTAGTCCAACACATCTGGAGAGCACCAGGCTGGGGAAGGCTGATGTAGGCATTAAATAGCATGGGGGACAGAATAGAACCCCCTGAAACTCTATTGGCTAACTCCAGGCATCAAGCATGAGTCCCCCGACACCACCTTTTGACACTGACCATCTAGGAAAGGCTGGCAACCTCAAAGCAGCATTTTTACTTGTCCCATTTGCTATGTCAAAGAAAGCCCTAATAAACACCTATGAGTGCATGTCTGTTACCTGGAAATGCTGTAACTATCATCAAAACAGATTGCTTCAAGGGTTTATTACTTTGGTTGTTGGGAATGAAAGGGAAATCAGTATGGCTTTGGCAGAACATAAAGGTCAACTTTACCCTGAGAAACCTTGGATAGGAAACAGGCTTGTTGAGTTATTTTCCCTTTTGTTTCCTGTCCTCCACCCTTTTCGTTCAACACTCTGAAGGGTCAAGGGAGATGTGCAGTGAATTGAGTGTATTTGCCATTCGCTTCAAAGGATTTAGCTTGTGTAAAGCCTGCAAACAGCACTATCTATACAGCATGCCTAAATGCTTCCCAGATAGCTGAGCATTTGTATGAAGCCTCTGTCCATGCCTACAGAAGATCTCACCTATTTATTAATGTATTTATTCAAATATTTTTAGACCACCCTTCATCAAAAGTTATCAGGATGGAAATAGTATCGCTTGAGGATACTCCAGGCTGTACTTCATATCAACTTGCTGATTCTATCACCTGCCCATCTCCCCACCTGCTGCATGGAGCAGGACTCTGGAGGCTTGCCTGGCTCCTATGTTGTGGTCTTTTCAACGCCCAGTGAAGACCTTCTTATTTTCCCGGGCATTTTAATCTTTCAGTTTCTGTTTTAAATCTGTTACTGTATTTTTATGTTGGTTCTTATTTTTATTTTATACTGTCGTTGGAAATGTTTATATTGTAATTTATAACGCCGGTTTTAATTGTTGTGAAATGCCCAGACAGCTTCAGCTATTGGGCAGTATAGAAATGTAATAAATACATAAATGTGCCACACAGGAGGCAGCAGGTGAGGGCAGACAACAGAAGGGGGGACAGAATGCATAGGAGAAGCTGTGGTTGTGGTTGCCTTGTCTCCTTCAGCATCAGGGAATTAATGCAAACACACACACATGTTCTAGATCAGGGTGGGAGGAAAGTAGATAATCTCCAGACGTTGTTTACTTCAAGTCCCAGCATTCCTGACCATTGGCCATGCTGGCACAAGCTTCTGGGAGTTGAGGTCCCAAAAATCAGGAGATCTACCTTCTGCTCTAAGTTGCAACCTTGAATGACCTTGGTGTATGTGTTTTAAAACAGTCCCTTTCTACCCAAGTATTTGATATAATTTTCCCAGCTGAGATTAATTCTTAATATGTATTTTCTCATACTTGTCCTTCATTCCCGTTGCTTGGTTCATTCGTCTCCTCTCTGAAGTTTTGTTACTCTTTCCTTGCCTTACTTCTCTTCTTCTGTTTACGCCTCCCTAGTTTCCACTCCCTTATACATGAAATGTATCTGAAATCGGAACTTTTCCTGGCCAGGAGAAGGGACAGGGCCTAGGGAAGAAGTTAATGGACTGGAGGTTGCCATGCCTGGTCTAAAGGTTATAGAGTAAACTTCTTGGGGCAGAGATGTACCTTTTTTTGCTTATGTTTCACAAATGCTACAGTGCATACTTCACTATAAAAATGAAGACAAATAAGCAATTTAATGAGTCATTTCGAAAAGGTGGATCTGCCTGAGCTCAACTGTTCCAGGAAGTTATGCCCTTTGGCTTGGAAGCGCCTCCTTTTTAATTCCAAGTATGTGTACATGGGCAGGCTTTGGTTACACAGTGGTGGGTTTAACAACTTGAACATTCCAGTTTTTAAAAGTGATTATCACTAGTTTTCTAAGATTAGCTCAGAAACTCTCAGGAAAACTGTTCATCCTCTGTTCCAGAGGCATGCTTTGCTGAGAGAGAGACAGAGAGAGAGAGAGAGAAAGAGAGAGAGAGAGAAAGAGAGAGAGAGAGAGAAAGACAGAGAGAGAGAGAAACACAGTAGTTTTGGCTCTTGATTGAGTCACTCTGTTTAGAACAAAGTAAACTGACACATAAAAGAAGATGCTGACTTCTTTGCTTGCAGCTCCACCTATTCTGGCTCTCAGTCCTCTCATTATGTCAGATAATTCTGTTAACTCCTGGATCTGCCACTGGTAATTAGATCGTTTCTGAGATGGGTTGGCATATTCTATTATTCTCTTTGGATCAGCAAGATATATTTAACTGCACCATAGAATTGCTCACAGACTCCTTTTTCAATTAATAAAGTTGGCAAGAGATGCAAAACAAGAATTTTCAGTCGAATCCCAGTTGGAGAATTTGGGTCAGCCCAACTATAGCACGGTACAATCATTTCTGTATTTTGTTGATCAAATGTGTGCAAAATGTTGCAATGTAATCCTTATTCCATTTATTTGCGCAACAACTCTATGAGAGAGGTCACTAATACTCCCACTGAGATGGAAATGAGGAGGCGATTCACACAGGCACATATATCACTTGATTACTCAGCACTTGATGCCTGGCATGGTGAATGTATGAAGCAATACCATCAGAAAACATTGCACCTCTGAAGTTCTATCAGTGATGGCATATTCACACATGCCAATCTTCACTTCTTCCTGAAGTTATTGAGGGCCTCTCCACACCAGGCTTTTTATCCCACAATTTACTCAGGCTTCTGCTTCTGGATTCTTTGTGGGATTAAGGTTGGCTCCTTACACAGGCTGACAGGGGTTTTTTTTTCTGGGAGTTCCTTTGCCAGCAGGTTCTACATGTTTCATTATATAGCCACTAGATGGTGCTGTGTTATAGCAGAAGTGCAGAATTTCACATGGCCATTAAAGCAGATTAACATGTATTACTGCATTATCTTTTTAAAACCAGGATAAAATGACCAGTCAGGGCACTTCAGATGGAGTGTACTTTCCTATGGTTAGTAGGGGTATTTATTTGTTATGGAAAAAATGAAAAAAAAATGAAATAAATGACTCATTTGTTTCATTCATTACAAAATGAATGAGTTCCAAATGGGCCTATATGCATTCTTTCCCATTAGTTTCTGCCTAGCAGCTGTCATGACAGCTTGAGTTATGGGGAGGGAGAAGGAAAGGCATGGGGATTAGAGGAAATTGACACGGTAAACTGTCCAATCTTCAACAACATATTCTAGCAAAAGTGTCCAACATTCTGACAGGTCTTCTTTCGAAACAGAACCCTCCAGTCACAGAGGCCAGAAAGTTTGCATGCCCTCTGTGCAAAAAAAAAAAAAAAAAGTTCCAGATTTCTGTTTTATATCCTACGTGGAAGCCCGTCAAGTTTCTGATCATATTCCAGTCAAATATCGATGTATATTTTTTTCTGAGTATAAATTGGCTATATAAGTTACACATCCAAACTCTCTCAATAATTAGTTAATTTTGTCTAACGCTGCAATCCTATACACACTTACCTGGGAGCAAGTCTCATTGAGGTCAATGAGTGTTTTGAGCAGACATGTATAGAATTGGGCTGTTAGGCTATTTTACCCTAATTTCCCCCACAAAGACATCTATGAGATACTAAGGAATGAAATCAACGGGTTTACTTAATTATTTTATTTATTTATTGTACTTCTAAGCTGTCCAACAACTGAAGTTTTAACTAGCTATTTTATTGTATTGCCATGTGTGCTCTTTTCATTGTCTATATTTTTTTTAAAAAATTCAAGATAAAATTACATCTTAAAACAACAACAACCCAATTCCAACTTCCCAATCATCTTCCATCCATTCCACATTGTGGGTTAAATCCGACATCTCTTTAGCTTTCAGAAGTAAGGATCCTACCATTTTGCTCTTGAACTGTGTGATGAATGTCCCCATTAGAACTTTCGGAAAACCCAGCAGTAAGCCTACATTACACCAGCATAAGAGCTGGCATAATATAATCATTAAAGTATAAGCCATGAGCTGATAAGACAGGATCTTCTCTGTTGAGGCATCTCATTTTCGGAACACCTTCCCTTGGGAAGTTTGCCTGGCATTCTTTGAATTTCATACAAATCCATGTACATATATTAAAAAAAATACTGGGGGAAAATGTAAAAACTAAGAAAATTCAGGTGCCCATGGGCACCACATTGGGGTCCCCTTCACTGGCGCCACTGGAGGTGCCCATGGGTGACATGGTGTTCATGGGTGCCACATTGGGAACACCTGCTATACTTGTTTCCTGGTATGTGGGAGTATGTTTACATAAGGGAGAATTCAAATATGAATTCATCTGCTGTCTCTGAAATGTACCATTTGTCCATTGTACCATCACATTCTGCTGCATGTGTAGATCCAGTCTCAGAATGCATATTTCTGACTATATCCATCTGTACCTCATTATACAATGTTTTCTTACACTGCATCCACCACAACTAGAATTTTTAGCACTGGAACATCGTCATCATCATAATGCTTTCTGCATGTGTTGAAAGTGATATCAGTTTGCAGAGCATGTTAGCTGGAACTCCCACTTATCTAACTGCTTACTTTAATTTTTCAGATCTACCCTTGTAGCTACAGTATGTTGACATATAACTACCAACATACATGTGCAGTGACTGGTTTTCTTCCAAGTTACCCATGCAACCGAGACTTTGATAATAGAGGCGTGGGGTAAATATGTATTACTGTAGTCTCAGGTGTGTGGGCAACTCATTAGAAACCTAATGACTGGGTTAATCTGCATGTCTTTTAGTTATGCCATAAGGCAATCTTGGGGAAACAGGCATGTACAAGAAGAGTGATCCTGTTTGTTTTAAAAACATGAAATAGTTTTAATATGATCAGCCTGTTGCACAAGTTCTCAAGAGCAATGCTGCAGGGTTGCCCACTTCAAATGGTAGGTTAGAGTCCTGCCCATGGGTCAGTATGGGAGGTTGACTGACAGTTAGGTTATTACCTTTCCCCCTCCCAGGAGCTCTGTACCTTTAATAAGTCCACACTAGGCAAAATTTCCACAGCTGTAGTTTCCCACATTGTTATACCTTCTGTCAGGGTGGACACTGAGCCCATAGAATCCCAGAGTAGTTCTGATTCTGAGGAAGAGCAGCTGCTCCTGGGAGAGGAGCACGCTCATCCTTCCCAGGGCCAACAGCTGGCAGAGATTCCTCCCACAGGCATTCCTAGCATAGATAGCAGTCCCGGGAGTGAGACAGCGTGGGAAGCAGACTTGCTGGACGTGCGACGCCGACGCAGGGAGAGGCGCCAAACGGAGGGCGCGGAAAGGAGGCGTAGTGCCTGGTTGGTGTGAAAACAACGGTTGTGCCCAGAGGATCCAAGGGAAAAGGGGAGGGACCCTCCCTAGCCCATAAGTTCGGGGTCTGCCAGTGATTTTCCTTCAAACAGTTGGACCAACTGTTCCAACTTAGGGCATAGGTACTCTGCTGCTCATATCTAGTTGCTAACAGTAGAGTTGTTAAGTTGTAAAAGAGGAATAAAACTTTGAAAAGAATCCCTTTGTCTGTGTCTGGACTTGGCTACTGGATTAGACTGAGAGAGGCCTCCAAGGAGCCCTTGACACCTTCGTTCTGGGGGAAAAGGTGAATAACTGTCTGCCACTCAAGGAATAATTAAAGGCACAGAGCCTGTTTTGGGAGGGGGAAGGGTGAGGCTAGGGAGCTGCACAGCCTCCCCTGAGCAATTTCAGTTGTCTTATCAAAACACTTTGGCTTCCCTTTAGCCATTTCACTGGCGAAGGTGCCTCCGAATTCATAGCAAATGTTAAGTTTAGGTGAAATCTAATGAAAACTTCAGGGTGTGAGGGGGTCTCCTAAGAAATGTTACTAGTTTTACTGAGTGAACAGAAAAAGTTAAGGTGAAACAGCAAGAGATGCAATGGTCAAAACCAAGTATGGCAAATATAACTTGACAGAAGGCTTCCAATATGTTTTGTGATACTAACTTCAGGGGGAACTGCACAGCAGTTTTATGAACGGAAAACGTTGCATTCCCTTCTAACATACCGTTTGGAGCAGAACTTGGTGTCCTGGAAGATATTTCAAAATGCAGAGAATGTTCTTTTAAATGAGAAGCCATAGTTACTAACCACTAAAGCCCACTGATCAAGTGAAATGGGCCAATTATGTCTTGTTATGCTGGAATGATTGTAATCCCATGCATGCTCTCCGCGTAGTCAACTGCCACCCTGTTCCCAGGTTGCTGTTCTAAATGTCACTCATCCTGAGATTCTTTGATAAGGGCTATACAACTAGCATTTGTGAAAATTACTCTCAGAACATTAACATATAATGGCACACTTTTAAGCTGCTCAGAATTAAACATTCTTGAATGATTGATTCATCTTCTAATGAGGTTTCAGCTGTTTTGGCAAAAGAAAAAGGAAAACAAATTGAAAAAGGTCGACACCTTTCATTGAACCAAATTTGATTACTGAGTCAGAAAGAAGACATTAAAAAAAAGATTCTCCTGACCAGCACAGCAACAATAAAAATGGCAAGGGACAAATCAATTTGCTTCAACTTGATACCACAGTTATGGATGATTAACCAGCCCCAAGTGTCAACTTGCATGTGTGAATCAGCCATCACAGATCACATACTAATATTGGGTATTACCCAATAAGTCAAAAAGCTTTTTAAGGGAGTTAGTTCAAATGTTCAGCTGTGGGTTATCATGTATTGAGCATTCAGATGATGAGAAATGAAGTGATGTGTGAGTGTGTGTGTGAGTGTGAGTGTGTGTGTGTGTGTGTGAGAGAGAGAGAGAGAGAGAGAGAATGAATTGTCCAGCCCTTCGAATGTGGCTGGCTCCCTGGAAAAGAATTAAGGAAAGGAGCTGTTATTTATTCTTGTGAACACTGCAATAATTATTTAGTATTATTTATTTAAATTTCTATCCTGCCTTTCTGTATATCCCAAGACAGCTAATGGCAATAACAAAAATCTAAATAAACCATTTAAAAAAAAAAATCAGTTATCAATAAAATAAAGAAGAAAAGGAGATAAAGCCAACCAGCAGTGGCCACATTAGAACATATTAAGAATAGCCGTACAATTCAAGTCAGAACAGCAGGCCAAAGAACAATACATCATGAAGTTAATTGACAGCAGCTATAAAACATGGAAGTTAATATAATATAATGTGCAGTGGAACAGCCTCCACTAGAGGCTAGTTATGAAACAAGCAAGGAGACCTGATTAATAAGCAGTAATGAACCAACCCTGGCATAACAGAAGGGCAAGGTGGAGTTAGGAGGCATTGCTACCTTCATAAAGCATCCATAAAACCCTATGACTGTACTGTCCTATGGTGAATGCTGTGGGCCGGCATAAATATTGTCACTGTCCCACAAGGCAGTGGGTGGACAGGCCACATAACAGGCAAATATATGGAACCAAACTGGTTCCAGATGTATTGTATCCATCCTGTGGATCTCCCTAGATTCATCCACTGAGATCAAGAACAGGGCTCAGATATTGGATGAGCTTCAGATTCCATATCGTCACCTGGGCTTTTCCAGCAGACCACGGAGAAGACCTGTATTCCCTCAGAGGAACAGTGCAATCTGATTTTTCTTATGAAGCTGGATGTTTGCCGCTACCCTTGTAAAGGTTTCAAAATGATAATTATAAGGAGAAACGATGCTATTATATACTCTCAAGAATTAAACAAGAAGTCCTAATGTTGCTGATGCTTTTAATTAATCAGCTACGACTGGAAATCTGCCTTTCAATCAGGGGTGGTGTAAGGCATTTTGGAGTCTGAAGCAGAAAATCCATATTATTCTCTCCTACTCATTAACCAGAGGCAAATCCATTGGGACGTTTTCCTATGCGAGTCTCCTTTACTTTCAGTGAGGCTTCTGCAGGGGAACTTATTTTATTTTTATTTAATTTATACCCTGCCTTTCTACCAGGAAATGGTGCCCAAAGCTGCAACTTCCTGCTGCAATGCGCTCCTTAGCTTTCGGTGTTACTGGGAAATAGTCTTTCCCGGTTGACAGCTAGGGTGATAACATCCATGTATTGAATTAGACATTTCCTTCCCTCTTAATGGATGCAAATGCTAAAGGTTCTCTCATTCATATCCAACTACGTGTGCCTTTTCATTTCAGAAACTGAAGGCAGCAATTTGTTTCAACATCCAAACAAATGCAATTGCTTGTGCAGCCAGGCATCCAGCTGCCTCACCTCTGTGTTCTTGCAAATACTTAATAATAAAAGCTAGATGGATTTCTATTAACCCCCAAAGAGCTATAATTTTCCTGATGTGTATATCAAGGATTGCTGACTGCTGTCTGCTACGCTAGACTTTCACATCTCCTGAAGGGTGTGCCTCTTTAGAGAAGTTGGATTTCTAAAAGGAATGACCTCTGCAGCACCATTTATTATATTTAGTCTCCCCCTGATGAAATGAAACATTTTCTTCATCGAATAGGATAGACACTTAGGCCTAGTTCAGACAAACAATAGATGAGGCCCTAAAATTATCCCGAACTGTACCACTTTAGACTTCAGGTGGGGGATAGCATGACTGAATGCTCCTCCATATTTAAAGAAAAGCACAAGTCCTCCACATAGAAAACTAGGAGAATGATTCTAGCCTAGACTGATGAGATGCTAATTTTGTATGGGCAGAAAACATTTTTTTCATTGAGAAACATTCCATTTGTGATCTCCCTGCCTGCATTGTGAACAGTTTCACCTTCTCCTCTACAGTTTCTGTAAACTAGGGGCTTCACCACACCAGGCTTTTTAGCTTGCAGTTTACCAGGGCTTCTGCTTCCGGATTCTTTGCAGGATTAAGATTGGCTCTTTACAGGGGCTAACATGGTGTGTTGGGAGGGGCGTTGTCTTTCTCGGCAAGTTCTCCGCAGCCTCTTCACCACCTCCTCAGAATTTGCTTCTTCTCTCTGCGTGGTCTAGGAATTGGGCAGAGTGGAGCAGGGAAATACTGAGAGGGGGGATACTTTGTCAGAATTTGCTATGCTTTTTCTTTTTCTCCTCAACATGCTGACTCCACTTAGGTAGCAGACAGGGCACCCCAATTTACCCAGTCAGAGAGGGCCACACAGAATATGTAACCCCATATTATATATTTATCCTGACATTTATCCTGCCATTCTTCCAAAGAGCTCAGAGCAGCATACATGTCTCCTTCTCTTATAGAACAACTCTGCAAGGTAGCTTAGGAAGAGGAGGGAGAGGAGGTTGGGGGGAGGGAGACTAGCTCAGAGTATCTTCCCTTCTTCCATGATGGAGTAGCTTATCATAGGGAGCCACCCTATATTTACCTCATGGTGCTGTGATTATAGCAGAACTGTGCAATTTCACAGGGCCATTAAAGTGGATTTACATTTAAGTACTGCATTATCTCTCATCTTTTAAAAAGTGGGATAAAGGCCAAAAACGCCGGGGACACCCTTGGGTTGGTAATGTCGTGTAAAAGACCCTCAAAACTTCCATGAATGACCAATTGTGAGCATGCAATAAAAGGTTTGTGTGGAAATGCTCTAGGTCTAAGCAGTGAAATGTAAGGCTTAGGGAAGCCCATGGAGAATATTATTAAAGCTGCAACAAATAATAAGCTGAGATATAATAAATATATCTCAGATAAAATCCAGATAATAGTTCAGTTAGTAAAGTTTTGTCCAGGACTGTCTGAAACCCAGAAAATCTTGGCGTTACAGCAATTTCTGACATTTGATATCATTGCTAGTCTCTTGATATAAGTTCCTTGTGCTGTGTGCATGTATATGTGTGTGTGCACATGTGGATAATTGTATAAAGAGGTCCTGTAGAGGTAGCAGCTTTGAATGTTGTTCATAGCACAAGGCACTATTAACAGTTATTTTACAGAGCAATCCAAGATGGGCAAGGGAGGCAGAAGTAGTGGCGGAGGAACTGCCACTTCCAACACCCTGCTGAGCAGAGTGGGAAATGAGGAAGGCTGGGTTGTTCCTTTTTATTTGGTCTTTGCCAGACTTTTTTCTTGTTTAAATGTTTCCCTCCCATGATTTTCAGTGGGAGGAAAATAAACTACACCAGCTCCTGGGCTGGTGTAGTTCTCCCATCCCCCATTCTAGGAGCATGTTGTGGGATCTGACCACAACATGCACCCAGGATGCATCTATTTTGCCCTCTGATAGTGGAGGAGCAACAGTGGTGGCAGTGCAGGAGTATGCTTTATCCAATGTTCCCTAGGATGCCACCCCCCCACCTCCAATGACCATAGGATTGTGTCCTTATTTTAACTATTTATATCCTGGGTCTCTTAGGGCTCATAAGAACATAAGAAGAGCCATGCTAGATCAGACCAAGGGTCCATCTAGTCCAGCATTCTGTTCGCACAGTAGCTAACCAGCTGTTGATGGGAAACCACAAGCAAGACATGCAACAGCACCCTTCTGCCCACGTTCCCCAGCCACTGGTGTACATAGGCATATTGCCTCTGATAGTAGAGGTAGCATGGAGGCATCAGGGCTAGTAGCCATTGATAGCCTTTTCCTCCAGGAATTTGTCTAACCCCCTTTTAAAGCCATCCAAATTGGTGGCCATCACCATGTCTTATAGCCAATTCCATAGTTTGACTATGCACTGTGTGAAGAAGTACTTCCTGTTATCTGTTCTGAATCTCTCACCAATCAGCTTCATGGGATGACCCTGGGTTCTAATATTATGAGAGAGGGAGGGAAAAAATGTCTGTTTATCCACATTCCCTACACCATGCATAATTTTGTACACCTCTATCATGTCTCCCCTTACCCTCCCTTTTTCCAAGCTAAACAATCCCAGCTGTTGTATCCTTTCCTCATAGGGGAGATGCTCCACCCCTTAATCATTTTAGTTGCCCTTTTCTGCACTTTTTCCAGCTTTACAATATCTTCTTTTAGGTATGGTGACCAGAACTGTGCACAGTATTCCAAGTGTGGTTGCACCGTAGATTTATGTAAGGCTCAGTATGATATTGGCAGTTTTATTCTCAATTCCTTTCCTAATTATGCCTAACTTGGAGTTTGCCTTTTTTACATCAGCTGCACACTGTGTTGACATTTTCACCAAGCTGTCCACAACCCCAAGTTCTCTTTCTTGGTTGGTCACCACTCAAGGTAGCTTAAAACCGTAAGCTGAAACAAAAACACATTATTATTAAGCCATTTCACAAAAAGAGCAGATTTACAATCAATCAAACAGTCCCTGAAACCCAACTCTTCACCCCCAATGCCTTGCAAAAAAAGAGATGGTACTTGCACTTTGTTGTGCAACCCCTCCTCCGGGACTGTTCCACAGCCTCAGGGCTACAGGTGTAAAGGCCCTTCGGCCTATTCTAGATGTTCTAAAACTCACAAAAAGAAGGAATACCAGCAGGGGGCCAATTCAGACGATCTTAGCCGAAGAGGGGGTGGTCTCCAAAGGTATGTTAGACCTGGGACCATAAAGGATCAAAATGGTCCCCTGGGGTCCAGTTCACATATCAACTCTTTTGGCCATGACACAATTCATATGCAGTGGTTCACAGAACCTACAAACATATTTAAAGAAATGAGGGCTTCTGTGCTTGCACCAGCCCTTTTATCTATTGCTCAGGCACAGCAAAGAGAACTGTCTTGTGTTAATATCCACCCCTTGCGCCTCACTGAACATGTGAGCTACAGCAGAATGACTGCACCAGCCTTAGGCCTAGTTCTCACAAACAGTGGAGAAGGAGATGAATAACCTGTTTCTGGGTTGTACCACTTCAGATTATAGGTGTCAGGGGAGGGAGCTTACATGACTGAATGTGTTTCCATATACAATGGAAAGTGATGACAAGGACAGCTGTGCTAGTATTTGTACGGAGGAGGATTCAGTTAGGTATGAGCCGCAACTTGCAGTATTAAGTGGTACAGGCAAGAAACAAGTTTACCATCTTATCTGCTATTTGAAAGAACTTTGGCCTTAATCATCTGCCCACCCTTGGCAGAATCCAGCTCAGGTACCTGCCTCATGGTGCTACTGACCTGCTTTTCTGGCAGCTGTGGGGGGGAATCGCAGCTGCCTAAAGATGACCCAAGCATGTACATTGGGTTGTATCCAATGTTAGTCTACTTTAAGTCCCATTCATTTCAAGTAGAATTAACATTGGATACAACCCATTCTGTGCAGGTGGTCTACAATGACTGCATGAGATGTAGCACCATCTTGGGGTCATTATTAATCTCCCTTTGCTATCAGAGGAGCAGGTTGGTAGACAGTGTGCACAAGCAGGAACTTTCAGAGGTAGCAAATTTAGGACAGCTGTGTAAAATTGCCACATGTCTGATTGCTCCCCAGTCCGCTGCCTGAGGCAGCAGCTTCAAATACCTCACAGTAGGCCTGACCGTGGATTGGACTACCTTTCTAGTGAGGAAAGCCTCACTCAGGTCTTTTAATTCTAAATTATTTTTATTACATCAGCCAGTTTTTGTACAGCCATTTTCTTTGCATAGGCTGCAGCTTAATTATGTGGTTGTGAAATTATTCAGGGTTACAAGAAGTCATTCACCTTATGCACTAAAGGAGATAATAGAGGGGGAGGAGAAACATGGCAAAATGTATTTTTGGCCTCTGGCTCACGTGACTGACTAGCATTGAACAATGTGCTGTGCCTAAGATAAGTTTGCCTCTGTCTTTCAGATTTTGTGTAGTCTCTTAAACTTTAAGAGATCAGTATTAATCAGTTTCAACTTAGTAAATTAATGAGCCAAAGTGTTTAGGCATGGAAAAGTGACTCCTTCTCCTTCCACCTCCTGATATTATTGGTAATAACCCAGAATCTGGAAAACAACTACAGTCACATGACATGTGAGGGAAAGGGCAATTGTTTCTTCTGCTTATTCAACTGAGGAAAAATCAAATGATGTACATGCATGTGTCAACTGGACTTATCTTACTGTAGATACTTTAGAATGCATCTAATAGAAACTCCATAAATTCATAGCTTTCAGAGCACAGACTTCATTTTTGCAACACTATCTTCTTGGAAGTTCCAGAGAAGTAGATAATAAAGGCCTTATGAACTTAAAACAGTTTGAAAATTAATTTGGCTTTACCTCAATGGTCGTCTGAGCACATGGTGTCCACTTGACATTACTATGGGTTTTGTCTGACTTTTTTCATGCCACTGCACCTCACCCTAAAATGGATTTGCAGTGGCATGTTAAGGAGGAGGATCCTGTCTGTAAAGATGGATGCATATGACCACATCGTCATTTTCTCCCCTGCGGTGTGAATATATCTGCGTATCCCACAACTAAAGTTCATTAGGGGCACAATCCTATGCATGTTTAGACAGAAAAAAGTCCTACAACTCCCAGCATGCCCCAGCCACCCATGCTGGCTGGGGCATGCTGGGAGTTGTAGGACTTTTTTCTGTCTAAACATGCATAGGATTATGCCTTAGAAGGACTAGAAGTTTCACTCCCAGATAAATCCCAAATGGCCTATCTATCCCTCCCTCCCTCCCAGTCCCAAAGCCTGTAGGGCCTTTTCTAATGTTGAATGGTGGCATTCAGATGTATACTGAGAGTGGATGGCGAATTAGAACAAATGGTATGGTTGCAAGCAGCTCATCATGGTGCTACTTCTATGGCCTGTAACATTTGCAAGTACTCAGCTTGGGTGGCCAAGTGTCCTACTTAACAGAGGACAGTCCTGTAACTGAAGCACTGTCAGAGGGCAGTCTACTGTTTGAAGGCGTCCTCGATTTGAAGGACTGTAACTCCAAAACCTGTTTAAAGGTAAAGAACCATAAGAAGGAAGGGAATGCAGGGGCCTTGAAGTTGCCAATCAACAGCACCTGGACAACAGCTGACTGAGCAGGGCATGGAGGTCACATAATAAAGTGAACATAATAGAAAAAATATTTTGTTAGAAAATTAAAGTTAAAAAAATTTACTTGACTCTTGGGAGTATATCCTGCAGTGGAGCACACTTGCAGCCCTTTTTAAGAAAAGGGTGTGTGTTTTTATTTGTTGAAAAATTACACCCCTGCATCTCATGCCGAAGCACCTTCAGTGGCTTACAACCAAATCACAAGAATGATGTTAAAAACATAAATTAATAAAAGACAAGCAGCAATAAAAACAAGTACAGGCCTGCAGCAGAGAAACATAAACCTCAAAACACAAGCAGCTCAAAGGGCCCCAAATGCCCGCTGAAATGAAATGGTCTTTTTAGCTGCTGCTGGGAGACTAGCAGCAAAGGGGCAGATCATATTTCCCTGGGGAAGGAGCTGTAAAACTTTGGCATCAAGTGTCCTGACTCCTGAGTAACTCCCTGCCATACCACAAACAGTGAGGAAACCAACAGCAAAGCCTCTGAAGCAGATCTTAATTAACAGTTGTTATTGTTGTTGTTCAGTCGTTAAGTCATGTCTGACTCTTCATGACCCCATGGACCATAGCACGCCAGGCCTTCCTGTCCTCCCCTCTCTCACGGAGTGTGCTCAAGTTCATATCCATTGCGTCGGTGATACTATCTAGACACCTCATCCTCTGCTGTCCCCTTCTCCTTTTGCCTTCAATCTTTCCCAGCATCAGGGTCTTTTCCAGTGGGTTTTCTCTTCGCATTAGGTGGCCAAAATATTTGAGCTTCAGCTTCAGTATCTGTCCTTCCAATGAGCACTCAGGGTTGATTTCCTTTAGGATGGACTGATTTGACCTCCTTGCAGTCCAGGGGACTCGTAAGAGTCTTCTCCAGCACCACATTTCGAAAGCATCAATTCTTTGGTGCTTAGCCTTCCTTACAGTCCAGCTCTCACAGCCATGCATTACTACTGGGAAAACCATAGCTTTGATTATACGAACCTTTGTCAGCAAGGTGATGTCTCTGCTTCTTACTATGCTGTCTATGTTTGCCATAGCTTTCCTCCCAAGGAGCAAGCGTCTTCTAATTTCATGGCTACAGTCACCGTCTGCGGTGATCTTGGAGCCCAAGAAAATAAAATCTGTCATTGCTTCCATTTCTTCCCCTTCCATATGCCAGGAAGTGATGGGGCCAGATGCCATGATCTTCGTTTTTTAATGTGGAGTTTCAAACCAGCTTTTGCACTCTCCACTTTCACCCTCAACAAGAGGCTCTTTAGATCCTCTTCGCTTTCTGCCATTAGGATGTCTGCATATCTGAGGTTGTTGATAAATTCTCCCGGCAATCTTAATTCCGACCTGTGATTCATCCAACCCGGTGTTTCTCATGATGTACTCTGCATATAAGTTAAATAAGTAGGGCGACAATATGCAGCCTTGTCGTACTCCTTTCCCAATTTTGAACCAATCGGTTGTTCCATGTCTGGTTCTTACTGTTGCTTCTTGACCCTCATACAGGTTTCTCAGGAGACAGGTAAGGTGGTCTGGTACTCCCATCTCTTTAAGTATTTGCCAGAGTTTGTTGTGATCCACACAATCAAAGGCTTTAGCATAGTCAATGAAGCAGAAATAGACACTTTTCTGGAATTCTTTTGCTTTCTCCATGATCCAGCGAATGTTGGCAATTTGATCTCTAGTTCCTCTGCCTCTTCGGAACCCAGCTTGTACTTCTAGTAGTTCTCGGTTCACATACTACTGAAGCCTAGCTTGTAGGATTTTGAGCATAACCTTGCTGGCATGTGAAATGAGCGCAATTGTGCAGTAGTTTGAACACTCTTTGGCATTGCCCTTCTTTGGAATTGAAATGTAAAGTGACCTTTTCCAGTCTTGTGGCCACTGTTGAATGTTCCAAATTGGTTGGCATATTGAGTGCAGCACTTTAACAGCATCATCTTTTAGGATTTTAAATAGCTCAGCTGCAATACTGTCATCTCCGCTAGCTTTGTTGTTAATAATGCTTCCTAAGGCCCAATTGATTTCACTCTCTAGGATGTCCGGCTCAAGTTCAGTGACCGCACTATCATGGCTATCAGGGACATTAAGATCTTTCCTGTATAGTTCTTCTGTGTATTCTTGCCACCTCTTCTTAATCTCATCTGCTTCTGTTAGGTCCCTGCCTTCTTTGCCCTTTATCATGCCTGTCTTTGCACAAAATGTTGCCTTGATATCTCCGATTTTCTTGAAAAGATCTCTAGTCTTTCCCATTCTATTGTTTTCCTCGATTTCTTTGCATTGTTCATTTAAGAAGGCCTTCTTGTCTCTCCTTGCTATTCTCTGGAAATCTGCATTCAGTTGGATATATCTTGCCCTTTCTCCCTTGCTTTTTGCTTCCTTTCTTTCCTCAGCTACTTGTAAAGCCTCCTCAGACAGCCACTTGGCTTTCTTGCATTTCTTTTTCTTTGGGATGGATTGAGTTGCTGCCTCCTGAACAATGTTACGGACCTCCGTCCATAGCTCCTCAGGCACTCTGTCTATCTGGTCTAATCCCTTAAATCTATTCGTCACCTCCACTGTATATTCATAAGGGATATGATTTAGGTCATACCTGAATGGTTTAGTGGTTTTCCCTACGTTCTTCAATTTCAGCCGAAATTTGGCAACAAGCAGCTCATGATCTGAGCCACAGTCAGCTCCAGGTCTTGTTTTTACTGACTGTATAGAGCTTCTCCACCTTTAGCTGCAAAGTACATAATCAATCTGATTTTGATATTGACCATCTGGTGATGTCCATGTGTAGAGTCGTCTCTTGTGCTGTTGGAAAAGAGTGTTTGCTATGATCCGCGTGTTCTCTTGACAAAACTCTATTAGCCTTTGTCCTGCTTCATTTTGTACACCAAGGCCATGCTTGCCTGTTATCCCGGTGATTTCTACAAATAGCAGCACAACTAACCCCTCTTTCATTTAATATATGGTGGATGGGACGCTACAGTATTATCAGAAAGAAGAGTCTTAATGGAGTATCACACAAAGGCTATAATGTGATTTGTGGTGCATGCTTTGACTAGTCAGGAACCTGAACAAGGGATACAGTTGCCGTTAGCCACTCTTTACTACAGGGGTGCAGAACCTCAGAGGCCAAATACAGACTGCCTGGGTTCCCAGATGGCTAAGTCCCTTCCCCTGGCCACTTCCCCTTTGCCCCAATCATTTGGTGGTTTCTGCACTTTTTTCCTCAATCTGAAACATTGAGATGTTTCTCCTAAGGCTTAGTTACTTACTGGCTACAAGAGCGTTGAGCTAAAATATGCTGGGGTGTTGGCCCCATCCCTTTTCCTTCAGCCACACCCACCCCTGGAATGCAGCCCCGGAGTGTTTCTCCGAAATGGAATTTGGCCCTTGGGCTGAAAGAGGTTCTACACTCCTGCTTTACAGCAAATTGGGTTGGATCCAAATGTGGTCATACTTAGCAGTAGATCCACTTAAACCATGGGAATTGTCTCATTGACTTCAGTGGGTTTGTTCTTAGGCATGACTAAATCTGGATCCAACCCATTATGATAGTGATATATGAATGAAACTCTGTCTGCTTAAGGCTGCACTCCTTAACACACTTACTTGTAAGCACCACTGAACACAGTGGAGTAGACGTGTATATAAGATTGCACTGTAAACCTCTTTCAAATATCAACTGTGTGTATGGGGGCTCAGGATTGGGACTGCAGCAGACAGAAAAAGGGGTTTAACTCTGCGCACCCACTACATTTTTTTCCAGTGAAAATCACACACTCTCAGCTGTCATTTGCCTTGGCAGCAAAAACATATGGAAACAGCCTAGACAAGGCCCATTAATTTCCATTACATGCAGAACCGACCAAGCAATATATGAAGGCAATTCTCTATTTTCAGGTATTAATATAAAAGGCTCTTTATGTATCAGCATCAAGTCTGAATTATCCAGGATATTATAAATGACTTCATGGACCCTCCAACCCCATCCGGAAAGGGCCATCTGGGAAATAAATGAAATCATTTGCAGTTATATCTTTAATGGCTCTTTAAAGTGTGACTTTCTAGAAATGAAGCAACCTTGTTACTCACTGAGCATTTGGAATCTTAGCATTACTTATCATTCCAGGAAAGCCTCTGCCTGCTTAATTTTTGTACGCAAGGCTACTACTAAAGGCACATGAACAAGGGCAGTTGAAAAGATGACAATCCTACCCTTTGATTGCACAGATCTATTTGATTGCATGGATTGTTTAGTGAGTACTTCCAGATAAGGCTTTTATGGGCCATGACCCTGCCTTGTTCATGGATTTTTATTGGGGTGAGGGTGGGGTGTTCAGATGATACTGTCTTTTACTCGTGAACACCCCCCCTTTTCTTACCGCTTCTTCCTTCTTTTTCCTTAACACAGAAAATCTGTTGAGAAAAAGAACAGCTTCTGAATGTTAGCACTAGGAACCCTCCCTTTGGAAGCCTCCTGTGTCTATTTGCAACACATGACCTACAGGCTTCTCACAGGTTTGGATAACTGGTGGCTATTAGCTACTGGTCACACCCACCTGCTTGGTGGGCAATTCAAAGAAAGCATTTGGTACCACAGTTCGGAAGCTGCTAGAACAGCGGGAGTGGATGGATGGATTTGCGGGTAGCTGGCAAGAGTGAGCTTTGGGAAGGGTGGGGGGGACAGATGCTGCTTTAAAGAACACTGCGGGCATGTCTCACTGCTTACAAGTTCTATATTTGTGAGGTGGTGAATGCCTCCTTTGAGGAGGGAGTGATGCCATCAGCCCTCAAGGAGGCAGTGATAAGACCGCTCTTAAAGAAGCCCTCCTTGGATCCTCAAGTTCTGAACAACTTTCGCCCAGTCTCAAATCTGCCATTTTTGGGCAAGGTGATTGAGCGGGTGGTAGCGATGCAGTTGAAGGCACACTTGGAAGAAACTGATTATCTAGATCCATTTCAGTCAGGCTTCAGGCTTGGGCATGGGACAGAAACGGCCTTGGTCGCCTTGGTAGATGATATGAGGAGGGCTCTGGATAGGGGTGAATGCTCCTTCCTTGTTCTCCTCAACCTCTCAGCGGCTTTTGATACCGTTGACCATGGTATCCTCCTGGACCGCCTGAAGGGGTTGGGCATTGGGGACACCGTATTGCGGTGGCTCCGGTCCTTCCTCTCTGGCAGGTACCAGAGGGTAGCAGTGGGATAGGAGGTTTCGGACCCGAAAAGCCACTCACTTGTGGGGTGCCACAGGGTTCCATCCTCTCCTCGATGCTATTTAACATCTATGTGAAGCCGCTGGGGGCTATCATCAGGAGGTTTGGGGTGCAGTGTCATCAATATGCAGATGACACGCAGCTCTACCTCTCGTTCAAATCTTCACCAAGGTTGGCCGTAGAATCCCTGTCCAAATGTCTGGAGACAGTGAGTGGCTGGATGGGGAGGAATAAGCTGAAGCTGAACCCTGACAAGACCGAGGTACTTTTGGTGGGAGACAAGAGGAAGCTGGGGGATGTTGACCTGGTGTTGAATTGGGTACGGCTACCCTTGAAAGACCAGGTCCGCAGCCTGGGGGTCATTTTGGACTCCCAGCTGTCCATGGAGGCTCAGGTGTCAGCTGTGAGCCGGACAGCGCTGTATCAACTCCATCTGATACGGCGGCTGCGCCCCTTCCTTCCCGACCATCTGCTCCCATCGGTAGTACATGCCCTGGTCTCCTCTTGTTTAGACTACTGTAATGCGCTCTACGTGGGGTTACCCTTGAAAACGGTTTGGAAGCTGCAGCTGGTACAGAACACCGTGGCTCGCCTGATTAAAGGCAGCCGCCAGCGAGATCACATCACTCCAGTGCTGAAGGAGTTGCACTGGTTACCAGTTGTTTTCCGGGCCAAATTCAAGGTGTTGGTTTTGACCTTTAAAACCCTATATGGTTCCAGCCCAGCCTATCTTAAGGAGTGCCTCCAGCAGCACCAGACAGGCCGCTTAACAAGATCAGCCTAGGATGGCCTTCTCTCTGTCCCATCAGCCAGGACAGCTAGACTGGTGGGGATGAGGGAGAGGGCCTTTTCTGTGGTGGCCCCCACTCTGTGGAACTCCCTCCCTAGGGAACTCCGCCATGCCCCCTCTTTAATGAGCTTCCCTCGTGCATTAAAAATGTGGTTGTTCAGGCAGGCATTTGGGGTGGGTTAGGGTATTTTAGAAAATGTTTTTACTGTAGAATTTTATTGTTTAAATTGTTTTATTGTACGTTGTACATCGCCCAGAGTGGCTGGGCAGTTATATTATATCAGCCAGATGGGTGATTAAGAAATTTAATAATAATAATAAAAATAATATTTGTATATAAATACATTCTGACAAAAGATACATTTCTCCAGTACTTTTCTTCCAAGAGAACCTGCCTTGTAAAAAGGCTCTTCCTGAAATGCGATATTGCTTGGGGAAGAAGGTCCACAAAACAGTACATAAAGCTGCTTTTATTCAAATTGAGCAGGGAATTCAGAGAAAGCATTTGGCACTACGGTTGGAAAGCTGCTAGCAAAGTTGGAGGTTGTTGTTCTTTTACGGAAAGTCTCTATCTCGATTATCCATTTTTTTCCCACCATGAAGGGAAACCAAGAGATGAAGCTTTCCTCTGAAATGCATCTTCATGCCAGAGAAGCTGAACCTATGGAATTTCTGCCTGCCACTCAGCTATTAAAAGCGTCGGGGCCCCTGCCAAAGGGGGAGCAATCCTGAAATAACTAGCCTCCTGCAAACGAAGACGGCTCCGACCAAAAGCGAAACACACCCACGAGTCAGCGTCACCACCCTGCTTTCCTTGCGAGGCTGATGTCAGGCCACCCTGCCCCTTTGGTCCACACATTCCTTCAGCAACTCAGCGCCCCACGCACGCTCTCGTGACTACTCCTCCCTGACCTTGCGAACAGCAAGGAAATAAGTTTGCCGGGTGGAGAACAGATACCAGCCTGCCTGCACAGCCCGCGGCGCATGCGTGCAAGTCCCGCGGCTGCCTGGGAGAACAATGACACCGGGTTACCTTTCACCTACTTTTGCCTCCGCTGTCTTTAACAAAGGGGTAACTGGAGTTCAAACTCAGCCGCCCACACTGAGCATGCGCGGCGTGGTTTTTCTTTTGGGGCAAGAAAACAAGAGGGAGTTTTACGTAGACGTAACGTTGCATGCTTCGGAGCATTCCCCCGTCAGATCTGCGTCTGGGATCTGGAAAACTGGCAAGGGGAGGAAATGTTCCTCCTTGTTGTCCGATTGCTTCTCTCTTGGAAGCTGCTATCCCAAAAGCCAGCCCGGATATTTTGTTTCTCTAATGGGTTAGGAGGACTGGTTCCTTTATCTTTAACAGTAGTGTAAAACCAGGACTCTTAGCAGATTCAGTTTTTCTTATCTAATGATAAGTTGCCCCATCAAAATTTCCTCTTCATGTATTCTTTTCTACACAGAAAATCAGAAAGAAAAAGATTGGGGATAAAAATAATAACAGTAAATGTATTCTATTCCTTGCCCTCTTGAATTGGGCCCTTCTTTGGATCCTGTCTTCCTTTGAATTAGGTCATTTCTTGCAAATATTCTTTACTACTTTTAATGCTCCCATGTTGCATTCCTGATATTCTAAATACGTTTAGTTCAAAATCCAGCTCTGTTCAGTGAGATGTGCAGTACAACCCTATGCATATTTATTCAAAAGTAAATTCAATTATGTTCAGTGGGGTTTACTTCCAAGTAAGTGTGCATGGGATTGCAGCCTTACTCCCTAAACTATTCCATGTCTGGCTGGGGCATACTAGGAATTGTAGGACTTTTTTCTGTCTAAACATGGATAGGATTGCACCCTAAAGTATGTTTATGATTGCAACCCTAGTTCTAAATCCAGATAAAACTCACAATTCTAAAACTGAATTAGTTATATCTCTGATTTTAAAAACCTATTCATCTCTAAGCCTGATCATGTTTCTGTTGCTCTTGTGCCCACATTAAAAGAAAGGAAATGGAGATAATTAATTTGAAAACGTTAAAAAATGGAAAAGGTTCATGTTGCACAACAATATGTGGCAGTCGGAATAAAGTGAATAATTTGGCCATTGTTTTTTAAAATATTTGTTTTTGTATCCTTATTCACTTGTGTTCTTCTTACTCTCTTCAGTTCAGATCCCATATGCTCCTGTTCCATTCTCTGAAAAGGTTATATTTTGCATAGCTTAGGCTGTGGATAGCCCCCTTGCTTGGTCACGTTGAATGTTGGCAGAGAAATTGCATGTTTTCAATTCTTGCTGAGTCTAATTTCTTTGTGTACTCGAGGTTACTATCGGTCATATCTTCAGTGTGTGAGTGGTGCATGCTGCAAGCATCAACATAGTCCTTTTACAGGAAATGGTAGCTTCATTGTGTGCAATGGTCCAGCAGTTTTATCTTGATGTGTTTTTTGTGGCTTTCCTTTTTTCAGTGTAGCTCTGGCAACATTTTACAGTGCTCAGAATTTCTCAGTTTCATTCCTGAAATTATAACTAAGAATAGTTTTATGCCTTAATCTAAGGTGGCTTCTTCTTCTTCATAGATAGAATGTCAAACAACAACAACCCACCCCCCAAAGGGACAAAAATGCGGTGGTGCTTAGTTTAGAGCAGGGACAGGCAACTTGTAGCCCTCCAGATGTTTTAGCCTACAATTCCCACCAGCCCTAGCCAACATAGCCAGTGATGAGGTTTGATGGGAAATGTAGGCTAAACCATCTGGAGGGCCACAAGTTGCCCACCCCTGGTTTCCATTATGTACCAATATCTAGACTAGGCTTCCCCAAGCTGGTGTCCTCCAGCTTGATTTTGGGCTACAACCCCCAACAGAACCTGCCAGCTTAGCCAATGTTCAGGGATGATGGTAGATGTAGTCCAGAACATCTGAGGGGCCCTTGGTAAGGGATGACTGGTCCAGACTCCATGTGTGGAGTGAGTCTGAGTCTCACACACTCACACCGCTATTGTGCATGAAATGTTTTCTATGTATATGTGAGTATACCCCATCACCCAAAAATGTGTCTTCTGCCTATGATCCCATGTGGAAAAAATTCTAGAATGGACTTCCTATCCTATCTGGTTTGAGGGCTGAGAAAGTGCAATAACTAAGTGCTGTTGAGGGAAACTCTGGAAAAACAATCCAGTTATTTGTCCTTGTGGTGTTTATGCAAAATATACCAATATCCCTGCCCCCACCCCAGTATATCATCTTATAAAAATGACAGATGCTGTCATTAACTGCTTTCAAAGGAGATGAGGGCTGCAATACTATACATACTTCCTGGGAGTACATCCCATTGAAATCAATAGGGCTTTTAAGTAGACATGTATAGGATTGCACTATAAAGACTGCAAACTTATACTCACTTACTTGGGAGTAAGCCCCATTGAACTCAGTGGGACATACTTTTGAGTTGACATGTACAGGATTGCACTACAAACTTGCCCTATAAACCAGCCTTCCCCAAGCTGGTGCCTTCCGGATCCATTGGACTGCAGCTCCAGTGGCCCTGCTGGCTGGGAATGATGGGAGTTGCAGTCCAACACATCTGAAGACCATCAGGTTGGGGAGGGCTGCAATAAACATTTTGTCTGTTCTTTAATGGGCTGTATGTTACTTCTATGGAGCAATTTACAGGGCTATCCATGCTTACTCAGAAGTAAATCCCACTGTTTTTAATGGAGTTTACTCCCAGGAAAGTGTGCATAGGATTGCAGATTCACTCTCTCAAAGCATTGGTTGAACATATAAAACTGGCCCTTATACTGATCTGCCCATTTCACCCAAGATTGCCTATTCTGACTAGTAGCAGCTCGCCAAGTTGTTTAGCTGTACAACTCTGCAAGCAAAGCAGTGGAATGAATTGGTGGATGTGGGGGGAAATTCGGGTTGCCTTTAGAACAACAGCCAGGAATTCATTTTTAAAATTCACAATTGAGTGAAGGCCAAAGGAGCCAGAAACCCTGGCTCCACAAACTTAGAGCTAAAGCAGACATTACTCTAAATGTTTAGCAGCTACATTATTTCCCCACATTTTTACTCTAGAGTAGACACACGTAGGCTGATCAAGACCCTAGCATGGATGGATGGGGGGGGTATTTAAGATCCGGATCAGGGGTGGGGCTGTACTTACTCTAAGAGTAAAAATAAAAAAACATAGCTGCTAGATACAGATATAAAGTAATGTCTGTTTTGGCCCTCGGTCACTGCTGCATTAGCTGCCTGAAACTCTAGGGAGGGTCAGATGAACCCCCCAACATATTCAAAGCATGCATGGGGGGGAGGCTCTGGGGTCATGCAGGCTAGGCCCATCCCCCACCACTGACACCCCTTCTGGACATACACCCTAGCAACCACATATTTGGCAAGTGTGAGAAGAGGCCCTACATGTATATTATTTATTACATTGCTATACCACCCCATAGCCAAAGCTCTCTGGGCAGTTTACAAGGTTAAAAACATTAAAAAACAATATGCAAAATTTAAAAACTAACACACATACTGACACACACAGAGAGCTTCTGCACATGAGGATCCTGGGCTAATTAGGATCCCCCCCCCCCCATCCCTCACATACAGGAGCTCTTGCATGCAGGGCGTCTTCTTACATTCCCAGCTGACAAGGTGTGTTGGCTTCCATGAATAAGATCAGCCTTCCCTGACTGGTGCCCTCCATATCTGCGGGATTGCAACTCCCACAATTCCCAGCCAGCATCCTGGCTGGGAATTGTGGGAGCTGCAGTCCAGCACAGCTGGAAGGTACCAGGTTGGGGAAGGCTGGATTAGACTGTACTAGTGCGGGGCAGGGGGTGATTAAATGTGCAGTTATCAGGTTTGGTGGCAGCTGTATGTTTAATGGAACGTGTCGTTCCTGCTTGACCATTCTTCTGCTGCTGTTCAAATGGGGAAGTATTGGGGAAAGCCCTTCGTATGTGTCTTGGAATGAGCTCTGTCCAAGGCTCTCATCGCATTCACAATGCAGTGGAAGGATTTTACACAACCTTTTCCCTGTGCTCTGGGCCAGCCCTTTCACTAGGTAGAGTGAGGGAGTCACCTCAAGCAGCAGATTCTGGGAGGCAGCAGCAAGCTGTTGGAGGAAGAGAGAGCTGTGTGTCATAGCATCATAGAATAGTAGGGTTGGAAGGGGTCTATAAGACCATCGAGTCCAACCCCCTGCTCAGTGCAGGAATCCAAGTCAAAGCATGCCTGACAAGTGGCTGTCCAGCTTCATCTTGAATGCCTCCAGTGTGGGAGAGCCCACCACCTCCCTAGGTAATTGGTTCCATTGTCATATTGCTCTACCAGTCAGGAGGTTTTTCCTGATGTTCAGCCGGAATCTGGCTTCCTGTAATTTGAGCTCATTATTCCGTGTCCTGCACTCTGGGATGATGGAGAAGAGATCCTGGCCTTCCTCTCTGTGACAGCCTTTCAAGTACTTGAAGAGCGCTATCATATCTCCCCTCAGTCTTCTCTTCTCAAGAATAAACATGCCCAGTTCTTTCAGTCTCTCCTCACAGGGCTTTGTTTCCAATCCCCTGATCATCTTTGTTGCCTTCCTCTGAACCCTCTCCAGTTTGTCTGCATCCTCCTTAAAGTGTGGTGCCCAGAACTGGACACAGTAGTCAAGTTGATGCCTAACGAGTAGAGGGGAATTAGTACTTCATGTGATTTGGAAGCTGTGCTTCTATTCATGCAGCCCAAAATAGCATTGGCCTTTTTTGCAGCCACATCACATTGTTGGCTCATATTCAGCTTGTGATCTACAACTATTCCAAGATCCTTCTCACCTGTAGTATTGTTGAGCCAAGTATCTCCCATCTTGTAACTGTGCATTTGGTTTCTTTTTCCTAGGTGCAGAACTTGGCATTTATCCCTGTTACATTTCATTCTGTTGTCTTCTGCCCAGCGCTCCAGCCTATCAAGATCACTTTGAATTTTGTTTCTGTCTTCCAAAGTATTAGCTATCCCACCCAGTTTTGTGTCATCTGCAGATTTGATCAGCATTCCCTGCACCTCCTCATCCAAGTCATTAATAAAAATGTTGAAGAGCACTGGGCCCAGGACTGAGCCCTGTGGTACCCCACTCGTTACCTCTCCCCAGTTTGAGAAGATCCCATTGATAAGCACTCTTTGGGTCCAATTCTGTAGCCAACTGTGGGTCCACCTGATAGTTGTTTCATCTAGCCCACTTTGAGCTAGTTTGCTCATCAAGATATCATGGGGCACATTGTCGAAAGCTTTGCTGAAGTCGAGGCATATTATGTCCACAGCATTCCCACAGTCCACAAGGGAGGTTACCTGATCAAAAAATGAGATCAGATTTGTCTGGCAGGATTTGTTCTTGACAAATCCATGTTGGCTTAGAGTAATCACTGCATTGTTTTCAAGCTGCTTACAGACTGCTTGCTTTATAATCTGCTCCAGAATTTTCCCAGGGATTGATGTCAGACTGACTGGTCTGTAGTTCCCAGGTTCCTCCTTTTTGAAGATAGGGACAACATTAGCCCTCCTCCAATCATCTGGCACTACACCCGTCCTCCATGATTTCTCAAAGATAAAAGACAGTGGTTCTGAGAGTTCTTCTGCCAGTTCCTTTATTATTCTAGGATGCAGTTCATCTGGCCCTGGAGATTTGAACTCATTCAAAGTAATGAGGTGTTCCTTGACCATATGCCTATCGATCTCAAGCTACAATCCTGCCCCTTCAGTCTGTACTTCACCTTTGCCAGGGGGGTCATAGACCCTCTTTCAGGAGAAGACTGAGCTGAAGTAAGAATTGAGCACTTCTGCCTTTCCTTTGTCATCTGTTATCATTTTGCCATCCTTATTTAATAGCTGAACCACCATTTCTTTCCTCTGTCTTTTACTATGCATGTATCTGAAGAAAGCCTTTTTGTTGCTTTTAGCATCCCTTGCTAACCTCAGCTCTTTCTCAGCTTTAGCCTTCCTGACGCCATCCCTGCAATTTTGTGCTACCTGCCTGTACTCTTCCTTTGTAGCTTGGCCTTCCTTCCACTTCTTATATGTGTCCTTATTGTTTTCAGGTAATCTCTAAGCTTTTTGTGAAGCCACATAGGCTTCCTCTGCTGTCTTCCACCTTTTTTTCTTGTTGGATTTGTTTGTAATTGTGCCTTTAGGATTTCCTTTTTTTAAAACTCGCATTCATCTTGGACTCCTTCTCTCATTAGAGTTGCTTGCCATGGGACCTTACTTATCATTGTTCTGAGTTTATTAAAATCAGCTTTCCTAAAATCCAGGGTACGCGTTTGACTACACTCGGCTTTTGCTTCCCTTAGAACCAAGAACTCAAGTATAACATGGTCACTTTCCCCCAGAGTTCCCGTAACTGCTACTTTATCCACTAAGTCATCTCTGTTGGTTAGGATCAAGTCAAGGATAGCTGATCCTCTAGTTCCTTCCTCCACTTTCTGGAGAAGGAAGTTATCAGCAACACAAGTCAGGAATTTCTTGGAGGGGCCATGTTTTGCAGAGTTGGTCTCCCAACAAATATCAGGGAAATTTAAGTCCCCCATTACTACTACATGCTGCTTTACATGTGCCCTCTAAGCTGGGCTCAGGTGCAGTAGAGGATGCTGTCCCATCTCCAGTATTGAAGTAAGATTTAACTGTAGCTGCCAGTCCAGTTGGCCTTTCTACATGGAATAGGAGGCTCCACTATCTTGTTCATTGTCTCAGGCAGCAAAATGTCCTGGGCCAGCCCTGTGTTTCCGCTAGTGTGAGAGACAGTGGCTGAGATCTATCAAAATAATAAAAGAGAATGTCTGTCTGTCCTTCAGCACCATACCTTCAAGACCATGAAGCCCAGACACCTGAAACCTGACATGTGTTCTAAGGGAACAGTAGTGGTGTGCATCTCAGGGTTATTTTGTTTTTTAAAAACATAATTAATTTAGGGAGCAATCCTATGGCCTCTAGTCAGCTGCTAGATGGCCATAGGATACGTCAGCCCATGCTCTGAGGTCGGTTCCCTGAGAACCGACCTTCCCCCCCTCCTGAGCTGCCTTGGAGGCAGCTCGGAATGGCCCCGCGCTCCACGCTCGGAAGGGGAGGATGGAGCAGTGAAAATGGGGCATTCCGGAGGGTGTTCCGGGGCGGGGAGGTCGGAAATGCTGGTACGACACATCCAACATGTCATCCGGCAGCTGCTTCCCCTGCTCCGCCTTCCTGTGGCTAGACAGCCAAAATCAGCTGTCTAGCTGCAAATGCAGGACAGCTGAAGCGCGGAGAGGCCGATCCCCTCTGCACTTCTCCTGCCCTGCATTGGATAGGCGGTTGCCTCTGAGTTCCGAGGCGGCCACCTATCCCGGTAGGATTGCTCCCTCCAATGTGTCCATGTGGTTGATGCCTGCAGTGACATCTTCCACCAATAGGGGCAGACTTCCCCAATCAGCACATAGCTTGAAGCCAGGGGAGGTTTGTAGGCTAAAGACAGAGTTATACACTGCTTCCACTGCTCTGGGGCAGCCCCCAGCCCCCTCAGTGGAATGGGGTGGACAGACCCCTCCCTGAGGGAACTATAGAGATACCCCATGGCAAGGACTGTGCCTAGGGTTCCAGCAGGCACGGCCTCACTGAGATGGGGAGGGCATAATGTGTCCAACTCTGACAGCTGTATAAGTTTTCTTGAAGGCTTTGCTGTGTCAAACTAAGGGCTATTCCAACCTGTGCAAAGCCGGGTCCATTCACTAGTACATAATAAAGGGGATCAGGTCATGTGCTATGAACCAGGCTGAGTTCCTGGATCACCAGTTACCTCATCCCTACCTTGCAGTCATTTTTATTCTTGTGTGCCTACTTTGTGTCACATCATTTGCTCTTGGGGTTGGGAAATATAGGAACAACATGTTGTCAGGTCACACTGTTGTCAGGTCAGCAAGGAGAACCTCAGTACATGGATGCCATTTCCAGAGGCAGTTCCATTTCTTTCACAATGCATAGTTCTGCCCTTCAAAACAATTCCAATTAGTTCCAAAGAAATTGTTTTTAGTTTGTTTTTCTTTCTTTCTGTCATGTGCCCTGGCATATGCTCTCTTGATGCCCCGATGCATCCATGATCCTAGGAAAGCCTTTGTCAGGTGCTCCAGTGCTGCAGAAATACCCCAGTACATCAAGTAAAAATATTGATTATATTACTGTAAAAAGTGTTAAGGAAGAATTCTAGGAAACAATCCATTTGCGTCCTTCATAAGCTTTGATTCTGCTTCTGTTATTCAGCATTCTCGATTCTACCTTTAAAAGCAGTTCCCACCTCCATTTGTTATTCAACACCGGATGACACTAAGGTGCCAGGGCAGCTCTGATATAATAACAATTGGTACATTACTGGGATTTGAAACTGTGAGCACATCTCTGATTAATATTGCATATATGCATGATTCTGTTACTTAAATGGGACTATTTGTGGACTGAGTGTTACTTACAAGACTTCTTCATTATTGCAATTGACTTTATTGATAGAGGGAGATCTGTGTTACTATTAGGGTGCAATCCTATCAGGATAGGTGGCCGCCTCCAAACTTGGAGGCGACTGCCTATTCAAGCAGGGCATGAGCGCTGTGGAGGGGATCTTCTCCTCCGCGCTTCATCCACCCTGCATTTGCAACTAGACAGCCGATTTCGGCTGTCTAACCGCAGGAAGTCGGGCGGGGGGGAGGCCGGACAACACATAGGAAGTGTTGGAAAGGCATTTCTTCCCTCCCTACCCCAGCCTGCCCCCAGGAACGCCCCATTTTCACTGCTCTGTGCTGCTCTTACAAGCGCAGAGCACAGGGCCAATCCACGCTGCCTATGAGGCAGTGTGGGAGGGGGTGGAGGTTGGTTCTCAGGGAACCAACCTTGGAGCACGGGCTCCGAGGTCAGTTCTTGGGAACTGACCTATCACGTGGCCGTTTAGCCGCTGACTAGTGGCCATAGGATTGTGCCCTTAATCATTTATCTCTTAATGATCCACAAGCACCATCTTGACTTAGCAAGTCACAACTTAAAGATTCTTGTTATACAGCTAAATCTGCTATTGAATTGGAACAGTGGGGAACCAGTGGTGGTTAGTTCCTGCCAGTGGTGCAGTGATATACGCTGATGGGCAAATGCTCTTCATGACAGTCCCCGTGGCCATGCCCCCAAGAAGAGTTCAAAATGCAGGCAGCTGTGTTGATCTATATCAGCCTTTCCCAAATTGGTGCTCTCCAGATTTTTGGATTACAACTTCCAGCATTCCTGAACATTGCCATGCTGTTTGGGGCTGATGGGCATTGAAGTCCAAAACATCTGGAGGGCACCAAGTTGGAGAAGTGTGTGTGTGTGTGTGTGTGTGTGTGTGTACACACACACAGAGACATACACACATACTGTATATATAGAAAATCCAATTTCCCCCAGCTACGGAGATGTCTGAGCAGAGTGGCAGATGATGTAATCATCCCTGCTAATCAAAAAATCCCAGGGCTTTGACTATGAGCCCTGACTCCATGACACTACTGGTTCCTGGCCTCACCTCCTGTAGTGAGCTGGATTTCAGGTATGCCACACAGCACGGAGGGGGATAGACAAAAGGATGGAGGTGGGGAAAAGGTGGGAGAAGATATGACTGCCTTGTCTCCTGATCAAGTAGCAGACTGAAAGTAGTAGAACTAAATAAAATAATAGAAATTAATACATAAATAAATGTAACAGGGAATCTCTAGAATGTGATCTATGGCCATGACTAGTATACACTTTGTGTTAAGACAACTTTTGCAAGTAGCCAGTCTTGGGGCATCTCTACACCAACCTAAAATCCTGCATTCAAAATGGGGCTTTCTGCTTCTGTTTTAAATGCAGGATCACAAGGACTCCCTTTTTCATGTGTTTCCTTCCCTCTCCTCCCCCCGCCCTGTATCTGAGTCTTCCATTCTCTTTCATTGATCTCCCTCCTCTTCTTGCCACTTTTACTCTTTTCACAGAAGAAACTGAAGCGGAACACAATGGGGTAGCTCATTATCTGTGTTCTATTTTAAAATGGAACAAAGGGCATTTAGTGCAGGAGACATCTTGAATGATCACGTCATCATATAAAGAGCCCACCAACTTCCATGAAGGAGCGATCTCAATCCCAGCATAAAAGCTCAGTGTGAAGGAGCCCTTGGGAAGTTAAATAAGAGTAAATGAACATTTCGGGGGGGGGGGGTTGTCCTGAAAATGAAATAGAGAATGGGGGACACCTCTGAGGCACAGGGCAAACAAATATACCAGAAGAGTGGGCTATCAACAAAGCAAGGTGCGCAAGATGAAGTAATGGCTGCCAAAATGGCTGCCAACACATTTAGTGTTGCACTTAATGAACAAGACACACATGCCAGAGCTAAAAATAGTGTCTTTAAGGCTCAAGTAATTTTTTTTGGCAGGCTACTGCTAATTAGTTATAGGTTTCTCAAAAGGAGGCCAAGTACCTCAGTCCAGAAGAGAAGAATCCACAGTTAATTGGTGGGATACGGAGAAGGATTTATAGGCATTCTAACCAATGAATAGTGTAAGAGTTACTCCAAGTTTGTAGTATGTTACAATGGATTCTGTTCTATTTCTCCCTAAGTGAGACAGAGCAGGGAGAATTTAAATAATTGGAGAAGGAAAAGTTCTACATTAGACATCATCTAAATTCTGCCTGCCACCAGAGCTGAGATATGAACTGAGACCTTTGAGGTCTGAAGGTCGAAACTCATTCAGGGTGAGCCAAAATGTAAGTTGTTGGCTACACTGGGCTTGGTCAATATGGAAGTTTCTTGTCAAGTAGCCAAGGAAATAATTGGCAGCATCAACTAAGCTCCAAATGTTAATTCAACGAGCCTAGGACAAATTCATAAAAGCATAGATCACCCAGACACTTGAAGAGCCTATTTATATAATGAGCAGAATTACATGGTAAAGCTTCTCCCAGATGATACCACTTCAGGCTGTAGGTGGGGGAGGTTCCATGTTTGAATGCACTGCATGTGTGTGTATTTTAAGTAACAATGCATACAGTAAAATGCATACAGTACAGGGGGCTCTATGGCATGTCAAGTGGAGGTTAGACTGAAAACCTCTTGGTGACCTGCTACTTTTCTATATGCATAGAAGATATGCAGCATCTTGTTAGAGCGGGCACTTACACATGGCCGAAAAAGAGGAAATATGTCATCAAAAAAGAGGACAAAACAGAATACCAATTTGCATAACATTTCCAGATGCAAATTTATACGTATAGGTGCAAATTTAGAAAGATAATTATAGTTTAAATAGAAAGACAATACATCTCACCATAGTGGGGAAGACTGGCCAGGTGACCTGTGCGCCTGCTCAGTCCGCTGTTCAGGTGCTAAATGTTGACGGGCAACTTCAAGACCTCTGCTGCTCTCCTTCCTTATGGTTCCTTGACTTTAAACCAGACTTGGACTGGATACCTCTTCAAATAGAGGGTGCTTTCAAATAGAGGACTGTCCTCTGACAGTTCTTCAAAATAAAGGACTGTCCTCTGCAAGAGCTATCCTCCTTTGCTGCCTGCTTCAGGTATTGACAGTAACACTGATGTCAATAATCTATAAAGGAAGCACAATACAAAGTTCTCAGGAGATAGTACATTAGCCCTGCAAGATTTCATTGAATACGTACGTCTAAACTATAGTCAGTATTGGTGGAAGGGGTATGTTCAGATTGGTTCATACTTTCATCTCTGGTGGGAATGTTCAACAGAGTTCTGGAGCATGGCTGCTGATTACTGTCAGGAATTTCTCCACATTAGACTTCTGATAATTCTTGAAGCTATGCTTCTTCATCCTTTTGAACATAATGATTCCAGATTCCTTCATAAAACCTCCTTTAGCCATGTATGCAGCTGCAAAGTTGTATATAGTAGGTAACAGGAAAGCTCTAAAGCAACCATTTAAACAGCAGTGAACTGATAAAATTTGGGAGACAATTATATCTAAACTTAACAAGTGCAACAAGCAAGGAATCTTAATTTTTAGAAAAAATACTATGACACTGTTTCTCCTGATTTTCTATGTGGAAGTCCTTCAAGCTTCTAACCAGATTCCAATCAAGTATAGATGCCTGTATGTTTTTTCTGACTATGAGATACATGTTGTTTGTGCGTGTGCCTTATCTATGCTTGCAACCTGTATATGCATTAGATAATGAGATTCACCTTAGGCTTTTATTTTAGATGTCCCACAAGCATATCTATGAAGATCAGTGACTTTCTTTCTTTCTTTCCTTCTTTCGCGATCTTGTTGTATCTTCTGTGTTCTTTTTTGTTTTCTGTATTTTGAACTTGATTTCAGAATAAGATAAAATTCCTTTTTAAAAAGAAAGAGTCCAGATTTGCATATAAATGTCAGCCTTCAACTTCCAGACAATTCACTGTAATTGTAACAACTATATGTTACAGTGACAATTATATATTATGGTGAATATACAACATTTGGTGAACGTCAACATGTGAATGCTGAAAGGATGAGTTCTGCTATCAGAGCTGACCTGGTATTTGGAGGCCCAAGTGGCTTGAGTCCTGCAAAGCACCTTTAAACCAGCCATGGCCTCTCATGGAGAGCCTGGTCACAATTTTCAACACTTTGGAAACATCCTGTTAAACTAACTCAATGCATTGTACATGAGCTGCCTTTGAAGAAAGTTCAGAAACAAAAGTTGGTTCAAAATACTAGACTGGGCCAGGCATATGGGACATATCTTGACAGTTATTGCACTGGCTACCACTTCGTTTATGGGCATAATTCAAAGTGATGATTTTAACCTTTTAAAGCCCTAAACAGCTCGGGATCTGCATACTTAAGGATTCTTCCTCCTATACATGAACCTGCCTGAATGTTCGATCCTCTTCTAAGGCCTGGATTTACCCGGCACAAGCAGCAGGCTTAGCTTCTATCTTGTGATGTTCACAAGTGAACCCCTTTACAGCCAGGGTGCAAATTGCCCCACCGGACCCTCTGTGAGCAGGATGATATCAGTGGCCATAGCCACACCCACTGATGTCATTGCCCCACCCTTCTGGACATTTTGCCTTTCTCTGTGCCACAGGCCAGATTAGGTTGGTGCCTCTCCCAGCACAGAGAACGGGATTCAGCTAGCACTGGGAGGAGCAGCGAATGTCTTGGCACTAGCCAAGTCCCTGCTGTGTACGTCCTCACTGTTATCTCTGTTCTCAGATCGGAGATAACAGTGGGGATGCCTCAGGGGGCTCTATGGCTGCTTGGATGAGGAACTACCGCAGGCCGGATTAGGTCTGTGGGCCAGAGGTTCTGGATCCCTGCTTTATTGCCTCCCACATAAGTGAATGGTTGCTATTCACTTCAATGGGGGGAAGTAAATCACTAAACTTGGAGGCACCATTATGGTGATCATCTCCGACCTTGGGTAACCCAACCCACATTTGCTGGGATCCTGCCAGGGTGTGTATGTGTGTGTGTGTAATGCATTCCATCCTCAAGGTTCTGCACATTTTGGCTAATTTGTTTCAACTATTTACTATGAATAAGGAAGTTTATGTGTCTGTGCAAGTTCTCTATATTAAAAGAAACATCTCCCCCTCTACTCCACCCCAGACCCCAAGCTCTCTCCATTTTTAGTTACTGTATTGAAGCTCATATTTCAAGCAATGATTTCATTGCAAGAAATATACTGGCATTCACCTGCATATGGAGAGCGAGTAAAGCCCATCTCCTGAAGCTGAAGCCAATAAAAGCAATTAACTTGCTTGTATTTCATCCTTCTTGAGCCAAGCACTTGTGCTTGGCAAGTAGCCCTAGTCACTTCCATCTAGTCGTTTTTCCGAAAGGAGGAAAACAGACTGAATTTGCTTTCATATGAACTATTTCTTTACTGAAGACAATAGCTTGTGTGTTAGAGTTAGGGAACTGTAGTTCATAAGCAAATGAAGTCAGTATCAAAGAAAAAAAAAGAATACAAAAACACAGAAGGGTTACATTTCCCAGTACACTTCTTTCCTATAAAAGACCTCCATATCTTTTTAAAAGGGCAATGACTCTGAACTGAAAGTTCTGAACATAAGGCTGAAGACAAAGGCTGGATCTATACTTACCGCCTTTTTTCGCTTCCAATGGGGTTTCTCCGCCCACCTTTCACACTATGCAGTACCCTCCTCGAATTGGAACCAGAATTTCCCACTTCCGTGTAGGGATGTACGAAAGTCACTTACCTTTTCGCAGATTGTGTTTGTGGTGGGGGGGGAGGCGCTCCATCCCTCCCCCCAGAATCCTTGATGGGGGGGAGGCAATCCGGTCCTCCCCCCGGAATCCTGCCCGGCTGGCTCTGCTCCGCAGCCGGCCAGGCCCATCCGCAGCCGGAGTTCTGGCCGCGGACTGGCTGCTGAGGACGCAAATGGCGGCCGCTGTAGCAGCCGCCATTTGCGTCCAGCCAGGCAGCTGTGATAGGCTACGTAAGTATTTAGGTAGCCTATCATGGCTGGGCAAAAAACAAAAAACAAAAACAGCGTATGCAAATAGCGGCGGCTACGGCGGCCACCATTTGCGTTCCGTATTTTTCACCATTTTAGTCTACGTAAATATTTACGTAGGCTATTACGGTGAAAAAAGGGGAACGCAAATAGCATAGTGGGCGCTATTTGCATTCCTTTTTATCGCTGTAATAGCTTACGTAAATATTTACATAGGCTAAAACGGCAGGGGGAAAAAGGAACGCAAATAGCATCCACTACGCTATTTGCATCCCCCTTTTTTTCACCGTAATAGCCTAAGTAAATATTTACGTAGACTAAAACGGCGAAAAATAGGGAACGCAAATGGCGGCCACCGTAGCCGCCACCATTTGCGTCCAGCCAGGCAGCCGTGATAGGCTACGTAAGTATTTACGTAGCCTATCACAGCTGGGCAAAAAAAAAAACAGCGTGCGCAAAGGGCGGCGGCTACGGCGGCCGCCATTTGCGTTCCCTATTTTTTGCCGTTTTAGTCTACGTAAATATTTATGTAGGCTATTACAGCAAAAAAAGGGGAACGCAAATAGCGTAGTGGGCGCTATTTGCGTTCCTTTTTTTTGCCGTAATAGCTTACATAAATATTTACATAGGCTAAAACAGCAGAAAAAAAAGGAACGCAAATAGCGCCCACTACACTATTTGTGTCCCCCTTTTTTTCGCCGTAATAGCCTAAGTAAATATTTACGTAGACTAAAATGGCAAAAAATAGGGAACGCAAATGGCGGCTGCCGTAGCCACCGCCGTTTGCATACGCCATTTGTTTTTGTTTTTTTCTTGGCTTGCCATGATAGGCTACATAAATACTTACGTAGCCTATCATGGCAAAGACCAGGACAACAATGGCGGCCGTGGCAGCCGGTCGAAAGACCAGCCGCCACCGCCAGACCTGCTGCCATCCAGAACATCCACCCCAGGTAAGCCTCGTCCCAGGGGGAATCCATGGGGGGGCGGGGGCCGGCCATTCTGCCACGGATTTCGGGGGGCCAAATGCCAGTGCATTTGGCCTAGGGATGTACTAAAGTTCTGCCACGGATCTCGGGGAGGCCGAATGCCAGCGCATTCGACCCCCCAAAATCGGTGGCGGAATGGCCACCCGCCACCCTGCCCCTCCCGGGATGGGACTTACCTTAGGCAGATCTTCCTGGCGGCGGTGGTTTGGCGGCGGCGGCAGCAGCCAGTCTTCCGACTGGCTGCCGCCGCCACCATTTCCAGGTAAAAAAAACACACAAAACCAAAAAAAGTGATAGGCTACATAAAGATTTACGTAGCCTATCACGGCTGATTAAAAACAAAAACGCACGTACGCAAATGGCGGCGCCCATGGGCGCCACCATTTGCGTTCCTTATTTTGGCATGTCTTAGTCTACGTAAACATTTACGTAGATTAAGATGGTGAAAATAAGGGGAACGCAAATAGAGTAGACGCTACGCTATTTGCGTTCCCATTATTTTCGCCGTCTTAGTCTACATAAATGTTTAAGTAGACTAAGACATGCCAAAATAAGGAACGCAAATGGCTGCGCCCATGGGCGCCACCATTTGCGTATGTGCGGTTTTTTTTTTAATCAGCCATGATAGGCTACATAAACATTTACATAGCCTATCACGGCTGACTGCAGGGACGCAAACGGTGGCAGCTACGGCCGCCGCCATTTGCGTCCCTGGTAACCAGCAGCCGGATGTCCAGCTGCTGGCGGAGCCAGCCGGTGGCTCCGCAGAATTGCTGCGGAGCACAGCCGGCCAGAATTCCGGGGGGGGGGGGACGGAGTGCCTCCCCCCCCCCGGCAAGGATTCCAGGCGGAGGGACGGAACGCCTCCCCCCACACCATCAGCATAATCCCCAAAAGGTAAGTGATTTTCGTACATCCCTAATTCGGCCTCACTGAAATCCGTGGCGGAATTCTCCACCATCACTACCTCCGTGCTCCCGCTTTCAATACCCTAATATCCTGGTATTTCCCCTTAATGTGCTCTGATTTTCCGCCTTCGCTACTGTATCCGGTCGTAGTCCCCTCCCCCGCCTGTCCATATACGGCGGTGTTTCTATTTCCTTCCTGTCCAATCACAGCTCTCGATGGCCCCATGTCTTCTTCCGGCTACTGATCGCATAGCTTCCTCAGCATCCCCCATTTCCTCAGCAACAAGCAAAGGACTGGATGTGCGTGCGCTTGTCTGATCTTGGAAGCTAAGTGGGGTTGCCCCTGGTCAGTAGTTGGGTGGGTGACCGCCTGGGAATCAGGCTTCCTGCATTGAGCAGGGGATTGTTCTATCCCTTCAAATGAGACTAAGTTTTACCTCCTCCTATCCCCCGCTCTGGATGTTTTTTAAAAAATTAAGGCATTATCCTCGCAGAATCGGGGCTTCTCCGCAATGTTTTTTTTCTAATTCAGGCATGATCTTTGAAGCTTCGAAGTTGTGAAGCTTCACAACTTCAAATCTTCACGATCATGCCTGACCCAGGCGGTCGTCCATCCAACTACTGACTGGGGCTGACCCCACTTATCATCCGAGATCAGACAAGCATGTGCAGGAAAACAGCAGGAAAACAGCACAGCGCTTGAGTGTGAACTGAGCTCACACATTCGATGAAGCACTGCAACGGGGAAAATGGGTGAGTGTGAATAATCACGTTTTAATGCGAGAGCGTTTAACCCGACGGGACACCGAATACATTGCTATGGTGGGCGCAATGTAGATTGGCCCAAACAAGAGGGTATTTTTCATCTTCTTTTCCCAGAGAGTTGAAGGGAAATTTGAGAGAGGGATCCCTGTTCATAGTATATATACTCATCCCACATTCTTCTCTGGTAAATAAGTTTTGCAGGTTTTGGAATTGTTTCAAAAACCTCTTTCATGAGAGGTGACAATGGAGCAAAATAGGTATGCGTGTTCATAATAGGAAGTGACAGCTCTCTCAAGCCACTTCTAATTCTCTTACAAACAGTAAAAGAAATAGCTGAATCAGCTGACAAATACACATGTGACACAATAGTATGCTCACCTTAGATTACGGGGGGGAGTGTTCATTTTTGAAATTGCTCTTTCCATGTGTTTTCTCTCATATCAGGGCTCTGTATAATCACAGCAGCATTTCCCAGCCTGGTGCCTGCCAGATGTTTTGGACTACAATTCCCACCATCCTTGACCATTGGCTAAGTTTGCCAGGACATGTGGGAGTTGTAGTTCAAAACATCTGGAGGGCACCAGCAGGGGAAGGCTGATCTACAGTATAATGATCATACTAACCTTGTGCATAAATTCATACTGGGTATTCATCCTGAGAATCTCTGCCTTCATTTTGTTTCCCAAGTTTCTAGTCCCCAATCCTGTGAACATAAGCTTCTAAGCTGGCTGAGAAAAATGTAGGGATGTACGAAAGTCACTTACCGTTTTGCGGATGTTTCACGGTGGAGGGGGAGGCGCTCTGTCCCTCCCCCCGGAATCCTAGACGGGGGGAGGCGCTCTGTCCCTCCCCCCGGAGTCCTGCCCGGCCGGCTCCGCTCCACGGGGATTCCGTGGAGCCACTGGCCGGCTCTGCCAGCAGCTGGACATCCGGCCACTGGGTAGCAGGGACGCAAAGGGCGGCTGCTGTAGCCGCCGCCCTTTGCGTCCCTGTATTCAACCCTGATAGGCTACGTAAAGACTTACGTAGCCTATCACGTCTGGGTTAAAAAAACAAACAAACACGTGTATGCAAATTGCGGCGGCTACGGCGACCACCATTTGTGTTCCTTATTTTTCACCATCTTAGTCTACGTAAATATTTACGTAGACTATTACGGCGAAAATAAAGGGGAATGCAAATAGCGTAGTGGGAGCTATTTGCGTTCCTTTTTGATTCGCCGTTTTAGCCTACGTAAATATTTATGTAGGCTAAAACAGCAAATCAAAAAGGAACGCAAATAGCGCCCACTATGCTATTTGCGTTCCCCTTTATTTTCGTCATAATAGCCTACGTAAATATTTACGTAGACTAAGACGGCTAAAAATAAGGAACGCAAATGGCGGCTGCCGTAGCCGCCGCCATTTGCATACGTGTTTTTGGTTTTTTTTTAACCCTGACATGATAGGCTACGTAAGTCTTTACGTAGCCTATCACGTCTATGTAAAAAAAAAGAAAAGACCAGACTGCAAATGGCGGTGGCGGCAACTGGTCGGAAGACCAGCCGCTGTTGGAGCTGCCGCCGCCCCAGGTAAGTCTCGTCGTGGGGGGGATCCGCGGGGGGGGGGCAGGCCATTCTGCCACAGATTTCGGGGGGCCAAATACAAGTGCATTCGGCCTCATTGAAATCCATGGCAGAATTCTCCACCATCCCTAGAAAAATGTTTGACCGTGCCTGATTTATTTTCCTGCCAGCTCTTTCCACCCACCACCTACCCACACCTGTGGTTGCCTCTGTTTCAATCTGTGTTTGCTAATCTCAGTGACCATGAGCATTAAAACCTAGAAACATGATAGCCGAAGATCCAGATTTGGCAGGCATCAGAAATAATAGTCAACAACAGTGGTAGTGTTGCTACTTTTGTGCTGCTTATAGTTGTCTAAGTTGGCCCTGTGTTAGTGACCAAGGGTAGTCCCATCAAGAGGGGGACTATCATATTTTGCATGGCTAAAAGTACTTACGTGTTGTTGTTGTTTTTCTTGGGTGGGGGTTGCTGCACATTTTGTCTGTAGACGTTTGCATGGTTACCTGAGCTGCCTGTTTGGCTTTTGTTAGGAAAGAAGCAGGTTCTGACCTAAAGCTCAGCTGTTACTCACAGAGGTGGAGAAGATGCAGCAGTCCCCAGCAAATTGTTCTGCCCAGGCACCACCTTCCAGCAATCTTAAAAGGAAAAAAAAATTGGGGGAGGAGATGAGGAAAACTGCCCCATGACAGGTGTTGATTGATTCCCCTGTGGGTAATGTCACTACCTTTAAAAACAAACAAGCAAAGATCATATGGAAACAGCCATTATTGCTTTGCTATCCGGGTAGATTTTGGTGTGTCCTGAAATCTGTTAAACTCCTAGAAGAGACTATAGTAACAACTCGTGTGCTCATCTTTTTAAGACTGATCAAAAGTGGGGTTTTAACATCCTGCCCTACTTTCTCTCCCCCCACCTTCACATTTTGATCCAGCCGAAGAAGGAGAGTGGCCACTTATGTATCACCAAAAAAGAGGACACCAATTTGCCTAACACTTGCATATGTAAATTTATATGTGTAGGTGCAAATGTAGAAATAATAACTATAATTTAAATAGAAATGCAATATATTTCAACATACAATATATCTCACCAAAAGACTGACCAGGTGATCTGTATGCCTGTTCAGTCTGCTGTCTAGGTGCTATGGATGGGCAACTTCAAGGCTTCTGCTCCCACTCCTTAGGGTTCTTTGACTTTAAACCAAACTTGGACTGGACACCTCTTCAAATAGAGGGCACCTTCAAATAGGGGGACTATCCTCTGTCAATTCTCCAAACTTGAGGTCTGCAAAGTAGGGTACCTGGCCAGAAGAAGAATTTTGGAGAACTCAAAAACTTGCTCACAGGGATTGTAAAATTTTGGTTGCCCCTAATAATGGTAGGCATTCACACTTTATTGTAATTGCCCCTCCGCTTATGGGAGGACTCGGAGCCATAACTCAGTGGCAGACCACATGCTTTACATGCAGGAAGTCCCAGGTTTAGTCTCTGGAAATGGAGCAATATGGCTAGGAAAGACCTAAGCATGAGAGAGACCGCCATTATCAGTCAGAGTAGAACAATACTGGATCAACGGTCTGATTTAGATGAACCAATTGTCTGGAGGCAACTTGAGGGATTGGATCCAGATTTAGTCATAATTAGAGTAGGCCCACTGAAGTCAGTAGACTTAAGTTACTTATGGCTAACTTAAGTTCCATAGATTTTAATGGGTCTGCTTTGTTGTTGTTGTTGTTCAGTCGTTAAGTCGTGTCCGACTCTTCATGACCCCATGGACCATAGCAGTCCAGGCCTTCCTGTCCTCCGCTCTCTCCAGGAGTGTGCTCAAGTTCATATTCATTGCATTGGTGATGCTATCTGGCCATCTCATCCTCTGCCGTCCCCTTCTCCTTTTGCCTTCAATCTTTCCCCGCATCAGGGTCTTTTCCAGTGACTTTTCTCTTCGCATTAGGTGGCCAAAATATTTGAGCTTCAGCTTCAGTATCTGTCCTTCCAATGAACACTCAGGGTTGATTTCCTTTAGGATGGACTGATTTGACCTCCTTGCAGTCCAGAGGACTCGTAAGAGTCTTCTCCAGCACCACAGTTCAAAAGCATCAATTCTTCGGCGCTCAGCCTTCTTTATAGTCCAGCTCTCACAGCCATGCATTACTACTGGGAAAACCATAGCTTTGATTATATAGACCTTTGTCAGCAAGGTGATGTCTCTGCTTCTTACTATGCTGTTGAGGTTTGCCATAGCTTTCCTCCCAAGGAGCAAGTGTCTTTTAATTTCATGGCTACAGTCACCGTCTGCGGTGATCTTGGGGCCCAAGAAAATAAAATCTGTCACTGCTTCCATTTCTTCCCCTTCTATATGCCAGGAAGTGATGGGGCCAGATGCCATGATCTTCGTTTTTTTAATGTTGAGTTTCAAACCAGCTTTTGCACTCTCCACTTTCACCCTCAACAAGAGGCTGTTTAGATCCTCTTCGCTTTCTGCCATTAGGGTGGTATCGTCTGCGTATCTGAGGTTGTTGATAATTCTCCCGGTAATCTTAATTCTGACCTGTGATTCATCCAACCCCACGTTTCTCATGATGTACTCTGCATATAAGTTAAATAAGCAGGGCGACAATATGCAGCCTTGTCGTACTCCTTTCCCAATTTTGAACCAATCAGTTGTTCCATGTCTGGTTCTTACTGTTGCTTCTTGACCCTTGTACAGGTTTCTCAGGAGACAGGTAAGGTGGTCTGGTACTCCCATCTCTTTAAGAATTTGCCACAGTTTGTTGTGATCCACACAATCAAAGGCTGCAGCGTAGTCAATGAAGCAGAAATAGACACTTTTCTGGAATTCTCTTGCTTTCTCCATGATCCAGCGAATGTTGGTGATTTGATCTCTAGTTCCTCTGCCTCTTCAAAACCCAGCTTGTATTTCAGGTAGTTCTCGGTTCACATAGTGCTGAAGCCTAGCTTGTTGGATTTTGAGCATAACCTTGCTGGCATGTGAAATGAGCGCAATTCTACGGTAGTTTGAACACGCTTTGGCATTGCCCTTCTTTGGAATTGGAATGTAAACGGACCTTTTCCAGTCTTGTGGCCACTGTTGAGTGTTCCAGATTTGCTGGCATATTGAGTGCAGCACTTTAACAGCATCATCTTTTAGGATTTTAAATAGCTCAGCTGGAATACTGTCATCTCCGCTAGCTTTGTTGTTAGTAATGCTTCCTAAGGCCCACTTGACATCCATCCATAGTTCCTTCAGGCACTCTGTCTATCAGGTCTAATCCCTTAAATCTATTCCTCACCTCCACTGTATATTCATAAGGGATATGATTTAGGTCATACCTGAATGGTTTAGTGGTTTTCCCTACGTTCTTCAATTTAAGCCGAAATTTTGCAACAAGAAGCTCATGATCTGAGCCACAGTCAGCTCCAGGTCTTGTTTTTACTGACTGTATAGAGCTCCTCCACCTTTGGCTGCAAAGTACATAATCAATCTGATTTTGATATTGACCATCTGGTGATGTCCATGTGTAGAGTCGCCTCTTGTACTGTTGGAAAAGAGTGTTTGCTATGATCCGTGTGCTCTCTTGGCAAAACTCTATTAGCCGTTGTCCTGCTTCATTTTGTACACCAAGGCCATGCTTGCCTGTTATCCCGGTTATGTCTTGACTTCGTGCTTTAGCATTCCAATCCCCTATGATGAAAAGGACATCTTTTTTTGGTGTTAGTTCTAGAAGGTGTTGTAGGTCTTCATAGAACCGATCAAACTCAGCTTCTTCGGCCTCAGTGGTTGGGGCATAGATTTGAATTACTGTGATGTTGAATGGTTTGCCTTGGATTCGTACTGAGGGTCTGCTTTAAGTATGTCTAAATCTGGATCAAACCACAAATGTTCATGTGACACAGAAATTAAGCAAATGAAGCTCTTTTCTTTTCTCCAGGCATAGGGCTAAGACTTAGCAGCTAAGTAGTGGGAAAAGTTTCACTTAATTTCTGTGTGAAGAAGCTGGTAAAGACAAAGAAGCAAGGCTTGTTAAAAAAATAAAAAAATAAAGCAAAAGATGACAGAAGGGGAGAAGCTGGGGCTGACAGTGATGACAACACAGCCACTGTAAAGAATCAGGCATTTGGGCTGCTTGTGGGCCTAGAAAACCACTGCTCTAAACAGTCACCATGGCAACAGAAAAGAGAACCATAACAATGAACAGAAACACTACAGAGAATGACCAGTTAAGATCTACATGCTTGTCTGAAACAAATCCTGAGGCTGCAACCCTGGATACAGTTGGACTGATTAAATCTCACTGACTACAGTGGGATTTACATAACCTAACCGCACACAGGATTGCAGGCTAAACTTGTGCGGCTGGTCTGAATTACAGAGAATCAGCTGAAGGCCTTTCCGTTTATATTTCCTGAATGCTAAGTTTGTCTTGGGAGGTTTCCAGGCAAGATGACAAGTATTCACGCTATGGCCACTTAGGCAACATTGAAAAAGAGGACAGAGATTTGCATAAAATTTGCATACGCTATTTTATGTCTGTAGATGCACATTTAGAAATCATTACTATCATTTAAATAGAAGTACAATGTATTCACCATAACAGGGAAGACTGCTGAGGTAACCTGTGGCATACTCAGTCTGCTGTCTAGGATCAGGTGCTAACTGTGGATGGACAAATTCAGGGTCCCTGTTCTCCCCATTTAGGGTTCATTATCTTTTAACCAAACTTGGCCTGGACACCCCTTCAATCAGAGGATGGCTTCAAACAGAGGACTGCCATCAGTAAAGTAGGACACCTTCTTTAGTTCACACACCCTAGTTCATACACCCCAGCTTTATTGTGAAAAGATGCATGGAATGCCTTGGGGAAAACTTAATAGGTGGTGTTGGAATTACAAAGCAGGAGAAAAATGAAGGGTGTGTGTGCATATATGTAGAGAGAGAGGGAGGGAGGTGTAAAGCAGCAAAGAAGCTCTGGGTCCACTACAGTTGCAGTCAGTCTTCAGTTAAAAAGTATAAGAAAGATAGATAGACTGGGTTCACACGACGTGATGAGCCATGTGGTTTATAAGCTACTCACGCTCGCTTATAGAACCACCACAGTTTATTATATCGTCTGTGAGCAGTTTTCCCCTACCATGGTGGATTATTAAGCTAAACTAAGCCACTCTGAAAAGCCATGGTTTGCAGTGAGGTTTATGTCAACCATCATGGCTTATCGTGCTGTCTGGCACGCCACAGTGGCTTAAAGATCGCCTACAAAGTCATTTGGCAAGAGCAGTCAAAACTGCTGCGGCTGCTCTGCTCCAGCTGGCAAATCTCAATTTCTGAGATCTGCCTAGCAATAGAGGGAATGAAAGGATAGCAAGCGGTTGGTTTCTGGTCACATTTCCATGAAAGTGTCAGGGTGGACACTGAGCCCATAGAATCCCAGAGTAGTTCTGATTCTGAGGAAGAGCAGTCGCTCCTGGGAGAGGAGCGCGCTCCTCTTTCCCAGGGCCCGCAGCTGACGGAGATTCCTCCCACCAGCATTCCTAGATTAGAAAGCAGTCCAGGGAGTGATCAAGCGCGGGAAGCAGTCTTGGTGGACGTGCAACGCAGACGCAGAGAGCGGCGCCAGATGGAGGGCGCGGAAAGGAGGCGTAGTGCCCGGTTGGCGCTCAAACAACGGCTGCGCCCAGAGGATCCAAGGGAAAAGGGGAGGGACTCTCCCTAGTCCTTAAGTTCAGGGGTCTGCCAGTAATTCCCTTTCAAACGGGGACCAACTGTTCCAACTTAGGGCATAGGTACTCTGCTGCTCAGATCTAGTTGCTACCTGTAGAGTTGTTAAGTTGTAAAAGAAGAATAAAGCTTTAAAAAGAATCCCTTTGTCTGTGTCTGGACTTGGCTACTGGATGAGACTGTGAGAGCCCTCCAAGGAGCCCTTGACAGAAAGTTACACAACCACAGCCTTTCTTTATTGCTCTTCTGTGACGTTACATAAGCACAGCCTTCCCTAATTGCACTATCCTGCCATTGCGAAACTGCACAATAGTGCAAAGGAGAAATAAAAGGTGAAGAGGGAAAGAGGCATCTGCAGAATACTGAATAGGGGAAAATAGGGGGGGGACCCACTTTTTCTAAAAAAGCGAAGTTGCACAGTTATCCAGTACAGCATTTGATGGCTCCCCATGAGGAGACACCGTGGATAAAATTTTGCCCCATTTCAGAAAACTGTCAAGGAGTTACAGCTGCCACCCCCTTTTTGGTGCAAAGTGGGCTTCACTCCTGCCTGCTTGAGGTCGTGCAGGGTTTGTCTTGTGCCTCAGGTGCATCATTGCAAAGGGAAGTACAAGCTCTTAAAATCAAGCTGCACCAAGGTGGTGCGAAGCCCACTTTCCACCCAAAAGGGGGTGGCGGCTGTAAAGCCTTGGAAGTTTGTAGGAATGGGATGAAACTTCATACACAGGTTCTTTGTGGCTTCCACTCTCCTGGTGTCTCAAATAACGCACTGGAAAGTTTCTGGCAAAGCTGGTGAAACCAGTCCACTCTACTAGCTGAATCACTTGCAGAGTTCAGCCCTCTTCTGCTTAAAACAAAACATAACCTTTCCCCCTCTGACACCACACTGATATTTTTTAAAAACCTTCTGTTAACGAAGCACCATGTAATTTTAACAGTGAATTTTAGAGAAGTCTCTTATTAAGTGCTCAAAGGACACAGATATTTAGTTCTTGCTTAATGGTATATCCCGTTGGGAATTCTTTCTAAAAATATATCCTTAGGAACTGATTGAAGTAATTAGAAATCCTTTAACATGGCAGAGGGTGTTTCCTGCGCTTGAATCATTCAAAAGGAACCGAATGGGTGGAAACTCTTCCCCTTGCACATTTAAGGAGGACAAAAAAAAAGTTTGCTTCATTTGTATTTCCACCTCTGCTGCTAACAGAGCAAGCTGTAGCTGGCAGGGTACTCCAGGCCAGCCTTCCCCAACCTGGTGCCCTAAAGATGTGTTGGACTCCAATTCCCATCATCCACAGCCCATGTTTTCTCATTTCCTTTTCTGTCATGCAACCTCATTTATATCTAAACAGATGCATCTCCATTCCTAACACTGTGCCTTCCCCCTTATTTTATCACACCGCCTGATGCTGCCTTTCTAGCCACAGGCAGCTGCACTACCAAGGAAGGTGATGTCAGGAGGATGTAAGCCTACTGGTCGGCATCACCTTCAGAATCAGTGTCATAGATAAAAGTCCCAGCTGCCAAATGGTGCAGTGGAATTAGTTCAGTTTTTGTTCAATGTTTAATGGCTACTTAAATGTGTGTGTGGGGGGGTATTGTCAATCCACATTGACATCTGATGCATCCCAAAAAATGCATGCAGCTCTGCCATTCCTTATATTTCATAGCTGAAAACAAAATGTATAGGAGAATGGATGTGAAATTATATTGTTTTCTTTCAACATAACTTTTTGTTTTGGTCCACCTATGCAGCAGCAGTGCATAAATCCTTAATGCAGGGGTGCGGAATTTCTTTAACCTCAAGAGCCGCATTCCAATAGTGAGTGAAGCTAAAAATATCAAAAATGCAAAAGATGCCAGCCTATTTTAGCTTAAAGCTTTTACTGCTAGTAACTAAGCCTTAGGAGAGGAATGGTGATGTGGTGTCACATGTACATATGTCATGAATCTGGGTTTATATATGTGTATTAATTTTATGACTTTGTGTTTTCTGGTAAGTAGCTCTAGAGTTAGAGCGGTATGAGTGACAGGAGGTATTATTTATTTATTTCATTTATATCCTGCCCTTTTTCCTCCTTAAGGAACCCAAGGTGGCATACATAATCCTCCTCCTCTCCGTTTTATCCTCACAACAACAACCCTGTGAGGTGGGTTGGGCTGAGAGTCTGTGACTGGCCCAATGTCACTCAGTGAGCTTCCATGGCTGAGTGGGGACTAGAACCCAGATCTCTCGACTCCCAGTCCAACACTCTAGCCACTACACCACACTGGCTCTAATACGGTGTATGTGAGATGATGGCTGAGTGTGGGGGAGGTAAAATGGTGTGCTATATGAACAGGGAGCTGTGCTTTGGTAGTTTAGACAGGGAACGGATAGAGTTTGGATAGGAATTGTGAAGAGAGAGAGATAGTGAAAAGAGAGATAGTAAAGAGAGATTGTGAAGAGAGAGTGACTAGGATTTGTAGGTATAGAATTAAAGTGGTAATCAAGTGTGCATGTGTGGGAGAGGATATATATAGATATATAAGCTTTTAAAGTAACTTATTTACCATTTAACATATTCATGCTGTAAATAATAAATATATCTGTGTTTTATAAAATCCTATGCCTACAGCTCATGGCTACAAAAGGGCAAGTAATACAGAGAATAATATAGGTCAGAATAAAAGCCAGTGTGTCCTCACATCATAGAAAGTAAAGGCGTTGGACCTGAGGTAAAGGTCCTGATGGCAGCGTTACTGTGTGTGGTGGAAGATGTTGCCTGCTGTGGGAAAGGCCTTGGTGAAAAGGTATTCCCACTGGTAAATAGGCAAGAACGCCGCAGTCAACCTTTTAGAATCGGGGAAAAAACTGTGTGAAAGCCAGGAAACCACCAAAGGATTGCTGGTTGTGGGAAAGAGGGTGGAGCCTTCTGGAGTTCTACAGAGGGTCAGATTGGGACCCCAGAGGTTCTGCAATCCTATGCATGTTTAGACAGAAAAAGACCTACAACTCCCAGCATGCCCCAGCCAGCATAGCTGGCTGGGGCATGCTGGGAATTGTAGGACTTTTTCCTGTCTAAACAAGCATAGGATTGCACCTCAAGACTTCAAAAGGAAATAAATATATCAACCTCCCCCACACTGTTCTGTAATTTTTCAGAATGTTTAGACAAGATTAGGACTTCCTTCCTTTACAGCACTGGTATGCTTTACCCCAACTTCCTTAAAAGGCAGACATCTAAGGGCAGGACTACATGTTATCTGGCCAAATGTGTTTTCAAAACTACCTTTGCTGAGATACCATGAATGTGGGGGTGATGTGGCACCTGTTGGGGTAGATGAGAGGGTGAGCAGGAGGGGTCTTTCCCCCCTCCTGCAGCTGCCAGTTCTTCTCTGCAAATCTCCTCTTCCCTGTCCCAAGGAACATCTTTTGCTCTAGGAAGGCTTATTTCAATTCTGAGCGTCACTGGAGGAAAAATATGGCCTGGACAGAATTTAAAACATACTGGGCAGAATTTATATGGGAAGATCAGCAAATGAGGAAATGGTTAAGTACCTCTCTCCTACCTACTGGCTCTCTCCAGTAAGGGGATTTCTACACCAGCCTAAAATCCTGCATTTAAAACAGGGCTTTCGGCTTCTGTTTTAAGTGCAGGATCACAACTGACTCCCTTTACACGTGCTTCCTTCTCTGTAGATGGCTGTTCCCATAGTGTTATGTTTCCATGAAGAGGCATTATACATGCTCCAGGTTCAGCGATACTTGCTCCTGGGTTCCTGCCCGTTTCCCTCCCCTTGCACATTACTGGTGAATGGGGACTATGTGGACAGCCCCCCACCGATCTCCCTGGGCCCCGCCTCCCTCTTCCGTGCTTTTGGCCAGTCCCTGCCGCTCAGCCCCTCTGCTGCTCCTCCCGTCTGTCGCCCCCACCCTCCGCTGCTGCTCTGTTTTGAACAGGCAGGCTGAAAATGGCGAGGAGCCAAAATAGTGCAGGAGTGGGAAGGCTGAATGCCCATCAGACCTTCGTCACCTCCTTTGACATCATGACCACACCCCCAACAACCACACTCGGTGCTTCATTCACCCTAGGGGAGAAATACATGGGGAGGACATGGCGCTCTATTTGCATATATCTGGAAAAATGCCCCATTTTTTCAGTTTGAGGAAAACACGGGATAGATGGGAGGAAATAGTGGAATAATGACTGGACAACCACGACATCATGTAATGGACCGCACAATTCAGTGAGTGAGCAACCATGAATGCGCAATAAACGTGAGGTGTAGCGATCCCCTAAGTAACACTCCCCCCTCCCCCCCACACAGATAATGTAAAATTTATTTTATTGTAATTGTATACATTTTGTATTTATTGTTTTTTTAAACATTGTGTAGTTGTTTTCAATTGTTTTAAAATTTTGTATGTAAAATGTTTTATATTTTGTTTTTGTGAACCATCCAGAGAACTTTGGCTATTGGGCAGTATAGAAATGAATGTAGTGGTTAGAGTATCAGACTGGGACTCGGGAGATCCGAGTTCTAGTCCCCACTCAGCCATAAGAACATAAGAAGAGCCCTGCTGGATCAGACCAAGGGTCCATTTAGTCCAGCATTCTGTTCATGTAGTGGCCAACCAGCTGTTGACCAGGAACCCACAAGCAAGGTATGTGTAGTGTAGTGGTGAGAGTGACAGACTGGGAGCTGGGAGATCCAGGTTCTAGTCCCCACTTGGATATGGAAGCTCACTGGGTGACTTTGGGCCAGTCACAGACTCTCAGCCCAACCTACCTCACAGGGTTGTTGTTGTGAGGATAAAACAGAGAGGAGGATAATGTAAGCTGCCTTGGGTTCCTTGCAAGAGGAAAAAAGGCGGGATATAAATGCAATAAATAAGTAAGTAAGTAAGTGCAACAGCACCCTCCCACCCCTGTTCCCTAGCAAGTGGTGCACCTAGGCTCACTGCCTCTGGTACTGGAGGTAGCACATAGCCATCAGGACTAGTAGCCATTGATAGCCTTTTCCTGCAGAAGTGTGTCCAACCCCCTTTATAGCCATCCAAATTGGTGTCCATCACTTTGTTGTTGTTCAGTCGTTCAGTCGTGTCCGACTCTTCGTGATCCCATGGACCATAGCACGCCAGGCCTTCCTGTCCTGCGCTTTCTCCCGCAGCATGCTCAAGTTCATATTCATTGCATCAGTGATACTATCTAGCCATCTCATCCTCTGCTGTCCCCTTCTCCTTTTGCCTTCAGTCTTTCCCAGCATCAGGGTCTTTTCCAGAGAGTTTTCTCTTCACATTAGGTGGCCAAAATATTTGAGCTTCAGCTTCAGTATCTGTCCTTCCAATGAGCACTCAGGGTTGATTTCCTTTAGGATGGACTGATTTGACCTCCTTGCAGTCCAGGGGACTCGTAAGAGTCTTCTCCAGCACCACAGTTCGAACACATCAATTCTTCGGCGCTCAGCCTTCCTTATAGTCCAGCTCTCACAGCCATACGTTGCTACTGGGAAAACCATAGCTTTGATTAGACGGACCTTTGTCGGCAAGGTGATGTCTCTGCTTCTTACTATGCTGTCTAGGTTTGCCATAGCTTTCCTCCCAAGGAGCAAGCGTCTTTTAATTTCATGGCTACAGTCACCGTCTGCGGTGATCTTGGAGCCCAAGAAAATAAAATCTGTCACTGCTTCCATTTCTTCCCCTTCCATATGCCAGGAAGTGATGGGGCCAGATGCCATGATCTTCGTTTTTTTTAATGTTGAGTTTCAAACCAGCTTTTGCACTCTCCTCTTTCACCCTCAACAACAGGCTCTTGAGATCCTCTTCGCTTTCTGCCATTAGGGTGGTATCATCTGCACCATCACTACATCATTTCTTTTGTTCCCTACATCCCACCTCAGAGATCAAATTCCAAGCTATAGCCAGACTAAGCCTTCCACAGGTGGAATCCCAACACACAGTTACACCCAACACACATGTTAAACTCTAGCTCAAAACATGTCAACAAGAAAAATTAAAAATTAGGTACTTCCTTCAGGATGTGGTTATTCAATGCTAAGACAGCATTACAAAGTATGCTTTAATTTTCATGGATCTGCATATCACATACATGTAAACCAAACACATACATGAGGGATCTTTTGTTGAACTCTTAGGAAAACCTGATACTGCCAAAAACTGAGAGTCAGAGATCACAACAAGGTCATAGAAAGCTTTAGTAAAGAATTTAAAATGAAGTAAAATCACTCATCAGGGGAATTTGAATCATACATGTATCTGGGGAATTAGAATCATACATTAACAGCAAGAAGGTTAAAGATAATCAAGCATTTAAAGTCAATAGTGAATCTAGGTATACTGGGATTTATAAAAAATCATGTGTGTGTGCTCAAAAGAGAACAGTTTTAATTTCTAATAAGGTGTGCGTGTGTGATTAAAAGAAGTTTGATCAAAGAGAAGCTTTAATTCCTAGCAAGGTGTGTGTGCATGAGTGTGTGTGTAGTTGCTCATGGAGGAAGGGGGAGAAAGTGGGTGGAGAAAGAAAGAAGTTTCAGCTTGGGATACTTTGAATGGGGGAGAAACAGACTCCTTTGGGGAATTGTGAGAGAGTTGGGGGAGGGGGTTAGAGAAAATGCAGGGGGTTTGGGAAGAAAGTGGATGGAGATGTGTAAAAGAGCAACAGGGAGGTCTCAAAGCCAAGGGCTTTTGGAGTTTGGAATGGGATGGAATATTAGGAAACAGGGAGGAAAAGAGAATAATTGGGCTATGGGCTACTTAGAAGGAAAATAGAAGATAATGCAAAGATTTAGCTCTCTGTATCTGCTGACTTGTGAAGTGATGGGAAGCTCTGTTGAGCTCCTGTGGAAAGGGGGTGGGTTTGCTCTTCTGAGCAGAAAGGATGGAAGGAGTCCTCTTCCCTCTTTATGTTGTATGAATTTGGGTTGCTGCTTTATCCCGCTTCTCTCAGGATTTAGTAATCAAAATAAAACAAATCTTTCTTCTATGATTGCTCATGGATGTTGGAAAATAGATTTTTAGGTGGCAGATATTAAAGGAAGAAAGAAGAAAATGGGCTCCTCTTTCTTTTCTGATGTGAGGAAAGGATAGGAGTTGATGAGTGTGTATCTCTGGCTATCATAGGTCCAGGTGAGCAAGATATACAGGGGGATTTTGGTGATTGTCTTAAACATAGGTGACAAATGAGTCATGTAGGCATGGCTGCTTACAAAATATTGGGTTTTCAGGGTCTCAAAACTTTAAAAGATATTGAATTCTTTATTTTTCCTTCCATTTAAACAAGGTTAGAAATCAGTGTAAAATATTGCATGATGGGGGCTTCTGTGGTTGTTTGCCTTAATTCCGATTGCTTTAAATATAAGGACATCAGAGCACAATGGCTGGCCAGAAACTTGCATACAAGAAAACTGTAGTTCCGCTTGGGATGTGCAAGGCCTCACTATCCCATGGAACCTGCTTTCCTGCTCTTCTCCAGGACCAAAAAAACCCTAGTTCCCCTATCTTCCCAAAACAGCAGAATTTGGGGTGCTTTGTAACAACTGATAGACTTTGTGTATGCTCAGAGGTTCAGTGAACTTTGTAACTATCCCCCAGGCTCCAGGGAATATAGGCTCTGGGGCTCACATTGTGGTTCAGATTAACTTCTGGGGTGGGGGAGGTGGGGGGGGGAGTACTCCCAAAGAGCCCAGTTCATGAGTTAAAAGAACAAGCCAGCCCTTCCTCGAGCAGTAAATTCCCTTCTAGTTACAATGTAGCAGGGGCAGGTGAAAGAAAGGCACTCTGCATTTGCTCAGAGGCACACTATGCTTATAAGCAAGTTCCAGAGCTCAAGTTCAAAAGGAGCGAAGTTCTGATAGAGCTACCTTCAGATTAAGAGAAAGTAGATTTCCCCTTCCCTGCTGCAAATCTATCCCCCTCCCTAATGGAGGGAGAAGTCATAAGAGGGTAGCAGCAACATACTGCTTGCAAGCAAGAAGAATCAAGTCAGTGGATGAATTCACCAACAGACAGAGTCACTGCTGAGTCGTAGTCACCGCGCTCCCTTCCATTGAGACTGAAAACACATTGACTGGGGCTGCTCTGAGGGGCTCCGTGGTGGGGTGATTTTCTTTACCATACATGATTGGCGGGGGGCTGACTCCATGGTGCCTGTTGACCTACCAACTTTAGGTCAATAGGGGAACTGCCTATCAGATTTCGCTGTCTGACTCACCACCGGGGAGTACAGCTTTTGCGAGAGTGCTGCAGATGTTGCCCCGCAAGAAAGCCTTTCCCCCAACAAAGAGATATGCGCGCCTGTGTGCCGCCCATTCAGAAAAAACGAATCAAAACCCAGTGCAGCCATCTTGCATGTTTTCCCTTTGCCAGACAGAGGAAGAAGAGAGGAGTGTGTTGACACTGCCGAGCAGTGTTGCTAAGGTCTGGCTGTTTGGGCACTGGGCGTGGAGGGGCTGAGGGAGATCAGGAAGGGAGGACCTGGGGCTCCGCCCTGTTTGTCCATTCCTGCCAGCTGCCTTTGCTGTAGTGTCCCTGGGAGTGTGAAAGGTAAGCAAGGATACCTAACCTTCTGCTACTGCATTCCTGATCCTGCTGTCCAGCCAGCACACTGGAGACTCTTTGGTATCAAACAGGCCTCTTTCTTAAGATGACTGCAGTAGAACACACCAACTTCTTAGTCCTCAACAAACATTCTGAGGGCAGTGATCATCTCAGGCATCTCCTGCACTGTTGTTGTTCAGTCGTTCAGTCGTGTCCGACTCTTCGTGACCCCATGGACCATAGCACGCCAGGCCTTCCTGTCCTGCGCTCTCTCCCAGAGCGTGCTCAAGTTCATATTCATTGCATCCGTGATGCTATCTAGCCATCTCATCCTCTGCCGTCCCCTTCTCCTTTTGCCTTCAGTCTTTCCCAGCATCAGGGTCTTTTCCAGGGAGTTTTCTCTTCGCATTAGGTGGCCAAAATATTGGAGCTTCAGCTTCATTATCTGTCCTTCCAATGAGCACTCAGGGCTGATTTCCTTTAGGATGGACTGATTTGACCTCCTTGCAGTCCAGGGGACTCGTAAGAGTCTTCTCCAGCACCACAGTTCGAAAGCATCAATTCTTCGGCGCTCAGCCTTCCTTATAGTCCAGCTCTCACAGCCATACGTTGCTACTGGGAAAACCATAGCTTTGATTAGACGGACCTTTGTCGGCAAGGTGATGTCTCTGCTTCTTACTATGCTGTCTAGGTTTGCCATAGCTTTCCTCCCAAGGGGCAAGCGTCTTTTAATTTCATGGCTACAGTCACCGTCTGCGGTGATCTTGGAGCCCAAGAAAGTAAAATCTGTCACTGCTTCCATTTCTTCCCCTTCTATATGCCAGGAAGTGATAGGGCCAGATGCCATGATCTTAGTTTTTTTAATGTTGAGTTTCAAACCAGCTTTTGCACTCTCCTCTTTCACCCTCAACAAGAGGCTCTTGAGATCCTCTTCGCTTTCTGCCATTAGGGTGGTATCGTCTGCATATCGGAGGTTGTTGATAATTCTCCCGGCAATCTTAATTCCGACCTCTGATTCATCCAACCCGGCATTTCTCATGATGTACTCTGCATATAAGTTAAATAAGCAGGGTGACAATATGCAGCCTTGTCGTACTCCTTTCCCAATTTTGAACCACTCGGTTGTTCCATGTCTGGTTCTTACTGTTGCTTCTTGACCCTCGTACAGGTTTCTCAGGAGACAGGTAAGGTGGTCTGGTACTCCCATCACTTTAAGAATTTGCCACAGTTTGTTGTGATCCACACAATCAAAGGCTTTAGCGTAGTCAATGAAGCAGAAATAGACGTTTTTCTGGAATTCTCTTGCTTTCTCCATGATGCAGCGAATGTTGGCGATTTGATCTCTAGTTCCTCTGCCTCTTCGAAACCCAGCTTGTACTTCCGGTAGTTCTCGGTTCGCATACTGCTGAAGCCTAGCTTGTAGGATTTTGAGCATCACCTTGCTGGCATGTGAAATGAGCGCAATGGTGCGGTAGTTTGAACACTCTTTGGCGTTGCCCTTCTTTGGAATTGGAATGTAAACTGACCTTTTCCAGTCTTGTGGCCACTGTTGAGTGTTCCAGATTTGTTGGCATATTGAATGCAGCACTTTAACAGCATCATCTTTTAGGATTTTAAATAGCTCGGCTGGAATACTGTCATCTCCGCTAGCTTTGTTGTTACTAATGCTTCCTAAGGCCCACTTGACTTCACTCTCTAGGATGTCCGGCTCAAGTTCAGTGACCGCATTATCATGGCTATCAGGGACATTCAGATCTTTCCTGTATAGTTCTTCTGTGTATTCTTGCCACCTCTTCTTAATCTCCTCTGCTTCTGTTAGGTCCCTGCCTTCTTTGTCCTTTATCATGCCCGTCTTTGCACAAAACGTTCCCTTGAGATCTCCAGTTTTCTTGAAGAGATCTCTAGTCTTTCCCATTCTGTTGTTTTCCTCGATTTCTTTGCATTGTTCATTTAAGAAGGCCTTCTTGTCTCTCCTTGCTATTCTCTGGAACTCTGCATTCAGTTGGGTATATCTTCCCCTTTCTCCTTTGCTTTTCGCTTCCCTTCTTTCGTGAGCTACTTGTAAAGCCTCATCAGACAGCCACTTGGCTTTCTTGCATTTCTTTTTCTTTGGGACGGATTTCATTGCTGCCTCCTGAACAATGTTACGGACCTCCGTCCATGGTTCCTCAGGCACTCTGTCTATCAGGTCTAATCCCTGAAATCTATTCCTCACCTCCACTGTATATTCATCAGGGATATGATTTAGGTCATACCTGAAAGGTTTAGTGGCTTTCCCTACGTTCTTCAATTTAAGCCGAAATTTTGCAAGAAGCAGCTCATGATCTGAGCCACAGTCAGCTCCAGGTCTTGTTTTTACTGACTGTATGGAGCTTCTCCATCTTTGGCTGCAAAGGACATAATCAATCTGATTTCGATATTGACCATCTGGTGACGTCCATGTGTAGAGTCGCCTCTTGTGCTGTTGGAAAAGAGTGTTTGCTATGATCATCGTGTTCTCTTGGCAAAACTCTATTAGCTTTTGTCCTGCTTCTTTTTGTACACCAAGGCCATGCCTGCCTGTTATCCCGGTGATTTCTTGACTTCCTACTTTAGCATTCCAATCCCCTATGATGAAGAGGACATCTTTTTTTGGTGTTAGTTCTAGAAGGTGTTGTAGGTCTTCATAGAACCGATCAACCTCAGCTTCTTCGGCCTCAGTGGTTGGGGCATAGACTTGAATTACTGTGATGTTGAATGGTTTGCCTTGGATTCGTACTGAGATCATTCTATCATTTTTAAGATTGTACCCCAGTACTGCTTTTCCCACCCTTTTGTTGACTATGAATGCTACTCCATTTCTTCTAAGGGATTCTTGCCCACAATAGTAGATATGATGGTCACCTGAATTAAATTCGCCCATGCCTGTCCATTTGAGTTCGCTGATTCCCAAGATGTCGATGTTCAATCTTGCCATCTCATGTTTGACCACCTCCAGCTTACCTTGATTCATTGATCTGACATTCCAGGCTCCTAAACAATATTGTTCTTTACAGCATCGGATTTTCTTTTCACCGCCAGACACATCCACAGCTGAGTGTCCTTTCGGGTTTGGCCCAGCCGCTTCACTCTTTCTGGCGCTACTTGGAAATACCCTCTGCTCTTCCCCAGTAGCATATTGGACACCTTCCGACCTGAGGGGCTCATCTTCCGGCGTCATCTCTTTTAGCCTTGTGATACGTTCCATGGGGTTTTCTTGGCAAGAATACTGGAGTGGGTTGCCATTTCCTTCTCCAGTGGACCACATTTTGTCAGAACTCTCTGCCATGACCTGTCCGTCTTGGGTGGCCCTGCACGGCATAGCTTATGGCTTCACTGAGTTACGCAAGCCCCTTCGCCACAACAAGGCAGTGATCCATGAAGGGGTCTCCTGCACTAAATGCCCTTTGTTCCATTTTTTTAAATAGGTCACAGATAATGAGCTATCACATTGCCCCCTTGTCTTCCTCTTCAGTTCCCTCTGTCAAAAGAGTTAAAGGGGCAAGAAGAAGAGGGAGATCAATGAAAGATAATGGAAGACTCGGATGCAGGTAGAAGGAGGGGGGAAGGGGTGGGGGGAAAGGAAGGAGCGACAAAGGGAGTCGTGTTGCAATTCTGCATTTAAAGTGGAAGCAGAAAGCCCCATTTTAAATGCAGGATTTTAGGTTGGTGACCTTGTTGTTCAATTGTTCAGTCGTGTCCGACTCTTCGTGACCCCATGGACCATAGCACGCCAGGCCTTCCTGTCCTGCGCTCTCTCCCGGAGTGTGCTCAAGTCCATATTCATTGCATCCGTGATGCTATCTAGCCATCTCATCCTCTGCTGTCCCCTTCTCCTTTTGCCTTCAGTCTTTCCCAGCATCAGGGTCTTTTCCAGTGACTTTTCTCCTTGCATTACGTGGCCAAAATATTGGAGCTTCAGCTTCAGTATCTGTCCTTCCAATGAACGCTCAGGGTTGATTTCCTTTAGGATGGACTGGTTTGACCTCCTTGCAGTCCAGGGGACTCATAAGAGTCTTCTCCAGCACCACAGTTAGAAAGCATCAATTCTTCGGCGCTCAGCCTTCCTTATAGTCCAGCTCTCATAGCCATATGTTACTACTGGGAAAACCATAGCTTTGATTAGACGGACCTTTGTCGGCAAGTTGATGTCTCTGCTTCTTACTATGCTGTCTAGGTTTGCCATAGCTTTCCTCCCAAGGAGCAAGCGTCTTTTAATTTCATGGCTACAGTCACCGTCTGCGGTGATCTTGGAGCCCAAGAAAGTAAAATCTGTCACTGCTTCCATTTCTCCCCCTTCCATATGCCAGGAAGTGATGGGGCCAGATGCCATGATCTTAGTTTTTTTAATGTTGAGTTTCAAACCAGCTTTTGCACTCTCCTCTTTCACCCTCAACAAGAGGCTGTTTAGATCCTCTTCGCTTTCTGCCATTAGGGTGGTATCGTCTGCGTAACTGAGGTTGTTGATAATTCTCCCGGCAATCTTAATTCCGACCTGTGATTCATCCAACCTGGCATTTCTCATGATGTACTCTGTATATAAGTTAAATAAGCAGGGCAACAATATGCAGCCTTGTTGTATTCCTTTCCTAATTTTGAACCAATTGGTTGTTCCATGTCTGGTTCTTACTGTTGCTTCTTGACCCACGTACAGGTTTCCTAACTCTGAATAATAAACGTGCCTGGGAGGATGCTGTACGGGCAACATAGATTGAGAAATTGGGATTAAAGGAATTATCCCACCCTCAGTTGATTGGAGGAAGGGTTGGGATTGCATAACAAAGCAATTCCCAATCTAACTGACACAGGGGTCAAGAAAAAACAGGGGCTCTAGCACCCCACCCACAGCAATGCAGCTGTCCAGGCCTCCTCAATTACTTCTCTCTCTTGCATGTCTGATGCTTCCCGTTCCCCTCAGTGGATTGCCACTGGTCTGTTGGCATCTTGAAGAGCATGTCAGTGGCTGCAAAATGCGTAACCTTTGTTGGCTCAAGAGCTGCATCTGAAGAGCTACAGAGATGATAATATATGAATGCAGTTGTATATGTGAAAAGTGCCTTTCCTTCAAGTAATGACAGGAGGCCAGCAATGGGGGGCAAGTAGGGGTGGGAGCTCCTTGTTTGTGGTGGGGTCTTGCCCCCCGCCCCCCCCCAGCACCACCCCTGCCACTCACCTGGAGGCAACGGTTCCTTTTACCTTCCAATCCACAAAACCTGGGGCTAGCATTGAAGTGTTCAATGCTAGCCCCAGCCAGCCTCATGCCCCCCTAAGAGGTTTCTGTGGATGAGCCGGTGGGAGTGGAACTGGGCAAAACAAACATACAAATAGACAGAGAATGGACGGGTGGGGACATCCATCCATAATTGTTTATGCACAAGGAAAGAAGGCTGCATGCACAGAGCAACGTGTAGGCATCTTTATATGCTCACCCATTGAAAAGAAAGCTGTAGTAGTTTGAGAAAAAGACTGGGGGACAAAGTAGACATGGTATCTTTAGGAGGGGAGGCCTGAGTGGAAAAGTAGAATCATAGAATGATAGAACAGCAGGGTTGGAAGGGGCCTATAAGACCATCGAGTCCAACCCCCTGCTCAATGTAGGAATCTAAGTCAAAGCATCCCTGACAGATGGCTGTCCAGCTTCATGTTGAATGCATCCAGTGTGGGAGAGCCCACTACCTCCCTAGTTAATTGGTTCCATTGTTGTATTGCAGGAGGTTTTCCCTGATGTTCAGCCAGAATCTGGCTTCCTGTCACTTGAGCCCATTATTCCGTGTCCTGCACTCTGGGATGATGGAGAAGAGATCCTGGCCTTCCTCTCTGTGACAGCCTTTCAAGTACTTGAAGAGCGCTATCATATCTCCCTTCAGTCTTCTCTTCTCAGGGCTAAACATGCCCAGTTCTTTCAATCTCTCTTCATAGGGCTTTGTTTCCAGTCCCCTGATCATCTTTGTTGCCCTCCTCTGAACCCTCTCCATCCTTCTTAAAGTGTGGTGCCCAGAACTGAACACAGTACTCCAGATGAGGCCTAACCAGTGCTGAGTAGAGGGGAACTAGTACTTCCTGGGATTTGGAAGCTATGCTTCTATTAATGCAGCCCCAAATAGCATTTGCCTTTTTTTGCAGCCACAGCACATAGTTGGCTCATATTCAGCTTGTGATCTGCAACAGTTCCAAGGTCCTTCTCACTTGTAGTATTGTTGAGCCACGTATCCCCCATCTTGTAACTGTGCATTTGGTGTCTTGGCTTTTATCCCTATTACATTTCATTTTGTTGTTTTCTGCCCAGCACTTTAGTCTATCAAGATCACTTTGAATTTTGTTTCTATCCTCCAAGGTATTAGCTATCCTGCCCTGTTTTGTGCCATCTGCAGATTTGATAACCATTCCCTGCACCTCCTCCTCCAAGTCATTAATAAAAATGTTGAAGAGCACTGGGCCCAGGACTGAGCCCTGCGGTACCCCACTCGTTACCTCTCCCCAGTTTGAGAAGGTCCCATGGAATGATGAACACTGACTTAATCCAATGCGCGTAGGGGCATAACCTGCCTGCTTCTATGGCATATGTGGGCCAGCAGGCCTTTTCCTTCCTTTCTGCCCAGGTGTGCCATAAACAAAACATGCTGTGTGTGTCACAAGTGGCACCCAAGCTTCAGGCTTCCTCGGTCACTATCCAGACATTCCGGCACATTCACGTTAAACAAGGAACAGACCTCAAGATGGTGCTATGCAAGTTTGATTCTTAGTGGCGGTGGTGGGGCACACCAGGGACAGGGAATGGGTGTGCCTTCCCCGCCCCCCAGGCGTGTGTGGCCTGGAGTGAATCCCTTTTACTTTCTACCATATAAGCAGATGGCTGCCATTAATTCCTATGCGGAAAGAGTAAAAGTATATTGGGTGGCCTGGCCAGGGAACTTACAGCAGTGGAGTCCAAGATGTGCCTGTGTTTGCACATTGCCTTAGCTTTCTGTGCATACACACACCCAACGTGTGTGTGTGTGTGTGTGTGTGTGTATCCTTCCTTGCAATATGTACAAGGTTTACATTTATCAGACTGATCATTTGGCTGATCCGACCTGGCACCCTCCAGATGTGTAGGACTACAATTAGCTGCATCCCAGCCTGTGTGGGGATTATGGGTGGTATAATCCTCCACATCAGGGAAGCTTGGGCTAATTGGTATGAGTACCTGCTTAAGAACGTCTGCTGGGATGTTGGATGGCTGGGCCTTTGGGGTACTATCCAGTTGTAGTCCTCCATATAGAGTAGACCCACTGAAATGAATGGGACTTAACTTGGTCATTTCAATGGGTCTACTCTATGGAGGACGAACGTTGGATACTAGCCTTGGTCTCAGCCTGCTCCAAGGCCATTCTTACGTGATGCGAGAGGCGCTCCGTGCGCTGCCGCTGCTGGGGGCCCACCCGAGACCGATCCCCTCCGTCACTGACGCGAAGGATCCCCAGGCAGGGCGCTCCAGCGTCGCCCTTTTAAGAGGCGTGCTCCGCCTCCACGTGCTCGCCGTGAGTGACTGAAATACATAAACAGAGCGGCGGCGGCGGCAGCAGAAGGAAGCCGTGGGTGACCGATAATAACCTCGGCTGTACAGCGCCGGCTGGATCTATATAAGGAGCGCCGGGTTCAAAAATTCGCCTGCTTTTGCTTGAGTCTCAGTGGGGGAGCACGCAAGAGCGGAGGCAGCTCTCGCCCCCCCCCCGCCTGCCCGCCCCCCGTCTGAGCGCCCGGAGGACAGCCAGGCTTCTTCGTCTCGGGGTTTTTAAATTTCCTGTTCGAAGTGGACAGAAAGGCGGAGCCCCGATCAAACTGGCCAGCAGGTAAAAAGCGCGAAAGTGGGGACTTGGCTAGCGGGGAGGGGGCGAGAGAATGGGGGGTGTCGAGGCTCAGATGACCTCCTTCGGTGAAAACGAACATCCCCTTCAAGGATGGCTCGGGACCTTGCTTGCGCCCCTTTGCCCTGCAGACACGTCGACGCCAATTGACTGGATGGATTTGCCAGGCGCTTGGCGTCGATGCCGACGGGGGATCTGGACCTCGCAATTTTCTTCTTCTCCCCCAGTGTGAAAAAATAAGCCCAGGAAGGCAGACCTCTGAGCATACGCAGTGGGCGTTTTCGTCCTCGCCGAGGACCCGCCACTGCCTCCCCATGCGTTTGAGAAGAGGACAAGGGCTTCTAGGCACGCTCGAGTGCCACGGCACCTCTGTTGCTGTTGTTTTCTTATTTAATTGACTGTTGGATGGAGAAATGGAAGGGCAGAGGAGCTCAGAGCAAAGTCTTGCTGCTGCGGTCGTTTGTAAAGGACGAAGAAGAAAGGGCGAAGCGGAGCTGGACTGGCACGTCTGGTTAGAAATATTAAATGTTTGAGGAGCTGGACAAAGCGACGCCTTGTTTCTTGAGATATTTTTTGGTTGAGTGTCTTTTATCATTTAATTTTCTCTCGTTGTTACACTCCTTCTCCCTGCGCCAAGCAACAGACCTAGGTTTCATTCCAGGAGCCGGTGTGTGTGTGTGTCTGTGTGTGTGTAACTGTTTTCCTCAGCAGAATGGGACCTAAAGGAAGCCTTGATGCACCTTTTAAAAGACATCCTTGTGGCATAAAGCTTTTGTAGAGTACGGCGACTACATCCATCGGATGGGACCTGTTTTCTCTTCACACAGACAAACACGCACGCTTTTTTTTACTGCTGCTCTATCAGACGGCGCCTCCAGTTGGGGCTGCTGAGGCAAGGCGAAAAGCTGGGGGGGGGGGGCAGACACACACATAGAGGCAGAGCAACTTCAAGTAGGTAGGAATGACCGAGAGTAACCTCGGGTATATGACAGCTTAATGAAAGCCATCAGCCTGGCAAAAAAAATGTCCAAATCCATCTCGTTTGGGGGAATGCACCTCAATTCTGAAGAGGAAGCGGACCCCGGCAAGAAAGTATTCAGGTTTCAGGAAAAGGGGTTTGCCAAGAGAAATTACTTCAGTGGAAGATAATAATAATAATAAATTTATTATTTATCATAATTATTTAGTATCTACTGTTGGACTCAAGGCTGTGTTGTGAAGCCTGTTTCCTTTCCCATTCTAGTGAGTCAGGACTGAGCAGGAACTGGGAGGGTGAATTTGCAGAATTAAAGGAAACTCTGGAGAGTCTTGCGAGGTCCCCCCCACCCCAGCTATGTACACTGTGACTCAGGACATTGTGCATATTTGAACAAAAGGCTATCAGTGGGGTAAATTGGTGTTTGGTATCCTATGTAAAAAGCTGTATAAATGCAGCATTAGCTTGGCAGAAGACCTCCGTTCACACATCAGGTGACCTTATGCTAGCCACTGCCTCTCAGCCCGACCCACCTCACAGGGCTGTTGTGAGGATAAAATCGGATGGGGGAGACCCATGTACCGAACCCCACCCTGAGCCCTGTGGAAGAAGATTGGGAGACAAATGTGATAAATTAATATGTAATAAAAATAACTGTAGTTTGGATGATAGGAGTTCTGTTGGATGATAAGAGTTCTGTTGCAGTTCAGTTTTCTGAGGAGTGTTCCTTGAAACAATTTTCATGAAATCTATGGGAAGATCCTATGGTGTGTGTGTCTGTAACTGTTTTCCTCAGCAGAACAGGACCTAAAGGAAGCCTTGAGCCACCTTTTAAAAGACACACTGTACACCTATCTGTATACACTGTACGCAACCAACTATGATTTGCCAGCATGGATATCCACAAAGTAATGCTTCTAGAACTGGCACACATCACAACCCACATACTGGTTTCACTGCACTTCCTGCATGGGAGTTATTATTCAGCATACCACCCTACCTCTAGGATGCTTAGAATAGCATGTGCCATTATATCCTCACACCAACCTTTTGAGGTAAATGAGGCTGAAAGATGGTGATTGGCCCACAGCTTTTAGTGAGCTTTGCGGCTGAGTAAGGTTTTGAACCCCAAAGTCTCCCTAGATCAAATCCAGCACTGCAGCAAGTAAATCATACTAAGTCCAAGTCATGTGAATGAATTCTGTGTCAGAGCTGTATAAAGCATGACATGGCTCTAAGTGAAACAATGCTATGTTAACGCTAGCATCTGTGTAAGATGAAAATGTACCAGAAAGTTTTAATGAAAGCCCTGGTGATTTGATTGGGGGTATGTCTGCGGATGTGATGTGCTCCTGAACATACTGTGAATAGCTGAAGTAGTCTGTACTTAAGTCCGGACCTTCATGAGAATTCCAGTTCTTGGTTTCTGCATGTGAAAACACTGCTGATCTACATGTTCAGTAAAATCATGTGCTGGAGTCTTTGGACTGTACTGAGCAGTTTTGAATGCTTCCACACATTAAACAAAATAATCCCTATATATCGAAAGCTAGGAAACTGAGGAAATGCAAAGCTCAAGCTAATACTGAACCAGAAAATTTATTCTTGCAACATTGCAGGAAGTCATAAAAAAGCCAAACAAGTTTTGAATAAGATCTTCCTTGGGGATTATGGAGTTTAATTTATTTTGCTTTAAGGAGAGCTCTCTGGAACTTTTTTCTAGAAAGAATTCTACAGAGAAAGCCTTGTTGATGTTGCTTCCTCTGGTGCTGCTCTGCATATGTCTATTTCACATGTAAAAAATAGCATACCAGGGAGAAATGTTTTGGCCTAGCCTTCTCCACAATTTTCAGGGTAGGACTATACCACATGATTTTGCTGACTGTGTAGATCAGTTCTACTTTGTCATTTCTCTGCATCCTGGAATGTTCCTTATCCTGACCATTGCCCCACCACTCTTCCTCTGCCACAAGAGCTTTTGTCTCCCAGTTCTGTTTCGCTGTTCGTGGTGCCTCATGATGTGCACAGGACAATGTTCTAGGAAGCGCTTTTGGTCCATCCAGGGGAGAAAAAGTGAGACCCAACTGTTCTGGCTGGTACCTCATGAGATCAGTGTCGAATGTGCATTGTAGAATGTGTCCCGGAATCCTTTGGTTGTCTGCAGTGGATGAGGCAGTGTGAAAAGGGACCCTAAAGGTAGAAAGTCTGAAAGGCAGTATGGCCAGAATGAGATGTTATGGCACATACATGACTGCCACTGAAAGAAGAAGCCTCGTGTCTTGTCCCCCTCTCTCTTCTCCCTCATTGCACTACAAGTTTTCTTGTCCCTGCCAAGCAGCAGTCAATGAAGGGAGGGGGTGGCAGGGAAAACTCACAACTTGATCACATCAGGACACAAATTTTGTAATAACAGATGTTTGAGGGAGAGGAGGAAGAGGCAGTATGAGGTTGTTGCTTTTAGCAGCAGCCATGCATGTGCAGTAACACTCAGTCCCACTTGAATGAGGGTGGGGCAAGTGTGCCTTCCATCTTGCTCCCACATGGGTCTTTTCACCCCCCACCCACTTTTCCCCTGTTGTATTAAGCGGAGCTCATAGGAGGCTTGCAATAACATATGCAAAAGATCTAGTATGAAAGGAACATAGTAAATTGAAATTGACTTGTTATATGATAATAGCTGCTAGACTAGTATATGCAAAATATTAGAAATTGTCCCAAATCCCAGCTATAGAAGACTGGATAATAAAGATGTTGGATCTTGCAGCAATGGCAAAATTTACATCTTTTATAGGAGTGAAAGAGCACGGTCAGAACTGGGATAACTTCATGAACATGTGGGTGCCATTTATTGACTTGGTTTATTAATGCCTAACGTACATAAGAAATAGTAATGAACAGTTTTTAAAGGAGTGAGTTAATAAAGCTGAGTGACTTAATAGTTCGGGATTATGTGCCTTACTTTTATTTTAGACAGTGACTTATGTGTACCTGCAAGTTTGTATATGGATGTGATCTGTAATATTTGCTTTAATCCAACTGGAGGAGAATAAGATGACCTGTGGAGGAAAGAGACAGCAGGCGTAGCTGTTGCTTCCTCCCCTGGTGCCTTGGATAATTTAAAGGTGTAGGTGTCATGATCCAGTGAAGATCTGGTGCCTCTACTTTTATCTAAAGAAGGCTACTTCAGGAGGCTAACTGTAATGGGATTACATAGCAATGCACTATGACTTGATTCCAAAGGGTCAATTTTCCCCCCAAGTGTGAATATCCTTAAAAATATTTCTGTGAGTCAGTTTGAGTGTTCCTATCTTGTTCGATAGTCTCTGAGGCTGCATGATAATGGACTGATTGAAGAAAGTTATTGAAGCTGGTGAAATGTATTCACTTGTTACATTTAATACCTGAAAAGTGCCAAAGAGGTCGGTGTGATAATCTGTTGCAGCAGAAACAACAAACCATTTTGTAATGCTGTTAATGACTTAACAAATTTATTACCGCGTAAGTGTCAGTGAACTGGAATCCTCTTCATCAGATATGAAGTGTCTCCATTGGCACTGAAATAGCTCATTGGGCTTTAATGAGTTTGAATGAGGCAGTTGAAAGGATTTTCAAATCTGATCCCTTGACATCTCCCAGTGAAGTCTGTCTGTGGATGGAGTCATAGGCACCATCCTGTAAATAGCACACACAAAATAATCAGTGGAAACTGACTTTTTTCCGTTTTAGGAGAGAAGGAATAATAGATAAATAAATTATTTCATTTATACCCCCATTTTTCTTCCAAAGAACCAAGACAGTATAAATAGTTTCTCCCACCCACCTCTGTTCCATTTTATTCTCATAATAACCCTGTGAGGTAGGTTAGATTGAGAGATAGGAACTGGCCCAAGGTCATTCAGGGAACTTTATAGCTGAGTGGAGTTTTTGAATCTTGGTCTCCTAGTCTACCACATTGTTTCTTGATAAGTAACAATGATAATCAATAGGTAACAAAATCAGAGTCTTGGACAGCTGTTGTTAAAGTCTGGTACTCCCAAGCAGTAATTTTTACTTCTGTAATCTTTGCATAGATGAAGCAACAGAAGTCAATAAGATGATTTCAGCATGTATAACACACATTATGCTGATAAGTAGAATCATAAGCAGGTATTAATGGCCCATATTATAGCTTTCTTTTTGGCATTACTTCATATTTGCTGTAATTAAAATATTTCAATTGTAATTGCGCAATAGGGATTGGAACTTCCTTACAAACTTTACTTTTTATGATCCTGAATTTTAAATACATATAATAGGCATCAATATGGAGATTCAGTGTAATTTGTCCATATCTATACATCCAAAGTATATGTCTTGTCTTCAGAGAACATATGGAGCATCCTGGGCTTCTGAAAGGCCTTCTGCAGATTTGTGCTGAACATAGAATTAGGGACTCCTGGAGCACTCTATTGTTGATGTAGCAGATGTAACTGCTCTCGCGGATCTACTGGAGTCCATGGTGTTGTTGGGAGTTGGAACATATGCAGCTACAATGTCTTACAGCTTCTCTTTTCTTCTATAGCTGTCTTCTAAGGCCAGCAATTTGGTTGATGCCCTTACTCACCCTGAATGTCATCTGTCTATTACAAATGGGAACCAATCTATAGAACTATTTGGAAGATCCTGTGACACACACTTCAGTAGTTTGTGTTAAATTTATCAGTAGAATCCATCCATTAGGAATTTAGACAATTCTCCATCAGCTGAAATCTTTAAGCAAGGGTGGATTTTTCTGTCTTAAATTATGTTGGGTCAGACTAGGTTGACAGTGGATGGAATACCACATGGGTGCTACTGCAGGTGGTAAATTGATTGTGTGTGTTTTAAATAAATGTCCTAACACTGACTTTTTAAATGGATTGCATATTTTTGTTCGAAGAAGAGACTTGCTACTTCAAGTGCCTTGGGCCTTGATATATTCTCTTTAGATGTGCCTAGGAATCCTCAGTCATCATTCTAAGTTGGATTCAGGATCTGCTGTCTGCAAAAATCTGCCTGCTTTGGGGGAATCCCCCTCCCCTGTCACAACACAGCTCACCCCATTCAGCAGGGGCTCCTGGCTCTCTGTAGCATTTTTAGGAGGCTGGAGGGCCAGCCTTGGGAAAGGGGGGATGGGGAAGTCTACTTTCGCCAACATGGTTAATCCAGCTTAAATCTGAATCCAACCTCCTATACATACAAGGCAAGTCCTGGGTCCTCTTCTCTTTGTCATAGCCTTGCATGACCAGGAAATGGGGACCACGAGATAAGGCTATGAAGATTTAACTTGCTTCTTAGTGGCCTCCATTGTTTCCAAGGTACAAAGTAAATGGTCTGCTGTCAGCAAGGACGGTGGGGATGGTTATGGAGCTCTAAACAGATTTTCTGGGTTCTTCAGACTGCAAACGGCAATCCAGTAAAGTTTAATACAAAACTTTACTGGGGTACAGCTATTTCAGATTCTTGGTTCGAAAAATCCAGAGAATTGAAGACGTGTTATGAAATGTGATGTAGTCTTCCAATCTGAGTTTTACTTACTGTTCTTAGGAGGGCCATTTAAGTGGTGCTGATTGCTGCTGAATGCTTTTTCTGTTTGGTTATCTTTAGAGTAATGCAGATGCAAAGGGTGGGGTCAGAATCACATATTGAGAGAGTGAGAGAAAGTCAAACTTGACACTGTTAAATACGTGAGCGACTTGGGTGCCACTTACATTTTTTGTTCCTTTTGCTGTTTTTGTCAAATGTATGATTCAGAAAGGGGAAAAGTCGGCTCCTGTTGCACTTTTTGACACTGGTCATTAGATGAAAACATGTGATCCTGTGTCAAGGACTCTGACAGAAAGACAAGACAAGCAGCGTGATGAAAAATTGTTGACTCTGTTTTCCCCAATCCAGACAAAGCAGCCTAATTCTGTGGGCAAATAAGAGACACACAGAGGGTGATTCCGAGACAGACCACATACTGATTAGTCCTATCAACTTCAATGACACCACACAAACTTTAATTGTTTGGTGGCGCCTTCTAAGAAATCCTTGACTTGGGCTTTGGATAAATGCTTCATTTAAAAAGAAGAAGAGTCAATATCAGACTCTTGCTGCTGCTTCACTAGTATGAATGACTACATTGGATCGGACATTTTATCCCCCTAGTGCTGCTCGGAAATAACTCTTAAGGAACCAATAAAGGAACACTTTCTTCGCATCTTGTTAAGTCTATTAAGGAGCAGTTAGTGTATTAGGTGAGAATGAAGGCCCTTTCTTAGATGTGATAAGTTTGAGCTCATATAGAGGCCAATTATTTTGGAAAAACCAAAGTTAAGTGGATCCCTTCTCTGCAGGGGTCAGAGTTCTCTTCAAATAAATTTCTAATACTGCTATAGAAATCAGAATCACATTACAACAGCTTCTTTGGCAGCTTGCATGAAATCAATCACTTCTTTAATGGTTTTAATTGGTAGATTAATAAGCTAAAGGCTTAACTGATTAATTGGAGGAGAAACTTTAAGTCAGAGACAAATTGTAATCTAGCAATGAGTGGTACCTTTTGTTTATTGGACCACAAATTATCTAGCACTCTCTTTAGTATCTCAAAAAAGGCACCAATATTGAGGGTTTAGTAAAATGCCAGTTGGTTTCAATTTAATCATTTAAAAGGCAGCAAATCAATCAATCAAACATTGTTTAACCAATTGAGAGCCCTGGCTTTTTTATGCATGGTAGAAAAAGCATATTTGATCCTGTCTTGTGCTAATTGTGGGTACTTGTGAATGTTGTTAATGTGGGCTAGAACAGACATTTTAAAATTGCAAGTGCATTCCAGCCAATGTTGGGCGTACATTCAAATTGCAAACACAGAAAATGCAAAAACTGATCAAACATCTCTTTGAGCATTTCTACATGTGGCTTTTATTGCACATTCATGATTGGTCACTCATGGAAGTTTGCGAGTCTTTTACACAACATTGTCAACCTCCAGGGCGCTTTTTGACCTTTATCCTGGTTTTTAAAAGATCGGGGATAATGTGGTAATAAATATTCCACATTAATGCCTGTGTGAAATTGTGCAGTTCCGCTATATCACAGTGCTATCTAGTGCTTTATGATGAAACATGAACTTGTAGACAAAGTCCTGAGGAAAAAAAGCCCGTGTCAGCCTGTGTAAGGAGTATTTATTTGGGTCCCTGTTTTTTCTTTACTAGCAACCTTTTAAGGCTTGTTTGTACTTACGTTACCTTGCTCCAGTCCTGCATCACATATGGTTACTGGTGAAATATGGCTGCTACTGATAAGCTGCTTCCATGGCGCTGGTGCTCCACAACATAGCAGTAATGTATAGAAGCTGCAAACACATGTACCATCTGACTGCATGGTTACTTTCCATCCCACACTGGTAGTGCACCACAGGCATTGACAAAGGAGCAAACCAGGGCAATCCATGTGATTGCCACTCCCATTATTGTCATGCAACATTGGGGAGCCCTGGACAAAGCAAGCAATTTTGCAGCAGCAGCCACATTGCAGAGTAATGTATGACGTGGCCTACAGCTTGTGTCCTCATGGAGAAATAGGGTAGACACTTCAGAATTGCCAAAACAGAGGAAATGTGTGCGTCTCTCTCTCTCTGTCTGTCTGTCTGTCTGTCGCTCTCTCACACATATGCACGTGCGTGCGTGCGCGCACACACAATGGCAATATTTGCATAAAATTTGCATATGCTAATATATATAAATGCAAATTTAGAAGTAATCATTATAATTGAAATAAAATACAGTAAATCTCACCATAGTGTAGAAGATTGCGACCAGGTCACCCATGCCTGCCTGTTTAATGTGCTGTCTAGATGCTAACTGTAAATGGGCAACAGACCGTTCTTTTGGTTCTTTATCGTTAAACTGGAATTGGGAAGGATAGCACTTCAAATAGAGGACTGTCCTCTGTAAAAGAGGAAACCTGCCCCCTGTGGAGAAAGCTCCAGCATGAGCCAGAAATTGAACTAACTGCCCTGCCATGATCTTCACTATCTGACAGTGCTGTGCCATGATATTCACCATCACTCCATGATCTTCACCATCTGACCTGTCGGATGGATTGGAGTAGTCTGCTGGGCAGACATGTTCTGTGTCTTGGACAGTGACTACTGGTGTCCATCTTTGCCATTGGTCCCAATATTCAAACAGGATTTGTAGTCTCTGGAGGAGATCTCTGCGCTTGAGCAGCCCTGTGAAGCTTCTGTCTCTTGTGCTCCTGAACATTGATCCGAGAATTCTAACACGGCCCTTTCCTTATTCCCGCCCCCACTCTCCAGTCTCTTTTTATGTTTGACAAATGTTGATAGATGGGCCATGGGTATGGAGGGAGGGTTTGTGTCCTGGCCAGACTTCAGAGAGAAGAAATGAGCAGGAAGGATGCAGTGTGTTGTGCACTGTGACACATTGTGCCACCCTGCAGGATTCCTGCCATGCAGCATCAGATGTGGTTAATTTTTGTCCCCATTGCTATATGGTGCCTTTATGTGCAGTGCTTTAATTTCCCCCAGTGGAATGAACAATAGTCACTTGCTCAGTCTAGAAGATAATAAAGGAATGAGTGCGCCAAGGGAGATCCAGGGTAAATTTCCAGTTTCAGGGACAGATTTTATCTCCCCCACCTCGCCCTGTTCCAACACACACACTCCGCTGCATCCCAAATTACAGCACACTGCTTTCCAGGGTCCCCAACCTTTTTGGGTCGGTGGGCACATTTGTTATTTTGAGAGAGTGTTGTGGGTTCTCTCCCAAAATGGCTGCAATGGGGGCTTGCCCATTCACAAAATAGCTGCCATGATGGGCATGGCCAGTCACAAAACACCCATTTCCCAGAAGGCAAATGAAAATAAAAGTAACTTGTCCAAGAACCTAAATACAAGGCTGAGATGGGGTCTGAAGTCCAAAACACGAAACTACTCCTTTAACCTGGAGTTTTCTGCTCCAACACCCATTTCACAAAAGTCAAATTGATCCAGCCCAGGGTCAAGTAACTTGGCCAAGAAACTGAGTACAAGGCACAGGTGGGATATGAGTCCCAAATGCCAAAATATTTCACAGAAGGCAAAGTTTATTCCTTGGAACATAAAGGGGACCATTGAAAACAGAGCCACACCCTGTCTGTATAGCCCAACCCTTTCATTTGCATAGTCCCACTTGGATCCCATTTTCAAGGCATTGTAGACAATAGACTTTGATGGAAACCAGGAAAGGGGTTTTCTTCCATAACATCTTTTCTGAAAGCGCTGTGAACTTCAGGGAGCACCCTGTCCATTTATTAGATGCTGACTTTTTAAGTAGTTCTGAGAGCTTGACAGCAGAGGGCACAATAATCAGTGGCATAGAAACAGATGAAGGTATCCCCAAAAGACAACTTCTGTACAAGGATGTACAAAAATTAAGATTTATTTATTTTATTACATTTCTACACTGCCCAATAGCCAAAGCTCTCTGGACAGTTTGAGACTCTGAACTACTATGAAGGATAGACTGGAACTCGTCACATACTTCCTTGTGACTTCTAACTGCAGAGGAAGAACTATAATGGTTGGGCAAGCTCTTTATGAATGACCCCTTGATAGGCATCCAAGGAACCAAAGGATTTCCTGGAGCATACTTCAAAAGCCATTGCCATGAGAACATTATTGGAAAAAAGGAGGTCTACAGATGATTAACTGAATATTTTATTTTGATTAGCTTGGTAAGACTTGACTCTTGATTTTTGTCCCCCAGATACTTGGCTACATTTGGGTATTTTGAAGGTGTGGGGTAGGAGTACTGGATATCTCATATAAGAGAGATTTTTTGTGGGGGAAATGAGAGAATCTTGGTCAGTGATCCCCTTAATAGTGGCTTTCTCAGTCTGTATTATGATATTCTATTTTTCATTGACTGATGGAAGCTTACAATGTATAGTTTTGTTTGCAATATATTACCTGTAGTCTTATCTACCTCCTTTGGAGACAAGCTTTTCTAAACACTGCTGTCATCTTTTGGCAGAATGCTTAGAATTTTTGAGAGTGAAATACCCTCCACTTTTAGAATATAAACTATCTTCTTGCAGATTGATGTTTGCTCTGGTTTTCACTGGTAGTGTTTGGGACTTCAACATTTTGTGGAGGTGTACAGTATCATAAAATTACATCAGGACGTTTTATGATTTTGTGTGGACAAAATGTAATGTCTGTAAAAAATATCACTTGCCTTGTAGAATGCTTTTAAATGTATAGTGAGCTCATAAGCCAGTTAAGTGGGCTTGCTAGCTAGTGCATCTTCATTGCTTTAAGAGTTTGTTGATAGAAGTGTGATGAAGTTTTCGGATTGGGTTTGCTAGATCACAGAACATAATTTATGCCCTCTTGTGGTTCCTTGTTTCAAAGAAGGTCAATAATTCTCTTCCTTAGGCACAGTGCTGCAAAATATATCTGAAATTTGGACCTGGCCATTCTATTCAAGATCTCTGGGCTGTATAAGTGCTGTGATTCTGTGGGAGCACAGAAAAAGCACAGCATATGGTTGGAGCTGCAAAATCCATTTCTGGCTGAGAATAAAACCTGAGTTAGGCATTAAGCTTGCTGTGTGATTATCTATCTCAGGAGTGTTGTTGTTGTTGTTGTTTTAAGAAAAAGCAGTGTGAGCTGTGTTGGGATGAGAGTTGTCATTAAGGGTAGGTGTGGTTGGGCATCTGCCAAGGGTCCACACCCCAGTGGGGACCCATTAATAAGGGTCCCCTGGATTTGCTCCTCTTCATCGTTGCAACCTGCTTGTTCATTACTTGTGTTTCACTCTGACAACAGTGGTGGTGGAGGAGCAGTAGATGCCACAGACTACATGCTCACTGGCTCTCAGCCTGTCAAGTAAGCAAGTGGTAGTAATGACTAGAAAGAGGAAGAGGGGCAATAGCAGCTGGTGACAATGATGGTGAGAAGGTGGACTCCCTGAGTCTTGCAAAAGTGCTCCCTGCCCCCAACCTGGTACTAGCACTGATTGGGACTGGCATGTAGGGAGGAGGGTCTGATGCCCCCCGCCCCCCATGCCAGTTTTCTTCCAAAGATTTGTCTCCTCCAAGATGCCATTTGCAGTCAGGTGCTGACATCAGTCCTGCTGGCATGGTCTATGTGAATGGGACATGGCACAGAAAGCAGATGAAGTACATTCTAGCTCTTGGACAGGAGAATTCAGGACAGGCTTCAGAGCTACTTATCAGTGAACAAACATCCACTCTAATGCTTGACCGGCAAAAAAAAGATGAATTCCCCTTCCTACACTCACTATATTTCTTCTTTTGCTTTGAGAATGGCCTTATCCAAATATCATGGATCCAGACAAGGCCTTGGGATCAAGTAAACTGGAGGTTTTCCCCGAAAGGGTTTTGTGTAGGCACAAGGTGGTAGAAGTATTGGCCTGTATTTTTTAGAATCATCCGCTCTAGTCGTTTGCCAAAGTATATCAAGCTGTGAATGTTGGAAGGACTTATCAAGAGAGGTGAACATGAGAAGAGAAGGTCAACAATCTGGTGGCAGATTTGGCTCATGGCCTTTCTTCACCAGTATATTTTCAACCTGGTGTAATTGTTTTATGACTTAGTTGTTTTATTTTATTGGGAGGCTTAGATAGCAGACTGATTTTGCCTTGGTTAATATATGAACTCGCATTTCGCTTTATATTCTAAGCAAACTGGGATCTAGCATAGCCGGATTAACCACAGGGCTAGGGAGCTCTAATCCCCAGCTCAGCATCTTGGGGTGGAGGGGGGGGGGAACCACCAGCTAGCCCAGATTCCCAGCTTTCAAATTAAAAAAGAGGAAGTTTCTATGCCTTGTAGAAACCGAGATGTTGCAAAATGGTCATGTGCATCCCAATTGTTTTGTGAGAGATGGACAATCATTTTGTCCCATTGTTTCGTGTAAACAAGCCCACAACCACCTTTCAGTGTGTTTAGTCAATGCGTGAAGTCACAGCTATGATCAACATTTGGCCATAGAGATAAGGCTAGAGCGATCACTTGCCTATAGAAGTGACTTCCTGGTTCCTTTTGAACCCATGCTTTGGGGGTCCACCCTCATGGAATACTGATTACTGCCCATAGAAAACAACTGAGAAATTGAGAATTTTAGTGTAGCTGTGACTGGGAGTAGTATATGCAGCTCTAAACAATGGGTAGCAGAAATGACAGGAGTTCATTTCTTTCTAGCTCAGGTTATATTTCACACAAAAAGGTGCCTTTTTTACTGCGAATATAACTGTTAAAACACACACATTTGCCAATGTAAATAAAGTTATACCTTTATAGAAAGTGTGTGTGTGTGTGTGTAGGTGGTACTGTGGCTGACTATGGTTTACATCAGCACTACATGGTAGTCCATGGTTGGTATATTCATATTGATTGGAGGGAGAGTAGTGTATGACATCAGTACTTTGTAGTCCAGAGTTGTTATCTAGTCTGCTAGTAGGGTTTTGGTTTTTTGAGAAATGCTGGGGGGGTGGGGGGGGGGCGGGAATCTGTGAAGTATTTAATGAAAAGAAGAATGCTTTAATGAATCTCATAGAATCATAGAATAGTAGGGTTGGAAGGGGCCTACAAGGCCATCCACTCCAACCCCCTGCTCAATGCAGGAATCCAAGTCAGAGCATTCTTGACAGATAGCTGTCCAGCCTCGTCTTGAATGCCTCCAGTGTGGGAGAGCCCACCACCTCCCTAGGTAAGTGGTTCCATTGTTGTATTGCTCTAACAGTCAGGACGTTTCTCCTGATGTTCAGCTGGAATCTGGCTTCCTGTCACTTGAGCCCATTATTCCGTGTCCTGCACACTGGGAGGATCGAGAGGAGATGCTGACCTTCTTTGTGGCAACCTTTCAAGTACTTGAAGAGCGCTATCATATCTCCCCTCAGTCTTCTCTTCTCAGGGCTAAACATGCCCAGTTCTTTCAGTTTCTCCTCATAGGGCTTTGTTTCCAGTCCCCTGATCATCTTTGTTGCCTTCCTCTGAACCCTCTCCATCCTTCTTAAAGTGTGGTGCCCAGAACTGAACACAGTACTCCAGATGAGGCCTAACCAGTGCTGAGTAGAGGGGAACTAGTACTTCCCAGGATTTGGAAGCTATACTTCTATGAATGCAGCCCAAAATAGCATTTGCCTTTTTTGCAGCCACATCACATTGTTGGCTCGTAATTCAGCTTGTGATCTACAACAATTCTAAGATCCTTCTTGCTTGTAGTATTGTTGAGCCACGTGTCCCCCATCTTGTAACTGTGCATTTGGTTTCTTTTTCCTAGGTGCAGAACGTGGCGTTTATCCCTATTAAATTTCATTCTGTTGTTTTCTGCCCAGCGCTCCAGCCTATCAAGATCACTTTGAATTTTGTTTGTCTTCCAAGGTGCAAACCATGGTGGAAAGGCAACGATTGGGTCAGAGTCACTGGGGTGACCCTGAAGCAGCCCCCAGTGAGCACAAAGCATTCCAGTAGTGGAAGCGGGGGAACAGCAAATGGGGCAGGGACCAAAATATCGGCCTATTTTAGCTTAAAGCTCTTACTGCAAGTAACTCAGGTTTTGGGGAGGTATTCTAGCTTTTAGAATGGGGACAGAACTGCACAAATGCTGAGAACTAACCAAACAGTTGGTGGGAATTGGGGGAAACCCCAGAGGGACAGATTGGGACCCCAGGGAGGCCAGATTTGGCCCACAGGACTGTGGTTCACCACCCCGTCGTAGGCACTGCTGTTTCCATAGCACCAGTAGTGGCACAGAAGCAGTGACTGGGGAAGCCGTGTGTGTGTGTTTGTGTGTGCATGCATGTAGCCCCCAAACAACTCAGCAACTTTGGATGTGGCTCTGGGGGCTAAAAATGGCGTGTACCGCTGTACTAAATAAATAAAGCTCTTGCTGGCTGAGCTGAGGCCCAGTGTTCCCGTTCACATGCTCTGTTGTATGCGCAGATGCCGTTTCTCTGTAGCCCCTCTCTCCAGGCTCTGTGGAGCCAATGGAAGCATAGTTACTAAAGACCCGCAAGAAAGGGGTGGGAAGCAGCAGCTAAGAAATGTGGTGCTGTGCCAGCAGGCCCTGGGACGATTGCTCTCATCCCCAATTCTCTATGTGGCTCCTCTACCCCAAGGACAGGGAATGTGCAGCCCTCAAGGTGCTCTTGGACTGCAACTCCCATCATCACTCACCATTGGCTATGCTGGCTAGGGCTGGTGGGAGTTAAAGTCCAGCAACATCCAGTGGGCCACAAGTTCCCCACCCCTGTTAGGCGAACCTACATGCAGGTTCAGCACACCATGCCCACCTGCCAAGGCAGCAAATAGAGTTCTGCTCTTGGCTCCGCCCCAGCACACAGGAGTGCGCCAGGCCCTGCCCCAGGTCCCACCCCGGTGGCAGAAGTTTTGAAATCCAAAGGTGCCAAGCCTGCTCTCTAGCTATATAAGAGTAAAGCAGGGCTAGTAGGTTTAGCACAAATTGAGCAGTGTTCCTGCAGTTGACGAGGCATAGCGCGGTAACTGTAATGACCGCAGCATGGCCAACCCTGTGCTTTTGTTTTCTGTGATACAATGCACAGAAAATGGCATTGATTTGGAGTCCAGTGACACATATGCAAAGTTGTGAGGGGAAACTCAAGCCGACAACATTCAAAAGCCGACAATGCAATTCATATTATTCAGACCTGTGTCAATACGTCAAGGCTGAGGTGAATGATGGTAGAATTAATCTTCAGTCTGGCTAGAAAACGTAGGGAAACTTATTTTTAAAAATCCGGCTAAGAGAAGTAATCGTTTCTGGGATTCCCTAAAATGCAACTTGGCCATATCAGCTTCATTCAGCTGATAATGGCTCTGCCACAAGGTTTTTGGGGTCAAAGCTCACATCCACTGCTGGCATTTGCGACACACAGCCCTTGGCGGGGGACTGCAGTGCTTCCCAGTGCCTAGGCAGCGAGAAGCTGGGTCCGTTGGCTGCATTGCTTGTTGAAGATCCATATTTGGGTGAGCCTTTCCACCTTCGTAAGCTTGGTTGGTATAACAATTCACTGGAATTAAAACTGTGGACAATTACATTGATGCTGTTCCTTACAGCTGACCATCTCATTGATTTCAGTAGGGAGTGGATTGCACCTTATTTCTAACATAGAGATAACAGAGTGTCCTAACTGTTTCTTTGAGTGTGTGCATGTGTATATGTGTGTTGGGAAGGGGATGTTTTCAAAGAATCTTTTGAGAGTTGTTGCAGAGTGCAAAATATTGAGTGTTTGTACTAGAGCAATGTCGATCTTTGGTATGATAGCTTCTCTGCCTTCCTCTTGGCAAACCACCACTAACCAGAAACAGCTGGCGATTTTTTCTTCTCTCTCTTAAAAAAAAGCCGTATTGTTTTTTCTTCATTTGTTTCAACTGCACTTTACATTTTAATGTTGAATTTCATATTTAATGGTTCTGATTCAGTGCAGCCTGGATGGAACAGCCAGGGTTGCCAGCGCCCTTTGAAAAAAGCAATACTCCTGCTCATCAGCTCTTTGGCAGGGAATAGGGAAGAACTGATCAGTGGGACTTTATAACTCTTTTGAAAGGGCCCTACATACATAACCCCTGCTGTTGCATTGGATAGGGGAAGCCCACACAGTGTATGCATGCAGTTGCCGATCCAACCCAGGATCCGTGTGTGGAATCCTGCTCTGTACATGCATGTAGCTGCATCGGGATGAACAGCTTAGGTTAATTTATGAGAAATAAAGGTCAGGCATAGAAATTAATATGTTGAATATTGAAGCAGTCTAGCGTGTGGTATGTTTAGAAGATGCCAAACTAGAGACGTGCTTGGATAGCTGAAGTATCTGAGCCTTTCTATGGGTCTTTGCGGAACACTGTGTGGTAACACTTCAGGACTTGTGGAAATGTCCATTAAGAAATGAATGATCACCACGATCGCAGGCACTTTCAGTGTGAGCCAATGTTGCCTTTCAAACTTAATTGTCATAATTAAATACGAAAAGCATGCTGCAGCTTTCCCAGAACAGCAGAAATATCACTTTGTAGAATTCCTGTAAGTATCCCCACCCCCACCTGAACACCCCTAATTTAACTCTCCCTTATGGGGATAGTTTGTCATTGATAAACTACCTGGGGTGATGCTCTTTTAAAAGGATGCTCAAATTATTTCACAAAAAGGTGATGGGCTATTTTGTTACTTCTGATGTTTAGTTAGTTCAGTGACAGGGGCGTGATCTGAGGCTGCATAATACAGCCACCTTACTGAAGCTCAGCAGGTTTGGATATGGTTAGTGCCTGGATGGGAGACCCCCATGTACTTCAGTTTCACAATGGAGGAAAAATGGATTATAGATGCAGTAAATAAGGGTTTTAATTGAACAGATCTGAAAGGAGGAAGTTTTTCTAGGTACAATACTGAACTATTACATCAAAATCCAATTAAAAGAAATTTTAACAGAGGACAGGAAGGGAAGCCTGCACAAACAGTGCAAGCTATGCATGTCTACTCAGAAGTAAGTCTTATTGTGTTTAATGGGACTTACACCCAGGCGTGTTTGTATAGGGCTGTCCGCATCCCTGAATTCTTATACACAGGGGGACTTACTTCTGAGTAAAAGAAATACACTATTAAGCTCCGACCCTGTGCACACTTTCTAGGGAACAAGTAATTGATTTACTTCTGAGTAGACATGATTAGGATTGTAGTGCACAAGGACGAATCCAATACTGTGTCTCATAAAAGTAATGGGGTATTTTAATTTTTTCCCCAAGGTTTGTTTTTTTTTTAGTGTAAGGAGAAAGGTGCAAAAGTTCAAAAGTTAAAATCTTCTGTGGAGCAAGTGAATTCCACAGTGAGGCACAGGTTATATCTCTGTTGACTTAAGGTTTGATGGCAGGATCCCCAAATAAGCAGAGCGTGTCTGAGCCCTTGAAGCAGGTTACACAAATAGTCATAGAATCATAGGGTTGGAAGGGGCCAGAAGACCATCGAGTCCAACCCCCCCTGCTCAGTGCAAGAAGCCTGATTCCCAGGCGGTCTCCCATCCAAGTACTAACCAGGGCTGACCCTGCTTAGCTTCTGAGATCAGACAAGATCAGGCATATCCAGCCCAGGGTCTATATAGGCCATAGCATCAAAGTACTTTATTGCAGGCAGCAAAAGCTGATCTGGTTGCCTATGTAACCAAAATCTCTTAGAAATGCCTTACCTAAGGGCTAGCTCACCCTGTGTACATCACTTGTAGTAATCAAGGAATGAGAAAACGTGCTTGATGAGTTTTGGCTGATTTTGTGGATGGACTCCATGGAAAAGCATTGCAAAATCCAATTCCTGCCAGTGGCGTTTGAACCAGGTTTGTGCCATGCGTGCGCATGTGTGAACCAGCCTGAAGGGCCAATCGAGATCTTTAGGTAGCATGAGGGACCAGGGCTGGCTCAAGGATTTTGGCAGCCCTTGAGCAAGGTCCGCTTAACCTGGAACAGGCAAGTCACGTCAGTGGAGAACTTTCTGATGCGGCTTCCTTCTGACCATCATCGGTGATCCATAGAAAACAAGGATGGGGGCAGCAGCCTTGGGTGGTGGGTTCTTTGCCAGTATGAATCGCCAAAAAAGAGGACACGGGTTTGCTTAGGATTTACATCTGCTAATGTCTGAGTGTGTGTATTGGGCGCATATATGCACACATTTAGGGATACAGTGCATCTAACTATAGTGGGGAACACAGGCTGGCCGGCCTACTTGGTCTGCCCTCCTTCTAACTGTTGACAGGCAACTTCAAGGCCCCTACTGCTTTCCCTTCTTATGGTTCTTTACCTTTAAATTAAACCAGATGTTTACAGACAGCCCTTCAAATAGAGGATGCCTTAGAAGACTGTACTCTGAGAGCCCTTCAAATAAAGGACTGTCCTTTTGTAAAAGAGCATGCATGGCTACCCTGTTTGCCGGTGTTTGCTGCAATTTAGTGTTCTTTCCCCCCCTCCCCCACCCCCTGTCCTTTTAAGTTAACCATTTCTCTGGATTGAAAATCAATAAGAGCTCAAATTTGGGAGCCTAACCTAACTTAGTTTCAAGTCAAACACTGGTTGCAATCGGCAACCGGTATTGGATTCAACCTTTGATCCTTATTATGAAAGAGCCTGGAGCCTGATTTTCCCCCCGGAGGCTGAAATCTTTTTATCTGTTCTCGGAGCAAGGACAGCACATCAGAAACAGCAGGGCAAGCTGATATTAGCACGCCAAGATGCTTCGAAACAGCTCTCCAGGCTATCGCATTAGGAGACGGGAGAACGGCCCAGTCTCTGTAGTCCTCCAGTCGGGGAGCGAGGGAGGGGAGAGGAGTAATGCCTTTCACATAGCCAGGACTCAGATGAAAATAGCAACCGCATGTACTCAGTGGTGGATCCTGTGCTTCATACTGGACTGTAGGGGCTGATGCCCAGGTCATAGAGCATTATGCCAAGGTGCTGTTGGCTGTGTAACTGGGCTGAGCTTATATTGAGATTATATAGGGATACCTGCCCATTGTAGGAACTGCTAACTCTGTGTGGGGCTGGTCCATGTAACTGCTGTAGTTTGCGCAATCGCAATAGGAGGTGTGCCCAGTCAGACCATTAGTATCTTCCCATAAGCTGGCCAGGCACACCACACCTACAGGTCATCATAGGAAAGCTGCTGTGCATATGGGCCAGGTCTGAAACTTTAGATGAGGTGGACAACTTGTGGCCCTCCAGGTGTTTTGGCCTACAACTCCCATGATCCTTCTGCATTGGTTATGTTGACTAGAGCTGATAAGAGTTGTAGACCAACATCTCTGGAGGTCACAAGTTGCCCACACCTGCTTTAGACCAAAGGTCCGATAGCTATAGCCCAGATGTAGCAGCCAGGGAATCTCAGAAACCATGAGGACTCCTTACTTTTAAAAAATAAAATAAAAGTCTGGCTTCTAGGAATTCTTTCTTACACATTTCACAAGTATTGCAAAAGAGTGGTGGTTGGGGGTAGGGGCATTTTTCCCAGTATAGTTAAGCCATTTGCCAAGAGCCTGCACTGCCTGCTCTCCAGGGGTTTTACAAGATTGCTAGTCCTAAATAGCTATTTTCTGGGGGAAAGGTCCCCCCCCCCCCCGCTGCCACCACAGCATTTTTTTCTCCTAGTCAGGGAGCAAACAGCTGTATTGTTTGCCAGAGCTTCCCTCAGGCTGTTGACTGTTCACTCAGCACAGGTGCGGTGAGAGATGAGCAGAGGATCAACTGCCAGGGCACAGTTTTAATTTTCACCCCACCTCCCCCAAGTATACAGCTGTGAAAATATGATAATGGGTAATGGGCAGACTGGACAGGGTGTGGGATTTCAGGTTACTATAGGAGGCCCAGAAGCTAGTTTTGGGAGCCACAGAATTGGCTGCTAGTTGGTGGCAACATGTTGGCTTCAGTGCCGGCTCCAGGTTTTTGAAGGCTGTTGGGCAAGACCTCTTCGGTGGGCCTCCTCCCTCATCACTGCTACCAGAGAGCCAGCGAGCAAGAAGGCCGTGGCATCTGCTGATCCTCCTCCTCACCACTCCATTTGCCTGGGCCCAACCAAGAGGCAGGTGAACAAACAGGTTGCCATGGTGAAGAGGAGGAGCACTTCCTGTTAGTGGCCCCTTGCTGGGGTGTGGGCGCTTGGCAGGGGCTCAACTGTGTCTACCCTGGACGCTGGCCCTGGTTTGCTTACTATCCTGCAAAACCAAACCGAAAAAAGAGAGAATCATTTTGTTAGCTTTGCTGGATCATGGTTTCTGAACTGAGGGCACTGCAGAGAGATGTGGTGCCTGTTCTGTGGAGTTCGTGTTCTCCAAAGACAACCATCTTGTCTTTCAGAGACAGAGCTGGTATGTTTAGCAATGGAGTATACTTGGCAACCGAAGTGTAGGCCAGCATGCCTCCATTCCTAAGGCAGGCTAATTGCTCAGTGGTAGCGCACAAGTTTTGCATGCAGTAGATCTTAGATCCAGTTTCCAGAATCTCCAGTTAAATAGTAATGCTGCCTAAAACGAATAAACAGTCTAGCTCACATGACTGGAAATGCCAAAAGGTGTGCGGTGGATTTGTCCTCTTGCAAAAAAGAGAGGAATAAAACAAGGATCCTTTATAGAGGGAATCTTGGGCTACAACGCAAGTTAAGACCAATTATTCTTTTTGCAAGCATATACAAAAGAAGTTATAAAAACAGAACGTTCAGAATTGCCAAGCTATTTGGTTAACTGCTGCTCAGTTACTCTAGGCAAAATATTGGAAACAACCCCAAACATTTTACTTAAAGGAATGGATTGTTAAAATGTTGGGCTATGCTGTAATGGCCAAACTGAGGAACTATTTAAGATTCAGAGAAAGGCGCCCAAAATTAGATTTGTTTATGAACAATTGGAAACCGTATATAAAATTTTGTCGCCTGGATCTTTTACATCCATGGTTTCAACTTCTGTTTCGGATTACTGTAAGACTGGCTATTTAGAGCTCTTGTTTGTCTGTTTGTGTTAGATTTTCATCAGCACATGCTTATTTAATAACAGGACTTGTAAGATAGAGAATATTACAGGTAAGGATAAGTTTTGGATAACATCCTTGATGCTGTATGGTTTCCTTATAAATGGATTGGGGTCCCCCCGGGTGGTGCTTTTTCCTTTCAGTGAGGAAAATATTTGTAAATATTAGTACTTATGTGATGGCATTTGTAATAGAGTATATGTATGGACTCATTTTTAAAAAGATTAGGAGCCGGCAGGGTCTTGCTAAGGCTTTGGAGAGCTGCTGGCGGTCAGAGTACATAGTCCTGGGCTCTGGCAATACCATCTTCCCGAGTCATGAATCAAAGCGCTCTGCTTCCTTGATCAAAGCTGGTATATCACTTGGCAGACTGCTACATTTTCTTACCTTACAGCTGCCACATGGGAGGTTACTTGAAAGGCTACTGAATTAAGGGCACAATCCTACGCATGTTTAGACAGAAATAAGTCCTACAACTCCCAGCATGCCCCAGCCAGCCATGCTGGGGCATGCTGGACTTATTTCTGTCTAAACTTGCATAGAATTGCACCTTAAGACTCCTTTGCAGTCTGGCACAGCTGTGTGCAAGAGGAAACAGAAAGCACTGTCAAGTAATATGAACCTGCCTATTGGTTTGTGTCTGCTGCATGATGCTAAGGTAGAGTTGTCAAACCTCTTTCAGCCCAAGGGCCAAATTCAATTTCAGAGAAGCTCTTGGGTGGGTGGGCCGAAGTGGTGGGCAGGGGTCAAAGGCAAAAGGGGTAGAGCTTGCAAAATACCCCCAATACTAGCATACTTTAGCTTAAAGCTCTTAATCCTAGTCACTAAGGAGAGGCTTTTCAACCTTTTAGAATGGGGAAAAACTGCACAAAAGCCAGGAAACCACAAAATGGCTGGGGCGGAAGGGATGGGGATGTGACCATGTGAAGAACCCCGGAGTGCCGGGTTGGGACCCCAAGTGTGCTGGATTTGTCCTGGGGTTCAACACCCCTGTGTTAAGGCATTTCTCAGTCAACTAGTTCGAGCCAATTTGGCGTTTGTCACTGCTTGAGCTGGAAGCTGTCTGCCACCAGCATTTCCCTTTTTTACTTTCATCATGGTGCAGGGCGGTCACCTTACAAGTGCACTGGCAATAGACTTTAATCTCAGAATCATTCTTCTGTAGGAATGATCTTTTCAGTGCTATGGATTTTTAGGGCCAAATTAAATGTGACCTCAAGAGATGCATGATCAGATTAGGGAGGGATGAGAAATTAGTTCTATTCACATTTCAGTGCACACTTGTCCATTTCATACTTCCTGAAACTAAACATGAGCCAGAATGCAGGTAGACATCGAAATCTATACTTTTCTGAAGTTTGCAAGAAAAAGGGTGTACATTTGAAAAAAGTGCACAAAAATTGCCTGTGTTTGGGAAGATATGCACAAAAGCACTTTATTCAATGGAAAAAAATCGCTTGCAAAAAAAAATGCATACATGTGAAAAAGGGCAACAGCAGCTTTGGGGAAAGTATGCAGGAGAAAGACTTAAACTGCCCCTCCAAATTGACCTCCCTGCAGCTGCTATTAACATTTTTAAACACTGTGAGAACCTATTCATGGATCTAATTTGACCCTCTTGTGTAACTTGAAATTAGAAGTATAGGTGCTCTTGAGAAGTAATCACATGTGGTGTGATTACAGTGTGTTGTGGCAGTTACTGAGAAGGTACTTAAAACCTTGGCTTTCTCAAGGGGAGGTTAATGACAAAAACTTGAAAGTGCCTGTCTTAAGACACATGCTGTAGTTCAAGATCTGTTATTAACTCCCCCTTTTGCCTTCAGTGGTGCTGCTACAGAGGAGATGTGTGAGGGGGGTATTGGGCCAGAGCCCTATATTTGGTAAGGATTTAGATCAGCCCTGGGGAACTTGTGGGCAATTTGTGGCCCTCCAGATGTATTGGCCTATAACTCCCATCATGCCTTGCCATTGGCTATGCTGGGTAGGGCTGATGGGAATTGTAAGGCAAAAATCTGGAGGGCCACAAATTGCCCACCCCTGATTTAGATGTTTTGGACTACAACTCCCAGCATTCCTGACCATTGGCCATGCTGATTGGGGCAGATGGGAGTTGAAGCCCAAAACACTGTGAAGGCATGGGGTTGGAGAAGGCTTTTGTAGACTTACAAACAAAAGGATCCAGATGTGGCTGCTGAAGTTATTTGCTCTTTTTAAAGAATTAACCGAGGCTGCTAATCTCATTGTTTATTTCTAGTTGATGACCAGCCACAGTGTCGCTGCTGTGTGCTGTTGCCATCTGCGGTGCTGGTGGTGTATACAGAGGGAAGATGGCATTCTGGACACAGCTGGGCCTGCTGCTATGGAAGAATTTCACCTTTCGGAGAAGGCAGACGGTAAGATCACACATCCTTTCTTTGCTTCCATGACCTAGGCAAGTGTATTATGTCTTGGTTTTGGATACAGAGCCTTTTCAGACCATCGTTTTTAGTTCAATAAATACACACTTGTCGCTCAGATGTGCAAAACTGCCACTGATCTCGGCCTTTTATAACATGAATAAGTATAGGACTTGTGCAGTCTGTGAAATTTTATTTAAAGAGGTTTGGCATGTAGGGCCTAGAGATATGTCATCAGTGAGTTGGATCTTAAGGCGCCCTTCCTTGCATGGAATGGCCTTTGATCCAATGGAGGCTACTGCTAACAAAAGGGACGAGAGGCAATTTTCGCTCATTCCACTTCCCCTCTGCAGCCCCACATACCACCTCCCGTGTTGTTCTGGATGGTCCCCTGTTTTTCTGGAGCAGTTTTGGTGGAAATGTGGATGGCTGCAGAAGGGACCCCCTGAAAATCAGCAGAGCACCCTTCCTGTGGGCAGAATGGGACCTTGGAATCCATCTTGTATTGCGTAGGCCATGGGAATGCTGCCAAAGGGGCATTCCCAGGAATCCTCTCTTTCGCTACAGTAACATCTATTTACCATGTGACAGAGTGACATTACATTGTGAACTTACCTACCTGTCCCAGAAGCGGCCAGTGATGTGGAGCAAGGAAACTCACAATATGACAGTGCTGCATCATGTGCTAAGTATATCTAGATATTACTGCAGATACTAGGAAGACTCACCACAAGGGGCTCTTTTCAGTGGCATCTCTGTGGCCTGTGTAATGTTTAATATAGATCTGAGATGTTTCCTGACACAGAATGTCTCCTGATGCAGAAACTGTGACATAAATGGATTGTTCAGTAATATACTGTACCTTGAACAGAAAACCTTGTGAACTGTCTCATCTTGGGTGTAAGAGGCTTGTAACAATTGGCAGAGCCAAGAATATGGCCTCTTATAAAACATCTGGATGTCTTTTCAAATTTGCGGATGACACAAAATTGGGTGGGATAGCTAATACCCTAGAAGACAGAAACAAAATTCAGAGTGATTTTGATAGGCTGGAGCGCTGGGCTAAAAACAATAGAATGAGATTTAATAGGGATAAATGCCAAGTTCTGCACCTAGGAAAAAGAAACTAGATGCACAGTTACAAGATGGGAATACTACAAGCAAGAAGAATCTTCGAAATGTAGATCATAAGCTGAATATCAGCCAACAGTGTGATGTGGCTGCAAAAAAGACAAATGCTAATTTGGGCTGCATGAATAGAGGTATAGCTTCCAAATCTCATGAAGTACTAGTTCCCCTCTACTGAGCACTTGTTAGGCTCATCTTGAGTACTGTGTCCAGTTCTGGGCTTTAAGGAGGATGCAGACAAACTGGAAAAGGTTCAGAGAAGGGCAATGAAGATGATCAAGGGACTGGAAATAAAGCACTGTGAGGAGAGACTGAAAGAAATGGGCATGTTTAGTCTTGAGAAGAGAAGACTGAGGGGAGATACGACAGCGCTCTTCAAGTACTTGAAAGGCTGTCACAGAGAGGAAGGCCAGGATCTCTTCTCCATCATCCCAGAGTGCAGGACACAGAATAATGGGTTCAAGTTACAGGAAGCCAGATTCTGACTGAACATCAATTAAAAACTTCCTGACTGTTAGAGCAATACAACAATGGAACCAATTACCTAGGGAGGTGGTGGGCTCTCCCACACTGGAGGCATTCAAGATGAAGCTGGACAGCCATCTGTCAGGGATGCTTTGACTTGGATTCCTGCATTGAGCAGGGGGTTGGACTTTATGGTCTTATAGATACCTTCCAACCCTGCTATTCTATGATTCTATGATATAAGTTACATAATCGCTGTGGTTCTCTAGATCTAATGCAGAGTCTGCAGTGTTATTTCTGTGCTTTTCTGTGTTGTGCTTTTCTGAGGAGCATATCAAAATTTCCAGAATCTCACACCACTGCAACATAAAACCTACAAAATGGCTACTAGAACTGCCTACAGGTCTTTTCATCATTCACCATCATTTTGTGCAGTATGGTGAAAGTAGTACCATAAGCAACAAACCTGGGATGGAGGGTGAATGGAGTCTGCCTGTTGCATTCTAGGCATTTGTTTTACCCAGGAGTAAATAATGTGAACGGTTGTGATGGAATTTCTTTTAAAGACTTTTAAGGTCTTGCTACTTTTAAGGGTACAATTTTAAAGCTTTGGCTTATTATCAGTGGACTTAAAGCCGTTTCACTTTGGCTCAATTGTGACCAATATGTTTTGGCTTTCCCCTTACCTCAAGTCCTGGGTACCGTTACAGGGACAGTTTCCTTTGGAGGGGCTTGTGCTGCATTTGTTAACAATCCTTAGCCAGAAGTGTTGTGGTACTTGGGCCTAAAGGTGAACTGGGGACATTCCATGATGCAGAGATGAGGAATGTGTGCCTCTCCAGATGTTGTTGGACTGCAGCTCCCATCATCCTTCACCATTGACTATGCTTGTTGGGGCTGATAGGAGTCGCTGTCCAACAACTCCTTCCTTGATGCAGTATGGAAAGATATATATATCTTGGGGCTAAACTATATAATATGCCTTACACATAGCATATCGCTATGCCTTGATTTTCACTTTAAGTAATTACAGGTGTGTATGTTGGGGGGCGGGGGAACATTCTTACTGGGAATGCAGTGCTCAGGGGGGAAGGCCTTATCTCTTCCTTCTCTAGTGCAGTTGGAACTAAAATTGCCTCCCACCACCTAGAATGTTTAGGGGAAAAGTTCCCCTTGCACCAATAGGAACTTATTTTAAAAGTGGATTAAAAGCAAAACGTTCTAAACAATCATTTGGAGGTTTTGGAAGAAACTGAGCATTTCCCTTGATAAAAAGATATTCTTGAAACGTGTCGAGAACTACAAAACAGTGGTGCAGCCATCTCTTTTTTTTAAATCTTAGCAGAGCAGCTTTCCCTAACCTGGTGCCCTCCACATGTTTGAACTGCACATTCCATCATTGCCAGTGGCCATGCTGGCTAGGAATGCTAGGGGTGCACAGTCCAGCACATCTGGAGGGGACCAGGTTGGGGAGAGGGAGAAAACTTGAATCCTAAATAAAACCTGGGCTGGAGTTGTTCCAGATTTCAGTGTGTTGGGACTGCTAGGAAAACATGGGGTTGAGTTCTAAGCGCTTACAGCTACTCATCTGGAACTCATTACAATGGTGGAGGAACTCTACTACGGCCAAATTTGAATGGCTGCATTGACATGAACATGGCCACATCAAGGGGTTAACTGTACCCAGTTCCCAAGACTTTTTCTACATGTTCCTTTTGATTTTCTTTTTAAATTCCAGAGTCATTCATGTGATTAGCCATGATAATAAAGACGATTGCCCCGTGCTAATTAATTCCCCTTTTACAGCATGTGCAGCTAGGCATTTGCACTGATTCAGTACCTTGGTAATGCCCTCCAGGGTGTAGTGACCCACTTAGCAGTTTCAAAGACCATGTATCCCATTGGCATCTATCAAAAAGAGAGGCTTCCTGAATTGTGTTATGATCTATGTTTTTGGCTCTTGATGAGCCAAGTCCTTCTGGTCAGCTTCTTATGTAGCATACACTGTACATATACATATACATAGCTATTCCTGGCATACTCATCATCAGACAAGAGAACTGTTTTGCAAATATATTCTCCACCCTGTAAAATGCAGTCTTTGCTCTGCTGATTTTCTGGAGGAAAATTGTAAGTGTTTGTCCCCCTGCCCTCCCCATACCAAATGGTGATATGCCACTTCTAAGTTTGGGACTCCTTCCCAAGGCTGCAGCCTCCTCCATGATACCTTTTATTAAGCCTGTTTGAGGCACAGATTGGATGCTGTTTCAGTGCCATGTTTTTCTGTTTTGAAGTGGCATTTTTCTTCTGGGAAGCAATGAGGTCATGACTGTAACCATCAATGTAGCTGAGGAGTGGAGAAACTCTTTTGTCCAGAGGGTCAGATGCCCTTGGGAGTAATGTGTGTGTGTGTGGGGGGGCACATTCCAGCGGTGGGTGTGGCCAGAACCCAAAGTGAGTGTGACTATCTCACACTCTCACATGCACATGCAAACACACCCCACCTATATGTTCACATTCACACCCTAATCTGTTTCCACCAAATCTGTTGTCTCTGTGACAAACTCACTTTTTCTAGGATGGAGACTGTTTTTCTTTTTTAACAAAAAATGGTGCTGGAACAGTGAACCCGGTAAAATAGGGGGAAGGACTTTGGGGGAAAATGTACTGTCCTCCACCTGTGAAATCTCTTTTTCTTATGGAAATTTGAACCCTGAGAAAATTTCAGTGCAGTGGCATATAAGACATAAGGAGGTAATAATCAAAGTGCAGCAAGATCCTCAACTGTTGTAATCTCAGCAGCTTTCCCCAAGGTTGGCTCATGCATGTTCATCACTTGATTGTTCACTGCTTAGTCTTCAATACTTTGCATGGTGAGAAGCATGGTGGAGGAGAGATGTGCCTCCTCCATTCTCTCTCTCTCTCTCTCTCTCTCTCTCTCTCTCTCTCTCTCCCTCCCTCCCTCTCTCTCACACACACACACACACACACACACACCCTTACATGAGAGTCAGGCACTTCCCTATGTGAATGCCATAACATGGGGAAGTCGAGTTCATGCCTGGAAAAAAAGGAGTGGGTGGAATTGTGCAATTGGGTGAGTGCATGGAGTGCCCACATCATTCACTGCATTATGTATGTGGTGGAGGGGAAGAGCAGCAGCACTCTGGAGTTAGGTGTCTCACAGTTGACTGTGTGAACTGACTCCAGTGATAATTACTGTGTTTAATGCAGGGGTGGGCAAGTTGTGGTTCTCCAGATGTTTGGCCTACAATTCCCATCACCCCTCATCACTGGCTGTGCTGGCTAGGGCTGATGGGAGTTGTAGGCCAAAACATCTGGAGGGCCACAACTTGCCCACCGCTGGTTTATGTGAGGTGATATGAAAGTTCTAACTGTGGCATTCTGACTGTGATTGGTGATTCATTTGTGCAAGTTACTGCCTGATGTTGCAGTTGTCGAGTGATGAAGATGCCTGTGTGAACTGCCTTGTGGAATAGTCCTAGGCTCTCTGTTGTGAATGACTTATCTTGACTGTGTGCCTTCAACAGCATTAGCTAGCATGAGGTTTACAAAAAATTTGGATTTCCCTGTCCACTTCTGTACACAAGTTCATAGAAAAGAGGATGCTATCTAACAGTGAGTGAATACAGTTGGCCATTTATGCCATGGCAACTTGCCACAGCGGCACACAGGATAGCTTCCAAAGTCTTCACGTGCACACCATGGTAAGTTCCCACCTCATAGAACAGTAGAATCATAGAACAGCAGGGTTGGAAGGGGCCTATAAGACCGCCGAGTCCAACACTTGACAAGCAGTTGTCTCTGTTCACCACCCAGTGCGTTAACATGTAGCCAGATAATTTTGACTGTCAGTCCTTATCATGAACCATGGTTCTGTGGGATCTTTAATGTTATACAGAATGTCAGGGATGGCAGTTTTGCAGAGCCCCAAGGTCCAACTGTGCCATTGGTGCTTGCCAGTGTTCCACCAGTGGAACATCCCTCAGCAAAGATGTTGGCATTGCGTGAGCAGGGTTGGAGCCCTCATTGAGTAGGCATGATGTAGATGAAGTATTAGCACCATCATTGTATAGTGGGGTGGGCAACTCCAGATGCTTTTACCTACAGCTCCCATCAGCCCTAGCCAGCTTCGCCAATGATGAGGGATCATGGGAGCTGTAGGCCAAAACATCTGGAGTGCCAAACTTGCCCACCCCTATTGTATAGGCAGGGGAGAGGCCTATAAGACGGTAGTAACACTGCATATGCATCATGGCCATACAAAGATCGTGATGACACTGTATGTGTGTGGCCACCACCATTAATGAGTTTTCTGATGGTTGGGGACCGGCAGGGGTGACAATGGCATCGACCTACCCCCAAATTGTCAGCAGTCCATATCCTGCCCACCCTTGCTGTTCTGTAGCACTGTTTGCACCAGCTTCTTCGATAGATGACTGTTTTCAAATAGATAAACGGACAGGAAGAGATGCTGAATGAAGATGTACACATATTTGTTCAGCCCTAGCCCCTGAAGTTGCTCTCCTCTCACAGGGTTCAGCAAGGATATACTTTGTCCTGGACGACTTCCAGCAGCACAAATGTAACTCTTGTGCTGCACACGTCAAGCTGAGCTTTGTACCCGGCTTTCGCAAGACTTGTTTCAGCTGCTGCAGTTTGGAAAACTGGCAGGAACGGGAAATGCAGCCAAGCCATTTACTGAATGAGTTCTTATGGCGAAAAGGAACAGTAACATCGAAGTACACAGTTTTAAATGAAATCCTCTGAATGGTGTATGTCAGATTCCAACAGCAAAGTTTGGTCGTAGCAGAATAACTATAGGTCCTGCAACAAAATATTGCAGTGTAGAGTGCTCCCTGATCAGGATTCCAGCCACTTTATTCCACCCCCACCCCCGGTTTTCCATTATTCCCTCCAGCAGTTAGTGGCCACTGAGCATGTTCAGTCCTCATTGAGCTATTTTGGGGGTTTCTCCCCACACTTAGTATGTGCTTTTCTATAATTCTGCAAACCTCAGGGTTTGCCCAAGCATGCTGATTCATTCCTCTTGTGCAGAGGTGGTGCCATTTTGGCTACATAAGCAGCCATACTTGCAGCCTGAACAGTGGAAATAGGAATGATAAATTTAGCACTTATATAGAATCATGCCCATATTCCTGCCTGCTCCCTGGTTCAATAGACTCAAGGCAAAACTACACCAAGGTCCTGGAGCACTGCATATGTAGTGTAGATCACATTAGAGTGGCCCTGTCTCATCCTCTGGACTTGACTTCTGGCAAACTTGATTCAAAAAAGGTTGTCTTCCACTGCTCTAGAGCAAGGATGGGGAACCTCTTTCAGCTCAAGGGCCGAATTTTGTAGAAGCTCTCGGGGGTCGCATTCCAGTGGTGGGTGGGGCTGAAGGCAAAGGGGGTGGGGCCAAAGCCAAAAGGGGTGGGGCCGAAAATGCCAGCATATTTTACCGTAAAGCTCTTGCTGCCGGTAACTAAGCCTTGGGAGAGGCATTTCAACCTTTCAGAATGAGGGAAACACTGCACAAAAGATGGAAGCCACCAAACCATTGGTGTTAAGGGGAAGGAGGAAGGGCTGTCTGAAGAACCACAGAGGGCCAGATTGGGACCACAGGAGGGCCGGATTTGCCTCTTGGAGCTGAGGTTCTACACCCGTGGTCAAGCGGGTGTGACACAGACCACCCAGCATTAGAGGCTAGATTTGGGAGAGGGGTCTATTGTGTATGATCTCATTTCAGAATCTGGAGGGTGAAATGGCCAAGGCTCCAAAATGGGGACCAAAAGGAGCCAGACCTTCCTTGAGGCCTCTAGGCACATTTGTAATGATGCATTTGGGCCTAGAGGCCTCAAGGAAGGCATGTTGGGGTCTAGAGGCCTACTAGCTTGCCATGCCTCTGCTGGTGCAGGGCAGGCCTCCCTTGGCCACTTGGATGGTTCCATGAGAGAGGTGGCAGGGAGGGTCCATAATCAGCCATGCTAAGAAATCTAGAGGCCACTGTGATTCGTAATTAAACTGGGGAAAATATTGATTAACATTGGCTGTCCACCACACATCTAAGCAATTAATCCACCTTTCCAAAACTAATTATGAATTGGACCAAGGTGGGTTCACCCCTCACTAGTTTTTGCTATCTATTTCAAGCAGACAGTATGAATTTGCTTTATGATTTAGTGCTGTAAGTGCCATTGCTGTGGGAGCAAAGTGTACTTGGCCCTGTTACATTAAAAGCATGTTATTATCTATTTCTTATAGTTATACCCCCACACACACACCTTTTCCCATGGAGATCAAGGTAGTATACATAGGGTTCCCATGGCGTTTCCCATCAAAACACTGACCAGACCAGGCTGGTTTAACTTCAGCAGCAATTCTATATCATGTGCCTTCAGTCCAAGCCATGTACTAATGTAATATTTGTGGGGGGAAGGGGTGGGAATTATTTACATTTTAGATTTAGCTGAGTTACAGTAACATCCCCAGCCCTTCGTTATATTTTTGGCCCTATGTTAAATGTCAGTTATCTGATTTTAGATATTCATGTTGATGCATTGTTCGGGCATTGAACAGCAGCTCCTGCACTGACATGCAAAACATGATATATGACAGTTGGCAGTAACTGTACCTATGAGTGTACGAAGTATTTCCTGTGGGTGAAGGCAATCAATTCAAGATCTTATACAGTCCTCAAGACCTGGAGGTTTATGGGGGAGGGGGGGGAATGTGTGAAAAGGTACTGACTGGGTTCTCACAATATGATAATCCACACTCAGTGGTTGAGTGTGGGTTGTTGTTGAACTGTGGGTTGTTTGTTGAACCATGGGTTGGCATGTTGTATGAACCCAGGACATTTTCTGCAGGGTGGCTTGCATGCAGTGTGGCTTGTTAACCACCCTGAACAACCCAACAACAAACCACGGGTTCTCAAGGTGGTGTGTACAAGAAAAATAAGCCATACTGCATGGTTATCAAGCCACCCTGCGGAAAATGTCCTGGGCTCAGACAACAAAAAAATAGTCCCATGTAATATGTTGGGTTGGGAGGCTAAAAGAAGGATATGCTGCATCATTTCCCCCCAATATGTCTAGAATGGGGATAGGCAAACAACTCCCATAATCCTTTCCCATTGACCATGCTGGCTGGGGCTTATGGGAGTTGTGGCCCAACATTTTTTGAGGGCATCAGGTTGCCTACCCTGGTCTAGAATGATTATCTGGCAGATCAGGCACTAACTTGATGTTTATGAATTCCAGTATGCCACAAAGAAAGGGTCTACACTTTGGTGGCCAGTTAAAAAGCTTTGATCAAACACTGAGATGTAGCTGGATGAGTTAGCTTCATTGTTCTTATGGTAACAGAAATATGGAATTAGGTGCACCTTTGGTCTTATCCAGCTGTGATCATCTTATGTTCAAATAAATATAGAGATTTGATCATGCTTAGGAAAGATCCACTTCTTTGATGTCAGTTTCTTGATGACACCAAGTGTGGATGCTTAATACTGTGTTGCTTTTCTTCTCTCTTCTAGTTCCAGCTGCTGATTGAAATTGCTTGGCCTTTGTTTATCTTCTTTGTACTGATCTCTGTGCGGCTGTCTTATCCGCCCTATGAACAACATGAATGTAAGTATGGAACACACGTGTTCTTGGCTTTAGATCTGGTGAAGAGAAAGTAAGAAAGAGAGAGAGAGGCCACATAAGGAGTTTGATGTGCTCTTCCTGCATCTCCTCTTTTCCCTTGCATGCAGAAGGTCCTAGATTCAATCCCTGGTATCTCCAGCCTAGAAGGATTTAAGACAGCAGGGCTGGGAAAGACACGAGGGAGCCATAGCCAGTAGGAGTAGACTTCTATTAGACAAGACAGAGCAATGGTGTGACTCAGTGGCTTCATTCAGATATCATGCTAAACTATACTTTAGTGTGATGTGTATGAGCCTGTGCAACTGTTGGGCTCATGCACTCCCCATCCTTTCTCCTCCAGCGCAGCTGTGAGGATCAGTTAGGAAGGTTTTGCTTCCTTTTTCCATTAACCACAGCTTGATATGCTGTCTGGCTTGACAAACAGTGGCTAACGTTAACTATGATTTGTTTGGAGCAAGCTAACTTCAGACAACAGGTCATGAAGGTGGCTTGTTTAAACAAACCATAGTTAACATTAATCACAGTTTAGGGTTCGGATGTAATGCTAAACTGTGGCTAATGGAAAATGGAAGCGAAAGTCTCCAGATTCTTCCTTGTGTCCATGACAGAGAAGGAGAGGAGGTGAACCCAAGGCTCACACAGACTTGTTCTCATCATGCTAAACTATGGTTTAGAATGACATCTAAATATGGCTGATATAAGACAACTTCATCTGTTCACTTACCATCTTTTGGCCTTCAAGTTCTTGCTGGACCATCTATACAGTGTAAATCTGGAGAGGGAAGGGGGAGCAATGTTGTGGAAGGAGTGAGTATTGTGTATATTTGTGTACATGTTGGGTGGGGAAGGGTGTTCAAAAATCTAAAAAAAAGTGTGAGTAATCAGATATGAATTATATTCCCCCTTTTCTCCATGGAAGCCCTTTTTTCATTACCCAGACTGCATCTAAAAAGGCACTTGTGATGAAGTCCCCAAATTTTTAATTCCCTACTTAGTTATCAAACTCTTATTTTTAATCAAAGCTTAATCCTAGGTTGGCTATATGTCGATATGATGCTGGAAGAATCAAGATTAAACATATTTCAGATTAATTTAAAATGTCAGAATGGGATTGCTTACACTATTCTGTTCGTTTTTGTTTGTACTTTTGTTGTTGTAAATACTTAATTATAAATGGGAAATCGGAAATAAGAGTTGAATTTAAAAGTTTTTAACTTATCACATTGCATGTGTATTCCATGGCCTTCCTCCAAGTTGTTCAGGGAAGTGTACATGAGGATACCAGTGACCCTGTGAGGAAGGTTAGGGTGAGAGAGGATTTACACAGATTTAAAAAGCTGTGCATTATGGCAGTCAAGTCTGGAAGTTCAAAGCCAAGCTTGATAATGTCCAGATGAAGCCTGCTCAAACTGGAAGCCACCAAGGTGAATATAGCCCCCAACCCTATATTGTGGCCTGCCAAGCGGTTAACAACCCCAGCGGGTTTTTTTTTAACTCTCTTAATGAGCCAGCAAAACACAGAAGTTCTATCAACCCTCTGGCTGTTCACTGTCCAGGCATGGTGGACTCTGCACCATTTGATTTTAAAGATCGCAGATTGTTCAAACCTAGCCCATAGTTTGCTAGGATGAAGAAGAGTTACCAGGAATCAGTTGATGTTGGTGGAGAAACCTGCAGGGTTGCTCAGTGGCTTAAAATCCAATGCCTTTCTAGTGTCTAGTCTGAATCTGCTATTTCTTGCCTCCATTTTATTAATGTGCTCACTTTCAGAGCTCCTCCGCAAAATAATACAATTATGTCTAATGACTTCTCATTCTTTTGTTTTTAGAAAGCTGCTTATTTCATTGGAAGCATTTTAACCCCACCCTTCAGCTGGAAAGGCTCCCAGAGTGGCATACACATAAATAAAAACAAGACAGTCCCTATCTTACAGACTTTACAGGAAAAATGTAAAGCTCTTTATACACCCTAAAGGGCTATGTACATAACAAAACGTGGTGGTGGTAGTACCAGTACTAGTAGTACTCTATTTCAGGAAAAGTAATCAGATCCATTTCATTTTATGTGTCTAGCACAGTTCAGTTTCATCATTGTAGCAGGTTGTGAATACACATGGATGTAACTTCCTCTCCCTGTACCAAGAGGAGATTTGCGGAGAGAAAACGTGGATGCCGGGCACAGTGACCTCTTTAACAGCTCCACCTAGCTTGAAGAGACAGAATGGTGTTATGTGCTGTACTCATGTTGTTTGGTGTGTTTTGACATGAGCTGAAGGCAGCTTACCCTGCAATACTGCAACAGCAGACAAGAAGTAGTCGTGCAACAGTTAAACTACTGGGGACTTTAAACATTTAGTTGTCCCAATTAAAGATAAGTTTTTAAGGTTAGCAGCAATTTAAGCTCTAGTCTAAACAAGTTACAGCACAGTCCTCTGCATGTCTCACAGCATTCAGTGGGACTTACTCCCAGTACAGGAATGCTAATATGTTAATTTCTGTATAAAAAAGGAATCTAGCTCAGGCTTAATTGGGAAATCGGGATTGTGTATGCTGTTCTAGAATTGGAATATTCCCACCATTTGTTAGCTGATGGCAGTGTCTTATTGGACACTTGTTTCGCATTAAAGTAATAGTTTATAGGAGAGCTGAAAGAGGCTTGAGAAATAGCTCACTTCCCAAGATATACAATCATATTCCATTTGTCCATTATAATCTCTGCTCAAACAGGTTCTGCAGGTTTCTGAAACAATTATCCTTTGCTATATTTCCCAAGAATTGTTTGCAAATCCTCACTGGCTTAGGATAGCCAGATGCAAAAGAGGACAGGGCTTCTGCACTTTCAATAGTTGTGTAGAAGAGGGAATTCTGTACAGCTGTTGAAGGTGCAGGAGCCCTGCCCTCCTTTGCATCTGGCCACCCTATCACTGCTTGTACACTCTCTGCACTCATTAGAAATACCTGCCATAGAGAATCACTTCCTGTAGTCATCCTCTCTATGACGGATAGAGGCTTTTGGGGAGTGAGTTGGTGTGGGAGCAATGGTCTTTCAAAAGGAGAGGAAATGCTCTGACGGCCTAACATAATGCCCTAAATATTTGTCCTTGTGTTTTAGGTCACTTTCCCAACAAGGCTTTGCCTTCTGCTGGAACGTTGCCCTGGGTCCAGGGGATCATCTGTAATGCCAACAATCCTTGCTTCCGCTACCCAACACCTGGGGAGTCACCAGGCATTGTTGGAAATTTTAACAAATCTATGTGAGTACCAGCCAACTCTTTATTCATCTCTGGCCCACAGAAGAGTTCTGGGCTAAGCATGAAAAAGAGAATTAGGGACAAAACAGCCATGCCCTAGGCTGCATTATTAAGGGGACTGGCTGTTCTTTTCTGCACCCATGGGAAGACTTTGTATAGACATGTGGAGGCTGGGGCTGGCAGGGCCTCTAACAAGAACAAGGGTTTTAAAGAGGGTGGAGTAGTCATGCGGGGTGGGGGGGGGCGGCATCGGGCCAGAACATGCAGGGCAATGAATTAGGAAAAGTTAAATACAGGCCAAACTCTGCAGGCAGAAAGAAGCACATAACGTCTGTTAGCTGCCTCTTCCAACCCACCCTGCTCATCTTATGCATACTGCAGAAAGCCCAAGGGACCTCTAGGGCAGCCTTCCCCACCCTAGTGCCCTTCAGATGTTTGGGATGACAACTCCCAGGATTCCTGGCCGTAAGCTGTGCTGAGTGGGGTTGATGGGAATTGAAGTCCAAAACATCTGGAGGGGACTCGGTTGAGGAAGGCTGCTCTAGGACCATACTGTTCTAACTAAAGCTGTTCAGGGTTTTCTTTAGATCACCGGTCATCTGTGTTTTTACTGCCTGACAGTTTCACATGCATCTCAGTGGCGAAGCAGTGAAGAAACCACAATGTCCTCAAACCTGTCCTTTGGCACATTGTTCTTCTCTGGGAAATCTGACTTAGATAATACTTGCAGTCTGGGGTTGCTCCCAGATGGACGGGTCCTAGCACTACCAATGAGAGGGCATTGTGCAGCTATTCTGTCTCTCTTACCCGATTATCTGTGATAATAGAAAAGATGGAGGAAGTGGTGGGCAAACATGGGAGAGCTACAAATTGAAGATGATGATGTCTGGACCACCTGTAAAACATTCCGTGAATGAAGCAGGGCAGTGGCCCAACAAAAACCTCATCTGGAATAACTCTGGGTTATCCAAGTGTTCTTGACTAGCGTGAATGAAGATGGAGTTACAGCAGTCCCCTCCTTTCTTTCTCCTGTTGGGAGCAGAGAACTGGGCTCTGCCCATTCATTCCTATTGCATCTGAAGAGGCAGTGACCAGGCATACTTTGCTCCAAGGCCATGATCGGCACCTCTAATTGCTTGTGCTAAAGTTTAAACATTGTTTGTTAAAACATGCTCCTAGTGGTTCCGTGTGGACCTATGGCCCGATTGGAGTCCACCCGGAGAAGAATCTTCGGTGTGGTGGCCTCTTCTCCATGGAACTCCCTGCCTCTGGAGGTCAGCCGCCAACATTGTGTTGTTTTTGGCATCTCCAGGAAACGGCCATTTTCCAGGAAGCCTTCCTTGATTGACCAGCCAGTTTTTATTGGTACTGTGTTTTTCCATAATAATTTTAAAATGGCATTTTCTTCTTTTTTTCAATTTTATCATTTCATCTTTTATAGTTCACCGCTCCGAAATCTGTTTAGATATGGAGCGGTATATAAATATTGTAAATAAATATATAATTTGTTATCTGGAGCCTTAGAGGAAATGGGGAATGTGTGCCACAACTGGAGTTCCTGATGAAAAGGAATAAGGCATTCCTGTGAGCAGCTCGTAAAAATAGAATCAAGTCTGCAGGAGCCACCTGATTTGGTCTAGCACAGGCCAGTCCCTCCAAGACATTTTGCTGGCTGAGGCAAAAAATCCAAATGGCACCTCCACCCACTTGTTAACAGCAGGCACAATCCTTCCTCCAGAAGCCGTATTGGAATTGTTATTTGTTAAACTTATGAGTTGCCCTATAGCAGCCTTCCCCAACCTGGCGCCCTCCGTATGTGTTGGACTACAACTCCCAGCATCCCTCGGCCAGCTGGGGGATCCTGGGAGTTGTAGTCCAGCACATATGGAGGGCGCCAGGTTGGGGAAAGCTGTCCTGCAGGCTGGGCTCTTGAGGTGACCTACCCAGTAACAACAAAACAGTAAGATCTATAAAATCAAGAACAAAATTAACAAGCACAACAAAATGCAACCACAAAAATGCTTTTTTCTTCTTCAGAACAGAGACTTGAATAGTAACAAGGCAGTAAATGCCATATAAAATGATCATAGAGGTAAAAGAGCTCAAAACGCAATGTTGGATCATCAAATGCAAAATATGAACAGGAGCTCTCCATAACCCAGTAGTGCTCCTCCTCAGCAGGAATCTTACATTTTGTTTAGAAAGAAGAGAATTTGGGGTGACACAACCCGTCGTGCTAATACCATTTTTTCCTGTTTCCTCCCTCCCCCCCCTTCTTTCCTACTATCTCCCTAACTTCCTCAGCGTTTACCGGTTGTTCTCTGATGCCAAACGCTTGCTCTTGTATAGCCAGAAAGACACCAGTGTTGAGGATGCACAGAAAGTTATGGCGAAACTACAGAAAGTCGGGAAGTCTCTTTCAGGTAAATAAGCAAAGGGTGTGCCGTGAATTTTGTGGAGGGTTTTGGAGTTGTGTCAATAATCCAGTAGCTGGCAAAAGCTTTAGAATAGAGTCAGCGATGCTTAAACTTGAGATGGCCAACTGGCAGGCTATATGACAAATCTGTTTCCTGGTATGATGTGTTCCCAAATTTTAAGCAAGGTGCAGTAAACTTTGTCCTCAGTTTCTCTTGTATGGGGAAAAAGTGTGTGTGGGTGTGTGCGTGTGCCTGGGCTGTGCCAGCCCCCCCCCCCCAAGCATTTAGCTTCTCACTTGCCTCCCTGCCTCCCTTTTTTTTGCTGGACTCCTGTGGTTATTTGAAGGAAAGGCAGTTTTCACATTCAAATTATAAATGAATCACTTTTATAAGTGATAAAAAACTTTATCACTTATAAAATTAAAGTAAGGCTGAAATCGTATACAGGCTTACTTGAAAGTTCACCCCATCAAAATCAATAAGACTTAGTTCAGAGAAACTATGCTTAATGCTTCTACGCTAATGTGAAATATACTGCTATTGCTCTTTCAGAAAGCTGCCCCGCTCACTCTGTCCCTTCTCTGGGTTAGGCCTCAGCACAGGCCTGATTAAGCTTGTGGGCTGGAGGTTGCCCACTAGCCACCTGTGAAGGGGTCAGACGTGTGACAAAATAAACTTTTGCCTCTTGGAACACTGTCTTGACAATAGTGTGCCCCCCCCCCCCCCGGGAACTGAGAAACTGGCTTAATTCAAGTAACAGGACCAAACTTGACATGAGGGGAGCAGCCATATTTTTAAATTCATGTGTCTGCCCTGTTTACATACAAGGTGTGTAAGTGTGTGTGTGTGTGTGTGTTGTTGTATTTTAACATGAATAGAGTTGGGTGGATAAGGGGAACTTTACTTCACTGTGTGCTTTCTCACCTCAGGCACTTTTTCCTCCCACACTCATTCCTTTTCTAGTATAAGAGCTGAGCTGGGAGAAAAAGAGGCAATAACAGGGTACAGGGAAGTAAGGTGGGAGAGGTAGGAGGTCTCCCATCTTGCCCCTTCCATACGAATTATATTCCAACCCCTGTTTTCTGTGCAAAGACACCTGAACAATAAATATGGCTGCCCTAATTAAATCTAGGTTTTTTCCTTTAGCTGCCTGGATGCTGTCCCCCCCAAGTCTTTCTTCTCCGGTGTAAGAATTTGGTACTGTTTCTTTCAGCTTTTATCCAGCTTTTAAAGGGAGCGCAATTTCTTTGTAATGCAAAATCACAATCCTTAGAGAGCAGAAAGGAAATTCATCTGAGAAGCTGCCATTACCTTAGTGTGTTGCATACATTTTTTTAATATCTTACTTGGCCCAGTTGATAAAGGTTTCATAAGGATAGTGGTGAAGTATATCACATCTGTCCTATCTCTTTGTCAAAGCCAGCTTTAAGCTGCAATCCTGTTCCTGAAAGTTTTCCACAGATAGGCAGAGCTGGGCAAGATGCTAAATCATAATAAAGAATACATAATGGTTACATGTAGTTTTTCATAGCTTATCTCAGTATTGTTTACAACAGCCCTGTATGGCAGGCCACTGTTCTTATCTCTGTGTTGAAGATTTGGGGGTGGGAAAGGGGCCAAGGCTGAGAAAACCATGGCTTGCCTAAACCCACATTGTGAGCCTGTCGCTGAGGTAAGCTATGAACTCTGACTTTTCGGTGCACACTCTTAACAACTGCCCTGCAGATGAAGAAAAGGATAACAACGGTCGCTCTCATACTGAGCCCCAAGCGAAATTTCATAAGTTAATGTTATAAAATGCAAGCTAGCAAATTGAGTGGGAAAACAAAGCCTGAGGAGAGGGCATGTTTTTTTAATAAACTAACTTGAGAAAAACACAAGAAAAATCCAACATGTGTACATTTTTTAAAAATCCAACATTGTTCACTGTAATTTGGAATGTCTATGACAGACTCTATATTATTGGTTCAGCCTGTGGTGAACAAAAGTGTGCTTGTCCTTTATGTTGTACTCTCTTACACAGTCTCCAGGGAAATTAGTCAGAAGCTGTTGTAGCAATGACCTGTCGTTTCAGGGCTCCATCTCTAACAAACTGAAAAAAACATAAACACTATAATGAAAAGTATCTTTCAGGAAGAGATGACCATTACTAAAGAGCAGGGAGGAAGGAGGCCTTAAAAGCTTGCCCACTGTTTCACATTTCCCTGAGCATCTTAGGGCATCACTTTTACAGAGTGAGTTTCCTTGTGATGAAAGAGTACTTATGATGTTTTTGTAATACGTATTTATTTATGAATATATGACTTGAGCTCAGAAACAGGGTATTCATTCCCCCCCCCCCCGCAACAGGCAGTACTAAATGAATCAGTGTTGGCCCCCAAAAACAACAGCACAGGGAAGGCTGTCAAACACAGGCATCTTTCTCTAGCTAGTTGTGAACTAGTGCTGGGCTGAAATCCTCCCCCAAGTTCTCCTAAAATATCCCCTCCCTTGCAACAACAGCAGTGGTGTTGTGGTACATTTTGAAGTGCAGGCACTCGTTATGACAGCCCCCAAAGACACACCCCCAAGGAGAGTCCAAAACTGCAAGGCAGGTGTGTTGATCCATATCAACAAAGCAGTTCTAGCAGTTTTCATCTCCACCGGGAGCAGATCTCTTGTAAAGCTTAATTGGCCATTCAAGAGCACTCCCCGCCCAATAACTTGTAACAGGGAACAATATATTGTTACTGGGAAAATTCATTTCCCCCCAGCAATTGTGAGGATTGCTGTTAAGCATTGAGGAAACAGGAAGTCTGGGGGGGCCATGCTGGCAGGTGACATCAGCGTCCCTGTTAATAAAAAAGTGCCAGCGTTGCGTCCCTCTGAGCTCTGGCAGCATTACACCACTCGATAATGGGGTGAAATACTCTGCTTCTTTCCTTGGAGAGCAAGGGGAAACTAATTTTTTTGAGGGGGTTCTGCTTGGTTTAACCATACAAGGTACCTGAATATGTTTTCTTGCTTTTTTAACTGGGGAAAAAGCACCACTCGCAATGGTGTGAAGCTGTCTCTGCCACTACCTTTGGGCTACACTTCCTGGGCTGTCTTGGGAGTGACATGATACTGTGCATGGTGTGGGGCCCTAGTTTAACTTTAAAAGCAAAAAAAACCACTAAACCACTTTGTAAGGATGGGGGGGGGGGTTCTTTGGTTTGCCCCCAAAGAACAACTAATGGTTGAAAAAGCATTGGCTGATATTTTCAGCACAACTTGAACTGAAAACCCACTTACTTCAGCTCCCACGCTGGCAGGTTGGGTGTAGAGCAGTTTCCAAGGGCTTACGGCCATTAAGGAATCTCCGGCAGCTATCAAGCTATACAAGAGTCTGTTGGAGAAGACTTTTTCTCAGGGCCAGGCCAAATCATTTTGCTGCCTGAGACAAAGCAGCAAATGGCACCCCGCTTGCAAGTCAAGGTGTATAGTGCACTTGGCTGGTCAAGTTATTATGGCACCTGAAGTGGAAATTCCCAGAAGCATCTGTTCTTGTGCCCTATTTAAGTTGGAATGCTTTATTTTAGCCAACCAAGGTTGACACAAAAGAGAAGGAAAGTGACAAGGAGGACACAATTGGCAGGGGAGAAGTAGTGGTAGGGGATGTCTAACCCGGGATGCACAAGAATTTTGTTTCTGTTCACAAATCATGCAAACATGCACCGTTCACAATCCCGAATGCGAGCTGGAGTGCTTTTTTCTGAGAAATGTTCACAAATGTCCAAATTTGCAATTGTGTTTAAAAAAGGTGTACTTAAAAATGTGTTTTAAAAATGCACACTTTGAAATGCACTTAAAAAGAACTTGAAAACTGTGCACAGAAATGCACACTTTCTCTGTTCAAAATGCACGCTCTCCCATTCGGATGAGCTAAAAAACAGGTTGAAAACAAAAATGGGAGCGAGGTGAAATGAGCTTTCAAGTGATTTCTGGAGAATTTAGACGACCTCGAAAATCACTGGTTCTCCCATCTCTATGTTTAACCTTTCTCCTACCCGTAATCTATGCCCTCCTAGTGCTACTTGCCAGCTGTTCAGCAGCGACCCAGTTTCCCAGAACCAAGATTGCTGCCAAATGTCTTGTTCGGCCCTAAGGCTCTATGGATTGCAGCTTTTGAGCTCATGCTAAGATAAAATTTCTAGGATGGGACATAGCAAGTTATACCAGGGCAGTGTCACAACTTGGTGGCAGCAGTAGCACATCCTGTCCACTCCACCCCCAGAGAAATATTGCTCTTCTTGATTCCCTCAGGATTTGTCAGATGTTTTGCCAAACCGGCAATCTCCACATCTGTCTTGAATTTTTGCTTCAGGTCTTGCAGTTCAAGGTTGTGCAGAACATGTCCCGTGAGAAACATCTCTGTGTTCTTGTCAAAACTGTTTTTACTTCTCTTTAAATTCCTCCAGTTTTTCATCCATGGAGGAACCTCCCAATTGGCCTAACACTGGTTTTGAAAACTGACTTGGCTAGAAATGTTGACTGCCAATGTGCAGGGCCTGGGGAATTTGTGTACTTTGCTGATCTTTTCTTACCGAAAGAAGTTAAAAGACCTTTGCCTCTTGAGCCTAGGAAAAAGGAAGTTGAAAGGAGATAGGGCTGTGTTCTGCAAATAGACTTGGACAACAATCCTCACATGTATATGTGCTTAAGTCACCTGGAGTTCAGTGTGGATATATGGGGGGTGGGGCACGATTCCACCATTGCAGAGTAAAGTTGGAGAGGGGAGGAGAAAAATATTTTTGATTTGGATTAAAATGTAGCCATAAGAACACAAGTATATATTTTGGCAATTATTATAACCTCAAAACTGGGAGATGATTTCTTATTACTGGAGTAGTGAGATAAATGTTTTGCAAGAGCCATGGAGAATAAGAGTCTCCTGTGTATGTCGCAGCAACCCCGGCAATATGCTTAATTGGGAGTAATGAGAAAGCCTTTTCAGTGGCTGTGCCTCAGCTCTGGAAGTCCCTTGTGAGGGAGGCCCGTCTCACTTGCTCATTACTGACATTGCAGAAGCTGGTGGAAGTCCTTCCTTTTTAGGAAGGCATTTAATTATACTTTTTAACATGCTGTTTTAATCTGTGTCTTTCTTTCTAACATCTAAAATATTTTGACTGGTAGAAGGTTCTACCTTCTACTGCTGATCTTGTGTCTTAATGAGTAGTGCAGCCTTTCCCAACCTGGTGCCCTGCAGATGTTTTGAACTTCAACTCTCATCAGCCCCAGCCAACAGGGCCAGTAGTCAGGAATGTTGGGAGTCCAAACCATCTGGAGAGCACCAGGTTGGGGAAGGCTGGGGTAGTGGTTAGTGCTTTAAATTGCTTTTATGATTTTTGTTGTTACCTGCCTTGAGCTCCAAGGAGGAAAGCTGGAGTATCCATGCTTATGAATGAATGAATGAAAACCAGAGCAGTATTCCAGTGGAACACGATAGATTGTTTAAGGAATATTGTGTTGTTGATTTCTAAATTGGATATTATTTACCTGAAGAGGAAAGAACCACCACCATCGAAGATAGCTAGGAGGGGCATCCACACACTGTAAAATAAAAGGGCCCATTGAATGGGGTGTTCTGTTTCCGAGATAATGTAATTTCCCCAAGTAATTGCCTTTCAGTTATTTATTTCTGATGTATGAACAGCATGTTTGAACAGGATCCTTTGTGTAGTGGTCTTGGATTGGGGGCAGAGATGCCTGTGTGACTTCTTTGACTAGGTCACCTGACTCACTCAAAATGGCCCCAGTCTGAACTTGAAGCTCTATGGGTCATTCTTGTTTTCTGAGACCAACATGCTGATATGCTGAGGCTTAGGAGAGCAACCATTAAAGCAGAGCTTTGCAGGAAAAAACAAACAAATCCCATCAATTTAATTGCCAGCAGAACGTGACATTCCAAGCAATACAAAAAAAATGTTTCAGCACCAACATTGAACATTGTGTTCCATGTGCCAGATTCATTTTGCTGCTAAGGCATGACTTTGGAGCTTTATTTTTGTTTGATTAATACCCTGAGAGCAGTGCTTGCCCCCTTTAGTCTAGCCTTCCCTTGCAAGGCCTAGAAGTCAAGTGCTTGTTGTTTGTGAGTGTATATCATCTTGTGTCTCCCTTTCACTGACTCAGTTTCTGGCACAGAGCCAGACATAAATCTAGGGTGGCAGGAGGGGGGATGCAGTGTGATGCTGTTAACTGCCCGTCTTTGAAAGGTATGGCTTAGTCAAGATGGTGACAGTATGACATAAACCAAAACTCCTCTAGCCAGCAGTGGCACAAGATATCCCATGGCCTAAGGCAGGAGGATGGGCTTTCTCCTCCTTCAATGCCTTGCTCTGGTGGGTCCTTCATCAGAGTGAGGCACTGTAGGCAAAGTGGCCATGAATACTGCCTGTGCTGCTGTGGCACAGGTGATCTCCAGAGTCAGTTCGGCCACAAAGTCTTGCTCAGTTAGGCATTCAGGCCTGGCAGGCTCTTTAGAGTACCCACCTTCCCAGTGTCTTGTGCTGAGGGGTCCTTCCTTGGAGTGAGGCATTGGGCCCAGCTGGTGCTGGCGGGCGGCCCTCCTGGTGTGTGTGTGTGTGTGTGTGTGTGTGTGAGAGAGAGAGAGAGAGAGAGATCACCCCTCCTGATCGATCCACTGCCTGAGGTGAGGATCTCGCCCTCTCTCATGGATGGGATGGCTGGTCCTGCCTCCTGTTGGTCTCACATCAGAACATGGAGTCTGCAAGCCATCAGGATGTTGACTTATGACCCCTTCACCCATTTGACAGGGTTTTTCTCTTAAGTGCCAAAAGACCCAGACATGTTTTCAGCTTCCTCAGATTTTGCAGCACACCCTTCCAACTGGCATTTCTTGTATCTGCACTGAGCCCTCCAATACACTTCCCTTAACTTGGGGTCAGTTCACAGAAACCTTTCAGCTAATAGTGGCTGCTGGGCTGGCAGTCAGCCCATGCTGCCGTTTAGCCATGGTGCCAGAGCCTGAGTCGGTCAAATACATGCTGACATCACAGGCCACAGTGGGCACAGCTTGGCTTTTGACACTTGTGTCAGAGGGTTGCAGGGCTTGAAATGGGGGACCTTGGGGCTTGAGGTTGGGTCCTAGCCTGTTGAGTTAATGCGTGAACTACATGTGCTCAGGTTGCAGAGTCCTCTTCAGGCTGAGAAGCGAATATGTGCAACGTAGGCCCGTGTGATTAGCTGGCAGTATGAAGCCTCTGGATTGGCCAGATCAGTTGCAGAGGCTTCTTATGGGCTGCTGGGAACCTGGCCTTCTGCCATTGCCTAGTCAATGGAGCAGAACCTTCTGCCCAGTGCTTTTCAGTCTCCAGCTCAAGCCCGGGCCCCAGCTCTCACCCACAGCTTCAATTCCAGCCATCGATCACACCGAACACACTCCAGATCTGAATTCAGGTTTGGCTGGCTATGGCCTCTGCTTAGCTTGCAGCCAGTCTTCCAAATAGCCCTTCAGTTGTATATGATCAGTTTGCTGGAAACAGGTTTTGAAATCAGTGGTTTTAGATCCTGTTATTGTCAGCAGATTTCCCTGTCAAAATATAAATGATGCCTCCACTGAGCTCCATCCTTAAACCTGCCCAAGCTGATGATGTGTATCGCCAAATCCCTGTACACATATCCAACTTTGCTAGGAAGGAAAAAGGAGGGAGGTGGGATGTGCCCATGGTTGTCACAGAGAGAGAGAGAGCAATTTGCATTGCTGCTTCTGAGAAGAGAAAAAATGGAGAGAGAAATGCTGAGAAAAATGGAGAGAGAAAAAAAGAAATGTAAATTGTTGCCATCTTTCTCAACATTGGTGTTGTGGTAGGGAAACAAGTAGAGACTTCCATTCTGATCTATCCACTGTGAACAGATTTGAACAGTTTCCAGATTCATCTGAAGTGAAGCAGAGGTCCTCTGAATCACACTGAAATGAATCTGGGTCCTCCTGAAGCTTTGCAATAAATTTGGAGTGACACAGAGACACAGTGTATCTCCAAAACTCAAAACATTTCCCCCCAAGCTCTCTATTTAAGGAAAACACCAGGTTGGGAAGAAGGGCAGGGAGAGGGTTAGGGTGGTGTAGTTTTGTGACTGACATTTCTATCTTCCAACCAGGGAATAACATTACCAAGGCTATCCTTTTTTCTTCCAATCACAGCGCTTTTGGGAGGGATGTAGAAGCATTTTATCAGAGAAGGCTTCTGTGTTTTCACTGCATTGTGTGATCATGTATCAGTAGCAGCAGTAGTCATGTTTTCCAGGAATGGCTTTACTTGAGAGCCAGCACTAACTGGGAGATGCCTCCACTCACTGCTGCCTGTTCAGTGGGTAGCTGTTGGCACCAGCTTCCCAACCAGTTGTAGCCCAACACATCTGGAGGGCAGCAGACTGGGGAAGGCTGGTGGATGCGTATTTGTTACACACAAAAGCGGGGATAACTCCTTCAATCTGCTCTTTCCAGCTAATTGTCTCCAGCTAACAGCTATACCTCTCCCAACCAAAGAACCTAAACTGCATCTGTCCTGACTGACCTTGTAGGTCTGTTCAGGCCTCAGCTATCAGAACTTGCACATTACTGACTCATCTCCTTTTTATTTTTATGGAGAACAAGTACTGGAAAATGCATTTCGCACCAACCATGTACTTTTATCTTCAGCTGTTAAACTTTATCACACTGAGAACACACGCTGTGAAACTTCGAGCATTAGGGGCCCTGTGCCTGATGGCTTCGCTTCCAAGAGCCAGAAGCTAAGAACATAACCAACAGACATGCGTAAATAGCATGAAAAAGGGACTTTATAAGGTGATGTTCAGCATGCATAACCGCCTCTTATTTTAGTGGCACTGCCATAGGTAGCACTGCTGATTTTTAAAATAACATTTGCACAAAGGTAAACACTGATTGCAAGATGTAACTGCACCAAATGCTTTCATTTACTGCCATATAGACTGTATGTCCCTAGTGTACATTTTACTTGCTTGTTTTACAGGCTTGCCAGTTTTAAGGGGAAGTCTTTAGATTGAACCTTATCATGAGTTGACAGATTTACCATCTCTGGGGTTACTTTGCAGGTTTGGCAGGCTTTTGAAGTTTTTCAAATTGAGGTATTATCACCTACCTTCAAAACAATGGAGATAGACATGTTTAAATTCAAGCCACTTTTTCTCCCCAGTTCTATTTTGGGGTGTTTTGCAGTGATAATGGTTCTCTATTTTAAACTTTCTAGATCTCATCTTCTGAGTTCTTATATTATACCAGTTGTTCCAAGGTATTCAGTGCATGTTCAAGAATAGAATGTGAGATAAAACTGATTGCTAATGAATGTTGTTCTTTGGGAGACCAATATGAATTATTGGTGGACAATCAACCGTGGTCCAAGTTATTCTGTTATTTAAGAAGTCAGTGTTCCCCAGTATGGCCAATGGTCATACTGGCTGGGGAATGATCGTCCAAAACATCTGGAGGATACCAGGTTGGGGAAGGATGTTATAAATACTATTAGGAGGGTTCATAGCTCAGTGGTTTAACCCCCAGATCAATTCCTGGCATGTCCAGATAGGGCTGAAAAAGGCTCCTGTCTGAAAATCCTGGAGAGCTGCTACCAGCCAATGTAGACAATGACTTAGTTTGCACAACATGGCGGGCTCATTGAGCATGTGCAGGGGACATTTTGAATATGCAACCCCCTCCTTGGGGGTTGTGTCATGTGAACCTGGACACCGAGGGTTATTTGAGGGTTTAACAACCCTCAGTTCATTGTAGGGTTATGTGAGGGTTGGAATGGTTGCCACCCCTTCCCTCCTCAGGGTTTCATATTCAAAATGTTGCCCACATGTATCACGGCTCATCTTGGTTTAAACAACCCACAGTGAGCCACAGCGTGTTGTGTGAACTGGCCCAATACTGAGTTAGATGGACCAAGTGACTTGTATGACTTGATACAAGGCAGCTTCCTTTGTTCCCAATGAATAGCCCTTTCCTAAGCCTTTCTAGCCAGTTAGAATAGAGCTACTGTCACTTATTCCTTGGGCTGCCTCACAAAATCTCAAAACAACCCTTTGTGGCATGATGATTCCATGATAAAGGTGGGAAGCTGAGGCTGAGTCAAGAGCTTGATTCAAGGTCAATTGGAGCATGTCTGTATTTGTTCTAGAATCCAAATGGCCCTTTCTATTACCTACACCTACATGCTCTGCCAGTAAGCAGTAGAGCGTGCTGATTAGCCACAACTCCTCACACTAGCCATTGTTTATTTCCCAGCTTCTCTTAATAGTCCTTTATATTTACTGTGGGGGTGCTTTGACATTTGGAAATGTATGAGACAGTTATCTAGGTCAAGTTACTTTTGCTGCATTAAAACACTAGCAGCTTTCTAAATAACCATTGTTCGCACTAGGGTTTTTTTTCCCTGGGAGGCACTCTGGCTGGACAATACTATGGAATGTTCTTTTCCACACAGAAGTTTTGCATCTAACTGGCAGAGATGATAATCACAGTTTTCAAAAAGAATTGTGTTGGTAAGGCAGCTTTTTCCAATCTGGTGTCCTCCAGAAGTTTTGGACTACAGCTTTTAGCGTGTGTGACTATTGGCCATGCTTGCTGGGGTTGATGGGAGTTGAAGTCCAAGACATCAGGAGAGTACTACACTGGGGAAGGCTGCTGCAAGGACACAATCCACCATTTTATTCGGAAATCGCAATATAACCCAAACCCCAATTTATAGTTTGCATTGCGCTAACTGATTCTTTTCCATTGCATTTTTATGAATTTCTGAAGATGCATACATGCATTAAGGACATCTGTGCTGGGAATCTGATTACCTTCTGCTTCCTGCCACAGCACTTAGTGGTCTAGGCTGACTCTGTGCATGAAGGCACCTTTAGTCAGTGGCCAGTTCTGTGTCTAAAATCCAACGTGTCCTCCATGGCCTTTTCCCCTTCCTGCACAACTAGCCTGTCCCACAACTATTTGCCCTAACCAGCTCCATTATTTATTCCCTTGATCAGGGCTGTCAAACCTCTTTCAGCCTGAGGGCTGAATTCAGTTTTGGAGAAGCTCTCGGGGGCAGCATTCCAGTGGTGTGCAGAGCCGAAGGCAAAGGGGGTGGGATTGAAGGCAAAAAGGGGCAGGGCCAAAATGCAAATAACAAAAGTGCCAGTGTATTTTTAGCTTAATGCTCTTTCAGCCTTGAGTTAAGCCTTAGGGGAGGCATTTCGACCTTTTAGAATGGGGATGAAAAACATGCAGAAGCCGGGAAACCATGAAACGATTGGCGGTTGGGAGGAAGCAGGAACCACTTGGTGACAGAAAGTGGGGCATGGCCTTCTGAGGAACCCCAGTAGGCCAGTTTGGGCTGCCAGCAGTCCTGCCTTCACCCATGGGCCTGAGGTCCCAACAGCCCTGCCCTAGACTGTTGGCCATCGCCCTTTTTAGGCTGGGGCCCATTGTGCAATGTAGGATCCACCTGTATTTTTTGTCTTCTGTATTTTCTATCTTTATCTCTCTCTCTTTCAGTTATCTCATTCCCTGCTATGGCCCCGGTGTTGTAACTCACTATAGGTTGAGTTGTAATGCGCCAGGTGAAGACACTCCCCTAGACCCAGCCTTTTCATACTGAATTTACTCACAACTAATTCTTTCTCAGCCATCTCCAGCATCACAGTGCTTTTCAGCCTTTGGTGGAACCACTCAGCTCCTTCCTCAGCAATTCAGCTTCCAGTGATACTATCCAGTGTCTTTGGTTCACACAATCACAGGGTGGTTAATAGGGATGTACGAAAGTCACTTACCTTTCCACGGATTATGTTCATGGTGGGGGGGGAGGCGTTCCGTCCTTCCCCCCGGAATCCTCGACCTGGGGGGAGGCGATCCGGTCCTCCCCCCCGGAATCCTCGACGGCCGGCTGTGCTCTGCGGCGGCTCTGCAGAGCAGCTGGCCAGCCCCAGGCCAGAGCCGTCTGCAGCCGGATTTCCGGCTGCGGAGGGCTCTGGGTAAAAAACAAAACAAAACCCGTGTATGCAAATGGTGGCGGCTATGGCCGCCGCCATTTGCGTTCCTTATTTTTCACCATCTTAGTCTACGGAAATATTTACGTAGACTATTACGGCAAAAATAAAGGGGAACGCAAATAGCGTAGTGGGCGCTATTTGCGTCCCTTTTTGATTTGCCGTTTTAGCCCACGTAAATATTTACGTGGGCTAAAACGGTGAATCAAAAAGGGACGCAAATACCGCCCACTACGCTATTTGCGTTCCTTTTTATTTTCGCTGTAATAGTCTACGTAAATATTTACGTAGACTAAGACAGCGAAAAATAAGGAACGCAAATGGTGGCAGCCGTAGCTGCCGCCATTTGCGTACGTGTATTTTTTTTTTAAACCGGGATGTGATAGGCTATGTAAGTCTTTACGTAGCCCGTCACGTCTCTGTAAAACAAAAAACAAAAAAACCCGACAAGACTGCAAATGGCGGCGGTGGCAGCCGGTCAGAAGACCAGCCGCCGCCGCCCAGAACATCCGCCCCAGGTAATTCTCGTCCCGGGGGGGATCTGCGGGGGGGTGGCAGGCCGTTCCGCCACAGATTTCGGGGGCTGAATGCACTGACATTCGGCCTCACCGAGATCCGTGGCGGAATTCTCTGACATCCCTAGTGGTTAATAAGCCACAGTGGCTTGTTAACCACCCTGCTGCATGTGCCCATTGCATAATGGCCAGATTTACATAATCGCCCCTCGCCGGGCACAGCTCACTGTGACGTCCAAACCCAGCAGGGGTGGGTGGTAGGGGTGGTTAACAAACCACCCAGCAACCATGGGTTCTGGGTAGTTTGTTAACCACCCCAACCTCTCCAGGTTTGGATGTCACAACAAGCGGCGCCGGTGAGGGTAATTAGATAGGTAATTAGGTAAATCTGGCAGGCACGCAACCAGCAGGTGCAGGGTGGCTAACAAGCCACCGTGGCTTATTAACCACCCTGCAATCGTGTGAACTAGCCCATTGTCTTGATGCCCACTGCAGAGTTGACAAGCAGCACTGCCTGTTAACGTTTACCTTGTGCCAGCATGCAAAACAAATTCACCATTTGTGCAAAGGGTGAGCTAATCTTGCTTACAGGAGTTTTGTAGGGTTAAAGAAAGCCAGTCCCATCCCACACACCCCAAATTTCTTTATCTCCCCTTTAGTACTGAAATCTGAAATGGTGCTCCTGTGATTTTTTAATAAAGATCATGAAAAGCTTGATCAGAACCTAGGGCTCAACACTCCTTCCCCCAGCTATGTAGGTTGAGCCTTCACGATTAAAGGCTCTCACTATTAAGAAATAGCATCAGCATTTGCAGCTGTTTGCCTACATGCTGTTTGAACGCCCTACTACACCATGGAGAACTGCATTTTGATTATGAGGGTTGCAAACATTTGGAGTCAGTTTCTGATCCTGCCAGCTACAGGTTTGTTCTAGAGGAGACATTTAGCATCTGTTTGTCTCAGTTATCTGTCTTATAAAATGTGTGCCTTTCCTCTTCAGGCTGTAAGCCCTCTTAATCTTCCAACAGCACTGCTGATTTATATATTGTCTAGCAATAGGTCCCAAACAGTGAATGTTAAACACTGGAGCACACGACTCATCCTATTGATGTCACTGGGTTTATTCATGGCTTTAAGTTGCTTTTCTGGATTGGAGGGCACCCAAAATAGTATCCCTCAGTAGCTGTTGTGATAACAGTAAGTAGGATTGAGGTGGTATGTGCAATATTTTGAAATCCTCTCTGATCTGGGTGTCTGTAGAGCCTTTGATCAAAGCCTGTGTGGGGCAGGGGATTCTGAAAGCCACGTGACTTGAAAGGATAAGCTTTCCTTAGTTCCCCAGCTGAGCCAGTCCAGGAGTTTCCCTTCTGCACCCAAGAATTTTGCAAGAGGAACTTTCAGAGTGGCAGATTGCAGAGTTGCCAGATGTGTGCACATATCTCCTGGGCAGAGGTAGCCTGCCCACAGTTATCCATGCTCTGGTAACCACTATGATTGACTACTGTTAATATGTTGTATATGGGGCTGTCTTTGCGTGCTTCCAGATGAGGCTTTTATCATTCCATTGCCCTGCCTCATTCACAGAATTTTGTAGGGGATGGGGGTGGGGAAACAGTATGGGAGGGTATAGGGTACATTGGAGATTAATGATTGGATCTTTCCTTTCTTTCCTTTTCTTTCCTTTTTCCCAACCCCGATCCCAAACAGTATGTGTATGTATGTTGGATTTGGATTGAGACTGCACCGCCAGGCTAGGGGGTTTAATACACACCCATAGCATTTTCAAATATGAATCCCCCCCACCCCCCAGCTGCTGTTTGCTCAAGTCTGAGTAATGGGGCATCAGCAGGTTACTTTGGGGAAAACAGCATGGGGACGGCGGGGCGGGGGATGAGTTAAACCCCAGTGCTGAGGTCCAGATTGGTTGCACCTTTTCCCTGAGTTGGTTTTTACAAAGATTTAAATACATGGGAGAGTTGGTCACCACGGCCAGCATCAAGGGTAGGCATGGTTAGGAACCCCAGCAGGGGCTCACGGACAAGAGCCCCCCTGGACTTGCTCCTCCTTTTCACCACTGCAACTTGCTGGTTTGCCTGCCTTTTGCCCAGACAATGGCGGTGGTGAGAAGGAGGAGCAGGAGATGCCACGGCCTCCTTGCTCACTGACTCCCTGCCTGTAAAGCAAGCAAGCGGCAGCAATAGTTAGAGAGAGGATGAAGAGCAAGAGCAACTGGTGACAGTGGCAATGAGAAGGTAGACTCATTGAGGGAGGGGCCCACTGCGAGTGTCCTGCCCAAGGCCTTCCAAAACCTGGAGCTGGCACTGCTGGTCACAGAACCCCAACATCTGCCTAGTTTGCCCCTCTGGTGAATGTGGCAGCAGAGACAGGTGTTTTCTCTGCTCTCCTGCTGTTTGTCCCAAGCGGGACTGGGTTCCTGTGCAGTAGAGAGTTCTGGTCACATGTTCCTTCCTCCTGCGGCTTCTGCAGAGCCTATACTATAACAACAGCAGAGACACAAACAGGAAGGAAGGGTCACAGACAAACTCAGGCACAAGCAAGAGAGAGCACAGACAGTACAGGGGTCAGAGGCACGCATAACCAGGGGATGCAGACAGACAGGGATACGGAGCTGAGGGTACAAGAAGATAATCATGCACATGCAGGGAACACACAAAACAGCCCTTTTCACCCTTTCTTACTCTCATACACTCAGAGATGCAGAGGCTCAAGTTGATGGTTGGGAGCCAAGTCTGAAAAAAACCTAGGCTCAATCAGAAGAACCCTGTCGATGAGTACAGAGCTTCCACAACATTTTTAGCTGGCCAAAAACCACTTGTTAGCAACCTTCCTAAGCCCCTTTCTCACATGCCACTGCTTGGCCTCTCACATCTGCCTCACATCGTGCTGGGTGGCTACTTGCACATCACCAAAAAGAAGACAGAAAAGGGCATGGCTTTTCATAAAATGTGCACATGCTAATGTATATGTATGGATGCAAATTTGGAAAAAAATACTGTAATTTTAATATGAATGCAATACATCTTACCATAGTGGGAAAGACTGTGACTGGTGACCTGGGTGCCTGCTGTCCAGGTGCTAACTGTTGACAGGCAACTTCAAGGCCTCCCCTGTTCTCCCTTCTGATGGTTCTTTATCTTTAAGCCAGACTTGGACCCAACAGCCCTTCAAATAGAGAACTGTCCTCTGGAGAGTAGGACATAGGGACACCCTACATTATGCCAGCCTGAATATCTCTGTGATTCGAGTTTCCATTTCCCCTGACCAAAGGCCACCAACACCTTCCATACTAATTTAAACAGAAGGAGAAGAGACTGATGTTTAGGTACAGAGTAGCATTCATTGGCCCTTCTGTCCTATCAAGGACCTCTCACTGAAGACAGTTCAGCCATTTGTGTGGACTATGATAAGGTTGCCACAGGCTGCTCTGGAGTAGGAGTGGGCAGAAAGTAGATAGATTTTTGGGACTTCAACTCCCAGCATTCCTGATGATTGCCCATGCTGGCAAGGGCTTCTGGGAGTTGAAGTCTAGAACAACTACAGCTGTACCTTCAACCCATCCCTCCTCTATGGGACCCCCAATTGCCTCATAAGGCCCATGGGCCTACTGTCTGGCAATCTTGATTTAGCCACTGCATTGCCTCTTCATTCCTTTATCATTTTTACTATTTGGACAACATTTTTGTTTAAAGTGTTTTTACATTTGCCCATGTCCCCTCCTAACAACTACATCTGAGGTAATCACTAGTATTTCCACCCTTCCATAAGGAACGGAGGGCCAAAGTGACTTGCTGAAAGAGATCCTGGCTCTGCCATGGTTGATTTCCACCTCTTAACTTTGCCTGAGGGCTCCTTTTGCATAAGGCCTTTGGCTGGCAGCTGCTGTAGTGCCACTCCTTCCTGCACTGGAAGAGCTGGTGCTATGGTTCCTTCTTATGCTGGTGTTGCCTAGTTTCTGTGAGGGTTGATTCTCTTATGGCGAGGAACCACTAGGTGAGCTTTTCCCATGTGGCCTGCAGCTCCCATAGTACCAGAATAATGAAAGGAAGGGGCCTAGGAGTAAATAAATCTCTCAAAGGCTAAGTAGGATCTAGGTCTATTTTTCCCCTTTGATGTTCTAGGACAGCCTTCCCGAAGCTGTTCCCCTCCAGATATGATGGACTGCAATGCCCGTCTTTCCCAGCCAGCATGGCCAATGAATATGAACTTGAGCACACTCCGGGAGAGAGAGCGGAGGACAGGAAGGCCTGGCGTGCTATGGTCCATGGGGTCACGAAGAGTCGGACACGACTGAACGACTGAACAACAACAACAACAATGGCCAATGATGGGCGTTACAGTCCAACACACCTGAAGGGCACCAGGTTGGGGAAGGCTGTTCTAGGAGATGGCATCGGAGAATAACTTCACTTGATTTCTTTCTCCCCAAGACTGTTCTCTTCCCCCACACCCTCCACGACAAAATTGGCTGAGTATGTCGTTAAACAGCCCCGAAAAGATTTCATCCTCAAGTAACCTCCAACCGGCTGTAGCCCAGCTTTTGCCTCAAGCCCTCTGGTGACAGTGATTATTTTGCTTCTAGAACAAAAACGCTGCAGGGAACATGTAACCAGAGAACTGGGCTAGAGAGCATTGACCGAAAGTAACCCCGTGCCTTCGTGTTTGGGAGAAGAATAGGAAGCGTTTCTTTCTTCCTCCTTCGTAACTCGTAGACCAGACTGATATCCTGCCAAGTCAAGTCTGAGTAACACAATAATAACGCTGAACGACATAAAGGGAGTGAGGGAGCGAGAAGACTGTTCTTCACAGCATGCAGTATCTCTGCCTTCTCCCCCCGCCCACCTCTCCCCTGTCCTTCTATCTCTGTGGAGATATATAGAGTTCTTTTTCCAGCCCTGTTGGTACTCTGAGTGTTTCTTGTAAGCAGTCAAGCTAATTAACATTTTAAAAATATCAGAGGGCCTCTCACAGACCAGCATCTGCTGCCCTCTCTTAGGATCTGGCAATGGGAGGGAATGTGAACTGCTAACTGAGGCAACAGTGCATTGTTGCCTGTTTGTCTCAGAAGCAGTGGTTTGCTGCCAGCTACCAGTGGATGAAATCTTAGCAGCCATGTTGGTTCCACAGCTGAAAAGAAAGAAAGAAAACTTACAGAGAATGTGCTTTTTATTTGGACTGAGCACTTTTAAAGTGCAGGATTAAAGCTTTTGAGTCACACTGGTCTCCTTCTCTGGCTGGTTGGGGCAGGGGGCGGGGTGAAATGGGTCCATCCATAATTAGATGTAGAGCATATAATTTAGGTCACTGGTTTTCAAAGTGTATTCCAGGGAATTTTGGGGTTCCTTTGATGCTTATTAGAGCCTCCTCAGTGCGATAATTGATAATGGCAGATAAGGTTCCCTGAAAATTAGCTTGCCCACTGCTATCAATCAGTGCTCAAATTAGCAGGGAGGGGCTCTTAAATAAAATCCATAAGCCTGAGCCCTGACTTCTCTGACTTCTACCCAAATCATACTGCCCTATAACCTTCCAAAAACAGTAGCTAAGGTAGCCATCACAAAAGGTAAGGGGGCCTAGCTCCCCCCCCAGTAATTCTCTGATCTCCTTGTAATTCAAGCACTGAATGTGAGTGAAGTAATGCAGAGCTAGAGATATGACTGCCCTCCTGAGCCAGATATATAGCCAGAGAGGGATACAATGGTGAGATCCAGGCCAGGGAGCCATTGGATAGAAATAGGGGACAAAACATACCCCTAGAGTCTTCTGAAGCAGTACCTAAGGGGGGGGCCTTCACAAAAGATTGGCGGGGCGGCTCCTACCTTCCCACCTTCCCTGTAAATGAGGCACAAACTCTTTCTGCTATTCAGCATTGCAGGATGTTGGATATGTTCTAGGGGAGAACTGCTTAACTCATGTGGGAAGCCAGAGCAGCAGAGGTATGAGTGGCAACAGCTGGAAGGAAGCAGCACCCCTCTCTCCCTATTTTTGGGCATAAGCATTTTCCGTTCCTGTGCCAGACTGGTGGCCTGGGGGTTCCAGTCAATACCTTCATCTCTACTGCAATGTTTATACAACTTTTATTCCAGTTTTATCTGCCATGGCTTTCCCTGAACCTCTCTGGTTGTAGCAGTTTGATAAGGACACTGCCTCCACCCTCCTTAAATAAACAGAGTTCTTCATGACTGTTAAACTAGTGTGATACTGTGATATAGTCACACCCTCTATGAATTGTGATTTGATAAAATTAATAATGGTAATGATAACAACAACAATATATATTTTAAAAGAATGTGTTTTCCTTATCACCCAGTAGGTGTGAAAGTCCAGGATTTCTTGGTTGACAACGAGACTTTCTCTGACTTCCTCCATCACAATGCTTCCCTACCGCAGTTGGTAGTAGACGAAATCCTGAATGCGGAGGTAAACCTCCAACAGGTAAGAAGCATCCATCTTCATGTATAATAGAAATGGTATACAGTCAGCAAGAAAGAGCATTTAGGGAGATGTGCTCATCATCCCCAGCTAGCATGACCAATGGTTGGGGTGATAGGAATTGTAGTCCATCCACATCTGCAGCCCCAGGTTTGGGAAAAGGTGGTACGGTTCTAATTCTTAATGTCATGTGTTGTAAATGTGAAGCAGAAAAAATGATTTAGCTTGAGTCCTAGGACTGACGTTTGGATGGTGTTTGGTAACTTCTGGTAAAATGTTTCTAGGTCATTAAGTCTGGCTACCGGATGAGTGTGAAAGACCTTTGCAATTCAACCCAGCTGTCAGAGCTCGTCACCATCCAAAACCCAGTGTTAGATATGGTCACTCATACCTTGGTTTGCTCCATCCCTAAGGAAACACTTGCTTCTGCCGAGAGAGTGTTTCACGATAATATAAATTTCCTGAAGGCAATTAAGGTGAGTATGCTGGCTTTAGCATTTTTATTTGTATTCTCCAAGGTACCGTCCCAGGATTAAAAGGGCAGAATATTGTGGTGTGTAGTGTATGATATAGTGCACAGTGGTGCAAAAAGCCCCAAAACATTCATCGCCCCCCTGCACATACAAACGACTCCCTTCCACATTACTTTATTTTTCATGGATTTCGGGAGACCTGTGGCCAAAGATTTGGCTATGATTTCCCACCCAAAATTACTGCGTAATCCTGTAGCTGTGCAGCTGCTCCTGGACATATGCAGCTCTCCAGTTCACCTGTTCTCTGTTCTAGTTTCTCTTTCTCAGGCTTCTGCCACTGTTCTTCTCTTTCCCTCCCTCTTCTGGAGCACTCCTTCTCCCAGCCATCATTCCCTAAGTTCCCTTGCTCCCCTTAGCATGATGTCTTCTCTGGCCACAAGTGGTTGATTTCCTGCTGGGCACATGCTTCTTCCACCCTTCTTTCCTAAGCGCCTCTGCCTGCCCTGCCTCTCTAAGCTCTGAGCAGCTTACTCAATGGCAGTTAGACCCTTTTTCCTGCCTCACCTCTCTGTGACATCAGGATAGCTCAGCCAATCAGTGCCACAACCTCCCCTGTCTGCATTATAGTATCAATTTGAGGTTTAATAAGGAACATCTTTTAGTCATAATGATAGATCTGTGGTCAAAGCTGCCAGCCACAACTTCATTGTTTTATGAGTTGGTATTTAGATACATCCCCATCTTCAACAACCACCTACAGCCAATGCTGGTGTTCAGCGGTTGTCAGATCCAGCAGCAGAGAAATGGGAGAAGACTGAATTTGCCACTATTCCAAGCAGTGTCCTATGGATCATGAGCCATGGACAGTCTGGCCACCAATCTGATTAAGAGATCCGTGTTCTGCTTTTGCAGAGAGGGTGGTATTAAAGGAGGACATTGCCGGCGCGTTGGTCAGTTGTTCACTGATTGAACATTGTATTCATGTTGTATGCCTTCCCCAACCTACTGCCCTCGTATTGGATTATAGGCCTTATCATCTCCATCCAGCAGACTATTGGCCATGCTGACTGGGGTTGATGGGGATTGTGGTCCAACACATCTGGAGGGCACCAGGTTGGGGAAGACTGTTGAAGTCAATAAAGCATGCTGCTTGTACAACATACTATGGTGTCTGTTAGCTAGAATTGAGTTCCCCAAAGGGTTGACATATAAAGATCAACTGTTCCTTAACTGTTACTAGTTTTCATTTAACTGCCTGGCCTTGTATATTTTCCTTTGTCATTTGTTTGTAAAAAAAATATTTCCCCAGTCCCCGGCCTTCAGCCTAAGAGGCCTTCAAAGTGGCTTACATGGCAATTAAAAATACAGGACAGTCAAACAACAAACAGAAAAGCCAATAAAATTCCAGCATTAAACCTAACTTCAAACCAATTGGTCTAAAAGGACTGGGGAAATAAAAAGGTCTTCACCTGGCACCAAAAAACAGAGACAGTGTCAGGTGAGTTCCTCTAGGGAAGAACTTCCAAAGGCAGGGCCTTTTGAGTGGTGGTGCCCCATCTCTGCTTACCACCTGCCTTACTTTAGATGGCAGGGGGACTCAGAGAAGGGCCTGTGAGGATGATTTTAATACTTTGTCAGGTTCATACAGGAATATATTGCACCACCTACACTTAAGGAGCCAAACATTTTGGGAGGCTTAGCTGTATGTACCTTTTAAATAACTCCTAACCTGCATCTTCCCAATCCACTATACCACCATTTGCAATTTGGCAATGTCATAGTACTTTGAGAAAAAGTGGGTGGGGGCTCTTAAATTTGCTCCTCTGGAGGGTCTCTTTTGCCACCTCATCCTGCACCTTTCTACTGCCGTACCCACCCAAAGAGCCCTGAGGTGAAGATGCCTTAGCACACAATCTTTCTTTCTTTCTTTCTTTCTTTCTTTCTTTCTTTCTTTCTTTCTTTCTTTCTTTCTTTCTTTCTTGTTGGGTACATACATACAGCCCTGCTTAAGCAATGTGTGCTTTCGCAGTGTTTGGAGAGAGGCCAAATAGCACCTGAACTCAGGCTGGGTTAATAATTGTAATATTAATAATTGAGGATGTTGTGTTAGGTTGTTTACAGCTTACATAGGGAAAGGTGACAATTCAACCATAAAAAAACCAAAAAAACCCCCCACCAACCATAACAAATAAATTAAACTACAAATCTACTAGTTCAGAAAGTAATGCAAGTTGCAACCTGCATAACAAAATGCTTTCACCACCATCGTCATCATTAAAAGTTGCATTGTAACAGATCACTCTTGGTTGCAACCTATCTTTCCAGGCAAAAAAGAATGGTTTTTGAGAACCTTTAAGCAAAACCTTACACCTCTAAGTGCCCCTTTGTGTACTTTCAACAGTCTAGAACAATCAAGGTACAGGATATTTGACTAAAACAAAATTACGGCCACTAAAACATGGAAAGACATGTGGCACAAAAAATGGACATATTGGATACTGAAAGAATAATGTTTAAGCAAAATTAATTAGGTTGTAACCCACAGTGATTTGTTCCATTGCAATATGGGGAAAATATTTTTAATGTATGCGTTTTAACTTGTATTACTCTCTGAACCAGCAGGCTTTGGTCTAATGTGCTGAATATGAATTCTTTTCTATCAGCCATATGAGGGGCAGAGTTGGATGCCAGAGATAAAGCACTCGGCTTCAGGTTGCAGCTACTGATAAGCTTCTTTCTGCTCAGCAAAATAAACTTGGGGAAATCTCTGATGGTGTTGCAAGTTAGCTTGATGTTTCTTGCGAAACCAGTACTGTGGCAAGTGTGTGCGTGTGTTTGCATCTGTCTGTCTGATGCCTGACACTTTTGAACCTAAAGAGCTTTGGTGTTGATCAGCCCCACTAATACCATTCTACACTTTCTTAGGAAAAGTAGGATATAAGTAATGTACCTAAATTAATAAATACAGTGGCTCTGCTTTCGGGCTGGAGATGATGGAAGTAGTAGTCGAGTGTATCTGGAGGGTCCCAGGGTTGGGGGATGCTGCTCTAGAATAAGTGGAAAGGGAAGACGAAAGGTATTAGAGCTGGGAGAACAGCCTTGGTGAGTCAGACCTACAGCCCACCATCAGGCATCTGTGGCTGCTTGCAATTTATTCCGAATTTTACAATGGTTATGCATTACCAAACACAATACTGGAGAGGAGGAGTAGGACATTATTCTGAGTCATGAGTTGTTTGTAGTTATTTCCTAATCTTTCATTTCCAGCATCAATACAAATGCTGGTTGGGGGCAGCGGGTAGCAGTAGGTGGTGCTGGTGATGATGAGGTGATGATGATGATGGCTTATTCGTTTATTCCCTGCTTTTCAGCCAAAGTATCACTCAGATGGCTTACAACAATTAAAATCCACCATGTATTGCCCAGCAGAGGCCCAGATACTTGTGTCCCTAACTGGGTGCAGCTTCCCCCCGCCCCACCCCAACCCAGATGGCTGTCTGGGCTTTATTCTCAGGGATGGAGAAGGGAGGCCCTAGAGTGGGTGGTGATGTTCCAAATCCTCTCCTCAGTCCTACTGTTCCATTCACCGCTGCTGCTGCTCCTTCTCAGTTTGTGTGCTAACTAAACTCATGCTCCTGTTTGCCTTTGATCAGCCAAACCGGGGGTGGGGTGGGGATGTGACTTAAGGGCTGCCAATTGCTGATCTTGAATGTACATGTTTCCAGAGGCCAGATGTAGGATATTCATCTGTCCCCTCACATCTAAACACTGCTCCTTTTAATACATGAACAATGAGGGGCTCTCAGTTTTAGGAAGAACGGGATAATAAAACCGGCCCATTCCAGATAGCAATGTGGTTATTTCAGGTAGCTTTCCTAGCTGTTGCAAACCACTCCAGTAGTCCAGTTGGGTGGAAAGAGTCATGGACGATGAGAAAGTTGTGTTAGATATTTGCAGGGAATCCTCATGAAGATTTCTGATCCAGAACCTTTTACTGTATTGCATGGGTGTCATCCTATATGACAATGATGGTTGGTGGTTGTGATTCATGCTTCACACAAAGGCCACAAGGGAAATTGGAAGAGCTTTCAAAGCCCTTGTGTGCGTGTTTTCTAAATAATTTGGCACTTCATTGTTGGCATAGCATGAATGAAATACTGAGAAATACTGACTTGTGATTCTTAAGCTACTTTTCTCTTTCTTTGGGTGCTTGCAGATGAGGCTTTTATAGCACCATCACTGCCTCTTTCACAGAATTTTATTGGGGGTTCAGGTGACATCGTCTTCCACCCCTAGCTGTCCAGTGTTTTCCCACCACTTCTTCTGTCTTTTTTCTTACCACGGAAAATCTGTTAAGGAAAACAAGATGTAATTGCTGTAAAATGATTTCAAAGTGTTAGCAGTAGGAGCCCACCATCTGGAAGCACTCTGTCTTTAAAATGTGAATGATCTTGTTGAGTCCCATTTCCTTCTTGTTGTTATTTACAGTGATTTAAAGCTAAATCCCCATTTGTCATTTCAGAAAGGAATTGCCTCCAATTCAACTTTGGAGGACCTTAAGGCAACCGTGGAGACTTTGATGGAGAGCCTTGGAAATCTCCTTGATGAGGTAGGGTGTACCTTCCATCTCCTTGCCTCCAGTCACTGATTCAATCATGCTGTATATTGAGATGTCCAAATGACTGTGGTCTCGGGCAGTTCTGTGGAGTCAGTGGCTGCACTGGCACATCACGCTAAACCCATGGCTTAGCATGATGTGCAGGAGCTGCAGCGAGCCTCAGGCTCATGCAGTCCCCCTCCATTCTCCACCTGGCCAGGAGGAGGACTTTGGAAGCAATTACCTTCAGTTTTAGTTAACCATGGCTTCTTGTTCCATCTGAACCGGGGGTTGTGGTTTACACCAGCTATGGTCAGTTTCAAAATAAGCCAGCATCCATAGGTTATGAACCTAGCAGGTGTGTGTGTGGAGTGCCGGCTCCAGGTTTTTGAGGGCAAGACACCCTCCATGGGCTCCTTCCCTCAGTGAGTCTACCTTCTCGCCACAATTGCCACGAGCTGCTATCGCTCCTCATCCTTTTTCTGATTGTCACTACCGCTTGCTTGCTTGACAGGCAGGGATCAGCAAGCAAGTAGGCTATGGCATCTACTGCTCCTCCTTCTCACCATCGCTGCTGTCTGGGCCAGAGCATGAGGCAGGTGGACAAGCAGGTTGCCATGGTGAAGAGGAGGAGCGTGTTCAGGGAGCTTTTGTCAGTGGGCCCCTGCTGAGGTGTAGGCCATCAGCAGGTGCCCAACCATGCCTATCCTTGACGCCAGCCGTGTGTGTGTGTGTGTATACATACACACGTGCGTGCAGACGCGTGCGCACACACACATGGGTACACACACACACACGGATAAGAAATCATGTGAAATGTGGAGAACAGTACTTGAGTTGGAGAAACTGGTGATGGGGTTGCTTTGGAGATGGAGGCTTTTTATTTTGGCTTTGGGATCTGGAGCCAGTCTTGCTCTTCAAGCCCTTGGAATTAATTGAAGTTATGCTGTATGTTCTTTCCTGAGCAAATGAGCTCTCTCTAGCTGACCTTTTATGGAAAGTTCTTTATTTGCCATGTTAAAAATCCCCCCCCCCCAACACACACACTTTAAAGTAGTGGTTTTAAGCAAATGGTTTTTTTGGGGGGGGGGAGATCTTTCTTCCTTCCTTCCTTCCTTCCTTTGCATTCTCCAGTGTTAGAGCTTTGAGGCACTGAACTATAGTAACCTCTCAGCTGTGCTGCCTCAGGTCACTTGAGGTTGTTGAGCATTTTACTTCTGCAAAGCAGAGAGAATGCGGGAGGCTTACCCCATTATCCTCTCTTTTTCTTATTTTTTATTTCCTGGGAGGAGGTTGCCCTCTGTTGAATTCTAGAACCTGCAGTGATTTTCTTGGCTGGAAGATCGAAGCTAACAGAAAAATCTGGTTGGAATCTAAGATAAAACTGCAGCCAATTAAACTGTCCTAAAAGTTTGCCTGGGGCTTTCTGGTTACAGCTGTTTCCTGTTACATCATTTGAACATTGATCCTGTTTCTTTCTTTTTTCTTTTCTTGTCTGGTGTTTGAAAAAAATGCATCGAAACCATGTGACGTCTTTTTGCTGATGTGGCTGTAAACGGCCTTGCGAGGAATGTGACTTTTCTTTGGCAGTTGTCCCCAGCAGCACTCAATACCTTTCCTCCGTTCCTATTCAAGTTCAAAACAAAGGCAGCATTTGGGCTTTGCAGGCTGTGTGTGTGTAGCATGAAAACCACCCTTAACTGCATGACCAAAAGTTCCTTTCCATGGCATAGCTTGCTAAATTCTCCATGACAAATACACACAGGAAGGGAGGCTTAATTCCTGCATTTTATCTCCCCAGAAGTGAGGTGGTCATTGAGTTAGCGGGACTGCCATCTGTTCGGGGGTGGGGTGCGGGGTGGAATAAAGCCTCTGGGCATCACTAACATGCATATACTAATCTATTTAAATGTATGCAAACTTTGAGGCTTAGCATGGGGCCCATAAAACTAGCAAAAAACATGGCCAGGTGGCGACCTGAACCAGCCAGTCTCTATGGAAGTGGTCAAACTGTTTAAAACTGAGCAGCTGGAAGAGAAGACAGTTATTTAGAACATATCCTATGAGGCTTCCATTGAAGTAAAAGTTGTTCTATGATTCCTCCCCTAGGCAACACTAACACTAAGAAACCTTTAAATACGATGCCATTGGTACGGCTCTTAAATCTGATTCACACAGCAGCCTGTGAACTAGCCCACTTTGTTAATTATGGCATTGTGAGTACTTGGTTTTAATGTATTTTAATGTATTATAGGGTGCAATCCTGTGCATATTTAGACAGAAAAAAAGCCCAACAACTGCCAGCATGGCTGGCTGGGAGATGCTAGGAATTGTAGGTTTTATTTCTGTCTAAAAATACATAGGACTGCACCCTTAATGCATTTTCTTTGTAAACTGCTTAGAGATATTTTTTAAGTATGGGAAGCAGTATTTGTTGTTGTTGTTCAGTCGTTCAGTCGTGTCCGACTCTTCGTGACCCCATGGACCATAGCACGCCAGGCCTTCCTGTCCTGCGCTGTCTCCCGGAGTGTGCTCAAGTTCATATTCATTGCATTGGTGATGCTATCTAGCCATCTCATCCTCTGCCGTCCCCTTCTCCTTTTGCCTTCAGTCTTTCCCAGCATCAGGGTCTTTTCCAGAGAGTTTTCTCTTCGCATTAGGTGGCCAAAATATTGGAGCTTCAGCTTCAGTATCTGTCCTTCCAATGAGCACTCAGGGTTGATTTCCTTTAGGATGGAATGATTTGACCTCCTTGCAGTCCAGGGGACTCGTAAGAGTCTTCTCCAGCACCACAGTTCGAAAGCATCAATTCTTCAGTGCTCAGCCTTCCTTATAGTCCAGCTCTCACAGCCATACATTACTACTGGGAAAACCATAGCTTTGATTAGACGGACCTTTGTCGGCAGGGTGATGTCTCTGCTTCTTACTATGCTGTCTAGGTTTGCCATAGCTTTCCTCCCAAGGAGCAAGCGTCTTTTAATTTCATGGCTACAGTCACAATCTGTGGTGATCTTGGAGCCCAAGAAAGTAAAATCTGTCACTGCTTCCATTTCTTCCCCTTCTATATGCCAGGAAGTGATGGGGCCAGATGCCATGATCTTAGTTTTTTTAATGTTGAGTTTCAAACCAGCTTTTGCACTCTCCTCTTTCACCCTCAACAAGAGGCTCTTGAGATCCTCTTTGCTTTCTGCCATTAGGGTGGTATCGTCTGCATATCGGAGGTTGTTGATAATTCTCCCAGCAGTCTTAATTCCGACCTCTGATTCATCCAACCCGGCATTTCTCATGATGTACTCTGCATATAAGTTAAATAAGCAGGGTGACAATATGCAGCCTTGTCGTACTCCTTTCCCAATTTTGAACCACTCGGTTGTTCCATGTCCGGTTCTTACTGTTGCTTCTTGACCCTTGTACAGGTTTCTCAGGAGACAGGTAAGGTGGTCTGGTACTCCCATCACTTTCAGAATTTGCCACAGTTTGTTGTGATCCACACAATCAAAGGCTTTAGCGTAGTCAATGAAGCAGAAATAGACATTTTTCTGGAATTCTGTTGCTTTCTCCATGATGCAGCGAATGTTGGCGATTTGATCTCTAGTTCCTCTGCCTCTTCGGAACCCAGCTTGTACTTCCGGTAGTTCTCGGTTCTCATACTGCTGAAGCCTAGCTTGTAGGATTTTGAGCATCACCTTGCTGGCATGTGAAATGAGCGCAATTGTGCGGTAATTTGAACACTCTTTGGCGTTGCCCTTCTTTGGAATTGGAATGTAAACTGACCTTTTCCAGTCTTGCGGCCATTGTTGAGTGTTCCAAATTTGTTGGCATATTGAATGCAGCACTTTAACAGCATCATCCTTTAGGATTTTAAATAGCTCAGCTGGAATACTGTCATCTCCGCTAGCTTTGTTGTTACTTATGCTTCCTAAGGCCCACTTGACTTCACTCTCTAGGATGTCCGGCTCAAGTTCAGTGACCGCACTATCATGGCTATCAGGGACATTCAGATCTTTCCTGTATAGTTCTTCTGTGTATTCTTTCCACCTCTTCTTAATCTCATCTGCTTCTGTTAGGTCCCTGCCTTATTTGTCCTTTATCATGCCCGTCTTTGCACAAAACGTTCCCTTGAGATCTCCAGTTTTCTTGAAGAGCTCTCTAGTCTTTCCCATTCTGTTGTTTTCCTCGACTTCTTTGCCTTGTTCATTTAAGAAGGCCTTCTTGTCTCTCCTTGCTATTCTCTGGAACTCTGCATTCAGTTGGATATATCTTCCCCTTTCTCCCTTGCTTTTCGCTTCCCTTCTTTCCTCAGCTACTTGTAAAGCCTCCTCAGACAGCCACTTGGCTTTCTTGCATTTCTTTTTCTTTGGGATGGATTGAGTTGCTGCCTCCTGAACAATGTTACGGACCTCCATCCATAGTTCCTCAGGCACTCTGTCTATCAGGTCTAATCCCTGAAATGTATTCCTCAGCTCCACTGTATATTCGTAAGGGATATGATTTAGGTCATACCTGAATGGTTTAGTGGTTTTCCTTACGTTCTTCAATTTAAGCCGAAATTTTGCAAGAAGCAGCTCATGATTTGAGCCACAGTCAGCTCCAGGTCTTGTTTTTACTGACTGTATGGAGCTTCTCCATCTTTGGCTGCAAAGGACATAATCAGTCTGATTTCGATATTGACCATCTGGTGATGTCCATGTGTAGAGTCGCCTCTTGTGCTGTTGGAAAAGAGTGTTTGCTATGATCATCGTGTTCTCTTGGCAAAACTCTATTAGCTTTTGTCCTGCTTCTTTTTGTACACCAAGGCCATGCCTGCCTGTTATCCCGGTGATTTCTTGACTTCCTACTTTAGCATTCCAATCCCCTATGATGAAGAGGACATCTTTTTTTGGTGTTAGTTCTAGAAGGTGTTGTAGGTCTTCATAGAACCGATCAACCTCAGCTTCTTCGGCCTCAGTGGTTGGGGCATAGACTTGAATTACTGTGATGTTGAATGGTTTGCCTTGGATTCGTACTGAGATCATTCTGTCATTTTTGAGATTGTACCCCAGTACTGCTTTTCCCACCCTTTTGTTGACTATGAGTGCTACTCCATTTCTTCTAAGGGATTCTTGCCCACAATAGTAGATATGATGGTCACCTGAATTAAATTCGCCCATGCCTGTCCATTTTAGTTCGCTGATTCCCAAGATGTCGATGTTCAATCTTGCCATCTCATGTTTGACCACCTCCAGCTTACCTTGATTCATTGATCTGACATTCCAGGTTCCTAAACAATATTGTTCTTTACAGCATCGGATTTTCTTTTCACCACCAGACACATCCGCAGCTGAGTGTCCTTTCAGCTTTGGCCCAGCCGCTTCGCTCTTTCTGGCGCTACTTGGAAATACCCACTGCTCTTCCCCAGTAGTATATTGGACACCTTCCGACCTGAGGGGCTCATCTTCCGGCGTCATATCTTTTAGCCTTGTGATACATTCCATGGGGTTTTCTTGGCAAGAATACTGGAGAGGGTTGCCATTTCCTTCTCCAGTGGACCACATTTTGTCAGAACTCTCTGCCATGACCTGTCCGTCTTGGGTGGCCCTGCACGGCATAGCTTATGGCTTCACTGAGTTATGCAAGCCCCTTCGCCACAACAAGGCAGTGATCCATGAAGGGGGGGAAGCAGTATAAAATCTATTAAATAAATAAATAATAACTAGCCTTCCTGTGTTCAGAAGCCTCTAAGTGGCTGTAGCAGCAGCTGCCAGAAAGGAGAGCTGCAAGCACCCATGGAGGTCCCTTTTCTCCCCCCCCCCTGCACATCCCACTGCATACTGCTGTTCATTCGCTTACTCACTCCCTTGCAGCACCTGACAGCAGAGAAAAACAAGGAAGTCACAGCAAAGAGAAGGTGCGGTATATTGTTTATATTCCCCTTTGTTATTAGAAGAAGCCAGGTGCTGCCAGACGGTTAGTGAGCAAGTAGCAGTGGGTGGTAATGCTGAAAGGGGGCTCTCTGCTGGTGCCTATAGCTCTTGGCTCTTTATTTTGTTTATTGTAGGGACTTCTAAGATGCCTTTCAAAATATAAATATCTTTCCAAAGCAGCACACAAAATATAATTAAAAACAAACAAACAGAATCAACAATCAACATACCAAACTCATCGTCTAAGGCCCTCCTCCAGGTGCCTCCTCGGAGGGAGGCTCGGAAGGTGGCAACAAGGGAGAGGGCCTTCTTGGTGGTGCCCTCCCCCGATTATGGAACAATCTCCCCAGCAAGACCTGCCTGGTGCCAACGTTCTTATCTTTTTGGCGCCAGGTTAAGACCTTCCTCTATTCTCAGGCACTTGGCAACATATGATAAGATTTTAAATGCAGGTCTTGGATTACTTTTTGTTGATCATTAAAAATGGTTTGTGTTTGCGTGCATGCGTTTATATGTTTGTTCATAAACAGTTTTTATATCAATTACAATATTGTATTTTTAAGGGTTTTAATCTTTGTAAACTGTCCAGAGAGCTTTGGCTATTGGATGGTATAGAAATGAAATAAATGAATGACATGAAATAAAATGAAACATTCACATTTAAAATAATAAAGCAGAAAAAGCAGTAGTAATTTACCACCTTAATTAAAAGCAGACTGAAATAAAAACGTCTTCAGGAGCCACTTAAATGAAAATAGGCAAGGAGCTAATAGTACCTCTAAGGTGATGGTGTTCTAGAGGCCACCACTGAGAAGGCCCTCTCCCTTATCCTCTCCTTCCATTACAGCCTACTGGAATGGCTGCTGGTGGCAAGAGTTGAGGGAGGAGGCCTTTCAACAGGGCTGGTGGACCGGTCCTTCTTCCCCTCTCATCTCCCTCTGTATAGCCTGCTGTATAGAAAAGTTCTTTGATCTGAAATTTTGCTAGGGTGTTGGCATGTTTCTAATGCAGCCCCAATTAGTTTTTTTTTATGGTTATTCATTAGAGCTGCAGCGTGTGCAGCACAGTCTTAGAAATGTTTATTTAGATGTAAGCCCCGCTATGTTCAATGCACCCCCCCATAAGTGTGCATAGGATTGCAGCCTGTGGCTGATTTAATCAATTAATAATGACGAATGAATGGATGAATCTATTAAAACTTATGCAATTCATTGAGTAGGATGTCTTTAACCTGATTTTCAAAAAACATTTCTTCAGAAATAAGAGACAATAGAACCAAAGAATAGGAAATCGGATTGCAGCCTCAGATTGGGAACTTAAATCCACAGTGCAGAAACCCATTGCCTTGAGTGTTGTCACGCATGGCAAGAACACAATGCAGTCTCTTCTAGGCCTGTTGTCAGCTCTTATACAGTCACATTGACTGTGTCAGTTCTCCTAAAAGACCTTGGTTATTTCCCATCCTTCTTTTAAATGAAGGTGGCAGATCAAGACAACCGAGATGACAAAACGTAGGATGCCTGAATGCTCTTCGGCTTTATATGCTGTCTATGTGATTTAAGCAGTGGACAGTAAGCCTTAAGGAAAGAAGAATAAACAAGAGCTTAGGACACTGAGCGAAGGATCCGATGGTGTCCGTGCGCTAGCACTATTGATGTGGTAGCAGAAAGCAACGCTTGTTCAACATCAGTGATGCTTGCTAGCATGATGGGTTTCCCGGGAAACTCATCATACTAGCAAGCGTGATTGACGTTGCACAAGTGTTGGTTTTCACTAGCACAATGTCAATAGTGCTAACACATGGACACTGTTGGATTCTTCGCTCTGAACCAATGTGGTATCACAGGTAGCGCTGGATTGGGGCAGGGGAGGGCTAGGTTCACATCTCCACACACAGCCATTAAGTTCCTAAATTGCTATCCTACCATCCCGGGAGCTGAAGGTCTTTGAATTCAAGAGAAGATTCCTGTTCATATTTTGAGGATCTGTGCCACATAATGCAGACACCTTCCTTTTCTATAGTTGGAGGAGTTCATCTGCTGCTGCACTAACTGTGCTTCTGAAAATGTTGTTCTTTGCAATAAGATGAACAGAGCTAGTTGAGGCTTTTACAGGCCATTATTTGGTGAAATTAAATGCAAATCTCTCCAGTGGCTTTAGTAAAATTGGGTGAGTTAATACCAGCCCAGAAGAGATACAGCCATAGCCTAAGAAAAATACCCCATAGAGCAGCCTCCCCCAACTGGGCACCCTCCAGATGTGTTTGACTGCAACTCCCATCATGCATGCAATAGATACCTTAATCAAAATCAATGTACAAAAATATAGTTTCCAACCTTCTGTCAAACTCTAGTGTGACCAAGAAAGAAGATGGGGCCATACAAACCAGGAACAGATTTGATTTTCAAGGACTAGGATCAATTATCCCTACCTTGTGTGTGTGTGTGTGGGCGGGGAGGGGTCTGTGTCCCTGACAGTACCACTTCACTTTCTCCCATATATGGGTATGGTTGCTATTCACACCTATAAGGAAAGCTAAAGTGTTACACTTGTGGGTTCTGTTGCATTGAGAGAAAAACCTGAGCCCTACACCGGGGAGGAAATTCAGGACTGAACAAAGGTGCATTTTCTCTCCCCGTGCCCCCGCACCCCGCCCTGCTAAGTCCTTGTAATATACTAGCTCTCCTTCCATACATGGCATACCCATCATAATAGCGGGCATTTTTGCTAGTATATAGAAGCCAGTTCCTGACTTTTATCTCTTTGTTACGCTCTAGTTTTACAAAGAAATAGGATCCAGGGAGAGGCTATTCAGATAGGAGTGGGTTTGATCCTTAATAGTTCCCATTTAGTTCTATGGAATCAAGAAAATGCCCCATCCATCCATCCATCCTAGTAATGGGCATTTTGCTAGTATAGCACAAATATCTTTTGGAGACCCCGAACAACATGAGGAGTTCACACAGAATATTACGTGCACACCTCAGAGGCACAGTTGTGGATGAATATATATGCCAACTTTGCCTCTAAATCCACATGGGAAAAATATGTAGGAAAGATCTGGTAGGAAAGATCTGTAAGCAGCACAATACCAGCGTAATATGAAAGATGTTCTACTCTGGCATTAATAGTTTCCATGTATTCCTCTGACAGGAAAATAATATTGCATTGCAATCAGCCCAAAGTGCAGCTGAACATAGGACTGGCTATCATTAGTGTTTGGGCACTTGTATATTTATGTACACATGGTATATGCTACTAGACCCCATTGTCATATATGGATCTACACTTGTATGTGGTCACCACTGTTACATTTTGTTGAAACTTAACTCTCTGTAATCTTTAAAAAAATGAAAAGCGTGTGGGCTTCCCTCAATAAGACTTCAAAACTACAGGGGCAATTTGTGAATGATCTATATTCAACCAAAAACAATTATGAAAGAGGTGAGGGATAAAAAAATCAAATCAAAACCAGAGAACATTTTTACGGGGGCAGGGAGGGTTTGGCACACACAAAGTGTTACATTACATGCACTCAGAATAATGTTATATAAAATTATCATTATTCAGTAGAATTGATATTAAGGAGATTGCAGTCAGGAGTGGCATGTTATTACACTGATGTTTAAGTTTTAGTTGGAATGACTTTTCATGAGTGGGTAGCAACTAGCATTGCTTTTTGAACCAAGAGACTTTTGGTTTAACGTTGTCACAGGAAAACAGGATGGATTTGGAACCCGCAGCTACTTTTAAAATGTAATCTGTAGAGTTGTCCTCATGAGGTTTCCCCCCTCTTTTCTTTTGAACTACAGCTGGTGAGCATGAAAAGTTGGAGCGATATGAGGCAAGAGGTGATGTTCCTGACCAATGTGAATACCACCAGTTCTTCTACCGAAATCTATCAGGCGGTATCCCGGATTGTTTGTGGCCATCCTGAGGGAGGGGGGCTGCAGGTCAAGTCTCTCAACTGGTACGAAGATAACAATTACAAAGCTCTCTTTGGAACCAACAGCACTGATGATGAGGCAGACGATTTCTACGATAACTCTACAAGTAAGTGGGAGGACATGCATAGGTTTGATTTCCAGCAAATCATTAGAGTGCCCTTCCTTTTTTTATTTTCAAAGATTCAACACTACAGAAAATATGGGGGTGGGTGGACAACACTTGCCTATACTGGCTGTGTTCTCTAAGGGTGAGGTGGGAAGATGCTCAACTTCCACAATTATTTTTTTAAAATATGTACATAGTATTTATTAATTACATTTGTATCCCACCTTTTTCCTGTTGCAAGGAACCCAAGGTGGCTTACATGGTCCTCCTTTTCTCCATTTTACCCTTACAGCAACCCTGTGAAGTAGGGTGGGCTGAGAGTCAGTGACTGGCCCAAACTCACCCAGTGACCTTCGTAGCTGAGTGGGGACCAGAACCCCGATCTCCCAAGTCCCAGTCCAACACTCTAACCACTATACCACACTGGCTGTCTTTCTTAGCACCCTACTTTTCTTTTAAAGCACCCTATTGCAATAACCTAATGAAGAAATTGGAATCCAGCCCACTTTCCAGGATTATATGGAGAGCTCTGAAGCCTTTGCTTATCGGCAAGATCTTGTACACCCCTGACACAGTGGCAACGAGGGCAGTCATGTCTGAGGTAAGAAACTTGAACCTAGTTCCAATTCCATATCCATCAAAGGAAAAGGCCATCTCTGTACATTTGCTACTGGACTCTTGTATCACGTGCAGAAGAGGTAGACGGAAAGTCTTGTATGTGTTGGGGCCATAGTTCTGATATAGAGCAAAGGTACGTCAGGTTAAGGTTGAGTCAGAACTTCCCACCTCTGACTTTTGTTTTGAAATTGTGTGTGTGTGTAGGGGGGGGTGTTTGCACGTGTGTGCATCAATTTGGAGGGGACTGGAGGGCAATATCGGGAGGCTGAAATTATTCAAAAGTTTGGTGAGCTTATTGGTTAGCGGTAAGAGCAGTGGTGGGTTCATTCTCATTTTTTCTTTGACGCAACAAGTGATGATGGCAGATGAGTTTCTCTCAATGGCTGCCATTTCCCCCTAACAATGGACTTGCAGTGACCTTACTTCATGATATAGCATCATTCTGAGGGGTAATACGGGGCCGGGGGAATACTGTACTTGCCATTGGGCAGCCACTCAGAGAAGCTATTCCATTGGTCCTTGCAGTGGCAGTGAAAACTAGAGGTGTTTTTTAGAAAAGAAAAGAAACCACTGCAGGGCCAGCCCTACATTTAGGCAGAATGAGGCAGCTGCCTCAGGCAGCTGATTTTGGGTGTCCTGAAAGGGCAGTAAATGGTTAGTTACTGAAGTTGTTGTTGTTGTCGTCGTCGTAATTATACTGCCAGAGGGGAGAAGAGGTGCTTGTGGGATTTTTGGCTTCAGGTTCCAGAATAACTTGGCAGACTTTGAGTATTATGCAGTTTGAAAACAGGGGAAATCACTAGGGTAGACACCATTTCCTGCTCCACTTCAGGCAGCAAAATGTCTTGGGCTGGCCTCTGCCAATGCCTCCACCAACTCCCAAAATTTTGAATAATTTCACCCTTCCCCCTAAAAACGCTGAAATCTCTGTGGTGGTGCTAGGTTTTATTTTGATTTGTACTTTTATATTGCAGTTTTAAGCTTTGACATTTTGTATTGCATTTGATTGTGTGGATCACAACAAACTGTGGCAAATTCTTAAAGTGATGGGAGTACCAGACCACCTTACCTGTCTCCTGAGAAACCTGTACGAGGGTCAAGAAGCAACAGTAAGAACCAGACATGGAACAACCGAGTGGTTCAAAATTGGGAAAGGAGTACGACAAGGCTGCATATTGTCACCCTGCTTATTTAACTTATATGCAGAGTACATCATGAGAAATGCCGGGTTGGATGAATCAGAGGTTGGAATTAAGATTGCCGGGAGAATTATCAACAACCTCCGATATGCAGACGATACCACCCTAATGGCAGAAAGCAAAGAGGATCTCAAGAGCCTCTTGTTGAGGGTGAAAGAGGAGAGTGCAAAAGCTGGTTTGAAACTCAACATTAAAAAAACTAAGATCATGGCATCTGGCCCCATCACTTCCTGGCATATAGAAGGGGAAGAAATGGAAGCAGTGACAGATTTTACTTTCTTGGGCTCCAAGATCACCACAGACGGTGACTGTAGCTATGAAATTAAAAGACGCTTGCTCCTTGTGAGGAAAGCTATGGCAAACCTAGACAGCATAGTAAGAAGCAGAGACATCACCCTGCCGACAAAGGTCCGTCTAATCAAAGCTATGGTTTTCCCAGTAGTAATGTATGGCTGTGAGAGCTGGACTATAAGGAAGGCTGAGCGCCGAAGAATTGATGCTTTCGAACTGTGGTGCTGGAGAAGACTCTTACGAGTCCCCTGGACTGCAAGGAGGTCAAATCAGTCCATCCTAAAGGAAATCAACCCTGAGTGCTCATTGGAAGGACAGATACTGAAACTGAAGCTCCAATATTTTGGCCACCTAATGCGAAGAGAAAACTCTCTGGAAAAGACCCTGATGCTGGGAAAGACTGAAGGCAAAAGGAGAAGGGGACGGCAGAGGATGAGATGGCTAGATAGCATCACCGATGCAATGAATATGAACTTGAGCACACTCCGGGAGAGAGCGCAGGACAGGAAGGCCTGGCGTGCTATGGTCCATGGGGTCACGAAGAGTCGGACAAGACTGAACGACTGAACAACAACAAATTGCATTTTATTATGTATTTTGTGGTTTTAATTGTTGTGAACTGCGCAGAGAGCTTCAGCCATTGGACGGTATAGAAATGTAATAAATAAATAAATACCTCCCCCCCCGAGCTGTTGGAGCTGGCCTTGTGTGTGCTAACCTCTGGAATGACGTGCTGGGCTACGGACTTCGAGGGATACCACCAGTGCTGATCCTTTGGGCAGAAGGAAATCTGGGGTGGGGGTGGTGCGCTGCACTGTTTTTCGTCCGTTTTGCTGTTCTTGTGATTTTGATGTCACCTTTGCCCCTTTTGCTCTCCTGGCAGGTAAACAAGACCTTCCAGGAACTAGGTGTCTTCCGTGATCTTGGAGGGATGTGGGAAGAGATGAGACCCAAGATAAGAGCTTTCATGGAGGAAAGCCTGGAAATGGATCTAGTCCGGGTCAGTATTGCCATAACTTGTTGTTTCTCGGATGACACCGGGTGGATCTCCAGAGGCCCTATTTACAAGAAGCGACTTAAACCTATTTATTTTAGGGCTGTGATTGGCACTCTGGCCTCGAGCGAGTACGTGCGTGTCTGTGTAGTAGCTCATTTCTTGTGACAAGCCTGCTTGTGCTGGGCTTTCTTGCCCATGCAGTGTGACAGCATCCTGGGATGGAGGAGGAAAGCGCTTCTCTTTAGACGACGCCTCTCCCCTCTGTGATTTCATTAAATGCCAAATTTGGATGATTGGTTGGATGCCACCCAGGCAGACTCTGGCCAGGGCATAAATCAATACCCCCCCCCCACATCCTCCACAGGCAGCTGTGAATGCACACCTCCTGAGGACATGGCCCAGATGAATGTGAAACGAGAAGATATTCAAGCACAGGCAACTTCACATTCTGCTATGCTGAGTGCTGCTTTAATCACATTTCACGGGGCTTTGAACTAGAGAAGAATGTGATTAAGTATTACCTCACTGGCTGTGATGCAGAAAGCAGGCGCAGGTCTCCCTGTCACTACCCAACTTTTGTGAACATGACTGATATTTTTAATTCAGAACAATAATGATAAATGATTGTAACTTTTTAGTATTGTAATACTGGCTAAAAAAGGCTTCTGATCCAATGTCAGTGGTGCTATTTGTGGTGTTTGCTATTGCCTAGCCAGTGTTTTGTAGCAGCCAGATGCCTGGACCTTGACCTGGTGGTCCTGGGTTCAAATTTCTTATCAGCCATGAAGCTTACTGGGTTGAGCTAGAGAGAGAAGTGTCCCTTCTGTGCCTAAAATTCATGATGTTTCACGAATCAAAGATACCCCTCCTGGAAGCCTAATTGACCTGTTCAAATCGAGATGAACAACACAGCTGTTTTGTTTAACTCTCTGCTTTCTCACAACGCCGGAGTTTGCCTAGGGAACAGCCAACTCACTCAGACTCTATGAGAAAGCGGAGGGACTGTGGGACTGGTGCATGTGAGGACAGCCTCACATTGTTGGCTGTGCACCGCCAGGAAATGACCACTCTCTGCCCCGTGGACGCATTGGGCAGTTGCACAGACGGTCAGGTTGCAGCATTTCTTAAAGGCAGGCTGTTTGTTTGCAAGAGCACCAAGTGTACTTGCACTGATGTTCCGGAGAGGATGCAAGGCAGGTTTTTTGATGGATCACCTTTTCCCCTCAACTGGACAGTGTCAGCTATTGATTTCTTCCTTCCTTTGCCATTCCTGCTCAGGTTGATAACAAGGAAGACAAGTGGGTATCACGCCATGCTGTTGTGGTTTCTTTCAAAATTTAACTGTGTGCTTGGGTGGGGGATAAACTCTCCCTTCCTATGCTGCATCTGAGGGTGAGGAGTGGCTGTGCAACTGGCAGCTGGCTGTGCAATCTGCACCAAAACAGTGTGCTTCAGCCCTGTCTTTATTTGGTTGTTTGTTATAAGTGTTAGTCACCCAATAACTTGAGTTCTTGGCGTGATGTACAATTGAACCATTTAAAACAATTAAAACATAGAATCCACACAATACAATCACTACATGGACAAAAATCAAGTAATACAGAAGCAAAACCAGAACAGAGACAGTAACCTGATCACAGAGAGCCAAAATAACCTTTAAAGGCAAAAAGCATCCCAACTGCTATAAAAGCAGAGACTAAAGCATTAATATCAATATTTAAATGACATTAAAGGTATTATGATGATATTAAAAGACCTAGGAGAACAGAAAAGTCTTTCCCAACCCTCCAGAGCAGATGTTGAGGGGACGCAAGGCCAGAAGAATGGAGGGAACTAGCTGGGCTCCACCATTTGCCTGACACGTGAAAGACTGCAATAGAAGAGTTTTTTGGAAGGTGGGAAGAAAAAAGTGGTACTTCTTCTTTTCCCCCTCCTGAGCCTCACCCCCTGCTCTATAGTGCAACAGTGCTAAAGCGCTCAGGATCAGGGCTGACTCCTGGTATGGAGAGGGGATTAACCCAACTCAACTCAAGCTGTACTGTTATAGAAAGGCTGGGCCTGTCTTTCAAACCTGAGCACTTCAGTGCTATAGAGTAGAGAAGAGGGTAAGGTTTGGAGAGGGGGAGAGGTAAATGAGTTTCCCATTGGCCTACTGGTTTAGTGGGCTATTAAGGGCTTGCTCCTGTGCTCTGGCCTCCTCATGCGGAGCTCCAAGGAGGTACAAGGATATGTTTTTTAACTTTAAAAAATCCAGTATTTTGCCGCAGACCTTGCGTTTTTTATTTTTATTATTTATTTATTGCATTTATACCCCGCCTTTTTTCCTCTTGCAAGGAACCCAAGGTGGCTTACATTATCCTCCTCCTCTTCATTTTATCCTCACAACAACAACCCTGTGAGGTAGGTTGGGCTGAGAGTCTGTGACTGACCCAAAGTCACCCAGTGAGCTTCCATGGCCGAGTGGGGACTAGAACCCAGATCTCCCAGCTCCTAGTCCAACACTCTTGCCACTACACCACACTGGTTTTCCCCATATTTGCCACAATCCCCCTTGTCCAAAGGGGTCCCGTTTTGCTGCCTTACCAGTAGGCATGGGGCTACCTACTTTGGTAGAAGAGGGGGTGATAATGTAACCCTCAGCCCAGGTCACCCTTATCAGTTCTTTGCTGTGGCCATTCCAAACATGCAGATATCACCCAACATTTTGGGGCCTGAGCCACCCCCTGGCTCTCTAGTTGTGCTAAGCATATAATAATAAACTAGAGCATTGACTTTTGCTGACCAATGAAGATACCCCCACATTTGCCAGCTGAGGTGGGCTGCCTCACCCTGCCTAATGGTAGGGCTGGTCCTGCAGATGTGGCTCATTGGCCTGCTAATTTTATCGTTAGAGAGCCGTGTTTGTTTACCAGGACACCTCAATGCGCTCTCTGAACTGTTTTCTTCAGTGCACCTGTAAATTATATGAATACAGATTGTAGTATTTTATAAACAACAGAAGATTCTAAGCCCGTTTTCTGGGCTTGGTGCATGCATGTGTGTGTGGTTGTTTTTTACAGCATAAACCAATTTATAACCTGTTTCACTCCAGATTTAGACTGCAGTCCTACACGCTTACCTGGGAGTAAATCCCACTGAAGTCAGTGGGACTTCCTTCTGAGTTGACACATGTAGGATTGCACTGAAAGTGCCTTGTAACTTGCTCTGTGAGGAGCCATCTTTGGCTTTACATTATTGGATGATGCCTGCGTTAGGAATTTAATACCCAGTTATACTAGGTCATTTCTTTTTCTGTATCTCCCTACAGCGGAGAGCCCTTTGGACAAAGCTGACTATGCTTAACAACCACCAAGCCGCTGAAACAATTTCTTTTTTCCCTTAAGCCTCGCCAGTTTTCAGCAGTGTCGTGTTTGTTTGCTTTTGGCAGAGATGATATCCATCCGGTTTTCCAGAGATGCTGTACAAGGCTGCCCTCTGGTGGGGCAAAAGTAGGAATATGGCAAAAGAGAACTCTATTCTTTCACCAAACAGGCCCAGATAAACACACAGATTTTTATCACCCAATTCAGTTTATATACCTTGTTTAGTGATATTGCCACAGGACAATACCTTCCTGTGACCAGGACCATAGTCCTAAGGGGAATGGTGGAAATCTGGCCCCTCAGAGATATTATAGCCCCTGTCCTTAAATTTTCCACTTCCATTTTTAAAATGTTCAGCTTTCTTAAAATGTTCCCCTGTCAGTAAAGACAACAACAACTCTAGCCTTTTTGTGAAAATATAAGCATATTTTGCAATCTGCACATGGATAGCTAGCATGTCAAAGAGAAAGATATGCTTGAAACTGTATAATGTCCTGGTTTTCTAAATGTAGGGAGATTGGGGTGAATGCACCCCGCACACACACACTGTATGTGGAAGTGGTACAGTCCGAGGAGGGCTGTGTGTTTGATATTTCTTAGTGTGTAGCTTGGCTTTTACTGGGAAGGGGCATAAAGCAGAAAGAATAACTTGCTGAAGTGGTATGCTGTGGTACTTCCCTAGTATCCTGGTGAGACTGGGGATGCTTTTTGGAATCAGAAATTGCTAAAAGTGGACCTGGATGTACTTAACCAGGGTTTACCGACTAAGATTCAGGTAACCCAAATACCAAGAGTGTGGGATGGGGGGAAATTATAAGAGGGTTCAAAGGAATGAATTCTAGTTGATCTGCATAACTCTCAACGCTATTCTCCCATTACTGCGATAATGTTGCATCTGGCTAAGCTGGAAATAACCTAGTGCTCACAAACAGGCATTGAGAGTTAGGCTACAGGCAACTTGGACATGTCCAGAAAAGGAGAATGTAGTGAAATAATGTGTGGCCTATTCCACTTAAACTGAACTGTGATGTAAGAGTTGGAAAGAGGTTAAGAATAAAATTTTGGTCTCCTTTAGAAAGAAAGAAGTCTGATCCATTAGAGCAGCCTTCCCCAATCTAGTGCCTTCCAGATGTGTTGAACTACAGCTCCCATCACCCCCAACCAGCTTGGCCAATGGCTGTGGGTAATGGGAATTGTAGCCCAACACATCTGGAATGCACCAGGTGGGGGGAAGCTGCGTTAGCGCATCTGTTTCAAGTTTTACAGAGGTCTTGATGGAACTAGCAGCTTTTATTCTTGAGAAACTTGGTTTTTTCTCCTTAAATGAAAACTGTAATCTATTCATGGCTTGCAGGTGTTTTTCCTACCGGTATACCTCCAGTAACAATATGCTTGAGTATGACCTATTAAGTGGAAAGACTGACAATTGTGCTGTAGAATGCTGTTAATATTCTTCTCCCTTGCTTCACAGCAAATTTAACTCATCTTCTTTGCCTTGTTGATAACCTTAGACTTTACTGAAGAATAAGCTCCTTCTGAACCACCACTTGGCAGGTTCAACCTGGACTGTTGAGGATGTGGCCCTGTTCTTGACAAAGTACCCAGAGGATGTTCACTCTGTTAATGGTTCAAACTACACCTGGAGAGATGCTTTCAATGAAACTGATGGTGCTATTTTGACTATTTCCCGCTTCATGGAAGTGAGTCCCCTGTTGCTGCTCAGACACATTTGGTTTTATTTTATTTTTTAAAGAAGGTTTTTTACTTTATTTCTTCATCAGAACTATTTCTTCTCCTCCCCGCAGTCAATTGAGAAATGAAATACTTTGTGATTTGTAGGTAATGTGGAAGAGAAATTGCTTTTAAGGGATTATGCAGGGCCAGCTTTAGGATTTGTGGGGCAAGGGGGTGGGGGACGACTCTTGGACAAGAAGCCATCAATGGAGCTCCTTAGGCAGCCAGGATAGAGGGACTAGGGCTCACCAACTGAGAGTGTGTACCCAAGGCTCCTCTGCCAGATGACCTATGCAAGCTACCCAGGCCACTTCCTCATTTCATTTTGAACAAGTTGCCTTCCCGGTCTTGGTGGTGTCACTAAAAGGCAGTGCCACCATTCTTGACATCCTTAGTCATGCAGTGCTGATTAGTCCTGTCATATTAGATGGGACCTCAGAGTCAACGTGCGTAGGACTGGACTGTTGGCTATAACCATGCATTTGGTTACACGCACCCAGGCTCTCAAGGCAGCTCAGAATATCAAGCCCATGTTAGATGGGAAAATAAATGAACATTTCATTCAAAATTATAATTATGTAACAGTGTGGTTAGACATAATTTGGGCCTCATTTTGACTTCAGCATCAAATTATAATTAAATAACAGTGTGGGTAGACGTACATTCGGCATAATGTTGATTTCAACATTCACTTCCAAAGGAAGGTTCAGCTCCGCTCCTGATTCAGTTGTCTGTTGTCATTGCAGTGTGTCAATTTGGACAAATTGGAAGCCATGCCTAGTGAGGTGCGGCTTATCAACAAGTCCATGGAACTCCTAGATAAGAGGAGGTTTTGGGCAGGCGTCGTCTTCCCTGAAATTTCTCCTGACAGTGTGAAGTTGCCTCATCATGTTAAGTACAAGATACGGATGGACATAGACAGTGTGGAAAGGACGAACAAAATTAAGGACGGGTGAGCATTCCTCAGAGACTTTGTTAATTTCCTGATTATATGAGCAGACGTGAGAATTTCTGATTGACAGTGAACTATTCTTGTCCTTTGGTATAGATACTGGGACCCAGGCCCTCGAGCTGATCCCTTTGATGACATGCGCTACATCTGGGGAGGCTTTGCTTACTTGCAGGATGTGATAGAACAAGCGATCATCCGGACTCAGACAGGCTCTGAGAAGAAAACAGGTGTCTATGTACAGCAGATGCCCTACCCCTGCTATGTGGATGACATGTAAGTGATGCTGTAAGCAAGGGGTGGGGAACCTCAGGCCCAGGGACCAAATCTGGCCCTTCTGGATGGCCATGCTGCCTTTCCTGGCCCCTCCTTCCCCACCCCTGCTAAAAAGGCTGAAATGCCTCTCCTAAGGCTTTAGTTTCTGGCAGTAAGAGCTTTTAAGCTTCAGTATGCTGGTATTTTGGCCCCACCCCCTTGCCTTTGGCCTCACCCCCTTTGCCTTTGGCCCCACCCATCACTGGAGATTGGATTCCAGCCTTGGGCTGGAAGAGGTTCAACATCATTGATATAAATGAATGGCCTGCTGGCATGGCTGGCTCCCCCGTAAGGCAGAATGAGCCTCTATTTTTGGGTGGCCACTTTGGGACAAATTTAAACAGATCATAACCCATGTGCAGACTTGCAGAGGCAGTAATAGGAAAGTGCTTCCTTAATGGGGCTTGGGCATCTTCCTAGAGAAGTCAATGTTCCTTAAGTGGTGCCTTTTTCTCAAAGATGGTACTGCCCAGGGAGAGGAAGCTGCTCCAGGAATCCTCCTTGGACCATCTCGGAGGGAACCAGTGTCTCCAAGATGAGGATAGTAAGCTTTCTAGAGCAGTCTGTACTTCTGGGGGAGTCGAAGGTGGCACTGGACAGGAAGGAGATGACAATCAAGATTCTATTTCCAGCAGTGCTCTTGAAAACCTGACCTTGCTTGTCACCTCTAAACATTGACTTTCCATTTAGCTGTGATGGCAGCCCTTGATAGACAAATTCATGGGTGAGAGGCCTAATCCTTTTTTAACGCTGTGTAAGCTGCTAGCCCTCATCACAACTTGGGGCAGTGAATGCCACACTGAACGAAGAAGTATTTCCTTTTGCCTGTCTGGAACCAGCTGCCCGTTCAGGAACATAAACCCTAAGCCTTTGCCTTTCTGCCGCATTCCCCTTCAGATTCCTGCGGGTGACGAGCCGATCAATGCCGCTTTTCATGACTCTGGCTTGGATCTATTCCGTGGCAGTGATCGTTAAGGGGATTGTGTACGAGAAGGAAGCCCGGCTGAAAGAGACCATGAGGATCATGGGCCTTGACAATGGCATCCTCTGGCTTAGCTGGTTCATTAGCAGTTACATCCCGCTCCTGATGAGTGCAGCCCTCCTGACGCTGATCCTCAAGGTGAGGCTGGCTCCATTTTTTTAAACGGGGATGCTTCATCCATGACAGTTGATCTGGTGTGGTGGCTATTGTGTAATGCAGCCTTCCCCAACCTGGTGCTCTCCAGATACGTTGGACTGCAACTCCCATCATTCCCAGCCATCCTGGCTGTGAATGTTTGCATTTGCAGTCCAACACATCTGGAGGGCACCAGGTTGCGGAAGGCTGGTGTAAAGTGTGAGTCAGGAAGCCCACTGGCCCTGCTCAGATCCCACCTGAGCCTAGGGATGTGTAAATCAGCGAAACCTGAGCTCACGGAAGTTCGTTCCAACTCAAGTCTGTATCAGATGGTGAGCTTTGGTTTTTCTTTTCACATGAAGATCCATGCATATTTCCAAGCATCTTTCCAAATGTACACATCAGTTGTACACATCTTAGAAATGTACAGACTCTTCTTCCATTGATTAAAGAGTATTTGTGTGCGTTTTTCAGAAGTTTGCATTTTTTCATGCACATTTTTCAAATGTACGAATGCTATCAAACACAATTACTTTTAATCTGTGGATCACATTACAAGCTCTGAAATGTACAGACATTGACTGCTGATTGTGTCCGAGTATGTGTTCGGTCTGGAAGGTGCGGGCTGGGTAAATCCTGATCTAAAACAAACTAAAACAAATGTCTCATTCATCCCTACCTGAGCGACAAATTTATTAGGTAAGTTTAGGCAAGCCACCCTTGCTCAGCCTGCAACTCCCATTTGCAGTATGAAGACTAAAAATAAATCTACTTTGTAGGGCAGTTGTAAGGAGTGCTGAGATAATGTACATGAAATGCACTGTAAAATACTGTATTAATGCTGAATATTATTTTTTCTCTGCTCCCTCTCCTTCACTTCCTGTACCCTGAATTAGAGAAATGCCCTCCATGTAACTTCAGCTGGCGCTTATTTACTTCTTACTCTAATGATTAACTGCAGTGACCAGGAACCTCATGCTGGGTGTTTGGATAAACTTATAACCGGAAGTCTTGTTTCTGCAGCACAGACTGTGACCTAAAAAAAGGGCTGAATAAGTCAAGGAATGACATAGGAAAGAGACACCAGCCTATGCCAGCAATTCTTAAATGCAGATCACTATTACGCTGTGATTGTTCTTTGCAGACCACCAGTTTTCATATACTACAACCACCAAGCAGGAGACCATTAAAGGCTTCTGCATTAAAAATTAGCCCTTTCTGCATTCCAGTGCAGCTGTCCTAAATTTGCAGAGAGAAGGGACAGGGGAAGTATTGCTTGATGGCGGGCAGGTGGGAGTTGTTAGGCTTGTACATGCTCTGTGCTGCTCAGGTGCTTGCTAGTCAATTTTTCAGGGCCAATTTGACTTGAATTTTAATTCAGTGTTTTTGCAGTTTGCTCTGGAAACACATTTTCATCATGATCTTTGGGGAGTCACCCCACAGCACATCATGCTAGCCCACTGGTAGCTCATCGGCTAAATTTTAAGGATCAGTGGCCTGTTCCAACGTTCACCCATCAAGGGAGCGCACTTGATGTCATCCATATTCAAGGGGGAAATGGTCATCCTCTTACACAGATAACCTATTTAGTACACCCTTGACCAGAAAACTCTGTGCAGCACACAGTTCAGCCATGGGGGAGCTGGCATGGTGCAGGAGAGATAGTGTTGGTTTTGCACGCGGGAAACCCAGTTTTGAATCCCCGCTTAGCCAAAAAGCACCCACCTTGGCCAAGTCACTTAACTCTCAGCCTAACCTACCTCACAGACTTTTGCGAGACTCAAATGCTCATCTGCGCTCCTTGAGAATAAAAAAACAAGAATGCAAAGGGAACAGCAGAGCATCGTGGCGATCTAACTTGTTTTCAGAAAGGACACAGGAGGTCCAAGGATGCAGTTCCTTTTCTGCAGCCCTGTCCCAAGGGAGGGATGGCTGTGATGTTGAGAGTACATTGATGCTGATGATGTTGAGAGTACATTGAACATGGATCCGTCCTGCCCCTCACCCACCCAATGAGGGCCTGTATATGATAGGTGTGTTTCTGCAGACTCAGATTTGTTCTCGCTTGTTCACTTGAGCAGCCTTCCCCAACCTAATGCCGCCATCTCATCATTCCCAGCCCCCATGGCCATTGGCCATGTTGGCTGGGAATTATGGGAGTTCCGGTCCAACACGCCTGGAGGGCCCCAGGTTGGGGGAAGGCTGACTTAAATCTTAGGCGTAGTGATGATGTATGACTCGGCTCGTGGCCACAAGGCATTATGACCGTTCAGCTGCCCTTCTCTTTATCCAGACAGGAGACTTGCTGCCCTACAGTGACCCCAGCGTGGTGTTCATCTTCCTGTCTATCTTTGGCGTGGTGACCATCATGCAGTGCTTCCTCATCAGCACCTTATTCTCAAGGGCCAACTTGGCAGCAGCTTGTGGGGGAATCATCTACTTTACTTTCTACTTACCTTTTGTGCTGTGTGTCGCCTGGCAAAACTACATCAACTTCGCTTTCAAAATATTTGCGGTGAGTAAAGTGGGGGAGGGGGGAGGATTGGCACCGCCAGCAAGGACAGGTTTTTGGCCTAGATTGGGCAAACCATCTGAGGCTTTTGATTGGGTGAGAAGAGCCCAATCACAAAAAGCCCAAACACAATCCACTAGGGTGGGGGTGGGCAACATGTGACCCTCCTGATGTTTTGGCCTACAACTCCCATCAGTCTTAGCCAGTGAGGCTAGCTAAGGTGAGGGATGACAGGGTTGTAGGCAAAAAAGACCTGGCAGGCCCCAGGTTGCCCACTGCTGCACTAGGACTACTGAAGAGATTTCCTTGGCCCTCTCCAAGTGTTGTTTCTCACTGATCCCTTAAATGCCTTGCTTAGATGTACCCACACTTATGTTAGCTTTCAATGGTTAGTCCACCTTTCAAACCCACCAAACGATGTTGCTTTCAAATGCACATTGTTTGGGTTTGCTGACCTTGGAATGGGAACAGGATTCAGATGTTGCCAACAGTGGTATCGAAAACACTTCCCCATGGCTCCTTCCCATATTGCTCCAGGAACATTTGGCTTCAAGACAACAGGATAAGAAGAGCCATGCTGGATGGACCAAGGTCCATCTAGTCCAGCATTATATAGCTCCTCATCACCTGACTGCCAGCTTCAGTACCGAATAGGCAATGATCAGGTGATAAGGAACTGCATCATTTGCTCCCATCCAATTTACTGTAGCAGCATGGAAAGTGGCACATGCAGCAGTCCCCATCAGCTTTTATTGGGGTCCCTGTTACGTATGGCTGTTGCTTTTTTCACATCAAAAATGTAATTAATGTATGCAGCAAGGATGTTAAATGGTGTGTTTTTCCTCTCCAGAGCCTGCTTTCTCCTGTAGCCTTTGGCTATGGCTGCGAGTACATTTCCCTGCTTGAAGAGCAGGGGATTGGGGTGCAGTGGGACAACATTTTAGAAAGCCCCCTGGAAAAACGCAACTATAACCTAACCACTTCGGTGTATATGATGCTCTTTGATGGTTTGCTGTATGGGATGATGACTTGGTACGTTGAGTCCGTCTTTCCAGGTGAGGAGTCGTGCTTTCATCTCCCTTCATCTTGCCCCATTCCTTCCCTTTGCCCTTCCTGCCCCCTTCACTTCCTCAAAATGCTGCTGCTGAGACTGCTGCTGCTCCCACCATGTGATCCTCCCTTGGGAGATCACAGGCACAGACGTCGCACAGGGCCAAAGCACACATCACTTGAAAGACACCTGCAGTATATATTGCCCAATATGGATCACTATTTAGAAATGTATATTGCAGGCATAGGCCCCCTGATAGAGATTGGGATCCTAGTGGTGGTGCTGGGAAAGCATTAAAGCCCCCCCCCCCGCACACATGCACACACACACACACCCTAGGGCCCTGCTCCATCTCAGGGCCCCTATGCTTACTCTAAAGTAATGTAAAGAAAAAAGATGCTGCTAGCTACATCTTTAAAGTAACTTTGGGTCACAGGAAAGGCAATGGCAAGTTCTTCTTTCCACTGGAGATCGTGAGAGCAAGAGCCCAGTCTCCACCATCAGTTTTATGAGGCTGCTTTTCCAGGAGATCCTATGCAGTTGAAGCCTCATGGCAGCAGATTCAGAGCAGAGTTTTCTTGGCAGCAGTAAATGACTCCTTTCTTCCCCGATCCCCATCCCCAACTCACGCCTGTGCTTAGTGCATGCACATTAGCTACCGTGGTTGGGGTTATGTCCAGTAGATTGAAGTTGCTGCACTTAAGGCAGCTTTGGCCACTTTGAGAGCATGTAGAGAATGTTTGGCAAGAGGCTCATTTCTTGCGGGGCAAAGGCGCACCTCTAAGAGCATATCTGAGTTTTGCAGGAAATAGGATATATAGATTTTCATAAGGCTATGCAGGTGGACGGGATCAACTTTTGAGTAAATATGCACAGGATTGCACTGTAAGCAGAGATTCTAATTTTTCAAGCAGACTTCGCAGATCTTAAAGAAGCATTTTGCATTTGAACTTACCCTTTCACAATCCGTTCAGTTCAGTGAATATAAACATTTCTTGGAATAGTTACTTTAGCTTTGCCATTTGATGCTGCTTGAACACTGTCTGCAGGATATATTAATGGATAAGTTGATTTCAAGCCTTCTGAGTTTTGCTAAGTTAATTTGTGTCGCCTTACTTTCCAAAAAGGAGAAGCAGGAACTCCTTTTCCCAATCTCATTATGGGAAATCACTCCATTGAAGCCTATATAAAGGTGGGCCAAAATAAGGCAAATTGATCTGCAGGGTTACAAATGGAAATTCTCAAAGGATATAGAAACAAATCTGAGTGCTGGTTAAAATAAATGCGTTTCTAGCCGTGACTCATAAACAGAAAGAACTGGTACTTCTTCCCCTCCATGCACATTACTGATAACCTGTCCTCTTTCAGTGTTTAGGCTCAGATTATAATTGGTGGTTCCCAAACAGTCACCTGTGGGGAGTGACCATAGGCACTGACAAACTTACAACTCAGCCAAGATAATGTAGATGGAGCTAGTTCTGATATTTGCAAAACAGCCCCAGTCAGTGGAGGCGGGTGGCTCCGATGTCAGTGGGGCAGTGAATCTGCTCCAGGTTTCAGTCAGGACCAGTCAGAACTCTAAAGGAGCTATCCAAGGTGCTTTAGAATTCTGACTGGTTCTGGCTGAAACCCGGAGTGGATTTACCGCCCCACTGACATTGGGGTAGTGGAGGCTGGTTGCTCTGAACTTAACACCTTGAGAATCATCTTTGCACATCAGAAATACTGCCAATGATTCTTCCCAAGTATCACATAGACCATTTTGTCTCCTATTCAGGCCAGTTTGGCATTCCCAGACCTTGGTACTTTCCCTTTATGAAGTCCTACTGGTGTGGTGAGGAATCTGGGGATCGACGACTCCCTTCTGTTCACACAGGGTCCTCTGAAAGTAAGTGGCTGATTTGCAAGTGTCAGCTGCTGCACAGTGGGAAACCATGAGATGTCTTCTGAAATCCAAAGGAGAGGGTCCAACGAAGGATTCAGTTAAAAAATCCAGGAAGAAAGATGTAGTCATTGCAAAGCAGTGCAGTTCATCTTGTAGCTAGGGCTGTTGCCTTGCAACCCAGACCCTGGATGTTGCCCCTTACGGGTTGTGGCCAATGTTAGCCCTACTTAGAGTAGACCCATTGAAATGAATGGGATGCAAGTCTTGCTCACTACTAGAACTCAGGATTGTCCAAGGCTGGCAGTAGGTCCAGGCAAAAACCAGTCCTTCTTCGTCATGCAGTATATACTTACGGATAGATGAGTATGGAGCAGAGCAAATTGATGAAAGAGAGGTTTACCCATAGGTAGTAGCCATGGTAGCTGATAGGATATTATATGATTATAATGTGCTTTGCTTCACTAAGTGGATTTACTTCCCTGTTCCATAGTCTGTATGGAAGAAGACCCGAGCCATCTTCACCTTGGGGTATCCATTCAGAACCTGGTGAAGGTGTACCGTAAGTGCAAGAAGCCTGCTGTAGATGGCCTGACACTGAATTTCTACGAAGGACAGATTACCTCCTTCCTGGGACACAATGGAGCTGGGAAAACAACCACCATGTAAGAAGCAGCATTGTTCGCTTATCTATTTGTTATATTTATATCCCACCTTTCATCCAAGGAGCCCAAGTACATGATCCTCCTTCTCTCCATTTTATTCCGAAAACAACCCTGTGAGGTAGGTTAGGCTGAGGGCCAGTGATTGGCTCGAAGTCACCAAGTGAGCTTCATGGCAGAGTGGGAACTAGAACCTGGGTCCAGTGTTCTAACCACTACACCACACCGGTTCTCTGGCATTGTTAAGGTGGAGCAAACAGCTTCACCAGCTGTCTTCCGCTCTGTGTTGGACTCATTTTCCCTTCTGTTGTGTTCAGGTCCATCTTGACTGGATTATTCCCCCCAACGTCAGGCACAGCCTTCATCCTGGGCAAAGACATCTGTTCCGAACTCAGCACCATCCGACAGAATCTGGGGGTCTGTCCCCAGCACAATGTCCTGTTCGATGAGTGAGTCACGCCATGAATCGCAGTTCCCTTCTGTCTTTCCATTTCTTTCGTAAACAGCGCAAATCCCAAGACCATAAACCTCTCTATAGGCAGTATACTAGGGTTAGGAAGCACAGGGCAAGGTACATATGGGCATCCTTTCGGCTACCATGGCTACTACCTATGGGTAAACCTCTCCTTCATCAGTTTGCTCTGCTCCATACTCATCTGTCCATACGTATATACTGCATGACAAAGGAGGACTGGTTTTTGCCTGGACCTACTGCCAGCCTTGGACAATCCTGAGTTCTAGTAGTGAGCAAGACTTGCATCCCATTCATTTCAATGGGTCTCCTCTAAGTAGGGCTAACATTGGCCACAGCCCTTAAGGGGCATCATCCAGGGCTGTGTGCGTGTGTGTGTTTGGAGAGATGGCATGCATTTTGAAAAGTCCACAGTGCACCCGATATGGGATCCCGGTTGGTGAGGGTTATACCACCCTGTTTCTGGAGTGTAGGGTACATTTTGCCCTTCTCTCACAGTGCAGCACTTCAGGCTTGGGTCAACACATGCCTCAGAAAACCATGGCAGAATGCTGAGGCGCTGGAATGGACCTCCCCCACTTCGGACTCCAGGTGGTATAATCGCATTTTTGAATGCTTTCCTGTGTTTTAAACTCCCTGCAAATAGAAAACCCCCACAGCAAGGAAAGGTAGAACTTATTTCCCTGCATGCTAACGTCTCATTTGTAGAGTGTCTTTTTAACACAGGAAAGCATTCAAAAGTGGCACCTGCTATCTGTAATGTGCCACCTTAGCATTCTACCACGTTGCTGTGGACCTACAGGTGAGCTGCAACTATCCATTTATACAGGGGAAAGCTAAAAGGTACAGTTGGGGTTTCATTGAGACAGGGGTTAAACCTGCTTCTGTCCCATGATATCACTTGTTTTCTTCTATAAAGCCCCATCCCCTAATCTGCATAGTCTCCCCCCACCCCCCTCCATTCACAGTGTGGAGGATGATGAGATGTTAGGAACTGGCTTTCATATATACTAGAATAGTATTGTATCGATGCACCTCTGATGCTGGGCTTCACAGTAGGCCCTTGCTAGCTATTTCAGAGATACTTCTCATTTCACGTAAACAATTGCATGAATGCTGGCATATATAGGTACTTTCTGAATAATGTTTGCTTAGGTGTATTACAGAACTATTTCACCATACAGAATTGATTGGAGGCTCAGTGAAATCAGTATTCTTCTTGATCCCCTTCCTTAAGTTTAGTTTTAGAAAATGGGACTTTCTTCTAGAAAGCAAGCCTATACAGCATAACTTTGCTGTGCCATTCTGAAGTTCTGTTCACAAGCATTGGGGCGCCATAGAATGTGGCACTTTCAGCAAGAGCATCGACTTGGCATTGCTAACGTAATTGCTTCCAGCCCCAAAGGATGAAAACGCTCTTGGTGTCACCCCTATAAAATTCCTGGCAGGGCAGGAGGTAGGGTCAAAGGGGGTATTTGCAAAAGTGTCATGGAGGGCTGCTTCCAGTAATCTGGAACAAGCCTGAGGGACTGCTGCTCCTCTTCTACTTCCTCTGGTCCCCAAGAGAATGTGGTGAAGGAAGTGAAAGTGGGAAAGTGAGTTTGAGGCCTACATCTGAGCTACCTCTGGGATATAACCCCAGGGCCAACGTGTTACCTAAATAGGCCCTCTGTTCTGACCACTGTAAGATTTGGAGGAGAGATACATGGCTGAAAACAAGTGCCAAACATGTTCTGAGACAGGTGCAGTTACTCAAGGTGTCTCTTGAGTGCATATACCATGTGTCATGTCACCTCCACACATCATCATATTCACCACAGAGACACACGGAAGAAAACAGGAACATGTATTTTCTGCAATGAATGAAATAGAAACATTTTCTGTCTTTCACTGACCATGCATCCAGACTGTGTTCTGTCCAAGCCACCTTGGAAGAGCTCTGCCTGCTCCAGATGTTCGAAGGCCACAAACTTAAATAGTTTGCTTGGAAACAGTTTGCTTTTTGGAAGAAGAAAAAAAAGCCCAGTGATTTCCTTTTATTTGCCTTTTGGGGGGGATGGTTTTTTGTTTTGTTTCTAAGCTGTCCAGGCACAAGCTCCCAGTAGATTTTTGAGCTGTGTCCACAGACATGGGGTTTAGGTCCTTGCATAAAAAATAAATCAGAAATTCTTTCTTATAGTTTATTTTATCATGCATCATTGGATGAAGAAATTTGCCTCCTGATTAGTATGCAAGAATTGGGTTGTTTGCTGTGAATCCTATTTCTTAAGATTTAATATATATGTGCTACTTGCAACCCACCAAGCTGAACACAACTCACCGGCCTTGTTCAACCTTCAGCAGCCAAACAAGCATTACTTTAGATCTATGTCTAGCAGCTATGTCTTTTATTTTTCATTTTTACTCTAGAGTAGGTGCAGGTCCCCAGTCTAGGGGGGGAGAAAGGGTTAAAGCATCTCTAGCCCCCCCTTCCCCTCCCCCTGGCTGGGGTCCCAATCCAGACTGGGTCCCCTGCTCAAACTCTAGAGTAAAAAAAAAAAGACATAGCTGCTAGAGACAGGTGTAAAGTAATGTCAGTTTTGACCCTCGGGTACTTCCTAAACCTCCTGTTTTGCTGCCTATTTTGGACTGCAAAAACAGGAAAGTTGCCCAACACCTGGCAGAGCACGATTCATTGTTGTTGGGCTCCATACACACATTCTGCAGGCCCAGATTAAGGTCAAGCTTTTCGGCAAGTGGTGTAGTGAAGGGGGGCACCCCATATTTGGGGGATGCAAGTTTACTAATAGGGCCTGTTTTTCATCACCCAACTGACTGTTGAAAATTTAGTCAAATTTAAGATCCTGAAGTGTGGGTGCCAGAACTAAGATGCTGAAAAATACCCTCCACACATGCACACGCATTTTTTAAAAAAAATTCCAGGCCTAAACTAGACATGACATGCAGTTTCCTGGATCTTTTCCCCGTCTTTTAAAAAAAATTTAAACCAAAAGCAACCTTGGGATGGAGGTCAGGGAAGGAGAAGGAACAATTTAACCCTCACTTTCCCCTCTACCTATTTTTCTGCTCAAAATGGTCCTTCCTTCAGGCTGCATTGGTGGGGGCGGGGGAAGCCGCTTCAGGAGTTGATTCTGAGTGGAAAAACAGCTTGGAGGGAAAAGGGCCAAGCCATCCATCCCCCTGCCATTCCTACACACACACACACATGCCAACCTGAAGCCTTCTGAGTTTGCTTTTGATTAAGTGCTTTGCCTGCAGGAGGCCCCTGGTTCAATCCCCAGCATCTCCACTTAAAATGATCAGGTATCAGGTGATACGAAAAATCTTTTTCTCCTGGAGATCCTGGAAAGCCACTGCCAGCCAGAGGAGTCCATACTGGGCTACATGGACAAAGAATCTGACCTGGTAGAAGGTAGATTCTGATGTTCCTGTGTATCTCTCCTGGTTTGGGCCTCAGCCTTGGAAAATGTATTTTTCTGGTCACAGTTGCACCTTAAAAATAAACCATGAGGAACCAACAATATGTATGCTTTTTTCTTAACAAAATTGTGGCCGTTCTCCCCCCCACCCACCCAGGTTGACAGTGGAGGAGCACATTTGGTTTTATGCGCGCTTGAAGGGGCTGTCAGAGACGTTGGTGAAAAAGGAAATGGAGCAGATGGTCACAGACGTTGGCTTGCCTCACAAACTCAAATCTAAGACAAGTAAACTCTCTGGTAACTTTCATTTATTCAGCCATATTCTACTAAGATTACTCTGCAACCTGCATAGCCTTAAGAATGTAAGAAGAGCTGTTCTGGATCAGCCCAGGGATGTTTCCAGTCAGACAAGCTCCTTGTGCTAATAAATCATTGCTCTTCCACTGTAAGCTACAAGGAAAATTGCAATTGACTTCCCATATTATTGGGGGATGCTGAACATGTTTTATGTGGACATCCCACTATGTTCTGTCTACATCAGTCCCCTTAACACTTCAATCTTTTTTTGAGGGGTGTGATTTTGATGGGAGTAGTGACTTACCAGGCAGCTGAACCCATTACAACTCAGCACACATTGACTAAGCCCTTTGTGGTGGGAACCATTTTTATTACCCATTTATTTTGTTTGTTCTGTCTTTTAAGTTCCACTAAAACATTTTTCGTTGTGTGTGTATGTGTACACACACACGCATACATACACACACACATATATATATCACAAACATACATACACAGACACACCCACACACACCATTTAACTGGCTGTTATAGTGCCATAATGCTATAATGCAATATATCATTTTTAAAATGATAGGGAGTGGGGGAAACCCTTTCCATTTACTGCCATATCTTAGCATTTTAGGGATATGCTATACTCCTTTAATGCCATAATGAAATATTTTCATTTTTAAAATGATAAATAAAACCCCTTTTCATATACCACCATTTTAGCAAGGTAGATAATAATTAAAAAGGGTTGTTTTTAAATGGCTTTTTAAAAAATAAGCTGCATTATTGGAGGACAGCACTATACCTCTATAATACTCTTCCTTTAAAGTAGCCTTTTTTATGCACTCCTCATGTGTACTTATTTTTGCATATAGCAATAATCACCTGTGCTGCTGCCAATAAATTAGACACCATTGGTTGATGTATATTCGATACGGATCATTTTTTTAAAAATCCAGTTTCTTCTTAGGTCAAAAGTTACTCTGTCTATATCCCTTTTAACTTGTCTCCAAAACACTTGGATATTCGGGCTGTTTTATTTTCAGCCCCTTTCCTAATAATCCCTCGCATGGAATTTGATTCTTTTTTCTTATCCTTCTTCCTTCCCATTGTCACGACATGCTGAATTGTTGTTTTAATGGAATGATCCACTAGTAGAGACTATAGCTCCCCTGCCCGCACATACATACATTCATCAGTTCCTTCCTGAAAGCATCAAATGATAGTTGTGAATCATCAGGTAGTGAGTAATCAAGTCCCTGTTCTGGAAGCAAAGACCTCTTAGACCTACGTGTCTCCCTTCCACCCCTGCATGCATTCACCCAAGTACCCAGCCACAGTTTTGCAGACACCTATGGATCATAGATTAAATTAGATTAATTCTGTCTGACTTGCTTCATAGGCGGCATGCAGAGAAAGCTTTCAGTAGCTCTGGCCTTCGTGGGTGGCTCTAAAGTTGTCATTCTGGATGAGCCAACGGCTGGTGTCGATCCATATTCTCGCCGAGGGATCTGGGAGCTGCTTTTGAAATATCGCGAAGGTACTTCACCTCTTGTGGACCTGTGAAAAAGTTTTATCTGTGCTGTATGGTTGTTGTGCAAAAGTGAATGAATATGTAGGGAGCAACCATAGCTCAGTTGTAGACAATGGGGGCTGGTGGCTCCGATGTCAGTGAGGCGGTGAATCTGCTGTGGGGTTCAGTCAGAACTAGTCAGAATTCTAAAGCACCCTGGATAGCTCCTTTAGAGTTCTGACTGGTTCTGGCTGAAACCTGGAGCAGATCCATCGCCCACTGACATCAGAGCCACCAGCCTCCACTGGTGGTAGAGCACACATGCTTTGCATGCAAAAGCTCCCACGTTCAACTGTGGAGTCTCCAGGCAGGGCTGGGAAAGACCCTTGTCTGAAATTCTGGAGAGTCGCTTCCAGTCAGTGCCAATAATAGTGAGCTTGATGCGTTTGCTTTGACTTTCCCCTAGCCATTAGATATCGTTATACTAGCCTCATGATACTATTGTGTGTACCCGTAGTTTTCGTTTGTTTTGCGTTGCTTTTTATTCTCGTGTTAACTGCTTGGGAATTCGTTTCAAATGAGAAGCGGTATATAAATTTTGCTAATAAATAATGCTTAGACCACACTTTTCTCTTAGCGCAGCCTTAAAATGAGATAACTCTCCAGGCTTTGTGGGGCTTAGGGGCATATATATATTTCAATGTTTTAGAGATAAGCAACTGACCTTGAAATGAAAATGGTTTCAGTTCTTCCAGCTGGGGCCCTTTCTGATCGCTGATAAACTGCTCAGAATATCAAGAGATTACTTGAGGAACTGAAGGCCAGGACAGGATGTCTGTGTATTTGGCAAGGTCTGAGGGCTCTGCTATCAGACATTTATCATATCCTGCTAGAGGGGAAATACTACATCAAGTTGGCGTACATATATTCACTTGGAAAACAGATAAAAAAATTGAACTGGAGAAAGAAGATTAACAAACCATCATGGAGAACTATCCAGTTCTTTGATTATGTACCAGTATAAAAGAACTGTCCTATAAAAATCCTGGCCAAGATGGTACATGATTCCCTTCTGGCTAAATTTAAATCCTGGTTAGGTTAAATAAAGCTGAACAATCAGAAATAAACTTTAAATCATATAAACAAACAAAATATAATTAGAGGAGAGCCTGCTTTGGTGAGGAGCATGTTGTGGAGATGTGAAGTTGCTCAAAATTTTCAGATTAGCATGTTGAACCCGATAGGCCTCATCATGGCCAGGGAGCCCCCTTTAGATCATGTTTTGCTGCATTCTGAGATCAGTGGGGCCAGGTCATAGTTTTCCCGATCACCTTATTGCCTATTGGCACCAAAGAGCCTACCCTTCAGTGGTTTGGCAAAATGTAGGGTTTTTCTTTACTGATTAAACTTACTATGAGCAGAGCTAAATCAGAGGCTTTCTAACCTTGGGGCCAAACTAGATAAGTCAGAAGAGATCTCCCATCTCTCTAAATGACTTCTAAAAGCAACTGCAGGGCCTCCCAGGTTGGATTGGGATCATGAAATGGGGAGAATGGAGGGTTAATGCTAGGGCAAGCCCAAGACATTTTGCTGCCTGAGCCAAAAACAAGATGGCGCCCCCCCCCCCTTCCATGGACAAAAGCTAACTGGAATGGCCGTTGAATCTTTCTTCAACACTGGTAATGGGACAGCACCTTCCACCACACCTGAAAGCAGCAGGCTACCTTAGGGGACACAGGGCAGGCTGTGTAGCACACAACTCTCTCTTCCAACACCTTTCTGCCACCTTTCAGCATGTGTCACCTGAGGCAACTGCCTCACTCTCCCTCATGGTATGGCAGGACCTGGTTAACCATTTCCTCCCGTGCTGTTTTCCTGACGTAAATCAGCCCTCCCTAAGCTGTTATTTTCTCTCTTAGGGAAAACATAGAGCTACATGATCATTAAACTGGCCTGGTGTACTCTCTTCTTGGTTTTCAGGCCGCACCATCATTCTCTCCACACACCACATGGATGAAGCGGACATCCTCGGAGACCGAATCGCCATCATATCTCATGGCAAATTGTGCTGTGTTGGCTCTTCGCTGTTCCTGAAGACCCAGCTGGGGACAGGCTATTATCTGACCTTAGTCAAGAAGGATGTGGATTCCTCCCTGAGTTCCTGCAGAAACAGCAGCAGCACGGTGTCTTACCTGAAAAAGGTACCACTTTCAGAAGCACTGTCTGCCTTGTTTCCTTCCTTGAAAAAACTACAACAACCCCTAAATGGGGAGACTGGTGGGCTCCTCAAGTCCAATGTCCTCTTCTTCCTGTAGGCCAGAAAGAGTCCATAACAGTACAGCTTGACAATAGAATGGAGTTACAGGAGACACTTTCATTTTGGGCCCTGACACACTGTTGCTTAGCTACAGGTCTTCTTTTCCAAATGCGGGTATTTGAAGCCCAGCTTTGGCTGCTACTTCTTGAAAAGATTTAGCTCCTCTTTGACCCTCTTCAGGTGATGGCCTTGTAGGCCCCTTCCAACCCTACTATTCTATGATATCTCCTATGATATCTTCTGTGAGTGTGATAAGATGGGACCAGATTTCAGGGTCACTGATGCCTTCCTCTCACCTCTCTCATTGTATGTAGAGTCTGAACTGGGAGTGGCTGCATAAACACAGGGCCGGTATCAGAGGCTGGTGCAATTGGGCCCTTGCCAAGGCCCCTGCCTCCATGCTCAGTAGGGGTCCCACCTCCAGTCCCTAAAGCTTTCTGGTGCTGCTCCTCCTTGCTGCTGCTGCCTGTAAAATGCCCTCTTCAAGTGGGCAAACAGTGAGAGGAGAGAGGAGGAGTAACTTCCTCATGCCATGTCCTCTTGCTCTGGGAGGTGGTACAGAGTGGACCCAGAGGAAGAGGCAAATGAATGTGCAGCAGCTACACTGGTGAGGAGGAAGGGGTGGGCATGCTCAAAGAGGGGGTCCCACTGATCTTTCCAAGGCTCCCCCAAAGTCTGGAACTGGAGCTTCATAAATACAGGATCTCCCTGACACAGTAATCCAGACTTAAAAACAAGGTTTGGAACACAGGATGTTACATTCTATGGGTTGAATCGAGGGATGTCGGAGAAATCCACAATGTATTCAAGTGAGTTTGGATTTCTATGAATCCAACCCATGGATTCTGCAGTGGACCAGCTTTTCCCGAGTTGCACGGATTCCATGGACTTGCAGACCATTTTTTAACAGTTTCTGGAATTTTATGCAAATTCAGCTGTAGAAAAATTCATAAATTAAAAAAACACCAGTCGAAAATGCACATTTCCCCCATAGGCCAAAGCATGAAAATGTGCATTTTGGGGGGATTTGTGCATGGGAGGGGGATTTGCGCATTTTTAGAAGTGCAAATCTGCTTCCATCAGTGAGTGGATGATGGAACGAAAGGCACATGACAATCTGTGAAATGCAGACGGAATGGATTTTACAAAATCTGTGCATCCCTAGTTGTAGACAATTAACCCCTTCCTCTGATGGAACAGCTATTTTCCAGTCTGAACACCCTCATAATCTGTTCTGGAGAGTTGGGGGAACCCCTCCAGAGCAGATTTTGAGGGGCCCATAAGGGGCTGCAGGGGAGAGAAAAGGGAGGGAAAAGTCTCATTGGGCAACTGAAAGGTTGCTGGTGCGTTTTTCCTATGCCATATTCAGTCTGCATGGATTGAAAAAGAAGGCCGGTGTTTCAGTCACGTGCATTGTCCCTGGGCTAGAAGCAAAACCACAGCCTTAGAGGCATAGCAGAATTCATTAGAGATCAGCCTCCTGTGTTTTCATTTTAATGAGAATTGAAATATTTTTTCATTATTTTTTTATCCAGACTTTATTCAGATAGGAGATGATAACTGGATCACTCTTTCTTTTCAACTAGGATGACAGCGTGTCCCAGAGTAGCTCTGATGCTGGGCTTGGCAGTGACCATGAAAGTGACACCCTAACAATAGGTAAGGGCTTTGAAAAACTACAACACATTCGGGTTGCTTCTTGTGCTCCAGCCTTTTGTAGTTTATTGCTAGAGTGTGACCTTCTAATCATCAGTGGAATTGCTGTTATTTGGGGATAATTTAAATACTTGGCATATACCTCCCACCCCCAAGATTCACTGTAATGATAAATAGGTGATTTGGTCTAGGTACAGTGGATTGGATCCAGAGTGTGCTTCCACTGGCGGCAACATCCCCTGAGCAGAGTTCTGCTGAGAACACACCCGCACAGGGCTGGCCTTATCATTAGGCAGAGTGAGACAGATGCAGGGAGGGGGCAGTAAGGTATTGGAGGAAAGACCTGTGTACTATGCAGTTTGCCCTGTGCCCCCTAAGTTAGCCAGGTGCAGTGGAGGATGCTACCCCATCAACAGTATTGAAGACAGATTCATCTACCAGTCTAGTTGGAATGAGAGGGGTGCCATTTTGTTCTTTGCTTCAGGAAGCAAAATTTCTTGGACTGGCCTTGTTCCCATGGAAGAAAGGTGGGGAGGCTACTTTCGACAATTTCATCATCCCCCTGCAGCCTCCAGCACCATGTCCCTCATTCTTGGGCCCCCCAACCCTTCAGAACATTTTTGAGGAGCATAGGGGGCTTCAGGGTTAGGGGAAATTGGCAAAAATGCTCCTCATTCGACCAGTGGGATTCCTCCGCTGGATCAGAAGCTTTCTGCAGACGGAAAGGGCCTCCCATTCACAGGAGGCAAGGTCTGGCACCTACTCTCTGTTTCTGTACATTCAGTTGCTTTGAAATTAATGGAGAGTTCTTACTTCTCTCACCTTGGTACAATGCCCAGAGAAACAGGCACTTCAGTCATTAAAAATATCAAATTAAATATCAAAAATAACAAACAATAGTTGTTAGCACGAGGCAAAGCAAACCGCCAGCAGTAGAGGGGTCTGATGATAGCTTGGTTCTTCCAGATGTGTCTGTGATTTCCAATCTTATTATGAAGCATGTCCCTGAAGCAAGGCTGGTGGAGGACATTGGCCACGAGCTCAGTTACATTTTGCCATACGAAGCAGCTAGAGATGGAGCTTTTGTGGAGCTGTTTCATGAGATTGACGACCGCCTCTCTGACCTGGGGATTTCCAGCTATGGCATTTCTGAGACGACTCTGGAGGAGGTATGTGAACCATGCCCTTTTTAAGGAAGGCATAGAAGCCATTCTGGAAGCATGTGGTCGCTCTATGTTTGGGCACATGGCAGCGGATTGTGCAATTGGCTGCACTTTGGAGATCTGTCTTCTGTGCATCCTTGGGCTTGCATACGTGCAGGGGGCCTTTCAGTTTTCTTTTTGAACATAAGCCTCTCATATCTGCACGTCGCATCACAAAGAGTGTCTCAGAATGGTATAAAAAGTCACTTGCCATGTGGTGTGTGGGCTTTTTAAAAACTCAGATGTCCCTGCTGCACATGTGTATCTAACCGCATAGTGCTCTGAAGTGCAGTCTGTGAACACACGGGGACCCTCGGTTGTCTCTTGTGAGATAGCAGTGATGGAAGTAAGTGCACCATGCTGGTGTTACTGAGAGCCAGTCGACCCAGTCAGAAGAATGAAGTGCCTGAGCTTTCCCTGCCGTGGCACGCTTCAGGCTGCAGATTGGAAGGTGAAGAATACAAGAAACAGCCTGATTCTAAGTCAGACTATTGGTCCATCTAGCTTAATATTGTCTACAGTGACTGGCAGTGGCTCTCCAGGGTTTCAGGCAGGAGCCCTTCTCAGCCATACCTGGAGATGCCAGCAGTGGAGGCTGGTGGCTCGGATGTCAGTGGGGCTGTGAAATGCCCTGGGTTTCAATCAGAACCAGCCAGAACTCTAAAGGAGCTATCCAAGGTGCTGAGTCTATTTTGGGGACAGGTTTCCACACCTTGGATTGCTTCTCTAGAGTTCTGGCTGGTTCTGACTAAAACCCAAGGCGGATTCGAAGCCCCACTGACATCAGAGCCACCAGCCTCCACTGTAGTCCAGGGATTGAACCTGGGACCTTTTGCATGCAAAACAGGCGCTCTGCCACTGAGATACAGCTGATCTGTCTCATCCTTCCACCCGCACCCCTAAGCATTAGGCACACACACATGTTGAATTCTCTCCCATGAAAACAACATACTGAGCACAGAAGGGAAAGAATGGGTCTGGCTGGCTTTCTTCTTCTCACACTAGGTGTTGTTGTTGTTGTTGTTGTGTTGTGTTTTAATATGGAGGGAGCTATTTATTTGTATTTAAATTTCTATACTGTTTAAATTTTCTGTAATCTTTGTGAACCGCCCAGAGGGCTTTGTTTATGGGGTGGTATAGAAATAACAACAAGAACAACAATAAACCATTTTTCGACCCAAAAAGTGTTCAAAGCAGTTTACATTAACAATGTAAAAAATATTCTAAAATATAAAGAAATAATTACAGGGACCCTTGTTGAAAAAACTCCAAGACCACCTTTTCATGGCTAAGGATAAAAACATTTGATTCCCCAGCTTCAGCCGGCAGTGTTAGTGTTCATCTGGGAGAAGCTTGACCATATGATTCTGCTGGTTGTATATATTCTTAAGTTGAAGCTGCTTTGCTGGAGTTTGGATGGCTCACACACCCTGTGCTCTTTGGGCATGCTATGACATGCGCGTGGGGGAGTATTACAGACGCTTGACGTTGTTGTTGTTGTTGTTGTTGTTCAATCGTTAAGTCGTGTCCGACTCTTTGTGACCCCATGGACCATAGCACGCCAGGCCTTCCTGTCCTCCACTCTCTCCCGGAGTGTGCTCAAGTTCATATTCATTGCATCAGTGATGCTATCTAGCCATTTCATCCTCTGCCATCCCCTTCTCCTTTTGCCTTCAATCTTTCCCAGCATCAGGGTCTTTTCCAGGGAGTTTTCTCTTCGCATTAGGTGGCCAAAATATTTGAGCTTCAGCTTCAGGATCTGTCCTTTCAATGAGCACTCAGGGTTGATTTCCTTTAGGATGGACTGATTTGACCTCCTTGCAGTCCAGGGGACAAGAGTCTTCTCCAGCACCACAGTTCAAAAGCATCAGTTCTTCGGCGCTCAGCCTTCCTTGTACTCCAGCTCTCACAGCCATATGTTGCTACTGGGAAAACCATAGCTTTGATTATACGAATCTTTGTTGGCAAGGTGATGTCTCTGCTTCTTACTATGCTGTCTAGGTTTGCCATAGCTTTCCTCCCAAGGAGCAAGCGTCTTTTAATTTCATGGCTACAGTCACCGTCTGCGGTGATCTTGGAGCCCCAAAAAATAAAATCTGTCACTGCTTCCATTTCTTCCCCTTCTATATGCCAGGAAGTGATGGGGCCAGATGCCATGATCTTAGTTTTTTTAATGTTGAGTTTCAAACCAGCTTTTGCACTCTCCACTTTCACCCTCAACAAGAGGCTCTTTAGAACCTCTTCGCTTTCTGCCATTAGGGTGGTATCATCTGTCTATCTGAGGTTGTTGATAATTCTCCCGGCAATCTTAGTTCCGACCTGTGATTCATCCAACCCGGCGTTTCCCATGATGTACTCTGCATATAAATTAAATAAGCAGGGCGACAATATACAGCCTTGTCGTACTCCTTTCCCAATTTTGACCCAATCAGTTGTTCCATGTCCGGTTTTTATTGTTGCTTCTTGATCCTCGTACAGGTTTCTCAGGAGACAGGTAAGGTGGTCTGGTACTCCCATCTCTTTAAGAATTTGCCACAGTTTGTTGTGATCCACACAATCAAAGGCTTTAGCATAGTCAATGAAGCAGAAATAGACGTTTCTCTGGAATTCTCTTGCTTTCTCCATGATCCAGCAAATGTTGGCAATTTGATCTCTAGTTTCTCTGCCTCTTCGAAACCCAGCTTGTACTTCCGGTAGTTCTCGGTTCACATACTGCTGAAGCCTAGCTTGTAGGATTTTGAGCATCACCTTGCTGGCATGTGAAATGAGCGCAATTGGACGGTAGTTTGAACACTCTTTGGCATTGCCCTTCTTTGGGATCGGAATGTAAACTGACCTTTTCCAGTCTTGTGGCCACTGTTGAGTGTTCCAAATTTGTTGGCATATTGAGTGCAGCACTTTAACAGCATCATCTTTTAGGATTTTAAATAGCTCAGCTGGAATACTGTCATCTCCACTAGCTTTGTTGTTAGTAATGCTTCCTAAGGCCCACTTGACTTCACTCTCGAGGATGTCCAGCTCAAGTTCAGTGAGTGCACTATCATGGCTAACAGGGACATTAAGATCTTTCCTGTATAGTTCTTCTGTGTATTCTTTCCACCTCTTCTTAATCTCATCTGCTTCTGTTAGGTCCCTGCCTTCTTTGTCCTTTATCATGCCTGTCTTTGCACAAAACGTTCCCTTGATATCTCCGATTTTCTGGAAAAAATCTGTAGTCTTTCCCATTCTGTTGTTTTCCTCGATTTCTTTGCATTGTTCATTTAAGAAGGCCTTCTTGTCTCTCCTTGCTATCCTCTGAAAATCTGCATTCAGTTGGATATATCTTCCCCTTTCTCCCTTGCTTTTTGCTTCCCTTCTTTCCTCAGCTATTTGTAAAGCCTCATCTGACAGCCATTTTGCTTTCTTGCATTTCTTTTTCTTTGGGATGGATTGAGTTGCTGCCTCCTGAACAATGTTACGGACCTCCGTCCATAGTTCCTCAGGCACTCTGTCTATCAAGTCTAATCCCTGAAATCTATTCCTCACCTCCACTGTATATTCATAAGGGATATGATTTAGGTCATACCTGAATGGTTTAGTGGTTTTCCCTACATTCTTCAATTTAAGCTGAAATTTTGCAAGAAGCAGCTCATGATCTGAGCCACAGTCAGCTCCAGGTCTTGTTTTTACTGACTGTATAGAGCTTCTTCATCTTTGGCTGCAAAGGACATAATCAATCTGATTTCGATATTGACCATCTGGTGTTGTCCATGTGTAGAGTCGACTCTTGTGCTGTTGGAAAAGAGTGTTTGCTATGATCAGCGTGTTCTCTTGGCAAAACTATTAGCCTTTGTCCTGCTTCATTTTGTACACCAAGGCCATGCTTGCCTGTTATCCCAGTTATTTCTTGACTTCCTGCTTCAGCGTTCCATTCCCCTATGATGAAGAGGACATCTTTTTTTGGTGTTAGTTCTAGAAGGTGTTGTAGGTCTTCATAGAACCAATCAACCTCGGCTTCTTCAGCATCAGTGGTTGGGGCATAGACTTGAATTACTGTGATGTTGAATGGTTTGCCTTGGATTCGTACTGAGATCATTCTATCGTTTTTGAGATTGTACCCCAGTACTGCTTTTGCTACCCTTTTGTTGACTATGAGTGCTACTCCATTTCTTCTAAGGGATTCTTGCCCACAGTAGTAGATATAATGGTCCCTGAATTAAATTTGCCCATGCTTGTCCATTTTAGTTCGCTGATTCCCAAGATGTCGATGTTCAATCTTGCCATCTCATGTTTGACCACCTCCAGCTTACCTTGATTCATTGATCTTACATTCTAGGTTCCTCAACAATATTGTTGTTTACAGCATCGGACTTTCTTTTCGCCACCAGACGCACCCACCGCTGAGTGTCCTTTCGGCTTTAGCCCAGCCGCTTCACTCTTTCTGGCGCTACTTGGAAATTCCTTCTGCTCTTCCCCAGTAGTATATTGGACACCTTCTGACCTGAGGGGCTCATCTTCCGGCGTCATATCTTTTAGCCTTGTGATACGTTCCATGGGTTTTTCTTGGCAAGAATAGTGGAGTGGGTTGCCGTTTCCTTCTCCAGTGGACCACATTTTGTCAGAACTCTCCGCCATGACCTGTCCATCTTGGGTGGCCCTGCACGGCATAGCTTATGGCTTCACTGAGTTATGCAAGCCCCTTCGCCACAACAAGGCAGTGATCCATGAAGGCCCTTGACGTTAGGCTGCTACAGTATGGCTGCTTTACAAAGCAGCTTACTGTAATTTGAACATTTCTGTCTTTCAGATATTTCTCAAAGTGGCAGAGGATAGTGGTGTGGATACAGAGACCTCAGGTAAACATGATGTCTGTGGTGTCATTCATAGACCCTTGTTTGGAGGCTGAAAAAAAAAACATTTCTGCATGGCAGCATTGAATGTCTGGCCATCCCGTTTGAAATCCTTTCCCCAGCCCAAGCATTGGGAAAGTTCATGCCAGCAACGGCGGCCTCCAGGAATGTGTGGCACTGGTGTGGGGACTCTTTATGCAACTGGACCAATGCATGTGTGAGCAACTTTGAAACGTTACAGCCTCTGTGTGAAATCATTTGGGGGTGGCTTTGGGTGAGGGCCGTACCATTTGATGTTAGCAGGAGCATTGAGAAGATTCACAAGCCCTAGAACAGAGATTCTCAAACTGTAGTCCCTGGACCACTGGTGGTCCGTGAGCTCTGTTCAGGTGGTCTGTGGAAAGGTTGCAAGTCAGGTCAAGGCTATTTGTTCTTGGCCCTACACTTGATTAATTTTTTCTGATGACAGATCCAATCCGTTTTTACCAGGGCCGGATTACTGAACAAGCTTAGAAGGCCCTGGTCTGAGATGTTCATAATACGGTGCTGATGCAGCGTATTCATTTTTCCCTTAGAAATTACAGTGAGCCCTTCTCAGTGGCATGGCCTAGACTCTGTGATTTTCATAATACAGCACTGGTTTCGATGACGATGCTGGTGCTGAAGAAAAAAAACTATTAAAATATGAGTCATAGAACAACAACAAAAAGCTTTTTAAGGGGTCTGCTGAGACCCCCAGCATTTTTTAAGTGGTCTGCAAAAAGTAAAATGTTTGAAAGCCACCACCCTAGAGAAAAGTGAGATGAGATGCCCCGTGAACTCTGGTCTCCCTCTCCCTCCGTTTAGGTGCCTAATTTTGAACCAAACTTGAAGCCATCTCATTGTGCGTTTTCTGCATGTCCCTTGCTGCTTGAAGAACACATGCATTACTTCTAGAAGCTGCTTTGGCTCTTCTCTTTTGGGGACTCCCTACTGAAACGAAAATCCATCAGAGGACATGCAATTATAGTAGTTTTGTTCATGGTGGTTCTCCAGTCAGGATAGAAGAAATTGGAATTGGTGGTAGACCAATTCTGGCAAACTTCAGGGAGCTAACTTGAGCTTTTCTTTTCAGATGGCACATTGCCTGCCAGAAGAAACCGTGTCTTTGGAGACAGGCAAAGCTGCCTTCGTCGAGTCACAGAAGATGATACTCTTGACCCCAATGATTCCGACATAGATCCAGGTAAAAGATTTAAAGTGTCTGTGTCTATTTCTCTGCATTCAGTGAAACATGATTGTAAAAAGTATGTTATATTTAATGGATTCATACAGTTGTTGATTGATTAAGGGCACCTATTTATTCATCACTCAATGATCATATTTCCAAATGAAGACTTCCATGTGTGAATGTAGGGATGTACAGATTTTGTTAAATCTGTTCCGTCTGTGTTTTACAGATGATCAGGTGTCTTTTGTTTCACCGTCTACTCATTGACAGAACTGATTTTTTTAACCAGAATTTCGTTCTACTTGCACTAATATGTCTTAGCGCAAGTAGAATGAAATTCTACATTATCACATTAGCACAATTGTGCATTAGCACTAATGCGTACTTGTGGACTTGTGCTAATGCACATTAGTTAATGCAAATTAGCACTAATCCCCCACAAAAGTGAAAAACTGGTCTGCAAGTCCACAGAATCCATGTGACTCAGAAAAAGCTTGTTGGCTAGGGAATCTGCAGGTTGGATTCATAGCAATCCAAAATCATTTGAATGCGTTGCAGATTTCTCCAACATCCCTGTGTGAATGGGCCATTACAGATCAATTTCCTATCCCCTCATAGTCGACACCAAAGGCAAGAGAAGCAGGTATATCTTTTAAGCCGGAAGGCTGTAAGGCGTTGGGTGGACATTGGAGTGATGTAACTGATGTCTTTCTGCCAGTATGTTCATACTCTTTCTCACATTTGCTGACATTGGAGACCACATCCTACCTTGGGTGAGAGGGGCAAACATCTCATGAACTACAACTGTTTGCCTGCAGAATCCCGAGAGACTGACCTGCTAAGTGGGATGGATGGCAAAGGATCCAGCCAGGTGACGGGCTGGAAACTCACCAAGCAGCAGTTTGTGGCTTTGCTCTGGAAGAGACTGCTTATCGCCAAACGTAGCAGGAAGGGCTTTTTTGCCCAGGTGAGATGGGTTTTGGTTGCTAAAAAATGCAGGGTTGTGTTCAGTTGGCATCTCGAAAACTGCCTCCATTTCTCTTTTATAAATGCATCATTTGAGACTGCTTCTGTCTGCAAGCAAGCTTTTCCTAGACCTGACGAAAACATTCAAAGAGGATGTTTTCACACAAGGCCTTAAACTGGGCATGTCCTCCCCCACTCCTAAATCAGTATGTAATTCTGCATTAACACTGGGTTATATCCAGTGTTAATCCTACTTAGAATAGACCCACTGAAATGAATGGGAAAAGTTAAGACTAACAGTGCATGTAACCCAACAATTGCACATCCCCATAAATAGTGTGGGATAGGCTTAGTGGCATTTAAGCTTCATGTGTGAAAACTGTGAAAGTAATTTAAGGGTTACCCAGTGCTTTTAATATTCAATGTCAAGTCTGTCTCTTGGAAGGCTTTCCACATTTCCATAGCTGTCAATATTTGTCAGTGTCTGATTAGCTGGCATGCAATAGTAGTTAGTATTCAACGGTATCTGACTACTGACTCGGCAATAGAGTTTTGCATATGGATATGAACTCAGGTCATTTAGCCAAACTAAACTGGCAAATTTCAAATGTTGATGGCGAATTTCAACCTCAGCATCCAGCTTTTGGAATTTGAAAAATGGAGTAAATGTTGACATGTTTCAGCGCTGTGGTAAGCTATGATTTGAGTGATTGATTTACAATGCAGTTTGGAAGGCTTTTCGCTTTTCAGGGTTCAGCCTCGTTGCCACTAGAGGGTGGTGTGGTTAAAGAAGTTCACATTTTGAGTGGATCCTGTTCTTGGTGTCCTGATCCTAGGAGGGGTTGGAACTGAGTGCCTGTTTTCATAGCAGACTGAGGAAGGGGGCATAATTATTTCTCAGAACCTCTGAAGACAACTTCTCTTCTATGATTTCAGATTGTTCTCCCAGCTGTCTTCGTTTGCATTGCTCTCTTGTTCAGTTTGATTGTGCCTCCCTTTGGTAAATATCCCAGCCTGGAACTGCAACCATGGATGTATGATGAGCAATTCACATTTATCAGGTACGTATTAATCCATGTGGCAAGAAGTCAAATTTAAACTGTGTGTGTTGGGTGGGCGGGGTGATTGGAACTTCAGCTATTCTTGCTGTTCCTGCCTTGCTTTGCAGTGGACCTACAAGCTGATGTACAACAATAAAATGTGCACCATTCCAGTTACAAAAAAGAAAAGACAATATGAAAACACAAAATATATTTAAACAGTACAGTTGAATGAAATCAGTTGATGAGGCAGAACAGAAAGGAAAGACATTATCCTAAGAATGCTGTTGAAAATAGAAAGCCTTAACTTGATTCTGAAATGTCAATAGGAAACTTACCCCATAATCTTCAGGTGAGAGAGAGAGAGAGAGAGAGAGAGAGAGAGCGAGCGAGCATCCCTCAGATGAGATGCCACTGCATAAAGAGTATTGTTTCTAGTTGACACTAATGTTCTTTCAGACAATGAAGGCAGTCTCACTTCAAGGTCCTACTTGAAGACTTTAACACAGCCTTCCCCAACCTGGTACCCTCCAGATCTGTTGGACTTCAATTCTCAGCATCCCCCAGCCAGCATGGAGGGTACCAGGTTAGGGAAGGCTGCATTAATGCATAGGAAGGCTCTAATGGGAAAACAAGGATCAACTTTACAGGTTAAGGCAGACAAGATAAATATTGCAAAACTGTTAATATAATAATATTTATGGGGATTCTTGCTAGGCTTCTGAGTTGAGTTTGGGAGGGGGGGAACAAATTGATCAGGTTGTTCTAGAGTGCGGAAATGCATGTTGACGCATGCATACAGTTGTTCGAGGCAAATGGCTTCCTCTTCCTCTGTTCCTCTGCCTTGATGCTTTGCAGTTTTGCTCTGCCTGCATATTAGCCCAGAGGCCTGATGGTGTTTTTTGATACATCCACAGCAATGATGCTCCAGAAGACATCGGCACTCAAAAGCTGTTGAATGCTCTCCTCAACCAACCCGGTTTTGGGACCCGTTGCATGCAAGATTACTCTATCCCGTAAGTGCAAGCTTTGCAAAACTCTTGTGAAAAGTGAGGAGAAGACAGCTGACCTAAGACAATTAATACTGCTTGCAGGTACCATTGGAATCCATAGTGGATCTCTTGGAAATTATGTACAGGGCTGTGCATATGCCACAATTCTGTGGGAGCTGCAGAATGTGGTATTGCCTGCAGAATGGGGCTCTAGAAACCTCAGCTCACAGCTACTGGTTGTAATGCCATGCTTGGAAGTGCCCGGGCAAAGCCCAGTGAAATCTTATTTGCTAGAGGAGTTGCTGAATATGCTTTCCAGTATTCCAGGCCAGGGCGTCTTCAGTACTGTGTATCTTCTGGACACCCGTCATCACACAGCATTATTGTGGCTGTTGCTTGACACGTGACTCTGTATCTGAGCGTTGTAAATTAGGTGAACCACTTGTTCTCTCACACCAGAAGTCTGCTTCCAGTGCAACTTGTTCTAAATGGAACCGTTTGACTGACCACATCATTTTCGTGTGCATAATAGGCAGTGGGATATGATGCTCCTGAACCCTACCATCCTGATGGGCAATAGAATTTCTGAAAGATGTTGATGTTCTTCCGTCTTCCTTTGTTTTACCTTCGTGCAGAGATACTCCTTGCTCTGTGGGGGAAGGGGACTGGGCCACCGCTCCTGTGCCTGAGACAGTCAGGGAAATCTTGCAGAATGGCAACTGGACAATGGAGAACCCCTCGCCATCTTGCATATGTAGCAGCAAGAAGATAAAGAAGATGCTTCCTTTGTGTCCTCCGGGGGCTGGTGGCTTGCCTCCTCCCCAGGTATAAGTTACTTTGCTTGCTTTTGTGTTCTGGAGCATGTTGAAGGGTTAACTCTTTAGACTGACTTTCTGCCAATACTTACGAAGCAGGCCAAGCAACTCGGACCTCCTGTAGACAGATAAATAGATTAGATCAATGTATAGGATAGATTAGGTAGATGGACTAGACAGATGGATTACACTGAAGTATACCATATATTTGTATTGTATCATATAGAATATGATTCATTATAATCTGTACAAAAAAGAAACTTTCAAACTATAGACCAGTGCTAAAACTCAGCCTTGTTTGCTAAATTCAACCCACTGGGGATCCCAATCCAGCCCTCCGGGGTTCCCCAGATGGCAACACCCACTTCCCAAGACTCCACCCACTTTCTCCTGACCACGAATAGTTTGGTGGTTTCCCAGGATTTGTGCCGTTTTTTCCCCATTCTAAAAGGCTGAAATGTCTCTCCTGAGGCCCAGCTAGCAGTAAAAGCTTTAAGCTAAAATATGCAATTATTTTGGGTTTGGGGGGAATTTTGGTCCTGCTCTCTTTGGCTTTTGCCCCACCCACCACTGGAATGCAGCCCCCGAGAGCTTCTCCAAAACTGAATTCGGCCCCCAGACTGAAAGCAGTTCAACACCCCTGATATAGACTATTGTCAGACATTCTCATTGGATCTTGTCTTGTTCCAGAATTAAATAGTCACCAGTGTTGTAACTACACTGATACTCCCACATGAACTGATTCTTCCAGTTGACTCCTAAAATGTGTTATTTATTCAAATATGCCACAATGTGCTTGTCCAGTCCCCCTGCCCGCAATTATATGTAGCATCTTGTTTTTCCAGTTATTCGCTGATAAAGTTCTATCCAGTTTTCAACCAAGGCTCTGTGTTCCTTCATAAGATTAGATTTCAGGTAGCCTGAATGAATGACAAATGGCATTAAAGCTATTTCACGATTAACAATATCCTTGATTGATCTTTTGGGTGTCTTCTCTCCCCCCGCCCCTCAATTGGCCATAGAGAGTGCAAAACACCACAGACATGCTGCAGAACCTGACAGGCCGCAACATTTCCGATTACCTGGTGAAAACCTATGCACAGATCATTGCGAAAAGGTACCTCACCGCTGCACAGTCCGTCTTCCATTGTTACTGTACATTTCATTGGGCAGGCGAGGACTTCACTCTTTAGAAACCAGAGCTAGGAATTTAAGTGGCATTTAAGTGTGGCTCGGTATATGCAAATTGTGTATGGGCATAGCATTAAAGCCACAGGATTGAATCCAGTATTTTAAAAAAAGAAGAAAAGTAATAATTCTAAGGACTCCTTCTGATATTGCCTTCAGGGCATGGAAGGTGCTGAGGCAGGGCTCTTTCCTCATGCAATGACGATAATGTCAGAAGCCGCAGGTTGTATGTGGCTCTTTCCCTGCCAGCAACTCCTCTCCTTTAAACTGATGAAGCCCCATTGAACGCAGTGGGTCTTTACTTCTGCGTAGACATGCATAGGATTGGGCTGGAAGTGATTTTACATTTTCCCCACTTTTAATACACGTTGTACCTTCACTTTAGACTTTTTGGCAACCATTTAAGCCCCTTTCAGATCCCATTTTCACATATCTCGTGATGTGCCTCCTCCAAATTGTGTCTCAAAAAAAGTTCTCATCAAAAGCTCTTTGGAGGAAGACAGTTGCCTTTCCATCTAGTCCAGTATGCTTTGGATAAGAGACATAGGCCCTGTTGACACTACAAACTAATGTCTGTTTTATAGTAGTTCAGCAGTCCTGGCTTCTCCCAAGGGATCCTGGGAACTGCACTTTGCTGAGGTGCTGGAAATTCAGTCAGTCCACCCTTCATGCGCCAACCCACAAAGCTAACAGTTCCCAGGATTATCTGGAAGAGGTAAAGACGCGTAAAAGGGATAGTCAGGGAGAATGATCATATGCCCACCGGACAGCATCTGGGGGAACATAGGATTGTTCGGTTTCCTGGCTCCAAGCTTGTAGACAGGGCTCTAAGCTGGGAGCCAGGAACCCATGCTCTTCTCCCGCTTCTCCTCATAGCTGGTGCAGAGAGAACCGCGCCAGCTGCCTCTCCACGTTCGCAAAACAGAGCATGGAGATGGGGGAAAGGGGACATTTCCGGGGACAGGATGGGGAGGAGGCTGGGGATGTGGGGCTATGAGGTATCCCCAGCTGTCCCCAGCCTCCTTCCCTCCCTCTCCCTGAAGCCTCCGCTAGATGGGTGAAATCACCCATCTAGCTAAAATGCAGAGCAGGAGGCATAAGGCACCGCCCACGCTGCGTAAGATACCCATAAGCCTCCAGGTTTGGGGGCTTACAAATACCCAGGGGAGATCCAATAGGATGCATCCGAAAGGTCTCAGCTGCATGTTAAGCTGCAGCTGTATGAAACGGGAGCTTGCCAGCCCCTTCTCCATTTTCAAATGTGCTTGCCATTGTGGTGTCTTCTGAATGTAGGTGGCTCTTGAAGAGGGTATACCTAATGTAACAAGCACTTTTCTCATTTTTTGCATCCACAGTTTGAAGAATAAGGTCTGGGTGAATGAATTCAGGTAAGAGCGCATTCTTTTTTTTCTTTCGGGAGGCTCTTTTATCCTCTGTGTCTCATCCACATCTCTTTCAGGACAGTATTCACATCTGCAATGGGTTTTTAGAACTTTCCAGCTTGGTTCCCATTGTTAGATGATTCTTTGCACAATCCTTCTTCACTGAAAAATATCATGTAGCTGAGCATGGGCAGCGGGGAGGGGAGAACAATGTGACCCACTGGCATGAACTGCTGACTTTTTATGTACAGATGAAAGAGACAGCTAATGGCCAGACAGGACTGGGAGTTCAAGTCCATGGTTGGAAAACATGATATTCACACAGGCGTTGGGAACCTGAATGTGCGAAGCCGTTAATAACATCACTTGTTATGGATAGGTATTATACTCAAAGCTATGTTGGTTTGGATCCAGTTTTAGGCTGGATCAACCGTGCTGGTGGAAGTGAACTTCCCTCAACTCCTTCCCAGGGCAGCCCCTTCAGGCCCCTGAAAATGCTATGCAGAGACATGGTTAACACGATCACCGCAGCCCACCATGGCTTATTATTAAGCCCACATATTAGCCGCCGTGGGTTGCAGTGCCTGCCGGCACCAGGTGGGCAACCCAAGCCCCCACTGCCACAGCGTCTTGGTACATGTGAACCCAGCGAGGGTGGGTTGGTGTGGGGTGCTTGACAAGCCACCCAGAGCTCATGGGCTGTTTTATGGTTGTGGGTGGCTTGTCAACCACCCCAACCTCAGCGGGTTTGCATGTAACAGCAAGCTATACCGCGGCCACACCATGTCCTGAATATTCAGAATAGCAGCCGCTCCACAACAAGAAGCCCCACAGGGAATTTTGCCACAGTAGCTTCTCCTTACATGCGAACTGGGCCAGAGAGTTAGGGGATCCTGTTGAATGGGGTGAGCTGTGGTGTGCGGGCAAGGAGGGATCCCCAAAAATCAAGAGGAGGGAATTTTCGCTAGCGGAGCCCTTCCTTTCATGGAAGGTCCCTTCCTTTTGTGGAAGGCACATCCTGGATCCAACCCCTGGTGTCTTGTTTGGTTGCGTGTCCCCATGGGAGCTAGCAAACTGAGCAAGCGAAAGGGCGTCTAAGCATTCCATACAAGAGCATTTTTGTACTCAGATCTCACTTCCATGACGGAAAATGGTGTGGTGTGTAATGGGTGGCATATATCCTCTACCGCATGCACATGTGATGGGAATCTGCCACCAATCAGTCTTCTGATTGTGTGTATGTATAAATAGGCACATGTGTATTGGTCAAATATTACAGTGTGCATGAGTATTTCATTTTCTTGCTCAGCGTGAGGCTCCAAAGAGCTGTGCCGCCCAACAATGTAATCCCTTTTTGTTAGGCAGCAGACCAGAAGTACAAACCTGCAATCACTGGCAAAAAAGCAATGCTCCTTTAGCAGGGAGAAAACCATACACAAAAACCAATCTGTGCTTTAACAGTGCTTTTAATGTGTTCATAAAATATACTGTTTCAATATGGTTTCATGGTTTACTGTTGTCCCCTACATGTGTTCTGTATATAAACTCTGAACTCCCCATAATACTCCATTCATCTGATGAAATGGGGTATAGTCCGCAAAAGCTTATGCCAGAGTAAATTTAATAGTCTTTGAGGTGACACAAGACTCCTTGTTGTTTTCCATAGGTATGGTGGTTTTTCGTTGGGAGCTAGCAGCTCCTTTGTGCTTCCTCGACGCGAAGAAGTTAACGATGCCATCATGCAAGTGAAGAAAGCCTTGGAAATAGCCAAGGTAAGCAGCTAGAGGTTTCTTTGCTAGAGTCAAGGACATCCCCCAGGATGGTTACGATATTACAGAATATTTTATGGCTTGACCTTGCTACTTCATTTGGAATACTGGTGATCTGCACATGTGGCAAGGAGATCCTGATCTCTTGGAACAGGGCAGGAAGGAATTCTAGATAAACAAGTAGTCAAGTAAATATCAGCATTATCCTATACATGTCTACTCAGAAGTCTCATTCAGTGGAGCTTACTCTCAAGTGAGTGGGTATAAGAGTGTGGCCTAAGTGACCTAACACAAGTATATTTCAATCTTGTGATTTTTCTTTTTTAGGGGAGCTCCGGAGATCGCTTTCTTAACAGTCTGGGGAGCTTCATGAAGGGCATGGACACAAAGGATAATGTAAAGGTATGTCCACCTCATTGCTGTGGCTGGGTAGCCAGATCCAATTGTTCAGACACCTTGAATGGCTGCAGCACTGTGTCCCAAACTTTTGACAGCAGAGGCATTTTTAAAAAAATTAAAATTGGAGGCACACTTCACTGTAGCAACCCAAAAGGTTTCCTTTTATTGTGTAAGAGTGTCCGGCCTCAGAGGGGGCCTGCCGTCTGTGTTTCTGCATGAGCTACTGATCTGGGTGTGCTTCTTGACTGGAGAAAGCAAGCCCAGAGCAGTGACTCGCACAGAGTTGCAGCATTATTTATTTATTTATTTATTTATTGCATTTATACCCCGCCTTTCTCCCTCTCGCAAGGAACTCAAGGCGGCTTACATTATCCTCCTCCTCACCGTTGTATCCTCACAACAACAACCCTGTGAGGTAGGTTGGGCTGAGAGTCTGTGACTGGCCCAAAGTCACCCAGTGAGCTTCCATGGCCAAGTGGGGACTAGAACCCGGATCTCCCGGCTCCCAGTCCGTCACTCTCACCACTACACTACACTGGCTCTCATTCTTCTCTGAGAATGGGCTAATTCTGCTGTGTTTCACCATTGGGACTGATTGCCTGGTCCCATCACACTGGAGGCAGACCCATGGCAGGCGTAACCATGCCTGGCAGAGGCTAACTGGAGGGAAGCAAGCCAGAGCAGTAAATCGCACAGGCTGCAGTCTTAATCACACTTACTAGGGAGTAAGCTCCACTGAACACTGAGGGGCTTATTTTTGAGTAGATATGCATAGAATTGCACCGACAGTTGCCACCATCTCCTCTGCTGCTGGGATTATGAGTGCCTTTAATTATTTAATTAATTTCTTGATAATTATTAATTAGATAATTTAGGGCACAATCCTATCTAGATAGGAGGCCACCTCCAAACTCGGAGGCGACCGCCTATCCAAAGCAAGGCAGAAGCAGCACGGGGGGATCATTCCCTCCGCGCCCCTCCTGCCCTGCTTTTTCTGCTAGACAGCTGTTTTCGGCTGTCTAGCTGCGGGGGGCCGAGTGGGAGAGGAGGCTGCTGTACGACACATAGGATGTGTCGTACACGCAGATCTGCTCTCCCTGTCCCGGAACACCCCCAGCCCTGCTCCTTTTCAGCCGCTCCACGCTCCTCTTCCAAGCACGGAGGATGGGGCTTCTCTGCGCTGCCTCAGAGGCAGTGTGGATATGGGGGGAGGTCAGTTTTCCAGGAACCGACCTCGGAGCATGGAATCTGAGGTCGGTTCTCGGAAAACAGCATATCCTATGGCTGTCTAGCCACTGCCTAGCAGTCATAAGATTGCTCCCTCCATTAATTATTGTAATGAATGGATTTTTTTTTGCAGCAGATGCGTTATCTCCTGTGCAAGGGGGAAGTGTGCTGATAGCAGGATGATTGGCAGATTGCCCATGAGTGTTTTACTAGTACCCATACTCACACACCCAGCTCTTGGAGTTATCTTTGGAATTAGTTTAGTAAAAGAAATGGCCCAACTCACAGCAAACCTGGCGGGGCGGGGCAGGGCATGTGTGTGTGGGAGGAGGGGATAATTTGATTCCCAGGCTTGCGAGCGTCCACCCAGTGACTGGCACTTCTCCTCATTCATGCCAGCATGCTCTCTTTTCAGGTGTGGTTCAATAACAAAGGCTGGCACGCAGTCAGCTCCTTTCTCAACGTGATCAGCAACGCCATTCTCCGGGCCAACCTGCAAGGCAGAGAGGATCCCAGCACCTATGGCATCACGGCCTACAACCACCCTCTGAACCTCACCAAACAGCAGCTCTCCGAAGTTGCCTTGTATGTCCTGACATGGCAATAGAGAGGGTGGAGGGTGGACATGGGAAAGGGGGCAGGGTGTGAAATCCAAGGAAAGGCAGGTCTGCAGTTTCTGCTGCTGTAGCTCCAGTGATATAACCCAGAGCTTAAGTTAAACCTGGCCTCTTTCCACTGGCATTCTAGTTTGGGGTGGGCAACTTTTAGTTTACACTGGAGATTTTTTTAATGCCCTGGAGCAGGGATAGGGAGCCTGTGGCCCTCTGGGTGTTGTTGGCCTACAATTCCCATGAACCCTCATCATGGCTATACTGGCTGGGGCTGATGGGAGTTGTAGGACAAAACATCGGGAGGGCCACAAGTTTCTCACCTCTGCTCTAGTTGAGCCTACATGTGAAGGGATGGATCAAGTCAAAAGCCAATTTGTCACCCTTTAACGTTTCTCTTTGCTCAGGATGACCACTTCGGTGGATGTTTTGGTCTCCATCTGCGTCATCTTTGCCATGTCCTTTGTTCCGGCCAGCTTTGTGGTTTTCTTGATCCAGGAACGAGTTAGCAAGGCCAAGCACCTGCAGTTCATCAGTGGCGTGAAGCCAGTTATCTACTGGTTGGCTAACTTTGTGTGGGATATGGTAAGACTGTATCTGCTTCTTTTTTCCTTTTGACCCCAGAGGCCATATGATACATTCTTAACCCAGGGTTGTAAATAGCCACTTACCTGGTAACCTTTGGCAAGTATTCCAGCAGACATTAGAGCTGCAGTGTATCCCTTGTGCCTTTTTTACACTCTAGCTTATTAAAAGGTTAATAAGGCCCTAACCAGAAGTAGCAAAAGGTAGTTCAGGGGTATAAGCTCTCTTTGTTTGAAGCAGCTCACTTGTGCCCTGTGTTCCTAAGGATGGCTGGCAGTTTTCCATATACGTGAACACAGTCAAGGATGCTACAGCATGCACTGAGTTTATCTGTAGCCAAGAAATTACAAACCGTGTGCCCATAATAAATGATGCAAATAATGTAATATTGCAAGCATTTACTTAAGGTTGCAATCCTAGGCGTGTTGGGTGTATAAAAGCCATGTTGGTTTCAGTGGCCTTTGGCACAGCTAACTCTGCACAAGACCAGGCTGCAGTGATGGTATAATTCAGAGCTGATATTGCAAGATGGTTAAAAGCATGAGTTATGAACTGAGATGTTCCCAGTTCGAAGCTCACCAAATCCAAAAATGAAGCAAAGCTAAAAAATAAAACATAACATCCTTTGAATATGGATAATACGTGGGAACCTGGGGCCCTCCAGATGTTGTTGGACTACAACTCCCATTGTTCCTAAGCTTTGGCCATGCTGGCTGGGGCTGATGGGAGTTGCAGTCCGACACCATCTGGAGGGCACAAGTTCCCCACCCTTGATTTAACATATGCACTATGAAAAGAATAAAAGTGGCAATGCAGCCAAAGTTACCTTATTATGAATTTCTTAAACTTGCTGTTCCATGTCAGTGTTTGTTCTGAGAAACAAACAGATATATCTACCATCATTGCATTCACATAACTTGTGTGGACTCTTAGTTGTCTTCAGCAGCTCAAATACAGTTTCAATAATCAGCCCTGCCTGTGTAATACCTTTCATGGCTGATGAAACAACAACTGAGATAATGCATGAGCTGCTTTGAATTTGAACACTTGAAATCTACTATATTAATGCTTTTTTTTTTTTTTACTTTGATTGCAACATTTGGGTTTTGAGCTAATAAAAAATGGAAGTAACAAAAGGCAAAGTGCCAAGTGAGCATTTGGGGGATCATAAAGCACATCAGCCTGTCCTTCCTTTTTCTATTGATCCACCTGGCCCTGTTGTGCTAAGGATGAGAGCAAATTCTGACCGCCTGGCCATCTTTGTCCCATTGCAGTTACACTCAGGGGAGATCCAATTTGTTTGTTTCTTGACTTCAGATTATTTATTGTGATAAAATTGATAAATCCTGCCTTACCTAATTTAATCTGGTGATAATTTGAGCTCCTTTAACCTGGTTCTTTTCTTCCTCCTTTTTTATCATACAGTGCAACTATGTTGTTCCAGCTACCTTGGTCATTATCATCTTCATCTGCTTCCAGCAGAAATCCTACGTGTCCTCAACCAACCTGCCAGTGCTGGCTCTTCTCCTCTTGCTCTATGGGTAAGGAAGGCCCACCTGTTGACTCAGGTGCAGGGGACCGATCAAGATGTAGGAATGAGACTCCTTAATACCACATCCTTTCTGCTTGCCAGGTGGTCCATAACACCTCTCATGTACCCGGCATCCTTTGTGTTCAAGATCCCCAGTACGGCATATGTGGTGCTGACCAGCGTGAACCTCTTCATTGGTATCAATGGGAGCGTGGCCACTTTTGTCCTTGAGCTTTTCACCAGCAATGTGAGTTCTCATTGGCCACTGCCAGCATTAGCATGTCATTTTGCCTTTTGCTCTGCTTGATTTGCTTGCTTGTTTATTACTATTTGATATGAGTTGAATCTGGAAGTGAACTTCAGGACTTTAGTACAAAAACACCAGTTTTTGGTCAAAGAAGGAACCAGGCATACTTGCATAATTTTGCTTAGTTTTCCTGATTTATTCCAGTGGTGCTATCTTGCCTAAATTTGCATTAAAAAAAGAGAAGAATCTGAATTGATATGGGCAAGGGAATGAATGTACATTTTGTAGCAATAGAGTGAAAGAGTAGGAGAGAAACAGGTGGTCTGAAAGATGCAGACACTGTCTTAGACCCTAACTAGACTTACACGAATGGAAGGATGTCTTCCGTTCGAGGATGGGACTGAAATTCTGCAGAAGATGTATTTGCTGAGGTGCAAATCCCCTGCCGTTTTGGCATCTGTCCCTCTTTGTAAATGTCCAAGCTGCTGACTGCCACTGCTTTCGTGTCCTTAGAAGCTGAACAACATCAATGACATCCTGAAGTCGGTGTTCCTCATCTTCCCTCACTTCTGTCTGGGCCGTGGTCTGATTGACATGGTGAAAAATCAGGCTATGGCAGATGCCCTCGAGAGGTTTGGTAAGTGAGATGTTGCTCACTCAGTACAGGATCTAGTGGCATTGACCTGGAATGTGAGGACTGGAACTGTGAGCAGGGCACATAGTGACCCGTATCGCACAATGGCAGGGTGGTTAATAAGCCACAGTAGCTTGTTAACCACCCTACACGTGCCAGTCGCATGCTAGGGGGATTAACATAATTACCCTTGGCAGGGTGGCTTGTTGTGTCATGCGAACCCAGGCAGCGTGGCTTGTTGCCGTGGGTAACAAGCCACCCAGAACCCTGCAGCTGCCCATGGGTTCAAACATTTGATCATTCGAACCAGGCCACCATTTACTGCTAAAAGAGTAATTCTGCATGCAGGCAATCCAAATTTTGCACTAAGAGAAGCTGGATTCTACAACCTGTAGAGATAAAGCAAACTGAGTGCATTTGTATACTCATTTATTCTGCAGTTCTTACTGTTTTGCATAGTTTATCCTACATTTGCTAGTCATGAGGTGGGGAAAAGAATTATGCAATTCTCCATCCTCAGCCACTGCAATTCTTATTCATACTCTTGTTTGGCTTCTGATATTTCAGTAGGCATTGCCCACATATCCAAGCATACTTTTACAACCATAGGGGTGTGAAACTTGCTTTTAAAATTATTGTATGTGTTTTAGGGATGTACGAAAATCACTTACCTTTCGGGGATTATGCTGATGGTGCAGAGGGAGGCGTTCCGTCCTTCCCCCCAGAATCCTCGCTGGGGAGGGAGGCGCTCCGTTCCTCCCCCCCCCCCCCCCGGAATCCTGGCCGGCTGGCTGTGCTCTGCAGCGATTCTGCGGAGCCGCCAGCCAGCTCTACCAGCAGCCGGACATCCGGCCACTGGCTAGCAGGGACGCAAATGGCGGCGGCCGTAGCCGCCGCCGTTTGCGTCCCTGCAGTCAGCCATGATAGGCTACGTAAATGTTTACGTAGCCTATCACGGCTGAGTAAAAAAACAAAAACGTGAGTACGCAAATGGCGGCGCCCATGGGCGCCGCCATTTGCGTTCCTTATTTTGGCACGTCTTAGTCTACGTAAACATTTACGTAGACTAAGATGGTGAACATAAGGGGAACGCAAATAGCATAGATGCTACACTATTTGCGTTCCCCTTATTTTCACCGTCTTAGTCTACGTAAATGTTTACACAGACTAAGACGTGCCAAAATAAGGAACGCAAATGGCAGCACCCATGGGCGCCGCCATTTGCGTATGCGCTTTTGTTGTTGTTGTTTTTTTAAAGTCAGCCGTGATAGGCTACGTAAAGATTTACGTAGCCTATCACGGTGTTTTTTTAAAATCTAGCCGTGATAGGCTACATAAATCTTTACGTAGCCTATCCCGTTTTTTTGTTTTTTTTAACTGGAAATGGTGGTGGCGGCAGCCGGTCAGAAGACCGGCTGCCGCCGCCGCCACCACCGAACCGCCGCCGGAGCCGGAGCCACTGCCACCAGGAAGATCCGCCCCAGGTAAGTCTCATCCCGGGGGGGCAGGGGGGTGGCAGACCGTTCCGCCACTGATTTCGGGGGGCCGAATGCACTGACATTCGGCCTCCCCGAGATCCGTGGCGGAATTCTCTGACATCCCTAGTTTTAGGGAAGGGAAGATCAGAATATGAGAACTGAATCACAAGGTGCTCATGTATATTTTCAATATACAATTGAAAATGTAAAATGTGAAGAAGTGGGAACAAACAGGTTTGCAAACCCATGTACCATACACATACCCTAATTAGGGAGCTAGGATTGACTCTTCAGTATACAGTCTGTGGCAAACATCTTGGCTCCCACCAGGCTCCCTGCCCACACACCCCCCATTTTAATTTTATTTTTTAAGATTATTTTTAATGCTTCTAAAAACGTTTTTAACAGGGAGGCTGGCATACTGCAAAGTGAAGTGCTGCCCTCCAGTGCCATCTTTATTTGATTTCAGAAGAGTGTTTTTTTGTGACTGGCCATACCCACCATGGCAGCCATATTATGAATGGACAATCCTGATGGCAGCCATTTTGTGAGAGTGCCCACACCACTCTTTCAAAATTGCAAATGTGTCCACTGACCCAAAAAAGATGAGGTCCCTTTCACTAGAATATCTCTGGAAAAGGGTGATTTATCATCAGGCTTGCTGGCTGTTTAAATTGTGTCTCCTTTGGGTTGATCATTTGATGTATATTAAAAACCAATGCAGTGTTTAATACATAATAGCAATAGCTTATGGCATGCTGTTGAGAATCTTTCTGATGGTCTCCGGCAGCTAAGCGAGTGCCTTTGCTCTTCCCAATTAGGTGAGAACCGCTTTGTCTCCCCTCTCTCCTGGCATCTGGTGGGGCGGAACCTTTTTGCCATGGCTGTGGAAGGGGCCGTCTTCTTCCTCATCACAGTGCTTATCCAGTACAGGTTCTTTATCAAACCCAGGTAAGATGGTCTCCATGACAACCAACTCCCAACTTGGGGAAGGACATGCAGAGATTTTGAGAGGTAGGGGCTGAGGCATGAGGATCTAAATCATGTGTGTGGGGGGGGGAGTCTAGAGAAGTACCCCTCCCCTCTTTGAAAGGGAAGTCTACGTCATGTGTGAAATGGCCCAGTAGATGGTATGTTAGTTTCTGGAGTGTGCTTTGAGCTGGCCCTTTGCCAAGGACTGAGTTTCAGCCTTTGTAAATTGCAGAAGGGGCCTGGGTGCACCATCTGTAGAATGGGATCCCATGATCTGTCTGTCTGTTCAGTGCATCTTGATTTTTTCGTTTGTTCATTGTTTACTGAAAGGTTTTTGAGATTCTTGTCTTGCACCATCAACTGTATAATTGGAGAGTTACTTTACTGTTCAAAAACAATCAGCTTCCACTTTCTCAGTGCCCTCCCACAACCCTTCACTTCAGGTCACTGATGGGCATTAAGTTCTGTGTCTTAGGGCACAATCCTATGGGGATAGTCAGCCACCTCCAAACTTGGGGGTGGCTGATTATCCAGTGCAGGGCAGGTGAAGCATGAAGGGGTTCTTCTCTGCACTCCGGTCACCCTGTATTTGCAGCTAGATGGCTGATTTCGTCTGTCTAACTGGGGCACCGCGGAGCGGTGGGCGGGAGGCCAGACAGCACATAGGAAGCATCATAATGACACTTCCGCCCTCCCCTCCCTGCCCCCAGGAATGCTCCCTTTTCGACCGCTCCATGCTGCTCTTCTGAGCGCGGAGCCGGGGATGACCCATGCCTCCTACGAGGCGGCGGGGGAAAGGGCGGGGAGTTGGATTTCTGGGAACAGAGTGCTGGCTCCGAGCTCGGTTCCCAGAAACCAAAAAATCTTATGGCTGTCTAGGCGCTGTCTAGCGGCCGTAGGATCGCACCCTTACATATTCAACCATTTATAGTTATCACACTCACATCCACTAATTGGCCTATTACGATATTATATTTAAAAGAAAGAAAGCAAGAGAGAGAGAGGAACGAAGAGACAGACAGACAGACAGACAGACAGACAATATGGGGAGGGAAAAGGAGAGGGGGGATTTAAAAAGAAAGGAAGATGATACAAAGAATAAAACACGGCACAAACTTTCTTCCATTGCTTCCCCACCCCCCTTCAAAGGTCTGCAAATGCCAAACTTCCACCCGTGAATGAAGAGGATGAGGATGTGAACAGAGAAAGGCAGAGGATCCTTGGTGGTGGTGGGCAGAGCGATATCTTAGAAATCAAAGAATTAACCAAGGTGAGAGAAGGCGCAAGGTCTTGCGGCTTGTTGTGAACACAGAAGCCTGACTTTTCATGCCTCACAGTTATATACCTTATCACAGACTTGATTCTAAAGCCCACTGGCATTGGTGCATGGGCAGCAATCCTGCTAATGCTGCTGCTGTGCAACCTCCATCTGATGAAATTATGGAGCAAGGGTTGACAAGGACTATTAAATGGCTGTCCACATTTAGTGGGGTTTTTTGCTGTATTTTCAGGCATTCACAAGCTGCAAAAGTGTTTGCAACTGTTGACGCTCTCTGCATTTTAGGCATTCACTGTAACCCCCTTCAGAAGAATATGTGTGCAAGGCCACCCCACCCCATGATGCTGTGCATACCAGCGTACCCCACCCCCATGCTGTATGCACAGATGCCAGAGAGCAGGGCAAGCAGGGTCCATGATGTCTGGGGCAAGTTAGTTGGTGCAGCCTTGCTCATGCAATGATTGAGCATATGACTGGTTCTTCTGAAGGGGCTTATAACTTACAGGTAGTTGCTGAGTTTACAAACAAGACCAAAATCTGGAGGTCTTTGAAGAAACTGAATTGTAGCCAGAGGCCCTCCTGCTAAGTCCGTTTGCCTAGGACTGAGAGAGGGAAAAGGGTACAATTGGTAAACCTTTGTGGTTGTCAACTATTGGCAAATTTCTGTTCCACTTTCCAGATATACAGAATGAAACAAAAGCCTGCTGTGGATAGGATCTGTGTTGGAATTCCACCTGGGGAGGTAAAACTTTCAAGTCTTTCTGTGTATATATTTAGTGAAATATTACTCAAGACCTGGAGATACAGAGTTTAATAACTGGTGAAATACTCAAGTACTTCACTGTAGTGAAAGAAAAGCTTAGCCCCGTGGCTTCCACACGGACCTAGTGTTCTGCAATTAACTTCATAGCACAGGTAAAAGGTGCATCCAACCATTGCTTTGCTCTCCTGGGTATGAATGGTGCTGGCATTTATAACCCAGGGAGGGCAATACTACTGTTGAAGCTGGAGCACTCTGAGGTTGGATCACCTAAGATATCTGATATCCTGCCAGTCTCCTGCTAGCAGGGCAGAAGTGAGGAAGGCGTGGTGTTCGCTGTCCTTCCTCTGTGTGTGGGTTCTTTTAAAAAAATTCCTCCCATTGCTTGCAGTGGGAGAGAAATTCTTTATGCCAGCTCCAGGGCTAGCATTATGTTTCCCTGGGATGGGGGTGTGGTTGGGGGCTGGGAAGATCCCCCCGCTCTGACCATGCCACACCCTCAATCCTCCCCATTTCCCCCTCTCCACTGTCAGAGCCCCGACATTGGAAGGATGAGAGCTGCAGATCTTTCCATGTGGGCAGAGAAGGGGGATCCAAGGTCAGACACCATCCCAGAGACCATAGGGTTACACTGTTAGCGTTTAGTGTACGAAGTATTTTGTATACATTTTTTGTAATCCTTAGAACAACCCTGTAAGTTAGATCAGTATTATCCCTGTATTGTGCACAGTGGGGGAGCTTCTTGCCTAATGAGTTCATGACGGAGATGAGTTTTGATCTAAGGAATTCCTGATTTGCAGCTCCATCTCTTGACCACTGCACTACAGAAGGGCATCAGAATCTCTCTGATGATCCAGTGATAGCTGCCATATATGCATTCATCCTGAACTTTGAGATAGATTAAGGGTGCTTCTGGATGAGACTAAGGGTGCTTCCGCCCTTATGATCTCATCACCCTGCCTCAGTCACAGACGTTAATGGAGGGGTCCAGATGACATTATCTTCTACTTGTAACCTTCCTGGTTTTCCCCACTGCTTCTTCCATCTTTTTTTCTGATGGAAAATCCATTAAGGAAGAAAAGACGGGACAGCTACACAATGCTTTCTTGTTGCTAGCGCTAGCAGCCCTCCATCTGGAAGCACCCTAAGATGGCTTCTGATTTCATGCATCATTGTTAGGAACATGTGAGAATGGATGGGGCAGGAATGTGCTAATCTGGTCTTCTACTGTTTGCAGTGCTTTGGTCTCTTGGGGGTGAATGGGGCTGGCAAATCCTCCACCTTCAAGATGTTGACTGGAGATGCCGATGTCACAGGTGGAGATGCTTTTCTTAATGGAAAGAGGTATGAAGGAAATTGTGGCTTTGTCTATAAAAGTTTGTGTTGTCCTTTCTGTCTGCCAAATGGGGTCAGTGGGACTTAAAACCCATGGGGCAGTAAAATGCAATATTTCCAGAAGTCCTGAATGACATAAGAACGTAAGACTTAGGGGTCCAAGGGTCCATCTAGTCCAGCATTCTGTTCACACAGCAGACATCCAGTTGTCAACCAGGAACCCACAAGCAGGGCATGAGTGCAATAGCACCCTCCCATGTTCCCCGGCAACTGGTGTACATAGGCATACTGCCTCTGATTGTGCAGGCAGCATATAGCTATCGGAACTAGTAGCCATTGATAGCCTTATGAATTTGTCTAACCCCCTTTTAAAGCCGTCCAAATTGGTGGTCATCACTACGTCTTGTAGTAGCGAATTCTATAGTGTAGCTGTGTAGCTTCTATAGTGTAGCTTCATGCGCTGTGTGAAGAAGTTATTTTATCTGTCCTGAATCTCCCACCAATCAGCTTCACGGGATGATCCCAGGTTGTAGTATTATGAGAGAGGGAGAAAAATGTCTCCCTATCCACTTTCTCCACACCATGCATAATTTTGTACACTTCTATGACATTAGTAAAGTTGTTGAGAGGGGTGTGGGTTCTGTTGCAGAGCTGTTGAATACTTCTCAGTTAAGGCTTTAATAATATATCCTTTCAAGATTATAATCTAGAATTTGTCTGTAGCTGTAGTTTTGCAGTAGTAGTCTGTGTCCGGCAATTGCAAAAATAGCTGGTGAACTACAATCCACCCTCACTGCAGCACTGACAGATGCTGAAGAAGCTCTATCTTATCTCTCTGCAGTATTTTGGCCAACATCCAAGAGGTTCATCAAAATATGGGATACTGTCCTCAGTTCGATGCCATTAATGAGCTGCTGACAGGCAGAGAGCACCTGGAATTCTTTGCACTCTTAAGAGGGGTTCCTGAGAAAGAAGTCTGCAAGGTAAAATCAAGGACGTTGGGGACCACCTGAGTTAGTTTCATATTTAAGGCGCAATGCTATGCATGTTTAAACAGAAAAAAAAGTCCTACAACTCCCAGCATTCCCCAGCTAGCCATGCTGGCTGGGGCATGCTGGAAGTTGTAGGACTTTTTTCTGTCTAAACATGCATAGGATTGTGCCCTTAGTTAGTATTGGTTTTATGATTGTTTTAAGTTATTTTACATTTTGGTTCTTATTGTAAGTCACCTTGAGCGCCATTTCCTTAGTGGAAAGATGGGCTATAAATCAAATCAATCAATCAATCAAATAGAGTGCAAACTCCACATGGTTGGTGATGAAAGTAGAGCATATATGAATGTTTATTTACTTAAGCATTCATATCTTATCCCCCCATGAGGAATCTTACAACAATTCAACTTTCCCTGACATGGTGCTCTCCAGGTGTGTTGGCCTACAATTCCCATTATCCCCCAGCAGGGCATGGTGGGAGTTATAGTCCATCACACCTGAAGAGCAGCAGGTTGGGGAAGGCTGAACTAAAATAACTGCTAAAAACGTATACAATATAAGCATAGGAATGAAAGAGCAAATCTAGCAACATTAAATTCATCCCTTACCACCTCAAAATCCCCATCACTTCCAAATCCACGCAAGCCAAATTCTTTCCTATACGCCATACATTTTTACATCCTTTCCTTGTGGCCAGAATGAATGAACTCAAAGGAACCTCCTCAAGGAGTTTGTCCCATAGCTTCGGGGCCCTGCTTCTATAGGTGCATGTGTATCACACTATTTTAGAAGTAGACTTGTGGTACATTTTAGCTTGTGCATTGCTATCTCTCCCATCCAAGCTTTCCTTTAGGGCAGATGTGCAGAAACTCTTTCAGCCCAAGGGCCAAGTTCCATTTCAAAGAAGCTCTCAGCGGTGGGTGGGGCTAAAGGCAAAAAGGGGAGGGCCCAAACCCCCCAAATACCAGCATATTTTAGCTTAAATAACAGATTGCCAGTAACTAGGCCTCAGGAGAGGCATTTCAATCTTTTAGAATGGCGGAAAAACTGCATAAAAGCTGGGAAACCACCCAACGGTGATCGGTGGAAAGGGGGCAAAGACAGGAGAAGGGGATGTGGCCATCTGGGGAGCCCTGAAGGGACAGATTTTACCCACGGGCCTCAAGTTCTGTACCCTTGTTTTCCAGCACTTAGGTAGAAAGTGTCCATTTATTCATTTACTGAATGGGGTCAGCGGGACTCAAGTTAGTTGCTCTTAAGGTCCCCTTTTCACACCCCAATCCCAACATGGTAACTGCCGCTCCCACAGAACAGAAGTGATTTTTGCATACCTTTCCAAACACCACCGTGGCAGTCTGATAAACCCAAGGTGTACAGAATTTTTAAATTTGAAAGTCTTTGGAGAAAGACAACGGTGGTTGTTGTTTTAGAGAGTCAAAAGCAGCTTGCAGAAGGGGGCGCTGCTTGTGGTTTGCATTTTCATGCACCATTTGACTTTTTCCCCTTGCATTATTTTCAAAACTTGCAAGTTCTTTTTTGCACAGAGGAAGCAATGGGATAAAAGAATTATGCATATGCACCATGGGAAGTGAATCTTCAAAACTATTGTCAAGCCCCAGCCTTAAAGACTCTAATGGTGCTCCGGCATTGCGTAGTGTGCGTCGTACTGAAAGGCTTGGGGCATTAAATGGACTGATACGTTTAGCACGGGGAGTAAGAATCCCCAGACACAAACAGGAGCATTTTATGCTGTGGAGAATGAAGCTTGGGTTTCTCTATTCACGTTGCCTTCCCTTCTGGCAGGTTGGCGAATGGGCTGTTCGTAAACTAGGCCTCATGAAGTATGCAGAAAAATACGCCGGCACCTACAGCGGTGGAAACAAGCGCAAGCTGTCCACTGCAATGGCCCTCATTGGAGGGCCTCCCGTGGTGTTCCTGGTGAGTATGGCTGTGTTTGCAGTAGCAACACTTATTGTGCAAAAAGTAGCGGGAGGCCTCAGTTCTGTTCCTCTCAGAACTGAAACGGTGGGATGGCTGCCAGTTTGTCTGGAAAATAGCCACTTACAGGGCATCTCTTCATACTGTATGAGCAGAAGGATCCGATTTACATGTCTCATTGAAAGTATTCTGAACCAAAGTTCTTACTGGCAATGGCTGTGTTGCTATTCATCATACAGTTCTACAGGATTGAGAACCAGAAGGGTTGCTTTAAATCGGGGGTGAGCAACATGGCAACCCCTGCCACCTCCTGAAATCAGGAAAAAAAACTTAAGAGGGAAAAAATGGTGTCTGTAGTGCTACAGAGAGCCAAAAGAGTCCAATTTAGCTTTTTTGCAAGCTAAATTTGACCCTTGTAGTGCTACTGATGCCATTTTAATTTTTTTCTTATTTCTTTTTTTTGGTGCCCTGCACAGTGCAGCCTGCAGGGAGAAAAAATGGCCCTCAGACCTCCCACAGTTATCCACCCCTGCTTTAAATCTATTGCAAGTTAAGAGCTATTCTATACATGACAGAGGATGAGGTGGTAGACAGAGGAGGTAAAATTCTGCACTCCATTATCACAGAAGGGAGGGGATTATATTTTTTAGTGCTCTCCCACGACTACAATAACAATAAAATCAACAACAATAATAACATTGTACTTCTAGAAGTTAGCGAATCAGGAGATAACGATGCTAAACCTTTATCCCCGCTATGCTGCATGAAGAGAGGCGTTTTTAGTATGGAAAGCATTCAAAAATGCAAAATGCCAACTGTACTCTAAAGTGGTAACAGTCCAGATTTCTACTTCTTCCATCTAACACTTCATCCTGCATAAAGTGGAGTATGACTTGTAGGGCCAGCTCACGTGACATGACAGTCCATAGGTTAAACAGCCCATGGGCTGTCAGGGATGAGCGGGAGAGAGCAGCCGCCACTTCCGCTTTTACTTTGCAACCCACAAGCGGCTCCTTCGTAGGTTTAGTGTGTCGTTCGAACCTGGAGTGCTGGGTTGTTTAGGGGCTAAATAACCCAGCAGCTAACCCAACAACCATGGTTAACCGCTGGATGGTTTCGCCGGTGCTCTGGGTTTGGACAATACACTAAGCAACCTATGAAGGAGCTGTTCATGGGTTCCTGATTGAACAGAAGTGTGGACACGTGTTTAACCCATGGGCTGTTGTGTTGTTGTCATTGTCCGCTGTGGTCAGAATACCAGACTCATGAAATAATGCTCTGGCGCTAGTGGCGAAATCAGTGCTTTATTCTTTATCAACCACAGGATGAGCCGACCACAGGAATGGATCCCAAGGCCCGCCGTTTCCTTTGGAACTGTGCCTTGAGCATCATTAAGGAGGGAAGATCTGTGGTCCTTACATCTCACAGGTATGTGGTGCGGGTTCTCAAGAGATACTCTGCATCATGCAATGTACTGCTGTGAGTCACTTTTGGGTGTTTTTTTAAATTGTTTCATATGGTAGTAACAAAAAAGAATAGTCTTGATCTGGCTAAAGAAGCCAGTTAAAATGCCATTGATTCCAATGGGGGCATGAAAGAGTTCCTAAAATCTCTCTCATTAAAATCAAAGGAACCTGTGCTTAATTTTGGCTGGATTGTGCTGAATGTAAAATATGCAAAAGCTTTTTACGCACACACACACACACACACAAATAACATGAAACACAGGAGAATGTCTTAACAATATTTCAGTCTCCTTAATTGTACTTACTTGTGTATTATGACTGGAGTATCAAGACCCATTACTTACAGGTAGAGCACAAGCTTTGCATGCAAAAGATTCTGCTCCTGAGATCTTTTTATAGGCTGTGAAAGACCTCTGGCCTAGACCTTAGAAAGCTGCTGCCACCTGGAAGAGCCAATGTTAGGCTGGTAGGACCAGTACTCTCACATGGTACAAGGCATTTTCCTCCCTCCCTCCCCCCTCCCTCCCTCCCCCCTTTATTTATTTCATTTCTATATTGCCTAATAGCCGAAGCTCTCTGGGCGGTTCACAAAAATTAGAATGACAAAGTACAGCATAAAACAATATAAAATATGAAAGCTTAAAACTACCATATTAAAGTACAACCAGAATAAAACCTAGCAGCAATGCAGCAGAGCTAAAAGACTAGACTGCTAAAACGCTGGGAAAGAATCTAAAGCCTACGTCCTCACTTCAACCTTTTGTTTCAAGAGGAAGCAAAGCAGAAGTGATCTCAGAAAACTGCTGGATATTTTATTTGGATAACTGCTTGTTGTTGTTTTTTGCCTACAGCATGGAAGAATGTGAGGCCCTATGCACTCGAATGGCAATCATGGTCAATGGGCGATTCAGGTGTCTTGGCAGCGTCCAGCACCTGAAGAACAGGTAAAACTATGTTATGCTTTCTGTTTTTGGAGAGATGTCTGCGTTTACCTTGGTAGCTCATGGGAACACTGCAGTAAACGACTTCAGAATAAATTGCATGCACACAGACAGAGATTTACTTATTTTTAAGACTGTTGTGTGATCTCCCTTTTAACCAATTAATTGGTTACATTTATTTACATTCACAAAATACCAAAGATGCAATATCAGCGCCTTTTTTTGAAGATACTGAAGTCCTAGATACCTTACAACTTAACAAAAGCAGTTAGAAGGAAAAGCCAGCTTTAAGTGTTTTGCTTTTCTTCCTTTATAGTAACACACCAGAACCAAAATAATTTAAAATGAAATAACATAAAGAAGCCTGCCTTTCCCTTGCTGCCCCACCATTCTAAAGTTGGCCCCCACGGAGCCATCCATTGAAGCCTGAGGCTGCAATCTTTTCCCCCACTTAACAGGGAGTAAGCCCCATTGAATTTACTGGGGCTAACTACTGAGTAGCTAGATATAGACAGGATTGCTCTGGAGCAGTTTATATTTGGGGAAGCTCCAACCAACCCTTGTAAAAAATAGTGGCTTACTACCTCCTGGCTCAACTTCTCCTGTAAAAGGTTCCCCAGGACATGAAGAACCACAAGCTTGACATGTATTGAAACAGTCTTAATCACTGTTTAGGCAGGGGCAGTGGATGCTGGTGGCTCCAACTTTGGTGGGGCTGCAAATCCATTCTGGGTTTCAGTCAGAATCAGCCAGAATAAAGTAGTTATTCAGGGTGCGGAATCTATTTTGGGTATATGGTCCAGCACCTTTAGAGTTCTGGCTGGTTCTGACTGAAGCCCAGAACGGATTCACAGCCCCACCACTCACAGCACCACTGGGCAGGGGTACACAGCCTTTTCAGCCCTGATCGTGCATCTGGTGTCTGCTGGGGCACCGGGGCTGCTGCGAATATGGGTATGTGTGCACGCACGCACACACTCATTCACACACTCAGACATGCATGTACACTCTCAGTCATATAATCACAGAGATCCACGTCTCACACAGTTGCACACAGACTCCCCCCGAAACACACTCCGCACACCTACACGCCCCGGACAGGGCTTCCCTTAGCCTCCTTTTTTAGCACTAGCTCTGGCAAGGTACATCTCAGGCGTAGCCTTGCTAACACTAGCAAGGGGAACTCTGGGCAGGGTGCCCATGTTTCCATGCACTGAACTGCAAGCAGCCAAGGGCCACACGTGGCCAACGAGTTGTGTACCCATGGGCTAAAGTTGGCCAATGAAGTTCCACTTCTGAAGCTAATCAGTTCTGGATCTGGCCAGTACTAGAACGAGAGATTACATGGAATCTCAGCTATAGCATTCAGAATTCCTTGAAAGGAGGATGGAATTCAAACGTGGTAAATCAAAAAATGACCAAGTATCATCCCCCCACGGCCCCCCAAAACACACTGTTCCTGTTGTAATCACAAGATAAAAATGGTCATGTCAGATGGCCTTAATTTCACCTATCGCTAGTCAGTGATGGAACATTCATTCGCAGGCTTTTCTCATCAGTCATGAGGACTAGAAACATAGCATTTTAAAAGCAAACTAAAGATGAGGTTCATCAGGATGCCAAATACACTGCTTAGTACCAGATGGGATGTGACAAAGCCACAGCATAATTAAGCCCTGGCCAGGTCAAACTTTTCCAAACACCTCTTGTTTTTTAAGTGGTAGGAGAAGAAATGCTCCATATTTTGAAGGCTACTTTACTGAAAGTCACACACTTTCCCTCCCCGTTTCTCAGGTTTGGAGATGGCTATACAATAATAGTGCGAATAGCAGGGGCAAACCCTAACCTGAAACCTGTTCAAGATTTCTTCGAGATGGCCTTTCCGGGCAGTATGCTGAAGGAGAAGCATCGCAACATGCTGCAGTATCAGCTCCCGTCCTCTCCATCTTCTCTGGCGAGGATATTTAGCATCCTCTCCCAGAACAAAAAGAGACTCCACATAGAAGACTACTCCGTTTCCCAGACCACACTTGACCAAGTAAGTTCACAGGGCCATATGTCCCTAGAGCAGAGCTTGCTGCTGGTGGAAAACCCAGAGCAACTTGCATTGTTTTCATAGGATTTAACTCTAACCTTCCCCAACCAGTTATTGTCCAACAAATTGGGGAAGGTTGGTATAGCTAATTTGGCCTTTTTTGTAGTAGCGCTTGCTACTATATTCATCTGACTTGAAACTGGTCCATCTTAGTAAAAGCTGGAGCACACATTACATTGGCCATGGAGATGCTGCCAAAACTGGCCTTTCCTTCATGAGCAATGTCAACCCTAGCCAGCATTTATAATGTTGCTTACTGCATCAGTTGCCACCATCAACTTGTGAGGTGCTACGTCCCTCCTCTGTATTTTCAGGCACAGCCACAAGGCAAAACTGTAGCTGGTTGGCAGATGGAAGAGGAAAGAGCTGTGCTTACAGGGCCCAGCTGTTTGAGAACTCTGGGAATTGCAGTTCTGTGAGCAGGACAGAGATGAGGTCACACATGCCTGTCCATTACTTGATGACTTCCATTGTGTGAATGAGCAAATTCAAATGGCACAGACAAAATTAGCTAGTGCTTCCGTCCAGATGCCCTTCAAGGGAGACTGTTTCCATATTCAGCTGCAAATGATTTAATAATCGATGAGAAATCCGGGCACTCGTCCATCTGTGCTTGGTCCTTTAGTTTGACTGAAGGTCTGTCTGCAGGCAAAGATATGGTTAGCTATTACAGATCAATATGGGAACTTTAGCCTCCCACATCTCTGCAGCTCCTGGCCATGTAGAGCTCTCCTCTTGGCCCATTCTTCTCCCTCCCAGTTTTGATTCTCCTCCTCTAAGAGCCTCCTTCTGACCTGTTCCCCCAAGTCCTCTGGGCTACTCCTTTGTCCGGAGGCCCTTCTGCCTGCCCCACTTCTCTGTGACAATAGGACAGCCTCTCAGTTGATATCCATCCTTCATGCCCCCTCTGAGAGTCTTCTTCCCAAAAGCGAAGACACTTCTCTTTTGGCAGGCTTTTAAATGTGTAGTTTTTTAAACTGCTGCTTGTTTCAAAGTTAACTGTCTTTGATGTTTTAAATAGCTGCTGTTCTGATTTTTCATATTGTATGTTATGATGGTTGCATTGCTTTTTGTTTTATGTGCTTGTTGTATGTTGCTTTGGGTACAATCATAGAAGAACAGGAAAGAAATAAAATTATCATTATTATTAGTTTATCATCTCCCACCTTCTCTCTCTCTCTCTCTCTCTCTCAGGTATTTGTAAACTTTGCCAAGGACCAAAGTGATGATGACCATACAAAGGACTTGTCATTGCACAAAAACCAGACTGTTGTAGATGTTTCAGTTCTGACTTCCTTTTTGCAAGACGATAAGGTGAAAGAAAGCTACGTATGAGTAGCCCTTTTGAGAAGGGTCCAGGAGCTGTACTGAGCAGAAGGGGAGACATTAATCCTTCTGTAGTATGAGGGAGATCTTCCCCAAAGCAAAGAGACGGAGGATGCAGAGAGGAAGAGAATAAACCGAGTGTTCTACTGGTAACCATTCAATGCAATGCAACTCAATGCAAAGAAAACAATATTCCATTAGAGAGGCGGTGCCTCTTGGAGATGTTGCCTTGTACTGTTCTGTAGTGAAAGACTTGAATCTAGTTGTTATTACTTTATAACTCTGTGAAATTCTAGTATGGTGCCACTTGCTCCTATGTGGCCTTCTGCCATACTCCCAACCTATTTCTACTTAGTATGTTTTTGGTTAGGGGCTGCACAACAGCAATTCAGAGGATTATTGGCCAGTGATTATTTATTTGCTGTGTTAAGGCATGCACAGCCCTTCCGCAGGGTGAGTGGAACTGCTTGGTTGCTACATCCATTGCTGGCAATGAATGCACCAACGTGACCAGTGCCAAGCAGTGCCCAACTGAAGGCATCGCTGTGGCCTTATTTAAGTATTAGCTGTTGGCCTGGTTAATCAACACAAGTTCAAGGGGACTTGTAGAAAGACCATTGGTGGTCTTAACAGTGGGCCATGAAGCACACCATCTCAAAATATGCATGTACTTAATCCAGTGTTCCTTGTCAGGGTGTAGCAGAACTAACTCCCAACCATGCAAATATTTGAGAGGATTTCTATCCCACTGGTATGGTGACCAATCACTTATTCCTCCACCATGCTTTTGTGGAGCTGTTGCTCCCCCCCCCCCCGCCTTTATTACTTAAGACTCATGTTTGATATGTTTATTTTCTTTGCAACAGTATTATTTATAGAAGTAACTCAGAAACGTCCGTGGAGCCCTGGACCACCTCCATGTCCCTACCTGTCCATTGTTTTTAATATTATGTCTATATTGTCACTGTTATTACGTTCACTGTCTAGATGCAAATGTTAAATGATGTTTATAGAATAACAATCACCACTACCCCATTTTCAGTTAACATGAAGTTCACTGCGTGGGGTTTTCATACATAAGATGCCAAATCATAGGATGGCCCACCTCTTACCTGCACAGCAGTCCTTGTCTTTAAGCCTCTAGAGGGAAAAGGCAGTGGTGGCTCCTCCCACCCCTTTCACAGTCCTGCCATCTATCCTTCCCTGCAGCTGCTGTGTGGCAGCTCCTGTTCATCTCCCATTTCCATAGGAGAGTGAAGAAAAACTGCCCCAGAGTTTGGGGGTAAGAGTGACAATCCCAGGCAACAGAATAATCGATAGCATTAATTTAAAAAAAAATTATGATGTAGGTTCAGTTTTACAGATGACTTGCAAAAGAATTGCTCATTTAGGAAGCAACGTCAAGGTTTTTTAAAAGTCAATCAAGCAGGTACTTTTACACCAAAAGGTAGTTGGGCAGGCGGGGACAGGAAGACGGCCGTCAGTGCCTCTTATAAATACTGGAGTACCTTTAAATAAAAATGCTTGGGTTTACCAAACATCTTAATGGGGAAAATCCAACATTGCGCGAGGGAACTCCTGCTCACGCGATGAGACGTTCTCTTCCTCACTGCAGCCCGTGCATCCTCCCAAACTCTGCTCTGGAAGGTCCCCAACCCTCCAGAACAACTTTGAAGGTAGACAGGGAGCTGCAGGGAGGGTATAGGAATTGTCCCCATACTCATTCTGTGGATGGAAGCCATTCTATCAGAAGGATGAGTTAACAGGATTCCACCACATGTCTGCAACTTCAGTAGGGCTTATATTCATGCTCCCAAATCAGACACAATCCTGAAAAGGTTAGTTGCAATTAAGTCCTTCTAAAAGCAGTGGGACATGAATTTAGATCCTACATATGCTTATTTTCTGTCCCCGTCCCCAGCCATAAAATGCCTGTAGTTCTTACACTTCGAAACCTAGGCAGGTGCTTCCCCGTCTCCACAGCAGATATTCTGGACAGTTGGTATTGAATCACTCTTTGGCAATGTTGTTGCACAGAGCACAGAACTGATTTTACACAATGGTCATGTCCTGGTATAAGATTAAAAAGAAAAACAAAGAGATTCGTCCTTATGCAATCGGGAGTGCTCTTTTAGTATATTGTGTAGGATACACTTACAATTCTGCCCAAGAGAGATGCAACCCATACAAAGTTAAGTGCATAACAGTGCAATCATCTACATGTCTACTAAAAATAAACCTCTTTTGCATTCAAGGGGGCCTACTGCCATGTAAGTGTGTATAGGATTGCAGCATAACACTGCAATGCTATTCACACTTACCTGGGAGTTACTTCTGAGTAGACACATAAAGGGTTGCATTGTAAGTCCTATTGTTTTCAATGGGAAAGATTTAGGCACAAGCTTCTCATGAGGAACAATGGTTCTTAGGGGTGCTTCTTGGTAGGAGTGGGGATCCCACATTGAACACTAGCACTGTGCACAGTAGTTGCCTCAAAATCTGTAAACATTTATACAAGTTATCTTTTGTGTTGGGTGTGGGTTAGCCAAGCTTATCCTCAGTGCTACATGTACCACGATATAAAACCACTGATCATGGAACTGTGTTGAGAACATTTGCCACCTCAGTGTATGTGGTGAAGCTGCTGCATCCCTCTGCAGTTATTTGTACTGCTGTAGAGGTTCTTTCCTACAAATACTTTTCTTATAGAAGTAATACTTATGGCAAGCCTGTATCACCATCCTTTCCTTCTACCCCTGTTTCAAACTGCCCTCCTTTTAATAAAGTTGGTCCTTCATTCCAAGCACTTTATGCTAGCTGTAATGGGATCTATTTTTGCACTGGAATACCTTATTAACTTTGCAAAAATCTAGAGCAGTTTCTCTCACACACACACACACACACACACACACACACAAAGTTAAAACATTTGAATGGACATTTTCTTGAAAAACAAATATATATATTTGTATTGCTAATAACTATTTGTGAAATATTAATAAGCATTTGTTAATTGCCTTGTATCAAGTAAAACAATAAAGTGTTGCTGGTCTATAAGCGACTATGCATTTTCTGTAAAAAAAAAAACAACCTGCAGTATAAATCTGTCACCAATTTAGGGAATATTTCCATGTTTACTGGTAAATGGTATGGTGTTCTACATCTGCCCAAATGACATACTTTAGAATCCTTATATTCTATCCTTCAGTGCAGTGGGATATTACAGGATTAAAATATGCAATGCAATCATATGCATGTTGTACTCAGAAGTCACTCTTGTCCCTTTACTCCCTAGTGTTTAGGATTGAAGCCCAACAGTGCAATCCTACGAGCGACTGAATTCAACAGGACTTACTCTCATGCAGGGGCGTTGCTAGGTTCTTAAAAGATCCAGGGCACAGGCCCAGAACACAAATTTGTGTGTGTGCGTGCAATGTGCTTGTATGTGTGTATAGATTACATACATACATAAGTGTGCAATGACCCCCCACACACACTTCAACTCAGACCTGATTCAGCATTTTAGAAAACATCCCGCTCCTGCTCGGGCCAATTTGTAGTTGAACCACTTCAGCTCAGCACCAAACCTGAGTCAATGTTTGGAAAAATGAGTCTTTATGCTTCTTGTTGACTACCATGGGAAATTAGAAAAAAACTAACTTTTTTCTCTTGGTCAGAACTGGATGATAATTTCAGGCATAGTAGCCCCCTAGAAGGGGATTACACCTGCCCAAGGTCAGAAAAATAGGTGCAGGGTTTATATTTTGATTTAATTCCTTGGAAGAACTGGATAAAAATTTCAGGATTCATTGCCCCATCAGAGGAGATCAGGTCTGCCAAATTTCAGAATGATAGCCACAAGGTTTTTTGTGCAAGGGTGGCCTTGACATTTTGAGGTCTCCAGAAGAAGACATACTTGTCTCCCTTTGTTCCTTGTGCACCATTGTTCTGAAAATTACAGACAGCCTACAGTTGTCCCTAAGTAAGAAACCAGCGAAGTTTCAGGAGGACAAGTGCAGCAGTTCATGTGGAAAGGGTGTTCTCCAATTTAGGGGAGGGAGTGATTTGCTTTCCCTTCCATTCACCCCTTCCCCGATAGTTTTTGGGTACATTTGTATGAAAATTCACAGGTCATTAGAGGTGTACCCCAGGCAAGAAACCTGCAAAGTTTCTGAAGGATATACATGCGTTCTGATTTAGAATTACTAGAATTTATTTACATTTCACCAGTGTCAGCAGCAGGGGAACATGGGTGGGAAGGTGCTATTGCACTCATGTCCTGCTTGTGGGTTTCCAGTGGGCATCTGGTTGGCCACTGTGTGAACAGAATGCTGGACTAGATGGAGCTTGGTCTGATGCAGCACGGCTCTTCTTATGTTCTTAAATAGAGAGTGCCTCTGAGCATGTACAGAATGTTTTTCTTTCACCACTGAGCTATATTCTCCCCCTACCAATTCTATTCCCCTCCATGCAAACTTTCCTTCTCATCCTACTATCCTCCAGCAACTCTTCAGAAATGTTTTGTGCAACTGCTCTCTACCACCTCCTTGTACGCACAAGCTCTCATTGTATCTTCCTCCCCATAACTTCATTTGTACCAAGACTTCACCAGGATTCAGCCAATGAGTCTGTTTTCAAAACTAGGGCTAAGTTATGGAGAAACTCTTGAGCATGCACTAAGCGCCTTTCCCTCACTACTGAAGCTAGAGTTCATGCAAAAAAAGCAACAACCCCAAACCCACAAATGACAAAACTTACATAGGACTGAGCTGAAAGGGTAGTCAATTCATTAGACAGAATTGGGTAGGCACTGTATTAAGCCTCCAGTACCATGCTCACAACTCAGGACTTATTTCTGAGTAAACATGCAGAACATCAAGGTGCAAACCTCCCTGCAAAGTAACTTGTGCTGGAATCCTATGCACACTTTCCTGAGGATAAGCCTCATTAAACATAATGGGACTTCTCAGTAGGCATACATAGGATTGCATAAATTAGCCATATTTATCTTCCCTCCACTTAAAAAACAAACCAAAGTCTCCTTTAAAAAAATTAGCTTTTCTGTTCATAGGAACATAGGAAGCTGCCTTATACAGAGTCAGACCCTAGTCCATGTAGAATTGTTGACACTTGACTGGCAGCAGCAGCTCTCCAAAGTTTCAGGCAGGATTCTTTTGTAGCCCTACCTGGAGATGCTGGGGATTGAACATGGGATCTTCTGCATGCCAAGCATGTGCTCTACCACTGAGCTACAGCCCTTCCCATTGCTGGATTATGGCAACTAACAAACAAAACAGCCCCTGATTTGTTTCTCTGCAACCATGTGAACCCACTCTTCTCAAAGACTTGAGTGAGAAGGAGCAAAACCAGCTTTCTTGTCTGTTTGTACAAAGTCAAATACCGTTCAGAACTTCTCTTGCCCACTGAAGAGAATTCTCTTTAAGCATTCCCCAAGATATGCTCTGGGTGGAATAAAGAAGAGAAAGAAAGAACAGGATAGGGGAAGGAAGAAGAAAAGAAGAATGGTGATTGGAAATGCAGGAGTGGGGGTAGAGAGAATTCCCTAAGGCAAGTGGCTCCTTTCAGAGAGGTAGTACTTCAGAGGAATTTAGGAGGCTGCGGAGGGTTTGCAAGGATTGCACTACTTAAATTAATTTTATGAGGTGAGGTGGTAGAGGGCTTTTTCTAGCTTTGTTAAAACTGTAGAACCTGTTTAAACACCTTGGCAGTTCCTTGATCATGATGCCACATAGTCCTAACCCTCCTTTTGGAATAATTTGAGTTCTACAGCTATTTAGGAGAAATTAAAGTGGAGGGGGAGAAAGAAGTTTGTGGAGGCTGATTGGGTCCTTTGCTGTACTGAAGCTACTAAACTTCTGCCAGAAGCCAAAGGTTCCACTTTGGGGCAGTAAAATTGGAGCTCTTTCTTCCCTTCCTTCGCCCTCTTCAAAATTTCATTGCAGGCAAGCTCCCAACAGTGGGCATGTAAGAGCAGAAAAGAAAAGTAGGGAAAGAGGGGTTTTGCACCTCAACCCCCCCCCCAAAAAAAAACCCCGTACACCAGAGATTAGGGATAGTGACCTCCTAATGGTCACCTTGGCCACCTTCTGATTAGGATCTCTAATCCCCTGGGTGACTTGACAGTTTTTACCTTTTGTTTAAGACTTTGAGAAAAGGAAACTCTACGCATGGCTAGCGCAAAAGCCACTGGACCAACTGTCTGAAATTTGGTAGGTTCAGTCAGCTCTATGAGGGCTGCCAGGTCCTCAAATTCCATGCATGTATGTGGAAGCACAAAAAAATTATAGCTCTTTGCTTTGACAGAGTTTCTTGAAAATAGCAAATTTTACCTGTGACTAGCACAAAAGCCACTGGACCTAACTGCCTGAAATTTGGCAGATTCAATCTGCTCTGTGGGGGCTACCAAACCTCCAAATTTCATGTATTTACCATAAACTAAAAACGTTATGGCCGTTTTTGTTTTCCAATGCAAGTCAATGGGAAAACGTTTTAAAAATGGCAATTAGAACAGCTCAAAAGATCCGGGACACAGCTCAAAAAAGATCTGGGGCCCGTGCTCAGGTGAGCCCTTCTCTAACGATGCCCCTGCTCTCATGTAAATGTGTACACTGCAGCCTTAAAAAGGGCAATTGTTAACTAGCAAGTTACCCAACAAGTTATATAGATCCTAAATTTAAGATCTGATCTGCTAGAGTAAAGCCAGTACAGCCAGAGCTTTTGTGTGGAGCACTTCATTTGTTGATAATACTGAAGCATCACGATCTCAGATCATCAGGGGCAAACAAATTATTTTGTTTTGCCCCTGAGAATAAATCTTATACTCACTTACCTGAGAGTAAGTCCCATTGAATTCAGTGTGGTTGCTTCAGAAACCCCCACTGTAAGCTCCCTCTTCATCCATTCCTGGACATATTTTGGCTACGAAGGGGCCAAAAATAGTGGGATTCCTATCATAGACCACACAGATGATATGCAGTTCCAGATGTCACCATCACCAACCATTAAATGTATCTCCTTGTACTTTTCCCCTCTATTTTGGGGGGGGGGGGTTATGGATCATTCCCTTTATGCCTCCCCAATTCCATATTGGTGACACTAGCTTCTCTTTGTACAGCAAGAAGTGTTTTCCCTCTAAGTGGCTAGCCCCTCCTTTTCATCTGAGGTTCTTGGGGCCCCTTCTCACATTACACCTTTGGAATCCAATGACATTAACGTCAGAAGTCCCAGGTCACATGAGAGGAGCCTAAACTGCTTCCCTCCTTATCACAACATGGGGACTGTCCAGTGGGGCTCCCATGCTGTGAAGGGGAAGTCCAACATGAGAAGGGGGAGTCCTTCTACACATGACACAGAATAAGGTGGTAGAATTCTGAGCTGAAGTACTGCAGGTGGGGGCAAGGGGGTGTTTGTAATCTGTTGTAGAGCTTCAAAGTGAAAAAAAGAATTCCCACATTAGGATACCAGAGAGGGTACTACGTCAAATCCCCCCTCTTTATATGCTTGTTTCCTGTGGTGAAGGAGTTGTGTTTAAGTAGGTAGAGCAAAGGAGGGCAACTTGTAAGCTAAAACATCTGGAGGGCCACAATTCCCATCAGCCCTAGCTAGCATAGCCAATGATAAGAGATGATGGGAGTTGTAGGTCAACAACATCTGGAGAGCCACAAGTCGCCGACCCAGGGGGTAAAGTATTCAAGACCCCACCCACCCACCCACTGCCATTTGAAGTGGCACTGTCCAAAAATTCATTTCTGTGTAAAAATGACGTGATCTCTGCCATTCTGGACGCTACATCTCCTTTGTGAAATTTGTGAATGAACTCCTCCCCTCCAAGTGCAAAAACATTTGACCACCCCTCCCCTCTCCCCTGGTTAAAAAGACCTAAATCATGATAACTGGTTCAACAAGGGAGTGACAGCTAGAACCTGAAGTGGCAGATGCAATTAAAATAGAAGCATGACCACAATCATATGTATAAACTTTAGAAAGTCCTTTTTAATGTTTACATTTCAGCATTTACATTTTAGGAATGGCTGTTCTGGTGGTGGATCCAAATGTGCAAGCATATGCATGCCACATAATATGCAAAAAAACATCTGTCTAGTCACAGTTTCAGCATTTTAGGAAGCCAGTGCTAGCCTCATGTGCATGGGAAAGATTTACCTGAAATTTTTCCATGTACTGAAAAGGAAAGGAAACCCACCCTGGATCCTAAACATAAACAGACAGGTAAGTTCTCATTTAGCATAAAAAAGTTTGGAAAGGAAAAGGAGGTCATCTTCATGATTTCTTGAACAATGTTCACTCAACCATTACCTAAATTGTACCGTAAGGGTTTCTTTGACCCAATTTTAGTCCAACTGCAGCCAGACACTTCACAAAAAAAATTAAAACTCCACTGTGTAGGCCAGTGATGGAACTGTGCGCCATAGCAAATGCATATCACTCGTGGGCTGAAGTAGCTTTTGAGCTTTAGAACAACATAGGTGAAGACTGACAGTAATGTTTTCAGAACACTGCAGGAAGTTTGGAAAAAGGAATCACTGTCCATGGTGTGTGTGTGTGTGTGCCATGCTTCCCAGTTTACCTGTCTGTATCATTTCAAATCCTTGCAAAAATGGTTTGACTAGGCAATGGCACAAAAGAACCATGTGTAGACCCTGGGAAACACTGCCTCACTTTCAGCTCTGTTTCCAGCCTTAGTATCCTTTACACCATTGCCCTGTTTCCATATACTTTAAGTACACAAGAAGGGAAGCCTAGGATAAGAAATTTATAGAAGCCACTTTTTATATTTAAAAAGCTTTAGTAAGCTTTGGATTCTTATTTAGTGGGTGGGTCATGCTCTCTACAACCATGCATTCCACTACCAACACGGGAGATAAGTATATTGCTACAAGCAAGAACAGAGGATATAGATTGGCTCTGTATCCGGTTTTGTAAACTGGAAGAAATATGGCTGGATTATGACAGACTTGCTCAACAGTATGATAGAAAAGTACTTTCCCCACCATGATTAAAACTATTTCAATGGTGAGAATGCTGTAGGCACCAGGAGACTGTTCTGCTGCGATTCCAGGAACTGAACACTTTCCCGAACTGAAAATTAATTACATAGATAATTACAAAATAAGAAAGGACATAAGCAATGCTGAGAAAAAGAAAAGAAAGAAAGGTTCACTTACCAGCTGCTACTACCCTAGGATCCTCGTGGGCATAATGCCTTCCAGCTGCACGACTGTCTGGGTTCTCATTCCACCAAAGCACATGAACTATGAAGACAGAAAACTGCAGCTAAATAATGTTATGAATTATTCAATTATGAATATCCATCAATCCTTTTCTGTTTTGCATTGAAATCTTATGCCACAGCTGTGTGATCTGCTGTTGTGCACATCACTGTTTTAGGACAAATATAAATACATCCTTCCCAAAACCCACTTCACGCAACACCACTGGTACACCAGTGTCTGTCACAGTAAAAACACACACAGATACACACAGTATTAGGCACCAGAGCTTGTACAATGGTGCAAATATCATTAAATCTTTTAGACTCGGCTATTAGTTACAGTGAGGAAAATGAAAGGAGTAAATTATCTGTCCTGGTATAAACAGAAAATTTTGCAGCCCCCATCTTAATTCCTATCACAATTACCACTCACTGAAAGATTCAAGGGTAGGGAAGATCCACATAACTATAGTTCCATCTCAAAAGGCAAACAGCCTGATTATTCATCTGCCAGATGACCAGCAGACATCAGCCCGAGTACCTACCTCTATTAAGCAGTCCATACTCTGTGTGGAAAACGCCAATCAGCTTAGTGTATCCTGTCTTTATATGAGCACTAATTGCTGCTTTAAAGGACTGTCCCCAGACTGTTGGTCCACCAGGTTTCATCTGGAAGGTAACCAACTCATAGATTCCTAGAGGGGAATGGAGGAAAAGCACCATAAGCAATCAGTTCAGAATCAGTTATAGAACCTAATCAGGTTTGGGTGTATTTTACAAATGGACACAGATGTGGGACGCACACAGAGTTCAGCATTCAGACTATTACAGCTTTCAATTTAAAGAAAACATTTCTAATCCTTGGGGCTAAAAAGGTAGGACTGAAAGTCTGTGCAAACGTCTGATGACATCTCCAAAGTCAAAAGTTGTTAGTAGGATTTCAGCAGTGATGGGGTGGCAAAGAAGGATTTATGCAAAATAAAGAAACGCACTGATTTGCTTAATGTGCACAAGCCATAGAATTCAGCTTATCTTGGTGCGAGGCAGGGGGAGGGAATGTGCAAAATATACAGAGCCCTGATATAATTAGGCAAAAAAATAATAATACAGGAAGATATAGAGGGAAATGTGCAAAAAATGGCAAGTCTAAACTGCTGCTGTTACTTTTGAATTAAAGTGATAGTTTTCTATCTTCAAGGAACCTTTGACACATTGATTTGTCCCCTGAGAACTCCTGCATGTCTGCCATAGAGCCCCTGTACATTGCAGAGAATTCTGGAGCATGTTCTGAGTTGAACTTTCAATTTATATGTGGTGCTGGCCAGGCCTTTTGGGTCTCATGGTCACTCTGCATGAACTGGAAGTGCACCCTAAAACACATAAACGCTCCTGGCAGTTGCATAATGTAAAAGAGTGGCAGCAGCAGGCAAACTATCAGCTTGTCTGCTGTTGCTAGGCTTCTAAGGGATCCTTGCCTTTTAAAAGCAAGTTTCTCATCCTTATGGCTGTAAATACAGAACACAGCTTGGCAATCCACAGCAAGACAAAGGTTTATCTCAGGAGAAAAACCAGATAGTCTACACAATTAAAGATAACATACTCACCATCCCAATTAAGTGCTGAAAATGCATTCAATCATACAGAGTCAACAGCTTTAAGCAAAGCACAGCAAAACAAACATACCATCCTTCTGAGGGCTGCCAAGTTCACACCAGGGCACCAGGTAAGCAATTTCATTCTCTTGTTTGTCTAACAAAGGCAGCACTCGAGACATGTATTTTTCCTGCCATTCTTGGTCTTTAGTTAGTGCTGTCCGGACAGCAGTTCTTTGTGCAAAGCTCGCTACAAACAAAGGAAAGGCATGTTAAGATTACTACGTGCAGGTGCCCAATTTATTTTGTCATTTGGGGATAGTTGCATAGTGCCAAGATGACAACTGCATGGCGAATACACTTGAAGTAAAGTGAACTGCAAATCTCTTGTTTTCATCCACAACTGACCATCATATCACTGCTGTCTTAGTGACCCTGTCTAACAAGCCTTCTTAATTAAGATTTGCTTTAGCCTGGAGCAGATATTTCAGCCATTTTGGGACTCTTTGGAATAGCTATGCTTGTCTTTGCCCAAACTTGGAAGAACAGGAGCTTTGTCTGCTTATAGATGAGCAGTAAGTCTCAGTTCAGACATTATGCCATACCATGGTTAAGGAAGCAACTATGGCTTAACATCATGTCTGAACAGACAAAACATAGTTTGCAATTGGTTGGCAAACCAGAATCAGAAGCTATGGCTTGAAGTGCATTTGCAGTCTGGTCACACTGAGCTATAGTAAGCATGTCTGAATTGGTAAAACCATAGTTACAGCCACTGTTTTGCCTCCAGAGTGCTTTACCATAGAGAGGGAAGTGACCTCACGATGCCATATTCTGAGAGGATGGAAATGAAAACAAGTCTAGCCATGGGTTTCCTGCTGCACATTTGGAAGCTCAAACCATGACTTCAAACAACGGTTGGTGGAAATTGTGGTTTGGTGTGATTTCTTGAACTGACTGCCTAAGTCACCTGAGTGGTTAGAGTTGCCCCCTTCTGAAAGACGTGGTTTTCAGTATTATCCCACTTACAGTGCAATTATATTCATGTCTACTCAGCTGTACGACTCACTGAGTTCAATGGGGCTTACTCCCAGGTAAGTGGGTATAGGATTGCAACCTTTAAGCTCCCACAGTTGTTTCAATAATGCATTGGTCAAGCTGTGACTGAAAACAATTTGACCTACACCCATAGAAGGGCAGTTACATGGGCAGATACTGGTCAAGCCCAACTCTCTTCACTTTTCAGATGCAAACTCTATGAGGTGGCTCTGAAAAATGAGACAGAAGTTGGCTTCTTTGGAGCAGGTTTGGGAGGTAACTATATCCATTTATGGCCAGTCTAAAGCAAAATCTTTATTAACAGTGCAATCCTATACAAGTCTATTACACTTCGTTATATTTATATACCAGCCCAATAGCTGAAGCTGTCTGCGAGTGTACTGAAAGTAAGTCCCATCGAGTTCAATGAGACTTACTCCTACATAAGTGGATACAGATGGCCCTCTTAGGGCACAATCCAATGCATGTTTAGACAGAAAAAAGTCCTACAACTGACTGGGGAATGCTGGGAGTTGTACGACTTTTTTCTATCTAAATATGCATAGGACTGTGTCCTTAAACTTTTAGTTTAGGGGTGGGGAAGCTGTGGCCCTTCAAATGTTGTTCGGTTACAATTCCCATCATCCCTTACCATTGCTCATGCTGGCTGGGAGCTGATGAGAACAGGACTAAACAATATCTGGAGAGAACCTCTCCCTTATTAGTTTTTTATATTCCTATTTACTGACGGGTGGTGTAGTTATAGTAACATTTCTCGTAATTTATGATTTATTATTTTCTTTAAAATATGTTGTTGTTGTTGTTCAGTCGTTCAGTCGTGTCCGACTCTTCGTGACCCCATGGACCATAGCACGCCAGGCCTTCCTGTCCTGCGCTCTCTCCCGGAGCGTGCTCAAGTTCATATTCATTGCATCAGTGATGCTATCTAGCCATCTCATCCTCTGCCGTCCCCTTCTCCTTTTGCCTTCAGTCTTTCCCAGCATCAGGGTCTTTTCCAGGGAGTTTTCTCTTCGCATTAGGTGGCCAAAATATTGGAGCTTCAGCTTCAGTATCTGTCCTTCCAATGAGCACTCAGGGTTGATTTCCTTTAGGATGGACTGATTTGACCTCCTTGCAGTCCAGGGGACTCGTAAGAGTCTTCTCCAGCACCACAGTTCGAAAGCATCAATTCTTCGGCGCTCAGCCTTCCTTATAGTCCAGCTCTCACAGCCATACATTACTACTGGGAAAACCATAGCTTTGATTAGACGGACCTTTGTCGGCAAGGTGATGTCTCTGCTTCTTACTATGCTGTCTAGGTTTGCCATAGCTTTCCTCCCAAGGAGCAAGCGTCTTTTAATTTCATGGCTACAGTCACCGTCTGCGGTGATCTTGGAGCCCAAGAAAGTAAAATCTGTCACTGCTTCCATTTCTTCCCCTTCTATATGCCAAGAAGTGATGGGGCCAGATGCCATGATCTTAGTTTTTTTAATGTTGAGTTTCAAACCAGCTTTTGCACTCTCCTCTTTCACCCTCAACAAGAGGCTCTTTAGATCCTCTTCACTTTCTGCCATTAGGGTGGTATCGTCTGCATATCGGAGGTTGTTGATAATTCTCCCAGCAATCTTAATTCCGACCTGTGATTCATCCAACCCGGCATTTCTCATGATGTACTCTGCATATAAGTTAAATAAGCAGGGTGACAATATGCAGCCTTGTCGTACTCCTTTCCCAATTTTGAACCAATCGGTTGTTCCATGTCTGGTTCTTACTGTTGCTTCTTGACCCTCGTACAGGTTTCTCAGGAGACAGGTAAGGTGGTCTGGTACTCCCATCACTTTCAGAATTTGCCAGAGTTTGTTGTGATCCACACAATCAAAGGCTTTAGCGTAGTCAATGAAGCAGAAATAAACGTTTTTCTGGAATTCTCTTGCTTTCTCCATGATGCAGCGAATGTTGGCGATTTGATCTCTAGTTCCTCTGCCTCTTCGAAACCCCGCTTGTACTTCCGGTAGTTCTCGGTTCGCATACTGCTGAAGCCTAGCTTGTAGGATTTTGAGCATCACCTTGCTGGCATGTGAAAAATATGTACCTCCCTTCATTATCAAAGCACACCATATTTTTTCTTGTTCATTTAAAATGAGTCAATGTAATATTATGTTAAAATTATTTCCTCCAACCTAATATTCTCATTTTGTTATTGGCATGCTTAAATTGTAAGTAAAATGATTCTAAATTAACCCAACAGGTTTGACTTGTGACCAATAAGACGCTGGGATACTTTAGCCTGGGAACTGGGAGCACACTCAGAACCTAACAAATTGAAAGTTAGGAGAGGCCTTAAGAGTCTGTTTAACATTACTATCCAGCTTAAACCCTGGTTTCAAGCCCCAATTAAGAGGGGAACTGGTAAGCATTAACTACAGCTAACTGGTGCCAGTATAATGCTTCACTGCAGCCAAGAGCACTGGGACAAGGGCAAAGAAAAGGGAGGGGAGAGACTCCATGATCTCACAGGTCAATACTTTAACCATTAAGTAATTGCCAGAATTATGCCTGCATCAGCCCACTCACAGAAGGACAGGCCAGCTTTGATATTTACTTTTTCACTTCCTATTACAGTAACACACCATTACCAAGGCAGCCTCAAATAACAATCAAGCCCTTAATTCACAGCCTAACTAATGAAAATTTGCCTTCCCACTTAATTAACTTAAAGCTGAGGCCCTGATGAAAATACCACCTTTTATACATCCTACTATCTATTGGACAGCTATCAGTGGCATTCCATGGGCCAAAAACAGAGTGGAGAAGCACTGTTGTTTTTGCCTGAGAAATGTTACTATTTTTGCTTGTGTGACAGCACTCTATATTACTAGAGGACAGAAGAATACAAGCAACAATTGACAGATGAAGGATTTGTAGATTGTTTAAAAAATATAGCTGGGCCCAGGAGAATTCTCCATGGCTTTGAAGCCATGCTAACTCCAAAACAGTTTATATGCACACTCCTATAGAAGGGCACTGTTTGAGCAAGTTGGTACAAAATAAAATGCCTTCAACTGGACTAAACTAAGGGCTCAGCAACTGGATGCCCTTCGTACCATCTCCCATGGAAGAACGAGAGCTGCTATTATTGTTGTTATTATTTTCCTCCAAGGAATCCAAGGTGGCTTACGTGATCCTCCTCTTCTACATTTTATCCTCACAACAACCCTGTGAGGTAGGTTAGGTTGAGAGTCAGTGACTAGCTAACCTCAAAGAGGGGACTAGAAACCAGATCTCCCATGTCCCAATCCAATACTCTAAAGACTATGCCTGGCTCCCAATCTTATTATCTACTCAATTGCATACAAGGTGCTGTGAAGTGCAAGCGTGCATACCGTACTTCCAAATATGGAAAACTTTATTCAGTCCCCCAAACTCTAAGGTCCAATATCCAACCATCTGGGAATGAGCTGTGCGAAGGTGAATGTTTTTACTGGTCAATTCCAGAAAATCTTTCATCTTGTCTGGCTTAATAGAATAGGTACGAAACTCGTAGAATGTGCCATCATCTTGTCTGGGCCCTGTGGCAAAAGACGATGAAACCTAAAAAGAAAATATTTTAGGAAAAAAAATACATAAGGAAACAAGGGGGGAGGGGGAGGGTCATGGGAAAAATAAATTTTGGTTGGCTATCCAGGCCAACCTAGGTTTGTTGACCCCTGGATAAACTGGATATCGAGACAGCAGGAAAATACATTGGTGTGTAGGCATTGACTGCAGCCTGTAGTCATGCGGCCTTATCCTATATATCAAAGCAAATCACCCTGAATTCAGTGAGGCTTAACTCCAAATCAGCATGCATAGGATTGCAGCCTTGAGTGTAGAGTGGTTCCAGGGTGCACTTTAGAAATGCACTTTAGTCCCTCCTAATCTCAGACATCAAAGATGAACAAACACCAGAGAGTACGCTGCACAGAGGTAACGAAGCTAGGTTTGTTTTCCAATTAAATACAATTTATAGGGCAACAACATCATTACTCTCCTCATGTTCACCTCTTCTCATTTTGAGCTGCCTGCATCACACCAGCAATCATTTGTTGCAAAGCACTGACAGTTACCAACAAGCTCAATTAAAGATACACAACACAAAGCAGGGGGAGGGGGGGATTAATCACTGCTTCTGCACTGTTTTTAGACCATAGGAGTGCCAACAGTACCTCCTGAGAAATGAATGTGTCACATTTCAATTGTAGCATTTTGCAAGGATTCCAGAAGAGAGCAGTATTTATTGTTACATCGTTTGCTCCCCCACCACCACCCAGAGGAACAGCTAGCAGCTGCATAGCACTGGAGTGCTCTAGAGGTTTCCCTTGGCTTACAGCATTTGAAACCAGTTGTATTTTAAAAATAGAAGGAGGCTGAGAATCTACTGGAATACAGCAGTAGAACCTCCCAACTGTCCTGCATTATTTTTTAAAGGTTTTATCACTGTCACAATGCAACATCCAAAGTTTTCACTATACAAACAAAATATGGCATACTCCTGCCTTGGCTGATGTAGGGTTTTGTTTTCCCTGTCTTAAAAACCATCATTTTCAGAACAAGCCAGAGTTATTTCACACAGTGTGGTGTAGTGGTTACAGTAGTGAACTGGTTAGACAGGGAAAGCTGGGTTCAAATCCATACCCAGCCACAAAGTTCCTTGAGTGACTTTGGGCCAATCTATCAGTCTCTTTCAGCCACACCTACCTCAAAGTGTTATTTGGAGATAAACCAGACAGGGGGGAGGAAGCCCTATTTGCCACTTGAGGTGTTTGAAGCAAGGATGGGATAATAAATAATTATATTGCAATTAAATGCATATTCCCGAGGTCATTTCGAAACCATTAACATTTAAAATGTCAACATGCAGCTGCAGAAACTAAGAGAGAGACAGGTTTGGGAAATATCATTTGATTGAAGAAATCAAATTTGGCCAAAATGTATGTATGAGGTGTTGTGAAGAAACCAATACCTGCAAACATAATAATGGGTATGGGTGTGTGTGTGTGTGTGTGTGTGTGACAGCAATACACACACATAAATAAAGCTAAGAATTCAGTCTTCAACCAGGTCAGCTCTTGCTGGCTTGGTTCTCCACTTGGCTACCTCCGACACCTGCTGGCTAAGCATTGTGGGAGTTACAGTTCAACACATCTGGAGGGCACCAGGTTGGGGAAGGCTGTCCTATGTAGACCATTATTTTCAAAAAGGGAACCCCTACATACTAGGGTGGCCAGATGCAAAAGAGGGAAAGGCTCCTACATCTTTGGAGTTGTGTAGAAGAGGGAATTTCATCAGGTGTAGGAGCCCTGCCCTCTTTTGCAGCCATCTGGCCACCCTACCCACACATATATATATATACACACACACACACACACATACACACACAGAGTTTCAAGGGAGCATGGAGAAAATTGAAGTATATGTGAAGGCCCATAGAAGAAGGTTGTGTGGCTGCTGGACCAATTTGCTAGACATCTCCCCCCACCCCACCCCCGCCAAGAATTCAATGATTTCCAAGCAAACACAGTTGGATTTTTGAGGGGTTATGAGGTCTCGTGCTTGGCTGGAGTATGTGGGAAGAGTACTTGCATAGGATGGACAGCACGTTTGTGGACAGGGTGAAAAACAGGGTTGTATCTAGGCAGTCCTATTTGAAGAAGACCCATTGAAGGGAATGGGTCTTAAGTCAGACTAACACTGGATACAACCCACGGTGGCGGGTTTTCAACTCAGAGCTTGGGACTTCTGGAAAGGGGCTCTTTCCCAGTGGGAAGAGTCCCTGTTGCTCCCCTTACATGGTACCTTATTCGTAACCCCAGGTAAGGCAGCGCAGGGCGGACGGTTAACTTGACCTCTGAAACTTCCCAGTGGAGGAGGAAACAAGCAAGCTCCTGCTAGGCCAGTACAGCCCGGGAGCAAGCCCCGCAGGGCTCAAGGAGCTTCTCTTCCTTCCACATGACCGCTCTCCCCCCGGCAATGGTTCCCTCCGCCTCCCGCCTAAAGGCGGCTCCCCTTTTGCGCTCCCTCACGGCTCCCTTTCTATGCTTTTTTAACGCGGCAGGCGGAAATGCAACAGGCGCAGCTCCCCCCCCCTCCAACGCTATGTATCCTTGGCAGGAAAGGCGGCACCTGCTAAACTTTGCAGAGGCAGCTCTCCAAAGCCAGCATCAAAATACTTCATAAATAAGTAGTTTATTTTAGGCGAGTAGTTTATTTCAGGCTCCTCTCGCAACCCCCGCCCCACGCGCCCTTTGCCTCGTCCCCCCCTTCCTTTACCTGGGCAGCGGCCCCTCGCGCCGCTGCCGCGACCCCCCTGACGGCGGTCCTGGAGGCCCGCATGGCCTCCCCGCGCCGGTGCCCCGGAGATGATGGAGGAAGAGGCGACGGCAACAACTAGCGCGCCGCAGCCACGCTGAAGGCCGCTGGGAGCCGCTTCTCTCACCTGGCCCGCCCGCCGCTGATCCGCACGAGCAAAGCATTGGACGGCGCGGACCTCGTGGCCGCCTCCGCAGCCCTGCGCGAGGAAGTCGCGGCTGATCTCCGCCTTGCACAGATCTGAGCGCGGGCGCACAGCGCTGGCCGAGGGGCGCCCGACCGAGCCCGGCGGGGAGAAGGGCTCCCCAATGCAACGGGCCACCCTACCGTCGGGCTTGAAGCCTTTCCTAGCCCTGGGCCCCTAGACGCAGTTGGACTACAGCTCCCATTATCCCAGTGGGCCATGCTGGCTGGGGATGATGTGGATTGCAGTCCAACGTCTGTGGGATGACGCCAGGGCTCACCATCATCTGGTTCCATCCATGGAATTCCCACCTACAACTCCCTGAGCTCCTCGGAGCCAAGGAAACACATATTGCAAGAGAAGGGAGAGATTCTCAGCGGGCAGTTACTCTTGGATGTTGGGGCCAGTTCCATACTCCAGCTCCCAGCATTCGTGACCACTGGCCATGCTGGCTGGGGCTGATGGGGGTTGGCATCCAAAGCATCTGGAGGGCACCAGGTTGGGGAAGGCTGAGGTAGAGAAACAAGAATGGTTGCTATAGCTATTACATAGTTTTCAAAAAAAATGTAATGTCAAGTTTGCCTGGCAACTAGGGACTGAAAACACCCATGTGGCTGGCAGGACTAAGACATCATATTCAGTTCCTCCATCAACTGCTGATCAGCTGTTTTACCTGGGTTTTCACTCTCTTTTCTGTTTTCTTAGCCCTGCTGTCGCTGGTCAGGTTCCAAAAAGTCTTGTCAAGTCCTTCAGGTGAGCAAGTTGAAGCCTTTTAGAAGGGGGTGAGTTGTATGCTCTGTTTCTCCAGCTACTCTTGCTGAAGTGGCCTCTCCCTGTCTCTTTCCTGCCTTTCATGATCAATTTGCTGCCCCTTGGTGGGCCACAGAAATCTTGCTTTGACACAACAGGCCTTTTGAGGATGAGAAGCTTTGCAGACTTGATTTGGGTTGCAGAAGGCAGGGTCAGCATCCAGGGAGGACTGTTTGCACAGGATGAAAGGAGGGGCCATGGGGTCTTGATAGTCTACTTGTTGCAGAGGGAAACCCTCCACCTTCGGTGACAAAGCGGATGGAATCCTTGTTTAACCCTAAGTGTGAGGACAGTTTGCAGTTGTAGATAATGAAGGCAGCCCACTCGTGCTTAAGCACTGTTCTTAATCGTTTCTGAACATGTTGTTGTTGTTGTTATTATTAAATTTATTAATCACCCATCTGGCTGGTCACCCAGCCACTCTGGGCGATGTACAACATACAATAAAACAGTTTAAAACAATAAAATTCTACAGTAAAAACATTTTCTAAAATACCCTAACCCACCCCAAATGCCTGCCTGAACAACCACGTTTTTAATGCACGACGGAAGCTCATTAAAGAGGGGGCATGGCGGAGTTCCCTAGGGAGGGAGTTCCACAGAGTGGGGGCCACCACAGAAAAGGCCCTCTCCCTCGTCCCCACCAGTCTAGCTGTCCTGGCTGATGGGACAGAGAGAAGGCCATCCGAGGCTGATCTTGTTAAGCGGCCTGTCTGGTGCTGCTGGAGGCGCTCCTTAAGATAGGCTGGGCTGGAACCATATAGGGTTTTAAAGGTCAAAACCAACACCTTGAATTTGGCCCGGAAAACAACTGGTAACCAGTGCAACTCCTTCAGCACTGGAGTGATGTGATCTCGCTGGCGGCTGCCTTTAATCAGGCGAGCCGCCGCGTTCTGTACCAGCTGCAGCTTCCAAACCGTTTTCAAGGGTAACCCCACGTAGAGCGCATTACAGTAGTCTAAATGTGAGGAGACCAGGGCATGTACTACCGATGGGAGCAGATGGTCGGGAAGGAAGGGGTGCAGCCGCCGTATCAGATGGAGTTGATACAGCGCTGTCCAGCTCACAGCTGACACCTGAGCCTCCATGGACAGCTGGGAGTCCAAAATGACCCCCAGGCTGCGGACCTGGTCTTTCAAGGGTAGCCGTACCCAATTCAACACCAGGTCAACATCCCCCAGCTTCCTCTTGTCTCCCACCAAAAGTACCTTGGTCTTGTCAGGGTTCAGCTTCAGCTTATTCCTCCCCATCCAGCCACTCACCATCTCCAGACATTTGGACAGGGATTCTACGGCCAACCTTGGTGAAGATTTGAATGAGAGGTAGGGCTGCGTGTCATCCACATATTGATGACACCGCACCCCAAACCTCCTGATGATAGCCCCCAGCGGATCACATAGATATTAAATAGCATTGGGGAGAGGATGGAACCCTGTGGCACCCCGTAAGTGAGTGGCCACGGGCCCGAAACCTCCTCTCCCAGTGCTACCCTCTGGTACCTGCCGGAGAAGAAGGACCGGAACCACCGCAATACGGTGTCTCCAATGCCCAACCCCTCCAGGCGGTCCAGGAGGATACCATGGTCAACGGTATCGAAAGCCGCTGAGAGGTCGAGGAGAACAAGGAAGAAGCATTCACCCCTATCCAGAGCCCTCCTCATATCATCTACCAAGGCGACCAAGGCCGTTTCTGTCCCATGCCCAAGCCTGAAGCCCGACTGAAATGGGTCTAGATAATCAGTTTCTTCCAAGTGTGCCTTCAACTGCATCGCCACCACCTGCTCAATCACCTTGCCCCAAAATGGCAGATTTGAGACTGGGCGAAAGTTGTTCAAAACTTAGGATCCAAGGAGGGCTTCTTTAAGAGCGGTCTTATCACTGCCTCCTTGAGGGCTGATGGCATCACTCCCTCCTCAAGGGAGGCATTCACCACCGCCCTGATCCCCTCACCCAGTCTCTCTCTGCAGCCCATAATGAACCACGATGGGCAAGGATCAAGTAAGCAGGTGGTCAGCCTTACAGATGAAAGCACCTTGTCCACTTCATCAGGAGGAAGAAGCTGGAACCGATCCCACAAAACCGGCTAGCCACAGGCCGCCTCTTGCTCACTAACTGTATCCACAGCGTGCAGAGTAACACACCTAATCTGATCAATTTTATCTGCAAAGTGCCTTGCCAATGCCTCACAGGAGGCCTTAGAATGCTCCAGTGGTTCCGGAGCCACAGGACCGACCAGGCTCCGAACCACTTGGAACAGCCTCCTGGGACAGCACTCTGCAGACGCGATAGAGGCAGCATAATATTCCTTTTTTGCTGCCTTCACCGCCACGTGATAGGCTGAAGATGTTCCGGGGCATGCTGCTGCATGTGTTTGCAACTGGCACACTGCTGTGTGTATTAGCATGTGGTGACTCTGCATGTTTGTGTGTGACATGATTCTGTGCTTGTGTGTGGCAACATTTAGGAGCATGCCAGATGCACATAGACACACACATGTAAAACAAAGATCAAATTCCCCAAGTATTCCTACTGCCACTTCGGGCACTGAAAGCCTGTCTTTGACAGGCTTTAGCTTAAATGCTCTTAGTTTATAGGACCACAAAATCAAAGGATGAATGAATGAAACGTTCAGAAATATATCTGAAGAGAATAAATTGGCTTTGCTCCCTGAAGCACATAGGATTTCCTTCCCAGTGTGCTAAAGCAGGGTGACTGTCCAATCCTACATGCTGACTCAGAATAAAGTTCTGCACGCTACAGGAAGGCTTACTTCCAAGGAAATGTGCATAGGATTGGAGAAGAATAATTATAAATAAAAATTCTCAGACAAATTAAAGCAATGGTCTATTTGTTATCTGTTATATAAAAATCAGAATTATTTTGGGAATTTATTAAACTTTTTAAAAATGCAGTGGTTAAGAAAAAGTTATCCTCTGATGCAATCTGTGAAAATATGCTCTAGTTAAAATTTATAGAAATATTTTAATGTATAATAAATATGGAACTGAAAACAAAACCAAAGGAAATGCTACATATGGTATCGATGAATTTTCTAGCATGAGCATGTATTAATACTGTATTGAGACTTTAAAGCTGGAGTGGGGAACTTGCAGCCCCTGGCTTAATTTCATGTGGACCACAGAGATGGGGTGGGAGAGAGAGCGAGAGATAACAGAATTTTATACATAGAATTCAGAAATAATTCATCCATGTTTAACTTCACATTAACAACCTTGATCATCAAGTCTTGAAACACTGAATTCCATAAAGTGATCAGATCTAGCCTGAGCAATATATTATAGTAAAATAAATATTCAAAATGCAGTTCTAGCAGGGGAAACCTTATTCCTCTTTATGCAACATTGTAGTCTAGCCAGTGAAGGCTAATCTGTAGTATCAGTAATAGCATTTGTAGATGTAGGTTAAAGTATGAAAGATTCCCAACTAGGCCAAGGAACCCACTGGGATACCTACTTCTTAGTATTCATCTTCCAATGAAGGAGAGTTTTGGGATATCATATTTGAATGTTGTTGTTATTTTGGTTGCATGAGTAAACCAACAAAATTTAAAGGATATGGGTGTATAACAAAATCCAGATTTTAAAAACAAAATTAATTTAAACTTCATATTTTCGCTCTTCTATCAGCTCTAAAAATCTGAGGGCTGAGATCCTGTGCTAAGTTTCATTTAAAAACTTTGTACAGTTTGAATCTAGATATTTTTATGCAAACAAGCAGGAAACCAATTCTTTGTTAGAAGCTGGATAATCAAGTTTCACTCAATGAAATATCATACAAGACTACATACAACCTGCATCAAGAGACAAACATTGCAAATGAGGATCAAGGTGCAGAAAGGAAGGATGCCTCAATCTGTTGCCCTTCAGCTGGTAGAGAACTACTGCAAAGGCGAAAACGATGCAGGAACCAGGAGCATGTTTTGCTGAGATTCCAAGAACTGAACATTCTCCCGTACTGAAAGTAAATACAACACAGGACAAAACTGAATTAAACTTTTTGAAGTGTGTTAAGCAACATTGAGAGACATGCTGAGACACACGCAAGCACCTCTTACCAGCTGCTACTACCCTGGCATCTTCATGGGCAAAATGCCTCCCAGCTGCACGGCTGTCTGGGTCCTCAAACCACCAAAGCACATGAACTGTAAAAGCAGAGGAGAAAAAAAGGTCAGCTCTGGACCTGGACGCACGAGCCCCAATAAGAACAAGGAGATCTCTTTGCCTACAAGTACTTTTCCGTCAACTTCTATGGAGGGAGCCAGTCAGCTGTGGAAGTGAGCAGGCACAGCTAAGTACAGGATACTGGCATCAGGTTTAGTGATGGGACACAGTACTATTGCAGACTTCAAAGGGGTGTGGCTCAGCAGCCGAGCATATGCTTTGCATGGAAAAGTCCCAGGAATGACCAAGAAAGACTCCTGTCTCAACTCTTGGAGTGCTGCCAGTTAGTTTAGACCAGGGGTGTTGAACCTCTTTCAGCCCAAAGGATGAATTCAGTTTTGGAGAAGCTCTGGGGGGGCTGCATTCCAGTGGCAGGCCAGGCAAAATGCAAAAGCGGCAGGGCCAAAATGCCAGCATATTTTAGCTTATAGCTCGTGCTGCCAGTAACTAAGCCTTAGGAGAGGCATTTCAACCTTTTAGATTTGGGGAAATACTACACAAAAGCCAAGGAACAACCAAGCGATTGGTGGCTGGGGGGAAAGGGGTGGGGCCAGGGGGAGTTATTTTATTATTATTATTTAAAATATTTCTTGGCCGCCTTTCAGGGCAGAAGCCCTCATAAGGCGGCTTACAACAATAAATACATAAAAACAATTAAAATATTAAAAGTGATAAAATATAAAGAACAATAAAAACAACAATGAAAGCCAGCAATAAAACCAATAGAGATGTTAACAGCAGCAACAGCAACAATAGCCGTCTTCTGGGGCACCCCAGAGGGCCACATGGGACCCCAGGTGGGTGGGATTTGGCCCCCAGGCCTGGCGTAGCCTTCGCGGAGTGGGATGGACCAACGGTCTGACCTCCTTTATTCCTAAAGGCTTTCTCCAACATTTCAGACTGTGTTCTCAGAATGGCGGAAGCGGGGACACTGGTTCATTTCCATAAGTACTAGAACTGAGAACAGTAGAGAAGCTTCTGCCATCTGTTTTGGAGGGAATTAGTTCAAAGGCTAAAACTACTGCTCAACTTGGTGAGCTGCTACCTTGGCGAGCTCCCAGTGGCGGCCCCTCTTTCCCCCAACTCAGGTTCTGAGAAACCATCTTGCCCGGAGGGGATGGGAGAAGAAGCAGATTAAGCGTGATCTCAAGAAAAGAAAAGCAAAAGGAGGGGGAAAAAACAGCAGAAGAGAAGATAGATAAGAAGAACAGACCAGCCCAAGAGAACAGAAGCAGTGCAAACCTGAGTACAACTGAATCTGGAATAAGTATATTCCCATCCATCTGGGCAACTGGATCAACTACCTCGATCAAGCTTTTTTCCTCCTCCTTCCTGATCCCTTTCCTTGTGTCTCGTGTATTTTAGATTGAAAGCCTAAGGGCAGGGACTGTCTAATTACTGAATTTTGTAAGCTACTCTGGGAGCCTTTTTTGGCTGAAGAGCAGGGTCAAAATGCTTTAAAAAACAAGCCAGCCAGACATTACAAGGAGCATGGGACTGCTGCTAAAACTGGCTGACGTGTGTTGAGTTCCCCTCTCCTCTTCTGTAGGGTCTCATACAAGTTATCCTGTGTCCTGATATTGTAAATTTTTCAACTTCCATAACATGACCGAATGACAGAGTGGAGTGGTAGTGAAATGCACAACATCATGAGACACGGGGTAAGTTTAACTAAGCCCTATAGAAGGGAATGGGACGGAGGAAACTCAACACAGGGCCAACCTTTTTGGTGACAGCCCTGTGTTTTAAATCAAATTTCATTCTTAATGTCTTGGGATTGGTCGCCATTGCCCAGTAGTGAAGGAAAGCTACTCTGTACATGCACATGAGTATTTTTCTTTATTACCTCTTATTTGTTTCTGTAAAGAACGGGCATAGCCAAAGTAAAAGATGGGAGGTGTGGTAATAAATGAAAGTGATTAATGGAGATGGGGAAAGGCTACAGCAGCCTTTCCCAAGCTGGCGCCCGCCAGACAAGATGGACTACAATTCCCATCATCCTCAACCAGCTGGGCTACAGGATCAAGACCCACAATCTCTTCAAGAGATTGTTTCCTACTTGTATTGTGTCCTACTGGACATGATCCATAGGACAAAGGAATGTGAGCACACATCAGGTCCCTCCATTGAAATGAATAGGGACCCACACGCTCAACTGAGCACACATAGAACTATGGATCACAACAATAGGGGAAAACATATTTAAAATTATTCCACCTTTGAAATGTGAAATGGGTGGTCTGGTACCTGTATTAAGTAATCCATATTCTGTGTGGAAGACACCGATCAGTTTGCCATAGCTTTTACTGATATGTGCATCAATCGCTGCTTTGAATGACTTCCCCCACAGTGCTGGACCACCTGGTTTCAGCTGATAAGTCACCAACTCATAAACTCCTAGAAGGAGAGGACATGGTCAGCATGCTATAAATAGTAAAATGCAAAATAAGTGGCCAGTTGCTCAGAGTACGCTATTTCTATATCTTCACCAACGCTCTCATCAGATTCTATTTCATCCCACTTTTTAGTGCCTTGATGGCCTGAGATCATCTTTGAGCATTTCATGGACATACGTGCTTCCTGTCTCCTGGGATGGCATGCTTGGGCTTTCATTTCTTTACCATTCATAAATGCTGGATTGGCACAACTACACCTGTTCCTTATGACTGCCAACCGTCCCCTGCAAACCCCACGTTTGCTTCATAATGTACAGTTCCACCCTTATTAGTTGACAAGTGTCCTGTCGTCATTTTTAAGTCCCCCCTTTAAGACCTGAAGTGCCTAAAACAAGTTTATATGAAAGGAAGCTAAAGATTTCTGAATTTAAAAAAAATATATACTTGGAGACGTACCTCAATCAAAAACTGTCACAACAGACAACTGCTTTGAACCATCACTGTAGTTTAGGTCCATACACAGGGAAAAAGGTAAGAAGATGCCAACTTCCATTTTTATCTCTCCCCCACCCCCTTTTTGCATGTGTGTCTGTTTTATTTTTGAACATACTCTTCTGTTTCAATATCAAGAATGTCTGAAACTGAACAGCAAACAGCAGAAAGTTTAGGGGAAAGGGTAGGAGTGTCTTTCAACAATGTAATGGGAACAATAGATATTGTACCATTATTATAACATTTCTAATAAGCTGTTAATAACAACAATACGTAATAGTGACATTAAGTAGTCTTGACATGCTTGTCAGCCGTTTGGTGAATGAAGGTTCTTTTTCATTAGGGGAGGAAAACTGACTCCAGTCAAAAAGAAAGCCTCATCAGAAAACCGTCCTTGCAGGCCTGGCTGAGGACAAAAAGCAAAGGGGAGAGGAGAGGAAACTCTGGTCAGCCGTATCTTTAAAAGGAGGCAGTAAGTGTTGCCAATCAGTTAACTATGAGCCCTTAGAAGAGCTTTGGAGAAACTTCTTCACCAAAATGGGAAGCTACACGGCACCACGATTCCAGGCCAGCTTTATGAGTTCTCATAGGAGCCCCCTCTCCTGCATGGGCCAGCTATTTGAAAGGGATGGAGCAGGCTTCAAAGACTTTAGCCAGCGCTGCGGTGACCCAGTTACCAGTAGTGCTACCACCCTCTTCTGCCCTCTCCTCAAAATACCATCTGGAATTTTTCTACAGGGCTCCATTTGTCAAATACTACTTCGGTATCATACACAGTTTGAACAGTGAGAGAACTCGCCTTGTTTTGGCGGAATCCCAAGCTCGCACCAGGGGACCAAGTAAGCAATTTCCATATGCTGTTTCTTCACAAGTGGGAGAACTGCCGACAATTTTTCCTGCCATTCCTTATCGTTGAGTACAACTTTCCTTACCGCTGCTCTGTGAGCAAAGTTATCTATGAGAAAGGCAAATAAATATTAAGACGGGTTGGATAGACATAACTGCTTCCATGAGAATACATCTGCATTGGCTCACAGAAATAAATGGACCCCAGATAAATACTTGATCAGAATTTCCGCTTTGTACAATACTCCATGATGAAACAGAACTTTTCTTCTCAAATGCCTGATTAAACATGGAACCCTAGCAAATAAAGACACTACTATTTGGCTCTTCTGTCCCATTCTGTACTCTGGAACCCCCCAAATCTTCTCCAAGATACGCTGAAGTTTTCTGCACTTGCCAACATGGTATAAGCCAGCACTCTATACAATATATCAGAGTTTGGGGGTTTGGATTTTGCCCAGAACACTTTTTGCAAAAGGCTGGAACTCCCGACTCTTGATGCAGAAACCTCATGTTCTGAGTTTGGACCTAACAGAGTGAACTATCATGCACTCTGTGCACTCAGGCCACCAGTGTCCTCTTCAAACATGGAATGGAGATGTGCATCATTGTCCCCTGACTGGTAAACAGTATGAAGTCTCTGCACTGGTGAAGACTGATATAAATTCTAAGAGCGTGTATTTTTGCTGATGCTTGGTCAACAAAGTAGTACCTCTGATTGTTGGATTCATCCCTCCTTCTCCAGCCTACAGAATCCCAGGTCTGGATTTGGATTACAGCTGCCCTCAACCATAGCCAAGCACACCCACATAGCACAGAACATGGAACAAAATCTCGCTAAAACATCTACAATCACTTGAGTAGAAACACCTGACTTTTATCTGCCTAGTATAGAGGCCCTAGATGTTTAAAGCACTACTGGGCAGTGCATACCATATTTCCAAATATGAAAGGCCTTATTCATTGACCCGAACTCCGCTGTCCAGAATCCAATCATCTCTGAGTGAGCCATACGAATGTTAATATCTTTATTGACCAATTCAAGGAACTCCTTTGTCTTTGCTGGCTTGATATCATAAGTACGAAGTTCATAGAACGTGCCAACATCTTGCCTGGGTCCCGTGGAAAAAGGTGAACGAACCTGATGCAGACTTGGCTTTACAGAGACACAAAAGCAAGAATTTCAGTTAGGAAATTATATAGGCGGGATTGATTCTGGGTTTGCAGTCATGATGTTAATTATCTGGATCAGTGAAATCCTCTATTACAACACAGAATTTTAGTAAGTAAAACTGCAAAAGCTCTATTCATTTTTAAGCTACTTGGTGCTGCAAACCTAATTCATCAGAGCCAAGTACAAAGTCAATACATTTTAAAAGTTTGATCTTGCACAGTAGCTCTCTGTCATCAAGGGCTGCTTATATAGATTTAAATTTATAGCTCATCTCAAAGACTCTATTAGGGAGTAACAAAAGTGGGGGGGACCCAGAAAAACAGAATAACGTTTTATTAAATTCACTGAAATATCTCCACCCTTGCTCAAGTTAACCCTGAATTTCAAAGGCCAGAAGAAACAGGTAGGTCTTACAACACATTCAAAAAATACTGTTGCAAGTTGCAGAGAGCTGGAGTTCTTTAACCGTGTGCATGTGTATGGGGACGGGGTGGGTAGTCATGAGACCATTTCTCTTTCAATAGTGCACTTGCTTTTTGAATCTGACACACAGAGGGTATCATGAAGATATTATCCTCAGTGGATCTCAGCCGTTGCAGTAGGATCCAAGAGAGGAGGTGATTTCTTGGGTACATTGGGCCTAAGTTTTTTAGAACTTTTTAAGTTAGTTGAATTGCCCCGGAAAAGAAGAGGGAGCCAATGCAGATATGGAAGGAGATAGTGTGCAGATTATGTTTTTCTACATGGGAATCACATCCTTATAGGAAAACATGCTCCTAGAAATAGGCCCATTATCACAACAACAACATTTACAGGGTATGTACATGTCTTTCCCTACTTGGAAGTGACATTCATGTCAGAAAATCAACATGTGTGAAATGACCCTGATGTAAATTGCAATCCTAAACAGGTTTAACTGGAGGTAAATTTCATTGCAATCAATGGGACGTACCTACAAATGAATAAGCTAAGGATAAGGATGTTGCAGTTTTGTCTGTTCCACAAGCATAAGGGGGAGAAGCTCTCTATCTTTTAAATCATATCAGAAAAGCTGATCTTTTCAGCAGTCCAGATTCTGCATCAAATTGTGCCACGGTGATAATGGCATTAGCAACTGAAACAACAAAAGTATGGATACATTTTTAGATCAGTGGATTTCAGCCCTCCTATGAGTAGGGAGCGCTTCCACATAAATCTACCTGCTGAGTTCTTGTGAATCTGCGACAGTACCCTTTTATTCTATGAATGCAGAGAATTCTGAGATGTGTTCAGGGACACACTTTCAGTTTATGCAGGCTTCCTGCAAGGCCTGTTGGGCTCATTTGTCACCCCACATAGATTAAGAAGACACCTTTGCACACATCCAACATTATCCTGTGGTTACACGTTGCCAGAGACAGCAGTGTTGGGGCACTGTCTTTCAAAGGAGCCTCCCGTTACTGATCACTGAACTGAGGAGGCCCCAATAGTCTTCCAGGGAAGCCCCAATAGTCTTCCAGGGAAGCCCCAGGTTTCTAGGAACACAGTTTGAAAACTACTGCGCTAGATCAACAGCATGAAGCATTGCAAATAAGCAGCAGTGCGTGCATGTGTTAGTATGTCAGCAGCAGGTGACAGTGTAGGACAGCCTGTTCCATTTTGGAAGCAGCAGTGCAGTTCATCCCAGACGTTAGTTCACAACATGCCTCCCAAGATGTAAACTTCAGGCACCAGACAGAAGCGCTGTATTTTTCTTAAGTAGCATTTCTTCAAAGATGTCTGAAAATTAACACACACATACAATTTGAAATCTAATTTCAGACCCATCAACCTTCGCAATTCCCCGCTTGCCTCGTTAAAGTACCAAAAGTCAAAATATACCACCACAACAGCAGAGTTTTGCTTACGGGAAACAGGATGCTGGATTACATAGGCCTTTAGTCTGATCCAGCACAGTTTCTCTTATGATATTAGGGTTGCGTAGCTCTGCTTCCTATTTCAATTATGCCCACAGTGGAAAATGTTGCAGTGGTGATGCCTGAGGAAGAGCCATGGGAAGTTGTCAAACTGCAAAATCCTAAATACAAGTAGACCCTAAGCAGGATCCAGAAAATGGTATATAAGAATCTCATGCAGCTAAAGCTAAGCAGGTGTGGACCTGATCAGGCCTTTGGATGAGAGACCACTGGAGCCCCACGTAAATGTAGCAAACAATAAGGATTTTTCATTTTAAGTGTGGCATAAGCAGAGAGCATGTTGGTACACTAAATACTCATATTATGTGTTCCTTCCTTGCGGCAGAGAAAAAAGAGAGAGATGGAGCACATTAGCAGGAGCTAGTTAAAAAGTTGGCAAACCAAACAGAGGAAACTAGTATAACACAGTTTGTGGTGTGGGGACCAGATTCATACTATGGGAGGATGACTGTCTTTCAGCGTTTCCTTCCCCACCAGCAGGCTCCTGTGCCTCTAAGATCCACATGATGGGCAGGAATTCAATAGGCAAAGCCTTCCTACCTTAAAAAGTTAGTGATGGGAGAACCACACCTGCTGGATTTCTGCCTCTCATGCCACTCTTAAAGACACACGAACCTAGAAGACAACACGTCTACCCTTTCTCTTTATCCTTCCACCTGCCTGTATGGGAACTAGGAAAGTCCTTTTTCCAATTCCGTTCGCCAGCTGGCCTGGCCGGGCCAAGTGGGGAGTGAACAGGCCTAGCCTGCTCCTGAGTCCTGAACAGCAGTTTGGTGTGCCGAAATCAGCAGGTGAAGCTTCTCTCACAAGATGGAGATACATGGGACGGCCTACTAACTGCTGCGAAACAAGGCGCAGTTCAAGGGATAGTCACAAAAGCCGGTTTTACACGTTGGCAACCTTACTCCCTGGAGAAGACTCTTACGAGTCCCCTGGACTGCAAGGAGGTCAAATCAGTCCATCCTAAAGGAAATCAACCCTGAGTGCTCATTGGAAGGACAGATAATGAAGCTGAAGCTCCAATATTTTGGCCACCTAATGCGAAGAGAAAACTCTCTGGAAAAGACCCTGATGCTGGGAAAGACTGAAGGCCAAAGGAGAAGGGGCCGGCAGAGGATGAGATGCTAGATAGCATCACCGAGGCAATGAATATGAACTTGAGCACGCTCCGGGAGAGAGCGCAGGACAGGAGGGCCTGGCGCGCTATGGTCCATGGGGTCACGAAGAGTCGGACACGACTGAACAACAACCTTGCTCCCAAAGCCTCGACCAAAAGGATGCGGGGTGGGGGGCGGTCGCCGCTTGTTTCCCGGCGTTACCTGGGCGCGGACACTGCACGCCGCTGCAGCCCTCCGAAGGAGGCGCAGGGCTGAGCCTGAGCAGAAGCCCAGCATGGCGGCGGCAGGGGAGGAGCGTCTCCAGACAGCTTTGCAGCAGGGGCGGAGGCAACATGCCCAGTCCGCTCCCTCTGCCCTAAGGAAGCCCTGGAGAGACAAAAGCAGCAGCAGCAGCAGCCCCGGGGCCGTTGAGCAGGGGCCAGCAAGAGAGCGGCTCGGGCACGCAGTCTCCGCGAGCCTGGCGCCCTGGAACTCTCAAGACCCCCCCGCCAGATGGCTTGGGATGCTGGGAGTTGTAGCCCAACGCATGAGGAGGTCGCCAGGCTGGGGACGTCTGGCCCGGCACAGAGTGGCTGAGAGCAACGGGGCGGGCGTGTCTCTGGATGTGCGTTTGCTCTCACGCATTCTGGTGCTCGTACTTTGCTAACTGCAGCCTGACGCTGATCTCCCTGCCGCTAAAAACTTAACCTTCTAACATCGCAATCTTACGCATGTGTACTTGGAAGTAAGTCTGATTGAGGTCGATGGACACTGTGCATCTGGACACCACCACCCCCGTTCTTATTTATATGGATGGAGAGAGAGCGCGCGGTGTAAAGCAGCGCAACAACAAAGCATCGAGGAGGCTCTGGATTGGAACAGGGTAAAACAAGGATCCATGAAATCAAAGGGGGGTCCTCATAATTTCATATGTTTTTTAAAGGAGACACCCACTGAACCATCATCCAGTCACAGAGCACAACTGCCTGCACAGACTAACCACATAAATCAAGGATCCAGCACGCACAGGCAAAGCCACTGCACGAAAACATGGATCTGAGGCAAGGATCGTCTTGATTTCATATGATTTTTACAGGGAAAATTCCCCAAACCACAATCCAATCGTACAGCACATCTGCCTCCATGGACTGAACCAGAAAAATCATGGATCCACCACTCGGCACCTCCACAGTGTAAAAACATGGATCTGAGGCAGGGATCCTCATGATTTTTACAAGAAAAATTCCCCAAACCACAATCTAATCACAGAGCACATCTCCCTCCATGGAGTGAACCACAAAAATCATGGGTCCACCACTTGTGGTTGCCTCCAAAGCATAAGCACATGGATCTGAGGCAGGGATCCTCAGAGATCCTCATGATTTTTACAGGGAAAAATTTCCCAAACAACAATCCAGTTACAGAGCACATCTGCCTCCACGGACTGAACCAGCAAAATCATAGATCCACCACTCATGGGTGTGGCCACGGCGCAAAAACATGGATCCGAGGCAGAGATCCTCATGATTTTTACAGGGAAAATCCCACAAACCACAATCTAATCACAGAGCATATCTGCATCCATAGACTGAACCAGAAAAATTACAAATCTACCACTTGTGGGCACAGCCATGGTACAAAAACATGGATCTGAATTTTATATGGGATTCACATGAAACCATGGTCAAATCATAGATCACACGGATGTCCATATACTGAACCAAATTACTGATTCTGTATTTGACCGTTCCACTACAGTACATGGATTTGAGGCATGTATCCTCAGAAATGAACCTTACAAATCATGGATCCTGTAGTCACTTTTTTTGAACCCTGGGTTTTTAGGAATGAGGGAGTATGCTAGTGTTCGCTGCCTGATCGCTCCTGCGGTGACAGCAGCTAAATAATCCAGGATAATGTTTTGTCCTTAGGTTATTTGTCGTGATGTGCAGACAAGGAAGCTTGTCTTGTCTTTTCCTGAGCAAGCCAGAGAATAAACCCCAAACCAAACCATACCATGGCTTTTTTCTCTGGATGATCGTGAATAGACAAAACAGAGTTCCCGGTTTGCATGTCACAACAAATTAGCAAGGGGCCAGAACACCCATGGGTTGTTTCAGTGCTCCTACTCACAGCAGAAGTGATTGGGCAGTGTGCACCAGCACACTGTCACACTCACAATCCAGGTTGTGATATGTTAACCAGGCCTCTTTCTCCAAATCCACAATCAAATCAACTCTCATCCTTCTATACTCCCTGGCCTCTAGAAAGCATGTATCCATTGCAGCAAGGTGTTCCCATGGAACAACAACAGATATATGAGGAGTGGATCTTTATGAATCACCTTAATGGTTTTTACATGGAACACCTAAAATCAAATGTTAAGTCACACTTTAAACCCTTATTTAGTGCACCATGAAAATCAGCATGGATTCAGGATGCTGATTTGTTGTGCAAGCTTTGATCAGAAGCAGGGGGTCCTCATAATTCTTCCACACAAGCCCCACCATTTAATCGTAATGATATACAAAACTATCTCTGAGGCACAAGATCTAATAGATCTTCATGGTTTTTGGAGGCATGCCCACCATTTAATTATAGCTGACATCCACCTGCAGGTAATCCAATACAAGTAGGGATGTACAGATTTTGTTAGATCCTTTCTGTGTTTGTCAGGTGACTTTCATTTGGCCATCCACTCATTGATGGAAATGGATTACTTTCAATGAGAATTATCCTCCATTTGTGCAACTGCACATTCACACTAATGCACATTAGCACCAATGTGCATTAACACATTATTGCAAGTACACATTAGTGCTAATGAGCACTGATGCAAATCTCTCCCCAAAATAAAAGAATGGTCTGGAAGTCTGCGGAATCTGCACAACTCGGAAGAAGCTGGTTCGCAGCAGAATCCGCAGATCAGATTAACAGAAATCTGAACTCATTTGAATCTGTTGCAGATTTTGCCAACATCCCTAACTAAAAGTATGTTATTTTGTTTCTCTGATCTTTTTTCTGCTAAGAAGTGGCAAACCAGTTAGCAATACACCATAAATTAGCAATACACCATTAAAAATTACAAAATAAAATAACTATATACAAAACAACAATATTATTGTATAATAATATACAAAACAGAAACAATGTGTGTAAAGAGAGCAAATATACAGATTCAGGGGGATAAAACCGCAGTTTCAATTATCATTAAAAGCTTGGAGAAGAAGGATGCTCTTCACCACTTCTCAGAAGGTGGAATGAGAGGAGGCCAGGCACATATCCCACAGGAGACAGCTTCAAAGCTTTGTTGCCAACACAGAGAAGGTCCTGTCCATTGTACCAATGAAACTAACCTCAGACTGTGGCAGAATGTGAAGTGGAACCCTCCCTACAGATCTTAAAACAGGTGGGCTGATCACATGGGCCCCATCTACACCGGGCTTTTACTCCGGGGCAAGTGCGAGGCGAGGTCCCTCATGATAGTTGACACAGTCGTGCCTTCACAGCCATTCGTGGTTTTCATCCAGAAAAAGCAGAGTTCCAAGGAGTCGCTTTACTGCGGTTTTTTGGGTTTGCTGCGGGTTCCCCCCACGGTTGCGGGCCATCTGTTCCTTCCTCGACCTGACTTCTCATCTTACAGTGGGCGTGTTGTAGGCATCCGTAGTGCCTGCGTCACTCTGTGACGCTCCTTTGCTCCCCCATCCTTTTGCAGCTGTGCAGTTACAGAGGCACAGAGGAGCATTTTCATTTATTTAATAACACTTTCACATATTTTTGCAGCTTCGTATCTTCGCAACACTTGCTTTTGGACTCGGTACCCAAGAGCTGGGGAGGGTCTTGGGGGAGGAACAACATAGCTCCGGGCACCATTTCGGAGTGATGGCTAGGCACGTAGCGCTCACGCTTGTGTGTGCGAACCATCGTGAGAGTCTCAGGCTGGGGAACTGACAAACTGATGGTGTGGATATGAAGGAGCACAAAACACCCATTTTTTACCTAAAACAGGGTCAGGAAGACACAGCAGAGCCCCTCAAATATAAAAGAGCCACTGACGTGATGCACCCACACACTCATGGGACTGCACAGCTCGCATTTTAGTATAATGGCAAAAAAAAGGGCACGGCGAGTCTCTTGGGGAAGCATGCAGTGCATCGCGAGTGTATCGCAGGGCGTGGTGATTCGAAGCCGCATTGCTGCGCAGTTGCAACGGGGTGGGGGGCCAAAGCGGTGCCATGTAGGTGGGGCCATGGAGACATGTGGCCCTTCACATAATACTGGCTGAGGCCGGTAACTGCTTCAAAAATCAGACCAGGATTTTGAATTCAGCATAGAAACATACCAGGAGCCAATGCAGCTTAAAACATATAGGAGCCATTTGCTCCAGGAAACTGGCTCCTGACAGTAGGAAACTGGCTCCACCAATATAACTGGATGACTACTAGTTCAACCACAATATGAGAGGAAGAAGAAGAAAAATTGATTGACTGCTGGCATGCTATATTTTGCTGCCCTTGTGTGTGTGGCCAGCCCTGCCAATTCTCTTCCACAAGTGATTTAGTGCTTCCAGGGTCAATCAGAAATGAGCAGAAATGCTCCTTTCTGGAAGAGGGCCAATCAGCGGGTCAGATCCACCAATCTGGAAGCGCTAAATCGCTGGTTTGCGAGCAGTAGGGGCCGCTTGTGTAGAATTGGCAGGACTGGCTACGTGCAAGCCAGAATCGGCAGCCAGCTCCGCTAGCCTTGGATTCTGCCTTTAGACACCACAGTTCAGGAAGTTCAATCCCTGAAGGTATCCCGGGCACCGTCTGGTCAGATACTGTCAGAGGACTTTAAGTTTTTATTCCATCCAGAAAGGAGGGGATGACTGGCTTGTTTTGAGAGGTTATCAGTTCTCCCCTACTGGTCAGAGTGGTGAGACCACTTCTGAAATAAACATCCTTGGATCCAGCAGGTCTGAATAATTATAGGCCAGTAGCTAACATCCCCCTCCTGGGCAAGGTGCTTGAGAGGGTGGTGGCAGATCAAATCCCATCACTCTTGGATGAAATTGATTTTCTAGATCCAACTTTAATCGGGGTTTAGGCCTGGTCTGGGCACAGAAAATGCAGTGGTCACCCTTTGCTGGGAGAGAGACAAGGGGAGAGCAACCCTGTTGATTCTCCAGGGCCCCATCTCTATGAGCCATTTACTCCAGGGCTGCTGTGATTCGTAGTCCTTCTGGACATACGACACAGTCGCTGCTTCACAGCCTAACCGTGGTTTTCACCCAGAAAATGCGGATTTCCAAAGACATGTTTTGTTGCGATGTTTTTGGTTTGCTGTGGGTTTCCCGTGGTTGCAAGCTGTCTTGCAACCATGTGGTGGGCGTGCCTAGTGCTTGTGTCACTCTGTGATGCCCCTTCACTCCTCCCCGTTCCTTCACGGCTGCATGGAGGCACGGGGCACAGGGAAGCATGCTCATTTCTTCAACCACACTTTTGCGCACCTTCGCAGCTCCATATCTTCGCAATGGCTGCGTTGGAGCCAGTGGCCAAGGGCCAGGAGGTCTTGGGAGGGCAGAAGGTCCAGGACCAACTTCACTCCAGTCACTGTTTTGGAATGATGGGTAGGCATGTACTCTCATGGGCACATGCCATTATGAAAGTCTCGGGCTGGAGAACTGCCAAACAGTTGGCATGGTAAGGAGCAGCCCACCCACATTTTACCTAACAAGGAACAGACAGACACAAAAGAACCCCTAAAATACAAAACAGCCATTAAAACCCAAAGTGTTGCACCCCCGCCCTCACGTGCCTGCGCAGCTGTGCATTTAAATATATATTTTTTTTAAGGGCAGCATGACTGCTGCAGTTTACTTCGCTTCAGCGGTTATGTGTCAGGGCACAGCGGATTTTCTCACTGGAGAAGTCCGCAGTAAATTGCACATGTACCGCAGCAAGCTAATTCACAGCTGCAATGCTGTGCCGTTACGACGGAGTGAAGGTTGGAAGCAGTGCCATATAAATGGCCCCCAGGAGAAGCATTGCACCACAGGGACCCCTGCCCATGTCCAGAGACACGGGATCAGACTGCATTTCCTGGGCTACAAGGAACAGGAGCTGCTGGAGAGGCACATCCAGGAGAAGCATCTGGGGAAGGATTAGGGATGGCGGAGAATTCCGCCACGGATTTCAGTTCCCCCCAAAACCTGTGGCGGAACGGCCTCCCACCCCCCACTACCCCACGGAATCCCCCCGGAACAAAACTTACCTGGGGCTCCGGCGGCGACTGGTCTTTTGGCCGGCTGCTGCGGCCACCATTTGCGTCCTGCCAAGCTGCTGTGATAGGCTACGTAAGCATTTACGTAGCCTATCGCGGTAAAGGCAGCCACTCAAATGGTGGCCACTACGCCATTTGTGTGGCTGTCTTTACCATGATAGGCTATGTAAATACTTACATAGCCTGTCATGGAAAGAGCAGCGGTGCAAACAGCATAGCGGCTGCTGTTTGCGTCCCTGCTCTTTGCCATGATAGGCTACGTAAATACTTACGTAGCCTATCATGGCAGCCTGGCAGGACGCAAATGGTGGCTGCTACAGCGGCCACCATTTGCATCCACAGCAGCCCAGCCGCGGCTGGAACTCCAGCTGCGGATGGCCCTGGCCGGCAGCTCCGCGGAGCTGGCCAGGGAGGATTCCGGGGGGAGGATTCCGGGGGCAGCGCCTCCCCCTCTTCACTGCGAATCACACTTGCAAAAAGGTAAGTGACTTTTGTACATCCCTAGGAAGGATGCTCTGATGTCACACCTGGCTCTTGGCGTAGAAGCCAAAGTGCAGGCTGTCACCTTCAGTGGCCCGCAGGATGGGGTCCTGCAGCGGATGAGCCAGCAACTCCTCACATGCCAGAGGCCACGCAGCCACACAGCTCACAAGCCATCCTGCAGGTCTGTCAAACCCCTCCCAAGCCTCCCTGTGTGCACAGTCACAGCCCCAACACCAGGCCCTGGACCTCTGCACAGTCCCCCAAAGACTTGCTGCCTTCTCCGTCCTACTCTCCCTGTCCGAGAGCCGCAGCAGTCTCCAGGCACTGACAGACAGCAAGATGGGTGGTGGGACCCCCAAGGAGGAGCTGACAGAACTCCTCTGCTTGCTGGCAAGAGAGCCTGGGATGACACTGGAGCGGAAGGCACGCTGGCTGAGCCTGGCCAGTGTTGCAGCAGAAACCCCCAAAGCTAGCGGGGCCTGGGCACAGCCTGGGTCCGCTCACCCGCCATTCCTAGAAACAACTTTCATGTGCCAGGCCAGAACCAGCTGAAGATGCCTTGCATGGCCACAGCCCAAATCAAGCCACATCAGGGGAGCCACAAGTTTGTGCAGCCCCCTGCCAAGCCTCAGTGCCTGGCTGACACCATCGTGGCATCGCTGGAAAAGGAGCAAGCCAGGTGGGACCTGCAGATGTGCCTGGCCAAGTCTCTGGAAAAGGGGCACAGCCAGATGAGCATGGAGTACCTCGTTTGCTTGCTCTTCGGCCACGCGCCCCCTCCTGCCCTCACCCCCATACGCGGTATGGCTTTTACCTCTTGGTCTTCCCCTGGCTCTGTGTGCAGGACAGCAAGGCCCACGCGACCCTGTATGAAGCCAGCGAATCGGGGCTGGTGCAAGGAGTGCAGGTGTCCAAGGGCTGGCCAGGCAAGGAGCCCCCCTGGCCCCCTGCACCATCGCCCAAAGACTTGCTGCCTTCCCCTATCCTGATCTGCCCATCCAAGAGCCGCAGCAGTCTCCAGGCACTGACAGACCGCAACATGGGCAGTGGGACCCCCAAGGAGTAGCTGACAGCAAGAGCCCCCCCACAAGAGAGCCTGGGAGGCCTGGGACCCCCCAGGAGAGAGAGAAGGATGGCTGCAGCAGCAGCCCCAGCACGCCCAAGGAGGCCGTGGGAAGAGGTGGCAGCCCCAAGGACGAGGCGATGGACGTCAAGATCAGCATGACACTCCAACCTCAGGTCCCAGAAAGGGCACCTCGCCCAGCTAGGTGCTCCGCAGAGGTGATTGACCTGAGGGCAAGAGGCGAGGGGACGCTTCCCTTGGTTCTGAAGGACATCTTTACCATCGCTGCACAGCACTCCCCGTGATGATGCAGAGCTGCTGAAAACATCAAACTGGCCTGAGCAGGAACCAGGCCAGGCCAGCCCAAGTTCAAAGAGCAGCTGTTCTCATGCATCAAGGAAGTATGAGCCGAGCGGTGAAGGAAGGAAGGGAAGCTCCCCGCAAAGCCAGACCCCGTGGTAGTCCTTCAAGAAGCCAGCCCCTCCCCAGGCAGTGGGGCTCTGTCAGCCACCCACACTGCCTCATTGACCCAAGCCCAAAAGGGGTCTTGTGGCAAGGCTGTCTTCCCATTGCTTGGAGCTTCACTCAACTGGCAGCCCCAGCCCCCTCCAAGCAAGTGCTCCCACAGGGGCTCTGAAGGGTATCCCTGCAGCTCACAGAGACGGAGACATCTCGGCCCCCAAGAAAGTGGACAGCTGCCACGCCAAGTCAGCTGCTTCAGAGGGATTTTCCAGATGGCGCAATTGAGGAGGACCCCCTCCAAGCAAGCTTTTCCAGCGACTCTCTTTTTCAGTTCACCCTTTTTTCTCCGTCTTACCCATTTTCAGCTTACTCATCCACCCTTTCCGTTCATCCTCTTGTTCATTTATTCTCCCTGATCCTCTCATCTCTCCTTCACTGGCTTCCTCCTCATTTTTCTTTCATCTTCTTTTCTCCCCCTTTCGTACCTTCCATGTGACAGTGTGGCGTCAGAAGTGCTGTGTGTGTTGGGACAAGATCAACTCACCATCTGTGGAATGTAATTCTCCAGTAAACTAGTTACTAGCCCAAAACTTGGCTTTGCAGAAATTATTGCAGGTGGGTCAGGGACAAAAAGGCCACACAGCCAAATCCTATTCCTCTTTACTCTGGAGTAAATCCTGCAGTATTCAGTGGGAGAGGGCTTATTCCCAAGGAAAGTCTGCACAGCATTGAACCTGCATAGCCTGATCCCATGCATTTTTACTTGGAAGTCACCAGTGTGCCATCACCAGTTATTAGGCAGTTTGACCCATGTTACAATTAGGCCACCTTCACACATTGGCTTTTTAACAGGATCGTTCTTCTTTAATCACTGGTTTTCATGGGAGCTTTAAACAACCCTGCTGCTCTCCTGCTGCTATCTCACAACTTCCCCTCCCTCTTCCCATGTTATCTGAGAACGGGGAAAACTCAGCATTTTCTGTGCTTGTGATTGAAATTGCCATCCCCCCCTCCGTGTATTTCCCTTTAGTGCTTTGTCTCACTTTGTGTGGGCGTGTGCTAGGGGGTGTGGCTGGGCGGTGTTGGATAACACTGTCATGACAACAAATGGGGGGGGGCAGGTCACTGACCACACTTCCAGTGACCATTTCTGCCTCTCTCCCATTCCGCTACAGGCGCTTGAACTGTAAAGTCATTAACCATCCCAAATGCTTCTCTGAGATCCCCCTGAACACAGCAGTGCATACTTCTGAGTAAACCCATTAGCTGTAAGGCTTTCCTGGGAGTAAGTGCCGCTGAAATCTGTGTGGCTTGCTTCTGAGTAGGCATGCATAGGAGTGCATTGTAAGTCTGCTTAGAGTAGCAGTCTTAAGGTCTCCCATCCCCTTTAAAGCATTTACTTTGAACCTCCCCCTCCCATTGACTTCACCGACTGCTTCTTCTCCCTTTTGCCTGTGAAAACCTCTGTATGATTGGGAAGCCAGCCACCCACCCACTATCTCTTCTTGTAGCCCAGCTTGCAAGGTCGTTGGGAAGCCGGAATAAGAGGAAAGAGCAACAACAGCACGGGGGGCGGGGGCAGGGAGCAAGCCGGGTCTAATGAAGGTGTCCCCGTGAAGCGGTCGCCTGGGGAGGGGGCTGCTAGGGATAGTTTGGTGCATCGACTGTATACAAGTCGGTTTGTGGATTTCTTACTTCTGTAGTTGGGAACCTGGAAATGGGCGTACCCTTCAAACTCAGTAGTGCAAGCAATGTACTGCATTTAATTCCATCACACACTGACATATTTAGCAGAGAAGGACTAGCAGCACCAGCAACCTCAGGGTAAGCCACCACGAAGACTCTCTCTCTCCCTCACCACAAAGTAGGAGGAAGGAGGGGAGCAGGGGACCAGCTCCCATAGCCCACTATCCCAGTCACTACAAGGGCTTCCGACTTCCCTCCTGCCATCAATCATGTTACAGGAACCAATGATTGGGGCGGGGGCAGCTCCTTCTGTCCTGATTTTTCTGTGCAGCTCTGCCCAACCATGAAAAGGTATAGAGCAGAGGGAGGCGCTATGAGAGATGCCTGTATACAGGGCCAGTCTAAATCCTGGAAAGGATCCGAAATCAAAAGGACCAGTTTGTAGTGGGATAAAATGCCAGGTGTGAAGTGAGCCTTAGACACATGAAAATAACCCAAGAAAGGGCTATAGTGCCTCCCCATTGTGATGGTTGTAGGGAAAACTGTGTGTCACACCTCTCTTCCCACTGGACAATTGCACATGGTCCGTGATCTGTAAAGGCCAGTACAGAAGGGGACAGAAAGTGCAACTTAATTGTTCCTCATTTTGAACTCTTCATGTGTAAATGTTCTCCTCCAGCATTGCTTCTGATAGGACACACCAATCTGGATGATAAAACAAAAGTGTTTGTATTTCCTCCTATGTTGCTGTTGATTTTAAATGACTGAAAGAATAAACTTCTCTCTTAATTATGGTAGAAAGAAAGAAATTTGACATGTTTTGCATGGACTGGCTTGTACAAATATAATTTAATTCTGGGAAAGGTATATTGTGCGTGCTTTGATTAAAATGTTGGGCAGGCTCCTTTGTGCCTGCCCCCCAAAACACAAAGCAAACAGTTAGTCCATCCACACACAAACAGCAAATACATACTGGAGGTGGTAAAGGTATAATTGTGGTATTTTTATTTCATTGGCTGTGAGTCCAGTTCTGAAGAAGTTAATCGGTGGAGATAATTCCATTTAACGATAAGTAATTTACAGTATCACAATTAATGGGTATAAAATGAATAAACATTGATCTTGATCCAGTAAATATTATCTACATGTGGGATCTTTTGCTAGATTGGATCCCATGCATGCAGAAGGATGCTGCACATGGTATAATCCCCTGGGATATATACTTGGGTTTGTGTATGCAGCAGGAGGCCATGCTAGTTCAGGTCTGTGCATGCAACTCCTAGAAGATGGTCCGCATGGTCAGCACTGTGATAATAACCTGTTTGAGGGAGCTTGGGGGCACTGACGTCGGCTCCCCCTTGCCCCTGACCAAGAGACTGACGGTGGGAACTGTTTGGTGGGTATGCATGCACAGATCCCTGTGTGCAGCAGTGTGCAAGAAGTCTTCTACCCAAAACATTGGATAGAAAGTCTAAATCAGGGGTGTTTAACCTCTTTCAGCCCAAAGGCAGAATCCAATTTCAAAGAAGCTGGGGGGGGGGGGCATTCCAGTAGTGGGTGGTGCCGAAGGTGAAGGCAAAGGGGAAAGGGCCAAAATACAAAACAAATTAAAAAAAAAATACCAGCATATTATAGCTTAAAGCTCTTACTGCCAGTAACAAGGGGCTTCTCTACATTAAGCAAAAACCTTGCATCCTTACCGGGGCTTTCATCTTCCCAAGTCTTTCCAAGTTTATGATGGGCTCCTTTAGATGGTGTACATGTGATTTGGAATTGAAAATTTCCCTTCTCAGCAATGGTCTATATGTTCAATGAAACAACACCATCTAGTGTCCGAATTATAGTGCTACAATGTGCATTACACACTGCCAATATCGTGCCTTTACCTTTTGTTACAGCTAATATATGATCTTTCTGAAAGTGGGATAAAGTGTGTGGGGGGGGAGATGTCCTGGAGGTTGATGACATCATGTAAAGCAGGGGTCCCCAACCCCCGGGCCATGGACCAGTACCGATCCGTCCCCCCCCGAATCCTCGCTGGCCCAGGGCGGCTCCGCTCCGCGGCGAGTCCACAGAGCTGCCAGTTGGCTCCGGCCGCTGGTGGACTTCCAGCTTCCAGGACGCAAATGGCATCTGTGCAGCAGACAAAATCTGCGTCCCTGTTCTTCAAGTAATAGGCTACGTAAATCTTTACGGCTGGAAGTCCACCAGCGAAACCATCCCCCTCGGGCTGTGGAAAAATTGTCTTCCACGAGACCGGTCCCTGGTGCCAAAAACGTTGGGGACCGCTGATGTAAAGGACCCGCAAACTTCCATGAGTGGCCAGTCATGAGCATGCAATAAATCAGGGGTCCCCAACCCCCAGGCCACGGACCGGTCCCGGTCCGTGGCCTGTCAGCAACCGGGCTGCAGGGTGTGCAAAACCCCCTCACCTTGGGTCCGCAGGGGGTCCACAGGGGGGGAGGCGATCTGTTCCCCCCCCAAGAATCCTCGCCAGCCCTGGCCAGCTCCGCTCCGTAGCGAGTCTGCGGAGCTGCCGGCCAGCTCTGGCCGCTGGAGGAATTCCGGCCGCTGGGACGCAAATGGCGTTCGCTATGCGGACGCCATTTGCATCCCTATTCTACAAGTAAATCTTTTACTTGTTCTACAAGTAAAGTAAACCCTGTTCTACAAGTAAATATACATAAATCTTTACATAGCCGATTACTGCAAAGAATAGGGACGCAAATGGCGTCCGCATAATGGATGCCATTTGCGTCCCAGTGGCCGGAAGTCCACCAGTGGAACCCACCTACCCCCGGTCCGTGGAAAACTTGGACTGGTCCCTGGCGCCAAAAAGGTTAGGGACCGCTGCAATAAATAACTCGTGTAGAGAATCTCAAGGTCTTAGGAAAGGCATTTTAAAAATTTAGAATGGTGGAAAAACTGCACAAAACTGGGAAACATCAAACATCAAAGTGGTTCAGGGAAAACATCAAAGTGGTTCAGGGAAAGGGGGTTCACCACCCCTGGTCTTGTGTGTGGTTGTAAAATATAATGAAATCATCAACAATTTGCTGTCTTTTAATGGTACCACAAATTCTGCTGCCGAAGTTGGATCGCCTTAGCCTGCCTATTCATAGGACCTGCCCTGCCTCTGCTTCCACACGCCTGGATAGATGAATATATTATTTATGAAGTTGGTCCTCGATATTTTAATGGGAGGTGAAAAACATCAGTCAGCTATTGCATAATGTTTTGGTGGTCACATATTTCATGTTATATAACGATACCTATTTAAATCTCTCATGTGCTGGAAGATTTGCAACATTTGATCAACAGTGTTGTTTTTACCAAGTAAAGCATTTGATTTTGATTTCATAAACAGACATTTTCTTTCAGGAAAAAGTACAGAAAGATATGGAGGAAGAAAACTACCGAGACGTGTAAACGTTTTGTTTTTGGTACAGCCAACTTTTTCTATATCCAACAACATGGCTGCATATGTATTGTATCAGAGCTGGCCAATACTTTAATTTCTGTACTTTATCATTTGTTGGTTTCTCATAAACATATAAAGGATAGATTGAACAGGTACAGAAGATTATTGGCTACTAGTCATGATGGCTAAATGCTACCTTCAGGATCAGAGGCAACATGCCTTTGAATAGCAGTCACTGGGGAACTACAGCAGGAGAGAGCTATTCTATTCTTGTCCTACTTTTGGGCTTCTGAAGGCAACTGGTTGGCCAGTATGGGAACAGAATATTGGACTCAATATGCCTTTTGTCTGGTCCAGCAGGGATGCTCTTATGTTGTTATTATTTAAAATGGAACCTTCATTCATCCAGGAATATCGTGTGATTTGATTTGTCCAATTTAAAACTTCTAACAGAGCAGAAATTTAATTCCTTCAAACAATATGCTGCAGACCAAGGATTGGTTATAAAAATAAACATGAGAAATGGAATAGCTGGCAAAAGCTAATGAATTAAAAAAAAATTAAAGCCAAGCTGCCATGGCAGTGTTAAATCATTATTTTCCGAGGGTAGTGATGTCCAACTAGGGGCCCTATCCAGCTTTTTTACAGCCTCTGCCACACCCCACATCTGATTCTGAGTGTGGCTGTGTCGTGGGTTCTTACGTGGCATGCATGCCTCAGTTCCCAGGAGCTAAGAAGAGCCAGTGCCTTCCATTCACAAAGTAGCACAAAGAGGGGTGTCTGTCCCATGAGATATTGCCCCAGAAGCCCCTGTGACACCCTGGATTACTTCTCATTTGTCAAACTGAGGAGTATCTGCCAGGTTTAAAGCAATGCATCTCTCATGCAGATAGCTGGCACTGGCACCAACACCTAACATCCTTGGGCAGCTGCCAGTGTCCCAGTAGGGCCCACTACTGATACCTGCTCTGTGCCTCCCTGGTGCTCCGAGCAGCCCTGGGAGTTGGACCTAGCCACCATTTAGATTTCCTACGATGCCCCTGACATAGCATCAGTCCAGACATTGTGAGAAATTAAAATGGTGGCTATCCTCAGCTGTTTGGCACTATTTGGAGTGCTGCTGCCACCAGGTAAGCATGCCAGGACTCACTGACAGAGGAGAGGGCTCACTTTGCCCAGGGCCCCCTCATCAGACCTGGAGCAGGCTCTGCTTGTGCAGAGCCTGCCCCAGAGTCTTGGAATATAAATATACTGTTTTGAATGTTTGTATATTGTCTTGAGAAACAAGTTATACATGTTTTAAATTAGCCTTCCCCAACCTGGTGCCCTCCTAATGGACTTCAACTCTCATCAGCCTCAGCCAGCATGGCCAATGGCCAGGAATGCTGAGAATTGTAGTCCAAAACCTCTGAAGGGCACCAGGTTGGCCAAGGCTGTTTTAAATAAATAAAATAGGTAGATTGCGGCAAATGTTGTCAGCTGCCGGAATTATCAAACTTTTAATCTGTTAGTGTATAATTTGCAGTGATAAACATTTTATTCCTTTTTAGTTTTTGTAAAGGTTGTGATATGTTGCAAATGCTTTAGATATTGTAATGTACAATAAACATGTATTTGATAGGATTAAAGCAGGGGTGGATAACATGTGGCCCTCCAGATCCTTTGGCCTACAACTCCCATAACCCTCGCAAATTGTAAGGGATGATGGGAGTTGTAGGCAAAAATATCTGGAAGGTGACAAGTTGCCCACCCCTGGATTAAAGGAACAAACACACACACCACCTCCATTTGGTAGTAGTTTATCACCAGAGGACTTCTTTATCAATCAAGGACATTTAATTAATTAGTTTTAATTAATTGCTTGACAGCCCTCCTGATTTAGTGATGAACAAGAAGCAAAGCTTCTTGCTTGTCTACAACTATCTCTGTGTTGTTGTTTTTCATGTTTGCAGCCTTTCTGTGTTCACTATTTTCTCCATCCAATCTGTACTTTGTACCATAACCCTGTTTGTGGCAGTAATGGAATAACCTACTGGAATGAACGTGAGCTCTGCCTTTATTGGAGGTAAGACAGCTTAGATCATAAAACTACTGTATTATATAATTGTAATTGCTTATCAATTTGTTTTTGAAGCAGACCAGGAGTGGGCAACTTGTGGCCCTCCAGATGTTGTTGGACTGCAACTAGCTATATTGGCTTTGGTTGATGGGAGTTGCAGCTCAACAAACATCTGGAGGGCCACTAGCTGCCCACTCTCCCCTAAACAGTCTGGTACTTGGATATTTAAGAATGATCTCCTCCCATATCAACCTGTCCGAATACTGAGGTCAAAACTGGATGCTCTACTCTGTGACCCTGTGCCATCAGATGGTGCAATTGACAGGTATGAGGAACAGGGTCTTCTCTGTTCTGGCACCAAGGCTGTGGAGCACACTCCCAGGGAGGTCCACCTGGCCTTATCTTTGCTCACTTTTCAGCGCACTGTGAACATATTTTTATCCCAACAGGCATCCGGATCGTTGTAAGGGAATGCCTTTTTAATAATGATGTGGCGAGTTTAAAAAAAATACTTCTAAGTGTATGTATTATTGTTTTGTTTTGTTTTTTACCATTTTTAAAATTAACCACTTTGATTATTTCCTGAATGGAAAAGTGTGAGATTGGATATAAATAAATAAATTGGCATCCAGGGATGGCTAAGGATTGTGCCAAATTAAGGCTGGCCCTGCTAGTATCTCATTGATTTCTTTGGCTTGAGATTTCAGGTCTGAGATGAATATACAAAGTGATGGGCAGTGTATGTGTGTGTGTGTGTGTGTATGTATGTGTGTGAAATGTCTTTGGATCCTATTTCCAAATGCAAACTCGAGGCACTTCCCAGTCCCACAAGTGACACTTAGAATAAGTTGTGCAGCATGAGGCTAAGCATGTATATTTACATAGAAATAAATCCCAGGTTGTTCAGTTGGACTTATTCCTCATGTCAGTCAACCTAGGACTGCAGATATACAGCCTGCTTGTATCCATAACATTCATTTCATTTATTATATTTCCATCCTGCCCCATAGCCAAAGCTATGGCGGTCCACAAAAATTTAAAACCATTCAAACCATATCTTCTCAGGAGTTTCCTGTTCCTGTTTTCATCAGGGAAACTCTCATGCCTCATTAAAGAGGCAGCTTCGTTCCTGTAATTAGTCTGTACAAACTCCTCCCAATATCTCTCTTCCTAGCCCATGTCCTCTCCCTTCCTTTCCAGCTGAGCAAGACCTCATCCAAAAGGGTGGGCCCCAGCATGACAGGAGCCTGTTGCAATGTGTAATTTTCAGAGGCCCTCTGCCTGGCAGCAGGGGCAGCACTCCAGAGGTGCTCAGCAAGACCAGGGCAGGGATGGCTAGGAGAACACAGCCAATGCCCCATTCCTTCCACCTTCAAGTGGAGCTTAGTGATCAAGTGAGTCGGTTGTAAGGAATAGCCATCGTTTCTCTTTCTTGCTGACTCTGAGTTGAGAAAGGACTGATCATCTTGGGGAAGGGGGATGAGACTGAAATCCAAGTGCCCTATGGCAGGGGTGCAGAACCTCTTTCAGCCTGAGGACTCAATTCCATTTCAGAGGAGCTCTCAGGGATGGGGCTGAAGGCAAAAGGGGAGGGGCCAAAATAAAAAATACCAGCATATTGTAGCTTCAAGCTCTTACTGTCAGTAACTAAGCCTCAGGGGAAGCAATCAAGCTTTTAAAGGGGCGGAGGGGGGGGGCATGCAAAAGCCAGGAAACCAAACGATCAACAGTTGGGGGGGAAAGGGTGTGGCCAGGTGGGGCAGTCTGGAGGGGTGGATTTGGGCCCCTTGGGCCTGAGGTTCTGCACCTCTTCCCTATGGAGTACAGCTGCAAGGATGCTGGCTCCTGTGGGAACAACCTAGAGCAGCGCCAGACCTACTATTAGGCAGAGTGAGGCAGCGGCCTCATGGGGTAGATGCTGAGTGGCACAGAATGGATACAGCTATGTATGCCACAACCTGCTCTGTGCTGCCCCCTAAGCTATCCTGCAGCAGCCCTCAGGTTAAACAAAAAGCTACATTTGGCTGTTTGAGTGCTCTCTATCCACTACAGACTCTTTCTTTCCTTTTGTGGGGGGAAGGAAGGTTTTTTTTCTTTTAAGAATTGGGGGGGCACATGTTTCCCATCTCTGTTCTAGAGCAATTCCCTTCATTTGCTATCTAACTGCAGAGGGAATCTATATTTATCTGTATATATCTAATTGATATGTACTTGCTGGTATCTGCACCTGTGTTTATTCAAGTTTATTCTTTTACTGCACAAAGATGCAAATGTATTTATTTGTACCTACAGATTTTAACACAGTGGTTGTAGCAGTCAGCTACTGCTACTAGCCCATGTTCCAGCATGGAGAGACCACTGGGACCCTGTAAGCCCTCACTCACCACCACAGCACTGAGGGACGTGTCAGGATTAAACATCACAATGCAGTTTTGTCCTTCATCAGAAACAAAGACGTTCCCATGACAATCTACACAGACTCCAGATGGGTTTTCAAAAGTGAATTTTTTCCCGTAGTGGGGCCCGATGGTCTTTTTTACACTTCTTTCCCTGTCGATCACTTTGATGCAGCAGCCCTGGAATCTTCCAAAGAGCTGCCCTTCTGTAACTAACATCTCTTCGTTCTGCATGGGCAAGAGGACGGAGCAGAGAACAACATTGGTTAACTACAGCCAAAAAATAAAAATAAAAATTCATTTTATACAAATCTAAGAAAAGCCACTTCATTCAATACACACTTTTGATGACTATCTTTTCTATCCTATTCTTCTTTTAAGGAGCTCATCCTATTTTTCCCTCACAACAACCTTGTGAAGTACAATCTGGTGGGAGTTAGTCTCTGGCCCAATGTCACCTAGGATCAGAACTTGAGCCTACAGCAAGCCTTGAACTAGTGACCTGAGGCCCATCAGGCAAGGATTCAACCTGTATGTTACCACTCAGGTTTGGCCAAAGGAGGGAACTGCAGGTAGACCAGCCAAGGAAATTTCCTGCCATAGACCAGGTGATGCAATAGGTCACATAATACTCCATGGCCCTTTATAAAGGCTTCCAGGTCAGGCTTACCCATGGGTCTGAGTGACAGACTTCCTTTTGGTGGCATACTACAGCCCGACTTTACCTTGGTATCTTGTTTTTCCTCATTTTCACTTGCACAGGGTCAGGTCTGACACAGAGTGGATTTTGTGGTTGAACAGAGAGGCTTTTAGTGTACAATCACACTGCCTCATTCTTGGAATTTTACGGGGGCCGGGTGTGTGTGTTCCATACATCGTTGTCCTCAATTTGTAGCAGGCTCATCCAAGCATGGACAAGATGGAGGACACGAAGAAATATACCTAGCTGGCAAGGTCAGAAAGAAATGAGGTCTACCTGAAGATACAGCCCCATCTGAGGACTGGTTGTGCACAGTTAGCCATGTGTATTCAGACACTTCCTTTCGTGTAACTTTCTCTTATCCAGTTCCAGCACTCTCAGCAATCTCAAGGTCTCCAGCACCCTGAAATGATTCTGCCCATTTTCCCTTGCTGCTTCTTAACACTTGGAACTACCTCCCAGAATGCCTCGGTATGACTACTTCTTTTAATTCCTTTCAGTCCTCCTCAAAACTCAGCTTTTCCAAGAGCCTTTGGATCATCTTCCTAGTCCCTAACTAAGCCAAACTATGTGGAATAATCACGTATTCTTGCCCTGCTTAAGCAGGCCTCTGTTTCTCCTTTCTTTGTTTCCTTATGCCTAGCTTATGCCCCCTGAGACAGGGACCTGTCACACCTGTTCATTATAACATGCCAGGTACATAGATAGTGAATAATAATAATAATGGCCCCTACGTGCAGATGTGAATCCCATCAACATCGAAAGGTGCCTGCAGCCAATTTACTGGGATCCAGATACACATTTCCATCCACTTCAACTGTGCCTGGAAAAAGAAAGCCCCTTTCTCCAGGGGGGTCTCCATTTCTGGATCAGAAAGTCTCTGGGCACATGTGCCAGATGAAAGGTACCCTCCCGCTTTGGCTCAGCAGTCGTCAGGGGCAATCTATGAAAAAGCACCTATCTTCCAGCCAGCTCCAAATCACAGGCAACCCAACACATATAGCCCATTGAAATGTATCAGAGAGTCTTGTGGCACCTTAAAGACTAATAAATGTATTATAGCACGAGCTTTCGGGGACATTGAAATATGGGCTGTTTTGTGCCCAGACCTTTCATGAATAGCCATCTGAGTTCTCTTTCAATTGCCTTACTGAATCAGATCCATCTAGTACTCTGACTCCCAATGCTCAATCAAAAACTACAACAGGAGTGGGCAACTTCTGAGGGTTAGCGGGCTGCACTGCCACTCTAGACCTGACATGGGGCTGCACCCTTGCCCCACCACCAAATGTGCCACTGAAATTCGGTGGCCCAGTATCAGCAAAAAAGGGGTGTCTTGACTTGACCTGTGGGGAGCACAGACCTTGTTTTCAGGCAAACTCGCACTTCCAGGAGCAAATCAGAAACCCCACAGCAAATGGCGGGGGCAGTGAGGGCCACAAAAATGGTCAAGGGGTGGTTGTATGCTTCCAGAAGAGCTCTTAACAAGAATATCAGAAGAACATAGAAGGAATACCTGGTCTGAGGATGCCTCCATTTCTGAATCCCCAAACATTCCCATTACTGCTTGCTTTGCTTTATCAATTTAAGCGAGGGATAAGAAGCATTCTGTGCTACCAACCAATATAGAGATTTGTTAGTAACCATTTGCCTTTCTGGGCAGCCTACTGTACCTTATTGACTGCCACGCGCATTGGCCTGTAAAATCCCTCTATTGAGTGTGTCTTCAGGATGGCATTCATTCTCCAGTCCACTCCAATGATGTTGATTTTTCCTCCGCTGGACCAGTCGGACACGGCAATCTTGTTGGATTTCAGGACGGTTATCCCATAGGAATATGGCCAGGTGACTTTTGGAGACTTCAGCTCGTGGATCAATTCACCATCTTTAGTGAAGAGCTGGATGATCCTGGTCCCGTTGGTCACAAGTAACACACCATTTCTCATGCATGTGATGTCTCCCAGCCCTTTTATTGGTTCAAATCCGTAAGAAAACCTATGCTTAGGGCGACCATCGATGCTGTAGACCTGAATCTGTCCTGTGCCACTGTCTTTCACTGCTAAGTCACCGTCTGGAGTAGTCGTCAGACTGGTTGGCCAGATCAATTTACCTGGGATTGTACCAAACCCTCCTAGTATTTTTTCTACAGAATTATAATAGATCTTCTGAATTCCGGAAAGTTTCCATTTGTTATTAAATCTGAGAGTTTGTTCAATCTAAGAAACAGGAAAATAAAAGGGGAAATAACAAAAGAGTCTTGCTGTGGCACCTGTGGCTAATAAATATATTGTGTGGCATAAGTTTTCATTGGCTAGAAAGTCCACTTTGTCAGATGCACAATGGTGAAGAGCAGGAGCAACTCCAGGGACTGTTGTCAGCAGGCCCCTGCTGGGGTGTGGGCCCTTAGCAGGTGCCCAACTATGCCTACCCTTGACGCCAGCCCCGCTGTGCTGTTTGTCCCCATATCTGTTAATTAAATGTATACAACTGTCTCTGCACATGGAGTTTCAATTTTGTATTATTTTGGCTAATACCCATTGATGGACTTTTCCTCCTTGAATATGTCTAATCGAAACCTTTTCTGAAGCCTCCTAGGGCCAAAGCAAACATTCAATTCACCCCCAGTACCTTCTGCTTAGTCCCAGGGAAACGGAAATGGCATCAGGACAGGAGATGCTTGCCCACAGCTCTGTCTAGCCAGTCAAGCATCCTGCCTCCTAACCAAACCAAAGCAAAAACATTGTGAAGTTGGACAGCCACCCAGCGGAGCTGAAAGGCTACAAAACTGCAATAGATAGAAGTAGGTGTGTGGCATTTTGATGTAGAAAATAAAAGCCTATGTGACCCATTCATGTTCAGGACCAAATGTAGAATTTGCTAACAAATCCTAAATCAGCAACTTCATGGTTGCTCCTGCAAATGTTCCTGCTGGAGTATGTTCATGTTGCGACCAGCTGCAAAAGGGCACCCGCAGAAACTTGAAATGCTTCCTCTCTGCTTTCTTCCCATGTAATCATTTTTAGCGTCTGATTCCTATGTATTTATTCACTTTTGTGGAGGCTGATCAGTTTGGCCGATGTCAATAGCAAACAGCCATTGATGGCAGGGGATGGCATATAGAGCACTGGAGGATGTGCTGGGGAGTGAGACTTTGATCGTATGGCTGGCGAAAGGAACTGAGGCTTGAACACAGTGATAGTGCACATACGTGGCATGCAGAAAGTCCCCGGTTCAGTCCCTGGCATCTCCACTTAAAAGGATCATGTTGTCTGAGACACCGGGGAGCCACTGTCAGTCAGAGTACATGAACAGAGGAACAGAGGAAGCCGCCTTACAATGTCAGACCATTGGTCCATCTAGTCCGGTCAACACTGACTGGCAGCAGCAGCTCTCCAGGGTTTCAGGCAGGATTCCTTCCTAGCCCTACCTGGAGATGCCAGGGATTGAACCTGGGACCTTGTGTATGCAAAGCACACGTGTGACCACTGAGCTACAGTTCCTCCTTCTAATAACAGAAAATGCTGGGTGAGGTGGACAAATAATCTAACTTCATATAAGGCAGCTTCCTATCTTCCTAATACCCAGAAATATTAGAAGCTCACTGAACCAGGTCCATCTAGTCCAGCATTTGGCTTTTAGTAGCAGCCAGGCAGATGCTTCTGGGATGCTTATAAGCGAGACACAATATCCACAGCAAAGGATGTTCCGGGAATTCTCAAAAGAGTCACAGACTAACTTAGGACGCAATCCTATGCATGATTAGATCGAAAACGTTCTGTAACTCCCAGTTGTAGGGAGTTGCAGGACTTTTCTCTCTCTCTAAATAAGCATCAGATTGCACCCTTAGAATGCAATTTTATAGGTGTGTCTACTCAGAAGTAAGCCCCACTGAATTTCTTCCCAGGAAAGCATGTATAGGATTGTAGCCTAACTCTGTTTTCTAATACAGACTTACAGCCAGCCCATATGTTTTTAGAAATGGGGATCAGCCATTGGCTTTTTGTCCTAGGAGCATTTCTACACCAGGCTAAAATCCCACAACTTTACCGGGGCTTTCTGCTTCCATTTTCTTTGTAGGACTATGACGGGCTCTTTTAGACAGCGAGCACAAGATGTGGAATTGAAAACTTCCTTTCTCTGCACTGCTCTATATGGTCAATGAAACAGTGCCATCTAGTGGCTGAATTATAGCGCTATGCTGGCTTTACACACTGCTGATATTGCGCAATTAAGGTTTATTACAGTTTATCTCCGATCTTTTTGAAAGTGGAATAGCCAAGGAAAAGCTCAGGAGACGTCCTGGAGGTTGATGACATCATGTAAAGGACCCGCAAACTTCCATGAGTGGCCAATCACGAGCGTGCAGTAATTCACTTGTGTAGAGAAGCCCTAGGTGTAACTTGATATCTGCAGCACTTAGCAGTGACCAGTTCATTCAGTCAGCCTTCCCCAACCTGTCTAAAATGCAGACCTCATGGCCACAACATCTGGCCTCCTTTGGGAACTTTTTATGGTTTTGTTTCTTCCCCCCACATCCCCTGCCTTTGTACCACCTAGCTTGATGAAGTGTTCTTGCACAATTTTGTAAGGTTTGGTTTGGTCTTAATCAAGGTATTGCCCAACTGTGGATTTTGGATTTGACAATGTGACTATTTTTGCTTCCCCCCGCCCCTTCCTTCTCTTTTCTATGGAATGTGACTCAGGACCATGTTGTACACTACCTGGGAGCTGGGTGCTGCTGCTGGAGAGAAGTCTGCTCAACTAGAGATCAATACATTTACCTCTTTGAACATGGTGTGCTAGAACAACGAAGCCGTCCTAGCTCTTGGACATCCAGGAATTCTGGTTCATCAAAGTGCTCCTGCCCCCTTCATTTCTGTCTTGTGAACTCTCCATCACCTCCTGCTTCCCTTCCTCTGTATCTCCCCACAGCCCTCTCCCTCAGACCCCATTGTTACATCAGTGCTACAAAATGGTGGAGATGAAGTGGCAGGATCAGGAACCAAATAAGGCACAAAACAAGCAAGACACTTGTACCTGTTCATTGTCTAGCTCTTTCAAAAAATAATCATCCAAAATTGCGCCTTCCTCATTGAACAAGCACCAGTTTTCCTCCCTAGAATATAAAACGGTGGGGGAAGGGGCATGGGGGAAAGGAAGCATGTTTATTCCAAGTCTATACAGGATTTAAAAATAACACTAGATATATACAGCAGACCAAACTAAGGTTCTATCAAAGTCAGTGGAATGTTTATCTAGGACTGCGATTTAGCTTGACAAATATATTTCTATGTATGTATGTATGTATGCATTACATTTGTATCCTGCACTTTCTCCAAGGAGCTTGGGGAAACATATATGATCTCTCTCGCCCTGTAATCCTCAGAACAGCCCTGTCAGGTAGGTAAAGATGAGCAATAGCTGCTTCGTCATCATTTGAACTCAGGTCTTCAAGTTGGTTTGGTGTCTGTCAGAACAAGGACTTCTGAAAGCCACTGTTAACATTCATCAAAGTTATGTCAAAATCCTAAAAATCAAATGAAGATTTATGTTTGCCATTCCTAATCATGGACCATGCAATCTAAGGTGACACATAAGAGGTAATCTGTTTTCAGAGGTGCTCAAACAAAAGCTATTTTTATGTAATTGATTTGGATGGTCACTATTATTAATGCACCATGACAGCAACAGCTTATTTAAGAGAAATGTCTTGTTTCTTGGCTTTTCATGGCCATCAGCATGTTGGCTGCTTTAAATTAGTCAGCTGCATGCCTGTGGCCAGTTGATCATGTGCACCCACTGACAATGCAATCCTGTGCATGTTTACTCAGATGTAAGTCCCATTGTGTTCAGTGAGGCATATTCCCAGGTAAATATGTATAGGATTGCAGTCTGAGAGTGCGAAGTTAAGCTTTTTTTTAAGTCCCCTCTACATTTTTAAAAATGTATTTATTTTGTTTTGTTTTAAGGATTTCTGTGCCACATTTCAGAACTAAAAGGATTTCAGAACTAAAAACAAAGTGGCTTACACAAACCACAAAATCTACAACTAATACAATATAATAAACACCCCACATTAAAACCATATTAAAAATCTATAACATCTAATAGATTTCTGATCTAACTGCCCTATGTGATTGTGCCATTAGGGTCTCAAGGCATTCCCCAGGCTGAACTACCACTCCTGTCAGCCCCAGCCAGCATGGTCAATGGCCAGAGGTTATGGGAGCTGTAGTCTATAACATCTGGAGGGACCCAGGTAGGGGAAGGCTGCCCAGTAACTTTACTGAAGCTAAGTAGGTCTACTTCCAGTGCCTGGATGGAAGATTGCCTCAGAACCTGTGCATACCCTCTTGAGCACCATAATGGAAGAAAGGAAGGAAGTAACTGCAACGAATAAAAAAGTAGATTTTACAGCAGCTTGATGTGCAGGGATTCGCTTTTCCTGGCATGGGGAGAAATAGGGTTACCTGCTCCTTGCTGCGGATTAACCTACAGTTAAAGGCATAGTTGCAGAGGCTTACTGAAAAGTTGGCAACAATTGTGGTGTTTAATCCTGCAGAAGGCCATAGGCAGGGAGATGATGTACGCAGCAGTTTCAAGCATTCAGCTCATACCTGAAGATTCAAACACTCTGCAGTAAAAATTTGGCACCACAAGCAAGACATAAACTTGCTGTTCAGTGTGTTTTACCATCCCATTCTACATCTCTGTAATGTGAAGGCAGTTCCAAATTATATTGTTGAAATGGCTGTAAGAAGTGGAGCACTTAACCCAGTACAGGCCAAGGAATGATGCTTCCAGCCACACAGCTTTCAAGTAAACAATTTCTGCTTTTTTGGCATGAGCAGAATATGGGATCTATGAAGTTGATCATACAATTGAACTCACCCATTCCATTCATGCAAACCTCTGCAAGGGCCAACTTAGTTTGGAAAATGCAGGCTGAAAAAAGTTTATCTCTTGAGTATGTGAATTGCTGGTTTTTGTATCCAAAACTGATGTAGGAGAATGGTTCAAGAACGCTCATGTTAACAGTTCAGTTTAGTTGATTGGTTTTCCATCAGTCATAACAAAAGATAACATTATAACAAAAAGAGAGACAAATGCAATGGTTTGAAAAACAATCAACCACATGTACATCTTTTTTTAATGGTCCACAGTTGTAGTCACAGATACAAAAGAGGTTCCCCTTTTTAATACATTTGCCTTTCTATTTGCTGACAGAAATTAGTTTTTAGTGAGTTGGAGCCGTGGGACTAAATAGCAGATGACAGTCCTGCTATTTAGATCTTAATTCTTTGTCTCTACAGCACTGAAATATGATGGGTAACCAATTTTCAACAACCCCTTTAATACAGATACAGAATCTTACATTCTAAAAGGGCAGTCTTCCTCAACCTGGGGCCCTCCAGATGTGTTGGACTACAGCTCCCATAATCCAATAGCCAGCTGGCTGTGGGATTATGCAAGTTGTAGTCCAACACATCTGGAGGACCCCAGGTTGAGGAAGGCTGATATAGGGGATATTTCTGTAATGGCCATCTTGAATTGCAGACAGCATCTGCTAAGTTGCAGGAAAGTCAATGTTCTCCTGACTGGATATTTGATCAGTATCAGTAAAGATATTCATGAGAAAATGTGATCATATAATACAATTTAGGCATATTTTACATTGTTGTTGTTTTTTACATGGTTTAGTTTGTTTTTATTTTAATTGATATCCCAGTCTCCCATAAAACCAAGGGAGCATGCATGAAATGTCTGCATAGTCCAAGCAGTGACCAGACCTAGGGCTGCTTATCTTCAGCATGGTTGTACTATGCCTAACAGATGGTAAGACCATGTCTTATAGATAGCTTCATCATATCAGCTTGCAGAAGAATATATGTAATCATTCCTAACCACCAAAGCACGTTAGGACTGATTAGTTAGGTTAGGAACAGAGAGCACCTGTTGCAGGTATTGCCTATTTGTTACCTTAAAAAAAACCCTAGCAATATCCATTCAGTTAAACATATCCATCATTCAACATCCATGATCTGAAACCTGCAGTGATGGCCAAAACAGTTTACAGGAGGTTTCCTTTTAAAACAGGACCACCCCAAGACAATTGATGGTCCTCTTCCCCCACCTCCCTGCTCCCCAATCTCACGTACAGAAGCCAACTGGACTGGCAGTTGAATCTTGCTTCAACATTGGCAATGGGACAGCATCCTCCAGTGCACCTGAGGTCAGCAGTCCTCGGCAGGCTGAATGGCATACAGAGTTCTGTCCTCCAACACCTTGCCACTGTTCTGCGTTCTGCAGTATTTGCTGACTGAGATGGCTTCCTCACTCTGCCTAGTGGTAGGGCCTGCCCTGTTCAAAAAACATTGTCTAAGACTGTCCTTTGAACCCTTTATTCTTTGCCTTCCACCAAAGCAATGGACTTAGACAAAAGTCAAAGCCTCTCTGTTGTTTTTGTTGCAACAGACTAACACGGTTACCCTTTGGACATGGTTACAATGGAAGACCTGTTCAAGGAAATCTTGATCTGTTCAAAGCACCCCAGTTCAGCAGCTAGCCCCATGCCCCAGCAAAGTGCCCCAAGAAATAATTTTTGAGCCAACTCGATAAAACAAGGTAATTATCATAACTCACTGAGCACCTGGATGTAGTGCAGTTGGCGCTGAGATGATGATCCGACCGCAGTTACTGTTCCCATAGCGTTATACCCGAGAGGACGATCTCCAATATTATGGTGCAACAAGATACTTCACCTGTTCAGCACAGCTCTTTCTTCCGGTGTTCTCAGCCTTGGCTGCTGTTCACTGAAAGGAGACTACATCATGCTGTTTAAGAAAATGATTGAGAGAATGTCTCCTTGTCGGCCATTACATCTCACTCGAGTATTATAGTGATTTAGGGCACAATCCTATGGCCACTAGTCAGTGGCTAGATGGCCATAGGATGGGTTGGTTCCCGGAAACTAACCTTCACCCCCTCCTGCAGTGCCTCATAGGCAGTGCGGAATGGCCCTGTGCTCCATGCTCAGAAGAGGAGCGCAGAGTGGCAAAAACGGGGCGTTCCTGGGGGCATTCCAGGACTGGGAAGTTAGAAATCTGGTACAACGCATCCGACGTGTTGTCCAGCTGCTGCTTCCCACAGTCCACCTTTTTGTGGCTAGACAGCCGAAACTGGCTGTCTAGCCACAAATGCAGGGTGGCTGAAGCATGGAGGGGATGATCCCCTCCATGCTTCTGCTGCCCTGCATTGGATAGGCAGTTGCCTCCAAGTTTGAAGGCGGCCGCCTATCCCGTTAGGATTGCTCCCTCCAAGTATGAGTTGAGAAGTCCTCTGTTCAATGCTTATCTCAACCATGAACACTCTGGTTGGCCTTAGACAAACCACTAGCTTGCAGCTTCTACTCCCTACCAGTTATATGGAGATATATGATGATCCTTTATCAAAAATGCTACAGAAAGGCCATTATTTCAATTGCCTTGTCTGTATTTCTCCAGTGTTGTTGATGGCCAGGATTCCAAATATGCTGGTGCAGGGAACACTGTTCACCTTTATGGCTGATGGTTCAGTTATTGGGTAAGCTGGCTCTTTGGTACATAGGCTCTGCCTGAAAATGGCATGGTCTCAGAGCATTGACAGGGTGGGGCAGGGCACGCAGAATCATGCATGCAGTGAAGGCTGGTGGATCCTATTTCAGTGGGGCAGTGAATCTGCTCTGAGTTTCAGTCAGAACCAGTCAGAATGCTAAAGAAGCTATCCAAGGTGCTGAACCCATTTTGGGGATAGGGTTCAGCACTATCCGCATTTCAGGGACAGGGTTCAGCTCATTTAGAGTTCTGACTGAAACCCAGAGCAAATTCACTGCCCCACTGAAATATGAGCCACCAGTCTCCACTGTGAGAAGGTTTTTGCACAGTCTTTTTCACAGCCTTGTCTTCTGGCAGAGTCACCCTCTCTCTCTCTCTTTCATTCTCTCTCTCTCTCTCTCTCTTTGTGAGGTGAACAGCAAGTACAATGAATAAATAAGAAGAGTATTTACTTATGATTTTTGTGGTTGTCCAACAATTGGGAAACTTCCCTTTCTGGTAATGCACAAAACCTAGTGCTGAGCACCCAGAAGCATTGCTGGAATCATTTACTTCAGAGGTGGGCGACTGTAGCCCTCTGGATGTTTTGGCCTAAAACTCCCATGATCCCTTACCATTGGCTATGTTGGCTAGGACTGATGGAAGGTGTAGGCCCCAAAAACCTGGAGGGCCACAAGCTGCCCACTCCTGCTTTATTTGGAACAAGCCCGTATGGGGACAGTTATTGTATCTATGAGCCAGTGGAGCTCTATCCATAAAGGGGCTTCACTTTTTTCTTAACAAGCAAGGAAATGTCTCAGGTATGCTTCTGGGAGTCCTCAGTATGCTCAGAGGGGAGTGGGGGACACAAAAATTACAGAAACCCTGCATATGTGGAGCTTTGGATCATACTTTGGTTTATTGTGGTTTTAATTTGGTATTTTGTATGTATGTATATTTGTAAAAGTTATTATTTTACTGTAAACCTTTGGGATGAGGCAGGCTAGACATTTAAATAAATAGAAATATGAAGGTGGTAAAACTGTCGTCTTTCTTGCAGTAACCAATCTCATGCTCACCCACACACCATCACATCTCCTAAGCCAGTACCTGCTTCAAGGTCATGCAAGTCCTTGAAACACCACACTGCCCCCTCCCTCCCCTGCTGCCTAAAGGTTTCAACCCTCTTCAATGCATTCTACATCAACACAAACACAGCGCAATCCTATGCATGTTTAGACAGAGAAAGGCCTACAACTCCCAGCATTCCCCAGCCAGCATAGGATTGCGCCCTTAATTTACTCAACGTTTCACACAGGGTGTGTTTACACCTACTCTCTCAAACAGCAGTAGTTTACTCCAGCAGTAAAGTACTGTAACTTGTCAGCTGTGGATGCACTGAGGTAAAGTTTTCTCCCACATTTCATCGGTGGCATGGACAGCGGTGGTGTAGGAGTAAATCCTGAAGAGCAGGTGGCCCTCTTCATGACAACCAGTGGTGTAGCGGGGCCAGAGCCTGCAGGGACGCAGCACCAGCACTTTTTTTTATTAGCAGGGATGCTGATGTCTTCTGCAACCCCCACCCCCCTCTCCAGAATTCCCTTTTCCCTCTGAGCTTAGCTGCAATCCTCAGAGCAGCCGATGGGGCGGAGGTGGGGGAATGAATTTTCCCAGCAACAATATATTGTTCCTTGTTGTAGCAGAAAGTATTTTGGGGTGGCTTGGTCTTGAATAGGCAGTTAAGACCCATTAGCTTTACAAAATACTTGCTCCTGGTGGAGCTGAAAACTTCTATAACTGGCCTGTTGATGTGGATTGACACAGCTGCCTGCATTTTTGGACTCTCGCTGGGGCATGGCTAGGGAGACTGTCACGATAAATGACTGCATTTCAGAGTTTACCACTGCACCATTGATTACAACCCCTATAGCCACAGCCCCATAGCTGCACCGCTTCTAAGAATACACAACAAAAACGAACTTTTTACCAACACAGACTTTATGGCTTCATCACCATGCCAGTTTTTTTTTTCTCTTTCTCCTCGCCCTGCCCTGCTTTACTTCATATCTTGCTTGATGAAACTTTCTGGAGAACTCAAAAGCTTGCTCATCACAGCATAGAAGGGAAATACTTTACTGTTGGATTTACTGCTGGGTAAACTACTATTGCTTGAGCGGCTTTATAGATGTAAACACATCCACACTTTAATCACTATCCTCTATTAACAGCAACCTCATTCCCCAAGTGTGGATCCTAAATGGCACCATCAATGCCCAAGAGAAGGTATTTATTTGTTTACTACATTTCTATATTGCCCAATAGCCAAAGATCTCTGGGCGGTTCACAACAATTAAACCATAAAATACAACATGATGAAATATAATATAAAAGTTTAAAACGACAGTATAAAATAAAAATTAAAACTGGAATAAAACCTAGCTGCAGTACAAAGATTTAAAATACAGTAACAGATATAAAACAACAGAAACAGAATGACTAAAATGCCTGGGAAAATAAGAAGGTCTTCACCTGGTGCTAAAAAGAGCACAATGTAGGCAGCAGGCGAGCCTCTCTGGGAAGCTCATTCCACAACTGGGTGCCACAACAGAAAAGGCCCTCTTCTTAGGAGCCACCCACCTCACTTCCTTTGGCGGTGGCTCCAACACAGCAGACTTGCGGAAATCCCAAGATTTGCGGAAGTACAAACATTCTTTGGGGGGAAATCTAATGGGGGACACCCCCCCTCAAGCAACCCAATGAGGACTGAGTGTGCTCAGTGGCGACAGAATGCTGACTATTGGGGAAAAGGGAGTGGGGTGCGGTGGGGAATTGGAAATGGAGTGGCTGAAATCCTGAAGAGCAGCACTCAAAACTTCAATATTTTGTTGCGGCTTCTTCTTGCTTTTGTCCTATTTTCACAGAGGCTTATTGCCCTCTAATAAGGAAGGGGCTAGTCATTTACTCGCTTCATCAGATGCCCAGCTGCTCCCCACCGCACCCCCTTCACTGAGTCCCAACTCAGCAGGGAACACTGTACTTCTGCAATGCAATGCTAACTTTTATACAGAATACTGGCTCCCGGTGTTTTATGCTGCAAGAACTGTGCATCATGGGGCTTGTAATAAAGTCCTGAGCTAGCAGTTGAATTCCAGAAGCATGTGCTAACAGTGCTACCTTCTGGTATTCATAAAGCTTAGCTGAATGTGATGATCAGAAAGTTCCACAAACCTGATACAGGGAATAACGCTCACCTTGCTGAAACAAAACAATAAAAATATGCTTTGTTTCCCCACACAGTGATCGTGGAAAGTTAGCAATTGTTTTTAATGAACAGTTCCTATTGGGCAAGTTTTCCACTTGCTGGGACTTCTGAGCAGGAGAATATTCAAAATATTGTGTATGTGTCTCTCTCTCTCCCCGCAATCTTCAGTCTGAAGATTGTACAGTCCATTCTGCCACATCAACTCTACCACTTCATTCTGTTGTATGGGTAGAGTTCGGGAGTGGAAATGGGATGGTGGGAACAACTTGGTAGCTGCCCAGATGTTGGCTGCATAGCAGCTGTAGCCATGGGCTAATTCACACATGACAGTAGCAACTATCTACGTGCCTCGGATGGGAATGGGTTCAAAACCAGGGAAGCCCCATATCTGTGAATCAGCATCTCCATCCATAGGGGTAATGGTATGAAATACTATGACCAGGGCCGGCCCTCCCATTAGGCAGGATGAGGTGGCCACCTCAGGCGTCAGATGCTGGATAATGCTGCCGGCCTCCCAGCTGTTTCCCTTGACACCCGCCCTCTAGGGTGGCTATGCGTCTTTTACAGAGGGAAGTCATCTATTTTGAGGACATTCTCTATTTGAAGGGATGTCCAGTCCAAGTCCGGTTTAAAGATAAAGAACCATCAGAAGGAAGAGCTGGGTCTTGAAGTTGCCCATTATAATAAAGGACACTTCAGGTGTAAGGAACTTTGAAGGCTGGGCTAACTGGTTTCAACTAGGCCCGGATATGGTCTGGGAGACCAGGCTACATAAGCTCCCAGGTGAAGTCTGTTAGGGTGCGATCCTATGCATGTTTAGACAGCTATTCTGGCTGGGGAATGCTGGGAGCTGTGGGACTTTTTTCCGTCTAAACATGCATGGGATTGCATCCTTAGTTCCTTGAACAATACCAGCCATAGTTCTGTACAGCCCATCTCCTCCTTCTTGTCCTGATGGACCCCTGGACCCCAGCCAATACCTTGCTCCTGCAATCTCACCTGTCCTGTGGCTGCTCCACTGTCTTTGGCCATGGCTTTGTCTCATGACCCTGTTATTGGACCATGCCTGTGTTTGAACTGCCCTGTTGTACTCAACCTCTTCATCTCTGGAAGACCTTGTGTTTCTAGATTGCAGTGATGTCTGAGACCGTAATTCTCTGGCACTCGACCTGTGTCCAACTGTGACCTGTGTTAAATGTTTGCCTATGTCAGGGCCAGCCTTACCAGTCGGCAGAGTGAGACAGTTGCTTCAGGCAGAAGAGGCAGGGAGGCCTCCAACATCAAGATGTTGGAGGAGAACGTTGTGTACTTGCCCTGTGCCCCTAAGCTAGCCTGCTGTCTTCCGGAGCAGTGGAGGATGCTGTCCTATCCCCAGTATTAAAGACAGATTCATCTGCCCGTCCAGTTGACTTTTTGTACATGGAATGGAATGGAGTGGCATCTTGTTCTTCACGTCAGGCAGCAAAATGTCTTGGGCCAGTCCTGGCTCATGTACTACAAACAAGTTGCCTTTTGGACTCCTTGTTTGTTGTATGCCAAATCACAGTTTACATTATGAGTCAGAGAAGGGGGAATTGGTGGGAACTGCAATTTGATTCATAATACAGTCACGCAGTTATGAGCTGAATGAATTCATATGAATTTTGGCAACATCACTAGTGCAAACCCAAGTGTTATTTATTTTATCCATTAGATTTATATCCTGCCTTTCCTCCAAAAAGCTCAAACTGGTGTACATGGTTCTCCCCCACCATTACATCCATACAACAACCCTGTGGTGTAGGTTAGCCTGAGAGATAGTTAGACTCAGAGGCCCAAGGACTCAGTGAGCTTCATGGCTGAGTGGGGATTTGAACCTGGGTCTCCCCAATCCTAGTCCAACACTCTAACCACTACACCATACTTGCCTCTAGGGAGTGTGTATTTATTCTCAGGTGTTGAGGACCAAATGGTTGAAAAGTGGCATTTAAATGCAAATAATAAATAGATTTGGGGTGTGTGAGTATTTGTTACCCTTTCTCCCTTTCCTGTGTCACTTTTCCCCCACTGTCAACCTTTTGATTGTATATTCTTTGGGAAAGGGCCTGTTTTGCTTGTGTCACTCTGTAAAGCACCATGTAGCTTGATGGAGCTATATAAATAACCTCTGTTGTATTGTGCTTGTGGCAGTGAAGTCTGCAACACCAACTGGTTTAGTCAGTCTTCATGAGCATTCCAACTGCTCATGGAATAAAGCTGTCAGCAACAAAATAGTTGCTGTCTAGATTCTGTGAGGAGGGGGTAGTTGTCAGCTAGGCTGGGATTAAAGCCTTTCATGAGTCCTGTGGAAGGAGGAGCTGTGTGAGGAAGGTGAAGAGCTATAAAACTAGGAGAGAAGTCCAATGCCAGTTCCAGATATCCTCCCCCTACCCCGGCAAAATGCCACCCAGTGAGTCTCCCACCTTTTGGGGCTGCCCCATTACATGGATGTACTGGTGGCAGCAGCACCATGGTGGGCCACAGAAGCACCCTGAGAGCTGCCCACCCTTTTGACACTTCCACATGCCCTGGTATAGTCTTGCCCCAGGGCCCCTGCTCTCACTTCTTGTGGTTCTTTATCTTTAAAATGGAAAAGGGCTGCCTTCAAACAGAAGACTATCTTTTGTAAGGAGGACACATTGCCATCCTACTTACTCGTGCTGAGCTTATAGTGTGAACAAACCTGCAGTTGTCTGCATGTGTTTGGCTGTGATTCAACAAGGCAGCCTTAAACATGCAAGAAATGGTGATGGGAAACCCAGAGCACATGGGACATCTGTGTCTCCATATGATTATTTTAACTGAATATGCTTAAGGTCAGAGTGTTCATCCCTTGGGATAATCACTCCTCTGAATCTGTCAATAACCAGACCCTACGTTGGACCAGCTGGCATCATTTTTTTTTTTTCATGACTTACAACTTGTCAAACTCTGTTGCAGTTAAATGCAGTGTCACAGGTTATAAGTAGCCATAAAAATGATGCCAACTAAGTCAGTGAACCTTATAAGGTGTGTTTATACTCCCCCCCCCCCAATGCTATTTTGGACAATAATGCAAAATTTCTATGGAGCGGGTGGTGAGTACAGGACTAGGCTATGAATCTAAATCAACCTTCCCCAACCTGGTGCCCTCCAGATGTGTTGGACTGCAACTCCCATCATTCCCAGCCAGCATGCTATTGGCAGCCCAACACACTGGGGAAGGCTGATCTAAATAAGGTTATTTAAATCTCACCTCTGTGTGAGATTCTTAGGCAAGCCACTCTCTCCAAGTCCTCCCTCCCATCTGCAATATCAACCCTTCTAATACCAAACTCAGCTGGTGAGTGCAGATAGCATTGTAGTTAAACTGGGTGGGATCACTGAGAAACAAGAGGGAGGTATGAACATGCTCAGGATAGAACTCCAAGATTTGCAAAAGTACAAATGAGTCTGTCTGTCTGTCTGTCTGTCTGTCTGTCTGTCTATCTATCTATCTATCTATCGAAAGGAAAAAACCAAGGAAAAACAGCCCAGTGTGGCCAAGGATGCTCAGTAGCCATCGAATGTAGAGTGACAGTTGGAAGTAAAAAATGGAACACGGGGTGAATTGAGCGGCGAAGGAGAGTGGAATGCCCTGCTTGGAAAGAATGTCTGGCTGGAACCCTGAATAGGAGCAATCATTTGAGGAGGGAGAATACATTGCAACATTTTGTTACAGGTCCCACTTTGGAGATAATAAACTTTACAGGTTTGATGTAAGCATCACAACAAGACCATGTATATGAATCACCATCTAAATGCTAATACTAATGTTAGTGTTTGTATTAGAATCCAGCTTCAGTGATATAAAGCAAGCCAAATATCCTGCTCTCTTCTTCCTGTCTGCTCCCCTGCACTGCAGCCCAATACTTTTTCGTACTGTTCGTCATCTGGCAAATTAGCCGATCAGCACAGTCACATGATACAATATCCTACAACACCCTGTCGCCAGCCAAATTGCAACCATATGTCTTGGTGTACAGTAAAATTTTCAGACAAGTTTGTCACACCACTCTCACTGTGCAGCTGGGTAACTCGCAGCTGGAGGCTAATAATCAAGATTTGTAAACCAAAGTACAGGCAGGCTCCACCCTAGGCTTGAAAACGTTGCCCCTAGGGCACAGTGCGCTAATCTGTCTTGTCTGAACTGGTGTATCTCTTTGTACTCCGCCCAAAGAGATTTTAAGGCCCTTCTGAGTTTGCAGTAGAAACAAGGCACCCCCCCCCCGAACCCCAAATCTGGTCTGCTAGACTAGTAAATCCAGAGTGGGGAGAAGGTATTCCATAATCCACTGGTGGGCCACTGGTCAATTTTTGACCTAGAGCCTGCTATTTGGTGGGATTACTGGGAAAAATGCTGGTTGTACCTTGATCTGTTCCAGCAAGGCACTCCACACATTTGTAAGCAAGAGTACACACTCAGGATCACTCAGCATAGATTTCAGCCTTCCCCAACCTGGTGCACTGCAGAAGTGTTGGACTACAACCCCCATCACCCCCAGCCAGGACAGTCATGAATATTAGTGGTGTTTATTTAAAACATTTTTGCACTATTTCCCCAAGATCAGAGCAGTTTACGTAATCAATTAATTCATTTTTATGTTGATGCTTTGAGTAATAAATGGAAGATTGCACTTGGATATTGATTTCACCATAGTTTGCATCTATCCGTCTACCTCAGACAGAGTCCCACCCCGATTTTCCACCCTAGAAGTGGGGACTTGGGTCATTACCCCACCCGGCTCTATCCTTACTACCATGACCTGAAATAATAGAAAAGTTCTCAGGTTCTTTCTATAAAAAATGCTTCCGCCGTCCATATGAAAGAGTGTCCCTTGAAATGTCAGAATCTAGAAAGGGACTAAAAAGAAGTCCAACCTGTATTTAAAACCACACAATCTGCCATCCCATTCTCATGGTCTAATGGCCTGATTTTGCTGGCCTTGGGCAACTTGCAGCCACCAAAGTCCTTCTGGGTAATCCATGATGTGTTCATTTGTTTTCTTAATTTTCTTTAAATATGTGATGGTAAAGTAATAATAAGTGTTTTATATTATAAATAAAATAAAATATTTGTATGTAATAAAATATGTATAATAATATTGCAAAATAATAATATTCCATGTATTATTAATACATACTTAATTAATTAATTAATTTAAGGTGGTCTTCACTGAAAAAACTGTGTGTGTGTGTGTGTGTGTATACACACACAGAACATAAAGGCCCTGCAGGATCTGTCCAAAGGGCTATGTAGTCCAGCATTCCATTTCTCACAGTAGCCAAATAGATGCTCCTGGGACACCCAAAAGAGGATATGAGGGCAATAGCCCTCTCCTATTGCTGCTTCCAGAAGTTGGTATTCTGGTATTTAGGGAAGGAGAGAGAGAGCATGAGTGAGCATGCACCAGTAAAACTATGTACAAGTTGCACACATGTGGCATGGATTAATTTTTGTCTTGCTTAGAGGCTTCCTCTCTGTGTGAGGGTGACTCACATTTGTGTCAACAAACAGATGACTTTCTCACTGCGTGGCATGCTGATAGACACAGGCACACTCATCCAAGAATGTGTTGTAAACATGGGGGGGGGGCGGGGGGAGAGACATAGTTCCACAGGACTGAAGTTGTGGTTCTTTCTGACAGAGATAGCCTAAGCCTAAGACATTTTGGTGCTTGAGGTAGAAAAGTAACATGGTTTCTCCCTCCATGATGGTATAAAAGTGTAATAAACAAACACCACAATTCCTATACATATCTGCTTAGAAGTAAGTCCCACTGAGATCCATGAGACTTACTCCCTACTAAGTGTGTATAAGATTGCAGCCTAAATCACTGATGATGCTCCTTCCTTGTTCTCCTCGACCTCTCAGCGGCTTTTGATACCATTGACCATGGTATCCTCCTGGACCGCTTGGAGGGGTTGGGTGTTGGAGACACCGTATTGTGGTAGTTCCGGTCCTTCCTCTCCGGCAGGTACCAGAGGGTAGTACTGGGAGAGGAGCCGTTTCGGACCCGTGGCCACTCACTTGTGGGGTGCCACAGGGTTCCATCCTCTCCCCAATGTTATTTAACATCTATGTGAAGCCGCTGGAGGCTATCATCAGGAGGTTTGGGGTGCGGTGTCATCAATATGCAGATGACACACAGCTCTTTCTCTCATTTAAATCTTTACCAAGGTTGGCCGTAGAATCCCTGTCCAAATGTCTGGAGATGGTGAGTGGCTGGATGGGGAGGAATAAGCTGAAGCTGAACCCTGACAAGACCAAGGTACTTTTGGTGGGAGACAAGAGGAGGCTGGGGGATGTTGACCTAGTGTTGAATGGAGTACGGCTACCCTTGAAAGACCAGGTCTGCAGCCTGGGGGTCATTTTGGACTCCCGGCTGCCCATGGAGGCTCAGGTGTCAGCTGTGAGCCGGACAGCACTGTATCAACTCCAATAGTACATGCCCTGGTCTCCTCTACATGGGGTTACCCATGAAGATGGTTCGAAAGCTGCAGCTGGTACAGAATGCGGCGGCTTGCCTGCTGGCGAGATCACATCACTCCAGTGCTGAAAGAGTTGTACTGGTTACCAGTTGATTTCTGGGCCAAATTCAAGGTGTTGGTTTTGACCTTTAAAGCCCTATATGGTTCTGGCCCAGCCTATCTTAAGGAGCGCCTCCAGCAACACCAGACAGGCCGCTTAACAAGATCAGCCTCGGATGGCCTTCTCTCTGTCCCATCAGCCAGGACAGCTAGACTGGTGGGGACGAGGGAGAGGGCCTTTTCTGTGGTGGCCCCCACTCTGTGGAACTCCCTCCCCAGGGAACTCCACCATGCCCCCTCTTTAATGAGCTTCCGCCATGCATTAAAAACATGGTTGTTCAGGCAGGCATTTGGGGTGGGTTAGGGTATTTTAGAAAATGTTTTTATTGTAGAATTTTATTGTTTTAAACTGTTTTATTATATGCTTTGTACATCGCCCAGAGTGGCGGGGTGACCAGCCAGATGAGCGATTAATAAATTTAATGAATGAATAAATAATTAATAAATTTAATAAATTTACTGTTCTCTAATAAGCCCCCAAAATTTGTACCTGTGGCAATCCATTTCACCTTGCCACCTTCCATTGAAAGCAATGAGTAAGCCTCACTGAGTTCAATGTGTCTTACTCTCAGGTAAGTGTGTTAACAACTGCAGCCACAGTGTGCTGATGAAGATGGATGCATCATTCTCTCCCCGCACCCTGTCCGTAAACACACGGCAATTACTCTCTAATTCCGCTGGAATTCTCTGCATACGAACCACGGAGTAAACTTAATCGGATACAGCGGAGCAATTTTGAATATGTGTGTGTGTGTGTGCATGTGTGTATACTCACGCGCACACACTCAAAATTGCTCCGCTGAATCCGATTAAGTTTACTCCCTGGTTAGTGTGCAAAGAATTGCAGCTGAATATATATATATATATATAAATATATATATAATGTTCAAATATAATAATAATGGCCCATCTGAACGTTTTCCTGGTGTGCAGACGTATTGAGAAAAGCTTCTGGCAGCTGTTAATCGCGGACGGAGCCCTGCCCCCAAAGCAAACCCTACCTCCTCTACCTGTTTCCCATCCCATCAGAACGGAAAAAGGGACCCAGCGAGACAGAGCCCGGCTCTGCCGCGCGCGGATGTGGCTTTCTCTCTGCTCCGCTTTCTCTCTGCGCCTCTCATTCAGCCTTCCCCAAACTGGCGCCCTCCAGATGCGTCCGACTACCGCTCCCATAACTGCTGCTGCAGAACGGGGGCGGCAGCGCGACACACCGGGAGGCCGCCACCAGGTTGGGGAAGGCCGAGTCTGGTGAAAGGGAGTCAGCCCTCGCCTAGGTGCGGGCAGGAAACGCCTCCTCGCGGCTTCGCCGGCCCGCATTGCTCATGTGCAGACGCCGAGGGAAGACGCCCGGGCGAAGCTGTCGCACATGCCCAGAAGAGCCGAGCCGCCTTCCCTCGGAGCGCCCGCCGCTGCCCAGCGCGAAGTTCGGCGGCCCCTCTCGTCGTCGCGCCGGCTCCTTGCCGCTGCCAGCCTGCCCCGTGTGAGCGAGCCGGCGGCCGCGGCGGGAGCCGGAGCGGGAGGCACGGGGCTGCGCGCGCCCGCCTGGCCGCCGGCGCTCAGCCCCCGCCAGCCCCGGCTGGGCTCCCCCGGCGCCCGCCTCGAACAAAGGGGCCGTCAGCAGCAAGGTGGGAGAGGGGCTGCGGGGGACAGGCGCCGCGGCAGGCAGCCCGCCCCCCCGGGGCTGTTGTGGCCGCCCACGGCAGCAGCGGAGGAGGCGAAGGGCCGGGAGATGGAAGATGGAAGGGAGCGGTGGTGGGGTAAGTCAAGGGGCTCCGGCCCCCGCCCGGGGCTTGTTCCTTCTCCTTCGCGCTGCGCCTTGTAACACGAGATGCCCCGTGGCTGAGTTTTGCTGCCTTATATAAACGCTGCCTGGGAACAGTTTCTCTTTACGCGCAGTTTGCTGCCCCCGCTCCTTGTGATGGCAAGAAGGACCGTGTGGGATCGAGCGAGCGAGCGAATGAATGAATGCACGGGAGGAGAACAGCTTGAGGGTGGAGACGGCCCTTCGGCTTCACTGCCGAGCGATAGGGAGCTCTTCGCTGCCTTGGTGGCAGCGCGCCGTCTTTCCACGCTTTTGCGGTGATGCCGGGGGAATCTAGCTCCATGTGGTGGAGCGGGCAGAGTGTGTGATTTAGCCTGGAGGGTCGCAGCTTCTCTGCTAAGGTCTTTGCTGGTTCAGTCACACTTCGCCTAGCCTGCCTGACGGGGTTGTTGTGAGGAAGGGGCGGGGAGAAAGAGATGGAGCCACGAGTGCTGTATCTCAGTTCCTTGGAGGAAGAGCAACATACAAATGTAATAAAAAAAAACTTCTAAATGGCATTTGTGGCTCTGAGTGTTAGCTCGGAAATCCCCTGTTAAAATCTCGTCTTGGCTGTGCAAGCCCTTACGTGCTTCAGCTCCCCCCCCCAACCATATTGTCCCCCAGGGATAATACCGCCCTGTCCTGTAGAGTTTTTTATTCGGGTTATGGGGAATGTAGATAATTCATATAGCACATTTCATGTGAAGTGCACTGAACTGAATGTTTTTACTGTTAAATATGCTTAGGACTTGGAGCTTCATTGTGTTACTGTAGAGCAGTCAAGGCAGTATTACAGGACTCAGGTTTCTTCCCCCCGCTTTTAATATTTAATATCTGTGGATAAAAACTGCACAGATGTCAAAATTTATAGTGCAACTCCTTCAACAGCTAAAACAAAGTTGCAAGTTGCCATATTTTTGCATCTCATTTGCTGTGGTTGTAGTAGCTTTGACTTTCTCTTCCTCCAGCTTGTAGTTGTTTTGTAACTTGTTCTCTAACCCTATACCCACTTCCCCACGAGTACATCTAATTGAACACGATGGGACTTGCTTCTGAGTAGACATGTATGGGACTGCGCTGTTAATTATGTTATAAACCTATTTGGGCAGGACATGGCTCTCTCTGTATCTTGTATACCATCTAGAGCAGCCTTCCCCAACCTGGTGCCCTCCAGATGTTTTGGACCATAGATTCCAGTATTCCTGACCATTGGCTATGGTGGTCGGGATGGTGGGAGTTGTTCCTAAACGTTTAGAGGGGACCAGGTTGGGGAAAACTGACCTAGACATTTAGCTGCTCATGCATGGTAACAATAATTATTAGATTTAATGCACTGAGGTAATAAATGCATATTCCTGCGTCCTGACATTTGTACACACTTGGACTGTACATCTTGTAATTGCTTGGGGGCCTTTGTTGCATATGGTCTTTTTTTCCTATTTGGCTAAGAGCATCTGTCTATCTCTGTTCATCCCCATTATATGCAAATGTGCGTGGCGTGAGATTGCTTGGATTCTCTATTTAGTTCCAGTTTAACTTGGTTTAACATGTTACTGTGATGAACCTGGGAAGTTCTAGCAACAGCTCCCAAAAGGTCCAGAATGCTTTAACATGTATTTCAGGCATTGCTGCTGAAATAATGAAAGCTTTGTTGGGTATGACTGATAGTGAAGCTGAGAGTGAAGCTGATACCCAAGTCCCCTTTGACAACTGTTTGGAGGTTGAGTGACCCATTAAACACAGAAGGTGTTTTAAGAGCTGGTTAAGACATGACTCTGGCCTGATTTCTGGCTTAGGGGAACAATGGTGCTCACATCAGGGCAGGATTTGGGGGCAGATGTCATGGGCTCCACTCAAGAGAAAGAGCAGGAGATCCCCCAAAAGAAGCAGGGATGGCTTACCATATTTTGAAGTAAATGAAGTAATACACTTTGCCATCTAAAAAGTGGAGGTTCCCATGAGACCATGGTCTGAAATTACCTAACTGTAGGGGAGAGGGCAGCAGTGTAGGGGAGAGACATCTACTCCTAGGACTAGTGCCAGGCTATAACCAAGGGGCTGAGGAGGGTCTTGCTCACCTCAGCAGGATCCCAGCCCTCTTTCCTCACTTTTTAAATAGGGTGAATCCCTAGGTATTCCCTTTATAACAGGGTGAGTAACTTGTGGCCCTTCAGAAGTTTTGGCCTACAACTCCCATCAGCCCTAGCCAGCATAGCCAATGGTGAGGGATCATGGGACTTGTAGGCCAATGCATCTGGAGGGCCACAGGTTGCCCACCCCTGCTTGATAGAGAGAGAAGGAAAACTGCACAGGCAGCACTCCATCCACTCCTCCACACGGGCTCGCCCAATTTATAATCCACCAAACAGAACATAGCCCACCTGCCAAATATTTTGGCTTGCCAACCCCCCTAAATGCTCAGTGGGTGTGCATTGGGGATCTATGGCTCCTTGTTGCATGTTTCTGAGTGTTTAGGAATGTGTATTGGCCCTTTCATATATGTGGATAATCCCACCCCAACACATGGGGGTAGTTGTGGAAAACATGACTGCCCTACAAAGTGTGAAGCAGCTTAGTTCGCAGCCATCTTGGCTACCATATTCTGGTTTCAGTCTTGTGCCTAGTTACACATTTGGTCCTGCTGAAGTCAGTTGCCCACTTGATGTACTTGTAACAGAAGAAGCTCTCAGATAAATCAGTAATAATATTTACTTGATGCTTTTTCTTGCTCAGACGAGATCATATACAGTGTCATGGTATGAGCCTGCTTGGTTACTTAGATCAGCAGGAGAGGCCCTTTTGAAGATGCTGTAATTTACAGAGGCTGCTTGTCGGGCACGCAGAAAAGTGCTTTCTCCTGTATTGCTCCCAGACTCTGGCACGCACTCCCACTAGAGTTACAACTGGTACCTGCTCTCTCTGCATTCAGAAAGAGGGTGAAGACACATCTTTTAAAATGGTTATGTTTTAAAGGTTGTTTTAAACATTTTACTATCTCTTTATTTGTTCATGATTTTTGTTTCCTGAATTTTTGTAAACCACCTTGGTTGGTTCCAGAAAGTTGGTATAGAAATGCGACAAATAAATAATAATTTAGAATGTATATAGCACCTTAGAGTATGCTTCACATGCATTATCTTAGTAACCCTTGCAAGATCCCTACACAGTTGGGCAGTATTACCCACACAAATGGGACCTGCAACAAAATGTTGCAGTGTATTCCCCTCCTCTTAACAGAAATGCTCTTGTTCAGCCATGTCTTGCTCTGGTATACTCAAATCCATACCCTTTTCCATTTTTCTTTTCCAGCTGACACCCAGCATCCCATGGCTACTGTGCATGCTTAGTCCTCATTGGTTTGGTTTTTGGGGATGGGGCGCCGCCTTAAGTTTTCCCCCCCCAGATTTTTTAAACTTCTGCAAACTTCAGAGTTCTCCTGAGCATATTGATACTTCCTTCTTGTTTATCAGTGGCCCTGTTTTGGTTCTATTCCTGTCAGCACTCATCACTTGAGTTCACTATTAGAAGTGATATTTCAGATGGGAGACTGAAAGTGGCTTGCCTAAAGCCAGCTAACAAGTTCATTGTAGGACCCTAGACTTCCTGGCACCCAGCTCAGTCTCATGCAGAGCAATCCTATGCATGTTTACTTAGAAGTAAGTTCCACTGGAGCTTGCTCTGTGGTTAAGTGTGCAGAATTGCAGTCTTAGTCATTGCACCACAATGTTTCCCTGACTATACTTTTGGGCTGTATTTTGTACATGACACTGGGTTGTGTACAAAATACAGCCCAAAATGTATGTGAACTGAGCAGGAAAAAACATGAAGCAAAATGTGACCACCTCAGTAGACGTACAAATTCAACTGGGTGCAGGATTTCAACCTTTATGTGCAGCTCATGTGAAATGAATGGTCTGGAAATTGCTCCCATGTAAAATGAAGACTTTGTCATGCTCACAGATAGTAAGCCTGTCTCTTCAAAGGTACTTAGGCCTGTATACACTTGGGATCTAAATGACAAAACAGGAGAAGCAACTTTTGCCACAGAGGTTTACACCAAGTCATTGGCAGAAGCAAAAATTGCAGACAGAGCCCTGCCTGACATCTTTTTCACACTTTCTTGATGAGACCACCACACATTGTCTTCCATATTATCGCTCCCCATGTCTGACAAGAAGAACTTCATAAAACTGTCTGACAGCACAGGAAGTCATGTAGCCCAGCTGCCAGAACAGATCTTGTTTAGGTTTCGAAGGATTTCAGAATTCCATTAACTTTTAAGGGGGAAGCCACATTCCGATAATGTCCAACTCATTGCTGGCGCGAACTAAGTGTGGATCATAATGCACTGGCAGAAGGAAAGGGTAGCAGCAAGAAGTCTTTCTGGTACAGTGAAAGCTCTAAGTGAATCACTGTAACAAGACAGTGGAATAAATTTGCAGGAGATTGTCTGCTTCACGGGCAGGCAAAACAGTGCAAAAATGCATTGGGCATCTTCAACATCATAGTCTTCTATTTTCCCAGCAAGAGGCCTTGCCTCTTTTTAATTTCTTCTTCTTCTTCTTCTGCCAGTGCACTGCGTAAGGCTTTGCAACTTATGCTTTTGCATTCTCAAACAGGCATCTTTGAAACCTGAGGTACGGCTGACATACGTACCCAGTCTTGGCCCTGATGGAATCATTAGGATCTTCTCCCTTTCCGTGCTGCCAGGGTAATGTGAAAAGTGCCAGGCTGTGCACAAGGAACGCATGCTGTGGTTCCTCTCTGTCTCAGACTTGCCCCTCCAAAAACTAGAGCAATGCTGCTGTGGGAAGGAGCAGTTGCATGGTCTTGAGCATTCACCATATGCTTGTGGTTAGGCTGGCCACTTATGCATGGCCATAAAAGAGGACAAAAGAGGACCCAGATTATGCATGAAGTTTGCATATGCTGATTTATATGTAGAGATGCACGTTTAGAAATTAATAATGTAATGGAAATAGAAACAGTACAATACATCTCACCATAGTGGAGAAGATTCTGGCTGTTCAGTCTGTTGTCTAGATGCTAACTGTGGATGGGCAACTTCAAGACCCTGCTGCTCTCCCTTCTGATGGTTCTTTATCTTTAAACCGGACTTGGACCGGACAGCTTCAAACAGAGGATGCCTTCAAATAGAGGACTGTCCTCTGTGAAGTAGGACATATAGCCACCCTACTGGTACTGTAGGAAGGAGCAGTGCTCTAGTGGTTCCCCTGTTGCCAGCATGACATAATAAGGGCCCTAATAGTGCAATCGGAAGACAGAAGTAACACGTCCCACTGAGTTCACTGGGATGTACTCCCAAGTAAACTGGTATATGATTGCAGCATAAGTCTCTGATGTAAAGCATAGTGGTGGGGGGGAAGACAGAGAAGGCTCACCAAATTATCAGAATAAGAGGATTTCTGCCTAGCTGCAACTGTACGCTACTACCTTTTTTTTAAAGACTTGAATGTATGTATGTATGCATGTATTGTTTATTATTGAATACCACTTAATATAGTAAAATCTCTAAGCGGATTACATACAGGAATATTGAAAATCACATTAAACTGAATTAGTTGGAGGCATCCTGCATTCTGCTCTTAACGGACTTATTCTTTACAACTTCACGTGGATCTTCCCGATCTTCTCTATAGCTGATTACAATCTCTGAGATAAATCTTGTTGTACTGGTTTGTCTAGTGTTGCGTTGGGAAACTACTTCCGAGCTAATCAGCACTGAAGCAGTGATTAGTAATTTGAGTTTGCAGCAGGATGAGGGAAAGGTGTCAAACGAATCTCAGGGTGGGTGGGAGGTATGTGTTGGGTGAAAGCTCTTTAAAAAGTGAGGCTTTAAAACACTTGTTATCTAGCATAATGGATAAGTTCACTTACACTGTGTGTGTATTTCAATTGTATGTCAAAGCCTAAATTGCCCTGGTCTCACAGGGTGTGAAGAAAAGATGGGCAAGGCCATGCAGGTGTAGAGCAACACAAAGCAGAGGGCCTAGATGTGCCCACTTCTCCACAGCCACCTTGCTTCCCAGGCCTGGTTCTCCTTCTTTCACTCTGTTGGCCTGTCAGTTCTGCTGCTGAAGTGGCTGCTGACATGGGCACTGTCCCCACCAGAAATACGGAGAGGAGACGGGTGCATGTTGAGGAGTTGGCATGTCAGAGCTACTCCCCTTGTTAGACTGTGAACTCACCCCCCCCCCCCGAATTCCCACATAACTCGTGAGAGAGAGATGGCCAGGCCTCCAGTCATTGGCCCTGTGCTCTAACCTAAAAAGGAGCTTTGGTTCTTCCCATTCTGTACCCTCTCAACAGCAAGGGTAGAGTTGTCCTTCTCTTCTCCCCTGCCTCCCACTCTGCACTTTTGCCATTAATGCTGCAATGGTGGTGCAAACACTTGAGCTGATGGGGAGCTCCTTGGAGGAGTTGGAGGCCATTGCCTCAGCCCTATGCTAAAACCTTGTCACTAGTGCAGTCACAATGGGAGAAGGACTGAAGCAGCCTAGCATGGCAAGGATCTCCTCCGCCCACACTTGCTTCTTGCCTGGGAGCAAGGGAAGTGGGCTTGGCTCAGTACCAGAGCACCTGCTTTGTGCAGGTTCAGTTCCCGGCATCTCCAGGTAGGGCTGGAAAACTGACTTGGAACCCTGGAGAGCCCCTGCCTGTCAGTGTTAACAATACTGGCTAAATGGACCGATGGCCTCACTCAGTATAAGGCAGCTTCCTATGTTCCTGTGCCATGCTGATGGGATGTAGCTAGCATGTATATAAAATGGCAATGGCTAGACATCATTGTCAGATGCGAATGTGGTTGTCACCTAGACAGTTCTTCAATCCAGCCCCAACCAATCTATTTATTTATGTTTTGCTTTGGGAGCCTTGCACCTGCAGCTTTGTATCATAACTGGACGTAAGCAAAGCCAGGCTGGAACTGAGACACTGGCGAATGCAGGGTATCCATTTAAGCATCTCCCCTCAGAAAAACAGAGGCAGGAAGGAGGCGCCTGGGTAGGCCCAGAACGGACCGGGGGACAAAAGAGAGAACTCAAGACGGCTAGGAACCTTTTGTAGATTTCCTGTGTGAACAGGAGCCTAGCAGAGCTTGCCCAGAGCTAGCATCTGTAGTTATGTGCACAAGCTAGCAGCCACCAACGATGTGGTGCGTCCCCTCTTAGCCTCAGTGCAGCACTGTGTACTGTAGGTGGTGCTATAGTAAGACAAAGGCCTCGCTATTGCTCGTGAGCTGATAGGGTGGTTTGTTTTAATCAGGTACAAGTTTGTAGGAAGGTGTGGGGTTTTAGTTGTAACTTCAAAACCCTCATAGATCATCTTAACATAATGTCTATAGTTGGCTCTTACATTTCTTTCCCAGTGTATTAACATTTTGGCTTTAAAAATCGCTTTAATCTATCCTAGATGTATCCATTGTTTGTGACTAGGTTTACAGTCATATTGACACTTAACCTGGGAGTAAGCCCTGTGGAATTCACTTGGACTTGTACAGGATTAGGCAGTAGGGCTGTCAATGGGATAATTTTTAGACAGTATTGCCTCGTTAAAGGGGCTGCTTTGGGTTATTGAAGGAGATGATAAGAAATTAAAGCTGTCACTGGAAGCCTGCAATCCTAATCTCACTTACAGGAAGTAAGGCCTGCTAAACGCGATGGCATTTACTTCTGAGTAGACATGGATAAGATCACACTGAACATCTCTGAAGTTGTTGATCTATCAATTAAAAGTGGAAATTTGCCACCATGTTTGAGATGTGTATAGAAGACTTAAATACTGGCTAAATGGGACCTCATGCATGCATACTCTCTTCACCTGCCAAATTTTATTTATAGTAGCAACCTTGAAGTATTTACACACATGAAAAGCTTAAAACGCATATTTGAAGCTATACTGAGTCACAAAATCATGTCTGGTCATGCAGTGAATTGTACTTATGCCCCTCAAGCATCCAGTAAGAAATGCATATCTTACTTAATGTAGTATGAAAAGCTGTATGATTTATTACAAAAGCTTCTGTACCTTCCCAGCTGTTGAATAGGCTCTGTAAGAGATGCCCTTGAGCCCAGCTCAAATGAGGCCAAATAACATGTGGCTGCATTTTACTCACGTTTCTCTCTTGTTACATATGCCTCTCCCTTCCCTTCTCTTATCTCCTGCTACTGTGCCATTTAACTGATGTCTTACTGTAAAGATTGTTTAATTGTTTTTATATATCACTGTGAGCCCCCTTTGTGAGAAAGATTTTTTTTCCTAGAAGGAGGTATATGAATCTATTAAAATAACCGCCGGCTCCCTCCTACTATTGACATTTTAGATTTTCAGCTCGCTGGGGAAAGGGCCCCTTTTGCTTATATTACCCCATAGAGCAGGGCTGGGGAATCTTTTGAGGGCCATGTTCTCTTAGAGGAAACTTGTCATGGAGGGGCATGCTGGTAGTTGATGTTTTTGACACCAGTGCTCTGAATAATTGTACAGAAGTACAATTGATCTTTTCCCTTCCATTTTCCCTTGTATAATGAGTTGGAGTATGGTGTATTTTTCACCTCAGATAATATGACCAAGGTATTATAACTTTCTTCTTTTGATGGCCTTTACCTATTCTGTTTGTTTGCTTACTCTGTATAGTACGTTCTCATTTGTTACTCGATCAGTCCATGGCATTTTCAACATGTGTTGGTATATCCACATTTCCAAGGATTCGATTTTCCTTAGATTGTTCTTTTTAAGTGTCCAAACCTCCACTCCATAAAATAATATTGAGAACACGTAGCATCTTACCTTCCGAATCCTTACTGCAAGATTAAAGTCTACATGTATGTTATTGGGTGATCTTCCAATGATGCTCTGGAGCAAATGGAAGAATTATGACACTGAGTTCAGATTTGAAGTTGGGAGCTTCTGGCTGGGGTAACTAATGCACATCCTTTAACCATGAGACCTACTACAGGGTAGTGGCTAAGAGCATAAGGTATCAGCTACCCTGTTCAGATCTTTTTTCAGCTGTATATCTTACTATGTAGCTTTAGGTAAGCCCCTGCTTCTTACATGGGCGTCTGTAGTAATATTGGCCTGCTTTACAAGGCTGTTGTAAGGATTACTGAGAGGGAAAGCCCATGCTGCAGTGATGGAGCACATGCTTTGCATGCACAAATTACCAGGTTTAATTCCTGGCATCTCCAATTAAAAGAATCTGAGATAGCAAGGCTGGGAGCGACACCTGGCTGATAGCCCATTATTGCCTGCTCTATCCGAGCTATGTCAGCCTTCCTGAATCTGGTACCCTGCAGATGTATTGGGCTGCAGTTCCCATAATTTCCAGCCAGCATAGCCCATGGTAGTCCAACATATGTGGAAGGCACCAGGTTGGGAAAGGCTGGGCTCTGTGGAGGTGTGTTATCCCTTGACATGCTCCGTATAGATGCTGCTGGTTGTAATTAGGTATTTCTTATAGCTTGGACCAGAGGCTGTGACAAAAGTGGGATATAAATATTCTTATTAATAAAACAAAAGGAATTATGTATTCATAGTTCCACTCATATGTAGGGAAACAAATAACAGTGAGAATTCTTAAAAGCATAAGAGAGCTAAGGGATCCTAACAAAGCACATATGATAATAATCATTGAAGAATCTGCCACATACTTTGCCGTGATGATTATTAGTGAATCCTTGAACAAAACCACATGAGTGAATACTGAGAGCCAGCTGTGTGATGCCATGTACCTTTAATGGTACAACCATAGCCAAAGGTGGAGAAACCCTTACAGCTAGGGTGGCTGTGTTAGTGCAAACCCTGTGATTATGTCTGGTTCGACAAATCTTTAAATCCTTAGCAGTCACTGGTTTTTACTGGACTCCCATCCATGAAGTCCATTGTTCCGATTACACTTAACAGCTTCTGCAGGGAACAAATGTGTCTTTTCACTGACCAGATATTCCACGGCTCATACCAGACTTGCCTTTTGTTAATTACAATACTTTTATGAAGCTAACAAAAAAAGAGGAGGTAATCCCCCCCCCCCCCGCTCAGCATTAGAGATGCTGACAAAGTCCATCTGGCTTGGGCCAGGAAATAAGCTCCGAGGGTTCTGTGAGGCAAACTTTGGAAGTCCCCAACTTCTTCTGCGGCTCAGATTAAAATGTAAGCACCCCTCCCATGCCCTGCATTGAAGAGGTGGTCCCGCTTAAACTGCTGTGTGGAAACCCCCATATGAAACCCTTGCCCTAAGAGTCCCCCACTGGGGATGTGCTCTCCCCCCATCCCCCAGCAGCATTTTTATTGAAGTCAGGTTTTCAAGGCAAAGAAACAGAGATGTTTTTCTGTTTTGCCTAGGAGGTTGCCCCAGGAAAACTGGGACCGGGATCCAAATCCCACCCCCATGGGAGATTCTTGGAGCAAGAGGGTCCCCCATGGGCAATGGGCTTTTGAACCCCAGCAGCAATCTTACCAGGGGCAGCCCTTTGAAGCAGTCTCTTATGGGACATCTCTGAGCCAAACTACATACACATTATGTAGTGTTCACCTGAGGCTTAAAAAAAAAAAAGTGGTGTAAGTATGCACACACCCCAATTTGGATTAGGGCCACTGCACTTGAGGAGGGGAGGGTTAAACCTTCCCCTCTACCATCCCCCCCCCCCGCACCCCATCGTAACTCCAGTGGAAACTTTTTTCTTTTTTAAATGCCCATCCCTGCCATGGGGATGGGGTGGACTTTTTGAGAAAAAAACTGGGGGAAGAAGGTTTCTCTCTCCCCTCCTGGAGTGCAGTGGTCCTGATGTGAATTGGGGCTGTACGTGCTTACACTAGAGTAAAAACAACGAGACAGGCCTGAGCTACATGTTATGTGATTACTTTTATGTGTAGTTTGGTTCTCTGTCGCTTGCGTAGGAGGCTGCTCTGAAGGCTTGCCCCAGGGAAAGTTAGCAAATCTGAATTGGTTCAGAAATTAACTGAGCTATATCCCCAAATATAAGCTCCAATATTTTGGCCACCTAATGCGAAGAGAAAACTCCCTGGAAAAGACCCTGATGCTGGGAAAGACTGAAGGCAAAAGGAGAAGGGGACGGCAGAGGATGAGATGGCTAGATAGCATCACAGATGCAATGAATATGAACTTGAGCACGCTCCGGGAGAGAGCGCAGGACAGGAAGGCCTGGCGTGCTATGGTCCATGGGGTCACGAAGAGTCGGACACGACTGAACAACAACAACAACAACAACATATCCCCAAATCCAGCTAATTCCAACCCAATCTGACATGACCCAGGAAGGGGGAGCTCGCCCATCTCTACATTGCATCCCCTACGTGGAGTTCGATAATTTTAGACCCTGGATTTAATTATCTTATGATGGCCTTTAGATGGTTGTATTTACCGTTTCAGTTGTCAAGCACACAACCAACATTTCTCTTCACCCCCCGCCCCAAGTTGCCCACCCCTGTACAGTTGAACAATAACAATAACAAAAGTTTGCCAGACCTGATTGTAACAAAATAATACGCTGAGTATGTGCAGTTTTGCATTTTAAGCTCACTTAAATCATAGTCCCATCATGACTACAGGAATAAAATGGAGTTTACTTCTTCAGACCTCATCACCTGCAGCTCTGTGGGTGGTCATTCCCCCCCCCCCCGCGCCGGGCTCAGGACTTTGGCCCCAAGGTTCAGTCCTAACTGTACCACTGCCCAGATGATCAGGTAATGTGTACATAAGTACAGAAATGGTTCAGAGGCTTGGAGGTCAATTCTGTGTTAACTGAGAAGTAAGCCTTGATGAGTTCAATGGGACTTACTCTCAAGACAGTATGGATAGGATTGCTGTGTTAGTTGTACAGCAAATAATTGCAAAGCAATTTGTTGAAGAGCAGCAAACCAAAAAAGGGAGCTTTATTTGCTGCTGTGAAAAATGGCCCAAACCACTCTGTGTGTGTGTGTGTGTGTGTGTGTGCGTGTGTGTGCGTGTGTGTGCATAGCAAATGCATTGCTTTGTAGAGTGTTCAAGGCCAGTGTACTTCTTAAAAAATTCCACATCTGTTCCTTTGAGATGAGAACTGCCTGTGGAATGTGTCATGGTGAACTGAACATGTTTTTCCTCTATTTTTTTTCCAGGGAGAAGCATTTGTTTGGGTTAACGGGGCATCGGCTCATTCCCAGAGTGTTGCCAAGGCCAAATACGAATTTTTATTTGGTGGACCAGAAAATGAGAATTCTTCGGAATCTGGTAAGCACTCATCATTCACCCTCTTTCTCCACCCCCAAACTGCATCATCACCATGATGATGATGAACTTAAAGCCAGTGCTGACCCTTAGTTATGGGACTGGGGTTCAGAATCATCCACTCCTTCAGTACTGGCTAAGTATTCTTGGTAAGTTGGGAATAGCGGTACTAATGTATTTTGTTGTTGTTCAGTCGTTCAGTCGTGTCCGACTCTTCGTGACCCCATGGACCATAGCACGCCAGGCCTCCCTGTCCTGCGCTCTCTCCCGGAGCGTGCTCAAGTCCATATTCATTGCATCGGTGATGCTATCTAGCCATCTCATCCTCTGCCGTCCCCTTCTCCTTTTGCCTTCAGTCTTTCCCAGCATCAGGGTCTTTTCCAGAGAGTTTTCTCTTCACAACTAATGTATCCCATAATACAATTAAGATAGAAGTGGGGAAGGAGCTCCTGATCTCTTAACTGTGGTTATGATTGCCACCCTTCATTCCATCTCTACCTGCCCTGATACAATCTTCTTAGCAATTCATACAAGTTTTTTTTTAGCATGGCAGGGTATGGGTTGCTCACTGGATGAGGAGTGAGTGGAACTGCCTGAAAGTGGTTGCTTGATGGTTCCACCTTGTGACCGTAGTGCAGCTGATAATTCCAGCACCCCCACAAAATTTACCAAAACGACTTGAGTAGGTGGTGTGGTAAGCCCCAATCTGGATATATGATATGGCAGTCAGACAACAAGCTCTCACCTGCTATTCTGCCTTGCTATAAGGGTCATGTGAATTGGTCTTGTTCTAGCATTCGGAGGGGGCTACAACAAAGGTATATGCAGCATATATTTAGACCACTGTCAGTGCCACAATAGTGGAAGTAACTGGAATTCTACTAGTGTTTGCTTTGGTAGTAATGTAAAATATGAAGGGAGCTGAGCAAGTGCAAACCGCTTCATCAAAAGGATTCATGGACATCAAGGACCAGGGAAATTGTCCCAATCTCTTTGCTTTCTGTTAGATCTTCTTTGTTACTGTAGCGAAACAAGCATCTAGTGCAGGGGTGAAGAACCTGCACCCCTCCAGATGTTACTGGACTACAACTCCCATCATCCCTGACCTAGCCATGTTGGCTGAGGCTGGTGGGATTTGGATTCCCACAACATCTATAGGGCCACCGGTTCCCCAACACTGAGCTAAAGGACTGAACTGTGATCACAGTCCTAGGTGAATAGGTATCAGTGGTAACAGTGCCACAACGGAGTTCTTCTGCTAAAGGCTCTAAATGGAAAGATATGATGAAAGAGCTAAAAGGACTGCAAGGAGGTAAAATGACTCCTCCCAAGTTATGTAGTGGATCAGGAAGGAAGTAGGAGAGGCTCTGCTACTGGGTTGAGCTGTTTTTTAGCTGTCAAAGCTAAAGATGTAACTCTTGCCCCCCTTCAGATCAACTGAGCCTTCAGTTTTCACAGTCAGGACTGCATGAGAAGGAAACCGGAAAATGTGTGTGATGCAGGCATTTTATATTCCGTGTATGTGTATCTGGTGATCATTGTCTTGCGAGTTTCTCTCCTCTCTGCTACCATTGATATCTTGCTGTTTAAATAGGTATTTGGCGGGCAGCATGGTATGATGGAAAGGGAGACAGAGTAATAGTAAAAAAGATCCAGCTTTCAAAAGGATTGCCAGTACTGAAATTAGGAAAAGAAAGTGTTTGGGTTAGTACAGTAGGCTTTTGGCTTGTTCAAAAACACCTTTCTGATGAAATCGGAATTAGTTATATATTCTCCTCACGGTCTAATGTTATGAAGAGAAACAAGAAAGGAGTGATTGAGGAGCCTCCCATACCTGAATGTAAAGATGGAGAGAGGGATGAGAGAATTGGCCATGATCCAGGCTCAATCCGTTCACTCATCAGCATATCATCCAGGCTGCAGATAATGATACCCCAGCCATTCTGTCCTGAACATGTCAACATTTTACATGGTAGAGCCCATTACTGCATGTACATCAGTGGTTACCATGTATCTTTGCTATGCACACATGCATGTGAACTCGCATGTGTACACGTGTCACATGGGAATGAAGGGATCTTTTCCAGATGTGCGGTGCACACACAGCAGATTATGCACTATATGTAGTCCAACAAAGTAGGGAAATAACTGGAGAGCCAGTGTGGTGTAGTGGCTAGAGCATTGGACTGGGAGCCGGGAGATCCAGGTTCTAGTCCCCACTCTGCCATGGAAGCTCACTGGGTGACTTTGGGCCAGTCACAGACTCTCAGACCAACCTACCTCACAGGGTTGTTGTTGTGAGGATAAAATGGAGAGGAAGAGGAGAATAATGTAAACCGCCTTGAGTTCCTTGCAAGAGGAAAAAAGGCAGGATATAAATGAAATAAATAAATACTATTTGAAAATGGGGAAAATAAGATTGAGGACAGCTATTAAGACTAAATGATGCTAGCATTATTTTACCTCAAGTATTTTACAGAAGAGAAGAATGCTTAGAGTTGGCCTCAGCTCATCTTTGCAAGGCTTTAGTGGAGCTAAGGAGGGAGGGACAGTAAGGGTAAGACTTTCCAGGCTTTGGCCTATCTCCATGATGGGCTGGAGCTGCAGTCCAGTTCAGTTGCAGATGGACAAGGATCAGAAGGGCAATAGACTCGATTACAGATGGGTTGGAGGTTGGGTAGTGGAGCAGGCAGATGAGAATCCGAGGGCCAGAGGCAAATGCAGAGTCGGAGGCAGGCAGAAGGCAGAATTCAAAGGCAGCAATAGAGCTTTGGAAGGGCAAGAGGCAGATACAAGATGAAAGGCAGGCAAGGGTCACTATCCAAGGCTGCAGTCAAGAAAAGGAAGCTGGAGAGTAGGCAGAGTCCTTGCACTCAAAACAAGTTGCTCAAACTGATAAGCTAGCTTGGCTGCAAGGGCGTTACAAGGTCTGGCTGTGTCCTGATTGGCTTGGAGAGTCAGATGAATTTTCAAGCTGGGAGGTCAGTTGACTCTTTTCAGGTTGGCATGGCAGCCTAGTCTGCCTGGCCTCCCGAGGATCCAGAGCGCTGATGGGTTTGAGATTGACCTTGACACCTTACATCACTAAATGTTAGGAGACCACTCCATGTTACTTTTCTTCTCCCACATCTTGTAATGTTTAGTTGAACACAATGCGCCACTGGTTGTTGGCAGTGGAGACAGTAAAATGACATCACATCACATTTTGTGTTCAGCTATACATTATAAGAAAGGATGGAGGTGGGGTATGGGTGTGGAACAGAAATGGAATGGTGGAAGCGTTGTTTCCCTCTTAACATCTATTTGGACTCTGAGATTCACAATGGATGAAGATGATACATTACAAGTCATAGCTTCCTATGGTGTATGTGTTCATTTCTGTTGTGTTACTCTGTGGTGGGGTCAAAGGTTTTTAAAGTACTACAGAAACTATAAATGGAGATGATAGCATGATGACACACTGCAACCATTGATGACTCACCCTTTCATACTTTTTTCAGAGAGTTGAAGGGTTATCATTCTGTTTCCAGCCTTAGAAACAAGAATGTAAGCTAAAAGGTGGGTGATGCACATTCACTACTGTGTGAGAACAGCAAGGGGCTGGGATCTGGAGAACCATTCAAGTGAAGGCTGCTACTTTCTCACACTGGCCTGGTTTGCACGTAACGCTAACACATGGTTTATTGCCCTACCCAGGGTTTGTCTGGCAGACGATTGAACAAGCCATGATTTGTTTACTCATTCCCTGAGTTGTTGTTTCCCTTCTCCTCCTTCGCCCGCTCCCTTCCTGTATCCCAACGGCTTTTGTGGCACTGTAGTACTGGCATGTAAAGAGGCTGGATTTTTTTTACTGCTCTTACCTGCTGACTCTGTAGCATGGCGAAACAACCCATGAACAACGCACAATTCTGGGTTCGCATGTAACGACAACCCATAGTTTAAACAACCCACAGTTTACAACCTAACAACAAACTGTGGGTTCTTTTCATGGCTTGTTCATGGTTAACAACCCATATCCACGGTTCCGGGTTAGCACGTAACGCCAACCCATGATTCAACAAACTATGGTTAATTAAAACATGGTTTGTCATTATGTGTGAAGCAGGACGCTCTGTCCATAGTTGCCTTCTCCTGTCCATGGAGCAGTTATCTTAAATAATCATGGGTGCTAGTTAGGGTGTGTCTTTAATATTTGTCTGAGTTTGGCAGGCCTGTAGAAACAGCTTCCTCCCCCACCCATCTCACAAGTCACCCACTCCCTTTTTTGGAAATGAAAGAAAGAAGTGTAGGCAAAGAAAACCAAAGCGTATTTATTCACAGTGAAAGGAGAAGAAAGGGCCATTGATTCGTTATGAAAATTTTAAAATGTTGGCGTTCCAAGTGAGGAAAACTCTGAAGTGCCTCATAAGAAATATTTACTGACTTGCTGAGTTTGGCTCGTGTCATGCAGAGTTTTAAAAATTGTGTTTGTTTATGAAACACTATTCTTTGACTAAAATTATTCTGCTTAACCAGCCTATTTATTAGATTAGTAGCGCAATAAACGTACTTAGAACACATACACACTTGGGATGAGGAGAACAGCTGTGTGACTAGATTATATAATAGTAAGGATGTCAACTGATTAAACAACATCTGCCTCTTAACTGATTGATTAAATGAATTTGCATATTACACAAACAATATAGATGGCCTCTGGAGATATTGAAAGAAGTGTAAGATAACTTAAAATGTAATAATCCAAAGCAATCAGATTGAAAGTAGGACTTTCATGTTCTGTTACAGCAACACAGCCTTTAAAAAAAGCGTGTCCTTATCTCTGAGCTCCACTGTTCAAAATTGACTCCCACGGACTGATCAACTAAAGCTTTAGGGCTCCATCCTGTCCAGATAGTTGGCAGCTTCTGAACTTGGAGGCTGCTGAGCATCCAATACATTTCTGCAAGATGGGCAATTTTGCCCGTCTGGCAGTGGCGCCTTAGTGGGGGAGGGAAGGATGCTGGGGTGGCCATAGCGAACAGCGTAATGCTGATGGCCCGGTCTCCTCCCCTCCCCTGAGAACTCTCACTTTTCCCCGACTCCATGCTCCACTTTCTGAGCGCAGAGAGGTAGCCAGCGTGGTTCTCTCTGCGCTAGCTTCAAGGGGGATGGGGATGGGGCAGGAAACATGGTTTCTTGGCTCCAAGCTTGGAGCTGGGAAACCAAACTATCCTATGCGCCCCCCCCCCCCGACGTTGTCTGGTGGGTGTAGGATTGTTTTCCCAGATGATTAATTGATTAACTGAACTGATTAATGCTTGTTGCCTAATGATTCCCCCTCTCCAATAATACCTTATCAACTTAATGGGGGAGGGAACCACATACCGAAACTATTATTTTGAATTCTAATTCTAAAAAATGGTAAACAATTTGGTATCTTTTAATCCCTTTTGTAAGAGGCTTTGAGTCTTTTTCTGAGAAACGTGTCTAATAAAATTAGAACTGAAGCAGATGTCTCTCCTATATTTTTTTGTATAAGGCCTGTATGTTAGAGGTCCTGTAGAGTCCCAAGGCCCAGAAACTTTGTTGTCAGTCTCCCTGATTTAATTTTGAGGTGGATTTTAATCTGCAATTAAAGCTTTAAGGTGATTAGTCACCCTGATTATTTTAAAGTTTGGAGTCCTGCTTATTAAGGTTTAACAGTCAAAATAATTACTCAGATACAGCCAAAGAAGTTAAGTGTGTTTAAGGGCATGGTGCCCTTAATAAATGCATGATTTTCTTTAGTCTTTAAAAAATTAAGGAGAATTCCACCTTCAGACATTTGAGTGACCAAAAGCTCTCTTATGGATAACCACAAAGGTTCATACATTGACTTGGCTTCGCAAAAAAGTTTACTGACATGTGAAAGCCCAAGAGTAAAGTAGATGTGTGCATGTGCTTAAATGGTTTGACTTGTACTCTAGCTTCTAAAAGTTCAAAGCCAGCTGTTTTCATGCAGATCTCCAGGCTAGGACTACAAGCATTCATCAGCAGATCAGTGCTTTAGGTGACTAATCAGCAAAGGTCAATTTTAATTGGTGTGGCTGTAGGTTGAAGGCACAATCCCATGTTGGGAAGGGCCATAGAACATATACACTGCATGCAGGAGGCCCCAGGCTCAATCCTTGGTATCTCCAGATAAAAATCATTTTAAGTAGAAGGTGCTGAGTGAGGCCATTATCTGATACCTTGGTGAGCCCCTGCCTGTCATAATACTCAGACCAATGGACTGAGGGAGTACAAGGCAGCTCCTGTGAGGCAACTTCAGTAGTTGCATGTGACTGCAGTAGGGAATGAGAAAGCAAAACATGGTCTAGGAGAGGGGTGGGGAACCTGGGGCCCTCCAGAATGTTGATGAACTACAGCTCCCATCATTCCTCACCATTGGCCAGGAAAGCCAGGGAATTGGAGTCAAACATCTGGAGGGCCCATGGGAGCTGGAGTCAAACATCTGGAGGGCCACAAGTTCCCCAGCCCAGATCTAGGAGTAATCACTTACAATATAACAAAGCTATCTCACACTTTTGTTAGTTTCTCCACAAGCATCTTGGTTGAGATTTTAGAACTATTTTAAAATTAATTGATTAATTAACTGATAAATAACATTCCGTAATAGGTTGGCAGTCCTACTCTAGACTCTTATGGCTAAGTGGGGGCTCTCCTGGGCTTCTTGCCAGCTGAACATTACTGACTCTATTCCTCCTCTTTCAACTGTTTCTAGCGCTTGCATGCCAGCCTCCTTATTCTGGGAGAGTGGTTGCAGCTAAGCAAAGTAGCTCTAGGTAGATTTGTTTTCAATAGGGTGGCTAATCCAAAAATTATTTCTCGCAACCCTAGGTGCCTCTACTGATGGTGGAGGCTATTCTTGATTCTGATTTTCAGCCAGTAGCCATCTTGGCTATCTGGGCATGGAGCTGAGCCTGAAATAGGTTTTAATATATAGATAAGTAGGATCTGCAGTAAAATGCTGAGCTGTGTGCCCCACAACCCCCATTTTTGTTTCTCAGTTCCATTCCCTATCCCCCCACTCAATCATTCTCTTTCAGGCTCCCTCTTCCTCATTCTCTGTCCTTTCCTTCCTGTTTCCTTCCCCTTTCTCTCTTGTTTGTACTCTGTTGCTCATCCTGGCATCTCCTGTTCCACTTCTGTTCTCCCCCACTTCTTATGTCCTTGTTTTCCCCCACCCTTGTCATTTGCTCTTCTTCTGACTTCTCTTCTGCCAGCCTCCTGCTTCTTTGTCCCTTGCACAACAGCTAGTGCTAGTGCAATGGCTTTTGAAAGCTTGTTGCACAATGCCTGCATGGAGCTGGGGATAATAGTAACCAAACCGGGCATTTAATGAATTAGTACAATGCATGTGCAGTAGTATTTTACGACTTTGCGGGTTGATGTGGGGAAAAGACGTGCCCTTCTGCGGGTCTGGGTTTAGTTTTTTTAACCCCTGCATACCATGGTGTTCCCCCAGGCATGCTGGTATGTCCATTTTAATTATGGGTGATCCCCGTTTTGGCACCAACCCTGTTGGCTTGGGCCACTCAAATTCAGCATTAGACAGAATGATATCTTCTCCTTTTCCTAGTAGTTCCCCTAATATTTTCCTCTTTTTATTTTGCTTATTAGACTGATTTTTAATTTTTTTTTTTTATGAATTGGTTTCCATTGTGGTGGTTGACATTTGAACCCTGAATTGTGTGTGTGTGTGTGTGTGTGTGTGTTTTAAGTGCAATTGAAATTGTTATTGCCTTGGTGGCCTAACAAGCAAACACTGGCATGCCCATACTGTCTTAGTGTTATATATAGGGACCATACCTTAGACTTTAAGCAGTCAATGCTCTGTCAGTGAAACTCCCATCAAAATAATTTTCAGCTCATAATAGAATTAAGCTGCAATCCTATACTGACTTATCAGGTAGTAAGCCCCACTGAACTTACTTCTTCAGTGAGACTTACTTCTGAATAGACATGTATAGGATTATGCTGTTAGTGTCCTAGCCTGTTTCTAGGGTAGTTGCTTCAGGGACTAAGTTACCTCCTTTACTAACATCACAATAATTGGGCAAAAGTAATCTTTTACATGTTGCGTTCTTCAGACACTATAATATTTATGATGGAACCCTATGCATGCATGTCTACTCAAAAGTTAGTCCCACTGAATTCCATGGGACTTGCTATCAGGAATGTGTGCATAGAATTTCAGTCTTAGTGCTGGATTTTCTCCTGTTAGAAGAGTAATTCCATAATTCCATCCATTAGGTTAGTGCTTCAAAGTGATATTTGTAAAGTGGCTAATGAAGCCCTCTCTCTCACTGCAATATATCTACCATCAGGGATTTTGTGACTTTATTTAATGTATATTTTAAAAAGTACTATAGGTTTCATAGCTTTGTTTATAATGCAGAATGATTCTGTCAGTGATTGCAAAAATGGAATTTACCTGTACCATCATTTTTTCTGGTTAGCCTTGTTATCTATGAAACTATCCTCCCTGCACTTCCTATAGCTAGGCTACTTTTCCCTCCTCTCCTATAAACTGTGGAACCTCTGGTTTTGTCTCAGTAGGCATCCACCAAAGCAGCACCCACACCCAATTCAGGAAGCTGATGACTTTGTTGTAACTTGCAAACGGCTTGGAACAAATCCTGAAAGGGTTTGACAGGAGTTGGGTTGGATTACTGTAGCCAATCAGTGTAGAGAAATTTGGTTATTTGCAGCATGGCTAATACATTGTGCACATCATGTATTTTGCATGCATGGCTTTTAATGCAAATCCTTCTATTTGGATTGGTTCTGGCTCATTGGGGAGCTTTAATTAGCCAACCAGAGCACAAGGGATTGCAGCAAAGGCTGTAGAATGATGGCCATCTACTCCATTGCAACACTCAGAACGGCACTGAGGGTTCAGTTTTAAGAGAGCCCAAGACACAGCAGTTGGGGAAATGGCATCAGGGAGCAGAGATATGTGTTGCCTGCTTCCTTTTCCAAAGCATGTTCTTGAATTGAGTGTAGCACCCACACCCGATTCAGCAAATAGTTGCAGAAAAGGTAGGGAAGGAGGCAGTTAATTGTGTCTCTTTCTCCACCCTGATTTAAGCAGCCAGTTGGCAGGTTGATATGGGAACTGTGACCCAACGGGTGTGCCAGGCCTAGCACAGTCAAAAACAGAGGGCCAAACCCCCATGGGCTGTCCAGGAACTCACTAGGCCTCATTCTTCCTCCCTAGCTGTGCCTTAGCAGTTTATTTTTTTATTTAGTTTCAGGCAGGGAGAAAGGAAATGGCAGCGGTGGCGATGACACAGTTTCTGGTGGGGAGTGGAAGGAGCTGGAACAGGCTGGGAGCGGGGGAACAGAGTGGAGGGTGGCATAGGCAAAGGCACAGAGAAATGGGAAGGAAGGTGGCAAGTCCCAGCTCTGTGGAGCTTGGGCCTCTGCCCTAGACCAGGGCACAGAACCCCAATCTGGCCCTCCTGGGGTCCCAATCTGGCCCTCCTGGGGTCCCAGTCCAGCCCTCCGGGTTTCCCCTGGTGGCCATGCCCCTTTCCCCAGCCCTACCTCTTTCCCCCCAACCACCGATCATTTGGTAGTTGCCCAGCTTTTGTGCAGTCTCCCTCTGCCCACTGTCCCCATTCTGAAAGGTTGAAATGCCTCTCCTAAGGCTTAGCTGCTGGCAGCAAGAGCTTCAAGCTAAAATATGCTGGCATTTTTGGCCCCACTCCCTTTTGCCTTCAGCCCCACCCACCACTGGAATGTGGCCCCCAAGAGCTGCTCTGAAATAGAATTTGGCCCTCAGGGTTCAAGAGGTTCAACATCCTTGCCCTAGACTCTCTTATGGAGCTAGGGCTGTCTCTGTGTTGCCTCCCAGCCCAAACTAGACGTACATGGGCCAACTAGACATGCTCATGTCGGTTTGGCTATAAAGTGGGGCTGGTTTCTGAGACGCTTCCTAGACTGAACAGAACATGGATCAGGGTGGGAGCAAAACCTGCCCCTCCCCTTGCCTTACCTCCTGCTGCTCCACTGTTCCGGAGCTGTTCCTCCAGCTTACCTCTGATACCAGAAGTGAGCTGGGCTGGGAGGAAACTGCTTCAAATAGCGGAGTGCAGGGAGCGGGGGGGGGGGGGAGAGCAGCCTTTGCTGCAGTCTCTTCCCTCCTCCTAAACTCCTTTTAGTCTAAGAAGTGTTTTAAAAGCCACCCCTGCTTTATAGCCAGACCAGCACACATACGACCAACACGTGCATGTCTAGTTTGGTCCATGGTTGTCTTCTCTTCCCCCTCGATGTTGTGGCTGACTCTGTCAATCTGTCATTTTGTCCACTTGCTTGATAAGAGGAACAGTTCCTCTTGGACCCTTCGCTCAAACTGTCTTGAATGAGGCATAAGTATGTGTAAGCAGACAAATTAGAAACATTTGTGGGCTGATGAATTGTTTAATTGCACAAGGCTGGTTCCATCTTGGGCTGCATTAACAGAAGCATAGTGTCCAGATCACAGGAAGTAATTGTTCCTCCCTATTCTGCACTAGTCAGGCTGCATTTGGAGTACTGTCTCCATTTCTGGGCACCCCATTTTAAGAAGGGCATTGACAAGTTGGAGCACATCCAGGGAAGAACAGCCAGGATGGTGTGGGGTCTGGAAACCAAGTCCTGTGAAGAACGGTTGAAACAGCTGGGTATGTTTAGCGTGGAGAAGAGAAGATTAAGGGGAGACATGATAGCGGTGTTCATTCAGCAGATGGAGCAGACTTGTTCTCTGTTGCTCCCGAGGGCAGGACTAGAACCAACGGGTAGAAATTACAGGGAAGCAGATTTCGGAGAAATTTTCTAACAGTAAGAGCTGTTCAGTAGCAGAACAGATTGCTTTGGGAGGTGATGGGTTCTCCTTCGCTAGAGGTATTTAAGCAGAGGCTGGATGGCCATCTGTCAGGGATGCTGTAGCTGCACCCTGTAGTGCAGAGCCTGCATTGATCAGGGGGTTGGACTAGATGATCTCTGGTGTACAACTCTGTGATTCTAGCTGGATTTGCATATTGTAGCTACCTGACTTTCTTGTAATTTCCCAAAATAATAGCAATATTAATAGTTTTATATTAGTACCAACTACTCCCCATTCAGCTGTGTTCCCCAATCAGGCTTCCTTTGCCCCACTAATAGAATCTATCATATACAATTAATAACATGCATTTTTTCCTGCTGCTTAACTGAGAAGTATTAGTGGCATTCTTTTTCCATATTTTTTTTTCTAATCACACTACTATTTACAAGGTTTTGTGTGCTTTGCACTGGCAAAATTAAATTATGTGCTAAGAATTCCGTCTTCTTAGCGCAGAACTTAATTTTGCCAGTCTCTTTGCAAAGAACACTGAATTCTATAACCTTTATAATTTGCAGATAACAACAATAATTTGCACTGGTTTGTCCTGCTCCTTTTACTACTTTGCTTGGTTACTCATGGGTAGGGCAGTGAGTGATGCACAGTGGCTGAAACCCCACCCCAAGCACTGGAGATCTTACTCAACTGACCCTTCAACTTCGAAGATTTTAGCAAGCATAGTCCATGTGCTTTCAGTCATATCTCTGAAGCCATAAGGACTGGAAACTTGCTTTTAAAAAAAAAGAAAAAGAAAGCTGATATTCTGTACCCAGTACTCTATTTTGCACTTTTTCTCTGCTCCCACAAAGTTGCAACATACATACAACTCAAGCTATTTATCTTTAATTCTGTGCACATATGTATGAACAAAATGCATAACTATTTGCTAAATTATTTAGAGTTCATTTTTAAAAAACGTAATTTAGGAACAGCACAGGGGTATGTGGTGACAAACTATAGAGAGCCTGCTTTCACGTGTAAGTTTATCAAAGAAAATGCTCTGTTATGCTAAAATGCCATAATTGTGCCTCTGTTGTTGTGTAGCTGGTATAAATTGCACATGGAACTGCCACTGTTTCCTTTTGTTTGGTTTCTGCTTATGATGGTGATGCTTACAAGGAGTAAAATTAACTGCCGTTAATCATTTAATGTCGCCTTAAAATCATATCCAGTAGATGTTGTATAAAAAGAGAGAGAGAAAAAGCTTAGTGTAGCTGTTCTGCTATGAGCTGCTGAGGTGGGCTCATCTTCAGCCATAGCCGGAATGAGACTGCAGTCCTCTCTCCAGTTTCATAATGCTGAGAATGCTTCCATTTACATCACCGTGTGCAATGCAGGGCAACTGGGCTGCTGCCGCCAGGAAATTTGAAACTATTCTGATTCCAGTTGACTTAGAACGGCAGCAATTGAATTAAGCCTGTATCCTTATTAGATAAACTGATGATCTGTGTGTTTTCCTTTACCAATGGGTAACTGCTGGAGCTACAGTAATCTCTGTGAGTAGTCAGCTTCTGTTCAACAAAATTATAATCTATGTGTTCAGTGAGATGATAGGGTATTATAGACACACGCTCGCACCCACAACATGTGTGTAAAATACTAGTCCTCTCATTTCCTAAGATTTGTGATGTGTTTTGCTTCCTAGGCTAGTGTTGATTATTCCACCGCTGGGCTGCCTGTGTTCGTTTTTTAATTTTTTTCACTGATTGGATCTTTACGTGTAAGATGGATCATGTATATCTCTATTCCAGTGCTCCATCAAGTTATAGATTCTTAAAAACACCAGTCATCAGGAAGACACCAGCTGCTTCCAGGCTATATTTGCTTCAGCAGTTCAGCTTTCTCATGCTGTTGTATACCTCCAGGCATTAAATGTGTTATCAAAAGAAACAAAACTTAAATGGGGGAAATACATAGCAAAATGGTTACCTGGAAGGGGTGGAGTGTATGTGGAGAGTTTACCCAGTTCCGTTTCAATGTGTATGATTTTCCTCCTTCTCTTCAATGGAGGAGGTCCTAAATTTTTCTGCACCTTTTCTAGTGTTGCTTGTGAGGCAGTTATATTGGTGTGTGTGTGTGTGATGGGGGGAGAACAGATTGATGCGATATGCCCGTTGCTTTAACAAGACATGATGCTGTGTGGCTTGATGGGAATGAGGGAGGAGTTTCCCTTAAAGGGCTTGAAGCTCTTTAAAGCTTTGCTACCTGAATGGGGTGATGCACAAGACTCTTTGGCAGTAGCAAGGGAATTTTAAAGAAGAGAATGGTTCTTATCAGTGGGTGGCTGGAATAATAACATTGCTGTGAGGCTGGCTGTACAAGAGCACAATGAAGCCAGATCACAGCACTGTAGCTTTTATTCTGTGCTAAGTGCAAATGAAATTGGACATTGATAGTGAGATTATGTTTGCTCTTTGTTTCTGCTTAACAAATAGTAAACTGTTGGAACCTTAATTTAAGATGAAGCCACACCATACTGCCTGGCATTAAATAATAATAGCCCTTAACATCTGCATTGGACTTTTGACTATTGTAAGTGCTTTGCACTGCCCTAGTTCATACATAATGGTGGCAAATTGTGGCTTAATTAACCCACGATTTGCTGCAGCATGTGTCCAGTGCATGCCGATTCTGCTTTGCATAATCAGCTTCAGATCGGCCTGATTGGAGGTTGATTCTTGACATGCACACCCGGATGCTATGGGTTAATTGTGGGTTAAACAACCCACAGTTAACGGAAGAACAAATTGATTATGCAGGATGGGAGTGGCATGTAACAGTCACACACTGTGGCAAATAATCAGGGGCTAATTAACCCATGATTTGCCAACGTTACGTGCAAATGAGGCCATTAGGTTGAAATTAGGGATGGGTGAACATGCAATATTTGAGCTCACTGAGGTTCTCCATATTCTTCTTCAAAGTTTATTTTGCCTTGTTTGCATTCCCAAGCAGAATTGTATTTTTTTCCTATTGGGGAAACCTACATTTTTAAAAGCGTGCATTTCTTTACAATTGAAAATGTGCATATTCCCAATGGGAAAAAGACACTGGTGTTTGGGAATGCAAATGAAGCACAACAAACTTTGGAGACCTTCAATGAGCTCAGACATTGCATGTTTGCCCATTCCTCATCCCAGCATTTGAAAACAGGTCTTATCCCTGGTAAATCTTGGCCTGCAGTAGGCCCTGTGTTTCCTTTCCTTCAAGGGATTCAGAGATCATAAACAGGGCTTACAGATAGGCTCCCATCCACATGCTGGATAGGCCAGGGTTAGGCAACTTCATGCTCTCCAGTAGGTTAGGACTACAACTCTCATAAGCCCCATCTAGCACAACCAGTGGTCAGGGATTATGGGAGTTGTAGTCAAAACCTCTGGAAGACACCAGGTTGCCTACCCCAGGCATAGGCCCAGACCTGTTTTAGCTTGGGAGATGAAACAGCAGCATTTTCCTTCAGGCCACTGGTTGTCTCAGCTGAACTAGAATTGGCAACGTTCCTTTTTCCCCTTTACTGGCCCTGATCTTTGTCCTAATAAACAACAGCATGACATGAGTTTTAGCTGGTGGGACTTTTCCTGAAATGGTGATAAAGTGATAGGAAAAGATTTGTAGGCCTAATTTTGGCTCAGGGTCAGGTAGGGATGCTCTAGGATTCTGCTTGGTCTGCATTTTGAAGTGAACTGACTTGACCTGCACCTTGGACAAATGTGCAGATCAGAATGCAGTTATCCTTCAGATTTCGCTTGTCTCTAAATTTTGTGAGACCGACTGGAAATCCATGGCCCACAGCGTGAGAAACACTGCCACAGGGGAATAACAGAGCCTTTCCTTCAGTGTGCATGTAGTCCATTATGGGGTACGGGAGACCTGTGTGTGCCTCTCATATCCCCATCCAGCCTTAATCCCCATCACTCTATGCAAATTCCTTGTGCTTCAGAGCACAAGGAGCATCTGTTGAGGCAAGAGGGAAGCCTAGATGAGAGGCGTGCACAGGCCTCTCAGTAGCGGCTGGGTATGCCAATGCACTGAGAGAGGAAAACAGGTCTTTGTTATATACCACTGGGACACCTCTGCATAGAGGAAAAGATTGAGCTCAATGCATCTTAAAGTAGTAACGTAAACTTAGGTTGGTCAAGGAAGCACACATTACATCAGATTCACATATAATTTCATCCCTGCCACCCCAATTGCAGTGTGTTTTTCTTCTCACCCCCCCTTCTGTCCCCTCCCCATTTCAAAACTTATACCCCTGGCTAATATTTATTTGAAGGTCTAGATATGTTTCAGACAGAAGGCTTTCTTGAGGGAATAAATATTGTCAAGAAACAAGCTCTGTCCTTTAAGCATCTGATCTGGAAAGAGCATTTTTATCAGAATCAGCGAATAACACTGTGAAATGTACCTTTCGCTGTGGTTACCCATTTATGGCTTTCCCCATTTCCTTGCAGTAGAAGGCCTACCTCGTGCGTTGCAGATACAATAGGACGTTTTTTTTAAAATTGACAATGAAAATTAACCACTGGTAGGATGCAAAATCGTATGAGCTCACAGGTGGCCATTGTTTCATCCTAGATGATTTTGTCAATATACGTTCAGGTCCACTTGAAGCATTCCCTAAGCAACAATTGTTTCGTTGTCCTGTAGCAGCTATTCAACACAGGACATTGTGATAAACTAAAGAAAGCTGCATATCAATAGGGTTCCAGTCAGCAAAGAGAGCTCAGTAAACAGTGGCTAGGCTAGTTAGCTAGGAACCAGGATGTCACTGCTTTAAAGCTCGCTTCTGCTATGATCTCACTAGGGTTCAACTTCAACTTCACTTGGGGATGTGCAGGGTCAGTGGTGAACAAAATTTTTGTCAGGCAATTCAGGCCAGTCAAAACATGTGGGCTGCCTCCTTAAAGGTTGTTCTATGGATTATTGAGATAATGAACACTCAAGAAGCATTAAGTTGCTGCTGCTGCTGCTGCAGCTGCTGTCATCGTCGTCACTGTTGTCAACCTAGTAACTAAACCGCTGTTTAATTGTCCTTTGCACAATTCTTGATACTTTGCCTATCAAAAAAGAATCCCTTAAACTTGGCCCTCAGATAAAGTGCTCTGTGGCTTCTATTTACATACAATTGAAACCAGTGTTGTATCGGAACAATGGGTGCTACTGGATGCTGATCTCCTTTTGGAAATCTAGCCTGTTGGTTTTCTAAATAGTTCAGTTTTCACCAATCTGAAAAGCAAAATAGTATAAAGCTATCATTCTAGGTAGCACCGGGGACAGTTTTGTCCTTTAACATTTACTATGTATAGTGCCCCAAAACAGCATCAACAAAAACAAATCATGTGCCACTAATACAGTATTTGCCTTTGGCTGCACTATCATTTTAAATAACATTAACAGTGTAGTGATGCAAGCTAATGGGGTAACTTAGTTTGGATCTAATAAGTTTATTTGTGTTTATACAAGGTGTGGATGTGAATGATAGCTCTCTGGCATTAGGACAGAGTCTTCAGTAGGACTCAGGACAGTCTTACCCAACCCGGTGCCATCCAGATTTTTTTTAGGTCAAAACATCTGGAGGGCACCAGGTTAGGGAAAGCTGCCTCAGGAGAACTCTGCAGATCACATTGGTCCTGTTTGCACATACATTTATCAGCTGCTTCACTATGATGAGTTTCCCGTGCTGTTGTGGTATCTGATTGGATGGCCAATTTCTACCTATTGTCTCCTGATTCCATGGGTTGACCCTGCTCACATGGTTCAATATTTACAAGTGTATCAAAGTGATGTGGGATCTCACCATAGAGAAGTTGCTTCCCGCAAATAATGGGGGCAACGTTGCAGGAACAACCTTAGTTTATTGTAACCTTTCCACACCAGTATGAGTTTTTGTGTGCCTTTTCTATGCTAATTTGCTGCTTGGGATTTGTGATAGACTGGCTTTCAAGAGCCTATTGATGCTACAAAGATATATTAGGTTTATAGAGAGTCCACAGAACTTGGCTTGGTGTAGTGGCCAGCCATTATTTGTGGCTGCTACTGACCCTGGGGTCTCTAATGGGGTAGACACCTCTCTTGGTACTGACCTGGTTCCTTGTCCCTCTTGATTTGATGTTATTTCTTAAGATTTTTTTTTTAAAAATAAAAACATTACTTGGGAAGCTGGCATGCTGTAAAATGAAGTGCTGCCCTCTGGCACCATCTTTATTTGCATTTAAGAGAGTAGTTTTGTGTTTTGGAGCTCTGCCTTGGACTTAGGTTCTTGAGCAAGTTACTTTTCTTTTAGTCTCACCAGTTTGCCTTCTAGGAAATCAGTGTTCTGTGACTGGCCATGCCCACCATGGCAGCCATTTTATGAATGGGTAAGCCCCTCCCGCCCCTGACACTCCCTCAAAATTCCAAATGTGCCCACTGGCCGAAAAACGGTGACTGACCTTTCCCAATTGCTTCAGTCCTATGGCATGTGAGAGAACTCTGAGGAAAGGAGGGATCCTTGCCTCACACTGAGCATTTCCAGAGGGTCATACAGTGCTTCTCCACTGCTGCCTTCGGTGAAAGCCCAGCAGGATAGGAAAGAAACTGCCTTTCCTTTCCTTTTCTCTGTGGAGGAAAGGAGGGGTGGTTTCAATCTCTTGTTGCCTGGTGTTTGCAGGAAACACCCATGACATAGAAGGGCATCTTTGTGTGGGATGAGGCAGAGGTGCTTGCTGCTGGCAAGCAGATGAGTGGATTTATGAAGCTGGTTTAAATGCCATAGCTTCCTTCAAAGTGTCTTGGGAATTTTAATTCAGAGAGCTCTGGTTCCAGAGCTCCTGGAGAGACGGAATGACTGTTAAATGAATTTAAGCCTTGTGTAAATCTGTCTGTAGGCTGCTTTGACTTTTCTAACTTGGACTTCCAAAATCCGTTGCTGTCCCAAACCTCAAAGCTGCGTTAAAAACAAGCCCGGTAATAAAGACTAAATAAGAAATGACATCATGCAAAAGGGACCAGAATGGAACGTTGTTTCTGTGTAACTGGAATGCAGGCAGAATATTAGTAATGGAATTAAGGACTTGCAATTTTTTTTGCAGGTGGCCATGGAGGTAGCACGGTCCTCCCACACAATGTCACCAACGAATTCCCGGAATATGGGACTGTGGAAGAAGAGGCCAAGACATTGGAAATGTTATCTGAGATTCATGGAGAGGCTATAACGTGTGCTTCAGATGTGCAGCTGAGTGATCCGCTGTTTTGTGAGCCTCATGAGAATGGCAGCCCTGGAGATGGAGTGAATTTGTTTTCTGAGGGGTTACAAGTACCCTCCAGAGAGGAAGAACTGTCCCAAACAATTGACAAACTGAGTGAGAGTGCAAAAATCCCTGAAGATTTAGAATCTGAAAAAGCACACGGTGGAGAGAAGAATGCTTTTGGTTCAGAGATGCAAATGGAAAAAGAGAGGAGGGCTGGCAGAGTGTTTGAAGAGGCAGCCAGAGAGAAAGTTCTTGCGGGCCAAGAAAAACTTACAGAAATGCCTTTTTCATCTGAAGTAACAGCAGAGAGAAAGTTGTACTGGATCACAGAAGAGGACTCTATGGTCTTAACTGTGGAATTACAACCCGAGACCTTGCAAGCTGCTGATGGTGGAATTGAGGAGGTCCACAAAATGTGTGAAACAAGTTGCCATATACCTTTGGCAGGGTCAGAGTGCAGAGATGAAGGTACTGCTGGTGTTTCTGGTGGTGCATGGGCAGACTTTGAGCGGGAGTTTTCTGGGTTTGATCCAGAAAAAGTAGAAAGAGCCTCCGAGAGGAGGATGTCAAAAGAGACAGCTGTGAGCAAACACGTTGAATTTCAAGGAGTGGAAATCCTTTGGATACAAAAAGCAGAGGAGCACAAGGGAATGGAGCACTCTGAGAATGATGGTGCAGAAAGGAGAACATTCTCTAGTATATCAAACCACCACACTCCATCCACAGCCTCACCTGAATTAGTTGAGCGCCCTTGGAATGTGTCCTGGGAGAACTTCAGGCCTTTAGCTTCGCTGGCCGAAGGTGGAGAGGATGAAGTCTTTGTAATAGAAAAAAAGAACTGGATTCAGGAGAGGAGGTCTGCACCAGACAACGAAAGGTAAAAAAAAAAAAGCCTCTCTCTTCAGCCGTGAGAGGTAATACAGCCTGACTCCAGACATCTGGGTGCCACTGGGCAACTTGTTGGAGTTTGGCCCTGTAACTGTCCTGGGGAAGGTAGAGGCATGCCTATTTTATTATTTACTGGTGAATGGACCTGGCTTTATGTGGTTTGGAACAGTGCTTTGTTAGATACAGTGAAGCCTTCAAACAAGATTACATACCTGTCAGAGCTGGACACATTGTGCCCGCCCTGTCTTAGTGAACTCACAGCCACAGACATCCCTAGGCCATGGTGCACCCCTGTAGCCCTCCGAGGGGGAGGGGTTTGTTCACTCTATCCCCCTGAGGGGGCTACCTTAGAGCAGGGGGCAGGTGTACAGCTTGGCCTACTAATCTCCCCTGGCTTCAAGCTATGTGCTGCTTAGGGAAGCCTGCCCCTATTTTCTGAAGAAGTTACTGCAGGTTTCAACTACATGGACACATTTAATTACTGCTTAAAAAAAATAAAATAACTCCAAATTTCACACCCCTAGGACCCCCTCAGTATGCATGCCAAGTTTCAGTTGTCTGGGTTTCATGGTTTTGGTGCTATGTTGCTGACAGATGGACAGACAGAAACATATATCTTTTATTATCATATATTATTTTTAGAATTCTTACAAAGCTGCTCAACATAGGGTGCACAAAGCAGGGCATAGGACAACTTCACACACACACACACACCCACACACACACACACACCCTAGAAAATCTCATCATAAACAAGCTTCTCATAATAATAGGACACAATAGTCACACATCTGTCATAAAGCATTCAGAAGACTAAGGGCCACAGATTTGGCAGAATTAGAATTGCTCATCAAGCTACCTGAAGAAGGGCAGTGGCATAGCCAGCTGAACCTCCAGAGAAGGGAGAGTTCCACAGTTTCTGTGCCACAACAAAGTCTCAGGTATTTGTCAAACGAATGGTCCAGTGGGCAAGGGATCCTCAACAAAGTCTCACTACATGGGGAGGCTTGCTTGGGGGAGGCCGTTTCCTCAGGTATGAAGGGGACACAGTGAGCACAGTTCGAAGGCCCTGCCTACACCGAGTGAGAACTAACTTGGTTGGGTGCTGGCTCTTGGCAGATGGGGCTGTTAATGGACCAGGGCCTTGGCAATTGTCCACCCTGCTCACCACTCATAACAGCTATGAGGGGACCAGTACTTGGGCACTATGGCCGTTAGTGTTGTACACATGAATATATTTGCCTCTCATCTGTTTCAGATATAACCACCCAGCTAATCCTCAAACTATGTCTTGAGCTGAGAACAGTGTGAAGATTCCTTTTCACATTCTGATACCTGCATGCTCAATATTTAGGTCAGCTTGTTGGTTGTTGTTTTTATTTAAAAACCCCCCCCCCACTACAACAGAAAATGTGTCTGCATCATGTACTGAATGTACTAGGATGGTTTGTGCATTAAAAAAAAGGAGTTGCCAGCTCTTACTGAGGTGTTTCTGAACGCTCTGGCTTTGAAGCTCTGGCTTATTTTTCATGCATTTCTTTGGATGCTTCTGTCATAGCAACGGTAAATCACCACCACCGAGCAACAAACAAATTCTGGTTCAAGGCCAGTTGCAGGCTGCTTTTTGAAATGCCAAGTGCATCCGGCGTTGCTCCTTTTGATTATTCAGGTTATTCTAAGACAGGTCAGAATGTTCAGCCTGGCTTCCTGGCTGCCGGCAAGCGATGCATGAGAATGACTGAGAGCTTTGAAAAAGCCACCCCCTTGGTTTTGCAGCCAGAAGGAAGGGAGTTGGGGTTTAAATGAAGACTGCGGAGTGAAGGAGCTGGTTTATGGGAAGATGGGAGGTGGTGGTGGGGCATTGGAATAACCAGCAGTGAATGTGTGGACAAGGTAAGAAGGTCACCTAGAGATGAAACTGGGACACCTCTCAGTGATATCTGTAGTTAGTGGAGACCATTTTTTCCAGCCACCCCTGACATGGCGCCCTACAGATGTGTTGGACTACCACTCCCACCATGATGATGGGAGTGGTAGTCAACACATCTGCAGGGCACCAGGTTGGAGGTGGCTGTTTTAGAACTGCATTCACCCATATCAGCCTGCCTGCACTTTAAGATCAGCGAGGAAGGCCCTTCTCATTTGCCTGCCTGTGAGAACAGTAATGTGGGTGACCACTGGAGAGAGGGCCTTTTCCGCAGTGGCTCCACACCTCTGGAATAAGTTGCCATTGTGGGTCCACAAGGCCTCATCATTGCGGGGCTTTAGGAAGGTGCTGAAAACATACTATTTTACTTTGGCCTTCCTCTAATATGTTCAATGTTTCTGCTGTTTTCATTGCTCTTTTTGGTATTTTTACTGTGTTGCTTTTTAAGACCGTATCGGTTTTTATTATGTGTTTTAATATTGTATGCTGCCTTGGGAGGACTCCTGCCCTGAAAGGCAGCCAAGTAATATTTTTGATGATGATAATGTAGTTGATAGTTTGACTTGCTAGCATCTTGTCTCTGTGAGGCAGGACTGACCAAAGTTTGAGAAACTGAACACCTAATGGGGGTTGGTTTGCACACCATCCCATGAACGGAGTCTGCTTTGGTAAGCATTTAAAGGCATAGAGTCCTAGTCTACATTCAGGGTTCTGGGTGTAGTGGAGGAATGTGCACATAGAGGATAGGGATGAACCAGGTCTAAGAATTGCAAGATACGCAGCCCCTTGTCTCCCATACTGATAAACCCAAGAACGTATGTTTATGGAACATATACTTATAAACATAAGAAGAGCTGTGTTGGATCAGGCTAAACGCCTCTGTAGTCCAGCATTCTGTTTCCACAGTGGTCAACCAAATGCCCACGGGAAGCCCACAAGCAGGACACAAGAGCAACGGCCCCCTCCTGCTTGTGTTCCCCAGCAAGTGGCATACAGAGGCATACCGCCTCTGGTACTGGAGGTAATATATACTTCTTCCGTAGTGACACCCCCCCCCCCTGGACCTGAACAGCATCTCCTTCCCTGTCACCCTTTCTACTATGCTGCACCCTCCCTTAAATTCTGCTGCCACAATCACAGTCCTGTACAACTTGCAACCCACCCAGCTGAGAACACAACCAGGCAGTCATTTATGGTGAACTACCTGAGTCTCTGCAATGAATATGAACTTGAGCACACTCCGGGAGAGAGCGCAGGACAGGAAGGCCTGGCGTGCTATGGTCCATGGGGTCACGAAGAGTCGGACACGACTGAACGACTGAACAACAACAACAACAACCTGAGTCTCAGTGGCTGGGTTTGCACGATCAGCGGGGGAAACTATGCAGTATTGGTTGTTTCCCCCGCCCTTGTGCGTGCCTGCCATTTGCTTAATTACCTGCTCTGTTGTGTTGTCCAAACCTGATATGGCGGATGGCTTCCAACCCGCCCCATAACCCATGGCTTGTAGTAGGGGTTGTTGGGTGTGTTAGAAGCCACTTCTGCCATGCCACATGCTGGATTTGGATGATATTGCAACTGCAACATGGCACAGGTAGTTAAGGAAATGCTGGCCATGCACGTGGTACCTGTGGGCCAGAGGAAACTACCCATACTGCATAGTTTCCCCTGCTGATTGTGAATAAGTATTCTACTTTTGCCCCTGAATGGGATTATATGAACTGCTGGGGGGTGGCCGGTTAAGCACCTAGCACTCTGTATTACATTTATATCGACATTTCTTCCAAGGAACTTAAGGCAGCTTGTGGTTCTCTTTCTTCCCCCCCCCCCCCACCCCAAGAGTTAGGCCAAGGCTAGGCCAAGAGAGTGTGACTGGCCCAAGGTAACCCAGTGAGAGCTTTATTGCCGAGTGGGGATTTGAATCTGGGCCTCTCCAGTCCTAGGGCAACACTTTAACCCAGCCTTGTGCCCTCTAGAGGTGTTGGACTACAACTCCCAGCATTCCCAGCCAGCATGTCTGGGAATGATGGGAGTTGCAGTCCAACACCTCTAGAGGGCACCAGGTTGGGGAAGGCAGCTCTAACCACTGCATCACACTGGCTGTACTACTCATTTTGCCTTAGTGGGTCACAAGTTGTGCAGGTATGCACTAGCTGCTAGACAGGCCCCTCCAACATTGGGGCCTCAAGATCACACTGCTATAGCTCCCACCACCAGTACATTCCTGGACTCCTCTGTCTCAGCGTGGCTAGGATCAAGCATGTGAATGGAGAAGGGCAAATCTCTATTGTACCCTTAATACATATGCACATTAAAGAGTTCCCCTTCTATGAGCTTTTCCCACTCTTTGAACATCTCAGTTTAGCCACTCCCATTTCAAACACAAAACTGGTTTGCTGCTCCAGCTGCCACACTAGTTTCTGTTTCCTCTTCCACTGTGAACTATATGGCAGTAGCAGGCATTTTCTTTAATCATAGTTTGCATTATTATGGCTTCATTTATATGGTAAGTAAGCAACTAATGGTATAAACATGATACAGAAATGGGTAATATGTGTTAAAAGCAATTATAAACACTACAGCAGGAGTCTTGACTATAATGAACTTTAGCTAAAATGCTTTCCTAACTAACCTTGTCAATTCCATAGCAACTATTTTATCATTTATTAGGTTGGTCCATGTCTTGCCAGTCCTTTCTCTGAAAAGGAAACGCCTTGGACCAAATTGCTCACCTAGATGCAATTACTCATAAGAGTAGTTTTTCTTTTTTCTTTTATTCCAGTAATCTTATTTATGGAAGGGCAGGATTTGTAGAGTCACTTGACCCAGTAACTCATTAGCGCTGGTGCATGTTTCATGTGACACTGTTTAGTTAATCAAAGGAGCCACTCCTAACTTGCTATAAACAGTGTGCTTTATTAAGATGGTGGTGTATTATTATTATTATTTTTACAATTACAGGGCCTTAAGTTATCTCCTTGCCTGTCTAATGCTCTACCTTTTTTTCTTCCTCCTCACTTCCTGTTCCTCCTTCAAACTCCACCTCCCTGCTACTGCTGGTTTTACTTCTAAACTCCATAAATATTTATACAGTTCAGACATAATGAATTTGTTCCAGTGAATAGACTGGGAGGAGAGAATGAATTCTCCCTGCTGTTCTCTCAGTGGCCTTAAGTATGGTGAAATGATACATGGGCACCTATGTTGGCCGTGGTTGAGACTTAGCAGGTTCCCTCTTATTCAGATTTTGTTAACCATTTTGAATCATGGTTAAGATGAAACCCTGGTTCACATTGACTGCTGATAACATCCTTAACCATGTAATCTGTAGCCATGGTTAAGGCCAGTGAAAGAAGAGTGGGGAATTGTGCATAGGAGAGGAGAGGGGAGAGTGCATATTAATGTGGCCTGCTTCTAATCTTTTATGCATGATTGGGAGTATTATGTCCCAGTGTTAGGTATGTTTTGAATCAGAGACATTAAGATTCTGTAAGGTTCTGCCAGTGGATTATGGCTTCTGTGTGCAGTGCGCATATGTCAGATTATCTAAAGATTTGTATTCTCTTTTTCTTTCTACACTCCACACCCCCTGCCCCCAGAGCAGAAGGAACCATCGTTGTTTGCCCAAAGTGCTTGGTTAACGAATCAGTCTCGATGGCTTTCATCAAGTAGGACAGGGTTTGTCTGTGCAGCAGATATTAGAGGAGCAGTGTGTGGACTGGACTAGAAGGAAGCTGCTTCTGTGTCACTTTGTTAATAGATCCAGTCCATCTATGCTCATTTCAGAGCAATTTTGAATGTGACAATGATGGATGGGGGAAAGGAGGAAGTATGTTGCTTTTGTTCATCTCATCGTAAACAGGACTCTTGCATGTGCTGATATGCACACAACCCCCTGTAGAAAATTGTGAAAGCTTCTCATGATAGAGGCATCATTGCCCATGGCACCCACATTTCCCCCATTCTCATCTCTGGCCTGGTTCATATGTAATGAGAAACCACTGTGGGTTAATTTTTCTGTTGGCCTTCTTGTGGTGGTGGTGACTAGCTTTTTGAATATTCGAGATGAAGTGGGAACATGCTGTAGCTTGTAGCTATGTGTGAAACTGGCAAAAGTGGGTTGCTGGGGTAGTTGACAAGCCACGGCAACCCTAAAACATTCCATGGGTTCTGGGTGGCTTGTCAGTCACCCCAACAACCCACCCTCACTGGGTTTGCACATAACAACAAGCCACCCCTGGCATGGTTTGAATATTCAAAATGGTGGCTGCTGCTGTGACAAAAAACAAACAAACAAACATAGGGAAATTCACCCATGGTGGCTTCTTGTTACGTGCAAACCAGCTCCCTCTCTTCAAAGGTTTTGCAGAGCTTAAGAAAAACCATGCAAAGTCTGTTGCCTGTGGGACAAAAGAAATGCCATGGGAAACAAAGCCTCTCTCATGCCACCTTTAAGTCTCTGAATAACCATTGTCTGTCTCTTCTAATCTATTCCTTTTGTTTTGTGAATTGGCTGAGATGTTGGGAGAAAGGATCCAGAAGCTTCAGAATCTCCAAAAGCTAATCTAGGGTAGAGGGACACAGTGTGCCTTTTTTTCTGAACACAATGAATTGATGTATCTCAGTATACATCATAACATCCCGGTCACTGTTGCCTTTACTCAGTGCTGGCGGGGTGGGGGTGGGGAATCACAAGGAAAGACAAGGGTGTCCGCTGTCCATCAACACAATTGCAACCAGACGTGTAAAATGCTGGTACTTGCTGATCAGAAGGAGAGGCTATTTGTTTTGTATGCATGAACCACCCGCAGAAGATCTGAGCATACCCACATGCAGGTCTTAAAACAGAGACTGAAGCGGCTTTTCTTTGTTTGGATTCCTAGGCTAATGGAGGAGGAAGAAACGGTCAGTGGGAGAATGGAAGATGTCCTTGGGCAACCACACTCCGAAGTCTCAACAGATGTGTACAGCTCCCAATTTGAAAGCATTCTAGACAATGCGTCTTTATATTATAGTGCCGAGTCGCTGGAAACGTTATATTCTGAGCCTGATAGCTACTTCAGCTTCGAAATGCCGCTTACTCCAATGATCCAGCAGCGCATCAAGGAAGATGCTCAGTTTTTAGAAAGGACTCCTGATGGGAAGATCAGGAAGAGCTCCTGTGATGGGGTCTCCAATGGCCTAGAAGATGTGAAGGAGTCAGACATCACAGACGCTGATAATTTAGAAAGGTAACTTTAGGTGACTGATATAATATTTGCTGCTGAGCTTTTTAATCCTAGTCTGTAATCACTCACAGAAAAGATGCTTGTATTAGAAATCTAGAGACTTTCCCCACATTGGCACAGTTTGCTAGCTTCTATAGTGCATGGACCTTTGAGGGGCTGTATGCAATGGTGTACTAAGGGCACAATCCCATGCAGATAGGCGGCTGCCTCCGAACTTGGAGGCGACCGCCTATCCAATGCAGGGCAGGAGAAGTACAGAGGGGATTATTCCCTCCATGCTTCTCCTGCCCTGCATTTTCGGCTAGGCAGCCGATTGCGGCTATCTAGCTGTGGGAGCGCAGAGCGGGGGAGGAGGCTGCTGTATGACACATTGGGTGTGTCGTACAAGCATTTCTGCCCTCCTCGCCCCAGAACGCCCTCCAGGAATGCCCCATTTCAGCCGCTCCATACTCCTCTTGCGAGCGCTGAGAATGGGGCTGTTCTGCGCTGTCTCCGAGGTCAGTTCTCGGAAAGCCAGATATCCTATGGCTGTCTAGCCGCTGTCTAGCGGCTATAGGATTGCTCCCTTAGGTAATTTGGGGACCTGGACTAAATGGCCTTAAAAGGGGGCCCTTTAGATAGTCATGTGTCTTACTTCAGTTGTGAAACATGCATTTACTTGGGAATAAGCACCATTTTATTGTAGGAAAGGTGAATATATTTTAAAAGTTAAAGTAATTAAATGAAAGTCAACAAACCCCTGACCATAAAATGTTTCTAAAAATAAGAACGGATGCTGCAGTGAGCTGGGTCAGCTCCAGCATGCCCAAGCCAGCACAGATGCTGGGCCTGTTTGCCACGGCCCCCTGTTAACTACCACTCTCTGGGTGCTCATTTACAGCCCTGGACTTCAGCCCTGAGATCCAGTCCTAGGGGCACCACTGGCTGTATGTGTGTATATGTTGTCTGTGCACATTTTTGGAGAACATATGCTCCCATTCACATTTGTGTTCAGTGTTGTGAACAGGGCATTTTCAAGTGATTTGCAAACTGAAACAAAATTCTCATGCATCCCTAGCTCACAGCCATCCCTTGTTACCCTTCCCTTCCTCTCTTTGTCTTACCTACTGTTAAATTTTAGATGGTGAGCTTCTCTAAGCAGAGACCTGTTTTTTTTTGTTGTGGTTGCTTAGGTTGCCTTGTAAAATTCCATGTACAGTCATGGTGTTTTATAAATAAACAATTTTGCAATACTGATGCCTTGACAGGCATCTATAGCTGTTGTGTCCATTCTGGGCATCTCCTAATGTATTATTGGTACAATTGATGAAGCGAGGCACACACTTAGGTTTTGCCATTTGCATCGGCTTTGACTTGGGTGTCTGGTGGCGAGAAGGTGTCACCACCATCATGGACTGGCTGTTACCTTATTCACTCTGTGGCCTGGTTTGCACAATCCCAGGGTAGTTAGCAAGTCATGGTGGCTTGTTAACCACCCTGCACATGCTGCTTGTGTGCTGGCTGATTTGGATAATTATCCTCACCGGGTGTGGCTTCTCATGTCATCCAAACCTGGTGAGGGTGGCTTGCTGGGGTGGTTAACAAACCACCCAGAACCCGTGGCGTATTGTCGGGTAGCAAGGTGATTTGTTTACCACCCCAACAAGACACCCTCACCAGGTTTGGACAACACGAGAAGCCATAGTGGTGGGGGCTTGAATTGGCAACCTGGTGCCTGTGGGCACTGCATTCTCACCGAGACTAATAAGCCACGGTGGGCTGCAGTGATCATGCGACCCAGGTCTATGAATAAGCCTTTGGCTTATTTAAAGAAATCCCAAGATTTGAACCACCAGGGCTAGAATTGTTAGTAAATGCTGCAAATGCTTTAATAAGACACTTAACTCTTCTATCTTTTATATTTGTTGTTAGTACGTCTTATCAAACACTTTTGAATTTCATTTCTCACGGCTCTTATTAAGCTGGTAGTGCAGGAAAATAGTTAACAATGGGCGTGGGCTGCCACTGCACTACGATGTACAGCTTCCAAGAAATGGGGCACTTGTAGGGTTGTCTCCTAAATCAGCCTTCCCCAACCCATCTGGAAGGCACCAGGCTGGGGAAAGCTGTTCTAAATAAAATATGCAGAAAAAGTAAAGCTTGTAGCTTATGCATGTTGAGTGCTGGCGATTTGGCTTCGCCGTACTGCATGTCATGACAGAATGAAAGCTAGGGCTGAACTAATCTTCCCTGGGGAAGTTGGCGAACCACATTTAGTTGGAAATTGGAACATAAGCTAAATATACCCCCCATTTCCCCACTTGAATGTGTTTTTAAGCTTGGCTGTGTTCTCAGCTGCTTATTTGGTCATTTGTTTGTATTCAGTTAAAAACAAACAAGCAGCCAATCCACTATTCAACCCTATTCCACACTGGAGGCCCTTGTGTTCCCTAGGTGTTTGTAATTTCTGGCACCTGTAATATGAATCTTTACTACATTGTGTGCATTGTAAATATATCCTAGCTAAAGGCATGCCATTACAACAGGCAGGGTCTGCATGGAAGTAGAGAATAAAAGACTCAGGAACATATTAATTCTTTGCTCAGCCTGTGGGATCTCTGTCAGTGGGAACTAAGCCACATAGTATCAGGGGCTTTGGGCACGCTTTACATTTTTTTCCCCACAGGAGTGAACGACAGCAACGTGGTTTATGTTAGGGGTATTGAACCTCATGACTGTGGGACAATTCTGGCTTGCCTGGATCCAAATCTAGGCCTCCCGGGTTCCCCACATGGCAACTCCCCCTTCCCTTGACCCCACTCCTTTCCCCCAACTGCTAGTCATTTGGTGATTTCCTGGCTTTCACGTGTTTTTTCCCCATGCCAAAAGGCTGAAATGCCTCCCCTAAGTCTTAGTTCCTGGCAGAAAGAGCTTTACCGTGGTATTGTGGGTATTTTTGCCCCCAGCCTATTTGGCTTTGGCCCTGCCCACCACTGGAATGTGGCACCCAAGAGCTTCTCTGAAATTGAGTTTGGACTGAAAGAGGTTCAACATCCCTGCTGTATGTGCTGCAATTGTTGTAGGTGAGCAATTCTTAAAACTTTGATGTGATCCTATGGATCTCCTGAAAATGCAACAGAAATCAAGGAAAGGGTAGAACACCTCTCCCTAAATCAAACAATAGAGACTGAATTAAAATTGGTCCTAAATAGCAGTGACTGACAGATGTCTTTGTAGCATGTGTACAAATATAGCAGCCACTGCCCTTTTCCTTCTCCATATTCATTCAGTACAGCTGCATTATCGTTCTAACTTCAGAAACTTTTCAAGTGACCTCCCATGTGGTAGCTGTCACGTTATAAACAACGACAACAGCCTACTATGTTGTAGTGCACAAAGAACAAGCAAAAAAGAATAGTGTGCTGCAATACAAGAAGTTTATCAATTGCTTGCTGTACCCTGCTCAGAGTCCTTTGCCGGGCTGGCCCTACCATTACACAGGCTCGTGCCACCACATTAGGCAACAGAGGCAGAGGAGCAGCAAACTGTTCTGCTCCCCACCCTCCCGGCCCCAGCCAGGAAGGCCCACTGCCACTGCCTCCAGCCAGTGCCCTAAAGAGCCCCACCAACTGCTCTCCCAACCCAGCATTTCCCTCAGTAAGAAAGCAGCTGGAGGCAGTGGCTGTGCGGCTCTTTCATGAGACCTGGGAGGCCGCTTCGTCCAGCTGCACTACGTGGCAGCCAAGGTAAGGGGGTGGAGATGTGTGGTGGCAAGAGGAAGAGCAGCGAGGTACGGTGGTGGTGGTGCAAGTTGTCTATTGTTTCAGGTGGCAAGAGAGCTTGTGCCGGCCCTGGTCCTCTGAATCGTTCACGTGATCAGTGAAAGTATAACCCGAACCTTAGCATTTACCCCAGGCAGTCAACCTCACTCACACACCCAGACCAGGGTAAATCAGTTAATAAAGGGATTTATTAATACATTCTAGACAAATACTGCATTCCCAACAGACATCAAAGTGCATTCCCATAAGCCCTTAACAGCAGAGCAAAATGTAACTGTGAGGCATAGCCCAGGTCCTCTTTTCTCTGTACGCAGATTAATCCCAAAGTTACAAACCCAGAGTCTTAAACCCAGAGTCTTGTAGCAACCCCACGGGGGGTGGGGGGAGAGAGAGAGAGACAGAGAGAGAGAGAATCACTCTCTGTCTTGGTTCTGGGAGAAAACAGGCAAGCCTCCAGGCGCCAACACTGTAGTAGCCACCAGGCCCCAGTTTGCAGCGATTGAGTCCTCACGCCTTCTCTCAACTTCCAGTGGTGCACAACTTCTCATCTCAGTAGAAAATGCCCCAGCAATCCTTCTTCTCCCGAGAACAGGCAAATTTACAATAGCAGTCTTAAACGCTTTATCAAAGCCTCCCCCGCTGTCCATGAATCTTCGTCTTTCAACAAACTCAAGAACAAACAAGAACTCACAACAGCCGGACTAATGCCGCCTCCTCCCAGCATTCCCTTCTACCTCTGGGCTTTCACTTAAATGCATACCTGCTCAGAATGAGCACACCCACACTAACTCACAATTAACTCCTGTTAACTCTTTCCAAACCTACAAACTCCATCTGTTACAAAAGAAAATGCAAAAACAACACAGAAACAAAAACCTGGAAGCACACTGAGCAGCCAATAGGTGTCCCCTGTGAACCGTGAGGAGTTCAATATGGTATTCAGAATAGTGTGCATTATGGCTTCTTGTGGGGGGGAAGGGATTCAGCGCAGGCTCCAAGTGACTTCTTATGAGACCCATTTATGTACTCTTAGTGCCAGGGGAGAGGGCTATAACATGTTGGGATCTATTGGCTTAAATGGGAGACAGAAAATAGGCTGCAACTGAGAGACGCAACTGAGAAGGTGCAGTTTTTTTCCTCCTCTGAATATATCGCAGATTGCAGTTCTCAGTGCTGGGTAGTACGCTTTGAGAACTGAGCCTTTTTGGTCTGCCCCACCCATAGTTCTGTTTTTGGTCACTCTAAAGTGTGACAGAGACAGAGCCTAGGAGCTCTGGCATTCCATATTTATTTTTTATCTTGTATTGTGCTTAACAATTTGTAGTCCAGTTTCTGTATTAGTATGTGAAAGTTGTTAGTCTGGCTCGGATGAAAACAGGATGGCTGAAGTCTGAGAAGACGTATTTAACATCATACAAAATTAAGAAGATTTATAATTTAGAACATGACAAATGTTGGAGATTTGGCTTCCACATCGCTGATTATATGTGTACATTTTGGCATTTTATAAAAAATTGACCTTACTGGAATTTGGTTTTATTTTATATTGAATAAATGACAGGGCTTAGGCTTCAGAATGACCTTCTTAGGAGTCTTCATAATTATTTAAAGGATTGTGCAGAAAAGGAGGATTTGGAGTTGGTTATTAATCTCTTAACAGCAGCAAAAATCTCAACCCCTTCATTTTGGAAAAAGGAAATTGTGTCCCCTTTGTCTTGATTGGTTTATCAGGGTCTGGGATGCTGAAATCATAATGAAATCAACGTATAATATTAAGGCAAGACAAGATCAAATGTTTGAAAATAGGTTTAGTGAGAGATGGAGAGTTGTTATTGCATTCTGGAATGATAACTTTGGGGGAAAATGTCCCTCTGTATTTTTGTCTCGCTAATTCAAATCATTGTTAAAAGAAAATATGTATTTGATATTTACGTAAATAAAAAAAGAAGACTCAGAAGAGGTCCAAGGAGAGAGGATAGTTTAAGAGATGGAGAGACCCAAGGCTAATGCAGAGCAGACAGTGGACTGAGAAAGAGGAACTTGAAGGGGAAGAAGGATCAGTAAAAAAAGAGGCTTGAGGGCAAGGAAGAGGAGGCAAGGAACTGTTGCAGTAGGTTAATCAAGGAGGAGGCTCTGAGGAAACTTAAGAGTGCTTTTTAAAAAAACTTTGAATGCCAGTATAGGCTCCTTCACACTGAGCTTTTATCCTGCAATTGAGATTGCTCCTTCATGGAAGTTTGTGTGCTGTTTACATGACGCCATGATCATTCAAGGCGTCTCCTGCACTAAATGCCCTTTGTTCCATTTTTAAATAGATCGCAGATAATGAGCTATCACATTACCCCGTTTGTGTTCTGTTTCAGTTTCCTCCTTGAAAAGAGTAAAAGCGGCAAGAAGAGGAGTGAGATCAATGAAAGAAAATGGAAGACCCAGATGCGGGGAGAAGGAGGGGGAAGGGGGTGGGGGAAAAGGAAGCATGTGAAAAAGGGAGTCGTGATCCTGCATTTAAAATGGAAGCAGAAAGCCCCGTTTTAAATGCAGGATTTTAGGCTGGTGTAGAGATGCCCATATCTAAAGATCATGTAAAGGAAAGGGAACAGGTGAATATGGGGCTGGGGTGGGGAGTGGGGGGAGAAAAACAACAACATTGCAGTACTTAAGATCAAGAGGGGCTATATTTTGTGGGGGGTGGGAATGAGAAGTGCTAGGGAGTCTGGTCAGGGGACAAAATGGTCAAGGGAAGTGGGGCAAGGTAAGCTGTGGTCTTAAAAGCAGAAACCTGAGGAAACGCTATTTGGTGGAAGCATGGAATTTAAAAGTGGCGGAAGGGCCAAGGAGGAAGTGGGGCTGGGGTGAAATTGCACACAGGCCCAGGAGCAGGAGGCGTTGTGCGTTATTGGGAAGAAGGAAGTGGGCAGGCAGGGGAAAAAGCCAGGGTGGAGTTCGATTTCCTCAGACTACTTGCCCTTGTGATTTCTAATACCTCTGAAGTGTTGTGACTGGGTGACCTTAAGAGAGCCATGGGGGCTGAGAAGCAGTGGGGGGTGGTGAGGGCTGAAAGTAACTGGTTTGAACTCACTAGTTTCTAGTTCTTTGTCTGTAGGCTTCTAATATTTGTATATGCTTGCATGCAAAATACCCAGCAGTATGATCAGGCAGGGTTGTGTGGAGGCCTGGAGGGAGGGCTTTTGACTGTAAGGATGGATGGATGGATGGATGGATGGATTCATACATACATACATACATACATACATACACACACACACAAAAGATAAAAGAGTAAGAGCATAAAAAGATTAAAACACCACATTAAAATTACACTTGTTTAAAAACACAATGCCAATAAAACCAGTAACTGGTCAATTAAGTAATGCCTCCTGGAAGAGTGCTGTTTTCGGGAGGTGCCAGAAACAGCGTAGTTTTGGTGCCTGCCTGACCTTCAGGGGCAGGGAATTCCAAAGAAAGGGGGCTGCCACACTGAACGCTCTTCTCCTCGTGGGCTCCAGTCGGGCCATAGGTCCATGTGGAATCATCAGGAGCAAGCCCTCCAATGACCTCAGTGACGGGCAGGCTGGTAAGGGATTTCTAAAGAATGGAAGCAGCATGGTCTCGTGTGCCCTGCACACGGATATATTAGAGATATATTATACTCCCCTGCAGGATCCTAGTCCGTGAGGTTTAGTCCATGCAGTGTCAGGGATGCAGGGCAATTTTTGCCCTCCTTGCAGTAGCATTTTACTTTTTTCCTTCATAGGACTGAATGGTTACCATTCTCTTCTGTGGCAGAAAGTAAAATTCACGTGGACAGTATGGGGTGAGAGGGCTGTACTTATTTCCTTACCCAGTGACCTGAGCTGTTGAGAATCAGAGTACCTCTATCTGCATAGCCCTAGACCTGGGTTCTCTTTCTTGGTCACCCCAATGCCCATCAGCCCCAGACAGCATGGCCGATTGTCAGGGATGATGGGAGCTGTAGTCCAACACTATCTAGGGGGTAATCCACCCTTGTGCTAGAGTGTGAGAGGGATGCCAGTTCCCTTTCCAGTGCCCCGCCACTCTTGACTGATCATAGTCTGTTCCTCACACACATGTCCTCAGTCTCTTCATGGAAGTAGGCAAATATGTGCTTATTAGAGGATTTCAGGAGGCCTTTAGCATGTGCAGTTGCCCCCAATAGTAAATGAAGAGAATGGCCTTAGTGGGAAGGAACAGTGGTCCACTCAGGTCATCCTGTCCACTCAGAATTTGCAGCCACAGCCTCCCAGATCTTTAGCTGAAGATTTCCCCATCGCCAGCCAGCTCCATAGCCTTTATAGGTAATTCAGAGGCCCTGCTCCACACGGTGAAGTCAGGAGATGACTCAGGCTCCCTTGGGCCCTAGCTTCTGCGTCTCCTGCAGGGTGGCCATAGGCTCCCAGCCTGAGAGCCAGTGACCTCTTGCCTCACAGGCCGCAGGAAATGCACATCCATATAAGCCACTTCCCAACATTCTCTGATAATTCTTAGGTCTTTCTCATCCTGGTGCTAATGTCTGACTCCCATTTCCCACGATATCCCAGGGCTTTCGCATCTGTATTCTGTTTCAAGTGATGTGAAGCAAAGCAACATTCTCATTCCCACTACACAGATAGGCAAAGTGGGGCAGAGGAGTGTCTCTCTGCTTTGCTGAGCACGTTCATTTCCTGCCCTTCCTCCAGGGATTTAGGGCAGCATACACCGGGCTATCCTGTTGTAGCCCTACAACAGTCCTATATGGTAAAATCGATTTGATAGAGAGTCTGATTTGCCCAAGGTCACCTAGTGAGCTTCATGCGGAAGCACAGACATCAGCCACTGAATTGGGAGTGCTGATGGGAGAAAAGACTTTGGCTGTCTGCTGTTGGTTGGACAGAGGTGGCCAACAGGTATCTGTCTTTTGGAGTCACTGCATCCTATCCAAATTCTCAGATAGAGTGTTCCTGCTATTATACAGTGAAACTACTCCTAGAAATCACATATGTTCGCCTTGATCACTTCTTTTTAAAATGGCTGAGTTGGCAGGTCCTGAGAGGGGCTAGACATAGAACGGGGAACCTGGCCCAGGCTAAGAAACTACTGTTTATATAATGCCCTAACCACTGGGCCATCTCTGCTATCTTTGAATGTCGTCCACATATTTAATTCACGTGGGGAACACTGGAAGCTGCCTTACAGCAACAGACCATCTAGCTCAGCATTGTCTTCACTCACTGGCAGCAGCTGTCCAGGGTTTCAGGCAGGGTTCTTTCCCAACCCTACCTGGAGATGCCAGGGCGTGTAAATTTTGGCATTAGAATCTAACCATTTGGAAATCATTCTTTACTGTAACCTGGCTTGTAAGTGTCAAAGAAATTACATCCCATTTGGAGTACTGTTACATGCTCTATATTTAATTGGGCTGCCTTTGAAAAGTGTTCAGAAACATCAGCTGGTCTAGAATGCTGCAGACAGACTTTTCCCCTGGGCTGGTTACAGGGAGCACATGACTCCCTTGCTACAACAGCTTCACTGGCTACCAGCCTGTTTCAAAGTGCTGGTTATGATCTATGAAGCTCTATATCAGGGGTCCCCAACCCCCAGTCTGTGGACCGGTACCCGTCCATGGCCTGTTAGGAACCGGGCCATGAAGGGGTGTGCGAAACCCCCTTACTTTGGGTCCATGGGGGTCCGCAGGGTGAGGGGAAGGCGATCCGTCCCTCCCCCCTGGAATCCTCGCTGGCCCTGGCCAGCTCCGCTCCGCGGTGAGTCCGCAGAGCTGCCAGCTGGCTCCAGCCGCTGGCGGACTTCTGGCTGCTGGGACGCAAATGGCGTCCCTGTAGTGGATGCCATTTGCATCCCTGTTCTTCAAGTAATAGGCTACGTAAATCTTTATGTAGCCTATTACTGCAAAGAACAGGGACGCAAATGGCGTCCGCTACATGGACGCCATTTGCATCCCAGCGGTTGGAAGTCCGCCTGCGAAAACCCCACTCCCCGGTCCGTGGAAAAATTGTCATCCACGAGACTGGTCCCTGGTGCAAAAAAGGTTGGGAACCACTGCTCTATATGGCTTGGGAGCAGGCTACCTGAAAGACTGCCTTCTCCCATATGAGCCCGCCTGGATTTTAAGATTTTCTACTGCCATTGGAAGTACGTTCAATGGTGACATGAGAGACGGCTTTCTCAGTGGCCGCTCCCAAGCTCTGGAACTCCTTGCCAAAGGAGACTAGGTTGGCCTCCTCTCCATTGCCTTTCTGTCAGTCTGCAGAGACGTTTTTATTCAGGTAGGTCTTTGGCATATCAGCTGGTCTGTTGCTCAAGGGGCTTTAATTGGTTGGGTGCTGTTTATTTCTTTTATTGTTGTGTTTTTAATTGTGTTTTTAATTTATTTAATTTATTTGTTTTTGCGTTACATTTTAATTAAGATTTTGTTTTTAATCTGTATTTTATTCTTATCTGCCTTCAGTGCCTGTTTTGGCAGAAAGGCAGGAAATTAATTAATTAATTAATTAAGTAAAATAAAATAAAATTGGGAAGCCTTTCTAGCAGCTAATGGTGGCATACGGAGGACCAGATTGGCAAACCCAGCTGGTCCTTTGAAATCCAATAAATGAGCAAGGGGACTAGAGCTTGACAGGAAAGAGTTAACTATTTCTCTGCCTCAAATACAGAAGAATCTGTCAGAAAGGAGAAGCAGTTCCTTTGCATCTTTTTTTTTTTTTTGCCACCAGATATAGCCACTGCTGATGATCCAAACAAGCCAGGTGGTTTTTAGGTCACAGGCCAAGTTCCAGCTTCCCACTTTTCACTGGGGGATCCTTTACCGAGCAGCTCCGGACTCCCGAAGCTTTGGTGCAAGTGAGAGCCAGGCTCTGAATGTTAATTAGAGATCAGCTGATCGACAAGAGAAGGATGCATGACAGTAATGTTATCCAATCCTTTTAATGAATGAGCAGAAGGGGACCAACCTTTCTCCATGCGGTACAGCTGTTAGGGGCCGAGTTTCAGGGAGAGGGCTTCAGAGAAGCTGGGAGTCACATGGCCTCGAAATTAAAAAGAGCGATTAGTAGCTGGTGGTCTAGGAGTCCCTATGGGCTCCTCTGTGTCTGGGTGTTTCTCTCCAGCCAGCCTATCAACTGCTGACCTTGGCTACATTCAGTAAGTCCGAACCCAAACTGTGCATGGCTTCAGTGTACTTGCTGTGACATTGGAGAGCAGTGTTCTCATGGTGGGGGTGCGGAGTGGGCAAGCAGGGAGAGGCCCAGCCTGTTCTGAAGTAAGTCACTGTCCAGGTTTTGTGTAGGATATTGGCTGATTTCCCCCTAAAAGGTGAGGTTGTTTCTGAAAAGGGGAACTTTCCTAAGCATAATTCAGTCGTTATGTGATCTCACTTCCAAATAAGGTGCAGCACCAGCATTCAGTGAAAGAGTTAGGACAGAGAGAGAGAGAGAGAGAGAATAAACTTGCTATTTTTGGCAAAAGATTTTCACTGTTATATTTTGCCGTGGAGTTTACTAGGTAGCACTTGAAGAGATAGGGCAGCGCATGCAGGAGGTTTAGCCATCACCAGCCATAGCTCAGGGTTACACAATTCTATTGGATATGAGCAAGCTGCTTATAGGAAGCATCTATATTACAGCTCGACCAAATCTGGCCCCACAATTGCCACCCCAGAGATGAAAAAAGAGGCAGGGAAGGAATGATGTTTGTGACATCAGGGCTTGCCAGGAGGCCACTTGCGGTGGGGGTACCCTTATAATTTTATATAAGGGTAAATCTGTTAGGAATTTCTTCTGTGCAAGCCTCACTGTGGCTAGTGCAACCAATTTAGATGCAGTTTGCTATCTTGTTCTTTGGTGAAGTCTTTACAGCTCTTAGAATCCTAGAGGTGGAAGGGACCTTACAGGTCAGCTAGTCCAAACCGCTGCTGACACAGGAAATCCACTTCTTCTGCATCCCTGTTAGGTGGCCATCCGGCTTCGGCTTACAAACCTCTACTGAAGGAAAGAGCAGCACCGTCTGAGGCAGTTTGGCCCAGAGCTGAACAGCTCGTACTGTTTAGTCTAAATAGTTTTTCTTGTAATTTGAACCCCTTGGTTGTTCCTTTGATCTGGACAGATATAGGTGACTACAGCCTGCCACACATCTGCTCCTGAGGTGAGGCAAACTTCTCTTTGCCACTTGGCAGATGACCAAGGCACTGGAGGCTGGTGGATCCATCCAGTCCGGTGTTCTCTGTCCAACAGCTGCCAGCCAGATGACTTTGGGAAGGTGACAAAGAGGGCATGGAAGTAACAGCCCTCCCTTGTTTTTTTGTCTCCAGCAACTGGTGCTTCGAGGTATCTGCACGCTGGGATTGTTTGTGGTGGATATAAGTGTTTTAGGAGGAGCAGCTAAGTAGGTGAGCTTGCGTGGGGTTTCAGCTGCCGATGAGCTGAGGATATGCATGTGTGTATGTAAAAGCAAGTGAATATGTCAGCCTTCCCCAGTCTGGTGTCCTGAAGATGTGCTGGACTCCAACTCCCAGCACTGTAGTTGAACACAACTGGAGGCCACTAGGGTGGTGAAGGCTGGTGTATGTGCGTGAACATGAGCAGGATGTGGAAGTGGTGCAGGAGGTTGAGAGTTTAGTGAATTTCTGGGCAATGAACCACAAACTGAGTGAATAAATAAGCAAGGGCTTCACAGAAGCAGTATGGTTTAAGATGAGCTTTGAAGGAGCAGAGCAATAAACACCATGTTTCTATTTCGGGAGGCAGTTTGGGGCACAAGAGGCAGCAAGGGGTGGAATTGTTTGGGAGCAGGTGAAAATAGAAAATAATTCAAATTGTTGCCAGACAATATTAGAAAACAAAGGAAAGACTAATTTCAAAGCAGTGAGATTGCTTGGTGGGAAAACGGCTACAGCTTTGTACAATCCAGTCAGTGCCTTTCAGTTTGTGCGGCATGGCTGTTTCCATCCGTTGTTCAGCAAGACTCTAGTCAGGCTGATGCACTGAGGCTGAGAATTTAACAGTGTGGCTTCTTTTATCCATTAGTCATGTCTGTCATAAAAAATAAAAATAAAAAGCCACAGCCCTGTTCGCGTTCTTGTCAGTTAACTCTGCTTTTCTCAACTGTCTGCCAGAAAAACAGGAGCACATAATTGCATTGAAATGCAGGGTTCTCCTTTCCCTTGGCACAAACTCCAGCAAGCAATAACGCAAGACTATTCAAGCTGTTTGGCAACAAGCTGATAAATAACGTGGAAATATTATTTTGCTGCTATTAGTGAAGTTTTTAAAAACCTACTTCAGAATCTGCAAAGTATATTCCAATTCCACATCCCTCCTCCCACAAGCAATTCAAAAAGGTATCATAAACACTGTGTTTGGGAGCAGTTGTTTCTCCCTTCTGGATGACAGAATTTAATCCAGAAGCAGATGTAGAAATCACTTGAGCTCTTCTTTGAGCCAGGCGCCAAATGGTTAAAGGGAATGTTAGTGGACGGAGGGGGAAGGTCAGGGGTGACTTCATTGTATACAGTGCTTGTTTGAAGCAGGTCTGTTGGAGGCATGTTTTGGTAGGGGACAGGGAAGAACGGGGAGGACGTCCTTAAATTTGTTTCCAGTTTTGATCCCCCCCCCTCCTTCCTTCAAGAGATGCATAAAAGCAGAGCCCCGTATATGGTGTTTGTGTGTCTTTCTGAAGCCATAAAGTGCCTGAGAAGCAGTCAATGGAGAGAAAAAAATTGCTGAACAGATAGAATGTGCTGATATCGCACTCATGCAGGGCATAGTTACGAGCTGACCATTTTCTAAGCCAGGTAATTTGATATTTAACTGTTACTCTTTTTTTATATATTATTGTGACTTAATAGAAGAATGGAATTTCACTCTTGGAATTAGCCAAAACAATTAAGTTGCTTTCTAAAATCAAGTTTGTGACTTTTAAAGTCAAGAACTGATTCTGTATGGGGACATAAATTAACAATGAATTGTGAGTTAAATAATCATATGTTGCTAAATCAAACCTGTGCCTGAAGATGGTGGGACTTAGTTCTGAGTAAACATGGGAATGTACTGTAGAGTCTCTGCCGTCATTCCTGTTCTCTCCTCCACCAGTTAATTAAGATTAATCATTTAGCTTTCAATGAAGGTGTCATGGCCCATAATTCTTTTGTTCTAGAAATTTTACCTGGGCTAAGATGCAATGAATTCTGGTTCAGTTTACTTGAACTCTTACAACCTGGTTATAGATCTCAGTAACCCCATCAATTGTAAATTAAATCAAATCGTAGGCTTTTCTTTTTACAATTACCTACTACTTATCATTGAGACAGATACATAATTTGTATGCCTGCTGAAGTTCTTGTGTTTACATGCACAACTCTGCTTTGGAAACAGTGATGTAAATTGTGTAGAGGCCATCCATGAAAATAAAACTTAGGTTTGCATATGTTTCTGTCAAGATTTTCACCCCTTTAAATAGATTTTAGGTTGCAATTAATTGCACCTCTCAGTATAATATCAGGCAAATTGCCCACCCTAGGGACAGTTGTTCGTTTTGGTTTAATCCTGCTTTAATGCAGGAAGTTGCTTTGATATTCTATTTAATAGAATAGGGTTGCTGGATCTCTTTAAGCCTGAGGGCTGAATTCCACTTCAGAAGGCAAAATAGGTGGGGTCAAAATACCTCAAACACCAGCATATGTTAGTTTAAAGCACCTACTGCCAGTAACTAAGGAGGAGGATTTCAACTTTTTAGATTGGGGGAAAACTGCACAAAAGCTGGGGAACCATTGATGGTTGGAGGAAGGAGGGAGTGGCTGGGGGAGGGGGTGTGGCCAGTTGGGGAACCCCAGAGACCTAGGTTTGGTCCCCAGGCCTGAGGTTTTGCACCTCTCTTCTGTTCAGTCATCCTGTAAAGTTAGACTTTGCACCCACTCTAATCTGCACATTCATTTGGAATTCTATTCTGTTTCAGGTGCTTGGTGTTAATTAGAACAAGTGATTTTTTTAAAAAAAATCTTAAACTTTTAAGTGTGTGTGTGGGAGGGAAGGTGGATGTGGGTGGTTCAATGATTTTATAGTTTTGTTGGGTTACAGCACAGCAGAGTTTGCAAACTCTGCCAGGGCACAGTAGTGTACAGTGAAAAATAAATACATTAAGGGCACAATCCTGTGCATGTTTAGCCAGAAAAAAGTCCTACAACTCCAAGCATTCCCCAGCCAGCCACTCTGGCTGGGGAATAGTGGGAGTTGGAGGACGTTTTTCTGTCTAAACATGCACAGGATTGCGCCCTAAATAATGTTGGATTCCTGTGAGGCTCTGGGTGCCCCCTGTTCCAATCTGCCTCCTCTGAGTACAGAGAAGTCTGCTGTGCCTTTGATCAGGAGGAACGCAAAGATCCATTCCCACCCGATGGAGAGACAGCCCGAAATTATTTCCATTTTATCATTTTAAATATTGCTGTATTAATTAGTATTAGCAGATTAGGGTGCACCCTTAAAGCAAACCCTTTCAGGTATAAGAGTGCAGCATGTCAACAACTTTAAATCCCTCAGTCATCAGAATGATAGAAACGCTGCAGTAAGGAGAAAAGTGTCCACCTGTTTACTTCATTTTTAGATTGTTTTTCATCCAGGATCACATAGAAGGTACATTTAATCCATACAAAACAATCTTGTAAGGTAGGTTGGGACCATAGCCACTCAGTTTGGTTCCTAGTGAGAGTGAGGATTTGAACCAGGATTTCCCTTGTCCAAACCCAATACTAGTCTAGTCAGTACACCATACACCTGTTTTAGTTTCAGCTGAGAATGTTCCGTAAGTTGGGACTGTGTAAGATCTTTTAAATGTAACCCACAATTTAGTTCCTCTGTAGTGTGATGAGGCTAACAGGTTGGTGCTATCACCCCCCCCCCCCCGGCCTCCTTTTCCCCATGACTTCTGGGCAGGTTTCCATTGAGTGAGTTAGTGGATGGCAGAGAAGCTCCATTTATACACACAGAGACATGGAATGACTTTGCAGCCTTAGTTTGGAATTGTGTGTGGGACCAGCTGGGGCACTCATATCACAGGAGAGTGAGCGTCTTCAAAGCATGCCTTTTGAAGGCCTTTCTTGTGTAGGACTTCAAAGTGTGACAGTACGTGATTTAAGCTGTGGTAATGCGGTCAATCAAAACCTGAGAGAAGATTGTTCGCCTGTCTTTTTCTTTTTTTTTTGAAAGAGGAGAAAGGGAGAGGTGAGATATTATTAAAAGTGAATTAACAAGGTAAATCGTTGCTTGACATCTGGTGAATTTCCTTCCTATTCAGAAATCTCTTCAGTGCAGAAATTCACATGAATCTTTTGTGTTGATCGTTACTTGTGACATTCTTACACACGTTATTCTCCATCATTACATGTTGCGACGGTGTAAAAAGTGTTTATAGGATATGTGCAACTAAGGATGAGTTGTGAATCTTTTGTTTATCTTTGAATCTTTCTCAATATGCAAAATGTAAGCCATTTTACAGCTCATCATTTTGAAAAGAGATCTTTTATCTTTACTGTGACAGAGCCGCTCTGAGAATATTTATAATGAAAGGAGACATATGAATTGATCAAGTACAATAAAATGAAATAATAAAAATACATTGAAAGGGAGAAAATTGTCCTTCATAATAAGGATTACACCACGCCTCTTCTCACTCTGTGGGACAATATTGCCCTTGTGTTGGAAGTCAAAGTTGCAGTGCTAACCAAGGGATTGCATGCTTTGCCCTGGCTGCGAATCATAATCTCATTAAGGACCTCTAGAATCTTTGAGGGTATCAGCAGGGCTTTTCCTTTTCTTTTTTAGTTCATATGCTTTTCTTAAGTTTTTTTTTTTTTTACTCATATCACTTTTAAAAATTCTAATTAATATTTTTTAATTAAACTTTCCCCCCAGGTTGTATAAGATTCTATTACAAAGGATGGTGTACCTGCAGGGGAGGGAAAGGGGAGGGAGAAAGTTCTTCAGGTTGTGTATGGGAATAAAGGATAGGCATGCATGTACGCATCTGTGGTAGAAGCTAAATACACACATGGAGTATTTGGTGTGCCAGCATCCATGATTATTGGGCTAAGAGTTCTATATAAGCCAACCAGATTTTTGAGTATGTATATGATGTTGTCTGAGACAAGCCGTATATTCAAAGACAGATATTGCTATCATTACTTAACTTAAACAGTACGAGTACTACCCTTCTCCATGTGTCAGTGCCTACATGTGGAGGGATCTCCACAAGACTCAACAGAACTCTGTTTTTCCATCCCCACTACTACCCTTTGGTTAACTCATGAGTGTTTGTGCAGGCAGCACAATGGGAGGTCTTTTTGTGCCTCCTGTATTTCCATCCAGGCTTCCTCTGTTTTTGTTCAGTTACACAACGGCTCTTGTGAATTGACAGAGTGGAGGGTGAATGCTGGATGCTAGGGATAAGGGAGGTATGCACAGACAACTTATTCTCTGGACTGCTCTGGTGTGCTGCCTGCATGTGCGCTCATCCATGTATAACACCAAGGCAAGGAGCAGAGGAAATAGGGCCCTGTTGAACCTTATGGGTATCCCTGTGGATGTAGGTAGTGTGCCCCATGGGGGAGGATCACACCCTGTATTTATACATCTAGTTTTGTAATGATTTTGCTGTGAAAAAAGGTTCCCTTTTATGTTAAGGCCAATAGGTAAATGTACTTACTCTATCCAGTTAACGCTTTCATCAAGTATCCCAAAGAGCTGTGTCTGTGAACTCTGTCTTGAAGCAGTTTCACTACATCTTGCTGTTGATCCTTTGCAAGCCAGAATCATTTTGCAGTATATACCTGCAAGTTTCTAGATTTATCTCTAAATTACATTATTAAAAGGTAAAGGTAAAGGTGTCCCCAACCAGTCGTGTCCGACTCTAGGGTGTGGTGCTCATCCCTGTTTCTAAGCCAAAGAGCCATCGCTGTCCGAAGACGCTTCCGTGGTCATGTGGCCGGCATGACTGAACACCAAGGTGCACGGAACGCTGTTACCTTTCCCGCCGAGGCGGTACCTATTTATCTACTTGCAATTTCTTGCTTTCGAACTGCTAGGTTGGCAGAAGCTGGGACTGAAGACGGGAGCTCACTCCGTCACGCAGCACTCGGGTCTCGAACTGCTGACCTGCCGACCTTCCGGTCTGCAGTTCAGCGTCTTAACCACTAAGCCACCGCGGCCCCAAAAATTACGTTATTACCTGGAAAGAAATCAAGCAAGTAAATGCATCAATCCAGGGATGCAATACTGACTCTCTAGCTTGTAGGCATGCTGCATTTGTTATACAATTTTGGAATCTTCAGATGTTTAAAACCTAGGGCAATTTTAGACGGAAGCTGGGTGTATAGTCTTAAAAATCATGAAAAACATGATGAGCTTAGAGTGCTGTTCACATGTCTAGTTTTTTCTCATCTGTAGCAGGATATTACAGAGGTGTGTGTAGAAAACAATTGACCAAATGCTGAGTTGTGTGGGTATGCAGACAAAGACTTGGGAAGCCGGCGGTCTTGCCAAGTGGCAAGGTGAATCTCACTATGTTTCTACATCTGACTGCTAAAATGAGAGAGAAGCAGGAAAATGGTAAATTCTTCTCACGATTCAGTGGGAAAGTAGAGACGACCAGCTTGTGCACACAATGATAAAATTACGACTTCTTAAATAATTGACCTGTATTCAGCCTGTCACTCCGTTGCTTCCGTGTATTTCTGATCAAGCACAGAGGTATGATAAAATTCTACTCACCACTGAGAAGGCTAATGACAGGTGTCCACGTAAGTTGTTACATGCACACCATGGTAAGTAAGCACTTGGTAAATGGTAACCTGCAAACGTACAGACTGTATAAGACAGGGGTTCAGAACCTCAGGCCTGAGGGCCAAATCTGGTCTGCTTGGGGTACTGATCTGGCCCACTGGGGCTCCCCAGAGGGCCATGCCCCCCTTCTCCTGACCACTGATCATTTGGTAGTTTCCTGGCTTTTGTGTGTTTTTTCCCCATTCTGAAAGGTCAAAGTGCCTCTCCTAAGGCTTAGATACTGGCAGGAAGAGCTTAAACTACAATATGCTAGCATTTTTGGCTCCATCCCTTCTGTCTTCAGCCCTGCCCTCCACTGTGATGTGGCCCCCAAGAACTTCTCAGAAATTCAATTTCAGGGCATCTGTTACAGTCCAGTAGTTCTTCATGTGATCCTGGCATAGGTTCTGCCATCAGGCTGAAAAGCAAAATAAGTTAGCTTCTCTATGTCCACTTGATTCTCAGGTACTCCAGACATTGAAAAGTCGGTCTGAAGTAGTTGTTGTATCGTTGTGGCCATTTGCATCATTGCTTCAGATGACTTGTCAGTTGCATCAAAGACAAATTCATTTGCTCATTCATTCGTTCGTTCGTTCCACGAACTGATTCTTAGACAGTACAAATGTGTATTCTGTCAGTGCTGGCTGTAATCCAAAGGCCAGGCTCCTGATAGCAACACTTGAATGGTGGTAAAGCAGTGCTGTGGCAGCCGAGCATGGCTTTTTTTTCTGTGCAGCTTTGCAAGCATTGCTTAGATCTGGCAGGTGCTATAAGCCTGTCGTCCCATCCAGCTAATATATATATTGTTTATTCTTTGGCAGTTGGTGCTACAAGGCGCCTAGAGGTTTGATGCTAGCTCCTAGGAATGTTTTGAGGGTCCCCCCCTTCCATTTCTGTGCATGACTGGCTCCGAGGAATGTGAAATATTTTTCCAGCTCTGGATTACAGATAGAAACACAAAGGTAACCAGATTCTCCAGCACTCATGTTGCCCCATGTTCACGTCCTGCTTATGAGCTTCCCAGAGGTAGCCGATGTGCTGCTCTTGGGAAATGGAACGCTCAGCTAGAAGGCCCTTGGAAATTCTCATATTCAGAAATGCAAATGAATGCTAGCCACCGGGGTATCCTTATTGTGGGATCCCTCCCTTACTTTATCATATTTGTGTTCTGCACTTTCCCATAGAAGCTCAGGACAGCATCCCATGTTTATGCTTTCATCCTGTTCCATTGGACTGCAGCAGGGGGCAGAGGAGGAAAGCAGGGCCACTCTCCATCTGCTGAGAAGCTAGCTTCATCTGAGTTTGCTTCTCCCGCCAAGTGTCTTCCAGCAGCCATTCCATAAGGCTGCAGCGGGGGAAGAATAAGAGAGCAGGGCCACTCCCATCAGCTCAGCCAAGAAACCAGCAGTGTTTGGGTCCTCTATTTGAGGAGGAGCCTCAAAGAGTTGTTATAAGAACTCTGTAACTAAGAACTAGTGCCCAAGTTGTGTTTTTCCTCCTTCCCCCCAATCCCTTTTCCTTTTGTATCATGTCCTTTAGATTGTACATTTGAGGGCAGGGACTGTCTTATCATTGATAAGGTGTTCTGGAAGCCTTTCTTGGCTGAGAGCAGGGTAAAAAATGCTTAAAGTAAATACAAATGAATAAATTGCAACAACCTTACAAGGTAGGGCTATGTGTAAAGAGTTGTGTGTGCCTGGCCCAAAGTCACCCAATCAGTTTTGTGCCTGAGCAGAGACTTGAATGCGGATCTCTCTTGTCCAAATCCATTACACCACACTGCATTTCTGAGAGTATTACTTCTCAAAAGAATGAGCACTTTTGTTATTAGCAAAACAAAAATTAATGGCCATATTGTTTCCATAATGTTTATTTATTTGTACTTGTTCCACAGTTTATATCCTACCCTTCTCATGCATGTGCATTACTCAGGGCAGCTTACAGCAATAAAAATAACACAATTGCATGATAAAACAGCAATAAAAAAATATATAAAATACATTATTTTAATGGAGGCAGGCTCAGCAGATAACACCAAAGTTAACCACATTAAACATTACTGCCCAGCAAGACACAGCTTGCTGGAACAAGGAAATCTTCACCAGGTGGTGGGCAAGGGAAAGGGAAGGGGCTAGTGGAATCTCATGGGGCAAGGTATACCACAGTTTGGGTGCAGCCACTGAGAAGCCCTACTGGTCGTGTGTCCACCATCGCCAGGACACAGAGAAGGGCCTGTCCACCAGAGCTTAGGCAATCGGCAGGCTGGTGTGGGAGGAAGCAGTCCCTAAGGTATCCTGGACACAAGACATCTAGATTAGCCTTCTTTGACCTGGTGCCCTCCGTATCTGTTGGCTTACAACTCCTACCATCCTGGCTGGAGATGTTGTAGGCCAACACATATGGAAGCCACCCAGTTGAGGAAGGTTGATCTAGGGCTTTAGAAGTAATCACCAACCCTTTTAATCCCCCTTGAGACTTGTGTAGTTTCAGTTTATGGTGATTATGGCACACTTGATGTTGGGTCATGATCTCCCATTTACTTGATTCTGAGCTACACTTGGACCACTTCACGCATCACATTTTTCCTACACAGAGATAATCTCCATGTTGTTTGCTACTATGCAGCAGCTGCTGTTTTTAAGCATATTTTAATTGCAGAAAAGAGACATTTTATTTATTTATTTATTTATTTATTTCATTTCTATACCGCCCAATAGCCGAAGCTCTCTGGGCGGTTCACAAAAACTAAAACCAAACAACACACAATAAAACAATTTAAAATGTATAGAACATTAAAACCAAAATATAACAATACAACCACAATAAAACCTAGCAGCAGTACAGGAGTTTAAAATACAGATTTAAAACAGCAAAGATAAAAATTTAGAAAGCTAAAATGCCTGGGAAAATAAAAAGGTCTTCACCTGGCGCCGAAAGGAGTACAATGTAGGCGCCAGGCGAACCTCACTAGGGAGCTCATTCCAGAGCCGGGGTGCCACAACAGAAAAAGCCCTCCTCCTAGTAGCCACCCGCCTCACTTCCTTTGGCAGGGGCTCACGGAGAAGGGCTGCTGCTGATGATCTTAAGGTCCGGGCTGGCACATATGGGAGGAGGTGATCCTTCAGGTAACCTGGCCCCAAGCCGTTAAGGGCTTTGAATGTTAACACCAGCACTTTGAATCGGGCCCGGAAATGGACCGGCAGCCAGTGCAGCTGGAAAAGTACTGGCGTAATATCAGCTCGCAGGCCAGTCCCTGTTAACAATCTTGCTGCCCTATTTTGGACCAGCTGAAGTTTCCGGACCGTTTTCAAAGGCAGCCCCACGTATAATGCATTGCAGTAATCCAGACGAGAAGTTATCAGAGCATGGATAACTGTAGCTAGGCTATCTCTGTCCAGATAAGGGCGTAGTTGGTATACCAGCCTAAGCTGATAAAAAGTGCTCCGTGCCACTGAGTTCACCTGTGCCTCAAGTGACAGTTCTGGATCCAAGAGCACCCCCAAACTACGAACGTGATCCTTTAGGGGCAGTGCAACTCCCTCCAGAACAGGTTGAATATCACCTAGCCGGGCAGACGAACCACCCACTAACAGTACCTCCGTCTTGTCTGGATTGAGTTTCAGTTTATTAGCCCTCATCCAGTCCATTACCGTGCCCAGGCACTGATTCAGAACAGTCACTGCCTCACCTGGTTTTGATGAGAAAGAGAGGTAGAGCTGGGTGTCATCCGCATATTGATGGCACCTCAGCCCACACCTCCGGATAACCTCCCCCAGCGGTTTCATGTAGATGTTAAACAGCATGGGGGATAAAATAGAGCCCTGTGGAACCCCATGCCACAATTGCCATGGCACAGAGCAATAATCCCCCAGCACCACCTTCTGGAATCGGCCATCCAAGTAGGAGCGGAACCACTGTAGTGCAGTGCCTCCAACTCCCAACCCAGACAACCTATCCAGAAGGATACCATGGTCGATGGTATTGAAAGCCGCTGAGAGGTCCAGGAGAATCAACAGGGTCGCACTCCCCCTGTCCCTCTCCCGGCAGAGGTCATCCCACAGGGCGACCAAGGCAGTTTCCGTTCCAAAACCAGGCCTGAAGCCCGATTGAAATGGATCTAGATAATCCGTTTCATTCAAGAGTGCCTGGAGCTGTCCTACAACATACATCTCTTTATGACACATGATGACCTGAATGCAGAGATTTATTTGTGGCCAGTATCCAAAGAACAGTGCAACTACCTCCATGTGCCCAAACAAACTTTGAGGTTATGTTTTTCAAACAATGCTCCTTTCTCACCTCTACTTCATGGCAAAGAGCTTCTTCTTTTTACAGGAGAGTTTCGGAAGCATTTTGTGATATGGCATGGAGGTTGGTTGTTTGGAGGGAAGAAAAAAAAACCCAGCGGGCAAGTTGCAGGCTGGTAATGAATTGGCTGATTCGTAACAGTAGTTATATCCTGCCATTCAGCTGTCAAGGTGGCCCTCAAAATCGTAAACGAAGTCACAAGTAAAAACATACATCCCAGGTCATCAAAAGAGATCAACCCACAGAAGCATTTTTACATATGTGCAGTGGTAGCAAATGCAAAGGAGCATCAGGATGTGCATCTGAGCCTCCCTGTGTGCCTGAGCATGCGCATCCCCATATGGAGCCTCTGGTTAAGTTTTGTGCAACTGGTACTGGATGGGGGGCTGCAATCATGAAACCATAGCCAAATTGTGAAATGGGCAGCAGAAACGTGTCAAAGTTGTAAGAGGCAGCACCACATTTCTAGAACACACACACACTATGAAAAGAAAAGCTCTCTAAGGTTCCTAGCCACCCGCATCAAATAGTTTGGCTATCAGTCGATTGGGTGTTGGATTTTTCTATCGTTATTGTTTGTATGAAGGGATCCAGTAATGTCTCTTGTAGCATCAGAGCCCAAGCTACAGGTCTCTTCAACGTTGGTCTTGTTTCACCGTGCTGCTGCTTTCTCTTGTGCATTTGTAATCTCTTTTCCTTGTACACACAGGTGTAATTTCAGTGGTGCAGAAAAGCTGCTCTGATAAAGAGATGTACGCTGGTGACCGCAATGGAAAGACTCATGAGAAATTGATTCTCAAAGAGTTGCTGTTACCAGTTAATTTCCAGGCCCAATTCTGTGTGCTGATTTTTAATGGTATGGATCTTAGACAGTAGCGTAGTGATAAATTTTGAAGTGCAGGCACTCATCGTGGCAATTCCCATAGTCACCGCCCCAAGGAGAATCCAAAAATTCAAGGAGCTGTGTTGATCCTTATTAAAAACAAACAGTTCTAGTAGTTTTATCTCAACCAGGAACAGGTCTTTTGTAAAGCTAATGGGTCTTAATTGCCCATTCAAGACCAAGTCACCCGGAAATCCTATTCATTACTCCAGGGAACAATATATTGTTGCTGGGGAAATTCATTGCCCTCCCAGGTATTATGAGCATTGCAGTTAAGCTCAAAGGAAACAGGGAATTCTGGATGGGGGGTACATAGCAGATGATGTCAGTGTCCCTGCTTATAAAAAAGTTCTAGCACTGCATCCCTGCAAGCCCTGGCTCCAGTACATCACTGAGTCTGGATATCTGAAGAAGCATCTACTCCTTTATGTGGTCTCTGCCTTTCCCCTAGACATCCTCAAAAGATGTCTTGTTGCATGTGAGCCAAACATCTGAAGTTCAGTGAGTGGCAACCTGATCTAAGAGCTTCTCCCTAGTGGTGCCCCTTCCAAGTGGCTCAGTCCAGATAGTTAGGAGATATGCCAAAACCTCACTGTCTTTTTTTTAAAAAAGGCTTTTGCTAATTAGCTTTATATTGACTGCAGCAGCATCATTTGAAATGCTTTGTGCTTGAGCCATTGGTGTTGCTTTTGCCTCTGCTTGTTTTTTTGTTTACTTTTTTTACTTGTGACACTGGCTGCAGTCCAACACATCTGGAGGGTACCAGGTTGGGGAAAGCTGGTTTTAGGATATTGTTTTAATTATGCATCTTAATCTTTTGTAAAAAAAAAAAAAAAATTGTTGGTAGATGATTGTTGCCACTTCGGGAAGCTTTTGGTTAAGAAAGTGGGATAGAAATCTAAGATTAGATAATGTAATAATAAATAAGGGTTCTCTGGCCACTTCAGCCTGCCTTTTCCTAATACCTACTTTCAGATTTACATTCCTTCTCTTACATGCCTGTTTCTCTTCTCCATTAACCTGCTTGTTAAATATGCCTGGGACAAATAATTCTTCTTAAAGAAATTTGGGACAGATAGCCTCTGTTGTCACTATCACTCCTATCCCATTGTCAAGTAGAGGGCAGTTTTGATAGGATGCTTCATCTTTCCCTGTTGGTAGGCCAAATCCAGAACACAACACAATGAATAGGTATTGGGCTGGGCTTTAGGCCGCATTTACACAGGTGGGACCAAAGATGCTATTCTCTCTATGGAACTTAATTCCCTTGTGATGTAACTTCTGCATCATGCCAAGGATCTGGAATGTCCAGCAGAATTTCCTCAGATCATATGGATGTGTGAATGGCAGGCATAGATTCTAGCTGCCTTGTGGTGGCAATGACGGAGGAGGCCATTCCCCCCTTCTTTGAACCCTCTGGCTTACACAAAGACAGGAAGCACCAGTTTGGGTTTCCTATAAACTTAAACCTAGGGAATTTTGCCAGCTAGCCACCCTGCAAGAACCATCTGAAGAGAGAGGGCAACCTACTGCCTGCAGTTCCTGTTGCCCCATGTACCCAACAGTTAGCCTTTGTTTTAGGGGAATGAGAAAACATGGAAAAGTTGGTGATGTGGATGGCTACAGTGTGGGATTCAACAGGTATGGTAAGATCAGTGCTTATGTTGAACAAGGGCTGCTGTTGATGTCTCTTGGCCACCGATACCAGATGCTATAAAATGGCCTTTTGGAGCTTTCTCACTTACATGAATAGCAATTGTACTGGAGCTTGGGGTGAGGCCAGAGGAAACTGAAGCATAGAAATGGCAACCTCTGTTGTAGAGTGGATTGTCTTTGACAGCCTTCCTCAGTTTGGTGCTCTCCAGATGTTTTGGATTACAACTCCGAGCATTGCTGACTGTTGGCCATGTTGGCTGGGGCTGGTGGGAGTTGAAGTCCCAAACATCTGGAGGACATGAGGTTGAGGAAGGCTGATCTAGGACTATACTGACTGCTGACATATGATCCTGTGAACACGCTTTTTATGGAGCTTGGTTCATCTTGTCCAGCCCTGTGACTGGCAGTGGCTCTCTCCAGGCTCTCAGGCAGAAGTTATTCCTAGTCTTGCTGCTTCGGAGCCTTTTTAATTGGAGGTATCAGGGACTGAACTTGGAACCCTCTGCATGCAAAGCATGTGCTGTGCAACTGCTTTATGGCCCCTTCCCTGAAGTTGATCTTTGGGTTTCTGCCTGTGTAAATTTATATCTCGTTATTCCATTAGAAAGCTCAGTGCCACTTATCTGGGTTGTCTTGGTGGTTTCCCTACACAGGCACTGGTCAGGTCAACACCCATTTAGCTTTAACGATGCCATAGCGTCGGTTGCTTTCAGCCTCTGTTGCTTTCTCAGTCTGAAGGCATAGCTGGTAGAAGCAGGAATAATTCCAGAAGGATTATGTATTGAAGTGGGATTTAAGGAGATTTTTGCAGCCAGGAGAGGACCAAGAATGTGCCTGTGAAATGTGCACTGGCTTGGTTAGAGTGTTTCAGGATAGAAGGGAGGGGCAGGAACAATCAAGATTAAATTTCAAGGATTTTAAAAAACAATTTTATAAAACTATCAACTATGCTATATGCATGAACTTTTAGAATGGACTAATAATAATAATACCTGTATTGTTGCCCAACCGAATTAACAATTCTAAACCCTAGATTAGATTTTACTTTAAAAATCCAATCTTTTCCAGGCCTCCCCCTTCCCCATGGATTCTTTAGTACTATAGCCAGGGTGATGAAGCACACCACTCTTGAGTCCTAATACTCCAGACTGAAGCCAGCACGGTTTACATTCACTGAGTTTTACTGCTATTGTCCTAACCCCAGGCTAATGGTAGCAGCCATGCTCTTTCAGGCTGAATTTGCTGCTGCTTCTCTGTCATAAACCTGTTCACTGTCTTTCTTTTAGTTTTCTTGGCTCTTTCTCTCTTTGGGGTCTTCCTTCTGCAGCAATCTCTCAGCTACCTTTCTCTTTAAAATTTCCTAACAGTTCCTCCTCTGCTCACTGCCTTCCTCCTTCTGTTGGTCAGGGTGAAGCTTTTATAATGTCATCATCTTAACCCAGGGCATTACATCCTTATTCTCCCAGAGCTAAAACTGGTCTGCCAATGCAGCAGAATGAGGCATCTTTCTGGGGGTAGAATGGGAAATAGAATGGATTATTACCACAGCTGTCTGCAAATAGGGGCGGGGAGAATATAGTTGTATTTATTTAGTTCCCCCCTCAAATAAAAAGCAGAGCAACTGGCATGATAAAATTATGTCCATAACAAAATGATAATATCAAAAACAGAAACAGGTGCATAAAACAGCAAATTAACAGTCCTATAAGCCATCAAAACAACAGCAGGTCAAAAAAGAGAAAGTTCTAACACAAACATTTTATTTTTTTAAAGCACTTGGCCCATGCCAAAGTCCTCTCTTAAAAAATCACACGTTTTACTTGGCATCTAAAGCTGTTCGTTGTTGAGGCCAAATGGACCCCCCTAGGAAGGGCTTTTCACAAAGCTGGTTCCATAACCAAAAAGGCCCTGCTCCCCATGAAGGTCTGCCATAGCCTGGGGATTTTGGAGCAAGCCTCAGGAGCAAAGCACACATTCTTTTTCTCCAAGAATAAGTGCATGGGCCCTGATCTGGATAGGGACCCTAGTGTGTGTGTGTGTGTGTGTGTGTGTGTGTTTGGGGGGGCTTTAATCTTTTCCACTGCTGCAGTCCCAGTCTGGATCCCCCACCCCACCCACTGGGCATGCCTGAAATATATATTGCCAAACAGTGATCCATTTGCAATAATGAGACTTTGTTGTAGAGATACCCAGGTGTCTGTCACGTACCCAGCCCCTGACTTCTTTTGTAGTCAAGCTGTAACACCGTGTTTCCAGTCAATTACTTTTATTATGCAAATTACAAACAAACAGGCCTTGCTTCATGCTACAGGCAGTATCCTTATGCAGCAATTGACAACAAGCTTTCCGAGCAGGCTTTGCATAACACAGAAGGCTTCAGATAGCTATCTGGGTTAAAGCACTATGAATGAGAGTTGCTACTAAACTTCCTCTGGCTACCATGGACCCCCCTTCTCAGACTGAGTGGCCTGCCAAGTCCTACCTTCAAGGTGTGTCTTTCCATGGGGTCGCCTCCCATGCCGCAAGTCTGTTGGAGCAGCTCATGACCCTGTGTTGCTTCTCCCTTTTTGTCTGACTTTGGGGTCTCATATTCCCACCCCCTCCTCCTCTTTGCTAGGAGCCTGCATTCCCACAGGTTCAGGGGAGGGCCCGGCTGGGCTGTCATTGAACTGATTAGACTGCAGCTGGGCTTCACCCTTTCTGGCACTGCTATTCTCACCAGGCCCCCTGCCTCCTGCAACCTTGAAGCCTCGACAACTCCTTCCACTTCCCCCTCCTTTTCTGACTCAGAATCGGTTCCCATGTTTTCTTGGGGCACATCTGAGAGGTGCTGGGCCCAATCCCTACTGTGTCCGTTGCTGGATCTAGCAAGTGTCAGGTTTTATTATAGTTGAGGAAATGGTGTCCTTCAACTGATGACATTTGGCTTAGAGAAAGTTAGAGATAGTGACCCCATCACAATCAGTAACCTAAACTTGCATGTTTTAGTATTCTGTTTGCCTCAACAATTTCCTCTGAAGAGCCATCATCTCAGTTCAAAAACCTGTCTGGATTCAGCTTGGTTGCTGCTTATTTTAAAGGAAAAAGCAGCTTTTGTGCCTACTGCTTTTACCTCTTGCATTTTAACATTGGTTTTTAGGGAATATTAATCTACAATGGAATTTTGTCATGGGGGTGGTGGTGAAACCTCTGAAAGCTATCAGCAGAGCTTCTCTAACATCCCACTGGGTTGGGCCAGGCAGTTTGTCTGTGGCTGCCATTGGCTGAGCTGCTGTGATATAAAGGGTCTCTGATGCCATTGGCTGAGCTCTATGAACCCTAGCGAGGAGCATGGATGGCAGAACAGCATGGAGAAGGGAGAGAGAAAAGGAGCAGAAAGGAAAGGAAGTTCCCAATTCAAGGTGTTGGCATTGACCTTTAAAACCCTATATGGTTCCAGCCCAGTCTGTCGTAAGGAGTGCCTCCAGCCACAGAAGGGATGCTGCTGAACGAGATCGGCCTCGGAAGGCCTTCTATCTGTCCCATCAGCCAGGACAGCTAGGTTGGTGAGGACTAGAGAGAGGGCCTTTTCTTTGGTGGCCACCACTTTGTGGAATTCCCTCCCTAGTGACCTCCGCTATGCCCCTTCTTTGATGGATGATCTTTCACTGGGCTTTGAAAACTTGGTTGTTCAGGCGGGCATTTGGGGTGGGTTAGGGTATTTTAGAGCAATGTTGTTTTGTTTAGTTGATTATGTTGTATTTTGTGTTGTCATTTGTATTGTACGCCGGGTAGCTGGCCAGGCGGGCAGCTAATAAATCTAAATAAATAAATAAGTTATGGGTTAGACTAGCCACTGCTAAATCTACAATTCATGAAGGAGTTTGTTTCAAACAATGTATACATTTATTTCCTTTGATGTTCAATAAGGATATGCTTGTGTACTTCTCAAAATGGGATTGCTTTCCTGAGTTCTGTTAAATTTGGGGGCCTATAGATGTAGGTCTATAGGCCCCCAAAGGACGCTTTCTTTCTCCTTCTTCCCCCTCCCCCCCGCCCCCTGCCTGGCACCATCTCCCATATGTGTTTTCCAGCACTCGAGACAGCAGAGAATTGCTTTGGTGGTTCAGCAACTTTGAAAATATGTCATGTCGATTTAGAACTGATTGCAATCCTATAAGCACTCAAGTGACATTTTGTTGGACTCTGTGAGATGGACTTCTTGGTAAGCTTGTGTGGTATTGAGGCTCCTGAACTCAAAAAATAATTGTAAATGAAAGAGGAGAGTATAGATATAATTCACCAGGAAGCTCTCCTAAGGAAGCCCACTGAAATGATAGGGTTTGTGTAAGTTCACTTCAGTTGAACTTCTGGATAGACTTCTGATGGATTTCTTGATTTTGTTTGTTGTATGATACAAGCTTTGTAATCGTAATTTCTTTCCTTTGATGTTAAAAAGCAATTGTCCTTGAAAAACATTAATCTTTTATTTTCTCTCTCTCTCCCTGCCCGCCCACCTCCCATAATATTCTGTTTTGTTTCATAGCAATGCAAGACTGGAATGTACAGCACCACTAGATGCCACAGGGGACATGGGAACCAGTGATTTTTTGGAAAAAGAGGGGCACGAAAACTTGAGCCATGACTTCATCAACGGTGCCACCAGTGGCAACGTGGAAGCAGCCTGCAGGCTGGCAAAGCGCCTCTATCATCTGGACAGATTCAAGCGGTCTGATGTAGCAAAGCACTTAGGGAAAAAGTACGTTCTGGCTTTCTACCTAAAAGGATGTTCATACTGCATCTGCAGAATCATAAGCACATATAAAAGCTCACTTTCTGATATGACCTGTTGCTTTTTTTTTCTTTCTCTGTTTTAAGCAACGAGTTCAGCAAACTTGTAGCTGAGGAATACCTCAAGTTCTTTGACTTCACAGGCATGTCTTTGGATCACTCCCTCAGGTATGAAGTCATCTCCTAAACGTCTTGTCTTCTGGGCTTGTGTCTTATCCAGTGAGAATCCTATACACGCCTATCTTAAAGTGCATCTAATGGCTATATAGTGGGGCGGTAAGACTGCCCTTTCCCTCCCAGCGCTAAGCCTGGCTTGCCTCTTCCCATTCTGTCCTGGGGCCTGACTCAGCTACTTGCATGGAAGATAGGGACGTGTGACATTGGGAATTCCATTCCGTTTAAGCACAGCAGGATTCTGCAGTGTTTCTGTTCCAGCAAGTGGCGGCGAACTTTAGCAGATTTTTCTTTGATTCTGTACATTTTTTGTCCCTTTTTTTCCAGCTCTCCCTCCATTTGCACAAATGGTAATTTGTGAAAATTGGATTTTTTTTGCGGGGGATCTTTAAATTTGTGCAAATGGGTTTGTAATTTTAAAAAATATTTTTAAATTGGTGATATTATACAAATGTGCATGTCCATTACGTAGCACAGAGGCATATTCCCCTCTTGTAAATATTCTTGTCAGTTTCATCCTCTCCACACAGGACTTCATTTAGCCCAGCAGAGCCATATTCCCTATGTGTCAAAATACTTGCCAATTTCATCCTCAATGTAGGTGGTTCCCCCAGGGGTGGGGTGGGGAAATTGATAAGTTCTTTGACAAGTATGGAACATGGCTAAAGGAAGTAGTGTGTGGAGAGGATGAAACTGATAGGGATATTTACAAGAGGAGAATATGCCTCTACGGGGCTACTTAGTGGACAGGTGGACATGGGATCATGCGCAAGATTGCCAATAAAAAATATTTTGATGATTATGCCCTCATTTGCACAAATTTCAAGATCCCACCCCCCAAAAAAACAGTTTCCGCAAATTGCTGCCATTTAAAACACACACCATGGAATCCGCATATTGGCTTGATTCACTGATGCCATCGGGGGGGAAATGGAAAGAAATCTGCCAGGGGGAACCCGGAAAAATCTGTCAGGTTTTCACCCCCCCCCCAAACAGATTTCTCGTACAAGCCTAATGGAATATAAAGCATAATCCAGGACATGTAGCCCTAATAGCCTGCTGTCCTAACTCAGGGAGGGTTGAGCAAAGATTTCATGGTATTGGGTCAATGTGTAGTGAGCTCTGGACCACAGGAAACTGCCTTATTCAAGGTCAAGCATGATTTTTCCATCTAGCCCAATTTTGTCTACTCTGGCAGTGGCTCTCCAAGGTATGAGTCAAAGGTCCTTCCCATCCCCTTCTACTAGATCCTGCTGGCTGGAGGTGCCAGGATTCAACTTAGGGCCTTCTGTATGCAGTGCATGTACTTTACCACTAAGCTACAGTTCTTCCCTGCCTATGTACCACTTAAATGAGCTGGGTCTTGGGGCAAAATGATCAGATGTGAGCTAGGGTTGGGATGGGCAGATAGGGTCCTGCTGTCCCACTTTGTTTTGAACGTATTTGCTTCAAAATGAAAAGGGCTGTTTTTCTTGTAAGGACTGGAAACCCATGAAACACCTTCATCAGCCCCACAAGAGGCTGTGTCGTTGTTGTTGTTGTTGGGTTTTTTTTTTAATGCATTTGTCAAATGTTGGTTGTGCAGTTGTCTGATCTAGAGACTGAGGGGGAGAAGAAATAACAGCACCATGAAAGATATATAGGGACGGTTAGAAGGGAGGGCTGAAAGACTGAGAGAACTTGACAGCTGCGTCATTTAAAAAAGCTACACAGCTGTTTTTATTAGCTGGATTTAGAAATGTGTATTTTCGGGATGTGTCCTCCCTGCTGGAAGACAGATTTAAAGCAAGCTCAACATCTAGCCGGTCATGTATGAGTGCAGGACGTGACCACATTTAGAAAAGCAGCAATTACACCAAGTCCCATCCCTCTTTCCCCAGGTTTCTTCTCTCCAGGAATTGTAGCAGAAGTTTATTTTCTGTCACATTTCTGAATGTTTATACTCTCTAAATGTCTCTAAAATTTTGGGGTTTGTCCTGGATTTTTTTCCATCAAGAATTGAAACTTAATTATAGACTAGCAACACAATCTGAGGCTGGAGGTGGACAACAGATTTTTAAGAAAGTCGAAAGTGGCTTGAGAGACACCACACTTCTTGTACACACATTACTTTTCTCCTACAGTTACTTCTGCTCAAACAGCTTTTGCAGGTTTTAGAAACAATGCAAAAACCTGCAATACCTGTTGGCCCAGGGGTGAAAGTGGGATGACTATATGCCACTCATCAGTGATTGCTCTTTCAAACCATCCTCACCTCTCTGGAAAAACTGTCCTTCATTCCCAGGCTTGGCACAAACATCTTCAAAGGTAAGCTTGACTTTGTGTTTTTTTCTCTTTTAAATTTGTTTTTAGGACATTCTTTAAAGCCTTTTCCCTCATTGGAGAAACTCAGGAAAGAGAGAGAGTTTTAGTTCATTTCTCCAACAGATACTACGAGTGCAACCCAAATGCCATTTCCACGCAAGGTATTTTACTTTTATTATATTTAAATCATTTCTATCCCACCTTTCCTCAGGTAGATTCCGAGACGGCTAATGACAATAGCAATTTTAAGGATAGGGCTCAGCACCTTGGATAGCTCCTTTAGAGTTCTGGCTGGTTCTGACTGAACCCCAGAATGGTTGCATGGCTCCACTGAAATCGAAGCCACCAGCCTCCACTGGATTGGAAGTGGAACTAGGGAAACGTTGCCTGTAAGAAACAGCCAAGGGAGAAAACACTATTTGTTGTCGGGGTCAAGAATTTGTTAGGACTAGTGTTAAAATATTTTATTATAGAAGGGAGATGTCCATATCCATATCTTCAGCCATGTTGTTCCGCATGTCTGGAGCAGCCTTTTGTTCTCCCTGAGGGCAGTGCAATTTAAAGGGCCAAAGAGAAGGGCAGGTGAGAATGCTCCTCTTTCCTGTGGCTTTCCCCCCACAGTCCCTCCCCTTGGATGATTTCTTCCCAGCCAGATTCGCTTCTGGATGAGCAAAAGGCTCTTTGGCTTTTTAAATTGCAGCCCTTTGCTTTACAGGTGACGAATGGAGCAGACCCATGTTTATAGATAGGCCTCTGACACTGTCATCTGTGCTAGGAGTGAGCTGAGAACCCCATTCAAATCTTGCCTCTGCTTTTAAGAGGTAGGTGGCCACTGTCTCTCTGATGTGTGAGTGATAATAGTGGCTTGGCTCATAAGAATTGCTGAGATAAAATGAGTGCTCCAAAACACTATATAAATGCTAAACATTCTGTGCCGGTTCGCACATCATGATAAGCCACCCTGAAAATAAGCCATGGTGGGTTGGTTGTTCGCTTGCTAACCCACGTTACTCCTGACAGACGATCAGGGGCAACTTGTTTCCCCTGTAGTCCTCCCACCTGCTCCTGGCATGTATCCCATGGGCCTCAGCAGCATAGCCTCGGCAGCCTACTCCACTACTCTGCTAATGAGCGCAAATGTACTCATTAGCAGAGTAGAGGGTTTTTTGGGGGTAGACTTTCTTTTCACCTGCAGGAAGATTTGCGCATATTTAACATATTTTTTCCACCTTCAGGAAGATTTGCACAAATGTAACATTTTTTTTAAAAAAAGAACGTTTGAGGAGATTCATGCACATTTGCTAAAGCCCAGAAACTACTGCAAATTTGTGCAAATCTCCCTAAAAGTTAAAAAAAAAAAGAGAGTTAAATTTGTGCTAATCTCCCTGAAGGTGGAAAAAACCCTGTGTCTTTGTCTAGGGAGGTGACAAAGTAGAGGAGTAAATTGACTATTGTCATTTCAAGATGTAATAGAGAGGGGATATCATTAGCAAGATTGTGAGGAGCAACCGGGTCTTTCGCCACTCTTCTTAGGCGACTCCATAGCCCTTTCCGACAAGCCACACGCAAGACATTATGCTGGGTTTGCACATCACGACAAACTACCCTGAACAATCCAACAACAAGCCGTGTGTACTCAGGGTGGCTTGTGTGTGATTAACAAACCATGGTGAGGAAACTGCGTCGGGTTCGGATGTCACAATAAGCCACCCTGAAACAAACAAGTCTGACAACCCACCATGGGTTGTCATGTTGTGCGAACCAAGTGTAAGCGTTATCCATGGATCCCCTTCTCTCTCCTCTAAGACCCACTGACCTGGTTTGCATGATACGAGGGTGGTTAATAAGCCATGGTGGCTGTGCTGCTTGCATGCTGGCCTGATTTATATAATTACCATTGCAGGGCATGGCTTGTCATCACATCTGAACTTGGTGAGGGGTGGGTGGTTGGGGTGGTTAACAAACCCCCTAGAGCTCATGGCCTATTGTAGGGTTGCTGGGCTTGTTAACCACCCCAACCATCCATCCTCATTGGGTTTGGAAGTCACAACAAGCTGCGCCCAGCGATGGTAATTATGTAAATTGGGCCAGCATGCGATCGGCATGCACAGGGTGGTTCGCAAGCCACCATGGCTTGTTAACCACCCCTGTGTCATGTGAACCTGCCCACTGTGTGAGCCAAGGCTTTTCTGAGCCCTTCTGACCTTCCTACTGCCATTCCAACTCTTCTCTATTTCATCCCCATTTCTTGCAGGGTGGGCAGTAGGTAGGCCTCCAGATATTTTGAACTTCAGCTCCCAGAAGCCCCTGCCAGCATGACCAATGGTCATCTGGAGATTGGTCTTCTGCCTACCCCAGGCTTATGGTCTGATTCTTGACCCCGCCATCCCCATCCATACTGTGTCCATAGCACTCAGAGCCAGGCTGCATGTTACAGTCTCCAACCAGTGGGGCAGCTGCCAGTGACATGCTGCTAAACAATGTGGTGGCAGTGGGAATTTGCCAAGGGGATGCTGATCCCCATGGCCACTGTAATGTGGCAGCCCAGCTTATATTAGTACTGTTGTCACATTCTGCTTTTCCTTGAGGAAGCCCAGAGCAGCTGCTACAGGGCTTCCTCTGGATTTCCCATCCAGGCACTGAACACATCCACACCTCCTTAGTTCCATGCACACCACAGTATTAGGCGCTCCCAGACTCTTTCCTGATCAGTAGTTGCAGTCATTCCTGAAGGCAACATTGATAAGCCCTAGTGACCTGTCCTGACTATGGGACCTTCATATCCAGAGGCAGGCCGCCTTTGACTGCCAGATGCTGGGGGCAAGCCTCATGGGGTGGCTGTCACTATGATGACCTGCTTGTGAGCTTCCCAAATAATGTATAAATGTTTTAGATACACAAATCTGCCCAAGCACTTTGGAGACAGTGCTGAGCTGATGGAGCAAGGCAAGTCCCGTAGTCATCATTATCATCATCATCTGCACTCTTTGTGTTCCTGTGCTTTACAGAGTTACATAAGCAAAAAAGACTGGTCCCCACCTTGCGCATCTTACAGTGTGAATGTTGATCCTGGGTGAACATGACGGGGGAGGAAAAGGAGAGGCGGCAGTAACACTGTGAACTAGTGCAGCTACATCTACTTCAGTTTAGTTTCTGATGGAAGAATGAGGATTAAGGGGTTAAGCCAGTGGCTTCATGGACAAGGCCAGTTTTCAGGAGGGATTTAAGGCAAGCAGGGAGAGGTGGCACTGTTTAGGTCCAGTGATCTTCGCTATTTTTCAAGCAGGGGCCACTTGGGCTCCAGGCACTGCCACTGACGCCACTTGGGTGCCTTTCCTGGGCTGTGGAGGAGGGGCTCTCCTCTCCCTGCCCCTCTCTCAAGCATTGAGGCTGCGCACTGGACCTGGCTGGATGCTCTTTCAGGCCTCACCTCCCTATCCCCCTCCACATCATCCCAGCAAGGCCACATCACTCACTCACAGTCCGACAGGCTCCCCTGGTCCTTGGATTGGTATGGACCTTTTTCTCGACACTGATAGAGTGCTGTGCTCGACTCAGTGCTGCCAGGTCTCCCAGTGCAGATCCGTGTTGCTTGCTCGCTCGCTCCCTCCCTCCCTCCCTCCCTCCCGTGCATGCAGTTTCCCCTCCATCTCCAGCGCTTGCACGGTGAGCCATTGCAGCTAATGGATCATGTTGCTCTTTGCCTCCCCCCCCCCCCATGGCCGATTACTCCTGCATTCTCTTCTCTTCCCCCACACCTTACAGCTAATGAGCCCGAGCGCTTCCTGTGGTAGCCCATCGCACAGCAGCCAGCCCAGTGCTAAAGCAAATAACAAGACAAAGTTTGGCAGACCCTGCTGTGCATGAAAAACTACTGCAAAAAGAGTGAAGCGGAGCGTTGATTGGGAGCTGCCAGGGGCCCTTGGGCCTTGCAGTGAAGAGTGCTGGTGTAACTGTTCTCTGACGTGCAAGGAGGAGTGACCTTTTAAGCGGAACCTGGGCCTTTTAAGTGGAACTTGGGACAATGACTTCAGTGAGACTGAACTTGGTTAAATCCATTGGCATAATGGGATTGCAGATCAGGTTTCAAAAACGAAGATGAAACCTTTTGGAAAGCCAGCTTCTGCGGCTGAAGTCATGCAAGCCGTTGACATCCGTGGGGCTTTTCTCCAGAGGGTGGCTAGCTCTCCCCCACTCCAATGACTTCATTGCCCGAGACTTCTCTCTTGAATAGTTGTCATGCATTTCCTTCATAAGCAAATTGCTTTTGAAAGAAGCGAGCATTAATTAGGCTACAGGGGGTCCCTAGTTAATGTGCATCGTTCTTTCATAAACAGATGTGAGTAGTGGGAAGTGTGATTTTCTTGCTTTCTTTTTAGCGGGTGGCTTTCTGTATGTCATGCCTGGGGTGTTTTTCATCCTACAGATGGAGTCCATTGCCTCACATGTGCTATAATGCTGCTCAACACTGACCTCCATGGCCATGTGAGTATGCTGCAAACTGTCTGTTTTCCTAGAGATTCCAAGATGCTCTTTCGATGTGTTCATTGTTCTTCAGTGCTCACTGCCCAAGACGTTGCAGGCTTTTAGCAGCCAAAAAGGCTTCAGGGGACCTAAGTAGAGGTGGGGGAGAAGTTGTAAAGTTTGTGGAATGGGCAAGGATCCAAAGCCACAGTTGTGGCCCAGTGAGCTGGACAAATCAAGGGCAAGTCAGGAAGCAAGTGTGGCAGATAAACACTGGCAAGTAACAGGCAAGCAGGCAGAGGAGCAACTTGGCAGGTGCAGAGGATCAGCTTAGTTGCCAAGATTCACGGATTGTGGGAGGCTCCAAAAGCTGTGTGGCAACCTTCTCCAAACTGGTGTCTTCCAGGTGTTTTGAACTTCAACTTCCATCAGCCCCAGCCAGCATGGCCATGTAGTCCAAAACATTTGGAGGGCATCTAGTTGGGGAAGGGTGCTGTATGGCAAAAAGTGGATTAGGGTTGGCTCTCCTTGATCATCCGACTTCCTTGCTTAGTTTGGGACTGGCCTGCTCCATGACCTAAAGTGCTGGCAGTTCCCTCTTCCAGCCAGCAGCCCTGGTGGTGCGGGGAATTGATGCTTAGTGTGTGGCTCCTAGTTTAAGCTTCATGCAAGCAAAACTTTACCCTCACAGTGCAGAAATGCTTCCTCTCTGGAACCCAAATGCCCAGCAGCCCTGACACATTCACAAAAGGAGGATACATAGAGATGGTAATTTTGCAGAGATACCATAGAGGTGTTCTTGCCCAAGATGCATCTGATCTCACAAACACCCCATCCTGCCACGCTCTCTGTCAAACCAATTTTGTAGCGTTTTAGCTGTACTCTGGAAAAGCTGTAATGAATTTAGAGAAGTGTGACTGGTCCTGCGGCAATAGTTGTGTGTAAGTTCTGTTGTGATTGTGTTTGGCACTTAGCAGATAGATACTTGGGTACTTGCACACACCGGTCTCACCATGCCATGACCATTTTTGAAGAACTGGTTTTAAATCTTAAAAAACGTCCAAAGCTATTTCTTCCTTTCAGCAGTGTCCTGCCTGGGATGGGGTGGAGGTGAAATTGACTAGGCCAAAAATTGCATGTGGTTTGGTCTAATCAATTTATCAAGGGTGACTTACATGCAACTGTGGCAAATCTTTGCAATTAAGGAAGTGTAGTGGACTTTTCCTACAGCATTGACACTCCGCTCCATTAGGTTTGTACAGTTGCTGTTCGTTCAGTGCAGGATCAGTGCTTGCACCATGGTAGAGGTGAGGGGCTAGTTGCTCCTCTTTCTTCTTCGGGGGAAAAATGGTCTACATGTAGCTTGAGTATCAAGCAGTAATTTTACCAGTTGACTTGCTGCAGTGTCAGGTTAAGGTAGGAGCACTAGGTGGCAGAGTATACATAGCGTTCTCTTAAGTGCTCCTGGTTCATGAGATCAGTGTACAAATTTCTATCTGGACTTTTGCATTTATGTCCAAATGTCACCACTGACCAGAAAGCACAGGCCCTCCTTGAGCTCTGACTGACTGGCTAAAGAGGGGGTAGGAGGCCAGGCTACAGTATTCCATGGGCTGTTCCTCCAGGTTAGGTCTGAACTTCGCTAATCTCACGGTTATTTTCATGAGTACCAAAAAGGGCCTTCTGGGTTTTTTTAGCAAGATTCTGCACTCATTGCAAAGATGTTCCCATTTCTCCAGTGTTGTCTTTCTCAGTATAGTTTTCCATCGTCTTCTTTTTCCCTCGCTGTCCTCTGCCTCATTTGCCTGTCCTCCCATTAAATTCTGTTGGCGGCGGCAACCCATGTTATTTTTGTCCATGATGTCATGCTGTACTTCTGATGTGATGGTATCACAGGTGCTTATAAACCAAGACCACACAGGGTGCCACAGCCAATAGGATTAAATAGCCATGTGGGCAATGAGGTTGAGGAGAATGAAGGTGGCAAAGAAGAAGAAAGCAAAGGCTGCTGAGAAACAGCCACCGCTATGCGAACAGAAGGGCACAGAAGAATTAAAACACAAATATTTGTGAAGGTGAGTAATTTTTTGTTCATTTGGCTGTGGCGAATGAGCTACTCCTACAGTTGCTCACGCAAGCTGCCTCCGCCTGATTTCCAGCCATTCCACTTTCCTGCTGCAACCCCTGTGCCATATTCCAGGCCCTTCCTAAAGGTCCCATGGTCCTTTCAGGGAGCCCAAGGGACTTCAAAGGGGAGATGGAGGGCAGGAAAGCCCGGCTGCATGAACAGATCTCTGCTTGCATAACATTGGGTACAAACCACTGAAATCAGAGAAGATTTGGTACTGCCATAATTCAGGTACACCCAGTGCTAGCAATGGAGTAAGTAGGATAGATACATAAATGGAGACTTGAGCTCAAATTTTTAGATGGCTTCTGAAGCTGAATTATATTTCATTTCTTGCCACCCTGTTTTGGTTAAGTGGGAAAAATGCATAGCTCCAATTATAACATCATGAAAAAACATTTCCTGTCTCTTTTGTCTCTTCCTTCCCTTTGGAGTGCTCGTTCTAATGAATATATTATTTGTTCTTTTCTATTGAATTGTTTTTCTAGGTGGTAAGTTGAGCATTTATTGCTTGGAATGCAGCCATAGCTTGGAATGCATTTAACCATCATTATCTATTTCCTAACTATACTTCAGTTCTCCAGCCTGTAAGCATGTGGCAGGATTTTATCCCCCCCCCCTTTTATTTTTATGTCTCTATATTTTATTTATAACATTTGTAGGCAGCTTTTTCTTTTCTTTTTTAAAGAACCCAAAGCAGTTTATAGACTAACACACCCATGAATCACATGGGATCAGTGCTTGAATTACAGGGGTATGTTTGTGAAGGAGGCTCACAGTTTCCACTTTAACTTTGGGACTAGCTTGGTTAAAGAGGAACCCCAGTTAGCTTTAAAAGTGGTTGCTGTTGCTGATATGTTTAATTGCGGTAACGGCAAGGGTGGGGAATGCACTCTAATGGGAAAGAAGGACCTCAGTCCACTCCCAATCTCTTAACTGCAATTAAGAGTACTTCTCACTGGCTGTGAGAGAGGAGTTGAAAAGAAACCTCATACATGTAAATTAAAAACCTTCCATTCTTTCCGTTCGGCACTTTTCTTTTTTTTGTAAAGGCAAGTTCTGATTTTTGGCAGAGTTTTTTCTAAAAACATGTAACTTTCTTTTCAGCTTGTCGATTTTAGGCCTTCGCTCCGGGTAAAATGATTCTAGCTTTTGTTTGCGGCAAGACCTTAATGTTCTTGGAATGCAACCCAGTTCCATAAATCACTTTTGAGAGCCATGGTTGAAAAGCCTGTGCAATTGCTAAGATTCATCGCGACCATTATCTTTGTAGGAGTGCCTACCCACTGTTCCCCTCCTCCCCCCCGTTCCTAGTAGGGTAGCCTGTTTATGCCCATTTGTATTTCATAGCTGCTTTCATGTGGACACGCTTGGAGAAGAATGCCTCTAATCCTGGGGCTGCTGCTCACAAGTTAGTTTTTAACCTACGAGGGGGAAAAAGCCATTAGAATTTTTTAATATAATACTTTTAAAAACAACAGTCTTGTCCTTTTCTGATAATTCGCATTAACGTGTCTGTCATGTTTCTTTCAGAACATTGGCAAAAAGATGTCTTGTCAAGAATTCATTGCCAACCTTCAGGGCATGAATGCCGGCCAAGATTTCCCAAGGGAACTCTTGAAGGTGAGTCACTAAATTATTCCCTAGTATAGGGACACAGCATTGACTCTAACTCTTCTGGCTAGTCATGGGATGATGCTCTCAGACTGACCAAGCTGCTTGTCTTTGTTGGATTCTTACGTGTTTGTAATAATAATAATAATTTATTTCATTTCTGCACCGCCCCATAGCCGAAGCTCTCTGTGCACTTTACAGCAACTTAGTGAATGGCAATATCTTCATAGTATCTCCCTAACACAGAACCTGTTTTATATTTTCTGTTCTATAATTATGGAAGGTAATGGGCACTACCCAATATGGCTGTGGTGCCTCTGTTTGTTCCATTGCGTCTGCAGGACCTGTTGGTAGCACAACAGAAAGCTAGTGGTCGGTCCCACCGGTGCAGCTCTGCTGACCTGCCCCACTCTGGAAACGAGCGTTTCTGCTCATTTCCACTTGCTTCAGGGACTGCTAGCTTCCCGTTGCACTGGCAGTAGGTCCTGCCAGCATGCGGGTGGCGTTGGATGCTGGCCAGCATGACTCCACTTAGTGCAGGGATTCCCAACCTTTATGCTCAGAGAGCGGGTGAACAGTGCCTTGACACATAAAGCCACCATATTGAGTTCACCACTCTGTGGCACTTGGAGCAGGACAGTGCCATGCAGTATTGCTCTCCCACCCCACCTGCTGATATGTGGCCAGTAGCATTGAACCGGGAGAGGAAGCAAGGATGCACCAGCGCTCTCCACTGCAGCCTGTGCTGTGGGTGCGGGGGAATCCCAGAAGCAACACCCTTGCCCAGGAAGCCCAGTCCCATCCTGTGGAGTGCCAAGCCTACAGGCATCCTTGTAGTCACACAAGAAAGACCTTCTCTTAGTAAGTAGCTTTTATCATGCAGATCACAGCCAGATCAACAGAACTTCAGGTTACAGGCCTAATCAGCATCCAGCAACACAGAGCTAAGTTCTCTAGTCAGCTTTGCACGATACTAATTGTTGAATGCACGATGCTAGGACATTGTGATGAAATGGGCACAGTAGGAAACCTGAGTGGCTGTTCTGCCCTCAGGGAGAGTCTTCTCCTAGGGACCTCTTTTGAGCAGCCAACCTTTTAGTCCTCCTCACTTCCAGAAGTTGCTCCTCCCTCCTCCCTTGATGTCTGATCTTCGGGTCCGTCACCCCCAAGTTCTCCCCCATGGTGGATGGAGAAGTTTCTGCCTGGCTTTGATCCATCTGACTAGCCAGCATCTGGAAAAACTCCTCTCTGTCACAGTCTCCACCTCCTATGGCCGTGGTATGCCACCCCCTTGCACATCGCCCTTTTTCTCATCTAACTCCGAATCCATTCCCACGCCTTCTCTGGGTGCTTCTGCAGAGATGTGGGGCCCAGTCCTTACACATCCTTGAGCCCAGACTCATTGAGCAAAGAGGAGGGCAGGATGCCAGCAGGCCATGTGAATTGTGCTCTCCCACAGTTGCAAGCAGGAGGCCTGCCTGTGTTTTGGGAGCTGATCCAGACAGGATATTTGTATCTTTCTGGAGTATAAGAATGAATAGTGTGCCCCCAATTTCAAGTCAGAAAATCTGTGTCTCATGTATCAAACCTTTGGCAAACACTGTCGTAGTGTTAGACCATCCATGCATCTTTGAAGGATCATGGCTCTGTTTTTTCATTATTTCTGTTTTAAGAAAATTAATGCAAAAGTGTGCAATACAGGGTTCCTGGACTTAGCTGTGCATGCAGGTAGCTGCGCATGCCTTAGGGTTGCACAACAGGCTGCTCTCGCCATGCCCCAGTGTAGCCCCTGCTGCCTCCTGACATGCCCCAATTTTATTTTATATTTAAGAAACAAAATGGTGCTTTGTAGAGGCTCCATAGTGTTAAAAGGGACAAATTTAGCATCCTGTCAAGCTTCCTCTGCAGCCATTACAGAGCACTAAGAGGGTCAAATTTAGCTTGTTAGCAAGCTGAATTTAGCCCTTTTAGCACTACTGAGCACTTTGCAGTGATTTGCTGCTGAATTTTGCCAGCAAACTGGTGATTATTTTTTTTCTATTTCTCCCCTTCCCAGTGGGGAGGTAGGGTTCTGAGGGATGGGGGTCCAGGGGGGGATGGACCCAGGACCTCCTGCAGTTGCCCATCCCTGCCTTGGATTCATGCACCTACTTGTCACTCAAGAAGACTAGATGAGAGGAATCTGGATTTGGTGCCAACCTTCTTGATCAGGGCTGCAGCTGTGGTCCCCTGTGCAGCACTGGAAGCTGGGTGCAGTTAGGAATCATATGGCCATGATTTGTGTGCATGGCTCTCAATCCTAATAGGGGACGTCCAGGCAGAGCTGCACACGAATTGCCCTAGCTGGATTGGACCGAGTGACTGCCTTTTGTAATAAGTGAAGCTGCAAAGCCAGGCGGGCTTTTTACCAGACAGATAAAACTGGCTGTTGAGTTGAGTATTTATGGTTTTTCAGAGCGCTTGGGAAAAAGCTGCCTTTGGGCTTTTACATTTGAATGGAAGATATAATTTGAGATCAGGATGTGCTGTATGGTACACATTTACTGCTTTTCTCCTCTTGTGTGCTGTGCGTGTATGTGTGTATTCACCCAATTTGTTCTAGTAGCTGAATCTGAATAGTTGGTGAAGTCTGGGTTTGAGCTGCCAAACATTTTCCATTGTCCGGACTAATAGGAATGTTTCCCTTTCTTTTGTTTGATTTGCTTGTGTGGGAGGTGCTAGTTGTGCATTTGGTTTGCAATGGAAGAAATAAAAAAAATGACTTTTTGCTGCACGCAGAGATATTGTCTGAAGACAATGGGAGACGTACAATGATTTTGCCATCCGTTTTGATGGGTTCCTTGATGAAATATGTGTCCTCTAAACTGTGCCTAGAAACTGGTTTAAAGGGACAATAAAGTCATTCTGTCTGAGAAACTATGCATTAACTGGGGCTGGGCAGTATTATGCCAGAAGAGTGACCAGAAGCTAAGGATGGATGGGAAATAAGTGCTACACACACAACTAGTCCAGCCCTGTTCAGGACTGGGGTTCTTTAGAGCAAAGGCTTTCAAATGTTCCATTTTGAGGGAACCCTTTCCACTTTGACTTCTCTGCCAGGGAACCACTGCACCTCTGAACCCTTTGCATGTTGTTGTGGATTCTGGGGCATGCTCTAGGGTACACACTCAGATCACACGGTACACTGGATGGGGTCTCACTGTTGCCCCATGTGAACTGAGGGTCCATCAAAGTCAGTGGGAATTTTGCCGTCGATTCCCACCAAATGCTTATTTTACCCTTGGGTGGTACTTAATATTGGATCCATTGAGGCCTTTTCAGAAGCCATTGGAAATGCTGTAGGATGAATTTTCATTAAGAACGTAAAAACTGTCTTGCTGGATCAGACCAAATGTACATCTGTTCCTTTTTCAAGGAGTGGCCATCCAGAAGCAGGCATAAGGGCCCATCCCTAATGCTTGTCCTCAGCATCTGGTACTTTGAGGTATACTGCCTTTGTACATGGAAGTCCCACTTAGCTGTCATGGTGACTAGCTACTGATAGATCTATCTTCTGTGACAGCCATTCCTAACCATGTGTGTCCAGATGTTGGCCTGCAGACCCCATGATCCCCAGCCAGCATAGGGGTTGTAATCTGGGGACCTGAGATTGGGAAAGGCTGCTCTGTGAGTTTATTTAATCCTTTTTAAAACCATCTAAGCTAGCGGCTATCGCCATATCTAGAGGTAGTGAATTCTACAAGTTACCCACTGTTTAAAAAGTATTACTCTTTCTTTGTCCATCCCAAGTCTACTGCCATTCAGATCTCTGACTTTTAGTATTTCCCTCTCTGCACGCTCCTCTTAATTTTATAGATCTCTGTCATGTTCCCTATTAGTAGGCTGACCATATTTCCTTGAGACAAAAACGGGATATTGGGATGACAAAAACGGGACGGGGTTATGTAATATTCCATATTCATGAAAAAGTCAGACGATAACAAAAGTTCTATTACATGAACGTATTGAGCTAACAATTATTATTCAGTGACAGAACTCATACAAAAATTTAGGTAGACATAGAGGGGACTGTATTTCACCATGATCGCACCATGAATATTTATCCGATGAAGTAATCTTACGCAGCAAATTTCGGTCTTTCAACACCTTATCGTAAAACTTCTCACACTCCATGACACAATTTTGTTTTACAACTAACATAGCCCTCATTGTCTCAACACTTGATCTAGATTTCTCTTTTGACCACATAACGTTCATAACAGAAAATATTATCTCGAGAGGTGCTGTACTTCCTATTGTGTACTACACAATATAACAAAACAACTGCAGCTCCCTTTGTGGTATCTCAGGCTATAAGGGACCTACAAAACAACCTAAACTCACTGCAAAAGAACATGGAAAGGGGCGCAAATGAATATCACTAATTTATTGCATATACACACAAAAAAACCACTCGTATATATACATATATAAAATACTTATAAAATATCACATGAGCAGTAAACAAATCTGTATGGCATACCACACTGGATACTCTAATGCAGGACTGCAGTGGCCAGACTGCAAAAAATCATAAACATACACCAAAAAGAAAAAAAAAAAGGAATGAACACCCCGACTGTTATCACAAGCCGGTATATGCTAATGTCCCACTGGAGAGTTCCGCTGTAATAAAAAATAGCTAACAGCCTGTTGAACCGAAATATGAGTCTGAAAAGTCCGAATCAAACTGAATGTAGGGCAGAAAGAATCTCTGTGGGCGGAATGATGGTAGAAATAACAGTAAGACTCACCCTCCTGGCTCCCACACGCTGAATGGGGCTTAGCAACCGCCTCTTGAATTCCCCGCCACTGCAGACAAGCAAGGGGCGTCGTCTGATCGTCGCTAGCTCAAGAAGCATGGCCCTGGCTGGATACAGTAAACGGAACTTCCTCTTTCGTCACACTAGTAGTCTTGCTGCACACTTTGATTAGCATAGAGCCTTATGATAAACGCGTTCAGTTTTTTTTACAAAAATTAAAAACAGGTCAAAACTGACATTTATATTAAAACGACAGGACGGTCAGGAAATATGAAAAAAACAGTACTGTCCCGTTTAAAACGGTACGTATGGTCAGCCTACCTATTAGTCATCTTTCTTTCCCCCAAACAAAAATCCTCCAAACACTTCTTAACCTGCAAATGCTTGTGGCCACACCAAGGCTAAATGGGGAATACGTCTTGCTTGAGGCATTTATTTCTCCATTCAGTTTTATAAGTATTTCAGCCAGTGCTTTTTCTTTAGGCTGGTGCCCTGTGGTGTGTGTGTGTGTGTTAAATATCTGCTGCCAGTCCTCAGCAGACCCAAAATAATTTCCAGCAGAGATATTGGGGGCGGGGGAGGGGGGAACAGAAAGCTCAGTCTCCAACAAAGCTTACTCACTTGGTTTCCTCCTTCTCTCCCTGGCTTCCTAGCTTGGAGCTGCATCTCACTTGGCTTGTGGCCTAGATGAGGATGTGGGAATCCTTCAAGCGTTGTGTTTTTAAAGATATTGGCTCTGGTTGTTTGTGACAGAACAAGCTTTGGTTGACGTTGACAAATCAGCTCATTTATAACACTGTCTTGGAGAGGTGCATGGAATGGCCTCAGACTCTCTAATTACAGGCTCTTATTGACTCAATCGATCTCTCGCGGTGTATTTAAGCAGCCCACTTAGTGTAATAAAGGCAGCTTCCTCTTCATTTCCCTCTCCCAGATGTATATCTTTCCATTAGCAGGTTGTACTTTTTTTAAAGACTGCATCCCAGACATGGTCTTGTCCCCCAGCTGCTCCAAATACATTGGCCAATATCCCCCTCCCTCCCACCGGAGTGCCCGGGCAACTGAAATGAAGATGAAATACCCGTTTCAGCTAGCCTTTCCTACCTCAGCGAACGTGAGGTGAAGATGTTGTGTCCCATTGGCTCTCTGGCTGTTGTATCTCATTTCTAAAAAACAACAATTGCCTTTATTTTTGGATGTGCCCTGACTGTCTTCTGAAAGGCGATGAGAAGTGTTTTTTAAAATTTAATTTCTATTGTAAATTTTCAGTAATACAAAACAAAATTTAAAAAAGAGGAAAAGAAAAAAAATGTAGCTACATAAATTTAAATAATGTAAAAAGTACAACGTGCTATCGGAAAGATATACATCTGGGAGAAAGAAATGAAGAGGAAGCTGCCTTTATTACACTAAGTGGGCTGCTTAAATACACCGCGAGAGATCGATTGAGTCAATAAATGCATATGAAATGTGTGAATGTGTATATATGAATATGCAGCTTTCTAATAATTATAGATAACCTTCAACAAAAGCAAACCAAATATCCAAATAAGTATCCATTCACAGGTGGCATCTATATACCACCCATTCAGATGTTGAAAGCGGTCTTCAATCCATTGCCTTATAGCAGGTGAGTGTTTATCCTTCCAATGTTGTAATATCAGCCTTCTAGCTGTCCAAAGGGTGCAGAGAATCCATTTGCACTGACTGTGCGTTAACTTCCAGGAAGCAGGTAGATAATTTAAAAGGACATGGACTTCTGTAAATATTAAAGAGTGTTCCAATACAAGGTTTATCTGTATAATGACCCCCTCCCCCAAAGAGGCAAATATTGGGCATTGCCAAAACATAGGCAGTGAGAAGGGTGTGGCATATGTGAAATCATGCAGCTTCTTCTTCCACCAAGCCCTGCACAGCCTCTGCTGGTGCTTGGGTTAATCTGGGTAGTCTCCTGTGAATGGGGCGGTGTGTGTGTGGGGGGCTGTTTTCAGGTGTTACGTAAAGGGGACAAATCTCAACCTGATCAGAGTTTCAGGTGGATGCATGTACCCTGCATAGCAGGAAACTAGCCCTCTTCTCATGTGATCTTTGTGGCATGGGAATGGCTGCAGTCATGCAGCTCTGGGCTGTGGAAGAGGAGCCCCCATGGGAGCTCCATCCCCAAGCTAGTGAAACTGGGGCACAGGGAGGAGCTGGAACATTGGTTTCTCATGCACTGCCTGTGTCTTCTTCAGTGGTGCAGTGGAACCGGGCTGTCAGGGTCAAAGCACCAGGGCTTTTTGACTGGTGGGGATGATGACATCATAAGCCACTCCCTTCAGGCTTCCCTCTGAGCTTAGCTGGGGGGAAATTGATTTTCCCAGCAACTATATAATGTTGCAAGAATTTCTTATAATGCGAAGTATTTGAGGGTGGATTGGCCTTCAATGGGCATAAGACATTAGCTTTACAAAAGACCGGCTCATGGTGGAGATAAAAAGTGCTAGAACTGGTTTGTTGACTTGAAGATATAATGTTTCTCCCTGGTGCGGGCGAAAAGAAACTCCTGGAAAAGCTTGAGCTGGTGGTCTTATGCTGTTTGGGACATGTTGTTGTGTCCTTCCCTCCCTTTCCCTTTCTCATGCAGTCTCAGGTCTCTCCAGCCAAAATCCAACATGCTAGCCACTACACTGCCCTTTGCTAGCTCACTGTTCAGCGACTGTCAGCCGATCCTAATACATTTGGTATGATGCTGTGCACTGCTGGTCTTTGTGGGGGGTGTATCCACACAGACAGATAGCTCTTCTTTGGGGTGTGGCTATGGAGATTGCCACGATGAGCTCCTGCAGTTCTGCATGCATGTACCACTACACCCTTGGACTTATCACATTACATTTGTGGCATGGGAAAGGAGTTACGCTGCAATTACAACCATGAGAAGGTGGCCAGACCTGGCTTGTCTCAGCTTGTACCATGTTTCTCTGAGATTGCTGAACCTCTCTGATGCCATCATAGAAAGCCCCCGTTCTTCATTAAATGCCTAAAGATGTCACAAGAAGGTTCAGTGTTGTGTGGAGATCATAAGCACATAGTTAACTTATGGAATTCGCTGCACAAGATGTGGTAACTTAGATGGCTTTAAAGGGGGATTAGAGAAATTCATGGAGGATATAGGCTGACAATGGCTAGTAGTCCTGATGCCTATATGCTGCCTACAGGATCAGGGGCAGCATGCCTCTGAATACCAGTTGTTGGGGAACAACAGCAGGAGAGGGCAATTGCACTCATGTCATGCTTGTGGACTTCCCAAGATGCATCTGGTCAGCCACTGTGGGAAACAGGATGCTGAACTAGAAAGGCCTTTGGTTTGATCCAGCAGGGATGCTCTTCTGCTCCCTCGAAGCCTGTCTGCAGATGATTTGCTGTCACTGGAAAATAGACGTATGTATTGTCTCTCATAAGTAGCATTCTCCACAGAGCTTCAGTGATGCAGGTGTGTGAATCAGGGCTTTCCAAAACTGATATGGGAAGTGGCCCACAGAATACCCCTCAGCTTGTGGTATTCTTCTGTCTAAAGCCTGCTTTTCCCAAACCTTCAATATTTCCTGTATACTTCCCGTAGTATCTGATGGGTCCGCTAGGTGCCACTGTGCCACTGTAGCAATAGCGAAGTATTGTGTTGAGCTATCTTATCTCTGGTGGGACTAGAGACACCCACCACCTGTAATTAATAATAAAACAGGAAGTATAGAATGGATTGTATCTCTGACTCATATCTCCCGCCCCCACCTCTCTCTCTCTCTCTCTCTCTCTCTCTCTCTCTCATATTCCATTTTGGAATTTCCCACTACATCCAGTTACATCTGTAAGACATGTATAGTCTGCTATCTTTCCTAAGGTTAGTAGTAGGTGGCAGTGGTGGTGGATTTATTTATTTATTTATTATATTTCTATACTGCCCAATAGCCAAAGTTCTCTGGGCGGTTTGCAAAGATTAAAAACATTAAAAATATAGTATACAGAGATGAAAAGCCATTTACATTAAAAACACACAGACAATATACACAAGACAACATATATTTAAGACAACTTCAGACAAGCAATCTCAAGCAAACAACCATAACCATAAGACAATCCAGGATTGATTAAAACTTATATGTTGCCAAATGCCTGGGAAATGCCTGGGAGAACAGAAAGGTCTTAACCTGGCGCCAAAAAGATAACAACGTTGGCGCCAGGTGGGCCTCATTGAGGAAACCATTCCATAATTGGGGAGACACTATCGAGAAGGCCCTCTCCCTTGCTGCTGTTTTCCGAGCTTCCCTCAGAGTAGGCAGCCAGAGGAGGACCTTAGATGTTGAGAGTAGTGTACAGGTAGGTTTGTGTTGGGAGAGGCGCTCCGTCAGGTATTGTGGTCCCAAGCCATGTAAAGCTTTATAGGTTAAAACCAGCACCTTGAATTGGGCTCAGAAACATACAGGCAGCCAATGTAAGCAGGCCAGAGTCAGTCTTACATGTTTGGACCTTCTAGTCCCTGTTATCAATCTGGCTGCTGCATTTTGCACGAGCTGCAGCTTCTGAACCATCTTCAAAGGCATCCCCACATAGAGTGCATTGTTGTAATCTAACTTGGAGATTACCAGGCATAGACAACTGAAGCCAAGGTTATCCCTGTCCAGACAGGGGCATAGCTGGGCCACCAACCAAAGTTGGTAGAAGACGCTCTGTTCCACTGAGGCCACCTGAGCCTCAAGTGACAAAGATGGCTCAAGGAGAACCCCCAAGCTATGAACCTGCTCCTTCAGAGGGAGTGCAACCCCATCCAGAACAGGTTGAGCACCCTCCATCTCACCAGAAGAACCACCCACGAACAGCATCTCAGGCTTGTCTGGATTGAGTTTCAGTTTATTAGCCCTCATCCAGTCCATTGTCACAGCCAGGCACTGACTTAGCACATCCACAGCCTCACCTGAAGAAGATAAAAACGAGAAATAGAGCTGCGTGTCATCAGCATACTGATGACAGTGCACTCCAAAACTCTGGATGACTGCACTCAACAGTTTCATGTAAATGTTAAATAGCATGGGGGACCAAACTGACCTCTGTGGAATCCATGGGGCCGAGCAATATCCCCCAAGCACCACCTTCTGGAGCTGACCATCTAAGTAGGAGCGAAACCACTGCAATGCAGTGCCTCCCACTCCCAGCTCAGATAATATAGTGTCTGAGCTTTATAGTGCGAAGCTATAAAACTAAGGACCCAAGCTTCAGTGGTCGTACTCCCATCCCTCATGGTGTTTGGAAATGAGGAGGAGGAGCCTTTCCTAAAGTTGTTTAGGAGTGAAGGTGCCTGATAACAGCTACATTTATATATTTGTAAGATTTGTGTCCTACCTTTTGATTGAATGGTCTTCAAGGTGGCTTAATACACTGCAATAATACGCCGACACACAAAACCCCTCAGCCCACACAGTCTAGCAGCTTTTAGTGTCCCGGCTGATGGATGAGACTAAAGTATGCTTCCCTTCTGCTGTGCCATCCAGGGGCAACTGTAAAAATTAGATGCTTTGAGTCTGGCCAATCTCGGGAGGGGAGAGTGTCTGGAGGGCTGATATACATTGCTCTGAGTTCCTTGGAGTGAGGAAAGGAAAGGTTCCTCCTGTGCAAGCACCGGGTCATTACTGACCCCTAGAGGGATGCCACTTTCACTGGCGTTTTCATGGCAGACTATAGCGAGGTGGTTTGCCATTGCCTTCCCCAGTTGTGACTACCTTTCCCCCAGCAAGCTGGGTACTCATTTTACCAACCTCGGAAGGATGGTAGGCTGAGTCGACCTGAGCTGGCTACCTGGGACCCAGCTTCTGCTGGGATTGAACTCAGGTCGTGGGGAGAGTTGCAATACTGCTGCCTACCACTCTGCGCCACCCGAGGCTCTTGGAGTGAGGGCAAGATGCAAAAGTAATACATCCAGCCCAACAACTCCTAGTGCCGGGGTTATTAGATTTAAACTATATGTAATGGATGGATGGCTATGCAGTCTTTTCTTAGGGCCGCCATACCTGCTGATTAAGAAGTCTCCTGACGATTTATTATCACCGCCAGTGAGAAAGCCCTGCCTCCGATGCATACCAGCCATATGTCAATTTGCAGGCGAGAGAGCAGTGCTGATCATAAAACGTGGGCAGATTTATAGGGGCAAAGGTGGACCTTAAAGCAGCCTTCCCCAGCCTGATGCCCTCCAGATGCTGCAACTCCCATAATTCCCAGATGCTAGGGATTGTGGGAGTTGTAGTCCCACACATCTGGAGGGCACCAGGTTGGGCAAGCCTGCCTTAAGACAATCTGATCCCATGTCATTAAGAACTTTAAAGGTTAATAGCAGCACTTTGGGCCAAACTAGACCTGGTGCTTGAAGTTGCATCATCATCATCATCATCATCATTTAAATGGAAACAGCGAGTAGGAGTGGGAGCGGGGTGATAAGGATGGTGTGTGGGGAGGGCGTTCCTAAGCCTTTTCTCCTATGCTGCGGAACTGATAAACGTTGCCCCCGGCTGACTTAGGAGGGAAACTCCATTGGCACCAATAGGAATTTCCTTCTCAGGCCAAATAGGAGCTTGGGTTGGAGAGGGCACACATCTCTTTGCTTACAATACAGGGGTGTGTATGTGTGTGTGCCTATTTAATTAGTATTAATGTTGTTGTAGGTATTATGAGGTGTAAACAGAGTAACCACAACATATACTCATATAGAGCACTGCTTTTTGCCCCTGTCTTGTTCTTGGCCTGTCTTTGATATCTGCTGCAGTATTGGTATACTTTGTGTTCTTTTTTTTTATATTTGATTATTTTTGTACTTTGGATTGTTTTAGAGTTTTTATGAGACACACTTTGTTCCTCATATTGAGGCAGAAAGGCAAGGTAGAAATGATTTTAAATATATAAATTAGGATCTCTGTCTGTCTGTCTGTCTTTTGTAATCTGTTCTTGAAAATATCCAACAGTGCTTCCCTTACCAAAATCTGAAATGATGCCCCTATTGTGCCTTCTTCTGTCATTCTACAAGTCCAAACCAATCCTCTCTGCCTAATTTCTGTTCTCTCAAAATTAGCTCTTATTAGAACAGTAGAATCTTCAGTGGTTTCAAGATGAGTACAGCTAGTACTTCAGGAAGTTATCCCGAACCATATGCCACCGGCAGCATATGCCTAGCAAGCGTAACACACATACGGTTGTGGCAAAACCCCCACAGCTTATAATATGTGTAGGTAGGATTTGAATGCTCCACAATCTCATGACATTTTAAAAAACACCACCACCTAAAATCCGTAGAGATAAGCAAATGTTGCCTTTGTATGCTTGCAGCCTTACTGATTTTCTTAAGTTTAATAGTTATGTGGAGGCTAGCATAAGATGGCAAGATCCATATGCTTAATGTGCAGGTACTGAAGGTTTATGGGTACAGATGTGGACGTCACCAGCCAGGTGCATTTTCCCAAAACAGTGTTCACATTTTTAATCACAGTATATTAATGTATAGCAGCATGCAAAGAAGCATGGCACCGAAATCTATGCATGAGTTATATTCATACACAGCAAACAAGTTTTCTTCTTTTTTTGGAGACTAGAGCAGGGTTCAAAATCTAAGGACAAGGTTCTACTGCAGCTAATGGTGTGAAAGATTTGAGTTTATATTGAACAATACACTAGGAGAAAAAAGGGGATCCTGTATGTGAAATGGTGAGAGAGAGAGCAGTCTTGTGAGAGAAATGGAAGTGTGCGTACCCAAGAGAAACTGTATACTGTAGTGAGTTCGTGATAAAAAGGCATAATGATGTAGATGCAGCGTAGGTGTAGAGTGGGAAAGAGCTATATGAGACAGGATGCCATATAGTTTAATCTATGTGTTTGTGTGTGAGAGACGGAGCAACTGTGAGATAATTTAATACATATGTATGAGGTGGTGCAGATGCGACATCGCAGTTCTTCTAACTGCTTCGTTACGTAAAACTGAACTGTCTTAATGTTCTTAGTTAAGTAATTGGGAGTGAGAGTGCTCACTCTCCACATGCTCCCTTGCCGCAGCCCTTCCTCTATGGTAGTGGTACAAATCTCCCCCCCACCCCATTAAAAAGGATGTGTTGGCACTGATGTAAATAAACTGTTACTAAAGCTAACCAGGTTCCCCACTTAACCAGGATTCTTAATCAGGGTTTGAAGCTGAATAGCAAGCCCTGGTTAAGCAAGGAACGTGGTTAGTCTTGATTGTGTGGTTAATGTCAGTGTTAATTTGGTTAAGTTGGGAATGGAAAATTTGCTCCAGGATGAGCAGGGGCTCAGGAGGGAATGTGTGATTTGGCCACCCCCTCCAAGTTCTTAATTGCAGTTAGGAGAGCCCCAGTATTACATCAGACTAGCACAATTGTATGGGATGCCAAGTTTAGGTTGTAGGAGAAAGGCTTTCGGAGAGTCAGATTTAACATAAAATGCAAGTTCAAGCTGTGCTTCTTTATGTGTGGGGAGATGGGATTGCACCATATGCCAGATGCACCCACAAACACCCTGGCAAGAATTATTATTATTTATTATTTGAAGCAAGAGAATTCCAGAAAAAGTCTATTTCTGCTTCATTGACTATGCTAAAGCCTTTGATTGTGTGGATCACAACAAACTGTGGCACATTCTTAAAGTGATGGGAGTACCAGACCACCTTACCTGTCTCCTGAGAAACCTGTACGAGGGTCAAGAAGCAACAGTAAGAACCAGACATGGAACAACCGATTGGCTCCAAATTGGGAAAGGAGTACGACAAGGCTGCATATTGTCACCCTGCTTATTTAACTTATATGCAGAGTACATCATGAGAAATGCCGGGTTGGATGAATCGGAGATCGGAATTAAGATTGCTGGGAGAATTATCAACAACCTCCGATATGCAGACGATACCACCCTAATGGCAGAAAGCGAAGAGGATCTCAAGAGCCTCTTGTTGAGGGTGAAAGAGGAGAGTGCAAAAGCTGGTTTGAAACTCAACATTAAAAAAACGAAGATCATGGCATCTGGCCCTATCACTTCCTGGCATATAGAAGGGGAAGAAATGGAAGCAGTGACAGATTTTACTTTCTTGGGCTCCAAGATCACCGCAGACGGTGACTGTAGCCATGAAATTAAAAGACGCTTGCTCCTTGGGAGGAAAGCTATGGCAAACCTAGACAGCATAGTAAGAAGCAGAGACATCACCTTGCCGACAAAGGTCTGTCTAATCAAAGCTATGGTTTTCCCAGTAGTAATGTATGGCTGTGAGAGCTGGAGTATAAGGAAGGCTGAGCGCCGAAGAATTGATGCTTTCGAACTGTGGTGCCGGAGAAGACTCTTACGAGTCCCCTGGACTGCAAGGAGGTCAGATCAGTCAATCCTAAAGGAAATCAACCCTGAGTGCTCATTGGAAGGACAGATCCTGAAGCTGAAGCTCAAATATTTTGGCCACCTAATGCGAAGAGAAAACTCTCTGGAAAAGACCCTGATGCTGGGAAAGACTGAAGGCAAAAGGAGAAGGGGACGGCAGAGGATGAGATGGCTAGATAGCATCACGGATGCAATGAATATGAACTTGAGCACGCTCCGGGAGAGAGCGCAGGACAGGAAGGCCTGGCGTGCTATGGTCCATGGGGTCACGAAGAGTCGGACACGACTGAACGACTGAACAACAACAACAATTATTTGAACCAGGGGTGAGCAATGTCTGGGGGGTCTGGAGGCCACGTCTGACCCCCTGGGCCTCTCTGTGGGCCGCATGCCCGACTCTGCTGCGCCGCCACAGGAAGATCTGGTGGTTTGCCACCGTAATTTGGCAGCAGACCACAATGGAAGCTTTAAAAAGGCAAATTTGGCTGGTTTTCATTTCAGCAGCATAGCAGGACAGGGCCTGTGGCCTGTAGCCCTCATGCTGCCCAGCCCCTGATTTGAACAGCACCGTCCATGAACATGGCACTTCACGAGAGTTTCGTAAGCAAGCACGGCAAGGCACTTAATACTCTGCATTTTGTCAGTAGGGGAGACCACAAAGGCAGGGTATGGTGGGAGAAGGGAGAATAACTCGGGACAAATGAGAACCAGTGCAGTTACATTTCAGTTGGTGAAAGCTCCTAAGAAAGGTGACGCCATATAAGTGTTCTGAGAGAGAATTCCAAGCATAAGGAAGAGTAGCAGAGAATGGGGGAGCCGGTGTGCCGTAGTGGTTGGAGCACCCTTCCCCAACATGGTGCTCTCCAGATGTTTTGGACAGCAACTCCCATCATTCCTTACCATTGTCTGTGCTGGCTGGGGCTGATGGGAGTTGAAGACCAGAACATTTGAAGGGTGCCAGGTTGGGTAAAGCTAGGTTAGAGTGTCAGACTAGGATTGGGGCAACAGAGGTTTGGATCCCTGTTCAGCAGTGAAGGTAACTGGGTGATTTTAGGCCATTTTACAATCACTCATTCTCTCTCACTCTGTCTTTCTCAGCCTAACCTACCTCGCAGGGTTGTTGTGAGCATTAAATGACCATGGGGAGAGGAAGAACCAGGTACATCACCTTAAAATCACTGCTTCAGGTGAACATTCACTCTGTGTAGAGGTAGATGAAGAGACTGGTTTTAAAAAAAACACACAACCCTAAGTGGGTTGGAAGGGGCCTACAAGACCATCGAGTCCAACCCCTTGCTCAGTGCAGGAAGCCTGATTCCCTGACGGTCTCCCATCCAAGTACTAACCAGGGCTGACCCTGCTTAGCTTCCGAGATCAGCTGAGATTGGGTGCATCCAGCCCTTTGCTTGTTAGCTGGGCTGTTCTTCCCTGACTTCAGCTGTTGTGTTTGCTGTGTTCCGAGACTGCTTAGTGGGCTTGGCAGTTGCAAGAGACAACCATTTCCAGAAACAGTGGCTGTATCTCTGCCTGGCTGTACAGCTTGAAAGAACAGAAATAAATATCAGCCAGCTAGAATGTGCTGTTGTGGCCAGATTTTATTGTCGTGTCTCCTCTCAGTGGTTTACAGCCAGTTAAACCTTTGCTTTTTGAACTCAGGGAAAAGAAGTACCCAAGTTTTAAACAGCAAAATACACATATGGCATAGTCAATGGTAAATGTAGCGTATGCCCTGAAATGGCTGGGGTTTCCTTCAATATTCACAGATATGAGGGCTCAATTGTTTTCCAGTTGTCACTCCAAAGAATTTAATGGGAACCCCAGCAAGCTACATCATTGTCTGTCTGCCTTATGCCACTTGATTGAAATGTTTATTTACCTGGTTTTTAACTGCTTGTACTTGGTTGTTTTACTGATCTGTATTTATGTCAAATTATTTTCTATTTACTCTGCACTGTTTCTGTTATTTTTATTGTGCTTGTCATAGTGTAATTGGGTTATTTTTTTTATCTTACTCACTGTCTTGTTATCTAAGGTTCGTTGCCTTAGACAAATCTTTATAAATAAACCAATTCACCCTTTTAAATATGCACAAGCCAGTCCCAGTTGACATCTCTGTGTGTGTATCTTTCCAATTAAACGCCGGGTGTTTTTTTGTGTAACCTACATTCAAAGTATAAAGTCTGCATTGGCTTGAAGGCTGTGTTCATACTGGAGCAGGTTTACCGAGAACCGTGTGTGTGTCTTTATTCTGTGTTATGGTTTGGTGCCATGTTACAAACACAGGTGGCCTTGACTCATCACTGCTGTTTATACTGTGTTACCAGGTTTGACCATTGATTTGCTCTTCACAGTACTGTTTTTCTTTAAAACAGTTGTACTGTTTTATGGGGTGGTTCATCCTGCAACAGGGTGGACATGTTTACAGATGCACCCTAAGGCTTGGGTTTCCAGTATGGTGCCAGTGGGCACCCATGCCCCTGTGGACATGTCACTTGGTGCCTGCCAGGCTCCCTGCCTCTTCTGATTTTGATATTATTATAATTATTAAACTGGGCAGTTGGAATGCTACAAAGAGAAGTGCTGGCTTCTGGGAAATGGGGGTAGTATCCAGTGGTACTCCTACACAAACTAGACGCATGGAAGTGAATGGGCTTAATCTAAGTAGGACTAGCATTGGATACTGCCCTGGGTGTTTTGTGACTGGTCAGGCCCACCATGGCAGCCATTTTGTGAGAGCACTCTCTCAAAATTCCAAATGTACCCACTGATCCAAAAAGATTGGGGACCCCTGACATAACGGGTGTTCACACATTATATTCAATGCATGTACAATCTGTGTACTTGTGTACAATTATTCAAATGTAATGCAGTGTACAGCAGTTTCTGGATGATATGGGTATTCCTTCACCTGGAAGAACGTGTGAGAGAATACTGTAACTCTTGCATTGCTGCTGTAGTATGCAATCTTCTTAATTAACAGGCATGAGTAGAAATAAGGCATTTTTGGATCTTGAGCAATTTTTTTTCTTAATTCAAGCAATTGCTCATAAAAGTACTGGTGCTACTCTATACAGAGATGCATCCTAGTGTGTTTAGTGGGGCTTGCATAGGATTATGCTCCCTGGAAAAGTTACTAGTTGTACCTAAATCATTAAAAATGTAAGAGCAGTTGTGTAGGTTTTTATCATTGCTATGAAACTTTGACAACTGAATAAAAATGCTAATGAAAGTTAACGATACTTGCTGGCAAGAAGTTATTTAATAAGGAGGGGGAAAGAGGGAAGGAACCAACAGGAACAATTCCAATAATTATATGAGGTAAGTCTCTAAACAAAACAAAAATAGAGGGGATGGAGTCCAATAAATCAGTTATCCAATAGTGGTGATTAGAGTCTCTGATCTCAGATCAGTCTGCTGCTACCCAGCCCTGGGTTTGAAAGCAGCTGTAGGCCTCATTCTGTTCATACAATGGCTGTGAAGCTGCCGCTGAATTAATGCGATGTGAGGGTGTTTGGTTGCAGTTTTCTTCTCCACTGTCTTCTCTAGTTCGGTGTTTTTTGTTCACTCTTCTTGTGGTCTCCCTAGTCTCTTTACTCTCTCAGACCTGGCATCCTCCCTCAGAATTTCCTCACAAAAATCTCCTCAGAATCTCCTACAACAGCTGTTCAGGGCCAAAGATGGTTGTGCACCAGACATCATTCAGGGGGCTACACTTCGCATGGTTTCATAAAGTCAAGATGCCCATCAGTTCATACAACTATAGCCCTGTTCAGACATTACGTCTGAATAGGCTACAGGTACACATGTAAAAGTCATGAGGTTGTATGTACTGGCCTCACCCCCATGTTCTCATGAGCACCAGCCCTGCCCTCTAAGTCCCTGGCCTCCCTTAGTTCAGCAGGGAAGTCTGCAGGGGACTTGTGCCTGCATTCTCATGAATGTGGGTCGAGTCCTTTGTGCAACTGGGAACCCTGATAAAACAGGGTTCCTGGTTGTGTGGAGGCTTTTACTTACATAAAAAGAGGTCAGGGACATTGGGGTTGGGGTGTGTGTACACCTACCGGTCTCATCCATGTTACTGTATCCTATTCAGGCATAACACCTGAATTGGGCTTATGTGCATACATTCAACTCAGGCACAGCTGTATGTGTGATCCTGGATTAAGAAGGATTCCAGTACCGGTGTGCAAATCAGGTATAAACATGTGTCGACAGATTCTTACAACTATTTTGTAGTGGTTATGGTTATGCCAATTAATTTACAACTGGATAGAGCCATTATAACATACAGGAGGAAATACTTTTAACTATATCATTTCTTAAATATATAGCACTTTACTGTTTTAGAAAATGGTACCTGATCCATTGCTTATTTAACAGATAGCTTAGTCTTTATTTGTGGCATGCCCTGATTAAGCTGCATGGGATGTTAAGTAGAAATGAATTTACACAAACAAGACAGCATACATAATGTATTTTATTTCAAAATAGGGATTTCTGTTTGCCTCTGTGTGCACACATGAAAAAACAGTGAGCAAGATCACACTTGTTAATCAAGTGCCCAGAATTTTCCAGAAGGAAGCATTAGTACACCAAGAACTGAATAATTTTGAGAACTAGGCAAATTTTTAGGGCTCAGACAGCTAGTGGGCATAAAATGGGAACAAAAGGTCACCCAGGTAGGCTCATAAAAAATTCTCATGGCAATTTTCTATACATCTGTAGTTCGAAAGCTTCCTTTCCCTTTTTTTTTTGCCTGAAGGCCAGCATATGATCATTTCTTTTTCTAACTAAAGATTGCCCATTAGAAGAACATCTTTGCCTCCTCGCCCTGCCTAGTTTGCTAGATGGGTGGAGGTGCTTCAGTGGGCAAGGGAAGGAGCTTCAAGATAGCTTGTATCCTTGCCTCTCTAGTCTCCTGCCCTCCCCACCCACCTCTTTCCTGACCCCGGAGGGCAGTGGCGTGGTTCTTTCTGCACTGGCTGTGTGGGGAGGGGGGCGGGATCTCCACTTCCCCCTTCTGAGGTCGGAGCACCATCTAGCATTAATAACACGTAACATGCTAGTCAGCATAGCAGAGAAAACTGTTTTTAAATTTCCCCATGTGAATTGGAACTGAACTTCTTCAGATGTGCCAAAACAGTTGCAAAACTTTTACTGGCCTGAAGTGGATAAACAGGTGAACATGAACTAGAATCAAATTAGAAAGTTCAATGGTATGGTTCCGCGTAATTCACAATATTTCCTCCAAATCCCTGTAGCCTTGGGGCTGCATCACACAGGCGGAGAATTCCACATCAATGCTGGTTCTTTCCCCATCCAGCATCATTGCAGGACTGGGTCGCTCTGTTTAGATGGCTGTCCTCGTCATGTTATTTTTAGTTTCTTTCCTTCTCACGGGGGTAGTAATGCTGCTCAGAGGCATTGCCACCTTTCCGCAAAAAGCATTACATGCACGTGGGGTGTAGCAGCAGCTCCTCCTTGGTTCCTGTCCGTTTCCCCCCCATTGCGCTTTACTGGTAGATGGGGACTGATACGCAGACAGTCCCCCCCCGATCTCCCTGCCTCCCCATTCGGTGTTTTTGACAATCTCTGCAAGCTGTTTACTTGCTGGGAATGCACAGCAGGGGGGCATCCTGGCAGGTCAGAAGGCTGGCATGCTGCTCTGCCGACCTGCCACCTTGCCGCTCTGCTGCTCTGCTGACCTGCTGCTCTGCTGACATGTCGCCTTGTTCAGAACGCCGCAGGCTGAAAATGGCAAGGACCCAAAGTGGTGCAGGCAAGAGAAGGCGACACGCCCCACAGCCCATTATCATTGCCTTCGCCATCGTGACTGCACTGCCAACAACCCCAAACAGCCGCTCACAGCCACCAACACACAGTGGTTCATTCACGCTGGGGGAGAAATACATGGGGAGGTCATTGTGCTCCATTTGCGCATATTTGGAAAAGTACCACATTTTGAGGAAAACACGGGATAGGTGGGCGGAAATGGTGGAATAATGACTAGACGATGACAACGTCATGTAATGGACCCAAACAATTCAGTGAGTGGCCAGTCATGAATGTGCAATAAACTGGAGGTGGAGAGACGCCCTTGGAGTCTGCAGACATAATTTCTGACCCTGAGATTTTGTGCTTGAAACAGACAAAAGATACAGTGCACTGGGATCAGATAGTTTCACTGTAAGCCCTTGATGATGTTTCATCTTTTAAAAACATCAAGCTCTTATTTGGAGAAAAGTTGTTCTCTAGTTCGTTGTTAAGTCTGGAGAAGCACTGAGATAATAGGAAATGCCAGTTAACAAATGTTTCTGTGGTTCCCTCTGACTCTGAAATATTCTTAAGGGGAGACATATGTACACTTCATTGTTAAAACGTTTTAACTACTAACACAACTTTTGACTGAGATACCAAGCATTGGAATGTACTGTGACATATTAGTTATTGTCTTCTGTCTGTCTCCCCGCCCCACCCCCCTTTCCAAAGAACAATTCTTTTACCAAGCTAGAGCTGAATAAATATTTTTTAGGGTTTGGAGCTTGTTAAAATCAGCCTAGAGAGGAGAGAACTGCGGAGATGCTAAAGTGTATTCTAGTATACGAGCGAATTATGTTAAAAAAAGAAAGGGAATACAGTTTTCACTCAAAGCACTGCAGTTTTGGTTTTGTACTTGTGGTTGAAATGTTATGAGGGTCACATCAATAGTGAGTTTTACTAGCTGAACGTTTTCAGGCCAGATTTTCTGTTGAACTTGGATCCTGTTCAGAAGCAAATTTTTGTGACCGAGTTCTTAATTTTCCTCACTGATCTGTGTGCCTGCTCCATCTTCTTGTTGTCTACCTTCGCCAGCAATTTCCTTTTGGAAGCTGCAGAGAGGTATTTATTTCATTTCGCTGTCATTCTCTTTCACTTTAATTAAAGACATGTTTGTTTGGCTCTTGTTTTTCTGTCTGTCATGGGCTTCCCCCCACCCGCACCCAAGCCCCTGAAAAACAAACTCCTGATTAAAATGAATTCGTGACGTTGTGTTTGATTCTAGTCCATTTATTTCGGACGGCCAAAGGAGAAAGTGAACAAATGTGCAGTCTCTTACTTCTCATAATGCAAGTCATACTGCAAAGGCTGCTGTGTTTATAGCTGAACTTGTAAGCAGCACCCGGCTGTTGAATGGTGCCAGCCGTAGGGATCACATTTCACTTCTCCTTAAGCACCTGCATTGGTTTCCAATTCGTTTTGGGGCTGAGTTCAAAGTGTGGGTTTCGGTGATGGACTCGACCTTGGGGGAGCTGGGGGTGGCGACGGCCGACAGGAAGCTCTGGCGTGGGCTGGTCCATGAAGTCACGAAGAGTCGGAAGCGACTGACCGAATAAACAACAACAACAAAAAGTTTGGTGATTTGAAGGAGTGCTTCCTCTCATATATTCTCCTGTGTGCCTTAAGACCTTTGGGGGGAATTAGCTTGTCTAAAGTATGGGAGGTAAGTCTAGGCTGAGGGCCTTCTCAGAGGGGCTTCTTATCCAGGGAAACCTGCCAGGCTGCCTAATTCTCAGGCTTAGTTACAAGGGTCTTCGATAGGCACATTAGTTCTTGGATCAAGTTATTATAATTACTTTTATATCCCACCTTTTTTCTTCTTGCAAGGAACCGAAGGTGGCTTACATGGTTCTCTCCATTTTATCCTCACAACAACCCTGAGAGGTATCTTAGGCTGAGAGTCAGTGACTGGCCCAAAGTCACCCAGTGAGCTTCATGGCTGAGTGGGGACTAGAACCCGGGTCTCCCAAGTCCCAGTCCAACCCTCTAACCACTACACCACACTGGCTCTCATTATTAATCTAGGTATAGATTTAGTCATACATAGAACTGATAATTGACATCAGTGGGTCTGCTCTGACTAAATATGGATCCAGCTTCTGGTGCCTATTTGACTGGCTTGTGCTGGAGCTTTTAATGACTGTCATGTTGTGACTGATTGTTAAAATTATTTTTAGTCTTGTTTCTTGTGTTTGAATTTTTTAATTGTAAACCAGTTGGGGAGCCATGGCCAGTAAGTGGAACAGCAACCTGAAAACTAATAAATAAATGTTCAGTGCTGCAGGTTGCATCGTCTAAAGTTATACCACTTGATGGAGAGGACTAAGTTCTTGCAAGCAATAAATGAGGAGGTAAACATGTGCCTGAGCTGTACCACATTAGACTGCCGGTGGGCTGTCATGACTGTATCTTCCACCATAACCCCCTCCCCGAGTCCCTCCACATAGAGAACTAGATGGGAGGAAGAAGGGTTCTACCCCAACCTTTTCCCTGACATTCTGGTTTTCTGCATTTTGTGTGTGTGTGGAGAAGCATTCAGCCATGCAGCTGTCATCTGCACTTTGAAGTAGTACAGTCCAGACACAGGTTTACAGCCCTATCTGCCCTATGTGAGAATTAGGCTCTGACACCTTTGCAGGGACATAGGAAACTTGGCGATATTTCTGAAGGGAAATGGACTAATACCCTCTTGCTTGTCTGCTTCGTTTCACATCAAGAGCTTGCAGCCTGTCTCTTCCACCCTTTTTGCTGACAGTTTTAGCTCCTCAACAGTTAGAGTATTCTTCCACATGATCACTTCATAGCATCTAGGCAACTTAGCCAATGAGGTGCAGGGAAAGGCTCATTTCAAAATGAGGCCAGAACTCTTGCAGCCCATACTTAGGAAGCTCTTAAAAGCTACAGCCTGGATTTACCTCTGTTTTTCCTTCTTTTACTCCTGAGTATTTGTGGATGGTTGGGGGGGGGGGGCGGTTAGGGATACGGCAAAACCTACTTAGTTTTTGTCCACCCCACCCCGCAACTTACATCTTTTGTACTGCAGTCCTAAGCATACTTGAAGTATGTCCCATTGAAATAAGTTGGGCTTTGTCTGTGATTTGGGGCAAAGAAATGCACAGCACCAGTGAATACCAGTAAGATACAATTAATATGTTAAGCAATCCGCTAGAAATAGAAGCAAAAGAAAAGAGACATTAATTGCAATAAAACTAGAGAGCGACTGTGAAGGATGGTTGAGACTAGTCTCAATAACCCTGCAAGGTAGGTCAGGCCAAACCTGGCCACAAATCCCCACAATAACCCAGTAGCCTTCCACCCTGATCAATAGGCACTGGAGTTAGCACTGAAGTTATGCAGAACGCACCACACCAACTGAAAGCTGGGGAAATGTTTTTTGAAGGGAAAGGAACAACTGGGAAGGAAGGGGAGAGGTGGTAGGTTGTACTAGAAATTACAAGCAAGAGTATAATGAGCCAAACATCCAGGAACGCTGTGAGCCTTTGTGCACCCCTGCAAGCAAAATAACAAAGCTAGCTAGTCTATCCTAAACATATCAAAATATGGGCCTTCCAGGATTGTCTCCAGCCTTCAACATCTCCAAGAACCATCAGGGCAAGAGAAGACGGCCTGCCTCTTCTCCAGCCCCCTATTTAAGGCCCAGCCCTAGCAACTCAAGGTAGAATATGGACAGCCAATCAAAGCTCAGCCCCAGGGTACACCACCCTCCCCTCAGAAGGGGCAGGATCTTCTAACCAGATCCAGCTGTTATCTCTTTCCCAATTAACGTGGACTGAACTTGGCCTTGGGATCCAGAGCTGAGGAACTGTTAGATAAGAGCCAGTTCCAGGTGGTCAGCTTGGATGTGACAGCCCAGCCTATTCTCATGGCAGAGAGCAGGCCTTCGTTTTTGACAGCGACAATAAAATAATAAAAAGGTAAAGGTGTCCCCAACCAGTCGTGTCCGACTCTAGGGTGCGGTGCTCATCCCCGTTTCTAAGCCGAAGAGCCAGCGCTGTCCAAAGACGCTTCCGTGGTCATGTGGCTGGCATGACTGAACACCGAGGTGCACGGAACGCTGTTACCTTTCCCACCAAAGCGGTACCTATTTATCTACTTGCAATTTCTTGCTTTCGAACTGCTAGGTTGGCAGAAGCTGGGACTGAAGACGGGAGCTCACTCCGTCACGCAGCACTCGGGTCTCGAACTGCTGACCTGCCGACCTTCCAGTCTGCAGTTCAGCGTCTTAACCACTAAGCCACCGCGGCCCCAATAAAATAATAGAGTGACATTAATCATGAAAAGCCTGATGAAACAATGCTATCTTCAGTAGCTGTCTAAAGTAAGGGTAGAAAGCCTTTGGCCCTCCAAATGTTTAGGCCCGCCACTTCGATTAGTTGTAGCCAGCATGGCCAATGGCGAAGGATGATGGGAGCTGTAGGCCAAAATATCTGGAAGGCCACAAGTTGCCCATCCCTGACCTAAAGGACAAGAGAGAAGGCGCTAACCTAACTTCCCTAGGGAGTGAGTTCCATATTCTAGTCCTGCATTCTGTTTGCACAGTGGCGAACCAGATGTCCATGGGAAGTCCACAAGCAAGACATGAGCACAATAGCACTGTCCTGTTCATGTTCTCCAGCAAGTGGAATTCCTGCCTCTGATCTTGGAGGTAATATATAGCCATCGTGACTAATGGATAGCCTTATCCTCTGTGAATTTGGCTAATCCCCATTTGAAGCTGTTCAGGTTGGTGGCTATTACTATAGCTTGTGGTAGCAAATTCCATAGTTTAACTATGCACTGTATGAAGACATACTGCCCTTTGCCTGTTCTGAATGCCCCACCATAGATGATTCCAGTCAGGTTCTAGTATTATGAGAGAGGGAGAAGTTTTTACTTTCTCCACACCATGCATAGTTTTATACACCTCTACCATGTCCCCCTGTACTTGCCTTTTTTCTAAGCTAAAAACCTCCAAAGGTTGTAACCTTTCTTCATAGGGGAGTTGCTCCAGCCCCTTGCTCATGTTAGTTGCCCTTTTCTGCACCTTGTTCAGAGTGTTTCAGTTAACAATGAAACAGGCAAGCTGTTTTCTGTTGCCTGTTGCTACCTGAATTATACATTCAGACATTTAATTAAAGGCCACTTACAGGAATCCACTTAAAGTTACTAAGAGATGGTTAATGCCAAATTCCAAATCAGGAAGATGCATAATGGAACCCATGTATTTCTGTTCCTTGTTCATTCCCACTCACAAATATAGACCCTCTGTTTCAAGCAAATCAACCCCACCTCAAGCACAGCAAGTTAGGTTCTAAAGAGTTGGTTTTAGCTCTAGTCATTTTTATATTTCTGCTATAGTTTTAACTTTTGAATTAGGCATTCATTATGTAGGGCAGAACTGTGTCTCCAAAAGAGTTAATTTTGGAGGGCACTGAAGTGAATTCGGTATTGTCCGTTAGGTAGAGTGAGGTCTCTACCACAGACAGCCTAAAGTAGCAAAATCTCTTAGACTGGTCTTGCATTTAACACTCTGGGTTAAGTCATTGTCTGGTATATATGTATATTATCCCAGTCATTAAAAATGTAAGAATTGCCTTCTTAAATCAGATCAAGGGTCGTCTAGACCAGTGCCCTGTTTCCAATGATGGCTGACCACAGATAGCCAGATACCTCTGAGGACTCACAAGTGACACCTTGAGGTGACTGTCACCTCCTGTTGTCCCAGCATCTAGAATTCAAAGTTGGATGCTAAGTGCTGTAGCATAGTGGCTAAGAGACCCAGTATACTCCAAAACACAATATAAATGGTTATTTATGATAACTAGGTATATGTAATGTATTTTTGGGCTGCTAGATATTTTATGGAGTGAGTAAAAAGCAAGCAAGCATCCAGTACACAAAGGTTGATTTAGGTTGCAGAAATATAGGGTTTAAAAAAATTATCTTTAACAACCCACCAGTTACAATCAAACCTGTCAGTTAAAATCATACTTATTACATTTAATATAGCAGCTGCTTTAGAAGGTGAGCAAAAGAATTCTGAGCTCCCTACTAAACATAATGGTTGTGTTAGGAGTTGTTTTATTTTTAAAAGAGAAATGCATATTACGATATTCAGAAATAGTGTGTTTTAGAAGATAATAAACCTTTCTTTGGAAATGGGAAATCTCTAATATGATGCTACATACATCCTGGTCCTTGTGACATATTACTCCCACCTCTGTGTGGGAAGAAAACAAATTTTTAACACATCCTTTGATGGTCCGCCCACTGATCTGCTAGACATTTGAAGTTCCATACTGCAACTAGGCTAAAGGAGGAAGAGGAGAAATATAATGTGTATCAGATCCTTTAAAAAGCTCAAAACAGCCTACACACACACACACACACATTTGGGAGGGATTATTAATGTGCAGATTTGTATTTTTAAATGGGATGGGGGTAATTCTGTGTAAAACATTTCTTTCCTTGGCTGAAGTTATTGGTTGTTATTTGGATATTCCTGTTTTGCCTCATACTGAACTCATTTTGGTTTTAGCCAGCAGATATTTGTTACGTCACAATTAGTCCCAATTGGTACATCATGGGAGGTCATGGGGCTGTATTTGAAATAACACATTAAATCAAGCACTGACATGATTAGGATTATTGTTTTCTGATACAGGTATTGTGCCTGTTTCTTTAGTATGTCTGGGAGACGGGGAGACCTACTGGGACAGAGAGACCTTCTCTCCTATGGCAGTGCAGTGGGTTTCCTCACCTGCTTCCATCAACAGTCAGCTGTCCGGTTCTGTTTTTGCCAGAGATAGGAGAGAAGGGTGGTGCCTAGACCAACATGAGGATCTTCTTAAGTAGAATTATCTTCCTGTCCCAGAAGCACTTAAAGAAACACACATCACCTTGGAGTTGGGAGGTGGCAGCTTTAGCAATGGTCAAAGAGCCAAGTTTGCTACATCACTTCTCTGGAATGAACATAACCATCCCGCCTCTCTTATCACTGAGCTGTCATTTTCTTGGGGCTTGCCCATATGTGAGAGAACGTATTCTGGTGATCGCCACTCTGATACAATAGTAAGAGTGATGCAGGAAGTGACCCAGAGGAATTGTGGCACAAAAAGCATGATAGCACCAGTAATGGAATTGGATTTGCTCTGCCTTTCCCTTCAAGCATATCAAAAGGAATGCTTTCTTTCATATGAACAATCCAAGATCTTCTGAGGAGGCCTGGCTCTAGCTGCCTGCTATTTGAAAGGTTAGATTTGTGGAGATACGGGGGGCAGAGCATTTTCACTTGTGAGCGATCTGTGGGGCAGGACGTCCCTGGTTCAAATCTCATCTCAGCCACCTCAGAATTCAGTTAGTGGCTTTTGACAAGCCACTTTCTCTCAGCCTCAAACCCCTCCTCCATTTGGACATATGTGAAAATGTGAAGCTCACTTATACTGACTCAGATCTCTGGTCCAACTAGTCCAGTATTATTTCTGCTAACTGGCAATGGTTCTCCAAGATCTCAGGCAAGAGGCTGGGAATTGTTGGCTGGGATTTGCAGTCCAACACATCTGGAGAGCACCATTTTGGGGAGGTCTGGTGAAGACTGACTGTAGGTTGAAGGTTTGCTCCAACTGGGCTCATTGGGTAGCAGACGATGAGGGAGGCAAAATAACTACACAGAATCAAATTATATTGTTTGAAGCCACACGGCCCCGGATGTACAACAGTCTCTTTTTCCTCTTCGTCCAGTCACTGGCGCAAAGAAGGTCCCAGGTAAGCCGAGATCTGGGCCTCCTCATATATTTGATGCTTCATTTCTTGGCACTCCCAGTTCTATAGAGTAAGTGTAACTTTGCACTAGTGCAGAAGGCAGAACCAACCCCTGAGGGAATATATCATTCCAACTAGGCTATCTACTGCTCTGTTCTTCTCCCACCATGCCCCTAATTCCATTCCTGCTTATGCTGCATTGATCTACTGTCTCTCAGGCTTCCTCTGCCACAGTGGCTTCACTATACCAGTGTAACTGTGTCCCATTGGTGCAAGGAGATTTGGTTCCAATCTTATCCCTTTCTGCCCAGTGTAACACAGCAATAGGACTGCACCATCATTTAAGGCTGTGGTCCTGCGCATACTTGGAAGTTATTCCCATTGACTTCTATGAGACTGGCATCTGTGTAAGGATTGTGCTCTTAGCATGCATAAATAGTAGGACTATGTATTTACTACAAAAAAAAAAAGTGGGCCAGTTATTGTTGTTTAGGAGATGAATCTGTGTGACCAAGGAAAGCTCAAAGCGATAATATCAGAAAGCTGTAATGATTTCAGTCATTTCCACATCGTGCATGAAACATGCTCTTATCCTGTTACAGGAAACCATTTTGGTCTTTGGTTGGTTGCTTCCTTGAGAAGATAAAGAACTTGCTATCGGGTATCATGGACTCCTGTGTATATGCGGCCCATAGTTAGGAGCACTGGGAGACATCTAGATTGCAAATAAACAATCAACTTCAAACTTGTAAAGTACTTCAGATATTGTTGTCATAACACTTTGACACTATTTAAGATAGAGGACATAGGACCATGGTTTGATAGCCCTGCTAAGATGCTCAGTGCTTCTGTTTAGGGAAGGGCCATAGCTTAATTGTAGAGCACATGCTTTGCATGGAAGAGGTCACAGGGTGTGACTTCATATACAAAAGAACATAGTAGGAAAATTTAGCTTAATAGATATAGCAGGGATATCATGCTTCCCAATGCTTTAGAGTGTAATCCATTTGGAATGCTTCCAATCCAGGCCCCCTTTGATCTTCTTTCTACCCATCCACCTCTGATCCATTCTGCTTTGTCTGTTCACCAGAGTTGTTCATTCACTACTGTGCTAAGAATTTAAATGTAAAACAAAAGGGGAGGGGGGAATGTAGTCTTCCTTTGGAAAGTACAGAAACTCATCTATTATTTTCTGTGTTGTAATTAGGACTCTGCACAAACATATCATTTGCTCTCTGGAGTGTATTCAAATGGTTATAAAGAAAAATAATGTTTATTTTTGTTTTGACTCGAGCTTAAAAACTGCAGTGATGGATCTCAGTCCCTTTGTTTTTGTAGAAAGCGGAGCCCTTCTGAAAGCAATGGAGGTAGAGTTTCTCCAACCCTGTATCACAAAGGCCATCTAAGATTTCTCTCCACAATGGAAGGGCAGGTCTTTACACTAGTGTCGCAGTTTAACATCTCTGGGTATAGAGTTCCATTTATCTGAGCTAATTTAGATATCCAGTTCAGGCTAATTTATACAAATGGCCTGGGAAACATCCAAAACACGGGGAAACTCAGAGGTTAGGAGTGTTGATTACGCCGAGACACTCTATGTGTAGGCCAGTAGGGCTTGGGATCTGCATATCTCAGAGAGTGCCCCTCTTTACACAAACCCGACCATTTTGTATGTTCTAGGATGGTGATTTCCTCCCTTAAAAGAGGCAAAGGCAGTTTAAGGAGAAACCAGGGCCTTTTCTGTAGTTGTCCTGTGTGTATAACTGCAATTCTTGTGGCTACATTTAGGAAAAAGTTTAAAGCTTGGCTGTTCCGAGTTTAAGTTTAATGGGACTTGATCTCAAATAAGCAAGTATAGGATTGCATCCTTAACCCGACACCTCTTTTCATCTCAATACAATCGTAGTAAGTGCCCTAAAAATGTTTGGCTTCTTTGACTCTGTAATTTGTTGTTTTTGTGTTAATTAATCCTCAAGCAAATTTGGGGAGGCAAGGTATACATTAATAAATTAGTACAAATAAAAATATCCTTGGATTACCTGTGTGGAGGAGGAGGAGAGAAGACTTTGGAAAATGAACATTTGAAATTAGAGGTTGTAAAGCATATACATATTGGTGAGCTCACTGCATACTTCAAAGCACTCCATATAGCACCCTTGCATAGAAGTACAAAAATTACTAGACCACAACAACAATTGTATTCACCTGTCTGCCCACATGTGCTTACGATAGTCATTGGTGCCCTAAAGGAAGGGAAGAGCCAATAAAGCTTTCTTGTCTGATCAGCTGTAGATAATACTTACTTGTCAATGGCAACTGAGTAAATGGCTTTTTGCAACTCTGGTATACAGAAATAAGTGCACATTGTTAAAAAAAAAAAAAAGAAAGAGAGAGAGAGAGAGATGCAAATAGCTCACCAGTGCAATGCCGTGTAAATGTTTAAAAGCATAAGTTTTGCAGTTCTCTGGGTTGGTACTGTAAAGAATTTTGGCTTGTGAATATGAGTCAAAGAAATACCGCAGTGTAGCTTTTCAAGGTCAGGCTTTGGATAATCCACTGTAAAAGGAAACTGTCTGTCTGTTTGGCTTTCTAAGGGCCCAATCCTATGCTACCCATGCTGGGAGTTGTAGGACATTTTTTCTGTCTAACCATGCATAGAATTGTGCCCTAAGTGTCTGAGCTTCAGCGCATGGCTGCTGGAGAAAGGGTCTTTTCTGTGGTGGCACACAAGCTATGGAAGTGTCTCCCAAACTGTGTTGGACAGATTCCCTGATTACTACCTTTCAGACATCAGGCAAAGTCTGTCCTGTTCTTGCAAGTTTTAATGGTATTTCATTGCTTTTTATGCTGTTAGTTCTCCCCCTGAATTGACTGATTTTACTGCGTTCATGTAGTTCACTGTGGAAAGCTGATAATGTAAATGGTATTCTGTCATTTGATGTGCACCTCTCTCCCTCTTCCAGTGATCCAGATCACTGCTCCTCTGCTCCTCTTAGCAGCAAGGAAACAGTGATTTTGAGCAGGATTGCTGTGTGTGTGCATGTGGGGTAGGAGTGGGCAGGCTTTAAACTAATCCCCCCCCCCCCAGGGATCCTACTCTACATTAGGAGAATAGCAATCTTTTCCCCATTGTCCAGCTGATGGCTGAGCAATTGGGGATTGGGAAGAGTGTGCGGGGCACCTCAGTGCTGATGGACTGCACAGAGAGTGGTGAAGGGCTGCAGGTTAACCATATGTGATTTAGGGTGCAATCCTATGCGTGCTGGCTGGGAAATGCTGGGAGTTGTACGACCTTTTATTCTGTCTAAAAATGCAAAGGACTGAGACCTTAAGTGGTAATGTAAATCATTTTAAGGTATGAAAAGAATAATTCTAGTAGATGTTACTCAGTACTTTCTGGGCATCTAAGCTAATAATTATTTATTTTATTTATTACATTTATATCCCGCCTTTTTTCCTCCTTAAGGAACCCAAGGTGGCATACATTAACCTTCTCCTCTCCATTTTATCCTCACAACAACCCTGCGAGGTAGGTTGGGCTGAGAGCCAGTGATTGGCCAAAGTCACCCAGTGAGCTTCCATGGTTGAGTGGAGACTAGAACCCAGATCTCCCGGTCCAACACTCTATCCACTACGTCACACTGGCTGAAAATAGAGAGTATTCTGTGTTTTATTGATAGAAGTATATTTAAAAGCCTATGGAATTTGCTACCACACCATGTAGTGATGGCCACCAATTTGGATGGCTTTAAAAGGGGATTAGACAGATTCGTGGAGGATAAGGCTATCAGTGGCTGGCTACTTGTTGTGCTGGCTATGTATTACCTCCAGGATCAGAGGCAGGAAGCCTCAGAATGCAGGTTGCTGGGGAACAAGACCAGGAGGGTGCTGTTGCACTCATGTATTGCTTGTTGGCTTCCTATGGGCCCCTGTGGGTTCAGAATGCTATATTCTTAAAGAGCACCTTTTTCCTTACCATCATGCTTGCACACACAATCAGGACTATGTGGTCATGCTTTGGTGACCATCTGCACAGGGTACCCTCCAGTGCTCAAATTAAAGAGGTGGGCTGACCCCGTTACCTTTTGTGATGGTTTCCTCAGCTACTGTTTCAGAAGACTGTAGGGGGAATGATTTCAATAAAATTAGGGAGTGTCCATGGAAGTGGGGCTTGTGAATTTCAAGCCTCCCCCCGCCCCAAATTCCAACTCTGCAATCTCCTGGCCAGTTAAGTTCCTTGCTATGTGTCTCTTGCACAGTTGTTTTGCACTATGCTTTACTCTTCTGATGTAGCCTCTAAAGCCCAGGCAAGAAAGGACATGGATTTTGCTATTGATAAATTGAACCTTATATATATAATTCAAAGTCAGAAGTTAGTTGGTTATCCCTTTTTGACTGCCTTCCCACTGACTGACCCTCATGAAACACACTTCACTGGAAAGCTCTTGATGTTCAGAGTCCACAAATAACAACGGTTTTCACTATAATTCAAAGTCAGGAGTTTATTTCTGTCCATAAAGCTTTTTTTCTTTAGGAATTAGGCTAACTTCTGTAACAATGTACTATAAACTTTTATTTTTAATATTAAAAATGTCAACTATAATTAAACAAACATAATTAATTGCAAATTGGAGCCAAATGAAATATGAACACAAAAAGTATCTGTACACCTTTATAAACAGAGGTGCAGGCCAAAGTACAATGATATGCCATAGTGCCTGTAAAGAAACCATGAAGGGATTAAGGAACTGAGTCAAACTTTAGTTATTGCTCAGAAAGGAAGTCTCTAGCTGTTAAATTTAACAAAATAACATTTAAACGTCTCTGTACAACTGTATAAACACAGGTGCAGGCCAAGGTACAATGATATACCAGTAACATATGGCTGTAAACAAATCATGAAGGGATCTACGTTGCCATGAGTCATGTGTGCTCATTGGCAAACCTTAGGATTCAAGTTGTCAATGGACCACGACAAGGATGTTACAGTGGCCGCTCTGGGGTTTACACCAAGAACATTGTATTTAAGGAAGTTTTGTAAAGATAAAAGATGTAACACTTTGAATGTTTTAATAAATGCAGTTAGTTGAGTTAAACCTTTTGTTAGATTTGATTTTTCTCTTCAAACTGTGTTAGTGGGTAACCACCTGGTTCTCTCGTGTGTGTGTGTGTGTGTGTGTGTGTGTGTATCTATCTATATATATATATGAGATCTATCTGTCTGTCTGTCTGTCTATGAGAACCAGTTGGTTACCCACTAACACAGTTTGAGGAGAAAAATCAAATCTAACAAAAGGTTTATACACACACACACACACACACGTATATATATTTGATATCCTGCCCTTCCAAGGAGCTTACCATGTAAGGTAGGTTTGGTGGAGTGGGTGCAACTGGCCAGTGTCACCTGGTGAACTGCATAACCAAGCAGAGACCTGAGGCCACGTCTCCCTAGTCCAAGTCTCTAACTACTACTCTGCACTGGTTCATGACTTCTTTGTGGATCTACTGATGAAAAGCACACATTCTCTTTTGCTTTAAGGAGAATAACTGTTTTGATGTTTATGAGCTTTTCCAAAAACATTTGAGGGATTATATTTGCTTTTAAATGATGTTTCTGTGCTGTAATTAATGACTTTTTGCTTGGATAACTACAGGAATTACAGGGCCCCATTCACATACACCTACAGCAATGTGGGGCTGCTTCCCTATCATGTTAATGCTTCACTGCTCAGGAATATCTGTGCATGAATCAAGACTGCAAGTTCATATGAATAGATCATAACTCTTCACTGATTTCAGGAGAATGCTTGCAGGATCAGTCCAAAGGTTCATTGTTTCTAGCTCTGTAGGCAATTCCTTTACCAGTAGGTAGCCAGATAACCTTACAAAGTCCGTACCCAATGTATGGTAGAGCTAGTCCTCCCTGTTGTTTGTCCCTGGTATCCAGTCATCAAATACTGATTCTGAATATGGAGATTCCAAATTTAGCTACCACCACTAACAGCTATTGATAGTCCATGAACTGGAGCATGCTCATTCAAGTGCCGGAGGTTTGATCATTGTGATTTGACCACCAATGTAATAAGAAGCTCTACCTCTATAAGAAATCCAGGTGGAATAGCACTGCTGGTAATTAACTTCACCTGTCTTGGCACAGTTTATTTCCATTGCTGAAAGTGGAAAATAACCACCCTGGGGCTGTCCACATAAGCAGCAGGAAAAAGATAACACCTGTCTTTTTCCTTTTTCTGCAGGTGACACTTTGGGTAGATTATGGCACCTCTTTGTTAGCACCTATCACAGTGGGGCCGTGATGGTTTGAGTTTTCACAGAGAAATCAGCAAGAGAGTATACACTGGGAGTTCTCATTTGCCATAGAGATTTGAGGTGATGGGGACATTTTTTTTTTATCCCAGTCTAGCAAACACTCTTTTCAGTGCCCAGGAATGTTACAGGGATACTGAGCTTTCATCAGCCATGAATGCCTGGTAGCTTCTTTTGTGGTATAATGGTTAGAGTGTTGGGCTAGGACTCAGGAGATCCTGGTTCTAGTCCCTACTTGGCCATGAAACTCACTGGGTGACTTTGGGCCAGTCACTGACTCTCAGCCTCTCCTACCTCACAGGAGAGGTAGGAGGATAAAAATGGAGTTGTGAGGATAAAATTGGGAGGAGGGGGTGGATCATGTATGCCACCTTTGGCTCCTTTAAGGAGAGGTGGGATATACAGTTAGGGCCAGAAATAGTGGAGCAAGGATAACTGTTTTGGCAGTTGGCCTCTGTACACCACCACATTGAAGTTGAAAGGAAACACCCCCAGATGTGAGTGAAGTCAGGACTTTCAGATGTAATTCAAGGGGTTTGACAAAAGTGGGGCACTAACCATTCAGGAAGGACAGCCAGTGGCATACACACACCCATTATTGGTGGCTCATAAGTAACGGAACAAATGTCTGACAAGCAGCTGCATGGCCAGGTGTGGCCTGTTTCCTGGGTACCCCAAGACCAATCAAGCAGTAAGAGGCCTGGAGGTGGTTCTGAGTGTTACATTTGCATTTGGTAGCTGTTCACTGGAACTCCCAACATGAGGTCCAACAAGGTGTCCATGAGAGTGAAGGAGGCCATCATTAGGCTGAGGAAACAAAATAAACCCATCAGAGAGTTGAAAACCCCCCTTGAAATTACAGCTGAAAGTCCTGACTTCGCTCCCATCTGGGTGTATTTCCTTTCAACTTCAATATGGTGGTGTACAGAGGCCAACTGCCAAAACAGTTATCCTTGTTCCAATATTTGTGGCCCTGACTGTAAATATAACAAATAAATGAATAAATTATACCGCCTGGGGTTCAGCATCATTCTGTTCTGGAAAGTTAATATAGCAAAATGTATCTCTGGGTATGTACAGATTTTATTTCTTTTGCTGTTAAGTCACCAGAATCAGCATCTGTTTGTTTGAAGGAGGCAGAGTGATTAGTCTGAAATGTATGATTTCTACGCTGACTGAAGTCCCAGCGACTCTTAGTTTGGAAGTTAAGTGCTGAGGGCTCAATGAGGATCCTGGAAGGCCAGTGAAGAGCATGGGCGTGAAGACTAATCTAGATAAGGTGGAGAGAGGTGGGGCGGAGTGCAGAAGGTCTTGAGAAAGGCAGAGGCAGGAGAGGAGACCTAGGGTAGGGAGGAAGGATGGCTAGGGATTGGGTTGGTAGGCTGCATTGGGGAGCAGAGATGGAAAAGTGTGTTTATATGGATAGGAGTTGAGGGGGTGTTTAGGGAGGAAAGGAGATGCATCTTGAGGGGGAGGGGGAAGAAACTGGAATGTGATGCAGCAAATTGCTATTTTGGGGTAGGGGGGAAGAAACCTGGAAGAATATTCAGCTTTGTACAAGGTGAATAGCCTCCTCCCAGTTGGCCCACGTTGCCCTGAACTTACTAGTCCTTAATGCTTGCTGGGAACTTTGAAAAGAAGAGGAATACGCCCCTTCCCCCAATGGCATCCCATATATAGGAGGCCCTAGTGCTTGCAGTTGAAAAAAGGGACTGTTCTGCTGGCTAACTTCCAATCAGCAGCAGCCAGGCAGATGACATCTAGACAGTCTACATCTCTGCCATGGGGGCGTTTAGTGCATTCCCTGCCCTTGATTACAAAGGGCAGAGAAACCCCTGTCCTCCTCTGGTGCTGGGGCAGAAGAACAGGCTGCTGAGAGCTCTGTACATGAGCATTATGAAGGTGGCTCTTTACATATACAAAATGAGGAAGTGAGTGCGTTTGTGTGAGAGTTATTTCCTTTCTTCTCCTCCTCCTTGCCAGAGCAGCAGGCAGGGGTACAGGGAAACCTTTGAACTGTGGCAAAAGCAGTGTCTTCCATCATTTGCTTGGTGGGGCTGCACTTTTAACATTCTGTTGACCTTTCAGTTTAGGCTCTCTAGGAAAGTGAGCACCTTCAAAAGGATGTGACCTGTGCCATTAAGAGCTCTTAACCACTTTCAAAAGGATGTTTATTTTTGTACCCTTTAAGATCTCTTATCTCTACAGCTGCAGTTTCTCTTGCCTCAGTGTCTAAGGAAAACATTCATCTTAAAGGAAGTGCAGCTGGTCCCTTGTGGAAAATAATTCCCTGATCATATCTCTGTGGCCCTAATATAACTAACTACCTGCATCAGCATTCTGCACTGCACCAAGGAATCGTTGTTCCCTAATGAGCTTAATGCTGGTGAGATCTTTTATATAAGTATGTCAGACCTCTCCAATTTTGCACCAATGTTTTAAAAAATGCATTGGCAAAGCTTACATTTCCATAGTGCCTCACAGATGACAGTATAGACCCTGCCGTGTGTGTGTGTGTACTGCTACTATTACAGCTCTACTCCTTCCCTCTATGAAACATTGCCAAAGGCTCTTCTCTCTCTCTTCTATATTCTATTCATTTACCCAGCTATAGCCTTTCTTGCAGTGGCATCTGCAGCAGGCTGTATTAGTAACCTAAGCCAGTTTTTATTTGTGTGTGCGCGCGCATATATAAGACTGTTTTATCTCAGAGTGGAACTGATTGGTACATATAAGTTGAATAGCTGCAACTCCCAAACATGTTCAGCAACATTTACTTCTGGGGAGGTGCCTACGGGTATGAGGGCTGGAAAGGAGGACATGCATTGGGTTTTACACCCTCCATGTGCCTTCATTTACTCGTATGTACATGATAGTCAAGAAGTATTCCCACCCCCATTTGGAGTTTTAACTTCCAGAGAGCCAGGGGAGGGAGCTGAAGCCTGGAAAACTCTGTGGTTCAATGGTAGAGCAACTGCTTTGCATGCAGAGTGCCCTAGGTTCATTCCCTGGCATCTCCAGATAAGGTTAGCAAGATTCATGCCTGAAACTCTGGAGAGCTGCTGCCAGTCCGTGTCAACAGTACTGAGCTAGATGGACGAGTGGTTTAACCCAGTATGAGGCAGCTTCCTGTATTCGTTTATTTAAAATGTTTTAAATAAATAACATAGTGCACATGAACAAAAATTGTATCAAGGCACCCTGACCATCTCCACAGAAAGACAAAAGCAGAGATTTACCAGTTAGTATTAGCAGGAACTGTGCCCGGTAAATGGAGGACAATTGGAGTGTGTGCCCTTCCTGGCGTTTGGGACTTTGTTCCCAGCCATCTGCAGTTCAACTTTCTGTCTTCACCTACTTCAACCAGTGCTACCAGCTGACACTCCCTCTGTGTACCAGGCATACTAGAGATTGTTCTCATCTGAGCTTGGTTGCTATGGTTACATGCAGTCTGCTGTGTTCTGGGTCTCCAGAAGCTAGAAATGATGGGGGCGAGGGGCTGGGGGGGGGGACTTGTAGCCTTTAGGTAAACATCACCTTTACCTTATATGGACCTGTTCCCTCTGCCATCTGAAACACTGACTGGGCAAAATCCTCCTGCTGTGCAGTGGTTTGTGGACTGCTTTGGTTGGCAAAACAGTGCTAGGACTGGACTGGCATAGGGTCTGCATGCCTTGTGCATTTGTCTTTTGGCTCCCTTGTGCTGAGCTGAAGGCAGAATGGACTGCAGTTTAAGGTATCCTTCCTCTTCTGTGGAGTTAGTTTGGGAACCACAGTTCACATGCATAACTTCGTTGCCGTGGGTGGGACAGTGGTGCTTTGCTGTCAGGTTGAAATGTTATTGAATTGTGTGACCTTGTGCCTCAGTTAAGGAGTTTGAAAAATGAGAATGAACATGTATAATAAATTTACCTATATAGCCTATTAATAATTGTTCCTCTTCTTCTCCCCTGCCCCCTCCATGGCAAACTATAAAAGTAAAAAATGAGATACAAATACTAAATCTGCAATCCTGTGCACTGGTTGTTGTAGTTCAGTCATTAAGTCGTATCCGACTCTTCGTGACCCCATGGAAGGTACTTTCTGCAAGAGGAAGGGCTCCGCAGAAGGTTCCTCTGCCTGACTTTTGGGGATCCCCTTCTCTCCCCCCCCCCGCTTACCCCATTCAGCAGGGTCTCCTGACTCTGTGTAGCATTTTCAGGGGGCTGGAAGGGCTGCCATGGGAAGGAAGAGGCAGGGCAGTCCACTTGTCTCAGTGTAATTGATTCAGCATAAATCTGGATCCAGCCCCAAATCTTCTAACCTTTGTAACAGCCCTGTGTGAGATAAGATAGTAGTTTTACGCCCATATTGCAGGTGTGCAGCTCATAGAGAGTAACTTGGTTAAGGACATCTTCTAGCAGAGGTGACATCTGAACTGGAAATGTCTTCATTCAGAGTTCCAGCTCTCAGTCACTACACTACATGAGCTGCTTCTGAGTAGACATGCATAGGACTGTGCTGAGTAAACATGCATAGGCAAACTTATAATTATAATGCATAGGCAAACTTATAGGGGCAATGCAGAGTGCCCTGTGAGCATGCAGCATCTTTTTCACAAGCTTGTCTTTTCTAAGGTGTTTTGGAATCCTAGCAAGGGTGTTTTTGAAGCAGCCACAACCTGGCAGGCTCATCCTCAAGGCTGCCTTTATTTGCGCCGTCTTAATTTTATTGCACCCAGTTAATGCACTTTGACATGGCATTGCTGGAATACAAGTGCTGCCTATCTGCAGTTGAAAACAAATGGCTTTTTACTTGGCCTTTTGCCATCGGTTCCACTCTTTGAAACTGACACTCTTGAGTCTCACGTACGTGTGTGTGTGTGTGTGTGTGTGTTGGAAAAGGATGGCGGTATCTGCTGAGCAGCAGGGTAGTGAGTAGGGGTGGGGTTTCCATCCTTTTATATTTTGCAGCCAGTGACGTGAGCAATGCCTGGAACAATCACGCTGCCTCAAAACAGTGTAGTTGAAGATGTTCTTTGTGTGTGTGTGTATGTGTGTGTGCGCGTGTGCGTGGTGGTGGTGAGGAAACCAGCTTGGTGCATTTTTAAGCAAACACTGATTGCTACAGCGTGAGCTCCACGGAGATTCCTCTCCTTCTAAACTATTCTGAAAAGAATTTTTGAAGTGTTTGTTTCTTCTCTCTCCCTCCCTTTCATAACTATATATATTTGAGAATACATAAAATATTTATTTACATTGTGGAAATGATTGGAGTTAATAGTGTTCAGAGTACCAGCAAAGTCCGGGTGAGAGCCACAGGTTCGGTGAAATACCCACGAGAGGATCCAGTCTGGCGGCAAACCCACCGCTCAAAGTCTATGAAAATTTCCAACTCCACAGAGTTTTCTGCTAAAGAAGCCAAGGTAAATGAAGATGGTGGGAGTGATGTATATTTCTGTCAATTATGGAAGGGGATGCTGGTATTGAGCCTTCAGCTAATAGTGCCTTTTTGAGAAGTTGAAGGCATTTTCTGCAAAATTGCTGTGGGAAAGAATTCAGCCTGGGGGAAATAAACCCCAGACTGAAGGTAGGTGCTGGATGGACTGGATAGGTTTTCAGAGAATGCCTCAGCACAGGGCAAACGCTGACAACTTGGTAGCTAATCCAAGCCAGTTGGTATTTTGATCTCAGGAAATTTTGATCTCAGGTATTTTGATCTCAGGAAACCTGCACTGCATAGAGTTGTGGGGGAATTTATAAACAGAAATGCTCTACATGCTGGAATGAGATGCATTTCCCTTCTCTGTTGGTGCGTGTCTGTGTGGGTGGGCTGTATGATTTAGGTGATGTTTTTACAATGCATGGCTAAATATTGCCATGAAATATTCATTATTACGTTGTGTGTGTGTGGGGTGGTGGTGGTGGTGGTGTTGGCATTGTTGTTGTTTTTGCATTTGTCATCTGTGTAGTGTGTTTGTCACTGTAGACAGTATCAAGCTGGCTGCAGCCACCTGCTTCAGAAGCCTCCTGGAGTTCTTTTAAACCTGTCATATTGCGTTCCATTCTGCTTATGGGTTTTGTTTTTTTAAAGCAACATTATATAGGATCTTTTGGCCCCTCTAATAGCTGCTGAATAGTCTAGGCTGAGGATTTGAAAATTTTCTAAAGGGACTAAGCATGTGAGCAGAATTGAGCTCAAAATTGGACAATCGCCCTTTCTGTCTCTTTCCTCCCGTTGCAACACGCTGCTAATGTTATTCTACTGGCATGCGAGCCAGGAGGTGTGGTAACCTTTTTATTAAGGAGAATCATAAGATATGCTCACAATGAATCTGCGGTATTGGAAGTAAGATGCAAATGCTCTTAGTATTATTTCCATATATGTGATACTTACGCACACATTCTGTTTTCTCCCCCCCTTCCCTCCTTGCATGATGCTACCTTCAAATATTCATCTACATCAAAACCTCACTAGTACAAATTTGATGGGTGGGGAGGTGGTCGAGGATTCCAAAATCTTGTAGAATTACAAGCATCCGTAAGCTTGTTGCTACAGCACTATTATAATTCTTCAAGAAACACATTGATGCTGTTTTGCTCCTTTGCGGGGAAGTGAAAGGATTGCAGTTCTCACACCTTCATAGAGGTTCAGTTTTATTGAAACCTCCCCCCCCCCCCCCGCGCGCCCGGAATGCTATTGTGACAAAACAATAGATCTGCTCAGTTAGTGTTTGCCTCCTGTGGCGAGATCTAATTCATTTGCAGCAACTGAAAGATACAATGAAATCTCAAGATTTCCTGCTGATAAGCGTAGCGAAGCTAGCTTGCCTGAATGACTGAAGCCCCAAAAGACTAACTTCAGTGTGTGCATATGTGTTGAGAGAGAGAGAGTAGTTCAGTGGTAGAGCACATGCTTTGCGGCATCTCCAGGTAGGGCTGGGAAAAACTCCTGTCTGAAAATCTGGGGACCCCCTGCCAGTCTGTGTATACAATACTGAGCTAGATGGGTCAAAGTATCGGACAAGTACCCCACCCCCTTGAGTGATAGTCCAACCTTGCTAATTCTCATGCTCTAGATCTTGTTGTCACCTATGGCCAGTTCACACATGTTTATCAGTCATTCACTATATTATCACATGATGAGCCATCAGTGATTATTCATTACAGATTAAACTTTCCTATCATTTGATGTCAACTCAAACATACTTTTCAACTCAGGCATTTTACACATTTGGCTGATATACATCAAGTGCTGAATTCCAGAGGAGTGGGTGTGCTAGTCCAGTACAGCAAATGCGAAAAGGAGCCTTATAGCATCTTAAAGATGAACTGTTTTATTATGGTCCAACACCCACCTCACTGACCGCAATGAGTGACGAAAGTTCAAGTAATCTATGTACGCATGTGCAAAGCAGCCCTTGGAAGAGTATCATCCAGCTGAATGAGACTAGTGAGACTGTATGTGCGCGCGTGTGAGTGTGCATGTGTGCGCGCGTGTGTGTGTAATCCCCTTCCAGAGTTAGGTCTCTCAGATATGGGATTAGTCTTTGTTTTCCTATACAAAATATTATCAAAGTGACATACAATAAAAGTGTAAAGCATCAAGTACAAATTAATTAACCACAGCACTAAATAAAATCTGACACAACAAAGCAATTAAAACGATTAAGGACATTTAAAATGAGATCAGCTGGTGGAGGGTGAACTGGGAGAGGGAACAACAGAGTGACCTTCAGCATGGTCTTGTGAAAGTTATTTAAACACTGAGTGACTCGGGTTTTCTCTTGCCCCCACTTGTCTGTTCCATCTTTATCACTCCTCCCTCTTAGTAAAGTGGTGACTAGCATGTGGATGTTCTGAGGAGGAAGAGGGCAGGTGTGGGTCCTGGAGATGGTGGAGGAGGGTGGGGGAGACACTTAAGGTATGCAAGAAAACCTTGGTTTAAAAAAGACCCCCAACTCTTCCCTATCCCCCAAATTGCTGGAAGCGAAGCACTGTGAATGTGACTGGCCTCCTGTTGCTAGCAAAGACCTTTAGCAGGGCGAAACGCACCAGTGTGAGCTCTTGGCCACTGGAGCTGGGAATTATCCTGAAGGTTGGCCCCTATTCTAATGGTGTCTCTTAGTGCAGGGGTGGGGAATCTCTTTCAGTTTGAGGGCTGAATTCAGTTTTGGAAAAACTCTCAGGGTCTGCATTCCAGTGGTGGGTGGGGCCAGAGGCAAAAGGGGATAGCCCAAAAATACAACACACACACACACACACACACACACACACACACACACACACACAGCATATTGTAGCTTAAAACTCTTTAATTAAACCTTAGGAGAGGCATTTCAACCTTTTAGAATGGGGGGAAAAACTACGCAAAAACCAGAAGACCACCAAATGATTGCTTGTTGGGGGAAAGGGGATGGTGCCAGGGGAAAGGGGTATGGCCGTCTGGGGAACCCTGGAGGGCCATATATGTCCCCCAGGCCTGACATTTCCCACCCCTGCCTTAGCATATCCTTTACTTTTCCCTGTGTAAATGAATGGCTGCCATTCAGTCCAGCGTGCAAAGTAAAAGTGGCCTTGAGGACACTTTTGTGATTAAGGGACACCTGTCCTCCACCCTGCCCTGCTGACATACTGGAGGGCGGGGTATTGCTTCACCCAAGTGTGTGTATGGTGGTGTGGATGGCAGGGATGACCATCCCTGCCATTCCACAGAGGAAGCATTGTTCTTGAGGTGGCACCATGAGAGATGGGAGAAATGAAGGCAGGAAGTGTTGTTGGCCCTATCAAAGAAGCGGTAGTGGTGGTGCTGGGAGGGGACCATTTGGCATCAAAATGCCTTGGGCTGGCACAGGTGTGTGTGTGTGTGTGACTATTGTACATTTCTCAGTCTTGACAAAGCTGCATTTTATAGTTCACCAATCCACTGAAATTACATTGAGATGAAAACAAACTGCATGTGTATTCTTTTCTAGAATATAGTGGAAAATATCCCTCTCAACATAAAAAGTGAAAAGAAGAGGGATTATGAAACAGGAGTATGGATTGTCCAGTTTTATTCCAAACCTTTTTTCTCTGTTCCCACACCATCACCACCACCACCACGAGGGAGCCAACCGTAGCTGTTGTTTTTAAATTGCTTTCCTTTAAGAGCTAACATGCAAAACATAAATAGGGCTTTTAGTGCAAAATGCTACAGAGACTTTATTTCATTCATCATTTGCTCCAGGCTGGTAAGTTATCTCACTGCAACAGCTAAGAAGCTGATCCTGGGGGAGAGGAACCTGCCGAAGTCCAGCCACTGAGTTTCTGGTTGTACTCAGGACTTGAGTCCAAGTACCTCAGTGTTCTAATCTCAAATGCTGGTGTCCATTGGACCATACTGTATCTCAGAGAGAGATATAAAAGCTATAAGAATCCAAGTGGAATCTGCAACAAAATGTTGCAGTACATCCTCACCCCCTAACTGGAGTTCTGCTGTTCAGGGTGCCAGCCAGCTAGCCATGCCTTCCTCCAGGATCCTGTATGCTAGTAGGGACTGAAGCCGGTCAATTCACTCTCCTGCCTCCGTTTCTGTTTTTCTTTTCCAACTATCACTCAATGTTCCATGGATCCTAGTGACTATTGGACATGGTTACTGCTGAGCATGATCAGACTTCCTGGGCTGTTGAGGGAGACAATTATCCCCTCTGGGTTTCTTAAAAGATTTTTTATCCTATTGCAAAAATCTCAGGGTTTTCCTAAGCATGCTGATTTATCTCCCTCTTGTCTCTCAGTGGCCACATTTTGGCTTAGCCCTGTTAATGTGGGGAACACCGAGGTTAGAATATTATGCAGAAAAGCAAATTTGCAAACACTTTCAATGCTGTATTGGCCTGCCTACAAGGCTGCTGCATTTTGATAATAAAATTCTGGGCATCTCAAACAGAATGTTTCTGAGCATCCACAGAGTGTTTTTTGTTAGTGAAGCAAAGTTGTTTTGGGGGGTGTTGTTTAAGAATTTAACTGTATTTGAGCATGTGCAGAGTGCCATTTTTCCTTTGGAAAACAACTTTAAAAACATAAAAGAAGAGTGCTTCTTTGAAAGGTACTGTGCATTGAGTTTAAACAAACACATACCACAGAACCCAGGCAAATAACAAAACTACCAAATACTCAAATCTTTCCCCTTAGCTCTTACATCCTATTCTAGCCAGGAGGATGAAATTGTGGCCAGGTGGGTAAAATGCTGGCCAGGTGACAGCCCTACCTACTTAGAGCTTTAAACCCTTTGACGTAAGATTCTTCTTTAGATTTCATCACCAAGATGTACCGCTATTGTCATTTTTGGGGGTGGTGGTGATATGGCTTAAGAAAGGATGCAGAAATAACATGCCCATTATCACACAGTGAGTCAGGGGTGGAGCTGGGAACGGATGCCAGCTGTCCTGCCTCCCCCTCATACCATTTAAAAACACCAAAATATCACCACAGAGACACACACACATATAGACATGCACACATATTTAGGCTCAGTTTAGTTAATCCTGTGCTAATGTGGATGCTTGTTACAGCTGGTGGCATCAGACTGCCTAGTCAGTTGGATGAGGTGGTGTGTGAGAGAGTAGCACACAAAATTAATATGTTTTTCCCCTCACATGGAGCTGACTTTGGTTCCCACTGAGTTAAGGGCAGATTGTGCTCACATAAAACAAGCTTGTGTTTCAGTCTCGGAGTCGAGCAGTCAATCATGAAAGGAGACAAAACAAAGCTGGCAATTGTTAAAAAGTATCGCAGTTCAGATTTTGAGCTGCAAGGAGCTGATCCCTAGACGGTATATCTTCAGTAAAATAGAAAATAAAAGCGTTGCCGTGTAAAGCCCAGGTCTGTTCTGATCCATTGCTGCTTCATAAACTCACCAGCTGGTGCTGTTGAATGTAATAATGTTTTTTCTTCCCTTTTGCTGCATCCCTTACCATAGGTCTGCTTGGGTAGCCACTCAGATCTTTATAACTAGTCGGTCATAGTAAGGGCTAGAGATCTTTTGCTCAGCAGCATTCTGCCCTTGGCCATGATGGGATTAGATGAGTTTAAATCAGCCCAGTTTGCGAGTGGCAATGTTGTTGTTGTTCAGTCGTTCAGTCGTGTCCGACTCTTCGTGACCCCATGGACCATAGCACGCCAGGCCTTCCTGTCCTGCGCTCTCTCCCGGAGCGTGCTCAAGTTCATATTCATTGCATCGGTGATGCTATCTAGCCATCTCATCCTCTGCCGTCCCCTTCTCCTTTTGCCTTCAGTCTTTCCCAGCATCAAGGTCTTTTCCAGGGAGTTTTCTCTTCGCATTAGGTGGCCAAAATATTGGAGCTTCAGCTTCATTATCTGTCCTTCCAATGAGCACTCAGGGTTGATTTCCTTTAGGATGGACTGATTTGACCTCCTTGCAGTCCAGGGGACTCGTAAGAGTCTTCTCCAGCACCACAGTTCGAAAGCATCAATTCTTCGGCGCTCAGCCTTCCTTATAGTCCAGCTCTCACAGCCATACATTACTACTGGGAAAACCATAGCTTTGATTAGACGGACCTTTGTCGGCAAGGTGATGTCTCTGCTTCTTACTATGCTGTCTAGGTTGGCCATAGCTTTCCTCCCAAGGAGCAAGCGTCTTTTAATTTCATGGCTACAGTCACCGTCTGCGGTGATCTTGGAGCCCAAGAAAGTAAAATCTGTCACTGCTTCCATTTCTTCCCCTTCTATATGCCAGGAGGTGATAGGGCCAGATGGCAATAGTGATGGATTAAGCCTTCTTATTCCATGAATCATCAAAAATACAACTCCTCTGTTGGCGAGATGCTCAGAACTCCCCGAGAAAGATATTCTGACACCTCCTTCAAAGGTATATGAATTTCTAATGCTATCTTCCTTTCTTACACCATCAAGTATTACTCTAACATCCCAATATACCTAAGAATATGTCTCATTTCTTACATTCCCCGCTGGCTATCTCTTTCATTCTGTCGGGTGCCTTCTAACTAAAATCACTTTCATCACTGATGAGTTTGCTATGATTCCACAGAAGTCTTGTACAAAGTGATGTTGATTTGAGAATTCAGCTTTCTAAAAATCTCAGGTGTTTTTTTTTTTTTAAGAGACCAAGATTATAGCCATTTGGACTGCCAAGAGATGCTTTGAAAGTATGCAGGCAATGTTTGGTAAAATCTCGGAAGCCAGAGGGGCTGCTAAATACTTTATGATTTATCGTAGTCACAGAGTGGGCCTTCAGTGCCCTACATAAGCTACTTGCTTCTCCCATGACTTGCAGAATCAGGATACATTACGTAAAATATGAAAAAGCATGAAAGAAGTATTATTATTATTATTATTAATAATAATATTATTATTTCAAGGCAGTGTACAGAGACCAAAAAAGATTTGCAATCTAATTAAGAGAATTTGTAGACGTTTGCACAATATATTCAAGATCGCCAAATTAAATTATTAAACAATTATATTCAAGGTTACCAAATTAAATTAGTAAACAACTTAAACCAATACAACAGTAAGCATTTTTTAGCAAAAAAATTGCCCCAAACAGGAGATGTATCCCAAAATAACAAAGAAGACCGAAGATAGAGTAGCCTGCCAACAGACCATGGAAAATTATGAACCATATGTATGTACTCAATACACCATTGGGTAACAATGTCATACTTGAGAAATAATGAAAACCACTAATACTCCAAAGGAATGAACTCCAAAAGGCCTTCTAAAAAATCAGAATTTCTATGGGCAAGTTCTAGGCAAAATGAGACCCACTGATGTCACTGGAGGAGTTAAACACATACTTAAATTTCTCCCAATAAAATGAGGTGTGTCGGGGCGGGGGGGAACAGGACTGAATGCTTAACTTTGCTTGGATTGTGCCCCATGGGTCCAAAAAACAACATAATCCTTTTAAAATATGATGCTCCATAGTTATGCTTCTAATGTGCCACAGTACGTTCAATACGTGCACACTTTGGATAACCTTGGTGCAACTATCACGATTATTTAGTGCCAAGTACACACAGTCCTGCCCTTGGTTTCCATCTCTCCTGCCTCACAGCCCTGAAAGCAGCCATGGCATAATCACTCTTTTGAGTGAGAAACTCTTTCTTCTTAAAATTGAGTTGGAGGCTGAGTCTTTTGTGTTCTGAAGGTAGACAAGCACTCAGACTAGTGAACCCTCCCTCCCTAAAGCCTGAAGTGATTCACTCCATGAAAAAGCTTTACCATTTAATTTTGCTGTATTAACTGGCTTAGGGATGGGGTGGCAGGGAGGAGGAAAGGGTGAGAGTGTAAAAGTAATAGGGGGGTGAATGGGATGTGGGGAGTGCCCCACACCCTGGTAGGCTTGGAAATGGGGCGGTGTTCAGCCGGCCCCCTCCACATCCTGAAAGAATGCATGGTCTAGCCTTGCCATTGACGTGACCATGCTGCTGCCCTCTGTGCATTCAGAGCACATCAGAAGGAGCTGTGATGTTGCACATAGACCCCCTTCTGGTGTGCCATTGTGGTGTAGTGGCTAGAGTGTTGGACTGGGACTGGGGAGACAGGTTCAAGTCCCCAGTTGGCCATGAAGCTCACTGGGTGACTTTGGGCTAGTCACTGACTCTCAGCCTCACAAGGTTGTTGTGTGGAGAGGAGGTTGTACACCTTGGGCTACTGGGAACAAAAGGTGGGATATACATTTAACAAATAAATGCGAAATAAATGCCCTGAACACATGGATGATGTGGTATGTGGCCACCAGGCACATTGGCAGCATGGCTGTGGGCTCTCCTCGCACATACGTTCAGTGCTTGGGAGCGGGCATCTGAACCCCCCCTAACAGGACATGACTTTGAGCATCTTCCTAGGACACAGGAAGCTACCTTATACTAGATCAGCTTCTTTCCACCTAGCCTGGTATTGTCTTTTCTGACTGGCAAGGACTCTCTAGGGTCTCAGCGCCTTTCCATGGTGTGCAGCTTCTGCGCCCTGATCCTTTCTAAACTGGAGGTGCCAGGGATGGAAACTAGGCCCTACGGCATAGGAAGCATGGGCTCTGCCCCTGGCCTGTGGTCCCTCCCCAATCTTCCAGGGACTTCCTTTTCTCATGCCTGAGTCAAAGATTGCCCTGGAATGACAGATTTCCCTTTGGCCTTTTAAATGAAATTTCTGTAAAAGGACAAGGCAAAGACTCTCTGGGCAGTATCAGGAGTGAATGTAGATTTAGTACATACTTGCAAGAAGTCCTTGCCCTCTGCTTTCAGTGGAGCCAGCAACACTTTCCTCTTTAAAGGACCCTGGGGCTGACTTACAGGCTTAAAAGCCTCCTGCAGAGCCAGACACCTAATAAGTAAAGGCCTCCCGTTGAGGAGCTCCTGGGCATTCAAGGGCTTAGTTAGAATGGGTGGTTTTGTTTACAGCAATGCTTTACCTCTCAGCAAATAACCAGCTGTGATAATTAGTCAAATCTTCATCTTTCTGTTCACACCTGGCTGTGCTTTTCCATTTCCCTTGCTGTTTTTCACCTCAATGGGTACCATATTAAGTGTTTGTCTGGTTAGCCTTGCCTGGTGTTTACAGATCCTGCTTTTCAGCACTTTGTTTTTGAGGGAGAGTTTGAAAAAAGCCATTGAGGTAGGTTGGAGTGAAACACAGCCTGAATTCACAGTAAATATTAAAAGCTGCCATTGCCCATTATTCTCTGTATGCACAGAATGTCTGCACTTTTACCTCAGCGACATGGCAACAGGCCTTCTCTGTGGTGGCCCCCTCCCACTGGAATGACCTCTGCGATACCTCAGATCATGTGCTTTCCACAGTTATTAAAAACTTACTTGTTTACCTTGGCTTTTCCCAACCATTGTTGTACTTTTGTAATGATGTATCGTTTTTTAATACACTGTGAACCACTTCAATATTTTTAAAATGGGATGCATATAACAAAATAAATCTCTTTTAAAGTAAAAATAAAATTAAATGAGCATTTGTAGCCACGTACAGGTATACCTGTCAGGGAGCTGCATTTCATTTCATTTCATTTAAGCTGCCTCTATACCACTTGACATCCCAGAATTTCCAAGTAGTTTACATAAAAACACATACAATACAATATAAAACCTATATAAGAACAGTGGGAAACAATAAATACTTTAAAAGCATTACACAAAAACAGTAAAACAGAGCAGTGTCATGATCGATTGATTACAAGTCAGGGGAAGCCTGAACCAATGCATTTTCAAGAAACATTTAAAGTTCGCCACAGTTTCTGCCTCTCAAACCACACGTGGGAGAGTGTTCCAGAGGATGGGTGCCACTACCAAGAAGGCCCGCCTACGTGCCATTATCTCATGACACACTGTCCATTGTGGAATGACTAAGAAGGCCTCTTCGGAAATTCTCAGGGGTTGATTTGGTGTATATAGGTGAAGGCAGTCAGCTAGGTATCCTGGTCCTGAGTTGTTTAGGGCTTTGAATGCCAACAACCAATCTTTGAATATGGCTTGGTAGCTAATAAGCAGCCCATGCAGTACTTTCAACACAGATGTAATATGTGTATAGCTAGGTGCTCCACTGAGCATCTTAGCTACTGCATTCTGCATAGCTGCAGCTTCTGAGCCAGGCAGAAGGGCAGCTCCACATTGAGTGCATTACAGTAGTCTAATTGTGAGGTTATCAGTACATGAATCACCGTGGCCAGGCTATCCCTATCCAGGAATGGGCATAGTTGGTGCAGCAACCGAAGTCGGTAATAGACTTCAGCTCCGTGTTAAGTGTAAGCTCAGTTACAAATCTAGATTTGCCTCTGTTTAATGACTCAGTGTTGGATTTAGCCCTGGGAGATCTGGATTGAAATTGCTGCTCACCCCTGAAATCATTAGAAAGCATAGTTGAATCACTGCTCATTTGAACAGAACTCCAGAACTTGTTTTATGTGTCATTATTCAGCTTGGAGGCTCTGGATCAGTAATAAAGGAGAGTGCCTCTGAACGTGTGCAAAGGGCCCTTCCCACCAGTTTTGATGATCAGATGGATGACAGTTCATTATGTTTAAATATGTCACTTTGTTTCATCACAGATGCCAACATAGGTTAGCACATGCATTTGTAGCTTATGTATAGTAGACATAATTTTGGCAGAGGGTGGAAACAATGGTTAGTACAATGCTGAGCTTTCATCCGTGTAATAATTTGCTTATATCCCTCCAGGGGCAGGAGCTTAAAAGCAAAACACACATACACAATCAGCAGCTCTCCCCTCCTTCTCAAACAACAGCAACACTTCCCCAGGACTTGAGAGATCCACCTACTCTCCTGTCAGCAGGAACCATTCTCTAGAGGGCTTACATTAGCAATTTCAGCCATTTACGGTTCCAATTAAAAATAATTAATTTTCTTGTCCAATTACAGCTAGGTTTTTTCCCCCGAGGTTTCAACATCCACTATCATGCCCCCTTCCCTGAGTACACGTTCCTAAAAAATTAAAAGGGTAGAGTGGAGCTCAAAAAGATTTTCAGGAGCCCCAGCCATCAAGGGCACAGAATCCATAAGTAATGGTGCTAAATACTTCTGGGAATTCTGGCTCGTCCTCAACTGTACCACTTTCTGTATTAAAGGAACAATGATGAGCTGATGTTTTAGGTGTATGGATGGGCATCCCAGACCTGATGGTCAAGTCTCCTCCCTGTAGGCACAGGATGTTATTGCAAAAATGGTTTAGAGCCAGTGTAAGCGTTCTCTTAAAGCAGAAGTGCAGAGCCTTGGCCCATGGGCCAAATCCAGCCCTCTGGGGTTCCCCAGATGACCATGCCCTCATTTCCTGCCTCCCAGCTGAGCAGAGCAGGGGAAGTTGCTCCAGCTGGTCTAGGGACTATAGAAGCAAGCAGGCCCCCAAAGAGCAAGCGATCAGAGTGAGCAAACAGGGAGAGCAAACAGGAGTTGGCCAAGGGAGTTGCAGCGGCAAAGGAGACAAAGGCAAAGTGGTAAGTGGGCTGGAATAAGCCCAGGGGGCTGTCCTTTTCCTTCTGCATGGCTGTGAGTTCACCAGGTGCTCCTGAGAGCTCCAGTTGAATTGAGGGGGTGTGGCCTGAGTACTCCCAGCAGCTGTGTGGGCAGGAAGTTTCAGTGTGTTTCCCGCCTCCCAGCTGAGCAGAGCAGAGGAAGCTGCTCCAGCTGGGCTAGGGACTATAGAAGCAAGCAAGCTCCCAGAGAGCGAGTGATCAGAGCGAGCTGACAGGGATAGCAAACAGGAGTTGGGCAGGGGAGGTCAAGGGGGAAGCCCCTAACATTTTCTTTTTCATTTTTTTCATTTCTTTTTCATTTTTTTCATTTTTTAAAATTTCTTTTTCTTGTAACACACACTTCCATACCAGTGGGCTGGTGTTTTTAACCTCCAGTGAGTAGGAGGACCAGGCACAGGCTACTCTAGAAAAATCAGAAAGCTAGGCACAAAAAGGGAATAGAGGCTATGGAAGGAAAAGACTCTCCAGTGGTGGTGACCTGCAGTGTTTGTGCCATGTTTGTTTTCTTGCCTAAGAACAACACGGCCTACACGTGCAACAAGTGCAAGTTGATCACGCTGTTGGAAGAAAAAGTAAGAGGACTGGAGTGGCAACTGTTGACTCTCCAGGGAAAAAGAGAACACGAAGAGTTCTTGGACAGAACGGTGGAACTACAGCAGCAAAGTGAAGAACAGAAGCTAGAAGAGCAACAGCAAGCTGAGGCAGAAGAGGAAAATGCTGAGATGAGGAAAAATGAAGTAGAGGATACTCCATGGAAAAGGGTGACAGTTAGGAGCAGAAGAACTAGAAGCCACTCTGCACCAGTGGAGGCAGTGGAGCTGTGGAACCATTTCCAGGTACTTGAGGATGAGACTGGAGGACAGCCTGCAGAGGAAGAATTACAGGGGAACCTGCATGAGAGCGAGCAAGAGGCTGAAGGTCAGTCAAGCAGAGGCGATTAAACCAAGGCATACAACAACAAGAAGAGAAGAGCAGTAGCAGTGGGAGACTCCTTGCTGCATGGGATTGAAACCCAAGCATGTCGCAAAGACCCATGGACTCACCAGGTATGCTATCTCCCAGGAGGATGGATTAGAGACGTGACTGAAGGGTTGCCTGCACTCATAAAGCCCACTGATAGGTATCCCTTTCTTCTCATCCATGTGGGAACAAATGATACCGCCAAGCGGAGCTACGAAGAAATCACGACAGACTTTGAAGCTTTGGGAAGAAAACTCAAGAACTTTGCGGCCCAGATAGTTTTCTCATCCATCCTTCCAGTAGTTAGAAGAGGAATAGAAAGGGGGAAAAAAAATACTCCAGGTGAATAACTGGCTACGAAGGTGGTGCCAGTGCGAGCGATTTGGATTCTGGGACCACAGGCTATACTTTCTGGAAGATGGACTGTTGGCAAGGGACGGGTTGTACCTCACAAAGGCTGGGAAGAATGTATTTGGCCACAGCATGAAGAACTTCATCAGGAGGGCTTTAAACTGGGAGACATAAAGTTGGGGGTAACAATGGATGAAGGCTCATGCACCGCAACGGAGAGAACAGCTCTAATAGCGCCCAATAACAGTCTTCAGAAACATGTAGGAAGAAAGCCAGACTATAAAGCACATGGTCTTCATTGTCTATACACTAATGCCCAGAGTATGGGAAACAAACAGAACGAACTTGAGCTCTTAATACAGGAGGGAAATTATGACTTGATAGGTGTAATGGAAACTTGGTGGGATGACTCCCATGACTGGAATACAGCAATTGAAGGATATAACTTGTTCAAAAAAACCCAGGAGGAACAGAAAGGGAGGTGGAGTTGCACTATATGTTAAAAATACATATCTCTGCACAGAAATACAGGAGGATGAGCTTGGTAGCCCCATCAAGAGCATCTGGGTTAAAATAAATGGAGCAAAGAATAAAGGGAACCTGGTGGTCGGAGTCTACTACCGGCCACCCAATCAAGGAGAATGAAACTTTTGAAAAGCAAATTTCCAAGGTTTCAAGGAAGCATGATGTAGTAGTAATGGGGAACTTCAATTTCCCTGATATTTGTTGAGAGACAAATTCTGCAAAACATGGCCCCTCCAAGAGATTCCTGACTTGTGTTGCTGATAATTTCTTCCTACAGAAAGTAGAGGAAGGAACTAGAGGATTGGCTATCCTTGACTTGATCCTAACCAACAGAGATGACTTAGTGGATAAAGTAGCAGTTACGGGAACTCTAGGGGAAAGGGACCATGTTATACTTGAGTTCTTGGTTCTAAAGGAAGCAAAAGCCGAGTGTAGCCAAATGCGTACCCTGGATTTTAGGAAAGCCCATTTTAATAAACTCAGAACAAAGATCAGTAAGGTCCTGTGGCAAGCGATTCTAATGAGAAAAGGAGTCCAAGATGGGTGGGAGTTTTTTAAAAAGGAAATTCTCAAGGCACAATTACAAACAATTCCAACAAGAAAAAAAGGCGGAGGACAACAGAAGAAGTCAATGTGGCTTCACAAAAAGCTTAGAGATGATCTGAAAACAAAAAAGGTCACATACAGGAAGTGAAAGGAAGGCCAAGCTACAAAGGAAGAGTACAGGCAGGTAGCACAGAATTGCAGAGATGGCGTCAGGAAGGCTGAAGCTGAGAATGAGCTAAGGTTAGCGAGGGATGCTAAAAGCAACAAAAAGTCTTTCTTCAGATACATGCATAGTAAAAGACAGAGGACAGAAATGGTGGTTCAACGATTAAATAAGGATGGCAAAATGATAACAGATGACAAGGAAAAGGCAGAAGTGCTCAATTCCTACTTCAGCTCAGTTTTCTCCTAAAAGAGGGTCTATGAGACCCCTGCCAAAGGCGAAGTACAGGCTGAAGGGGCAGGATTGCAGCTTGAGATGGATAGGCATATGGTCAAGGAACACCTAATTACTTTGAATGAGTTCAAATCTCCAGGGCCAGATGAACTGCACCCTAGAGTAATAAAGGAATTGGCAGAAGAACTCTCAGAACCACTGTCTATTTGAGAAATCATGGAGGACAGGTGAAGTGCCAGATGACTGGAGGAGGGCTAATGTTGTCCCTATCTTCAAAAAGGACAAAAAGGAGGAACCTGGGAACTACAGACCAGTCAGTCTGACATCAGTCCCTGGGAAAATTCTGGAGCAGATGATAAAGCGATCCATCTGTAAGCACCTTGAAAACAATGCAGTGATTACGCGAAGCCAACATGGATTTGTCAAGAACAAATCCTGCCAGACGAAACTGATCTCATTTTTGGATCAAGTAACCTTCCTTGTGGACTGAGGGAATGCTGTAGACAATATACCTCGACTTCAGCAAAGCTTTCAGCGAAGTGCCCCATGATATCCTGATGAGCAAACTAGCTCAAGGTGGGTTAGATGAAGCAACTATCAGGTGGATCTACAGCTGGCTATGGGATCGGACTCAAAGAGTGCTTATCAATAGGATCTTCTCAAATTGGGGAGAGGTAACGAGCGGGGTACCGCAGGGCTCGGTCCTGGGCCCAGTGCTCTTCAACATTTTTATTACTGACTTGAATGAGGAGGTGCAGGGAATGCTGATAAAATTTGCAGATGACACAAAATTGGTCGGGATAGCTAATGCCTTGGAAGACAGAAACAAAATTCAAAGTGATCTTGATAGACTGGAGTGCTGGGCAGAAAACAACAGAATTACATTTAATAGGGATAAATGCCAAGTTCTGCACCTAAGAAAAAGAAACCAAATGCACAGTTACAAGATGGGGAATACGTGGCTCAACAACACTACAAGCGAGAAGGATCTTAGAATTGTTGTAGATCACAAGCTGAATATGAGCCAACAATGTGATGTGGCTACAAAAAAGGCCAATGCTATTTGGGGCTGCATTAATAGAAGCATAGCTTCCAAATCCCAGGAAGTACTAGTTCCCCTCTACTCAGCACTGGTTAGGCTTCATCTGGAGTACTGTGTCCAGTTCTGGGCACCACACTTTCAGAAGGATGCAGACAAACTGGAGAGGGTCCAGAGGAGGGCAACAAAGATGATCAGGGGACTGGAAACAAAGCCCTATGAAGAGAGACTGAAGGAACTGGGCATGTTTAGCCTTGAGAAGAGAGGACTGAGGGGAGATATGATAGCACTCTTCAAGTACCTGAAAGGTTGTCACAGAGAGGAAGACCAGGATCTCTTCTCGATCATCCCAGTGTGCAGGACACGGAATAATGGGCTCAAGTTACAGGAAGCCAGATTCCGGCTGAACATCAGGAAAAATGTCCTGACTGTGAGAGCAATACAACAATGGAACCAGTTACCTAGGGAGGTGGAGGGCTCTCCCACACTGGAGGCATTCAAGATGAGGCTGGACAACCATCTGTTGGGGATGCTTTGACTTGGATTCCTGCATTGAGCAAGGGGTTGGACTTAGTGGTCTTATAGGCCCCTTCCAACCCTACTATTCTATGATTCTGTGATCCCCCTGGCTCCCTACCTTTCCCTGACCGTTTGGTGTTTTCCTGGCTTTTGTGCATTTTCCCCCTTGCTAAAAGGTTAAAATGCCTTTCCTGGGGCTTAGTTTTTGGCAGTACTGGCTTTAAGCTAAAATATACTGGAGGATTTTTTGTAGTTTTGGCTTTTCCCCTTTTGCTTTTGGCTCTGCTCAACACTGGCATGTGCCCCCCCCCCCCCCGAGAGCTTCTCTGAAATTGAATTTGGCCCTTGGGCTGAAAGAGCCCTAGGACTGAATTCAACACCTCTGTCCTAAAGGGACTTAGCAGCAGCCATGCAGATGATCACTGTTCTGCATATATAAAGGATACAGGGAACACCCATCATCATTTCCCAGGCATTTTAGCATTTTAGCTTTCTAAATTTTTATCTTTGCTGTTTTAAGTCTGTATTTTAAACTCCTGCACCGCTGCTAGGTTTTATTGTGGTTGTATTGTTATATTGTGGTTTTAATGTTCTATATATTTTAAATTGTTTTATTGTGTGTTTGGTTTTAATTTTTGTGAACCGCCCAGAGAGCTTCGGCTATTGGGCGGTATAGAAATGAAAATAAATAAATAAATAAATAAATAAATGTATGGCCCAAGTGTGGCCTTATCATGTGGGCACATCAGGCAGCGGAATGGGAAGAGCGGCGAATTGTGCTGCTCTCCCCCCAGAAAGGGCCCGCTGCTTCTTGTTGCCACTGGCTGCCTGCTTAGCTGGCTTACCGGCCACTCATTCCCACACTTTCGGGACCTGTTTGGCAGACCTATTCCAGGAGCTCTGAGGTTGGGTCCCCAGGTGGGAGCAGCGGGTGGGTGCAAGCAGCCAGCTAGGTTGGCTGGACAAGCAGGTAGGGAGGGTGGCAGCAGTGGCCAGAAGAAGCATGGCGGTGGCAGCACTGCCACCTTGCTTGAGGTGGCAACATGCCTCGGTTTGGGCCTGGTGTGGCCAGTGGGTTATTCTCATGATAGAATTAACAGACATAGACTAGAATGGTACTCAGGACACATTTGAGTGGCAGGAACATGACTCAAATAACGGGGAAGTTGCTTTCCCCCATGTATGTCTATGCTGAATGCCCTGTGTGCCTGATATTGGTTGTCACCCAATTGGAAGCATTCTGTTTGAAACCGGGAATGGCAATTAGACTGCATTGGAACTGGATCTTAATTTTAATATGGCTTCTTAGGTAGCAGGAGGGGTGGCATACTCTCCACTCCAAGATCTAAATTGTGCTATAGTGGGTCCTAAATACAGTCAGGGCCAGAAATATTGGAACAAGGATAACTGTTTTGGCAGTTGGTCTCTGTACACCACCACACTGAAGTTGAAAGGAAACACACCCAGATGGGAGCCAAGTCAGGACTTTCAGCTGTAATTCAAGGGGTTTGACAAAAGTGGGGCACTAACCATTCAGGAAATACAGCCAGTGGCATACACACACACCCATCGTTGGTGGCTCATAAGCAATGGAATGAATCGCCAACAAGCTGCATGGCCAGGTGTGGCCTGTTTCCTGGGTACCCCATGACCAATCAAGCAGATAAAAGGCCTGGAGGTGGTTCTGAGTGTTACTTTGCATTTGGTAGTTGTTCACTGGAACTCCCAACATGAGGTCCAACAAGGTGTCCATGAGAGTGAAGGAGGCCATCATTAGGCCGAGGAAACAAAATAAATCCATCAGAGAGACAGCAAAAACAGTGGGTGTGGCCAATACAACAGTTTGGAACATCCCAAAAAAGAAGGAATTAACTGGCAAGCTCAGCAACAGCAAAAGGCCTGGAAGACCACGGAAGACAACTAAAGTGGATGACCGCAGAATTCTGCTCATGGTGAAGAGGAACCCTTTCACAACATCTAGCCAGGTCAAGAACGCTCTTGCGGAGGTAGGCATGTCATTGTCAACATCTGCAGTCAAGAGACGGCTTTATGAATGTAAATACAGAGGCTTCACAACAAGGTGCAAACCACTGGTAACGCTCAAGAACTGAAAGGCCAGATTAGCCTTTGCCAGCAAATACCTAAAAAAACCTGCCCAGTTCTGGAATAAGATTCTTTGGACTGATGAGACCAAGATTAACTTGTACCAGAATGATGGGAAGAGAAAAGTATGGAGAAGGAAAGGAACAGCTCATGATCCAGAGCATACCACATCATCTGTCAAACATGGGGGAGGCAGTGTTATGGCATGGGCATGTATGGCTGCCAGTGGAACCGGGTCACTGGTGTTTATTGATGACCTGATTGCTGATAAAAGCAGCAGGATGAATTCTGAAGTGTATAGGGCTATACTTTCTGCTCATATTCAGCTGAATGCTGCCAAACTGATAGGATGCCGCTTCATATTGCAAACGGATGACCCCAAACATACAGCAAAAGCTACCCAAGAGTTTCTCAAGGCAACGAAGTGGGATGTAGGGGTGCACGAAAGCCACTTACCTGGTCTCTCAGCTTGCTTCGCGGTGGGGGGGAGGCGCTTCGCTGCTCCCCCCGAAGTTCAGGCCGGGGGGGGAGGCTTCCCGCCTCGCCCGGCCAAAATTCAGGCCGGGGGGGAGGCTTCCTGCCTTGCCCGGCCGAAATTCAGGCAGGGGAGGAGGCGCCTCGCCTCGCCCGGCCGCGAAATAAAAAGTTAAAAAAAAAAAACGCCCCCGTGATAGGCTGCGTGACGATTTACGTAGCCTATCACGGCTGACTTTGCAAATCTAGCCGTGATAGGCTACGTTAATCGTCACGTAGCCTATCACGGGGGCGTTTGTTTTTTTTTTACTTTTATTGGAATGGCGGCGGCGGCCGGTCAAAAGACCGGCTGCCACCCCCGCCCCTGACGAAGACCTGCCGAACCGCCACCGGGACCTGCCGCCGGGAGGGACATTTGGGAAAGGTAAGTCCCATCCCGGGGGGGGGGGGGGGGCGGTGGGCGGGGGGGGAGAATTTCTCCCCGAAACTACTTCGGGGGGCCGAATACATTGGCGCTTGGCCCCCCGAAGTTTCAGGGAGAAATTCTCCCCCATCCCTAGTGGGATGTTCTTCAATGGCCGAGTCAGTCACCTGATCTCAGCCCAATAGAGCATGCTTTTCACTTACTGATGACAAGACTGAAGGCAGAAAGACCCACAAACAAGCAGCAGCTGAAGGCAGCTGCAGTAAAGGCCTGGCAAAGCATCTCGAGGGAGGAAACTCAGCATTTGGTCATGTCCATGGGTTCCAGACTTCAGGCAGTCACTGACTGCAAAGGATTTTCATCCAGGTCTTAAAGGTGATCCTTAAGTTTGAAATGATGTTGGTTTGTTCCATTACTTATCAGCCACCAACGACGGGTGTGTGTGTATGCTGTCCTTCCTGAATGGTTAGTGCCCCACTTTTGTCAAACCCCTTGAATTACAGCTGAAAGTCCTGACTTTGCTCCCATCTGGGTGTGTTTCCTTTCAACTTCAATATGGTGGTGTACAGAGGCCAACTGCCAAAACAGTTATCCTTGTTCCAATATTTCTGGCCCTGACTGTAAATAGTCTAAACTGAGCTTGGCTCCTTCCAATCAGGAGGAGTGCTCAGAACAGTGACTCTCACACAAACATTGATGGGCAGGAACTCCTCTTGAGGCAGGTGATTTTCACACTCTAAAAGTAGAGCTGTCTGAGTGTGGCAATAAATTCTTCCTTCAATTTTAATTCAGAAAAAAAGTCAACTATCAGAAAACTGTTCTACACTGTTGTACACTGTTCTAGTGCATTACTTTAATAGGGTATGAAAAAGGCCTTGATACCAAGAATTGTTTTTTTGTTCTGGTCTGGTCTGTAACCTGTTTTTCTTGTCACTTTTCCTGTCTGCTACATCATTTACTACTGCTTGAGAAGACCAAACAACCAGTTCCTTGGCTTTTTTGTTAACTTGATGCATTCATAATCATTTCCTTTTAAGACAGGTGAAGATTAGTAGTTGTTTTGGTTAAATTGTTTTAAAGTATTTGTTTTATTAGAGTGTTTTTATTTAAGTCATAATGTAAAGTAATTTAATTAAAATCAGTGTATGAGAACGGGCAATCAACTGAAGCTAACAGATAACAAATTATGTGTTACGTAGTTGTTAATAATAATGCAAGAGAAGTTAAATGTGCTTCAATCTCATTGATATGAATTAAAGAGACTTATGGGGCGATGGCGATGAATAGTAATGTTTCCAACATTTGTAATGTCTTGGTTCATAATGCAAACCTTGGCACCTTATAATGCTCACATCCAACCTGAGGCAAGCATTATGACCCAAGATGTGAGCATTATAAGTTGCCAAGGTTTGTATTATGCACCAAGACATTACAGATTTTGGAAACATCAATTACAGTCCAAAGCGTAGAAAAACACCCACCTTTCCACCTACCCACTCACCTACCTACTTACCTGGCAGCTGCCGTGGTGGTGGAGGAGGTAAGTACGGAGATCTCTCTAGCTCCCTCCCTTGCTCTTGCCTTGAACACTGCTATGGCAATATTTCAGGCACCAGGGAGCCTGGGAAATGTAGTTTACCCAGGGCTCTTGACAGCCTGGGTAAACTTCATTTAGTTTTCCCAGGCTGTTCAGTTTACATTTAGTGCCAGGTGCTCTGGAAACTAAATGTCTCTGGGCTTTTGACACCTGAAAGAGCGAGGCCTCCCTGTCACTGATGCCAGCAGTGGGAAGAGGTCAGTGGTGTTGTGTGACAATTGAGGGGGCTCATAGGAACCTGATGATACTGGGAGTGCATCAAGCCCTGATTTTGACTTGGAAGTAGGCTCAGAATAGATTGAGCTATTTTGGTATAGGGATTTGTGGGGGTGGGGGGAGCTTGGTTTGCAAGCCCCATTCTGAACTGAACCAGGTTGTGGGATAGGTTGGCTACCAATAGGGATGAAAAATAACAGTATAGGTAACTTTTGAGGCCCATGGATTAGAATTAATGAGAGAATTAAACATGTGATTATCTCTTTTGTTGACGCTAAATGGAAAAAGGTCCTATTCAGAAATAAAACTCAAATATCAGAATACTTAAACCACCGTTAGGAACTAGCTACAAAGGCGGATATGAAACCATGGTTTTAAGTGGGTTTGCAAACTAGAGTTTACATTGACGATTGTTAATGCATTACTTCTGCACTACGCAATCAGAGTGGCAGATTTTCTTCCTCTCCTTGATTGCAAAGTGATAAGCAGTCTTGCTGGTGACTCCCTTTACACACTCTCAGGTAGCAGGGCTTATCTCAACAAGTTAAATCAAGGTTTCATTGTATATTTGGAATTTTAACCAGGGTTAAGGAAACAAACCAGGGTTACTGCTAAATATGGTAAAACAGGGATGCAGAATCACTTTCAGCTTGAGGACCAAATTCCATTTTGGAGAAGCTTTCTGGGGGCGTTTTCCAGTGGTGGGTTGAGCTGAAGGCAAACAGAGAGGGGCCAAAGGCAAAAGGGGCAGGGCCAAAATCCAAGAAGCACCAGCATATTTTAAAGCTTTTACTGCCAGTATTCAAGCTTTGGCAGAGACATTTCAAGCTTTTAGATGGGAGCGGGGGGAAAACTGCACAAAAGCCGGGAAACTGCCCAACAATCAGTGCTTGGGAGAAAGGGGGTGTGGCCAGGGGAAGGGGGTATGGCCATTCAGAGACCCCCAGAGGACTGGATTTGGCCCCTGGGCCTGAGGTTCTGCACCCCTGTGGTAAAGCTTTATGCCTGCACTTGGCCTTAAAAGTGTTTAATATTGGATGAATGATCCCCAATTTGTTTCACAAATTGCTAGTATGAATAATCTTCAAATGCAATCACTATTTTCCTCAAGGCTCCTTCTTTTGATGTATTGTGACATTTTGTGTGTGTGTGTGTGTGTGTGTGTGTATGTGTGTGTTTTGGGGTGAGTGGGTGGAAGAAGGATGACATCACAGAGTTTTCCATTCTTTATTTTAAAAATATGTATCGGCTGAACTAGACCAACAATGTACAGTAATGCAAACAATACATAATGCATTCATTATTTGATCAAAGGCTTAGTAGTTAATTAGTAACTCAAACAGAGATGTGATGAGAAATATGATGGTTTAGTATTGGTTTACATTCTTAAAGAAGATATTTTCCCTGACCCTTTATTGCTACTTAGCACTTTGTGGCACTCCACTGTGTTCAGATGACTTCACACAGATTATGTCAGTAATCTGAACAATAGCCCTGCAGTGTAGGACAGTAGTATTATTTCCACATTGCGGGTGTGCGGGCTGAAAGAGACTAGCTTACTTAAGGCTACCTAGTGACTTTATGGTAGAGGTAAGATTTGTTTGCATGAGGAACCTCATGGTCTAGAGTTCAGTGTCTTAGCTACTGCACTACACTAGGTTGTATGGGGTACCTCCAGCAACTAATCCCAGTGTAATAAACTGACATTTTTATATGTCATAATTAAATTAACATTGTAATTGATTGTTGTATGAGGTAGATTGCAGTCATGCTTGATGACTGAGACGAGATTGGTTTGCCCAGAGAATGGCACGTGATTCAGTTCCACTGCTGAAACGAGGGAAGTCTGGCCCTGTGAGTTGCGCGGCAACCATAAGTAAGCTGCTCAGAGTTCTTAGCGAGGTATGAGTGTCACAGATTAAACAAAATTAAATTAAAAGAAGTTGCTTGGGTCAAGTTTTTGCAAAACGAGGCAGCCGAGGGAACACAAAACTCCAGGCAGTACAAGCAGGGGTGCCTACGGCCTTCAGAAGCGCAGCTTTTGCTTTTTTTTGGAAGGGGGGGGGGCTCCCAGGGGGCTGCAATACTCTACCGATGGCAGCTGTTTATAAATGTATCTTGCTAGCAGGTTAAGACTCTGAAGGGGTTTAATGTGCACGTTGACTCCCTTGACAGCAGACCTGCAGGAGAGAGGGCTTTTGAAAGGCAGTTGAACCCTTGTGTAATTTATACAGGCAAATCGCCTCAGAGTGAGGGATGTGGCTTACTCCATGCCAGAGAGTTTCTGTATCACTAGCAAGAGGGATTTATTGGTGTCAGAATGTGTTCTTTAAAAGAAAGGAAAAGAATCTGTACCATAGTTTAGAGCCTCCAGTCAGTGTCTCCAGCCATTCAGAGTCAGACTTAATGCAGCTCGTTTGTGCATGTTTTATTTTTCAAAGCTGGTATTCTTCAAAGCAAAAGCTACAGGCATTTGAAATAGGCTCCTTGCTTTACATCATAGGGATGGCTAGGTAGATATATTGAGTAAGTATGACATATGTAGAAGCCTGAGAGAATTTAAAGCCATATATGACATCAGTGGTCAAAAGGCACCAACTGACATGCTTTGATCATGATGTCTTACTGCTGAAAATGGAGTGTGGAGAGAGAAAAATTACTGTCTTTTTTAGAGACAGTGATGTAAGTCAGTATACGAATCCTTCCAGGGGTTCTCTCATCAGGGCCAGGCCATACCTAGGTCTTGACTAGGAGGCTGTGTTTTCCAGCCCAGTGTCCCAGAGTTCAGTTGCTGAGTTTGGAGATGAAGGCTTGAACTGGAGTTGGAAGCTGGAAAAGCTGGGGCTTGATGTGCATAGGTTGACAGCACTGGTCCATGTAGGCAAAGGCAGATGGCCAGGCTCCTGGTATTTATACAAAGCATGCCCAATCCAGAAGCCCCATACTGCTTACCAGTTGCACAGGCCAAAGTTACACACTGCTCTCCCCTTCTTTGCATGAGGAGGGCTCTGAGGGCTGAGTACACACAGTCCATGCTAGCTCTTTCAACTAAATCTCTGCCTCAAGTCGAGAAGTTTCTTGGAGTCCCTGACACCCACACCCCTCCCTCAGAGCTCCCTCGAGGTAGGCTGCAGTCCAGTAATGGAATTATATGCAGACTACCTCCAGAGAGTCAACATTAATCTAACTGCCCAGGTAAAACATGGAGCAATCAGTCCAGGAGGACTAGAAAGGCCTTGACATGTGCTTGGCCAGCCATTGAATCGCATTGTGCTGTGGCCCATACTTCACAACAACCATGCAGGTGGGAAGCAGGCAAGAGGAGGAAGAGCTAGTGGATTAAGCTACAGAATCAGTAATTCTGTGGTTGGTTACTCAAAGCCAACCCATCCTGTTGCTCCAGTTCCTTGGAAGCTTAGCTCATCATTTTGGCTAAGCATGGTCAGCAAGTCAGAATCACAATTCCAAATACGGAATATGTCTCCTGGTGGTTTTGTAAAGAGGAGATGCAGAGAACCCCCCTTTCCCCCCCTCTGATGAACTAAAGTAAATACCTTTTGGCCTGCAGGCTTGATCCCCAGTATAATTCTCACTGAAATGGTCTTTTCTAGAATCAGCTGTAACCCTGACTGAAGACATTCAATAGCTTTTAGAGAGGAATTGAAATCATAATTTGTATAGAAGAGCCAAAGTTTCCAATGGAAACTTGCAATAGGTCTTGCACTTTTTGAAGACCTACAAAATCCCATGACCAGTCCAAGAGTTGTGATCAGACGAAGGTTGCAAGAGTTTGCATAACATAGGGAATAATACTTCTATCATATCACCTCTGTGAAGGTGAACAGAAAACTACTGTTTGTCCGCACCTCTTTAAATGCTAGTTACTATGCCTTGTTACTTGGTTGTGATGAAATAGTCAGCACCTGCCCTTCTGCCTTAGAAGAAAATGAGTTCTCCTCCACCCCCACCCCCCACACATGAATTCTAGCATCTTCTGGCCTTTAACAAAGATTTAACATGTAACATGCACTGCTTCAGTAAGAAACAGCTCTGTTCTTTAGGGCAGCGGCGGGGGGGGGGGGGATAATTGAAAGCTCATATGACCTTCATCTACAGCAGAATATTAGAGCAAATCCAGAACATAAAAACTGTGGTATCTGATATTGGTACTTGGGTATTCACTGTTCCCACAGTGAAGTAGGTTTGGGCCAGACCTGGCTTGAACGTGAATGGAAGGTTGCCTGGGAAAGGGAACCCCTGGGCCTGAAGTCCTTGAAAGAAAGGTGAGACATGAATGGAATAAATAATATCAACCACTTTGGTTATGACTGCAGCAAGAACTTGGCATCTTTGCAAATCAGGCAGAAAGTGTTGCTAAGCACCCAGTATTAGTATATGACTATAAACACACACACACACACACACACACACACACACTGTAAATGGCCTCCTTGGAATCATGTTGAGTGTAGGCATGTATCCAGCCAGCACCCTAGTAGACATCTCATAGAAGCATTTACCTAACTCAAATACAAGATGCATGCATATCTAGAAGATTCCTGCCACATTTTTCTTATGCTTCAGTTTCCTCTAGGAAATGAAGGAAAGGTCTGGAAGGAAAGGATTGCCAACTCTCTTTCCTGGCAGGGTTCCTAGGCCTCTGACAGCTGCCTGACACGCAGACATTTGGCATGTGAAGCTTTTCCTGGCAGGGGAATAAAGTGATGGAAAAAGCTTCATCTGCTGAATCTTTAATTGTTGGGCTACTGTTAAAGGCAAAGGAGCAGGACAGTTTAAAAAGAATGGTAATCCTATTGGCAAGAAATAGTTGAATTTGTTCTGTAGTTTAGGGATCATCTAGGTATTTTTTTGAAAGTACAAATTGAAGTGACAAAAAGCTGAATTATAAGGCATACATGCAATGAGGGATTCTTTAAAGTCAACCTTGACACTAGGAATATTTTGTACTTCTACGTTTGTTTGAGTTTATGTTTGACAAATAATCATATATTAAACGTCAGATGATCCTTGTTTTTATTATGGGTCTATGCGTTCTTTGGATGCTGGGGAGTCCAAAGCCTCATCATTAGTGTGTGTTCATGAAAATTGTAGTCTTAGGATGCAATCCTGTGGGAATAGTCGTCCGCCTTCGAACTTGGAGGCTGACAACTATCCAATGCAGGGCGGGCAGAGCTTGGAGGGGATCTTCTACTCTGCGCTCCAGCCACCCTGCATTTTTGGCTAGACACCCAATTTTGGCTGTCTAACCAGGGCGCCTTGGAGTGGGAGGCCAGATGGCGTGGAACACCCCTGTTTTGGCTGCTCCATGCTGCTCTCACGAGTGCGTAGCCAGGGATGACCTGTGCCTCCTACAAGGTGGCAGGGGAGGGGGTGGGGAGTCGTATTTCCCAGCTCAGTTCCCAGAAACCAAAAAATCCTATGGCCGTCTAGACGCTGTCTAGTGGCCATAGGACTGTGTCCTTAATTTGTTTTCTGTGCTGTGTTAAAAGATGGCAGCATGTTATTTTTTTTTTTAATGTGTAAAACTGTGTTGCGTTGAACATACGTTTAATCAGGAGGACTTATCTGTGGGCAAGTGTAATAGCTTTGACACCCTGGCCAGACCTCTAGGGCTCCCCAATAGTGTAACTATCCCCCCCACCCCCACACACTCACACCCTATGAAATGCTCTGAGTTTAGAATGGGCAACTGCCAAGGTTCTCCAAAGAGCAAAGGCAGGCCAGGCTAGCAGACTCTTGTGCCTTGGAGCAACTGCGGTCAGAGAGATCTGATGCCAGAAGAGGGCAAGTGGACATGTGCTCTGATTTGGGGAGCAGCTGGGCTTTGGGGTACCAAAAGGCTGTGTAGCAATACTGTCATGGAATTGAGTCAGGTGAGGCAATGGGAGTGCCTTGGGCAGCCTCAGATAGATAGTTGGGAAATAAATTGACTAAATTAAATTGACTAAGATAAAAGAATCTCGTGTCAGGTGATGGGCTGGGTGAAGGTCAATAAACTGAAACTAAATCATGACAAGACAGAGGTACAGTGAGTTGGTTCATTTCCTGAGGGAGAATGGCGTTCGTACTGTTCTGGGCAGGATTAAACTCCCCTAGAAGAATCAGGTGTGCAGTCTAGGGGTGCTCCTAGATCCAGCTTTGCCACTGGAGGCCCAGATAGTCTCTGGTGCAGAGTGCCTTCCATCAGCTCAGGATAGTAGGCCAGCTGCAGCCTGTCCTGGACAGAGATAGCCTGGGCAAAGTAATCCATGTTCTGGTAACACCCAGAATTGATCACTGTACTGTGGGGCTTCCTTTTGAAGGCTGCTCTGAAGCGCTACATTTAGCTCAGCATACAGCCACTGCAACTGGATCGGAAGTTGGGACTGGATGTTGGGAACATATGACACTAATGCTTATAGAACTGGACAATTCAAAATTTATTGCTTGTGTCATTAAGTAGGTGGTGACAGGGGCTTTTGAGTGATGGTGACTTTTTTTTATGGAATTCCTTCTCCAGAGAGGCTTGCCTAGCCACCTTCCTTGTTACCTTTTATGTGCTAGGTGAAAACCTTTTGTTCCCTCAGATTTCTTAAGTTCTAAATTTTAAATTATTTTGATCTGTTGCTTTTAATTTCTGGCCTTGATTGCATTTATTTATTTATGAATATTGCTTGGCTGCCTTTCAGGGCAGAAGCCCTCCCAAGGTGGCTTACAGCAATAAAATACATAAAAACAGTTAACATATTAAAAGTGATAAAAACAATAAAAACAACAATAAAAGCCAACAATAAAACCAGCAGCACAGCAGTAACAGCAACAATAGCTGTCATATCAATAGAAGGCTGAGGTAAAATAATATGTTTTCAAGGCCTTCTTAAAAGTCTGCAATGATGGAGCATGGCAGACTTCCAATGGCAGCTTGTTCCAGAGGTGTGGGGCCACTGCAGAGAAGGCCCTCTCATATGTGATTACCCACCTTACTGCTCTCACAGGTGGGCAAGTGAGAAGGGCCTCTCTTTCTGATCTTAAAGTGTGGGCAGGCTGATATGGGTGAAGGTGGTTCTTCAAGTAACTTGGTCCCAGACCATTTAAGGCTTTAAAGGTCAAAACCAGCACTTTGAATTGGGCTCAGAAACTCACCGGTAACCAGTGCAACTGGAGCAGTATAGGCATTATGTGATTGAATCGCCTCACCCCCACCAATATGCGGGTGGCCACATTCTTGATTTTGTATTGGTTTTCTTGTAAACTGTGCTGTGAATCATTAGGCTGAAGGACACTATGTAAATGGCATAAAATAAATACATACATAAATATGTGTGTAAGAACTGTCTGCATATCAGAGTGATCTGAAAGGCAATCTGTTATTGATAGTATCATCCCAGACTTTCAGGAGCCAAAATGTAAGTCTCTCTCACTGAAGACAAACAATAGCTGGATAATAGAGAGATGCCATTTTTTAGAAAAACTTCCAAATATACCATTTGCTTCAGTGAGGCACAATCACATATATCTGTCCAGTGTGCTATGGTAGGATCTAGTCCTGACTTATGGCCTCACTCTATGAGATTGTCCTGCTGCTTAGCAATATAGCCGAATGCTGTCAGTCATACTACCTGTCCATCTTCACAGGGCTCTGTACCACATAAACTTGAATAGTAATAGATAGCAGTATGTGAAACAGGCAACTGAGATACATATGAAATGTATGTATGTATTTAGTTATGAGATGTCCACGTTGCCTTTCAGTTGATATTTCCCAAGCAGTGTACAATTCAACCATATAAAAACATATTAAAATATTAAAAATCATAAGAGCTAAACAACAACAAAAGCAATGTAACATATCCACAACATGATCGGTAGCAGCAGGATATGGGAAAGAGCCGCCTTGCAAATAAGTCTCCGAAAGAAAAGAAGCCCATAGAAACCTTTACTACTCCATCTAGTATTCTGTTAAGAAATTTTGATCTCAGAGCACCAAATATAAATATTATTGCCAAAGCATAGACAAAGGGCTCTTTAACCCCTTCTCCCACATCAGCAACAGCAGAAGAGCTGTTTGGCTTGGCATCTTCCCTTTGTGGACTTCAGCTGCTCTCTCCTGTTTGTTTCTTGGCTAGTGCACGGGAGTGATCTGTGCTAAGGTCTCTCTTTCTGTTCCTCTGGGGAAGGGCAGAGGGTTGAAGAGCCGATTGTCCAAGTCTCAGGTCAGGAGAAGTTAGTCAAGCTGCATAATTTAAAAGAGGGTCTTTGAGGACTAAATAGGAAAGCCCAGGAAAGCCCCAAACTGTCTCCTAGTAGGGTGGCCACTTACACAATGCCAAAAAAGAGGACATGTATCACCAAAAAAGACAAAAGAGGACACCAATTTGCATGTGCTAATTCATATGTATAAATGCACATTTAAAAATAATTACTATAATTTTAATAGAAATGCGGTACATCTTATCATGGCGGGGAAGACTGTGACAGGGTGACCTGGGTGCTTGCTGTCCAGGTGCTAATTGCTGAAGGGAAACGTCAAGGCCCCCGCTGTTCTCCCTTCTGATGGTTCTTTATCTTTAAACTGGTCTTGGACTGGACAGCCCTTCACACAGAAGTGTGAAGTGAGGCCTGTCCTCTGACAGCCCTTTAAATAGAGTTTTCCCCTCTGTGAAGTAGGACTCATGGCCACTCTAGCAACTGGACTGCCAATGGCCTATGCTTGTTAAATCAGTCTACGAGAGACATTTACTTTTTTCAGCATAAGTCTTGGTCACTGTTCAGGATGTTGCATTTTGGCCTCTGTTAATTCCAGTCTAGAATTCCAAAATCCTACACACACCTACAGATACATATTGATTCTTTTTTTTTTACCAGGCATCAACAAAGTTTGACTGGCCCTGGGGTCTGTGGTCTCTACTACTGACCCTAACCCTTCCCCCAGAAGGGAAGGGGCAAGTATTGTCTGTGATGTAATACTGTGCTTTGAGGCCCAGCATAAGCCCTGTCACCTTCCCCAACTCTGAACTTGGTCATTGTATGCCTTAGAAAAGCTTGGAAAGCAATGTGACAGCTTGTGGCTTTTGGAGTCTCTCCAAAGTCAGTGCAAGGTCATGAAGAGCCTCCACTCTTGGGGCGGGAGGAATAGTGAGGGCTCTCAGCAGAATAAAAAATGGCAAGCACATGTGTGAAGCCCTGCCCTTGAATAATATTTTAATTCTTAGTGTTGCCATGTATGGGTGCCTTCATGATCAAAGGCAGCTCGCTTTGTGAATTTAATTTTTTGGTTTTTTGGTTTTTTTTTTAAATCAGCAGTTTCCTATGTATGGTTAAGACCAACCAGTCATTTCTTCTTGCTTTCCTTTTTACAGGCTCTCTACAATTCAATCAAAAATGAGAAGCTTGAGTGGGCAGTGTAAGTATATTCTGTGGAATTAATGAGTTCTTAAAATGATTCCTTTTATGGCATTCTACTTCATATGCTGGCAGCAAACGGAAGAGATTCTAGAATTTGCAGAAATGCACCCTAGCAATCCAAGGGAGTGATCTACCAACTCCAGTTCATCATTGGTCAACCTTCATGTTTTCATTGGGAAGCCTTCATTTCATTCGTGAGAGGTAGTGTAGCATGGCAGTGAAGAGACTGATCTGTAGCAGATGAGGAAATCACCGGTTTAAATCCCTCCTCAGCCAGTAACTCATCAGCACTTCAGATGTTTGGACTACAACTCCCATCTGCCCCAGCCAGCATGGCCAAATGGCTGGGGCAAATGGGACTTGTAGTCCCAAACGTCTGGAGGGCGCCAGGTTGGGGAAAGCTGCATGAGGTGGTCTTAGGTAAACTACCCTTTCTTAGACTCCGACTCCCTCTCCATTTGCAAGATGAGGATAATAATGCTGACGTACCTCACAGGGTTGTTGTAAGGCTTACTGAATGGGAAGCACTTTGAATGCTATAAAACTGTGTTTCCGCAAATGTTGATACTTGGAATAGATTATTTTTTTCTCCATTTAAATCTGGAGGCACAGTACACACACCCTCATTTTAAATGGCACACTGCAGCCCTACTGGCAGCAGATGCTGGGGGCAGGGAGCTGTGGCAAGAAGTTGACAGAGCTGTGCGTTTCATGTGACTAGCCTTGTGACTCCTAACTAGCCTGCTACCCTCAGGTGCAGTGGAGGACAATGTCCCATTGCCAGTGCTGAAGCAAGATTCTACTACCAGTCCAATTAGCTTTTGTTTATGGAATGCAGGAGGCTTCCCTTTTGAGCTTCTCAAGCAGCAAAATCTTTTGGGAACAGCATTCCTCAACTGGGCACCACCACCGAAAGGGCCCTCTATCCTATGGTCTTCCCTGTCACCTCAGATGGTGGGAACACCCTCAAGAGGCCCTCCACAAGGATCTTAATAAGTGGTTAGGTACCTATGTAGGTGGGCAGCCCTTCAAGTTCCTCCTGTCCTAATCCAGGAAGGAATTTAAAACCAGCACCTTGAATTGGGCCAAGAAACTACATGGGACCAAGAGCAGTTGGCCTAGCATAGGTGCAATATGACCATAATGCCCACTCCCAGTTAGTAATCTAGCACTAATGGCAGTTTCCAAACAGTAATCAAAGGCAACCTCACATATAGTTCATTACAGTAGCCCAGCCTATAATATATATGTAATACATTTTCTCAGTCAGCTCCCAAAACAAATTTCTTGCAACTGTGGGATAGCCCAGTTAATATTGCCTCCTCTACTTCTGCCCTTGCCTTGGCCTAGTCACTTGGGGATCAAGCAGTGGTGATGCCTGTTCGCTGTCATTCAAACTGCATCCATGAATCACAGTGCATCTTTATTCCATCCATTGAGATATAATTGCCTATATATTGGCACAGTGAGTTTGGCGGGGGGGGGGGGAAATGCTGCTGCATGGGGTCCCACTGTTCCAGAGGGCATAGCGTGCTGGATGCGTCCAGTGTGGCGCCTTGTCAAAGCAAACGGCAGTCCTTCCCAGGCCACAGTTTTGGATTTACTGCTCTTTACTGCTGTATAAACATAATATTTTGATGGAGTATCTATGGGAATTAATTTATTAATTTATTTGATATATTTATATCCCACGTTTCTTCCAAGGAGCCCAAGGCAGCATAACCCTCCTCTCCATTTTATCCTCACAACAACCCTGTGAGGTAGGATTGGCTGAGAGTCAATGACTGGCCCAAAGTCACCCAGTGAGCTTCATGGCTGAGTGGAGACTAGAACCTGGATCTCCCAAGTCACAGTCCAACACTCGAACTGCTACACCACACTGGTTGAAAACTGTACAGCAGGAGAATTTGATGGTTTACATTTGGACATTGTGCCCGGTCTATGAAATACTGGACAGACGCTCCTCAAGTTGTAATGGGAGGCCATATTGTCAAACTCTACTATATCGTGAAAGCCATGTATCTACTGTTAACTCCAGCTAGCAAACGAGTTGTTAGCGATGAAAGACAGCTTGTAAGGGTGGAAGACATTTTTATTTTGTTCAGAAACTTCATCTTAGGGAGAGAGAAATTAAATCCTCTGTTAATCTGTGGCAGCATGAATAAAACACGTGCTTAGTTTTCTGCCTTTTATCTTTTAGGGCATTGTGTCAGAACTGCTGGGTTAGAAACACGTCTCGGGTCAGGTTTCCTTCTTTTGGCTTGTTGTCTACTGTTTGCCTCATGATTAACTATGGATAGCTTGACAACGAACTAATATTAAAGATAATTAATTGCGAAAGGCCCAATGTACCCCATTTCAGCTGCTTTCAGGAAGCTAACAATTGGAATTCAAAGCCAAACACAAGGAGGCCAGTGTCTGCCAAAACACTTTAATCATCTCTCCCCCCGACTCATCCTCACTTACTTGACTTCCTTATGACGCTGATGCTTTCTCTAATAAGAGAGAAAACATGGCTGCCATGTGGAGGCTGTTGTAGAATAGGGAATGTCATGTTAAATGCAGCCATGCTCATATTGATGCTGGTAAGGAGACGGCTTTAATGGAATCATCTTTGGCTGGTATAAGGGTATGCAAGCTTTCAAATTATGCCTGCTGAAGCTTTAGCAGAATTACCAGCATGCACACTACTACGCCGTTGGAAGTTGACTGAATATAAGATGCCATAATTACCTGATCTGTATTTCAGAGTCCCTTGCATTCTGGAATCAAGATCAAATTATTGTTGATGATAATAGAAACGTATTTATTCATTCATTTATTCATTCATACATACATACAGTGCCATCAGTGTACATGGTGCCTTACAGAGTTACATGGGCAAAAATAGCCTTCAAGAAGCTTCCAATCCTAAAGCAAACACCCTAAAGGGGTGGGGGGAGAAAAACAAAAGTAGGGAGGAAAGGTAGAGACAAGGGTTGGGACAGATGAATGTGGGCAAATCCACTTACATTGTTACTTAAATGTAGATAATTATTGGCATAGCTGTGGTTCTTCAAGATGTTCACCTGTATCAGCTGATGCCTTTGACAGTATACAATTTCCTCCTTGTTGAACTCTGCCCCATGCTCCATTACCTCCACTTACCTCCCCTCTGCTCCATTACCTATATTTAGAAGTGACTGCAAGCACCACTTCCTTGCTCCTCTTCTCTGTTGGCTGAGTGGCACTTCCTAGAGTGGCTGGTTTCCATCTTGCTCATGGTGGCACCATCCAGCAGAAATCACCCATTTTAGGACACTTGTGCCATCTTGGAGACTCTTTCCTGAATAATCAGAGAAGATGAAGAAGTGAGGAGGCAACTGTGCAGAGGGCAAAGGGGGATAACAGATAGCAGGTAGAATGTGCTGCTTATCTTAACATATCATCTTAGGACAAAGCTAGTCAGGCTGCTCTTGTTTCTGCAGAGTTTTTATGTTAGGCAATACTGGGTGGTACTATCAGTCCCTGAATAAGGGGGAGGAAGCTGCTCCTTGCTAGCTTAGTACCGAATTGCTTGTGAAAACCTGTACATCTGAGGCTTGGATATGAGTTTTGTGAGCTTATAATGCTCACCTCAATGAAGAGAGGAGCATTAGGAGCACCAAACTCTTCTCCAGCTCTGAAGCCAGATTATTCTCTAGGCCTACAGTGCTGTATAGCAGTGCGCTATAACATGCGGCTCAGGTGTCCCTTGGGAAATGCAGTTTTCCCAGTGGCTACTGATAGTGCAGTAGCACTTCGGGAAACTGTATTTTCCAGGCACCTCCAAAACTTTGCATCCAGGCGTACTGTGGCACTGAACAGGAGGGGGAGGGAGAGACCTTCATCCCTTCCCTTTCCTTGTGGCTGCTTGCCACTACTGGCCATGTTTATGAGGTGTGTTTGCTTTAAATCTTAAAGGGGTGCAGCCTAATTGCCTAAGATCACCATGTCCATTTTTGCCTTTCACCTGCCCACTTTGGTATGCAGCCACTGAGAGATTTCCCTAAGGGAATAAAAAGAATTTCCCACTCTTGGTTTAAGAGAGAGGAGATTTAGGGGATCAAGGTAGGTGGAATGGAAGGGGCAGGCTAGGAGGTTTGGGTCACCAATGCAGGGAGGAGGAGGGTTGGCCGGGCTGAATTTGGCTTTGGTTCAGAAATAAGTTGAACTGCTACCCAATTTTGGGGAAAGTTGCTTGGCTTTTGAGCCAAAGCTGATCCAAGCCACGGGGACAGGGGGTGAGGGGAGGATAAGCCATCTCTAGTATTGAACCAGACCTGTGGCATTGCATTCAGGGACACCCAAGTTAAGCACTATGTGAGGCATTTCCAAAGAAATACCTGGGAGGGATAATCGTGGTATTATATAAGTACTCCACACTGAAGGACACTCCTGGAATTTCTTGATTCTGTTCAGAGTCATTTATAAACATCTTAACATTTAGAACTGCTTTTCTTGATTGGGGGCACGGAGTTTGGGGAAATGTGTGTAAGCTGACAGACTATGAAGTAAGTGGCTGCTTTTTTTTAAGTTAGGAAGGAAAGGAGATACTGCAGAAGGTTGATTTACAATTCATCGATCTCAGATTCCCTAAGCTGACAGCATTGCCGCAAGGAAGCTTTCTCCAGAGGGTGCATTCTGAAAATAGCTCTAATGGCAGTTCCGTTAATTTAGGCCTGGACTGTGACTGATTTCAGCACAGAGTGAAGAAGAGGACACATGTGCTGCTTTTACACAGCTGCATCAGAGCTACACACCATGGCAGCAGTGCTTGTGTGGCAGCAGCACAGAGCACACAGGGCGGTCCATAGCTCAGTGGTAGAGCAAAGATAGACTGTGCCTGGTTCAGACTCTGGCATCTCCAGTTAAGAAGGCTCTTGGCTGAGGATGACCTCGTGTCTCTCCAGTTTGCTCCAGTTGTTGCCAATTGGAGTAAACTCCACTGGGCTAGATAAACAGCTTCTTGTCTTCATATGACTGTGGATCTTTCTTGTGGCACCCACATTGGGCCATGCGCACTGTAGGAAACATTGTGCTCTGCTGCCATGGGTGTGGCAGATGGCACCTGCATTTTTGATCAAAGAACAGTCCTTGGTCCCACTTGTTGATGTGACTCCAGTAATATTGCAACAGACTGCATTGCTGATGAAGCCAGGGTGGTGGGGAGACTTGCTGGGGCCCCCTCAGTTTGACCAGAAACGTGCTCTGTCTAACTCTCCTTTTTTTGTGCTCTAAACAAGAGTTTTAAAGTTGTTTGTTGCAGGCATTATCTACTGGATTTAAAATAACCAAGAAGCCCTCGGTCAAACAATGATGCATGGAGAGCTGCTTCATGATCCTTCACTGCTCATTATTAGCTTTTAGATTCCAGGTCACTCTAAAAATCATTGGCCATAGCTCATACATAACCGCTCCCCTTCCCACCTATCATCCATCCCCCCAAAATCTGGAGCCCTAGATACCTTCACGTGCAGAAGGTCCCAGTTTCAATCCCTGGTGTCTCCAGATATGGCTGGGACAGACTTCTGCCTGAAAACCCAGAGAGCCACTGCCATTCAGTGTTGACAGTACTGAGCAAGATTGACCAGTGGCCTGATGCAGGGTACAAGGCAGCTTCGTGTGTTCCTGACTCGAGGGTTTCTTTTGAGTATTTCCCAGGAAATAAAGAATGGTTATTGAAGTGAGCCAAGGGGAGTTTGCCCATCACTGCTTCCTGCTGAACAAGAGGCAGCATGTGAAATAGATACAGGGATCTGGTATGCAGACTGGGTGCATTGGGTCAGAGAATTGTGGTCATTGGGCAGGGACAAGGATGCCCAGTCCACCGAAGCTGCACCTCTTGGCCACTAGAGCCTCTGCCTCATCCCTCTGTGTTTCTGGATGTTCACTAATCACTGCCCACACTCTCCCACACTTCCGCAGCCTTTGGGAAGAGAGGGGACACCCCACACTACATTTTCTCTCTCCTTTTTGTAAGAATGATGAAATGCTTAAGGTACCACACTGCACATTTGATATTAGGTTCCATGTTTGTGCACATTGTGGAAGTGCACGTACACATTGCCTTGATTTAAATCTCCTACTTACATGGTTAAAATCCACCTTATTCTCTTGGGGTGACAATGTTGCTGTTGATGTCAATGGATTCCAAACTGCATTCCCAAGAGAACGGCACCAAGGTTTCAGTTCTGATTCATATCCCTAAATATAAATATGAGCCATCCCACTGAAAGTATTAAGATTTCTTGCAGGTGTAAAGTGAAGCGTACATTGAAATGTGTCAGGTTATCTTGGACCACAGGGCATAACATGAAATCAGTGATGGGAGTGCCTTTCCACTTAGTAAACTGAGGTGATAATTAAAATGTTTTCCTCTCCTTATTCTAATGAAATTAAACCTGCACTGGGTTGCCAAATGAACTTGGTTGTGGTTTTTGCCTTTAAAAAAAATCGCTTTAGAGATGACGAAGAAAAGAAAAAATCCCCCTCGGATGGTACTGATGAAAAGGATAATGGAACCCAATCCAAGGCTGTCAATCGCATTGGCAATTCCAATAATCCTTTCCTGGACATTCCTCATGACCCCAATGCTGCTGTGTACAAAACTGGATTCCTGGCACGCAAAATCCATGCTGATATGGATGGAAAGAAGAGTGAGTGTGTTTAAATGAGAACTGCTTTCTCTGTATCTGGGGTGCAGAACCTCTTTCAACCCAAGGGATGAATTCCATTGTGGAATAGCTCTCAGAGCCCACATTCCGGTGGTGGGTGGAGGCCAGAGGCAAAGGGGACAGACCCCAAAAACAAAAAATATTGGCATATTTTAACTTAATGCTCTTAATTTCAACTCTTTAGAACGAGGAAAAGAGAACAAACACTGGGAAACCACCACATGATCAGTGGTTGATGGAAAGGGGCGTGGCCTTCTGGGGATCTGCCCCCCTACTCTGTATGCTGCAGCGGGGAAGGGGCTTACCAAGGGAGAAGGGAATGACCAAAAGCTGTATGTGTGCTGCATGTGCCAGCTCACTTACCACCAGTAGTGCATGCCCATGGAGATGTAAAGAAAAGGGTGTTGGCACAAAATCCCAGGGTGCCAGAGCAGTCTGTGGATCTTGCAGGCTGGAGGGAGAACTGAGATATTCTAGCACTGACCATTTTGGGGGTCTGGCTACTCTAATGGTGAGATAGGCTGGGTGACTTTCCCTGAGCTTATTTTCCTACACTCCACCCACCACTTTCTTCCCTTTCAGAGGAAAGCTACAAATATTTAAAATAAATAAATTAAATAGCAGAATTTTTTTTTCCAAGAGAGGTAAAGCATAGATGCTCAACAAGGCACGTGTACAGTGTTGTTTGTTTGTGCTCCCCTCCCTATTTGCAACTGCTCATGATTCAAAGGATAGGGGGCGTAGAGAGTTATTTCAAAACCCAAATGAGCTTGGACAGAGCACAATTGTGATTGATATTGCCAACATTTTCTTAATACAGCTTTTCTTGTGTGTGTGTGTTTTGCTTTCTTAGCTCCACGAGGGAAGAGAGGATGGAAAACCTTTTATGCTGTTCTTAAAGGAACAGTCCTTTATTTGCAAAAGGTAAGAGCTTTTCTACCAGATGCACTCCCTTGAACTCTTACTGAATAAAGATGAAGAATAAAGCAGGGAACTATTTAGCCCTTTCGAACTGTCGCTTCATTGACTAATGTGTTGGCAGTGCCCACAAGCAAAGCCCACAATAGGATGGCCAGCAGGTGCTATACCTTTCTGAGCTATTCTTGTGTCAGGGGTGTTTCTGAGCACAGGGAGTGGAATAGTAGTTCAGATTCTGAAGGAGAACCACCGGGGGGGGGGGTATTTTCCCAGGCTAGTCCAGACATGACTAGGCAGGCTCTTCAGGCTTCAAAGGTCTAGCTGGCGGAGGATGAGGGTCCCTCTTCACCCCCCCCCTCCCGAGAAACAGCAAACAGGGGGAGGTGAGGTTTGGGGAGTCTGTTTTAATAGACGCCAGGTGCAGGCGCAGAGCAAAGAGAGAGAAGGCAGGGGCGGAACTTAGACAGTCTACTCGATTGGCCTTGCATGAAAAGCTGCGCTTAGAAGCCTCACGAGAGAGAGAGAGAGAGAGACCTCCCCGCCCCTTAGGCTAGTGAGACCGCCTTCCTCTTGAAACAGCGGACAAACTGTCAGGATTCCTTTTGCCCCCACTTAACTTCAAACGCTGAAACATACACAGATAAGAGGCTTCAGTCTACAGCTTTTAATCTATTACTTCACAGGGTCATACAGATTCAAATTCTCACTGACTTTCAGTCTACAAGGAAATGCCTTCAGGGGTTCAAAAGGCAGTTATGAAAGTTGCTTGCCGTTTGAAGAGGAAGGCAGTCTCACTAGCCTAATTTAAGGGGGAGGGTCTCTCATGAGGCTTCTAAGCACAGCTTTTCACGCAAGGCCTGGTGTCTATTAAATCAGACTCCCCAAACCCCGCCTCCCCCTGTTCGCTGTCTCTCACCAGGGGTGTGTGTGAAGAGGGACCCTCATCCTCCGTCAGCTGGACTTTTGAAACCTGAGGAGCCTGCCTAGTCATATCTGGACTAGCCTGGGCAAATACCTCCCCCATGTCTGGCGGTTCTCCATCAGAACCTCAACTCCTATCCCACTCCCTGCGCTCAGAAACATCCCTGACACTCTGGATGCTCTCTTCCTCTGAACTGCTCTTGGAAGTTTCATGGAAAAGACAGGAAGCAGAAGTGGCTTGTCCTTCGCTTTCCCATGCTTCAGGGTCTTGGATGAATTACACATTCCCCCATGCCAAGAGATACTGGTTCCATCACTGCATTTGGAGAATGTTAATCTTTCCACACCCCTTCTTTACATGAGCATGGGGGATTGCAGGTCAAGTCACCCATGCTTCCTCTTCTGTTGGTTCCTTGAAACAACAGGCTGTAAGTTTCTCTATTGTGGTAACGTTACGCAGTGACCAGGGCCTTGCTTATTTGGGGGTTGGTCAATTGAATCTAATAGGACTACTCTGAAGAAAAGTGTTCTGCACTGCAGCATCTTCTGTTCCTCATCAGTGCCCGAATCATCATCTGACAGCTGCTTGCTCAAGCTTATCCACTACGGGTGCAATCTTATACACCCTTACCTGGGAGTAAGTCCAATTGAACTTAGTGGGACTTATACCTCAGTCTCCATGCACAGAATTACTCTGTAAAGGTATAAAGCTATTTGTTCATTACATAGTCTAAAATAAATTGTTCTTTGCTGTCTTTAGGGAGAATAACCATGATAACCATAAAAACTGTCAGGCAAACAAATGTAATTTTACTGTCGAGGCATACCTGCACTACAGACTTGGTTTAAGAGTAATTACCCTTCCCAAGAGAAACCTAGGCACTGTGGTTCTGTGAAAGGTCCTAAAGATTTCTTAAATAAAGTAGTAGTAATAGTAGTAGCAGTAATGGATGCTTAGTACCTCACCAAACTATAACTTCCAGGAATATTTGGAGGAAGCCATGATAGTTAAACTGGTATAAAAGAAATATAAGTTGTGTGTTTGTGTACATATCTCAATTCTTGCTGCTCCAGTTGCATATCAAGATAATGGTTAAAATTCATTCCTCTCAGTATAATAAATTCTGTGACTTGTTGGCAAATGCTGGATGTTTCACTTCTGAAGAAAATGTGTAGAAATTGATAGAGAGATGGAAGGATACAGAAAACATTTCCCCCCATTTTGGAGGATAATCCTAGCCCTGCTGATAATTAAAATGACCAGGTGGCATTCATATTTCTTTGTTTCACTTCTTACCTCAATTTTCACAGCAATAACATCCCATTATAAGAAAAAGAGAGCGGAGCTACTTTTTTTTAATGTGCGTGTTAACCAATCCCAAATTCAGCTATTACAAAAGCTATTTTTCAAATACTGCAGTGAAAACTTAGGGCTTTTAGCTAACATGGCAATTGCAGAATTAATTTTTAACAGAGGTCTTTAAGGACATGAATAAAGAGACATGAGAAATATTTAAAAATCACCCAAGGCTTCAGAGTTTGCAAGTTTTTTGTCAAAGTCACTCAGCCATTCTTTGATCTTTTTCTATTAAAAAAAAAGATTGTATTGGGCAGATGGACAAATTGCTTACATTAAAAAAAAATGGTGGTCCACCTTCAAGGGAGGGTGTGTAGACATGGAAAATGAGCCAAGAAATAATATTTCCAAGTATTATTGCTTACTGTATTCAGACAATATGGAGGACAGAGAAGCCCACCATTGTATGGATGGGTGATAGGAATTTCACTGGGGTGGTCCTTGTGGTATGGGAAACAGTGCCTTTGGAATGGAAGGTTTTTAGAGATGGTGGATGCCTGAAGGTAGGTTCTTAGATACAGTCTTCATGATACAGGTGTCAATCCTTACCTGCAAACAGTCTCCATTAAGAAAAGACTGATGAACTGAAGAAACCCTTCTGGTGTTTCATCTTCATAATTCTTTTCTTGGAACTAATTGTGCATACTGTTGTTCTCATGCAAGGATCCACAGATGCACTCGCCAGGTCACCACCAGAGAGAGCACCTTTTGATCTGGGAAGAGTGCAGCATCAAGGAGAGTCCATGACCTTCTCCTGAGCCTAGAGAAGGGTGGGGGGCTTTCCCTCACACTGCCCTGATGTTGGCAGTCCTGCTGCTTTTCACATATCTCCAGTGTCAGGATGCTGCCAGGTGGAGTCCCTGCAGTTGTGCAGGCACCTGTAATGTCTCCAGTGTCACACTGAGCCTTGGGGACAGACGCTGTGAAAACAGTGAGCACTCCTTTCTGCATGTCTCTGAGGCTCAGTGCAACAGAGGTGAGCCCACATCCCTCTTCCCAGCAGCAAGCTGAAGTGGATGGCTGCAGATGACCCACTGTCATTCCACTGGGCTTCAACTTTAGCATGTCTTCAAAGAAAATGACCCTTTGTGTAGGGGGGCAGGGTTATAGTGAGAACAAATTTGGGCTGGCTACCAAGACCAACCAAAATTCTATGGAGCCCTGTTCTTGTGTTACATTGATATGCTTTTTTCAGACATTGGAACAACTGGATTGAATCCATACCTGTTAAGCATAATGTTAAAAATGGCCTAGAGAATAGGAAGTTTTCTCTTTCTCTCCCCTTTCTATCTGTCTTATTTACCTCTCTCACACATGGGGTTATCCTGTTCTATCCTCCTGACAACTCTATGGGATAGGTATCGGGGAGAGATTAGTCACTGGCCCAAGGCCCAAGGTTTTCTCTCTTGGATGGGATTCAAAGCCAGGTCTCCATCTTTATGTCAGACACTCTGTCCATTACATTTAAGGGCACCATGTTGTCGTATTAACTTCATGGCAGTGTGGCTTCTACGTGTCTGTGAAGGTAACATGAGAAGTTACATGAGTAACCCTCTTTAATGAGCTTCCGTCGTGCATTAAAAATGTGGTTGTTCAGGCAGGCATTTGGGGTGGGTTAGGGTATTTTAGAAAATGTTTTTATTGTAGAATTTTATTGTTTTAAACTGTTTTATTGTATGTTGTACATCGCCCAGAGTGGCTGGGTGACCAGCCAGATGGGCGATTAATAAATTTAATAATAAATAAAAATAAATAAATAAAAAGTAGAGCTGTGCACCACTTCAGCCCGAAGCCTGAGATCCGAGCCCAAGTGGGGTGCTTCAGGCTGCTTCCAAGGTGAGGTGGAGGGGGCACGAAGCAGGTCGGGTCTCTCTGAAGTGCCTTGGTGGTGCTTCAAAGTGATCTGGAATCCCAGCCGTGCCACCGCCCAGCCTCCAGCTCCTTACTTGGGTCCTCGGGACGCATGCCGGCAGCCATCTTCCCATTCCAGGGAGTCGCCATTTTTAAAATGGCAACTCCTTGTATTTCCACAAATAGATCCTGTACTATTTGCACACTGACCACTGGCCATGTTGGCTGGGGCTGACAGGAGTAGATGTTCAAACATCTGGAAGGCACCAGGCTGGGAAAGGCTGGCCTAGAGCTTCTCATTCGGGCTGTGCAGGGAGCCCCTGATCCGCCTCGGAGCTGTAGTGCAAAATATCTGTAAGGCACCAGGTTGGGGAAAGCTGCTCTAGCCCCTCCTGGTAACTGAGAGAATTGGGGGGGGGGGACTGTAGCTCTTCTCACATGGCCCAGGACTTCCCATGCTGCAGTAGCTCTCATGCCATGAAGGTAATATGCAAAAGGCCCTTTTGGTATCTTAACAATAACAAATGCTTCAGCTGTGGATTTGTTTTGTAATAAAAACATACTATAAAACATTTTTCTCGCAAATGTGTCCAGCTACAACTCCACTTTCACCACAATATATCCTGAGAAATGCTTTACCACCAGCTTGCTGTATGACCTTTCCTGAGTCATTTCACCTATGGATGCTTCTGCTTTCTCTTCAAAACTTTTTAAAAATTCTTTGAATTGTATCTGCTGCTGTACCCCTAGAGATCAAGGTTAATTTTACTAGCCACAAGCACTGAATTTCAAATACTCGTTCTGAAAGAGTGAATCTTGTTGGGCTTTTTTATAAGGCTGAAACCGGAGAAAAGGGATACAACATGCAGAACAAACAAGCAAAGGCACTGCCTGCAAATGCCATGTTTAATGTCACGGGGCTTGTTTTTAAATATAATTTCTAGGTGGGGGATAATTGAAAATAGCGGAGGTAAGCGGCGAAGTGGGACAAGGACTGTGTGAGGCACAGAAGCTGTGCGCAAGGGCATCAAGAGTTCTTTAAAATAACTCTGAATCCAGGTGATTTGGAAGGGGTGAAGCCAGCAGTGAATCCTGCCCATGGAACAAATTATGTGCACGAACTAGACTGGGAACAGGACCAGATCTGGGGTTAGGGTTAAGAGGCTGTTAGAGGACATCGTATAATCAAACCAGAATAGGGTTTCTATGATTGGGCATCTGTAGCATCATAGTGAACAAGGGAATGACTCCATTTTACCTTGACGCCTTGCTTGTTGGAACAAGCAAGTTCTGGATTTTTCTCCTGGAAACTTTAGGTGGTATAGGAGGAAAATTGCAGGAGCAGCCTGGGTCTGCAGTTCTTAAACAATGTAGCTCTGAAATGTCCCATGATTTCAGAAATGAAACAAATACAGAGGTACTCATATAGATGATGATATAAACAAGCCAGTTCTCATATTTAGCCTCATTAGTCCAGCCTTCCATCACACTCTAATGCCACCTTCCCCAAACTGGTACCCTCCAGATGTTTGAACTTCAACTCACATCAGCCCCGGCCTGCTCAGCCAGTGGTCAGGAATGCTGGGAGTTGTAGGCCAAAACATCTGGAGGGTACCAGGTTATGGAAGCTTGCTCTACTGTAAGTATCCAAGAAAGAGATGGGGTTGCGCAGACCAGCGCAGGCTAGGGACTGGAGAATCAGCGATTTTTTAGTTTGCCTGAATTTTCCCAAAATCACTTTGAAGCTCATTTTAGCTTGGTCCTGTTCTTTTGCCTCATTCGAATGGGAAAAGTGGGCATTTCCGTTTGTATTTTTCAGAAGTGTGCACTCCCCCCCCCCCTTGACTAAAGCATAAAAATGCGTATTGTTTGAAAAACATGCATTTCAAAGTACATTTTAAAACATGATTGCAAATTCGGGCATTTGCAAACTTTTCTAGAAAAGAAGTGCTTATGTTCGCATTCGGGATTGCAAATGGGACATGTTGGCATGATTTGCAAACAGAAATGAAATTCTCATACATCCTTAGAGCATGCTTGATCCTTAATGGCTGGGGTCCATCACAGCAATAGCTGCAATGAAGGGGAGGGGGGGGAGTGCAAGAACTTGCCATCCCATTCATCCCTTCAGTGGACTGGACATCCTTGTCCCTGCCCAATGACCACAATTCTCTGATCCAATTAAGATTCCACTGCCCATCCAGTTGGATTTTGCACATGGTACTCAGAGCTGGGGCTGTGTTAGTCTTTGCCTCAGGAAGCAAAATGCCTCGGGCCGGCCCTGGTTCCTCTGCTGTTGAGGTTCTCCTTTGCCTCTATTCCTTTCTTCTATATCCTGTTTTCCTTTTTTTCTTAAATGTCTTCTGTGATACTCAGCCTTTTCTTCTCTTTTGCTAAATCTGGTTGCTTTTTCTGGTAGCCTACTGCCCTGCCCTTCCCCTCTTTGGGTCGAGGAAGGGGCCATCTGGGCCATCTCTATAGTTACTCTGTTTTTATAACACCAATAAAAATATTGATAAGAAAAATCAAGCCGAGTGCAGCTACTCCTGTTGACAACTTCTCCCCTGTGCACTTCATTCATTTTTCACTTCTTGATATAGGAAGGGCCCAACACCGCCCCCTGCCCCCCAGAACATGATTTCTGAGTAAATGGTCACAAGGCAAGCAGAAAAGCTCAGCTTGCAATCTTCATAATTAACTGCTTAAATTGGTCTGCATAACATTGCATAACAGCAGAAAGAATGGAAATGCCTGTGATTTATTATCTACCTCCTGGACATTTCTGGGCTCAGTTTCATTTTCTGTTCTCTGGGAGGTAACAAAATGGGAGAACAAACAAAAGAGGGAGTCTGCCACAATGTCTTATTCAACAGACCCGTGAATGTGATGTGTGTATGGAAGAGATGGGTATAATAAAAGGATGCAAGCTTGTGTGTGCTGGAATGCATGAACATGTTTCTTAGAACAGGGAGTGGCTAATTGCTGTATTCTCAGGGGCCACCTAGACAGTGATCCAGAGGCCAGAGGCATCTTATGCCAAACCCCTTCATGGGAAATCAGGGAGATCCATAATAAAGTGGGTGCTCTGTAACAGCTATAGAGGACATGTACTCAGGCTAAGCCTGGTGCATGATGTATAATATTCAAAAGAGAGATGTAACATTAAATTGTGGATTACCTTTGATTTCTTCTTGGACTTGAAACCAATTTTTATTTACTTACAAATGAAACTGAGGGCAAAATTTTTACCACACCATCAAAACATTTTTTTGATGGGGCTAGGTAAAGTTGCTTGAGGCACAGGGTTTAGCTCATGGGTCACATCCCTATCTTAGAAAATGCTGCAGTGAAGAAACCTGCCAATAGTTTGAGATCTCCCCCACCCCCAATTTTCCATACAAAGCAATGTTTATTTGCTAATTTTGCAATTCACTGCTATATTGCTAGTGGAATACCCGTTATTATGCCACTGCGTGGGGGAAACGTATATTGGAGGAACCCCTGGCAGCAGTGTTACGTTGTGCAAGTGCGTAATTTGCCTGTCCCTCAACTGTGTCCTGGATTACAGCCTCTTTATTAGGATTCTGTGGGAGCCATTAGAAATTGAGCCCCCATCTTTAGCTGCATAGCTCTGCCCTGGATTTTGTTCTTGGTTACACAAGATTGTGAGAGACAGACAGAACAAAGCCCCCAAACAGGTGTTTACAATAGGTCTTAAATGTCTGAAATGTTCTTCAGCCTATCAACAAATGGGGAAAATATAGATTCCAAATGTCCTAGTTTAGGTGACCAGTTTGACAAACATATTTCTGTGTTTTCCAAGCAACATTCAGGCTGCTTTGTTATTGTGTGTTCAAGGAGGGAGAACCTTTCATTGAACAGCTAAGGAAATCACATAAAAAAGGAAAGCCTCTTTCTGCTTTTAATTATGCATTATAATCTTAATGCATATTTACCTGAAACTAAGTTCCTCTGTATTCAATGGGACTTACTTTCAGGTAAGTGTGCATAAGATTTCAGGCTAAGAGCAATCCTGTGGTCCCTGGGCAAATGTCCCAGGGACCATAGGATAGCTCGGAAAACCCCTTCTGAGGTCAGAGATCTGCCTTGTCACAGCCAGTGCAGAGAGAACTGTGCCGGTTGCCTCTCTGAGGTTGGAAAATTAATCTCGGAGAGGGGGAAAAGGGGGCGTTCTGGTGGGCAGAGAGGGGAGGAGACCAGAGAGGTCAGGTTAGAATTTATCCTGAGCTTCCAGCTTCCTCCCTCTCCCTTCAAAGCCTGAAAAGCCTGTCTAGTGAAAATAAAGGAGATTGGAAGATGGGGAGACAAAGATCACCTCCACCACTGCTGCTACCTTGCTGGCTTCAGCCTGGCAGGGCATAGGAAGCTTTGAAGCCTCCGAGTTCATGGACTATTAAGCAGCGAGGGTGCAGTCCATAGGACTGCGCCCTAAGTAGGGATGTTGGAGAAATCCGCAATAGAACCAAATGAGTTTGGATTTTCATGAATCCAACCTGTGGATTCCGCAGTAGACCGGCTTTCCCCCTGTTGGGCAGATTCAGAAGACTTGTGGATAGGTTTTCTAACTTTCCCAAATTTTGCGCGAATTGCATCATAGAAGAATATTCAATTAAAAAAAAAAACAGTGAAAAATGCACATTTCCTCCATAGGCTAAAGCATGAAAATGTGCATTTGGGGGGAATTTGCGCGTTTTCACAGGTGCACATTTCAACAAATGTGAATTTGTGCAAATTTGGAAACAAAAGGCGCGTGACAAAACACAGTGGCGAAACACAGAACGGATTTTACACAATCCATACATCCCTTGCCTGAAGTCTTTTGGTCAAAACCACAGGCACTAGTCACAGCTCAGAGAGAGTTGTGCCAAAACCCCAAAAGGGTAACTTGTATGGTTCCAAGGAAGCACCCAATTCTTGGGAACAGAGAAGCTGTGCAGTCCCAGAACATGACTGACCAAGCTGTAGGGTGCTCCTTGACCCAATGGAGCTATTGCAGCCTTCCCCAACCTGGTGCCCTGCAGATGTTTTGGACTTCAACTCCCATCAGCTCCAGCCAGCATAGCCAATGATCAGGGATACTGGGATTGTCATCTGCACAGCTGGAGGGCACCAAGATGGGGAAGGCTGAGCTACTGCATAGGCAGGAGGACTGTAAATATGCTTTTTGCCAGCGATCCCCCTAGTCTCTGGATCTTCTGAGTGTGTGTGTGTGTGTGTTGTCACCAAAAGCTTCCCTGCCTCAGTGTTAAATGCAAATCAGATGTATTTACTACTAATTTACTACTACAACATAGATGTATTTACTACTGTAGTACTAGTAAAAGCAGGCTCAGTAAAAAAACACACACACAGAGGTGCCAAATCCATGTTTGCTGTGATCAGTGGTTGTCGGATTATATAGAATGATGAGATGAAAAGGAGGGTAGAGCTCCTCGTACCATTGACAGTTTTATAGAAGAGTTTTTGCAAGTGCAGCTTCTCCTGTAGGGTTGAGGGATACTGTGCCTGTTGCAATTCCCTCTTGTACATGACTGTTAAAGGTGCAGGAGCCCTGTTGCCGTAGCTGTTTATTTGGCTTGCTACGCTTCCCCTTAATGGGCATCTCTCTGTCACACAGGTGCAAACTTGTTGCTTGCTTCTGCAGCATGATTTTCAATCCTATTAAAAGCATTTATCCTGCTTCCCTTGACTTCTGATTTGCCATCCTACACAGGATATATAGCATATTAGTCAAGCCCATCTCCTGAATACGGAGGGGTCTCTGATTTACCTTGCTCAAGATTATGGCCATGGGCTGTTCTGCAGTGAATTTGCCATGGGTCAGCACTGAGCTGAAATTGATTTAATGAACAGCTGACCTGTAATGTCCATACTGAAGACACTGCGTAATCTGTGTAGACACTACTGGAAGCTGTTTTTGCGCATCAAAGGGTATTTTCAGCTCTTCTGCACATTTCTTGTGCTGTTTCTGGGCTTTGCTCACTTCCAGAGTTCTCCATGACTTGTTTTTCTTAACTGTGTTTGAAAACAGCACAGCAACACTTTAGAACATACTTTGAAGATGTCTGCCAAGCAAAACATCCAGCGCTGAATCTTTGATTCAGATGGGGAATCCTATACACACCTGCGAATAAGCCCCATCGAACTAAATGGAGCTTACTTTTGAGTAGACATGTATAGGATTGCCCTTGAGAACCTGGACGCTGCAAGCTTATACTATGATAGGCTATAATGTGGATCCATCTTTTAATTATCTTTCTTTATTTAGGGGGTAACTACATTCCTCCATGAATGTCACACGTCGTTATACTAGCTGTTCGATAGCATGTTAATTGGGAAGAGCTCATAGAGCAGTAGTAGAGCTCATGTTTTTGCGTGAAGACAGCCTCAGGCTCAGACCCTAACATCTCCACTTAAAGAGTCTTACGGTGCGATCCAATGCATGTCTACCCAGAAGTCCCACTGAGGTCAATGGGATTTACTCCCAGGAAGTGTGTATAGGGCTCTGCAGCCTTAGGTAGCAAAGGCTTGTTTTGCAGTATTGGCTTGTAACAATACTGAAAAACTTAAAACATACACAGTGTAATCCTGTGAAGGTTTTCTAAGTACCCATTGAATTCAGTGATACTTACTCCCAAATAAGAGTGCAGATTTAAGGCTTTAATCCTATGTATACTTATTTGGAATAAGTCCCATAGAATACAGTGGGGACTGACTTCCAGATAAACAAGCATAGGCTTACGACTTTGTCTACTTGTTGACTATGACTCTTTAAAAAAAACCAGTTTTGTTTATTGCCTACTTTGGAATTTAGTCAGGGATTTGAAAAAACACTAAATAATTTGTACCCTTTTAATTTTGATTTGTATAGGACGAATACAAACCAGATAAGGCTTTATCAGAGGAAGATCTTAAGAATGCAGTCAGCGTGCACCATGCATTAGCATCGCAGGCAACAGACTATGAGAAGAAGCCAAACGTCCTGAAGCTCAAGACCGCTGACTGGAGAGTCCTGCTTTTCCAAGCTCAGTAGGTCCCTTTTGTCTGTGGTTCAAGGAAAATATACTCATAAAGAATTATTCTTCTTGTGCCCCTTCTTACAAGGATTTTTTTTACTATTCCTTTTTAAATGTTTATTTTTATCCTTGAATACAAGCTACAAGAAAGCGAAAAGCCCACAGTCTCCATAAATAAATACTGTAACAATTCCGGGACCATGTTTGACCCACCAAGCTGAATATGGCCCACTAGCCAAATAGTGTGGCCTGCCTGGGGCCTACCATAATTGCCCCTGTTTTTGGTCTTATCAGTCAAGCAACAAAAGCAGGAGGTTTCTCAAGACTCTGGAGGATTGTATTCGGTCACACATTGTGCAGTCCTGCAATAACACCACCCTAAATGACAGATAGAGAGGGGGGGAAAATACTGTATCAAACATAACATATACAACTTTAAAAATATAAATACATCTTTTTTTAAAAAAACAACAACTTTTAATTCTATTTTTATCTTTATAAATGAAATAAACATTACCAACAACCTAATCAGTATCTACAGTTTCCCAGCAATATAGTATTCTTAGGAGGACACAGCAATAACGAAAAAGAGAAAAAAAATGAAGAAAACAGAAGGAAGAAGAAAGCAAGAAAGAAAATGAAAAAATATTAAAAAGTTACTTAAAAGGATTAAATTTAAACTCCATTACACACAAACTTCAAATACCATTCTACTTAAAAGTTATACTATATTATTGGCAATATTACAGTTCAGTACAGCATAGATAATCAACCTTACATTTCAGTATCATATCATCAGTCTTAAAGCAAGGAAGCAGGCCTACAATTCATTTCCAATAACCATATATTGCCCTTCAGTTAACATATAATAGTAGAGCTTAACAATTTAACCATCCTAAAATGTTACTAACCAGTCTCATAATAATGATAGTAATAATAATAAAAAGGAAGGAAATTAGAAAGGATAAATAATAACAAGTCACTAATAAATGTTATATTGTTGTATAATAAAGCTTGAAATCAACCTTACAACAATCACTAATGTATTTTGTGCTAGATATATAAATGAGTGTGCACATTTCTATACACCCTCAAACGGTAAATTTAAGTACAGTATATCATATCCATTTAAAGAGAAAGGATTTAAAAGAAAAGGAAAGAAAAGAAAAATGAGAGAAAAAAGACGAATATATACGAGCAATTATCTCTGGCCAAGCCTGCATGTTACAGACTAAACATAGCCAGTTGACAAAACATGTTTATAAATTCCAGTTCATGGGGCTGGAAAAGAAGTCTCACATGTTTTTCCGATTAGCCGCGCCTCCGCCATTTCGTGATTTAGAAACTTCTTCATCTGACCTTCAGAAAAAATGCAAAATGTAGCAGGATATTTTAAATGATATTGTAAGTTCATTTGTTTTGCCAGGTTTTTCGCCTTGGTAAATTGCCTTCTTTTATCAGCAATTTCTTTGGTGTAATCCAGAAATAACATGACTTTTTCTTGTTTTGATCCCCAAACAAGACTTCCGCCCCCTCTTGCCAGACGCAGGATATAATTTTTTGTGGCAATTCTTGCAAATTGGACTGTAATCATATAACCAGTCCCTTTGGCATTTGACACACGGCATGCCTGCTCAATATCAAGTAAATAATCAGATGACACAGGGAGTATCTCATGCTGAAGCTTATCTACAAAAGTAGACAAATTTACATCAGTAGGTAGATCTTTAATACCAATAATATGTACATTTGCCCTGCACATGAGAGCCTCAAGTTGGGAGATTCTGGCAGAAAAATTGTTGTAAAAAACGTGTGACGCAGTCTCGTTTGCTGCCACCCAATCTTGCGGCTCGTTAACCTTCGCCTCCATTTTTTGCCAAGAAGTGTTAATTAAGTCCACAGCCCCTTGCAGGGTGGTGATAGGATTTTGAATTGTATCCAGCCTCTTAGCCTGTTCAGCAAATTTGCAAAGACAAAGTTTTTATCAGAGCAAGTAACTCCTCTGTATTTTTGTTTCTCAGAGCCTTTGCCATGGGAGGTATAGGGGGAGTAGGTGGAGATCCTGCTCCTTTTTTCCTCCTTGATGTAGCCATCCTTCTCTTCAAACAGATCTTGTGGGTCCTCAAATATTGTTGGTATTTCTTAATCCATAAACTACATTGGAGCATGTCAGCCCTGATTTCTCCTAATTAGATAGGAGGTTCAAAACAACTTTGAGTGATGATTAAGCTCTGGCAGGCTAGCCCCGGAGCCCAGCCCCTCTGCTGATTCGCAAAGAGGGCTATTCTTTCAAGACTTCATCCAGATGCTGCTCTTGCCTCCCCTTTTCATTCCAGGGGAAGATGAAAAGGTTTTTCAACCTTTTAAAAGCTGTTTGAGGTAGCGTCCCGCAGAGGTGCCGTGGAATGCTGCCAGGGTGACATTGGCTCTGACCGGAAGTCCCAAAAGTATAAATATATCTTAATAACCAAGTTCAAAAAGCGTTGTTTTTACATCAGTTGGCATTGCTCAAAGAAATGGTATTCATAATTTAGTTTTTAAAGGGAAAAGCTACAAATGATACATGCACATGCCCTTTATAACTGCCAAGATATGCATCTATTTTATACCCTGGATCTTTTTGTGCGCACGCATGTGTTAAAGGTTTGGTAAGAGCCGTAGGGGTGTTTTTGTGCAGATTGTTAGCATATCTTAATATTCAATGTGTTAAATTTTTCTCTCATTTAAAAAAATACATAGAGTAGGCTCTCCATCTTTGTGTTCTTATTGCTGATAGAAGATTTTCGCTTGTGAGATGTGTTGGGCAGAGTAGTTGGCTGCAGAGTTGGGGAAATCAGGGATGCCTTTGTTTGCCCTGTAATAGGAAGGTAAGTTGTTGAGAGTACAACTTGCCAGGCCAGGAGAAGAGAGCTTGGGAAATTAATGCCTGGGCCCTCTTCCAACTCATCAAACCCTGCATGTCTTGTCAGTCACCCACCTGCCTGACAGCTACTACTGTTTAATTCCAGATGGGATGCTAATAACACAGCTGTGATCCATAATTAGATCTTGGATGAAGGTGTCCACTTGGTGTGTGTCACCAAGATGTGGTGGGATGAGGCGGCACGCCCTGACCCAGGTGCTGCTGGTTGGGTACACACTGCCGCTTCTGCACTGGGAGGATGATTGGTGGATTCACTGTAATCCCTAAGCATTCCATTATTCTCAGTGGGGATCTCACATAATCTTTGACCCATGCTATGTGTCTGTAGCTGGTTTTGTACAGTGAAGCTGTCGAATTTTGTAATTAGTTGACCCATTGGTCAAAACTCAAGTATTTGTGATGCTCACCTATTTAGCAAGCCTGGAACGATGTATTACGAATTTGCTATTAAGTTCACAACTGATTGCAAGCTTCAGAGCATGAGCAGTAAAGTAGTACACAGAAGGCTCCCTAAATGTTCAGTCCTACCACCTAGACCCCCCGCCCGCCCCCCCCCCAAACATACTTGAAGCAGTCTCATAAGTACTTCCATCATCACTGTTGCTGTGACCACCACAGCTCTGGCTCCGAGGAGGAGGAGAACTCTGGGGGTCCATCTTCATACCGGAGATGGGCGACAGCAAGTCAATGTTATCATTCAGGCAGGCCGCATGAAAACAACCAATCAGAAAGGGGCCATATAACATGGTGACACGTGATGTCATGTTGGCCTGCATGATTCCTGACAGTTAGAGCAGTATGACAATGGAACCCATTACCTAGGGATGTGGTGGGCTGTCCCACACTGGAGGCATTCAAGATGAGGCTGGACAGCCATCTGTCAGGGATGCTCTGACTTGGATTCCTGCATTGAGCAGGGGGTTGGACTCAATGGTCTTCTAGGCCCCTTCCAACCCTACTATTCTATGATTCTATGATTCCAAACTACAGCTCCCAAGATGCGTCTTGATATTGTCCATGTGTGAAAACTCATATACACAGAACGAGATTTCATATTAAAGGAGAACCCTCATCCAAACTCAAATGGGCAAATTTGTTACTTTCTGAGTAAATAATGAATTAACTCAGGGGAAGTTCAGTCATCAGTAGTTTTGGACACTGGCAACAGATACTGAAGAGAAGCAAAAATGTCAAACGTGAGTCCAGACACTCTGACTGATCTATCTCTCTTCCACAGGAGCCCAGAAGAAATGGAATCATGGATCAATAAGATCAATTCTGTGGCAGCCGTTTTCTCTGCCCCGCCATTTCCAGCTGCTATTGGATCCCAGAAGAAATTTAGCCGCCCTCTGTTACCTGCCTCCACAACCAAATTATCCCAGGTGATTAATACACAACCGTATTTCAAATGTGTCTCTAACCCACTTTATAGAATATGGCTGTGGATGGGGCAAGTATCTGAATTTAGTGGGAGGGGGACTTGTAAGTGTGAATTGCCTGCTTGAGGAATTGTGACCCATTTTGAGGATCAATTCAGAGCCTTGCGGGTCTGGATCAGTGCTAGAAATGGCCCACAATTTTAAACTTTCCTCCCCTGCCAGTTCACCTCCCCTTTGCAAGTAAAAACAAAACACCTTATTGTTGCAAGGGGAGCTTGCAGCAGAACGGAACTCCAGCTTCCCTGAAGGCAGGCAGGCCTCTTGGCCCAGCTAGCTCCAGAAATTTGAAATGGCGTTCCTGAGCACGCCCAGAACCTTGAGTGGGTCAAAATGTGAATAACTAGTAACATGTTATTGAACAATGGGTAGTATGTACTATGAGCGGGAGGGCCTGCATATGACAAGAAATGTACTGCATCCCCCTGCAGGATCATTGATGGTGATTCTTGGCCAGCCAATGCCAGCGTGGACGGCATGCTTTTGCACCCGCTGCAGTGGTGAATGGTAGCTATTCACTTACATGAGAGAAAGTAGGGCGTCTGTTTGGGAACGCCATTTGGGTGGGGATAAAGCCTTGCTCTGGTGACCTCAGGCATTGAGAATCAAGATATTTTCAACCTGCTTCGTCTTGTCCTGTCGCCTGTGCAGCTGCTTCCTTGATTCTGTTTCTTGGTTATGCTAAAGTGTAATGGAATATTGAGACTGGCACTTACATACACAGGCAGAGCCAACTCTCTGATGAGGTCTGTCTCCCCACAACCCCTGCTCCCCCTCACTCCCTCGTGAGTTGCTTGTGGGCTTCTCATGGACATCTGCTTGGCCAGAGTTGGCAATAGGAGGCTGGAGTCTATCTGACAGACTTGTGGTCTGATCCAACAAAGTTCTGTGTTTTCTCTCTCTCTTTGAAGCTGCTGTGAACTAGGCCTGTTATATTATTTTACCCTGTAATAATTCTCAAATTATTCTACCAATTTGGAGAATTGTTTCGTTTGTCACGGTACAGAAGCTGGTGTCTGGCTGCATAGTTTCAAACGTAGCAACCTGTTAGGAAAATATGGTTTGCATATCAGTAGAAAGAAGAGACGCAGTGAGAAAGGACATAAGTTGTTTTTAGCCAAAAGGGAGGGAGGGGAAAATACTGTGTTTTCAAAGCAGATAAGTTCAGGGACAAGTGGAGAACTGTCTGCTTCTATCTGTCAGCTGGAGAACTTGCCAGCAGGCTCCTACTGATACTGCAGAGTAAGAAATGTGAACTGTCAACTCTGTCTGGTTCCTGTTTTAGAAGTTGTGGCTTGAATCAAGAAATGACTACCCATGGGGTTTCCTGTTGCAAGCCCTGCTTTTGTGCCCAAATAAGATCCAGAATGGATATCTATTTAAAAAAAGAAATAGCTGCAGGGGGAGGGCAATCCAGATTGCGACGATGTATTGCAGGGAGGGCAGGATCTGACTCTCCCCCCCCGCCATCCCCCCCCCCAACAGTCTCCCATCCCACCACCACTATTTACCCTTAAAAGTGTCATTTGCTGCAAAAGCACCTTTGGGAGCAAATAGCAGCTTGGGGGTGATATTTAACAGAGAAAATGGCACGTGCCAGACCCCTTCCCTGTGTGCCGCAGTCCAGATCAGGGCCCTCCACTGCTGCTACTTAAAGCCACAACAACCCCAACCTCAGGATAGATGATCACATCTATATCACATGATCAGTTGATATCACATGGCAAACATAGGTAGATTGTTCTGGGCCTCAGCTCAGTTCAGACTCCACATACCCCAATCTCCCAATTCCCTAGTGTGCTGTGGGCTCTCATGCCCCTCCTTCCTCCTCCTCCTCTCTTGTTGTGTGCAAATTCCCTCTTCCTCTCCATGGTTTGCTATTATCATAGTTTGCTGTTATGTCAGAATCACTAACTGGGAATTGCTGTCAAGGCCTGGCCTGGTTCACACAAACAAGTAGCGCATATGATCATGCATTTGGGTGCACAGCCACTTAAAGAAATGTCCATGTGGATCAGCCGCTTACACAGAGACAGGTACATTACCAGGAACACATTTACCCTTCATCAACCTGGCAGGATTTTGGAAACATTGGGTAAATAATAAATGTCAAGAAGCATCCAGTTTACACTAGTCTCCTCCGCTCACGCCCATGGCATGCCCAACAATTATCTACAGATCTCTGTAAGGTTAGTTATAGCTCATTGACCAGAACTTTTAACTGGCCATCCAGAAACGTCCCCAGTAATATATGATGACACTGATTTATCAAAATGAAAAAATTAACTATTGTCTCTGCAGGAGGATCAGCTAAAATCACATGAAAGTAAACTGAAGCAAATCTCCACTGAACTAGCTGAGCATCGCTCCTACCCACCAGATAAGAAAGTTAAAGGCAAGGAAGTGGAGGACTACAAACTGAAAGATCACTACCTGGAATTTGAGGTATGCTGGGGCTAGCATATGTTTCACTGGGGGCTGAGCACCGTTTGAAAGACAGCCACTAGAGAGATTGCGGAAATTATCCCGAAGCCAAGCAAATTAAGCCAAGCAAAGTAACAAAGGAAGAGTACAGGCAGGTAGCACAGGATTGCAGGGATGGTGTCAGGAAGGCTAAAGCTGAGAACAAGCTGAGGTTAGCGAGGGATGCTAAAAACAACAAAAAGGCTTTCTTCAGCTACATGCATGGTAAAAGACAGAGGAAAGAAATGGTTGTTCAGCTATTAAATAAGGATGGCAAAACGATAACAGATGACAAAGAAAAGGCAGAGGTGCTCAATTCCTACTTTGGCTCAGTCTTCTCCCAAAAGAGGGTCTATGACCCCCCTGGCAAAGGCGAAGTACAGGCTGAAGGGGCAGGATTGCAGCTTGAGATGGATAGGCATATGGTCAAGGAACACCTAATTACTTTGAATGAGTTCAAATCTCCAGGGCCAGATGAACTGCATCCTAGAGTAATAAAGGAACTGGCAGAAGAACTCTCAGAACCACAGTCTATTATCTTTGAGAAATCATGGAGGACGGGGGAAGTGCCAGATGACTGGAGGAGGGCTAATGTTTTTCCTATCTTCAAAAAGGGCAAAAAGGAAGATCATGGGAACTACAGAACAGTTAGTCTGACATCAATCCCTGGGAAAATTCTAGAACAGATTATGAAGCAATCCATCTGTAAGCACCTTGAAAACAATGCAGTGATTACGCGAAGCCAACATGGATTTGTCAAGAACAAATCCTGCCAGACGAAACTGATCTCATTTTTGGATCAAGTAACCTTCCTTGTGGACTGAGGGAATGCTGTAGACAATATACCTCGACTTCAGCAAAGCTTTCAGCAAAGTGCCCCATGATATCCTGAAGAGCAAACTAGCTAAAAGTGGGCTAGATGAAACAACGATCCGGTGGATCCACAGTTGGCTACAGAATCGGACTCAAAGAGTGCTTATCAATGGGACTTTCTCAAACTGGGGAGAGGTAACGAGTGGGGTACCGCAGGGCTCGGTCCTGGGCCCAGTGCTCTTCAACATTTTTATTAATGATTTGGAGGAGGAGGTGCAGGAAATGCTGATCCAATTTGCAGATGACACAGAATTGGGTGGCATAGCTAAGACTTTAGAAGACAGAAACAAAATTCAAAGTGATCTTGATAGACTGGAGTGCTGGGCAGAAAACAACAGAATTACATTTAATAGGGATAAATGCCACGATCTGCACCTAAGAAAAAGAAACCAAATGCACAGTTACAAGATGGGGAATACGTGGCTCAACAACACTACAAGCGAGAAGGATCTTGGAATAGTTGTAGATCACAAGCTGAATATGAGCCAACAATGTGATGTGGCTGCAAAAAAGGCAAAGGCTATTTGGGGCTGCATTAATAGAAGCATAGCTTCCAAATCCCAGGAAGTACTAGTTCCCCTCTACTCAGCACTGGTTAGGCCTCATCTGGCATACTGTGTCCAGTTCTGGGCACCACACTTTCAGAAGGATGCAGACAAACTGGAGAGGGTTCAGAGGAGGGCAACAAAGATGATCAGGGGACTGGAAACAAAGCCCTATGAAGAGAGACTGAAGGAACTGGGCATGTTTAGCCTTGAGAAGAGAAGACTGAGGGGAGATATGATAGCACTCTTCAAGTACTTGAAAGGTTGTCACAGAGAAGAAGGCCAGGATCTCTTCTTGATCATCCCTGAGTGCAGGACACGGAATAATGGGCTCAAGTTACAGGAAGCCAGATTCCAGCTGAACATCAGGAAAAGCCTCCTGACTGTTAGAGCAATACGACAATGGAACCAATTACCTAGGGAGGTAGTGGGCTCTCCCACACTGGAGGTGTTCAAGATGAGGCTGGACAGCCATCTGTCAGGGATGCTCTGAATTGGATTCCTGCATTGAGCAGGGGGTTGGACTCGATGGCCTTGTTGGCCTCTTCCAACCCTACTATTCTATGATTCTATGATTCTAATTGTGTAATGGTATTTTAAAAGCTATTTCAGTGACTTTGTTGTGTGTGGGTGTTAGCCAGGTTGAAATGTAAGTAGTTTAAAACAACTGAACTTGTGTGGATATAGCACTAGTGAACTTCATTAAAGAAAAATCACCTGAGTATTAATCTCCTTCGGGGATTTCTTTGTTTCTTGAAAGAATTTAACATCTGCTTGACGTTTTCTGCACGGTGCCTATGTTAACGTCTACATGTGCACATAAAAATGTTTGTCTATGTGCCTCCATTTTTGGAAGCAGCGCACCTCTTGAGTATCTGTTGCTGGGGACATGAGATAGGAAGGCTCTTGCCTTTTGTTCCTTGGGTGTGAGCATCTAGCAACATCTGGCTGGCTGATGTGAAAAACAGGATGCTGGACCTAGTGGGCCTTTGGTTTGATCCAGCCAGGCTGCTGTTCTGCTTTTAAGTAGAAATCCATCATATATTATGAACAGCAGGGTGTTTTTATTTTCTGTCTTCACTCAGCACTGTTCTTGGGAGTGCCTGCATCTTTTATCTTTACAGGGCTTTTCAATCTGTGCAGACAGAACTTCAGGAGCTCCAGAGATTAGCTCCCATGCCAACTTAACAAACTGGGAGCATAGGTAGTCAACCTGCCGCATGCGTGCACTGTAGCATATCACCTGCTGCTGTGGGTTGCATGGCAAGATCTACAGCGATGTGCAAAGAACAAAGGCAGCCATGCTGGCCATAAGAACATTACAAAATCCATATAGTGTAATACCTTAATTAGGCCAACTCACAAATCAGAAAAAATGTACGAGCTTTCGAGATCTCCATTAGGCAAGATGTTAAAAAAGCAGTTGGGGGTGGGATAGGACTGGGGGGAAAGGCTGACCGGATGCCATAGTCAGGATGTCTGCATAGATATAGTCTTAAGATGATACGGAGGAGGAAGGTTTGCAGACATTCAGATTGGGCTCTGCCAGATGAGGTTCAGTGCTGCCAGGACCACTGGGAACAAGAAAGTCCGCAGACTGTTGTCGATCCTCCATTTCTGAAAATATAAAATCCAGCTGTTAACAAAACTGTTAGCATCCTGGGTGAACTAGACAGGTTCCTTGGTTGGTGGAAAACAGAACTATCCCTACAGAGACATCCTGACTACAATATCCAGTCAACCTTCCCCTTCCAGCCTCCTATTCCCAGGCCAACCTGCTTTTTGTAACATCTTCCCTGCTGAAGAGATCTGGAGATCTTGAAGGTTTGCACATTAAAAAAAAAAAAATCAGTTGGCCTAATAAAGGCATTAATTACACTGTATGGATTTTGGAGTGATGAGCAAGTTATCTTTCAGAAAAGCTTTTCTGCCATTCCTGATCTTCTGATTGAAGAATCCTGATAAGTTTCCAAAGAACCCCAGGTGAAAAAATTAGAAGAGATGTTCTAACTTTTGACTGACAGGAATACAGGCAGAAAACCTCCAGGGCTATAGAATTACTGTATGATGACCCAGCATTCGTAGCACCATTTCCTCTCTTTGCAGCTCTCTGGCATATTCATTATCTGATGAAGCATGAATCAGTCCAGAGCACTATCAGTATTCATCTCACTAGTTCCCTTATTTTTGATTGACACGCTTTAGCTATTTAATTTATTTGTCTTCTCACTGCTGCTGGAAGTATAGATACCAAGTGTATGACTGTCTTTCTTCATTTAATTTTAAAGTGGATTTTTCTTGTGATCTTTCTCTGCACGAGTCTCTCTCTTCAAAGGCTCTTTGGAAATCCCATTCATGGCCATTGCTTTTTTCTCTTGTGCTCTTTTTATAAAGGACTTGAAAGTCCTCTTGCATTTGAATCATAATGATTACCTGAATTTTGTTCTAAATCAAGAAAATGTAGATTTATTCTTCTTTATTGTGGAATGCAAATAACTTGACAATGGCTTTTTCTCCCCTTTGAAGAGTGTGTGGGCAACTTCATCAACATTTATACTGCTTCATTGGGGACAGGTCAGAAGATGCATTGTTACATAAATCATTCTGGAAGGCCAGAGTGTGCATTTTGCATCTCTTAAAAGCATTCTCTCCCTGAATTCCAGTTAATCACTAGTTATTTGAGTTAATCACAGAACCATTGTGCAAAGCTGCAGAGAGAACTGCCCCATAACAGAGGGCTGCGTGTTGTTCTAGACGGGTAACTAAATTCAGCAGTTTAGTGCTTTAAAAAATGTATCAAATTTCGTGGGGCAGGAGGCAGAACCTCTGGCCCACTTGGGTCCCTATCTGACCTGACCCTCTGGCGATCTCCATGCCCCTTTCCCCCAGCCACTGATCCTTTGGTGGTTTCTTGACTGTTGTGCAGTTTTCCCCCCAGTTCTAAAAGGTTGAAATGCCTCTCCAAAGGGCTTAGTTACTGGCAGTTGGAGCTTTTAAGCTAAAAATGTTGGGCATTGTTGGCCCCATCCCTTTTGCCTTTGGCTCCACCCAGCACTGGAACTTCGGGAAATACCAAGAGCTTCTCGAAAAGGGAATTTAGCCCTCAGGCTGAAAGAAGTTCAGCACCCCTGTCCTGAAGGCTCAGTATCTTAAGCTTGGCCTGCTCAGTAGGTTTGTACCTGTGATGTGTTTAAATTTCATCCTATTGGGTCATCCTATGAAGCTGATTGGTGGGAGATTCAGAGCAGGTAAAAGGAAGAACTTCTTCACACAACGCAGAGTTAAACTACGGAATTCTCTACCACAGGTTGTAGTGATGGCCACCCATTTGGATGGCTTTAAAAGGGGGTTGGACAAATTCCTGGAGGAAAAGGCTATCAATGCTTACTAGTCTTGATGGCTATGTGCTGCCTCCAGTACCAGAGGCAGTGAGCCTGTGTACACCAGTTGCTGGGGTACATGGGTGGAAGGGTGCTGTTGCGCTCATGCCCTGCTTTGGGTTCCTGGTCGACAGCTGGTTGGCCACTGTGTGAACTGGACTAGAAGGACCCTTGGTCTGATCCAGCAGGGCTGGATACATCTTAATACTGTATCCCTAGGCACCAAAGTTCATCAGCGGTTATAGATATCCTTTCATGCAGTCATGGGCATGTCACCTGCTGCTGTGTGTAAAGATCTGTGGACCCGGAAACTAATCTAACACTGGCATTAGAATGAGGGAATAGAAGATCTCTGACCACCCTGCTCCCTAAAGTCACACATGATGTAACTCCATTAGAACAAAAGTGCAATTCTTCCCAAATCCAGTTGGAATAATGGGGCAAGTGAGTGGTCAATCCCACAGATTCAGTGTGAGCCAATAACGATTCTCTGCTAGAGGACATGCAACCTACCCATGTCTTGCTTGGTAAGGGGGAAAATTCTTCACAAGGATCTTATCCTTGCCTAAAGGGAGGGGGCTGTCCCACAGTCTGAGATCCTCTGATGTTTCTCTTGAGAGAGGAACCACCAAATTCATTTTGAGGTTCCTTAAGAAGAAACCACCAAAAATTAGGAGAAATTTCATTGGCCACTCCGACCTCAATACTCTGATTATCCACAAGCCAATTTGCTCTGCTAATTCACTTGTATACAGGTGCTCAGCTGCTCTTAGCTAGCATGGTAACTTCTTACTTGACTTCCTGCATGCACCATGGAATTTATATTGTAGGTTGAGTCTTTCCTCCTTTTTTTTCTTTTTCCAGAAAATTCGCTATGAAATGTATGTATCTCTTCTCAAAGAGGGAGCAGGAAAAGAGTTGCTGAGCGCTGGCGAGAACGATGGCCCAGGACTGAAGAAATGCCACTCTAGCCCCTCATTAAACCAGGAGTCTCCTGTTAGTGCCAAGGTGAAGCGTAACGTCTCTGAGAGGAAGGACTATAGACCCGAAACACCGAGCATCAAGCAGAAGGTTACTTAGGTCAAAAAAAAGGCAGGCTGGAAGAACAACATCTCTCTCTCTCCCTCTCTCTCTCCCTCTCTTTGATAGCCTGTTCTTTGCAAAAACAAAACAAACGAACAAAATTAACACATCTGCCTGAATGGGGTGTAGTGACATTTTCAATTGTAAATTTTGTTGTTTCTGTACAGGTTGTTGGAGATGTTTTGGCTTCTGCCTTGCATTTGCCTAGTTAATTTATCATAGAGCAACTGACCCAATCCTTTAAAAAAAAAAAAAAGTGGGGAAAAACAAGGAGTGGGAAGGGAGAGATTTCATGATGTATTTATATCTCTCTCATCTTTTTATTTTCTTTTGTTGGCTTGTAATTTTAATCTCTCAAATTGTCTGCTGCTTTTCACCAGCAAGAAAAGTAACTGGACAAAAACGGAAGCTTACTGAGTTGTTTAGCATTGTGAATGGATTCCTGCATTTGCCAAGGTGGCACTGACCCATTGTAAAAGAGACTAGGTAAAAATGCCGATGTGCTGCCGACCTCTGTAACTACACACAATGGGGAGCTATGAAAATAGCTAGGCTGTTTGAATGAACAGTTATTGTAATCTCTGAGATCCCACTCTGTAACGGTGGATGTAAAGAACAAAAATGAAGTAACAAAGTTAGTATTTTGGATGTAGAAACGGAGGAAGGCCTTGGGTGAACAGAAGTGGTTCTAGCCAAAACTGTTCTTGTTTCTTCATTTCACTGAATTGAAGGTCTCTACCACTGACCTCTCTGTTTTATCAGCAACTTGCACTATCCTTAGGTTCTCAGCAGTATATAATTGTACGTTTGCTGTACAGACAGCCGTGATGTGTATTTATTTTCCATTGGCATTACGATCCTCCTCCAGAAGTTCACGGATGTTCAGGCACTTTATAATCGAATTGATTGCAGCTGGTTATTTTCCTCTTAATGCTGGAAAACCTGAAGGGGACAGCATGTTGCCCAGTTTCTTTCTCTAACTTCAAGTCAAGGAGGCCTAGAGATGTGGTATTTAGGTTGATGGATCCTTTCTTCCTAGAATAAAAAGCTGGCCATTCCAAACACCCTGCATCAGCCAGCAGTTCCCTCCAGCTATAAAATTACCCACCATAGATATTTCTTCCCTCTCCCTGGTCTATTTCCTGAAATCATGAAGAGAACATGGGCTAGGAACAAGGAGAAAGGCTGTACGGTTATCAGTCTTCCTCTCTGGGTCTCATTTTCCTAGCTCAGGGCAGTATTAACTTTGAAGCTTCCTCAAGGATGACGGAGACAAAATTATGACACCATGCAGTTCACGCTAAGCAAACAAAAGGAAAAGAAGAGAACCAGAGCAATGTGGGTTGACGATAACATTGAGGTCCACGGAGAAGAAACCATTGTCAAATAATGGCGGGCCACTCCATTGGCTCCAGATCAGTGGCAACTCAAAGATAAGGACACATGTTCCAGTATGCTATTGATTTGGAGGTGGAGTGTGTGTGTGTATTCCTCTGCCCACTAGTCCAACCAGGATAGACTGGGTAACAGCTGAATTTCCACATTCCCTAGAAGCTGTTTGCCTTAGAGAAGGGGGTGACCAGAGTGACCCACGTTAGAGCTCTGAATCGTACTCCTAAATTAAAAAGTCCTAAATTAAAGGCTGCATTAAGCAAGACACTCGACACAGGGACAGGTAGGGGTTTTGTTCTGTCCTTCTCCACATCCTTATGTTGCAAGTCTTATATGCCTGGCATTGGCAATTAGAGTGGCAAACAACTTTACATTAATACCAGAAGGGCATAAGAATCAAACTGGGATGGGACACCTTGCTGCCTGCACCTTCTTAAGGAGATTTGCCCGCATGCTTTGAGAATCCTCAGTCCCATGCATCACAAAGGGGTTCTTCAAATAGACAGGTTGATAGTTACTGCAAGAATGGAAGGTGGTATTTGTGAGGCAGCGGCCTGTGCATTATTCTGCGGTAGCTCATTTTTCATCACTGGCTCAGAAAAGCTGGCAAAAACTGTCCAGTTACATTGAGATGAGAGACATGGCAGTAAAGTGACAGGACTAATTAGCATTGACTGTGAAGAAGGGGTGACCTTGCCTTCAGGACTGTGCATGTTTTATCTCTGGTGGAGAACAAGGAAAAAGTTAAGATGCCATTAAAAGTGGGGCAGGGGGGAGTCCAGTATTTTTAAGGTTGGGAAGGGATAGCAGTGAGAAGTGTGAAATGTGGCAAATGAAAGAGAGAAGTCGCTGTTTCTTCTACAGACATGCATGAAGCAATGATAATGTATTGAGATTCTCTTAAGGCATTTTCCATAGCTGAGGATGGAATAAGTTGAATTATTCAGGAGTCTTCTGTATTGCTTGGTGGTTAGCCTTTATGGCTGTTTGCTGAGTGTAACTGTTACTCAGTGGTGTTTGCAAAATCCAGAGCAGCAGTTTTTCCTTAGAGTGACTGGGATGTAGGTTCTGACATGGTGTTCAAAATAAAGAGTGCAGTAGAAATGATCAGGTGGTGGTCGGTTGGTGCATTCCTTCCTCTCACTGAAAATACAGTCTCACTGAATGGTCAGCCTAATATTCCTTCACCCAGTTGAACAATTACGGTATGATGATAAAAGGAAAGGTGGTGGCTGTTGTACCCTCCCCTTGAGGTCAATTGGCTTTGCATGAGCTAAGATTTGGGTAGGGATCCATGTTGCAGCCAGGCCCAAATTATTAATCACTTAGAGGAGAGATTGCAACGTGTGTGTGTGTGTGTGTGTGTGTGTGTATGGGGGGGGGGGGATTCTATAATGCTGTCCATAGGTTTTGTCCCAGATGCAAAGGGGGGGGGGTTGTACATTTTTAACAGTTTTGTTGGGATTTCAGCTGGTATTGCTGAAATGCAAGGTGGTGAGAGAAGCTGCTCTTGATGAAGCTCCCTCTTCTACAAAACTGTTAAAGGCACAGGAGAAGGCACATCTTCTTTTGCACTTACCTTGATCTAACCCATGCACCCTGCTTCATACCTGACGATGGCGTCTGTGTTGCAGGGCAGAGAGGCCCTCTCTTGGCCAGGCTGCCAAGGGTCTTGTCTAGGAGGCAGATGATGACAGAGGCAGAGGCGTAGTAGGGGTGCAACTTCCTAGCTGTGGCTTGGTAGTGCCTTCTAGACAGGGTTGTTGTTTTTCTTCTTGTAGGGTGTGTGGGACTCTTGTTTTCAAGTCTGTGTTCCTTGGGCTGGGAATGTGTTTTGCACCAACCTTCACTGGTGGTCACATTCTGTAGGGAAGTCAGTACCAAGGGCTTCCTGGTGATTTAATGCATGAATTTGAGCATGGTTGCATACAAAATCCGGAGAGAAAGAAAGAACATTCAGATGTGGAAGACTCCCCTCCCTCTCTCTCAAAACACCCCCTCCCCCTTTTGAATGAGATTTTCTTTTTTCATTTGAGTTAAACTGTGGGTAGCTTCAGAGCTGGATTTAGTCCAAAGGCTGCCAGTTGGCCATCCTGCTTCAGAAAATTAGCAGGGAGGTGGGGAGGGCTGATAGCAGGAAAGGAGCTTTGCTGCTGTCAATACTGGTAGTGCAGGGAGGAGAACCCAGCCACTTGGGAAGATTGATACGCTCAAGAGCAGATCCCCAGAGAAATGTTCACATTGCTCTTTTGCCTACAAACAGAACATAGCTAACGACATGTCAGAATCAGCCCTCTGGGTTGTGTTTTCATTCTCTTCTCCTCTTCCTTTTTTCTCCTCTTGGTGAGACGCTCAGGAAAGACCACAGGATGGAAACTGAGTGCACAGTGCGGTTCTCTAAAGAGGCTGGGTAACAGCTGGACGCCTTCTGCTTTATTACTGCGCTATTTCACGGTACTTCAAAACACCAAAACGGCCCCCAAGATGGCTATTTAAGTTGCACAATTAAAAGCTGGAATGTGCTTCATGGGTACTCTCGTTCTCAGTGTGTGTGCCTGAATGAATGCTGAAGCCTTATTGTGAACGGCAGGGCAGAAAATAATTGAAGCCTTGCCATGTTGTGTGCATGTGTTCTTCTCTATTTATTTTCAGAAGCATTATTTATTACTAGCGTAACACCCATTGTGATGACAGGCAGAGTGAATGTGGAGGGAGTGCCAGCCCCCTCGCCTGCCCCGCCCTGGGAATGTGCAGGGCACACCCCAGGGAGAATCCTTGTCAGTGAGGGCCAAGCAAGCTTTGCCTTCACTGCAACATTGTCCCCGCCAAGAGTAGCTCTTTACCTTTCCGCACAGGGAATCTGTTCACATTGACTATATTTATATGGGAGAAGGTCAAGGGATGCACTTGAGGACACATTTGGGGTGGAGGTAAAGCTTTTCCTCTATCCTTGGCAGCACCTCGCCGACTCTCCAGCCATTGAGAATCAAGCCTATTCCATAGCCCCATCTTTGGGTTCTGTTTCTTGGTCATGCTAGATTTTGACAGAATGTTGAAATTGGCTTTTATCTGTAAAGTTCTTGCTTTTGTATTCACTCAAGAAACAACCTGTAGTTGCTCTGATGTGGCATGGAGGTATGCTGATGGGGAGATACATAGCCAGACAAGGGTGTGCATCTCCACTTCACAATGGCCACCCAAGCCCCAGTGAACTTGATGAATGATGTATGTTGATGCAGATGGGCATCCCCATCTGGGGCCATTACTCACATGCAACATCTTTGGCTAGAGCTGAACTGGGACCAGTGCGCTGAAGTTAACGTATGTAGGTTTTGCTACTTCTTGTCTGGTATTTGTCAGTCCTGCTTGCTTTCTGCAGGGATTACAAGTTGGTATATTGAAAATTTGCGAGGCTCTTCTATTTAAGATCACACCATCTTTCTCCGACACATTGGGAAATGTCCACTATGATAAGCCTTCTGTAGGTACGTTTTATTGGTCTCCATTTTATATTTTTATACTGCAAAAGCTCTCCCAGTGTTATCTCACTTGGCCATTGACACCTAGGGCAAAACATAGATCAGTCTATAACAGCCAGACGGCATGATTCATGGTACCATGGCTTGACAGTTCTAGAATCCAAGCAGCAAACACCAACCATTGCAGGATGTCAAGTGTTAAGACCACAGGGATGCCTTCAGTCTAAACCTCTTGATGCTTAAGCGATTTCTGTGGCTAGAAGCACCACCAGCAGCTTTCTGAAACACAGCCTCCCCTGCCTGCTTTCTTCACTCCATCTCTCTTGGCCTTAAGCTTCCACCACCAGCTCTGTTCTCACTGCAACAATTTCACATTCCACAACAGAGTACTGCAAATTAGCTTATACAATGTTGTGTGTGTTAACTTGCATAGGTGCTTTGCATAATATAGCTACGCATATTATTCAGGTTTGTTTGTTTTTCAAGTGTTGAGAATCCACATAGATGTCACATATAAACCTGTGTTTGGGATTACTGCCAGTGCTTAACTCGCTATACAAGAACTGACTAGGCTATGAAATACCCCGGGCTGGCGTAACTGCCACTCGCCTGCTCATCTGCAGCATGTAAGAATTATGTCTAGCTACGCACTCAGAATATCTTCTCCTTCTTCTTCTTCTTCTTCTTCTTCTTCTTCTTCTTCTTCTTCTTCTTCTTCACGAATTACTAACAAAGGTATGTGTGGGCAAGTGGGCTTATAGGATGTGGAGGGCTCGTAACGTCCGTAGATTTACTTGCAAAGTTGGCCCAAGTGCATTTTCCTTTTCAGCTGATGGGTTTTTGAATAGCAGCTTGATCTCATGCATATTGAAACGGCTGGAAGTTATTTCAAATGCCATTGGCTCCCCAGCCCATGCACACACTCAGAAACTTTCTATACCCTCAGAGGAATCAAGTTCAAGTAATCTGAGATCTTGGGAATTTTCCAGGTTACTTGCAATGAGATGAGAATATCTATTTCACTGAGAAATTTAGAGAAATAAAGAATATTTCTTTAAAAAGCAAGGAAGAAGGAAAGAAAACTCATAGTTTATTAGAAAAGCCACTTAGTCTAGCCATTGTTCAAAAGAGTAATTTACACTCTCCTACTTTTAAAAACTGGAGATAGGACATTCTTGAGCTCAGTAAGTTTTTGTAAGACAGTTTGTAGTATGACACATGTATTTGCCTTTAGCCTCCTACAGCTGTATCTTGCAGCTTTTACTGGTTGGTGTTTTCCTTGGGCCAAATTTATGATCCATTCTGGGTAGTAGATTAAATCCATTTAGTTTTCAGCTTTACAACATGTCCTGTGTACCGTTATCTGCAAAGAGACAATTCATTCACATTCCCTGAGCCGACTGGCCTGTCTGGAAATCAACACTTGATTTTAAATTCCTCTTACAAACTGCCATGGCTGCTTTATCTGATACATGGGCAGACGAAAACTATACGAGCACATCTTTTTGTCAAGCACTATGCTGGATCTTGCTAGACTGGCTGACACTGTTCCAGCCTTTGGCAGAGATCTGAACCTGTATGCGCGTATTTTTTGGCGAGCCTCATCTCTCAGCTTCAGCTCCCCATCTGCAATAGGCAGATAGTAATACGACCTACCTGTAAAGTTATTGTGAGGACTCTTGGGATAACGTATGTTCAGGGCTTTGAATACCCTGGATGTGTTCAAATGCTAAGAGTTATTATATCCCACATTCTGTATTTCATTTTGAATTTTGATTAAAGATAAAAATATGCAGAAGGGAGGAGTAATACCCCATTTGGGGCATGGCCAAGCAAATTATAAGCAAGATTATGACCCACAACAGTCCTTTTTTACATGACTGGGCCAGGTTAGTTCTTCTCCCTCGCCTGATGAAAAGGCCTGTAAAAATTCCTTTGGACATCTGGCCAGTGACTTTTCCAAATGATAATAAGGTATTCCTTCTGTAAGCAAGTGGTAGAAATTAGGAAAGATCATGCTGCATATTCATTTTGTCTACAATGGGAGAATAGTCTGACAAATGTAGTGTTTAAAGTTCATCTTGTATCAGTAATGTGTGCCATGCCTTTTAAGTGAGCATGCATTGTATGATATGGCTGTTGTGGCAGAATACAGTAGGGATGGTTATTGCTTCTGGCTGCTTTGTTTTGGTTTTTATCACTCCAAAAACAGCCGTGAGTGAGTATAAAGTACAGCAAGCACCTGGCCCTTTTGTGGATGGAGTTTTAGAATGGAAGCAGCCAGATGTTTTTGCAACTGAAACTTGGGGCCAATATATAGGGATTATGCCACCTCGGACATTTTTTATGGCAAGGTGGGGTATAAATAAAATATAACAAACAAATAAATATTTGGAAGGCATTTCCAGAAATGCTCCCTGTCAGCCCAACTCTTTCCCCCAATACTGAAGTTTGTAGTAGGAATGACACTGAACCCAAGACATACTTGGATTCCAGCAGCAGATTTTCAGATCCATTCCTGTGAATTTGGGAGTAGGCACTTAAGGAAGTTGTCTGGATCTGTGAAAGGGACTAAACAGCCCCTATCCACGCAGGCACCATCTTTTAGGGACCAAATAGTTACCTAGTTCTATGCATGCAGAAGGGCCGAGGTTCAGTGATTCATTTGAAGGGATGCCAGGGCACAGGGGTGGGAGAGACCTCTTCCTGAGAACTGAGAGAGCCACTGCTACACAGCGTAACATGCTAGGCTAGATGGACCCATGGTCTGATTCAGTCCTTGTCAGGCTAACACAGCAGGCCCAGATGATTTCTGGGCACCTCGAAAGGGCGCTTGCTCATCCCTAATTAGTATTTGTAAACCGATATACAGCATTTCCTCTGCAACAGCCTTCCCCAACCTGGTGCCCTCCAGATGTGTTGAACTACCACTCCCATCATCCCCAGCCAGTATGGCCATTAGTCAGGCACATATTGAAGGCACCAGGTCAGGGAAGGCTGGTCTACAACCAGCCTCATCTGGGGGTGAATAACGGCTAATTACATAATTAGAAGCATCTTTGTGACCTGGCACATATTGGGATTACACACACACAACAAAGAAAAAACTGGCACTTGGTGGTTTTCAGATAAAGAGATACAAAACTGGTAAAGTGATATCTGCTATTGGATCTAGGTGACCCTGTCCTCAGTAATCATTGTGACATGTTTAACATTTCCTGTGGCTAGGATCTGTCGGTCTGAAGTGACTGAGATGACCGCAGCTACCTTTGGTAAACATACAGCTGCAGCTAGCTTTCTGTTCCCCCTGATGCAGAGTTCTGCGAGCTTCAAAATCATACATATTCCTGCAGCAGTAGAGGTTATTTCAGTAACAATGTCACTTTATATTCCCTGTATCTCTTGAAGAAGTAGTGTTGCTGACTGATATTTGCAGTGAATCTGAGGATGGGTTTATATTAATAATTTCTAACAGGAAAATATCACCTCGAGGTGATCTTTCTGCACCATTCTTCTATGACTATTCATTTGGTCACCTGGTGGGGACATTTCCCTGTAAAGTCTGATTGCATACACTTATGTAATATTTGTTATTTCTGAGAGTTTAAAGAAGCTCTGTTAGGTAATGTGTTAGCAGGAGCAGTACATAGAAATTCATGAGGTGTGCATAGTAGTATTGAAGTTTAAATCTGCAGCTGTTTATGGGATTAAAATTCCATTAATAAGGGATTTGTGCTTTATTTCTGTTTCAGTAAAACACCCTTAACCCAGTTTCTCCCTGAAGTTATACAAAAGGGCTGGGCCAGACCCAGGCTGCTCTAGGCCGAAAGCCTGTGTCCTGAGTGGTGAAGCCTTCAGTATAGAATGGAAAGGGCCCTGAAAAGGTAATATTCAATTTTACCTTTTCTTGGGTCAACCAGTGGTTGTGGAAACTGGCAAGGAGGGAGAAGTCAGCATGCAACATAGAGATCCTCCCCCACCCCGCTTCCTCCTAAGCTCTCCTTCTCAACTTTGGTTCTACTGAGGCCAGCAGACAGAATAATATAGATTTGAAATGGATGGCATACTTTCTGGGTATCCCTCACATTGGGGGATATTGCACATTCAAAGGTATTGCCTACCTCAAATGGCTTTATACATTCTCTCTCAAGACGAGGAGAGTAGGCTGGACTTTATCAAACATAATCAAAACTGTGTCCTAAAGAGATGCCTGGGTATAGAATGGTAGGAGGCAGCATGGAGTAAAAGGGTTGATGGTGGTAGTGAGTGCTGCCAGGAACTGTGTTGGCTGGACAGAAGTCATTAGAACCCCACAGAGTCGGGAACACAAACCTTGAGTGGATGGGATTCTTTCTCTCCCAATTGTGGCAACAACTGGTACGCTAATGTAGAGGTTTTAGTCTAATATCTTCATACCCCGTTGCCTCCCAGATGGTTTGTCCTTGCTGGTACGACCTTATACAATGCAATCTCCCTGTGGGATAGAAGACGTTGATTGTAGGGCATTGTAGGAGGACAAAAAGTTATTTCTGCAACAACAACAACAAAACACTGATGAAAATCCTTGTTAATTGTCTCTCCAAATTATTCCCAAAAAAGTAATTGTCCCTTTAGTTTGGCTTGTTTCGAAGCTAAAATCTAAGCAGCAACCAAGGTCAGACTGTAGACTATACTAACCTTCATCCCTTTCAATGACTTGGGACTGGTATAGGAGACCAAAGCCCTAAGCATGCTGGTTACCTAGTAACTTAGCTTGTTCCACAGCATATCCCTTTGACCTTCCACATCAACCGTTCATTGGCCAATTGTACTATTGACCAAATCACTCACTCTCTTCTTAGGTATGGAGTAGATTATGTTCTGCCAGACAAGAGCCTGAAGCTACTACCTGTGATGTTTGGATAGGTGCCAGGATTCTGCCCAAGAAAGTTTTCTCCCTATAGGAACATAAAGAGGCATAGCACAACCTATTGCCTTCATACCAGTAGCCAAAGGGTCCAAAGCATTTTCTTAATACTCTCTACAGGTACCACAGAATTTCCTCAAAATCTCTATTCCCTCTTTACAGGTACTACAAAGGCAATTTCATATTAAATGAAGGCACTTACGGAGATCCTCTTCCCTGTGGAGGAAGGACTCACTTTTGTGGATATTGTTTTTATATCATTGAAATAATATTTCTGAGATTAAGTTTACATTTGCTTTTATTTTTCTGTATATAAATACACTTCCCTCTGTTTTACCATTGCTGGAGTCACCCCTCTATGGTATGCAGACAATAATTTGCCTGATGTTATAAAGCTGTGAGATATTGTAGTCTTTCCTCCACCCCTTTCCTGTGTACATGTTCATGACTATGACAACTATGTTTTTTTGTTTGTTTTTTTATAAGTTGGAATAATGCTGCTTTGGCGTGACAAAGCCTAAAGCCTTCTGAATGGATTTTTATGTTTATGAAAACGAACAAACCAGTGAAGGATTTCACATATGTATATGATATATGTATATGTAAAAACAAAAAATTAGAAAAGAAATAAACCAAATGTATTTCATCCGCTGGAGCCAATTGTCTTTATTTGAGAGTGCTCTTTTGAGAATTCTCTAATTGTGTTCACTTTCTTTGACCATCGTCTGGTGGCAAATCATGACCAACAATAAAGCACAAATCCATACCTAACACTGAAAATAAAATAACTGTTAAATTTAGGCAGCAGCTAATTGATTCATACACCAGCCTCAACTCCAGGCTTTTGCAGGCTGTTGACCAATAGACTATCAGTGAGCATTGCTGGTGGTCTGTGGAAGGTATTAAACATTTGGCAAGTGTGGGAGCCCACTGGAGGAAGATATTTTAATTTTGTTCATCACCACGATGAATGGATGTGATACTGTGCTTGCTCCCTTTGACCATGATAGAGCTGGCTTTCTAAAGATGTTCTCCGTATCAAAAAAAAAGCCAGATTACTAGGTGAGACAAATCAATAATACTTCATCAGCACAGGATTAAATTGGTGAAGTTATTTGTCAAGGTGTACAATGGAAGCTCCTTGAATATACTGTGCTCCTTATCGCTATTACAAACCATTAGCATATAAACGAAAAAGTCCATTTGATTTTTGTTACTTAGCTTGATTTTTATAGAAATCATGTAATAACAACTTGAAATAAAATGTGTACTATTTTCACATCAAATTTCCCTCTTTGCAGCAGTTAAATGTGCTCACCACACAACACAAAATGGTGGTGAGTTGGGCGGGGGGATATGTTGTTTGCTTTTGTAGCATTTTCTTTAGGAAATTACTAACAAGCTACTGCTCTACTGAATCTATTTGGAATGTGAGGGCATTCCCAGTAGCAGTCAGGAACATGGATATATACTTACAGTATACAGGTGTCATTTATGTATTTATTTATTACACATTAGGCAGCCTTTTAGCATACAAAACCCTCTCAACATGCCTTGCAAGATAAAAACAATAGAACAATAAACATGAGAATTAATAAAAGCCAGTGACAATAATAAACGGACATCCCACCACAAAAATTTACTATAACCAAAACAACAACCACCCCACAACCAATTGCAGTCAAATCCACATGCACTCTGGTAAAAACAAACACACAATTCAGGAGAATGCTGTGAAAAATAAAAGACTCTTGAGAGCTTTCCTGAAGGCCTTTAATAATGGGGCTTGATGGACTTCAGTTGCTATACATTCCAGACACGTGGGGCCACTGCAGAAAAGACCCTCTCCCTCATACCCACCAAGCTGACTGCTCTCAGAGACGAGTAAGTGAGAAAGGCCTCCAGTCTTCAAGTGCAGGCAGGCATGAAGCTGGTCCTTCAAGTAACTCAGCCCAAAACCTTTTACAGCTTTTGTAGTATAAATAATAGGAGGAAACATTTATTTTAAGCATTTTACCCTGCTGTTCAGTGGAAAAAATCTCCCAGGGCAGCTGACAATTGTTAATAAGTCCATGCCCTCAGGCTTACAATCTAAAAGAACAAAAGGAAAGGGGATTGGGAGGGAGGAGGGAGGGAGGGAAAGCTAACTCCTGCACTATTTCTTAGTTATACTTACGAAGTCCTTATAGGTGTTCTTTCTGATAGGAAGGGGTGAAGCAAGCTCCCTGCAGCTGCTGCTTCTCTGGCTGATGTATGGGGCCAGGTTGGTTTCCCCCCTTCCTGGGAAGTGGGGAGGCATCCTCCCAGTGGCCCTGGGACGATGGATGAGGCCAGTGTGCTGTATATATATGTGTGTGTGTATTTAAAACTATCAATATATTCAAACTATATATTTCAAGCTATTACATGGTATAATTGGCATGTTGTTAAATACCAGCGTTCAGGGTATGTATTTCATATGCCAGACTGACAATTGGACAGGACTGACTATTTCAACCATTCTGAAAACATTCTGCTCCACCAATGCATAAAATTGCAAGGAAATACATAGCAAAGTTCTAATAGGTTTTAAAGGCTCCCTGGGACTACGCTACCTTCTAAATCACTGCTATATATTTTCCAGACAATATATAACTCTCGCAGTAAACATCCAACTACTTATTTCTCTGGTGGGGATCAAGTAATGGAGCTTATTTAAGATTCAGTGTGGGCACGCCGTGGAAAGGATAAAAACACACAATAAAGAGCTACACAGCAGAGGGAGATCGGTCTGCATTTCTGCTTGTTAATTTCTGGTCTTCTAAACATTTGGATTTATTTCTTATTCATGGCTTTGTGATTTATAACTTGGAAGCAGTCAGTTGAGCCTCAGATGCCTGCAGTGGCGCTGGTCTAGTTCAGGTCACATGCAACTAGTTGTACAGAACTATTCATGAGGATACAAATGTGCACTTAGTATCCTGCTCTTCCATATAAAGGAGCACTGGGCAACTTGTGGTCCGCCAGATGTTTTGGCCTACAACTCCCAATGGTGCTAGGCAGCATAACCAATGGTGAGGAATCATTTTTTAAAATTAATTCTTATTGTGAACTTTCAGCACAAATCTGCTGTAGAGCGACCCCCTCAGGCCATGCAGAGAAAATACAGCTTTCTTAAGAATTACATATAAACGTCAACAAAAGCAAACCAAATATCCATATAAGTATCCATTCGCAATAGATGCCACCTGCGAATGGCGAGGAATCATGGGACTTGTAGGCCAAAGCATTGGGAGGGCTATAAGTTGCCCACCCCTAATATGAAGGGTTGGATTCAGGATCTGCCTTCTGTTGTCGGAAGGGCTATGCTCACGGAAGGTGCATCCACCTGATTTGGGGGGATCCCCCCTTTCCCTCTGCACCACAGCTCACCCCATTCAGCAGGGTCCCTTGACCCTCTGTGTGGCATTTTCAGGGGTCTGGAGGGGTTGCTGTGTGGAAGGGGGCTTAGGGAAATCCTCTTCAGCCAGCCCAGTTGCACGTGTCTAAATCTGGATCCAACCCAGAATGCTTAAGGCAGCTCACACAAAGCCAGCCCAAGGCTTTTTGCTGCCTCAAGTGTAGAACAAGATGGTGTCCCCTCACATTCCATGTATAGAAGCCAACTGGACTGACAAATGAATCTGTCTTCAACAGTGATGATGGGACAGCATCCTCCACTGCACCTGATGGCAGCAGGCTAACTTACAGAATGCAGAGGAGGCCACATGGCACACAGGTCTCTCCTCCAACATCTTGTTGCTGCCTCCCAGCATCTGCCCCTGAGGTGACTACTTCACTCTGCCTAATGGTAGGCCGGCCCTGAGCTCACAAAACAATAAAGGGACAGCAGATTAAAAAAAAAAAAAAACTCTTTAAAAGTTCAACAAACATGTATGTGGGCCTTAAACTATCAACTCAGATGCCTGCCAAAAGAGACAGGAATGGAAGGCCATTACAGAGGGGGTAAGGCAGGCTTCCCTAGTCAGGGAATTCCACAGTTTAGGTGCAGCCACAGAGAAGGACCTCTTCTATGTCCCAGCCAAACACATCTCAGGTGTTGGTGGGACATGTAGAAGATCGTAATGAGCAGTCAGGTTCATATGAGAGAAAGCGGTCTTTTGAATATCCTGGTCCCAAACAGATGGGACTTTAAAGGCCACAACCATCACTTTGAATTGTTCCCAGAAATGGACCGGAAGCCAGTGAAGTTGTTGCTATAAGGAAATCCTATGCCTCCAAAAGTCTGCTCTGATCAACCAACTAGCTGCAGCATTCTGGAACAGAAGTGGGAAGTGTATGGACAACTTCTAAGTCAACTCCACATACAGAGTATTGCAATATTCCAGACACGTTGACTGGGTTCTGACAATGCGATAATTCACACTCAAGGGTTGAGTGTATGTTGTTGAACCATGGGTTGTTGCTGAAATGTGGATCATTGTGTTGTCTGAACCCAGCTGTGCTAACAAACCATAGTTTGTTAACTGCGAACAACCCATGAAGAGAACCCATGGTTTGTTGTTGGGTTGTGAACTGTAGGTTGGTCGTGATTAACAAACCATGGTTTGTTATTGTGGCTGGGTTCAGTCAACATGATAACCCACATTTCAGCAACAACCTACGGTTCAATGACAACCCATACTCAACCCATACTCAACCCTTGAATGTGGGTTATCATGTTGTCTGAACCCAGCCAATGTAAACATGGCCTGTATTAACATGGCCAGATTTGCTTCTCTAGGAATAAGGCGCAGCTGGTTCACCATGTTAATTTGGTACTAAAAGGGTTAACAAAGAGTAAAGATGGCTGATTTGAACTGGGGGAGACCTACAAGAAGAGCCCCAGAAGACCCCAAACTTGTAATCAGCTTTATATTCCAGACTCTTGACCCCTGGGCGAGAAGACCTTGAACTTTGAGTCTATGCTAAAAGATATTATTTCACTAACTGAGACTGAGATTTTGCAGGGCTGTCTTTGAAGAAAGGGGAAAAAATGCAGCTGTCTTCACAAACAGCTTCACAGAGCTTGCTCAAGGCCACAACGTGCTGGGAGAGTGTCTAAGTGAGATGAACAGCAGAACTGAGCATGCTCCAATGCCTGCTGAGAGGGGGAAAAGTACTGTTTTGACATCTCATGGTGTACAGCTGCTGATAAGAGAATGTCCTTACTTGATGCTAGTTGGGTGGGGAAGCTGTAGCCCTGAGCACGAGCAACAACTGGGAGGAGGTGTTTGGGTGGATATGACCAAAAATGGCCAAAAATGACCAGGAGTTCAAAGAAGATATACCAGAGAGAAATGCGTCAATCAAGATATCATGCCCAGACTTTGGGTCATATGTTGGGACATCTCGAAATAACCCATCTGTAATGGTGCCAGACACATGAATTTGTGGGAGATAGACGAGACACCTTGCTTCTGATTGGTGAGCAAATGCTCTACCCACGTGCATTTTGATTGGAAGATGGTTGTCTCATTGCTCCTTGGGGCCCCTCCTTTGACCAGAGCAGGGGTACAGAAGCATAGGGAAGGGGAGCTCCAGGGGTGGTGCTTTTGTTCCTGTGGCTCTGGTTCCTCCTGCTGCTGCTGCTACTTCACTTCCCTCTTTCTGCCGTGCCATCAGACCCAAGGATTTGGGTAACTATGGACCTCTTTAGACTCTGGAACTTAGGATGTTTTCTGAAAGTAGAACTCAGAATTATTTCTGAGTTCAGGACTTAGAGTGCTTTCTAAGCTTGAGACTTGGAGGTTATCTCTGAGGAGGGGATTTGGAATCCCATCTTCAGAGGTGGCACATGGAATTATTCCCAGGTCTTGGGTTCTCCTTTCACTCTAGCTCCTACCTCTATTCTTCATATGCCTAGAGGAACTTAGTAATGCTTTAGCATAGCTTCTGTATTTAAGTAAGAAGCAGGAGGAGGTAACGGGAGGGTTAACGCTTTTTTAAGGTTGTTTTAGGCTAGCTTTGAACCACAAGTAGTAAACAGGAGAAAGCTGGAAGGGGGAGTCATAACAATGTTCGAAGCTCAAGCCGTTATCGTATTAGCCAAGTTCATAGCACCATCTTTGGCAGTTGAAATTCTTTTAATTAATCTTCTATTTTTGTTGCATTCTCTTCCCCTGTAATTGTAGAGAACGTTGCTCATATAACCACTTTCTTTATATTTTGTATTCTTCTGAAGTAAAGCCTTGAATAGATTTCAATTTACAATTTTGTCTGTAGTGATGTTTATCCGTTGGGATTAGCTTGGTTACCCACCGGGGTGCTTCGGACCCATTCGGTGCAGGTTCTGCGGTTAAACAGGACCGAATTTACACACCAGACTAACTTGCTCAAAGACACTCCTAGCCACAGCTGTCACCTGGGCATGCAGGTTCAAGGCTGAATCCAGGAGCAACCACAGACTACGAATCTGTATTTTGAAGGGGAAGAACTACCCTGTCCGAGATAGGCTGGACTCCTACCATGAGATCGGAAGCCCTACTGCCCAGGAGCATCTCTGTCTTGTCTCGGCCAAACTAGATGTGATGTTAAAGGCTTCTTTGCATTTCACATGCACTTTTTAAAAATGTGATCAATAAATAAAATGAATGAATACAATATAATAAAAACATAACAAATGGGAATATCAGCAGGCACCCTTCCTTCCCCTGCTGAACATTATTTATTTTATTTATTAACAGCATTTTTATATCGCCTATTGACAATAAGTTCTCTGACTCTTCTATTTGTGTTGGGAGAAAATCTCCTGTTGGCACCAGTGGGGGATTTGCCCCAATGCAAGCAGTGGCTTCAGAGGAGCCATTTTCATCAGGACTTCAACAGGGGAAGAAAAGGTTAAACTCCCCCTCCTTGCCTGCTGTGATCCTAATAGTTAACAGTCTCCTGCTACCACTGTCTCACAGTTGCTATGTGCGGTTTTAAAAACATGCTTATTAAATGCAAAGACACAGTTAACATCATGTCTAGTTTGGGCCTCAGCTTCAATATTTTTGCCCGAACCAGTACATCACTGTCTGGAGGCACTGGTTTGGAACCTCAACAGCCTCTCTCAAATAGGATGGAAAGAAAGAGAAGAGGGAGGTGTCATCTAGACATCACACTCCAAAGCCATGGATGACCTTCCCCTGCAGGTTCACATAGATGTTAAATAGCATTGGGGAGAAGATGGAATCCTGTGGGTTGTTCTTCACTAGGAGTGGGCAACTTGTGGCCCTCCAGATGTTTAGGCCTACAACTCCCATCATCCCTCACCATTGGCTATGCTGTCTAGGACTGATAAGAGTTGTAAGCCAAACCATCTGGAGGGCCACAAGTTGCTCACCCCTGTTCTACACCAATGGCCAAGGTGACCCAACAGGCATGCTCCAGCACCACCACCTGAGACAACTATCCCTCCAGGAGGGACAGGAATCCCTCCGTGCCCCTGAGCCCCATCCCAGCTAGCCCAGAAAGATGCCATGGTTGATGGTATCAAAAGCTGCTGAGAGGTCTGGTAGAAGCAATAAGGACACACTCTTCCTGTCCAGTTCCCAGCATAGATAATCTAGCAGGGCAGCTAAGGCTACCTCCATTCCATAACCAGGCCTACAGCCAGATTGAAATGGGTATAGATAATCTATATAATCCAGGAAAACCTGGAGTGGTGACACCACCATACTCTTGAACATCTTGCCCAAGAACAGAATGGCTGGAAGTTATCCCATCGATGGCTTTCGATAAGTAGACGTTCACCACACTCCTCCATCTCTGGCTGCTTTCTTAGCCAAGAAAGGCAATGGGCAAGTGGGAGACCTCCCCCCCACCTCCAGAATCCTGTGTACATCCTCAGGCTGTCCATATTGAAAAGTATCAGGATGGCCTGATGCAAAGGCAGATGGGGCAGCTGTACCTTGAATGGCAGTACAAAAGAGGGGATTTGAGCAAGGGTCACTTCTCTCAGCTCTGCATAACAAGTTTCACTTGCTGACATCCCCCCTTCTTCATCATCTTAACCACTTCCCAGCATTCCTCTGGCCTACCATAGAGAGAAGGGGCTCGTTTAGATTTACCAGCCCACAATCCAGAGGGCATATTTATCTCTTATAATTAGGGAGCAATGAAAGAAGATTACACCCTTGCTTCACCCATCTGTGACTGCTCCTCCCTCAGTCCCATTGCCTGACATATAGACACAGTACCAAAATCTGTACCAATGAGCATTCCGTGGTTAAAATCCAGTTAGCATTCCAGTCGGCCACCTTAAAGATACAATTTTGAGCTTAGCCAGTTCTGATTGGGCTGTTAACTATCCCAAAATATTACCCTTCCACATGAATGTTAATGTCATGGATATTTCACCGTGGCTTTTCATCCTCCTTTTTTGTTCCCCTTGACAGCTCTGATAAGCATTTTTGGCTGACCCCTTTAATCTTTCTTCATCTCGATGGTTTAGAATACATTAAATGAGAATGAAATGCACAGCAGCTTTGTCCTGCAAACTGAAAGACAGGCATGTCTGTTGCCTTGTGCTGCCGACTGGTTCCCAGTCTGAGGACGGGTTTGTTTGTCTGTCTGTTAAATACATTAAATATAGCCTGACTTTCAGAGCCAACCTCCCCGCCCCCAAGATAGCTTACAAAAACTGAAAAAAAGAACAATACTTTAAATAAAATGAAAACAACTGAAAAAACACCCAGAGAAAAACAGCAGCAGCTAACCAACAGCACACACATCAATAAAATGGTGAACTAAGAAAAGGTTCACACATATATGTGTTCATCACTAGATTGGTGCAACATCAAGTGATGACTTGCATGTATGCAGAGGCTTCACAGATATAACATCACCAATTGCGCTGTCATAGAATCTCACGTCCCCTCAAATCTGATGCTTTTCGGTACCACCAATTTGCACAACTGGCTGCCAATCATCAAGTGGACCAAAGGGAGATCAAGGTGTATGGTCTGTGAAGGGTTAAAAGGAGATTGGGTGTAGCCACCCCTCCTCCCATAACTCAGTGGGGTGGGACTTATGTTCTGTGTTCTGCTCCTCCCCTGTTGGTCCTGTGCTTCTCAGCCTCAAGGCCAATTGTATTTGTTATCTGTTTAATAAAGCTGTTCCAACTGTTCCCCAGAAGTCCACTGTGGTGGTGAATGGTCAACAGAGAGGTGTGCAACCATGTGAGTAATTGCACAAGGGACCCATATAAGAATACCACATAGTGTCAGAACTGGGCCTGTTCTCCACTGACATCCCAGCAGTGTGGTGATGGTGCAAATAAGAGTCCCCAGGAAAGCTTGTGCTTCAGGGCAATGGGTACTATCCAATGGCAGCCCTATGTAGGGCAGACCCATTGAAAAGAATGGGACTTAAATTAGTTGTGACTAACTTAAGTCTCGTTCATTTCAATGGGTCTACTCTACATAGGACTGACATTGGATACTGCCCAATGTGTCCAACAAGTGGAGAAAGTGGGAGCAGGGCTTCTAAGCGTAAAGCATTGCTTGTGGTGCAGATACAGAGGGCGAAAGATTCCAGACTGCTCTCTTTCTTCAGGTGGCTGGAGAAGAGGCCAGGGAAGTTCTCAGTACCTTGCAGTTCACTGAAGAGGCTGATAAGCAAAAGATCGCAGTTGTTACGAGCAAATTTGAGGCGTACTGTGCTCCAAAATAGAATGTGACTTAGGAAAGCCACACATGCTTTACCTAGGCCCAGAAGGAAGGGGAAAGCATTGATCTCTGCGTCACAGATTTGAAGCTTCTGGCACAAGCGTGTGAGTCTGGAGGTCTGTGTGACTCCCTCATTGAGGATCGCACTGTTTGTGGAATATGCTCAGACAGGCTGAGGCCTGGTTGCGAAGAGCACATAATTTAACCTTGACTCGACCTCTAGACATTTGCAGAGCTGAAGCAGCAGCAGCACAGCACTTGCAAGGGTTTGCAGAGAGGCAAATGCAGGCAGCAGCTCAAAAGCAAGCCCTGGGAGTACACAAAAGCAACACAGTTCCTGGCAAAGTCCTCAGCACAAGGGGAAGCCTGCAGTCAGTGCAGGCTGGTGGCTCCGATTTTGGTGGGGCTACCCAAGGGGCTGAGCCCTGCCCCCAACATAGGTTCAGCACCTTGGTAGCTCCTGTAGAGTTTTGGCTGGTTCTGACTGAAACCCAGAATGGATTCACAGCCCCACTGGAATTGGAGCCACCAGCCTCCACTGCCTGCAATGAGTGGCACTGCCCATAATCCCAGGAATTGCCATCATATGGAGCTATTTATTTTAACTGCTCAGGAAACATCACTTTGCAAATGGTGCAGGGCCAAGCAAGCAATTCAGACCCAGGACAAGGACTTTAATCCTGTGTTTGTAGGCTCTGTATTTGCAAGTCGGACTTCAGAGCAGAAGGCATCCCCTGTTGCCTGGTATGAGGAGGTTGCTGGGAAGCCCAGTTCTTTCAAACTGGGCACTGGTGCAGTTGTAAACACTCTTCCAGCTAGAGCACTGCAAAGAAAGGTGCAAAAAACTCCACCAGGTATCACCCTGTTTGCATTTGGAGGTGCAAGGGTTACACCCAGAGGGCCGTTTATAGCTCTATACAAAAAAGGCACATTTGAGGCAGATCTAATATTCTATATTACTGTCAGAAAGATCCACCACTATTAGGCTGTGCATCATGTGTGGTACTGATCCTGGTCAGGCATGTGCATGAAATCTCACATCAGTTCCCCACCAGTAAAGATGATCCCTTTGCTGCATTTTCTGATGTTTTTGAAGGCCTGGGATGCTTTCCAGGTGTGCATCACATTTATGTGGACCCAGCAGTACGCCCTATTGTTCATGGGTGTAGGAAGATTCCCCACACCAGAGAGGTCCAGCTGAAGCCTGCCCCAGAGCACCTTGAATCAATACGGGTCATCTCTAAAGTGACTCAGCCCACAGCATGGGTGAGCAGCCCGGTCATCACACCAATGAAGAATGAGTCACTCAGACTGTGTCTAGATCCCGGGGACCTTAACAAGGCAGTCGAGAGGCAACATTTCTCCATTCCGACAGTTGATGATGTCCAGAGAAACCTGGCAGGGAAGAAAACAGTCACCATCCTTGATGGGAAAGATGGCTACTTGCAGGTAGCCCTGGACAGTGAGTCAGCTGAACTATGCACATTCAACACCCCATGGGGGTGATATCATTTCAAAAGAGTCCCTTTTGGCCGCAAATCCGCAAGCGAGGTCTTCCAGCAGAAGAACTATGAGCATTTTGAAGACATCCTGGGGTCCACATCATAGAAGATGATATGATCATCGCTGCTGCAGATAAGGCACAGCATGACACCGTTCTGATGCAAGTTCTAGAAAGAGCTCGTGCCACAGGTGTCGAGTTCAATAAAGACAAGATGCAGTATCTGGTTGATCATATCAGATACATAGGTCACATCTTCGTGAGCGAAGGAGTGACGCCAGATGACAGCAAAGTGGATGCCATGAATAAAATGCCTCCACCCGATGATAAGAAAGGCTTGCAAAGGCTCTTAGGGACAGACCAGTATTGGGCTCAATCCATTCCTAATGAATCCAGCCTGACAGCATCGCTTAGGCCTCTGCTGCGCAAAGCTATTATGTGGCAATGAAGTCCAGAACAGCAAATAGCTTTAAGCAAGCTCGAGCAAGCTCGAGCAAGCTGTTACTTCAGCTCCGGTGCTACGCCATTGTGACCCCACTCAACAGTTGGAAATCCAAGTTGATGCATCTAAAGATGGCTTAGGAGCATGTCTACTACAGCAGAACCAGCCAGTTGCCTTCGCTCCTGGGGCCCTGACCAGATGAACAGAACAGAACTATGAACAGAACTATGCACCGGTGGAGAAGGAACTTTTGACCATTGTCTTTGCCACTAGTAAGTTCCACCAGTATGGTTTTGGCAACGTTGTCAAAGTTCAGTCACACCACAAGCTACTGAAGGCAATCTTCTCAAAGCCCACAGGGGAAGCTCCTGCTAGGCTTCAACGAATGCATCTACAGTTGCAGACGTGTGATTCACACATTGTGTACACCAAAGGTAAAAGCATGCTTGTTGCTGACACACTGTCCAGAGCAGTCGTCTTCCCTGCATCAGAGCCAGAAGACTCTCTACCTGAAGACAAAGCAGTGTGTGGTCTGGCAGACCCAGCACCCTTGAATCCTTGCCTGCTTAAGCCCCTGCAAGAATGCATACAGGCAGACCCGGAGCTACAAAACCTGAAAACCTTGCACGAGGCTGGATGGCCACGCTGGAGAAAGCAGGTACAGTCCGCTCTGCACCTTATCAGTCACTGAAAGATCACATCAGAATGGAAGATGGTTTGCTGCTGGTGGGTCACAGGATCATTGCTCTTCGTGGGGCCACACTGTCCTGTTTCAACACAGGCACAGGCAGAGATCGCCAGAGCAGTCCAAAGGTCAGTTCACCAGCATCCGTTTACTCAAACGTCAAGGCCAGTCAGGGGAGTGTCCAAAAGCATTGTCCAGGTGGGTAGCTGAAGGTCGAGGAGCCTGTCAGATCTGATATCCTGGAATGCCAAAGCCAAGGTGAAGGCACTGTTGTTTGCAGCAGAGAGTTGGCGCCTGCAGGGCTGAATTTACAGCTGGTCGTTAATCAGCACAGCAGGCTAATTAGGTCAGTGTGTTGCTTTTAAGGGAGGCCCCGTGCTGGGACTTCCTTTTGTTCTTTCGCTGTTCACATCTGATTCTACACCGTTCCGAGGGATGGATCAACTCAGGCTCTGCTTCCAGCATTTGGGGAAATTCAGGAACTGCTCAAGGGGGGCCAGGTTGCTCCCGCAATGTTTCCAGGGGAGGACTATCAGCCAAGGCCTCCTGTTCCATGCTTAGCTCTGGCTGAAGCCCATTGTGCTGGCTCTCCCCCGACCCCCGCTTCTTCCTCAGGTGAATCCCCCTCCGGGTAGGGCATGACACAGGTTCATTGGTCCAAGATGCACGCTCGTATTGGCCCAACATGAATGCCCACATTGAGCAATGGACTGGCGACTGCGAACTGTACTAACAGTTCCAGCCTAGCAATCATAGAGAGCCTATGATTTCTCATGCCATCCTGGAATTGCCTTGGTTTAAGGTTGCAGCAGCAGATGTTTTTGAGTTTCATGGATATTCATATCTCATAATTGTGCATTATTTCTCTAAATATCCAGAGGACTTGCACCTTCACGACAAGATGGCCGCATCTGTAATAGCCAAGAGGAAGGCTGCTGTTTCATGCCGTGATATACCCAAGGAGATAGCGTGTGATCAAGTACCTTTTGCAAGTGCACTCATGCTACAGTTTGCAATTGACTGGGGTATTTCGTTGACCGACTCCAGCCCAGGTTATCCACAAGCCAATGGACAAGCAGAGTGTACAGTCTAAACTGTCAAGCTCCTGTTCAATGAATCTTCACTGGAAGGCTCTGATCCCTAACTAGCCTTACTGCATCTCAGGAACATGCCAGTCACTGAATCACAATTTGCACTGACACAAATGTTGATGGGTCGGCTGCTCCAAAGCACACTCCTGGCTACAGCATTGGGTCTCATGCTGCAAATCCCAAGTGGTGCCCGTGAGCAGCTAAAGACTTGTCAAACAAGCCAGAAACGGCATTACGGCACTCATGCATCACCTCTTCCTTCATTATCAGAAGGGGGGAGGGTCTGGAGGCAGGCAGGAGGTGAATGGCTTTCTTCAACAGTGACACGCAAAAGATCTGAGCCTCGTTCCTATGCTGCAAGGGCTAATGGAGGAAATTATCGGAGGGATTACAGGCACCTAAGGAAATCCCATGCTTCAGCTATGTCACAGTCTGATTTCAGCTTGCAAGTCTTCAGGAGAACGCCATCCTGAATTGCCTGAACTTCCAGATCAACAATCGTGTCAGGAGGCAGGACCCCTGCTAGACCTTGAAGAGGTACCGCAGCAAAAGACCACACAGACTCAAAGTGGTTGGACTATGCGCATGGCAGCAAAGTACCATTATTTCATAATGGGTTGGTGATAAAGACTTAACCCCATTGGAGGGTCAAATGCTTGTAACCCCAGGCTCCACCATCATCAGATAACTCATGTCGGCTTATTTTAGAGAAATGCTTTTAGCTGAGAAAGGGGGATGTCGTGTATGGTCTGAGAAGGGCTGAAAGGAGATTGGCTGTAGACACCCCTTCTCCCATAACCCAGTGGGTGGGACTTCTGTGCTCTTCTCCCCCCCCAGTCGATCCTGTGTTTGTCAGCTTCATGGCCAGTCATATTTGTTACCTGTTTAATAAAGCTACTCAACTGTTCCCCAGAAGTCTGCTGTGGTGAATGGTCGACAGAAAGGAGTGAAATCACATGAGTAATTGCACGAGGGACCCATACAAGAATACTACAAGGGACCATGCATGTGTGAACCAACCCTCTGAGATGCATTCAAAGAACTGTAACAGTTAATAGGCTGCATTTCTGCGCCTGCAGATAAGCATAACACAAATCCCTTTGTGTAGCATCTGGCCTTTTTCAACTGTTTCTCAGGGCTGCTCCCCCCGCCCCCCGCTGCCCTACAGTAGTAATTTGCCACCAGTGTGTGTACACGTAGTATGGGGGTGTGGCAAACCTTGCATGCCGTTGCAAATTCTATTTGTCACATGCATGCGTGGCTTCCGAAGGACTCAAAAATAACCGGCGACGGGAGGAGCACCCTGTAGATCAGGGGTGGGCAACTTGTGGCCCTCCAGACGTTGTTGGGCTGCAACACCCAGCATCCCTCACCCTTGGCTATGCCAGCTAGGGCTGATGGGAGTTGCAGTCCACCAACATCTGGAGGGCCACAAGTTGTCCACTCTTCCTCCATATACAGATCACTGGATCTATGGCAGAAGCCATCAGATATATTACCACACCAGCATCGTTGACTTATTTGAAATGCAGAGAGATAAACAGATAAACAGCAGTGGCTAACCACAAGCACGTGCAACCGGTGGTGTTGTGCAGCCAGGGCTTGCAGTGGCGAAGCACCAAGGCTTTTTAATTAGCAGGGATGCTGACATCATCCCCTGTTCCCTCTGAGCTTAGCTGCAGTCTTCACAGCAGTTGGGCGGCGGGGGGGGGGGGGATGGATTTTCCTAGCAACAATATATTGTTGTGAGCCTGTTGTAATACACTTGGGGGCCGCCTGGTCTCAAATGGGCAGTTAAGACCCATTAGCCTTACAAAAGACCTGCTCCCGGTGAAAATGAAGGGCATCTGTACACCAGCCTAAAATCCTGCATTTAAAACGGGGCTTTCTGCTTCCATTTTAAATGCAGCATCACAATGACTCCCACCTCCCTTTTTCACGCGCTTCCTTTCCCCTTCCCCCCTCCTTCTCCCCATATCTGAGACTTCCATTATCTTTCATTGATCTCACTCCTCTTCTTGCCGCTTTTCCTCTTTTCACAGAAGGAGCTCAAGCCAAACACAATGGGGTAATTTGATAGCTCATTATCTGATAGCTCATTATCTGCGATCTATTGAAAAATGAAACAAAGGGCATTTAGTTCAGGAGACGCCCTGGAGGGTCATGGCAGGGTCATGGCATCATGTAAAGAGCCTGCAAACGTCCGTGAAGGAGCACTCTCAGTCGCAGGATAAAAGCTCCGTGTGAAGGAGCCCCAAAACTTCTGGTAGCAGTTTGTTGATATCACACAACACAGCTGCCTGCATTTTTGGACTCTCTTTGAAGGTGTGGCTATGGAGGCAGTCATGATGAGCACCTGCATGTCGAAATTGACCACTACACCACTGCGTACAACACAGCAATAAAATGGTGAATGAAAGGGCCACCTCAGCCAGAGCCTTGCTCAAAAGTGAGGGAGTGAATAGGTTGCCAGCCCTTTCCTGGCAGGGCTCCTGTGTCTGAAGAGCTGCATGCCAAGCAGCTGAAGTGTGAACAGGAAAAGCACAGAGATGCAGTTGATGGGGAAATGTATTCCTTTCATGCAGCTGTAAGTGGCACGGAAGACATGGTAGAATAAAGAGTTGGCAAGCCGACCTATGCTCAGAGGAAATGTCCCTTCTACTCCTAGATACTAGAAGGGGGGAGGGATCCGTCTCGTCTTGCTGTATCTGTGAAAATGAGAGTCAGCATGCCAGATGCAGAGAACAAGAGCTCTCCAATATGGAGAGAGGAATGTTTGCTCGCACGCTTAAGGCTAGGCAAATGCCCAACTGTACTTCTGGTTTTAAAAAAGAGAGAGAGTAGGAGGCACTTGAACACAGTCTGAAAGATGAGCAGCCAAAGGAAAGCTAAGGTAATCTCAGGCCATGGGCAAAGGATTATTTCTCTGGGACGATGCAAGTGATTCCCCCCTTTCCTTTTCTGTGGCACTAACTTGGAACCATCATTAGTAGCCTCATGACTGTACAAATGGCAATTGCAATGGAGAAGAAGGAGGGGGAGAGAAGAAACCTCATAGAGAAAAGAAAAGGCCAAGTCGCCCTGTTTTCTAAATGATTAACAGCAGCTGCTTTCCCAGCTCCCATACAATTGATGCAGTGGTGAAATTAACTGGGCCAAATCTCCACTAGCTTCTGGTCTAGTCAATTTAAATCCTAAGGAAAACATTGAACTTTTTTCTTTTCTTCTGGATGAGCTGCAAGGGCACATATGTGAATTATGCACCCGCCCATTCATACACTATGTTTAAAAATAAAAATCTTAAGCACGGTTCTAAAATTGCTGTGAATCTGAGCATTTGGGGAGGGGAGGGGAGGGGAGGGGAGGGGCAGATTATCCCATGGGCTCTATCCAGGAGGCGGCCATCACAGTTGCTCCAAATAGACACAAGTGGTGCATACATGCATGTGAATCACTGGGCGATTGCAGCATCAGGTGGTGAATGAGCCATCACAGATCACATGCCACAGACGGAACTTGTAGCCTCTCATATCAACTCAAACACAGTACTTTTCGATAGCCAGGTCACATGTTAAGCTACAGTGCCAGGGCAAACACTCCCTCCGCCTAAGGGAGGAGAGCTTACATGGGCTCCCATCCCCCATTGCCGCCGTGTCTCCCTCCCCCCATCCACTGTCGCATCTGTCTCCCTCCCACATCTTCTCATGCCCGGATCTGTCTCCCCACCTCCCGCCTGCCTGCTGCCTCTCCCTCCCTCCCTCCCTCCCTCCCGCTCCCCTTCACCCACTGACCCATTCAGTCACCTCCCTCCCTGCTCCATTGCCACCATCACCGCTCCCTGAGCAGATTCTCTCAGAGCGAGCAGCGGGCAGGAAACGTCTCTAGAGAGGTTGGTTGGAAAAGCAGCCAGCGCAGCTTTCCTGAAAACCAGCCAGGCCCAAAAATGCCTGGCTCTGAGGGGACCTTCCTCAGAGCCAGGCGTTGTGGGAGGAGTGTCCCTGGAGATCACCTGTACAGCTTTTCTGGATGGTGTGGCTCTTCTGACACTCTGAGAGGATCCACAGTGGAGGCACTGGCCATGGGGTAGTGGGTGGGGGTGGAAGACACAGGGGCAGCGGCAGAGGGGTGGGTGAGCTAGCGGCATGTGGCAGCAGATCCTCCTGATGGAAGGGGGAGCGTGCAGCTCATCGCTCCTCTTGCCCCACTCACCCATGAGATCTCAAGTAATTGTTATGATGAGGAATCAAAGCATGAGACATACATGTGCAAACAGGCCCCAAATGTACATTCATCTGTTGCTGTAGTTCTAACCGAGGTGGCATTCTTGCTGGGAAAACAGACCTCTCCCCTCCCCAGATACTGTGGGGATTCATCTGTGAGCTCAGAAGAAACAGAGAAGCCTGAGGGCCGGCAGCTGATGTTGCATGTTCCCCTTCCACCACCCCACTGATTGTCTTACACAGGCAAAGACCTGCCCACCACAGTGCCAAAGTTCCAGTACTTGCCCTATATGACCGATAGAACATTAGGGGCTAAATCCAATGTCAGTCATACTTGGACAAAACCAATAGGACGTACTTTAGTCATGACTAACTTAAATCCCATTCATTTCAATGAATCTCCTCTAAGTAGGATGAACATTGGTTTCAGCCCAAGGCTTCTGCAGCTGCATTTACGGGGTTACTTCCTAATATAACAACAAAACAAAAACTCTTTTGCAATTTCTGATTGAAGAAGAATTTGTGGAAGGAAATGGTTGAGATTACAAGGTGGAGAGCTTGAAAGTTTGGGAAGATCGGGATGAAAGCTAGCAAAGGAGACGGAATTCAGGCTCCAAGTCCCGATGCCCTGTGACATGTCGATGGGAGACAGCTTTGTTCAGCAGCTTATCACAGCTGTGGGGATGTCAGTGGTGCTGTGTGGTTAATGAGCTTTCTTGCTTCATTTGCAGTAGAATTTGTACAGTGATGAGTGACTAAAGGAAGGGATTGCTGGAAAGGGGGAAATGTGGTCATTGTTAAGGCTGTTGAATGCTGACACTAGAATATGATTTGGGAAAGAAAATAGCACTTGGACACACACAGCTTCCTGTATTGGCCCCAAATGCTAATCTACCCAGGTCTGTATATCTATGTTTCCAAAGAGTCAGTTGCTACGGTAAATGTTCAGGATCGTGCATGATCATAGTCAATTTGTTTGTATATCCCATTTTCCACAATGCATTGTGATCAAAGCGGTTCACAAAGACAAACAAATACAATAGCCATAATTATAATACAAAACAGAAGTAGCCCAAGATATTTTGCTTCCTGAGGCAAAGAAGATGGCGCCCCCTCCCATCATGTACAAAAGCCGAGTGGAGTGGCAGCTGAATCTTTAACGCTGATGATGAAACCGCATCCTCCACCACACCTGAAGGCAGCAGGCTAGCTTAGGGGTCACAGGTCAGGGTATGTGGAACACAGCTCTCCCCTCCAAAACCTTGCGGCCACCTTCCAGCGCCTGCCGCCTGAGGCAAGGCAACCGCCTCACTTTGCTTAATAGCAGGGCCGTCCCTGATGCAATATTAATTCAGTTACTGTTCACTGAAAACATATCAACAATTTAAATGAGCACAAGATATCCCAGGAGGTCACTTAACAATATCCAGCATTATGTTCCGCCTCACAACCTCCACACTTTTCATGTCCAGAGATCCTGAACATGCACATGTTGAACTGAATATATGGAGGCCAGGAACGGGGATAGCACGCATGGCCCCTTTTGTTCTCCCTCCACACATTGAACGCAGTGTGTGAAAAGTGTTCTCGTCAGCAGATGAGTTTTGATGATGGAAAACTGAGTGGGAGAAGAGGAGGCTAGCAGGAAGTCTTGACCACAGTAGAGACCCTCTACCTCGGCAGAACAATGATCCCCTCACCCAAACCACAGCAGGTGAGGGTTGCGGATGTGCACTTTTCTCGGCCCTCAGGGGAGTATCCTCAGCCAGCTGCAGTGGCCAGTGTGCAGCGTAGGAACGTTGTGAGAATTCAGGCGGGTCTTGTTCAGGCAAGTGAGCGCCCCTGCTCGAATCCTAGGGCGGCCATTTCAGCACTGCCAAAGAAGAGGAAATGCATCTCCAAAAAAGAGGACAAAAGAGGACACCAATCTGCATAGCATTTGCATATGTACCTTTACATGTACAGGTGCAAATTGAGGAAAAAAATACCGATAATTTAAATAGAAATAGATTACATCTCACCATAGTGGGGAAGACAGTGACTGGGTGACCACATGCCTGCTCTGTCTGCCGTGCAGGTGCTATGTGCTGCTGGGCCACGTCAAGGCCCCCGCTGCTGTCCCTCCTTTGGGTGCTTTGACTTCAAACCAGGCTCTTATGGGGCACCTCTTCCCCTGGAGGACACCTTCAAATAGGGGGCTGTCTTCTGGAAACTCTCCAAAATATAGAGGACTGCAAAGTAGGACACCTGGAGACCCTATATCTAGAAGGCAGAACGGAGGAGGGCTCAGTCAGTTGTGGACAGGCCGTGACTCGGTCAATGCTGGCTAAACTCCCCTGCCTCTGTCTCCCCCTGCCCCGAGAAGCCAAGCCCTGAACTTGCGGGGGAGGAGGTGGAGCAGGCGGTGACAGGCGCTACAGGGGCCTTTTGGACTCCGAGGGCAGGTGCCTTCTGGCACACACCCTTGGAGCCTGACCCCTGGCCTTCAACAATCCTGGCAGTGAAAGGGAGTGATTGCACCAGCTGTCTCCATTGCTTAGTCCAGGGGCAGAGCACATCTTTCAGCCTGGAGGCCAAATTCAGTTTCAGAGGGGCTCTTGGGGGAGTGGTGGGCAGGTCCAAAGGCAAGGGGGCAGGGCCAAAGATGAAAGGGGCGGGGCCAAAATACAAAAAATACCAGCATGTTGTAGCTTATAGCGCTTACTGCCAGTAATTAGGCTTTTGGAGAGGCATTTCAACTTTTTAGAACGGGACCGGGGGGACACTCCAGAAAAGCTAGAAAACCACTGAAAAATCAGTGGTTAGGGGAAGGGGGTGGGGCGATCTGGAGAAACCTGGAAGGACATATTGGGACCCCAGGTGGGCCGGATTCCCCGCCCCCCCAGGTCTGAGGTTTCCCACTCCTGGTTTAGTCAGTGTCCACTAAAAAGTAAATGTGTTTTATTGGTCTCTGTGCTGTATTTTTATATTCTCCCAAGTGCTTTCTTACGTTTCCATTGACACCTGTGGCAAAACATAGATCGGTAACAGCCAGACTGCATCTTTTGTGGTTCCAAAAGGGGTCACTTTTTCAGTCCCTCTGGCCCGTGAGGGTTCTGTGACTTGGATGGGTGTGTGCGTGTTCATACGACTGTACATGGTTTGAGAGTTGTTCCAGAATTCACGCAGCAAATACCTACAATTACAGAATGTCAAGTGTACAGCAAATGCACAGTCATAGGAAGTGAAGCCTATGAAAAACTGCGCAGGGCCGCATCGAGTGCCTTTAGTTTGAACTCTGTTACTTAAGCACTGAGAATCAGAAATTGTCAATCTGAATATGCACGGAGGAATATTCTTGCCAAGCTTGTAAGTTCACAGATCGGGAAGTTACACGCTGTGCATAAATATCAGAATGTACTTGCTTTCCATCTCGTCTCCAAAGCCAATTTTTGCCAAGCTGCTAAAGGACTGCATGAAATAGCTGGGGGGTCACAACCTCCTTCCAGAACATCCAGTCTTCCCTACTGCCATCCTTCCCAGCTAGCCGCCCCCCACCCTGCCAATCTAAGCAGCTTGCCATTTCAAGGATGCAGGGCTCCAAAAGGCCCAGCTGTACAAGTTCCTTTCGTCTTCTGGTGCGTCTCAAATTGGCTCAGTTCTGTGGCTGTCCTTGCAGTGGGTAGCCATTGATCACGAAGCATGGAGGGTGGCCAGGTATCCTACTTTACAGAGGACAGTCCTCTGTTTTGGAGACTAGTGGAGGACAGTCCTTGGTTTGAAGGTGTCCTCTATTTGATGGGCTGCCCAGTCCATGTCTGGCAGAAAGTCAAAGCACCCTAAGGAGGGGGAGCAGCGGGGGCCTTGATGTGGCCCAGCAGCACTTAGCAGCTGGGCAGCAGACTGAGCAGGCACATGGGTCACCCAGTCACAGTCTTCCCCCATGGTGAGATGTTTTGTATTTCTATTTAAAGAATAGCCATTATTTCTAACTTTGCACCCTTTCCCAGTTGAATAATCGAAGATGGGGGGGGGGAATGGGGGGGGGAAATACCTGTTTATGAAATATTCTCTTGATCAGAATGATAAATGAAATACTAAAAAAAAAAGTAGTTTAAAAAATATTTTTCAAATAAGCCTCCCTTTCCTCACCAGCTGCCTTTCAGCAGGGTTGTCTGTGACTTACTGGCAGTGTCAGCAGCACTGTGTACTTCCCCCAGACTCCAGCAGTTCCTTGAGGGAGGGCACCCCCCATACCCTATTTTTTAAACAGGGGGGAAAGCACCCTTCCCCGCCTTCCCCAGGCCTCTGCTGCCAAGCTGCTTCCAACTACTTGGATCCCCCCGCCCCCATGCCCCAGAAGTGTGGAGCATTGTGCCTGGGGATCAAGGGGGTAAGAGGAGAGAGATTGCTGCAGCCTGCCACCACGTTTTGGTAGGGCAAAAGACTATTGGCACCCCAAAAACATGGCAGCTGCCATATTTTTGTGGGGGTGGCCATCTTTTCCCCCACAATGTGAAACAGCTCAACATCCAGGTTATTGGAGGGCAATGTCTAGAAGCCACTTGGTGCTAGAAAAATATATATTAAAAGGTAGAAAATAAAATGCTAATTTAACTCTTTTTCTCTCATGAAGTTTTATTTTATTTCGACATAAAGTTAACAAAACAAAGGCAACGAAGAAGAACATACATAGTAATAAATCAAGACCACTAAAGAAACAAAGGTATTCACTAATTACAACTATTAGTTTATAACCAATATGCTTATGGAATGTCTGCAATAAAAGGGCCTAAGTAGGAGCTCAATACCTAATGAAAGAATACAAATACACTTTATGCAACATATTATTTTTGAAAGAGGATCAAGGGCAGGCAACAAGGTTGAGAGGAGGGCACCAGTGGGAAGAGCCAACAGGACGGCACTTTGCCGTTGGCTCCCTCAGTGCTGGAGCCGGCCCGGCACTCTAGCATGCAGCCAGCTCTCAGCAAAAACAGGAGCAGGGCCATGGGGGACAGCCTGGGGAAGGGCCTTCAAGAGAAAGCTACCAGTAAGCAGCAGTGATTTGGCTGCTATAGAATGGCCTGTCCAAGTTACAGAGCACTCAGAAGAAGGAATGGGGACGGCTGTCGTGGAGCGCCATCTTAGCTTCTCCCCATCCTATGTCCTGGGAGCACAGGGCACAGGGTTATGCTCACAGGGATGTAAACAGGGAAGTTAGAGTGGAGCATAAGCAAAGTATAAGCCATAAATTTTATGTTAGGCCAACATGCTGGGTCTGAGCCATGGGTTAGACATGCCCCTGCACAGAACCGGTGCCAAGGGTTGGGCACCCACTGAAGGCCCACATCCTAGCAGGGGGGCCACTGACCAGAGCCCCTGCAACCTGCTTGTTTACCTGCCTCTTGCTCTGGCCCAGACAATGGCGGAGGTGTGAAGGAGGAGCAGGAGATGCCACTGCCGAGTCGCTCGCTGGCTCGCTGGCTCGCTTGGTCGCTGGCTCGCTGGCTCGCTGGCTGGCAAGTGAGAAAGTGGGAGCAATGAGGAGGAAGAGGAGCAGCAGCAGCAGCAGATGACAATGCTGGAGAGAACAGAGGGGCCGAGGGAAGGTGTCTTGCCCAAGGGCCCTCCAAAACCTGGAGCTGGCAGTGCCCCCGCATCATCTGTGACCCCATGAGCCAGCCTAAGCTCACCACTCATGTCCTTGGGCCTGCCAGGGGTTTGATGGCAACCTCTCTCCCCGCTCCCCATTTTTGCAGTCCCGGGGAAGCAGCAGAAACAGGGGGGTTCTCAAGCCTCATAACGCGTAGCTGGACGGTCACGGGTTTCTCAAGCCTTGGCTAAAACCCAGTCAGATAGAAAGAGGCACAGAGGGAGCGAGAACGGAATTTCAGTCACTCACTACCGCCTGTGCCCACGTTGTGTTTCTCAGGCAACTGACACTTGAGTGGTGGGCGGTAGTTAGCAATTGCAATTGTTTCTAAGAAACCACCACCACCACCACCACAAAAAAACCCCAACCACCCCAAACTTAGCTGAGATTTATGACTGCACTTAAAGCAAGCTGCTGCAATCCAAACTCTGACTGACTAAAAAGTGGAATTCTCTAGAACGCTCCTAAAAGAGAATGGGGACACTGGACCCGAGGCTGAAATGCAGATGACAAGCACTTTTCTCATTTGTTTGGTTCCCTTGCAGCCTAGGGACCCTCCATTTGGTGCCCTTGTGGAGCCTGGCACCTGTTGATCATTTCCTGCTTGGGAACAAATCACATTTTTTTCTGCATTTCCCTGTGGCAAATCAGTTCCCCCTCCCTTACCGGTAGTTGACATCCAGCCTGGTGTTCTGCTATAGCAGCCTTCCCTAACCTGGCACCTTCCAAATATGTTGCACTACAACTCCCATCACCACCAACCTGTATGACTGTGCTGGCTGGGGATGATGAGAGGTGTAGTGCAACACACCTGGAGGCTATCAGGGTGCGGAAGGCCGGGTTACAGTTACAGTTACTGTTATGGATTTTGATTAATGACCTGATGTGGAAGCCTTTATGCTGATTGAATATGGAGAACGGCATTGAATACGGAGAACTGTATCTAATGGATTCATGCTATGACCAGCTGGTGGGTTTTTTTTTTAAGCTTCAAGCTAATTAGCAAGAAGCCTGGCAATGATTATTATTTATCACCCTCCTTTCCCCCTTCCGTGCCTGAACGTGGTCTTCACGGAAGGGAAAATGCAACGGATGCCTTGGATTTCAAAAGTAGGCCTGCCTCTTTGAGATCGTCCAGCAACTGGCTGTAATTGCTGGGGAGGCTGGCCGGCTCTCCATCATGGCAGGGGATGCTTATGGCTGGGAATAATCAGGAAAGGGATCTATGTTACAGGATCCTTGTGAGGACAGAATGGCATAACCCCTAGGAAACCAGGCTGATCTCCTTGGAGCAGGATTAGAATACAAATGTAGTACTTTAAAAGAAATAATGTGAGGAGACAGCTGTAACAGGTCCTTGTGTCAGAATCGGGGCCAGCATCAATGCTAGGCATGGTTGGGCACCTGCCAAGGGCCCACACCCCAGCAAGGGCCCACCGGCAAGGGCCCCTTGGAGCCATTACTCCTCTACACCACTGCAGCCTGCTTGTTCATCTGCTTCTCTCTCTGGCCCAGACAACTGTGGTGGTGAGGAGGAGGAGCAGGAGATGCCACGGCCCACTTGCTCAGTGGCATGGGCAGTTTTAGGGAGTGGGCCCCAGATCTTCTGAGCTGCTCCAGTTGCCATCATCTGCCTTAATAAAAGCCTGTTCCTTCCCTCTAAACTCAGAAGGCTTGCAGCTACTAGGCGACCGTAGGACTGACTCCCTTCGCAGACTAATAGAGAGTGTAGTATGACGGCACCAGCCTCTTAAACTAGGGGGGAAACTGCTGCCTTTCCTTCCACAGTCTGCTCGTCATTTTCATTAAGTCCAGAATCCAAAACTGCCTCACAGCACTGCTGTCACCTGGCTTTCTCGGAGTGTGTCTGACTCTGCAGAGACCTGCCCAGCCAATTGCTACTGGGCAATTGCTGGGGGCCACTGTAGACTAGGCGGCCTTGAGAAGAGGAAGAGCAGGTGCATTGGATGCTCACATACAAAATGGAGTGCCACAGGCCTTCCTCATCTGTTGCTTCCTCCAGGCTGGCCCAGGCTCCTTACCTTGGGGGAAAACAGAAGTGGGGCTGCCTGCAAAAATGGCTTGAATGAGCAGCAACGTCTCAGTCCGGGGCAAGGAGAACATGATCCATGTGGCCAGATCCCGGTGGGTGCTAGAGAAGGGCGAATAGCGGTGGGCGAACTTGCTGCTGCCCACCGGGTCCCTGCCAGCCGCCTGACCCTGTTCGTCATGTGCGACGGTCTGTGGGTGCGAGGTGAGTGGTGCGAGGCATCCCACTGCTCCGTCGGCCACCATTTTGTGCAAAATGGTGGTAGCCAGAGTCCCCATTGTCACCAATCAACCCCGTGTTCTCCCCTTGCAAGGAGACTTTGAGGGGTTGGCAGGCTGTGGAAAACTGCAAGCTTGCCTGACCCGGAGCACACCAAATCGGGCAAGCTCAGGGGCCGCAAGCTGGCATCCGGGGGGCCGAAGTGGTGGTATTCTGCTGAGCTTTGAGCCCTGACCCAGTGCCTCCTCCATCCCTAAAGGTGTGAGGATGACAGGGGTGTCTTGCTCTTTTGTGTTCAGAAGCCACAATGCCTTGTGGCACCTTAAAGACTCACACAATTAATGTAGCATAATAAGCTTTCATGGACTGAAGTTCACTGTACAGAAAGTTATCTTGAAAGATGTTGCATTTTTCAGGAGAAAAATGGCACTTGCTGAAATAAAGGTACAGGAGCCCTGATGATCTCTGTTGCATCTGATCCCCTGACTAGCTGGCTTATTGCCCACATGTGCTTCCCTTCCTGCTGCCTCCCTTGAATTTTTCTGCCTGAGTTTTTTTCTGAAATCAAATGCCCTCCTTTTCCCCATCCATACATCCCTTTTTACAAATAGGGGTGTCCTTAGGAGACAGGGTCCTTTAAACAGACACACACACACACCCTGAGGCAGCTGCCTCAGACAGCTCATTTGGAATGTCATGAAAAAGCAGCAAAATATTCATTATGTAATGTATAAATTTGCATTGTATTTTCACTGCCAGGGAAGGGGAGAGGTGCTTGTAGGATTTTCTGCCTTAGTGGCCAGAATAACTTGACGGGGGGGAGGGCACTATTTGCTGCTCTGCCACAGGCAGCAAAATGCCTTGAGGCCAGCCCTGGACATGGCTACAGAGATCTGTGGGGTGGGAAAAGGTAGCTGTGATGGTACAGGAAATTATGTAGATTAGGGAAACAACCGGGGGTGGGGGAGTGGGGACAGGGAGATCTGTGGATGGGGAAACATGTTCAACAGGATTACATCAAAATTACTGTGTAATCCTAAACACGTTTACTCAAAAGCAAGCCATACTGAGTTTAATGGGATTTACTCCCAGTTAAGTGTATGTAGGATTGGAGTCTTACTCCTTAGTAAATGTGCTTAGAGCTGCAACCTGTCTTATCCACCCCGAAGAGAGTTCCAATATCTGGATCTAGAGAGAAACCCTGGAAATAGATAACTTTGGTAATTTAAAAAACAACCAGCCAAAAACAAAGGTAGTCATGCTGGCCCATAAGAAATAAAAAGCCCAAATCCACAGTGGGGCAATACCTTTATTTGGAATTTTGGTCAAGGTAGCCATTTTGGTACTTTAAGAGTTGTGCGAGGATGAGTTTGCTAGAAACTCAATATTGCAACATTTGGTGTAGATTTTAGGATTTCAAGAAGTTAGAACCTAAGAAGTGTAAAAAAAAGTGTTCTAGAATCCCAGAAACTACCAAAATGAAGTATTTAAAATAAATCGAGGAGCCACCTTTGGTTGCGGCTCTCTCTGCTTCCTCACCTGGTCCTGGTGAGGAACAGCAAAGCACAGCCTCCAGAGCTCTGTGTCCTGTGCTGTTGTGCTGTTGTGATGGGGGGCGGGTGGAGAGCCGGTGAGGATTTCCTCAGAAGTCAATGCCACTGTGTTTAATGGGGGTTTTGTTGTTCAGTCGTTCAGTCGTGTCCGACTCTTCGTGACCCCATGGACCAGAGCACGCCAGGCCTTCCTGTTCTGCGCTCTCTCCCAGAGCGTGCTCAAGTCCATATTCATTGCATCAGTGATGCTATCTAGCCATCTCTTAATGGGGCTTATTCCCTAGTAATTGTGTAAGTTGGCAGCTTAAGATCATAGGTGATTATAGTCTACAATACATTCCCACGCTCTCCCTTGCCAGTGTGCCATGTTCAGTTTTCAATTAATCAGTGAAGGTTTAAGGTGCCATACAGCTCTTTGCTGGTCCCAAGCACTCCACCCTCCCCATCTGGATTTGGCCTGAGAACCCAAGAAAAAGTGTGGGTGCATGGAGGGTAAGTTTTAAGCCAGCACAACCTGGATATTGCACAGTTCGGTCCTGAAAGCAAGCCAGAGGTTAATTAGCTTGCCTTCTTTAAAATTTAAATTATAGCAATTATTTCTAATTATGCACATATATTTGCATGTGTAAATTAGCGCATGCAAATTGGGGGGGTGTTGTCCTACGGGCCTGAGCCCCAGATCTTTTAGGTGTCTAGCACTGCCCCTGCTGGCTCTCTGCCTGTCAAGCAAACAAGTGGTGGTGATGATGAAAAAGACGGTGAGGGGCAGCAGCAGCTGGGGACAATGATGATGAGAAGGTAGACAGGCTCATTGAGGGAGGGGGCCCATTGGGGGTATGTTGTCCAGAGGCCCTCCAAAACCTGGAGGCCAGCTGTCCATCATGGTGGGGGATACTTCTGGCTGGGAATAAGCCCCCAGGAAAGGGTCATTGACACTGCGAATGATTATGTCAGAACAATGAGCATGAAATAACATCTACGATGTAAAGCAGGGTGTGGGCAACCCGTGGCCCTGTGTTCTCGTGCTGGAAGCGCAGTTCTGCTTGGAAGCAAGGAGTTTGTTCCCCATGTACCTTGTTTCCCTGCAGAAGGGCTGTGTTTTTTGCCGCCAGCACTGTGGCAGCAAATTTGGCAGCAGGGGTGGGGTGAGGTACAGCATTAAGTGGGTTCCGGGCGACAATGCAGCCCCGCAGAAGTTGCCACCCCGATGTAAGACAAAGGAACTTGGTATGACAAGTGCATGCCTCCTGGGCAGCCTGTCCCACCTGAAAGCAGTAATAATTTCCAAACGGTGTGCCAGCGCATGCTAGCGCACTGTGAAAAATAATGTAATGAAATCATGCATGCCTCCTGTGAGCCCAAAGCCACAAGCTGAAAAGGAGGTGACCTGCTGCGTCTTAGGAACATAGAAAGCTGGCATTTCTCCGATCCGGCTCTTTGTCCATCTAGGACAACACTCCCTGCTCTGTCTGGCAGAAAAGCGTCTTTCCCATCGTCTGGTACTAACTGCTCCTTTAAACTGGAGGGGCCAGGGATCGAAGCTGGGACCTTACGCATGCAAAGAAGCACGTGATCCACCACTGAGCTTTGGCTGTCCTCTGCATGATTTGCCACTCCTGTCTTGCCTTTGCTGAGGGTGTGTGTGTGTGTGTGTGTGTGTGTGTGTGTGTGAGAGAGAGAGAGAGAGAGAGAGAGAGACCCCGTGAGTGTGAGGAGACATCAGGGGTCACTGTACAGGCCCCTAGGTATTCCTGGTTGCCTAGCAGCAGTAGCCAACCACAGTTAGGGCTGGCTAAGCAGAAGAAAAGAGAATCAGGACAGGGGCTCTTTAAATGGGTCCAGGACTCTGAGGGAGGAGGAAGAGGTGGGGCAGAAGCACAGGATAAAAGCCTGGAGGCTAGACGCTCAGGAGAAGAGGAGAGAAGGAGCTGGAGGAAAGGGACCCCTAGAAGTTACAAAGACTGGATGGTGAAGAAGGGGAGACAAGCAAGGGGAAAAGAGTAGCTGGGCTTCCTTGAAGGCCAGGGACCTAAAGCAGAGGAGGGTCTGCTAGCAAACCCAAAGGGAGCTACCTGTGCAGTCAGCAGCCTGCAGGAACTGGTGGATGAGAAAAGACTGGTGTAATTCCCCAGCAAGCTCAGGAACAAGTTGTCCTGACTCTGCAGCTATTCATCAGCCTCAAGCAGCAGTATATAAGCGGTCCCTCAGATTCTGCAGCTGCTGCTCTAGGGTTATGCCCTCCAACCCACAGCTACCTGCACTGTAGACCTTCAGCCTGCTCCAGCAGATACTTACCAGTGTTGCCCAGAGAGCATCCATCCCAGTCCTGCAGCTACTTGCCTCATGCTGGGCCCTTGTATCCAGGGCCCTGCAGATACTTACACTTATTAATCCAGAGACTCTGGACTTTATCCCGGAGCTACTTACTACAGGTGCCAAGAGGAGATCCTGATCCTGCAGCTACTGATTTGACTGGTCTTGTGCTGTAACAGCAATTAATAAAGTCTATAATTGCTGCATTTATGTGGTCCCCATAGTCATTTGGGATGGACAGAGGGACATGTTCCCCTTGGCAGAGGGGACATATGCTATGAGAGAGAGAGAGAGAGAGAGAGAGAGAGAAAGAGAGAGAATTTTTCTAATCACTCTTAATGATAGATAACATGGCAAAGGAAACTTCTCTTTCCAATCCAGAAACGTGCCCAGGACAATGACTCACACAGAAATATAGCAATACACAGAAATCTCATGAGAATGGGCCATTCTCTTGGGGCCAAACTAGACATGATATTTGTCATGTAGTAAACCCTACTGCAAGGAGGTCAAATCAGTCCATCCTAAAGGAACTCAACCCTGAGTGCTCATTGGAAGGACAGATCCTGAAGCTGAAGCTCAAATATTTTGGCCACCTAAAGCGAAGGGAAAACTCTCTGGAAAAGATCCTGATGCTGTGAAAGACTGAAGGCAAAAGGAGAAGGGGACGGCAGAGGATGAGATGGCTAGATAGCATCACGGATGCAATGAATATGAACTTGAGCACGCTCCGGGAGAGAGCGCAGGACAGGAAGGCCTGGCGTGCTATGGTCCATGGGGTCACGAAGAGTCGGACACGACTGAACATCAACAAAACCCTAGTGTGCAGATTTTTAAAAAACCACAACAGTGCAGGGGAATTGATGTGGATCAGGACCCCAGTAAGGCGGCTTTAACCCTATCCTTTCCTGCACCCATTATTTGCATGAAGGGGAAGCTCTCATCTGTCTAGTGTGGCCCTTCCACGCTCAAACAACAACAAAGCTTTCTTACATGTAAGAACAAAGTGACTCATCCAGAAGTATTAGACTCTGGGAAACAATGATCTAAGAGAACTTCAGAACTCTAACAGATTATGCTAGACAGTGCTATTTATATTTCTTCAGTTTATGATCTCTGGTTATGATGGGATTCTTCAAGAAATATCTTCCTTTTTGAGAAAAGAGCTTTGGGCTTGTGGCTCTGAGAAGTCAACTATCCCTGAGACTGCCTAACAGCGCAATCCAATGCGTGCCTGCTCAGAAGTAAGACCCATTGAGTTCAGTGGGACTAACTCCCAGGTAAGTGCATATAGGATTGCAGCCAGGATCGCCTTGTACCCTGTTTTACAGAGGACAGTCCTCTACTTGAAGTGTTGCCAGAGGACTGTCCTCTATTTTGAAGGCATTTTCTGTTTGAAGGGCTGTCCAGTCCAGGTCTGGGTGAAAGACAAAGAACCATCAGAATGAGCAGCTGAGACTTACGTTGCCCATCAACAGGACAGCTGACAGAGCAGGGCACACAGGTCACCTGCTCACTGCCTTCCACTATAGTGAGATGGGCTGGGGTGGGCGGTCTTAGAGGAGGAACAACATCGCTCCAGCCGCTGTTTCGGAGCGATGGCTAGGCACGTAGCGCTCACACTTGTGAGTGCGAACCATCGCAAGAGTCTCAGGTTGGGGAACTGACAAACTGAAATGCAGAAATGAAGGAGCACAATGTACCCAATTTTTACCTGAAACAGGGTCAGAAAGACACAGCAGAGCCACTCAAATGTAAAAGAGCCACTGAAATGTCGCACCCCACCCCCCATTCATGGGACTGCACAGCTGTGCATTTCAGTATAATGGCAAAAAAAAAGAGGGCATGGTTAGTCTCTTAGGGAAGCACGCAGTAGATCGTGAGTGTATCGCAGGGCATGGTGATTCGAAGCCGCATTGCTGCGCAGTTGCAACGGGGGGGGGGCAAAGCGGTGCCATGTAGGTGGGGCCCAACCTGCTCTGCCTGCTGGGACATTTGAACAGCTCAGCCAGCTGCTGCCAGAGGCTTCATCCCACCACACAGTCCCTTCGCACATGACAATATGGATTGATTATGGCAGCTGAACTCTAAACCTCCTGAAGTGGTTGCCTTGAAAATGTTGGAACAGAGGCATTTGGGAGACAGCTGCTTTTTAGGCAGCCTGACAGTCAAAGCTTAAAGCAACTGCTCCTTCGAGGAAGACACATGGCTTGCTTCTCTGACGTCTTTGGACAGTTGCCTCATTTCCATTGCATCTGTTCTCCATGCAGGGTGGGTGGTGATTGTTCTCAAGTCAGAAACTGTAGTGTGTGTAAAACCATGGTTTTGCAATCATCCTTTTGACCGGCCTCCCCCAGTCTGGTGCCCTCCAGATGGATTGGACTAAAATGCCCATTATCTCCAGCCAGCATAGCCACTGGTAATGGGAGTTACAGTAAAGCTGTAAGAGCCATGTTGGACTAGGCAAAGGGTCCATCTAGCCCAGCATTCTGTTCACACAGCAGCCAACCAGCTGCCCACGGAAAACCCACAAGCAGGACCGGAGTGCAACAGCATCCCTCTGCCCAAATTCCCCAGCAACTGGTGCACATAGGCATACTGCCTCTGATACTGGAGGTAGCATATAGCTGTCAGGACTAGTAGCCATTGATAGCCTTCTCCTCCAAGAATTTGGTCCAACACATCTGAAGGGTGCCAGGTTGGAGAAGGTGGCTTTTGACCAAGAGCAAGAGAGGCAAGAAGGATGGTGGTTGATTCTCTGACCAAGGCTGGTTGAAAGGAGATGGGCTGTTTGTTCAGGGCTGGTGTAGACTTCTTGGTACTCCAGAAAAAGTGTAACCTTAAAATCCTAGCACCACATAAAGGCCCTGAATCTCACTAGACAAAATAGATAAAGAATGGGAGCAGATATAGAAGGAAATGTGATGTGGAGCAACTATATGGATGAAGATGCTGATGCTGATGAAGATGATGGTCATTTCATTTGTTGGTAAAAGTAAATAAATGCTCATCTGGTTCTTTGACCAGCCCAAGAACTTCAGGCATTAATGACAATCTTCACAAATCCTGCTGACATAATTGCCATTTTCTGATCGGCAAGGGCTCAATTCTTGGAGAGATGTGAAAGAGTAAAACTTCCAAGTAGTTCTGTGGAATTCAGCCAGGGATATCTATTTGAGTAATAATGACCCATCAATAAGCCCACATTTTCTTTACCATGACAGCTACATCCTGAAATTATTTAAAGATATTCTGCAAGTGTGATCTTTTTCCAGATTTTTCCTTTTGATGCCCATGCATCCCACATCTGAGTGCAGAGAGCTTTCAGGGGTCCCACCGTTCCCCCATGGTACAGTTTCCTTCGAAGGAAGTCACTGGAGACCGATGGCATTTTTGTGATATAAAGTTTATTTGCCCAGGCTGAGCACATGATGAGGGTTCACAGCATTAACACTCCCGACAGGTTCCTGTTCCCCATCAGATTTCTAGGGGGAAACAGTGCCATAAGATCTCCTGTGGAGAACAAAGTTGGCTCTCTGCCACCTTTTACTCTCAGTTCCAGCACAGACAAACTTTCTTTTCTTTCATTCGCCCCCTCCCCTTGTCTAGTTGTTGGTGGGTTGAAGAAAGATGAGTTTTCTTCCCCATCACCTTCTGGAAACAGTCTCTTGTCCATCTAGTCCAGTATTATCTACTCTTGGTGGCAGCAGCTTCCCAGACTTTCAGGCAGAAAAGGCTCCCTGATCCTCTTAACTGGAGATACCAGGAACTGAACCTGGGACTTTTTGTATGCAAAGCCATTGAGCCATGGTCCTTTCCTAAAAACTGTTCAAGTAGGAATGCACAGGCTTGCAGCCAATATGAGGTCCAGGAAGTTTTGGCTGTCATCTTTTGCATTCTTACTTGACAGGGGCAGAGGAATCCCAGCTGCCCTCAAATGGTCATTTGAGAAGGGTTAAGGTGGTGGTGGTGGGGAGGCCCATGTGCCCCAGAAGCCCATGTGCCCCAGAAGCCCTAGTTTCACCCACGGAAAGCTCCGTGAGCATACATCTACCACCAGTGGTCTTGCTTTCAGCAATAGACAGCAGAAGGACCAGAAATGGGCATTGCAGAGGTGGGGAGGAGGCAGCCTTGGAGCTTCTGGTTCTGTATCTTCCCATTGTTCTGGCAGGGAGGCCCCAGGATTCCCGGCCCCCCCCCATGCCGGTCTGGAGCTGTCATGGTGAACCCTGCCCCCACTGGAGCCAAGCTGTGTGTGTGTGTGTGTGTGTGTGTCGGGGGGCATATAAAGCAAAGCAAACCATGTGGCATGGGAAGAGGTCCACCCTCATGAGCCAGAAGGACTTTGGAAGTGGTCGATGATCCACCACTGTGCAGCTCCCCCCAACTGCACTGTAAGTCAACTTGAAAACACTGGGGCTTACTTCTGCATAAGCATGGTGAGGATTGGGCTGTTGGTTAATACTGTGCTTTGCCACTGCGGTGTTCTGTTTTCTGCCTCTCCTTTGCGTTTCCTTCCAGGAAATAGACCCCTGACTTGAAGGGTAGGGAACATAGAATCATAGAGCTGGAAGGAGCCATTAGGGCATCGAGTCCATGGAATTCCATCCATTGAGTCCATGGATAATGAGCTGATGGCCCTCTCCTTCTGATCTACTCCTGTGGGAACAAAAACCATGGCTGATGCAATATGAGCAATGGCTGTTATCCCTGCACTGATGCGCTGCGTACGTAAAGCAACCGAGTTTGCCAATTCCCCTTATTAATTTGACTTTGTAAGCAGGCATGAAACATTTAGACTGTATGAAATATTCAAGTTCGTCCGTTACCATTTTTGAAAGGCTCCATGCATAATTTACAGATAAATGTAATAACACCAACATCATTAAGAACCGAAATGCCTAGATTAAGGGGTGGGGTGGGCGGAGGGACACAGAACTAGAATGATTAAGATACTTCCAAAGGTATGATAAAAAACCTCTTGAACAGAAGGTCACACAGCAAGAGAATGGGCAAAAATTTATTCTGTGAATTCTACATTTTCAGGCAAGAACACCTTTCTGACCTCCTATAAAGTCTAGGTAATTTATTATCAGGCAATCACTCCTATCTCAATGCACATCCAAAACAAATTGGACTTATTTAATTGCATTTTTATTCTGTTCTTCCTCCAAAGAGCTCAGAGTATTGGCCATGCCCCCCTCATTACCCTGACAACAACCTTGTGAGGTAGGTTGGCAGGCTGATTGATGGTCACTGGCCCAAGATCACCTAGTAAGCTTTGTGGCTGAGCATCATTTGAACCCAGATCTCTCTCTCTGTCTCTCTCTCTGGTCTAAATGCAACATTAACCACTACATCCCATGGGGCACAATACAGTCTGGAGCAGCCCCGGTGCTGAAGCCAGGGGATTTTGGCTGGATACGTTTAGGTGGGTTTCATGGCAAAAACTGTCCATTTCAGATGTACATAGAGATGGACAAATGGTCAATTCTGGTTTCTCATTTTTCTGTCTTAAGTTCAGTTTGTCTCAAACGTTGCAAATTTCTCCAATCTTAAGTTTGGCTCATCCCAAAAGTTGAGGTGTTGTTTTTTTAAAAGTTTGCATAGAAATTCATAAACCTTTTTGTGAATGTTTCTCTTCATACATTTCTATGGGCATTTTTGTTTAATATACATTTTTCCCATTTCCCTGATATAATGAATTTTTGAACATCATTTCCCCTGATAGCCACATTTTTGTATGCATTTTTGATTGGAGGACTTCAATGAAAGGGCATCATTATAGGAGGCCTACCTGGGCATGGGCCCCGGGTGTTTTTGAGCTGTCCTAATTGCCATTTTTTTTGACATTTTCCCATTGACTTGCATTGGAAAACAAAAATGGCCATAACGTTTTTGGTTTGTATGATAAATACATGACATTTGGAGGCTTGGTAGCCCCCATGGAACTGATTGAATCTGCCAAATTTCAGGCAGTTATGTCCAGTGACTTTTCTGCTAGCCGCAAGTAAAATTTGCTTTTTCCAAGAAAATGTGTCAAAGCAAAGAGCTATAATTTCTTTGTTCTTCCACATAAGTTTATGGAATTTGGAAACCTGGCAGCCCCCATGGAGCTGATGGAACCTGCAAATTTCAGGCAGTTATGTCCAGTGACTTTTGTGCTAGTCACAGGTAAAGTTTGCTATTTTCAAGAAAATGTGTCAGAACAAAGAGCTATTTTTTGTGTGTGTGCTTCCACATATGTGCATGGAATTTGGGGACCTGCTAGCCCCTATAGAGATGACTTCAGACGGTTAGGTCCAGTGGCTTTTGCACTAGCCATGCGTAAATTTTCCTTTTCTCAAAGTCTAAAACAAAAAGTAAAAACTGTCAAGTCACCCAGGGGATTAGAAATCCTAATCAGAAGGTGTTTAAGGTGGCCATTAGGAGGTCACTATCCCTAATCTCTGGTGCAGGGTTTTGTTTTGTTTTTTTGAGGTGCAAAAACTTCTCTCCCCCTACTTTTGTTTTCTGCTCTTACATGTCCACTGTTGGGAGCTTGCCTGCAATGAAATTTTGAAGAGGGAGAAGGAAGGGAAGAAAGAGCTCCATGTGAAATACTGGTATTTCACACAGCATCTGATTTTACTGCCCCAAAGTGGAACCTTTGGGTTCTGCAGAAGTTTCGTAGCTTCATTACATCAAAGGACCCAATCAGCCTCCACAGACTTCTTTCTCCCCCTCCACTTTAATTTCTCCTGAAAAGCTGTAGGACTCAAATAATCCCAAAGGGAGGGTTAGAACTATGTGGCATCACGATTGAGAAACTGCTGGGGCTTTTAAATAGGTTCTACAGTTTTAAAAAAGCTAGAAAAAGCCCTCAGCCTCCTCACCTCATAAAGTTCATTTAAGTATGTGCAATCCTTACAAACCCTCCACAGCCACCTAAATTCCTCTGAAGTACTACCTCTCTGAAAGGAGCCACTTGCCTTAGGGAATTCTCTCTACCCCCACCCCTGAGCACATTTCCAATCTTCTTTCCTTCTCCCCTCCCCTCCCTTCCCCTCCCCTCCCCTATCCTGTTCTTTCTTTCTCTTCTTTATTCCACCCAGAGCATATCTTGAGGAATTCTTAAAGAGAATTCTCTTTGGTGGGCAAGAGAAGTTCTGAACGGTATTTGACTTTATACAAACAGACAAGAGGGTTGGTTTTGCTCCTTCTCACTCAAGTCTTTGAGAAAAGTGGGTTCACACGGTTGCAGAGAAACAAATCTAGGGCTGTTTTGTTTGTCAGTTGCCGTTATCCAGCAATAGGAAGGGCTGTGGCTCAGTGGTGGAGCACATGCTTGGCATGCAGAAGGTCCAGGTTCAATCCCCAGCATCTCCAGGTAGGGCTAGGAAAGAATCCTGCCTGAAACTTTGGAGAGCTGCTGCTGCCAGTCAGTGTCAACAATTCTACATGGACTAGGGTCTGACTCAGTATAAGGCAGCTTCCTATGTCCCTATGAACAGAAAGCTTTAATATTTTAAAAAAGGAGTCTTTGGTTTGTTTTTTAAGTGGAGGGGAGTTAAATATTGCTAATTTATGCAATCCTATGTATGCCTACTGAGAAGTCCCATTATGTTTAATGAGGTTTATCCTCAGGAAGGTGTGCAAAGGATTCCAGCCCAAGTTACTTTTGCAGGGAGGCTTACACCTTGATGTTCTGCATGTTTACTCAGAAATAAGTCCTGAGTTGTGAGCATGGTACTGCAGGCTTAATACAGTGCCTACCCAATTCTGTCTAATGAACTGACTACCCTTTCAGCTCAGTCCTATGCATGTTTTGTTATTTGTGTATGTGGGGGGGTGTTGCATGAGCTCTAGCTTCAGTGGTGAGGGAAAGGCACTTACTGCATGCCCAGAGTTTCTCCGTAACTGAGCCCTAGTTTTGAAAACAGACTCATTGACCGAATCCTAGTGAAGTCTTGGCACAAATGAAGTTATGGGGGGAAGATTCAATGTAGGCTTGTGCATAACAAGGAGGCGGTAGAGGAGAGTTGCACAAAACAAGAGATCTGTTTTTATGAAGAGTTGCTGGAGGATGGTAGGATGAGGAGGGATGGCTGCATGGAGGGGAATAGAATTGGTAGGGGGAGAATGTAAGTGCTCAGTGGTGAAAGGAAAACATTTTGCACATGCTCAGAGGCACTCTCTATTTAAGAACATAAGAAGAGCCGTGCTGCATCAGACCAAGGTCCACCTAGTCCAGCATTCTGTTCACACAGTGGCCAACCAGATGCCCACTGGAAACCCACAAGCAGGACATGAGTGCAATAGCACCTTCCCACCCATGTTCCCCTGCTGCTGAAACTGGTGAAATGTAAATAAATTCTAGTAATTCTAAATTAGAATGCATGTATATCCTTCAGAAACTTTGCAGGTTTCTTGCCTGGGGGACACCTCTAATGGCCTGTGCATTTCCATACAAATTTACCCAAAAACTATTATGGAAGAGGTGAATGGAAGGGAAAGCAAATCACTCCCTCCCCCAAACTAGAGAACTCCCCTTCTACATGAACTGCTACACCCATCCTTCTGATACTTTGCTAGTTTCTTACTTAGGGACAACTGTAGGCTGTCTGTAATTTTCAGAACAATGGTCCACAAGGAACATAGGGAGAGAAGCATTTCCTCTTTTGGAGACCTCAAAATGTCAAGGCCACCCTTACACAAAAACTCATGTGGCTAGCATTCTGAAATTTGGCAGACATGATCTCCTCTGATGGGGCAATGAATCCTGCATTTTTTATCCAATTCTTCCAAGGAATTAAAACATTATTGGTAATTCCCTTTAAAAGAAAATCAAAATATAAACCCTGCACCTATTTTTCTGACATTGGGCAGGTGTAATCCCCTTCTAAGGGGTTACTATGATTGAAATTATCCAGTTCTGACCAAGAAAAAAAAGTTAGTTTTTTTTTCTAATTTGGAAAACTAATTTGGAAAACTAATTTTTTTCTAATTTGGAAAATTAGCCAACAGGAAGCATAAAGACTCATTTTTCCAAACCTTGACTCAGGTTTGGTGCTGAGCTGAAGTAGTCCAACTACAAATTGGCCAGAGCAGAAGCGGGATGTTTTCCAAAATGCTGAATTGGGGTCTGAGTTGAAGTGGGGTGGGGGGTCAGTGCACACTTCCTATGTATGTATGTATGTATGTAATCTATACACACACGCAGGCACACCACATGCAGACACTTAGACTCATATATGTGTGTGTGTGTGTATACATATGCAAATTTGTGTTATGGGCCTGTGCCCCAGATCTTTTCAGACCCTAGCAACGCCCCTGCTTCTTTGCAAAATTCAGAGATGCGCAAATTTCAAGGGATAACTGAGTTTCAGTTCACATAGTGGTTCAAAAGTGCAAAATTGGGTAAGTTTGCAGTGAAATGTGAACTGAACAAATTTCTCCCCATCTCTAGGTGTACAGCTAAAAGGGGAGAAATAGCTGTGAGGGAGAAAAGAAGAAGAAATGTTTGTACCCCTTGCTCTTCTCATAACTAGCTAGAAGCAAGCAAGAAAAAACAAGCTACTTAGCTTGTTTCTATTCCTGGTCAGTTGGCAGGCCTAGCAGCAACAGGTGAACAATCGAACCAAAGACACCCCCCACCCCCTACCCCGCTTGTCCCCAGACCTCTTTTTGGCAAAGCTGGTGCATGAACTGGATACACAACATGAATATTTCATTCCCCATCCTCATAGTGAACTCCGGGCTCCCGTCAACAGTATCAGTGTGTCGACATCATCACCAGCTCCTTCTACCTTGTTCCTGTCACAGCAGACAGTGGAGTACAGTGGATTCCCTCCTGAACAAGACCTGCATCGTATATGCTCCAGCGGTTATTAAACACATCACTCATGGGCAGATGTGACCTTCACAGGAGATCAGACAGTGGAGCTGGCGCCGCACAAACAGATACTCAGTACCTGATCGGAATGCTTTCTGGTGCAGGCAGGACTGCCGAGGGCAGAAGGGCTCCGGTTGCTGCACACAGCTCACAATGCCAATGATGCCTTGCCTTAGTTTACCACAAGCAGCTGCCTGTTTTGATGCATCCAACTTATTGCTGGACAAATACATAAGCCCTGTGTGAGGTGAGTGCTCAAGTTTTGGGATGCTAACATGCACAGGTTGTCACATAGTGTCTAAAGCAGGAATGGGCAATTTGTGGCCCTCCAGATGTTGTTGGACTAGAATTCCCATCAGCCCTGGCCCACATAGTCAACCCTGAGGGATGATGGGAGCTGCAGTCTAACATCGGGATGGTCACAAGTTGCCCACCTCTGGCCTAAGAGTACGAGCGGGGAAGTCCCCATTCAAATTCCATTTCAGCCATGCATGCACTAGCTGGTGTCAGGTAAAGGAAACCACCATCCCTTCTGTCTCAGCTCTGCCCTTTTCCCCTAGCCTGTTTGCCACATGGGGATCATCAGTGCTGGCATCAAGGGTAGGCATGGTTGGGCACTTTCCAAGGGTCCACCTCCTAGCAGGGGCCCACTGACAAGAGCCCCCTGGAGTTGCTCTTCCTTTACACCACTGAAACCAGCTTGTTCAACTGCTTCTCTCTCTGGTCCAGACAGTGGGGGTGGTGTGAAGGAGGAGCAGGAGATGCCACGGCCTCCTTGCTCACTGGCTCTGCCTGTCAAGCAAACAAGCGGGAGCAACGATGAGAAAGAGGAGGAGGAGCAATTACAGCTGGTGACCATGGTGGTGAGAAGGGAGACTCCCTGACAGAGGGGCCCCATTAAGGCTGTCTTGCCAAACAGTCCTCTGAAACCTTGAGCTGGCCCTGGTGATAATGCTACCTGACCCTACAGGTTTATTGAAAGGGTGAGACCATATACGAAGTGCTTTGAACGGTCAGAAAGTGCTACATAAATATTAAGTATTGTCAGCACCTGTGGTTTTGTTAGATGTCTGTTTTAGCTCATCTTCTCACGTGTACACATTTTAAGCTGATAAGTTTGTATGACAGTCTTCCTCTCTCTTTAATGCAGATCGTACATTAAAGTACAGAAAAAAAAGCACAGATGTTTCATTCTCTGTCATTTCTGCTCTGTCCTTCTGCTGCCAGAAATGTAATGAGCTTAAACTTAATGGGGGCTGCAGTCCTAACACTCATCTGTCCAGCTCTTCTGTCTGCAGAATTATTCATCAGCGTAACTCTGCAGTAAATTTTTGACTTGCAGTTGGCCAAACACTGATAGTTCGAGGGGAGGGGAGGGGAAGGGAGGGAGGACCTGTACATTTTAACACCAGTATGAAAGCACCTTAGACAAGGCAATGACTGCTACACAGATTAGCAGTTAGTTAGGAACTGTCTTTATATTGCTGTGTACTTGGAACAACCAGGATGCGAACAAACAAGTTAAGGTGAAGGCAGTCGACCACCCCACTGCAGCATGGGAAAGAAGAAAGATGGGTGTGGCAGAGGCTCAGATCACAACTGCCCACCCCTTGGCTCCTGCTCCCTCCTGGGTAGTGCGATACTGGTGGCCATTCCTTGAGTTCTGTTCTGTGCTGCAGCTGGCTTGAAGAACTGCTCTTGGGCCTTGCACTAGCCAGAGGGCTCATGAACTCAGGGGGCAAGGCAACAGAAGAACAGGTGACACATTTGGGGTTGGGTTCCTCTTTCTAATAAGCAGCAATGCTTTATACCAGGAGTGCAAAAAGTGCAGCCTGTGGGCCACAGGCCAATAAAGGTGTCCCCAACCAGTCGTGTCTGACTCTAGGGTGCGGTGCTCATCCCCGTTTGTAAGCCGAAGAGCCAGTGCGGTCCAAAGACGCTTCTGTGGCCATGTGGCCGGCATGACTGAACACCGAGGTGCATGGAACGCTGTTACCTTCCCCGCCGAAGCGGTACCTATTTATCTACTTGCAATTTCTTGCTTTCGAACTGCTAGGTTGGCAGGAGCTGGGACTGAAGACGGGAGCTCCCTCTGTCACGCGGCACTCGGGTCTCGAACTGCTGTCCTGCTGACCTTCCGGTCTGCAATTCAGCGTCTTAACCACTAAGCCACCGCGGCAGCAGCAGTAAAGCAGTGATTGGGTTGGGGTGTCTGGGGCAAGGGCCCCAGGCACCCCAAAGCAGCCCAGATTGTTGCTTTGCTGTTGGTAATAGCAGCAACTGTTGCTTTGCTGCTGGTAATAGCAGCAACTGCGTCTGGGCAGCCTCCTCCCTCCTGCAGTGACTCCAAGTGCGAATATGTGTGAATGACTCTATATGTGTGTGTGAATGAGTGTGCACGCATACACGTGCGCACACACATGCATACACACATGTGCAGCCTCTGGCACCCCAGAAGACACCTAATGCAGCCCTCGGGATTGAAAAAGTTGTGCACTCCTGCTTGATGCAGAGTGCTGGACCGCTGGTGCTGGACCTCCAGGCGGTGCTGGACCTCCAGGCGGTGCTGGGCCTCTGGGCAGACATCCAGGGCCCCGCAGCCCAGAGGGGTCCCAGGTGCCACCCAGAGAGCAGCAGGGGATAGAGGCAGTGGCAGTAAACAGGTCCCGCATCAGCACCTGGGCCAGCGTGGTCACGTCAGGACCTACCAGGGCTGACACTGCTCACCGCAGCACCCTTCCGTAAAGACATTTTATACCGAGAGGTCAGGCATGTACAGGGTTACAGGTGCTCGTTGTATTATTTTTTTCTTTAAAAATGTATTATTCTTTTCTACAACAAAATAGTGCTTATTCCAAAGTCAATGTGTTTAGCATTATGATGTTGATGATTATCAATATTTATATACCGCATCTCATTTGAAACGAAACCTGCTGTATCAGGGGGGCAGCAGAAGCAAGCCATTTTGTTCCAGTAGAAATGATGGCGCTATGATTTAAGTTTAAAATGCAAAATTGCACCCACTCATTTCTTTTAAAAAATTATTATCAGGATGGGCAAAAGGTGTGGTTTGCTTTGCTCTAGCGTATCAGGACTGTAAAAGCAGTGGTAAGCATGGAAATGGGGTGGGGTGGGAGGAGAAAAGAAATGTTAATGGTGTACTTCACAGCTGAAGTAATACACATAGCCATCTAAAGCCCCACCGGCCCCACAACAAGACCATTAAGTCCACGGCCTAAGAGCACCTCACTGCACTGCTGGCTTTATAGGGCAATGCCACGCATACATGCATCGTATTGTCAAGACAGATTGATAGGCTGCGTCATCGTCTTATGAATACAAGTGTTTGAATGAGTCCCAAGGACAAATTGAGAGAGACAGCCAGCCAATGAACTTTTGCACTGATTGCACAACTGGATATTTTTGCCCTGGATACTTCTAGAGAGTTTTGTCACTAAAGAACTTATTTGCCAAGCGCAGTGTTGAACCTTGGCTACTGAACTGAAGCTCAACTCTGGTGATGAGAACCGATTTATTTACAGGGTTATATACAGATCCCTGGCAGGGCTCCTAACACAGGTCTGCAGCAGGTTTTCTCCTAGTATAAGGGAAGAGAGGCAGGGAGGCATCTAGATCAGACTTTCCCAAACTGCCATTTAGATAAGTTGGACTACAAATTCCAACATCCCCAACATCCTGGACCATTTGTTCATGCTGGCTGGGAATGATGGGAATGGTAGTCCAACACACCTGGAGGCTGGGGAAGGCTGACCTAGAGGCTGGGCTGTATATAAGGGCATAGCACACAGGTAATGCACTGTGACTGAATCAATACAGACTGGAGTGTTTCAGGGTGGTCTGATATTCTCACAAGCCAGTAATGGCTTGCATTGCTTTAGAGTTTCAATATTGGGATGGCACCATTATTGTTCAGGTCGTAACAAATACATCCAGCTATTCCACAATACTTGGGGCACTTAATAATTGCAAGACTGCAGCAGTTGGCAATTAGCATGAATGAGAGTATCTTTCCCTGTTTCTCTCTCAACTTGGCCTAAGCTATTTACAAAAAGCCATGCAAGGTTCCATTGGAGTGATTGCCCTCTGTCCCCCCATCATACACGTCTGAATTGTTACATAGTGAAGTCCTTTGTGCCCAGCATATGTAAAAACATTTGCCTTTATATCGTCACTCTTTGGAAGTGTCTCTGTCATTGTGTAACTCATGGTTGGGTAGCACCAGCTTACACAAAGCTTTGCACGGTAACGATGGAGTGTGAAGCTCATTTGGCAGCCCAAGGCAGGACTAATTGTTTAGGATGGATGCAACTCGTTCTGAAGATGCCCTTGTTCTTCCAGTGAAAGTGGGCCGAACGGAGGTGTGCAGGTGAATGGCGAGGCAGGCTGGGGCCAGAAAGCAAGGATGCTTGAGAGACAACGGGAAGGAGACTAGAAGTCCAGTGCCCAAGCGGGCGAGCTACTAAAGATGCAATCTGATGCATGTTTAGGCCGAAAAAAAGTCCTACATCCCTTGGATCCCTCCAGGCTGTCATGCTGGCTGAGGCATGCTGGGAATTGTAGGACTTTTCTCTGCCTGAACTTGCATAGGATTGCGCCCTACGTGGATTTAGTTGGAGCCCAGTGCTGCCATGGCCTGGCCTCCTTGTGCCATCAGGGCTGGAAAAGGGCGGTGGCTTTGGCCATTTGCCTTTTTTAGCCTTGGCTAGCCTGTTGACATCTGCACACATTCTGACAGATTTCTTAGGGCCTTCTTATTTTTAGGTTGACCTTGAATGGCTTGGAATAAAAAAGGTAGGGCGGCCGTATGTCCTCTTCTACTGAGGACAGTCCTCTGTTTGAAGGCGCCCTCCATTTGAAAGGTAGCCCTGTCCAATTCCAGTGTGAAGATAACAAACCATCAGAACTGTTTCCCATCAACAATTAACACTGGAAAAACAGATTGGACAGGCAGGCACACAGGTCGCCTAGTCACAGTCTTCCACGCTATGCTGAGATGTACTGTATTTCTACTTAAATTATACTAATTATTTCTACATCTGCATTTATATGTATAAATTAACATATGCAAATGTTGTGCAGATCACTGTCCTCTTTTGTCCTCTTTTTGTTGATGCATTTCCTCTTTTGGGGCGATTCATACGTAGCCACCCTATGCTTGATGGTTTTGTAAGCTAATATGCAGGACGTTTTGTAAGCTAATATGGCTGGGACTGTTGTGATGGCGAGGGGGAAGGCCGTGGCAAAGGTGCGGCATCTGCAATGACTGTATACAATAAAAGCAGCTCTTTTAGTGGCTCATATCAGTGACCAAGCCTCATCCAGGCAATATCACATGATGGATTTCGGCCTATAGTTGCAAGGAGGCTTCCTTCCTGGTGTGGCTGGTCTTCCTACACTCCCTTCCTTTTAGCTGTTGGTTAAAGGTGTCCCCAACGAGTCGTGTCCAACTCTAGGGTGCGGTGCTCATCCCCGTTTCTAAGCCGAAGAGCCAGCGCTGTCCGAAGACGCTTCCGTGGTCATGTGGCCGGCATGACTGAACACTGAGGTGCACGGAACGCTGTTACCTTTCCCGCCGAGGTGGTACCTATTTATCTACTTGCAATTTCTTGCTTTCGAACTGCTAGGTTGGCAGGAGCTGTTGGTTACACATGGCTGAATCTCTATCTGCTGTCCTTCAGGTCACCAGTTTGAAATCCATTGTGTCCTGACAGATGTATCCTGGGTCAGGCCCACAGAGCAGAGGAGGGAAATTGGATACATACAGTTGGATCCAGACTTAATCATAGAACAGAGCCACTGAAATCAGTGGGACTTAAATTAATCATGCTTAACTTAACTTCCATTATTATTTATTGCATTTATATCCACCTTTTTTCCTCTTGCAAAGAACTCAGGGCAGCTTGTGTTATCCTCCTCCTGTCCATTTTATCCTCACAACAACAGCCCTGCAGGGTAGGTTGGGCTGAGAGTTTGTGACTGGCCCAAAGTCACCCAGTGAGCTTCCATGGTCGACTGGGGACTAGAACTCAGATCTCCCAGCTCCCAGTCCAACACTCTCACCACTACACCACACTGGCTCTCACTTGTTTTCAGTGAGTCTACTCGAACTGTGACTCAGTCTGGATTCAACCAGTGGTTTGTATTGGGCCAAGGAAAAGCTGTTGCTGACTGCTTGGTGCATGAATGGCCTCGTTCAGTGGTAGGCAATTTTTTTGAGCCTGTAGGCACATTTGGCAATTTGAGAAACTGTCCTGGGCAACACCACAAAATGGCTGGCATGGGAGGTGTAGCTAGTCACAAAGGATGAGCAACCTGCCCCAAAGATTGAGTACAAGGTGGAGGTGGGGTCTGGGCCCCAATACACAAAACAACTCCGTTGAACCCACAGTTTTCAGTGCCTGCAGAAACCTCTTTCACAGAAGGCAAGCTTTTAGTCTCCCCTGCCCCCACCAGCAAACACATCCCCCCTTCTCTTTCTCTCTCTCACCCTGGCTCGTCACCCACACCCCCCCTTCTCTCTGTAATACTCACATACACCCCACCACCAATGAAGGAGTCTGGGGGTGTACTGGTGCCCACAGGAACCATGCTGCCTACCCCTGGTCTACTCACTATGGTGCTTTCCGTCAACACTACAAAAGAGAGAAAACCCAGAAGCCATACGCAATGTGACTGCATGTGTGCTATATGAATATTAAGTTAATCCTTTGCCTACTGTCTGCTCTCCTCCCTCCTTCCTCTGTGATTAGTCTTACTTGTGACTCGGTCCTACCTAGGGCATACAAAAGACACCTACAGCCAATGGACATCTCCGTGAGGATTTCTCGGGGTACAGAATAAAGGCTTACTGTGCAAAATGGCCGCTGTGCTGGCGCTAATCAATACCGGACTGATGGATGGCCTGCCAGCAGTCTTTCAAGCACATCAATTCGGTGGCGAGATTTTCTGCTTGCTCACTGCTTATTGAAATAAATAGAGATGGATCAAGGCTCTTAGCATTTAGCTCCAACTCGGGGGTTTAGATTGTTTAAAATGCATTGCTGCTCCTGGATGCCTTGTGAAGAATTTTAAACCCTGAACTGTTTTTTTTAAACTGTTTTTTTTAAAAGAAGGAAAGATAGATAGATGATAGATAGATAGATAGATAGATAGATAGATAGATAGATAGATAGATAGATAGATGTCCTGAATATATAAGTACACATTTGGAAGTAAACCTTGGGGAAGAAAAATTGTTCTGCTTTTCAAAAGAAAGAAAGAAACAGAATAAAGGAAACCATTTCCTTCCGTTTCATGAGTGCTCTTACACTAGGATAAGCCTTCTCCAGTTTGGTGCCCTCCAGATATTTTGGACCACAACTCCCAGAATTCCTGTATATTAGTTATGCTGGCTGGGGCTGATGGGAGTTGAAGTCTAAAACATCTGGAGAGCACTAGATTGGGGAAGCCTGTATTAGGGAAAGGAACCTAGAAACCTTGGACTGGGGAGGGCACAACTCCAGCTTCCCATACATACATTGATGCTGTCTTTTCAGTGTTGGCACTCACGTTATGGATCATTCTGTCTACAGGGGCTCACTTGGCCAGTTCACGGAAACTGAAACTCAATGGGACTGAGGTTAGATGTGACTCTTTTAATCTCACTGATTTCATTTCAGTGGCACATTAACATGCGCTGGCTTGAAGTTTGTATGAATTAACTTGTGTGGCAGCTGCCGTACAAGTTAAACCAGCCAAATGGGGTGCTGGTGAAATTGTTTTTAACTCAATAAATTGACCCCTTCATGGATCACTGCCTTGTTGTGGCGAAGGGGCTTGTGTAACTCAGTGAAGCCATAAGCTATGCCGTGCAGGGCCATCCAAGATGGACAGGTCATGGCGGAGAGTTCTAACAAAATGTGGTCCACTGGAGAAGGAAATGGCAACCCACTCCAGTATTCTTGCCAAGAAAACCCCATGGAACGTATCACAAGGCTAAAAGAGATGACGCCGGAAGATGAGACCCTCAGGTCAGAAGGTGTCCAATATACTACTGGGGAAGAGCAGAGGGAATTTCCAAGTAGCGCCAGAAAGAGTGAAGCGGCTGGGCCAAAGCCAAAAGGACACTCAGCTGTGGATGTGTCTGGTGGTGAAAAGAAAGTCCGATGCTGTAAAGAACAATATTGTTGAGGAACCTGGAATGTAAGATCAATGAATCAAGGTAAGCTGGAGGTGGTCAAACATGAGATGGCAAGATTGAACATCGACATCTTGGGAATCAGCGAACTAAAATGGACAGGCATGGGCGAATTTAATTCAGGTGACCATTATATCTACTACTGTGGGCAAGAATCCCTTAGAAGAAATGGAGTAGCACTCATAGTCAACAAAAGGGTGGGAAAAGCAGTACTGGGGTACAATCTCAAAAACGATAGAATGATCTCAGTACGAATCCAAGGCAACCATTCAACATCACAGTAATTCAAGTCTATGCCCCAACCTCTGATGCCGAAGAAGCTGAGGTTGATCGGTTCTAGGAAGACCTACAACACCTTCTAGAACTCACAACAAAAAAAGATGTCCTCTTCATCATAGGGGATTGGAATGCTAAAGTAGGAAGTCAAGAAATCACCGGGATAACAGGCAGGCATGGCCTTGGTGTACAAAATGAAGCAGGACAAAGGCTAATAGAGTTTTGCCAAGAGAACACGCTGATCATAGCAAACACTCTTTTCCAACAGCACAAGAGGCGACTCTGCACATGGACATCACCAGATGGTCAATATCGAAATCAGATTGATTATGTACTTTGCAGCCAAAGATGGAGAAGCTCCATACAGTCAGGGAACGTTTTGTGCAAAGACAGGCATGATAAAGGACAAAGAAGGCAAGGACCTAACAGAAGCAGATGAGATTAAGAAGAGGTGGAAAGAATACACAGAAGAACTATACAGGAAAGATCTTAATGTCCCTGATAGCCATGATAGTGCAGTCACTGAACTTGAGCCAGACATCCTAGAGAGTGAAGTCAAGTGGGCCTTAGGAAGCATTACTGACAACAAAGCTAGCGGAGATGACAGTATTCCAGCTGATCTATTTAAAATCCTAAAAGATGATGCTGTTAAAGTGTTTCACTCAATATGCCAACAAATCTGGAACACTCAACAGTGACCACAAGACTGGAAAAGGTCAGTTTACATTCCAATTCCAAAGAAGGCCAATGCCAAAGAGTGTTCAAACTACCGTACAATTGTGCTCATTTCACATGCCAGCAAGGTGATGCTCAAAATCCTACAAGCTAGGCTTCAGCAGCATGTGAACCAAGAACTACCGGAAGTACAAGTTGGGTTTCGAAGAGGCAGAGGATCAAATCGCCAACATTTGCTAGATCATGGAGAAAGCAAGAGAATTCCAGAAAAACGTCTCTTTCTGCTTCATTGACTACGCTAAAGCCTTTGATTGTGTGGATCACAACAAACTGTGGCAAATTCTTAAAGAGATGGGAGTACCAGACCACCTTACCTGTCTCCTGAGAAATCTGTACGAGGGACAAGAAGCAACAGTAAGAACCAGACATGGAACAACCGATTGGTTCAAATTTGGGAAAGGAGTACGACAAGGCTGTATATTGTCGCCCTGCATATTTAATTTATATGCAGAATACATCATGAGAAATGCCGGGTTGGATGAACCACAGGTTGGAATTAAGATTGCTGGGAGAATTATCAACAACCTCAGATACGCAGACGATACCACCCTAATGGCAGAAAGCAAAGAGGATCTCAAGAGCCTCTTGTTGAGGGTGAAAGTGGAGAGTGCAAAAGCTGGTTTGAAACTCAACATTCAAAAAACTAAGATCATGGCATCTGGCCCCATCCCTTCCTGGCATATGGAAGGCGAAGAAATGGAAGCAGTGACAGATTTTATTTTCTTGGGCTCCAAGATCACTGCAGACGGTGACTGTAGCCATGAAATTAAAAGACGCTTGCTCCTCGGGAGGAAAGCTATGGCAAACCTAGACAGCACAGTAAGAGACAGCAGAGACATCACCTTGCCGACAAAGATTCGTCTAATCAAAGCTATGGTTTTCCCAGTAGCAACGTATGGCTGTGAGAGCTGGACTATAAGGAAGGCTGAGCGCCGAAGAATTGATGCCTTTGAACTGTGGTGCTGGAGAAGACTCTTACGAATCCCCTGGACTGCAAGGAGGTCAGATCAGTCAATCCTAAAGGAAATCAACCCTGACTGCTCATTGGAAGGACAGATACTGAAGTTGAAGCTCAAATATTTTGGCCACCTAATGCGAAGAGAAAACTCCCTGGAAAAGACCCTGATGCTGGGAAAGATTGAAGGCAAAAGGAGAAGGGGATGGCAGAGGATGAGATGGCTAGATAGCATCACCGATGCAATGAATATGAACTTGAGCACACTCCGGGAGACAGTGGAGGGCAGGAAGGCCTGGCATGCTATGGTCCATGGGGTCACGAAGAGTCGGACACGACTTAACGACTGAACAACAACAATAAATTGAGAGGCACAATTTTAAAAAGCAAAGAGATGAGATCAATGTTTGATGTTTTTGGGTGTGTGTGTGTGTGGCTCCAAATAGGTATGACCCCCCCAGCTTAGAATATTTGTCTGGTATTTCAATGCTATACATCAGCCCCCCACCCCATGCTGGCTAGGGATGATGGGAGTTGCAGTCCAACACATCTGGGGGGCACGAGGTTGGGAAAGTCTGCTATACATACTCATGCTTATAACTCCATCTCTTTCTTTTAATATTGCAAGTTTCTCCCTAGCATTTGAACCGGAGAGTTGATAATGTAACCACAACATGTCCCAGAAGTTCAAAAGGAAGGAATACTGGAAAATCTCCAGTGTGTTTTGCAGTGGAGTGTGGGATACTTTACATTTTCTTAGGTTATGCTGGAATGACTGAGCAAAAGCGTAGTTTTTGGTTAGTTTGTGTTTTAACATCAAGAGTTACAACCTCTTCTGGAGAAGAACAGAACCAGTGTGGTAGCAGTCATGCCTTGTTTGTAATCCCTGGTTGGTTTTGGCTGAAGAGCCTTCCTGAAAATAAATATAGACGAATATGATCCCTGGATAAATATGGTCAGATTTGGAGACCTAGGGCCAGTGGAGGCTGGTAGTTCTGATTTTGGTGGGGCAGTGAATCCATTCTGGGTTTCAGTCAGAACCAACCAGAACTCTAAAGGAGCTATCAAAGGTGCTGAACCTAATTTAGGGAGAGGGCTCAGTTCCTTGGATAGCTCCTTTAGAGTTCTGGCTGGTTCTCACAGACACCCAGGATGGATTCACAGCCCCACCAGAATTGGAGCCCCCAGCCTCCACTGTTTAGCGCCCAACAGCACTAGACTAACCCATCGAGTGGCCTGGATCAAGTCACAGAGGAAATCACAACCTGGTGTGCGTTGGCCATGCTGGAAACCCACCTTGAGAACCTGTGGTTTGTTGTTGGGTTGCTCAGGGTGGTTAGCAAGCCCCCCCTGCGGAAAATGTCCTGGGTTCGGACAACACGCTAAGTCCTGGTTCAACAAACAACCTGCTGTTCAACAACAACCCACACTCAACCACTGAGTATGGGTTAGTGTGTTGTGTGAACCCCAGCCAGTGTAGACCAGGGGTGCAGGATCTCAGGCCCAAATCTGGACTGCCTGTGGTCCCAATCTGGCCCTCCGGGGGTTCTCCAGATCACCATACCCACTTTCCCCTGACCACCAATGGATGGACAGTTTCCCAGCTTTCGGGCAGTTTCCCCCCCTTTCTAAAAGGTTGAAATGCCTTTCCTAAGGCTTCATTCCTGGTGGTAAACACTTTCAGCTAAAATAAGCTGGTATTTTTTTCCTCTCCTCTTTTTGTCTTCAGCCCTGCGGCCCCTGATTGCTTTTCAGAAATGGAATTTGGCCCTCAGGCTGAAAGAGGTTCAACCCATCTCATGTAGACAATACTGAACTACATGGACCAATGGACCATTGGCAGCTTCCTACATACCGAACTGCCTAAGACTTAGGGGACGTTTGTGCCCCATGCAAGTGATCCAACATCCAACCATGTTCTGAAACCATGCACCGTACTCATCAACTCAACAGTGGCAAGGCATCTGGAGAATGTGAAGTTCTCCAAGGGCTTAGGGATCCACTAAAACTGCACCCTTCCCCCCAGATCTGAAAGTCCTGTTTCTCCCTATCCTGGGAATCTTCTTTGCTGCCATTTTTTTATCTTGTCTCCTATGCTTTTATGGGCAAGTGGCACTGCTAATTATAATGACATTTAGACTAATAGGATCCACTTATTTTGAGTTCCAGACCAGTGCCTTCGCGACTGCTTGACAAAAGAGACTGAGCTGGAACATAAATTAACCTTCTTGGGTTCAGAGAGAATTTGATTTGGCTGGGATGCCAATGAGTGAAGACCCAAAGTGGCCTGGATACATTAGTAAGGATTATATTTTCCCACACCCCACTTTACTGCATGGTTGGAACTTACAGAACTCCTTTTAACAGTGACAAAGAAAGGAAAGAGCAACCAGTGTGCTAGCCATTACCACAGGGGTGTTGAACCATAGGCCCGTGAGCCAAATCTGGCCTGCCTGGAGTCCTGAGCTGGCTCTCTAGGGTTCTCCAGATGTCCATACCCCTTCCCCAAGCCCCACCCCTTTCTCTGACCACCAATTCTTTGGGGGTTTCCCAGCTTTTGTGAAGTTCTAAACTTCACAGAACTAAACCATTCTAAAAGGTTGAACTGCCTCTCCTAAGGGCTTGGTTACCGGCAGCAAGAGGTTTACGTTAAAATATGCCGGCATTTTTGGCCCCACCCTTTTTGCCTTTGGCCCCACTGCTATGTAACCGGGGGGGGGGGGATAGTGTGGCTTAGTTATTATTTTGAACCTTGGCAGCTCCTGTAGAGTTGGGAGTAGCAACCGTAGGTGGAGCTTCTGCCAAGTTCTTCACTTCTGTGTGTGATAAAGAACGGTTGTGTTTGAGTCCTGCTGATTCTTGCAGTCTTTCCCTCAACCTACACAGCACCCATCCACCACTGAAATGCAGCCCCTGAGACCTCCTCCACAACTGAATCCATCCCACAGGCTGGAAGAGGTTCAACACTTTTGCTGTGAAGGAAAACCCCTTTTAAAGTTTCCCCCCAAATCAAACAGCATGTCCATAGAGCCCCTAGGCTATCTTTGCTAGCCACTGCAGAAACTCAGCTTCCTGTCTACTTCACAGGCTACGTTCCAACTACTAAACACTCTCTTTCCAGCACCTCCCCCATGGGGTGTGTCCAATAGCTAGTAGCCACCCACCCATCAAAAGCCATCTATGCTAACTTGTAATCCAATTCTAAGCAAAGTCCCACTGAATGCAGTGCAGCTTACTCTCAAGGAAGCATGCATAAAATTGCCACCCAGTCCTCAGTTTAGCCAGAACTAACAGGGGACAGGTGGCTGCTTTGAAGGAGAGGTATCCCAGGAGATCGCCTGCAGCACGGGTGATCTTGGACACCTCTCCAGTCAATGCCTGGCTGTGAGGAAGGACCCCCTCAGAGTCAGGCACTTCAGACTTGGCAGTTCTCTGAAGAGCTGTGCTGACTGATTTTGCTGGCCAACACTGCTTTTCAGAGAACCCACCTCTGGCTTGCTCTAGTCAGCATGGGCAGGTCAGGGGTGGGTGTGGTGGCTGGGGGGTGTTGCTGCGGTGGCTGTGGAGGGGGCGGCGGGATGGCAGCGCATTTACTCCTGTCTCAGGCGGTGTGAGAACTTGTGTGGCCACCGCTCTCCAGCAAGAACTGAACCCACACTAGGAAACTCCTGACTCCACCCAGACTCAACCAAGTCCACTGCCATCTAGTGATGAAACCTGTTTGACCAGAGGCCAAGGTGAGTGGATGGGCGTAGAGGCCGCATGCTGTGATCTCTCTTTCAGACTACCTTCAACTCTGTGGGAAAACTGGCAATGTCAGCCAAAGGGCCAGGAGGCAGTCGCCCTCCCCTTGGGCATGTTTAGCCCTGCCCATTGAGAAGAAGAGAACTACTATAATCTCTCTCGAGGCCTATTTCACTGAAAACTACCCAAATTTTTCCCAGCTGTTTTTCGACAATAACAAACATTTTGTGATTCATTGTGCAATAGTTCCTGCAGTGTGCTTTAAATATGCCGTGACCACAACATCAACAATGGTTTCTATGGAAAATACACACACACACACATACACAGACATATATGGTCCTAGCTGTATGCTTGGCCAACTAGAGAGTAGCGATAGCCTTCGCAGCTACAAATTGATCTAATAAAGCAGCAGTGCCATTACTTTCCATGGCATTTACATGACACGTGCAGAATACAAGCTAAATAAATCACCTTGCAGCTTTGTTATTTATCCTGCATCTCAAGATAAATGGTGTCCTTATGATATTTTGCTGAAAATGCCCAGTAGCAAGTTAGCCTGTTTCTAGAAGACAATGGCCTGGATCCAGATAGGCCATTCCATGGATGGAAGGGCTCCCTCTGTTCACAGAAGGCACTAGGATCCAGTGGAGGCTTCCTGCTGGAGGGCGGGGGCGTGGAGGCAACCTTTGCCAATTCTCCCTTCCTTCTGGGGCCCCCTGCATTGTCTCTCATGCTGCTCTGGGGGATCTTTCAGAAGGTACAGAGATCTGCAGGGGGAAGGGGGGGATTGCCTCTCCTTCCCTGCCCCCTTCTTCCAGCACAAGCAGAACTTTGCTAAGCCCCACACTGAATCCAACCCAATATTAGCTACGAAAACAAATTATTCCTGCCTAGCTCTGGTGACTTTGTTCATTGTACTATCGGGAACGGAGCAGGACCCTTGATTGCATCTGCCTAATTTTTTAATCATGTAGCTTGGATGTGGGAGTTGGCAGCTGAAGTGCATAAACGGAAGGGCAAGGGTTAAAAAGCCCTTTATCTATGCTCAGGACAATTTGGCCATGCTGGCTGGGGATGATGGGAGTTGTAGTCCAACCAGTGGTAGCTGGTGGCTCCAGTTCTGGAGGGGCTGTAATTCCATTCTAGGCTTTAGTTACCACCCACCAAAACTCTAAATGTGCTATCCAAGGTTCTGAACCTCATCCAATGGGTTCAGCACCTTGGATAGCACCTTTAGAGCTTTGGCTAGTTGTAACTAAAACCCAGAATGGAATCACAGCCGCTCTGGAACTGTAGTCACCAGCCGCCACTGAGTCCAACACATCTGGGGGCACCAAGCTGTACAAGCTCTGATAAGGTACATCATGCTCCCTTCTGCTCTCTGCTTGCCAGCACATTGTTCTCTTAAAAATGCCAGTGCATACAGGGCTTGGCTAATCATGTAGAAACACTTTGAGGCTTCTATTGACCTGTGCTTCTATGAATAAGTACGCTCTGAAATAATGTTTCTTGTAAGTAATGCTGGTGCTGAACTGTTATTTGCAAAATACTAGAATGTCATCTTTTTTTTTCTTTTGCAAATTCTGATTCCCCAGCACCAGTTTCTAGATCGTTTAACTACAACAAGAAGGATGTTTCTGAATCTGTAAGACATTAAAATTACAGGTAATAGTTAGATTGTCTGCCTTATTAGCATGTGTGGTGCCTGATAATTGCTAAATATTAATGCATATTGGACAGCAAAATTAACAGCAATGAGCTGTGTCTATACATATTTAATGAAATGCTCAATCTACTAGACCATTTGATTGACGGTTAAACAGGATTACTTATTGTTAGATGTGATTATTGAGGAGGCTGAGACAGATCAATGGATGATTTAACCCAGTGTGGGTCCACTGATGTCAGTGCTGGTTTATGTCAATGAGAATGTCATCTGTCAAGTACTGGTTCTGTGCACAACCACCAGCAGCACCCCTCAAATGCAGGACTTCTTATGGGGAGAACAGAAGCACCTGAACCTTCATAGGGCCTAGCTGCTTCCAGTGAGATAGTCAGGCCAGAGTGTCTGACTGAGAAGCAAGATGGGTTCTTTCCCCATTTGAATGATAAGAAAAACATCGTGATTGAAAATGGGAGCAAGGCAGACCAAGCTTTGAGGCAGAACTCAGAAAACCCCAGCGAGCTCAAACCCCACTGATTCACCTAACCCTAGGGACACAAGTCACCTAGTCACTTTCCTTGCTGTGGAGAGGTGTATTTCTATTTCTGTTTCCACTACAGTATTCCCACCCCCCTAAATTTGTGTCTAATACCGCAGCCAGAACCCCATATACATACACACAGGGAATTTTTTTACTGTTGTTGTTGCACTTTGAATGTGTTATTGCCAGCTTTGCTTGGCATTTGGTTGGTAAGAGTTGAATGTTTTTTAAATAGTTATGTTTGTAATTAAGAGAAATATATGGTAAAAAATTTGTATATTTTTGTAGTGGAATTTGATGATTGGTTAGTGTAGTTAAGAAGGCCCTTACTGTTGGGATTTGGTTCCTTAAATTTGCATCTATACATACAAATTAGCATCTTCAAATTTTATGCATATCTCTATCCTCTTTTTGGGGTGATGCATAAATGGCCACCTTACAGGCAGTGCCTGATAGTTGCTCCTGCTCTTGTTGGTTGTTTAGCCATCACCCAGTCCTGCTTTGTTCTCAGCTCTAGCCTCTAGTTCCACTCTCTTTGGCCTAGCAAATCATGTGGACTGGTCCCTTGGCAATAACCAGCTCTCCATGAGCCCACCTATGCTGAATCTCATTTGGGGCCTCACTTTGACACGGCATGTGGCTCAGTGCTGATAGCTGCCTGGCTTGGTAGAACTCTCCCTTGGTAAGGCATCTGCTCTTTGGGGTAGTGAGGCTTACTTACTTTGCAGCCATGTGTGTTCCACCACATGGGCCCCACACCCTTGTCATACATTTCAAAGAATAGGCACAATTAGAGTCCTTCTACATTTCCTGCTTGGCAAGCTACACCCTCGAATTTCTCAGAAATGGCAAAGTGCATCCTATTATTTCCTCATATATTTTGATTTATATTCCGTCCTGCCCTAGTCTCAGGGGCTTTGAGTGGGTAAAATAAAGGAGGAGGAACAGGAAAGGTTTTTAAAGGACAGAGCATTATTTTCCCTATCAGGTCAAAAGTAAGCAAAAAGAAACCCCTGACATTGATTAAATTATGCACCTCATTTCCATAGGAAGAAAAAGGAACTCAGTAAAAACAAAACAAAAAAACATCCACTATATATGTCAGTACTACAGTGCCCCAAAAGCATTTGGGAAAGAGGGAGGGAGTGGGCAAAAGAGGAGGTAAACAACCCAAGGACTGAGAAAACAACTATGGCCTGTGAAATTGTCTGCAGGACAGACCTGGGTAGGGCAACAAACCGTGGGTTGGCATTATGTGCGGACAAGGCCATTCTCTCTCTCTCTCTCTCACTCGCTCGCTCCCAAATTCATCTTTTATGGGGGGGAAAAAAGCTTTTTCTCAGGCAACATAGGGGCAAACGCTGTCCCTTTCCCCAAAGCATTCCAAAAGATTTTAGCCTTGTCTTTATATTTCCACCAGGGCTGGCCCAACTGTTAGGCAAAATGAGGCAACTGCCTCAGGTGGCAGATACTGGGAGGCAGGGAGTGGTGTTGGGATGCTGGAGGATAGAGCTGGTTTTGCCACATGGTTTCCCTGCATCCACGAATCTAGTCTTTTGCTTTCAGGTGAGGTGGAGGACAGTGTTGAAATAAGAGTCATCTAGCAGGCTGGTTGGCTTCTGTACATGGAACAGGGTGGAAGTGCTATCTTGTCCTTTGCCTCAGCCAGCAAAATGCCTTAGGCTGGTCCCGGTTCCCTCATAACTTCTTGATGGTTACAAACCAACTCAGAGGATATGCAGAAGGGTTCATTTTGAAAGGTTCTGAGAGAAAGAGGTATGAGAGCAGGCAGGAGAGAAGATAAGCCATATGTTCAAGTTCCTAGGAGTGTTCTGCTCATACAAATAGGGCTTGTTTCCTTCATGCTGGCATCGTCAGGCCTACCTCACAAAGGAACACATTGTAGCAAGGTCAGGATTACTTCATCTATCCCAAGAAAATGTGGTTCAACGTCAGTGTTGCCAAAGTAGGATTTCTAAAATAAAATGACTCCTGGTAAGATGAACAGCAGCTACACCATGAGCAGCAGTGGACATGGAGGGGAGATAATGGGGGGCGACAACCCTTGGGGTGGATTCAGGTACAGTCACCTGAATCCCTGACTGGGGACCCTGAGTGTGAGAACTCATCCCAGTCCGCGGGGAACTACAGCCTGTGACACTGATTCTGAGGACGCTGTAGAGTCAGGACCAGTTGTAGAGGGGACGCTGTAGAGCCGGGCCCAGCCATGGGAAGCCAGGCGCCTGAGGACTCAGTTCTGTCATGCCTCCCACTGGCTTATGAGCTGGGAGGGCTGAGACAGGATGCTAATATGTCCTGTCTTCCACAGCTGGGAGACCTGGCCTTGGCGGAGGCCCCAGCTTCTTGACCAGGGGTGCATTCTGTGGGAGCAGGGCAGCAGCAGCAGGTTTCAGCAGGAGAGGGAGTTTCAGGCGTGTCTCCTTTGGTGCGCTGTCAGCTAAAGAGGGCGGATCAGAAGTGTCGAGGTGCAGCAACTGCCCAACAGCCAGGTTCCCCTGACAGGATCGAATCTCCAGTAGTGATCTTTAGTGGCCACTCCCCTGTATTTAAACCAGTAGACCTTCCTGGAAACAACATATCAGTAACCTGGAAAGCTTCCTGGTTTCACTGAAACTGTGAACTTGTTTGGATTTATTGAATTTGGATTTAGTGAAACTTGTGCTGAGCCCAGGGCTGGTTGCATCTTCTGCTGTGATGCTCATGAACTGATTCTTGCCCAGGAACTGCATTGTAATCTGTTAACTGTGTAACTTCACTGGGACTGTAAAGGCTTATAGCTAATTACTGGGAATGACTGCAATAAAAGGATTTACTGAGACTTGTGCCTCGGCTCCGGGAAGTCAGGTCCTGACACTGAGCAGATCAAAAGGTTGTGGGATGTACAGGCTCATAAAAACAAACAAACAAACACGTTGCAGCAAAGCAGGTACTTGGTTGCCTAGTTTCTCCCATGAGCCATAGTGATGGCTAGGCCAGACTGCTTTCTATCTAGTGCAGGGGTGGGCCACTTATGGCCCTGCAGATGTTTTGGCCTAGAACTCCCATCAGCCCTAGCCAGCTTTGAGATGTTTTGGCCTACAACTCCCATAAGCCATCCAGATGTTTGGGCCTATAACTCCCATGATCGGTGGGAGTTACAGGCCCAAACATCTGGAGGGCCATAGGTTGCTCACCCCGATCTAGTGTCTGAGGCTCTGTTTTTCCTGGCTTTTTAGCTTTTCATGCCAGTGAATTATATGCTTGCTTCTAAAAGGTCTTTAGCAGCTACAGTGCCTACAAATGGCTGCTCTGGGATGGATCAACAATCTATCTCGCCTGTAATGAGTGGTCTAAATCTGCTTGTTTTTAAAATCAATACACCACTTATCCATTTATGTATGGCGCAGATTCGACGTCCTTCAGTGCTTATTAAATTGCTCCTACTCAGTGTTATTGCAAGCGATGACCTTATTCGGTTTCTAATTCTATCAAACTTTCCCCCTCCTTCAGCTTGGCTCTTTGCCTTAACAATAACAGAGAATTCCTAGCTTGGTTCTATAGCTCATGAAACGGTTTCATTGTAACCATTTGAGGTTTATGGCCTGTAAACTTGTGTGGCAGCCTGTCCTAGTTTTAGAGGTTAATGAAATTGCCTATCTGAATGTCACCAGGCAGTATGTTATTTCACACACCCCTGTCAGTGTATCAACGGGGACGTGCTCCCATTTTAAATAAGGACCTAGCTATAATAAATGGAGTAATTAACTTTGTCGAAGAAGCCTCCTCAGTATCCACAGGATTAACTGCATGTGCCAAATTTTCTAGCTTTCAAATTATTAATGTTTTCTAGACCAAACGTACATTAAGATTTTCCTAACTGTGGATATGCCAACATGTAAGAAAACATCATTTCCCCCCTCTCCATTTAATGCTTCTAGTCATGGCAAGAATGCCTCTAATCATGTGAGAGGACTGTACCACATGAGATTTCGTCAAGTGTGTGAGTTTGAAGGGGCAGTCTTCCATGGAGCATTCTGGTATGTCACATGGCTGACTGACCATGTTACGTACCTGAATGTTTAGGATTGGAGTGTCTGTCACTTTTGTGAGATAGAAGTGGTCATATGGCTTGTTTGCCTTTGGAGAGGCCTTGTGGGTCAGGGAAAAGTTGGATCTAAAGGGAAAACCCTGTTAATTTTCTTATAATTTTCCTAAATAATTGCATACATGGCTCCAAGCAGATGAAATATTGCGGGTTTTGTTTTGTTCCCCTCCAATGCCACCAGGGGGCATTGTTTACTTTCATACTGCTGTGAAGTATTTCTTAGAAAGTTATACAACTTTTGGCTAAGCAAGCTCAACATATATATCTGTACTGGGAAAGACAAGTGGGACCTGCAACAAAATGTTGCAGTAAACCCCTTACCCCCCAAGAGTGCTCCTATTCAAGGTTTCTGCCAGCCAGCTGTGGCTTCCTCTGGAATATTATAAGTTGGCCTGCCCCAACCGGATACTGTCAAGATGTATTGATCTACAACCCCTACCATCTTGAAACAGCATGGCCATACTGGCTGGGGATGAAGGGATTTGTAATCCAACCCATCTAGATGACACCAGGATGGGGAAGGATGCTATAAGTTGCTAGGTGCTCAAGCAAGCCAATTAATTCTCCCCTCTGTTTCCTGGTTTTCCTTTCCAACTGGCACACAGCATTCTGTGCTGCCTGGTGTATACTGAACCACATATGCTCAGTCTTCATTCAGCTTTTCGGTGGTAGTAGTTTCTCTGCCTTTGATGGATTAAATTTTTGCCTTGTTTTCTCCTTCTGAAAACCTCGAGGTTTCCCCACACACCCTGATTCCTCCCCCTTGTTTCTCAGTGGCCTCGCTTTGATTCCAATCCTGTCTGCACAGTGGAATGGAGTTTGCTGTTAGAAGGAGTGACTGAAACAGGCTCTGGATTCACAGATAAACTAAATGGTTCTCTTTGTTTCTCTTTCAGTCATTGAGAAGAATTATCCATCACTTTCCCTTGATCAGATTGCTACTGGACAATACGAAGCACTAACAGTTACATATGCCTGTGAGACCATGGCTGGATCTACACTTACCACCTTTTTTTGCTTCCAGTGAGGTTTCACCGCCCGCCTTTCACACTATGCAGTACCCGCCTCGAATTGGAACTGGAATTTCCCACTTCTGTGCTCCTGCTTTCAATACCCTAATATCCTGGTATTTCCCCTTAATGTTCTCTGATTTTCCGCCTTAGCTACTGTATCCGGTCGTAGTCCCCTCCCCCGCCTGTCCATATACGGCGGTGTTTGTATTTCCTTCCTGTTCAATCACAGCTCTCGATGGCCCCATATCTTCTTCCGGCTACTGATCGCATAGCTTCCTCAGCAGCCCCTGTTTCCTCAGCAACAAGCAAAGGGCCAGATGTGCCTGCGCTTATGTGATCTCGGAAGCTAAGCGGGGTCGGTCCAATCAGTGCTTGGATGGGAGACCACCTGGGAATCAGGCTTCCTCCACTGAGCAGGGGGTTGTTGTATCCCTTCAAGTGAGATTAAGTTTTACCCCCTCCTATCCCCCGCTCTGGATGTTGTTTTTTTAAAAAATTCAGGCGTTATCGTCGCAGAATCGGGGCTTCTCCATGATGTTTTTTTTTCTAATTCAGGCATGATCTTTGAAGCTTCGAAGTTGTGTAGCTTCACAACTTTGAAGCTTCGAAGATCATGCCTGAATTAGAAAAAAGAACACATTGTGGGGAAGCCCCGATTTTGCGACGATAACGCCTGAATTTTAAAAAAATCATCCAGAGCGGGGGATAGGAGGGGGTAAAACCTAGTCTCATTTGAGGGGATACAACAACCCCCTGCTCAATGCAGGAAATCTGATTCCCAGCCCATCCAACTACTGACCGGGGCTGACCCCACTTAGCATCCGAGATCAGACAAGTGCACTCAGGAAAACAGCAGGAAAACAGCACAGCGCTCAAGTGTGAACCGAGCTTGTACATTCGATGAAGCACTGCAACGGGGAAAATGGGTGAGCGTGAATAATCACGTTTTAATGCGAGAGCGACACCAAATTCATTGCGATGGCGGGCACAATGTAGATCGGCCCCATATGACACAGAATGATAGTATCAGTCATGGGACGTATTTTGGAGACCTCCGTTCATTTAAACTTATGTGGATCCCTCAAATGACTACATCCAGAATCAAGACGTGGGGCTCTTATGGAGATTGTGGTTCCATCACTAATAATAGAGTTCAGTTTTATTTATAAGTTAGCTGACAGGGTGCCGAAGCGATGGCTGACAATAGGAAGAACGGAAATGTCAATGGCACCAGGGGAAGTGGGAATGAAGAGGGAAACCGCAAAGTGCCAAGATCAGTCACCACCATTCTCAGATGCTCGGGAACAAAAATAAATGTTGATTTAACACCACTATATGCCGAGAATAGCCTGCTTCTAGCTATGAGGATTCACTTCTGTAATTCCAGATTCCTGATGCTCCTGCTGGATTGGCACTAGTGGTAAATAGATTTAGAATCAACAAGAATTAGCCAAGGGGGTGTTTTTGCAAACAAGGGAGTGGCTGTTTTTGCTTTGGTGGAAAAAAAGGGTGTGATTGCCATAACTTATGAAACAAAGGGTGTGATTGCCACCAGATCCTTCATGGGCATCCATCCAGTAGTCTTTTCGCATTGTTTGGTGCACACTCAAGAAGTCAAAAGAACTCACCAGACTTGCCAGTGATGGAGTCCTGGAGTACAAGGGTGGGCAGAAGTTAGGTTAAGATCTACTGGTAGATCGCTGGATATTTGGCAGTTGACATCAGCAGAAATTTCCAACTCCCAGTTGTTTGATAATAGCCATTTATAGGTTTACGTTAGAATCCCTGATCTGTAGTAACTCAGATGTAGATTTGTGTATGCAAATCATCCCAATGTATCCTTCATGAGATGCAGGAGATAACATGGGCTTCAGCCCCTGAGCCACCATTTGGCAGATCTTCAGGTTCTAGCAAAAAAAACCCCCCAGAGTAGATCCTGCAAACCTGAAGACTGCATCCCTCCGCAGTCATGGATAATTGACTGCAGGCAGCAAGACTAGGGACGGGTTTTGCAGGATGGGAGAGAGAGCTCCTCCGGAAGAAGGACGTTGAACCAACAAGGTCCAAAGCTTAGTGTTCCCAGTGTAACGGTACCATGAGTGTGTGTGAGCGGGAGCAAGGGCAGGGGAAAATCCGCAACCTGTGGCCATCCAAGGCATGTCTCTAAGCCTTGAAATCCCCTGCAACTTCACTTTTGGGGCAGGGCTGCCTGGCAGTTGTCAAGCCTTGCAAAGACTCGGATGCTGTTCAAAATCGTGCCCCCTCCTGCTGGGTGGGGCTTTCGAACATGAGAGTGGGAACACATTTTGGACAAGATAATAGGCAGTTCCACCCAGAGTGCTTACATTTCCAGGCTGGTCTTGGTGACTGCAGGCAGCCCTGACTCAAGGGTGAAGTGGTAGGGAGTGTCAAGGAGTGGTGCTCTGGCTTGGGGACGTGTATTGAATGGCCATGGATTAGTGCCTTGCACTTTCTGCAAGGAAGTCTCCATAGGCCAGGAGTGCAGAACCTCAAGCCCAGGGTCCCAATCTGGCCCTCCAGGGTTTCCCACACCCCTCTCCCTCCACCTCCAATCGCTTGGAGGGCTCCCGGCTTTTGTGCAGTTCTGTCCCCATCCTGAAAGGTTGAAAGGCCTCTCCTAAGGCTGAGTTACTGGCAGTAAAGCTTTATGTTAAACTAGGCTGATGCTGGGCCCCGCCCCTTTTGCCTGTGGCCCCACCCCTTGGCCTTCAGCCCTGCTTACTGCTGGAATCCCCCTGCCCCTGAGAGCTTCTCTGCAATGGAATTCAGCCCCTGTAACGAAGGAGGTTCGGCGTCCCCTGCCACAGGTGAGCAAACAGCATGGGCGGACTGAGACTCCTCACTTGAGATGCCACTCTCAGCCACAGGGATGCATGGCTCCTCTCTGAAAAGGAGGAGACATCTCAGGTAGCCGGGCTGAGGAAGGCCTCTAGCAGAGCTGCGTGCTACCCTCCGATACATGTCAGAGATTGAAATAGGGGCACATTTGCCCCATATGGTAATTGTGAGCTTGATTCCCTGAGCATGGAGCCTTAAGTAGCCAAAATGGCAGCACCCACGCACAAGAGGGAGGTACCAGCAGGCAGGGGGCAGGGGGGACGCCACAGTTTGTAGGGTACCAAAAAAGCTCTAGAAGCACTCCCACCCCACCCCCAAAGTGTGCGCGCAGGTGCGGGAGGGCAGGGCCAGTGTAATGGGTAGGCCTGGCTGGGCATCTGCTGAGGACGCCCTGGACTTGCTCCTCCTCCTCTTCCTCCTCCTCCTCCTCACCATTGCAACCCGCTTGTTTGCCTCCCTCCCGCGCTCTGGCCCAGGCAACAGTGTGGTGAGAAGGAGGAGCAGCCGATGTTGCAGGCTGCTTGCTCCCTGGCTCCCTGCCTGTCAAGCAAGCAAGCGGCAGCAGTGCTGAGAAGGAGGTTGAGGGGCAACAGCAGCTGGTGACAATGGCGGTGTGAAGGCAGGTTTTGGCAGGCCCTTGGATGTCTGTTCCAAGGGCCTGCAAAAACCTGGAGCCAGCACTGCGGGACACATACCACAAACAGCCCAATGAGGACTGTGCCTGGTTGGTGACCAGGGACTGCTGACTGGCTATTGGGAGAGAGGGGGAATGGAATGGCATATCCTGGAAGAGGGAGTGGAATGGCATAGCCTGGAAGAGGGAATGGAATGGCATATCCTGGGAGAGGGAGTGGAATGGCATATCCTGGAATGGCATATCCTGGAAGAGGGAATGGAATGGCATATCCTGGAAGAGGGAGCGGAATGGCATATCCTGGGAGAGGGAATGGAATGGCATATCCTGGAAGAGGGAGTGGAATGGCATAGCCTGGAAGAGGGAATGGAATGGCATATCTTGGGAGAGGGAGTGGAATGGCATATCCTGGAATGGCATATCCTGGAAGAGGGAATGGAATGGCATATCCTGGAAGAGGGAGTGGAATGGCATATCCTGGGAGAGGGAATGGAATGGCATATCCTGGAAGAGGGAGTGGAATGGCATAGCCTGGAATGGCATATCCTGGAAGAGGGAATGGAATGGCATATCCTGGAAGAGGGAATGGAATGGCATATCCTGGGAGAGGGAGTGGAATGGCATATCCTGGAATGGCATATCCTGGAAGAGGGAATGAAATGGCATATCCTGGGACAGGGAGTGTAATGGCATATCCTGGGAGAGGGAATGGAATGGCATATCCTGGACGAGGGAGTGGAATGGCATAGCCTGGAATGGCATATCCTGGAAGAGGGAATGGAATGGCATATCCTGGACGAGGGAGTGGAATGGCATATCCTGGAATGGCATATCCTGGAAGAGGGAATGGAATGGCATATCCTGGAAGAGGGAGTGGAATGGCATATCCTGGGAGAGGGAATGGAATGGCATATCCTGGAAGAGTGAATGGAATGGCATATCCTGGAATGGCATATCCTGGAATGGCATATACTGGAAGAGGGAATGGAATGGCATATCCTGGAATGGCATATCCTGGAAGAGGGAATGGAATCGCTTATCCTGGAATGGTATATCCTGGAAGAGGGAGTGAATCGCATATCCTGGAATGGCATTTCCTGGAAGAGTGAATAGAATGGCATATCCTGGAAGAGGGAGTGGAATGGCATATCCTGGAAGTGGGAACGGAATGGCATATCCTGGAATGGCATATCCTGGAAAAGGAAATGGAATGGCATATCCTGGAAGAGGGAGTGGAATCGCATATCCTGGAATGGCATATCCTGGAAGAGGGAATGGAATGGCATATCCTGGAATGGCATATCCTGGAATGGCATATCCTGGAAGAGGGAACGGAATGGCATATCCTGGAATGGCATATCCTGGAAGAGGGAACGGAATGGCATATCCTGGAATGGCATATCCTGGAAGAGGGAATGGAATGGCATATCCTGAAATGGCATATCCTGGAAGAGGGAACGGAATGGCATATCCTGGAAGAAGAAATGGAATGGCATATCCTGGAATGGCATATCCTGGAAGAGGGAATGGAATGGCATATCCTGGAAGAGTGAGTGGAATGGCATATCGTGTAATGGCATATCCTGGAAGAGGGAATGGAATGGCATATCCTGGAAGAGGGAGTGGAATGGCATATCCTGGAAGAGGAAGTGGAATGGCATATCCTATAATGGCATATCCTGGGAGAGGAAATGGAATGGCATATCCTGGAAGAGGGAGTGGAATTGCATAACCTGGAAGAGGCAGTGGAATGGCATATCCTGAAATGGCATATCCTGGAAGAGTGAATGGAATGGCATATCGCAGAATAGGGAGTGGAATGGCATATCCTGGAAGAGGAAATGGAATGGCATATCCTGGAATGGCATATCCTGGAAGAGTGAATGGAATGGCATATCCTGGAATGGCATATCCTGGAAGAGTGAATGGAATGGCATATCCTGGAAGAGGGAGTGGAATGGCATATCCTGGGATGGCATATCCTGGAAGAGGGAATGGAATGGCATATCCTGTAATGGAACATCCTGGAAGAGGGAATGGAATGGCATATCCTGGAATGGCATATCCTGGAAGAGGGAGTGGAATAGCATATCCAGGAAGTGGGAGTGGAATGCCATATCCTGGAAGAGGGAGTGGAATGGCATATCCTGGAATGGCATATCCTGGAAGAGGGAATGGAATGGCATATTCTGGAAATGGGAATGGAATGGCATATCCTGGAAGAGGGAATGGAATGGCATATCCTGGAATGGCACATGGTGGAAGAGGAAATGGAATGGCATATCCTGGAAGAGGGTATAGCTCCCTGGCCAGCTGGCATCCTCAACAGGAGCACTCCATCCTGCAGTGTTTTAGGTCCCACCATAAATACCCCACTTCAGGTACCAAGGATTGGTGTCTGAGCCCTTCCCTCTGCCCCCGCTCACACACTGCTGAAAACTGTGCTCCATCTATTGTACACTGTTTTTATTTACTCTACAATAGGCAAGAGGAGGTTTATTATTTAGGTTAAAGATATGTGAAAATAAACATACATCTCAAATTCCGGTTTGAGACAGCCCTCGCCAGCTCTTGCAGTGGCCGGCTGTGCATTCGGTGGTGTCCTAGTGCATTTGCAGTGGGATTTTTGCCCTTTCAAGTAGGGATTGTAGGTGTGCGTGTGGAGAGAGGAACCACGGCAGAGCAGTAAGATGTGGCTTCTGGCTGGGACAGCCTGGAAAAGAGTTCAAATGTGCTTGGTGACTCACCATGGGCTGAACATACAAAAGGCCACAAGCTGCCTCTTCCTTCCTTCCTTCCTTCCTTCCTTCCTTCCTTCCTTCCTTCCTTCCCTCAAAAGCCCAGCCCTGGACTTGCTCTCATTTTTAAATGAGATACTATATTTAAAAATAATAGTAAAAGCAATCTAGAGATAGTCCTCATGCAAATCCTCTGGCTGTTACTCAAGTTCCCATATGGAACATCATGCACCTGTACCTGCCAGAACTAGTTCCCTCCCTCTCCTTCGGTGAGAGGGGCCCGAGATTGGCTTTGCTTCCCTTCTGGGCATAACTGTAGGGGACTCTTCAGTTTCCACAGGATAAATAAACCAGGGTAACAGGCTGGAGAAGCAACTGAGTCAGAGAGCTGCTTTCCCACTCAGGCTGGGTCAGGTGTGCCCGGGCTTAATTTGTGCCAGGGTTCCCGAATGCTCAGCCCTCAGCATCTGTTTTCAGTGGCTCGGGGCTAGCTCTGGGTTGGCGGCCATGGGCGTAGGCCACGTGCCCTCTGGTGGGGCCCCTCCATTCTCAGTAGGCCCTGGTGGGCTTACTTGGCTGTGGTGGCACCTGCAGTGCTCTGAGTGGTCCTGGGCAGCCGTTTGATTTCCCACAATCCCCCAGTGACACTAGATCCAGGGGCATTGTGGGGAATTAAAAGTGGATCCCCTTCAGAGCACTGGGGCCCTGGCAGCTGCTCAAGCATAGCCCACCTTGAGTGCCACTTTTGGTAGAGCCAAATTAACTAACTAACTAACTAACTAACTAACTAACTAACTAACTAAATGCTGACATGAGCCCTGCCACAGTTCAACCCTGAAATACAAGAAGAAGAGAGAAAAGTGTCCTTGGGCAGGTGCAGAGTGCACTTTCTTTTTCTTCACCTCAGCGTGTCCTCGCAGAACAGGGATAAAGGGGAAGTTCTTCCAGATCAAAAGGTGGCATCTCCAGATAGGCTTGGACTCCATATCTTTTTAAAAAATAATACAAATAAAGCACTGAGTGTCACTATTTCAGATTTTTAGGATAGGGCAGAAAAAAATTCAGTATAATGAGTAATAGAAACAAGGAGCCTGTCTACACGAGGCAGTTATTGTGTGCTCATGATTCCTCACTTATGGTAGTTTGTGGGTCCTTTACCCGACGTTGTCATCCTCCAGGGCTTCTCCTGTGCTTTGCAACCATTTTAGCAGGGTTGTTTTTTCCTAATGAGGAAAGTCTGGTATTATTTGTTAATGGCAGGACAAAGCCTAGTGTAATTGCGCAATTCTGCTATACCACAGTGCCACCTAGTGCTTGTGTAATGGAACATAAGGAAGAGAAAGAAAAACCTGTGTAAATTAGCTGATCTTGATCCTGCAAAAAATCTGAAAACAGAAGCCTTGGTAAAGTGGTGGGTTAAGACTGTAATGTAGATATGCCCAAGGTATAATAATTCAAAATAACTGGAGAATTCACTCCACAATTACATGTGAGTGGGCCACACAATTAGTTATTAGTTAGTTTATATAATATTATCTGCATGGTGCTTTACATTAGGGTCGTCAAACCTCTTTCAGCCCGAGGGCCAAATTCTGGCTCAGAGAAGCTTTTGGGGGCTGCATCCCAGGGGTGGGCGGAGCTGAAGGCATGGAGGGAGGGGCCAAAGGCAAAGGGGACATGGCCACAAAACCAAACATACCAGCATAACTTAGCTGAAAGCTCTTAGTGGCAGTAACTGAGCTTTAAGAGAGGCATTTCAGCCTTTTAGAATGGAGGGAAAATGTGCAAAAGCCAGGAAACCACCAAATGATTGGCAGTCAGTGGAAACGGGGAAGGGGTGCTGGGCCTCTGGTGAACCTGGAGGGCCGAATTGGGACCCCAGGTGGGCCAGCTTTGTCCTCTGGGCCTTAGATTCAACACCCCTGTTTTACAGAATCTCATAGTGTTAGGGCAAGAATCTACCTGTGAGTTGTGAGTTTCGTTGGAAGTTGCACAGTACTGCTGCTGTCCTTCTTGGACTGCAACTCCCATCAGCCCTAACCAACATAGCCAAAGGTGTGTTGAAGTCCAACAACCTCTGGAGGGCCACATGCTCCCCACCCCTGGATTCGATGGGCCAAGTTCTCTGCGTTATGTCTCTTCCCCAACGTTCCGCAATAGCTACATAAACGTTGGTCCATGCCATTTTGTTATCTCTGGTGTACAGTGCAAACCTTTCTTTCCTCTCTTAGTATTTACACAAGCTTTACCACTGCATCACAGTCGCCCTTGGGCATTGTGCCTAGCACACGGGAGCCTTTTGCTGAGGCATGCATGTGCTGTGTACTTACTAGAATTTCCGCAACTTACTAGATCTTCCGTAACTTGGATCAGTAAGTAAGTAATAGTTTTGTTGTCTTGGCCATAGGTTATCACAAACCAAATGTACAATTCAAGTGGATAAGCACCACTTAATTCCATACAACTCTAACTTGGATGACCAAATCAGCCAGGTTTCCCCTGAAGGAGCCATTCATGTTTAAAAGTAAAGTGAGCTTTAAGGATTTGAATTGGGTGTTAGGAGGATTGGGAAGGGTGTGGTGGTAGACTTTTAACAGAGCACACACAGGGTTTCAACAGATGGATCTCTTCATCCCCAGCCAGCATTGCCAGGAGTCAGGGATGATGGGAATTGTAGTCCAGCAACATCTGGAGGGCCACAGGTTGCCCAACTGCCTTAGGCATTTTGCCTTGTATATCCCAACTAACCTCATGCATTCTGACACAAGGAGCAGTTACAGCTCTCTCCTCAAATTATTTGTAATACGTTTGCATCCTACTGGTCCCCCGAGGAGCTCAGCCTGTTTTCTAAGGGTTATGCCATTTTATCCTCACCACAGCCCTGTAAGGTAGATCAGACCGAGAGATAATGTCAGAACGAAGTGCGGGAGCTTCCTGCCTCCTGGGGAGGTGCAGAACAAGGCAGGCCTCCCCAGGGAACACAGCACCAGAGTCCCATTATTGCAATGCTGAAAGTAATAACATCTTGATAAGTCAGTCAACAGTGCAAGAGATGTGTCTGTCAACAGTGCAAATGGGTCAAGAAACAAACAAGAGTTTAGAATTGTTTAGCATACAACCAAGAGCTGACAATACTGAGGCTGCAATTTGGGAGCTCTGGTGAGCTCATGGAGCTCTGTGCTCCCAAGGATTTTCCTGGGGCCAATCGACACCTCATGTCATATCAATATGATCCCATCATGGTGACACTATGAGCATTTCTACATGAGGCTTGTATTGCATGCTCATGATTTGTCCCTCATGGAAGTTTGTGGGTCCTTTACATGATATCATCAACCTCCAGAGTATCTCCCATGCTTTTTGAGCTTTATCTTGCTTTTAAAAAGATCGGACATAAGCCGATAGATGTTAATGTGAGATATCAGCAGTGTGTAATGGTGGTGTTGGGCTATAATACAGCCACTAGAAGGCGGTGTATAATGAAACATATAGAACATTGCCGAGAAAGGAAGTTTTCTGTTCATATTGCATGTCCTCTGTGTAAAGGAGCCCATTGTAATTCTGCAAAGAAACCAGAAGCAGAAATCCTCAGTAAGGATGTAGGATTTCAGCCTCATGTGATGAACCTGTATACCTCTCTTGCACATTTATACCTTGTAATGCACACAGTGACATCTGTTGCGGTATTTTGGATAATATGGAATAAACAGTAGGAAATAACACTAGAAAAGCAGTATACGGAATGCCTAATGTGCCCCAACAGTTATCAGTGCGCTTCAATACCGATCAAAAAGCACTAGTGTAGATCTAGCTTTTGTCTCTTCTATGCACTGTGGAATGATCCACAGCCACAGTGATGAATGTCAAGGCGCACATGCAAAGCATGTCCTTTCCTAGAGAAAAGGAGAAGCTTCTGTCTGCAGCCATGCAGGCCTCCTAACTGCCCTCTAAACTTTGAGGGCAGCCAGGCCGTTGAGACCTTGCAGGGGAAAAGCCATTTGGAGGGCAGGATTTGGGCAGGGAAAGAACGGTGTGCTCCCTCCCATTGCTCCTGCTCTGCTCCCAATTGCAACCTCACACTGGGGCTTTTCAGTCACACAAAGATAGTTGGTCTCCCATTTCACATCCTTGCTCCGGAAGATGCGGTTTGGCCATAAAGGGGCAATCAGACCAGGGGTGGGGAACCTGTGTCCATCCAGATGTTCTTGGATGCCAACTCTGCCAGCATGGCCAATGGTCAGGGATGACGATGTGGTAGCCCAACAAAATCTGGAGGGTTACAGGCTCCCCACCACTGAACCAGACATTTCCAAAAGCAATGAACCCAGCAGCCCCATGACCAGCAGCCTCCCTTCCAGGATACCTGAAGGACCGCCTCCTCCCACATGAACCTGCCCATCAGTTATGGTCATCAGTGAAGGCCCTCTTCTAGGTTCCATCTCCAGTGGAGCTGTGGCTGGTGGTAATGCAAGATAGGGCCTTCTCAGTGGTGGCAGCACTCTGGTTGTGGAATTCTTTCCCAGGAGAGGTTTGACTGGCCCCATTAATTGATGGTGTTCCGGTGGGCAGTCAAGACATTTGAAATTTCCCAGGCTTTTAATGGGTTTGTGTGTTAACTTTGCTGGCAGTTGCTTTAATATTGATTTTTTTTTTTTTTAGTAGCAGTTTTATTGTTTCTATTGCATCAGGATTGTGTTTCCATTCTTGGAAATCATCTTGGTGTTTGTTTTTTTATGGAGGAAGGCATAGGGTGGGATATAAAGGGTCTCTCAATAAAATAAAGAAATGCCAGGTTCAACTTACCTTGTGTCCTGGTGGGCGTATGGTGAGCAGGTCATACTTCTCTTAGTGAGGGCCAGTGCTCTCAAGTGAGGGCAGGGAAACACTGCTTGTAATGGCATTAGGACATGAGGTGGATTGATATGGACATCATGGAGAAGGAGGAGGGGGAACTCAGCATGGGACTTCTTCCTTTGGGTGACAGCTCCATGTATTTTATCTTCTTGGTGGTGATTTATAGCTCTTCCCTGAATCAAAAGGAGTTTTCTTTCCAGGAGAGTGTGTAGTGTGTACAACACATTGGAATGTGGTTTACCATTGACTGACAGTGCAATCCTACGCATGTTTACTCAGAAGTAAGTCCCATTGACTTCAATGGGACTCCCAGGCAAGTGCGTATGGGGCTGCAGCTTGAAACAACTACCGGATTTAGTGATGATATGGATGTAATTATTTTTTATTTAAAAAACCACATGAAAGTTGAGAGCATCATTTAAACACAGATCATGTTTAATGGCATTTCTGCTCAAACTGGACTGCTTTAATCATCCAGTCAGAATTATACATTACTAAGGGTGCGATCCTATGGGGATAGTCATCCACCTCCAAACTCTGAGGTGACCAACCATCCAATGCAGGGCGGGCAGAGCACGGAGGGGATCTTGTCCTCCACATTCCAGCCACGCTGCATTTGTGGCTAGACGACCAATTTCAGCCGTCTAGACAGGGTGCCTCAGAGCAGGGTGGGATGGTGCATAGGAAGCTTCCTACTGGCACTTCCGCTGTTCCCTCCTCTCCCCACCCCCAGGAATGCCCCCTTTCCCCCCGCTCCGTGCTGCTGTTATGAGTGCGGAGCCAGGGACAAACCGTGCCGCCTACGAGGCAGTGGGGGAGGGGGCAGTGAGGCAGTTTTTTGGGAAGCGACCTCGGAGCCCTGGCTCCAAGCTTGGTTCCCAGAAAATGAAAAATCCTATGGCTGGCTAGCCTCTGTCTAGCGGCCATAGGATTGCATCCTTAGTCCTGTTGATTTCATTTGGAATATTGAGCATGTGCTTAAATTTCTTCCGTTGGAATCAGTGGGCTTAAGAACTTTGGCTGGATCATATCCTCTGTTTTTATAGGTTGTTTTTCTTTGGCTTTTTTTGCAAATATTTATCATTTGAGAGGCCTGGAGGACTCAGAAGTTCATGACTGAATTCTTCAAATTCAAAGTTAAATTGTAACTTTTAGTAAATACACAGTTCTTATAATTTCTTCTACTTCTGATGTGCATGGTGTGAGTGTCATTGCTTATGTAGCCAAAATAGCACCACCCACGCTCCAGAGGGAGGTGTCAGAAGGCTTGGGGAAACCCCACGATTTGCAGAAGCACAAAAAAATCTTAGGGGACCCCCCCTCAAAAACAACCCAGTGAGGGCTGAACATGCTTAGTGGCCATGGAATGCTGCCTGACTGGGGAAGAAACTGAAAACTGGGGGTAGGGATTTGTAGTGGTGAAATGGAAGGGGAATGGCAGTGGCTGGAATCCTGAACAGCAGCACTCTACACTGCAACTTTTTGTTGCAGGTCCCACTTGTCAAACATTGATTTTGCTTCTAGAAGTGGTAGCAAGCTAATTAAGAGCTGTACCTTTTGTACCTCTACCATTCATTACAGCGGCGTGTGCAGGAGAATGTCCCAGTGGATCAGGCCCCTTGCATTCACTTCCATAAGACCTGAGTTTGAAAACTGGGATTCTCCCCCAGGGTGTATCTGTTTTCTTCTACATAATCCAGTGTACTGTAGAGGACGATCCTACTTTTATAGTTGCCAGCAGATCAGGCAAGAAAATAGCTTAGTCTGTTCGTATGCCTTTAACAGTATTTTGATTTGCAGAAATCAGTAGGTGACATTTTTCATGATTTTTTGGATATGGGCAGACCTGTTAATGTCCACAGAGACAACTACAATTGAAGGCAAAGCAGAGCACATGGTAGTTAAAAAAGTTTTTTGGCAGCTGTCTGTATACCTAGATACTAGCAGGGACACTGTTTCAGCAGGTTCAGAAGTTTGCGCTTGAATTTATGCAAGGTTCAGTTACCCAAAAGAAAAAGGGCTGTACTGTAAGAGCATGTGTTGTGTGTGTATGTTGTGTATGTAATGAGCTGCAATGGCTACCGGACTAATGTTGTCCCCAATTCAAGGTGCTGGATTTGACCTTTTAAAGCTGTTTATGACCTGCAAACAGGTTAGCTGAAGGAGCATCTGTCTCAACATACACGTCTTTGTACAGGTTCCTCCACCATCTGAAGTACAGTGGATGGTTACCTGGAAAAAAGGCCTATTCAGTGGTGGCACCCTGATTCTGGAATGTTCTCTCCAGGGAGGCTTGCCTGGCACCCACTTTGATATCTTTAACTGGGAGCCATACAAAGACCTTTTAATTACCCCAGGCTTTTAATTCTTGAGGATTTGTTTTAATCTGACTCTTGGTTTATATTTTTGGACTACTTGCTAAAGATTTGCTGTGTTTAGTCTATTTATATGTTGTTTATTTGGTTGTATTTTAATTGTTTTTTTTGGTAAGCCACCCCAACTGAAGGGCAAGGTATAAATGTTAAGCAAGCAAGCAAGCAAGCTACAACAAATTTTTCTACCCAGTTCAATGGCACACCTTTTCCTGATGCAAGGAGGTGTGTGCCTTTGGCATGCAGAACTGGTACATGGGCCCATTTGTTTAGAACAGGGGTGGACAACTTTCTACCCGCCCACAAAGAACCCACCAGGAGCTGCACACACCCCGCTGTCAAAATTGCCACCACTGAATTTGCTGTGACAGGAAAAAACACAGTGCTTTTGCAAGGAAACAAGGCATGCAGGGAGCTGACACGCTGTTTGCAAGAGGACTCGTGCTCCTAGGAGGTTTCCTGGATTGTGATTCTGGTCGCAAACAAGGCATGTGCACCCCGCATGCTTTGTTTCCTTGCAAAACTACTGCAAGGCAATGGTGGCAGGGATGGGGGGGGGCACAAAACTGGCCGTGCATGTGGCCCATGGACTGCGTGTTACCCACCCCTGGTTTAGAACAATATGTGTTGATGAACCTGTGAGCTGGTCAGAGATGGAGGTGCTTCCACAGAATAATCACCTATGGTCTGAAACATGGGTGGGCAACACATGGTCCCTGTCTCCCTAATTGATGCCCCTGAAAAGTATATATTGACTTATGCTCTGATCCTAAACACAGGAACTTGAAGTTGGAAGGAATTTGCTTCCAAGAATTCCTGGAAAAGGAGTAGGAATTGGTTGTCTCTGAAAACAAAGCAAAACAAAAAAGCAGAGAGGGAGCCTACACCATAACGGCAGCTAGTACATTATCTTCCTCCTTGCTCCAAGATACTTCATTAGATTCTTTTAACCCCCGAAGGGAAGCAACTGACGACGCAGCCCCCTGCAGCGTGAAGTGAATGGCGACTGGAGCCTGAGTTTGATGTCCACGAAGAGCCAAATTGCACCCCTGAGAGCCGGACTTGGAGAGGAGGCAAACCATGCAAGCACATGCTAAAAACGTCTGGTGTGCGTGGGTGTCTTGGACCAGAGACGGAAACAGCATTGGCAGGCCGCCATCTCTTGCACAAAGCCCATGGATGGGTTTGCAGTTGCAAAGTTTAGAAGGTGGCCATGGCAAAAAGCATGCATCTCTCTCTGTCTCTGTCTCTGTCTCTGTCTCTCTCTCTCTGATGCACTGGTAGTCCCAGTACTGCCTGGGGGAAGAAAGAGGTTGTCTTACTTTTCAGGGAAGACAAAGAAGATAATTGAGAGGACACATAAGAAAAGGTGAAAACATGGTTTGCATGATGCCCCTCCTTCTCCCCCTTCAATCTAATTATGTTTACAATCCCTCCTCAATTTCTGCCCAGCTATGCATTAAAGCAGGGGTTCACAACCTTTTTGGCTGCGTCCGGTGTTAGGTAAGGGGCTAGGGTGTGCACGTGACTGCACTCCCCCCTGCCCCGACTATTCCCCCATACACACACTCTCTCTCTGCCCCCACAAACGCACATCTCAAGGTGCAGGGATGGGGAGGCTTAAGCCTGCCCCTGCCTGCCTGCTAATGTCTAGGGATCACTGTTTCTCCACAGTTGTTAGTGGAACAAAAACAGTTGTCTCGCAAGTGGGGTTGCTGGAGGTTGGGAAAGGTGAGATCACTGTCCGGGGAAGGGGGAAGCGGGCAGGGTTCCCCACACTACAGGGGGCTCCTTCACACGGGCTGAAGCTCAAATATTTTGGCCACCTAATGCGAAGAGAAAACTCCCTGGAAAAGACCCTGATGCTGGGAAAGATTGAAGGCAAAAGGAGAAGGGGACGGCAGAACATGAGATGGCTAGATAGCATCACCGATGCAGTGAATGTGGACTTGAGCACACTCCAGGAGAGAGCGCAGGACAGGAAGGCCCGGCGTGCTATGGTCCATGGGGTCACGAGGAATCGGACACGACTGAACGACTGAACAACAACAACTGCTTCCAGACTTTTTGGGAGATTAAGATTGGCTCCTTACATGGGCTGACATGGGCTGGGGTGGGGGGAAGCTGTCTTTCTCGGCAAGTTCTCCACAGCCTCCTCACTACTTCCTCAGAATTTGCTGCCTCTCTCTGCTTCGTCTAGGAATTGGGCAGAGGGGGGCAGGGAGAAAATGCCGAGAGGTGGGATGCTCTGTCAGAATTTGCTATGCTTTTCTTTTTCTCCTCATCCTGCTGACTCCACTGAGGTGGCAGAGAGGGCACCCCAATTTACCCAGTCAGAGAGGACCACCCGGAATATATAACATCAACTCCATATTACATGTTTATCCTGCCATTCTTCCAAAGAGCTCAGAGCAGCATACATGTCTCCTTCCATTACAGAACAACCCTGCAAGGTAGTTTAAGCAGACGAGAGAGAGAAGGTGGGTGGGTGGGGGGAAAGACTAGCCCAGAGTATCTTCCCTTCTGCCATGGTCGAGTAGCTTATAATATGGAGCCACCCTATATTTACCTCATGGTGTTATGGTTGTAGCAGAACTGTGCAATTTCACATGGCCATTAAAGTGGATTTACATTTAAATACTGCATTATCTCCAATCTTTAAAAAAAGTGGGATAAAGATAAAAAACCGTGGGAGATTCCCTGGAGGTTGACGATGTCATGTAAAGGATCCGCAAACTTCCGTAAGTGACCTATCATGAGTGTGCAATAAAAGCTCCATGTGAATGAGCCCAGGATGTGCTGAGCTTTAAGTATGGTGTATGCATAAAATGCCCATTGTATAGATAGAATCCTACATTGTACTGAATCAGGGCCTTATTAAAGGTCTCATCCATTTGAGAGAGCTGCTCTGAATCTACCATGTGCTCCAGATATGGCAGCTGCAATCTGCATATGGAATTCTCCCCCTCTAAATGGCTTCATTCAAGGGAGGGGGGTGGGAATGTCTACACTGCAACTCTGAATTGGTTTGAGACCAGTTTAACCGTCATCATTCTCCCCGCTGCCCTCCCTGTAAGAGAATCCTGAAACTGAAATGCTGGGGAGTTGCTGATCACTTGTTGTTACAGATGTTAGAGCCTCATCACAATGCTAAAACTGAATTCCAGGTTCTTTCAGCGTTACAATATTTAAGTCAGTTTAAATTGGACTTAAATTTGTGCTATACCCATAGCGGGCAGGCACATTAGATTTTTCCAACCCAAAATGAACAAGCACGCAAAAGGCCTGCGTGTGTGTGAGTGTGCGCGCATGCATGCGTATATGTCCACATGTAAATCAAGATCAGTCTTCCCCAACTTGGTGCCCCCATATGTGTTGGACTATAACTCCCATCATATCCAGCCAGCATGCCCAATACTGGCTGGGGGTGATGGGAGTTTTATTCCAACTCATATGGAAGGTCCCAGGCTGGGGAAGGCTGACCTATAGACTGGGTCCAGCGGGGCTACATTCTCCGCCCTGTTGCTACCATTTTGGAGCTGCCACACCATCTCTAGTGGAAGGCTGTGACAACTTTTAAAAATGTAACTGTAGGAAAAATAAGTCCTCATCAAGAAAAAGTCAAGAAAGTCAATGAGAGAATAATCAGTGAACAATGACCACCATCATATTTAAGCAATTAAGCAAGAATTACTAGTTTGTTGAAGAGGAGGCTCCGTGACTTACTGCACCAAAGTGCTCGACTTCTGGTGGCCCCAAAGTGCAGCCCTGGTGGGACCACTGCTTTTGTGCATGCAGGTGAAATTGGGCCCACCTGGGTTGCATTCCAGCCCTCTGGGGTTTCTCAGATGGCCACACCCCATTCCCTGGCCCCACCTCCTTTCCCCCGACCACAGATAATTTGGTTGTTTCCTGGCCTTTGTGCAGTTTTTCTCCACATTCTAGAAGGCTGAAATGCCTCTCTTAAAGCAGAGAGGGAGCCATCCTATGGCCCCTAGACGGTGTCTGGGGGGCCATAGGATTTATCAGTTTCTTGGATCTGAGGCTGGAGACAGCACTCCGACCTCGGAGCCAGGAATCTGTGCCCCCTGCCCCCTCCCTCTCCCCCTCGCAGACAGCATGGAGAGAACCGCGCCCGTGACCTTGGAGAGGGGGTAGAAGGGATGTGCTGGTGAGTGGGAGGGGAGGGGACTGGGGAACCCAGGATTCGATGTATCCCGAGTCCCCCCTCCCAAGCCTCCTTCCCTCCCACTCAGAAACATACCAGTTACATGGGCAAAAAGCCCTTCTAGCCAAAATGCAGAGCAGGAGGAGTGCGAAGGCAAAGATTGCCCCTGCCATTTCTCCCACTCTGCATTGGATGCCAGTAAGCCCCTGAGTTCGAAGGCTTACTAGCATCGGCATAGGATTGCGCCCTTAGAGCTTTAAATTAAAACATGCTGGTTTTTGCCCCTGCCCCTTTTGCCTTCAACCCACCCGCAACTGGAATGCCCCTCCCCAGCTTTTCTGAAATGGAATTCAGGCCCTGGGCTGAACGTAGCTCTGCATCCCCGATGTACTTGTAGAAGATATAGGCGCTCTGTCCTACTGTGCCTCTGGCCACACTTGTCTAGGATATTCAGCTCCAAACCCTAGTCCAAAATGGGGAGGCCAAATTCTCCCAAGACACTTTTGCTCTACTGTCCTTAGCATCCCCCATGTGCACACCAGTCTTTAGCAATTGCTTAGTCTGTTTATTTCCCAAGCAAGCCCCATCACGCCATCCAATCTCAGACAGTTTCTTTTCTCAGGGGGATTGTGTCAGAGGCCCAAAGCTGCGGAATGTACTTAAAGTACAGCAATGATCAACTCCCTCTAGGCCCACTGCTGTAGACCCTGGGTTTCATCACTTGTGAAAGAAATGGTTCTTTGTAAAGATCTGGGGTAAAGATCAAAAAAGCTGCAGATTTTGAGAGAACCCGCTCAGGAATACTAGGCTGCAGACAGACAATCATTCTGACACAAGTTGAAGGTGGAATGATAGATGCATCATTTTCCAGGGGCATGACACACAGGGCCCTAGAGCACCCTTATCCTGGTACCCTCCAGATGTTTTAGATGTCACCTCCCATCAGCCCCAGTCAGCATGGCCGATGGTCAGGAATCCTGGAAGTTGTAGTCCAAAACATCTGGAGGGCACCAGTCTGTGGAAGGGTTCCCTAGAGCTTTATCCTTGGGAGTCCCCAATATGGACCTTAGTCATTCCAAATGAAATCAGGTGGATTTCGGTGCTCCAGACATCTAGTGGCCCAACCATAGTCTGTCACGTAAAAGTGGCAAGTGTGAAGCAGAACAATAATGAGAGTCAGTGTGGTGTAGTGGTTAGAGTGTTGGACTGGGACTCGGGAGATCTGGGTTCTAGTTCCCACTTGGCCATGAAGCTCACTGGTTGACTTTGGGCCAATCACTGACTCTTAGTTTAACCTACCTCAGAGGGTTGTTGTGAGGTTAAAATGGAGAGGAGGAAGACCTTGTAAGCTACCTTGGGTTCTTTGAATGAAAAAGGGTGGGATATAAGTGTAATAATAAGAACATACATTTCTCACATTAAGGAGGGGAGGCAGGTAAGCAGCAAGTTAGGGACTTTGTAAGGGTATGTAAAATGTTACAAAACAAATGAAATGGGTTTGTTTTCAGGATCCCATTTATATCGATTTGACATTTGACTGAGGGTGCCCAACCTTACCTTTCTGTGGTGGCACCAGCTTTGCTTGCCAGCTTCTTTCTTATGTACACCATTTTATTTTGCCAGAATACCTCAGATGTTGTGCCATTCCAGGACATTCCAGGAAAAAACCACTGGAGCACTTCTTTTTTAAAATGCTGTCCACCATTTTGCCCTCAGAATGTCCCTAGAACAGAGTATTCTGGGTAATAAAATAATTTCAGGAAATAGCTCTTGAAATTAACTCTGCTCCCATTGCCTGCATGGGTAGTGGCAAAAAAAAATTTAAAAGGAGAAGAAAGAAAGAAAGAAAGAAAGAAAGAGAACTAATGTGATGAAATAAAAATGAATGCAATTTTATGAATGAATAATGAAACAAGTATATTTTTTACAAATGAATAACAAAAATTAATGATTTTTTAAATAACAAAACCAGAGCAGTGTTTTTTTTTCCTTGAGCACCTCTAGACTCTCTTTTAAAGCCTTTTTCCTTTATTCTTATTGTATATATTTCTCCTGCCTCAGATATACCAGAGGCAGTGAAACACTTGCAAAGATCTTTGAAGAACTGATTATTCATCAGGTTGAGCTAGAACTGGTATCTTGGTGACAAAAGTGTGGGTGTGACCCTTGGGTGTACAGTAGTTAGGAAACTGGGCCCTCCGACCCATTTGAATTTGACACTTCCAGCGTACTAACATTTCTTTCATCCTGTTGTTCTCTCCAGTCAACTGGTTCTCTCCCCAGGTTGTTGCAGCAAGACAAAAGTTTGTATAAAGAGGTGATGGTTTGTACCATACCACATTCAGCTCTCTAAAGGAAGTCAAGGATGTGTCTCTTGTCGAAGAGAAAACGTGACTGCAACTATTACATCAAATTTGTTTCCAATGGAGACTTCATATTGATTTTTCTGGGAATCACTCCTGATTTACTCCTTTGTAGGTGAGCAGATTGCCAGGTCCTGAGTTCCCTATTTAAAATGTTACAGAGGAAAACAATATGCACTAACCGCCAGCAAGTTCTCTTCTTCCAGCCCCATTGAAATGAATGGGAACTGCATAAAAACACTTACAAAAACACTTTAAAAGGTCAGAGATAAAACGGTCTCTGCCCAGAGGCTTACAGTCTAAAAGACACAAAAGGAAAGGGGATTGGGAGGGAGAGGGAAAAAAAAGCAAATTCAGGTACTAGATTCTTAGCTGCAAAGTTCAACAGATCATACAGTTGGATATAAACACAACGGAAGGGCTGTTGCTTCCACTTCCTCTGATATCTTCAGAGGGGATATTTCAGTGGGCTTGTGCGGGAGAACTTCATGGATGATTATGCCCAGTGAATGCATAAGGAGATCATGATAATATTGCAAGCAAGATAAACAAGCCAGGTGCATTCATATGGACTGGTGGCTTGACATCCAATTGTGGCATAAATATAGTCTTTAAATGACAATTTCCCAACAATCCATGGAAGCACATTTTCAGATTTCACTGAAATAAATGCCATCATTTTGTTTCCCCATGCATCTCATTTTGAAAACAGAAAAGTATTCAGAAATTAAAAATTCAGTGCACAGTGGCATGTGCTGTTTTGTCTCTAATTAAGCTCTGCAGTTTGTCAGACTATGTGGTGCATGAAAAACAACAACACAATAGTTTAAGAGGAAAAAATACAATTAAATTACAATGAAATGTTCCATTGCTCATTTGATCCCTTCTGGATAGTTTTAAAAAACAAAGATCTTAACTTTTTTTCTCCAAAAAAAAGCAGCCTATCAGACATTTAAACAGCAACTGTTAAAATTATTTCAATGGATGAACCTGCTCCAGGACATTTAGATACTACATAGCTTGATATGCACGTTAGAGGGCACACTTTCCCTCCAATCACACCTGGCTCAAAGCCACTGCATACTTCATGTGCAGCAGTGGATTATTGGGTGTAGCAGAGATGTGGTTTTGGGAGCCCTCGGGTCCTTTCTATGTGTGAGTCTAGGGGTGCTTCCAGGCACACACACACGCACGCACGCACGCACGCAGTGTGATCAGTGGTGGCACAAGGCTTTTCCTGTGCAATCACTCTGCCATATTCATGGAATTTTACAGAGGATCCAGAGGCTGTCACCATCCCTTTGTAACCCTCTCATGTTTCCCCATAGCTTCTTGGGTCTAACTGCACAATATCTTTTGATTGGTAGAGCAAGGAACCCTCTGCCAGGGAGCAACCTATCTCTCCGGATGAGCAGTGGGGAAACAACTAGGCCAAGTCCATGATCTTGCCTTCCACTTCTTGCTCACATTGATCTTCCATGGTGGGTGTTGCGAAGGGGGAACTGGTCAGTTGGTGTCTTTCCTCTTCCCAGTCCACATTCTACCGTCATGTTGCTCCTTAAAGCTTCTGGAAGGAGCAGTGGAGGGTGGTGGCTCTGATTTCAGTGGGGCTGTGAATCCATTCTGTGTTGGTCAGAACTAGCCAGGACTCTAAAGGAGCTATCCAAGGTGCTAAACCTATTTTGGGGATAGGTTTCAGCACCTTGGATAGCTCCTGTAGAGTTCTGGCTGGTTCTAACTGAAACCTAGAATGGATTCACAGCCCCACCAAAATCAGAGCCACCAGCCTCCCAAGCAGGAGATGGTGGGTTGAGTTTGCTCTTTCACTGCTGATGGTAGTGGTAGGAAGAGCTGACCCCCACCATACCAATGGGACTGACCCATACATATTGCTGACCAGCAGTAGGGAGGCTGAGGTGGGCAGCATCTTTACCACCAGAATCCACTTGCAGTTCCTTCTCCCCGCCTCCCCCTCTCTCTGCAGGGAAAAGCCAGTGTGGTGTAGTGGCTAGTGTTGGACTAGGAGTCAGGAGATCCGGGTTCTAGTCCCCACTTGGCCATGGAACTTCACTGGGTGACTTTTGGCCAGTCACAGACTCTCAGCCCAACCCACCTCACAGGGTGGTTGTTGTGAGGATAAAATGGAGGAGGACGACGATTATGTACGCCGTCTTGGGTTCCTTAAGGAGGAAAAAAGGCGGGATATAAATGTAATGAATGAATGAATGAATGAATGCCTAGAACCTAGACTATGTTATCAATTGCTGAGGGGGGGTGGATGGGTGGGGGTGGCAAAAGAGACTGCCATAAGCACATTCATGGATTCCTATTTATTGTATCTCTGCATTAGGTTTTAATTATTGTGAGCTGTGTAGGCAGCCAGCCTTGGCTCAGACACCAGGCCCCAAATTAACTAACTAACTAACTAACTAACTAACTAACAACCACTTACTGAATCACAGCCTTTGTTTCCAACTCCCTCTACCCAGTACAAGCTTGCCTGCCCTTAAGTGAACTGATTCATCCCATGCACTTAGATCAGGTGAAGGCCAAGGTTTTGCTCTGATAAACAGCCTTATCAGCCTGTGGGCCTTCAGTCACTGGGTGAAGCCTTTTTCTAGGCTGGTCCACAAACAGGCTTGGGTAATTTCAGCTTCTGCCTTCGTTGGTGACAGTACAAGAGCTGAAACAGCCCCCCCAGAATGACGGTTGTAGAATGTTAGCGCAGTGGGTGGAACGCCCAGACTGCAAGAGAAGCTCAGGAGGTGATGTTTTCCTCCAAGTTCAGGCCATTTGGAGTCAATGCCTCCAGGGCATGAATCCAAAAGTTTTCTCTTGTTTCAAGGATTGCCAGATCAGACAGTTGTTCTGTTGGAAATACTGCCAGATCTGAAAGGATGCAGCTATCAGAATTAAAGTGTTTTGCCACAGGTAGTTCTGTCTTCCTTGTCATTATCGTTGACTTGTGGTTTCTGAATCTCGTAGAAAGATCAATGGTAGTTTTGCCACCACTGATCACACTGCGTGTGTGTGTGTGTGTGTACACGAGCGTGATTTCTATGGTAGCCACACCTTTTACTGGGCTTGCAAACATTTCTGCTAAAGTTATCCACTCCCCCTTGCCCTGTGCTCACATTGATTGGTTTCAACAAAATGGAGTTGTCTACCTACCTACCTATCCCAGATTCCATGGAAAGCAAATAGAAGTGCTGAAGAAGACTTCTTAAGAACACACACACATTCTTAGGCTGCACTTCTATGCAAACTTAACTTGGGAGTAATTTCAACTGTAGTCAGTGGGAGTTTCTTCAAATAAACCTGCACACGACTGCGCTGTGTGTTATCAAATTAAAATAGCCAAAGTGCTTTTGTGATTAATTATCTGAAACAAGCTACATAAAAATCCTCACCTGCCTCCCAGGTACATGTGACATTTCTTCTAAACAATGCTATCAATGGCTCATCTAAGGCAGATTCTAGAACAACTATGACTTGTAATTAATTCATGTTTGGAGTTTCATCTTTGCAGAGGAGGACACTGAATGGGGTCTTTATGCTTCAAGTATATCAAACACAGCATCATTTATTTATTACCTCTGGGCAGTGGAATAGTGGAACCATAATAGTGGAACTCATAAGGTCAAAGCACCAGGACCTTTTGATTAGCAGGGGTAGTGACACCATTTGCCACCCCACCTGAGGCATTCCTGTTTCCTCTGACTTCCTTGCAGTCCTCACAGTAGCTGGGGGGGGTGTGATGTGTGAGGTGATGGATTTTCCCAGCAACCATATATTGTTGTGAGCTATCCACATCATAGTGCAAAGTATTTGGGGATGGCTTAGTTTTGAATCAAATGAAAGTTTATTGCACAGTTGCAGACCCATCAAATGGGCAATTACGACCCATTAACTTTGCAAAAGACCTGCTCTGGCTGGAGACAAAAACTGCTAGAACTGGTTTGTTGACTTTGAGATAAATATTTATCTCTGGTGTTGGGAAAAGAAACCCCTGAAAAATCTTGAGCTGGTAGTCCTATGCTGTTTAGGGTAGGGATGTATGGATTTTATTAAATATGTTCCATCTGTATTTCGCAGATTGTCAGAAATCTTTCTTTCTGTCATCTGCTCACAGCGCTACTTCACATTAGCACAATTGCTCTTACACTTTCTCCTGCAGTCTTAGGTCTCTGCAGGCAAAGTCCAACATGTTAACTGCTACACTACCCTTTTTGTTGTTGTTCAGTCGTTCAGTCGTGTCCGACTCTTCGTGACCCCATGGACCATAGCACGCCAGGCCTTCCTGTCCTGCGCTCTCTCCCGGAGCGTGCTCAAGTTCATATTCATTGCATTGGTGATGCTATCTAGCCATCTCATCCTCTGCCATCCCCTTCTCCTTTTGCCTTCAGTCTTTCCCAGCATCAGGGTCTTTTCCAGAGAGTTTTCTCTTCACATTAGGTGGCCAAAATATTTCAGCTTCAGCTTCAGCTTCAGTATTTGTCCTTCCAATGAGCACTCAGGGTTGATTTCCTTTAGGATGGACTGATTTGACCTCCTTGCAGTCCAGGGGACTCGTAAGAGTCTTCTCCAGCACCACAGTTCAAAAGCATCGATTCTTCGGTGCTCAGCCTTCCTTATAGTCCAGCTCTCACAGCCATACATTACTACTGGGAAAACCATAGCTTTGATTAGACGGACCTTTGTCGGCAAGGTGATGTCTCTGCTTCTTACTATGCTGTCTAGGTTTGCCATAGCTTTCCTCCCAAGGAGCAAGCGTCTTTTAATTTCATGGCTACAGTCACCGTCTGCAGTGATCTTGGAGCCCAAGAAAGTAAAATCTGTCACTGCTTCCATTTCTTCCCCTTCTATATGCCAGGAAGTTATAAGGCCAGATGCCATGATCTTAGTTTTCTTAATGTTGAGTTTCAAACCAGCTTTTGCACTCTCCTCTTTCACCCTCAACAAGAGGCTCTTGAGATCCTCTTCGCTTTCTGCCATTAGGGTGGTATCGTCTGCATATCGGAGGTTGTTGATAATTCTCCCAGCAATCTTAATTCCGACCTCTGATTCATCCAACCCGGCATTTCTCATGATGTACTCTGCATATAAGTTAAATAAGCAGGGTGACAATATACAGCCTTGTCGTACTCCTTTCCCAATTTTGAACCACTCAGTTGTTCCATGTCTGGTTCTTACTGTTGCTTCTTGACCCTCGTACAGGTTTCTCAGGAGACAGGTAAGGTGGTCTGGTACTCCCATCACTTTAAGAATTTGCCACAGTTTGTTGTGATCCACACATTCAAAGGCTTTAGCGTAGTCAATGAAGCAGAAATAGACATTTTTCTGGAATTCTCTTGCTTTCTCCATGATGCAGCAAATGTTGGCGATTTGATCTCTAGTTCCTCTGCCTCTTCGAAACCCAGCTTGTACTTCCGGTAGTTCTCGGTTCGCATACTGCTGAAGCCTAGCTTGTAGGATTTTGAGCATCACCTTGCTGGCATGTGAAATGAGCGCAATTGTGCGGTAGTTTGAACACTCTTTGGCATTGCCCGTCTTTGGAATTGGAATGTAAACTGACCTTTTCCAGTCTTGCGGCCATTGTTGAGTGTTCCAAATTTGTTGGCATATTGAATGCAGCACTTTAACAGCATCATCTTTTAGGATTTTAAATAGCTCAGCTGGAATACTGTCATCTCCGCTAGCTTTGTTGTTACTAATGCTTCCTAAGGCCCACTTGACTTCACTCTCTAGGATGTCCGGCTCAAGTTCAGTGACCGCACTATCATGGCTATCAGGGACATTCAGATCTTTCCTGTATAGTTCTTCTGTGTATTCTTTCCACCTCTTCTTAATCTCATCTGCTTCTGTTAGGTCCCTGCCTTCTTTGTCCTTTATCATGCCCGTCTTTGCACAAAACGTTCCCTTGAGATCTCCAATTTTCTTGAAGAGATCTCTAGTCTTTCCCATTCTGTTGTTTTCCTCGATTTCTTTGCATTGTTCATTTAAGAAGGCCTTCTTGTCTCTCCTTGCTATTCTCTGGAACTCTGCATTCAGTTGGATATATCTTCCCCTTTCTCCCTTGCTTTTCTCTTCCCTTCTTTCCTCAGCTACTTGTAAAGCCTCATCAGACAGCCACCTGGCTTTCTTGCATTTCTTTTTCTTTGGGATGGATTGAGTTGCTGCCTCCTGAACAATGTTACGGACCTCCGTCCATAGTTCCTCAGGCACTCTGTCTATCAGGTCTAATCCCTGAAATGTATTCCTCAGCTCCACTGTATATTCATAAGGGATATGATTTAGGTCATACCTGAATGGTTTAGTGGTTTTCCCTACATTCTTCAATTTAAGCCGAAATTTTGCAAGAAGCAGCTCATGATCTGAGCCACAGTCAGCTCCAGGTCTTGTTTTTACTGACTGTATGGAGCTTCTCCATCTTTGGCTGCAAAGTACATAATCAATCTGATTTCGATATTGACCATCTGGTGATGTCCATGTGTAGAGTCGTCTCTTGTGCTGTTGGAAAAGAGTGTTTGCTATGATCAGCGTGTTCTCTTGGCAAAACTATTAGCTTTTGTCCTGCTTCATTTTGTACACCAAGGCCTTGCCTGCCTGTTATCCCGGTGATTTCTTGACTTCCTACTTTAGCATTCCAATCCCCTATGATGAAGAGGACATCTTTTTTTGGTGTTAGTTCTAGAAGGTGTTGTAGGTCTTCATAGAATTGATCAACCTCAGCTTCTTCGGCCTCAGTGGTTGGGGCATAGACTTGAATTACTGTGATGTTCAATGGTTTGCCTTGGATTCGTACTGAGATCATTCTATCGTTTTTGAGATTGTACCCCAGTACTGCTTTTCCCACCCTTTTGTTGACTATGAGTGCTACTCCATTTCTTCTAAGGGATTCTTGCCCACAATAGTAGATAGGATGGTCACCTGAATTAAATCCGCCCATGCCTGTCCATTTTAGTTCGCTGATTCCCAAGATGTCGATGTTCAATCTTGCCATCTCATGTTTGACCACCTCCAGCTTACCTTGATTCATTGATCTTACATTCCAGGTTCCTCAACAATATTGTTCTTTACAGCATCGGATTTTCTTTTCACCACCAGACACATCCACAGCTGAGTGTCCTTTCGGCTTTGGCCCAGCTGCTTCATTCTTTCTGGCGCTACTTGGAAATACCCTCTGCTCTTCCCCAGTAGTATATTGGACACCTTCCGACCTGAGGGGCTCATCTTCCAGCATCATCTCTTTTAGCCTTGTGATACGTTCCATGGGGTTTTCTTGGCAAGAATACTGGAGTGGGTTGCCATTTCCTTCTCCGGTGGACCACATTTTGTCAGAACTCTCTGCCATGACCTGTCCGTCTTGGGTGGCCCTGCACGGCATAGCTTATGGCTTCACTGAGTTACGCAAGCCCCTTCACCACAACAAGGCAGTGATCCATAAAGGGGACACTGCCCTTGCCCAGCTCACTATTCTATGACTATCAGCTGATCCTAATACATTTGGTATGATGCTTTGTACTACTGCTCTTTTGTGGGGGTTGTACACACATACACAGCACACATAGATAGATAGACCAACACAGCTGCCTACATTTTTGCACTCTCCTTGGTGATGTGGTTATGAAGATTGTCAGGATGAGTGTCTGTCTTCAAAATTTACCACTATACCACTGCCTCTGCATCACTGCATACTGAGTTAGCAGAACAGGTTTGTGAAAGTTACTGTTTTCATCTATCTGCATTCCTCTATGACAGCATAAAGCTTATACCAGGTGGCCCAAAAGTAGGTATACAGTTGTTTAGAATGTTGATGGGAGGGGGAGAAAAGGTGTGAGTAGAAGATGTGTGGGTGGAGTCAGAATGACAGTTGGGAAGAGTGAGTGACAGGGAGTGAGAGTTAAATCAGTTAAGTGTAGAGAGTGAGGGGAGTGAGGCCCTTAAGTAGGTATACAGTTGTTTAGTTGTTTAGTTTTTTTTTTTTTTTTACTGATATTGTGAATGATGGCAGCGAACTTGAGTCAAGAACAAAGAAAGTGGATTCTAAAGCAGTACTGGAAGGTTGAAAATGCCGAGCAGGTGCGCACAGCGTGGCAAGAAGCACCTGACACTCCTCCACCAACATGTCTGACAATTTATCGTCTTAGAGATAAATTTGAAGCAACAGCTGCAGTGGCTAATGCACCAAAATCTGGACGTCCTAGGATGTCTATGACAGAGGAAAATGAGATGAGAGTCGCTCTGACATTTTTGAACAGTCCAAAAAAGTCCACACGACGTACGTCTAAGCAGATATCCATACCTAGAACGTCCTTGCAACGCTTAATGTGTAAATTGAAATTGAAGGCATACCGTCCAAGACTGTTACATGGTCTTCTGGAGGACGACACAGACCGTTGGTTGCAATTCTGTGAGATGATGCATAACCAAATCTCTAACGAACCAGATCTTCTTGATAAGATCATCTGGTCGAGGCTTCTTTCAAGTTGTCAGGCCATGTGAACAGGCATAACTGTGTGTATTGGGCAGATGAAAATCCTCATTTGACTATCACATCTCAACTGAACCAGCCAGACGTCACAGTGTGGGGTGCACTGTCCAGCGAAGGTGTTGTAGGACTGGTTTTCTTGGATACAACTGTGGATAGTAACAATTACCTAAACATGTTACGCGACGTGGTAGTGCCACAACTCAGAACCAGGGCCAACTTCACCGAACTGCTCTTCCAACAAGATGGGGCACCTCCTCATTATGCTTTTGCAGTAAGGGACTATCTTGACAACACCTTCCCACAGCACTGGATCGGACGACGTGGCAGTATTGAATGGCCGCTACGTTCACCCGACTTAACACCAATGGACTTCTTTTTGGGGGGCGTAGTAAAGAATAAGGTTTTTGAGAGGAATCCCCGGACAGTGGATGAATTAAAAGAGTTCATCTCAGAAGCATTTATGGACATTGATGCGGACCAGAATTTGTGTCATGCTGTGTGTCACAGTGTTCTGGACAGGTTCAAGGAATGTTGCAACATTTATGGAATACATTTCGAGCACTTACAAGATTAAACAGTGTTAAACAAATGTAAATGTAATAAACAATGTAATAAAATGCAAATAAACTATACTGTATACCTACTTTTGGGTCACTCTGTATAAACTCTAGACAAGGTCTTTACAAATGCAGATTAGCTATTGCACCACACTCCAGACTTTAAACAATCACAGATTTTAATACTAGCTTTATGTTGGCTCTGCTGTCTAGGGCTGATGGGAGGTGTAGGCCAAAACATCTGGAGGGCCACAAGTTGCCCACCCCTGTCTTAGAGAGATGCCAACTGATCAGGAAGTGTGTTTGTGTGTGTGAGGGTGCTGGGGAGAACACCCTGGCCACTACCTATGCCTTGAAGAGTAGCTTGATGCTTTCATGGTATGAATAGGACGGGAATTTATGAATCAACAACAACAAAAAAGGAAATGCATCACCAAAAAAGAGGAGACTGATTTGCATATGCTAATTTATATGTATAGATGCAAATTTAGTAATAATTACTATAATTTAAATAGAAATACAGTGCATCTACTAGAGTGTGGAAGGCAGTGAGCAAGTGACCTGTGTGCCTGCCTGGCTCAGTCTGCTGTCCAGGTGCAGCCAGTGGGCAACTTCAAGGCCCAGCTGCTCCTTCTGATGGTTATCTTTATACTGGATTTGGACTGGACAGCCTACCTGTCAAGTAGAGGACACCTTCAAAATAGAGGACAGTCCTCTGGCAGCCATTCATATAGAGGACTGTCCTCTGTAAAAGAGGACACATGGCCACCCTAAGATCCTAATGTCTGCACATCAAGCTGCTCTTAAAGGGAAACCACAGTGGAAAGGCTGGCAACCCTTGTTTTTCAGGAACTGCTGGGTCTGTGTGCAACTCACCTCTTCGGTGAGCTATTGTTCTGCAGGAGGCATCTTCTTGGTGAAGTACCTTCAGGCCTGGGACTGACTCTGCCCACACAGGCTGGCCATTGGGTTTCTGGGCAGAAAGTAGAAGATGGCTTCCTCTGCCAGTTCAACTTTGCTTGAGCAACAAGGTCTTCCTGAGCTCTGGTGTCATTCTTGGTTACTCTTTGGTCCTGGCTTCTGGCTTGCTTCTTGATTGCACCTCCTGATTTATGTCCTCTGGTTCTGACCTCCTCTTTGGTCCTGAAGTCTGACCAGTCCCACAGCTCCTGGTGCCCCTGGATCACCGCAAACTGCTGCCCATTGCACAGATGTGGCCGAGGGAGGGTGATGGTTGCTGGGTGAGAACATCCAGAGACATAAACTGATGGGCTCTCGGATACTCCCTAAGGGGATGGTGTCCTCTGCACATATGCCATTGCTGGGCAGGCTGGCTATTTCTGGCAGGACACTTGCAGGATTTCTTTGGCCTGTTTTTGCAATAGAATGGCTGGGTCTGGGTTTGTTGAGAAAAAAATGAAGAACTATGAAAAGCAAGTGGAATTTTTTAAAATGTAACTTTTGATGGAGGCAGCCTCCTTTATTTACCTAAACTCTGAAATATGTGAACGTCTGTGGAAGCCCTAGTTACACCCATCAATGCTGTATGGTTCATTTCACACACTAACGCCCAAGAAAGTGTGAAGCTCTTTTGGAGCTAGTTACAGTATTTCCCTATATATCTATAAGCATTGCAATAAAACCATATGGCACAGAAGGGCTTAAAAATAAAGCAAACGCAAACAGAATCAAATCGCTTCAGAAAAGTTGACTGAGTTTGGCCCAGTTGATTGAATTTATTATTATTATTATTATTATTATTATTATTATTAAATTTATTAATTGCCCATCTGGCTGGTCACCCAGCCACTCTGGGTGATGTACAACATACAATAAAACAGTTTAAAACAATAGAATTCTACAATAAAAAGATTTTCTAAAATACCCTAACCCACCCCAAATGCCTGCCTGAACAACCACGTTTTTAATGCGTGGCGGAAGCTCATTAAAGAGGGGGCATGGCGGAGTTCCCTAGGGAGGGAGTTCCACAGAGTGGGGGCCACCACAGAAAAGGCCCTCTCCCTCGTCCCCACCAGTCTAGCTGTCCTGTCTGATGGGACAGAGAGAAGGCCATCCAAGGCTGATCTTGTTAAGCGGCCTGTCTGGTGCTGCTGGAGGCGCTCCTTAAGATAGGCTGGGCTGGAACCATATAGGGTTTTAAAGGTCAAAACCAACACCTTGAATTTGGCCCGGGAAACAACTGGTAACCAGTGCAACTCCTTCAGCACTGGAGGGATGTGATCTCACCGGCGGCTGCCTTTAATCAGGCGAGCCGCCGCGTTCTGTACCAGCTGCAGTTTCTGAACCGTCTTCAAGGGTAACCCCACGTAGAGCGCATTACAGTAGTCTAAACAAGAGGAGACCAGGGCATGTACTACCGATGGGAGCAGATGGTCGGGAAGGAAGGGGTGCAGCCGCCGTATCAGATGAAGTTGATACAGCGCTGTCCGGCTCACAGCTGACACCTGAGCCTAAGTTGAAGTTCACTTAAGGACTAAATATCAACCAAAATTTGAGCATGTTACAAGGAACTGAAAAAAATGTGAATATATCACTCTATACCTATATAATTTCTCAGTAGTAATGTATGGCTGTGAGAGCTGGACTATAAGGAAGGCTGAGCACCAAAGAATTGATGCTTTTGAACTGTGGTGCTGGAGAAGACTCTTACGAGTCCCCTGCACTGCAAGGAGGTCAAATCAGTCCATCCTAAAGGAAATCAACCCTGACTTCTCATTGGAAAGACAGATACTGAAGCCGAAGCTCAAATATTTTGGCCACCTAACGCGAAGAGAAAACTCCCTGGAAAAGACCCTGATGCTGGGAAAGACTGAAGGCAAAAGGAGAAGGGGACGGCAGAGGATGAGGTGGCTAGATAGCATCACCGATGCAATGAATATGAACTTGAGCACCCTCCGGGAGAGAGTGGAGGACAGGAAGGCCTGGCGTGCTATGGTCCATGGGGTCACGAAGAGTAGGACACGACTTAACAACTGAACAACAACAAATACCTATATAAATAATAGAAACTACATTTATAATTAACTATACTCCCTGCTGAAAGACCACCTCCGTTAGGGCCCTCTTTCATCTGTCACCACCAACAGCCATTCCAGCAGTCTGCAGCAGAGGGAGATGAGAAGGGAAGCAGGACCATTCTACTAGCCCTGCTAAAAGACTACTTCATTTTTCCTGTTCCCTACCCATTCATTTTTCCTTGTGTGTTGTGTCTTTTTAGACTGTTAAGTCTGTGGGCAGGGACCATCTTGTTTAACCAATTGTTTGTAAGCCTGTCTGGGAACCTTTTTGGCTGAGGAGTGAAGTAAAAAATGCTTTAAACAAACAAACCAATAATATGTAGCACAGCACTGATTAGGAGAAAGAATTGCAATCATAGGAAGTATCCAAAGTTAAGAACTTTTCATTGTCTTTCAGTGGGCAAGTTTATAGTGAAATCCTATGTATGCTTAATCAGAAGTCCATTTCGAGTTCAATGGGGTTTACTCCCTGCTTAAGTGTGCACAGGACTGGTGCCTTAAGCATGTGCTTAATGAGTCCTGTTGAAATAAGATTTAATTTTCTGCATTTTTATCCCACTTTTCAGACAATTCTGGTCTCCCAAAGTGGCTCACATCAATAAAAAAGAGAGGCCCTGCCACCAGGCTTACAAACTAAAAAGACAAGGGGAAAGGAATGGGTAGGGAAAATAAAAAATAAAAGGGGAGTGGAGGGAAAAGGAAGAGGAGGGAGATCAGTTTTCCAAGGCCAGAACAAGGTGGTGAGCTATAACTGGGCATTTAAATGCACTCTGGGCCAGGCTGATCTTCCCTTGCTGGTGTTCTTGCTTGAATGTAGGGATGTCTGAGAATTTCGCCATGAATCTCGGGGAGGCCGAATGCCAGCACATTCGACCCCCGAAATCGGTGGCGAAACGGTCTGCCACCCCCCCACTCCCCCCGGGACGGGACTTACCTTGTGCGAATGTCCCTGGCGGCAGCGGCTGCGGTTCGGCGGCGGTTCGGCGGCTGTGGCAGCAGGTTTTCTGACCGGCCGCCGCCATTTCCAGTAAAAAAAAACAAAAACCAAAAAAACGTGATAGGCTATGTAAACATTTACGTAGCCTATCACGGCTAGATTTTAAAAAAATACCGTGATAGGCTACGTAAATGTTTACGTAGCCTATCACGGCTGAGTAAAAAAAACAACAACAAAAACCCGCGCGTACGCAAATGGCGGCGCCCATGGCATAGCGTCTACGCTATTTGTGTTCCCCTTATTTTCGCCGTAGTCTACGTAAATGTTTACGTAGACTAGACGTGCCAAAATAAGGAACGCAAATGGCGGCGCCCATGGGCACCGCCATTTGCGTACGCACGGATTTTTTTTTTACTCAGCCGTGATAGGCTACGTAAACATTTATGTAGCCTATCACGGCTGATTGCAGGGACGCAAACGGTGGCGGCTACGGCCGCCGCCATTTGCGTTCCTGGCCAGCCAGGATTCGTGGCGGGAGGGACGGGGCGCCTCCCCCCCGGCCTGAATTTCGGGGGGGGAGGGACGGGGCGCCTCCCCCCCTGCCAGAAGTTCGGGGGGAGGGACGGAGCGCCTTCCCCCCACCGCGAATCAAATTTCGGGCAAGGTGACTTTCGTACATCCCTACTTGAATGAGGCTCTTGTTCCTTAAGTTCTTTCCCTTTCCTTCTGCAGCCCCAGCAGGGCCACTGCCAAATGGAGCCGACTGTTCTTTTTGGCAGGGAGGGGGGAAATGAGCTCCCTGCAGCTGCTCCTTCTCTGGCCAATGGAGGGGCCAGGTTGGTTGCCCCCTTGGCTAGATGTCATTCCTGGGGGTGCAGCTTCCCAGCGGCCCCAGGTCCCCAGGCTGATGGCAGAAGCCAGAGCTTCCCTTCTGGTCTCCAGTCTCAGGACAACTTTACGGCTCTGTCATGATGTTAATAGGCTTATGTTTGCCTAACTCTGAATAGGGAGGAGCTACAAGACCAACTTTATCTAGGTTGTGCCTTTACTGAAAAACAAAGTGCGTGTGTGTATGTGTGCATGTGTATATTTATTTATTACATTTCTATACCGCTCCATAGCCAAAGCTCTCTGAGTGGTTTACAAAAGTTAAAACATTAAAATACAATATACAAAATTTAGAAACCATTTACATAAAAGCATACGGACAGTATATACAAACAGTATATATATATATATATGTATGTACGTATGTATGCATGCATGCATGTATATATGTGTGTGTGTGTATACGCAGAGAGAGAGAGAGAGAGAGAGAGAGATACAGATCAGAGATAAACAAAACTGGCTTAGGATATTACATCTTGGGCTGTAAGAAACAGCACTGATCATTCTTGGGTATTCTTTGTTGCATGTGGGTGCTTCTCTGCTTACCCCTAACTTTATTTCCTTTGAAAAGAAGGGCTGTGGTTGACAGAGTAAGGAGAATCTGTTCCCATAGCTCGAATGATTTGTTTAATAAATATGCGAAGACAAAAGGGAGCGGGACTTGGCTGGTTAGGAGCATCTTGGCAAATGTAGTGACTTTGTCTGTGTGGAAGCCAAGGCTTGGTAGGACTAGGAACTAAAGGTTTTCTTGTAGACCAAGGAATGAAACAAAACCATTGCAACCTCCACCCCACACAGCGAATCTCTTCCTCACTTTTCACATTTACGTAGCTGGCAAAGGCCTGGAGCGACAGCATCTTTCCCTTGCTGAAGGAATTGCCAAGGAACCATATGAGCTTGATCGACAGAGAGGGGAAGCAACCAATGGGAGAAGGGACTTGGCTTCCACACCCACCACCCACCCCTGGAATGAGAGAGGGCCGGCACCCGTCTGTCTCTTTACATTGCATGCTTTTAAAAAATGGCTGGCAAGATGACCAGATGCACTTGGCGGGTGGTATCTGGCTTTGCAGCATGATGAACTAAACTGTACTCACACAAAAATGCAGCACGGAGTGTTTTAAATCCAATACCGGGATTTTACTAGGGGCAGGCTTTTTATCGCTGCCTAGATAATAAAACAGAAGTTCCCTTCAACTAGTAAAGGAAAGGGAAGAGAGTTTAAATATGCCCCCAAACTGACCAGGGATTGATGTCAACTTTTGAAACTAGAGAGTTAAGGACATTTGAAGGAATAAACTGGAGACTACTTTGTGGCTTGACCATGTGCATGTTTACATTATACATGTGTTAATGAAAGCGTGAACAGACCAGATAGATCTTCCCAGACCCTGAATAATCTGGAAAACCTAAAATGCAAGTACAGGGCCAGGACACTAGTGCACAAGAATACCCCCACCCCCACCTGCTTCCCACCTCAGTGCCTCTTGTCACAATTACCAAATTACCACCAAACCAAAAATCCTCTACCAATTACAATTCTCATTATTATGGACAGTGTTTGCTTTTCAGAGTGCAAAGAGCATGAGTAGATGTGAGCTGGGAAGGCCCTGATTGCAAACTGTCCGGGATCAGCTATTGGAAGAGGAAAGTGTATGTGGAGGAACACAAAGGAGAATATACTAGGGGGGTTATGGGATGTGGTCTGAACCTGCAAGGATACTTGTTAGGGTGGCCAGGTTTTTGAAGGGTACTTGTTAGGGTGGCCAGGTATTTGAAGGCATCCTCTATTCAAAGGGCTGTCCAGTCTAAGTTGGGTTTAAAGATAAAGAACCCCAAGAAGGGAGAGCAGCAGGGACCTTGAAGTTGCTCATCCACAGTTAGCACCTGGACTGGACAGCACACTGAGGAGGCATGCTGCTCACCTGGCCAAAGTCTTTCCCACTATGGTGAGATGCAGTCTATTTGTATTTAAATTATAGTAATTATTTCTAAATTTGCATCTATGCATATACATTAGCTTATGCAATTTTTGTGCAACCCTGTGTCCTCTTTTGTCCACTTTTTTTGCAATGTGTAGCTGGCCACCCTAGTACTTGTGTGTGACAGGTTGGAGCAGTGCAGTGTAGTAAGCCAGCAAGGATCCAGGTAGGAAATATTTTCTCTTCCTTCTATGACCCAAGAGACTGGGGTTGTCAGCTTGCAAACGAGAATACTTTTAACACCTTCTCTCCCATCATTGCATCAGGTGATCAGGATCAGTGTCAAAGGTAGGCATGGTTGGGCAACTGCCAAGGGCCCACACCCAAGCAGGAGCCCACTAACAAGAGCTCCCTAGAAGTGCTTCTCCTTTTCACCATTGCAACCTGCTCGTTCACCTGCCTTTCACTCTGGCCCAGACGATGGTGTTGGTGAAAAGGAGGAGCAGGAGATGCTACTGCTGACTTGCTCACTGGCTCCCTGCCTGTCAAGCAAGCAGACCATAGCAATGCTGAGAAAGAGGAGCAATAGCAGTTAGTGACAATGATGGTGAGTAGGTAGTCTCATAGAGGGAGTGGGCCCATTGAGAGTGTCTTGCCCAAGAGCGCTCAAAACTCTGGAGCTGGCACTCCAGGTGACGAGTCAGCTGGGGCTTCTATCATTTGTTCATCCCCAATTCTTGTGTTCACTGTCCTCCTATCTTCTGTAATGAACAGGGCTCTGGGCATCTCTACACCAGCCTAAAAACCTGCATTTAAAATGGGGCTTTCTGCTTCCATTTTAAATGCAGAATCACAAGGGATTTCCTTTACATGTGCTTCCTGCCCCCCTCCCCCTCCTTATCTGAGTCTTCCATATGTTTCACTGGCCTAGCTCCTCTTATTGTGGCTTTTCCTTTTTCAAGGAGGGAACTGAAGGAGAACTCAAGTGGGTAATTTAATAGCTCATTATCTCCGATTTTTTAACAATGGAATAAAGGTCATTTAGTGCAGGAGACGCCCAGGAGGGTCTTGACGTCATCTAAAGGCTCTGCAAACTTCTGTGAGTGAGCAATCTCAATAGCAGGATAAAAGCTCCCTGTGAAGAAGCCCTCCAGTTATGCAAGGGAAGACAACAGGGAAATATTGTGACTGCCTGGTTTCTCAATACATGAAAAGTTGGAGCAAATACCTTGCTATACCTCAAGTGGGCATGTCCCATGGACACTTGCAGAGTCACAAGAGAGCAAGGCCCCATTCTTCACTCTTCAGGAAGACATGAGCTATCAAGCTCCTCAAATATTCCTCCTAGTAGATTCATGTCCGGTATATCTGAGACAATCTCAAAGGAAGGCGATACCAGAACTTGCCTAGGCAAATTGTTCCATTGGTGTGCAGATGCTACAGTTAGGAACGTTTTCCTCATACTTTATCTAACAATACCTTCCTGTAATTTGTCCCATTACTTCATTTCCTGTCTGCCTGTGGATTGGGTAGAACAATAAATACTTTTCAACATTTCACAGACAAAAAGAGGATTGTTGTGTACTTGTAATCTCACACCAAGAATTGCTATATAGAGCGGGATGCTGTTTCCTACAGGCAAAATGATCATTTGAGTTGATTTTATATTTTTTCTGAAGTCCACAGCTTCTACTTTTAATTGTATATTTTCCTAAGTTTCTAAGTAAGGAAACTACTAGGTTAGTGCATAGTAAGTTATGTTGACTTAGCCAGTGCAGAGTTCAGTACATGTGCAATGGACTCCTATACATATTTGCTCAGAATGAAGTCCCACTCTGATCAACGGAGCTTACTCCCTATCGCTCCCTGTGGCTGCAATCCTACACCCATTTACCTGGGCGTAAGTCCCATTGAGCTCAGTGGGACTTACTTCTGAGTAAACATGCATAGGATTGTGCTTTGGATTGCAGCCTTAAGGCCCAAACTAAATGGGACATCATTCACACAATTAGTGATTGCATAAGTTTTTTTTTTTTTTTAAGAATGAATAGCAAGTGCAAAGCCTGTGATCCAGACTGGTACTCAGATGTACCCAGATGGGGGATAGGAGGCTTTACTCCTTTGTCTTCCACTGCAGTCCCCATCCAGATTAACACCCACCTACAAAACTGGAGCCAAGTCCCTTGAATTAATGCTGGGTTGTCGGTCTTTCTATCCTATCACATTCATGTCCTGTTCTCTCTTCAAGGACTTTAAGGCAACATGTTGGATTTCCATTTTGTCCTCAAAACAACCTTGTGAGGTAGATTAGGCTGAGTGCTGATGATTTGTCCAAGGCCACTCAGTACAGCTCCATGCCATGTCCAACACTCTCTTCTTGTGTCTGGATTAGCATGTGAGATTCCAGAATGGGGAAGTATATGCATTCCTTGGATACATTGAGGGGAAACATGCAAATTCCTAGACCAAGCAAGCTGCTTAAATCAATAATTTCCCAACTAGTTCATACACAAATCCAGCTACACAGTGCATATCATATTGCTCCAGGATGGTTGCTCAGTCCTGGTGCTATGACTCTTCCAGTATTTCTAAGATGTTTCTTCCAGCTGCAGATAATTGTAATCAGATTGAGAAGAGTCCTGTGCCATGACCTAAATCTGCTCAATCCAATGTTAGCTGGCTTTAAGCATTTGATTCTTGGTAAAGCAAACACCCTTAATGCTAAACAGCATTAATTCCTCAACCTCAACTCTCCCACTGAAATCAACAAAGCCTCAAAATGTTTAACTTTGGCTGGATCATGCCGATAGAGAATTAATGTACAATTGTGGGAGCTAATGTACAGTTGTGGGCAAAGTTGGTATCTGCATCCACGCTACCTAATTACACTTCTGAGTGAACAAAAATAACACCTGCCGAAATGGGCCATAATCCTGCCACTATGAAGGATTCAGGTCCCATTGGTCTCAGTGAGAGTTATAGCTGAGAAATTAGTGACATTTAGCATTGATGCTTTGCAATAGGAGTGGGAAGATCAGGCTGGCCCCAGATATAGACTAGAGGGCCAAGAGCAGAGGACAGCCTGCTTATCCCTTTTAGAGAGAGCTCTGCTGCAACAGTCAATCTGTTACGGAGTTATGTTTCTATTTCTCCTAGATGACTTCAGTGTTTCTTCTGCCTTTTCAAATTTGCACCACTTCCATTCATTTCCATTATATTCCCGTGCCTTTAAGGTTCAGGCTGTGCAACTGAGACTTGGCTGAATGAAGCACCAGAGCTGGCATTTGGACAGATGACTGCTGCTGGTAGACAGATGATTGCCGCTGGCAGAGTGTCAGCCAAGTCCGGGGGTAGACTGGGCAGATGGAATAGTGCTGATCTTCTAATGATAGCTTGGCCAGTAGAAGGAATCCAATACTTGATATTCAACAAGCAACATGTGTTACTAGGATTGGGACTCTGGAAAAGAGAATGTTGTTTTACCAGCTATCTTGGTGCACAACAGATTCTCTAGCTCAGGTGGCTCAATTGGTTCCAGATGTTGAGGACACCTGAGCTTATTATTCTGGGGGACCTCAATATATGCAGTTCTTTAGAGGTGGCTTTGGACTTAGGAACATAGGACACTGCCTTATACTGAGTCAGATCATTGGTCCATCTAGCCCAGTATTGTTGACAGAGACTGACAACAGTACCCTGCTTGTTACCTCTCCCCAATTTGAGAAGATCCCATTGATAAGCACTCTTTGAGTCCAATTCTGTAGCCATCTGTGGATCCACCTGATACTTGCTTCATCTAACCCACTTTTAGCTAGTTTGCTAATCAGGATACCCTGGGGCACTTTGTTGAAAGCTTTGCTGAAGTCAAGGTATATTAGGGCCACAGCATTCCCACAGTCCACAAGGGAGGTGACTGATCAAAAAATGAGATCACAGTAGTCTGGCAGGATTTGTTCTTGACAAATCCATGTTGGCTTCGAGTAATCACTGCATTGTTTTCAAGGTGCTTACAGATGGATTGCTTCATAATCTGTTCTAGAATTTTCCCAGGGATTGATGTCAGACTAACTGTTCTGTAGTTCCCATGATCTTCCTTTTTGCCCTTTTTGAAGATAGGGAAAACATTAGCCCTCCTCCAGTCATCTGGCACTTCACCCATCCTCCATGATTTCTCAAAGATAATAGACTGTGGTTCTGAGAGTTCTTTTGCCAGTTCCTTTATTACTCCAGGATGCAGTTCATCTGGCCCTGGAGATTTGAACTCATTCAAAGTAATGAAGTGTTCCTTGACCATATGCCTCTCAAGCTGCAATCCTGCCCCTTCAGCCTGTACATTGCTTTTGCCAGGGGTGTCATAGACCCTCTTTAGGGAAAAGACTGAGCTGAAGTAGGAATTGAGCACTTCTGCCTTTTCCTTGTCATCTGTTATCATTTTGCCATCCTTATTTAATAGTTGAACCATTTCATTCCTCTGCCTTTTACTATGCATGTATCTGAAGCCTTTTTTGTTGCTTTTAGCATCCCTCGCTAACCTCAGCTCGTTCTCAGCTTTAGCCTTCCTGATGCCATCCCTGCTATTCTGTGCTACCTGCCTGTACTCTTCCTTTGTAGGTTGGCCTTCTTTCTACTTCCTATATGTGACCTTTTTTGTTTTCAGGTAATCTCTAAGCTTTTTATGAAGTCACATTGGCTTCTTCTGTTGTCTTCCCTGTCCCCCACCCCTGCCTTAGACCACTGACCATGACAAACATGTCAGAGAGAGGATTAGACCAGGAACATTCTTTAAGACTTTGTTTTTTTGGTGGCTATGGTAAAATGTTTTTAAAAGATGGGGTGTTAAGGTTCCCCCCCAAACGTGCTTTTTAGTATTTCCTGGATGCATAATGTGAATTTAAAGGCCAGTTAGGCCAAAATGGACCAATTTGACATTAACCATTTGATTTTAAAATGACTCTTTTTCTGCTTTGTGTTATGGATTAACCAAGCTTGAACCTAGTTGAAATCATATTTAAAAGACAAATTCTGCAACTATAATGTTTAGGGAATTAACTGCTGTTTCACACTTTCATAATCATTCCCATACTATAGTGATGTGTCTCTGCGATAGTCAGTATCCCCACATCTGGAGGATGCCTGAATCTCATCTGCAGTTGAAGAGCTTAGCATATATGATGGGATGCAATTAGTTGCAGTGCTTCTTCCCAGATGTTTGGGTGGAGGCATCACGTGACATATCTGCGGTTTCACAAGTGTTGATCTGCTATTGCTGACGACACATGGTAAGTTTATTTGCATTGCTATTTCTCAGCCATCATTGCCATTATTGAGGCCATAATCTTGCTAAAAAGGTTGTAGCAATCAGCACTTAGGGTATTGAGCTGAACATTTCAAGTGAAGGAAAAACTCTGGAGTTTACTTAGGGCACAATCCTATGCATGTTTAGACAGAAAAAAGACCTACAACTCCCAACATTCATGAAATGCTGGTAGTTGTAGGACTTTTTTATGTCTAAACATGCATAGGACTGCACTCTTATTTTTATCAGCACGCTCAAATCTCACCTTTCTTCTATCGTGCATCTTAAGACAGTGTACATCATGCTCCCAAGCAGTCTTGCATTCAGGTACTGACCCAACCCAGATGTGGTTAGCTTCAACAGGTCAGCTGCTTCCTATGTCCTCACACCATGCTCTAAGTAAGACTTGTTCCAGGAGAATGCCCTGATCATTTCAGGCTTCTTGATTAAGATGCCCCTTTGACAAAATGGCAATGTATTACCTCCCCCCCAATTTGCTAGAAAGAAAGAAAAAAAATAATTTTTACATTAAGTAAAATTAGAGTTGCCATCATATTTCACCTAAAGTTAAATTGAGACAAATTTCAAATTGAGACAAATTTCTTTGCTGAGAGAACATCCAAGGGATACAGGCGTGGGCGATGTGTGGCTCTCCAGATGTTGGTGAACTGCACCTCCCATCAGCTCTAGACAGTATAGCCAATGGTGAGGGATGATGGGAGTTGTAGTCCAACAACATCTGGAGAGCCACGTTTGCCATCCCTGATCTAATACCATTGCACGCTAGGTCATTCCCACGCACGTCCCTGAATTCTCGAGCAAGTCATTGCACAGTTGCAGTCCTTGGTCCTCAGAACCACAAGGGTTTGTGCAAGACATTCCTGAACCTGCTTCTTTCTTTGTTGTCGTGTTTGCCCTTGCTAAGCTAAAACTGCAAAGGACAGCAAGGCGGGAATGTTGGTTCTAGCGCGCCCTGCAGAATCAAGCCCCTCTCCCCCGCCGCGCCTCCCGTTCCCCGACTGTCCGTCCTTGGCCAGCCAGACTGCCTCGGGCGATTGGGAAGGAGTCGGGCCGGGTCCCTCCTCCGCCCACTTGGGACGCTTAGAGCCAATAGGCGCGGAGCTTCATTTGCATATTTCCATTCAGATAAGTTTAGGCGCCCGGGGGCGAAGCAAGCGAGGCGGCGGCGGGCGCGAGGTTATAGCCTTCCTACTGCAGTTTCACGAGAAGCTCTTGCACTTTTTCTTTTTGCACTTCCAGTTCTGGGGGGACTTTTTCTTTTCTCCTTTGCACCGACGCCCCCGCCACCTTGCGTTCGCCGAGCCTAGCTTCGTCCCCGGGCGTTCGTCACGCCTCGAGCGATGGGCAAGGGAGCGCTGCTGGCAGCCCTGTGCGCCTGGAGCCACTGCCTCGTCGCCCTCTGCGGAGCGCTCCCCCCTGCCAGCGCCTCGGCCCCACGTAAGTCCGGCTCTGCGCGCCCCAGGGAGCAGCCCGGCCACGCGCCGGCCGCGGAAAGCGAGCCTCGCAAGCCCCCAGCAGACCAAATAGCCCGCGGACCGCTGCCTGGCTGGCGCTCGCTGCGGATAAGAGGAGAGCACGCGAGCGGGAGCGAAAGGCGGCGGCGGCGGCGACGCGAGCGACAGGGCGACGCGAGGCGCCACAGGAGTGGCAGGAGGGTTTCCCAGGCGGCTGAGGGGGGAGAGGGCGGGACTCGCGGGAGAGGAGCGAACAGCGGCGCGAGGAGCAGGCACTGGCTGGCTGGGACGCCGAGGGGCAGGCGGAACTGGGCTCCGGGGCATTCCCCGGGGGAGAGCGGCGCGGGAAGCCGTCTCCCCCTCACCCAATAAGGTTTACATGGAAGTCCAGCTGACTTTTAGGGGCCGCGGTGGCTTAGTGGTTAAGACGCTGAACTGCAGACCGGAGGTCGGCAGGACAGCAGTTCCGAGACCCGAGTGCCGCGTGACGGAGTGAGCTCCGTCTCCAGTCCCAGCTCCTGCCAACCTAGCAGTTCGAAAGCAAGACATTGCAAGTAGATAAATAGGCGCCGCCTCGGCGGGAAAGGTAGCAGCGTTCCGTGCACCTCGGTGTCCAGTCATGCCGGCCACGTGGCCACGGAAGCGTCTTCGGACCGCGCTGGCTCTTCGGCCTAGAAACGGGGATGAGCACCGCACCCCAGAGTCGGACACGACTGGCTGGGGACACCTTTGCCTTTTTACCAGCTGACTTTAGTGGGACTTATTCCCACGGCAGAGTGCAGCCTCCGCAGGAATGAGGTGAGGAGGCGGGCGCAGAGCGGGCTCCGGGGGTGGGTGTCGTCCCGAAGAGGCGAAAATACGCGCAAGCTGCAGAGGGGCTGAGGAGCCCGGGCGGGGTTAGGGCTAGCCGTGACCCTGCGCAAGCCACCGAGGCGCGTGCTTTCACCCGCCACCGCCGCGGCTTGGCTGCCTGGGCCCTGCCAAAGCGTCGTCGAGGGAGCGCGCCCCGCTGCCGCAGTTCACGGCTCCGTCTCGTGGGGCTTGGCCGCAGGTTGTGCGGGCTACTGGCGCGGGGCGCGCGCGCTGCGGCTCACGCAGGTGGCGCGATCCGCAGGACGGGGGTGCCCCGGCCGGCGTGCGGAGGGGGCGGAGCTGAGCGGGGGAGGTGCGAGGGGCCGCCGCGGGCGGCTGGGCGAAGAGCCGGAGTGGGCGGGTGCGCGCGCGCGCGCGAGGAGGGTGCGCTCATGCTGGCCGTAAAAGGGGGCTCCCTGCCACTGGGGGGAGAAGGCAGGGTGTGTGTGAAGGGGGAGGTAGAGAGGAGTTTGGGGGCCAGGAAGCCCGCCGAGGGGCGCGTGAGCGGCTTGGCGGGCTATGCCACAACTTGGCGCGTGGTTTGGTAGGAGGGGCAACCGGTGGAGGCTGGTGGCTCCGATTTCTGCAGGGCAGTGAATCCACCCTGGGTGTCTGCCAGAAAAACGCTAAAGGAGTTATTCAAGGTGGTGAAGAACCCAGTTCTGGCTGGTTCTGACTGAAACCCAGAATTGATTCAGAACACCATCAGCCTCCACTGGGAGCAACAAAATGCGGCCGCCGGGGGGACGGGGACGACAGCACCCACTTCATAAGAAATAAGAAAAGCCTTGCTGGTTCAGACCAGGGTCCGCCTAGTCCAGCATTCTGTTCACAACCAGCTGCCCACGGGAAACCCACAAGCAGGACGTGAGTGCAACAGCACCCTCCCGCCCGTGTTCCCCAGCAGCTGGTATACACAGGCATACTGCCTCTGCTACTGGAGGTAGCACAGAATAATCGGGACTTAGTAAGCATTGATAGCCTTCTCCTCCAGGAATTTGTCCAACCCTCTTTTAAAGCCATCCAAATTGGTGGCCATCGCTACATCTTGTAGTGGCAGATTCCACAGTCTGACTATGCACTTCCCCCTGGGTTGGTGAGGCAGCTTCTGCGTGGCCCATAAGGAAAGGAAATAACTTCCCTGTTTGTTTTGGTTTCTTTGCTGCTTCTGCCGCTTCTCTTGCTGGTCCCGCTGCTGCTGCCGTCAGGAGTGGGCAGGGCAGCTCCTTCAACACGCATGCTGGACTGGAGGAGTGTGCTGGGCGGGGAAGGGGCCCGCCGGCTGCTGATCGCTAGTAACTCCTCCGCCGTGTGCGTGAGCCCAGGAATGCCTGGAACGTGGGCCAAGGTCACTCTGGTTCAGGGGCTGTTGGGAGCTGGGGCGTGGCCCTCGTGGGAAGGAGGGAGTGCTGAGCTTTGGCTCCAGTGCGCTTTCTGTGTCCTGGCTGGGATGTGCTCTGGAAGATGAAAGTACCATGAAGCATGGGGGAGGAAGGAGGTGCCCGTGAGAAAGTGCTCCTGCACCAAGGCAGGGCGGGGAGGATAGCGAAGAGCATTTTCCAAGGGTTTCCTTTCCACAGTGTATGTATAAGAAAGATGTTGGAAGCTGGTAATATAATAACATCCATGCACACTGAAGGCAAGATCCCACTGGCGTCCCGCCCCCGTCCCACTGCCTTCAACTTGGAGAGAGAACCAGGGGTACAGCTGGAATATGAAGGCATTTTACCATACATGGGATTGGAAGTAGAGGAAGGCCAGTAGTGGCAAAATCTCTCATCCCTCACAACAAACAAACAACTTGGCACAGCCTTACATATTGCCTTATGAAATGGCTACACACATGCTATTTTTAGTCCCTGTTTACTAGCCCTTGTTTTATTATATATGACCTTGGGAAATAATTCCATGTTGTCGCCTGTTTTGTCCTTTGGGAAGAATTTGGTGGTAGTTCATCGTCCCCCGCCCCGTCTCTAAAAGTTAAATCTTGAGGTGTGCTGAGGAGGACGGGTGGAAATGCATTGGAGATAAGATGGAGGAGCATAAACATTAAGGTACAACGAAGTGCAGAACTTGACAATTTGCACATGCTTTAGCTGGTGAGATTTATCTTCAAAGTGTTCATAACATATTATCTTTTGGTTAGAAAATAGAAAAAGTATAAGCACTCGTCATTTAAATTGGCAGAGAAGACATTATTGCAGAAGAAATGAATACAGAATGTAGACAAGAGGTTTTAGTGTGTGTGTGGGGGGGATGTTCTCCTGCAGTGAGGAGTATTACAAATTCAGAAAAGTGTCCCTACTTTCATTTATGAAATATTGGAGGGTATGGGAGCTTCTGCACTAGCCAGTTTCTCTGGCATTGACACTACGTGCTCACTTACTCCTGAACATCCGCACAATGTTTATCCCCACACCACTGTGTTTTCATGTTGCCCAACGTGTTGCTGATGTGTTGCCAGTTTTAAAGCTTCTGCTGCAATGTCAGTGTAATCTTTGCAGGTGTGAGCTGACTGTAGCACTGTTGTCTCACCTGTGTCAGATGTGGTGAGTCATGTTGTTGGTAAGTGCATGCAATCCTACTGCTCCAGCCCAAGTATGCTCTTGTGCCAAGGCTGCCAGTTTTACCACTCCCAGCAGCCCAATAGGACACGGATTGAAATTGACAAGCTTTGTCAATTTCACCAGGCCTGTTAGACTTGCTGCAGAGGTGTGTGTGGAAAGTAGCGATGTACGTAGGGATGTCAGAGAATTTCTCCACGAATCTCCGGGAGGCCGAATGCCAACACATTCGGCCCCCCGAAATTGGTGGCCCTCCCCCCGGGATGGGACTTAGCTCGTGCGAATGTCCCTCGCGGCGGCGGGTCCCGGCGGCGGCGGCCGGTCTTCCGACTGGTTGCCGCCACTGCCATTTCCAAGTAAAGTAAAAAAAAAAACACAAACAAACGTGATAGGCTACGTAAAGATTTACGTAGCCTATCACGGCTAGATTTTCAAAGTCAGCCGTGATAGGCTACGTAAATCTTATTAGGGATGGAGGAGAATTTCTCCCCAAATCTTCGGGAGGCTGAGCGCCGACACATTCGGCCCCCCGAAGTTGGTTGGGAAATTCTCCGCCGGCCCCCCGCCCCCCCCGGGACGGGACTTATGTTCGGCGAATGTCCCTCTCGGCGGCGGGTCCCGGCGGCGGTTCGGCGGCGGTTCATCGCGGGCGGGGGCGGCGGCCGGTCTCCCGACCGGCTGCCACCGCCGCCATTGCAAAAAAAAAAAACCTAAAGTAAAACAAAAACAAAAACACCCATGATAGGCTACGTAACGATTTACGTAGTCTACCATGGCTAGATTTCCAAAGTCAGCCGTGATAGGCTACGTAAATCGTCACGTAGCCTATCATGGGTGACTTTGAAAAAAAAAAGCCCGTGGGGCGCCGCCATTTGCGTTCCTTATTTTGGCACGTCTAGTCTACATAAAGATTTACGTAGACTACGGCGAAAATAAGGGCATGCTTTTTGCGTTGCCCTTATTTTCGCCGTAGTCTACGTAAATGTTTACGTAGACTAGACGTGCCAAAATAAAGAACACAAATGGCGGCGCCCCATGGGTGCCGCCATTTGCATATGCGCTTCCCCCCCCCCCAAAGTCACCTGTGATAGGCTATGTGACGATTTACGTAGCCTATCACGGCTGACTTTGGAAATCTAGCCGTGATAGGCTACGTGACAATTTACGTAGTCTATCACGGGGTCTTTTTTTTTTACTTTTTGTTTCGCGGCCGGGGAGACGGGGCGCTTCTCCCCGGCCTGAATTTCGGTCGGGAGAGGCGGGGCGCCTCCCCCCCTGGCCTGAATTTCGGCCGGGCGAGGCGGGACGCCGCCCCCCCCTCGCCTGAACTTCGGGGGGAGAAGCGAAGCGCCTCCCTCCCACCACGAAGCCAAGCTACGAAAAGGTAAGTGACTTTCGTATATCCCTAAAATCTTTACGTAGCCTATCACTTTTTTTTTTTTTTACTTTTTTCTTTCACGGCCGGAGAGGTGGGGCGCTCCCCCCCAGCCAGAATTTCGGCAGGCAGGGGCGGGGCGCCTCCCCACCCGTCAAGAATTTTGGGGGGAGAAACGGAGTGCCTCCCCCCCCCCAAAAATAGCTGCGGGACCAGGTAAGGGACTTTTGTCCATCCCTAGATGTACGAAAGTCACTTACCTTCTTGTGAAATTGATTCGAGGTGGGGGGAGGTGCTCTGTCCCTCCCCCCCAAAATTCTGGCCGGGGGGGAGGCGCTCTGTCCCTCCCCCCCGAAATTCTGGCCTGGGGGGAGGCGCTCCGTCCCTCCCCCCACCGAATCCTGGCCGGCCGGGTGCGCAGATGGCAGCGGCCGTAGCCGCCGCCGTTTGCGTCCCTGCAGTCAGCTTTGAGGCTACGTAAATGTTTACGTAGCCTATCATGGCTGATTTAAAAGAAAAAAAACGTGCGTATGCAAATGGCAGTGTCCATGGGCGCTGCCATTTGCGTTCCTCATTTTGACACGTCTTAGTCTACGTAAACATTTTCACAGACTACGGCGAAAATAAGGGGAACGCAAATAGCGTAGCATCTACGCTATTTGCGTTCCCCTTATTTTCGCCATCTTAAGTCTACGTAAATGTTTACGTAGACTAAGACGTGTCAAAATAAGGAACGCAAATGGCGGCACCCATGGGCGCCGCCATTTGCGTACGCGCGTTTTTTTCCCCTTTAAATCAGCTGTGATAGGCTACGTAAACATTTACGCAGCCTATCACTGTAATTTATTTATTTATTTATTTATTTATTTCATTTCTATCCTGCCTTTTTTCCTCCAAGGAACTCAAGGCAGCATACATAATCCTCCTTCTTCCATTTTATCCTCACAACAATAACCCTGTGAGGTAGGTTGGGCTGAGAGTCTGTGACTGTCCCAAAGTCACCCAGTGGGCTTCCATGGCTGAGTGGGGACTAGAACCCGGATCTCCCGACTCCCAGTCCAGTACTCTAGCCACTACACCACACTGGCTTTTTGAAAATCTATCTAAATCTTTACGTAGCCTATCATGTTTTTTTTTTTTTTTTACTGGAAATGGCGGCGGTGGCAGCCGGTCGGAAGACCGGCCGCCGCCGCACCGCTACCGCAGCTGCTGCCGCCAGGAGGATTCGCCCAAGGTAAGTCCCGTCCGGGGGGGGGGGCAGACAGTTTCGTCACCATTTTCGGGGGGCTGAATGCGCTGGCATTCGGCCTCCCCGAGATTCGTGGCAAAATTCTCTGACATCCCTAGTGGAAAGGCATTTTTGTTTTGCCCTGTGGCACATCAGTGTTGCAGCACAGTATTATTATTTTTAACGGTACGGATTAAATTTATTCCATTTCATCAGGCTTCTCAGGATTTGAGGGGATGTGGGGAACAGGATGATGGTGCCACTGGGACTGGAGAGCATTGTCTTCCCTCTTTCATGGGGGCTAGATAAATCACTGTCACCACCATACAGAGCTAGCAGAGAGAAATCACTCTTTTGTTGTCATCTTCAAGCACAGCCTGGGTAAATATTAATGAGCATTTTACCATGTTATGAACTTATGACAATGATGAACTTGCCACATTGTAAAATGCTCATTAACAGTCACCCAGGCTGTCATATTCAGGCCTCCTTATTACAGATTAGTTACCCATTGACTACATTTTAACTATCTAAATATATTTTGTGCAATATTGTAATCTGCCTCAGTGGCTGCAGGTGCAAAATGGCAGGGTTGTGACAGGCAGAAATGTAGAAAGATTTTGTTCCCTCTGAAGCTGCATGTCCATGCCAGAAAATGCTTCACTGGTTGCATTTCTGTTTGCCATCTAGCAGTTAAAGGTACAGAGGTCTTGCTAGGAAAAAATGTGAAAACATAGTGTAAAAACAGGAGGCAGTGCATTGCCATCTTGTGTACTAAAGCTTAGGCTATCTGGTACATTAGCAGAGAAAGTATAATTTAACATTTGTGATTAGCTGGTGATGGCTTTCTTTAGGTGGGATAAATGGATTGCCTGGCCTTTCTGTGTGGCAGATGAAGGGTCTGATTGGTATGAGACCCTGTTTGGATATGTGTGTGGCTGACTGGCTAATGCTGCAATCCTATATGACTAACTTAAGTCCCATTGATTTCATTGGGTCTGCTCTAAGTATGACTAAGTCTCTGCATCTAACCATTAGTCGCAAACCCATCTCATTGAAGGCAGTGGGGTTTCTAAGTAACCTTTATAGGACTGTAACCTTTTAAAGCCCCATCCTATGTGCACGTACTCAAAAGGTAAATCCCAGTGGTTTTAGTGGGAATTTACTCTGAAGTAAGTGCTCATAGGGTTGTAGGCATAGTTATCAGAACCACAATGTTTTAGTCATGTTGGCCCTGCCTGTTCAGAGCTCCAAAAACACTTGGATTCAGACTTACACACACATAGTTTGAATGCGGGATGACTCTTTCAAACCATCTGCCAAACGCTTCTGGGTGAACGTTCTAGCAGGCATGTTCTGCTCAAGCTTCTGAACAGGGCTTTTGTAAGTTCTGTATACTTAATCAGCATAATTTTAGGGCACCAGTCTGAGACGAGTAGAACGTAGCATCAGCTTCCAGGATTCTGTGCTAACTTATGAAAGTATACATCACTAAAATGTAGAAAATGAAAAGAATGGCAATGAGAATCCTTTAGTCATGTACAAAAAAAATATGCAAAGATTTTTGTAATCCCCCTTGCAAATAGACCATTTACAGCCAAGTTAAGCACCCATTCCTCAAGGATTAGATTTGGTTCTAGTTCAACACTGCGTGTCAGTTGGTGGGCTTTTGTTCCTAATCAGTGGAGCAGTGTGTTGGCAACTTTCCACCCACCTGCTATCGATAGCAGAATTGGATTCACAGAGGTCTCTCATTTTTTGAGAGTTAAACAAACTTTCCTAGTTTGTTGGATAGTCAGATTGATAAATGTATGCTGAAAGAAGTTAACAATGTGACATACTTAAAATATTTTTTTCCAGTTCAGAAAAAATGCATATAATTATAAATTATATAAAAATGCATATAACTTATAATTTCCAGTCTCATTCCAAAGGGATTTTATAGGGTACAAAGTTGATTTTACCGGGGAAGATGGGGTTATATAAAAATTCTGGCTATTTACTTAATACGACTGATGCAAGATGTCAAGCCCGTTATGTACAGTGGAACTAGTTGAAATACTGTTTTTGTTTGTTTAGATGTTGCTATTTGACAGTATATTCATATCTGCTTTTTTAATTGGGACTGTGCTAGTCTAGGTTAGCTGGGGCTCTGTGACAGTATTTGAATCCATCAATGTTTTGCCAGAAAAAATGGGGTGGGGAGAAAAAAATAAAAGATAAAAGCATTTTCCCCCCCAAGGATTTTGGAAAATTCGGGAAAAATGGTTTCCCTTCCAAATTTCCCACCACCCCCCTTTCTGGGTTGTTTTTGACTTGTCTGTGGCCTTCAGTTCTCATAGGAGTACTGTTTTCAGCAGCATCCCTATGGCTCATGTAATGTGTAGCTGGTCTTTTAAATTCTTTATTGGGCTCTAGAAACCAATACTGTGTATTAGGAGAAAATTATCAGCAAAACACTGTTCTCTATATTGACTTAACAGCTGTAGTAGGTCAGAGCGAAAGCAAATCTGAACTCATTATCATGGCTTTATAGGACATTCTTTGGGCTCACTCCAGAGAAGGTAACGACATTCTTAAACACTGAGCTTCCCCTGCCACCACCTCCTCTTCTTCCACTCCTTGGGATTCTGCCAACTATTTCTCCCTCCCATGTCATGTCTGAAAGGGATTGCAACCCCCCCCCCCCGCCCAGTAGTCATTCCATTTTTATTGATGATCAAATACATTCAGATTTCATAAGTTATCATATCAACCCAATATCATATCGAATTCTGGGTTTGGTGTTAGCATAGCAAAGGAAAGCTTGCTTTGTGATACCTCAAAGTACAACAGGGCGGCTGAAATAACTGACATTCCATTGACATGTAAAATAGTTACTGGGTAGCATGCAATATTAGTCCTACATAGAGTTGACCCATTAAAATGAATGGGACATAAATTGGTCATGACTAACTCAAGTCCCATTCGTTTCAATGGGTCTACTCTATGTAGGACTAACATTGGATATTACCCACTGACTTCTGTGGCTATACTATAGATTCCATGAGATGTTACATGAAACTAGGATGACTGACTTCACTACAGGGTAGCTGCTGAAGCATTGCAGCTAAGAATGAGAACTGGTATGTGGGAAAATCCCCTGTTCAAATCTTACCTTGGCCATGGATCCTTATGCCCATATTGCCCTTAAACTGCAGTATGGCCTACCTACTGCTGAGAATGGATTGAATTGTGCTTTAGCACTTACTTAAAACTCTCCCATTGAAATTACTGGGACTTAGAACAAAACAATAATTTTAGCACATTTCCAGTGTTCAGAGTGCTTCAGGTTCGTTATCTGAGGCAGCAACCCTCATAACAACCCTATCAGGTAGGAGCTTAATTTGGGCTGAATTGTGTATGTCATAGTGTATGTGGAATGCTTTGAATATACAGAAAGCATCATGTCAATTGTAAGTATTGTTTCTGTAAACCACAATAAAACTGATTTCTCCATGCACAAGGAGTCCAATAAACGTTGCTCCTGGTAATCTCAGTTGACATGAATGGTGGCTGCATGAGCATAGTTTCATAGGGTTGTATCCAGACATAGTCATGCTTAGATCCCATTGATTTCAGTGGGTCTACTCTATGTATGACTGACAGTGGGTACAACCCATAGCTCAGGGGTGGGCTGCTTGTGGGCTTTCAGATATTTTGGCCTACCACTCCTATCATCCCTCACCACTGGCTACGCTGGCTAGAGCGGATGGGAGTTGTAGGCCAAAAAGAAAGTTGTAGGCTACAGCGCATACGTTTCCTCTGAATTTCAACTAGCATCCTTCTTTTAACTTACAGCGAAGTGGTCAATGGCAGCTTCCCTCCTGGGGCAAATTGCAGCTTTGTGCAGGGGAATTTTTGTTGGTCCCCCTCCCCCTCTTACTGTGGTCCTGATCCTGACCAGGGGCCCCACCGCCTGTTGTTTATTGTTTTAAAAATAGTCATGCAAATACAAGTGATGTCTTTAACATCATATGCAGTTTTGCCCTGGTTTAACAGTTGCTAGCCTTCACAGAAATAATTGCACTTAAGTGGTAGGAAGAAATGTTTTGCTATGCATTATCTGGCTCATAAGAGTGTGTGTGGTCTAGTCCAGCCTTTCCCAACCTATTGCCCTCTAGATATTTTCAACTACAACTCCCAGCATTTCTGACAATTGGCCATGTGGCTCGGGCTAATGGGAGTTGATGTCCAAAACCCCTGGAGGGTACCAGGCTGAGGAAGGCTAGTCTAGACAGTTTATATTCGTAAAGTATTTGAGCTCTTCAAAGAGGCTATAGAAATTGTAATAACAGTCATATACACTTCTGCATAATGACAATTTACAGGTTAGTATGTATACTTAGCTAGCAGGCAGCAATTTAAATGCAGTAGCTTGATTTTTCATGCCAAGGAATTTTACCAGGCAAAAACTGGTAAAGCTTATATCTTTATGAAATAAATTTAACACACTGGAGATGCATAATAGCTAAATATTGAAAAGGAAAGGGTATAAATAAAGTATAGACATGGTGTTCTTGTTTGTTTTCCTGTTTGGAACAGGAGCCTTTCATGACCAGAAGTCTATTATGAGTTTCCTGTATATAGTCTGTATAGTTGAAAGCTCTTTTTATTCCATTCAGAACTTCGTTGATTTATAACTGAGTGGAACAGCAATGAGTTTATGTTTAACTTAAGACCCATTCAGCCACAAGGGCTTTCCTTTTCTTGGTGGTAAAATAAATATTTATTATCATACAGGAGTTGTATGATAACCCTAAAGATGTGCTTTAAAACTAGCAATGGACTGATGGGAATTTTATTTATTTATAGCATTTGCATTGCAGTTCTACTTTTAGTAATAATCAGTGAGAATTACAAAAATAAGATGTAAAAGTGGCCATTAAATAAGATAAAAAGTCATATAAACAAGTGCCAGTAACCTTTTTAAAAAATGCAAAGTTCAGCTTCATCAGCCTGAACAAAATGTCTTCATCTAGTGACAGAAGGTGTACACAGTGAGGGAATAAATGCATCTCTCTTGAAAGGGAGTTCCATAAAGAGGGCAGTGAGCATTAATGGTGTGAAAGGCATTATGTAAAACAAACAAATGGAACATTTAATTCTAACAGATTCATGTAGAACTAGTTCTAATAAATGCACAATATGGTATGTGTGAACCTTGTGACATTGAAAACATTTTTCATCTGAGGCAGGGGGAGCCAAAGAGGCCCAGATTCCAACTTTGGAAACTATTTCCATGAAAATAAATGAGCTTAATTGCTTCCTTTACATCCCTCCACCACACACACCTTTTAGCCCTTCTGGCACTATTGCACAGACTTTGGTGAGCCAAAGTTCTGCGGACTTCAAGCAGGGGAATATATTATTCGTGGGGTGTTATGGTGTGGGCTTACTTTGCTTCATTTTAAAATGAGAATGTTCCCCTTGACACTGCTGATATTCCTTCAACTAAAGCTTAGTGTATTAAATGTGTACCTATGAGTAGGACTAGTGGATATGTTGGGCTGATTTGTCAGCCTGATTTAATACTGCTCAATGTTTGTGTCATCAGTGGATTTGCAAACGTTTTGGTGCAATATTTTACATGCATAGAATAGAGGGATGCTACTAAAATGTTATATGTATATCTTATTCTTAGGGTCTTTTATAAGGCATTCCCATTTGGGGGGTGGGGTATAAAAAACAGAACTTCAGAGTAATTGAGAGTAGCCTGTTGTATGCAAATATAATACGCTGAACTTTTGTCAATATTTTTTTTTGCTGGTTCTGAACAGCAGTCCCCAAATATTTTCTGAGAACATTGTGAAACTCTCATGGAAAAGGATGAATTGAGTGGACAATTGGGTAAACAATGCAGCTGTATTGACGTTTGCTGTGTTATGAAACGGTGGATAAATATTTGATTGATGGAAGTAGACCAAGTAAGTGCTGAGTTAGCCACTGGTCTTGGTCCAGGTTTATGGGCTTTCCTATTGAATAAAGGACTCAACTTGAGATTAGATAATGTGCTTATAATAAAACACCCACCTCTAGACAGTCATGCCCAAAACATACATAAAAGCACAAAGTGTAGCATTTTAAAAGTGTGTGGTGCAACAGACCATTTTATTCAGACCATTTAACAGTTGTCTGTCTTGCAAGGTGATTTTACTTTATCAATGAATACAAAAGCCAGTTCCCAGCTTTCTTCTGTCACACCAATAAATGAAACCCAGGTGATTTCAGTTCTTAGTGGCTCCCCTGCACCAATGGTTTATCCAAATGCACCCTTTTATTTTCTCACAGATAAGTGGTTGAATGCTCTGCAATGGAAAGTGTATCTCTTAACAAGCATGGGCAGCTGGTGCCTCTTTTGTATGGCAGGCCTACATTCTGTTAACAATACTTCAAAACCTAGTGTTAAAACTTTTTTTTTTTAAGTTGTGCTTGTTGAATATGGCAACACTTTCTGTTGGATGGGGTGGCAGTCTTCACTGCAGGATATGTTGCGTGCATGTTTTGTTAAAAAAGCAAGATGGAAGCTGCTAGTGAAGGCTAAAGATCTTGATTTAAGTAAAAGGGAGACCCGTAAATAGCCATGTATATAGTCACCTAAGCAGGGACGCTTTTGTAAATTGGACGGCATCAGAGTGGCAACAGGGATTAATGAGGCATGTATGTTGTATGCAGTTGGGCTGTTAACTTCTGTGGATTAAATTGCAAGGCTGAATTAAGGAGAAGAGAAACTATAGATAATGTGATACATTTGATTTATAACGGTGCATGTTTTCTACACCCTCTCTCTACTGAAAATGGTCTACGTGCTTAGCTCCATTGTTGGTATAGACTGGGATGTGCAGATTTCAGGATCTACTTTTTTTGCTAGAACCCCGAGATCCACTAGCTGGAGCCCTGGTGCCACAGACATACGCTACAAAGACTTAAAGAATTCTGAGCCCAGGAGTTTGGTTTGAGTCCCAGAACTGAATAGAGCTCACAGTCCTCGCTCTCCATTCACTCTGGTTCTCCCGCTACTCCCAGCGTTTTTAATTCTAGCAGTATAATTTAGGAAAGAGGTGAGGGGAGTAATTTTGTTGCTGGTGTTGTTAAACAATTGGGAGTCAGAAGTCCTTGCAGATGTACTGCAAATCACCCAAATATGTACCAATAGATCCAGAACGACCTTGTGCCCACCCCTGCTGTACGCCAGGTATCGACAGTTGGGTGGCCCACCTGCCTCCTCAGTTGTCAGCTCAGAGGCTTGTGCTGAAAGAGGGGTAGCTGGAAACATGGGGCTTGCCTGTAGTCCATGGGGGGAGTGGCCAACCGCTCTCTATTCCATCCTCAAAGAGGTCCTCCAACAGAACCAGGACCATACATTCTATGTGTGTAATATAGAATGCCCATACTATTTGCTGGCATTTACTTTCTTTCAAACGATGTAATACTCTGGGTTTTTTTCAGGAAGCACTACTGAAAAAACAAAGGACTTCAATAGCATTGAGAGCAAATTTGCTTTAAGGACACCTGAAAAGCCTGATGAAGACACCTGTCACATTGTTCCTGGGCAAGAAACAAGTGTAGCACAATGCAGCTTTAATCATACCAGTAAAACCTTTGTGGTTATACATGGATGGACGGTAAGAAGGGTTGAGCAGTTCTCTAGATGCTTCAGTAAGAATTCCCAGACTGGGCTGACTTGAATAGAGGCCCAGTGGTGACTTCCTTGCATAATTCCCATATGTTATACCCCCTTTTTGGGGTATTCTCACCTCATTTCCGCATGGACTAGGTAGCCTTTTGAAATCTATGGTGTTGTCAAAGACTTTGACTTGTGTTTAGGAATTATAATGTGCACTTTTTATAGCAACTATGATCTTTGTTTAAACTTCTGTTAAATCACCGTTTCGTGACATCTCTGGAAACTTAAGAACATGAGAATTGCCTTGTTGGATCGGACGATCTAGCGTAGCAATTTTCTTCCAGTGGTAGCCAGCCAAATACCTCTGGAAGCCAACAAGCTGTCAGGGCTGAGCTGTAGGCAAATGCCAGAGGTGAGCCAGGGAGTTGGAGCCAAGTAAAAAATAGGAATTGGCAGTATGAGAGACACCGAAATGCACCAGGGCCAAGAAGTGGTTGCTTAGGTGATGTCCCAGCCCAAACAGCCCTTTATAGCCTTCCCTGTCAAGGAAGGATCAAAGGCCGACCTGGGTAGTCCAGGGACTGAGAATCCCTAGTCCAGGGATTGAGACTTATTTCATTGCCAAGAAGATATTCCGAGCTCTCAACACATCTCAACACATGGGGGAGCCACACATGGAACTGAAGGTCCACTCCTGGTTCTACTCTTGGCAGCTGCAGTCCTGACCCAAGCAGGGCATTAAGGTGATAGCAATTCCGTGTTGCTTGTCTCCAGTGTCTAGTATTTGCTGGTGTACTGACTCTGTACATGGAGTTGCCTGTTAGCCATGATAGCTATTAGTAACTATCATGGCTAATAATATACTTGCCCATCATTAATGTGTGTGATTCTGTTTGGATGTGGTGTTTTTCTAATAAGCCATCTAAACTACTGGCCATCACCACAACTTGTGATAGTGAGTTTCCTAGCCGCTGAAGGATTTGTCCTCCATGAATTTGTCTAAAAGATGCTCTAGATGCTGCTGTGACATAATCCCACAAACATACCACTTCCCTGTGATGACCCTACTCTGGAAGTCTTTGAAGATGGCATTAAGTATGTGTACACTGCTTATTCATTCAAGTCCCCGTTATAGATTGCGACAGAATGATGTAATTTATCCTCTTCTTTTCCAGGTGACTGGCATGTATGAGAGCTGGGTTCCCAAGCTGGTAAAGGCACTGTATAAGAGGGAACCCCACTCTAATGTCATTGTTGTTGATTGGCTGGCTCGAGCCTGCTTACATTATCCAATATCTGCTGCCTACACAAAGCTGGTGGGAGAAGATGTTGCTACATTTGTTGACTGGATGGAGGTAAGCAGTTGTATGCAGTTTCTGTACTGCACACATTCAGGAGGGCTAAGCAAGAAAAATATGTGATATAGACTATGTCTATTAGAGGTTAGCTACACAATCAGTGGAATCACATGATGCAACTCTTGCTGAAATGCAGGTGGTGATCTCATGTTTGAATGCTCCCACATTGTGTGTATGTGGGGGTGGGGGTGGGGTGGGGGGGAACCCTGCATACAGAATATTGGGTAGACGGCCAGGTTTGAACCTTTCTTTCCATCATACTAGTTTTCTATATGCAGGGATTTTTTTAATATGGAGGAACATTCAAATATTCAGATTCCAACTGAAGCCTGAAATGGTACACTCTGTTGAGAGCTGCGCCATTGATTCTATTACATGCGTAAATCGTCTCTTAGTCTCCTGGACATAGGAGTATTAGTCACACCCGAGGATAAGTTACTACTTTTTATGGGCATTATAGATCTCCTAATATGATCAGGTAACTCATTTTGCTACAAGTGAATTGTAGTTAAATGCCCAGGTTGTAAATAAAATGAGACTCCCAGGTAAAGTTGATGGGGAGGTGTGTTGATCTGAAGTTTGCATTAAGTATTTTCTACAGCGGATTTCCCTCTTAAGGATCAGAGCTTGTGGGGGTGGGGGTGGCGTGTTACTCCTGGGTTTGGCGTTTCTCTTGCTGACATCTTTGGTCAGGAATGCTTTTTTCACTAGCTTTGGTTGGTATGCCAGCTACTCCCCCTCCTGGGGAATGATGAACCTGTTATTGTCACTCATGGCTTGGCAACCTCCTTGGATTATAACTAGATTATAACGCACTCTCTGTGGAGCTGCTTTTGAAAAGCATTTGGAAACTATGGTTCTTTTAGGTTGTAGTGATAAACATATTAACATATCCTCACAATTCTGCGCACACAAAGCCGATGGTCAGATATCTTCACTGGCTTCCAACTGGTTTCTGGGTGCAATTCAAACAGCTACTTTTGAGTTATCTGAAGGACCACCTTATCCCATCTGAATCTACCTCCAGGCTTACATCTTTATCTGAAGCTCTGTGCCTTGTGCCACCCCTAGAAGAAGTTAGGCAGTTCGCCACTTAGGGAATAACTAGGTACTGCATGAGCATCCCACGGTTTGCCCCCAAATGGGTCAGTCCTTTGTGAGTGCTTACAAAGGATAGAGGCCCTCACTTTGAATGCTGGCAAGGTGCCTGACAGCTCTTCTTCTTTCCCCTGGATCAGGGAACCATCTCCCAAAAAATTGCCTTGGGCAGGTGAAAGGCAGAGGAGGCAGAAAGAGCACTGTGCTGGTCACAAGCAAAGCTTCTTCCCCCACTGGAGACTGGATTTGAGACTAAGTTCCAACCCAATCTCCAGCATGAGAAGACACTCTGTTGTTTAAGGATCAAGGCAAACACCTTCGTGCTTAGTTTGCTTGCAGCAGGTTCCAATCAAGGCTGTTCTGAACCACCTCACGAGTGATAAGAGGCATTCATTTTTGTGATCATCCCTGATCAGTTGCTCTTGACATCTCTTGGCAGGACTCTCTCACCAGTTGCATCCAGATTCTGAAATTTCCTTGCCAGGAAGGTTCATCTTGCTCTAGTTTCCTCTCCTTCAGGCAGAGCCCCTGGGCAGGAGAGAAAGAATAGTGTGCTGTATGATGCTGCTTTATATATTGCTTCTGGCTGCTATTTTATTCTATTGTATTATGTGGTGATTTTGTTTTTTCCAGTGTTTGTATTTATACTTAGTTGGTATTGACATCTAATACTGTGGGCTGTCTTGGCCATCTTGTTAAGGCAGAGAGTTGAAATATAAATACTTTGGAAATACGTCCCATTGAGTTCAGTGGGTCTTGCTAAATGCACTTAATTATACGGTCTTAATTATACGGTCATACACCCATTTAATACAGATTAGGTTTTGAACTGCAGATAACATAAAACACAGCAGAAGGCAAATATAGCATAATGTTCAAAACTAACGAGCATGGATCAGTCTGCACAGCTTAACATTATTTTAGTTCTTATAATAATTACAGGACCTAAAAAACAAGCTACCCTTCTGGTAGTGTACTCATCTTCTCCCTTTGTACAAAATTGCAACAAGACAGCCATTGATCTAACAGGTAGATGCTGTAAAACTGGAAGAATCAAATCCTTCCTAATGCCATTCTAATATTTACAATAAAATATAACATGATAAAGGGTTTCCTGACAGCCCTCATCGCAAGGGCATATTTGGTTTAAGTATGAAAATGGCAGGATTTTATTTTATTTTATTATTTAATATTCCTACTTCTCTTGCTTCTATGATGTTACCATCCTGTAACTGATTGTCATATATGTGTTTACATAAAACTGAATGGATTTGTAGCAATGGATTTGTTCATGTAGCCTTTTTGGTCTTTTCATGAATACTTTATTAAAGATGCCATAAATCAGTTCATTTGCTGTTATCAGTTTATCAGCAAGTTTATCAGCAAAACTACTTTATATAGCTTAGGGAATGCTGGGAGTTGTAGGACTTCTTTCTCTCTAAATGTGCATAGGGTTGCACCTTTAATCTTTAAAAAATTATCATTCGTAGGAGCAATTCAGTTACTCCCTGGACAAAGTCCATTTGCTGGGATACAGCCTTGGTGCCCATGCTGCTGGCATTGCTGGAAGTCTGACCAGTAACAAGATTAATAGAATTACTGGTAAGCAAGTCTTGCTGGCCCAGGAATAACAAAGGGAACATGGAATGCTGCAGTTCTTTCAATGTTATGAATGTTTTAATGTGGGAGTCTGGTGTAGAACTACATTGATAACTGTTGTATAAGAAATGTGCTACTGGAAATAGAGTATGTTTTCCAGCTTCAGTAGCGTTATTTTTCAATTCCAAAATCTATATTACCTTTATTAGGCCAAGCAAAAGATCACCAAAAATGTGCATGCTTTCAAGATCTCTAGATCTTTTCATCAGGCAAGATGTTACAAACATCAGGTTGGAGGGTGTGGGGAAGGGAGAAAAAAAAACCTTGGGCTTGTTGAAGTCATGATGTTTGCATTATCATAGTCTTGAGATGTAGTGGAGGAGGAAGGGTATGCAGATATTCAAATGAGACTCTAGCTGTTGATGTGATGGTTACATGTTTCACCTGCCATTGCTGGAGCTACCCCTATTTTTTTACCCTCCATTTTTTAAAAAAATAAAATACAGCTGTTGACTCAGAAATGTTTCCTGCTTGGGCAAATCAAGGTTGTGAGGAGGTACTGACCTGGTTCTCATGATCGTTGTAGGCTGCAGCACGTGCCAGGCACAATTTGCAAAATCACCCTCCCAGCTGTGGCTTGTCGGGTTGGCCTGACACAACAAGCAGCAGCCAGGTGGGTGGTTATACAAATTGCACCTGGCATATGCCGTGGCTTAAGTCACCATGGCTTGTTTAGCCTATAATGATGGTGCAAATCAGCCCACTGTGGCAAGTTCGGACAATCACAGCAAGGGAAGCAACCATTGTGGCTGTTCCCCCCACCCCTGTGCAAGCCGTGTACGTGACTGCCATTTGCATTATTCCCCATGCTGCGGTGCAAGTTGGCATGTCATCCAAACCTGGCTGGGGGAGGGGGGGTTCCCACCCTACAACCCACAACATGCAATAGAGGTTGTAGGGTGGGTATGACTGCCTCCCCCGCAGCACCAGGTTTGGATGAGACGCCAACCCACGCTTCAGCGCAGGGAATAATGCAAATGGCGGTCATGCAGGGAGCAGCCACGATGGTTGCTTCCCTCGCTGTGATCGTCCAAACCCAGTCTGTGTGTTGAAGATAAGCTTACTCATTTTTTAAAAACAAGATTGCCATCCTGAGACACCTTGATGAGAGAGCTCTGAGCAGTCATAGGTTGCAATGGAATTTGTGGATTGAGGACTACATTCCTTATAAAATTAGCATCTGATCTGTAGTATAAGTTATTTGGATGGCAGTACTAAGATTTCAGATTGGTACTTATTTTGGGTCTTAATGATGTCTTTGGAAGGAATTAGTGGCCTTCAGAAAACAATTATGCAATTCATGTACAAATGCTAGACTGAATCTTTTATAAGAACTACTTGACATTTCAGAAAGATTTTAAAGCCGTTATGTAACATTTCATGACCCCTTTCTGGCTTTGTTCTAATGAATGCATTTTTCCATTCTTTTTTGTCTTTAGACTTTAGAATTTAAAAAAGATGTTGCTGGTTTAAGACATTTGTGTCTCATTGTCCTGAATGTAGATATAAAAAAATTAACGACTGCTTCAGTGAGATTTTCAAGCAGCATAGCTTAGGTGCCATGTTGGTTGCAGTAACTCTCAGTACTGCTGTCTGTCTGGGCATGGTTTAGCTAAAGTGAAGTACTTTTTAAGTCCCACTGATGTTAATGGGAGAGAGTTAAAATGGGGGGTCAGGGTGGAATCCAAACGATGGTCTGTCTCCATCCTTAAACTACTTTTTCCCAGGTTGTATTTCTCATTAAATGGAGAATAGTGGATGCAATCACAAGCCATTAATATCGGTGGGAATTGTGCCATTGGCTTGAATGAGATATGGATGGTGTCTATAAGATTAAATATTAATGGCATTGTGTTATATAATAGCAATGTACAGGCAAAGCTAACAGTTTTTCTACCACCACCTTTCCATTAAGGTTTAGATCCTGCTGGACCTAACTTTGAATATGCTGAGGCATCCGTACGCCTTTCCCCAGATGATGCTGTCTTTGTAGACGTCTTGCACACTTATACAAGGGGGTCCCCAGATCGCAGTATTGGAATACAGAAGCCTGTTGGGCATATTGATATCTACCCTAATGGAGGTAGCTTCCAACCAGGTTGTAATATAAGAGAAGCCCTGCTTGGGATTGCAGAAAAAGGGTTTCAAGGTGAGTGTTCAAGTCTGAATGGCAATAAAGGTGTAAATATGATTGAAACCCAGCAGCCACTTGTGTTCATAAATAACATATGCTCTACTCAAATTTACTTTCCTATTTTTGATACTTTACAAAAGTATCCATTAATTAAATAGAATTTCTATTTGAATTTACTGCGTGTGGCTGGCTTTGGTTCCAAGTTTAGCTGGACTTTTTGTTTCCTGATCAGACTATCTAGTCACAGCCTGGGGGATACCAAGCATTGCCTTAACTGCCATTCAAGAGCTGCAGTAGTTGAGCAATTGAGGAAATGTTCCATGTTCCTGAAAAGTATTGTGCATCAGAGTCTTGCTCAGTTTCACATTGGATGAATATCTCTCCAGTACATCAGCTGCAAATGGGGACTTGACTCATGATATTTAGCAAGTAAAAGACAATCAGTGATGTCATAGGCTACATCATTCTATTCCTCTTATGTGTGTTGAACCACAGAAAGACACACTTTTCAACTGTGACAGCCTATGGGGGCCTTGAGGTAGAGAATGATAGTACCTAACCTAAAATTAACTTTGATACTGGCCCCAAGAACAGTTCTGTTTGTTTTCTCCATATCGAGAACTAGCCCACATGAGTCCTTAAACTGGAGGTGAGCTGAAAATTGCTCATACATTTTTGGCAATGTTTTCAGCAGTGCCATTTCTTAATAACTTTTCAGCACTCTTTGGGAAATTATTTGTTCATTTACATTGCTTTCACTTACCTTACTTCTCCATTGCCCTTAGTCACATTAATCATGTAGCCAGATCTGATTGGCTACAGAACATTGTGGCATCATATGATGCACTATGTGATCCCTGACCAGAGGAGATTTCTTATGGGACTAATTCAGGGAGGAGTGGCAGCCAAGGGGAAAAAGTACTGAAGCAGCAGTGACGAAGAGCAATAAGGTTGCTGAAAAAAGGATTGAAAAGAGGCAAACATTCTCACAGTCTAAATGTTTTTCAAGGGGAAAAAAGTCTACTTCAAACTTATTTATTTTACCCCCCCCCCCCAATCAAAACTGGAAAACATTTGGTGTAGCCCTGCCTTCCTTAAAAGTGGCATTAAGTAACAGGCACGTGCATCTTCATGCCATACATCCATTACTATTTGCTTCCTTTCCTTCAAAGATGCAGATCAGCTAGTGAAATGCTCTCATGAACGCTCCATCCACCTCTTCATTGATTCCCTCTTATATGAAGAAAAACCGATTATGGCATACCGCTGCAACTCAAAAGAAGCGTTTGAAAGAGGGCTGTGCTTGAGCTGCAGAAAGAACCGCTGCAATAATTTAGGCTATAAAATCAATAGAGTGGGAAACAAGAGGAACAACAGAATGTATCTGAAGACACGATCACGAATGCCTTATAAAGGTTAGATGATTTGATTATTAAAATGGAGATTTGCTGGGGGTGCTTTTCATAAAATGGGAAAACAAATTGGCTTGGAGCATGATTGAACAGAAAGGTCTTCTGCATAGGCCTCAGTGAATTAATAAAACTAAGACTGAATAATTATCTAGTGATGCCACTGAAATTCAAAATTAGTCACTTCTTAAGTTAAATAGCAGGTCCATAATTTTCAAATGTATAATGAGCCCTGGTTTTGATCCAACAAACTTCAATATTTTTGTCATGCACACCGAGTTTGATATGAGTTAATTTATATTTCTTGTGTTTGCAGTCTGCATCATTAAGCAGCTGAACACCTTTATCTCTGCTCATATTGTTCATTGTATCCCTTTACTTTCTGAAGGGAATGGACAAAGTCCCATTTGCAATTATTTTACTTTAATCCTTTAGTTATTCTTTGCCAAAGGAACCAATCAGTTTAAAAGTTTGGATCTGAAACCATTCATCAGCCAAATAGACTGGAAGAAATGGCATCACTAACATGCCAAGTCCTGCAATGGATGGGCTTTTTTGTTGCTGATGCTTGTTCTGCTTCCATTGCCTCTGCCCATATCAATCTACTTGGTAAGCAAAGTACATGTGATTAAGAGCCAACTGGAGAAGGATGTGTCATGACTCATGAGATCATGACACATAGGGTGGAAAAGCACCTACCATGCATACCATGTTTCCAAGGTGCACTTCGGTGATGCATATGAGCAAAAATTGAGAAAACTTTTGTTCATGCTTACTCTATTGGATTTTCAACTTGGTGAGCAAATTACAAATTATGATAGGGTCAGTTTGCCCATTGCTAGTTTTAATGACCTTTGTTGTTTTGCATGAATTTTTGTATGTATTTTCATGGATGTAGGCCACTTTGGGAGCCCACTTGCAGGGTGAAAAGCCACCGAGTAATTAAATAATTAATAATAATTAAATAAATAAATGGGAGCTATTGAAAAACATATTCTCTTGCATAGGTCCACTATTTCCAAAGGAGATTGTGTAGGAGACCTCCACACTGGATCATTCCTCAGTAAGGTTTCCATCTCAAAAGCTAGAAGGTATTACAGGAAGTATGTAATAAGACATTGAGCAGGGGGTTGGACTCAATGGCCTTGTAGGCCCCTTCCAACCCTATGAGTCTATGAGAAAGTGAGGTTGCTTCCTCACTGGCAATTTTATCTGGATTTGACATCCTTCATTCACTCTCTTATTATGGAGAAGATAGGCAAATATTCTTCCAATCTAAATGCTTTTCAGAAAAAAAAAGTCTCATAAAACATACTAGTTCTGATCCCCCCAAATCAAAACTGGTTAGCATTCAGTGCTCTTGAATGTTGAGCGCTAACTTAAATAGGCTGCATTCCAATATTCTATGTGTCTGCCTACCTTTTCAATTTGTGATTTGTGGCAGCTTTTTTTCTTGCTTTGGGATTGCAGAGATAGCCAGTTCAATGTGGACTGATGAAGAATATTGAGGCAGCTAGCATGAGATGATGCACCTAGTAATTTGGCATGATATGTGAGTTCAGTAATGATTTTACTGGAAGTGGCCTCTTTGGACATGTACTTTAATGAATGGTGGGGAACATAAAGTATGGACTTCTTTATGGCAAGTACATGTCTGAAGCCATCCGGAGAAATTTCCACTATGAGAGCCCCCCAAATACCTATCACAGCAGTACAAAGCTACTCATTCATCTTGTGCGCTGATCCTAAGACCGTCTGGGTAATTACATACTTAGGTGGAAGATTAGTGATTCTTGTATCCATATGACATCCCACAACATTCTTTGTCTTTCTCTCCCCACCCCCTTTGTCCTTTTTGCTGCTCAGTTTTTCACTATCAAGTTAAGATCCACTTTTTTGGAAAAGTTAACGTAACCAAGGAAAAGCAGCCATTCCGTATCTCTCTACATGGCACTAAGGATGAAAGTGGCTACATTGCATTTACACTGTGAGTATCAACAGAAACAACTGCACTTGTATTAAAATAGGTAAAGGTGTCCCCAACCAGTCGTATCCGACTCTAGGGTGTGGTGCTCATCTCCATTTCTAAGCCGAAGAGCCAGCGCTGTCCGAAGACGCTTCCGTGGTCATGTGGCCGGCATGCAAGGGATGCACGGGACACTGTTACCTTTCCCGCCGAAGTGGTACCTGTTTATCTATTTGCAATTTCTTGCTTTCGAACTGCTAGGTTGGCAGAAGCTGGGACTGAAGACAGGAGCTCACTTTATCACGCGGCACTCGGGTCTCGAACTGCTGTCCTGCCGACCTTCCAGTCTGCAGTTCAGCATCTTAGTATTAGACAGTTGCAAACATAACGTCTAGAATTTAGAAGTAACACTTGTGTCCAATTTAAGCCTTAACATTTAAGGCTTCTGTAGTTTCTGTGTTGGCTTCTGCCGATTTAAGGCCTTTTGCATTTTTCTTCAATTTGTGATTCATACTAATCAAAACCTGCCTACAGGATCCATTGAGAATGGCACCTGCATGACTAAATTGCTGCTTTTTTCAATGAACTTTACAGAAGTAGCCCTTAGAGCGCTTTCGTGTATTTCAGTGGAAAGGGTGGCACGAGAGCACCATTTTGTACTGTCAGGAGGTGGATGTATTTTGTAATGTCAGGAGGCACTCTCAGGCCAACTCTGCATGTTACGCAGAAGTGCCAAAGCAAGAAGAATGAGTGAACTGCACTGCCTTTTCTCCCCGACCCCCCATTTCCAGAAAAGTGTGCAGACGGGACATGCGTGATCCCTGCATCTCCCTTTGGCATATTTACTCTGGAGGCAGAGAAAGAGGAAGGATGGTATGTTTAATTGAGATTGCAGCTTCTGCATACTATCCAACTCAATAAATTAAATAAAGCACTAAGTAGCTACCTGGGGGAGAGAGTAAAATTACACTTCCTTTTCTTTCTGGGGTAAAGGTACCAAATCTACCATGTATGTCAGAAGCTTAACATTGTCTGGAGTCCCTTTCTCATGTGGGACTCATGAGTTATGTAATGATGACAAGTAATGAGTAGGAGTCTTTTCATTGCGTATGATCTCTCCCGCCCCCCTGCACTGTTATTTTAAGGAGAGAAGAGTTCAGCTTAACATCACTCTATTTTTATGTGCTTATGACTTACAAGCTTGTGGTTAACTTTGACTTCAGAGGCCATGTTCATCCAAGGTGTGCAACAAAGGTCATGATCATGAGACAGTAGGATGTAAGTCCAGCTGAAATAAAAGTTAATCACCAAAGATTTAAACATCTGATTTCTTTTTGTTCTCCCATATAAGATATGTGGGCAGATGTGGACTATTAGCTGTACCCAAAGATGGGATATGCTTGTTCTAGTTTTAAGTTGTCTTAGCTTGGAATCCCAAGGAGATTTGTTGCAAGCCACTGCCTTGCCATCTGATGTGCATGGTTTTGAAATGAAAGCAACAACCTGCAAGGGTTGGTATTGGGACAAAATCTTTTCCTCTTGAAATGTCTTTGAGAGCCCCTGCTGGGTTGCTACTATAATGATTTACACAGTGGGTGGAATTGTTAATTTAATGTCACACCTTTGCTCCTACATGTTTGGAAAAAATGTGTGCTATCTCTGATGAGTGAAAGTCTCTTTCATATTCCCCAATAAAGGAACAGTCCTCCCAAATAAGAAGTCAGAGAAGCAATGGCTAAGCACAGATTTAAAAATTTATTTTTAACAGGCCTGAGCTCTCTACAAACAAAACCCATTCCTTCCTGATATACACAGAGATTGATATTGGAGACCTCCTTATTGTCAAACTGCAATGGGAGAAAGACTCTATTTTCAGCTTTTGGTGGAGTACCCCTGACTTTCGTATCCAGAGGGTCAGAGTCAAGGCTGGAGAAACCCAGGAAAAGTAAGATGGCTTAATTTTGTTGCAGAAAAGGAGAATGGATTATATTTTATCTTCTTGCAGTGTTTATTTTATGGTAAACCTTCTTTTCACCCAGGACTAGTTGCCATCTATTCACTCATAGTGCAAGTGGCATGCTACAGTTTTCTCTGGATGTTACCCCAGATGAATTAGCTCAGTGGTAAAGCACATGGCCTGGCATATCCAACTAAAGGGTAGCTTGTCTGAGACTCTGCAGAGTTACGGTTGGATCCAGTGATGCCTTGTGCGAGCAGAAAGAAAGTTCTGCTCATGCAAGGAAGGCACGATGTCAGAATCTGCTTTTTTGTGGGGACTGGAGTATGGAGTGGGAGCAGGAATGCCCCATTTTGAAAGCAGAGGATTACTTGTGGTTCTTCTGATACAACCCTTAAGAGTCTCTCTAAGTCAAGAGTAGATAATACTGGGCTAGATTGGCCAGCAAATAGTGTGACTCTGTGTAAGGCAGCGTGCTATATATCCTAGGAAGAGCTTAGAGGTAGGCCTGCTTTCCTCTAGAGTACCAAGCAGTAGTTAACATGTTTGGTACAGTACAGGAAAAAAGAAGCAAATACTGAAGTTCCTTTATGTACAGGATTTGTTAATAGGTGGTGGTGGGCGGGGATGAATGTGTTGTGAATTTTGTCCAGTCATAGAAATTGGTAAAGGGATGGGAAAGAGCCTTTTTTAGGTAAGCAATGGGTTGCCTTCCATGTTAAGAAAGCCAGCTTACACAAGTAGTGCAATCCAGGAGTGACCATTTCCTAGGGCTGTACTACTTCACGCCGGGGGTGAGGATGGGGGGCTGAATGCTTTCCCACAGAAACAAGCTTGTCTGAGAGAAGGCTCAGTCTTCTCTTCTCCCAACATGCTAGTTTTCCAGTTGCCAGGAATTCCCTCCCCCATCCATGGAGAAGCATGCACCTGGAGATTAGGTGGGAGCTGATCACAGAAAAGGCTGTGGCACCTCACCTGTGGGATGCTCCCCCCAGTAGGGTGGCCATGCTTCCTACTTTCCGGAGGACAGCCCTCTGTTTTGAAGGGCTGCCATAAGACAGTCCTCTATATGAAGGACTGTGCACTCTAAGTTTGGTTTAAAGATAAGGAACCCTAAGAAGGGAGAGCAGTGGAGGCCTTGAAGTTGGCCATCAAAGGTTGGCATCTGTACAGCAGTGTGAACAGACACATGGGCCACAGTCTTCGCCTTCCCCACTATGGTGAGATGGATTGCATTTCTGTTTAAATTGTAGCAATTATTCCTACATTTCCATCTACACATAAAAATTAGGATATGCTCATTTTATGCAAATCAGTGTCCGCTTTTGTCCTTTTCTTTTTGTGATGCGTAAATGGCCACCCTGCTAAATCCCATGTTGTTCCAGCACCAGGCAAAGACCTTTTTATTTGCTTAAGCCTCTTAAAATATCTTTTGTTTATATCTCTTTTAATGCTGCTGAGTGCTTTTGTGCTTTGCTGTATTAAACTTGTTACAAAATGTAGCTGAGGATGTTATTTTTACGCAACACAGTCTTTGTGTTTTATAAGGAGGTTTGGAATAATTGAAACTGCCATATTTATAATTTCATGCTAGGTCAGCACTTTAGGGCACAATCCAATTGGGATGGCTGTAAACCTCCGAAGTTGGAGGCTTATGGCCATCCACTGCAGAGCAGTAGGATTAGGGGAGGCGATCTTCGCCTCTGCGCTCCTCCTACTATTTTGGCTAGATAGGCTTTTTGACCTGTCTAGCTGGGGCTCTGTGGAGCGGAAGGGAAGGAGGCTGGGGAGGCCTGGGGATACATTGTAAGCCGGCCCCCTCAGTTGTCTCCCATCCCACCCACTGGCATGCCCCTTTCCCTCCTCTCAGAGGTCACCAGCATGGTTCTCTCTGTGCCAGTAGGGAGGTCTCAGGGAGTTCAGATTCCTGGCTCTGAGGTCAGAGTGCTGTCTCCAGCCTTGGATCCAGGAATCTGAACTATCCTATGGCCCTCCATACTCCGTCCATGGGCCATCGGATTGCTCCCTTAATTTCTCTCCCCCCCGCCTTGTATAAAAAGATCTTCCACATTTACATTACTCCAAAACTAGCCTTTAGCCTGGATTGTTTGTTTGTTTGTTGCTACCTTGATACAGAGTTTTTGTACCTGGTACCAGAGAAAATGAAACAACAAAACAGGCATACATTTTTAAGGACCAGTTTCTTAGGTGAAAGAAAATGCAAGCTCTTGAGTTAACATGGCATTATTTTAGCGGAACTATCAAACACTTTAGACACCTTTTTGTCTTAGGCAACTAAGGGTCAAAAGGGTGGTATTCAGAGGGGTGGCGAGGCACGCCCCATCTAAGTAGTTGTTATTGGGGGTCTCAGTATTTAACTTTTTGCTTGTGTGTTAGACAGAAAACAATGGAAATGTTGAGGAAATTATCTTTCGCTAGTATACCCGGTCTGTAAAATGGGTAATTTTTTCTAGTCTGTCTTCTAAATTTATCAAACTGACAAAAGCCTAATTCTTTGATCTACATATAGGCATGTTGCATGTCATATTTTTGTGACTTGATGTGTAGTTTGTGGATGAAATCACATACCTGAATTATGGGTTTGGTGCGTATCTCCAGGTCTTGTTTTGTGCTTGTGCTGCATTGTACTCGTCTGGATTATGGTAGACTGATAGCAGTTGCCTCAACTTCTTGTTGAGTCACAAATGAATTGTACCCCTGCTAAGCACACTTACTAAACACACAACTTCCTTGTAAATAAACTTCACAGATATAAGTATTGGTTTAGCCTTGGTATAAAAATAGTTATAAATGTTGCTTTTTCATAAAAAAAAAATGTCATGTGTACTGTGCAGGTTGGTATTCTGCTCTCCAGAAGGATTCTCTTATATCAAAAAAGGAGGTGGCACTGTAGAATTTGTGAGATGCCGTGGAAAAACCCCTAATGATACACGTTTATGGTAAGCACTTTGCAGTTGCCACACAAGAGTGGCAAACTATGCTTGCTCTTCTCAAATAGTAAGGCATAATTAGCAGAATTGTGTGGTGCGCTGTACTGCTTTGTACCTCTTCTTACTGCAGGATGGGCTCCCCCATGGTTGGGGGGTATTTTGCTCATAATTCCCTAGGATAGCCTTCCCCAATTTGTAGTCCAAAACATCAGGAGAGCACCAACTCATCAGCCCCAGAGAGCATGGCCAATGGTCAGGGATGATGGGAGTTGTAGTACAAAACATTTGGAGAGCATCACATTGGAGAATCCAAAGTATAACCCTTCTCCCTGATACACTAGTTTTCTATGTTCAGGTTTCCCATTCAACCCCATGAGAGACCATTCAAACATGTGATGTCCCACCTGCATTCTGAAAGTAAGAGCTGAATTTCATGATTCTGCAGGATGTGCACCCTGGCTCTAAAACTAGGGAATTATAAGTACCTTGTAAGGAACCTGTTAGCAGCCCTTAAGACATACAGCATCCGTATCTCTGACTTATATTACTAATTTCACATAATGTACTGCTTTGAAAGTAGTCCCATTAATTTTCCTAGATAGCTAAATAGCAATCTATACCTGTGAAGATAAACTTTGAAGAAACTTGATCTTCAACAGAAGACTGTTTAGCAATTGTTTCCTGAAACATCGTGTGATTCTAGGTTTTAGAGAGTTATTGAAGGATGTAGGCTGGTCTATCTTCCTGCTCTGCATTCCACACATTCCAAGAGCTACCGGTACTTGGAACACAAGGGCAGGCAGTCACATGAGGTGGAAAGGAGGCTGAGTGAAATCTGTTTCCACCTCACATTCACCTGTTCCAGAGACAATCATCAACATTATGCAGATACTTAATTTCAAGGAAGCCATAATGCAAACAGGGCAAATGTAACCACTAGATATTCTAGACTTGTCTGGCTTTATTCAAACACTTTAAAATGTGTCTCTGAGGGCAGAACTGTACATGTTATGAGGGAAATGCAGGTTTCCCAACTTAGTGTTTTCCTCATAAGAGAAATGCAGGTGTGTGACATCTGCAGGAGAAATGGATGAATAGAGTAAGGATTACACATCCTCTCATCTCTGCTGTTTCTTCCCTGCAAATACCTCCTGCATTTTGTTTTTTTTACTGTGGCTCCCTGCCCACCCCAGTCAAAGCTCCAAGTCTGGAAAAAGCTCAGCTCAGCAGGAAAACAACCTGGGAGGGATTTGCCAGCGAATCTGTAGTCCTGGGAAATATTAAGCACCTTTTGATCTTCCCCTATGAAAGCTCTGCACCCTCAGCCCTGCATTCATGTTAACTGATAGACATGTATTTAGGAAATGGGGGTTTGCCAGTATAAGTTATAAATGGCACCTCTTTGCTTTTATATTGCGGTATTTTATATCCTGTCTATACAGTTATAACATTTGTGCAAAGGGAATATAAAATCTTACTGTAAATGCCAACATTTTTATATTGGTAGAAATCACAGTACACATTTCAGGACAATTGAAAATTAAGTTCACTGTTCCCAGAATGCTTTACTACTTTCTTTTAACTTCCTCTGCTACTTGTAGACACGAGGTTTACAGAAACATTCAGTCTGATGCCTCAATCAAGGGAAGGTGCATCTTGCCAGCAGGGTGTAATAATATTTGGAGGAACCATTATATTTTGCCCTAAGCACTCTGGCAACAGAGTCCGGGGTCAGACACACAGCATTTTTATACCAGTTTCACTGATGTGGCGTCCTCAAAAGAATCCTGGGAAATGTAGTTTGGTAAGGGTTGAAAACTCTGTTAATATTCATAGCCAACCCTCACAGAACTACAGTTCCAGGGTTATCTAGGCAGAAAACTTAAGACTATTAAACCAGGTTAAGGGTGGAATCCTATGCATATTTAGGAAGAAAAAAAATCCCACAACTAAAAGCCGTAGGACCTTTTACTGTCTAAACATGCATAGTATTCCACCTTTATTCTGTAAATATGTCCTCAGAACAGAAATGGATGATATAACAGCTTCTATAAAATACTGTTATCTACTGAGCTTCTAAAGTGTTTCCCCTCCCTTTTCTTTTAGAGACCACCAGGCGAGTCATGACATAAATATCACTTGAGTTCTTTGAAGAATAAAAGTGAATGAAGAAGTTCAGAATCCCTAGTGAGCTGGCTGTTCAGGACTGAATGTATTGACATATTTCATCAGCCTTCTGTAATACTATCAACCTCAGTTAGTCTAGGCTGGTTTCGCCCAGATTCAGCTCTAGTCTGGTTGCACCAGAATATGGTTGGGGATGTGAAGCTGAATACATATCCAACTGAAAGCAATGTAGATGGACAATATTTTAGTCCAGATCAGCATCCAGATGCACTTCTCATCCAGAAAGTGATATGTGCACAAAAGCCTACTTCTGTATGTGTATCTTCTTATTATCTGGTATTTTTTGTACCATCTCAGCACACAAGAGAACACATTAGCCAAGTATTGTATTTTTTTTAACTAAGCAAGAAAACTGTCACAAATGGTGACAGTTACGTTATTGAGAACTACAATAATTCTCATACCACCTTTTAACAAAGTTTCTTGACCTTTATAACGTACAGTGTGTGTAAAAATTGCTATTTATTGAAAAGCTACATGTTTGGGCTGTCTTAAGATTTTTAAAAAACCCAGAACTGGACATTTTGCTGGGCAATGTCCATTCAGCTGGTTCATGGATTTTTGCATCCTTTGCTGGCTGAAGCTCAATGGTTTCTCTTAAATGATTAGGGCAATAGATAGCCCTCACTTAACATATGCCTGTTAAGATAAAACTCTTACCTGTACGTGAACGGGACTGAACAGATGGAGAGTTTTTGTGGATTCTGAAAGATTCCAGGCTAAATTCATGAATATAATTACCTAGATTTAGGCATGGCTTATTAATCTATGCTGTTTTTATATGACAATACATTTTCTAGAAGAGAAGCTAGCACTTTTCAGTGTTCTATGCTCATCTTTTAAACATGAATCCAGTGCATCTGTATTTAGAACATATGCTTCGTCTGATACTGTACCAAATCATCAACCACTAAAAAGGAGCAACTTTCTGTTAAAATATACAGGAACGTTATTTCCCTCACCAATTTCAAATATTGTTAACTGATACAATGCTACCACACCTAATCTTGGACAACTGTCCTTACTGAGTTCACTGTTACTTCCCTAAATCCAAATCCCAACATGAAATACCTCCTTCTCTTTCTGATATTGGTGCTTCTAATTTCAAGAATAGAACCTGTATTTGTTGCTCAGCAATAAGAATGGCAGAACCTGAAAACAGTGGCTGTCTGAAGTAATGTAAATTTTAGCAAAATGCAGTGTTATACATTTCCAGAATAAGTGCAGTCATAATACTTTTTGAATCCAAGTCATGAACACATGGAGAAAGTATAAAACAAAGGTTTTTAAAGAAGTGTTAACATACTAAAAAATAATTCAATAGTCATTTGATTTTTAACCAAACCAAAAACTCAAACTGCAAACAAAGTTGCAATACAGTATGGGTGTAGTATTTTAATAAGTTGTACACTTAAAACAAGCAAGGGATGTTGTATTTGTATGACGACGTATGAAAACAAGCATGTCTGAATTTATATACTGGCCTTCCACCTGTTTGGTTATCTGACAGTCAATATTTATTGTAGCAAATGGTTTATCACAAACGTGTGTGTGTGTAGAAAGAAATGCAGTCCAATATTTAAAACGTGTAACACAAGGGAAACTGTATCCCTTAAAAAAAATGACAATAGTTAAGCATGCACAAAAGTTATTTCCCAACCCTGCAATCTATTGTTTAGGTAGGATAATATTGTGTTTAAGTGAGCACTGAAGGAAATCTGTAAAGGTGACCCATAGTTTTTTCTTGACTTCCATTTGACTTCTCTTACTTTAGTTTTGAATGAAGGTGTATTATGAGTTGCACATCTTAATACAAGATCAGATAAACACCAACAGCACTTGATCACCAAATGGTGAAGGATTTTTATTTGTGAGAAAATATAACTTGGCTTTAAAAGTTCCTATTTATTATCTGTAAAATACATGTATGTATATATATGTGTAAAAGTTAGTTTGTATATATTGCTAAAGTTATCAAGGCTATATGCATTTATACATTTCTGTGGCATAATTTTTGTAAATAGCTTTCAAAATGAGAATCAATTATATATTATATGAAAAATGCTGCAACAATATAAACTCTCTTCAAGATGCAACTCCCTTTTGTACTACATTGAACTCTGAAAGCCTATTAAAAGAAATAAGTTATTATGGAATATGATCACTGGAGTGATTTTTGTTTTGAATGAGAACAAACCACACTACCAGAAAGACAATTAGAAACACAATGGAATACCAATTTGAAATTAACATTCCCATTCTGCTTGTATGCAACATCATGTCTATATAAATATTTGTCATAATTAGATGGTGTGGATGAGCAGTCTGTGCACATCAATGAATTTCCAGGAAAAGTACTGAGAAAAGCTTTAAAAGTTAATAACAATTTGATGTGATATAAAAGGAATCCACCCCTCCCCTTCAAGTTGTTTCAAATTGGCCATTCAAAAGGAGCAAAATTAGCCCAGATTAGCTACCCCAAGCTAATAATATAATTCATGTGTGTATAAATACTGACTGCATGTGTATTGGCTGGAAGCACTTGCCACTACAAATGTTTATCAGTTTCATATTACTTTAACTGTCGTGTTTTCCCTCAAAGAATCCTAGAAATGGTGATTTGGTGTGTGTGAAGAGAATTTGGTTAAGAGGTCCTATTCCATCCCTTTCTACCACAGAACTACAGTTCCCCAGGAGAGTGGGATTTAAACCTCTTTATGTCTGTAGGGTACATGTGTTTTCTGTGAACGGGGTGCACATAAAGTAGATCAGAACTGAGAACAGAACTCAGTTCTAGTACTGAAAACAAACATGAGTGTTCTGTTACGTCTGATCTCCCTTGCCTACTGTTTTACACCTGACTCCAGCTGGTGGATCTTGGGATTCAGGTAAAAAGCAAAGTAGATTATGTAAACTTGAAGTGTGCCCGCCCCTGTTCTATGAACTACTTAGTGACTGTTGAATCAAGGCCGGGAGATACTCACATGGCTGGAAATAAATTCAAAACAGCAATGATGAGCCCAGGGATCTTTGAGACAGAGTGATTGTGCTTGAAATAAATATTTATACACTGCCCTTTATCAAAATTGATTCCAAGAAGATTCTGGCTGAGAACCCCCAAAGTAGCAAACATCTTGGCCACAAAAGTTAGGGTAAATTAGTCAGTAGTTCTTCTAATAAATATGTTTTAACAGGTGCTGGAACACCATCTAGGTAGGCACCCATTGTGCCGTACTCATTAGCCCGGTCATCTACTCACTGTTTATGCAGTCTGAAATGGTACAGTCTAGACACAGGGTTACCACTTCATTTGCTGTTTGTGTGAACCAGGCCTTAGGGCCAAACTAGTGGCTGTGTTGGAATTCTCAATATAATGTTAAAAGTAATTGCTTTCTTTTTGTAAATATTAAACCTGCACATTTCCCCCTCTCTGGCTCATAGCAGTTTGGAGGCAGAGGGAGGGAATTGGAATCTGGAAACAGGCTGCAGCGCAGAAGGAAAGGGTCACCCCCCCCCACCCTCAGTTCTCATGCGCTCCAGCCCTAAGCCACATACACAGGAAAGTATGTAAGAAAAATGAAACGACAAATTGGTTTACAACATACAGAATTTGTTTGACAATTTAGGGGAAATCAACTATCTCGAGTGAATCGCAAACCAGCAACACTTGCCAAATCAGACTCTGTATAGATTCATCCAAAACATGCTTTGGCTAAGTTCTCATAGCTTGGAGGTTGTTGGGTGTGTGTCTGTAAAACTGCTGACAACATATATCCTTGTTAATCTTGGCAAAATGGTTATGTGGGTTAAAAGAACAAACCAGCCAGCTAAAGGGAAATAAGCTTTCACAATTTATTTTCTACCTTTCAGAAATAACCCCAGAGCCTACGACAGTTTTGTCCACCTGATAACCTACACATTTCCTACCCGTTTCAACAGATGGTCTCATATTTTAAACCAGGGAATTGCAAATTCAGTGACATAACAATAATCTCATTGGAGTTTAGAAGAATATTCACTAATGGTGCAATCCTTTGCACATCTACTTGGAAGTAAGTCCCACTGAGAGCCAAAATAAGCATTACTTTAACCCCCTGTCTAGCACTTACATCTTTCCCCCCATTTTTCTCTAGAGTAGGTGCATGGGCCTGATCTAGATCTTAACCCCTCTAACTCCACACTGGGGTCTGAGTCTGGATTAGGGGCCCTGCACTTACTGTTGACTAAAAACTAAAGACATAGCTGCTCAATGCTACTTTCGGATTTAAAGTAATACTTGTTTGGGGCCTGAGTTCAATAGAGTTTACTTTATATCCACTTACCTGGGAGTAAGCCCCATTGAACCCAGACTTAATTCCGAGTAGAGATGCATAGGATTGTGCAATTACAGAAACCTTTTTTTGGCTGATCACCTTATCTATTGGAGGCACGACTGTGCCTCCAATAATTAGTTCAGTGAATGCAAAGAAAAAGGAAAGAAAAGCTGACAGCAGTGTAAGACTATTGGCATGAAATACATGTCTCCTTTCATGTGAAAAGATTTGTGTTCAATTGAGCATCATCTGGGAGTTCCTATTATTGTTACCATCATCATCATTGTTGTTGTTATTATTATTAAAATATTATTATTATTATTAAAAATTATTATTAATTATTATTTAATTATTAAATAATTATTATTATTATACCCCACCCACTTAAAAAAAAGAACTCAAGGCGTCTTACAACAATAAAATGGCCAAACAATATACAAAACATAGATCAATGGTACAAAAAACAGTAATCATGGAAAAACAGCAGCTAATGTAAGAAGGCCAGAAATAATCAAATAAATAACAGACACAACCATTCATAAAGCAGCAATAAAAAGGGGGAAGTGCAGTCATCACAGAACAGGCAAAACAAAAGGGAATAGAAAATATTCAGCCAAAAGCTAATCACAGTTCAGAAGACATGCAATGTCAGGGCTCAACTAATTTCACCCAGCAGGGCAGGGGTGGGGAACCTCAGGCCAGTGGGCCAAATCCAGCCCTCCTGTGGTTCCAATTCACATGCCTTTTCCTGATCACATCCTATCCCTTGACTGCCACATCCCCCCCCCTTGAAATGCCTCTCCTAAGGCTTAATTAGCAGCAGTAAGAGTTTTAAGCTAAAATGGGCTAGTATTTATGGTATTTTGTCCCTCCTTTTGCCCTTTTCTACCCAAGGGAATGCAGCCCTTGAGAGGTTCTCTAAAATGCAATACAGCCCTCAGGCTGGAAGAGGTTCCCCACCCCTACAGCAAGGCATTGCACAAGGTGGGTGCCACCCATGAGAAGGCCCTGAGAAAGCCAATGGAAAGATGTAACAATAGAAAGCTGTAATCACATGACACCAATTCTCAAAGAACTGCACTGATTAACAGTTTTTTCCTGGCTCAATTAAAATGATTGGTTTTGTCCTAAGTCTCCCTCCCTTTGGAACTCCTTGCTTTAGGAAACTTACTTGGCCAGTGCACTGCCCTTTTTTAGATGATTAGGGGCACAATCATATGGCCGTTAGAAAGGGGCCAGTTCCCAGAAACCCGACTCCCTGCTCCCTCCCCTCTGCCTTGTAGGCAGCACAGTTCATCCCCAGCTCCGCGCTTGTAAGAGCAGTGCAGACAGGCTGAAAAGGTGGCGTTCCTGGGGGTGGAGAGGGAAGGGGATGGCAGAAGCACCATTATGATGCTTCCTATGCATTGTTCCCCCGCCCCCACGCCAAGGCGCCCTGGCTAGACAGCCAAAATCAGTCATCTAGCTGCAAATGCAGGGTGGCCGGAACACAGAGGAGCAGATCCCCTCCGCACTCCACCTGCCCTGCATTGGATAGTTGGTCGCCTCTGAGTTCGGAGGTGATCGACTATCTCCATAGGATTGCACCCTAGGTGTCTCATGTTCTGTCTCTTTAAAAAGCAAGCCAGCAGGCCATGTGTGTGAACCGGAAGAAAAAGCTTCACTTTTGCAATGGAAGCCTGTACGAGTGGCTGGGCCTGCCTATCATTTTCAGGAGCCAGAACAATCCTGGGCCTAGATGGACCAGTAACCAGGGCCAATTTTCATTAAACTGCACTTATTTTTCCCAACAGTAATATTTCACTGTTCTTTGTTTTAATTGTATTTTTAATATTGTGCATTGCTTTGCAAACTGAGAAGGCCAGCAATTCAGCATTTAAATTTTTGAAATGAACGAATAAAAAAGTTGCACCCTGCAGCCTCTGCAGCTTTGCAAGAGACAGTAGGGCACAACTTCTCTGCTTGCACTCTGGTTCATCGGCACTCCAAGGAGCTATTCCTTAGGTTGCTTCTGCGGTTGGGCTGTTTCTGGCTCTTAGCTGGGCCACCTCTTGCAGGGTGGCCACCGATTAATCACCCCAAAGAGGAATTTGCATAAGGTGTATATATGCTAATTTATATGTATAGATGCAAATTTAGAAATTATTATTATAATTTAAAGGAAGTACTGTACATATCACCATAGTATGGAAGACTGTGACCAGGTGACCTGTGTGCATTCTTGTTCAACCTGGTGTCCAGGTGCTAACTGTTGATGAGCAATGGTTCTTATGGTTCTTTATTTTTAAACCCGAATTGGACAGGACAGCCCTTCAAATAGAGGACAGTCCTCAAGCACCCATTCAAATAGAAGACTGCTCTTTGTACAAGGGGACACCTGGCTACCATAGCCTCTGGCAATCAGTTCAGAGAGATTAAGCACACTCGGTGGCCTGGCTCGCACAATATGACAGCCCTAAAATGACCCTAAAATAAGCCATGGGTTGTTTGAGGGTTGTCTAACCCTCAAACAACCCCTGCTGCCTGGGTTTGCATGACAAGTCACGGCAAGCTGGGTGCCCATGGATACCATGCAAAAATGCCATCCAACATGATGCGACAGCCCCTTGGGTAAATGAAGCCACGGTGGGCTGTTGTGTTGTGTGAACCAGGTCAATTTGTTGATATGCTGGCACCAAAAAGCTAGAAAACGGCATGGTTCAAAAATCAATGGAATCAAATGGAAGAGGAGGAAGAAGAAAAGTTAGAATATCTTCCCTTGGAAAGCTGTATCTCTGCAAATATTCACTTAATTTCAGATATTTTTTCCAAAAAAATATTGTATCTTCAGCCAGCAGAGGGAAAGACATCTGAAAGCTGATCAAGATAAAAAGAAAATCTAATATAAAGTTATCTTGACTCCTCTTAAAAACAGTCATGCAAAGGAGTGTTATCATATGTTGGCACAATGCCTAGCAACAAAGGGGGCGTGATCTTGGTTGAGGTTCCCACACACTATATGAAAGAAATGATGGAGGGGGAACTGGTTTGCACAGAGAAATTTTTCTCCCTTTATCTTGCTCAGCCAGACATCGCAGAGGGGTCTCAAGAGACCTCTCTGAATATCAGTCCAAAGATAAGGCTTTCTTCATTAGTTGCTGTTATTGGACTTTGTAGAGAGATTTCACAGAGAGAGAGGTCTCCTCAAAATGTTTCACTCACAGCAAAATCCTATGCCTGCCTACTCAGAAGTAAGTCCAGTTGGGTGCAGTGAGACTTACTCCCAGGTAAGTGGGAGGCTTTTATAGTGCCATCACCTTGCCTCATTCACAAAACTTTATGGGAGAGGCAGATATTGTCATCTCCCATTTGTAACCCAACCATGCTTTTTTTCACCACTTTCCCCATCTTTGTTCTTCTTACTGCAGAAAATCCATTAAGGAAGAAACAGCAGAATCGCTGCATAGGGCCTTTGTATTGTTAGTGCTAGGAGCCCTCTGTCTGGAAGAACTCTGCTTTTAGGATTGCAGCCATAATCTTATAATATATTTTTTAAATTTTCTCCCCACAGTAGAGGCCTACAGGCAAAATTTTGTATTGGGTATTCCCCCCTGCCCCCCCCCCAACCCCATGGCCATGAAGTCCAATAAGGATTAAGAATACAGTTCTACAGAGAACAACTCCTTCAAGTCCTTCTAGGTACGTCAGGTTCCCAGCTGTCATACCTGTTGACCCAGGCCAGGATGACTCATCGGATGATGATTCTGAGACAGTGTATCATCACTGGGACTCATAGCACCTCCAGGGAAGCCACACCAGGTCCTCCAGCACAGGTCACCACCTGGAGGTGAAGAACATGCCTCAAGAATGGTGGTGTAGTGGAGGCAGAGCTCACAGGGATGCAGCCCTGGCACTTTTTCATTAGCAGGGACTCTGATGTCATCTGCCACGCCCCTCAGAATTCCCTGTTTCCTCTGAGCTTAGCTGCGATCCTCACTGTAGCTGTGGGGGGAATGAATTTTCCAAGCAACAATATATTGTTCCATGTTGGAATGCAAAGTATTTGGGATGGCTTGGTCTGGAATGGGCAGTTAAGTCCTATTCACTTTACCAAAGACATGCTCCTGGTGGAGATGAAAATTCCTAGAACTGGTTTGTTGATATGGATCGACACAGCTGCCTGAAATTTTTGGACTGCCCTTGGAGACTGTCACAATGAGCTCCTGCATATCCAAATTTACCACCACTGTGTGTGTGTGTGTGGTTCAATCCAGCTGGGTGTGTGGACGTTTCTGTTAGAGGGGGAGCGGGGAGATATAATAGAGGAGCTTAGGGAAGGCTAATGGGTAATGTTGGGGTGCTAAGGGAGTATGCACGGGGGCTATTAAAATGAGAAGGGATCTGTCCGTGAGGGCTGAGTTGAGAGGGTGAAGCCTCTATAGAGTATCATATTTTGAAAACCCAAAATGTTTGTGCTTGAGTGAGTGGGTGAAAATGATTTTAACACCCCTGCCTTTTTTCTCAGATGTCCAATTGAAATACTCCTGCTTTACTCTTAGCTGCACTGTTTTTGGATCCCCGCTGAAGGTTGTGTATCTTAAAAGGTTGTAGAATCTTGGAAGGGGGCATGGCTGTGCAGGGGCGTGGCTGCGACTGTCACGAAGGGACCCTGCACTTCTGAATTTGCCACGATGCTACTGCTCAAGAACCACAGCAACCTGACCCTTCATGAGTAGGGCCCTCCTCATGAGGAGGACTTTTTTTAAATACAAGCCTGTGATGAACTTCAGCTGAGCCCTGGATGGGGCTCTGGAAGCTCTGGTTATATCTACCTCAGCTTTCAGTGCCTTGTACCTTGACTGTGTCTTGTGTTTGGACGTCTGTGCTACTAACTCCTGGACTCCTGCCTGGCTCTGCTTTTGAACTGGGGTTTGAGTTGACTGATCTTCTAGATTTTGACCTTGGCTACTCCTCAGACTTCACTTCTGGAAACCACCTACTTGCCTGGTTAAAACTTTGCCTTTGCCTTTTGTCTATTTATTGACTCGCCTTTGGATTTGCCTCTCAGTTGCCTTAATGCTGAGTCTGACCCAGCCTGAGCAGGGCAATGTACAAAGCTCCCAACATGTCCAGAAATGATGCTTCATGTACTCCCCATTCCAAGACTGGATTTCATGAAAATTCTTCAGAAATTCCAGCTTGAATATGGATGATGATATATAAGGAAGTAACTATTAATTTTGTTTGTTTGTTTGTTTATTTGTTATATTTATATCCTCTCTTTCCTCCAAGGAGCCCAAGGTGGCATACATGATCCCCCTCCCCCTCCCCCTCTCCATTTCATCCTCACAACAACCCTGTGAGGTAGGTTAGTCTGAGAGTCAGTGACTGACCCAAAGTCACCCAATGAACTTCATGGCCAAGTAGGGACTAGAACCCAGGTCTCTCAGGTCCTAATCCAACACTCTAACATCTATACTACACTGGCTCTGTTGGGTACAACTGGTGATGGTTTGCCAATGGGCCACTGAGGTTTGTAGAATGAATCAAAGAGGCTTCCTCAGTGACTTTAGATGGATACGAGGTTCTTCTAACATGAACCACTAGCGAACGGACCTGGCTTTGCATGGGCTGAAACAGCCCTTAGTTTGATACAGCAAAGTAAATGTATACAGATGTCAGAGTCGGACACATTCTGCTCACCCTGTCTGAGTAAAGCCATGCTTGCTGGCACCTGTAAGCATGTCCTCTGCCATGGTGCATCCCTATAGCCCCATGAGGGAGGGGTCTGTCCACTCCATTCCCCTGAGGAAGGGCTGCCCCACAGCACAGCAGGAGGGGCAGGTATATAATCTTGTTCCTTGGCTGGCTAATATTGCCTTGCTCCAAACTGTATCGACTGCAAAGCTCAGCACTGGTTACAGAAGTCTGCCCCTAATGACTGGAAATGCTACTGCAGGTTTCAACCATATGGGCACATTAAATTAATTAAAGTTCATTAATGCGTTCTAAAAGCAAAATAACCCCCTAAGTTGCACACCACCAGGGTCCCTTTGATATACATGCGAAATCTGAGGTGTCCAGGGGCAGTATCCAACCGCCTAATTTCATTAGCGTCAATGATGTTGCGCTAGCAGAAACTAAGAACACAAGAAGAGCCCTGCTGGATCAGACTAAGGGTCCATTTAGTCCAGCATTCTGTTCATGCAGTGGCCAACTAGCTGTCGACCAGGAACCCACAAGCAGGACACAAGTACAAGAGCACCCTCCTGCCCATGTTCCCCAGCAACTGGGGTTCTGAATTATGCGCAAGAGGAGAATCCAACTAAATTTACGTTTGCGCAAGCACAGTTGGGTAACTGCTTACACATAACTTTTGTGCAACCCATTACACATTCTGCTCATGTATTCTGCTTGTGCAAGCATAATGGACAACCACTTGCACAACTGAAAGAGTCAGTGGAACTCTGCTGATGCTATTTGACTTTGTAGAATCACATCATTGGATCCTGCCCTAGGTTTTGCTATTCTGATAGCGAGGGTGGACAGAACAATTTGGGAGATGCAAAACTCAGACCCATTTTTAACCTGTATCTGGCTCGGAGAGAAGTGAGCACTGCTTGCCTTGGGGGGAACTGATCCCACTTCGACTGGCATGGTCTATTGGGGGTTCTGCTCTTTCAACTTCAGTATGTATATTTGTGAACAGACAGAAATTACAAAATGCACCATAAGTCTCAGTGATCTCTCATGTATAAGAAAACTACACCCAGTAGCCCTGTCCCTAGATTGACCTCTCACCAACTGGGAAAGCACTTTATTCCTTCTTTACCCCACCTCCATTTTTCTCCTGTTCTTCTGTTGTTTTGCTTGTGCTGAAGTATAGATGGTAATTTTAGGTGAACGGGGACTTGACCTCTTCTCATCGGTAAAGTGCCATGGACACTGATGACAACTACTTCATAAAGTGGGGGAGCACTGAGTAATAATAAACAAATGCTTTCCATTCTTCTAAATTGGGGTGGGCAATATGTGGCCTTCCAGATGTTTGGGGCCGCAGCTCCCATCATCCCTCACTATTGGCTATGGTGGCTAGGGCTGATGGGAGTTATAGGGCAAAACATCTGGAGGGCCACAAGTTGTCCACCCCTCTTATAAATAGTGAACTGTAGTGTCTTACCCTTTATTCTGGGATTTGTCTTCTCTCTGTGTGTGTGAATGAGAGAGAGAGAGAGAGAGAGAGAGGCGGGGGGAACCTTTCTTTCCCCTTTTTTTGTGGTGACTTGATCACACATCATAAATATTTTGCCACATTCAAACATTCCTGCAATGTATGATTGTCGTGAGCCTAAAAACTTTTAGCAAGACCACAACCAGTCACTCAGGTGAGGAAGGTCATAGAAGTGCTTAGACAGTATTCTGCAAGCCCTTTACGCTGAGCATCCAAATAAAGTCCTTTAGTCAGCAACAATTTTCTCTCTTGGAGACACAACAGCATCTTCCGATCTTTCAGGGGTTTGGGTTTTCAACAGGAGTCTGTCTACCTCTTTGGCTTGTTTATCTAACAGTCTGCATTTCTTGCTATGTTTCATTGTGAGGCAAACCTCAGGGCCACAAACAGTCCCGCTGTTGTTGCTTCAGTGTCAGGGCTTTTCTTTGGTTCTGCTACGGCAGCAGCAAAGACAAGAAAGCAAGAGTCACACAGCAACCAAAGGGTGAAGGGATTTGCCTCCTAATAACCTTTCTTGCCTGGAGCTAGTGATGGACAAATCTGTGAGTTTCAGCTGCTCTTTTTTTCCAATCTCAAATTCATTTCGTCTCAGACTTTGTGATTTTTCTCCAGTCTTAAATTCTGTTCATCAATTTAAAAACAATGTTTGTATGAAAATTCACAAACATTTTTTGCACATTTCTCCTAATACATACATGTTTGCTTGCAAAAACTGTGTATATTTGGCAATTTCCCTAATGCATTTTTGAACATTATTTTCCCTAATATATGCATTGTTGTACACACTTTTTTGACTGGAGAACTCCATTGCAAAATTCGGAGAAACACAAATTTTGAAAGATAACTGAGTTTCAGTTCACATAGTGGCTGAACGTGCAAAATTAGGTAAATTCGCATTAATGAATAAATTTCTTCCCCATCCCTACCTAGAGCAGATAAGATGGGTTCAACACTGTTTAACATCAGAGGAAGCAAGGCTCAGGATATCAGAAAGGGAATAAAACACCAGATTGGTAGGAGCATCACAATAATCTAGCCTAATCCAACAACCTGATGCCTTCTAGATATTTTAGACTACAACCTTGAGGATTCCTGATTATTAGCTATGCTGGCTGGATCTAATGGGAGTTGAAGACCACACATCTGGAGAGCATCAGGTTGGGGTAGGCTGAAATAATTTATTAAGGGCTGGTTGGAGTATGGTGGAATTTGTAGGAGTTTTTCCATCTAAACATGGATATGATTGCAACCTAAGGATCTTTGCTAATACTTTAAAATGGAGCTCAGTACTTTCCTTCAAAACAAATTGGCTTTCCCTTGAGTTATACATTCTCCATTGTTTTCCATTTTAGACATACCACCAGTACACATCGCTGAAGGCTTTCTCTGCCCCCTGCTCATCAGATTTGTTTATTTTCCATTAGTTAGCCTGGCCTGCAGTGACTTCTGAACCAGGGTGTGTTATGAACAGACTAAACATTAAAAAAAAAAAACTTTAAAAAAATAATTAAGAATCTTTAACAGAATATTTAGTGTTTGATCCAGATATAAGCTGGATCAATTGTGCTGAGAGAAGTGGACTTCCCTCTCCCCTCCTTCTCACAGCAGCCCCTCCAGTCCCCCGAAAATGCTACACTGTGAGTCAAGAGACCCTGCTGAATGAGGTGACCTGTTGTGTAGTGTGGAGGAGAGTGTCCCCCAAAATCAGGTGGAGGGACTTTCACGAGGCAGATCCTGGATCCAGCCCTGCATTTAGAATCCTGGATCCAACCCTGCAAATCCATCTTGTTTTACTGATAGCTGCAAGTCAAACGCATTCAACAGCATTCACTGTCTAGGAAGGCAGTTTTGGCAGGACGCAGGAGAAGCAGCTGTTATGCCCCATGTGCCTACATTGACATGCATGCATCCGCCAGAGGCATGACGCATCCATGCCCTTCCCCACTTCAAGGCTGGGAAAGGGAAAGACAGTTAGTGACATCAAAGGCCTCCCCTGCTTTTCTGCAAAGCGAGGAACAAAATATGGCATGAGGTTTTATGAGGGACAAGGACTAGAAAACAGGGACTGTCGCTAATAAGCAAGGCAGCCAGCCTTCCCCCACCTGATGCCCTCCAGGTGTGTTGGACTACAGCTCCCAGTATTCCGCAGCATGCTGAGAGTTGTAGTTCAACACATCTGGAGGGCACCAGATCAGGGAAGACTGAGTCGGGGAGCATTGTTGTGCATGCTGTGTCAAGCCAGCGATCTCTTTTCTTTCTTAAGGGAAACATATTCCTAAGCAATGCATTTCTTCCATGTGTGCCTATCCCCCTCTTTTTCCTGGGTGACATTTACTCTACCCATTTTTTTGGCTGCAGTAAGCAAAAGGAGCAAGATTCCATATGTCTCAACTCCCGAGAGAGATGGCGGGTGAGGTTGTGATTCAACAATCTGCCGTGAGTTAGCAACTGTGGGTAGCAGGACACAGAATGAAAGTCAACATGGACTCAAGTTTCATTTCCTAATAAGCTATTCTACTTCAAGTGAGTAAGCAATTTTGTTATCTGTTGAAGAACCATGCCAGTCTTGGGTGCTGAGAACGGAAATTGTTAGCCCTAGTCAGTGGGCCGGTTTGCACAATCAAGCAAACTGCCATGGCTTAAATAAACACCATGTCTTAAAACAAGTCACTTACATCGTATGGTGGCTTGTTTTAATCCCTGGCATGCCCCAGGCATCATTATCCTAATCACCTGCCCAGTAATTGTCATCCACAACTGGGTGGCATGGCTTGTTTGAGGGGAAAGCAACCCTCAAAGAAACCATAAGCTGTTGTTGGGTTATTTGATGGTTGTTTCCCCCTCAAATAAGCCATGCTGTTCAGGTTGGGATGACATGACAGGCCACGCCCAGGCAGGTAATTAGGGAAATGGTGCCCAGCATGCACCGGCATCACCAAGAATTAAAACAAGCCACAGTGTCTTATTTTGATCATGCAAACCAGGTCAGTGTGGCATTTTCAGAGATGAAGCGTGCAATCCTATGCATGTTTACACTCCTGACTAGGGAATGCTGGGAGTTGTAGGAACTTCTTCTGTTTACACATGCATAGGATAGCACCCTAAAGGTGTGATCGATTTAAAACAGATAGCGAAACTCCCATAGATCTGAATGATAATGGCTTGTGCAATAAGGGTGCAGTCCTATGCCCACTTGCTTGGAAGGAGGAATGCGTCTCAATCGACACAATAGGATTTACTTCTGAGGAAACATGAATAGGACTGCCTGTGTTACTCTTTCCAAAGCAGGAACTTTCAGAGGCTTCAGAAACGGATGACGAAGCAGGCTGATTTCTTTCTCTGGAGGAGCAGCCTGTTAAAGCAAGCACAATAGAGTCTTAGGACACCTTGAAGACTGACTCCTAAGCACATCTACTCAGAGCTAAGCCCCACTATGTTCAATGGGGATTACTTCCTAGTAAGTGTGTTTAGGGTTGCAACTTCCAGCAGATGCATAAAGCATTATCCTCAGTTGGCATCTCTCTCTCTCTCTCTCTCTCTCTGCACACACAGTACAGTTGGGGTAGGGGTGGGGAAACAGCAGATGGGGGGAAGGCTATGCAATACAAAAAGTGCAGTCTGTGACATTTCTGTGCAAATTATATATAACTAGATATGTAGATAAAAGCGGCTTACTGAGCTTATCTTGTATACATTTGAGCTGTGCATTGCAATGTCACAGACAGTACCTCTTGCATTTCATGGCCTTTGGACCCCACCTCATGCATCTGCTGAAGTGAACTCTAGTCCATGGCTCTCTTCTCATCTGAGTTTTTTTTAGCAGGATTGTTCTTCTTTAATCATTGGTTTTCACGGGAGCTTTAAATGATGCTGCTGCTCTCCTGCTGTCAGGAGCACCCTAGCTGCCTCTTGCAGTCCCCTTCAATAGCCAACTCAGGACACAGATGATGAGGATTCTTTCCAAGGCTTTATTCCTTTATGACTTTTTCAGATACTAATCACTAGCGACTAAGCAAGGAACATCACTGGGGAAAGATAGCAGAGTAGCCTAAGCTCCAGGTAAGGCAGTTGGTCTCTGTTTGAAGGGGAACCACGGGAAGACCCTGAACTTATGGGCTATGGAGAGATCCTCCCTCTTTCCCTTGGGTTCTCGGGATGCGACTGTTGCTTGAGTGCCAAATGAGCACTACACCTCCTTTCGGCGCCCTCATCCGTCATCGCTCCCTGCGTCTGCGCCGAGCATCCAGCAAGCCCCCCTCCAGCGCTCTCTCACTGCCAGGGTCACTATCTATCCCAGGAATGCTGGCAGGAGAAATCTCTGCCAGCTGCTGTGCTTGTGAGAGATGAGTGAGCTCCTCTCCCACGGATTGCTGTTCCTCCTCAGAATCAGAACTGCTCTGGGGCTATATGGGCTCAGTTTCCACCCTGACATCTGCTGCGATCTCACAACTTCCCCTCCCTCTTCCCATGTTATCTGAGAACGGGGAAAACCCGGCATTTTCTGTGCTTGCGATTGAAATCACCCCCGCCCCATATATTTCCCCTTTAGCACTTTGTCCCGCTTTGTGTGGGCGTGTGCTAGGGGGTGTTGCTGGGTGATGTTGAATAACATTGTCATGACAACAGATCGGTGGGAGGGTGGGGGCAGGTCACTGACCATACTTCCAGTGACTGTTTCTGCCTTTCTCCCATTCCACTACGGGTTCCAAGATCCCCTAGAACACAGCAATGCTTACTTCTGAGTAAACCCATTGGCTGTAAGGCTTTCCTTTCCTGGGAGTAAGTGCTGCTGAAATCTGTGTGGCTTGCTTCTGAGTAAGCATGCATAGAAGTGCACTGTAAGTCTACTTAGAGTAGAGGTCTTAAGGTCTCCCATCCCCTTCAAAGCATTTACTTTGAACCTCCCCCTCCCATTGACTTCACCGACTGCTTCTTCTCCTTTTTGCTCACCAGACTGATGGGCTTTTTTCCTCCCAGGGTGGGTGGGGGAGTCTCCCTTCTCAGGAGAAAGGCTTGACAGTTAGGATGTCAATGGGTATGAAAAGTGCCTTTTCTCCTCCACTGAATAAATTCATCATGCAGAGCTTGGAATGGTCATTTTTAATCGTTTCCTTTTGGGGTGTGGAGTTGTTTTAGATAAGGCAGTAATGCTGAGGTGGTTTTCCATAGTACTCCCTCCCACCTAGCCAGCCACTAACTCTTCTCCTAGCCCACCTTGCAGGGTTGTTGGGAAGCCAGAATAAAGGGGAAGAGCAACAACAGCATGAGGGAGGGAGCAAGCCAGGTCTAATGAAGAGGGTGTCCCCTGTGAAGCGGTTGCTGGGGTGGGGGGCTGCTAGGGATGGCTTGCTGCATTGACTGTATACAAGTTGGTTTGTGGATTTCTTATTTCTGTAGTTGGGAACCTGGAAATCGGCATACCCTTCAAACTCAGTAGTGCAAGCAATGTACTGCATTTAATTCCTTCACACACTGACATATTTAGCAGAGAAGGACTAGCAGCACCAGCAACCTTGGGGTAAGCCACCGAGAGGACTCTCTCCCTCAGAGGAAGAAGGGGATCAGCTCCCATAGCCTGCTATCCCGATCACTTCTGACTTCCCTCCTGCTGTGGAGGAGTGGAGCGGAGCCATCAGTCATGTTACAGGAACCAATGTTCAGGGGAGGGGAGGGGGCATGGAGCCAGCAGCCCCCTTCTGTCCTGATTGTTCCGTGCAGCTCGCCCAGCCATGAAAAGATATAATGCGGAGGGACACGCTATGAGAGATGCCTGTGTACAGGGCCAGTCTAAATCCCAGGAAGGATCAGGAATCAAAAGGATGGGTCTGTAGTGGGATAAAATGCCAGGTGCAAAGAGTGCCCATGAAAGCTTATACTTTGGTCTTTCAAGTGCCACACTCCTTTTCGAGAGGTATGTGCGATTTCTTAACTTGTGACTAGTTTATTCCAATAGCCAAACTGGATGTGATGCTTGATTAGCCCTAGTATGCAAGATTTTAAAATAAATGAATACCTACCTGGTACTGGATTGGAACTGTGGCATGGCAGGGAGGGGGTCTTTAACCCTTCCCCCCTCTCCATGGTCCTGGTAAGAACTGGGCCTCTGCGCACCTGTTATTTTCAGTGAGAGGTATGCTTTCCTCTGAGCTGAGTGGGGGAGGGGGAGGCTCAGTTCCAATCAGGACTATGGTGGGGGCAAAGGGTTAAAAAGCACCTACACCCCCCCCCCCACAGTTCTGATCTGGCTCCCCCACCTCCAGGTCTAGCTATTCATTTATTTTCTAAAACGCTTGCATGGGAGGGTAACCACATGATGGATGTCATGTCTAGCTTGAGAAGGCAGGGCCCTTTGCTATATGGCTTGTATATGGTATGTGGCTCTTGTAGAGTGGCCACCTGTCCTACTTTACAGAGGACAGTCCTGTATTTCAAGGGCTTCCCAGTCGAGGTCCAGTTTGAAGGTAAAGAACCATCAGAGGCCAGGAGAGCAGGGGCCTTGAAGTTGTCCATCAACTGTTAGCACCTGAACAGAAGACACACAGGTTGCCTGGTCACAGTCTTCCCCACTATCGTGAAATATATTGTATTCCTATTTCAGTCATAGTAATTCATTCTAAATGTGTGTCTATACATATCCGTTGGCATATCTGATGTCTTTTTAGGGGGCGTGATGCATGTCCTCTTTTTTTTAGTGATGTGCACATGGCCACCCTAAGTCCTTGCAGCAGAAAGATAGCTCAATGCAGTGAGTCTCAAGCTGGGATATCTTCTAGCAGCTACCTCATGGGTTGCCTGCTTAGTGCACACATGGCCTGCCGCATCCAAATTCTCACAGAACTGCGCTGTTTACCAGTTTGTTTCCCTGCTCAGCTCAGCTTATTGGTTTTTTCCTAAGCCCCCTCCTTTTGGAACTATCCAAATAATGGAGTACTTCTCTGAATGTGTTCCAGTTGCCATTTTTTTTGTGACAGAATCTTCAGCCAAGTTAAGGAATTGCAGAAGAGGAGTCAATGGATTGGAAGAAACCACTTCTGATGGGGCAATGGAAAGAGAACAATCACCATTGTGGGGGATATTGGAAATCCTGGGTTGGATCCAGATTTAGTCATGCCTAGAGTAGACCCATTGAAATGGCAAGTAAGTCATGACTAATTTAATTCCCATTGATTTCAGTGGGCCTACTCATAGCACCACTGAGTCCAGATCCAACCTCCTGTTCATAGACACTGGATGGTTTCCTAAAAACATCCTTCTGGTTTCTCAACCACTGAACATTTGGATTATTGTCAAGCCTTTCTCCATGATGGAGAGAAATTCAATACTCCTCCTTTCAAAGTCAGATCAAATCACTTTCTTATCTGTTCTATACTACTGAATACAAGACAAACCAGAGGCCTGTGCACCTGCGTGAGATTGCCAGATTGCCTGTGGGCACATCCACTGTGACTTCTGTTCATTTTGTACCAGCTCATGACTTGGCCCAAAGAATCCAAGACAGTGTAGTTCAGGGAGGGTGCTGATAATTCTTTGTTCGAGATCTCTAGCTCCTCTCATGAATGACAATTCCTATCAGGGACATTACTAGGCACGTAGAAGATTAGGGGCTCAGGCCCATAGGTTCTATTGCCATGCAGCAGACAGAGTGGGGGAATTTTGGGGAGCCACAGTATTGTGATCCCCCCAGGAAATCCCACAATTGGCAATTAAGCGTAGGGGAAAAAACTCCCATTGGCATCATAAGCTTACTTTCCATGCAGCAGGGATTGCAGTATGTGGAGAGTTAACCCATCCCTTCCCAGCTATGATTCCCCTTGAAAATCACCTCCTGCACGGCAATTAACTGGAGAAAAAAACCCTTCCATTGGCATGAATGGACACTCAGGGCTCTGGGGAATAGATCTGGGCCCTGGAAAAAATATTCAGGGCCAAAGCTCCATGGGCCCAGGCCTAGCAATGCCCCTGACATTTCTTTGGGGATGGGGAATGTATATTAAACTACTTCGTGGTGGACATCTGCCATGTGATTATGAGAACGATAGTGAATGTATGCACATACCTGTGTGTGTGTGTAAGAGGAAGAAAGTAGGGGGATTGGCATTGATTAGCACAGTGATTCGACCACTGCCCCCCCTTTTTAAATCGGCAATTTGTCCCCCAGGCCATAAACGTTTGCCCATGCAAAGGTGGGCAAAGCTCAAGAAGCTGTATTGTCTGAGTGTTAGGTTCACAGTGAACAGAAGTGAGCTTCAGTCTATAGTCCACATTTGCTCAAATTGACTGAAAGGAGCAGGCAGAGCGAATCCCAGACTGCCTGACCTTTAACAAGGATTCTGGTCTAATTATATAACTTACTGGAAAGTGTAGTGTATCTGTTAAGGGCCAGTTTGCTGGCCTCCCTCCCAGCTCATAGACTTCTTCACTTTAGCGTCTGACCAGCAGACTGTTAGATTAACTTTCACCCCTCCTTGTGAAGCAGTGCACACACTGGTTCAGATGACACGTTCATCTTTGTGCCAGTCTACAGGAAAAGAGGGCAGGATAAGGTCAGTGGAAGGCCCACTAATTGGCTATACACATTTCTTTGTCCTTCGCATGAAGGACACAATGCCGATAAAATGTACAACAGCCTTTTCTTAAACTGGTGTTATCTGGATGTGTTGGACTACAAGTCCCATGCTGGCTGGGGAGGATGTGAGTTGTAGTCCAACACATCCGTAGTTCACCAGGCTGGGAAACACTGAGATAAAACAATCTAGCCGCACAGTGGATCTCTGTCTAGAAAAGGCCAGTGCCAGCTGTGCCCCACCAATGTAACTCATCTAGAACCACCCAGAGAGCTTCAAGTATTGGGTGATATAGAAATGGAATGAATGAATATGTGGTCCCACCCAGGGCTTGTTAACCCTCCCTTTTGGACTGTCAGAACAGGGGGGTCAACAGTGGGCAGGCGGCAATACCTGCCTGGTGGGTTCTTTGGTGGGTCAGAAGTTGTGCAAGTCAGATCCTGGACCTGTTGGTCACCTCTCATCCCAATAGGCATGTGCTAGGGTTCATCCCAGGTGTGCCTTCTCAGTCATGAAGTGGCTATAATTAATCCATAATGTCCCCATGCAGTTCCTAGCAGGGATGTTGCTAAGTGCTTAGAAGATTAGGGGCTCGGGCCCGTAGGCTCCACTGCCATGCAGTGGGGTTTTTTTGGGAGCTGCAGTATAGAGGGAGGGGAGGGTTAACCCATCTCTCCCCAACTGTGATCCCCCAGGAAGCCCCCCTCCCATTGGCAATTAAGCTTAGAGGAAAACTCCCAATGGCATGAATGGAATGACTTTTTCCTGAGCTTACTTACCATTCAGCTGGATGTGGGGTTGCAGTATGTGGGGAGGGAGGGTTAACCCATCCCTTCCAGCTGCAATTGCCCTTTAAAATAATATTTTGTATGGCAATTAAGCTGAGGAAAAAACCTTCCATCAGCATGAATGGACACTCAGGGCTCTAGGGAATAGACCTGGAAAAAATATTCGGGGCTGAGGCTCCATGGGCCCAGGCCTAGCAATGCCCCTGACATTTCTCTGGGGAGAGGGAATGAATAGTAGGCTACTTTGTGGTGGAAATCTTCATTACTGCCTGCATTTCCATAGTCTGTTGGCTCTCTGGCTCTCACATGTGGAATAAAGAAGGTAGATTTAGGTCATAAGATGCAAGCAAAATTGCAAATTGTACTAAAATGCCTATATCACCAAGGGGGTTTCTGGTCAGAGCCTCCTGGCGTTACTAATCAAAAGGCATTGTGCAGCTATTCAGTCTGTACCTCATTAACATATTTTTTTCTGGTCAGAAAAAAAGATGGAAGAAGTAGTGGGAACCATGGGAAAGTTACAAGTGGAAAATGACATCATCTGGACCCCCTGTAAAATTCTGTGAGTGCGATTGCATAATAAAAGCCTCATCTGGAAGCACCTGCAGATTCATTCCAGGAAATGCAGAATCTCTTGGCTCTCTTCAGAATTCCTCAGATGCTTTGTCCAAGAGGGAACCTCTGGATTTGCTACCATTTTTTGTTTTAGGCCAGGGATGGGGAACCTCTGCACTAAAACAACATGAGTCATGACCTAGGGCTTCTCTACATTATGCAAAAAATCCCACATCCTTACTGGGCCTTCTTCTTCCAGAGTCTTTCCGGGTTTACTCTGGATTCCTTTAGACAGTGAATATGTGATTTGGAAGTGAAAACTTCCCTTCTTGGCAATGCTCTATATGTTCAATGAAACAACTCCATCTAGCAGCTGAATTATAGCACAACGGTGGCATTTCACACTGCTAATATGGTGCCATTAAAGTTTATTACAGCTTGTCTGATCTTCTTGAAAGCAGGATAAAGGGGGGGAAGTGTGGGAGATGTTCTGGAGGTTGACGACGACATGTAAAAGACCCGCAAACTTCCATGAGTGGCCAATCACGAACATGCAATAAAAGCCTCATGTAGAAATACCCCTAATGTGGGCCATGAGAGGTTCCCATCTGGCCTAATCTCTGATTGGAGATGACCATTTTCCTTCTCCCTGCCCATTGCAGTGTGTGTGTGGCACTTTCTGGGTCAGGGTGGCTGCTGGGAAGCAAAGTGCTAGCTTTCCCATCTCCAACATTTCTACCTCCCTTGACCCCCCCCCCCTCCGGCTGAAATCAGGCTTTTAAACACCATCCATTTGGACCAATGGAGGTTTTTAAAAATCCTGATTGCAATCTCTGTGTATGGGCAATCATGTTGCAGGCCCCTTGGGCCATAAAAGGTTCCCCCATCCCTGTTTTAGGCAAAACAGAGAGGTACTGGATATCTAGGGATGCATGGAGCTTACCGGGAAAATTTCACTGATCTTCTGGAAACGCTTTTGGCTTCCCTCACAATTATTCCAAGGTTTGTATGTGGGTAGTCTCTTTCAGACATTATGCCCAAATTTGTGGTGTGAGGAGAAGACAGCAGCCCTAGATAATCATGAACTTTGGATAGGGAAGGGGGCTATGAGCTTATTTGTATCCTAAACATGTTAACTCATAAATAAATCCCACTAAATGGGAACTAATTACCCATGTGAAGTTTAAACACTAGATTGGCCCTTGCATTTCTTGGGTTGAATCCAGCCTTTGTCATTCTTAGAGTAGCCCTACTGATTCCACTGGGTCTACTTGAAGTATGACTAAGTCTGGATCCAACCCTTTACTCAGGGAGCAGGAGGAAAGATGCCAAGCACATTTTAGGGAGATAGCTGCCTTGAAGACTGAGACTCTGGAATGCGGATGGATGTCCTTGCTGGAAGGATGTCCTTCCAACACATTTCCATTGTGTTGGAAATGAACACAATGGTTCATTTCCAGTTCTCAAACTGGCTTGAACCTCCGCACCTATTTTCAAAAGGGTCAGGAAAGATGTAAAATCACAGTGATGAAAAAACTACCCTAAGAACTCAAGAGGCCACAATTAAACTGGATCGATACGTTTACGATGGTCATGTAACAATCTGCTTGACCCTTGAACTTGAGGCCTGTTTCACCAATTTTCAAAGGGGAGGTGGGGGTGGGGAGAAAGATACAGTAAAATATCTAGGGTTGGATCCAGATTTAAGCTGCACTTGCAGAAGTGGACCCCCCTTCCCCTTCTTCCCAAGGCTGCCCCTCCAGCTCCCTGAAAATGCTACACAGAAAGTCAGGAGACCCTGCTAAATGGGATGAGTTGTGGGGGAAGGATCCCCAGATATCAGGGCCCCATCTACCCCAGGCTTTTACTTTGGGGTGGGTGTGAGTCGAGGTCCCTCATGATAGATGATGCAGTCATGACTTCCCAGCCATCTGTGTTTTTTGCCTGGAAAATGTGGAGTTCCAAGGAGTCCTTTTACTGTGTTTTTTTGGGGTTGCTGAGGGTTCCCCCACAGTTGCAGGCCCTTTGTTCCTTCCCCGAACCGACTTCACATTTTACAGTGGGCATGTTGTAGTCGAGTGTAGTGCTTGCGTCACTCTGTGATGCCCCTTTACTCCCTCCATCCCTTCGCAGCTGTGCAGTTACAGAGGCACAGAGGGGTGTTTTCATCTCTGTAATCACATTTTCGCACAGTTTTGCAGCTTCGTATCTTCTCAACGGTTGTGGACTCAGTACCCAAGGGCCGAGGGGGTGGTCTTGGGGAAGGAACAACATTGCTCCGGCCACCATTTTGAAGCGATGGCTAGGCACGTAGTGCTCACTTGTGAGTTCAAACCGTCACGAGAGTCTCGGGCTGGGGAACTGACAAACTGATGGTGCGGAAATGAAGGAGCACAAAACACCCACTTTTTACCTAAAAAGGGATGGAAAGACACAGCAGAGCCTGTCAAATACAAAACAGCCACTGAAGTTTCACACCCCCACACTCATGGGACTGCACAGCTGTGCATTTCAGTAAAATGGCAAAAAAAGGAGAGGGCACGGCGAGTCTGTAAGGGAGGTGTGCAGTGCATCGCAAGCGTGTCACAGGGCATGCTGACTCGAAGCCACATTGCTGCACAGTTGCGACAGGGTGGGGGGTCAAAGCGGTGCCATTTAGATGCGGCCCAGGTGAAGGGGGCTTCCCTGAGCAGAGTCCTTCTCTTAAGGAAGACAGATTCAGGATCCATCTGTTAACATGAGATTTCTTGAACTTGATGCTTTACCAGTCATAGTCTCTCAAATAAGGGGCATTGGTGGCATATTCTCTTTACAGTCAAGCATAGGTTTACTTCCACCATGAGGCTTTTTTCTTGCTAATGAATGCTGTCTCTAATCCTGGCAAATGGAAGATTTGTCTTTTGTGTGTTTGTGTGCTCCTCTTTGCTGTTGGATCATGCATTTTCTCTATGAATAAATAGTTTCAGGCCTTCTGAGAAATTGTGGGACAGTGCCCCCTAGAGCAGCAAAGCGACACTGTCCAAAGTCAGATTTTCCCAAGAGCAAGCTTGGGTAAATCTTTGGGCCCAAGTGATGATTCTCAGAACTCTTACACATTTCGCAAAGCTAAACCCACACTGGGCACATCCTACGGGGTGTCTTTAGATCCACTGTGTCACATAAAAACACTTACCCCCGTGAACTGTGGGCGACCATTCCGGATTGTGCAAGTGACAGCAGAAGATGGGTGAACGGACCCTTTCCCCAGAATACAGTAACAGATTTAAAAGAGAAACTGAAAGACTAAAATGCCTGGGAAAATAAGGTCTTTTCCTGGCACCGGAAAGAGTACAATGTAGGTACCAAGCAAGCTTCTCTGGGAAGCTCATTCCACAGCCGGGGTGCCACAGCAGAAAAGGCCCTCTTCTTAGAGAGCATCGGCTATTGGGCAGTATAGAAATGTTATAAATAAATATCCACCCACCGCACTTCCTTCATGGGGGCTCCTGGAGAAGGACCACTGAAGCTGATCTTTGAATCTGGGCAGGTATATAATGAATCAGCACTTTGAATCGGACCTGAACATGGACTGGCAGTTAGTGCAGATGGAAAAATACTGGCATAATATGATTACATTGACCAGTCCCCAATAACAATCTTGCTGCCCTATTTCGGACCAGCTGAGGTTTCCGGACCATTTTCAAAGGCAGCCCCACATATAACACATCGCAGTAATCCAGAGAAGAGGTTAGCAGAGCATGGATTAATTGTAGCTAGGCTATCTCAGTCCAGATAAGGACATAGTTGATATATCAGCCTAAGCTGACAAAAAGTGCTCCATGCCACTGCGTCTACCTGTGTCACTGTGACAATGCTGGATCCAAGAGCGCCCCCAACTATGAATCTGATCCTTTAGGAGTAGTTGAACACCCTCCAGAACAGGTTGAACATCACTTAGTTGGGCAGATGAACCACCCACTAACAGCAGTACCTCCATCTTGTCTGGACTGAGTTTCAGTTTATTGGCCCTCATCCAGTCCATTACTGTGCCCAGGCACTGATTCAGAACAGCCACTGCCTCACCTGGGTTTGATGAAAAGGAGAGATAGAGCTGGGTGTCATCCACATATTGATGACACATCAGCCCATACCTCTGGATAACCTCCCTCAGTGGTTTCATGTAGAAGTTCAACAGCATAGGGGATAGAACAGAGTCCTGTGGAGCCCCATGGCATAGCATCATTATTTCTAATATAATGAGTACTATAATATAATATTTCTCAATGTACATCTATACATCTAAATCAGCGTGTGCAAATTTTATGCCAATAAACACAGTTTTTTGTCCTCTTCTGGGGCGATTCACAAGTGGCCCCCCTAATCCTGACTAAGCCCCCAAACTGATAACAATACATTCTAGGGCAAAATGGGGCTCCAGAGGGAGGCCAGTAATAGCCACATGACCAACAGCTCACAAAAAACTGGAGCTGGCACTGCCTCTAAATTTTCAGTCCAATCTCCTAGGATTCTACAGTCAGTCCCCAAATCCCAAAATAATGAGAGAGAAAGTGACAAGTATGGTTCATCTGAGTCCAGTATGCTTTTTAGAGCAACAATGTCAGAGTGGGCTCTGTGGCCCTGGTTACCCCCTGTTTGTTGTGGCTATATGCATTTGACAGTGATACGTTATCTCAGAACTGGTAGACGCCACAACAGCAGCGCCTGACCGGGCTCCATCGATTTGCATATGGCTGGTGTGTGTGTGTGTGTGTGTTCCTGGTTATCTTCCAGTATGTAAGTTATAGTCCAGTCTGAAGACTTGGCATGTCAGGAAAGAAATGCTCAGGATGGGCATGCAGGCTGCCAACCCCTGCACGATATCACAGAGCACGAGGTTACAAATATTGGCTATGGATTCATTAATTACCACATGCCTGCAGCTATGCCATTGCAGTTATTCAAGGTTTGGCTGACAGGCTGAAGCAGTTAATTTTAAGGGTGGGTTCGCACAATCATTGTCAGCCATGGTGGCTTAAAGAAGTCACTGTGGTTTGCGGTACATGCTGGGCACCCGCTGGCACTTGTTCTGTAACCCAACTCCTGCTCGTTGTGTTGTCCCAACCTGGGGAGGCTGGGTTGTTGGTATGGTTAACAAACCACCTACAAAACATGGGCTGTTTTAGGGTCCCCTCCCCTTGTCTAGTGGGGGAAATAATGATGAGTCCATCTTTGCCCATCACTGTCCTAAGCCTTTTTGGGCTATCTTTCTTGCTTGTTTATGTATTTATTATACTTCTGTACCACTTAATGATATAATAAAAAGTCTAAGTGGTTCACACTAAAAATCTTAGCACCCATTGAGACACTATCACCTGGATATTACAGGATATCAGCAGTTCTTTGACAGGCCTTATGAGGTATTGAGCCCACAGGCATGTAATGACAGCCCATTGGTTACAAACCATGGAGTGTTAGGGATGAGTGGGAGAGAGTGGGTGCATTGCCTGCAGTGTGCCCACCATGTCCACTTTTACTCAACAACCTACAATCGGCTTCTGCATAGGTTGTTGAGCATATTGTCAGAACCTAGACCAATAGGTTGTTTAGGGACTAAACAACCCAGTGGTTAACCCAGCAACAAACTCGGGATGTCAGAGAAATCCGCTGCAGATTCAAAGGAGGCCGGATTCTTTGGAATCCGGCCTCAGGAATCCACAGCGGATTGGGACCACTTACCTCCGCTCCAGGAGGACTGGAGGCGGAACGGCACTTGGCGGCTTCTTGCCAGCCAGAGCCGTTCGCCTCCTCCCTGTCCCTGCCAATTGCCATGTCTTAAAAAAAAAAAAAAGGCGATCAGGAGGATGTGCCCATAGACTTATACGCAAATAGAGTCATGAATCTTGCGTATAAGTCTATGTGTCCATAGGCTTATATGCAAGATTCACCGCTCTATTTTGCATATAAGTCAATGGGCACATGCGATCAGCAGGATGTGCCCATAGACTTATACGCAAAATAGAGCGGTGAATCTTGCCTATAAGCCTATGGACACATAGACTTATACGCAAGATTCATGACTCTATTTGTGTATAAGTCTATGGGCACATCCTCCCGATCGCTTTTTTTTTTTAAAGACATGGCAATCGGCAGGGACAGGGAGGAGGCGAACGGCTCTGGCTGGCAGGAGCGAAGGTAAGCGCCCCCAAGCCAGTTCCCCCCCAGGAATCTGAGTGGAGCAGAACCATTCTGGAGGATTCTGGGTTAGGGGAGGAACGGATCTCCTCCCCCCCCACGGATTCCCCACCAGAACAGACGGTGGGGAATCCATACACCCCTACAACAAACATAGGAAGTAAAAGAGATTGTGGAGTAAAAGGAGAAGAGGCGAGCACACAGGAGGCAGCACAATCACTCTCTCCTCCACATGCACAACAACCATGGGTTGTCTAACCTATGGGTTGTTGTTACATGCGAACCAGATCATAGGTTGTATTCACTTGTAATGCTGAGTCATGGTTTATGTTAACTAGGGATGTCAGAGAAACATGCAACAGAACCAAATGAGTTCAGATTTTCATGAACCTGACCTGAGGATTCCACAGCAGACCAGCTTTTCCCTTTGGGCAGGTTCCACGGACTTGTGGACTGATTTTCTAACTTTCTTTAATTTTGCGCAAATGTTGTCAATGAAAAATAAAATAAAAAACCCTGCCCCAAAATGTGCATTTTCCCCATAGGCTAAAGTGTGAACATGTGCATTTTGTGTGAATTTGCACATTTTCACATGTGTGAATTTGCGCAAATTCAGAAAAAGAAAAAAAAATCAAATTCCATCGATGGGCAGATGATGGGATGAAAGGTACCTGACAATCCACGAAACACAGATGGAATGGATTGTACACAATCCATACATCCCTAATGTTAACCATGGTTTGTTGCTTCAGCCATAAATTGTCTTGCAGACAAGCAAAGAAACCATAGCTTCTTTTCCCTGTTTCTGGTTTATTTCTCTCCCAAACATTTTGCCAGCCTTCAGAGTGGTTTCATTTTCAGGCTACTCTTTGCTAGTTGATTCTGTTTCAGAATGGACAGCAGAGCAAAGAAGCCAGGGATAAGCCACAGTTGTGGGTTCAGACAACACAATAAGCTATGGTTTAAACAAGCCAGAGTTTACAACACAACAACAAACCATGGGTTCTCTTTCTAGCTTGTTGCTGGTTAACAAACCATGGATAGCTAGCAAAGATGGGTTCAGACACAACAACTCAGATTTCAACAAACCACACCACGGCTTAATATTATGTGCATGATGGCCCATTACCTCAGGGCAACCCACACTGATAGCTTTATTCACAGAAATGTTAGAGTCAAGAATCACAGAGTTGGAAGGAATCCTGAAGGGCCGTCCAGACCCTGGCCCAACTTACAATGGTATAATACTGTTACCTATCATGATTCTTTGGGACAGGGCTGGCTGTAGATCCCTGAACTCCCCTTTCCTGGCTTTCATGTTGCAGAAATGGCTTCAGGAGAGCTTCTCTGCGTGGTATCTGCTGGAGAAAGCCCTTCGGAATCCTCCAGCAATTCCCAGCTATCTCCATTTTCAAACTCTTCTGCTGATTTAAGCTCTCCCTCTGGGGCTCTTCATGACCTGCTCCTTCATGTTAAGCCACCCATCTACAAAGTATGCAAAGAATTTCATCTTCCTCTGGCAAACTGTAGTGGAATTTTCCCCAACTGCTGATCCGGGTGCTGGTGGACCCAGCTAAAGATAATGATAAATTAAGGGATTGCTTTGGATAAATATTGGTTTCACAACTAGCCTCTTCCTTGATGGGCAGGACATTCCAGGAGCAGCCTTTTACAGCATCAGAGTTTTGTTTTTTTTTTGGCGTGAAGACAGAATAGTGTAGTCTTATTGGCCATGGTCAAATACAGGGTCAGGTGACATATTTGAATCCACCGATTTTAATGGATTTCAGTGTTCTGAACCCCATGCTACCATTTTATTTTATTTTATTATTAAATTTATTAATCGTCCATCTGGCTGGTCACCCAGCCACTCTGGGCGATGTACAACATACAATAAAAACAGTTTAAAACAATAAAATTCTACAATTAAAACATTTTCTAAAATACCCTAACCCACCCCAAATGCCTGCCTGAACAACAGCGTTTTTAATGCACGACGGAAGCTCATTAAAAAGGGGGCATGACGGAGTTCCCTAGGGAGGGAGTTCCACAGAGTGGGGGCCACAGAAAAGGCCCTCTCCCTCGTCCCCACCAGTCTAGCTGTCCTGTCTGATGGGACAGAGAGAAGGCCATCCGAGGCTGATCTTGTTAAGCGGCCTGTCTGGTGCTGCTGGAGGCGCTCCTTAAGATAGGCTGGGCCGGAACCATATAGGGTTTTAAAGGTCAAAACCAACACCTTGAATTTGGCCCGGAAAACAACTGGTAACCAGTGCAACTCCTTCAGCACTGGAGTGATGTGATCTCGTCGGTGGCTGCCTTTAATCAGGCGAGCCGCCGCGTTCTGTACCAGCTGCAGCTTCCGAACAGTCTTCAAGGGTAACCCCACGTAGAGCGCATTACAGTAGTCTAAACGAGAGGAGACCAGGGCATGTACTACCGATGGGAGCAGATGGTCGGGAAGGAAGGGGCGCAGCTGCCGTATCAGATGAAGTTGATACAGCGCTGTCTGGTTCACAGCTGTCTTCATGTTGTCTTCATAGTTTCTGTTTGTTTACAAATCACAAGCTCTGCATGCGAAAGCATGGAAGCAATGATGCCAGGGTTGGGGAATGTGTGGTCCTCCTGATGTTGTTGGACTACCACTCCCATCAGCCCAAGCCAGCATAGCCAATGGTGAGGGATCATGGGAGTTGTAGTCTAGTAGCATCTGGAGGGCCACACATTCTCCAGCCCTGACCCAAACAGTGCTCTTTAGAGCAGTGCCAGTTTTCCCAAAGTAAACACTGCATTCTCAGCTCTCTTATGCCCCAAAGGCTGCTTCTTATCAGCCACTGCAAAACCCAGACTTCTTTCCCCTTTGTTGATGGCATTTAAACTGTCAGACTCCTTTCTTCAGCCCCTACCTGAACAGGCAGGGAAGGGTGTGCTTAATAGCTAGTAGCCACCAACCATCAAAAGCCACCAGTGTTCATTTAGGGCTTTTCTACACAAGGCATTTATCATGCGCTCATCATTCCCTACTTGTTGTTTACATGCTCTTTAGACAATGTTGTGACCCTCCAGCTTCACTTCAGTATCTAACCAGCACTTTTGGTGAGTTTTTTTTTTAGAGCAGGGAAAATGCGGCATTTAATTGTGAAAGTGAAAGAAAGCATGATTTCCTCTTGTGTATTTGTGCTATTCCACTATACCACAAGGCCACCTAGAGGTTATGTAGTGAAAAATCAGGAAAGGAAACACTCCTCATGTAGTGATCTCAATTTTGTGATGAAGCCAAAAGTAGATATAATGGATTAACAACCGATTAACAGCCTCACGTAGAAAAGCTCTTACAGTGCAATCTGTAGATGTCTACTGAGAAGTAAGTCCCATTGCGTCCAATAGGGCTCACTCTCAGTTAGGTGGGTACAGGATTGCAGCCCTAAGCAAGTGTCTTCTAGCCATCAATGCCCACTGATCTTTAGCTGTTAGCCCAGAAAAATGACACTATTCAGGATGTAATGAGGTACCAAATCAAGAAGAAATAATTTTTGCAGATTAAAGTAGTACCACATTTATTTCACTCTGCATTTCCCTTTTCTTTAGCAATGCTTGCAACATTCAGCCTAAGCTTATACTTAAGTATAGTTGCAGCAACACACAGACATGGCTTCTAGTGGCAATCTGGGCTTGACACACGGGTAGGGATGTCAGAGAATTCCGCCATGGACTCCAGTGAGGCCGGATTCTTTGGAATCCAGCCCCCCGGAATCCGTGGTGGAATGGCATCCCCTCCGCCACCCTGCGGAATCCCCCCGGGGCGGAGCGTACCTGGCGGCAGATGCGGTGGCTCCAGTGGCTCTGGATGCAGTGGCGGATGTGGCGGCGGCGGCGGCTCCGGCTGGTCTCCCGGCCACTGCTGGGCTGCTGCGGCCGCAAATGGCGGCCATCATAGCGGCCGCCATTTGTATGGCTGCCTTTGTTCGTGATAGGCTACAGAAATACTTACGTAGCCTATCACAGCAAAGAGCAGGGGCACACATGGCAGCCGCTATGCCATTTGCGCCCCTGCTCTTTGCCATAATAGGCTACGTAAGTATTTACGTAGCCTATCACGGCAAAAGGCAGCCACGCAAATGGCGCAGCGACCGCCATTTGCGTCCCTGCCTTTTGCCGTGATAGGCTACATAAATACTTATGTAGCCTATCACGGCAAAAGGCAGGGACACAAATGGCTATGACGGCCGCCATTTGCGGCCACAGCAGCCCAGAAGTGGCCGTAACTCCAGCTGTGGCTGGGCTCAGCCGGCAGCTCCGCAGAGCTGCTGCGGAGCAGAGTCAGCCAGGGAGGATTCCGGGGAGAAGGACGGAGCGCCTGCCCCCGACCGCGGATGCCCCAGAACGGAGCAAGGTAGGTGTTTCATACATCCCTACACACGGGGTCAAGGTTTGGCCCTTTTGGTGTCTGCTCATTGCAATCACACTGTGGTTCAAATTGGCTTTGGACAAGTCGCTATTCCTCAGCTGAATGTGTCTGGAAAGAAAAAATGAGCTAAGAATTCTAATGCACTCTATATGGGAAATAATAATAATAATAATAGTAGTAGTAGTAGTAGATATTAAATTTGTAGCTGCACATATTGTTAGAATGATGCAAATGGGACTGCAACAAAATGTTGCATGTGTGCAGGATACCCCATTCCATTTCCCTTCTCTTCCAGTTTCTCCCCCACCCCCTATAGTCAGTCAGTGTTTTCTGGCCACTGAGCATGCTCAGTCCTCACTGGGCTATTTTGGGGGTTCTCCCCCATTTGGATTTTCTTCTAAAGAGTTCTTATACTTCTGCAAAGCTTGCAGTTTCCCCCGAGTCTGACGATACCTCCCTCTTGCGTGTGGATGGTGCTGTTTTGCCTACATGACCATGGCACTCACCTCTGAACACTGGAAATAGAGGGAGTGAGTCATATTCTTCACTGGAGGATGCTCAGAGAGCTCCCTTTCCATGTGCTGTTTGATGCCTACCCCGCATCCACACCAGTCAAACTAGATGGAATTATTTGCCTCCTACATCTCATACAACTGACATTTCCCAGTGTAAATATTTTTGTGCCACTTTAAGGTCCTAAAGCCTCTGATATTAGCTAGTCTGAGTCCAAGTCCTCCTCTCCCCCTCCTTCTTTGAAATGGGGCAGGGGAAGTATTTTTCCCATGGGAAGCTTTCTGTAATGTGGAACAAGAATGATGTACATAACCATGTATATGCATGTGTTTCTTCTTTGAAGAAAAGCTTAGATAAGAGAAAAGCCTTCTCACATCTGCTCAGTCCTCTGCATGTCTACCATCCTCTGCATGTCTAGTCATTGATTTCACTGGGGCATATTCTCAGGTAAGTGGGCAGGCAGTTAAAGCCTTATGGACATTATCTAGCTAGATATCAATAATTCAGGCAAAAGTCATGGGTTGATAAACTATTGTTTAAGACAGCAGTAGTTAAGTGCTGTAGGTACCATACAAGGTTTGGAATCAAGGCTGTGGGTGCCCTGATTGGCCCTGACTGAATATGGAGAATATGCAGCCTGGAGATTAAATGAGGCTTCTAGGTGCTAGATACTGAGAATCTTAAAATTCGATGGCTTTTTGTTGATCATGCTTTCCATTTTGCCCATATCTCTTCCATTTCATTTCAGCCACCATCACATTAGACTAGCCTTCCCTGACCTGGTGCCCTCCAGATGTGTTAGCCATGCAGGCTGTTGAGGATGGGAGTTGTTGTCTGACACATCCGGAGGTTGGGGAAGGCTGCCCAAGACTTTTCCTGGGGGGCTTCCAGAGGGAGGGCTCCTAGCGCTAGAGCTCAGAAGGCATTGTGAAGCGGTTCCATCTTTTCTTCCTTAACGGATTTTCTGTAGTGAACCAAAAAGATGGACCAAGTAGTGGGAAAACATGAAAGGGTTATAAGTGGAAGGCAGCATCATCAAGGTTCCCCATACATTTCCATGAACGTGGCAGGGTGATTATGCAATATAAGCCTCATCTTCGAGCATCCCTGGAATAGCCTGTCCTAAGATCTCTGTTTCGAAATGTCCCCCCGCCCTGCCGCACGCACACATTTGCCCCAGTGCAACAAGATGAACATATACTGCTGAGGTCAGTACAGCAGGGCTGTCATGCAAAGACACTGTTAACACCCTCTTCTCTGCCTCTGCCACCATTGTCAGTAAATGGGAGTCAGCACATAAACATCGTGCATGTGCTGAACTGAATGGACCAAGTGGGAAGAGAGGCCTTGTGTGAGTCACACACAAGGAGGTTCACACCCATGAGATTGTACAACAGTGCCCTCTGTTCTTTAAAGACCAACACACAGTTTGCCCAAAAGGAGCCAGGAAGTGAGGGGGTGACAACGTCTTGACAATGTCAAGTCAGGGCAGCGAAGTGGTTTTTACTAACAGCACGAGCTGCTCATGGTATCAGGAGCAGTGGAATGCGTGATCACGGGGTCAGAGCAACGCCCCTGTGAGGAAAGGTTAGAACATTTGGGGCTCTTTAGCTTAGATAAAAAGCCAGCTTCAGGGAGACATGACAGAGGTACAGAATTATGCATGGTGTGGAGGAAGTGGATAGGGAGACATTTTTCTCCCTCTCTCGTAATACTAGAACCCGGTGGGGTCGTCCCATGAAGCTGACTGGTGGGAGATTCAGGACAGATAAAAGGAAGGACTTCTTCACACAGCGCATAGCTTTAAGTGATGGAATATGCTACCACAAGATACAATAGACCACTTGGACAGCGTTAAAAGGGGATTAGACAATCATAAGGATAAGGCTCTCAATGGCTGCTATCATGATGGCTGTATATTACCTCCAGCACCAGAGTATATCCCTCTGGATACCAGTTGCTGGGGAACATAAGCAGGAGAGTACTATTGTGATCATGTCTTCCTTGTGGGCTTCCCACAAGCAGCTGGTTGGCCACGGTATGAACCAATAGGCGTGTGCGGCACATTTCATTAGGGTGTGCACCCAGGGATTTTTTTAAAAAAGGTGAACATTTATTGAATACTCAATCATAAGAACATAAGAAGAGCCATGCTGGATCAGACCAAAGGTACATCTAGTCCAACATTCTGGTCACACAGTGGCCAACCAGCTGTTGACCAGGAACCCACAAGCAGGGCATGAGTGCAACAGCACCCTCCCACCCCTGTTCCCCAAAAACTGGTGTACATAGGCTCACTGCCTCTGGTACTGGAGGTAGCACATAGCCACCAAGACTAGTAGCCACTGGTAGCCTTTTCCTCCAGGAATTTGTCCAACCCCTTTTTAAAGCCATCCAAATTGGTGGCCATCACTACATTCTGTGGTAGCAAATTCCATAGTTTAACTCTGCGTTGTGTGAAGAAGTACTTCCTTTTATCTGTCTTGAATCTCCTACCAATCAGCTTCATAAGATGACCCCAGGTTCTAGTATTTTGAGAGAGGGAGACAAATATCTCCCTAGCCACATTCTCCATACCATGCATAATTCTGTAGCCCTCTATCATCTCTCCCCTTACCCTCCTTTTTTCCAAGCTAAACAACCCCAGCCATTGTAACCTTCTCTCATAGGGGAGATGCTCCAGCCCCTTGATCATTTTAATTGCCCTCTTCTGCACTTTCCATAAAGGACATTATTTTTACTCATCAAGCAAAGTAAATAAACAAAAATTAATGACACTTCTAAAAAAATTAACAATTAAACTTTAACAAATACATACTTAAAAAATGAGACACACAATACCACTTTTTTGGCGGTCATTTATATAGGTCAAAGAATTTTCTAGAATAGTCGTCAGAGGGGGAGGGGAGGACCAACGGTAAAGCAGTGCCGCAGGAGTGGGGAAGCATGCTGGGAGCGAATGCGGGCTTCCTGTACATTTCCACAACATCTACATTACGCAATTTGGCGCTTATTGCATAATACAACAATCCGTACTTTAAAACTAAAAGAGCTTATCATGCAATTAAATTAAAACACAAAGCCCCTTTCCCCCCTGACATTAGGGTGTGCCTGGGCGCACCCTGTATGCATGCCTAAGGTGTGAACAGAATGCTGGACTAGATAGACCTTGGGTCTGATCCAGCAAGTATCTTCTTATGTTCTTATTTACATGAATTACAGCCAGTTTGTGCTCACATGTAAGCTGCAATCCTTTGGCCGATAGGAAGGTATCCCAGGGGCCATAGTACATGTCCCCCCACCCCAGGGCAGAGAGAGGGAGAGAGAGAGAGAGAGAGAGTGTTCTGGAGTGGGACTCCCCTCCCAGCTGCCACAGAGGCCTCCACAGGCTCCACAGATGCCTGGTTCTTCTCCAATGTTGGAATTCTGACTTCAGGTGGGGAGAGAGGGTAAAGAACACCATCCCCCCAGGCTGGGGATGTGCCTGGGGTGTGTGTGTTCCAGGAGAGGCCGTGGATCAAACAGGATCGGCAGCCTGCCCCCCCGTCCCAGGTATCTCCCTAACATTCCCAAACCAGTGGCAGATCTACGCCAGCCCTGGAGCTGGTGTAGATGAATTCCTTCTCCTTGAAACTAAGGGAAGAGAATTTGCAAGAAGAAGCAGAACAACAAGAAGTGATGGCCCAGAGAGGAGGGTGAGGGAGGAAGCAAAAACACTCGCCCCCCCCTTCCACCCTGCCAGCATTAGGGATGTCAGAGAATTCCGCCACGGATCTCAGTGAAGCCGAATGCCAGTGCATTCAGCCCCTCAAAATCCATGGCGGAATGAAGCCCCCCGCCCACCACCCCGCGAAAGGCGCGCAAAATGGAGCACTTACCTGGTGCCGTTCGCGCTGCTTTGCGAATGGCAGCCGCGTCTGCGGCCACCATTCGCTTCCCCATTTAGGCCATGATAGGCTACGTAAATACTTACGTAGCCCATCACAGCTAACACAGGAATGCCATTTGTGTCCCTGCGGAGGTTGTGATAGGCTACGTAAGTATTTACGTAGCCTATCACGGCAAAAAAAGGGAACGCAAATGGCAGCCGCTATAGCCGCCAACATTTGCGTTCCTGTTTCTTTTTGCCATGATAGGCTATGGAAATATTTCCGTAGCCTATCACGGCCAAAAACAGGAATGCAAATGGCAGCCGCTGTAGCCGCTGCCATTTGCATCCACAGACTCCAGACCCCTTTCGAATGCACCCGGCCAGCAGCTCTGCGGATTTGCTATGGAGCGGAGCCGGCCGGGTTAGGATTTTGGGGGGAGGTGTGGAGTGCCTCCCCCCCACCGCGAATCACCCCCGTGAAAAGGTAAGTGACTTTCATACATCCCTAGCCAGCATGAATCTGGCAAGATATGGCAGTTTGTTTCAGATCTCCCCAACGCAGCAGGTCATGTAGCTCTGTAAGAGGCCCAATGGGTCTCTCTGTCCTAAAGCAGGTTATTCTATACCTAAAATCGTTGCGTGGCGTGGTGTGGTGTGTAGCATGTCTGACTAGGATCACCATTCAGTCATGAAGTTCATGACTGAAACTCACCATCCAAATCACCATTCAGTCATGAAGTTCACCGGGTGATCTTGCACCACTCCCTATCACTCAGCCTAGCCCGCCTTACAGGGCTGTTGTGAGAACAAAATGGAGAATGCCAAGCGTATTGTCCTGAGCTCCTTAGAGGAAGAATGGGATAAGTAAACATGGCTGCTGCTATCTTCTTAAGATATCATGGGCCTCGGAGAGGGAAGGAATCAGTTGTGTGCATTTTAGTTCTGCTTCGCACTGAATGAAAATACTGGTGTTCACGTCTTATGGCTAAAGAACTGCAGATAGTGGAGGACTTCTATTTTCAAGTACCAGCGTGTGCGGTCTCTAAATATGTTGGCATTACTGTGCAATGTAAATGACTAAGCATCCTGAAGCATACACATTTCACGCTGGTCCCACTGGTTAATATTCAACTACTATTTAACTTTAGGAATTGGTTCCTGAGTTTGCTTATTCCCTCTTTCCTCCACATCCCTTTTTCCTTCTGTCTCATGTCCTTTAGTTTGTATGCCTTGTGGGCAGGGACTGTCTTGTTTTTATTGTTTGTATGTAAACTGCTCTGGGAGGCTATTTGGCTGAAGAGGAGGAGGATAATGATAATAATAATATCATAATAAAGAACTTTATAGTAAAGAATCTCTTACTAAAATTTCCCTTAATTTTGGGAGCATTTTTGGCTGAAGAGCAGGGTAAAAATGCTATTAACAACAGCAACAGCAACAAAATAATAGTAATAATAATAATAATAATAATCACCACATAATAAAGAACCTCTTCTTTAATTTTTTTATTATTATTACATTTATATCCCACCATTTTTCCCCTCCGAAGAACCCAAGGCAACTTACATGATTCCTCACCTCTCCATTTTTATCCTCACAACAACCCTGTGAGGTAGATTAGGCTGAGAATCAATGACTAGCCCTAAGTCACCCAGTCAGCTTCATGGCTGAGTGGGGACTAGAACCCGGGTCTCCCAAGTCCTAGTCCAACACTCAAACCGCTACACCATGCTGGCCCTCTTAGCAACATTCGGCTCAGTTTTGCTATTTAGACCACATTGTAACATCTTGAGGCAAATGTTTTCAATGGGAATTCAATGGGATGTTTTTTTTAATGGAGAACTACACACTGTCAAGACCTCTTCCCAAGATTTATTAATGGTGACATTCCCTGTTTATAGGATATGTTTGCTAAAAGAACATAGATTTGTTGTTGTACAGTTACAAAGAATAAGGCATTTTTCTTACAATTCCCCCCACCCCCCAGCTGCCAAAAACATACAAAACGTTGACATTTCGCATTATTGGTTTCCCCCTCCCCCCAGAGATTGTTGGCTTTTAAAAACGTAAGCGGAATTCTTGGGGCCATTGGAGACGTCTGACTGTTACAGGTCTCATTCAACTACACAGTGATGGGGGTGGCATCAAGGTGGTGATGGTGGTAGCATCAAGGTATCAGTGGCTTCCTCATTGACACAAGGCCACAAATTGAGATTGTGCACCAGTGCCAAGGAAAAGGATCATTGGCCCATCAAAGCACAGTTCCAGAACAAGCCCCACTAGCTGGAATATGGTTTGAAGCTGCGTGCAAACATACAACATGTGTAGAAAGGGAAATGCTGGCAATCAGTTCCACAAACAGTGTGGCTCAAAGCCAGCAGAAGTCTGCAGGACCTCTTGGCTTAGCACCAGGTGAAATCTTGTGGAGGAGACAAGCAGGACCTTGGTGGGCAACTAATTTTTAAGAGGGACCATATTTAAAGTTGAGGAAGGGGGCTGGAGGGTGTCAGCCACATGAGCTTTGCCCAAAGACTTGCTGGTTCACTGCCACACTCACAAATAGCTCCTTCCTTTCCCCCCCCATGTGAACTGCAATAGATACTTTGATAGAACCCCCCTCCTCGTACTGTGCACCTCAACTGCTCACTTTGATAGCTAATTTTACAGTGACGCTGAGTGTGTGAAAAGTGTTTATGTGTGTAAGTTTCCATGTGGCCCAATATCTAGGACTGAGCCAAAACTATTCACCGTTTCCTAGGAACTTGTTAAAAAACACACCTCCTTTTAAAAAAAATTAATTTTGGAAATGCCTGTGAGAGTATTCATATATTCATTCCCCTCCCCCCCTCAGATCATCCTGTTCACTGTGTGATCCCTTAGTGGGTGGCATTGCCAATGTAACTATCCCCCAGAAGTCGTGTCGCTTCATGACATCATCCCACTCACTGTGTGGCTGGCATCAGCCATGTAACTAGTCTGCAGAAGCTCTGCCATCGCTCTCTGTTGACTTCATTTGCAGTCAGGGATGTCATTATTTAGCCAGATCTGATTGGTGACATATTGTCGTGATGTTCTCCTGCTCACTATGTGCTCATTGATTGGCTAGGATTGCCCATGTAACCAATTTAGGAAGAAGAAGCAGTAATCAAGGGGGGAGAAAAATGGCACTGATACAGGAAACAATAGAATAACATGACTAATCAGATAGGGAGGAAAGGTAAATGGAAATGTTTTTCAGGAAACATGTCTACTTTCCAACATTATTTTTGGCCCAAAATCAAGAGAGGAGATTATCTGCTCAGTCTTATTTGTTTCAGCATGGCATTGAAGGAGTTCTTCACCTATGTGTTTGCCCGTTACTACTACAGTATGTGTACATTCACATGCCAAGGCAGTTTCCATCTGGGGTTATAGGTTGCTGGTGTGTGAATGCTCTATGTGCAGGGCCTGGCATGCATGTGAAAGACCAGGCTACGCAGAACTGTAAATGTATCAGTGCTTTTCTTCCACCTATCTAAATTGCTGCGAAGATACAAGCAAAGAGCAATTTGTTCTTCTCCAGTAACAGAAGCTTGAGATGGACAAGAGGTTCCTCCCCGCAGCCCCCCAGAGAGTCAGTTTGAAAAAGGAATGGCTATTTCTGGTGTCTTTATATGCATAGTCTACTCATGGACTGTGTCCTCTGGATATTCCTTCATCATTCTTTTTTTCCTGTATAATCATGGAGATAAACATAGCAGCAAAAGGAGAGGAATATTGCTGTTCCATTTGCCCCAAGACCTTTAAACATCAGATTTAATGATGTTAATCATTAAATGGCACCAGCAGCCATTCTTTTCTGCAAGAATTTTCTGTGAAAATGACAAATCTGGGGACATATTCAGAGTGGAGACCTACAGAGATCTATATACTCCGATTTGGTGTCACTAATCAGATACTCAGCCATGATAAAAATGATATGTTTGATAAAATGTCCTTATATTTTAGGCTTCCAAGAAGTGGGTGGGAACACACCTGCTGCATTTTAATCAAAGTCTGTTGTGTCATGCGTCAGGAATTGGTTTAGCTTCTGGGGCATTTCTCTGTTCCCATTTCTCCCTTATCCATTTCTCATCTTTCTCTCCCTAGTGTTATTTGGATAGCTGAGCCAAACAGAGAGCAATCTGAGCAGGTCATCTGGGGTGTGGGGGTGTGGTGTGGAAAAATCTGAGACTGGTATCAGACATCAGAGTGCAGCAGCTAAAGGCATGTCTGCAAAAGACGTGGAATGGTAACGGCTTTTTGTGGGACTGATTTTTGCATCTTTAGAGGATGTTATTGGATAAAATGCTGGGTTCTTTTTGGCAAACATTTGCTAAAATCCAATGATTGAAGGGGCCAGGGGAGGTTTAGACTTTCTTCTTCTTGAATAGCATCTCCGACCCCCCACAGTCTTAAACCCAAGAGAGTTTCAAGGCAGAACTACTCATTAACATGAATTCCCAGCCCTGTATTTACCAGGCAACATTTGTAGATGAAAATTGGTGCATGCATTTAAACCTTCCCACTTGACTGAATCTCTCCTTTGCAAATCCCCAACTCAGGCCATTTCCCTCAGTGGTCTCAGATTCAGAAAGGGTTGAATATACCCTCTGTCCACTGATGCTCCCTTGAGGAATCAAATCCCCCCAGATTGTTTTTTGGCATGTAGTTCCATCTTTAAAACCATTTTGAAATGCGGCTGAAGGGGAGCTGTTCAAAGACAAATAAACCACAAATTTACTGGGCTGTCCCAATCCCTTTGCATGTGAAGCAGATCTCTGCCTTTTTGTTTTTTCAGACATTCAGAACATGCAAGCTACACAAAAACCATAAGCCCCTTGTACTGATCCAAAGGCATGATAATTGTTAACCAATTAGACCATTGACTCGCCAAGGTAGACATAACACTTTCTCATACTAAAAAGGCAAGGGTTTCCCCCCTGCTTGTATTAGTAATTTTCCAAGGCAGGTCGTTAGGCACATGTCAGATAAGAAGAGGATTACTGCTCAGTGCCTGTACTTTGAATGGTTTCCAGCCATTGTTTTGGATTGTCTCCCGTATGGTATCACAACTATAGACGCCTAAGAACTGGATCATTTGAGCGATTGAAATCATGGTTGCATTTGCAGCAAAGGGTCTCCAGTATTTAAAACCCATTGTAGTTGCAATGGCCTATGCCTAAACAAGAAGAAAGGCTGATTGATTAAGTGATGGTTTGTTTGATTGGTTGTTGTTACCCACTAATAACTGTGTTGCAGCCCCTTGATTATGCGGAAAATGTTGACCACGATGAACATTTTTAATTAAAAGGATGTTTGGGGTTAATCCACATTTTTGCAGGGACAGAAACTGCTTCATACATTTATGAAATAACTCTGATTGTCCCAGCAATTTCACTGTGTTGGACCCTGTTTTGCACACTGAAAAACCAATCTCTCTCTCTCTCTCTCTCTCGCTCCCCTCTTTCTTTCTTTCTTTCTTTCTTTCTTTCTTTCTTTCTTTCTTTCTTTCTTTAAGCCAGCCTTCCCAAAATGGTGCCCTTCAGCTGTGTTGCAAATCCCATCATTCCCAGCTACTGTAGCCAATGGCACCAGGTTGGGGAAAACTGCTTTTAAGTATATTTCTAGTATCCATAAAGTCAGAGAAAAGCATGGAAATAAACAGGTGCTCTGCTCAGAAATGGGATAAGAAAGACCTCAACCAGTCAGCATGGGGGGTTTCAGTGCAAACTACAAAGCTCTTATCTCCTACTGGTGGTTACTGTTTTCTGCCTCCTTGGTCTTAGTGACCTCGTAATCCCAGTCTCCATTGGCTTCTCTACACAGAGGCTTCTTATCCCTCAATTTTACTGGGGCTTCAGCTTCCAGATTCTTTGCTGGATTAAGATTGGCCCCTTACATGTGCTTCCCTCTCCCACCCTGCTTTATCTGCAAGTTCTATATGTTTCATTATACAGCCACTAGATGGCACTGTGGTACAGCTCCTATTATTGCACAACTTCCTCTTTACACTGAGAAATTCAACGCATTGTATTTTAATGGCTCATTATCTCCAATGTTTTTTAAAAATGAGATAAAGGTCAGAAGACACGGGAGAGGCCCTGGAAGCTGATGATGTCATGTAAAGGACCTGCAAACTTCCATGAGTAACCAATCTCAGTCGCAGGATAAAAGCCCCATGTGGAGAAGCCCAGTGTCTCCTCCTCCTTTGCTTTGTTCCATGATTGCCCTCTTAGCCACTTAATACATCCTTGCTCAGTCTCAAAGTACAAAGCTGCTTTATACCATGTCAGACTATCTTGCCCATCTAGGCCAGTATTGTCTACTCCAGGGATGGGTATTAGATTGGGATCTACTTGTAGATCTCAGGCAGTGGTGTAGTGGAGCCAGGGCTTGCAGGGATGCAGTGCCGGCACATTTTGATAAGCAGGGATGCTGACGTCGTCTGCCTCCCCCCTTAGAATGCCCTGTTCCTGCTGAGCTTAGCTGCAATTCTCACAGCTGGGGATGCATTTCCAAGCAACAATCCATCATTCGCTCTTGTAATGCAAAATATTTTGGGGCGGCTTGTTTTGGAATGGGCAGTTAAGACCCATTAGATCTACAAAAGACCTGCACCTAGTGCAGATGAAAGCTTCTAGAATGGGTTCGTTGGTATGGATCGATACAGCTGCATGCATTTGGGGGCATGGCTATAGGAGCTGTAATGATGAGTGCCTGCACTTCAAAACTGACCGCTACATACTGTTCCCAGGGTGCTTTGCAGTAGATTGTCAAGAGTTTCTGCCTCTCAGTGGTTTAACAGCAGCAACAAGAAAAGCTCACCCACACCCCCAAATTAGGGTGCCAAAAAAAAAGAAAGCCTGGGGGAAAACCAGGAGTCGATTATTGTGAAAGGACTGAGATTGGTTCTAGTCCTGAAAAAACATTCTTGGGCTCAAAGTCACCCTGATCCTTAATTCTAAGTGTACAGAAGCCCCATCCCCATTTCACCACATGGCTCTGATTGTGTTAGGATTGATTCTGAGTGCAGGGAGATAGTTAGCAGCTCAGATTCAGAAGAGGAACAGCCAGACCTGGGGGATGCATTTTCCCAAGCCAGTTCAGATATGGGTAGCTGTGCTTCTCAGGTTACTAACTCCGAGATGGCTGGACCTAAAGCCTCTCCTTGCCCCCTCTGTGAGAAGCTGGGAGGAGGAGGAGAGTGGGGGCTGTGACCTAAGAGATGCTAGACTGCGGTGTGGAGCTAAGAGGGAAATGTCAGGGGCGGAGCTCAGACGATCGACCCAGTTAGCGATGCGTGACAGATGACATAGGGAAGCATCACTGGAAGGGTGGGACATCCCTCCCTAAGTTAGTCTAGCCAGCAAGCCTCACTTCAAACTGCTTGCAACTTCGGTGTTCCCATTTGAATCCCCTGGAGGCATTCCTTTGTAGCCTGAGAGTCTTAGAGGATTTGCATCTGTAATGAACCTGTTGATAATGAATTAAAAGCATGAGACTGAAACCCCTCTATTTGTGTGTGTGAGTGCATCAGGAAAGGGGGGGGCAAGGGAAACATGACAGATTGATGGATCTTGAGCACCTAGTATAAAACAAAACAGAGTAAATCTGAACCAGTGTGGTGTAGCAGCTAGAGTGTTGGACTGGGAGCCGGGAGATCCGGGTTCTAGTCCACACTCAGCCATGGAAGCTCCCTGGGTGACTTTGAGCCAGTCACAGACTCTCAGCCCAACCCACCTCACAGGGTTGTTGTTGTGAGGATAAAATGGAGAGGAGGAGGATAATGTAAGCCACCTTGGGTTCCTTGCAAGAGGAAAAAAGGTGGGATATAAATGCAACCAATAAATCTGCCAAGCCGAAAGTCTGCCCAGTGCCCACCTACTTTGACAGGCAGCCCCCCCCCCCGGAACTTAGGCAGAGGCCTTTCGAGCACGTGCTACCTGACCCGGCTTTACCTAAGGATGCCTGGGGTTGAACCTCAGATCTTTCCATGCAGAGCACATACTGTGCCACTGGGCTTCCGTCCCTTCCCCAAGCAAAATCAATGGTGATCAATACATAAATCTGATCAACATATAAATATGATAAACTTAATTTGCACATTTTATTTTATGTGCAAAATGGGGTGTTTTGGGGCGGGGGAAGGTACACCCATCCTTTGGGTGCTATTGCACCCCTCTCCTTTGGGTGCTATTGCACTCATATCCCACTTGTGGGTTTCCCACAGGCAGCTGGTTTGACACTGTGTGAACAGAATGCTGGACTGGATGGACCCTTCGTCTGATCCAGCAGGGCTCTTCTTGTGTTCCTTTGATCATATCCAAGGGTTAACTTAGTTCTTTGTAATTTGTCAGTTGGGTCAAATCTTGCTCCTTTATATTACCATGAGGAAAATGAGGCAGATGGGCCACTGAGTAGCTTGACCAACATCTCCAAGTGCCTGTGACTTATCTGATCTACCTTTGGCACTAAAGCAATTATTCCATATTTTGAAGAAAATGTGTTTTGTCTTTTGTTTGCCATATGGCTTGGAGCTCCAAATTATTTCCCAATGTATGTATGGCCTAAGATAATTTATTCTAGGAACATTATCTTACACAATATTTAGTTCTGTTTTCCGCTTCCCCCACCCTGTTTTTTTGGAACATCAGCTGCTTATCTCAAAGCTGGGAAATGAAGCAAGAATATTGCTCTGGGTTATGGGTGGTCAGCAGCAGAGAGGCAATAGTAGCCAGAAGCAAGAGGTTTTATACTACAACAAAGGGGAAAACTCCTCTTGTTTTAACAACAGCTAAGGCTGGGATGAAATGGTGCCTGAATTTCACAGGCCCAGGGGTGGCCTATGAATTCGGGAGCCATTTCACATATTTTCCCATGGGGGGCATATGGACCAAAATTTGATACCACAGAGGAAGCTTACCATTAGAAAGCAAGGCAGTATGGGTATTTTTCCTTCTATTTGTTCTGCTACCACGAGTGGGACAGGCAACACCACAACTTATGGAGCTCTTTCTTGGTTTTGTAGTCTTCCATTGCAGTACCCATTGTAGCAGCAATAGCACTGAGCCACTTCTTACAGGCAGACATTCAACAGGAAGAGCTTTCCTAGCATGGCGAGGCAGTGTTTTGGGAAAGGCTTTCTTGTTGAATCTCTGGCCATCATACAAGTTGTTAAAGACAGGCATGAAGGCCTGGCCAGAAATATAATATGGCAGCCCTGGCTGTATGTGTTGCAGCACAAGCAAAGGCAATCCTATGCACACCTACCTGGAACTAAGTCCCATTGAACTCAATGGGACTTACTTTACTATAGGATTGTACTGCCTTCGGCACCCAATAGTTTCTTGGCCTCCCCCTCCCCACATCTTCAATATGAACCTTCATCTACATTATAAGGGTCATAAAGATTATTGTGATTATACACATGAAGCACTTTTAGCCATTGTTTCCAAGGACAGTTATTACTGTCTCTGTGCAGCAGAGCGCAGGATGAAGCTTTTAGAAAACAAATGGTAAAATGGCAATACTCCACATATATAATTAATGAGACTGGTTCACTTGAGATAGTTCATCCATTTGGATATGACGGATTGGATCTAGATTTATGCTGGATCAACTGTGCTGGCGCAAGCAGACTTCCCTGCCCCTCCTTTTCCTGAAAATGATACACAGAGGATCAGAAGGCCATGCTGGATGGGGTGAGCTGTGGTGTGTGTGGGGGTGTGTGTGGGGGAGCATGGATCCCTCCAAAATCACAGAAGGCAGATTTTGGATCCCATCTGATGTTTGTAAAGAAAGCTGTCTGTCTGTGTCAGGAATGAATCTGAGCATGTGGAGATGTCTCGCAGCTCAGATTCGGAATGGCAACAACCAGAACAGGGGGAGCCGTCGTCCCTAGTGAGCTCAGGTATGGCAAGCTTTTTTTCCCAAGACCTTGACACACAGATGGCTCATCCTGAATGCCCCCCCTCCGCTTTCCTCCACCATGAGAAGCCAGGTTTCGGAAGAGGAGGAGGAGAGCAAGGGGCATGACTTGCGGGATGCTAGGGTCCATCACAGAGCAAAGCAGGCAAAGTTAGGGACAGGGCTCAGACACTCTGCCAGGTTGGCCACTCGCGATAGCCAACTTAGGAGGGAGCCACCCTAAGGGAGGGGCATCCCCGAGAAGCTAGTCTGGCTGTGAAGTTTCTTGTCCAGACTGCTGGCAACTTTCCTGACTTCCACTTTGTATCCTCTATTGATATTTGTAGATGCGTGGATTAGCTGGTTCTTCGCAGTCTGATAGTTTCCTAGAATTTGCATTTGTAATGAAGCTAGTCATTAACCAATAAGGTTAGCCTAGAGCTTTGTTTCCTGGAGTGTGTTGATTGCAAAGGAAGAGGAACATGACAGTGAGTGTAATAATCTAACAAATGTAAAAATGAGTGTGTGTGTATATCATGCACACACACACGTACATAGTGTAACAAAAGCCTGCCCATATGTACATAATTTTTTTTCTTTGAGATGGCAATTTTAGCAGCCACACATAATGGAGGAAATGGCCAAGCCAGCTTGCTTTCCCTATGCATCGCCCCCGGCCCCTTATCCTCTTTTCAGTATACACACTGTGTTTTGATAGGGACAAGTTCACATACTGCAGTCAATGGGAAAACATGGGTATGGGCACCCTACGTACTTTCTTTGTGGAGGAGACTCCCAAACCAGGTTCTCAGCTGAAAGAGGAACTGAGTACAAAATCGGTAAATTGCACCAAGTTCTTCATTTTTGCTCTAATCTGGACATCAGGAAACAGGCTGCTAGATCCTTGTTGGCATTTTAGCAACTGACGCCCCTGACTGACTCCCCAAGAAAAGGGTTAATGTCAAGTATCTATGAAATTGACCCTTACAAGTCATCTGTCTCTGGCTTGTTCTGTCCGGAGGACTAGCATGGCGGGAGAATGACTTCAGCACTCCTCGTTCCCTCTTCCTCTGCCTGCCTTCCCGCCATCTTTCAACCAAGGTCACGAGTTTAATATGGACTGAGAGAAGTTGGCATTCTTCCCTTGAATAGCTTTCTGGACCACTTGCATTCATCTGCATGGAGTTCTTCAATTTTTATGATAGCTCTTCCAGGGAAATGAAATTACTGAATTTATCACCCACGCTAGAGATTCCTGTAACCTGAGATGGTGCGTGCATTTTCTAAAAATGGATGGACATCTGGAAGTGCTCAGCCTCGTGTGTTCCCAGAAACAATGCCCTGAGAATATTCTGACAAATCTGCATTGAGATGTGAGTTATTTTTGAGAGAAAGGGAGAAAAGTTGCTCAGCAAGCTTGATCTTTCACATGATAGTTCCGCTCAAAGAATTTTTCTCAAGGAGAGACAGAAGGACATGACTCCATTCCGAAAACAGAGATTTTCAAGCTGGGGTTCCTTGAATAATTACTGCAGGTTCCCCCAGTTATAAGGGCATTAATGTCAGCTAAATTTCCTGGAAGACAGATCATCATCCATTACCAAGAATCAGGTTTGTAGGAGAAAGTATATACAGGGGGCAGGCAACCTTGGGCTCTCCAGATGTTTTGGCCTACAACTCCCATGATCCCCTGTCCATTGGCTATGCTGGTAAGGGAGGGCTGATGGGAGTTGCAGGCCAAAACATCTGGAGGGCCACAGTTGCCCATTCCTGGCTTATGGTATCTTTGTAATAATCACTGGACGGAGTGCAGGAGCAAGCACACAGACAGTTTCAGCAATATTAATTCGATACCCCTAAATCCACAATAGTTTTCCGCATGACCAAATCCATCCATTTTCTAGTTTACTTTTCACAGCTCAGGCAAACTGGTTTCCTGCTATAGTTGACTACCCTTTGGTGTCCACAAGTGGGACCTGCAACAAAATGCTGCAGTGTAGATTGCTCCTTTTCAGGGTGCCAGCCAGCCAGCCAGCCAGCCATGTCTTCTTCCAGGACACTCCCTTACACAGACACCAGTTTTCTGTTTCCCCCCCACCAACAATCAATCAGCAGCCTGTGGCCACTGAGCATGCTCAGTCCTCATTGGATTGTTTTTGGGGTTCATCTCCCCTTAGGTTTTTTCTAACTATTTTTTTGCGGGGGGGAATTCTGCAAACCTCAGGATTTCCTGATGCCTCCTTTGTATGTGTGGATGGTGCGGTTTTAGCTACATAAAGATCCATAATTTGAGAATAAGTTTGTTATTAGTATGTAGGATTATCCTATGCCAATGACTGATGAAGCCTAGAGGGAAGGGCCATCTGGAGAGCCAGGGGCAAGTAACAGTCCTTCAGCGATCTTGAACTTCTGGAATTATGGCTGGGATACAAATGTGAAGGAGACATAGAGAGAAAGGGAGAAGAAGACTTCTTCCAAATTGTAATGTAAGCACCTGGAATGTTCTGGAGGCTGGGGAGAAGTATGGTAGGGTTTTGCAAGAATGTCTTGGAAACTACAAGCATTTGGTATCTTATTGTACCTTTGTTATATTCTCCTCCTTCTTCATGGTACTACTACTACTACTACATTTTAATTTCAGTGACAATGAAGGAGTAGGAAAGTTTGGTGAGGCAAACATGTTTGGGCCTGTATGAGGTGGCATTTTCGAGATAAGACTCGTGTGTTTAGTGGAAATAGACAGGAAGTGATAGGCAGGTGAAATCTGGACCTCTCAGGGGCTTTTTGTATCCTTCTGGACCCTGGGATGGGGGTTGCAGCACTGGATTCCGTTGGTTCCAATCCCATCTTATGGGTAGGATGCAAAAGATGGTGCTGGGGAACACTTATTCGGCACTATGGCACCAGTGCTATGTGTTCCACAGGGCTGTATTTTGTCCCCAGTGCTAGTTAACATCTATGCGAAACTGCTGGGAGTTGATGTCCAGAGATCTGAGGCAAGATGTCATCAATATGTGGGTGACACACTCAATTCTATTTCTCTGTTCTTCTAACCCAGGTGAGGCAGTGGAGGTCCAAGTGCTTGGTCTCAGTAATGAGTGGTATGGGAGCTAAAAAAACGGAAGCTTCATCCAGAGAAGACAAAGATGCTGTGAGTAGGTGGTTCACAAGATCATGATTGTGGTATTTTGCCTGTTCTGAAGGGGACTGCAGTACTTCTTAAAAACCAGGTTCGAAGCATGAGAGGTTCTTCTTTGCACAAAGTGCTTTTTAGCAGCTTGGGTTGGTTTAGCAGCAGTAGGAATGGACAAATCTGTCAGTCTCACTTTCTCCCACATTCAATAATAATAATAATAAAAAAATCACAAGTTCTTTCCATCCTGAGTATGAAGAAATTTGAGAGTTAGGGTCAATTCTGATCAAAAACAAACTGAAACAAAATTCTCACCCATCTGCACTGGGCAAATTCAATCGGTATACAGCTACTTTCACCACGGTGAGGACCATGATATACCTGTTAAAGATGAGAACCCTGTCTGAAAAAAGAAGTCGCAACCCTAATTCAACAGGACCAGATTTCACACCCAGGCATTTAGGAGCTAAGCCCTGACCTGGATGGATGAATGTGTCAGTTCTGGTTTATCTCATATTCACGTTTGTAAATTTCAAGCTCTTTCTGTCCTGAATATGAAGAAAATAGTGAATTTCAGTAAATTCTTATTAAAAAGCAAACGAAAGCAAAATTCTCAGCCATCCCTAGCAGTAGGCCCTTCTGGAAATGACCAGGGCACAGTTTCCCATGCCTTGGTAACACAGAGACTAGATTACTGCAATGTGCTGTAGGTGGGACTGGCCTTGAAAAGTGTTCAGAAAGTCCAGCTGGTTCAGAAGGTGGCAGCTAGGCTGCTGACTGGGGCCCACTGCGGTGTTCATATTTCTCCTGTTCTTAAAGAACTATGCTGGCCACTTGTCCATTTCCAAGCTCAGTTCAGAATGTTGTTTTTGACCTGAAAAGTCCTTAATCAGGGGTATTGGTCTTCTTTCAGCCTGGGTGTCGAGTTTCATTCCGGGGAGATTCTTGGTGGTGGGTGGGGCTGAAGAAAAAAGGGGTGTGGCCAAAATACCAGCATAATTTCGCTTAAAGGTCTTTCTGCTGGGAACTAAGTGTTGGGAGAGGCATTTCACCCTTTTGGAATAGAAAAAAATGGCAAAATCCAGGAAGTGACCAAATGATTGGTGGAAAGGGGGAAGGGGGTGGGGCTAGGGGAAGGAAGAAAGACCATCTGGAGATACCCAGAGGGGTGGATTTGACCCCTGGGTCTGAGGTTCTCCACCCCTGTCCTAAATGGTTTGGAGCTGGAGGACCTGCCTTGAGAGGTGTGGCAGGAGGGCTTTTTCTGTGGTGCCGGCCCAGTTATTCCCTCTCCTGGGACATTTGCCTAGCAAATTTTAGGTACCACCATGTGCAATGCACCCTGTTTTCCTGTTCTTGTTTTAACACTCTGTAATTTTAATCCTGCACTAATTTGGTGTGTTAGTTGCAGGCTGCTGCTTAAAATAACATGTTTAGATTGTTTTATTACTTATTATTTATGTAACTTTTGTTAGGGGTTTTGAGTGTTATTTTAGAGCAGCCTTCCTTAACTTGGAGCCTGCTAGATGTGTTGGACTACAACTCCCAGAATCCCCAGCCAGCATGGTAGTTGTAGTACAACACACCTGGAGGGCACACAATTGGAGAAGGTTGTTTTAGAGGAAAGGTAGGATTTCTGTTTCCTCAGCAGAGAGATAAAACGATGTCATGAAATCAGTACTCTTGCTCAGTAAGTCGTGCCTTTGTCAAAAATATCCAAGGACCATTCTTTCAGTCACTGAGGCTGAATGAAAAGCTTCAGGCTCTTGATATCCAATTGGCATGTATAATATAGTAGCTCATTTGATGTCAATGGAGCAGAGGCCCTTTGGAAAATCAGGAAGATATTCTGGCCCTCAGGCATGTGCTTGGCTGCAATCACAGCACAGCCAAGGTAAGAGCCAAGGTTTGTTTGAGTTCCAGCACTAAAAAGGAAAGAAAAAAGAAATGGTATGGCACTGGTTAGTCTACGGCTGCTTCCAGATGGGAGGCTCCTCGTGCTAGTAATCATTGCTCTTCTGCTATAAGCTACAAGGAGAATTGCAATGGCCTTTCCACACTATCAGAGATATTTATTTATTTAAAATATTTCTTGGCCAACTTTCAGGGCAGAAGCCCTCCCAAGGTGGCTTACAGCAATAAAATACATAAAAACAGTTAAACTGTTAAAATGATAAACACATGAAGACATTAAAATACAAATTAAAAAACAATAAAAACCAACAATCAAATCAGCAACAACAACGGCAGCAACAGCAACAGTCATATCAAGAGAAGGCCATGGTAAAATAATTTGGTTTCAAAGTCTTCTTCAAAGCCTGCAGTGATGGAGCATGGCGGACCTCCGATGGCAACTTGTTCCAAAGGTGTGGGGCCACTGCAGAGAAGGCCTTATCACATGTGGTCACCCACCTAACTGCTATCATGGGTGGGCAAATGAGAAGGGCCTCTCTTTCTGATCTTAAAGTGCAGGCAGGGTGATATGGGTGAAGGTAGTCTTTCAAGTAATTTGGTCTCAAAACATGTAAAGCTTTAAAGGTCATAACCAGTACTTTAAATTGGGCTTGGAAACACACCGGTAACCAGTACAGCTGGATACTGCAGTTTTTCTATGTGTACATCGTGCTATGTCCCATCCACACCAGTGGGCATGACAGAGCTGCTGTGGGTGGGGAAGCAGAAAGCGCAATTCACCATAGCAGGCCTTTTAAAAAAATCTGAAGCATCCTTCTTTTCTTTTTTTGAATCTATATTTATTTTATTTTTTAAAAGTGAAATAAACAATACCAACAACATAGTCAAAATCTACAGTTTCCAACATTACAGTATCCTGGGGAAGAAAAAAAAAATAAGGAAGAAAGAAAAAGAAAGAGAGAAAGAAAGAAAGAAAGAAAGAAAGAAAGAAAGAGCCCCTCCCGCAAGATTATATCTAAGCTTCAATGAAAGCAAACCAAATATCCAAATATAAGTCCAATTGCAAATTATACCTATACTGCACTCTTCCAGACATTGCAGGTGTGATTAAATCTTCAATCTGCTGCTCCATAAACTGTGAGCCTTGTCTTTCAATGTTATAACCTCAGTCTTATAGCAAATAAACGGGAGCAAACCATCCATTTCCATTAACCATATATTACCATTCCATTGACACATATTAGTAAACATTAAAAGTTTAACCAACAAGAAATAATCATAATCATAATCCCATAATAATGATAGTAATACTAATATTAATGATAATTTTAAAAAGAGGAGGAGGAGGAGGAGAAGAAGAAGAGGAAGAAGAAGAAGAAGAAATTTAAGAAAAGGATAAAACATAAAACATAAAAACAAACCATTTGTTTTAAGTAATATCATATCTAAAAATGTATTTATATGTGTACACCCACATACACACATACAATGTAACACACAATGGAGAAAGAAAACAAAAATATGCAAACATTTAATCTGGCAAACTTCCCAGAAGCATCCTTAAGAAGCATCCTTCTTAAGAAAAAAAATCAATTATTTAATTAGCGCCAAAGTGCTTATTCACTTGACCACGTTTGTCTGATTACTGCCTATGAAATGTAAAAAAGAAAAGCCATCTCCATTGATTTGCAAGGAGGCAGGGGGAAAAAGGTTGTATCTCTGAAAATAGCTGGTGAGAGGCAAAGGCAAGGACACTTGGGGGCAACAGAATCTTTGCACATTACCAGCTGTTTTTGCAGGTGTAGCCTTTCTTTCTCCCATGCAAATCAATAGAGTCAACATTTAATTATTTTAAAACTTGATTATAAAAAGAGCGCTCTAACATTTTCTCAAATATTTCTTTAAAAACATGGCTGGAAAAGTGTATAGTGCTAATTTAAAATATTTTTGTTGTCGTTTTAAATGGGGGTGATAAAATGGCGCTGACAGGAGTGGTGATCGTGAAGATGTACTGAATGGTGATAGATTCACCTGCTGGCTATGTCACCGTACATACTGAAGCCCTGTCCCTAAAAAAGATGGAAGAGTGGCCCTGAGGCAGGGGTGCAGAACCTCTATTGGCCTGAGAGCTGAATTCCATTTCAGAGAAGCCCCCGGGGCTGCATTCTAGTGGTGGGCAGGGCCAAAGGCAAAAGAAGAGGGGCCAAGATACCAGCCTATTTTAGCATAAAGCTCCTCATGCCAGTAACTCAGCATTAGAAGAAGCAATTCAACTTTTGAGAATGGGGCGGGGGGTGGGGCGGGGAGAGAAGTGCACACAACACCAGGAAACCATCAATTGGAGGATTGGGAAAGGGGAGGGGAAGATCCCCTCCTCCTGCCCTGCATTGGATAGTTGGCCTCTTCCGAGTTTGGAGGTGGCTGACTATCCCCATAGGAGTGCGCCCTAAAAGAAGCATAGCAATTCCACACTGAATGCCTAGTATGGAAGCATCCTATGCCAGTGGTGATATTTGGCTGAGATAGAAAATATTAAACACCTGTTTACCAGACATCTTAAACAGGTGTCCCACCTGTTAAATACACCTCTTCAGAAAGTAGGCCGAAGTTTGGATGTGAAAATGGTCTTTGTTCTTTGTCTAGTGTTACCAACAATGAACAGGCTACATATATAGGCTCTGGTTTGAAAGTGGTATGACAGAGGCGACATTTCCTGTGGTGCACACCAGCCTTCCCCAGCCTGGCACTCTCCAGATCTGTTGACTACAACGGCCTTTCCTGGACGGGGATAACCTAGCCACAGCAGTGCTTGCGCTGGTAACTTCCTGATTAGATTACTGCAATCCACTTTATGTGGGGCTGCCCTTGAAGACGACTTGGAAGTTGCCGCTAGCGCAAAATGCAGCAGCTAGACTGTTGACCTGAACAGCTCATAAGGATCATATAACACTGGTTTTAAAGGAATTGCACTTGCTGCCAATATGCTTAGGGTCGGAATTCAAGGTGCTGGTGATGACATTTAAAGCCCTAAGTGGCTTGGGACCTTGATATCTGAGGGAGTGCCTCCCCCTGTATATACCTTCCTGAGGACTGAGATCTGTTGGAGGAGCCCTCCTCTGCGTCCCACCAGGGAGAGACATACACTATGGTGGGGAGTGGGAGAGGGCCTTCTCTGCTGTGGCACCCCGGTTGTGGAATGCCCTCCCTTTGGAGGCCCAATTGTTGCGTACATTGGTTTCATTTCGACACCAAGTTAAAACATGGCTTTTTACCAAAGTCTTTGAGGGCTAAATGAATTCCCTAAAGTTGCACACTGTTTTAACTGTTTTATTGTTTTTGATTTGTTAATTGGTATTAACTTGCTTAATGGTTTAATATGTTTTAGCTGTTTAAATTATTTATTGTTTTATACTGTTTAAATTTATTCTATCTGTACACCGCCTTGAGATCTTAACGATATAGCACAGGATACAAATGTTTTGAATGAATGAATGAATGAATGAATGAATAGGGACATATGGATTCTGTTAAATCCATTCTATCTGTATTTCATGGATTGTTGTCAGGTGCCTTTCATTCTGTTGTCTGCTCATTGACAGAATAGATTTTTTTAAGAGATGTACGAGAATTTTGTTCCACTTGCACGTGTGGACTTGCGCTAATGCACATTGGTGCAAGTGTAAATTTGTGCAAATTCTCCCCCAAAAGTAAAAGGTTAGTCCACAAGTCTGCAAAAGCATCATGGTTCAGAAAACAGGGGAGGGGAAATGCAATGGAGTAGCCTAGATGAGGGCATGGCTGGCTGGCTGGCTGCCTGGCTAGAGCACTGAACAGGAATGTTCCGTGCTGCAACCTTTTGTTGCAGGACTCTCTTATTATCTTTACTGTGAAACTTGCATAATGCGCATTTCAGTCATGTGGCATGGCAAGCAGGCTAACAAATAACCATCGGTATACCAAAATTTTCTATTGCAGTGCTGTCCCACTTCAGGGGTCATGGACAGTGCCCTTGAGACTGCCATGCCAGTCTTCAAGCATTACACAACTTGTATTGGTATGAAGGAGAAAGCAGACCTTTTACACCGCCGCCTGTACATGGTGCCCTATGTTCTAAAGAAAAGTGCAGCCAGACAGTAGCACACGATGCATTCTGATTCTGAAAGGCAGGCCAAGAGCTTGTATCTCTTCCGCCATCTATTGACCATTAGAATAACTACAATGGGCAGTGCGGGTTTGTTCTGAAACTCATTTTTATCAAGGTTGTTGTACAACAAGCTGTATTAGAAGGACTTCTAAGGGTGCAATTCTACGCGTTTAGAAGGAAATATGTTCTACAACTCCCAGCATTCCCCAGCCAGCATGGGAAATGCTGGAAGTTGTAGGATGTTTTTTGTCTAAACATGCAGAGGATTGCACCTTAATTCATTCAGATTTCAGACTGCATATCTCCATTTTGAGACGGGGTCTATCTAAACAGCAGACCGCATAGCCACGTCTGGCCCATTTTTCAAAAATTTCCCTCTTTCTTCCTCCTCCCCTGGTTTTACCACCACCTAGCCTGATAAAGAGTTCTGGAGAACTTGAAAGCTCATGGAACAGCATGGCTATCTTTGTGTGGTGGGGTGGGGTCATTATAGAGTTCATAAAACTCTAAGCCCACCCAATGTAATATTAAGCTAGCAGTTTCAGATAACATAATGTACCTTGAATTATGGGTTTAGAAGGCACAAGCCCATTCACCTCTAGTTAAAGGCGTTGCTGCCACCACTGAATCATGTTTCTAATGCAAAAGGGGGGGGGTAGGAAACCAAATCCCCCCTTTAAAAAAAGACTTGAAGTGGTAGGACGTATTTCTTTCTAAATGTGCATAGGATTGTGCCCTTGGATATTATAGGAGTTATTTCTGTCTAAACATGCATGGGATTGTGCCCTTAGATACTGTAGGACTTCTTTCCATCTAAACATGCATGGGATTGCGCCCTTAGATACTGTAGGACCTCTTTCAGTCTAAACATGGATGGGATTGCTCCCATAGATACTGTAGGACATATTTCCATCTAAACATGCATCGGACTGCGCCTTTAGATACTGTAGGACTTATTTCCATCTAAACATAGATCGGATTGCAACCTTATATTCTGTAGGACTTTTTTCCGTCTAAACATGCATGGGATTTTGCCCTAAGATACTGTAGGACTTATTTCCATCTAAATATGGATGGGATGACACCCTTAGATACTGTAGGATTATTTCCGTCTAAACATGCATGAGATTGTGCCCTTGGATACGGTAGGACTTATTTCCGTCTCAGCATGGATGGGATTGCTCCCTTAGATACTGTAGGACTTATTTCCATCTAAACGTGGATGGGATGGCACCCTTAGATACTGTAGGACATATTTCTTTCTAAACATGGATTGGATTGTGCCCTTAAATACTGTAGGACTTATTTCCGTCTAAACATGCATGTGATTGTGCCCTTGGATATTATAGGAGTTATTTCTGTCTAAACATGCATGGGATTGTACCCTTTGATACCGTAGGACTTATTTCCGTCTAAACATTAATGGGATTGCTCCATTAGATACTATAGGATTTAGTTCCATCTAAACATGGATGGGATTGCACCCTTCGATACTGTAGGACCTATTTGTGTCTAAACATGGATGGGATTATGCCGTTAGATACTGTAGGACTTATTTCCATCTAAACATGCATTGGATGTTTAGATGGAACATCTAAACAAGTCTAAATTTATCTAATATATCTAAATAAGTCCTTAGATAGTGTAGGACGTATTTCCATCTAAACATGCATGGGATTGTGCCCGTAGGCACTACAGGACTTATTTCCATCTAAACATGCATGGGATTGCGCCCTTAGATACTATAGGACTTCTTACCGTTTTAACATGGATGGGATCTAAGTCCTTAGATACTGTAGGACTTATTTCCGTCTAAACATGCATGAGATTGTGCCCTTGGATACTGTAGGACTTATTTCCGTCTCAGCATGGATGGGATTTCTCCCTTAGATACTGTAGGACCTATTTCCATGTAAACATGCATTGGATTCTGCCCTCAGATACTGTACGACTTTTTTCCATTTAAAAATGGATGGTATTGTGCCCTTAGATACTGTAGGACTTATTTCCGTCTAAACATGCATTGGATTGTGTCCTTAGATACTGTAAGACTTCTTTCCGTCTAAACATGCATGGGATAGTGCCCTTATATACTGTAGGACTTATTTCCATGTTAACATGCATGGGATTGTGCCCTTAGATATTGTAGGACTTATTTCCTTCTAAACATACATGAGATTGTGCCCTTGGATATTATAGGGCTTTTTTCTGTCGAAACATGCATAGGATTGTGCCCTTGGATATGATTGCAGTTATTTCTGTCTAAACATGCATAGGATTGTGACCTTAGATACTGTAGGATTTATTTCTTTATAAACGTGCATAGGATTGTGCCCTTGGATATTATAGGAGTTATTTCTGTCTCAACATGCATAGGATTGTGTTCTTAGAAACTGTAGGACTTATTTCCGTCTAATCATGCATGGGATTGTGGCTTTAGATACTGTAGGAATTATTTCTGTATAAACATGCATGGGATTGTTCCCTTAGATAAGGTAGGACTTATTTCTGTCTAAATATGCATGGGATTGTGCCCTTAGATACTGTAGGACTTATTCATGTCTAAAGCTGCATGGGATTGTGTCCTTAGATACTGTAGCACTTATTTCTGTCTAGACATGCATAGGATTATGCCCTTGGATATTATCGGAGTTATTTCTGTCTAAAAATGCATAGGATTGTGCTCTGAGATACTGTAGGACTTCTTTCCATCTAAACATGCATGGGATTGCGCCCTTAGATACTTTAGGACTTATTTCCATATAAACATACATGGGATTGTGCCCTTAGTTACTGTAGGAATTATTTCTGTATAAACATGCATGGGATTGTGCCCGTAGATTCTATAGGATTTATTTCCATCTAAACATGCATGGGTTTGTGCCCTTAGATACTGTAGGACTTATTTCCATCTAAACATGGATGGGATTGCACCCTTAGATACTATAGGACTTCTTTCCATCTAAACATGGATGGAATTGCTCCCTTAGATATTGTAGGACATATTTCTATCTAAACATGCATTGGATTGCACCTTTAGATACTGTAGGACTTATTTCCATCTAAACATGGATCACATTGCACCCTTAGATTCTGTAGGACTTAGTTCCATCTAAACATGGATGGGATTGCGCTTTCAGATAGTGTAGAACTTCTTTCCATCTAAACATGCATGGGATTGTGCCCTTAGATACTGTAGGACATATTTCCATCTAAACCTGCATGGGATTGCGCCCTTAGATACTGTAGGAACTCTTTCCATCTAAACATGGATGGGATTGCTCCCATAGATACTCTAGGACATATTTCCATTTAAACATGCATCGGATTGCACCTTTAGATACTGTAGGACTTATTTCCATCTAAATATGCATGGGATTGTGCCCGTAGACACTACAGGACTTATTTCCATCTAAACATGCATGGGATTGCGCCCTTAGATACTATAGGACTTCTTTCCGTTTTAACATGGATGGGATTGCGCTTTTAGATAGTGTAGGACTTCTTTCCATCTAAACATGCATGGGATTGCGCCCTGAGATACTGTAGGACCTCTTTCTGTCTAAACATGGATGGGATTGCTCCCATAGATACTGTAGGACATATTTCCATCTAAACATGCATAGGACTGCGCCTTTAGATACTGTAGGACTTACTTCCATCTAAACATGGATCGGATTTCAACCTTAGATTCTGTAGGACATTTTTCCGTCTAAACATGCATGGGATTGTGCCCTTAGATACTGTACGACTTATTTCCGTCTAAACATGCATTGGATTGTGTTCTTAGATGCTGTACGACTTATTTCCGTCTAAACATGCATGGGATTGTGCCCTTATATACTGTAGGACTTATTTCCATGTTAACATGCATGGGATTGTGCCCTTAGATATTGTAGGACTTATTTCCTTCTAAATATACATGAGATTGTACCCTTGGATATTATACGGCTTTTTTCTGTCTAAACATGCATAGGATTGTGCCCTTAGATACTGTAGCACTTATCTCTGTCTAGACATGCATAGGATTGTGCCCTTGGATATGATTGCAGTTATTTCTGTCTAAACATGCATAGGATTGTGACCTTAGATACTGTAGGACTTATTTCTTTCTAAATGTGCATAGGATTGTGCCCTTGGATATTATAGGAGTTATTTCTGTCTCAACATGCATGGGATTGTTCCCTTAGATACCGTAGGACTTATTTCTGTCTAAACATGCATGGGATTGTGCCCTTAGATACTGTAGGACTTATTCATGTCTAAAGCTGCATGGGATTGTGTCCTTAGATACTGTAGCACTTATTTCTGTCTAGACATGTATAGGATTATGCCCTTGGATATTATCGGAGTTATTTCTGTCTAAACATGCATAAGATTGTGCACTTAGATATCGTCGGACTTATTTCTGTCTAAACACGGATGGGATTACTCCCTTAGATACTGTAGGACTTATTTCTATCTAAACATGGATGGGATTGCACCCTTAGATACTTTAGGACTTATTTCTGTCTAAACATGGATGGGATTGATCCCTTTGATACTGTAGGACTTATTTCCGTCTAAACATGCATGGGATTGTGCCCATAGATACTGTCGGCCTTATTTCTGTCTAAACATGAATGGGATTGTGCCCCTAGATACTGTATGACTTATTTTCATCTAAACATGCATTGGATTGTGCCCTTAGATACTGTAGGACTTCTTTCCATTTAAACATGGATGGGATGACACCCTTATATACTGTAGGATTATTTCGGTCGAAAGATGCATGAGATTGTGCCCTTGGATACTGTAGGACTTATTTCCGTGTCAACATGGATGGGATTTCTCCCTTAGATACTGTAGGACTTATTTCCATCTAAACATGCATTGGATTGTTTCCTTAGATACTGTAAGACTTCTTTCCGTCTAAACATGCATGGGATTGTGCCCTTATATACTGTAGGACTTATTTCCATGTTAACATGCATGGGATTGTGCCCTTAGATACTGTAGGACTTATTTCCATCTAAACATGGATGGGATGACACCCTTACATACTGTAGGATTATTTCCGTCTAAACATGCATGAGACTGTGCCCTTGGATACTGTAGGACTTATTTCCGTCTCAGCATGGATGGGATTTCTCCCTTAGATACTGTTGGAGCTATTTCCATGTAAACATGGATTGGATTCTGCCCTCAGATACTGTAGGACTTATTTCCGTCAAAGCATGCATGGGATTGTGCCCTCAGATACTGTAGGACTTTTTTCCATCTAAAAATGGATGGGATTGTGCCCTTAGATACTTTAGGACTTTTTTCCGTCTAAACATGCATGGGATTGCGCCCTTAGATAGTGTAGGATCTCTTTCCGTCTAAACATGGATGGGATTGCTCCCATAGATACTGTAGGACATATTTCCATCTAAACATGCATCGTCCTGCGCCTTTAGATACTGTAGGACTTACTTCCATCTAAACATGGATGGGATGATACCCTTAGATACTGTAGTATTATTTCCGTCTAAACATGCATGAGATTGTGTCCTTGGATAATGTAGGACTTATTTCCGTCTCAGCATGGATGGGATTGCTCCCTTAGATACTGTAGGACTTCTTTCCATCTAAACATGCATGGGATTGCACCCTTAGATACTGTAGGACTTTTTTCTGTCTAAACATGGATTGGATTGTGCCCTTAAATACTGTAGGACTTATTTCTGTCTAAACATGCATGGGATTGTGCCCTTTGATACCGTAGGACTTATTTCCGTCTAAACATTGATGGGATTGCTCCCTTAGATACTATAGGATTCAGTTCCATCTAAACATGGATCGGATTGCGCCCTTTGATATTGTAGGACTTATTTGTGTCTATACATGGATGGGATTGTGCCCTTAGACACTGTAGGACTTATTTCCATCTAAACATGCATTGGATTGTGCCCTTATATACTGTAGCACTTATTTCCATCTAAACTTGCATGGGATTGTGCCCTTGGATATCATAGCGCTTATTTCTGTCTAAACATGCATTACATTGTGCCCTTAGATACTGTTGGACTTATATCTGTCTATACATACATAGGATTATGCCCTTGGATATTATAGGAGTTATTTCTGTCTAAACATGCATAGTATTGTGCCCTTAGATACTGTAGCACTTATTTCTGTCTAAACATGCATAGGATTATGCCCTTGCATATTATAGGAGTTATTTCTGTCTAAGCATGCATAGGATTGTACTTTTAGATACTGTAGGACTTATTTCTGTCTAAAGATGCATGGGATTGTGCTCTAAGATACTGTAGGATTTATTTCTGTCTAAAGATGCATGGGATTGTGCCCTTAGATACTGTAGGACTTCTTTCCGTCTAAGCATGGATGGGATTGCGCCTTTAGATACTTTAGGACTTCTTTCCATCTAAACATGCATGGGATTGTGCCCTTAGATACTGTAGGAATGATTTCCGTGTAAACATGCATGGGATTGTGCCTGTAGATATTATAGGACTTATTTCCATCTAAACATGCATGGGATTGCGCCCTTAGATACTATAGGACTTCTTTCCGTCTAAACATGGATGGGATTGCGCTTTTAGATAGTGTAGAACTTCTTTCCATCTAAACATGCATGGGATTGTGCCTTTAGATCCTGTAGGACTTCTTTCCATCTAAACATGCATGGGATTGCGCCCTTAGATACTGTAGGACCTCTTTCCATCTAAAGCTGGATGGGATTTCTCCCATAGATACTGTAGGACATATTTCCATTTAAACATGCATCGGATTGCGCCTTTAGATACTGTAGGACTTATTTCCATCTAAACATGGATCGTATTGCAACCTTAGATTCTGGAGGACTTATTTCCGTCTAAACATGCATGGGATTGTGCCCTTAGATACTGTAGGACTTATTTCCATCTAAACATGGATGGGATGACACCCTTATATACTGTAGGATTATTTCCGTCTAAAGCTGCATGAGATTGTGCCCTTGGATACTGTAGGACTTATTTCCGTCTCAGCATGGATGGGATTTCTCTCTTAGATACTGTAGGACCTATTTCCATGTAAACATGCATTGGATTCTGCCCTCAGATACTGTAGGACTTATTCCCGTCGAAGCATGCATGGGATTGTGCCCTCAGATACTGTAGGACTTTTTTCCATCTAAAAATGGATGGGATTGTGCCCTTAGATACTGTAGGACTTATTTCCATCTAAACATGGATGGGATGACACCCTTATATACTGTAGGATTATTTCCGTCTAAAGATGCATGAGATTGTGCCCTTGGATACAGTAGGACGTATTTCCGTCTCAGCATGGATGGGATTTCTCCCTTAGATACTGTAGGACCTATTTCCATGTAAACATGCATTGGATTCTGCCCTCAGATACTGTAGGACTTATTTCCATGTTTACATGCATGGGATTGTGCCCTTAGATATTGTAGGACTTATTTCCTTCTAAACATAAATGAGATTGTGCCCTTGGATACTGTAGGACTTATTTCCGTCTAAACATGCATTGGATTGTGTCCTTAGATACTGTAAGACTTCTTTCTGTCTAAACATTCATGGGATTGTGCCCTTATATACTGTAGGACTTATTTCCATGTTAACATGCATGGGATTGTGCCCTTAGATACAGTAGGACTTATTTCCATCTAAACATGCATAGGATTGTGCCCTTAGATACTGTAGCACTTATCTCTGTCTAGACATGCATAGGATTGTGCCCTTGGATATGATTGCAGTTATTTCTGTATAAACATGCATAGGATTGTGACCTTAGATACTGTAGGATTTATTTCTTTATAAATGTGCATAGGATTGTGCCCTTGGATATTATAGGAGTTATTTCTGTCTCAACATGCATGGGATTGTGCCCTTAGATACAGTAGGACTTATTTCCATCTAAACATTCATGGGATTGTGTCCTTAGATACTGTAGGACTTATTTCTTTCTAAACGTGTATAGGATTGTGCCCTTTGATGTTATAGGAGTTATTTCTGTCTCAACATGCATGGGATTGTTCCCTTAGATACCGTAGGACTTTTTTCTGTCTAAACATGCATGGGATTGTGCCCTTAGATACTGTAGGAGTTATTCATGTCTAAAGCAGCATGGGATTGTGTCCTTAGAGACTGTAGCACTTATTTTTCTCTAGACATGCATAGGATTATGCCCTTGGATATTATCGGAGTTATTTCTGTCTAAACATGCATAAGATTGTGCCCTTAGATATCGTCAGACTTATTTCTGTCTAAACATGGATGGGATTGCTCCCTGAGATACTGTAGGACTTATTTCCATCTAAACATGGATGGGATTGCTCCCATAGATACTGTAGGACATATTTCCATCAAAACATGCATCAGACTGCGCCTTTAGATACTGTAGGACTTATTTCCATCTAAACATGCATGGGATTGTGCCCGTAGACACCACAGGACTTATTTCCATCTAAACATGCATGGGATTGCGCCCTTAGATACTATAGGACTTCTTTCCGTTTTAACATGGATGGGATTGCGCTTTTAGATAGTGTAGGACTTCTTTCCATCTAAACATGCATGGGATTGTGCCCTTAGATACTGTAGGACTTCTTTCCATCTAAACATTCATGAGATTGTGCCCTTGGATACTGTAGGACTTATTTCCGTCTCAGCATGGATGGGATTTCTCCCTTAGATACTGTAGGACCTATTTCCATGTAAACATGCATTGGATTCTGCCCTCAGATACTGTAGGACGTATTTCGATCTAAACATGGATCGTATTGCAACCTTAGATTCTGTAGGACTTATTCCCATCTAAACATTCATGGGATTGTGCCCTTAGATACTGTAGGACTTATTTCCATCTAAACATGGACGGGATGACACCCTTATATACTGTAGGATTATTTCCGTCTAAAGATGCATGAGATTGTGCCCTTGGATACAGTAGGACTTATTTCCGTCTCAGCATGGATGGGATTTCTCCCTTAGATACTGTAGGACCTATTTCCATGTAAACATGCATTGGATTCTGCCCTCAGATACTGTAGGACTTATTTCCATGTTAACATGCATGGGATTGTGCCCTTAGATATTGTAGGACTTATTTCCTTCTAAACATAAATGAGATTGTGCCCTTGGATACTGTAGGACTTATTTCCGTCTAAACATGCATTGGATTGTGTCCTTAGATACTGTAAGACTTCTTTCCGTCTAAACGTGCATGGGATTGTGCCCTTATATACTGTAGGACTTATTTCCATGTTAACATGCATGGGATTGTGCCCTTAGATATTGTAGGACTTATTTCCTTCTAAACATACATGAGATTGTGCCCTTGGATATTATAGGGCTTTTTTCTGTGTAAACATGCATAGGATTGTGCCCTTAGATACTGTAGCACTTATCTCTGTCTAGACATGCATAGGATTGTGCCCTTGGATATGATTGCAGTTATTTCTGTATAAACATGCATAGGATTGTGACCTTAGATACTGTAGGATTTATTTCTTTATAAACGTGCATAGGATTGTGCCCTTGGATATTATAGGAGTTATTTCTGTCTCAACATGCATAGGATTGTGTTCTTAGAAACTGTAGGACTTATTTCCGTCTAATCATGCATGGGATTGTGGCTTTAGATACTGTAGGACTTATTTCCATCTAACCATGGATGGGATTGCGCCCTTAGATTCTATAGGACTCATTTTTGTCTAAACATGCATGGGATTGTGCCCTTAGATACAGTAGGACTTATTTCCATCTAAACATTCATGGGATTGTGTCCTTGGATACTGTAGGACTTATTTCTTTCTAAACTTGCATAGGATTGTGCCCTTTGCTATTATAGGAGTTAATTCTGTCTCAACATGCATGGGATTGTTCCCTTAGATACCGTAGGACTTATTTCTGTCTAAATATTCATGGGATTGTGCCCTTAGATACTGTAGGACTTATTCATGTCTAAAGCTGCATGGGATTGTGTCCTTAGATACTGTAGCACTTATTTCTGTCTAGACATGCATAGGATTATGCCCTTGGATATTATCGGAGTTATTTCTGTCTAAACATGCAGAAGATTGTGCCCTTAGATATGTTCGGACTTATTTCTGTATAAACACGGATGGGATTGCTCCCTTAGATACTGTAGGACTTATTTCAATCTAAACATGGATGGGATTGCACCCTTAGATACTGTAGGACTTATTTCTGTCTAAACATGGATGGGATTGTGCCCTTAGATAGTGTAGGACTTATTTCCGTTTAAACATCCATGGGATTCTGCCCTTAGATACTGTAGGACTTATTTCTGTCTAAACATGAATGGGATTGTGCCCCTAGATACTGTATGACTTATTTTCAGCTAAACATGCATGGGATTGTACCCTTAGATACCGTAGGACTTATTTCCGTCTAAATATGCATGGGATTGTGCCCTTGGATATCATAGCGCTTATTTCTGTCTAAACACGCATAATATTGTGCCCTTATATACTGTAGGACTTATATCTGTCTATACATACATAGGATTATGCCCTTGGATATTATAGGAGTTATTTCTGTCTAAATATGCATAGGATTGTGCCCTTTGATACTGTAGCACTTATTTCTGTCTAAACATGCATAGGATAATAACCTTGCATATTAAAGGAGTTATTTCTGTCTAAACATGCATAGGATTGTGCTCTGAGGTACTGTAGGACTTCTTTCCATCTAAACATGCATGGGATTGCGCCCTTAGATACTTTAGGACTTATTTCCATCTAAACATACATGGGATAGTGCCCTTAGTTACTGTAGGAATTATTTCTGTCTAAACATGCATGGGATTGTGCCCGTAGATTCTATAGGATTTATTTCCATCTAAACATGCATGGTTTGTGCCCTTAGATACTGTAGGACTTATTTCGATCTAAACATGGATGGGATTGCACCCTTAGATACTGTAGGACTTCTTTCCGTCTAAATATGGATGGAATTGCTCCCTTAGATATTTTAGGACAAATTTCCATCTAAACATGCATCGGATTGCGCCTTTAGATACTGTAGGATTTATTTCCATCTAAATATGCATGGGATTGCGCCCTTAGATACTATAGGACTTCTTTCCATCTAAACATGCATGGGATTGCGCCCTTAGATACTTTAGGACTTATTTCCATCTAAACATACATGGGATTGTGCCCTTAGTTAATGTAGGAATTATTTCTGTCTAAACATGGATGGGATTGCACCCTTAGATACTTTAGGACTTATTTCTGTCTAAACATGGATGGGATTGATCCCTTTGATACTGTAGGACTTATTTCTGTCTAAACATGCATGGGATTGTGCCCATAGATACTGTAGGACTTATTTCTGTCTAAACATGAATGGGATTGTGCCCCTAGATACTGTATGACTTATTTTCATCTAAACATGCATTGGATTGTGCCCTTAGATACTGTAGGACTTCTTTCCATTTAAACATGGATGGGATGACACCCTTATATACTGTAGGATTATTTCGGTCGAAAGATGCATGAGATTGTGCCCTTGGATACTGTAGGACTTATTTCCGTGTCAACATGGATGGGATTTCTCCCTTAGATACTGTAGGACTTATTTCCGTCTAAACATGCATTGGATTGTTTCCTTAGATACTGTAAGACTTCTTTCCGTCTAAACATGCATGGGATTGTGCCCTTATATACTGTAGGACTTATTTCCATGTTAACATGCATGGGATTGTGCCCTTAGATATTGTAGGACTTATTTCCTTCTAAACATACCTGAGATTGTGCCGTTGGATATTATAGGGTTTTTTCTGTGTAAACATGCATAGGATTGTGCCCTTAGATAATGTAGCACTTATCTCTGTCTAGACATGCATAGGATTGTGCCCTTGGATATGATTGCAGTTATTTCTGTATAAACATGCATAGCATTGTGACCTTAGATACTGTAGGACTTATTTCTTTCTAAACGTGCATAGGATTGTGCCCTTGGATATTATAGGAGCTATTTCTGTCTCAACATGCATAGGATTGTGTTCTTAGAAACTGTAGGACTTATTTCCGTCTAATCATGCATGGGATTGTGGCTTTAGATACTGTAGGACTTATTTCCATCTAACCATGGATGGGATTGCGCCCTTAGATTTTATAGGACTCATTTTTGTCTAAACATGCATGGGATTGTTCCCTTAGATACAGTAGGACTTATTTCCATCTAAAGCTTCATGGGATTGTGTCCTTAGATACTGTAGGACTTATTTCTTTCTAAACGTGCATAGGATTGTGCCCTTTGATGTTATAGGAGTTATTTCTGTCTCAACATGCATGGGATTGTTCCCTTAGATACCGTAGGACTTTTTTCTGTCTAAACATGCATGGGATTGTGCCCTTAGATACTGTAGGAGTTATTCATGTCTAAAGCTGCATGGGATTGTGTCCTTAGATACTGTAGCACTTATTTTTCTCTAGACATGCATAGGATTATGCCCTTGGATATTATCGGAGTTATTTCTGTCTAAACATGCATAAGATTGTGCCCTTAGATATCGTCAGACTTATTTCTGTCTAAACACGGATGGGATTGCTCCCTGAGATACTGTAGGACATATTTCCATCAAAACATGCATCAGACTGCGCCTTTAGATACTGTAGGACTTATTTCCATCTAAACATGCATGGGATTGTGCCCGTAGACACTACAGGACTTATTTCCATCTAAACATGCATGGGATTGCGCCCTTAGATACTATAGGACTTCTTTCCGTTTTAACATGGATGGGATTGCGCTTTTAGATAGTGTAGGACTTCTTTCCATCTAAACATGCATGGGATTGTGCCCTTAGATACTGTAGGACTTCTTTCCATCTAAACATGCATTGTTTTGTGCCCTTGGATACTGTAGGACTTATTTCCGTCTCAGCATGGATGGGATTTCTCCCTTAGATACTGTAGGACCTATTTCCATGTAAACATGCATTGGATTCTGCCCTCAGATACTGTAGGACGTATTTTGATCTAAACATGGATCGTATTGCAACCTTAGATTCTGTAGGACTTATTCCCATCTAAACATTCATGGGATTGTGCCCTTAGATACTGTAGGACTTATTTCCATCTAAACATGGATGGGATGACACCCTTATATACTGTAGGATTATTTCCGTCTAAAGATGCATGAGATTGTGCCCTTGGATACAGTAGGACGTATTTCCGTCTCAGCATGGATGGGATTTCTCCCTTAGATACTGTAGGACCTATTTCCATGTAAACATGCATTGGATTCTGCCCTCAGATACTGTAGGACTTATTTCCATGTTTACATGCATGGGATTGTGCCCTTAGATATTGTAGGACTTATTTCCGTCTAAACATGCATTGGATTGTGTCCTTAGATACTGTAAGACTTCTTTCTGTCTAAACATTCATGGGATTGTGCCCTTATATACTGTAGGACTTATTTCCATGTTAACATGCATGGGATTGTGCCCTTAGATATTGTAGGACTTATTTCCTTCTAAACATACATGAGATTGTGCCCTTGGATATTATAGGGCTTTTTTCTGTCTAAACATGCATAGGATTGTGCCCTTAGATACTGTAGCACTTATCTCTGTCTAGACATGCATAGGATTGTGCCCTTGGATATGATTGCAGTTATTTCTGTATAAACATGCATAGGATTGTGACCTTAGATACTGTAGGATTTATTTCTTTATAAACGTGCATAGGATTGTGCCCTTGGATATTATAGGAGTTATTTCTGTCTCAACATGCATGGGATTGTGCCCTTAGATACAGTAGGACTTATTTCCATCTAAACATTCATGGGATTGTGTCCTTAGATACTGTAGGACTTATTTCTTTCTAAACGTGTATAGGATTGTGCCCTTTGATGTTATAGGAGTTATTTCTGTCTCAACATGCATGGGATTGTTCCCTTAGATACCGTAGGACTTTTTTCTGTCTAAACATGCATGGGATTGTGCCCTTAGATACTGTAGGAGTTATTCATGTCTAAAGCAGCATGGGATTGTGTCCTTAGAGACTGTAGCACTTATTTTTCTCTAGACATGCATAGGATTATGCCCTTGGATATTATCGGAGTTATTTCTGTCTAAACATGCATAAGATTGTGCCCTTAGATATCGTCAGACTTATTTCTGTCTAAACATGGATGGGATTGCTCCCTGAGATACTGTAGGACTTATTTCCATCTAAACATGGATGGGATTGCTCCCATAGATACTGTAGGACATATTTCCATCAAAACATGCATCAAACTGCGCCTTTAGATACTGTAGGACTTATTTCCATCTAAACATGCATGGGATTGTGCCCGTAGACACCACAGGACTTATTTCCATCTAAACATGCATGGGATTGCGCCCTTAGATACTATAGGACTTCTTTCCGTTTTAACATGGATGGGATTGCGCTTTTAGATAGTGTAGGACTTCTTTCCATCTAAACATGCATGGGATTGTGCCCTTAGATACTGTAGGACTTCTTTCCATCTAAACATGCATGAGATTGTGCCCTTGGATACTGTAGGACTTATTTCCGTCTCAGCATGGATGGGATTTCTCCCTTAGATACTGTAGGACCTATTTCCATGTAAACATGCATTGGATTCTGCCCTCAGATACTGTAGGACGTATTTCGATCTAAACATGGATCGTATTGCAACCTTAGATTCTGTAGGACTTATTCCCATCTAAACATACATGGGATTGTGCCCTTAGATACTGTAGGACTTATTTCCATCTAAACATGGACGGGATGACACCCTTATATACTGTAGGATTATTTCCGTCTAAAGATGCATGAGATTGTGCCCTTGGATACAGTAGGACTTATTTCCGTCTCAGCATGGATGGGATTTCTCCCTTAGATACTGTAGGACCTATTTCCATGTAAACATGCATTGGATTCTGCCCTCAGATACTGTACGACTTATTTCCATGTTTACATGCATGGGATTGTGCCCTTAGATATTGTAGGACTTATTTCCGTCTAAACATGCATTGGATTGTGTCCTTAGATACTGTAAGACTTCTTTCTGTCTAAACATTCATGGGATTGTGCCCTTATATACTGTAGGACTTATTTCCATGTTAACATGCATGGGATTGTGCCCTTAGATATTGTAGGACTTATTTCCTTCTAAACATACATGAGATTGTGCCCTTGGATACTGTAGGACTTATTTCCGTCTAAACATGCATTGGATTGTGTCCTTAGATACTGTAAGACTTCTTTCCGTCTAAACGTGCATAGGATTGTGCCCTTTGATGTGATTGCAGTTATTTCTGTATAAACATGCATAGGATTGTGACCTTAGATACTGTATGATTTATTTCTTTATAAACGTGCATAGGATTGTGCCCTTGGATATTATAGGAGTTATTTCTGTCTCAACATGCATAGGATTGTGTCCTTAGAAACTGTAGGACTTATTTCCGTCTAATCATGCATGGGATTGTGGCTTTAGATACTGTAGGACTTATTTCTATCTAACCATGGATGGGATTGCGCCCTTAGATTCTATAGGACTCATTTTTGTCTAAACATGCATGGGATTGTGCCCTTAGATACAGTAGGACTTATTTCCATCTAAACATTCATGGGATTGTGTCCTTGGATACTGTAGGACTTATTTCTTTCTAAACTTGCATAGGATTGTGCCCTTTGCTATTATAGGAGTTAATTCTGTCTCAACATGCATGGGATTGTTCCCTTAGATACCGTAGGACTTATTTCTGTCTAAATATTCATGGGATTGTGCCCTTAGATACTGTAGGACTTATTTCTGTCTAAACATGAATGGGATTGTGCCCCTAGATACTGTATGACTTATTTTCAGCTAAACATGCATGGGATTGTACCCTTAGATACCGTAGGACTTATTTCCGTCTAAATATGCATGGGATTGTGCCCTTGGATATCATAGCGCTTATTTCTGTCTAAACACGCATAATATTGTGCCCTTATATACTGTAGGACTTATATCTGTCTATACATACATAGGATTATGCCCTTGGATATTATAGGAGTTATTTCTGTCTAAATATGCATAGGATTGTGCCCTTTGATACTGTAGCACTTATTTCTGTCTAAACATGCATAGGATAATAACCTTGCATATTAAAGGAGTTATTTCTGTCTAAACATGCATAGGATTGTGCTCTGAGGTACTGTAGGACTTCTTTCCATCTAAACATGCATGGGATTGCGCCCTTAGATACTTTAGGACTTATTTCCATCTAAACATACATGGGATAGTGCCCTTAGTTACTGTAGGAATTATTTCTGTCTAAACATGCATGGGATTGTGCCCGTAGATTCTATAGGATTTATTTCCATCTAAACATGCATGGTTTGTGCCCTTAGATACTGTAGGACTTATTTCGATCTAAACATGGATGGGATTGCACCCTTAGATACTGTAGGACTTCTTTCCATCTAAATATGGATGGAATTGCTCCCTTAGATATTTTAGGACAAATTTCCATCTAAACATGCATCGGATTGCGCCTTTAGATACTGTAGGATTTATTTCCATCTAAATATGCATGGGATTGCGCCCTTAGATACTATAGGACTTCTTTCCATCTAAACATGCATGGGATTGCGCCCTTAGATACTTTAGGACTTATTTCCATCTAAACATACATGGGATTGTGCCCTTAGTTAATGTAGGAATTATTTCTGTCTAAACATGGATGGGATTGCACCCTTAGATACTTTAGGACTTATTTCTGTCTAAACATGGATGGGATTGATCCCTTTGATACTGTAGGACTTATTTCTGTCTAAACATGCATGGGATTGTGCCCATAGATACTGTAGGACTTATTTCTGTCTAAACATGAATGGGATTGTGCCCCTAGATACTGTATGACTTATTTTCATCTAAACATGCATTGGATTGTGCCCTTAGATACTGTAGGACTTCTTTCCATTTAAACATGGATGGGATGACACCCTTATATACTGTAGGATTATTTCGGTCGAAAGATGCATGAGATTGTGCCCTTGGATACTGTAGGACTTATTTCCGTGTCAACATGGATGGGATTTCTCCCTTAGATACTGTAGGACTTATTTCCGTCTAAACATGCATTGGATTGTTTCCTTAGATACTGTAAGACTTCTTTCCGTCTAAACATGCATGGGATTGTGCCCTTATATACTGTAGGACTTATTTCCATGTTAACATGCATGGGATTGTGCCCTTAGATATTGTAGGACTTATTTCCTTCTAAACATACCTGAGATTGTGCCGTTGGATATTATAGGGTTTTTTCTGTGTAAACATGCATAGGATTGTGCCCTTAGATAATGTAGCACTTATCTCTGTCTAGACATGCATAGGATTGTGCCCTTGGATATGATTGCAGTTATTTCTGTATAAACATGCATAGCATTGTGACCTTAGATACTGTAGGACTTATTTCTTTCTAAACGTGCATAGGATTGTGCCCTTGGATATTATAGGAGCTATTTCTGTCTCAACATGCATAGGATTGTGTTCTTAGAAACTGTAGGACTTATTTCCGTCTAATCATGCATGGGATTGTGGCTTTAGATACTGTAGGACTTATTTCCATCTAACCATGGATGGGATTGCGCCCTTAGATTTTATAGGACTCATTTTTGTCTAAACATGCATGGGATTGTTCCCTTAGATACAGTAGGACTTATTTCCATCTAAAGCTTCATGGGATTGTGTCCTTAGATACTGTAGGACTTATTTCTTTCTAAACATGCATAGGATTGTGCCCTTTGATGTTATAGGAGGTATTTCTGTCTCAACATGCATGGGATTGTTCCCTTAGATACCGTAGGACTTTTTTCTGTCTAAACATGCATGGGATTGTGCCCTTAGATACTGTAGGAGTTATTCATGTCTAAAGCTGCATGGGATTGTGTCCTTAGATACTGTAGCACTTATTTTTCTCTATACATGCATAGGATTATGCCCTTGGATATTATCGGAGTTATTTCTGTCTAAACATGCATAAGATTGTGCCCTTAGATATCGTCAGACTTATTTCTGTCTAAACACGGATGGGATTGCTCCCTGAGATACTCTAGGACTTATTTCCATCTAAACATGGATGGGATTGCTCCCATAGATACTGTAGGACATATTTCCATCAAAACATGCATCAGACTGCGCCTTTAGATACTGTAGGACTTATTTCCATCTAAACATGCATGGGATTGTGCCCGTAGACACTACAGGACTTATTTCCATCTAAACATGCATGGGATTGCGCCCTTAGATACTATAGGACTTCTTTCCGTTTTAACATGGATGGGATTGCGCTTTTAGATAGTGTAGGACTTCTTTCCATCTAAACATGCATGGGATTGTGCCCTTAGATACTGTAGGAGTTATTCATGTCTAAAGCTGCATGGGATTGTGTCCTTAGAGACTGTAGCACTTATTTTTCTCTAGACATGCATAGGATTATGCCCTTGGATATTATTGGAGTTATTTCTGTCTAAACATGCATAAGATTGTGCCCTTAGATATCGTCAGACTTATTTCTGTCTAAACACGGATGGGATTGCTCCCTGAGATACTCTAGGACTTATTTCCATCTAAACATGGATGGGATTGCTCCCATAGATACTGTAGGACTTATTTCTATCTAAACATGGATGGGATGACACCCTTATATACTGTAGGATTATTTCCGTCTAAAGATGCATGAGATTCTGCCCTTGGATACTGTAGGACTTATTTCCATGTTAACATGCATGGGATTGTGCCCTTAGATATTGTAGGACTTATTTCCTTCTAAACATAAATGAGATTGTGCCCTTAGACACTGTAGGACTTATTTCCATCTAAACATGCATTGGATTGTGCCCTTATATACTGTAGCACTTATTTCCATCTAAACTTGCATGGGATTGTGCCCTTGGATATCATAGCGCTTATTTCTGTCTAAACATGCATTACATTGTGCCCTTAGATACTGTTGGACTTATATCTGTCTATACATACATAGGATTATGCCCTTGGATATTATAGGAGTTATTTCTGTCTAAACATGCATAGTATTGTGCCCTTAGATACTGTAGCACTTATTTCTGTCTAAACATGCATAGGATTATGCCCTTGCATATTATAGGAGTTATTTCTGTCTAAGCATGCATAGGATTGTACTTTTAGATACTGTAGGACTTATTTCTGTCTAAAGATGCATGGGATTGTCCTCTTAGATACTGTAGGATTTATTTCTGTCTAAAGATGCATGGGATTGTGCCCTTAGATACTGTAGGACTTCTTTCCGTCTAAGCATGGATGGGATTGCGCCTTTAGATACTTTAGGACTTCTTTCCATCTAAACATGCATGGGATTGTGCCCTTAGATACTGTAGGAATGATTTCCGTGTAAACATGCATGGGATTGTGCCTGTAGATATTATAGGACTTATTTCCATCTAAACATGCATGGGATTGCGCCCTTAGATACTATAGGACTTCTTTCCGTCTAAACATGGATGGGATTGCGCTTTTAGATAGTGTAGAACTTCTTTCCATCTAAACATGCATGGGATTGTGCCTTTAGATCCTGTAGGACTTCTTTCCATCTAAACATGCATGGGATTGCGCCCTTAGATACTGTAGGACCTCTTTCCATCTAAAGCTGGATGGGATTTCTCCCATAGATACTGTAGGACATATTTCCATTTAAACATGCATCGGATTGCACCTTTAGATACTGTAGGACTTATTTCCATCTAAACATGGATCGTATTGCAACCTTAGATTCTGGAGGACTTATTTCCGTCTAAACATGCATGGGATTGTGCCCTTAGATACTGTAGGACTTATTTCCATCTAAACATGGATGGGATGACACCCTTATATACTGTAGGATTATTTCCGTCTAAAGCTGCATGAGATTGTGCCCTTGGATACTGTAGGACTTATTTCCGTCTCAGCATGGATGGGATTTCTCTCTTAGATACTGTAGGACCTATTTCCATGTAAACATGCATTGGATTCTGCCCTCAGATACTGTAGGACTTATTCCCGTCGAAGCATGCATGGGATTGTGCCCTCAGATATTGTAGGACTTTTTTCCATCTAAAAATGGATGGGATTGTGCCCTTAGATACTGTAGGACTTATTTCCGTCTAAACATGCATTGGATTGTGTCCTTAGATACTGTAAGACTTCTTTCCGTCTAAACATACATGGGATTGTGCCCTTATATACTGTAGGAGCTATTTCCATTTTAACATGCATGGGATTGTGCCGTTAGATATTGTAGGACTTAATTCCTTCTAAACATGCATGAGATTGTGCCCTTGGATATTATAGGGCTTTTTTCTGTCTAAACATGCATAGGATCGTGCCCTAGGATACTGTAGCACTTATCTCTGTCTAGACATGCATAGGATTGTGCCCTTGGATATGATTGCAGTTATTTCTGTCTAAACATGCATAGGATTGTGACCTTAGATACTGTAGGACTTATTTCTTTCTAAACGTGCATAGGATTGTGCCCTTGGATATTATAGGAGTTATTTCTGTCTCAACATGCATAGGATTGTGTTCTTAGATACTGTAGGACTTATTTCCGTCTAATCATGCATGGGATTGTGGCTTTTGATACTGTAGGACTTATTTCCATCTAACCATTGATGGGATTGCGCCCTTAGATTCTATAGGACTCATTTTTGTTTAAACATGCATGGGATTGTGCCCTTAGATACAGTAGGACTTATTTCCATCTAAACATTCATGGGATTGTGTCCTTAGATACTGTAGGACTTATTTCTTTCTAAACCTGCATAGGACTGTGCCCTTTGATATTATAGGAGTTATTTCTGTCTCAACATGCATGGGATTGTTCCCTTAGATACCGCAGGACTTATTTCTGTCTAAACATGCATGGGATTGTGCCCTTAGATACTGTAGGACTTATTCATGTCTAAAACTGCATGGGATTGTGTCCTTAGATACTGTAGCACTTATTTCTGTCTAGACATGTATAGGATTATGCCCTTGGATATTATCGGAGTTATTTCTGTCTAAACATGCATAAGATTGTGCCCTTAGATATCATCGGACTTATTTCTGTCTAAGCACGGATGGGATTACTCCCTTAGATACTGTAGGACTTATTTCTATCTAAACATGGATGGGATTGCACCCTTAGATACTTTAGGACTTATTTCTGTCTAAACATGGATGGGATTGATCCCTTTGATACTGTAGGACTTATTTCTGTCTAAACATGCATGGGATGGTGCCCATAGATACTGTAGGACTTATTTCCATTTAAACATGGATGGGATGACACCCTTATATACTGTACGATTATTTCGGTCGAAAGATGCATGAGATTGTGCCCTTGGATACTGTAGGACTTATTTCCGTGTCAACATGGATGGGATTTCTCCCTTAGATACTGTAGGACTTATTTCCGTCTAAACATGCATTGGATTGTTTCCTTAGATACTGTAAGACTTCTTTCCGTCTAAACATGCATGGGATTGTGCCCTTAGATACTGTAGGACTTATTTCCATCTAAACATGGATGGGATGACACCCTTATATACTGTAGGATTATTTCCGTCTAAAGATGCATGAGATTGTGCCCTTGGATACAGTAGGACGTATTTCCGTCTCAGCATGGATGGGATTTCTCCCTTAGATACTGTAGGACCTATTTCCATGTAAACATGCATTGGATTCTGCCCTCAGATACTGTAGGACTTATTTCCATGTTAACATGCATGGGATTGTGCCCTTAGATATTGTAGGACTTATTTCCTTCTAAACATAAATGAGATTGTGCCCTTGGATACTGTAGGACTTATTTCCGTCTAAACATGCATTGGATTGTGTCCTTAGATACTGTAAGACTTCTTTCTGTCTAAACATTCATGGGATTGTGCCCTTATATACTGTAGGACTTATTTCCATGTTAACATGCATGGGATTGTGCCCTTAGATATTGTAGGACTTATTTCCTTCTAAACATACATGAGATTGTGCCCTTGGATATTATAGGGCTTTTTTCTGTCTAAACATGCATAGGATTGTGCCCTTAGATACTGTAGCACTTATCTCTGTCTAGACATGCATAGGATTGTGCCCTTGGATATGATTGCAGTTATTTCTGTATAAACATGCATAGGATTGTGACCTTAGATACTGTAGGATTTATTTCTTTATAAACGTGCATAGGATTGTGCCCTTGGATATTATAGGAGTTATTTCTGTCTCAACATGCATGGGATTGTGCCCTTAGATATAGTAGGACTTATTTCCATCTAAACATTCATGGGATTGTGTCCTTAGATACTGTAGGACTTATTTCTTTCTAAACGTGTATAGGATTGTGCCCTTTGATGTTATAGGAGTTATTTCTGTCTCAACATGCATGGGATTGTTCCCTTAGATACCGTAGGACTTTTTTCTGTCTAAACATGCATGGGATTGTGCCCTTAGATACTGTAGGAGTTATTCATGTCTAAAGCAGCATGGGATTGTGTCCTTAGAGACTGTAGCACTTATTTTTCTCTAGACATGCATAGGATTATGCCCTTGGATATTATCGGAGTTATTTCTGTCTAAACATGCATAAGATTGTGCCCTTAGATATCGTCAGACTTATTTCTGTCTAAACATGGATGGGATTGCTCCCTGAGATACTGTAGGACTTATTTCCATCTAAACATGGATGGGATTGCTCCCATAGATACTGTAGGACATATTTCCATCAAAACATGCATCAGACTGCGCCTTTAGATACTGTAGGACTTATTTCCATCTAAACATGCATGGGATTGTGCCCGTAGACACCACAGGACTTATTTCCATCTAAACATGCATGGGATTGCGCCCTTAGATACTATAGGACTTCTTTCCGTTTTAACATGGATGGGATTGCGCTTTTAGATAGTGTAGGACTTCTTTCCATCTAAACATGCATGGGATTGTGCCCTTAGATACTGTAGGACTTCTTTCCATCTAAACATGCATGAGATTGTGCCCTTGGATACTGTAGGACTTATTTCCGTCTCAGCATGGATGGGATTTCTCCCTTAGATACTGTAGGACCTATTTCCATGTAAACATGCATTGGATTCTGCCCTCAGATACTGTAGGACGTATTTCGATCTAAACATGGATCGTATTGCAACCTTAGATTCTGTAGGACTTATTCCCATCTAAACATTCATGGGATTGTGCCCTTAGATACTGTAGGACTTATTTCCATCTAAACATGGACGGGATGACACCCTTATATACTGTAGGATTATTTCCGTCTAAAGATGCATGAGATTGTGCCCTTGGATACAGTAGGACTTATTTCCGTCTCAGCATGGATGGGATTTCTCCCTTAGATACTGTAGGACCTATTTCCATGTAAACATGCATTGGATTCTGCCCTCAGATACTGTAGGACTTATTTCCATGTTAACATGCATGGGATTGTGCCCTTAGATATTGTAGGACTTATTTCCTTCTAAACATAAATGAGATTGTGCCCTTGGATACTGTAGGACTTATTTCCGTCTAAACATGCATTGGATTGTGTCCTTAGATACTGTAAGACTTCTTTCCGTCTAAACGTGCATGGGATTGTGCCCTTATATACTGTAGGACTTATTTCCATGTTAACATGCATGGGATTGTGCCCTTAGATATTGTAGGACTTATTTCCTTCTAAACATACATGAGATTGTGCCCTTGGATATTATAGGGCTTTTTTCTGTCTAAACATGCATAGGATTGTGCCCTTAGATACTGTAGCACTTATCTCTGTCTAGACATGCATAGGATTGTGCCCTTGGATATGATTGCAGTTATTTCTGTATAAACATGCATAGGATTGTGACCTTAGATACTGTAGGATTTATTTCTTTATAAACGTGCATAGGATTGTGCCCTTGGATATTATAGGAGTTATTTCTGTCTCAACATGCATAGGATTGTGTTCTTAGAAACTGTAGGACTTATTTCCGTCTAATCATGCATGGGATTGTGGCTTTAGATACTGTAGGACTTATTTCCATCTAACCATGGATGGGATTGCGCCCTTAGATTCTATAGGACTCATTTTTGTCTAAACATGCATGGGATTGTGCCCTTAGATACAGTAGGACTTATTTCCATCTAAACATTCATGGGATTGTGTCCTTGGATACTGTAGGACTTATTTCTTTCTAAACTTGCATAGGATTGTGCCCTTTGCTATTATAGGAGTTAATTCTGTCTCAACATGCATGGGATTGTTCCCTTAGATACCGTAGGACTTATTTCTGTCTAAATATTCATGGGATTGTGCCCTTAGATAATGTAGGACTTATTCATGTCTAAAGCTGCATGGGATTGTGTCCTTAGATACTGTAGCACTTATTTCTGTCTAGACATGCATAGGATTATGCCCTTGGATATTATCGGAGTTATTTCTGTCTAAACATGCATAAGATTGTGCCCTTAGATATGTTCGGACTTATTTCTGTCTAAACACGGATGGGATTGCTCCCTTAGATACTGTAGGACTTATTTCAATCTAAACATGGATGGGATTGCACCCTTAGATACTGTAGGACTTATTTCTGTCTAAACATGGATGGGATTGTGCCCTTAGATAGTGTAGGACTTATTTCCGTTTAAACATCGATGGGATTCTGCCCTTAGATACTGTAGGACTTATTTCTGTCTAAACATGAATGGGATTGTGCCCCTAGATACTGTATGACTTATTTTCAGCTAAACATGCATGGGATTGTACCCTTAGATACCGTAGGACTTATTTCCGTCTAAATATGCATGGGATTGTGCCCTTGGATATCATAGCGCTTATTTCTGTCTAAACACGCATAATATTGTGCCCTTATATACTGTAGGACTTATATCTGTCTATACATACATAGGATTATGCCCTTGGATATTATAGGAGTTATTTCTGTCTAAATATGCATAGGATTGTGCCCTTTGATACTGTAGCACTTATTTCTGTCTAAACATGCATAGGATAATAACCTTGCATATTAAAGGAGTTATTTCTGTCTAAACATGCATAGGATTGTGCTCTGAGGTACTGTAGGACTTCTTTCCATCTAAACATGCATGGGATTGCGCCCTTAGATACTTTAGGACTTATTTCCATCTAAACATACATGGGATAGTGCCCTTAGTTACTGTAGGAATTATTTCTGTCTAAACATGCATGGGATTGTGCCCGTAGATTCTATAGGATTTATTTCCATCTAAACATGCATGGTTTGTGCCCTTAGATACTGTAGGACTTATTTCGATCTAAACATGGATGGGATTGCACCCTTAGATACTGTAGGACTTCTTTCCGTCTAAATATGGATGGAATTGCTCCCTTAGATATTTTAGGACAAATTTCCATCTAAACATGCATCGGATTGCGCCTTTAGATACTGTAGGATTTATTTCCATCTAAATATGCATGGGATTGCGCCCTTAGATACTATAGGACTTCTTTCCATCTAAACATGCATGGGATTGCGCCCTTAGATACTTTAGGACTTATTTCCATCTAAACATACATGGGATTGTGCCCTTAGTTAATGTAGGAATTATTTCTGTCTAAACATGGATGGGATTGCACCCTTAGATACTTTAGGACTTATTTCTGTCTAAACATGGATGGGATTGATCCCTTTGATACTGTAGGACTTATTTCTGTCTAAACATGCATGGGATTGTGCCCATAGATACTGTAGGACTTATTTCTGTCTAAACATGAATGGGATTGTGCCCCTAGATACTGTATGACTTATTTTCATCTAAACATGCATTGGATTGTGCCCTTAGATACTGTAGGACTTCTTTCCATTTAAACATGGATGGGATGACACCCTTATATACTGTAGGATTATTTCGGTCGAAAGATGCATGAGATTGTGCCCTTGGATACTGTAGGACTTATTTCCGTGTCAACATGGATGGGATTTCTCCCTTAGATACTGTAGGACTTATTTCCGTCTAAACATGCATTGGATTGTTTCCTTAGATACTGTAAGACTTCTTTCCGTCTAAACATGCATGGGATTGTGCCCTTATATACTGTAGGACTTATTTCCATGTTAACATGCATGGGATTGTGCCCTTAGATATTGTAGGACTTATTTCCTTCTAAACATACCTGAGATTGTGCCGTTGGATATTATAGGGTTTTTTCTGTGTAAACATGCATAGGATTGTGCCCTTAGATAATGTAGCACTTATCTCTGTCTAGACATGCATAGGATTGTGCCCTTGGATATGATTGCAGTTATTTCTGTATAAACATGCATAGCATTGTGACCTTAGATACTGTAGGACTTATTTCTTTCTAAACGTGCATAGGATTGTGCCCTTGGATATTATAGGAGCTATTTCTGTCTCAACATGCATAGGATTGTGTTCTTAGAAACTGTAGGACTTATTTCCGTCTAATCATGCATGGGATTGTGGCTTTAGATACTGTAGGACTTATTTCCATCTAACCATGGATGGGATTGCGCCCTTAGATTTTATAGGACTCATTTTTGTCTAAACATGCATGGGATTGTTCCCTTAGATACAGTAGGACTTATTTCCATCTAAAGCTTCATGGGATTGTGTCCTTAGATACTGTAGGACTTATTTCTTTCTAAACGTGCATAGGATTGTGCCCTTTGATGTTATAGGAGTTATTTCTGTCTCAACATGCATGGGATTGTTCCCTTAGATACCGTAGGACTTTTTTCTGTCTAAACATGCATGGGATTGTGCCCTTAGATACTGTAGGAGTTATTCATGTCTAAAGCTGCATGGGATTGTGTCCTTAGATACTGTAGCACTTATTTTTCTCTAGACATGCATAGGATTATGCCCTTGGATATTATCGGAGTTATTTCTGTCTAAACATGCATAAGATTGTGCCCTTAGATATCGTCAGACTTATTTCTGTCTAAACACGGATGGGATTGCTCCCTGAGATACTGTAGGACATATTTCCATCAAAACATGCATCAGACTGCGCCTTTAGATACTGTAGGACTTATTTCCATCTAAACATGCATGGGATTGTGCCCGTAGACACTACAGGACTTATTTCCATCTAAACATGCATGGGATTGCGCCCTTAGATACTATAGGACTTCTTTCCGTTTTAACATGGATGGGATTGCGCTTTTAGATAGTGTAGGACTTCTTTCCATCTAAACATGCATGGGATTGTGCCCTTAGATACTGTAGGACTTCTTTCCATCTAAACATGCATTGTTTTGTGCCCTTGGATACTGTAGGACTTATTTCCGTCTCAGCATGGATGGGATTTCTCCCTTAGATACTGTAGGACCTATTTCCATGTAAACATGCATTGGATTCTGCCCTCAGATACTGTAGGACGTATTTTGATCTAAACATGGATCGTATTGCAACCTTAGATTCTGTAGGACTTATTCCCATCTAAACATTCATGGGATTGTGCCCTTAGATACTGTAGGACTTATTTCCATCTAAACATGGATGGGATGACACCCTTATATACTGTAGGATTATTTCCGTCTAAAGATGCATGAGATTGTGCCCTTGGATACAGTAGGACGTATTTCCGTCTCAGCATGGATGGGATTTCTCCCTTAGATACTGTAGGACCTATTTCCATGTAAACATGCATTGGATTCTGCCCTCAGATACTGTAGGACTTATTTCCATGTTTACATGCATGGGATTGTGCCCTTAGATATTGTAGGACTTATTTCCGTCTAAACATGCATTGGATTGTGTCCTTAGATACTGTAAGACTTCTTTCTGTCTAAACATTCATGGGATTGTGCCCTTATATACTGTAGGACTTATTTCCATGTTAACATGCATGGGATTGTGCCCTTAGATATTGTAGGACTTATTTCCTTCTAAACATACATGAGATTGTGCCCTTGGATATTATAGGGCTTTTTTCTGTCTAAACATGCATAGGATTGTGCCCTTAGATACTGTAGCACTTATCTCTGTCTAGACATGCATAGGATTGTGCCCTTGGATATGATTGCAGTTATTTCTGTATAAACATGCATAGGATTGTGACCTTAGATACTGTAGGATTTATTTCTTTATAAACGTGCATAGGATTGTGCCCTTGGATATTATAGGAGTTATTTCTGTCTCAACATGCATGGGATTGTGCCCTTAGATACAGTAGGACTTATTTCCATCTAAACATTCATGGGATTGTGTCCTTAGATACTGTAGGACTTATTTCTTTCTAAACGTGTATAGGATTGTGCCCTTTGATGTTATAGGAGTTATTTCTGTCTCAACATGCATGGGATTGTTCCCTTAGATACCGTAGGACTTTTTTCTGTCTAAACATGCATGGGATTGTGCCCTTAGATACTGTAGGAGTTATTCATGTCTAAAGCAGCATGGGATTGTGTCCTTAGAGACTGTAGCACTTATTTTTCTCTAGACATGCATAGGATTATGCCCTTGGATATTATCGGAGTTATTTCTGTCTAAACATGCATAAGATTGTGCCCTTAGATATCGTCAGACTTATTTCTGTCTAAACATGGATGGGATTGCTCCCTGAGATACTGTAGGACTTATTTCCATCTAAACATGGATGGGATTGCTCCCATAGATACTGTAGGACATATTTCCATCAAAACATGCATCAAACTGCGCCTTTAGATACTGTAGGACTTATTTCCATCTAAACATGCATGGGATTGTGCCCGTAGACACCACAGGACTTATTTCCATCTAAACATGCATGGGATTGCGCCCTTAGATACTATAGGACTTCTTTCCGTTTTAACATGGATGGGATTGCGCTTTTAGATAGTGTAGGACTTCTTTCCATCTAAACATGCATGGGATTGTGCCCTTAGATACTGTAGGACTTCTTTCCATCTAAACATGCATGAGATTGTGCCCTTGGATACTGTAGGACTTATTTCCGTCTCAGCATGGATGGGATTTCTCCCTTAGATACTGTAGGACCTATTTCCATGTAAACATGCATTGGATTCTGCCCTCAGATACTGTAGGACGTATTTCGATCTAAACATGGATCGTATTGCAACCTTAGATTCTGTAGGACTTATTCCCATCTAAACATACATGGGATTGTGCCCTTAGATACTGTAGGACTTATTTCCATCTAAACATGGACGGGATGACACCCTTATATACTGTAGGATTATTTCCGTCTAAAGATGCATGAGATTGTGCCCTTGGATACAGTAGGACTTATTTCCGTCTCAGCATGGATGGGATTTCTCCCTTAGATACTGTAGGACCTATTTCCATGTAAACATGCATTGGATTCTGCCCTCAGATACTGTACGACTTATTTCCATGTTTACATGCATGGGATTGTGCCCTTAGATATTGTAGGACTTATTTCCGTCTAAACATGCATTGGATTGTGTCCTTAGATACTGTAAGACTTCTTTCTGTCTAAACATTCATGGGATTGTGCCCTTATATACTGTAGGACTTATTTCCATGTTAACATGCATGGGATTGTGCCCTTAGATATTGTAGGACTTATTTCCTTCTAAACATACATGAGATTGTGCCCTTGGATACTGTAGGACTTATTTCCGTCTAAACATGCATTGGATTGTGTCCTTAGATACTGTAAGACTTCTTTCCGTCTAAACGTGCATAGGATTGTGCCCTTTGATGTGATTGCAGTTATTTCTGTATAAACATGCATAGGATTGTGACCTTAGATACTGTATGATTTATTTCTTTATAAACGTGCATAGGATTGTGCCCTTGGATATTATAGGAGTTATTTCTGTCTCAACATGCATAGGATTGTGTCCTTAGAAACTGTAGGACTTATTTCCGTCTAATCATGCATGGGATTGTGGCTTTAGATACTGTAGGACTTATTTCTATCTAACCATGGATGGGATTGCGCCCTTAGATTCTATAGGACTCATTTTTGTCTAAACATGCATGGGATTGTGCCCTTAGATACAGTAGGACTTATTTCCATCTAAACATTCATGGGATTGTGTCCTTGGATACTGTAGGACTTATTTCTTTCTAAACTTGCATAGGATTGTGCCCTTTGCTATTATAGGAGTTAATTCTGTCTCAACATGCATGGGATTGTTCCCTTAGATACCGTAGGACTTATTTCTGTCTAAATATTCATGGGATTGTGCCCTTAGATACTGTAGGACTTATTTCTGTCTAAACATGAATGGGATTGTGCCCCTAGATACTGTATGACTTATTTCCATCTAAACATGCATGGGATTGTGCCCGTAGGCACTACAGGACTTATTTCCATCTAAACATGCATGGGATTGCGCCCTTAGATACTATAGGACTTCTTACCGTTTTAACATGGATGGGATCTAAGTCCTTAGATACTGTAGGACTTATTTCCGTCTAAACATGCATGAGATTGTGCCCTTGGATACTGTAGGACTTATTTCCGTCTCAGCATGGATGGGATTTCTCCCTTAGATACTGTAGGACCTATTTCCATGTAAACATGCATTGGATTCTGCCCTCAGATACTGTACGACTTTTTTCCATTTAAAAATGGATGGTATTGTGCCCTTAGATACTGTAGGACTTATTTCCGTCTAAACATGCATTGGATTGTGTCCTTAGATACTGTAAGACTTCTTTCCGTCTAAACATGCATGGGATAGTGCCCTTATATACTGTAGGACTTATTTCCATGTTAACATGCATGGGATTGTGCCCTTAGATATTGTAGGACTTATTTCCTTCTAAACATACATGAGATTGTGCCCTTGGATATTATAGGGCTTTTTTCTGTCGAAACATGCATAGGATTGTGCCCTTGGATATGATTGCAGTTATTTCTGTCTAAACATGCATAGGATTGTGACCTTAGATACTGTAGGATTTATTTCTTTATAAACGTGCATAGGATTGTGCCCTTGGATATTATAGGAGTTATTTCTGTCTCAACATGCATAGGATTGTGTTCTTAGAAACTGTAGGACTTATTTCCGTCTAATCATGCATGGGATTGTGGCTTTAGATACTGTAGGAATTATTTCTGTATAAACATGCATGGGATTGTTCCCTTAGATAAGGTAGGACTTATTTCTGTCTAAATATGCATGGGATTGTGCCCTTAGATACTGTAGGACTTATTCATGTCTAAAGCTGCATGGGATTGTGTCCTTAGATACTGTAGCACTTATTTCTGTCTAGACATGCATAGGATTATGCCCTTGGATATTATCGGAGTTATTTCTGTCTAAAAATGCATAGGATTGTGCTCTGAGATACTGTAGGACTTCTTTCCATCTAAACATGCATGGGATTGCGCCCTTAGATACTTTAGGACTTATTTCCATATAAACATACATGGGATTGTGCCCTTAGTTACTGTAGGAATTATTTCTGTATAAACATGCATGGGATTGTGCCCGTAGATTCTATAGGATTTATTTCCATCTAAACATGCATGGGTTTGTGCCCTTAGATACTGTAGGACTTATTTCCATCTAAACATGGATGGGATTGCACCCTTAGATACTATAGGACTTCTTTCCATCTAAACATGGATGGAATTGCTCCCTTAGATATTGTAGGACATATTTCTATCTAAACATGCATTGGATTGCACCTTTAGATACTGTAGGACTTATTTCCATCTAAACATGGATCACATTGCACCCTTAGATTCTGTAGGACTTAGTTCCATCTAAACATGGATGGGATTGCGCTTTCAGATAGTGTAGAACTTCTTTCCATCTAAACATGCATGGGATTGTGCCCTTAGATACTGTAGGACATATTTCCATCTAAACCTGCATGGGATTGCGCCCTTAGATACTGTAGGAACTCTTTCCATCTAAACATGGATGGGATTGCTCCCATAGATACTCTAGGACATATTTCCATTTAAACATGCATCGGATTGCACCTTTAGATACTGTAGGACTTATTTCCATCTAAATATGCATGGGATTGTGCCCGTAGACACTACAGGACTTATTTCCATCTAAACATGCATGGGATTGCGCCCTTAGATACTATAGGACTTCTTTCCGTTTTAACATGGATGGGATTGCGCTTTTAGATAGTGTAGGACTTCTTTCCATCTAAACATGCATGGGATTGCGCCCTGAGATACTGTAGGACCTCTTTCTGTCTAAACATGGATGGGATTGCTCCCATAGATACTGTAGGACATATTTCCATCTAAACATGCATAGGACTGCGCCTTTAGATACTGTAGGACTTACTTCCATCTAAACATGGATCGGATTTCAACCTTAGATTCTGTAGGACATTTTTCCGTCTAAACATGCATGGGATTGTGCCCTTAGATACTGTACGACTTATTTCCGTCTAAACATGCATTGGATTGTGTTCTTAGATGCTGTACGACTTATTTCCGTCTAAACATGCATGGGATTGTGCCCTTATATACTGTAGGACTTATTTCCATGTTAACATGCATGGGATTGTGCCCTTAGATATTGTAGGACTTATTTCCTTCTAAATATACATGAGATTGTACCCTTGGATATTATACGGCTTTTTTCTGTCTAAACATGCATAGGATTGTGCCCTTAGATACTGTAGCACTTATCTCTGTCTAGACATGCATAGGATTGTGCCCTTGGATATGATTGCAGTTATTTCTGTCTAAACATGCATAGGATTGTGACCTTAGATACTGTAGGACTTATTTCTTTCTAAATGTGCATAGGATTGTGCCCTTGGATATTATAGGAGTTATTTCTGTCTCAACATGCATGGGATTGTTCCCTTAGATACCGTAGGACTTATTTCTGTCTAAACATGCATGGGATTGTGCCCTTAGATACTGTAGGACTTATTCATGTCTAAAGCTGCATGGGATTGTGTCCTTAGATACTGTAGCACTTATTTCTGTCTAGACATGTATAGGATTATGCCCTTGGATATTATCGGAGTTATTTCTGTCTAAACATGCATAAGATTGTGCACTTAGATATCGTCGGACTTATTTCTGTCTAAACACGGATGGGATTACTCCCTTAGATACTGTAGGACTTATTTCTATCTAAACATGGATGGGATTGCACCCTTAGATACTTTAGGACTTATTTCTGTCTAAACATGGATGGGATTGATCCCTTTGATACTGTAGGACTTATTTCCGTCTAAACATGCATGGGATTGTGCCCATAGATACTGTCGGCCTTATTTCTGTCTAAACATGAATGGGATTGTGCCCCTAGATACTGTATGACTTATTTTCATCTAAACATGCATTGGATTGTGCCCTTAGATACTGTAGGACTTCTTTCCATTTAAACATGGATGGGATGACACCCTTATATACTGTAGGATTATTTCGGTCGAAAGATGCATGAGATTGTGCCCTTGGATACTGTAGGACTTATTTCCGTGTCAACATGGATGGGATTTCTCCCTTAGATACTGTAGGACTTATTTCCATCTAAACATGCATTGGATTGTTTCCTTAGATACTGTAAGACTTCTTTCCGTCTAAACATGCATGGGATTGTGCCCTTATATACTGTAGGACTTATTTCCATGTTAACATGCATGGGATTGTGCCCTTAGATACTGTAGGACTTATTTCCATCTAAACATGGATGGGATGACACCCTTACATACTGTAGGATTATTTCCGTCTAAACATGCATGAGACTGTGCCCTTGGATACTGTAGGACTTATTTCCGTCTCAGCATGGATGGGATTTCTCCCTTAGATACTGTTGGAGCTATTTCCATGTAAACATGGATTGGATTCTGCCCTCAGATACTGTAGGACTTATTTCCGTCAAAGCATGCATGGGATTGTGCCCTCAGATACTGTAGGACTTTTTTCCATCTAAAAATGGATGGGATTGTGCCCTTAGATACTTTAGGACTTTTTTCCGTCTAAACATGCATGGGATTGCGCCCTTAGATAGTGTAGGATCTCTTTCCGTCTAAACATGGATGGGATTGCTCCCATAGATACTGTAGGACATATTTCCATCTAAACATGCATCGTCCTGCGCCTTTAGATACTGTAGGACTTACTTCCATCTAAACATGGATGGGATGATACCCTTAGATACTGTAGTATTATTTCCGTCTAAACATGCATGAGATTGTGTCCTTGGATAATGTAGGACTTATTTCCGTCTCAGCATGGATGGGATTGCTCCCTTAGATACTGTAGGACTTCTTTCCATCTAAACATGCATGGGATTGCACCCTTAGATACTGTAGGACTTTTTTCTGTCTAAACATGGATTGGATTGTGCCCTTAAATACTGTAGGACTTATTTCTGTCTAAACATGCATGGGATTGTGCCCTTTGATACCGTAGGACTTATTTCCGTCTAAACATTGATGGGATTGCTCCCTTAGATACTATAGGATTCAGTTCCATCTAAACATGGATCGGATTGCGCCCTTTGATATTGTAGGACTTATTTGTGTCTATACATGGATGGGATTGTGCCCTTAGACACTGTAGGACTTATTTCCATCTAAACATGCATTGGATTGTGCCCTTATATACTGTAGCACTTATTTCCATCTAAACTTGCATGGGATTGTGCCCTTGGATATCATAGCGCTTATTTCTGTCTAAACATGCATTACATTGTGCCCTTAGATACTGTTGGACTTATATCTGTCTATACATACATAGGATTATGCCCTTGGATATTATAGGAGTTATTTCTGTCTAAACATGCATAGTATTGTGCCCTTAGATACTGTAGCACTTATTTCTGTCTAAACATGCATAGGATTATGCCCTTGCATATTATAGGAGTTATTTCTGTCTAAGCATGCATAGGATTGTACTTTTAGATACTGTAGGACTTATTTCTGTCTAAAGATGCATGGGATTGTGCTCTAAGATACTGTAGGATTTATTTCTGTCTAAAGATGCATGGGATTGTGCCCTTAGATACTGTAGGACTTCTTTCCGTCTAAGCATGGATGGGATTGCGCCTTTAGATACTTTAGGACTTCTTTCCATCTAAACATGCATGGGATTGTGCCCTTAGATACTGTAGGAATGATTTCCGTGTAAACATGCATGGGATTGTGCCTGTAGATATTATAGGACTTATTTCCATCTAAACATGCATGGGATTGCGCCCTTAGATACTATAGGACTTCTTTCCGTCTAAACATGGATGGGATTGCGCTTTTAGATAGTGTAGAACTTCTTTCCATCTAAACATGCATGGGATTGTGCCTTTAGATCCTGTAGGACTTCTTTCCATCTAAACATGCATGGGATTGCGCCCTTAGATACTGTAGGACCTCTTTCCATCTAAAGCTGGATGGGATTTCTCCCATAGATACTGTAGGACATATTTCCATTTAAACATGCATCGGATTGCGCCTTTAGATACTGTAGGACTTATTTCCATCTAAACATGGATCGTATTGCAACCTTAGATTCTGGAGGACTTATTTCCGTCTAAACATGCATGGGATTGTGCCCTTAGATACTGTAGGACTTATTTCCATCTAAACATGGATGGGATGACACCCTTATATACTGTAGGATTATTTCCGTCTAAAGCTGCATGAGATTGTGCCCTTGGATACTGTAGGACTTATTTCCGTCTCAGCATGGATGGGATTTCTCTCTTAGATACTGTAGGACCTATTTCCATGTAAACATGCATTGGATTCTGCCCTCAGATACTGTAGGACTTATTCCCGTCGAAGCATGCATGGGATTGTGCCCTCAGATACTGTAGGACTTTTTTCCATCTAAAAATGGATGGGATTGTGCCCTTAGATACTGTAGGACTTATTTCCATCTAAACATGGATGGGATGACACCCTTATATACTGTAGGATTATTTCCGTCTAAAGATGCATGAGATTGTGCCCTTGGATACAGTAGGACGTATTTCCGTCTCAGCATGGATGGGATTTCTCCCTTAGATACTGTAGGACCTATTTCCATGTAAACATGCATTGGATTCTGCCCTCAGATACTGTAGGACTTATTTCCATGTTTACATGCATGGGATTGTGCCCTTAGATATTGTAGGACTTATTTCCTTCTAAACATAAATGAGATTGTGCCCTTGGATACTGTAGGACTTATTTCCGTCTAAACATGCATTGGATTGTGTCCTTAGATACTGTAAGACTTCTTTCTGTCTAAACATTCATGGGATTGTGCCCTTATATACTGTAGGACTTATTTCCATGTTAACATGCATGGGATTGTGCCCTTAGATACAGTAGGACTTATTTCCATCTAAACATGCATAGGATTGTGCCCTTAGATACTGTAGCACTTATCTCTGTCTAGACATGCATAGGATTGTGCCCTTGGATATGATTGCAGTTATTTCTGTATAAACATGCATAGGATTGTGACCTTAGATACTGTAGGATTTATTTCTTTATAAATGTGCATAGGATTGTGCCCTTGGATATTATAGGAGTTATTTCTGTCTCAACATGCATGGGATTGTGCCCTTAGATACAGTAGGACTTATTTCCATCTAAACATTCATGGGATTGTGTCCTTAGATACTGTAGGACTTATTTCTTTCTAAACGTGTATAGGATTGTGCCCTTTGATGTTATAGGAGTTATTTCTGTCTCAACATGCATGGGATTGTTCCCTTAGATACCGTAGGACTTTTTTCTGTCTAAACATGCATGGGATTGTGCCCTTAGATACTGTAGGAGTTATTCATGTCTAAAGCAGCATGGGATTGTGTCCTTAGAGACTGTAGCACTTATTTTTCTCTAGACATGCATAGGATTATGCCCTTGGATATTATCGGAGTTATTTCTGTCTAAACATGCATAAGATTGTGCCCTTAGATATCGTCAGACTTATTTCTGTCTAAACATGGATGGGATTGCTCCCTGAGATACTGTAGGACTTATTTCCATCTAAACATGGATGGGATTGCTCCCATAGATACTGTAGGACATATTTCCATCAAAACATGCATCAGACTGCGCCTTTAGATACTGTAGGACTTATTTCCATCTAAACATGCATGGGATTGTGCCCGTAGACACCACAGGACTTATTTCCATCTAAACATGCATGGGATTGCGCCCTTAGATACTATAGGACTTCTTTCCGTTTTAACATGGATGGGATTGCGCTTTTAGATAGTGTAGGACTTCTTTCCATCTAAACATGCATGGGATTGTGCCCTTAGATACTGTAGGACTTCTTTCCATCTAAACATGCATGAGATTGTGCCCTTGGATACTGTAGGACTTATTTCCGTCTCAGCATGGATGGGATTTCTCCCTTAGATACTGTAGGACCTATTTCCATGTAAACATGCATTGGATTCTGCCCTCAGATACTGTAGGACGTATTTCGATCTAAACATGGATCGTATTGCAACCTTAGATTCTGTAGGACTTATTCCCATCTAAACATTCATGGGATTGTGCCCTTAGATACTGTAGGACTTATTTCCATCTAAACATGGACGGGATGACACCCTTATATACTGTAGGATTATTTCCGTCTAAAGATGCATGAGATTGTGCCCTTGGATACAGTAGGACTTATTTCCGTCTCAGCATGGATGGGATTTCTCCCTTAGATACTGTAGGACCTATTTCCATGTAAACATGCATTGGATTCTGCCCTCAGATACTGTAGGACTTATTTCCATGTTAACATGCATGGGATTGTGCCCTTAGATATTGTAGGACTTATTTCCTTCTAAACATAAATGAGATTGTGCCCTTGGATACTGTAGGACTTATTTCCGTCTAAACATGCATTGGATTGTGTCCTTAGATACTGTAAGACTTCTTTCCGTCTAAACGTGCATGGGATTGTGCCCTTATATACTGTAGGACTTATTTCCATGTTAACATGCATGGGATTGTGCCCTTAGATATTGTAGGACTTATTTCCTTCTAAACATACATGAGATTGTGCCCTTGGATATTATAGGGCTTTTTTCTGTGTAAACATGCATAGGATTGTGCCCTTAGATACTGTAGCACTTATCTCTGTCTAGACATGCATAGGATTGTGCCCTTGGATATGATTGCAGTTATTTCTGTATAAACATGCATAGGATTGTGACCTTAGATACTGTAGGATTTATTTCTTTATAAACGTGCATAGGATTGTGCCCTTGGATATTATAGGAGTTATTTCTGTCTCAACATGCATAGGATTGTGTTCTTAGAAACTGTAGGACTTATTTCCGTCTAATCATGCATGGGATTGTGGCTTTAGATACTGTAGGACTTATTTCCATCTAACCATGGATGGGATTGCGCCCTTAGATTCTATAGGACTCATTTTTGTCTAAACATGCATGGGATTGTGCCCTTAGATACAGTAGGACTTATTTCCATCTAAACATTCATGGGATTGTGTCCTTGGATACTGTAGGACTTATTTCTTTCTAAACTTGCATAGGATTGTGCCCTTTGCTATTATAGGAGTTAATTCTGTCTCAACATGCATGGGATTGTTCCCTTAGATACCGTAGGACTTATTTCTGTCTAAATATTCATGGGATTGTGCCCTTAGATACTGTAGGACTTATTCATGTCTAAAGCTGCATGGGATTGTGTCCTTAGATACTGTAGCACTTATTTCTGTCTAGACATGCATAGGATTATGCCCTTGGATATTATCGGAGTTATTTCTGTCTAAACATGCAGAAGATTGTGCCCTTAGATATGTTCGGACTTATTTCTGTATAAACACGGATGGGATTGCTCCCTTAGATACTGTAGGACTTATTTCAATCTAAACATGGATGGGATTGCACCCTTAGATACTGTAGGACTTATTTCTGTCTAAACATGGATGGGATTGTGCCCTTAGATAGTGTAGGACTTATTTCCGTTTAAACATCCATGGGATTCTGCCCTTAGATACTGTAGGACTTATTTCTGTCTAAACATGAATGGGATTGTGCCCCTAGATACTGTATGACTTATTTTCAGCTAAACATGCATGGGATTGTACCCTTAGATACCGTAGGACTTATTTCCGTCTAAATATGCATGGGATTGTGCCCTTGGATATCATAGCGCTTATTTCTGTCTAAACACGCATAATATTGTGCCCTTATATACTGTAGGACTTATATCTGTCTATACATACATAGGATTATGCCCTTGGATATTATAGGAGTTATTTCTGTCTAAATATGCATAGGATTGTGCCCTTTGATACTGTAGCACTTATTTCTGTCTAAACATGCATAGGATAATAACCTTGCATATTAAAGGAGTTATTTCTGTCTAAACATGCATAGGATTGTGCTCTGAGGTACTGTAGGACTTCTTTCCATCTAAACATGCATGGGATTGCGCCCTTAGATACTTTAGGACTTATTTCCATCTAAACATACATGGGATAGTGCCCTTAGTTACTGTAGGAATTATTTCTGTCTAAACATGCATGGGATTGTGCCCGTAGATTCTATAGGATTTATTTCCATCTAAACATGCATGGTTTGTGCCCTTAGATACTGTAGGACTTATTTCGATCTAAACATGGATGGGATTGCACCCTTAGATACTGTAGGACTTCTTTCCGTCTAAATATGGATGGAATTGCTCCCTTAGATATTTTAGGACAAATTTCCATCTAAACATGCATCGGATTGCGCCTTTAGATACTGTAGGATTTATTTCCATCTAAATATGCATGGGATTGCGCCCTTAGATACTATAGGACTTCTTTCCATCTAAACATGCATGGGATTGCGCCCTTAGATACTTTAGGACTTATTTCCATCTAAACATACATGGGATTGTGCCCTTAGTTAATGTAGGAATTATTTCTGTCTAAACATGGATGGGATTGCACCCTTAGATACTTTAGGACTTATTTCTGTCTAAACATGGATGGGATTGATCCCTTTGATACTGTAGGACTTATTTCTGTCTAAACATGCATGGGATTGTGCCCATAGATACTGTAGGACTTATTTCTGTCTAAACATGAATGGGATTGTGCCCCTAGATACTGTATGACTTATTTTCATCTAAACATGCATTGGATTGTGCCCTTAGATACTGTAGGACTTCTTTCCATTTAAACATGGATGGGATGACACCCTTATATACTGTAGGATTATTTCGGTCGAAAGATGCATGAGATTGTGCCCTTGGATACTGTAGGACTTATTTCCGTGTCAACATGGATGGGATTTCTCCCTTAGATACTGTAGGACTTATTTCCGTCTAAACATGCATTGGATTGTTTCCTTAGATACTGTAAGACTTCTTTCCGTCTAAACATGCATGGGATTGTGCCCTTATATACTGTAGGACTTATTTCCATGTTAACATGCATGGGATTGTGCCCTTAGATATTGTAGGACTTATTTCCTTCTAAACATACCTGAGATTGTGCCGTTGGATATTATAGGGTTTTTTCTGTGTAAACATGCATAGGATTGTGCCCTTAGATAATGTAGCACTTATCTCTGTCTAGACATGCATAGGATTGTGCCCTTGGATATGATTGCAGTTATTTCTGTATAAACATGCATAGCATTGTGACCTTAGATACTGTAGGACTTATTTCTTTCTAAACGTGCATAGGATTGTGCCCTTGGATATTATAGGAGCTATTTCTGTCTCAACATGCATAGGATTGTGTTCTTAGAAACTGTAGGACTTATTTCCGTCTAATCATGCATGGGATTGTGGCTTTAGATACTGTAGGACTTATTTCCATCTAACCATGGATGGGATTGCGCCCTTAGATTTTATAGGACTCATTTTTGTCTAAACATGCATGGGATTGTTCCCTTAGATACAGTAGGACTTATTTCCATCTAAAGCTTCATGGGATTGTGTCCTTAGATACTGTAGGACTTATTTCTTTCTAAACGTGCATAGGATTGTGCCCTTTGATGTTATAGGAGTTATTTCTGTCTCAACATGCATGGGATTGTTCCCTTAGATACCGTAGGACTTTTTTCTGTCTAAACATGCATGGGATTGTGCCCTTAGATACTGTAGGAGTTATTCATGTCTAAAGCTGCATGGGATTGTGTCCTTAGATACTGTAGCACTTATTTTTCTCTAGACATGCATAGGATTATGCCCTTGGATATTATCGGAGTTATTTCTGTCTAAACATGCATAAGATTGTGCCCTTAGATATCGTCAGACTTATTTCTGTCTAAACACGGATGGGATTGCTCCCTGAGATACTGTAGGACATATTTCCATCAAAACATGCATCAGACTGCGCCTTTAGATACTGTAGGACTTATTTCCATCTAAACATGCATGGGATTGTGCCCGTAGACACTACAGGACTTATTTCCATCTAAACATGCATGGGATTGCGCCCTTAGATACTATAGGACTTCTTTCCGTTTTAACATGGATGGGATTGCGCTTTTAGATAGTGTAGGACTTCTTTCCATCTAAACATGCATGGGATTGTGCCCTTAGATACTGTAGGACTTCTTTCCATCTAAACATGCATTGTTTTGTGCCCTTGGATACTGTAGGACTTATTTCCGTCTCAGCATGGATGGGATTTCTCCCTTAGATACTGTAGGACCTATTTCCATGTAAACATGCATTGGATTCTGCCCTCAGATACTGTAGGACGTATTTTGATCTAAACATGGATCGTATTGCAACCTTAGATTCTGTAGGACTTATTCCCATCTAAACATTCATGGGATTGTGCCCTTAGATACTGTAGGACTTATTTCCATCTAAACATGGATGGGATGACACCCTTATATACTGTAGGATTATTTCCGTCTAAAGATGCATGAGATTGTGCCCTTGGATACAGTAGGACGTATTTCCGTCTCAGCATGGATGGGATTTCTCCCTTAGATACTGTAGGACCTATTTCCATGTAAACATGCATTGGATTCTGCCCTCAGATACTGTAGGACTTATTTCCATGTTTACATGCATGGGATTGTGCCCTTAGATATTGTAGGACTTATTTCCGTCTAAACATGCATTGGATTGTGTCCTTAGATACTGTAAGACTTCTTTCTGTCTAAACATTCATGGGATTGTGCCCTTATATACTGTAGGACTTATTTCCATGTTAACATGCATGGGATTGTGCCCTTAGATATTGTAGGACTTATTTCCTTCTAAACATACATGAGATTGTGCCCTTGGATATTATAGGGCTTTTTTCTGTCTAAACATGCATAGGATTGTGCCCTTAGATACTGTAGCACTTATCTCTGTCTAGACATGCATAGGATTGTGCCCTTGGATATGATTGCAGTTATTTCTGTATAAACATGCATAGGATTGTGACCTTAGATACTGTAGGATTTATTTCTTTATAAACGTGCATAGGATTGTGCCCTTGGATATTATAGGAGTTATTTCTGTCTCAACATGCATGGGATTGTGCCCTTAGATACAGTAGGACTTATTTCCATCTAAACATTCATGGGATTGTGTCCTTAGATACTGTAGGACTTATTTCTTTCTAAACGTGTATAGGATTGTGCCCTTTGATGTTATAGGAGTTATTTCTGTCTCAACATGCATGGGATTGTTCCCTTAGATACCGTAGGACTTTTTTCTGTCTAAACATGCATGGGATTGTGCCCTTAGATACTGTAGGAGTTATTCATGTCTAAAGCAGCATGGGATTGTGTCCTTAGAGACTGTAGCACTTATTTTTCTCTAGACATGCATAGGATTATGCCCTTGGATATTATCGGAGTTATTTCTGTCTAAACATGCATAAGATTGTGCCCTTAGATATCGTCAGACTTATTTCTGTCTAAACATGGATGGGATTGCTCCCTGAGATACTGTAGGACTTATTTCCATCTAAACATGGATGGGATTGCTCCCATAGATACTGTAGGACATATTTCCATCAAAACATGCATCAAACTGCGCCTTTAGATACTGTAGGACTTATTTCCATCTAAACATGCATGGGATTGTGCCCGTAGACACCACAGGACTTATTTCCATCTAAACATGCATGGGATTGCGCCCTTAGATACTATAGGACTTCTTTCCGTTTTAACATGGATGGGATTGCGCTTTTAGATAGTGTAGGACTTCTTTCCATCTAAACATGCATGGGATTGTGCCCTTAGATACTGTAGGACTTCTTTCCATCTAAACATGCATGAGATTGTGCCCTTGGATACTGTAGGACTTATTTCCGTCTCAGCATGGATGGGATTTCTCCCTTAGATACTGTAGGACCTATTTCCATGTAAACATGCATTGGATTCTGCCCTCAGATACTGTAGGACGTATTTCGATCTAAACATGGATCGTATTGCAACCTTAGATTCTGTAGGACTTATTCCCATCTAAACATACATGGGATTGTGCCCTTAGATACTGTAGGACTTATTTCCATCTAAACATGGACGGGATGACACCCTTATATACTGTAGGATTATTTCCGTCTAAAGATGCATGAGATTGTGCCCTTGGATACAGTAGGACTTATTTCCGTCTCAGCATGGATGGGATTTCTCCCTTAGATACTGTAGGACCTATTTCCATGTAAACATGCATTGGATTCTGCCCTCAGATACTGTACGACTTATTTCCATGTTTACATGCATGGGATTGTGCCCTTAGATATTGTAGGACTTATTTCCGTCTAAACATGCATTGGATTGTGTCCTTAGATACTGTAAGACTTCTTTCTGTCTAAACATTCATGGGATTGTGCCCTTATATACTGTAGGACTTATTTCCATGTTAACATGCATGGGATTGTGCCCTTAGATATTGTAGGACTTATTTCCTTCTAAACATACATGAGATTGTGCCCTTGGATACTGTAGGACTTATTTCCGTCTAAACATGCATTGGATTGTGTCCTTAGATACTGTAAGACTTCTTTCCGTCTAAACGTGCATAGGATTGTGCCCTTTGATGTGATTGCAGTTATTTCTGTATAAACATGCATAGGATTGTGACCTTAGATACTGTATGATTTATTTCTTTATAAACGTGCATAGGATTGTGCCCTTGGATATTATAGGAGTTATTTCTGTCTCAACATGCATAGGATTGTGTCCTTAGAAACTGTAGGACTTATTTCCGTCTAATCATGCATGGGATTGTGGCTTTAGATACTGTAGGACTTATTTCTATCTAACCATGGATGGGATTGCGCCCTTAGATTCTATAGGACTCATTTTTGTCTAAACATGCATGGGATTGTGCCCTTAGATACAGTAGGACTTATTTCCATCTAAACATTCATGGGATTGTGTCCTTGGATACTGTAGGACTTATTTCTTTCTAAACTTGCATAGGATTGTGCCCTTTGCTATTATAGGAGTTAATTCTGTCTCAACATGCATGGGATTGTTCCCTTAGATACCGTAGGACTTATTTCTGTCTAAATATTCATGGGATTGTGCCCTTAGATACTGTAGGACTTATTTCTGTCTAAACATGAATGGGATTGTGCCCCTAGATACTGTATGACTTATTTTCAGCTAAACATGCATGGGATTGTACCCTTAGATACCGTAGGACTTATTTCCGTCTAAATATGCATGGGATTGTGCCCTTGGATATCATAGCGCTTATTTCTGTCTAAACACGCATAATATTGTGCCCTTATATACTGTAGGACTTATATCTGTCTATACATACATAGGATTATGCCCTTGGATATTATAGGAGTTATTTCTGTCTAAATATGCATAGGATTGTGCCCTTTGATACTGTAGCACTTATTTCTGTCTAAACATGCATAGGATAATAACCTTGCATATTAAAGGAGTTATTTCTGTCTAAACATGCATAGGATTGTGCTCTGAGGTACTGTAGGACTTCTTTCCATCTAAACATGCATGGGATTGCGCCCTTAGATACTTTAGGACTTATTTCCATCTAAACATACATGGGATAGTGCCCTTAGTTACTGTAGGAATTATTTCTGTCTAAACATGCATGGGATTGTGCCCGTAGATTCTATAGGATTTATTTCCATCTAAACATGCATGGTTTGTGCCCTTAGATACTGTAGGACTTATTTCGATCTAAACATGGATGGGATTGCACCCTTAGATACTGTAGGACTTCTTTCCATCTAAATATGGATGGAATTGCTCCCTTAGATATTTTAGGACAAATTTCCATCTAAACATGCATCGGATTGCGCCTTTAGATACTGTAGGATTTATTTCCATCTAAATATGCATGGGATTGCGCCCTTAGATACTATAGGACTTCTTTCCATCTAAACATGCATGGGATTGCGCCCTTAGATACTTTAGGACTTATTTCCATCTAAACATACATGGGATTGTGCCCTTAGTTAATGTAGGAATTATTTCTGTCTAAACATGGATGGGATTGCACCCTTAGATACTTTAGGACTTATTTCTGTCTAAACATGGATGGGATTGATCCCTTTGATACTGTAGGACTTATTTCTGTCTAAACATGCATGGGATTGTGCCCATAGATACTGTAGGACTTATTTCTGTCTAAACATGAATGGGATTGTGCCCCTAGATACTGTATGACTTATTTTCATCTAAACATGCATTGGATTGTGCCCTTAGATACTGTAGGACTTCTTTCCATTTAAACATGGATGGGATGACACCCTTATATACTGTAGGATTATTTCGGTCGAAAGATGCATGAGATTGTGCCCTTGGATACTGTAGGACTTATTTCCGTGTCAACATGGATGGGATTTCTCCCTTAGATACTGTAGGACTTATTTCCGTCTAAACATGCATTGGATTGTTTCCTTAGATACTGTAAGACTTCTTTCCGTCTAAACATGCATGGGATTGTGCCCTTATATACTGTAGGACTTATTTCCATGTTAACATGCATGGGATTGTGCCCTTAGATATTGTAGGACTTATTTCCTTCTAAACATACCTGAGATTGTGCCGTTGGATATTATAGGGTTTTTTCTGTGTAAACATGCATAGGATTGTGCCCTTAGATAATGTAGCACTTATCTCTGTCTAGACATGCATAGGATTGTGCCCTTGGATATGATTGCAGTTATTTCTGTATAAACATGCATAGCATTGTGACCTTAGATACTGTAGGACTTATTTCTTTCTAAACGTGCATAGGATTGTGCCCTTGGATATTATAGGAGCTATTTCTGTCTCAACATGCATAGGATTGTGTTCTTAGAAACTGTAGGACTTATTTCCGTCTAATCATGCATGGGATTGTGGCTTTAGATACTGTAGGACTTATTTCCATCTAACCATGGATGGGATTGCGCCCTTAGATTTTATAGGACTCATTTTTGTCTAAACATGCATGGGATTGTTCCCTTAGATACAGTAGGACTTATTTCCATCTAAAGCTTCATGGGATTGTGTCCTTAGATACTGTAGGACTTATTTCTTTCTAAACATGCATAGGATTGTGCCCTTTGATGTTATAGGAGGTATTTCTGTCTCAACATGCATGGGATTGTTCCCTTAGATACCGTAGGACTTTTTTCTGTCTAAACATGCATGGGATTGTGCCCTTAGATACTGTAGGAGTTATTCATGTCTAAAGCTGCATGGGATTGTGTCCTTAGATACTGTAGCACTTATTTTTCTCTATACATGCATAGGATTATGCCCTTGGATATTATCGGAGTTATTTCTGTCTAAACATGCATAAGATTGTGCCCTTAGATATCGTCAGACTTATTTCTGTCTAAACACGGATGGGATTGCTCCCTGAGATACTCTAGGACTTCTTTCCATCTAAACATGGATGGGATTGCTCCCATAGATACTGTAGGACATATTTCCATCAAAACATGCATCAGACTGCGCCTTTAGATACTGTAGGACTTATTTCCATCTAAACATGCATGGGATTGTGCCCGTAGACACTACAGGACTTATTTCCATCTAAACATGCATGGGATTGCGCCCTTAGATACTATAGGACTTCTTTCCGTTTTAACATGGATGGGATTGCGCTTTTAGATAGTGTAGGACTTCTTTCCATCTAAACATGCATGGGATTGTGCCCTTAGATACTGTAGGAGTTATTCATGTCTAAAGCTGCATGGGATTGTGTCCTTAGAGACTGTAGCACTTATTTTTCTCTAGACATGCATAGGATTATGCCCTTGGATATTATTGGAGTTATTTCTGTCTAAACATGCATAAGATTGTGCCCTTAGATATCGTCAGACTTATTTCTGTCTAAACACGGATGGGATTGCTCCCTGAGATACTCTAGGACTTATTTCCATCTAAACATGGATGGGATTGCTCCCATAGATACTGTAGGACTTATTTCTATCTAAACATGGATGGGATGACACCCTTATATACTGTAGGATTATTTCCGTCTAAAGATGCATGAGATTCTGCCCTTGGATACTGTAGGACTTATTTCCATGTTAACATGCATGGGATTGTGCCCTTAGATATTGTAGGACTTATTTCCTTCTAAACATAAATGAGATTGTGCCCTTAGACACTGTAGGACTTATTTCCATCTAAACATGCATTGGATTGTGCCCTTATATACTGTAGCACTTATTTCCATCTAAACTTGCATGGGATTGTGCCCTTGGATATCATAGCGCTTATTTCTGTCTAAACATGCATTACATTGTGCCCTTAGATACTGTTGGACTTATATCTGTCTATACATACATAGGATTATGCCCTTGGATATTATAGGAGTTATTTCTGTCTAAACATGCATAGTATTGTGCCCTTAGATACTGTAGCACTTATTTCTGTCTAAACATGCATAGGATTATGCCCTTGCATATTATAGGAGTTATTTCTGTCTAAGCATGCATAGGATTGTACTTTTAGATACTGTAGGACTTATTTCTGTCTAAAGATGCATGGGATTGTCCTCTTAGATACTGTAGGATTTATTTCTGTCTAAAGATGCATGGGATTGTGCCCTTAGATACTGTAGGACTTCTTTCCGTCTAAGCATGGATGGGATTGCGCCTTTAGATACTTTAGGACTTCTTTCCATCTAAACATGCATGGGATTGTGCCCTTAGATACTGTAGGAATGATTTCCGTGTAAACATGCATGGGATTGTGCCTGTAGATATTATAGGACTTATTTCCATCTAAACATGCATGGGATTGCGCCCTTAGATACTATAGGACTTCTTTCCGTCTAAACATGGATGGGATTGCGCTTTTAGATAGTGTAGAACTTCTTTCCATCTAAACATGCATGGGATTGTGCCTTTAGATCCTGTAGGACTTCTTTCCATCTAAACATGCATGGGATTGCGCCCTTAGATACTGTAGGACCTCTTTCCATCTAAAGCTGGATGGGATTTCTCCCATAGATACTGTAGGACATATTTCCATTTAAACATGCATCGGATTGCACCTTTAGATACTGTAGGACTTATTTCCATCTAAACATGGATCGTATTGCAACCTTAGATTCTGGAGGACTTATTTCCGTCTAAACATGCATGGGATTGTGCCCTTAGATACTGTAGGACTTATTTCCATCTAAACATGGATGGGATGACACCCTTATATACTGTAGGATTATTTCCGTCTAAAGCTGCATGAGATTGTGCCCTTGGATACTGTAGGACTTATTTCCGTCTCAGCATGGATGGGATTTCTCTCTTAGATACTGTAGGACCTATTTCCATGTAAACATGCATTGGATTCTGCCCTCAGATACTGTAGGACTTATTCCCGTCGAAGCATGCATGGGATTGTGCCCTCAGATATTGTAGGACTTTTTTCCATCTAAAAATGGATGGGATTGTGCCCTTAGATACTGTAGGACTTATTTCCGTCTAAACATGCATTGGATTGTGTCCTTAGATACTGTAAGACTTCTTTCCGTCTAAACATACATGGGATTGTGCCCTTATATACTGTAGGAGCTATTTCCATTTTAACATGCATGGGATTGTGCCGTTAGATATTGTAGGACTTAATTCCTTCTAAACATGCATGAGATTGTGCCCTTGGATATTATAGGGCTTTTTTCTGTCTAAACATGCATAGGATCGTGCCCTAGGATACTGTAGCACTTATCTCTGTCTAGACATGCATAGGATTGTGCCCTTGGATATGATTGCAGTTATTTCTGTCTAAACATGCATAGGATTGTGACCTTAGATACTGTAGGACTTATTTCTTTCTAAACGTGCATAGGATTGTGCCCTTGGATATTATAGGAGTTATTTCTGTCTCAACATGCATAGGATTGTGTTCTTAGATACTGTAGGACTTATTTCCGTCTAATCATGCATGGGATTGTGGCTTTTGATACTGTAGGACTTATTTCCATCTAACCATTGATGGGATTGCGCCCTTAGATTCTATAGGACTCATTTTTGTTTAAACATGCATGGGATTGTGCCCTTAGATACAGTAGGACTTATTTCCATCTAAACATTCATGGGATTGTGTCCTTAGATACTGTAGGACTTATTTCTTTCTAAACCTGCATAGGACTGTGCCCTTTGATATTATAGGAGTTATTTCTGTCTCAACATGCATGGGATTGTTCCCTTAGATACCGCAGGACTTATTTCTGTCTAAACATGCATGGGATTGTGCCCTTAGATACTGTAGGACTTATTCATGTCTAAAACTGCATGGGATTGTGTCCTTAGATACTGTAGCACTTATTTCTGTCTAGACATGTATAGGATTATGCCCTTGGATATTATCGGAGTTATTTCTGTCTAAACATGCATAAGATTGTGCCCTTAGATATCATCGGACTTATTTCTGTCTAAGCACGGATGGGATTACTCCCTTAGATACTGTAGGACTTATTTCTATCTAAACATGGATGGGATTGCACCCTTAGATACTTTAGGACTTATTTCTGTCTAAACATGGATGGGATTGATCCCTTTGATACTGTAGGACTTATTTCTGTCTAAACATGCATGGGATGGTGCCCATAGATACTGTAGGACTTATTTCCATTTAAACATGGATGGGATGACACCCTTATATACTGTACGATTATTTCGGTCGAAAGATGCATGAGATTGTGCCCTTGGATACTGTAGGACTTATTTCCGTGTCAACATGGATGGGATTTCTCCCTTAGATACTGTAGGACTTATTTCCGTCTAAACATGCATTGGATTGTTTCCTTAGATACTGTAAGACTTCTTTCCGTCTAAACATGCATGGGATTGTGCCCTTAGATACTGTAGGACTTATTTCCATCTAAACATGGATGGGATGACACCCTTATATACTGTAGGATTATTTCCGTCTAAAGATGCATGAGATTGTGCCCTTGGATACAGTAGGACGTATTTCCGTCTCAGCATGGATGGGATTTCTCCCTTAGATACTGTAGGACCTATTTCCATGTAAACATGCATTGGATTCTGCCCTCAGATACTGTAGGACTTATTTCCATGTTAACATGCATGGGATTGTGCCCTTAGATATTGTAGGACTTATTTCCTTCTAAACATAAATGAGATTGTGCCCTTGGATACTGTAGGACTTATTTCCGTCTAAACATGCATTGGATTGTGTCCTTAGATACTGTAAGACTTCTTTCTGTCTAAACATTCATGGGATTGTGCCCTTATATACTGTAGGACTTATTTCCATGTTAACATGCATGGGATTGTGCCCTTAGATATTGTAGGACTTATTTCCTTCTAAACATACATGAGATTGTGCCCTTGGATATTATAGGGCTTTTTTCTGTCTAAACATGCATAGGATTGTGCCCTTAGATACTGTAGCACTTATCTCTGTCTAGACATGCATAGGATTGTGCCCTTGGATATGATTGCAGTTATTTCTGTATAAACATGCATAGGATTGTGACCTTAGATACTGTAGGATTTATTTCTTTATAAACGTGCATAGGATTGTGCCCTTGGATATTATAGGAGTTATTTCTGTCTCAACATGCATGGGATTGTGCCCTTAGATATAGTAGGACTTATTTCCATCTAAACATTCATGGGATTGTGTCCTTAGATACTGTAGGACTTATTTCTTTCTAAACGTGTATAGGATTGTGCCCTTTGATGTTATAGGAGTTATTTCTGTCTCAACATGCATGGGATTGTTCCCTTAGATACCGTAGGACTTTTTTCTGTCTAAACATGCATGGGATTGTGCCCTTAGATACTGTAGGAGTTATTCATGTCTAAAGCAGCATGGGATTGTGTCCTTAGAGACTGTAGCACTTATTTTTCTCTAGACATGCATAGGATTATGCCCTTGGATATTATCGGAGTTATTTCTGTCTAAACATGCATAAGATTGTGCCCTTAGATATCGTCAGACTTATTTCTGTCTAAACATGGATGGGATTGCTCCCTGAGATACTGTAGGACTTATTTCCATCTAAACATGGATGGGATTGCTCCCATAGATACTGTAGGACATATTTCCATCAAAACATGCATCAGACTGCGCCTTTAGATACTGTAGGACTTATTTCCATCTAAACATGCATGGGATTGTGCCCGTAGACACCACAGGACTTATTTCCATCTAAACATGCATGGGATTGCGCCCTTAGATACTATAGGACTTCTTTCCGTTTTAACATGGATGGGATTGCGCTTTTAGATAGTGTAGGACTTCTTTCCATCTAAACATGCATGGGATTGTGCCCTTAGATACTGTAGGACTTCTTTCCATCTAAACATGCATGAGATTGTGCCCTTGGATACTGTAGGACTTATTTCCGTCTCAGCATGGATGGGATTTCTCCCTTAGATACTGTAGGACCTATTTCCATGTAAACATGCATTGGATTCTGCCCTCAGATACTGTAGGACGTATTTCGATCTAAACATGGATCGTATTGCAACCTTAGATTCTGTAGGACTTATTCCCATCTAAACATTCATGGGATTGTGCCCTTAGATACTGTAGGACTTATTTCCATCTAAACATGGACGGGATGACACCCTTATATACTGTAGGATTATTTCCGTCTAAAGATGCATGAGATTGTGCCCTTGGATACAGTAGGACTTATTTCCGTCTCAGCATGGATGGGATTTCTCCCTTAGATACTGTAGGACCTATTTCCATGTAAACATGCATTGGATTCTGCCCTCAGATACTGTAGGACTTATTTCCATGTTAACATGCATGGGATTGTGCCCTTAGATATTGTAGGACTTATTTCCTTCTAAACATAAATGAGATTGTGCCCTTGGATACTGTAGGACTTATTTCCGTCTAAACATGCATTGGATTGTGTCCTTAGATACTGTAAGACTTCTTTCCGTCTAAACGTGCATGGGATTGTGCCCTTATATACTGTAGGACTTATTTCCATGTTAACATGCATGGGATTGTGCCCTTAGATATTGTAGGACTTATTTCCTTCTAAACATACATGAGATTGTGCCCTTGGATATTATAGGGCTTTTTTCTGTCTAAACATGCATAGGATTGTGCCCTTAGATACTGTAGCACTTATCTCTGTCTAGACATGCATAGGATTGTGCCCTTGGATATGATTGCAGTTATTTCTGTATAAACATGCATAGGATTGTGACCTTAGATACTGTAGGATTTATTTCTTTATAAACGTGCATAGGATTGTGCCCTTGGATATTATAGGAGTTATTTCTGTCTCAACATGCATAGGATTGTGTTCTTAGAAACTGTAGGACTTATTTCCGTCTAATCATGCATGGGATTGTGGCTTTAGATACTGTAGGACTTATTTCCATCTAACCATGGATGGGATTGCGCCCTTAGATTCTATAGGACTCATTTTTGTCTAAACATGCATGGGATTGTGCCCTTAGATACAGTAGGACTTATTTCCATCTAAACATTCATGGGATTGTGTCCTTGGATACTGTAGGACTTATTTCTTTCTAAACTTGCATAGGATTGTGCCCTTTGCTATTATAGGAGTTAATTCTGTCTCAACATGCATGGGATTGTTCCCTTAGATACCGTAGGACTTATTTCTGTCTAAATATTCATGGGATTGTGCCCTTAGATAATGTAGGACTTATTCATGTCTAAAGCTGCATGGGATTGTGTCCTTAGATACTGTAGCACTTATTTCTGTCTAGACATGCATAGGATTATGCCCTTGGATATTATCGGAGTTATTTCTGTCTAAACATGCATAAGATTGTGCCCTTAGATATGTTCGGACTTATTTCTGTCTAAACACGGATGGGATTGCTCCCTTAGATACTGTAGGACTTATTTCAATCTAAACATGGATGGGATTGCACCCTTAGATACTGTAGGACTTATTTCTGTCTAAACATGGATGGGATTGTGCCCTTAGATAGTGTAGGACTTATTTCCGTTTAAACATCGATGGGATTCTGCCCTTAGATACTGTAGGACTTATTTCTGTCTAAACATGAATGGGATTGTGCCCCTAGATACTGTATGACTTATTTTCAGCTAAACATGCATGGGATTGTACCCTTAGATACCGTAGGACTTATTTCCGTCTAAATATGCATGGGATTGTGCCCTTGGATATCATAGCGCTTATTTCTGTCTAAACACGCATAATATTGTGCCCTTATATACTGTAGGACTTATATCTGTCTATACATACATAGGATTATGCCCTTGGATATTATAGGAGTTATTTCTGTCTAAATATGCATAGGATTGTGCCCTTTGATACTGTAGCACTTATTTCTGTCTAAACATGCATAGGATAATAACCTTGCATATTAAAGGAGTTATTTCTGTCTAAACATGCATAGGATTGTGCTCTGAGGTACTGTAGGACTTCTTTCCATCTAAACATGCATGGGATTGCGCCCTTAGATACTTTAGGACTTATTTCCATCTAAACATACATGGGATAGTGCCCTTAGTTACTGTAGGAATTATTTCTGTCTAAACATGCATGGGATTGTGCCCGTAGATTCTATAGGATTTATTTCCATCTAAACATGCATGGTTTGTGCCCTTAGATACTGTAGGACTTATTTCGATCTAAACATGGATGGGATTGCACCCTTAGATACTGTAGGACTTCTTTCCGTCTAAATATGGATGGAATTGCTCCCTTAGATATTTTAGGACAAATTTCCATCTAAACATGCATCGGATTGCGCCTTTAGATACTGTAGGATTTATTTCCATCTAAATATGCATGGGATTGCGCCCTTAGATACTATAGGACTTCTTTCCATCTAAACATGCATGGGATTGCGCCCTTAGATACTTTAGGACTTATTTCCATCTAAACATACATGGGATTGTGCCCTTAGTTAATGTAGGAATTATTTCTGTCTAAACATGGATGGGATTGCACCCTTAGATACTTTAGGACTTATTTCTGTCTAAACATGGATGGGATTGATCCCTTTGATACTGTAGGACTTATTTCTGTCTAAACATGCATGGGATTGTGCCCATAGATACTGTAGGACTTATTTCTGTCTAAACATGAATGGGATTGTGCCCCTAGATACTGTATGACTTATTTTCATCTAAACATGCATTGGATTGTGCCCTTAGATACTGTAGGACTTCTTTCCATTTAAACATGGATGGGATGACACCCTTATATACTGTAGGATTATTTCGGTCGAAAGATGCATGAGATTGTGCCCTTGGATACTGTAGGACTTATTTCCGTGTCAACATGGATGGGATTTCTCCCTTAGATACTGTAGGACTTATTTCCGTCTAAACATGCATTGGATTGTTTCCTTAGATACTGTAAGACTTCTTTCCGTCTAAACATGCATGGGATTGTGCCCTTATATACTGTAGGACTTATTTCCATGTTAACATGCATGGGATTGTGCCCTTAGATATTGTAGGACTTATTTCCTTCTAAACATACCTGAGATTGTGCCGTTGGATATTATAGGGTTTTTTCTGTGTAAACATGCATAGGATTGTGCCCTTAGATAATGTAGCACTTATCTCTGTCTAGACATGCATAGGATTGTGCCCTTGGATATGATTGCAGTTATTTCTGTATAAACATGCATAGCATTGTGACCTTAGATACTGTAGGACTTATTTCTTTCTAAACGTGCATAGGATTGTGCCCTTGGATATTATAGGAGCTATTTCTGTCTCAACATGCATAGGATTGTGTTCTTAGAAACTGTAGGACTTATTTCCGTCTAATCATGCATGGGATTGTGGCTTTAGATACTGTAGGACTTATTTCCATCTAACCATGGATGGGATTGCGCCCTTAGATTTTATAGGACTCATTTTTGTCTAAACATGCATGGGATTGTTCCCTTAGATACAGTAGGACTTATTTCCATCTAAAGCTTCATGGGATTGTGTCCTTAGATACTGTAGGACTTATTTCTTTCTAAACGTGCATAGGATTGTGCCCTTTGATGTTATAGGAGTTATTTCTGTCTCAACATGGATGGGATTGTTCCCTTAGATACCGTAGGACTTTTTTCTGTCTAAACATGCATGGGATTGTGCCCTTAGATACTGTAGGAGTTATTCATGTCTAAAGCTGCATGGGATTGTGTCCTTAGATACTGTAGCACTTATTTTTCTCTAGACATGCATAGGATTATGCCCTTGGATATTATCGGAGTTATTTCTGTCTAAACATGCATAAGATTGTGCCCTTAGATATCGTCAGACATATTTCTGTCTAAACACGGATGGGATTGCTCCCTGAGATACTGTAGGACATATTTCCATCAAAACATGCATCAGACTGCGCCTTTAGATACTGTAGGACTTATTTCCATCTAAACATGCATGGGATTGTGCCCGTAGACACTACAGGACTTATTTCCATCTAAACATGCATGGGATTGCGCCCTTAGATACTATAGGACTTCTTTCCGTTTTAACATGGATGGGATTGCGCTTTTAGATAGTGTAGGACTTCTTTCCATCTAAACATGCATGGGATTGTGCCCTTAGATACTGTAGGACTTCTTTCCATCTAAACATGCATTGTTTTGTGCCCTTGGATACTGTAGGACTTATTTCCGTCTCAGCATGGATGGGATTTCTCCCTTAGATACTGTAGGACCTATTTCCATGTAAACATGCATTGGATTCTGCCCTCAGATACTGTAGGACGTATTTTGATCTAAACATGGATCGTATTGCAACCTTAGATTCTGTAGGACTTATTCCCATCTAAACATTCATGGGATTGTGCCCTTAGATACTGTAGGACTTATTTCCATCTAAACATGGATGGGATGACACCCTTATATACTGTAGGATTATTTCCGTCTAAAGATGCATGAGATTGTGCCCTTGGATACAGTAGGACGTATTTCCGTCTCAGCATGGATGGGATTTCTCCCTTAGATACTGTAGGACCTATTTCCATGTAAACATGCATTGGATTCTGCCCTCAGATACTGTAGGACTTATTTCCATGTTAACATGCATGGGATTGTGCCCTTAGATATTGTAGGACTTATTCCCTTCTAAATATAAATGAGATTGTGCCCTTGGATACTGTAGGACTTATTTCCGTCTAAACATGCATTGGATTGTGTCCTTAGATACTGTAAGACTTATTTCCGTCTAAACATTCATGGGATTGTGCCCTTATATACTGTAGGATGTATTTCCATGTTAACATGCATGGGATTGTGCCCTTAGATATTGTAGGACTTATTTCCTTCTAAACATACATGAGATTGTGCCCTTGGATATTATAGGGCTTTTTTCTGTGTAAATATGCATAGGATTGTGCCCTTAGATACTGTAGCACTTATCTCTGTCTAGACATGCATAGGATTGTGCCTTGGATATGATTGCAGTTATTTCTGTATAAACATGCATAGGATTGTGACCTTAGATAATGTAGGATTTATTTCTTTATAAACGTGCATAGGATTGTGCCCTTGGATATTATAGGAGTTATTTCTGTCTCAACATGCATGGGATTGTGCCCTTAGATACAGTAGGACTTATTTCCATCTAAACATTCATGGGATTGTGTCCTTAGATACTGTAGGACTTATTTCTTTCTAAACGTGTATAGGATTGTGCCCTTTGATGTTATAGGACTTATTTCTGTCTCAACATGCATGGGATTGTTCCCTTAGATACTGCAGGACTTTTTTCTGTCTAAACATGCATGGGATTGTGCCCTTAGATACTGTAGGAGTTATTCATGTCTAAAGCTGCATGGCATTGTGTCCTTAGAGACTGTAGCACTTATTTTTCTCTAGACATGCATAGGATTATGCCCTTGGATATTATCGGAGTTATTTCTGTCTAAACATGCATAAGATTGTGCCCTTAGATATCGTCAGACTTATTTCTGTCTAAACACGGATGGGATTGCTCCCTGAGATACTGTAGGACTTATTTCCATCTAAACATGGATGAGATTGCTTCCATAGATACTGTAGGACATATTTCCATCAAAACATGCATCAGACTGCGCCTTTAGATACTGTAGGACTTATTTCCATCTAAACATGCATGGGATTGTGCCCGTAGACACCACAGGACTTATTTCCATCTAAACATGCATGGGATTGCGCCCTTAGATACTATAGGACTTCTTTCCGTTTTAATTTATTTCTTTATAAGATTTATTATATTTTATTTATTTATTTATTTCTTTATAAACGTGCATAGGATTGTGCCCTTGGATATTATAGGAGTTATTTCTGTCTCAACATGCATAGGATTGTGTTCTTAGAAACTGTAGGACTTATTTCCGTCTAATCATGCATGGGATTGTGGCTTTAGATACTGTAGGACTTATTTCCATCTAACCATGGATGGGATTGTGTCCTTGGATACTCTAGGACCTATTTCTTTCTAAACTTGCATAGGATTGTGCCCTTTGATATTATAGGAGTTAATTCTGTCTCAACATGCATGGGATTGTTCCCTTAGATACCGTAGGACTTATTTCTGTCTAAATATTCATGGGATTGTGCCCTTAGATACTGTAGGACTTATTCATGTCTAAAGCTCCATGGGATTGTGTCCTTAGATACTGTAGCACTTATTTCTGTCTAGACATGCATAGGATTATGCCCTTGGATATTATCGGAGTTATTTCTGTCTGAACATGCATAAGATTGTGCCCTTAGATATGTTCGGACTTATTTCTGTCTAAACACGGATGGGATTGCTCCCTTAGATACTGTAGGACTTATTTCAATCTAAACATGGATGGGATTGCACCCTTAGATACTGTAGGACTTATTTCTGTCTAAACATGGATGGGATTGTGCCCTTAGATAGTGTAGGACTTATTTCCGTTTAAACATCCATGGGATTCTGCCCTTAGATACTGTAGGACTTATTTCTGTCTAAACATGAATGGGATTGTACCCCTAGATACTGTATGACTTATTTTCAGCTAAACATGCATGGGATTGTACCCTTAGATACCGTAGGACTTATTTCCGTCTAAATATGCATGGGATTGTGCCCTTGGATATCATAGCGCTTATTTCTGTCTGAACATGCATAATATTGTGCCCTTATATACTGTAGGACTTATATCTGTCTATACATACATAGGATTATGCCCTTGGATATTATAGGAGTTATTTCTGTCTAAATATGCATAGGATTGTGCCCTTTGATACTGTAGCACTTATTTCTGTCTAAACATGCATAGGATTATAACCTTGCATATTAAAGGAGTTATTTCTGTCTAAACATGCATAGGATTGTGCTCTGAGGTACTGTAGGACTTCTTTCCATCTGAACATGCATGGGATTGCGCCCTTAGATACTTTAGGACTTATTTCCATCTAAACATACATGGGATTGTGCCCTTAGTTACTGTAGGAATTATTTCTGTCTAAACATGCATGGGATTGTGCCCGTAGATTCTATAGGATTTATTTCCATCTAAACATGCATGGTTTGTGCCCTTAGATACTGTAGGACTTATTTCGATCTAAACATGGATGGGATTGCACCCTTAGATACTGTAGGACTTCTTTCCGTCTAAATATGGATGGAATTGCTCCCTTAGATATTTTAGGACAAATTTCCATCTAAACATGCATCGGATTGCGCCTTTAGATACTGTAGGATTTATTTCCATCTAAATATGCATGGGATTGCACCCTTAGATACTATAGGACTTCTTTCCATTTTAACATGGATGGGATTGCGCTTTTAGACACTGTAGGACTTCTTTCCATCTAAACATGCTTGGGATTGTGCCCTTAGATACTGTAGTACTTCTTTCCATCTAAACATGCATGGGATGACACCCGTATATACTGTAGTATTATTTCCGTCTAAACATGCATGAGATTGTGCCCTTGGATACTGTAGGACTTATTTCCGTCTCAGCATGGATGGGATTTCTCCCTTAGATACTGTAGGACCTATTTCCATGTAAACATGCATTGGATTCTGCCCTCAGATACTGTAGGACTTATTTCCATCTAAACATGCATGGGATTGTGCCCTCAGATACTGTAGCACTTTTTTCCATCTAAAAATGGATGGGATTTCTGCCCTTAGATACTGTAGGACTTATTTCCATCTAAACATGCATTGGATTGTGTCCTTAGATACTGTAAGACTTCTTTCCGTCTAAACATGCATGGGATTGTGCCCTTTTATACTGTAGGACTTATTTCCATGTTAACATGCATGGGATTGTGCCCTTAGATATTGTAGGACTTATTTCCTTCTAAACATACTTGAGATTGTGCCCTTGTATATTATAGGGCTTTTTTCTGTCTAAACATGCATAGGATTGTGCCCTTGGATATGATTGCAGTTATTTCTGTCTAAACATGCATAGGATTGTGACCTTAGATACTGTTGGATTTATTTCTTTATAAACGTGCATAGGATTGTGCCCTTGGATATTATAGGAGTTATTTCTGTCTTAACATGCATAGGATTGTGTTCTTAGAAACTGTAGAACTTACTTCCGTCTAAACATGCATGGGATTGCGCCCTGAGATACTGTAGGACCTCTTTCTGTCTAAACATGGATGGGATTGCTCCCATAGATACTGTAGAACATATTTCCATCTAAACATGCATCGGACTGCGCCTTTAGATACTGTAGGACTTACTTCCATCTAAACATGGATCGGATTTCAACCTTAGATTCTGTAGGACATTTTTCCATCTAAAAATGCATTGGATTGTGTCCTTAGATACTGTAAGACTTATTTCCATCTAAACATGCATGGGATTGTGCCCTTATATAGTGTAGGACTTATTTCCATGTTAACATGCATGGGATTGTGCCCTTGGATATGATTGCGGTTATTTCTGTCTAAACATACATGAGATTGTGCCCTTGGATATTATAGGGCTTTTTTTCTGTCTAAACATGCATAGGATTGTGCCTTTAGATACTGTAGCACTTATCTCTGTCTAGACATGCATAGGATTGTGCCCTTGGATATGATTGCAGTTATTTCTGTCTAAACATGCATAAGATTGTGCCCTTAGATATCGTCAGACTTATTTCTGTCTAAACACGGATGGGATTGCTCCCTGAGATACTCTAGGACTTATTTCCATCTAAACATGGATGGGATTGCTCCCATAGATACTGTAGGACATATTTCCATCAAAACATGCATCAGACTGCGCCTTTAGATACTGTAGGACTTATTTCCATCTAAACATGCATGGGATTGTGCCCGTAGACACCACAGGACTTATTTCCATCTAAACATGCATGGGATTGCGCCCTTAGATACTATAGGACTTCTTTCCGTTTTAACATGGATGGGATTGCGCTTTTAGATAGTGTAGGACTTCTTTCCATCTAAACATGCATGGGATTGTGCCCTTAGATACTGTAGGAGTTATTCATGTCTAAAGCTGCATGGGATTGTGTCCTTAGAGACTGTAGCACTTATTTTTCTCTAGACATGCATAGGATTATGCCCTTGGATATTATTGGAGTTATTTCTGTCTAAACATGCATAAGATTGTGCCCTTAGATATCGTCAGACTTATTTCTGTCTAAACACGGATGGGATTGCTCCCTGAGATACTCTAGGACTTATTTCCATCTAAACATGGATGGGATTGCTCCCATAGATACTGTAGGACTTATTTCTATCTAAACATGGATGGGATGACACCCTTATATACTGTAGGATTATTTCCGTCTAAAGATGCATGAGATTCTGCCCTTGGATACTGTAGGACTTATTTCCATGTTAACATGCATGGGATTGTGCCCTTAGATATTGTAGGACTTATTTCCTTCTAAACATAAATGAGATTGTGCCCTTAGACACTGTAGGACTTATTTCCATCTAAACATGCATTGGATTGTGCCCTTATATACTGTAGCACTTATTTCCATCTAAACTTGCATGGGATTGTGCCCTTGGATATCATAGCGCTTATTTCTGTCTAAACATGCATTACATTGTGCCCTTAGATACTGTTGGACTTATATCTGTCTATACATACATAGGATTATGCCCTTGGATATTATAGGAGTTATTTCTGTCTAAACATGCATAGTATTGTGCCCTTAGATACTGTAGCACTTATTTCTGTCTAAACATGCATAGGATTATGCCCTTGCATATTATAGGAGTTATTTCTGTCTAAGCATGCATAGGATTGTACTTTTAGGTACTGTAGGACTTATATCTGTCTAAAGATGCATGGGATTGTGCTCTTAGATACTGTAGGATTTATTTCTGTCTAAAGATGCATGGGATTGTGCCCTTAGATACTGTAGGACTTCTTTCCGTCTAAGCATGGATGGGATTGCGCCTTTAGATACTTTAGGACTTCTTTCCATCTAAACATGCATGGGATTGTGCCCTTAGATACTGTAGGAATGATTTCCGTGTAAACATGCATGGGATTGTGCCTGTAGATATTATAGGACTTATTTCCATCTAAACATGCATGGGATTGCGCCCTTAGATACTATAGGACTTCTTTCCGTCTAAACATGGATGGGATTGCGCTTTTAGATAGTGTAGAACTTCTTTCCATCTAAACATGCATGGGATTGTGCCTTTAGATCCTGTAGGACTTCTTTCCATCTAAACATGCATGGGATTGCGCCCTTAGATACTGTAGGACCTCTTTCCATCTAAAGCTGGATGGGATTTCTCCCATAGATACTGTAGGACATATTTCCATTTAAACATGCATCGGATTGCACCTTTAGATACTGTAGGACTTATTTCCATCTAAACATGGATCGTATTGCAACCTTAGATTCTGGAGGACTTATTTCCGTCTAAACATGCATGGGATTGTGCCCTTAGATACTGTAGGACTTATTTCCATCTAAACATGGATGGGATGACACCCTTATATACTGTAGGATTATTTCCGTCTAAAGCTGCATGAGATTGTGCCCTTGGATACTGTAGGACTTATTTCCGTCTCAGCATGGATGGGATTTCTCTCTTAGATACTGTAGGACCTATTTCCATGTAAACATGCATTGGATTCTGCCCTCAGATACTGTAGGACTTATTCCCGTCGAAGCATGCATGGGATTGTGCCCTCAGATATTGTAGGACTTTTTTCCATCTAAAAATGGATGGGATTGTGCCCTTAGATACTTTAGGACATATTTCTGTCTAAACATGGATGGGATTGATCCCTTTGATACTGTAGGACTTATTTCCGTCTAAACATGCATGGGATTGTGCCCATAGATACTGTCGGCCTTATTTCTGTCTAAACATGAATGGGATTGTGCCCCTAGATACTGTATGACTTATTTTCATCTAAACATGCATTGGATTGTGCCCTTAGATACTGTAGGACTTCTTTCCATTTAAACATGGATGGGATGACACCCTTATATACTGTAGGATTATTTCGGTCGAAAGATGCATGAGATTGTGCCCTTGGATACTGTAGGACTTATTTCCGTGTCAACATGGATGGGATTTCTCCCTTAGATACTGTAGGACTTATTTCCATCTAAACATGCATTGGATTGTTTCCTTAGATACTGTAAGACTTCTTTCCGTCTAAACATGCATGGGATTGTGCCCTTATATACTGTAGGACTTATTTCCATGTTAACATGCATGGGATTGTGCCCTTAGATACTGTAGGACTTATTTCCATCTAAACATGGATGGGATGACACCCTTACATACTGTAGGATTATTTCCGTCTAAACATGCATGAGACTGTGCCCTTGGATACTGTAGGACTTATTTCCGTCTCAGCATGGATGGGATTTCTCCCTTAGATACTGTTGGAGCTATTTCCATGTAAACATGGATTGGATTCTGCCCTCAGATACTGTAGGACTTATTTCCGTCAAAGCATGCATGGGATTGTGCCCTCAGATACTGTAGGACTTTTTTCCATCTAAAAATGGATGGGATTGTGCCCTTAGATACTTTAGGACTTTTTTCCGTCTAAACATGCATGGGATTGCGCCCTTAGATAGTGTAGGACCTCTTTCCGTCTAAACATGGATGGGATTGCTCCCATAGATACTGTAGGACATATTTCCATCTAAACATGCATCGTCCTGCGCCTTTAGATACTGTAGGACTTACTTCCATCTAAACATGGATGGGATGATACCCTTAGATACTGTAGTATTATTTCTGTCTAAACATGCAAGAGATTGTGTCCTTGGATAATGTAGGACTTATTTCCGTCTCAGCATGGATGGGATTGCTCCCTTAGATACTGTAGGACTTCTTTCCATCTAAACATGCATGGGATTGCACCCTCAGATACTGTAGGACTTTTTTCTGTCTAAACATGGATTGGATTGTGCCCTTAAATACTGTAGGACTTATTTCTGTCTAAACATGCATGGGATTGTGCCCTTTGATACCGTAGGACTTATTTCCGTCTAAACATTGATGGGATTGCTCCCTTAGATACTATAGGATTCAGTTCCATCTAAACATGGATCGGATTGCGCCCTTTGATATTGTAGGACTTATTTGTGTCTATACATGGATGGGATTGTGCCCTTAGACACTGTAGGACTTATTTCCATCTAAACATGCATTGGATTGTGCCCTTATATACTGTAGCACTTATTTCCATCTAAACTTGCATGGGATTGTGCCCTTGGATATCATAGCGCTTATTTCTGTCTAAACATGCATTACATTGTGCCCTTAGATACTGTTGGACTTATATCTGTCTATACATACATAGGATTATGCCCTTGGATATTATAGGAGTTATTTCTGTCTAAACATGCATAGTATTGTGCCCTTAGATACTGTAGCACTTATTTCTGTCTAAACATGCATAGGATTATGCCCTTGCATATTATAGGAGTTATTTCTGTCTAAGCATGCATAGGATTGTACTTTTAGATACTGTAGGACTTATTTCTGTCTAAAGATGCATGGGATTGTGCTCTAAGATACTGTAGGATTTATTTCTGTCTAAACATGCATGGGATTGCGCCCTTAGATACTATAGGACTTCTTTCCGTCTAAACATGGATGGGATTGCGCTTTTAGATAGTGTAGAACTTCTTTCCATCTAAACATGCATGGGATTGTGCCTTTAGATCCTGTAGGACTTCTTTCCATCTAAACATGCATGGGATTGCGCCCTTAGATACTGTAGGACCTCTTTCCATCTAAAGCTGGATGGGATTTCTCCCATAGATACTGTAGGACATATTTCCATTTAAACATGCATCGGATTGCGCCTTTAGATACTGTAGGACTTATTTCCATCTAAACATGGATCGTATTGCAACCTTAGATTCTGGAGGACTTATTTCCGTCTAAACATGCATGGGATTGTGCCCTTAGATACTGTAGGACTTATTTCCATCTAAACATGGATGGGATGACACCCTTATATACTGTAGGATTATTTCCGTCTAAAGCTGCATGAGATTGTGCCCTTGGATACTGTAGGACTTATTTCCGTCTCAGCATGGATGGGATTTCTCTCTTAGATACTGTAGGACCTATTTCCATGTAAACATGCATTGGATTCTGCCCTCAGATACTGTAGGACTTATTCCCGTCGAAGCATGCATGGGATTGTGCCCTCAGATACTGTAGGACATTTTTCCATCTAAAAATGGATGGGATTGTGCCCTTAGATACTGTAGGACTTATTTCCGTCTAAACATGCATTGGATTGTGTCCTTAGATACTGTAAGACTTCTTTCCGTCTAAACATACATGGGATTGTGCCCTTATATACTGTAGGAGCTATTTCCATTTTAACATGCATGGGATTGTGCCCTTAGATATTGTAGGACTTAATTCCTTCTAAACATGCATGAGATTGTGCCCTTGGATATTATAGGGCTTTTTTCTGTCTAAACATGCATAGGATCGTGCCCTTAGATACTGTAGCACTTATCTCTGTCTAGACATGCATAGGATTGTGCCCTTGGATATGATTGCAGTTATTTCTGTCTAAACATGCATAGCATTGTGACCTTAGATACTGTAGGACTTATTTCTTTCTAAACGTGCATAGGATTGTGCCCTTGGATATTATAGGAGTTATTTCTGTCTCAACATGCATAGGATTGTGTTCTTAGATACTGTAGGACTTATTTCCGTCTAATCATGCATGGGATTGTGGCTTTTGATACTGTAGGACTTATTTCCATCTAACCATGGATGGGATTGCGCCCTTAGATTCTATAGGACTCATTTTTGTCTAAACATGCATGGGATTGTGCCCTTAGATACAGTAGGACTTATTTCCATCTAAACATTCATGGGATTGTGTCCTTAGATACTGTAGGACTTATTTCTTTCTAAACCTGCATAGGATTGTGCCCTTTGATATTATAGGAGTTATTTCTGTCTCAACATGCATGGGATTGTTCCCTTAGATACCGTAGGACTTATTTCTGTCTAAACATGCATGGGATTGTGCCCTTAGATACTGTAGGACTTATTTTCATCTAAACATGCATTGGATTGTGCCCTTAGATACTGTAGGACTTCTTTCCATTTAAACATGGATGGGATGACACCCTTATATACTGTAGGATTATTTCGGTCGAAAGATGCATGAGATTGTGCCCTTGGATACTGTAGGACTTATTTCCGTGTCAACATGGATGGGATTTCTCCCTTAGATACTGTAGGACTTATTTCCGTCTAAACATGCATTGGATTGTTTCCTTAGATACTGTAAGACTTCTTTCCGTCTAAACATGCATGGGATTGTGCCCTTAGATACTGTAGGACTTATTTCCATCTAAACATGGATGGGATGACACCCTTATATACTGTAGGATTATTTCCGTCTAAAGATGCATGAGATTGTGCCCTTGGATACAGTAGGACGTATTTCCGTCTCAGCATGGATGGGATTTCTCCCTTAGATACTGTAGGACCTATTTCCATGTAAACATGCATTGGATTCTGCCCTCAGATACTGTAGGACTTATTTCCATGTTTACATGCATGGGATTGTGCCCTTAGATATTGTAGGACTTATTTCCTTCTAAACATAAATGAGATTGTGCCCTTGGATACTGTAGGACTTATTTCCGTCTAAACATGCATTGGATTGTGTCCTTAGATACTGTAAGACTTCTTTCTGTCTAAACATTCATGGGATTGTGCCCTTATATACTGTAGGACTTATTTCCATGTTAACATGCATGGGATTGTGCCCTTAGATATTGTAGGACTTATTTCCTTCTAAACATACATGAGATTGTGCCCTTGGATATTATAGGGCTTTTTTCTGTCTAAACATGCATAGGATTGTGCCCTTAGATACTGTAGCACTTATCTCTGTCTAGACATGCATAGGATTGTGCCCTTGGATATGATTGCAGTTATTTCTGTATAAACATGCATAGGATTGTGACCTTAGATACTGTAGGATTTATTTCTTTATAAATGTGCATAGGATTGTGCCCTTGGATATTATAGGAGTTATTTCTGTCTCAACATGCATGGGATTGTGCCCTTAGATACAGTAGGACTTATTTCCATCTAAACATTCATGGGATTGTGTCCTTAGATACTGTAGGACTTATTTCTTTCTAAACGTGTATAGGATTGTGCCCTTTGATGTTATAGGAGTTATTTCTGTCTCAACATGCATGGGATTGTTCCCTTAGATACCGTAGGACTTTTTTCTGTCTAAACATGCATGGGATTGTGCCCTTAGATACTGTAGGAGTTATTCATGTCTAAAGCAGCATGGGATTGTGTCCTTAGAGACTGTAGCACTTATTTTTCTCTAGACATGCATAGGATTATGCCCTTGGATATTATCGGAGTTATTTCTGTCTAAACATGCATAAGATTGTGCCCTTAGATATCGTCAGACTTATTTCTGTCTAAACATGGATGGGATTGCTCCCTGAGATACTGTAGGACTTATTTCCATCTAAACATGGATGGGATTGCTCCCATAGATACTGTAGGACATATTTCCATCAAAACATGCATCAGACTGCGCCTTTAGATACTGTAGGACTTATTTCCATCTAAACATGCATGGGATTGTGCCCGTAGACACCACAGGACTTATTTCCATCTAAACATGCATGGGATTGCGCCCTTAGATACTATAGGACTTCTTTCCGTTTTAACATGGATGGGATTGCGCTTTTAGATAGTGTAGGACTTCTTTCCATCTAAACATGCATGGGATTGTGCCCTTAGATACTGTAGGACTTCTTTCCATCTAAACATGCATGAGATTGTGCCCTTGGATACTGTAGGACTTATTTCCGTCTCAGCATGGATGGGATTTCTCCCTTAGATACTGTAGGACCTATTTCCATGTAAACATGCATTGGATTCTGCCCTCAGATACTGTAGGACGTATTTCGATCTAAACATGGATCGTATTGCAACCTTAGATTCTGTAGGACTTATTCCCATCTAAACATTCATGGGATTGTGCCCTTAGATACTGTAGGACTTATTTCCATCTAAACATGGACGGGATGACACCCTTATATACTGTAGGATTATTTCCGTCTAAAGATGCATGAGATTGTGCCCTTGGATACTGTAGGACTTATTTCCGTCTAAACATGCATTGGATTGTGTCCTTAGATACTGTAAGACTTCTTTCCGTCTAAACGTGCATGGGATTGTGCCCTTATATACTGTAGGACTTATTTCCATGTTAACATGCATGGGATTGTGCCCTTAGATATTGTAGGACTTATTTCCTTCTAAACATACATGAGATTGTGCCCTTGGATATTATAGGGCTTTTTTCTGTGTAAACATGCATAGGATTGTGCCCTTAGATACTGTAGCACTTATCTCTGTCTAGACATGCATAGGATTGTGCCCTTGGATATGATTGCAGTTATTTCTGTATAAACATGCATAGGATTGTGACCTTAGATACTGTAGGATTTATTTCTTTATAAACGTGCATAGGATTGTGCCCTTGGATATTATAGGAGTTATTTCTGTCTCAACATGCATAGGATTGTGTTCTTAGAAACTGTAGGACTTATTTCCGTCTAATCATGCATGGGATTGTGGCTTTAGATACTGTAGGACTTATTTCCATCTAACCATGGATGGGATTGCGCCCTTAGATTCTATAGGACTCATTTTTGTCTAAACATGCATGGGATTGTGCCCTTAGATACAGTAGGACTTATTTCCATCTAAACATTCATGGGATTGTGTCCTTGGATACTGTAGGACTTATTTCTTTCTAAACTTGCATAGGATTGTGCCCTTTGCTATTATAGGAGTTAATTCTGTCTCAACATGCATGGGATTGTTCCCTTAGATACCGTAGGACTTATTTCTGTCTAAATATTCATGGGATTGTGCCCTTAGATACTGTAGGACTTATTCATGTCTAAAGCTGCATGGGATTGTGTCCTTAGATACTGTAGCACTTATTTCTGTCTAGACATGCATAGGATTATGCCCTTGGATATTATCGGAGTTATTTCTGTCTAAACATGCATAAGATTGTGCCCTTAGATATGTTCGGACTTATTTCTGTCTAAACACGGATGGGATTGCTCCCTTAGATACTGTAGGACTTATTTCAATCTAAACATGGATGGGATTGCACCCTTAGATACTGTAGGACTTATTTCTGTCTAAACATGGATGGGATTGTGCCCTTAGATAGTGTAGGACTTATTTCCGTTTAAACATCGATGGGATTCTGCCCTTAGATACTGTAGGACTTATTTCTGTCTAAACATGAATGGGATTGTGCCCCTAGATACTGTATGACTTATTTTCAGCTAAACATGCATGGGATTGTACCCTTAGATACCGTAGGACTTATTTCCGTCTAAATATGCATGGGATTGTGCCCTTGGATATCATAGCGCTTATTTCTGTCTAAACACGCATAATATTGTGCCCTTATATACTGTAGGACTTATATCTGTCTATACATACATAGGATTATGCCCTTGGATATTATAGGAGTTATTTCTGTCTAAATATGCATAGGATTGTGCCCTTTGATACTGTAGCACTTATTTCTGTCTAAACATGCATAGGATAATAACCTTGCATATTAAAGGAGTTATTTCTGTCTAAACATGCATAGGATTGTGCTCTGAGGTACTGTAGGACTTCTTTCCATCTAAACATGCATGGGATTGCGCCCTTAGATACTTTAGGACTTATTTCCATCTAAACATACATGGGATAGTGCCCTTAGTTACTGTAGGAATTATTTCTGTCTAAACATGCATGGGATTGTGCCCGTAGATTCTATAGGATTTATTTCCATCTAAACATGCATGGTTTGTGCCCTTAGATACTGTAGGACTTATTTCGATCTAAACATGGATGGGATTGCACCCTTAGATACTGTAGGACTTCTTTCCGTCTAAATATGGATGGAATTGCTCCCTTAGATATTTTAGGACAAATTTCCATCTAAACATGCATCGGATTGCGCCTTTAGATACTGTAGGATTTATTTCCATCTAAATATGCATGGGATTGCGCCCTTAGATACTATAGGACTTCTTTCCATCTAAACATGCATGGGATTGCGCCCTTAGATACTTTAGGACTTATTTCCATCTAAACATACATGGGATTGTGCCCTTAGTTAATGTAGGAATTATTTCTGTCTAAACATGGATGGGATTGCACCCTTAGATACTTTAGGACTTATTTCTGTCTAAACATGGATGGGATTGATCCCTTTGATACTGTAGGACTTATTTCTGTCTAAACATGCATGGGATTGTGCCCATAGATACTGTAGGACTTATTTCTGTCTAAACATGAATGGGATTGTGCCCCTAGATACTGTATGACTTATTTTCATCTAAACATGCATTGGATTGTGCCCTTAGATACTGTAGGACTTCTTTCCATTTAAACATGGATGGGATGACACCCTTATATACTGTAGGATTATTTCGGTCGAAAGATGCATGAGATTGTGCCCTTGGATACTGTAGGACTTATTTCCGTGTCAACATGGATGGGATTTCTCCCTTAGATACTGTAGGACTTATTTCCGTCTAAACATGCATTGGATTGTTTCCTTAGATACTGTAAGACTTCTTTCCGTCTAAACATGCATGGGATTGTGCCCTTATATACTGTAGGACTTATTTCCATGTTAACATGCATGGGATTGTGCCCTTAGATATTGTAGGACTTATTTCCTTCTAAACATACCTGAGATTGTGCCGTTGGATATTATAGGGTTTTTTCTGTGTAAACATGCATAGGATTGTGCCCTTAGATAATGTAGCACTTATCTCTGTCTAGACATGCATAGGATTGTGCCCTTGGATATGATTGCAGTTATTTCTGTATAAACATGCATAGCATTGTGACCTTAGATACTGTAGGACTTATTTCTTTCTAAACGTGCATAGGATTGTGCCCTTGGATATTATAGGAGCTATTTCTGTCTCAACATGCATAGGATTGTGTTCTTAGAAACTGTAGGACTTATTTCCGTCTAATCATGCATGGGATTGTGGCTTTAGATACTGTAGGACTTATTTCCATCTAACCATGGATGGGATTGCGCCCTTAGATTTTATAGGACTCATTTTTGTCTAAACATGCATGGGATTGTTCCCTTAGATACAGTAGGACTTATTTCCATCTAAAGCTTCATGGGATTGTGTCCTTAGATACTGTAGGACTTATTTCTTTCTAAACGTGCATAGGATTGTGCCCTTTGATGTTATAGGAGTTATTTCTGTCTCAACATGCATGGGATTGTTCCCTTAGATACCGTAGGACTTTTTTCTGTCTAAACATGCATGGGATTGTGCCCTTAGATACTGTAGGAGTTATTCATGTCTAAAGCTGCATGGGATTGTGTCCTTAGATACTGTAGCACTTATTTTTCTCTAGACATGCATAGGATTATGCCCTTGGATATTATCGGAGTTATTTCTGTCTAAACATGCATAAGATTGTGCCCTTAGATATCGTCAGACTTATTTCTGTCTAAACACGGATGGGATTGCTCCCTGAGATACTGTAGGACATATTTCCATCAAAACATGCATCAGACTGCGCCTTTAGATACTGTAGGACTTATTTCCATCTAAACATGCATGGGATTGTGCCCGTAGACACTACAGGACTTATTTCCATCTAAACATGCATGGGATTGCGCCCTTAGATACTATAGGACTTCTTTCCGTTTTAACATGGATGGGATTGCGCTTTTAGATAGTGTAGGACTTCTTTCCATCTAAACATGCATGGGATTGTGCCCTTAGATACTGTAGGACTTCTTTCCATCTAAACATGCATTGTTTTGTGCCCTTGGATACTGTAGGACTTATTTCCGTCTCAGCATGGATGGGATTTCTCCCTTAGATACTGTAGGACCTATTTCCATGTAAACATGCATTGGATTCTGCCCTCAGATACTGTAGGACTTATTTCCATGTTTACATGCATGGGATTGTGCCCTTAGATATTGTAGGACTTATTTCCGTCTAAACATGCATTGGATTGTGTCCTTAGATACTGTAAGACTTCTTTCTGTCTAAACATTCATGGGATTGTGCCCTTATATACTGTAGGACTTATTTCCATGTTAACATGCATGGGATTGTGCCCTTAGATATTGTAGGACTTATTTCCTTCTAAACATACATGAGATTGTGCCCTTGGATATTATAGGGCTTTTTTCTGTCTAAACATGCATAGGATTGTGCCCTTAGATACTGTAGCACTTATCTCTGTCTAGTCATGCATAGGATTGTGCCCTTGGATATGATTGCAGTTATTTCTGTATAAACATGCATAGGATTGTGACCTTAGATACTGTAGGAGTTATTTCTTTATAAACGTGCATAGGATTGTGCCCTTGGATATTATAGGAGTTATTTCTGTCTCAACATGCATGGGATTGTGCCCTTAGATACAGTAGGACTTATTTCCATCTAAACATTCATGGGATTGTGTCCTTAGATACTGTAGGACTTATTTCTTTCTAAACGTGTATAGGATTGTGCCCTTTGATGTTATAGGAGTTATTTCTGTCTCAACATGCATGGGATTGTTCCCTTAGATACCGTAGGACTTTTTTCTGTCTAAACATGCATGGGATTGTGCCCTTAGATACTGTAGGAGTTATTCATGTCTAAAGCAGCATGGGATTGTGTCCTTAGAGACTGTAGCACTTATTTTTCTCTAGACATGCATAGGATTATGCCCTTGGATATTATCGGAGTTATTTCTGTCTAAACATGCATAAGATTGTGCCCTTAGATATCGTCAGACTTATTTCTGTCTAAACATGGATGGGATTGCTCCCTGAGATACTGTAGGACTTATTTCCATCTAAACATGGATGGGATTGCTCCCATAGATACTGTAGGACATATTTCCATCAAAACATGCATCAAACTGCGCCTTTAGATACTGTAGGACTTATTTCCATCTAAACATGCATGGGATTGTGCCCGTAGACACCACAGGACTTATTTCCATCTAAACATGCATGGGATTGCGCCCTTAGATACTATAGGACTTCTTTCCGTTTTAACATGGATGGGATTGCGCTTTTAGATAGTGTAGGACTTCTTTCCATCTAAACATGCATGGGATTGTGCCCTTAGATACTGTAGGACTTCTTTCCATCTAAACATGCATGAGATTGTGCCCTTGGATACTGTAGGACTTATTTCCGTCTCAGCATGGATCGGATTTCTCCCTTAGATACTGTAGGACCTATTTCCATGTAAACATGCATTGGATTCTGCCCTCAGATACTGTAGGACGTATTTCGATCTAAACATGGATCGTATTGCAACCTTAGATTCTGTAGGACTTATTCCCATCTAAACATTCATGGGATTGTGCCCTTAGATACTGTAGGACTTATTTCCATCTAAACATGGACGGGATGACACCCTTATATACTGTAGGATTATTTCCGTCTAAAGATGCATGAGATTGTGCCCTTGGATACAGTAGGACTTATTTCCGTCTCAGCATGGATGGGATTTCTCCCTTAGATACTGTAGGACCTATTTCCATGTAAACATGCATTGGATTCTGCCCTCAGATACTGTAGGACTTATTTCCATGTTTACATGCATGGGATTGTGCCCTTAGATATTGTAGGACTTATTTCCGTCTAAACATGCATTGGATTGTGTCCTTAGATACTGTAAGACTTCTTTCTGTCTAAACATTCATGGGATTGTGCCCTTATATACTGTAGGACTTATTTCCATGTTAACATGCATGGGATTGTGCCCTTAGATATTGTAGGACTTATTTCCTTCTAAACATACATGAGATTGTGCCCTTGGATACTGTAGGACTTATTTCCGTCTAAACATGCATTGGATTGTGTCCTTAGATACTGTAAGACTTCTTTCCGTCTAAACGTGCATAGGATTGTGCCCTTTGATGTGATTGCAGTTATTTCTGTATAAACATGCATAGGATTGTGACCTTAGATACTGTATGATTTATTTCTTTATAAACGTGCATAGGATTGTGCCCTTGGATATTATAGGAGTTATTTCTGTCTCAACATGCATAGGATTGTGTTCTTAGAAACTGTAGGACTTATTTCCGTCTAATCATGCATGGGATTGTGGCTTTAGATACTGTAGGACTTATTTCTATCTAACCATGGATGGGATTGCGCCCTTAGATTCTATAGGACTCATTTTTGTCTAAACATGCATGGGATTGTGCCCTTAGATACAGTAGGACTTATTTCCATCTAAACATTCATGGGATTGTGTCCTTGGATACTGTAGGACTTATTTCTTTCTAAACTTGCATAGGATTGTGCCCTTTGCTATTATAGGAGTTAATTCTGTCTCAACATGCATGGGATTGTTCCCTTAGATACCGTAGGACTTATTTCTGTCTAAATATTCATGGGATTGTGCCCTTAGATACTGTAGGACTTATTTCTGTCTAAACATGAATGGGATTGTGCCCCTAGATACTGTATGACTTATTTTCAGCTAAACATGCATGGGATTGTACCCTTAGATACCGTAGGACTTATTTCCGTCTAAATATGCATGGGATTGTGCCCTTGGATATCATAGCGCTTATTTCTGTCTAAACACGCATAATATTGTGCCCTTATATACTGTAGGACTTATATCTGTCTATACATACATAGGATTATGCCCTTGGATATTATAGGAGTTATTTCTGTCTAAATATGCATAGGATTGTGCCCTTTGATACTGTAGCACTTATTTCTGTCTAAACATGCATAGGATAATAACCTTGCATATTAAAGGAGTTATTTCTGTCTAAACATGCATAGGATTGTGCTCTGAGGTACTGTAGGACTTCTTTCCATCTAAACATGCATGGGATTGCGCCCTTAGATACTTTAGGACTTATTTCCATCTAAACATACATGGGATAGTGCCCTTAGTTACTGTAGGAATTATTTCTGTCTAAACATGCATGGGATTGTGCCCGTAGATTCTATAGGATTTATTTCCATCTAAACATGCATGGTTTGTGCCCTTAGATACTGTAGGACTTATTTCGATCTAAACATGGATGGGATTGCACCCTTAGATACTGTAGGACTTCTTTCCATCTAAATATGGATGGAATTGCTCCCTTAGATATTTTAGGACAAATTTCCATCTAAACATGCATCGGATTGCGCCTTTAGATACTGTAGGATTTATTTCCATCTAAATATGCATGGGATTGCGCCCTTAGATACTATAGGACTTCTTTCCATCTAAACATGCATGGGATTGCGCCCTTAGATACTTTAGGACTTATTTCCATCTAAACATACATGGGATTGTGCCCTTAGTTAATGTAGGAATTATTTCTGTCTAAACATGGATGGGATTGCACCCTTAGATACTTTAGGACTTATTTCTGTCTAAACATGGATGGGATTGATCCCTTTGATACTGTAGGACTTATTTCTGTCTAAACATGCATGGGATTGTGCCCATAGATACTGTAGGACTTATTTCTGTCTAAACATGAATGGGATTGTGCCCCTAGATACTGTATGACTTATTTTCATCTAAACATGCATTGGATTGTGCCCTTAGATACTGTAGGACTTCTTTCCATTTAAACATGGATGGGATGACACCCTTATATACTGTAGGATTATTTCGGTCGAAAGATGCATGAGATTGTGCCCTTGGATACTGTAGGACTTATTTCCGTGTCAACATGGATGGGATTTCTCCCTTAGATACTGTAGGACTTATTTCCGTCTAAACATGCATTGGATTGTTTCCTTAGATACTGTAAGACTTCTTTCCGTCTAAACATGCATGGGATTGTGCCCTTATATACTGTAGGACTTATTTCCATGTTAACATGCATGGGATTGTGCCCTTAGATATTGTAGGACTTATTTCCTTCTAAACATACCTGAGATTGTGCCGTTGGATATTATAGGGTTTTTTCTGTGTAAACATGCATAGGATTGTGCCCTTAGATAATGTAGCACTTATCTCTGTCTAGACATGCATAGGATTGTGCCCTTGGATATGATTGCAGTTATTTCTGTATAAACATGCATAGCATTGTGACCTTAGATACTGTAGGACTTATTTCTTTCTAAACGTGCATAGGATTGTGCCCTTGGATATTATAGGAGCTATTTCTGTCTCAACATGCATAGGATTGTGTTCTTAGAAACTGTAGGACTTATTTCCGTCTAATCATGCATGGGATTGTGGCTTTAGATACTGTAGGACTTATTTCCATCTAACCATGGATGGGATTGCGCCCTTAGATTTTATAGGACTCATTTTTGTCTAAACATGCATGGGATTGTTCCCTTAGATACAGTAGGACTTATTTCCATCTAAAGCTTCATGGGATTGTGTCCTTAGATACTGTAGGACTTATTTCTTTCTAAACGTGCATAGGATTGTGCCCTTTGATGTTATAGGAGGTATTTCTGTCTCAACATGCATGGGATTGTTCCCTTAGATACCGTAGGACTTTTTTCTGTCTAAACATGCATGGGATTGTGCCCTTAGATACTGTAGGAGTTATTCATGTCTAAAGCTGCATGGGATTGTGTCCTTAGATACTGTAGCACTTATTTTTCTCTAGACATGCATAGGATTATGCCCTTGGATATTATCGGAGTTATTTCTGTCTAAACATGCATAAGATTGTGCCCTTAGATATCGTCAGACTTATTTCTGTCTAAACACGGATGGGATTGCTCCCTGAGATACTCTAGGACTTATTTCCATCTAAACATGGATGGGATTGCTCCCATAGATACTGTAGGACATATTTCTATCAAAACATGCATCAGACTGCGCCTTTAGATACTGTAGGACTTATTTCCATCTAAACATGCATGGGATTGTGCCCGTAGACACTACAGGACTTATTTCCATCTAAACATGCATGGGATTGTGCCCTTAGATACTATAGGACTTCTTTCCGTTTTAACATGGATGGGATTGCGCTTTTAGATAGTGTAGGACTTCTTTCCATCTAAACATGCATGGGATTGTGCCCTTAGATACTGTAGGAGTTATTCATGTCTAAAGCTGCATGGGATTGTGTCCTTAGAGACTGTAGCACTTATTTTTCTCTAGACATGCATAGGATTATGCCCTTGGATATTATTGGAGTTATTTCTGTCTAAACATGCATAAGATTGTGCCCTTAGATATCGTCAGACTTATTTCTGTCTAAACACGGATGGGATTGCTCCCTGAGATACTCTAGGACTTATTTCCATCTAAACATGGATGGGATTGCTCCCATAGATACTGTAGGACTTATTTCTATCTAAACATGGATGGGATGACACCCTTATATACTGTAGGATTATTTCCGTCTAAAGATGCATGAGATTCTGCCCTTGGATACTGTAGGACTTATTTCCATGTTAACATGCATGGGATTGTGCCCTTAGATATTGTAGGACTTATTTCCTTCTAAACATAAATGAGATTGTGCCCTTAGACACTGTAGGACTTATTTCCATCTAAACATGCATTGGATTGTGCCCTTATATACTGTAGCACTTATTTCCATCTAAACTTGCATGGGATTGTGCCCTTGGATATCATAGCGCTTATTTCTGTCTAAACATGCATTACATTGTGCCCTTAGATACTGTTGGACTTATATCTGTCTATACATACATAGGATTATGCCCTTGGATATTATAGGAGTTATTTCTGTCTAAACATGCATAGTATTGTGCCCTTAGATACTGTAGCACTTATTTCTGTCTAAACATGCATAGGATTATGCCCTTGCATATTATAGGAGTTATTTCTGTCTAAGCATGCATAGGATTGTACTTTTAGATACTGTAGGACTTATTTCTGTCTAAAGATGCATGGGATTGTCCTCTTAGATACTGTAGGATTTATTTCTGTCTAAAGATGCATGGGATTGTGCCCTTAGATACTGTAGGACTTCTTTCCATCTAAACATGCATGGGATTGTGCCCTTAGATACTGTAGGAATGATTTCCATGTTAACATGCATGGGATTGTGCCCTTAGATATTGTAGGACTTATTTCCTTCTAAACATACATGAGATTGTGCCCTTGGATATTATAGGGCTTTTTTCTGTCTAAACATGCATAGGATTGTGCCCTTAGATACTGTAGCACTTATCTCTGTCTAGACATGCATAGGATTGTGCCCTTGGATATGATTGCAGTTATTTCTGTATAAACATGCATAGGATTGTGACCTTAGATACTGTAGGATTTATTTCTTTATAAATGTGCATAGGATTGTGCCCTTGGATATTATAGGAGTTATTTCTGTCTCAACATGCATGGGATTGTGCCCTTAGATACAGTAGGACTTATTTCCATCTAAACATTCATGGGATTGTGTCCTTAGATACTGTAGGACTTATTTCTTTCTAAACGTGTATAGGATTGTGCCCTTTGATGTTATAGGAGTTATTTCTGTCTCAACATGCATGGGATTGTTCCCTTAGATACCGTAGGACTTTTTTCTGTCTAAACATGCATGGGATTGTGCCCTTAGATACTGTAGGAGTTATTCATGTCTAAAGCAGCATGGGATTGTGTCCTTAGAGACTGTAGCACTTATTTTTCTCTAGACATGCATAGGATTATGCCCTTGGATATTATCGGAGTTATTTCTGTCTAAACATGCATAAGATTGTGCCCTTAGATATCGTCAGACTTATTTCTGTCTAAACATGGATGGGATTGCTCCCTGAGATACTGTAGGACTTATTTCCATCTAAACATGGATGGGATTGCTCCCATAGATACTGTAGGACATATTTCCATCAAAACATGCATCAGACTGCGCCTTTAGATACTGTAGGACTTATTTCCATCTAAACATGCATGGGATTGTGCCCGTAGACACCACAGGACTTATTTCCATCTAAACATGCATGGGATTGCGCCCTTAGATACTATAGGACTTCTTTCCGTTTTAACATGGATGGGATTGCGCTTTTAGATAGTGTAGGACTTCTTTCCATCTAAACATGCATGGGATTGTGCCCTTAGATACTGTAGGACTTCTTTCCATCTAAACATGCATGAGATTGTGCCCTTGGATACTGTAGGACTTATTTCCGTCTCAGCATGGATGGGATTTCTCCCTTAGATACTGTAGGACCTATTTCCATGTAAACATGCATTGGATTCTGCCCTCAGATACTGTAGGACGTATTTCGATCTAAACATGGATCGTATTGCAACCTTAGATTCTGTAGGACTTATTCCCATCTAAACATTCATGGGATTGTGCCCTTAGATACTGTAGGACTTATTTCCATCTAAACATGGACGGGATGACACCCTTATATACTGTAGGATTATTTCCGTCTAAAGATGCATGAGATTGTGCCCTTGGATACAGTAGGACTTATTTCCGTCTCAGCATGGATGGGATTTCTCCCTTAGATACTGTAGGACCTATTTCCATGTAAACATGCATTGGATTCTGCCCTCAGATACTGTAGGACTTATTTCCATGTTAACATGCATGGGATTGTGCCCTTAGATATTGTAGGACTTATTTCCTTCTAAACATAAATGAGATTGTGCCCTTGGATACTGTAGGACTTATTTCCGTCTAAACATGCATTGGATTGTGTCCTTAGATACTGTAAGACTTCTTTCCGTCTAAACGTGCATGGGATTGTGCCCTTATATACTGTAGGACTTATTTCCATGTTAACATGCATGGGATTGTGCCCTTAGATATTGTAGGACTTATTTCCTTCTAAACATACATGAGATTGTGCCCTTGGATATTATAGGGCTTTTTTCTGTCTAAACATGCATAGGATTGTGCCCTTAGATACTGTAGCACTTATCTCTGTCTAGACATGCATAGGATTGTGACCTTAGATACTGTAGGATTTATTTCTTTATAAACGTGCATAGGATTGTGCCCTTGGATATTATAGGAGTTATTTCTGTCTCAACATGCATAGGATTGTGTTCTTAGAAACTGTAGGACTTATTTCCGTCTAATCATGCATGGGATTGTGGCTTTAGATACTGTAGGACTTATTTCCATCTAACCATGGATGGGATTGCGCCCTTAGATTCTATAGGACTCATTTTTGTCTAAACATGCATGGGATTGTGCCCTTAGATACAGTAGGACTTATTTCCATCTAAACATTCATGGGATTGTGTCCTTGGATACTGTAGGACTTATTTCTTTCTAAACTTGCATAGGATTGTGCCCTTTGCTATTATAGGAGTTAATTCTGTCTCAACATGCATGGGATTGTTCCCTTAGATACCGTAGGACTTATTTCTGTCTAAATATTCATGGGATTGTGCCCTTAGATAATGTAGGACTTATTCATGTCTAAAGCTGCATGGGATTGTGTCCTTAGATACTGTAGCACTTATTTCTGTCTAGACATGCATAGGATTATGCCCTTGGATATTATCGGAGTTATTTCTGTCTAAACATGCATAAGATTGTGCCCTTAGATATGTTCGGACTTATTTCTGTCTAAACACGGATGGGATTGCTCCCTTAGATACTGTAGGACTTATTTCAATCTAAACATGGATGGGATTGCACCCTTAGATACTGTAGGACTTATTTCTGTCTAAACATGATTGGGATTGTGCCCTTAGATAGTGTAGGACTTATTTCCGTTTAAACATCGATGGGATTCTGCCCTTAGATACTGTAGGACTTATTTCTGTCTAAACATGAATGGGATTGTGCCCCTAGATACTGTATGACTTATTTTCAGCTAAACATGCATGGGATTGTACCCTTAGATACCGTAGGACTTATTTCCGTCTAAATATGCATGGGATTGTGCCCTTGGATATCATAGCGCTTATTTCTGTCTAAACACGCATAATATTGTGCCCTTATATACTGTAGGACTTATATCTGTCTATACATACATAGGATTATGCCCTTGGATATTATAGGAGTTATTTCTGTCTAAATATGCATAGGATTGTGCCCTTTGATACTGTAGCACTTATTTCTGTCTAAACATGCATAGGATAATAACCTTGCATATTAAAGGAGTTATTTCTGTCTAAACATGCATAGGATTGTGCTCTGAGGTACTGTAGGACTTCTTTCCATCTAAACATGCATGGGATTGCGCCCTTAGATACTTTAGGACTTATTTCCATCTAAACATACATGGGATAGTGCCCTTAGTTACTGTAGGAATTATTTCTGTCTAAACATGCATGGGATTGTGCCCGTAGATTCTATAGGATTTATTTCCATCTAAACATGCATGGTTTGTGCCCTTAGATACTGTAGGACTTATTTCGATCTAAACATGGATGGGATTGCACCCTTAGATACTGTAGGACTTCTTTCCGTCTAAATATGGATGGAATTGCTCCCTTAGATATTTTAGGACAAATTTCCATCTAAACATGCATCGGATTGCGCCTTTAGATACTGTAGGATTTATTTCCATCTAAATATGCATGGGATTGCGCCCTTAGATACTATAGGACTTCTTTCCATCTAAACATGCATGGGATTGCGCCCTTAGATACTTTAGGACTTATTTCCATCTAAACATACATGGGATTGTGCCCTTAGTTAATGTAGGAATTATTTCTGTCTAAACATGGATGGGATTGCACCCTTAGATACTTTAGGACTTATTTCTGTCTAAACATGGATGGGATTGATCCCTTTGATACTGTAGGACTTATTTCTGTCTAAACATGCATGGGATTGTGCCCATAGATACTGTAGGACTTATTTCTGTCTAAACATGAATGGGATTGTGCCCCTAGATACTGTATGACTTATTTTCATCTAAACATGCATTGGATTGTGCCCTTAGATACTGTAGGACTTCTTTCCATTTAAACATGGATGGTATGACACCCTTATATACTGTAGGATTATTTCGGTCGAAAGATGCATGAGATTGTGCCCTTGGATACTGTAGGACTTATTTCCGTGTCAACATGGATGGGATTTCTCCCTTAGATACTGTAGGACTTATTTCCATCTAAACATGCATTGGATTGTTTCCTTAGATACTGTAAGACTTCTTTCCGTCTAAACATGCATGGGATTGTGCCCTTATATACTGTAGGACTTATTTCCATGTTAACATGCATGGGATTGTGCCCTTAGATATTGTAGGACTTATTTCCTTCTAAACATACCTGAGATTGTGCCGTTGGATATTATAGGGTTTTTTCTGTGTAAACATGCATAGGATTGTGCCCTTAGATAATGTAGCACTTATCTCTGTCTAGACATGCATAGGATTGTGCCCTTGGATATGATTGCAGTTATTTCTGTATAAACATGCATAGCATTGTGACCTTAGATACTGTAGGACTTATTTCTTTCTAAACGTGCATAGGATTGTGCCCTTGGATATTATAGGAGCTATTTCTGTCTCAACATGCATAGGATTGTGTTCTTAGAAACTGTAGGACTTATTTCCGTCTAATCATGCATGGGATTGTGGCTTTAGATACTGTAGGACTTATTTCCATCTAACCATGGATGGGATTGCGCCCTTAGATTTTATAGGACTCATTTTTGTCTAAACATGCATGGGATTGTTCCCTTAGATACAGTAGGACTTATTTCCATCTAAAGCTTCATGGGATTGTGTCCTTAGATACTGTAGGACTTATTTCTTTCTAAACGTGCATAGGATTGTGCCCTTTGATGTTATAGGAGTTATTTCTGTCTCAACATGCATGGGATTGTTCCCTTAGATACCGTAGGACTTTTTTCTGTCTAAACATGCATGGGATTGTGCCCTTAGATACTGTAGGAGTTATTCATGTCTAAAGCTGCATGGGATTGTGTCCTTAGATACTGTAGCACTTATTTTTCTCTAGACATGCATAGGATTATGCCCTTGGATATTATCGGAGTTATTTCTGTCTAAACATGCATAAGATTGTGCCCTTAGATATCGTCAGACATATTTCTGTCTAAACACGGATGGGATTGCTCCCTGAGATACTGTAGGACATATTTCCATCAAAACATGCATCAGACTGCGCCTTTAGATACTGTAGGACTTATTTCCATCTAAACATGCATGGGATTGTGCCCGTAGACACTACAGGACTTATTTCCATCTAAACATGCATGGGATTGCGCCCTTAGATACTATAGGACTTCTTTCCGTTTTAACATGGATGGGATTGCGCTTTTAGATAGTGTAGGACTTCTTTCCATCTAAACATGCATGGGATTGTGCCCTTAGATACTGTAGGACTTCTTTCCATCTAAACATGCATTGTTTTGTGCCCTTGGATACTGTAGGACTTATTTCCGTCTCAGCATGGATGGGATTTCTCCCTTAGATACTGTAGGACCTATTTCCATGTAAACATGCATTGGATTCTGCCCTCAGATACTGTAGGACGTATTTTGATCTAAACATGGATCGTATTGCAACCTTAGATTCTGTAGGACTTATTCCCATCTAAACATTCATGGGATTGTGCCCTTAGATACTGTAGGACTTATTTCCATCTAAACATGGATGGGATGACACCCTTATATACTGTAGGATTATTTCCGTCTAAAGATGCATGAGATTGTGCCCTTGGATACAGTAGGACGTATTTCCGTCTCAGCATGGATGGGATTTCTCCCTTAGATACTGTAGGACCTATTTCCATGTAAACATGCATTGGATTCTGCCCTCAGATACTGTAGGACTTATTTCCATGTTAACATGCATGGGATTGTGCCCTTAGATATTGTAGGACTTATTCCCTTCTAAATATAAATGAGATTGTGCCCTTGGATACTGTAGGACTTATTTCCGTCTAAACATGCATTGGATTGTGTCCTTAGATACTGTAAGACTTATTTCCGTCTAAACATTCATGGGATTGTGCCCTTATATACTGTAGGATGTATTTCCATGTTAACATGCATGGGATTGTGCCCTTAGATATTGTAGGACTTATTTCCTTCTAAACATACATGAGATTGTGCCCTTGGATATTATAGGGCTTTTTTCTGTGTAAATATGCATAGGATTGTGCCCTTAGATACTGTAGCACTTATCTCTGTCTAGACATGCATAGGATTGTGCCTTGGATATGATTGCAGTTATTTCTGTATAAACATGCATAGGATTGTGACCTTAGATAATGTAGGATTTATTTCTTTATAAACGTGCATAGGATTGTGCCCTTGGATATTATAGGAGTTATTTCTGTCTCAACATGCATGGGATTGTGCCCTTAGATACAGTAGGACTTATTTCCATCTAAACATTCATGGGATTGTGTCCTTAGATACTGTAGGACTTATTTCTTTCTAAACGTGTATAGGATTGTGCCCTTTGATGTTATAGGACTTATTTCTGTCTCAACATGCATGGGATTGTTCCCTTAGATACTGCAGGACTTTTTTCTGTCTAAACATGCATGGGATTGTGCCCTTAGATACTGTAGGAGTTATTCATGTCTAAAGCTGCATGGCATTGTGTCCTTAGAGACTGTAGCACTTATTTTTCTCTAGACATGCATAGGATTATGCCCTTGGATATTATCGGAGTTATTTCTGTCTAAACATGCATAAGATTGTGCCCTTAGATATCGTCAGACTTATTTCTGTCTAAACACGGATGGGATTGCTCCCTGAGATACTGTAGGACTTATTTCCATCTAAACATGGATGAGATTGCTTCCATAGATACTGTAGGACATATTTCCATCAAAACATGCATCAGACTGCGCCTTTAGATACTGTAGGACTTATTTCCATCTAAACATGCATGGGATTGTGCCCGTAGACACCACAGGACTTATTTCCATCTAAACATGCATGGGATTGCGCCCTTAGATACTATAGGACTTCTTTCCGTTTTAATTTATTTCTTTATAAGATTTATTATATTTTATTTATTTATTTATTTCTTTATAAACGTGCATAGGATTGTGCCCTTGGATATTATAGGAGTTATTTCTGTCTCAACATGCATAGGATTGTGTTCTTAGAAACTGTAGGACTTATTTCCATCTAACCATGGATGGGATTGTGTCCTTGGATACTGTAGGACCTATTTCTTTCTAAACTTGCATAGGATTGTGCCCTTTGATATTATAGGAGTTAATTCTGTCTCAACATGCATGGGATTGTTCCCTTAGATACCGTAGGACTTATTTCTGTCTAAATATTCATGGGATTGTGCCCTTAGATACTGTAGGACTTATTCATGTCTAAAGCTCCATGGGATTGTGTCCTTAGATACTGTAGCACTTATTTCTGTCTAGACATGCATAGGATTATGCCCTTGGATATTATCGGAGTTATTTCTGTCTGAACATGCATAAGATTGTGCCCTTAGATATGTTCGGACTTATTTCTGTCTAAACACGGATGGGATTGCTCCCTTAGATACTGTAGGACTTATTTCAATCTAAACATGGATGGGATTGCACCCTTAGATACTGTAGGACTTATTTCTGTCTAAACATGGATGGGATTGTGCCCTTAGATAGTGTAGGACTTATTTCCGTTTAAACATCCATGGGATTCTGCCCTTAGATACTGTAGGACTTATTTCTGTCTAAACATGAATGGGATTGTACCCCTAGATACTGTATGACTTATTTTCAGCTAAACATGCATGGGATTGTACCCTTAGATACCGTAGGACTTATTTCCGTCTAAATATGCATGGGATTGTGCCCTTGGATATCATAGCGCTTATTTCTGTCTGAACATGCATAATATTGTGCCCTTATATACTGTAGGACTTATATCTGTCTATACATACATAGGATTATGCCCTTGGATATTATAGGAGTTATTTCTGTCTAAATATGCATAGGATTGTGCCCTTTGATACTGTAGCACTTATTTCTGTCTAAACATGCATAGGATTATAACCTTGCATATTAAAGGAGTTATTTCTGTCTAAACATGCATAGGATTGTGCTCTGAGGTACTGTAGGACTTCTTTCCATCTGAACATGCATGGGATTGCGCCCTTAGATACTTTAGGACTTATTTCCATCTAAACATACATGGGATTGTGCCCTTAGTTACTGTAGGAATTATTTCTGTCTAAACATGCATGGGATTGTGCCCGTAGATTCTATAGGATTTATTTCCATCTAAACATGCATGGTTTGTGCCCTTAGATACTGTAGGACTTATTTCGATCTAAACATGGATGGGATTGCACCCTTAGATACTGTAGGACTTCTTTCCGTCTAAATATGGATGGAATTGCTCCCTTAGATATTTTAGGACAAATTTCCATCTAAACATGCATCGGATTGCGCCTTTAGATACTGTAGGATTTATTTCCATCTAAATATGCATGGGATTGCACCCTTAGATACTATAGGACTTCTTTCCATTTTAACATGGATGGGATTGCGCTTTTAGACACTGTAGGACTTCTTTCCATCTAAACATGCTTGGGATTGTGCCCTTAGATACTGTAGTACTTCTTTCCATCTAAACATGCATGGGATGACACCCGTATATACTGTAGTATTATTTCCGTCTAAACATGCATGAGATTGTGCCCTTGGATACTGTAGGACTTATTTCCGTCTCAGCATGGATGGGATTTCTCCCTTAGATACTGTAGGACCTATTTCCATGTAAACATGCATTGGATTCTGCCCTCAGATACTGTAGGACTTATTTCCATCTAAACATGCATGGGATTGTGCCCTCAGATACTGTAGCACTTTTTTCCATCTAAAAATGGATGGGATTTCTGCCCTTAGATACTGTAGGACTTATTTCCATCTAAACATGCATTGGATTGTGTCCTTAGATACTGTAAGACTTCTTTCCGTCTAAACATGCATGGGATTGTGCCCTTTTATACTGTAGGACTTATTTCCATGTTAACATGCATGGGATTGTGCCCTTAGATATTGTAGGACTTATTTCCTTCTAAACATACTTGAGATTGTGCCCTTGTATATTATAGGGCTTTTTTCTGTCTAAACATGCATAGGATTGTGCCCTTGGATATGATTGCAGTTATTTCTGTCTAAACATGCATAGGATTGTGACCTTAGATACTGTTGGATTTATTTCTTTATAAACGTGCATAGGATTGTGCCCTTGGATATTATAGGAGTTATTTCTGTCTTAACATGCATAGGATTGTGTTCTTAGAAACTGTAGAACTTACTTCCGTCTAAACATGCATGGGATTGCGCCCTGAGATACTGTAGGACCTCTTTCTGTCTAAACATGGATGGGATTGCTCCCATAGATACTGTAGAACATATTTCCATCTAAACATGCATCGGACTGCGCCTTTAGATACTGTAGGACTTACTTCCATCTAAACATGGATCGGATTTCAACCTTAGATTCTGTAGGACATTTTTCCATCTAAAAATGCATTGGATTGTGTCCTTAGATACTGTAAGACTTATTTCCATCTAAACATGCATGGGATTGTGCCCTTATATAGTGTAGGACTTATTTCCATGTTAACATGCATGGGATTGTGCCCTTGGATATGATTGCGGTTATTTCTGTCTAAACATACATGAGATTGTGCCCTTGGATATTATAGGGCTTTTTTTCTGTCTAAACATGCATAGGATTGTGCCTTTAGATACTGTAGCACTTATCTCTGTCTAGACATGCATAGGATTGTGCCCTTGGATATGATTGCAGTTATTTCTGTCTAAACATGCATAAGATTGTGCCCTTAGATATCGTCAGACTTATTTCTGTCTAAACACGGATGGGATTGCTCCCTGAGATACTCTAGGACTTATTTCCATCTAAACATGGATGGGATTGCTCCCATAGATACTGTAGGACATATTTCCATCAAAACATGCATCAGACTGCGCCTTTAGATACTGTAGGACTTATTTCCATCTAAACATGCATGGGATTGTGCCCGTAGACACCACAGGACTTATTTCCATCTAAACATGCATGGGATTGCGCCCTTAGATACTATAGGACTTCTTTCCGTTTTAACATGGATGGGATTGCGCTTTTAGATAGTGTAGGACTTCTTTCCATCTAAACATGCATGGGATTGTGCCCTTAGATACTGTAGGAGTTATTCATGTCTAAAGCTGCATGGGATTGTGTCCTTAGAGACTGTAGCACTTATTTTTCTCTAGACATGCATAGGATTATGCCCTTGGATATTATTGGAGTTATTTCTGTCTAAACATGCATAAGATTGTGCCCTTAGATATCGTCAGACTTATTTCTGTCTAAACACGGATGGGATTGCTCCCTGAGATACTCTAGGACTTATTTCCATCTAAACATGGATGGGATTGCTCCCATAGATACTGTCGGACTTATTTCTATCTAAACATGGATGGGATGACACCCTTATATACTGTAGGATTATTTCCGTCTAAAGATGCATGAGATTCTGCCCTTGGATACTGTAGGACTTATTTCCATGTTAACATGCATGGGATTGTGCCCTTAGATATTGTAGGACTTATTTCCTTCTAAACATAAATGAGATTGTGCCCTTAGACACTGTAGGACTTATTTCCATCTAAACATGCATTGGATTGTGCCCTTATATACTGTAGCACTTATTTCCATCTAAACTTGCATGGGATTGTGCCCTTGGATATCATAGCGCTTATTTCTGTCTAAACATGCATTACATTGTGCCCTTAGATACTGTTGGACTTATATCTGTCTATACATACATAGGATTATGCCCTTGGATATTATAGGAGTTATTTCTGTCTAAACATGCATAGTATTGTGCCCTTAGATACTGTAGCACTTATTTCTGTCTAAACATGCATAGGATTATGCCCTTGCATATTATAGGAGTTATTTCTGTCTAAGCATGCATAGGATTGTACTTTTAGGTACTGTAGGACTTATATCTGTCTAAAGATGCATGGGATTGTGCTCTTAGATACTGTAGGATTTATTTCTGTCTAAAGATGCATGGGATTGTGCCCTTAGATACTGTAGGACTTCTTTCCGTCTAAGCATGGATGGGATTGCGCCTTTAGATACTTTAGGACTTCTTTCCATCTAAACATGCATGGGATTGTGCCCTTAGATACTGTAGGAATGATTTCCGTGTAAACATGCATGGGGTTGTGCCTGTAGATATTATAGGACTTATTTCCATCTAAACATGCATGGGATTGCGCCCTTAGATACTATAGGACTTCTTTCCGTCTAAACATGGATGGGATTGCGCTTTTAGATAGTGTAGAACTTCTTTCCATCTAAACATGCATGGGATTGTGCCTTTAGATCCTGTAGGACTTCTTTCCATCTAAACATGCATGGGATTGCGCCCTTAGATACTGTAGGACCTCTTTCCATCTAAAGCTGGATGGGATTTCTCCCATAGATACTGTAGGACATATTTCCATTTAAACATGCATCGGATTGCACCTTTAGATACTGTAGGACTTATTTCCATCTAAACATGGATCGTATTGCAACCTTAGATTCTGGAGGACTTATTTCCGTCTAAACATGCATGGGATTGTGCCCTTAGATACTGTAGGACTTATTTCCATCTAAACATGGATGGGATGACACCCTTATATACTGTAGGATTATTTCCGTCTAAAGCTGCATGAGATTGTGCCCTTGGATACTGTAGGACTTATTTCCGTCTCAGCATGGATGGGATTTCTCTCTTAGATACTGTAGGACCTATTTCCATGTAAACATGCATTGGATTCTGCCCTCAGATACTGTAGGACTTATTCCCGTCGAAGCATGCATGGGATTGTGCCCTCAGATATTGTAGGACTTTTTTCCATCTAAAAATGGATGGGATTGTGCCCTTAGATACTTTAGGACATATTTCTGTCTAAACATGGATGGGATTGATCCCTTTGATACTGTAGGACTTATTTCCGTCTAAACATGCATGGGATTGTGCCCATAGATACTGTCGGCCTTATTTCTGTCTAAACATGAATGGGATTGTGCCCCTAGATACTGTATGACTTATTTTCATCTAAACATGCATTGCATTGTGCCCTTAGATACTGTAGGACTTCTTTCCATTTAAACATGGATGGGATGACACCCTTATATACTGTAGGATTATTTCGGTCGAAAGATGCATGAGATTGTGCCCTTGGATACTGTAGGACTTATTTCCGTGTCAACATGGATGGGATTTCTCCCTTAGATACTGTAGGACTTATTTCCATCTAAACATGCATTGGATTGTTTCCTTAGATACTGTAAGACTTCTTTCCGTCTAAACATGCATGGGATTGTGCCCTTATATACTGTAGGACTTATTTCCATGTTAACATGCATGGGATTGTGCCCTTAGATACTGTAGGACTTATTTCCATCTAAACATGGATGGGATGACACCCTTACATACTGTAGGATTATTTCCGTCTAAAGATGCATGAGACTGTGCCCTTGGATACTGTAGGACTTATTTCCGTCTCAGCATGGATGGGATTTCTCCCTTAGATACTGTTGGAGCTATTTCCATGTAAACATGGATTGGATTCTGCCCTCAGATACTGTAGGACTTATTTCCGTCAAAGCATGCATGGGATTGTGCCCTCAGATACTGTAGGACTTTTTTCCATCTAAAAATGGATGGGATTGTGCCCTTAGATACTTTAGGACTTTTTTCCGTCTAAACATGCATGGGATTGCGCCCTTAGATAATGTAGGACCTCTTTCCGTCTAAACATGGATGGGATTGCTCCCATAGATACTGTAGGACATATTTCCATCTAAACATGCATCGTCCTGCGCCTTTAGATACTGTAGGACTTACTTCCATCTAAACATGGATGGGATGATACCCTTAGATACTGTAGTATTATTTCCGTCTAAACATGCATGAGATTGTGTCCTTGGATAATGTAGGACTTATTTCCGTCTCAGCATGGATGGGATTGCTCCCTTAGATACTGTAGGACTTCTTTCCATCTAAACATGCATGGGATTGCACCCTCAGATACTGTAGGACTTTTTTCTGTCTAAACATGGATTGGATTGTGCCCTTAAATACTGTAGGACTTATTTCTGTCTAAACATGCATGGGATTGTGCCCTTTGATACCGTAGGACTTATTTCCGTCTAAACATTGATGGGATTGCTCCCTTAGATACTATAGGATTCAGTTCCATCTAAACATGGATCGGATTGCGCCCTTTGATATTGTAGGACTTATTTGTGTCTATACATGGATGGGATTGTGCCCTTAGACACTGTAGGACTTATTTCCATCTAAACATGCATTGGATTGTGCCCTTATATACTGTAGCACTTATTTCCATCTAAACTTGCATGGGATTGTGCCCTTGGATATCATAGCGCTTATTTCTGTCTAAACATGCATTACATTGTGCCCTTAGATACTGTTGGACTTATATCTGTCTATACATACATAGGATTATGCCCTTGGATATTATAGGAGTTATTTCTGTCTAAACATGCATAGTATTGTGCCCTTAGATACTGTAGCACTTATTTCTGTCTAAACATGCATAGGATTATGCCCTTGCATATTATAGGAGTTATTTCTGTCTAAGCATGCATAGGATTGTACTTTTAGATACTGTAGGACTTATTTCTGTCTAAAGATGCATGGGATTGTGCTCTAAGATACTGTAGGATTTATTTCTGTCTAAACATGCATGGGATTGCGCCCTTAGATACTATAGGACTTCTTTCCGTCTAAACATGGATGGGATTGCGCTTTTAGATAGTGTAGAACTTCTTTCCATCTAAACATGCATGGGATTGTGCCTTTAGATCCTGTAGGACTTCTTTCCATCTAAACATGCATGGGATTGCGCCCTTAGATACTGTAGGACCTCTTTCCATCTAAAGCTGGATGGGATTTCTCCCATAGATACTGTAGGACATATTTCCATTTAAACATGCATCGGATTGCGCCTTTAGATACTGTAGGACTTATTTCCATCTAAACATGGATCGTATTGCAACCTTAGATTCTGGAGGACTTATTTCCGTCTAAACATGCATGGGATTGTGCCCTTAGATACTGTAGGACTTATTTCCATCTAAACATGGATGGGATGACACCCTTATATACTGTAGGATTATTTCCGTCTAAAGCTGCATGAGATTGTGCCCTTGGATACTGTAGGACTTATTTCCGTCTCAGCATGGATGGGATTTCTCTCTTAGATACTGTAGGACCTATTTCCATGTAAACATGCATTGGATTCTGCCCTCAGATACTGTAGGACTTATTCCCGTCGAAGCATGCATGGGATTGTGCCCTCAGATACTGTAGGACATTTTTCCATCTAAAAATGGATGGGATTGTGCCCTTAGATACTGTAGGACTTATTTCCGTCTAAACATGCATTGGATTGTGTCCTTAGATACTGTAAGACTTCTTTCCGTCTAAACATACATGGGATTGTGCCCTTATATACTGTAGGAGCTATTTCCATTTTAACATGCATGGGATTGTGCCCTTAGATATTGTAGGACTTAATTCCTTCTAAACATGCATGAGATTGTGCCCTTGGATATTATAGGGCTTTTTTCTGTCTAAACATGCATAGGATCGTGCCCTTAGATACTGTAGCACTTATCTCTGTCTAGACATGCATAGGATTGTGCCCTTGGATATGATTGCAGTTATTTCTGTCTAAACATGCATAGCATTGTGACCTTAGATACTGTAGGACTTATTTCTTTCTAAACGTGCATAGGATTGTGCCCTTGGATATTATAGGAGTTATTTCTGTCTCAACATGCATAGGATTGTGTTCTTAGATACTGTAGGACTTATTTCCGTCTAATCATGCATGGGATTGTGGCTTTTGATACTGTAGGACTTATTTCCATCTAACCATGGATGGGATTGCGCCCTTAGATTCTATAGGACTCATTTTTGTCTAAACATGCATGGGATTGTGCCCTTAGATACAGTAGGACTTATTTCCATCTAAACATTCATGGGATTGTGTCCTTAGATACTGTAGGACTTATTTCTTTCTAAACCTGCATAGGATTGTGCCCTTTGATATTATAGGAGTTATTTCTGTCTCAACATGCATGGGATTGTTCCCTTAGATACCGTAGGACTTATTTCTGTCTAAACATGCATGGGATTGTGCCCTTAGATACTGTAGGACTTATTTTCATCTAAACATGCATTGGATTGTGCCCTTAGATACTGTAGGACTTCTTTCCATTTAAACATGGATGGGATGACACCCTTATATACTGTAGGATTATTTCGGTCGAAAGATGCATGAGATTGTGCCCTTGGATACTGTAGGACTTATTTCCGTGTCAACATGGATGGGATTTCTCCCTTAGATACTGTAGGACTTATTTCCGTCTAAACATGCATTGGATTGTTTCCTTAGATACTGTAAGACTTCTTTCCGTCTAAACATGCATGGGATTGTGCCCTTAGATACTGTAGGACTTATTTCCATCTAAACATGGATGGGATGACACCCTTATATACTGTAGGATTATTTCCGTCTAAAGATGCATGAGATTGTGCCCTTGGATACAGTAGGACGTATTTCCGTCTCAGCATGGATGGGATTTCTCCCTTAGATACTGTAGGACCTATTTCCATGTAAACATGCATTGGATTCTGCCCTCAGATACTGTAGGACTTATTTCCATGTTTACATGCATGGGATTGTGCCCTTAGATATTGTAGGACTTATTTCCTTCTAAACATAAATGAGATTGTGCCCTTGGATACTGTAGGACTTATTTCCGTCTAAACATGCATTGGATTGTGTCCTTAGATACTGTAAGACTTCTTTCTGTCTAAACATTCATGGGATTGTGCCCTTATATACTGTAGGACTTATTTCCATGTTAACATGCATGGGATTGTGCCCTTAGATATTGTAGGACTTATTTCCTTCTAAACATACATGAGATTGTGCCCTTGGATATTATAGGGCTTTTTTCTGTCTAAACATGCATAGGATTGTGCCCTTAGATACTGTAGCACTTATCTCTGTCTAGACATGCATAGGATTGTGCCCTTGGATATGATTGCAGTTATTTCTGTATAAACATGCATAGGATTGTGACCTTAGATACTGTAGGATTTATTTCTTTATAAATGTGCATAGGATTGTGCCCTTGGATATTATAGGAGTTATTTCTGTCTCAACATGCATGGGATTGTGCCCTTAGATACAGTAGGACTTATTTCCATCTAAACATTCATGGGATTGTGTCCTTAGATACTGTAGGACTTATTTCTTTCTAAACGTGTATAGGATTGTGCCCTTTGATGTTATAGGAGTTATTTCTGTCTCAACATGCATGGGATTGTTCCCTTAGATACCGTAGGACTTTTTTCTGTCTAAACATGCATGGGATTGTGCCCTTAGATACTGTAGGAGTTATTCATGTCTAAAGCAGCATGGGATTGTGTCCTTAGAGACTGTAGCACTTATTTTTCTCTAGACATGCATAGGATTATGCCCTTGGATATTATCGGAGTTATTTCTGTCTAAACATGCATAAGATTGTGCCCTTAGATATCGTCAGACTTATTTCTGTCTAAACATGGATGGGATTGCTCCCTGAGATACTGTAGGACTTATTTCCATCTAAACATGGATGGGATTGCTCCCATAGATACTGTAGGACATATTTCCATCAAAACATGCATCAGACTGCGCCTTTAGATACTGTAGGACTTATTTCCATCTAAACATGCATGGGATTGTGCCCGTAGACACCACAGGACTTATTTCCATCTAAACATGCATGGGATTGCGCCCTTAGATACTATAGGACTTCTTTCCGTTTTAACATGGATGGGATTGCGCTTTTAGATAGTGTAGGACTTCTTTCCATCTAAACATGCATGGGATTGTGCCCTTAGATACTGTAGGACTTCTTTCCATCTAAACATGCATGAGATTGTGCCCTTGGATACTGTAGGACTTATTTCCGTCTCAGCATGGATGGGATTTCTCCCTTAGATACTGTAGGACCTATTTCCATGTAAACATGCATTGGATTCTGCCCTCAGATACTGTAGGACGTATTTCGATCTAAACATGGATCGTATTGCAACCTTAGATTCTGTAGGACTTATTCCCATCTAAACATTCATGGGATTGTGCCCTTAGATACTGTAGGACTTATTTCCATCTAAACATGGACGGGATGACACCCTTATATACTGTAGGATTATTTCCGTCTAAAGATGCATGAGATTGTGCCCTTGGATACAGTAGGACTTATTTCCATCTCAGCATGGATGGGATTTCTCCCTTAGATACTGTAGGACCTATTTCCATGTAAACATGCATTGGATTCTGCCCTCAGATACTGTAGGACTTATTTCCATGTTAACATGCATGGGATTGTGCCCTTAGATATTGTAGGACTTATTTCCTTCTAAACATAAATGAGATTGTGCCCTTGGATACTGTAGGACTTATTTCCGTCTAAACATGCATTGGATTGTGTCCTTAGATACTGTAAGACTTCTTTCCGTCTAAACGTGCATGGGATTGTGCCCTTATATACTGTAGGACTTATTTCCATGTTAACATGCATGGGATTGTGCCCTTAGATATTGTAGGACTTATTTCCTTCTAAACATACATGAGATTGTGCCCTTGGATATTATAGGGCTTTTTTCTGTGTAAACATGCATAGGATTGTGCCCTTAGATACTGTAGCACTTATCTCTGTCTAGACATGCATAGGATTGTGCCCTTGGATATGATTGCAGTTATTTCTGTATAAACATGCATAGGATTGTGACCTTAGATACTGTAGGATTTATTTCTTTATAAACGTGCATAGGATTGTGCCCTTGGATATTATAGGAGTTATTTCTGTCTCAACATGCATAGGATTGTGTTCTTAGAAACTGTAGGACTTATTTCCGTCTAATCATGCATGGGATTGTGGCTTTAGATACTGTAGGACTTATTTCCATCTAACCATGGATGGGATTGCGCCCTTAGATTCTATAGGACTCATTTTTGTCTAAACATGCATGGGATTGTGCCCTTAGATACAGTAGGACTTATTTCCATCTAAACATTCATGGGATTGTGTCCTTGGATACTGTAGGACTTATTTCTTTCTAAACTTGCATAGGATTGTGCCCTTTGCTATTATAGGAGTTAATTCTGTCTCAACATGCATGGGATTGTTCCCTTAGATACCGTAGGACTTATTTCTGTCTAAATATTCATGGGATTGTGCCCTTAGATACTGTAGGACTTATTCATGTCTAAAGCTGCATGGGATTGTGTCCTTAGATACTGTAGCACTTATTTCTGTCTAGACATGCATAGGATTATGCCCTTGGATATTATCGGAGTTATTTCTGTCTAAACATGCATAAGATTGTGCCCTTAGATATGTTCGGACTTATTTCTGTCTAAACACGGATGGGATTGCTCCCTTAGATACTGTAGGACTTATTTCAATCTAAACATGGATGGGATTGCACCCTTAGATACTGTAGGACTTATTTCTGTCTAAACATGGATGGGATTGTGCCCTTAGATAGTGTAGGACTTATTTCCGTTTAAACATCGATGGGATTCTGCCCTTAGATACTGTAGGACTTATTTCTGTCTAAACATGAATGGGATTGTGCCCCTAGATACTGTATGACTTATTTTCAGCTAAACATGCATGGGATTGTACCCTTAGATACCGTAGGACTTATTTCCGTCTAAATATGCATGGGATTGTGCCCTTGGATATCATAGCGCTTATTTCTGTCTAAACACGCATAATATTGTGCCCTTATATACTGTAGGACTTATATCTGTCTATACATACATAGGATTATGCCCTTGGATATTATAGGAGTTATTTCTGTCTAAATATGCATAGGATTGTGCCCTTTGATACTGTAGCACTTATTTCTGTCTAAACATGCATAGGATAATAACCTTGCATATTAAAGGAGTTATTTCTGTCTAAACATGCATAGGATTGTGCTCTGAGGTACTGTAGGACTTCTTTCCATCTAAACATGCATGGGATTGCGCCCTTAGATACTTTAGGACTTATTTCCATCTAAACATACATGGGATAGTGCCCTTAGTTACTGTAGGAATTATTTCTGTCTAAACATGCATGGGATTGTGCCCGTAGATTCTATAGGATTTATTTCCATCTAAACATGCATGGTTTGTGCCCTTAGATACTGTAGGACTTATTTCGATCTAAACATGGATGGGATTGCACCCTTAGATACTGTAGGACTTCTTTCCGTCTAAATATGGATGGAATTGCTCCCTTAGATATTTTAGGACAAATTTCCATCTAAACATGCATCGGATTGCGCCTTTAGATACTGTAGGATTTATTTCCATCTAAATATGCATGGGATTGCGCCCTTAGATACTATAGGACTTCTTTCCATCTAAACATGCATGGGATTGCGCCCTTAGATACTTTAGGACTTATTTCCATCTAAACATACATGGGATTGTGCCCTTAGTTAATGTAGGAATTATTTCTGTCTAAACATGGATGGGATTGCACCCTTAGATACTTTAGGACTTATTTCTGTCTAAACATGGATGGGATTGATCCCTTTGATACTGTAGGACTTATTTCTGTCTAAACATGCATGGGATTGTGCCCATAGATACTGTAGGACTTATTTCTGTCTAAACATGAATGGGATTGTGCCCCTAGATACTGTATGACTTATTTTCATCTAAACATGCATTGGATTGTGCCCTTAGATACTGTAGGACTTCTTTCCATTTAAACATGGATGGGATGACACCCTTATATACTGTAGGATTATTTCGGTCGAAAGATGCATGAGATTGTGCCCTTGGATACTGTAGGACTTATTTCCGTGTCAACATGGATGGGATTTCTCCCTTAGATACTGTAGGACTTATTTCCGTCTAAACATGCATTGGATTGTTTCCTTAGATACTGTAAGACTTCTTTCCGTCTAAACATGCATGGGATTGTGCCCTTATATACTGTAGGACTTATTTCCATGTTAACATGCATGGGATTGTGCCCTTAGATATTGTAGGACTTATTTCCTTCTAAACATACCTGAGATTGTGCCGTTGGATATTATAGGGTTTTTTCTGTGTAAACATGCATAGGATTGTGCCCTTAGATAATGTAGCACTTATCTCTGTCTAGACATGCATAGGATTGTGCCCTTGGATATGATTGCAGTTATTTCTGTATAAACATGCATAGCATTGTGACCTTAGATACTGTAGGACTTATTTCTTTCTAAACGTGCATAGGATTGTGCCCTTGGATATTATAGGAGCTATTTCTGTCTCAACATGCATAGGATTGTGTTCTTAGAAACTGTAGGACTTATTTCCGTCTAATCATGCATGGGATTGTGGCTTTAGATACTGTAGGACTTATTTCCATCTAACCATGGATGGGATTGCGCCCTTAGATTTTATAGGACTCATTTTTGTCTAAACATGCATGGGATTGTTCCCTTAGATACAGTAGGACTTATTTCCATCTAAAGCTTCATGGGATTGTGTCCTTAGATACTGTAGGACTTATTTCTTTCTAAACGTGCATAGGATTGTGCCCTTTGATGTTATAGGAGTTATTTCTGTCTCAACATGCATGGGATTGTTCCCTTAGATACCGTAGGAGTTTTTTCTGTCTAAACATGCATGGGATTGTGCCCTTAGATACTGTAGGAGTTATTCATGTCTAAAGCTGCATGGGATTGTGTCCTTAGATACTGTAGCACTTATTTTTCTCTAGACATGCATAGGATTATGCCCTTGGATATTATCGGAGTTATTTCTGTCTAAACATGCATAAGATTGTGCCCTTAGATATCGTCAGACTTATTTCTGTCTAAACACGGATGGGATTGCTCCCTGAGATACTGTAGGACATATTTCCATCAAAACATGCATCAGACTGCGCCTTTAGATACTGTAGGACTTATTCCCATATAAACACGCATGGGATTGTGCCCGTAGACACTACAGGACTTATTTCCATCTAAACATGCATGGGATTGCGCCCTTAGATACTATAGGACTTCTTTCCGTTTTAACATGGATGGGATTGCGCTTTTAGATAGTGTAGGACTTCTTTCCATCTAAACATGCATGGGATTGTGCCCTTAGATACTGTAGGACTTCTTTCCATCTAAACATGCATTGTTTTGTGCCCTTGGATACTGTAGGACTTATTTCCGTCTCAGCATGGATGGGATTTCTCCCTTAGATACTGTAGGACCTATTTCCATGTAAACATGCATTGGATTCTGCCCTCAGATACTGTAGGACGTATTTTGATCTAAACATGGATCGTATTGCAACCTTAGATTCTGTAGGACTTATTCCCATCTAAACATTCATGGGATTGTGCCCTTAGATACTGTAGGACTTATTTCCATCTAAACATGGATGGGATGACACCCTTATATACTGTAGGATTATTTCCGTCTAAAGATGCATGAGATTGTGCCCTTGGATACAGTAGGACGTATTTCCGTCTCAGCATGGATGGGATTTCTCCCTTAGATACTGTAGGACCTATTTCCATGTAAACATGCATTGGATTCTGCCCTCAGATACTGTAGGACTTATTTCCATGTTTACATGCATGGGATTGTGCCCTTAGATATTGTAGGACTTATTTCCGTCTAAACATGCATTGGATTGTGTCCTTAGATACTGTAAGACTTCTTTCTGTCTAAACATTCATGGGATTGTGCCCTTATATACTGTAGGACTTATTTCCATGTTAACATGCATGGGATTGTGCCCTTAGATATTGTAGGACTTATTTCCTTCTAAACATACATGAGATTGTGCCCTTGGATATTATAGGGCTTTTTTCTGTCTAAACATGCATAGGATTGTGCCCTTAGATACTGTAGCACTTATCTCTGTCTAGTCATGCATAGGATTGTGCCCTTGGATATGATTGCAGTTATTTCTGTATAAACATGCATAGGATTGTGACCTTAGATACTGTAGGAGTTATTTCTTTATAAACGTGCATAGGATTGTGCCCTTGGATATTATAGGAGTTATTTCTGTCTCAACATGCATGGGATTGTGCCCTTAGATACAGTAGGACTTATTTCCATCTAAACATTCATGGGATTGTGTCCTTAGATACTGTAGGACTTATTTCTTTCTAAACGTGTATAGGATTGTGCCCTTTGATGTTATAGGAGTTATTTCTGTCTCAACATGCATGGGATTGTTCCCTTAGATACCGTAGGACTTTTTTCTGTCTAAACATGCATGGGATTGTGCCCTTAGATACTGTAGGAGTTATTCATGTCTAAAGCAGCATGGGATTGTGTCCTTAGAGACTGTAGCACTTATTTTTCTCTAGACATGCATAGGATTATGCCCTTGGATATTATCGGAGTTATTTCTGTCTAAACATGCATAAGATTGTGCCCTTAGATATCGTCAGACTTATTTCTGTCTAAACATGGATGGGATTGCTCCCTGAGATACTGTAGGACTTATTTCCATCTAAACATGGATGGGATTGCTCCCATAGATACTGTAGGACATATTTCCATCAAAACATGCATCAAACTGCGCCTTTAGATACTGTAGGACTTATTTCCATCTAAACATGCATGGGATTGTGCCCGTAGACACCACAGGACTTATTTCCATCTAAACATGCATGGGATTGCGCCCTTAGATACTATAGGACTTCTTTCCGTTTTAACATGGATGGGATTGCGCTTTTAGATAGTGTAGGACTTCTTTCCATCTAAACATGCATGGGATTGTGCCCTTAGATACTGTAGGACTTCTTTCCATCTAAACATGCATTGTTTTGTGCCCTTGGATACTGTAGGACTTATTTCCGTCTCAGCATGGATGGGATTTCTCCCTTAGATACTGTAGGACCTATTTCCATGTAAACATGCATTGGATTCTGCCCTCAGATACTGTAGGACGTATTTTGATCTAAACATGGATCGTATTGCAACCTTAGATTCTGTAGGACTTATTCCCATCTAAACATTCATGGGATTGTGCCCTTAGATACTGTAGGACTTATTTCCATCTAAACATGGATGGGATGACACCCTTATATACTGTAGGATTATTTCCGTCTAAAGATGCATGAGATTGTGCCCTTGGATACAGTAGGACGTATTTCCGTCTCAGCATGGATGGGATTTCTCCCTTAGATACTGTAGGACCTATTTCCATGTAAACATGCATTGGATTCTGCCCTCAGATACTGTAGGACTTATTTCCATGTTTACATGCATGGGATTGTGCCCTTAGATATTGTAGGACTTATTTCCGTCTAAACATGCATTGGATTGTGTCCTTAGATACTGTAAGACTTCTTTCTGTCTAAACATTCATGGGATTGTGCCCTTATATACTGTAGGACTTATTTCCATGTTAACATGCATGGGATTGTGCCCTTAGATATTGTAGGACTTATTTCCTTCTAAACATACATGAGATTGTGCCCTTGGATATTATAGGGCTTTTTTCTGTCTAAACATGGATAGGATTGTGCCCTTAGATACTGTAGCACTTATCTCTGTCTAGTCATGCATAGGATTGTGCCCTTGGATATGATTGCAGTTATTTCTGTATAAACATGCATAGGATTGTGACCTTAGATACTGTAGGAGTTATTTCTTTATAAACGTGCATAGGATTGTGCCCTTGGATATTATAGGAGTTATTTCTGTCTCAACATGCATGGGATTGTGCCCTTAGATACAGTAGGACTTATTTCCATCTAAACATTCATGGGATTGTGTCCTTAGATACTGTAGGACTTATTTCTTTCTAAACGTGTATAGGATTGTGCCCTTTGATGTTATAGGAGTTATTTCTGTCTCAACATGCATGGGATTGTTCCCTTAGATACCGTAGGACTTTTTTCTGTCTAAACATGCATGGGATTGTGCCCTTAGATACTGTAGGAGTTATTCATGTCTAAAGCAGCATGGGATTGTGTCCTTAGAGACTGTAGCACTTATTTTTCTCTAGACATGCATAGGATTATGCCCTTGGATATTATCGGAGTTATTTCTGTCTAAACATGCATAAGATTGTGCCCTTAGATATCGTCAGACTTATTTCTGTCTAAACATGGATGGGATTGCTCCCTGAGATACTGTAGGACTTATTTCCATCTAAACATGGATGGGATTGCTCCCATAGATACTGTAGGACATATTTCCATCAAAACATGCATCAAACTGCGCCTTTAGATACTGTAGGACTTATTTCCATCTAAACATGCATGGGATTGTGCCCGTAGACACCACAGGACTTATTTCCATCTAAACATGCATGGGATTGCGCCCTTAGATACTATAGGACTTCTTTCCGTTTTAACATGGATGGGATTGCGCTTTTAGATAGTGTAGGACTTCTTTCCATCTAAACATGCATGGGATTGTGCCCTTAGATACTGTAGGACTTCTTTCCATCTAAACATGCATGAGATTGTGCCCTTGGATACTGTAGGACTTATTTCCGTCTCAGCATGGATGGGATTTCTCCCTTAGATACTGTAGGACCTATTTCCATGTAAACATGCATTGGATTCTGCCCTCAGATACTGTAGGACGTATTTCGATCTAAACATGGATCGTATTGCAACCTTAGATTCTGTAGGACTTATTCCCATCTAAACATTCATGGGATTGTGCCCTTAGATACTGTAGGACTTATTTCCATCTAAACATGGACGGGATGACACCCTTATATACTGTAGGATTATTTCCGTCTAAAGATGCATGAGATTGTGCCCTTGGATACAGTAGGACTTATTTCCGTCTCAGCATGGATGGGATTTCTCCCTTAGATACTGTAGGACCTATTTCCATGTAAACATGCATTGGATTCTGCCCTCAGATACTGTAGGACTTATTTCCATGTTTACATGCATGGGATTGTGCCCTTAGATATTGTAGGACTTATTTCCGTCTAAACATGCATTGGATTGTGTCCTTAGATACTGTAAGACTTCTTTCTGTCTAAACATTCATGGGATTGTGCCCTTATATACTGTAGGACTTATTTCCATGTTAACATGCATGGGATTGTGCCCTTAGATATTGTAGGACTTATTTCCTTCTAAACATACATGAGATTGTGCCCTTGGATACTGTAGGACTTATTTCCGTCTAAACATGCACTGGATTGTGGCCTTAGATACTGTAAGACTTCTTTCCGTCTAAACGTGCATAGGATTGTGCCCTTTGATGTGATTGCAGTTATTTCTGTATAAACATGCATAGGATTGTGACCTTAGATACTGTATGATTTATTTCTTTATAAACGTGCATAGGATTGTGCCCTTGGATATTATAGGAGTTATTTCTGTCTCAACATGCATAGGATTGTGTTCTTAGAAACTGTAGGACTTATTTCCGTCTAATCATGCATGGGATTGTGGCTTTAGATACTGTAGGACTTATTTCTATCTAACCATGGATGGGATTGCGCCCTTAGATTCTATAGGACTCATTTTTGTCTAAACATGCATGGGATTGTGCCCTTAGATTCTATAGGACTCATTTTTGTCTAAACATGCATGGGATTGTGCCCTTAGATACAGTAGGACTTATTTCCATCTAAACATTCATGGGATTGTGTCCTTGGATACTGTAGGACTTATTTCTTTCTAAACTTGCATAGGATTGTGCCCTTTGCTATTATAGGAGTTAATTCTGTCTCAACATGCATGGGATTGTTCCCTTAGATACCGTAGGACTTATTTCTGTCTAAATATTCATGGGATTGTGCCCTTAGATACTGTAGGACTTATTTCTGTCTAAACATGAATGGGATTGTGCCCCTAGATACTGTATGACTTATTTTCAGCTAAACATGCATGGGATTGTACCCTTAGATACCGTAGGACTTATTTCCGTCTAAATATGCATGGGATTGTGCCCTTGGATATCATAGCGCTTATTTCTGTCTAAACACGCATAATATTGTGCCCTTATATACTGTAGGACTTATATCTGTCTATACATACATAGGATTATGCCCTTGGATATTATAGGAGTTATTTCTGTCTAAATATGCATAGGATTGTGCCCTTTGATACTGTAGCACTTATTTCTGTCTAAACATGCATAGGATAATAACCTTGCATATTAAAGGAGTTATTTCTGTCTAAACATGCATAGGATTGTGCTCTGAGGTACTGTAGGACTTCTTTCCATCTAAACATGCATGGGATTGCGCCCTTAGATACTTTAGGACTTATTTCCATCTAAACATACATGGGATAGTGCCCTTAGTTACTGTAGGAATTATTTCTGTCTAAACATGCATGGGATTGTGCCCGTAGATTCTATAGGATTTATTTCCATCTAAACATGCATGGTTTGTGCCCTTAGATACTGTAGGACTTATTTCGATCTAAACATGGATGGGATTGCACCCTTAGATACTGTAGGACTTCTTTCCATCTAAATATGGATGGAATTGCTCCCTTAGATATTTTAGGACAAATTTCCATCTAAACATGCATCGGATTGCGCCTTTAGATACTGTAGGATTTATTTCCATCTAAATATGCATGGGATTGCGCCCTTAGATACTATAGGACTTCTTTCCATCTAAACATGCATGGGATTGCGCCCTTAGATACTTTAGGACTTATTTCCATCTAAACATACATGGGATTGTGCCCTTAGTTAATGTAGGAATTATTTCTGTCTAAACATGGATGGGATTGCACCCTTAGATACTTTAGGACTTATTTCTGTCTAAACATGGATGGGATTGATCCCTTTGATACTGTAGGACTTATTTCTGTCTAAACATGCATGGGATTGTGCCCATAGATACTGTAGGACTTATTTCTGTCTAAACATGAATGGGATTGTGCCCCTAGATACTGTATGACTTATTTTCATCTAAACATGCATTGGATTGTGCCCTTAGATACTGTAGGACTTCTTTCCATTTAAACATGGATGGGATGACACCCTTATATACTGTAGGATTATTTCGGTCGAAAGATGCATGAGATTGTGCCCTTGGATACTGTAGGACTTATTTCCGTGTCAACATGGATGGGATTTCTCCCTTAGATACTGTAGGACTTATTTCCGTCTAAACATGCATTGGATTGTTTCCTTAGATACTGTAAGACTTCTTTCCGTCTAAACATGCATGGGATTGTGCCCTTATATACTGTAGGACTTATTTCCATGTTAACATGCATGGGATTGTGCCCTTAGATATTGTAGGACTTATTTCCTTCTAAACATACCTGAGATTGTGCCGTTGGATATTATAGGGTTTTTTCTGTGTAAACATGCATAGGATTGTGCCCTTAGATAATGTAGCACTTATCTCTGTCTAGACATGCATAGGATTGTGCCCTTGGATATGATTGCAGTTATTTCTGTATAAACATGCATAGCATTGTGACCTTAGATACTGTAGGACTTATTTCTTTCTAAACGTGCATAGGATTGTGCCCTTGGATATTATAGGAGCTATTTCTGTCTCAACATGCATAGGATTGTGTTCTTAGAAACTGTAGGACTTATTTCCGTCTAATCATGCATGGGATTGTGGCTTTAGATACTGTAGGACTTATTTCCATCTAACCATGGATGGGATTGCGCCCTTAGATTTTATAGGACTCATTTTTGTCTAAACATGCATGGGATTGTTCCCTTAGATACAGTAGGACTTATTTCCATCTAAAGCTTCATGGGATTGTGTCCTTAGATACTGTAGGACTTATTTCTTTCTAAACGTGCATAGGATTGTGCCCTTTGATGTTATAGGAGGTATTTCTGTCTCAACATGCATGGGATTGTTCCCTTAGATACCGTAGGACTTTTTTCTGTCTAAACATGCATGGGATTGTGCCCTTAGATACTGTAGGAGTTATTCATGTCTAAAACTGCATGGGATTGTGTCTTTAGATACTGTAGCACTTATTTTTCTCTAGACATGCATAGGATTATGCCCTTGGATATTATCGGAGTTATTTCTGTCTAAACATGCATAAGATTGTGCCCTTAGATATCGTCAGACTTATTTCTGTCTAAACACGGATGGGATTGCTCCCTGAGATACTCTAGGACTTATTTCCATCTAAACATGGATGGGATTGCTCCCATAGATACTGTAGGACATATTTCCATCAAAACATGCATCAGACTGCGCCTTTAGATACTGTAGGACTTATTTCCATCTAAACATGCATGGGATTGTGCCCGTAGACACCACAGGACTTATTTCCATCTAAACATGCATGGGATTGCGCCCTTAGATACTATAGGACTTCTTTCCATTTTAACATGGATGGGATTGCGCTTTTAGATAGTGTAGGACTTCTTTCCATCTAAACATGCATGGGATTGTGCCCTTAGATACTGTAGGAGTTATTCATGTCTAAAGCTGCATGGGATTGTGTCCTTAGAGACTGTAGCACTTATTTTTCTCTAGACATGCATAGGATTATGCCCTTGGATATTATTGGAGTTATTTCTGTCTAAACATGCATAAGATTGTGCCCTTAGATATCGTCAGACTTATTTCTGTCTAAACACGGATGGGATTGCTCCCTGAGATACTCTAGGACTTATTTCCATCTAAACATGGATGGGATTGCTCCCATAGATACTGTAGGACTTATTTCTATCTAAACATGGATGGGATGACACCCTTATATACTGTAGGATTATTTCCGTCTAAAGATGCATGAGATTCTGCCCTTGGATACTGTAGGACTTATTTCCATGTTAACATGCATGGGATTGTGCCCTTAGATATTGTAGGACTTATTTCCTTCTAAACATAAATGAGATTGTGCCCTTAGACACTGTAGGACTTATTTCCATCTAAACATGCATTGGATTGTGCCCTTATATACTGTAGCACTTATTTCCATCTAAACTTGCATGGGATTGTGCCCTTGGATATCATAGCGCTTATTTCTGTCTAAACATGCATTACATTGTGCCCTTAGATACTGTTGGACTTATATCTGTCTATACATACATAGGATTATGCCCTTGGATATTATAGGAGTTATTTCTGTCTAAACATGCATAGTATTGTGCCCTTAGATACTGTAGCACTTATTTCTGTCTAAACATGCATAGGATTATGCCCTTGCATATTATAGGAGTTATTTCTGTCTAAGCATGCATAGGATTGTACTTTTAGATACTGTAGGACTTATTTCTGTCTAAAGATGCATGGGATTGTCCTCTTAGATACTGTAGGATTTATTTCTGTCTAAAGATGCATGGGATTGTGCCCTTAGATACTGTAGGACTTCTTTCCGTCTAAGCATGGATGGGATTGCGCCTTTAGATACTTTAGGACTTCTTTCCATCTAAACATGCATGGGATTGTGCCCTTAGATACTGTAGGAATGATTTCCGTGTAAACATGCATGGGATTGTGCCTGTAGATATTATAGGACTTATTTCCATCTAAACATGCATGGGATTGCGCCCTTAGATACTATAGGACTTCTTTCCGTCTAAACATGGATGGGATTGCGCTTTTAGATAGTGTAGAACTTCTTTCCATCTAAACATGCATGGGATTGTGCCTTTAGATCCTGTAGGACTTCTTTCCATCTAAACATGCATGGGATTGCGCCCTTAGATACTGTAGGACCTCTTTCCATCTAAAGCTGGATGGGATTTCTCCCATAGATACTGTAGGACATATTTCCATTTAAACATGCATCGGATTGCACCTTTAGATACTGTAGGACTTATTTCCATCTAAACATGGATCGTATTGCAACCTTAGATTCTGGAGGACTTATTTCCGTCTAAACATGCATGGGATTGTGCCCTTAGATACTGTAGGACTTATTTCCATCTAAACATGGATGGGATGACACCCTTATATACTGTAGGATTATTTCCGTCTAAAGCTGCATGAGATTGTGCCCTTGGATACTGTAGGACTTATTTCCGTCTCAGCATGGATGGGATTTCTCTCTTAGATACTGTAGGACCTATTTCCATGTAAACATGCATTGGATTCTGCCCTCAGATACTGTAGGACTTATTCCCGTCGAAGCATGCATGGGATTGTGCCCTCAGATATTGTAGGACTTTTTTCCATCTAAAAATGGATGGGATTGTGCCCTTAGATACTGTAGGACTTATTTCCGTCTAAACATGCATTGGATTGTGTCCTTAGATACTGTAAGACTTCTTTTCGTCTAAACATACATGGGATTGTGCCCTTATATACTGTAGGAGCTATTTCCATTTTAACATGCATGGGATTGTGCCGTTAGATATTGTAGGACTTAATTCCTTCTAAACATGCATGAGATTGTGCCCTTGGATATTATAGGGCTTTTTTCTGTCTAAACATGCATAGGATCGTGCCCTTAGATACTGTAGCACTTATCTCTGTCTAGACATGCATAGGATTGTGCCCTTGGATATGATTGCAGTTATTTCTGTCTAAACATGCATAGGATTGTGACCTTAGATACTGTAGGACTTATTTCTTTCTAAACGTGCATAGGATTGTGCCCTTGGATATTATAGGAGTTATTTCTGTCTCAACATGCATAGGATTGTGTTCTTAGATACTGTAGGACTTATTTCCGTCTAATCATGCATGGGATTGTGGCTTTTGATACTGTAGGACTTATTTCCATCTAACCATGGATGGGATTGCGCCCTTAGATTCTATAGGACTCATTTTTGTTTAAACATGCATGGGATTGTGCCCTTAGATACAGTAGGACTTATTTCCATCTAAACATTCATGGGATTGTGTCCTTAGATACTGTAGGACTTATTTCTGTCTAGACATGTATAGGATTATGCCCTTGGATATTATCGGAGTTATTTCTGTCTAAACATGCATAAGATTGTGCCCTTAGATATCATCGGACTTATTTCTGTCTAAGCACGGATGGGATTACTCCCTTAGATACTGTAGGACTTATTTCTATCTAAACATGGATGGGATTGCACCCTTAGATACTTTAGGACTTATTTCTGTCTAAACATGGATGGGATTGATCCCTTTGATACTGTAGGACTTATTTCTGTCTAAACATGCATGGGATGGTGCCCATAGATACTGTAGGACTTATTTCCATTTAAACATGGATGGGATGACACCCTTATATACTGTAGGATTATTTCGGTCGAAAGATGCATGAGATTGTGCCCTTGGATACTGTAGGACTTATTTCCGTGTCAACATGGATGGGATTTCTCCCTTAGATACTGTAGGACTTATTTCCGTCTAAACATGCATTGGATTGTTTCCTTAGATACTGTAAGACTTCTTTCCGTCTAAACATGCATGGGATTGTGCCCTTAGATACTGTAGGACTTATTTCCATCTAAACATGGATGGGATGACACCCTTATATACTGTAGGATTATTTCCGTCTAAAGATGCATGAGATTGTGCCCTTGGATACAGTAGGACGTATTTCCGTCTCAGCATGGATGGGATTTCTCCCTTAGATACTGTAGGACCTATTTCCATGTAAACATGCATTGGATTCTGCCCTCAGATACTGTAGGACTTATTTCCATGTTTACATGCATGGGATTGTGCCCTTAGATATTGTAGGACTTATTTCCGTCTAAACATGCATTGGATTGTGTCCTTAGATACTGTAAGACTTCTTTCTGTCTAAACATTCATGGGATTGTGCCCTTATATACTGTAGGACTTATTTCCATGTTAACATGCATGGGATTGTGCCCTTAGATATTGTAGGACTTATTTCCTTCTAAACATACATGAGATTGTGCCCTTGGATATTATAGGGCTTTTTTCTGTCTAAACATGCATAGGATTGTGCCCTTAGATACTGTAGCACTTATCTCTGTCTAGTCATGCATAGGATTGTGCCCTTGGATATGATTGCAGTTATTTCTGTATAAACATGCATAGGATTGTGACCTTAGATACTGTAGGAGTTATTTCTTTATAAACGTGCATAGGATTGTGCCCTTGGATATTATAGGAGTTATTTCTGTCTCAACATGCATGGGATTGTGCCCTTAGATACAGTAGGACTTATTTCCATCTAAACATTCATGGGATTGTGTCCTTAGATACTGTAGGACTTATTTCTTTCTAAACGTGTATAGGATTGTGCCCTTTGATGTTATAGGAGTTATTTCTGTCTCAACATGCATGGGATTGTTCCCTTAGATACCGTAGGACTTTTTTCTGTCTAAACATGCATGGGATTGTGCCCTTAGATACTGTAGGAGTTATTCATGTCTAAAGCAGCATGGGATTGTGTCCTTAGAGACTGTAGCACTTATTTTTCTCTAGACATGCATAGGATTATGCCCTTGGATATTATCGGAGTTATTTCTGTCTAAACATGCATAAGATTGTGCCCTTAGATATCGTCAGACTTATTTCTGTCTAAACATGGATGGGATTGCTCCCTGAGATACTGTAGGACTTATTTCCATCTAAACATGGATGGGATTGCTCCCATAGATACTGTAGGACATATTTCCATCAAAACATGCATCAAACTGCGCCTTTAGATACTGTAGGACTTATTTCCATCTAAACATGCATGGGATTGTGCCCGTAGACACCACAGGACTTATTTCCATCTAAACATGCATGGGATTGCGCCCTTAGATACTATAGGACTTCTTTCCGTTTTAACATGGATGGGATTGCGCTTTTAGATAGTGTAGGACTTCTTTCCATCTAAACATGCATGGGATTGTGCCCTTAGATACTGTAGGACTTCTTTCCATCTAAACATGCATTGTTTTGTGCCCTTGGATACTGTAGGACTTATTTCCGTCTCAGCATGGATGGGATTTCTCCCTTAGATACTGTAGGACCTATTTCCATGTAAACATGCATTGGATTCTGCCCTCAGATACTGTAGGACGTATTTTGATCTAAACATGGATCGTATTGCAACCTTAGATTCTGTAGGACTTATTCCCATCTAAACATTCATGGGATTGTGCCCTTAGATACTGTAGGACTTATTTCCATCTAAACATGGATGGGATGACACCCTTATATACTGTAGGATTATTTCCGTCTAAAGATGCATGAGATTGTGCCCTTGGATACAGTAGGACGTATTTCCGTCTCAGCATGGATGGGATTTCTCCCTTAGATACTGTAGGACCTATTTCCATGTAAACATGCATTGGATTCTGCCCTCAGATACTGTAGGACTTATTTCCATGTTTACATGCATGGGATTGTGCCCTTAGATATTGTAGGACTTATTTCCGTCTAAACATGCATTGGATTGTGTCCTTAGATACTGTAAGACTTCTTTCTGTCTAAACATTCATGGGATTGTGCCCTTATATACTGTAGGACTTATTTCCATGTTAACATGCATGGGATTGTGCCCTTAGATATTGTAGGACTTATTTCCTTCTAAACATACATGAGATTGTGCCCTTGGATATTATAGGGCTTTTTTCTGTCTAAACATGGATAGGATTGTGCCCTTAGATACTGTAGCACTTATCTCTGTCTAGTCATGCATAGGATTGTGCCCTTGGATATGATTGCAGTTATTTCTGTATAAACATGCATAGGATTGTGACCTTAGATACTGTAGGAGTTATTTCTTTATAAACGTGCATAGGATTGTGCCCTTGGATATTATAGGAGTTATTTCTGTCTCAACATGCATGGGATTGTGCCCTTAGATACAGTAGGACTTATTTCCATCTAAACATTCATGGGATTGTGTCCTTAGATACTGTAGGACTTATTTCTTTCTAAACGTGTATAGGATTGTGCCCTTTGATGTTATAGGAGTTATTTCTGTCTCAACATGCATGGGATTGTTCCCTTAGATACCGTAGGACTTTTTTCTGTCTAAACATGCATGGGATTGTGCCCTTAGATACTGTAGGAGTTATTCATGTCTAAAGCAGCATGGGATTGTGTCCTTAGAGACTGTAGCACTTATTTTTCTCTAGACATGCATAGGATTATGCCCTTGGATATTATCGGAGTTATTTCTGTCTAAACATGCATAAGATTGTGCCCTTAGATATCGTCAGACTTATTTCTGTCTAAACATGGATGGGATTGCTCCCTGAGATACTGTAGGACTTATTTCCATCTAAACATGGATGGGATTGCTCCCATAGATACTGTAGGACATATTTCCATCAAAACATGCATCAAACTGCGCCTTTAGATACTGTAGGACTTATTTCCATCTAAACATGCATGGGATTGTGCCCGTAGACACCACAGGACTTATTTCCATCTAAACATGCATGGGATTGCGCCCTTAGATACTATAGGACTTCTTTCCGTTTTAACATGGATGGGATTGCGCTTTTAGATAGTGTAGGACTTCTTTCCATCTAAACATGCATGGGATTGTGCCCTTAGATACTGTAGGACTTCTTTCCATCTAAACATGCATGAGATTGTGCCCTTGGATACTGTAGGACTTATTTCCGTCTCAGCATGGATGGGATTTCTCCCTTAGATACTGTAGGACCTATTTCCATGTAAACATGCATTGGATTCTGCCCTCAGATACTGTAGGACGTATTTCGATCTAAACATGGATCGTATTGCAACCTTAGATTCTGTAGGACTTATTCCCATCTAAACATTCATGGGATTGTGCCCTTAGATACTGTAGGACTTATTTCCATCTAAACATGGACGGGATGACACCCTTATATACTGTAGGATTATTTCCGTCTAAAGATGCATGAGATTGTGCCCTTGGATACAGTAGGACTTATTTCCGTCTCAGCATGGATGGGATTTCTCCCTTAGATACTGTAGGACCTATTTCCATGTAAACATGCATTGGATTCTGCCCTCAGATACTGTAGGACTTATTTCCATGTTTACATGCATGGGATTGTGCCCTTAGATATTGTAGGACTTATTTCCGTCTAAACATGCATTGGATTGTGTCCTTAGATACTGTAAGACTTCTTTCTGTCTAAACATTCATGGGATTGTGCCCTTATATACTGTAGGACTTATTTCCATGTTAACATGCATGGGATTGTGCCCTTAGATATTGTAGGACTTATTTCCTTCTAAACATACATGAGATTGTGCCCTTGGATACTGTAGGACTTATTTCCGTCTAAACATGCACTGGATTGTGTCCTTAGATACTGTAAGACTTCTTTCCGTCTAAACGTGCATAGGATTGTGCCCTTTGATGTGATTGCAGTTATTTCTGTATAAACATGCATAGGATTGTGACCTTAGATACTGTATGATTTATTTCTTTATAAACGTGCATAGGATTGTGCCCTTGGATATTATAGGAGTTATTTCTGTCTCAACATGCATAGGATTGTGTTCTTAGAAACTGTAGGACTTATTTCCGTCTAATCATGCATGGGATTGTGGCTTTAGATACTGTAGGACTTATTTCTATCTAACCATGGATGGGATTGCGCCCTTAGATTCTATAGGACTCATTTTTGTCTAAACATGCATGGGATTGTGCCCTTAGATTCTATAGGACTCATTTTTGTCTAAACATGCATGGGATTGTGCCCTTAGATACAGTAGGACTTATTTCCATCTAAACATTCATGGGATTGTGTCCTTGGATACTGTAGGACTTATTTCTTTCTAAACTTGCATAGGATTGTGCCCTTTGCTATTATAGGAGTTAATTCTGTCTCAACATGCATGGGATTGTTCCCTTAGATACCGTAGGACTTATTTCTGTCTAAATATTCATGGGATTGTGCCCTTAGATACTGTAGGACTTATTTCTGTCTAAACATGAATGGGATTGTGCCCCTAGATACTGTATGACTTATTTTCAGCTAAACATGCATGGGATTGTACCCTTAGATACCGTAGGACTTATTTCCGTCTAAATATGCATGGGATTGTGCCCTTGGATATCATAGCGCTTATTTCTGTCTAAACACGCATAATATTGTGCCCTTATATACTGTAGGACTTATATCTGTCTATACATACATAGGATTATGCCCTTGGATATTATAGGAGTTATTTCTGTCTAAATATGCATAGGATTGTGCCCTTTGATACTGTAGCACTTATTTCTGTCTAAACATGCATAGGATAATAACCTTGCATATTAAAGGAGTTATTTCTGTCTAAACATGCATAGGATTGTGCTCTGAGGTACTGTAGGACTTCTTTCCATCTAAACATGCATGGGATTGCGCCCTTAGATACTTTAGGACTTATTTCCATCTAAACATACATGGGATAGTGCCCTTAGTTACTGTAGGAATTATTTCTGTCTAAACATGCATGGGATTGTGCCCGTAGATTCTATAGGATTTATTTCCATCTAAACATGCATGGTTTGTGCCCTTAGATACTGTAGGACTTATTTCGATCTAAACATGGATGGGATTGCACCCTTAGATACTGTAGGACTTCTTTCCATCTAAATATGGATGGAATTGCTCCCTTAGATATTTTAGGACAAATTTCCATCTAAACATGCATCGGATTGCGCCTTTAGATACTGTAGGATTTATTTCCATCTAAATATGCATGGGATTGCGCCCTTAGATACTATAGGACTTCTTTCCATCTAAACATGCATGGGATTGCGCCCTTAGATACTTTAGGACTTATTTCCATCTAAACATACATGGGATTGTGCCCTTAGTTAATGTAGGAATTATTTCTGTCTAAACATGGATGGGATTGCACCCTTAGATACTTTAGGACTTATTTCTGTCTAAACATGGATGGGATTGATCCCTTTGATACTGTAGGACTTATTTCTGTCTAAACATGCATGGGATTGTGCCCATAGATACTGTAGGACTTATTTCTGTCTAAACATGAATGGGATTGTGCCCCTAGATACTGTATGACTTATTTTCATCTAAACATGCATTGGATTGTGCCCTTAGATACTGTAGGACTTCTTTCCATTTAAACATGGATGGGATGACACCCTTATATACTGTAGGATTATTTCGGTCGAAAGATGCATGAGATTGTGCCCTTGGATACTGTAGGACTTATTTCCGTGTCAACATGGATGGGATTTCTCCCTTAGATACTGTAGGACTTATTTCCGTCTAAACATGCATTGGATTGTTTCCTTAGATACTGTAAGACTTCTTTCCGTCTAAACATGCATGGGATTGTGCCCTTATATACTGTAGGACTTATTTCCATGTTAACATGCATGGGATTGTGCCCTTAGATATTGTAGGACTTATTTCCTTCTAAACATACCTGAGATTGTGCCGTTGGATATTATAGGGTTTTTTCTGTGTAAACATGCATAGGATTGTGCCCTTAGATAATGTAGCACTTATCTCTGTCTAGACATGCATAGGATTGTGCCCTTGGATATGATTGCAGTTATTTCTGTATAAACATGCATAGCATTGTGACCTTAGATACTGTAGGACTTATTTCTTTCTAAACGTGCATAGGATTGTGCCCTTGGATATTATAGGAGCTATTTCTGTCTCAACATGCATAGGATTGTGTTCTTAGAAACTGTAGGACTTATTTCCGTCTAATCATGCATGGGATTGTGGCTTTAGATACTGTAGGACTTATTTCCATCTAACCATGGATGGGATTGCGCCCTTAGATTTTATAGGACTCATTTTTGTCTAAACATGCATGGGATTGTTCCCTTAGATACAGTAGGACTTATTTCCATCTAAAGCTTCATGGGATTGTGTCCTTAGATACTGTAGGACTTATTTCTTTCTAAACGTGCATAGGATTGTGCCCTTTGATGTTATAGGAGGTATTTCTGTCTCAACATGCATGGGATTGTTCCCTTAGATACCGTAGGACTTTTTTCTGTCTAAACATGCATGGGATTGTGCCCTTAGATACTGTAGGAGTTATTCATGTCTAAAACTGCATGGGATTGTGTCTTTAGATACTGTAGCACTTATTTTTCTCTAGACATGCATAGGATTATGCCCTTGGATATTATCGGAGTTATTTCTGTCTAAACATGCATAAGATTGTGCCCTTAGATATCGTCAGACTTATTTCTGTCTAAACACGGATGGGATTGCTCCCTGAGATACTCTAGGACTTATTTCCATCTAAACATGGATGGGATTGCTCCCATAGATACTGTAGGACATATTTCCATCAAAACATGCATCAGACTGCGCCTTTAGATACTGTAGGACTTATTTCCATCTAAACATGCATGGGATTGTGCCCGTAGACACCACAGGACTTATTTCCATCTAAACATGCATGGGATTGCGCCCTTAGATACTATAGGACTTCTTTCCATTTTAACATGGATGGGATTGCGCTTTTAGATAGTGTAGGACTTCTTTCCATCTAAACATGCATGGGATTGTGCCCTTAGATACTGTAGGAGTTATTCATGTCTAAAGCTGCATGGGATTGTGTCCTTAGAGACTGTAGCACTTATTTTTCTCTAGACATGCATAGGATTATGCCCTTGGATATTATTGGAGTTATTTCTGTCTAAACATGCATAAGATTGTGCCCTTAGATATCGTCAGACTTATTTCTGTCTAAACACGGATGGGATTGCTCCCTGAGATACTCTAGGACTTATTTCCATCTAAACATGGATGGGATTGCTCCCATAGATACTGTAGGACTTATTTCTATCTAAACATGGATGGGATGACACCCTTATATACTGTAGGATTATTTCCGTCTAAAGATGCATGAGATTCTGCCCTTGGATACTGTAGGACTTATTTCCATGTTAACATGCATGGGATTGTGCCCTTAGATATTGTAGGACTTATTTCCTTCTAAACATAAATGAGATTGTGCCCTTAGACACTGTAGGACTTATTTCCATCTAAACATGCATTGGATTGTGCCCTTATATACTGTAGCACTTATTTCCATCTAAACTTGCATGGGATTGTGCCCTTGGATATCATAGCGCTTATTTCTGTCTAAACATGCATTACATTGTGCCCTTAGATACTGTTGGACTTATATCTGTCTATACATACATAGGATTATGCCCTTGGATATTATAGGAGTTATTTCTGTCTAAACATGCATAGTATTGTGCCCTTAGATACTGTAGCACTTATTTCTGTCTAAACATGCATAGGATTATGCCCTTGCATATTATAGGAGTTATTTCTGTCTAAGCATGCATAGGATTGTACTTTTAGATACTGTAGGACTTATTTCTGTCTAAAGATGCATGGGATTGTCCTCTTAGATACTGTAGGATTTATTTCTGTCTAAAGATGCATGGGATTGTGCCCTTAGATACTGTAGGACTTCTTTCCGTCTAAGCATGGATGGGATTGCGCCTTTAGATACTTTAGGACTTCTTTCCATCTAAACATGCATGGGATTGTGCCCTTAGATACTGTAGGAATGATTTCCGTGTAAACATGCATGGGATTGTGCCTGTAGATATTATAGGACTTATTTCCATCTAAACATGCATGGGATTGCGCCCTTAGATACTATAGGACTTCTTTCCGTCTAAACATGGATGGGATTGCGCTTTTAGATAGTGTAGAACTTCTTTCCATCTAAACATGCATGGGATTGTGCCTTTAGATCCTGTAGGACTTCTTTCCATCTAAACATGCATGGGATTGCGCCCTTAGATACTGTAGGACCTCTTTCCATCTAAAGCTGGATGGGATTTCTCCCATAGATACTGTAGGACATATTTCCATTTAAACATGCATCGGATTGCACCTTTAGATACTGTAGGACTTATTTCCATCTAAACATGGATCGTATTGCAACCTTAGATTCTGGAGGACTTATTTCCGTCTAAACATGCATGGGATTGTGCCCTTAGATACTGTAGGACTTATTTCCATCTAAACATGGATGGGATGACACCCTTATATACTGTAGGATTATTTCCGTCTAAAGCTGCATGAGATTGTGCCCTTGGATACTGTAGGACTTATTTCCGTCTCAGCATGGATGGGATTTCTCTCTTAGATACTGTAGGACCTATTTCCATGTAAACATGCATTGGATTCTGCCCTCAGATACTGTAGGACTTATTCCCGTCGAAGCATGCATGGGATTGTGCCCTCAGATATTGTAGGACTTTTTTCCATCTAAAAATGGATGGGATTGTGCCCTTAGATACTGTAGGACTTATTTCCGTCTAAACATGCATTGGATTGTGTCCTTAGATACTGTAAGACTTCTTTTCGTCTAAACATACATGGGATTGTGCCCTTATATACTGTAGGAGCTATTTCCATTTTAACATGCATGGGATTGTGCCGTTAGATATTGTAGGACTTAATTCCTTCTAAACATGCATGAGATTGTGCCCTTGGATATTATAGGGCTTTTTTCTGTCTAAACATGCATAGGATCGTGCCCTTAGATACTGTAGCACTTATCTCTGTCTAGACATGCATAGGATTGTGCCCTTGGATATGATTGCAGTTATTTCTGTCTAAACATGCATAGGATTGTGACCTTAGATACTGTAGGACTTATTTCTTTCTAAACGTGCATAGGATTGTGCCCTTGGATATTATAGGAGTTATTTCTGTCTCAACATGCATAGGATTGTGTTCTTAGATACTGTAGGACTTATTTCCGTCTAATCATGCATGGGATTGTGGCTTTTGATACTGTAGGACTTATTTCCATCTAACCATGGATGGGATTGCGCCCTTAGATTCTATAGGACTCATTTTTGTTTAAACATGCATGGGATTGTGCCCTTAGATACAGTAGGACTTATTTCCATCTAAACATTCATGGGATTGTGTCCTTAGATACTGTAGGACTTATTTCTGTCTAGACATGTATAGGATTATGCCCTTGGATATTATCGGAGTTATTTCTGTCTAAACATGCATAAGATTGTGCCCTTAGATATCATCGGACTTATTTCTGTCTAAGCACGGATGGGATTACTCCCTTAGATACTGTAGGACTTATTTCTATCTAAACATGGATGGGATTGCACCCTTAGATACTTTAGGACTTATTTCTGTCTAAACATGGATGGGATTGATCCCTTTGATACTGTAGGACTTATTTCTGTCTAAACATGCATGGGATGGTGCCCATAGATACTGTAGGACTTATTTCCATTTAAACATGGATGGGATGACACCCTTATATACTGTAGGATTATTTCGGTCGAAAGATGCATGAGATTGTGCCCTTGGATACTGTAGGACTTATTTCCGTGTCAACATGGATGGGATTTCTCCCTTAGATACTGTAGGACTTATTTCCGTCTAAACATGCATTGGATTGTTTCCTTAGATACTGTAAGACTTCTTTCCGTCTAAACATGCATGGGATTGTGCCCTTAGATACTGTAGGACTTATTTCCATCTAAACATGGATGGGATGACACCCTTATATACTGTAGGATTATTTCCGTCTAAAGATGCATGAGATTGTGCCCTTGGATACAGTAGGACGTATTTCCGTCTCAGCATGGATGGGATTTCTCCCTTAGATACTGTAGGACCTATTTCCATGTAAACATGCATTGGATTCTGCCCTCAGATACTGTAGGACTTATTTCCATGTTAACATGCATGGGATTGTGCCCTTAGATATTGTAGGACTTATTTCCTTCTAAACATAAATGAGATTGTGCCCTTGGATACTGTAGGACTTATTTCCGTCTAAACATGCATTGGATTGTGTCCTTAGATACTGTAAGACTTCTTTCTGTCTAAACATTCATGGGATTGTGCCCTTATATACTGTAGGACTTATTTCCATGTTAACATGCATGGGATTGTGCCCTTAGATATTGTAGGACTTATTTCCTTCTAAACATACATGAGATTGTGCCCTTGGATATTATAGGGCTTTTTTCTGTCTAAACATGCATAGGATTGTGCCCTTAGATACTGTAGCACTTATCTCTGTCTAGACATGCATAGGATTGTGCCCTTGGATATGATTGCAGTTATTTCTGTATAAACATGCATAGGATTGTGACCTTAGATACTGTAGGATTTATTTCTTTATAAACGTGCATAGGATTGTGCCCTTGGATATTATAGGAGTTATTTCTGTCTCAACATGCATGGGATTGTGCCCTTAGATATAGTAGGACTTATTTCCATCTAAACATTCATGGGATTGTGTCCTTAGATACTGTAGGACTTATTTCTTTCTAAACGTGTATAGGATTGTGCCCTTTGATGTTATAGGAGTTATTTCTGTCTCAACATGCATGGGATTGTTCCCTTAGATACCGTAGGACTTTTTTCTGTCTAAACATGCATGGGATTGTGCCCTTAGATACTGTAGGAGTTATTCATGTCTAAAGCAGCATGGGATTGTGTCCTTAGAGACTGTAGCACTTATTTTTCTCTAGACATGCATAGGATTATGCCCTTGGATATTATCGGAGTTATTTCTGTCTAAACATGCATAAGATTGTGCCCTTAGATATCGTCAGACTTATTTCTGTCTAAACATGGATGGGATTGCTCCCTGAGATACTGTAGGACTTATTTCCATCTAAACATGGATGGGATTGCTCCCATAGATACTGTAGGACATATTTCCATCAAAACATGCATCAGACTGCGCCTTTAGATACTGTAGGACTTATTTCCATCTAAACATGCATGGGATTGTGCCCGTAGACACCACAGGACTTATTTCCATCTAAACATGCATGGGATTGCGCCCTTAGATACTATAGGACTTCTTTCCGTTTTAACATGGATGGGATTGCGCTTTTAGATAGTGTAGGACTTCTTTCCATCTAAACATGCATGGGATTGTGCCCTTAGATACTGTAGGACTTCTTTCCATCTAAACATGCATGAGATTGTGCCCTTGGATACTGTAGGACTTATTTCCGTCTCAGCATGGATGGGATTTCTCCCTTAGATACTGTAGGACCTATTTCCATGTAAACATGCATTGGATTCTGCCCTCAGATACTGTAGGACGTATTTCGATCTAAACATGGATCGTATTGCAACCTTAGATTCTGTAGGACTTATTCCCATCTAAACATTCATGGGATTGTGCCCTTAGATACTGTAGGACTTATTTCCATCTAAACATGGACGGGATGACACCCTTATATACTGTAGGATTATTTCCGTCTAAAGATGCATGAGATTGTGCCCTTGGATACAGTAGGACTTATTTCCGTCTCAGCATGGATGGGATTTCTCCCTTAGATACTGTAGGACCTATTTCCATGTAAACATGCATTGGATTCTGCCCTCAGATACTGTAGGACTTATTTCCATGTTAACATGCATGGGATTGTGCCCTTAGATATTGTAGGACTTATTTCCTTCTAAACATAAATGAGATTGTGCCCTTGGATACTGTAGGACTTATTTCCGTCTAAACATGCATTGGATTGTGTCCTTAGATACTGTAAGACTTCTTTCCGTCTAAACGTGCATGGGATTGTGCCCTTATGTACTGTAGGACTTATTTCCATGTTAACATGCATGGGATTGTGCCCTTAGATATTGTAGGACTTATTTCCTTCTAAACATACATGAGATTGTGCCCTTGGATATTATAGGGCTTTTTTCTGTCTAAACATGCATAGGATTGTGCCCTTAGATACTGTAGCACTTATCTCTGTCTAGACATGCATAGGATTGTGCCCTTGGATATGATTGCAGTTATTTCTGTATAAACATGCATAGGATTGTGACCTTAGATACTGTAGGATTTATTTCTTTATAAACGTGCATAGGATTGTGCCCTTGGATATTATAGGAGTTATTTCTGTCTCAACATGCATAGGATTGTGTTCTTAGAAACTGTAGGACTTATTTCCGTCTAATCATGCATGGGATTGTGGCTTTAGATACTGTAGGACTTATTTCCATCTAACCATGGATGGGATTGCGCCCTTAGATTCTATAGGACTCATTTTTGTCTAAACATGCATGGGATTGTGCCCTTAGATACAGTAGGACTTATTTCCATCTAAACATTCATGGGATTGTGTCCTTGGATACTGTAGGACTTATTTCTTTCTAAACTTGCATAGGATTGTGCCCTTTGCTATTATAGGAGTTAATTCTGTCTCAACATGCATGGGATTGTTCCCTTAGATACCGTAGGACTTATTTCTGTCTAAATATTCATGGGATTGTGCCCTTAGATAATGTAGGACTTATTCATGTCTAAAGCTGCATGGGATTGTGTCCTTAGATACTGTAGCACTTATTTCTGTCTAGACATGCATAGGATTATGCCCTTGGATATTATCGGAGTTATTTCTGTCTAAACATGCATAAGATTGTGCCCTTAGATATGTTCGGACTTATTTCTGTCTAAACACGGATGGGATTGCTCCCTTAGATACTGTAGGACTTATTTCAATCTAAACATGGATGGGATTGCACCCTTAGATACTGTAGGACTTATTTCTGTCTAAACATGGATGGGATTGTGCCCTTAGATAGTGTAGGACTTATTTCCGTTTAAACATCGATGGGATTCTGCCCTTAGATACTGTAGGACTTATTTCTGTCTAAACATGAATGGGATTGTGCCCCTAGATACTGTATGACTTATTTTCAGCTAAACATGCATGGGATTGTACCCTTAGATACCGTAGGACTTATTTCCGTCTAAATATGCATGGGATTGTGCCCTTGGATATCATAGCGCTTATTTCTGTCTAAACACGCATAATATTGTGCCCTTATATACTGTAGGACTTATATCTGTCTATACATACATAGGATTATGCCCTTGGATATTATAGGAGTTATTTCTGTCTAAATATGCATAGGATTGTGCCCTTTGATACTGTAGCACTTATTTCTGTCTAAACATGCATAGGATAATAACCTTGCATATTAAAGGAGTTATTTCTGTCTAAACATGCATAGGATTGTGCTCTGAGGTACTGTAGGACTTCTTTCCATCTAAACATGCATGGGATTGCGCCCTTAGATACTTTAGGACTTATTTCCATCTAAACATACATGGGATAGTGCCCTTAGTTACTGTAGGAATTATTTCTGTCTAAACATGCATGGGATTGTGCCCGTAGATTCTATAGGATTTATTTCCATCTAAACATGCATGGTTTGTGCCCTTAGATACTGTAGGACTTATTTCGATCTAAACATGGATGGGATTGCACCCTTAGATACTGTAGGACTTCTTTCCGTCTAAATATGGATGGAATTGCTCCCTTAGATATTTTAGGACAAATTTCCATCTAAACATGCATCGGATTGCGCCTTTAGATACTGTAGGATTTATTTCCATCTAAATATGCATGGGATTGCGCCCTTAGATACTATAGGACTTCTTTCCATCTAAACATGCATGGGATTGCGCCCTTAGATACTTTAGGACTTATTTCCATCTAAACATACATGGGATTGTGCCCTTAGTTAATGTAGGAATTATTTCTGTCTAAACATGGATGGGATTGCACCCTTAGATACTTTAGGACTTATTTCTGTCTAAACATGGATGGGATTGATCCCTTTGATACTGTAGGACTTATTTCTGTCTAAACATGCATGGGATTGTGCCCATAGATACTGTAGGACTTATTTCTGTCTAAACATGAATGGGATTGTGCCCCTAGATACTGTATGACTTATTTTCATCTAAACATGCATTGGATTGTGCCCTTAGATACTGTAGGACTTCTTTCCATTTAAACATGGATGGGATGACACCCTTATATACTGTAGGATTATTTCGGTCGAAAGATGCATGAGATTGTGCCCTTGGATACTGTAGGACTTATTTCCGTGTCAACATGGATGGGATTTCTCCCTTAGATACTGTAGGACTTATTTCCGTCTAAACATGCATTGGATTGTTTCCTTAGATACTGTAAGACTTCTTTCCGTCTAAACATGCATGGGATTGTGCCCTTATATACTGTAGGACTTATTTCCATGTTAACATGCATGGGATTGTGCCCTTAGATATTGTAGGACTTATTTCCTTCTAAACATACCTGAGATTGTGCCGTTGGATATTATAGGGTTTTTTCTGTGTAAACATGCATAGGATTGTGCCCTTAGATAATGTAGCACTTATCTCTGTCTAGACATGCATAGGATTGTGCCCTTGGATATGATTGCAGTTATTTCTGTATAAACATGCATAGCATTGTGACCTTAGATACTGTAGGACTTATTTCTTTCTAAACGTGCATAGGATTGTGCCCTTGGATATTATAGGAGCTATTTCTGTCTCAACATGCATAGGATTGTGTTCTTAGAAACTGTAGGACTTATTTCCGTCTAATCATGCATGGGATTGTGGCTTTAGATACTGTAGGACTTATTTCCATCTAACCATGGATGGGATTGCGCCCTTAGATTTTATAGGACTCATTTTTGTCTAAACATGCATGGGATTGTTCCCTTAGATACAGTAGGACTTATTTCCATCTAAAGCTTCATGGGATTGTGTCCTTAGATACTGTAGGACTTATTTCTTTCTAAACGTGCATAGGATTGTGCCCTTTGATGTTATAGGAGTTATTTCTGTCTCAACATGCATGGGATTGTTCCCTTAGATACCGTAGGACTTTTTTCTGTCTAAACATGCATGGGATTGTGCCCTTAGATACTGTAGGAGTTATTCATGTCTAAAGCTGCATGGGATTGTGTCCTTAGATACTGTAGCACTTATTTTTCTCTAGATATGCATAGGATTATGCCCTTGGATATTATCGGAGTTATTTCTGTCTAAACATGCATAAGATTGTGCCCTTAGATATCGTCAGACTTATTTCTGTCTAAACACGGATGGGATTGCTCCCTGAGATACTCTAGGACTTATTTCCATCTAAACATGGATGGGATTGCTCCCATAGATACTGTAGGACATATTTCCATCAAAACATGCATCAGACTGCGCCTTTAGATACTGTAGGACTTATTTCCATCTAAACATGCATGGGATTGTGCCCGTAGACACTACAGGACTTATTTCCATCTAAACATGCATGGGATTGCGCCCTTAGATACTATAGGACTTCTTTCCGTTTTAACATGGATGGGATTGCGCTTTTAGATAGTGTAGGACTTCTTTCCATCTAAACATGCATGGGATTGTGCCCTTAGATACTGTAGGAGTTATTCATGTCTAAAGCTGCATGGGATTGTGTCCTTAGAGACTGTAGCACTTATTTTTCTCTAGACATGCATAGGATTATGCCCTTGGATATTATCGGAGTTATTTCTGTCTAAACATGCATAAGATTGTGCCCTTAGATATCGTCAGACTTATTTCTGTCTAAACACGGATGGGATTGCTCCCTGAGATACTCTAGGACTTATTTCCATCTAAACATGGATGGGATTGCTCCCATAGATACTGTAGGACTTATTTCTATCTAAACATGGATGGGATGACACCCTTATATACTGTAGGATTATTTCCGTCTAAAGATGCATGAGATTCTGCCCTTGGATACTGTAGGACTTATTTCCATGTTAACATGCATGGGATTGTGCCCTTAGATATTGTAGGACTTATTTCCTTCTAAAGATAAATGAGATTGTGCCCTTGGATACTGTAGGACTTATTTCCGTCTAAACATGCATTGGATTGTGTCCTTAGATACTGTAAGACTTCTTTCCGTCTAAACATGCATGGGATTGTGCCCTTATATACTGTAGGACTTATTTCCATGTTAACATGCATGGGATTGTGCCCTTAGATATTGTAGGACTTATTTCCTTCTAAACATACATGAGATTGTGCCCTTGGATATTATAGGGCTTTTTTCTGTGTAAACATGCATAGGATTGTGCCCTTAGATACTGTAGCACTTATCTCTGTCTAGACATGCATAGGATTGTGCCCTAGGATATGATTGCAGTTATTTCTGTGTAAACATGCATAGGATTGTGACCTTAGATACTGTAGGATTTATTTCTTTATAAACGTGCATAGGATTGTGCCCTTGGATATTATAGGAGTTATTTCTGTCTCAACATGCATAGGATTGTGTTCTTAGAAACTGTAGGACTTATTTCCGTCTAATCATGCATGGGATTGTGGCTTTAGATACTGTAGGACTTATTTCCATCTAACCATGGATGGGATTGCGCCCTTAGATTCTATAGGACTCATTTTTGTCTAAACATGCATGGGATTGTGCCCTTAGATACAGTAGGACTTATTTCCATCTAAACATTCATGGGATTGTGTCCTTGGATACTGTAGGACTTATTTCTTTCTAAACTTGCATAGGATTGTGCCCTTTGCTATTATAGGAGTTAATTCTGTCTCAACATGCATGGGATTGTTCCCTTAGATACCGTAGGACTTATTTCTGTCTAAATATTCATGGGATTGTGCCCTTAGATACTGTAGGACTTATTCATGTCTAAAGCTGCATGGGATTGTGTCCTTAGATACTGTAGCACTTATTTTTCTCTAGACATGCATAGGATTATGCCCTTGGATATTATCGGAGTTATTTCTGTCTAAACATGCATAAGATTGTGCCCTTAGATATCGTCAGACTTATTTCTGTCTAAACACGGATGGGATTGCTCCCTGAGATACTCTAGGACTTATTTCCATCTAAACATGGATGGGATTGCTCCCATAGATACTGTAGGACATATTTCCATCAAAACATGCATCAGACTGCGCCTTTAGATACTGTAGGACTTATTTCCATCTAAACATGCATGGGATTGTGCCCGTAGACACTACAGGACTTATTTCCATCTAAACATGCATGGGATTGCGCCCTTAGATACTATAGGACTTCTTTCCGTTTTAACATGGATGGGATTGCGCTTTTAGATAGTGTAGGACTTCTTTCCATCTAAACATGCATGGGATTGTGCCCTTAGATACTGTAGGAGTTATTCATGTCTAAAGCTGCATGGGATTGTGTCCTTAGAGACTGTAGCACTTATTTTTCTCTAGACATGCATAGGATTATGCCCTTGGATATTATCGGAGTTATTTCTGTCTAAACATGCATAAGATTGTGCCCTTAGATATCGTCAGACTTATTTCTGTCTAAACACGGATGGGATTGCTCCCTGAGATACTCTAGGACTTATTTCCATCTAAACATGGATGGGATTGCTCCCATAGATACTGTAGGACTTATTTCTATCTAAACATGGATGGGATGACACCCTTATATACTGTAGGATTATTTCCGTCTAAAGATGCATGAGATTCTGCCCTTGGATACTGTAGGACTTATTTCCATGTTAACATGCATGGGATTGTGCCCTTAGATATTGTAGGACTTATTTCCTTCTAAAGATAAATGAGATTGTGCCCTTGGATACTGTAGGACTTATTTCCGTCTAAACATGCATTGGATTGTGTCCTTAGATACTGTAAGACTTCTTTCCGTCTAAACATGCATGGGATTGTGCCCTTATATACTGTAGGACTTATTTCCATGTTAACATGCATGGGATTGTGCCCTTAGATATTGTAGGACTTATTTCCTTCTAAACATACATGAGATTGTGCCCTTGGATATTATAGGGCTTTTTTCTGTGTAAACATGCATAGGATTGTGCCCTTAGATACTGTAGCACTTATCTCTGTCTAGACATGCATAGGATTGTGCCCTAGGATATGATTGCAGTTATTTCTGTGTAAACATGCATAGGATTGTGACCTTAGATACTGTAGGATTTATTTCTTTATAAACGTGCATAGGATTGTGCCCTTGGATATTATAGGAGTTATTTCTGTCTCAACATGCATAGGATTGTGTTCTTAGAAACTGTAGGACGTATTTCCGTCTAATCATGCATGGGATTGTGGCTTTAGATACTGTAGGACTTATTTCCATCTAACCATGGATGGGATTGCGCCCTTAGATTCTATAGGACTCATTTTTGTCTAAACATGCATGGGATTGTGCCCTTAGATACAGTAGGACTTATTTCCATCTAAACATTCATGGGATTGTGTCCTTGGATACTGTAGGACTTATTTCTTTCTAAACTTGCATAGGATTGTGCCCTTTGCTATTATAGGAGTTAATTCTGTCTCAACATGCATGGGATTGTTCCCTTAGATACCGTAGGACTTATTTCTGTCTAAATATTCATGGGATTGTGCCCTTAGATACTGTAGGACTTATTCATGTCTAAAGCTGCATGGGATTGTGTCCTTAGATACTGTAGCACTTATTTCTGTCTAGACATGCATAGGATTATGCCCTTGGATATTATCGGAGTTATTTCTGTCTAAACATGCATAAGATTGTGCCCTTAGATATGTTCGGACTTATTTCTGTCTAAACACGGATGGGATTGCTCCCTTAGATACTGTAGGACTTATTTCAATCTAAACATGGATGGGATTGCACCCTTAGATACTGTAGGACTTATTTCTGTCTAAACATGGATGGGATTGTGCCCTTAGATAGTGTAGGACTTATTTCCGTTTAAACATCCATGGGATTCTGCCCTTAGATACTGTAGGACTTATTTCTGTCTAAACATGAATGGGATTGTGCCCCTAGATACTGTATGACTTATTTTCAGCTAAACATGCATGGGATTGTACCCTTAGATACCGTAGGACTTATTTCCGTCTAAATATGCATGGGATTGTGCCCTTGGATATCATAGCGCTTATTTCTGTCTAAACACGCATAATATTGTGCCCTTATATACTGTAGGACTTATATCTGTCTATACATACATAGGATTATGCCCTTGGATATTATAGGAGTTATTTCTGTCTAAATATGCATAGGATTGTGCCCTTTGATACTGTAGCACTTATTTCTGTCTAAACATGCATAGGATAATAACCTTGCATATTAAAGGAGTTATTTCTGTCTAAACATGCATAGGATTGTGCTCTGAGGTACTGTAGGACTTCTTTCCATCTAAACATGCATGGGATTGCGCCCTTAGATACTTTAGGACTTATTTCCATCTAAACATACATGGGATAGTGCCCTTAGTTACTGTAGGAATTATTTCTGTCTAAACATGCATGGGATTGTGCCCGTAGATTCTATAGGATTTATTTCCATCTAAACATGCATGGTTTGTGCCCTTAGATACTGTAGGACTTATTTCGATCTAAACATGGATGGGATTGCACCCTTAGATACTGTAGGACTTCTTTCCGTCTAAATATGGATGGAATTGCTCCCTTAGATATTTTAGGACAAATTTCCATCTAAACATGCATCGGATTGCGCCTTTAGATACTGTAGGATTTATTTCCATCTAAATATGCATGGGATTGCGCCCTTAGATACTATAGGACTTCTTTCCATCTAAACATGCATGGGATTGCGCCCTTAGATACTTTAGGACTTATTTCCATCTAAACATACATGGGATTGTGCCCTTAGTTAATGTAGGAATTATTTCTGTCTAAACATGGATGGGATTGCACCCTTAGATACTTTAGGACTTATTTCTGTCTAAACATGGATGGGATTGATCCCTTTGATACTGTAGGACTTATTTCTGTCTAAACATGCATGGGATTGTGCCCATAGATACTGTAGGACTTATTTCTGTCTAAACATGAATGGGATTGTGCCCCTAGATACTGTATGACTTATTTTCATCTAAACATGCATTGGATTGTGCCCTTAGATACTGTAGGACTTCTTTCCATTTAAACATGGATGGGATGACACCCTTATATACTGTAGGATTATTTCGGTCGAAAGATGCATGAGATTGTGCCCTTGGATACTGTAGGACTTATTTCCGTGTCAACATGGATGGGATTTCTCCCTTAGATACTGTAGGACTTATTTCCGTCTAAACATGCATTGGATTGTTTCCTTAGATACTGTAAGACTTCTTTCCGTCTAAACATGCATGGGATTGTGCCCTTATATACTGTAGGACTTATTTCCATGTTAACATGCATGGGATTGTGCCCTTAGATATTGTAGGACTTATTTCCTTCTAAACATACCTGAGATTGTGCCGTTGGATATTATAGGGTTTTTTCTGTGTAAACATGCATAGGATTGTGCCCTTAGATAATGTAGCACTTATCTCTGTCTAGACATGCATAGGATTGTGCCCTTGGATATGATTGCAGTTATTTCTGTATAAACATGCATAGCATTGTGACCTTAGATACTGTAGGACTTATTTCTTTCTAAACGTGCATAGGATTGTGCCCTTGGATATTATAGGAGCTATTTCTGTCTCAACATGCATAGGATTGTGTTCTTAGAAACTGTAGGACTTATTTCCGTCTAATCATGCATGGGATTGTGGCTTTAGATACTGTAGGACTTATTTCCATCTAACCATGGATGGGATTGCGCCCTTAGATTTTATAGGACTCATTTTTGTCTAAACATGCATGGGATTGTTCCCTTAGATACAGTAGGACTTATTTCCATCTAAAGCTTCATGGGATTGTGTCCTTAGATACTGTAGGACTTATTTCTTTCTAAACGTGCATAGGATTGTGCCCTTTGATGTTATAGGAGTTATTTCTGTCTCAACATGCATGGGATTGTTCCCTTAGATACCGTAGGACTTTTTTCTGTCTAAACATGCATGGGATTGTGCCCTTAGATACTGTAGGAGTTATTCATGTCTAAAGCTGCATGGGATTGTGTCCTTAGATACTGTAGCACTTATTTTTCTCTAGACATGCATAGGATTATGCCCTTGGATATTATCGGAGTTATTTCTGTCTAAACATGCATAAGATTGTGCCCTTAGATATCGTCAGACTTATTTCTGTCTAAACACGGATGGGATTGCTCCCTGAGATACTCTAGGACTTATTTCCATCTAAACATGGATGGGATTGCTCCCATAGATACTGTAGGACATATTTCCATCAAAACATGCATCAGACTGCGCCTTTAGATACTGTAGGACTTATTTCCATCTAAACATGCATGGGATTGTGCCCGTAGACACTACAGGACTTATTTCCATCTAAACATGCATGGGATTGCGCCCTTAGATACTATAGGACTTCTTTCCGTTTTAACATGGATGGGATTGCGCTTTTAGATAGTGTAGGACTTCTTTCCATCTAAACATGCATGGGATTGTGCCCTTAGATACTGTAGGAGTTATTCATGTCTAAAGCTGCATGGGATTGTGTCCTTAGAGACTGTAGCACTTATTTTTCTCTAGACATGCATAGGATTATGCCCTTGGATATTATCGGAGTTATTTCTGTCTAAACATGCATAAGATTGTGCCCTTAGATATCGTCAGACTTATTTCTGTCTAAACACGGATGGGATTGCTCCCTGAGATACTCTAGGACTTATTTCCATCTAAACATGGATGGGATTGCTCCCATAGATACTGTAGGACTTATTTCTATCTAAACATGGATGGGATGACACCCTTATATACTGTAGGATTATTTCCGTCTAAAGATGCATGAGATTCTGCCCTTGGATACTGTAGGACTTATTTCCATGTTAACATGCATGGGATTGTGCCCTTAGATATTGTAGGACTTATTTCCTTCTAAAGATAAATGAGATTGTGCCCTTGGATACTGTAGGACTTATTTCCGTCTAAACATGCATTGGATTGTGTCCTTAGATACTGTAAGACTTCTTTCCGTCTAAACATGCATGGGATTGTGCCCTTATATACTGTAGGACTTATTTCCATGTTAACATGCATGGGATTGTGCCCTTAGATATTGTAGGACTTATTTCCTTCTAAACATACATGAGATTGTGCCCTTGGATATTATAGGGCTTTTTTCTGTGTAAACATGCATAGGATTGTGCCCTTAGATACTGTAGCACTTATCTCTGTCTAGACATGCATAGGATTGTGCCCTAGGATATGATTGCAGTTATTTCTGTGTAAACATGCATAGGATTGTGACCTTAGATACTGTAGGATTTATTTCTTTATAAACGTGCATAGGATTGTGCCCTTGGATATTATAGGAGTTATTTCTGTCTCAACATGCATAGGATTGTGTTCTTAGAAACTGTAGGACTTATTTCCGTCTAATCATGCATGGGATTGTGGCTTTAGATACTGTAGGACTTATTTCCATCTAACCATGGATGGGATTGCGCCCTTAGATTCTATAGGACTCATTTTTGTCTAAACATGCATGGGATTGTGCCCTTAGATACAGTAGGACTTATTTCCATCTAAACATTCATGGGATTGTGTCCTTGGATACTGTAGGACTTATTTCTTTCTAAACTTGCATAGGATTGTGCCCTTTGCTATTATAGGAGTTAATTCTGTCTCAACATGCATGGGATTGTTCCCTTAGATACCGTAGGACTTATTTCTGTCTAAATATTCATGGGATTGTGCCCTTAGATACTGTAGGACTTATTCATGTCTAAAGCTGCATGGGATTGTGTCCTTAGATACTGTAGCACTTATTTTTCTCTAGACATGCATAGGATTATGCCCTTGGATATTATCGGAGTTATTTCTGTCTAAACATGCATAAGATTGTGCCCTTAGATATCGTCAGACTTATTTCTGTCTAAACACGGATGGGATTGCTCCCTGAGATACTCTAGGACTTATTTCCATCTAAACATGGATGGGATTGCTCCCATAGATACTGTAGGACATATTTCCATCAAAACATGCATCAGACTGCGCCTTTAGATACTGTAGGACTTATTTCCATCTAAACATGCATGGGATTGTGCCCGTAGACACTACAGGACTTATTTCCATCTAAACATGCATGGGATTGCGCCCTTAGATACTATAGGACTTCTTTCCGTTTTAACATGGATGGGATTGCGCTTTTAGATAGTGTAGGACTTCTTTCCATCTAAACATGCATGGGATTGTGCCCTTAGATACTGTAGGAGTTATTCATGTCTAAAGCTGCATGGGATTGTGTCCTTAGAGACTGTAGCACTTATTTTTCTCTAGACATGCATAGGATTATGCCCTTGGATATTATCGGAGTTATTTCTGTCTAAACATGCATAAGATTGTGCCCTTAGATATCGTCAGACTTATTTCTGTCTAAACACGGATGGGATTGCTCCCTGAGATACTCTAGGACTTATTTCCATCTAAACATGGATGGGATTGCTCCCATAGATACTGTAGGACTTATTTCTATCTAAACATGGATGGGATGACACCCTTATATACTGTAGGATTATTTCCGTCTAAAGATGCATGAGATTCTGCCCTTGGATACTGTAGGACTTATTTCCATGTTAACATGCATGGGATTGTGCCCTTAGATATTGTAGGACTTATTTCCTTCTAAAGATAAATGAGATTGTGCCCTTGGATACTGTAGGACTTATTTCCGTCTAAACATGCATTGGATTGTGTCCTTAGATACTGTAAGACTTCTTTCCGTCTAAACATGCATGGGATTGTGCCCTTATATACTGTAGGACTTATTTCCATGTTAACATGCATGGGATTGTGCCCTTAGATATTGTAGGACTTATTTCCTTCTAAACATACATGAGATTGTGCCCTTGGATATTATAGGGCTTTTTTCTGTGTAAACATGCATAGGATTGTGCCCTTAGATACTGTAGCACTTATCTCTGTCTAGACATGCATAGGATTGTGCCCTAGGATATGATTGCAGTTATTTCTGTGTAAACATGCATAGGATTGTGACCTTAGATACTGTAGGATTTATTTCTTTATAAACGTGCATAGGATTGTGCCCTTGGATATTATAGGAGTTATTTCTGTCTCAACATGCATAGGATTGTGTTCTTAGAAACTGTAGGACTTATTTCCGTCTAATCATGCATGGGAATGTGGCTTTAGATACTGTAGGACTTATTTCCATCTAACCATGGATGGGATTGCGCCCTTAGATTCTATAGGACTCATTTTTGTCTAAACATGCATGGGATTGTGCCCTTAGATACAGTAGGACTTATTTCCATCTAAACATTCATGGGATTGTGTCCTTGGATACTGTAGGACTTATTTCTTTCTAAACTTGCATAGGATTGTGCCCTTTGCTATTATAGGAGTTAATTCTGTCTCAACATGCATGGGATTGTTCCCTTAGATACCGTAGGACTTATTTCTGTCTAAATATTCATGGGATTGTGCCCTTAGATACTGTAGGACTTATTCATGTCTAAAGCTGCATGGGATTGTGTCCTTAGATACTGTAGCACTTATTTCTGTCTAGACATGCATAGGATTATGCCCTTGGATATTATCGGAGTTATTTCTGTCTAAACATGCATAAGATTGTGCCCTTAGATATGTTCGGACTTATTTCTGTCTAAACACGGATGGGATTGCTCCCTTAGATACTGTAGGACTTATTTCAATCTAAACATGGATGGGATTGCACCCTTAGATACTGTAGGACTTATTTCTGTCTAAACATGGATGGGATTGTGCCCTTAGATAGTGTAGGACTTATTTCCGTTTAAACATCGATGGGATTCTGCCCTTAGATACTGTAGGACTTATTTCTGTCTAAACATGAATGGGATTGTGCCCCTAGATACTGTATGACTTATTTTCAGCTAAACATGCATGGGATTGTACCCTTAGATACCGTAGGACTTATTTCCGTCTAAATATGCATGGGATTGTGCCCTTGGATATCATAGCGCTTATTTCTGTCTAAACACGCATAATATTGTGCCCTTATATACTGTAGGACTTATATCTGTCTATACATACATAGGATTATGCCCTTGGATATTATAGGAGTTATTTCTGTCTAAATATGCATAGGATTGTGCCCTTTGATACTGTAGCACTTATTTCTGTCTAAACATGCATAGGATAATAACCTTGCATATTAAAGGAGTTATTTCTGTCTAAACATGCATAGGATTGTGCTCTGAGGTACTGTAGGACTTCTTTCCATCTAAACATTCATGGGATTGCGCCCTTAGATACTTTAGGACTTATTTCCATCTAAACATACATGGGATAGTGCCCTTAGTTACTGTAGGAATTATTTCTGTCTAAACATGCATGGGATTGTGCCCGTAGATTCTATAGGATTTATTTCCATCTAAACATGCATGGTTTGTGCCCTTAGATACTGTAGGACTTATTTCGATCTAAACATGGATGGGATTGCACCCTTAGATACTGTAGGACTTCTTTCCGTCTAAATATGGATGGAATTGCTCCCTTAGATATTTTAGGACAAATTTCCATCTAAACATGCATCGGATTGCGCCTTTAGATACTGTAGGATTTATTTCCATCTAAATATGCATGGGATTGCGCCCTTAGATACTATAGGACTTCTTTCCATCTAAACATGCATGGGATTGCGCCCTTAGATACTTTAGGACTTATTTCCATCTAAACATACATGGGATTGTGCCCTTAGTTAATGTAGGAATTATTTCTGTCTAAACATGGATGGGATTGCACCCTTAGATACTTTAGGACTTATTTCTGTCTAAACATGGATGGGATTGATCCCTTTGATACTGTAGGACTTATTTCTGTCTAAACATGCATGGGATTGTGCCCATAGATACTGTAGGACTTATTTCTGTCTAAACATGAATGGGATTGTGCCCCTAGATACTGTATGACTTATTTTCATCTAAACATGCATTGGATTGTGCCCTTAGATACTGTAGGACTTCTTTCCATTTAAACATGGATGGGATGACACCCTTATATACTGTAGGATTATTTCAGTAGAAAGATGCATGAGATTGTGCCCTTGGATACTGTAGGACTTATTTCCGTGTCAACATGGATGGGATTTCTCCCTTAGATACTGTAGGACTTATTTCCGTCTAAACATGCATTGGATTGTTTCCTTAGATACTGTAAGACTTCTTTCCGTCTAAACATGCATGGGATTGTGCCCTTATATACTGTAGGACTTATTTCCATGTTAACATGCATGGGATTGTGCCCTTAGATATTGTAGGACTTATTTCCTTCTAAACATACCTGAGATTGTGCCGTTGGATATTATAGGGTTTTTTCTGTGTAAACATGTATAGGATTGTGCCCTTAGATAATGTAGCACTTATCTCTGTCTAGACATGCATAGGATTGTGCCCTTGGATATGATTGCAGTTATTTCTGTATAAACATGCATAGCATTGTGACCTTAGATACTGTAGGACTTATTTCTTTCTAAACGTGCATAGGATTGTGCCCTTGGATATTATAGGAGCTATTTCTGTCTCAACATGCATAGGATTGTGTTCTTAGAAACTGTAGGACTTATTTCCGTCTAATCATGCATGGGATTGTGGCTTTAGATACTGTAGGACTTATTTCCATCTAACCATGGATGGGATTGCGCCCTTAGATTTTATAGGACTCATTTTTGTCTAAACATGCATGGGATTGTTCCCTTAGATACAGTAGGACTTATTTCCATCTAAAGCTTCATGGGATTGTGTCCTTAGATACTGTAGGACTTATTTCTTTCTAAACGTGCATAGGATTGTGCCCTTTGATGTTATAGGAGTTATTTCTGTCTCAACATGCATGGGATTGTTCCCTTAGATACCGTAGGACTTTTTTCTGTCTAAACATGCATGGGATTGTGCCCTTAGATACTGTAGGAGTTATTCATGTCTAAAGCTGCATGGGATTGTGTCCTTAGATACTGTAGCACTTATTTTTCTATAGACATGCATAGGATTATGCCCTTGGATATTATCGGAGTTATTTCTGTCTAAACATGCATAAGATTGTGCCCTTAGATATCGTCAGACTTATTTCTGTCTAAACACGGATGGGATTGCTCCCTGAGATACTCTAGGACTTATTTCCATCTAAACATGGATGGGATTGCTCCCATAGATACTGTAGGACATATTTCCATCAAAACATGCATCAGACTGCGCCTTTAGATACTGTAGGACTTATTTCCATCTAAACATGCATGGGATTGTGCCCGTAGACACTACAGGACTTATTTCCATCTAAACATGCATGGGATTGCGCCCTTAGATACTATAGGACTTCTTTCCGTTTTAACATGGATGGGATTGCGCTTTTAGATAGTGTAGGACTTCTTTCCATCTAAACATGCATGGGATTGTGCCCTTAGATACTGTAGGAGTTATTCATGTCTAAAGCTGCATGGGATTGTGTCCTTAGAGACTGTAGCACTTATTTTTCTCTAGACATGCATAGGATTATGCCCTTGGATATTATCGGAGTTATTTCTGTCTAAACATGCATAAGATTGTGCCCTTAGATATCGTCAGACTTATTTCTGTCTAAACACGGATGGGATTGCTCCCTGAGATACTCTAGGACTTATTTCCATCTAAACATGGATGGGATTGCTCCCATAGATACTGTAGGACTTATTTCTATCTAAACATGGATGGGATGACACCCTTATATACTGTAGGATTATTTCCGTCTAAAGATGCATGAGATTCTGCCCTTGGATACTGTAGGACTTATTTCCATGTTAACATGCATGGGATTGTGCCCTTAGATATTGTAGGACTTATTTCCTTCTAAAGATAAATGAGATTGTGCCCTTGGATACTGTAGGACTTATTTCCGTCTAAACATGCATTGGATTGTGTCCTTAGATACTGTAAGACTTCTTTCCGTCTAAACATGCATGGGATTGTGCCCTTATATACTGTAGGACTTATTTCCATGTTAACATGCATGGGATTGTGCCCTTAGATATTGTAGGACTTATTTCCTTCTAAACATACATGAGATTGTGCCCTTGGATATTATAGGGCTTTTTTCTGTCTAAACATGCATAGGATTGTGCCCTTAGATACTGTAGCACTTATCTCTGTCTAGACATGCATAGGATTGTGCCCTAGGATATGATTGCAGTTATTTCTGTGTAAACATGCATAGGATTGTGACCTTAGATACTGTAGGATTTATTTCTTTATAAACGTGCATAGGATTGTGCCCTTGGATATTATAGGAGTTATTTCTGTCTCAACATGCATAGGATTGTGTTCTTAGAAACTGTAGGACTTATTTCCGTCTAATCATGCATGGGATTGTGGCTTTAGATACTGTAGGACTTATTTCCATCTAACCATGGATGGGATTGCGCCCTTAGATTCTATAGGACTCATTTTTGTCTAAACATGCATGGGATTGTGCCCTTAGATACAGTAGGACTTATTTCCATCTAAACATTCATGGGATTGTGTCCTTGGATACTGTAGGACTTATTTCTTTCTAAACTTGCATAGGATTGTGCCCTTTGCTATTATAGGAGTTAATTCTGTCTCAACATGCATGGGATTGTTCCCTTAGATACCGTAGGACTTATTTCTGTCTAAATATTCATGGGATTGTGCCCTTAGATACTGTAGGACTTATTCATGTCTAAAGCTGCATGGGATTGTGTCCTTAGATACTGTAGCACTTATTTTTCTCTAGACATGCATAGGATTATGCCCTTGGATATTATCGGAGTTATTTCTGTCTAAACATGCATAAGATTGTGCCCTTAGATATCGTCAGACTTATTTCTGTCTAAACACGGATGGGATTGCTCCCTGAGATACTCTAGGACTTATTTCCATCTAAACATGGATGGGATTGCTCCCATAGATACTGTAGGACATATTTCCATCAAAACATGCATCAGACTGCGCCTTTAGATACTGTAGGACTTATTTCCATCTAAACATGCATGGGATTGTGCCCGTAGACACTACAGGACTTATTTCCATCTAAACATGCATGGGATTGCGCCCTTAGATACTATAGGACTTCTTTCCGTTTTAACATGGATGGGATTGCGCTTTTAGATAGTGTAGGACTTCTTTCCATCTAAACATGCATGGGATTGTGCCCTTAGATACTGTAGGAGTTATTCATGTCTAAAGCTGCATGGGATTGTGTCCTTAGAGACTGTAGCACTTATTTTTCTCTAGACATGCATAGGATTATGCCCTTGGATATTATCGGAGTTATTTCTGTCTAAACATGCATAAGATTGTGCCCTTAGATATCGTCAGACTTATTTCTGTCTAAACACGGATGGGATTGCTCCCTGAGATACTCTAGGACTTATTTCCATCTAAACATGGATGGGATTGCTCCCATAGATACTGTAGGACTTATTTCTATCTAAACATGGATGGGATGACACCCTTATATACTGTAGGATTATTTCCGTCTAAAGATGCATGAGATTCTGCCCTTGGATACTGTAGGACTTATTTCCATGTTAACATGCATGGGATTGTGCCCTTAGATATTGTAGGACTTATTTCCTTCTAAAGATAAATGAGATTGTGCCCTTGGATACTGTAGGACTTATTTCCGTCTAAACATGCATTGGATTGTGTCCTTAGATACTGTAAGACTTCTTTCCGTCTAAACATGCATGGGATTGTGCCCTTATATACTGTAGGACTTATTTCCATGTTAACATGCATGGGATTGTGCCCTTAGATATTGTAGGACTTATTTCCTTCTAAACATACATGAGATTGTGCCCTTGGATATTATAGGGCTTTTTTCTGTGTAAACATGCATAGGATTGTGCCCTTAGATACTGTAGCACTTATCTCTGTCTAGACATGCATAGGATTGTGCCCTAGGATATGATTGCAGTTATTTCTGTGTAAACATGCATAGGATTGTGACCTTAGATACTGTAGGATTTATTTCTTTATAAACGTGCATAGGATTGTGCCCTTGGATATTATAGGAGTTATTTCTGTCTCAACATGCATAGGATTGTGTTCTTAGAAACTGTAGGACTTATTTCCGTCTAATCATGCATGGGATTGTGGCTTTAGATACTGTAGGACTTATTTCCATCTAACCATGGATGGGATTGCGCCCTTAGATTCTATAGGACTCATTTTTGTCTAAACATGCATGGGATTGTGCCCTTAGATACAGTAGGACTTATTTCCATCTAAACATTCATGGGATTGTGTCCTTGGATACTGTAGGACTTATTTCTTTCTAAACTTGCATAGGATTGTGCCCTTTGCTATTATAGGAGTTAATTCTGTCTCAACATGCATGGGATTGTTCCCTTAGATACCGTAGGACTTATTTCTGTCTAAATATTCATGGGATTGTGCCCTTAGATACTGTAGGACTTATTCATGTCTAAAGCTGCATGGGATTGTGTCCTTAGATACTGTAGCACTTATTTCTGTCTAGACATGCATAGGATTATGCCCTTGGATATTATCGGAGTTATTTCTGTCTAAACATGCATAAGATTGTGCCCTTAGATATGTTCGGACTTATTTCTGTCTAAACACGGATGGGATTGCTCCCTTAGATACTGTAGGACTTATTTCAATCTAAACATGGATGGGATTGCACCCTTAGATACTGTAGGACTTATTTCTGTCTAAACATGGATGGGATTGTGCCCTTAGATAGTGTAGGACTTATTTCCGTTTAAACATCGATGGGATTCTGCCCTTAGATACTGTAGGACTTATTTCTGTCTAAACATGAATGGGATTGTGCCCCTAGATACTGTATGACTTATTTTCAGCTAAACATGCATGGGATTGTACCCTTAGATACCGTAGGACTTATTTCCGTCTAAATATGCATGGGATTGTGCCCTTGGATATCATAGCGCTTATTTCTGTCTAAACACGCATAATATTGTGCCCTTATATACTGTAGGACTTATATCTGTCTATACATACATAGGATTATGCCCTTGGATATTATAGGAGTTATTTCTGTCTAAATATGCATAGGATTGTGCCCTTTGATACTGTAGCACTTATTTCTGTCTAAACATGCATAGGATAATAACCTTGCATATTAAAGGAGTTATTTCTGTCTAAACATGCATAGGATTGTGCTCTGAGGTACTGTAGGACTTCTTTCCATCTAAACATGCATGGGATTGCGCCCTTAGATACTTTAGGACTTATTTCCATCTAAACATACATGGGATAGTGCCCTTAGTTACTGTAGGAATTATTTCTGTCTAAACATGCATGGGATTGTGCCCGTAGATTCTATAGGATTTATTTCCATCTAAACATGCATGGTTTGTGCCCTTAGATACTGTAGGACTTATTTCGATCTAAACATGGATGGGATTGCACCCTTAGATACTGTAGGACTTCTTTCCGTCTAAATATGGATGGAATTGCTCCCTTAGATATTTTAGGACAAATTTCCATCTAAACATGCATCGGATTGCGCCTTTAGATACTGTAGGATTTATTTCCATCTAAATATGCATGGGATTGCGCCCTTAGATACTATAGGACTTCTTTCCATCTAAACATGCATGGGATTGCGCCCTTAGATACTTTAGGACTTATTTCCATCTAAACATACATGGGATTGTGCCCTTAGTTAATGTAGGAATTATTTCTGTCTAAACATGGATGGGATTGCACCCTTAGATACTTTAGGACTTATTTCTGTCTAAACATGGATGGGATTGATCCCTTTGATACTGTAGGACTTATTTCTGTCTAAACATGCATGGGATTGTGCCCATAGATACTGTAGGACTTATTTCTGTCTAAACATGAATGGGATTGTGCCCCTAGATACTGTATGACTTATTTTCATCTAAACATGCATTGGATTGTGCCCTTAGATACTGTAGGACTTCTTTCCATTTAAACATGGATGGGATGACACCCTTATATACTGTAGGATTATTTCGGTCGAAAGATGCATGAGATTGTGCCCTTGGATACTGTAGGACTTATTTCCGTGTCAACATGGATGGGATTTCTCCCTTAGATACTGTAGGACTTATTTCCGTCTAAACATGCATTGGATTGTTTCCTTAGATACTGTAAGACTTCTTTCCGTCTAAACATGCATGGGATTGTGCCCTTATATACTGTAGGACTTATTTCCATGTTAACATGCATGGGATTGTGCCCTTAGATATTGTAGGACTTATTTCCTTCTAAACATACCTGAGATTGTGCCGTTGGATATTATAGGGTTTTTTCTGTGTAAACATGCATAGGATTGTGCCCTTAGATAATGTAGCACTTATCTCTGTCTAGACATGCATAGGATTGTGCCCTTGGATATGATTGCAGTTATTTCTGTATAAACATGCATAGCATTGTGACCTTAGATACTGTAGGACTTATTTCTTTCTAAACGTGCATAGGATTGTGCCCTTGGATATTATAGGAGCTATTTCTGTCTCAACATGCATAGGATTGTGTTCTTAGAAACTGTAGGACTTATTTCCGTCTAATCATGCATGGGATTGTGGCTTTAGATACTGTAGGACTTATTTCCATCTAACCATGGATGGGATTGCGCCCTTAGATTTTATAGGACTCATTTTTGTCTAACCATGCATGGGATTGTTCCCTTAGATACAGTAGGACTTATTTCCATCTAAAGCTTCATGGGATTGTGTCCTTAGATACTGTAGGACTTATTTCTTTCTAAACGTGCATAGGATTGTGCCCTTTGATGTTATAGGAGTTATTTCTGTCTCAACATGCATGGGATTGTTCCCTTAGATACCGTAGGACTTTTTTCTGTCTAAACATGCATGGGATTGTGCCCTTAGATACTGTAGGAGTTATTCATGTCTAAAGCTGCATGGGATTGTGTCCTTAGATACTGTAGCACTTATTTTTCTCTAGACATGCATAGGATTATGCCCTTGGATATTATCGGAGTTATTTCTGTCTAAACATGCATAAGATTGTGCCCTTAGATATCGTCAGACTTATTTCTGTCTAAACACGGATGGGATTGCTCCCTGAGATACTCTAGGACTTATTTCCATCTAAACATGGATGGGATTGCTCCCATAGATACTGTAGGACATATTTCCATCAAAACATGCATCAGACTGCGCCTTTAGATACTGTAGGACTTATTTCCATCTAAACATGTATGGGATTGTGCCCGTAGACACTACAGGACTTATTTCCATCTAAACATGCATGGGATTGCGCCCTTAGATACTATAGGACTTCTTTCCGTTTTAACATGGATGGGATTGCGCTTTTAGATAGTGTAGGACTTCTTTCCATCTAAACATGCATGGGATTGTGCCCTTAGATACTGTAGGAGTTATTCATGTCTAAAGCTGCATGGGATTGTGTCCTTAGAGACCGTAGCACTTATTTTTCTCTAGACATGCATAGGATTATGCCCTTGGATATTATCGGAGTTATTTCTGTCTAAACATGCATAAGATTGTGCCCTTAGATATCGTCAGACTTATTTCTGTCTAAACACGGATGGGATTGCTCCCTGAGATACTCTAGGACTTATTTCCATCTAAACATGGATGGGATTGCTCCCATAGATACTGTAGGACTTATTTCTATCTAAACATGGATGGGATGACACCCTTATATACTGTAGGATTATTTCCGTCTAAATATGCATGAGATTCTGCCCTTGGATACTGTAGGACTTATTTCCATGTTAACATGCATGGGATTGTGCCCTTAGATATTGTAGGACTTATTTCCTTCTAAAGATAAATGAGATTGTGCCCTTGGATACTGTAGGACTTATTTCCGTCTAAACATGCATTGGATTGTGTCCTTAGATACTGTAAGACTTCTTTCCGTCTAAACATGCATGGGATTGTGCCCTTATATACTGTAGGACTTATTTCCATGTTAACATGCATGGGATTGTGCCCTTAGATATTGTAGGACTTATTTCCTTCTAAACATACATGAGATTGTGCCCTTGGATATTATAGGGCTTTTTTCTGTGTAAACATGCATAGGATTGTGCCCTTAGATACTGTAGCACTTATCTCTGTCTAGACATGCATAGGATTGTGCCCTAGGATATGATTGCAGTTATTTCTGTGTAAACATGCATAGGATTGTGACCTTAGATACTGTAGGATTTATTTCTTTATAAACGTGCATAGGATTGTGCCCTTGGATATTATAGGAGTTATTTCTGTCTCAACATGCATAGGATTGTGTTCTTAGAAACTGTAGGACTTATTTCCGTCTAATCATGCATGGGATTGTGGCTTTAGATACTGTAGGACTTATTTCCATCTAACCATGGATGGGATTGCGCCCTTAGATTCTATAGGACTCATTTTTGTCTAAACATGCATGGGATTGTGCCCTTAGATACAGTAGGACTTATTTCCATCTAAACATTCATGGGATTGTGTCCTTGGATACTGTAGGACTTATTTCTTTCTAAACTTGCATAGGATTGTGCCCTTTGCTATTATAGGAGTTAATTCTGTCTCAACATGCATGGGATTGTTCCCTTAGATACCGTAGGACTTATTTCTGTCTAAATATTCATGGGATTGTGCCCTTAGATACTGTAGGACTTATTCATGTCTAAAGCTGCATGGGATTGTGTCCTTAGATACTGTAGCACTTATTTCTGTCTAGACATGCATAGGATTATGCCCTTGGATATTATCGGAGTTATTTCTGTCTAAACATGCATAAGATTGTGCCCTTAGATATGTTCGGACTTATTTCTGTCTAAACACGGATGGGATTGCTCCCTTAGATACTGTAGGACTTATTTCAATCTAAACATGGATGGGATTGCACCCTTAGATACTGTAGGACTTATTTCTGTCTAAACATGGATGGGATTGTGCCCTTAGATAGTGTAGGACTTATTTCCGTTTAAACATCGATGGGATTCTGCCCTTAGATACTGTAGGACTTATTTCTGTCTAAACATGAATGGGATTGTGCCCCTAGATACTGTATGACTTATTTTCAGCTAAACATGCATGGGATTGTACCCTTAGATACCGTAGGACTTATTTCCGTCTAAATATGCATGGGATTGTGCCCTTGGATATCATAGCGCTTATTTCTGTCTAAACACGCATAATATTGTGCCCTTATATACTGTAGGACTTATATCTGTCTATACATACATAGGATTATGCCCTTGGATATTATAGGAGTTATTTCTGTCTAAATATGCATAGGATTGTGCCCTTTGATACTGTAGCACTTATTTCTGTCTAAACATGCATAGGATAATAACCTTGCATATTAAAGGAGTTATTTCTGTCTAAACATGCATAGGATTGTGCTCTGAGGTACTGTAGGACTTCTTTCCATCTAAACATGCATGGGATTGCGCCCTTAGATACTTTAGGACTTATTTCCATCTAAACATACATGGGATAGTGCCCTTAGTTACTGTAGGAATTATTTCTGTCTAAACATGCATGGGATTGTGCCCGTAGATTCTATAGGATTTATTTCCATCTAAACATGCATGGTTTGTGCCCTTAGATACTGTAGGACTTATTTCGATCTAAACATGGATGGGATTGCACCCTTAGATACTGTAGGACTTCTTTCCGTCTAAATATGGATGGAATTGCTCCCTTAGATATTTTAGGACAAATTTCCATCTAAACATGCATCGGATTGCGCCTTTAGATACTGTAGGATTTATTTCCATCTAAATATGCATGGGATTGCGCCCTTAGATACTATAGGACTTCTTTCCATCTAAACATGCATGGGATTGCGCCCTTAGATACTTTAGGACTTATTTCCATCTAAACATACATGGGATTGTGCCCTTAGTTAATGTAGGAATTATTTCTGTCTAAACATGGATGGGATTGCACCCTTAGATACTTTAGGACTTATTTCTGTCTAAACATGGATGGGATTGATCCCTTTGATACTGTAGGACTTATTTCTGTCTAAACATGCATGGGATTGTGCCCATAGATACTGTAGGACTTATTTCTGTCTAAACATGAATGGGATTGTGCCCCTAGATACTGTATGACTTATTTTCATCTAAACATGCATTGGATTGTGCCCTTAGATACTGTAGGACTTCTTTCCATTTAAACATGGATGGGATGACACCCTTATATACTGTAGGATTATTTCGGTCGAAAGATGCATGAGATTGTGCCCTTGGATACTGTAGGACTTATTTCCGTGTCAACATGGATGGGATTTCTCCCTTAGATACTGTAGGACTTATTTCCGTCTAAACATGCATTGGATTGTTTCCTTAGATACTGTAAGACTTCTTTCCGTCTAAACATGCATGGGATTGTGCCCTTATATACTGTAGGACTTATTTCCATGTTAACATGCATGGGATTGTGCCCTTAGATATTGTAGGACTTATTTCCTTCTAAACATACCTGAGATTGTGCCGTTGGATATTATAGGGTTTTTTCTGTGTAAACATGCATAGGATTCTGCCCTTAGATAATGTAGCACTTATCTCTGTCTAGACATGCATAGGATTGTGCCCTTGGATATGATTGCAGTTATTTCTGTATAAACATGCATAGCATTGTGACCTTAGATACTGTAGGACTTATTTCTTTCTAAACGTGCATAGGATTGTGCCCTTGGATATTATAGGAGCTATTTCTGTCTCAACATGCATAGGATTGTGTTCTTAGAAACTGTAGGACTTATTTCCATCTAACCATGGATGGGATTGCGCCCTTAGATTTTATAGGACTCATTTTTGTCTAAACATGCATGGGATTGTTCCCTTAGATACAGTAGGACTTATTTCCATCTAAAGCTTCATGGGATTGTGTCCTTAGATACTGTAGGACTTATTTCTTTCTAAACGTGCATAGGATTGTGCCCTTTGATGTTATAGGAGTTATTTCTGTCTCAACATGCATGGGATTGTTCCCTTAGATACCGTAGGACTTTTTTCTGTCTAAACATGCATGGGATTGTGCCCTTAGATACTGTAGGAGTTATTCATGTCTAAAGCTGCATGGGATTGTGTCCTTAGATACTGTAGCACTTATTTTTCTCTAGACATGCATAGGATTATGCCCTTGGATATTATCGGAGTTATTTCTGTCTAAACATGCATAAGATTGTGCCCTTAGATATCGTCAGACTTATTTCTGTCTAAACACGGATGGGATTGCTCCCTGAGATACTCTAGGACTTATTTCCATCTAAACATGGATGGGATTGCTCCCATAGATACTGTAGGACATATTTCCATCAAAACATGCATCAGACTGCGCCTTTAGATACTGTAGGACTTATTTCCATCTAAACATGCATGGGATTGTGCCCGTAGACACTACAGGACTTATTTCCATCTAAACATGCATGGGATTGCGCCCTTAGATACTATAGGACTTCTTTCCGTTTTAACATGGATGGGATTGCGCTTTTAGATAGTGTAGGACTTCTTTCCATCTAAACATGCATGGGATTGTGCCCTTAGATACTGTAGGAGTTATTCATGTCTAAAGCTGCATGGGATTGTGTCCTTAGAGACTGTAGCACTTATTTTTCTCTAGACATGCATAGGATTATGCCCTTGGATATTATCGGAGTTATTTCTGTCTAAACATGCATAAGATTGTGCCCTTAGATATCGTCAGACTTATTTCTGTCTAAACACGGATGGGATTGCTCCCTGAGATACTCTAGGACTTATTTCCATCTAAACATGGATGGGATTGCTCCCATAGATACTGTAGGACTTATTTCTATCTAAACATGGATGGGATGACACCCTTATATACTGTAGGATTATTTCCGTCTAAAGATGCATGAGATTCTGCCCTTGGATACTGTAGGACTTATTTCCATGTTAACATGCATGGGATTGTGCCCTTAGATATTGTAGGACTTATTTCCTTCTAAAGATAAATGAGATTGTGCCCTTGGATACTGTAGGACTTATTTCCGTCTAAACATGCATTGGATTGTGTCCTTAGATACTGTAAGACTTCTTTCCGTCTAAACATGCATGGGATTGTGCCCTTATATACTGTAGGACTTATTTCCATGTTAACATGCATGGGATTGTGCCCTTAGATATTGTAGGACTTATTTCCTTCTAAACATACATGAGATTGTGCCCTTGGATATTATAGGGCTTTATTCTGTGTAAACATGCATAGGATTGTGCCCTTAGATACTGTAGCACTTATCTCTGTCTAGACATGCATAGGATTGTGCCCTAGGATATGATTGCAGTTATTTCTGTGTAAACATGCATAGGATTGTGACCTTAGATACTGTAGGATTTATTTCTTTATAAACGTGCATAGGATTGTGCCCTTGGATATTATAGGAGTTATTTCTGTCTCAACATGCATAGGATTGTGTTCTTAGAAACTGTAGGACTTATTTCCGTCTAATCATGCATGGGATTGTGGCTTTAGATACTGTAGGACTTATTTCCATCTAACCATGGATGGGATTGCGCCCTTAGATTTTATAGGACTCATTTTTGTCTAAACATGCATGGGATTGTTCCCTTAGATACAGTAGGACTTATTTCCATCTAAAGCTTCATGGGATTGTGTCCTTAGATACTGTAGGACTTATTTCTTTCTAAACGTGCATAGGATTGTGCCCTTTGATGTTATAGGAGTTATTTCTGTCTCAACATGCATGGGATTGTTCCCTTAGATACCGTAGGACTTTTTTCTGTCTAAACATGCATGGGATTGTGCCCTTAGATACTGTAGGAGTTATTCATGTCTAAAGCTGCATGGGATTGTGTCCTTAGATACTGTAGCACTTATTTTTCTCTAGACATGCATAGGATTATGCCCTTGGATATTATCGGAGTTATTTCTGTCTAAACATGCATAAGATTGTGCCCTTAGATATCGTCAGACTTATTTCTGTCTAAACACGGATGGGATTGCTCCCTGAGATACTGTAGGACATATTTCCATCAAAACATGCATCAGACTGCGCCTTTAGATACTGTAGGACTTATTTCCATCTAAACATGCATGGGATTGTGCCCGTAGACACTACAGGACTTATTTCCATCTAAACATGCATGGGATTGCGCCCTTAGATACTATAGGACTTCTTTCCGTTTTAACATGGGTGGGATTGCGCTTTTAGATAGTGTAGGACTTCTTTCCATCTAAACATGCATGGGATTGTGCCCTTAGATACTGTAGGACTTCTTTCCATCTAAACATGCATTGTTTTGTGCCCTTGGATACTGTAGGACTTATTTCCGTCTCAGCATGGATGGGATTTCTCCCTTAGATACTGTAGGACCTATTTCCATGTAAACATGCATTGGATTCTGCCCTCAGATACTGTAGGACGTATTTTGATCTAAACATGGATCGTATTGCAACCTTAGATTCTGTAGGACTTATTCCCATCTAAACATTCATGGGATTGTGCCCTTAGATACTGTAGGACTTATTTCCATCTAAACATGGATGGGATGACACCCTTATATACTGTAGGATTATTTCCGTCTAAAGATGCATGAGATTGTGCCCTTGGATACAGTAGGACGTATTTCCGTCTCAGCATGGATGGGATTTCTCCCTTAGATACTGTAGGACCTATTTCCATGTAAACATGCATTGGATTCTGCCCTCAGATACTGTAGGACTTATTTCCATGTTAACATGCATGGGATTGTTCCCTTAGATATTGTAGGACTTATTCCCTTCTAAACATAAATGAGATTGTGCCCTTGGATACTGTAGGACTTATTTCCGTCTAAACATGCATTGGATTGTGTCCTTAGATACTGTAAGACTTATTTCCGTCTAAACATTCATGGGATTGTGCCCTTATATACTGTAGGACGTATTTCCATGTTAACATGCATGGGATTGTGCCCTTAGATATTGTAGGACTTATTTCCTTCTAAACATACATGAGATTGTGCCCTTGGATATTATAGGGCTTTTTTCTGTGTAAATATGCATAGGATTGTGCCCTTAGATACTGTAGCACTTATCTCTGTCTAGATATGCATAGGACTGTGCCTTGGATATGATTGCAGTTATTTCTGTATAAACATGCATAGGATTGTGACCTTAGATAATGTAGGATTTATTTCTTTATAAACGTGCATAGGATTGTGCCCTTGGATATTATAGGAGTTATTTCTGTCTCAACATGCATGGGATTGTGCCCTTAGATACAGTAGGACTTATTTCCATCTAAACATTCATGGGATTGTGTCCTTAGATACTGTAGGACTTATTTCTTTCTAAACGTGTATAGGATTGTGCCCTTTGATGTTATAGGACTTATTTCTGTCTCAACATGCATGGGATTGTTCCCTTAGATACTGCAGGACTTTTTTCTGTCTAAACATGCATGGGATTGTGCCCTTAGATACTGTAGGAGTTATTCATGTCTAAAGCTGCATGGGATTGTGTCCTTAGAGACTGTAGCACTTATTTTTCTCTAGACATGCATAGGATTATGCCCTTGGATATTATCGGAGTTATTTCTGTCTAAACATGCATAAGATTGTGCCCTTAGATATCGTCAGACTTATTTCTGTCTAAACACGGATGGGATTGCTCCCTGAGATACTGTAGGACTTATTTCCATCTAAACATGGATGGGATTGCTTCCATAGATACTGTAGGACATATTTCCATCAAAACATGCATCAGACTGCGCCTTTAGATACTGTAGGACTTATTTCCATCTAAACATGCATGGGATTGTGCCCGTAGACACCACAGGACTTATTTCCATCTAAACATGCATGGGATTGCGCCCTTAGATACTATAGGACTTCTTTCCGTTTTAATTTATTTCTTTATAAGATTTATTATATTTTATTTATTTATTTATTTCTTTATAAACGTGCATAGGATTGTGCCCTTGGATATTATAGGAGTTATTTCTGTCTCAACATGCATAGGATTGTGTTCTTAGAAACTGTAGGACTTATTTCCGTCTAATCATGCATGGGATTGTGGCTTTAGATACTGTAGGACTTATTTCCATCTAACCATGGATGGGATTGTGTCCTTGGATACTGTAGGACCTATTTCTTTCTAAACTTGCATAGGATTGTGCCCTTTGATATTATAGGAGTTAATTCTGTCTCAACATGCATGGGATTGTTCCATTAGATACCGTAGGACTTATTTCTGTCTAAATATTCATGGGATTGTGCCCTTAGATACTGTAGGACTTATTCATGTCTAAAGCTCCATGGGATTGTGTCCTTAGATACTGTAGCACTTATTTCTGTCTAGACATGCATAGGATTATGCCCTTGGATATTATCGGAGTTATTTCTGTCTAAACATGCATAAGATTGTGCCCTTAGATATGTTCGGACTTATTTCTGTCTAAACACGGATGGGATTGCTCCCTTAGATACTGTAGGACTTATTTCAATCTAAACATGGATGGGATTGCACCCTTAGATACTGTAGGACTTATTTCTGTCTAAACATGGATGGGATTGTGCCCTTAGATAGTGTAGGACTTATTTCCGTTTAAACATCCATGGGATTCTGCCCTTAGATACTGTAGGACTTATTTCTGTCTAAACATGAATGGGATTGTGCCCCTAGATACTGTATGACTTATTTTCAGCTAAACATGCATGGGATTGTACCCTTAGATACCGTAGGACTTATTTCCGTCTAAATATGCATGGGATTGTGCCCTTGGATATCATAGCGCTTATTTCTGTCTGAACATGCATAATATTGTGCCCTTATATACTGTAGGACTTATATCTGTCTATACATACATAGGATTATGCCCTTGGATATTATAGGAGTTATTTCTGTCTAAATATGCATAGGATTGTGCCCTTTGATACTGTAGCACTTATTTCTGTCTAAACATGCATAGGATTATAACCTTGCATATTAAAGGAGTTATTTCTGTCTAAACATGCATAGGATTGTGCTCTGAGGTACTGTAGGACTTCTTTCCATCTGAACATGCATGGGATTGCGCCCTTAGATACTTTAGGACTTATTTCCATCTAAACATACATGGGATTGTGCCCTTAGTTACTGTAGGAATTATTTCTGTCTAAACATGCATGGGATTGTGCCCGTAGATTCTATAGGATTTATTTCCATCTAAACATGCATGGTTTGTGCCCTTAGATACTGTAGGACTTATTTCGATCTAAACATGGATGGGATTGCACCCTTAGATACTGTAGGACTTCTTTCCGTCTAAATATGGATGGAATTGCTCCCTTAGATATTTTAGGACAAATTTCCATCTAAACATGCATCGGATTGCGCCTTTAGATACTGTAGGATTTATTTCCATCTAAATATGCATGGGATTGCACCCTTAGATACTATAGGACTTCTTTCCATTTTAACATGGATGGGATTGCGCTTTTAGACACTGTAGGACTTCTTTCCATCTAAACATGCTTGGGATTGTGCCCTTAGATACTGTAGTACTTCTTTCCATCTAAACATGCATGGGATGACACCCGTATATACTGTAGTATTATTTCCGTCTAAACATGCATGAGATTGTGCCCTTGGATACTGTAGGACTTATTTCCGTCTCAGCATGGATGGGATTTCTCCCTTAGATACTGTAGGACCTATTTCCATGTAAACATGCATTGGATTCTGCCCTCAGATACTGTAGGACTTATTTCCATCTAAACATGCATGGGATTGTGCCCTCAGATACTGTAGCACTTTTTTCCATCTAAAAATGGATGGGATTTCTGCCCTTAGATACTGTAGGACTTATTTCCATCTAAACATGCATTGGATTGTGTCCTTAGATACTGTAAGACTTCTTTCCGTCTAAACATGCATGGGATTGTGCCCTTTTATACTGTAGAACTTATTTCCATGTTAACATGCATGGGATTGTGCCCTTAGATATTGTAGGACTTATTTCCTTCTAAACATACTTGAGATTGTGCCCTTGTATATTATAGGGCTTTTTTCTGTCTAAACATGCATAGGATTGTGCCCTTGGATATGATTGCAGTTATTTCTGTCTAAACATGCATAGGATTGTGACCTTAGATACTGTTGGATTTATTTCTTTATAAACGTGCATAGGATTGTGCCCTTGGATATTATAGGAGTTATTTCTGTCTTAACATGCATAGGATTGTGTTCTTAGAAACTGTAGAACTTACTTCCGTCTAAACATGCATGGGATTGCGCCCTGAGATACTGTAGGACCTCTTTCTGTCTAAACATGGATGGGATTGCTCCCATAGATACTGTAGAACATATTTCCATCTAAACATGCATCGGACTGCGCCTTTAGATACTGTAGGACTTACTTCCATCTAAACATGGATCGGATTTCAACCTTAGATTCTGTAGGACATTTTTCCATCTAAAAATGCATTGGATTGTGTCCTTAGATACTGTAAGACTTATTTCCATCTAAACATGCATGGGATTGTGCCCTTATATAGTGTAGGACTTATTTCCATGTTAACATGCATGGGATTGTGCCCTTGGATATGATTGCGGTTATTTCTGTCTAAACATACATGAGATTGTGCCCTTGGATATTATAGGGCTTTTTTTCTGTCTAAACATGCATAGGATTGTGCCTTTAGATACTGTAGCACTTATCTCTGTCTAGACATGCATAGGATTGTGCCCTTGGATATGATTGCAGTTATTTCTGTCTAAACATGCATAGGATTGTGACCTTAGATACTGTAGGACTTATTTCTTTCTAAATGTGCATAGGATTGTGCCCTTGGATATTATAGGAGTTATTTCTGTCTGAACATGCATGGGATTGTTCCCTTAGATACCGTAGGACTTATTTCTGTCTAAATATGCATGGGATTGTGCCCTTAGATACTGTAGGATTTATTCATGTCTAAAGCTGCATGGGATTGTGTCCTTAGATACTGTAGCACTTATTTCTGTCTAGACATGCTTAGGATTATGCCGTTGGATATTATCGGAGTTATTTCTGTCTAAACATGCATAAGATTGTGCCCTTAGATATCGTCAGACTTATTTCTGTCTAAACACGGATGGGATTGCTCCCTGAGATACTGTAGGACTTATTTCCTTCTAAACTTGGGTGGGATTGCTCCCATAGATACTGTAGGACATATTTCCATCAAAACATGCATCAGACTGCACCTTTAGATACTGTAGGACTTATTTCCATCTAAACATGCATGGGATTGTGCCCGTAGACACTACAGGACTTATTTCCATCTAAACATGCATGGGATTGCGCCCTTAGATACTATAGGACTTCTTTCCATTTTAACATGGATGGGATTGCGCTTTTAGATAGTGTAGGACTTCTTTCCATCTAAACATGCATGAGATTGTGCCCTTAGATACTGTAGGACTTCTTTCCATCTAAACATGCATGAGATTGTGCCCTTGGATACTGTAGGACTTATTTCCGTCTCAGCATGGATGGGATTTCTCCCTTAGATACTGTAGGACCTATTTCCATGTAAACATGCATTGGATTTTGCCCTCAGATACTGTAGGACGTATTTCGATCTAAACATGGATCGTATTGCAACCTTAGATTCTGTAGGACTTATTTCCATCTAAACATTCATGGGATTGTGCCCTTAGATACTGTAGGACTTATTTCCATCTAAACATGGATGGGATGACACCCTTATATACTGTAGGATTATTTCCGTCTAAAGATGCATGAGATGGTGCCCTTGGATACAGTAGGACTTATTTCCGTCTCAGCATGGATGGGATTTCTCCCTTAGATACTGTAGGACCTATTTCCATGTAAACATGCATTGGATTCTGCCCTCAGATACTGTAGGACTTATTTCCATGTTAACATGCATGGGATTGTGCCCTTAGATATTGTAGGACTTATTTCCTTCTAAACATAAATGAGATTGTGCCCTTGGATACTGTAGGACTTATTTCCGTCTAAACATGCATTGGATTGTGTCCTTAGATACTGTAAGAATTCTTTCCGTCTAAACATGCATGGGATAGTGCCCTTATATACTGTAGGACTTATTTCCATGTTAACATGCATGGGATTGTGTCCTTAGATACTGTAGCACTTTTTTCTGTCTAGACATGCATAGGATTATGCCCTTGGATATTATCGGAGTTCTTTCTGTCTAAACATGCATAAGATTGTGCCCTTAGATATCGTCGGACTTATTTCTGTCTAAATACAGATGGGATTGCTCCCTTAGATACTGTAGGAGTTATTTCAATATAAACATGTATGGGATTGCACCCTTAGATACTGTAGGACTTATTTCCGTCTAAACATCCATGGGATTGTGCCCTTAGATACTGTAGGACTTATTTTTGTCTAAACATGAATGGGATTGTGCCCCTAGATACTGTATGACTTATTTTCAGCTAAACATGCATTGGATTGTACCCTTAGATACTGTAGGACTTATTTCCGTCTAAATATGCATGGGATTGTGCCCTTGGATATCATAGCGCTTATTTCTGTCCAAACATGCATAATATTGTGCCCTTAGATACTGTAGGACTTATATCTGTCTATACATACATAGGATTATGCCCTTGGATATTATAGGAGTTATTTCTGTCTAAATATGCATAGGATTGTGCCCTTTGATACTGTAGCACTTATTTCTGTCTAAACATGCATAGGATTATGCCCTTGCATATTAAAGGAGTTATTTCTGTCTAAACATGCATAGGATTGTGCTCTGAGGTACTGTAGGACTTCTTTCCATCTAAACATGCCTGGGATTGCGCCCTTAGATACTTTAGGACTTATTTCCATCTAAACATACATGGGATTGTGCCCTTAGTTACTGTAGGAATTATTTCTGTCTAAACATGCATGGGATTGTGTCCGTAGATTCTATAGGATTTATTTCCATCTAAACATGCATGGTTTGTGCCCTTAGATACTGTAGGACTTATTTCGATCTAAACATGGATGGGATTGCACCCTTAGATACTGTAGTACTTCTTTCCGTCTAAGCATGGATGGAATTGCTCCCTTAGATATTGTAGGACAAATTTCCATCTAAACATGCATGGCATTGCGCCTTTAGATACTGTAGGACTTATTTCCATCTAAACATGGATCGCATTGCACCCTTAGATTCTGTAGGACTTAGTTCCATCTAAATATGGATGGGATTGCGCTTTTAGATAGTGTAGAACTTCTTTCCATCTAAACATGCATGGGATTGTGCCCTTAGATACTGTAGGACTTCTTTCCATCTAAACATGCATGGGATTGCGCACTTAGATACTGTAGGACCTCTTTCCATCTAAACATGGGTGGGATTGCTCCTATAGATACTGTAGGACATATTTCCATTTAAACATGCATCGGATTGCGCCTTTAGATACTGTAGGACATATTTCCATCTAAATATGCATGGGATCGCGCCCTTAGATACTATAGGACTTCTTTCCGTTTTAACATGGATGGGATTGCGCTTTTAGATAGTGTAGGACTTCTTTCCATCTAAACATGCATGGGATTGTGCCCTTAGATAATGTAGGATTATTTCCGTCTAAACATACATGGGATTGTGCCCTTAGTTACTGTAGGAATTATTTCTGTCTAAACATGCATGGGATTGTGCCCGTAGATTCTATAGGATTTATTTCCATCTAAACATGCATGGGTTTGTGCCCTTAGACACTGTAGGACTTATTTCCATCTAAACATGGATGGGATTGCACCCTTAGATACTATAGGACTTCTTTCCATCTAAACATGGATGGAATTGCTCCCTTAGATATTGTAGGACATATTTCTATCTACACATGCATCGGATTGCAGCTTTAGATACTGTAGGACTTATTTCCATCTAAACATGGATCGCATTGCACCCTTAGATTCTGTCGGACTTAGTTCCATCTAAACATGGATGGGATTGCGCTTTCAGATAGTGTAGAACTTCTTTCCATCTAAACATGCATGGGATTGCGCCCTTAGATACTGTAGGACCTCTTTCCATCTAAACATGTATGGGATTGCTCCCATAGATACCCTAGGACATATTTCCATTTAAACATGCATCAGATTGCGCCTTTAGATACTGTAGGACGTATTTCCATATAAGCATGCATGGGATTGCGCCCTTAGATACTATAGGACTTCTTTCCGTTTTAACATGGATGGGATTGCGCTTTTAGATAGTGTAGGACTTCTTTCCATCTAAACATGCATGGGATTGCGCCCTCAGATACTGTAGGACCTCTTTCTGTCTAAACATGGATGGGATTGCTCCCATAGATACTGTAGGACATATTTCCATCTAAACATGCATCGGACTGCGCCTTTAGATAGTGTAGGACTTACTTCCATCTAAACATGGATCGGATTTCAACCTTAGATTCTGTAGGACATTTTTCTCTCTAAACATGCATGGGATTGTGCCCTTAGATACTGTAGGACTTATTTCCGTCTAAACATGCATGGGATTGTGCCCTTATATATTTTAGGACTTATTTCCATGTTAACATGCATGGGATTGTGCCCTTAGATATTGTAGGACTTATTTCCTTCTAAACATACATGAGATTGTGCCCTTGGATATTATAGGGCTTTTTTCTGTCTAAACATGCATAGGATTTTGCCCTTAGATACTGTAGCACTTATCTCTGTCTAGACATGCATAGGATTGTGCCCTTGGATATGATTACAGTTATTTCTGTCTAAACATGCATAGGATTGTGACCTTAGATACTGTAGGACTTATTTCTTTCTAAACTTGCATAGGATTGTGCCCTTGGATATTATAGGAGTTACTTCTGTCTCAACATGCATGGGATTGTTCCCTTAGATACCGTAGGACTTATTTTTGTCTAAACATGCATGGGATTGTGCCCTTAGATACTGTAGGATTTATTCATGTCTAAAACTGCATGGGATTGTGTCTTTAGATACTGTAGCACTTATTTCTGTCTAGACATGCTTAGGATTATGCCCTTGGATATTATTGGAGTTATTTCTGTCTAAACATGCATAAGATTGTGCCCTTAGATATCGTCAGACTTATTTCTGTCTAAACACGGATGGGATTGCTCCCTGAGATACTGTAGGACTTATTTCCATCTAAACATGGATGGGATTGCTCCCATAGATACTGTAGGACATATTTCCATCAAAACATGCATCAGACTGCACCTTTAGATACTGTAGGACTTATTTCCATCTAAACATGCATGGGATTGTGCCCGTAGACACTACAGGACTTATTTCCATCTAAACATGCATGGGATTGCGCCCTTAGATACTATAGGACTTCTTTCCGTTTTAACGTGGATGGGATTGCGCTTTTAGATAGTGTAGGACTTCTTTCCATCTAAATATGCATGGGATTGTGCCCTTAGATACTGTAGGACTTCTTTCCATCTAAACATGCATGAGATTGTGCCCTTGGATACTGTAGGACTAATTTCCGTCTCAGCATGGATGGGATTTCTCCCTTAGATACTGTAGTACCTATTTCCATGTAAACATGCATTGGATTCTGCCCTCAGATACTGTAGGACGTATTTCGATCTAAACATGGATCGTATTGCAACCTTAGATTCTGTAGGACTTATTCCCGTCTAAACATTCATGGGATTGTGTCCTTAGATACTGTAGGACTTATTTCTTTCTAAACGTGTATAGGATTGTGCCCTTTGATGTTATAGGACTTATTTCTGTCTCAACATGCATGGGATTGTTCCCTTAGATACTGCAGGACTTTTTTCTGTCTAAACATGCATGGGATTGTGCCCTTAGATACTGTAGGAGTTATTCATGTCTAAAGCTGCATGGGATTGTGTCCTTAGAGACTGTAGCACTTATTTTTCTCTAGACATGCATAGGATTATGCCCTTGGATATTATCGGAGTTATTTCTGTCTAAACATGCATAAGATTGTGCCCTTAGATATCGTCAGACTTATTTCTGTCTAAACACGGATGGGATTGCTCCCTGAGATACTGTAGGACTTATTTCCATCTAAACATGGATGGGATTGCTTCCATAGATACTGTAGGACATATTTCCATCAAAACATGCATCAGACTGCGCCTTTAGATACTGTAGGACTTATTTCCATCTAAACATGCATGGGATTGTGCCCGTAGACACCACAGGACTTATTTCCATCTAAACATGCATGGGATTGCGCCCTTAGATACTATAGGACTTCTTTCCTTTTTAATTTATTTCTTTATAAGATTTATTATATTTTATTTATTTATTTATTTCTTTATAAACGTGCATAGGATTGTGCCCTTGGATATTATAGGAGTTATTTCTGTCTCAACATGCATAGGATTGTGTTCTTAGAAACTGTAGGACTTATTTCCGTCTAATCATGCATGGGATTGTGGCTTTAGATACTGTAGGACTTATTTCCATCTAACCATGGATGGGATTGTGTCCTTGGATACTGTAGGACCTATTTCTTTCTAAACTTGCATAGGATTGTGCCCTTTGATATTATAGGAGTTAATTCTGTCTCAACATGCATGGGATTGTTCCCTTAGATACCGTAGGACTTATTTCTGTCTAAATATTCATGGGATTGTGCCCTTAGATACTATAGGACTTATTCATGTCTAAAGCTCCATGGGATTGTGTCCTTAGATACTGTAGCACTTATTTCTGTCTAGACATGCATAGGATTATGCCCTTGGATATTATCGGAGTTATTTCTGTCTAAACATGCATAAGATTGTGCCCTTAGATATGTTCGGACTTATTTCTGTCTAAACACGGATGGGATTGCTCCCTTAGATACTGTAGGACTTATTTCAATCTAAACATGGATGGGATTGCACCCTTAGATACTGTAGGACTTATTTCTGTCTAAACATGGATGGGATTGTGCCCTTAGATAGTGTAGGACTTATTTCCGTTTAAACATCCATGGGATTCTGCCCTTAGATACTGTAGGACTTATTTCTGTCTAAACATGAATGGGATTGTGCCCCTAGATACTGTATGACTTATTTTCAGCTAAACATGCATGGGATTGTACCCTTAGATACCGTAGGACTTATTTCCGTCTAAATATGCATGGGATTGTGCCCTTGGATATCATAGCGCTTATTTCTGTCTGAACATGCATAATATTGTGCCCTTATATACTGTAGGACTTATATCTGTCTATACATACATAGGATTATGCCCTTGGATATTATAGGAGTTATTTCTGTCTAAATATGCATAGGATTGTGCCCTTTGATACTGTAGCACTTATTTCTGTCTAAACATGCATAGGATTATAACCTTGCATATTAAAGGAGTTATTTCTGTCTAAACATGCATAGGATTGTGCTCTGAGGTACTGTAGGACTTCTTTCCATCTGAACATGCATGGGATTGCGCCCTTAGATACTTTAGGACTTATTTCCATCTAAACATACATGGGATTGTGCCCTTAGTTACTGTAGGAATTATTTCTGTCTAAACATGCATGGGATTGTGCCCGTAGATTCTATAGGATTTATTTCCATCTAAACATGCATGGTTTGTGCCCTTAGATACTGTAGGACTTATTTCGATCTAAACATGGATGGGATTGCACCCTTAGATACTGTAGGACTTCTTTCCGTCTAAATATGGATGGAATTGCTCCCTTAGATATTTTAGGACAAATTTCCATCTAAACATGCATCGGATTGCGCCTTTAGATACTGTAGGATTTATTTCCATCTAAATATGCATGGGATTGCACCCTTAGATACTATAGGACTTCTTTCCATTTTAACATGGATGGGATTGCGCTTTTAGACACTGTAGGACTTCTTTCCATCTAAACATGCTTGGGATTGTGCCCTTAGATACTGTAGTACTTCTTTCCATCTAAACATGCATGGGATGACACCCGTATATACTGTAGTATTATTTCCGTCTAAACATGCATGAGATTGTGCCCTTGGATACTGTAGGACTTATTTCCGTCTCAGCATGGATGGGATTTCTCCCTTAGATACTGTAGGACCTATTTCCATGTAAACATGCATTGGATTCTGCCCTCAGATACTGTAGGACTTATTTCCATCTAAACATGCATGGGATTGTGCCCTCAGATACTGTAGCACTTTTTTCCATCTAAAAATGGATGGGATTTCTGCCCTTAGATACTGTAGGACTTATTTCCATCTAAACATGCATTGGATTGTGTCCTTAGATACTGTAAGACTTCTTTCCGTCTAAACATGCATGGGATTGTGCCCTTTTATACTGTAGGACTTATTTCCATGTTAACATGCATGGGATTGTGCCCTTAGATATTGTAGGCCTTATTTCCTTCTAAACATACTTGAGATTGTGCCCTTGGATATTATAGGGCTTTTTTCTGTCTAAACATGCATAGGATTGTGCCCTTGGATATGATTGCAGTTATTTCTGTCTAAACATGCATAGGATTGTGACCTTAGATACTGTTGGATTTATTTCTTTATAAACGTGCATAGGATTGTGCCCTTGGATATTATAGGAGTTATTTCTGTCTTAACATGCATAGGATTGTGTTCTTAGAAACTGTAGAACTTACTTCCGTCTAAACATGCATGGGATTGCGCCCTGAGATACTGTAGGACCTCTTTCTGTCTAAACATGGATGGGATTGCTCCCATAGATACTGTAGAACATATTTCCATCTAAACATGCATCGGACTGCGCCTTTAGATACTGTAGGACTTACTTCCATCTAAACATGGATCGGATTTCAACCTTAGATTCTGTAGGACATTTTTCCATCTAAAAATGCATTGGATTGTGTCCTTAGATACTGTAAGACTTATTTCCATCTAAACATGCATGGGATTGTGCCCTTATATAGTGTAGGACTTATTTCCATGTTAACATGCATGGGATTGTGCCCTTGGATATGATTGCGGTTATTTCTGTCTAAACATACATGAGATTGTGCCCTTGGATATTATAGGGCTTTTTTTCTGTCTAAACATGCATAGGATTGTGCCTTTAGATACTGTAGCACTTATCTCTGTCTAGACATGCATAGGATTGTGCCCTTGGATATGATTGCAGTTATTTCTGTCTAAACATGCATAGGATTGTGACCTTAGATACTGTAGGACTTATTTCTTTCTAAATGTGCATAGGATTGTGCCCTTGGATATTATAGGAGTTATTTCTGTCTGAACATGCATGGGATTGTTCCCTTAGATACCGTAGGACTTATTTCTGTCTAAATATGCATGGGATTGTGCCCTTAGATACTGTAGGATTTATTCATGTCTAAAGCTGCATGGGATTGTGTCCTTAGATACTGTAGCACTTATTTCTGTCTAGACATGCTTAGGATTATGCCGTTGGATATTATCGGAGTTATTTCTGTCTAAACATGCATAAGATTGTGCCCTTAGATATCGTCAGACTTATTTCTGTCTAAACACGGATGGGATTGCTCCCAGAGATACTGTAGGACTTATTTCCATCTAAACTTGGGTGGGATTGCTCCCATAGATACTGTAGGACATATTTCCATCAAAACATGCATCAGACTGCGCCGTTAGATACTGTAGGACTTATTTCCATCTAAACATGCATGGGATTGTGCCCGTAGACACTACAGGACTTATTTCCATCTAAACATGCATGGGATTGCGCCCTTAGATACTATAGGACTTCTTTCCATTTTAACATGGATGGGATTGCGCTTTTAGATAGTGTAGGACTTCTTTCCATCTAAACATGCATGAGATTGTGCCCTTAGATACTGTAGGACTTCTTTCCATCTAAACATGCATGAGATTGTGCCCTTGGATACTGTAGGACTTATTTCCGTCTCAGCATGGATGGGATTTCTCCCTTAGATACTGTAGGACCTATTTCCATGTAAACATGCATTGGATTTTGCCCTCAGATACTGTAGGACGTATTTCGATCTAAACATGGATCGTATTGCAACCTTAGATTCTGTAGGACTTATTTCCATCTAAACATTCATGGGATTGTGCCCTTAGATACTGTAGGACTTATTTCCATCTAAACATGGATGGGATGACACCCTTATATACTGTAGGATTATTTCCGTCTAAAGATGCATGAGATGGTGCCCTTGGATACAGTAGGACTTATTTCCGTCTCAGCATGGATGGGATTTCTCCCTTAGATACTGTAGGACCTATTTCCATGTAAACATGCATTGGATTCTGCCCTCAGATACTGTAGGACTTATTTCCATGTTAACATGCATGGGATTGTGCCCTTAGATATTGTAGGACTTATTTCCTTCTAAACATAAATGAGATTGTGCCCTTGGATACTGTAGGACTTATTTCCGTCTAAACATGCATTGGATTGTGTCCTTAGATACTGTAAGAATTCTTTCCGTCTAAACATGCATGGGATAGTGCCCTTATATACTGTAGGACTTATTTCCATGTTAACATGCATGGGATTGTGTCCTTAGATACTGTAGCACTTTTTTCTGTCTAGACATGCATAGGATTATGCCCTTGGATATTATCGGAGTTCTTTCTGTCTAAACATGCATAAGATTGTGCCCTTAGATATCGTCGGACTTATTTCTGTCTAAATACGGATGGGATTGCTCCCTTAGATACTGTAGGACTTATTTCAATCTAAACATGTATGGGATTGCACCCTTAGATACTGTAGGACTTATTTCCGTCTAAACATCCATGGGATTGTGCCCTTAGATACTGTAGGACTTATTTTTGTCTAAACATGAATGGGATTGTGCCCCTAGATACTGTATGACTTATTTTCAGCTAAACATGCATTGGATTGTACCCTTAGATACTGTAGGACTTATTTCCGTCTAAATATGCATGGGATTGTGCCCTTGGATATCATAGCGCTTATTTCTGTCCAAACATGCATAATATTGTGCCCTTAGATACTGTAGGACTTATATCTGTCTATACATACATAGGATTATGCCCTTGGATATTATAGGAGTTATTTCTGTCTAAATATGCATAGGATTGTGCCCTTTGATACTGTAGCACTTATTTCTGTCTAAACATGCATAGGATTATGCCCTTGCATATTAAAGGAGTTATTTCTGTCTAAACATGCATAGGATTGTGCTCTGAGGTACTGTAGGACTTCTTTCCATCTAAACATGCCTGGGATTGCGCCCTTAGATACTTTAGGACTTATTTCCATCTAAACATACATGGGATTGTGCCCTTAGTTACTGTAGGAATTATTTCTGTCTAAACATGCATGGGATTGTGTCCGTAGATTCTATAGGATTTATTTCCATCTAAACATGCATGTTTTGTGCCCTTAGATACTGTAGGACTTATTTCGATCTAAACATGGATGGGATTGCACCCTTAGATACTGTAGTACTTCTTTCCGTCTAAGCATGGATGGAATTGCTCCCTTAGATATTGTAGGACAAATTTCCATCTAAACATGCATGGCATTGCGCCTTTAGATACTGTAGGACTTATTTCCATCTAAACATGGATCGCATTGCACCCTTAGATTCTGTAGGACTTAGTTCCATCTAAATATGGATGGGATTGCGCTTTTAGATAGTGTAGAACTTCTTTCCATCTAAACATGCATGGGATTGTGCCCTTAGATACTGTAGGACTTCTTTCCATCTAAACATGCATGGGATTGCGCACTTAGATACTGTAGGACCTCTTTCCATCTAAACATGGGTGGGATTGCTCCTATAGATACTGTAGGACATATTTCCATTTAAACATGCATCGGATTGCGCCTTTAGATACTGTAGGACATATTTCCATCTAAATATGCATGGGATCGCGCCCTTAGATACTATAGGACTTCTTTCCGTTTTAACATGGATGGGATTGCGCTTTTAGATAGTGTAGGACTTCTTTCCATCTAAACATGCATGGGATTGTGCCCTTAGATACTGTAGGATTATTTCCGTCTAAACATGCATGAGATTGTGCCCTTGGATACTGTAGGACTTATTTCCGTCTCAGCATGGATGGGATTTCTCCCTTACATACTGTAGGACCTATTTCCATGTAAACATGCATTGGATTCTGCCCTCAGATACTGTAGGACTTATTTCCATCTAAACATGCATCGGATTGTGCCCTCAGATACTGTAGCACTTATTTCCATCTATAAATGGATGGGATTGTGCCCTTAGATACTGTAGGACTTATATCCGTCTAAACATGCATTGGATCGTGTCCTTAGATACTGTAAGACTTATTTCCATGTTAACATGCATGGGATTGTGCCCTTAGATATTGTAGGACTTATTTCCTTCTAAACATACATGAGATTGTGCCTTTGGATATTATAGGGCTTTTTTCTGTCTAAACATGCAAAGGATTGTGCCCTTAGATACTGTAGCACTTATTTCTTTCTAAACGTGCATAGGATTGTGCCTTTGGATATTATAGGAGTTATTGCTGTCTCAACATGCATAGGATTGTGTTCTTAGAAACTGTAGGACTTATTTCCATCTAATAATGCATGGGATTGTGGCTTTAGATACTGTAGGACTTATTTCCATCTAACCATGGACGGCATTGCGCCCTTAGATTCTATAGGACTCATTTTTGACTAAACGTGCACGGGATTGTGCCCTTAGATACTGTAGGACTTATTTCTTTCTAAATGTGCATAGGATTCTGCCCTTTGACATTATAGGAGTTATTTCTCTCTCAACATGGATGGGATTGTTCTCTTAGATAAGGTAGGAGCTATTTCTGTCTAAATATGCATGGGATTGTGCCCTTAGATACTGTAGGACTTATTCATGTCTAAAGCTGCATGGGTTTGTGTCCTTAGATACTGTAGCAGTTATTTCTGTCTAGACATGCATAGGATTATGCCCTTGGATATTATCGGAGTTATTTCTGTCTAAAAATGCATAGGATTGTGCTCTGAGATACTGTAGGACTTCTTTCCATGTAAACATGCATGGGATTGCGCCATTAGATACTTTAGGACTTATTTCCGTCTAAACATACATGGGATTGTGCCCTTAGTTACTGTAGGAATTATTTCTGTCTAAACATGCATGGGATTGTGCCCGTAGATTCTATAGGATTTATTTCCATCTAAACATGCATGGGTTTGTGCCCTTAGACACTGTAGGACTTATTTCCATCTAAACATGGATGGGATTGCACCCTTAGATACTATAGGACTTCTTTCCGTCTAAACATGGATGGAATTGCTCCCTTAGATATTGTAGGACATATTTCTATCTACACATGCATCGGATTGCAGCTTTAGATACTGTAGGACTTATTTCCATCTAAACATGGATCGCATTGCACCCTTAGATTCTGTCGGACTTAGTTCCATCTAAACATGGATGGGATTGCGCTTTCAGATAGTGTAGAACTTCTTTCCATCTAAACATGCATGGGATTGCGCCCTTAGATACTGTAGGACCTCTTTCCATCTAAACATGTATGGGATTGCTCCCATAGATACCCTAGGACATATTTCCATTTAAACATGCATCAGATTGCGCCTTTAGATACTGTAGGACGTATTTCCATATAAGCATGCATGGGATTGCGCCCTTAGATACTATAGGACTTCTTTCCGTTTTAACATGGATGGGATTGCGCTTTTAGATAGTGTAGGACTTCTTTCCATCTAAACATGCATGGGATTGCGCCCTCAGATACTGTAGGACCTCTTTCTGTCTAAACATGGATGGGATTGCTCCCATAGATACTGTAGGACATATTTCCATCTAAACATGCATCGGACTGCGCCTTTAGATAGTGTAGGACTTACTTCCATCTAAACATGGATCGGATTTCAACCTTAGATTCTGTAGGACATTTTTCTCTCTAAACATGCATGGGATTGTGCCCTTAGATACTGTAGGACTTATTTCCGTCTAAACATGCATGGGATTGTGCCCTTATATATTTTAGGACTTATTTCCATGTTAACATGCATGGGATTGTGCCCTTAGATATTGTAGGACTTATTTCCTTCTAAACATACATGAGATTGTGCCCTTGGATATTATAGGGCTTTTTTCTGTCTAAACATGCATAGGATTTTGCCCTTAGATACTGTAGCACTTATCTCTGTCTAGACATGCATAGGATTGTGCCCTTGGATATGATTACAGTTATTTCTGTCTAAACATGCATAGGATTGTGACCTTAGATACTGTAGGACTTATTTCTTTCTAAACTTGCATAGGATTGTGCCCTTGGATATTATAGGAGTTATTTCTGTCTCAACATGCATGGGATTGTTCCCTTAGATACCGTAGGACTTATTTTTGTCTAAACATGCATGGGATTGTGCCCTTAGATACTGTAGGATTTATTCATGTCTAAAACTGCATGGGATTGTGTCTTTAGATACTGTAGCACTTATTTCTGTCTAGACATGCTTAGGATTATGCCCTTGGATATTATTGGAGTTATTTCTGTCTAAACATGCATAAGATTGTGCCCTTAGATATCGTCAGACTTATTTCTGTCTAAACACGGATGGGATTGCTCCCTGAGATACTGTAGGACTTATTTCCATCTAAACATGGATGGGATTGCTCCCATAGATACTGTAGGACATATTTCCATCAAAACATGCATCAGACTGCACCTTTAGATACTGTAGGACTTATTTCCATCTAAACATGCATGGGATTGTGCCCGTAGACACTACAGGACTTATTTCCATCTAAACATGCATGGGATTGCGCCCTTAGATACTATAGGACTTCTTTCCGTTTTAACGTGGATGGGATTGCGCTTTTAGATAGTGTAGGACTTCTTTCCATCTAAATATGCATGGGATTGTGCCCTTAGATACTGTAGGACTTCTTTCCATCTAAACATGCATGAGATTGTGCCCTTGGATACTGTAGGACTAATTTCCGTCTCAGCATGGATGGGATTTCTCCCTTAGATACTGTAGTACCTATTTCCATGTAAACATGCATTGGATTCTGCCCTCAGATACTGTAGGACGTATTTCGATCTAAACATGGATCGTATTGCAACCTTAGATTCTGTAGGACTTATTCCCGTCTAAACATTCATGGGATTGTGTCCTTAGATACTGTAGGACTTATTTCTTTCTAAACGTGTATAGGATTGTGCCCTTTGATGTTATAGGACTTATTTCTGTCTCAACATGCATGGGATTGTTCCCTTAGATACTGCAGGACTTTTTTCTGTCTAAACATGCATGGGATTGTGCCCTTAGATACTGTAGGAGTTATTCATGTCTAAAGCTGCATGGGATTGTGTCCTTAGAGACTGTAGCACTTATTTTTCTCTAGACATGCATAGGATTATGCCCTTGGATATTATCGGAGTTATTTCTGTCTAAACATGCATAAGATTGTGCCCTTAGATATCGTCAGACTTATTTCTGTCTAAACACGGATGGGATTGCTCCCTGAGATACTGTAGGACTTATTTCCATCTAAACATGGATGGGATTGCTTCCATAGATACTGTAGGACATATTTCCATCAAAACATGCATCAGACTGCGCCTTTAGATACTGTAGGACTTATTTCCATCTAAACATGCATGGGATTGTGCCCGTAGACACCACAGGACTTATTTCCATCTAAACATGCATGGGATTGCGCCCTTAGATACTATAGGACTTCTTTCCGTTTTAATTTATTTCTTTATAAGATTTATTATATTTTATTTATTTATTTATTTCTTTATAAACGTGCATAGGATTGTGCCCTTGGATATTATAGGAGTTATTTCTGTCTCAACATGCATAGGATTGTGTTCTTAGAAACTGTAGGACTTATTTCCGTCTAATCATGCATGGGATTGTGGCTTTAGATACTGTAGGACTTATTTCCATCTAACCATGGATGGGATTGTGTCCTTGGATACTGTAGGACCTATTTCTTTCTAAACTTGCATAGGATTGTGCCCTTTGATATTATAGGAGTTAATTCTGTCTCAACATGCATGGGATTGTCCCCTTAGATACCGTAGGACTTATTTCTGTCTAAATATTCATGGGATTGTGCCCTTAGATACTATAGGACTTATTCATGTCTAAAGCTCCATGGGATTGTGTCCTTAGATACTGTAGCACTTATTTCTGTCTAGACATGCATAGGATTATGCCCTTGGATATTATCGGAGTTATTTCTGTCTAAACATGCATAAGATTGTGCCCTTAGATATGTTCGGACTTATTTCTGTCTAAACACGGATGGGATTGCTCCCTTAGATACTGTAGGACTTATTTCAATCTAAACATGGATGGGATTGCACCCTTAGATACTGTAGGACTTATTTCTGTCTAAACATGGATGGGATTGTGCCCTTAGATAGTGTAGGACTTATTTCCGTTTAAACATCCATGGGATTCTGCCCTTAGATACTGTAGGACTTATTTCTGTCTAAACATGAATGGGATTGTGCCCCTAGATACTGTATGACTTATTTTCAGCTAAACATGCATGGGATTGTACCCTTAGATACCGTAGGACTTATTTCCGTCTAAATATGCATGGGATTGTGCCCTTGGATATCATAGCGCTTATTTCTGTCTGAACATGCATAATATTGTGCCCTTATATACTGTAGGACTTATATCTGTCTATACATACATAGGATTATGCCCTTGGATATTATAGGAGTTATTTCTGTCTAAATATGCATAGGATTGTGCCCTTTGATACTGTAGCACTTATTTCTGTCTAAACATGCATAGGATTATAACCTTGCATATTAAAGGAGTTATTTCTGTCTAAACATGCATAGGATTGTGCTCTGAGGTACTGTAGGACTTCTTTCCATCTGAACATGCATGGGATTGCGCCCTTAGATACTTTAGGACTTATTTCCATCTAAACATACATGGGATTGTGCCCTTAGTTACTGTAGGAATTATTTCTGTCTAAACATGCATGGGATTGTGCCCGTAGATTCTATAGGATTTATTTCCATCTAAACATGCATGGTTTGTGCCCTTAGATACTGTAGGACTTATTTCGATCTAAACATGGATGGGATTGCACCCTTAGATACTGTAGGACTTCTTTCCGTCTAAATATGGATGGAATTGCTCCCTTAGATATTTTAGGACAAATTTCCATCTAAACATGCATCGGATTGCGCCTTTAGATACTGTAGGATTTATTTCCATCTAAATATGCATGGGATTGCACCCTTAGATACTATAGGACTTCTTTCCATTTTAACATGGATGGGATTGCGCTTTTAGACACTGTAGGACTTCTTTCCATCTAAACATGCTTGGGATTGTGCCCTTAGATACTGTAGTACTTCTTTCCATCTAAACATGCATGGGATGACACCCGTATATACTGTAGTATTATTTCCGTCTAAACATGCATGAGATTGTGCCCTTGGATACTGTAGGACTTATTTCCGTCTCAGCATGGATGGGATTTCTCCCTTAGATACTGTAGGACCTATTTCCATGTAAACATGCATTGGATTCTGCCCTCAGATACTGTAGGACTTATTTCCATCTAAACATGCATGGGATTGTGCCCTCAGATACTGTAGCACTTTTTTCCATCTAAAAATGGATGGGATTTCTGCCCTTAGATACTGTAGGACTTATTTCCATCTAAACATGCATTGGATTGTGTCCTTAGATACTGTAAGACTTCTTTCCGTCTAAACATGCATGGGATTGTGCCCTTTTATACTGTAGGACTTATTTCCATGTTAACATGCATGGGATTGTGCCCTTAGATATTGTAGGACTTATTTCCTTCTAAACATACTTGAGATTGTGCCCTTGGATATTATAGGGCTTTTTTCTGTCTAAACATGCATAGGATTGTGCCCTTGGATATGATTGCAGTTATTTCTGTCTAAACATGCATAGGATTGTGACCTTAGATACTGTTGGATTTATTTCTTTATAAACGTGCATAGGATTGTGCCCTTGGATATTATAGGAGTTATTTCTGTCTTAACATGCATAGGATTGTGTTCTTAGAAACTGTAGAACTTACTTCCGTCTAAACATGCATGGGATTGCGCCCTGAGATACTGTAGGACCTCTTTCTGTCTAAACATGGATGGGATTGCTCCCATAGATACTGTAGAACATATTTCCATCTAAACATGCATCGGACTGCGCCTTTAGATACTGTAGGACTTACTTCCATCTAAACATGGATCGGATTTCAACCTTAGATTCTGTAGGACATTTTTCCATCTAAAAATGCATTGGATTGTGTCCTTAGATACTGTAAGACTTATTTCCATCTAAACATGCATGGGATTGTGCCCTTATATAGTGTAGGACTTATTTCCATGTTAACATGCATGGGATTGTGCCCTTGGATATGATTGCGGTTATTTCTGTCTAAACATACATGAGATTGTGCCCTTGGATATTATAGGGCTTTTTTTCTGTCTAAACATGCATAGGATTGTGCCTTTAGATACTGTAGCACTTATCTCTGTCTAGACATGCATAGGATTGTGCCCTTGGATATGATTGCAGTTATTTCTGTCTAAACATGCATAGGATTGTGACCTTAGATACTGTAGGACTTATTTCTTTCTAAATGTGCATAGGATTGTGCCCTTGGATATTATAGGAGTTATTTCTGTCTGAACATGCATGGGATTGTTCCCTTAGATACCGTAGGACTTATTTCTGTCTAAATATGCATGGGATTGTGCCCTTAGATACTGTAGGATTTATTCATGTCTAAAGCTGCATGGGATTGTGTCCTTAGATACTGTAGCACTTATTTCTGTCTAGACATGCTTAGGATTATGCCGTTGGATATTATCGGAGTTATTTCTGTCTAAACATGCATAAGATTGTGCCCTTAGATATCGTCAGACTTATTTCTGTCTAAACACGGATGGGATTGCTCCCTGAGATACTGTAGGACTTATTTCCATCTAAACTTGGGTGGGATTGCTCCCATAGATACTGTAGGACATATTTCCATCAAAACATGCATCAGACTGCGCCGTTAGATACTGTAGGACTTATTTCCATCTAAACATGCATGGGATTGTGCCCGTAGACACTACAGGACTTATTTCCATCTAAACATGCATGGGATTGCGCCCTTAGATACTATAGGACTTCTTTCCATTTTAACATGGATGGGATTGCGCTTTTAGATAGTGTAGGACTTCTTTCCATCTAAACATGCATGAGATTGTGCCCTTAGATACTGTAGGACTTCTTTCCATCTAAACATGCATGAGATTGTGCCCTTGGATACTGTAGGACTTATTTCCGTCTCAGCATGGATGGGATTTCTCCCTTAGATACTGTAGGACCTATTTCCATGTAAACATGCATTGGATTTTGCCCTCAGATACTGTAGGACGTATTTCGATCTAAACATGGATCGTATTGCAACCTTAGATTCTGTAGGACTTATTTCCATCTAAACATTCATGGGATTGTGCCCTTAGATACTGTAGGACTTATTTCCATCTAAACATGGATGGGATGACACCCTTATATACTGTAGGATTATTTCCGTCTAAAGATGCATGAGATGGTGCCCTTGGATACAGTAGGACTTATTTCCGTCTCAGCATGGATGGGATTTCTCCCTTAGATACTGTAGGACCTATTTCCATGTAAACATGCATTGGATTCTGCCCTCAGATACTGTAGGACTTATTTCCATGTTAACATGCATGGGATTGTGCCCTTAGATATTGTAGGACTTATTTCCTTCTAAACATAAATGAGATTGTGCCCTTGGATACTGTAGGACTTATTTCCGTCTAAACATGCATTGGATTGTGTCCTTAGATACTGTAAGAATTCTTTCCGTCTAAACATGCATGGGATAGTGCCCTTATATACTGTAGGACTTATTTCCATGTTAACATGCATGGGATTGTGTCCTTAGATACTGTAGCACTTTTTTCTGTCTAGACATGCATAGGATTATGCCCTTGGATATTATCGGAGTTCTTTCTGTCTAAACATGCATAAGATTGTGCCCTTAGATATCGTCGGACTTATTTCTGTCTAAATACGGATGGGATTGCTCCCTTAGATACTGTAGGACTTATTTCAATCTAAACATGTATGGGATTGCACCCTTAGATACTGTAGGACTTATTTCCGTCTAAACATCCATAGGATTGTGCCCTTAGATACTGTAGGACTTATTTTTGTCTAAACATGAATGGGATTGTGCCCCTAGATACTGTATGACTTATTTTCAGCTAAACATGCATTGGATTGTACCCTTAGATACTGTAGGACTTATTTCCGTCTAAATATGCATGGGATTGTGCCCTTGGATATCATAGCGCTTATTTCTGTCCAAACATGCATAATATTGTGCCCTTAGATACTGTAGGACTTATATCTGTCTATACATACATAGGATTATGCCCTTGGATATTATAGGAGTTATTTCTGTCTAAATATGCATAGGATTGTGCCCTTTGATACTGTAGCACTTATTTCTGTCTAAACATGCATAGGATTATGCCCTTGCATATTAAAGGAGTTATTTCTGTCTAAACATGCATAGGATTGTGCTCTGAGGTACTGTAGGACTTCTTTCCATCTAAACATGCCTGGGATTGCGCCCTTAGATACTTTAGGACTTATTTCCATCTAAACATACATGGGATTGTGCCCTTAGTTACTGTAGGAATTATTTCTGTCTAAACATGCATGGGATTGTGTCCGTAGATTCTATAGGATTTATTTCCATCTAAACATGCATGGTTTGTGCCCTTAGATACTGTAGGACTTATTTCGATCTAAACATGGATGGGATTGCACCCTTAGATACTGTAGTACTTCTTTCCGTCTAAGCATGGATGGAATTGCTCCCTTAGATATTGTAGGACAAATTTCCATCTAAACATGCATGGCATTGCGCCTTTAGATACTGTAGGACTTATTTCCATCTAAACATGGATCGCATTGCACCCTTAGATTCTGTAGGACTTAGTTCCATCTAAATATGGATGGGATTGCGCTTTTAGATAGTGTAGAACTTCTTTCCATCTAAACATGCATGGGATTGTGCCCTTAGATACTGTAGGACTTCTTTCCATCTAAACATGCATGGGATTGCGCACTTAGATACTGTAGGACCTCTTTCCATCTAAACATGGGTGGGATTGCTCCTATAGATACTGTAGGACATATTTCCATTTAAACATGCATCGGATTGCGCCTTTAGATACTGTAGGACATATTTCCATCTAAATATGCATGGGATCGCGCCCTTAGATACTATAGGACTTCTTTCCGTTTTAACATGGATGGGATTGCGCTTTTAGATAGTGTAGGACTTCTTTCCATCTAAACATGCATGGGATTGTGCCCTTAGATACTGTAGGATTATTTCCGTCTAAACATGCATGAGATTGTGCCCTTGGATACTGTAGGACTTATTTCCGTCTCAGCATGGATGGGATTTCTCCCTTACATACTGTAGGACCTATTTCCATGTAAACATGCATTGGATTCTGCCCTCAGATACTGTAGGACTTATTTCCATCTAAACATGCATCGGATTGTGCCCTCAGATACTGTAGCACTTATTTCCATCTATAAATGGATGGGATTGTGCCCTTAGATACTGTAGGACTTATATCCGTCTAAACATGCATTGGATCGTGTCCTTAGATACTGTAAGACTTATTTCCATGTTAACATGCATGGGATTGTGCCCTTAGATATTGTAGGACTTATTTCCTTCTAAACATACATGAGATTGTGCCTTTGGATATTATAGGGCTTTTTTCTGTCTAAACATGCAAAGGATTGTGCCCTTAGATACTGTAGCACTTATTTCTTTCTAAACGTGCATAGGATTGTGCCTTTGGATATTATAGGAGTTATTGCTGTCTCAACATGCATAGGATTGTGTTCTTAGAAACTGTAGGACTTATTTCCATCTAATAATGCATGGGATTGTGGCTTTAGATACTGTAGGACTTATTTCCATCTAACCATGGACGGCATTGCGCCCTTAGATTCTATAGGACTCATTTTTGACTAAACGTGCACGGGATTGTGCCCTTAGATACTGTAGGACTTATTTCTTTCTAAATGTGCATAGGATTCTGCCCTTTGATATTATAGGAGTTATTTCTCTCTCAACATGGATGGGATTGTTCTCTTAGATAAGGTAGGAGCTATTTCTGTCTAAATATGCATGGGATTGTGCCCTTAGATACTGTAGGACTTATTCATGTCTAAAGCTGCATGGGTTTGTGTCCTTAGATACTGTAGCAGTTATTTCTGTCTAGACATGCATAGGATTATGCCCTTGGATATTATCGGAGTTATTTCTGTCTAAAAATGCATAGGATTGTGCTCTGAGATACTGTAGGACTTCTTTCCATGTAAACATGCATGGGATTGCGCCATTAGATACTTTAGGACTTATTTCCGTCTAAACATACATGGGATTGTGCCCTTAGTTACTGTAGGAATTATTTCTGTCTAAACATGCATGGGATTGTGCCCGTAGATTCTATAGGATTTATTTCCATCTAAACATGCATGGGTTTGTGCCCTTAGACACTGTAGGACTTATTTCCATCTAAACATGGATGGGATTGCACCCTTAGATACTATAGGACTTCTTTCCGTCTAAACATGGATGGAATTGCTCCCTTAGATATTGTAGGACATATTTCTATCTACACATGCATCGGATTGCAGCTTTAGATACTGTAGGACTTATTTCCATCTAAACATGGATCGCATTGCACCCTTAGATTCTGTCGGACTTAGTTCCATCTAAACATGGATGGGATTGCGCTTTCAGATAGTGTAGAACTTCTTTCCATCTAAACATGCATGGGATTGCGCCCTTAGATACTGTAGGACCTCTTTCCATCTAAACATGTATGGGATTGCTCCCATAGATACCCTAGGACATATTTCCATTTAAACATGCATCAGATTGCGCCTTTAGATACTGTAGGACGTATTTCCATATAAGCATGCATGGGATTGCGCCCTTAGATACTATAGGACTTCTTTCCGTTTTAACATGGATGGGATTGCGCTTTTAGATAGTGTAGGACTTCTTTCCATCTAAACATGCATGGGATTGCGCCCTCAGATACTGTAGGACCTCTTTCTGTCTAAACATGGATGGGATTGCTCCCATAGATACTGTAGGACATATTTCCATCTAAACATGCATCGGACTGCGCCTTTAGATAGTGTAGGACTTACTTCCATCTAAACATGGATCGGATTTCAACCTTAGATTCTGTAGGACATTTTTCTCTCTAAACATGCATGGGATTGTGCCCTTAGATACTGTAGGACTTATTTCCGTCTAAACATGCATGGGATTGTGCCCTTATATATTTTAGGACTTATTTCCATGTTAACATGCATGGGATTGTGCCCTTAGATATTGTAGGACTTATTTCCTTCTAAACATACATGAGATTGTGCCCTTGGATATTATAGGGCTTTTTTCTGTCTAAACATGCATAGGATTTTGCCCTTAGATACTGTAGCACTTATCTCTGTCTAGACATGCATAGGATTGTGCCCTTGGATATGATTACAGTTATTTCTGTCTAAACATGCATAGGATTGTGACCTTAGATACTGTAGGACTTATTTCTTTCTAAACTTGCATAGGATTGTGCCCTTGGATATTATAGGAGTTATTTCTGTCTCAACATGCATGGGATTGTTCCCTTAGATACCGTAGGACTTATTTTTGTCTAAACATGCATGGGATTGTGCCCTTAGATACTGTAGGATTTATTCATGTCTAAAACTGCATGGGATTGTGTCTTTAGATACTGTAGCACTTATTTCTGTCTAGACATGCTTAGGATTATGCCCTTGGATATTATTGGAGTTATTTCTGTCTAAACATGCATAAGATTGTGCCCTTAGATATCGTCAGACTTATTTCTGTCTAAACACGGATGGGATTGCTCCCTGAGATACTGTAGGACTTATTTCCATCTAAACATGGATGGGATTGCTCCCATAGATACTGTAGGACATATTTCCATCAAAACATGCATCAGACTGCACCTTTAGATACTGTAGGACTTATTTCCATCTAAACATGCATGGGATTGTGCCCGTAGACACTACAGGACTTATTTCCATCTAAACATGCATGGGATTGCGCCCTTAGATACTATAGGACTTCTTTCCGTTTTAACGTGGATGGGATTGCGCTTTTAGATAGTGTAGGACTTCTTTCCATCTAAATATGCATGGGATTGTGCCCTTAGATACTGTAGGACTTCTTTCCATCTAAACATGCATGAGATTGTGCCCTTGGATACTGTAGGACTAATTTCCGTCTCAGCATGGATGGGATTTCTCCCTTAGATACTGTAGTACCTATTTCCATGTAAACATGCATTGGATTCTGCCCTCAGATACTGTAGGACGTATTTCGATCTAAACATGGATCGTATTGCAACCTTAGATTCTGTAGGACTTATTCCCGTCTAAACATTCATGGGATTGTGTCCTTAGATACTGTAGGACTTATTTCTTTCTAAACGTGTATAGGATTGTGCCCTTTGATGTTATAGGACTTATTTCTGTCTCAACATGCATGGGATTGTTCCCTTAGATACTGCAGGACTTTTTTCTGTCTAAACATGCATGGGATTGTGCCCTTAGATACTGTAGGAGTTATTCATGTCTAAAGCTGCATGGGATTGTGTCCTTAGAGACTGTAGCACTTATTTTTCTCTAGACATGCATAGGATTATGCCCTTGGATATTATCGGAGTTATTTCTGTCTAAACATGCATAAGATTGTGCCCTTAGATATCGTCAGACTTATTTCTGTCTAAACACGGATGGGATTGCTCCCTGAGATACTGTAGGACTTATTTCCATCTAAACATGGATGGGATTGCTTCCATAGATACTGTAGGACATATTTCCATCAAAACATGCATCAGACTGCGCCTTTAGATACTGTAGGACTTATTTCCATCTAAACATGCATGGGATTGTGCCCGTAGACACCACAGGACTTATTTCCATCTAAACATGCATGGGATTGCGCCCTTAGATACTATAGGACTTCTTTCCGTTTTAATTTATTTCTTTATAAGATTTATTATATTTTATTTATTTATTTATTTCTTTATAAACGTGCATAGGATTGTGCCCTTGGATATTATAGGAGTTATTTCTGTCTCAACATGCATAGGATTGTGTTCTTAGAAACTGTAGGACTTATTTCCGTCTAATCATGCATGGGATTGTGGCTTTAGATACTGTAGGACTTATTTCCATCTAACCATGGATGGGATTGTGTCCTTGGATACTGTAGGACCTATTTCTTTCTAAACTTGCATAGGATTGTGCCCTTTGATATTATAGGAGTTAATTCTGTCTCAACATGCATGGGATTGTCCCCTTAGATACCGTAGGACTTATTTCTGTCTAAATATTCATGGGATTGTGCCCTTAGATACTATAGGACTTATTCATGTCTAAAGCTCCATGGGATTGTGTCCTTAGATACTGTAGCACTTATTTCTGTCTAGACATGCATAGGATTATGCCCTTGGATATTATCGGAGTTATTTCTGTCTAAACATGCATAAGATTGTGCCCTTAGATATGTTCGGACTTATTTCTGTCTAAACACGGATGGGATTGCTCCCTTAGATACTGTAGGACTTATTTCAATCTAAACATGGATGGGATTGCACCCTTAGATACTGTAGGACTTATTTCTGTCTAAACATGGATGGGATTGTGCCCTTAGATAGTGTAGGACTTATTTCCGTTTAAACATCCATGGGATTCTGCCCTTAGATACTGTAGGACTTATTTCTGTCTAAACATGAATGGGATTGTGCCCCTAGATACTGTATGACTTATTTTCAGCTAAACATGCATGGGATTGTACCCTTAGATACCGTAGGACTTATTTCCGTCTAAATATGCATGGGATTGTGCCCTTGGATATCATAGCGCTTATTTCTGTCTGAACATGCATAATATTGTGCCCTTATATACTGTAGGACTTATATCTGTCTATACATACATAGGATTATGCCCTTGGATATTATAGGAGTTATTTCTGTCTAAATATGCATAGGATTGTGCCCTTTGATACTGTAGCACTTATTTCTGTCTAAACATGCATAGGATTATAACCTTGCATATTAAAGGAGTTATTTCTGTCTAAACATGCATAGGATTGTGCTCTGAGGTACTGTAGGACTTCTTTCCATCTGAACATGCATGGGATTGCGCCCTTAGATACTTTAGGACTTATTTCCATCTAAACATACATGGGATTGTGCCCTTAGTTACTGTAGGAATTATTTCTGTCTAAACATGCATGGGATTGTGCCCGTAGATTCTATAGGATTTATTTCCATCTAAACATGCATGGTTTGTGCCCTTAGATACTGTAGGACTTATTTCGATCTAAACATGGATGGGATTGCACCCTTAGATACTGTAGGACTTCTTTCCGTCTAAATATGGATGGAATTGCTCCCTTAGATATTTTAGGACAAATTTCCATCTAAACATGCATCGGATTGCGCCTTTAGATACTGTAGGATTTATTTCCATCTAAATATGCATGGGATTGCACCCTTAGATACTATAGGACTTCTTTCCATTTTAACATGGATGGGATTGCGCTTTTAGACACTGTAGGACTTCTTTCCATCTAAACATGCTTGGGATTGTGCCCTTAGATACTGTAGTACTTCTTTCCATCTAAACATGCATGGGATGACACCCGTATATACTGTAGTATTATTTCCGTCTAAACATGCATGAGATTGTGCCCTTGGATACTGTAGGACTTATTTCCATCTCAGCATGGATGGGATTTCTCCCTTAGATACTGTAGGACCTATTTCCATGTAAACATGCATTGGATTCTGCCCTCAGATACTGTAGGACTTATTTCCATCTAAACATGCATGGGATTGTGCCCTCAGATACTGTAGCACTTTTTTCCATCAAAAAATGGATGGGATTTCTGCCCTTAGATACTGTAGGACTTATTTCCATCTAAACATGCATTGGATTGTGTCCTTAGATACTGTAAGACTTCTTTCCGTCTAAACATGCATGGGATTGTGCCCTTTTATACTGTAGGACTTATTTCCATGTTAACATGCATGGGATTGTGCCCTTAGATATTGTAGGACTTATTTCCTTCTAAACATACTTGAGATTGTGCCCTTGGATATTATAGGGCTTTTTTCTGTCTAAACATGCATAGGATTGTGCCCTTGGATATGATTGCAGTTATTTCTGTCTAAACATGCATAGGATTGTGACCTTAGATACTGTTGGATTTATTTCTTTATAAACGTGCATAGGATTGTGCCCTTGGATATTATAGGAGTTATTTCTGTCTTAACATGCATAGGATTGTGTTCTTAGAAACTGTAGAACTTACTTCCGTCTAAACATGCATGGGATTGCGCCCTGAGATACTGTAGGACCTCTTTCTGTCTAAACATGGATGGGATTGCTCCCATAGATACTGTAGAACATATTTCCATCTAAACATGCATCGGACTGCGCCTTTAGATACTGTAGGACTTACTTCCATCTAAACATGGATCGGATTTCAACCTTAGATTCTGTAGGACATTTTTCCATCTAAAAATGCATTGGATTGTGTCCTTAGATACTGTAAGACTTATTTCCATCTAAACATGCATGGGATTGTGCCCTTATATAGTGTAGGACTTATTTCCATGTTAACATGCATGGGATTGTGCCCTTGGATATGATTGCGGTTATTTCTGTCTAAACATACATGAGATTGTGCCCTTGGATATTATAGGGCTTTTTTTCTGTCTAAACATGCATAGGATTGTGCCTTTAGATACTGTAGCACTTATCTCTGTCTAGACATGCATAGGATTGTGCCCTTGGATATGATTGCAGTTATTTCTGTCTAAACATGCATAGGATTGTGACCTTAGATACTGTAGGACTTATTTCTTTCTAAATGTTCATAGGATTGTGCCCTTGGATATTATAGGAGTTATTTCTGTCTGAACATGCATGGGATTGTTCCCTTAGATACCGTAGGACTTATTTCTGTCTAAATATGCATGGGATTGTGCCCTTAGATACTGTAGGATTTATTCATGTCTAAAGCTGCATGGGATTGTGTCCTTAGATACTGTAGCACTTATTTCTGTCTAGACATGCTTAGGATTATGCCATTGGATATTATCGGAGTTATTTCTGTCTAAACATGCATAAGATTGTGCCCTTAGATATCGTCAGACTTATTTCTGTCTAAACACGGATGGGATTGCTCCCTGAGATACTGTAGGACTTATTTCCATCTAAACTTGGGTGGGATTGCTCCCATAGATACTGTAGGACATATTTCCATCAAAACATGCATCAGACTGCGCCGTTAGATACTGTAGGACTTATTTCCATCTAAACATGCATGGGATTGTGCCCGTAGACACTACAGGACTTATTTCCATCTAAACATGCATGGGATTGCGCCCTTAGATACTATAGGACTTCTTTCCATTTTAACATGGATGGGATTGCGCTTTTAGATAGTGTAGGACTTCTTTCCATCTAAACATGCATGAGATTGTGCCCTTAGATACTGTAGGACTTCTTTCCATCTAAACATGCATGAGATTGTGCCCTTGGATACTGTAGGACTTATTTCCGTCTCAGCATGGATGGGATTTCTCCCTTAGATACTGTAGGACCTATTTCCATGTAAACATGCATTGGATTTTGCCCTCAGATACTGTAGGACGTATTTCGATCTAAACATGGATCGTATTGCAACCTTAGATTCTGTAGGACTTATTTCCATCTAAACATTCATGGGATTGTGCCCTTAGATACTGTAGGACTTATTTCCATCTAAACATGGATGGGATGACACCCTTATATACTGTAGGATTATTTCCGTCTAAAGATGCATGAGATGGTGCCCTTGGATACAGTAGGACTTATTTCCGTCTCAGCATGGATGGGATTTCTCCCTTAGATACTGTAGGACCTATTTCCATGTAAACATGCATTGGATTCTGCCCTCAGATACTGTAGGACTTATTTCCATGTTAACATGCATGGGATTGTGCCCTTAGATATTGTAGGACTTATTTCCTTCTAAACATAAATGAGATTGTGCCCTTGGATACTGTAGGACTTATTTCCGTCTAAACATGCATTGGATTGTGTCCTTAGATACTGTAAGAATTCTTTCCGTCTAAACATGCATGGGATAGTGCCCTTATATACTGTAGGACTTATTTCCATGTTAACATGCATGGGATTGTGTCCTTAGATACTGTAGCACTTTTTTCTGTCTAGACATGCATAGGATTATGCCCTTGGATATTATCGGAGTTCTTTCTGTCTAAACATGCATAAGATTGTGCCCTTAGATATCGTCGGACTTATTTCTGTCTAAATACGGATGGGATTGCTCCCTTAGATACTGTAGGACTTATTTCAATCTAAACATGTATGGGATTGCACCCTTAGATACTGTAGGACTTATTTCCGTCTAAACATCCATGGGATTGTGCCCTTAGATACTGTAGGACTTATTTTTGTCTAAACATGAATGGGATTGTGCCCCTAGATACTGTATGACTTATTTTCAGCTAAACATGCATTGGATTGTACCCTTAGATACTGTAGGACTTATTTCCGTCTAAATATGCATGGGATTGTGCCCTTGGATATCATAGCGCTTATTTCTGTCCAAACATGCATAATATTGTGCCCTTAGATACTGTAGGACTTATATCTGTCTATACATACATAGGATTATGCCCTTGGATATTATAGGAGTTATTTCTGTCTAAATATGCATAGGATTGTGCCCTTTGATACTGTAGCACTTATTTCTGTCTAAACATGCATAGGATTATGCCCTTGCATATTAAAGGAGTTATTTCTGTCTAAACATGCATAGGATTGTGCTCTGAGGTACTGTAGGACTTCTTTCCATCTAAACATGCATGGGATTGCGCCCTTAGATACTTTAGGACTTATTTCCATCTAAACATACATGGGATTGTGCCCTTAGTTACTGTAGGAATTATTTCTGTCTAAACATGCATGGGATTGTGTCCGTAGATTCTATAGGATTTATTTCCATCTAAACATGCATGTTTTGTGCCCTTAGATACTGTAGGACTTATTTCGATCTAAACATGGATGGGATTGCACCCTTAGATACTGTAGTACTTCTTTCCGTCTAAGCATGGATGGAATTGCTCCCTTAGATATTGTAGGACAAATTTCCATCTAAACATGCATGGCATTGCGCCTTTAGATACTGTAGGACTTATTTCCATCTAAACATGGATCGCATTGCACCCTTAGATTCTGTAGGACTTAGTTCCATCTAAATATGGATGGGATTGCGCTTTTAGATAGTGTAGAACTTCTTTCCATCTAAACATGCATGGGATTGTGCCCTTAGATACTGTAGGACTTCTTTCCATCTAAACATGCATGGGATTGCGCACTTAGATACTGTAGGACCTCTTTCCATCTAAACATGGGTGGGATTGCTCCTATAGATACTGTAGGACATATTTCCATTTAAACATGCATCGGATTGCGCCTTTAGATACTGTAGGACATATTTCCATCTAAATATGCATGGGATCGCGCCCTTAGATACTATAGGACTTCTTTCCGTTTTAACATGGATGGGATTGCGCTTTTAGATAGTGTAGGACTTCTTTCCATCTAAACATGCATGGGATTGTGCCCTTAGATACTGTAGGATTATTTCCGTCTAAACATGCATGAGATTGTGCCCTTGGATACTGTAGGACTTATTTCCGTCTCAGCATGGATGGGATTTCTCCCTTACATACTGTAGGACCTATTTCCATGTAAACATGCATTGGATTCTGCCCTCAGATACTGTAGGACTTATTTCCATCTAAACATGCATCGGATTGTGCCCTCAGATACTGTAGCACTTATTTCCATCTATAAATGGATGGGATTGTGCCCTTAGATACTGTAGGACTTATATCCGTCTAAACATGCATTGGATCGTGTCCTTAGATACTGTAAGACTTATTTCCATGTTAACATGCATGGGATTGTGCCCTTAGATATTGTAGGACTTATTTCCTTCTAAACATACATGAGATTGTGCCTTTGGATATTATAGGGCTTTTTTCTGTCTAAACATGCAAAGGATTGTGCCCTTAGATACTGTAGCACTTATTTCTTTCTAAACGTGCATAGGATTGTGCCTTTGGATATTATAGGAGTTATTGCTGTCTCAACATGCATAGGATTGTGTTCTTAGAAACTGTAGGACTTATTTCCATCTAATAATGCATGGGATTGTGGCTTTAGATACTGTAGGACTTATTTCCATCTAACCATGGACGGCATTGCGCCCTTAGATTCTATAGGACTCATTTTTGACTAAACGTGCACGGGATTGTGCCCTTAGATACTGTAGGACTTATTTCTTTCTAAATGTGCATAGGATTCTGCCCTTTGATATTATAGGAGTTATTTCTCTCTCAACATGGATGGGATTGTTCTCTTAGATAAGGTAGGAGCTATTTCTGTCTAAATATGCATGGGATTGTGCCCTTAGATACTGTAGGACTTATTCATGTCTAAAGCTGCATGGGTTTGTGTCCTTAGATACTGTAGCAGTTATTTCTGTCTAGACATGCATAGGATTATGCCCTTGGATATTATCGGAGTTATTTCTGTCTAAAAATGCATAGGATTGTGCTCTGAGATACTGTAGGACTTCTTTCCATGTAAACATGCATGGGATTGCGCCATTAGATACTTTAGGACTTATTTCCGTCTAAACATACATGGGATTGTGCCCTTAGTTACTGTAGGAATTATTTCTGTCTAAACATGCATGGGATTGTGCCCGTAGATTCTATAGGATTTATTTCCATCTAAACATGCATGGGTTTGTGCCCTTAGACACTGTAGGACTTATTTCCATCTAAACATGGATGGGATTGCACCCTTAGATACTATAGGACTTCTTTCCGTCTAAACATGGATGGAATTGCTCCCTTAGATATTGTAGGACATATTTCTATCTACACATGCATCGGATTGCAGCTTTAGATACTGTAGGACTTATTTCCATCTAAACATGGATCGCATTGCACCCTTAGATTCTGTCGGACTTAGTTCCATCTAAACATGGATGGGATTGCGCTTTCAGATAGTGTAGAACTTCTTTCCATCTAAACATGCATGGGATTGCGCCCTTAGATACTGTAGGACCTCTTTCCATCTAAACATGTATGGGATTGCTCCCATAGATACCCTAGGACATATTTCCATTTAAACATGCATCAGATTGCGCCTTTAGATACTGTAGGACGTATTTCCATATAAGCATGCATGGGATTGCGCCCTTAGATACTATAGGACTTCTTTCCGTTTTAACATGGATGGGATTGCGCTTTTAGATAGTGTAGGACTTCTTTCCATCTAAACATGCATGGGATTGCGCCCTCAGATACTGTAGGACCTCTTTCTGTCTAAACATGGATGGGATTGCTCCCATAGATACTGTAGGACATATTTCCATCTAAACATGCATCGGACTGCGCCTTTAGATAGTGTAGGACTTACTTCCATCTAAACATGGATCGGATTTCAACCTTAGATTCTGTAGGACATTTTTCTCTCTAAACATGCATGGGATTGTGCCTTTAGATACTGTAGGACTTATTTCCGTCTAAACATGCATGGGATTGTGCCCTTATATATTTTAGGACTTATTTCCATGTTAACATGCATGGGATTGTGCCCTTAGATATTGTAGGACTTATTTCCTTCTAAACATACATGAGATTGTGCCCTTGGATATTATAGGGCTTTTTTCTGTCTAAACATGCATAGGATTTTGCCCTTAGATACTGTAGCACTTATCTCTGTCTAGACATGCATAGGATTGTGCCCTTGGATATGATTACAGTTATTTCTGTCTAAACATGCATAGGATTGTGACCTTAGATACTGTAGGACTTATTTCTTTCTAAACTTGCATAGGATTGTGCCCTTGGATATTATAGGAGTTATTTCTGTCTCAACATGCATGGGATTGTTCCCTTAGATACCGTAGGACTTATTTTTGTCTAAACATGCATGGGATTGTGCCCTTAGATACTGTAGGATTTATTCATGTCTAAAACTGCATGGAATTGTGTCTTTAGATACTGTAGCACTTATTTCTGTCTAGACATGCTTAGGATTATGCCCTTGGATATTATTGGAGTTATTTCTGTCTAAACATGCATAAGATTGTGCCCTTAGATATCGTCAGACTTATTTCTGTCTAAACACGGATGGGATTGCTCCCTGAGATACTGTAGGACTTATTTCCATCTAAACATGGATGGGATTGCTCCCATAGATACTGTAGGACATATTTCCATCAAAACATGCATCAGACTGCACCTTTAGATACTGTAGGACTTATTTCCATCTAAACATGCATGGGATTGTGCCCGTAGACACTACAGGACTTATTTCCATCTAAACATGCATGGGATTGCGCCCTTAGATACTATAGGACTTCTTTCCGTTTTAACGTGGATGGGATTGCGCTTTTAGATAGTGTAGGACTTCTTTCCATCTAAATATGCATGGGATTGTGCCCTTAGATACTGTAGGACTTCTTTCCATCTAAACATGCATGAGATTGTGCCCTTGGATACTGTAGGACTAATTTCCGTCTCAGCATGGATGGGATTTCTCCCTTAGATACTGTAGTACCTATTTCCATGTAAACATGCATTGGATTCTGCCCTCAGATACTGTAGGACGTATTTCGATCTAAACATGGATCGTATTGCAACCTTAGATTCTGTAGGACTTATTCCCGTCTAAACATTCATGGGATTGTGTCCTTAGATACTGTAGGACTTATTTCTTTCTAAACGTGTATAGGATTGTGCCCTTTGATGTTATAGGACTTATTTCTGTCTCAACATGCATGGGATTGTTCCCTTAGATACTGCAGGACTTTTTTCTGTCTAAACATGCATGGGATTGTGCCCTTAGATACTGTAGGAGTTATTCATGTCTAAAGCTGCATGGGATTGTGTCCTTAGAGACTGTAGCACTTATTTTTCTCTAGACATGCATAGGATTATGCCCTTGGATATTATCGGAGTTATTTCTGTCTAAACATGCATAAGATTGTGCCCTTAGATATCGTCAGACTTATTTCTGTCTAAACACGGATGGGATTGCTCCCTGAGATACTGTAGGACTTATTTCCATCTAAACATGGATGGGATTGCTTCCATAGATACTGTAGGACATATTTCCATCAAAACATGCATCAGACTGCGCCTTTAGATACTGTAGGACTTATTTCCATCTAAACATGCATGGGATTGTGCCCGTAGACACCACAGGACTTATTTCCATCTAAACATGCATGGGATTGCGCCCTTAGATACTATAGGACTTCTTTCCGTTTTAATTTATTTCTTTATAAGATTTATTATATTTTATTTATTTATTTATTTATTTATAAACGTGCATAGGATTGTGCCCTTGGATATTATAGGAGTTATTTCTGTCTCAACATGCATAGGATTGTGTTCTTAGAAACTGTAGGACTTATTTCCGTCTAATCATGCATGGGATTGTGGCTTTAGATACTGTAGGACTTATTTCCATCTAACCATGGATGGGATTGTGTCCTTGGATACTGTAGGACCTATTTCTTTCTAAACTTGCATAGGATTGTGCCCTTTGATATTATAGGAGTTAATTCTGTCTCAACATGCATGGGATTGTCCCCTTAGATACCGTAGGACTTATTTCTGTCTAAATATTCATGGGATTGTGCCCTTAGATACTATAGGACTTATTCATGTCTAAAGCTCCATGGGATTGTGTCCTTAGATACTGTAGCACTTATTTCTGTCTAGACATGCATAGGATTATGCCCTTGGATATTATCGGAGTTATTTCTGTCTAAACATGCATAAGATTGTGCCCTTAGATATGTTCGGACTTATTTCTGTCTAAACACGGATGGGATTGCTCCCTTAGATACTGTAGGACTTATTTCAATCTAAACATGGATGGGATTGCACCCTTAGATACTGTAGGACTTATTTCTGTCTAAACATGGATGGGATTGTGCCCTTAGATAGTGTAGGACTTATTTCCGTTTAAACATCCATGGGATTCTGCCCTTAGATACTGTAGGACTTATTTCTGTCTAAACATGAATGGGATTGTGCCCCTAGATACTGTATGACTTATTTTCAGCTAAACATGCATGGGATTGTACCCTTAGATACCGTAGGACTTATTTCCGTCTAAATATGCATGGGATTGTGCCCTTGGATATCATAGCGCTTATTTCTGTCTGAACATGCATAATATTGTGCCCTTATATACTGTAGGACTTATATGTGTCTATACATACATAGGATTATGCCCTTGGATATTATAGGAGATATTTCTGTCTAAATATGCATAGGATTGTGCCCTTTGATACTGTAGCACTTATTTCTGTCTAAACATGCATAGGATTATAACCTTGCATATTAAAGGAGTTATTTCTGTCTAAACATGCATAGGATTGTGCTCTGAGGTACTGTAGGACTTCTTTCCATCTGAACATGCATGGGATTGCGCCCTTAGATACTTTAGGACTTATTTCCATCTAAACATACATGGGATTGTGCCCTTAGTTACTGTAGGAATTATTTCTGTCTAAACATGCATGGGATTGTGCCCGTAGATTCTATAGGATTTATTTCCATCTAAACATGCATGGTTTGTGCCCTTAGATACTGTAGGACTTATTTCGATCTAAACATGGATGGGATTGCACCCTTAGATACTGTAGGACTTCTTTCCGTCTAAATATGGATGGAATTGCTCCCTTAGATATTTTAGGACAAATTTCCATCTAAACATGCATCGGATTGCGCCTTTAGATACTGTAGGATTTATTTCCATCTAAATATGCATGGGATTGCACCCTTAGATACTATAGGACTTCTTTCCATTTTAACATGGATGGGATTGCGCTTTTAGACACTGTAGGACTTCTTTCCATCTAAACATGCTTGGGATTGTGCCCTTTGATACTGTAGTACTTCTTTCCATCTAAACATGCATGGGATGACACCCGTATATACTGTAGTATTATTTCCGTCTAAACATGCATGAGATTGTGCCCTTGGATACTGTAGGACTTATTTCCATCTCAGCATGGATGGGATTTCTCCCTTAGATACTGTAGGACCTATTTCCATGTAAACATGCATTGGATTCTGCCCTCAGATACTGTAGGACTTATTTCCATCTAAACATGCATGGGATTGTGCCCTCAGATACTGTAGCACTTTTTTCCATCAAAAAATGGATGGGATTTCTGCCCTTAGATACTGTAGGACTTATTTCCATCTAAACATGCATTGGATTGTGTCCTTAGATACTGTAAGACTTCTTTCCGTCTAAACATGCATGGGATTGTGCCCTTTTATACTGTAGGACTTATTTCCATGTTAACATGCATGGGATTGTGCCCTTAGATATTGTAGGACTTATTTCCTTCTAAACATACTTGAGATTGTGCCCTTGGATATTATAGGGCTTTTTTCTGTCTAAACATGCATAGGATTGTGCCCTTGGATATGATTGCAGTTATTTCTGTCTAAACATGCATAGGATTGTGATGTTAGATACTGTTGGATTTATTTCTTTATAAACGTGCATAGGATTGTGCCCTTGGATATTATAGGAGTTATTTCTGTCTTAACATGCATAGGATTGTGTTCTTAGAAACTGTAGAACTTACTTCCGTCTAAACATGCATGGGATTGCGCCCTGAGATACTGTAGGACCTCTTTCTGTCTAAACATGGATGGGATTGCTCCCATAGATACTGTAGAACATATTTCCATCTAAACATGCATCGGACTGCGCCTTTAGATACTGTAGGACTTACTTCCATCTAAACATGGATCGGATTTCAACCTTAGATTCTGTAGGACATTTTTCCATCTAAAAATGCATTGGATTGTGTCCTTAGATACTGTAAGACTTATTTCCATCTAAACATGCATGGGATTGTGCCCTTATATAGTGTAGGACTTATTTCCATGTTAACATGCATGGGATTGTGCCCTTGGATATGATTGCGGTTATTTCTGTCTAAACATACATGAGATTGTGCCCTTGGATATTATAGGGCTTTTTTTCTGTCTAAACATGCATAGGATTGTGCCTTTAGATACTGTAGCACTTATCTCTGTCTAGACATGCATAGGATTGTGCCCTTGGATATGATTGCAGTTATTTCTGTCTAAACATGCATAGGATTGTGACCTTAGATACTGTAGGACTTATTTCTTTCTAAATGTGCATAGGATTGTGCCCTTGGATATTATAGGAGTTATTTCTGTCTGAACATGCATGGGATTGTTCCCTTAGATACCGTAGGACTTATTTCTGTCTAAATATGCATGGGATTGTGCCCTTAGATACTGTAGGATTTATTCATGTCTAAAGCTGCATGGGATTGTGTCCTTAGATACTGTAGCACTTATTTCTGTCTAGACATGCTTAGGATTATGCCGTTGGATATTATCGGAGTTATTTCTGTCTAAACATGCATAAGATTGTGCCCTTAGATATCGTCAGACTTATTTCTGTCTAAACACGGATGGGATTGCTCCCAGAGATACTGTAGGACTTATTTCCATCTAAACTTGGGTGGGATTGCTCCCATAGATACTGTAGGACATATTTCCATCAAAACATGCATCAGACTGCGCCGTTAGATACTGTAGGACTTATTTCCATCTAAACATGCATGGGATTGTGCCCGTAGACACTACAGGACTTATTTCCATCTAAACATGCATGGGATTGCGCCCTTAGATACTATAGGACTTCTTTCCATTTTAACATGGATGGGATTGCGCTTTTAGATAGTGTAGGACTTCTTTCCATCTAAACATGCATGAGATTGTGCCCTTAGATACTGTAGGACTTCTTTCCATCTAAACATGCATGAGATTGTGCCCTTGGATACTGTAGGACTTATTTCCGTCTCAGCATGGATGGGATTTCTCCCTTAGATACTGTAGGACCTATTTCCATGTAAACATGCATTGGATTTTGCCCTCAGATACTGTAGGACGTATTTCGATCTAAACATGGATCGTATTGCAACCTTAGATTCTGTAGGACTTATTTCCATCTAAACATTCATGGGATTGTGCCCTTAGATACTGTAGGACTTATTTCCATCTAAACATGGATGGGATGACACCCTTATATACTGTAGGATTATTTCCGTCTAAAGATGCATGAGATGGTGCCCTTGGATACAGTAGGACTTATTTCCGTCTCAGCATGGATGGGATTTCTCCCTTAGATACTGTAGGACCTATTTCCATGTAAACATGCATTGGATTCTGCCCTCAGATACTGTAGGACTTATTTCCATGTTAACATGCATGGGATTGTGCCCTTAGATATTGTAGGACTTATTTCCTTCTAAACATAAATGAGATTGTGCCCTTGGATACTGTAGGACTTATTTCCGTCTAAACATGCATTGGATTGTGTCCTTAGATACTGTAAGAATTCTTTCCGTCTAAACATGCATGGGATAGTGCCCTTATATACTGTAGGACTTATTTCCATGTTAACATGCATGGGATTGTGTCCTTAGATACTGTAGCACTTTTTTCTGTCTAGACATGCATAGGATTATGCCCTTGGATATTATCGGAGTTCTTTCTGTCTAAACATGCATAAGATTGTGCCCTTAGATATCGTCGGACTTATTTCTGTCTAAATACGGATGGGATTGCTCCCTTAGATACTGTAGGACTTATTTCAATCTAAACATGTATGGGATTGCACCCTTAGATACTGTAGGACTTATTTCCGTCTAAACATCCATGGGATTGTGCCCTTAGATACTGTAGGACTTATTTTTGTCTAAACATGAATGGGATTGTGCCCCTAGATACTGTATGACTTATTTTCAGCTAAACATGCATTGGATTGTACCCTTAGATACTGTAGGACTTATTTCCGTCTAAATATGCATGGGATTGTGCCCTTGGATATCATAGCGCTTATTTCTGTCCAAACATGCATAATATTGTGCCCTTAGATACTGTAGGACTTATATCTGTCTATACATACATAGGATTATGCCCTTGGATATTATAGGAGTTATTTCTGTCTAAATATGCATAGGATTGTGCCCTTTGATACTGTAGCACTTATTTCTGTCTAAACATGCATAGGATTATGCCCTTGCATATTAAAGGAGTTATTTCTGTCTAAACATGCATAGGATTGTGCTCTGAGGTACTGTAGGACTTCTTTCCATCTAAACATGCCTGGGATTGCGCCCTTAGATACTTTAGGACTTATTTCCATCTAAACATACATGGGATTGTGCCCTTAGTTACTGTAGGAATTATTTCTGTCTAAACATGCATGGGATTGTGTCCGTAGATTCTATAGGATTTATTTCCATCTAAACATGTATGGTTTGTGCCCTTAGATACTGTAGGACTTATTTCGATCTAAACATGGATGGGATTGCACCCTTAGATACTGTAGTACTTCTTTCCGTCTAAGCATGGATGGAATTGCTCCCTTAGATATTGTAGGACAAATTTCCATCTAAACATGCATGGCATTGCGCCTTTAGATACTGTAGGACTTATTTCCATCTAAACATGGATCGCATTGCACCCTTAGATTCTGTAGGACTTAGTTCCATCTAAATATGGATGGGATTGCGCTTTTAGATAGTGTAGAACTTCTTTCCATCTAAACATGCATGGGATTGTGCCCTTAGATACTGTAGGACTTCTTTCCATCTAAACATGCATGGGATTGCGCACTTAGATACTGTAGGACCTCTTTCCATCTAAACATGGGTGGGATTGCTCCTATAGATACTGTAGGACATATTTCCATTTAAACATGCATCGGATTGCGCCTTTAGATACTGTAGGACATATTTCCATCTAAATATGCATGGGATCGCGCCCTTAGATACTATAGGACTTCTTTCCGTTTTAACATGGATGGGATTGCGCTTTTAGATAGTGTAGGACTTCTTTCCATCTAAACATGCATGGGATTGTGCCCTTAGATACTGTAGGATTATTTCCGTCTAAACATGCATGAGATTGTGCCCTTGGATACTGTAGGACTTATTTCCGTCTCAGCATGGATGGGATTTCTCCCTTACATACTGTAGGACCTATTTCCATGTAAACATGCATTGGATTCTGCCCTCAGATACTGTAGGACTTATTTCCATCTAAACATGCATCGGATTGTGCCCTCAGATACTGTAGCACTTATTTCCATCTATAAATGGATGGGATTGTGCCCTTAGATACTGTAGGACTTATATCCGTCTAAACATGCATTGGATCGTGTCCTTAGATACTGTAAGACTTATTTCCATGTTAACATGCATGGGATTGTGCCCTTAGATATTGTAGGACTTATTTCCTTCTAAACATACATGAGATTGTGCCTTTGGATATTATAGGGCTTTTTTCTGTCTAAACATGCAAAGGATTGTGCCCTTAGATACTGTAGCACTTATTTCTTTCTAAACGTGCATAGGATTGTGCCTTTGGATATTATAGGAGTTATTGCTGTCTCAACATGCATAGGATTATGTTCTTAGAAACTGTAGGACTTATTTCCATCTAATAATGCATGGGATTGTGGCTTTAGATACTGTAGGACTTATTTCCATCTAACCATGGACGGCATTGCGCCCTTAGATTCTATAGGACTCATTTTTGACTAAACGTGCACGGGATTGTGCCCTTAGATACTGTAGGACTTATTTCTTTCTAAATGTGCATAGGATTCTGCCCTTTGATATTATAGGAGTTATTTCTCTCTCAACATGGATGGGATTGTTCTCTTAGATAAGGTAGGAGCTATTTCTGTCTAAATATGCATGGGATTGTGCCCTTAGATACTGTAGGACTTATTCATGTCTAAAGCTGCATGGGTTTGTGTCCTTAGATACTGTAGCAGTTATTTCTGTCTAGACATGCATAGGATTATGCCCTTGGATATTATCGGAGTTATTTCTGTCTAAAAATGCATAGGATTGTGCTCTGAGATACTGTAGGACTTCTTTCCATGTAAACATGCATGGGATTGCGCCATTAGATACTTTAGGACTTATTTCCGTCTAAACATACATGGGATTGTGCCCTTAGTTACTGTAGGAATTATTTCCATCTAAACATGGATGGGATTGCACCCTTAGATACTATAGGACTTCTTTCCGTCTAAACATGGATGGAATTGCTCCCTTAGATATTGTAGGACATATTTCTATCTACACATGCATCGGATTGCAGCTTTAGATACTGTAGGACTTATTTCCATCTAAACATGGATCGCATTGCACCCTTAGATTCTGTCGGACTTAGTTCCATCTAAACATGGATGGGATTGCGCTTTCAGATAGTGTAGAACTTCTTTCCATCTAAACATGCATGGGATTGCGCCCTTAGATACTGTAGGACCTCTTTCCATCTAAACATGTATGGGATTGCTCCCATAGATACCCTAGGACATATTTCCATTTAAACATGCATCAGATTGCGCCTTTAGATACTGTAGGACGTATTTCCATATAAGCATGCATGGGATTGCGCCCTTAGATACTATAGGACTTCTTTCCGTTTTAACATGGATGGGATTGCGCTTTTAGATAGTGTAGGACTTCTTTCCATCTAAACATGCATGGGATTGCGCCCTCAGATACTGTAGGACCTCTTTCTGTCTAAACATGGATGGGATTGCTCCCATAGATACTGTAGGACATATTTCCATCTAAACATGCATCGGACTGCGCCTTTAGATAGTGTAGGACTTACTTCCATCTAAACATGGATCGGATTTCAACCTTAGATTCTGTAGGACATTTTTCTCTCTAAACATGCATGGGATTGTGCCCTTAGATACTGTAGGACTTATTTCCGTCTAAACATGCATGGGATTGTGCCCTTATATATTTTAGGACTTATTTCCATGTTAACATGCATGGGATTGTGCCCTTAGATATTGTAGGACTTATTTCCTTCTAAACATACATGAGATTGTGCCCTTGGATATTATAGGGCTTTTTTCTGTCTAAACATGCATAGGATTTTGCCCTTAGATACTGTAGCACTTATCTCTGTCTAGACATGCATAGGATTGTGCCCTTGGATATGATTACAGTTATTTCTGTCTAAACATGCATAGGATTGTGACCTTAGATACTGTAGGACTTATTTCTTTCTAAACTTGCATAGGATTGTGCCCTTGGATATTATAGGAGTTATTTCTGTCTCAACATGCATGGGATTGTTCCCTTAGATACCGTAGGACTTATTTTTGTCTAAACATGCATGGGATTGTGCCCTTAGATACTGTAGGATTTATTCATGTCTAAAACTGCATGGGATTGTGTCTTTAGATACTGTAGCACTTATTTCTGTCTAGACATGCTTAGGATTATGCCCTTGGATATTATTGGAGTTATTTCTGTCTAAACATGCATAAGATTGTGCCCTTAGATATCGTCAGACTTATTTCTGTCTAAACACGGATGGGATTGCTCCCTGAGATACTGTAGGACTTATTTCCATCTAAACATGGATGGGATTGCTCCCATAGATACTGTAGGACATATTTCCATCAAAACATGCATCAGACTGCACCTTTAGATACTGTAGGACTTATTTCCATCTAAACATGCATGGGATTGTGCCCGTAGACACTACAGGACTTATTTCCATCTAAACATGCATGGGATTGCGCCCTTAGATACTATAGGACTTCTTTCCGTTTTAACGTGGATGGGATTGCGCTTTTAGATAGTGTAGGACTTCTTTCCATCTAAATATGCATGGGATTGTGCCCTTAGATACTGTAGGACTTCTTTCCATCTAAACATGCATGAGATTGTGCCCTTGGATACTGTAGGACTAATTTCCGTCTCAGCATGGATGGGATTTCTCCCTTAGATACTGTAGTACCTATTTCCATGTAAACATGCATTGGATTCTGCCCTCAGATACTGTAGGACGTATTTCGATCTAAACATGGATCGTATTGCAACCTTAGATTCTGTAGGACTTATTCCCGTCTAAACATTCATGGGATTGTGTCCTTAGATACTGTAGGACTTATTTCTTTCTAAACGTGTATAGGATTGTGCCCTTTGATGTTATAGGACTTATTTCTGTCTCAACATGCATGGGATTGTTCCCTTAGATACTGCAGGACTTTTTTCTGTCTAAACATGCATGGGATTGTGCCCTTAGATACTGTAGGAGTTATTCATGTCTAAAGCTGCATGGGATTGTGTCCTTAGAGACTGTAGCACTTATTTTTCTCTAGACATGCATAGGATTATGCCCTTGGATATTATCGGAGTTATTTCTGTCTAAACATGCATAAGATTGTGCCCTTAGATATCGTCAGACTTATTTCTGTCTAAACACGGATGGGATTGCTCCCTGAGATACTGTAGGACTTATTTCCATCTAAACATGGATGGGATTGCTTCCATAGATACTGTAGGACATATTTCCATCAAAACATGCATCAGACTGCGCCCTTAGATACTATAGGACTTCTTTCCGTTTTAATTTATTTCTTTATAAGATTTATTATATTTTATTTATTTATTTATTTCTTTATAAACGTGCATAGGATTGTGCCCTTGGATATTATAGGAGTTATTTCTGTCTCAACATGCATAGGATTGTGTTCTTAGAAACTGTAGGACTTATTTCCGTCTAATCATGCATGGGATTGTGGCTTTAGATACTGTAGGACTTATTTCCATCTAACCATGGATGGGATTGTGTCCTTGGATACTGTAGGACCTATTTCTTTCTAAACTTGCATAGGATTGTGCCCTTTGATATTATAGGAGTTAATTCTCTCTCAACATGCATGGGATTGTTCCCTTAGATACCGTAGGACTTATTTCTGTCTAAATATTCATGGGATTGTGCCCTTAGATACTATAGGACTTATTCATGTCTAAAGCTCCATGGGATTGTGTCCTTAGATACTGTAGCACTTATTTCTGTCTAGACATGCATAGGATTATGCCCTTGGATATTATCGGAGTTATTTCTGTCTAAACATGCATAAGATTGTGCCCTTAGATATGTTCGGACTTATTTCTGTCTAAACACGGATGGGATTGCTCCCTTAGATACTGTAGGACTTATTTCAATCTAAACATGGATGGGATTGCACCCTTAGATACTGTAGGACTTATTTCTGTCTAAACATGGATGGGATTGTGCCCTTAGATAGTGTAGGACTTATTTCCGTTTAAACATCCATGGGATTCTGCCCTTAGATACTGTAGGACTTATTTCTGTCTAAACATGAATGGGATTGTGCCCCTAGATACTGTATGACTTATTTTCAGCTAAACATGCATGGGATTGTACCCTTAGATACCGTAGGACTTATTTCCGTCTAAATATGCATGGGATTGTGCCCTTGGATATCATAGCGCTTATTTCTGTCTGAACATGCATAATATTGTGCCCTTATATACTGTAGGACTTATATCTGTCTATACATACATAGGATTATGCCCTTGGATATTATAGGAGTTATTTCTGTCTAAATATGCATAGGATTGTGCCCTTTGATACTGTAGCACTTATTTCTGTCTAAACATGCATAGGATTATAACCTTGCATATTAAAGGAGTTATTTCTGTCTAAACATGCATAGGATTGTGCTCTGAGGTACTGTAGGACTTCTTTCCATCTGAACATGCATGGGATTGCGCCCTTAGATACTTTAGGACTTATTTCCATCTAAACATACATGGGATTGTGCCCTTAGTTACTGTAGGAATTATTTCTGTCTAAACATGCATGGGATTGTGCCCGTAGATTCTATAGGATTTATTTCCATCTAAACATGCATGGTTTGTGCCCTTAGATACTGTAGGACTTATTTCGATCTAAACATGGATGGGATTGCACCCTTAGATACTGTAGGACTTCTTTCCGTCTAAATATGGATGGAATTGCTCCCTTAGATATTTTAGGACAAATTTCCATCTAAACATGCATCGGATTGCGCCTTTAGATACTGTAGGATTTATTTCCATCTAAATATGCATGGGATTGCACCCTTAGATACTATAGGACTTCTTTCCATTTTAACATGGATGGGATTGCGCTTTTAGACACTGTAGGACTTCTTTCCATCTAAACATGCTTGGGATTGTGCCCTTAGATACTGTAGTACTTCTTTCCATCTAAACATGCATGGGATGACACCCGTATATACTGTAGTATTATTTCCGTCTAAACATGCATGAGATTGTGCCCTTGGATACTGTAGGACTTATTTCCGTCTCAGCATGGATGGGATTTCTCCCTTAGATACTGTAGGACCTATTTCCATGTAAACATGCATTGGATTCTGCCCTCAGATACTGTAGGACTTATTTCCATCTAAACATGCATGGGATTGTGCCCTCAGATACTGTAGCACTTTTTTCCATCTAAAAATGGATGGGATTTCTGCCCTTAGATACTGTAGGACTTATTTTCATCTAAACATGCATTGGATTGTGTCCTTAGATACTGTAAGACTTCTTTCCGTCTAAACATGCATGGGATTGTGCCCTTTTATACTGTAGGACTTATTTCCATGTTAACATGCATGGGATTGTGCCCTTAGATATTGTAGGACTTATTTCCTTCTAAACATACTTGAGATTGTGCCCTTGGATATTATAGGGCTTTTTTCTGTCTAAACATGCATAGGATTGTGCCCTTGGATATGATTGCAGTTATTTCTGTCTAAACATGCATAGGATTGTGACCTTAGATACTGTTGGATTTATTTCTTTATAAACGTGCATAGGATTGTGCCCTTGGATATTATAGGAGTTATTTCTGTCTTAACATGCATAGGATTGTGTTCTTAGAAACTGTAGAACTTACTTCCGTCTAAACATGCATGGGATTGCGCCCTGAGATACTGTAGGACCTCTTTCTGTCTAAACATGGATGGGATTGCTCCCATAGATACTGTAGAACATATTTCCATCTAAACATGCATCGGACTGCGCCTTTAGATACTGTAGGACTTACTTCCATCTAAACATGGATCGGATTTCAACCTTAGATTCTGTAGGACATTTTTCCATCTAAAAATGCATTGGATTGTGTCCTTAGATACTGTAAGACTTATTTCCATCTAAACATGCATGGGATTGTGCCCTTATATAGTGTAGGACTTATTTCCATGTTAACATGCATGGGATTGTGCCCTTGGATATGATTGCGGTTATTTCTGTCTAAACATACATGAGATTGTGCCCTTGGATATTATAGGGCTTTTTTTCTGTCTAAACATGCATAGGATTGTGCCTTTAGATACTGTAGCACTTATCTCTGTCTAGACATGCATAGGATTGTGCCCTTGGATATGATTGCAGTTATTTCTGTCTAAACATGCATAGGATTGTGACCTTAGATACTGTAGGACTTATTTCTTTCTAAATGTGCATAGGATTGTGCCCTTGGATATTATAGGAGTTATTTCTGTCTGAACATGCATGGGATTGTTCCCTTAGATACCGTAGGACTTATTTCTGTCTAAATATGCATGGGATTGTGCCCTTAGATACTGTAGGATTTATTCATGTCTAAAGCTGCATGGGATTGTGTCCTTAGATACTGTAGCACTTATTTCTGTCTAGACATGCTTAGGATTATGCCGTTGGATATTATCGGAGTTATTTCTGTCTAAACATGCATAAGATTGTGCCCTTAGATATCGTCAGACTTATTTCTGTCTAAACACGGATGGGATTGCTCCCAGAGATACTGTAGGACTTATTTCCATCTAAACTTGGGTGGGATTGCTCCCATAGATACTGTAGGACATATTTCCATCAAAACATGCATCAGACTGCGCCGTTAGATACTGTAGGACTTATTTCCATCTAAACATGCATGGGATTGTGCCCGTAGACACTACAGGACTTATTTCCATCTAAACATGCATGGGATTGCGCCCTTAGATACTATAGGACTTCTTTCCATTTTAACATGGATGGGATTGCGCTTTTAGATAGTGTAGGACTTCTTTCCATCTAAACATGCATGAGATTGTGCCCTTAGATACTGTAGGACTTCTTTCCATCTAAACATGCATGAGATTGTGCCCTTGGATACTGTAGGACTTATTTCCGTCTCAGCATGGATGGGATTTCTCCCTTAGATACTGTAGGACCTATTTCCATGTAAACATGCATTGGATTTTGCCCTCAGATACTGTAGGACGTATTTCGATCTAAACATGGATCGTATTGCAACCTTAGATTCTGTAGGACTTATTTCCATCTAAACATTCATGGGATTGTGCCCTTAGATACTGTAGGACTTATTTCCATCTAAACATGGATGGGATGACACCCTTATATACTGTAGGATTATTTCCGTCTAAAGATGCATGAGATGGTGCCCTTGGATACAGTAGGACTTATTTCCGTCTCAGCATGGATGGGATTTCTCCCTTAGATACTGTAGGACCTATTTCCATGTAAACATGCATTGGATTCTGCCCTCAGATACTGTAGGACTTATTTCCATGTTAACATGCATGGGATTGTGCCCTTAGATATTGTAGGACTTATTTCCTTCTAAACATAAATGAGATTGTGCCCTTGGATACTGTAGGACTTATTTCCGTCTAAACATGCATTGGATTGTGTCCTTAGATACTGTAAGAATTCTTTCCGTCTAAACATGCATGGGATAGTGCCCTTATATACTGTAGGACTTATTTCCATGTTAACATGCATGGGATTGTGTCCTTAGATACTGTAGCACTTTTTTCTGTCTAGACATGCATAGGATTATGCCCTTGGATATTATCGGAGTTCTTTCTGTCTAAACATGCATAAGATTGTGCCCTTAGATATCGTCGGACTTATTTCTGTCTAAATACGGATGGGATTGCTCCCTTAGATACTGTAGGACTTATTTCAATCTAAACATGTATGGGATTGCACCCTTAGATACTGTAGGACTTATTTCCATCTAAACATCCATGGGATTGTGCCCTTAGATACTGTAGGACTTATTTTTGTCTAAACATGAATGGGATTGTGCCCCTAGATACTGTATGACTTATTTTCAGCTAAACATGCATTGGATTGTACCCTTAGATACTGTAGGACTTATTTCCGTCTAAATATGCATGGGATTGTGCCCTTGGATATCATAGCGCTTATTTCTGTCCAAACATGCATAATATTGTGCCCTTAGATACTGTAGGACTTATATCTGTCTATACATACATAGGATTATGCCCTTGGATATTATAGGAGTTATTTCTGTCTAAATATGCATAGGATTGTGCCCTTTGATACTGTAGCACTTATTTCTGTCTAAACATGCATAGGATTATGCCCTTGCATATTAAAGGAGTTATTTCTGTCTAAACATGCATAGGATTGTGCTCTGAGGTACTGTAGGACTTCTTTCCATCTAAACATGCCTGGGATTGCGCCCTTAGATACTTTAGGACTTATTTCCATCTAAACATACATGGGATTGTGCCCTTAGTTACTGTAGGAATTATTTCTGTCTAAACATGCATGGGATTGTGTCCGTAGATTCTATAGGATTTATTTCCATCTAAACATGCATGGTTTGTGCCCTTAGATACTGTAGGACTTATTTCGATCTAAACATGGATGGGATTGCACCCTTAGATACTGTAGTACTTCTTTCCGTCTAAGCATGGATGGAATTGCTCCCTTAGATATTGTAGGACAAATTTCCATCTAAACATGCATGGCATTGCGCCTTTAGATACTGTAGGACTTATTTCCATCTAAACATGGATCGCATTGCACCCTTAGATTCTGTAGGACTTAGTTCCATCTAAATATGGATGGGATTGCGCTTTTAGATAGTGTAGAACTTCTTTCCATCTAAACATGCATGGGATTGTGCCCTTAGATACTGTAGGACTTCTTTCCATCTAAACATGCATGGGATTGCGCACTTAGATACTGTAGGACCTCTTTCCATCTAAACATGGGTGGGATTGCTCCTATAGATACTGTAGGACATATTTCCATTTAAACATGCATCGGATTGCGCCTTTAGATACTGTAGGACATATTTCCATCTAAATATGCATGGGATCGCGCCCTTATATACTATAGGACTTCTTTCCGTTTTAACATGGATGGGATTGCGCTTTTAGATAGTGTAGGACTTCTTTCCATCTAAACATGCATGGGATTGTGCCCTTAGATACTGTAGGATTATTTCCGTCTAAACATGCATGAGATTGTGCCCTTGGATACTGTAGGACTTATTTCCGTCTCAGCATGGATGGGATTTCTCCCTTACATACTGTAGGACCTATTTCCATGTAAACATGCATTGGATTCTGCCCTCAGATACTGTAGGACTTATTTCCATCTAAACATGCATCGGATTGTGCCCTCAGATACTGTAGCACTTATTTCCATCTATAAATGGATGGGATTGTGCCCTTAGATACTGTAGGACTTATATCCGTCTAAACATGCATTGGATCGTGTCCTTAGATACTGTAAGACTTATTTCCATGTTAACATGCATGGGATTGTGCCCTTAGATATTGTAGGACTTATTTCCTTCTAAACATACATGAGATTGTGCCTTTGGATATTATAGGGCTTTTTTCTGTCTAAACATGCAAAGGATTGTGCCCTTAGATACTGTAGCACTTATTTCTTTCTAAACGTGCATAGGATTGTGCCTTTGGATATTATAGGAGTTATTGCTGTCTCAACATGCATAGGATTGTGTTCTTAGAAACTGTAGGACTTATTTCCATCTAATAATGCATGGGATTGTGGCTTTAGATACTGTAGGACTTATTTCCATCTAACCATGGACGGCATTGCGCCCTTAGATTCTATAGGACTCATTTTTGACTAAACGTGCACGGGATTGTGCCCTTAGATACTGTAGGACTTATTTCTTTCTAAATGTGCATAGGATTCTGCCCTTTGATATTATAGGAGTTATTTCTCTCTCAACATGGATGGGATTGTTCTCTTAGATAAGGTAGGAGCTATTTCTGTCTAAATATGCATGGGATTGTGCCCTTAGATACTGTAGGACTTATTCATGTCTAAAGCTGCATGGGTTTGTGTCCTTAGATACTGTAGCAGTTATTTCTGTCTAGACATGCATAGGATTATGCCCTTGGATATTATCGGAGTTATTTCTGTCTAAAAATGCATAGGATTGTGCTCTGAGATACTGTAGGACTTCTTTCCATGTAAACATGCATGGGATTGCGCCATTAGATACTTTAGGACTTATTTCCGTCTAAACATACATGGGATTGTGCCCTTAGTTACTGTAGGAATTATTTCTGTCTAAACATGCATGGGATTGTGCCCGTAGATTCTATAGGATTTATTTCCATCTAAACATGCATGGGTTTGTGCCCTTAGACACTGTAGGACTTATTTCCATCTAAACATGGATGGGATTGCACCCTTAGATACTATAGGACTTCTTTCCGTCTAAACATGGATGGAATTGCTCCCTTAGATATTGTAGGACATATTTCTATCTACACATGCATCGGATTGCAGCTTTAGATACTGTAGGACTTATTTCCATCTAAACATGGATCGCATTGCACCCTTAGATTCTGTCGGACTTAGTTCCATCTAAACATGGATGGGATTGCGCTTTCAGATAGTGTAGAACTTCTTTCCATCTAAACATGCATGGGATTGCGCCCTTAGATACTGTAGGACCTCTTTCCATCTAAACATGTATGGGATTGCTCCCATAGATACCCTAGGACATATTTCCATTTAAACATGCATCAGATTGCGCCTTTAGATACTGTAGGACGTATTTCCATATAAGCATGCATGGGATTGCGCCCTTAGATACTATAGGACTTCTTTCCGTTTTAACATGGATGGGATTGCGCTTTTAGATAGTGTAGGACTTCTTTCCATCTAAACATGCATGGGATTGCGCCCTCAGATACTGTAGGACCTCTTTCTGTCTAAACATGGATGGGATTGCTCCCATAGATACTGTAGGACATATTTCCATCTAAACATGCATCGGACTGCGCCTTTAGATAGTGTAGGACTTACTTCCATCTAAACATGGATCGGATTTCAACCTTAGATTCTGTAGGACATTTTTCTCTCTAAACATGCATGGGATTGTGCCCTTAGATACTGTAGGACTTATTTCCGTCTAAACATGCATGGGATTGTGCCCTTATATATTTTAGGACTTATTTCCATGTTAACATGCATGGGATTGTGCCCTTAGATATTGTAGGACTTATTTCCTTCTAAACATACATGAGATTGTGCCCTTGGATATTATAGGGCTTTTTTCTGTCTAAACATGCATAGGATTTTGCCCTTAGATACTGTAGCACTTATCTCTGTCTAGACATGCATAGGATTGTGCCCTTGGATATGATTACAGTTATTTCTGTCTAAACATGCATAGGATTGTGACCTTAGATACTGTAGGACTTATTTCTTTCTAAACTTGCATAGGATTGTGCCCTTGGATATTATAGGAGTTATTTCTGTCTCAACATGCATGGGATTGTTCCCTTAGATACCGTAGGACTTATTTTTGTCTAAACATGCATGGGATTGTGCCCTTAGATACTGTAGGATTTATTCATGTCTAAAACTGCATGGGATTGTGTCTTTAGATACTGTAGCACTTATTTCTGTCTAGACATGCTTAGGATTATGCCCTTGGATATTATTGGAGTTATTTCTGTCTAAACATGCATAAGATTGTGCCCTTAGATATCGTCAGACTTATTTCTGTCTAAACACGGATGGGATTGCTCCCTGAGATACTGTAGGACTTATTTCCATCTAAACATGGATGGGATTGCTCCCATAGATACTGTAGGACATATTTCCATCAAAACATGCATCAGACTGCACCTTTAGATACTGTAGGACTTATTTCCATCTAAACATGCATGGGATTGTGCCCGTAGACACTACAGGACTTATTTCCATCTAAACATGCATGGGATTGCGCCCTTAGATACTATAGGACTTCTTTCCGTTTTAACGTGGATGGGATTGCGCTTTTAGATAGTGTAGGACTTCTTTCCATCTAAATATGCATGGGATTGTGCCCTTAGATACTGTAGGACTTCTTTCCATCTAAACATGCATGAGATTGTGCCCTTGGATACTGTAGGACTAATTTCCGTCTCAGCATGGATGGGATTTCTCCCTTAGATACTGTAGTACCTATTTCCATGTAAACATGCATTGGATTCTGCCCTCAGATACTGTAGGACGTATTTCGATCTAAACATGGATCGTATTGCAACCTTAGATTCTGTAGGACTTATTCCCGTCTAAACATTCATGGGATTGTGTCCTTAGATACTGTAGGACTTATTTCTTTCTAAACGTGTATAGGATTGTGCCCTTTGATGTTATAGGACTTATTTCTGTCTCAACATGCATGGGATTGTTCCCTTAGATACTGCAGGACTTTTTTCTGTCTAAACATGCATGGGATTGTGCCCTTAGATACTGTAGGAGTTATTCATGTCTAAAGCTGCATGGGATTGTGTCCTTAGAGACTGTAGCACTTATTTTTCTCTAGACATGCATAGGATTATGCCCTTGGATATTATCGGAGTTATTTCTGTCTAAACATGCATAAGATTGTGCCCTTAGATATCGTCAGACTTATTTCTGTCTAAACACGGATGGGATTGCTCCCTGAGATACTGTAGGACTTATTTCCATCTAAACATGGATGGGATTGCTTCCATAGATACTGTAGGACATATTTCCATCAAAACATGCATCAGACTGCGCCCTTAGATACTATAGGACTTCTTTCCGTTTTAATTTATTTCTTTATAAGATTTATTATATTTTATTTATTTATTTATTTCTTTATAAACGTGCATAGGATTGTGCCCTTGGATATTATAGGAGTTATTTCTGTCTCAACATGCATAGGATTGTGTTCTTAGAAACTGTAGGACTTATTTCCGTCTAATCATGCATGGGATTGTGGCTTTAGATACTGTAGGACTTATTTCCATCTAACCATGGATGGGATTGTGTCCTTGGATACTGTAGGACCTATTTCTTTCTAAACTTGCATAGGATTGTGCCCTTTGATATTATAGGAGTTAATTCTCTCTCAACATGCATGGGATTGTTCCCTTAGATACCGTAGGACTTATTTCTGTCTAAATATTCATGGGATTGTGCCCTTAGATACTATAGGACTTATTCATGTCTAAAGCTCCATGGGATTGTGTCCTTAGATACTGTAGCACTTATTTCTGTCTAGACATGCATAGGATTATGCCCTTGGATATTATCGGAGTTATTTCTGTCTAAACATGCATAAGATTGTGCCCTTAGATATGTTCGGACTTATTTCTGTCTAAACACGGATGGGATTGCTCCCTTAGATACTGTAGGACTTATTTCAATCTAAACATGGATGGGATTGCACCCTTAGATACTGTAGGACTTATTTCTGTCTAAACATGGATGGGATTGTGCCCTTAGATAGTGTAGGACTTATTTCCGTTTAAACATCCATGGGATTCTGCCCTTAGATACTGTAGGACTTATTTCTGTCTAAACATGAATGGGATTGTGCCCCTAGATACTGTATGACTTATTTTCAGCTAAACATGCATGGGATTGTACCCTTAGATACCGTAGGACTTATTTCCGTCTAAATATGCATGGGATTGTGCCCTTGGATATCATAGCGCTTATTTCTGTCTGAACATGCATAATATTGTGCCCTTATATACTGTAGGACTTATATCTGTCTATACATACATAGGATTATGCCCTTGGATATTATAGGAGTTATTTCTGTCTAAATATGCATAGGATTGTGCCCTTTGATACTGTAGCACTTATTTCTGTCTAAACATGCATAGGATTATAACCTTGCATATTAAAGGAGTTATTTCTGTCTAAACATGCATAGGATTGTGCTCTGAGGTACTGTAGGACTTCTTTCCATCTGAACATGCATGGGATTGCGCCCTTAGATACTTCAGGACTTATTTCCATCTAAACATACATGGGATTGTGCCCTTAGTTACTGTAGGAATTATTTCTGTCTAAACATGCATGGGATTGTGCCCGTAGATTCTATAGGATTTATTTCCATCTAAACATGCATGGTTTGTGCCCTTAGATACTGTAGGACTTATTTCGATCTAAACATGGATGGGATTGCACCCTTAGATACTGTAGGACTTCTTTCCGTCTAAATATGGATGGAATTGCTCCCTTAGATATTTTAGGACAAATTTCCATCTAAACATGCATCGGATTGCACCTTTAGATACTGTAGGATTTATTTCCATCTAAATATGCATGGGATTGCACCCTTAGATACTATAGGACTTCTTTCCATTTTAACATGGATGGGATTGCGCTTTTAGACACTGTAGGACTTCTTTCCATCTAAACATGCTTGGGATTGTGCCCTTAGATACTGTAGTACTTCTTTCCATCTAAACATGCATGGGATGACACCCGTATATACTATAGTATTATTTCCGTCTAAACATGCATGAGATTGTGCCCTTGGATACTGTAGGACTTATTTCCGTCTCAGCATGGATGGGATTTCTCCCTTAGATACTGTAGGACCTATTTCCATGTAAACATGCATTGGATTCTGCCCTCAGATACTGTAGGACTTATTTCCATCTAAACATGCATGGGATTGTGCCCTCAGATACTGTAGCACTTTTTTCCATCTAAAAATGGATGGGATTTCTGCCCTTAGATACTGTAGGACTTATTTCCATCTAAACATGCATTGGATTGTGTCCTTAGATACTGTAAGACTTCTTTCCGTCTAAACATGCATGGGATTGTGCCCTTTTATACTGTAGGACTTATTTCCATGTTAACATGCATGGGATTGTGCCCTTAGATATTGTAGGACTTATTTCCTTCTAAACATACTTGAGATTGTGCCCTTGGATATTATAGGGCTTTTTTCTGTCTAAACATGCATAGGATTGTGCCCTTGGATATGATTGCAGTTATTTCTGTCTAAACATGCATAGGATTGTGACCTTAGATACTGTTGGATTTATTTCTTTATAAACGTGCATAGGATTGTGCCCTTGGATATTATAGGAGTTATTTCTGTCTTAACATGCATAGGATTGTGTTCTTAGAAACTGTAGAACTTACTTCCGTCTAAACATGCATGGGATTGCGCCCTGAGATACTGTAGGACCTCTTTCTGTCTAAACATGGATGGGATTGCTCCCATAGATACTGTAGAACATATTTCCATCTAAACATGCATCGGACTGCGCCTTTAGATACTGTAGGACTTACTTCCATCTAAACATGGATCGGATTTCAACCTTAGATTCTGTAGGACATTTTTCCATCTAAAAATGCATTGGATTGTGTCCTTAGATACTGTAAGACTTATTTCCATCTAAACATGCATGGGATTGTGCCCTTATATAGTGTAGGACTTATTTCCATGTTAACATGCATGGGATTGTGCCCTTGGATATGATTGCGGTTATTTCTGTCTAAACATACATGAGATTGTGCCCTTGGATATTATAGGGCTTTTTTTCTGTCTAAACATGCATAGGATTGTGCCTTTAGATACTGTAGCACTTATCTCTGTCTAGACATGCATAGGATTGTGCCCTTGGATATGATTGCAGTTATTTCTGTCTAAACATGCATAGGATTGTGACCTTAGATACTGTAGGACTTATTTCTTTCTAAATGTGCATAGGATTGTGCCCTTGGATATTATAGGAGTTATTTCTGTCTGAACATGCATGGGATTGTTCCCTTAGATACCGTAGGACTTATTTCTGTCTAAATATGCATGGGATTGTGCCCTTAGATACTGTAGGATTTATTCATGTCTAAAGCTGCATGGGATTGTGTCCTTAGATACTGTAGCACTTATTTCTGTCTAGACATGCTTAGGATTATGCCGTTGGATATTATCGGAGTTATTTCTGTCTAAACATGCATAAGATTGTGCCCTTAGATATCGTCAGACTTATTTCTGTCTAAACACGGATGGGATTGCTCCCAGAGATACTGTAGGACTTATTTCCATCTAAACTTGGGTGGGATTGCTCCCATAGATACTGTAGGACATATTTCCATCAAAACATGCATCAGACTGCGCCGTTAGATACTGTAGGACTTATTTCCATCTAAACATGCATGGGATTGTGCCCGTAGACACTACAGGACTTATTTCCATCTAAACATGCATGGGATTGCGCCCTTAGATACTATAGGACTTCTTTCCATTTTAACATGGATGGGATTGCGCTTTTAGATAGTGTAGGACTTCTTTCCATCTAAACATGCATGAGATTGTGCCCTTAGATACTGTAGGACTTCTTTCCATCTAAACATGCATGAGATTGTGCCCTTGGATACTGTAGGACTTATTTCCGTCTCAGCATGGATGGGATTTCTCCCTTAGATACTGTAGGACCTATTTCCATGTAAACATGCATTGGATTTTGCCCTCAGATACTGTAGGACGTATTTCGATCTAAACATGGATCGTATTGCAACCTTAGATTCTGTAGGACTTATTTCCATCTAAACATTCATGGGATTGTGCCCTTAGATACTGTAGGACTTATTTCCATCTAAACATGGATGGGATGACACCCTTATATACTGTAGGATTATTTCCGTCTAAAGATGCATGAGATGGTGCCCTTGGATACAGTAGGACTTATTTCCGTCTCAGCATGGATGGGATTTCTCCCTTAGATACTGTAGGACCTATTTCCATGTAAACATGCATTGGATTCTGCCCTCAGATACTGTAGGACTTATTTCCATGTTAACATGCATGGGATTGTGCCCTTAGATATTGTAGGACTTATTTCCTTCTAAACATAAATGAGATTGTGCCCTTGGATACTGTAGGACTTATTTCCGTCTAAACATGCATTGGATTGTGTCCTTAGATACTGTAAGAATTCTTTCCGTCTAAACATGCATGGGATAGTGCCCTTATATACTGTAGGACTTATTTCCATGTTAACATGCATGGGATTGTGTCCTTAGATACTGTAGCACTTTTTTCTGTCTAGACATGCATAGGATTATGCCCTTGGATATTATCGGAGTTCTTTCTGTCTAAACATGCATAAGATTGTGCCCTTAGATATCGTCGGACTTATTTCTGTCTAAATACGGATGGGATTGCTCCCTTAGATACTGTAGGACTTATTTCAATCTAAACATGTATGGGATTGCACCCTTAGATACTGTAGGACTTATTTCCGTCTAAACATCCATGGGATTGTGCCCTTAGATACTGTAGGACTTATTTTTGTCTAAACATGAATGGGATTGTGCCCCTAGATACTGTATGACTTATTTTCAGCTAAACATGCATTGGATTGTACCCTTAGATACTGTAGGACTTATTTCCGTCTAAATATGCATGGGATTGTGCCCTTGGATATCATAGCGCTTATTTCTGTCCAAACATGCATAATATTGTGCCCTTAGATACTGTAGGACTTATATCTGTCTATACATACATAGGATTATGCCCTTGGATATTATAGGAGTTATTTCTGTCTAAATATGCATAGGATTGTGCCCTTTGATACTGTAGCACTTATTTCTGTCTAAACATGCATAGGATTATGCCCTTGCATATTAAAGGAGTTATTTCTGTCTAAACATGCATAGGATTGTGCTCTGAGGTACTGTAGGACTTCTTTCCATCTAAACATGCCTGGGATTGCGCCCTTAGATACTTTAGGACTTATTTCCATCTAAACATACATGGGATTGTGCCCTTAGTTACTGTAGGAATTATTTCTGTCTAAACATGCATGGGATTGTGTCCGTAGATTCTATAGGATTTATTTCCATCTAAACATGCATGGTTTGTGCCCTTAGATACTGTAGGACTTATTTCGATCTAAACATGGATGGGATTGCACCCTTAGATACTGTAGTACTTCTTTCCGTCTAAGCATGGATGGAATTGCTCCCTTAGATATTGTAGGACAAATTTCCATCTAAACATGCATGGCATTGCGCCTTTAGATACTGTAGGACTTATTTCCATCTAAACATGGATCGCATTGCACCCTTAGATTCTGTAGGACTTAGTTCCATCTAAATATGGATGGGATTGCGCTTTTAGATAGTGTAGAACTTCTTTCCATCTAAACATGCATGGGATTGTGCCCTTAGATACTGTAGGACTTCTTTCCATCTAAACATGCATGGGATTGCGCACTTAGATACTGTAGGACCTCTTTCCATCTAAACATGGGTGGGATTGCTCCTATAGATACTGTAGGACATATTTCCATTTAAACATGCATCGGATTGCGCCTTTAGATACTGTAGGACATATTTCCATCTAAATATGCATGGGATCGCGCCCTTATATACTATAGGACTTCTTTCCGTTTTAACATGGATGGGATTGCGCTTTTAGATAGTGTAGGACTTCTTTCCATCTAAACATGCATGGGATTGTGCCCTTAGATACTGTAGGATTATTTCCGTCTAAACATGCATGAGATTGTGCCCTTGGATACTGTAGGACTTATTTCCGTCTCAGCATGGATGGGATTTCTCCCTTACATACTGTAGGACCTATTTCCATGTAAACATGCATTGGATTCTGCCCTCAGATACTGTAGGACTTATTTCCATCTAAACATGCATCGGATTGTGCCCTCAGATACTGTAGCACTTATTTCCATCTATAAATGGATGGGATTGTGCCCTTAGATACTGTAGGACTTATATCCGTCTAAACATGCATTGGATCGTGTCCTTAGATACTGTAAGACTTATTTCCATGTTAACATGCATGGGATTGTGCCCTTAGATATTGTAGGACTTATTTCCTTCTAAACATACATGAGATTGTGCCTTTGGATATTATAGGGCTTTTTTCTGTCTAAACATGCAAAGGATTGTGCCCTTAGATACTGTAGCACTTATTTCTTTCTAAACGTGCATAGGATTGTGCCTTTGGATATTATAGGAGTTATTGCTGTCTCAACATGCATAGGATTGTGTTCTTAGAAACTGTAGGACTTATTTCCATCTAATAATGCATGGGATTGTGGCTTTAGATACTGTAGGACTTATTTCCATCTAACCATGGACGGCATTGCGCCCTTAGATTCTATAGGACTCATTTTTGACTAAACGTGCACGGGATTGTGCCCTTAGATACTGTAGGACTTATTTCTTTCTAAATGTGCATAGGATTCTGCCCTTTGATATTATAGGAGTTATTTCTCTCTCAACATGGATGGGATTGTTCTCTTAGATAAGGTAGGAGCTATTTCTGTCTAAATATGCATGGGATTGTGCCCTTAGATACTGTAGGACTTATTCATGTCTAAAGCTGCATGGGTTTGTGTCCTTAGATACTGTAGCAGTTATTTCTGTCTAGACATGCATAGGATTATGCCCTTGGATATTATCAGAGTTATTTCTGTCTAAAAATGCATAGGATTGTGCTCTGAGATACTGTAGGACTTCTTTCCATGTAAACATGCATGGGATTGCGCCATTAGATACTTTAGGACTTATTTCCGTCTAAACATACATGGGATTGTGCCCTTAGTTACTGTAGGAATTATTTCCATCTAAACATGGATGGGATTGCACCCTTAGATACTATAGGACTTCTTTCCGTCTAAACATGGATGGAATTGCTCCCTTAGATATTGTAGGACATATTTCTATCTACACATGCATCGGATTGCAGCTTTAGATACTGTAGGACTTATTTCCATCTAAACATGGATCGCATTGCACCCTTAGATTCTGTCGGACTTAGTTCCATCTAAACATGGATGGGATTGCGCTTTCAGATAGTGTAGAACTTCTTTCCATCTAAACATGCATGGGATTGCGCCCTTAGATACTGTAGGACCTCTTTCCATCTAAACATGTATGGGATTGCTCCCATAGATACCCTAGGACATATTTCCATTTAAACATGCATCAGATTGCGCCTTTAGATACTGTAGGACGTATTTCCATATAAGCATGCATGGGATTGCGCCCTTAGATACTATAGGACTTCTTTCCGTTTTAACATGGATGGGATTGCGCTTTTAGATAGTGTAGGACTTCTTTCCATCTAAACATGCATGGGATTGCGCCCTCAGATACTGTAGGACCTCTTTCTGTCTAAACATGGATGGGATTGCTCCCATAGATACTGTAGGACATATTTCCATCTAAACATGCATCGGACTGCGCCTTTAGATAGTGTAGGACTTACTTCCATCTAAACATGGATCGGATTTCAACCTTAGATTCTGTAGGACATTTTTCTCTCTAAACATGCATGAGATTGTGCCCTTAGATACTGTAGGACTTATTTCCGTCTAAACATGCATGGGATTGTGCCCTTATATATTTTAGGACTTATTTCCATGTTAACATGCATGGGATTGTGCCCTTAGATATTGTAGGACTTATTTCCTTCTAAACATACATGAGATTGTGCCCTTGGATATTATAGGGCTTTTTTCTGTCTAAACATGCATAGGATTTTGCCCTTAGATACTGTAGCACTTATCTCTGTCTAGACATGCATAGGATTGTGCCCTTGGATATGATTACAGTTATTTCTGTCTAAACATGCATAGGATTGTGACCTTAGATACTGTAGGACTTATTTCTTTCTAAACTTGCATAGGATTGTGCCCTTGGATATTATAGGAGTTATTTCTGTCTCAACATGCATGGGATTGTTCCCTTAGATACCGTAGGACTTATTTTTGTCTAAACATGCATGGGATTGTGCCCTTAGATACTGTAGGATTTATTCATGTCTAAAACTGCATGGGATTGTGTCTTTAGATACTGTAGCACTTATTTCTGTCTAGACATGCTTAGGATTATGCCCTTGGATATTATTGGAGTTATTTCTGTCTAAACATGCATAAGATTGTGCCCTTAGATATCGTCAGACTTATTTCTGTCTAAACACGGATGGGATTGCTCCCTGAGATACTGTAGGACTTATTTCCATCTAAACATGGATGGGATTGCTCCCATAGATACTGTAGGACATATTTCCATCAAAACATGCATCAGACTGCACCTTTAGATACTGTAGGACTTATTTCCATCTAAACATGCATGGGATTGTGCCCGTAGACACTACAGGACTTATTTCCATCTAAACATGCATGGGATTGCGCCCTTAGATACTATAGGACTTCTTTCCGTTTTAACGTGGATGGGATTGCGCTTTTAGATAGTGTAGGACTTCTTTCCATCTAAATATGCATGGGATTGTGCCCTTAGATACTGTAGGACTTCTTTCCATCTAAACATGCATGAGATTGTGCCCTTGGATACTGTAGGACTAATTTCCGTCTCAGCATGGATGGGATTTCTCCCTTAGATACTGTAGTACCTATTTCCATGTAAACATGCATTGGATTCTGCCCTCAGATACTGTAGGACGTATTTCCGTCTAAGCATGCATGGGATTGTGCCCTCAGATACTGTAGCACTTTTTTCCATCTAAAAATGGATGGGATTGTCCCCTTAGATACTGTAGGACTTATTTCCGTCTAAACATTCATGGGATTGTGCCCTTATATACTGTTGGACTTATTTCCATGTTAACATGCATGGGATTGTGGCCTTAGATAATGTAGGACTTATTTCCTTCTAAACATACATGAGATTGTGCCCTTGGAATTTATAGGGGTTTTTCCGGGTAAACATGCATAGGATTGTGCCGTTAGATACTGTAGCACTGATCTCTGTCTAGACATGCATAGGATTGTGCCCTTGGATATGATTGCAGTTATTTCTGTATAAACATGCATAGGATTGTGACCTTAGATATTGTAGGACTTATTTCTTTCTAAACGTGCATAGGATTGTGCCCTTGGATATTATAGGAGTTATTTCTGTCTCAACATGCATAGGATTGTGTTCTTAGAAACTGTTGGACTTATTTCCGTCCAATCATGCATGGGATTGTGGCTTTAGATACTGTAGTACTTATTTCCATTTAACCATGGATGAGATTGCGCCCTTAGATTCTATAGGACTCATTTTGGTCTAAACATGCATGGGATTGTGCCCTTAGATACAGTAGGACTTATTTCCATCTAAACATTCATGGGATTGTGTCCTTAGATAGTGTAGGACTCATTTCTTTCTAAACATGCATAGGATTGTGCCCTTGGATATTATAGGAGTTATTTCTGTCTCGACATGCATGGGATTGTTCCCTTAGATACCGTAGGACATATTTCTGTCTAAATATGCATGGGATTGTGCCCTTCGATACTGTAGGACTTATTCATGTCTTAAGCTGCATGGGATTGTGTCCTTAGATACTGTAGCACTTATTTCTGTCTAGACATGCATAGGATTATGCCCTTGGATATTATCAGAGTTCTTTCTGTCTAAACATGCATAAGATTGTGCCCTTAGATATCGTCAGACTTATTTCTGTCTAAACACGGACGGGATTGCTCCCTTAGATACTGTAGGACTTATTTCCATCTAAACATGGATGGGATTGCACCCTTAGATACTTTAGGACTTATTTCTGTCTAAACATGGATGGGATTGTGCCCTTAGATACTGTAGGACTTATTTCCGTCTAAACATCCATGGGATTGTGCCCCTAGATACTGTATGACTTATTTTCAGCTAAACATGCATGGTTTGTGCCCTTAGATACTGTAGGACTTATTTCGATCTAAACATGGATGGGATTGCACCCTTAGATACTGTAGGACTTCTTTCCGTCTAAATATGGATGGAATTGCTCCCTTAGATATTTTAGGACAAATTTCCATCTAAACATGCATCGGATTGCGCCTTTAGATACTGTAGGATTTATTTCCATCTAAATATGCATGGGATTGCACCCTTAGATACTATAGGACTTCTTTCCATTTTAACATGGATGGGATTGCGCTTTTAGACACTGTAGGACTTCTTTCCATCTAAACATGCTTGGGATTGTGCCCTTAGATACTGTAGTACTTCTTTCCATCTAAACATGCATGGGATGACACCCGTATATACTATAGTATTATTTCCGTCTAAACATGCATGAGATTGTGCCCTTGGATACTGTAGGACTTATTTCCGTCTCAGCATGGATGGGATTTCTCCCTTAGATACTGTAGGACCTATTTCCATGTAACCATGCATTGGATTCTGCCCTCAGATACTGTAGGACTTATTTCCATCTAAACATGCATGGGATTGTGCCCTCAGATACTGTAGCACTTTTTTCCATCTAAAAATGGATGGGATTTCTGCCCTTAGATACTGTAGGACTTATTTCCATCTAAACATGCATTGGATTGTGTCCTTAGATACTGTAAGACTTCTTTCCGTCTAAACATGCATGGGATTGTGCCCTTTTATACTGTAGGACTTATTTCCATGTTAACATGCATGGGATTGTGCCCTTAGATATTGTAGGACTTATTTCCTTCTAAACATACTTGAGATTGTGCCCTTGGATATTATAGGGCTTTTTTCTGTCTAAACATGCATAGGATTGTGCCCTTGGATATGATTGCAGTTATTTCTGTCTAAACATGCATAGGATTGTGACCTTAGATACTGTTGGATTTATTTCTTTATAAACGTGCATAGGATTGTGCCCTTGGATATTATAGGAGTTATTTCTGTCTTAACATGCATAGGATTGTGTTCTTAGAAACTGTAGAACTTACTTCCGTCTAAACATGCATGGGATTGCGCCCTGAGATACTGTAGGACCTCTTTCTGTCTAAACATGGATGGGATTGCTCCCATAGATACTGTAGAACATATTTCCATCTAAACATGCATCGGACTGCGCCTTTAGATACTGTAGGACTTACTTCCATCTAAACATGGATCGGATTTCAACCTTAGATTCTGTAGGACATTTTTCCATCTAAAAATGCATTGGATTGTGTCCTTAGATACTGTAAGACTTATTTCCATCTAAACATGCATGGGATTGTGCCCTTATATAGTGTAGGACTTATTTCCATGTTAACATGCATGGGATTGTGCCCTTGGATATGATTGCGGTTATTTCTGTCTAAACATACATGAGATTGTGCCCTTGGATATTATAGGGCTTTTTTTCTGTCTAAACATGCATAGGATTGTGCCTTTAGATACTGTAGCACTTATCTCTGTCTAGACATGCATAGGATTGTGCCCTTGGATATGATTGCAGTTATTTCTGTCTAAACATGCATAGGATTGTGACCTTAGATACTGTAGGACTTATTTCTTTCTAAATGTGCATAGGATTGTGCCCTTGGATATTATAGGAGTTATTTCTGTCTGAACATGCATGGGATTGTTCCCTTAGATACCGTAGGACTTATTTCTGTCTAAATATGCATGGGATTGTGCCCTTAGATACTGTAGGATTTATTCATGTCTAAAGCTGCATGGGATTGTGTCCTTAGATACTGTAGCACTTATTTCTGTCTAGACATGCTTAGGATTATGCCGTTGGATATTATCGGAGTTATTTCTGTCTAAACATGCATAAGATTGTGCCCTTAGATATCGTCAGACTTATTTCTGTCTAAACACGGATGGGATTGCTCCCAGAGATACTGTAGGACTTATTTCCATCTAAACTTGGGTGGGATTGCTCCCATAGATACTGTAGGACATATTTCCATCAAAACATGCATCAGACTGCGCCGTTAGATACTGTAGGACTTATTTCCATCTAAACATGCATGGGATTGTGCCCGTAGACACTACAGGACTTATTTCCATCTAAACATGCATGGGATTGCGCCCTTAGATACTATAGGACTTCTTTCCATTTTAACATGGATGGGATTGCGCTTTTAGATAGTGTAGGACTTCTTTCCATCTAAACATGCATGAGATTGTGCCCTTAGATACTGTAGGACTTCTTTCCATCTAAACATGCATGAGATTGTGCCCTTGGATACTGTAGGACTTATTTCCGTCTCAGCATGGATGGGATTTCTCCCTTAGATACTGTAGGACCTATTTCCATGTAAACATGCATTGGATTTTGCCCTCAGATACTGTAGGACGTATTTCGATCTAAACATGGATCGTATTGCAACCTTAGATTCTGTAGGACTTATTTCCATCTAAACATTCATGGGATTGTGCCCTTAGATACTGTAGGACTTATTTCCATCTAAACATGGATGGGATGACACCCTTATATACTGTAGGATTATTTCCGTCTAAAGATGCATGAGATGGTGCCCTTGGATACAGTAGGACTTATTTCCGTCTCAGCATGGATGGGATTTCTCCCTTAGATACTGTAGGACCTATTTCCATGTAAACATGCATTGGATTCTGCCCTCAGATACTGTAGGACTTATTTCCATGTTAACATGCATGGGATTGTGCCCTTAGATATTGTAGGACTTATTTCCTTCTAAACATAAATGAGATTGTGCCCTTGGATACTGTAGGACTTATTTCCGTCTAAACATGCATTGGATTGTGTCCTTAGATACTGTAAGAATTCTTTCCGTCTAAACATGCATGGGATAGTGCCCTTATATACTGTAGGACTTATTTCCATGTTAACATGCATGGGATTGTGTCCTTAGATACTGTAGCACTTTTTTCTGTCTAGACATGCATAGGATTATGCCCTTGGATATTATCGGAGTTCTTTCTGTCTAAACATGCATAAGATTGTGCCCTTAGATATCGTCGGACTTATTTCTGTCTAAATACGGATGGGATTGCTCCCTTAGATACTGTAGGACTTATTTCAATCTAAACATGTATGGGATTGCACCCTTAGATACTGTAGGACTTATTTCCGTCTAAACATCCATGGGATTGTGCCCTTAGATACTGTAGGACTTATTTTTGTCTAAACATGAATGGGATTGTGCCCCTAGATACTGTATGACTTATTTTCAGCTAAACATGCATTGGATTGTACCCTTAGATACTGTAGGACTTATTTCCGTCTAAATATGCATGGGATTGTGCCCTTGGATATCATAGCGCTTATTTCTGTCCAAACATGCATAATATTGTGCCCTTAGATACTGTAGGACTTATATCTGTCTATACATACATAGGATTATGCCCTTGGATATTATAGGAGTTATTTCTGTCTAAATATGCATAGGATTGTGCCCTTTGATACTGTAGCACTTATTTCTGTCTAAACATGCATAGGATTATGCCCTTGCATATTAAAGGAGTTATTTCTGTCTAAACATGCATAGGATTGTGCTCTGAGGTACTGTAGGACTTCTTTCCATCTAAACATGCCTGGGATTGCGCCCTTAGATACTTTAGGACTTATTTCCATCTAAACATACATGGGATTGTGCCCTTAGTTACTGTAGGAATTATTTCTGTCTAAACATGCATGGGATTGTGTCCGTAGATTCTATAGGATTTATTTCCATCTAAACATGCATGGTTTGTGCCCTTAGATACTGTAGGACTTATTTCGATCTAAACATGGATGGGATTGCACCCTTAGATACTGTAGTACTTCTTTCCGTCTAAGCATGGATGGAATTGCTCCCTTAGATATTGTAGGACAAATTTCCATCTAAACATGCATGGCATTGCGCCTTTAGATACTGTAGGACTTATTTCCATCTAAACATGGATCGCATTGCACCCTTAGATTCTGTAGGACTTAGTTCCATCTAAATATGGATGGGATTGCGCTTTTAGATAGTGTAGAACTTCTTTCCATCTAAACATGCATGGGATTGTGCCCTTAGATACTGTAGGACTTCTTTCCATCTAAACATGCATGGGATTGCGCACTTAGATACTGTAGGACCTCTTTCCATCTAAACATGGGTGGGATTGCTCCTATAGATACTGTAGGACATATTTCCATTTAAACATGCATCGGATTGCGCCTTTAGATACTGTAGGACATATTTCCATCTAAATATGCATGGGATCGCGCCCTTATATACTATAGGACTTCTTTCCGTTTTAACATGGATGGGATTGCGCTTTTAGATAGTGTAGGACTTCTTTCCATCTAAACATGCATGGGATTGTGCCCTTAGATACTGTAGGATTATTTCCGTCTAAACATGCATGAGATTGTGCCCTTGGATACTGTAGGACTTATTTCCGTCTCAGCATGGATGGGATTTCTCCCTTACATACTGTAGGACCTATTTCCATGTAAACATGCATTGGATTCTGCCCTCAGATACTGTAGGACTTATTTCCATCTAAACATGCATCGGATTGTGCCCTCAGATACTGTAGCACTTATTTCCATCTATAAATGGATGGGATTGTGCCCTTAGATACTGTAGGACTTATATCCGTCTAAACATGCATTGGATCGTGTCCTTAGATACTGTAAGACTTATTTCCATGTTAACATGCATGGGATTGTGCCCTTAGATATTGTAGGACTTATTTCCTTCTAAACATACATGAGATTGTGCCTTTGGATATTATAGGGCTTTTTTCTGTCTAAACATGCAAAGGATTGTGCCCTTAGATACTGTAGCACTTATTTCTTTCTAAACGTGCATAGGATTGTGCCTTTGGATATTATAGGAGTTATTGCTGTCTCAACATGCATAGGATTGTGTTCTTAGAAACTGTAGGACTTATTTCCATCTAATAATGCATGGGATTGTGGCTTTAGATACTGTAGGACTTATTTCCATCTAACCATGGACGGCATTGCGCCCTTAGATTCTATAGGACTCATTTTTGACTAAACGTGCACGGGATTGTGCCCTTAGATACTGTAGGACTTATTTCTTTCTAAATGTGCATAGGATTCTGCCCTTTGATATTATAGGAGTTATTTCTCTCTCAACATGGATGGGATTGTTCTCTTAGATAAGGTAGGAGCTATTTCTGTCTAAATATGCATGGGATTGTGCCCTTAGATACTGTAGGACTTATTCATGTCTAAAGCTGCATGGGTTTGTGTCCTTAGATACTGTAGCAGTTATTTCTGTCTAGACATGCATAGGATTATGCCCTTGGATATTATCAGAGTTATTTCTGTCTAAAAATGCATAGGATTGTGCTCTGAGATACTGTAGGACTTCTTTCCATGTAAACATGCATGGGATTGCGCCATTAGATACTTTAGGACTTATTTCCGTCTAAACATACATGGGATTGTGCCCTTAGTTACTGTAGGAATTATTTCCATCTAAACATGGATGGGATTGCACCCTTAGATACTATAGGACTTCTTTCCGTCTAAACATGGATGGAATTGCTCCCTTAGATATTGTAGGACATATTTCTATCTACACATGCATCGGATTGCAGCTTTAGATACTGTAGGACTTATTTCCATCTAAACATGGATCGCATTGCACCCTTAGATTCTGTCGGACTTAGTTCCATCTAAACATGGATGGGATTGCGCTTTCAGATAGTGTAGAACTTCTTTCCATCTAAACATGCATGGGATTGCGCCCTTAGATACTGTAGGACCTCTTTCCATCTAAACATGTATGGGATTGCTCCCATAGATACCCTAGGACATATTTCCATTTAAACATGCATCAGATTGCGCCTTTAGATACTGTAGGACGTATTTCCATATAAGCATGCATGGGATTGCGCCCTTAGATACTATAGGACTTCTTTCCGTTTTAACATGGATGGGATTGCGCTTTTAGATAGTGTAGGACTTCTTTCCATCTAAACATGCATGGGATTGCGCCCTCAGATACTGTAGGACCTCTTTCTGTCTAAACATGGATGGGATTGCTCCCATAGATACTGTAGGACATATTTCCATCTAAACATGCATCGGACTGCGCCTTTAGATAGTGTAGGACTTACTTCCATCTAAACATGGATCGGATTTCAACCTTAGATTCTGTAGGACATTTTTCTCTCTAAACATGCATGAGATTGTGCCCTTAGATACTGTAGGACTTATTTCCGTCTAAACATGCATGGGATTGTGCCCTTATATATTTTAGGACTTATTTCCATGTTAACATGCATGGGATTGTGCCCTTAGATATTGTAGGACTTATTTCCTTCTAAACATACATGAGATTGTGCCCTTGGATATTATAGGGCTTTTTTCTGTCTAAACATGCATAGGATTTTGCCCTTAGATACTGTAGCACTTATCTCTGTCTAGACATGCATAGGATTGTGCCCTTGGATATGATTACAGTTATTTCTGTCTAAACATGCATAGGATTGTGACCTTAGATACTGTAGGACTTATTTCTTTCTAAACTTGCATAGGATTGTGCCCTTGGATATTATAGGAGTTATTTCTGTCTCAACATGCATGGGATTGTTCCCTTAGATACCGTAGGACTTATTTTTGTCTAAACATGCATGGGATTGTGCCCTTAGATACTGTAGGATTTATTCATGTCTAAAACTGCATGGGATTGTGTCTTTAGATACTGTAGCACTTATTTCTGTCTAGACATGCTTAGGATTATGCCCTTGGATATTATTGGAGTTATTTCTGTCTAAACATGCATAAGATTGTGCCCTTAGATATCGTCAGACTTATTTCTGTCTAAACACGGATGGGATTGCTCCCTGAGATACTGTAGGACTTATTTCCATCTAAACATGGATGGGATTGCTCCCATAGATACTGTAGGACATATTTCCATCAAAACATGCATCAGACTGCACCTTTAGATACTGTAGGACTTATTTCCATCTAAACATGCATGGGATTGTGCCCGTAGACACTACAGGACTTATTTCCATCTAAACATGCATGGGATTGCGCCCTTAGATACTATAGGACTTCTTTCCGTTTTAACGTGGATGGGATTGCGCTTTTAGATAGTGTAGGACTTCTTTCCATCTAAATATGCATGGGATTGTGCCCTTAGATACTGTAGGACTTCTTTCCATCTAAACATGCATGAGATTGTGCCCTTGGATACTGTAGGACTAATTTCCGTCTCAGCATGGATGGGATTTCTCCCTTAGATACTGTAGTACCTATTTCCATGTAAACATGCATTGGATTCTGCCCTCAGATACTGTAGGACGTATTTCCGTCTAAGCATGCATGGGATTGTGCCCTCAGATACTGTAGCACTTTTTTCCATCTAAAAATGGATGGGATTGTCCCCTTAGATACTGTAGGACTTATTTCCGTCTAAACATTCATGGGATTGTGCCCTTATATACTGTTGGACTTATTTCCATGTTAACATGCATGGGATTGTGGCCTTAGATAATGTAGGACTTATTTCCTTCTAAACATACATGAGATTGTGCCCTTGGAATTTATAGGGGTTTTTCCGGGTAAACATGCATAGGATTGTGCCGTTAGATACTGTAGCACTGATCTCTGTCTAGACATGCATAGGATTGTGCCCTTGGATATGATTGCAGTTATTTCTGTATAAACATGCATAGGATTGTGACCTTAGATATTGTAGGACTTATTTCTTTCTAAACGTGCATAGGATTGTGCCCTTGGATATTATAGGAGTTATTTCTGTCTCAACATGCATAGGATTGTGTTCTTAGAAACTGTTGGACTTATTTCCGTCCAATCATGCATGGGATTGTGGCTTTAGATACTGTAGTACTTATTTCCATTTAACCATGGATGAGATTGCGCCCTTAGATTCTATAGGACTCATTTTGGTCTAAACATGCATGGGATTGTGCCCTTAGATACAGTAGGACTTATTTCCATCTAAACATTCATGGGATTGTGTCCTTAGATAGTGTAGGACTCATTTCTTTCTAAACATGCATAGGATTGTGCCCTTGGATATTATAGGAGTTATTTCTGTCTCGACATGCATGGGATTGTTCCCTTAGATACCGTAGGACATATTTCTGTCTAAATATGCATGGGATTGTGCCCTTCGATACTGTAGGACTTATTCATGTCTTAAGCTGCATGGGATTGTGTCCTTAGATACTGTAGCACTTATTTCTGTCTAGACATGCATAGGATTATGCCCTTGGATATTATCAGAGTTCTTTCTGTCTAAACATGCATAAGATTGTGCCCTTAGATATCGTCAGACTTATTTCTGTCTAAACACGGACGGGATTGCTCCCTTAGATACTGTAGGACTTATTTCCATCTAAACATGGATGGGATTGCACCCTTAGATACTTTAGGACTTATTTCTGTCTAAACATGGATGGGATTGTGCCCTTAGATACTGTAGGACTTATTTCCGTCTAAACATCCATGGGATTGTGCCCCTAGATACTGTATGACTTATTTTCAGCTAAACATGCATGGTTTGTGCCCTTAGATACTGTAGGACTTATTTCGATCTAAACATGGATGGGATTGCACCCTTAGATACTGTAGGACTTCTTTCCGTCTAAATATGGATGGAATTGCTCCCTTAGATATTTTAGGACAAATTTCCATCTAAACATGCATCGGATTGCGCCTTTAGATACTGTAGGATTTATTTCCATCTAAATATGCATGGGATTGCACCCTTAGATACTATAGGACTTCTTTCCATTTTAACATGGATGGGATTGCGCTTTTAGACACTGTAGGACTTCTTTCCATCTAAACATGCTTGGGATTGTGCCCTTAGATACTGTAGTACTTCTTTCCATCTAAACATGCATGGGATGACACCCGTATATACTATAGTATTATTTCCGTCTAAACATGCATGAGATTGTGCCCTTGGATACTGTAGGACTTATTTCCGTCTCAGCATGGATGGGATTTCTCCCTTAGATACTGTAGGACCTATTTCCATGTAACCATGCATTGGATTCTGCCCTCAGATACTGTAGGACTTATTTCCATCTAAACATGCATGGGATTGTGCCCTCAGATACTGTAGCACTTTTTTCCATCTAAAAATGGATGGGATTTCTGCCCTTAGATACTGTAGGACTTATTTCCATCTAAACATGCATTGGATTGTGTCCTTAGATACTGTAAGACTTCTTTCCGTCTAAACATGCATGGGATTGTGCCCTTTTATACTGTAGGACTTATTTCCATGTTAACATGCATGGGATTGTGCCCTTAGATATTGTAGGACTTATTTCCTTCTAAACATACTTGAGATTGTGCCCTTGGATATTATAGGGCTTTTTTCTGTCTAAACATGCATAGGATTGTGCCCTTGGATATGATTGCAGTTATTTCTGTCTAAACATGCATAGGATTGTGACCTTAGATACTGTTGGATTTATTTCTTTATAAACGTGCATAGGATTGTGCCCTTGGATATTATAGGAGTTATTTCTGTCTTAACATGCATAGGATTGTGTTCTTAGAAACTGTAGAACTTACTTCCGTCTAAACATGCATGGGATTGCGCCCTGAGATACTGTAGGACCTCTTTCTGTCTAAACATGGATGGGATTGCTCCCATAGATACTGTAGAACATATTTCCATCTAAACATGCATCGGACTGCGCCTTTAGATACTGTAGGACTTACTTCCATCTAAACATGGATCGGATTTCAACCTTAGATTCTGTAGGACATTTTTCCATCTAAAAATGCATTGGATTGTGTCCTTAGATACTGTAAGACTTATTTCCATCTAAACATGCATGGGATTGTGCCCTTATATAGTGTAGGACTTATTTCCATGTTAACATGCATGGGATTGTGCCCTTGGATATGATTGCGGTTATTTCTGTCTAAACATACATGAGATTGTGCCCTTGGATATTATAGGGCTTTTTTTCTGTCTAAACATGCATAGGATTGTGCCTTTAGATACTGTAGCACTTATCTCTGTCTAGACATGCATAGGATTGTGCCCTTGGATATGATTGCAGTTATTTCTGTCTAAACATGCATAGGATTGTGACCTTAGATACTGTAGGACTTATTTCTTTCTAAATGTGCATAGGATTGTGCCCTTGGATATTATAGGAGTTATTTCTGTCTGAACATGCATGGGATTGTTCCCTTAGATACCGTAGGACTTATTTCTGTCTAAATATGCATGGGATTGTGCCCTTAGATACTGTAGGATTTATTCATGTCTAAAGCTGCATGGGATTGTGTCCTTAGATACTGTAGCACTTATTTCTGTCTAGACATGCTTAGGATTATGCCGTTGGATATTATCGGAGTTATTTCTGTCTAAACATGCATAAGATTGTGCCCTTAGATATCGTCAGACTTATTTCTGTCTAAACACGGATGGGATTGCTCCCAGAGATACTGTAGGACTTATTTCCATCTAAACTTGGGTGGGATTGCTCCCATAGATACTGTAGGACATATTTCCATCAAAACATGCATCAGACTGCGCCGTTAGATACTGTAGGACTTATTTCCATCTAAACATGCATGGGATTGTGCCCGTAGACACTACAGGACTTATTTCCATCTAAACATGCATGGGATTGCGCCCTTAGATACTATAGGACTTCTTTCCATTTTAACATGGATGGGATTGCGCTTTTAGATAGTGTAGGACTTCTTTCCATCTAAACATGCATGAGATTGTGCCCTTAGATACTGTAGGACTTCTTTCCATCTAAACATGCATGAGATTGTGCCCTTGGATACTGTAGGACTTATTTCCGTCTCAGCATGGATGGGATTTCTCCCTTAGATACTGTAGGACCTATTTCCATGTAAACATGCATTGGATTTTGCCCTCAGATACTGTAGGACGTATTTCGATCTAAACATGGATCGTATTGCAACCTTAGATTCTGTAGGACTTATTTCCATCTAAACATTCATGGGATTGTGCCCTTAGATACTGTAGGACTTATTTCCATCTAAACATGGATGGGATGACACCCTTATATACTGTAGGATTATTTCCGTCTAAAGATGCATGAGATGGTGCCCTTGGATACAGTAGGACTTATTTCCGTCTCAGCATGGATGGGATTTCTCCCTTAGATACTGTAGGACCTATTTCCATGTAAACATGCATTGGATTCTGCCCTCAGATACTGTAGGACTTATTTCCATGTTAACATGCATGGGATTGTGCCCTTAGATATTGTAGGACTTATTTCCTTCTAAACATAAATGAGATTGTGCCCTTGGATACTGTAGGACTTATTTCCGTCTAAACATGCATTGGATTGTGTCCTTAGATACTGTAAGAATTCTTTCCGTCTAAACATGCATGGGATAGTGCCCTTATATACTGTAGGACTTATTTCCATGTTAACATGCATGGGATTGTGTCCTTAGATACTGTAGCACTTTTTTCTGTCTAGACATGCATAGGATTATGCCCTTGGATATTATCGGAGTTCTTTCTGTCTAAACATGCATAAGATTGTGCCCTTAGATATCGTCGGACTTATTTCTGTCTAAATACGGATGGGATTGCTCCCTTAGATACTGTAGGACTTATTTCAATCTAAACATGTATGGGATTGCACCCTTAGATACTGTAGGACTTATTTCCGTCTAAACATCCATGGGATTGTGCCCTTAGATACTGTAGGACTTATTTTTGTCTAAACATGAATGGGATTGTGCCCCTAGATACTGTATGACTTATTTTCAGCTAAACATGCATTGGATTGTACCCTTAGATACTGTAGGACTTATTTCCGTCTAAATATGCATGGGATTGTGCCCTTGGATATCATAGCGCTTATTTCTGTCCAAACATGCATAATATTGTGCCCTTAGATACTGTAGGACTTATATCTGTCTATACATACATAGGATTATGCCCTTGGATATTATAGGAGTTATTTCTGTCTAAATATGCATAGGATTGTGCCCTTTGATACTGTAGCACTTATTTCTGTCTAAACATGCATAGGATTATGCCCTTGCATATTAAAGGAGTTATTTCTGTCTAAACATGCATAGGATTGTGCTCTGAGGTACTGTAGGACTTCTTTCCATCTAAACATGCCTGGGATTGCGCCCTTAGATACTTTAGGACTTATTTCCATCTAAACATACATGGGATTGTGCCCTTAGTTACTGTAGGAATTATTTCTGTCTAAACATGCATGGGATTGTGTCCGTAGATTCTATAGGATTTATTTCCATCTAAACATGCATGGTTTGTGCCCTTAGATACTGTAGGACTTATTTCGATCTAAACATGGATGGGATTGCACCCTTAGATACTGTAGTACTTCTTTCCGTCTAAGCATGGATGGAATTGCTCCCTTAGATATTGTAGGACAAATTTCCATCTAAACATGCATGGCATTGCGCCTTTAGATACTGTAGGACTTATTTCCATCTAAACATGGATCGCATTGCACCCTTAGATTCTGTAGGACTTAGTTCCATCTAAATATGGATGGGATTGCGCTTTTAGATAGTGTAGAACTTCTTTCCATCTAAACATGCATGGGATTGTGCCCTTAGATACTGTAGGACTTCTTTCCATCTAAACATGCATGGGATTGCGCACTTAGATACTGTAGGACCTCTTTCCATCTAAACATGGGTGGGATTGCTCCTATAGATACTGTAGGACATATTTCCATTTAAACATGCATCGGATTGCGCCTTTAGATACTGTAGGACATATTTCCATCTAAATATGCATGGGATCGCGCCCTTAGATACTATAGGACTTCTTTCCGTTTTAACATGGATGGGATTGCGCTTTTAGATAGTGTAGGACTTCTTTCCATCTAAACATGCATGGGATTGTGCCCTTAGATACTGTAGGATTATTTCCGTCTAAACATGCATGAGATTGTGCCCTTGGATACTGTAGGACTTATTTCCGTCTCAGCATGGATGGGATTTCTCCCTTACATACTGTAGGACCTATTTCCATGTAAACATGCATTGGATTCTGCCCTCAGATACTGTAGGACTTATTTCCATCTAAACATGCATCGGATTGTGCCCTCAGATACTGTAGCACTTATTTCCATCTATAAATGGATGGGATTGTGCCCTTAGATACTGTAGGACTTATATCCGTCTAAACATGCATTGGATCGTGTCCTTAGATACTGTAAGACTTATTTCCATGTTAACATGCATGGGATTGTGCCCTTAGATATTGTAGGACTTATTTCCTTCTAAACATACATGAGATTGTGCCTTTGGATATTATAGGGCTTTTTTCTGTCTAAACATGCAAAGGATTGTGCCCTTAGATACTGTAGCACTTATTTCTTTCTAAACGTGCATAGGATTGTGCCTTTGGATATTATAGGAGTTATTGCTGTCTCAACATGCATAGGATTGTGTTCTTAGAAACTGTAGGACTTATTTCCATCTAATAATGCATGGGATTGTGGCTTTAGATACTGTAGGACTTATTTCCATCTAACCATGGACGGCATTGCGCCCTTAGATTCTATAGGACTCATTTTTGACTAAACGTGCACGGGATTGTGCCCTTAGATACTGTAGGACTTATTTCTTTCTAAATGTGCATAGGATTCTGCCCTTTGATATTATAGGAGTTATTTCTCTCTCAACATGGATGGGATTGTTCTCTTAGATAAGGTAGGAGCTATTTCTGTCTAAATATGCATGGGATTGTGCCCTTAGATACTGTAGGACTTATTCATGTCTAAAGCTGCATGGGTTTGTGTCCTTAGATACTGTAGCAGTTATTTCTGTCTAGACATGCATAGGATTATGCCCTTGGATATTATCGGAGTTATTTCTGTCTAAAAATGCATAGGATTGTGCTCTGAGATACTGTAGGACTTCTTTCCATGTAAACATGCATGGGATTGCGCCATTAGATACTTTAGGACTTATTTCCGTCTAAACATACATGGGATTGTGCCCTTAGTTACTGTAGGAATTATTTCCATCTAAACATGGATGGGATTGCACCCTTAGATACTATAGGACTTCTTTCCGTCTAAACATGGATGGAATTGCTCCCTTAGATATTGTAGGACATATTTCTATCTACACATGCATCGGATTGCAGCTTTAGATACTGTAGGACTTATTTCCATCTAAACATGGATCGCATTGCACCCTTAGATTCTGTCGGACTTAGTTCCATCTAAACATGGATGGGATTGCGCTTTCAGATAGTGTAGAACTTCTTTCCATCTAAACATGCATGGGATTGCGCCCTTAGATACTGTAGGACCTCTTTCCATCTAAACATGTATGGGATTGCTCCCATAGATACCCTAGGACATATTTCCATTTAAACATGCATCAGATTGCGCCTTTAGATACTGTAGGACGTATTTCCATATAAGCATGCATGGGATTGCGCCCTTAGATACTATAGGACTTCTTTCCGTTTTAACATGGATGGGATTGCGCTTTTAGATAGTGTAGGACTTCTTTCCATCTAAACATGCATGGGATTGCGCCCTCAGATACTGTAGGACCTCTTTCTGTCTAAACATGGATGGGATTGCTCCCATAGATACTGTAGGACATATTTCCATCTAAACATGCATCGGACTGCGCCTTTAGATAGTGTAGGACTTACTTCCATCTAAACATGGATCGGATTTCAACCTTAGATTCTGTAGGACATTTTTCTCTCTAAACATGCATGGGATTGTGCCCTTAGATACTGTAGGACTTATTTCCGTCTAAACATGCATGGGATTGTGCCCTTATATATTTTAGGACTTATTTCCATGTTAACATGCATGGGATTGTGCCCTTAGATATTGTAGGACTTATTTCCTTCTAAACATACATGAGATTGTGCCCTTGGATATTATAGGGCTTTTTTCTGTCTAAACATGCATAGGATTTTGCCCTTAGATACTGTAGCACTTATCTCTGTCTAGACATGCATAGGATTGTGCCCTTGGATATGATTACAGTTATTTCTGTCTAAACATGCATAGGATTGTGACCTTAGATACTGTAGGACTTATTTCTTTCTAAACTTGCATAGGATTGTGCCCTTGGATATTATCGGAGTTATTTCTGTCTCAACATGCATGGGATTGTTCCCTTAGATACCGTAGGACTTATTTTTGTCTAAACATGCATGGGATTGTGCCCTTAGATACTGTAGGATTTATTCATGTCTAAAACTGCATGGGATTGTGTCTTTAGATACTGTAGCACTTATTTCTGTCTAGACATGCTTAGGATTATGCCCTTGGATATTATTGGAGTTATTTCTGTCTAAACATGCATAAGATTGTGCCCTTAGATATCGTCAGACTTATTTCTGTCTAAACACGGATGGGATTGCTCCCTGAGATACTGTAGGACTTATTTCCATCTAAACATGGATGGGATTGCTCCCATAGATACTGTAGGACATATTTCCATCAAAACATGCATCAGACTGCACCTTTAGATACTGTAGGACTTATTTCCATCTAAACATGCATGGGATTGTGCCCGTAGACACTACAGGACTTATTTCCATCTAAACATGCATGGGATTGCGCCCTTAGATACTATAGGACTTCTTTCCGTTTTAACGTGGATGGGATTGCGCTTTTAGATAGTGTAGGACTTCTTTCCATCTAAATATGCATGGGATTGTGCCCTTAGATACTGTAGGACTTCTTTCCATCTAAACATGCATGAGATTGTGCCCTTGGATACTGTAGGACTAATTTCCGTCTCAGCATGGATGGGATTTCTCCCTTAGATACTGTAGTACCTATTTCCATGTAAACATGCATTGGATTCTGCCCTCAGATACTGTAGGACGTATTTCCGTCTAAGCATGCATGGGATTGTGCCCTCAGATACTGTAGCACTTTTTTCCATCTAAAAATGGATGGGATTGTCCCCTTAGATACTGTAGGACTTATTTCCGTCTAAACATTCATGGGATTGTGCCCTTATATACTGTTGGACTTATTTCCATGTTAACATGCATGGGATTGTGGCCTTAGATAATGTAGGACTTATTTCCTTCTAAACATACATGAGATTGTGCCCTTGGAATTTATAGGGGTTTTTCCGGGTAAACATGCATAGGATTGTGCCGTTAGATACTGTAGCACTGATCTCTGTCTAGACATGCATAGGATTGTGCCCTTGGATATGATTGCAGTTATTTCTGTATAAACATGCATAGGATTGTGACCTTAGATATTGTAGGACTTATTTCTTTCTAAACGTGCATAGGATTGTGCCCTTGGATATTATAGGAGTTATTTCTGTCTCAACATGCATAGGATTGTGTTCTTAGAAACTGTTGGACTTATTTCCGTCCAATCATGCATGGGATTGTGGCTTTAGATACTGTAGTACTTATTTCCATTTAACCATGGATGAGATTGCGCCCTTAGATTCTATAGGACTCATTTTGGTCTAAACATGCATGGGATTGTGCCCTTAGATACAGTAGGACTTATTTCCATCTAAACATTCATGGGATTGTGTCCTTAGATAGTGTAGGACTCATTTCTTTCTAAACGTGCATAGGATTGTGCCCTTGGATATTATAGGAGTTATTTCTGTCTCGACATGCATGGGATTGTTCCCTTAGATACCGTAGGACTTATTTCTGTCTAAATATGCATGGGATTGTGCCCTTCGATACTGTAGGACTTATTCATGTCTTAAGCTGCATGGGATTGTGTCCTTAGATACTGTAGCACTTATTTCTGTCTAGACATGCATAGGATTATGCCCTTGGATATTATCAGAGTTATTTCTGTCTAAACATGCATAAGATTGTGCCCTTAGATATCGTCAGACTTATTTCTGTCTAAACACGGACGGGATTGCTCCCTTAGATACTGTAGGACTTATTTCCATCTAAACATGGATGGGATTGCACCCTTAGATACTTTAGGACTTATTTCTGTCTAAACATGGATGGGATTGTGCCCTTAGATACTGTAGGACTTATTTCCGTCTAAACATCCATGGGATTGTGCCCCTAGATACTGTATGACTTATTTTCAGCTAAACATGCATGGTTTGTGCCCTTAGATTCTGTAGGACTTATTTCGATCTAAACATGGATGGGATTGCACCCTTAGATACTGTAGGACTTCTTTCCGTCTAAATATGGATGGAATTGCTCCCTTAGATATTTTAGGACAAATTTCCATCTAAACATGCATCGGATTGCGCCTTTAGATACTGTAGGATTTATTTCCATCTAAATATGCATGGGATTGGACCCTTAGATACTATAGGACTTCTTTCCATTTTAACATGGATGGGATTGCGCTTTTAGACACTGTAGGACTTCTTTCCATCTAAACATGCTTGGGATTGTGCCCTTAGATACTGTAGTACTTCTTTCCATCTAAACATGCATGGGATGACACCCGTATATACTATAGTATTATTTCCGTCTAAACATGCATGAGATTGTGCCCTTGGATACTGTAGGACTTATTTCCGTCTCAGCATGGATGGGATTTCTCCCTTAGATACTGTAGGACCTATTTCCATGTAACCATGCATTGGATTCTGCCCTCAGATACTGTAGGACTTATTTCCATCTAAACATGCATGGGATTGTGCCCTCAGATACTGTAGCACTTTTTTCCATCTAAAAATGGATGGGATTTCTGCCCTTAGATACTGTAGGACTTATTTCCATCTAAACATGCATTGGATTGTGTCCTTAGATACTGTAAGACTTCTTTCCGTCTAAACATGCATGGGATTGTGCCCTTTTATACTGTAGGACTTATTTCCATGTTAACATGCATGGGATTGTGCCCTTAGATATTGTAGGACTTATTTCCTTCTAAACATACTTGAGATTGTGCCCTTGGATATTATAGGGCTTTTTTCTGTCTAAACATGCATAGGATTGTGCCCTTGGATATGATTGCAGTTATTTCTGTCTAAACATGCATAGGATTGTGACCTTAGATACTGTTGGATTTATTTCTTTATAAACGTGCATAGGATTGTGCCCTTGGATATTATAGGAGTTATTTCTGTCTTAACATGCATAGGATTGTGTTCTTAGAAACTGTAGAACTTACTTCCGTCTAAACATGCATGGGATTGCGCCCTGAGATACTGTAGGACCTCTTTCTGTCTAAACATGGATGGGATTGCTCCCATAGATACTGTAGAACATATTTCCATCTAAACATGCATCGGACTGCGCCTTTAGATACTGTAGGACTTACTTCCATCTAAACATGGATCGGATTTCAACCTTAGATTCTGTAGGACATTTTTCCATCTAAAAATGCATTGGATTGTGTCCTTAGATACTGTAAGACTTATTTCCATCTAAACATGCATGGGATTGTGCCCTTATATAGTGTAGGACTTATTTCCATGTTAACATGCATGGGATTGTGCCCTTGGATATGATTGCGGTTATTTCTGTCTAAACATACATGAGATTGTGCCCTTGGATATTATAGGGCTTTTTTTCTGTCTAAACATGCATAGGATTGTGCCTTTAGATACTGTAGCACTTATCTCTGTCTAGACATGCATAGGATTGTGCCCTTGGATATGATTGCAGTTATTTCTGTCTAAACATGCATAGGATTGTGACCTTAGATACTGTAGGACTTATTTCTTTCTAAATGTGCATAGGATTGTGCCCTTGGATATTATAGGAGTTATTTCTGTCTGAACATGCATGGGATTGTTCCCTTAGATACCGTAGGACTTATTTCTGTCTAAATATGCATGGGATTGTGCCCTTAGATACTGTAGGATTTATTCATGTCTAAAGCTGCATGGGATTGTGTCCTTAGATACTGTAGCACTTATTTCTGTCTAGACATGCTTAGGATTATGCCGTTGGATATTATCGGAGTTATTTCTGTCTAAACATGCATAAGATTGTGCCCTTAGATATCGTCAGACTTATTTCTGTCTAAACACGGATGGGATTGCTCCCAGAGATACTGTAGGACTTATTTCCATCTAAACTTGGGTGGGATTGCTCCCATAGATACTGTAGGACATATTTCCATCAAAACATGCATCAGACTGCGCCGTTAGATACTGTAGGACTTATTTCCATCTAAACATGCATGGGATTGTGCCCGTAGACACTACAGGACTTATTTCCATCTAAACATGCATGGGATTGCGCCCTTAGATACTATAGGACTTCTTTCCATTTTAACATGGATGGGATTGCGCTTTTAGATAGTGTAGGACTTCTTTCCATCTAAACATGCATGAGATTGTGCCCTTAGATACTGTAGGACTTCTTTCCATCTAAACATGCATGAGATTGTGCCCTTGGATACTGTAGGACTTATTTCCGTCTCAGCATGGATGGGATTTCTCCCTTAGATACTGTAGGACCTATTTCCATGTAAACATGCATTGGATTTTGCCCTCAGATACTGTAGGACGTATTTCGATCTAAACATGGATCGTATTGCAACCTTAGATTCTGTAGGACTTATTTCCATCTAAACATTCATGGGATTGTGCCCTTAGATACTGTAGGACTTATTTCCATCTAAACATGGATGGGATGACACCCTTATATACTGTAGGATTATTTCCGTCTAAAGATGCATGAGATGGTGCCCTTGGATACAGTAGGACTTATTTCCGTCTCAGCATGGATGGGATTTCTCCCTTAGATACTGTAGGACCTATTTCCATGTAAACATGCATTGGATTCTGCCCTCAGATACTGTAGGACTTATTTCCATGTTAACATGCATGGGATTGTGCCCTTAGATATTGTAGGACTTATTTCCTTCTAAACATAAATGAGATTGTGCCCTTGGATACTGTAGGACTTATTTCCGTCTAAACATGCATTGGATCGTGTCCTTAGATACTGTAAGAATTCTTTCCGTCTAAACATGCATGGGATAGTGCCCTTATATACTGTAGGACTTATTTCCATGTTAACATGCATGGGATTGTGTCCTTAGATACTGTAGCACTTTTTTCTGTCTAGACATGCATAGGATTATGCCCTTGGATATTATCGGAGTTCTTTCTGTCTAAACATGCATAAGATTGTGCCCTTAGATATCGTCGGACTTATTTCTGTCTAAATACGGATGGGATTGCTCCCTTAGATACTGTAGGACTTATTTCAATCTAAACATGTATGGGATTGCACCCTTAGATACTGTAGGACTTATTTCCGTCTAAACATCCATGGGATTGTGCCCTTAGATACTGTAGGACTTATTTTTGTCTAAACATGAATGGGATTGTGCCCCTAGATACTGTATGACTTATTTTCAGCTAAACATGCATTGGATTGTACCCTTAGATACTGTAGGACTTATTTCCGTCTAAATATGCATGGGATTGTGCCCTTGGATATCATAGCGCTTATTTCTGTCCAAACATGCATAATATTGTGCCCTTAGATACTGTAGGACTTATATCTGTCTATACATACATAGGATTATGCCCTTGGATATTATAGGAGTTATTTCTGTCTAAATATGCATAGGATTGTGCCCTTTGATACTGTAGCACTTATTTCTGTCTAAGCATGCATAGGATTATGCCCTTGCATATTAAAGGAGTTATTTCTGTCTAAACATGCATAGGATTGTGCTCTGAGGTACTGTAGGACTTCTTTCCATCTAAACATGCCTGGGATTGCGCCCTTAGATACTTTAGGACTTATTTCCATCTAAACATACATGGGATTGTGCCCTTAGTTACTGTAGGAATTATTTCTGTCTAAACATGCATGGGATTGTGTCCGTAGATTCTATAGGATTTATTTCCATCTAAACATGCATGGTTTGTGCCCTTAGATACTGTAGGACTTATTTCGATCTAAACATGGATGGGATTGCACCCTTAGATACTGTAGTACTTCTTTCCGTCTAAGCATGGATGGAATTGCTCCCTTAGATATTGTAGGACAAATTTCCATCTAAACATGCATGGCATTGCGCCTTTAGATACTGTAGGACTTATTTCCATCTAAACATGGATCGCATTGCACCCTTAGATTCTGTAGGACTTAGTTCCATCTAAATATGGATGGGATTGCGCTTTTAGATAGTGTAGAACTTCTTTCCATCTAAACATGCATGGGATTGTGCCCTTAGATACTGTAGGACTTCTTTCCATCTAAACATGCATGGGATTGCGCACTTAGATACTGTAGGACCTCTTTCCATCTAAACATGGGTGGGATTGCTCCTATAGATACTGTAGGACATATTTCCATTTAAACATGCATCGGATTGCGCCTTTAGATACTGTAGGACATATTTCCATCTAAATATGCATGGGATCGCGCCCTTAGATACTATAGGACTTCTTTCCGTTTTAACATGGATGGGATTGCGCTTTTAGATAGTGTAGGACTTCTTTCCATCTAAACATGCATGGGATTGTGCCCTTAGATACTGTAGGATTATTTCCGTCTAAACATGCATGAGATTGTGCCCTTGGATACTGTAGGACTTATTTCCGTCTCAGCATGGATGGGATTTCTCCCTTACATACTGTAGGACCTATTTCCATGTAAACATGCATTGGATTCTGCCCTCAGATACTGTAGGACTTATTTCCATCTAAACATGCATCGGATTGTGCCCTCAGATACTGTAGCACTTATTTCCATCTATAAATGGATGGGATTGTGCCCTTAGATACTGTAGGACTTATATCCGTCTAAACATGCATTGGATCGTGTCCTTAGATACTGTAAGACTTATTTCCATGTTAACATGCATGGGATTGTGCCCTTAGATATTGTAGGACTTATTTCCTTCTAAACATACATGAGATTGTGCCTTTGGATATTATAGGGCTTTTTTCTGTCTAAACATGCAAAGGATTGTGCCCTTAGATACTGTAGCACTTATTTCTTTCTAAACGTGCATAGGATTGTGCCTTTGGATATTATAGGAGTTATTGCTGTCTCAACATGCATAGGATTGTGTTCTTAGAAACTGTAGGACTTATTTCCATCTAATAATGCATGGGATTGTGGCTTTAGATACTGTAGGACTTATTTCCATCTAACCATGGACGGCATTGCGCCCTTAGATTCTATAGGACTCATTTTTGACTAAACGTGCACGGGATTGTGCCCTTAGATACTGTAGGACTTATTTCTTTCTAAATGTGCATAGGATTCTGCCCTTTGATATTATAGGAGTTATTTCTCTCTCAACATGGATGGGATTGTTCTCTTAGATAAGGTAGGAGCTATTTCTGTCTAAATATGCATGGGATTGTGCCCTTAGATACTGTAGGACTTATTCATGTCTAAAGCTGCATGGGTTTGTGTCCTTAGATACTGTAGCAGTTATTTCTGTCTAGACATGCATAGGATTATGCCCTTGGATATTATCGGAGTTATTTCTGTCTAAAAATGCATAGGATTGTGCTCTGAGATACTGTAGGACTTCTTTCCATGTAAACATGCATGGGATTGCGCCATTAGATACTTTAGGACTTATTTCCGTCTAAACATACATGGGATTGTGCCCTTAGTTACTGTAGGAATTATTTCCATCTAAACATGGATGGGATTGCACCCTTAGATACTATAGGACTTCTTTCCGTCTAAACATGGATGGAATTGCTCCCTTAGATATTGTAGGACATATTTCTATCTACACATGCATCGGATTGCAGCTTTAGATACTGTAGGACTTATTTCCATCTAAACATGGATCGCATTGCACCCTTAGATTCTGTCGGACTTAGTTCCATCTAAACATGGATGGGATTGCGCTTTCAGATAGTGTAGAACTTCTTTCCATCTAAACATGCATGGGATTGCGCCCTTAGATACTGTAGGACCTCTTTCCATCTAAACATGTATGGGATTGCTCCCATAGATACCCTAGGACATATTTCCATTTAAACATGCATCAGATTGCGCCTTTAGATACTGTAGGACGTATTTCCATATAAGCATGCATGGGATTGCGCCCTTAGATACTATAGGACTTCTTTCCGTTTTAACATGGATGGGATTGCGCTTTTAGATAGTGTAGGACTTCTTTCCATCTAAACATGCATGGGATTGCGCCCTCAGATACTGTAGGACCTCTTTCTGTCTAAACATGGATGGGATTGCTCCCATAGATACTGTAGGACATATTTCCATCTAAACATGCATCGGACTGCGCCTTTAGATAGTGTAGGACTTACTTCCATCTAAACATGGATCGGATTTCAACCTTAGATTCTGTAGGACATTTTTCTCTCTAAACATGCATGGGATTGTGCCCTTAGATACTGTAGGACTTATTTCCGTCTAAACATGCATGGGATTGTGCCCTTATATATTTTAGGACTTATTTCCATGTTAACATGCATGGGATTGTGCCCTTAGATATTGTAGGACTTATTTCCTTCTAAACATACATGAGATTGTGCCCTTGGATATTATAGGGCTTTTTTCTGTCTAAACATGCATAGGATTTTGCCCTTAGATACTGTAGCACTTATCTCTGTCTAGACATGCATAGGATTGTGCCCTTGGATATGATTACAGTTATTTCTGTCTAAACATGCATAGGATTGTGACCTTAGATACTGTAGGACTTATTTCTTTCTAAACTTGCATAGGATTGTGCCCTTGGATATTATCGGAGTTATTTCTGTCTCAACATGCATGGGATTGTTCCCTTAGATACCGTAGGACTTATTTTTGTCTAAACATGCATGGGATTGTGCCCTTAGATACTGTAGGATTTATTCATGTCTAAAACTGCATGGGATTGTGTCTTTAGATACTGTAGCACTTATTTCTGTCTAGACATGCTTAGGATTATGCCCTTGGATATTATTGGAGTTATTTCTGTCTAAACATGCATAAGATTGTGCCCTTAGATATCGTCAGACTTATTTCTGTCTAAACACGGATGGGATTGCTCCCTGAGATACTGTAGGACTTATTTCCATCTAAACATGGATGGGATTGCTCCCATAGATACTGTAGGACATATTTCCATCAAAACATGCATCAGACTGCACCTTTAGATACTGTAGGACTTATTTCCATCTAAACATGCATGGGATTGTGCCCGTAGACACTACAGGACTTATTTCCATCTAAACATGCATGGGATTGCGCCCTTAGATACTATAGGACTTCTTTCCGTTTTAACGTGGATGGGATTGCGCTTTTAGATAGTGTAGGACTTCTTTCCATCTAAATATGCATGGGATTGTGCCCTTAGATACTGTAGGACTTCTTTCCATCTAAACATGCATGAGATTGTGCCCTTGGATACTGTAGGACTAATTTCCGTCTCAGCATGGATGGGATTTCTCCCTTAGATACTGTAGTACCTATTTCCATGTAAACATGCATTGGATTCTGCCCTCAGATACTGTAGGACGTATTTCCGTCTAAGCATGCATGGGATTGTGCCCTCAGATACTGTAGCACTTTTTTCCATCTAAAAATGGATGGGATTGTCCCCTTAGATACTGTAGGACTTATTTCCGTCTAAACATTCATGGGATTGTGCCCTTATATACTGTTGGACTTATTTCCATGTTAACATGCATGGGATTGTGGCCTTAGATAATGTAGGACTTATTTCCTTCTAAACATACATGAGATTGTGCCCTTGGAATTTATAGGGGTTTTTCCGGGTAAACATGCATAGGATTGTGCCGTTAGATACTGTAGCACTGATCTCTGTCTAGACATGCATAGGATTGTGCCCTTGGATATGATTGCAGTTATTTCTGTATAAACATGCATAGGATTGTGACCTTAGATATTGTAGGACTTATTTCTTTCTAAACGTGCATAGGATTGTGCCCTTGGATATTATAGGAGTTATTTCTGTCTCAACATGCATAGGATTGTGTTCTTAGAAACTGTTGGACTTATTTCCGTCCAATCATGCATGGGATTGTGGCTTTAGATACTGTAGTACTTATTTCCATTTAACCATGGATGAGATTGCGCCCTTAGATTCTATAGGACTCATTTTGGTCTAAACATGCATGGGATTGTGCCCTTAGATACAGTAGGACTTATTTCCATCTAAACATTCATGGGATTGTGTCCTTAGATAGTGTAGGACTCATTTCTTTCTAAACGTGCATAGGATTGTGCCCTTGGATATTATAGGAGTTATTTCTGTCTCGACATGCATGGGATTGTTCCCTTAGATACCGTAGGACTTATTTCTGTCTAAATATGCATGGGATTGTGCCCTTCGATACTGTAGGACTTATTCATGTCTTAAGCTGCATGGGATTGTGTCCTTAGATACTGTAGCACTTATTTCTGTCTAGACATGCATAGGATTATGCCCTTGGATATTATCAGAGTTCTTTCTGTCTAAACATGCATAAGATTGTGCCCTTAGATATCGTCAGACTTATTTCTGTCTAAACACGGACGGGATTGCTCCCTTAGATACTGTAGGACTTATTTCCATCTAAACATGGATGGGATTGCACCCTTAGATACTTTAGGACTTATTTCTGTCTAAACATGGATGGGATTGTGCCCTTAGATACTGTAGGACTTATTTCCGTCTAAACATCCATGGGATTGTGCCCCTAGATACTGTATGACTTATTTTCAGCTAAACATGCATTGGATTGTACCCTTAGATACTGTAGGAGTTATTTCCGTCTAAATATGCATGGGATTGTGCCCTTGGATATCATAGCGCTTATTTCTGTCTAAACATGCATAGTATTGTGCCCTTAGATACTGTAGGACTTATATCTGTCTATACATGCATAGGATTATGCCCTTGGATATTATAGGAGTTATTTCTGTCTAAATATGCATAGGATTGTGCCCTTACATACTGTAGCACTTATTTCTGTCTATACATAAATAGGATTATGCCCTTGCATATTATAGGAGTTATTTCTGTCTAAACATGCATAGGATTGTGCTCTGAGATACTGTAGGACTTCTTTCCATCTAAACATGCATGGGATTGCGCCCTTAGATACAGTAGGACTTATTTCTGTCTAAACATGCATGGGATTGTGCCCATAGATTCTATAGGATTTATTTCCATCTAAACATGGATGGGATTGCACCCTTAGATACTGTAGGACTTCTTTCCGGCTAAACATGGATGGAATTGCTCCCTTAGATATTGAAGGATATATTTCCATCTAAACATGCATGGGATTGCGCCTTTAGATACTGTAGGACTTATTTCCATCTAATCATGGATCGCATTGCACCCTTAGATTCTGTAGGACTTAGTTCCGTCTAAACATGGATGGGATTGCGCTTTTAGATAGTGTAGAACTTCTTTCCATCTAAACATGGATGGGATTGTGCCCTTAGATACTGTAGGACATATTTCCATTTAAACATGCATCGGATTGCGCCTTTAGATACTGTAGGACGTATTTCCATCTAAATATGCATGGGATTGCGCCCGTAGATACTATAGGACTTCTTTCCATTTTAACATGGATGGGATTGCGCTTTTAGATAGTGTAGGACTTCTTTCCATCTAAACATGCATGGGATTGTGCCCTTAGATACTGTAGGACTTCTTTCCATGTAAACATGCATGGGATGACACCCTTATATACTGTAGGATTATTTCCGTCTAAACATGCATGAGATTGTGCCCTTGGATACTGTAGGACTTATTTCCGTCTCAGCATGGATGGGATTTCTCCCTTAGATACTGTAGGACCTATTTCCATGTAAACATGCATTGGATTGTGCCTTCAGATACTGTAGGACGTATTTCGATCTAAACATGGATCGTATTGCAACCTTAGATTGTGTAGGACTTATTCCCGTCTAAACATGCATGGGGATTGTGCCCTTAGATACTGTAGGACTTCTTTCCATCTAAACATGGATGGAATGACACCCTTATATACTGTAGGATTATTTCCGTCTAAAGATGTATGAGATTGTGCCCTTGGATACTGTAGGACTTATTTCCGTGTCAACATGGATGGGATTTCTCTCTTAGATACTCTAGGACCTATTTCCATATAAACATGCATTGGATTCTGCCCTCAGATACTGTAGGACTTATTTCCGTCTAAGCATGCATGGGATTGTGCCCTCAGATACTGTAGCACTTTTTTCCATCTAAAAATGGATGGGATTGTGCCCTTAGATACTGTAGGACTTATTTCCGTCTAAACATGCATTGGATTGTGTCCTTAGATACTGTAAGACTTCTTTCCGTCTAAACATGCATCGGACTGCGCCTTTAGATACTGTAGGTCTTACTTCCATCTAAACATGGGTCGGATTGCAACCTTAGATTCTGTAGGACTTTTTTTCCGTCTAAACATGCATGGGATTGGGCCCTTAGATACTGTAGGACTTATTTCCATCTAAACATGGATGGGATTGCTCCCATAGATACTCTAGGACATATTTCCATTTAAACATGCATCTGACTGCGCCTTTAGATACTGTAGGACTTATTTCCATCTAAATATGCATGAGATTGTGCCCGTAGGCACTCCAGGACTTATTTCCATCTAAACATGCATGGGATTGCGCCCTTACATACTATAGGACTTCTTTCCATTTTAACATGGATGGGATTGCGCTTTTAGATAGTGTAGGACTTCTTTCCATCTAAACATGAGATTGTGCCCTTGGATATTACAGGGCTTTTTTCTGACTAAACATGCATAGGATTGTGCCCTTAGATACTGTAGCATTTATCTCTGTCTAGACATGCATAGGATTGTGCCCTTGGATATGATTGCAGTTATTTCTGTCTAAACATGCATAGGATTGTGACCTTAGATACTGTAGGACTTATTTCTTTCTAAACGTGCGTAGGATTGTGCCCTTGGATATTAAAGGAGTTATTTCTGTCTCAATATGCATGGGATTGCTCCCTGAGATACTGTAGGACATATTTCCATCAAAACATGCATAGGACTGCTCCTTTAGATACTGTAGGATTTATTTCCATCTAAATATGCATGGGATTGCGCCCTTAGATACTATAGGACTTCTTTCCGTTTTAACATGGATGGGATTGCGCTTTTAGATAGTGTAGGACTTCTTTCCATCTAAACATGCATGAGATTGTGCCCTTGGATACTGTAGGACTTATGTCTGTCTCAGCATGGATGGGATTTCTCCCTTAGATACTGTAGGACCTATTTCCATGTAAACATGCATTGGATTTTGCCCTCAGATACTGTAGGACGTATTTCGATCTAAACATGGATCGTATTGCAACCTTAGATTCTGTAGGACTTATTTCCATCTAAACATTCATGGGATTGTGCCCTTAGATACTGTAGGACTTATTTCCATCTAAACATGGATGGGATGACACCCTTATATACTGTAGGATTATTTCCGTCTAAAGATGCATGAGATGGTGCCCTTGGATACAGTAGGACTTATTTCCGTCTCAGCATGGATGGGATTTCTCCCTTAGATACTGTAGGACCTATTTCCATGTAAACATGCATTGGATTCTGCCCTCAGATACTGTAGGACTTATTTCCATGTTAACATGCATGGGATTGTGCCCTTAGATATTGTAGGACTTATTTCCTTCTAAACATAAATGAGATTGTGCCCTTGGATACTGTAGGACTTATTTCCGTCTAAACATGCATTGGATCGTGTCCTTAGATACTGTAAGAATTCTTTCCGTCTAAACATGCATGGGATAGTGCCCTTATATACTGTAGGACTTATTTCCATGTTAACATGCATGGGATTGTGTCCTTAGATACTGTAGCACTTTTTTCTGTCTAGACATGCATAGGATTATGCCCTTGGATATTATCGGAGTTCTTTCTGTCTAAACATGCATAAGATTGTGCCCTTAGATATCGTCGGACTTATTTCTGTCTAAATACGGATGGGATTGCTCCCTTAGATACTGTAGGACTTATTTCAATCTAAACATGTATGGGATTGCACCCTTAGATACTGTAGGACTTATTTCCGTCTAAACATCCATGGGATTGTGCCCTTAGATACTGTAGGACTTATTTTTGTCTAAACATGAATGGGATTGTGCCCCTAGATACTGTATGACTTATTTTCAGCTAAACATGCATTGGATTGTACCCTTAGATACTGTAGGACTTATTTCCGTCTAAATATGCATGGGATTGTGCCCTTGGATATCATAGCGCTTATTTCTGTCCAAACATGCATAATATTGTGCCCTTAGATACTGTAGGACTTATATCTGTCTATACATACATAGGATTATGCCCTTGGATATTATAGGAGTTATTTCTGTCTAAATATGCATAGGATTGTGCCCTTTGATACTGTAGCACTTATTTCTGTCTAAACATGCATAGGATTATGCCCTTGCATATTAAAGGAGTTATTTCTGTCTAAACATGCATAGGATTGTGCTCTGAGGTACTGTAGGACTTCTTTCCATCTAAACATGCCTGGGATTGCGCCCTTAGATACTTTAGGACTTATTTCCATCTAAACATACATGGGATTGTGCCCTTAGTTACTGTAGGAATTATTTCTGTCTAAACATGCATGGGATTGTGTCCGTAGATTCTATAGGATTTATTTCCATCTAAACATGCATGGTTTGTGCCCTTAGATACTGTAGGACTTATTTCGATCTAAACATGGATGGGATTGCACCCTTAGATACTGTAGTACTTCTTTCCGTCTAAGCATGGATGGAATTGCTCCCTTAGATATTGTAGGACAAATTTCCATCTAAACATGCATGGCATTGCGCCTTTAGATACTGTAGGACTTATTTCCATCTAAACATGGATCGCATTGCACCCTTAGATTCTGTAGGACTTAGTTCCATCTAAATATGGATGGGATTGCGCTTTTAGATAGTGTAGAACTTCTTTCCATCTAAACATGCATGGGATTGTGCCCTTAGATACTGTAGGACTTCTTTCCATCTAAACATGCATGGGATTGCGCACTTAGATACTGTAGGACCTCTTTCCATCTAAACATGGGTGGGATTGCTCCTATAGATACTGTAGGACATATTTCCATTTAAACATGCATCGGATTGCGCCTTTAGATACTGTAGGACATATTTCCATCTAAATATGCATGGGATCGCGCCCTTAGATACTATAGGACTTCTTTCCGTTTTAACATGGATGGGATTGCGCTTTTAGATAGTGTAGGACTTCTTTCCATCTAAACATGCATGGGATTGTGCCCTTAGATACTGTAGGATTATTTCCGTCTAAACATGCATGAGATTGTGCCCTTGGATACTGTAGGACTTATTTCCGTCTCAGCATGGATGGGATTTCTCCCTTACATACTGTAGGACCTATTTCCATGTAAACATGCATTGGATTCTGCCCTCAGATACTGTAGGACTTATTTCCATCTAAACATGCATCGGATTGTGCCCTCAGATACTGTAGCACTTATTTCCATCTATAAATGGATGGGATTGTGCCCTTAGATACTGTAGGACTTATATCCGTCTAAACATGCATTGGATCGTGTCCTTAGATACTGTAAGACTTATTTCCATGTTAACATGCATGGGATTGTGCCCTTAGATATTGTAGGACTTATTTCCTTCTAAACATACATGAGATTGTGCCTTTGGATATTATAGGGCTTTTTTCTGTCTAAACATGCAAAGGATTGTGCCCTTAGATACTGTAGCACTTATTTCTTTCTAAACGTGCATAGGATTGTGCCTTTGGATATTATAGGAGTTATTGCTGTCTCAACATGCATAGGATTGTGTTCTTAGAAACTGTAGGACTTATTTCCATCTAATAATGCATGGGATTGTGGCTTTAGATACTGTAGGACTTATTTCCATCTAACCATGGACGGCATTGCGCCCTTAGATTCTATAGGACTCATTTTTGACTAAACGTGCACGGGATTGTGCCCTTAGATACTGTAGGACTTATTTCTTTCTAAATGTGCATAGGATTCTGCCCTTTGATATTATAGGAGTTATTTCTCTCTCAACATGGATGGGATTGTTCTCTTAGATAAGGTAGGAGCTATTTCTGTCTAAATATGCATGGGATTGTGCCCTTAGATACTGTAGGACTTATTCATGTCTAAAGCTGCATGGGTTTGTGTCCTTAGATACTGTAGCAGTTATTTCTGTCTAGACATGCATAGGATTATGCCCTTGGATATTATCGGAGTTATTTCTGTCTAAAAATGCATAGGATTGTGCTCTGAGATACTGTAGGACTTCTTTCCATGTAAACATGCATGGGATTGCGCCATTAGATACTTTAGGACTTATTTCCGTCTAAACATACATGGGATTGTGCCCTTAGTTACTGTAGGAATTATTTCCATCTAAACATGGATGGGATTGCACCCTTAGATACTATAGGACTTCTTTCCGTCTAAACATGGATGGAATTGCTCCCTTAGATATTGTAGGACATATTTCTATCTACACATGCATCGGATTGCAGCTTTAGATACTGTAGGACTTATTTCCATCTAAACATGGATCGCATTGCACCCTTAGATTCTGTCGGACTTAGTTCCATCTAAACATGGATGGGATTGCGCTTTCAGATAGTGTAGAACTTCTTTCCATCTAAACATGCATGGGATTGCGCCCTTAGATACTGTAGGACCTCTTTCCATCTAAACATGTATGGGATTGCTCCCATAGATACCCTAGGACATATTTCCATTTAAACATGCATCAGATTGCGCCTTTAGATACTGTAGGACGTATTTCCATATAAGCATGCATGGGATTGCGCCCTTAGATACTATAGGACTTCTTTCCGTTTTAACATGGATGGGATTGCGCTTTTAGATAGTGTAGGACTTCTTTCCATCTAAACATGCATGGGATTGCGCCCTCAGATACTGTAGGACCTCTTTCTGTCTAAACATGGATGGGATTGCTCCCATAGATACTGTAGGACATATTTCCATCTAAACATGCATCGGACTGCGCCTTTAGATAGTGTAGGACTTACTTCCATCTAAACATGGATCGGATTTCAACCTTAGATTCTGTAGGACATTTTTCTCTCTAAACATGCATGGGATTGTGCCCTTAGATACTGTAGGACTTATTTCCGTCTAAACATGCATGGGATTGTGCCCTTATATATTTTAGGACTTATTTCCATGTTAACATGCATGGGATTGTGCCCTTAGATATTGTAGGACTTATTTCCTTCTAAACATACATGAGATTGTGCCCTTGGATATTATAGGGCTTTTTTCTGTCTAAACATGCATAGGATTTTGCCCTTAGATACTGTAGCACTTATCTCTGTCTAGACATGCATAGGATTGTGCCCTTGGATATGATTACAGTTATTTCTGTCTAAACATGCATAGGATTGTGACCTTAGATACTGTAGGACTTATTTCTTTCTAAACTTGCATAGGATTGTGCCCTTGGATATTATCGGAGTTATTTCTGTCTCAACATGCATGGGATTGTTCCCTTAGATACCGTAGGACTTATTTTTGTCTAAACATGCATGGGATTGTGCCCTTAGATACTGTAGGATTTATTCATGTCTAAAACTGCATGGGATTGTGTCTTTAGATACTGTAGCACTTATTTCTGTCTAGACATGCTTAGGATTATGCCCTTGGATATTATTGGAGTTATTTCTGTCTAAACATGCATAAGATTGTGCCCTTAGATATCGTCAGACTTATTTCTGTCTAAACACGGATGGGATTGCTCCCTGAGATACTGTAGGACTTATTTCCATCTAAACATGGATGGGATTGCTCCCATAGATACTGTAGGACATATTTCCATCAAAACATGCATCAGACTGCACCTTTAGATACTGTAGGACTTATTTCCATCTAAACATGCATGGGATTGTGCCCGTAGACACTACAGGACTTATTTCCATCTAAACATGCATGGGATTGCGCCCTTAGATACTATAGGACTTCTTTCCGTTTTAACGTGGATGGGATTGCGCTTTTAGATAGTGTAGGACTTCTTTCCATCTAAATATGCATGGGATTGTGCCCTTAGATACTGTAGGACTTCTTTCCATCTAAACATGCATGAGATTGTGCCCTTGGATACTGTAGGACTAATTTCCGTCTCAGCATGGATGGGATTTCTCCCTTAGATACTGTAGTACCTATTTCCATGTAAACATGCATTGGATTCTGCCCTCAGATACTGTAGGACGTATTTCCGTCTAAGCATGCATGGGATTGTGCCCTCAGATACTGTAGCACTTTTTTCCATCTAAAAATGGATGGGATTGTCCCCTTAGATACTGTAGGACTTATTTCCGTCTAAACATTCATGGGATTGTGCCCTTATATACTGTTGGACTTATTTCCATGTTAACATGCATGGGATTGTGGCCTTAGATAATGTAGGACTTATTTCCTTCTAAACATACATGAGATTGTGCCCTTGGAATTTATAGGGGTTTTTCCGGGTAAACATGCATAGGATTGTGCCGTTAGATACTGTAGCACTGATCTCTGTCTAGACATGCATAGGATTGTGCCCTTGGATATGATTGCAGTTATTTCTGTATAAACATGCATAGGATTGTGACCTTAGATATTGTAGGACTTATTTCTTTCTAAACGTGCATAGGATTGTGCCCTTGGATATTATAGGAGTTATTTCTGTCTCAACATGCATAGGATTGTGTTCTTAGAAACTGTTGGACTTATTTCCGTCCAATCATGCATGGGATTGTGGCTTTAGATACTGTAGTACTTATTTCCATTTAACCATGGATGAGATTGCGCCCTTAGATTCTATAGGACTCATTTTGGTCTAAACATGCATGGGATTGTGCCCTTAGATACAGTAGGACTTATTTCCATCTAAACATTCATGGGATTGTGTCCTTAGATAGTGTAGGACTCATTTCTTTCTAAACGTGCATAGGATTGTGCCCTTGGATATTATAGGAGTTATTTCTGTCTCGACATGCATGGGATTGTTCCCTTAGATACCGTAGGACTTATTTCTGTCTAAATATGCATGGGATTGTGCCCTTCGATACTGTAGGACTTATTCATGTCTTAAGCTGCATGGGATTGTGTCCTTAGATACTGTAGCACTTATTTCTGTCTAGACATGCATAGGATTATGCCCTTGGATATTATCAGAGTTCTTTCTGTCTAAACATGCATAAGATTGTGCCCTTAGATATCGTCAGACTTATTTCTGTCTAAACACGGACGGGATTGCTCCCTTAGATACTGTAGGACTTATTTCCATCTAAACATGGATGGGATTGCACCCTTAGATACTTTAGGACTTATTTCTGTCTAAACATGGATGGGATTGTGCCCTTAGATACTGTAGGACTTATTTCCGTCTAAACATCCATGGGATTGTGCCCCTAGATACTGTATGACTTATTTTCAGCTAAACATGCATTGGATTGTACCCTTAGATACTGTAGGAGTTATTTCCGTCTAAATATGCATGGGATTGTGCCCTTGGATATCATAGCGCTTATTTCTGTCTAAACATGCATAGTATTGTGCCCTTAGATACTGTAGGACTTATATCTGTCTATACATGCATAGGATTATGCCCTTGGATATTATAGGAGTTATTTCTGTCTAAATATGCATAGGATTGTGCCCTTACATACTGTAGCACTTATTTCTGTCTATACATAAATAGGATTATGCCCTTGCATATTATAGGAGTTATTTCTGTCTAAACATGCATAGGATTGTGCTCTGAGATACTGTAGGACTTCTTTCCATCTAAACATGCATGGGATTGCGCCCTTAGATACAGTAGGACTTATTTCTGTCTAAACATGCATGGGATTGTACCCATAGATTCTATAGGATTTATTTCCATCTAAACATGGATGGGATTGCACCCTTAGATACTGTAGGACTTCTTTCCGGCTAAACATGGATGGAATTGCTCCCTTAGATATTGAAGGATATATTTCCATCTAAACATGCATGGGATTGCGCCTTTAGATACTGTAGGACTTATTTCCATCTAATCATGGATCGCATTGCACCCTTAGATTCTGTAGGACTTAGTTCCGTCTAAACATGGATGGGATTGCGCTTTTAGATAGTGTAGAACTTCTTTCCATCTAAACATGGATGGGATTGTGCCCTTAGATACTGTAGGACATATTTCCATTTAAACATGCATCGGATTGCGCCTTTAGATACTGTAGGACGTATTTCCATCTAAATATGCATGGGATTGCGCCCGTAGATACTATAGGACTTCTTTCCATTTTAACATGGATGGGATTGCGCTTTTAGATAGTGTAGGACTTCTTTCCATCTAAACATGCATGGGATTGTGCCCTTAGATACTGTAGGACTTCTTTCCATGTAAACATGCATGGGATGACACCCTTATATACTGTAGGATTATTTCCGTCTAAACATGCATGAGATTGTGCCCTTGGATACTGTAGGACTTATTTCCGTCTCAGCATGGATGGGATTTCTCCCTTAGATACTGTAGGACCTATTTCCATGTAAACATGCATTGGATTGTGCCTTCAGATACTGTAGGACGTATTTCGATCTAAACATGGATCGTATTGCAACCTTAGATTGTGTAGGACTTATTCCCGTCTAAACATGCATGGGGATTGTGCCCTTAGATACTGTAGGACTTCTTTCCATCTAAACATGGATGGAATGACACCCTTATATACTGTAGGATTATTTCCGTCTAAAGATGTATGAGATTGTGCCCTTGGATACTGTAGGACTTATTTCCGTGTCAACATGGATGGGATTTCTCTCTTAGATACTCTAGGACCTATTTCCATATAAACATGCATTGGATTCTGCCCTCAGATACTGTAGGACTTATTTCCGTCTAAGCATGCATGGGATTGTGCCCTCAGATACTGTAGCACTTTTTTCCATCTAAAAATGGATGGGATTGTGCCCTTAGATACTGTAGGACTTATTTCCGTCTAAACATGCATTGGATTGTGTCCTTAGATACTGTAAGACTTCTTTCCGTCTAAACATGCATCGGACTGCGCCTTTAGATACTGTAGGTCTTACTTCCATCTAAACATGGGTCGGATTGCAACCTTAGATTCTGTAGGACTTTTTTTCCGTCTAAACATGCATGGGATTGGGCCCTTAGATACTGTAGGACTTATTTCCATCTAAACATGGATGGGATTGCTCCCATAGATACTCTAGGACATATTTCCATTTAAACATGCATCTGACTGCGCCTTTAGATACTGTAGGACTTATTTCCATCTAAATATGCATGAGATTGTGCCCGTAGGCACTCCAGGACTTATTTCCATCTAAACATGCATGGGATTGCGCCCTTACATACTATAGGACTTCTTTCCATTTTAACATGGATGGGATTGCGCTTTTAGATAGTGTAGGACTTCTTTCCATCTAAACATGAGATTGTGCCCTTGGATATTACAGGGCTTTTTTCTGACTAAACATGCATAGGATTGTGCCCTTAGATACTGTAGCATTTATCTCTGTCTAGACATGCATAGGATTGTGCCCTTGGATATGATTGCAGTTATTTCTGTCTAAACATGCATAGGATTGTGACCTTAGATACTGTAGGACTTATTTCTTTCTAAACGTGCGTAGGATTGTGCCCTTGGATATTAAAGGAGTTATTTCTGTCTCAATATGCATGGGATTGCTCCCTGAGATACTGTAGGACATATTTCCATCAAAACATGCATAGGACTGCTCCTTTAGATACTGTAGGATTTATTTCCATCTAAATATGCATGGGATTGCGCCCTTAGATACTATAGGACTTCTTTCCGTTTTAACATGGATGGGATTGCGCTTTTAGATAGTGTAGGACTTCTTTCCATCTAAACATGCATGAGATTGTGCCCTTGGATACTGTAGGACTTATGTCTGTCTCAGCATGGATGGGATTTCTCCCTTAGATACTGTAGGACCTATTTCCATGTAAACATGCATTGGATTCTGCCCTCAGATACTGTAGGACGTATTTCGATCTAAACATGGATCGTATTGCAACCTTTGATTCTGTACGACTTATTCCCGTCTAAACATTCATGGGATTGTGCCCTTAGATACTGTAGGACTTATTTCCATCTAAACATGGAAGGGATGACACCCTTATATACTGTAGGACTTATTTCCGTCTAAAAATCCATGGGATTGTGCCCTTAGATACTGTAGGACTTATTTCTTTCTAAACATGAATTGGATCGTGCCCCTAGATACTGTATGACTTATTTTCAGCTAAACATGGATGGGATTGCTCCCATAGATACTGTAGGACATATTTCCATTTGAACATGCATCGGATTGCGCCTTTAGATACTGTAGGCCGTATTTCCATTTAAATATGCATGGGATTGCGCCCTTAGATACTATAGGACTTCTTTCCATCTAAACATGCATGGGATGACACCCTTATATACTGTAGGATTATTTCCGACTAAACATGCATGAGATTGTGCCCTTGGATACTGTAGGACTTATTTCCGTCTCAGCATGGATGGGATTTCTCCCTTAGATACTGTAGGACCTATTTCCATGTAAACATGCATTGGATTCTGTCCTCAGATACTGTAGGACGTATTTCGATCTAAACATGGATCGTATTGCAACCTTAGATTCTGTAGGACTTATTCCCGTGTAAACATGCATGGGATTGTGCCCTTAGATACTGTAGGACTTCTTTCCATTTAAACATGGATGGGATGACACCCTTATATACTGTAGGATTATTTCCGTCCTAAGATGCATGAGATTGTGCCCTTGGATACTGTAGGACTTATTTCCGTTTCAACATGGATGGGATTTCTCCCTTAGATACTGTAAGACTTCTTTCCGTCTAAACATGCATGGGATTGTGCCCTTATATACTGTAGGACTTATTTCCATGTTAACATGTATGGGATTGTGCCCTTAGATATTGTAGGACTTATTTCCTTCTAAACATACATGAGATTGTGCCCTTGGATATTATAGGGCTTTTTTCCGTGTAAACATGCATAGGATTGTGCCCTTAGATACTGTAGCACTTATCTCTGTCTAGACATGCATAGGATTGTGCCCTTGGATATGATTGCAGTTATTTCTGTCTGAACATGCATAGGATTGTGACCTTAGATACTGTAGGACTTATTTCTTTCTAAACGTGCATAGGATTGTGCCCTTGGATATTATAGGAGATATTTCTGTCTCAACATGCATAGGATTGTGTTCTTAGAAACTGTAGGACTTATTTCCGTCTAATCATGCATGGGATTGTGGCTTTAGATACTGTAGGAATTATTTCCATCTAACCATGGATGGGATTGCGCCCTTAGATTCTATAGGACTCATTTTTGTCTAAACATGCATGGGATTGTGCCCTTAGATACAGTAGGACTTATTTCCATCTAAGCATTCATGGGATTGTGCCCTTAGATACTGTAGGACTTCTTTCCATCTAAACATGCATGGAATTGCGCCCTTAGATACTGTAGGACCTCTTTCCGTCTAAACATGGATGGGATTGCTCCCATAGAAACTGTAGGAAATATTTCCATCTAAACATGCATCGGACTGCGCCTTTAGATACTGTAGGTCTTACTTCCATCTAAACATGGGTCGGATTGCAACCTTAGATTCTGTAGGACTTTTTTTCCGTCTAAACATGCATGAGATTGGGCCCTTAGATACTGTAGGACTTATTTCCATCTAAACATGGATGGGATTGCTCCCATAGATACTCTAGGACATATTTCCATTTAAACATGCATGGGATTGCGCCCTTAGATACTATAGGACTTCTTTCCATTTTAACATGGATGGGATTGCGCTTTTAGATAGTGTAGGACTTCTTTCCATCTAAACATGAGATTGTGCCCTTGGATATTACAGGGCTTTTTTCTGTCTAAACATGCATAGGATTGTGCCCTTAGATACTGTAGCATTTATCTCTGTCTAGACATGCATAGGATTGTGCCCTTGGATATTATTGCAGTTATTTCTGTCTAAACATGCATAGGATTGTGACCTTAGATACTGTAGGACTTATTTCTTTCTAAACATGCGTAGGACTGTGCCCTTGGATATTAAAGGAGTTATTTCTGTCTCAACATGCATGGGATTGCTCCCTGAGATACTGTAGGACATATTTCCATCAAAACATGCATAGGACTGCTCCTTTAGATACTGTAGGATTTATTTCCATCTAAATATGCATGGGATTGCGCCCTTAGATACTATAGGACTTCTTTCCGTTTTAACATGGATGGGATTGCGCTTTTAGATAATGTAGGACTTCTTTCCATCTAAACATGCATGGGATTGTGCCCTTAGATACTGTAGGACTTCTTTCCATCTAAACATGCATGGGATGAAACCCTTATATACTGTAGGATTATTTCCGTCTAAACATGCATGAGATTGTGCCCTTGGATACTGTAGGACTTATTTCCGTCTCAGCATGGATGGGATTTCTCCCTTAGATACTGTAGGACCTATTTCCATGTAAACATGCATTGGATTCTGCCCTCAGATACTGTAGGACTTATTTCCATGTTAACATGCATGGGATTGTGCCCTTAGATATTGTAGGACTTATTTCCTTCTAAATATAAATGAGATTGTGCCCTTGGATACTGTAGGACTTATTTCCGTCTAAACATGCATTGGATTGTGTCCTTAGATAGTGTAAGACTTCTTTCCCTCTAAACATGCATGGGATAGTGCCGTTATATACTGTGGGACTTATTTCCATGTTAACATGCATGGGATTGTGTCCTTAGATACTGTAGCACTTTTTTCTGTCTAGACATGCATAGGATTATGCCCTTGGATATTATCGGAGTTCTTTCTGTCTAAACATGCATAACATTGTGCCCTTAGATATCGTCGGACTGAGTTCTGTCTAAACACGGATGGGATTGCTCCCTTATATACTGTAGGACTTATTTCAATCTAAATTCAGTCTAAATATGCATGGGATTGTGCCCTTGGATATCATAGCGCTTATTTCTGTCTAAACATGCATAATATTGTGCCCTTAGATACTGTAGGACTTATATCTGTCTATACATACATAGGATTATGCCCTTGGATATTATAGGAGTTATTTCTGTCTAAATATGCATAGGATTGTGCCCTTTGATACTGTAGCACTTATTTCTGTCTAAACATGCATAGGATTATGACCTTACATATTAAAGGAGTTATTTCTGTCTAAACATGCATAGGATTGTGCTCTGAGGTACTGTAGGACTTCTTTCCATCTAAACATGGATGGCATTGCGCCCGTAGATACTTTAGGACTTATTTCCATCTAAACACACATGGGATTGTGCCCTTAGTTACTGTAGGACTTATTTCTGTCTAAACATTCATGGGATTGTGCCCGTAGATTCTATAGGATTTATTTCGATCTAAACATCCATGGTTTGTGCCCTTAGATACTGTAGGACTTATTTCCATCTAAACATGGATGGGATTGCACCCTTAGATACTGTAGGACTTCTTTCCGTCTAAGCATGGATGGAATTGCTCCCTTAGATATTGTAGGACAAATTTCCATCTAAACATGCATGGCATTGCGCCTTTAGATACTGTAGGACTTATTTCCATCTAAACATGCATCGGATTTCACCCTTAGATTCTGTAGGACTTAGTTCCGTCTAAACATGGATGGGATTGCGCTTTTAGATAGTGTAGAACTTCTTTCCATCTAAACATGCATGGGATTGTGCCCTTAGATACTGTAGGACTTCTTTCCATCTAAACATGCATGGGATTGCGCACTTAGATACTGTAGGACCTCTTTCCATCTAAACATGGATGGGATTGCTCCCATAGGTACTGTAGGACATATTTCCATTTAAACATGCATCGGATTGCGGCTTTAGATACTGTAGGACATATTACCATCTAAATATGCATGGGATCGCGCCCTTAGATACTATAGGACTTCTTTCCGTTTTAACATGGATGGGATTGCGCTTTTAGATACTGTAGGACTTCTTTCCATCTAAAAATGCATGGGATTGTGCCCTTAGATACTGTAGGATTATTTCCGTCTAAAGATGCATGAGATTGTGCCCTTGGATACTGTAGGACTTATTTCCGTCTCAGCATGGATGGGATTTCTCCCTTACATACTGTAGGACCTATTTCCATGTAAACATGCATTGGATTCTGCCCTCAGATACTGTAGGACTTATTTCCATCTAAACATGCATGGGATTGTGCCCTCAGATACTGTAGCACTTTTTTCCATCTAAAAATGGATGGGATTGTGCCCTTAGATACTGTAGGACTTATTTCTGTCTAAACATGCATTGGATCGTATCCTTAGATACCGTAAGACTTATTTACATGTTAACATGCATGGGATTGTGCCCTTAGATATTGTAGGACTTATTTCCTTCTAAACATACATGAGATTGTGCCTTTGGATATTATAGGGCTTTTTTCTGTCTAAACATGCATAGGATTGTGCCCTTAGATACTGTAGCACTTATTTCTTTCTAAACGTGCATAGGATTGTGCCTTTGGATATTATAGGAGTTATTGCTGTCTCAACATGCATAGGATTGTGTTCTTAGAAACTGTAGGACTTATTTCCGTCTAATCATGCATGGGATTGTGGCTTTAGATACTGTAGGTCTTACTTCCATCTAAACATGGATCGGGTTGCAACCTTAGATTCTGTAGGACTTTTTTTCCATCTAAACATGCACGGGATTGGGCCCTTAGATACTGTAGGACTTATTTCCATCTAAACATGGATGGGATTGCTCCCACAGATACTCTAGGACATATTTCCATTTAAACATGCATCGGATTGCGCCTTTAGATACTGTGGGACTTATTTCCATCTAAATATGCATGGGATTGTGCCCGTAGGCACTCCAGGACTTATTTCCATCTAAACATGCATGGGATTGCGCCCTAAGATACTATAGGACTTCCTTCCATTTTAACATGGATGGGATTGCGCTTTTAGATAGTGTAGGACTTCTTTCATTCTAAACATGAGATTGTGCCCTTGGATATTACAGGGCTTTTTTCTGTCTAAACATGCATAGGATTGTGCCCTTAGATACTGTAGCATTTATCTCTTTCTAGATATGCATAGGATTGTGCCCTTGGATATGATTGCAGTTATTTCTGTCTAAACATGCATAGGATTGTGACCTTAGATACTGTAGGACTTATTTCCATCTAAACATGGATGGGATTGCTCCCAATTATACTGTAGGACATATTTCCATCAAAACATGCACCGGACTGCTCCTTTAGATACTGTACGATTTATTTCCATCTAAACATGCATGGGATTGTGCCCGTAGACACTACAGGACTTATTTCCATCTAAATATGCATGGGATTGCGCCCTTAGATACTATAGGACTTCTTTCCGTTTTAACATGGATGGAATTGCGCTTTTAGATAGTGTAGGACTTCTTTCCATCTAAACATGCATGGGATTGTGCCCTTAGATACTGTAGGACTTCTTTCCATCTAAACATGGAAGGGATGACACCCTTATATACTGTAGGATTATTTCCGTCTAAACATGCATGAGATTGTGCCCTTGGATTCTGTAGGACTTATTTCCGTCTAAAAATCCATGGGATTGTGCCCTTAGATACTGTAGGACTTATTTCTTTCTAAACATGAATTGGATCGCGCCCCTAGATACTGTATGACTTATTTTCAGCTAAACATGGATGGGATTGCTCCCATAGATACTGTAGGACACATTTCCATTTAAACATGCATCGGATTGCGCCTTTAGATACTGTAGGACGTTTTTCCATCTAAATATGCATGGGATTGCGCCCTTAGATACTATAGGACTTCTTTCCATCTAAACATGCATGGGATGCCACCCTTATATACTGTAGGATTATTTCCGTCGAAAGATGCATGAGATTGTGCCCTTGGATACTCTAGGACTTATTTCCATCTAAATATGCATGGGATTGCGCCCTTAGATACTATAGGACTTCTTTCTGTTTTAACATGTATGGGATTGCGCTTTTAGATAGTGTAGGACTTATTTCCTTCTAAACATACATGAGATTGTTCCCTTGGATATTATAGGGTTTTTTCTGTCTAAACATGCATAGGATTGTGCCCTTAGATACTGTAGCACTTATCTATGTCTAGACATGCATAGGATTGTGCCCTTGGATATGATTGCAGTTATTTCTGTCTAAACATGCATAGGATTGTGACCTTAGATACTGTAGGACTTATTTCTTTCTAAACGTGCATAGGATTGTGCCCTTGGATATTATAGGAGCTATTTCTGTCTCAACATGCATAGGATTGTGTTCTTAGAAACTGTAGGACTTATTTCCGTCTAATCATGCATGGGATTGTGGCTTTAGATACTGTAGGACTTATTTCCATCTAACCATGGATGGGATTGCGCCCTTAGATTTTATAGGACTCATTTTTGTCTAAACATGCATGGGATTGTGCCCTTAGATACAGTAGGACTTTTTTCCATCTAAACATTCATGGGATTGTGTCCTTAGATACTGTAGGACTTATTTCTTTCTAAACGTGCATAGTATTGTGCCCTTTGATGTTATAGGAGTTATTTCTGTCTCAACATGCATGGGAGTGTTCCCTTAGATACCGTAGGACTTATTTCTGTCTAAACATGCATGGGATTGTGCCCTTAGATACTGTAGGAGTTATTCATGTCTAAAGCTGCATGGGATTGTGTCCTTAGATACTGTAGCACTTATTTTTCTCTAGACATGCATTGGATTATGCCGTTGGATATTTTCGGAGTTATTTCTGTCTAAACATGCATAAGATTGTGCCCTTAGATATCGTCAGACTTATTTCTGTCTAAACACGGATGGGATTGTGCCCTTAGATACTGTAGGACTTATTTCCGTCTAAACATGCATTGGATTGCACCCTTAGATACTGTAGGACTTATTTCCGTCTAGACATCCATGGGATTGTGCCCTTAGATACTGTAGGACTTATTTCTGTCTAAACATGAATGGGATTGTGCCCCCTGATACTGTATGACTTATTTTCATCTAAACATGCATTGGATTGTGCCCTTAGATACTGGAGGACTTATTTCCTTCTAAATATGCATGGGATTGTGCCCTTGGATATCATAGTGCTTATTTCTGTCTAAATATGCATAGGATTGTGCCCTTAGATACTGTAGCACTTATTTCTGTCTAAACATGCATAGGATTATGCCCTTGCATATTATAGGAGTTATTTCATCTAAACATGCATAGGATTGTGCTCTGAGATACTGTAGGACTTCTTTCCATCTAAATATGCATGGGATTGCGCCCTTAGATACTTTAGGACTTATTTCCGTCTAAACATGCATGGGATTGTGCCCTTAGATACTGTAGGAATTATTTCTGTCTAAACATGCATGGGATTGTGCCCGTAGATTCTATAGGATTTATTTCCATCTAAACATGCATGGGTTTGTGCCCGTAGATACTGTAGGACTTATTTCCATCTAAACATGGATGGGATTGCACCCTTAGATACTGTAGGGCTTCTTTCCATCTAAACATGGATGGAATTGCTCCCTTAGATATTGTAGGACATATTTCCATCTAAACATGCATGGGATTGCACGTTTAGATACCGTAGGACTTATTTCCATCTAAACATGGATCGCATTGCACCCTTAGATTCTGTAGGAGTTATTTCCGGCTAAACATGCATGCGATTGTGCCCGTAGATACTGTAGGACTTATTTCCATGTAAACATGGATGGCATTGCTCCCTTAGATACTGTAGGGCTTATTTCCATCTCAACATGCATTGGATTGTGCCCTTAGATACTGTAGGACGTATTTCCATGTAAACATCCATGGGATTGTGCCCTTAGATACTGTAGGACTTATTCATGTCTAAAGTTGCATGGGATTGTGTCCTTAGATACTGTAGCACTTATTTTTATCTAGACGTGCAGAGGATTATGCCGTTGGATATTATCGGAGTTATTTCTGTCTAAACATGCATAAGATTGTGCCCTTAGATATCGTTGGACTTATTTCTGTCTAAACACGGATGGGATTGTGCCCTTAGATACCGTAGGACTTATTTCCGTCTAAACATGCATTGGATTGTGCCCTTAGATACTGGAGGACTTATTTCCTTCTAAATATGCATGGGATTGTGCCCTTGGATATCATAGTGCTTATTTCTATCTAAACATGCATAGTATTGTGCCCTTAGATACTGTAGGACTTATTTCCGTCTAAACATGCATTGGATTGCACCCTTAGATACTGTAGGAACTCTTTCTGTCTAAACATGGATGGGATTGCTCCCACAGATATTGTAGGACATATTTCCATCTAAACATGCATCGGACTGCGCCTTTTGATAGTGTAGGACTTACTTCCATCTAAACATGGATCGGATTTCAACCTTAGATTCTGTAGGACATTTTTCCGTCTAAACATGCATGTGATTGTGCCCTTAGATACTGTAGGACTTATTTCCGTCTAAACATGCACTGTTTTATGCCCTTAGATACTGTAGGACTTATTTCCGTCTAAACATCCATGGGATTGTGCCCTTAGATACTGTAGGATTTATTTCTTTCTAAACCTGCATAGGATTGTGCCCTTTGATATTATAGGAGTTATTTCTGTCTCAACATGCATGGGATTGTTCCCTTAGATACCGTAGGACTTATTTCTGTCTAAACATGCATAGGATTGTGTCCTTAGGTACTGTAGGATTTATTTCTTTCTAAACCTGCATAGGATTGTGCCCTTTGATATTATAGGAGTTATTTCTGTCTCAACATGCATGGGATTGTTCCCCTAGATACCGTAGGACTTATTTCTGTCTAAACATGCATGGGATTGTGCCCTTAGATACTGTAGGACTTATTCATGTCTAAAGCTGCATAGGATTGTGTCCTTAGATACTGTAGCACTTATTTCTGTCTAGACATGTATAGGATTATGCCCTTGGATATTATCGGAGTTATTTCTGTCTAAACATGCATAAGATTGTGCCCTTAGATATCATCGGACTTATTTCTGTCTAAACACGGATGGGATTGCACCCTTAGATACTTTAGGACTTATTTCTGTCTAAACATGGATGGGATTGATCCCTTTGATACTGTAGGACTTATTTCCGTCTAAACATGCATGGGATTGTGCCCATAGATACTGTAGGCCTTATTTCTGTCTAAACATGAATGGGATTGTGCCCCTAGATACTGTATGACTTATTTTCATCTAAACATGCATTGGATTGTGCCCTTATCTACTGTAGGACTTCTTTCCATTTAAACATGGATGGGATGACATCCTTATATACTGTAGGATTATTTCGGTCGAAAGATGCATGAGATTTTGCCCTTGGATACTGTAGGACTTATTTCCGTGTCAACATGGATGGGATTTCTCCCTTAGATACTGTAGGACTTATTTCCGTCTAAACATGCATTGGATTGTTTCCTTAGATACTGTAAGACTTCTTTCCGTCTAAACATGCATGGGATTGTGCCCTTATATACTGTAGGACTTATTTCCATGTTAACATGCATGGGATTGTGCCCTTAGATATTGTAGGACTTATTTCCTTCTAAACATACATGAGATTGTGCCCTTGGATATTATAGGGTTTTTTCTGTGTAAACATGCATAGGATTGTGCCCTTAGATACTGTAGCACTTATCTCTGTCTAGACATGCATTGGATTGTGCCCTTGGATATGATTGCAGTTATTTCTGTCTAAACATGCGTAGCATTGTGACCTTAGATACTGTAGGACTTATTTCTTTCTAAACGTGCATAGGATTCTGCCCTTGGATATTATAGGAGTTATTTCTGTCTCAACATGCATAGGATTGTGTTCTTAGAAACTGTAGGACTTATTTCCGTCTAATCATGCATGTGATTGTGGCTTTTGATACTGTAGGACTTATTTCCATCTAACCATGGATGGGATTGCGCCCTTAGATTTTATAGGACTCATTTTTGTCTAAACATGCATGGGATTGTGCCCTTAGATACAGTAGGACTTATTTCCATCTAAACATTCATGGGATTGTGTCCTTAGATACTGTAGGACTTATTTCTTTCTAAACGTGCATAGGATTGTGCCCTTTGATGTCATAGGAGTTATTTCTGTCTCAACATGCATGGGATTGTTCCCTTAGATACCGTAGGACTTTATTCTGTCTAAACATGCATGGGATTGTGCCCTTAGATACTGTAGGAGTTATTCATGTCTAAAGCTGCATGGGATTGTGTCCTTAGATACTGTAGCACTTATTTTTCTCTAGACATGCATAGGATTATGCCGTTGGATATTATCGGAGTTATTTCTGTCTAAATATGCATAAGATTGTGCCCTTAGTTATCGTCGGACTTATTTCTGTCTAAACACGGATGGGATTGTGCCCTTAGATACTGTAGGACTTATTTCCGTCTAAACATGCATTGGATTGCGCCCTTAGATACTGTAGGAACTCTTTCTGTCTAAACATGGATGGGATTGCTCCCACAGATATTGTAGGACATATTTCCATCTAAACATGCATTGGACTGCGCCTTTTGATACTGTAGGACTTACTTCCATTTAAACATGGATCGGATTTCAACCTTAGATTCTGTAGGACATTTTTCCATCTAAACATGCATGTGATTGTGCCCTTAGATACTGTAGGACTAATTTCCGTCTAAACATGCATTGTTTTGTGCCCTTAGATACTGTAGGACTTATTTCCGTCTAAACATCCATGGGATTGTGCCCTTAGATACTGTAGGACTTATTTCTGTCTAAACATGAATGGGATTGTGCCACTAGATTCTGTATGACTTATTTTCAGCTAAACATGCATTGGATTGTACCCTTAGATACTGTAGGAGTTATTTCCATCTTAATATGCATGGGATTGTGCCCTTGGATATCATAGCGCTTATTTCTGTCTAAACATGCATAGTATTGTGCCCTTAGATACTGTAGGACTTATATCTGTCTATACATGCATAGGATTATGCCCTTGGATATTATAGGAGTTATTTCTGTCTAAATATGCATAGGATTGTGCCCTTACATACTGTAGCACTTATTTCTGTCTATACATAAATAGGATTATGCCCTTGCATATTATAGGAGTTATTTCTGTCTAAGCATGCATAGGATTGTACTTTTAGATACTGTAGGACTTATTTCTGTCTAAAGATGCATGGGATTGTGTTCTTAGATACTGTAGGATTTATTTCTGTCTAAAGATGCATGGGATTGTGCCCTTAGATACTATAGGACTTCTTTCCGTCTAAGCATGGATGGGATTGCGCCTTTAGATACTTTAGGACTTCTTTCCATCTAAACAAGTATGGGATTGTGCCCTTAGATACTGTAGGAATGATTTCCGTGTAAACATGCATGGGATTGTGCCCGTAGATATTATAGGACTTTTTTCCATCTAAACATGCATGGGATTGTGCCTGTAGATATTACAGGACTTATTTCCATCTAAACATGCATGGGATTGCGCCCTTAGATACTATAGGACTTCTGTCCGTCTAAACATGGATGCGCTTTTAGATAGTGTAGAACTTCTTTCCATCTAAACATGCATGGGATTGTGCCCTTAGATCCTGTAGGACTTCTGTCCATCTAAACATGTATGGGATTTCGCCCTTAGATACTGTAGGACCTCTTTCCATCTAAACATGGATGGGATTTCTCCCATATATACTGTAGGACATATTTCCATTTAAACATGCATCGGATTGTGCCTTTAGATACTGTACGACTTATTGCCATCTAAACATGGATCGTATTGCAACCTTAGATTCTGTAGGACTTATTTCCGTCTAAACATGCATGGGATTGTGCCCTTAGATACTGTAGGACTTATTTCCATCTAAACATGGATGGGATGACACCCTTATATACTGTAGGATTATTTCCGTCTAAAGCTGCATGAGATTGTGCCCTTGGATACTGTAGGACTTATTTCCGTCTCAGCATGGATGGGATTTCTCTCTTAGATACTGTAGGACCTATTTCCATGTAAACATGCATTGGATTCTGCCCTCAGATACTGTAGGACTTATTCCCGTCTAAGCATGCATGGGATTGTGCTCTCAGATACTGTAGGACTTTTTTCCATCTAAAAATGGATGGGATTGTGCCCTTAGATACTGTAGGACTTATTTCCGTCTAAACATGCATTGGATTGTGTCCTTAGATACTGTAGGACTTATTTCTGTCTAAACATGCATGGGATTGTGCCCATAGATTCTATAGGATTTATTTCCATCTAAACATGCGTGGGTTTGTGCCCTTAGATACTGTAGGAATTATTTCCATCTAAACATGGATGGGATTGCACCCTTAGATACTGTAGGACTTCTTTCCGGCTAAACATGGATGGAATTGCTCCCTTAGATATTGTAGGACTTATTTCCATCTAAACATGGATCGCATTGCACCCTTAGATTCTGTAGGACTTAGTTCCGTCTAAACATGGATGGGATTGCGCTTTTAGATAGTGTAGAACTTCTTTCCATCTAAACATGCATGGGATTGTGCCCTTAGATACTGTAGGACTTCTTTCCATCTAAACATGCATGGGATTGCGCCCTTAGATACTGTAGTACCTCTTTCCATCTAAACATGGATGGGATTGCTCCCATAGATACTGTAGGACATATTTCCATTTAAACATGCATCGGATTGCGCCTTTAGATACTGTAGGACGTATTTCCATCTAAATATGCATGGGATTGCGCCCTTAAATACTATAGGACTTCTTTCCGTTTTAACATGGATGGGATTGCGCTTTTAGATAGTGTAGGACTTCTTTCCATCTAAACATGCATGGGATGACACCATTATATACTGTAGGAATATTTCCGTCTAAACATGCATGACATTGTGCCCTTGGATACTGCAGGACTTATTTCCGTCTCAGCATGGATGGGATTTCTCCCTTAGATACTGTAGGACCTATTTCCGTGTAAACATGCATTGGATTCTGCCCTCAGATACTGTAGGACTTATTCCCGTCTAAGCATGCATTGGATTCTGCCCTCAGATACTGTAGGACGTATTTCGATCTCAACATGGATCGTATTGCAACCTTAGATTCTGTAGGACTTATTTCCGTCTAAACATGCATGGGATTGTGCCCTTAGATACTGTAGGACTTATTTCCATCTAAACATGGATGGGATGACACCCTTATATACTGTAGGATTATTTCCGTCTAAAGCTGCATGAGATTGTGCCCTTGGATACTGTAGGACTTATTTCCGTCTCAGCATGGATGGGATTCCTCTCTTAGATACTGTAGGACCTATTTCCGTGTAAACATGCATTGGATTCTGCCCTCAGACACTGTAGGACTTATTCCCGTCTAAGCATGCATGGGATTGTGCTCTCAGATACTGTAGGACTTTTTTCCATCTAAAAATGGATGGGATTGTGCCCTTAGATACTGTAGGACTTATTTCCGTCTAAACATGCATTGGATTGTGTCCTTAGATACTGTAAGACTTCTTTCCGTCTAAACATGCATGGGATTGTACCCTTATATACTGTAGGACCTATTTCCATTTTAACATGCATGGGATTGTGCCCTTAGATATTGTAGGACTTAATTCCTTCTAAACATGCATGAGATTGTGCCCTTGGATATTATAGGGCTTTTTTCTGTCTAAACATGCATAGGATCATGCCCTTAGATACTGTAGCACTTATCTCTGTCTAGACATACATAGGATTGTGCCCTTGGATATGATTGCAGTTATTTCTGTCTAAACATGCATAGGATTGTGAGCTTAGATACTGTAGGACTTATTTCTTTCTAAACGTGCATAGGATTGTGCCCTTGGATATTATAGGAGTTATTTCTGTCTCAACATGCATAGGATTGTGTTCTTAGATACTGTAGGAGTTATTTCTGTCTAATCATGCATGGGATTGTGGCTTTTGATACTGTAGGACTTATTTCCATCTAACCATGGATGGGATTGCGCCCTTAGATTTTATAGGACTCATTTTTGTCTAAACATGCATGGGATTGTGCCCTTAGATACAGTAGGACTTATTTCCATCTAAACATTCATGGGATTGTGTCCTTAGATACTGTAGGACTTATTTCTTTCTAAACCTGCATAGGATTGTGCCCTTTGATATTATAGGAGTTATTTCTGTCTCAACATGCATGGGATTGTTCCCTTAGATACCGTAGGACTTATTTCTGTCTAAACATGCATGGGATTGTGCCCTTAGATACTGTAGGACTTATTCATGTCTAAAGCTGCATGGGATTGTGTCCTTAGATACTGTAGCACTTATTTCTGTCTAGACATGTATAGGATTATGCCCTTGGATATTATCGGAGTTCTTTTCTGTCTAAACATGCATAAGATTGTGCCCTTAGATATCATCGGACTTATTTCTGTCTAAACACGGATGGGATTACTCCCTTAGATACTGTAGGACTTATTTCTATCTAAACATGGATGGGATTGCACCCTTAGATACTTTAGGACTTATTCCTGTCTAAACATGGATGGGATTGATCCCTTTGATACTGTAGGACTTATTTCCGTCTAAACATGCATGGGATTGTGCCCATAGATACTGTAGGCCTTATTTCTGTCTAAACATGAATGGGATTGTTCCCCTAGATACTGTATGACTTATTTTCATCTAAACATGCATTGGATTGTGCCCTTAGATACTGTAGGACTTCTTTCCATTTAAACATGGATGGGATGTCACCCTTATATACTGTAGGATTATTTCGGTCGAAAGATGCATGAGATTGTGCCCTTGGATACTGTAGGACTTATTTCCGTGTCAACATGGATGGGATTTCTCCCTTAGATACTGTAGGACTTATTTCCGTCTAAACATGCATTGGATTGTTTCCTTAGATACTGTAAGACTTCTTTCCGTCTAAACATGCATGGGATTGTGCTCTTATATACTGTAGGACTTATTTCCATGTTAACATGCATGGGATTGTGCCCTTAGATATTGTAGGACTTATTTCCTTCTAAACATACATGAGATTGTGCCCTTGGATATTATAGGGTTTTTTCTGTGTAAACATGCATAGGATTGTGCCCTTAGATACTGTAGCACTTATCTCTGTCTAGACATGCATAGGATTGTGCCCTTGGATATGATTGCAGTTATTTCTGTCTAAACATGCATAGCATTGTGACCTTAGATACTGTAGGACTTACTTCTTTCTAAACGTGCATAGGATTGTGCCCTTGGATATTATAGGAGCTATTTCTGTCTCAACATGCATAGGATTGTGTTCTTAGAAACTGTAGGACTTTTTTCCGTCTAATCATGCATGGGATTGTGGCTTTAGATACTGTAGGACTTATTTCCATCTAACCATGGATGGGATTGCGCCCTTAGATTTTATAGGACTCATTTTTGTCTAAACATGCATGGGATTGTGCCCTTAGATACAGTAGGACTTATTTCCATCTAAACATTCATGGGATTGTGTCCTTAGATACTGTAGGACTTATTTCTTTCTAAACGTGCATAGGATTGTGCCCTTTGATGTTATAGGAGTTATTTCTGTCTCAACATGCATGGGATTGTTCCCTTAGATACCGTAGGACTTTTTTCTGTCTAAACATGCATGGGATTGTGCCCTTAGATACTGTAGGAGTTATTCATGTCTAAAGCTGCATGGGATTGTGTCCTTAGATACTGTAGCACTTATTTTTCTCTAGACATGCATAGGATTATGCCGTTGGATGTTATCGGAGTTATTTCTGTCTAAACATGCATAAGATTGTGCCCTTAGTTATCGTAGGACTTATTTCTGTCTAAACACGGATGGGATTGTGCCCTTAGATACTGTAGGACTTATTTCCGTCTAAACATGCATTGGATTGCACCCTTAGATACTGTAGGAACTCTTTCTGTCTAAACATGGATGGGATTGCTCCCACAGATATTGTAGGACATATTTCCATCTAAACATGCATCGGACTGCGCCTTTTGATACTGTAGGACTTACTTCCATCTAAACATGGATCGGATTTCAACCTTAGATTCTGTAGGACATTTTTCCGTCTAAACATGCATGTGATTGTGCCCTTAGATACTGTAGGACTTATTTCCGTCTAAACATGCACTGTTTTGTGCCCTTAGATACTGTAGGACTTATTTCCGTCTAAACATCCATGGGATTGTGCCCTTAGATACTGTAGGACTTATTTCTGTCTAAACATGAATGGGATTGTGCCCCTAGATTCTGTATGACTTATTTTCAGCTAAACATGCATTGGATTGTACCCTTAGATACTGTAGGAGTTATTTCCGTCTAAATATGCATGGGATTGTGCCCTTGGATATCATAGCGCTTATTTCTGTCTAAACATGCATAGTATTGTCCCCTTAGATACTGTAGGACTTATATCTGTCTATACATGCATAGGATTATGCCCTTGGATATTATAGGAGTTATTTCTGTCTAAATATGCATAGGATTGTGCCCTTACATACTGTAGCACTTATTTCTGTCTATACATAAATAGGATTATGCCCTTGCATATTATAGGAGTTATTTCTGTCTAAACATGCATAGGATTGTGCTCTGAGATACTGTAGTACTTCTTTCCATCTAAACATGCATGGGATTGCGCCCTTAGATACTGTAGGACTTATTTCTTTCTAAACATGCATGGGATTGTGCCCATAGATTCTATAGGACTTATTTCTGTCTAAACATGCATGGGATTGTGCCCATAGATTCTATAGGATTTATTTCCATCTAAACATGCGTGGGTTTGTGCCCTTAGATACTGTAGGACTTCTTTCCGGCTAAACATGGATGGAATTGCTCCCTTAGATATTGTAGGACTTATTTCCATCTAAACATGGATCACATTGCACCCTTAGATTCTGTAGGACTTAGTTCCGTCTAAACATGGATGGGATTGCGCTTTTAGATAGTGTAGAACTTCTTTCCATCTAAACATGCATGGGATTGTGCCCTTAGATACTGTAGGACTTCTTTCCATCTAAACATGCATGGGATTGCGCCCTTAGATACTGTAGTACCTCTTTCCATCTAAACATGGATGGGATTGCACCCTTAGATACTTTAGGACTTATTTCTGTCTAAACATGGATGGGATTGATCCCTTTGATACTGTAGGACTTATTTCCGTCTAAACATGCATGGGATTGTGCCCATAGATACTGTAGGCCTTATTTCTGTCTAAACATGAATGGGATTGTGCCCCTAGATACTGTATTTCTTATTTTCATCTAAACATGCATTGGATTGTGCCCTTATCTACTGTAGGACTTCTTTCCATTTAAACATGGATGGGATGACACCCTTATATGCTGTAGGATTATTTCGGTCGAAAGATGCATGAGATTTTGCCCTTGGATACTGTAGGACTTATTTCCGTGTCAACATGGATGGGATTTCTCCCTTAGATACTGTAGGACTTATTTCCGTCTAAACATGCATTGGATTGTTTCCTTAGATACTGTAAGACTTCTTTCCATCTAAACATGCATGGGATTGTGCCCTTATATACTGTAGGACTTATTTCCATGTTAACATGCATGGGATTGTGCCCTTAGATATTGTAGGACTTATTTCCTTCTAAACATACATGAGATTGTGCCATTGGATATTATAGGGTTTTTTCTGTGTAAACATGCATAGGATTGTGCCCTTAGATACTGTAGCACTTATCTCTGTCTAGACATGCATAGGATTGTGCCCTTGGATATGATTGCAGTTATTTCTGTCTAAACATGCGTAGCATTGTGACCTTAGATACTGTAGGACTTATTTCTTTCTAAACGTGCATAGGATTGTGCCCTTGGATATTATAGGAGTTATTTCTGTCTCAACATGCATAGGATTGTGTTCTTAGAAACTGTAGGACTTATTTCCGTCTAATCATGCATGTGATTGTGGCTTTAGATACTGTAGGACTTATTTCCATCTAACCATGGATGGGATTGTGCCCTTTGATGTTATAGGAGTTATTTCTGTCTGAACATGCATGGGATTGTTCCCTTAGATACCGTAGGACTTTTTTCTGTCTAAACATGCATGGGATTGTGCCCTTAGATACTGTAGGAGTTATTCATGTCTAAAGCTGCATGGGATTGTGTCCTTAGATATTGTAGCACTTATTTTTCTCTAGACATGCATAGGATTATGCCGTTGGATATTATCGGAGTTATTTCTGTCTAAACATGCATAAGATTGTGCCCTTAGTTATCGTCGGACTTATTTCTGTCTAAACACGGATGGGATTGTGCCCTTAGATACTGTAGGAACTCTTTCTGTCTAAACATGGATGGGATTGCTCCCACAGATATTGTAGGACATATTTCCATCTAAACATGCATCGGACTGCGCCTTTTGATACTGTAGGACTTACTTCCATCTAAACATGGATCGGATTTCAACCTTAGATACTTTAGGACTTCTTTCCATCTAAACATGCATGGGATTGTGCCCTTAGATACTGTAGGAATGATTTCCGTGTAAACATGCATGGGATTGTGCCCGTAGATATTATAGGACTTATGTCCATCTAAACATGCATGGGATTGTGCCTGTAGATATTACAGGACTTATTTCCATCTAAACATGCATGGGATTGCGCCCTTAGATAGTATAGGACTTCTTTCCGTCTAAACATGGATGGGATTGCGCTTTTAGATAGTGTAGAACTTCTTTCCATCTAAACATGCATGGGATTGTGCCCTTAGATCCTGTAGGACTTCTTTCCATCTAAACATGCATGGGATTGCGCCCTTAGATACTGTAGGACCTCTTTCCATCTAAACATGGATGGGATTTCTCCCATAGATACTGTAGGACCTATTTCCATGTAAACATGCATTGGATTCTGCCCTCAGATACTGTAGGACTTATTCCTGTCTAAGCATGCATGGGATTGTGCTCTCAGATACTGTAGGACTTATTTCCATGTAAACATGGATGGCATTGCTCCCTTAGATACTGTAGGGCTTATTTCCATCTCAACATGCATTGGATTGTGCCCTTAGATACTGTAGGACGTATTTCCATGTAAACATCCATGGGATTGTGCCCTTAGATACTGTAGGACTTATTCATGTCTAAAGTTGCATGGGATTGTGTCCTTAGATACTGTAGCACTTATTTTTATCTAGACGTGCAGAGGATTATGCCGTTGGATATTATCGGAGTTATTTCTGTCTAAACATGCATAAGATTGTGCCCTTAGATATCGTTGGACTTATTTCTGTCTAAACACGGATGGGATTGTGCCCTTAGATACCGTAGGACTTATTTCCGTCTAAACATGCATTGGATTGTGCCCTTAGATACTGGAGGACTTATTTCCTTCTAAATATGCATGGGATTGTGCCCTTGGATATCATAGTGCTTATTTCTATCTAAACATGCATAGTATTGTGCCCTTAGATACTGTAGGACTTATTTCCGTCTAAACATGCATTGGATTGCACCCTTAGATACTGTAGGAACTCTTTCTGTCTAAACATGGATGGGATTGCTCCCACAGATATTGTAGGACATATTTCCATCTAAACATGCATCGGACTGCGCCTTTTGATAGTGTAGGACTTACTTCCATCTAAACATGGATCGGATTTCAACCTTAGATTCTGTAGGACATTTTTCCGTCTAAACATGCATGTGATTGTGCCCTTAGATACTGTAGGACTTATTTCCGTCTAAACATGCACTGTTTTATGCCCTTAGATACTGTAGGACTTATTTCCGTCTAAACATCCATGGGATTGTGCCCTTAGATACTGTAGGATTTATTTCTTTCTAAACCTGCATAGGATTGTGCCCTTTGATATTATAGGAGTTATTTCTGTCTCAACATGCATGGGATTGTTCCCTTAGATACCGTAGGACTTATTTCTGTCTAAACATGCATAGGATTGTGTCCTTAGGTACTGTAGGATTTATTTCTTTCTAAACCTGCATAGGATTGTGCCCTTTGATATTATAGGAGTTATTTCTGTCTCAACATGCATGGGATTGTTCCCCTAGATACCGTAGGACTTATTTCTGTCTAAACATGCATGGGATTGTGCCCTTAGATACTGTAGGACTTATTCATGTCTAAAGCTGCATAGGATTGTGTCCTTAGATACTGTAGCACTTATTTCTGTCTAGACATGTATAGGATTATGCCCTTGGATATTATCGGAGTTATTTCTGTCTAAACATGCATAAGATTGTGCCCTTAGATATCATCGGACTTATTTCTGTCTAAACACGGATGGGATTGCACCCTTAGATACTTTAGGACTTATTTCTGTCTAAACATGGATGGGATTGATCCCTTTGATACTGTAGGACTTATTTCCGTCTAAACATGCATGGGATTGTGCCCATAGATACTGTAGGCCTTATTTCTGTCTAAACATGAATGGGATTGTGCCCCTAGATACTGTATGACTTATTTTCATCTAAACATGCATTGGATTGTGCCCTTATCTACTGTAGGACTTCTTTCCATTTAAACATGGATGGGATGACATCCTTATATACTGTAGGATTATTTCGGTCGAAAGATGCATGAGATTTTGCCCTTGGATACTGTAGGACTTATTTCCGTGTCAACATGGATGGGATTTCTCCCTTAGATACTGTAGGACTTATTTCCGTCTAAACATGCATTGGATTGTTTCCTTAGATACTGTAAGACTTCTTTCCGTCTAAACATGCATGGGATTGTGCCCTTATATACTGTAGGACTTATTTCCATGTTAACATGCATGGGATTGTGCCCTTAGATATTGTAGGACTTATTTCCTTCTAAACATACATGAGATTGTGCCCTTGGATATTATAGGGTTTTTTCTGTGTAAACATGCATAGGATTGTGCCCTTAGATACTGTAGCACTTATCTCTGTCTAGACATGCATTGGATTGTGCCCTTGGATATGATTGCAGTTATTTCTGTCTAAACATGCGTAGCATTGTGACCTTAGATACTGTAGGACTTATTTCTTTCTAAACGTGCATAGGATTCTGCCCTTGGATATTATAGGAGTTATTTCTGTCTCAACATGCATAGGATTGTGTTCTTAGAAACTGTAGGACTTATTTCCGTCTAATCATGCATGTGATTGTGGCTTTTGATACTGTAGGACTTATTTCCATCTAACCATGGATGGGATTGCGCCCTTAGATTTTATAGGACTCATTTTTGTCTAAACATGCATGGGATTGTGCCCTTAGATACAGTAGGACTTATTTCCATCTAAACATTCATGGGATTGTGTCCTTAGATACTGTAGGACTTATTTCTTTCTAAACGTGCATAGGATTGTGCCCTTTGATGTCATAGGAGTTATTTCTGTCTCAACATGCATGGGATTGTTCCCTTAGATACCGTAGGACTTTTTTCTGTCTAAACATGCATGGGATTGTGCCCTTAGATACTGTAGGAGTTATTCATGTCTAAAGCTGCATGGGATTGTGTCCTTAGATACTGTAGCACTTATTTTTCTCTAGACATGCATAGGATTATGCCGTTGGATATTATCGGAGTTATTTCTGTCTAAATATGCATAAGATTGTGCCCTTAGTTATCGTCGGACTTATTTCTGTCTAAACACGGATGGGATTGTGCCCTTAGATACTGTAGGACTTATTTCCGTCTAAACATGCATTGGATTGCGCCCTTAGATACTGTAGGAACTCTTTCTGTCTAAACATGGATGGGATTGCTCCCACAGATATTGTAGGACATATTTCCATCTAAACATGCATTGGACTGCGCCTTTTGATACTGTAGGACTTACTTCCATTTAAACATGGATCGGATTTCAACCTTAGATTCTGTAGGACATTTTTCCATCTAAACATGCATGTGATTGTGCCCTTAGATACTGTAGGACTAATTTCCGTCTAAACATGCATTGTTTTGTGCCCTTAGATACTGTAGGACTTATTTCCGTCTAAACATCCATGGGATTGTGCCCTTAGATACTGTAGGACTTATTTCTGTCTAAACATGAATGGGATTGTGCCACTAGATTCTGTATGACTTATTTTCAGCTAAACATGCATTGGATTGTACCCTTAGATACTGTAGGAGTTATTTCCATCTTAATATGCATGGGATTGTGCCCTTGGATATCATAGCGCTTATTTCTGTCTAAACATGCATAGTATTGTGCCCTTAGATACTGTAGGACTTATATCTGTCTATACATGCATAGGATTATGCCCTTGGATATTATAGGAGTTATTTCTGTCTAAATATGCATAGGATTGTGCCCTTACATACTGTAGCACTTATTTCTGTCTATACATAAATAGGATTATGCCCTTGCATATTATAGGAGTTATTTCTGTCTAAGCATGCATAGGATTGTACTTTTAGATACTGTAGGACTTATTTCTGTCTAAAGATGCATGGGATTGTGTTCTTAGATACTGTAGGATTTATTTCTGTCTAAAGATGCATGGGATTGTGCCCTTAGATACTATAGGACTTCTTTCCGTCTAAGCATGGATGGGATTGCGCCTTTAGATACTTTAGGACTTCTTTCCATCTAAACAAGTATGGGATTGTGCCCTTAGATACTGTAGGAATGATTTCCGTGTAAACATGCATGGGATTGTGCCCGTAGATATTATAGGACTTTTTTCCATCTAAACATGCATGGGATTGTGCCTGTAGATATTACAGGACTTATTTCCATCTAAACATGCATGGGATTGCGCCCTTAGATACTATAGGACTTCTGTCCGTCTAAACATGGATGCGCTTTTAGATAGTGTAGAACTTCTTTCCATCTAAACATGCAGGGGATTGTGCCCTTAGATCCTGTAGGACTTCTGTCCATCTAAACATGTATGGGATTTCGCCCTTAGATACTGTAGGACCTCTTTCCATCTAAACATGGATGGGATTTCTCCCATATATACTGTAGGACATATTTCCATTTAAACATGCATCGGATTGTGCCTTTAGATACTGTACGACTTATTGCCATCTAAACATGGATCGTATTGCAACCTTAGATTCTGTAGGACTTATTTCCGTCTAAACATGCATGGGATTGTGCCCTTAGATACTGTAGGACTTATTTCCATCTAAACATGGATGGGATGACACCCTTATATACTGTAGGATTATTTCCGTCTAAAGCTGCATGAGATTGTGCCCTTGGATACTGTAGGACTTATTTCCGTCTCAGCATGGATGGGATTTCTCCCTTAGATACTGTAGGACTTATTTCCGTCTAAACATGCATTGGATTGTTTCCTTAGATACTGTAAGACTTCTTTCCGTCTAAACATGCATGGGATTGTGCCCTTATATACTGTAGGACTTATTTCCATGTTAACATGCATGGGATTGTGCCCTTAGATATTGTAGGACTTATTTCCTTCTAAACATACATGAGATTGTGCCCTTGGATATTATAGGGTTTTTTCTGTGTAAACATGCATAGGATTGTGCCCTTAGATACTGTAGCACTTATCTCTGTCTAGACATGCATTGGATTGTGCCCTTGGATATGATTGCAGTTATTTCTGTCTAAACATGCGTAGCATTGTGACCTTAGATACTGTAGGACTTATTTCTTTCTAAACGTGCATAGGATTCTGCCCTTGGATATTATAGGAGTTATTTCTGTCTCAACATGCATAGGATTGTGTTCTTAGAAACTGTAGGACTTATTTCCGTCTAATCATGCATGTGATTGTGGCTTTTGATACTGTAGGACTTATTTCCATCTAACCATGGATGGGATTGCGCCCTTAGATTTTATAGGACTCATTTTTGTCTAAACATGCATGGGATTGTGCCCTTAGATACAGTAGGACTTATTTCCATCTAAACATTCATGGGATTGTGTCCTTAGATACTGTAGGACTTATTTCTTTCTAAACGTGCATAGGATTGTGCCCTTTGATGTCATAGGAGTTATTTCTGTCTCAACATGCATGGGATTGTTCCCTTAGATACCGTAGGACTTTTTTCTGTCTAAACATGCATGGGATTGTGCCCTTAGATACTGTAGGAGTTATTCATGTCTAAAGCTGCATGGGATTGTGTCCTTAGATACTGTAGCACTTATTTTTCTCTAGACATGCATAGGATTATGCCGTTGGATATTATCGGAGTTATTTCTGTCTAAATATGCATAAGATTGTGCCCTTAGTTATCGTCGGACTTATTTCTGTCTAAACACGGATGGGATTGTGCCCTTAGATACTGTAGGACTTATTTCCGTCTAAACATGCATTGGATTGCGCCCTTAGATACTGTAGGAACTCTTTCTGTCTAAACATGGATGGGATTGCTCCCACAGATATTGTAGGACATATTTCCATCTAAACATGCATTGGACTGCGCCTTTTGATACTGTAGGACTTACTTCCATTTAAACATGGATCGGATTTCAACCTTAGATTCTGTAGGACATTTTTCCATCTAAACATGCATGTGATTGTGCCCTTAGATACTGTAGGACTAATTTCCGTCTAAACATGCATTGTTTTGTGCCCTTAGATACTGTAGGACTTATTTCCGTCTAAACATCCATGGGATTGTGCCCTTAGATACTGTAGGACTTATTTCTGTCTAAACATGAATGGGATTGTGCCACTAGATTCTGTATGACTTATTTTCAGCTAAACATGCATTGGATTGTACCCTTAGATACTGTAGGAGTTATTTCCATCTTAATATGCATGGGATTGTGCCCTTGGATATCATAGCGCTTATTTCTGTCTAAACATGCATAGTATTGTGCCCTTAGATACTGTAGGACTTATATCTGTCTATACATGCATAGGATTATGCCCTTGGATATTATAGGAGTTATTTCTGTCTAAATATGCATAGGATTGTGCCCTTACATACTGTAGCACTTATTTCTGTCTATACATAAATAGGATTATGCCCTTGCATATTATAGGAGTTATTTCTGTCTAAGCATGCATAGGATTGTACTTTTAGATACTGTAGGACTTATTTCTGTCTAAAGATGCATGGGATTGTGTTCTTAGATACTGTAGGATTTATTTCTGTCTAAAGATGCATGGGATTGTGCCCTTAGATACTATAGGACTTCTTTCCGTCTAAGCATGGATGGGATTGCGCCTTTAGATACTTTAGGACTTCTTTCCATCTAAACAAGTATGGGATTGTGCCCTTAGATACTGTAGGAATGATTTCCGTGTAAACATGCATGGGATTGTGCCCGTAGATATTATAGGACTTTTTTCCATCTAAACATGCATGGGATTGTGCCTGTAGATATTACAGGACTTTTTTTCCATCTAAACATGCATGGGATTGCGCCCTTAGATACTATAGGACTTCTGTCCGTCTAAACATGGATGCGCTTTTAGATAGTGTAGAACTTCTTTCCATCTAAACATGCATGGGATTGTGCCCTTAGATCCTGTAGGACTTCTGTCCATCTAAACATGTATGGGATTTCGCCCTTAGATACTGTAGGACCTCTTTCCATCTAAACATGGATGGGATTTCTCCCATATATACTGTAGGACATATTTCCATTTAAACATGCATCGGATTGTGCCTTTAGATACTGTACGACTTATTGCCATCTAAACATGGATCGTATTGCAACCTTAGATTCTGTAGGACTTATTTCCGTCTAAACATGCATGGGATTGTGCCCTTAGATACTGTAGGACTTATTTCCATCTAAACATGGATGGGATGACACCCTTATATACTGTAGGATTATTTCCGTCTAAAGCTGCATGAGATTGTGCCCTTGGATACTGTAGGACTTATTTCCGTCTCAGCATGGATGGGATTTCTCTCTTAGATACTGTAGGACCTATTTCCATGTAAACATGCATTGGATTCTGCCCTCAGATACTGTAGGACTTATTCCCGTCTAAGCATGCATGGGATTGTGCTCTCAGATACTGTACGACTTTTTTCCATCTAAAAATGGATGGGATTGTGCCCTTAGATACTGTAGGACTTATTTCCGTCTAAACATGCATTGGATTGTGTCCTTAGATACTGTAGGACTTATTTCTGTCTAAACATGCATGGGATTGTGCCCATAGATTCTATAGGATTTATTTCCATCTAAACATGCGTGGGTTTGTGCCCTTAGATACTGTAGGAATTATTTCCATCTAAACATGGATGGGATTGCACCCTTAGATACTGTAGGACTTCTTTCCGGCTAAACATGGATGGAATTGCTCCCTTAGATATTGTAGGACTTATTTCCATCTAAACATGGATCGCATTGCACCCTTAGATTCTGTAGGACTTAGTTCCGTCTAAACATGGATGGGATTGCGCTTTTAGATAGTGTAGAACTTCTTTCCATCTAAACATGCATGGGATTGTGCCCTTAGATACTGTAGGACTTCTTTCCATCTAAACATGCATGGGATTGCGCCCTTAGATACTGTAGTACCTCTTTCCATCTAAACATGGATGGGATTGCTCCCATAGATACTGTAGGACATATTTCCATTTAAACATGCATCGGATTGCGCCTTTAGATACTGTAGGACGTATTTCCATCTAAATATGCATGGGATTGCGCCCTTAAATACTATAGGACTTCTTTCCGTTTTAACATGGATGGGATTGCGCTTTTAGATAGTGTAGGACTTCTTTCCATCTAAACATGCATGGGATGACACCCTTATATACTGTAGGAATATTTCCGTCTAAACATGCATGACATTGTGCCCTTGGATACTGCAGGACTTATTTCCGTCTCAGCATGGATGGGATTTCTCCCTTAGATACTGTAGGACCTATTTCCGTGTAAACATGCATTGGATTCTGCCCTCAGATACTGTAGGACTTATTCCCGTCTAAGCATGCATTGGATTCTGCCCTCAGATACTGTAGGACGTATTTCGATCTCAACATGGATCGTATTGCAACCTTAGATTCTGTAGGACTTATTTCCGTCTAAACATGCATGGGATTGTGCCCTTAGATACTGTAGGACTTATTTCCATCTAAACATGGATGGGATGACACCCTTATATACTGTAGGATTATTTCCGTCTAAAGCTGCATGAGATTGTGCCCTTGGATACTGTAGGACTTATTTCCGTCTCAGCATGGATGGGATTCCTCTCTTAGATACTGTAGGACCTATTTCCGTGTAAACATGCATTGGATTCTGCCCTCAGATACTGTAGGACTTATTCCCGTCTAAGCATGCATGGGATTGTGCTCTCAGATACTGTAGGACTTTTTTCCATCTAAAAATGGATGGGATTGTGCCCTTAGATACTGTAGGACTTATTTCCGTCTAAACATGCATTGGATTGTGTCCTTAGATACTGTAAGACTTCTTTCCGTCTAAACATGCATGGGATTGTACCCTTATATACTGTAGGACCTATTTCCATTTTAACATGCATGGGATTGTGCCCTTAGATATTGTAGGACTTAATTCCTTCTAAACATGCATGAGATTGTGCCCTTGGATATTATAGGGCTTTTTTCTGTCTAAACATGCATAGGATCATGCCCTTAGATACTGTAGCACTTATCTCTGTCTAGACATACATAGGATTGTGCCCTTGGATATGATTGCAGTTATTTCTGTCTAAACATGCATAGGATTGTGAGCTTAGATACTGTAGGACTTATTTCTTTCTAAACGTGCATAGGATTGTGCCCTTGGATATTATAGGAGTTATTTCTGTCTCAACATGCATAGGATTGTGTTCTTAGATACTGTAGGAGTTATTTCTGTCTAATCATGCATGGGATTGTGGCTTTTGATACTGTAGGACTTATTTCCATCTAACCATGGATGGGATTGCGCCCTTAGATTTTATAGGACTCATTTTTGTCTAAACATGCATGGGATTGTGCCCTTAGATACAGTAGGACTTATTTCCATCTAAACATTCATGGGATTGTGTCCTTAGATACTGTAGGACTTATTTCTTTCTAAACCTGCATAGGATTGTGCCCTTTGATATTATAGGAGTTATTTCTGTCTCAACATGCATGGGATTGTTCCCTTAGATACCGTAGGACTTATTTCTGTCTAAACATGCATGGGATTGTGCCCTTAGATACTGTAGGACTTATTCATGTCTAAAGCTGCATGGGATTGTGTCCTTAGATACTGTAGCACTTATTTCTGTCTAGACATGTATAGGATTATGCCCTTGGATATTATCGGAGTTCTTTTCTGTCTAAACATGCATAAGATTGTGCCCTTAGATATCATCGGACTTATTTCTGTCTAAACACGGATGGGATTACTCCCTTAGATACTGTAGGACTTATTTCTATCTAAACATGGATGGGATTGCACCCTTAGATACTTTAGGACTTATTCCTGTCTAAACATGGATGGGATTGATCCCTTTGATACTGTAGGACTTATTTCCGTCTAAACATGCATGGGATTGTGCCCATAGATACTGTAGGCCTTATTTCTGTCTAAACATGAATGGGATTGTTCCCCTAGATACTGTATGACTTATTTTCATCTAAACATGCATTGGATTGTGCCCTTAGATACTGTAGGACTTCTTTCCATTTAAACATGGATGGGATGTCACCCTTATATACTGTAGGATTATTTCGGTCGAAAGATGCATGAGATTGTGCCCTTGGATACTGTAGGACTTATTTCCGTGTCAACATGGATGGGATTTCTCCCTTAGATACTGTAGGACTTATTTCCGTCTAAACATGCATTGGATTGTTTCCTTAGATACTGTAAGACTTCTTTCCGTCTAAACATGCATGGGATTGTGCTCTTATATACTGTAGGACTTATTTCCATGTTAACATGCATGGGATTGTGCCCTTAGATATTGTAGGACTTATTTCCTTCTAAACATACATGAGATTGTGCCCTTGGATATTATAGGGTTTTTTCTGTGTAAACATGCATAGGATTGTGCCCTTAGATACTGTAGCACTTATCTCTGTCTAGACATGCATAGGATTGTGCCCTTGGATATGATTGCAGTTATTTCTGTCTAAACATGCATAGCATTGTGACCTTAGATACTGTAGGACTTACTTCTTTCTAAACGTGCATAGGATTGTGCCCTTGGATATTATAGGAGCTATTTCTGTCTCAACATGCATAGGATTGTGTTCTTAGAAACTGTAGGACTTTTTTCCGTCTAATCATGCATGGGATTGTGGCTTTAGATACTGTAGGACTTATTTCCATCTAACCATGGATGGGATTGCGCCCTTAGATTTTATAGGACTCATTTTTGTCTAAACATGCATGGGATTGTGCCCTTAGATACAGTAGGACTTATTTCCATCTAAACATTCATGGGATTGTGTCCTTAGATACTGTAGGACTTATTTCTTTCTAAACGTGCATAGGATTGTGCCCTTTGATGTTATAGGAGTTATTTCTGTCTCAACATGCATGGGATTGTTCCCTTAGATACCGTAGGACTTTTTTCTGTCTAAACATGCATGGGATTGTGCCCTTAGATACTGTAGGAGTTATTCATGTCTAAAGCTGCATGGGATTGTGTCCTTAGATACTGTAGCACTTATTTTTCTCTAGACATGCATAGGATTATGCCGTTGGATGTTATCGGAGTTATTTCTGTCTAAACATGCATAAGATTGTGCCCTTAGTTATCGTAGGACTTATTTCTGTCTAAACACGGATGGGATTGTGCCCTTAGATACTGTAGGACTTATTTCCGTCTAAACATGCATTGGATTGCACCCTTAGATACTGTAGGAACTCTTTCTGTCTAAACATGGATGGGATTGCTCCCACAGATATTGTAGGACATATTTCCATCTAAACATGCATCGGACTGCGCCTTTTGATACTGTAGGACTTACTTCCATCTAAACATGGATCGGATTTCAACCTTAGATTCTGTAGGACATTTTTCCGTCTAAACATGCATGTGATTGTGCCCTTAGATACTGTAGGACTTATTTCCGTCTAAACATGCACTGTTTTGTGCCCTTAGATACTGTAGGACTTATTTCCGTCTAAACATCCATGGGATTGTGCCCTTAGATACTGTAGGACTTATTTCTGTCTAAACATGAATGGGATTGTGCCCCTAGATTCTGTATGACTTATTTTCAGCTAAACATGCATTGGATTGTACCCTTAGATACTGTAGGAGTTATTTCCGTCTAAATATGCATGGGATTGTGCCCTTGGATATCATAGCGCTTATTTCTGTCTAAACATGCATAGTATTGTCCCCTTAGATACTGTAGGACTTATATCTGTCTATACATGCATAGGATTATGCCCTTGGATATTATAGGAGTTATTTCTGTCTAAATATGCATAGGATTGTGCCCTTACATACTGTAGCACTTATTTCTGTCTATACATAAATAGGATTATGCCCTTGCATATTATAGGAGTTATTTCTGTCTAAACATGCATAGGATTGTGCTCTGAGATACTGTAGTACTTCTTTCCATCTAAACATGCATGGGATTGCGCCCTTAGATACTGTAGGACTTATTTCTTTCTAAACATGCATGGGATTGTGCCCATAGATTCTATAGGACTTATTTCTGTCTAAACATGCATGGGATTGTGCCCATAGATTCTATAGGATTTATTTCCATCTAAACATGCGTGGGTTTGTGCCCTTAGATACTGTAGGACTTCTTTCCGGCTAAACATGGATGGAATTGCTCCCTTAGATATTGTAGGACTTATTTCCATCTAAACATGGATCACATTGCACCCTTAGATTCTGTAGGACTTAGTTCCGTCTAAACATGGATGGGATTGCGCTTTTAGATAGTGTAGAACTTCTTTCCATCTAAACATGCATGGGATTGTGCCCTTAGATACTGTAGGACTTCTTTCCATCTAAACATGCATGGGATTGCGCCCTTAGATACTGTAGTACCTCTTTCCATCTAAACATGGATGGGATTGCACCCTTAGATACTTTAGGACTTATTTCTGTCTAAACATGGATGGGATTGATCCCTTTGATACTGTAGGACTTATTTCCGTCTAAACATGCATGGGATTGTGCCCATAGATACTGTAGGCCTTATTTCTGTCTAAACATGAATGGGATTGTGCCCCTAGATACTGTATTTCTTATTTTCATCTAAACATGCATTGGATTGTGCCCTTATCTACTGTAGGACTTCTTTCCATTTAAACATGGATGGGATGACACCCTTATATGCTGTAGGATTATTTCGGTCGAAAGATGCATGAGATTTTGCCCTTGGATACTGTAGGACTTATTTCCGTGTCAACATGGATGGGATTTCTCCCTTAGATACTGTAGGACTTATTTCCGTCTAAACATGCATTGGATTGTTTCCTTAGATACTGTAAGACTTCTTTCCATCTAAACATGCATGGGATTGTGCCCTTATATACTGTAGGACTTATTTCCATGTTAACATGCATGGGATTGTGCCCTTAGATATTGTAGGACTTATTTCCTTCTAAACATACATGAGATTGTGCCATTGGATATTATAGGGTTTTTTCTGTGTAAACATGCATAGGATTGTGCCCTTAGATACTGTAGCACTTATCTCTGTCTAGACATGCATAGGATTGTGCCCTTGGATATGATTGCAGTTATTTCTGTCTAAACATGCGTAGCATTGTGACCTTAGATACTGTAGGACTTATTTCTTTCTAAACGTGCATAGGATTGTGCCCTTGGATATTATAGGAGTTATTTCTGTCTCAACATGCATAGGATTGTGTTCTTAGAAACTGTAGGACTTATTTCCGTCTAATCATGCATGTGATTGTGGCTTTAGATACTGTAGGACTTATTTCCATCTAACCATGGATGGGATTGTGCCCTTTGATGTTATAGGAGTTATTTCTGTCTGAACATGCATGGGATTGTTCCCTTAGATACCGTAGGACTTTTTTCTGTCTAAACATGCATGGGATTGTGCCCTTAGATACTGTAGGAGTTATTCATGTCTAAAGCTGCATGGGATTGTGTCCTTAGATATTGTAGCACTTATTTTTCTCTAGACATGCATAGGATTATGCCGTTGGATATTATCGGAGTTATTTCTGTCTAAACATGCATAAGATTGTGCCCTTAGTTATCGTCGGACTTATTTCTGTCTAAACACGGATGGGATTGTGCCCTTAGATACTGTAGGAACTCTTTCTGTCTAAACATGGATGGGATTGCTCCCACAGATATTGTAGGACATATTTCCATCTAAACATGCATCGGACTGCGCCTTTTGATACTGTAGGACTTACTTCCATCTAAACATGGATCGGATTTCAACCTTAGATACTTTAGGACTTCTTTCCATCTAAACATGCATGGGATTGTGCCCTTAGATACTGTAGGAATGATTACCGTGTAAACATGCATGGGATTGTGCCCGTAGATATTATAGGACTTATGTCCATCTAAACATGCATGGGATTGTGCCTGTAGATATTACAGGACTTATTTCCATCTAAACATGCATGGGATTGCGCCCTTAGATAGTATAGGACTTCTTTCCGTCTAAACATGGATGGGATTGCGCTTTTAGATAGTGTAGAACTTCTTTCCATCTAAACATGCATGGGATTGTGCCCTTAGATCCTGTAGGACTTCTTTCCATCTAAACATGCATGGGATTGCGCCCTTAGATACTGTAGGACCTCTTTCCATCTAAACATGGATGGGATTTCTCCCATAGATACTGTAGGACCTATTTCCATGTAAACATGCATTGGATTCTGCCCTCAGATACTGTAGGACTTATTCCTGTCTAAGCATGCATGGGATTGTGCTCTCAGATACTGTAGGACTTATTTCCTCTAAACATGCATTGGATTGTGTCCTTAGATACTGTAAGACTTTTTTCCGTCTAAACATGCATGGGATTGTGCCCTTATATACTGTAGGACCTATTTCCATTTTAACATGCATGGGATTGTGCCCTTAGATATTGTAGGACTTAATTCCTTCTAAATATGCATGAGATTGTGCCCTTGGATATTATCGGGCTTTTTTCTGTCTAAACATGCATAGGATCATGCCCTTAGATACTGTAGCACTTATCTCTGTCTAGACATGCATAGGATTGTGCCCTTAGATACAGTAGGACTTATTTCCATCTAAACATTCATGGGATTGTGTCCTTAGATACTGTAGGATTTATTTCTTTCTAAACCTGCATAGGATTGTGCCCTTTGATATTATAGGAGTTATTTCTGTCTCAACATGCATGGGATTGTTCCCTTAGATACCGTAGGACTTATTTCTGTCTAAACATGCATAGGATTGTGACCTTAGATACTGTAGGATTTATTTCTTTCTAAACCTGCATAGGATTGTGCCCTTTGATATTATAGGAGTTATTTCTGTCTCAACATGCATGGGATTGTTCCCTTAGATACCGTAGGACTTATTTCTGTCTAAACATGCATGGGATTGTGCCCTTAGATACTGCAGGACTTATTCATGTCTAAAGCTGCATGGGATTGTGTCCTTAGATACTGTAGCACTTATTTCTGTCTAGACATGTATAGGATTATGCCCTTGGATATTATCGGCGTTATTTCTGTCTAAACATGCATAAGATTGTGCCCTTAGATATCATCGGACTTATTTCTGTCTAAACACGGATGGGATTACTCCCTTAGATACTGTAGGACTTATTTCTATCTAAACATGGATGGGATTGCCCCCTTAGATACTTTAGGACTTATTTCTGTCTAAACATGGATGGGATTGATCCCTTTGATACTGTAGGACTTATTTCCGTCTAAACATGTATGGGATTGTGCCCATAGATACTGTAGGCCTTATTTCTGTCTAAACATGAATGGGATTGTGCCCCTAGATACTGTAAGACTTATTTTCATCTAAACATGCATTGGATTGTGCCCTTAGATACTGTAGGACTTCTTTCCATTTAAACATGGATGGGATGACACCCTTATATACTGTAGGATTATTTCGGTCGAAAGATGCATGAGATTGTGCCCTTGGATACTGTAGGACTTATTTCCGTGTCAACATGAATGGGATTTCTCCCTTAGATACTGTAGGACTTATTTCCGTCTAAACATGCATTGGATTGTTTCCTTAGATACTGTAAGACTTCTTTCCGTCTAAACATGCATGGGATTGTGCCCTTATATACTGTAGGACTTATTTCCATGTTAACATGCATGGGATTGTGCCCTTAGATATTGTAGGACTTATTTCCTTCTAAACATACATGAGATTGTGCCCTTGGATATTATAGGGTTTTTTCTGTGTAAACATGCATAGGATTGTGCCCTTAGATACTGTAGCACTTATCTCTGTCTAGACATGCATAGGATTGTGCCCTTGGATATGATTGCAGTTATTTCTGTCTAAACATGCGTAGCATTGTGACCTTAGATACTGTAGGACTTATTTCTTTCTAAACGTGCATAGGATTGTGCCCTTGGATATTATAGGAGTTATTTCTGTCTCAACATGCATAGGATTGTGTTCTTAGAAACTGTAGGACTTATTTCCGTCTAATCATGCATGTGATTGTGGCTTTAGATACTGTAGGACTTATTTCCATCTAAACATTCATGGGATTGTGCCCTTAGATGCTGTAGGACTTATTTCTTTCTAAACGTGCATAGGATTGTGCCCTTGGATATTATAGGAGTTATTTCTGTCTCAACATGCATGGGATTGTTCCCTTAGATACCGTAGGACTTTTTTCTGTCTAAACATGCATGGGATTGTGCCCTTAGATACTGTAGGAGTTATTCATGTCTAAAGCTGCATGGGATTGTGTCCTTAGATATTGTAGCACTTATTTTTCTCTAGACATGCATAGGATTATGCCGTTGGATATTATCGGAGTTATTTCTTTCTAAACATGCATAAGATTGTGCCCTTAGTTATCGTCGGACTTATTTCTGTCTAAACACGGATGGGATTGTGCCCTTAGATACTGTAGGACTTATTTCCGTCTAAACATGCATTGGATTGCACCCTTAGATACTGTAGGAACTCTTTCTGTCTAAACATGGATGGGATTGCTCCCACAGATATTGTAGGACATATTTCCATCTAAACATGCATCGGACTGCGCCTTTTGATACTGTAGGACTTACTTCCATCTAAACATGGATCGGATTTCAACCTTAGATTCTGTAGGACATTTTTCCGTCTAAACATGCATGTGATTGTGCCCTTAGATACTGTAGGACTTATTTCCATCTAAACATGCATTGTTTTGTGCCCTTAGATACTGTAGGACTTATTTCCGTCTAAACATCCATGGGATTGTGCCCTTAGATACTGTAGGACTTATTTCTGTCTAAACATGAATGGGATTGTGCCACTAGATTCTGTATGACTTATTTTCAGCTAAACATGCATTGGATTGTACCCTTAGATACTGTAGGAGTTATTTCCATCTAAATATGCATGGGATTGTGCCCTTGGATATCATAGCGCTTATTTCTGTCTAAACATGCATAGTATTGTGCCCTTAGATACTGTAGGACTTATATCTGTCTATACATGCATAGGATTATGCCCTTGGATATTATAGGAGTTATTTCTGTCTAAATATGCATAGGATTGTGCCCTTACATACTGTAGCACTTATTTCTGTCTATACATAAGTAGGATTATGCCCTTGCATATTATAGGAGTTATTTCTGTCTAAGCATGCAGAGGATTGTACTTTTAGATACTGTAGGACTTATTTCTGTCTAAAGATGCATGGGATTGTGTTCTTAGATATTACAGGACTTATTTCCATCTAAACATGCATGGGAGTGCGCCCTTAGATACTATAGGACTTCTGTCCGTCTAAACATGGATGGGATTGCGCTTTTAGATAGTGTAGAACTTCTTTCCATCTAAACATGCATGGGATTGTGCCCTTAGATCCTGTAGGACTTCTGTCCATCTAAACATGTATGGGATTGCGCCCTAAGATACTGTAGGACCTCTTTCCATCTAAACATGGATGGGATTTCTCCCATAGATACTGTAGGACATATTTCCATTTAAACATGCATCGGATTGCGCCTTTAGATACTGTAGGACTTATTTCCATCTAAACATGGATCGTATTGCAACCTTAGATTCTGTATGACTTATTTCCGTCTAAACATGCATGGGATTGTGCCCTTAGATACTGTAGGACTTATTTCCATCTAAACATGGATGGGATGACACCCTTATATACTGTAGGATTATTTCCGTCTAAAGCTGCATGAGATTGTGCCCTTGGATACTGTAGGACTTATTTCCGTCTCAGCATGGATGGGATTTCTCTCTTAGATACTGTAGGACCTATTTCCATGTAAACATGCATTGGATTCTGCCCTCAGATACTGTAGGACTTATTCCCGTCTAAGCATGCATGGGATTGTGCTCTCAGATACTGTAGGACTTTTTTCCATCTAAAAATGGATGGGATTGTGCCCTTAGATACTGTAGGACTTATTTCCGTCCAGACATGCATTGGATTGTGTCCTTAGATACTGTAAGACTTCTTTCTGTCTAAACATGCATGGGATTGTGCCCATAGATTCTATAGGATTTATTTCCATCTAAACATGCGTGGGTTTGTGCCCTTAGATACTGTAGGAATTATTTCCATCTAAACATGGATGGGATTGCACCCTTAGATACTGTAGGACTTCTTTCCGGCTAAACATGGATGGAATTGCTCCCTTAGATATTGAACGACTTATTTCCATCTAAACATGGATCGCATTGCACCCTTAGATTCTGTAGGACTTAGTTCCGTCTAAACATGGATGGGATTGCGCTTTTAGATAGTGTAGAACTTCTTTCCATCTAAACATGCATGGGATTGTGCCCTTAGATACTGTAGGACTTCTTTCCATCTAAACATGCATGGGATTGCGCCCTTAGATACTGTAGTACCTCTTTCCATCTAAACATGGATGGGATTGCTCCCATAGATACTGTAGGACATATTTCCATTTAAACATGCATCGGATTGCGCCTTTAGATACTGTAGGACGTATTTCCATCTAAATATGCATGGGATTGCGCCCTTAAATACTATAGGACTTCTTTCCGTTTTAACATGGATGGGATTGCGCTTTTAGATAGTGTAGGACTTCTTTCCATCTAAACATGCATGGGATGACACCCTTATATACTGTAGGATTATTTCCGTCTAAAGATGCATGAGATTGTGCCCTTGGATACTGTAGGACTTATTTCCGTCTCAGCATGGATGGGATTTCTCCCTTAGATACTGTAGGACCTATTTCCATGTAAACATGCATTGGATTCTGCCCTCAGATACAGTAGGACGTATTTCGATCTAAACATGGATCGTATTGCAACCTTAGATTCTGTAGGACTTATTTCCGTCTAAACATGCATGGGATTGTGCCCTTAGATACTGTAGGACTTATTTCCATCTAAACATGGATGGGATTTCTCTCTTAGATACTGTAGGACCTATTTCCGTGTAAACATGCATTGGATTCTGCCCTCAGATACTGTAGGACTTATTCCCGTCTAAGCATGCATGGGATTGTGCTCTCAGATACTGTAGGACTTTTTTCCATCTAAAAATGGATGGGATTGTGCCCTTAGATACTGTAGGACTTATTTCCGTCTAAACATGCATAGGATCATGCCCTTAGATACGGTAGCACTTATCTCTGTCTAGACATACATAGGATTGTGCCCTTGGATATGATTGCAGTTATTTCTGTCGAAACATGCATAGGATTGTGAGCTTAGATACTGTAGGACTTATTTCTTTCTAAACGTGCATAGGATTGTGCCCTTGGATATTATAGGAGTTATTTCTGTCTCAACATGCATAGGATCGTGTTCTTAGATACTGTAGGAGTTATTTCTGTCTAATCATGCATGGGATTGTGGCTTTTGATACTGTAGGACTTATTTCCATCTAACCATGGATGGGATTGCGCCCTTAGATTTTATAGGACTCATTTTTGTCTAAATATGCATGGGATTGTGCCCTTAGATACAGTAGGACTTATTTCCATCTAAACATTCATGGGATTGTGTCCTTAGATACTGTAGGACTTATTTCTTTCTAAACCTGCATAGGATTGTGCCCTTTGATATTATAGGAGTTATTTCTGTCTCAACATGCATGGGATTGTTCCCTTAGATACCGTAGGACTTATTTCTGTCTAAACATGCATGGGATTGTGCCCTTAGATATTGTAGGACTTATTCATGTCTAAAGCTGCATGGGATTGTGTCCTTAGATACTGTAGCACTTATTTCTGTCTAGACATGTATAGGATTATGCCCTTGGATATTATCGGAGTTATTTCTGTCTAAACATGCATAAGATTGTGCCCTTAGATATCATCGGACTTATTTCTGTCTAAACACGGATGGGATTACTCCCTTAGATACTGTAGGACTTATTTCTATCTAAACATGGATGGGATTGCACCCTTAGATACTTTAGGACTTATTTCTGTCTAAACATGGATGGGATTGATCCCTTTGATACTGTAGGACTTATTTCCGTCTAAACATGCATGGGATTGTGCCCATAGATACTGTAGGCCTTATTTCTGTCTAAACATGAATGGGATTGTGCCCCTAGATACTGTATGACTTATTTTCATCTAAACATGCATTGGATTGTGCCCTTAGATACTGTAGGACTTCTTTCCATTTAAACATGGATGGGATGACACCCTTATATACTGTAGGATTATTTCGGTCGAAAGATGCATGAGATTGTGCCCTTGGATACTGTAGGACTTATTTCCGTGTCAACATGGATGGGATTTCTCCCTTAGATACTGTAGGACTTATTTCCGTCTAAACATGCATTGGATTGTTTCCTAAGATACTGTAAGACTTCTTTCCGTCTAAACATGCATGGGATTGTGCCCTTATATACTGTAGGACTTATTTCCATGTTAACATGCATGGGATTGTGCCCTTAGATATTGTAGGACTTATTTCCTTCTAAACATACATGAGATTGTGCCCTTGGATATTATAGGGTTTTTTCTGTGTAAACATGCATAGGATTGTGCCCTTAGATACTGTAGCACTTATCTCTGTCTAGACATGCATAGGATTGTGCCCTTGGATATGATTGCAGTTATTTCTGTCTAAACATGCGTAGCATTGTGACCTTAGATACTGTAGGACTTATTTCTTTCTAAACGTGCATAGGATTGTGCCCTTGGATATTATAGGAGTTATTTCTGTCTCAACATGCATAGGATTGTGTTCTTAGAAACTGTAGGACTTATTTCTGTCTAATCATGCATGTGATTGTGGCTTTAGATACTGTAGGACTTATTTCCATCTAACCATGGATGGGATTGCGCCCTTAGATTTTATAGGACTCATTTTTGTCTAAACATGCATGGGATTGTGCCCTTAGATACAGTAGGACTTATTTCCATCTAAACATTCATGGGATTGTGTCCTTAGATGCTGTAGGACTTATTTCTTTCTAAACGTGCATAGGATTGTGCCCTTGGATATTATAGGAGTTATTTCTGTCTCAACATGCATGGGATTGTTCCCTTAGATACCGTAGGACTTTTTTCTGTCTAAACATGCATGGGATTGTGCCCTTAGATACTGTAGGAGTTATTCATGTCTAAAGCTGCATGGGATTGTGTCCTTAGATATTGTAGCACTTATTTTTCTCTAGACATGCATAGGATTATGCCGTTGGATATTATCGGAGTTATTTCTGTCTAAACATGCATAAGATTGTGCCCTTAGTTATCGTCGGACTTATTTCTGTCTAAACACGGATGGGATTGTGCCCTTAGATACTGTAGGACTTATTTCCGTCTAAACATGCATTGGATTGCACCCTTAGATACTGTAGGAACTCTTTCTGTCTAAACATGGATGGGATTGCTCCCACAGATATTGTAGGACATATTTCCATCTAAACATGCATCGGACTGCGCCTTTTGATACTGTAGGACTTACTTCCATCTAAACATGGATCGGATTTCAACCTTAGATTCTGTAGGACATTTTTCCGTCTAAACATGCATGTGATTGTGCCCTTAGATACTGTAGGACTTATTTCCGTCTAAACATGCACTGTTTTGTGCCCTTAGATACTGTAGGACTTATTTCCGTCTAAACATCCATGGGATTGTGCCCTTAGATACTGTAGGACTTATTTCTGTCTAAACATGAATGGGATTGTGCCCCTAGATTCTGTATGACTTATTTTCAGCTAAACATGCATTGGATTGTACCCTTAGATACTGTAGGAGTTATTTCCGTCTAAATATGCATGGGATTGTGCCCTTGGATATCATAGCGCTTATTTCTGTCTAAACATGCATAGTATTGTCCCCTTAGATACTGTAGGACTTATTCCCGTCTAAGCATGCATGGGATTGTGCTCTCAGATACTGTAGGACTTTTTTCCATCTAAAAATGGATGGGATTGTGCCCTTAGATACTGTAGGACTTATTTCCGTCTAAACATGCATTGGATTGTGTCCTTAGATACTGTAAGACTTCTTTCCGTCTAAACATGCATGGGATTGTGCCCATAGATTCTATAGGATTTATTTCCATCTAAACATGCGTGGGTTTGTGCCCTTAGATACTGTAGGAATTATTTCCATCTAAACATGGATGGGATTGCACCCTTAGATACTGTAGGACTTCTTTCCGGCTAAACATGGATGGAATTGCTCCCTTAGATATTGAACGACTTATTTCCATCTAAACATGGATCGCATTGCACCCTTAGATTCTGTAGGACTTAGTTCCGTCTAAACATGGATGGGATTGCGCTTTTAGATAGTGTAGAACTTCTTTCCATCTAAACATGCATGGGATTGTGCCCTTAGATACTGTAGGACTTCTTTCCATCTAAACATGCATGGGATTGCGCCCTTAGATACTGTAGTACCTCTTTCCATCTAAACATGGATGGGATTGCTCCCATAGATACTGTAGGACATATTTCCATTTAAACATGCATCGGATTGCGCCTTTAGATACTGTAGGACGTATTTCCATCTAAATATGCATGGGATTGCGCCCTTAAATACTATAGGACTTCTTTCCGTTTTAACATGGATGGGATTGCGCTTTTAGATAGTGTAGGACTTCTTTCCATCTAAACATGCATGGGATGACACCCTTATATACTGTAGGATTATTTCCGTCTAAACATGCATGAGATTGTGCCCTTGGATACTGTAGGACTTATTTCCGTCTCAGCATGGATGGGATTTCTCCCTTAGATACTGTAGGACCTATTTCCATGTAAACATGCATTGGATTCTGCCCTCAGATACAGTAGGACGTATTTCGATCTAAACATGGATCGTATTGCAACCTTAGATTCTGTAGGACTTATTTCCGTCTAAACATGCATGGGATTGTGCCCTTAGATACTGTAGGACTTATTTCCATCTAAACATGGATGGGATTTCTCTCTTAGATACTGTAGGACCTATTTCCGTGTAAACATGCATTGGATTCTGCCCTCAGATACTGTAGGACTTATTCCCGTCTAAGCATGCATGGGATTGTGCTCTCAGATACTGTAGGACTTTTTTCCATCTAAAAATGGATGGGATTGTGCCCTTAGATACTGTAGGACTTATTTCCATCTAAACATGCATAGGATCATGCCCTTAGATACGGTAGCACTTATCTCTGTCTAGACATACATAGGATTGTGCCCTTGGATATGATTGCAGTTATTTCTGTCTAAACATGCATAGGATTGTGAGCTTAGATACTGTAGGACTTATTTCTTTCTAAACGTGCATAGGATTGTGCCCTTGGATATTATAGGAGTTATTTCTGTCTCAACATGCATAGGATCGTGTTCTTAGATACTGTAGGAGTTATTTCTGTCTAATCATGCATGGGATTGTGGCTTTTGATACTGTAGGACTTATTTCCATCTAACCATGGATGGGATTGCGCCCTTAGATTTTATAGGACTCATTTTTGTCTAAATATGCATGGGATTGTGCCCTTAGATACAGTAGGACTTATTTCCATCTAAACATTCATGGGATTGTGTCCTTAGATACTGTAGGACTTATTTCTTTCTAAACCTGCATAGGATTGTGCCCTTTGATATTATAGGAGTTATTTCTGTCTCAACATGCATGGGATTGTTCCCTTAGATACCGTAGGACTTATTTCTGTCTAAACATGCATGGGATTGTGCCCTTAGATATTGTAGGACTTATTCATGTCTAAAGCTGCATGGGATTGTGTCCTTAGATACTGTAGCACTTATTTCTGTCTAGACATGTATAGGATTATGCCCTTGGATATTATCGGAGTTATTTCTGTCTAAACATGCATAAGATTGTGCCCTTAGATATCATCGGACTTATTTCTGTCTAAACACGGATGGGATTACTCCCTTAGATACTGTAGGACTTATTTCTATCTAAACATGGATGGGATTGCACCCTTAGATACTTTAGGACTTATTTCTGTCTAAACATGGATGGGATTGATCCCTTTGATACTGTAGGACTTATTTCCGTCTAAACATGCATGGGATTGTGCCCATAGATACTGTAGGCCTTATTTCTGTCTAAACATGAATGGGATTGTGCCCCTAGATACTGTATGACTTATTTTCATCTAAACATGCATTGGATTGTGCCCTTAGATACTGTAGGACTTCTTTCCATTTAAACATGGATGGGATGACACCCTTATATACTGTAGGATTATTTCGGTCGAAAGATGCATGAGATTGTGCCCTTGGATACTGTAGGACTTATTTCCGTGTCAACATGGATGGGATTTCTCCCTTAGATACTGTAGGACTTATTTCCGTCTAAACATGCATTGGATTGTTTCCTAAGATACTGTAAGACTTCTTTCCGTCTAAACATGCATGGGATTGTGCCCTTATATACTGTAGGACTTATTTCCATGTTAACATGCATGGGATTGTGCCCTTAGATATTGTAGGACTTATTTCCTTCTAAACATACATGAGATTGTGCCCTTGGATATTATAGGGTTTTTTCTGTGTAAACATGCATAGGATTGTGCCCTTAGATACTGTAGCACTTATCTCTGTCTAGACATGCATAGGATTGTGCCCTTGGATATGATTGCAGTTATTTCTGTCTAAACATGCGTAGCATTGTGACCTTAGATACTGTAGGACTTATTTCTTTCTAAACGTGCATAGGATTGTGCCCTTGGATATTATAGGAGTTATTTCTGTCTCAACATGCATAGGATTGTGTTCTTAGAAACTGTAGGACTTATTTCCGTCTAATCATGCATGTGATTGTGGCTTTAGATACTGTAGGACTTATTTCCATCTAACCATGGATGGGATTGCGCCCTTAGATTTTATAGGACTCATTTTTGTCTAAACATGCATGGGATTGTGCCCTTAGATACAGTAGGACTTATTTCCATCTAAACATTCATGGGATTGTGTCCTTAGATGCTGTAGGACTTATTTCTTTCTAAACGTGCATAGGATTGTGCCCTTGGATATTATAGGAGTTATTTCTGTCTCAACATGCATGGGATTGTTCCCTTAGATACCGTAGGACTTTTTTCTGTCTAAACATGCATGGGATTGTGCCCTTAGATACTGTAGGAGTTATTCATGTCTAAAGCTGCATGGGATTGTGTCCTTAGATATTGTAGCACTTATTTTTCTCTAGACATGCATAGGATTATGCCGTTGGATATTATCGGAGTTATTTCTGTCTAAACATGCATAAGATTGTGCCCTTAGTTATCGTCGGACTTATTTCTGTCTAAACACGGATGGGATTGTGCCCTTAGATACTGTAGGACTTATTTCCGTCTAAACATGCATTGGATTGCACCCTTAGATACTGTAGGAACTCTTTCTGTCTAAACATGGATGGGATTGCTCCCACAGATATTGTAGGACATATTTCCATCTAAACATGCATCGGACTGCGCCTTTTGATACTGTAGGACTTACTTCCATCTAAACATGGATCGGATTTCAACCTTAGATTCTGTAGGACATTTTTCCGTCTAAACATGCATGTGATTGTGCCCTTAGATACTGTAGGACTTATTTCCGTCTAAACATGCATTGTTTTGTGCCCTTAGATACTGTAGGACTTATTTCCGTCTAAACATCCATGGGATTGTGCCCTTAGATACTGTAGGACTTATTTCTGTCTAAACATGAATGGGATTGTGCCACTAGATTCTGTATGACTTATTTTCAGCTAAACATGCATTGGATTGTACCCTTAGATACTGTAGGAGTTATTTCCATCTAAATATGCATGGGATTGTGCCCTTGGATATCATAGCGCTTATTTCTGTCTAAACATGCATAGTATTGTGCCCTTAGATACTGTAGGACTTATATCTGTCTATACATGCATAGGATTATGCCCTTGCATATTATAGGAGTTATTTCTGTCTAAGCATGCATAGGATTGTACTTTTAGATACTGTAGGACTTATTTCTGTCTAAAGATGCATGGGATTGTGTTCTTAGATACTGTAGGATTTATTTCTGTCTAAAGATGCATGGGATTGTGCCCTTAGATACTATAGGACTTCTTTCCGTCTAAGCATGGATGGGATTGCGCCTTTAGATACTTTAGGACTTCTTTCCATCTAAACATGCATGGGATTGTGCCCTTAGATACTGTAGGAATGATTTCCGTGTAAACATGCATGGGATTGTGCCCGTAGATATTATAGGGCTTATTTCCATCTAAACATGCATGGGATTGTGCCTGTAGATATTACAGGACTTATTTCCATCTAAACATGCATGGGAGTGCGCCCTTAGATACTATAGGACTTCTGTCCGTCTAAACATGGATGGGATTGCGCTTTTAGATAGTGTAGAACTTCTTTCCATCTAAACATGCATGGGATTGTGCCCTTAGATCCTGTAGGACTTCTGTCCATCTAAACATGTATGGGATTGCGCCCTTAGATACTGTAGTACCTCTTTCCATCAAAACATGGATGGGATTTCTCCCATAGATACTGTAGGACATATTTCCATTTAAACATGCATCGGATTGCGCCTTTAGATACTGTAGGACTTATTTCCATCTAAACATGGATCGTATTGCAACCTTAGATTCTGTAGGACTTATTTCCGTCTAAACATGCATGGGATTGTGCCCTTAGATACTGTAGGACTTATTTCCATCTAAACATGGATGGGATGACACCCTTATATACTGTAGGATTATTTCCGTCTAAAGCTGCATGAGATTGTGCCCTTGGATACTGTAGGACTTATTTCCGTCTCAGCATGGATGGGATTTCTCTCTTAGATACTGTAGGACCTATTTCCATGTAAACATGCATTGGATTCTGCCCTCAGATACTCTAGGACTTATTCCCGTCTAAGCATGCATGGGATTGTGCTCTCAGATACTGTAGGACTTTTTTCCATCTAAAAATGGATGGGATTGTGCCCTTAGATACTGTAGGACTTATTTCCGTCTAAACATGCATTGGATTGTGTCCTTAGATACTGTAAGACTTCTTTCCGTCTAAACATGCATGGGATTGTGCCCATAGATTCTATAGGATTTATTTCCATCTAAACATGCGTGGGTTTGTGCCCTTAGATACTGTAGGAATTATTTCCATCTAAACATGGATGGGATTGCACCCTTAGATACTGTAGGACTTCTTTCCGGCTAAACATGGATGGAATTGCTCCCTTAGATATTGAACGACTTATTTCCATCTAAACATGGATCGCATTGCACCCTTAGATTCTGTAGGACTTAGTTCCGTCTAAACATGGATGGGATTGCGCTTTTAGATAGTGCAGAACTTCTTTCCATCTAAACATGCATGGGATTGCGCCCTTAGATACTGTAGTACCTCTTTCCATCTAAACATGGATGGGATTGCTCCCATAGATACTGTAGGACATATTTCCATTTAAACATGCATCCGATTGCGCCTTTAGATACTGTAGGACGTATTTCCATCTAAATATGCATGGGATTGCGCCCTTAAATACTATAGGACTTCTTTCCGTTTTAACATGGATGGGATTGCGCTTTTAGATAGTGTAGGACTTCTTTCCATCTAAACATGCATGGGATGACACCCTTATATACTGTAGGATTATTTCCGTCTAAACATGCATGAGATTGTGCCCTTGGATACTGTAGGACTTATTTCCGTCTCAGCATGGATGGGATTTCTCCCTTAGATACTGTAGGACCTATTTCCATGTAAACATGCATTGGATTCTGCCCTCAGATACTGTAGGACGTATTTCGATCTCAACATGGATCGTATTGCAACCTTAGATTCTGTAGGACTTATTTCCGTCTAAACATGCATGGGATTGTGCCCTTAGATACTGTAGGACTTATTTCCATCTAAACATGGATGGGATGACACCCTTATATACTGTAGGATTATTTCCGTCTAAAGCTGCATGAGATTGTGCCCTTGGATACTGTAGGACTGATTTCCGTCTCAGCATGGATGGGATTTCTCTCTTAGATACTGTAGGACCTATTTCCGTGTAAACATGCATTGGATTCTTCCCTCAGATACTGTAGGACTTATTCCCGTCTAATCATGCATGGGACTGTGCTCTCAGATACTGTAGGACTTTTTTCCATCTAAAAATGGATGGGATTGTGCCCTTAGATACTGTAGGACTTATTTCCATCTAAACATGCATAGGATCATGCCCTTAGATACGGTAGCACTTATCTCTGTCTAGACATACATAGGATTGTGCCCTTGGATATGATTGCAGTTATTTCTGTCTAAACATGCATAGGATTGTGAGCTTAGATACTGTAGGACTTATTTCTTTCTAAACGTGCATAGGATTGTGCCCTTGGATATTATAGGAGTTATTTCTGTCTCAACATGCATAGGATCGTGTTCTTAGATACTGTAGGAGTTATTTCTGTCTAATCATGCATGGGATTGTGGCTTTTGATACTGTAGGACTTATTTCCATCTAACCATGGATGGGATTGCGCCCTTAGATTTTATAGGACTCATTTTTGTCTAAATATGCATGGGATTGTGCCCTTAGATACAGTAGGACTTATTTCCATCTAAACATTCATGGGATTGTGTCCTTAGATACTGTAGGACTTATTTCTTTCTAAACCTGCATAGGATTGTGCCCTTTGATATTATAGGAGTTATTTCTGTCTCAACATGCATGGGATTGTTCCCTTAGATACCGTAGGACTTATTTCTGTCTAAACATGCATGGGATTGTGCCCTTAGATATTGTAGGACTTATTCATGTCTAAAGCTGCATGGGATTGTGTCCTTAGATACTGTAGCACTTATTTCTGTCTAGACATGTATAGGATTATGCCCTTGGATATTATCGGAGTTATTTCTGTCTAAACATGCATAAGATTGTGCCCTTAGATATCATCGGACTTATTTCTGTCTAAACACGGATGGGATTACTCCCTTAGATACTGTAGGACTTATTTCTATCTAAACATGGATGGGATTGCACCCTTAGATACTTTAGGACTTATTTCTGTCTAAACATGGATGGGATTGATCCCTTTGATACTGTAGGACTTATTTCCGTCTAAACATGCATGGGATTGTGCCCATAGATACTGTAGGCCTTATTTCTGTCTAAACATGAATGGGATTGTGCCCCTAGATACTGTATGACTTATTTTCATCTAAACATGCATTGGATTGTGCCCTTAGATACTGTAGGACTTCTTTCCATTTAAACATGGATGGGATGACACCCTTATATACTGTAGGATTATTTCGGTCGAAAGATGCATGAGATTGTGCCCTTGGATACTGTAGGACTTATTTCCGTGTCAACATGGATGGGATTTCTCCCTTAGATACTGTAGGACTTATTTCCGTCTAAACATGCATTGGATTGTTTCCTAAGATACTGTAAGACTTCTTTCCGTCTAAACATGCATGGGATTGTGCCCTTATATACTGTAGGACTTATTTCCATGTTAACATGCATGGGATTGTGCCCTTAGATATTGTAGGACTTATTTCCTTCTAAACATACATGAGATTGTGCCCTTGGATATTATAGGGTTTTTTCTGTGTAAACATGCATAGGATTGTGCCCTTAGATACTGTAGCACTTATCTCTGTCTAGACATGCATAGGATTGTGCCCTTGGATATGATTGCAGTTATTTCTGTCTAAACATGCGTAGCATTGTGACCTTAGATACTGTAGGACTTATTTCTTTCTAAACGTGCATAGGATTGTGCCCTTGGATATTATAGGAGTTATTTCTGTCTCAACATGCATAGGATTGTGTTCTTAGAAACTGTAGGACTTATTTCCGTCTAATCATGCATGTGATTGTGGCTTTAGATACTGTAGGACTTATTTCCATCTAACCATGGATGGGATTGCGCCCTTAGATTTTATAGGACTCATTTTTGTCTAAACATGCATGGGATTGTGCCCTTAGATACAGTAGGACTTATTTCCATCTAAACATTCATGGGATTGTGTCCTTAGATGCTGTAGGACTTATTTCTTTCTAAACGTGCATAGGATTGTGCCCTTGGATATTATAGGAGTTATTTCTGTCTCAACATGCATGGGATTGTTCCCTTAGATACCGTAGGACTTTTTTCTGTCTAAACATGCATGGGATTGTGCCCTTAGATACTGTAGGAGTTATTCATGTCTAAAGCTGCATGGGATTGTGTCCTTAGATATTGTAGCACTTATTTTTCTCTAGACATGCATAGGATTATGCCGTTGGATATTATCGGAGTTATTTCTGTCTAAACATGCATAAGATTGTGCCCTTAGTTATCGTCGGACTTATTTCTGTCTAAACACGGATGGGATTGTGCCCTTAGATACTGTAGGACTTATTTCCGTCTAAACATGCATTCGATTGCACCCTTAGATACTGTAGGAACTCTTTCTGTCTAAACATGGATGGGATTGCTCCCACAGATATTGTAGGACATATTTCCATCTAAACATGCATCGGACTGCGCCTTTTGATACTGTAGGACTTACTTCCATCTAAACATGGATCGGATTTCAACCTTAGATTCTGTAGGACATTTTTCCGTCTAAACATGCATGTGATTGTGCCCTTAGATACTGTAGGACTTATTTCCGTCTAAACATGCATTGTTTTGTGCCCTTAGATACTGTAGGACTTATTTCCGTCTAAACATCCATGGGATTGTGCCCTTAGATACTGTAGGACTTATTTCTGTCTAAACATGAATGGGATTGTGCCACTAGATTCTGTATGACTTATTTTCAGCTAAACATGCATTGGATTGTACCCTTAGATACTGTAGGAGTTATTTCCATCTAAATATGCATGGGATTGTGCCCTTGGATATCATAGCGCTTATTTCTGTCTAAACATGCATAGTATTGTGCCCTTAGATACTGTAGGACTTATATCTGTCTATACATGCATAGGATTATGCCCTTGCATATTATAGGAGTTATTTCTGTCTAAGCATGCATAGGATTGTACTTTTAGATACTGTAGGACTTATTTCTGTCTAAAGATGCATGGGATTGTGTTCTTAGATACTGTAGGATTTATTTCTGTCTAAAGATGCATGGGATTGTGCCCTTAGATACTATAGGACTTCTTTCCGTCTAAGCATGGATGGGATTGCGCCTTTAGATACTTTAGGACTTCTTTCCATCTAAACATGCATGGGATTGTGCCCTTAGATACTGTAGGAATGATTTCCGTGTAAACATGCATGGGATTGTGCCCGTAGATATTATAGGGCTTATTTCCATCTAAACATGCATGGGATTGTGCCTGTAGATATTACAGGACTTATTTCCATCTAAACATGCATGGGAGTGCGCCCTTAGATACTATAGGACTTCTGTCCGTCTAAACATGGATGGGATTGCGCTTTTAGATAGTGTAGAACTTCTTTCCATCTAAACATGCATGGGATTGTGCCCTTAGATCCTGTAGGACTTCTGTCCATCTAAACATGTATGGGATTGCGCCCTTAGATACTGTAGGACCTCTTTCCATCAAAACATGGATGGGATTTCTCCCATAGATACTGTAGGACATATTTCCATTTAAACATGCATCGGATTGCGCCTTTAGATACTGTAGGACTTATTTCCATCTAAACATGGATCGTATTGCAACCTTAGATTCTGTAGGACTTATTTCCGTCTAAACATGCATGGGATTGTGCCCTTAGATACTGTAGGACTTATTTCCATCTAAACATGGATGGGATGACACCCTTATATACTGTAGGATTATTTCCGTCTAAAGCTGCATGAGATTGTGCCCTTGGATACTGTAGGACTTATTTCCGTCTCAGCATGGATGGGATTTCTCTCTTAGATACTGTAGGACCTATTTCCATGTAAACATGCATTGGATTCTGCCCTCAGATACTGTAGGACTTATTCCCGTCTAAGCATGCATGGGATTGTGCTCTCAGATACTGTAGGACTTTTTTCCATCTAAAAATGGATGGGATTGTGCCCTTAGATACTGTAGGACTTATTTCCGTCTAAACATGCATTGGATTGTGTCCTTAGATACTGTAAGACTTCTTTCCGTCTAAACATGCATGGGATTGTGCCCATAGATTCTATAGGATTTATTTCCATCTAAACATGCGTGGGTTTGTGCCCTTAGATACTGTAGGAATTATTTCCATCTAAACATGGATGGGATTGCACCCTTAGATACTGTAGGACTTCTTTCCGGCTAAACATGGATGGAATTGCTCCCTTAGATATTGAACGACTTATTTCCATCTAAACATGGATCGCATTGCACCCTTAGATTCTGTAGGACTTAGTTCCGTCTAAACATGGATGGGATTGCGCTTTTAGATAGTGCAGAACTTCTTTCCATCTAAACATGCATGGGATTGTGCCCTTAGATACTGTAGGACTTCTTTCCATCTAAACATGCATGGGATTGCGCCCTTAGATACTGTAGTACCTCTTTCCATCTAAACATGGATGGGATTGCTCCCATAGATACTGTAGGACATATTTCCATTTAAACATGCATCCGATTGCGCCTTTAGATACTGTAGGACGTATTTCCATCTAAATATGCATGGGATTGCGCCCTTAAATACTATAGGACTTCTTTCCGTTTTAACATGGATGGGATTGCGCTTTTAGATAGTGTAGGACTTCTTTCCATCTAAACATGCATGGGATGACACCCTTATATACTGTAGGATTATTTCCGTCTAAACATGCATGAGATTGTGCCCTTGGATACTGTAGGACTTATTTCCGTCTCAGCATGGATGGGATTTCTCCCTTAGATACTGTAGGACCTATTTCCATGTAAACATGCATTGGATTCTGCCCTCAGATACTGTAGGACGTATTTCGATCTCAACATGGATCGTATTGCAACCTTAGATTCTGTAGGACTTATTTCCGTCTAAACATGCATGGGATTGTGCCCTTAGATACTGTAGGACTTATTTCCATCTAAACATGGATGGGATGACACCCTTATATACTGTAGGATTATTTCCGTCTAAAGCTGCATGAGATTGTGCCCTTGGATACTGTAGGACTGATTTCCGTCTCAGCATGGATGGGATTTCTCTCTTAGATACTGTAGGACCTATTTCCGTGTAAACATGCATTGGATTCTGCCCTCAGATACTGTAGGACTTATTCCCGTCTAAGCATGCATGGGACTGTGCTCTCAGATACTGTAGGACTTTTTTCCATCTAAAAATGGATGGGATTGTGCCCTTAGATACTGTTGGACTTATTTCCGTCTAAACATGCATAGGATCATGCCCTTAGATACTGTAGCACTTATCTCTGTCTAGACATACATAGGATTGTGCCCTTGGATATGATTGCAGTTATTTCTGTCTAAACATGCGTAGCATTGTGAGCTTAGATACTGTAGGACTTATTTCTTTCTAAACGTGCATAGGATTGTGCCCTTGGATATTATAGGAGTTATTTCTGTCTCAACATGCATAGGATTGTGTTCTTAGATACTGTAGGAGTTATTTCTGTCTAATCATGCATGGGATTGTGGCTTTTGATACTGTAGGACTTATTTCCATCTAACCATGGATGGGATTGCGCCCTTAGATTTTATAGGACTCATTTTTGTCTAAACATGCATGGGATTGTGCCCTTAGATACAGTAGGACTTATTTCCATCTAAACATTCATGGGATTGTGTCCTTAGATACTGTAGGACTTATTTCTTTCTAAACCTGCATAGGATTGTGCCCTTTGATATTATAGGGGTTATTTCTGTCTCAACATGCATGGGATTGTTCCCTTAGATACCGTAGGACTTATTTCTGTCTAAACATGCATGGGATTGTGCCCTTAGATACTGTAGGACTTATTCATGTCTAAAGCTGCATGGGATTGTGTCCTTAGATACTGTAGCACTTATTTCTGTCTAGACATGTATAGGATTATGCCCTTGGATATTATCGGAGTTATTTCTGTCTAAACATGCATAAGATTGTGCCCTTAGATATCATCGGACTTATTTCTGTCTAAACACGGATGGGATTACTCCCTTAGATACTGTAGGACTTATTTCTATCTAAACATGGATGGGATTGCACCCTTAGATACTTTAGGACTTATTTCTGTCTAAACATGGATGGGATTGATCCCTTTGATACTGTAGGACTTATTTCCGTCTAAACATGCATGGGATTGTGCCCATAGATACTGTAGGCCTTATTTCTGTCTAAACATGAATGGGATTGTGCCCCTAGATATTGTATGACTTATTTTCATCTAAACATGCATTGGATTGTGCCCTTAGATACTGTAGGACTTGTTTCCATTTAAACATGGATGGGATGACACCCTTATATACTGTAGGATTATTTCGGTCGAAAGATGCATGAGATTGTGCCCTTGGATACTGTAGGACGTATTTCCGTGTCAACATGGATGGGATTTCTCCCTTAGATACTGTAGGACTTATTTCCGTCTAAACATGCATTGGATTGTTTCCTTAGATACTGTAAGACTTCTTTCCGTCTAAACATGCATGGGATTGGGCCCTTATATACTGTAGGACTTATTTCCATGTTAACATGCATGGGATTGTGCCCTTAGATATTGTAGGACTTATTTCCTTCTAAACATACATGAGATTGTGCCCTTGGATATTATAGGGTTTTTTCTGTGTAAACATGCATAGGATTGTGCCCTTAGATACTGTAGCACTTATCTCTGTCTAGACATGCATAGGATTGTGCCCTTGGATATGATTGCAGTTATTTCTGTCTAAACATGCATAGCATTGTGACCTTAGATACTGTAGGACTTATTTCTTTCTAAACGTGCATAGGATTGTGCCCTTGGATATTATAGGAGTTATTTCTGTCTCAACATGCATAGGATTGTGTTCTTAGAAACTGTAGGACTTTTTTCCGTCTAATCATGCATGGGATTGTGGCTTTAGATACTGTAGGACTTATTTCCATCTAACCATGGATGGGATTGCGCCCTTAGATTTTATAGGACTCATTTTTGTCTAAACATGCATGGGATTGTGCCCTTAGATACAGTAGGACTTATTTCCATCTAAACATTCATGGGATTGTGTCCTTAGATACTGTAGGACTTATTTCTTTCTAAACGTGCATAGGATTGTGCCCTTTGATGTTATAGGAGTTATTTCTGTCTCAACATGCATGGGATTGTTCCCTTAGATACCGTAGGACTTTTTTCTGTCTAAACATGCATGGGATTGTGCCCTTAGATACTGTAGGAGTTATTCATGTCTAAAGCTGCATGGGATTGTGTCCTTAGATACTGTAGCACTTATTTTTCTCTAGACATGCATAGGATTATGCCGTTGGATATTATCGGAGTTATTTCTGTCTAAACATGCATAAGATTGTGCCCTTAGTTATCGTCGGACTTATTTCTGTCTAAACACGGATGGGATTGTGCCCTTAGATACTGTAGGACTTATTTCCGTCTAAACATGCATTGGATTGCACCCTTAGATACTGTAGGAACTCTTTCTGTCTAAACATGGATGGGATTGCTCCCACAGATATTGTAGGATATTTCCATCTAAACATGCATCGGACTGCGCCTTTTGATACTGTAGGACTTACTTCCATCTAAACATGGATCGGATTTCAACCTTAGATTCTGTAGGACATTTTTCCATCTAAACATGCATGTGATTGTGCCCTTAGATACTGTAGGACTTATTTCCGTCTAAACATGCACTGTTTTGTGCCCTTAGATACTGTAGGACTTATTTCCGTCTAAACATCCATGGGATTGTGCCCTTAGATACTGTAGGACTTATTTCTGTCTAAACATGAATGGGATTGTGCCCCTAGATTCTGTATGACTTATTCTCAGCTAAACATGCATTGGATTGTACCCTTAGATACTGTAGGAGTTATTTCCGTCTAAATATGCATGGGATTGTGCCCTTGTATATCATAGCGCTTATTTCTGTCTAAACATGCATAGTATTGTCCCCTTAGATACTGTAGGACTTATATCTGTCTATACATGCATAGGATTACGCCCTTGCATATTATAGGAGTTATTTCTGTCTAAACATGCATAGGATTGTGCTCTGAGATACTGTAGGACTTCTTTCCATCTAAACATGCATGGGATTGCGCCCTTAGATACTGTAGGACTTATTTCCGTCTAATCATGCATGTGATTGTGGCTTTAGATACTGTAGGACTTATTTCCATCTAAACATTCATGGGATTGTGCCCTTAGATGCTGTAGGACTTATTTCTTTCTAAACGTGCATAGGATTGTGCCCTTGGATATTATAGGAGTTATTTCTGTCTCAACATGCATGGGATTGTTCCCTTAGATACCGTAGGACTTTTTTCTGTCTAAACATGCATGGGATTGTGCCCTTTGATACTGTAGGAGTTATTCATGTCTAAAGCTGCATGGGATTGTGTCCTTAGATATTGTAGCACTTATTTTTCTCTAGACATGCATAGGATTATGCCGTTGGATATTATCGGAGTTATTTCTTTCTAAACATGCATAAGATTGTGCCCTTAGTTATCGTCGGACTTATTTCTGTCTAAACACGGATGGGATTGTGCCCTTAGATACTGTAGGACTTATTTCCGTCTAAACATGCATTGGATTGCACCCTTAGATACTGTAGGAACTCTTTCTGTCTAAACATGGATGGGATTGCTCCCACAGATATTGTAGGATATTTCCATCTAAACATGCATCGGACTGCGCCTTTTGATACTGTAGGACTTACTTCCATCTAAACATGGATCGGATTTCAACCTTAGATTCTGTAGGACATTTTTCCGTCTAAACATGCATGTGATTGTGCCCTTAGATACTGTAGGACTTATTTCCATCTAAACATGCATTGTTTTGTGCCCTTAGATACTGTAGGACTTATTTCCGTCTAAACATCCATGGGATTGTGCCCTTAGATACTGTAGGACTTATTTCTGTCTAAACATGAATGGGATTGTGCCACTAGATTCTGTATGACTTATTTTCAGCTAAACATGCATTGGATTGTACCCTTAGATACTGTAGGAGTTATTTCCATCTAAATATGCATGGGATTGTGCCCTTGGATATCATAGCGCTTATTTCTGTCTAAACATGCATAGTATTGTGCCCTTAGATACTGTAGGACTTATATCTGTCTATACATGCATAGGATTATGCCCTTGGATATTATAGGAGTTATTTCTGTCTAAATATGCATAGGATTGTGCCCTTACATACTGTAGCACTTATTTCTGTCTATACATAAGTAGGATTATGCCCTTGCATATTATAGGAGTTATTTCTGTCTAAGCATGAAGAGGATTGTACTTTTAGATACTGTAGGACTTATTTCTGTCTAAAGATGCATGGGATTGTGTTCTTAGATATTACAGGACTTATTTCCATCTAAACATGCATGGGAGTGCGCCCTTAGATACTATAGGACTTCTGTCCGTCTAAACATGGATGGGATTGCGCTTTTAGATAGTGTAGAACTTCTTTCCATCTAAACATGCATGGGATTGTGCCCTTAGATCCTGTAGGACTTCTGTCCATCTAAACATGTATGGGATTGCGCCCTAAGATACTGTAGGACCTCTTTCCATCTAAACATGGATGGGATTTCTCCCATAGATACTGTAGGACATATTTCCATTTAAACATGCATCGGATTGCGCCTTTAGATACTGTAGGACTTATTTCCATCTAAACATGGATCGTATTGCAACCTTAGATTCTGTATGACTTATTTCCGTCTAAACATGCATGGGATTGTGCCCTTAGATACTGTAGGACTTATTTCCATCTAAACATGGATGGGATGACACCCTTATATACTGTAGGATTATTTCCGTCTAAAGCTGCATGAGATTGTGCCCTTGGATACTGTAGGACTTATTTCCGTCTCAGCATGGATGGGATTTCTCTCTTAGATACTGTAGGACCTATTTCCATGTAAACATGCATTGGATTCTGCCCTCAGATACTGTAGGACTTATTCCCGTCTAAGCATGCATGGGATTGTGCTCTCAGATACTGTAGGACTTTTTTCCATCTAAAAATGGATGGGATTGTGCCCTTAGATACTGTAGGACTTATTTCCGTCTAAACATGCATTGGATTGTGTCCTTAGATACTGTAAGACTTCTTTCCGTCTAAACATGCATGGGATTGTGCCCATAGATTCTATAGGATTTATTTCCATCTAAACATGCGTGGGTTTGTGCCCTTAGATACTGTAGGAATTATTTCCATCTAAACATGGATGGGATTGCACCCTTAGATACTGTAGGACTTCTTTCCGGCTAAACATGGATGGAATTGCTCCCTTAGATATTGAACGACTTATTTCCATCTAAACATGGATCGCATTGCACCCTTAGATTCTGTAGGACTTAGTTCCGTCTAAACATGGATGGGATTGCGCTTTTAGATAGTGTAGAACTTCTTTCCATCTAAACATGCATGGGATTGTGCCCTTAGATACTGTAGGACTTCTTTCCATCTAAACATGCATGGGATTGCGCCCTTAGATACTGTAGTACCTCTTTCCATCTAAACATGGATGGGATTGCTCCCATAGATACTGTAGGACATATTTCCATTTAAACATGCATCGGATTGCGCCTTTAGATACTGTAGGACGTATTTCCATCTAAATATGCATGGGATTGCGCCCTTAAATACTATAGGACTTCTTTCCGTTTTAACATGGATGGGATTGCGCTTTTAGATAGTGTAGGACTTCTTTCCATCTAAACATGCATGGGATGACACCCTTATATACTGTAGGATTATTTCCGTCTAAACATGCATGAGATTGTGCCCTTGGATACTGTAGGACTTATTTCCGTCTCAGCATGGATGGGATTTCTCCCTTAGATACTGTAGGACCTATTTCCATGTAAACATGCATTGGATTCTGCCCTCAGATACAGTAGGACGTATTTCGATCTAAACATGGATCGTATTGCAACCTTAGATTCTGTAGGACTTATTTCCATCTAAACATGCATGGGATTGTGCCCTTAGATACTGTAGGACTTATTTCCATCTAAACATGGATGGGATTTCTCTCTTAGATACTGTAGGACCTATTTCCGTGTAAACATGCATTGGATTCTGCCCTCAGATACTGTAGGACTTATTCCCGTCTAAGCATGCATGGGATTGTGCTCTCAGATACTGTAGGACTTTTTTCCATCTAAAAATGGATGGGATTGTGCCCTTAGATACTGTAGGACTTATTTCCATCTAAACATGCATAGGATCATGCCCTTAGATACGGTAGCACTTATCTCTGTCTAGACATACATAGGATTGTGCCCTTGGATATGATTGCAGTTATTTCTGTCTAAACATGCATAGGATTGTGAGCTTAGATACTGTAGGACTTATTTCTTTCTAAACGTGCATAGGATTGTGCCCTTGGATATTATAGGAGTTATTTCTGTCTCAACATGCATAGGATCGTGTTCTTAGATACTGTAGGAGTTATTTCTGTCTAATCATGCATGGGATTGTGGCTTTTGATACTGTAGGACTTATTTCCATCTAACCATGGATGGGATTGCGCCCTTAGATTTTATAGGACTCATTTTTGTCTAAATATGCATGGGATTGTGCCCTTAGATACAGTAGGACTTATTTCCATCTAAACATTCATGGGATTGTGTCCTTAGATACTGTAGGACTTATTTCTTTCTAAACCTGCATAGGATTGTGCCCTTTGATATTATAGGAGTTATTTCTGTCTCAACATGCATGGGATTGTTCCCTTAGATACCATAGGACTTATTTCTGTCTAAACATGCATGGGATTGTGCCCTTAGATACTGTAGGACTTATTCATGTCTAAAGCTGCATGGGATTGTGTCCTTAGATACTGTAGCACTTATTTCTGTCTAGACATGTATAGGATTATGCCCTTGGATATTATCGGAGTTATTTCTGTCTAAACATGCATAAGATTGTGCCCTTAGATATCATCGGACTTATTTCTGTCTAAACACGGATGGGATTACTCCCTTAGATACTGTAGGACTTATTTCTATCTAAACATGGATGGGATTGCACCCTTAGATACTTTAGGACTTATTTCTGTCTAAACATGGATGGGATTGATCCCTTTGATACTGTAGGACTTATTTCCGTCTAAACATGCATTGGATTGTTTCCTTAGATACTGTAAGACTTCTTTCCGTCTAAACATGCATGGGATTGGGCCCTTATATACTGTAGGACTTATTTCCATGTTAACATGCATGGGATTGTGCCCTTAGATATTGTAGGACTTATTTCCTTCTAAACATACATGAGATTGTGCCCTTGGATATTATAGGGTTTTTTCTGTGTAAACATGCATAGGATTGTGCCCTTAGATACTGTAGCACTTATCTCTGTCTAGACATGCATAGGATTGTGCCCTTGGATATGATTGCAGTTATTTCTGTCTAAACATGCATAGCATTGTGACCTTAGATACTGTAGGACTTATTTCTTTCTAAACGTGCATAGGATTGTGCCCTTGGATATTATAGGAGCTATTTCTGTCTCAACATGCATAGGATTGTGTTCTTAGAAACTGTAGGACTTTTTTCCGTCTAATCATGCATGGGATTGTGGCTTTAGATACTGTAGGACTTATTTCCATCTAACCATGGATGGGATTGCGCCCTTAGATTTTATAGGACTCATTTTTGTCTAAACATGCATGGGATTGTGCCCTTAGATACAGTAGGACTTATTTCCATCTAAACATTCATGGGATTGTGTCCTTAGATACTGTAGGACTTATTTCTTTCTAAACGTGCATAGGATTGTGCCCTTTGATGTTATAGGAGTTATTTCTGTCTCAACATGCATGGGATTGTTCCCTTAGATACCGTAGGACTTTTTTCTGTCTAAACATGCATGGGATTGTGCCCTTAGATACTGTAGGAGTTATTCATGTCTAAAGCTGCATGGGATTGTGTCCTTAGATACTGTAGCACTTATTTTTCTCTAGACATGCATAGGATTATGCCGTTGGATATTATCAGAGTTATTTCTGTCTAAACATGCATAAGATTGTGCCCTTAGTTATCGTCGGACTTATTTCTGTCTAAACACGGATGGGATTGTGCCCTTAGATACTGTAGGACTTATTTCCGTCTAAACATGCATTGGATTGCACCCTTAGATACTGTAGGAACTCTTTCTGTCTAAACATGGATGGGATTGCTCCCACAGATATTGTAGGATATTTCCATCTAAACATGCATCGGACTGCGCCTTTTGATACTGTAGGACTTACTTCCATCTAAACATGGATCGGATTTCAACCTTAGATTCTGTAGGACATTTTTCCATCTAAACATGCATGTGATTGTGCCCTTAGATACTGTAGGACTTATTTCCGTCTAAACATGCACTGTTTTGTGCCCTTAGATACTGTAGGACTTATTTCCGTCTAAACATCCATGGGATTGTGCCCTTAGATACTGTAGGACTTATTTCTGTCTAAACATGAATGGGATTGTGCCCCTAGATTCTGTATGACTTATTCTCAGCTAAACATGCATTGGATTGTACCCTTAGATACTGTAGGAGTTATTTCCGTCTAAATATGCATGGGATTGTGCCCTTGTATATCATAGCGCTTATTTCTGTCTAAACATGCATAGTATTGTCCCCTTAGATACTGTAGGACTTATATCTGTCTATACATGCATAGGATTACGCCCTTGCATATTATAGGAGTTATTTCTGTCTAAACATGCATAGGATTGTGCTCTGAGATACTGTAGGACTTCTTTCCATCTAAACATGCATGGGATTGCGCCCTTAGATACTGTAGGACTTATTTCCGTCTAATCATGCATGTGATTGTGGCTTTAGATACTGTAGGACTTATTTCCATCTAAACATTCATGGGATTGTGCCCTTAGATGCTGTAGGACTTATTTCTTTCTAAACGTGCATAGGATTGTGCCCTTGGATATTATAGGAGTTATTTCTGTCTCAACATGCATGGGATTGTTCCCTTAGATACCGTAGGACTTTTTTCTGTCTAAACATGCATGGGATTGTGCCCTTAGATACTGTAGGAGTTATTCATGTCTAAAGCTGCATGGGATTGTGTCCTTAGATATTGTAGCACTTATTTTTCTCTAGACATGCATAGGATTATGCCGTTGGATATTATCGGAGTTATTTCTTTCTAAACATGCATAAGATTGTGCCCTTAGTTATCGTCGGACTTATTTCTGTCTAAACACGGATGGGATTGTGCCCTTAGATACTGTAGGACTTATTTCCGTCTAAACATGCATTGGATTGCACCCTTAGATACTGTAGGAACTCTTTCTGTCTAAACATGGATGGGATTGCTCCCACAGATATTGTAGGACATATTTCCATCTAAACATGCATCGGACTGCGCCTTTTGATACTGTAGGACTTACTTCCATCTAAACATGGATCGGATTTCAACCTTAGATTCTGTAGGACATTTTTCCGTCTAAACATGCATGTGATTGTGCCCTTAGATACTGTAGGACTTATTTCCATCTAAACATGCATTGTTTTGTGCCCTTAGATACTGTAGGACTTATTTCCGTCTAAACATCCATGGGATTGTGCCCTTAGATACTGTAGGACTTATTTCTGTCTAAACATGAATGGGATTGTGCCACTAGATTCTGTATGACTTATTTTCAGCTAAACATGCATTGGATTGTACCCTTAGATACTGTAGGAGTTATTTCCATCTAAATATGCATGGGATTGTGCCCTTGGATATCATAGCGCTTATTTCTGTCTAAACATGCATAGTATTGTGCCCTTAGATACTGTAGGACTTATATCTGTCTATACATGCATAGGATTATGCCCTTGGATATTATAGGAGTTATTTCTGTCTAAATATGCATAGGATTGTGCCCTTACATACTGTAGCACTTATTTCTGTCTATACATAAGTAGGATTATGCCCTTGCATATTATAGGAGTTATTTCTGTCTAAGCATGAAGAGGATTGTACTTTTAGATACTGTAGGACTTATTTCTGTCTAAAGATGCATGGGATTGTGTTCTTAGATATTACAGGACTTATTTCCATCTAAACATGCATGGGAGTGCGCCCTTAGATACTATAGGACTTCTGTCCGTCTAAACATGGATGGGATTGCGCTTTTAGATAGTGTAGAACTTCTTTCCATCTAAACATGCATGGGATTGTGCCCTTAGATCCTGTAGGACTTCTGTCCATCTAAACATGTATGGGATTGCGCCCTAAGATACTGTAGGACCTCTTTCCATCTAAACATGGATGGGATTTCTCCCATAGATACTGTAGGACATATTTCCATTTAAACATGCATCGGATTGCGCCTTTAGATACTGTAGGACTTATTTCCATCTAAACATGGATCGTATTGCAACCTTAGATTCTGTATGACTTATTTCCGTCTAAACATGCATGGGATTGTGCCCTTAGATACTGTAGGACTTATTTCCATCTAAACATGGATGGGATGACACCCTTATATACTGTAGGATTATTTCCGTCTAAAGCTGCATGAGATTGTGCCCTTGGATACTGTAGGACTTATTTCCGTCTCAGCATGGATGGGATTTCTCTCTTAGATACTGTAGGACCTATTTCCATGTAAACATGCATTGGATTCTGCCCTCAGATACTGTAGGACTTATTCCCGTCTAAGCATGCATGGGATTGTGCTCTCAGATACTGTAGGACTTTTTTCCATCTAAAAATGGATGGGATTGTGCCCTTAGATACTGTAGGACTTATTTCCGTCTAAACATGCATTGGATTGTGTCCTTAGATACTGTAAGACTTCTTTCCGTCTAAACATGCATGGGATTGTGCCCATAGATTCTATAGGATTTATTTCCATCTAAACATGCGTGGGTTTGTGCCCTTAGATACTGTAGGAATTATTTCCATCTAAACATGGATGGGATTGCACCCTTAGATACTGTAGGACTTCTTTCCGGCTAAACATGGATGGAATTGCTCCCTTAGATATTGAACGACTTATTTCCATCTAAACATGGATCGCATTGCACCCTTAGATTCTGTAGGACTTAGTTCCGTCTAAACATGGATGGGATTGCGCTTTTAGATAGTGTAGAACTTCTTTCCATCTAAACATGCATGGGATTGTGCCCTTAGATACTGTAGGACTTCTTTCCATCTAAACATGCATGGGATTGCGCCCTTAGATACTGTAGTACCTCTTTCCATCTAAACATGGATGGGATTGCTCCCATAGATACTGTAGGACATATTTCCATTTAAACATGCATCGGATTGCGCCTTTAGATACTGTAGGACGTATTTCCATCTAAATATGCATGGGATTGCGCCCTTAAATACTATAGGACTTCTTTCCGTTTTAACATGGATGGGATTGCGCTTTTAGATAGTGTAGGACTTCTTTCCATCTAAACATGCATGGGATGACACCCTTATATACTGTAGGATTATTTCCGTCTAAACATGCATGAGATTGTGCCCTTGGATACTGTAGGACTTATTTCCGTCTCAGCATGGATGGGATTTCTCCCTTAGATACTGTAGGACCTATTTCCATGTAAACATGCATTGGATTCTGCCCTCAGATACAGTAGGACGTATTTCGATCTAAACATGGATCGTATTGCAACCTTAGATTCTGTAGGACTTATTTCCGTCTAAACATGCATGGGATTGTGCCCTTAGATACTGTAGGACTTATTTCCATCTAAACATGGATGGGATTTCTCTCTTAGATACTGTAGGACCTATTTCCATGTAAACATGCATTGGATTCTGCCCTCAGATACTGTAGGACTTATTCCCGTCTAAGCATGCATGGGATTGTGCTCTCAGATACTGTAGGACTTTTTTCCATCTAAAAATGGATGGGATTGTGCCCTTAGATACTGTAGGACTTATTTCCGTCTAAACATGCATTGGATTGTGTCCTTAGATACTGTAAGACTTCTTTCCGTCTAAACATGCATGGGATTGTGCCCATAGATTCTATAGGATTTATTTCCATCTAAACATGCGTGGGTTTGTGCCCTTAGATACTGTAGGAATTATTTCCATCTAAACATGGATGGGATTGCACCCTTAGATACTGTAGGACTTCTTTCCGGCTAAACATGGATGGAATTGCTCCCTTAGATATTGAACGACTTATTTCCATCTAAACATGGATCACATTGCACCCTTAGATTCTGTAGGACTTAGTTCCGTCTAAACATGCATCGGACTGCGCCTTTTGATACTGTAGGACTTACTTCCATCTAAACATGGATCGGATTTCAACCTTAGATTCTGTAGGACATTTTTCCGTCTAAACATGCATGTGATTGTGCCCTTAGATACTGTAGGACTTATTTCCATCTAAACATGCATTGTTTTGTGCCCTTAGATACTGTAGGACTTATTTCCGTCTAAACATCCATGGGATTGTGCCCTTAGATACTGTAGGACTTATTTCTGTCTAAACATGAATGGGATTGTGCCACTAGATTCTGTATGACTTATTTTCAGCTAAACATGCATTGGATTGTACCCTTAGATACTGTAGGAGTTATTTCCATCTAAATATGCATGGGATTGTGCCCTTGGATATCATAGCGCTTATTTCTGTCTAAACATGCATAGTATTGTGCCCTTAGATACTGTAGGACTTATATCTGTCTATACATGCATAGGATTATGCCCTTGGATATTATAGGAGTTATTTCTGTCTAAATATGCATAGGATTGTGCCCTTACATACTGTAGCACTTATTTCTGTCTATACATAAGTAGGATTATGCCCTTGCATATTATAGGAGTTATTTCTGTCTAAGCATGAAGAGGATTGTACTTTTAGATACTGTAGGACTTATTTCTGTCTAAAGATGCATGGGATTGTGTTCTTAGATATTACAGGACTTATTTCCATCTAAACATGCATGGGAGTGCGCCCTTAGATACTATAGGACTTCTGTCCGTCTAAACATGGATGGGATTGCGCTTTTAGATAGTGTAGAACTTCTTTCCATCTAAACATGCATGGGATTGTGCCCTTAGATCCTGTAGGACTTCTGTCCATCTAAACATGTATGGGATTGCGCCCTAAGATACTGTAGGACCTCTTTCCATCTAAACATGGATGGGATTTCTCCCATAGATACTGTAGGACATATTTCCATTTAAACATGCATCGGATTGCGCCTTTAGATACTGTAGGACTTATTTCCATCTAAACATGGATCGTATTGCAACCTTAGATTCTGTATGACTTATTTCCGTCTAAACATGCATGGGATTGTGCCCTTAGATACTGTAGGACTTATTTCCATCTAAACATGGATGGGATGACACCCTTATATACTGTAGGATTATTTCCGTCTAAAGCTGCATGAGATTGTGCCCTTGGATACTGTAGGACTTATTTCCGTCTCAGCATGGATGGGATTTCTCTCTTAGATACTGTAGGACCTATTTCCATGTAAACATGCATTGGATTCTGCCCTCAGATACTGTAGGACTTATTCCCGTCTAAGCATGCATGGGATTGTGCTCTCAGATACTGTAGGACTTTTTTCCATCTAAAAATGGATGGGATTGTGCCCTTAGATACTGTAGGACTTATTTCCGTCTAAACATGCATTGGATTGTGTCCTTAGATACTGTAAGACTTCTTTCCGTCTAAACATGCATGGGATTGTGCCCATAGATTCTATAGGATTTATTTCCATCTAAACATGCGTGGGTTTGTGCCCTTAGATACTGTAGGAATTATTTCCATCTAAACATGGATGGGATTGCACCCTTAGATACTGTAGGACTTCTTTCCGGCTAAACATGGATGGAATTGCTCCCTTAGATATTGAACGACTTATTTCCATCTAAACATGGATCGCATTGCACCCTTAGATTCTGTAGGACTTAGTTCCGTCTAAACATGGATGGGATTGCGCTTTTAGATAGTGTAGAACTTCTTTCCATCTAAACATGCATGGGATTGTGCCCTTAGATACTGTAGGACTTCTTTCCATCTAAACATGCATGGGATTGCGCCCTTAGATACTGTAGTACCTCTTTCCATCTAAACATGGATGGGATTGCTCCCATAGATACTGTAGGACATATTTCCATTTAAACATGCATCGGATTGCGCCTTTAGATACTGTAGGACGTATTTCCATCTAAATATGCATGGGATTGCGCCCTTAAATACTATAGGACTTCTTTCCGTTTTAACATGGATGGGATTGCGCTTTTAGATAGTGTAGGACTTCTTTCCATCTAAACATGCATGGGATGACACCCTTATATACTGTAGGATTATTTCCGTCTAAACATGCATGAGATTGTGCCCTTGGATACTGTAGGACTTATTTCCGTCTCAGCATGGATGGGATTTCTCCCTTAGATACTGTAGGACCTATTTCCATGTAAACATGCATTGGATTCTGCCCTCAGATACAGTAGGACGTATTTCGATCTAAACATGGATCGTATTGCAACCTTAGATTCTGTAGGACTTATTTCCGTCTAAACATGCATGGGATTGTGCCCTTAGATACTGTAGGACTTATTTCCATCTAAACATGGATGGGATTTCTCTCTTAGATACTGTAGGACCTATTTCCGTGTAAACATGCATTGGATTCTGCCCTCAGATACTGTAGGACTTATTCCCGTCTAAGCATGCATGGGATTGTGCTCTCAGATACTGTAGGACTTTTTTCCATCTAAAAATGGATGGGATTGTGCCCTTAGATACTGTAGGACTTATTTCCATCTAAACATGCATAGGATCATGCCCTTAGATACGGTAGCACTTATCTCTGTCTAGACATACATAGGATTGTGCCCTTGGATATGATTGCAGTTATTTCTGTCTAAACCTGCATAGGATTGTGAGCTTAGATACTGTAGGACTTATTTCTTTCTAAACGTGCATAGGATTGTGCCCTTGGATATTATAGGAGTTATTTCTGTCTCAACATGCATAGGATCGTGTTCTTAGATACTGTAGGAGTTATTTCTGTCTAATCATGCATGGGATTGTGGCTTTTGATACTGTAGGACTTATTTCCATCTAACCATGGATGGGATTGCGCCCTTAGATTTTATAGGACTCATTTTTGTCTAAATATGCATGGGATTGTGCCCTTAGATACAGTAGGACTTATTTCCATCTAAACATTCATGGGATTGTGTCCTTAGATACTGTAGGACTTATTTCTTTCTAAACCTGCATAGGATTGTGCCCTTTGATATTATAGGAGTTATTTCTGTCTCAACATGCATGGGATTGTTCCCTTAGATACCGTAGGACTTATTTCTGTCTAAACATGCATGGGATTGTGCCCTTAGATATTGTAGGACTTATTCATGTCTAAAGCTGCATGGGATTGTGTCCTTAGATACTGTAGCACTTATTTCTGTCTAGACATGTATAGGATTATGCCCTTGGATATTATCGGAGTTATTTCTGTCTAAACATGCATAAGATTGTGCCCTTAGATATCATCGGACTTATTTCTGTCTAAACATGGATGGGATTGCACCCTTAGATACTTTAGGACTTATTTCTGTCTAAACATGGATGGGATTGATCCCTTTGATACTGTAGGACTTATTTCCGTCTAAACATGCATGGGATTGTGCCCATAGATACTGTAGGCCTTATTTCTGTCTAAACATGAATGGGATTGTGCCCCTAGATACTGTATGACTTATTTTCATCTAAACATGCATTGGATTGTGCCCTTAGATACTGTAGGACTTCTTTCCATTTAAACATGGATGGGATGACACCCTTATATACTGTAGGATTATTTCGGTCGAAAGATGCATGAGATTGTGCCCTTGGATACTGTAGGACTTATTTCCGTGTCAACATGGATGGGATTTCTCCCTTAGATACTGTAGGACTTATTTCCGTCTAAACATGCATTGGATTGTTTCCTAAGATACTGTAAGACTTCTTTCCGTCTAAACATGCATGGGATTGTGCCCTTATATACTGTAGGACTTATTTCCATGTTAACATGCATGGGATTGTGCCCTTAGATATTGTAGGACTTATTTCCTTCTAAACATACATGAGATTGTGCCCTTGGATATTATAGGGTTTTTTCTGTGTAAACATGCATAGGATTGTGCCCTTAGATACTGTAGCACTTATCTCTGTCTAGACATGCATAGGATTGTGCCCTTGGATATGATTGCAGTTATTTCTGTCTAAACATGCGTAGCATTGTGACCTTAGATACTGTAGGACTTATTTCTTTCTAAACGTGCATAGGATTGTGCCCTTGGATATTATAGGAGTTATTTCTGTCTCAACATGCATAGGATTGTGTTCTTAGAAACTGTAGGACTTATTTCCGTCTAATCATGCATGTGATTGTGGCTTTAGATACTGTAGGACTTATTTCCATCTAACCATGGATGGGATTGCGCCCTTAGATTTTATAGGACTCATTTTTGTCTAAACATGCATGGGATTGTGCCCTTAGATACAGTAGGACTTATTTCCATCTAAACATTCATGGGATTGTGTCCTTAGATGCTGTAGGACTTATTTCTTTCTAAACGTGCATAGGATTGTGCCCTTGGATATTATAGGAGTTATTTCTGTCTCAACATGCATGGGATTGTTCCCTTAGATACCGTAGGACTTTTTTCTGTCTAAACATGCATGGGATTGTGCCCTTAGATACTGTAGGAGTTATTCATGTCTAAAGCTGCATGGGATTGTGTCCTTAGATATTGTAGCACTTATTTTTCTCTAGACATGCATAGGATTATGCCGTTGGATATTATCGGAGTTATTTCTGTCTAAACATGCATGTGATTGTGCCCTTAGATACTGTAGGACTTATTTCCGTCTAAACATGCATTGTTTTGTGCCCTTAGATACTGTAGGACTTATTTCCGTCTAAACATCCATGGGATTGTGCCCTTAGATACTGTAGGACTTATTTCTGTCTAAACATGAATGGGATTGTGCCACTAGATTCTGTATGACTTATTTTCAGCTAAACATGCATTGGATTGTACCCTTAGATACTGTAGGAGTTATTTCCATCTAAATATGCATGGGATTGTGCCCTTGGATATCATAGCGCTTATTTCTGTCTAAACATGCATAGTATTGTGCCCTTAGATACTGTAGGACTTATATCTGTCCATACATGCATAGGATTATGCCCTTGCATATTATAGGAGTTATTTCTGTCTAAGCATGCATAGGATTGTACTTTTAGATACTGTAGGACTTATTTCTGTCTAAAGATGCATGGGATTGTGTTCTTAGATACTGTAGGATTTATTTCTGTCTAAAGATGCATGGGATTGTGCCCTTAGATACTATAGGACTTCTTTCCGTCTAAGCATGGATGGGATTGCGCCTTTAGATACTTTAGGACTTCTTTCCATCTAAACATGCATGGGATTGTGCCCTTAGATACTGTAGGAATGATTTCCGTGTAAACATGCATGGGATTGTGCCCGTAGATATTATAGGGCTTATTTCCATCTAAACATGCATGGGATTGTGCCTGTAGATATTACAGGACTTATTTCCATCTAAACATGCATGGGAGTGCGCCCTTAGATACTATAGGACTTCTGTCCGTCTAAACATGGATGGGATTGCGCTTTTAGATAGTGTAGAACTTCTTTCCATCTAAACATGCATGGGATTGTGCCCTTAGATCCTGTAGGACTTCTGTCCATCTAAACATGTATGGGATTGCGCCCTTAGATACTGTAGGACCTCTTTCCATCAAAACATGGATGGGATTTCTCCCATAGATACTGTAGGACATATTTCCATTTAAACATGCATCGGATTGCGCCTTTAGATACTGTAGGACTTATTTCCATCTAAACATGGATCGTATTGCAACCTTAGATTCTGTAGGACTTATTTCCGTCTAAACATGCATGGGATTGTGCCCTTAGATACTGTAGGACTTATTTCCATCTAAACATGGATGGGATGACACCCTTATATACTGTAGGATTATTTCCGTCTAAAGCTGCATGAGATTGTGCCCTTGGATACTGTAGGACTTATTTCCGTCTCAGCATGGATGGGATTTCTCTCTTAGATACTGTAGGACCTATTTCCATGTAAACATGCATTGGATTCTGCCCTCAGATACTGTAGGACTTATTCCCGTCTAAGCATGCATGGGATTGTGCTCTCAGATACTGTAGGACTTTTTTCCATCTAAAAATGGATGGGATTGTGCCCTTAGATACTGTAGGACTTATTTCCGTCTAAACATGCATTGGATTGTGTCCTTAGATACTGTAAGACTTCTTTCCGTCTAAACATGCATGGGATTGTGCCCATAGATTCTATAGGATTTATTTCCATCTAAACATGCGTGGGTTTGTGCCCTTAGATACTGTAGGAATTATTTCCATCTAAACATGGATGGGATTGCACCCTTAGATACTGTAGGACTTCTTTCCGGCTAAACATGGATGGAATTGCTCCCTTAGATATTGAACGACTTATTTCCATCTAAACATGGATCGCATTGCACCCCTAGATTCTGTAGGACTTAGTTCCGTCTAAACATGGATGGGATTGCGCTTTTAGATAGTGCAGAACTTCTTTCCATCTAAACATGCATGGGATTGTGCCCTTAGATACTGTAGGACTTCTTTCCATCTAAACATGCATGGGATTGCGCCCTTAGATACTGTAGTACCTCTTTCCATCTAAACATGGATGGGATTGCTCCCATAGATACTGTAGGACATATTTCCATTTAAACATGCATCCGATTGCGCCTTTAGATACTGTAGGACGTATTTCCATCTAAATATGCATGGGATTGCGCCCTTAAATACTATAGGACTTCTTTCCGTTTTAACATGGATGGGATTGCGCTTTTAGATAGTGTAGGACTTCTTTCCATCTAAACATGCATGGGATGACACCCTTATATACTGTAGGATTATTTCCGTCTAAACATGCATGAGATTGTGCCCTTGGATACTGTAGGACTTATTTCCGTCTCAGCATGGATGGGATTTCTCCCTTAGATACTGTAGGACCTATTTCCATGTAAACATGCATTGGATTCTGCCCTCAGATACTGTAGGACGTATTTCGATCTCAACATGGATCGGATTGCAACCTTAGATTCTGTAGGACTTATTTCCGTCTAAACATGCATGGGATTGTGCCCTTAGATACTGTAGGACTTATTTCCATCTAAACATGGATGGGATGACACCCTTATATACTGTAGGATTATTTCCGTCTAAAGCTGCATGAGATTGTGCCCTTGGATACTGTAGGACTGATTTCCGTCTCAGCATGGATGGGATTTCTCTCTTAGATACTGTAGGACCTATTTCCGTGTAAACATGCATTGGATTCTGCCCTCAGATACTGTAGGACTTATTCCCGTCTAAGCATGCATGGGACTGTGCTCTCAGATACTGTAGGACTTTTTTCCATCTAAAAATGGATGGGATTGTGCCCTTAGATACTGTTGGACTTATTTCCGTCTAAACATGCATAGGATCATGCCCTTAGATACTGTAGCACTTATCTCTGTCTAGACATACATAGGATTGTGCCCTTGGATATGATTGCAGTTATTTCTGTCTAAACATGCGTAGCATTGTGAGCTTAGATACTGTAGGACTTATTTCTTTCTAAACGTGCATAGGATTGTGCCCTTGGATATTATAGGAGTTATTTCTGTCTCAACATGCATAGGATTGTGTTCTTAGATACTGTAGGAGTTATTTCTGTCTAATCATGCATGGGATTGTGGCTTTTGATACTGTAGGACTTATTTCCATCTAACCATGGATGGGATTGCGCCCTTAGATTTTATAGGACTCATTTTTGTCTAAACATGCATGGGATTGTGCCCTTAGATACAGTAGGACTTATTTCCATCTAAACATTCATGGGATTGTGTCCTTAGATACTGTAGGACTTATTTCTTTCTAAACGTGCATAGGATTGTGCCCTTGGATATTATAGGAGTTATTTCTGTCTCAACATGCATGGGATTGTTCCCTTAGATACCGTAGGACTTATTTCTGTCTAAACATGCATGGGATTGTGCCCTTAGATACTGTAGGACTTATTCATTTCTAAAGCTGCATGGGATTGTGTCCTTAGATACTGTAGCACTTATTTCTGTCTAGACATGTATAGGATTATGCCCTTGGATATTATCGGAGTTATTTCTGTCTAAACATGCATAAGATTGTGCCCTTAGATATCATCGGACTTATTTCTGTCTAAACACGGATGGGATTACTCCCTTAGATACTGTAGGACTTATTTCTATCTAAACATGGATGGGATTGCACCCTTAGATACTTTAGGACTTATTTCTGTCTAAACATGGATGGGATTGATCCCTTTGATACTGTAGGACTTATTTCCGTCTAAACATGCATGGGATTGTGCCCATAGATACTGTAGGCCTTATTTCTGTCTAAAAATGAATGGGATTGTGCCCCTAGATACTGTATGACTTATTTTCATCTAAACATGCATTGGATTGTGCCCTTAGATACTGTAGGACTTGTTTCCATTTAAACATGGATGGGATGACACCCTTATATACTGTAGGATTATTTCGGTCGAAAGATGCATGAGATTGTGCCCTTGGATACTGTAGGACGTATTTCCGTGTCAACATGGATGGGATTTCTCCCTTAGATACTGTAGGACTTATTTCCGTCTAAACATGCATTGGATTGTTTCCTTAGATACTGTAAGACTTCTTTCCGTCTAAACATGCATGGGATTGGGCCCTTATATACTGTAGGACTTATTTCCATGTTAACATGCATGGGATTGTGCCCTTAGATATTGTAGGACTTATTTCCTTCTAAACATACATGAGATTGTGCCCTTGGATATTATAGGGTTTTTTCTGTGTAAACATGCATAGGATTGTGCCCTTAGATACTGTAGCACTTATCTCTGTCTAGACATGCATAGGATTGTGCCCTTGGATATGATTGCAGTTATTTCTGTCTAAACATGCATAGCATTGTGACCTTAGATACTGTAGGACTTATTTCTTTCTAAACGTGCATAGGATTGTGCCCTTGGATATTATAGGAGCTATTTCTGTCTCAACATGCATAGGATTGTGTTCTTAGAAACTGTAGGACTTTTTTCCGTCTAATCATGCATGGGATTGTGGCTTTAGATACTGTAGGACTTATTTCCATCTAACCATCGATGGGATTGCGCCCTTAGATTTTATAGGACTCATTTTTGTCTAAACATGCATGGGATTGTGCCCTTAGATACAGTAGGACTTATTTCCATCTAAACATTCATGGGATTGTGTCCTTAGATACTGTAGGACTTATTTCTTTCTAAACGTGCATAGGATTGTGCCCTTTGATGTTATAGGAGTTATTTCTGTCTCAACATGCATGGGATTGTTCCCTTAGATACCGTAGGACTTTTTTCTGTCTAAACATGCATGGGATTGTGCCCTTAGATACTGTAGGAGTTATTCATGTCTAAAGCTGCATGGGATTGTGTCCTTAGATACTGTAGCACTTATTTTTCTCTAGACATGCATAGGATTATGCCGTTGGATATTATCGGAGTTATTTCTGTCTAAACATGCATAAGATTGTGCCCTTAGTTATCGTCGGACTTATTTCTGTCTAAACACGGATGGGATTGTGCCCTTAGATACTGTAGGACTTATTTCCGTCTAAACATGCATTGGATTGCACCCTTAGATACTGTAGGAACTCTTTCTGTCTAAACATGGATGGGATTGCTCCCACAGATATTGTAGGATATTTCCATCTAAACATGCATCGGACTGCGCCTTTTGATACTGTAGGACTTACTTCCATCTAAACATGGATCGGATTTCAACCTTAGATTCTGTAGGACATTTTTCCATCTAAACATGCATGTGATTGTGCCCTTAGATACTGTAGGACTTATTTCCGTCTAAACATGCACTGTTTTGTGCCCTTAGATACTGTAGGACTTATTTCCGTCTAAACATCCATGGGATTGTGCCCTTAGATACTGTAGGACTTATTTCTGTCTAAACATGAATGGGATTGTGCCCCTAGATTCTGTATGACTTATTCTCAGCTAAACATGCATTGGATTGTACCCTTAGATACTGTAGGAGTTATTTCCGTCTAAATATGCATGGGATTGTGCCCTTGTATATCATAGCGCTTATTTCTGTCTAAACATGCATAGTATTGTCCCCTTAGATACTGTAGGACTTATATCTGTCTATACATGCATAGGATTACGCCCTTGCATATTATAGGAGTTATTTCTGTCTAAACATGCATAGGATTGTGCTCTGAGATACTGTAGGACTTCTTTCCATCTAAACATGCATGGGATTGCGCCCTTAGATACTGTAGGACTTATTTCTGTCTAAACATGCATGGGATTGTGCCCATAGATTCTATAGGATTTATTTCCATCTAAACATGCGTGGGTTTGTGCCCTTAGATACTGTAGGAATTATTTCCATCTAAACATGGATGGGATTGCACCCTTAGATACTGTAGGACTTCTTTCCGGCTAAACATGGATGGAATTGCTCCCTTAGATATTGTAGGACTTATTTCCATCTAAACATGGATCACATTGCACCCTTAGATTCTGTAGGACTTAGTTCCGTCTAAACATGGATGGGATTGCGCTTTTAGATAGTGTAGAACTTCTTTCCATCTAAACATGCATGGGATTGTGCCCTTAGATACTGTAGGACTTCTTTCCATCTAAACATGCATGGGATTGCGCCCTTAGATACTGTAGTACCTCTTTCCATCTAAACATGGATGGGATTGCTCCCATAGATACTGTAGGACATATTTCCATTTAAACATGCATCGGATTGCGCCTTTAGATACTGTAGGACGTATTTCCATCTAAATATGCATGGGATTGCGCCCTTAAATACTATAGGACTTCTTTCCGTTTTAACATGGATGGGATTGCGCCTTTAGATAGTGTAGGACTTCTTTCCATCTAAACATGCATGGGATGACACCCTTATATACTGTAGGATTATTTCCGTCTAAACATGCATGAGATTGTGCCCTTGGATACTGTAGGACTTATTTCCGTCTCAGCATGGATGGGATTTCTCCCTTAGATACTGTAGGACCTATTTCCATGTAAACATGCATTGGATTCTGCCCTCAGATACTGTAGGAGGTATTTCGATCTAAACATGGATCGTATTGCAACCTTAGATTCTGTAGGACTTATTCCCGTCTAAACATGCATGGGATTGTGCCCTTAGATACTGTAGGACTTATTTCCACCTAAACATGGAAGGGATGACACCCTTATATACTGTAGGATTATTTCCGTCTAAAGATGCATGAGATTGTGCCCTTGGATACTGTAGGAGTTATTCCCGTCTAAACATGCATGGGATTGTGCCCTTAGATACTGTAGGACTTATTTCCATCTAAACATGGATGGGATGACACCCTTATATACTGTAGGATTATTTCCGTCTAAAGATGTATGAGATTGTGCCCTTGGATACTGTAGGACTTATTTCCGTGTCAACATGGATGGGATTTCTACCTTAGATACTGTAGAACCTATTTCCATGTAAACATGCATTGGATTCTGCCCTCAGATACTGTAGGACTTATTTCCGTCTAAGCATGCATGGGATTGTGCCCTCAGATACTGTAGCACTTTTTTCCATCTAAAAATGGATGGGATTGTGCCCTTAGATACTGTTGGACTTATTTCCGTCTAAACATGCATAGGATCATGCCCTTAGATACTGTAGCACTTATCTCTGTCTAGACATACATAGGATTGTGCCCTTGGATATGATTGCAGTTATTTCTGTCTAAACATGCGTAGCATTGTGAGCTTAGATACTGTAGGACTTATTTCTTTCTAAACGTGCATAGGATTGTGCCCTTGGATATTATAGGAGTTATTTCTGTCTCAACATGCATAGGATTGTGTTCTTAGATACTGTAGGAGTTATTTCTGTCTAATCATGCATGGGATTGTGGCTTTTGATACTGTAGGACTTATTTCCATCTAACCATGGATGGGATTGCGCCCTTAGATTTTATAGGACTCATTTTTGTCTAAACATGCATGGGATTGTGCCCTTAGATACAGTAGGACTTATTTCCATCTAAACATTCATGGGATTGTGTCCTTAGATACTGTAGGACTTATTTCTTTCTAAACGTGCATAGGATTGTGCCCTTGGATATTATAGGAGTTATTTCTGTCTCAACATGCATGGGATTGTTCCCTTAGATACCGTAGGACTTATTTCTGTCTAAACATGCATGGGATTGTGCCCTTAGATACTGTAGGACTTATTCATGTCTAAAGCTGCATGGGATTGTGTCCTTAGATACTGTAGCACTTATTTCTGTCTAGACATGTATAGGATTATGCCCTTGGATATTATCGGAGTTATTTCTGTCTAAACATGCATAAGATTGTGCCCTTAGATATCATCGGACTTATTTCTGTCTAAACACGGATGGGATTACTCCCTTAGATACTGTAGGACTTATTTCTATCTAAACATGGATGGGATTGCACCCTTAGATACTTTAGGACTTATTTCTGTCTAAACATGGATGGGATTGATCCCTTTGATACTGTAGGACTTATTTCCGTCTAAACATGCATGGGATTGTGCCCATAGATACTGTAGGCCTTATTTCTGTCTAAAAATGAATGGGATTGTGCCCCTAGATACTGTATGACTTATTTTCATCTAAACATGCATTGGATTGTGCCCTTAGATACTGTAGGACTTGTTTCCATTTAAACATGGATGGGATGACACCCTTATATACTGTAGGATTATTTCGGTCGAAAGATGCATGAGATTGTGCCCTTGGATACTGTAGGACGTATTTCCGTGTCAACATGGATGGGATTTCTCCCTTAGATACTGTAGGACTTATTTCCGTCTAAAAATGCATTGGATTGTTTCCTTAGATACTGTAAGACTTCTTTCCGTCTAAACATGCATGGGATTGGGCCCTTATATACTGTAGGACTTATTTCCATGTTAACATGCATGGGATTGTGCCCTTAGATATTGTAGGACTTATTTCCTTCTAAACATACATGAGATTGTGCCCTTGGATATTATAGGGTTTTTTCTGTGTAAACATGCATAGGATTGTGCCCTTAGATACTGTAGCACTTATCTCTGTCTAGACATGCATAGGATTGTGCCCTTGGATATGATTGCAGTTATTTCTGTCTAAACATGCATAGCATTGTGACCTTAGATACTGTAGGACTTATTTCTTTCTAAACGTGCATAGGATTGTGCCCTTGGATATTATAGGAGCTATTTCTGTCTCAACATGCATAGGATTGTGTTCTTAGAAACTGTAGGACTTTTTTCCGTCTAATCATGCATGGGATTGTGGCTTTAGATACTGTAGGACTTATTTCCATCTAACCATCGATGGGATTGCGCCCTTAGATTTTATAGGACTCATTTTTGTCTAAACATGCATGGGATTGTGCCCTTAGATACAGTAGGACTTATTTCCATCTAAACATTCATGGGATTGTGTCCTTAGATACTGTAGGACTTATTTCTTTCTAAACGTGCATAGGATTGTGCCCTTTGATGTTATAGGAGTTATTTCTGTCTCAACATGCATGGGATTGTTCCCTTAGATACCGTAGGACTTTTTTCTGTCTAAACATGCATGGGATTGTGCCCTTAGATACTGTAGGAGTTATTCATGTCTAAAGCTGCATGGGATTGTGTCCTTAGATACTGTAGCACTTATTTTTCTCTAGACATGCATAGGATTATGCCGTTGGATATTATCGGAGTTATTTCTGTCTAAACATGCATAAGATTGTGCCCTTAGTTATCGTCGGACTTATTTCTGTCTAAACACGGATGGGATTGTGCCCTTAGATACTGTAGGACTTATTTCCGTCTAAACATGCATTGGATTGCACCCTTAGATACTGTAGGAACTCTTTCTGTCTAAACATGGATGGGATTGCTCCCACAGATATTGTAGGATATTTCCATCTAAACATGCATCGGACTGCGCCTTTTGATACTGTAGGACTTACTTCCATCTAAACATGGATCGGATTTCAACCTTAGATTCTGTAGGACATTTTTCCATCTAAACATGCATGTGATTGTGCCCTTAGATACTGTAGGACTTATTTCCGTCTAAACATGCACTGTTTTGTGCCCTTAGATACTGTAGGACTTATTTCCGTCTAAACATCCATGGGATTGTGCCCTTAGATACTGTAGGACTTATTTCTGTCTAAACATGAATGGGATTGTGCCCCTAGATTCTGTATGACTTATTCTCAGCTAAACATGCATTGGATTGTACCCTTAGATACTGTAGGAGTTATTTCCGTCTAAATATGCATGGGATTGTGCCCTTGTATATCATAGCGCTTATTTCTGTCTAAACATGCATAGTATTGTCCCCTTAGATACTGTAGGACTTATATCTGTCTATACATGCATAGGATTACGCCCTTGCATATTATAGGAGTTATTTCTGTCTAAACATGCATAGGATTGTGCTCTGAGATACTGTAGGACTTCTTTCCATCTAAACATGCATGGGATTGCGCCCTTAGATACTGTAGGACTTATTTCTGTCTAAACATGCATGGGATTGTGCCCATAGATTCTATAGGATTTATTTCCATCTAAACATGCGTGGGTTTGTGCCCTTAGATACTGTAGGAATTATTTCCATCTAAACATGGATGGGATTGCACCCTTAGATACTGTAGGACTTCTTTCCGGCTAAACACGGATGGAATTGCTCCCTTAGATATTGTAGGACTTATTTCCATCTAAACATGGATCACATTGCACCCTTAGATTCTGTAGGACTTAGTTCCGTCTAAACATGGATGGGATTGCGCTTTTAGATAGTGTAGAACTTCTTTCCATCTAAACATGCATGGGATTGTGCCCTTAGATACTGTAGGACTTCTTTCCATCTAAACATGCATGGGATTGCGCCCTTAGATACTGTAGTACCTCTTTCCATCTAAACATGGATGGGATTGCTCCCATAGATACTGTAGGACATATTTCCATTTAAACATGCATCGGATTGCGCCTTTAGATACTGTAGGACGTATTTCCATCTAAATATGCATGGGATTGCGCCCTTAAATACTATAGGACTTCTTTCCGTTTTAACATGGATGGGATTGCGCCTTTAGATAGTGTAGGACTTCTTTCCATCTAAACATGCATGGGATGACACCCTTATATACTGTAGGATTATTTCCGTCTAAACATGCATGAGATTGTGCCCTTGGATACTGTAGGACTTATTTCCGTCTCAGCATGGATGGGATTTCTCCCTTAGATACTGTAGGACCTATTTCCATGTAAACATGGATGGGATGACACCCTTATATACTGTAGGATTATTTCCGTCTAAAGATGTATGAGATTGTGCCCTTGGATACTGTAGGACTTATTTCCGTGTCAACATGGATGGGATTTCTACCTTAGATACTGTAGAACCTATTTCCATGTAAACATGCATTGGATTCTGCCCTCAGATACTGTAGGACTTATTTCCGTCTAAGCATGCATGGGATTGTGCCCTCAGATACTGTAGCACTTTTTTCCATCTAAAAATGGATGCGATTGTGCCCTTAGATACTGTAGGACTTATTTCCGTCTAAACATGCATTGGATTGTGTTCTTAGATACTGTAGGACTTATTTCCGTCTAATCATGCATGGGATTGTGGCTTTAGATACTGTAGGAAGTATTTCCATCTAACCATGGATGGGATCGCACCCTTAGATCCTATAGGACTCATTTTTGTCTAAACATGCATGGGATTGTGCCCTTAGATACAGTAGGACTTATTTCCATCTAAGCATTCATGGGATTGTGCCCTTAGATACTGTAGGACTTCTTTCCATCTAAACATGCATGGAATTGCGCCCTTAGATACTGTAGGACCTCTTTCCGTCTAAACATGATTGGGATTTCTCCCATAGATACTCTAGGACATATTTCCATTTAAACATGCATCGGATTGCGCCTTTAGATACTGTAGGAACTCTTTCTGTCTAAACATGGATGGGATTGCACCGACAGATATTGTAGGACATATTTCCATCTAAACATGCACCGGACTGCGCCTTTTGATACTGGAGGACTTACGTCCATCTAAACATGGATCGGATTTCAACCTTAGATTCTGTAGGACATTTTTCCGTCTAAACATGCATGTGATTGTGCCCTTATATACTGTAGGACCTATTTCCATGTAAACATGCAATGGATTCTGCCCTCAGATACTGTAGGACGTATTTCGATCTAAACATGGATCGTATTGCAACCTTAGATTCTGTAGGACTTATTCCCGTCTAAACATTCATGGGATTGTGCCCTTAGATACTGTAGGACTTATTTCCACCTAAACATGGAAGGGATGACACCCTTATATACTGTAGGATTATTTCCGTCTAAAGATGCATGAGATTGTGCCCTTGGATACTGTAGGAGTTATTTCCGTCTAAAAATCCATGGGATTATGCCCTTAGATACTGTAGGACTTATTTCTTTCTAAACATGAATGGGATTGCGCCCCTAGATACTGTATGACTTATTTTCAGCTAAACATGGATGGGATTGCTCCCATAGATACTGTAGGACATATTTCCATTTAAACATGCACCGGATTGCGCCTTTAGATACTGTAGGACGTATTTCCATGTAAATATGCATGGGATTGCGCCCTTAGATACTATAGGACTTCTTTCCGTTTTAACATGGATGGGATTGCGCTTTTAGATAGTGTAGGACTTCTTTCCATCTAAACATGCATGGGATTGTGCCCTTAGATACTGTAGGACTTCTTTCCATCTAAACATGCATGGGATGACACCCTTATATACTGTAGGATTATTTCCGTCTAAACATGCATGAGATTGTGCCCTTGGATACTGTAGGACTTATTTCCGTCTCAGTATGGATGGGATTTCTCCCTCAGATAGTGTAGGACCTATTTCCATGTAAACATGCATTGGATTCTGCCCTCAGATACTGTAGGAGGTATTTCGATCTAAACATGGATCGTATTGCAACCTTAGATTCTGTAGGACTTATTCCCGCCTAAACATGCATGGGATTATGATCTTAGATACTGTAGGACTTCTTTCCATTTAAACATGGATGGGATGACACCCTTATATACTGTAGGATTATTTCCGTCGAAAGATGCATGAGATTGTGCCCTTGGATACTGTAGGACTTATTTCCGTGTCAACATGGATGGGATTTCTCCCTTAGATACTGTAGGACTTATTTCCATCTAAACATGCATTGCATTGTTTCCTTAGATACTGTAAGACTTCTTTCCGTCTAAACATGCATGGGATTGTGCTCTTATATACTGTAGGACTGATTTCCATGTTAACATGCATGGGATTGTGCCCTTAGATATTGTAGGACTTATTTCCTTCTAAACATACATGAGATTGTGCCCTTGGATATTATAGGGTTTTTTCTGTGTAAACATGCATAGGATTGTGCCCTTAGATACTGTAGCACTTATCTCTGTCTAGACATGCATAGGATTGTGCCCTTGGATATGATTGCAGTTATTTCTGTCTAAACATGCATAGCATTGTGACCTTAGATACTGTAGGACTTATTTCTTTCTAAACGTGCATAGGATTGTGCCCTTGGATATTATAGGAGCTATTTCTGTCTCAACATGCATAGGATTGTGTTCTTAGAAACTGTAGGACTTATTTCCGTCTAATCATGCATGGGATTGTGGCTTTAGATACTGTAGGACTTATTTCCATCTAACCATGGATGGGATTGCGCCCTTAGATTTTATAGGACTCATTTTTGTCTAAACATGCATGGGATTGTGCCCTTAGATACAGTAGGACTTATTTCCATCTAAACATTCATGGGATTGTGTCCTTAGATACTGTAGGACTTATTTCTTTCTAAACGTGCATAGGATTGTGCCCTTTGATGTTATAGGAGTTATTTCTGTCTCAACATGTATGGGATTGTTCCCTTAGATACCGTAGGACTTTTTTCTCTCTAAGCATGCATGGGATTGTGCCCTCAGATACTGTAGCACTTTTTTCCATCTAAAAATGGATGGGATTGTGCCCTTAGATACTGTAGGACTTATTTCCGTCTAAACATGCATTGGATTGTGTTCTTAGAAACTGTAGGACTTATTTCCGTCTAATCATGCATGGGATTGTGGCTTTAGATACTGTAGGAAGTATTTCCATCTAACCATGGATGGGATCGCACCCTTAGATCCTATAGGACTCATTTTTGTCTAAACATGCATGGGATTGTGCCCTTAGATACAGTAGGACTTATTTCCATCTAAGCATTCATGGGATTGTGCCCTTAGATACTGTAGGACTTCTTTCCATCTAAACATGCATGGAATTGCGCCCTTAGATACTGTAGGACCTCTTTCCGTCTAAACATGATTGGGATTTCTCCCATAGATACTCTAGGACATATTTCCATTTAAACATGCATCGGATTGCGCCTTTAGATACTGTAGGAACTCTTTCTGTCTAAACATGGATGGGATTGCACCGAAAGATATTGTAGGACATATTTCCATCTAAACATGCACCGGACTGCGCCTTTTGATACTGGAGGACTTACGTCCATCTAAACATGGATCGGATTTCAACCTTAGATTCTGTAGGACATTTTTCCGTCTAAACATGCATGTGATTGTGCCCTTATATACTGTAGGACCTATTTCCATGTAAACATGCAATGGATTCTGCCCTCAGATACTGTAGGACGTATTTCGATCTAAACATGGATCGTATTGCAACCTTAGATTCTGTAGGACTTATTCCCGTCTAAACATTCATGGGATTGTGCCCTTAGATACTGTAGGACTTATTTCCACCTAAACATGGAAGGGATGACACCCTTATATACTGTAGGATTATTTCCGTCTAAAGATGCATGAGATTGTGCCCTTGGATACTGTAGGAGTTATTTCCGTCTAAAAATCCATGGGATTATGCCCTTAGATACTGTAGGACTTATTTCTTTCTAAACATGAATGGGATTGCGCCCCTAGATACTGTATGACTTATTTTCAGCTAAACATGGATGGGATTGCTCCCATAGATACTGTAGGACATATTTCCATTTAAACATGCACCGGATTGCGCCTTTAGATACTGTAGGACGTATTTCCATGTAAATATGCATGGGATTGCGCCCTTAGATACTATAGGACTTCTTTCCGTTTTAACATGGATGGGATTGCGCTTTTAGATAGTGTAGGACTTCTTTCCATCTAAACATGCATGGGATTGTGCCCTTAGATACTGTAGGACTTCTTTCCATCTAAACATGCATGGGATGACACCCTTATATACTGTAGGATTATTTCCGTCTAAACATGCATGAGATTGTGCCCTTGGATACTGTAGGACTTATTTCCGTCTCAGTATGGATGGGATTTCTCCCTTAGATAGTGTAGGACCTATTTCCATGTAAACATGCATTGGATTCTGCCCTCAGATACTGTAGGAGGTATTTCGATCTAAACATGGATCGTATTGCAACCTTAGATTCTGTAGGACTTATTCCCGCCTAAACATGCATGGGATTATGCCCTTAGATACTGTAGGACTTCTTTCCATTTAAACATGGATGGGATGACACCCTTATATACTGTAGGATTATTTCCGTCGAAAGATGCATGAGATTGTGCCCTTGGATACTGTAGGACTTATTTCCGTGTCAACATGGATGGGATTTCTCCCTTAGATACTGTAGGACTTATTTCCATCTAAACATGCATTGCATTGTTTCCTTAGATACTGTAAGACTTCTTTCCGTCTAAACATGCATGGGATTGTGCTCTTATATACTGTAGGACTGATTTCCATGTTAACATGCATGGGATTGTGCCCTTAGATATTGTAGGACTTATTTCCTTCTAAACATACATGAGATTGTGCCCTTGGATATTATAGGTTTTTTTCTGTGTAAACATGCATAGGATTGTGCCCTTAGATACTGTAGCACTTATCTCTGTCTAGACATGCATAGGATTGTGCCCTTGGATATGATTGCAGTTATTTCTGTCTAAACATGCATAGCATTGTGACCTTAGATACTGTAGGACTTATTTCTTTCTAAACGTGCATAGGATTGTGCCCTTGGATATTATAGGAGCTATTTCTGTCTCAACATGCATAGGATTGTGTTCTTAGAAACTGTAGGACTTATTTCCGTCTAATCATGCATGGGATTGTGGCTTTAGATACTGTAGGACTTATTTCCATCTAACCATGGATGGGATTGCGCCCTTAGATTTTATAGGACTCATTTTTGTCTAAACATGCATGGGATTGTGCCCTTAGATACAGTAGGACTTATTTCCATCTAAACATTCATGGGATTGTGTCCTTAGATACTGTAGGACTTATTTCTTTCTAAACGTGCATTGGATTGTGCCCTTTGATGTTATAGGAGTTATTTCTGTCTCAACATGTATGGGATTGTTCCCTTAGATACCGTAGGACTTTTTTCTGTCTAAGCATGCATGGGATTGTGCCCTCAGATACTGTAGCACTTTTTTCCATCTAAAAATGGATGGGATTGTGCCCTTAGATACTGTAGGACTTATTTCCGTCTAAACATGCATTGGATTGTGTTCTTAGAAACTGTAGGACTTATTTCCGTCTAATCATGCATGGGATTGTGGCTTTAGATACTGTAGGAAGTATTTCCATCTAACCATGGATGGGATCGCACCCTTAGATCCTATAGGACTCATTTTTGTCTAAACATGCATGGGATTGTGCCCTTAGATACAGTAGGACTTATTTCCATCTAAGCATTCATGGGATTGTGCCCTTAGATACTGTAGGACTTCTTTCCATCTAAACATGCATGGAATTGCGCCCTTAGATACTGTAGGACCTCTTTCCGTCTAAACATGATTGGGATTTCTCCCATAGATACTCTAGGACATATTTCCATTTAAACATGCATCGGATTGCGCCTTTAGATACTGTAGGAACTCTTTCTGTCTAAACATGGATGGGATTGCACCGACAGATATTGTAGGACATATTTCCATCTAAACATGCACCGGACTGCGCCTTTTGATACTGGAGGACTTACTTCCATCTAAACATGGATCGGATTTCAACCTTAGATTCTGTAGGACATTTTTCCGTCTAAACATGCATGTGATTGTGCCCTTATATACTGTAGGACCTATTTCCATGTAAACATGCAATGGATTCTGCCCTCAGATACTGTAGGACGTATTTCGATCTAAACATGGATCGTATTGCAACCTTAGATTCTGTAGGACTTATTCCCGTCTAAACATTCATGGGATTGTGCCCTTAGATACTGTAGGACTTATTTCCACCTAAACATGGAAGGGATGACACCCTTATATACTGTAGGATTATTTCCGTCTAAAGATGCATGAGATTGTGCCCTTGGATACTGTAGGAGTTATTTCCGTCTAAAAATCCATGGGATTATGCCCTTAGATACTGTAGGACTTATTTCTTTCTAAACATGAATGGGATTGCGCCCCTAGATACTGTATGACTTATTTTCAGCTAAACATGGATGGGATTGCTCCCATAGATACTGTAGGACATATTTCCATTTAAACATGCACCGGATTGCGCCTTTAGATACTGTAGGACGTATTTCCATGTAAATATGCATGGGATTGCGCCCTTAGATACTATAGGACTTCTTTCCGTTTTAACATGGATGGGATTGCGCTTTTAGATAGTGTAGGACTTCTTTCCATCTAAACATGCATGGGATTGTGCCCTTAGATACTGTAGGACTTCTTTCCATCTAAACATGCATGGGATGACACCCTTATATACTGTAGGATTATTTCCGTCTAAACATGCATGAGATTGTGCCCTTGGATACTGTAGGACTTATTTCCGTCTCAGTATGGATGGGATTTCTCCCTTAGATAGTGTAGGACCTATTTCCATGTAAACATGCATTGGATTCTGCCCTCAGATACTGTAGGAGGTATTTCGATCTAAACATGGATCGTATTGCAACCTTAGATTCTGTAGGACTTATTCCCGCCTAAACATGCATGGGATTATGCCCTTAGATACTGTAGGACTTCTTTCCATTTAAACATGGATGGGATGACACCCTTATATACTGTAGGATTATTTCCGTCGAAAGATGCATGAGATTGTGCCCTTGGATACTGTAGGACTTATTTCCGTGTCAACATGGATGGGATTTCTCCCTTAGATACTGTAGGACTTATTTCCATCTAAACATGCATTGCATTGTTTCCTTAGATACTGTAAGACTTCTTTCCGTCTAAACATGCATGGGATTGTGCTCTTATATACTGTAGGACTGATTTCCATGTTAACATGCATGGGATTGTGCCCTTAGATATTGTAGGACTTATTTCCTTCTAAACATACATGAGATTGTGCCCTTGGATATTATAGGGTTTTTTCTGTGTAAACATGCATAGGATTGTGCCCTTAGATACTGTAGCACTTATCTCTGTCTAGACATGCATAGGATTGTGCCCTTGGATATGATTGCAGTTATTTCTGTCTAAACATGCATAGCATTGTGACCTTAGATACTGTAGGACTTATTTCTTTCTAAACGTGCATAGGATTGTGCCCTTGGATATTATAGGAGCTATTTCTGTCTCAACATGCATAGGATTGTGTTCTTAGAAACTGTAGGACTTATTTCCGTCTAATCATGCATGGGATTGTGGCTTTAGATACTGTAGGACTTATTTCCATCTAACCATGGATGGGATTGCGCCCTTAGATTTTATAGGACTCATTTTTGTCTAAACATGCATGGGATTGTGCCCTTAGATACAGTAGGACTTATTTCCATCTAAACATTCATGGGATTGTGTCCTTAGATACTGTAGGACTTATTTCTTTCTAAACGTGCATAGGATTGTGCCCTTTGATGTTATAGGAGTTATTTCTGTCTCAACATGTATGGGATTGTTCCCTTAGATACCGTAGGACTTTTTTCTGTCTAAGCATGCATGGGATTGTGCCCTCAGATACTGTAGCACTTTTTTCCATCTAAAAATGGATGGGATTGTGCCCTTAGATACTGTAGGACTTATTTCCGTCTAAACATGCATTGGATTGTGTTCTTAGAAACTGTAGGACTTATTTCCGTCTAATCATGCATGGGATTGTGGCTTTAGATACTGTAGGAAGTATTTCCATCTAACCATGGATGGGATCGCACCCTTAGATCCTATAGGACTCATTTTTGTCTAAACATGCATGGGATTGTGCCCTTAGATACAGTAGGACTTATTTCCATCTAAGCATTCATGGGATTGTGCCCTTAGATACTGTAGGACTTCTTTCCATCTAAACATGCATGGAATTGCGCCCTTAGATACTGTAGGACCTCTTTCCGTCTAAACATGATTGGGATTTCTCCCATAGATACTCTAGGACATATTTCCATTTAAACATGCATCGGATTGCGCCTTTAGATACTGTAGGAACTCTTTCTGTCTAAACATGGATGGGATTGCACCGACAGATATTGTAGGACATATTTCCATCTAAACATGCACCGGACTGCGCCTTTTGATACTGGAGGACTTACTTCCATCTAAACATGGATCGGATTTCAACCTTAGATTCTGTAGGACATTTTTCCGTCTAAACATGCATGTGATTGTGCCCTTATATACTGTAGGACCTATTTCCATGTAAACATGCAATGGATTCTGCCCTCAGATACTGTAGGACGTATTTCGATCTAAACATGGATCGTATTGCAACCTTAGATTCTGTAGGACTTATTCCCGTCTAAACATTCATGGGATTGTGCCCTTAGATACTGTAGGACTTATTTCCACCTAAACATGGAAGGGATGACACCCTTATATACTGTAGGATTATTTCCGTCTAAAGATGCATGAGATTGTGCCCTTGGATACTGTAGGAGTTATTTCCGTCTAAAAATCCATGGGATTATGCCCTTAGATACTGTAGGACTTATTTCTTTCTAAACATGAATGGGATTGCGCCCCTAGATACTGTATGACTTATTTTCAGCTAAACATGGATGGGATTGCTCCCATAGATACTGTAGGACATATTTCCATTTAAACATGCACCGGATTGCGCCTTTAGATACTGTAGGACGTATTTCCATGTAAATATGCATGGGATTGCGCCCTTAGATACTATAGGACTTCTTTCCGTTTTAACATGGATGGGATTGCGCTTTTAGATAGTGTAGGACTTCTTTCCATCTAAACATGCATGGGATTGTGCCCTTAGATACTGTAGGACTTCTTTCCATCTAAACATGCATGGGATGACACCCTTATATACTGTAGGATTATTTCCGTCTAAACATGCATGAGATTGTGCCCTTGGATACTGTAGGACTTATTTCCGTCTCAGTATGGATGGGATTTCTCCCTTAGATAGTGTAGGACCTATTTCCATGTAAACATGCATTGGATTCTGCCCTCAGATACTGTAGGAGGTATTTCGATCTAAACATGGATCGTATTGCAACCTTAGATTCTGTAGGACTTATTCCCGCCTAAACATGCATGGGATTATGCCCTTAGATACTGTAGGACTTCTTTCCATTTAAACATGGATGGGATGACACCCTTATATACTGTAGGATTATTTCCGTCGAAAGATGCATGAGATTGTGCCCTTGGATACTGTAGGACTTATTTCCGTGTCAACATGGATGGGATTTCTCCCTTAGATACTGTAGGACTTATTTCCATCTAAACATGCATTGCATTGTTTCCTTAGATACTGTAAGACTTCTTTCCGTCTAAACATGCATGGGATTGTGCTCTTATATACTGTAGGACTGATTTCCATGTTAACATGCATGGGATTGTGCCCTTAGATATTGTAGGACTTATTTCCTTCTAAACATACATGAGATTGTGCCCTTGGATATTATAGGGTTTTTTCTGTGTAAACATGCATAGGATTGTGCCCTTAGATACTGTAGCACTTATCTCTGTCTAGACATGCATAGGATTGTGCCCTTGGATATGATTGCAGTTATTTCTGTCTAAACATGCATAGCATTGTGACCTTAGATACTGTAGGACTTATTTCTTTCTAAACGTGCATAGGATTGTGCCCTTGGATATTATAGGAGCTATTTCTGTCTCAACATGCATAGGATTGTGTTCTTAGAAACTGTAGGACTTATTTCCGTCTAATCATGCATGGGATTGTGGCTTTAGATACTGTAGGACTTATTTCCATCTAACCATGGATGGGATTGCGCCCTTAGATTTTATAGGACTCATTTTTGTCTAAACATGCATGGGATTGTGCCCTTAGATACAGTAGGACTTATTTCCATCTAAACATTCATGGGATTGTGTCCTTAGATACTGTAGGACTTATTTCTTTCTAAACGTGCATAGGATTGTGCCCTTTGATGTTATAGGAGTTATTTCTGTCTCAACATGTATGGGATTGTTCCCTTAGATACCGTAGGACTTTTTTCTGTCTAAACATGCATGGGATTGTGCCCTTAGATACTGTAGGAGTTATTCATGTCTAAAGCTGCATGGGATTGTGTCCTTAGATACTGTAGCACTTATTTTTCTCTAGACATGCATAGGATTATGCCGTTGGATATTATCGGAGTTATTTCTGTCTAAACATGCATAAGATTGTGCCCTTAGTTATCGTCGGACTTATTTCTGTCTAAACACGGATGGGATTGTGCCCTTAGATACTGTAGGAACTCTTTCTGTCTAAACATGGATGGGATTGCTCCCACAGATATTGTCGGACATATTTCCATCTAAACATGCATCGGACTGCGCCCTTAGATACTGTAGGACTTATATCTGTGTATACATGCATAGGATTATGCCCTTGGATATTATAGGAGTTATTTCTGTTTAAATATGCATAGGATTGTGCCCTTAAATACTGTAGCACTTATTTCTTTCTATAAATAAATAGGATTATGCCCTTGCATATTATAGGAGTTATTTCTGTCTAAACATGCATAGGATTGTGCTCTGAGATACTGTAGGACTTCTTTCCATCTAAACATGCATGGGATTGCGCCCTTAGATACTGTAGGACTTATTTCTGTCTAAACATGCATGGGATTGTGCCCATAGATTCTATAGGATTTATTTCCATCTAAACATGCGTGGGTTTGTGCCCTTAGATACTGTAGGAATTATTTCCATCTAAACATGGATGGGATTGCACCCTTAGATACTGTAGGACTTCTTTCCGGCTAAACATGGATGGAATTGCTCCCTTAGATATTGTAGGACTTATTTCCATCTAAACATGGATCACATTGCACCCTTAGATTCTGTAGGACTTAGTTCCGTCTAAACATGGATGGGATTGCGCTTTTAGATAGTGTAGAACTTCTTTCCATCTAAACATGCATGGGATTGTGCCCTTAGATACTGTAGGACTTCTTTCCATCTAAACATGCATGGGATTGCGCCCTTAGATACTGTAGTACCTCTTTCCATCTAAACATGGATGGGATTGCTCCCATAGATACTGTAGGACATATTTCCATTTAAACATGCATCGGATTGCGCCTTTAGATACTGTAGGACGTATTTCCATCTAAATATGCATGGGATTGCACCCTTAAATACTATAGGACTTCTTTCCGTTTTAACATGGAAGGGATTGCGCTTTTAGATAGTGTAGGACTTCTTTCCATCTAAACATGCATGGGATGACACCCTTATATACTGTAGGATTATTTCCGTCTAAACATGCATGAGATTGTGCCCTTGGATACTGTAGGACTTATTTCTGTCTCAGCATGGATGGGATTTCTCCCTTAGATACTGTAGGACCTATTTCCATGTAAACATGCGTTGGATTCTGCCCTCAGATACTGTAGGACTTATTTCCGTCTAAGCATGCATGGGATTGTGCCCTCAGATACTGTAGCACTTTTTTCCATCTAAAAATGGATGGGATTGTGCCCTTAGATACTGTAGGACTTATTTCCGTCTAAACATGCATTGGATTGTGTTCTTAGAAACTGTAGGACTTATTTCCGTCTAATCATGCATGGGATTGTGGCTTTAGATACTGTAGGAATTATTTCCAAATAACCATGGATGGGATTGCGCCCTTAGATCCTATAGGACTCATTTTTGTCTAAACATGCATGGGATTGTGCCCTTAGATACAGTAGGACTTATTTCCATCTAAGCATTCATGGGATTATGCCCTTAGATACTGTAGGACTTCTTTCCATCTAAACATGCATGGAATTGCGCCCTTAGATACTGTAGGACCTCTTTCCGTCTAAACATGGATGGGATTTCTCCCATAGATACTCTAGGACATATTTCCATTTAAACATGCATCGGATTGCGCCTTAAGATACTGTAGGAACTCTTTCTGTCTAAACATGTATGGGATTGCACCGACAGATATTGTAGGACATATTTCCATCTAAACATGCATCGGACTGCGCCTTTTGATACTGTAGGACTTACTTCCATCTAAACATGGATCGGATTTCAACCTTAGATTCTGTGGGACATTTTTCCGTCTAAACATGCATGTGATTGTGCCCTTAGATACTGTAGGACTTATTTCCGTCTAAACATGCATTGTTTTGTGTCCTTAGATACTGTAAGACTTCTTTCCGTCTAAACATGAATGGGATTGTGCCCTTATATACTGTAGGACCTATTTCCATGTAAACATGCAATGGATTCTGCCCACAGATACTGTAGGACGTATTTCGATCTAAACATGGATCGTGTTGCAACCTTAGATTCTGTAGGACTTATTCCCGTCTAAACATTCATGGGATTGTGCCCTTAGATACTGTAGGACTTATTTCCATCTAAACATGGAAGGGATGACACCCCTATATACTGTAGGATTATTTCCGTCTAAACATGCATGAGATTGTGCCCTTGGATACTGTAGGACGTATTTCCATGTAAATATGCATGGGATTGCGCCCTTAGATACTATAGGACTTCTTTCCGTTTTAACATGGATGGGATTGCGCTTTTAGATAGTGTAGGACTTCTTTCCATCTAAACATGCATGGGATTGTGCCCTTAGATACTGTAGGACTTCTTTCCATCTAAACATGCATGGGATGACACCCTTATATACTGTAGGATTATTTCCGTCTAAACATGCATGAGATTGTGCCCTTGGATACTGTAGGACTTATTTCCGTCTCAGTATGGATGGGATTTCTCCCTTAGATAGTGTAGGACCTATTTCCATGTAAACATGCATTGGATTCTGCCCTCAGATACTGTAGGACGTATTTCGATCTAAACATGGATCGTATTGCAACCTTAGATTCTGTAGGACTTATTCCCGCGTAAACATGCATGGGATTATGCCCTTAGATACTGCAGGACTTCTTTCCATTTAAACATGGATGGGATGACACCCTTATATACTGTAGGATTATTTCCGTCGAAAGATGCATGAGATTGTGCCCTTGGATACTGTAGGACTTATTTCCGTGTCAACATGGATGGGATTTCTCCCTTAGATACTGTAGGATTTATTTCCATCTAAACATGCATTGCATTGTTTCCTTAGATACTGTAAGACTTCTTTCCATCTAAACATGCATGGGATTGTGCCCTTAAATACTGTAGGACTTATTTCCATGTAAACATGCATGGGATTGTGCCCTTAGATATTGTAGGACTTATTTCCTTCTAAACATACATGAGATTGTGCCCTTGGATATTATAGGGCTTTTTTCTGTCTAAACATGCATAGGATTGTGCCCTTAGATACTGTAGCATTTATCTCTGTCTAGACATGCATAGGATTGTGCCCTTGGATATGATTGCAGTTATTTCTGTCTAAACATGCATTGGATTGTGCCCTTATATACTGTAACACTTATTTCTTTCTAAACGTGCATAGGATTGTGCCCTTGGATATTATAGGAGCTATTTCTGTCTCAACATGCATAGGATTGTGTTCTTAGAAACTGTAGGACTTATTTCCGTCTAATCATACATGGGGTTGTGGCTTTAGATACTGTAGGACTTATTTCCATCTCACCATGGATGGGATTGCGCCCTTAGATTTTATAGGACTCATTTTTGTCTAAAGATGAATGGGATTGTGCCCTTAGATACTATAGGACTTCTTTCCGTCTAAGCATGGATGGGATTGCGCCTTTAGATACTTTAGGACTTCTTTCCATCTAAACATGCATGTGATTGTGCCCTTAGATACTGTAGGAATGATTTCCGTGTAAACATGCATGGGATTGTGCCCGTAGATATTACAGGAGTTATTTCCATCTAAACATGCATGGGATTGTGCCCTTAGATACAGTAGGACTTATTTCCATCTAAACATTCATGGGATTGTGTCCTTAGATACTGTAGGACTTATTTCTTTCTAAACCTGCATAGGATTGTGCCCTTTGATATTATAGGAGTTATTTCTGTCTCAACATGCATGGGATTGTTCCCTTAGATACCGTAGGACTTATTTCTGTCTAAACATGCATGGGATTGTGCCCTTAGATACTGTAGGACTTATTTCCGTGTCAACATGGATGGGATTTCTCCCTTAGATACTGTAGGACTTATTTCCGTCTAAACATGCATTGGATTGTTTCCTTAGATACTGTAAGACTTCTTTCCGTCTAAACATGCATGGGATTGTGCCCTTATATACTGTAGGACTTATTTCCATGTTAACATGCATGGGATTGTGCCCTTAGATACTGTAGGACTTATTTCCATCTAAACATGGATGGGATGACACCCTTACATACTGTAGGATTATTTCCGTCTAAACATGCATGAGACTGTGCCCTTGGATACTGTAGGACTTATTTCCGTCTCAGCATGCATGGGATTGTGCCCTCAGATACTGTAGGACTTTTTCCCATCTAAAAATGGATGGGATTGTGCCCTTAGATACTTTAGGACTTCTTTCCGTCTAAACATGCATGGGATTGCTCCCTTAGATACTGCAGGACTTACTTCCATCTAAACATGGATCAGATTGCAACCTTAGATTCTGTAGGACTTTTTTTCCGTCCAAACATGCATGGGATTGTGCCCTTAGATACTCTAGGACTTATTTCCATCTAAACATGGATGGGATGATATCCTTAGATACTGTAGTATTATTTCCCTCTAAACTTGCATGAGATTGTGTCCTTGGATAATGTAGGACTTATTTCCGTCTCAGCATGGATGGGATTGCTGCCTTAGATACTGTAGGACTTCTTTCCATCTAAACATGCATGGGATTGCACCCTTAGATACTGTAGGACTCTTTTCTGTCTAAACATGGATTGGATTGTGCCCTTAAATACTGTAGGACTTATTTCTGTCTAAACATGCATGGGATTGTACCCTTTGATACCGTAGGACTTATTTCCGTCTAAACATTGATGGGATTGCTCCCCTAGATACTGTAGGATTTAGTTCCATCTAAACATGGATCGGATTGCGCTTGATATTGTAGGACTTATTTGTGTCTAAACATGGATGGGATTGTGCCCTTAGACACTGTAGGGCTTATTTCCATCTAAACATGCATTGGATTGTGCCCTTATATACTGTAACACTTATTTCTTTCTAAACGTGCATAGGATTGTGCCCTTGGATATTATAGGAGCTATTTCTGTCTCAACATGCATAGGATTGTGTTCTTAGAAACTGTAGGACTTATTTCCGTCTAATCATACATGGGGTTGTGGCTTTAGATACTGTAGGACTTATTTCCATCTCACCATGGATGGGATTGCGCCCTTAGATTTTATAGGACTCATTTTTGTCTAAAGATGAATGGGATTGTGCCCTTAGATACTATAGGACTTCTTTCCGTCTAAGCATGGATGGGATTGCGCCTTTAGATACTTTAGGACTTCTTTCCATCTAAACATGCATGGGATTGTGCCCTTAGATACTGTAGGAATGATTTCCGTGTAAACATGCATGGGATTGTGCCCGTAGATATTACATGAGTTATTTCCATCTAAACATGCATGGGATTGTGCCCTTAGATACAGTAGGACTTATTTCCATCTAAACATTCATGGGATTGTGTCCTTAGATACTGTAGGACTTATTTCTTTCTAAACCTGCATAGGATTGTGCCCTTAGATACTGTAGGACTTATTCATGTCTAAAGCTGCATGGGATTGTGTCCTTAGATACTGTAGCACTTATTTCTGTCTAGACATGTATAGGATTATGCCCTTGGATATTATCGGAGTTATTTCTGTCTAAACATGCATAAGTTTGTGCCCTTAGATATCGTCGGACTTATTTCTGTCTAAACACGGATGGGATTGCACCCTTAGATACTTTAGGACTTATTTCTGTCTAAACATGGATGGGATTGTGCCCCTAGATACTGTATGACTTATTTTCATCTAAACATGCATTGGATTGTGCCCTTAGATACTGTAGGACTTCTTTCCATTTAAACATGGATGGGATGACACCCTTATATACTGTAGGATTATTTCGGTCGAAAGATGCATGAGATTGTGTCCTTGGATACTGTAGGACTTATTTCCGTGTCAACATGGATGGGATTTCTCCCTTAGATACTGTAGGACTTATTTCCGTCTAAACATGCATTGGATTGTTTCCTTAGATACTGTAAGACTTCTTTCCGTCTAAACATGCATGGGATTGTGCCCTTATATACTGTAGGACTTATTTCCATGTTAACATGCATGGGATTGTGCCCTTAGATACTGTAGGACTTATTTCCATCTAAACATGGATGGGATGACACCCTTACATACTGTAGGATTATTTCCGTCTAAACATGCATGAGACTGTGCCCTTGGATACTGTAGGACTTATTTCCGTCTCAGCATGCATGGGATTGTGCCCTCAGATACTGTAGGACTTTTTCCCATCTAAAAATGGATGGGATTGTGCCCTTAGATACTTTAGGACTTCTTTCCGTCTAAACATGCATGGGATTGCTCCCTTAGATACTGTAGGACTTACTTCCATCTAAACATGGATCAGATTGCAACCTTAGATTCTGTAGGACTTTTTTTCCGTCCAAACATGCATGGGATTGTGCCCTTAGATACTCTAGGACTTATTTCCATCTAAACATGGATGGGATGATACCCTTAGATACTGTAGTATTATTTCCGTCTAAACTTGCATGAGATTGTGTCCTTGGATAATGTAGGACTTATTTCCGTCTCAGCATGGATGGGATTGCTCCCTTAGATACTGTAGGACTTCTTTCCATCTAAACATGCATGGGATTGCACCCTTAGATACTGTAGGACTCTTTTCTGTCTAAACATGGATTGGATTGTGCCCTTAAATACTGTAGGACTTATTTCTGTCTAAACATGCATGGGATTGTACCCTTTGATACCGTAGGACTTATTTCCGTCTAAACATTGATGGGATTGCTCCCTTAGATACTGTAGGATTTAGTTCCATCTAAACATGGATCGGATTGCGCTCTTTGATATTGTAGGACTTATTTGTGTCTAAACATGGATGGGATTGTGCCCTTAGACACTGTAGGACTTATTTCCATCTAAACATGCATTGGATTGTGCCCTTATATACTGTAGCACTTATTTCCATCTAAACTTGCATGGGATTTTGCCCTTGGATATCATAGGGCTTATTTCTGTCTAAACATGCATAGGATTATGCCCTTGCATATTATAGGAGTTATTTCTGTCTAAGCATGCATAGGATTGTACTTTTAGATACTGTAGGACTTATTTCTGTCTAAAGATGCATGGGATTGTGCTCTTAGATACTGTAGGATTTATTTCTGTCTAAAGATGCATGGGATTGTGCCCGTAGATATTACAGGAGTTATTTCCATCTAAACATACATGGGATTGTGCCCTTAGATACAGTAGGACTTATTTCCATCTAAACATTCATGGGATTGTGTCCTTAGATACTGTAGGACTTATTTCTTTCTAAACCTGCATAGGATTGTGCCCTTTGATATTATAGGAGTTATTTCTGTCTCAACATGCATGGGATTGTTCCCTTAGATACCGTAGGACTTATTTCTGTCTAAACATGCATGGGATTGTGCCCTTAGATACTGTAGGACTTATTCATGTCTAAAGCTGCATGGGATTGTGTCCTTAGATACTGTAGCACTTATTTCTGTCTAGACATGTATAGGATTATGCCCTTGGATATTATCGGAGTTATTTCTGTCTAAACATGCATAAGATTGTGCCCTTAGATATCGTCGGACTTATTTCTGTCTAAACACGGATGGGATTGCACCCTTAGATACTTTAGGACTTATTTCTGTCTAAACATGGATGGGATTGTGCCCCTAGATACTGTATGACTTATTTTCATCTAAACATGCATTGGATTGTGCCCTTAGATACTGTAGGACTTCTTTCCAGTTAAACATGGATGGGATGACACCCTTATATACTGTAGGATTATTTCGGTCGAAAGATGCATGAGATTGTGCCCTTGGATACTGTAGGACTTATTTCCGTGTCAACATGGATGGGATTTCTCCCTTAGATACTGTAGGACTTATTTCCGTCTAAACATGCATTGGATTGTTTCCTTAGATAGTGTAAGACTTCTTTCCGTCTAAACATGCATGGGATTGTGCCCTTATATACTGTAGGACTTATTTCCATGTTAACATGCATGGGATTGTGCCCTTAGATATTGTAGGACTTATTTCCTTCTAAACATACATGAGATTGTGCCCTTGGATATTATAGGGTTTTTTCTGTGTAAACATGCATAGGATTGTGCCCTTAGATACTGTAGCACTTATCTCTGTCTAGACATGCATAGGATTGTGCCCTTGGATATGATTGCAGTTATTTCTGTCTAAACATGCATAGCATTGTGACCTTAGATACTGTAGGACTTATTTCTTTCTAAACGTGCATAGGATTGTGCCCTTGGATATTATAGGAGCTATTTCTGTCTCAACATGCATAGGATTGTGTTCTTAGAAACTGTAGGACTTATTTCCGTCTAATCATGCATGGGATTGTGGCTTTAGATACTGTAGGACTTATTTCCATCTAACCATGGATGGGATTGCGCCTTTAGATTTTATAGGACTCATTTTTGTCTAAACATGCATGGGATTGTGCCCTTAGATACAGTAGGACTTATTTCCATCTAAACATTCATGGGATTGTGTCCTTAGATACTGTAGGACTTATTTCTTTCTAAACGTGCATAGGATTGTGCCCTTTGATGTTATAGGAGTTATTTCTGTCTCAACATGCATGGGATTGTTCCCTTAGATACCGTAGGACTTTTTTCTGTCTAAACATGCATGGGATTGTGCCCTTAGATACTGTAGGAGTTATTCATGTCTAAAGCTGCATGGGATTGTGTCCTTCGATACTGTAGCACTTATTTTTCTCTAGACATGCATAGGATTATGCCGTTGGATATTATCGGAGTTATTTCTGTCTAAACATGCATAAGATTGTGCCCTTAGATATCGTCAGACTTATTTCTGTCTAAACACGGATGGGATTGTGCCCTTAGATACTGTAGGACTTATTTCCGTCTAAACATGCATTGGATTGTACCCTTAGATACTGTAGGACTTATTTCCGTCTAAACATCCATGGGATTGTGCCCTTAGATACTGTAGGACTTATTTCTGTCTAAACATGAATGGGATTGTGCCCCTAGATACTGTATGACTTATTTTCATCTAAACATGCATTGGATTGTGCCCTTAGATACTGGAGGACTTATTTCCTTCTAAATATGCATGGTATTGTGCCCTTGGATATCATAGTGCTTATTTCTATCTAAACATGCATAGTATTGTGCCCTTAGATACAGTAGGACTTATTTCTGTCTAGACATGCATAGGATTATGCCCTTGGATATTATAGGAATTATTTCTGTCTAAATATGCATAGGATTGTGCCCTTAGATACTGTAGCATTTATTTCTGTCCAAACATGTATAGGATTATGCCCTTGCATATTATAGGAGTTATTACTGTAGGAATTATTTCCTTCTAAACATGGATGGGATTGCACCCTTAGATACTGTAGGGCTTCTTTCCGTCTAAACATGGATGGAGTTGCTCCCTTAGATATTGTAGGACATATTTCCATCTAAACATGCATCGGATTGCGCCTTTAGATACTGTAGGACTTATTTCCATCTAAACATGGATCGCATTCCACCCTTAAATTATGTAGGAGTTATTTCCGTCTAAGCATGCATGGGATTGTGCCCGTAGATACTGTAGGACTTATTTCCATGTAAACATGGATGGGATTGCTCCCTTAGATACTGTAGGGCTTATTTCCATCTAAACATGCATTGGATTGTGCCCTTAGATACTGTAGGACGTTTTTCCATGTAAACATGCAGTGGATTGTGCCCTTAGATACTGTAGGACGTATTGTCTAAAGTTGCATGGGATTGTGCCCTTAGATAGTGTAGGACGTATTTCCATCTAAACATGGATGGGATGACACCCTTATATACTGTAGGATTATTTCTGTCTAAACATGCATGAGACTGTGCCCTTGGATACTGTAGGACTTATTTCCGTCTCAGCATGGACGGTATTTCTCCCTTAGATACTGTAGGACCTATTTCCATGTAAACATGGATTGAATTCTGCCCTCAGATACTGTAGGACCTATTTCCATCTAAGCATGCATGGGATTGTGCCCTCAGATACTGTAGGACGTATTTCGATCTAAACATGGATCGTATTGCAACCTTAGATTCTGTAGGACTTATTCCCGTCTAAACATTCATGGGATTGTGCCCTTAGATACTGTAGGACTTATTTCCACCTAAACATGGAAGGGATGACACCCTTATATACTGTAGGATTATTTCCGTCTAAAGATGCATGAGATTGTGCCCTTGGATACTGTAGGAGTTATTTCCGTCTAAAAATCCATGGGATTATGCCCTTAGATACTGTAGGACTTATTTCTTTCTAAACATGAATGGGATTGCGCCCCTAGATACTGTATGACTTATTTTCAGCTAAACATGGATGGGATTGCTCCCATAGATACTGTAGGACATATTTCCATTTAAACATGCACCGGATTGCGCCTTTAGATACTGTAGGACGTATTTCCATGTAAATATGCATGGGATTGCGCCCTTAGATACTATAGGACTTCTTTCCGTTTTAACATGGATGGGATTGCGCTTTTAGATAGTGTAGGACTTCTTTCCATCTAAACATGCATGGGATTGTGCCCTTAGATACTGTAGGACTTCTTTCCATCTAAACATGCATGGGATGACACCCTTATATACTGTAGGATTATTTCCGTCTAAACATGCATGAGATTGTGCCCTTGGATACTGTAGGACTTATTTCCGTCTCAGTATGGATGGGATTTCTCCCTTAGATAGTGTAGGACCTATTTCCATGTAAACATGCATTGGATTCTGCCCTCAGATACTGTAGGAGGTATTTCGATCTAAACATGGATCGTATTGCAACCTTAGATTCTGTAGGACTTATTCCCGCCTAAACATGCATGGGATTATGCCCTTAGATACTGTAGGACTTCTTTCCATTTAAACATGGATGGGATGACACCCTTATATACTGTAGGATTATTTCCGTCGAAAGATGCATGAGATTGTGCCCTTGGATACTGTAGGACTTATTTCCGTGTCAACATGGATGGGATTTCTCCCTTAGATACTGTAGGACTTATTTCCATCTAAACATGCATTGCATTGTTTCCTTAGATACTGTAAGACTTCTTTCCGTCTAAACATGCATGGGATTGTGCTCTTATATACTGTAGGACTGATTTCCATGTTAACATGCATGGGATTGTGCCCTTAGATATTGTAGGACTTATTTCCTTCTAAACATACATGAGATTGTGCCCTTGGATATTATAGGTTTTTTTCTGTGTAAACATGCATAGGACTGTGCCCTTAGATACTGTAGCACTTATCTCTGTCTAGACATGCATAGGATTGTGCCCTTGGATATGATTGCAGTTATTTCTGTCTAAACATGCATAGCATTGTGACCTTAGATACTGTAGGACTTATTTCTTTCTAAACGTGCATAGGATTGTGCCCTTGGATATTATAGGAGCTATTTCTGTCTCAACATGCATAGGATTGTGTTCTTAGAAACTGTAGGACTTATTTCCGTCTAATCATGCATGGGATTGTGGCTTTAGATACTGTAGGACTTATTTCCATCTAACCATGGATGGGATTGCGCCCTTAGATTTTATAGGACTCATTTTTGTCTAAACATGCATGGGATTGTGCCCTTAGATACAGTAGGACTTATTTCCATCTAAACATTCATGGGATTGTGTCCTTAGATACTGTAGGACTTATTTCTTTCTAAACGTGCATTGGATTGTGCCCTTTGATGTTATAGGAGTTATTTCTGTCTCAACATGTATGGGATTGTTCCCTTAGATACCGTAGGACTTTTTTCTGTCTAAGCATGCATGGGATTGTGCCCTCAGATACTGTAGCACTTTTTTCCATCTAAAAATGGATGGGATTGTGCCCTTAGATACTGTAGGACTTATTTCCGTCTAAACATGCATTGGATTGTGTTCTTAGAAACTGTAGGACTTATTTCCGTCTAATCATGCATGGGATTGTGGCTTTAGATACTGTAGGAAGTATTTCCATCTAACCATGGATGGGATCGCACCCTTAGATCCTATAGGACTCATTTTTGTCTAAACATGCATGGGATTGTGCCCTTAGATACAGTAGGACTTATTTCCATCTAAGCATTCATGGGATTGTGCCCTTAGATACTGTAGGACTTCTTTCCATCTAAACATGCATGGAATTGCGCCCTTAGATACTGTAGGACCTCTTTCCGTCTAAACATGATTGGGATTTCTCCCATAGATACTCTAGGACATATTTCCATTTAAACATGCATCGGATTGCGCCTTTAGATACTGTAGGAACTCTTTCTGTCTAAACATGGATGGGATTGCACCGACAGATATTGTAGGACATATTTCCATCTAAACATGCACCGGACTGCGCCTTTTGATACTGGAGGACTTACTTCCATCTAAACATGGATCGGATTTCAACCTTAGATTCTGTAGGACATTTTTCCGTCTAAACATGCATGTGATTGTGCCCTTATATACTGTAGGACCTATTTCCATGTAAACATGCAATGGATTCTGCCCTCAGATACTGTAGGACGTATTTCGATCTAAACATGGATCGTATTGCAACCTTAGATTCTGTAGGACTTATTCCCGTCTAAACATTCATGGGATTGTGCCCTTAGATACTGTAGGACTTATTTCCACCTAAACATGGAAGGGATGACACCCTTATATACTGTAGGATTATTTCCGTCTAAAGATGCATGAGATTGTGCCCTTGGATACTGTAGGAGTTATTTCCGTCTAAAAATCCATGGGATTATGCCCTTAGATACTGTAGGACTTATTTCTTTCTAAACATGAATGGGATTGCGCCCCTAGATACTGTATGACTTATTTTCAGCTAAACATGGATGGGATTGCTCCCATAGATACTGTAGGACATATTTCCATTTAAACATGCACCGGATTGCGCCTTTAGATACTGTAGGACGTATTTCCATGTAAATATGCATGGGATTGCGCCCTTAGATACTATAGGACTTCTTTCCGTTTTAACATGGATGGGATTGCGCTTTTAGATAGTGTAGGACTTCTTTCCATCTAAACATGCATGGGATTGTGCCCTTAGATACTGTAGGACTTCTTTCCATCTAAACATGCATGGGATGACACCCTTATATACTGTAGGATTATTTCCGTCTAAACATGCATGAGATTGTGCCCTTGGATACTGTAGGACTTATTTCCGTCTCAGTATGGATGGGATTTCTCCCTTAGATAGTGTAGGACCTATTTCCATGTAAACATGCATTGGATTCTGCCCTCAGATACTGTAGGAGGTATTTCGATCTAAACATGGATCGTATTGCAACCTTAGATTCTGTAGGACTTATTCCCGCCTAAACATGCATGGGATTATGCCCTTAGATACTGTAGGACTTCTTTCCATTTAAACATGGATGGGATGACACCCTTATATACTGTAGGATTATTTCCGTCGAAAGATGCATGAGATTGTGCCCTTGGATACTGTAGGACTTATTTCCGTGTCAACATGGATGGGATTTCTCCCTTAGATACTGTAGGACTTATTTCCATCTAAACATGCATTGCATTGTTTCCTTAGATACTGTAAGACTTCTTTCCGTCTAAACATGCATGGGATTGTGCTCTTATATACTGTAGGACTGATTTCCATGTTAACATGCATGGGATTGTGCCCTTAGATATTGTAGGACTTATTTCCTTCTAAACATACATGAGATTGTGCCCTTGGATATTATAGGGTTTTTTCTGTGTAAACATGCATAGGATTGTGCCCTTAGATACTGTAGCACTTATCTCTGTCTAGACATGCATAGGATTGTGCCCTTGGATATGATTGCAGTTATTTCTGTCTAAACATGCATAGCATTGTGACCTTAGATACTGTAGGACTTATTTCTTTCTAAACGTGCATAGGATTGTGCCCTTGGATATTATAGGAGCTATTTCTGTCTCAACATGCATAGGATTGTGTTCTTAGAAACTGTAGGACTTATTTCCGTCTAATCATGCATGGGATTGTGGCTTTAGATACTGTAGGACTTATTTCCATCTAACCATGGATGGGATTGCGCCCTTAGATTTTATAGGACTCATTTTTGTCTAAACATGCATGGGATTGTGCCCTTAGATACAGTAGGACTTATTTCCATCTAAACATTCATGGGATTGTGTCCTTAGATACTGTAGGACTTATTTCTTTCTAAACGTGCATAGGATTGTGCCCTTTGATGTTATAGGAGTTATTTCTGTCTCAACATGTATGGGATTGTTCCCTTAGATACCGTAGGACTTTTTTCTGTCTAAGCATGCATGGGATTGTGCCCTCAGATACTGTAGCACTTTTTTCCATCTAAAAATGGATGGGATTGTGCCCTTAGATACTGTAGGACTTATTTCCGTCTAAACATGCATTGGATTGTGTTCTTAGAAACTGTAGGACTTATTTCCGTCTAATCATGCATGGGATTGTGGCTTTAGATACTGTAGGAAGTATTTCCATCTAACCATGGATGGGATCGCACCCTTAGATCCTATAGGACTCATTTTTGTCTAAACATGCATGGGATTGTGCCCTTAGATACAGTAGGACTTATTTCCATCTAAGCATTCATGGGATTGTGCCCTTAGATACTGTAGGACTTCTTTCCATCTAAACATGCATGGAATTGCGCCCTTAGATACTGTAGGACCTCTTTCCGTCTAAACATGATTGGGATTTCTCCCATAGATACTCTAGGACATATTTCCATTTAAACATGCATCGGATTGCGCCTTTAGATACTGTAGGAACTCTTTCTGTCTAAACATGGATGGGATTGCACCGACAGATATTGTAGGACATATTTCCATCTAAACATGCACCGGACTGCGCCTTTTGATACTGGAGGACTTACTTCCATCTAAACATGGATCGGATTTCAACCTTAGATTCTGTAGGACATTTTTCCGTCTAAACATGCATGTGATTGTGCCCTTATATACTGTAGGACCTATTTCCATGTAAACATGCAATGGATTCTGCCCTCAGATACTGTAGGACGTATTTCGATCTAAACATGGATCGTATTGCAACCTTAGATTCTGTAGGACTTATTCCCGTCTAAACATTCATGGGATTGTGCCCTTAGATACTGTAGGACTTATTTCCACCTAAACATGGAAGGGATGACACCCTTATATACTGTAGGATTATTTCCGTCTAAAGATGCATGAGATTGTGCCCTTGGATACTGTAGGAGTTATTTCCGTCTAAAAATCCATGGGATTATGCCCTTAGATACTGTAGGACTTATTTCTTTCTAAACATGAATGGGATTGCGCCCCTAGATACTGTAGGACATATTTCCATTTAAACATGGATGGGATTGCGCCTTTAGATACTGTAGGACGTATTTCCATGTAAATATGCATGGGATTGCGCCCTTAGATACTATAGGACTTCTTTCCGTTTTAACATGGATGGGATTGCGCTTTTAGATAGTGTAGGACTTCTTTCCATCTAAACATGCATGGGATTGTGCCCTTAGATACTGTAGGACTTCTTTCCATCTAAACATGCATGGGATGACACCCTTATATACTGTAGGATTATTTCCGTCTAAACATGCATGAGATTGTGCCCTTGGATACTGTAGGACTTATTTCCGTCTCAGTATGGATGGGATTTCTCCCTTAGATAGTGTAGGACCTATTTCCATGTAAACATGCATTGGATTCTGCCCTCAGATACTGTAGGAGGTATTTCGATCTAAACATGGATCGTATTGCAACCTTAGATTCTGTAGGACTTATTCCCGCCTAAACATGCATGGGATTATGCCCTTAGATACTGTAGGACTTCTTTCCATTTAAACATGGATGGGATGACACCCTTATATACTGTAGGATTATTTCCGTCGAAAGATGCATGAGATTGTGCCCTTGGATACTGTAGGACTTATTTCCGTGTCAACATGGATGGGATTTCTCCCTTAGATACTGTAGGACTTATTTCCATCTAAACATGCATTGCATTGTTTCCTTAGATACTGTAAGACTTCTTTCCGTCTAAACATGCATGGGATTGTGCTCTTATATACTGTAGGACTGATTTCCATGTTAACATGCATGGGATTGTGCCCTTAGATATTGTAGGACTTATTTCCTTCTAAACATACATGAGATTGTGCCCTTGGATATTATAGGGTTTTTTCTGTGTAAACATGCATAGGATTGTGCCCTTAGATACTGTAGCACTTATCTCTGTCTAGACATGCATAGGATTGTGCCCTTGGATATGATTGCAGTTATTTCTGTCTAAACATGCATAGCATTGTGACCTTAGATACTGTAGGACTTATTTCTTTCTAAACGTGCATAGGATTGTGCCCTTGGATATTATAGGAGCTATTTCTGTCTCAACATGCATAGGATTGTGTTCTTAGAAACTGTAGGACTTATTTCCGTCTAATCATGCATGGGATTGTGGCTTTAGATACTGTAGGACTTATTTCCATCTAACCATGGATGGGATTGCGCCCTTAGATTTTATAGGACTCATTTTTGTCTAAACATGCATGGGATTGTGCCCTTAGATACAGTAGGACTTATTTCCATCTAAACATTCATGGGATTGTGTCCTTAGATACTGTAGGACTTATTTCTTTCTAAACGTGCATAGGATTGTGCCCTTTGATGTTATAGGAGTTATTTCTGTCTCAACATGTATGGGATTGTTCCCTTAGATACCGTAGGACTTTTTTCTGTCTAAACATGCATGGGATTGTGCCCTTAGATACTGTAGGAGTTATTCATGTCTAAAGCTGCATGGGATTGTGTCCTTAGATACTGTAGCACTTATTTTTCTCTAGACATGCATAGGATTATGCCGTTGGATATTATCGGAGTTATTTCTGTCTAAACATGCATAAGATTGTGCCCTTAGTTATCGTCGGACTTATTTCTGTCTAAACACGGATGGGATTGTGCCCTTAGATACTGTAGGAACTCTTTCTGTCTAAACATGGATGGGATTGCTCCCACAGATATTGTCGGACATATTTCCATCTAAACATGCATCGGACTGCGCCCTTAGATACTGTAGGACTTATATCTGTCTATACATGCATAGGATTATGCCCTTGGATATTATAGGAGTTATTTCTGTTTAAATATGCATAGGATTGTGCCCTTAAATACTGTAGCACTTATTTCTTTCTATAAATAAATAGGATTATGCCCTTGCATATTATAGGAGTTATTTCTGTCTAAACATGCATAGGATTGTGCTCTGAGATACTGTAGGACTTCTTTCCATCTAAACATGCATGGGATTGCGCCCTTAGATACTGTAGGACTTATTTCTGTCTAAACATGCATGGGATTGTGCCCATAGATTCTATAGGATTTATTTCCATCTAAACATGCGTGGGTTTGTGCCCTTAGATACTGTAGGAATTATTTCCATCTAAACATGGATGGGATTGCACCCTTAGATACTGTAGGACTTCTTTCCGGCTAAACATGGATGGAATTGCTCCCTTAGATATTGTAGGACTTATTTCCATCTAAACATGGATCACATTGCACCCTTAGATTCTGTAGGACTTAGTTCCGTCTAAACATGGATGGGATTGCGCTTTTAGATAGTGTAGAACTTCTTTCCATCTAAACATGCATGGGATTGTGCCCTTAGATACTGTAGGACTTCTTTCCATCTAAACATGCATGGGATTGCGCCCTTAGATACTGTAGTACCTCTTTCCATCTAAACATGGATGGGATTGCTCCCATAGATACTGTAGGACATATTTCCATTTAAACATGCATCGGATTGCGCCTTTAGATACTGTAGGACGTATTTCCATCTAAATATGCATGGGATTGCGCCCTTAAATACTATAGGACTTCTTTCCGTTTTAACATGGAAGGGATTGCGCTTTTAGATAGTGTAGGACTTCTTTCCATCTAAACATGCATGGGATGACACCCTTATATACTGTAGGATTATTTCCGTCTAAACATGCATGAGATTGTGCCCTTGGATACTGTAGGACTTATTTCTGTCTCAGCATGGATGGGATTTCTCCCTTAGATACTGTAGGACCTATTTCCATGTAAACATGCGTTGGATTCTGCCCTCAGATACTGTAGGACTTATTTCCGTCTAAGCATGCATGGGATTGTGCCCTCAGATACTGTAGCACTTTTTTCCATCTAAAAATGGATGGGATTGTGCCCTTAGATACTGTAGGACTTATTTCCGTCTAAACATGCATTGGATTGTGTTCTTAGAAACTGTAGGACTTATTTCCGTCTAATCATGCATGGGATTGTGGCTTTAGATACTGTAGGAATTATTTCCAAATAACCATGGATGGGATTGCGCCCTTAGATCCTATAGGACTCATTTTTGTCTAAACATGCATGGGATTGTGCCCTTAGATACAGTAGGACTTATTTCCATCTAAGCATTCATGGGATTATGCCCTTAGATACTGTAGGACTTCTTTCCATCTAAACATGCATGGAATTGCGCCCTTAGATACTGTAGGACCTCTTTCCGTCTAAACATGGATGGGATTTCTCCCATAGATACTCTAGGACATATTTCCATTTAAACATGCATCGGATTGCGCCTTAAGATACTGTAGGAACTCTTTCTGTCTAAACATGTATGGGATTGCACCGACAGATATTGTAGGACATATTTCCATCTAAACATGCATCGGACTGCGCCTTTTGATACTGTAGGACTTACTTCCATCTAAACATGGATCGGATTTCAACCTTAGATTCTGTGGGACATTTTTCCGTCTAAACATGCATGTGATTGTGCCCTTAGATACTGTAGGACTTATTTCCGTCTAAACATGCATTGTTTTGTGTCCTTAGATACTGTAAGACTTCTTTCCGTCTAAACATGAATGGGATTGTGCCCTTATATACTGTAGGACCTATTTCCATGTAAACATGCAATGGATTCTGCCCACAGATACTGTAGGACGTATTTCGATCTAAACATGGATCGTGTTGCAACCTTAGATTCTGTAGGACTTATTCCCGTCTAAACATTCATGGGATTGTGCCCTTAGATACTGTAGGACTTATTTCCATCTAAACATGGAAGGGATGACACCCTTATATACTGTAGGATTATTTCCGTCTAAACATGCATGAGATTGTGCCCTTGGATACTGTAGGACGTATTTCCATGTAAATATGCATGGGATTGCGCCCTTAGATACTATAGGACTTCTTTCCGTTTTAACATGGATGGGATTGCGCTTTTAGATAGTGTAGGACTTCTTTCCATCTAAACATGCATGGGATTGTGCCCTTAGATACTGTAGGACTTCTTTCCATCTAAACATGCATGGGATGACACCCTTATATACTGTAGGATTATTTCCGTCTAAACATGCATGAGATTGTGCCCTTGGATACTGTAGGACTTATTTCCGTCTCAGTATGGATGGGATTTCTCCCTTAGATAGTGTAGGACCTATTTCCATGTAAACATGCATTGGATTCTGCCCTCAGATACTGTAGGACGTATTTCGATCTAAACATGGATCGTATTGCAACCTTAGATTCTGTAGGACTTATTCCCGCGTAAACATGCATGGGATTATGCCCTTAGATACTGCAGGACTTCTTTCCATTTAAACATGGATGGGATGACACCCTTATATACTGTAGGATTATTTCCGTCGAAAGATGCATGAGATTGTGCCCTTGGATACTGTAGGACTTATTTCCGTGTCAACATGGATGGGATTTCTCCCTTAGATACTGTAGGATTTATTTCCATCTAAACATGCATTGCATTGTTTCCTTAGATACTGTAAGACTTCTTTCCATCTAAACATGCATGGGATTGTGCCCTTAAATACTGTAGGACTTATTTCCATGTAAACATGCATGGGATTGTGCCCTTAGATATTGTAGGACTTATTTCCTTCTAAACATACATGAGATTGTGCCCTTGGATATTATAGGGCTTTTTTCTGTCTAAACATGCATAGGATTGTGCCCTTAGATACTGTAGCATTTATCTCTGTCTAGACATGCATAGGATTGTGCCCTTGGATATGATTGCAGTTATTTCTGTCTAAACATGCATTGGATTGTGCCCTTATATACTGTAACACTTATTTCTTTCTAAACGTGCATAGGATTGTGCCCTTGGATATTATAGGAGCTATTTCTGTCTCAACATGCATAGGATTGTGTTCTTAGAAACTGTAGGACTTATTTCCGTCTAATCATACATGGGGTTGTGGCTTTAGATACTGTAGGACTTATTTCCATCTCACCATGGATGGGATTGCGCCCTTAGATTTTATAGGACTCATTTTTGTCTAAAGATGAATGGGATTGTGCCCTTAGATACTATAGGACTTCTTTCCGTCTAAGCATGGATGGGATTGCGCCTTTAGATACTTTAGGACTTCTTTCCATCTAAACATGCATGGGATTGTGCCCTTAGATACTGTAGGAATGATTTCCGTGTAAACATGCATGGGATTGTGCCCGTAGATATTACAGGAGTTATTTCCATCTAAACATGCATGGGATTGTGCCCTTAGATACAGTAGGACTTATTTCCATCTAAACATTCATGGGATTGTGTCCTTAGATACTGTAGGACTTATTTCTTTCTAAACCTGCATAGGATTGTGCCCTTTGATATTATAGGAGTTATTTCTGTCTCAACATGCATGGGATTGTTCCCTTAGATACCGTAGGACTTATTTCTGTCTAAACATGCATGGGATTGTGCCCTTAGATACTGTAGGACTTATTCATGTCTAAAGCTGCATGGGATTGTGTCCTTAGATACTGTAGCACTTATTTCTGTCTAGACATGTATAGGATTATGCCCTTGGATATTATCGGAGTTATTTCTGTCTAAACATGCATAAGTTTGTGCCCTTAGATATCGTCGGACTTATTTCTGTCTAAACACGGATGGGATTGCACCCTTAGATACTTTAGGACTTATTTCTGTCTAAACATGGATGGGATTGTGCCCCTAGATACTGTATGACTTATTTTCATCTAAACATGCATTGGATTGTGCCCTTAGATACTGTAGGACTTCTTTCCATTTAAACATGGATGGGATGACACCCTTATATACTGTAGGATTATTTCGGTCGAAAGATGCATGAGATTGTGTCCTTGGATACTGTAGGACTTATTTCCGTGTCAACATGGATGGGATTTCTCCCTTAGATACTGTAGGACTTATTTCCGTCTAAACATGCATTGGATTGTTTCCTTAGATACTGTAAGACTTCTTTCCGTCTAAACATGCATGGGATTGTGCCCTTATATACTGTAGGACTTATTTCCATGTTAACATGCATGGGATTGTGCCCTTAGATACTGTAGGACTTATTTCCATCTAAACATGGATGGGATGACACCCTTACATACTGTAGGATTATTTCCGTCTAAACATGCATGAGACTGTGCCCTTGGATACTGTAGGACTTATTTCCGTCTCAGCATGCATGGGATTGTGCCCTCAGATACTGTAGGACTTTTTCCCATCTAAAAATGGATGGGATTGTGCCCTTAGATACTTTAGGACTTCTTTCCGTCTAAACATGCATGGGATTGCTCCCTTAGATACTGTAGGACTTACTTCCATCTAAACATGGATCAGATTGCAACCTTAGATTCTGTAGGACTTTTTTTCCGTCCAAACATGCATGGGATTGTGCCCTTAGATACTCTAGGACTTATTTCCATCTAAACATGGATGGGATGATACCCTTAGATACTGTAGTATTATTTCCGTCTAAACTTGCATGAGATTGTGTCCTTGGATAATGTAGGACTTATTTCCGTCTCAGCATGGATGGGATTGCTCCCTTAGATACTGTAGGACTTCTTTCCATCTAAACATGCATGGGATTGCACCCTTAGATACTGTAGGACTCTTTTCTGTCTAAACATGGATTGGATTGTGCCCTTAAATACTGTAGGACTTATTTCTGTCTAAACATGCATGGGATTGTACCCTTTGATACCGTAGGACTTATTTCCGTCTAAACATTGATGGGATTGCTCCCTTAGATACTGTAGGATTTAGTTCCATCTAAACATGGATCGGATTGCGCTCTTTGATATTGTAGGACTTATTTGTGTCTAAACATGGATGGGATTGTGCCCTTAGACACTGTAGGACTTATTTCCATCTAAACATGCATTGGATTGTGCCCTTATATACTGTAGCACTTATTTCCATCTAAACTTGCATGGGATTTTGCCCTTGGATATCATAGGGCTTATTTCTGTCTAAACATGCATAGGATTATGCCCTTGCATATTATAGGAGTTATTTCTGTCTAAGCATGCATAGGATTGTACTTTTAGATACTGTAGGACTTATTTCTGTCTAAAGATGCATGGGATTGTGCTCTTAGATACTGTAGGATTTATTTCTGTCTAAAGATGCATGGGATTGTGCCCGTAGATATTACAGGAGTTATTTCCATCTAAACATACATGGGATTGTGCCCTTAGATACAGTAGGACTTATTTCCATCTAAACATTCATGGGATTGTGTCCTTAGATACTGTAGGACTTATTTCTTTCTAAACCTGCATAGGATTGTGCCCTTTGATATTATAGGAGTTATTTCTGTCTCAACATGCATGGGATTGTTCCCTTAGATACCGTAGGACTTATTTCTGTCTAAACATGCATGGGATTGTGCCCTTAGATACTGTAGGACTTATTCATGTCTAAAGCTGCATGGGATTGTGTCCTTAGATACTGTAGCACTTATTTCTGTCTAGACATGTATAGGATTATGCCCTTGGATATTATCGGAGTTATTTCTGTCTAAACATGCATAAGATTGTGCCCTTAGATATCGTCGGACTTATTTCTGTCTAAACACGGATGGGATTGCACCCTTAGATACTTTAGGACTTATTTCTGTCTAAACATGGATGGGATTGTGCCCCTAGATACTGTATGACTTATTTTCATCTAAACATGCATTGGATTGTGCCCTTAGATACTGTAGGACTTCTTTCCAGTTAAACATGGATGGGATGACACCCTTATATACTGTAGGATTATTTCGGTCGAAAGATGCATGAGATTGTGCCCTTGGATACTGTAGGACTTATTTCCGTGTCAACATGGATGGGATTTCTCCCTTAGATACTGTAGGACTTATTTCCGTCTAAACATGCATTGGATTGTTTCCTTAGATAGTGTAAGACTTCTTTCCGTCTAAACATGCATGGGATTGTGCCCTTATATACTGTAGGACTTATTTCCATGTTAACATGCATGGGATTGTGCCCTTAGATATTGTAGGACTTATTTCCTTCTAAACATACATGAGATTGTGCCCTTGGATATTATAGGGTTTTTTCTGTGTAAACATGCATAGGATTGTGCCCTTAGATACTGTAGCACTTATCTCTGTCTAGACATGCATAGGATTGTGCCCTTGGATATGATTGCAGTTATTTCTGTCTAAACATGCATAGCATTGTGACCTTAGATACTGTAGGACTTATTTCTTTCTAAACGTGCATAGGATTGTGCCCTTGGATATTATAGGAGCTATTTCTGTCTCAACATGCATAGGATTGTGTTCTTAGAAACTGTAGGACTTATTTCCGTCTAATCATGCATGGGATTGTGGCTTTAGATACTGTAGGACTTATTTCCATCTAACCATGGATGGGATTGCGCCCTTAGATTTTATAGGACTCATTTTTGTCTAAACATGCATGGGATTGTGCCCTTAGATACAGTAGGACTTATTTCCATCTAAACATTCATGGGATTGTGTCCTTAGATACTGTAGGACTTATTTCTTTCTAAACGTGCATAGGATTGTGCCCTTTGATGTTATAGGAGTTATTTCTGTCTCAACATGCATGGGATTGTTCCCTTAGATACCGTAGGACTTTTTTCTGTCTAAACATGCATGGGATTGTGCCCTTAGATACTGTAGGAGTTATTCATGTCTAAAGCTGCATGGGATTGTGTCCTTCGATACTGTAGCACTTATTTTTCTCTAGACATGCATAGGATTATGCCGTTGGATATTATCGGAGTTATTTCTGTCTAAACATGCATAAGATTGTGCCCTTAGATATCGTCAGACTTATTTCTGTCTAAACACGGATGGGATTGTGCCCTTAGATACTGTAGGACTTATTTCCGTCTAAACATGCATTGGATTGTACCCTTAGATACTGTAGGACTTATTTCCGTCTAAACATCCATGGGATTGTGCCCTTAGATACTGTAGGACTTATTTCTGTCTAAACATGAATGGGATTGTGCCTCTAGATACTGTATGACTTATTTTCATCTAAACATGCATTGGATTGTGCCCTTAGATACTGGAGGACTTATTTCCTTCTAAATATGCATGGTATTGTGCCCTTGGATATCATAGTGCTTATTTCTATCTAAACATGCATAGTATTGTGCCCTTAGATACAGTAGGACTTATTTCTGTCTAGACATGCATAGGATTATGCCCTTGGATATTATAGGAATTATTTCTGTCTAAATATGCATAGGATTGTGCCCTTAGATACTGTAGCATTTATTTCTGTCCAAACATGTATAGGATTATGCCCTTGCATATTATAGGAGTTATTACTGTAGGAATTATTTCCTTCTAAACATGGATGGGATTGCACCCTTAGATACTGTAGGGCTTCTTTCCGTCTAAACATGGATGGAGTTGCTCCCTTAGATATTGTAGGACATATTTCCATCTAAACATGCATCGGATTGCGCCTTTAGATACTGTAGGACTTATTTCCATCTAAACATGGATCGCATTCCACCCTTAAATTATGTAGGAGTTATTTCCGTCTAAGCATGCATGGGATTGTGCCCGTAGATACTGTAGGACTTATTTCCATGTAAACATGGATGGGATTGCTCCCTTAGATACTGTAGGGCTTATTTCCATCTAAACATGCATTGGATTGTGCCCTTAGATACTGTAGGACGTTTTTCCATGTAAACATGCAGTGGATTGTGCCCTTAGATACTGTAGGACGTATTGTCTAAAGTTGCATGGGATTGTGCCCTTAGATAGTGTAGGACGTATTTCCATCTAAACATGGATGGGATGACACCCTTATATACTGTAGGATTATTTCTGTCTAAACATGCATGAGACTGTGCCCTTGGATACTGTAGGACTTATTTCCGTCTCAGCATGGACGGTATTTCTCCCTTAGATACTGTAGGACCTATTTCCATGTAAACATGGATTGAATTCTGCCCTCAGATACTGTAGGACCTATTTCCATCTAAGCATGCATGGGATTGTGCCCTCAGATACTGTAGGACTTTTTTCCATCTAAAAATGGATGGGATTGTGCCCTTAGATACTTTAGGACTTCTTTCCGTCTAAACATGCATGGGATTGCGCCCTTAGATACTGTAGGACCTCTTTCTGTCTAAACATGGATGGGATTGCCCCCATAGATACTGTAGGACATATTTCCATCTAAAAATGCATCGGACTGCGCCTTTAGATACTGTAGGACTTACTTCCATCTAAACATGGATCGGATTGCAACCTTAGATTCTGTAGGACTTTTTTTTCCGTCTAAACATGCGTGGGATTGTGCCCTTAGATACTGTAGGACTTATTTCCATCTAAACATGGATGGGATGATACCCTTAGATACTGTAGTATTATTTCCGTCTAAACATGCATGAGATTGTGTCCTTGGATAATGTAGGACTTATTTCCGTCTCAGCATGGATGGGATTGCTCCCTTAGATACTGTAGGACTTCTTTCCATCTAAACATGCATGGGATTGCACCCTTAGATACTGTAGGACTTATTTCTGTCTAAACATGGATTGTATTGTGCCCTTAAATACTGTAGGACATATTTCTGTCTAAACATGCATGGGATTGTACCCTTTGATACTGTAGGACTTATTTCCGTCTAAACATTGATGGGATTGCTCCCTTAGATACTATAGGATTTAGTTCCATCTAAACATGGATCGGATTGCGCCCTTTGATATTGTAGGACTTATTTGTGTCTAAACATGGATGGGATTGTGCCCTTAGACACTGTAGGACTTATTTCCATCTAAACATGCATTGGATTGTGCCCTTATGTACTGTAGGACTTATTTCCATCTAAACTTGCATGGGATTGTGCCCTTGGATATCATAGGGCTTATTTCTGTCTAAACATGCATAGTATTGTGCCCTTAGATACTGCAGCACTTATTTCTGTCTAAACATGCATAGGAGTATGCCCTTGCATATTATAGGAGTTATTTCTGTCTAAGCATGCATAGGATTGTACTTTTAGATACTGTAGGACTTATTTCTGTCTAAACATGCATGGGATTGTGCTCTTCGATACTGCAGGACTTATTTCTGTCTAAACATGCATGGGATTGTGCCCTTAGATACTATAGGACTTCTTTCCGTCTAAGCATGCATGGGATTGCGCCTTTAGGTACTTTAGGACTTCTTTCCTTCTAAACATGCATGGTATTGTGCCCTTAGATACTGTAGGAATGATTTCCGTGTAAACATGCATGGGATTGTGCCCGTAGATATTATAGGACTTATTTCCATCTAAACATGCATAGGATTGTGCCCGTAGATACTACAGGACTTATTTCCATCTAAACATGCATGGGATTGCGCCCTTAGATACTATAGGACTTCTTTCCGTCTAAACATGGATGGGATTGCGCTTTTAGATAGTGTAGAACTTCTTTCCATCTAAACATGCATGGGATTGCGCCCTTAGATACTGTAGGACCTCTTTCCATCTAAACATGGATGGGATTGCTCCCATAGATACTGTAGGACATATTTCCATTTAAACATGCATCGGATTGCGCCTTTAGATACTTTAGTACTTATTTCCATCTAAACATGGATCGTATTGCAACCTTAGATTCTGTAGGAGTTATTTCCGTCTAAACATGTATGGGATTGTGCCCTTAGATACTGTAGGACTTATTTCCATCTAAACATGGATGGGATGACACCCTTATATACTGTAGGATTATTTCCGTCTAAAGATGCATGGGATTGCGCCCTTAGATACTGTAGGACCTGTTTCCGTCTAAACATGGATGGGATTGCGCTTTTAGATAGTGTAGAACTTCTTTCCATCTAAACATGCATGGGATTGCGCCCTTAGATACTGTAGGACCTCTTTCCATCTAAACATGGATGGGATTGCTCCCATAGATACTGTAGGACATATTTCCATTTAAACATGCATCGGATTGCGCCTTTAGATACTTTAGGACTTATTTCCATCTAAACATGGATCGTATTGCAACCTTAGATTCTGTAGGACTTATTTCCATCTAAACATGCATGGGATTGCTCCCTTAGATACTGTAGGACCTGTTTCCGTCTAAAGATGGATGGGATTGCTCCCATAGATACTGTAGGACATATTTCCATCTAAACATGCATCGGACTGCGCCCTTTGATATTGTAGGACTTATTTGTGTCTAAACATGGATGGGATTGTGCCCTTAGACACTGTAGGACTTATTTCCATCTAAACATGCATTGGATTGTGCGCTTATATAGTGTAGGACTTATTTCCATCTAAACTTGCATGGGATTGTACCCTTTGATACCGTAGGACTTATTTCCGTCTAAACATTTATGGGATTGCTCCCTTAGATACTATAGGATTTAGTTCCATCTAAACATGGATCGGATTGCGCCCTTTGATATTGTAGGACTTATTTGTGTCTAAACATGGATGGGATTGTGCCCTTAGACACTGTAGGACTTATTTCCATCTAAACATGCATTGGATTGTGCCCTTATATACTGTAGCACTCATTTCCATCTAAACTTGCATGGGATTGTGCCCTTGGATATCATAGGGCTTATTTCTGTCTAACCATCCATAGTATTGTGCCCTTAGATACTTTAGCACTTATTTCTGTCTAAACATGCATAGGATTATGCCCTTGCATATTATAGGAGTTATTTCTGTCTAACCATGCATAGGATTGTACTTTTAGATACTGTAGGACTTATTTCTGTCTAAAGATGCATGGGATTGTGCTCTTAGATACTGTAGGATTTATTTCTGTCTAAAGATGCATGGGATTGTGCCCTTAGATACTATAGGCCTTCTTTCCGTCTAAGCATGGATGGTATTGCGCCTTTAGATACTTTAGGACTTCTTTCCATCTAAACATGCATGGGATTGTGCCCTTAGATACTGTAGGAATGATTTCCGTGTAAACATGCATGGGATTGTGCCCGTAGATATTATAGGACTTATTTCCATCTAAACATGTATGGGATTGCGCCCTTAGATACTATAAGACTTCTTTCCGTCTAAACATGGATGGGATTGCGCTTTTAGATAGTGTAGAACTTCTTTCCATCTAAACATACATGGGATTGCGCCCTTAGATACTGTAGGACCTCTTTCCATCTAAACATGGATGGGATTGCTCCCATAGATACTGTAGGACATATTTCCATTTAAACATGCATCGGATTGCGCCTTTAGATACTTTAGGACTTATTTCCATCTAAACATGGATGGTATTGCAACCTTAGATTCTGTAGGACTTATTCCCATCTGAACATGCATGGGATTGTGCCCTTAGATACTGTAGGACGTATTTCCATGTAAACATGCAGTGGATTGTGCCCTTAGGTCCTGTAGGACCTATTGTCTAAAGTTGCATGGGATTGTGCCCTTAGATACTATAGGACTTATTCCTGTCTAAACATGCATTGGATTGTGCTCTTAGATACTTTAGGACTTATTTCCGTCTAAACATGCATCAGGTTGCGCCTTTAGATACTGTAGTACTTATTTCCATCTAAACATGCATGGGATTGTGCCCTTAGATAGTGTAGGACTTTTTTCTGTCTAAACATTCATGGGATTGTGCCCTTAGATACCGTAGCACTTATTTCCATCTAAACATGCATGGGATTGTGCCCATAGATACTGTAGGACTTATTTCTGTCTAAACATGCATGGGATTGTTCCCTTTGATACTGTGAACCACAGGTAGCATTGGTATGATGGTCTCTTGGACTCATTCTGCTCCCTGCATACCTTTATTTAGATCAGCCAATATGGTGCCATCCCATTGTGTTGGATGGCAACTTCCATGAGCTAACCCGGGCAACAGTGAGGCTCATCAGGGATGGCTGCCTCTTTTGCCAACCAAGAGTATACTCTCGTTTGAACCCCAGAACTCTTTATAAAGTACAGGTCCTCCATGGCAAATACAGAGAGGTGTGGCACAAGAAATCAAGGAGGAAACATGCCAGGACATTTGAAAACTCCAGCATCAGGGGACTGAAAACTGTTTGACTTCAGGGGCACCAGGAGGTTGACTTTACTAAGCCTCCAGTGCCATGAGAAGGGGAGACGTACGAGGGGCCGCGAGCCTACATTTTTCAACTCTCCTAGCTGCCCATGTCTTCCCCCAGCGGAGGCCAATTCAGACTAACGCAAGAGGATGTATGTGATGACAAGACTCCAGCTGCTGCAGCGAGCTGTTCATGTCAGATGTTCTCTCTGCTGCGCAATTGTTCCTGGAATTGCTTTTTCATTGGTGCCTGGGGCACAGTTTTGCTGACTCAGGAAATGTTTGCCCTTCAATGTTCTTAAACTGGGAGGGGGGGGGATTTTGACCCTGCCAAGGCGTATGACTGTTTGCTGTCACACAGCACACTTGCTTGCGCAATGCTGGCAATCTCTCGTATTAAAAAGGTGAAAGTTTTTTTTTTTTTTTTAACCTCCAGTGACAGCATTGAGAGGAGGAAAAGAACCAACTGGACACACTCAGGATCAGACGGTTAGTGCACAGAGGGCGGGGGCTGCAAGGGAGAAGGGGAATACATTCCACTGAGGGGTGCTGGTCCACCTGTGGATAGACACAACTGGATCTCACCTTTTGAGCTGAGAATTACATCGCAACATTCAGAGAAGTGCCAAATGCAAAGGGAAATTACATTCTGTTCCACACAAGTGGGGATCAGGTCAGTTCATATCAGAATCTGCAAAGATTGAATTCATCAAGCATCTCTATGTACCAGAGGGGCAGGGAAGTGTGTGGTGGGGGTGGGGGATTAAACAGTTCCTTTTAGCCTCTGGAAGGGCTGAAAGGCTGTGTCAGTCCATTAGAAAAAAATGTAAAAATCCACTGTCAGGCAATATCTTTATCAGCACCAACTGAAAATGTCAGAAAATAATGAGCAAGCTTTCGAGTTCTCCAGAACATTTCATCAGACTGGATGTTAAGCAAAGCAGAAGGGCGGGGGGAGAAAGCTGGCATGATGTTGAAGCCAGAAAGTCTGCATCTAGTTGCAGTCTTAAAATGGAGCGTAGGAGAGATTGCAGACTAATGGCGCAATCCTATGCATGCTTAGACAGAAAAAAAGTCCTACAAATTCCCGCTTTCCTCAGCCAGATTGTATGACTTTCTTCTATCTAAACATGCATAGGATTGTGCCCTATATTATATTAGTCTCTAGCAGGGTTTATGCAGATTTCAGGTTGCACCTACGGCTGCTGGGACCAGGGAATAAATCATTGCTGATCCCCCATTTAAAAATAAAATAACATCCAGCAGCGTTTATAAGGGCACAGGGCAGCCTTCTCCAACCTATTGCCCTCCAGATGTTCTGGACAACAAGCCCTAGAATTCTTGACCATTAGGGCTGGCTGGGGCTGATGGGAGTTGGAGTCCAAAACATCTGGAGTGCATCAGGTTAGGGAAAGCTGGCAAGGGGACAAACTGGCATTCATCTATGGGCTGCTTTTGACTCGCAAGTTGCCAGTGGCTTACTACTTCTATAGATTGAGAAATAGGTTCATAAAGCATTCTTGAAGCTTTAGGTCTTTTCCATGTTACCAGTCAAAACACTGAGGGAAATCTTTTCTTGAATCTTCATGTGGTTTTGCTAATACAACATATTACAGGCCTTTGTCATGTTTGTCTGCTTTGTAATCCTTTGAGATTGCAGAGACATTGTCAGTGGTATGCACTCACCCCTCAAGTCAAAATTCAAGATGACATGGCTTAATCTTGAGTTTATTTATGTCTAATGCATAGACATATAAACAATAAAGGAAATATCTGAAACTGAGTCCTTTTCATGAGTCACTTACCTATCATGGGAAAGAAATGCTGCAATTGTAGTACAGTGTAACATGTTTTATCTAGGTAGATAAGGATGTCAATGATACTAGGCTTTAGCTCACGGAAGTAACTCACCACATTGTTACACAATGAGACCTCTGCCAAAACAATACCCACAGCCAATACCCAACTGTTGCAATGGGACAGCAACCAGGGTGCATGCATGAGGTTAGCAAATTTGTTAATACCTGTGTCAGAAGTGCTTAGTTAACCCATTTTTTAAAGGGGGATTTGGTTCCCCCCCTTTTGCATTAGAAATGTGATTCCAGCTGTGTTTCCACGACAATGGAAGGAGAAGCTAATGGAGGAATACCTGATTTTTTAAAAAAGGAATCGGCTTTGCTGTGAGCACAGTTCCATGAGCAGATTCTCCGCACCAGTAAAAACTGCTTCACAGAGCTTACTTCCTGGTGGGGGTGGGGGATGGAGTGAATGTCATCTGACTGGCAGGGGCTGCTCAACCAATAAGAGAGGCTTCCCCTCCTCCCCCCTTTCTCCTTTCTCCTGAAAGTTCAGATGCACATGTATTTCAGGAGCAAGCCTCATTGACTGCAATGGGAGTTACTTCTGAGTAACTCCCATTGCACACATATATGTGTGCAATATATATGCACACATATGCTTGTGCTGGGAAACGGGGGGAGAACACAAAGAGGGAAACCAGCCCCCGTTTTAACCCACAGGACCTCATTGACCACAATGGGAGTTACTTCTGAGGTGACACTAATGGGTTGGTTGTGGGAAAGAGAGCAGTAAACACATAGACAGAAACCAGCCCCCATTGTAACCCACAGGATATCTATAACAAAGCTGTGAAGTACTTTCTTCCTAAGGCAATTAATCAGAGCCTCGAGATTACGCTTAATTGCACTTAAGGAACTGGGCTTTGAGCTGGGCTTTAAAATGTGCCATTTCAATTGAGGGGGAACCTCTGTAAGTTCTGATGTGGGCATTCAAAGGCTTTCTTCAAACGGAGCTTTTATCCTGCGATTGAGATTGCTCCTTCACAGAAGTTTACGGGCTCTTTACATGACACCGTGATCATTTAAGGCATCTCCTGCACTAAATGCCCTTTGTTCCATTTTTAAATAGATCGCAGATAATGAGCAATCAAATTACCCCACTGTGTTCCGCTTGAGTTCCCTCTGTGAAAAGGGGAAAAGCAGCAAGAAGGGGAGCGAGATCAATGAAAGAGAATGGAAGACTCAGATAGGGGGAGAAGGAGGGGGAAAGGGGAGGGGGGAAAGGAAGTATGTGAAAAAGGGAGTCATTGTGATCCTGCATTTAAAGTGGGAGCAGAAAGCTCCATTTTAAATGCAGGATTTTAGGCTGGTGTAGAGATGCCCAACGGCAAGCCTCATTCAGCACAGTGGGAGTTACTTCTGAGGAGACACTAAAGGGTTTGTTCTGGGAAAGAGATGGAAACCAGCCCCCATTTTAATGCACAAGATCTCTATAAGGAAGCTGTCAAGTACTTACTTCCTAAAGCAATGAATTGGAGCCTCAAGATCGCGCTTAATTGCACATAAGGAATTGCGCTTAACTGCACTTAAGGAATTGGGCTTTAAAATGTCAGTTGAGGGGCTTTTCTGTTATTTCTGTGGTTGTTGAGAGGGCAAGCCTCATTCAGCACAATGGGAGGAAGCCCTCCTTGACTGGGGTCATGGTGAAAGGCACACCCCTGGGCAGGGCTAGCACACCAGAGCTAAATGTGGGGCTTGGGGCACACAGCAACTGTACCAGGGAGAAACCGACTTAAGGAAAATAATGGGACTTTAAGCAGTCTCAGGAAATCTGGTTTTTCCCTGATAAGCTCCAGGGTAGTTGCTGGATGGCCACGTCATCATGTATCCCTAACAACCTCAACACACAGCCAGCTTGGATAAATTGCTGCTGGAAACACCCCCTCAGTGTTGGTAGCAACACCTTTAGCTAGAGTTGAATGGGTTTGTCTCTGCTAAATCCATAAATAAGGTATGTTGTGTTATCTGAAACTGTTTAACTTAATATTCCATTGTGTGGATGTACAGTTTTATGAACTCCATAATGCGCCCCCCACCCCCAGAGAAAAATGGCCATGCTGGTCTATGAGAAAGAAAGAAAAACCACAGTTGAGGATTTACCATTATTTATTTATCCACAGCTGAAGATTTATTAGTTGAAGATTTACCTTTATTAAAGGCAAAGGTGTCCCCAACCAGTTGTGTCCGACTCTAGGGTGTGGTGCTCATCTCCATTTCTAAGCCGAAGAGCCAGCACTGTCTGAAGACGCTTCCGTGGTCATGTGGCCGGCATGACTGAACACCGAGGTGCACGGAATGCTGTTACCTTTCCCGCCGAAGCGGTACCTATTTATCTACTTGCAATTTCTTGCTTTCGAACTGCTAGGTTGGCAGAAGCTGGGACTGAAGATGGGAGCTCACTCCGTAACGCGGCACTCGGGTCTCAAACTGCTGTCCTGACCTTCTGATCTGCAATTCAGCATCTTAACCACTAAATTCCACAAAAATGTGCAAGCTTTCAAGTTCGCCAGAACTCTTCATAAGGCTAGGTGGTGTGAGAATCAGGGGAGGGAGGAAGAAAGAGAAAAGTCTAAAACTTTGGCCAGATGTTGTGGCCAGGAGGTCTGCAGTTTAAATAGACCCAGTCTCAAAATGGAGATTTGCCATCCAAATGAATTAAGGCACAATCCTATTCATGTTTAGACCCCCCCAACCCCTATAACTCCCAGCATTCCCCAGTATGAGCATGTTCAAACAGCAGCTGTTCCATAAAAGGTACAACCTGCTCTATTATGAGAAGAAGTTCTCTTGTTGTTGTTTTTAAGCAAACCATCACAGTCACTTTCCTAACAGTCCCTACTTAAGAAACCACCTCTTCCTGTCATGGAATCCAACCCATGAGACTAGGAGTGTTCCAAGTATATAAATGTGGCCTTATTTTCATCTGGAAAAACGTTTTTGTGTATGGTATTCAAAGAAGCTGGGAACTTCAAGTTTAGCTCAGATTATTACCAGAGTTGATTAGGGAGGAGGGAGGGTCACCCTCACCCCATCTCTAATTTGGCTATGTGATGCTCCAGTTCCATATGTTCCACTGCCCTCTTTGAGTTGGCCAGAGCTGAAGGGGTTATGGCATAACATGGAAACCCATCACACATCCTCAGCTAGGGCTGTGGCTCACAGTGGCTGGGTACCTGCTTTGCATGCAGAAGGTCCCGGGTGCAATCTATGGCATCTCCAAGTAAGCCTGGGAAAGACTCATGCCTGGAATGCTGGAGAACTGCTGCCAGCCAGTGCAGACCAACTTCCCCCAAGCTGGTGCCCTCAAGATGTTTTGGTCCTCAACTCCCATCAGCCTCAGCCAACATGGCTACTGGTCAGGAAGTCTGGGAGTTGCAGTCCAAAACATCTGGAGGGCACCATGTTGGGGAAGGCTAGTGTAGACAATACTGAGCTAGATGGACCACTATATTCCTCCTAGTAGACATAGACCTTGTGAAGTCATGTGCTGATGCCAAAATCTGATGGAAGGGGAGAAAAGGAATAGGCCCTAGGCACGTGACTACTTGCTGTGCAGTACTTGCCCAGTGGTTCAGACTGGGGGGCAGTACTTCCATGGCTGGCCAAGAGGGGTATGCTGCAGTATGCATGAATGGGGTTCTCTTCATTCTGGATATACTGGACAGAGGCACTGCAATCATTTTCCTGGAGGCTCATCTACACAGGCACATAAACAGTACATTTGCACACACATTTGCGAACAACAGGCAGTGATGTGTTCTTCCACACTTCCTTCATTCTCTGCCAGGAAGCTTATGCTCTAGTCTGAGGTGTCTGAGATCAAAGGTCCACCTGCTGTGATGTGAGCAATGCCAGCAGCTTCTTTTGCTCCCAGCCTCGTCGTGGCTCCAGCTCCAGCTCCCCTTCTGTTGTACAGCCATCATTTTAAGCTACCCTTCTGCCTCATTCATAATAAACATTTTGGTCTGATGATCTGTTTCAAGCTCTGAGCATGTACGGTTCCTGTGTCAGATGACACAAGTTCAGAGGAGGGCAACGAAGATGATCAGGGGACTGGAAACAAAGCCCTTTGAGGAGAGACTGAAAGAATTGGGCATGTTTAGCCTTGAGAAGAGAAGACTGAGGGGAGATAGGATAGCGCTCTTCAAGTACTTGAAAGGATGTCACAGAGAGGAAGGCCAGGATCTCTTCTCTATCACCCCAGGGTGTAGGACATGGAATAATGAGCTCAAGTTATAGGAAGCCAGATTCCGGCTGAACATCAGGAAAAATTCCCTGACTGTTAGAACAATACGACAATGGAACTGATTCCCTAGGAAGGCAGTGAGCTCTCCCACACTGGAGGCATTCAAGATGAGGCTGGACAGCCATCTGTTGGGGATGCTCTGACTTGGATTCCTGCATTGAGCAGGGGGTCGGACTCGATGGCCTTCTAGGCCCCTTCCAACCCTACTATTCTATGAGTCCACTGAAAAATGGTGTGGTAGCAGTTTCCAATTACCTGGGTTCCAGGCCTAGAGGAACCTAAACCTCCATGTCAATAAAGGTTTTCAAATCATTGGATTGGAGCAGAGGTGCACAGCAGTTTTGGCCTTGAGGTTTGTATATGATGCTGGCTTGTGATGGGGGCCACATGCACATTCAGGCATGCACAAACACACACACACGCACAACCATACAACCCAGCAATCCTACTATAGATTGCTGTTTGCTTGCTGCTAGCAATGGTTGGGAGAAGTCTGATCTATATGAGGGTCTCTGGGGAAGGAAGTAGAGTGCACAGGCAGTGAAGAAATCAGTGGAGGAATTGGGGGTGGGGTCAGAGGGCCCATGGGGAGTGTAGTAAAGGCCTTGGGGGCCACATGCATTCACCATGCCACAGGATAGTGCTCTTGAAGCAGTGGAAGGCTGTCACAGAGAGGAAGGCCAGGATCTCTTCTCGATCATCCCAGAGTGCGGGACACGGAATAATGGGCTCAAGTTACAGGAAGCCAGATTCCGGCTGAACATCAGGAAAAATTTCCTGACTGGTAGAGCAATATGGCAATGGATCCAATTACTTAGGGAGGTGGTGGGCTCTCCCACACTGGAGGCATTCAAGATGAAGCTGGACAACCATCTGTCGGGGATGCTTTGACTTGGATTCCTGCATTGAGCAGGGGTTGGACTCGATGGTCTTATAGGCCCCTTCCAACCCTACTATTCTATGATTCTATGAAGAATAGGGAGGAAAGTCAAAGTTGTGTGATTACCTGGTTGAAGGAGGAAACCTTCTTGGTGATGCTGAGTGATGGTAAGATATTCTAGTGGCTTTCATACATGTGATACATCCATCATCCCATTATCACAGATCTAGAGGCATTCATACATTTCATGCATCCAGGTGTCTGGATCAGGTCTGGTTTCTTTCCTCCTTTTTTCTTTTTTGGATTCCACCTACTCTGCGTTAGCAAGCTTTAAAAAGTTATTCTGCACACATGGTGTACTTGTGTGAGTGGGTTGCCTCAGTGAAATTCTGTTTTCCCACGTTGAGGATCAGGCGTTGAGTCCACCTTGCACTGTGGAGGTGTGCCTTAAACATTCATTTCAATCAGAATGGCATAGGAATCCATGCCAAGTCCTTCTCAAGTGAACCGAAGTTGGGCAATACCTATGCCTTGGGGACTGGACTTGGCCATTTCAATGCAGGTAATAACAACACTGGCAGTTTATTGAGACTGATCACCTTTAGTGAGCATGAATCACTTCCAAGTAACCAGGTAGAGAAGTAGTAAAGACACTGGAGGGGGGTTTATAGGCCACAATGATGACCAATGGAGATACATATTGACAGGTGGGCTACCAACTCCTGTGTGCTTATTTTTATGGCTGAAGCAATCCTGATGACATGTTTTAGAAATGTTTCAAGCTGAGGAGTTATCCATTACAAGACAGCACTTAACAACCCAAACCTGCCCACTCTCATATCTTTCTTTCCTTCTAAGTACCATGGATAAGTAGAGAGTGTCTGAATTGCTAGGTGCTGTGTAGCCACTACTGACAAGGTCCAGGTATCATTTCTCTGGGCCTTATAAATACTTGTAACGCTCCCTCCTCTCTCCCAATTCCTTGTCTGTTTTGAAAAATTGAAGGATTGTTTGGTGTCCTTTAGCTTCTTTTTGTTCAGCTTGTTTAAACTCCTTACATTTTGGGCGGCCTGATTTGAATGTATAGTCAACAAGGGATGTATGTATATTAATTACTAGCAAATAGACTGAGCTTCACATGGGTTGGAATAGCCCTTAGTTTGATGCAGTGAAGCCTTCAAGCAAGCTTACACAGCTGTCAGAGAGAGATGGCCTAGAGGAGGAGACTGGAAACTTCTGCTTCCGTTTTCATAGAATCATAGAATCATAGGGTGGGAAGGGGCCTACAAGACCATCGAGTCCAACCCCCTGCTCAGTGCAGGAAGCCTGATTCCCAGGTGGTCTCCCATCCAAGTACTACCCAGGGCTGACCTGCTTAGCTTCCGAGATCAGACGAGATCAGGCACATCCAGCCCTTTAACCACCTGCAGTTTAGCATATTGTCTGAGCCCTAAACTGTGGTTAATCTTAATTGTGGTTTGTTGAAACAAGCAAGGTTCATAAACCATAGTTTGAAATGGAAAACTGTGGTTAATCAAACACAAAAGCAAAAAATTCTGATTTCCACCACATGGCTAAGCTGGAGGAGGAGGCAGTGCCGGGGGACCTCATCATGCTTACAGATGTCTCTGAAAACTTATTTCCCTGTACCTACCTTTTTCGTGTCCAAAACTGTAGCTATCAATTTGGTGTCCAGAACCTGTCAGATCCTGTCAGATTTACCAGAGACAATGAGCTTGTCCAGACATCATAACAAACCATGGTATATCATGTCAGGAAAGTGGTGCAATGTGCCTCAGCCTTGTACACTCTGCTCCTCCCACTGCTGCCTCCTCCAGGATGCCCACATGGTGGAGATCCATGTGTTCTGCTGAGCATTGGAATAGCTAGGTTTCAGATTGGTCTGAGAGTGTCCCACACAGCTGCCCAGCAAGGCTTTTATCATGAAACTGTCCTTCCACGTAATTTTACAGAGGGTCCAGATGATGTTATCTTCCACTTGTAAACCTCCCATGTTCTCCCACTGCTGCTTCTGTCTTTTCCCTTTTCACAAAAAATCCATTAAGGAGGAAAAGACGGAATAGCTTATACAGTAGCTTTTGACTGGTAGCACTAGGAGCCCTCCGTCTGGAAGCCCCCCGAGCATAAAGTCTGTTCCAGCTTTCTCCTAGCGGGTGCCCTCCAGATGTTTGGGACTTCAGCTCCCATCAGCCCCAGCCAGCATGGCAAAGCATCAAGAATGCTGGAGGTTGTCATCCAAAACATCTGGAGGGAACCAGATTGGGGAAAGCTGCTCCATTCCACTCTTCCACTGAATATGTGGAGGTCAGAAACAGGGTTGCCATGCATGACCTGTCATCACACACACGTTCAGTGAACGTGCAAAGAGCCGAACAGAGGCCAATAGCAGGTGGGCTTTGCCCACTGCTGAGGTCTTACTAAGGGCCATAACTGGGATCCGGATGGCCTTTCCCAGCTGGTGCAGAATAAAGTCTGAGTTAGAAGCATCTCCCAGCCCTCCCTCGGCATCCCAGCTGCGGGCCTTGAACAAGGTGTCCTGTGGCGCCTCCTCCAGCACTAGTTGGCCCTGGCAGGTGTCCCTGGCTGTGATGGAGCCCTCCGAGCAGCACTGGGTGGAGATGCCTAGCTCCCTTTTTCAGACCCCACAATATCAAGGAGCAACACCTGGTCAGGGGTGTTGTGGGCAGTTCAAATGGCAACTAGATCGGGCCAGGGAGGGCCCAGAGCAGAAATCAATAGCAGGCCCAGGCAGCTGCCCAAGGGTGCCAGGTGTTGGCACCAGCCCTTGAGGTCTCTCCACAGGGTTGCCGAAAGAACTCTCGAGATCTTGTGCGTGAAGCACTTTGATGTGGTATGTGAGGGATGATTCATTGTGTTTCCATCCCTCTCGTATGGGAGGGCAGAGAGCCAGCCAGCAGTCGTCAGGGGAGACAGAGACGCTCCTGGCACGGTTGCGCAGCCCTCTGGAGCGGTTGCTTGGTCTGTTGCACCAACGCTTTGTTGTGGTCTGGTCTGTGGGGTTGATTTGTTCACTTACTATGTTTCTATCCCATCTGTCCTTAAGGCAACTCAGCTTCAGCAATCACGTCGCCGAAACTTGTGTCTTCAGAACGTGCCCTTGCCTGCTTCAAGGCCTGGAGTAATGAAGGCCTTTGAATGTTCCTGCCCTGGGGAATGGTTCCGCAAGCCGGAGAAGCCCTAACAGAAAGCATTTGGAAGAGTCGCTTATTGCATAAAATACAAGGCATGTTGCTAATCAGGGCGTCAGTAGGTCTAGCCCTTCATTCTTTCAAGAACAAAAGAAGCATAGAAAAATGGCAAAAATCACCAGAGAATATTCAGCTCTTCAAGTTCATTACAGCAAAGTGTGGGGAGAGGAAGCCCATCTAACCACAACTCTGCTGTAAGGAGCCTGTGGGGTGAGATGCACAGACTGTAAGATAAGGGATATGTTTGAAATGGCTTGCTGTTTGCAAATTCTGATCATTGTTTGAACTAGGGTGGCCAGGTGGACTCTTTTAGAGAGGACAGTCCTCTATTGGAAGGGCTGCCAAAGTACTGTCCGCTATTTTGAAGGGGTCCTCTATTTGAACTTGATAGCTGTGACTGAAACTTGGTGGGATGACTCCCATGACTGGAATACAGCAATTGAAGGATATAACTTGACAGATAGAAGCCAAGGAAGGGGAAGAGTATGCATGAATCTGTTCTTTGCTCCATATATTTTGTGAATGTGTGATCTTCATTTGCATAGGTCTAGGGCAGAGATAAGAAACCTTTTTGAGCCTATGGGCATGTTTGACATTTTAGAAGTGTCCTGGGCACCACCACAAATTGCCATGGGGGGTGTGTGTGTAACATCTTGGGATTGCTCCCTTCTGTGATTCTCTGTCTCTGTCTCTGTCTCTCTTTTTTGCTAGGGATGTACAGGAATTTCATTCCTGTTCGCATATCATGTAAACATGTCCTGTTCTCAATCCCAATGCAAATATCAGCAGGAGTGTAATTCTTGGGAGACGTTCACAATTTCCTGAGCTTGCATTCATGCTCAAACATGCACACTTCCAAAAATGCACATTTCCCCCTTAAACGCACATTTTCATGCTTTAGCCTATTGGGGAAAAGTGCACATTTTTTCATGTTTGAAAATGTGCATTCATCCTGTTGGAAAAAAAAGACATTTGCATTTGGGAGCGAGAAGGAGGTGAGATGAACATCAAGGTTCAATCAATCAAACACTGAACTTCGATGAGCTCGAACACTGCTCATTCTCCCATCTCTATTGCTTGCCCCCTTCTCTAAATTATCTCTTTTCTTAATCCCCCTCACTCTTCTTGCCCTCCCCCCCCCAGCCATATTTGGCAGGGAACTTTTGTCCCTACCTCTAATAAAGGCCTCATGTACACACTGCGGTGTGTGTGTTAGTGGGTGCTAGTGCACCCACAGGTGCCATATTGCCAGCCTCTGGTCTAGGAGCCTCTGCTTACATTCTAGAACTAGCATAGAACTTGCTTGTCCTTTCTGACTCCATCCCATGGTGCTTTGATAATGGTTGAACAAGAGGGGTTGGGGGCAGGAGAAGGATGGATGATATAGCCTCTTTCTACACCAGTGTCACCACCCCCAGGGGGTTACTGCTGTCTAGGGAAGAAATCACTTTGCCTGTAGCTCCCATCTTACCAGAATAGCATGGAAGGTGCCCTCTGGGAGGGGGGGAGCAGCAGCAGTCCTCCCTTGGGAAATTGGGAGACAGGCACACAAGCCCACATCAACCCAACCTCTAGCCTCCAGTTAGAACACAGCCTGATACTCTCAGGGAAGGGAAAACACCCACAATCAAATCCTCCATTTATTTTCTACAATAGTGAGCCACAGCTAATAAGAAGGGCTTTGTGGCTTTTAGGCTGATCCTTAGGAAACCCTTGCTTATCCTTTATGGTGGAAATCTTGCTGTATGTCTTGTTTCATGGCTCACCTTCCCAACTAGCACAAGGCTCAGTTTTGTGGGACAGGATGCCAAAGCCACAGCATTCCAAGACATACTGACTCAGCATGCAAGCATGTGGGCAATGCAAGCGTGGGAGATCATGTTTGTTGCCAAGGGGACCTTGGCTGGATGTCTGCAATCCTTCTAAGCGGTAGCTGAGCCAAATAGATATGGTAACTTAAAGAATATATTAAGGATTGGATAACACTTTATCTTTTTTTAAAATTGTAAACCTGAGAACAAAATATGGGCATAGCCTGTGCATTGTGCATGTGCAAAATCCATGAGAAGGGGGGGCTGGTTTGCCCCAATAACCCCTTCTGTGACTATTGCAAAGGACATCCGCCATTTAAATACACAAAAAGGCTGGTTCAGGCAACATACCTGGGGCATGAATGTGTGGACAGGCAGAGTGGGATTGCCCAAACTGGTGGCGCCTTCCTATCCGCTCATCAATCCTAACAGGCAGAGCCCTGGTCCCCTGCCCCAAGATCTACATCAGCCTTCCCCAACATCTTCCCCAGATGTTTTGGACTGCAGGTCCTTGCATTCCTGACCACTGGCTTTGCTGGCTGGGACCAAGGGAAGCTGACATCCAAAACATCTGGAGGGCACCGGGTTGGGGGAGGCTGATCTACATGTTCAGATCCCCATTTATGCCACTTGAACAAGGTCTAAGGGACCAAATTGATCACCGCTGAAATTGGCATTCCGTTTATGTTTAGACCAGCCTTACCCAACCTCATACTCTCCAGAAGTGTTGAACTACAACTCCCAGAGTCCCCCAGTCAGCCATGCTGGGGATCACCAGGTTGGGGAAAGCAGGTCTAGACCATATTTAGTCCATATGTAGTATGGACTTAAACACGAAGCAATAATTCATCTTTGTTTAATAGATGAGATACTATAATTCTTCTTGGTGGACTAGTCCTCTGGATCAAGAAGAAGAAGAAAAAAACATGTTGAGAAGACAACACATAACAAAGGCATACACCAAATGTCAGGGTTTTCTGGGGCTTGAACAAGGGCATCTCTACATTTAACGCCCCCCCCCCCCCGCAGTCCTACCAGGCCTTCTTTGTTGTAGAGCCTTTCCACAAATATCATGGGCTCCCAGATGGTGACCACATGATTGCTGAGAGGGGAAGTTTTCAATTTTCAATGTTCCATAGTTCTCAATGAAACAGCACCATCTAGTGGCTGTTTAATAGCACAACAATGAATGTACACAGTGGGGAAAATCCGGGATATATTTAAATACATCATTATCTCTGGATCTTTTTAACATGAAATAACTGGGAAATACTGCTGGATGTCCCTTGGTGGTTGACGATGTAGTGAAAAGGACCCACAAACGTCCATGAGTGACCCACCATAGACCCACTATGAGTGCACGCTAAAAGCCTTGTGTGATGGTGCCCCAAATCTCATGGCATAAAGTAGGGCTGGAGAATGTGTGGCCCTCCCTTCATCCCTCACCATGGCTATGTTGCCTAGGGCTGATGGGAATTGTAGTCCACCAACATCTGGAGGTAATACTTTCCCTACCCCCAGTATAATGTCAATTTGAGTAAGTCTGAATGGATGGGGTTTAGTTAAGAAAACAGAGAAAACGTTGTTATCAGTAAAGCAGTTTTAATTCCATGGAGAGATCTCCCAATTAAATACCTGTGAGTATGGATTATCTTGTTTCTTACATTCTGGAGGATCTTGTTTCTTACATTTCTTACATCTTGTTTCTTACATTTCTTAAAATCTGGAGGATCTTGTTTCTTACATTCATAATAAATTATTGGGAGAAGTTTAAAGAGACCTTGACAGCTGGTCACATTTGAAAATGTCTTGTGCTGGGCTAATATCTGCTGTTAAAATGAATTTGATGTGAAGGATACTTGCCTTATTTTTAAATATCCCATTACAGGTGCATCCACTACTTATTATCAATTGTAAAAAAACATAATATAAAATTTATTGTGGGCAGGTAAAAAATAGCTAGAGTGGCTGCCAGAATACTGTATCAACAATATAATTTAGGGGGTACAGCATTTCCTTGTATCAAATGGTATTACACAGCAGCTATGTCGACTTTATTAAAATTATGGTTCACAATGGATAAAAGGACAAAGAGTTATGTTAACAACCCGTATTAAGGATTATTCTTTGGTCTGGCAGTAAAAAAGGGACCTGGATTTAATTAGAGAGAACCCTTGCACCAACAGTTTGTTTAAAATATGGCAAGCATATACATGTAAATTAAGCCCCAGTTTCTCTCCATTTACTGCTATAAATCACAATGAAAATAAAAACATCTTGGGCAACCTGTCAGTCTGGGAAGAAAATGATTTAATAGAGATCAGGAAAATAGTTAGAAATTGCCTCATCAGGAGTTATTGGAAAGTTAACAAACAAATAAGAGAAAATTGCATCCCATTTTCCCAGTATTTGGAAATCAGTTACACAATTACAAATTGAGTAGCTAAATATACTTCTTTTAAGTGACTGCAAAGAGTTTGAAAGGGCAACTACATGTAACTTATGTAAAAGAACCCTAACTCAACTCTATAAAATATTGGCTAACCTAGATGCAAGAAGGAATTCTTATCAGGGTAAAATAGGGGAAAGACCAAGTGAGGAATATTGTCCAGGCAGTAATGGAGTGAATTTTGAAGTTCAACCCAAAGAGTACAACTTTGTATGAATATTAAGGAAAGTTTCTGTAAGTTAATTTTTAGATGGCACCTAACACCATTCGGACTCAGTAAAATCTACTTGTAGGCAAAAGATATGCATTTTTATTTTTATTAATATTTATATCTACCTTATTTGCTAAAAGCCGTTAAAGTAACGTATCACAAAGCAATAAAACCTTATAGCAATAAAAAGAACATTAAAAACTGTGAAACAGTAAAACAGCTACATAAGTCTAAATTAAAAAGATGTGTATTTACACCCTAAGAGCCAAGAGAGTAGGGGGCCAATTATAGTTCTTTAAGGAGTGTAGCCCACAGTTTGGGAGCAACACAGAAGGATGCCCTTCCACACATGCTTGACAAACAGGCCTCTGCAGGTAATGGTGTCCTGAGGAGGGCCTCTCCTGCAGCTCTTAATACCTGGGCAGGCTCATAATGAGATAGGCAGTGCAAACAGAGCTGTGAATTCACTCTGTGTTTCAGTCAGAACCAGCCAGAAGTCTAAAGGAGCTATCCAAGGTGCTGAACCTATTTGGGGGATTGGGTTCAGCACCTTGGATCTCCTTTGTGTACGCCATAGTATCCCTGCTGTAATGTTAAGCGTGAAAGCCAGGCTCCCTAAAGCTAGCATATATAGGACACTACTTTTGTACTGGCTAAAAGTTGTCAAAACAACAGAACATCAACATTCTAAACAATTTCTCACAGAACATTTTTCATCCCATTGGTCCTAGCAATATGAGCCAGCATTTCTAGAATATGGCCTGTCTGTGGGTATTCTGAGTATAGTAGAACTTGAGACTGCCCAGAAATTGATTGAAGGGGACATTTTAGTAAAGATTTTCCATCAGATTTTGAATTAATTGAGAACATCCATTGTTTGTCACAATGGTCTTGCTTTACTGCAGTGGACTGTGTCCAGTGAAGCTTTTTCCAAGGGCTTGCCTTCCCTTCTCTAAGGAAAGACCTTATTAGATTGACTATTCAGGTGGACTCTTCATACTGGCAATGTTGCCAAACTATGGGAACCTGGCCAAAACACTAATGACGACATAGTGGGTCCATTACATCTTACACTGTCAACTGTATACAGTCCTCAGGGTTTGTTTCTTATCGGGGTTTAGCAGCCAGTCTCCTGGGGCCTTCAGAGTCCCAAAAGACTTGCTATTGCTTGCTTTCTGATGATCTGGGGAAACTTCTCACATATGTTTGCAGAACTGTTGGTGCTAAGGAAATCTTAGTTGGTGCTAAGGAAATCGGGAACACATTTCTGTTCCTGATTTCTGTTCCTGATACAATATTTAACTTAACCCTGCTAATAAACTCATGCTGCCACCAACATATATTAAAAAAATGCTCCCTTGATTTCACAATGATTGGTAGTGGCCTGGTGGATATAGTGTAGGTATGAGATTGATACACAACTGAGACAAAACTTAAACAAAAATAAAAAGAATATATTTGTTATATAGATCATATAGATATATAGATCAGAGGTCAATATATTGCTGTAGGATCAAATGTTATGACTTCAGATGTTCCATATTATTTATACCTGGTAAATTAAATAAGGAAAATGGGAATCACCTTTGTTTAATTAACCCCCTATTTAAATCAAGGGCCTAGTCTGCTTCACAATCCCCCCAGTCACAGAAAAGTGTTGGTTCCTGGACTGAAGTTTTCTCTCTGGGCGGTATCCAGCGGTGTCTTTCTATTCGAGCAAATGATGTTGTGCTAGCAGAAACTAGGTTCTCATCTATGTGCAAGAGAAGAATCCAACTAAAGTTACATATCCGCAAGCATAGTTGCACAAGTGGCTGTGCATCGTGGCTTGCAACCCCTTGCACATAACTCTTGTGCAACCTGTTGCGTAACCTGTTCTGCAACTGGTTGCACAACCAGTTAAGGAAGCACAATGGACAACTGCTTGTGCAATGGAAAGGTTCAGTGGCACTCCACTAGCCCTATTTGAGTTTGTGGAACGACACCGTTGGATATTGCCCTCAGTTCCACCCCTTGATCTGCTCCTCCTTGGCCTGATGGATGTTCAGCTATCTCGCTTACTAAAGAGACCTGTGTCAGGATGACCACACTAAAGACTCTGGATGTTTAGAATCTCAGCTGCCAGCTTGCTGAAGGCTCTGTGCTTCCTTAAGAGCAACTCTCCTGAAGTCCTCTGCCATTAGCTACTGTCTTCCAGCCCTTCTCCTTCTAGGCTCCCTTTAGGCTATGAGTTTTCCTCTCAAGCTCAGTCTTATTCACTTCAGCATTGACTAATTTCAATAGTCCCTGACAGTCCTGTATCTGGATTTTTAAACTCTGCTGGCCACAGCCTCTGGCCAATAAGTCATGGATACCTCACAGGACCTTCTTTTATTGGTCTACTGAGGACCAACAGAAGTTCTTTTAGAGTGACTCTCAGAACACCAATCAGCTTAGTTATTTCTAATACCCCTGATCAGTATAAACACTGGGGACGTTCAGTGTCAATATTGCTAACTGCCAAAGGTGTTGTCTTCATTAGCAAATGCCACTAAGGCTTCTGTTAGCAGTCAAGCTCTCACACATTGTAATTCTTGCAGAGTTTTGAGGCCTAATCAGATGCACCTTTATAGTAGGTTTCATTTAAAGCTGATCTATTTAACCTTAGTACAAAACCTATTTTTAACTCTAAACCAGTTCTTTTACAGTAATAATAATTATACATTAAAATGGTTTTGTCATATTTCCACATTAGCCCTTGTCTTTGAAATTGCCATTCTTTGTTTACTCACTTTTTAAAGAGCATCCAGTTAATGTCATTGTTAAACCATTGCAAACTGGATTTTTTTGTGTTGTCCTCCCATTCTCCAACTCCCCCCACCATCTGATTTGTGGTGTATTTTTGTGTGGGTGTCATAAAATGCAGTTGCAACATCAGTCTGTCCATTGTGGACAGGCACTGTTATTACACCTGTTTCGGGTTTCTCTGCTTTCAGATTAAACCACTGTCCTTTGTTACTTCAGTTCATTTTATCACTTTCTCTGTTCCCCTGGCTGGGAGAATAGTCATGAATTGCCCCTTGAAGAGCCTCTCTGGATTGCCCCAGTGCCAGTTTCTGATCCCACAAAGGAGGATGTAATTACTGATCCTTTCATTATTCTTTTTAAAAATTTAAATAGTGAATAGCTAATAGTGAAAATAAAACAATGAGAGGAAATCAGTAATGAAAGCCTCTCTGCACTGGAAGAGAAATGGACATTGGGGGCAATTCAGAAAAGCTATTCGGGGGAAATTAACAGGCTATTCATCATTAACCCCCAGCTTGGATCAACAAGAAGCAATAACATGGGCTGAACCTGCAAGCAATAAAGTTTTAATTAACGTTTCCAGGAACCTTTACTGAAAAGAACTTTGTGGAAGGGCATTGCTGTAATATATGGGCAGAGTAATCCTATGGTCCCTGGGAGTGTCCCAGAGACTATAGGATATGTCGGATTCCCCCGCCAAATGCCGTAGGCACACTTGCAAGCTTGGGAGAGGGAACCTGTCATCAGTCCGTTCCTCTTCCCCCACCCCCTTGCAGACACTGTGGAAAGCACCACAGTGGCTGCTCTCCCAAAGTCACAGCACCACCCTTAGAGGAGCTCAGGGAGGGTGAAATAGCGGCGGGCAGGGACCAGGGAGTGGGAGAGGAGAGGCCAAGATCTGCACCTTTCCATCACTCATCCCTGCCCAATGCCAGGAAGTCAGCTAGACAGGCTCAGAGGCTAAAGTGCTGTGTGGATTGTCAGTTTTAAAACCACTTTCGGCTACTTGTAAAAAAGCAATGTCCCAGTACCACTAAAGGCTCTAGCATGGAAGAAACCATATTCAGATTTGGTCTGACTATTTATTTATTTGACTTGTGTAGTAAAAGCAGCACTCATATTAAAACTTATAGCACCCCATTGCAATAAAAACCATGATTCATTCACAGGTTTTCATCATGCTCACGTTTTTCTGTAGTGATCATACTGGTTGCACCCATTGGTAAATGCATCTGTCTATCACGTGAGCCCTCTTCAGAACAATGAATGCATGGAGACAGGGAGGTCAGGACCATGCCACTGGCCCCACCCTGCTGATAAACATGCATCAGATTATATAGCCATCATGGCTAGTAGCCACCAATAGCCTTATGTCTCATGAATTTGTCTAATCCCCTTTTAAAGCTGCCCGTGTTGGTGGCCATCACTACATAATCCACAGTTTCACTATGCATGCTGTGAAGGTCCTTCTTTTACCTGTCCTGAATCTCCCACCATTCAGCTTCATTGGTTCTAGTTTTGTGAAACAAGGAGGGGACAAAACCCCCATCTCCCTATCCACCTTCTCCTCACCATGCATAATTTTATACACCTCTATCATCCCCCACCCCCAACTTACTTTTTTTCTAAACTAAACAGTCCCAGACATTGTAACCTTTCCTCATAGGGGAGTTGCTCCAGCCCCTTGATCAATTTGATTGCCCTTTTCTTTTGTGATTTCCTTTGGCTGAAACAAATAAAATAACAGTAGAGTACAGTACATATGAAGACTGCCTCAATGTCTCCAGCAGGGAAAGACTTATGCCACTATGTAGCTGCAGGCCAAACAAGGTCCTTTGATGGAGGCAGCAGGGGACCAGGTGGCACAAAACAAATATCACTTTCTTTTTTCATTTTCCCTCCAAGTAAGTATTAAGTTAAAATGGCAATGTAAGGGAATATCTGTCAGGAGAAAGGAGATTTCTCCTGGTAGAACTTCTGGGAACAACACCACCACCCTTGAAAAAAAAAATCCTACTGTTACTGTCTGAATACTGACAAAAGAATTGTCCTTGCAGTCTCCAAAATGTTTCAAAACAGGTGATTTTGAAGGTGATTGTGTGTGTATTTAGAAAAGATTAGGGCCAAATGCTCTAATCCCAGAAGATGTTTTGTGGGACTCTCCCACCTAATCCGAGGAAGTTTCAGAGCATATATAACTGTTATGAATACACCTCACAGTATCAGCAACCCAAGAGAGGAGTGAAAACTGCATAGTGAAGAAAAGGGTAAGTGAGAATATTTATACTGATACATTTTAGAACTTCCTCTGCAGTTTGTGGGTAAACAGAATGGATTAGTATGTTGAAGGGTAGAATGAGCTTCAGATAGTGAAATCACAAGTAGTATTAGGTCTCATTGAGCTTAATGGGAGAGATTTAACCACCAGCACACGCTTAGCTTTCTCGTTGAAATCAATTTACTTGTAGAAGCTTAGATACACCATTTCTATATTTTTTAGCTCTCTAATGTCCTGTTCAACTCTATATTGGAAGCTGTCCAGAGAAGATATGCTGATGGGCAGCCACATAATATGATAAATACATATAATGGATGTGTTCTCTATTTTATTAATTTACGTAAGATGGTCTTTGTTATAGGGTGTCTATGTTTCTTTCCCCCACTTCTGTGTGCTCTTCCACTGCCTTGACGAAGAAACAAGAACAAGTACATCTTCTACAGCAAAGGTGGGCAACCTGATACCCTCCAGATGTCTTCGACTACAACTCCCATAACCCCAGTCAGCATGGTCAATGGTCAGCGATTTGGGTCCAAAATATCTGGAGGGTACCAGCTAGCCTACTCCTGTTCTATAGCTACATTCCCCATGTTTCTTTTGATAAATATACTTCTCATGCTCAGAGAAACATAGCCACAAGGAGCTTGCTTATAGTCGTGATACTTCAGTCAACCTAGCATTGTCGCCTTTGATGGAAATTCTCCAGGTTGTTGGGTAGACAACTATGCTCCTTTTGAACTAAACATGCCAGAGACTGAACCCAGGGCTATCTGCATGAAAAGCATGTGCTCCACCTCTCCCCAATCAAACTGTGTCACTGTAATCAGAATGTAATCATGGCTTTGGGTCTTGTCTATGTTTTTTAGACTGTTTTGATGCTCAGAATCAGAATCAATGCAGGCATTGGGTATTGACTGTAATATTGTTCAATCATCTCAAGATGAAATGATAGTGTCAGCCTTCCCAACCTGGTGCCCTCTGGATGTGTTCGACAACAACTTCCATTATCCCCAAGCCAGCAGCCATGCTGTCTGGGGATGTTTGGAGTTGTAATCCAACACCTCTGGAGGGAACTAGGTTGAGAAAGGCTGCTATAGTTGGTGAAAGCAATTGATCAAATATTGCTAGAATCACATGTGCAGTTTTAGTTTTTATTTCTTTGTTATTTATTCAACCATTTATATCCCGCTCTTCTAGTGCAAAAGCACCACTCAAGGCAGCTTACAATTTAGAGAATCACAATCTTAGAAAATAACAATAAAGCCAGTAAAAAAAGAGACAGGGTCAGCAATGAAAACTAAATAATAAAACATTGCCTGCCTCACAATACAAAAGGCTGCTGGAATGAAAAGGTCTTCAACCACCAAAGAAAAACAGAGTGGGGGAGTGAACTGTAGTTTATGGGGCACAGTGTCCCACAGGGAGGCTAGGTGCAGCTATGAAAAATGTTCTGTCCCACTGAAAAAATGGAGAGTGGGAAAGTGTCACATATCCACATTGTTCTGCTCAATCCCAGCAATTTGTCTATCCAGATGTTCCTCTCAAGATTACCTCCTTCTTTCCCTTAATGCCTCTGTGGCCTTCTCCACATGGGGCTTATATCCTGCGATTCAGATTGGTTACTCACAGATGTTTGCGAGTCCTTTACATGATGTCATCAACCTCCGGCACCTCTCCTGTGGTTTCCGACCATTTCCGCAGCTTACTTTGAAACAGAAATAATGAGCTAATGAAAAGAAGTGATTTGCATTTGTCCATGTAAAGAGGAAGTGGCGCTATAACAACAGTGCCATCTAGTGGCTGTATAATGCAACATATAGAACTCACAGATAAAGGGGGAAAGGGTGGGGGAGGGGAAGTGCATGTAAAGGGCCAATCTTAATCCCACAAAGAATCTGGAGGCAGAAGCCCTGGTAAAATTGCAGGATAAAAAGCCTCTGTGTGGAGAAGCCCTATCTGTATGCACACCCATGTGAAGGCATGCGTTCAGTTTTGTCGAAGGATAATACTCTGTTTTGAGTATATGAGATTGTTTTTGCTTTTTGTTCTTAGAGATCTGACAGCCAGAATGAAGATCCTCCTTGTACTTGCCTGCCTTTTAGCCATCACAGTTCCCTTTGAGGTAGGCATTAAGAGTTGCCCTTATACTGCAGTAGTATCTAGGACGGATTATATGTGCTTTGAAGTATTCAAAACATTCCACGTTCATTACCTCAGTGCTCGTAATGATGGCACCTTAAGGCTGGTCAGCATTATTAGCCCATATTGGAGATGGGGGACTGAGGCTATGAAAGATTTCATCTAGGAAGGTCATGGCAATGGAAAGGTTTGAACGAAATATGTCCTGGTCATTAGTTTACATATTCAGTGCCTGACATCTCCAGTGAAAGCAACCTTCCTTAATTTGGTGTCCTCCAGATGTCTTGGACTGTAACTCAATCATTCCCATCCCAGCATGCTGGCTGGCAATGATGGGAGTTGCACTCCAACACATCTGGAGTGCACCAGGTTGGGGAAGGTTGAGCTCAATGATCTCAAATAGTGGATCTGGGAATGATCTCAGTTCGAGGTCTTGGAGAGAGACAGCCAAGTAGAGGGAGATAGGCTTGCATAACTTGTGTGAAAGTTGTGCATGCCTATCTCACCAAGCCAGTTGCAGGCAAGAAGCCAGGTGTTGTGGTCTGCCAGATATTTGATTTCTCCAGTTCCAAGTGGACAGCAAAAATCGTAAGCTCCTTGGTCCTGGATTGGGCTGCCATGCATTGTCCGCTAGTCAGCATTTGGCCTGGAGAAGCACTGACTTGGGGGCCATCTACATGGCAATGGAAGGAGAAGTGCATCAGAGTATTCTCCGCTTTTTCAGGAAATCGGCTTTGGTCCATCAGGGACACATGAAGCCAGAAAAGTGGAGTATACTGTACCTAAACGGCTGCTTTTCAAGGGTCACACAGCCCTTGGAATCAAAATATTTCTGGGTCAGGTGGCTGGAGTAGAACTGAAAGTCCTCAACCCAGCAGGGGCTGCTCAGCCAATAAGAGACACTTGTTTCCCGCCCCTGTCCAGGCTCCCTATTGCTACTTCATTATTATGAATGGAGAGTAACTAATTCACAATTCTGAAGGCTAGAAATAGTGCTGTAGTGCTTTTATGAATGACAAAAGGCAGGCTAGATACTCATTCCCCATGAGAGCATCCTACCAGTGCAAATAAGCCCCATCCCAGCAAAACAGTTAGAGAGTTATAGCTCCAACCTTTCTCCTTCGCTGGCCACTTCTCCCTGCTCACAATGACAGGTTTCTCTGCTCCCATGATCCCGATAACATGGTAGATCGTTACTGTGATAAAGCCCTGATGTGCATTTGTTTTATGCCAAAGGAAAGAGTATAAACTCCCTGTTTGCTCAGTTTTCCATCAAACCCTCAGATTATCCAGTACACCATCTGAAGGCTACCCATGAGAGCACCCCACCACCACAATTTTGCCCATTCCAGCAGACTGTCATGGAGTTATAGCTTCCAACCCATTTTTACTGCAAACATCAGAGAAGTGTAGTAACACAAACAACAGAGAAGCAGCAAAGTAACACAAGGATCAGACAAGTGCCAAAGTAAAGCAAACAACAGAGAAGTGAAGTAATGTGACATCAGAGAAGCGAATTAACGCAATATCAGAGAAGTGCATAATGATGGTTCTCAATGGGGAAACAGAGGCTAATTACTCCCACTGGTGAAAAGGAAGTGTAATGTGATTCTGAAGGCTTGAAAGAGCGCAGTAGCATTTTGATGAGTAAATAAGGCAGGCTAGTTACTCTAGTTACTCTCCCTGGGGATAGTAGTGCCAATAGGGAAAATGGGTGAAGGGAGGGGGGAAGGGGCAGCCTCATCTGTTGACCATGTCACTGCCAGGTCACAAAGGCACACCCAGAAGTTAATGCAGAGGAACATGGCACATGGCAGGGGAACTGCCTGGGAACCATTTTAACTGCCCCCCCTGAGTAAAATGGCTTTCCAATAATGCGGCTTTTCAAGACGGAAGTGGCTGGTTGTCAGTGTGCTGGCCATGATGTCATGTGCCACGAATGAACTCAAAACATTCCCAGTCCACAGGAAAGCCCCCGTGAAGACAACCCATTTGATGAACAATAGCACTGCTAATGGGCTGACTTGGTATATTTATTTTGTATGTGTATGTACGTATGTATTTATTTTATTAAATGTATATCCTGCCTTTCCACTAAAAATAGCACTCAGGGCCAGGGGCAGCTAATGATACTAATACACAGAAGTGTAATGAAAACCTAAAAGCAAATCAATTAAAAGCACGAAGATAAAAAACACATCAATCAAAAAAGAAATCAATAGCACTGACCAGTATAAAACCACTTCTTATATCTAAAGACTAGGTATTATCACAGAAAGAGTGAAGTATTTTAAAGTAATTAACTAGTGCTGTGCTGAAAATTTCTCCCACATTTTTTTCAAACATTCTCATTCAATTTGATAGAAAAGAAACTGCTTTCGAAAAGAAATTTCAAGGAGGAGAAATTTGTGATAAATTCTCATGGGTTGGGTATGGGGTTCTTGGGTTTACATTACTGGTGAGGTGGCTGAGGAGTGTACATGAGTATCCTGTCTGTCATTGTACAGCAATATCTGTGGCAGCCTGTAGCCTCCTCAGCTTCCCACACTTCAGTTAAAGCCTTCATGAAGAAGACATCCTGAGGCAATTCCTCCCATGGGGCTTTTTCAGTTCAGGAAGTGCAGGTGGCCTGGGAGGCTGCAGAGCAATGGAAAGATGTGTAATGGAGAGAGAAAAACACAGAGCACCTTTGGCCACCTCACAGTGATTAGGTAAGCTCAAAAATACCACCAAAAGAAATTCAAAATTCTGCCCCAGAAAAGTGGAAGCCTCAACACAGTTGATGCTGTTGCCACCTACAGAAGCAGCACAATAAACCAAAAACCCTTACGAAAAAAGAAAGAACCGGTGCTACAACCTCCGCCAATAGCGAGCCCTACCTGTGAGAAACTGCTGGAGAATTTCTCCTCTCTTACAAGCAATTCGGTGAAATCCCCCCCCCCCGATTTCTCTGCCCACAAATAGGCTGGAGAATTTTGAGAAGCCATTTGTGGACAGCTCTATAATTACTGGTGATGATAAGGTAAAGAACTGATTGAAATATGTTTGCCAATTTCTGTTGCTTTCCCTCCCCAGGCTAGCAGCAGTGGCAGTCATGAAAGAAGGTACCGTCCACAGCCATTCCCATTCCAATACTATCCACCATATCAATACTATCAACCTCCACCTCCACCTTCACCACAAAACCCAGCGCCTCTGCCGTACCGCCCAGCTCCGATGTTTTATTGGCTCCCCATCCCTGTCCCCAAACCAGCTACGACTACTGAAGCAACTACTACAACAGCTGCTACTACGAAAAAAGAATGATCGACCGACTGGTGAGTGTCCGTTGTACTGTCTCAGGATTGCATTTGCTACAGCTGCACCCAGGTGTGCAAGGAGGTGGACAATTTCTGCCTGCCAGTGCCAGCTTCAGGTTTTGGAGGGCCTTGGGCAAGACACCCTCAGTGGGCCCCCTCCCTCAGTGAGTCTACGTTCTCACTGCCATTGGCACCAGCTGCCTTTGCTCCTCCTCCTCTTTCTCATCGTTGCTCCACTTGCTTGCTTGACAGGCAGAGAGCCCGGGAGCACGTAGGCTGTGGCATCTCCTGCTCCTCCTCCTCACCACCACCTTTGCCCGGGCCAGAGCAAGGGACAGGTGAACAAGCAGGTTGCCACGGTGAAGAGGAGGAGCAAGTCCAGGGAGGCTCTTGTCAGTGGTGTCAGCTGCTTTGGGGTGTCATGAAAGGGCAGCAAACTGTTACTTTTGAATTGATTATTATTGTGAGTAAAAGATATGTTTTCTCCCAGGGAAAGGCGCTTATGGGATTTTCTTCAGCCTCAGGTGTCAAAATAGCTTGGCCAGATTTGGGAACTGTGCACCCTTGACGCGGGAGGCAGGGGGAGAGGTGCAACTTGCTCTTCTGTCACACACAGTAAAATGTTTTGAGTCAGTCCTGAAAGGGGAGTGATGACAAAAGGGAGCGAAGGAGGGAGATCCATCAGGCAATGACAGAATAAAGTGGCAAATTGCAAAGAGGCATTTATATCCAGTTGGAGTCGGCGGGGGGGGGGGGGGCGGGGTCTCCACAACAATGGAAGGAGAAGCAAATAGAGGATTACCCAGATTTTTTCAAGGGATCGGCTTTGGTGCGCTTGTGTCCGTGCAGGGCTCCATGAGCTAGTGCACCACACCAGTATAAGTTGCTTCACAGAACATATTTCTGGGTGGGGGGGGGGTTGGAGTGAACGTCATATGACTGGCTGGGGCTGCTCAATCAATAAGAGGGGGTCCCCCCCCTCCAGGCTCTCCCCCCTTTCTCCAATAAAATCCTGAGGTTTCCTCCTGTGTCTTGACAAAAAACACTCTCGTTCTCTCTCTTAAAGCAACAATCATCATAGGAACACAGTGTTCCCCTGCCTTGAAGCTGCAAACGATCTCCTTCTCTCTCTCTCTCTCTCTCTCTCTCCCCTGTCCCCACCCCACATTACTTCCTTCCATAAATAAACAATCATTACAGGAACACTGTGTTTTCACTGCCCTGCTGCAATCAATCAAACTTCGAAGCTTTGACATTTAAGCTCTCTAAACACGTTATTTCAATTCATGGAAATCTCAGTAACTTCGGGACTGCACATTTCAGGAACAAGCCTCATTGATCACAATGGGAATTACCTCTGGGTAGACACACATAGTTTGTGCTCAGAAAGACAGGGAGGGGAAACAAAGGGATGGGAAACCAGCCCCTTTTCTAACCTGATGCTGTGCAGGAACAATGGTGTGAATTAGTTACTTCTGAAGGCAGTAAACCAAACAATGGAGAATGACAGCTTTGAGAAAGTGCTTTACAGCCTTTAGGGAATTAATGCTTTAAAATGTGTTATTTCAATTTCATATTACATTCAGTCTCCATAAATGCTGGTGTGTGCATTCAGAGGACAAGCCTCATTGACCACAATGGGGGTTACTTCTGAGTAGACACTAATTTATTTGTGCTGGGAAACACAGGGGCAGGAAACACCCCTTGACCAGGGTCACAGTGAATGGCACACCCCTGGGAAGGGCTAGCATACCTGAGGTCAATGCGGGGCTTGGGGCACACAGCAACTATACTGGGGAGAACCCGACTTAAGGAAAAGAATCAGACTTTAAGCAGTCTCAGGAAATCCAGTTTTTCCTTGATAAACTCTGGGGTGGCTGCTGGATGGCCACAACATCATGTATCCCTAACGACCTCAACACACAGCCAGTTCGGAGTAAATCACTGGTGGAGACACCCCCAGGTCAATCTTCCCTTGCTGGTGGTCCTGCTTGGAAAGAGTTATTGCATCTGACCCAGCAGCCCTTCTTCCTCTGGCTGATGGCAGAAGCCAGAGACCTGAATCACACACAATGACAAGCCACCGTGGGTTAATTTCCCCACAGGGCTTGTCACTGCATCATGCCCACCATTTTTAAAATGCAAACCACAGCGGGGACGCACCACACCTTGTTAAGTGCGAACGCAGCCAGGGTGGGTTGTTGGAGCGGTTAACAAACCAACCAGAACACATGACCTGTTTTAGGGTTGTGGGTGATTGACAAACAACCCACCCTGGCCAAGTTTGCATGTAACAATAAGCCATGGCACAGCTTCTGCCACAGCATGCATTTTAAAAATGTCAGCTGGCGCACAACAAGCCCAGCGGAAAAATTACTCCACAGTGACTTGTCATTATGTGCGAACTGCACCAGAGTATGTTTTCTTTTTGCCCTGCAGTCCCTTAATGTGCTGCATTAGAGCGGAGAACTGGGGAAAAAAAGGAAATCTATACAGAAGTTCTGTGCAAATTCCTGGGGTGTGTCTCATCCAGAATAATAGTTGCAGGTTCTGGGATTGTCATGAAGGTTAAATAACCTGGGTTTAAGAGAGCATTTCCCTTTCTAGAATGCTAAGAAAGAGAGAAGCACTTAAGCTTTTAAAATTTATTATATGAGGTAGGGATACCAAAATAATTACTGTGTTATTACTGATCTGTTCTTTTCTGTTGTGTTACAGGTCTTCTGAGATGCCTTTCTTGCTTCTGCTGCCATTCAATATATATAACCTGAATTGATTTTCTTAGAAAAGTTGACATTTCCCACCGGCTCATTTTAAGCTCATTTTGCAATATCTTTTTTGGAATAAACATGCCCAGGATATGCTTTTTTGGAATAAAAATGCCCAGAATATACTTATATTTCTTGTTTTCTTTGTTTTTCATGTGTGCACATGTGTTGAGTTTGTGAATGAGAAAGGAAATATTTTTCAGAGGTTTACCTTCGGAACTGAGAACTGAGGGCTGCTTGCCACATCATTTAAAATGACTAAAATAGAAGCATTTACAGTTTACAACATTAAAATAATAATCAAATCAGAGACACAGGAAAAACAATACCAAAAGAATTAACATTCAAAACAAAAAACAGAGCAAATGATTAAATCCCAAATTTAATCCCAGTTTTTACAGTCTAGTGGACTGTCATTAAGTATAAATAAAATACTGTTCATGCAACAGAGCTTTCAGCAATAGTTATCACATCTAATATAAGGTGAGAACATAACAAGACCCCTGGCTGGATCAAACCAAAGGCTTCTCTAGACCAGCATTCTATACCCACAGTGGCCAACCAGATCCCCTTGGGAAAGCCACAAACCGGACATGAGCAGAACAGCACCCGCCTACTCACATCCCCCAGAAACTGGTATACAGAAGCATGCTGCCTCTGATACCGAAGGTAAAATACACCCAGAGCTTTTCTACACGAGGCAGTTATTGTACGCTTGTGATTTGTCACTCATGGTAGTTTGCGGGTGCTTCAGACAACGTCATCATCCTCCAGAGCCTCTCCCATGTTTTCCAAACATTTTAGCATTTTTTTTAAATTGGGGAAAGACCGGCATTTTGGGAAATGGTAGAATGAAATCCTAGTGTAGTTGTGCAATTCTGCTATACCACAGCACCACCTAGAGTTTATGGAGTGGAACATATAGAAAGCCAGAGAAGGAAAAACCCTGGGGAAAAATGTGTGTAGAGAACCAAATCTTAGTCCCACAAAGAATCCAGAAGCAGAAACCACGGTAAAGTGTAGTGCTAAACGCCTCATCTAGAAAAGCCCCCGTAATGATTAATAGCCATTGACAGCCTTGTCATCCATGAATTTGTCTCATCCCCGTTTCCCCTGGAAACCAAAACCAGTTTTCTGCAGTAGACAGATGGCATTATTAAAAAAAAAAAGTTTTGGTGTTGCTGAAATCTCTTGTTTGCCATCATGTTCTCCTCCTAAATCAAAACGGTATGATATCCCACTAACAAATGTAACATGTGCTCAGTGTCATAGTACCTTCAGCTATTTTCTAATAATCTCTAACAGAGAATTCTCAGCATCTTCAGCAAACTACAATTCCCAGAATTCTTTGGGGGGAAACCATGGTGGTTGAATTGGTATACAACTAATGTAAATTAAGATTAGTACAAAGAACACAAAATGTTCATAAAGTGGTCAGACACTACGTACCCCCTCCATCTCAGCACCGTCAAATTCTTCTTCCACTTGATGTTTCAACTAGGGATGGATGAATCTGTCAGTCTCACTTTCTCCCACATTTCCATTTTTTAACTGCACATGGGCAAGCGTGTGCTTCGGTTACAGTCAGACGCACGCGTCTAATTGTGAAAAGGGCAGTGCACAGCAGCGGTTGGGTGATCTCCTACAGCAGTGATCTTCACTATCGTTCAGGCAGGAGCTACTTTGGCTCTAGGCACCCGCTTGGGTGCCTCTCCTCTCCCCCCCCCCGCCCCGTCCCCAGGTCAAGCACAGATCTTTTCGGGGCTTTCCTCCCTATTAACCAAGCAAGGCCTCATCAGTCAGTCACCAAATAACCAGGCAGGCAAATTCCAACAGGCTCATTCTTGGTCCTTGGATTGAGATGGGTCTGTTTCTTGACACTTAGCAAGTGCTCTGCTCTGTTCAGTGCTGCAAAAATCTCCCACCGCAGGTCCATGCTGCGTGCGCGCTCTCTCTCTCTCTCTCACCTGTGCATTCAATTTTCCCTCCGCTTCCAGTGCTTGCGCAGTGCACCACAGCGGGTAGCCAATCAATCACATTGCTCTTTGCCTCTTGGGCTCCTCCCACCACAGCTAACTGACTGATTGCTCCTGTATTATCCTATCCCAGCTGCCTTACCTCTCCTCACTCCCCACCCCCAGAATCTCTTCTGATAGCCCAGACTGAAAGGTAAAGATTTGAGACACCTCAGAGCCGGTGTGGTACAGTGGCAAGAGTGTTGGGCTGGGAGCTGGGAGATCCAGGTTCTAGTCCCTACTTGGCCATGGAAGCTCACTGGGTGACTTTGAGCCAGTCACACACTCTCAGCCCAACCTACCTCACAGGGTTGTTGTTGTGAGGATAAAATGGAGAGGGGGAGGATAATGTAAGCGGCCTTGGGTTCCTTGCAAGAGGAAAAAAGGCGGGATATACATGCAATAATAAATAAATAAAAATAAAAAATATTGATCTAGAGCAGGGGTGGCAAACCTGCGGCTCACCAGATGTTCCATCTTCCCCTACCATGGCCATCAGCCCCAGCCAATGTGGCCAATGGTAAGGGATGATGGGAACTGTAGTTCAACAACATTCAGCGGGCTACAGTTTCTCCATCCGTGATCTAGAGTAATCCTCCCCACCCCCGCCCTCACTGTTTTGTGAACTTGTGATTCAGGCTAAAATCTGTGTTTCTCAGTAATTCACTGTGTTTACTGTCTAGTAGTAAGAGAAGGTGGTGAGAAGGTAGACCTGCTGAGGGAGGGGGGCCGTTGAGGGTGTCTCACCCATGGGCCCTCAAAAACCTGGTTATCAAAGAACTGATAACTACCGTGTGACAGGCCTTGTGAACAAGAAACCAGCCAGTTCATTTATGGTCTTCCAGGGGACACTTACTGCAAGAATGCACAGGTGCCGAAAAAGAAAAGAAGAAAGCAAGCCAATCTGGAACTCGTGAAAAAATAGTGAGGGTTTTTTTGAGTAGCAACCCAATTATAATTTGATCTGAGGGGCATTTGAACATCCTCTGGTCTTGAAAAGTGGTGCTCCCCACTGCCATTTGAGATATACAAGTGCTTCTTTTTAAACAAGGTTTTGGATGAGAGTACAAAACAAGGTTTTGGATGAGAGTACATACATTTGTCCCCTTCATGGATCACTGCCTTGTTGTGGCGAAGGGGCTGCGTAACTCAGTGAAGCCATAAGCTATGCCGTGCAGAGCCACCCAAGACGGACAGGTCATGGCGGACAGTTCTGACAAAATGTGGTCCACTGGAGAAGAAAATGGCAACCCACTCCAGTATTCTTGCCAAGAAAACCCCATGGAACGTATCACAAGGCTAAAAGAGATGATGCCGGAAGATGAGCCCCTCAGGTCGGAAGGTGTCCAAGATACTACTGGGGAAGAGCAGAGGGAATTTCCAAGTAGCGCCAGAAAGAGTGAAGCGGCTGGGCCAAAGCCGAAAGGACACTCAGCTGTGGATGTGTCTGGTGGTGAAAGAAAGTCCGATGCTGTAAAGAACAATATTGAGGAACCTGGAATGTAAGATCAATGAATCAAGGTAAGCTGGAGGTGGTCAAACATGAGATGGCAAGACTGAACATCGACATCTTGGGAATCAGCGAACTAAAATGGACAAGCATGGGCAAATTTAATTCAGGTGACCATAATATCTACTACTGTGGGCAAGAATCCCTTAGAAGAAATGGAGTAGCTCTCATAATCAACAAAAGGGTGGGAAAAGCAATACTGGGGTACAATCTCAAAAACGATAGAATGATCTCAGTACGAATCCAAGGCAAACCATTCAACATCACAGTAATTCAAGTCTATGCCCCAACCACTGAGGCCGAAGAAGCTGAGGTTGATCGATTCTATGAAGACCTACAACACCTTGTAGAACTAACACCGAAAAAAGATGTCCTCTTCATCGTAGGGGATTGGAATGCTAAAGCAGGAAGTCAAGAAATCACTGGGATAACACGCAAGCCTGGCCTTGGTGTACAAAATGAAGCAGGACAAAGGCTAATAGAGTTTTGCCAAGAGAACACGCTGATCATAGCAAACACTCTTTTCCAACAGCACAAGAGGCGACTCTACACATGGACATCACCAGATGGTCAATATCGAAATCAGATTGATTATGTACTTTGCAGCCAAAGATGGAGAAGCTCTAAACAGTCTGGAAAAACAAGACCTGGAGCTGACTGTGGCTCAGATCATGAGCTGCTTTTTGAAAAATTTCAGCTTAAATTGAAGAATGTAGGGAAAACCACTAAACCATTCAGGTATGACCTAAATCATATCCCTTATGAATATACAGTGGAGGTGAGGAATAGATTTAAGGGATTAGACCTGATAGACAGAGTGCCTGAGGAACTATGGACGGAGGTCCGTAACATTGTTCAGGAGGCAGCAACTAAATCCATCCCAAAGAAAAAGAAATGCAAGAAAGCCAAGTGGCTGTCTGGTGAGGCTTTACAAGTAGCTGAGGAAAGAAGGGAAATGAAAAGCAAGGGAGAAAGAGGAATATATATCCAACTGAATGCAGATTTCCAGAGAATAGCAAGGAGAGACAAGAAAGCCTTCTTAAATGAACAATGCAAAGAAATAGAAGAAAACAATAGAATGGGAAAGACTAGAGATCTTTTCCAGAAAATCGGAGATCTCAAGGGAACGTTTTGTGCAAAGACGGGCATGATAAAGCACAAAGAAGGCAGGGACCTCACAGAAGCAGATGAGATTATGAAGAGGTGGAAAGAATACACAGAAGAACTATACAGGTAATATCTGAATGTCCCTGATAGCCATGATAGTGCGGTTACTGAACTTGAGCCGGACATCCTAGAGAGTGAATCAAGTGGGCCTTAGGAAGCATTACTAACAACAAAGCTAGCGGAGATGACAGTATTCCAGCTGAGCTATTTAAAATCCTAAAAGGTGATGCTGTTAAAGTGCTGCGCTCAATATGCCAACAAGTTTGGAACACTCAACAGTGGCCACAAGACTGGAAAAGGTCACTTTACATTCCAATTCCAAAGAAGGGCAATGCCAAAGAGTGTTCAAACTACCATACAATTGTGCTGATTTCACATGCCAGCAAGGTTATACTCAAAATCCTACAAGCTAGGCTTCAGCAGCATGTGAACCGAGAACTACCGGAAGTACAAGCTGGGTTTCGAAGAGGCAGAGGAACTAGAGATCAAATCGCCAACATTCACTGGATCATGGAGAAAGCAAGAGAATTCCTGAAAAACGTCTCTTTCTGCTTCATTGACTACGCTAAAGCCTTTGATTGTGTGGATCACAACAAACTGTGGCCAATTCTTAAAGAGATGGGAGTACCAGACCACCTTACCTGTCTCCTGAGAAACCTGTACGAGGGTCAAGAAGCAACAGTAAGAACCGGACATGGAACAACCGATTGGTTCAAAATTGGGAAAGGAGTATGACAAGGCTGTATATTGTCACCCTGCTTATTTAATTTATATACAGAGTACATCATGAAAAACGCCGGGTTGGATGAATCACAGGTTGGAATTAAGATTGCCAGGAGAATTATCAACAACCTCAGATACGCAGACGATACCACCCTAATGGCAGAAAGCATAGGGACCTAAAGAGCCTCTTGTTGAGGGTGAAAGAGGAGAGTGCAAAAGCTGGTTTGAAACTCAACATTAAAAAAACTAAGATCATGGCATCTGGCCCCATCACTTCCTGGCATATAGAAGGGGAAGAAATGGAAGCAGTGACAGATTTTATTTTCTTGAGCTCCAAGATCACCGCAGACGGTGACGGTAGCCATGAAATTAAAAGACGCTTGCTCCTTGGGAGGAAAGCTATGGCAAACCTAGACAGCATAATAAGAAGCAGAGACATCACCTTGCCAACAAAGATTTGTATAATCAAAGCTATGGTTTTCCCAGTAGCAACGTATGGCTGTGAGAGCTGGACTATAAGGAAGGCTGAGCGCCGAAGAATTGATGCCTTTGAACTGTGGTGCTGGAGAAGACTCTTACGAGTCCCCTGGACTGCAAGGAGGTCAAATCAGTCCATCCTAAAGGAAATCAACCCTGACTGCTCATTGGAAGGACAGATACTGAAGCTGAAGCTGAAATATTTTGGCCACCTAATGCGAAGAGAAAACTCCCTGGAAAAGACCCTGATGCTGGGAAAGACTGAAGGCAAAAGGAGAAGGGGACGGCAGAGGATGAGATGGCTAGATAGCATCACGGATGCAATGAATATGAACTTGAGCATGCTCCGGGAGAGAGCGCAGGACAGGAAGGCCTGGCGTGCTATGGTCCATGGGGTCACGAAGAGTCGGACACGACTGAACGACTGAACAAATATTCTTTGTGTTTGTTCTTCAAACCGACTGAACTGAACGACTGAACAACAACAACAACATACATTTGTAGGAGTAATAGCAGTTCATCATTCTTCCAGCTGAGTGTTTTAAATCTGTTTACATGAATTTACATGAAATCAAAATGTTGATCCAAAATGTTGTGCTGTTCTATTGTGCACAGTGGAGAAATGTTGATAGGCATGGAATGGCCTGATCATTTATGAGAGAATGGTCGTTCTGTGATGGGATGTTAGTTGATTGGCTTAAGGATTTGGAACTTGAATCATATCTACCTGCCCATGGGGTGAGTGGGGAATGAATGAGGTTCATATCGCTGATATTGAAATGGGAATGTTAATGAAGTTCTGTAATTACCTTCATCACACATTCTGTTTTTTTTGTCCATTGAGTACATATTTGGGAAAGCCCTGGATTTTTTGCATGGGCGGAAAATGTATTGTATGAACCGATCCATAGATCACATATGCGTATTGTGTGAACTAATCCTTAACTCACATATGTTTTTGATTGCATCATTAATCAGAACTCTGAATATGATTTTTTTGTTGAGGTCAGATGAAATGCTTAATTTTTCTGACAGTTATGTATCTGGAGGATGGTACTGTGGGGGTACTTAGTTATTGTTTTGAGCCTTGGCAGCTCCTGTAGAGCTGGGAGTGGCAACAGTGGGTGGAGCTTCTGCTAAGTTGTGACTTCTGTGTGTGCTGAATTAAAGAACAGTTGTGTTCGAGGCCCTGCTGATTCTGCAGTCATTCCTTCTACCTTTACATCACTGCAATGTTAATCTTGATGAGGAATCTACATGGCTTAGCATATGCTGCCACTTACCTCAGGGACAAGTTGCATATCTCATGGTTCATTTTTCTTGTAGCTGTTTACAGGCCTGTTTTATCCAGTTAGGCATTGCTGAAGTTTTTATATGGAATCGTATAATGTGGCAAGAAACTGCAAGCATTCTTGGTTGAAACTGATTATCTCGCTCTTTTCTAGTCTTGGTACAGGGCTGGCTTTGGGACCAAACTGGCCTTGGCCATCCTGTTGGATGACCTGAATCGAGAGAGGGACAGGGCATGTGCAACTTTGCTCCTCTTACTCAGCCTCTCTGTGGCTTTTGATACCACCGGCCATGGTGTCCTACTGAACCAGTTCTGTTGGATGGGTGTCAGTAAGGATGTCACAAGCACCCAGGTGGGTCCAGAAGCCTGATGGACTCCCCTGCATCCCCCCCCCCCCCGGCCACACTCACTGAACCCTGGGGTACAGACGAGCCTGGTCACCAACTGCCCCGGGGCTTGGCGAGAAACCGGGAGCAGCCTGCCCTCATTGCAAGCTGCTGCTGCCTGACTCAAGCCTTCATGGGCTCCTTGCAAGGAAGGAACCTGTGAAGGCATGACACAGCGAAGGCAGGAATTGCCCTCTAACTGTGCTCCCTCCCCTCCTTGCAAGGAAGGGAGAGAGCGCAGTTGGCGGGCAACTCCTGCTTCTGCCACCTGCAAGGGAGGAACCCGTGAAGGCTTGAGTGAAGGCAGGAGTCACCCACCAACTGCGCTCTTTCCCCTCCTTGCAAGGAGGGGAGAGGGTTCAGCTGGCAGGCGACTCCTGCCCTCGCACCTATCAAATCTGCATGGTCTTCTTCTGTGCAAGGACGGAGGCCATGCAGGCTTGACAGGTGGCCAGTGCCTCCTGCCAATCGCATGTTCTTCCCTCCTTGCAAGGAGAACGGGTGGTTGTTGGGCAGCGAAGGAGACTCCAGAATAGGGATGGCAGAGAATTTCTCCCCGAATCTTCAGAGGGCCGAGCGCCAACGCATTCGGCCCCCCGAAATCAGCGGTGAAATTCTCCGCCCCCCCCATCCCCCCCCGGGATGGGACTTACCTTTGGCGAATGTCCCTCCCGGTGGCGGGTCCCAGCGGCGGTTCGTTGACCTTTCGTTGGGGGCAGGGGCGGCAGCCGGTCTTCCGACCAGCTGCCACCGCCGCCATTACAAAGTGTAAAAAAACCCCCAAACCCCGTGATAGGCTACGTAACGATTAACGTAGCCTATCACGGCAAGATTTCCAAAGTCAGCCATGATAGGCTACGTAAATCGTTACGTAGCCTATCACGGGTGACTTTGAAAAAGAAAAAAAAAAGCGCGTACGCAAATGGCAGCGCTCTATGGGCGCTGCCATTTGCGTTCCTTATTTGGTCCCGGTAGTCTATGTAAAGATTTACATAGACTACCGGGACCAAATAAGGAACGCAAATGGCGGCGCCCATAGAGCGCTGCCATTTGCGTACGCGTTTTTTTTTTCAAAGTCACCCGTGATAGGCTACGTAACGATTTACGTAGCCTATCACGGCTGACTTTGGAAATATAGCCGTGATAGGCTACGTTAATCGTTACGTAGCCTATCACGGGGTTTTGGTTTTTTTTTTTTACACTTTGTTTTGCGGCCGGGGAGATGGGGCGCTTCTCCCCGGCCTGAATTTCGGCTGGGTGAGGCGGGAAGCCTCCCCCCCTGGCCTGAATTTCGGCCGGGCGAGGCGAGACGGCTCCCCCCCCTCGCCTGAACTTCGGGGGGAGAAGCAAAGCGCCTCCCCCCCACCGCGAAGCACCCCTGCGAAAAGGTAAGTGACTTTCGTACATCCCTACTCCAGAAGGCTCGCTATGAAGACTGGTGGCTGCACAGCTTTGTGGGGCGCTCGCCAAGCCGTCTAGAAGCTCATGTGGTGCTGTGAGCAGGGGGGGGGCAGTAGCAGTGTCTCGATGAGCACCTGAGGAAGCTGAGCATGGGTGAGTTCGTCCATCCCTAGGTGTCAAGTTTTGTTCCTACTTACTCAGAGAGTACTGTTGGGAAAGTTCACACAGCACATAGTTAGACTATGGAATTCATTTCCACAAGATGTAGTGATGGCCTCCAATGTGGATGGTTTTAAAAGGACAAGTTCAAGGAGGATAAGTCTATCAATAGCTATTAGTTCAGCCTTGTAACCAGGGTGGGGCAAATGGATGCACCACCCACCCTCAGCTGTGCTCCCCCCCGGCTGGATTTTTTGTGGAAAATTGTCCTTTTAATTTGTGACTTGACAATGACAGCCTCCATTTAAAGAATGATAGCTTGTTTTAAGAACAGGAGCAATTTAAGAACAGGACCCTCTGAAAAATTCTGTGAATAAGGCAGGGCAAGCGCACAACAAAAGCCTCATCTGGAAGAGCCCACAAAAGTCTGCTCACTCAAGACTTTCCCTGACTGAAGGTGGATTTTTTATGATCCCATTCAGGATCATGATTACTTAAGTGATCCTGAAACAAATAGCCTGTACAGTAACATGACCCTTGAAGAGTTCAATTTAGAAGTTTGTATTATGGACTAGAGTTAGTCTCCAACCCTTGGACTTCCCTCTGCTTTTCAGTTTCAGTTGTGTTCTCTACCCAGCCAGTAATAAAGAAGCATGTTTATTCACATTCACCCTGTTCCCCCATTCCAGTACTTCACCGAATGTGCAAGCACAGTTCACACCCGAGTGCTGTGCTCTTTTCCTGCTCTTAAAGACAGCGGCTCTCATTGGAGGAGCAGTAATTCTTCCTGTTCCCTGCCCATCATCCCTGTCTTCCTGTATCCCTGTGTGTGTGTAGGGATGGTGCGAACATCTGGTTGGGGTTCGAAGCTCGGTGAGAAGTTGCTGGTCCACCCCCCTGGACAAGAGTTCCCTCAGCAAGAAGAGGGGAAGAAGGCAGAGCCTCTCGTCCTCCCCCCATCTTTGCTACAGCGGCAGTGGCGCAGGAGAGGCTGGTCATTTTCTGTTAAGTTTTCCTGGCCTTACAGAAAATGACCACCTTGTCTCTTGCTGCCACTGCTGTAGCAGGTGGGGGTGGAGGGAAGAAGGAGGCACCTATCCTCCCCCCCCCCACCTGCTGGAGGCCAGGGCGAGAGGCTGGGGGGTGTCTGCCGAGGCTTTTCCCCCCATGCCAGCCCTTGTCAGCTGGCACGAGGAAGAGGGGCGGCGGCGGCAGCACCCCAGCACTCGGGTTTGGGGGGCTCTGCTTGTGTCTTTGAAGCTTTGAAGACTGCCCTGTTTTTGTCCACCGCTCATGACATGATGTTAATGTTGTCTACATACATTTTTATTAATGTTAGTCTGTGGATAGTGATGACTGTCTGCCTGGATGTGTGTGTCTTTCCATTTGGGACAGCATGCTGCGAGCATGGAGGGGACTGTGAAAAAAATTACAGTTGCCAGGGCTTGCCTGGGCAAGTGTGCAGAGAAATCGGGCTGGAAAAGCTATGATTCTTCGAAGATTCGAAGATCTCCTTAATTAAAAAAAAAAGGCAAAGCAGGGGATAGAAGGAGGTAAAAGTTTGCGATAAAACTCCGAGTGCTGAGGAAGCAATGCTATCAGTAGCCGGAAGACCGCATGGGGGCATTGAGAGCTGTGATTGGACAGGAGGGAAATACAAACACTGCCATATAAGGACAGGCATGGGAGGAAAACTCCACGCCTGTATATGGTAATGAAAGTGGAAAAGCAGAGCACATGAAGGAAATCTACTCAGAAATCACGGAATATCAGGGTAATGAAAGTGATAATAGGACAGCAGGAAATTGCAGTTCCAAAACGAAACAGCAAGAGCATCATGTGAAACGAGAGGAATGAAAACTCATCGGAAACGTAAAAAAACATGAGTGTAGATCGGTCCTAAGATTCTGCCATTATTATGATGAGTAGAGCAAGATTCGGTGTGTATTGCCAAAGAGTGAAATAAAGAGATAACTTAAAGTGATGTGAAAAAATATATATCTTAAGTTACCTTTTACTCTTTTAAAACACTCATTATACTCACAATCATAGTGGTTATTTTTTCTTCTTTTTCTTGAATACTTGACAGCAAAGGATGAAAACAGCCCTAGAATAGAAACTCGGCTGAGCACCGAGTTAGCTAGCCAGCAGGCCGGCCACCTAGGCTGCAACTCAGGCCTAATTTCTGATTTTCAGTATGCAGCTCAGCATGAGGTCTTTTCAGGGTTTCAGGGCAGAAAAATCAACCCAGCAACCATTAAAAAAAAATTCCAATTGCTTTCCACAACTAGTTTCCAATCAGTTAGTCCTTTATATAACGATCAGTTAAAAAGTTTTCCCTGGATTGTCCAACAGGTAGGAAACTCTAAAGATCAGGAATAAGACTAGCAGAAGGGACCCTCAAGGAGGAGTTAATGGACACACCCCAAGGGTGCAGTCCTATGCCTATTTAGACAGAAAAAAAGTTCTGGCTGCCTGGGGAATACTAGGAGTTGTAGGATGTTGTTCTGTCTAAACATGCATAGGACTGTGCCTTAAAGTATTTATTTTCTCTCTGCCCTTTCCTAAACTTGTAGTATGGACAAGTTTGTTTTTCAGGTGGAATCTAAAACTGAGATGCCTAATCCAGCCTCAAAGCCAAGTCCAGGAGCTCACTGTCATTGCCAAGGTAGTTCAGTTCATGAAGAATCAGAACACAGGGGCAGACTGCAGGTGAAAGAGGGCTGCAGCTATAGGCAAAGTCAAGCTTCTGAGTCTGGTATTCCTGGAGATCTCTCAAAAATGGGTGAGATGATTCAGGAGATTAAACTTCATTCATATCTAAAGAACACTCCGCCAGTGAGGGGTGGGGTGGGGATTGGCTGGTGTGATGTGCCTCACCCCACAAATGCACCACCTGGAAATGTGGCTGCCCCACCAAACAAGGAAGGCTGGCTACAGGGCTGTACTAATCCTGATGGCTCTATGCTCCCTCCAGTATCAGAGGCAGTATGCCTATGCACACCAGTTGCTGGGGAACATGGGCAGGAGGGTGCTGTTACATTCTTGTCCTGCTTGTGGGTTCTTGGTCGACAGCTGGTTGGCCAATGTCTGAACAGAAGGTTGGACTAGGTGGACCCTTGGTCTGATCCAGCAGGGCTCTGCTTATGTTCTTATGATGTGGTTCAGCCCCCTGGGAGGGCACTGTTTTGTCCCCAGTGCTTTTTAACATATATATGAAGCAGTTGGAAGTGGTGAGTGGTCATTTGGGAATTATGTGAGTTGCAGTCACATTTGGAGGGAACCATTGCTGGGGAAGTACTAGGTGATCTGTCTGGCTCAGAGGATGAATCCTGCTATGGCCTGGGTGAGTGTGCAGGGGAGCTCTTCACCACAAGAATGCTAATTCCATTGGCAAAAGCAACATATATGCCACCTCTCATTTCAGTCCCTGATTAACCCTTCACGGGACTCAACCATTGAGCAACCAAAGGAAATTCAGGGATTATCACCAGGCCATAACTGACTTTAAGCACAAGCCCTAATATATACAGCACTCCTTCATTTTCTTCCCATTCATAACAGCCAAACCACAAGCCCATCTTGATGAGGAATCAAATCCTGATAATTTCTAGACTCTTCAGACTTAACACCTTATCTCACTTGTCTTCCCCCACAAGCAAGGGCATGAACTGAAGGGGCCTGTTTGTGTGAATCAGACATGTGGTTTGGGGGCTTAGAAAAAATGTAGCAACCTGGTTTGCACTTGTGACACCTGAAGTGATGCATCCAACTTTGAAAGCCAATAGGCTGAATGATACAGAGCGTAAGGTACAAATAAGGAGAACTGGTGTGGTGTCGTATTCAGTTTTTGTAGGAGTGGTGCACTTAGGAAGGTAAGTTGTTGGTTTTTCCCACCAAGATTGGTTTATACCTTTGCCTGCTATATATAGTGACTTCAAGATCTAATTCTGCTTTGCTGCTTATTTTTCTAAGTGAAGGTGGAATTAATCAGGACTTTGCTAAATGAAGAATATCCTGAAACAGCCTTCCCCAACCTGAGGCCCTCCAGATGTTTGGGATGTCAACTCTCACCAGCCACAGCCAGCATAGCCATTCGTCAAGAACCCTGGGAGTTGTTGTTCCAAACATCTGGAGGGCCCCAGGTTGGGAAAACCTGTCCTAAAATGAATAAATTGAGGAAGAAGTGCCTATGGCTTTAAATTAATTGTAAATCAGGGCTTTGGGGGATTTTTTTTTTTTGATAAATATCAGACTTCATAACATGCGAACCTGTGAAATTCACTAACTTTAAACACAGGACACCACCTACTGAAATGTATGAGCCCTGATTCTTTTTGATAAATATCTGTCTGCCTTTCCAGCATAGTAATAGTTTTCTTTATTAAAGGTGCCATCCTACACATGTTTAGAAAGAAAACAGATTTAGACAGGCTCTGCTGGCTGGGGAATGCTGGGAGTTGTAGGAATTTTTCTGTCTAAACATGCATAAGATTGCATCCTAAGAGTAACATTTTAAATGTGTTATTTTTCTGTCCCTTAGCATTCATTTCTCCTTCTCTTCCTCCTTAACAACAACATCATTTTTGTTTGCATCTTTATCCAGTCCTTCCTTGGAGGAGCTTAGCATGGCTGTCCCCCCTCCTCAAATTAGTAGTGCTTGAACCTGAACCCACCCAGCTCACCCAAAATTCTCCCTGGTTCCTGGTGTATTTTTCAAGACCACTTCCACCCTAACCGTGCTTCAGTGATCCTGAAAAAAGCACCCTTTCTCTACTATGACTGTGAGCATGGCAGGGTAATGTAAAAGGGGCAAGGGGTAACTTGAAAGGTCACCTCACCTTTTTACCTGCTCACACTCTTTAAGCAGCCCATTGAACTCACAGTGAATGAGTGGCTAAAAGGAAGGTAGGTCATCCTACAAGCAAGGTAGATCTTAGCTGTTTATCAGTACTACCCTTTTCATGCTTAAACAACCACACACCCATGTGATATCTTAAGCATATTATAGCATTAAGCACCTCAACCTCTGAGAGTGGGGAAAGACCTGTGTGAAAGACGGGAAACCACCAAACAGTCAGCAGTCGAGGTGAGGGTGGGGAATGGGGAGGCAGGAGCACTGAAAGGGTAAATAAAGGGTCAAAATGGCTGCTCCAGATGCTCTATCTATCTATCTATCTATCTATCTATCTATCTATCTATCTAACCTTCTACAATTGGGGGGGGGCAGCGGGGGCCATATGAGGCTTATGGTCAGCATGTTGACCAATCCCTGCTATAAATCAATGGGCTCCATCACACAGGTGGAGAATTCCGCATCAATGCCAGTTCTTTCCCCATCTGGTATCCTAGCAGGACTGGGTCATTCCCTTTAGATGGCTGTCCCGTCATGTTATTTTTCGTTTCTTTCCTTCTCACGGGGGTGGTGATGCCGCTCGGAGTGTAGCGATGATTCCTCCCTGGTTCCTACCTTTGCATGTTACTGGTGGATGGGGACTGACACGCTGTAAGTCTGCAACCCTCGGCACACTTACTCAGGAGTAAGCCCCATTGAACTCTTTGGGGTGCTCTCAGTCAACAGAGGACGATGACTCCGAGCTTGGTGGGGTGGGGGATCGGATCTGTCTCCTTTTGTCGCAGGGAGGCATTTTACCCTCTTCTCCCTCCAATTGAGAAATGTGCTCAAGCATTTACATGGCAGGCACGTGGTTTGACAGCATTGCACTTCTTTGGTGCTATCTGGTGCTGCTGTTGCCGAGCAGACGGTACGCCACACTGCAGCCGGATTTGGGCAGTTTCGCAGGGGGGTTGCCTTGAAGCAAAGGGGGAAATCGCCGGCGGGGGGCGAGGGTTGGGTGCAAATCTTTCCTTCCTCAGCAAGACTTGAGCGAAGGCAGGAGTCGCCCCCAAACCGTGCACCCTCCCCTCCTTGCAAGGAAGGGAGAGAGCACAAGCCCTTGTGCCTGTCAAATCTGCCCGTGGCCCCGCAGCCCATCCTCAATGCCTTCGTCATCCTGACCGCGCCCCAAACAACTGAAAACAAATGCCCATGGCCGGTTTCTTCTGCTATGGGAGAATTTCACGGGGAAGTCATGGCGCTCCTGTTCTGTGGGCTGGAAAAACACCACATTTTTTGTGTTTGGGGAAAACACAGGATAGGCTGGGGGAAATGGTGGGAGACACCCTAGCGGGTAACGGCATCATCTAAAGAGGCCACAAACTTCTGTGACAGAGCCATCTCAATAGCAGGATAAAAGCTCTGTGTGAAGAAGCCCAGTGTTCCTGTGCATAACTGCTGATGCCCCTTCAGTATTACCAACTTGTGTACTAACTCTGGTGGGTTTCAGCAACCACAGTGACACATAGCTAGCTAACAAATAACAGGTGACTAAATTGGGGTAGATAAACAGGGGCGTTTGCAGCCACGAGGGTGGCATGGCACAAAATAACTGGGTTCAACATGTAACAGCTCAAGCTTCTGCCATTGCAGTTCAACAGCAGGCATGGACAGCTTCAGCAACATGTTAGACTTTCCTTTCTCTGGGTTCGGCCCACCTGGTTTGCATCACAACAACCCCTGTTCTAACCCCAAACTGTGAACAAGAAGCTAGGAAATTTTCCTAGTTCAAAATACAATAACTTCATCCATGAACTCTCTAGGTGGCCTTAGGCAAGGCCCTGTTCTCCTAGCCTCCCTCAGCCCTGCCCCCTTCCCCACCTGCAATTAGGGGATCAGAATACTTGCCTACCTTACAGGATTGTTGCAAGGGTGACTGAGATCACCCTTGGCCATGTTGGCTGGGCATGATGGGAATTGCTGTCCAACACAACTGGAGGGCACCATGTTGTTGTTGTTGTTGTTACATTTATATCCTGCCTTTTCTTCCTCTTGCAAGGAACTTAAGGTGGCTTACATAGTCCTCCTCCTCTCCATTTTATCCTCACAACAGCCCTGTGAGGTAGGTTAGGCTGAGAATCAGTGACTGGCCCAAAGTCACCCAGTGAGCTTCAAGGCCAAGTGGGGACCAGAACCTGGATCTGCTGAGTCCCAGCCCAACACACTAACCACTACACTACACTGGAACTCAGGCTGAGGAAGGTTGGCATATATGTTCATGAACTGAGACCATCTTTCTTCTCCGATGTCTGTTGCATCTTGGCTAGAGATGGTGATTTCCCCCCATGTTTGGTTGACAGGTCTAGACGATCTCCAGACTGCTGTTCCCCTATAGGAGGGTTCTTCTCCCTTGCAGGCCGAAATATCAGCTGTTTAGCTAGGAGTGCTGCCTGAAGGAGCCACTCTTTTTTTCTTTCCAGGCCTTTCCCAGATTGCAGGTAAAGATTGTATTGTTCTTTTCCATTTACTGGAATGGGGGTTGTCAACTGGCTCAGTGCTGAGGGCCACCTCGCAGCTTTCCATAAACTGCAGGTCTCTGGCTAATTTGTCTATTACCCAGGCATGTGGTGGAGACAATGATTCTATCACAAAGTGCAAGTGGTACTTTAACACTGTCATTGAGCTGATTCCCCCCCCCCACAGAAATATCTGTGCCAGATGACGCCCACCACCACGTGGCTGCTGCTTTCATTTGTCACCCTGGGTGCCTCTCAGTGGCTGCACAGTGTGAGTATGATTACTTTTCAGTATTCACAGTCAAACAGCTTGATCTGCCTAACCAATTGACCAAAGAAGCTGAATTTGTGCTCTGCTGCGTAGTCCAGCCTTCCCCAACTTGGTGGCCTCCAGACGTTCGAACTACAACTCCCAGCATCCCCTGACCATTGGCCGTATTGGCTGGGGCTGATAGGAGTTGAAGTCCAAGATAGTTGGAGGGCACCGGGTTGGGGAGGGCTGGTGGAGTGGTAGTGGTGGTCTGTGGGCTCATGGACCAAGGGTGTCTGCACCTTGCCAGTCCAAGGGGAAGACTGGCCAGATGCCCATATCCTGGCCTACATTTGGCAACAAGTTCATTTCTTCGTTTCTTACATAAGCACGGATGGCCTTTGGTAGATGAGAAGGAATTTTAGAACTGGTGGTGGATATTAGCATGCATGGCAGCCACACCATCCAGGAAAGTAGCACTGCCAGTGGCACACGTCAGACGCATGTGTGCGGTCATTCCCAGCGGGAGCAGTCAGTTCAGAGGCACTGGGAAATACATACGGGGAAGACCCTTCTTCGAGTGCCGGTGGCACAGCGGTTGACGGTGGCGCCACCAGGGCCAGACCACAGGGCACAGGTCCGGGGCCCTGCAGTACGGGAGGGCCCCCAAACCATCTCTGAGGTGGCGAAGGCACACTGTGCCATTGTGTTGTCAACCAGCTGGTCGAGGCTGCATGTCCATGGCAGGCAACGCTCCATTTTAAGTTAGAGTCTTTTCTTAACTTTGAGCAGCAGTGAGCTGCCTGTATGGGTGCACGACCAAGGAGAGCACCGGAGTTGGCGGGAAAACCGCCCTCTTGCCACTCCGGGTCCCTCATTGGCTGCGTGCCCACAAAGGCAGCATCTGATTGGTTCAGCTTGTCTCTACACAAAGATAGGAAAGGAACAGAGTCTGACTTAAAATGGTGCGCTGTGAGGATACAGCCTTGACCAGACAGCTGCCACCATTGCCACCCTTTACTTTGCCAGTGCTGCAGAGAGGGAGAAGGAGAGGAGGAGAAGCCATCACTGCTGCTGCTGCTAGGTAAACAAAAACAGGGCTGGCCAGGGGAGCAGCAAAGGGGAGCCCCCTCCCCAAAACAACTCCCCCTTCCTCAAAGCTGGTGGTGTCTCTGTTGGTTGAACCACTCTCAAGATTCTAAAATGGAGTTGCCAGAATTTGGTCACCTTCTCTGACATCTCTCTCCTTTTCTCCAAAGAGTCAAGTAGCTCTGTACAAAAAATGCAACACAAACTTTGGCAGATCAAAAGAGGTATTACTATCTGTTTTCTATGTGAAAATAAATGACAATTATATTGGGGAAAAATGATATCTTGTTCTGTTTTCACAGCACTGGCTGCAAGCCCCCAGATATTACAGTGGGGTGTTCCCAGCAGTTCCTGGGCAGCAATATTATTATTACTATTATTTCTACCCTGTCAATACAAGCCCAGTGACCACTACTACAAAGAAACCTGTGACAGCTGCAAGGACTCCAGATGTTAACAAACCACTTGGTCCCACACCTCCAATGGTTACAGAGGCTTCAGATGAAGGAAGTGGTGGTGGGGAACCTGGAGACAGGAACACGGAAAGAGGGGATAGTGCCTCAATAACCACAGACTATTAAGACAACTACTTATGGCACAATTAAACAAGACCAGTGTGTGTGTGATCCTCAGACAGACCTCTGGCATTTTTAAGGGTAATCACAGCTCTGTGTGTGTGTGTGTGTGGGGGGGGCAGATTGGAGCTATGGTGCTGAGGTGGGGATTCAGTTCCTTTCCCAATGCCTTTTTCCCAGGCCACATTACTCCCTGAAGCTACTATGTGCTATATGGGGGGAAACATATAAGTACCCATGGGTGTCTCAGGAATTTTTCCAGGGTGGCAGGGGACAGGGGAGTTGCACGGTGGTAGGTAATTGTAATTTGCACACATAGCTTTGCTGCTACAACACACCTGCACATTTACCTTGTGTGTGTGCTTACTTGCTTAGCGTCATCGTATTACATGGCATATAGAAGCCTACACAGAATAACAGAAAATCCTGGGAAAGCACTAAGGCAGAAATGCTATATTCGAACTTCACACAAGAGGCATCATGAACTCCACTGAAACTTTACTTGGAGTGAGAGAGATACAATACATACATGCGTGCGTGCGTGTAGGTGTGTGTACATATACACACTAAGAACAAGATGGGAGGGGAAGATGCACCAAGTTCAGCAGTCTTAATAATGTACTGGAGATTTTTCTGGCATCACCAACTTTTTCATAACATTGACAAGTTCACTTGACTTGTCAGGAAAGGAGTTCCCCTGTTCTAGATTAGAATTATTTATTTCATCTTGGAAACATTGGTGAACATTTTGTAGGGAGCATTAGTGGAGCCTGCAGGGAGTATCTTTGGCATGGAGAGGAGAAATGGGCATGCCTGTTGAGGGTTTGGGGCCCTAGAGGAACCTGGATTACTTGACTTTTCACATTATTATTAGCCATTTTTTACATCAGCTAACATGATACAATGGTCACATTACTTGTATTTTGAACTGCATAGATGTTCTTTTGGAACTGCATATTTTTCCTGGAACTGCATATTTTGTCTCTGATCACACTTTTTAAAGAGCCATACTAGCATCATGGAAAAGGACTACCATTTCTGGTAGGTCTGATGACTGAGCAGGGACAAGGCCTGGGCACCAGGTCTACAGAGGTAGGGAAAGCCTGGCCTCGGAGAAGTTTATATACCAGGTCTACCCCTCTGTTGTTTCTCAGTGGGTAGCCTTAGTGTCTGGACAATGTCTTTCCAACAGCAGCTGAAATGCTCAGTTCTTTCCCTGGCTCACGAAATCCCTGTAATGGCTGCTGGGCATGATTAGTTGGGAAGGTGCTGATTCACTCAGCTTGCAGTCCACCCCTAGGCTCTGCTCTCCAGGAAACATACAAGAAACTCAGCCATCTTCCTAACAGTGTCTTTCTCTGCTACAATACATGAGAAAAACCGAACTTCTGAGGAGCCTCATGGCAGACTGCCTCAGCTTCAAGGCCTGAGCTGAGAGAGAAAGGGAGAGCCCCCACCCCCGGCCTCCAGGAGGAAAGAGAAATTATAACTTGCAGCCTCTTTTAAGGCTATATCCACACATACATATATCACAACCCTCTCTACCCCTTAAGAAATTGCACTGGTGCCACAATTAACCTCTTGCATTCTCCCCGCACCCACCACTAGACTATACTACAGGGTTGCCATACACCCCTCCCTCCTGCAAAATATGTGCAATGACACTGGGCTACTTTGCAGGACTGGCGTAACCCATGGTCTTTGAGTCACAGCTTTCCGTCCTGCATTATGACTATAATAATGACAGACTTTATCTGCTTGCATTGGCAGGGTAATTTTAAAAATGTTTACAAATTCAGAAAAAAATCAAAATTGTTAATAAAACCTGAGTTAGAAATGTCATAAACTCCTATATTTGTTGCAAGCCTTTGTTATGATTGCTGTAGTTTTTTTGGTAGACACTCTACTGCCCAATTATAGCTACATTAAAATCCTGGATTCCTGGTTTGTTTGTTTTTTTGTTTATGTATGGAACAGCAATCACTTCCCAATAGAGAAGACTGACAAGGGAAAAAAAGTGGGGAAAAGTGGGTATGTCAATCATTGCTATGACTTCGTTCATTGCCTAAACATTCTGAAAGATGGGAGCAAGCTAATTTCTTACAAAATGAATGGGCAGAATAATGGCTGCACATTTTGCATTATGTTTTGTGTTCTACAACAGTGAAATACTTTTTAAAAAAAGAAAAGAAAGAAAGAAAGAAAGAAAGATGGGAATCTGGGAGGTTTTCCACATGAGGCATTTATTATGCACTTGTGATTCCTTACTCATGGTTGTTTACAGGCTCTTTAGACAACGTTGTGATTCTCCAGTTTTGCTTCTGTTTTTTCAGAGCACTTTCCCTTTTTTTAAGAACAGTGAAAATGAGGTATTATCTCTGAAAGCACTGTTTCTACTTCTGTATTTCTTCTATTCTGCTATAGCACAGCTCCACTTAGAGGCTATGCAGTGGAAAAGCAGGAAAGGAAAAGCTGTGTAGTGCTTGGATCTCAATTCTGTGATGAAACCAAAGGTAGATACAACAATTAACAGCCTCGTGTAAAAAAGCTTTGGCTCCTCTGAGAGGCAACTCCCGCCACTCCTGGATGCCTATGCAAGTACCATATTGTATACCTGCACGTTTTGCCCCACAGTACAAATAGCAGCTCCGGAGGGATTTAGATCAGAGAAATGGGAAGAGAAGAAAAAGGGAAGTAGAAAAAAGGGGATGAGAAGAAAGAGTTAACCCAAGTACCATAGCCCCAATCTGAATTGCCTGACCCCCACAGCTGTACAAAACTGTCAGAGATCTGATCGCAGACCTTTTGCTGTCTCATCTCAAGGCCTAAGATGCTGTATAGAGTGGAAAGGGAACACAGGGCAATCAAAAGGAATTACAAACATCTGAAAGGGGCTTAGGGTTCACACAGAATAATCATTCGAAGGGTGGGTAACTTGTGGCCCTCCAGATGTTTTGGCCTACAACACCCATCACCCTTAAGCAGCAGAGCCAATGGTGAGGGTTGATGGGAGTTGTAGACCAAAACATTGTGAGGGTCAGAAGTCGCCCACCCCTGATAAAGAAGTATGATTATTTTTATTGTTTCTCTTATTACTGTTTGCTTCAGAGATAAAAAATAGAAAGCATGAATATTGACCTTCATTGTGTTTCCTTTTCTTTCTGTTTTCTTGTTATTCCTCTTCAAAGAATTGAGGGTATATCTCTGTCATTTCAATATTCTTTATTTTCTTTGTGTATTTTGATAAATTATCTTTGCTGTCTTTTGTTGGTTGAAGCCTAGTTAAGGCTTTTCTAACATTTTTTAAAAAATATAAATCTTTCAATAAAAATTAACTTCAGAAGCAAGTCCGGAGATTGCCTTAAGATCTTTCTTCAGCAGCTATCCAGGCTTCATATGTGCGGAACCCTCCCAATTAGCCATGAAGCTGTAGGGACATGCAAACCCCAATAATTTTTTTAGAGGGAATACTGCTTTCTTTGCGTGCCTCCATCCATCCCCTGACCCACTCCAGTAAATGGCCTGCACCAGTGGAAAGTTCAATAGTAATGTTGCATAACCATGGTTTTCTGAAGGATAGGAAAAGGATGTCCTCACTGCTTCCCCTATCCAGAAATAATGACTCCTTCAACAACAAAGTTTTAAAATTGAGACTTAACCTCTACTATAAATATGTTTTTCAATTTATAAAATAAAATAAAAGTTGCTTCTATAAATGTAGGAAGATTGAAGAAATGAACAATAAAATAAAACATTTTTTCTAGAGATCCCACTTCTCAGTCCCACATATTACATGTATAGCATGTTGCTATACATGGGGATCTGTATTGTAACTGACAGAAAATTTTGGATGGCATGTTGTGTACTAGAATTGTCAATAACAAAGAAGCAGCAGTCAAATCCTTTACAATTGGTTTGGTAGCTGTACTTCCTAACACTGACACCAGAGGGAGGAAAAACACAAGCTACAGGATAATCGCAAAATCATTTTTAATTTTTTTGTCATAAATGATAAATAGAGGTAAGAATTTTTTTAAGCCTATTGCATTTGTTAGAGTTTCACAGAATTGCTTTAAGAACAATAATGGTAAGGCAATGGTTTGAAAAATCAGTAGGAATATTGAGTAAATGGCAGGTAGAAGTTTTCCAAATGAATATAAGAAGAAAGGCAAATACAGTTCTTGAGCTGTGTTGGTGCTACATGTTAGTTTCATGTTTTTTATCTTGTACTTCTATGTTGTATTTATCGAGAATCACAGCGAAGGGGTCTATTCTAACCTATGTGTAGAGTCAGAATCATCCAGCTACAAGCCACACCCCCATCTAGAATATTAGTAAATCACAATGTTTGAGAGGACTGTTTAATGTCTTTTGCATTGTGCTCCACCCTGAAAATGAGTCTGGGGTTTGAGCAATGATGGAGATGGGCATTTGCTGGGCATTCTTGAGCTGTCACTAGCCTTGGCATCAAACTCTCGGGAAGCCCTCAAGCCTTCTTGACCACTTGATTGGATCACTTGCAAAGCCTTGGACCCTTTTGGGGTGAGCTCTGGGATGCTCATAGTATAGCATCAAGGGTAGGCATCGTTGGGCACCTGCCGAGGGCCCACACCACAGCGAGGGCCCACTGACAAGAGCCCCCTGGACTTGCTTCTCCCCTTCACCGTTGCAACCTGCTTGTTCACCTGCCTCTCGCTCTGGCCCAGACCACGCTGGTGGTGAGGAGGAGGGCCAGTAGATGCCACGGCCTCCTTGCTTGCTGGCTCTCTGCCTGTCAAGCAAGCAAGTGGCAACAATGATGGGAAAGATGACAAAGAGCAGCAGGAGCTGTTGACAATGGTGGTGAGAAAGTAGACTCCCTGAGGGAGGGCCCCCGTTGAGGGTGTCTTGCCCAAGGGCCCTCAAAACCTGGAACGGGTACTGATGTGTTCCTACATGGCAAAGGCACACACCCTCCCTGCCCTGGGTCACAGCCCCATCTGACCTGGGGGAGGTATTCCTTCCTGAATTCAAATACAGTGACGTCAGATCGTAAGCGCAAGCAAAAACCCACCCCCGAAGACATATTATAAGATGTAACTCTATGCCATTCAATCAATATCTTGTTTGTAGCTGTGCCAGACATAGTCTGGAGACAGACAATAATTTTCAAGATGGCTGAAAGTGGCACCAAAGAACTATCATTGCCTGTGAGGAACATGTTGTCTTCTAAGCCTTACAAAAACCCTTCCAGGCCTGTTCAACCAGAGTTTGACCATGGGATGAATCACCTCCGTGTAAGCATCTGTGCCTCTATCTTACTATCTTCAACTGTCTAAAAGCAAGTAATTTGTCTCCAGTCCCAGTGTCTAAAGGGCAACCCTTCCTAACTCCAGTGTGCTGCACCTGACATATGTAAGTGTCATACATATGTCAGTGTGGTGCACGATTGTAGAATCATAGGGTGGGAAGGAGCCTACAAGACCATAGAGTCCAACCCCCTGCTCAGTGCAGGAAGCCTGATTCCCAGGTGGTCTCCCATCCATATACTACCCAGGGCTGACCTGCTTAGCTTCCGAAATCAGACAAGAATGGGCACATCCAGCCCTTTCGCTTGTAGAGGCTAGAACATTGGACTGGGAGCCGGGAGATCCGGGTTCTAGTCCCCACTCGGGTATGGAAGCTCACTGGGTGACTTTGGGCCAGTCACAGACACTCAGCCCAACCCACCTCACAGGGTTGTTGTTGTGAGGATAAAATGGAGAGGAGGAGAAGGATAACGTAAGCTACCTTGGGTTCCTTGCAAGAGGAAAAAAGGTGGGATATAAATGCAAGCAAGCAAGCAAGCACCCAATTTATCTCCAGAATTGTCTCTGTTAGTAGAAGCCACTTACGGGATGCATAAGCCCCCTTTTCACAACAGGCAGATACATGAGTGGGGCCTGGTCACATTACGGATGGATGAATCTGTCTGTTTCGCTTTGCATAACAGTCACATTTTTTTCAAGCACAAGTTAACTCTGTTCCGTTGCTGTGTCAGTTGAGTCTTAAAAAAAAAAAAATCCACATGAAAATTCATATTATTTATTAATTAATTATTTATTATTAAATTTATTAATCACCCATCTGGCTGGTCACCCAGCCACTCTGGGCGATGTACAACATACAATAAAAACAGTTTAAAACAATAAAATTCTACAATAAAAACATTTTCTAAAATACCCTAACCCACCCCAAATGCCTGCCTGAACAACAACGTTTTTAATGCACAACGGAAGCTCATTAAAGAGGGGGCATGGCGGAGTTCCCTAGGGAGGGAGTTCCACAGAGTGGGGGCCACCACAGAAAAGGCCCTCTCCCTCGTCCCCACCAGTCTAGCTGTCCTGGCTGATGGGACAGAGAGAAGGCCATCCGAGGCTGATCTTGTTAAGCGGCCTGTCTGGTGCTGCTGGAGGCGCTCCTTAAGATAGGCTGGGCTGGAACCATATAGGGTTTTAAAGGTCAAAACCAACACCTTGAATTTGGCCCGGAAAACAACTGGTAACCAGTGCAACTCCTTCAGCACTGGAGTGATGTGATCTTGTTGGCAGCTGCCTTTAATCAGGCGAGCCGCCACGTTCTGTACCAGCTGCAGTTTCTGAACCGTCTTCAAGGGTAACCCCACATAGAGCGCATTACAGTAGTCTAAACGAGAGGAGACCAGGGCATGTACTACCGATGGGAGCAGATGGTCGGGAAGGAAGGGGCGCAGCCGCCTTATCGGATGGAGTTGATACAGCGCTGTCCGGCTCACAGCTGACACCTGAGCCTCCATGGACAGCTGGGAGCCCAAAATGACCCCCAGGCTGCAGACCTGGTCTTTCAAGGGTAGCTGTACCCCATTCAACACCAGGTCAACATCCCCCAGCCTCCTCTTGTCTCCCACCAAAAGTACCTCGGTCTTGTTAGGGTTCAGCTTCAGCCTATTCCTCCCCATCCAGCCACTCACCATCTCCAGACATTTGGACAGGGATTCTACGGCCAACCTTGGTGAAGATCTGAAGGAGAGGTAGAGCTGCGTGTCATCCGCATATTGATGACACTGCACCCCAAACTTCCTGATGATAGCCCCCAGCGGCTTCACATAGATGTTAAATAGCATCGGGGAGAGGATGGAACCCTGTGGCACCCCACAAGTGAGTGGCCACAGGTCTGAAACCTCCTCTCTCAGTGCTACCCTCTTGTACCTGCCGGAGAGGAAGGACCGGAACCACTGCAATACGGTGTCCCCAATGCCCAACCCCTCCAGGCGGTCCAGGAGGATACCATGGTCAACGGTATCGAAAGCCACTGAGAGGTCGAGGAGAACAAGGAAGGAGCATTCACCCCTATCCAGAGCCCTCCTCATATCATCAACCAAGGCGACCAAGGCCGTTTCTGTCCCATGCCCAGGCCTGAAGCCCGACTGAAATGGGTCTAGATAATCAGTTTCTTCCAAGTGTGCCTTCAACTGCACCGCCACCACCTGCTCAATCACCTTGCCCAAAAATGGCAGATTTGAGACTGGGCGAAAGTTGTTCAAAACTTGAGGATCCAAGGAGGGCTTCTTTAAGAGCGGTCTTATCACTGCCTCCTTGAGGGCTGATGGCATCACTCCCTCCTCAAGGGAGGCGTTCACCACCGCCTTGATCCCCTCACCCAGTCTCTCCCTGCAGCTCATAATGAGCCAAGATGGGCAAGGATCAAGTAAGCAGGTGGTCAGCCGTACCGATGAAAGCACCTTGTCCACTTCATCAGGAGGAAGAAGCTGGAACCGATCCCACAAAACCGGTTTGCCACAGGCCGCCTCTTGCTCACTAACTGTATCCACAGCGTGCAGAGTAACTCACCTAATCTGATCAATTTTATCTGCAAAGTGCCTTGCCAAGGCCTCACAGGAGGCCTTAGAATGCTCCAGTGGTTCCGGAGCCACAGGACCGACCAGGCTCTGGACCACTTGGAACAGCCTCCTGGGACAGCACTCTGCAGATGCGATGGAGGCAGCATAATATTCCTTTTTTGCTGCCTTCACCGCCACGTGATAGGCTGAAGATACAGCTCTAGCCCGTGTCTGATCGTCTTTGGAGCGAGACTTCCGCCACCGGCGCTCTAGCCGTCTCACCTCCTGTTTCAGAGCTCGTAACCGCGGATTGAACCATGGTGCAGTCCGAGCCCTGTTCAGGGGGAGAGGGCGTTTCGGAGCCACCCGATCTAATGCCCCAGTGATTGCGGCATTCCAGCCACCCACCAGGGTCTCGACCGAGTGGCCGTTGGCATGCCCCAGAGAATCCCCAAGCACGTTCAGGAATCCATTTGGATCCATAAGACGCCTGGGGCGGACCATTTTAATGGGTCCTCCACCCCTGCGGAGGGGTTGTGGAACCGAGAAGTCCAACGTCACCAGATAGTGATCTGACCATGACAAGGGGGTGGTGGATATACCCCTGACTTCCAGATCACTCCCCGCTTCTCCAGAAACAAACACAAGGTCTAGTACATGACCGGCTACATGGGTGGGCCCAGTTAGAATATGGTGCAGCTCCCAGGAGGCCATGGTCTCCATGAAGTCCCGAGGTGCTCCTGTGAGGATGGCCTCCGAATGTACGTTGAAGTCCCCCAACACCAGTAAGTTAGGGGACTGTACACGCACATCAGAGACCACCTCAAGCACCTCGGCCAGGGAGTCAGTCGTGCAGCGGGGTGGACGGTACACGAGCAGAATCCCCAGACTGCCCTTCGGGCCCAACCTCCAGTACATGCACTCAGCAACCTTGGTCTCCCGGAGAGGGGGCCTGGTGAAGACCACGGACTCTAGGTAGATAACAGCCACTCCCCCTCCCCGATCCCCAGCCCTTGGCTGCTGTGCATATGAAAATCCAGCTGGACACATGGCTGCAAGGGTTGGAGCAGCAGCCTCGGTCAGCCTGGTCTCCGTAATACATGCCAGGTCTGCACCCTCATCCAGGATCATGTCATGGATGAGGGAGGTTTTCTGGGTAACAGACCTGGCATTGCAGAGCAGCAAACGAAGGCCAGAAGATGGGGTCATGCCTCCCCCAACCATCCTTTGGCTCTGGACAGGCCCGGAATAGGAGGCAGATACTACACATCTCTCCCTTGTTCCCCTTACCTGGCATGGCCTGCCCCTAGCGCTCCGCCAGCGCGTGCCGCCCAGCCTCGGTATCTTCTGGCCCCCAACACTCTCCCCACTGCCTCCATCAGGTGGACACATGCCCCCTCACTCCCGCCTATCAGGCAGCTACCCACCCCTAAAACCACAACAAAATCCCCCAGGAAAAACACACACACCAATTAAAAATCCCCTTAAAAATAATGCCAGGCCGGAGTCCACAGGGAAGGCCAGGTGGTGGTGGTGGTGGTGGTGGTGGTGGCGGCGGCAGCTGCCGCCGCCACCACCGCAGGCCCAGCAGCTGCAGGCGCGCCTCTTCCCTGGTGGTAGTGTGGCCTCTCCTGCAGGCCCTGGCTCTCCCAGGCCACCTCAGCCAGCCAGCTTATGTAGCCCCTCCAGGGAGGGCAGGTGGAGCAGCACAGCTGGCTCGGTACCTGGGGGCCTGGTCCTGCAGGGACTGGCGGTCTGCCAGGCAGAAGTCTCCAGGGAAGGCCTGGTGGGGGTGGCAGCGGCACCATAGTATACATTTTTGAAAGCAAATTCCCGTCATGTGCACATTTTTTGCAAACATTTCTCCCTTATATATGCCTTTTTGTATGCAGCTTCCCCTAATGTATGCATTTTTGTACACATTTTTTAAAACCAGAGAATGGCCTTGCAGCATTCAGAGCAGTGCAAAAGCTGAAGGATCATTGCGTCCCAGTTCACCCACTAGTTGAGGAAGTGCAAATTAGGTCAGTTCATATTAAAACGCAAACCAAACACATTTCGCACCTGTCTCTAACTCGTATAGGTATTTGCAGGCACAGCGCCCCTTCCACATGGAAGGCTATGGCTGAGTTCTCACGCTCAGCGGGGTAAAGAAGCAACTGTGGCTTCTTCCCCCACCCCACGTGTGCTGCTTACATGCCCGTCATTTGCCTAATGGCTTGTTGTAGGGGTTGTGGGGTGGTTCGGAAGCCAGCCCTGCTGTACACTGCACAGGATTTGGCTGTCACGATAACCCGCATTGCATCACAGGTAATTAGGGAAATGACGGGAAGAAGCGTGGCTTCTTTCCTCCTTCTGATCATGCAAACCTAGTCTATTTGAAAGGAAGAGCAGGGTGCACATGTACCCCAGGCTTGCTCCCCCACTCTACTGCATGTATGATGTACTTGCCCAGGCTATGTGTGAACTAGCCCTTTATCAAACCGCTACTGTTCTGAAATCCTGACTTTGGACCAGTGGCACAACTCGAGCTTGTGCAGAGGATAGGGTTAAAGCAGGGGTGTTGAAGCTTTCAGCTCAAGGGCTGAATTCCATTTTGGAGAAGCTCTTGGGGCCGCATTCCACTGGTGGGTGGGGCCAAAGACCAAAGGGGCGGGGACAGAAATTCAAAAAATACCAACCAGTGTCTTTTAACTTAAAGCTCTTACCGTCCGTTACCAAGCTTTAGGAGGGCATTTCAACCTTTCAGAGTGGGGGGAAAAACTGTGCAAAAGCTGGGAATCCTGCAAATGGTGGCTGGGGGAAAGGGAGTGGAGCCAAGGGAAGGGGTATGGCCTTCTGGGGACTCCCGGAGGGCCAGATTTGACCCATGAGCCTGAGGTTTTGCACCCCTAGGTTAAATCAGTGGAGGAACTGCGGATGAACAGGGAAACCCAGGAAGGCCTTAAACCCCTGGGGAGATACCAGGAGACAGAGACAGAGAAGAAGCCCAACCGGATGGGCAAAGCAGGGCAGAGCTGGAGTAGGAATTGAGGGAGAAAGAAACATAGAAGAGAGACAGGGAGAGAAATATTTTATTGCACAGACTGGTCAAGGACAAGTTGAGCCACTGACTCACTTACGTGGCACAGCAGATGCCAAGAGGAGGATGGGGGCGCAATAGACCCAACCTCCTGGGTCTGGGGTGGGGGTGGGGGTGGAAACCTCTTTCTCTGTTCCCCTCTGCAACAATGCAATGACAGTTTGCTCACCCAGAGCAGCCATAGGTGAAGAGTGAATGTGGGGTGTGCCCCTTGCAATCTATTATGGCACCAAGACCAGCTAAACTGATTTTGGTGGCCCGTTCAGTGTTGTGAGTCAAGGTGATGCTACTTTTCTAGTCACTAGACATGCAGGAAACCCTTAATTGACAAAGCAAATCCAACACTATTTTAGAAGATCAGTATGGGATTAGGAGCCTCTTGAGAATCAAATGTGCGGACTGGTTCTTGCCCATTATGTGTAGTTATACTAAGTCTGTTATGAATCATATTTTTGCTTACTGCACACTTCTCTAGAGAATAGCCCATTTATTATATGTAATTCTTAACCTAGTTGGGAAGCTTTAGTTTCTTGGCAATCTAGAGAAAAGTTGGAGAAGTAAAATTATACACCATCAGTCGGATCTGTCATTTTGCACTGTATTATCACAAACTAATTAACCATGTTTTCTGCACTGCTGATGCTGCATTCATTTCTATTACAACTTTTTTTCTTAAAAAAAAAAGAATCTGAAGGACATTTTAGCTCTGCCTAGACCATTAATTATAATATGATGGCCAGTTAACCGATTCTGGAATTAGGTGTGGGTTTGGTGCAAGAAGCAACTTGCTGAAACACTCACTTTTTTTTTTTTTTTAAAGTAAAGATTAATCAAGAGAAGGCAGAGAAGGTACCCACCAAACCATGTCTGTAGAAGGCAAGGGGAGATCAGAAAAATGTTAATATGTCAACATACATTTTCAAGAAGTGTATTGCTGATGAAAAGCAATCAACTTCAAAACAGAGAGAAAAACCTAGTGACAGACACAGGGTTTTAGGTCCAAACCAAAAGAAATGTATGATTCTGGAGCAGATCTCCACTGAGTTCTGTGAGATTTATTTCCATGTAAATATGTGTGGAATCAGGTTGTTGCCAATTTACAAAACACGTGGGTAAAATTGCTTGCAGCCCTTCCGTTCAGGGCACCTTCTTGGTGGTGGGAATCTATGGCTGCTGATGGGAGTGTGTGCTGAAGGTGTTTCTCACTCAGGATACTATTGATCCTAGGGATGGCCCAGGGCAGGAGCCTGATGGAGTGGCCCTGCTTCTCTTCCACCACTGCAAACTGATGGAATGGTTCTTGCCAGGCGAATGTTGATGGAGGCAATTGATGGAGCTGGCTTTTCAGCTAGGCTGATGCACTGGCCTTGCTCTCCCTCCCTCTACCTGGCAGAATGGCATCCCTTAGGGTTCAATACTTTCCTGCTAAGCTGTTTAATATGGACATGAAACTGCCAGTGAAGTTTATTTGTTTGTTTGTTATGAATATTTACACACCACCTTATCTACTAAAAAAACCACCAACACAGTGTCCATAGTTATCCAGAGATTTAGATATGCTGATAACACTGAACTCCTTCTCTCCTTCCCATCAGATTTCAGCAAGGCAGTAGAGATCCTGAATGGTGACTGATGGGTATGGGCTAGCAAGCTGCGACTTCATCCAAACAAGATGGAGGGGCTTCTGATCAGTAGCAAAGAGGGATGTGCAAGATCATTTTTTCTCTAAAAATGTTTTATTCTACTTGTTTTTAAATACTTCTTTCATTTTGCTCAAATCACACATTTCATTCCTCATTCCTTGCATCATTACTTAGTTTTGTTTTTGTATTTTGTTTCTCTTTTTAATCCTGGCTGGGAATGATGGGAGTTGCAGTCCAGCACATCTGGAGGGTGCCAGGTTGGGGAAGGGTATGCTGCATCTTCCTCTTTACTGCTAGTGTTGCAGGTGTTGTCACTGCCATCAGACTGAGGGTACAATCCTATGCATGTTTAGAAAGAAAAATGTCCTACAACACCTAGTGGTCCCTATCCAGCTATGCTATGCTGGCTGGGAAATGCTGGGAATTCTAGGACTTTTTTCTATCTAAACCTGCTTAGGATTGCACCCTAAGATAATGTTCTGAGACAGAGAAGAACCTGTGTGTGTGTGTGTGTGTGTGTACCTGGTTTGGGATAAAGCTGAGAATTATGAGTTCCACATACCTCCCCATACACCTCCAGCTTGATGGCCAATTTACTTTTTAATTTAAATGAAAACATCTGGGGAAAGAAATACGCAACATGTAGTGTGGCCCTTTCTAGAGAGTAGGACCCCCTTACAAGCTAACTCAGTACCGTTGATTTGACTTCAACTGCCAGCAACCCTGCAAGGTCTCATGCAGAGGGCTTTCCCACCCTACCATCTTCTAACTATGCATGACCAAGGCACAAAACCCTTTCCTTCAAAAAAGTGGCCCTTTGACCTGCATTGGTGACATTGCCAGAGACAGTCATTCTATGTAAGGGAGCCTTCCCCAACCCAGTGCTCTCCATGTTAGCTGGGAGTGATAGGAGCTGTAGTCCTTCACATCCGGAGGACACCAGGTTAGGAAAGGCTGCTATAAGGTATGAAAAAGTAACCACAAGTGCTCTTATGATGTACTTCCTTGCTTTTGGCATGCAGAGTAATAGGCCCATTTCATTGTTTATAACAATAGTTACTGCACTGTGCGCAGGACTGTTAAAAAGCACCCTGAAACTCCCCCTTTGAAGAACTGCAGTCCTATCTTTTATTTCTCCAAGGCTTGTCCCAGGCCCAGTAAAGAAGGTGGCAGCAGTGGCAGCATGAACACCTGAGGGACTTGGGGGGGGGGAGTGCTAACACAGTATGTCTGCTTATGTACACCAGTTGCTGGGGAACATGGGCAGGGGGTGGTCTTGCGCTCGTGCCCTGCTTGTGGGTTTCTGGTCAACAACTGGTTGGCCACTGTGTGAACAGAAAGCTCGACTAGATGGACCCTTGGTCTGATCCAGCAGGTCTCTCCTCATGTTCTTATGTTCTCGCCCATCATCTTGATTGGCTACTCCACAACCAAAAGGTAAGCTTATTGCTTTCTGTTGTATGATACTGCAGGGTTGTTCAACTTCTCTCTGTGCAAGAGCCAAATAAAATTTCGGAGAAGCTCTCAGGGGAGCGTCATTCCAGTAATGGGTGGGGCCAAAGGCAAAAGGGGTCAAGCCAAAATTCCAAAAAAATACCAATATATTACTGCCTGTAACTAAGACTTAGGAAGGCACTTCAAGCTTTTAGAATGGCAAAAAAGCATTCAAAATCTGGGAAACCACCAAATTATCAGTGGCTGGGGGAAGGTGGGATGATGCTGGGGAAGGGGGCATGGCCTTTTGGGGAATCCCATAGGGCCAGAATGGGATGCCAGGTGGGCCAGATTTGGCCCACAGCCTTAAAGTTTAACAACTCTGTTCTACTGGGAGCCGCCTTGGGAACCATTTCATCAACAGATGGACTATAATAGATCTTTAAAATAAATAACTCTTTTTCTGATGGAGCTATGTGGGTGCTGACCGAAAAACTGTATCGGAGGAAGAACCACACCTGCAGAAGATATGCAGGCCCTCATCGAGCGAGGTGTATGTATGTAGAAGCGTCCTTCTGAGTTCATATGCCCCCACCCAGTGGGTTGGGACATCCATTTGTAGAACCACTGAGTTGTCTAGAACTATAGGCCTTTCTGAGGAATAATCACACCTGGTCTGAAACTGGGGCAGGATTTGCCTTCCCTATGTGACACCCCTGTCCACCACTGAGATAAGGTCTCTCCTGAGGGCCAAACTGGACATGACACCATTCACACTATTAGCAATCGCACGAAGGGCTTTTTACAAGCAAGGGTGCAATCCTGTGCAATTTTTGACTGAAAAATGTTCTGCAACTCCTACATTCCCCAGCCAGCATATAGATCATAGTTGGTTGGGGAATGTTGGGTGTTGTATGAGTGTTTTCTGTCTAAACATGTATAGGACTGAGCCTGAAATTGCAGGTGCGGAAAACCCAATTCTTTTGGGACCCTGCCATGGGTGTAGAAGGGCTTTAAATCTTTGACTCCCACTGCGGTCCTGGTCCAGATTGGGGCCTTGGCATCTGCAGTGTAATTTTTAAAAGGGAATTCACATGATTACTAATTGCGTGAATGGTGTTTTGTGTAGTCTGGCCCAGAGAAAAGTGGGTCTGATGTATTTATTTGTTACATTGAGATGATTTGATTTAGCTCATTCCATGTGTTATGCTGTTCCCTCTCAGTAAGAAAAGATTTCCCTCAAGATTACCACAGACATTCTGTGACATAATGATTCTCATTGCTAATGAGATGTTGGGTACTGCGTGAAACAGAAATGATTACGTGTGGGCTCTGTGCTGATGACTACCCACCTGGAAGAGAGTTTAAATTCATGTGAGGGGACGGCTGCATCTCCACAAGGCTACGGCGACCGAGAGAAGAACTTCGACGAAAGAGCAGGGACAAAACTATTGTTTCTTCTGGATCTGCAAGACAAGAGTGTGGTATGAGTAGACTGTAATGCCAAAGTAGATATTTGCATTGGGAATAATGATACCTAAAAGGCAGTGGGGAAAAAATTGGATTTCTGATTCCTTCATACAGGTACTAATTTGAAATATGAAGATTGTAATTCTGCTTCTCTGTCTTCTGGGACTGACATTCTCCTTACCAGTAAGTTGTTTTTAATCTCCTCAGCCTGCTTGTTTTAGTAGCACACACTCCTAGCAAGCTAAAACAATGTATATCACATGGCATAGGCTTCTAGCTGCTCTTGGAAGTGCCCTTGGCTCTTAATCCAAGTCTCCATCCAGACTCTCTGCCCCAGAGGCAGCGTGGCTCACACAGTACTGGGATGTTTGTCCCTATTAGCAGGTAAACTTCATGCTCCAAGTATTGTCAGGTGTGAAAATGTCAGATTTTCAGACTTTTCTGGGAAACAGTGTTCATGTATCCCAATGTCAGCATTCTGGGAGGCTTGAAAATGCTTTAGTCATTTGGGGGTACTCCCCCCCCCCAATTCCTATGGAGAGACTTCGACTTGATTTCACACTGCTGTAGCAATCATAGCACTGTGGACTATATACATGCCAAATTTCAGCTTTCCAGAAAGGCCCAGAAATACCTTCCTCAATGGGGGTATAAGGTTTCTAAGGTTAAACATATGGGTGTCTCCCTTTTGGACTTTTTCTGGTAACTAGTCCTCAGCCCCTGCATATGCCACATTTCAGCTTTCTGGGTGGCCTAGAAATATGTGAACTACATGGCTTCTTACAATGTCTCTCTGTGTGTGTGTCCCTTTGGAGGAGAGGTGCAGAAATGTCCTATTTTCATATTTATGTGGTAATCAGGGTGTCTTAGACTTCACATGCACCAAATTTCATTGCTCTAGCTTATCGGGAAGCAGCCTAACAGTGTTTGATACTCCAGTGAATCAGGCAGATGGTGAGGTCCGTGTGTGTGTGTACATTTTGTGAGACTGAAAGGGATTAGGAATAATATCTCCAGAGAAGAGACAGCTTGCTTGCTTAATTGATGGCTAGGGCAAAAGTAGTCTAACAACAGGAAAGTCAAAGAAATAGATGATTTAGGCTGCAAGCCTATGCATGTTTAGAAAGGAAGAAAAAGTCCTATAACCCCCAGCATTCTCCAGCCAGCTTTGCTGGCAAAGGAATGCTGGGAGTTGTAGGACTTTTTTAGGATTGTGTCCATAGTTTTCAAACTTTTTGCACTAAACTTTCTTCCAGCACTTCTCTCTTATTTGTGATACACCCCGTGGTGAATGTGCATGTTCACAGGTATAATATAGCTAGAGACGGTGTAGAGAATGAGGCAGGGAGATAGGGGGGGGGGAACAGAGAGGGATGAAGAGTGTACTGTAACCTCCTGCTCTGCCTTTCTGTTGTTATTGCTTATGTTCATTTGTAAAGCACCACGTTCATTGATAGTGCCATATCAGTAGCCCTATTCAGGCATTTTTTTCAATGAACTCAATGAACACACAAGGGTGGAGAGCCAGGACAAGGATGCTGGCCCCACCCTGTAATGGCCCCAGGCCTATAACCAAGTCTCCAGTAGTTTTAGAGGGCCTAGAGATCCATAATGCTCTCGGCTTTGGTTCATGGGCTGCAGTTTTCTTGCTAGTGGGACTCTTGGCTGGTAAGATGAGTCAACGGTTGATATCGCCGCCTCACCACATTCCATGCCAACAAGCTCTGAAACGTTCATCTTAGCAAGGCCTAGGATGCGCCTGAGAAGTGAGGCTCTGTTTATGCTAAGCTACAGGTGTCTGTGCTGGGAAAGTTCTGATTATTTTCCTCATGAACAAGCACTGTTAGTCTATGCTGGGAAAGTTTCAGATGAACGCTAATTAACGCTTGCTTCTGTCATGCTGCCTCACTGCTGATACATATGGTATAAGACCCATCTTGCACCACAGCTTTTGGTTCAGAGAAGCTGTCTGATCCAACCATTGGATACACCTGTGCGCTGTAAGTACTCAATAAAGTCTCCTTGTAAGCAAACCTGGATCTGGCTTGTCACTATCTCGGCACCTCCAAACCTTAGCAGCCCACAGCCGGGGCATACACACCCCTTCTCCATCCCTGTCCCCGTCGCTCTCCTCATGTTTAGGGATGGACAAATCTGTCCATTTTGGTTTCTCTCAGTTTCTAATTTTTCCAATGTTAAGTTCAGTTCATCCTGAACTTTTATTATGTCTTTTATTATGTATGTCATATTGGGAGGGCTTCTTCCCTGAGAGGCGGACAATAAATATGAATATAATAATAATAATAATAATAATAATAAAATATTGAGATTTTTTTTTAAAAGTTTACATAAAAATTCATCTGCATTTTTGTGCACATTTCTCCTAATATATGCATGTTTGTATGCAATTTTGCCCGACATACTTTTTTTGCAAACAATTTTCCTAATATAATGCACCTTTGAATTTTATTTTTATTAATGTATGCATTTTTGTGTGCACGTTTCCCTAATATGTACATTTCTGTACGCATGCTTTGATTGGAAAACTCCATTACAAAATTCAGAGAAGTGTGAATTTTGAAGGATAACTGAGTTTCAGTTTGTAAACTGGTTTAAAAGTGTGAACTAATTTCTTCCCCATTCCTACTCATCTCCAGGGTGAATGTCTGCAGCAGGGAGCCTCTTTTATCTGTGGAGATTCTCTGCATGATGTAGAACCCTGGAAAATCAGAGTTATACATTGCCCAGGTAGCCTTCAGGGATACAGAGGTTTCTCCTGGAGAGTGACAAGGGTGGAGATGGAGGTGGTGCAGCTAGTGTGCTCATCCTTGCTCTCCTTCCTTGGCACATGTTCACTGAAGGTTTGGCACACAACATTTTGTCGCACAGAAACATTGGTAAATACTCAAGCTGCCTCAGTTGTTAAGGGCACACACCACTTGTGCTTTTAAAATGCATGGAAACAACAATCAGGAAAGGATCAGGAGCTCATGTCCGTGTACTTCTTTAAAGAGCATCAGATAATACAGGCATGTTCCCTTCATGAATAACCAGGAACCCTTTTAAGAATGGGAAATATATGAACTTGACTGGACTAGGAAGATTTACATGTGTAAACACAAAATCATCATCATAATTATTAATTACATTTCTATACTGCCCCATAGCTGAAGCTCTCTGGGCAGTTTGCAAAGGCTAAAACATTAAAAATACAATATGCAAAATGTAAAATATAAAAACACACAGAGAGTATACACAAAGACCACCTATATCTAAAAACAACTTTGAGCAATCAACCACACCGTAAACAAATAGACATTAAGAAGTTGATCGGCAGCTCTGTGTGGGCGCACCTGGCTTCCACATACTAATTTGTGTCATAAACATCATGTTGCAATTCATAAAGCTCTGGTGGTGCCTGATCTTAATTCATTTCATTGGACAGAAAGCTTGTGCCCATTTTTCCTGCTCCCTGATCTCTGAGATGTCTCTTTCTACTGCTGGTGTAATGTTGCTACCCTGATGTCAGGTGGAGGATGTTGCCCTGTCATAGCTCTATTTATTGATGCTCTGACTTGGATTACTGCATTTAGCAGGGGGTTGGACTCGATGGCCTTGTAGGCCCCTTCCAACCCTACTATTCTATGATTCTATGATTCTATTCATTCATTCATTCCATTCCATTTCTCTACTGCCCAACAGCGGAAGCTGTGTGGGCGGTTCTTAGTGAGAGATGCCCTAGCAATCATAAGCCTTCAGGAGCTACTGCAGCATGTCTTAGCGTGGTGAAATTGTAAGGATCTTAGCATTACAAAATGGTTAGTACTCATGTTGTTAAGAGCCAATGAATGACGTTCAGATCTGTTTTGGTGTACTGCATCTGGAATGTATTTCCTTCCTCCCCAGGTCAAACAATTTGGTAGACTCCTTGCTACAAGCAACAGCAGAGAAGTAAGCAGTAGGGGGTGTCTGCATGCTTTGTTTGTTAGAAAGACACTTCATTTTATGAAACATTTTTTTAAAAACCAAATAAAGCAAAGATAGCCATGCTGGTCCAAGAAAAAAATAATCCAAGATTTATTATAGGAATGGGCAGCTTGTGGCCTTCCAGATGTTTGGGCCCACAACTCCCATGACCTCTCTCCATTGGCTGTGCTGGCTGGGGCTGATGGGAGTTGCAGGCACACACATCTGGAGGCCACGAATTGCCTTCCCCTGCTTTATGAGGACTTATCAAAACTCCACAAAAATGTGCAAGCTTTCAAGTTCTCCAGATCTCTTCACTGGATTCCATGCTACAAGAAGCCTACAGGGAACTGGGTATGAGCTAGCCATAAGGAGAAGGCCAGCCCATGACCTTTTGGTGGCCAAGGCAGAAAATCCAAATGGCACCTTCCCACAAATTGACAAGGGTAAAATCCACCAGGACGTTCTGTGCAAGCCTAAGGGACATGAATGGGGGCTGCACAGGAGCATCTCCAGTTCAATGGGGCTTGTGCATGAGAACAACCCAGTGGAGTGTGCCCCATGGGTCAGATCTTTTCACCTCCCGCTCTGCCTCCCACTATCGCCCTGACGTAACGTAGCCTGAGGTGTCTGCCTCACCTTGCCTGATGATAATGCTAGCTCCAAATATCCTCCCTCATCTACATCCTCGTCCTTGCCTTGATCCCCCTATTCCAGGGATGGGGAACTGTTTGTGCTCCACAGGCTTGACCCCTCCTGAACACCTGTGGGCCAGATAATGTGACTCCAGGGACAGGACCCCATTTCCTGAGATCATCAGGTCCTTGACCAAAGTGCCGGCTAGAGCTTCTCCAGCCCAGACTTCAGCTGCTCCGCTCTGCCTGGCCTCTCCTTGGCTAGGTAAAACCCGGGCAAAGCGAAGTCCACTGAGGCCCCAGCTCAGTTGTTCTCCCAGCCCTGCTCCCTTCTGAGTGGATGGGGTTCTGGGGAGGGGTCAGTGTGTTGGGCCAAATATGGCCTGCAGGCCAGAGGTTCCCCATCCCTGCCCTATTCCATCAAGGAAAAGGACAGCGACAAAGAAATACTCATGGCTACAATGCTGAACACCAGCCTTCCTAAACCTGCCAGCCTCCAGATGTGTTGAACTGCAATACCAGTCATCCCCATCCAGCATGGCAGTCACACTGACACCACTGCCTGGAGATGATGGGAGTTGTAATCTAACACATCTGGAGGGTGCCAGGTTCAAAAGGCGGCTGTACACCATTAAGCAGTTTAACATTGAAATTCTGTGTAAAGTAAGTCCCACTAGGTTCAAGGGAGCTTACTCCCTAGTAAGTATGCTTCAGATTCCAGCCTCAATCCCATTGATATCAGTAGGATTTCAGCAGCATGTGTGTAAAATTGCTGCCAAAATTGATACTTTAAAACATACTCAGAGCTTCAGGATTTGGGGGTTTCCTGAACAATCTTTAGCTTCTTTGATGTATTACCATTGGTGAGGAAGATGCTGCATAGTCAGAAGTGCTGATCACAGTGTGGATATGCAAGAGTGTTATTATGCCATTTATGTTCTCTTCTTGCTTTTAAGCCAACCTGAGCATTCCCTCAAAGCCTTAGTGAAAAGATTTTTTTTATTTTTTTTTTACTGCTTATTCTGTGGACGTTCTAGATAATTTTCAGTTGAAATGGACCGTCTCCCAGGCTTAAGTGTATGTGCATATAATAAAACAGCTGCAGTACAGGGGAAAAATGCAAATAATGATAGATTATACTGCATGAATTGTTTACGTCACTCCAATTATAATGAAGACTTCAGATCATGTTACACGTTGCATGAAACTGTGTATGATTCAATTACCAGATATTACAACTGATGCAAAGGTACAAAGCCATGGGGAACATTCCACAGCAAACACAGGTACTGCCATAATCTTTCAACTAAAATAATTGGAGCGTATGTTGGTAAAGAAAAAGTCAAGTTTTAACTGTGTTGTATTTGCAGTATCTCAAAAAACAATCCATTCACTGCTGCAGAACAAGATCTGCTCTGTATTCCTGTATGCTGGCTTTGATCTTAGAAAACTTAACACTGAATAATATCACCTATGCTGAAATGTTAAGGGTAGTTTGGTGGGGCACAGGAAGCATCCAACACAAATAACGGTGAGAGATGGGACGAGGGTTTGAGAAGGAGGAACTGGAAATATAAGTGTCCCCATCTCATATCAGGTGGCCCTGGCCCTGTTTGAGCTGGACAAAGCCCCCCCCCCAACTTGTCCCGACTAGAGAAGTACAGATTTTGTTAAATCCATTCCGTTTGTGTTTCATGGCTTATCTTGTGGGTGTCTTTTGTTCCATCATCCACTCACTGATGGAATCAGATTTTTTTTAGGGATGTACAAGAATTTCATTCCAGTTGCACGAGTGTGCATTGGCATGAATGCACATTAGTGCAAAAGCACACTAGCATTAATGTGCATTAGTGCAAGTGCAAATTTGCACAAATCTCCCCCAAAAGTTAAAAAATGGACAGCAAGTCTGTGGAATCTGCGTGACTTGGAAAAAGCTGACTGGCTGTGAAATCCGCAGTTCGGATCTGCACAACTTGGAAAGTTCGGAATCTGCAGTTCAGAATCTGCATGACTCGGGAAAAGCTGGCCTGCTGTGGAATCTGCAGTTTGGATTCATAGAAATGTGAACTCATTTGAATCCACTGCAGATTTCTCCATCATCCGTAGTCCCAGCACAACCTGGGGCTTGCATCCCACCTCCAGTGTTTGCAGATAGGGATTAAGTACAAGTCCCATGATCCGCAGGTGTAAATGATGGCTCTGGGCAACCAAGGAGAGGTCAAGCAATATTCTGCTAGCAAAGGATGGAGACAAATCGAAAGGGAGAGGAACAGAGGTGTGTGTGTGCCTACTGTCTGGGTTTTGCAAGTATTCTTTATGAGCACTCTCAAAATTCCTCAGTGTTTTTGGGAGGCTCATAAAAATGCTTGCAAAGCAAATCTAGATGGTTTATTATTATTATTTATGCAAATAGGAGACAATTTTCCACCCATATATAATTGGATTTTAATGCTTGCATTAGGTGAACTTGGGTAGCATCACTGCTACTCTTATGCACTTCCTTCAGGCTTCTCACCCATCCAAACTGGCCAAATTCAATGGGTACAGCTATTCCTAGCATGGATAGGAGGACCATGTTGTATCTGCCTGCCAGTGCCATGGTACCTGCCTACAGGGATTAAAACCCAGGCTTTTAAAACATAAGCATTCAAAGCCATGGCCTGGATGGATATATCTGCCAGTATTGTTTTCTCCCCCACTTGTTTTTCGTTTTTTTAATCTCAAATTCTTTCCATCCAGTTTGTGGATAATTACGCTAATTTTGGTAAGTTCTTATCAAAAATCCCAAACAAAATGAATTTCTCACTCATAAACATCATTCCATACTATCACACTAGCCCACCCAGTCCCCCCCCCCTGTGGTTTCACCACTGCAAGTGCAGTGTAGTATAGATGCTGTTTTTTCATGATTCGTATTAGAAAATATTGGGGCAGAGCAAGACTTTTGGAGGAAAGTATTTATTTATCAATATTTATATTCTGCCATCTGTTAAAAAGCCATCCAGTGGTATACAGCAATTTAAAACAATAAAACCTTAAGTCAATAAAATCGAGAACGTTAAAACATTAAAACTACATATTTTAAAAGGTGACATCAAAAAGATGCTTCACACCCTTTCTAAGGCCAAGAGAATATGTTTCTTGTATCCATCAGAGGTCACTTTTTTCCCACCAACAGGAAATAATGAGCAAATATTAGCCTGATCTTTTACAAAATAAATAAATAATGTATTTCATTATTAATTTATGTTCTTTTCTTGATGGTAGCCAAGGCCGAATCCTGGGGTTGGACTGCCGCCAGCAAAACTGGTTCCAGATCAGAATACATTAGCAAATCAGCTGCCAAATGAGGTAAGTGAGAGGGGAAAACAATCATCTCATGTGTCATTGCTGTGTAGGATGTTGCTATGGGAGTTGGTACCCCTGCCAGCCTCCAATCAGCAGGTCATCTGGTTTATGAAGGAATGACCCATTAGAGCATGTCTGCCTAGGTCCATTAAACAGGATGCTGTAGGTGGGCTGAGTTCAGAATACCATGGCCTGGTTTGAGTTAGAGAATTCGAGACATTACAACAGGCACATCTGGCTCAAATTCTAGAGGGACGGCCTGGCTGCCTGCGCAAATGATGCTTCCATTACAGTTATGGCTGACTACACATACATCTGACTACATGTACATCTGCTTTCCGGTTCAAGACAAGGGAACTGGGTGCAGTATGGGAAGATGGTTCTCTCCTTACTGCCACTGTTATTTGTGCTACTAAATTGACTGTGCAGGGAGGGCACAGGACGGATTACAAACAAAGATTTCTTGGGTCTAACTAAGTAAGCATTCCAGCTCCGTCCCTTTGTACTGCATGCGGAGGGGATGAATATAATACAGTTATTCTGGATCTGTGGCAACACAATCACATTCCTATGGCAACAACTGGAGTAGTGGTGGATATGGTCAATCACATTCAGACTCAGAACTAGGACTGAAAGACGGGTCCCTGCTAGCCCCACAGTGCTAGGACAAGCTAAATGCCTTGATTCTATACTCATTTCATTGGAAATGAGTCTTGTGGATTTCAGCCAGACCTTCTTCTAAAGAAGTATGTTTAGGATTACAACGAAAGACTTTTCATCACGATTGACTATGACTCTGATTGTCACTAAGAATAGCAGGAGATATATTTATTTTGCATATCTCATGGTCAACAACTTGATCATTCAATCTATGCTATCCATCTTACTAATTCAGGCTGCAATCCTGTGCACCATGGGCAGGTAACATGGTGCCCATGGGCAGCAATGTGGCCCTGGACACTTTTCTCAGTGGCCACCAAGGTGCCCTCCCATGTATTTTTGTTTAAAATTAACACATTTCCTTCCCAGCAGCTGGAGTTGTTGTGAAATAGGTTTCTGTTGGTGCTGAAAACTGGGTTCAAAGGAGTTGTTTAGTGTGTTAGGGCTCGGATCCCACCTCTGCCTTGTAATCAGTCTTTTGGGGCAGTTACTTGTTCTTTGCCATGCCTCCCATGGCAGCCATTTTATGGTGGTGCCCAGGACACTTTCTCAAATTGCTACATGTGGCCATGGCCCCAAAGGGCCTATCCCTGCTATGCGTACTAACCTGGGAGTAAGTCCCATTGAACTCAATGGAAATTACTTCTGAGTAGATAAATTGCACTGCAAATTTGTCCCAGCATAACTGTCTTGCCTGAGTATAATTTTAGAGGAGGTGTTGATCAATGGGATTCTTTGTTGCTTTTGACAGGTGACTCCGTTTGAATGGCCATTTGCAAATTTCCCAGTGTTTTCCCCACAACTTCCATCAGAGCTGGGAAGCCCGAATGCGCAAGTAAGACAAGTTCTTACAGGATTTTTTTGGGGGGGGGATTCACTCATGCCATCCCAAAAGTAGAACAGAAATGTGCTGTGCTTTTGAAATTTGTGATGGAGATCTAGCATCACTTTATTTCAGTCTTTTGCCATCTTTTGAGAGCCAAGACTTTTATCTTTTTCAGTGTTTGCAAATAAAACTGAAGCACAACGCATGGTGCGGTTCACTGTGGTGAACCAAGAAGCCAGTCAGTAATAAGTTTTAAAAATGAGAAGTCTAAATCATATGGACACCAAGGGACAAACTAAACAACATTTGTGTAAATTTAGTCAGGTAGAGTGCTCCAGTGTGTTGCAAACATGATGTCCTGAACTGGTATGAACTAATGTTCTGAATACTCTACGTCAGTGGTGGCTTTCAAGATGTTGTTGGACTACAAATCCCAGCAGCCCAGGCCAGCATGGCCAATGGTCAGGGATGATGGGAGTTATAATCCACCAATTACTCAAGAGTCACAGGTTTCCATCCCTGCCCTATATGAATGAACATTGGAATACAAATACTTTGACATACCTCTAGGTTGTAATCTTATACCCAAAGGTGGGGAACCTTTGCCAGAGTGCCGAATTCAATTTCAAAGAAGAGGGGGCCATTCCACTGGTGGGTGGAGCTGAAGGCAAACGGGTGGGGCCAACAATACAACCCCCCCCCCAGCAGATTTAGCATAAGGCTTTTATTGCCGGTAACTAAGCCTTAAGTGAGGCATTCCAACCTTTTAGAATGGAGGAAACACTATGCAAAACCTGGGAAACCACCAGATGACTGGAAGTTGGGGGAAAGCATGTGGGGCCAAAGGAAGAGGGTGTGACTTTCTGGGGAACCCCAGAGGGCTGGATTGGGACCCTAGGAGGACCAGATTTGGCCCTCAGGGCTGAGATTCCCCATCGCTGCTATACCTATTTATGTGGGAGTAAGCCCCATTGAACCAAATGGGACTTCCTTCTGATTAGACCAGTATAGGATTGTGCTAACACTCTTACAGCAATCACTTTAAAAAGTCAGCCATTTTTTTGTGTTACAGAATGTTCCTGCCTTCAACCTACCACTAACCCAGATGTTGCCAATAGATATTAATTATGTAAGTTCTTTTATGCTTTTTTATTTTTAAGAAAAGCATGCCACTTTATTTATATATTTGATTTCACAGCAAGATTGTTGCTTAACAAAAGAGAAGGTAAAGAAATATTTCCCATCTCAGCATGTCTTAGTTGGGACTAAATTTGATTTATATATTGCAGTTCTGGTATAAGAAGATACCATTAGAGCTGTTTCCTAATACAAGGGTTTTATTGGTTTTAAAAAGTTAAAAGATTATGGGTTGGATCTAGACTTAGTCATACTTGGAGTAAACCCACTGAAATCAATAGGATGTAAGTGAGTCATGACTAATGTTAAGTCCCACTGATTTCAGAAAACAAAATGCCCTCCAACCATTGGATTAAACTTCCGGGGTGGGCAGATTCTAAGAACTGAGAGGTGGCATTTAAATATGAGGTAGGTGAGGGCTTTCTTTCTGACTTTCTTGCCAGTGGGAGGCAGTCATGTTTGTTCCTCAAGAATGCATCTGGGAATGATACTGTGTCATGATACAGCATCATTCCTAGGGGAATTCTGTTCTAGAAATTCAGAGGTGCTTTTCTTTTTTGTAAAAGAAAAAACAATGGCCTTTTGACACCTCATATTTAAAGGCAAGATACCTCCCCCAATAAAAATTCATAGAATTTTTCTGCCCTCTGAAAATTAGCAAATACCACCCCCTGCACACACAGACTTTTGCACAAGTGCGGTGTAGATATTGGGCCCAGCTTTATTCACAAGCCTCAGAGAAGCATGGGTCACCCCTTCTGTTTTGGGCCTGTGCTGAATGTTTCTGACCCCCCCCCCCCGCTGTGTTGTTTTTGTTTTTAGTGTGCTGACTCCTGTTTTGTTTTGTCTTGTTTTAATGACCCTTTTAACTGATTTTATTGATTTCCATAACAGCAAGAATAGAGGGGAAAATAAACACTGCAGACATACTAATAATATAATGACAACAGTGAAGGCACAGGTAGAGCAACAGGAATAATACATGTTCAGGCGATAGAACAATTAAGATTATACTGGAGCAGCCATGAAATTATATGAGGAGAGAAGATTTGACCAGAAAAACTCATGAGATTTAGCAATATGTTGATAGATAAATTAAAGTGATCCCTTGGCCAGTATTGAAGGTAACCTTAAAAAGAGGCAGATAACAGGCACTATTCCAGCTAGGTCATTCCAAACTAGGCACAAGACGAGCATCCAACTCAAGCGACATTTGCACAAGGGTGGTTGTGCAAACAGTTGCACAAGTGTGGTTGTGCAACTGGTTAGGGTTATGCTTGCAGGCGTAATGCACATCCACTTGTATAACAGAAAGATTCAGCAGACCTCCGCTAGTGCTATTTGAGTTTGTGAAATGACACCATTGGACATTTATTTCATTTATTTATTATATTTCTATACCGCTCAATAGCCAAACCTCTCTGGGTGGCTCATTGAAGGCCAAACTACATGCAGAGTAGAATTTTCTTCCTGTCCACAAATCAGGCAAACATGTCCTGTTCACAACCCTGAACATGAATACAAGCAGGAGCGTAATTCTTGGGAAATGTTCACAATTTCCTCAGTTTGCATTTGAAAGTGCATCCTTGCGCATTTGTGCATTTCCGAAAATGTGGCTTTTCTGGCAAACCCCACATTTTCACTTTTTACAGTGGGAATGTGCATCTGGACTACGTGCTTGGAAAAGTACACATTTTTCATGTTTGAAAATGGACAGTTTTCCTGTTTGGGAGTGAGAATGAGGCGAAATGAGCACTGAGGTGGAAAACAGAGAACTCCAATGAGATGGAACATTGCTCATTCTCCCATCTCTAACTACCCATTATCCACACTTCTAAAAAAGCTTGCCACTTTTTACAATGGCCACTTTTATTTTGAAGAAAAAGCCACCATGGGGCCCTAGTCCAGAACACGCTCTCACTCTGCATTGGGGCTGCGTTCCAGTTTCCTGCCTTACCCTAACACCCCTCCCAGCTCCTGTTTGCTCCCAAAGGAGCTGTTTGCGACCATCAGGGAAAGCAGCAATCCTGGGGTGGGGGAATTTTCAGCAGGAAAATGGCATCCCCTTCCTGCAATCTAGATGGGGGCTCACAGCTGCTTTTTCTTCAAAATAAAAGTGGCCAGATAGAGCACCGCCCCCTCCCTCAAAAAAGCCATGTATGACCTAAGGCAGCCTTCCTGGTCTGCTCCAGTCATTTTTAGACAACAGCTCCCAGCATTCCTAATCATTGGCCATGCTGGCTGGGGCTGATGGGAGTTGAAGCCCCAAACATCTGGAGGGCACCAGGTTGGGGAAGACTAACTTCACATGTAATTTGAGCCCCAATGCCTTTATCCAAACAGTGGGTTAAATAGTATAGACTGATGGGAATGCAGGAGCAACGGAACAGCCAAGGCACTTCATTGCTCCTGGGTGACCCACAGCTCTGCCTGAAGGAGGGATGGCGCAGATGCTCAACTGGATCTGGGAGTCTGTCAGGCTCCCCACTGCCCCCACCCCTGGCCTGCTCCCACCAAGCCCCTGGCCTTGCTCACCCCCGCTCACCCCCTCCCAAAAGCTCCCCGCACTCACCTGAACTCATCTGCAAGCACCTGCCATTTTGTCGAGCTTTTTTTTATGGGAAAAAAGGAGCTAATTAAAAATGCACATATTTAAATATGCACACATTTGGGCTGGGAAAGCTTGATCTATGCAGTATTAGAGACACAATGCCTCTAATATGCGCATTTTTAATTAGCTCCTTTTTTCCATTAAAAAACCCCTCAGCAAAATAGTGGGTGCTCATGGATGGGGCCCGAGGTGAGTGTGGGTGGCTCATCGACCTCGTGGGGGCTTGACTGTGGGTCTGGGGGGGGCTCAAGTGGGGGTGGCGGTTCAGCAGGGCCCGCCGATACTGGGCAGGGGTGGGCTCACCCATCCCTAGCCTGAAGCCCCCTTCCCAGAGGGTTCTTTCTATTTGCTGCAGTTACCACTTTCTATCCGCGGTTCTGCTGGTGTTCTGCTGGTCAGTGCTGGTGCCTGACTCCCTGGGCCTCTTGTTGAGCCCTCAGCTTGCCTGACAAATGGCATAAACAAACATATTATTGACATTTGACATCATATGAACAGCAGTAGTGGCAAAGCTTGCGAACTGTGAGATGTTCAGGCAAGAGGTCAATGCCACGGCAGCATCACCCATCTCCTTGTCATCTGCCATGTTTGCCTCTGGAATTATTAAAATATTTCTGCTTCTTTCCTGAGGTTAGAAATGTTAATCAGATTTTTACACATTCTTTGCTAACAGTGCAAAGATCCGTTGTTGTTTTTGTCTCTTTCTGTTGTTGTTCCTAATAGTTTCAAACCCTCCCTGCTTCTCATGTAGCTTGCTGCTGTGCTAGGAGCAATTTATTCAACCCAGATGCTTCCTGTAGCAGGCGGTGGAATGACTGTACCACAGCAGCTGCTGCCACCACAACCTGTAAGTATTTTACAGCACCAGTAACAGCCTAAGGCCAAAACAGATATTATCTTGAATGTGTGTCTAGCAGCTGTGTCAGCTATTCATTTTTACTCTAGAGTAGGCACAGAGGACCCAATCCAGTTCTTAAACCCCTACCCCCAATGCTAAGATCTCAGTCCAGATGAACAGTTCATATCTGCACTTGCTCTTAGCCAAAAGGCAGAGAAGCCATATCTGTCTGCACACTTCACCAAGGGATATCGGAGAAAGCCACAACAGATTCAAATGACTTCAGATTTCTGTCGGTGGATTCTGAGTCATGCAGATTCTGCGGGCTTATGGACCTTAAAAAAACCCACAAAAACTGTCCAGAATTGTATGCAAATTTAGACAAACAAAAGTTACTAGAAATATGCTAATATATATGCCGTTAAAAACCCCCAGACACAACATTTTATACATCTCTGCTCTCTCTCCAGCTTTTGCTGTGTAACACTCTGTTTTTTGTGCACTCTGTTCATTGATTGTATGCTGAGCTCAGGAAAATACGCCAATGTTACGTGCCAGCAAAAGTTACATAAATTGCGGCAGACCTTTTTGCAGACTTTTTTGAAGGGGAGAAAAAATCCGATTCTGTTAGTGAGCAGACAATGGAACAAAATCTATACATCTCTACTTTTACCCTTCCCCGTTTTGGAATTTATGGAATTTGCAATGTATGTTGGTGTGAGTGATGAGATGCAATGCTCAGTTCAAGAGATTGATGAAATACTCAAGCACACTCAGCCAGCACAGCTGGATAAGCCAGCACAGCTGCAGGTTGGGAACTGGGATGTCAATTAAAACAACTTCCCACTCTCTTTTTGATTGAGCGCCCCTGTTTGTTTATATAACACAATCAGCATGCACAACAATTTTATAGGGTTGTATCCAAAGTTAGTCTTACTTAGAGTAAAATAATTGAAATGAATGGCACTTAAGTTAGACTAACATTGGATATAACCGATTGGATACTACCCATAGAGTATAAGAGGCCAGGTCTCTGCCCCAAGAAGCATACATTCTAAAAATTGACATAGAGGTGGGGACACAACAGACGTATGGAAGTGGGATAAACAGGGAAGCCATATGCAGTGGTTTCATTTGCGCACACGTAGGCTTAGCTGCAGGCAGTCTGAGTTGAAGGATAGCAGCTTTCCCCAACATGGCACCTTCCAGCATGCTAGCTGGGGATGATGGGAGTTGAGGGCCAACACATCCGGAGGGCTCCAGGTCAAGGAATGCTGCTGTAGGGCACAGGCACTATGGGGTTGTTCCAAAGGCTTCACAGTGAAGGTGGGATTGGAGAAGGGGCTGGAGTAAAGTCAGGGAGGTGGCGTCGGGCAGGCGTTCCAGGAGGCAGCTGCCGCATGCAGGTTAGATCAGCTCCATATGAACTTAAATACATGAATGGAAATTGTAACTTTTACCCCAAACACCAGTTGTTAGGCAAAACGACGCGTATTCATTCAGGTTAGCAACTCACACAATTATAAAGTCGCTTTAAAAAAAAAGAAAAAAGAAACAGCCTTAACAGCAAAAGAGCAGTGAAAGCAGGCGATCGTGCCTTCAAATTAATACAAAGCCAATTTCCTCATCAGGCTTATCTATAATTAACCAAGACCTACCTTAATAAGCTAAATATAATTATTACTACTTTTCTTGCAGATGCTTCCAATTATATTTGCACAAATGGGTCCACAGGTAAGAAGTGAGACAAAAGGATTTTTAATGTAAGGAATCGCTTGGGTTTAAAAATGCAGCTTTCCCCCTTTTGGCTTGAAAAAGACCTCCTCCTCATTTATTAGAGACATCCATTATCATAGTAAGGGGAGGAGCTGGAATTCTAGAGTTGGAAGGAAACTCAAAGGTCACCCAGTCGAACTCCCTGCTGATGCAGGAAATAGCATCCCCAATAGCACTGGATTTGCATGCAAAAGAACCCAGGTCCAATCCCTAGCATCCCAGAGCTAGGACTAAACACAGCCCTATCTGAGAGCCACTGCCAATCATTATAGAGAATACTGAACCAATGTTCTGACTTGATATAAAGCAGCTTCCACCCTATGGTCCTTGCCTGGGAGAAACACCAGTGGAGGTTCCAGCGTCAGTGGGGTGGTGAATCTACTCTGGGTTTCAGTCAGAACTTTAAGGGAGCTATCCAAACACCTTGGATAGCTCCTTTAGAGTTCTGACTGAAACCTGGAGCAGATTTGCTGCCCCACTGAAAAAGGAGGCACCAGTCCCCACTGAGAGAAACACATAGGGGATTACAGTGCATGGGGTAATTTCTCTACCCGCAGATCTGGCAGGGTGTTTTTCTCCCAGGGAAAGCTACAAAAACCAGATACAACATGGGGTAGACCTATGATAAATAACCAGTCACTGGGGTAGCTAACAAAACTGAGCTGTGAAGCAGGGACTCCATTTCAGATCTTATCTCTGCCATAAACTTATTTAACTAGCCTTAGCTAATCCACCACCTCAGTCTCAGCCCTTCACTTACAAAGTGAAGACAATAATACTGACCTACCTTATAGGGCTGTTGTAAGGATAACAGATAATTATGTGAAATGCTGTGAATGCTCAAAGAGCAGTATTGAAACGGTAGGCATATTATGATTGCTAGCCTCATGAGCTATCGTTACCATCATCCTGCCTGTCATTATTACTGTTATTAGTCTCATGAAACTATTACTAATACTAATAATGCCTGGTTAATGTAGACCTTTTAAAAACCAATGTTAAAAGTTTTTTTATAACTTTAAATTGTCTTTAATATTTATTTATTCTATCCCCACCCCCATCCCTTTTCTCCATTGTTGGGGCTCTAGGGTGCAGTGCTCAGTTCTGAAGAAATGGTAAATAGTTCACTCCTTGATTTCTACCTTCATTTTGCAATATGGTCGGTCAGAATCAACACCAACCTGTTTCTAGCCAACCCAGCTGATGTGGCACACTAACTTCTATGGCAGGGGTGAGGAATAGGTGGTCCTCCAGATGTTGTTGGACTCCATCTCCCATCAGCCCCTGCCAGCATGGCCAGTGGTCAGGGATTATGGCAATTATAACCCTAAGCCCACCCCTGCTCTATGGCCTCTACCATATAAGACATCGATGAAGCATCCCAGGAGAAGAAAGCACCCAACATGGCTGGTGCCTGGAAGAATGGCTCCTCCTCTAGGCACCAGCCAAGTCCCTCTTTGTGCATCACCCTGATCAGGACAGTGCACAGCATGCGAGGGAGGCACTTGACCCATCCTGCACTTGGGGTAGCTGCTTCTCCAAGAACCAGCTGAGTCCCTTTCTCTGTGTAGAGAGGGGAAGGCAAAATGGGCAGGCTGGGAGTGGATGACATCAGTAGACAGGATGGGGCACCACCCCCTGCCAGAATCTGGCCCCAGACCAGGAAAGGTTCCCCACCCCTGCTCTGCAATGTCCAAAGCTGCTCTCCGTGATCATTCAGCATCCTGACAAGTGTTCCGTTGCTTTCCTCCCATGTTCACAGACACCGTCACAGGTCTTCGCTGGAGTTCTTGTCCCTGGAATGCAGGGAGGCTTCTTCCCCTCGGGCCAGTCGGAGGCCCTGCCAGAAGGTCAGGAGGGGCTTCTTCCAGCAGGCCAGGCTGGATCCAATCAGGGCAGCCCCCCGTTCCCAGAGGGCACAGCAGCGGGCATCCAGAAGATTGTGCCGACAACGAGCGAGGGCCTGAGCGAGGCCACGAGTGGCTCCTATCCCACCCCCTCCGGCTTCAGACAGCCTGGTGTCGTGACAAACAGCGCATTTGCGGATCCGGCTGCTGGCATGAATATGGAGCCGAGTGAACTCCGGGAGCCACCGACTTCTCTTGTAAGACTTGAGAAGGGTGATAATCAGAAGCAGCACCATCTGTCTCGGTCACTTGTGAGAGGTGACAGCCACGTGCCGACAAGCACCATGGAGAGTAAGCCCTTGGAAGAGCCGTGATGGAAGGGTGTCCAATGTCATGTGTCCTGTACATGGGTCATTACCACGCTAATGTGTCTGTGATAACAGCTGTTAAATGTGGGCTAGAGATGGCAGGCAGATTTTTTTAAAAAATCACTATTGGTTTGAAAATTCGGGAATTCACGTTTCAGAAAGGGCAACCATCTTACAAAGCTGATCAGCAGCTCCATAACAATGCCTAGCAGCAGCACATTTTCTGGCTCTAGATTTTAATGGAAAACTAAAAGCAGTTCATACACAGATATACATTTTTCTTGAAAGAAAAAGTGTGCTAGCTTTGCACTTCTTTACAACGACGTTCTTTGGGACAGAAGCCTCACCTGTTGCAATCTTCACATTCAGGGGTGCCATTTTGGGAGGGCTGCAAGTGCTCTTGCTCTTCAGATCCCCTCTGGTCATTCCGTAGGAGGGCTTTATCTGTGGCTGGCTCACTAGTTCTACAGCTTGAGTGACTCCCGTTTTTTAACCAGGGGTATGGAACCTCAAGCCTGTGGGCCAAATCTGGCCCACCTAGGGTCCCAATCCAGCCCTTTGGGGTTCTCCAGATGGCCACACCCCCTTCCCCTGACCCCATTCCCTTTCCCCCAGCCACCCATTGCTTGGTGGTTTCTTGGCTTTTGTGCCATTGCTTCCATTCTAAAAGGTTGAAATGTCTCTCCTAAGGCTTAATTTCTGGCAGAAAGAGCATCAAGCTAAAATATGCTGGCATTTTTTGTATTTTTGTCCCACCCCCATTGCCTTTGGCCACACCTCATTTTGCCTTCGGTGCCGCCCAGCACTGGAATGTGGCCCCGAAGAACTTCTCCAAAATTGAATTTGGCCCTCAGGCTGTAAGAGGGTTAACACCCCTGTTCTAAATAATCAAGGGCCAAATTACACACAAACGCAGAAGATGCATGTCTTTAAACACAGGTCTGCCCTAGTTAGGGATGCTGGAGGATATCTAGTTGGGGCTCGGGCTCAGCAATTTCTCACCAGTCCAGCCCCCTGGATGCCAGTCCACAGATGCCTGCACTTGTGCGATTCAGCACACGCTGAGTTGGGCAAGCACAGGGATCCCCACTTACCTGCGAGTGCCATTTTGCGTAGAAATCGTGGGTAAGCTACTTACGTAAGTTGTGATTTCTGCAAAATGGCAGCCGTAAATACAGTCATTTACGTAAAATTACAGGGTATTTATGGCAGCCATTTTGCGGACATTGCGGTTTACCTAAGTAGCTTACCTGCAATTTCTATGCAAAATGGAGGCTCGTGGGAAGAAGAGGAGCTGCACGCTGCTTGCTGGGCTCCCACAGACTGGCAGTTTGCCCAGAGTACCAAACCAGGGCGAGTAAGTGGCGGGGGTCCAGCAAGTGGCATGCGGGGTGGGAGCAGGGGAGAGGGGTTTGCCCATCCTTAGCCCTAGTCACATGTAAATGGGATGAAGTACCATTTAAAGTTCAAAAGGGAAGCCTGGGAGGGGAATATCAAACCTTCTGCCTTTAGCGTTCCCCCAGACACTGTCCCCCCATCCAGATTCACATCTAGTAGCAGAGCTCAGCATTTCAAAATGGCACCTCCATCTGCATTCTCGGAGTTGCTTTCATTCCAGCTGCATCTTTATTGCTAGACTAACTAGCCTCCCCCCTCCCCGTGCCAACGTAGCACTGTGAAATAGGGAATTTGACACTTTTACTGGCAGCAAGGAAGATTAAGTATAATGGTCCAAGCCGCCATTTGATTCGCATCGATATAGTTTTGCCTGGTCATCTAGCTCTCTGTAACTAATGCTGGTTTATTCCTGTTGAGTATATAATCTAGAACAAAACGTCATTCAATATATTAGACATGAAGCCGCAGAAAATCATAATGACCTGGAAAATGAATGAAATCTGTTGAGGACATCAGTTAACCGGGCTCATTATATTCCATAGTTTGATATGAATGACAGACCTCAGTGTGGCACATTCTATCTGTTTAAACTTCTGTTGGCAATGCAGACGAACCAATATAGCAATAAAGGTATTTTCAAAGGCACGTCGTTGGGTTTGAACTTCCTGTCCTATTCCAATTCCAGCTGAAGGTTTTAATCATATTGAAGAAGTGAGGAAAAAAACTCTTCTATGTACAATAGGAATAAAACCCATTGTTGTTATTTCTATCATGGCATCAAAAAGCTGCTGCATGAAAGCCAAATCTCTTGGATCCATTATCCTGGCTTATGAATTAGATCCAAACTCAAAGTAGACCCACTGAAATCAATGGGCTGTAAGCTAGTAATTGAATCTCCCTCTGCCTTCTCCCATTAGGATTGGCGCACATTACGCCAGGGGTAGCCAACCTGGTGCCCTCAAGATGTTCTCAACTACAGTGTCCATAAGCCCCAGCCGGCATGGCCAATGGTTAGGAATTATGGGAATTGTAGTCTAAAACAGCTGGAAGCCACCAGGCTGCCTATCCCTGCACTACGCATATCTTTTCTGCTTCTGCAGACACATGATAGGAAGACAGAGAAATGTCACTGTACTTGAAGATCTAGGGATCAGGGCTGTGGTCTGTCGAATGAATGCAACCATTAACATTTTACTTTTTATTAAAAAAAATTCAGTTGTCTTGGTTTCTGCTGGGGAAAACACCACCAATCATTTTGGCAGTAGTTCTGAAAGGGTACAAAACCAAAAAGGCACAGATAAAAAAAGATCCCCAGATCATGTCTCATTATATATAAATTATAAATATATATAATTTAACTTGCAATTCCGACAAATTTTCTCATGATATCAAACATTAGGTTCTAGAGAAGTTCTACTATGACTAATTCAAAGCCTTTTCCGATGAAACAGGAGATGTTGAGCTTCCTGACATTTCAGCAATGGCTTTATGACACTGAAATACCCTATATCTAAATGCGGGAGCCAGCACATCCATTGGGCAGATGGCATATTTGTCCTGGCTGCTCACCTATGTTCTACCACTGGTTTCCTTACCTCTATCTGACCATTTCAGCATCAAGCCTGAAATTTTGCTAAGTTGAAAGATGGGTAATAAATAGGGTTGTGCAGGGACCCCCTGATCCACCTCGGAGGCCACTTTGGGGCTTCTGCAGCAGGACTGATTAACTTTGGGCTGCTCTGGGGGGCCCTGACCTGCTTTAGCCTCTGGAGCCGAAGCGGGATTCAGATGATCGAACCCCGCTTCGGCCCCCCCACCCCTGCCACACCACCCAAACCCCCCACTGCCCCCCCATCACCCAAGCCCCCAGCTCCTTACCTGGGTCCTTGGGACATGTGCCAGCAGCCATCTTCCTCTTCCAGGGAGTCATTGCTACCACCGCCGCCAGCTCCTGGGCCGTCGGGACTCACGTTGGCAGCAGTCTTCCTGTTCCAGGGAGTCACCATTTTTAAAATGGCGACGCCCTATATTTCTTGAAATTGATCCTGCACCATTTTAAAAATGGCAATTCCCTGGAAGAAGAAGATGGTTGCCAGCGTGCATCCTGAAATAGCATCCCCAATAGGGCCCAGGTAAGGAGCTGGGGGCTGGGCAGTGGCGGTGGTGAGGCTGGGCTTCCAGATCACTCTGAAGCACCACCGAAGTGCTTCAGAGTGACCTGGCCCACTTTGTGCCCCTCCACCTCACCTCAGAAGCAGCACAAAGTGCCCCGCTAAGCCTCGGTACTTGGCCTTCGGGCCGAAGTGGTGCTCAGCCCTAGTAACCAGTTCATGTTTGACAAGCACACAAGCGGGGTAGGGGATTGATAGAGCTCAGGCATATGCTCTTGCATCCCATAGAAATGCAATGTGGCATGAAGTACGGCCATACCAAATGGAAAAATTAGCTCATCATAATTAGTTAATAGGTATGTGCATAAATACATATCAAGATGCTAAGCAGGTGATGCTGAATAGCATCTAATAGGTAAAGTCCATTTCCCAAAAGAATTGGAGCAAACATTACTACGTACTGCGTAGTGTAATTGTGAGAGTGACGGATTGGGAGCCGGGAGATCTGGGTTCTAGTCCCCACTTGGCCATGGAAGCTCACTGGGTGACTTTGGGCCAGTCACAGACTCTCAGCCCAACCTACCTCACAGGGTTGTTGTTGTGAGGATAAAACGGAGAGGAGGAGGATAACATGAGCTGCCTTGGGTTCCTTGCAAGAGGAAAAAAGGAGGGATAGAAATAAATAAATAAATAAATAAATAAATAAATAAATAAATGTGCTTGTCGTGATGAATGCTTGAGAAATGTCTCTATTGGAATAATCCTTGGTCCAGTCCCATGGAGGACAAGCATTTAGCCTCATCAAGGTAGCACAACTACAAACAGCTTTCTCACCCTTCAAATGGAGAAGAGGAGGAGGATGTTCTCTGCCTTGGGCTTCTTAGAGGAGAGGTGAGATATAAAATAAATACATAAGTAATATTTGGCCTGGTATGCACAAATTGTGCAGACACGAGCTACGACTCGATTCAAAGTTCTTTGGCAAACACCAATAAAAACATGTAAGTTCAAGTTGAGCAGGGCTGGCTGACCACATTTGGAAGTACAGATCACTGTCGAAGAGCCTCCCCTGCCCCGCACAGGTCCACAGCCCTAACTGCACCACTGTCATTCACAAGAACAGTTCTCAGACTCACCCACTATAGCATGTTTGTTCCTTCAGGTACCATCTACACCCACCATGAACTTACACTAGAAGGACCAGCCATGTTGGCTAGGTGTGCAGAACCTCAGGCTCAAAGGTCAAACCTAACCTGCCTGAGCCCCCAAATCTGGCCCTCTAGGGTTCCCTAGATGATCCCATCCCTTTCCCTGGCCCCACTCCCTTTTCTCTGACCACCTATTATTGGACGGTTTCCTGGCTTTTGTGCAGGCCCCACACACGTTCTAAACAGTTGAAATGCCTCTCCTAAGGCTTAGCTACTGGCAGGAAGAGCTCTAAACTAAAATAGACTGACAATTCTGGTATTCAGGCCCCGTTCAGCCCTGGAATGCGCCACCTGAAAGTGTCTTTGAAGTGGGATTTGGCCTGCAGGATGAAAAGGTTCACTACCCCTGTTACAGAAAAGCCTGCATTTCAGCCTAGCAGCTATATTGTGGCATGAGCTTTTGCAGGCAAGAGCCTACCTCATCATATGGACAGCCGAGATGTTTGATAGATGGCTCTCGTGGGGCATAAAAATCTAGTTGGTGGGTCATGAGTCATGCAGGATTTTTGCAGGACACAATGGATGCCCTGCTGCTGCCACCATACACAGTTTGAACTTGCGTGGTTTTAGTGGTTCTTACTCGTCAAAAAACTTTGAATCTTACTCTCCTGGTTCTACCCGCACAATTTGCCCCCACCCAGCCACGTGCACCTATGTCTAAACAGCTTTTGAGGAGCTTGATGATCTCCTTGTGTTTGAAAGATGCAAAAAGTGTTCTCAGTTCTTAGGTTAAAAGATAAAGATCATGTACTGAGGGCAGAAATACCTTAGGTGGGGTGGGAGAGATGTCATCTCTGGAAGAGAGCTAGAGATCGGGGAGGGCATTTCAGTTGATTCTGAAGGTCAGGGCAAATTGACAGGAACTAAAACCCAAGAAAACATGGTTGGACAGTTCCAGAAGCTTGTTGGGTAGACTTCTGAAGGGGTGGCAGGAACCTAGGGAGGAGGAGCAACAGCGACAGCTATCCCATGCTCACCAGCTCAGCCATCTGCCCTCAATTGGTGCTGGGCCCATGAGTGGAGTGGATGACACTCCTTTTGTAAGGAAGCCCACTGAGGTTGTCTTGCTTGGGAGTCCTGAAAAGCCCGTCTCTTTCCCTCTTAAGCTTTCCCATTGGCGCTATACTTGGAGAGCAGGCTTGGTGCAAGGAGGGACAGGGAAACTGTAGAACGTGTGGCACCATGCATGATTCAACTAACCAAAGTCAACATGGCCTTACTGGACAGCTTCAGGGAGCAGGTTTCCCAGAGGAGTGAGCTGTACCCCCTGGTCTGCCATTCCTCCAAACTCAGTGGTGTAGTGGTGCATTTTGGAGTGCAGGCACTCATGATAGTTTCCATAGTCACTTCCCCCAGGAAAGTCCAAAGATGCAGGCAGCTGTGTCAATCCATATCAACAAACCAGTTCTAGCAGTTTCATTTCCACCTGGAGCAGGTGTTTTGTAAAGTGAATGGGTCTAAATCGCCCATTCAAGTCCAAACCACCGCAAAATACATTACAACAGGGAACAATAGATTGCAGTTGGGAAAATCCATTTCTCCCCCAGCTACTGGGAGATTTGCAGCTAAGCTGAGAGGGAACAGGAATTCTGAGGGAGATGGCAGGCGCCATCAGCATCCCTGCTAATACAAAAGTGCTGGTGCTGCAACCCCTGTGAGCTCCGGCTCCACTACACTACTGACCAAACATCTGCATCCATTCACCTGTCCATTTCCCCTGCTTCCCCAATAGCTTATTCCATTCCTCCATCACTGAGCTCCCCACAATTAGTCCCGTAGACTCATACCCATTCATCTTTGCTCACAATAATCCAACACCACGCTAGCACAATTTCTGGTGTACCAAGGCATAGGATTCTAGGGGAAGTGAGAGAACATGTATATTCGGGGCGCACCTCATGTCTGTGGCAAAGCACATGCCTTGAATGCAGGAGGCTCCCAGGCCAGCTAAGGCAATGTCCAGTGTCAGGCCTGGTACAGGCCCCCTACCTGCAGCTGTGGCGAGCAGCTGCCACTCATGCTAGGCAATACTCACCCAGATGGACCAGTGATTCCTCTAGATCAGGGGTGTTGAACCTCTTTCAGATTAAGGGCCTAATTCAGTTTTAGAAAAGCTCTTGGGGGCTGTGTGGTGGGTGGGGTTGAAGGCAAAAGGGAGCAGGAAAAATATCAGAACTACCAGCATAGCTTAAATCTCTTACTGCCAGTAACTAAGCCTTTTCAGCCTTTTACAATGGGGGAAAAAGCATGCAAGGGCTGGTAAACCACCAAATGATTGGTGGGGGGCAGGGGGCATGGCCCTTTGGGGCACCTTGGAGGGCTAGATTTAGCCTGCTGGCCGGAGCTTTAACACTCCTGCTTTACATGGTATAATAAGGCAGTTTCTTATTCTTGTAGTCCATCTGCCATGGATTGAGGCCCTCCATATGTGGAACAACCCCCCAACTTTTGCACTCCTGGGCAAGCAGCAACAAGAGACTTAGGCTGATACAGCTGGCCCATCATATATGCCGGCGGCCTGTGCAGTATGAAGTAGGTCACTAGTTGCTCAGGCCCATCCTGAACTCTTGCTTTGATCCAGGTGATGGAGGTTCTGGTGGAGGAGGTGAGAGGCTTAGGTAAGGACCTGGAGGTGCTGGCACAGCTGGGCCAGGGGTGCCAACGCTCCGAACGGCACCAAACACTTCAGAGAGCCCCCGCCCGCTCCGGGTCGCCTCGTGCCCCCTCCACTTCGCCTCAAAAGGGGATCAAAGTGACCCGAAGCAGCCCGCTTTGACTTGGGGTTTGGGCCACGGGCTGAAGTGGTGCTCAGCCCTACCTAAAACTATGCGGGTCCTTCCACAAGTCCTCATTCTTCCACTTCCCTCTATAAGCATGTTGCCTTCTATCCGCCATTCTGGGCTCACGACTTTATTTTTTCATTTCTTCTTCCCGAACCTCCTGCTTGCGATGATGAAATACCTGCACATTATTGTGATTTATGAACTGTAGGCCTTTAAAGTGTTTCCTGGGACTGGGATGCAAGTGATTCCGAGTACTTTGTAATGCTAAATATGTTTTCCAATTTGCTCAAACACCCCCGTTGGCCTCTTTGAGAGCCATTTACATGCGCCGGGTACCCAGGAGATTTCTCCTGGGTGATTGCTAATCCTCTAGCTTGCTAATGGCAGCTTCCTGTCTTTAGAATCTTGCCTCTTATAATTAATATTTGCTCAAACATTTCCCCTGGCTAATCAATACTGATTACAAAGATCAAAGAGCCTACCAATCTCATGTGATATTTACTTATTTTTTAAACAAATTGCTCCTCCCCGAGAGTTGGCTAAAGCACTGTGCCTGTATTGCAGAGTTACGAGAGGAGTATGCAAATGAGCTATTTTAGGGGAGAAATGTATTTCTATTTCAAAGCCAAGAGAAAACGGTTTCTCTGGGTCTTGCAGTGGCAGAGAGAGTATGTGCAAGAGAGACTTTCCTTGGTGCAGCAGTTTCATTCTGACTGCTCGCCTCCCGCCAGACCTGGATTCTGTATCAAAGACCATTGTCTATGATTTGGTGACATGGGGTGAAGACAGATATAACATTTGAGGAATATAGACAGGGATGGACAAATCTGTCAGTTTCAGTTTCTCTCAGTTCCTCAGTTTCCCCATCTTAAATCCAGTTCTTCTTCTTGAACTTTGAGAATTTCTCCAGTCTTAAGTGCAGTTCATCCTGAAGGCAGAGATTTTTTTAAAAAGTTTGCATGAAAATTCCTAAGCATTTTTTGTGCACATTTCTCCTAATATATGCAGTTTTGCCTAAAATTCACATTTTTACAAACAATTCCCCTAATATAATGCATTTTTGAATGGTATTTTCCCTGATATATACATTTTGTGTATGCATGTTTGATTGGAGCACTCCATTGCCAGTGTGAATTTCAGTTGTATCATTTTGGTTCGCAGTGGGGTTCGAAAGTCCAAAACTAGGCAAGTTCTCATTAAAATGCAAACTGAACAAATTTCTCCTTCATCCCTAAAGACAGAACAAAGGAAGCTGCTTCATGCCAAGTTAGACTACTGTGCCATCTAGTTCAGTATTACCTACCGCTGCTGGCAGCAATTCTCCAGGGTTTCAGATAGGAGTCTTTACCAACTCTTAACTGGAGATGCTGGGGATTGAACCCAGCCCAAGGCCTTTTGCACGCAAAGCATGTGAGCGCCAACCCTTCCCCTTTCAGAGTTGTACAGAGGTGGTTTGATAGTACCTTTGCTGCCCCCACAGCACAAGCACAGTTTTCCAGTCCTGCAGTGAGCTCGGGGGGGGGGGGGAGGTTCTGCGAGTACTTACGTAGTTATCATTATCAGTAATGTTCTCATATGTTTATCCAGTCCCTCTTCCAAGGAACCTAAGGGAGCAACCATGGCTTCCCCCTCCAATTTTATCCTCACAATAAACTTGTGAGGTAGCTTAGGCTGAGAAAGAATGACTCACCCAACGTCATCCACTGAACTTCATGGCATGTAGATTTGAATCTGGTTCTCAGTGTTTGATAAAGCTGATTCCTCCTTTGGCACTGACTGTGTCAAGTTGAATGGATTTTCCTGTTCTCCCAGGCTTTTAAAGTATTTTAAAGATTTTAGTATTTTGTGTTTTATTATTTTAGTCCCTACAATCTGGTTTTACCTTATACCTGATATTGTATTCTACACTGTGTTGGCACATTTATTAGCTTTGTATTGTTGATTTTATTGCAATTTTATTGGTATTATGTTTTTGTAAAATACCTAGAGAAATTTATTTAATGAGGCATTTAATAACTTTAATAATAAATAAATGGGTGTCTATCGGCTAGCAAAGATGACATTGCCAACACATACACACCCAACCCCTGGAACAGTTTTGTTTAAAAAAAAAATTGTTGTAAGAAGAAGGAAGAATGCATATGTGCATAAGCACATATGTGGCCCTCTTTAAAAAAGAAGAAAAGAGTCAGACAGTCCACCTGATGCACAAGTGGGGGGGCAAGAGTAAGAGTTGATTCTTTCACCAATCCAGCATTCAACTTGTTGGTGAATATACATGTATACTATCAGGTGCAAACCTGGGTTCACACTGCAAGTGAAACATCTACTGTGACAGCTTTACGAAAGAACTGCTCCTGGTAGAGATGAAAACTTCTAGAACTGATTTATGGATATGGATCAATACAGCTGCCTGCATTTTTGGACTCTCATTGGGGGTATGGCTATGGGGACTCTCATGATGAGTGTCTGCATTTCAAAATTTACTGCTACTCCACTGTTCGTTGGTAAGAGTCCAGAACATGTGACTGAGAAAGTTTTGCACCTCCCAACACATGAGACTCCATCCTTTGTCTTTCTCCAGGATGTCCGCTCATTCTTCTGTTCCCTTGGCACTTTTGACCAATGGTCATGGGAATGAACTCCCAATAGGATGAGATTTGGGGTTGGAAGTGGGGAGTTACTGAATGGCAACAGGTATTGGGGCTATCGGAAGCATCCAGAACAATCCAAATAGCAATGCAGGGGGCAGGGCGGCTGCAGCTTAAGAGAATCCAATCCTTGGGAATTTGTTCTATAAGGGCTGTGGGATGTTTACGATACCACTTAGTTGCTTCCATGAAATGCTAACTCTTTCTCACTCTCTTGCTCTCTGAATGTGTATGAAACTCAAGTGTTCACCACTAGCACTACAAGTTAAGTCCAAACCCCACAGTTCATAGGGTTATATCCAATGTTAGTCCAACTTAGAGTAGGCCCATTGAAATGAATGGGACAAGTTAGACTACCATTAGATGCAACTCATAATGCCCTTGCCCTGGCACCAGATCTCCATGTCACCTCAACTGCCCCTTTCCCACCCAAACTCACTTGGTGGCAACAAAAGTTGCAACTGAGAGCTAATTCCAAATGGAGCTGGAGCTGAGGTGGGGTTTGCCCATCATCAGTTAGCTCAAGGCCCTTTCTTAATTACTGGAATATAGGATGGTTTCATGTCCACCATTTCCACTTATTTTTTTAAGGAATTTTGCACATGAAGCCAGTCAGCCACAAATACCACAGGGCATTTAGACCCTTCCATTGCCCAGGCGGATCTTTGCCTGACTTGCCCCGTTATAGACAAACTGATATTTTTCTAACCACCATGGCTCATCCTTGTTTGTATCAGCAAGTGAGGCACCATCCATTACCAGCAATTTCACCTCGTGCTCTGTCTGCTCCCACTTTAATTACAGTTTGTTTTACAATGTAACACAAAAGCTTCAGAAAGCCTTACCGCATCATTTTGATCTGAGACACTACTTCAGTTGCTATATGTGATGCCGCCTTCTAGAAGTTGCCGAGAAGTCAAAATAAGCAGACATACTATCCAGCCTACAAACATCTGCCTTCAGCAGTTTGCCATCTCCAACAGCCAGAATAGCAAGCAATTTACATGTCAGACAACCGAAGAATCAAAGTCTGCCTTGGTCCATTTCCAGCCTCTTTTATTAGCATTGCTGAGGATGGCTGGTTTCTTTCTTTTGCCTATACTAACAGAAGTCATTGTGTGGCCAACATGCTGTTTATCTCACTACTTATGACTTCCTCAACCAAGTGGTTCAGGATAGGTCTCTGTTTGTATATAGCTGAGTTTAAGACTAACAGAGAACAAACTCATCAATATTTATCAGGTTCCCCCACTCTAGCTTTGGCCCCAAGCCAAAGCCCTAGTTAGAGATGGGGGAGAAATTCATTCCATTTGCATTTGAATGCAAATTTACCTGATTTTGCACTTTCGAACCATGATGCGAACCGAAACTCAATTATCCTACAAAATTTGCAAATTTCTCCGAAATTTGCAATGGAGTTCTCCAGTCAAAATTTGTGTACAAAAATGCATATATTTAAGAGAAGAACATTCAAACATGCATTCTGTTAGGACAAATGCTTTCAAAAGATGTGCATATTAGGCAAGAATACATACAACAATGCATGTATTACAAGAAATGTGCACAAAAATGCTTATAAATTTTCGTGCAATATTATTTTTTAAAGTTCAGCATTTCATTTCATTTACTTCATTTCTGTTTCACCCAAAAGCTCTCTGGGCAGTTCACAAAAATTACAAAACAAAAACACAAAAAACATTAACATACAAAATTTAAAAACAACTTAAAACAGCTTAAAAAAAAACCCTGTTACAATACAATACTGGGACCCGATAACACAACTGACATTACAATCCCATTATATGCCATCAAATGCCAGGATGTAAAAGACAGTCTTAATCCAGCACTGAAAAGATGACAATGTTGGTGCCAGGTGGATTTCATTGGGGAGAGCATCCCACAATCAGGGGCTACTGCTGAGAAGGCCGTCTCCCTTGTTGCCATCCTCTGAGCCTCCAGGATGAACCAAACTTAAGACTGGCGAAAACCTCAAAGCATGAGAGGAGCTGAACTTAAGACTGGAAAAATGAAAAATGGACAGAAACCAAAACTGACTGATTCTTCCATCCTTGCTCATGTTATCAAGTGTAGGTGTTATCACATTAGTGCTAGTATGTCACTGTTCTCCCACCCCCATGATCACATGGTTGAGACCAGCAATGTGGTTGTTCCCCACACCACTGCATTACTATCTAGCCTCAAGGGTGGAGTGATGATGGCATCTGAAGTAACCCCATCTGTATCATCAGGCTGCCAAACTATCATGAAAGCAGCACAAAGACCAGCCATGCCACTGCAGGAGTATATGTATGTACTGGGGCTGCTTGCAAACAGTAAGGGCACTTGGCTTTTGTGTCTTATACGCAATGGGAATCTTGTTAGTTTTTGTAAAGAATGCGGATCCTCAGATAATCTTTCTGCTTGAGATGTAATAGGGTGGGGGCCTCTTTGGGACATTCCATAAAGACCTTGATATAATAATTTTTTTAAAAAAAAGAAAAACAAAACACAACAACAACATAAACACACAATACACATACACTAAAATATCTCTTAAGATTGTAAGATATTTACCTTTGGCTCCCCTTACACAGCAAATGCTCATTATTATTCTCTAGTTCTTATCTTAGTTGTATATCATACATTGAGTTCACAGACTTTATCTCATTTCTCTCCTAATTTTAACAACAACAACAAAAAGAGAATTAACCATCTCAAAGTTCAAAATCCACATACATAGATATCATTTTTCTCTGTTTCTTATACAAATTCTATAAAAGGATTCCAATCTAACATAAATTTAGTTGTTGATCCTTCTTTAATTATAATAGTAAGTTTTGCCATCTCTGCCAGCTCCATCATTTTCATGATCCACTCGCTCACAGTTGGTATTGTTTCATTCTTCCACTTTTGGGCATACAATAACCTTATAGCCGTTGTCGTGTACAGAAAGAGGGTTCCCTCCTTCTCTTTTACGTGTTTATCTGTTAGTCCCAATAAAAAAGTTTCTGGCTTTAATTCTATAGTAGTCTTTAATATTCTTTGAGCTAAAGACTGTATTTGTTTCCAAAACATTTTAGCTTTCTTAGAAGTCCACCATAAATGATAAAACATTCCCTCTTGATCTGGGACATCCCATAAAGATCAAGCTGCTAGCTTTAGTAGCTCTGCAGGGGTTTTGGCATGATATTTGTAAAAAGAGAACTTTTTTCCTAGGCTAAGTAAGTATCTAAGACAAATTGTTCAAGATAAAGGAAGAAATCTTTACAGGCCTAGCATGAAGCTTTAATCTGGTGGTAGAGAAACTCTTTCAACCCGAGGACCAAATTCCATTTCTGAGAAACTTTGGGGGTTGCATTCCAGGGATGGGTGGGCCAAAGGCAAAGAGGTGGGGCTAATAATACCAGCATATTTTAGCTTAAGACTCTTAGGAGAGGCCTTTCAACTTTTTAGACTGAAATGGGGCCAGGGAAGAAGACATGACTGGACCAGATTGGGACACCAGGAGGGCTGGATTTAGCCCCCAGTCCTGAGGTTCTGCTTCCCTGCTTTAAACTGAAAGGAAATATCACTCTTAAATAAGCAAAACCTCCACACAATAGATTAAGGGAAGGAACTGACCAGGAAAGGAATCTTAGGGGTGTGGTGGATAGACATCAGCCAATCAAAGTGTAAGGCTACTGTGAAGAAGGCAAATTGCATGTTGGGGATAACTAAGAAAGGAATAAGAAATAAGTCTCTCACTTTATACAAATCGATTGTGTGACCATCCTTGGAATACTGTGTATAGTTCCAGTCACTGCCCCTCAAAAAGGATATTGTAGAGCTGGAAAAGGTGCAAAAAAGGGCAATCAAAATGATCATGGGACTGGAGCACCTCACCTATGAGGAAAGGTGTGGGGCTTTTTAGCTTAGAAAAAGGTAAGTGGCAGGAGGGGGCATGATAGAGGTGCATGGTGTGGCGAAAACGGATAGGAAGAGGTTTTTCTGCCTATCTCATAATAGTAGAACCTGGGTTAATCCAGTGAAGATGAATGGTGGGAGATTCTGGATAGATAAAAGGAAGTCCTTCTTCACACAGCACGTAGTTAAACTGTGGAATTTGCTACCACAAGATGTAATGACGGCCACCAACTTGGATGCCTTTAAAAGGGTGTTAGACACATTCATGGAGGAGAAGGCAATCCATGGCTACTATATATTTCCTCCAGTATCACAGGCAGTATGTCTTTCAATTCCAGTTGTTGGGGAATGCAAGTGGGAGGGTGCTATTTCACTTACGTTTGTTTATACAGTCAAGGAGTTAATCAGAAGCTGATGTGAGTTAAATGTGAGGTGTTCCTGCCAGGAGGAACACATGGGCAAGAGCTACCTGCAACTACCACCCCCACCATGGCCATGAATAGGTCTGGCATCCAGCAGCCAGAATGCATCACTTGCTTTCTCTTGAGAGCTCCCTAAGAGCATAACATGAGAGCTGCACCTCGGTCACTTTGTAGGATGGCACACATTCAGGACGTATGAAAGGGTTCAAATCGCAGTGGGATGAACTCTTTTGACTAAAGCGAATCACTCTGGATCATCTCATGGACATGGCCTTGGCTATCCCAGGAAACAAAATGGGAAGATTCCCTAAGGAAGACAGGAGTAGAATCAACCTTTTCTAAGAGTATTGCCACAACTGGTTTGAAGAACAAACACAAATAATATTTGTTCAGTCGTTCAGTCGTGTCCGACTCTTCGTGACCCCATGGACCATAGCACGCCAGGCCTTCCTGTCCTGCGCTCTCTCCCAGAGCATGCTCAAGTTCATATTCATTGCATCCGTGATGCTATCTAGCCATCTCATCCTCTGCCGTCCCCTTCTCCTTTTGCCTTCAGTCTTTCCCAGCATCAGGGTCTTTTCCAGGGAGTTTTCTCTTCGCATTAGGTGGCCAAAATATTTCAGCTTCAGCTTCAGTATCTGTCCTTCCAATGAGCAGTCAGGGTTGATTTCCTTTAGGATGGACTGATTTGACCTCCTTGCAGTCCAGGGGACTCGTAAGAGTCTTCTCCAGCACCACAGTTCGAAAGCATCAATTCTTCTGCGCTCAGCCTTCCTTATAGTCCAGCTCTCACAGCCATACATTACTACTGGGAAAACCATAGCTTTGATTAGACGGACCTTTGTCGGCAAGGTGATGTCTCTGCTTCTTACTATGCTGTCTAGGTTTGCCATAGCTTTCCTCCCGAGGAGCGAGCGTCTTTTAATTTCATGGCTACAGTCACCGTCTGCGGTGACCTTGGAGCCCAAGAAAGTAAAATCTGTCACTGCTTCCATTTCTTCCCCTTCTATATGCCAGGAAGTGATAGGGCCAGATGCCATGATCTTAGTTTTTTTAATGTTGAGTTTCAAACCAGCTTTTGCACTCTCCTCTTTCACCCTCAACAAGAGGCTCTTGAGATCTTCTTCGCTTTCTGCCATTAGGGTGGTATCGTCTGCATATCGGAGGTTGTTGATAATTCTCCCAGCAATCTTAATTCCGACCTCTGATTCATCCAACCCGGCGTTTCTCATGATGTATTCTGCATATAAGTTAAATAAGCAGGGTGACAATATGCAGCCTTGTCATACTCCTTTCCCAATTTTGAACCAATCGGTTGTTCCATGTCAGGTTCTTACTGTTGCTTCTTGACCCTCGTACAGGTTTCTCAGGAGACAGGTAAGGTGGTCTGGTACTCCCATCACTTTCAGAATTTGCCACAGTTTGTTGTGATCCACACAATCAAAGGCTTTAGCGTAGTCAATGAAGCAGAAATAGACGTTTTTCTGGAATTCTCTTGCTTTCTCCATGATGCAGCGAATGTTGGCGATTTGATCCCTAGTTCCTCTGCCTCTTCGAAACCCAGCTTGTACTTCCGGTAGTTCTCGGTTTGCATACTGCTGAAGCCTAGCTTGTAGGATTTTGAGCATCACCTTGCTGGCATGTGAAATGAGTGCAACTGTGCGGTAGTTTGAACACTCTTTGGCATTGCCCTTCTTTGGAATTGGAATGTAAAGTGACCTTTTCCAGTCTTGTGGCCACTGTTGAGTGTTCCAGATTTGTTGGCATATTGAATGCAGCACTTTAACAGCATCATCTTTTAGGATTTTAAATAGCTCAGCTGGAATACTGTCATCTCCGCTAGCTTTGTTGTTACTAATGCTTCCTAAGGCCCACTTGACTTCACTCTCTAGGATGTCCGGCTCAAGTTCAGTGACCGCACTATCATGGCTATCAGGGACATTCAGATCTTTCCTGTATAGTTCTTCTGTGTATTCTTGCCACCTCTTCTTAATCTCATCTGCTTCTGTTAGGTCCCTGCCTTCTTTGTCCTTTATCATGCCCGTCTTTGCACAAAACATTCCCTTGAGATCTCCAATTTTCTTGAAGAGATCTCTAGTCTTTCCCATTCTGTTGTTTTCCTCGATTTCTTTGCATTGTTCATTTAAGAAGGCCTTCTTGTTTCTCCTAGCTATTCTCTGGAACTCTGCATTCACTTGGGTATATGTTCCCCTTTCTCCCTTGCTTTTCACTTCCCTTCTTTCCTCAGCTACTTGTAAAGCCTCATCAGACAGCCACTTGGCTTTCTTGCATTTCTTTTTCTTTGGGACGGATTTCGTTGCTGCCTCCTGAACAATGTTACGGACCTCCGTCCATAGTTCCTCAGGCACTCTGTCTATCAGGTCTAATCCCTGAAATCTATTCCTCACCTCCACTGTATATTCATCAGGGATATGATTTAGGTCATACCTGAACGGTTTCGTGGTTTTCCCGACGTTCTTCAATTTAAGCCGAAATTTTGCAAGAAGCATCTCATGATCTGAGCCACAGTCAGCTCCAGGTCTTGTTTTTACTGAATGTATGGAGCTTGTCCATCTTTGGCTGCAAAGGACATAATCAATCTGATTTCGATATTGACCATCTGGTGACGTCCATGTGTAGAGTCGCCTCTTGTGCTGTTGGAAAAGAGTGTTTGCTATGATCAGCATGTTCTCTTGGCAAAACTCTATTAGCTTTTGTCCTGCTTCATTTTGTACACTAAGGCCATGCCTGCCTGTTATCCCGGTGATTTCTTGACTTCCTACTTTAGCATTCCAATCCCCTATGATGAAGAGGACATCTTTTTTTGGTGTTAGTTCTAGAAGGTGTTGTAGGTCTTCATAGAACCGATCAACCTCAGCTTCTTCGGCCTCAGTGGTTGGGGCATAGACTTGAATTACTGTGATGTTGAATGGTTTGCCTTGGATTCGTACTGAGATCATTCTATCATTTTTAAGATTGTACCCCAGTACTGCTTTTCCCACCCTTTTGTTGACTATGAGTGCTACTCCATTTCTTCTAAGGGATTCTTGCCCACAGTAGTAGATATGATGGTCACCTGAATTAAATTCGCCCATGCCTGTCCATTTTAGTTCGCTGATTCCCAAGATGTCGATGTTCAATCTTGCCATCTCATGTTTGACCACCTCCAGCTTACCTTGATTCATTGATCTGACATTCCAGGTTCCTAAACAATATTGTTCTTTACAGCATCGGATTTTCTTTTCACCGCCAGACACATCCACAGCTGAGTGTCCTTTCGGGTTTGGCCCAGCCGCTTCACTCTTTCTGGCGCTACTTGGAAATACCCTCTGCTCTTCCCCAGTAGCATATTGGACACCTTCCAACCTGAGGGGCTCATCTTCCGGCTCATCTTCCGGCGTCATCTCTTTTAGCCTTGTGATACGTTCCATGGGGTTTTCTTGGCAAGAATACTGGAGTGGGTTGCCATTTCCTTCTCCAGTGGACCACATTTTGTCAGAACTCTCTGCCATGACCTGTCCGCCTTGGGTGGCCCTGCACGGCATAGCTTATGGCTTCACTGAGTTACGCAAGCCCCTTCGCCACAACAAGGCAGTGATCCATGAAGGGGATATACAAAGAGTATACTAGAGCAATATACTTCTAGAGGGCAAATGGCTAGCAAGCCTACTGACTAGTAAGCTGGCCTCCATCACTTGTGACTAGGGATGTCGTGGGTGCCCGTTTTGGTTTGCAAATTTGATGAACTGCTGGTGCCCGTGCCTGCCAAGCTGTGCCCGCCGAGCACATTCTCACATCCCTACTTGTGACCTACCAAACTGAGTGTAGCCCGTCATCCATGGAGGGTGTCAGGGTTTCCCTTTATGACCTGGATCCCCTGAGCAACCTCTTAAGGAATTTTTGCCTCCTTAAGAGTCCTACCTTCCTTCTTTGAAACTTCCGCTTCCCAGTAATGTTGGGTTTAGGCTATAGGAGTGCCATGACTGACGCTCCCGACACAGGGTTTAACACAACAGTTTACTGGTAAATTTAAAACAAGCAAATCACAACTAAAGGTATTTACACAATAGAGCACAGTACAAAAGATATTAAGAGAAAACAAAAAGTTGCAAAACTCTAGTTCCTTTACCCTAGCTGCACATAAGACTTCTCCTGGCTGCTTCTCCAGGCTGCTTCATCCTGCTCTTGTCTTCTGACTCTGCTTTCACTTCTCTGATATTTCTAACTCTCTCTTTTTATACTGCCCTCCCCCAAAACTTAAAGTACTACTTCAAATCTGAAGAGATGAAACTTAACTGGAAAAATGAAACTGAAACTTAACTGGGGAAATGAAGCTACTATTCTCAGGGATAATGCCTCCCAACAACAACAACAACAAAAGTCCAGACCTTTAAGCATGACCTTTGTTCCCTTTGCCTCTGTAAGCCTCAAATCTTCATAGATAGTTCTTGGCAAGGTGCCTGACAAGCCCTTCCATCCTTGCAGTCCTAGGGTGGCAGCAAAAGCAGGAGACGTATCTAGCCACTGGTGGCCACCATATCTGCCTGGTGTACTCCATTCCGTTCAGTAGTAGGTCACCAGTTGTCCAGGCTGGAGCTAGAGCAAATTAGGCCAAATCTCAATGAGAAATACAATTATGCGAAGCAGCCTGGGGCCCTCACCTGCCTGCTGGCAGCAGCATTTGACAGGTCTGGCAGACGTGTCTCATGTTCAAAGAATCATAGAATAGTAGGGCTGGAAGGGGCCTACAAGGCCATCGAGTCCAACCCCCTGCTCAATGCAGGAATCCAAGTCAGAGCATCCCTGACAGATGGCTGTCCAGCCTCATCTTGAATGCCTCCAGTGTGGGGCATTCAAGATGATGTTCTAGTGTCCCATTACATAACTAAGTTTATCAGCCACTCAACAGAGAAAAAATATCCCAAAACGTGATGGTTGATGCAACTGAACATAGGAAAAAATGAGCATTTTGAAATGAATATTAGAATAGCATAGACTCTTCTATTTGGAATACCATATATACAAGCAATATATTAGACAAAGCTAGCATTCTGAGCAAATTGTTGCAAATATTATTTAATCATCCATGATGGCTCCAGATTCAGAACTCGGTGACTAAGAGGGATTGAGAGAAAATCTAGAACTTCTTTTTGGCCATTCTTTCTTATTCCCACGGGGAAGCAACACAACAGACTGGATTAGGCGACAAGCTCTAAGTAAGAACTTAAACAAATATCTGAAAATATTTGGTAAAATCTCAGACTTTTAAACTCAAATCTCAAATGTAAAGCCTTCTTGTTTAAAGAGGATTAAAATATATATTTATTGTGAAATTTCAATGAAACAAAACAAAAACAACAAAAAAGAGGGGGGGAATTCTAGCTACATAAATTTAAATATATCAGTTTCAATACATGCCTAATGAAGTGTGTGTGCGTGCGTGCATATGCGAGCGCGCGCGCACACACACACAGAGAAAGAGAGAGAGAATATAACATTCTAGGAATTACACATAAACTTCCACAAACTCAGACCAAATATCCAAATAAGTATCCATTTGCATGTGGCATCTATACACCACCCACTCAAATGTTGAAAGCATTGTAAGGTCTTCAATCCATTGCATTACAGGAGATGAGCATTTATCCTTCCAGTGCTGTAATATTAGTCTTTTAGCTGTCAAAAGGGCACAGAGAATCCACTTGTGCTGACGATGTGTAAGCTTCCAGAAAGCAGGTATATCATTTAAAAGGACATGTTCATCAGTAAATATTAAAGAGTGTTTAATACAAAGTTTATTCTAATAATAACCTCCTCTTCAGAAGAGGCAACTATTAGGCATTGCCAAAACATATGGTTAAAATAAGCATTAGCTGTATTATAATTCCAACAATTAGCCAACTTAGACAAACCTTTACTAAAGAGACATTGTGGCTTCCAATAGACACAGAACAAAAGTTTTGCTGAATAAGGCATAACCTGAGATCCACAGATGCTTCAGATACAGATGCTCAGATGCTAAAACAGTGATCCATTTGATTAGGCAAAATGGGACGACCCAGTTCCCTATTCCATTCCTGCTTAAGACTCTGTATATCACATTTCTTCACCAGTAATACGCATTTGTAAATATGGATCTCTGTCGATATAACTGATAAGACTCAATAAGTACTTCTAATAGTGAAGGAGACTCTGAAGCTGTAAAAGCAGCAGGGCCAAACCTAGATTCTAACAAATGTTGCATTTGCAAGTATTGCCATTCAGCCATAGCGGGCAAGTTGTATTTGGTATACGAAGCCAAGACTGACAAAAACTCCTCATCATCACCCACTCGCTGATCCAAGGTAAAGAAAATGAAGGAACTTATCTGCCCAAGTCCACCAAAAAACATTTTATTGCCAATTTTTAAAGAGGATTTATAACCTTCAGGAGGATAGATGTTGGAGCTGCTAAGGCTTAAGCTTGGATTGGTTTGCATGTATTTTGGTCACGTTCTAAATTACATGTATTCTGGCAGCAAGTTGTAGAATTTATAGAGGACATATACAGGGTATGAAATAGTCTTAACACCAAAGGCTACACTATTAGGTTATATTAAAATAGTTAACTTGGAAGATTTTAAATTACCTACATGCTTATTACTAATGGCGAGACCAGTAATTGCTTCTAGCTGGAAGTTGTCTTACCCTGCCCCGCTCTAGTTTGTGTTGGTCTAAGCAGGTTTGGACTACACCAAACCTAATTAAACTGATATATTATAAATGTTGTAAAGAAAGACATGCACCAAATAGATTCACAGAAAAAAGGAGTGTGGTTATTAGTCATTGGAATATGAATTTTTATACAACTGTATTTTATTTAGGGTGCACTCCTATGGGGACAGTCATCTGCCTCTGAACTTGGAGGTGACTGACTATCCAATGCAGGGTGGGCAGATTGTGGAGGGGATCTTCTCCACACTCCAGACCCCTACATTTGCGGCTAGACACCTGATCTCAGCTGTCTAATCAGGGCGCCTCGGAGCGGGGTGGGGGGAGGCTGGATGGTGCGTAGGAAGCATTGTAACAGTGCTTCCGCTGTCCCCTCCCCAGGAATGCCCCTTTTTCTGCTGCTCCATGCTGTTCTTACAAGTGCAGAACCAGGGATGAACCATGCTGCCTACGAGGTGGTGGGGGAGCAGGAGGGGAGTCAGTTTTCTGGGAACCAATTTCAGAATGCTGGTTCTGAGCATAGTTCCTAGAAAACAAAAAAGCCTATGGCCGTCCAGACGCTGTCACATATTTGGGTTTGTGTCACATATATCTGTGTCACATATGTTGAATGGTATGTATTTTATATTTCAGCTGTATGCATGTATTTTGTTTTATAATAAGAAAAATTTTTAAAAGGCCGAATTTGAAATCCGAATTGGCATTTTCAGTGTGCAAGTATTCTTCAAAACATGAGTACTTTAGGCTTCTTGCTTTCATTTTGGTGGGCAGCAAATATGGAACATCATAATAAGCTGTCCCCGGTCAAACATGAAATTCCCTTGCATTTTTGTTATTAATACTGTCAAATTTAAACACTATGGCAATGATCAAATACTGCCAAATATCAAATATTGAAATCAGATATTGTTGAGTGACAAATACATGTATTGAATAGTTGGGTGAATATCCAGGAAATATTTGAGTATTCAGAAAATCTCAGATGAAGATTTGGTAACAATCTTTTGAGCAGAATTTCAGGAGCTGATTCACTTTAGTGCTGAGCTTTACTTATAGGGGAGTTGCGACTTATTCAGTATTAGCCACTGGTTGTCGGGGCTGGAAAGGAATTTTAACTAAGAGCTTAATTGGTTCTTGTGTTCCTGGACTTTTGCCTTTCTCAAAGCAACCCTCATTTAGTGTACATCAGCTTTCCCCAACCTGGTGCCCTCCAGATGTGTTGAATTGCAACTCCCATAATTCCCAGCTTGCATAGCCAATCAGACTGGGGAAGGCTTCTGTATAAAGTAGCTATGCTGCCCCCGAGGAGCTGTATTTACCTCATCGACACAACTTTGAAGTAACCTATAACTAGTCCCTCCTAGCCCTGCACTGTCCAGTCCGGGGGTGAGGTCCGTGGAGGGGCAATTCGGGCAGCTCAGGGCCCCTTGAAATTTTCTGGAGCCCAGCTGTGTCTGCTAGAGTTGGTGGAGTGGCTCCCTGGCTCCCTATAAGACACGATACACTAATGGCAGCTGCCATTAGCCTATTGAAGGAAAAATGCAGCCATAAAGGGTGTATTGTACGCCATTTGCAGCCATAAAGCACTGACTTTGGCCTAACTGCAGCTGTTTATGGCTGTATTTAGGTCAAAGTAAGTGCTTTACAGCCACAAATGCCATAGAATACGCCACTTACAGCTGTAACTTTCCTGCAGTACGCTAATGGCATCTGCCATTAGCTTATCATGTCCTATAGGGAGCTAGAGAGCCACTCCACAGGAAGTCCTCCAGTCCCAGAGGTAAGTGCAGCTGCTTTGCTGCGGACTCTGGAGGTCGAATCCTTTGGAATCCAGCCTCATTTGAGTCCACTCCAGCATCCCTACTCCTAGCTACTAGGGCATCAGGCAACATCCTCAGCTGAGAGGCTCCCCCTCCTGCACACATGAAGAGAGATCTTTAGGGACCTCAGGGATACAAGCATGGGCCAGCCTACCTCAGGGGACAGCACCATCACTAAGAATGGCATGAGTGGCCGGCAGCCACAGCCTTCTCCCACCTTCTCAAGTTAACCCAGCTGACAGGTTAGGCCAAATATTTCTGAGGGTGCACGGGTTGTCAGAAACCCAATCCTCTCCAGAGTACCACGTCTTGCTGTGGCCTCTGTTTATCCAGCTCCAGTGTAGTGCATGTTCTTTCCCCCATCCCAGCTGCTTCCACCTGAGGACACAAGAGTGATTCTCTGTGGGCACAGCATTTTCCCTCTGGGACTGCCCACAGAATAGGCGAGAGAGTCAGTGCTTGCAGAACCTAGTACAAGCCCTATAAATTCACATATGCACACACCCGTGAGTGTTTTCTGCTGTTTTCCTAGAAATCCAGGAAGCATTGCATACATGTGCCATCTCATAGTTATCTGTTCTTTGGGTACTAAATCATGTCTCATTGAAGTATTGGTAAAGAGCTTTGCTTTAAACAAGAACAGCTTTTAACATATCTAAATTGGGCCTCGGTAGCTCTGAATCTAATCCAATGCCGACCCTTCATTTCTGATTGCATACAAATTCCTTCCTAAACTTGTTTGTTTTGTATTTGTCCTCCATTCATCATGGATGCACCAAACCCCAGGAAAATATTCCACAGGCTCAGCCTTTGCCCAGCCTGAAGAAAAGCAAGAGATGGAAGAGGCAAAGTTGAGCTAGCCATGAATTTCTGCCTTGTTCAAACAGACCTTTGAGTACTTAAATTATACAGTTTCCATTGACATTCTCAAGAATTCAATTCTCAAATTCTTTAGGCGCTTTCAAAATCCCCCCCCCCCCCCGTCACAAGAGAATCTGGCTATGTGACAAAGTAATTTCTCCTTGAGCCTTCATTTTAACCTATGAAAGCAAAGCAAATCACATCACCGTGGAAGTCAAATGACTGACTGCTAATTTTGTCCTCTCTTCAAGTTGAGGGGGGGAAATGCAGTGAAAGAAAAATTGTGGCACAGCAAGACACAAAGACAGCTTTATTGTTGTAATTTCATTTAAACATGAGGGTGTGTTTGAAATGAAAGGAATATCAAGCTATAAATGGTTTATGTGGTGGTCGGCATTCACAGTGGGTGAGGAACATATTTTCCAGTTTTATTTGCCAGACATTTACTAGCCCTCTTTCAATTTTGGTTAGTACCTCTTCCTGAGAAGAAATAATTTAGCCACTACTCATCTGCATATACCGATCCATTTTAAATATACATAGGACTTCAAATCTTCCATTGCCTAGCATGAATCTTAGCTTTAAAAGTGTTCCCACGAGTTTTAAAAACAACCACGTGATAATCCTACTTTCACTGTGAAAAAAGGTGAAATAGTAACTTGGTACTCAAGGGATTTTTATCTGGACGCCATCTGTATTTCTAGAAGTTGGATCTGTGGGTTTCTGGATGGTTTTAATGAACTTACATACTTCATAGGATCTTTCAGACCTTGGAATACGGGGATAAAAGTCCAAGTAACAAGGGCCAATTTACAATGATATTTAATACTTTATTACTGTAGCATCAAGTGGTGATTCACAGGTGTGAGCAACCCATCACAGGTTAATCACCACACACAGAACTTTCATATTACTAGTTGCCAAATCAAGCACAATGGGTTAGATCTAGACTTAGTCAGACTAAGAAGTGACCCATTGAACTAAGTTAGAATTACGTTAATCATCACTAAATTTAGACTGCAGTCCTGTGGGTTGCTCTGTAAAGAACCAGGCAGGATGGGAGGAGGACTGAGGCAATTTAGCCTCCTGCTTCTGCTGGGGCGGCAGGGGGAGACAAATTTCAGCTAGACAGTCCTCTGAGCCAATCTAACTGACATCAGCAGTGGGCAGAGATGGTGACAGCAAGGCTGGAGAATCCTGTCTCCCCTCTCCCCTCCCTGCCCACCATTCTGCCCGCCCCGAGCTCTTGAAAGGCTGTTGTAACAACCTTAGAAGAGCAGATGCTTTCCACAGTGGCTGCAAGAGGGGGAGGGAATGGCCTGATCTCAGATTCCCCCTCCTTAGGTCATAGCAGTGTCTGTGGCCTGAGGTGGGGGGAGGGAATCTGCAATATTGTATGCATATTCTCTCGTGGACCATAAGATTGCGTGGCCCGTCTCATCAATTTCAATGGCTCTGTTCTAAGCATGATTAACTCGGGATTCAATGCCTGTTTCTTAAGAAATATTACAATAAAAAACAAATGTATCATTTCATACTTGTATGCAGCAAGACTCTCACGTCTTTCTCCAAATATCTCAAGAGTCCAGTATCAAAGAAATTATGTGTTTAAAATGAGCATTTTCAAAGCACACAATTATCCTAATTACAACTATCCTTATCTTGTTTATTCTTTCCCTTCTTTCTGTATATCGTACATTTATTTGCTTGTTTAGTACATTTATATCTTGCTTTTCGACAAGAGTCTTCAAAGTAGCTCACAATATTTAGAAAACAGAACAGATACACCAACGGCCACATGCTCAAAACCCCAAGCTGAACAAAACCACCAGCCTCACAGGAACAGGAAGCAGCATCTGATGTTCCTCCCCAAAGGACAGTTGATGTCCCTGAGGGGGAGAGGGGAAAGTAAAACTTGAGAAGGGCCTGTTATTGCCTTAATTTATTAATTAAATCTATATACTGTGGAAGCTGGTGGCTCAGATGTCAGTGGAATAATGAATTGGCTCCGTGTTTCAGTTGGCACCAGTCAGAACTCTAAAGGAGCTATCCAAGGTGCAAAGCTGAAACCCAGAGCCGATTCACTGCCCCATTGACATTGGAGCCACCAGCCTCCACCGGTTACATACCACCCAACTGGGAGATGCCTTTGTGGCAGTCTACAAGCATAAAAAAACCAAAGCATCAATACGATATCAACTAAAACAATAAATACAACAATGAAAATATTTAAGTATTTAAACATTTTTAAAAAATCAAAAGCCAGCAGTAAAGTTAATAATCAGCGTAACAGATTAAATATCAAGGGCACAATCCTATGCATATTTAGACAGAAAAAAATGGCTGGGGCATGCTGGGAGGTGTAGGACTTTTTTCTGTTTAAACTTGCATAGGATTGCACCCTAAATGCCTGCTGGAAGAGGAAGGTCTTAAACTGGCATCCAAATGTATACAGTGAGGACACCAGGTGGGTTTCCCTGGGAAGGGCATTTTTTGTAGATTAGGGGTGGGTGCACTTCAGAGAAGGCTCTTTCCCTGGTAGCCACCTGTTGCACCATCGTGGGTGGGTGGCTGTGCCCAGAGAAAAGCCTCCAAAGTTTATCTTGGCAGTCATGAGGGACCATATGGGAGAAGGCACTCCTTCAAGTGGACTGGTCCTAAGCCATTAGCTTCCTAAGTGGACTGGTCCTAAGCGGACTGGTCCTAAGTCATTTAGGGCTTCAAAGTTCAACACCAACTTATGCTGGTCCTGGATGTCATCTATATTAGAGGAATAAAACACTGAATGACCTACAGCTGCTTCCACATTTCTCTCTCTCTCTCTCTCTCTCACACGCACACCAGAACATGAGTTATTTCCTCCAATTTTAGTTCATTCTCCACAAACAGGGTTGCTGCATTTTTCCTTTGTGCTTTGAAAAGTTGCATGGCAGGTGGACATACAACAAAGCAGTGTTTCCAGACATTCCAGGAGGTGGGAATCTGCACCGGTTTAATTGTGGCCTGTTGAGGAAGTATTGCAGGCACAATACTTCTGTCGGGCGGGAAAGGTGACCACCCTGATGCCTAGTGTCACAAACAGACTTTATCTCTGTTTTGTTTTGTTGCACATTTTGTTTTTGTGCTCATTTTCTATGGGCCAGAAAATGGTTTCTATAAATACAGAGTTGAGGATGCAATTATAAATAATGAGACATTACGACTTTGAGTTTGTGTGCAACAAAAGGGTGGGTGGGTGGATGGGTGGGATCAAGTGAGAAGTCTGCAATTCCCCTGCCCTCTTGCTTAGTATTGATTGGTTAGTCTGCCATTTCAATAACGTTTATATTCTAGAGTGAGAGAGGACGGTTCACAAATCATTGCTGTGAAACCTTTACCTTGTGAAGATTCCTTGAGTTGTCTCGACAAGTTTGGGGGGGGAACATTTTCAAGACAGTGCAAAGGTAAAAGTTTGTTTCAATCTTCTGTAATGGCTATGCTTGGATTAAGGTGACCATATTCCATCCAAGATGGGCTTCTGTCTCTTTAAGTTTTCTGAAAAAGAAGCGAGGCTCCCAGGTGCAGCTTCTCCCTTTGCATTATTGCAGTGACTGGAAAAAATTGGCACCTGCTGAATTTTGTTCTGCCTCAGGCTAGGTATGTGCAAAAACAATCCTGAGAAATATGACAAAGCTTATGTCACAGTAAATGTGTTAAGTCTTTAAGGTGCCATGCGGCTCTTGGTTGGTTTTGCAGAGACAGATTCCCATGGCTAATCCCCAAATTTATCTCTGAGAAATGTTGCTAGCTTTAAAGAAGTCTTTAAGCTTCCCTCAAGATTCCTCAGATGTCTTGCCCAAACAGGAACCACCAAATTTGCTTCCAGTTCCACTGTAGGTGAATAAAAGTAGCAAATTGGCTTTATTTTCATAAAGTAGATTTTTAGATGAATCTAGTTCACCCCAAAGCCCTGTCACTTTTGGGATATGGCCATCCTGCACTAGGGAACTTGCTTTGGATGGATTCATTAGCATATATATATATTTTTTTTAAGTCTCCATGCACCCTGAGAGTCTCAAATGACTTTCACTGTTAGACTCTAAATTTGTGACAGAAACTACTGTTCAGGGAAGAAGAAAAATATTGGGCACATGAGATATATTATAGAGTCCTCCTAACTGTGATTGTTATGGAAGTCCTCATTATCTTGAAGAGAATAACACTTGTTAAGGTGGCATCAGGTTTATTCTCCCTGGATATTAGCTTAAGCCTCAAAATGTACAAAGGTGGGAGGTAGGGCTCACGCAAGAGGGTTTGCTACCTGAGGCAAAGCACAAAATGGTGCCTCCTCCATTTCATGTACAGCAGCCTGGTGGCTTGGCAGTTGAATCCTACTTTAACACTGACAATAGGACGGCATCCTCTATCAAACCTGAAGGCAGCAAGCTAGTTTAGGGGTGCAGGACAGGCAGTCCCCCAAAAGAGAGAAATGGCTGGGGGGCTCTGGAGGAAGGGCTAGGGGGGCTGGCACTGCTCCTGTCTGCCTGATGGGAGGGCCGACTAGCATCAGAAGGAGCCAGGGAGATGGTTTGCTGGTGGAGATCTCCCTTCTCCAAAATGACAGGGCAACATAGAGAGGAGAGGAAAACTCTTCCCTCCTTCTGCTGTTGGAAGGAAGGTAGCAGCAGAAAGCCGCCTCAGCCAGCACCATGCAAACAGCCCCGCGTCTGTGCCACTGAGCATCTGTGCAATGGCACAGCGCTGACTGAACCACCCCCTGCCTCCACCACCCCCTCCTGACCGTTGAGGGTAAAGACATGCTTCTCTTCCCCTCTTGGTCACTCTACAGCAGGCAATTCCCATGAGCAAACTGATTCGCCGGCCATTGCTGGGGAGCTTTACCCATTGTAACGGAAGACCAGGCTTCTGTGGACTTTTACCATACCTCTCTGGGTATGTATTCCAGTCTTTTTGGGTGCTTTCTGTTTCTAAAATTCCGCATACTTCTGCTGAAGGCGGCTCTTGTTCTGAATTAATGTTGGAGGAATGCTTTATTCTTACACCCAAAAAGGTTGGAAGGAGGCAGGGCTAGAGCAGTGACTACCGCAGAGACACAGCAGGTGATCTCCTTGGGAAGTCAGTAATTTTGGTATTGTTTGTGACTGGATCATTCACAATCACCCCCACTGGCAGAATTACCTGATGCCAGTGGGGGCTGGTGACTCCAGTTCCGGAGGGGTGGTGTTTCCATTCTGGGTCCTAGTTACCACCATCCAAAACTCTAAAGGTGCTATCCAAGGTGCCGGGTGTGGAGTTTTACCTTTAGAGTTTTGGCTGGTTGTAACTAAAACCCAGAATGGAATCTCCACCGCACCAGAAGTGGAGTCAGCAGCTGCCACAGCCTGTTGCTGTATTGGAAGCAGTGATAAAGTTAGGTAATTTTAGACTCTGGGCTTAATGTTCTTAATGGGGGTGGCCCCTCTTTAGATGGTAATGTGCATTACTTAATTTACTTCAAGATGGGTGAAGCCAGCCTTGTTTCATGCGGGGACCCTCCTGCTCATTCTGTTGAGTGGGGTCCCAGACCTCTGCCCCAAAGCCCTTCCCTGAGGGCAGCGCTGAGGCTCACTGGAAGAAGCAAACTCAGAGCATTGCAGGAGCCTTTCATGGTTTGTTTCATGCATTTCTCGCTGTTCTCTCAAGTCATGCTAATAAGCTGTGTAGTTCTGTGGAAGAGGGGATTTGAGCAAGTGCATAGAGCAAGAAGAAAAGCCACAATTCCTACTTTCTCACAGCAATTAAGGGCGCAATCCTATGCATGTTTAGACAGATAGCAGTCCTTCAATTCCTAGCATGCCCCAGCCAGCATGAGGCTCTGCACCCCTCTTCTATTACAATCATGGCTGGCTGGGGCATGCTGGGAGCTGTAGGATTTTTTCCTGTCTAAACATGAATGGGATTGGGCCCTTAAGGGTACAGGATCCCCATCCTTCTTTGCACTTGGCTTTTCTAAAAGGCAGCCACCCCACAAAGTAAGATCAAATGATTTATCCGACGGCAGTAGCAAGAGCTGATATTGCATACTGCAGGGGTGCAGAACCGCTTGCAGCCTGAGGGTTGAATTCTGTACTGGAGAAGCTCTCGGGGGCTACATTACAGTTGTGAGTGGGGCCAAAGGCAATAGGGGCCAGGGCCAAAAAACCAAAAATACCAGCCTATTGAAGCTTAAAGCTCTCACTGCCATTAACTAAGCCTTAGGAGAGGCATTTCAGCCTTTTAGAATGGGGGGGGAACATGAACCAAAGCCAGAAAACCACCAAATTATAGGGGTGGGGGAAGTGGCTAGGGCCAGGGGAAGGGGGTGCTATTTGGCCCCTGGAGGGCCAGATTTGGCCCTCAGGCCTGGGGTTCTGCACCCTGGCATAACAGCTAAGCTATGATTCAGGAAGTCCCCGATTCAAACCTCACCTCTGCCATAAGCTCACTAGGTGGCCTTAAGCAAGGCACAGCCTCTCAGCTTCAGATATCCCAACTGCAATATGGGGGACAATGCTACTGACTTACCTTACAGGGTTGTTGTAAGGGTTACAGCTCAGTGTGAAGTGCTCTGAACACCAGGGAACAGCTATACAATTGCTAAGTATTATTTGACAACATTTCTGTTTGTATCCAGGATAGCCTCCCTTTGAGACATAATGGACGTGCAACTAGAAAAATTGTCTGATCTCCACCATGACTTAAATTATTTCATCTCTAGAATTCATAGCTCTGGCTCTATTATAATGATGTTGGTGTTATTTTTAAAGAACCTCCTGCATTTCAGTGGAAGGGATCTAAAAATTAATGTGCCAAATCTCCTCTAAATGATCTGAATGTGTTTCCAACATGATAGGGCTACAGTAGACTAGTTGTAATTGGGGCTGCTACTTCACACATTGCCAAAAAAGGAGGAAACATGTCACCAAAAAGAGGACAAAGGAGGAAACAGATCTGCATAACAAGTACATGTGCTGATTTATATGTATAGATGCACATTTGGAAATTACTAACATTTAAATAGAAATACAATATGCCTCACTGTTGTGGGGAAGCCTGGGACCAGGTGATCCATGGTCCCACCTCGTCAGTCTGCTGTCCAGGGGCTGACTGTTGATGGGCAACTTCGAGGCCGCTCCTCCCCCTACTTATATTTCTTTATCTTTAGACCAGGCTTGGACTGGACAGCCCTACAAATAGAGGACACCTTCCAACAGAGGATTATCCTCTGTAAAGTAGGCCACATGGCCACCCTAGTTGTAAGAATTGGCCAAACCACAACATTTGTCAGTAGATGGATGTTTATATTGACCATGCCACTGAAAATTATATTTCATTTTCAGGACCTCATCATCATCTGATATTTTTTCTAGGCATTTTTTGTTCCAGACAGCATCACGGATATGAAACAATGGATACTTGCCTCATGCCTCTTAGGAATATGTTCTGCTCTGCCGGTAATCAATGCAACCTTACCTCAAACTGCTAACCATCTGAGATGTTAAGAAAGAGTCTGTTCTTTTTTTGTTCTTGTTTTAAATCAGTAATGCGGAATGTTATCTGGAGACCAGCTTTGTGCAGGTAGCTAGAGTAGATGGTCTTCTGGTTCTTTCTCATGACTAAGGGAACTTTGACATCATGGGGGACAATGCTACTGACTTACCTTACAGGGTTGTTGTAAGGGTTACAGCTCAGTGTGAAGTGCTCTGAACACCAGGGAACAGCTATACAATTGCTAAGTATTATTTGACAACATTTCTGTTTGTATCCAGGATAGCCTCCCTTTGAGACATAATGGACGTGCAACTAGAAAAATTGTCTGATCTCCACCATGACTTAAATTATTTCATCTCTAGAATTCATAGCTCTGGCTCTATTATAATGATGTTGTACTGTTTGGATGTTGGACTGTTTCCAAGGCATTTTACAAATGGGTTGAATGTTATGACAAAGCCCCAGTGGACATGTAACATAGTTACACTGCTGATATCTTAACCTTGGTTAAGAGATTGGGACCAGGCTGTGGGCTCACTGGTTCTTTCCCTCAACCTCCTCCCCTGCCCAGAGCAGTTTACCCCTTCCTTCTCTTCCTAGCATTAACCATGGTTTTGCAATACACAAGCACCAATACAGCCCATGGATAATACAACCCATGGTTCCTTTGGAAACCAGGTATTGAAACCATGGTTTGAAGTCTGCTTGGGAAGCACAGTTTTGCTTAAGTGGGGTCTTTACTAGAAGTATCAGTGTGGACTATTTCAGGTGAAATCCCCAATTGTTGTTTTTGCAGTTTGTGAGAGGTCTCCCGTTTTCTACATCCTTTATCACATTCCTAATTCTTTTAATTGAGGATGTAATAAGAAAGCAGGAGAACCCCAAAGGCTTAAAGGGTTACTTTGAATGTTTTGATCCCAATCCAAAGCTGATCATGACTTTAAGACTGATTGAAACCCATGGAACAAGTTACTGGTGACTAACTGATGCTCCGTTACCTTAGTCAGGACTTTGTCATATACAACACAGCTGGATTGGAACCATTCAGTTTTATGTTATCTATACAAAGTTGAAGTGAATCTGTGACCATTTTTACCTAGTTAAACCTTGATACAATATTAATTCCATGTGATAAGGCTAAACATCAATGACAAACTTGCTTCTCCCTTCAACAAGCAATTAACTTCTTCCCAAATGCTGAAAAAGAAAAAAAATCCAATATATATTTTGTTTGTTCACAGATTCTTCCTCAACATGCTGGGATTCCTGGAATTGGTAGTATAAGCTTGGAGGTACATATTCCCCCTGCCCCGGCAGTTCCATTTTATTTATTTACAATATCTGTATACCGCCCAATAATTAAAATGTCTTCTGGTTTACATTAAAATTTTTAAAAGTTAAAAAGTAAAACACAAATATGAGATCTCTAAGAAAATAAATCTTAGAGATATTTATTGCAAATATTACAATACCTCTAAGATATTTGGGGGTCATTATAATAACCTCCAAGCAGAGATGGTCCAATTAGTATCTAAGGCTGAAATCCTATACACACTTACCTAGGAGCAAGTCCCATTAAGCCAGCCTTTCCCAAACTGGTGCCCTCCAGATGTATTGGACTACAACTCCCATAATTCCCAGCCAGCATGGCCATTTCCAGGGGATTTGGGGAGTTGCAGTCCAACACACCTGGAGGATTCTGGGTTGGGGAAGACTGGATTAAACTCAGTGGGACTGACTTCTGAGTAGATATGCATAGGATTGCACCATTAGTAGGCCTTTCAAAACTATGGCTTCTGTTTAAAATAAATAATATACCAACAGATTGCGCTAAAAGGGACATGTTGAAATTTGAAAAACCAAACCAATCAGGGAATTCCGGTAGGGGCCAATAAATAATTCTCAGTGCATAAATTACAGGGATGTTTTTCTTCACTGTAAAAAGATCTCATAACGTTTCCAAACATAGAATAGAAAGATGGGATTTATGGAACAGGAACATTTGGAAAACTGTACATAGTTTAACAATGATGCCAATACAAAAAATCTCAGAATTTTTCTTTTCTCTTCTTTTTTCCTAAATAATTTGGGAGATCAGGCACTTCACCCAGGACTTTTGGGAACTGTAGTTCAGTGAGAGTACTGCTAGCAATGTCTCACAGAGAAGTCTCAGCAGCTTTACAAAACTTTAGCCAGTGGCAGCACCAGAAAAAAATATTGGGGCAGAAGGGGCAAAGTGCATTTCTTGGGTGCCAAGATTTGTTCCATATGTTAAGAGTTCTGAAAAAAACTACTGGGGGTGGGTGGAGTGAGCTACTTGTCAGGGTGTCTCTTGCCTCCTTTGCTACCCCTCTGGTGCCACCCATGACTACAGCTCTTACAGTCCCACAAAAGTGCTACAAAACACAGTAATGTACTCTTACATTGATGGCCAAAGCATGCATGCAATGGGTGATCGGGTCAAGCTGACAGTCCCTTGCCACACCTGCCCCTACCTCCCATTTACATGTTGACATTCGCTTTTGAACAGCGGCATGCACACATACCACTCCATGTGCTCAAAACATGCTAGTGCCATTTGTGCGCCTTGATTTTGCACTCACAAATGGGGCCTACATGCCTTGTACTTGTGTGTGTCACCCTCTGGGCCATGCTCGGAGTGGCAATCCAACACATCTGGAGGGTTCCGCCCTCTTCCATACATGACAACGTGGGGATAGCCAGTGAAAATGATTAGTATTACGTTCAGGACAGACAAAAAGAAGTACTTCCTCACACAGTGCATCATTAAGCAATGGGGTTTGCTGTCCACAAGATGTAGTGATGGCCACTCGCTTAGATGGATTTTCATAGAGCCATAGAATAGTAGGGTTGGAAGGGGCCTAGGGGAATTAGTCAAATTTAATGGCGAATGGTTCTGTCAAGAGCTATTAGCCATGATAGTGAGAAAGCACCTCTGTGTCAGAGGCAGTATAATTATGGATGCCAGCTGCTGGAGGCAAACAAGGGGGCAGGGCTGGTGTTTTCAGGCTCGGCCTGTGGGCTTTCTGAAAGAATCTGGCTGCCACCTTTGGAAACTAGATGCTGGACTAGCCACCTTGAGCACTATTTTAATGGAAGGGCAGATATAAATAACATAAATAAATCCGAGCTGGCCAAGCTCCTCTTATGTTCTTCTGATATTCTGCTTCTCATATCTAATATGTAAGAGGTAATTCCTCAAATGTGAGGAAACATCACTCTGAATATGTTCAGGAGCATTATTCTTTATGTTCTAGATTAGCCTTCACCAATAACCTGGTGTCCTCCAGATGTTTTGGATGACAACTCCCAGAATTCCTGACCATAGACCATACTGGCTGGATTGGACCAATAGGAATTGGTCCTAAACATCTGGAGGGCATTAGGCCAGGGAAGGCTGTTCTAGACCTTAGGTCTGGTATCAAAATAAGGTTCTGGTTAAGACCCAGTTCTGTGCAGGTTAAGCAATGGTCCTAAGATGGATATAAGAAGAAGAAGAGTATTATACAGAAGAAATGGTTGATATTAACATTGGAGTTTTTTTTTTCTTATTGCTTTTCAGAGGATGAGGCAATTTGGTAGACCTAATATGCCAAATGTACTTCCACAGGTAACTGCAACTAAATCTAATTCTCTATTAGTCTGTTTCTAAATGAATGAGTAAGAGTAAACTGACAATGGTATTCCAGAATCTTATCCATATGGAAGGTGCATGACAATCATGGAAATCACCACCACCACTTATTGTTCCTTTAGAAATGATAAGGTGCAATAATTTGGGAATAATTCCCAAATGTTTTCAAGGTAAATCAGAAGAGACAAAAGAAGAAAGGTGCATCTATACTCTACTTTAGCCTTCCCCAACCTGGTTCCTTCCAGATGTTTTGAAGTGCAGGTCTCACTATCCCTGGATATTAGTCATCCTGGCTGGGGTTGTAGTCCAAATCATTTGGAGGGAGCCTGGTTGGGTAAGTCTGCTCTTCTTATGGGCTTATATCAGGGGTGGGGAACCAGTGGCCCTCTAGATGTTGCACTCCAACTCTCATCAGCCCCACCCAGCCTGTCTAGTGGTCAGGAAAGATGGGAGTTGTAGTTCAACAATATCTGGGAGGCCACAGGTCCGTCCCCCCCTTATACGTATGGTTGACACTGTGGATTAAGTTGGTCATGACTAAGGCTGCAAACAAATCAAACCGAAGATTATGGTCATAGACCAGCATAAAAAGGCTGCAGCCCTTTTGCACACTTATGTTCAGCCCATTGGGCTCAGTAGAACTTGTTTGCATTCAAAGAATTCCTACTCCCACTGAAAGCACTGGGCCTTACAGCACAATGCATGTCTACTCAGAAGTAAGTCCCAGTGAGTTGCCTCAGACTTCTTCACAGGTAAGTGTGTAAGATTGCGTCCTCAGTCTTGACTAGCTTGTTCCACTTATTTCTTGGACTTGCAGCCCAATTTAATTAATGTTTATTCAAGAGAAAGATTCAGTGGGCCTTACTTTCAAGTGTGCATAGGATTGCAGTCTTAGACATAAACTAACTTCATCTGGATTGGGGTCATACTGGTTAAAACCCCCGCATATTTATACTGTAGAAGGCATTTGGAGGTCTTAGTTGAAAGCTGGGTTTTTAAAAATCATGTAGTGATCTTGTATGGTGTCTTTTAGATTGGCTTTATGTTTTTTTTTATTGAAATGGTTTTATGTTGATTTTATTTGTTTCCTTATTTGTAAGCCACCTTGAGGACTCTTCTTGGTTCCAAGAGGCAGAACAGTTAATAAATAACTACATATTGTTTCAGCCTGTTCTGCCTCTTTCTCACTGACTAAATTCTCACAGCCTCTTTCTCACTGACTAAATTGTCAAGTGGAAAAGAACTGGATATGTAAACTTCGCTGAACCAATTGAAAAGCCCATTTAAAATATATTTTATTTATGAACTATTTTTGGCTGCTAAATATCAACCTGAATTTGTAAGCTGAATTTGAACTTGAGCTTTTGAGAACTTTAAAACTGGAGTTACAACTTCAGAATAAACGTATCTACTTTTGCCATTTCTTCAGTATGCTCAACCTTATACCTATGCTGATCCATTCCATTCAATGTGGATGCACAATTTCCTCCCATCACATTCGTCATTCTATTGGATGAGGCGAAGACCTCAAGAACATGAAACCCAACAGGTAAGCCATTCAAGCAGTTATAACTCTAGAAATTGGACAGAGTAAGAGGAAATTTAAATGAAGGATTGTCAAGATGGGTCTTCTAGGCTTGTTAGTTTCTGGATATTTCCAAATATAGTGGCAGTTTTTCATTGGATTTTTTGCTCATCTTTAGGAATGGTCACCAAGTATCAGATTATTCACATCAGCACATCAACGCCTTGGTATGTGTAGTAATCAGCTTAAGTAGGAGTGGGCAACTGTTGCCTTCCAGATGTTGTAGGACTACAACTCTCATCAGCCCTGGCCAGCACAGCCAATGAGGAGGAGGGATTATGAGAGTTGCTGTCCGATAACATCTGGAGGGCCACTAGTTGCCCAGCCCTGAACTAATGTCTACAGAGGCAACTCACCTCCACAAATTATGAGATCACTTGAATAAACGGATAGTGAGCAATCTGTCCCTTGGAAACACAGAGCTCATACAATTTTACCACCCATTAGCAGTTGATGTGTGGTAACATTCTCCTTACCTTGTAGATGGTGACAACCAAACAACCCCTATACCAGTGTGGAAAAGCTCTCCCCAAGGTACTTTGGTCATTCTATGGGCTTCTAGAAAGTTAAATACTGATTGAAAGCTCAACTCCACCAAAACAAAGGAAAGCAAGACACCCACAAGACATTATTTTAAACATAAGAGCCACAATCCAAAACAGAGAGGTGTGCCTAATTTTGGTCTGGTTAACATGATAATGTATACCATGGGCAGGGAACTTGGCATGCTCCAGATGTTTTGCACTGAAACTCTGATCAGCCACAGCCAGCATGGCCAATGATCAGGTATCATGGAAGTTGTAGACTAGAACATCTGCAAGGCACCAGGTTGCCTACCCCTGATTAAAACCATGGTTTAGATCACCCTTCCCCAACCTTGGTCTCTCCAGTGGTTTTGACCTGCAATTCACTTCAGCCCTAGCCAGCATGGCCAATGGTCAGGGATGATGGAATTCAAAGGCCAAAACATCTAGAAGGGCCCAGGTTGAGGAAGGTCGATTTAAATGCTTGTGGACATGCTGCAGTGAGCCCTGGGCTTGCATGCTCCTTTCCCCTCACTTCTTGTTTTGCCTTTGAGAGGAGGAGAGTGAAAGCTTTTGCTTGCACTGTAGAATAAACTACAGTTTCACATTACTTCCAAATTCAAGGAACTGTAGTTTGTTCTAACCAAAGTTAGTTAAAACAAACCAGGATCAAATTGTGATCTCACCACAGTCTGAATTGTAGCTGTTGAGTCAGGAAACAAAGTTTTTCAAAGTTTTTTTTTTAATTGAACTATGCAATCATGTACTCCACACCCCCATATTGGATACATTCCTAGTTTATGCAAATATTTTTGACAATGAAGAGTCTCCAAGCAGTTACTTTCCTCCGTTGCTTTTTCCCATAATTTAGCTTCTTTTCTGGTGGTGACCTCTTGCAGTTAGGTTTCAATTTCACTGTACTTTAAATTACTTTGGGGAACGTATGCTGCAGAATCATGCCAGGATTAGTCAGCACTCACTAACACACAAAGGAACAATCAGGGGAAAACTGAGCCCTAGGCAAATCCCATCGAAAGCAACACAACCAGAATTAGTCATAGCTAAAGTCTCATTGACTTCAGTGGAACTCAGACATTAACAAGTTTTGCTGGACTGGGCATCCCATCTCCAAACCAAAATTATATGGCGCATTAGGGATGGATGAATGTAGTATAACATGAGATTTCGTAGGCCAGAACCTAATCCATTAGACATACTGTTTTATTAATGGCTATAATACCTTTAGTGTGCCCCAAAGTCATTTATTAATGACTTCATACTGCCTCCCATTGCTTCACAGTATGAATATTCTATGCCAGTGCACCCTCCTCCACTGCCATCTCAGCAAACGCCCACTCTGCTTCAACAGCCTGGAATTCAAGAGCAACCTCGCTACCCATTCACGAATCTAATTCCTACAAGGCAACTCCAACTCCAACAGTATGATATGCAGCCACCATTCCAGCAGAATCCATTTGCTCTGCCAGAAGGAAATCAACCAGTTCTTCAGCAACAGCTGCCCCCACCAGACAGACAAACACAACAGGTCAGTTTGATAAATGGTTGACTCAGAAATCCAGAACCTGCTAGTATAGGTGGGACCTCTCAGACTCCAGTGCTTGAACCAGGAACTTCCTTTATGGCAGTACCACAGAGACTGTTTTGGGCACAGAAAGGCATATGAGTGTACAACATTGGCTACTGTGATGCAGGGCTGGTGTCAAGGGTAGGCATGGTTAGGCACCTGCCAATGGCCCACCACCCAGCAGAGGCCCACTGACAAGACCCCCCTGGAGTTGCTCCTCCTCCTCACCATTGCAACCTGCTAGTTCACCTGGCTCTTGTTCTGGCCCAGACAGTGGCGGTGGTGAGAAGGAGGAGCAAGAGATGCCATGGCCTACTTGCTCACTGGCTCTCTGCCTGTCAAGCAAGCAAGTGGCAGTAATGATGGGAAAGATGACAAAGAGCAGCAGGAGCTGTTGACAATGGTGGTGAGAAAATAGACTCCCTGAGGGAGGGCCCCCGTTGAGGATGTCTTGCCCAAGGGCCCTCAAAAACCTGGAGTCAGCATGGCCCAGGGTAGTGGCAAGGGCTCACCAAGTCTAGCACTAGCTCTGGAGGTATTTGACTAGTATCACAAACTCAAGGAGACCAGAAACCAAACGTCTGGTGTTTTAGTGCCTCCAGAATGCATTAATTTAAAAGTCATCACCCCAGGTTTGCTTTTGCTTATACTTTTGACGTAATTCTGGAATTTGTGCTATTAGTGCAATTTATTTCAAGGATTAAGGGAAAGTAGTGTGAAAGACGTCTGTAGGTTAAACATTAATCTCCCAAGTATGTTAGGTTGATTTCTTACCCAAGTTAAGTTAGAGTTTTTGTAAGATACAGTTAATTTTTTCTTCTATGGAATTTCAAATTTCAGCCCCGTCCTGGACATCCTAAACACTGTTGTTAAAGAATCCAGTTTTAAATGCATATTAGGATTAAGTGCATATTAGGATTAGGGCTGTAAAAAATTCTCTTTTTTATTCACTTCCTGTCTGCTAATCTAATGGCTTTAAATGTTTTCTTTTGATAAATACAGTTACCAGCTGTACAAGAATACTCAGGGACATTAGGTCAGGCAGTAAGTATACCTGTTTATTTCATATCCCCATTGAATAGCTACCATTAGAATCTAAAGTGGGGGTGGGCACAAGGCAGATTTCCAGATGTTTTGGACTTCGACTCCCAGAAGCCTCCGCCAGCATGGCCAATGGTCAGGAATGCTGGGAGTTGAAGTCCAAAACATCTGGAGATCGATGTTCTGCCCACCAGTGATCTAAAGGGGTGTGTGTGTTTACTGGTTTTATGCCAGAACACTCTTGGCCTCCACTCTCCATCTCCAGTAAGGGCAACGGGGCAGAGCCTGCAGCAGGATCCCCCTGTGCTCCTATGCCTGCTTCATCCCTTGGACACTGGCTCATGGCGGCAGCAGCAGCAGCAAGGAAGCCTTCTGCCATTTTGATTTTCCTGCAATGCCCCAGGGGAGTGAGTGAGAAGGCAGCCAAGGGAGTGAGTAGGGGTGCACCCCAGGGGGCTTTAACTTGGAGCCAGCCCTGAATATGGGGATGATAAATACTGCTCCTCCCTGCTGGACAGGGTTGTATTTAGGGAATGCTCAAAGAATGGATGCAATTTGAACACCCTGGAAGCATTATATAAATAAGTAAAGTCCTTGTGCAGAAATAGTCACTTACAAACAAATCATTGATCCTCCTTCCATTCTTGAATATGTAACACCTGAAGTTTTTTTTTGGGGGGGGGGTCCTTGCATGTGTATTGTAGTGCCTGCTCAATACATTTGTTATTTGGCTTTGCATTTCACTGGATGTTTCTCTGCTCCATCTTTTTGCAAAGATTTATCCAGGTTTACATGGAACGCAACAAGACCTAGCACAACTACCACAGCAGCAACCTGTAAGTTGATTCTCATAGTGGAATCCTATTGCCAACATGCTGATTCCCACCACAGCCAACCTCTCATAACATGCGGACCCACCTACCGGAGATGAGCGTTTGTGCGCAGTGGCTGTTCGCAGAAGGCAGTAGCCATATAAGAGCTAAGCAAGAATTCTGTGCATAGTGGTTCTTCCTGTACCATCTTTCACAAAGTAAATGACACACAGAAACATGCAGGCCTAAAGCAAAGGCAATGGCCAAGTGTCTTCCTTTCAGCCTCCTCCCCCCACCCAAACTGCCTCACAGACATTCCTGGGCACGGCCACAGAGCACCAGGCAAAGGAGGTAGAAGCTCAGCTTCTTTCTTAATTCCTTAAAACTAGGATTTATTGGCTGACATTCTACAGGAAAAAGCAAACAGTACTCAAGGTGACTCACACAGAAATATAGCAATATCCCTTAGGCCAGGGACAGGCAACTTGTGGGCTTCCAGATATTGCTGGACTGCAACTCCCATCAGCCCTAGCCAGTGTAGTTAACTGTGAAGGATGATGGGAGTTGTTGTCCAACAACACCTGGAGGTCCACCAGTTGCCCATCCTTGCCTTAGGCTGTCTTGGCCACAGTTAAATTTCCAGGCAGCGGTGGAGGCTTAGAAATGACAAGCATCTCAAACCCTCGGCTTATACAGCCCCAGTGATTCTTAATATCCAGGCCACGATCACTGTGTGTAATCATAAACTAGGTTTGCCAACATTCTTTTAGTTGACTGGGCTCCTGAGCTTTAGCCTGCCTGCCTGCCTCCCTCCCTCCCTCTCTCCCTCCCTCCCTCTCTCTCTTTCTCTCACACACATGCGCACACACACACACACACTCTCACTCACTCATATACATACTCATACTCACTCTTACTTAAGAAGTCAAGGTCTAGCTACATCCATTAGATTACAATGTCTGTGTTTTAAGGTAAAACAATGGAGAGTCTTGCAGCATCTTAAAGTCTTAACACATTTATTCTGGCAGATGCATGGAATATTATGGAGAGTTTCAGGTTTAGATGCACTACATTTGGTGAGGTCGGGGGAAGAATTACAGACAGTGAGGTCAGAAGGATATTAAATGCAGAAAATAATGGTCAGTAACAATCCCATTATTAACAGTGGTCATTCATAGTGGGGCTGGTCAAAAGGTTGGCAATTCTATCCAAGGCAATATTTATACTCTTTCTTCTGTCTTCCCTCTCCTAGCTGTCACTGGCAGCATGGGCACCAAGTTGCCCTACTGAGATATTATTTTGCTTTTGTACCCAGGTCTGCAAATTCTACAGCTACTTCTGCTTGGGCAAAGATAGGGGTCTCTGTGTCCAGGAAGTCCACAGCAAAAGTTGACACCAGTCCTGCCAATAGACAAATATGTACTCCAAACAACTGGACTATAATAGGAATAGTAACACAATATCTAGAGAAGATTGTTAGGGGGGATAAACATTATCTCAGTACCCCTAAATTTTATGTTGAAGGGAAAACATATGGCGAGCACAGTAATACAGTTAGGGTGTATCTACATTACATGAACTGAATATTGAGTCTTACACCCAATTTCACCATCGTGGTTTCTCCAGACTCCTGGGATTATAGGGTGGTAGGTGTTGAGACTTCCTTGTTAGAGATTCCAACATGCCCCTGATAGTGCCACAGATCTCAGGGACCCAGTTTAAATATGAAGTGTAGATAGAGCATCAGAACATGATTACCATTGAGTACAGGATGCAGACCTACCAAATGGGCCATTGGTCCAGTCTAAAAAGGCAGTTTTCTTTTCACTCTAAGTTCTGTACTGTTTTATGTTAAATAACAAGAACAGATGGTGTCTCTTAAACCAACACCTCTGTGTTAATTATTTCTTTCTTTTGCCTAGATATATCCCAGTTTGTATTACATGCCTTACATAGCAAACCAAGGAGTAAGTATTTTACGTTCATTTAAGACTAGTGAAATAATTATAATTATGATCTCAGGGTGTGTGTGTGGAGCAATGCATCTCTATGCGCTCTGCACACAATAACACATGGGAACCACTATCACCACCACTCCTATAGATATTGGGTCACCCAGCACTGGGACTAAGGGACAGGTTTTTTCTCCAGTGCAACACACAGAATGGAGAGGGAAACACTCAAGGATGCAACTCAAATGATGGCAAAGCATTCCCTTCTGCTCTGGCTAAGCCCAACGTTCCCCTTGCTCTCCTGCTATGGCTGTATCAGACTCAGAGCAAATTATGGGGTATTCCAAAAGGCAAGGCAACAGAGCCAGCGAAAGGTCATGCACAAAAGTTCCAGTCCAGAATGGGATCAGGCAAAGGCAAGAGAGGACCAGATACAAACAAAGGTCAAAGCACAATTGAGCAGCACATTACCATACACAGTCCAGAAGCACTGGATTGGACTGTGCTACTGACCTTTGGACTCATACAGGAGTCCAAAGGTCAGTAGCACAGGTCCAGAAGGCAAAGTCCAGAAAGCAAAGCATCAGAACTAATGAACAACATTGTTCCAACCCTAACTAAGGCTAAAACTGGAGGCTTATGTAGCCAGAATGTTCTGAGCCCCACCCGGGCTCACCTGCAGTGTATTACAGGCCCTCTGGCAAAAGACCTACTTGGGAGGGGGGCCTTGCTCCCAAGTAGTCCTCCTTTATAATCAAGCACTCCTTCTCAGAGGAGTCCTATTGGCGCCTCTTGAGTAGGGATGTCCATCGCAGGAAAATCCAGCTCTTTTAGGGCCCAATGGATTCCCACAATGCCCCTGCCTCGGCTTGCCTTTGTGAGCCAAACGGGGGTTTGATCCCATAATCTGGGAACTCCCCCTCCCATAAACGTGATGTCATTTTTTTCTTCTTCTGTAAATGCAAAGAACAAACGTTCCTGCCACTGCGCAACCATCCCTCTCTCCCAGTCAGTGTTGGCACTGGCAGGGAGAGATGGAGCATTGCACAGTGGCAACAACAAGGTGGGAGTGCCATGGCACCCTCCTCCCACTCTGCTGCCACCATCATGCCAGCATCACAACTGTCTCTCTCTGGGAGTCCTGCCAGAGAAGGATGGTTGCACGGTGTGGCGGTGGCGACAGGGTGGGAGGGGACCGCCATGGTGCTCCCTTCACACTCTGCTGCTGCTCCTCCACTGCCATCACTCAACCCTTCCTCTCTTCCTGCCAGTTTTGGCACCAGCAGGTAGAGAGGGAGGGTTGCATGGCAGGGGCAGCGGCAACAGGGTGGGAGGGGAGCGCCATGGCTCTCCCCTCCCAACCTGCCTCGGCTGATGCCATGCAAAGTGATAAGTTCCACCAGCTGACCCAACTAGCTGCAGACCAAGTTGGTCCAGTAGGCGGATGTCAGGTTGCAGGGGTGTGAGCCAGCGAAAGCTCGCTGAGCTCCACCCCCCAAACAGATTCCTCCAACACCCCTGCTCTTGAGGCAGTGATGCTCTCAGAGGCTAGGTGGTTGCCCAGCCTCTACCTCAGAGGTGGAACTCCCCACCTCCTGCAGGGATGGACTCGCAGTGATCTCCACTGAGGGCCCAGGCTCCCCCAGATCTCCTGGCATGGGTGGCTCCTTGGCATGGTCTGTCTCTGGGAGCTCTAACTCCTCCTCAGAGGAGGGTTCCTCCAGCAGGGGAAGACACTGCCCCACTGTTTTCCTGACTGCAGCGTGGTTGCTTTGCTTCTTACCCAACAGAGAACTAACTTGGTCCCTATTCACATAGCTCCACTCATTCCTCTGCACAATCCCATCCTTTTGTAGGTCATGCTAAAATGTGACCAAGAGACAGAATCCAGAATGTGTCTTTTTCATGTATGGCTTGCAAAATACTAACACTAATACTACTACTAATAAGTGATTATAATGCAGTTATTTCAGCATCAGCAATAGAGCACTTACGCATGTTATCATGACCACTGGAAGTCTTGGATTTCAGGTTTTTTATTTAGAGATGACAAACATGTTCATAGAAGGAGAGCAGAACACACCAGAGCACACAAACATGTTTACTATGCAGTAATGTTTCAAAAGGAAGGGAAGCATATAATTTAGCAGCATGGCCTTTGTTCCGTTCTTTTTTAATGATGTGCATAGAAATACTTTACTACATCCAATGAAACGATGGGTCTGAAAGCTCTAAAATGAAGGGTGTGGTGTGTGTTTTTCAGTGTATGTGTATTGGTCTGGAATGATTGATTCTTGATATGTGGTTTGCCTCCATGTTCCTTAGGGCACTCCTGCCAGATTAGGAATAGTAAGCTCAGAAGAAATGCAGGTGGGTTGTGAATGTGATATTAATTTACTTTGTGAAGGCATAAGCCAATTCCCTCTCCATTACCTCTCTTATGATATAAACTAGGGGCTAGGAATGTGTGGCCCTACAGATGCTATTGGACTCCAACTCCCATCAGCCCCAGCCAGCATCGCCAATGGTCAGGGATGATGAGAGCTATAGTCCAACAACATCTGGAGGGCCAAAGGTTCCTCATTCCTGCTATAAACATAAACTACTAGCTGCTGTACACAAAACAGCAGTACCGAGCTTTCTACAGGGAACGCCATTACGCTTAAACTGGTATTCTGCTGACTACAGGATTGTAATGTCAACATATCCCCATAATTCTACTCATTTAGACCATTATCTCTGCACAAGTTTACCAGTGTTGAGTGACATCGGTAAAGGAATGACCACTGAAGTTAAAAAGAAGTATTGGGGGGAAACAAATATGTAATATTTTCTTCTAGCCTGGCATTCTGCTAATTCTACTAATTCAATGCCAAGGAGATTTTTTTTAAAAAACTGGGTCCTCCTAAAGCACTTTCTGTAAGAAGCAGTTTGCCTTTGCTCCACTGACACAAAGCATTGCCCCCAAGCCAAGGAAACAAATCTGTCCCAGTAGCCAAGAACTTCACAACACTAAAATCCCACTTTAGGCCCCATGGCTGAGATTGGACAGGCACAGGTTGCTATCCTATACTCACTTACCTGGGAGCACATCTCAATGGTGATGGTGGGCCCAGTGGATGCTGGTGGCTCTGATTTCGGTGTCACAGTTCCCACCAGTAACAGACAATGATATGGAGCAGGAGGTGGGAAATAAACAATGTTCTGCTAGAATGGCTAATCAGCCTTTCCTACCCTGGTGCTCTCCAGCATGGCCACTGGAAAACACCAGGTGAGATGGGGCTGGTTTACTGAGGGGGAGGGAGAATTAGAGACATGGCTCTCATTTCAGCAGCAGCTACATATTTCACATGTACCCTGAAGATCAACCTACCTGCCAATATTTACAAGGGGAGAGGCTATAGCTCAGGAGTAGAACACATGCTTTACATACAGAAGGTTCATTCCCAGCATCTCCAGGTAGGGCTGGAAAATCCTCTGCCTGAAATCCTGGAGAACTGCTGCCAGTCAGAGTCAGCAATACTGGGCTGGATGAACCAATGGTCTGACCTCAATATGAGGCAGCTTCCGATATTCCTAATACTACTATGATGTTGTACCAGTGGTGCAAATGGAATTATCAGTATGAGGTTCTAACACAGGCAACAACAAAAAAATACTCATTTTTCCCCGCAGGGTAAAACGTTCTAGCAGTGGGAAAACAGTGAATTTAAGGTAATCGTGGTAATGAATGTGGTAATGAATGTAATCGTGGTAATGAATGTGCTGTCATAACTTTTCAGGGTGGTGGCTTTGGTGCACCAGCCTATCGAGCAGCAGGCCCCGACCTCTTTGCCATGGATGCTAGGTTTGGAAACATGCCACTGAACAGAGGCCAGCCGGGTGATTACACTGTTGAAGATGATCAACTTGGAATAACTGAACAGCCAGAAGTGCAAGGAGGAGCTAACCTAGGGGCTAACCCTTCCGGCAAGGGGAGCAATGTAAGCCCATTAGATGGCAACCAGGGTGGCGCCGTGCCAAATGGCAACAGCAATCTGCTCAACCCTGCGGGCCAGAGCAAAGGACCATCAGGTGTAGCCCAAGCGACAATAATCCCTCTAGAGACTCAAGGACTCCCTGACAGCTTCATCCCCCTGGATGCTGCTGACACCACCATGCCTTTGGATCCCACCATGTTCCCTGAGGCCACATATACAACTAATGCAGGAAATGAGGCTGGCCAGCCACAGCTAGGCCAGGATGTCTGGCATTTCCAAGAGCCCTGAGTGTCCTTAAGGAACACGTGCCATTTGTGTACTCTTCAGGGATTTCCCGTGCTTGAGGCATTGACTTAGGAGGAGTATTAATCTTCCACATGCAATGAGCACCAAAGCATTACATGTGCTAATCAATGTACGCAGCTTGTGGCAGGGATGGCGTGGCCTTTGTTTCATGTTTCACATTTCACATTTCACATCTGGAAAAGCATGGGAGGTGGCCGATGATTTATGGCTAAAACCCAAACCTGGTTCTACTAGCAATTTGTGGAGGCTCTCGGTTCCTTTGGTGATGCCACTTTAGTTTTCGTATGCTTTTGGCCCCTGCCTGACTGGTGTTTTAAATAATGAGGAATATTTATAAACATTGCGCTTTAGAAACCAGAAATGCACTCAAGATTTATAAGCAGTTACAATCATCTCGGGTTTACGGCTGGTGTGCGTGGCTCTGATTCGGGTTAGATGGCTCAGTGTATTGCATTGATTTATGTAGGCAGCATGTAATAAACTTTTCTCTAACCATATTACTGTTTCATGTGGCTTGGTTTAAAAAATCCCACACAGATTAAATGAGAGAATGTTATTCAAAAGGTGTTTACAAACCTGAACAGTTTTTAACTCTTGGTTCTAGCATCCTTCCCTTCTCAAACACTTTCCTTCATTTGCCCCCTCAACATTGCACACAATATCCTTAGTCTTAGTAAAGCTTGGGTTTCCAGTGTGGTGCCCATGGACCCCAATATCCCCACATACACCTCTCTTGGTGCCCACCATGCTCCCTGCTCCTCCTGATTTTTATTTTATTAAGGTGTGTGTGTATATATATATATATATATATATACATACACACACACACACACATACACACACACACACACACACACAGAGAGAAGGAAGTTCTACCCTCCAGCGCCATCTTTATTTGGGTTCATTAGAGTGGCTTTGTGTTTTGAAGCTCAGAACCCACCTCTGCCTTGTACTTACTTTTCTTGTCTCACCAGTTTCCCTTCTGGGAAATGGGTATTTTGTGACCAGCCATTCTCACCATGGTAGCCATTTTATGATTGGGCAAGCTATTTTGTGAGAGCATCCACAACATAATTTCAAAATTCCAAATGTGCCCACTGACCCAAAAATATTGGGGACACCTGATGTAATGTAACCCCATTTACTATATAAATATGTATAACGTTAGAGAACATTAGCTATTACGTAGATTAGAAATGTGTTAAATACATACAAACAAACAAACAAACAAACAAACAAACTCCCCTTTGGCAGCAACCCCATGCTCCCCAGAAGGGTATCTCAGGGGCAGAGCTGGCCCAAAACATTTTGCTGCCTGAGGCAAAGGTGGCACCCACCCCATTCCAGCTACAGAAGCCGACCCAACACTGGAGGTGGGGAACATTCTTCACCTCCCCTGAAGATTAGCGCAGTGGGCACTGTGCAAGTTGTGTGGAAAACACAGCTCTGTTCTTCAACACAGAGGAATGGCCGGGGAGCTACCAGTGTTGCCCCCTCCACACCATCTGTCACCTGCTGCCTGAGGCGATCACCTCACTGTGCCTCCTGGTAGGGCCGGCGCTGCCTACGGGCTGCAGGATAAAGCAGATTTCCCTCTCCACCCATGAGAAGGTGGTGTGTGGCTGGAGAGTGAGCTCTGCTCTCTCAAGCCTCCTGCTTGCCAGCACGGAAATCCCCTCTGCCACTCCGCCAGCAGTGCTCCCATTACAGTAATGGCAAAAGGGGGGCATGTGAGGGCATGCTGTGGGCAGAGCCAGGGAGGCTCTTGGGTCCTCATACTGGCAGGGCAGAAGGTGAGGGCATCTGAAGGAAAAATGGAGGTGTGTGAGGTACTGTAATTGGTGGTTTGTCCCCCATGGATTCTTCATCCCCCACTAAGCCTGGCTTTACTTACACTAAGCCTGCAAAAGCAGTTCCTTTTTCTGAAGGGCATTTTGAGAAGGCGTTCAGGGCTGGTGGACCAGCCCCTTCCCCACAAAGTGATCTACTGTCGCTCCCTTCATGTCCCTCCTTAACATCTAGGTTTGCAACAGTGTTAGTCCACTGGTGGCTGACACCCCCCCCCCCTGCTATCATAGGACAACCCATAAACTGTTCTGTCTTCAGAATCTCAGGGTAGCAGCAGCTCTATCACATAGGACAAGTGTTGATGGATTGTCTCCTGCTTTGATTTTTTTTTCAGGGTGTGCAAACAAACATGAAAGTGTTTGCCGGTTTAGAGGGATGACAGGAACTTCCTCTGAACTGGGTTCCTGTATAGCCAATAAGTTCTGGCTACGCAGTATTATCATGAAGCCAATTCAGTCTGAGTGCATTGCTTTACATCCCTACTCTGAATTGGCTTTGTGTGGACATTGTTATGTAGCCAGATCTGCTTGACTTTATAGTCCTATTGAAGCGTCTATAGAGAATGCATGAAGAGGCCTGTGGGGCCATGAGTGCAAGCCCATTCCAACATACCATCCCAGATAGAAACTGTTGTGGACTACAGGGGTGGGGTGGGGTGGGGTGGGGTGGGGGTGGGGGCAGGTGGGTGGAGGGAAGAAACATGAGCCAGGCTCTCATTTTGCACCAGGATTTGAAGACAACGGGATGCGCCAGTCACTTCTCTCTCTGTTTTGCTGTGCCTTCAAAGAACAATGGAATGTGAGCAGATGCTTTGCTCTGTGCTGTGCTCTGAAGATCCTCAAAAGCAGGGATGCTCGCCACTTCCGAGTGTCTGCAAATCTCACCACACAGTGAGAGACTGACCCCACTCTTCTTAGAATCATCTAAAGATGCTGGAAGGTCAAGGGAGAGGGAGGGGCAAACAGAAATAATGGCTGGCCAACCAATATTTGTGGCTCCCCACATCTTAGGCTACATTCCACCACTGTGAACCCTAGAGAAATATGCAGCATTGTGGCTTCACAGAGCCTTTTTAATGTCTGAGAGACAAAGCCCGTGACAACACTGACCCCATGCACGTTCAATGTTCACAACATGCTAGAGCTTGCAGTTAGTGCTGGGCTGAAGTATTTGGTCCAGTTTTTTGGCATTTTGTGAGGGTGGGGTGAAAATGCCGCCCCAAAGATCAAACCAGTCTTCATGCAATAGGCAGAATTCAAGGAATTTTCATGTCACCACACAGTTTCCAGGGGCATTCTGTCTCCAGGAACACTATCGGGCTGCTATGGGCGGCCAAACTGCCACATGAAGTGGTGGCTACGTTTCTTGCTTTCCTTTTTCCCTGAAAAGAAATTAGAAGATCCCACCCCGCCACCCCAGTCAGTCACTTCATATTATAGTAATACCACCTCCTACAAAACTTTTAGAATTCCACACACACACACACACACACACACACGTAAGTCCCCAAATGTCCCTCTCACTTTTGCAGGAGACAAATGGTTCCATGAAACTGGAGGCGGGATATTCAGCACACCCTGCGGAATGATTTGATCAATGTGTTCGGAAGGTTTGGATGAAACCTATGATAGTTATATGAATGTCACTTGGAAAGCAAGCATATTTATTATTAAATTTATATCCCAAGGGGAAAAAAGAGGGCAGCACCAAATGCAAAGGAGCCACAGCAAGAACTGCAAGAACAAAAGCAACAAGAGGCCTTACTAGAAATACCTCAACACGTTGAATTAGGGTGGCCCAGAGGATCTCAAGTTGGGCGTTGGCTGACATCAGGGTTCATCAAGCCCAACTGCCCCTTCTCCTGACTTAATGAGGAGGAGGAGTTGCTATGTGGCGCTCACTGCAGCGTGGTGCCCATGCTGGCTCAGAATGATGGGAGTTGCAGTCCAGCATACCTGGAGGGCACATGGAGTGCTTTAACCACACCACCATACTGGCTTTGTATGGTCTATTTAAGACCATAAGGGAGCAATCCTATCTGGATCGACAGTTGCCTCCGACCCTGGGGCGACCACCTATCTAGTGCAGGGCGGGAGGAGTGGTGAGGAGCGGATCTCCTCCTTGCTTCCTGTGACTGGCTTTCGCGGCTAGACAGCCAATTTTGGCTGTCTAGTTTCAGGACCTCGGAGCTCAGGAAGCAGCGGCTGGATGACACAGAGGATGTGTTGTACTGGCATTTCTGACCTCCCCGGCCAGCTGGCCCAAGGAACACCCCATTTTCTCTGCTCCGTGCTGCTTTTCGGAGCGCAGAGCATGGGGCCGATCCACGCTGCCTACAAGGCGGTGTGGGAGGGGGTGGGGGGTCGGTTCTCCAGGAACCAACCTATCCTATGGCTGTCCAGCTGCTGATGAGAGGCCATAGAATTGCGCCCTAAGGGTGCAATCCTATGCATGTTTAGACAGAAAAAGTCCTACAATTCCCAGCATGCCCCAGCCAGCCAGGCTGGCTGGAGCATGCTGGGAATTGTAGGACTTTTTTTCTGTCTAAACTTGCATAGGATTGCACCCTTAATGACTTGAAATCCCCACCATCCACACTGTTAGATACACTTTGGAAAGTTTAGGAAATAGGCTGTGAGAGGCTGAGAAAAAGTTGCTGGGCTTTTAAACCAACTAAATGAAAATCAATGTACAGTTAATAATAATTTTAAAAATTGGAGAAAGACTGAAAGCATAAGGATATGAATATTCAGAAACACTGTCCTTGAAAAAGAGGCATCTGGTAAAAAATACAGCAGGGACACTTTAAAAATTGCTATATATGGGATTAAATATGCATATAAAGATTTTGGCACAATTCTCGAGCAAAAACCTTCCACAAAATATAATTCCCTGGGAAAGTCTTCCATTGAAATAAATGGCAATTTCACCAAGGAGTTAGGCTGGCACCATCCAGCCAAAGTTAAGTGCTTCTTCATCCCACTGGCTTCAATGGGGAAGAGTTAAGCTTATATTTGACTCTCCCAGTTAATGAGAGTTTAAAATGCTTAATCTGCATGGGATCATACTGCAGGGTAGCCCTTAGCCGCATTCTTGGCACAAAGAGCCCTGGGATATGTAGCTTCCAAGGCACTAATCCATGTTAAAAACTTGGATGCCCCCAGAAAACAACATGTCCGGGTATTCTTGAAACATTGCTGTTGCAACATTCCAGGCTCCAGGAGGGAAAGCATGCGGAGTACCTGCATTGGGTGCATGCTTCAGGGGAGAGGAGCCAACACTGTATGTACGGAGGCTTCCATGCCGTCTGGAGCCCTGCACTGCCAGGTTTCTATGCGATCTGGATCCCTGTGCAATCATGCATGAAGGTACCCTCCCTTCAGACATTCATATGGATGGCAGGGTGTGGGGCTAGAGGGAGGGCGTGATGTCAGGTGCAGGGCTAGTCAAGGTGGCACTGCTCTAATGCACGAGAGAAACTTTTGAGCAGGGCCAATGTTTTTTTCCATGTGGTAAAAGGCTTCATCTTTTGACATCAGCAGATCAAGGTGCTAAGGCAAAAGAGCAGCCCAAGCTGGGTTTTTCTGGTCAGCTGGCAACCCAAGAGGGAAGTGTCTGAACTGAGCCCATAAAGCTATCACTTTCTGCAGGTATTTGATGGCAAGAAATATCATGATGATTTATTTATATCTATATCTCCTGTTTAAACACAATGATTCCCAAGGTTGCTGACAGCACAATGAAATAGAACATAAAATCATTTTATAATCTGCTTTAGGATTATTCTATAATGAAAACTGGGTAATACATTTCATAAATAAATAAAATAAAATGACCATATAAAACAGTATATAAATCAAGCAGGTAAAAACACATCAACAGATCAGCCAGTTAAAAAAACATCCACATCAGAACACCACCTGAGAGTGAGAGCTAAGTGGGCATCCATAGGAAGGGAAGTCCAGGGCCTGGGTGCCACCACGAAAAAGACCCTCTTTCAAGTCCACAACAAATGAATGTCAGACAGTGGTGGGACAGAGAGAAAGGCATCTCTCAAAGATCTAAAAGGATGAGTTGGGTGCAGAGCTGTACCCCAGAAAGTGACTACATACAATATTGTCCGCTTCAAGAAGAAGCGAATACATAGATAGAAAGTATGTGTCTGCAGTAAAGCAGGGCATTCCATACAGTTTATTCAGACACATGAACACAGATCAGGATATACAGAGATGAAGAGGAAAGAGCCATGTTGGAGCAGACTTCCAGCAGTATCCCATAATTCTTGTGAGTAGACTGACCAGTCCAGTCTTTGTGAAATGGGAACACAGTTTCTACACTGGTTTCTCTTCTGTCAAGGAACCCTTGACTGTGTACCTCTTGAACCTCTGCATATTGCAAAAGATTCTGGGCTGTTGTAGTGGGCAGGTGCAGCTCACACACCGGGCATGCACACCCACAGCTGCCAACTCAGCATTCCCTGGCATCTTGGTAATACAGCAGAATATCCATAGCAATAGGCAAGCTGCTTTTCACAGTGAGAAAACTCAGCCAAGGCATGGATTCCCCAGAATGCCATCTGCAAACCACTAGAGTAGTCAGCGGAATATTGACACAATGATTTCCATTACCCTTTCTGTCTTTCCCAAAAAAGCTGTAATTGGAATTTGCTGTGAATTGTGTTTTCTTTTCTCCCCAAAACACCTCCCATTGACCCTTCCATTAAATGCCAGACAGAGCATGAGGGTGCCTGTCCAGACCAGGTCTCCAGAAGCTTGCCAGCAAAGTGCAATACTGCTTTACATTAAAAAAAATGCCTGGTGTTTGGCGGTAAACATATATTGCAAGAAGAGAAACAACGAAAACAGACAAGCAGAATTCAGACGGTGAGAAAGCAGTGCCAAACCCTCGGAGCCTAAAAGGAATAATCATGAAATATGATGTTTACGCTCGTTCTGCTGATGGTTTCTGTATTCCCCTTTCATCTTTCATTATGTCTCAGCACCTTTCTACTTTTCTTGGCTCTTAGATGGATAATTTCATACCCAGGCATAAGAAGCTGAAGGGAGTTTGTGCCAGAAAGAGCATTCTCAGTACAGAGTTCTCGATCCATTCAAGTCCCAGGGAGGGCTTGTTGTTTATGGAAGGACATGGGTTTGGGTTTGGGGTTGTTTTTTTTACAGAGGTTATTGTTGTTGTTCAGTCATTAAGTCGTGTCCGACTCTTCGTGACCCCATGGACCATAGTACGCCAGGCCTTCCTGTCCTCCACTCTTTCCCAGAGTGTGCTCAAGACAAGTTCATATTCATTGCATCGGTGATGCTATCTAGCCATCTCATCCTCTGCCATCCCCTTCTCCTTTTACCTTCAATCTTTCCCAGCATCAGGGTCTTTTCCAGGGAGTTTTCTCTTCGCATTAGGTGGCCAAAATATTTCAGCTTCAGTTTCAGTATCTGTCCTTCTAATGAGCACTCAGGGTTGATTTCCTTCAGGATTGACTGATTTGACCTCCTTGAAGTCCAGGGGACTCGTAAGAGTCTTCTCCGGCACTACAGTTCGAAAGCATCAATTCTTTGGCGCTCAGCCTTCCTTATAGTCCAGCTCTCACAGCCATACATTACTGCTGGGAAAACCATAGCTTTGATTAGACGGACCTTTGTCAGCAAGGTGATGTCTCTGCTTCTTACTATGCTGTCTAGGTTTGCCATAGCTTTCTTCCCAAGGAGCAAGCGTCTTTTAATTTCATGGCTACCGTCAGCATCTGCGGTGATCTTGGAGCCCAAGAAAGTAAAACCTGTCACTGCTTCCATTTCTTCCCCTTCTATATGCCAGGAAGTGATGGGGCCAGATGCCATGATCTTCGTTTTTTTAATGTTGAGTTTCAAACCAGCTTTTGCACTCTCCTCTTTCACCCTCAACAAGAGGCTCTTGAGATCCTCTTCGCTTTCTGCCATTAGGGTGATATCGTCTGCATATCTGAGGTTGTTGATAATTCTCCTGGCAATCTTAATTCCGACCTGTGATTCATCCAACCCGGTATTTCTCATGATGTACTCTGCATATAAGTTAAATAAGCAGGGTGACAATATACAGCCTTGTCGTACTTCTTTCCCAATTTGGAACCAATTGGTTGTTCCATGTCCGGTTCTTGCTTCTTGACCCTCGTACAGGTTTCTCAGGAGACAAGTAAGGTGGTCTGGTACTCCCATCTCTTTAAGAATTTGCCAGAGTTTGTTGTGATCCACACAATCAAAGGATTTAGTCTAGTCAATGAAGCAGAAATAGACACTTTTCTAGAATTCTCTTGCTTTCTCCATGATCCAGCGAATGTTGGCGATTTGATCTGTAGTTCTTCTACCTCTTCGAAACCCAGCTTGTACTTCTGGTAGTTCTCGGTTCACATACTGCTGAAGCCTAGTTTGTAGGATTTTGAGCATAACCTTGCTGGCATGTGAAATGAGCGCAATTGTACGGTAGTTTGAACACTCTTTGGCATTGCCCTTCTTTGGAATTGGAATGTAAAGTGACCTTTTCCAGTCTTGTGGCCACTGTTGAGTGTTCCAAATTTGTTGGCATATTGAGTGCAGCACTTTAACAGCATCATCTTTTAGGATTTTAAATAGTTCAGCTGGAATACTGTCATCTCTGCCAGCTTTGTTGTCAGTAATGCTTCCTAAGGCCCACTTGACTTCACTCTCTAGGATGTCCGGCTCAAGTTCAGTGACCACACTGTCATGGCTATCAGGGACGTTAAGATCTTTCCTGTATAGTTCTTCTGTGTATTCTTGCCACCTCTTCTTAATCTCATCTGCTTCTGTTAGGTCCCTGCCTTCTTTGTCCTTTATCATGCCCGTCTTTGCACAAAACGTTCCCTTGAGATCTCTGATTTTCTTGAAAAGATCTCTAGTCTTTCCCATTCTGTTGTTTTCCTCGATTTCTTTGCATTGTTCATTTAAGAAGGCCTTCTTTTCTCTCCTTGCTATTCTCTGGAACTCTGCATTCAGTTGGATATATCTTCCCCTTTCTCCCTTGCTTTTTGCTTCCCTTCTTTCCTCAGCTACTTGTAAAGCCTCATCAGACAGCCACTTGGCTTTCTTGCCTTTCTTTTTCTTTGGGATGGATTGAGTTGCTGCCTCCTGAACAATGTTACGGACCTCCGTCCATAGTTCCTCAGGCACTCTGTCTATCAGGTCTAATCCCTGAAATCTATTCCTCACCTCCACTGTGTATTCATAAGGGATATGATTTAGGTCATACCTGAATGGTTTAGTGGTTTTCCCTACGCTCTTCAATTTAAGATGAAATTTTGCAACAAGAAGCTCATGATCTGAACCACAGTCAGCTCCAGGTCTTGTTTTTACTGACTGTATAGAGCTTTTCCATCTTTGGCTGCAAGGTACATAATCAATCTGATTTCGATATTGACCATCTGGTGATGTCCATGTGTAGCGTTGCCTCTTGTGCTGTTGGAAAAGAGTGTTTGCTATGATCAGCGTGTTCTCTTGGCAAAACTCTATTAGCCTTTGTCCTGCTTCATTTTGTACACCAAGGCCATGCTTGCCTGTTATCCCAGTGTTTTCTTGACTTCCTGCTTTGGCATTCCAATCCCCTATGATGAAAAGGACATCTTTTTGGGGGGGTGTTAGTTCTAGAAGCTGTTGTAGGTCTTCATAGAACCGATCAACCTCAGCTTCTTCGGCCTCAGTGGTTGGAGCATAGACTTGAATTACCGTGATGTTGAATGGTTTGCCTTGGATTCGTACTGAGATCATTCTATTGTTTTTGAGATTGTACCCCATTACTGCTTTTCTCACCCTATGAGTGCTACTCCATTTCTTCTAAGGGATTCTTGCCCACAGTAGTAGATATAATGGTCACCTGAATTAAATTCGCCCATGCTTGTCCATTTTAGTTCGTTGATGCCCAGGATGTCGATGTTCAGTCTTGCCATCTCATGTTTGACCACCTCCAGCTTACCTTGATTCATTGATCTTACATTCCAGGTTCCTAAACAACATTGTTCTTTACAGCATCGGATTTTCTTTTCACCACCAGACACATCCACAGCTGAGTGTCCTTTCGGGTTTGGCCCAGCCGCTTCACTCTTTCTGGCGCTACTTGGAAATACCCTCTGCTCTTCCCCAGTAGTATATTGGACACCTTCCAACCTGAGGGGCTCATCTTCCGGCGTCATCTCTTTTAGCCTTGTGATACGTTCCATGGGGTTTTCTTGGCAAGAATACTGGCGTGGGTTTCCATTTCCTTCTCCAGTGGACCACATTTTGTCAGAACTCTCTGCCATGACCTGTCCATCTTGGGTGGCCCTGCATGGCATAGCTTATGGCTTCACTGAGTTACGCAAGCCCCTTCGCCACAACAAGGCAGTGATCCATGAAGGGGTTTTACAGAGGGAGGCAAGGCAAAATGATATACTAGTAGCACAGTATCAATCTATGGCAGAAGCTGCAATCATCACCTTAAACCCATGTCTCTTCCTCTGTAAGATCAGCACAAGCACACTTCATTCTTAGGGTGCAGTGTATGGGGCAGAATATGAATGGGCTGATCTCAGGATTCACTCATAACAGAGTCAAAACAGATTTGCTTCCAAACCTTTCCCTCAAAATTATCTTTAGCAAGTTTTAGTGGTCAGTGTTCTTTTGGGACTCTCTGATTATTTCCTGGCTGCCTGTTTTGGACTCCCGGTCATATTTGGTTTCAGTATTTGAGATCTGTCCATTGATACTTCATAAGTATTTGGTAGTAAATATGCAACAGTGCTTAGTACTTGACCATTTCTGGCAAGGTGACCATCTGAGTCTGCTGCAGCAAAAACAATAAAAGGGCCTGTGGCTCTTTCAAAACTAATAAATTCATGGTGGCATACATTTTCATGGACTAGATGACGTGGCTCTAGTTCACAAAAAGTTTATGCCACACTAAACCTGTCATCTTTAAGGTGCCACAAGACTCTTTGAAGGAGTTGACAGCATTGAGTGCTGAATGGTACACAATAGTGCCGCTTTCCCCAACCTGGCCCCCTCCAGGTGCTGGACAACAACCCCATCATCCCCAGCCAACAAGCCAATGGTTGCAGATGGTGGGAGATACAGTCCAACACATCTGGATGATGCAAGGCCGGAAAAGGCTGTGCTATTGTATCATTCAAAGTTTCCATCTTCAGGGAACCCCTGTCAAGAAACCCCTGCATGTTGCACAGGATTCTGGGAGATATCATAAGGTGCATCGCTCAGTGCATGTACAGTAATGCTGCACCTCACTGTTAGGGCTGTCACCTGATTAAACAAGTCTTTGTTGATTAATCATATGAGTTTTAGAGCACAATCCTATGCATGTTTAGACAGAGAAAAGGCCTACAACTCCCAGCATGCCCCAGCGGATATTCTGCTGTAATACGAAGATGCCGGGGAATGCTGAGTTGGCAGCTGTGGGTACGCGTGCCCTGTGTGTGAGCTGTGCCTGCCCCCTACAACAGGCCCCCAAGAGGTACACAGTCAAGGGTTCCTTGACAGAAGAGAAGCCAGTGTAGAAACTGTGTTCCCATTTCACAAAGGCTGGACTGGTCAGTCTATTCACAAGAATTATGGGATACTGCTTGAAGTCTGCTCCAGCATGGCTCTTTCCTCTTCATCTCTGTATATCCTGATCTGTGTTCATGTGTTTGGAATGGATAAACTGTATGGAATGCCCTGCTTTACTGCAGACACATACTTTCTATCTATGTATTCGCTTCTTCTGGAAGAGGACAATATTGTATGTAGTCACTTTCTGGGGTATAGTTCTGCACCCAACTCGTCCTTTTAGATCTTTGAGAGATGCCTTTCTCTCTGTCCCACCACTGTCTGACATTCATTTGTTGTGGACTTGAAAGAGGGTCTTTTTCGTGGTGGCACCCAGGCCCTGGACTTCCCTTCCTATGGATGCCCACTAGCTCTCTCTCTCAGGTGGTGTTCTGATGTGGATGTTTTTTAACTGGCTGATCTGTTGATGTGTTTTACCTGCTTGATTTATATACTGTTTTATATGTTTATTTTATTGTATCTATTTATGAAATGTATTACCCACTTTTCATTATAGAATAATCCCAAAGCAGATTATAGGATGATTTTATGTTCTATTTCGTTGTGCCTTGGGAATCATTGTGTTTAAACGGGAGATACAAATATAAATAAATAATCATGATATTTTTTGCCATCAAATACCTGCAGAAAGTGGAAGTCCATTTTTTTTAAAAAACAGCAACCAACCAACCAATTAATCGGTAGCCTTCACCAAATGTTTTCAAGCCATTCATCCACAATCCATGAATATTTTCAATCCATTCCCCTAACTAAGGCTGAAATTCTATACCCACTTCCCTGGAAGTAAGCCCCATTAAACTCAGTGGGACTTAGCAGGGCCAGAGGTGGTCCATCCATACAGGTGAACGAGGTGGTCGCCTAGGGCATCAAGTTAAGTGAAAAAAATTTGTCTCTTCAGTCTATTTTAACTGAACTCGAAAACATTGGTCGGACAGATGGAAAAACTGAATAATTATGACTCTGTTCAAATAAATATGCCTTAAAAACATTAAATGGAAAATAGGGGCAAATTGTTTCCCAGTTTACCAAAAACCTCAGCCTAGAACTGCTCTTGAGGGTGGGGGCGCCGATTGCATGGTTCTCCTAGGGCACTAGTTGCTGGCAGCTAGTCTAGGGCCACCCCTGGGACTTAGTTCTGAGTAGACACATATAGGATTGCAACATAATCCATTAGTTCAACATTGCAGCTGTACTCACCATTACCCATTGTGAAGGGAGATAGTTCTGCAGAACACCTCCAGCATTCCCCTGGGAGCTGCATATGGCAGAAGACCAGAAGTAGTCTTTTGAAGAAACTTTTCTGCTTTTAGTGTTAGTTTGAACACTAAAATCTGTAACATCCTGGGAAGAAGTTTCAGGCAATCACAAGGTGTGTCATCACCCAGACGCACATGGCTGGCCGCGCAGGGTCATGGGCCATTCATTGCAAAGTTGGCCCTTCTGCACCTCCTCTAAAAGCATCCACAAAGTCCTTCTTCATCGGGCTATTCCCAGGAAAAGCAGGAGGAAAGCTGCATGCAGAAGCCTGGCGGAGGAGCTTGTAGCCTCCTGCCAGAAGCTTGTAGGGAAGTGTGGAAGCTGGAAGGGCTTTCCTTAGACACTGCGGTCTGGCCATGCATGCAGCTTGGGCAGCTGATGTTTAAGGAACAAACACACACGCTTTTAACAGCACAATCCTACATCCATCTTCTCAAAAGTAAGTTACTTTAAGTTCAGTTGGGCTTTCACCCAGGTAAGTGGGTGCAGGATTGCATCCTACATTCCCCTTTGGCTAGCAGAACTAGTGCCACAGTTCTTTGGATTCTGGCCTGGGCAGGCTCTAGTTTGGAGGCAGAGGGCCTGAAGTGAGCCCTCTCCCACATGGCCATCAGTGGACTTACCTCCTGGAAGGGCTACAGCAATGCCTGCTGCCCTGCCTCCCTTTCCCTGGTGTTCCTTTACAGCAGTGGGGCAGAACCTCAGGCCTGGGGGTCAGGCTTGGGCTTCCTGGGGCACCAAACCAGCCCTTTGGGGGTTTCCCAGATGGCCATGACCCCTCCCTTGGCCCCAACCCTGTTCCCCTAACCCCCTATCATTTGGTGCCGCCCCAGCTTTTGTGCAGTTTCCCCCCACTCTAACAGGTCGAAGTGCCTCTCCCAAGGTGTACTTACTGGCAGGAAGAGCTTTAAGCTAAAACAGGCTGGTATTTTAAAATATTTTTGGCCCCATCCCATTTTGCCAGTGGACATGCACATTACTGGTATGTGGCCCCCAGAAAGCCCAGCCCAGGATTTGGACCCTGGGCTGAAAGGAGTTCAGCACCCCTGTTCCACAGTCCAGTGGCTTTAGAATACTTAAAAAACAACAACTCAGCATAGGGGCTATCCTGAAAATCTTTGCCACTGGCTATGGCAGTGGTAGCCAACAAAAACATATTGGCGGCTTCTTTTCTTTGCCATTGCATGGGGAGAACACTGGCATCTCTTGCTGTTAAAAGATACTCTTGGTACAGGAAGATGTTTGAGATCTGTTTTTTTAAAATTAAGCTGCCAGAACATAATTTTTGTGAACTGCCCAGAGAGTTTCGGCTATTGGGCAGTATAGAAATGAAATATATAAATAAAATAAATGAATAAAAACAAGAACGTGAAGGAGTGCCAGATAAGCTATCATCCATGGGCCTCCCTGGCTCCCCAGCATCTGCTGAAGGATGCTGTGTGCTGAAGCCGGCCTTGTCCCCACTACATTTGCCATTGTTGCATGCAGGAGAAATTTCAGCAAACGATCCATTAAAAAAATTGCCAGCTAATTCACATGCATGTGAAAGACTGATTTTCGAAGCTGGAAGGGATTATGAACCCCGTGTCGTCTGAGCTTCTTCACCACACAAGGAAGAGAGTCACATGCTGTATGATCATCTCTCAGTGGACAGATTTATTCTTCCCGGTTTCAGATTTTAGATAAACATGGGTACTGTAAGTACCTATCTTGGCTACACCACTCCTCTGTATCTTTGGCGATGCACCCCTAATTATCTACTTTGTTTCTTCTGACAGAATTATGGAAAGATAGCTGGGTATAGTACTGTTGCCATGTTGATCAAAGAGGCCCTTCCAACATCCACATGCCTAAAAGATACTAAATTTGAATCCCCAGACTTCCCCATGTACTTACTGGACATCTTGAAAAGGCCTGATTCATTGACACACAGGCACAGCCACCCACTAACAGAGGGACCAGCATATGGCTGAGTTGAATCGTGTCCCCACACACCCACCCTACTGCCTGCCCCAAGCACACTAAGCCTTTGCTAAGCATGAGAGCTCATTTCCTCTCTCACAGATGGCCAGGTGTCCTAATTCACAGAGGACTGTCCTCTGTTTGAAGGGCTGTCCTGTCCAATTCAGGGTAAAGATGAAGACACACAAGAAGGGAGAGTCATCAGGGCCCTTGAAATTGCCCATAACAGATAATACCTGGACAGCGCCCTGACCCTGCACACAGGTCACCTCGTCATAGCAGCATCTATTGTATTTCTACTTAAATTACAGTAATGATTTTGACGTTTTCACTGATATACATAAATTAACATATTCAAATGTTATGCAAATCACTGTCCTCTTATTTGGGCAATGCATAAGTAGCCACCCTAATCTCCATCCATCTTGGGTGAGCTACAGCAAGCAAGAGGGAAGGGTGGATGGGGGTATGTGGGTGGACCTCCTACTTTCAGGAAAGGTCCAGCTGTTCAGTAACCACATGCCAACGAGGCAACAGGGCTCTCTCAAGGTAGGGCTGGCCCAAGGTGTTTTGTTTCCCTAGGCCAATTAAAAGGTTGCACCAAGGTGTGGCAGGGGAAAAAAAGAGACTCGGATATACACATAGATATATACGTTGGGGGTTCTGTCATTTTAAGGATTTTATGGTTGGGAATATCAATGTGTTTTCCTCACTGGACTGCATATGTTTGTTTTTGGACGTACTTGGTACATTTTGTATGATAACTATGCATCCTATAGATTTGCCATGCCTTATTGGATTGATATTTCTATCGATACCACATATATTGTTTGATTATATAAAAGGGCACTTTGGTTCATCCTAATAAAGGTATTGCTTTATTGTGTATGTTGGATTTTTCCCTTGGATTCTGGATTTTTTATTCATGGACCAGCATGGCTGGCTTTGATTCTCTCTCTCTCTCTCTCTCTCTCCCAGAGTTCGTTTTTTTCCAATGCAGTCAGCGAACCCTCTTTTTGATATTATTGTTTAACTAAGCTGATGTGACTTGGATGTTACTATTCCAAGGCTGCAATCCTATACCCACATATCTGGGAGTAAGCCCCACTGTACTCAATGGGATTTAGGTCTGAGTAAACTTGTATAGGATTGCACTGTAAGCTTTCTCCCCCCATGACTTGTTATTAAACATAATAAGAGTCTTTGAGATTTGTCAGCTCCTGTAATAACATATCAAAATCTTACATACTGTATCAGTTGTCAGGCTGAAGCCTAGAATGACGTAAAGTGTCTCATGTGCACTGATTGGCTCCAAGCTTGTGAAACAACATTTAAATATTGCCCTGCTGCTCACGTTAGAATGGAGAGCAGATTGCATGGATATTCAGTCTTAGTTGTTCTTGTTTTTCCTTAACTAGTCTCTGGATCTTAAGACTACTTCCCCACATTTAAGAGGTAATTATATTTCATATTACTAGTATTCTCAAGTTCATTTTGATTTTTGAAATTTAAATTGCATAATGGTTACTTAAAAAACACACACACAAAGAAATTAGTGGAGACATTATGTCTTGATCAATGCTTCATTTTTTGCGTTCTTTTGCAAATGCAGTGTGACAAAATAGATTTCGCTTTACAGTTAAAAACTAATAACATAATCCAACCAGAGTTCAATTCCCATAGATTTCCACAGGAGACATCTAAGCATATGCATGCTTTGCAGTCAGTGGGGCTTAGATATACTTAACTTGGGCTGAACAATGTACCAAATGTTTACTAGTTAATCAACGTGAATAAAGAAAAATTGGAAGCCAATAGTGTGTACAGTATGAGATGTAGAAGTTAAAGTCCAAAATGTGGTTTTTATCAAGTTTATTTTGCACATTGCTGTATCAATTTAGTAAAAGTCAGTAACTGTCATGATGATTACTCAGGATTGTTGCTTTTTAATTGTTACAGATGGTTTGTGATTTGATGGTTCTTGGGAATTTCTACTCCATATTGCCTGATCTTTCCAAAGCCCTTCCTTTCCAATGTCCTTCCAATGAAAAAAAATATTCAGATTTACCAATATGTTTTGAGATTTGTAATCTAATTCAATTTTTTAAAGAATATAAAAGCATATAACTTCTAGATGGTAATACATTCGATTGTGGTCCTAGAAGAACATGATCATGTTCTCAGAGACCATCCTGAAAAGATTATGTGTACCCTTGGGATTTTCCTTTGAGTCTTCCATAGCAGCAGATCCCACTTTGCTGGGGGAAACTGTGGATAAATCCCTCTGGGTTCAAATGCAAATCTGCATGATCTGTGGATTTAAGGGTATTTGACTTATAAATGAGCTCTTTGGCTCCCAGATCAGAGAGGTGAAGTTTGTATTGCAGCTATGGATATACTTTATACTTGGGAGAAAAATAGCAATGTCATCATGTCCTCTCGTGCCTATTCTGGAAATGCATTTATTAAAGACTGGGTAGCCTTAAGTTACATATAGGTGACAGTCCTAAGCACATTTATCTGCAAGTAACTTCTACCAAAAAAATAATGGAATCAGATAAATGGAATCAGATTGCTTGGACGATGACACATTGACAGAATGCAAGTTCAAATAAATGTCATCAGGAGAATCCTGATATAAATGTCATCAAGAGTCATCTGTTGGCTGTGAATGCAATTCCAGAAATGAAAAAGAAACTAATCATTTAAAGAATTCTAAACTAGGAATCTGTAACTGGAGGCCCTGGGGGGTCATATCGGTCTCCTGAAAGTTGGACCTCCCAGATACCAACTCAGATTCAAGAGAAGAGTGTGGGGAGACTGATAGCGTGGTGATGGGACTTTCTGACAGTCCACTTTGTAGAATGGAGGAGGGACTTGTCCTGCCATGCTCAGTATCCTTCTATAAAACTAGTAACCAATCACAGTGGTAGTGGGGGTCTTATGCTACACAAATACAGCAGCAGCGAAATATTGTAGTCTCTAGGGATGTTGGAGAATTCCACCACGGATTCCAGGGAGGCCGAATTCCAGTGCATTTGGCCCCCTGGAATCTGTGGCAGAATGAAGCAACCCCCCCTGCCACCCCCCGAAATGGGTCCGGAATGGAGCCTACCTGTTTGTGGCTGTCTGGTGCTCTGTGAATGGCTGCTGCGTCTGCAGCCGCCATTCGCCTTCCCACGAATGGCCGTGATAGGCTACATAAGTATTTACGTAGCCTATCATGGCTAACGCAGGGACGCCATTTGCATCCCTGTGGAGGCCATGATAGGCTACGTAAATACTTACATAGCCTATCATGGCAATAGGCAGGAATGCAAATGGTGTAGTGGCCGCCATTTGCGTTCCTGCCTATTGCCGTGATAAGCTATGTAAATATATACATAGCCTATCATGGCAAAAGACAGGGACGCAAATGGCGGCAGCTATGGCGGCTGCCATTTGCATCCCTGTGCAGTCCAGCAGCAGGCGGATGTCCAGCTGCGGGTGGCCCTGGCCGGCAGCTCCGCGGAGTTGCCGCGGAGCGGAGCCAGCCAGGGAGGATTTAGGGGGGAGGGATGGAGCGCCTCCTCCCCCCCACAGATGTCCCTGGATGAAACCAGGTAAGTGTTTCGTACATCCCTAGTAGTCTCAGAGCAGCATCTCAGTTTATATCACAGCTCAGTACTGTATAATGTATGTGTGTGTGTGTGTGCATGTGTGTGTGTGTGTGTGTGTGTGTGTGAGAGAGAGAGAGAGAGAGAGAGAGTGAGTGGGGGAGAGATTCTTATATGGGCAGTGGTGTAGTGGCCCCAGGACTCACAGGGACACAGCACTGGCACTTTTTGATTAGCAGGAATGCTGATATCACCTGCCACCCCCCTCAGTCTTCCCTGTTCCCTCTGAGCTTAGCTGAAATCTTTACAGTAGCTGGGAGGGGGTGGGGAACGAAATTTCCAAGAAACAATATATTGTTCCCTGTTGAAATGCAAAGTATTTGGGGATAGCTTGATCTTGAATGGGCAATTAAGACCCATTTGCTTTAGAAAAGACTTGCTCCTGGTGGAGATGAAAAGTGTTAGAATTGGTTTGTTGATATGGATCAACACAACTGCCTGCATTTTTGGACTCTGCTTGGGGGCATGGCTATAGGGACTGTCATGATTACAGCCTGCACTTCAAAATTTATCGCTACACCACTGTATATGGGGGGATGAATATTTATGAATATAGCAAAATTTAGTAGGGATTCCCCACCAATAGCGACCATACAGCAAATTGACAAGCAGCCATGCAGAATTAACCTACACTCCTTATGTTACAGGGGGTGCTGCTCTTTTAATGGCTTGTGCCAAAATTATTTCAGGTGCTATGGCAGCTGTGCATAGTTTTAGGATCGGATATTAAGGCATTGTTCAGTAGAACTCTGCTGCCTTGAAAATCCCAGTCAAACAGACATTATTCTTAATTTCTTGCAGGTGTCACCCAGCTCAAGTGAGATGCCTTTTTGCCCACTGTAGTTCTGAGGCTTCATGGTAAGGCAGGCAACATTCGCAGTACATGGTCACCACCAGGTATGCCCATATCTGTTCACTGAAGTATGTCAAAGTCTCTACCTGCTGCATTTCCTATTATTGTGACTTAGAGCAAGGGTGGGCAGAAGGTAGTTCTCCAGATATTTTAGACTTCAGCTCCCAGCATTCCTGACCACTGGCCATACTGGCAGGGACTTATGGGGGTTGAAGTCCAAAACACGTGGAGATCTACCTTCTGCCCACCCTGTCTTAGAGCTAGTCTACAGCAGATCATGAGATAATTGTTCCCAGGAGGACTATTTTCCCTTCAGGCTGCAGATGGAAGATCAGATGACTGAACACTTCATTATCAAAGATATGCTCTGCCCATAGAAAACTAGATATGAAGAAGCATGGGTCTAGCAGTGCTTCTTCCTAGTATGTTAGTTTTCCATGTTTAAAAACAACAAACACATTAGCACAATTCAATCCACCTGGAGCTTAAGGTAGTGCAGTCCAGGAACTATTTTATCACACCATCTCCTGTTAATGTGGCCTGATCTTCATTAGGATTTTGGAGAACAGCTGGCCAGTCGCAACATAACCTTATGTATGTTTCTTCAGAAGTCCTACTGAGATCCCTTAACTTCCAAGTAAATGTATGTGGGGCTGCAGTTTTAAGCTTCATAAAATCAATGGCATTAAGCATGCCTAACTTGCTGTTGGAATGTGTCCATTACTTTTTATTCATCTGCTCTGCTTTGGGTTCTGCTCTACCCAAAGTATTATTTAAGATTCACAAAGTCATATTATCATCATCATCACCACCACCACCACCACTACTACTATTACTGTTACTACTATTGCATGTATAGCCTGCCGTTTTTCCCTTGCAAGGAACCCAAGGTGGCTTACATTATCCTCCTCTCCATTTATCCTCACAACAGCCCTGTGAGGTAGGTTAGGCTGAGAACCAGTGACTGGCCCAAAGTCACCCAGTGAGCTTCCATAGCCGAGTGGGGACTAGAACCCAGATCTCCCGAGTTCTAGTCCAACACTCTAACCACTACACCACACTGGCTCTCACTGTGTTGGATCCAGACTTAGTCATAGTTAAAGTAGACCCATTGGAATCAATGTGGCTGAAGATAGTCATGACTGATTCCAGTGGGTCTTCTCTGGATCCAACCCATATTTACCTTGCATTGTCTTCTAGCAGAATGTCTGACTTCAGCCTTCCCAAACCTGGTGCCCTCTAGATGTACTGGACTGCAGTTCCCAGCATTCCCATAGCCATGCTGGTTGATGATGCTGGAAGTTGCAGTCCAAGTCCAACACATCTGGAGGGCAGTATCATCCAGGACAAGTGATTATGATTCAAAGAGTTTCCCAATGTTGTTTTTGTTTGAAAATGTCTAGTTAGTAATCTGATGACAGTGGCTCTGGTGGGAGGGCAAAACAAAATGCTGTAAATAAATAAATAAAATGGATTGATGACCTTCAGGGAACTGCCCATAACCAAGAAGGTCTTTGGGAGATAAGAGGTAAATCCCATAAAAGCAAGATCTCTTTAATTGAAGCTAGCAAGCCCTTTTATACACTGCTGGGCCTCTCTTCACAAAATACGTAATTGGATATTGGCCATGAGAGCTAAATGGACCCCCTGGTTTGAGGCAGTCAGTATGCCTCTGAATTAGGGATGGCCAGATCTGTCAATTTTCTTTTTCATAGAATCATAGAATAGTAGGGTTGGAAGGGGCCTAGGCCATCGAGTCCAACCCCCTGCTCAATGCAGGAGCATTTCCCCCCTCAGTTTCTAATTTTTCCAATCTTAAATTTGCTTCATCCTGAACTTTCAGATTTTGTTTTTGTTTTAAGTGTGCATGAAAATTCAGAAGCTTTTTGTGCAAATTTCACCTGATACATGCATTTTTGTATGGATTTTACCAAATGCACACATTTTTGCAAGCAATTTTCTGAATATAGCTCATTTTAATGTTATTTTCCCTAATATGCATTTTTTGCATGCGTTTTTTGATTGGAGAACTCCATTTCAAAATTCAGGAAAGTGCGAATTTGGAAGGGCAATTGAGGTGCAATTTGCATAGTGGTTTGAAAGTGTGAAATTAGGGAAGTTTGCATGAAAATGTGAAGTGAACAAATTTCTCCACCATCTCTAGCCTGAATCGCTGCCACCCATGGGGGAAAAGAAACAGTCCTTGGAGGCAGTGGAGGCTGGTGGCTCCGATTTTGGTGATTCCGATTTCGGCCAGCCAGATGCTTCTAGAAAGCCCACAAGCAGGTGGTGGTTAAATTTCAGTGGGCCGTGAATCCATTCCGGGTTTCAGCCAGAACTCTAGAGGAGCTATCCAAGGTTCTGAACCTATTTTGGGGATGGGGTTCAGCACCATGGATGGCCCCTTTAGAGTTCTGGCTGAAACCCGGAATGGATTCACAGCCCACTGAAATTTAACCACCACCTGCTTGTGGGCTTTCTAGAAGCATCTGGCTGGCCACTGTTGGAGACAGGATGCTGGACTAGCCCAGCCTTCCCCAACCTGGTGCCCTCCAGGTGCATTGGACTGCAACTCCCATCATTCCCAGCCAGCCATGGGAGTTGCAATCCACCACATCTGGAGGACATAGGCTTGAAGAAGGCTGGACTTGGTGCGCTTCTGGTCTGATCCAGGAGGGCTCGTTTCATGTGCTCATGTTCTTTCATGCACCACCCCACCTTTTATGGCAAGCCAGCTGAACCCAAGGAAAAACTCCTACACCCAATCCTAGTGGTCAGTTAGACTGAATTCAAACATGCATTTTCATCCCATATCAGGCCCACTCAGACCTTCAGATGTCTGTATATGTGATCATGGACCCAACCTTTGGTAGGGTTCAGGTCACATGGAACAGCCCATATATGAGAGCTCCGTTGGTATCTTCAGAGGCAGGGCCAGTGGTCACAATTTCACAATTCCTGTTCTACACATTCAGGGCTAAAACAGATATTACTCTGAATCTGTACCCAGCAGCTACGTCTCTCCCCCAACCCATTTTTATTCTAAAGTAGGTATGGGGGGAGGGGGCTGATCCAGATCTTAAAAGCCCGCCCCCTTGCTAGGGTCCCAATCCAGGTTGGGTCCCCTGCACCTACCTAGAGTAAAAATGAAGGGGGGGAGACATAACTGCTAGAGACGGATAAAGTAATGTCTGTTTTAGCTCCTGGTGGACATGCTTTGAAGGTGCAAACAGGGCTATCGGCTGCAGCACAAAGCAACGACTTTCACGTTCAAAGCAGAAGCTACACAGAACTTTCAGAATGTATCAGTTAACTTTACATTTGGTTTGAGAGCTTATGCAAGCTAATGTTGGGTATCAGGGGTCAAATACAGAAAAATCATTTCCTGAGGTAAAATATTTCTTGGTCATCTGCCAGTATAGATGTAAATAGAATGTTATGCACATGGGGAGGGCCAAGTAAATTTTACGAATGCACACAGACATTTGCAGCATCAGGTTGTAGACCAAGATTTAGACCAGGCTGCTATGATATGCTATGATATGAAGATGCCCATACTCAGAGTTCTTATATGATCCAGTTAAACCACTATGCTAAACTGAATGGCCCAATGCCAACGCGTGTGATGGGCTGTTTACTGTGTGTATGTGTATTTACTAGGTGGAGAAGGTGAAGGATGAAGCGAATCCTCCTGCTACTATGCCTCGTGGGCACATCTTGTGCTGTGCCAGTGAGTATTTCAGAACCAGCTAATTTGCTTTGCTTCTTCTTTTATTTATTTATTTATTTATTTATTTATTTCTATACCGCCCAATAGCCGAAGCTCTCTGGGCGGTTCACAAAAACTAAAACCAAACAACACACAATAAAACAATTTAAAATATATAGAACATTAAAACCACAATATAACAATACAACCACAATAAAACCTAGCAGCAGTACAGGAGTTTAAAATACAGATTTAAAACAGCAAAGATAAAAATTTAGAAAGCTAAAATGCCTGGGAAAATAAAAAGGTCTTCACCTGGCACCGAAAGGAGTACAATGTAGGCGCCAGGCGAACCTCACTAGGGAGCTCATTCCAGAGCCGGGGTGCCACAACAGAAAAAGCCCTCCTCCTAGTAGCCACCCGCCTCACTTCCTTTGGCAGGGGCTCACGGAGAAGGGCTGCTGCTGATGATCTTAAGGTCCGGGCAGGCACATATGGGAGGAGGCGATCCTTCAGGTAACCTGGCCCCAAGCCGTTAAGGGCTTTGAATGTTAACACCAGCACTTTGAATCGGGCCCGGAAATGGACCGGCAGCCAGTGCAGCTGGAAAAGTACTGGCGTAATATGAGCTCGCAGGCCAGTCCCTGTTAACAATCTTGCTGCCCTATTTTGGACCAGCTGAAGTTTCCGGACCGTTTTCAAAGGCAGCCCCACGTATAACGCATTGCAGTAATCCAGACGAGAAGTTATCAGAGCATGGATAACTGTAGCTAGGCTATCTCTGTCCAGATAAGGGCGTAGTTGGTATACCAGCCTAAGCTGATAAAAAGTGCTCCGTGCCACTGAGTTCACCTGTGCCTCAAGGGACAGTTCTGGATCCAAGAGCACCCCCAAACTACGAACCTGATCCTTTAGGGGGAGTGCAACCCCCTCCAGAACAGGTTGATTATCACCTAGCCGGGCAGACGAACCACCCACTAACAGTACCTCCGTCTTGTCTGGATTGAGTTTCAGTTTATTGGCCCTCATCCAGTCCATTACCGTGCCCAGGCACTGGTTCAGAACAGCCACTGCCTCACCTGGTTTTGATGAGAAAGAGAGGTAGAGCTGGGTGTCATCCGCATATTGATGGCACCTCAGCCCACACCTCCGGATAACCTCCCCCAGCGGTTTCATGTAGATGTTAAACAGCATGGGGGATAGAATAGAGCCCTGTGGAACCCCATGGCACAATTGCCATGGCACAGAGCAATAATCCCCCAGCACCACCTTCTGGAATCGGCCATCCAAGTAGGAGCGGAACCACTGTAGTGCAGTGCCTCCAACTCCCAACCCAGACAACCTATCCAGAAGGATACCATGGTCGATGGTATCGAAAGCCGCTGAGAGGTCCAGGAGAATCAACAGGGTCGCACTCCCCCTGTCCCTCTCCCGGCAGAGGTCATCCCACAGGGCGACCAAGGCAGTTTCCGTTCCAAAACCAGGCCTGAAGCCCGATTGAAATGGATCTAGATAATCCGTTTCATTCAAGAGTGCCTGGAGCTGTCCTACAACCACCCGCTCAAGCACCTTGCCCAGGAAGGGGATGTTGGCCACTGGCCTATAATTGTTAACATCCTCTGGGTCCAGGTTAGGCTTTTTCAGGAGTGGTCTAATTACTGCCTCTTTTAAAGCGGCAGGCACCACTCCCTCTCTCAAGGAGGAATTTACAACCTCCTGGACCCAGCCGGACAACCCCTCCTTGTTTGATTTAATAAGCCATGAAGGGCAAGGGTCAAGCACACAAGTGGTCGATCGGACTTGGCCAAGCACCTTGTCCGCATCCTCAGGCCTCAGTAACTGAAACTCATCCAATAAAACTGGACCAGACGGTGCTCTGAACGCCTCTACCAATGGAACTGCATTAATCGTGGTGTCCAATTCATGACGAATCTGAGCGACTTTATCCTCAAAGTGCCGCGCAAACCCGTCACAGCGTGCTACCGAGGGTTCCACCGTCTCTCTCCCTGGCGCAGAATGTAACAGGCCGCGAACCACTCGGAAAAGCTCCGCCGGGCGACACTGAGAAGATGCAATGCTGGTGGAAAAGAACTGCCTCTTTGCCACCCTCACCGCCACAGAGTAGGCTCGATAGTGGGCTCTTACCTGTGTTCGGTCAGACTCAGCACAGGTTTTCCTCCACCTGCGTTCTAGCCGTCTCCCCTCTTGCTTCATTGCCCTCAGCTCAGGTGTATACCAAGGAGCTGGCCGGGCTCTGCTCAGAGGGAGAGGGCGCTTGGGTGCGATCGTGTCAACCGCCCGAGTCATCTCTGCATTCCACAGAGCGACCTGGGCTTCAACAGGAGCACCAGCCATACCAGCAGGAAAATCCCCCAGAGCCCTCTGGAATCCAACGGAATCCATTAATCTCCGGGGGCGGACCATTTTAATAGGTCCCCCACCCTTGCAGAGGGGAAAGGCCGCCAGAAGTCTAAACCTCAGCAGGAAGTGATCTGACCATGACAAAGGGACAGATGTTAATTCCTCTACTTTCAGATCACCATCCTCCTGCCCAGTCAAGAAAACCAGATCAAGCGTGTGTCCTTTTATATGCGTTGGGCCGATGACATGTTGGGACAGCCCCATGGTTGTCATGGCGGCCATGAAGTCCTGAGCCGCCCCGGATACAGCGGCCTCGGCATGGAAGTTGAGATCCCCCAGGACCATCATCCTGGGGGTCCTCAACACCAAGTCCGAGACCACCTCCGTCAGCTCAGGCAGGGAGTCTGATGGGCAGCGGGGTGGGCGGTACACCAACAGAATCCCTAATCTGTCCTGGGTACCCAACACAAGGTACAGACACTCAAGATCTGCACTCGAATGAGCAGGAAGCCTGGAGAGGGAGATTGAATTCCTATAGACCACGACAACCCCCCCTCCCCGACCCTCAAGTCGGTGTTGGTGCTGCACTGAGTACCCAGGAGGGCACAGCTGGGAGAGAGTGACCCCTCCCAGTTCCCCCACCCAGGTCTCAGTAATACATGCCAGGTCAGCCCCCTCATCCACAATCAAATCATGGATGAGGGAGGTCTTATTTTGGGCCGACCTGGCATTCAGCAGCAGCACCACCAGACCCGAGGGCAGACTGGTAAGGCTGCCAGGAACCATCAGGTTGGGGGAAGAACCAGAAGAGGGGACAGCTGTAAGGTGTCTAGCCCCTCTTCTCCTCAACTGGCCTGTTAATCCCCCAACGCCATACCTCCCCCTGCCCGTGACCACAGTTATGGTGGCACCTCCCCCACCCCCTGAGTTGTCCAATAGTCCTCCCAGGCACATATTAAAATATTAAGATATAAAATATACAACAGTTTAAAAGCATATAAAAGAGAACAGCAGCTAAGAAGGAGCAGATAGTCCACGTTTGCCCCTTCCCCTGGTCTTTAAAGCTGCTGCCCTCTGCTGCTGCTGCTATTTGCTGCTGGTGTGGTCTTCTTTTTTTTTATCTGCTTCTGTGTGATAACTCACCACTCCTTTTTTTAAAACCTCAGCTGCGCAAACCCCGCAAGGCAGGATTTGGAAGTAAGAGTGAAGAAGTAAGTACATTTCCCATTTTCTTTCGAGTTGAAAAGAAGTACTAGATTTTATGAATTCAGCTAACTTCTCCGTTGCCAGGGGCTCCTCTGTTTTTCCACAATCCAGCTTCTCCACAGGTGGTCAGCAGTTGGTGTCAGCTAGTAGTCACTGCTTCACAGTTATGTAGCATCAAGAGTCAGAGAGAGCTGAAGCCAGAGATGCCTCAAAGGGGCAGGGCTCAGCAGTAGGCAATGGAGGCTGGTGGCTCCTATTTCAGTGGGGCAGTGAATCCACTCTGGGTTTCAGTCAGAACTCTAAAGAAGCTATCCCAAGTGCTGAAACCTATCCCTAAAATGGGTTCAACACCTTGGATATCTCCTTTAGAGTTCTGGCTGTTTCTGACTGAAACCCAGAGTGGATTCACCGCCCCACTGAAATAGGAGCCACCAGCCTGCACTGGTAGTACAGCCCCTGCTTTGCATGTGGAATATCCCAGGTTCAATTTGGTGTCCCCAGGTAGGGCTAGAAAGACCCCTGACTGAAACTCTGGGAAGCCACTGCCAGTGAGTGTAGGCCAATCTGGTGCCCAATCTGGTGCCCTCCAGATGTTTTGGACTTCAAGTTCCAGCATTCCTGACCACTGGCCATGCTGGCTGGGGATGATGGAAGTCCCAAATGTCTGGAGGGCACCAGGTTAGGGAAGGTAGGTGAAGACAATATTGAACTAGATGGACCAATAGTCTAACTCAGTATGAGGCAGCTTTCTCTGTTCTGAGGAATTATAGAGAGTGGCCCAAAAGTAGGTATACAGTTGTTTAGAATGTTGATGGGAGGGGGAGAGAATGTGTGAGTAGAAGATGTGTGGGTGGAGTCGGAATGACAGTTGGGAAGAATGAGTGACAGGGAGTGACAGTTAAATCAGTTAAGTGTAGAGAGTGAGGGGAGTGAGGCCCTTAAGTAGGTATACAGTTGTTTAGTTATTTTTTTTACTGATATTGTGAATGATGGCAGCGAACTTGAGTCAAGAACAAAGAAAGTGGATTCTAAAGCAGTACTGGAAGACTGAAAATTCTCTCCCCCGCCCATCAACATTCTAAACAACTGTATACCTACTTTTGGGCCACCCTGTATATTAATGTAACACTCAAGTACAGTCTCTGATTTTGGGAACGTTTTTCACCCAATATAAATTAAACATCTGGCAAAATATGTACTATACTTTGTTTAAAATTGGCTAATTGCAAAATTTAATATGTAAAGCTGAGCTCCTCCATTTACCCTCTAGCCAATTGGACTACTTTGAAATAAGTGGAGTGATGTTTACAGACTTCCAGCATGTGTTGTGACTGAAGCGGTGTGGGTCAGTGATGAGTTACACTGTTATAGTGCTAGTGAAGCCAACAGAACATGAATCAAGCTGAGTCAATGGAGGTTGGCATACCTATACCTTGCATGTTAATAGCAATGAAAGGACTGTCATTGGTTCTGTTTGGTGGCTATTCTTCGTGGATCTCTTGATTGAAATGAAACTCAGCCTAAATCAATCCATTTGCTCACAGATGATGCAGTTTGGTCCATATGGCTATATAAACTCACCACAAGTAAGTCCCTTCTTTTCTCGTTTCTGGAGTAAAACCATTTTACATACTATCAAATTTAAATTAATCTTCCTTGATCCATCTCTCTATTTAATATTTTTCTGACACCACAGCAGGGATTGGAGAGAAATCCATGGCCCCCAAGTAGTTCCTGTTATTCTTTATGCTGCACTGGATGTGAAGCTGGGAGGGGTGATGTTGTGACACATTGTTGGTCTCATTGTGACACACAAGGCCAAATCCCAGCCCAGCAGGAAAGGACCCTGTGTTTTTTTTATAATCTATTTGTTTTATAAAAGTATATTCCACTTCTTCAGACCTTTGAGGCAGATTGCAAGGACCAATACCAACAGTCTAAATTAGGTGGTGTACAAATATTTTTTTTAAAAAACATAAAATATACAATCACAATAAAACAATAATAAAAATATCACAAGATAAAAGAACACAAAGTAACATTGGCAGCAGAGGGTTAAAAATAGGGCTGTGCAGGGACCCCCCAATCCGACGCGGAAGCTACTTTGTGGCTTCGGAGGCAGGTCTGATTCAGCGTGGGCTGATTCAGGCACCCCCCGACCCGACTCGGCCCCAAACCAGGATTCAGAAGGCCGAAGCCTGCTTCAGATCCCCCCTGACGCCCCTGTGCAAACCCCCAGCTCCTTACCTTGCCACTGTCACCTCCTCCTCCATCACCGCCACCTCCATCACCTTCTCCTCTGTCGCTGCCTTCTCCTCCTCCTCCGCTACCACTGTCTCCACCGCTGCCTTCTTCTCGATGCTTCCGCCTTCTTCTCCTCCTCTGCCGCCATCGCCGCCGCCAACTCCTGAGGCCGGGACATTCACTGGCTCTTATTGCAGGGAGTCACCATTTTAAAAATGGCGACTCCCTGCAATAAGAGCCAATGCATGCCCAGGCCTCAGGAGCTGGCGGCGGCAATGGCAGCGGCAGAGGAGGAGGAGAAGGCAATGGCGCCAGTGCCAGCGGCGGCAGAAACACCAATGATGGTGGTGGCGGTGGTGGAGGAGGCAGCGGCAGAAGTGGTGGTGGCGGAGGTGGGCGGCTCAGGGAAGGACCTGGCTGGAGGTGCCGGCACAGCTGGGCCAGGGATGCTGAAGGTCCCAAGTGCACTGAGTGCTCCGAAGAGCCCCCAACCTGCTCTGGGTCGCTTCGTGTCCCCTCCGCTTCGCCTTGGAAGGGGCTCAAAGTGACCCAAAGCAGCCTGCTTCAACTCGGGCCTCAGGTCGAAGTGGTGCACAGCCCTAGTTGAAAACAGGCAGAACATAATCACAAAGGTCAGATGTCCAGCAAAAAATAACACTGTGCGGAGGTCTAAAAGCATTAAACAAGTTCTTAAAAGGCCTGGGAAAATAAAAGGGTCCTCAGCTGGCACCGAAAAAAACATAGGTGAGGTGCCAGGGGAGCCTCTCCATAGACAGAGCATCACCACTGAAAAGGCAAATGTCAAATAATAAGGCAGATACTTTGATACCTAAAAGTGATGTGGTTCAGATGATCCAACAGCCCACTGTGGATTGTTTAAGTCGTGGTGCATGCCAGCTGCCATTTTGCATATTCACCTCCTGACCAGGAATTGTTGTGTCATCTGAATCCAGGTGACAGGGGTTATTTAAGGGTTAAACGATCCTCATATAGCCCATTCATGGGCTGTTGTAGGGTTATGTGAGGGTTGTTTATCCGTCACATAGCCGCTGCCGCCTGGGTTCAGATGACATGACAAGCCAAGGCATCCCCTGATCAGGGGTTGCATATTGCGAATGGTGGATGGTACATGCAGGTAAATTAACCCACAATGGGCTGTCGTATTGTCTGAACTGGCCCAGTGTCTTGGATCCACCATTTCCTTCTGTCAGCAGTAGCATCTGCTGAGTTCCACTCAGAGCATTCCTGCTGTGGAAAGTGCGGGGGAGGGAAGGTGATTTTCACTCATTTTCCCCCTGCAGCCTCCAGTCCCAACACCCCCACACTGTTCTGGAGGGTCCCCCAATCTTCCAGACCAGATTTGAAGTGCATGAAGGGCTGGAGGGGGAAATCAATAAAAATCACCTCCTTCCCCATTCTGCCAGTGGAAATGCTTGGCTGGATCCGAAACCCCCTGCAAATGGGAGAAGTTGCTCTGTCCACAACCCAATAGGTTTAGCACATTAGTATACCCGCTAAAAGTCATTCAAATATGTGTGCTTTAAAAAAAAAAAATCTGAAAACTGGGAGAGGAAACCAGAACTAGAGTTCCTCTGGTGCCCTGGATTTGGACAGGTGGAGCACGTGCTTCAGGGGAGGCTGGTGGCTCCAATTTCAGTGAGGCAGTTATTGTATTCTGGGTTTGAGTTAGAATAGGGATGTACGGATTGTGTAAAATCTGTTCCATCTGTGTTTCACACATTGTCAGGCGCCTTTTGTTCTGTCATCCGCCCATTGGCAGAATCGGATTTTTGTTAGTTTCCTGAAGTTGTGCAAATTCACGTTTGTGCGAATTTGCAGCTGTAAAAGTGCGCAAACTCCCCCAAAATGTGCATTTTCATTCATTATCCTATGGGGGAAATGCACATTTTTGGCCAGTTTTTTTTTGTAATTTTGCGTATTTTCCCATGATGAAATTTGCGCAAAATTCCCAGAGGTTAGAAGAACGATCGAGAAGTCTGTAGAATCTGCCTGACAGGGGTAGGGAGGAAGCTGATCCACCGAAGAATCCATGGGTCACATTCATGAAAACCCAAACTCATTTGGTTCTGTTGCAGATTTCTCCAATATCCCTAGTAAGAACCAGCCAGAAGTCTAAAGGAGCTATCCAAGGTGCTGAACCATATCCCCAATATGGGTCCAGAAACTTGGCTCCTTTGGACTTCTGGCTGGTTCCAACTGGCTGGTTCCAACTAAAACCCAGAATGGAACCACTACCCCACCAAAATTGGAGCCACCAGCCTCCACTTACATGCTTTGCATGCGAAAGGTCCCAGATTCTGTCTCTGGCCTCTCCACTTAAATTTTATTTTTTCAAAGGATCTCAGGTAGCAGCCCTGGGAAAGATCTCTGCCACAGAGAACTGCTGCACTGCAGAGTAGACCATACTGATCTAGATAGATTCAATCTAAGGCAGCTTCATACGTTCTGCTCTGGTCGTTCTTGGTGTAAGAAAAGTAAAAGTCTTGCAGTTCTTTGTTCTTTCAGTGCTGACATTCTCAGGAGGACCCAACAGGAGGATCTTAATGGGCAGACGGTTTCATACACGAGCATCTGTATTTGCACACAGCCCCTACTCCCCTTCTCAGCTGTGCTTTTCTTGCAAACAGCATCACATTTTGCAAGCACTGAAGGCTAAACAACACAATATGTTAAATATGTAGCATGCAACTTAGCCAAATAATTTTTTTTTGTTTTATTAACAAACGTGTGCAGGGGCCTGATCTGGATTAGGGTTACTATGCAGGGGTAGAGGAAGTTTAAAACTTCCCCTCTCAGCTTCTTGTTTTCCTAAGTTCATCTGCACATGCTCAAAAAGAAAAGAAAGCCTAAATTAGTGCCAAGATCTCAGTATTTTGTACTGGAAAAGTATTAGGACTTCATCCAGCCAGTGTATCCATTACTTTTATGCCTGCCATGTGGAATATAATTTCATGCATCTTACAGGTACCTAATTATTGACTGGTAGTATAATTCTCCATTATAGCTTCACCATTTTCTGAAATCCTTTTTGAAGCGGTTTTAAAACTTTTTAATAAAACAAATTAAAATTTGTGCTCCCCACATTCTGAAACCTTAGCACAGGATTGCTCATCCAGTGTTACTGTTTGGTTACAGGTGCGTGTTTGCCTTCAGCACGTCTTGCTTGTACATTTGTAAATAAAGGACATATTGCCATTAAGACGCTGGTGCTCCCTTGGTCAAGCAAAGGAAATGAAACCCTGACGTTTTGCCTTTAGAACTTCTCACTGCTTAGTGAAGTAGAAATAGGGTGGCCTTGTGTCCTCTTTCACAAAGGACAGCCCTCTATTTGAAGGCTGCAAGAGGACTGTCCTGTGTTTGATGGCACCCTCTGTTTTAAGGGCTCTCCTGTCCAATTCCAATTTAAAAATAAAGAACTATAATAACAGCAGACTGAACAGGCAGGCACACCAGTCATAGTCTTCTGCACTATGCTGACATGGACTGTAGTTCTATTCAAATTATAATAATCATTTCTAAATTTGCATCTTTACATAGATTAGCATATGCCATTTTAATTCAAATTTATATCCTCTCTTGTACTCTTTTTGGGCAATTCGTAAGTGACCACCCTAAGTGGAGAACATATATCAGGGGAAAAGTCTGTATCTTGCTAGAAACTAGATGCCAGCTCAGAAACGGTGTCTCACCATGTGCTGTTCTTTTAAACTGCATTTCAGCTGGCTCAGTTGGCAGCGTCTTTGTATGGCTACCGTGCAAGTTACCCACAGATGTTCCCCCAGCAGCCAGTATCGCCTCTGCAGAGATTTTACCTCTGGCAGCCACAGACACCAATACATCAGGCTGCCCGGCTGCCCCAGCATAAGCCTCACCAAACTCCAGTGGCCAAACAGCCAAACAGCAGGCCACAACCAAGGCCGCAGTTGCCGCCACAGCAACCAAGATATCAACAGCCGCAACCCAAAATACAGCAGCCACCAAAACAGCCTCAAAATACCAAACCTACTCAGACTCGCCAGCAAGTGCCAGTTCAGCAAGCCAAGCAGGGGAACCAGCAACAGCCTCAGGTAAACAAGCAGGTTAGACAAAAAGTCATGTGCTCAGTTGTAATCTCTCCTGCAACTTGATTACAGAATCTCTCAAAATAAGCACCATCTTATTTAAGCAGTGCAAGGAAGTGGAATCAGCATTTCAAATGGGCCCCTTTCTTCCCACCTTTGCATCCAGGCCAGGGAAAGGAGAATCTGCTAATTTTCTGCTTGTCGTGCAAATGTTAAGTGCCCCTGGCAACCTCATTTTCTCAATTGTTAGGCTGTGATGATCTTTACTGTTGCTGGCTTTACTTGTTATTTTAAAAGTTTAGCTGGTTTATTGTTGTTTTAATGTCTCATATTGGTTGTAGATTGTGTGAGAATATTGACATTGAATGGTTAGCATAGCGATAAATATAACAACAGCATCTATCCGACGTGTAACTGGGAAACATAACAAGAGGCCCAACCCTAAGAAGATGTCCAGAAAGATATGTGGCCAAGGGCAAGTTCACACAGACCCAGCCATCACTTCATAAGTGCAATATCACCTTATGTCTCCTCAAATGTACTGTATTTGGGGTTGGCCACCTTACTGCCCAGATACCATGTTTGCTTATTTATTTATTTATTTATTTAGGGTAGAGTCCTATCCAGATGCCTGTCAGCCTCCAAACTTGGAGGCTGCTGGGCATCCTATGCAGATCGGGGGAAGCGTGAAGGCGACTTTTGCCTCTGCGCTTCCCCTGCTCTGCATTTTTGGTAGACCAGCGTTTTTGCCCATCTTGCTCGGGGCTCTGCAGAGGGAGGGAAGAAGGCTGGGGATAGCTCATATCCCCACTTCCCCAGTCCCCTCCCCACCCACAGAACTGTCCCCTTTCCCTTTCCTCCAAGGTTGCCTTTCTCAGAGAGGCAGCTGGTGTGGTTCTCTCCGCACCAGCTGCAAGGGAGAGGATTGTGGAGCTCGGACTCCTGCAGGAATCTGAAAAATCCTATGGCCACCCTGACGCTGGGGCCACCACGGGATTGCTCTCTTTTCATTTTATTTATTGTTTTATTTATACTACTTCTCCTAAAATCTCTTAGCAGTTTACACAAAGAATACATATAGTACTACATAAAAACCAATGTGAAAACAATATAAAATAATACATTAAAAACATTACAACAGGGACAACAGCTGAACAGAGCAGTGTCATAGTTGATTAGAAGTCAGGGGAAGCATGAGTAAACAGATGCATCTTCAAGAAGCATTTAAAGCTCGCCACAGTTTACACCTCTCAAACCACCAGAAGGTGGGTTCCACCACTAAGAAGGCCTGCTTACATGCTCTTACCTGGCAACACGCTGTTGGTCATGGAATGACCAATAAGGCCTTCTCTGAAGATCTCTGGTGTATAGAGGAAGGCAGTCAGTCAGGTATCCCTGGTCCCAAGGTGTTTAGGGCTTTGAATGTTAGCAACAAAACCTTGAATCATGAATGGAGCTTTAAATCTCCACCCTGAAGCAGGAAATGAGGCTATGGAGAGAATATGCCCATGCTGTCCATAGTCCTGACACCAGCTTCCTCCCTAACCTCTTGGACCACTTGCCTAGTCTCCTGGAGCAGATGAGAAGACGGTAGAGGGAATGCGTGGGAGGAAGCAGAGTTGCCTTGTATCCTCCTTCAGTGGAAAACATAAAAGGCTATATGATCACTGTCTGGGTTTTGATTTGGTAGCCCTACTGTGTTTCTTAGGGTGCAAAATCCATGCTGGCTGGGGAACGCTGGGAGTTGTGGGATTTTTTCCTGTCTAAATATGCATAGGATTGTGGCTTTAGGAAGCCATTCTCTTGTTCACCTCCAAATCATTAAGGCTGCAATCTATACATGTCTACTCACAAGTAAGTTCCATTGGGTTCAATGGTGCTTACTCCCAGATAAGTAGGTATGAGATTGTGGCCTTTGTGATGCATATGCACATGGGAATAATTTTCACCACTGCCCATATTATTCAGAACTAAGCAAACAGAACAGAGGCATTGTGGTTATTTTACGCATACCAGTGGTAGCTGCAAAGGGAGGCTGAATCGTATGACTTTTTTTTATTCTAATCATTACATGGTGACCTTTCAGAGATTTTTATGATTTATAAATATAATGATATCTTCTCTTTCCCTCCAGGCTTTTCCTCCACATCCTCAGCAGCCCTGGCATTTCCCACAGGTGAGCTGATATTTCTAGTTTAGTGCATATAACAGTAGTTTTTAGGGCTACAGTTGATTAATTTTTTTGATAGATTAAAAAGTGCTCCTAATTAATCAGGTAGTAGATTTTAAAGAAACATATTTCTTTCTAATGCAAGTACTTATAAATCCATGGACAGCAGCTGCCATCTTAAGAGAGGCATGTCTCCTCTGCTTCCTTTCAAACCCATAAGAACATAAGCAGAGCCCTGCTGGATCAGACCAAGGGTCCATCTAGTCCAGCATTCTGTTCACACAGTGGCCAACCAGCTGTCGACCAGGAACCCACAAGCAGGACAAGAGTGCAACAGCACCCTCCCGCCCATGTTCCCCAGCAACTGATGTACATAGGTTTACTGCCTCTGATACCTGAGGTAGGATAGACTAGAGGCATCAGGACTAGTAGCCATTGATAGCTTTATCCTCCATGAATTTGTCCAATCCCCTTTTAAAGCCATCCAAAGCGTTGGCCATCGCTATGCTTTGTAGTAGTGAATTTCATAGTTCACCTATGTGCTGTGAGAAGAAGTTCTTCCTTTTATCTGTCCTGAATCTCCCATCAATCAGCTTCATGGGGTGATCGCGCTTGGTTTTAGTATAATCATAGAATCATAGACTCATAGGGTTGGAAGGAGCCTACAAGACCATCAAGTCCAACCCCCTGCTCAATGAGAGAGGGAGAAAAATTTCTCCCTATCCACTTTCTCCACACAGGAGGGAATGTCTGTTTTGAAATTGTTCCCCACTGTGACACATTCATGCTTTCTCTAAAAACAAAGCATGTATTCCCCCCAGCCCCGCAAGAACTGTTGTACAATCAATATGCACATTTAAGCGGATCCGATTGATTTATTAACTGATTAAAACTCACGTGATTAACCAACTAAGATTTATTTGAAAGATTGCCCTGCTAGTTTCACATCAGCTAGAACATCCTTCCCCAACCTGGTGCCCTCCAGATGTGTTGGACTACAACTCCTATGATCCCCAGCATGAAGAGGTTTTCTCATTGGCTAATGCATAGGCTCTTCTCATGTGCCCTTCCATATGCAGGTTACATTCACAGAGGGGATAGCTGTACTGTGCCCTCTAGTCCTCCCCCGGTCGCTGCACCCTGCTCATCCCACCCTAATGTCCATATGTCCAGTAGAACATCTGCAAAGCCGCTCCACATGATTACACAGGGTTTCTGATTTGCATGGACATGGAGTGCATAGAGCTGTACACAGAGGCGGGCGTCCCTTGGAAGACATCCCACTGAATGCATGGATGTCAACAGCAGGGTGTCACAGCACTGGAGGGAGGGCAAGTTGGAGTGGACCCTCCCCTCCATATCTTACACCTGCTTGTGGAAGAGGCTGACGTTGTGGAATGACCTTCCTTTGGAAACTTTCTTATTTGGGCTGTCTTTCAATAGCCAAGGTTAATCTGCTGTGGTCTGTGGAAATAAATCTGCCACTATTAAAGCCTTGCAATGTATATGAAGACTTTTCACATGGGCTCAGTTGTAAGATATAGATGGAAGGGCATGGGGATCAGCTGATCTCCCCTGCTGCTTGTAGAATATTTCATGTGTGAACTGGGGCCTCGTTTCCTAAATCCCTACAGAATTATTAGGCACCCAGGCCAGGTTTGACTGCTGGCAAGGCTGAGGCTGGGGAACCTTCTTAAAAGTCAGAGTGGTATCCTAGAAGTTCTTTTAATGCCCAGTTACACAGACTGAAGGAGTGCAGCTGGCCTTGGAGCTATACATGGGCAATGATATGGAATTGGCTGTCTGGGAGCATCTGACTCCTGTGATCGAGAGGATTATGGTCCATGATGTTTGTTGTAAGCCAGCAGTCTTGTCTTGCTTGTGGGCTTTCCATTGGGACATCTGGCTGGCCACTGTGAGAACAGAATGCCTTTGGTCAGATTCAGCAGGGCTCTTCTTATGTGCTTAAATTTAGGGGTGTACAAAACCCTGCTTACCTGGCTCTGCCGGGTTCCACAGGTGGGGGGAGGCAATCCGTTCCTCCCGTCGGAATCCTTGACGGGGGGGAGGCAATCCGTTCCTCCCCCCCAGAATCCTGCCTGGCTGGCTCCGCTCCGCGGCCAGGCCGCGGAGCCACTGGCCGGGCCAACCCGCAGCAGAGCCTCCAGCCGCTGCCGGGCCAGTGTGGACGCAAATGGCGTCCTGTGTAGGGGATGCCATTTGCGTCCCTACGCCGGCCCGTGATAGGCTACGCCGGCCCGTGATAGGCCCGTGATAGGCTACGTCCCTACGCCGGCCCGTGATAGGCTACGTATTTACATAGCCTATCACAGCTAAAGCAGGGACGCAAATGGCATCCCCTACGCCATTTGCATTCCCACTTTAGCCGTGATAAGCTACGTAAATATTTAAATAGACTATCACGGCAAAAAAAAAAGGGAACGCAAATGGCGGCAGCTACGGCGGCCGCCATTTGCGTTCCCTTTTTTGCCATGATAGGCTACGTAAATATTTATGTAGCCTATCACAGCCTCCGCAGGGACGCAAATGGCAGCCGCCATTCGAGGGGCACTGGAATGGCCGACCAAGGTAGGCTCCGTTCCGGGCCGATTTTGCGGGGGGCTTCGTTTCGCCATGGATTTCGGGGGGCCGAATGCACTGGCATTCGGCCTCACTGAGATCCATGGCGGAATTCTCCGCCATGCCTACTTAAATCGCCGAAGTTCCTTCCTCCACCCAATGGCCCTGGTGGCACAGTGAAGAGGGAATTGCTGTGTCATCCAGACAGCTCCTGGTCTGAGTCCATGGTGCCAGACACCAGATGACTCTGCCATCCATCCAACTCCCATAGAAAAGGGATGGATGGATTATATGAATAGGGACTACTTGTACAACCTTTTATGCCAATTTGCTGTGGTTTCCATGGGAGCTTCTGTGCAGAGACTGTGGGGGAAAGGGCTCCTGTACCCTGCCACATGTACAGCCTTCACACTGGGGGTGAGTGTGAAGTAGTCCTTTGTCTAACTTAGTTGTTATATTTTCATCCAGGCCTTCAGGCTCAGAGCATTGCTTTAGTACAGCGGTAGGCAAATTGTGACCATCCAGATCTTGTTGGACTGCAACTCCCATCATCCCTCACAACTGGTTATGCTAGCTGGGGAGTTGTAGTCCAACAACATCTGGAGGGCCCACAAGTATCATAACATGTCATTGCAGGAGGTTAGAGATCATGACTTGCCCAACGCCACCTAATAATCTTGGTGCTTTTAGTAGGGCTATGAACATTTACCCAGCCCTCAAGCCATTACAGCATGAATTCTGACAATGCTGACTATCAACACCAAACCCAACATTGTGCTAAACTGTGCCTATTTTTCTTCTGTACTGTAGATTTTCGGTCATAGAGGCTTCCAACCACAACCGTTCGGGCCATATCAGGGAGTAAGATAATCCATTTAAACTTTAATTTTTAAAGGCTTTGTCTTTCTCAGGGGTAAGGGTCAAATGAGGAAACCTTTAAGCTCAATCCCACAGCTAAAGTGGCTTCTATAACCAGGAATGATTGGCGAAGCTACTCCTTTAACTCTATGATAATAAAGCCACCATCATGATACCAAAGAACACCCTTGCACTCTTGCTCTCAACGAGCCTCAGGGCTGGCATCAAGAGGAGGTATGGCTGGGCACCTGCCAAGGACCCACACCCAGCAGGGGCCCACTGACAAGAGCCCCCTGGACTTGCTCCTCCTCTTCACCATGGCAACCTGCTTGTTCACCTGCCTTTTGCCCAGACAACTGCAGTGGTGAGAAGGAGGAGCAGTAGATGCCACGGCCTGCTCGCTCCCTGGCTCTCTGCCTGTCAAGCAAGCAAGTGGGAGCAACAATGAGAAAGAGGAGGAGGAGCAACAGCAGCTGGTGAGAATGGTGGTGCAAAGGTGGGGTACTGAGAGATGGGGTCCATGGTGCCCCGTCATGCCTACCTTGGTTGCAGATTCCACTTGTATACTAATAGATATCTCAATTCTCAAGTGTTCCAGTCCTTATGCAGCCAAAATGACACCATCCATGCATAAGAGGGAGATATCAGCAGGTACCCATGCTTGCAAAAACAATTTTTTAGACAAAAACTTTAAGTAGGGGCACCTGCTGAGCAGTCCAATCAGGACTCAGCATGCCCAGTGGGCATGGAATGCAGACTGACTGCTGGGGAGGGAGGTGGAAAACTGGTGTGTGTGTGTGTTGGGGGAGGGTGGGACCGGGGGTAGAATAGAACATCTTGGAAGAGCACATGGCTGGTTGGCTGAAATCCATAACAGCAGGACCACTCCACACTGCAACATTTTGTTGCAACTCCTACTTGTAGCTATCTAATGTCTGTGCCCTTTTCCTTGCTCAGATCCTTCCAAACCTATTTCATTTTCTGTTTCCTCTAGCATATGCCATTTGGACGTCCACCTGTCAGCAATGAAGAAGGGGTAAATACAACAAATATAATTGGGATAGTGTGGGCTAATACCTATATGAGGCTGCAGGGGAATACAGGCATGGAGGATCCTAATACAGGATCCATCCTGCCATAACGGGTTAGTGATCACTTGGGAACTACCATGACCTTCAGGGAGACCTTAATTACATCCAGGTTGCACACATCACAGACCTTTAGTGTTTGTTGGTTTTAATGCCTAGGATTGGTGTGTCATGAAGAAAGGTCTAGGCAAGGTCCTTATACCATACTCTGGGGTCAAGTTCTCATTAGAATCACCAGCAGTGAAATGCTGCAACAAACTGAAACAACAGTTAAAATACCTTTATTACTGGTAAGAATTTTATTATGAAAGTTTTACATTGCTTTATTCTCTTCATTGTATTTGTAGACTCCCTATTTTGGATATGGCTACCAAGGGATGGGAGGTAGACCACCTTATTATTCTGAAGAGATGTTTGAACAAGACTTTGAGAAACCCAAAGAAAAAGAGGCACCTAAAGCAACTGATCCTGCAACCAACGCAACAGTATCTGACACAAATTCAACCATCTCTAATCCAGCCAGCCAGGGAGCAAATGCTACCATTTCTGGACTCAGTACAAGTAATGGGGCCAATTCTCCAGGCCTTCAAAGCAAATTGGTTAGTGGGAATGGGTTCCCAACACCTTCTCCTACTGTTCTCATGTCAGGAGGGAATGGAGCAGCACAGAATGTCATTGATCAATCAAGTTATAGGCTGAAGTCTCCAAATGTCAACAGTATTCAAAGCTTTCCTTCAGGTGGTCAACAATCCCCAGGGCATGGTTCACATGTCTATAAACCCCATCCAGATATGGGAGATACAAGGCACAACACTTTGATTTCTAGAGGAAATCCCTCTGTACAAACTGAAAACCCAACATATCCCTTGGGTTATGGAGAGAACCCCAGCCACAGAGGTACTCTCCAGAATACAAACATCAACCATCCCTCAACAAGCACTGGACCTAACCTATATGGGCAACAAGAACAACCTCATTACTCTGGGAGGAACCCATTAGGCCAAAGAGAAATAGGGCCTTTTCCTAGCTCTGATCCACTAGGCCAATGGAACAAAGTTCCAGTCTACAGGGATAATAGTCTAAATAGTTCCCCACCTGACGGCCATTCCCTGGATCCACAGTTTAATACAGTAGGACGAGCTGAGAATGCCTATAATGCAAGAGAAGACTTTGATGGGTTTCAGCCTTCTGGGATGCACCAACCAAGCACACTTTCCCATCAGGGAGTATTTTCAGCCACAAGGAGAACTCCATTTGACACAGAAACCCATCAGTATGATTGGAAGGAGCAGTCCTTTAATCATCCAGATCGTGAAAGAGAACAATTTCCATCCTCACAAAACCATGTGTGGAAGAACCAGGAGGATTCACAGGTATTCCAAGAAACTCCTCCAAGATATAACACAAGGTATTCATCAGGTTCTTCAAATCTCAGGGGACATGCCACCTATGGTGAAAAGAATTCTTATGGCCAGCATGCCCATTCCTTTTTCCCCAGAGCATGGGAGGATGGAGAAAACTCTGCAACAATGGGCCCACCAGTCCAAAGAGAGAGTCCATCATATTCTCCAGCTTTGCCTTCAAACCAGATACAAAGGAACACCTATCACAGAAGTGCTCAGCAGGAAAACGAACCATATTCCAGGCAAAATCTGTGGACTCATGAAAACCGTTTGTTTGATCTTGACAGACAGTATAGAAATCCTCCATACAATCCAAGTCAGCACCATCCCTATCCAAAATATTCTACAGAGAATCCAGCCAATGACAGAAGTAATTTGCCATATGAGGAAATTAACCAATGGACCCCAGAAGAGCGCTTTTCAGTTCATGGTGCAGAGCACTTGAGGCACACAGAAAACATCCCATATCGCATGAACAATGTGTTTGGACACAGAGAGAGGAATCTGCAGAACCAAAGGTCAAGCTCTCCACTACAAAGCACCTCTCTCTTCCAAACAGGGCCACAGTATGCTGAAAAAAACACATGGGTCCCCCGAATGGTGGGCCAATCTGCTCAGAAAGACACTTCATCCTACTATAATGCCTACTCTGCTGATTTCAGAAGAAGCCCAACATATACTGAAGACACAGGGGGAGCCGTACATGTGAGTGCACCAATTTCCAGTGTTCATGTTGAAGGAAGGAGAAGTTACCCTGACACAGTGGGATATCCAGATGACTACCCAAGAGAACACAGAACAATCGCCTCACATCCTACTGCAAACCATTTGTGCTGTGCAGACGACTCCTCAGGGCCAAGAGAAAACATACTGGCACCACTGAGAAGCGCTGCTGCTCAGTTCAGGGTTGCTTCAAGGGAACACAAAGGAAGCACAACCTATCCAGAGGGCAGCCATGCAAAACATGCCAGGCATGCCCCCTACCCAGCTAGCATTCAATCTAATCATTCTCTGAAGACTGGAAAAATGCTACCTCGTCAAAGAGAACATCTGGGTGCATTTGGAGAGGAAGTAGCAGGTCTAGAGAAGGGTCCACCATGCTCCAATGCACAATTAAGGCAGGAGGATGATCATGAAGCCGACTATGAATTAGGGCTACCCCCACCAAGGAATGCACCTTGTTATGGAAACAGCATCAGAGGGGACGGACACAATGTCCTTGGACGGATTGTGGGAGCAAATCAGCCCAAAAGACAGTTTGAAAGGGCAGCTTTAAAGCTTGCTCCTGAAACATTCCCACAACCAGAAGGGGTCAGAAGTGAAGCTCTTGTGAGTGGAGTTGATAGGAAAGATCAACATGCAACACTTGGGTTCAAGAGAATCCCGTGCTTTGGAAGCTGGTTAAAGCAGTATTTACCTAGCACTGGAGCTCCATCTGGTGATCAGCAACACAACCCTTTTTATGGAGAGGAACCAGTGCCCAGTAGAAGGCCAAACATCCTCCCGCCTGAACCACAGCCAATCTCTAGCACTATTCCGTCTCATGATGTAGGCGAAAACTCGTTGAAATTCAGTTCTCCAGGAGAAGAATTGGCAGAGCAACCCAATGAAAGGACACCTGACTGCTTACTGCTCCAAAAGAAATGATATGCTAAGAACCACTTGTTTCCAATTTGGAAAACAAATCGTATCCCTGGAAAATGATGATGGCATGTTCCTTGAGTGTGGATGCAGGAAAACTCAATGTACTGGGGAAAAAATAGCAACAGAAATATGTAGATAGCTTGTGCAGGTGTGTAGCATAGGATAGGCCATCCAGTCTTCAGCTTTTCAGACATGGCCTGAGATTTAACTCTAACCTTCAACATGGCCCCTGCTTTCATTTTATTTTATTTTTTATTATTGTTTTTTTTGTTACCATTTCCCTGATTCTCTTTCTCTCTTCTTGACTTTCTGTTGCTGCCTTTTTCATAAAGCCGAGTTCATACTTGCTCGTTGCCTGCCATTATGCATGTGCCCAGCAGCAATGATTTCAGCTTCTTTTTCCTTCATCCCGCTACAAGTGTGCATGGTTTTTCTTTTCATTGCATTCTTGTTTCTTCCTTGAGAATCAGCAGCAAAAGAAAAATAATAACGATTTTAAAAAGGAATGGGGGTCTGTTGCAGCACTCCTTATGCATCAGTTCACACACCACCATTTCAAACAGGGTGGGGCAACCTCTTTCAGCATGAGGGCCAAGTTAAATTTTGGAGAAGATCTTGGGGGCCACGTGCCAGAAAAAGGGAGTGAGGCCAAATGCAAAAGGGGCCCGGCCAAAAACAAAACAAACCCCAAATAAAAATGCTACCAAATTTTAGCTTAATGCGCTTCCTGCCAGTAACTAAGCCTTCGGAGAGGCATGTCAGCCTTTTAGACTGGGAAGAAAGCTGCATAAAAGTTGGGAAACCACCAAACAATTGGCAGACAACTGGCAGTCATGGGAAATGGGGTGTGGGGAGCATTGGGACCCCATGGGGGCCAGCCCCCCGCCTCTGAGCTAGAGTCTAGTGGTGTATGTAGTTTGTGCATATGTATGGATTATAGAAGTGAACCTGTCTGCTAATATTGCATAAAAGCAAAATGCTATGGGCAGTAGCCAATAATGTCATTGCGCTAATGGAAAACACATTGTGCTAGCTTAAGGGACCTCTAACAATGTCAGTGGTACTAGCTTGTGCAATAGTATTCACCAGAAAAACCCATTGCACAAGCTAATATTATTGTCACTTAGCTAGCACAATGGCATTCACATTAGCTCAATGCCATTCACATTAGCGCAATGACACTGTTGGATACTGCCCTCTGTGTATGCACTAAGCCTTTCCCTTCCCTTCAGATCTTGTTTTGCACATCCAGAAAAATGCTTTCAAAAACAGCAGCCCCATCTACACTGGGGAAAGATTTGCATCACTTTTCTAGGGGACATATTACTTATCTGAAACAAATGTACTCTTTACTTCTTTTCTGAAGCTCTATGACATTAAAATGCATTTATTATGGACAGGTTTCCTCCTGTCAAGTCTGTGTGATGCACTTTGCTTGTTCTGTTTTGCTCTCTTTTCCAGCGGAAGATGCCAATTAAGTTGTCAGAGTTTTGAAAAGAAGTTCAGAATTCAAAATTTGCAAGGTTTAATGGGGGTCTAAAAAGAACGTAATTAACCAGCTTCTAATGAAAACATCCTTCTCCATCTATTAATCACAGATACAATGTAACAGAGTCCCCAAAACAGCAAAGTGGTTCAGTAGTACTATGTTCAAGCCAATTGCACACAAGAGGTGCTGCATTAATGCAACAGTGCAAGTTCCCGTGCTAGACAGGATGTCAAGTTCCACAGAGATAATGATCCTTTCTGCCTGTCAGAAGGTTGCTAAAAGGTTATTAAGGGTGCAATCCTATGCGTGTTTAAGCAGAAAAAAAACCCTACAGCTCCCAGCATTCCCCAGCCAGCCAGGAGTGCTACGTTGCAGGACTTTTTTCTGCCTAAACATGCATGGGCTTGTGCTCTAAGATAGTTATTTGAGCACACAGGACACTGGATATTCCGGAACACAGGAAGCTCCCTTGCACCAAGTCAGACCAGCGTTCCTCCTACCTTGCTATTGTCTTCATTGACCAGCAACAGCTCCAAAGGGTTTTCGGCAGGGTTTTTTCCCAGCCCTACTTGGAGATAGGGATGTTGGAGAAATCCGCCACAGACTCCAGTGAGGCCGGATTCTTCAGAATCTGCCCCCCCCCCGGAGTCCGTGGCGGAACGGATTGCCCCCCCCACCTTCCGAACTCCAGTCGGGATGGACACTACCTGCCGGTCCGGGTCTGTCCTCCTCGGTCCGCAGCCGTCCGCTGCTGGGCTGCGGACGCAAATGGCGTTCAGCGTGGTGGACGTCATTTGCGTCCCTGCCCTTTGCCGTGATAGGCTACGTAAATATTTACGAAGCCCATCGCGGCAAAGAGCAGGGATGCAAATGGTGTAGCGGACACCATTTGCGTCCCTGCTCTTTTCGTGATTGGCTACGTAAATATTTACATAGCCAATCACGGCAAAGGGCAGGGACACAAATGGCGTCCACCATGCCGGACGCCATTTGCGTCTGCAGCCTAGCAGTGGGCAGAAGTCCGGCTGTAGACGGGCCCAGCTGGCAGCTCCGCAGACTTGCTGCAGAGCAGAGCCAGCCAGGGAGGATTCTGGGGGGAGGGACAGATCGCCTCCCCCCCGCGGACCCTGCAGCGGACTGGGAAGTGGGGTTCGTACACCCCTACTTGGAGATGCCGGAAACTGAACATGGGATGTTGTGCATGCAAAGTGTGTGCTGTCCCACTGAGCTGCAGCTCTTCCCAGCCACATACATACAAGATAAGCTGCAATGTTGGATGCAGTAACTGCAGTCTAACGATACAGATGATTTCAATGGGCTTAAGTGTCAGGGTGGACGCATTTACCCTATCCTGTTTCATAGTTCCTCTGAGACTTACCTGTGCCCAGTGTTTCATTCTGCCAGCGTTCCAATTATCTACACAGGTGGATTGGTTTATGAAATGTATTACTCATTTTTCATGAAAAGATTATCCAGAAATGGGGATTAACTAATTTCTTTTACTAATTTTGGAAATGGTGCATGCACTAATTGTCAAGAACAAATCCTGCCAGATGAATCTGATCTCATTTTTTGATCAGGTAACCTCCCTTGTGGACTGTGGGAATGCTGTAGACATCATATACCTCGACTTCAGCAAAGCTTTCGACAAAGTGCCCCATGATATCCTGATGAGCAAACTAGCTCAAAGTGGGCTAGATGAAGCAACGATCAGGTGGATCCACAGTTGGCTACAGAATCGGACTCAAAGAGTGCTTATCAATGGAATCTTCTCCAACTGGGGAGAGGTAACGAGCGGGGTACCACAGGACTCAGTCCTGGGCCCAGTGCTCTTCAACATTTTGATTAATGACTTGGATGAGGAGGTGCAGGGAATGCTGATTAAATTTGCAAATGACACAAAATTGGGTGGGATAGCTAATACCTTGGAAGACATAAACGGAATTCAAAGTGATCTGGATAGACTGGAGCTCTGGGCAGAAAACAACAGAATGAAATGTAATAGGGATAAATGCCAAGTTCTGCACCTAGGAAAAAGAAACCAAATGCACAGTGACAAGATGGGGGATACGTGGCTAAACAACACCAAAAGCAAGAAGGATCTTGGAATTGTTGTCGATCACAAGCTGAATATGAGCCAACAATGTGATGTGGCTGCAAAAAAGGCAAATGCTATTGGGGGTTGCATTAATAGAAGCATAGCTTCCAAATCCCTGGAAGTACAAGTTCCCCTCTACTCAGCACTGCTTAGGCCTCATCTTGACTACTGTGTCCAGTTCTGGGCACTGCACTTTAAGAAGGATGCAGACAATAGGGATGTCAGAGAATTCCGACCGGATTTTAAATGGGCTCAAATTATGTCAAATCTGGTCCGCAGAATCCTCCTTGGAATGGGGCAGCCAGGTCAAACCGGACTAGAGCTCACGCGGACCCATTTTTTTTTCCTGTGGATTTTTCCAACATAATTACGGAAATAAAAACGTAAATGGGAAATGGAGGAAGAAAGACCGTGAGTGGCTTTACCGTTTTTATGAGGCATTTTCCAGAGGCTTTCTTTCGCTGGGGCTGAGTCGTCCACAGAAATCCTCCATCTTTTCCGTTTATTGTCTGTGGAGGTCAGGTCAGGTCAGCTCCAGTGAGGTCAGCTGAGGTGAGGTCAGGAGAGCTCCGGCGAGGTCAGCTGAGGTGAGGTCAGGTGACTGGAAGTTACGTGGGGAATCCCCGCGAAGGGCTTTACTCTTACGGAGACCGAGGGCACGCGGAAAGGATTTTTCGGCAGGAATTATGAAGGTATTTACGTAAGTTCTGGAGCGAAAAAAATATGGGGCGGCCGTCAGCTCTGCGGCATCCTCGGGGAGTGGAGCCACTCCGTGAGGATTCCGTGGAGGAAGAACAGATCACCTCCCCCCTCCCCACAGATTCCCCACCGGAACGGACGGTGGGGAATCTGTACACCCCTCACAGACAAGCTGGAGAGGGTTCAGAGGAGGGCAACAGAGATGATCAGGGGACTGGAAACTAGGCCCTCTGAAGAGAGATTGAAAGAACTGGGCATGTTTAGCCTTGAGAAGAGAAGACTGAGGGGAGATATGATAGCACTCTTCAAGTACTTGAAAGGTTGTCACAGAAAGGAAGGCCAGAATCTCTTCTTGATCATCCCAGAATGCAGGACATGGAATAATGGGCTCAAGTTACAGGAAGCCAGATTCCGGCTGAACATCAGGGAAAACTTCCTGACTGTTAGAGCAATACAACAATGGAACCAATTACTCAGGGAGGTGGTGGGCTCTCCCACACTGGAGGCATTCGAGATGAGGCTGGACAGCCACCTGTCAGGGATGCTCTGACTTGGATTCCTGCATTGAGCAGGGGGTTGAACTTGATGGTCTTGTAGGCCCCTTCCAACCCTACTATTCTATGATTCTATGACTAGTCACTCTTGCGGCTCTTTCCATTTTCATATTTGCTCAGGGGCAGGATTATTTATTTATTACCTCCAGGTAAGCTAGGAGCATGACTGATAATGCACACTGGAACTTAATGCAACTTTATTGCACCTGCAATTGGGCACATGCTACATCGACATTCCCTTTGGGCAATATATAAGTCCCAAACTCTTGCCCCAAACAGCAAGTCCAATTCTGCAGCCTAGGAGCAGCCCTAGTCTATTATAGCAGTACCATTATCATCTCCCAAAAGGCCACGAGTCTCCCTTTGGAGGCCATGAGTCTCCCTTTTGGTTGCAACAAATGATGTACTGGCGCTACACTGGAAATCAGTCTGTGTGAAATTACAAGTTTTTGTTCTTTCTTGTTCCAATTTTAAAAGGAACCCCACAATGAACAATATGTACCTCAAATAATACACAAGCGACCATAAAGGATTATAACAGTAAATCCATTTTTAAACAATAGTTAATTCAGCAAGTACAAAATCATATGCAGCAGATTGATATAATCCAGGGATAGGCAGAAGGTAGATTTAAAGATGTTTGGGACTTCAACTCCCAGACTCCCTTGTCAGCATGACCAGTGGTCAAGAATGCTGGGAGTTGAAGTACAAAATATATCGAGAACTACTTTCTGCCCACCCTGGAACAATCTGTGCCATCATGACATTCAACCAGGAATGTTGTAATGCTCAAACAAGATCCAGTCCCACCAAGTCAAATATTCAAATACTCCAGGGGAGGTGGGCCGGCGAGCTGGTTTCACAGCCTCACAAGTCACTAGGGTCTTGCTAGATATTGGTAATGAAGAAAGGAGTTGTCTTCCATGCTGATGGTAGGTCTTGGCCATTGACCTCTTTGAGAGGAAGTTCCACATATCCCTTGATCATTCAAGGGAACTCCCATCCTGCATGGAAGTCCTATTAACTAGAGACCTACTGTAAAAATGTTATATGTCATCCAGTAGTTGACTACTGCTAATATACAGTTCTCAATCAGGGAATTTTTTTTGGAGGTTTTCAAATTCTGATGAAACTGGAAATGTATTTGAAAACATGCAATGTTACTTCTGTGCATCCTAAGCAAGAGATTTCAGCAGACTTATTACAGTGTTAGTGGAGGGCACAGGCATTCTGGGTCTTTTGTGAGATCTACCACTCACAACCTCCTGGAAGAACATGATGAAAGATGATCACCTCCATAACTTTACTGTAGGATCAATAACAGAATGCAACTATTGTGTTAAGTGTACAAGTCACATCAAAAATGTGTTAGTATATAATAGCTGTAGTTAGCATGCATCTTGTGCTTTAGAGTGTTGCAAACACTTCACAAACATATTATTGCAATCCTGAAAAACAGCCCTGTAATGTAGGTCAGGGTTCTTATCCTTATATTGGTGGAGGGGGGAGAATGAGACTGAGAGAAAGTAGCTTGTCAAGGCCAACTAACGAATTTAGGGTAGAAGCATTATTAGAAATTGGCATTTCCTGTAACATAGCTCAGTCTCTGTGCATATGTCCGGGGTCATTTAAACCCCCAATACCATGGATGTATGCACTGCTTTCCTCATTCATTGTAACGGGCCTGATGCCAAAGCCCTTTTAGGAAAATCTCAAGTTGACAAAACACACACATGGGGCTGGGGTGGGTGTTAAAACACCACTGAACTCCTTTATTGTTAGGAGAATACATTCGATATGAAGTGGCACAGGTTAGGGATACAATTTTACATATTCACGTTTTGTACTCCTTTGGGGTCCATTATGACTCTATAAGGCATAAGAGAGTTAAGTCAGCGAAGAAACAGAATACACCAGATTTATGCATGCGCACAGAAGGCAGAGACGGCAAGGCAATGTGCAGCGCAATCCTACACATGCACTTGGAAGAAGGTCCCAGTTTATTCAATAGGACTTAAAAAATAAATGTGTGTAAGACTGCAGCCTTGTGCACAAACTCTTTACAATTTCCCAGACAAATGGTAAGAAATTGAGCTGTTTAATGCTAGCGGTCTATTCAGCACTGCCTATCATCTGAGCACATGACATCATGCCTAGATGCAATTTGTACTTTTCATAATTAAATGCATTTATCAGAGTGGTGGCTCTCTTGAGCTGTGACTGTCGATATTACCATTTTGAAACAAAATCAGTTTAAATGTCACTGGCATTTCCCCCCCTAATAACATCATCCATCCCAATCCAAATGGCTTTGGGTGGGGTTGTTTTTCACTATGTGCAGAATCACTGGCAGACAGATTTGGTTAAATAACACAGCTGTCAGAGAGAGAGAGAGAGAGAGAGAGGGAGGGAGGGAGGGAGAGAGAAACACAAGGGGCTAACACTGCAATTGTATACATGTCTACTCAGAAGTAAGTCCCATTTATTTCACTGAGGCTTACTCTCAGGTAGGTGCATATTGGATCACAGCCGTAGAGATGAAGGGCCCAATCCACCAAGAGTCTGTTGCATTATTCCGGAACAGCACTGTTTCACTAAAGGAACATTCCCAGAAATTCCCCATTTTTCACAGGAGGAGGAATAAATGGGACCTTTCTAATCCACACATTATGTGGCCGCAATCTGGGTGCAGCTGTGCACAGTGAAGATATCCTGTTTGTTTATTTGATAAGGCAGAAATCTTACGCACATTCAGCTGAGAGTAAGCCCCGCTGAAAGCATTGCGTGCATGCTTGGAAAATGCTTGGAAAATGTTCAAGTCCTTCTGCCTCCGCCCACAGCCATTACCTACCCCTGCTCTATTGCATTTTCTGTGACTTTGGTGCCAACTGAGCTGAAAACAAACAAACAAAAACGTTCCAGCAGCCCTAGGGTCAGCTCCAGCAACTCCAGGTGAAAACTGGAACCATCATATCTGCTAGACTGTTGGTTGAATGTCTGCAGACCCCTCCTCCCTCGTTCAATCTCAAAATTGTGTTTGTGCAGGACTTCAGCATCGCCAGCCTTTTTTCTCCCCCTCCCGCAACCTGCTGTTTGTTTCATCTTGCCTGACAAAGAGATCTGGAGATTTTGAAGGCCTGCACATTTTTGCAACCTTTTGGCTGGCCTAATAAAGGTATTACACTAATATGGATTTTGTTTTTTATACGTCTTAAAATGTTTTTCATTTTTCATAACTCCTTAGTCCCTGCACTTGCCTTTCTGAAGTTTTGCAGTTTTCTTGCCTAGGAACACCTCTATGACATATGGCATTTTAATACAAACTACCAAACATTTTGCAGACTTCCTCTGCACTGTATACCATTTTCATAACAACTGCCCATGAAAAATACAGCCTTTATTGGAAACACACAAACTGTAAAGGCTGCTCATTCACAAAGCTCCCTCCACCTATTTATTTGAAAATTGGCAGGCTGGATCCCCTCCTATGGGACAACTATCCCTGCAAATTTCCTCCAATTCTCCTGAAAAATAATTTTAAAAGCCAGCTGTTCCCTTTAAAAAGAAGAAGCTACATTTAAAAACAAATAGCACACACACACACACCACACACACACCTATTTGTCTGGAATTTGGCAGATGTAGTCAGTTCATAGGAGACCACTATGCTTGCAAATGTAATCCAATTCTGACAAACAGAAAAAAATTGTAACCATTTGTTGATTTTCAATGATAGTCAATGGGAGACATAAAAATTTGGATTTCTGACTTGGATTTGGATCCAAGCTGAAGCAGGCAGCTTCTGAATCAGTCTGAGCTGAATTAGACTGTTTTCTGAATCACCAGATCAGGGGCCAAGCAGAACCTTGTGGTTAGTGCACATCCCTAATACAAGTATATAGTTTTAAAAAAAGAGAAATGGGTCCCCCAAATGCATATTTGGACTAAAACTGCTCAGAAGTTGAAGATTACTGCTCTAACAGCACAGTCCTATACATATCTAATTAGACATAGGCCCTACTGCCATCAATGAGGCTTACTTGCAGGTTAGTGTGTATAAATGTTCAGCCCCCGATGCCAAACTGATTTGGGGGCATCTCTACACCAGCCTAAAATCTTGCATTTAAAATGGGGCTTTCTGCTTCCATTTTAAATGCAGGATCATGACTCCCCTTTTCATCTGCTTCCTTTCCCCCCACTCCCTTCCCCCTCCTTCTCCCCGTACCTGAGTGTTCCATTATCTTTCATTGATCTTACTCCGCTTCTTGCCGCTTTTTCCGGAACACAACAGAACAGCGGAACACAACAGGGTAATTTGATTGCTCATTATCTGTGATCTATTTAAAAATGGAACAAAGGGCATTTAGTGCAAGAGATGCCCTGAATGATCACAGCGTCATGTAAAGAGCCAGCAAACTTCTGTGAAGCAGAAGTATATAGCAGGATAAAAGCTCAGTGTGAAGAGCCCTGGGTTAGGGCTTGAGAGGTAAACACCAGCCCCATGGATTGTGTCCAGAAGCTAACTGGAAGCCAGTGAAGTTGAGAAAATATAACACGAATCTACTCTTGCCTGCTTGCTCTGAAATAGAGAAAAGCTGATGCATTCTGCACCAGCTATGGCTTCTGACCACTTTTCAAAGGCTGCCCTCCGCAAAGCACAGGACTGATCTTTACAAAGACCTTGATGATGGTTGTTAAATCCCTGCTCTCTTGGGTAAGGCTACAGTGAGCATATCCGTTGCAAATGATAAAAAGCCCTCTTGAGTCTCTGAGCCTTCAGCAAACATTGCCTTCAGATGTTAACACTTTTATCCAGAGTCATAAAAAAGAGGCAGAATACTGGTCTGAAAAAGGAAAGCTGAGCTTTTAGGTCTGCCACAAAAGCGTATCATCGGTTAGAAGAAATCCATTTCTCCAAGCCGTCGTTTGGCGGGTGCCATTTGCACAGCGTGACCCCTGGATTATCAAGAGATGCACATGCCATTCCCAGGGTGCCATCACACTCTAGCTTTGCACCAAGAAATGAAACATAAGGGACAGGAGTGTATGGAGAATCAGGAGTGGAAAGATGCAGAGAGGGGCTGACTCGGGCCTGGCTGGCTTTAATTGAGTTTTATTTGTTATTCTTCAATTGTTAAGTTGTGTCCGACTCTTCGTGACCCCATGGACCATAGCACACCAGGCCTTCCTGTCCTGCGCTCTCTCCCGGAGTGTGCTCAAGTTCATATTCATTGCATCGGTGATGCTATCTAACCATCTCATTCTCTGCCGTCCCCTTCTCCTTTTGCTTCAATCTTTCCCAGCATCAGGGTCTTTTCCAGGGAGTTTTCTCTTCGCATTTGGTGGCCAAAATATTTGAGGTTCAGCCTCAGTATCTGTCCTTCCAATGAGCACTCAGGGTTGATTTCCTTTAGGATGGATTGATTTGACCTCCTTGCAGTCCAGGGGCCTCTTAAGAGTCTTCTCCAGCACCACAGTTCGAAAGCATCAATTCTTCGGCGCTCAGCCTTCCTTATAGTCCAGCTCTCACAGCCATACGTTACTACTGGGAAAACCATAGCTTTGATTAGATGGACCTTTGTCAGCAAGGTGATGTCTCTGCTTCTTACTATGCTGTCTAGGTTTGCCATAGCTTTCCTCCCAAGGAGCATGCGTCTTTTAATTTCATGGCTACAGTCACCACCTGCGGTGATCTTGGAGCCCAAGAAAGTAAAATCTGTCACTGCTTCCATTTCTTCCCCTTCCATATGCCAGGAAGTGATGGGGCCAGATGCCATGATCTTCATTTTTTTAATGTTGAGTTTCAAACCAGCTTTTGCACTCTCCACTTTCACCCTCAACAAGAGACTCTTGAGATCCTCTTTGCTTTCTGCCATTAGGGTGGTATCATCTGCACATCGGAGGTTGTTGATAATTCTCCTGGCAATCTTAATTCCGACCTGTCATTCATCCAGCCCGGCGTTTCTCATGATGTACTCTGCATATAAGTTAAATAAGCAGGGCGACAATATACAGCCTTGTCATACTCCTTTCCCAACTTTGAACCAATTGGTTGTTCCATGTCTGGTTCTTACTGTTGCTTCTTGACCCACATACAGGTTTCTTAGGATACAGGCAAGGTGGTCTGGTACTCCCATCTCTTTCAGAATTTGCCACAGTTTGTTGTGATCCACACAATCAAAGGCTTTAGTGTAGTCAATGAAGCAGAAATAGATGCTTTTCTGGAATTCTCTTGCTTTCTCCATGATCCAGCGAATGTTGGCGATTTGATTCTAGTTCCTCTGCCTCTTCGAAACCCCGCTTGTACTTCCGGTAGTTCTCGGTTCACATGCTGCTGAAGCCTAGCTTGTAGGACTTTGGGCATCACCTTGCTGGCATGTGAAATGAGCACAATTGTATGGTAGTTTGAACACTCTTTGGCGTTGCCCTTCTTTGGAACTGGAATGTAAACTGACCTTTTCCAGTCTTGTGGCCACTGTTGAGTGTTCCAAATCTGTTGGCATATTGAGTGCAGCACTTTAACAGCATCACCTTTTAGGATTTTAAATAGCTCAGCTGGAATACTGTCATCTCTGCTAGCTTTGTTGTTAGTAATGCTTCCTAAGGCCCGCTTGACTTCACTCTCTAGGATGTCCAGCTCAAGTTCAGTGACTGCACTATCATGGCTATCAGGGACGTGAAGATCTTTCCTGTATAGTTCTTCTGTGTATTCTTTCCACCCCTTCTTAATCTCATCTCCTTCTGTGAGGTCCCTGCCTTCTTTGTCCTTTATCATGCCCGTCTTTGCACAAAACGTTCCCCTGATATCTCCAATTTTCTTGAAGAGATCTCTAGTCTTTCCCATTCCCAAATTGTTTTCCTCAATTTCTTTGCATTGTTCATTTAAGAAGGTCTTCTTGTCTCTCCTTGCTATTCTCTGGAATTCTGCATTCAGTTGGGTATATCTTCCCCTTTCTCCCTTGCTTTTCATTTCTCTTCTTTCCTCAGCTACTTGTAAAGCCTCAACAGACAGCCACTTGGCTTTCTTGCATTTCTTTTTCTTTGGGATGGATTGAGTTGCTGCCTCCTGAACAATGTTACGGATCTCCGTCCATAGTTCCTGAGGCACTCTGTCTATCAGGTCTAATCACTTAAATCTATTCCTCACCTCCACTGTATATTCATAAGGGATATGATTTAGGTCATACCTGAATGGTTTAGTGGTTTTCCCTACGTTCTTCAATTTAAGCCGAAATTTTGCAATAGGAAACTCATGATCTGAGCCACAGTCAGCTCCAGGTCTTGTTTTTACTGACCGTATAGAGCCTCTCCATCTTTGGCTGCAAAGTTCATAATCAATCTGATTGCGATATTGATCATCTGGTGATGTCCATGTGTAGAGTCACCTCTTGTGCTGTTGGAAAAGAGTGTTTGCTATGATCAGCGTGTTCTCTTGGCAAAACTCTATTAGCCTTTGTCCTGCTTCATTTTGTACACCAAGGCCATGCTTGCCTGTTATCCCGGTGATTTCTTGCCTTCCTACTTTAGCATTCCAATCCCCTATGATGAAAGGGACATCTTTTTTTGGTGTTAGTTCTAGAAGATGTTGTAGGTCTTCATAGAACCGATCAACCTCAGCTTCTTTGGCCTCAGTGGTTGGGCATAGACTTGAATTACTGTGATGTTGAATGGTTTGCCTTGGATTCATTCTGAGATCATTCTATCATTTTTCAGATTGTACCCCAGTACTGCTTTTACAGCATCGGATTTTCTTTTCACCACCAGACACTTCCACCGCTGAGTGTCCTTTCGGCTTTGGCCCAGCCGATTCACTCTTTCTGGCGCTACTTGGAAATTCCCTCTGCTCTTCCCCAGTAGTATATTGGACACCTTCCGACCTGAGGAGCTCCTCTTCCGGCGTCATCTCTTTTAGCCTTGTGATACGTTCCATGGGGTTTTCTTGGCAGGAATACTGGAGTGGGTTGCCATTTCCTTCTCCAGTGGACCACATTTTGTCAGAACTCTCTGCCATGACCTGTCCATCTTGGGTGGCCCTGCACGGCATAGCTTATGGCTTCACTGAGTTATGCAAGCCCCTTCGCCACAACAAGGCAGTGATCCATGAAGGGGAAAATTGAGTTTTATAGGGCATAGTAAACAGGCTGTAAATCTGCCTCTCCACTTGGTGGCCCAGCCTCTCTGCACCAGGGGTACCGAACCTCTTTCAGTGGTGGCCGGGCCAGAAGTCTAAAGGGGACAGAACCAAAAATACCAGCATCTTTTAGCTTGAAGCTCTTACTGCCAGTAACTAAGCCTTAGGAGAGGCATTTTAACTTTTTTGAATGGGGAACAAACTGCACAAAAGATGGGAAACCACCAAATGATCAGCAGTCAAGGGAAAGGGGATGGGACCTGGGGAAGGGGATAGCCATCTAGGGAACCCCAGAGGGCTAGACTGGACCTCCAAGCAGGCTAGAATTGGCCTGCAGACCTGAGGTTTTACATCCCTGCTCTACACAAACCCTTCCCATTGAGGAGGAGCTGTGGCTCAGTGATAGGACATCTGCTTTGCATGCAGATGCAGGTTCAATCCCTGGCATCTCCAGGTAGGGCCAGAAAAATCCCTGCCTGAAACCCTAGAGAGCCATCGCTGCCAGTCAATGTCGACTATGCTGCCAGTCAATGGTCTGACTCAGCATAAGGCAGCTTCCTGGTATAATAAGGGATATTCCACTGGTTATTAAAGGAAATAGGCATGTGGGGGATTTCCCAGTAGCTGCCATGATCAACAAAGAGCCATTAGCTGGTCACACCAGCTAGCTGGGCTTTGAAAAATCTGCCCTAGGGATGTAGTTAGTGTTCATAATAACCTAAAACAAGCTCAGACTAAAGGAACAGACTAAAGACTCATCTAACGCAGCATCCCAATGCCTTCCAACAGCAGCCAACAGGAACCTCACAAGCAGAGTAGGAAAGTAACAGTCACCTCCACCCCCTAAGCACTGGCATTCAGAGGCATGCTGCTCTGAACATGAAGGCTTGTTTTAGCTATCATGGCTCAGAGCAGTTGACAGAGTATTCTTTATAAATGTATCTCTTTCTTTAAAAAAATGTTTATTCATGTTCAGACATAAATACAAAAATGCTTTATTTATGTATGTATTTATTTATTTATTTGCATCTATTTACCACCTTATCTGCTAAAAGGCCGTCAAGGCAGTGTACAACAATTTTCAATAATAAAACCATGTAACAAGAAAAACAAGATAAAAAATGGCTAAAGCATTACATTAACAGCAAACAAAAACAGGCTGAATTCAATACATGAACATTTCTATAGGGTATGGTGTTATATAGATGATCACAACTATTACTGAGTTTAGTTACAAGGTTGATAAGAACCAACTGTAATATTTGTGGTGTTTTGAAAAAAAAGAGGCAATGGGTACACATACATTTCTTCAGAAAGGAGCTTCCATGATTCTTGATCTATGCCTAAGAGGCTAGCAAACGACATTCCCTCCTCACAGACATGGACATTTTTAAAACAATGACCCACTCTTAACAAAAAACAAACAAACAGGGCCTTCAAAAGCTCAAGTGGAACACTTCATTACAAATGTCCACATTGCCACTTTCTCTCAGGGCTGCTTGGAGAATGGGACCAGGAGCTCCTTGACATGTTCTGTGCCAAAGCTGTAGCATTTTCAGGATCTGGACATAAAAACAAGAGGCATATAATATGACCCAGACATTTTCCCAACAGCTGTAGTAAAATCTTCAGACATTCATATGGTAGGTTCTACCTAGATCTTACATAGAATCATAGAATCATAAAATAGTAGGGTTGGAAGGGGCCTACAAGACCATCAAGTCCAACCCCCTGCTCAATGCAGGAATCTAAGTCAAAGCATCCCTGAAAGATGACTGCCCAGCTTCATCTTGAATGCATCCAGTGTGGGAGGGCCCACCACCTCCCTAGGTAAGTGGTTCCATTGTCATATTGCTCTAACAGTCAGGATGTTTTTCCTGATGTTCAGCCGGAATCTGGCTTCCTGTAACTTGAGCCCATTATTCCGTGTCCTGCACTCTGGGATGATCGAGAAGAGATCCTGGCCTTCCTTTCTGTGACAGCCTTTCAAGTACTTGAAGAGCACTATCATATCTCCCCCCAGTCTTCTCTTCTCAAGGCTAAACATGCCCAGTTCTTTCTGTCTCTCCTCATAGGGCTTTGTTTCCAGTCCCCGGATCATCTCTGTTGCCCTCCTCTGAACCCTCTCCAGTTTGTCTGAATCCTTCTTAAAGTTTGGTGCCCAGAACTGGACACAGTACTCCAGATGAGGCCTAACCAGTGCTGAGCAGAGGGGAACTAGTAATTCCTGTGATTTGGAAGCCATACTTCTATTAATGCAGCCCAAAATAGCATTTGCCTTTTTTGCAGCCATATCATATTTCTGCTGTATCTATTCATTTCACTTCAGGAGCCTCAAGTACAACTTATTGCCCATCCTGGAATCCCTTGGTGGTTTCCCAGCTTTTGAGCAGTTTTTTCCCCATTCTAAAAGGTTGAAATGCCTCTGCTAAGTTACTGGCAATCAGAGATTTAAACTAAACTATGCTGGCATTTGGGGTAGTTGGGGTATTTTTAGCCCTGCCCCTTTTGTCTTTGGCCCTACCCACAACTGGAATGTGCATTCCACTCTCCATTGCAGGGGCGGGGCTTGGGGAGCCATCAAGACCTCCACCAGGATATAAGTTCTCAGTTGAGTGCTGCCCTTTGTTGAGCAACTTGTCTGCTGCTTCAGAGCTGTCCCTGGTCCTGTATTACCAGCTTTGAACCTGGCTCTTAGTTTGGTTTTCTGCTGTTCTGTATGCCAGCCCCTAAGTCAGCCTTCTCCAACCTGGTGCCCTTTAGATATGTTGGGCTACTACAACTCCAGCCAGCATGGTCTAGAGGGCACCAGGTTGGGAAGGCTGCCCTATGTACCCTGCCAGTGCCCAGCTGTTGCTATGTGCCCAGCTGTTGCTATGGTTACTTGTTACTCATTGGCTCCTTACTAACAACTTATTGGATTATGCTTCATGCCCAGTGGACAGCCTGCCCACCACCCAACGCTTTCTTTATCATTTGAATACATGGCCTTCTCCACTGGTTTAATAGTGTTTGCCACTCTTGGCTTTCAATATGGCTCTTGAATTTTGTTTGTAGCATGTCCCCTGATTTGATTTGACTCCAACCCTTGCCAGATTTGCCCCTGAAGGTGACTCACTGGGTCCTGAGTTTCCAAATGTCCATGCTCAGAATGGAAGCCATCCATCTCCAAAATTCCAAGCTTACTAGCAAGAAGCTTCCCATTTCTTTTTCGAGCAGATATCTCTGTGGCCACCCTAAAGATCTGCATATCAGCCAGTTCATGCTTGTCCTGAACATTTTCATCAATCTGTAAAAACACTGAAATGCGTAAAATCTCAGTCCAAAAAAACAAAGATTAATGGAAGATGTTTCCCTTTGAGGTCTATGGGTGAATGGCTTTACTTCATATGTCATAAGCTGATTCTGTGGAATCAGCTTCCAATCAGAACGTTATTCTTATTTCTTAAAAATGTACAGTAATAAGTGTAAAGGTAATAAATAGAATTACATTGTAAAACAGAGAACAAGTAAAGCATCCCAATTTTACCTATTCTGGAGTTTAATTCATTGGATTACAGGACAATCATTTTTATTTTATTTATTTTTTTATTGCATTTCTATCCCACCTTTTTTCCTCCAAGGAACCCAAGGCAGCATACATAATCCTCCTCCTCTCCATTTTATCCTCACAACAACAACCCTGTGAGGTGGGTTGGGCTGAGAGTCTGTGACTGGCCCACAGTCAACCAGTGAGCTTCCATGGCCGAGTGGGGACTAGAACCCGGATCTCCCAGCTCCCAATCCAACACTCAAACCACCACACCACACTGGATAGAGATGACCAATTCTGTCAGTTCCAGTTCCATTCAGTTTCTCATTTTTCCAACCTTAGGTTCATTTTGTCCCAATTCCTCAACAATGAATGAATTTGATTTTTAAACCTCCCCACAAAAATTAGTATGAATTTCCATGTGTGCTTCTAATATACACCTTTTCATGCACACATTTTGCTAATGTGTGCATTTTTTCCCAAACTGTCTCCCCCAAAATAATTTTCACTATTGCGGCCATTTTTGTGAATGCTTTTCCATAGCATATGGATGTTTGTGTGCAGTTTTCCCTACAATTCCCATCTGCCCCAGCCACCATGGCCAACTGTCAGGGACTATGGGAGCCATAGTAAACACATCTGGGTGGTACCAGGTTGAGGAAGGCTGCTATAAGATTTGAGGCACACCCAGGATGATTTTCACCAATTTCTATACTTCTCTATTCCAAGCCTTATGTGAGATATCTATTTTCAGTAGATTACTTACATAAATCAAAAGCAACTAATTTAGAATGGCAAAACCCATCTTGGTATCACACACCCTTTCTGACTTAATTCTGTCTTTCAAAACCCAGATAAGTAAGGAAGTCCTGCAACACTTCTGAGAGGTGCCATGCCTTGGACTTCTTCACTTCTCTACATTTGACAGATACGAACTATGCAAATATGTGGCTTTATTAAAATTCACAATACTCTTGAATGCAACATGGGCTGTACTCATATTATTGGTGGAATGCAGATGCTAGTGTAGCAGCCATATCGGGGGTCAGACTAAGTAGCCTCATGCAGTCTCATGCTTCATGTGCTTGCTGAGCTCTTTCTCCCTTAAATATATTGTTGTAAGCTGACAAGACACAGGAATTCCTTATCTTGTCAAAGGTCATACAATTGTATATCTTGTTCTCTGCTGTTCTCTTCTGTTCTCTCCTTATCATGGCTACCCTATAACCCAGTTCTTGTATTATAAACAATGGTGCTGGGAAAAGAAATGTTGAGGACTGCAACCCCACGCGGGAGGGGGAGGAGGAGCCGTTTCATATGTGTCACAATGTCTATAAAAACAATGTGCTGATGTATTTCGGGGCTTCTGGCTCTTTGGAAATGATTCCAGCCTTAAGCCCGCACGTTAAATAAAGAATCTCTTTTTCCTTCACTCCGTGGTCTCTCTGACTCTGGGTTCTGCAACATAAATGGTGCCGTGATTCGGATGTGGCAGGCTCTGAGCCAGACAGGTGGCAGTTGCCTGCTCTTGATCGCCGCACCGGGAAGACGAGCTCGGCGCATGCCTCCCTTTCTTGGCGCCACCGACCTTTTTGTCGAGTGAATGGGAGAAAGCCTGCACCGGGATCGCCCAAATGGCAGCGAGCAGCAAGAGAACCTTGGGAAGCGGAGGAAGGAACTTGAGCCCTGCCTGTATTGCAGCTGCAATTGAGTTGAAACCCACATTGGAAGCCTTCAGGAGAAAGGCAAGTATATGAGAAAAAGAGGGCCCCGCCTTTAAGGAGAAAGGCCACTGGGCAGAAAAATAGAGGGCCCCGCCTTATGTAGCAGGTCAGTGTTGGTGGTATACGTATACAAAAAGAACCCTGAGCTTTCAGCCAGAAGAGCAGTATAATTGCTGAATCTGCTCCATCATGCCTTACCGTGCTAAAAGTGCTTTCCATTCATTGTGTTAAATTGCAGAAAAAGTTTGTTGTGTATATTTTATGATTTCCTAAATATCATAAAATATATGTGATATTTGCAGATTAGTGTTAGTTGCAACTCCAAATGATACTAAGTGCGGTTCCCAATGGATGACAAGTAGAGAAAGACAGAAGCAAATAAAAAAGAAGGAATAGAGAAAGTAAAAGACAGATAAAGAAGGGAGAAAAAAAGAAGAAAGAAAAGGCAAGAGGCAAAGAAAAAACATTTGTAGAAAAGAAGCGTGGCCATAGTTGCCCCCAGGGTAAATTAAAAGCAGCTGATTGTGCCTGGAGCTTATTACCTGGGATAAAGTAGCCACATTAATGTACTAGTTCTTTAAGATGAAGAAAATGTAACTAGAAGGAGAAGAACAGCCTATCCCAAATGTGTGTCATTGGGACTAGTGTAAGGCAGAAAGGTTTAAGTAAGTGAGTTTAACTTGAAAAAGACAAATAAAGAGACAAGGCTGGTGCATGGAGCAGAAAGTTTTATATAAGAAGTTTGAAACATGATCTGCAATACAAGCAGATCAGCAAAGAAAAAGAAAGCAAAAGAAAGAGAAAAAAATTGTCTTCCCATACTAATAAATAAAAGTGTTATCAAGCACTTTAGGAAGCAAAGTTGTTTACAGGAAGCTGTGCCTGAGAACCAAACACTTCTAGCCTATGCTGAAAATGCTTGCTAGTGTTGTGTTGCCTCATGGGTAACATGTATAGTATAAAACCCATTTAGCCCAATAGCTCGTGGTTCAGAGAAGCTGTCTGATCCAACCATTAAGTACGCCTATGTGCTGTAAGTTACCCAATAAAGTCTCCTTGTAAGTACCCCCCCCCCCGCTGGAATCCCAAAACACAAGTGGGGCTAGAGCACCTCACCCAGTATCAAACCCTGCTGTTAGAAGCCATGAAAGCAGATATAAAGAAGTCAGTTAATATGACCAAAGTGTCTAAAGTGCTGCAAGGTGCCACTGAGGCCTGAGAGCGTACTTGGAGCGTCTTTTAGATGCCTATTGCCAGTACACCCCCCTCGACCCAGAGGCCCAAGAAGATGTGGACGAAAAAAGAAAAGAAGAAGACCCGGCAGAGGCAGAAGATTCTTAAAAAAGAACCAGTGTGCCCAGTATAGACAAAATGGACATTAGTGGCATGAATGCCCAAATAAAATAAATCAAATACAAAAGAGAAAACCAAAGGGGCCAGAATGGGCGAAGAGGGAGACAGCTTGAGAGGGGCCGTGACATTGACTGTGAGGGGCCGTGACATTGACTTCATAATTGACACTGGAGCGGCATCAAGAGCAAGCAAACGTTAGCCTTAAACAAGAAGTCCAAACACTGAGCGAAGTTCTTCAAGCCCAGCGTCACTTTGTCTTAAAAAATAAGCCATTCCCATCACAGAAGTTCATCCTTTCCAACCAAGAGTTAAAGTATGAGTTAAAGAGGGAAAAATAACCCTTTGACTCCCAGATAGAGAGGACTGAGAACTGTCATACTTTCCACCCCCACAGCTATGAAAGCAGCTGGAGTTAAACCCTAGATACATTGGACACGAGTCGAGAGAGCGAGAGGGGGAGAGTAGACTATAAACAGAAATCCTGAAAATCCTTTAAAAATCATTCTGAAAAAGCAGTAAGAAGACTCAGGCTAGACCTTACTGTGGATACACCGGAAGATTGTCCCCCTGCGTACGGTCAGACCTGCAACTGGAGAATTGAAGAAGGGGACTAGACCCTACTGCAGCTTGCCAGGTGAATAGCTGCCCGGCGTACGGTCAGATCCCAAAGAAGATCAAACATGCGTGTTGTAGTGTTAGTAGTGTTGCATTGTGTTTCCTTAATAAGGTGCAAAAAGAGGGGTCTGCCCCTGGAAGGAAAAGTTTGCCCCAGTGATTTGCTGATAATTACTGGCTTCACCTAGCTAACATCACTAGAATAAAGCATTTTTGTTTGCCAAGAGATATACCTGCAAACAGGTTTTTTTTATCTTTTTCTCCTCCATCATTTTATTTAACTAATAATAGTAATGCTGTAGATGTTCAAATCAATAATCTGCATGCATAATATAGTGGCTGACATAACAATGGGACAAAACAATAGGCTAAATTGTTTAACCCCTTGGCTTCCAGATCTTAGCTAGCTTAAAGCATTGTTCATCCTAATTCTACCAGTGTTGTTCATAGAGATACTGTTATGCCTTTGCATTCCTTGTCTTATGCGCTGTTTAACCAATCTGTTTTATGTCTCAGCTAATAAAACTGCTGCCCTCTACGCTCTAATAGCCCAACAAGAGGCTAAGTAATATGTATGTCACAAAAAGCTTTGTATGGTTATCAGAAATGCTATAATTGTAATGAAATTATGCATTTAAGGGGGGAATGTAGCAGCCATATCGGGGGTCAGACTAAGTAGCCTCATGCAGTCTCATGCTTCATGTGCTTGCTGAGCTCTTTCTCCCTTAAATATATTGTTGTAAGCTGACGAGACACAGGAATTCCTTATCTTGTCAAAGGTCATACAATTGTATATCTTGTTCTCTGCTGTTCTCTTCTTATCATGGCTACCCTATAACCCAGTTCTTGTATTATAAACAATGGTGCTGGGAAAAGAAATGTTGAGGACTGCAACCCCACGCGGGAGGGGGAGGAGGAGCCGTTTCATATGTGTCACAATGTCTATAAAAACAATGTGCTGATGTATTTCGGGGCTTCTGGCTCTTTGGAAATGATTCCAGCCTTAAGCCCGCACGTTAAATAAAGAATCTCTTTTTCCTTCACTCCGTGGTCTCTCTGACTCTGGATTCTGCAACACTAGAAGGCTAACATATACAATCCCGTTACTTTATATCATGGGCTTCAACTAAAGAAAATCTGCTTTGTACAGCTAGGCAAAGAGGAGAGCTTTGTTGGGGTTCTGGCAATGGTAAAATCATGCTTTGTCCAGATTATACTGTTTTAGATCGGAGGAGAGAATTTACTAAGGCGAGATTGTTGGCAAAACAGCTAGAACTCCAGCATCATATTCATTATTTGTCCACCTTTTGTGTTGCCTATCAAGATCAGTTAAAGAAATTTCAATCACCTGAAGCAGCTGAGTCTTTTTTTTTTTTTTTAAACAGGTATTTGCACTATGGATTCTTCAGCTACATCATCAGGCACCTAAGAACTTGAATCTGGCCTTTGGCCAGTTGGCCCTGGGCTTATGCTGTCTAATTATATAATGCTCTGGGCATGTGATTATTGATCCTGATGGTTGCTTTTTGATCCTGCTTGGAAAATATATTGATGAAGTAATTGCCATGATTAATGTGTATGGGCCTAATAATGATTCTCCGGTTGTGTTTCATGAATGTTTTAGCACATTGGTTGATATTGCTATGATTATCTGAGTGTGGGTGGGGACTTTAACGAGATCTTCTTAGATCCATTGCTGGATATAAGTAGATCAGATCCCAAGAGGCAAACTATTGTGAGATTTACACTTAAGGCTTATATGGCTGAACTTGGTCTGATAAATACTTGGAGAATTTTGCATCCTGGTGAGAGAGATTATACCTTTATTTCACCTGCCCAACATAACTGTTTTCGATTAGATTATTTTTTGGGTTTCTACATCTTTGCTACATCAAATAAATGCTTGCAAGGTTGATACACTGGTAGTTCAGACTATGCCCCAGTCTGCTTGGAGTTGCAATTTTTAGATTTGCCAAGGCCCCCTGGTCTCTGTTGCCTTAATATTTCTCTTGTTAATGATGAGGTGTTTAAATCACAGATCTCTGCTGAGTTAACCAAATATTTCAAAACTAATGAAGGTACAGCTGATTCTTGCGCCATTGAGAGCGAGGCCAGTAAAGCTTTTATATGGGACCCAATTGTCACCTATGCTTCTTATATGAAAAAATAAATAAAGAGAACAGCAAATGTCTTTAAATAAATGCGCAATCCTATGGTGATAGTCGGCCGCCTCCAAACTCAGAGGCAATCAACTATCCAATGCAGGGCGGGCGGAGTGCAGAGGGGATCTTCTCCTCCACGCTCCAGTTGCCCTACATTGGCAGCTAGACTACCAATTTCAGCTGTCTAGCCAGGGGGGGTTGGAACGGGGGTGGGGAGGCCAGATGGCACATAGGAAGTGTCATAAGAGTGCTTTCACCATCCCATCCCCTCCCTGCCCCCAGGAATGGCCCCTTTTCAGCCTCTTCATGCTGCTCTTATGAGCATGGAGCTGGGGACAAACCACACCACCTATGAGGTAGTGGGGGAGGGGGATGGAGTCAGTTTTCTGGAAAGTGACCTCAGAGCAATAGCTCTGAGCTTGGTTCCCAGAAAATGAAAAATCCTACTGCCGTCTAGACGCTATCTAGCGGCCATAGCATTGTGCCCTAAGAGGATGAAATTTTTCATAACTCAGTTTGCCACTTCCCCAACTCTGCACCTTTATCAGGAGTTGCAGAATGATAAATATGAGTTGAATAATATTATTTCACAGCAGGCAGAATGTTCCTTGATCTGTTTACGACAGGGACATTGGGAAAATGGTAAGCATCCTGCTAGGATTTGGGCACATTGTCTTAAGCAGCAAAAACATCAAAATATTATTTCAGCTATCAAAGATAAGAGTGATATGATATACACTTCTCCCACAGATATAACTTCACATTTTTTAAAGTTTTATTCAGATTTGTATAATGCAGGAAGTGAAACCTGGGGGCTGGATATGGATGCCTTTTTCTCTCATGTTTAGATTCTTCAAAACAGAAGTTTCTCTCAGCTCCTTTGCATATTGAGGAAATTAAGAAAGCAATGAAGAATATACATATTGGGAAATCACCAAGTCCAAACGAGTTCAACTGAGTGGTATAAAATATTTTCTACCCTGTTAGTTCCAAAATGTTGTTGTCTGTATAATCATATTTTTGAATCATGCTCCCATTCTTCATCGTTAAATAATGCTCACATTACTGTGATTCCGAAGCCTGGCTTACTGTGCTATCAGCCTATTTCATTAATTAACTTAGATATTAAAACATTAACTGCAACTCTGGCCGATAAATTGCAAGAAGTTATCACAACAGTGGTGCGAGCAGCTCAGGTGGGATTTATTAAACACAGAAAGGGAGCTGATAATCTTAGGCTGCATGTGGATCTGATAGCTTTAAGCACTGAGAGGACAGACCAGGCAACTAAGTCATATGCACGTACTGAAACTGATATATTCAAATGTATGTAGCTACAATTTCTGTTGTTCTGTTGTTTTATATTGTTGAAAATTCACACTAAGCGTTACTTAAAAACATCACATGCAGATTGTTTAGTGCAGAATATGAACGACAACTTATGATTAGTGAAAGGTGAGAACTTGTTTTTTAAAAATAGGCAAAAGTTAAAAATAAATCAAAAATTCTACTTACACTTGGGTAAGAAGCAAGTGGCTCACTTGAAGTCAACTTGGGTGGTATTACTGAAAAGTTTAGAATAGATTGGATGATTTCTTGTGGAAGGGATTGTACCCAGGCAACAAACATATCTTCAGAGATACACCCTAATGGGAAAAAATAGCATTCATGTAAGAATAGCATTATTTGCAAGCCCCCACATATTTTATTACGGTAGCCCAATCTGGAGGTTACCAAGGCATATACCAATAGAGAAGGTTGATTTTTTAAAAAGTGATAACTGATCCAGAGCTCTTCAAGTGTTCAGAGTTGGAGACAGATCTCCTGGTAAGAGCAGACTTTCATATTCATTGGATTGTCAGGGCTGATAGGACTACATGAGCGCAGAGAAGATGCATGTATGCTCTTTTATCCGACATTACAGTGAAGAGGAAATCCACTGCAAATGCAGAAAATCTGTGTACACACTGGGATACTGCATAAGAAATCTGAGAGTATTTATGTATGAAAAACTGCGCTTGTTACTTTCAAGCAATAGCAATGTCAATCTGTGATGCTTGAGTCTGGTCAGAGTTAAGCACTTTTAATCCTTGTTGAATTCACTGAGAAACATTTAAGTACATTCTTAACTGTCACACTAGAATCAGCAAGATGGGCTTAATTTTGGATTGTGTAACATCAAAATAATTTATGAAGCTAGAAACCATATCTCTTTAGAAAATCCCCCTAATTTCGGTTTTCCACATAACAGATATTTGCAGAATCCACAAGATGGTGCTATGTCACATCCCTTACGAAAAAATAGATTGTTTTCCAACTTCTTGTCAGTCAATTTAGTTTCCTCTTGACATGACATCCTACACATCATGGGCCACTTTGTCAGTGCTCTGTGGAATCATGATGTTTCTTCAGAAACAAACCTTCTCCAAAAAGTCTGCTAGATACCTTGGTTGTTTTTATCCACTTCCTTGAGAAAGAGAGCAGAAAGCTCATTGATGGCACTGTGACTTTGCATAGGATATAAATCATGCAACAGATCCCTGAGCTGTTCCTTGCCAATAACGCAGGAGGCTACAGTTTGATATAGTCCTAAACAAAGAAGATAAAGATTACATAAGAATCTTGGAAGTTATTTTCTAAAGCTGCACCAAATATCCCCTTGTTTCTATTTTTATGCTGAAACTAAGGATAGGGGAGAAATTTGTTCAGTTTGCATTTTAATGCAGACTTACCCAATTTTGCACTTTCAGACCACTATTCAAACCAAAACTGAGCTATCCTTCAAAATTCACACTTCTTCAAATTTTGAAATAGGGTTCGCCAATAAAAAAAAATTGCACACAAAAGGGAAAATATAATATAATGCACTATATTAGAAAAATAGCTTGCAAAACTGTGCATATTAGGCAAACATACATGTTTTAGGACAAATTTGCACAAAAATGCTTATGAACTTTCACAGAAACTTCAAGCAAAAAGAAATATCAACATTCAAGATGAACCAAACTTAATACTGGAGAAATTCTCAAAGTTCAAGACAAACCAAATGTAAGACTGGAAAAATGAGAAAGAGAGAGAAACCAAAACTGACAGATTTGCCTATCCCTAGTTGAAACCAGTAATTTTGGTGAGGTAAAAATTATTCTTGAAAAATGCTTAGATTGTGTGAATATTCACTTTTTATTCAATCCTGTTTGTTTTCACTGACTGGTGCTTCTCCTTCCTTCCAAGATTATTCACATAGGTCATCCCATCCAATCAGGAATCACACCGATAATGTCACAACTCCACATAGCCAATCAGATTTGGCTTTGTGATGGCAGTACTGGCCCAAGCAAAGGCGATTTAGAGTGAGGCCAAGGTAAATGAATAAGTGATTGTTCCCATATGGAGTGCAAGCATGGGCATTGACAAATAATGTCAGTAGTTTTGTCTCAGATGTATTGGTTTCTAATGTGGGTGAAGATTATTTTGCATCATGGACTCCATCTAACTAGTAGTAGCTAAAATCAAAGGCAATAGTATAAGCTAAAATCATATGAATATAGAATTGCTGTCCTCGGTCAGATTAAAGGCTCGCTTAGTTCTTTGAACAGCCAGATGTCACCCAGAAGTCACAGCTAAGCACAAAAGCAATAGCTATCACCTTGGTATCAGTACTCAGACAATAACACACTGCGGGAACTGGAGCAGCCAAACAACATTGACCCCACAAACAGCAATTACTGCTTTAGCTGTTGGTAAGAAGTGACTCCTGCCCCAGACTAGTATAACTGTTTCATGTCTACTGGTGTGGAGAATGAGGAATACACTAATGGAACTGATACCTCTTGGATGAAAGCTTTTGCATCACTGCACACACTGTAACCTCACGTAACCACACTGTTTTGCACCCTCTTGTCTTTAAATGTTTGTAAATTGGCTTATTTTTGAATACTGTGTGCCTTTCTGTCGAGTATTACTGTACATACCTGAAGATTATATTAAATGATTCAGAACCCAAGTACTTGAAGGGTCACCTTCCCCAATAACAACCATCCCAAGTTTTAAGAACAGCTGGGGAGGCTTTGCTTGTGGGCTACCCCATGTGGCAGGGCCTTTTCGGTGGCAGCACTCCGGCTATGGAACTCTCTTCTGGTAGAAGAGGTATCTTTTGGCTGTTCTCTGTGTTGTTGCCACTTAGGCACCACTTAATGCAGGCTTTTGTATGGGCAAGTGCTCTATTTTTGATTGACTGTGTTGATGGTAATATTGTATTTTATTACATATTTGTGATTTTGGAGTCATGACTTTAATGTTACTTATATGCTGTTCTATATAGGCTGTTAGCTGCCCTGGCAGATTTGTGAGGAAGGGCGAGATATAAATCAAATAAATAAATTTTAAATAGCTATACCCAAGAAAAAGAAAGGGAGGCCAGGCTTAATCCAGCCCATAACCACCATCTATCTCCCCTCCTTTCCCAGTGGCAAAGGCTGCTACCATGCTGGAACAAATGGATCTTTGATCTAAGCTAGCAAGGCAGTTCTTATGTTCATAAAAGATATTCCTCCAATAACACACAGACAAGAAGAAAGCAGGTCTAAATCAAAAAGGGTGCGAGAACAATTGCCTCTGGCACCAAGGCAAGTTTAAAGCTGTAATCTTATGCATACCTCCCTGGGAGTAAGTCCCATTGAACTCAAAACATACACGCATAGGATTACACTGTAAGTTTGAGTATTTAAAACAATAGTTTTCAGGAGGCAATAGCTGACAATCACTGTTTAAAAGCTGTACTCCTCGGTACAAATAATATTGAAAGCCCTGCGCACCCTCTGCCTGGACAATTCTGTTCAGAAAAAAAATTCTGCTTTTGGGAAATGGATAGAACTTTAGAGGTGCATCATTACCATTTTTATGAGTTCAGTGAAATCACAGATGCTGTATCCTGTTCATGTGGGATAATTACATTGTTTGCATGCATCTAGGAAATTAGAGTGGAATGGGGGTAATTTATTGATTTAAACAAAAATGCTGATTGCTCAAGTGTTAAAACAAACAAAAAGGTATTGGCTGGTTTAAAAGCCAGATGGGTCCAAAAACCTTGCCAATAATTGACATTTCTAATGGCCATAGATTTGTCCTAAAGCTAAATCAATCAACAAAAATGGTTTCTCTCAAGTTTCTTACGTTGAGGGAAATCAATCTAGCTAAGAGATGGGATCTCAAAAAGATGCTGGAGGTGTAAGTGAGCAATTCTGGTTCCGTTGTTGAACTGTGTTCCAAAGTTGCCACTGGCTCAAAGTTGCCACTGTTTCTTTCTGTGTGGCATGGGTGACATTGACCAAGCCACAAGCATGGCATTTGCTGAGAAGAGGACCATAGAGATATGGGCGGGGAGGTGTCTAAGGAAGCCTTGCCTTCCTTCCTTCTCAGGGACATTCCAAGGCCTTGCCAGATTGTTAATCTTTTTTGTCTTTTTTTTAAGAGGGGGAATGCATCTTTTTCTTTTCTTTTCTTTTTTGAAGCAGCATATGCTTTACATCTCTTCCAGTCAAAGAAATGAGCTGCTTAACTTTGGACTGAGGCCAAATTATTTAGGCTTTTTACTTCCTAGAGATGCAAGGAGAAAATACAGGCAATATTCTCCTTCATTGTTCAATAGGTAGCAAACTGGATCCCTCATCTCAGGGTTCTGAAAATGAGTGCAAAGGCAGATTAAATAATAAGTTCCAAGTGAGTTTCAATTTAATTTAATTTTAAAGAAAGTTATTTTATTTTATTTTTTAACTTTAGCACACAGGGCTGGATGCAGATAAAGTTAGTTGAAATTAGGCTCAATTGAAATAAATGGGACAAGCTAGTCTTAACTTACATCCCAGTGATTTCAGTTTGACCAAAGTTAAACTAAGGGTGCAATCCTATTAAGACAGTTGGCAGCCTCTGAAATCAGAGCCTGCCAAGTATCCAATGCAGGGCAGACGGCGGAGCACGGCAGCGATCCTTGCCTCTGTGCGCCAGCAGCCCTGCATTTTTGGGTAGATGGGCAATTTTGCCTGTCTAGCTGCGGCTTCTGGGAGGGGAGGGAAGGAGACCCCATGGCATATAGGAAGCTGTATAATGTGGCTTCCACAATCTCCTCCTGTCCCCCTTTTCCCCATCTCTGTGCTCCATTTCTGAGTGCGGAGACATAGCCAGTGCAGAGAGAACCGGACTGGCTATGAGGGGATGGAGGAGGGAGCGGGGAGCACGGTTTCTGGGAACCATGTTCAGAGCCCTGGCTCCAACCTTGGTTCCCAGAAAGCGGAAAATCCTATGGCCCTCTAGACAGTGTCTAGTGGCTATAGGATTGCTCCTTAACGTGCAGCACAAATCCTATGCAAGCCTACTCAGAAATAAGTCCCACTGAGTTCAATGGGACTTACTCCCAGGTAATTGCAAAAACTACCTGTATTTAAGGTTTTTGTTTCCTTGTCAATTTACAAAGCCATCATCCCGTAGTGTACTCTGAGCTTTCTCCCTACCCACACATATCTGGCTACAGGCCTTACATGTTCTTATAAGCTACATGAGTAATATGACTAGCATTTAATATGACTAGCATTTATACACAGCTACAAAACTTTATCTAGGTCCAAAATGAATAACTCTAAAAAATTTCATAAAATACATTTTATCAAGGTGGAGAACAAATTAAATTAAATGAGGAAAGTGATTACACTCATTCATGAATGAATTATACACTTATGAATGCTGCTTCCCACTGATAATTCGTTTGTTCATTAATTTAATTTATATCCCTCCTTTTCACCAATAAAAGGCATTCAAGGTAGCTAACAATAAAATACAGATTAAAAACAAAGTCCTAATTAAAACATAAAAAGAAATCAATTAAAAACACAATAAAATAAATAATCAGCGTCAATCCAATTAAAGACCGCTTCAGCAACAGCCCAGTTTATATATTCCACTAATAAGGCATATGTACAAAAAACCAAATCTGTTCTACCATTCTCAGATGTAAATCAAATGCTTATTTATTTCAATTATTCTTAAATAATGTATGATTCTTTCCACAGAAATAGTGACTTGGTAAAATAAGGCATAGATGTCTTTTATATTGATGGATTTAGTAGCTGTCTGGATATTCAAATGCTGCAATAGTCTCTGCTTCTGCAAGTTTCCCACCACCATCCAGAGTTCCATTTCTTTCTTCATTGAAAAGCAACCTCTTCAGCAAAGGCTATCCAGATTATAAAAGGGTGAATCTCCTTGCAAGTGTGTGGCAGGAATCTAAAGTTTCTGTTGTTTTGGAATTTAAGAGCCAATTTCATGGTTTCAGTCTCATGATGCAAATCCGCATTCAAATGCTTTTGGCCAGAGACAGTGGGCTATATTGCAAATATTGTGGAGTAACACTTTGCAATTATTCTTAAAAATGTTGAACTTCTCCAATGAATCTTCTCAGGCCTTTTTCAAATAGCCAGTGTCTAGAATCCAGCACTGTCTTACAGTGACTGATGGAACTATTTGGATGCCATTATTCTGTATCCAGTGTTAGTACAGTCAGGCTGATGAATTTTTATTCTGATGTGAACAGCTGCACATCTGAATAACTCTTCAGTCTTGGGAAAAGATGCATTAGTATCTGTCATGGCCATTAGAGGCCCTGTAGTTATATATTTCTGTTACTCTTATTAATATCACAGATTTGCATCTTGCTCTAACCAAAAAGGCAACAATCACAGAATCCAGCACCAACCTACACATACCTTCTCATACAGAAGGATTCTCATTGGCTTTTGAAAGCATCTGGTGCTGCCCTACAAATATTTGTTTCGTCAGCAGGAAGATACTGCTGGTAGAACAAGAATGCCTTGTCCTCTCCTCCCACTTGCAGCCAGCCCCCAGGTGTCCTGCAAATTTGCTCTTCCAAATCTCCCTTGTCTGATCTATCACCCTCATCTGAGTCACCAACTACAACAAGGAACTTGAATCACATTCACAGGTCCTAATAGCATTCACGTAAGTGCAAACATTTGCAGGAGTTCTTTGGACTGTTTTTGTTTTTTTTTTAAAGTTTGATCAGAATCCCCCAACAAAAAAAGAGGTCAACCTGAACTGTAGTTCCTACCATTTAGTAAATATAAATACACTGGACAGTATCCAAAGGTATAATTCCTCAAACTCAAATAGTGCATTAAAGGAGCTCTGTCAGATCTTTCCATTGTGCAAGCACTTCTGCGTTATGCTTGTTGTTCAGTCGTTAAGTCATGTCCGACTCTTCGTGACCTCATGGACCATAGCACGCCAGGCCTTCCTGTCCTCCACTCTCTCCCGGAGTGTGCTCAAGTTCATATTCATTGCATCGGTGATGCTAACTAGCCATCTCATCCTCTGCCACCCCTTCTCCTTTTGCCTTCAATCTTTCCCAGCATCAGGGCCTTTTCCAGGGAGTTTTCACTTCGAATTTGGTGGCCAAAATATTTGAGGTTCAGCCTCAGTATCTGTCCTTCCAATGAGCACTCAGGGTTGATTTCCTTTAGGATGGACTGATCTGACCTCCTTGCAGTGCAGGGGACTCGTAAGAGTCTTCTCCAGCACCACAGTTTGAAAGCATCAATTCTTTGGCGCTCAGCCTTTCTTATAGTCCAGCTCTCACAGCCATACGTTACTACTGGGAAAACCATAGCTTTGATTAGACGGACCTTTGTCAGCAAGGTGATGTCTCTGCTTCTTACTATGCTGTCTAGGTTGGCCATAGCTTTCCTCCCAAGGAGCATGCGTCTTTTAATTTCATGGCTACAGTCACCGTCTGCCATGATCTTGGAGCCCAAGAAAATAAAATCTGTCACTGCTTCCATTTCTTCCCCTTCTATATGCCAGGAAGTGATGGGGCCAGATGCCATGATCTTCGTTTTTTTAATGTTGAGTTTCAAACCAGCTTTTGCACTCTCCTCTTTCACCCTCAACAAGAGGCTCTTGAGATCCTCTTCGCTTTCTGCCATTAGGGTGGTATCGTCTGCATATCGGAGGTTGTTGATAATTCTCCCAGCAATCTTAATTCCGACCTCTGATTCATCCAACCCGGCATTTCTCATGATGTACTCTGCATATAAGTTAAATAAGCAGGGTGACAATATGCAGCCTTGTCGTACTCCTTTCCCAATTTTGAACCAATCGGTTGTTGCATCTCTGGTTCTTACTGTTGCTTCTTGACCCTCGTACAGGTTTCTCAGGAGACAGGTAAGGTGGTCTGGTACTCCCATCACTTTCAGAATTTGCCACTGTTTGTTGTGATCCACACAATCAAAGGCTTTAGCGTAGTCAATGAAGCAGAAATAGATGTTTTTCTGGAATTCTCTTGCTTTCTCCATGATGCAGCGAATGTTGGCGATTTGATCTCTAGTTCCTCTGCCTCTTCGAAACCCAGCTTGTACTGCCGGTAGTTCTCGGTTCGCATACTGCTGAAGCCTAGCTTGTAGGATTTTGAGCATCACCTTGCTGGCATGTGAAATGAGCACAATTCTGTGGTAGTTTGAACACTCTTTGGCATTGCCCTTCTTTGGAATTGGAATGTAAACTGACCTTTTCCAGTCTTGTGGCCACTGGTGAGTGTTCCAAATTTGTTGGCATATTGAGTGCAGCGCTTTAACAGCATCTTCTTTTAGGATTTTAAATAGCTCAGCTGGAATACTGTCACCTCTGCTAGTTTTGTTGTTAGTAATGCTTCCTAAGGCCCACTTGACTTCACTCTCTAGGATGTCCGGCTCAAGTTCAGTGACCACACTATCATGGCTATCAGGGACATTCAGATCTTTCCTGTATCGTTCTTCTGTGTATTCTTTCCACCTCTTCTTAATCTCATCTGCTTCTGTGAGGTCCCTGCCTTCTTTGTGCTTTATCATGCCCGTCTTTGCACTAAACGTTCTCTTGAGATCTCTGATTTTCTTGAAAAGATCTCTAGTCTTTCCCATTCTGTTGTTTTCCTCGATTTCTTTGCATTGTTCATTTAAGAAGGCCTTCTTTTCTCTCCTTGCTATTCTCTGGAAATCTGCATTCATTTGGGTATATCTTCCCCTTTCTCCCTTGCTTTTCACTTCCCTTCTTTCCTCAGCTACTTGTAAAGCCTCCTCAGACAGCCACTTGGCTTTCTTGCATTTCTTCTTCTTCAGGATGGATTGAGTTGCTGCCTCCTGAACAATGTTACCTCCATCCATAGTTCCTCAGGCACTCTGTCTATCAGGTCTAATCCCTTAAATCTATTCCTCACCTCCACTGTATATTCATAAGGGATATGATTTAGGTCATACCTGAATGGTTTAGTGGTTTTCCCTACGTTCTTCAATTTAAGCCGAAATTTTGCAACAAGAAGCTCATGATCTGAGCCACAGTCAGCTCCAGGTCTTGTTTTTACTGACTGTATAGAGCTTGTCCATCTTTGGCTGCAAAGTACATAATCAATCTGATTTCGATATTGACCATCTGGTGATGTCCATGTGTAGAGTCACCTCTCGTGCTGCTGAAAAAGAGTGTTTGCTATGATCAGCGTGTTCTCTTGGCAAAACTCTATTAGCCTTTGTCCTGCTTCATTTTGTACACCAAGGTCAGGCTTGCCTGTTATCCCAGTGATTTATTGACTTCCTACTTTAGCATTCCAATCCCCTCTGATGAAGAGGACATCTTTTTTTGGTGTTAGTTCTAGAAGGTGTTGTAGGTCTTCATGGAACCAATCAACCTCAGCTTCTTCGGCCTCAGTGGTTGGGGCATAGACTTGAATTACTGTGATGTTGAATGGTTTGCCTTGGATTCGTACTGAGATCATTCTATCGTTTTTGAGATTGTACCCCATTACTGCTTTTCTCACCCTTTTGTTGACTATGAGTCAATATGTCTGGCTCAAGTTCAGTGACCGCTTCAGCGATCCCATTTCTTCTAAGGTATTCTTGCCCATTTCTTCTAAGGGATTCTTGCCCACAGTAGTAGATATAATGGTCACCTGAATTAAATTCGCCCATGCCTGTCCATTTTAGTTCGCTGATTCCCAAGATGTCAATGTTCAGTCTTGCCATCTCATGTTTGACCACCTCTAGCTTACCTTGATTCATTGATCTTACATTCCAGGTTTCTAAACAATACTGTTGTTTACAGCATCAGATTTTCTTTTCACCACCAGACACATCCACAGCTGAGTGTCCTTTTGGCTTTAGCCCAGCCGCTTCACTCTTTCTGGTGCTACTTGGAAATTCCCTCTGCTCTTCCCCAATAGTATGTTGGACACCTTCCGACCTGAGGGGCTCCTCTTCCGGCGTCATCTCTTTTAGCCTTATGATACATTCCATGGGGTTTTCTTGGCAAGAATACTGGAGTGGGTTACCATTTCCTTCTCCAGTGGACCACATTTTATCAGAACTCTCCACCATGACCTGTCCTTCTTGGGTGGCCCTGCACGCCATAGCTTATGGCTTCACTGAGTTATGCAAGCCCCTTCACCACAACAAGACAGTGATTCTGTAATGTGCAACCAGCTGTGCAATTTCTGCAAATGTAACTTTAGTTGGATTCTCCTCTTGTGCATTGTTCAGATGCTAGTTTCTGCTAGTGCAACATCATTTGCGCTAGCAGAATGACACAGTTGGATACTGCTCTCTCATCTTATTTATGATGTGAAGTCCTTCTCAAATAATTTGCAGTCTTAAGACCACATGCCTGAATACATTAAAGATTAGGATGGTAGTTCTGAGGGCCCCGATGCACGAGCCAACATTAGTCCAGGATGTATGGATGAAATTGGCTCACTCCAAAATGTGGACCAGACAAAATCCTTTAGCATCCCTAAGGCTTGTGCCCCCTGAAGACCTCCGATGGGATAAATGGCAGGATAGAAACACAATGAATTGATTTGTTAATTAATTAGCAGTGAACCCATGTGAGAAGGGGATTCATCCAAGAGCTGAGGGTTTTTCTCAATCCATAGCAGGCAACAGAAGAGCTATATTTCTGTGTAGATATGAATGCCATCTGCTGGAGCGTAGCCAACACATTTAGTGCAAATGGCCCTAAATTACCACAAAATGTTCTTCTGCTTTCAGGTCCACCAAACTGACAATCTCATAATTAAGGATGGATTGTGTTCCAACTTGACTTTCCTCGGGTGTTCCCTAAATGGAAACATCCGAGGAAGCATTTAAAAAATTTAATCCAACATCTCTGTCCCACTTTTCAGTTCTAAAAGGATGCCCCAAGTTGGTTTACAACAGTAAAATATCAATACAATTAAAAAGAGAATTCAAAGCCAGAAAAAAACAGATAAAACCATCACTAGTTCAGATTAATTTACATTAAACATCTGGTGAAACAAAATGGTAGAACAAAGTGTCTTAACTGCCACCTAAAGAAGGGACCAGTTTAGCTTCCATTGAGAAGGGAGTTCCACAATCAGGGCACTGCCCTGAAATGACTCAGACCCCCATCAATCACACCTCCCATAGTGGCAGAATGTCAAGCAAGGCTTCCAAAGATGACTGCAGCTGATGGGCAGGTTCATGAGGGAGAACATGATCCTTCAGATATCCTGGTCCCAAGCCACTGAAGTCTTTACAGGAAGTAATGTACAGAAATCACAAAACCACTGAAAATGCTCCTAATGGGAAATATGCATTCATACTTTGAATGGAAGCTTTCCTTTCTCTAAGACTGTTGGCTGAATGATGTTAAAAATATTCCGAGATAAGAATTAGATTACAGTCCTTTGTTTCCTAGAGAAGACCAAGCCCCCAGAGCAGAGGTAGGGAACCTGTGGTCCTCCAAATGTTATTGGACTACAACTCCCATCACCTCACCCATTAGCTATGCTGGCTAGGGTAATGGGTTGGAGTCCAGCAACATCTGGGGGCTTGCAGGGTTTCCACCCCTGCTCTAGAGCTACATCACTTTTGTAAAGCAAAGAGTGGAGGCGGAGGGATGGAAAGGAGCAGTCAGTCCTGTTTGTTTTTTTAAACAAAATCATTGAAAAGCAATAATAGTCCTAGCAAAGGATTGTCCAACAGCCAGCTGGATGTAACAGCCCCAAACAAAGAGAGATTCCAGCTATCAGTTTCCCCATCTGGCCATTAATCTGTAGGAAATGCACTGTATGCTGTAATTGCTTAATTAATCAAATGAACTCTGCACTCCAAAACTGGTATTCCTGGGTTTTTCACTTGAGACAGCTAATCCCACCAGGTATTTCAAATGCAAAACCTTTCAGCACTTCTTCAACTCCTTCCAAGCTCAGCTAATGAATCAATAATTTCATTTTGAATGGAGAGTAGCTGAAGTTAGACAACCGATTTTTACCTGCAGTAATATGATGCCCGGGTACAATGTTATTCAGCATGTTTCTTGCATTTCCCAGGAAGGCTAATCCAATAGAATTTATAATTAACCAATTCCAGAAATTGACCTGCGTTCACAGATGTGTGATTTGATTTAAGAACCCAGGGAATTAGAAATAACATAGGGGGGTGTGTGTGTGTGTGTGAGAGAGAGAGAGAGAGAGAGAGAGAACATGCTCTTGCACATGCACACACACCAATCTTGTTAAAGGGGAGTCAGAGAAATTCAGTCTCATTGTGCTGCTTATTTCAGTACCACCAAGGGGCAGAGAACCTTGCAGTTGCAAAAAAGAAGAGAAACAGTTGTAACCTAATTCAGATTTTTCATGGTGAACTGCTTTGAAGGAAATGGCAACAAATATATTTGCTGCCTTCTTCATATGGAGATGAAAAGGAACTCCACTAACCCACCCAAGATCAAACTGGCCAGAGTAGCTAGGGAATATCTGTCCACCCACAACATCTCTTTTTTCACTTCTTTGGATCATTTGATATCCATTATCTAAACCCAATAAGGATGGGTTATTTTTAAATATATATTATTAGAGCCCTGATGGTAGTCGCCACCCAAATTTCACCTAAAGTAAAATGTTTTTATTTATTTAGTATTTTTGCATCCCATCCTTCTTCCAAATCTGGAACACAGGGCAGCTAACAACCATACAAATAAAGGAAGTCAAAATAATTTCAGTACGACTGATCAACTTTCTTAAGGGTTGTGTTAGTACACCTCTACTTTCTTTTCGAAATGATAAACATCCAGGCATTCCAGCTAGAAATGTATTGCCCTCAAGACTAACTAGCAATGAAAGGGCTACCAGGACTGATATTCTTCTCTGCATAAGGCAAGGCTTATTTTTTCATTAGACTTTCAAAGAGCTGTTCATCCTTCCCCACAAAGCTAAAATCTTTTATCCCCTTTCACCCTCTTCACTTACCAGCTATCCCTTGAAAAATAAAATAGACAGCACTAATTTTTAAAAAAGCAACCAAAATCTCATGTTTAAAGAACCCTTTGCATTTCTGTACTTAACACCCTCCCCCCATGAGTATAAAATAATGGAATTTAAAAGCGATTGTTGTTCAGTCGTTCAGTCGTGTCCGACTCTTTGTGACCCCATGGACCATAGCACGCCAGGCCTTCCTGTCCTGCGCTCTCTCCCGGAGCGTGCTCAAGTTCATATTCATTGCATCCGTGATGCTATCTAGCCATCTCATCCTCTGCCATCCCCTTCTCCTTTTGCCTTCAATCTTTCCCAGCATCAGGGTCTTTTCCAGGGAGTTTTCTCTTCGCATTAGGTGGCCAAAATATTGGAGCTTCAGCTTCATTATCTGTCCTTCCAATGAGCAGTCAGGGTTGATTTCCTTTAGGATGGACTGATTTGACCTCCTTGCAGTCCAGGGGACTCGTAAGAGTCTTCTCCAGCACCACAGTTCGAAAGCATCAATTCTTCGGCGCTCAGCCTTCCTTATAGTCCAGCTCTCACAGCCATACATTACTACTGGGAAAACCATAGCTTTGATTAGACGGACCTTTGTCGGCAAGGTGATGTCTCTGCTTCTTACTATGCTGTCTAGGTTGGCCATAGCTTTCCTCCCAAGGAGCAAGCGTCTTTTAATTTCATGGCTACAGTCACCGTCTGCGGTGATCTTGGAGCCCAAGAAAGTAAAATCTGTCACTGCTTCCATTTCTTCCCCTTCTATATGCCAGGAAGTAATGGGGCCAGATGCCATGATCTTCGTTTTTTTAATGTTGAGTTTCAAACCAGCTTTTGCACTCTCCTCTTTCACCCTCAACAAGAGGCTCTTGAGATCCTCTTCGCTTTCTGCCATTAGGGTGGTATCGTCTGCATATCGGAGGTTGTTGATAATTCTCCCAGCAATCTTAATTCCGACCTCTGATTCATCCAACCCGGCATTTCTCATGATGTACTCTGCATATAAGTTAAATAAGCAGGGTGACAATATGCAGCCTTGTCGTACTCCTTTCCCAATTTTGAACCAATCGGTTGTTCCATCTCTGGTTCTTACTGTTGCTTCTTGACCCTCGTACAGGTTTCTCAGGAGACAGGTAAGGTGGTCTGGTACTCCCATCACTTTCAGAATTTGCCACTGTTTGTTGTGATCCACACAATCAAAGGCTTTAGCGTAGTCAATGAAGCAGAAATAGATGTTTTTCTGGAATTCTCTTGCTTTCTCCATGATGCAGCGAATGTTGGCGATTTGATCTCTAGTTCCTCTGCCTCTTCGAAACCCAGCTTGTACTGCCGGTAGTTCTCGGTTCGCATACTGCTGAAGCCTAGCTTGTAGGATTTTGAGCATCACCTTGCTGGCATGTGAAATGAGCGCAATTGTGCAGTAGTTTGAACACTCTTTGGCGTTGCCCTTCTTTGGAATTGGAATGTAAACTGACCTTTTCCAGTCTTGTGGCCACTGTTGAGTGTTCCAGATTTGTTGGCATATTGAATGCAGCACTTTAACAGCATCATCTTTTAGGATTTTAAATAGCTCGGCTGGAATACTGTCATCTCCGCTAGCTTTGTTGTTACTAATGCTTCTTAAGGCCCACTTGACTTTACTCTCGAGGATGTCCGGCTCAAGTTCAGTGACCGCACTATCATGGCTATCAGGGACATTCAGATCTTTCCTGTATAGTTCTTCTGTGTATTCTTGCCACCTCTTCTTAATCTCATCTGCTTCTGTTAGGTCCCTGCCTTCTTTGTCCTTTATCATGCCCGTCTTTGCACAAAACGTTCCCTTGAGATCTCCAGTTTTCTTGAAAAGATCTCTAGTCTTTCCCATTCTGTTGTTTTCCTCGATTTCTTTGCATTGTTCATTTAAGAAGGCCTTCTTGTCTCTCCTTGCGATTCTCTGGAACTCTGCATTCAGTTGGGTATATCTTCCCCTTTCTCCCTTGCTTTTCGCTTCCCTTCTTTCGTGAGCTACTTGTAAAGCCTCATCAGACAGCCACTTGGCTTTCTTGCATTTCTTTTTCTTTGGGATGGATTTCGTTGCTGCCTCCTGAACAATGTTACGGACCTCCGTCCATAGTTCCTCAGGCACTCTGTCTATCAGGTCTAATCCCTGAAATCTATTCCTCACCTCCACTGTATATTCATCAGGGATATGATTTAGGTCATACCTGAACGGTTTCGTGGTTTTCCCGACGTTCTTCAATTTAAGCCGAAATTTTGCAAGAAGCAGCTCATGATCTGAGCCACAGTCAGCTCCAGGTCTTGTTTTTACTGACTGTATGGAGCTTCTCCATCTTTGGTTGCAAAGGACATAATCAATCTGATTTCGATATTGACCATCTGGTGACGTCCATGTGTAGAGTCGCCTCTTGTGCTGTTGGAAAAGAGTGTTTGCTATGATCAGCATGTTCTCTTGGCAAAACTCTATTAGCTTTTGTCTTGCTTCATTTTGTACACCAAGGCCATGCCTGCCTGTTATCCCGGTGATTTCTTGACTTCCTACTTTAGCATTCCAATCCCCTCTGATGAAGAGGACATGTTTTTTTGGTGTTAGTTCTAGAAGGTGTTGTAGGTCTTCATAGAACCGATCAACCTCAGCTTCTTCAGCCTCAGTGGTTGGGGCATAGACTTGAATTACTGTGATGTTGAATGGTTTGCCTTGGATTCGTACTGAGATCATTCTATCATTTTTAAGATTGTACCCCAGTACTGCTTTTCCCACCCTTTTGTTGACTATGAGTGCTACTCTATTACTTCTAAGGGATTCTTGCCCACAGTAGTAGATATGATGGTCACCTGAATTAAATTCGCCCATTCCTGTCCATTTTAGTTCGCTGATTCCCAAGATGTCGATGTTCAATCTTGTCATCTCATGTTTGACCACCTCCAGCTTACCTTGATTCATTGATCTGACATTCCAGGTTCCTAAACAATATTGTTCTTTACAGCATCGGATTTTCTTTTCACCGCCAGACACATCCACAGCTGAGTGTCCTTTCGGGTTTGGCCCAGCCGCTTCACTCTTTCTGGCGCTACTTGGAAATACCCTCTGCTCTTCCCCAGTAGCATATTGGACACCTTCCGACCTGAGGGGCTCATCTTCCGGCGTCATCTCTTTTAGCCTTGTGATACGTTCCATGGGGTTTTCTTGGCAAGAATACTGGAGTGGGTTGCCATTTCCTTCTCCAGTGGACCACATTTTGTCAGAACTCTCTGCCATGACCTGTCCGTCTTGGGTGGCCCTGCACGGCATAGCTTATGGCTTCACTGAGTTACGCAAGCCCCTTCGCCACGACAAGGCAGTGATCCATGAAGGGGTTAAAAGCGATCCATAGAGCCAAATGACACATTACGCTAATCAGGTAGTGTGTAGCTGAAGGTTAGTTTTTTATTTACATTAGTGTAAGAGCATGCAGCCCCAATTCAGATTAGGATCATTAGGCACTGTGAGGGGAGGACTTTTTTTCTTTAAAAAAGAAAGAAAAAAGTTCTATTGGAGTCAATAGAGGCTTGATTCCTTTCTCTTTTTAAACCCTCTTGGACATAGAAGGAAACAGTAAACAATAGCTTGTATGATTGGCAGGCAGTATGACACCTGTAGATTAGCCAGGCCTGCTATAAATACTAGAAGCCAGGCCTTCTGTTGGTGCCTGCTCAATAAAATGATTGTATGTTGCACTTCAGGGTTCAGCTTACAAATTGCACCACTAATAGGGCTGGAGAACATGTTTTCCCTGTCTAGATTCGAGTATGGCTGCCCACAGCCCAAGCTTTGCTTTGGCATTAGTTAAGAGCCTCTCATCACCATGATGGCTTATAACAGCATTTCCCAACCTGGTGCTGTCCAGATGTTTTGGACTTATTGGATTTGTATACCAACTGACAAATGCCCTCAGGTTGCTCTACAATAATAACGCAAAGCAACAATAAGATAACAACCGAAACAGTAAGACAGCTGATGAAAATATCAAAATATTAAAACACTGAAAATGTTTAAGAACCAGCAATAAAACTTATAATAAAAATAACAAATTAAAGATGAAATGCCTACCAGAAGAGGAAGATCTTAGCCTGGCATCTAAATGTATACAATAAAGATGCCACGTAGATCTCCATGGGAGGGAAGTTCCACAGACAGGGACAGAGAAGGCTCTTTTAACTCCTAGCAGCCCTAGCCAGCCAGCATGGCCAATGGTTAGGAATGCTGTGAGTTGTAATCCAAAACATCTGGAGGCCACCTGGTTGGGGAAGGCTGGCTTAGCAGCTCTGTTTTGAAAGTTTAAGAGAAGATGCTGATCCTCTTCTAGCAAACAAAACAAACAAACAAAAAAAAAGCCAAAGCAAGTGAATGCAAAACACATGGGGAAGTGAGTAAATTCTGAACTATAAGCCAATAATGGATTAGTGTGCAAGGGATAAGAAGACTAGAGGAGGCTATGGCAGGAATCCTTACTTATTCACCTGAAAGTAAGTCTTGTTGAAATCAGTGGGCTTTACAGCTGAGAGCTTGTGGATGCAATCAAAGAGTAAGTAGCATTTTCTGTTCCAAGAGACACCAGGCACATGTTTTCATGAATACTTAACTACAATTGATAGTGGTCTCTACAGAACAAAATACTAGACAGAAGGTATCCTCTGACAACATAGAACTATCACATGACTGCCTCAGTATGATCATCTGACATAAACTGGCAAACCTTCCTGGACTTGGCAAAGGTTCAACTGATTTACACATGCGAAGTTTATATCTTACCCAGACTCTTAGGTTGCCAATAGGTCAAAGGCAGGAGTGCTGAAATAACCGTGCCTTCTTTCTGGTTGGCAGCAAAGAGCATACTCTGATTAGTTGTTCTGAGCCATAAGAAATGTCCACCACAATGGGTTGTAGCCAATGTTAGTCCTACTTAAAGTAGAGACCCATTGAAATGAACAGGACTTAAGTCAGATTAAGATTGGATGCAAACCTATGTTTACATAGAAATCTTTGTTGTTGGATAGATGGCTCCATTCCTCTTCTCTTTCTTCCAAGGCTATGCCATGCTGAGTATACCATTAACTGACATTTTGCCTAGTAATACAGTGCTGTATTCTGCTTGGCTTCCTATTTGCCTTCTCAATGTTTGAGCCAAAAGGGGTTCGTAGAAGACTCATTTGTAAAGTCTCCCTATAGATAAACCATGGGAGCTGGTTTGAGGCCCTTGGAGAAAGCGCTGGGGACAAAGAAATAAGTTAATTTGAGTTGTGATTGAGCTCTGGAACATGTTTTGATTAAAATGTGTGCTTTTGGAACACAGAGTTCTTTGGTTTCTTTTTAACTCTATTTACAGGTGTTGATCACCACAAGGACCAGTGACTGTACCCTCAGATAGAGCCTTATACATTATAGCACCCTTCCCCCAAATGGTGCTCTCCAGATGACCAATAGCCGTGCTGGCTAAGGATACTGGGAGTTACAGTCCAACACATCTGGAAGGCACCAGGTTGGGGAAGGGCTGCATTATAGCACCTACTGCAATTACATTTGTAACCAATGCAGAGAAGGGAATGAGTGACTCCTTTAGTTGCTTTGAAAATGGAATCGCAATCTTGCCCATCTCCCAGGTATTAGCTCAGGAACATTAATCCTTGCTTCACTTTCATCAGAATGGGTGGGTAATGTTAGATGTGACATGGATGGATCTCTCAGCAGCCTAACCTTATGATGTGCTTCTTAACAGCAGCAAGCAATAACAACAAAAGCCTATAGCATATCTGCTTCTCAAGTATATTTCAGCTGTTATCTTATCTGGCTAAGGACAGTATCTTAACACTGGTTGTGACAGCAAGTAAGAGCTAAAGATCAGGTGCCAGCATAACACTATCTTGAATGGGGGCTCTGTCAATTGTATGGGCAGATAGTGCCTACCATAAGGTTCAGGACTGAAATTGGCAGACTCCTGTGCTTAAGAACAAATAAATACATAAACAGGCAAATTGAAATCCTGAAAGTGTGAGATACCTTTTAATTTGGTCTCCACGCTGCTTTTAGATAGCCAGGACACAGCATTACAGTACGTCTGGAATGTTATCTGGTCATTTTTGGTTATTGGAATTTGATTTAACAACTGCAATAAACAAGCAAACACTTATTAAAAACTGAGATGTATGAATTCTCCCCCTCCCCCATATTCATGAATAACTCCCAAGGATATTTTCAATTTCCCAAGCCTTTTCTAGGACTGGCACTCCATTCTGTATCCATGCAGGTAATGTCCTAACATCACATTTTCTTGGAGATTAAAGTAAAGACTGGAGCTCAGCACAGAGCGAAGTAGCCATTTAGATGATGCAAATTTGGGAATCCGTAAGTATAAGTGTTTGGTAGATAATGTTCCTATCATGCTTGTTGACTTTGGACCAAATCCAGAATTTTTTTTTAATGCATTTATTTTGCAGGTAGCTGGTTTGGGCCATTAGGACCCCCCCCCCCCCCGGTAACAGTAGGGTAACAACTTTATTAGGACGAATTAAAAGCTCACAAAGAAGTGAGCAAGCTTTTAAGTTCATAAAAACTCTTCATCAGGCTAGAGGTTATGCAAAAGGTTGCACTGAAAATCAGTGGAACAAGTTAGTAATAATGTAGGTCCAATTGATTTCAATAGGAACTAGATTCAATTACCTTAATCTGAATCCAGTCCCTAGTCTGCAGTGTAATAGTCTTAAAATGAAATAGTGGAGATGTTGTTGTTGTTCAGTCCTTCAGTCGTGTCCGACTCTTCGTGACCCCATGGACCAGAGCATGCCAGGCCTTCCTGTCCTGCGCTCTCTCCCGGAGCGTGCTCAAGTCCATAGTGGAGATGTTAGAAAAACATAATTAGTTACGTTGTGGTTTGGGTGTTTGTGTCCTACTTTAGAGAGGACAGTCCTCGTATGAAGGCATCCTCTATTTGAAAGGTTGTCAGAGGATAGTCCTCTATTTGAAGGTGTCCTGCATTTGAAGGGCTGTTCAGTCCAAGGCCAGTTTAAAGATTAAAAAACCATAAGAAGGGAGAGAAGGGGCCTTTATGTTGTCTATCAGTAGTTAACACCTGGATTGCAGACTGAGCAAGCACACAGGTCACCTGGTCACAGTCTTCCGCTATGGTGAGATGTATTGTATTTCTCTTTAACTGATGCCCTGGGAAGCTTACAGTCTCACAGTGCAATCCTATACATGGCTACTCAGCCATAAGCCCCATTGAGTTCAATGTGAGTTATTCCCAGGTAGGGGTGTATGGAATTGCAGCCTAAATAAATATTTCTATCTTGCTTGGTTTGTGGGTAAAATATTTGCATTTCATGAATAATTCTCCCTAATAATTAGTGATGTTAATAATACATGCCAACATCTTTTATGCAGAGTCATTTTAGAGCAGTGGTTTCAATTCTTGCTCTGACTGAGCGTTGCACGTATCTCACTTAGGGTACAGTACATGCATTCCCCTTGCCACAGGAGGGAGCAGTAGAATCAAATTTTAAGCAAGCAGTATATATTTCCTGCCTCTTTGCTTCCCTTTATTAAATATATTAACTAAAGCTATGAAGCATCAGGCAGTCAATCATACCTAACTTCAAAACAAAATTATTTTTATTATTTGCCAATTAATATCTCTTCCTCTTCTAAAAACTAATCATGTTTCAAGATATAAATATTGGGTTGTTGGCAATAATTCATTCTGCAGAGAATTATGGCATGTTTGTTGGAATGTGAGTGTAAATGCAGTCCACTGAGTTAATTAACATCTTAGACCCCATTCTCTTCTGACCCAGAATCTCATCTTTTATATATTCATATGCCACCATTCCCCACTCCACAATTTTAACAGCTTTTGCTTTCATCTGATACCGATGCCATTTTAAGGTACTTCACTAAGCTTGATTTCTGCATTTAGTGTTTATTTATTCATTTTCATCCTGCCCTTCTTCCAAGGAGCTCAGGATGGTGGACATCATTCACCCCTCTCACCTACATTCTAACCTAACAACAACCCTATGAGGCAGGCTGGGAAGTAAAAAAACAAAAGTGCCATCTCTACAGCAGCAGAGATCTATAAAGACAGAAGAAGGAGGGGGGAAAACACACAATTTCAGATATAAAATATTTATTCTATAGAATGGATGCAATGCACGTTTTGAACACTCACTCTTCCTCAGGGGCAATTGCTGAAAATAATTATAGTACATCAGCTGGATGACATGCTGTAACTATTTTTCAGAAATTTCCCATAAGGGAAAGCTCAAGCTCAAAACACATAGAGGGTCTAATATAGAGAATAAATATTTGATATTATTAATAAGCAGCTTTTCTTTCTTCTATTCTACCCTCGGTTACCCACTATTGTAAACCTTCTCTTTCTTAATCTGAGCAACTCCCATATATCTCTGCATTTTGCCACATCATATGAAATGGCTTGCTCTCTGCTGTAGTTCTGGCCACTCTTACAAAGTACATTTCATGGGCGGTGTCCAACTGGGGCCTTCTACACATGGCCAGCCCCACCGGTCCCAGTCCACACACGGAAGTCCCAGCCAGCCCAGCCCTGGAAACAGCCCCTACTGCTTGTGCGATGCAATATCGCGCTTCTGGGGGCAAGCCCCAAAACAAACAGAAAGACTCATTTCTGGAAGGGGGGGGAGGTCACTGGAGCCCTGCCCTTTCCAGAAATGGCCATTTCCAGTCATTTCAATAAAATCATATCTCTTGGAATTCAAAACATCCAAGTGGTATAATAATTTAATTCAAAACAAAAAGAAAGCAAGATATAGAGAAAAGCTCTCTATCTCATTGGCAGGGGTGGGAGAGGTATGGATACATTCCTCCTCAGATAAGTATTTATTAGTCAAAAGTCCATCTATTAAGCCAGGGCTGGGGAACCTGTGCCTCTCCAGATGTTTATGAACCACTACTCCCACCATCCCCCACCATTGGCCAGACTGGCTAGGGCTGAAGGGAATAGGAGTCCAACAATATCTAGAAGGTCCCAGGTTCCCCAGCCCTTTCTTAAGCCATACCCAGTGCCTAGGTGGCAGACAATCCCAGCCTATTTCCCCCAGGTACATGTAAGCCAAGAACAAATATGAACAGAACTATGGCCAAAGATTATCCAAGCAGAAGCTTGAACTCTATCTGAATCTCCATGGAAAGAAGAATCCAGTGCTTTTATAGGGAAAGCCTTTAGGAAAGGAAAAAGGGTGACCACCCACTTCTTGTGATGTGGACCAATCAAGAGCTTACAAGTCCATCAGTAAAGCAAGAGGGGAAGCTTACTCAAAGAGGTTGTTTCCATTATCCATATTAATGATGATTTGAATTGAGCCAACAGTTAGGCCCTGCACCTCCCTAATGTTGTCTAGAGAAGAAAGCTAGACCCATTTTGCTGACTCCCATACTGGTGTGTGTGTGTGTGTGTGTGTGTGTGTGTGTGTGTTTGGTATTATAAAATGGCAGTAGCCATGACAAGTGGCCTAGTATTATCACACACCCTCAGGGCTGGCAGCAAACATAACCATGGTGGTACACTTACTGAGGGCCCATACACCAGTAGGGGCCCATTGAGAAGAACTCCATGGAGTTGCACCTCCTCTTCACCATTACAGCCTGCTTGTTCACTTCCTTCTCTCTCTGGCCCAGATCACGGTGGTGGTGAGAAGGAGGCCCAGTAGATGCCACAGCCTACTTGCTCACTGGCTCTCTGCCTGTCAAGCAAGCAACTGGTAGCAATGATGAAAAAAAGGAGGAGCAACAGCAGCTGGTGAGCATGGTGATGAGAAGGGATACTCACTGAGGGAGGGGGCCCGTTGAGTGTGTCTTGTCCAAGGGCCCTCAAAAACCCAGAGCCAGCACTATACACCCTCTTCTAATCTAAGGCTGGTTCAAGAATGTGAAGAGGGAAGTCTCACCCCGATTCTATTTCTTGTGTTTCTTGGCTCACTGTCTGCTGGAATACTGGCAGTTAACTATTACAGTGAGGTAAAACTCAGGTTGTGAGTTTTTGCATGACAGAAATAAAAATGGCCCTTTGTCTAGTAACAAAAATATCTTGGACTATGTGGGTACCAAGTTTTAGGTTTTTCTATCTGTTATGGAAGTACCTTCATAATGTTGACCCGTTGAGGCCAAAGCATCTTACAAATATATAATTCATCTCATAGCTTTGAAATGCTGTTCCTCTTCTGTATTTATTTACTTATTTACTTACTTACAATACTTGTATACTGCTGCACATCCAGACAGATTCTGGAATGGTGAACAATACAGATAGGATAAAAGATTTTTTTAAAAAATGTTAAAATAATTACTATTTTAAAAAAGAAATAGAAACTTGATTTCTAGAAGGCTTATACAATTACAGAGTTCAACTATATTCCCTATATTTTTGTTTCTGTTTATAGGGCAGCTCTTAAGCTGCTTGACTCCAGAGCTTTTCTTTCTCTCTGGAAAGAGACAACCTCTTGGCTTCACAGACAGCAAAGCAATTATAAATTCCTCAGACTCTAATTAAAAACCAGATAGGTTTCCAAAACACTATTAAAGACACACTAGGGGAATAAGGATTTCAATTCATTGTCATGAATATCAGGCTTGTTTCCTTATTAGCTGCAGAGCAATGAAGAGTAAATGTTCCATAGGCAAAGCATTCTGTTTAACAATGCTAAAAATGTGTCTCACCAGGAAAATGGTGTTTGTAATTTGTGCTTTCTTCCCGTTGAAATATATCTACAGCAAATGATTCTGCACTAATGAGAAATGCTTCCTATTACGAGACACCCTAATTTGTACGAACTGGCAGATGTGTCACATCTCACATTCTTTAGGTTCTTCTTTTCACTCATATTTTCAAAATCCATGCACATTCATTTATATTTATGAGCTGAGCTCTTACACTGGACACCTAAATGAAACTGTCCTTTCAGTCTAGCAAGCATGTTTACATTACATGCATGACCCCCACACCAACTGCTGTAGGCCAGGGATCAGCAACTGGATGTCCCAGGTCAAATCCACCCTTTGGAGATCTACTTGCCTACCATTCCAAAACATGATGGATATGCAGAGGGAACGGTGGCTGGCTACTGGCTGTGGCAATGGGAATTGCTGGTGGTGCACTTTGTCTACATGAGCTAGAAACCCCAAATGGAGTACAGCATATTCTCATTCTCTCAGCACCTCCTCGGTTACTTAAACCTTCCAGTGAATTCTGAACTCCATTCACCTTGCAATATTCATGATAATAGCCACATTTATCTGGTCATGTTCAAAAGCAAAACTGAGATGTCGAGAGCCTCTCATAATCCTGGGGCTCTTCTGTTTCCTACATTACAGGGGACAGTCCTCTATTGGAAGGGCTGTTCAGTCCATCTCCAATTTAAAGGGCCATAAGAAGAGAGAGCCAGCAGGGTCCTTGAAGTTGCCCACCAACAGTTAGCACCTGGGCAGCTGACAGAGCAGGCACACAACTCATCTGGTCGCAGTCCTCTCCTCTATGGTGAGATTGTTGTTGTTGTTCAGTCATTAAGTCATGTCCAACTCTTCGTGGCCTCATGGACCATAGCACGCCAGGCCTTCCTGTCCTCCGCTTTCTCCCGGAGTGTGCTCAAGTTCATATTTATTGCATCGGTGATGCTATCTAGCCATCTCATCCTCTGCTGTCCCCTTCTCCTTTTGCCTTCGATCTTTCCCAGCATCAGGGTCTTTTCCAGTGAATTTTCTCTTCGCATTACGTGGCCAAAATATTTGAGCTTCAGCTTCAGTATCTGTCCTTCCAATGAGAAGTCAGGGTTGATTTCCTTTAGGATGGACTGATTTGACCTCCTTGCAGTCCAGGGGACTTCGTAAGAGTCTTCTCCAGCACCACAGTTCGAACACATCAATTCTTCGGCGCTCGGCCTTCCTTATAGTCCAGCTCTCACAGCCATACGTTACTACTGGGAAAACCATAGCTTTGATTATATGGACTTTTGTCAGCAAGGTGATGTCTCTGCTTCTTACTATGCTGTCTTGGTTTGCCATAGCTTTCCTCCCAAGGAGCAAGCGTCTTTTAATTTCATGGCTACAGTCACCATCTGCGGTGATCTTGGAGCCCAAGAAAATAAAATCTGTCACTGCTTCCATTTCTTCCCCTTCTATATGCCAGGATGTGATGAGGCCAGATGCCATGAATTTAGTTGTTTTAATGTGGAGTTTCAAACCAGCTTTTGCACTCTCCACTTTCACTCTCAACAAGAGGCTCTTGAGATCCTCTTCGCTTTCTGCCATTAGGGTGGTATCGTCTGCGTATTGGAGGTTGTTGATAATTCTCCCGGCAATCTTAATTCCGACCTGTGATACAACCTACCTGGCATTTCTCATTATGTACTTTGCATATATATTAAATAAGCAGGGCAACAATATACAGCCTTGTCGTACTCCTTTCCCAACTTTGAACCAATCAGTTGTTCCATATCCGGTTCTTACTGTTGCTTCTTGACGCTCGTACAGGTTTCTCAGGAGACAGCTAAGGTGGCCTAGTACTCCCATCTCTTTAAGAATTTGCCACTGTTTGTTGTGATCCACACAATCAAAGGATTTAGCGTAGTCAATGAAGCAGAAAGAGACGTTTTTCTGGAATTCTCTTGCTTTTTCCATGATCCAGTGAATGTTGGCGATTTGATTCTAGTTCCTCTGCCTCTTCGAAACCCAGCTTGTACTGCCGGTAGTTCTCGGTTCACATACTGCTGAAGCCTAGCTTGTAGGATTTTGAGCATCACCTTGCTGGCATGTGAAATGAGTGCAATTGTACGGTAGTTTGAACACTCTTTGGCATTGCCCTTCTTTGGAATTGGAATGTAAACTGACCTTTTCCAGTCTTGTGGCCACTGTTGAGTATTCCAAATGTGTTGGCATATTGAGTGCAGCACTTTAACAGCATCATCTTTTAGGATTTTAAATAGCTCAGCTGGAAGACTGTCATCTCCGCTAGCTTTGTTGTTAGTAGTGCTTCCTAAGGCCCACATGACTTCACTCTCGAGGATGTCCGGCTCAAGTTCAGTGACCGCACTATCATGGCTATCAGGGACATTCAGATCTTTCCTGTATAGTTCTTCTGTGTATTCTTGCCACCTCTTCTTAATCTCATCTGCTTCTGTTAGGTCCCTGCCTTCTTTGTGCTTTATCATGCCCGTCTTTGCACAAAACGTTCCCTTGAGATCTTCGATTTTCTTGAAAAGATCTCTAGCCCTTCCCATTCTATTGTTTTCCTCGATTTCTTTGCATTGTTCATTTAAGAAGGCCTTCTTGTCTCTCCTTGCTATTCTCTGGAAATCTGCATTCAGTTGGGTATATCTTCCCCTTTCTCCCTTGCTTTTCACTTTCCTTCTTTCCTCAGCTACTTGTAAAGCCTCATCAGATTCAGACAGCCACTTTGCTTTCTTGCATTTCTTTTTCTTTGGGATGGATTTCGTTGCTGCCTCCTGAACAATGTTACGCACCTCCGTCCATAGTTCCTCAGGCACTCTGTCTATCAGGTCTAATCCCTTAAATCTATTCCTCACCTCCACTGTATATTCATAAGGGATATGATTTAGGTCATACCTGAATGGTTTAGTGGTTTTCCCTACGTTCTTCAATTTAAGACGAAATTTTGCAACAAGAAGCTCATGATCTGAGCCACAGTCAGCTCCAGGTCTTGTTCTTACTGACTGTATAGAGCTTGTCCATCTTTGGCTGCAAAGTACATAATCAGTCTGATTTCGATATTGACCATCTGATGATGTCCATGTGTAGAGTCGCCTCTTGTGCTGTTGGAAAGAGTGTTTGCTATGATCAACACGTTCTCTTGGCAAAACTCTATTAGCCTTTCTCCTGCTTCATTTTGTATACCAAGGCTTGCCTGTTATCCCGGTGATTTCTTGACTTCCTACTTTAGCATTCCAATCCCCTCTGATGAAGAGGACATCTTTTTTTTGGTGTTAGTTCTAGAAGGTGTTGTAGGTCTTCATAGAACCTCAGCTTATTTGGCCTCAGTGGTTGGGCATAGACTTGTATTACTGTGATGTTGAATGGTTTGCCTTGGATTCGTTCTGAGATCATTCTATCATTTTTGAGATTGTACCCCAGTACTGCTTTTACAGCATCGTATTTTCTTTTCACCACCAGACACATCTACCGCTGAGTGTCCTTTCGGCTTTGGCCCAGCCGCTTCACTCTTTCTGGTGCTACTTGGAAATACCCTCTGCTCTTCCCCAGTAGTATATTGGACACCTTCCGACCTGAGGGGCTCATCTTCCGGCATCATATCTTTTAGCCTTGTGATACGATCCATGGGGTTTTCTTGGCAGGAATACTGGAGTGGGTTGCCATTTCCTTCTCCAGTGGACCACATTTTGTCAGAACTCTCCACCATGACCTGTCCATCTTGGGTGGCCCTGCACGGCATAGCTTATGGCTTCACTGAGTTACGCAAGCCCCTTCGCCACAACAAGGCAGTGATCCATGAAGGGGCTATGGTGAGATACTGTATATTATTTCTATTTAAATGACAGTAATTATTTCTAAGTTTACATATGGCCACAAAAATTAGCATATACGTCCTCTTTGGCAGTGAATAATTGGTCACCCTAAATTCACATCAACCTCTGTGTTGTGCTGCGGGGGCTGTTAACACTAGGGATGTACGAAAGGTACTTACCTTTCGTGGATTATGCTGATGGTGTGGGGGGGGAGGCGTTCCGTCCCTCCCCCCGTAATCCTGGCCAGGGGAGAGGCGCTCCGTTCCTCCCCCCCGGAATCCTGGCCGGCCGGCTGTGCTCCTCAGTGATTCTGCGGAGCTGCCGGCCGGCTCCGCCAGCAGCCAGATGTCCAGCCACTGGCTAGCAGGGACGCAAACGGCGTCGGCTATAGCCGCCGCCGTTTGCGTCCCTGCAGTCAGCCGTGATAGGCTACGTAAATGTTTACGTAGCCTATCACAGCTGATTTTTAAAAAAACGTGCGTACGCAAATGGCGGTGCCCATGGGTGCCGCCATTTGTGTTCCTTATTTTGGCACATCTTAGTCTATGTAAACATTTACTTAGACTAAGACAGCAAAAATAAGGGGAACACAAATAGCGTAGCGTCTACGCTATTTGCGTTCCCCTTATTTTCGCCGTCTTAGTCTACGTAAACATTTACATAGACTAAGACGTGCCAAAATAAGGAACGCAAATGGCGGCGCCCATGGGCGCCGCCATTTGCGTACGCGCGTTTTTGTTTTTTTGGTTTTTTTAGTCAGCCGTGATAGGCTACGTAAAGATTTACGTAGCCTATCATGGTGTTTTTTTTAAATCTAGCTGTGATAGGCTACGTAAATCTTTACGTAGCCTATCACGTTTGTTTGTTTGTTTGTTTGTTTGTTTTAACCGGGAAATGGCGGCGGCGGCAGCCGGTTGGAAGACTGGCCGCTGCCGCCGCCGCACCACCACCACCGGAGCCGCCGCCACCAGGAAGATCCACCCCAGGTAAGTCTCGTCCCAAGGGGGGCAGGGGGGCAGACCATTCCGCCGCCGATTTCGGGGGGCCAAATGCACTGGCATTTGGCCTCCCTGAGATCCGTAGCGGAATTCTCTGACATCCCTAGTTAACACCTTCCCTAGTAAATGGGGCACTGGCTCCATCGAGGACTTGCTGTGACCTCTTTGCATCGCACTCTGAGGATAAATGTGCTTGTCTCCACAGCGAACTTGATGCTGTTGTTAGTGCAGTTCCAGTTGAGGTGTCTGATGCCATCATCTGCCCGATTTTGTGGGATCAGTGCCAGTTGTTGTAGCCTGATGATGTGGACAAGGTGCTTGCAGCAATGAGACCATGTGCCCTTTCGATCCCTGTCCCTCCTGGCTAATAAAAGCTAGCCGAGGTGGTATGACTAGGTGGGTCCAGAGAGTGGAAAATGTTTCCCTACAGGAAGGGATGGTCCCTGCTGTCCTTAAGGAGGCAGCAGTGTGACCACTCCTGAAGAAGCCCACTCTGGTCCCAATGGTATTAGACAACTACCGCCAGTCGCGAATATACCCCTTTTTTAGGGAAGGTACTTGAGAGGGTTGTGGCGGAGCAACTGCAGGCACTCCTGGAGGATACTGATTATCTAGACATATTCCAGTCTGGGTTTCGATCTGGTTATGGGCCTGAATCAGCCTTGGTCACCCGGATGGAAGGGCTTTATTCAGAGAGGGACAGGGGGAGTGCAACCTTGTTAATTCTGCTCGACCTCTCAGCAGCTTTTGATACCATCAACCATGGTATCCTCTTGGATCAGCTCTGTGGGATGGATGGGTATCAGGGGCCCTGTGCTACAGTGGTTCCAGTCCTACCTGTGAGGCCGATTTCAGAAAGTAACACTGGGTGATTATTCCTCGGCCCCTCAGCAATTGAGTTATGGGGTGCCGCAGGGTACCATCTTGTCCCCAGTGTTGTTCAACATCTATATGAAGCCACTGGGAGTGGCCATTAGGGGATTTGGAGCCAAGTGCCATCACTATGCTGATGACATACAGCTCTATCTCCCTGTGACATCTGAACAGGAGAGGCTGTGCAAGTCCTGTACCAGTGCCTGAACTCAGTAATAGGCTGGATGAGGGCCAATAAACTGAAGCTGAATTCTGGCAGGATGGGAGCCCAGTGGGTGAGTGGTTCCCAAGTCTGGGAAATAGGCTCATTGCCTGTTCTGGATGGGGTTGCACACCCTCTGAAAGTTCAGGTCCATAGTTTGGGGGTACTCCTAGATCCATCACTGTCACTGGAAGCCCAAGTGGCTGCTGCAGCTCAGAGTGCCTTTTACCAGCTTTGGTGGTTCACCAACTATGGCGTCTCCTGGATAGGGATAGCTTGGCCACAGTGGTACAGGCATTAGTAACCTCAAGACTGAATTACTGTAACATGCTCTATGTGGGGCTGCCCTTGAAGCTGGTCCGGAAGCTGGAGCTAGTGCCAAATGCAGCAGCTTGGCTGTTGTCAGGAGCTGCCCCCTTTCAGCTGGTAACTCTTTTGCTGAGGGAACTGCACTGGCTGCCTATTTGCTACTGGGGCAGGTTTAAGGTATTAGTACTAGTGTACAAAGTCCTAAACAACTTGGGACCAGGATACCCGAGAGAGCGCTATCTTCTTTACCAGCCTGCCTGTCACTGAGGTCATCGGAGGGCTTGCTCCTGGTGAATCCACATGGACCTATTACCCGGCTAGAGTCCACCAGGAAAATAGCTTTCAGCATGGTGGCCCCCTTCCTGTGGAATTCCCTGCCTTTGGAGGTCAGGCAGGCACCAACATTGTTATTTCGAGAGGCCTTCCCCCTGACTGAGTAGCTGCAGTTATTATGTTCAGAATATATTATTTGAAAATGTTTTAATTACAAATATTGTAAATAAAATAAACAAATCGGAGGGCATGTTCCTGGTGGTTCCACATGGACCCATGGCCCAGTTGGAGTCCACCAGGAAAAGAGCCTTCAGTGTGGTGGCCCCCTTCCTGAGGAACCCCCTGCCTTTGGAGGTAAGGCAGGTGCCAATGTCGTTTTCCTTCTGGCACCTCCTGAAGACATTGTTATTTTGGGAAGCCTTCCTTGAATGACCAGCCACGGTTAATTAAATGTGGTCTTATCGGAACTTGCTTCTTTTAAAATGTTTTAATTGCTTTAACACATTTGTGAGCAGGTCTGGGAGCAAACGCACCTCAGAACCTCTTTGGTCCATTGACTCCATCAGACACACAGCAGCTAGAAATATGCTTTAACTTAAAAGTTTAATAAGAAAGACTCTCCTAGTTACAACGTTGGTAGTCTCCAAACAGAACATAAAACAACTGTAGACTCACTCATTCATGAGGAGAATTCTCTCCACCTTCACCTATGGCAGGGACTGATGCTGGGCAGATACATAATCCCCCAACAGTTTGTCTCCACCAAATGCAGCGCCCATAGCTACTAAATCTTTCTCTGCTGCTTCCTCCCAGTACCTTTCCTAGGGAAAATACTGACTCCTCCAGTCTTGAGCAGGAAAGTCTGGTGCAGCCTTTTTGGAGCTTGCTCTTAAAGGGGCAATAGAGGAAGGTGGGTAGACCTCTTCTCTCCCCAATAGATTAGGCAGCCCCTGAGGAGCAGAGTTTGTCGTTTCCCAGGTAAAACGCTTCCTTGCTCCTGGCTTGTCTGTCTGTCTCTCTGTCTGTCTGTCTGTCTCTCTCTGTCTCTCTGTCTCTCTCTGTCTCTCTGTCTCTCTCTCCCTCTCTCCTGTTGTTGGGGTCTCTGTTCTTCTCCACCTCCTCCCTCTCTATCACTTTCTCCTGCTTTTTATCCAGTGTCTGCCCGTTTCTGCCCCCCATCATCCCCTTCATTCCCTCCCTCTTCCAGGTAAATCCTATCACAGTGATTAGCACAAGCCTTGAGCCTGTGCCGGCTGGCCCTGCTGTTCATTTGCACTGCCTCCACTTGCCGCTGCCCTGTCATAGCATCTCTCCTTGAGCCCAGCATTTGGAAGGGTGAGGGGTGCCCTGGCAATGCTGTGATGGGTCTGCAGGATTCTGGGTAAGAGACGGCAAGCCCCACCGACCCCTCACAATAGTGTTTTATTCTTTTATCTCCGCTGTTCACCGCTCCAAAAACTTTTAATGTGGAATGGTATATAAATATTGTAAATAAATAAATGAACGAATCACAACTCCTAAGCAGAATTTGTTGTTGGCCTATTTGTAAAATAAATAAATGATGCAATTTAAATGCCCAGTTTTCTAACTAGACAACACATTTGCAGCGGATCAACTAAAGCAGCTTTCACATCTAGTTAAATTGCTATGCCCGTAATCACGGACAAAACTTCCCTTTTTGTCCTAATATTCCAATGTCAATATTTTAAAGTACTTTGAGAGAATGATGCTCTCACTGAGGCTTGAAAATAATTAAGAAGTTTTAAGAGAATAGCCTATTCAACAGTTGTCTTATTTTAATAAGGGCAGAGATTTTATTGTTTATAGCCAATTATTAAAACCAGAAGCATTCCAGGAAAGGTCAGATAACAATTGCTGCTTCTGATTATTATTTCATGCTTGATTTTATCTGTCCTAACTATAATGTATTCCCTGCCTTAGCCTCAATGACCCAACACCACCTTCTTTCTTGAGGCTAATGCCTACTGGGAAGTTTGCAAGGGGGCGGCGGGGAAGAATCAACGCAATGATCTCCCTTGGGTTTGACACATGTGCTTTCAACTCAGTTTTTTCTAGACTGCAGTCCCTTTGCAGCCAATAGAATGTTATTAGGACCCAGTGAATGGGTGGAGAACATCGTACAGCAAGCTGCAGAGCTGTAGAATGGGTGAAACTGAGTGGCTGTGGGACCCGATCAATGCCTACAAAGGAGACCACTGGGAGCCCCACATAAGCTGCTCCAAGGGCAAAACCACATGTTACAAAGAACATTGGGTTGCCACCCAAAAGACAATTAGTTTCCCCCATCCCTCTGTAACATTTAGTTCAGCTTCTTCGGGCTTCTAACATCACCAGGGTGTGCATTTCCCCATCCCCACTCTGTGTCTGCTGCTGGCAAGGCTGATGAAACATATATTGAGGGAAACAGTGCAAGTTGAACTAAATTTTACAGATGGGGAGGTGGCAGCCCTGAATTTTCTGTAAGGTATAGTTCTGCCTAAACTTTTGAAGGAAGAGAAGGATTCAAGTAGGACAGACTGGAGGGGGAGAGAGAGAGAGAGAGAGAGAGAGAGAGAGAGAGATCTGTAAATCCATATAGGTAATACTAGTATAATCAAGGTTAAGGTACAATGTCTTCTCCTCTCTTCACTTTATTCAAAAGCAACTTTGAAATTTTATTTCATATCATTATATCCTGCCCTTCAATGTAAATAATTTCTAGGAAGGCTGACAAAATAAGAATACTGGGTTAATCCAACATTGTGCGAGCAGACTTCTGCTTGTGCAATGGGACTTCCCCTTGCTCTCCTCCCTCCTGCAGCCCCCCACTCAACCCCAAATCTGCTCTAATGGGTCCTCCAACCCTCCAGAGCAGATTAGGGCCATGCAGGGGAATGGGGGGGGGGGATGGATACATTCTGCCAGTGGTTTCCGTTCCACTGGCAGATGGCCAGCATTGATACAACCCATAGAAACAATGATGCCACATAAATCAGTGAACTACAACAAGAAAAACAGCAGGATTTTAAAAACAAATAATGAAAAACCCAGTTAAAACAAGCTGGAGAAAAACCTGGGGAAATAAGCAAGTACTTTGCCTGGCATGAAGAGAACATCATGGTAGGTGCCAGGTAAGCCTCCTTTGGGAGAGCATTCCATAAGTGGGACAGCACAATTGAGAAGTGAAGACAAGTACAAAGATTTTAGTTTGGGAATGTATTGCTATTCAGTTAAGCCTAGACACTAAGACACTGAGCAGCCTATGGCAACCAATATCATTCTAAAAGTGTGCATGCAGAGGAGTGGCATAAGCTTTCTGCATAGTTCTATGTAATGCCATATCCTTTGACATGTCTGTCAACTGTGTTAGATTCTTTAGGGTTGTGAGGATGACTTTCTTCACACTCATACGTGTATAGGTAGGGATGTATGAATCAGTCTATATCCGGTCCATGTTAGCTGCACATTCTGTCCAATTTTTTATTTAAAAATCTGCACAAAAAATTCAATTGTTTTCATATGCACCTTTCCCTAATATACACTTTTTCTTTGCATCTTTCCCTAATATACACTTTTTGTATGTATCTTTCCTTAATATACACATTTTTGTACACAATATTTGAGCTGAGAACTGCATTGCAAAATTCAGGGAAGTGTGGAGTTTGAAGGATACCTGTCTTTTGATACGAATATTAGCCCAGAACGTGCAAATTTGTCCAGTTCACGTAAAAATGCAGACCAAACTAAATTCTCCAGAACCCCTAGCTGTAGGGCAGCCTTATGCAAGAGAAAGAGCAGGAAAGTTAACCTGACAGCTGCTTTTTTTACCTTCTGGCCAAAAGAACTGTTGGTTTGCAGGAAGCATGTTTGAGGCAAATTCCCCTTCTGGTCTGGCTGGAACATAAGGAACCTACTCCAGCATCTTTGTACCTCTGGCACTGTCACTATCCAGAAAAAGAAGACATCAGAACTGAGGAATAGTCAAAGATTTATTTACGAGTCTTTATTTTCCTTACCTCAGTCTAGGATTTTCTCCATTAACATATATTGAATTGAACAATTAGTTCAATACAGAAGTTGGGAGGTGTATTAAAACTGAGACATAAAAATCAGATTAGCATGCCAAACTTACTGGCAGATAACCACATGGTTTCATATGAAAAACTGATTAATCAAATGGAATATTTCAGGCCTATTTGTCAATATTTTCAAATTCGACACATACAGACCCAACCTATGATTAACTATTGATCTGTGAAAGACCAACATTTTGTGAGGACCATTCATATTTTATTATGCTTATCAAGCAGCTGTTATTGGCTGCAGCTCCCTGTTGATAATACACCTGCAGGCATATCCAGATTTGCTACCATGTAACATCTGAAACAGCCTCTAGTGAACTTGGTGTTGACAGTCAGCCCCAAATCTTAAAAACTTTTAAACTTACATATTTGCATCTTTAAAAAACTTTAAAGGATGGGGCAATGCCCATTTATGGACCAAATTAGATGTGATGTCAACTGTAATTAACATGCATGTTTTAAAAAAATGTAAATAGCAGCTGCAGGGCCAAGGGGAAGCAGCATCAAAACTACAGGGGGTGAGGAGGGTGAGTTTAAGCCTCTTTCAGCTCTAGGGGCAAATTCCATTTTGGAGAAGCTCTCAGGGGCTATGTTCCAGTGGTGGGTGTGGCCAAAGGCAAAAGGAGCAGGTCCAAAAATACCAGCATATTTTACTGCCAGTGACTAAGCCTAAAGAGAGGCATTTCAACCATTTAGAATGGGGGGAAACTTTACAAAAACTGGGAAACCACCAAAAAATTGGTGGTCAGGGGAAAGGGGGTGGGGCCTTCTAGGGAACCCCAGAGGGTCAGATTGGGAATTCAGGTGGGCCAGATTTGGCCCCTTGGCCAGTGGTCCTGCCCCCCCCCCCGGTTTAAACCTTTCCCCTGCTGTGATCCCAATGAAAACTGTGTTTTCCTGAGAGCTGCTATTTGCATGAGGAGGAGGGAAGTTTCCATTATCACCAAAATTATATAAGCCTTCAGCTCAACCAAAAGTAAACTTTAGCCCAAGTATTCTCTTGAATTTGATCACAGCTATAGATGTGATATGGATAACAACTCCAGTTAGCAGAATCTCTTCCTCCTCTTCTAAATTTACACATATCCATCCACTAGTATTGTTAGCATGAGCAGGTACAGCAAAGGCTTGGTAAAACAAATTTTACTTGGTATAAAAGGCACGCAAAATGCTGAGTAGAACTGAACCTTTATACAGAAGAAGCCCAAGTTAAGAAGCAAACTTCTTTGGCTCTACCTGTCTGTTGGGCAACATTCCTCACCCTTGTGGCCCCTGTTTGCATCCAGGGCTCTCTGCACACATCCAGGACAATTAATTAGCTTTGCACCTTGGGTAACCCCTGCTGTTCCAACTTTAAAACTCTGAGAACCATTTAAACCTTAGGTGTAGCTTGTTCTTGACGTGTACCCCTGCCATCGCTGTTCCAACAATGGAACACTTGGGGGGAAGCATCCTCATGTACTTGAGCTAGATGGTCCCAGGTATCATTTGAATAAATGTGGTTTTATTGCAAATAATCACTCTTAGGACAACTCTACTGAGACCAATTGGGGGGAAAAGGAAAATGTCCCGAAGTTGCCAATATCATGGATGCTGATGTTTCTGAACCTAGGCTGTGTGAGCAAAAAGTAGGCATTTTGGCCAAGGCCAGGAAAATTCCAACTCAGCTGCAAAAAGGAAGTGAGTGTGCTCTCCAAAACCAGCTGTAAAGGGAGGTTCTGAGTCATTGCAGCCTTACCTGTTACTTGCTTGAGAGGTTTCTGGTGCTACCATCTAAAACCCTATGACAAGAATGTATTTGAAAGATAGGCATTCTCTCTTCCCCTACAGGAGTCTTACTACTCACTTCATTCACTCTGTCTGGAAGTGTGCATCAGGCAATGCTGGTGTGATATCAAATTTAGGCAGCAGGCTGCTTATAGTGCTTTCTGGGGAAGCAGAGTGTAAAAAGGAGACTCAAATAAGGTAGTGGCAGGGGAAGATCACACAGGGGGGCTGGCCTCCATGGGGCCTTCTGTGTGGCAGTCCAACCATGCATGTGTTACATTATAGCCTCCACTACCCAAAGAGGATTACCAGCCTGGGAAGTGTATGATAAGGGTCTTCTATTTTACATTTAGTGTATTTTAACTGATGATTTTATCTGGCTCTGTTGTTTTCCTCCCCTGTTTTGTGGTCATTATGTATTGTATTTTTATTTTTGTATGAAGTTTTAATGATTTTTATGGAAACTTCTTTCTGTAACAAAAAGCAATATAGAAATACTCCAAAGAAATAAATTTGCTGTTTATCTTTCTTTTCTGTACAGCAGGCTTGGCCAACTTCTGTGTTCTCAAGAGATCACTTGGCCTTCCAGACAGTGGCCCAGGGTCAAAATTTTGTTTTTGCCACACAAACTGGTGGCAGCCTCAACTTTGTATGAAGGGTCTCACAGTTATAGGGTGCATAACTGCTTAGGTTTCACATACAAAACCCACACAGAAGTATAACATTAAGGCATGGAATGTCTCCACATACCACAACTTTTGATAACTGAGGTTTTTTGTTTTTTTTAAACATACCTTAATTAGAATTAGGTAGACCCATTGGGGGCTAAACAAAATTGCTTTGAGATCTGCACCTGGCCTACATACAGGCCATCCCTGTGGTAGCCAAGTTGGTAGTTATGAACCATTTTGTGTTCGCTTTAAGGACTGTCGCATTTTATTTTTAAATATAAAAAAGTGTCTTGAAGAGGCAATATTCTTTTGGCATAACTTTGATTTTTCAGTACACTCGGGAGTATACAAAGTGTTTCATAACCTTCACTGCTTAGCGATTCAGATTCATAAAGTCTGATACTGGTGAAGTGCATCCATAATGAACAGTGCTAAAAAGAGGTAAGACCAATGCATAGACTGACATAATGAAGACCATATGATTCAACAGCACTCGCTCTTTACTTGACCCATGCCAAAGGAGAAGGGCAGGTGAACGCACATATTTATTGTCAGGATTGTATTGGTGCTCTAGCCATGTTTTGAGGCTCTTCTTCAGGGAACTAACTTCACTTGAAAACATTATATCAGAAACACTGGCTACAGGGGCAACATTGCCAATTTCAGGGATGTGGAGTGGGCATGGCAAGATTTTCAGCAAGGCTGAAAGGGCGGTTCTTGGATATACTCAAGAACTGCAAAAACCCAGTCTATTTTAAGAGGATTTTGACTACTGTCTTACATCTCTTATATTTCTCAGGCTTTTAAGAACTGCTAATGTTGACATTTTAAACTTCAAGCAGCTTTGATTTTATTGTCTTTATTTGAATGGGTTGTTGCTGATTTAGTTTGTTGTGTTAGTTTGTATGCTTTATTACTTCCTATTTTTATTGTACTTCTTTCTTCCTACTCTGTTAGCTGTCCTAGGAATATACATTTATGTTGAAGGCGTGGGATGTAAATGATGTAAATAATAAATGTTCATAATTGGCTGTATCCAATTGTGTTGTTCTGCCAGTGGGAGGGAACCACTGACAGAATGGATGCCCCCCTTCTCATGTTGCCACCCCAAATTTGCTCTGGAGGATTGGGGACCCTCTAGGGCAGATTTGGGGTGCACACGGAGGGCTAAAGGTGAGACGTTTGGATTCAATTAATGCTACCCCTCCACCGGCGTTCCCCAACCCAGTGCCCTCCAGATGTTTTGGACTTCAACTCCCATCATCCCTAGCCAGCATGCTGGGGAAGGCTACCTTACACCATGCTGCTGATCCCTTTCAGTTCACAAATCATTTAGAGAACCTTCTGACTAGCTGAGATGGACTTCTTGCTTCATCGTTCTAAAAACTTGTATTATTTGGTTATTTGGTTATTCCCCTTGTGTCTCCATGAAGAGTTAAAGAAGAAGAGCAGAATGTAAATCGAAGGTACTTGCAACACTGAACAATTTGAAAAGGCCTTGTCATGGCCTCATGTTTGGAGTGTGCAATTATTTTCCCCAGGAAGATTTATAATTGTGATTGGTTTGCTGAAGGGGCAACTTTAATGCCTGGAAAGCAGTACATCCAGTGCCTTGCTGTTTCAGCAGAGCTACTGACTGTAGCTGCGCTCCAAGCACCTCCAGCCCTAGATTCAGAAAAATCGGTTGTGCAGGGTGTGAAGGTGCAAGGTTAAAAAGGACATCAGGAGCTAAAACCAATGTCCATACTTTATTCATATAGGAGTGAAGGGTGGAAAGATTTTGTCTTGAAAGGTGTGGTCTCAATGAATGAAATGAAATAAATATTAACGCCTTCACACAAGTAATAAAGCAAATGTGTGGCAGCAGGAGCATAGCAATACATAGCAAAAGGAAATATAGTTTCTTCAGGAGCCATCCCATGTCCCCTAGACAGCATCTGGAGGACATAGGATTTTTGGGTTTCCTGGATTCGAGCTCAGAGACAGGGTTCCAAGCTTGAAGCCAAGAAATTGCACTCCCTGTCCTCTCTCCCTCATAGCCAGTGCAGAGAGAACTGCACTGGCTGCTTCTCAGCGCGCATAAAACAGAGCATGGAGAAGGGGAAGTTCCTGGGGAAGGCAAGGAGACTGGGGCAGCATTCCCACAATCTTTCCTATGGCTGTCCCAGCCTCCTTCCCTCCTGCTACCCAAAACCTCCACTAGATGGATGAAATCACCCATCTAGCTAAAATGCAAAGAGGCAGGCATGAGGCGTCTCCCTTTCTGCATACAGTACTCATAAACCTCCAAGTTTGGGGGCTTATGAGTACCCAGGGCACAACCCATAGGATTGAGCCCTTAATGACTTATGTCACCATATTGTCACATCCTTCTCTGTCCCATCTTCTCATCACAGTTGCCCCTTTGGTAGGCAGTAAATCTCTCAGATCTTTTAATCTCACCAGCAAAGGAATCAGCAATGCAAGGCCCAGGTCTATAAATTCTCAACTGGCTGTGCAATGCTTCTCACACTTTATGATGATTTCCAGATCTCCTCTGGTTATTCCATGTGTGCAGTAAGCACAACACATGCTCAAGAGCTCTTGAGCATTTAGCACATATTGTCCATTGTTACCTCATTGTTTTTGGATGCAGAGGAAATAGGATGAATCTTATTTTAGGCAGGTTGCAAGTGCTATACCATAAAAAGGATTAAGGAAAAGTGTTCAGCAATTAATGGTGTGGACAGAAATAGCACGTTATCATTTGGAAACAAAGAGGGTACAAGTGGCTGATACATGAAAAGGTGATGCTCTTACTTTTACAGGTCTCCGCATGGATTGTAATCCAGTTGGCTTGAGAAGGATCTGTAATTTCAGTAAGGATTTGTTCATGATTCTTGTGAAAATGACTTGAATAAATTCCCATGGTCCAAACAAATCCTACAACCTAAAATGTTGAAATAAACCCAGTTACACATACTCAACTATCCTTATCAGAAAATGGGAGGGGAAAAAAAACTTGCATTATCCTACAGCATGTATCTTCTCCTTTCTCCTTGCCATTTCAAGATTTCAACACATAAAGAGGTTCACTTGAGCCATGCCGCACATTCAGTGAATCCACAAAGGGCATGCAATGAATGCATGAATGGTGGTGGTGAAAAGGTGAGCCCTGCCCACCACTGGAACCACACACTTCTCCCCTCTCCTGTTGAACATCCAGTGGACATTCATGAAAAGGAGTTCTCCACATATACAGATGTATGCATACTTGTACAGATGTTCATATACAGATGTATGTATGTTTCATGTATACTTCAGGGGGGATCCTGGTTGGGGAGCATCCCTCCTTTAGTGTAGGAGCTTTCCACGTATAGATCTGTATGTATGGACAACTTTTTCTCACAAACATTTGCTGAACATTTGAGGGAAGAGATGTCGCATGGTTTGGCAGAATGCAGGGCTAGCCTGCATAGCCCCATGCCCACTCTGCACATTCATTCAATGCATGGAGGGGGTGGTGCATACCCCTGCCCTCATGGAGAAACCACATTAAAATTAAAACCCTCATAGGGTTCCATCATCCAGTGTTTGCAAAGAGACTCTTCACAAATTCCACTCTTCAAATGCACATTGCAGTTTCAAATGTTCTAAGGAGGGGTACCACTGTACCATCTGATTGTTGGCTAATACCAGTGAATTGGGACCACCAGATTCATGACTTTTGTGCTTTCCAAATTAATCTTCAACTTCATGAATGCAATAACTCTTAATCATGTTCAGGTCCAGCAGCTTTTTGTGAAATCTGCTGCTTATATTTGAACAAGGAGAACCACAGTTTACAACGTGTTCACTTTGCATGTTTGCTTTCCACTTTGTGTGCATGCACACAAGAAAAACATTGGAATAAGTTTTGGTACAATTGGTTTGGACAGAGGTCTTAGATTGTCTCTTCCCCAAGCCATTGTCTCACCACTCTCTCCACTTGTCGTAAGAGTATTGTTATGCCCTTTACGCCTTACTTCTCTGAACAATGAGAATTCTAGGGGAGAAAGCAAATTTCTGTTGAATCAGCTTATGCCATTTTTGGCATAACCCATAACAATATTTATGGGTTAACCCATAACAATATTTATCTACCATGTGTATATATAGTACTGTTCATATAGATTATTTCAGTAATCCTTTCCAAACATGGGAGATAGGTCAGTATTATTATTCCCATAAAGCTCATTTGGGTGATGGGGCTCAAACAGAGATTGAATCATAAACTTGGAAGATACTTTAGAGGACATTTTAGTCCAACTCCTTGTTCAATGCAAGGTTTCTAATGGAGGATGCAACTACTGCACCCATGACAGATGCTGATGGTCATCCAACCTCTGCTTAAATAGCTCTGGCAAAGGAAAGCCCAGTACCTTCTAAGGCAGTTTGTTCTACTGTCGAACAGCTCTTGCCATTTCTCCTAATGTTTAGTCCAAATTGACTCCTCTGCAGTTTCCACCCATTGGTTCTAGTCTTGTCTTCTGGAGCAACAGAGAACAAGTCTGCTCCATCTTCTGCATTACAGCCCTTCAAATATTTGAAGGAAGATATCATGCTCCCAATGAAATTTCTCTTGCTCAGGCTGAGATAGCGGCTTGCCTCATGAGTCTGTGGTTAAGGTGAGATTTGAATCCTACACTTCTCTGTTCACATTCTGCTGCAACTAAATTCCTGTTTTTAAAAATACTCAGGTTGCACCATTGGATCCATGCACACATTATTAACCATTACTTTTGAACTCGTTCACAATCCTGTCTCAAGTCTTCCCAGCTTTGGGGGCAAACAAAGGCTGTGATCCAATGCATGCTTGTCTGGAAGTAAGCCCCACTGAAACCAGTGGGATTTGCCTCTGAATAAAAACAGATAGGGTTGGGATGTGAGGCTACAATCCTATGCACCTTTACTGGGAAACAAGTCCCATTGAATTTAGTGGAGTCTGGGCCTGGATTTATATATCCTTTTGCCATATATTCATATTACTTACATTACAAGCCTGGCATCAGCCTCTTACTTGAACCTATAGTAACTGTTAGCTAGCAGGAAAGACTTTTCTAAATGGACAAGTTGGAGTTGCTCAAAGTAAATGCAACAATATCCACCAGGCTTTGTAAGAAACACTGTAAGGATCTCTCAGATTTCTGAAGTTTCTAGACAGTATTCCTATAATAAATAAATGTAAAAATGTTGGTAACAGATTTTGAGCCTGGATGGGCACAAGGAGATGGGCAGCACCATCATTGCCTGTGGAATGGAGGAACATGGCACTGTGTTGCTCCCGGACACTAGGCTGAAGGGAAGTGGCTTGTGGGACTGCTAGAAGGGAGTGACCGAGGTGGCTAACGCTGAAGCACTCCCCCAGTGAACACTCTCCCAACCCCCTCATTTGAGTTTGATGAGTTCTCATAAAAAGATAGTTTTGTGGCCCTGAGGGCAACTGGGACTCTACATTGATAATCTAGCACTGTTTGGTATACTACATCTTGAAAGGAAAGGACCAAGCATACTTCTTAGACAAAGCTGCTCGGTCTCATGTTAAACTTAGCAGGGAAGCGAAGAGGTGACAAAGAGAGCAGCACTGCACTCACCTCGTTCTCCTTCTTGTTTGTTCTCTCTGTCCCTCTCTCCCTCCCCTTTAAGAGTGTTGTTGCAAGCTGCTGTATCCAGGAGAAGTCTCCTAGGCTTGTTGTCAGGGCTTGGCTTTACCCAGGAACTGTTCATTTACATGGACACAGTGTCACAGTATAGTTGCCTTACCGGCACCTCTTTCTCCCACAGCATGCAACAGAAGCCTTCAGCTGAGCTTGGAAGTGGATTGTGTTGTTTGTTTCTATATGCAGGAGGCGGGGAAGAGGCCTCACTGAAGAAAGGAGAAGCACTTTGGGCTCCCTCAGCCCAAGGGGAACAATCGTGGCTTTCAAAAACAATTATTCCTTCTACTACTGATTGCTAAGAGAAACACATATTAATTTAATAGAAATTTTAAAATGTAGTTAATAAGTGAAGTACCAGAATGCAAACTTGGAGACACTTCATCTGAGCTGAAATAATCTCTCTCTTTAAGCCTGCATACCTAGGGAAATGGTTTCTAAACATGCTCAGGTGAACTCCCTTTTAGGATGACTTTACATGTTCTAGAGCAGCCTTTCCAAACCTGATGTCCTCCAGATGTGTTGGACTATAGCTGCCATCATCCCCAGCCAGAATGGTAGCTGGTGATTTTGGGTGTTCTGGTCCAACACATCTGGGAGGCACCAGGTTTGGGAAGGATGTTTGAGGGCATTCAGAACAGGTCCTGGGGCTGAGACCTGGCAAGCCCTGGCCATCAGGGCTGACACCTCTTCAGATTGTTTAAAAGGCTGCTAATCCCAGATGCAGCTCCTTTAGACCCCTCAGAGGCTTGCTGTGATGCTTTTTCATTGCACCGAGGAAAAAGTCATCCAGCCCTGAAGGAATTTAGATGCCACTGTTATGGCAGATCCAAGTCAGGTATCCAGTGCCCCATCTAGCCACATTTTGTGGGTTCAATTTCAGTTAATGCAGCCTGATGACATGAACAAGATGCTTGCAGCTACGTGATGAACCATGTGCCCTTTCAGTGTAGGTCCAGAGTGTGGTTAATGCCTTGTGTGAAGGAGTCTTGCCTAATATTTTGGAGGAGGAGCTAAGTGCAACCATTCCTGAAGAGTCCCACCCTGGACCTGAGGATTTGCAAAAACTATTGCCCAGTTGCAAATACACCATTTTTAGGTAAGATGATAAAGAAGATTGGGTGGGTGGGTGGGTGGCAACTGCAGGCATTCTTGGCCCTGATGCATACTATCACCTCTTGCTTGGGCCTCAGAGCTCAGTTGGAATCCAGTCTGGAGTTACTTGCTGGGCATCCAGAAAACATCCAAGTTGCTCTGCTCTTCTTCATTCAGAGTTATTTCTGGGTTGGATTTCAGGGGGATATGCCCAACCCAAGGACAAACCTAAGTATGCCAGCTAGCTACCTAGCAACGCTTCTCATTTTCCCTTCAACCCAGAGGATGCAGTACACGCAGCTGCAGTGTTATGAGCTTTAATTCAGGAGCATTTCAAGCAACCACAGCAGCTGTAATATAAGAATATGTGGTGGTCAGGAAAGAATAAGCTAACTGGAATAGTGGCCTAGAATACAACCACATTTACACGTTGTTGGCCTTAATTAATGGAAGGCTCCCTTTTAAACCCCACAAGAATTGCATTCTTGGGTAAACTTAGTGCAAAGAGCCCAGAGTCCGATTCTGTTGAGGTTGCACCCCCGGGTTATTAATATACAGGTTGTTCTGAGGGAAGCCCCTTGAAACCTAAATAGTGGAGCAGCTAGGTAATATTAGAGCCTGGACTTAATGGTCTTATGGGGGCCTATGGGGGATTTTCTCTCCCAGTGCTGCCACCACCTATGGGGAAACCTCTCCTTCACTGGGCAATCCCACCTATGGGGTTTCTCATTTCCAGCAAACGCTTTTATTTCAGGGCCTAAGGAACTCTCTGCCACTACAATTCAGAGTTCCGTAAGCTGACCCTTTTTCACTGCCACCAATGCTATCAGGGTGCAATCCTATGCATGTTTAGACATAAATGAATCCTACAGCTCCCAGCATCCCCCAGAGAGCCATGCTGGCTGGGGAAAGTTGGGGGTTGTAGGACTTTTTTCTGTCTAAGCGTATATAGGATTGCATCCTTAGAATACTTTAAAACCTCCTAGTAGCATGGTATGATAGGCTTAGGTGTGAGATGGGCACCAACACTAGAGTCAGGATGAACTATTAAACAAGTTAATTTATTAAAGAGATACTTTGTGCACAAGAGAATACTAATATTTACTTTGGCATTTTCAAAAGAATGCTTGCTGATTATTCTTAAGGACTCAGGAGACATTATTGCTATTACAACCCTCTTAGGGCACAATCCTATGCTAGTTTAGACAGAAAAAAAGTCCTACAACTCACAGCATGACCCAGCCTGTAGGGATGGCGGAGAATTTCTCCCCGAAACTTCGGGGGGCCGAGCGCCAACGTGTTCGGCCCCCCGAACAAGTTTCGGGGAGAAATCCTCCGCACCCCCCCGCACCCCGCACCCCCCCCCGGGACGGGACTTACCTTCACCGAATGTCCCTCCCGGCGGCGGGTCCGGACGGCGGTTTGGCAGGTGTTCGAGCGGGGCGGGAGCGGCAGCCGCCACCATTCCAATCAAAGAAAAAAAAAAACGCCCCCGTGATAGGCTACATGACGATTAACGTAGCCTATCACGGCTAGATCTGCAAAGTCAGCCGTGATAGGCTACGTAAATCGTCACGTAGCCTATCACGGGTGACTTAAAAAAAAAAAAGCGCGTACGGATAATGGCGGCCCCCATAGGGAGCCGCCATTCCCGTTCCTTATTTGGTCGCTGTAGTCTACGTAAAGATTTACGTAGACTACGGCGAAAATAAGGGCAACGCTATTTGCGTTGCCCTTATTTTCGCCATAGTCTACGTAAACATTTACGTAGACTACAGCGACTAAATAAGGAACGCGAATGGCGGCTCCCTATGGGGGCCACCATTAGCGTACGCGCTTTTTTTTTTTTTTAAGTCACCCGTGATAGGCTACGTGACGATTTACGTAGCCTATCACGGCTGACTTTGCAGATCTAGCCGTGATAGGCTACGTTAATCGTCACGTAGCCTATCACGGGGGCGTGTTGTTTTTTTTTAAACTTTCAAGTTCGCGGCCGGGCGAGGCGGGAAGCCTCCTCCCCGGCCTGAATTTCGGCCGGGGCGAGGCGAGAAGCCTCCCCCCCCGGCCTGAACTTCGCGGGGGGAGCAGCAAAGCACCTCCCCCCCACCGCGAACAAGCTTCGACAAAAGGTAAGTGCCTTTCGTCTACCCCAGAGAGCCATGCTGGCTGGGGCATGCTGGGAGTTGTAGGCCTTTTTTCTGTCTAAACATGCATAGGATTGCACCCTTAATGACTTCTTTTACCTCAGGCCAAATTCTGTAAACCTCCAGCCCAGCCAAATATACTCACAACCTGATCCAGCTTTTGGGTACCAAGACCTTAGGGCAGCATTCTGGCATAACACAGCAATCTGCTCCGTACTCCTGATCTTCACCAGCCATGTATGGGTCTTCTCCCACAGAGAAGGAGTAGCTTAATAGTCAAGCCTTAGCTGTTCACTTTCTCCTCAGCTTTCTCCTAGTCCTATAACGCCACACACCAACCAGCAGACCTCCCTCTCACACAGCCCACCAACTGACCCCTTAACTGTCAACTCCTTAACTGTTATTTCCCAACTGTTCTTTTCCACCTAGCTAGAATCCACAGCCAATCAAAACTGAATTTACCTGATCCAGGTACCATCTATAAATATCCAAAGCAATTGTCTCTCTCTCCCCCTTTCAGAACATCACCTAGCAACTACTACACAGGCCTTTGACAGTAACAAAGCAAGGCTGTCCAGCCTCATCTTGAACGCCTCCAGTGTGGGAGAGCCCACCACCTCCCTAGGTAAGTGGTTCCATTGTCATATTGCTCTAACAGACAGGAGGCTTTTCCTGATGTTCAGCCGGAATCTGGCTTCCTGTCACTTGAGCCCATTATTCCGTGTCCTGCACTCTGGGATGATCGAGGCCTCAGGCCTACCCAGATATAGCCTCTCAGAGGCCACACAAAGTAAAGAACTACAGTTATATACATGGCATTTCTTCACAGGGCCCCATTACTTCAGTTGGGAAGCAAACAACTTGTATTTCTCTTACCCCCAAACTGCCCTTCCATGCTTTATAACAGCTTCTACATTCCGTATATGTTACAATGTTTGCGAATCTGTGTGTGTGTGTGTGTGTTGGGGGGAATACTCGGAGCATGTGTAGTTTTGCATTTTAAGCTCACTTAAATCATAGCACCATCATGACTACAGAAATATGGGGTTTGCTCCTGCTAACCTGATGCCTTCATCACCTGCCACTTTCTGGGTGGTCATCCCCCCCACCCCACCCAGGCTCTGGACTTTGGCCCTGACATCCAGCTCTAGCTACACCACTGAAGCTAAAACACGCTGTTCTGTACCAACTTGAATTCAGTATCCCCACACTGCTGAATGAACAACATTCTTTTTAAAAAAGAAGAAAATTCAACTAGTGATGCAGCCAACGTTCAGAATTTTGGGGAGTTTGGAATATTAATTTCCCCAGTTTTAAAACTGAGCTCAAACCTCTCCAACTTTTGGATGCACTTCATGATTAGTTTGGCCCCATCACAAGCCATCTGCTCCTTTCCTGCTAAAACTTACCTGGCAGCACAGATGGTGATGAGAAGAAACTGCTGCGACAGCCTTCACCAGGCAATGATGCGACAGTATTGTGGTGGGCACCAAGACCCGGGGAAATATAGTTTCTCAAGGCTTTTGGATGTTTGCTTAAGGCTCAGTAACCCCAGGGAGTTTTGCACCTGGGCTGGGATGCTGTTGCTGCAGCATCTGTGGACCTAATCAAGGCCCCAGTAGCAGCTCTTCTCGCTGTCACCGGAGATGTTTCAGGGAAAACAGAAGGGGATAGTGGGGGCTAAAGAAAGGATTTGGGGGTGGTGGGCTCCAGGCCTTGATGTGTTCCCTATCACAAGTGTTGCTCACTAGGGGGCTAAGGGAGGTTTCCTCGTCCTGTTCCCCATTAGATCATCAGGAGAGCAGCAAGACCTGGAACTCAGAACGAGCACGATCTTGAAACTTTCCTATCACTCAATCCAAGCAGTTAGTCAGTTCCCAAAGGCGAAACTCTGGCTATGCATTAGCTAAATAGATTTATTTGATTGCATTTTATTTTTATTAAAACAAAGCAAATGCAGTCAGCACAAAGTCATAACATGACAGTGTCCGGAGCACTAATCTGCCTAGCACAATTCCCTGGTAGGTGTACTGCACAATCTTATGCATTTCTATTCGGAAGCAAGTCCCTCCATGATCAGTGGGCCTTATTCCCTAGTATAGGGCTAGGCAACCCAGTGCCCTCCAGATGTTTTGGAGTACAGCTCCCATAAGTACTAGCCAATAGCCATGAATTATGGGAGCTGTACTCCAAAACTGGAGGTCATTAGGTTGCTTATCCCTACCCTAGTAAGTGTGTTGAGGACTGCAGCTTAAAAGATGGACATCGTAACTCCTTGGACTTCCTCCATGGGCCTTCCCCAAGCCCTGCCCCATGGCCTGGGAGCTACTGGGAGGCTAGGGGAGGAGGCAGGGAGCAGGATCTCCTAGTTACCTCCAGAGCCACCCTGGCCAAAGCACCTGGTTCATTGGTGAAGAGCCCACTTCTCTGCACACGGGCTTGCCCATTGGGGGTGGCCCACATGCAGTAAAGCCGGTCCCCAGCCAACACGCCAGGTGGATCATCTACCCAGCACACTGGCTGGGGACCAACTGATGCCAGGAGGTGTGGCCCTGCCCTGTGATATCATTCAGCTTGTGGAGAGCTGGGTGGGTGGGGGTCATGCAGCCCCCCACAAGGAAACAGTTCCACACCCCTGCCTTAGGGTTACAACACTTCTTGGTTCAGGTCATTTTAAAAGTTTAAAGATGGAGGGAGTTAGCCACATTGCTAGATAAAAAGTCCTTGCTTTCGGTTTAGAAGAAAAGGATGCCAGGCAGGCAGCAGTGGATCCAACACTATTTTATTGAACGTTTTGCAAAACGGGTGCAGAGCAGTCTGGACCCCGAGACACGTGTGCAAAAGCCCTTTATATCATATCGCTTCTATTGTTCTTACCAGTAACCAATGAAACAGTTAGTACATCGGCTCACTAAGTCAATATCCAATAAACAGTCACTATCAGCTTACTAAGCTGTTAGTCATGAGCGCGTCAGTATGATTCCCTTTTTGCTCCGCCTATATTTTCCCGCCACTCGGGCTCTTACATAACTTGAGACGCCAACGGTTATGGAGTCTCCTTTTTTTTCTAACAATTCCCTCCTTTAAGTCTTTATTCACGTCTTAAAGCATTTAAAACGGAGTTTCTTTATCAGCACAATAAAGCAAGAGCATCTGTTTTGACAGAGCAGTTTCAATTAACCGCTGGGATAAGCCTCTAGCGCAGGGGATAATGCCACAACCAAATAACACTAAAACTCCTATCATTACTACAAGCGAAATAAGGATTGAGGCTGCTAGGTGTTTCCATTTTCCAAACCATCTTTCTAACCAGGCAGTCACGGGGTTGTTAATCTCTGAATTCTCGGCTAATTCTTCAGACAAGGTAGTGAGGCCCTGCAAAGCCCTTGTGACCGTGCCATCTGGGGCAGTGTTGTTAGGGATGAAGGTGCAACACCGTCCACCTAGCATGACACAAACCCCTCCTTTTTCTGCTAACATCATATCAAGAACACGCCGATTTTCCCAAGCCATTTGGCTGGTGGCATCTAGCTGCTCAGCCAATCCTTTTACAGCATCTCGAGTATAGTTTATAAACCTCTGTTGATTATAATAAACGTAATTGATCCAATCTACATTTTTGTTAATGGTCACCCACCAAAACGGTAGATTCAAATTTTGCAGAAATTTGATTTCTTCCTTTGAACTCGTCTGGCACTCCCCTTGGTACTCCTATAGAGTCAATATATATTTGATCATCAAAGGGGGTTACTGATCGTTTCTGCCGGGGTTGGCCAGTCTTCTCTGCTGGATGATATGCAATTGAAAAGGGGACTGCCAACTGAACTAACCCACAAGCTCCGGACCAATTGGAGGGCAATACCTCATACAACTCTAGACCACCACAATACCACCAGAGATCAGCTCGTGGGATTGAAAGGGAATTATTCCTAAAGCGGGTGGAATTAACACATCTTACTTTACTCGTCATGTTCCCTATACGCCCCTCTGTGTCTGCAAGGTTTCGGTGTATGCATCCGGTATGGTTTTTTCTTTGCAGGAAGACTGTGGAAGGTCTGACGCGATCTTTTAATTTGAGTGGGGGGTATAATTTATTGAGGGTTTGGCATTCCTCCTCTCCCCATGCATCAGGGTGTTGGAACAAACGGATCACGCAGGTGAGGAGGGAAGGAGTGTCCCACCCCAGTGGAAAGGGCAGCACCTTTGCTACAGATCTCCCTGTGGCACAAACAAAACAGTCAGACTTATTTAAAGACTTGGCTGTATACTTTATCCACTCTAATCACACATTATCAGTTTCCTCTGTTATTGGGATTCCTAACCTGGTTCTTCAGGGACGCCTCTCTTTCTCGGGGATCTGTACCAGAAGTGGTTTGAGGGGTGTTGGTGTGACATTTCAGGATTTTATCTTAAAGCTGTCAAGCCCAAGTCCTTGAGGTATCACCATTTACGTTAATATTTCTTTAACTAACATTACCAACACCACCCACAATACTTGCTTCATATTACAAGTTTTTTGTAATTCGAACCCGAGCTTTTCCCAGATGTTGTGACTTGTACATTACAGGCGATTGTGGCTCCTGGATGGCTTCTTCGCCTGTGTCCCTGGCAGCTTCTGGAGGGGTGCCAGGGAGCAAAGGACCGTTGCCCGTGTCCTCCTGTTCTTTCTAGGTGACAGAAGGAAGCGAAGGTCGCTTAAATGGCTTTATCCGGCTGCAATGTGTCCATTTACTAGAACCCACAAGCTTTACACACGAGTGTCTGGTTGGCCCCACCAAATAAGGCCCCTCCCACCCTTCTTTTAAAGCTTCTTTATTCCACTTTTTTAGCAACACCTCGTCTCCCGTCTGGAAGAGATGGATAGGTGCATCTAACGTCAGTCTCTGAAACGGAACGGAATAAGCTCGTAGCTGTGAAAGAACAGACTGTAGAGAAGTCAACTGATCCCTTAGCATCTGATCACCCACCTCTCACTTGACTTCCTCCCTCCTTCCGCAGTGTACCTGAGGCGGGAACCCAAACATCAGTTCGAAGGGGGACAATTTTATGTCCTTTCTTGGCATCCTTCGAAGCTTCGTTAAAGCTATTGGCAGAGCCTCAACCCAAGTGAGCTTCACCCCTCGTTGGAGTTTGGTTAAAGTCTCCTTGAGGCTCCGATTGATTCTTTCAACTTGTCCACTTGCCTGGGGCCTCCAGGGGCAATGTAAATGCCACTCTACTCTCAGAGCTTGTGCCAGCCCCCGTGTAATAACTGAGGTGAAATGTGAGCCCTGATCGGACTCTATCACTTCGGGCAGGGAGAACCGGGGCACCACCTCCTGTAACAATTTAGCAACAACAGTTTTAGCTTGGCAGTTCCTACATGGAAACGCCTCTACCCACCCCGTCATTTGACATACTATTACAAGCAAATACCTGTAACCCCTACATGGTGGCATCTCAGCAAAATTAATCTGCACCCTCTGGAAAGGATAGTAGGCCCATGGTCGCCCTCCTTTTGGAGGAGGGGGTGCCCTGGGAGGGTTGGTTTTCTGGCAGACTTCACAGGTTGCAGTTAGTCGGTGGGCACATACAGTTAAGCCAGGGGAGACAAACAGCCTCTTGCAATAGTCGATCATGGCTGATGCTCCAGGGTGTCCAAGAGAATGGTGAACTTGCTCTAGAACAACCCTCTGCAGGGTCTGTGGAAGAAGCAGTCTTCCATCTGTCATCTGGATCCATCCGTTGTCGCAGGGACTTATTCCGTGTTCTTGTGCCATCTGTAACTCAGCAGGGGAGTATGTGGGGCGCTGTTTTCTTTTGGGTAGAATGAGGAATGTTCCTTGGATTCCCTCTCTGGCTGCTCTTTTTGCGGCCTCATCTGCCTTCTGGTTTCCCTGTCTATTTTTGCTCTTTTTCTTTCCCATGGGCTCGGACGTGGACAACAGCTACTTGTGAGGGTAGCTGGAGGGCATCTAGAAGATCCACTATTAGGCCGCCATTAGCCACTGGAGATCCGTTTGCTGTAAGGAATCCCCTCTCTTTCCACAGTTGCCCATGAGCATGCACAACGGCGAAGACATTTTTGCTATCGGTATAAATATTTACTCGCTTTCCCTTGCTGGCTTGCAGGGCTCTTGTCAGGGCTACCAGTTCAGCGGATTGGGCGGAGAAATGAGGAGGCAGCCTTTCCTCGCGCACACTCTCGTCTAGAGTAACGACAGCCGCTCCTGTGTAGCGCCTTCCATCTAGCATATAGCTAGATCCATCTACAAACAGATCTCTGGCTCCCTCTATTGGTTCATCCTCAAGGTCCGGTCAGCCTTTGGTGTCTAGGTCTAATACTTCAAGGCAGTCATGATCTGGGAGTCCTGATCCATTTGTGCCCAGTAATGTTGGCAGTAGTGTGGCGATATTAAAGCTAGAGCAAGCCTTAAAAGTGAGGTTTTCGTTTGTTAGTAAACCTATTTCATATCGGGAATGCCGGGCTGGGTTGAGAAATTTGCTTCCTCCTCCTGATCCCAAAATTTGTGGCACTCCATGCGGCACCCAAACTTCAATGGGTCCTCCCATCGTCATTTTCTCGGCTTCGGTACAGATCAAAGCTGTTGCCGCTACTGCCCTCAGGCAACTTGGCCATCCTCGTGCTACGACATCTAGGACCTTGGAATAATATCCCACTGGTCTCCAAGAGGGCCCTTTTCGCTGGCAAAGCACTCCCGAAGCTATGCCCTTATTTTTATGCACATAAAGTCTAAATGGCCGGCTGGGATTTGGTATGGCTAGAGCAGGTGGTGACACAAGAGCAGCTTTAAGACTGAGAAAAGACTTATTCATTTTCTTAGTCCATTTCCATTTATCCAGTCTATCTTTCTGCAGCGCCTCATACAGCGGCCGCGCTGTCTCCCCATAGTTTGCTATCCATAGTCGGCAGAATCCGGTCAACCCCAGGTAGGTCCTCAATTCGCGGGGGGACTTAGGGACAGGAGTGTCACGGATGACTTCGACTCTTTCTTGCCCTAGGCTCCGAGTCCCTTTAGTTATGTGGTAGCCTAGGAATTTTACAGTTGGTTGGGCCAACTGTACTTTTTCTTTTGACACTTTATACCCCCCCCCCGCTAGATAGTTGAGGAGGGAAACCGTCCCACTCAGGCATGCATTCTTGGCCTTGGCTGAAATCAGAAGGTCGTCACAGTACTGGAGGAGATGCACCTCTGAGTGCTGCTGGACCCAGGGTTCGAGATCCTTTTGGAGCTGCTGGCCAAAGACGACCGGTGAGAGATTGAGCCCCTGAGAGATGACTGTCCATGCTAATTGAACTTTTGACCCCCCCTCTGGGCTTTCCCATTCAAAGGTGAACAAAGGCCTTGAATCAGGGTGGAGGGGGATGCTGAAAAAGGCGTCTTTTAGGTCTATGACAGTGAACCAGGTGTGCTCTTCCAGAATTCCTACAAGGAGGGTGTGTGGGTTGGGGACCACAGGATGGGGGGCCTCGATCTGCTGATTAATGAGCCGGAGGTCTTGCACTAAGCGGTAGCCCTTGCCCCCCCTCCCCTTTTTGGCACAGCGATGATGGGCGTGTTATAGGGGGACATTATCTCAATGAGCCGGCCTTCTTCTCGGAGCTTTGTTATTACTGGTTGTAAGCCCTCCTTTCCTTGGTGGGAAAGGGGATACTGTTTCACATGAACAGGCCTTGTTCCCTCCTTGAGGGGAATTTGGTATGGTGCTGCTGACTTGGCACGAGAGGCCCCTCCAATCCCGGCCCAAGCTAGAGGGTTGACTCTGTTTTCTATTAGGCTCCAGTCCTCGGTGGCCTCTGGGGTGGATTCTTCTGCAACCTTCAAAAGGGCCATTTGGTAGTTACTACTCTGCTGTTTAGGGAGCCGTATCTCCATCCTTCCGTCAGGAGTAAAAGCAATCTCAATTTGGAGTTTAGTCAATAAGTCCCTTCCTAGCAATGCCACCGGACAGGAGGGGGTACAGACAAATGCATGTTCTAGGTGTGTTTTCCCAACCTTGGTGAACAGGGGACAAGAGAGGGGCACTTGGGTTGCCCTTCCCTCGACCCCCATTATGGTGGTGAACCCCCCACCTCCTGTTGGGGGCTCACTGAGGGGGAGGACGGACAGGGCGGTCCCTATGTCTACAAGGGCTTTGTAGGAGCGGCCCCCAACCTTTATTTTGACCATGGGGTCCCGTCTTGCCTCAGAGACGGCTAAGAGGGGGCCGGGCCCCGGTCTGTCCTAATCTCTTTCCTGTTCATACAGAACTCTCTCTGCTCCTCCCGTATTTTCCCCTCTCTCTTTCTGCTTTAAAGCCTCACAGTCACACTTCCAGTGCCCCATTTTCTTACAAAAGGCACATTGATCTTTCCCCAGGGGAGATCCTTTCCTTCCCCCTTTCCTCCCCTTTCTAGCTCCCTCTTTGTCAGGTTTAAGAACCGCAGCAAGGAGCTTGGCCTGCCTCTTGTCTTTTTCTTTTCCTTCTTCTTCTTCTCGCCTCTCATAAACCTTTTGAGTTACTTCAACTAAAACTCCTAGATCAGCTGCCAACCCTCCTTCAACTTTTTGCAACTTCTTTCTGATGTCCTGGCAGCTATTTCCCACGAACTGAGTCGTGAGGATCCTTAAATTATTTGGATCATTCAAGTCAATGTCAGTATATTTAGCGAAGGCTTCCCTCAGCCTTTGGAGGAACACGGCAGGAGGTTCGTTTTTGTCTTGCTTTAGAGTCAGGACTTTTTTGCAAATTGGGGGCCCTTCTCGCGGCTTGCTTCATGCCTGCTAAAATGAGTCGAAAATAGTCAGCATGTAAGCGTCTATGTGCCGCTGTGGCCACCCCCCAATTGGGTCGACCTGTGGGCAGAACCTCCGCCGTCTCCTCCTCAGTTGCCTGGGGATTTTCCTCCCTATACTTGGCTCGTGCCCCCGCAAGGATGGTTGGCTTTTGGCTGAGAAAACAGGTGTTCAATAGCATTTGTGTATCGTCCCATGTGGGGTTGTGAGTAAGCCTCACATTCTCCATCAGAGACAGGAGTGGCCTGGGATCCTCTTCAAAGGAGGGGTTAAATTGTTTCCAATTATACAAATCAGATGTTGTGAATGGGACATAAACAAACATCGTCCCTTGAGGATGTTGGGCGGTAGGGTCGGGGACTTCTCTGATGGGGAAGGTGAACTTCACTGGTGGTTGGGGGTCCTTTCGCAGGTTGTAGTTAGGTCCCCCTTTTGCTTCTCTCTGTAGGACCTCCAATCTTTCCTCTAGGGAATATAGACGATCTTGGAGAGTGTCCTGGCGTTCAACTAGAGGGGTGGGGTCCTCTGGTACTATTTCGTGAGAGGGGTCCTTCTCGGGGGCATCTAACCGCTGGGCGGGCCCCTCAGGAGAGGGTGGTGGTTGCAACGGGCGTGGTCGCCCTGCGACGGCTGTCCCGTAGGGAGGAGGAAGCAGTAGGTCCTCTGGTGCCGTGGCCATGACCCTGGGTGGTCCTTCTTTTGGTGGTTTCCTTTTGACCACCATGGGAAGGGCAAGGGACATGCATTTAACAACCCACGGAGCGGGCCTGCCGCCAAGGGGCACACAAGTTGCCCACGAATCAATATAAGGGAACTGGTCCCAACTTCCCCTCTGTGCTACTATTGTTCGCACATCAGATACCAAAGTTGGGTCAAAAGACCCCTTGGGTGGCCATTTGGGTTCTAACATTGGCCATTCCTGGGTGCAAAAAAAGACAAGACGATCCTTTGTCATCTTAGTTCCATAATCTGCTTAAAACGTGACCAATTGCGCAAACAACACTCCAAGGGCGTATGGGACTTCTTCGCAGACTTAGATTGGGATCCGCCCATGACGGTGGGAATTTCAATCAGCAATTCTTGCGCTTCGCCCTCCTCTGACCTAGCCCGTCTCTGGGGTAAGGAAATGCAGATCGGGGCTCCCCACTCGCTTCGCCCGTAGGCGTCTCACACAATCACAAACACACCACCGTCCCGCGTTTATCCCCTAATGTAAGCTGTTTCACTTACCCCAAAAGCCTCTTCTGTCCCGCCCGCAGCTGCGTCCAGCTGCTTATTGATCCACTGCCGGTGCCTAAAAGGAGTGATCACGTCTCCCTCTTCCTCTGGCGTTGGTCCCCAGGTGCCTCTGCTGCCATCGTCGTGAGGAGAAGGCAGTGTAAAACAACCGCCTGTGGCCACTTCTCCTCCGCGGCCCCTCGGCTCAGCGTGAAGGGGACGTGCCCCGAAGCAGGATCCGAGTCACGGCACCAAATTGTTAGATAAAAAGTCCTTGCTTTCAGTTTAGAAGAAAAGGATGCCAGGCAGGCAGCAGTGGATCCAACACTATTTTATTGAACGTTTTGCAAAACGGGTGCAGAGCAGTCTGGACCCCGAGACACGTGTGCAAAAGCCCTTTATATCATATCGCTTCTATTGTTCTTACCAGTAACCAATGAAACAGTTAGTACATCGGCTCACTAAGTCAATATCCAATAAACAGTCACTATCAGCTTACCAAGCTGTTAGTCATGAGCGCGTCAGTATGATTCCCTTTTTGCTCCGCCTATATTTTCCCGCCACTCGGGCTCTTACATAACTTGAGACGCCAACGGTTATGGAGTCTCCTTTTTTTTCTAACAACATGGAGTGGCTGCCTCAGCATTGCAAAACTTCGGAGCCCCCATTTTGTAGTTCACCAAAGGCCAGAAGCATAGCAAAGACCTAAGTTTGGCCCCGCCTTTGCATGATAAAACACTCTCCTGGGTGGAAGAACAGAACCCCCACCTCCATTATAACTCCAGCAGTCAGAATGATGTTTGAGTAGGGGGCTGGCTGCTTTCACCACCAAAATAATAGTTGGACTGGTTTTCTCTCCAAGGGGGGAAGAATCCTGCCCTAGGTTTTCTAGATCTACCTCCAGGGCCACACTAACTCTCAAGTGTGCTCTTTAAAATCTAGCGTTTAAAGCAGGTGCTAGGACCCTGGTGCCCTCCAGGTATTTTCAGACTACAACTCCCATCAGCTCCAGCCAGCATGGCCAATGGACAGGTAGTCAGCTACATCTGGAGGGCCACAGATTCCTTTCCCCTGAGTTAAATGCTCCACAGTAGCATTTAAAAACTTGGTCTTGGCACTAATCTATAAAAACAAACAACCCCCCCCCCCAACCCTGCCTTTATGTTGGCAATCTTTTCAATTAACTAAGCAAGTTAATTAGCAGACACCACAAATTGCTCTGAACTGTTTGCAGTGTGCTATTGACCATATGAGGTCTTCTGTTAAACTGCTGGCAAGGATATTGTACTGCTATGATCAACCAAAGCATTGCACGTTGCTCTGCTTGAGACCCAATGTGTAAACCAAGAGGTTTTTCCTTTTGATTGTGAGTGTATGTCATGTTCCGTTTGTACAACACACTCATGCTATGGAGATGTGGGATGCTTATCAGGATGTTTCTGGAAGGAGGGTCTATATATGGAGTTCCCTTTGGTGGGAGCCAGTGATAAAGGTGGGAGCCAGTGATAATGGGCACTTTCTAATGCTCCTATTGGAGCTTTTCCCCAGCAGAGTGAATGGCAGAGTGAAATGGGCACATTTGAGGACAACACTGGGTTTGGACCTACCCTTTGCACAAGAGATTCTATTGTCCAGGGCAGGGGAACATGTGGCCCTCCAGATGTTAATGGATTCCAATTTCTATTATCCCAGACCGTTAACCATGCTGGCTGGAGCTGATGGAAGTTGGAGTCCAACAACATCTGGAGGACTACAGTTTCCCCACGCCTGGTCTAGGGTCAGGGTGTCTTCTCCACTGTGTCCCTTGACTGTAGCCCATTTACTTTGCAGCCTACTAAGATCCAAGCTAGGCCTTCTCTGTAGAGCTCCACCCTCTCATTCTGCCTATCCTCATATGTCTGTCCCAGGTGAACATATTTATTTATTTATTTATTTATTTATTTATTACATTTATATCCTGCCTTTTTTCCTCCTAAAAGAATCCAAGGAGGCAGATATAATCCTCCTTCTCCATTTTATCCTCACAACAACACTGTGAGGTGGGTTGGGCTGAGAGTCTATGACTAGCCCAAATTCACCCAGTGAGCTTCCATAGCCAAGTGGGGACTAGTATCTGGATCTCCCGACCCCCAGTACAACACTCTAGCCACTACACCACACTGGTTCTCCATATATTAACATATGAAACAGCCTTAGACTCCAACCATGGGACTTTCTGCCAATCTTTCATTCCTGCCACTCAAGATCTTTAGTTGAAGATGCCAGGGATTAAATCTCATCCCTTCTGCATTTAAAGCATGTGCTCTAGCATTGAACCTTGGCCATTCCCCCATTTTCTGGTGTCCTGCAAGTAGGGATGTATGAGAAATTCAGCTCAGTTAATTTTTGATCAGGATTTTACCAATTTCACACATTCCAGACCAAAATGACTTGAATGCAATCTATGCCCAAAGTCTATACATTTCCAAGCTTGTAATGTGATTTGCGGAGCAAAAAAAAGCATTCAACAGCATGCATTCATTTCAAAATTAGTACATTTCAAAAATGCGCACAATTGATGTGTACATTTGAAAAAATCCACATGGAAATCTGCATGAATTTGCATGCAAAAAAAAAAAAAGCTTGCAATCTGATTCAGACTTGAGTCAAAACAAGCTTCGATGGAATTCAGAGAACTTCAGCAAGCTCGAGTTTAGGGATGGGGATAAACTTGTTTGGGTTGATGTATTTCTTACTAGGGCGACAAGATGCATAGACAGATAGGGCTCTTGTCTTTTGAAATAGTTGTGTAGGAGAAGGAATTGCACCAGTTACAACTTGTCACTCAGGACAAGAAAAAGCTGCACCTGCTGCATTTGAAGGGTGTTCAGAAACTGCAGCTGGTGCAGAGTGCTGTTGAGAGCCCATTATTTGGAGCATAATATTATTATTCCAATATTAATACTCCAATATTATTCAATCCGCATTGGTTCCTGGTTTGTTTCTCAGCCCCAGCCAGAGTGTTGGTCATTACCTATAAAGCTAGGGATGATGGACACAACTATCAATTTCTATTCTTAAATTTGGTTCATCCAGTACTATGATTTTTATTTTTTTTTTAAGTTGGCATGAAAAAGCATGTGCATTTTTGTGCAGATTTCTCTGGATACTCTCATTTTTGTATGCAATTTTCCTAATATAATGCATTTTTTAGCATTATTTTCACCAATATGTGCATTTTTGTGTACATGTTCCCCTAATACATGCATCTTTTTATGCTTTTTTTTTTTACTGGACAACTCCATTCCAAAATTTGGAGAAGTGTGTATTTCAATGGATAGCTGAGTTCAGTTCATTTATTGGTTTGAAAGTGCAAAATTGGGTAAGTTTGCATTAAAATATGGGTTGAACAAATTCCTTCCCCCATCCCTATATAGAGTCCTAACTGGTTTGGGCCCAGGTTTCAAAAACATTGTTTGTTCCTGCATGAAGTGAAGTTGGCAGGTAGTCATTCACTCTCTCACACTCAGGATTTTACCCCAAGCTTCAGCCAAAAAAAGCCTCCTAGAGCAGCTTACCAAGATCAGTAACTGGATAGTTCCTGCCCTCAGGTTTACAATCTAAAATACACGACACAAAAGGATAAAGGGATTGGGACGGAGGAGGAGAAAAGCAAACTCAGGCATTAATTCTTAGTTAGGTATGCAGGACAGAAGGTTCTTGATTGAGGCACCCACACTCTAGAACTTACTCACTGCCCAGGAGGCATATATGGCCCTTTTTCTCTCAACTTTTAGAAGAATTCAGATGAGTCCTCAGTCTTGGATGGTTTGCTCCTCAGAGGGTGCAATCCTATGGGGCGAGTCAACCACCTCCGAACTTGGAGGCAACCAACTATCCAATGCAGGGTGGGCAGAGCGCAGAGGGGATCTTCTCCTGCATGCTCCGGCTGCCCTGCGTTTGCGGCTAGACATCCAATTTTGTCTGTCTAGCCAGGGCATCTCAGAGTGGGGGTGGGGCAGATGGAGCATAGGAAGCATTATAACTGCGCTTCCATCATCCCCTCCCTGCCCCCAGGAATGCTGTCGTTCCTCCCACTCCACACTACTCTTATGAGCACAGCACCTATCAGGTGGTGGGGCAGGGTGGCAGGGAGGCGGTTTTCTGAGAACCAACCTCAGAGCGCTGGCTCCGAGCTCAGTTTCCAGAAAACAAAAAATCCTATGGCTGGCTGTCTAACCTCTGTCTAGCTGCCATAGGATTGTGCCCTTAGATGGCTGTTTTTCTTACTGGTGTCTTCTGATATGGATTATTATTCCTGCTTAGCCTCTTCTTTTGCTTATTGTTGTTTTGAAAACCTTTTCATATTTTATCAGTATTGAATACTTCTTCAGGGGCCTCACTTGTCCCAAATGAAGCACATCAGGGAAAAATCTATGATATAGATAATACATTCCCACTACTGTGTACAGAAGCCCTCTCTTCCTCTCCATCAGGGCCCCTGATTTCTTCCATCTCAAAGTTTCAAATTCAAAGATTTTTTTGGAGGAGGTGCAATTCAGAAATTTACAAGTGAGATACAGAAATCTCTGCTATTATTGAAGAATCATGAAATCCAAATTTGGCGAAATTCAAAATTGTACGCATATGCTAATTCAGCATTCAGTTGATAGGGCTTTCATGCATTAACAGTTGTACTGATTGTGCTTCACTGCTGATTTACCATTTGGTTATGAAAACTCCCACTGGTGCTATTTCTATCAAACTTTAAAAATGGTCTTAACTTTAGAAGGCTTATTTACATAGAATTGGTTTGAGCATCTTCAGAATGTGTTTTTCTTTCTTTTTTAATTTGCAGGAGACTTACATACTCTGTGTCATGTATACTAAGTAACACTTCCATTCTTTCTATATCCCTTGGTTTGGAACAGTAACAGCTCACTGACTTTTAAACCTCTAAAACAATCTGTTTCTACACACCCATGCGTGACCCTGCCCTTCTCACTGTTCTGCATCTCCTGCCACAAGAGAAAACAATGTACTGCAACATCCCTCAGATTTATTTGTTCATATATTTGGCTGTTGTGCTACAAGGCCAGTGGCAGAAGCTTGATCAAGAGTACTGCTGTAACCTTTAACTCTGTCCTGAAGATTGTGTCACTTTTCCCCCAACCCCCACGAAAAAGATTATAAACCTCTTCCCGCCAATAATAAGAATTTTTAAAAGGTGCGCTTGTTATAAGCCTGTCAGGAGGATAGACGTGGGGACAATTTCCCATTGGGCAGTACTGGCTTTGGCTTTTGAAGAGCCCTTGGGACAGACAAAACCAACATGGTGTATAAACTGAGAACCCTCACACATTGCCTCTCACCTTGCTGGTTGCAAAGTAAGAAGGGCAGTTCTGTTGAGGCACCAAGACTAATTTTGATACCTCGATCTCACCACCCTATGGAGCTGGCAGTGTCATTGGCTTTGCTGCCACCCTCTCTGAGCACAGTGCTAAATGATCAAATCCAAACATGTTCACCAGCTGTGTGGAAGAACATATGGGAAAGACAGACACTGTTGTCCTGCTTGCAATGGCACAGAGAGACACTTTCCTCCCTTTCTCAAAATACTAGAACCCAGAGTCATCCTATGAAGCTGATTGGTGGGAGATTCAGGACAGATAAAAGGAAGTACTTCTTCACACAGCACAGAGTTAAACTATGGAATTCACTACTGCAGGATGTAGTGATGGCCACCAATTTGGATGGCTTTAAAAGGGGGATGGACAAATTCCTGGAGGAATTGGCTATTAGTGGCTACTAGTCTTGATGGCTATGTGCTACCTCCAGTATCAGAAGCAGTATGCCTATATACACTAGTTGCTGGGGAACATGGGTGGGAGGGTGCTGTTGCGCTCATGCCCTGCTTGTGGGTTCCTGGTCAACAGCTGGTTGGCCACTGTATGAACAGAATGCTGGACTAGATGGACCCTTGGTCTGATCCAGCATGGCTCTTCTTACATTCTTAGGAATAGAATTCCAGGGATTTAGCCAAGGTCAGTAGGCAGTCTAAGATCCAAATTTAGGAAAATCCTAGGGATGTATGAAACCCTTACCTGGTTCCGGTCAGAGCATCCGCTGGGGGGGGGGAGGCAATCCAGTTCTCCCCCCGGAAATCCTGCCTGGCCGGCTCTGCTCCACAGCCATGCCACAGAGCCGCTGGCCGGGCCAATCCACAGCAGGGCCTCCAGCTGCTGCTGGGCTGGTGCGGACGCAAATGGTGTCCTGAGTAGGGGACGCCGTTTGCGTCCCTATGGTAGCCCGTGATAAGCTACATAAATATTTATGTAGCCTATCACAGCTAAAGCAGGGACACAAATGGCAGCTGCTATGCCATTTGCGTGGCCACCTTTACCGTGATAGGCTAAGTAAATACTTACGTAGCCTATCACGGCTGCCTACAAGCACGCAAATGGCGGCCGCAGCAGCCCAGCAGTGGCCATCCAGGAGACCAGCCAGAGCCACCATCACCACCCCAGGTAAGCTCCGTCCCGGGGGATTCCACAGGGGGGTAGGGGGGCAGGAGGCCATTCTAAAGAATCCGGCCTCACTGGAGTCTCTGGTGGAGTTCTCTGACATTCCTAGAAAATGCAGAGAAGACCAAAAGCAAGGTCAGTAAGCAATTTGAAGTTCAAATACAAGAAGATCCAGAGAAAAGCAAGATTCACAGGTGGGAAACATACCTGAGAACTGATGCATAAGCATTGTACCAACACTCTGTGTCTAGAATTGAAGGTTTTTAAGCCTGCGCCTTCAGAGCTCCACCTGAGCACAGCTGCAGGCCATCAAAGCCGCCTGAGGAATGGCCTACTCATGAGCAGAACCTTGCTCATGAGTATACCTTTACTTATGAGGAGTCCTTATTCCTCAGGCAGGCAACTCTGCCTTTGGTAGCTGGCCAAACCTGCACCTTTAGGCTCCTTCACCCTCTGGGGCTAGGAGGCCATTTAATGTGCCTCTGAGTCCAAGAAGGGACTAAGTGGGTCATGAGGGGAAGGTAAAAGGACCATCTCCCCAAGGGCCCAGGATCACCCTGATCTGTCTCAAGGTCCTTCGGTACAGGCAGCTGCTCCATGATGTTTGGCTAGGGATGTCAGAGGATTCTGCCACAGATCTCAGTGAGGCCAAATGCCAGTGCATTCGCCCCCCCCTCCCAAATACGTGGCGGAATGAAGCCCCCTGCCTAGGGATGTCAAAGAATTTCGTCACGAATCTCGGGGAGGCTGAATGCCAGCGCATTCGGCCCCCCGAAATTGGTGGTGAAACAGTCTGCCCCCCCTGCCCCCCCCCGGGATGGGACTTACCTTGGGCGAATCCTCCTGGCAGCGGCTGGAAATCAGTAAAAAAAAACAACAACAAAAAACATGATAGGCTACGTAAAGATTTACGTCGCCTATCAGGGATAGATTTTTAAAAAATATTGTGATAGGCTACGTAAATGTTTACGTAGCCTATCACAGCTGAGTGAGAAAAAAAAACATGCACGTACACAAATGGCGGCGCCCATGGGCGCCACCATTTGCGTTCCTTATTTTGGCACGTCTAGTCTACGTAAACATTTACGTAGACTACAGCGAAAATAAGGGGAACGCAAATAGTGTAGATGCTACGCTATTTGCATTCCCCTTATTTTCACTGTAGTCTATGTAAATGTTTACGTAGACTAGACATGCCAAAATAAGGAACGCATATGCGTATGCACGGGTTTTTTTTTTTCCTTCACTCAGCCGTGATAGGCTACGTAAACATTTACATAGCCTATCACGGCTGACTGCAGGGACGCAAACAGCCGGCCAGGATTCGGGGGTGGAGGGACGGAGCGCCTTCCCCCCAGCCAGAATTTCAGAATTCCCACCGCGAATCAAATTTCGATACAGGTAAGAGACTTTCGTACATCCCTACCCCTGCCCCACCACCCAGCGAAAGGCACGTGAAACGGAGCACTTACCTGGTGCCATTCGTGCTGCTTTGCGCGTAACCTATCACGGTGAAAGACAGGGGCACAAATGGCGGCCGCTACGCCACTTGCACCCCTGTTTTTTTGCCGTGATAGGCTACATAAATATTTATGTAGCCTATCACAGCAAAAAAACAGAATACAAATGGCGGCCACCGTAGCCGCCGCCATTGGCATCCGCAGGCTCTGCACGCCTGCGAATGCACCCAACTGGCGGCTCTGCAGAGTTGCTGTGAAGAGAAGCTGGCTGGGTTAGGATTTTGGGGGGAGGTGCGAAGCGCCTCCCCCCCACCGTGAATCACCCCTTCGAAAAGGTAAGTGACTTTCGCACATCCCTATGTTTGGCTCAGGGGGTCCTCCAGAGGAGGCATGACAACTGCAATGTAACAGGCAGTGTCAGGGGAGAGCCAGGTACAAATTCCTGTATAGAAAAAGTTGTTCTGGTCCTGTCAGCCCCTCCCAGCCTTACCTACCTCATAGGACTGTTGTGAGGATAAAATGGGATAATCTTGTGAACCCCTTGGAGGAAGGGAGGACACGAATATAAGAACAGTAAAAGAGCCCTGCTGAATCAGATCAAAAGCCAATCTAGTCCAGCATTCTCTTCTCCCAGTGGCCAGCCAGGTGCCCATGGGACGCCCCCACGGAGAACATGAATTTGTAGTAGCATCCTCCTGCTTGATAAAATGTGATGTGTTTTTTTTAAAAAAATCCATAATATTTTTTTTCTTTTGACAGGATAAGAGAAATACTTGCATCACTAAATATCATCTCTCTCTCTCTCTGTCTCTCTCTCTCTCCCTCTCTCTCTCTCTCACACACACACACACACACACACACATGCTACTATGAGAATGAAAAGTATTCTGTGCTAAGAATATTAACTTAGCTCTCCAAGCTCTATGACAAATTACAGCTAAATTATAATAATGCGCCTGCCTTTTCTTTAATGAAACGGCTGTGTTTTGCTACACATGACTGCACTTCTGTTTTGCTTTGTTCCCCACCGTCCCACCGCCTTCTTCCTTCAAGGGGAAGGTGTTCTCATATGGCTTGCAGATGGTGCTTCTATAAATCCACCAAAACTCTGAAAGACTTTATCAACTCATGGCAAACTGCTGGAAGAAATGGCCTGAGCTTTCCCCCCTCACATACACATTATTTCTCACTGGTGCTATTGTGAAAGAGGGGGGAGGAGGTTGTGTCAGAAAGACTGAAATATTGAAAAGCTTTCCTTTAAAGTAGGGGCAGGCAACTTTGAGGCTACTTTCCACACACCCCATTGGCTGCACTCTTGCCACTGAATTCAGCAGTGTGTCAGCAGCCAAAGCAATGGGCAGAAATTCAGTGGCAAACCACTTTGGAGCCTTATAAAAGCCAAATTTAGTTCAAAAACAAGCTATTAAAAATGGCTGAATTTGCTGAGGGTGACAGGGTCCACACAGGAGGATGGGGAGCACATATACCCCCCCCCCATTTTAAAGGTACAGGCCTCTGGTTATCTTGCTGACTAATGTGGCCAAGAAATAACCCAGGAAGAGATTAGACAGGAGGGAGCAGGCTTAGACCACCTCAATAGCTTAGGTCACCAGAGGGCAGGGAGCAGACTTAGACCACCTCCACCATTACCACCACATGCCAGAGTGACTATAAGTACATATTTTCCCCCATGGGAGCAAATGGCAAAATAAAATGTTTCACTCAGAGACTCTGTTGGGCAGAAGGCTAAACCTGACCCAGCACTGGGTGGCCTGGACCTCACTGACCAGGATCCTGCAGGGTGGTGCAATGTGTCTCTCTCCACCCTTTAGAGAAAGAGACACAGGGCATCCCTCCAAGGTAAGGCTGGCCCAAGACATTTTGCTATTTGAGGCAGAGCTGCAAATGCCAGCATCTGCCTATCTCCCAGCACATGCGCGCGCACACACACACACACACAGAGGTCCAAGTCACAGTACACTGTACCCAAGGCCAGTCGAGTTATTTTGGCAGCTAAGAGAAAACCTCACAAGCACCTTCCCTGGCAGTAAAATATATAATAATACTAAATTAAATAACTATTTGCTTCCCTTTCATGTCACTCAAAAGCTGCGTCCCAAGGGAGTTCTCACTCTGCCCAATGGTAGAGCCAGCCCTGCTTCAGAAGCCTTGTAATATACAAGTTCTCCTTCCGTACACTTTACCTGTCAGAATGATAAGCATTGTGCTGGTGTGGACACCAGATATAGGCAGGTAACAGAATGCACCCCTTTAAGATAACCAACTACACCTGGGAACACTGTTGCAGTGAGAGCTAAATCTGTCCATCACACATGACACATCTCATGGATGGGAACTCTGTAGTGGCATATCTGTGCGCATGTGCCATGACTGTCTGTGAGTGGAGGGCACTGCACCTGCATCCCCAAAGTCCTTGCAATATACAAGCCATACACACTTCAGCCATCATGATGGCAGACATTTCGTGAGTGTTCTACAACACAACAGCACTACGCTAGAGGCTGCCTGAAAGCCTTCCAAATTAAAATCCATCTCCTTGTGCACTGCAGTGGTATGTACTGTAGATAGATGGATAGTTGTTGTTGTTTGTTGTTGTTCAGTCGTTCAGTCGTGTCCGACTCTTCGTAACCCCATGGACCATAGCACGCCAGGCCTTCCTGTCCTGCGCTCTCTCCCGGAGCGTGCTCAAGTTCATATTCATTGCATCCGTGATGCTATCTAGCCATCTCATCCTCTGCCGTCCCCTTCTCCTTTTGCCTTCAGTCTTTCCCAGCATCAGGGTCTTTTCCAAAGAGTTTTCTCTTCGCATTAGGTGGCCAAAATATTGGAGCTTCAGCTTCATTATCTGTCCTTCCAATGAGCACTCAGGGTTGATTTCCTTTAGGATGGACTGATTTGACCTCCTTGCAGTCCAGGGGACTCGTAAGAGTCTTCTCCAGCACCACAGTTCGAAAGCATCAATTCTTCGGCGCTCAGCCTTCCTTATAGTCCAGCTCTCACAGCCATACATTACTACTGGGAAAACCATAGCTTTGATTAGACGGACCTTTGTCGGCAAGGTGATGTCTCTGCTTCTTACTATGCTGTCTAGGTTGGCCATAGCTTTCCTCCCAAGGAGCAAGCGTCTTTTAATTTCATGGCTACAGTCACCGTCTGCGGTGATCTTGGAGCCCAAGAAAGTAAAATCTGTCACTGCTTCCATTTCTTTACAGCATCGGATTTTTCTTTTCACCACCAGACACATCCACAGCTGAGTGTCCTTTCGGCTTTGGCCCAGCCGCTTCACTCTTTCTGGCGCTACTTGGAAATACCCTCTGCTCTTCCCCAGTAGCATATTGGACACCTTCCGACCTGAGGGGCTCATCTTCCGGCGTCATATCTTTTCGCCTTGTGATACGTTCCATGGGGTTTTCTTGGCAAGAATACTGGAGTGGGTTGCCATTTCCTTCTCCAGTGGACCACATTTTGTCAGAACTCTCTGCCATGACCTGTCCGTCTTGGGTGGCCCTGCACGGCATAGCTTATGGCTTCACTGAGTTACGCAAGCCCCTTCGCCACAACAAGGCAGTGATCCATGAAGGGGAGATGGATAGACAGACAGATAAAACATGGTATGAAGGAAAAGGTGTGCTATGTGCTAGGCAGCTGGATGACAATACTAGGTATCTAAATACTCCATGTCACTGTCATTCAAAACAATGCTCCTTGAGGCCAATTCTTACCTTTTAGCTGCCATATGGGAGCCTCATGTACTGCCACATGCTTGAAGAGCATTCAGTGTGTGTGGGGGGGGGAGGGGAGGAAACAGTAAGTGTAGATGGGATTTCCATCATAGCTGCTTGGTAAGTGGCTTGCCTCAGCCTTCTGATACTCATCTTAGGACAGGCAACTAGCTTGGGTGGGCAGACTGGAAGAAATCAGACTAGCTGCAGTCAGTACATAAGAACATAAGAAGAGCCCTGCTGGATCAGACCAAGGGTCCATCTAGTCCAGCATTCTGTTCACACAGTGGCCAACCAGCTGCCCACAGGGGACACAAGCAGGCCATGAGTGGAACAGTAAAGGAGGGGGGAGGCCAAAGAGTAATAGTCTAGAGGTGCAGAGGGAGATCTTGGTGGCCTCTGTCCAGACTGAGGAGCCTTCTCCAGGCATTCACTTCTGAAAATGCGAAGAGGCCTGGGGGAATGTGTGGGGTAGCTCTGTCTCCTTGATGCTGTTGCATGCACTGGCAACACTCCTGTGCCAACAGAACTTAGGCTTGCCATGCATCCTCTTTTATAGAGGATGGTCCTCTATTGGAAGGGCTGCCAGAGGACTGTCATCTATTTTGAAGGTGCCCTCTGTTTGAAGGGTTGTCCAGTCCAAATCCAGTTTAAAGAAAAAGAACCACCAGAAGGAAGAGCTGGGCATTGAAGTTGCCCATCAACAGCATCTAGACAGCAGACTGAGCAAGGCACACAGGTCACCTGGTCACAGTCTTCCACACTATGGTGAGATGTACTATTTCTATTTAATACAATAATTATTTCTACATTTACACTGATACATCTAAAATAGCATATATACATTTTATGCAGATTGATGTCTTTTGGGTCCTTTTTTTGGTGGTGCATGTCCTCTTTTTTGGTGATTCACAAGTGGCCACCTACCCTCAAGACCCAACCTGGGCTCAAGGTCTCTAGCTGACATGCAATCATCTGAGTCTGAAGGAGTCACTTTCATCACATCAGGGTTCTAAAACGGGGCAGGGAACCCTGATTGGCCAGGTTTCCCATTCCCATGTTGGGTTCCCTACCTGCTCCGAAGGTAGCCCCTCTTTTGGTTCAGTTGGTCATGCATTAACTTGGGATCATTGCCCATATGAGCTACATCGCTGAGGGTGTGGAGCTAGCCCTGCAAGTTCCCACCAGCCCCTTCATGCATTTAGAAGTGAGCGCCTGATACAAGCTCAGGAAGGCAACAGATCTGGGAGCCAGTGGCACCAGATAGGCCTTTTGGTGTCACCTGACTCCCAAAGCCAGGAGGATTGCGGAATATTACATGAGTGTTCCAGCTAGAACTGACAGTTCACCTCTCTGACTAGGATCATCAGTGAGGGAGCAGAAAGCCCATGCCTGATCTGCAAGCCAGAGAGCACCTGGTACAGCCATGCTGAAGAGGGAAACCCAAGAGGGAAACTGAAGCAAGGACCAGAGTGTTTGATAATTTCCCACTCTTATGCTTGTGGGCCATGTGAATATACAGTAAGGATAATATGTAGCCTATATACCTCAGTTGAGGAATTACTGCTGCACAAGACAGCCTTACGGTACACACGGAGAAGCTGAATAGAAATTGTGGACCACCCCCGCTTAAAGGTTTTGGAATCCACTGCATTCTCATTTTACAGCAATATATGAGGGGAAATGCAAGGACTGCCCTTTGACCAGTACATTCACTTTACCCTTCTTTTCAAATGACTTGCCTTACTAGATTTAGGAAGTATGATGTATTCTGACATATTGGGTTTACTTGGACACCTCACTTGACATATATATATATATACACACACACACAGAGAGAGAGAGAGAGAGAGAGAGAGAGAGAGAGAGAGAATTCAAAAGGTTAAAAGAGAACTTTCTGCCAGGTATGGCAGTATTTTTAACCCATCACAGCGCTGAATTTGTCCTTCGCTAGGAAAAAGTATTGCCACAGGGAATTCAGAATGACGTGAAGCCTTTTTCCTGGGAGCAATTTCTCCAGTTGAGGGCATGCATGCTTTAAAGCAGGTGTGGAGAACCTCAGCCACTCTCTCTTTCAGACTAACTTACCCCATAGGGCTGTTGTAAGGATAACACAGGGCAGCGGAGTGGGGGCGGAGAAAAACATGTAAAACACATTGAGCTCCTTGGAGGAATATGAATGTAATGGTAAATACATAATAAGGAACATTGTCTTCTGTGGTCCTGTTCATCTCCAGTTTATTTCAATGGAGTTTGCACAGGGGGACATCCGGGTAGAGTGTGCTGATAGTCAGCTCATATCATTTGGTGCTCCCACTCCCCAGAAGAAGAAAAGTACAAAACGGGTTAAGGGATATCCAACAAAAAAGTTACTTCAATTTTTCTCTACTGTGTATCTACAGATTTTTCATTAATGAAATGTGTAAGCAGCCTTTTTCAAAGATGTGGTTGTAGCAGTATATTTGTATTAGAATTGTTTTAATTTTCATACCATGGGAAATATTATGGAACATCTATTTTGTAAGTGCATGTGTGAACTACTGAGAATGGCTGTTGAGCCATCTCGCCCTTCCTTGTGATGCTGAAGGTCTGCTTTAACAAAACAGTAAAAGTCTATTTAAAGCCAGTTATTTACTCTGTACTGACATGCTGAAAAAGGTCATATGGACCTTTAGAAAGATTTTTGCATGAATCAATGTACAGCCAAATTGATCCAGCCCCAACTTAATGTTTTGTCAATAACTGCTAGTGTATTTCATATGCAGCCCACTAGTAGCCTTTCTGACAGCTAAATGACACTACTTACTCACTGGATAGTTTGCAATGGCAAAGGATGCAAAATTCAACCAGGCAGATTATTGTTTAGGCACAGAAAACTGAGGAAGGAAATGGCAGATTGCTTCAGGTCTGTGTACATGTACACACACACACACACACACATCTATATCAGTATATCAAAGACTACAAGGCGAATACAGACAGGGAAAGAAGCTCTCTGTCAAAACATGAATGAGCAGCTGCTATAAATGGGTTGGATCCAGATTTAGTCAAACTTACTGTACACCCATTGAAATCAATTGGACTTAAGTGGGTCACATCTAAGTATGTAAGTATGACTAAATCTGGAACTAATGTAATATCCTGTTCCTAAAAGTGTATTTGCTGAAATACCACATAGGCCTCATTCTCACAAACAACAGTTGAGGTGATAAGTAGGATGTATGAGAATTTTGTTCCTGTTTGCAAATCATGTCAACTTGTCCCATTCACAAGCAGAAATGAAAGCAGGAATGCAATTCTTGGGAATGTTGCTGAATTTCCAGAACTTGTGCTGGCATTCAAAAGTGTTACATTACACAAGTACACACTTCCAAAAATGTGCAAGTGCACACTTGCATTCATGTGCAAATGCAAAAATCCCTCCAAAATTAGCATTTTCACACTAATAGGGGAAATGTGAATTTTTGACTGGGAAAAAATGTGCATTTTAAAAAATGCATATTTCTTTCCAATTGTGAAAAATGAACACTTTAAAAAATGCAAATTTTTCGTGATCGAAAATGCAAATTTTTCCAGATAGGAAAAAAAGGATGCTCACATTTGGGAATGCAAACAAGGCAAAACCAACTTTGAGGAAGAATTCAGAGAACCTCAACAACATTACATGTTTGCCCATCTCTAATGGTAAGTCTGTTTCTGGACTGTACCAGTACAGACTGTAGGTGGGAGTGCACAGATCGACTGTTCATCCATACAGAAAATATGCTGTACATAGAAAACCAGCATGTCATGGAGAAGGCTAGGCTAGCACTTTTCTCTCTAGTTTTCTATCTACAGGATATTTGAGGTGGTGGTACCAAGGAGCATTCAATCATGTGAGCCCCCACTTGCATTCAGAAGTGGTATAATCCAGACACAGGTTACCACCTTATCTGAACTTTATGAGAACTAGGCCCTTATCAGCACTCATCATGCCTTTCATCAATTTATGTTATCATATTAAAAAGGACTAAAAGATGCACAGAAAAGGGAGACTCAATGAAAATAAATGGAAGAAGAGCTGGCACCGTTGGAGTCCATGACTGGGGCTGGATGGATCAGTGGGCCCTGAAATTACGTGCATACAGGGTTTGCTCCTGTGTAATAAGTGAAATGGCTCTGGGGGAGTGTGTGTGTCAGGGTGTCAATCACTGATGAAATTCTCCCTACACAACAATTTAAAAAGCACAAGACCCTCTCCTCCTTTGCAACTGGTCACCCTAATAGTGGTCTGCCATGTGCTCTGCCACTAAGCTATGGTCCAAGTGTATGATATGTTCACATGGATGGGCTGTGGCTCAGTGGCAAAGCACATACTTTCTATGTGAAAGGTCCCAGGTTCATCACCCAGCATCTTCAGGTAGGTCTGGGAAAGAGTCCTGTCTGAAACTTTGGGGAGTAGCTGCTTGTCAGTGTAGACAACACTGAGTGATATGGGCCAATGATCTGATCTCAGTATAACTCACTTTCCTATAACATGCAGGAATGAGAAAGAAAAGACGCAGCCCCCGTCCCCCTGCCCCCCCCGCCCCCGCCAATACCATTAGGTCCAGAGACTAAAATTACACAACTACACCACTGGATCCAGACTGAACATGGTGCATGTGAACAAATATAGTCCATCCAAACTGATTCACTGCTACCCATACAGCTCCAGCACAGAGCTGTCCAAGGTGCTGGTGATCTTGTGGCTGACTATTACTCAGCAATTCTGGTATTATTTTCCTGTGGTCACCTTGCTCCCAGGTGAATGATTTAGAAGGTATGGCATCTCCCCCAACACCCCCCATCCACAATGTTTTCAAGCCGCATTTCTCAGGAGTACATATATTTCTGTCCAACCCACTACTTCTACAAAGAGTGGCTATTATTGCAAATTATTAAATGGGCCAGTTTTTGGGGTGTATACTGAGCATAAAGTTCCCATCAGTATTTCTCAGTCCTCTTCTCTGTATGGCATGGCCATCGTTACTTCATTAAATGTTATATGTAATAAATGAGAAGAAAAACATCTATTTCTGCTTCATTGACTACGCTAAAGCCTTTGATTGTGTGGATCACAACAAACTCTGGCAAATTCTTAAAGGGATGGGAGTACCAGACCACCTTACCTGTCTCCTGAGAAACCTGTACGAGGGTCAAGAAGCAACAGTAAGAACCAGAGATGGAACAACCGATTGGTTCAAAATTGGGAAAGGAGTACGACAAGGCTGCATATTGTCACCCTGCTTATTTAACTTATATGCAGAGTACATCATGAGAAATGCCGGGTTGGATGAATCACAGGTTGGAATTAAGATTGCTGGGAGAATTATCAACAACCTCCGATATGCAGACGATACCACCCTAATGGCAGAAAGCGAAGAGGATCTCAAGAGCCTCTTGTTGAGGGTGAAAGAGGAGAGTGCAAAAGCTGGTTTGAAACTCAACATTAAAAAAACGAAGATCATGGCATCTGGCCCTATCACTTCCTGGCATATTGAAGGGGAAGAAATGGAAGCAGTGACAGATTTTACTTTCTTGGGCTCCAAGATCACCGCAGACGGTGACTGTAGCCATGAAATTAAAAGACGCTTGCTCCTTGGGAGGAAAGCTCTGGCAAACCTAGACAGCATAGTAAGAAGCAGAGACATCACCTTGCCGACAAAGGTCCGTCTAATCAAAGCTATGGTTTTCCCAGTAGTAATGTATGGCTGTGAGAGCTGGACTATCAGGAAGGCTGAGCGCCGAAGAATTGATGCTTTCGAACTGTGGTGCTGGAGAAGACTCTTACGAGTCCCCTGGACTGCAAGGAGGTCAAATCAGTCCATCCTAAAGGAAATCAACCCTGAGTGCTCATTGGAAGGACAGATAATGAAGCTGAAGCTCCAATATTTTGGCCACCTAATGCGAAGAGAAAACTCACTGGAAAAGACCCTGATGCTGGGAAAGACTGAAGGCAAAAGGAAAAGGGGACGGCAGAGGATGAGATGGCTAGATAGCATCACGGATGCAATGAATATGAACTTGAGCATGCTCCGGGAGAGAGCGCAGGACAGGAAGGCCTGGCGTGCTATGGTCCATGGGGTCACGAAGAGTCGGACACGACTGAACGACTGAACAACAACAACATTGCATCAGGTACCAGACCAAAGTATTGGAAAGCACTACAAGTAAGTCACTACTGAGCTGTTAGGACAAATGTTGAGGATTGTTGCAGGCCAAGGCTACTCTAGGTGAACCAACAAGTCTGAAGTAGGGTCAAAAGGGTTTCACACTGCCTTCTGCAAGAAGGGACCTTCCGTAAAAGGAAGGGCTCTCCTCTTGGAAAGTCTGTCTGTAGGATTGTTGGGGATCCTCCCCCCACACACAACTCACCTCATTCAGTAGGGGCTCCTGACTCTGTGTAGCATTTCTGGTAACCCCTTGGCTCCACCTCTGGTGACCCTGTCCTCCCCCACACCAGCCTCAGTGGGCACAAGCCACCACTGTCTATCCATTCTCCAATCTCAGAACTCTTACCACCTCATTCCCACATCATGCTGATGCTGTCAATGGAGGAAAAGACCTACCAGAAGAGAAGGAGGGACCATTCAGACTAGGGATGTACGAAAGTTCCACCATGGATCTCGGGGAGGCCAAATGCCAGCACATTCGGCCCCCCGAAATCAATGGCGGAATGGCCTGCCACCCCCCCGCCACCCCCGGGATGAGACTTACCCTGGGCGGATCTTCCTGGCTCCGGCGGCGGCTCCGGCGGTGGTTCGGCAGCGGCAGCTGCGGCGGCCGGTCTTCTGACCGGCTGCCGCCACCGCCATTTCCAGTTAAAAAAAAAGTGATAGGCTACGTAAAGATTTACGTAGCATATCATGGCTAGGTTTTTTTTAAAAAAAACATGATAGGCTACGTAAATGTTTACGTAGCCTATTACGGCTGACTTAAAAAAACAACAACACGCGTACGCAATGGTGGCGACCATGGCCGCTGCTATTTGCGTTCCTTATTTTGGCACATCTAAGACTAAGATGTGCCAAAATAAGGAACACAAATAGCGGTGGCCATGGCCGCTGCCATTTGCGTACGCGCGTTTTTGTTTTTTTAAGTTGGCCGTGATAGGCTACGTAAACATTTACATAGCCTATCATGGCTGACTGCAGGGACGCAAACGGCAGCGGCTATGGCTGCCGCCATTTGCGTCCCTGCTAGCCAGCGGCCGGATGACCGGCTGCTGGTGGAGCTGGCTGGCAGCTCCGTAGAATCGATGCGGAGCACAGCCGGCCGGCCAGGATTTTGGGGGGGGAGGAACGGAGTGCTCCTCCCTGTCCAGGATTCCGGGTGGAGGGACGGAGCGCCTCCCCCCCCCACCATCAGCATAATCCGCGAAAGGTAAGTGATTTTCGTACATCCCTAATTCAGACACAGAAATGAAACAATAGTCATAGTTTTTCTCATCAGAGGTCTCTTTAGCCAGCTATCCTGTTTCTAATAATGGCAACTGCCAAATGTTTCCAGGCATGTTAGTCAGAAAGGGTATTGATAGGGCAATCTATTTTCCACTTTCCACTAAAACCCACCTTTGATTGCTAGAGTATTAAGGGCTGCCTTGTAGATGCGTAGCTCTTATTATGCCCAGACAGGCTGTCTCCAAAATGTATCAACTTGTGAAAGATCATGCAGAGAGAGAGGAGGAGGGAGGGGGAAGGGGAGAGGAGGCAGAGGTGTCAATGTATCAATTTGAGAGAGAACCGGCCACTGAGAAGGGCAGAAGATGAGGAGGGAGGGGTTAAAGGGTGAGGAGCAGGAGCAGGAGGAAGGAGTGAGCTTTGCTGTAAGTCAGCCTCTGTTTGCGCACTGTGAGAGAGGTTGTGTTACTGGTGAGGAGAGGACTCTGAACGTTATTTGGCTAGAGCAGTGGTCTCTAAAGTGGGGTGCACGCACCCCAAGGGTTGCGCAAGACAATCCATTGGGGTGCATGAGCTGCCTGTTAATTGAACAGCCTCCAGCTGCCCTGACGAGCTGCCATTGTGTGCAATGATGGTGGCGGTGGCAGCAGCAGGATGGGATGGGAGCCAAGAGGGAAGCTCCATGGCATTTCTCTCTCGGCTCCTATCCTGCCTCTGCTGTGACCTCCAAGACCAACTTTGCCAGTCTCTGCCAAGCATGGCAGAGGAAGCTGCAGCATCGGAGCAGCTGGCATCCTGCCGAAGGAGAGCAGGAAGTAGATTAACCCTCCCCACTCTCCTTTGGCAGAACGAAGCCAAGAAGAAAATGCATGCTATGACAGCTATGTTAGTCTCTCCCCACCCCACTCCACCCTTCTGTAATAGGTTTACTGTTCATTCTTATTGTTTGTTCGTTTAAAAATCCAAAAAAATTCACTGTAGTTGCTTATCCATACACACACCTTTTTCCATTCTCTCTCAACCATTAGTTTTCCCTTACTTTGATTCTGTCTAGACATATATATATATATATATATATATGGGGAGAGAGGGAGATAGAGAGAGATATGTATATGTGTGTGTATATATATATATATATATATATATTTATATATGTATATGTAGAGAGAGAGAGAGAGAACAAACTTTCCTTTCCTTGTTCTTGGCTCCCCCTCCAGCTCCCTTCTCATTTCCTGTATTCTATCCTTTCCCATTTTTGATCTCTTTTCCCAAATAAATAAATAAATAAATAAACCTTTCTCTTCCGGTAGGATTATAGTTAGTCCCCTCCCCCCTTGCTTGTAGTTTAGTGTTTGCTTTTCTTTTGCTAGTGTGTGTGTGTGTGTGTGTGTGTGTGTGCTTGTACTGTGTGGACTTTTAAGGCTTAGGTCCAACCCTTTAGTCAGTCCTCTATCTGCAAGGACACAGAGACTTTACATATAACCCTGTACTGTTCCCTTTATACCTTCCCCTTATGTAGCCAAGAGCAGAAGGTGTAGGATTTATAAACAAAGAAAGCTTTATTGATTATAGTAATACATGGTTGAATAATGAACAGGTAACTCTTAATGGCTTTATCAATATATGTTCTCTCATAAATTGTTCTCTAGAACACACTCTCCAACAATCACTTCACAAATCCCCACAGACCTCTCTCTCAATTCTCAGTCCTAAAATCCTAACCCTATCTCAAATCATATATCCCTGTCTCTATCCTATCTCTGATCTAAACCATCCCACATCAAACCCCTATCTGCCTCTCACAGCACAGAACACAGTTTTATATAGCATACACACACACACATCACACCTCCTTCAGTCTCTCAGCCCATCAGCTCACATATGTAAATCCACCATTCTTCCTGCCATTCATGTCTCCCTCACCATAGACATACTCACCATAAAACACAGAGATAACAGGAATACATAATCATAACCACATACTCTTAACAGGAACACATGACTATACTTACAGATTATACACACAGAGACATGTAACATCACATAGGCTCTTTTCCACATGTCTCACTCTGCTGCAGCCAGGTGGCAACACCACCACCACCATCAATTATTGCATGCATAAGTATCTACTAAAGATAGAAGCACATTGACTTGGACACAGTGTACAGAGCATTTTGATGGGAACTTGCTAACCCTTTCTCAGATACCAAGAAAACCCCACAAGTTTCAATTCTATCTTGTTTCATACAGCCCAGAAGGATCTGGAAAGTATTCATTCCAGTTGATCCATTTAGCAATGATGTCATCTGTAGCTACCTCATCACAAATCCACGTGTTGCCAAGAGTTTAGCAAAGACCAATGGATGCCAGTGCTGCTTTTCTTCCAGGAACAGGAAGCCCAAACTACCATTGGATAAACAGCACTGAACAGTGCCAAACGGCATCAGGTTTAACTTTATGTTTTGACATCTTGGGGAGAGAGCACAAGCTGAAAAGCCTTGTGATGTGCTAGAGTTTCTGCCTTGTGTTACAAATACTGCAGCGGGAAAAAGAATACACATAAAAATGATGGTACAGCTTTGAAAACCAGGAAGTATGAATTAATACAACAGAATTTGGCACAAAACAACCCACCTTTTCTGTTTATTTAGAAATTAAGGCTAGCTTATCTTCCAGTTTCCACTGACAGACCTTGTATGGTCAAATCTCACAGGGAGCTTTGAATTTTCCAAGTTTTTTCATGCATTATTTCCAAGGAGTGTGGGATTGCTTCAGATATCAGCCATGCCAGTCTTCCCCATCTGGGTGCCCTCCAGATGTGTTGGACTTCAATCCCATCATCCTCAGCTATCATGGGGATTGGATTATGGGAGTTATCACCCAACACATTTGGAGGGCACCTTGTTGGGGAAGGCTGAACTACTCTAAACTGACATCATAATTTAAATAATTGCATTTTATGATTTCGTTACCCTTGTTTCCAGGGGGGGGAAAAACCCTAAATGAACCCTATGCACCATGCTTACCAGGGAATCCACAAAGATCTGTGCTGCTCTGCTCCCAAAGGAAGAGCCACATTACCTAAGACACAAAAGTGTCCTGAAGAGGGAGCAGGTTTGTGCATATTATTGATGTGTACATGGCAACTAAAGACATAAACACTCATACTGAGCTGGAGGGGGGCATGATTTCTGAACATTTTCTCTTCCTCTACCATCCTGTTTAGTAATTTTCATGAGGAAGGTGCAAAAGGGGCCATAGCACCTGACATGCACTGCGTGTTTTCCCAGTACTGTCTTTCCTCACAGTAGTGTTCCAGAACTAGTCTCTTTTAGGGATGCTGGATAAATCTGCTGTGGACTCAAATGAGGCTGGATTCCAAAGAATCTAACCTCTGGAGTCCACAGTAGACCAGTCACACTCACTTCTGCATCCACAAGAGTTCCCACGGGGCAGTTCTCCAGCTTGCTAAAAAAATGAGATATGCTAATGGTGGCTGCCATTCATTTATCACAGGAAAATTACAGCCATAAATGGTGTATTGTACACCACTGGCAGCCATAAAGTACTTACTTTACATAAATACAGCTGCAATTAATGTAAAAGTAAGTGCTTTATGGCTGCAAATGGCGTAAAATATGCCATTGACGGCTGTAATTTTCCTGTGATAGGCTAATGTCAGCTGCCATTAGCCTATCGCATCTTTTATAAAGCTGGAGAGCCACTCTGCCAACTCTGGCAGACATAGCAGGGCTCTGGAGAAATCCATGGGGCGTCACGTGGCCTGAATTGCCCCATGGCGGACACATACCCCTGGACCGGACATTGGGGGATTCGCCCATCCCATGTCTCTTTGCATCCCAGATCAGCTGCTGCTTCAGCACCATTTGTGTTTTGGACCCAGCATTCTCCTCCTTATAACAGTGACGTCATCATATTGCCAATAAGATTTAGCTGTAACATGATGCTGTCACTGTGGCTATGAGGAAGGCTGGTTGAAACACAAAGATAACACCAAAACCAATTGGAACGGGAAACACAATGACCTGCTTGCAGGAAAGGTACATTTGCTTGGGGCTGCGGCTCTTTCAGGGTACATGTAAGGCTTTTCCCACCAAAAATATTCACCCCTGAAAATTCGGCACAGTTTGTCACTTAGTACTGACAAACAAAGTGGGATTTCCCACACAGCATTCTTACCACCAAAATAAGGTACCAGGTGCTAATGTAAATATGTATCTGTGCTTTGGTTTTCCAACTGAGTACGAAGGTTCATTCATCCACAAAACCAGAAGATAGCTGAAGATCATTTGTCCCAACCCAGCCATCAAAAGACAGGATACTCTCAACCAAAACAAAGGGCTGGATGCACCTGATCTCGTCTGATCTCGGAAGCTAAGCAGGGTCAGCCCTGGTTAGTACTTGGATGGGAGGCTGTCTGGGAATCAGCCAGGCTTCCTGCATTGAGCAGGGGGTTGGACTCGATGGTCTTGTAGGCCCCTTTCAACCCTATGATTCTATAAAACAATTGCAGTTTAAGCCTAGGGATGTGCGAATCAGCAAACCTCGAGTTCACCAAAGTTCTTTGCATTCCATCTTGAAGCTTCTTGTGACTTGAGTCCATATCAAATTGCGAGTGTTGTGTTTTCTTTTTCACATGACAATCCATGCATATTTCCATGTGTATTTTTCCAAATCAGTTTTTAAAATCAGTTTTGATATGTACTCATTTTTGAAATGTACATATGCTGTCGAATGCTGGGTGGGGGGATCACATCATAAGCTCGGAAATGTATGGACTTGGACTGCAGATTGCATCTGAGTCCATGTTTGGTCTGGAAGGTGAGAACTGGTAAGCATTCTGATCAAAAACGAACCAAAATGAATTTCTCATACATCCCTAATTACACCTCATCATCTCTAGAATTTCTCTAGTTCACAAGCAGAAATAGGAAGGAATGCACAAGGACCCCTAACAGATGTGCTTTAAGCACTTCCTAAACCAAGAGTTTGCACATGCAAATTGATGACTGAAATAACTGCAATATCAGGTGATGATGGCCTTCATGAACAAAACAACTGGTTAAATACAACAGCATTTCCATATGATCCCACATCTCATTCTGTGTCATACTTTTCAACTGAAGTATTCCGAGCATTCTTCTGAGTGTCATGGAGTGCTGAGAGAAAAGGTGATGTACATGCACGTGTGAATGAACCCTAAGAGTAGTAGTGGCCCATGAAATGAGACAAAGAGAAGTAAATCTTGGCCATGGCTGGGCAATGACCATGGGGAAAGGGGTCCCATGCCCTTACTGATGGCTGACACTTGGCAGCAGCGAAGGCAGGAGAGGCTCAGAGGTGCAGGCAAGTGACTGGTGAAAGCCAGCATCACCTCTGAGACATAACCAGTATGATCAGTTGTGACCAAGAACTGTTGGCCATTCACTAATGGCATACTTGCACAACGCCTTTCAAGCTACCCCTGGCTTTGCTGCCATTGAGGAATGGCTATCAGTAAGACTGTACAATCCTTAGCTCTTGGTTGCCTGCTCAGCAGTGGTGGCTGCTTAGTACCCTCTGTTGCCACCATCCCTCCCTAAGACGAATATAAAATCTGAAGGGCAAACAGGGTAGCTGGGATAAGGAAGATAAGTACTGTGGTGGGAAAAGTTTGTGAACTCTAATGATAATTAGGGAAATTCCATAGTTTTACTATGATAGCCTTCATGAATCAAAACCAGTCCTTTTCTAAATATCCAGTAGGGTTTATTTTAACCAATTCTGGGTCCTGTGAAATAAAATGATGTGTAACTTAGGCAAACAATGAGTACTTAAGAGTCAGGGTATGTGCAAAAATAAGTGAAGCCCTAGTTGCATCAGCTCAATTAAAGGGAATAATTAGAATCAGGTGTAATAAGTAATTAGGTAGATCTTCAGCGGTGAGTTTGGGAGGCCCCACCCTATAAAAGGATCAGATACTTTGTGAGTTTAGTCTTCATCATACGGTTATGTGGAAATATGTCATGCCACTATCAAAAAACATCACTATGGACCTCAGAAAAGTAGTTACTGCTGCTCATCAGTCTAGGAAGGGCTTCAAAACCATTTCTAAGGATTTGGAGCTCCACCAATCCACTGTCAGACAGATAGTCTACAAATGGAGAAGGTTCAAGATCACATTCACTCTACCCAGGAGCAGTCATCCTACCAAAATCTCTCCAAGAGCAAACCAGTGCATTATCCAGGAAGTAAAAAAGAACCCCAGAGTAACATCCAAGGATCTGCAGGCCACTCTAACCTTGGCTAATGTGAGTGTTCCTGACTTAATGATCAGAAAAAGACTGAATAAGAACAGTGTTCATGGGAGGATAGCCAGGAGGAAACCACTGCTCTCTAAAAAGAACATTGTTGCTCATCTGAATTTTGCTAAAGATCACATAGGTAATCCCCAAGACTTCTGGAACAATGTTCTCTGGACAGACGGGTCAAAGGTAGAACTTTTTGACCTCAATGAAAAATGTTATGTTTGGCAAAAAAAACAAACCCCAAACCCCACTGAGTTTGAACAGAAGAACCTCATCCCAACTATCAAGGGTGATGGTGGGAATGTGATGGTTTGGGTCGGCTTTGCTGCCTCAGGACCATTGACACAACCATGAATTCTGCAGTATATCAGAAGATTCTAGAGGAGAATGTCAGGCCACTTGTCCATGAGCTGAAGCTGAACCAAAAGTGGGTCATGCAACAAGACAATGACCCTAAACATACTAGGGATGTCAGAGAATTACGCGACGGATCTCGGTGAGGCCGAATGCCAGTGCATTCGGCCCCCCGAAATCCATCGCGGAACAGCCTGCCACCCCCCCCTGCAGATCCCCCCCGGGATGAGACTTACCTGGGGCGGATGTTTCAGACGGCAGCAGCTCCAGCTGCGGCTTCGGCGGCGGTGGCGGCAGCGGCTGGTCTTCTGACCGGCTGCCGCTGCCGCCATTTCCAGTCTGTTTTTTTCTCCCCCCCTGCCCATAGACGTGATAGGCTACGTAAAGACTTACGTAGCCTACCACGTCTGGGTAAAAAACAAAAAAACAAAACGCTTACGCAAATGGTGGCGGCTACAGCCGCCGCCATTTGCATTCCTTATTTTTCGCCGTCTTAGTCTACATAAATATTTATGTAGACTAAGCCAAAGACAAGAAAGGGGAATGCAAATAGCACCCAGTATGCTACTTGCATTCCCCTTTCTTTTCTTCATCTTAGTCTACGTAAATATTTACATAGACTAAGACGGCGAAAAATAAGGAATGCAAATAGCGGCTGCCGTAGCTGCCGCCATTTGCGTACGCTTTTCTTTTTTTTTTTTACCCAGAGCCCTCTGCAGCCGGAAATCTGGCTGCAGTTGGCCCGGGCCTGGCCGGCTGCTCCACGGAGCCGCCGCGGAGCACAGCCGGCTGTCGAGGATTCCGGGGGAGAGGACTGGATCGCCTCCCCCCCCGTCGAGGATTCCGGGGGGAGGGACGGAACGCCTCCCCCCCCATGAACAGAATCCGCGAAAAGGCAAGTGACTTTCGTACATCCCTAAAACATACAAGCAGATCTACAAAAGAATGGCTGTGGAAGAAGAAATTATGTGTTTTAGAATGGCCTAGTCAAAGTCTGGACCTAAACCTCATCAAAATGTTGTGGAAGGACCTGAAGCAAGTTATCCATGCAAGGAAGCCCTCAAATGGGGTTGGACTTGATGGTCTTGTAGGCCCCTTCCAACCCTACTATACTATTCTATGAAATGTCACAGAGTTGAAGTAGTTCTGTATGGAGGAATGGGCCAAAATCCCTCAAAACTGATGTGAGAGACTGACCAACACTTACAGGAAATGCTTACTTGAAGTCATTCTGCTCAAGGGGCGCCACCAGGTACTGAATCTAAAGGATCACATACTTTTTCACACATGGATATTGAATGTTGAATCAGTTGTGGATAAATAAATGTTGAAAAAGCATCGTGTTTTGTGTCATTTGTTTAATTAGGTTATCTATTGTTCTTTATCTAGGATGATGGGGTTAGATTAAGATCTAATAACATTTTAGGTTGGAAATATGTGACAAACCTAAGGGGTTGACAAGCTTTTTCTCACCACTGTATTTATTAGAGGTGTACATCCACTTTAGCCAAAGCCCAAATACCAAACGAAACTGGACTGCTTCAGAAGTATTTAAACTTCCTCCAAAGTGGTCCAAAAGCTAATTGGGCTGGTGTGAAAGCTAATTGGGCTGGTCCAAAAGCTAATTGGCCTGGTCCAAAGACTCAGACCACTTTGAAGCCTCCTAGGGGCCACTGTCAAAGTCCTGATGCAAGTCTATATGGATGCAAGTCTATGTCACCACAGGCTTGCATGAGGAAAAATAAAGGCTGCAACCTCAAAAACAGGTGGTATGGGGAAAAGCCCATCCCATGTTAAGGACCCTTGGGTCAGCAAGAGCTTTGCTGGGAGTGGGTTTCCCCAACCAGCTGTTTTAGGGGGTGCAGCCTTCATTTCCCCCATTGGACAGCTGCCCTGAAGCTTTGGAAAACTAAGGAAAGGTTTCTTCTCAGTCCCAAGGTGGATGGGCTGTTGTTCAAATTGTCTAAGGTGAATCAACACCCTCTCTAAAGCACCAAATCTATATCTGAACTGAATTTATTTTCAGTATTTAGGGGCAGCAAGACACTAACAGTACAATCCTATATATGTCTACTCAGAAGTAAAACCTATAGAGTTCAACAGGGCTTGCTTCCAAGTAAATGGTATAAGACTGCAGCCTAAGTGAGGAAGATTTTCCCCATTGGAAACGTATGATCTGACCATTATTCTGAATCCAGTTCTTCCCAACACCCCTGCCCCCCCCCCACAGCAGCATTTGATATACTCTCCCTTTTGCTACCCTTCTCTCTACTTCCAGTAGCTGACTGTGACGGCCTGCAGCTGCAGGGGGTGTGATAAGTGCAATTTATTTCCATCTAATGCAGATAGAATTTTAATAGCACTAATTCATGAATATATTTATATCCTCCTTCATTGCTTTTATGCTTTATGAATAGCTGTAGGGAAAAGATGTTGGGTTATAATTCTTTTCCCTTGGGACAAGGGAAAAAAGAGGGGAAATAGGAAATTATCATGCCTTGAGAAAAGCATAAGTCTAGTCTTCAAAAGGTTAAAGGAGACCAGGGGGAAGAGAGATTTGGCAGGTTTTGCAACTTTGGGTGGGGGTGGGGGTGTGACTGTACTGCTGCACTAGGCCCAAGAGTGGGAGGAATTGGGAATCCCAAGATAAGCACCGCACTATCCAGTGAAACAGAAAATGAACAGAATATCTGTGGAATATTCATATGGCTTGAAGCCTACATTTTTAAAGAGCAAGATTGGTTAAGGTTTCTACTAGAACTGAAATAAATATGTGCAAGCATTCAAAATCTTCTCAGTTTCGCCACACAGGTTTTGACTCGAAGTTTAAAAACTGAAATTCTAATTTGCATTTTGAATGTGACATTGAACCACCATATTGGAAAAACAGGTGCTTTGGACTCATTGGTGTCTCTTCGTTGTTTTGGTTTTGAGAGACATTGAAGGTGAAATGTCATCAGCTAGCAAATGCCAATACCATTGCATTGTTCTCTCGAAGGCTATCAGATATTAAATGATAGCACATGTCAAGTATCAAAAATATTGGCTTACAATAAATGTAATTGCATGAGTAATGCTGTTGGGCCTTATAATTCCCTGGTTCAGGAAATCAAGTTTGATGTGCTTGTAATGGATGCCTGTATTCTGAACTGAGTAGGGATGTCAGAGAATTCCGCCACGGATCTCGGTAAGGCCAAACGCCAGTGCATTCCGTGGCGGAACGAAGCCCTCCGCCCCCCCACCCAATGAAAGGCACACGAAACGGAGCACTTACTTGCTGCCGTCCGCGCTGACTTGCAAATGGCGGCTGCATCTGCAGCCGCCATTCGCTTCCTCATTATAGCCGTGACAGGCTACGTAAATAATTACGTAGCCTATCACGGCTAATGCAGGGACGCCATTCTCATCCCTGCGGAGGCCGTGATAGGCTACGTAAGTATTTACGTAGCCTATCACAGCAAGAAACAAAACAAAACAGCGAACGCAAATGGCAGCGGCTACGGCAGCTGCCATTTGCATTCCTTTTTTTTCCATTTTAGCCTACGTAAATATTTACGCAGGCTATTACGAAAAAAAAAAAAAAAGGAACGCAAATGGCGGACGCTACACCATTTGCATTCCCCCCCTTTTTTTTGGCCGTAATAGCCTATGTAAATATTTACGTAGCTAAAACGGCAAAAAAAAAAAAGGAATGCAAATGGCGGCTGCCGTAGCTGCCGCCATTTGCGTTCACTGTTAGTTTAGGTTTTTTGCCAAGATAGGCTACGTAAATACTTAGTAGCCTATCATGGCAAAATACAGGGACGCAAATGGCGGCAGCTACGGCAGCTGCCATTTGCATCCCTGCAGGCTGCCCAGCGGCTGGATGTCTGGCTGCAGGCGGCCCTGGCCGGTGGCTCCGAGGAATGTCTGCGGAGCGGAGCCAGCTGGAGAGAATTTCGGGGGGAGGGACAGAGCGCCTCCCCCCCCCCCACAAATGTCACCCTTCGAAAAGGTAAGTGACTTTCGTACATCCCTAGAACTGAGCCGAGTCCTGCCCTTCATGGTTCTTTTCTGGCTCAGATTACAATCTGAGGCAGACAAAAACTATGGAGGGGGTGGATCAGTTGCTCCCCCTTTCATTTCCTAGTCCCTCTTCAGGCATTTGGTACCAAACGCATATAGGGACTCTCATGAATGAGCATGCTAGCCCTGGCCCCTAAACACTGATGCATGTGTCCACCATGTCCCCAGCTCATGCGCTATTGGCAACAGTCTGAAGGGGACCTGTGCACATACATCCATATGCGCATAGACCCCTTCTGCATTGCCTGGGGGTGTGGCCAATACACACCTTAGTATCTATGGGGTGGGGCAAGCCCACTTGTTCTCAAGAGCTCCTTCATGCATTCATATTGGAGGGCCTTTGGAACACTGTTTGCCTGTTTCTGGCTATAGCAGCATTCCAAGCACTAGGAAGGGAAGGGGAGGGAGGGAAATGGAGGGGGCGGGGGAGAAAGAGAGGGGAGAAGACAAGCCATCGCTGCCACTGATGTTGCTGCCATCAGAGACACCTCCACAGCAACTGCCAAGAGTCCAGTAGCTGCAGCCACCATGCCATGGGGGCCCATGGGGGCCATTTGGAAGTTGGGGTCTCAGAATATGGCACAATTACAAGTACAAGGGGAAGAAAGAGAATTTTGTATGAGCCACACTAATGAGAAGAGCCAATAATACTCTCCCCCTTCCCGACTACCCTAGAATTATCTCCCCCTCCCCTCCTGCTTACTGATGTGGCTTTGACAATCAGTGGCTTGGAGTTGCTCCTGACACCGATTTCCCCTAGCTGGGAGGAGGTGCTGGTCTCTCAAACTCCACAGTGCTGCCCCCTGCGATGAGGGAATATCATGGACTGTTTCTGTATCTTTTGGACCCAGAACATAGATTGTATATAGACATTGGGCAGTATCCAATATCTCTGCTATGAGTGGAAATGACAGCACAGCGGGAATGTTGCTAGCACAACTGGAAACTACCAGAACTACAACTTCTGGAATGCGGAAAAGTCAGCGGAGGTCACAGAGGGGAGCTCTGCGAAGATGTGTCCCATTCCAGAAGTGGTAATTCTGGGTCATTCCTTGGGTTGCACTAGCAAGTGTTACTTTCCTCTTGCACTAACGGTTGTTCCTGCTAGCACAGCATGTTTAGAGCTGGTAGATTGCCAGCACTGGATACTGCCCAGTGTGTCTATGTAGGAGATCGACATATGGTCAAGACGGAAAGAATCATTCACTTCCTCAATGCTATGATAAAGCGAGACTACACTACAAGTAAAAGTCATGTTTTAATGTCTAGCTGTGTTTAATCTCTAGCCAGTCTACTATAGGAGAAGGTTGGCAGAGGCTTCCCTAAGGAAATGTTTGCCATTCCTGCAAATTTGCTTCAGCTGTAAAAAGAGTAATTTCCCCCTCTCTGCCTGCATACATATTCCAAATGAACTACATTTTCAGTCCTTTTCTTGCTGAGCGATGGGTTGTCTTCAATGTACATTTAAATTCTTCAACAGTGTTGGTGCTCTAGAGCGACACTGCAAATGCAAGTGCAGCCTAGTGCTGAGCTTTTGGTCTGGGCAGAGCAAATTTAGAAACACAAAACCTATAGCTTTATCAATTCAAATGGTTAGAAGAACTGCATTTTGAAATCAACCGCAAAGGAATAATACGTGGTCTTGAAATGCTTCCAGTCTATTATTAACAGGCAGCAGGCTCATTTTAATTTTTAATGCTTTGGGGCATGCAAAATTACTAGTACTGATATAATTACATATTACCATAAAATAAATGTTTTCACAGATTTGCAGTGTACTTGGTTAGCATTGGTGTAGAACACTGTACCTTAAACAGGCTTTGTGTCAAGGGGTTTCTTCAGTTTAAATCAAATACATTGAAGAGGTATACTTCTCACTAGTCACCAGTTAGGACTTTTATTGTGAATAAGCACATTTCATTGTAATAGCTATTGATACTTAAATGTAACCACGACAATATACTCTGGTCTCAAGCTTATGTTCATAGAAATGTATTTTATTACCGTCAGTTGGCAACTTTATACAATAGGCTACATGAAATGAGTCATTCTGCACATCCTCTGTACTACTAAAAAAATAATATCAAAAGAATTGTTTGCTCATCCAGAAAATTAAAAAAATTACTCATACACTTGTAGGGGTGCGAGCTGCTGGAGGGGGACTAGATGTTATGAGGAGCCAATCCATCTTTCCATCCCATATCTCCCCATGTCCAGTAAAAGAAGATGCATCACTTGGTATCGTCACCATCATCATGCTCAGGTTACCTTTGTTCACTAGAAACGGTGGCCCGGCCAATGAAGTGGATTGAGGCCAAGGAAATGCTGAGCTTGATGATGTCAAGTCCTACATTCATTCATTCATTCCAGTTGCGTACTGCCCAATTGCCAAAGCGCTCTGGGCCATTCACAGCATGATGAAATATAATAATAAAACCTTGAGCATTCAGAAATATAAAAGAGTTTGAAACAAGTTGAAACCACTTAAAAATAAAACTACCAGAACCTGATAAAAAACTAAAAAGCCCCGTCATATGCTGTCAAATGCCTGGGAGTAACCTGGGGCCAAAAAGATGGCAACGTTGGAGCATTGTCTCTTATATCTTCTTTTACTAGACATTACTGGGAAGACATGGAGCAGGGTGTCTGCTAGCAGCAGCAGCAGCTACACATCCCTCACAATGTCTTATCTGGCTTGCCAGTCATCTGGCTGGGCATGAGATGTGAGACCCAACTGATGCTGGAAAACTCCTGCAACATGGAACATACGATGTTGCCTTATACTGAGCCAGACCATCTAGCTCAACATTGCCTACCCAGACTGTCAGTGGCTTTCCAGTGTTTCAGAAGGGGTCTTTCCCACACCAACCTGGAGATGTTGACATTTAATAGGGATAAATGCCAAGTTCTGCACCTAGGAAAAAGAAACCAAATGCACAGTTACAAGATGGGGGATATGTGGCTCAACAACACTACAAGCAAGAAGGATCTTGGAATTGTTGTCGATCACAAGCTGAATATGAGCCAACTATGTGATGTGGCTGCAAAAAAGGCAAATGCTCTTTTGGGCTGCATTCATAAAAGCATCGCTTCCAAATCCCGGGAAGTACTAGTTCCCCTCTACTCAGCACTGGTTAGGCCTCATCTGGAGTACTGTGTCCAGTTCTGGGCACCACACTTGAAGAAGGATGCAGACAAACTGGAGAGGGTTCAGAGGAGGGCAACGAAGATGATCAGGGGACTGGAAACAAAGCCCTATGAAGAGAGACTGAAAGAACTGGGCATGTTTAGCCTTGAGAAGAGAAGACTGAGGGGAGATATGATAGCACTCTTCAAGTACTTGAAAGGTTGTCACAGAGAAGAAGGCCAGGATCTCTTCTTGATCATCCCAGAGTGCAGGACACGGAATAATGGGCTCAAGGTACAGGAAGCCAGATTCCGGCTGAAAATCAGGAAAAACTTCCTGACTGTTAGAGCAATACGACAATGGAACCAATTACCTAGGGAGGTGGTGGGCTCTCCCATACTGGAGGCCTTCAAGACGAGGCTGGACAGCCATTTGTCAGGGATGCTCTGACTTGGATTCCTGCATTGAGCAGGGGGTTGGACTCGATGGCCTTGTAGGCCCCTTCCAACCCTACTATTCTATGATTCTATGATTCTATGTCAGGGATGGAACCTGGAACCTTATGCATACAAAGCATGTGCTCTACCACTGACCTATGGCATGCGCTGAGGTGATTTTAGGTTTTGCACACTCCCCACTTCTCCAAGCAGTAGGATTTGGGGGAGAAGCATTTTACAGTTCTTTTGTGAGGAGAGAGTACTGGATTTACTGTGCCTCTTGCAAAAAACTTATAAATGTACAGGCTGACCAGATGGGAAGAAAGCAAACAGACAGACAGGGCTGGCTCCTACATTAACTTATAAATGTACAGGCTGATCAGATGGGAAGAAAGCAAACACAGAGATGGGTCTGGTTCCTAAGTTTCAGTCCCAAGAAGCTACAGCAGCCCTTCTCCTTCACAGAAAAAGCTGCTTATTGACATGCAGCTGTCAACAACAGCAAATGTCAAACATCTTTCTCACTCAAACTGCCTCCTTTATCCTTTCTTGCTCTACCCATCCCCACCAAGATTGGACACTGGTCTCAGCCCCCACTCTGACAGGTATGTTTTGCATTCCCATTAGACCTTGACTGCTCATTAATTCATGTGGATTATTAGGCCCAAACTACATGCTCTGGAGAGACATGTGCAGGCACTTACAAACCATGGGTTGTATCCAGTGGTGTCATTCCACCAGCATAAGAGAACCATTGATGGAATGGATTTCTCCTACCCTGACCTGCAACACCCCTGTATGCCCCCAAATCTGCTCTGGAGGGTGTGGGGCTCTCCAGAACACATCTGGGGCACACATAGGAGAGGGGAAGGAGAGGGTGGGGAAACCCCATCATGTGAGCAGAAGTTCCACTGCATGAGCAGACCAATGCCATCTCTTCCTTTTTGTCTCCCTAATGAAACATAAGGGAAGTTTTGGCTATTGGATGGTATAGAAATATAATGAAGGAAGGAAGGAAGGAAAATATGTGGTGTCATCATATTCCTCCACCTTTCCATGCAATATCATTGGCTGCAGGGGATAGGGAAATGCTAACAGAAAGATGACACATCACATTTCCCTCCCAACTATATGATACCAGGATCATCCTAAGGAATGCTGAGGTAGAAATGCCCCCTCAGCAACGTGCACAAATCTCCCCATGACACCTACTTTGGGCCTTAGTTACTAGAGTTGTTGGCAGTGGGGATGGAGTTTTGTGAGGTACGGTGAGGGTGGTGTGGGTTTTTAAGGCCAGAGAAGGCTAGCAGTACAAGAGGAGAGTCACTTTCAGCATCTTGTTTTGACTTGGAAAAATGAGCCCAGTTGGGAAATCTTGCCCATCATGATGACCCCGAAGTCCAGCAGTGTCCTGGAGACAGGCACAGAGGTGAAGGGTCTAGTGGTATTGATGGAGGAGGCCCTGGGCTTGAGAACCACCACTGAACTGGAGATCCATGGGCCTGAGATATCCCCAAGCCTGGTACTCCTGAGTCTGAACCAGAAACTGCAGCCCCAAACCAGTTCCATAAGGGGCTGGTATACTCACCTCCAAGGGCCCCGCAATCCACTGATCCAGTGATCAATGCGGTGTGCCCAGCAAGCCTTCATGGAGAAATGGAGTGTTAAGCACCAGTCCAGAGCTGGAGCCTGGCACATCAGGGGCCTTGTCAGGTCTGCAGTCCGTAGCAGGAGGTGGAGCTTGAGCAGCGTAGTCCTGCTCAGGAGGCATATATGGATTCAGGGTTCAGCTAAAACACTGAGCTCTAGTTAGAACAAGTAGTCTGCTTTCTGGGCTCTGTCTTCCTGTGTTTTCAGGGATCCTAATCTTGCTTGAACCCTACCTAACTGTTTCCCGCTTGTCCTCTCCTTCCGCTCCAGACTGCTTGCCAGATGTGAACTGTTCTGACATGCCCGAGGGCTCCAATTTGCCAGAAGAGGACACCACCCATCTCTGTTACTGAAGATGCTGATGAACTAGATGTTAATGCTCATAACAGCATGATGGTTGGGCTGGGGCAGTATCATGCCCCAGATTTATCTCAGGAATTGAAGTGAGATTTCAGCCATCCTCTGACTCATGGGAGGACAAGTTACCTGGTACCTGCCCTTGTTGAATTAGTGGCCAGCACTCATGATATACAGCAGGGGTCCTGAACCTTTTTGGATCAGTGGGCACATCTGTAATTTTAAGAGAGTGTTTGGGGTGCTGTCACAAAATGGCTGCCACAGGGGCTTACTCATACATTTGGCCTGTCACAAAACACTAATTTCAACTTGGTGAGATTAATTAAAACCTAAATACAAGGCAAAGGTAGGGCCTGAGCTCCAAAACACAGAACCACTGTTTGGAACTCAAAGAAAGATACCATCAGCGGATAGCACTTTGCTTTACCAACCTCCCAATTATTATTTTTTTAATTTTAAAAACATCTTAAGAAATAAAAATCAGAAGAGGCAAGACCCATGATATAGACCTGGGGCTGCCAATGCAATGCTCGCAGGTGCAGGGGCACGCCCCAGGATCTCTGAGGGCACCCACCAGACCCCCTCTGCCACAGCCAATTTCCTCCCTGCTCACCTCAGCAGCCCTAACAAGGCAGAGAGCAGAAGGAGGTGAGCACAGCACCTGCAGATGGAGAAGGAAAGTATGAGCAGGCGAAGTGTGGTGGCAGTGACAGGGGAAGGGTAATCACAGGCGGGTGGAAGAGGAGCTGAGCATGGTGTCAATGGGGAAGGAAATCGCTGGTGGACAGGCGAGGGGAGGAAGAGTGAGCATGGCAGTGGCAGCAGTAGTAGCAGAAGGGAAATTGTGAGCAGGAGGAAGAAGAGGTGAGCGCAGCAGTGAGGGAAAAGAAATCATGGGCGGGAGGAAGAGGAGGCGAGCATGGTGGCAGCAGGGGAAGGGAAATCACAGGAAGAGGAAGAGGCAGAGGTGAGCATGGCATTGCGGGAGGGCAGGGAATCTGGGGAAAATGGCAAATGCGCTCATGAGCCTGTGAAAAAAATGACAAATGTGCCCACGGGCCCAAGGTTTTTGGCAACCCCTGATATAGAGACCAGTTAGTGATGCAAATGCCCTACAAACTTTTATAAAGATTGGAAGGATGAAAATAGTCACAGTATATATCCTCCAGGAGTTTTCAAGATTTCAAGAACTAGGGATGGGGGTGAAATTCATTCAGTTTGCATTTTATTGCAAACTTACCTAATTTCCCACTGTTGAACCAATAAGCAAAAAGAAACTCAGTTATCCTTCAAAGTTAACGCTTGATTGAATTTTGCAATGGAATTCTCCAAGCCACAAAAAACAAAATGTGTATATTAGGGGGAAGTGCATACAAAAATGCATATCTCAGTAAAAATAACCTTTAAAATGCATTATATTGGGAAAATTGCATACAAAAATAGGAATATTAGGGGAAATTGTGTTCAAAAATGCATTATTAAGAAAAATGCACATGAAATGCTTACACATTTTCATGTACGGATTGCACCAAACTTATGACTGGAAAAATGCTCAAAGTTCAGGATGAATCAAATCTAAGATTGGAAAAATGAGAAAAGGAGAGAAACTGAAATTGACAGACTTGTCCATCCCTAGTTTAAACCCCTGAAACAAGAGCATCTCAACTGTAAATTCTCTGTCACACGCAGGCCCTTTATTTAATCAAGAGGGCTCAGAAACCTACAGGATTTGAAAACAAGTGGAGACATCATGTTCTTCGGGTATGTAAATTGGCCCTCATTTTGAGCTTTTGTGCAGCTGGACAACTGAAGGTGCTTGTTTAATGAACACTGATGGTCACTTCATGTTAATAACGGTCACATTTCACTGACACACAGAGAAAAGAACAGGCAACTTCTGAATGCAGCAACTGAATAAAAACAAGTCTAAGGGGGTTTTAAGGGTGGGGGCTAATTGGCAAGAAGCAGACTTGGGGCCCTGCATGGTCTTTCTTTAATGGGGACGCATGCTACTTTAAAGATTAGTACTGCCTGTCTGAGTGCTTGATTACTTCTGTTTGCCATCCTGCAGGTTTGTAAATAAATGCACATTCAACAAATACCATAAGCCACAAATACGAATCCATTTCCCCAAAATATAATGACCTGTAATGTCTTCCCCCTAAAGTATCCTACTGTTCAGGGAAGTGGGAAGCATGCACGAAGCAATCACTTAAGCCTACAAATTAATGTACGAAATAACTCTTAAATGCAGAATCACTGATTTTGCATTTAAGAGTTATTTCGTACATTAATTTGTAGGCTTAAATGATTTTAAATCAGGGCAGCTCAGCAATGCACATGGACCCTAAGGGACTGCAGAGTATCCACATTTGATGGAGGACGCTACAAGAACGAGTACACCATATATTTTGCCATTGTACAACTTAGCCAAGGATGTCTCTTTGCTGACACCATTGTACAGCTAGGGATGTACGAAAGTTCCACCACGGATCTCGGGGAGGCCGAATGCCAGTGTATTCTGCCCCCCGAAATTGGTGGCGGAACGGCCCCCCTGCCCCCTACCCCCGCCCCCTGCCCCCCCCGGGATGGGACTTACCTTAGGCGGATCTTCCTGGCGGCGGCGGTGGCCGGTCTTCCGACAGGCTGCCGCCGCCGCCATTTCCAAGTTTTAAAAACAACAACAACAACAAAACGTGATAGGCTACGTAAAGATTTATGTAGCCTATCACGGCTAAATTTTAAAAAACACCATGATAGGCTATGTAAATGTTTACATAGCCTATCATGGCTAAATTTTAAAAAACACCGTGATAGGCTACTTAAATGTTTACGCAGCCTATCACGGCTGATTAAAAAAAACACACGCGTGCACGTATGCAAATGGCGGCGCCCATGGGCGCCGCCATTTGCGTTCCTTATTTTGGCACGTCTTAGTCTACATAAACATTTACGTAGACTACGGCAAAAATAAGGGGAACGCAAATAGCGTAGCATCTACGCTAATTGCGTTCCCCTTATTTTTGCCATAGTATACGTAAATGTTTACGTAGACTAAGATGTGCCAAAATAAGGAACGCAAATGGCGGCGCCCATGGGTGCCGCCATTTGCATACGCGTGTTTGTTTGTTTTTTTAAATCAGCTGTGATAGGCTACGTAAACATTTATGTAGCCTATCACGGCTGACTGCAGGGACGCAAATGGCGGAGGCTACGGCCACCACCATTTGCGTCCCTGCTAGCCAGCGGCTGGATGTCTGGCCGCTGGCGGAGCCGGACGGTGGCTCCGCAGAATCCCCGCAGAGCGGAGCCGGCTGGCCAGGATTCGGGGGGTGAGGGATGGAGTGCCTCCCCCCTGGGCCAGAATTTCGGGGGGAGGAATGGAGCACCTCCCCCCCAGCATCAGCATAATCCGCGAACAGGTAAGTGACTTTCATACATCCCTATGTACAGCTTCTACGACTGAATCTTTGCAGGAACCAATAAAGTAGCCATCAACCTTTAGCAGCTTCAGGAGTGGGGTGTGGGGGAAGCCTTCAGGGAGCTTTTACACCCTTCATAGAATCATAGAATCATAGAATAGTAGGGTTGGAAGGGGCCTACAAGGCCATCGAGTCCAACCCCCTGCTCAACGCAGGAATCCAAGTCAGAGCATCCCTGACAGATGGCTGTCCAGCCTCGTCTTGAAGGCCTCTAGTGTAGGAGAGCCCACCACCTCCCTAGGTAATTGGTTCCATTGTCGTATTGCTCTAACAGTCAGGAAGTTTTTCCTGATTTTCAGCCGGAATCTGGCTTCCTGTACCTTGAGCCCATTATTCCGTGTCCTGCACTCTGGGATGATCAAGAAGAGATCCTGGCTTTCTTCTCTGTGACAACCTTTCAAGTACTTGAAGAGTGCTATCATATCTCCCCTCAGTCTTCTCTTCTCAAGGCTAAACATGCCCAGTTCTTTCAGTCTCTCTTCATAGGGCTTTGTTTCCAGTCCCCTGATCATCTTCGTTGCCCTCCTCTGAACCCTCTCCAGTTTGTCTGCATCCTTCTTCAAGTGTGGTGCCCAGAACTGGACACAGTACTCCAGATGAGGCCTAACCAGTGCTGAGTAGAGGGGAACTAGTACTTCCCGGTATTTGGAAGCGATGCTTCTATGAATGCAGCCCAAAAGAGCATTTGCCTTTTTTGCAGCCACATCACATTGTTGGCTCATATTCAGCTTGTGATCGACAACAATTCCAAGATCTTTCTCGCTTGTAGTGTGGTTGAGCCACGTATCACCCATCTTGTAACTGTGCATTTGGTTTCTTTTTCCTAGGTGCAGAACTTGGCATTTATCCCTATTAAATGTCATTCTGTTGTTTTCTGCCCAGCACTCCAGTCTATCCAGATCACTTTGAATTTTGTTTCTGTCTTCCAAGGTATTAGCTATCCCGCCCAATTTGGTGTCATCTGCAAATTTGATCAGCATTCCCTGCACCTCCTCCTCCAAGTAGGGATGGCGGAGAATTTCTCCCCGAATCTTCGGGGGGCTGAGCGCCAACGCATTCGTCCCCCCGAAATCGGTGGTGAAATTCTCCACCACCACCCCCGCCACCCCCCCCGGGACGGGACTTACCTTTGGCGAATGTCCCTCCCGGCAGCGGTTCGGCGGCGGTTCGGCGCGGGCAGGGGCGGCGGCCGGTCTCCCGAGCGGCCGCTGCCGCTATTGCAAAAAAAAAAACCAAACTAAAGTAAAAAAACACAAACACAGCCGTGATAGGCTACGTAACGATTTACGTAGCCTATCACGGCTAGATTTCCAAAGACAGCCGTGATAGGCTACGTAAATCGTCACGTAGCCTATCACGGGTGACTTTGAAGAAAAAAAAAAGCGCGTACGCAAATGGCGGCGGCCCATGGGCGCCGCCATTTGCGTTCCTTATTTTAGCACGTCTAGCCTACGTAAAGATTTATGTAGACTACGGCGAAAATAAGGGCACGCTATTTGGGTTGCCCTTATTTTCGCCGTAGTCTACGTACATCTTTACGTAGACTAGACGTGCCAAAATAAGGAACGCAAATGGCGGCGCCCATGGGCTGCCGCCATTTGCGTATGCTTTTTTTTTTTTCAAAGTCACCCGTGATAGGCTACGTGATGATTTACGTAGCCTATCACGGCTGACTTTGGAAATCTAGCCGTGATAGGCTACGTAAATCGTTACGTAGCCTATCACGGGGTCTTTTTTTTTTTTTTACTTTTTGTTTTGCGGCCGGGGAGACGGGGCGCTTCTCCCCGGCCTGAATTTCACCCGGGCGAGGCAGGAAGCCTCCCCCCCGGCCTGAATTTCGGCCAGGTGAGGCGGGAAGCCTCCCCCCCTTCGCCTGAACTTCGGGGGGAAAAGCAAAGCACCTCCCCCCCACCGCGAAGCCAAGCTGCGAAAAGGTAAGTGACTTTCGTACATCCCTACCTCCAAGTCATTAAGAAAAATGTTGAAGAGCACTGGGCCCAGGACTGAGCCCTGCGGTACCCCACTCGTTACCTCTCCCCAGTTTGAGAAGGTCCCATTGATAAGCACTCTTTGAGTCCGATTCTGTAGCCAACTGTGGATCCACCAGATCGTTGTTTCATCTAGCCCACTTTGAGCTAGTTTGCTCATCAGGATATCATGGGGCACTTTGTCGAAAGCTTTGCTGAAGTCGAGGTATATGATGTCTACAGCATTCCCACGGTCTACAAGGGAGGTTACTTGATCCAAAAATGAGATCAGATTTGTCTGGCAGGACTTGTTTTTGACAAATCCATGTTGGCTTTGAGTAATCACGGCATTGTTTTCAAGGTGCTTCCAGATGGATTGCTTTATCATCTGCTCCACAATTCTCCCAGGGATTGATGTCAGACTGACTGGTCTGTAGTTCCCAGGTTCCTCCTTTTTACCCTTTTTGAAGACAGGGACAACATTAGCCCTCCTCCACTCATCTGGCACTTCCCCCGTCCTCCATGATTTCTCAAAGAGAATAGACAGCAGTTCTGAGAGTTCTTCTGCCAGTTCCTTTATTACTCTAGGATGCAGTTCATCTGGCCCTGGAGATTTGATCTCATTCAAAGTAATTAGGTGTTCCTTGACCATATGCCTATCGATCTCAAGCTGCAATCCTGCCCCTTCAGCCTGTACTTCGCCTTTGCCAGAAGGGTCATAGACCCTCTTTTGGGAGAAGACTGAGCCAAAGTAGGAATTGAGCACCTCTGCCTTTTTTTTTTGTCATCTGTTATCATTTTGCCATCCTTATTTAATATCTGAACCACCATTTCTTTCCTCTGCCTTTTACTATGCATGTAGCTGAAGAAAGCCTTTTTGTTGTTTTTCGCATCCCTCGCTAACCTCAGCTCGTTCTCAGCTTTAGCCTTCCTGACACCATCCCTGCAATTCTGTGCTACCTGCCTGTAGTCTTCCTTTGTTACTTGGCCTTCTTTCCACTTCCTATATGTGTCCTTTTTTGTTTTCAGGTCATCCCTAAGCTTTTTGTGAAGCCACATTGGCTTCTTCTGTTGTCTTCCACCTTTTCTTCTTGTTGGAATTGTTTGTGATTGTGCCTTGAGAATGTCCTTTTTTAAAAGCTCCCACCCATCTTGGACTCCTTTTCTCGTTAGCGTCTCTTGCCATGGGACCTTACTGATCATTGTTCTGAGTTTATTAAAATCAGCTTTCCTAAAATCCAGGGTACGCGTTTGACTACACTCGGCTTTTGCTTCCCTTAGAACCAAGAACTGAAGTACAACATGGTCACTTTCCCCCAGAGTTCCTGTAACTGCTACTTTATCCACTAAGTCATCTCTGTTGGTTAGGATCAAGTCAAGGATAGCTGATCCTCTAGTTCCTTCCTCTACTTTCTGTAGGAGGAAGTTATCCGCCACACAAGTCAGGAATTTCCTGGAGGGGCCATGTTTTGCAGAATTTGTCTCCCAACAAATATCGGGGAAATTGAAGTCCCCCATTACTACTATATCATGCTTCCTTAAAACATTGGCTATTTGCTTTTCAAAAGTTTCATCCTCGTCTTCTCCTTGACTGGGTGGCCGGTAGTAGACTCCGACCACCAGGTTCTTTTTATTCTTTGCTCCATTTATTTTGATCCAGATGCTCTCGATGGGGCTACCAAGCTCATCCTCCTGTATTTCTGTGCAGAGATATGTATTTTTCACATACAGTGCAACCCCACCTCCCTTTCTGTTCCTCCTGTTCTTTTTGAACAGGTTATATCCTTCAAAAATATAATATTTTTATATATTATATTAAAATATCTTTCTCAAACCTTCTCATTATGTAAACACAAAACTTGGCCAAGACACAGCTCTTGGGAAATGCATTCTGAATGGAGTGGATCTGTGACAACCAAAATACAAAAATATAAGAGATCTACTACATTTGCCTTCTGTGTGTATTCAAAAAAACAGCTGCATCTTTCTCATGGCATGAAGTCTATGTCATATATATGCCAGCCAATAAAGCCAGGAAACGCTTGAGTTCACTGAAGTGTAGTTGTGATGGGAGGAAGATGTTTTCAATGTCGGAAGCAAGCTATGAAAATGGGAGCTCACACTGACTCACTCCGATTTCACAGGGATTAATCTCAGCTAAATTGTTCTTCTAAAAAACCATTTTCTTATAAACAGCACATGTGAAGATCCCGCAGCTCATCATAAAAGGATGATTTCATCAGTCACTAAAATTACCTTTTCTTCTTCTGTTACCATAGATTTGTTTATAATAAGTGCAGACATTTTGTTTCCTCTTCATCTCTTAAAAGGCCATAATTTCCAGGTGCAATTGTAAGGATGCAGCACCTCAAAATGAGGTCCTCATTGTACCATCATAAAGTGCAAAGGCAGTTCAAGGGTCAGAGTCTAATTTCCCCTACTTTTGATACCCAGGACACTGGTGAGTGGTGTTTTTGTTTTTGTTTTCTGGATTGAAGTTAGAGTTACAGTTCACTGTTACACTAAAGAAATACATCTATATTTTCCTGGTCTACTTTCAGAAGAGTGGGGCAGGCACCCTCCTTGCAACTGCAGGGCGTAGTAGTCCAGTTTATTTCTCCTCCTATTTTCTTCTTTCTCTTCGAAGTGCTTGCCCTTTGTTTCTTCGTTTGCCTTGACAGACATTTCTCATTAACAGCTGGGAAACGCTGTGGGTCAGGTGAGATTGGGTATTCATACTGTGTATTTTAAATACATACATACATACATACACACACCAATAAAATGGGCCAATAAAAGAACATTCTTTCCCTCCTGGCATCTTGCCCAGGCAATCTGGGCTCCAAGACTGTGCTTTTGGGGCAACGGGGATGCTTCAAGGACTCCCTTCGCCCTATCAAGAATTACTGTGAGCCTAGAAAAAATACTAGAAATTCTTGATAGGGTGGCCAGGTGTACTACTTCACAGAGGACAGTCCTCTACTGAAGGCATTCTCTATTTGATGGCCTGTCCAGTCCAAGCCTGTCTTCAAGTAAAGAAAAAGGAAAAACCATAAGGGAGAAGCAGGGGCCTTGACATTGCCATCAACAACTGGCACCCAGACAACAGAGCATATTTCTATTTAAATTATAGCAATTATTTCAAAATGTGCATCTATACATATACATTAGCATATGCAAATATTATGCAAATCTATGCGCTCTTTGCCCTCTTTTTTTTAGTGACACGGGTCCTCTTTTTGGGTGATGGGCAAGTGGCCACCCTATCCTTGAATGCTTTTAAGCTTCTGCAGGGCTTTTGTATGCTCAGGATGTTACACATTTCCATTTCAATGCCCTGTCCCCAGTGCAATGACAGCATAAGGGCAATTTTAAACTCTTCAGGCTGAGTGGTTGTTTTAATGATTGTAAATACAGCTAAACCTTCTGCTCCCACCTTCTCCAGTTTTCACCAAGGTTGCCTGTTAAGCACAACTCAACTTGTGGCATCAAGGGCCTTCATGTTGTTTTTTTAATGCTGGAAGCCACTCCGAGAGCTTCGGCTATGGGGCAGTATAGAAATGTTGTTGTTGTTGTTGTTGTTGTTGTTGTCATTACACCCCAACAGGGGCCCACAGATAAGAGCCCCCTCGAGTTGCTCCTCTTCATTATTGCAACCTGCTTGTTCACTTCACTCTCACTCTTGGCCCAGACAACAGTGGTTGAGAAGGAGGGGCAGTAGATGCCACTGCCTACTTGCACACCAACTCTCTGCCTGTCAAACAAGCAAGTGGTAGCAATGGTGAGAAAAAGAATGAGGAGGAATAGCAACTGGTGACAGTAGCAGTGAGAAGGTAGACTCACTGAGGGAGAGGGACCATTGAGGGTGTCTTGCTCAAGAGCCTCCAAAACCCTGAAGCCAGCACTGGGTGGCATAAACTGGTCCATTTTACCCTGCAGTCAATAAGGTTTGCAGACTTTCAATACTAGTTGCTGTTAACTCACAGAGAAAACAGGATGACTCCTGACACCAGATGGTATTTTTGTTTGGGTATTTGTGGGCTCAGGTGTGAGAGGCATATATATGAGTTAAAGGAAAGCAGGGCAACCACTTTCCTCCTTCTGTCTCTGTCTAAAAGCATCCCTGTGCAGAATCAGACTCAGATCTTCACTTGTGCTTGTCCTAATCAGCAATGAACTCCAAAAACTATCTCCAGTGCCTACCAGACTTCTACTTGCTCAGCCCTTCAACAGAACCTAGCCATGGATGCACAGTTAAGTTCTCTCTCTTTCAGCAGGCAGCTTGGGAAAAAAATATCACAGGGCAGGTCTCCAACTCTCTTTCCAGCTCTTTGTGCAGGGCCTGCAGGTTCTTCATCCTTCCTTCTCCACCCTTCTAGTTTTCTCTCTGCTGCAGCTGCAGTTGCAGTACAAGCTCAGAGACAATCTCAGACTGGCTGAGTCTGCGACAAGGCCTCAGCTACTAGGCCCCAAAGGTGCAAGGCTATACAGACTGAATTAGGTAGGCAAAGAGGCACGAGGTCCCCAGACAAACTGAAGAACAGTCAGGTATATTGATATTAGCAAGTTTGTGCCCTGGATTTTATACTAGAGTGTTGTAACACACATTCCTTACTACGGGGAACAACTATGAAGTTTTTGAGCAGCCATTTTGCGAAGAGCCCAGCCCCCATTAACCTCTAGTATACCATAACAGTAAATATAAGCAGAACCTTCAACATATTTTACAGGGACAATAATGATTTTATCACAGAGAGCAAATCCTAGTCACCACAGTTATAATCAGGATGTGTGTATGTGTGTGTGAGCTCATCAGTTATGCTTCTTGCGGAGGGGAGGTGAATAGGTTAGCGAAGGGTGTACTGAGATTGTGCAGGCCGCGGCTTGAGGGACAAAGTCATATTCTCCACAGGGCTGGCAAATTACAAGAACATCACTACAATTTTCACCTGCACACTTGCCGCCCAACCCTATAGCACCAACATCGAGAGGCTCATTAGTGAAAGTGTGGCGCTCAGAAGCAAAAAAAGGGCCTGACTCTGTGGAAACAGAAAACTTATATCTGCATATCCATCATAATATGCCACCATTAGCTGACTGAGATCCCAAGCTAGCTGTTGGCATTGGTTGCAGAAGAAGGAACATAGGCTGCAAGACAGGCCTCAGGCGCAAGAACAGGAGTACTTTAAGGGCACCTAGAAGGATATGGTGAAGTGTAACCTGCCTGAAGATGGTGAAGAAGATGAGGTTTGGGCAAAAATAAGCACTTGTTTTAATATGGTTTGGGCAATTATCTTTAAGTATGGAAACTGAACTGCCTGTCATTTAAGTTTTCAATAAGCTCATACACATACGTCTAATTTCCCCCCCCCCTTTTTCCAGCTTCACATCTATCAGCATTCCAGCTGCACCGTTTTTCCCAACTGCACATTTTGTGTCCAACTGCACCCTAAAGAAAACCTGCCAGATAACTAGTCTACTATTTGTACATGCTACAGCATGAAGGGGGAACCTCCAGCTGGCAGGCCACATTCATCCCACCCAGCTTCCCCATTTGGCCTACCAAGCTCTCCCATGAGGCACCTCCCCATCATCAGCACTCCACTTTCTTCCCAAAGTCACACTCCCTCAGAGAAGGGAGAAAGGGTGGGGGAGAGCGGCTGCTGTCTGAGCTGCAGCCTCAGTCAGAAGCTGGCTTCACTCCACCCTTGCCTTTTCCAGGCCAGGATGGACCAAAACTAGTGTCCAACTGAGCTACTCGCCACTGGCTTGGTCCGCTTTACTCTGCTCTCTCCTTTCTTGGCTGGGAAAGACAAGAGGGAGTGAAGACAGCGCACTAGGTAGCCACTGTTTCATGGTACCTTCTGACACTTTGAAGTGTCACTTTCCCAGGGCTTTGCTTGTCCATCACTTTTCCTGATGGGAAGGTGAGCGCTGAGTGAAGTCAGCTCACTATGTGTGTCTCTGTGTGTGTCTGTGTGAAACGTGTGTAAGCATGTGTGTGTAGGAGAGAGAGAGAATGTGAGAATGTTTGGGAGTGTTATTGAGGGACTTGCATGACCCCTCCCACTGCAGGCATGCTGCCCTCAATGCCTTAGCCTGGGGCCAATTCAGTCCTTCGGCTTAAAAATGGTCCTGGCCCCTGTGGTACAGGAAATTGCAATTGTGCCAAAAATGTGGGGGCAGGAGTTGAATAAAGTGAAATTCAAGGGGTATCTAGCAATAGTAAAACTATGTAAGCCAATCAGATCAAAGTAAAAACAAATTATAGAAGTCTGTAATAAAAGCGCTGGCTGCAAAATTATTACAGACAAGGACTCAGTTAAGCAGATCACTGAAATGTGAAATACACTATAGCTTGGAAAGCCCACAGAAATCTATTCCTGACTATGTATGAAGTATTTGGCTATAAGCTTCCATATATTTCTTATAGAGTCTTCAGCCATGAATGGACAATGTGAAAAGCAATAACTACTCCCCATTCTATTTCTTTCCTGAACAGGGAAAGGCATATACTTTGCAAAGCTGTGCATACATTTCTGTGGATTTTCTGCTTTAAATTTCAGTGATCTGCTGAACTGAATGAGTCCATGTCCATACTAATTTTCTTTTGAAGTCTATATTATATTATATTAGTCCATAACCCAAGGACTCACCCAGCTCAGCAGAGCAGTGAAACTGAAATGTAAGGCAGGATGTCTCCAGAAATGTATATTAATGTTTTACTATTGCTAGATATCTCTTGTGTTTCAGTTCCTACATCAGGAAACAGTAATTGGCCCATTTGGAACAGTAACTGCTCCCAGGCACATGTACAATTGATATCCATAGAAGCCTGGTTCAGATGTAACAGGAAACCATGTTTTCTCACTATATGTACAAGCCTGCCCAAGCCTCAGACTCAAATACCACCCTCCCCTCTTTTCTACTTTTGCATGCCAGGAAAAGGAGAAACTAACCACAGTTTTTGGTGACATCCAGATGGAGCAACTGTGGTTTGTTTAAATTATGGTTTGAAATAGTGATATGCCCAAAAACTTATTCTGCATTTAAAAAAAAAAATCATTCAATCTTATATATATAATTCAAAGTTGGGAATTAGTTGGTCATCCCTTTTTGACTGCCTTCCTGTTGACTGATTCTGATAAAACAGACTTCATGGGAAAGCTCTTGACACACAGATTCCACAAATAACAAGTTTTCACTATAAGTCAAAGTCAGGATGCGCAGCCAAGACAAGAAGTGTGTGCCTGTTGCCTGACCTGGCCTGGCATGCATGCTTACGACGGGTGGCCATACAGTTTACAATTGATTCAAGCTGCCACTCAAACTGGACAAGACTTCCATCTCAACGATCAAGCCTGGCAGAGTTCATGAATCTCTTCTTAGATCTATCTGCCTACACCTGTCTTCTGCCATGGACAATTCTACATTGCCATGAGTTGTGTGTTTTTATTGGCAAACCTCAAGATTCAAGTCATCGATGGACCAGTACAAGGATGTTACAGTGGCCATCCTGGAGTTTAGACCAAGAACATTGTATTTAAGGAAGTTCTGTAAAGATAAAAGATGTAACACTTTGAATGTTGACTTAAACCTTTTATTAGATTTGATTTTTCTCTGCAAACTGTGTTCATGGGTAACCAACTGGCTTGCTTGATAGAAAATAAATTGCTTTTGGAGGGAAAAAACAAAGAAGAAAAAAACCACTCATGGAATTCTCATGGGTAGCGTACAGGGTTCTTATGCCCTTAGTTATGAGGTAGCCAATGGCTGTGTGTAGATGCCCTGTCTTTCATTGTACAATTATATCTTCTGCAGCCTCTCCAACTTCCATGCTTCAATTAAACTTTAATTATTAAAGCCCAGGAGATGATGTCATAAGGTAACTCCTCCCATGGGCCTTTTCCAGATCAGGGAGTATGGGCAGGTGGGGAGGCTGCACAGTGATGTGTAATAAAATATTAAAGACACACAGCACACTTGGCAATCTCACAATGATTAGGTAAGCTCAAAAACACTGTCAAAAAGAATTCTAAAGGAATTCTAAAGTGCCCTGAGAATGAGGCAAAAAAATGGAAATTTCTTTCAGAGGGTGGGGAAAGGGAAACTTTTGGGAAACTGGAGGACAGATTCACAGCACTAGCTTGAGAACAAACTTGATTCTTAAACCATGGTTTGATCTGAATCATAATTTAAATAAACCACAGTTTCCCATGTTTGAATGTCACAGGAAACTATGGTGCGTTTTACAGATGCTTCCAATCTACTCCTCTGGTGCAAAAGAGGAGAAGAGGAGAGGGGGAGTATGCAAACTCAAGGCTTGTGCAGGCTTGTTCACATAGTACAAAATAATGGGTTTTTGTTACATCTGAACTGGGCCATTGTGAAATAAATGCATGAAGCCACTTCAGACTTGATGGCGTGTACATGCACACACACTTGGTAAACACTCCTAATCCATAGTCTTTGAAGGAGCTCTCAGCCACCCCTGCTGCAAGTGAAGTATTATACTCAACACATACACACACTTACACACAAAATGGCTTGAGGAAGCATCCAGAGAGGCACTCAGTTCTCCCCACCCCCATGAATTGCCTAGATCTCCCTGTGGAGACTCCTTTCACACATGAAAGACCATGGCTGTGAATTGCTCATTTAGGCAGACTTCCTTCATCCCCACACATACTCCCATCATCCCATTAAAGGAGTAAATGTTGTTAAGTGAATGTTTGCAAAATCAAGAGTGAAATGACTTTTTTTGTTTTAAAACCTCAATGTTTAACCACATTTTCCTTAGGGAACAGAATGGAGTGTCCCCAATCCAGTAGGTGTATTGCAGAAGAAAGGACTGAGCATTAAGCAGGAGCTTGCAGCCAAAGAAGAACTGGCAGGTTAGTTCAAATCAGTATCTGAATATCAGTCTTCCCTTGCTGCTTTTTGGCCCTTGTTAATTCCTGAGGCCCCCTATGCCACAAGGCTGTGGTGGCTGCAAAAGCCAATTAATGCATCTCTTCAAGCAGGAGTGGGCAACCTCTGGGAGTCAGGGAACCTCATTGCCCCCCTGGAATGTACTCGGGGCCACGCTCTACTTGGCCACTGCTACACTTGCCACCACAGTTGCTGAAATGGCTGCTGCTACAGTAGCAACAGTCAGGGCCAGTGCCACCCCCCACACACACACACACACACTGCCCGAGATGGGAGGTTACGTCACTGCCCTCTCTCCTCTCCTCTTGGCCATGCCTGCCTTTGCCCCTGATAATGATGGTGATTATGGTTGTGGCTGCCACCACCACGATCTGCCCACCTCCTCCTTCCCCCTCCCTTGTTGCCTTCTCTGTCCCCCTTGGCCACAATGATGGTGGAGGCAGCTACTCGCTTGTCTCCTCCCCAAGAATGAGGGACAGCACCAGCTGCCAGCTGCCCTCCCCCCCCCCAATGACAATGATGCTGGTGGTGGCTGGCCAGCCACCCTCCTCCTCTTTCCCTCCCCCCATGCTGCTGCTCTTGCTTCTCTTCCCACACCCCAGCCACCAATCCTAGTTAGCAATCTAGCTGCTGCCTTTTGTACTAACTGAAGACATGTCCAAGATGTCTACGGAGGCAGCCCCATGTAGCACTGCAATAATCTAACCTACAGGTTACCAGTGGATAGATAACAGTGAGCAGGCTATCATAGGAGGGGTTGGAGCTGGTGCACCAGCCTAACACTGCAATCCTATATATTATTCATAAGTAAGTCCCACTGCATTTAATGGGAGCTACTTTCAGTTAAGTGGGTATATTTATTTATTACATTTCTGTACCACCCAATAGCCAAAGCTCTCTAGGCAGTTTAAAGTTTCACTAGTGAAAAGCACTGCATGCCACAGAAGCCACGTGCGCCTCCAGTGACAATGCTGGATCCAGCAAAGCTCCCAAGTTTCAAACATAATCTTTCAGGGGGAGTTTGACCCATGCAAAATGGGTCAAACCCCAGCTCCATGAGCAGATGAGCTACCTACCAAGATCTTCCATCATAGGTAGATTGAGCTTCAGTGTATTGGTCCTCATCCAGTCTATTACTTATTCCAAGCACTTCTACTTGACTCTGCTTCACCTGACTCCAATGAAAAAGAGAAGTACAGCTGGGTAACACCAGCATATTGATGATACCTTGCCCTAAATCTCTGGATGAACTTTCCCAGTGGGTTCATGTAGAAGGCAACACATGATATCAGGGCTGGCATCAAGTGTAGGCAAGGTTAGGCACCTGCCATGGGCCCACATCCCAGCAGTGACCCACTGACACACTACTTCTCCTCACCATTGCAGCCTGCTTGTTCAGCTACCTCTCACTCTGGCCCAGGCAATGGTGGTGCTGAGAAGGAGGAGCTGATGCCACTGTCTACTTGCTTACTGGCTCTCTGCCTGTCAAGTAAGCAAGTGGTAGCAATGACGAGGAAGGGCCGATTTACATTGCGCCCGCCATCGCAATGAAGTCGGCATACTCTCGGGTTAAACACAATCGCATTAAAACGTGATTATCCACACTCACCCTGTTTCCCCAGTCCAGTACTTCGTCAAATGCACAAGCATGGTTCACACTCCAGCGCTGCGCTGTTTTCCAGCTCTCCAGCAAGGCGGCTCTCATTGGAGGAGCGGCAACTCTTCCTGTTTTAGCCGATCCCCCACCCACCATACCTCTCTTTCTCTGACCCTGTGTGTGTGTAGGGATGGTGCGAGCATCCTGTTGGGGCTTGAAGCCCAGGGAGAAGTTGCCACTCCGCCCACCCCCCAGACACCACTTCCCTCAGAAAGAAGAGGGGAACAAGGCAGCGCCTCTCGTCCTCCTCCCATCATTGCTACAGTGGCGTGAGGGAGGCTGGTTGTTCTTCGTAAGTTCTCCTGGCCTTAGGGGAAATGACCAGCTTGTCCCTCACCACCACCACTGTAGCAGGTGGGGGCAGAGGGAAGAAGGAGGCACCTATCCTCTTCTCTCCCCCCCCCCCGCCACCTGCTGGAGGCCAGGGTGAGAGGCTGGGCATCTCCCGATGCTCTTTTCCCCACGCCAGCCCTTGACAGCCGGTGTGAGGAAGAGGGGCAGCAGTGGCGGCAGCCAGCGCTTGGGTTTGGGGGGGCTGCTAGCATCTTCAAAGCTTCGAAGCCTGCCCTGTGTTTGTCCACCGCTCATGAGAGGATGCTAAAATTGTCCACGGACATTTTTATTGATGTTAGTCTGGAGTAGTGATGACTGTCTGCCTGGATATGTGTGTGTGTTTCTTTCCGTGCTGCGAGCATGGTGGGGAATGTGAACAAAATTATGCTTACCTGGGCTTGCCCGGGCAAGTGTACAGAGAAATAGGGCTGGAGAAGCTACAATTCTTTGAAGATTTGAAGATAATGCCTTAATTTTTTATTTTTTTTTAAGCCAAAGCAGGGGATAGAAGGAGGTAAAACTTAGTGTCATTTGAAGGGAGAGAACAACCCCCTGCTCAGTGTAGGAAGCCAGATTCCCAGGCGGTCGCCCATCCAAGTAATGACCAGGGCTGACCCTGCTGAGCTTCCGAGATCAGACAAGTGCGCGCACATCCAGCCCTTTGCTGGTTGATGAAGAAACTTTGAGCGCTGAGGAAGCTATGCAATCAGTATCCGGAAGACCGCATGGGCGCGTTGAGAGCTGTGATTGGACAGGAGGGGAATACAAACACCGCTGTATATGGGCAGGCATGGGAGGGGATTACGATCTTATACAGTGACGAACACAGAAGAGCAGAGCACATGAATGGGAAATACCAGAGTATCAGGGTATTGAAAGCAGTAGCAGGGAAGCGGGAAATTGCGTTTCCAATATGAGGCATGGACGGCGTAATGTGAAAGACGGAGGGCGAAACCGCATTGGAAGCATAAAAAACTGTAAGTGTAGATTGGCCCAAAGAGGAGGAGGAGGAGCAATAGCAGCTGGTGACAATGGCAGTGAGAAGGTGGACTCACTGACGGAGGGGGCCCATGGAGTGGGGCTTGCCTCGATGGATGGGCTCACCTCCATCTGGGGATGCCAGTCATTTGCCAAGCTGCTGCTGCTGCCTGTGCCTGCTCATTGCATTGCACAAGCCCCTAGACGGCTTAGTGAGTGGCCTGCAAGTGCTGCAGGGCCACCCGCACCTTCCCCAAGCTGCCATTGTTACGCAAAATGGCGTCTCGGGTCTTTCCAGAAAACTAATGTTGCATAGATTGCAGCCGTTAAGAGGCCATCTATGTAATATTAGAGGTGTAAGTGGCCCATTTATGCCTGTAATGTTGCACAGATGGCCCCTTTATGGCTGCAATCTATGCAACATTAGTTTTCTGGAAAGACCCGAGACGCCATTTTGCATAACAATGGCAGCTCGGGGAAGGAGCGGGTGGCTGACCCACGTTCACGGACCTCAAGGTGCCCAGCAAACGAGTCCGGTAAGTGCTACGCCGTCTGCCAAAGAGAGTCTGGGGGGCCGAGCGGGGGTGGGGGAGTCCATCAGACTCCGCCCCCATATCAGGCGCTCTGACATCCCTAGTCTTGCCCACGGGCCCTCAAAAACCTGGAGCTGGCACTGCATGATATAACTTCTTGGGACCCCATAACCTAACTGCCACAGGTAGGGACGTATACAGCTTGTTAACTCTGTTCCATCTGTGTTTTGCAGATTGCCAAGCATCTTTCATTCCATCATCCACTCAGTGATGGAATCAGATCTTTTTTAGGGACGTAGAAAAATTTCATTCTACTTGCACTAATGCACATTAGTGCTAATTTACAGTTGCACTGATGTGCATTAGCACAAGTGCAAATTTGCACAAATCCACCCCCCCCCCAAGTAAAAAGCTGGTCCATAAGTCCACAGAATCCCTCCAGCCAGTCCGCTGCAAAAGCCAGTCCACTGTGGAATCTGTAGGTCAGATTCACAGAAATCTGAATTGAATCCATTGCAGATTTCTCTGACATCCTCAGCCACAGGGTCAAGCGGTAGTTTCTTAGGACCGCCTTCTGGATCCAGCCATCCAAGCCAGAACAGAACCACTGAAGTACGGATCCTCCGATTCCCAACCCAAACAGGCTATCCAGAAGGACACCATGAGCAATAGTATCAAAACTGCAAAGACTCTATAAGAATGAGCACAGTCATACTTCCTTTGTCTTTCTCCCAGCATGGGTAATCTGTCAGGGCAACCAAAGCTGCTTCCATGCGGAAAACCTGGGGGAATTGCAAGTTGTACAGGCCTTGTCTAAATGGAGAGAAAAATAGTGGCTGCATATATCATCACAGAGCAAATATGTTTTGTTTTATTTTATTTAATATAATCCCCTTTCCTAGCCAAATGTAAAAGCCTTTTGCAAAAAGAAGTATAAAATATAACAGCAAAATGTAAATATGTTTGAACCACATATTATTGTATGAAGATAGATTATTAATGATTAAGATTTATGTTCCAATATTGCATTTGTTTGTATATTGATTTTCTTTCTTTGCAGCCTCCATGGAAATGCAAAATCTTTGGAGCAGAAGTAATTTATGTGCCTATTGAATATCTTATCAATTCAGTTTCGCATATCAGGAAAAAATACTTCTCATCCAGATGATTCCTTCAGTATCTGTACTTAATTTCTTTCTAAATGTCAATGTGACACAGCAATGGTAAGAGAGAGAGAGAGCAATTTTCCAGTTAACATTCTCTGCAAAGCGAAGTACAACTAGTACTACAAATGAATGCAAATTTTCTTGTTTCTTTCTGTGGAAATGTCTTTATTTACTTTCTTCAGAGACTGTTATGCTACAAGCTTACACACTGCCTGGAGAAAGAGTGAATAACTATGTTCATTATCATTATAAATATTATTATTTTTAATTGGACAGATGTTTGTAAGGCCATGCCATTTTGTTAATGTATTCTATTAACTATAAGTATAGTTGTTACTACTTCCCTGTTTTGCACTTACTCTACTGATGTTGTTATGGACACAAAATAAACAATTTGCACATTTGAGAGCTAGGCCTTATTAGGGGTGTGCACTGAAGACAAGATTTGGTTCAGATCCTGCTTTGTGCTTCAGAAAGCAGGTTGCTTTGCCTTGGATCACTTTGGGCATGGCCTCCTTTCTTGGATCTAGAGTGGAACCTTTCTTTGGAAATCTGAGGCTTCCTATGTCTTCCCCATGAGAAAATGGCTGACCTGAAAGTTGCCATTCTTCAACAGGAATTTCAAAGAGAGCCTCCAGCATGAAAGACCTTAATAAGAATTACTAATGAAGTTTGATTCTATTAATTTGGGCTGGAATACAGACATTGGTTTCTTGTACCATTATAGGTGCTAATATACTTAACAATACTAAATGACTGCTGTTTTTACTGATCTCTGTGCTTATTTTTCATACATGTGGGGAGCAATCCTATGGCTGCTAGACAGTGGCTAGACTGCCATAGGATATGTTGTTTTCCGGGAACTGACCTCCCCCCACTTCTGCATTGCCTCGGAAGCAGTGTGGAACAGCCCCATCCTCCGCACTCGCAAGAGGAGCACAGAGCGGCCGGAAAGGGACGTGGCTGGGGGCGTTCCAGGGCGGGAAGAGCGTAACTGCCTGTAAGACATATTCTATGTGCTGTACAGCAGCCTCTTCCCCTGCTCTGTCCTCCTGCGGCTAGACAGCCGCAATCGGCTGTTTAGCTGAAAAAGCAGGGCAGGAGAAGCGCAGAGGGAACAATCCCCTCTGTACTTCTCCTGCCCTGCTTTGGATAGGCGTTGCCTCCGAGTTTGGAGGCAGCTGCCTATCTAGATAGGATTGCTCCCTTAAGCTTTAAATGAACTTTAAACTGCACTTCCTGAATTTGTTTGCCATTTAATCCCACTGCTCACAATTATGTTTTCCTCTACACCCATGTGTATAGGAGGATGGCAACTCAGGATGGCACTTCACGCATCTGATGAAGTGGACTCTAGTCCATGAATATGCCATAATAAATGTGTCAGTCTTTAAGTTGCTACAAGATGTTTTGTTGTTTTTGCTGCAACCGACAAATGCAACTACCTCTTTGGAAGTTGTTGTTCTTCTTCTAACATGAGAGGATTTAATTATCCTAAGGTGGTCATTTGACCTGGATAACCTTGTCCTGGATCAAGGGTCAAGGCTTCCAGGTTCCGAGGTCTAATGGAAAGGGGAACTCGGTAGGGGCGCTCAGAAAGCTTGATCAATATGCCATATGTTTCCTGTTTTTCTCCTACAGTTAGAAATTGCTGCTTGCTAACCAATGGCTTCTGTAAGCTTTGCAATATCTGTACTAATTTAGGAATCATCATATGATAAGGAATAATCTTGAGTAATGTATGACATGTGCAATAGTATGCTGTATTATGATTGGCCATTAGGCTGTACTGTGATTGGCCCTTGGGTTGTCTCATTTCTCAGGTATAAGAATGTGTTCTTGTTAGAAGAAGGTTGTTGTTCCCACCTGTTGGCGACCAACCTTCATACATGAATAAAGAAGTGTTTAAGTCACCCTCGACCTCCAGCCTCATTCCTTATTGAGTGGAGAACCCAACAAACATTACAGGAGCATAATGTAAGAAAGGATTGCAAAATGTCTTTCAGACTGAGGGCTGAATCCCATTTCAGAGAAGCTCCCGGGGGCCACATTCAGTGGTGGGTGGGGCTGAAGGCAAAAGGAATGGGGCTAAAACTACCAAAACTGCCACCATATTTTAGCTTATAGCTCGTGCTGCCAGCAACTAAGCCTTAGCAGAGGCATTTCAACCTTTTAGGATGGAGAAAAAACTGCACAAAAGCTGGGAAACCACCAAACGGTCAGTGGTTAGTGGAACATGGCCTTCTGGGGAACCCCAGAGGGCCAGATTGGGACCACTGGAAAGCTAGATTTGACCCACAGCCCTGAAGTTTTACACCTCTGATATAAAGGAAGGACTCTGAGTAAGTGAAAACAGGACTGGTGGCCTGTGAGGAGAGGACCAAGGACTGTTGCTTTCCCTTGCAGTTTGCATCTTGACTCCCTTGCTTACATCTTCTGGATCTATTTGCTGTTCAGGTCTTGCATTTGGGCAAGTGGTTGCACTAGATGAGTCTTGGTATCTTGTCTTCATATGATCCATGAGCTGAGCTACATGGACAGCAGAATCATGTCATGTGGACCTGGCTGGATTACATAGTCCCAACAATGGATGGAGGATTGTGCATTTTGGATGCTGAGTGTGGGTACTGCTTGGTGTGGCTCCTTCCTAGGCAGTCATGTTGGAAGTGTAAGGGCATGGGTGGGAGGAGTCCATACCATGGCTTATTTCCATGTGAGGTCCTTCTGTACAACCTCAGACTTCCCATAGTTCTGAGTGGCACAGGAAGGAGCCACACTCCACTAGCTCCCACACCACCAAATCCAATGTTGGAAGGATCCTAAATCGGGATGGATGAGAATTTTGTTTCATTTTAAAAAAATAAGAATTAACCAAAATTTGCAGATGTCTTCATAACTGAGATGAAAAGAACTTGAGATTTTAAAGAAATTGAATGTGGGGAAAAGCAAGACTGACAGATTCATCCATCCCAAGTCCTGGAAACATTTTCCTATGGTGCTGCCCCATTTGGCAGGCCAAGTATAACTTTTAAACCCCACCCCCATGCTGTGCGTTGGCCAAAAATGCACACAGCATCTCCATGCCAGCGTCATGTTCTATCATGACTGATGCCACATCCATGGAAATTCTTGCACACACTGGACCAATGTACAAGTGAAGATGCTTTCCAACCTTATGCATGGAGCTTCACCATGGGGAAGTCGTGTTCAGCAGCTGCTTTGTGGGGAGGGGCTGTAGTGTTTGAGTCAGTCCTGAGATAAGCTATCCTTCATTTTTAATCTGAAATGATAAACATCTTTCCTTAAAAATTAGACTCTAAGGTTGATCTTGAAGTCCAAATCAGCCTCCCATCAGTAGCAACAGATGACAAAACACACTGGAGTGGTGTGTTAAGAACAGACTTTACTTGAGATATAACAAGCTTACATCTTGAGGTAAGTTGGCTGAGGTCAGCATCCCTTGCAGGAGGAAGTAGGAAGAAGAACAGGAGAGTAGGGGGAGGAGACACGGAAAAGGCAATACGATCTCACACAGACCCCTTCCACGTGATTCAGGTACATATTAACCCCTCAAGTCAAGGTTAAGTGACTCATGGCCTGAGTCGCCCCAACAGATCTTAGCTATTTGGGAAGCTATTGCTGCAGGAAAAATGTGTTGACCCTATTATTTATTTATTTATTATTTAAAATCTTTCTGAGTCACCTTTCTGCCCAGAAGGGCCTCCTAGGTGACTTAGGGTTTAAAACTTTAAAACAATTGAAGGCGCAATCCTAAGAGATCCACCTGGGTACTCGTAAGCCTCTGAACTCAGAGGCTTATGAGTATCCTATGTAGAGTGGGAGGCACCTTGTACCTCCAGCTCTGCATTTAAGCTAGATGGGTGTTTTTACCTATCTAGTGGAGGCTTTGGGGATGGGGAAGGAAGGAGGCTGGGGTGTCCATAGGATTTCTTGTATGGCTGCCACCCCAGTCTCCTCCCCTTCCCGTCTTCGGGAACACCCCCTTTTCCCTGTCTCCATGCTCTGTTTTCCAAGTGCGGAGAGCTAGCCAGCATGGTTGTCTCCATGCCAGCTATGAAGGGGAGGGGAGTGCAGTTTCCTTGATCAGAGGTTGCAGCCTTGTTTCTGATCTCATAGCCAGGAAACTGACCAATCCTATGTCCCCCAGACACTGTCTAGGGGGCATAGGATTGCTCCCTCTGATACTGAATTCCCTTCAGGAAAGGAAAGCTTACAAGGGGGATACAGAACTTCCATCCTGGAGGCCTAATTATGCCCATGGAGATTCTCCAGCCGATGGAGCCTCCTCAGGTTCCTCTAAGGGAAGGCAAGGGGCTTAGCCTCCATGACCCACCCCCCTGGGGGAATCCTTGCTATTATCTCCAATCTCAAATCAGAAATAACAGCAGGGATGTGGGTGGCCAGCAGTGCGGCAAGGAGCAGCTGCTTTTCCCAGCACCGACCGACTTCTTTCACGTGGCATGCACCACCACCATGGGGACACAATGCGCCATGAAAAGCCAGGGATTTGGCCAATGCTGGGAGGAGTGCCCACTCTTCCCAGTACCAGCTGAGTCCTTTTGTGTGATGTGAGCTGCCCCTATGGGGATACCATGTGCTGCATGAAGCCAGACTCCGCCAGCACTGGGAGGAGCGGCTGCTTCTCCCAATGCCAGCCAAGTCCTTTTCTGTGTGCTGAGAGAGACACAGAGCTCTGTGCCTCTCTTAGCATAGAGAAAGGCAAAATGTCACTAGGGGTGGCCACACTCACTGATATCATTTGGACCATGGATGGCCCAATTCAGCCACCCACCCACCCAAAAATGGTTTGGCACCCCTGTTTTACAGTATATCTGAGAAATCATCAGCCTTTTACCCAACCAAGAGGAATGGCATTAGAGCCATAGAGGTAGCAAACACCAGTCTCCAAGTTGCTCAGATCAGAAGCAAGCATGACTTGGGAACCTTTAAGGGGTTAGGAAGCATCACCTGACCAGCTGTGGCCTATTGATATAAGAAAGCTGGTTTCCCTGAAGTTCCCTCTGTGGCAAGAGAAGAGCCCTGTGCACATGCTCAAGCCCTGTGTGCTCAGGTTGACGGTTCAAGCGGTGACCCACTGTGGGCTGGAATCCTAGCCCACAGAATCATGGCTGATATGTTGTGAGGAAAATGTCAAAGTGCAAGGAAGAAGAATGATGGGGAACTGAATATCACTGTGATTGCAGACAAGCCAATGCAGCCTGTCTCACTAATGAGCCATTTGCTTGCCTGAATGTATTTTTGCAGACAATTAGCAGGAAGACTACAGCTCCAAATCCCAAAGGACCTCGATAGGCAATGATGCAGGTTAAACCAAGAAGTGTGTGACAAAAAGGGCATTTTCTGAGTGAGTTGTTGCTTTTATTCAAATGAAAACATTAGGGAGACATGACATGGAGGAGATGCTATAAAGGCTGTAGATTCTGGAAATGGCATGTTGACCTAAGAAGCATGTACAAAAATTCATGTTCTACAAGCTAACTGCAGATATGTTGTGATGCTATCCAGACTGATGATTAAAGGATTTGCATTATCCAGTTCAGGTGACATGTCTAACCTCCTACAAGGAAGTACCAAGTCCAGCACTGCATTCAATTAAAGTTGCATTTTTAATGCATGTTTCAAATCTGCATGCTTTCATCCTTTATCCAGGGGCACTTTTTAAGTATTCTTCTGAGCTGAACTGCAAACGCTGCTTATCAATTCTAGACAAAGGACCTGATTCGGCAAAGCACTCAGATACATACTTAAATGGAAATGCCATTAACTTCAAGAGATTATAAGCATGACTTTAATAATTGATGAAAAAGAAGAAGATAAATGTAGATTTTGTTGTTGACTTTACTGAGCAAGGCTTGTGACTGAGGGAAATCAGCAAAATTCTTTTGGAAAACTTTATTGGAACAAGGGCAGCTACTCACAGATATTCACAAACATCACCCAACATTTTCATACAAGAGAGATGGGCAAAGGCTGAAGGCCTTTAGTTCCACATGTTCAATATGTCAAACAAGGAAAGAGGTTTAATGTTTATGATTGAGCTAAAATGACTTAACTCACTTTGGATACTTTTCTGCATTGATAAGTTCCTCTCACTTTCAACATTTTTTTTGCAAATACATTTGTGTGTTTTTCAAGGCTGTTCATGTCTGTGCCATTTTCCTGCTTCTTTATTGCCCTTATGGCCCTTTGCTTCAGTTGCCCATACTATTGTTTAATCCTATTGGCCCATGGTGACCCACATAGTTTTGCCCATGACATCACAATGCTAGGTCTGATGGGTTGACATCTGTGTGGGTCACCACAGCCAATTGGATTCACCGCAGCCACCTGGCAGTATGTGCAAATGAGCCTGAGAACTGTGAAAAGAGGAGGACAAGGATGATAACAATGATGCCTTCCCAAAAGGAGCCAGAATAACTCAGATATCTCTGCAGATCCACTTCAGACCATGCAAAGTTCTACCAGTAGATCTTGATCTACCTTCTACCCACCCCTGATATAAGTCATGTGCTCCTATATGACTATTATGGCCATCTAGTTAAGGAAGGACGCTAGATCACTGCCATGCTTGCACTGCAGGAATCCTCTGAGGAGGAGCTAGGGCTCCCAGAGACAGACAACTCCCTGCAAGAGGAGAGGAGTTCTCCCTCTGAGGCAGACCACCTAGCCCCTGAGAGCATTGTCACCTCAAGAGGCAGGCCAGTGGGGCTCCTTTGAGAAGAAGTGCTTGATTCCAAAGGAACACTCCTCAAGGGAAAAGGATGCTTTAGGATCAAGTCCCCTCCTGTGTAGGACTTTTGCCAGAAGGCCTGTAATGCACAGCAGCTGAGCCCTGGGTGGGGCTCAGGAAGCTCTTGGCTGTATAAGCCTTCAGTTTCAGTTTAGGCAGTGCTGCAACAGCATTGTTTTAGTAGCTCTACTGCATTGTATCCCTGATCGTGCTTTGTGATTGAATCTCTGTGCTACTGATCCTTGGACTCCTGCTTGACTCTGCTTTTTGGACTGTGTGTACAACTGCTTATTTGTGTTTTGTCCCTGGCTTTGTCTCAGACCTCTCTTCTGGAAACCACCTACTTGCCTGGTAATACTGTGCTTGACCATTTGCCTGCTTAACTGACTTGCCTATTGGATCGCCCCATAATTTGCCGTAACACCGAGTCTGATTCTGATTCAGCCATAACAGGACAATCACTTTAATTTTGCTTTAGGGACAGAAGGAAGACACATCATCATTCTAACTAGTCACTTTTTCTTAGAGATTTATTACCCTTACACATCCATTGAGAGCTTGGATTCATGGAGACCTTGCTTTTCTGCATGCAGAGATACATGAATGATAACCTGCTAAGCGTCTAGTCCTCTATCGGCCAGTGGGCTAATATCTACTGGCTTAGCATTTATGGAACAATGTGTATAGGAACAGCATCACCAGGTAAGGATGTATGAGAATTTTATTTCAGTTTGCATATCACTCAGAAATACTCTGTTGGTAATCCTGAATGAAAGTACATTTTCTCCTAAAATGTTTGCAACCCCCCAAAATCGTGTTCGCACTCGCAAAATGAATACTGGAAACATGTACAACTTTGTTGAAATGTGCAATTCTTAAATCACCCATGTTTTCGGCTGTGGAGAAAATCTGCAAAAAATTGGACACTTACGCAAATTTTTGATATTTTTCTGCAACTTTCATGTTTGATACCTGTTCGTCTTGCACAATTTTCCCATCTGTGCAAAACAAACAGTGATGGCAAACAGGAGTGCAAACTGAGGAGAGGTGAGCAGATGATTGGAGAATCTTGGTGAGCTGGAATGTCGCTTGTTCGGTGATCCCTGTCACAAGATGCTCATAATCCATTTTTTGCAAAAATGACCCCAGGGGAAGAATATCAGCATCCAGCTTTGAGTTGGTCAGAAGCATTTTGCAGGATATGGGGTCCATCTTCAATTCTTGCCTGAGGTTAAAATAGCTTGGGTGGAGATGGCATCTAGGAGCATATGGTGAGATGCAATCAATCCTGCTGGATTGAATAGGCCATGGTGGAAAGGTGAATAGGGATGAGGACAGGGTTATTGGGAGGGATAATAATCAGGTTGCTAGAAACTGCTTTTAAGAAATACCATCTATTTGGGCTCATCACCCCATCTATGTGAGGTGGGATGTAATATTTAACTGAAAGAGCATGGCCAGAGGGGGTTGGGAGTTTGTTGGAAGGCTTTAGGGAAAAGGATGGGTGCTAAGCTAGGCTGCCTCCTTCCTTGACAAAAAAAATACTGGTGTAGATGTGAGAAACTCCAAGAGCAGGGGAAGAATGGAAAGGGAACTGAGAGGGACACCTTGTCTGAGTTGGCATGACAACACTTAAAGCTAGAGCAGCTTATGAATGGGATTGCTATCTTGGATGGTGCAGATACAGTACAACCAGCAGAGGTGACAGCTATGGGCACTCATCACATTTTAAACTTCTATAAGGGAGCAATCCTATGGCTGCTAGACAGCAGCTAGATGGCCATAGGATATGCTGTTATCTGGGAACTGACCTCAAAGCCCGTGCTCCGAGGTTGGTTCCCGGAGAACCGACCTCCCCCCACTTCCACGCTGCCTCCGCGCTCGCAAGAAAAGTGTGGAGCAGCTGGAAAGGAGCGTGGCTGGGGGCATTCTGGGGCAGGGAGAGCATAGCTGCCTGTACAACACATCCTATGTGTCGTACAGCAGTCACCTTCCCCGCTCCATGCTCCTGTGACTAGACGGCCGCAATCGGCTGTCTAGTCAAAAAAGCCAGGCAGGAGGAGCGTGGAGGGAACGATCCCCTCCATGCTTCTCCTGCCTTGCTTTGGATAAGCGGTCACCTCTGAGTTAGGAGGTGGCCTCCTATCTAGATAGGATTGTTCCCTAAATAAGCCATTTCTTGTCCTTTCTACCCCAAAATGGGACCAGTCCATCCCTAAATCCACCTTTCCTATACTGGCAAGTTTCAGATCAGTCTGTTGAGCCATTTTTTCTCAACATAAGCCATAAAACCTACTACCCCCCCAATCCCAATTTCTGTTTATAAGGGCAGAATGTGATTCAGCCAACTTACCCTTAAGATAGGGCCAGTACAGTGGCCCTATAATAATTCTGTTCTGCATAAATCTGTGATGTTAAAAAATGTCCTCTCAAAATAGGTATTTAAATGCCTATTTTAATAGGTATATGTATTTTCTCTCAAAGTAATATTACATGTGTATTTGATATGTTTTGATTGCAGGGAATTGTGTTGCAACATTAGAAGGTGTGTGAAATCTGGTGGATAGCTAATTTCCGATCTGTACTTTACAGCAAGAAATGCAAATTAGGCCATTTCATAGAAATATCCACAAAGAACAAATTCCACAAAGAACAAAATCCTCAAGCATCTCTAGGCTTTTTTTTAACCTCTGTATATCAAGTTGCATACAACAAAACTCCCTCTTCTAGTCACAGCTATGAACGGTACACAATCTTTGTCCTCCTTTGAATCTGATCTTAACTGTTGCACTTCTGCATTTAAAGAAACATTGCAGATATGACGTATGGGGGAATCCAAGAAGACATGTTACGATAAAAGAAACAGTATAATTTTTTAGCAGAACCATCAGTGCAGATACAGATATAGGAGAGATGGGAGGTTATTGACATACCGACATCAGTGGTATTCATCCAGGGAATCATATTGGGGACAATTCAGTTAGTTTAGGTAGACTGTTTAAACTGTTGGGGCAGTATATTTGCCTTGGGAGAGCTAAAGTAGCATAAAGGGAAATTTTAGGATTCACATTCAGCTCAGTATAAAATAATTGGCAAGCTGTGCAGTGTCGAAGCTTGGATGTCAGTGTGAATCAGACTTCATTGTTGTAATGCTGCTGAAAACTACTGAGCCATTTAACAAATCTGAATCCTCGGTAGATTTTGCAAATTATTCGTTTCTTTTTATGATTGCCAAGGGCTTGATCCTCAATTTGCACATGGAAGAAAACTGTTCCTGCTGGCCTGCTGTTTCTTTCCACTCCATAAGTTGGAAATGAGAGAGTGAGCAAGGAGTGGGCAGGCAAAGAACAGAACTGAAGAGTTTTGATGTCACCCCTAAGCACCTATGGTTTGCTCACCCCTAAGTGATCATAGCCACTGAATCCATACAGAGATGGTATTATTTATTTTAAAATTTATTTTATTATACAAATTTATATACCATTTTCCATGAACGTACAATGTAGTGAACGTACAATGTCATTGTCATTAAAATGTTAGAATAAAACACAACAGTAAAACAATACAATAATAAATAGATACTAATTAACAATAAAACTATGTTGTATTACTCCATACTGTAACTGGCAGGATCACACCCCAGGGAAAGACAGTGTGAAAAGATGGGTCTTAAGAAATCATCTAAGAGAGCAATACTATGACCACTAGACACTGTCTAGATGGCCATAGGATTTTTTAGTTTTTGGGAACCGAGCTCATCTGACCTCGATTCCCAGAAACCACACTCCCCTCCCCCACCCCCTCATAGGTGGTGTGGTTCTTTCCACGCTTCCATCTCTGCACTCATAAACTGAGTGTGGAGAGGGTGAAAATGTGTTGTTCCCAGCGGGGAGGGGAGGAGACCATGGAAGCTGTCTAAAACACCCGAAGCCTCAGGTAGATGCCGGAAAACACACATCTAGCCACAAAAGCAAGGTGGGCAAGGTGCGGAGGAGAGGATCTCCTCCATCCTCTCTGCACTGGATAGTTGGTAGCCTCCAATTTCGGAGGCTACCAACTATCTCAGTAGGGTTGCACCCTAAATGTCAAAACTGTGGGTGCCTGTCTAATAACAGTTAGTAATGCATTCCAGAGGGTGGACCTTATGTAGGGATGTCAGAGAAATCTGAAATGGATTCAAATGACTTAAGATTTCTATGAATCCAACTCACAGATTCTACAGCGAACTGGCATCCCCTGAGTCACGGACTTGCAGACCATTTTTTTTACTTTCCAGAATCGTATGCAAGCTTAGTTATATGAAAGTATGAAAGTTAATGGAAGATACACTAATATATATGCCATTTAAAAACAAACACAGCTTTTTATACATCTCCAGTCTCTCTTCAGTTTTCACTGTGTAGCATTTTTTGTGCATTCTATTCTTTGATTGTACACTGAACTAAAAAACAAAACAAAACACAAAATATTGCATACCAGTGAAAGTTGTCTAAATTGTGGTGGATGTTTTTGTATACTTTTCCAAAGGGGGAAAAATTGATTCCATCAATGAGCTGATGACAGAATGAAAGATGCCTGACAATCCACGAAGCACGCATGGAATGAATTAAACAAAATCCACACATCCCTAGTGCTTTGACACTAAATGTTCTGCTGCAAATGCTCCTGAGGTGAACCTCAGGACCATTGGCACCATCAAAAGTGCTCCTTTTGAAGGTTGCAGAGACCAGGCAGGAATATAAGGGGAGAAACTATTCCTAAGGGTCTTACCTTGCAACTATAATAGTCCATTGCAACTTAAGAACATAAGAACAGATGTGCTCATTCAGAGTAAAGGCTCATCTAATCCAGCATTCTGTTCCCACAGTGGCCAACCAGATACTTCCAGAAAGTCCACCAGCAGGACACGAGTGCAATAGCACTGTCTTTGAGATCTTTTTGTTTCCTTCACTGAAATGCAGGATGAGTTACTTTCTAATGTGGCAGGCCTCTTTCCTGGAAGAGGTCCTAGTAAACGCCAAAACAAGGTCAGATTTGGATTCGGTGTTGTGTCTCTTGAAAGTGACACCGCAGAAGGTCCAGCTTAGCATGTCCACTTCTGATTCACTGGGTCCTTGCAAGTATGCAGTTGCTTGATTGTGCCTTTCAGACTGGTCAAGGGTGGAACTGATCACCATATTGAGAAAAAGAAATCCAGGAGGTAACTAGTGGAGAAGATCAGATCAGATCCCTTTATTTGCATCAGGCACAGGCATTTGCATTTAAAATATAATGTACAAAGGATAAAAAAGCAAGACTATTATTGACTGCAATCAATTGTAGATTTCAAAAATCTACATCAAACATTAATGCCAGAATTAACACAATCCTTTTCATGTAAAAAATTAAATAGATAACTACTGATCAATCAAATGAGCTGTGTAAAATTAACTCAGATAAAATGATAGTTCTTATTTTAATAGCATAAATGCTAAAAATGTTGTAGCATTTGCTGTCACCAGCTTATTTTGATCTGCAAGAAGAAAAGACACAGCAATAACTGACAACCCTCAAATAGATAACACTAGTGGAATAATCAGCTCTTTCCTCAAATCTCTATAAAAATGCAAAATAATACATGAGCTGTTTCAATACTACCATCTCCACATGCGCATGCACAGTTTTGCAATGGGATTCTTTTAAATCGGCCCTCAAGTTCAGCTGGTGGCAGTATATTGAGTCTTGCAGTAGTAAAAGCTCATTTATTTTTAGAACTGTTAAGTTTTGCAAATTAAGATGTTGGTGTGTCAAAAAGACTGGGTGGAAAGTGATCATACCATGGACAGAATTTTCTTATAGTGGCCAAATTGTTCTGTTGTCCAATATCATGGAGGCACTGTCTTGTTAGATCTTCTGCTTTATTAAACCCCAAAATTAATAACTGTTGTGGTGATAGGCCAAAACAATAAAGTTTTAAAGTGATTATCTTCATCCAAATACTCTTATGTGGATTCAGTAGAACCAAGGGGAGCAAACCAATAGGAGTTAAGTTCAGCTGAAGCCAATAGTGGAGGGAGCAATCCTACCGGGATCAGCAGCTGCCTCCAAACTCAGAGGCCTATCCAATGTAGGGCAGGAGAAGCATAGAGGGGATCATCCCCTCTGCACTTTAGCCACCCTATGTTTGCAGCCAGACAGCCAATTTCAGCTGTCTAGCCACAGGAAGAAGGAGCGGGGGAAGCGGCAGCCAGATGACACATAGGATGCGTTGTACTAACATCTCCGCCTTCCCTGCCCCAGAACGCCCCGTTTTTGCTCCTCCACGATCCTCTTCCAAGCATGGAACACAGGGCCGTTCTGCACTGCCTACGAGGCAGCATGGGGGGGGGGGGAGGTTGGTTTCCAGAAACAGACATATCCTATGGCCGTCGAGCTGCTGACTAGCAGCCATAGGATTGCGCCCTAAGTGTCCTGCACCAGGCTATAAACTGATAGAGGGAAGCTTAGCCTCCAAGTGCAAGAAGGCATTTGGGACACAACATGAAATAGAAAAAAAAAATTAAAACTTAGACTAAACAACTTCAACTGGTCTAGAATAAGCATCCACCCAAATCTGAATCCCGTATAGGAATTGAGCTAAAGGTTTAGCTTTAAAAACTTCAAGTGCCAAGGGTATATGGTTACCACCTTTTGTGTAAAAGAAGTGCATCAAGATTTTAAAACTCTGAGATGCTTTTTCCACCACATACGTTTGATGGGTGACCATGCCCCTATTGACTGAAAAACTACACCCAGGAATTTGAAGATTCTGACTTGTTCAATTAAACCTTTATCCAAACACAATCTATGGGAACTATCTTGTCTAGGGAACACCATAGCAGAGAAAATATTGCTACAATTTCTCCAACTACCCTCATATTGGCTGGGTAAATGTATGTTCTGGTTTTGACAAAGAGACCTTATTTCTAGATGACCATAAATGACTTGCCTTACAACCCATAGTCATGGAACCAACTACAAAGGAGGTCACCTTGAATTTAATCTTGTGTGGTGCCCACGATCTGGTGTAAGATGTAAGAGCTGACCAAATTGCTCAATATAGATGTAGATGAAAAGTTTCCCAGAAAGTTTAATGTGATCATATTTATTTTTCAAAAGAGGAAAGTTCTCAACGATGAAGGGATTGGTTCAAATGAAGTTGGAGGGTTTAACTCAGGAGGGTTAAATCTCTTCAGAACACTTAGAGGTTATTTAAATGCAGAAAAACAACCTTGTTGAAGAATATATAGTGCAGCTCAAGAAAGGTGCCAAACAAGGCTTTCTGAGATGATTTTGAAGAGGATATTGCTAAAAACATTAAACCAAGCTATTAGCACTCTTTAACTATATGAGAAAGACAAAAACAGGGAGGCAGTTGGACTTGCTGTGGTCATCACTCTGGAAGTCATTGGATAAATCCACAAGCTGGAATCACATTTGGGGGCAGGGCATCTGAAGAACAAAGGCTACAATCCTAAACACACTTATTACTTATTACAGAGTAAGCACCATTGTATAGTTATCCTTGTACTAATTTGTCTAGCTGAGGGCCTTTTTAAAGTAGGATATAAATGTAACACATACATATATTCGGCAGGGTATATCTGTAATATGCACACACACACATACATATGTTTATCAATACATGTATACATTCATTCAGGATGATTCAAATTCAAGCACAGTGTAGAGTTCCAAAGGATCTCTCAAAAACTAGGGGAATGGGCAAAACAATGCTAAATGAGATTCAGTCTAGGTACAAGTGATGCATGCTGGTGCAAAAAACATGCGACAACAACCCAAATCCAGTTTTATTCCTCTTATGTTATTATGTTCTTACTGGTGCGCCATGATTGCCACTTCCTTCCCTATAGCTAGAATGCATGCTGCTATGGTAAATTTCAACAATAGGAATGTATAGGATTGTCAGATAACATGGAAGTTCCCACAGCAGCAAGGCACCTCCGTGGGAGCTCGGTGAGTCTTTTGTATTTTATAAACCAGGGGCGCTGAACATCTTTCAGCTCAGGGTCAAATTCCATTTCAGAGAAGCTCTTGGGGCCTGAAGACAAAAGGGGTGGGACCAAAAATGCCGGCATATTTTAGCTTAAAGCTGTTACTGCCTTAGGAGAGGCATTTCAGCCTTCTAGAATAGGGGGAAACTGCACAAAAGCCGGGAACCACTGAATGGCTGGAAAGGGAGCGAGACTGGGGAATGGGAGCATTTCCCCAAGATGCATTTCTGTTATATATGTTCTAAGCCGCTTTGAGAACTCTGATAGAAAAGTGGGCTATACGTCTACTAAAAATGAAATGAAATAAATTTGGGTTTGGGGGCCCTGATGAAATAGCTTTCCACACTATTTGTCTACTCAAGAGCCAGGGCCTGCAGGAGAAACCACCACCACCACCGGGGAAGAGGCATGCCTGCTGCTACCACCACCACCAGGCCTTCCCTGTAGACTTCTGCCTGGCAGACCGCCAGTCCCTGCAGGACCAGACCCCCAGGTACCGAGCCAGCTGTGCTGCTCCACCTGCCCCTCCCTGGAGGGGCTACATAAGCTGGCTGGCTGAGGTGGCCTGGGAGAGCCAGGGCCTGCAGGAGAAGCCACCACCACCACCACTGGGGAAGAGGCGTACCTGCTGCTGCCACCGCCACCAGGCCTTCCTTGTAGACTTCTGCCTGGCAGACCGCCAGTCCCTGCAGGACCAGGCCCCCAGGTACCCAGCCAGCTGTGCTGCTCCACCTGCCCCTCCCTGGAGGGGCTACATAAGCTGGCCGGCTGAGGTGGCCTGGTAGAGCCAGGGCCTGCAGGAGAAGCCACCACCACCACTGGGGAAGAGGCATGCCTGCTGCTGCTGCCGCCGCTACCGCCACCACCACCATCATCACCACCAGGCCTTCCCTGTGGACTCCTGCCTGGCATTATTTTTAAGGGGATTTTTAATTGGTTTTTTGTTTTGTTTTTGTTTTTTTTCTGGGGGATTTTGTTGTGTTTTTAGGGGTGGGTAGCCTGCTTGATAGGCGGGAGCGAGGGGGCATGTGTCCACCTGATGGAGGCAGTGGGGGGAGTGTTGGGGGCCAGAACATACCGAGGCTGGGTGGCACGCGCTGGCGGAGCGCTAGGGGCAAGCCATGCCAGGTAAGGGGAACAAGGGAGAGATGTGTAGTATCTGTCCCCTGCTCCGGGCCTGTCCAGAGCCAAAGGATGGCTGGGGGAGGCGTGACCCCATCTTCTGGCCTTCGTTTGCTGCTCTGCAATGCCAGGTCTGTTACCCAGAAAACCTCCCTCATCCATGACATTATCCTGGATGAGGGTGCAGACCTGGCATGTATTACGGAGACCTGGCTGGCCGAGGCTGCTGCTCCAACCCTTGCAGCCATGTGTCCAGCTGGATTTTTGTATGCACAGCAGCTGAGGGATCGGGGAGGGGGAGTGGCTGTTATCTACCGAGAGTCCTTGGTCTTCACCAGACCCCCTCTCCGGGAGACCAAGGTTGCTGAGTGCATGTACTGGAGGTTGGGCCCGAAGGGCAGTCTGGGGATTCTGCTCGTGTACCGTCCACCCCGCTGCACGACTGACTCCCTGGCCAAGGTGCTTGAGGTGGTCTCTGATGTGCGTGTACAGTCCCCTAACTTATTGGTGTTGGGGGACTTCAACGGACATTCAGAGGCCATCCTCACAGGAGCACCTCGGGACTTCATGGAGACCATGGCCTCCTGGGAGCTGCACCATATTCTAACTGGGCCCACCCATGTAGCCGGTCATGCACTAGACCTTGTGTTTGTTTCTGGAGAAGCGGGGAGTGATCTGGAAGTCGGGGGTACATCCACCACCCCCTTGTCATGGTCAGATCACTATCTGGTGACGTTGGACTTCTTGGTTCCACAACCCCTCCGCAGGGGTGGAGGACCCATTAAAATGGTCCGCCCCAGGTGTCTTATGGATCCAAATGGATTCCTGAATGCGCTTGGGGATTCTGTGGGGCACACCAATGGCCACTCGGTCGAGACCCTGGTGGGTGGCTGGAATGCCGCAATCACTGGGGCATTAGATCGGGTGGCTCCGAAACGCCCTCTCCCCCTGAACAGGGCTCGGACTGCACCATGGTTCAATCCTCTGTTACGAGCTCTGAAACAGGAGGTGAGACGGCTAGAGCGCCGGTGGCGGAAGTCTCGCTCCAAAGACGATCAGACACGGGCTAGAGCTGTATCTTCAGCCTATCACGTGGCGGTGAAGGCAGCAAAAAAGGAATATTATGCTGCCTCCATCGCGTCTGCAGAGTGCTGTCCCAGGAGGCTGTTCCAAGTGGTCCGGAGCCTGGTCGGTCCTGTGGCTCCGGAACCACTGGAGCACTCTAAGGCTCCTGTGAGGCCTTGGCAAGGCACTTTGCAGATAAAATTGATCAGATTAGGTGTGTTACTCTGCACGCTGAGGATACAGTTAGTGAGCAAGAGGTTTCTGTGGCAAACCGGTTTTGTGGGATCGGTTCCAGCTTCTTCCTCCTAATGAAGTGGACAAGGTGCTTTCATCTGTACGGCTGACCACCTGCTTACTTGATCCTTGCCCATCTTGGCTCATTATGGGCTGCAGAGAGAGACTGGGTGAGGGGATCAGGGCGGTGGTGAACGCCTCCCTTGAGGAGGGAGTGATGCCATCAGCCCTCAAGGAGGCAGTGATAAGACCGCTCTTAAAGAAGCCCTCCTTGGATCCTCAAGTTCTGAACAACTTTCGCCCAGTCTCAAATCTGCCATTTTTGGGCAAGGTGATTGAGCGGGTGGTGGTGATGCAGTTGAAGACACTCTTGGAAGAAACTGATTATCTAGATCCATTTCAGTCAGGCTTCAGGCTTGGGCATGGCATGGGACAGAAACGGCCTTGGTCGCCTTGGTAGATTATATGAGGAGGGCTCTGGATAGGGGTGAATGTTCCTTCCTTGTTCTCCATGACCTCTCAGCGGCTTTTGATACCGTTGACCACGGTATCCTCCTGGACCACCTGGAGGGGTTGGGCATTGGAGACACCGTATTGCGGTGGTTCCGGTCCTTCCTCTCCAGCAGGTACCAGAGGGTAGCACTGGGAGAGGAGATTTCGGACCCGTGGCCACTTACTTGTGGGGTGCCACAGGGTTCCATCCTCTCCCCGATGCTATTTAACCTCTATGTGAAGCCACTGGGGTCTATCATCAGGAGGTTTGGGGTGCAGTGTCATCAATATACGGATGACACGCAGCTCTACCTCTCCTTCAAATCTTCACCAAGGTTGGCCGTAGAATCCCTGTCCAAATGTCTGGAGACGGTGAGTGGCTGGATGGGGAGGAATAAGCTGAAGCTGAACCCTGACAAGACCGAGGTACTTTTGGTGGGAGACAAGAGGAGGCTAGGGGATGTTGACCTGGTGTTGAATGGGGTACGGCTACCCTTGAAAGACCAGGTCCACAGCCTGGGGCTCATTTTGGGCTCCCAGCTGTCCATGGAGGCTCAGGTGTCAGCTGTGAGCTGGACAGCGCTGTATCAACTCCATCTGATATGGTGGCTGCGCCCCTTCCTTCCCGACCATCTGCTCCCATCGGTAGTACGTGCCCTGGTCTCCTCTCGTTTAGACTACTGTAATGCGCTCTACGTGGGGTTACCCTTGAAGACGGTTCGGAAGCTGTAGCTGGTACAGAACGCAGTGGCTCGCCTGATTAAAGGCAGCCGCCGGCAAGATCGCATCACTCCAGTGCTGAAGGAGTTGCACTGGTTACCAGTTGTTTTCCGGGCCAAATTCAAGGTGTTGGCATTGACCTTTAAAACCCTATATGGTTCTGGCCCAGCCTATCTTAAGGAGCGCCTCCAGCAGCACCAGACAGGCCGCTTAACAAGATCAGCCTCGGATGGCCTTCTCTCTGTCCCATCAGCCAGGACAGCTAGACTGGTAGGGACGAGGGAGAGGGCCTTTTCTGTGGTGGCCCCCACTCTGTGGAACTCCCTCCCTAGGGATCTCCATCATGCCCCCTCTTTAATGAGCTTCCGTCGTGCATTAAAAACGTGGTTGTTCAGGCAGGCATCTGGAGTGGGTTAGGGTATTTTAGAAAATGTTTTTATTGTAGAATTTTATTGTTTTAAACTGTTTTATTATATGTTGTACATCGCCCAGAGTGGCTGGGTGACCAGCCAGATGGGCGATTAATAAATTTAATAATAAATAAATAAATACTCCACGTAGCTCCATATTTCAAATGCTAGAGCCCATTTGGCTACAGATTGTGAGAAGCAGCTGTGGCAATCAAAGTAAGGCAACCCCTCCTGCTGCAACCCCTACTGCAAGGGAAATTGCAGTAGCTACCATTTTCAATTGCTACCACCATGTAGCAGTTTGTTTCACACAAGCATTTTGCCCCATGGAACACAGCCCACATGGTTGCAATGCAGGTTGCAACTACGCTGATTATCACATATATGAATTGGGCCTCAGGCTATGACAAGGAGCAGAAGAGGAATGTAATTGAAGACAACTCAAGGGAGCCAAGACTACAGAGGTGGTACTTCCTTTTTTTGTTATAAGCAGATGGCAAATAATTCCATCCCATCATGAAACCCAGAGGCTATCCCACGCCTTCTGTTTCTGATGGGAGCTCCTGGTTTAGCAAACCAATGGGAAAACTTGTTTCACTTGGTGTACAATTATCCTGTAGTGCTCATTATCAGCCAGAAGATATTATGAAGGCTAATGGTTTATGTAGGCTCAACACCAGAGCAGAAATGCATTTGTAAATTAATCATCTGAACTGAAAGTGCAAATGCATACCAGCTTTCCTGTGAAATTAGATTCTTGGAGACTTCTCAGCCCTACATGTCTCTCCACAGCCAGATGCATGTTTATACTTGAATTGTATCTAAAATGGAAAATAAATAATGGCCAAATATATATTTCTCAGTTTATGAGAACTGGGTACTATGGGTTGAATCCAGACTTAATCATATTTAGAGTAGACACACTAAAATCAATGGAGCTTAATTAATCATGACTAACTTAATTCCTATTGATTTCAGTGGGTCTACTCTAAGTATGACTAAGTCTGGATCCAGCCCTCTGCCTTTTTGACACAGTGTGGTTATGTGATGTCCCTACACTTAGCTGGAATACAGTGCAACTCTAGAGATACTGAAATCAGTCAGTATTCACCATAAATACAGAGTAACATTGCTTCAATTAGTCTCTCTCTCTGCTTTCTTGTAATGTCGGGGTTTCTTCTGCATGATTATAGTTAAAGTCATTCATATATATATTGATGTGGATGATGCCAGATTGTGTTAAAACCTGATTGTTCTTTCTGTCCACTTTCGACATCTTTCTTAATGTTATCTTCTTATCTAATGTTATCTGACTCACATTTCTCCTTAATTTTTTTTTCTAAATTAACAAATTGCGAGTGGACAGTTTAATTTGTATAGTTTTTAATGTCTACATTGCCTTGATTTTTTTTAATTAAAAGGTAGGATAAAAATACATTCAATCAATTTCATAATGACCTTGGGAACATAGGAGGCTGTCTAATGAGTCTGAACATTGGTCCATTTAACTCAGTGTTTTCTACACTGACTGGCAGCAACTCTTTAAGATTTCAGACAGGAGTTTTCCCCATCCTCCCTACAGATGCTGGGGATTGAACTGGAGGACTTCTGCATGGAAAGCAGGGGTTCTGTCACTAAGCTACAGCCCTTCTCCTTTGTTTGTTGCTCACCAACCCACATGCAACCGTCTACATTTGTATGAGGTAGCTCAGAACTGGTGAAGAGTGAGTGCAGCAGCACATAATCCTGCATGTGAGGATTTATTTTAAAACCACGCAATAATGGTGCTAGATCGTAGCCAATACATTAACATGATCGTTCAAGGAGTATTCATAGGTGTATACCATATCGACAATCCTAAAGGAAATCAACCGTGACTGCTCATTGGAAGGAAAGATCCTGATGCTGGGAAAGACTGAAGGCAAAAGGAGAAGGGGACGGCAGAGGATGAGGTGGCTAGATAGCATCACCGATGCAATGAATATGGACTTGAGCACACTCCAGGAGAGAGCGGAGGACAGGAAGGCCTGGTGCTATGGTCCTTGGGGTCACAAAGAGTTGGACACGACTTAACGACGGAACAACAACATACCCATATTGGGCCCACTTGTAACCATGCTTATTTCATGTATGTCTATTTTGTAGCCATTTACATTGCATGATACTTACCAAATAATGAAACATTACTGGGAACCTTAACTGCCTGAATGTTCTTTTCTTTCATTAACGGGAAGAGCACCAGTCAATAATAGATTAATAGCTGCCTTCCCAAACTGGTTCCCAATTGTAGCACCCTTCCCCAACCTGATTCTCTTGTTTGTGATCCTTTATTTTGCCACCAAGAAACAACATAGCTTCTGCAAATGGAAGTCCCACCTCACTAACTTTTTGGAGCTCTCTGAGAATGTCAGTAAACATATGGATAAGATAATATACTTCTAAAAAGCTTCACCAAAGGCTCCTGAGTAAATTTAGCAGTCTGAAATAAGAGGAGGAGCCTTCTTATGGATTACCAACTGATTAAAAAAACAAGAAGCCATGGAAGCAAGCAAGCTGTGGGATATTCCAGCGATCAGTACTGGGAAGAAGCAGTGCTATTTAACTTGTTCATAAATTATCTGGGATGAGCAATGAAGTGAGGCACCATTTGCACTTCCACAGATAGCAACAAGTCTAGGAGGACCCATAAGCTATGAACGTGGCCCTTCAGGGGGAGTGCAACCCCATCCAAGACCAATTGTGCTCCTCTATCCAGATCAAATGGTTTCCCCCACTCACAGCATCTTATCTGAATTACATTTCAGTTTGCTCATCCCCATCCATCCCAGAACTTTATCCAGGCACCTGTTCAAGAGTTTCACAGCCTCCCTGGGATTTATAAATGGAAAAGAAAGGTAGGGCTGTCATCTACATATATCCCCATAGCCCGAACCTCTGGATGACTTTTCCTAGTAGTTTCATGCAGATATTAAACGGCATAGGAGACAGATAGCCCATAATCCAAAGGCCATGGGATAAAGGGCCCTCAGCAGCACCTTCTGAGACCAGCCCTCCAGGAAGGACCAAACCACTGCAGTGCATACCCCCCAGGCCCAACCCAGAGAGATGGTCCAGAAGGATGCCATGGTTGATTATATTGAAAACCGCTAAGAGGTTCAAGAGAAGCAGTAGGGCTGCACTCTTCCTAGCTACTTCTTAGCATATGTCATCCACCAGGGCAACCAAGGTTGTTGCTGTCCCCAAACCAGACCAGAATACAGATTGAAATGGATCCAAATAATCAATATCCTCCAAAATCACATATAATGGCATCCAATACTTGGTGTCTTGGAAAGTGCCTCTCAGCAAGTTTTGTACCTTCCAGTGGCACTATACTGCTACCCAGTCCAGCCTCTGGCAGCTCTTCCTCTTTTCATCCCAGCCTCTGGTGCCTTGTGTAGTCCCTACTGCTATAAGAGCTGTGTAAGCCAATGCAGGCCTCAAGCCAGGAGCCCTGCAGACCACAGATCCCATACTCCCAATCACCACCAGGTCATAGGAGGGAACTTCAAGTATTTCAAGCCAAGAAACTAAGAACATAGACCAGAATCCTTGTGTTCATTGCAATCAGTTGGACCCAGGGAGACAATCCCATGTCACATCTTACTTTATAGCTCCAAGGTCTGCTGGAGGGGAGGGCCTGTTACCAACTGAGACACTTGGCTGAGGCTGGCTGTCTCTTTCTCACCTTGCTTTCCAGGTATTTAAAGGCTGCTCCTGGAAGAGGTGTGAACCTTCGGCATGAGCTGAAGGGAAAGAGCCAAAGGGCTCTTTGTCTTTGGCTCTTAGCCTGTGACTCTAAATATGTGGCATCATGTGGCATCACTCTGGGGAGCATGCTGGGCAACAGAATCATTACTGGCGGAGAGGTGTTTTCCATCTTCTGCCTACTCAGCCTTGTCTGCCTGCTTGAGGTAAGGTACAGATACCAACACAGCTAGGCACCTCACAGCTGTTCAGCTCAATATACTCCAGCAACCAGCAGCAGCAGCAGAGTGCAGCAGCAGGGAGAACAGAGGAGCAATTGCAGACATTCAAAACATTGAGCACCAGGTGTTGCACTGAGGGCCAGGGCTCTCTGTATTGTAACTGAAATACGTGTCTGGGAAATTCTTTGAAAAACCGGAGGTGGTGGTGCTCCTATTAGTGTGGTCATGGGTAGGGGGAGTTATGGCATTGGGGGGTTAACAGGCCAGTTGAGGAGAAAAGGGCCTAGACACCTTATGCCTACCCCCAGTTCTGGTTTTTCCTTCAAGTGCCTTACTAACTTGCCCTCATGTCTGGTGGTACTGTTGCTGAATGCCAGGTTAGTCCAAAACAAAATCTCCCTCAGCCATGATTTAATTGTGGATGAAAGGGCCAATCTGGTGTGTATTACCCAGACCTGGGTAGGGGAGCTGGGAAGGGCTCATCTCTCCCAGTTGTGCCCTCCACAGTACTCAGTGCAATACCAATGCCAATTTGAGGGTCAGATAGGGCGGAGTTGTTGAGTTTGAGTGCCAATCTTGAGTGCTTAAACCTTGTGTTGGGCACCTGGGACAGACTAGGGTTTCTGCTGATATACCACTCATCAGTTTCCCTGCCTGAGTAGACAGAGGTGATCTTGGATTTGGTGTTGAGGACCCCTAGAATGATGGTTCTGGGGGATTTCAACTTCCATGCTCAAGCTGCTGGATCTGGGGCAGCTCAGGTCTTAATGGCCACTATGACAACCATGAGTCTGTCTCAACATGTCATCAGCCCAACATATGTAGGAGAACACATACTTGATTTGGTTTTCTTGACTGGGCAGGAGGATGAACTGAAAGTGGGGGAATTAACATCTATCCTATTGAGGTTTAGACTCTTGGCAGCCTTTCCTCTCTGCAAGGATGGGGGACCTATTAAAATGATTCACCCATGGAGGCTAATGGATTCCAATGGATTCTAGAAGGCTCATGGGGATTTTCTTGTGGGCATGGCTGATGCTCCTGTTGAAACCTTGGTCACTCTGTGGAATGCAGAGATGACTCGGGCAGTTGACACAATTGCTCCCAAGCATCCTCTCCCTTTGAGCAGAGCCCAGGCAGCTCTGTGGTATATACCTGAGCTGAGGGCAATGAAGCGAGAACGCAGGTGGAGGAAGATTTGTATTGAGTCCAATCAGACACAGGATAGAGCTCATTATCAAGCCTACTCTGTGGCAGTTCTTTTTCACCACCATTGCATCTTCTCAGTGTTGTTCAGTGGAGCTTTCCTGAGTGGTTCATGGCCTGCTGCAATCTGGGCCAGGGAGATAGATGGTCGAACCTTCAGTAGCACACTGTGAGAAGTTTGTGCAACACTTTGAAGATAAAGTGGCTCAAATCCATCATGAGTTGGACACCACAGTTAATGCAGTTCCATTAGTAGAGATCTCCAGAGCATCACCTGATTTAGTTTCCTTGGATGAGTTTCAGCTGATAAGGCCTGAGGATGTGGACAAAATGCTTGGCCAAGTCCAGTTGACCACCTGTGTGCTTGATCCTTGCTGTTCTTGACTTTTTACATCTAATAGGGAGGGGATGTCCAGCTGGATCCAGAAGGTTGTAAATTCCTCTTTGAGAGAGGGGGTGGCACCAGCCTCTTTAAAGGAGGTGGCACTTAGACCACTTCTGAAAAAAGCCTAACCTGGACCCAGAAGATCTTAACTATAGACTGGTTGCCAATATCCCCTTTCTAGGCAAGGTGCTCGAGCAACTGGTTGCCAGTCAACTCCAGACACTCTAGAATGAAACTGATTATCTGGATCCATTTCAACTGAGCTTCAGGACTGGTTTTGGAACAGAAACTGCCCTGGTCACCCTGTGGGATGACCTTTGCTGGGAGAGGGACAGGGCAAGTGCTACCCTGTTGCTTCTGTTGGACCTCTTGGCAGCTTTTGATAGCACTGACCATCATATCCTTCTGGATAGGCTGTCTGGATTGGGAGTTGGAGGCCCTGCATTGCAGTGGTTTCATCACTTCTACTTGAATGGCTGATTCCAGAAGGTGATGCTAGGGGATTATTGCTCTGTGCCTTGGCAGCTATGCCATGGGGTTTCACAGGGCTCTATTTTATCCCCTATGCTGTTTAACATCTACATGAAACCACTGGGGAAGGTTATCCAGAGATGTGGGATGAGGTGTCAGCAATACACAGATCACATTCAGCTCTATCTCTCCTTTTCATCAAATCCAGATGAGGTAGTAGGTAATTTCTGAATTAGTGCCTGGGTATAGTAATAGAGTGGATGAGGGCCAACAAACTGAGACTCAATCCAGACAAGACAAAGGTACTGTTAGTGGGGTACGTATGCCCAGCTGAGTGATATTCAATGAGCTCTGGAGGGTTTTGCACTCTCCCTAAAGAATCAGGTTCATAGTTTGGGGGTGCTCTTAGATCCAGCATTGTCTCTAGAGGCCCAAGTGGACTTGGTGGCATAGATAGAGCACCTTTTATCTGCTTAGCCTGATATATCAACTTCTCTGGACAGAGATACCTTAGCTACAGTTATCCACGCTCTGGTAACCTCTTGTCTAAATTATTGCAATGTGTTATATGTGGGGCTGCCTTTGAAAATGGTCCAGAAACTTCAGTTGGTCCAAAATAGAGCAATGAGATTGTTAACAGGGATTGGTCAATATGAACATATTATGCCAGTCAGTACTTTATGAATTGCACTGGCTGCCAGTCCATTTTCAAGCTCAAGTCAAAGTGCTGGTATTACCTTTCAAAGCTCTAAATAGCTTGGGGCCAGGTTACCTGAAGGATCATCTCCTCCCATATGTACCTATGCAGACCATAAGATCTCAGAGGTCTTTCTCCAGGTGTCCCCACTGAATGAATTGGGGCAGGTTGCTACTAAAGAGAGGGCCTTCTCCACTGTGGCACCTTGGTTGTGGAATCACCTCCCCAGAGAGGCTTGTGTGGCATGTACATTGTGGTCTTTTTGGTGCCAGGTGAAGACCTCTTTATTTTCCCAGGCTTTTGAGTGTTTCAGTTTCTGTTGTTTTAAAATATGTTACTGTATTTTTAAATCTTCACACTGGTGCTGGTTTTTACTTTGGTATTGTATTGTAGTTTCAGACTTCAAGATGTTTTATATTTTAATGTACTGCATTTTTATTATTTTAATTGCTGTGAACTGCCCAGAGAGAAATGTGTGTTAAAAAGGTGGGTGGGGGGAGTTCTGCTCCATGACCTCCGTCTGGGCAACCTGTTGCTGAAGGCAGCTACCTGGTTATGCCTATGTGCATGTGCACACATGCACACACACAGAGTCAGTCTGTCTCCTTCTACTCTCTGCCTCAACTCCTCGCTGCCTCTCTACCTGGACCTTGCCAGTACATGGGCCTGCATGTCTGATAAGCCCAACTGGCCATTTTGCTCATCTAAGATAAGCATTTTGCAGTTGCCAGGCAACTACAGGACAGAGTCCTCATGTCACCTGTAGGTCAACCTTGGCAGATTACTGACAGGGCAATCATGGTAGCAAGTGAGCTTCTAGGAGCTGTGGGAGTATCCAGCAGAGACCTGCTCAATGCCCCCCACCGGGCTGACATCTGGTACAAATGTCTTCTTTGCCTTGGGGGCAGTTTGGCTCCATATGCATCTTAATTCAGTTTGTGCTCTTAAAATGTCCTCAATTATGTCAGACTGAACCTTGTAAGAACAGTGGGGTATTAATGAGATTATTTGTAGGAATAAAGCGGACATGATTATCCTCCATAACACTAAAAGGAAACATGTTGTTTTTCTTGTTGTTAGTAAAGCCACTAGTTTCTTCCAACTGCTATTACTTTGGGTATTTTAGCATATTTTGTAAACTCTACATGGAGACCATATTTACAAAATGATACTAGTTTAGTCTTTATGATGCCAAGTTTATGTGGACTGGTTGCTGCGTTCAACATTTTGCAATCAAGATATAAGTACCTGAAGCACCTAGAACTTATCTGTATGTACACTTGCTCTGTCAAGAGCTGCAAATAAGATGCATGGCAAAAAGTTCTCACTCCGTCATTTCCATATTCTTCCACCAGCATGCATTGATTTAATAATAGAGATCATCTTGCTATTTGGTACTTGACTGAGGACCAAAAAGGCAATAGCATTCTACACATAAGCATACAGCAAATCCAGCTTGAGTGGGATCATTTATTATAGATGGAATTGTAAAAGAGAGAAGAGGAAAATGCTGCTTGTCTTGGGGGTGGGGAGAGCAGGTGCTTTTACTGCCTCATGAGATATCTGGCTAGCTGTGGAGGCCGTGAGGACACATTTATGCAACAGCAACAATGAGCAGGCTCTCCCTTCATCCTGCCTAGTTGGTATTGATCTGCTGTTCACTATCATTAAGCAGTTGAGAAACTGCGACGCAGCTACAGCCACTTGTCAGCAGAGGCTGCTCTGCTGCCCCAGTGGAAAACTAGGAACTGTAGCTATGTCTCCTGAAGATTTCCTGATCAAGATTTCAAAGGAGTAGTACCAGACTGCAGGGTCCATGCTATGGGTCCAGAAAGCTTGGACAGGGCCACTGTTAGGTCCAACTGGACCAGATATTTGTGAAATGATCTCTATAAAAGCTAGTTGCTAGCATTTCTATCAAACAGTGTGATCCAAAAGAGAATTGGGATAGGGCTATGCAGGTAGGAGCTGGCTTGGTTCTGAATGGCTGGGGTACCATGGACAGTGCTGAGTTTTCAGTGTTTTCTTTCTCTGGCAGGAATGAATGGGGTGACAAAGTAAAGTAAGTGATGCAGATTTGCTGTGAGGGTAAAACCTACCTTCCAGGCCCGTCAGTGGTTGGTTTACAGGGATCTGGCATGGTGTTTAGCTTGGTCTGCATACATAATCCCCAATGTTAAAATGGGTGTTAACAGACATACTCATGATAAAAGACACACTCGGCAAGACCAATGGCTCCTTTTGCCTGGTCACCTGCCCCTTAAATTGGTTGCTACCAGAAATTTCACAGCAGGTAGAACAGTTTTGGATTGTTCTGTCTGCTGGGTTGACAACTTTTCAAATGGCCACTTAACAGCAGGTTGATTGGCAGACATTAGCAAGTGACAGTGTTTAAATGCATGTAGTGAAAACATACTAAAACCACCTGCTACTGTTTGGATATCAAGCTTCTATTAAAGACAGAAGAGCAGGCCAGGAAAGTTTATCCTTCTCATTTGGCAACCCTATTTGGGAATGAGCTTCTCCTGTTATTTACTCTGACAGCCTTCCCCAACCTGGTGCCCTCCAGATGTTTTGGACTATAACTCCTGTAATCTGAGCCTTGGCCATGCTGGCTGGGGCTGATGGGTGGTGTAGTCTGAAAAATCTGGAGAGCACTGGGCTGAGGAAGGCTGCTCTAAGACATCAGCAATTAGAGGAACAGGGATACTTTGCAAATGAAAAACAGGTGAAGATGAACCAATGAAATGTTTTTTGTTCTAATGAAGGAGTATGCATGCTGGCACCTGAGAGTCTAATTTATGTTATTTTAAAAGCATATGGTTTTGTAGGCTGCAGTCTGTGTCATCAGATCTATGACACACTAGATTTTCATCACATGTCTAGCCTTCCCTCCCTCACGGGCCCCTCTATGGATCTCTCTTTTATGCCTGAAGATGCATTTCCTAAGCATTACATTTAATTTGGACAAAAGCAATTGTCCAATCTTCTTATTGGTCTGCAGAGTATCCAATGGCACTAGATTTCACAGCTGTGCACTTTTTCACTGGGTGAAAAAGTACATCTTTAGGGTCTGTTTTAAAGCTATCCTCAATTTCTATTGGCATTGTTCTTTGCCCCCCACCCCCAAACCACAAGATTCTACTCTATGTTCTCACCATTCATTAAGTTAATGGTTGGAATAAAATGAGGGACCCTTTCTCATTAAAATTATTGAAGAAAAGTGCTGCTCTGGGGTAAAATTCTGTACAGCACCCCCTCACTCTATATATGGCAAGTTTATTGGTAAACATCATTTTATATACCAGCATATATGTCGTTGCTACATCAGGAGGCCACATGTTAACTTGCATAACTGTAAATGCATTCTCTGTACAGCCTCTCATCTGCCCCTCTGCAAGCATCTCCATGTGCATATGGATTGAGAGGCTTGATCCATGTTTGTATAGCTATTCAGAAAAAAGTGCACTCTTGTTGTCCTCCCCCCCTGCCCCCCAGACCAAAAGCTCTTTATACAAGCTGTGCATTGTTATTTTGAAACTACAGAAATGTTCAGGTGCTGGAAGGTAAAATATAGCTGAACCCTCTATTTTACTCTGATGTACAACTGGAGAAAGGATGGGAAGGGAGGTGCAAAGAAAGGTATGCATGTTGAATTACAAGGCACATGCTATTTCTTTTCATCTCATATATACAAGTACAAATAGGTATCAACAAGTCATGCTAGTATTGCCAAACAGATCCCTTCAGAATTCCATCAACTGAGAAGGCTGTTTGTTATACAGGGAGGATGGGCCTATTCTAAGGCCTGGTTGACACATCATTTGAAAAGTCATCAGTGAATGTATGAACTGCTTCGATTGAATTGTGCTTGAGAAGAGAATGATCTGAACAAGGCATCTGACACAGCTGACCTTCTACTACTGAAGCTAAGTAGGTTTGGCCCTATGACAAACCAGTATGTCTCCATCTCCGCCCTATGAGGTAGAACAGGCTGCAAGATGCCCTTTGTGTATTTTCCTTAGAGGAATATTAATAACTATTATTGAATAGTAATATTCAATAGCTCATAACATGGGAAACTAGCTTAGGGTTTTTATTTATGGAGAAGGATGGACCTGTTTCAGAGCCTTTGTAGAACTCCTTAAGAGTAGTATGTTGGCCAAGCAATCCAATGCATGGATAGGCCAGCTTCCAGGCTAGGCAAAAGAATCAAATCAGCTCCAGTTTCCAAGCCAATGTATTTATTAAAGAATCAATCAGAGATACTGAGAATATTTAGTTGATCCTATGGGTAACTCACCAAAGCAACTTAAAGGGATGGTGGTTTTCTTTCTGGGCCTCCAGAGTGTGGAAGAGTTTTGCCTTGATTCTTTGCCAACCACACAAAAGACAAAGAAACTGTATCACCACACAGGTATTTTTATGGGGGCTGGGCTGCTCCCAGACACAGCAAATTTAAAAGGAACAATCAATAGCCTGGGAGGACCTGATGATGCATCCTCCAGGTGATTTCTATAGTGCCTGCTTAGTATAATGCTGAGTCAGCCTGGAATGTGTATACAAATGCAGATTTTTGTGTCCATCAAGTCTGGCATGTTCTCTGTTAGAAGATATTTTCAGAAAATAGGGGAGAGGAGTTTGGTTCATCACAGCACCCACAGAGCACATTCGAAGGAAGACACAGTAATGAGACTTAAAAGTTCAGTCTGTGGTGTTTGATATGTGATTGCTCATTGACACATGAGATCACCATACGATGATGCAGCTGTTACAGTCCAATCCTATGCAGGCCTACTCAGAAATAAGTTAAATGAGGCTTGCTCCCAACTAGGGAGTGTATAGGACCACAGCCTTAATGATGCACACATGAATGTTCATCACCTGAAGATAAAAGTCCTCACGTGATGAGCACTGATGCATAGACCAGAGACCCATGTGTAGAGCAGTACCCTGGGTTTAATTTGTTGTCAAACTTGCTATCTGTTTAAATCAGCCTTCCCCAACTTGGCACCTTCAAGATGTTCTGGACTTCAACTCCCATCAGCCCTAGCCAACATGGCCAATCATCAGGAATGCTGGGAGTTGTAGTCCAAATCATCTGGAGGGCTCCAGGTTGGAGGCAGTTAGTCTAGGGTTACACATCAGTGCAGGTCTCTTTGAAGTGCATCTCTCTCAAGATACATGCATGAACATACAGATACATAACCCCACATGCCGGTGAATACTCAAAAGTGAAAAATGAATGGCCTCGTGACCAAACAGGTATGGCCACATTTCACTGAGACGAGGAAGCCGGATGCCTGGCAATACAGCAAGGGTGCTCTGCGAGCGGCTCGAGCACCATCAGCAGGGACCATCTTGAGGAAGGAGCGTGTGTACAGTCTCCTCAGACACACCCCTGTATTAGTGAGGAACTAAGCTAAGCCAGAAATGGGGGGGGGCGGGGGGAGAGCGCGCGCGCTTCCATGCAGGTGAAGCAGGAGAGTGCGCGCGAGGGAAGAGAAAACGCACATCCTCTCGCTTCCCCGCCCCCCACCCCCGATTGAGCGCCTGAGGGAAGAGCGCGCGCCAAAGAGGGCGCACGCAGAGCCCGCGCCGAAGGTAAACAGAGCCGAGGAAACACATGGCTGCTGGCGGCGGCGGCCGCGCGCCTCCTCGGCTTGGCAACTCCGCCGCCTCCCGGCCTCTCGCTGTCTCTCTCTCTCTCTCTGTGTGTCAGTCAGCTTCAGCCGTTCTTGCAGGAGCTGCTCTTGGAAGCAGAGGCTTAGGGGACTGTTAATAGTTGGGCACAATTTGCAGCTTCTTCCCATCCGCCGTTACCACCTCGCGCAGCGGCAGCGGCGAGGAGCCTCGGGCTTAGAGAGGAGCGGCCCCTTCCCCCCTCAGGCGCTTTCCCGCCCTCCTCAGTGAGCAGCAGCAGCAGCAGCCTCCCCCTCCCTCTCTGCCAGGCCAGGCGGCGCGCAGGTGGCGGTGGCGAAGCGAGGCTGAGGGGCAAGCTGGCGCGGGCCAGAACCAGGAGAGCGCGGGGCTGCCCTCGCGCGCCTCGCTCCCGCCCGCCGGCCATGGCTCCCTGCCGCTGCTCTTGCAGCCGCCCGCTGCTGCGTCTCCTGCTGCTGCTGGGCGCCTCGGCCCTGGCGGGGTCGGCCTCGCCGTGCTCCTCCTCGCCGCCCAGCGTGGACTCGGTGCAGGGGCTGGCCCGGCGCGCCACAGTGGTGATCGAGGGCAAGGTGCTGGCTCACAGCGTGGCCGAGCTAGCGGGGAAAAGAGGCGGCGGCGGGGAAGATACGACGTCGTCGCTGCCGCCGCCGCCGCCGCCGCCGATACTGCCCGAGCAACCCGCCGCCGCCGCCGCCGCCGCCGCCCCCGCCGCCAGCAGCTCCTCCTTCTCAGGGACCATCCTCTCGTCGTCGCCAGCTCCCAGCACCCCGCTGCCCAGCCTCAGCCGCCCGAGCCCGGCGGCCGCCTCCTCGGTGGCTCGGGTGCGCGTGCACCAGGTGTGGCCGGCGAAAAGCGGCGGGCTGCAGAAGGACGCGCTGCTCTGGGTGCTGCTGGCCGACCGAGGCTCCGCCTGCGGGAGCAGCCTGAAGGAAGAGAGCCGCTACATCTTCTTCATGGAGCCCGTCGTCGCCTCCAGCGTGAACGGCACTGGGTTGCCTTCGCCGCCGCCGCCGCTCTTCCGGGCGTCTTCCCCGCCCCTGGAGACGGGCAGGAATCTCAAGAAGGAGGTCAGCAGGGCGCTGTGCACCAGGGGATGTGGTAAGTGAGCTGGCGGAAAGAGAGCGAGCGGGCGAGCGGAGCCGTGGTTGGACTGGTCCGCATCAGCTCGAGCTGCGCCTTGGGGGTAGGGGGGTGAATGAAGGGGGTGGAGGTCGGCTCCTAGTTCCTTCGCTCCCTCCCTCCTTCTCCAAGCGGTGTTCCTCTGAGACTTGCGCCATGCCCTGGGTCTTTCTCTTTTTAACGATTTGCAGGTGGATTTGGATTGCTCATTATTCCAGGGAGAAGTTGGGTGGCAAGGGTGGGAAACTTTGTAAAAGCTGTCTCAGCAACGACCAGGCTACGAATGTGAGTGTGAATGTGTGGGGCTGTCTGGAGAGTGTATATCTAATCTGTGCAAAAGAGCAGAGCTTTTATCTCTTCTACCAACTTTTGGTTTTAAAGGTAGCTAGTTTGCTAGGAGAAGATTCTCTTTCAGGCCATTAGGAGAAAGAAGGAAGAAACTGCTGGGTTGTTTGGGGGTTCCTTTATTTCACCTGCATAAAGGCCTGGGTTGCCTAAATGTTTTGTGTTTTCTTAGAAGAAGGGATGTGCTTGGTGGCAATCAGGATTGGTGAGGTCTGGGTGCTGCTGGCTGATCACTGTATATTGGTATGTTGTGGTTGTGGTTGTTGTAGTGGTGGTAGCGGTGGTGGTAGTTGTTTTGGTAACTTAAGGGATACTGCAGATTTCACCTTCTGACAAATTTGGTTGCATATTGTGTTCCTTGGAGAGTTTGCCCTATGGTTGTGGAGAGTACTTCCCTGGCTAGCCTTTGACATGCAAGACTGGATAAGGATATTGCTTAAATTATGGGTCCAAACAGGGCCCAGTCATTTTTCATATACTCCATTTGGGTTTACCCTTGAAGTCTTCTGATTTCTCCAAATTCATTTCCCACCAACATGTACAAAAGAAGTCAATGTAAAAAAAACTCCCAGTTTCTGCAATTTCAGTGGCTGCAAAATATTAACAATTCACCAGATGTAAACCAACCCCCTCCACTTCTAGATGCGTTAATGTCCATGCGAGTTGTTGTGAGATGCTGGGTTTAACTGGATTGTTTGTGAATGGAGTGCCCAGTCATGTTTTATAGCACTTGAAATTCACAGTCCGCCAATCCTCTTTAATGTGTTTTGTTTCAGGGTGATTATATTGTGTGGATAGAGAACAGAAGGATTGTTAGAGGCAAAGCTGCTGTGGAACAATGGCCACCAGCCAAATTCAGGAACCTTGGCCATCCTTTTAATTTGGTGTACTTTAACCTGAAGTCAGGCTGGTGTGTGTTGGCTTGTGTTTTCCCATTTATTTATTTTATTGATTAATCCATTCATCGTCATTTTGGCATTTTATAGCCACCCTGTGCCAAATTGCCCCAGAATGACTGCAGAAGGGAGCTGTCCACATTAACAGTGCTGATACCGAGTGAATGACGTTGGGATTCCCCAGGACTAGCAGATAGATGCCACTGTAAAACAAGGCAAATACTCTGCGGGGACCTGACATATTGGCTGATATAAATGCTGAACATTTCTCAACAGCAGGTTGTTCTTTCTTGTGGTGCAGTGAGAAAGGAGCATGCTTTTTGAGTCCTTTGCAGTAGGATTTCTGGTATGATTAAACAAGACACAGAAATGATATGGTCAACTACAAAACAGAACTGGATATTGGTGTAACATGAAATAAGTTGTGGGGAAAGAATTGTGGGAATATCAGAATCCCATTTATTTTTGACAATTCATAAACAGTGCCATATGTCTCATAAGAGTATTAACTTTAATAAAGCTTTAGGTTTTCCTGTGACTTTCATTCAACTATTCTGGGCTCTCCTATAATATACAAGTCATTTTGTATATCAGTCACCATTTGATGATCATTTTGCCATTGCAATTTGGAAGCAAACATATTTTGTGCTAAGATAAGTTTTACATTTTTAAAAAAAAATTGGAATATTTAAGTAGTTGTGAAGTGCTACTAAAAGTGAGAAAACAGGAAATGCAAAGGGGAGCTAATGTACAATAGTTACTCACAAGTGAATTTTTTTTTGTTCTATTTTTCCTCCTGTGTGTACATGGAGTATATGAATGAATGTTTACAGCATTAAGTAGCATTATTATCTCAGCCAGAAATTTGAAAATATAAAGGCAATAGGTAGTTATTTTTGTAGAATTTGAATGTTAAAATATATGTTTTGGTGTTTGTTAACTATATGTGTCTGCTGCTCATTAACTGATGGAATGTGAATACCACCACCCTTTGGGGGGTCACACATGCCTTTTGCCTTAATTATATTGAGTGAGTTTATCTGTTCCCAAGAATAAAGGAGAGAAGAATTTAACACCAATGTTTCAGTCCCCTTCTTCTTATCTATACAATGATGTTATTTATTTATTTACAGTATTTTGTTATCTAATCACCAAAATATTGAGAACTGATCACTGGCTTTTAGAGGCAAGTACAAGTACAACTCCTGTCTTCTGAAGATAAGATTCCATCCCTTTTGCTTAATCTGAATTAAACTGAATTTACCCAGCTTCTATGACTTGTCAGCATCTGGCAGCCCCTTTGACTGCTATGGATTTTGAACCTACTGAGCTCTAAATGCTCTAACTGCTGTGTGGCCCTAAACATTGTTTAAGCTAAGGACTAGGATAAGCAATCTTCTACAACAGTGCTTAGTGAATAATGTATGGCACAGAAGTGTTAAACAGGGTATCAGATAGTATAACATTTTGTGGTTCTGGACTCAGCAGTTCAAATCAAATATCATGCCAAAGCATGATTAAGGGAAGTTTAATTATGGTTTAGTGTGATTGCTGAATTGGTAAACCGTGGTTTGATATTGATCAGCAACCCAGAATCAGAAACTGTGTTTGAAATTGGCTTGCAAACCATTGCTTGCGTTAATTATGGTGTGGCATGACGTCTGAATAGACAAAGCCCATTGCACTGCTTCTGGAAGCCACTGTATCTAGAGGCTGGAGTGCTGAGCAAAGAGAAAATGGAAGCAGATGAACAGCTCTTAACATGGTTTGCCTGTATAATGGAAAGCTCAAACCATGGTTTGGGTTCTAATCCATGGCTAGTTGTAATGTCTGAACTAAGCAACTAAGGGTGCAATCTTATGCATGTTTAGACAGAGAAAAGGCTTACAACTCCCAGCATTCCCCAGCCAGCATGCAAAGGCTGCAATCCTATACACACTTACCTGGGAGTAAGTTCCATTGAATTCCATAGAGCTTACATTTGAGTAGAATGCATAGGATTGTAAATGATCACTTAGTTCAGAATGAGATGTCCCCGGGTTTCATTATTTACAGAAATAATGCATTAGAATACATTGAAAAGGCTAAAGTTCTCTGTCTAGATGTACAAGTGTCATGCTAACAGTGTTATTCATGAGATGTTATCAGAAGGTTTATATCTATATTTTTGCTATCAATCTAGTGGTTAATTATCTTAATTATCATTCTCTACACTGTTTCTCTTCTCACTCCCAACTGAAGACTAGAGGAGAAAAAGGGCTGAATTTTTATATCTCGAAACTATTTTTTTTTACTTCAAGTAAAATTCTCAGAGAAGAAGGGTTATTATTCCCACACACAAAAGTGCTCTCATATCAAGCATCATGCATTACTAAAGGCTAAACACTTTGTAAACCTTAATGATGTGATTATTCCTTACTTAAAGTAAGTTGTCCCATTGACATAAAGGGTATGGATTATACATGAGATTGAGGCAGGGAGGTAAACCCTTTTTCGTGGTATGGTAAAACTCATACAAGCTGTCTAATGAAGGGGAAGCCCAGAAAATATCTTCTTGATGTTAATCTGCATGCCTTGAACTTTGGAAATGAGTAGATGTGAGCATCCTCCTATTAGCTGTGCAGAGTTCACAGTATCAAAATGGTGTGTTTCCAACACTTACAATGAAGCCAGGTACCATGTGTTCTCCATGCAGTACATGTTTTTCTACTGTTCTTTTTTAACACTAGCAGCAGCAGCTGATCAAGCAGTCTGCTGGTGAAAAATGCCAGCTGCTAGTGAGGGGCAATGGGAAGGGGAGGAGAATCCCTCCCCTTACTGGTAACCATCAGGAGGTGGCATTGAGGGCCCTGCATGGCCACACTGTGCAAGTGCATGATTGCTGATTGGCTAGATGCCCTTGCTGATATAGCAGCCTGGGAGATCTAACACATCAGCATCTACGTACTTGATCAGTGCTGTTTGAGGTGCCCTCTGTCTCCACGTCCACCTCCCCACAAGAGTGGGAATTTGCTTCCCCCTCTCAAAAACCTTGCTGCTGAAGTTTTACCGGTCTTTGTTTTACTGTGCAAAAGCCAGGCTATGCAATACTACAATAATAGAAGAATGTCATATAAAATAATAATACATTATGCAGAATGAGGTGGAAGAATTCCAGACTGTACCACTTCAGACTATAGGGTGTGTGCGTGTGCATGTGTGTGATATTTTTGAATGTTCACCCACATAAAAAGCTTCCTGAATGTAGTAAACAGAAGAAGAAAATGTTAACCCTTTTTCTCTGATTCAGTATATGCATGGTTTCTTTTCCTTTAATGTGGGGGAGCATTCAGAAATATGTCTCCATCACCTGTAAGCTGAAGTATTATAGCTGAAAAATAGTACCATTACAGTCTGTGTAATTTGTAGATCAGCTGCTATTGAACACAGGTATGCACAGATGTTTTACATATCCCTGGATTATCTATTTCATATAGATGAGGTATGAAATGTGGCTTCCTAGTCCATGTGGATGGCTCCTGTTCTTTTGTCCTACATAAATTCCAATGCCCTCTACTTTGTTTTTTCAAGGAAAGGATGGGGCAATGCCACAACAGTTGATTACAGGGAACCATCTGGCCCAGGGTTTGTATGACTGGATGCTAGATGAGCAAAGAAAGATCTGTGTGCTTCTTTCTTGAATTGATGGAAAGCAGCCTTAAATCCAGCCAAAATTAAAGTTAGCATCTTCTCTTTGTACTGTATGTCTTGTTCTCTCTTCAAGTAAGTGGATTAGTCTGCAGGAGATGATTCATTAATATGATGCATGAACTTAGTTTGTGTTCATATATATGAGATATTCATAGAACAGTTCCCTTGTGCCTATTGATCTACTGTATTTGAGGCATCTGGTCATTTGCATTTTCAATAGCATTTAATGTGTGTTGACCATATGCAATCATTTGCATAAAATATTGCTGGGAAGGATTTTCTGTCCAGCATTAAAGAGATTTCTTATAAAGCTGTATCAAGTGGTAAGCTTTAAGAGTAGCAATCACTTAATTGCTAGTTTTACATATAAGAATACACAAGCATAATTTGCGCTTAACGGTATTTATGTTTAAATGTATATATCAGTTGTGCTCAAATCCATCAAGTAAATGAGCTGCTTCAGTTACTTAGAAGTGTAACTTCTGACGTTGTTTGAGATTCAGCATCTATCAAAACAGTTATTTTGTTGTCCCACCAGCACTTTGTCTCATGTAACAGGGGAAACTGAAATATAGTCACCTGGGAAAACCCTCTTAAACACAATCTATTTAAAAATGCATTTGAAAAGCTGAGTGAAAAGCTGGCTTCCTACTTACCCACACTGCGGAGTATATTTTTAACTCTATATACTAGGCAAGACAGATTCAGTACTGATGGAAATAGCATACATAACCTTGTAGACACAGGAGTTAGAATAGGTTCTCAGGAGGTTTTAGGTTAACAGACATGTTTTCTTATTTCTAACAAACTAGTCTCAGAATAACATAGCATACATTGCATTGGCCTATTAATGTTTCTACCCAATAAAGGAAGCAGGAACATGGATAACTACAATGTTTTACAATATATCTTCAGTGGGTTTGTGATCAGTAGATTAATCAACTAAAAGTTTAGTTGATTGATCAGTGGGGACAAATTCTGATCAGGGTTGGCCTGTCCATGTAGGCAAACTAGGCGGTTGCCTGGGATGCCAAGTTAAGTGGGGTACCAAATTTGAGGGGGAAAATACAAATTAAAAAACAAAACAAAACAATGAAGATGTCATTATTTCAATTCCTGTGCACATACACAGGGAATATGACCAAGCCTTCAGGTGAGCAAGGGACCGACTGGGGATGGTGGGGCTAAGTCAGGCCGCCCACCCGCCTTTGGGACCTGGTCCTCCCTCAGGTGATGTGGGATAGCCTCCTGCTCTGCTGCTGCTCTCAGTTGGAGGCAGGGAGCAAGTGCCCCCCACCTGAGAGCAGCTGTTTCCTTTGCCCTTGGAGGGCTGAGCCTAGGGGCCAGCAGCACCTTATTGGCCATGGCACCCCGAGAATGCAACCAGGACCCTTCTTCCAGGGCTGTGCTCCGAGAATGCAACCGGGACCCTTCTTCCAGGGCTGTGCTCGGCTCCTTTGTGGTTTTTATCAGTCCCTCTGCACTGATACAGTGCTTAGTAAAAATAAAAAAATAAAAAAAAACATTTTGGGTGTGTTTTATTATAAAGGATAATATTTCTGCTTCCAAATATGTGGGGCGTGTGTGTGTGTGTTGCCTCTTCATTAAACAGAAAATAGGAGCAAAATGTTTCCCAGTTTACCAAAAACCTCAGCCTAGATCTGCCCTTGGGGTTTGGGGGTGGCGACTGCATGGTTCGCCTAGGGCAGCAATGGCTGGCAGCTAGTCTGGGGCCACCCCTGATTCTGATCAGTAAGTGTAAGTTTTAATTATTTTTAAAGGTCCTTTTGATTCTGGTGTGTTACATGGAATGGACAAGAAAACATTTTGGATCACCTTTCTTTCTAACAATGGCTGGTAGCTGCTGTTTCTTAAATTGTTAATTATCTTCCACCACCTTTGTTATCTCAAAGACGGCACCAATACTGGTATTTTTGCAATGCAAATTTATTTAAATGTAATTGATCAATCAGTTAATCAGTGGAAAGGTAGACAATTAATCAACCAAAAACTCTGTGGTTAGTTGACCTGGTTTTCATTCAGTTATCACTTTCACATTACTTAACACTAATACACAGCAGAAGCACATCATATGGCAGCTGCTTATGCTGTCACATGGGTATAGTACCATGCAACCAGGGAAGTGTAAAGTGTCCCCAGGAAAGATAGGAATCTTTTTTATTTCACCTGGGACACCCCTCCATACCAACAACAGGAAGGTAGCTGTGCTGACTTCTCTGCCCCTGATCCCACACCTTGGTCCCACACCTTAGAACCAAGATACACAATGATGTCCACACATTCTGTCTTGTGTTACTAGGCGATACCATTTCAAATTACAAGAGGGTGAGGTTGAATGTTTGAATGCTTCCCCACAAAGAAATGATAGGGAGAAGGTTTTAGCCTAACTTTCTTTCCAATAGTTTTGTATGTGCAGAGATCCTATGTGGTCTCTGGTGGTACAGCCCAGCAACAGAATACATTATGGGAGGGGAATGCTGACCATGTGTTTTGCCTCTTTTTGTTTCTGAATGGTTGGGGTCTGATAATGCTGTTTGAGTACATCTAATCCCTGAAATAAGCACCATATGGATGTACCCTAGGTAACAGAAATGTCAGATTGCACAATGTACTGACAAGCAGGGTGTGCTGCAGACACTTTTAAAGAATGTAAATAGTACTACTGCTGGTTAAGTGAGTGGATTACAGGACTGCAGTGCCTGCTATTGGTGCCTCCGTCTCTGAAATAAGCTCACAGATTTGAGAAGATCTAGTTTTCTGAATAATACCAGCCACTGTTTTGTATGTGCCATAATTGTGGACATAAATCACTAGATATGTTGTGGTCTTAAAAAACAATCTAACAGGGCTATTGCACCAGTAAAGGTTTTCCATTTTATATTGTCCAGGTATGAATCAATCAATGTTCATCAGTAAAGCTGCCATCTGCTATATTCTGTATTGTCACTATTAATTATAAATATGAAATGGGATAATTTTAGGCTTTACTGGAAAAAAATGGATTAAAGACAGAGCCTTTGGGGCAACCCAAAGCCATTGTTCACATAATAGTTTCATTTAGTTCTCATTGAAAAGGTGGCTTTTGGGGTTTCTGGTAATGGGCATAATTATCTGCTTGAGACTAGATGTTTATTCTGTGTCTATTGACAGACATAAGTCATATTTTATGATTGTGCAGTGTTCAGGAACTGCATTACCATATACCTGCTTGTGCCCAGATTATCTTTAGAAAAGCAATGCAAATCTAAATTACAATGTACTGTGATTATTTTATCCTCAACAAAAAGTGAGTCATAGACAACAAGAGAGGCTGGCTTAAACACCTAAAATGAATTATGTAACAGATTCTCAGTGTGTAGAAGACAAATTTTTGTTAAAAAAACTTGTTAATGAGGAACAATGTATTAAGAGTAATTCTTTCCTGAAACTTAAATTAAACATATATCTTTTTAAGTGAGTTGCATCAATATTTACAGTTCACCCAGTTGCATGGTTTTACTAAATTTAAAGGCCCACTGTATTTTACCCTCACAAATATTGAGATTATTGTTCTGATAATTGAGACATCTTTTAAAGCAAAATGCTTTGCTATCAGAGATTGAAACACCTGCTCAGGTTATTTCAGAGATTCCAAATCTTCTATAAAGGAAGGCATAGCCACCTCCTATGTAGAAAATAACTAGACACATCCTATAAATATGAAAAACCTCCCCATGCAACCTTTGAGAAAACAAAACAATACTTTATATTTTCTGGTGCAATGAACCAAGACAAATATAAAAATATTAAACTACTTATATGCATAGGGGGAATCTTTATTTTCTTTCTGTCTTTCATTCATTCTTGCGAATATTTCAATACAAAATACAGATTACAAAAGCAAAAAGAGAAATGTCAAAATCTGACAAAAAGCTTATTTCAATCCCGCTTTCAGCTTTATTTTAGTCACCTTGGTGGATGACATATGCCTGGAACTGGACACAGGGAGTGTATCCCTTTTGGGTCTGCTGGACTGCTTAGCAACTTTTGATACCATCAACCATAGTATCCTTCTGGACTAGCACACAAGGATGGGACTTGGAGGCATGGTGTTATGGTGGCTTCAGTTCTTTTTGAAGGGCTGGCTTCAGAAGGTGGTGCTGGGGGAAACTCCTGTTTGAGGCCTTGGCTGTTGGACTATGATGGTGTTCCTCATGTACTAGCCTGTATACTGTATGTCTACTCAATTAAGTACAATGGGACTTTCTACCAGGTAAGTGTATATAGGATTTCAGACTTAAGCTGCAATCTTATATGGACTTACCTGGAAATAATTGAATTCAATGGGGCTTAGTTCTGAGTAGACATGTATGGCGTTGTACTGTAAACCACTTATTCATCATCCATGGGATAAGCATTACTTAGTAATTCTTCAGACTGACTCGAACAGATTCAGGAGATGTCAATATCAAAGTAAGTCTCCTCCAAAGTCAACTGTATCTGAATCTGAACACTCCCTAAGGGGAAGTTGGACATCCCCTCCCAATTTGGACACTCCCCTTCCACAAAGAACAACAACACTGTACCTATCCTTTTGAAATGTTGCAGATTTCTTAACTAGGGCCACCTCTGTGGTTTATGTCATTTTCTTAACAATTGCCCATAAAAAACATGGGAGAAGCACATTTTTTTATTTATTTTGGAAACCTTCAAACTATAAATGCTGCTCTTGCACAAAGCTCCTTGCACCTATTCATTTGAAACTTAGCATGCTTGATCCCTTCAGAAGGGACATCCATCTGTGCAAATTTCATTCAATTCTGCAGCAGTTTACTTAAAAAAAAAATTAAAAATCAAGTTTTAAGGGTGTGTTGCAGACCCTTCCTGCATCTATTTGCCTGAAATTTGGTGGATGTGGTACCCTTACAAGGGACTAATATGTCTACAAATGCCATCCAATTCTGACAAACAGAACAAAAGTTATAGCCATTTGTTGATTTCCAGTGATACTCAGTGGGAGGCATGAGGATTTGGATTTCTGAATCAAGATTCGGATTAAGACCTGAGTCAAAGTGGACAGCCTCTGAATCATTCTGAGCTGAATCAGGCTGTTTTCTGAATCACCAAACTGGGGACTGAATCAAATCTTGTGGTTAATGCATCCTTACTACTACCCAGATACCACCATAAACTGGGCCGCTTTTAATGTTAAACAGATGGGGGTGGGCAGGATGTCCTACTTTCCAAATGTATTGTCAAAATATAATCTTTAACATTAAATTTAGGGGGAAGCTTCCTAAGGATGCACAGAACAAGGAGAAGAAATGCAGAGTGGAAGCTGCTTTTCACTTCTAATAGGCAATTTACTTTTTAGTGCTTTCTTCGAAATTTTCGGTCTCCTCTTCCCTGGTAGTCTGAAGCAGTAAATGTTGCAGCTTCCCCATTTACAACACTGAACTGTAATTAAATCACTGGGCTTTTTAGATAGCACTTTCACAGTTGCAATGGTCATTCCAAGCTGCCTTGGGTTTTTTTTGCTGAAATGGCAGGATACAAATCTTTTGAATGAATGAATGAATGCGTACAATTACAAGATACATCAATGTCATTTACTACTGTCCTGTATCTTCAGCTCTGGATGGTGCCAGTCATTGGGCAACCCAGTCATTGCCTCTCTGTGGTTTATGCTATTGCAAATAAAGCGGTATTCTATGTTAGGCAAATGGAGCAGACCTATGCAGCTCCGTGTCTGTTCTCTTTCGAAGACTCTAACCCCCTGTATGGTTCTGTTTAACCAAAACAAAGATGTGTTGGAACTAAGGCGGCAGGGCCTTAGGATGCTGTGTGCACTCATACCTTGTTTGTTTTTAAAGAAAATATGCAGATATTTTGTTTTCATGTTTTTTTGTAGCCACTTCTGGGGAATCAAATAGACATTCAGTAGCTGACAGAGAGCTTTGGTCATTAAGTGCTTTGTGCTTCTTATTCCTCTGCATTATCAATATCTGTGATAGATAGTTTCCATCTTCTGTGCTGGGGAGGTGTGCAAGGTCTCAGTGGGGAGCAGCTAGTGCCTCTCCCCAGTGGTGGAAATTCAAAAGACGTAGTGGGAACTATGTATGCTGCCTTGAGCTCTGTAGAGGAAGGTGGGACAAAAACTAGGGATGCTTGAAGAATTCAATCTTTGTGAATTCCAATGGGAACTGAATGACCTGATTTGCAGCTCCTGGAGTAATGTACAGGTCAGAATGTAAGTTATCCACTAGCTTTTGCACTACCCAGATATCCTGATATAGTTTTCTGCTCAAAAAAATGTGTAAAATACATTTGGAAATGTGTATTTTGATAGCAAGTTTGTTTAAAGCTAGGTATTGAAATACGTATTTAAATGCAATTTTTCATGTGGATTTAAAACAACAACAACATCACAGATAAATGCAGAAACCACATGGGATGGACTTCTTGGTGAACACAAGTGAAATTGAGATGAATTGGGAATAAACTGATTTGCTCATCCCCAATAAAAATATTTAAAATAATACTTCCTCTCCTTCCCCCCGAAATTATGATTGCAGTGAGAAACAAGAATTTTGTCAGTTTCTGTCTTCCAGCATAATTCTTCTTGCAGATTCTGAAAACTCCCTTTAGTTCAATAGGTTAGTTTTTGTACACATACTAACGTTTAAGTTTTTGTTGTTGTTGAAATCAAAATGGTACTTTATAGCCTAGGCATTCTATTTAATCTTTAAAATGCCAACCATATATATGCTGTCTGTTGTAAACATGTCTTATAATGAGTTTTCATATGTCTTACAGTGAGTTTTCATATAGTGGTAGCTCTATATACATCTATGCAACTTTTTATTATATTGACTCTGTTTATGGCAAATATTAATTGTATTATAACCCAACTAATTTCAACCAGGAGTATCACTGGGGGTTGGGTTGTTTTTGTTATTAATTGATATCTATGCAAGCAACTGTATCTCCCCTTGTGAGAGAAAGTGTTTGACTGCAAGGTGGAACAAGAGAATCAGAATTGGAAGATGAGCATAGAGACACAGTAACATCTTTAATAGCTGCCTCCACTTTTTGTTATACTTTTCCAATGCTAAATGGTACCAACAAACAATTCTGTCTCTTCTTTCCGGTTTATTATTTAGTAGTGTGCTAAACTGCCTCATTAGAAGCTGCTGTGGAACAGTTAGCACTATTGTATTCAAAGTTTAGAGATTCATAATAGGAAATGTACAGGCCATAGATAACTGCCAAATGGATGTGGGAGTTAGATTAGAGTTAAATTAGAACTAATTTAAGATCTTCCCCTTGCAAAAACAACTGGCATAAATGAGTTTTCAGTAAGAGTTTTCTACTGTTTACAACTTACTTCATATTTACAATAAAATGGGTAGTGTTGTTTTGCAAATTTGATGACTGTCACAAGTTGGGTTTTATGCTGGAATATAGCTTTCACGTTGTACGAAATTGCAGCTGTGTTGACTAGTAAAGCACAATGTTTGAAATACCTTCAGATATTGCTGTACAGTGTAGCTTACATCTTTCCTAGCTTCCTTAAAAATGGATTAATGGGAGATGCTGTGGTCTGAACTTGATTGGTAGAATTGTGTTCTGAATACGAATAGCAGTTTTCAATCCGTTTTTTCATTCTGCGATGGAAATATTGCATTACAATATGTTATGGGTTGGATCCAGAGATACGCCAGCAGAAGAAATTCTGGCAGTGACACTGTTCTGTAAATGGATGCATAAGAGATGAGCGGGTGGTGGCAATGCAGTTGAAGGCACACTTGGAAGAAACTGATTATCTAGACCCATTTCAGTCAGGCTTCAGGCTTGGGCATGGGACAGAAACAGCCTTGATCGCCTTGGTAGATGATATGAGGAAGGCTCTGGATAGGGGTGAATGCTCCTCCTTGTTCTCCTCGACCTCGCAGCGGCTTTTGATACTGTTGACCACAGTATCCTCCTGGACCGCCTGGAGGGGTTGGGCATTGGAGACACCGTATTGTGGTGGTTTCGGTCCTTTCTCTCCAGCAGGTACCAGAGGGTAGCACTGGGAGAGGAGATTTCGGACCCATGGCCACTCACTTGTGGGGTGCCACAGGGTTCCGTCCTTTCCCTGATGCTATTTAACATCTATGTGAAGCCGCTGGGGGCTATCATCAGGAGGTTTGGGGTGCAGTGTCATGAATATGCGGATGACATGCAGCTCTACCTCTCGTTCAAATCTTTACCAAAGTTGGCCATAGAATCCCTGTCCAAATGTCTGGAGACATTGAGTGGCTGGATGGGGAGGAATAAGCTGAAGCTGAACCCTGACAAGACCGAGGTACTTTTGGTGGGAGACAAGAGGAGGCTGGGGGATGTTGACCTGGTGTTGAATGGGGTATGGCTACCCTTGAAAGACCAGGTCCGCAGCCTGGGGGTCATTTTGGACTCCCAGCTGTCCATGGAGGCTCAGGTGTCAGCTGTGAGCTGGACAGCGCTGTATCAACTCCATCTGATACGGCGGCTGCGCCTCTTCCTTCCTGACCATCTGCTCCCAGCGGTAGTATATGCCCTTGTCTCCTCTCGTTTAGACTACTGTAATGCGCTCTACGTGGGGTTACCCTTGAAGATGGTTCGGAAGCTGTAGCTGGTACAGAACGCAGTGGCTCGCCTGATTAAAGGCAGCCGCCGGCGAGATCACATCACTCCAGTGCTGAAGGAGTTGCACTGGTTACCAGTTGTTTTCCGGGCCAAATTCAAGGTGTTGGTTTTGACATTTAAAACTGCAGTCAGCATCTGCAGTAATCTCTGCGCCTAGAAAGACAAAGTCTGTCACTGCCTCCACGTTTTCTCCCTCTATTTGCCAGTTATCAATCAAGCTGGTTGCCATAATCTTGGTTTTTTTGAGGTTTAACTACAACCCAGCTTTTGCACTTTCTTCTTTCACCTTCATCATGAGGTTCCTCAGCTCCTCTTCGCTTTCAGCCATTGAAGTGGTATCATCTGCATATGTTTCTTCCAGCAATTTTAACTCCAGCCTTGGCTTCTTCAAGCCCAGCACATCGCATGATGTGTTCTGCGTACAGGTTGAATAGGTAGGGTGAGAGTATACAACCCTGCTGTACTCCTTTCCCAATCTTAAACCAGCCCATTGTTCCATGGTCTGTTCTTACCATTGCTACTTGGTTGTTATACAGATTCCTCAGGAGGCAGACAAGATGACTTGGTATCCCCATACCACCAAGAACTTGCCACAATTTGTTATGATCCACACAGTCAAAGGCTTTAGAATAGTCAATACAACAGAAATAGATGTTTTTCTGAAACTCCCTGGCTTTCTCCATTATCCAGCGGATATTGGCAATTTGGTCTCTAGTTCCTCTGCCTTTTCTAAACCCAGCTTGTACATCTGGCAATTCTCGTTCCATGAATTGCTGGAGTCTACCTTGCACGATGTTGAGCATTACCTTACTGGCATGTGAAATAAGTGCCACTGTTCGATAGTTTGAACATTCTTTGGTGCTTCCCTTTTTTGGTATGGGGATATAAGTTGATCTTTTCCAATCTGTTGTCCATTCTTGTGTTTTCCAAATTTGCTGGCATATGGCATGCATCACCTTGACAGCATCATCTTGCAAGATTTTAAACAGTTCAGCTGGGATACCGTCATCTCCTGCTGCCTTGTTATTAGCAATGCTTCTTAAGGCCCATTCAACCTCACTCTTCAGGATGTCTGGCTCTAACTCACTGACCACACCGTCAAATCTATCCCTGATATCATTATCCTTCCTATACAGATCTTCCTTATATTCTTGCCACCTTTTCTTGATCTCTTCTGCTTCTGTTAGGTCCTTGCCATCTTTGTTTTTGATCAAACCCATTTTTGCCTGGAATTTACCTCCGATGTTTCTAATTTTCTGGAAGAGGTCTCTTGTCCTTCCTGTTCTATTATCTTCTTCCGCTTCCACACATTGCTTGTTTAAAAATAATTCCTTATCTCTTCTGGCTAACCTCTGGAATTTTGCATTTAATTGGACATATCTCCCCCTATCTCTGTTGCCTTTTGCTTTCCTTCTTTCTTGGGCTGCTTCCAGAGCCTCAACAGACAGCCATCTTGCCTTCTTGGTTTTCTTTTTCTTTGGGACATTTTTTGTTGCTGCCTCCTGAACAATGTTGCAAACTTCTGTCCATAGTTATTCCTGGACCCTATCTACTAAATCTAGTCCCTTAAATCTATTCTTTACCTCCACTGCATATTCATTAGGAATATTAGTGAGCTCATATCTAAGTGATCTGTGGGTCTTCCCTATTCTCTTTAGTCTGATTCTATTGTGCAATAAGAAGTTTGTGATCTGAACTACAATCAGCTCCAGGTCTTGTTTTTACCGACTGCATAGATGTCCGCCACCTTTGGCTACAAAGGGTGTAGTCAATCTGATTTCGGTGTCAACCATCTGGTGAAGTCCATGTATAAAGTCGTCTCTTAGGTTGTTGGAAGAGAGTGTTTGTTATGCACAGTGAGTTGTCTTGGCAAAATTCTATCAGCCTATGTCCTGCTTCATTTTGTTCTCCCAGACCATGCTTGCCTGTAATTCCAGGTGTCGTTTGACTACCCACCTTAGCATTCCAGTCTCCTGTAATGAAAATAACATCTCTTTTTGGCTTACTATCCAGTAGGTGCTGCAGATCCTCATAGAACTGATCTACTTCTGCTTCTTCAGCATCTGTGGTTGGGGCGTATATTTGGATCACTGTGATGTTAAATGGCTTACCCTGAATTCGAATGGAGGTCATTCTGTCATTTTTTGGATTGTATACAAGCACTGCTTTAGCCACTTTATTATTAATTATGAAGGCTACTCCATTTCTTCTGTGGTCCTCTTGTCCACAGTAGTAGATCTGGTGGTCATTTGATGTGAAGTGGCCCATTCCAGTCCATTTCCGTTCACTGACACCCAAAATGTCTATATTTAATCTTGACATCTCCCCAATAACCACATCCAATTTGCCCTGGCTCATAGATCGTACATTCCAGGTTCCTATGGTGTGTGGATCTTTAGAACATCGGATTCATCATTCACCACCAGCACCATCAGCTGCTAGCCGTCCTTTTGGCTTTGAGCTAGCTGCGTCATCACATCTGGGGCTAGTTGAACTTATCCTCTGTTCCTCCCCAGTAGCATTTTGACCATCTTCTGACCTGGGAGTCCCATCTTCCGATGGTATACTGACATATCTCTGGTTGTACTGATCCATTTAGTTTTCATGGCAAGAATAGGGGTGGGTTGCCGTTTCCTTCCCCAGGGATCGTATTTAGTCTGACCTCTCTGCCATGACCTTCCCGACTTGGGTGTCCCTTCACGGTTTAGCTCATGATGTCATTGAGGTGCTCAAGCTCCAGCACCACGACAAGGTAACGATCTCCTTTGCTGAAGCATTTGGGGTGGGTTAGGGTATTTTAGAAAATGTTTTTATTGTAGAATTTTATTGTTTTAAACTGTTTCATATACGCTGTACATCACCCAGAGTGGCTGGGTGACTAGCCAGATGGGCGATTAATAAATTTAATAATAAATAAATAAATAAATAAATAAATGCGCAATACCAGATTTAGCTTTTCTTTTCTCATGTAAGGCTCTTGCACTGTCAGGGAAAGCCCTTCCATTTGCCAAAGTGGCCTTCCGTTTGCTGAAGGGCACCTCCAGATCCAACCGTATGCTTTCCTCACTGAACATCGGTGTGAAGGCTGAGCTGGTATTCAAATTTAAAATGCAAAGTTGTGTCCTGAACAAATGTGTCAGATTTCATTCCAGTATCTCAGTGTTGAAGGGAGATCCTGTATTCCAAACAAATGGACAATTTCAAAACAGGGAAGATAAATCAACAGGCTGTACTTTCCTTGTTCAAACAATGTTTGGCATTTCATGTTCTGATGTGTATGCGCCGTATTCACGAAGAGCCACCTTGGTTATTCCTTTAATTCAATTCCTTGCGAACATGTGGCTTTGGGCATATCAGGAATTGTATCTATCACAGTCCTTGGTGTGTGAACCACAGGACAAGAGCAGGTCTGCATTATCTCTACTTCAGTCTGGCAAGCTACGAAGTAACTTACCAGCCAGTCCTATACGTGTTTATTTGCTACTAAGTTCCCACTGAGTTCAGTGGAGCTTACTCCCAAGCATTCTTGAAAATAAGTCCAGAAAAATGTATTAGCCCACCTGCTCATGCATACAACTCCAAGTCATTTGTAAATCAAAAATTCATTGTTACCCAGTTTATAAAAGTGTCCCCACTTGGTCATGTGGAGGCAGTTCTTACTTGCCACAAATGAGTAGGCAGATGGCTATTTCATGCCTGCTCATAGGTGTATATAGGACGATTTGCAGTCTAAGGGCAGCTTTTGATGTGATTTGAGAAAAACAGTCTGTTAAAAGTGCTGTGCACTTATTAGCAGTGGTGTGAGAGTAACCTAACATTTAATTTGTGTATGAAGGAACCATGGGGGTGTCTTGGAACCATATGTTTGCTCTTGGCATATGTCTTTTTATTTTGTCACTGAATGCAATGCTGATCATACTTATTCAGTTCCTCACAATGATGTTAGGATAGGGCACTGTGTTAGCATTAGTTCTTGGCATTATTCTCCTGAGTCGGAGAAAGAATGAAATTCAGCTAATGAAGCAGCAGCACTAGAACAGAACAATCCTAGAACATGTGAATAGATTGTGGTACGTTGTTCAAGATGTTTTTCAACAACGTGTAGCTAAAATAATGAATGTGCTTGCCGTATTGGTTTCAAATAATGAGAGGGACAGAATGGGCAAGGAATATGTTCTCTTTCAATAGACCTAATCTAGGTTAATTATTAAAGTTTTCAACCTGCAAAAGGGTGTTTTTTGTTTTGCTGAGCCATACACTTAAAAACAAATTCCTGTGGCTTGCTTGTTGATTATCAACTGCTTTCTTTGAGGGCAAACATCTTAGCCTTGTTAAATGGGTTGCAGTTCATTTGGCTTTTTCCTGAAATAAATTGTTTCAGACTTGGGTTACAACAGGCATTTTAGGAGCAGTGAAGGAAAGTAGTATAATTTTAGGTAGTGTAGTACACTTTAGGTAAATGAAATACCTAAAGTAAGGTAAGGCAGAGCATAGGGAAGTGTGGATTTGATGCTCCCCTTTTTTGCAGCTAAAGGAAAATGTCAAACAAATTGCCTCTTATTCTGGCCTTGATATTGTAAACCATCTCCAGAATTTGCTTCCTTGAGCAATTTTCATGTGCAGTCATGAAGTAGCAGCTTTTTGGAGACAGTTTTCTGAGTGCTGAGAGCCAGTTTGGAAATGTATCATGAACACAAGAACTTGTGCTAAGCTAAATATTTTAGTATCCTATGAGACACAGCATTTTAAAAAAAGTAATGTTAAAAACTGGGCAGGTGCTGTGCATGCTCAGTTTATTCCACAATATTATTTTGAAATTGTTCCCTAAGAAGTGAAAGCTAAACTTATCCTTTTGAATACTCTTGACTTAAAACCACAAGAGGTGAAAGCAAGTGTTTGAGTTTTCTTTCTCTTGCTTCCTTGTTTCTGAATTGTTCATTTTATTGTTGTCATATTTTCAATCCTATTTCAGCAGCTATGAGGATGGGAATAGTTCTTTGAAAGGAATAAAAGCTGGCATTCTCTAAATTTTTATCAAAAGCCCACGGGCTACACAAAAGTGTTTTGGGTGCCACATGCTGTGTTCAGGAATATGTTGCCCACCCCCGAGATAAAGCAACACACAAAAAGGATTATATTAGTTTAGTTGGACACTAATTTGCAAAGTAAACTAAAACAGAGCCAATACAGTGCCAATTTGATCATATTATGTACCCCTATAAGGTGTAAGGTTGTGTTTTTAAGCTCCCTTAGAGAACCGTGTCCCATCTAGTAGAACTGTGCAGGGCTTAGATAACACTCTTAGTATCCGATTTTATTATTTATTTATTTATTTATTGCATTTATACCCCGCCTTTTTCCCTCTTGCAAGGAACCCAAGGCGGCTTACATTATCCTCCTCCTCTCCATTTTATCCTCACAACAACAACCCTGTGAGGTTGGTTGGGCTGAGAGTCTGTGACTGGCCTAAAGTCACCCAGTGAGCTTCCATGGCTGAGTGGGGACTAGAACCCAGATCTCCCAGCTCCTAGTCCAACACTCTTGCCACTACACCACACTGGCTTCTCCCACTGGCTTTTATTCTTCTGTTGTAAAAATCCTGTCTGGGAGTTAAAATTAGATATCTTCCATAGTAATTTCCACTTACACACCCCTTTCCCTTTTTGTTTAATCAAAGTACAATTAAACAACATCTAATATAATGTATTAGCCCCAGGAGTGTAGCCAAGTCATTTGTAGTGTTAGAGGGGCCTAGAGATCCATAATGCTTGCTTAAGTTCATTATTGTTGCAATTCCCTTGCTAGTAAGCCTCTGTGCATGTGCAGATGAGTCAAAAGGCCGAAAACAGCCTTCTCAGTGCATTCCTTACTAATGAATCGAAAGCCTTATCAGGCTGTGCCTGAGAAGTGAAGCTGTGTGTTTATGCTGAGCTGCAGATGGCTGTGCTTGAGAACCAAATGCTGTTAGTCTATGCTGGGAATGGACGCTAGGGGGCCCTTGCTAGTGTTGTGCTACCTCATTGCTGACATGTATGGTATAAAGCCCATTTGACCCAATGGCTCGTGGTTCAGAGAAGCTGTCTGAGCCCACCATTGGGTATGCCTGCGTGCTGTAAGTTACCCAATAAAGTCTCCTTGTAAGTAAACCTATGGATCTGATTTATCACTGTCTTGGCACCTCTAACCTAAGAGTTCGATGCCCATGGCCGGGGCAACACATTTGCTCAGTGTAATTAATTAATTAATTAATGCAAAAGGTCTATAAAATCGATATCCAGTTATATCTGTTCCTGATAACATTGATAAAAGGAGACCAAATGTCTGTCTGATTTTTGGAATAAAAAGACAAAGCCTCAGGATGTTGAAAGAATATGTAGTTTTATTCTGAGGAGTAGCCCTACTCATTTCTGTACTGACCAATATATATGGGCCTTCTTCAAGGGTCTGCATTTTTAAAAGTACCTGGAGAGATCTCTGAAAAAAGATAATCTCGAAGATGAATCCTGCAACTGGTATCACTAGTTGTCTCTTTATTCCATTGGGCATTTTGGATGTTCTTGTTTTGCTTGATCTCGGTCTGTTTTTTTACCTTCTCTCAGATGCATGTATTTGCCATTTCTGAAACTAGTGCTTCAGTGATAGAGGATTCTGGCAATGCTATTGTCAGGAGCGCCCTGGTGGCCTTTTTCAGTCTACTCCAATAGCTAACTCAAGACACAGACAAAAGGATTCTTTTCAAGGCTTTAATCCTTTTACAACTTAATGACTCTTTCAGATGCTAATCACCATCGACTAAGCAAGGAACAGCAGAGTAGCCAATGCTTCAGGTTAGGCAGTTGGTCCCCGTTTGAAGGAGAATTACGGGAAGACCCTGAACTTATGGGCTAGGGAGAGTTCCTCCCTCTTTCCCTTGGGTCCTCGGGACGCGACCGTTGTTTGCGTGCCAAACGAGCACTACGCCTCCTTTCTGCGCCCTCCAGCTCTCGTCGCTCCCAGCGTTGGCATCGAGCATCCAGCAAGCCCCCCTCCAGCGCTCTCTCACTGCCAGGGTCACTATCTCAGGAATGCTGGCAGGAGGAATCTCTGCCAGCTGCTGTGCCTGTGAGAGATGAGTGCGCTCCTCTCCCACGGATTGATGTTCCTCCTCAGAATCAGAACTGCTCTGGGGTTCTATGGGCTCAGTTTCCACTCTGACAGCTATTGACTAATGCCACTAATATTTTTAGCAAAAATGCTGCACATGTATGTTGCCATTTAAATTGAGTTTGTTCATTTTTGTTTAACCCTCTAATTCACAACCCTAGCTTAAACAAAGTCTAAATATATGTAACTGCATTAGCTCACATTAAACCTTTTTTACCCTTGCCTCTTCTTTCCTTCCCTTTGTTGTATACCACACTGTCAACACCACAGAGCTGGGTCCCTTATGATTTTCTGTGTTTTTGTGTTGCTTACCTTAGAAAGCATCATATATATAAATGGGGCTATAAAAATAAGCATGTAAATAAATGATTTTGTCCCTAGGTCAAAATGTTAAGTGTGAATCAGTTTTAAGTTCTTGGTTAGCTATTCGGTTTGAAAGCTGAAAGTTTCAGTTTCTTCTTTTTGTTAATTACTGCTAGAACTGGATTAATAAAAAACATAAGGGGCAGAATCCTAATGCCGGCATGCATGTGGCTTTTCCATTCTTTCCCATTTAGAAAAGTCACCTATACAGGGATTCTTCATTGCACGTGCAGCACATCCTCCTGTTCATCAAAGAGAAAAATGAATTGTTGTGAACCATTCAGAGAGCTTTGGCTATTGGGCCAGTATAAAAATGTAATATAAATAAATAAATAAAGTTGGCCTATGAATGCACTCAATGAGAGCCATCATTTTTACCTCACTGGGTTTTAAACAGAAGATTATTACACACTAACTCAGACAAAATAGGGTGCTTTTGGTCACTAAGAAACCTAGCCTGGGAAATTATATTTTTCCTTTTTTGAAAGGGGTAGCACTTGCTCTGAAGGAATACTCTTGACCCCAGCTTTGCTCCTGGATATCCAGGTGACTATGGTGGCTTGGAGTGCTGTTGCACAACTTGGTGCATCACCTGTAGGCTTTCCTGGAGTAGGCAGATTTTGCCACAGACTCACATGCTTTGGTTACATCCAGGTAAACTATTGCAATGTGCACTTTATGGGGCTACGTTTGAAGAGTGTTCAGAAATTGTAACTTGTGCAAAATGATTCTGCCTGGGTAGTATGGAGGGATGGTTATTTGGAGCATATCACTCTGATACTTTCCCAACTCTATTGGCTCCCAATTTGTTTCTGAGCCCAGACCTTTAAATGCCTATGGTTATGACCTTTAAAACCCTAAATGATCATGGGCAAGGGTATTTACAGGACTGCCTGCTTCCATATATATCTGCCTTCAGTTAAGATAATCAAAGGGGACTCTGATCCATGTTAATGGTGAGCACATGACTGAGACTCCATCGTGGTGGCCAGGCTCTGGAATCTCCTGCCTCATAAGGTCTGTTTAGCCCCTTATCTCTCTCTCTTTCTCTCTCTCTCTCTCTCTCTTTTTTTTTTTTTTACTGAGTGCCAAGATTGTTCCATTTGGCTGTGCTTTTTCTGAAAAGATCAATTGATCTCATGATCCTGCTTTTCTATACTACTGATTTGAATGATGGATTATTATTGTGATTTATTGTACTTTATTGTGTTGTAATCTTGATTGTATTTTAATCCGTTGTTTACTGTTTTGTGGAACTCTGGACTGAAAACTGGTATACAAATACTCTTTGGTAATAATCTGTAAATTATTGAGAGAGTTTGGAAATCTTGTTTCTGTTGTGGCTGCGATCCTTTTCCTTTTTATACATGCTCAAGCCCCATTGAGTTCAATGTGGTGTGTGTATAATTTGGTGCAACTTTGCAGCCTAAAGGTCAACTACTATCTACATTCAATATATAGGTAAAAAATTCATTAGCTTTTATTAGCCAGATGAAGATGTCCATACGAATGTAATGTTCATCAGCATGGTATTGAGTAACATTATTCTCTTCTTTTTACCAAATATTTGGCTCTATTAGTTAAATTGTTTTATTTAAAGATGTGCTTTTTACCACTTTATTAAACCTGATATTTGAAAAATATTCAGAGGATAAGACAGAAAGCAGTAGAACCTTTTCTACTGACAGTAAGCAGAATTGTTTTAAGATCAGTGAAAGTCATCACTTACTTACCTTGCTCACTTTCCTCCAGTGAGGCAGTGAAACCTTTTGTCTGAGCTCTTCTTTTATAACAGTTCTAATAAAAGACACATGCAACAAAGACAGGTCAGAAGGAGTATTTTTGCAGTGGCATGAAATGGCTTTGACAAAGTTAGTGAATCAGTGGAGCTGACACATGAGGCTCTCTCAAATTGATTGATATTTTCCAAAAGAATGATTAAATAGGAAGAGTGGTGCCTTGTCACAAAGTGAAGAGCTTGCCAGATAAAGATTAGGTTTTTGATATTACACTGATAGATTCACACTTTAAAAGGGCTTGCCAGATTGTCATATTTAAGGGCACCTAAATCTTATCAAAAATATCAGCTTGTTTTTGTTGGTTTTGCCTAGGCACACTAGGTGCAAAAGCAGAAGTGTTTTTAAAACATACAGCTGTAGATGAATCTGGTGTTTAAACTGGAATAGTAAAAGTCATTCAAGGGGGTTTGACATCACAGGTGACTTTCTGTGGGAAATAAATGGAATTTGATGTTCAAATTCAGTTTATATGTTTAGAATATTGAACGGCCTTTGAAAATCCAAACTGTGTCATTCAAATATTTTAATTCATTAGTTCCAGTTTCCAGACCACACTATTATAAGAGCTAAAAAGGTGACAAAAATATAATATATGTAACAGGTGTGAAGTATGTTGCAGTAAATGTCAGAAACTTGGTAAATTTTGACACATGTTCCAGGAAGAAGTTTGTAACATTTCCTGCTGAGACTATTCAAATCTTACAATGTACTAGTAAATGTCATCATTCAGCAAATTTCTGATTTTTCGTGTAACATACACCATAACATATATTATATGGTGAGAAAGAACCAGTGACTGTTGTCTGTTTCAATTGAAGGGCACAGTAACTTTTTAATTAATCTTCATAATCAAAGTGTCATTCAGAAGCCCAGAGAATGAATACAACATTTAGAGTGCAATCCTATACATGTCTACTCAGAAATAAACCCCACTGAGTTCAGTGGGTTTTACTCCCAGTTATGAGTTGCGGCTTTACTCTGCTCAACTTAGCTAAAGTTACAGCTGGACCTTTGATTTGTGGATTCTGCACTCCAGTCCTAAGAAATCATGACATCACAGGTGCAGAACCAAAGGCAGCCAAAGTAGCTGTGATGTCACATTGGGCTACAAGCCCAGGACCAGGCTGCTTGGAGAGTGCAAGTAAGAGTAACACAGGCTCGCTGCGATATCTGATCAGACAATGGCATGGAAGAAACGGAGGGCAGGCAGAGAGTAATGTCGGTGGGAGGGGCCTCCATCAGGATGTGGGGTTCAACAATTCGAACAGCCTGTAGTAGCAATGAGCCCTTTGCTGGGGCTCAGGAACCATGGAACTCCCTTCTCTCCACTCCCTGCTACATACACATTTGAGTACTCTTAAAGAAAGGTTGAGATTTATTGCCTGGTCTTTCTTTCTTTCTTTCTTTCTTTCTTTCTTTCTTTCTTTCTTTCTTTCTTTACCACATGATGTTTCAGAGCAGCAAAACCACATGCATCAAGGTTATGGTGAGACAGGGAATTTCTTTCTATTCCATCAGCTTATGTTGCAAGAGTTCTGACCCTACAAAGTGTGTAACCCTAAGCTGTCATCTCTGTCAATATTTGTTGCAAGATACACAATAGTGGAAGCCTGTGCTTCATTTTGGTGCCATAGTTTACTTCCTCCAAAGAAGAAAGTTGAAATTATTATTATCATCATCATCATTTCAACTATTCAATATTCAGCCCTTTAACAAAGTGCACAGGATTTCTAGTAAGCATAAACACACTATTTAAAATCCAAAAGTACAAAATATCTAAAATACCAAATACAAGATAAAAGCCATTAAAAATAAAGCATTTTCAATCCCATGTCCCCAGTCTGCAGGAAAAGTGGACATTATAGTTCTGTTTTCGGCTGGAACTTTTCTGTTTGTTTTTATTGCTTTGAGCCTACAGATTTCCAATACAATAGGTTTTGTTACTTACAATACACAAGAGAGATGCCTGCTGAAGGAAGGCTGTATAATTCTCTCAAGTTCCTCTGCTGGGCTTGATATCTTCCAGCCTTTTTCAGTTATCTCAATATTTGTATTACTAATGCAGAATAACCCTGGGTGATTGCTGTAGGGAAGATATTGATCTGAGAAATCCCTTTGAAGTGGCAAAGTAATCTATTTAACTTCAGACATAGCATGGAGAGGTAGAAAAATATCTCCCTTCTCATTCTTGGAGATGTGAGCACCTTTATTCTCTCTTAATTAAAACTAATGATGTGAGTAAATTCACTACTGGGGCTGGCGGGGTGGGGTGGGGCGGGGTGGGGAGCCTTGCCAGGGTTTGTTTGCTCTTGCCACTAGCCAGCCTACTTGCCACTAGCCAGCTCTCTCTGCCGATTTAGAAAGTATAAAACAATAACGATGACAACAACAACAACAATAACAACAACCTTACCTTTGAGAAGGAGGAGAGTGTAATTTGTAGCAAGGAGGGTTTTTTAGGGGCAGGAGGCAAGTTTTTGGCCTCTCCTAGCCTGGAAATTATGCTGCTGAGCAAGAAATGGTGGCAGACCAAGAGAGATTGCTTCCTGATGTAGAGCTCAAGTGGAGTACCTCCCTCCTCCTCACCATTGGAGTGGACATTTTTAAAAGTCTTGTTGTACTATTCAGACACCAGTTTCTGCCGTAATCTGTCCTCTCCTCACCCTGCTGAATGCTAGGGCTGGCACAGGGATTTTTTTGTTTCCTCTACCTTTTGATTCAGTTTGATCAGTAGAGAAAACTGAAAATCCTGTGCTCCGCCAGGAGGAAGTGATACTCCTGAGCATGGTTTGGAATGTCATTTCCAGTAAAGGAAACACTGACAAGCCTTCTTTGTCTCTAGATAGCCTTCAAACTGCTAGTTACCCCTTCATCTCAAAATTCTGTTTTTACCCAGAAAGGGTACAGGGGAAACTGGCCGGGGCACATGCACTTCATCCATTTGTCACCCCCACACACACCTTCTTGTGAGAATACTCAAGAGGGAAAACTTGAGGTTTTTCCAATATTCTCAAGGAAAGCAAGCAAGCAATCTTTTTTCAAACCAAGCTAAAGGGAGATCATCCAGCCCTAATTACAAATTCCCAGTCTTCTGTGGAGATATTGATGTCCCGGACTGGAGAAGTATATGACTTTCAAGCACAAATTCTGATCATCCACTTTTTGATACCTCTTGTTTTGTGTGTTTGTAGCATTCTTGCACAAACTTCTGTTTGTTTGTTTATAGCATTTGTATCCCACTCTTCAGCTGGAAAGGTTCCTAAAGAGGCTTGCAGATCAATAATAAAAAAAAGACCATCCCTTTCCTCAAGCTTACTATTGAAAAAGGGATGCAGATGGAAAAAGGAAAGCAAGAAAACTCAGGCACCAATTGTTAATGCCATATGGTTCTTATAACAACAAGCTGTAATGCAGATGCAGTGCTGTAATGGCTGTAACACAGCCGGAAATCACTGTTGTTCTTATGACAGCCAGCTGGAATAGGAACAAATTGAAAGAAAGGAGGAACCCAAAATTGCTGGTCTCTTGGCAAAGCCGATGGAGTGTCCCTGTCTTTCTCTGCTAAAGACTGATGGAATGGCTGGGGGAGAGGCAGAGCCTGAGGAAGCTGGGCAGAGCCTCTCCCAACTGGGGGAGAGGTGGGGGAGAGGCAGAGCCTGATGAAGCTGGCTTCTCAGCAGGGCTGGTGGTGGCCTTCTCTTCCTCTGCTGCAGCCTAAGGGAATCAGAGTTTTGATTTGCAAATATTAATGCAGTCCAACAACCATGCTTTGTGGTCTGCCAGGTACACAACAGCCCTTCTGTTTTCACAGTTCCAGGCAGGAAGGCAGCAAAAACAGGCAGTTTGATGTGCAGGTGCCAGTGTTGGACCACTGTACCTAATTGGTGGGCTGTGCTTGGCTTGGTGGTCACAAATTGTGGAGACCTGGCTTACAGCAATACTTTTATTCCAGCTAATAAAGTTCCGGGCATCCCAAGATTTGCAGAATGTCCACCAAGTGGTTGGAATGTGTATTGAAATGTGGACTGGGAATTTTTGCATCCTGTGCATCCTGGCTACAACCCAGGTGAATGTGACCCTGCCACCCCAGCATTTATGTCAATTAGTTATCCAGGCATTAGCTGTGTGTGATTATGCAATGTTTTGAAATTTGCCCTATGGTGCAGCTTGCTGCTAAGAGTCTGGATATTTTTGAACAGGCAAATAGGGAAGAGGACAGAAGGAGATTATTGATCCATTGGTTGCTGATGTCACAACAATCCTTAACTATACGTTGAGAAAATCTTTTCCTTGCTGCTGCTGTCCCTTGAGGGATGGGGCCTCTGAGGGACAAAGTACAGTGGCAAATGGTGCAAGAGAACAAGGTAGACAGACTCACCTATTCACAGACTTATGCAATATTATTACAGAGAAGCGTACACCAATGGCTTCCTTGTTACATGCAAGTATTGCCACACATAGTTGATTTTATTATGGTGATATTTCATGGTAGAATCCATGATACCTGTGTACTCAACAAGTACAGTTTGACGTTGTTAGCCCATAACATGTGTTAATAATGCACATTATTAGGCATGCTGTTTGTATCATGAAGGTTTGACTTAGCTCTTATAGCTAACATATCCTTCATTAATTTGTCTAATCCTTTAAAAATAAAAATATTGATAGAACCATTAATAACAACAGTATTTTAAATAATTGTATCATTCGTGATTCTAATAATCCACGTGGAGGCATCTACAAGTTGCTTTGGCTTAATTGCCACCATTCTCTGAAAACAGAGGCGTGTATCCAATGTTAGTCCAATTTACAGTATACCCATTGAAATGAATCGGACTAACATTGGACGCAACCTAGAACTAGGAACTTGCTCATATTCCTGTACTTAAACATAGCGTTAAATACCATACAGTGCACTCCTATGCATTCTTATTCAGAAGTCAGTCCCACTGTGTTCAGTGAGGCTTATTTCCACGTAAGTGTGCATGGGATTACAGCGCTAGGCAAGCAACTCAATTTTATGGATGTTTTCTCAAAAGTAAATAGCACTGGGTTTAATGGGACGAGCCTCCACACAAACCTGGGCTGCAGTCCTATGCACACTTCACTAGGAATAAGCTCAATTAAACTCGGTGAGACTTCCTTCCAAGTAAACATGGTTAGGACCATTTTGCAAGTTCTTATCTGTAAAATGGGAGCACCCAGCTCAGGGTTGTCATGAGGGTGAACCCAATAAAGACTGCAAAACTATTTGCAAATTAAAAGGTGCTATATAAATGATATTAGACTCTTACAAAGCTTTTAAATACCAGGCATCTTGCTGATGGCTGCTGATTGCTCTCTTTGGCATGGAATGGGAATGTTTGATGCTTCAAGGTATAATTTTTTGTACCAATTGGTCTCTGACATCCCTGGCTGTAGATTCTATGAAACACTTCACACCCAAGAACTGATTTTATTCTAGTATTCAAACATTTGCAAAATTCTGTGATGTGTACTTAAAGGGAAGGAGGTGTTCCACTGAGAGATGATTTGCACATGCTTGAAAAACCTGTACTATGTTTATAAAATTAACATTTCAGTATCAGCTGCATATACTTATATCTGAATATGTACTTACTTGGAAGTAAGCTCCACTGAAGTCATCAGGGCTTACTTCTGAGTAAAGTTATGTGGATAAGGCTTCCAGATTGCAAAGCCAAACAGTATTTAACAGAAGTAAATTCCATTGAACTCACTTCATAATTTGTAAACATAATTTGAATCAGCCTGCAAAGCATTTGAAGTGGTAGCATCCGGGGGGGGGGGCTTTGGGGGGCTGAAATAAATGTTTATATACATATTTTTAAAGTGGTTAAATGCCTCAGTTTTAACATATCTGTAGTTTTGATTGACAGTATACATTTGTAAGCTTATCACAAGGACGTGCACAAATGGGTGACTGTGTTTGCACTAGCTGAAACTCCTATTTGTGGTTCCCTTAATATTATATGGCTTGCAGTTACTCACAAAGAGTTCAGTATCAAACTACAGTTGGTTATTCTCAAGGGAAAAAACACAGCTTGTACTTTCAAGCATCCTAAAGAAATCAGAGTTAAAAGATGATACGAGAGAAATGTCTAGGGTGTTTAATCTGTGATGGTTTATTCACTCACACATGCAATTCACCATCGAGTGATGAATGTGCATGTTTGGATCAGGCTTGATAGTTGGTATAGAAGTAGCCAGGGCAGCACAATCCTATTATTAGCACAATAATGTGTTGAGGGATGTGGGTGGTGAAGCTATCTGCAGTGATTGATTGAACTGCACTAATGTCACATGATGGCAGAGCAACACAAATGTCAGAACTAGAAGCAAGCAGCTCAAGCTGCATCTGAGTGACAAACTGCTGAGACTGAGGGGCTAAGCCTTTATAGCAGGGATCTCCAACCTTTTTGGACCTGTGGGCACAGTTGGGAATTTGAGAAACTGTTGTGCACACCACCACAAAATGATTCCCATGCAGGATGTGGCTAGTCACATAATGGCTGCTATGGGGGTCTGGCTAGTCAAAAGTGAGCTAAAGAGAAGCATGGTAGAGAAATAGTGAGGGTAATGGCTGGGAGAGAGGGAGGGGGGAATAGGCAGAGGGGAGATAAAGAGCAAGGCTAGAGACTAGGAGTGGGGGAGAAACAGCAAGGTAAAGAGGTGGGGAGAGAAATAGTGACATGAGAGGCTGGGAGGGAGGGGAAAATAGCAAGGCAATGGCGTAGAGAAAGAGCAAGACTAGAGGCTAGGAGGGGGAGAATCAGTGAGCTAAACGGGGGTGGGGAATAGTGAGGCTAGAGGGTGGCAAGGAGGGGGAAATAGCAAGGCAAAGGGGTAGAGGGGCAAGAAAGAACAAGGCTATAGGATAGAAAGGGAGAGAAAGAAGACTGCCCTAAAATTTTCCAAGGGTTTTCTAAAAACATTTTTTTTTTGAAGTGGGCAGGGTGGGGCTTCATGGGTACCGTGGGAGGTCCTTACAGGTGAGGGCCCCTGTTTTACAGTGTCAGATAGGACTGTATTGGCTACTTGCTGTGTCAACTGGTCTCTGCTGGACTACTAACTGCACTACTATTCTCCAGTCATCTGCAACAGTGGTACTGCATGGCAGGAGAGGCCAGATACTCCCTCTGCCTGCAAATGCAAAGGTGGCTCAGCAATTAAGGTGCCTGGGCCCTGTCACCAGAGTCTTCATGGCAAGGCCTCCCAACACTTTACAGAAGACATTTTAGGAATAGGAAACTCAGAATCAGGACTACTGAAGGAAAGAAAACAGGCAGTGAACTGAAAAATAGGAGCATGCATAAAGGCTAGGCAGAGGAGAATGGGAGGGGGAGAAAGGGCAAATGGGTATTAGTGGAAGTGATTTTAAAGGGCAGCATGAAATGTTTTGAGAGACTGAAATATTCAGCAGCTGGTGTCTGTATGTTGCAGTTTTCAGTGCAAGATTTGTGCCCACTCATTCTGTTCTGCAGAGACTGAAGATCCAAAATTGCTACAGTCCCCTTGTTCATTACACATAATCCATTAGTTTACCAGTTCCAAACCATTCTGATGGTGTACAAAAGGATAGTTCAAGTCTGCGAAGGGTTAACTAATCTGGATTAAATTATCTAGTGTATATGCCCTATGATTCCATGATAATTCTTAATTTTCATCCAACAGTATGGGTGACAATTTTTGAAAAAAAGCAAAATTACAGAAAACAGCTCTGAGGCTGGAAGACAGGTAATTATTTGCAGCGTGTTTTGCAATTACAGAGTACTCAACCATTAAAACGTTGACTAGATTCTTTTTTATTTAACACACTTTTTGCAGAAGGCTTTTTGGGGAAGTGTTAGACATGTTTGTTTTGCTGGAAGAGAGGCTTTTAAAATGTAAAATTCTGTTGAAAATCTGAATGTGAACAGCAACAATGATTAACCATTTTCCAGTTTTGTTAATTAAAAGAATGCAGGGGAAGCTAAATGAGGGTGTTCAAAGAGTCTCCCATTCTTACAAAAATATGAAATTGTCTTATACTAGGTCAAGAATATTAGTCCATTTAGCCCAGTATCCTCTGCCCTGGTTGCTGCTGTCTCTTCAGTATTCTAGGTGAGGTCTCCCTGCAGCTAGGGAAGTACGAAAGTGACTTACCTTTCGCGGATTATGTTGATGGTGGGGGGGAGGCGTTCTGTCCCTCCCCCCGGAATCCTGGCCGGGGGGGAGGCGCTCCGTTCCTCCCCCCGTAATCCTCAAACGGCTGGCTGTGCTCCGCGGCAGCTCCGCGGAGCAGCCGGCCAGGCCAGGCCAGAGCCGTCCGCAGCCAGATTTCCGGCCGCGGAGGGCTCTGGGTAAAAAAACAAACAAACAAAAAACAACTAACTGCGTACGCAAATGGCGGCAGCTACGGCCGCCGCCATTTGCGTTCCTTCTTTTTGGCCGCCTTAATCTACGTAAATATTTACGTAGACTATGACAGCGAAAAGAAAGGGGAACGCAAATAGCGTAGTGGGCACTATTTGTGTCCCTTTTTCATTCACCATTGTAGCCTACGTAAATCTTTAAATACATTTATGTAAATGTATTTATGTAAATACATTTGCGTACGCTTTTTTTTTTTTTAAACCCACCCCCAACCATGATAGGCTACGTAAAGATTTACGTAGCCTATCACGTCTTTTTTTCTAAACCTAGCCATGATAGGCTATGTAAATCTTTACGCAGCCTATCACGTCTTTTTTTTTTTTTTTTTAACAAGCCTGGAAATGGCGACGGCGGCAGCCGGTTGGAAGACCAGCCACCACCGCCGCCGGAGCCGCTGCTGCCCGGAAGATCCGCCCCAGGTAAGTCTCATCCCGGGGGGGATCCGTGGGGGGGACAGGGGGCAGGCTGTTCCGCCACAGATTTCGGGGGGCTGAATGCATTCGGCCTCACCAAGATCTGTGGCGGAATTCTCTGACATCCCTACCTGCAGCCCTTATACATAGAAACTTTTGATAGGGAGATGCCAGGGTTTGATTCTGGGTCTATGTTACTGGGCTGTAGGCAGGCTTTTTCTCTAATAAATTGTGTTAGTGGTCAGACAGAAATATATCTTATTTAAATTATACTTCATAACTTTATTTGGGCAGGGGAGGAATCTATTAGAGATGTGCTGCAATCTCTTGCATGGATCCCCAACCTGATGCCCTCCTGATGTTTTGGACTATAACCCCCCTCAGCCTCAGCCAGCATAGCCAACAGCCAGTAGTTATGGGAGTTGTAGTCAAAACATCTGCAGGGCACCAGGTTGGGGAAGGCTAATCCAGTGGCAGCTGGTGACTCCAGTTCTGGAGGGGCTGTGAGTCCATTCAGGGTTTTAGTTACCACCAGCTGAAATGCTAATGGTGCTATCCAAGGTGCTGAACCCATTTGGGGGATAGGGTTCATCACCTTGGATAGCACTTTTAGCATTTTGGCTGGTGGTAGCTAAAACCCTGAATGGACTCACAGTCCCTCCAGAACCGGAGTCACCAGCCACCACTGGGCTGATCTAAGATTTTACCTGTTTTCTTTATGACATTTTCAGTAGGGCCTTCTTAGAGTTAACCCTTACTTCTTCGGCCTGCCTACCTTTACATATACATTTTAGGTTGACCTTCCTGGCCTTCAGGAGGTAGTGTTGCTTTTGAGGAATTATTGGAAATTATATGTCTGTTTTTGTATGACAACTTTAGGTCATTTTTAGACTGATACGTTACTGATTTTAGGAAATGTATTTTGATTTTCTAAGCTGCCTAGCAAAAATGCTTTATTTGGTAGTATGAAAGAGAAAGAAAGAAAGAAGCCTTTTTTTAACCTCAGAGTTTCAATAAGTTCAACCCTAGAGCACACACATTGTATATAGAAAGTTCCAGGTTCAGTCCCTGGCATCTCTAGTTTATAAAAGGGATCTCAAATAGGAGAAGTCAGAAAGGCAATTGTCCAAGATGATGGGAGCCACTGGCAGAATATATGTAAGTTTATAATCTACCTTTCCACTATACTTCATAGCATGCAGTACTGAGCTAGGAATACCTGACAGCCAAACTAGCTGAAATGATGGATAGCACTATCCCACTCTGTTTTGACAAACAGCAGCTTGGGAGTGGGAAACAAACTGGAACAGGAACGTTGTACCCTTCTAAACATACAGGCTGTGCCCAGAGTTCTCACTAATGGGGAAAATAGCAGCTTCAAGAGCATAATTTTTGTTGAGGGAAAGGGTTAAACCTCCCTCACCTTGTGCTATTGTTTCAGTCTAGATCCTCCCCCATGTGGCTGCTATTTGCCCTGCATCCACTCCATAGTACTACCCATCTTCCTCCACAAAGAAGCACAGTGGGGTCCAAGGGAGGGGTTTAGATCTGATTTTAGATCTGGATGCTACCACATAAAATCAAATGTTTGCAAGATCATTGATTGCTTCATCAAATAAGCTGGTCACATAGTTCAGAGCAATCAAGGAAAGTTTCATAAAGACTTAAGGGGTCAGCATGAAAGATCTGTGCATGTACTAACAAAGCAGCTGACTTTGGGTGCCTGGTCTGCTGAATGCTCACTGTGCATGCAAAGAATATCATCTAACATTGCAAACTGGAGAACTCTCAGATAAATGGTGCTTGATTCATAATTCAGATGAGCATTATGAGCTAGACAAAACTTGCATACCAAAAGAGGTGATAACAATTTTTGATGACATCACCAGTACTGTGTAACTTTTCAAAAGGTGACTTTTTTAAAAAAAAAAATTTTCCCAGTGCCAGAGAAGCAGATGTGTGATTTTAACATATGTAGACAGAATAATACCATGTTAAACTGCAGGGCACCATTGCTTTTGTCACCATGAATTTCAAATTAAGAAGTGTTGCTTATGAAGAGGCAAAAGCATGACTGTGGATTTTTAAATTTGGAAAATAGGAATTCCTTTTCTTTAGGGCTCCCAAGGGCCTTTCTGATCATCTGTCTAACATTTGAGCAACACTTTACATAGAATTCCAACTGGAGAGTTGTATATTGATCCCATCACTCTGTTTGAACTAGGTCATTGCTAATCCCTAAAGCACATGTCTCTTTATCTATCTCTCCTCATTTATGCACATCTTGTACTTCCATTTCTATTTTTTCTCCCCCAGTTAGGAATTTTTCAGTATATCCAGGTAATTTCTTCAGCTGAAATGTTCAGTTACAAAGAGTTCTCTACTTTGCATTAGTTTGGTATAATGAGGGATATGTCTGCTTCAGCTGTTCTGGGGTGGTTGTTCTTGTGTGTCTGTTTGCACATGATCTGTGCCTCATCCCATGTCCTGCCTAGGACATGTGAGAAATTCATTCAGCTCCATTTCAATGCAAACTTGCCAGATTTGCACTTCCCAAACCTAAACACAAACTGGAACACAGTTAGACATTGAAATCCCTACTTTTCTGAAGTTCGTGATGCAGTTCACTGCCCCCTGCAAAAGACAAAAAAGTATACATTTTTAAGAGTGTGCACAAAAGAGGAATATATGAAGAGTTCATTCATTTCTTTCACCACTAAGTAAACTTCAGCTTGCCTCCACCCCTACTCTGCAATTTAGAAATATGGGTACCTGTGGGGTTAAAATCAGCTGGAGGGGGGTGATTTTTGGCAGGAAAACAGCATGAAAGGGTAAAAAACCCTCTCCCCTTGCACCAGTCTTCCCCTTCGCAGCATGCGTGGTTTTGTTTTATAAAAGAAAACAATCACAATTGTAAAAATAACTCTGGAATTACACAGGTCATGTAGTTCTGCTCTCCATTGGGTGGACAGACTGTTCAGAGTGCTTGTCCGTATTGCATTCTCTCCCTCTAGTATACAGATGAGACTGAATGATGTTTATTACTGCTTAGAGCCTATGATCATCAACATATGATGGTTGTAGGGGAACATTATATAATGAAAGGGAGGAAAGGAATCCTTAGCATTTTTTTTCTGGATGGGAATTGCTCATTACTTAATGACCTTATAACTGCATGAATATGCAGCTGTAACAGAAAACCAATCTGAGGATTAGTGCTCTCCTGGTTGCAAATATATTTATATTTAATAGGCTGCCCAGCTATATGTGTGCATAGTTGGCATTCACTCCCAGCATAGAGTGATGGTTCCTATGGTTCCCCCAACTGCTTAAAGGGCATTTTCCAAGAGAAGTCTCACAGTGAGAATGGCAATTGTGGTTATTAGCGCATATGATTTATGCACAAGATTTACAGATTACTTAGACAACACCATGATGTAAGCTAGCTCCAGGGCAACATCCTATGAGAGACTCCTGAGACTGAAGAGATACTGACTTTGTTATTGGTGCTACTTGAATGGCATGGGTAGCTGTCAACACCAAGGGATCCATGTCCCTATGCAGTTATTTAAATGCCACTTCTGGTATTAAATTAAACTGGTTGCCACACTAATTGCTATTGTCATGTATACTGAGCTTGTTTTACCACAGAGATGTTAGATGTAGTGTGATGCTCCTGTCTGTATCCACAGAAGTTCAGTGTGTGTGCCCATGTAGTCTCTTTCCTCTTCTCTTCTCTCTGGCTAGAGCTAAAAAAGGGCCCAGGATGGTTACTTCACTTCTTTCCTTGTTCCTTCCCTTTGATCAAGAAGGCTACTCTTTTCCTCTCTCTCTTATCATCCCCACATACTACCTGCCTCAAGATTTTATTTTCTGCTGCCGCAGTCTGTGCTGAATTAGATACACTGGCTCCCTGACTTTTCGGAGTGTCTTTTTCATATAGCCTTTCCATTTTCAGGGAATGGGAAATGGTCTTGGGCCATGACTGTAGATAATTTTTGAGCTACTAGCCTCCAGTGCCAACAGATATTTCATCAGTACATTTATTGGTTAACAGAACAGGCTTGTGAAGACTGGGGCTGTATTTCCACCAGCAATTTATTCTAACCTGGCTATGCAGTGAGGTCTTTGTGTTTCCATGACATCATGGCCATTCAGCACCAGCCCCGCATTTTATCATGGAAAACCTGCTTCTTCTGAGACTGGTTATAGTCCTACTTTCCCAGCTTACTTTGGCTCCATTGCTGACGTGTTTCCACAACTGCACTGGCTTCGGTATCATAGTCCTGCCCGTGGGGCATGTAGCCCGGCCTTTGTGGGTATGTCACTCATGACCTCAGTGACTCAACCCTTTCCCTCCCTGTTTTCCTGAAGTTTCATCCCAAAGGGCTGGATGCGCCCAATCTCGTCTGATCTCGGAAGCTAAGAAGGGTCAGCTCTGGTTAGTACTTGGATGGGAGACTGCCTGGGAATCAGGCTTCCTGCACTGAGCAGGGGGTTGGACTTGATGGTCTTGTAGGCCCCTTCCAACCCTATGATTCTATGATTTTGGAGCAGGATGCCAAAGGACCAACTTTTAAAACATCATTGAAAATAAGCACTAGAACACTAGTGTGTATAAGCGTGCTATTGCGGGCAAGCAAGTACTCCCATTACAGCCTGAAAATCAGGTTTATCTTAGGTCGCTTCCCCAGAACTACACGTGGGGAGGATCCACAGCTAATATTCCTTTGTGTTGTTTGGACCAGGGAAATGATGGGAAGCATCATAGTCTAGTTTTCATATTATGTGCTAAGTCACTATCTCATCACACTATTGTGCAGGTCTTCAATCAGTATACACACCCTCTATGTCAGTATGCATTTGTGCTATCATGCGATAGCGCTATTGCATGACAGCTCATTTTCTGGAGAAAAAAAACCTTGACCTCAACAGGAGTCAGCAGGCACCCCTGGAGTAATGCACTATCACGTAATAGCACAAATGCATGTTAGTGCTATTTCGTGACTGAGTGATAGAGTCATAGAGTCATAGGAAGATACTGACATAGGGGGTGTGCATATTGATCAAAGAACTGTGCAATAGTGTGATAATGAGATAGTGACTTAGCGTGTGCCTCCTAATGCAGTAGGCTTAGGGGTGCCTCCTAATGTGGTAGCCTGCTATTTAGAGGGAAAGGAAACAAAATGGGCGGAATCGGGCATACGTCTGGGAAGTCTTCTCAGAAATAACTCCCGTTGTGGTCAATGAGGCTTGTTCCCGAGACTGCCATTAAGGGGAGTAGAGTCTGGGGTGCAGAGCCTCTCTGATTGGTTCAGTAGCCCCTGCCAGTCTGATGACGTTCACTTCCAATTCCCCTACCCCACCCGGAAGTATGTTTCTGTCAGCGAAGGGGGAGAGGGAGAGGGGACTCAGCAAGAGGAGGAGGTCAGAACACAGATGAGGTAATCAGACCCAACCCAGACTCCACCCAGCCATCAAGAAAATAATTCGTTTAGAGCTCAGTGGGAAACAGCACAGAGCCCCAGGCTACAGCGATGATAAGCTGGGACTTAAGCACTGTGGAAACTGGGAAAGGAGCAGATATGATTGGGGAACCATCACAACAAAGTTACAAGCCAGGGGAAGCTGATAGCGTGGAAACACCCCCGAAGCTCAGCAAAGTAGCTACTGGAAAGCGTCAGGAGATAATTTTTTAAGAGTCAAAAGTGGTAGGATTTTAGTGTATGCATACATTCGTTTCATTCCTTTGGCCAAATAAGTTATGTAGGTTTTTGAAGCACTGTAAGTACTTATCTAGAGATTAGAGATGAACAGATCCTATTTCATAAATTCTTCATAAGATTGTTATATACAGCATTCCACTCCGCCTACCTTCTGACTGTTTATAGGTAATTTCTATATGATCCATTTCAGAATTTGTGGAAATGTGGTTTGCTCTTGCTGCAGCTTTCTCTTCCTTTCATTTGTTTGCATGCTTTCCCCATCCCCCTTATTGTTAAAACGCATATAACCATCTGTACTGGAATGCTTATCTGGGCCTAATTTAGATGAAAGAAACTTGATTTCAGCTTACATATAGAGAGAAACAAAGTGGCATTTTTTAAAGACAAAGTTTACACTGATCCCATGGTAGGTCGTCCCCCCCCCCCTTTAAGAGGGTGCATATGCAGTCTTGCCTTTTTCAATCAACTTGACTAATATGAAACTGACCAGAAACCTAGTCTTCAGATCCCACAGGAGCTGAAATCCTATGTACATACATACACTGAAGTGTATGTATGGAGTGAGTTACTTAAGATTGCAGGTAGCTTGCAACTGAGGAACCTGACAGGGTTCCTTCTCTATAGTCAGAAAAGAAGTCATCTATCAACTACCTTACCTGATAAGTTTTTGTCAGAGCAATGGCTAGTTTCAGAGTTATTTATGTTCAAGGGGCACATACAGACAGTAATAATATTTTAAGAAACAAATTGAGGGCAATGAAACTGATGACACTTACCCTCTACTTTGTCAGTTTCACTGGAGAGGCAGTGATCTTTCTAAGCCATCCAGCAGTACATCTCCCAGCCAGCCAAGACAAAAAAACAAAGGAGCGTATAATTTATTTATTTAACACATTTTTATCCTGCTCCTCAGCCAAAAAGGTTCCCAGAGTACAGTCAATAAAAAGGAGACAGACCCTGCCTGCAGTCTTACAATCTAACAAAAGGCATGACACAAAAGGGGAAAGGAATGGGGAGGGGAAAGGAAAAATACAAGTATTTCAATGAGGCTGGTGGAATCGTCCTGTTTCCTATTTCATCTCCCTCTGCTGCAGCCTGCTGGAATGGCTGCTGGTGGTGACAGCTAAGGAAGAAGCTGAATGTTTATTGTGCAGACAAGACAAGGATGTGGTAGAGACCCCAACCACCACCTCCTCCTCATTCTCAAAAAGAGCTGCTACGACCATGGTGCTCAAGCTTTGGCAGGACCAGGCTTTGTTCAAAAGGCAATCTGTGTGCACTCTAATACTGTGTACACAAAACATCTGCATCAGGATTTCAGAACCTTCTTAATCTTCATGTTTAACATCTGCACTGAAACTTTGGTCTCTGAAGTCTGTACAGAATGAAATACTGCACACAGAAGAAATATTGTTCTTCTGAGATTTTCGTGAAAGATTTGAAGGATGTGAATGAGCTTTTTAAAATAATCAAACGGAGCATGTATAACACCATTGCACCATTTTCAGATGCTGGAAATGCATGCTGTAAGAATGGTAGAAAACAAATGCATTGGTGCTGCTCCATGACCAGGACAAGTTAAGTTGGAACTGCTGAATCTGTGGGGAAGTTTAGAAGCATCCATACTACTAATGGCAGAGGGCTGAATGCATATGCCACACATAAGGATGCCTTTTTCAACTCTTTGAAAAAGTATAATTGTCTCTCCAACTAGATTTTGTTCTGCTATCAATGACTGGGCATCTGTCCAGATGCTTCTCAATTATATTAGCCAATAGGCTTCAAGTATGCAAAAGTAATAATGAAACAGTGAAACAGTAACTGGTGGAGGCACTGGCTTTTTTTGTTTCATTCAGAGTCTTGTTTTTCATGGCTGCTTTTGCATTACACAATGAATGTGCAGCAGGACTTTTTGTCTTCCTTCAGTTTTTGGAGATCAGTAGATACTAGGGACAAAAAGCACTGAGAAAAAGGAGTAAGAGCCAGTTAACTTATTTATATAAGCAAATAATAAGAAGCAAGCCCTGCCTTCAAAGGAGGTGGGGCACACACAGAGGATCCTATGTCTTTTTTTACCAAGGCTTATTGGTAGAGTTTGGGTCAGTACATCTGTCTATTGTCTGCCATTTCATTGTTAAAACTACTATACCAGAGTGTCACCTTGTAATATCAAGTTGCTGCGTGTATTGCATTTCCTCTGCTTTATAAGGGAAGGGATGACTAAAGAGGTCTAAGCTTTTTTTTTTTTTTAACAGAGCCAGTGTGGTGTAGTGGTTAGTGCTGGACTAGAACTGGGAAAACCCAGGTTCAAATTCCCACTGAGCCAGAAAGCTCACAGGGTGTTCTTGGGCTAGTTACTACCTTACAGGGTTGTTATAAGGATAGAAGTGGGGGCTGGGGGAGAGACCATATATATGTTCCTTCGAGGAAAGGTAGGATATAAATGCAATAAATCTAAGTGAAGTTGTTGTTGTTGTTTTAAATAAGGGAGGAGAAAATGCCTGTCAGCTTTCTTTTCCTCTGAAATCATTAGTGCTGACGAGCTTAAATTGTTAACAGAACTTTTTGTAGCTATCAATCTGGAATGTAATGCTTTAGCATTCATTACCAATTACACAAATGTTCAGCTTGAAACCAAAACAGTCACATTTATATATAATATAGCAGTAAAAAGAGGAACAAAGTCTTCTCGCTTACCTTAATGCACACACATCTTGAATGGAAAGAGCACTGTTACATCAGGAGGAAAAAGTCACCAGGGAGGTATATTTTGCTTAAAAGCTGAAAGCATTTCAATTTTAACTTTTAATAAGGTAATATCAATATATCTGGGTGTGCAAAGAATGGCACTCAGTCAAAATATCTCTTCAAGTATGAAGCACAGGGAAAATTGTTCTTAAAATATATGCCTTTGAAAGAAGCAGTGGCAGCTTAGGGACTTGCTATTCACCATCACCATTTATCATCATTTATTGGAATTGTCAAATCCTTCTAGGAGGTGCATGCTTCTTGGTCTGACTGCTTTATTGCTGCATGTATCATTCAGCATTTATATAACCAAACTAATTTCCAAACATTGCCAATTCTTCCTCCAATTTTCTAGGTCTTGTGCTTATTGGGACTCTAGGCACCTTGCCCCTTTTAACAGTTAAAAAGACAAACCTTTACGAGGCTGTAAATTTCCAAAGGGAATCCAACAGCCTTAACCTTACATCACAAATTGTGGCTCTATATTACGGGTATGCCATCATGGCAGAGAGGCGCATGTGAAAAAGGCTGCAATCTTACAAACCCTTGCAAATGAATAAATGTCCTTGCAATCAGTCATATTTCCTCCTGTGTATTTATTTATTTATTTGATTTATACATATATACCCCACCTTTCCACAAAGGAAATGGTGCTCAAGTGGGAGTGGCAGACCCATGAACGCCATAGAGGCCATGAAGTCCTGAGCCACTCCTGACAAGGCATCCACAGCATGTAAGTTGAGGACTCTTAGCACAACAAGCTGAGGAGACTGCAGCACCCCCCTCCCCCAGAGACCACCTCCCACCCCAGAGCTTCAGTGTAAGTTGAAGTCCCCCAGCACAACAAGCTGAGGGGACTCCAGCACCCCCGCCCCAGATCACCTCCCATCCCAGCTAGGTCAGGAAGGGAGACGGTTGGGCAGCAGGGAGGGCAATATACCAACAGGGTTCCTGTTCTGTCCTGAACATCCACTTTTAGATACACACAGGTGAAACTGGAAGACTGCAGGATGGGGCACCTGGACAGGAGGATAGAATCACGATAAAACACTATCACTCTGACTCCCCATCCCCCAGGTCTTGCCTGCTCCAGAGAGAGAACCCAGATGGGCAAAGCTGGGAGAGATTTACTTGCTTAGTCTTATCCGTCCAGCTTTCCGTGGTACAGGCCAGGTTGGCATGCTTACCAGGGTCAATTCCTGGATGGGTGTTATTTTCCCATTCAGCAGCAGAACCTTCAACCCAGGGGACTGTCACCAAGGCTACTCAGACTCTGATATGGGAGACAGCTTGGGAGCAACCAACACCCTGTTAAACTTCCCACTCCCATAAAACCTAACTGCCTCCCGCCACATCTCCCTCTACCTTCTGCTGTTCCAGTGGCGGCTCCCTGTACAGATGGGCAATAGAATAACGAGTTGTCAAAATCTCTGCTTTGTTAACCTGTTAAAATAATAGGTAATGATATATTTTTCTGATCTTAATTTCTTAAATTTGTATTTACCTGTAAATAGATGCTGGACTGATACTGGAGTTTGCAGATGAATATTAGTTTAAATTGGAAGAACATTCTCCCACCCTTTTATTTGTTCTTATATGTAAAGGATTCCTAATTTGGATTTAAAAAATTGATGTATAGTGCTGAAATGGTGTATGATAGCCTTAGCATAAAAGATCGTTCTTCATGCATGTATATCTACATTATGTATCTTTCACATCCTGCTCACAGGCTAGTAATACAGTTTCTCTCAAAAGCACCTAATTATTTCTGCACTGGTATCACAAATGGAGTATGTGGGTGGCTTTGACTCAGCCCTAAACTGAGAGCCATGTATCACACGGCAGAATAATAACACTGCACTAGGTCACTGGCTGAGGTGTTGGTCAACTTAGGGTTGACTATTATATTATTGCTGTGGTGGCAGAGTTTATTTTACATGGTTGCTAAAGATGCCAGCAGTAGAGATGTTGAGGGAAAACTGTGTTTCAGTCTTGATATCTCTAACCAGCACTGATATGGGAGCAAAGCAACCATGTAATCCATCTGTCCCATTTGGTTTCTTATTAGAAACATTGCTGGTGCAGTGTGAGGCCAGACCAAGCAGAGTTGGCTCCCATGATACAACGGTCATTTTAACAATCAGCATGTATAGCATGAAGATTAAATGGTAGTTATGAACACAGGATGGTAATTATCCAAAGCAGCAGATGATTTGCCACTTATCTGTTCTATTCATTTCAAAGGTTATCTTTGAGCGATGGGCAATTTCCACCACTGCTTTCTCCTGCAACTAGAGGCTTTGGACATGAAAAATAATGGACGAGTCCTTTCATCAGACCTAGTCAAGAGCTTTCTTCTCCAGGTTCTTGGCTAACTGCTATGATCAAGGGTGAAGTACAGTATTGATGTATTGCATTCTGGCAACTAACTAGATCAGGAAGAAATGTATATAGTGTGCTTTAAACTTTTTAATGGTACTGTCTATGAAGTAATCCCTGGTCAAATTAGTTTTACTAGTAGGGATGTGCATTGGATTGGATGGAAGCCTGAGCCAAATCAGGCCCCTTTGGTCTATTTCTGGTGCTTCTTGAGGTGAAGCGGATTTCCCTCAGAAGCAACCAGAACTGACCCTGGACCTTGATAAGGGTTCCCTCAGAAGGGACATTTATCACTGCAATTTTAATCTCAGTTCTGTCAAGAAATAAAACAAGTTATTTCTTTTTATTCCTTAAGGCTATGGGTAGCCTGGGCTGCAGGTTCTGCTATGGGTCATATCTTTAGCAGGGGTCAGGTTTCTCCACAAAGCAAGGTAGGAAGAGATCAGCACCACAGAAAACTCCATGTGGGACTGGAAGCCAGACATGATTGTCTGTACGTTGCTCCAACAAGGAGAAGATCAAGACTGAGCCGTAAGTAGCAGTTTGGCTGCCTTAACCTTTAGGCTGGTTGGCTCCACCTCTACACTGACTGAGGCCAAGTCTCTTAAAGCGGCCTGACCTGTTTTAGCAACTTCAGTGTCAGGATCTGCCCAGTCTGGGAAGCTCTGCAGCTCCACCTGGGGGCCAGACATAGATGGCAGCCTGGCTCACAGTATTTGCAGGATTAGGCCCTGGCCAGGTGCTCCCAGGCCCTCTAATGCAGACCAGCTGAGAGCCTCAGGGAGCCCTATAAAGAGCTTCCTCTTCATTGCAAACATTGCTACAGCAATTGTTATTGAGGTGGCTGCATCATAGTCCAGTTGCTCATTCCTGAACTTTGCTACGCCTTGCTGGCTCTTGACCTCTGCCTGTTTGGACTCTGCTCATGCATCTGGCCCTGCTGCAAGCCTACTGGTAACTGACCCCTGCCTGTTTGGACTCTGCTCTTGCCCTGCCACACCTTGTTTGGATCTGACCCTTTCCCAGGGAACCTCTCCTCTCCACCCACCTCTATCCCTCCTGGTCCAGGTGTTCTCACCAAGGACACCTGCCACCTATGCCCCAGACCTAACATTCAGGCTGCAGTGATACAGGAGTGACTGACAGCCAGGTATCCTCCTGGCCAGAGTCTGAAGATGGCAAGACAACCTCTTCTAGATGCAGGGGAACTTAACCCCTGGAATCTTTCTGGGGAATTTGGCCCTGGAGAGGTAGAAGCCTGGTGACGCTTTTCTGTGATCAAGTTGTTGTCCTGAACTGTTAATTTTGAAACCTCCTCTGAGGACAAGGGGTCAGGATCCTCTGAGGATGAGAGTTTAGGGTCTGGGTCCATAACATTCCCTTAAAAATAAATCAAAATATATAGGATCGTTTAAGTGGCTACTACGGCTGCAAATATCATCTGAATCTGACAAAAGAAAAAAGTTACAGCCAGTTTTTTTATTTCATATGATAGTCAATGGGAGACAAAAAGCCTCAGATTTATGAATCTCAGCTTGGATTCAGTACCCAAGTCAAGAGGGCAACCTCTGAATCATTCCAAAAGGAATTGGGTTGTTTTCCAAAATGTCAAATCTCGGGGTTGATGCACACCTCTAGTTACTAGGCCTATATGCATCCTAACTACAAATTAAGTGTAAATCCAATGGAAGTACTGAGGCTGAAGGGGAGGATAAGTTTGCATTTTCTCCCTCATATTTGCTTTAGTTTTTGCCATGTCCTGGTGGCAGCAGCAATTACAAAGCTCTCTTAGTAGCTACCATTTTTTTCCTAACATGCATGTGTAACACTTTTTCTTCAGGGCCTCTAAAGGGACTCACAGCAAATGCCTTGTACAGGGACAATTAACATACATCTTTTTAATTTCTTAATTAATAAACAAGAATGCACATGTAATAATTTTACATGCATAACAATTCACTTATCACCAAAATAATAAAACAGAGCACAGCCCTCCCAAAGTTCTGTCTTTCAGCTTGAGTTAGGGATGTACGAAAGTCACTTACCTGTTCGTGGATTATGCTGATGCTGGGGGGGGAGGTGCTCCGTCCCTCCCCCTGAAATTCTGGCTGGGGGGGGAGGCGCTCCATCCCTCTCTCCCCCCCCCAAATCCTGGCCGGTCAGCTCCGCTCCGCAGGGATTCTGCGGAGCTGCCGGCCAGCCCCGCCAGTGGCTGGACATCTGGCCACTGGCTAGCAGGGCTGCTGGCTAGCAGGGCCATAGCTGCCACCATTTGCGTCCCTGCAGTCAGCCGTGATAGGCTATGTAAATGTTTACGTAGTCTATCACGGCTGATTAAAAAAACAAAACAAAAATGCATGTACGCAAATGGCGGCGCCCATGGGCGCCGTCATTTGCGTTCCTTATTTTGGCATGTCTTAATCTACGTAAACATTTACGTAGACTACAGTGAAAATAAGGGGAACACAAATAGCGTAGATGCTACGCTATTTGCGTTCCCCTTATTTTCGCCGTAGTCTACGTAAATGTTTACATAGACTAAGTCATGCCAAAATAAGGAATGCAAATGACGGTGCCCATGGGCGCCGCCATTTGCGTATGCAAATTTTTTTTTAATCAGCTGTGATAAGCTACGTAAACATTTACGTAGCCTATCACGGTGTTTTTTAAAATTTAGCCATGATAGGCTACGTAAATCTTTACATGGCCTATCACGTTTTTTTTTAAACTTGGAAATGGTGGCGGTGGTGGCAGCCAGTCGGAAGACCGGCTGCTGCTGCCGCCGCCAGGAAGATCCGTCCCAGGTAAGTCCCATCCCGGGGGGGCCTGGGGGCTGTTCCGCCACCAATTTCGGGGGGCCGAATGCGCTGGCATTCGGCCTCCCCGAGATCCGTGGCGGAACTTTCGTACATCCCTAGCTTGAGTCCACAACAAAAATATAAATAAGATTTCTCTGAAGCATGAATTTTCTGCTGACCAAAGAAAGAAAACACCCCCTACTCAGTTCAGCTCTGCAGCAATCTTTTCAAAATGGATCAGGATCCTGCAACACAGAAACAACTTGTTAAACAGCCCTGTCTTAAGGGTTCAAGGTCTTACAGAGAGGAGAATGCCAGCTTCTTCCACACTGCAGTTCTGGTAACTGCCTAAAATTGTGGCCACTCCCTGTCTCACTCCTTTACTGAGCATGTGCAGGAATTTATCCCCCTCCAAAATTCTTAAAGGGAAAATATACCAGTGGGCTACACATGGACACAGCTTTGTTCTGGGGTATTATGGGAAACATGGTGACCATCAGTGGGGCTTCTTGTTTTTCCCAGAGTGCTTTGGCACAATGCTGTGTCCAGATATTCTTGGGGGAGGGCAGTGGCAGCGATATCACCTCTTGCTTTATATTCTGGAGGTCTCAGAGCAGATCAGTGGGGCAAGAATGACCTGGGGGACTAATGTAGGACACAACTCATCTGCTGTGAGGCCTTCGACACACAAAGGTGGTGGTAGAAGCCGTAGACGCATACAGAGAGAGAAGTGTGCCTGTAATAGGTCTCTTTGCATATGCCTAATATGAATTATCCATTCCAGATGCCATAGTCCATTCTGCTGATTAACTGGAGCAGAATTGATAAATTCCCTGCTCCTCCAAACCTGTTTGCAATGAAAACTACTGGTTCTGCTCATCACTAAACCTTAGCAGTACAGTCTGCATAACACCACAAGTGAAAATTATTATCTGTAGCAGCTTAACCATGCCAGTTATTCAAATTGTCTGTACTGGTATAACCACACTAGTTGTTCAGATCAAAGGATATGGTGTCACATGTCCATGATAACTCTGAAGACAGGTTTATCATCTCAAGGCTGTGTTCTTTGGATCCATTTCTTTCACGCTACTTAGGACAGAAAACCTAAGAGATGTCATATTTTAGACATCCATGACTATTTCACCAAGGGTGGAATGAAATCCAATGAAGTTTTTCTACAGATGAAACTGCTTCCATTAGCAGAACCAGGAGTGGGTCCCCACTGCAGCTCCCTGGACACCTTCAAAATGTGTTCTGGAGCAGATTCTGGGGAGTTACAGAGTGCTGCAGAGGGAGGAGAGAAGACAAAAGTCCCATTGCATGATCAGTCCTCCACTTGTGTGACTTTGGATTCTGCCTAGTCCCATTTTCCCTCAGTTAAAAATTAAAAAATACTCAATCATCCTATCAAACAGTGGGGCAAAGGATGTTGGTGACAAGATGCAAGGGAATGGATCCACAGGCTGGTTCCTGATGAATTTTGATGGGCAACAGGTAAGCTTATACTTAACTGTCCCTCTGAAACTGTTCATAGCTTTAACTTTGCTTACCTTGGGCTAGACCATGCTCAGATTTGTTTGTTTTTAGTGGATATTTTATTCAATTTGTTTTATTTGACTCTGTTGTAAATGTTGTTATACATATTCCAAAGCAGCCAAATAGTGTATAAAAATAAATACCACTTTAACACAGAAGCAATGCAACTTTTATTTTTGTTTTCCTGGGTACCAGTAAAAACAGCTTTGCTAATTAGTCAGTCAACCCTATAAATGATGTATTAATAGCTGTGTCAATGAGAAAACTAGAATATATGTGTAAAAGAGAGCTGTGAAGTTAATGAAAACTTAAATAGACATCACTTCGATATTTAATTATAGTATACTGTAAAAAGAAACCACTTGGAATTGTTTTTGCATGCTTTCAAACCTAATCTAACTGGTTTCTTTTTGATACACTTTTTAAATTTTTCTCTTCTCAACACCGTCAATCAATATTTAATATCAGAGCAGGTACTAATATCCAGTTCTTTCTCATCATTTATCCAAGATTGAAGGTTTCTATATGAATCAGGACAAAGCTGTAGTACCAGCAGACAGTAGCCATAAAGAAAGTAAACTTGCCTTTAGGTTAAAAAATGCTGTCATTGGAAAACAGAATTATACTCTGCATTATTATCAAAGGCTATATGTAATGAAAATATTGTTTGGGATACATGATAGTTTCAGAATCCTATTTTATGTCTTCTGCTGTAGAAAGTGGAAGACATAATCAACTATCATAAACCCTCTGAGCGATGAATGTTTAAAAAACATTTGTAAGACTATTACTATCCCAAAATTATTCTGCTCTAATTTGAGATACTTCAGATAATTTCAGATACTTCTCTTCTCCCAGGGTTCTATGCTGGGTGAGAGCAGGAGTGGAGCTTGTGTGCTCTCTCATTTATTCCACTCACTGTGGACAGGTTAACTGAGGAGATCCACATCCAAATAAACAAGAAGTAGGATCTCCCTGGTTTACCATCTACCTGTTTCAAGGGGAGTGGTGGATGGAGCATTCAAGCCTGAATCTTACTCCCCCCCCCCCGATAGAATCCCAAGCATAACGCAGCAACTGAAAAGGCCCAAGGTAAGCAACAGATGAACCCATACCCTTTGCATGACTTATCTTCCATGAAATTGTATAGAACAGGAGTAGGCAACATAGTGCCCATGGGCACCAATGCACCCTGGATACCTTTTTTGGCACCCACCAAGGTGCCCTATCCTTCCCACTTTTTCCCCAATTAATACATTTCCTTACTGGTAATTGGGATTGCTGTGAAATAGGTTTCCGTTGGTGCTGCAAACTGTGGGTTCAAAGAAGTTGTTCAAGTGAAGGGGGCCATCATTAGGCTGAGGAAACAAAATAAACCCATCAGAGAGATAGCAAAAACAGTGGGAGTGGCCAATACAACGGTTTGGAACATCCTGAAAAAGAAGGAATTAGCTGGCAAGCTCAGCAACAGCAAAAGGCCTGGAAGACCACGGAAGACAACTAAAGTGGATGACCGCAGAATTCTGCTCATGGTGAAGAGGAACCCTTTCACAACATCTAGCCAGGTCAAGAACGCTCTTGTGGAGGTAGGCATGTCATTGTCAACATCTACAGTCAAGAGACGGCCTTATGAATGTAAATACAGAGGCTTCACAACAAGGTGCAAACCACTGGTAACGCTCAAGAACAGAAAGGCCAGATTAGCCTTTGCCAGCAAACACCTAAAAAAGCCTGCCCAGTTCTGGAATAAGATTTTTTGGACTGATGAAACCAAGATTAACTTGTACCGGAATGCTGGGAAGAGAAAAGTATAGAGAAGGAAAGGAACAGCTCATCATGATCCAAAGCATACCACATCATCTGTCAAACATGGTGGAGGCAGTATTATGGCATGGGCATGTATGGCTGCCAATGGAACCGGGTCATTGGTGTTTATTGATGACCTGACTGCTGATAAAAGCAGCAGGATGAATTCTGAAGTGTATAGGGCTATACTTTCTGCTCAGATTCAGCCGAATGCTGCCAAACTGATAGGACGCCGCTTCATATTGAAGATGGATAATGACCCCAAACATACAGCAAAAGCTACCCCAGAGTTTCTCAAGGCAAAGAAGTGGGATGTTGTTCAATGGCCAAGTCAGTCACCTGATCTCAGCTAGGGATGGGGGAGATTTTCTCCCCGAAACTTTGGGGGGCCGAGTGCCAACGCATTCGGTCCTCCGAAGGTTGTTCGGGGAGAAATTCTCCGCCCCCCCCCCGGGATGGGACTTACCTTTCACAAATGTCCCTCCCGGCGGCGGGTCCCGGTGGTGGTTCAGCAGGTCTTCGTCAGGGGTGGCAGCTGGTCTTTCGACCGGCTGCTGCCGCTGCCATTACAAGAAAAGTAAAAAAAAAACAAACGCCCCTGTGATAGGCTACATAACGATTAACATAGCCTATCACAGCTAGATTTGCAAAGTCAGCCGTGATAGGCTACGTTAATCGTCACGTAGCCTATCACGGGTGACTTTGGGGGGAGAAAAAAAAAGTGCGTACAGCCAATGGCGGCCCCCATAGGGAGCCGCCATTCGCAAATAGCGTTGCCCTTATTTTTGCCGTAGTCTACGTAAATCTTTACGTAGACTACAGGGTCCAAATAAGGAATGCGAATGGCGGCTCCCTATGGGGGCTGCCATTTCCATACGGGCTTTTTTTTTTTTTCTTCAAAGTCACCCATGATAGGCTACGTTAATCGTTATGTAGCCTATCCCAGGGGTGTTTTTGTTTTGTTTTTTCTTTTGAAGTTCACGGCCGGGGAGACGGGGTGCTTCTCCCCGGCCTGAATTTCGGCCGGGCGAGGCGGGAAGCCTCCCCCCCGGCCTGAACTTCGGGGGGAGCAGCGAAGCGCCTCCCCGCCACCGCCAAGCAAGCTGCAAGACCAGGTAAGTGACTTTCGTGCATCCCTAATCTCAGAGATAGAGATTAAGGGCATGCTTTTCACTTACTGAAGACAAGACTGAAGGCAGAAAAACCCGCAAACAAGCAGCAGCTGAAGGCAGCTGCACTAAAGGCCTGGCAAAGCATCTTGAGGGAGGAAACTCAGCATTTGGTCATGTCCATGGGTTCCAGACTTCAGGCAGTCATTGACTGCAAATGATTTTCATCGAGGTATTAAAGGCGATCCTTAAGTTTGAAATGATGTTGGTTTGTTCCATTACTTATGAGCCACCAGCAATGGAGGTGTGTTTATGTCACTGGCTGTACTTCCTGAATGGTTAGTGCCCCACTTTTGTCGAACCCCTTGAATTACAGCTGAAAGTCCTGACTTCGCTCCCATCTGGGTGTGTTTCCTCTCAACTTCGATGTGGTGGTGTACAGAGTCCAACTGCCAAAACAGTTATCCTTGTTCCAATATTTCTGGCCCTGACTGTATGCTAGATGGCTCATCAGAATAGACAGACAGACAGGTAGATATACTGGAGGTCACCATTGTGTTGTTCCATCACTTGCGCATAGGGATGTACAAAAGTCACTTACCTTTTCGAAGGGTGACATTCGTGGTGGGTGGGAGGCGCTCCATCCCTCCCCCCGAAATTCTGGCCGGAGGGGGAGGTGCTACGTCCCTCCCCCCCGAAATTCTGGCCGGCCGTCTCTGCTCCGCAGGGATTCTGTGGAGCCGCCGGCCAGCTCTGCCAGCGGCCGGCCATCTGGCCGCTGGCTAGCAGGGATGCAAATTTGCGTCCCTGCAGTCATCCGTGATAGGCTATGTAAACATTTACGTAGACTAAGACGGCGAAAATAAGGGGAACGCAAATAGCGTAGCGTCTATGCGCAGTTTTTTTCTTTTAAATCAGCTGTGATAGGCTACGTAAATATTTACATAGCCTATCATGGTGTTTTTTAAAAATCTAGCCATGATAGGCTACGTAAAACTTTACGTAGCCTATCAGTTTTTTTTGTTTTTGTTTTGTTTTTAACTGGAAATGGCGGCAGCGGCAGCTGGTCGGAAGACCGGCCGCCGAACTGCCGCCGCCGCCAGGAAGATCCACCCAAGGTAAGTCCCGTCCCGGGGGGGCGGTGGGGCAGACCGTTCTGCCACCAATTTGGGGGGCCCAAATGCGCTGGCATTCAGCCTCCCCGAGATTCGTGGCGAAATTCTCTGACATCCCTACTTGCGCATGTACACTTGATGGCAACCAGGGGAGAGTGGATCACCTTTGAGATTCTTCCTGCTGCTCCTGCTGTATGACAGGCTCCAACCCTGGTGATGTTTCAGTGCCTCTTAAAAACATATTTGTTCAACGAAGCATTTGCTGATTTTAATGCCTGATGTACTGAGACCTTTCGTTTTATTATGGTTTTCTATTTCAATTTTAATTGCTGTTTTAACAAATTTTGTACACTGCCCTGGAATATGGTAATGAAGGGCAGTATATAAATATGTTAAATAAAATGTTAGAGCACAGAATTTGCAGGCGGTTAAGCCATAAATAAAGGGAGGGAGGTTTGCCCAGAGGTCTTTTGGGAGAAATCTGACATTGAGACCTAAAACAGCTTGTTGTGTGTGTTGGTAGACAAATCTGAAACCTGGATAATTTATTTGTATCATCATCATCATCAATATATACAATTCTATACCGACCCCTATATATTTATATTCCTCTCTTCCTAAGAGCAGTGTATATATGGTTTCAAGATGGTGTCCTCCCTAGGCACTGCTCATGGCCCAGCCCCTTTAGCTTCAGCAGTTGAACCGTATCATATGCCTTCATATCTGGGCCTGATTGGTTCAGCAGAGCATGAACATGATGGGGACCTGGTGTCTGATGCAGTGCATATTGGAGAACACTAATGTGACAAAAGAGGTAGTGAAATGGATTCAAAAGGAAAGGCCTTAACTGGATTTGACAGAGGACACATTTGGGACAGCAAGGAGAAGATTACGACTCATGCCACATGAAAACAGACCATGTATTGTAAGAAAGGCAGAAGAAGATCTTAGAGATATTACTTATGAGGCAGTGGGGTGGTTCAGTTTCAGTACACCAAGAAGCATTCATGCACATACTGAGAAAATTATGTTCATTATTTTTTGCTTTTTGCATGAGATTAAAACCATGGATTGGAAGATGGGAAATGGATCGGATATCAAGTCACATTAGAGTCAACATACTTTATACTTAATAGATTTCCTTTTTTCTTACAATCAAAGTGATTTAGTCACATCCATGGTAAAAAGAGCTTCACGGCTGATGTTTACAATTGTTTACAATTTTTCTGGCCCTCTGAGCCAGAGTATTGTTTCTGGTTTCTCTTACTGTAAAGCCATGCTTTTCTTGAAAGACTAGAATGATCTAAAAAAATAAAGAACAGCATTTTTTTGAGTTAATGAACTTAAGAGCACTTGCTTGCAAATTTTTAGTTATTCATTTGATTCTGTGATTGAGTAACAGTTTTTCATATATTGTTGAAAGAGGTGGAGCAAGTTCACACACAGTCATGTTATTTTTTCTTTCCACACCATCAGTTCCACTACATATGCACTCACAGGGGGCCGTTTCCCACATTTACACAGAGGAACAACTGGGTTTGCTATTCACACACTGATTAAACAGGGAGTTGCAGATAATCACAGGTACCTGTTGATGTTTATGGTGCTGTTATGCTCGTCATTTATATTGGTTTTATTATGGTGCTTACTTTTTCCATCATTTTTACAACAATAATGTTTCTACCTGACATTGGGTAAATAACATATTCAAAATCAGTTTAGCTCCTTAATATCTATGGTACTTTTTATTTCCTGTTTCCAATCCGTATAAATCGGCTGCTTGGAAAGGCACAGACTGTTTATCTCAGGTTTAGACTGTACTGAAACAGTTAACCATGCAATCCTCTACATGTCTACTCAGAATTCAATGAATTCAATGGGATTTACTCCCAGGTAAGTTATGTTTAGGATTGTAGTCTAAGGGAGCAATCCTATGGCCGCGATTGGCTGTTTAGCCACAAATGCAGGGCAGGAGAAGCGCAGAGGAAACAATCCCCTCCGTGCTTCTCCTGCCCTGCATTGGATAGGCGGTCACCTCCGTATTCGGAGGTGGCCGCCTACCCCCATAGGATTGCGCCCTAAGTCAGTGCTGCAAGGTAGGATTATCTATACATTTTCTGTTGCACATTTGTATTACAAATTATAGATTAGATAATATAGTTTTAATGTGCAAATAAGCTTTCTATGAGTAATTTCTTAATGGCCACACTACATAGTGTGGTAATTGTTGTCTTTCCCCACCCCCTTACAACTTGGGGGAATAGTCAAGCATTCTATTATATAGTCAAACATATTTTGTGGCTTCAATCCTGTGAGCTCTGTTGACTTCAGAGTGTCTGTATCCAGGACTGTGTGTGTGTGTGTGTGTGTGTGTGAGTGTGTGTATAGTATCTATATTAAAAACACACCTTCCCATACTTATCTTAAGATGACTCTCAGAAGTAACTGGAAATGAAAGAAACTTACATTACCTGTTTCACTGCATCCCTAATATTATGGAAATGAGATTTTCTTTACCTACATGAGGAATAAGAAACATAGGGGTTTTCCCATGAAATTTATTTCAACTTTAAAATACAGTTTAAAAAAGGCAACAAAAAGAACAACATACATAAACTACATCAATAAAGAAACAAAGACATTCAGTAATTATTATTTGTAGTGTCTCACTGATATGCTTGTAGAGCTTATTATCTAATGAAAGAATGAAAATATAAATTATGCAGCATATATAAGGGGTGTGTGTTATTTTGTTAGTATTTTTCCTTGAATTATGAAGCAATGCTGGAAACTGTTGTTTGCTAACATCAAACAGTTTATTGTGACTTAATGCAAGACACTTTCATCTTGGTTTACCTTCCATCTTATTCTTTTCCGCTCTAGTCGCAGTGTCAATCAATACATGGGTGGGGCAATGATCTCTCTGTGAAGCCCCCCATCCCCCCCCCAATGTTATGTGAACATTGCAAAAATGTTATGTTTACATTGCAAAAAGCAAGTCTTCTGGCTTGCTGCATGTGCCAGCTGCTGGTGCCATGCTGCACAAATTAGGAAGGAAGTGGGACTCCTTTTGGACTATCAGCCTCACTTTGTTAACCATGCATGCGTGCACCTCCACCATCACCAATAATAGAAAGGGGGAAAGGCTTCCTTCCTGGAGGGCTTGCTCCTCCAAAACTGGATGTGAGTTTTTTTAGAAGTGAAACGGCACACCCTTTAAGGGCCAGGCAGTCAATCATCTATGACCCTGATACATTCCAAAGGGATGAGTGGTAAGGGCCCAGTGAAGGTGCTTGGCCACTGCAGCAGCTCAGTTCTCCCTCCTCCCATTGCACTTTGCCTCTTGGCTGAGAAAGACTGAGGCAGTGGTGCCAGCAGCAGGCAGAGGTAAGAGGAGAAGCCTCTCTCTGGTCAATTAAGAAGCAGAGCCTCTTAGTGAGAGGAATTTCTCCCTTATCTCACCAAGGCTCCTTTAAGGCTAAGATTTGTGGGGGGTGGGACAGAAGAAGAGAGGTAATTGGTCCTGAGGATAGACTACAAAGAGCAGCCAATAGTAGCTGCCATATGCTCCATCAGACTGCTTTTACCACAGTGATTATCCTTATTATACTGGCATGTTGCTGCTTTTCTAATTTTCCTTGTTGCTGCTCTTTGTCTTGATCTTCTTGATTTATTTCCATGTAAGTGGGGATAATTTCCCTCTGTAGGGTGTGTGCCTCATTTCCCCCAGCAGAATTTAAAAAATAATAATTAAAAAATCATTTCCAAATGTGTGGGGGGGGGATAGCGGGGGGGGGGGATAGTTTCTGTCCTCACCTGTGAGTGGGCTTTAACCATTTAAACTGATTTTTTAACAGTTCACTTTTGGAGGGTAAACAAAAAAATTTTTCCCCAGCACAAACTGATTTTTTTAAAAAAATATTTCCACCTCTGTAGTCCCCAGTTAATTCACTTACACTGCAGTTCTGTCCCACTGAGTTAGACAGAACTTAGTCCCAGCTAAGCATGCCTAGGATTGCAGCCTAAAAATCCTTTCCCTTTGGGCTCTTTGGGTGGCTGGCTTAGACTAAGCCAAATTAATGGTTCAAATGCTTTCATTTCTCCTGGCTGAGAGTCTGGATAAAGTTTATTTTGCCTTGAGTGAGTGAGTGTGTGCAGGGGTGGATTTTTATTTTATTTTTATTTTTTTGCTGTGGGTGGGTGGGTGTGGATTATCTTTACTTTCGGTGAATGCATTCCCTAACTCTACCAGCACCACTGTTTTGTTGCTTGAACAAAAAAATGTGGCTCTAAAGGAGTTCTTCTATGTGGATGATGATAATTCAGATAATATTACATGCAAAGGTATACATGTGAACACACCAAATGCAGGTGAACCACACCAAACACTTGAAAATACTGTTCAAACGTTAAGTATTTTTTTCTTAAGCATTATAATAAAACCAGCTTCATTTGCACCTATGATAGACTTCGTTATGGTCTCAAAACTTTTCACATATCTCATCCTATGTTTGTGACTTTTTTCTTTTGGCATTTAAAGTAGCACCAGATTCCACATGCTTTCGAGTAACCAAAAGGCCTACATGGGCTTTTTATATTCAGCCTATATGTATAATCTGTGTAGCCATCTAGCAAGTAATAATTGCCTTCAGGTGACCAGCTTTTCCTAAACTGGAAAAGAGTGGGATTTTTCCCCTCTCTCTCAGGCCATCAGTTGACTTCAAAGACTAACGTAAGTATGTGTGGACAGATGGCCTAGCAAAACATGCGATGGACTAGTAACTTTTGTGGGCTTAGTTGCAGGCTGAATTAAGATAAATTATTGTATTCTATACTGTGTCCCTTCTATTTTCATTAATCTATCTATGCTCCTGTCTTTTACTGAAGGTCTATCTATCTATCATAATGGTATACTACAGTAATTGGAAAGTAATACAACTAGATCTGAAATGAGTATAGAGTTTAGCTAAAATGAGCATCATTTCCTGGTTGAAGGTGGGATATAAATAAAATCAAATATATATGTGTGTATATATATATATATATATATATATATATATATATATATTTAAAAGAACAGCACATGCATTTTGTAACCCCTTAGATGCTGGAAAAATGCCCCTATCCACTCTGTGTTGCCTGCCATTCTAGCTGGTTATCTAATATGCAGTAGGACATCAGATCACTTCATCATGTGATAATAACCAGTTATAACTTTGTACTTCATGTTGTTGAGCTATGAGCCATCTGTTCATGCATTTTCATGAATTACATATGAGTAAAAGCCACAAAATTGACACCTCCAGTTTTAAGTTGTGTGGCCCAGAAACAGTCCCATTGTCCGATATGCTGTTCCTGAAAATTGGGTCCAAGACAGCCCAGGCACAGCAGAGCATAGGATTCTGCAGTTCGGTGCCTTATTGACATGAGACAGTTGTTCTTTCCCTTGCTGTAGCACTGTGACCAGGAGCTGCAGAGTCCTGATCCAGCTGTCCGCTCTGGTGTCTTGGCAGAAACCCCTGCAGGGTATAGCTGTGCCACACAATGGGCTTGCGGAAGGGGAAGGGGAAGAGTAGATGAAGCCACCTTTGACCTCTTATACCAAATCCTAAGAGACTTCGGAGGGATAACAGGTGATCTTTTGCTGTCCTCTCCAGCCCTAGAATTAAGTAACTTTATGTTGTGTCCTACTGTTGTTGATGCAGCAGAAGCCACAACCTCAGTTTCTGTTTTGCTGGACGTCAGAGTTTTATGGATATCATACACTATGTGAACTGCATTTTGGAAAGATGTTAAATATTCATGGCCTTTTATGCAGCCAAGTTTCTTCCTAATGTTAAATTATATGCAATGCAATTTGCAATGACTTTTAGTGGTTGAATGGTTGTTATGTTGGTAAGGGAAGGAAAGTATTTGGCTAACTATCTTGTTGTTGTTGTTCAGTCGTGTCTGACTCTTCGTGACCCCATGGACCATAGCACGCCAGGCCTTCCTGTCCTGCGCTCTCTCCCGGAGCGTGCTCAAGTTCATATTCATTGCATCCGTGATGCTGTCTAGCCATCTCATCCTCTGTCGTCCCCTTCTCCTTTTGCCTTCAGTCTTTCCCAGCATCAGGGTCTTTTCCAGAGAGTTTTCTCTTCGCATTAGGTGGCCAAAATATTTGAGCTTCAGCTTCAGTATCTGTCCTTCCAATGAGCAGTCAGGGTTGATTTCCTTTAGGATGGACTGATTTGACCTCCTTGCAGTCCAGGGGACTCGTAAGAGTCTTCTCCAGCACCACAGTTCGAAAGCATCAATTCTTCGGCGCTCAGCCTTCCTTATAGTCCAGCTCTCACAGCCATACATTACTACTGGGAAAACCATAGCTTTGATTAGACGGACCTTTGTCGGCAAGGTGATGTCTCTGCTTCTTCCTATGCTGTCTAGGTTTGCCATAGCTTTCCTCCCAAGGAGCAAGCGTCTTTTAATTTCATGGCTACAGTCACCGTCTCCGGTGATCTTGGAGCCCAAGAAAATGAAATCTGTCACTGCTTCCATTTCTTCCCCTTCTATGTGCCAGGAAGTGATGGGGCCAGATGCCATGATCTTAGTTTTTTTAATGTTGAGTTTCAAACCAGCTTTTGCACTCTCCTCTTTCACCCTCAACAAGAGGCTCTTTAGATCCTCTTTGCTTTCTGCCATTAGGGTGGTATCGTCTGCATATCAGAGGTTGTTGATAATGCTCCCGGCAATCTTAATTCCGACCTGTGATTCATCCAACCCAGCATTTCTCATGATGTACTCTGCATATAAGTTAAATAAGCAGGGTGACAATATGCAGCCTTGTCGTACTCCTTTCCCAATTTTGAACCAATCGGTTGTTCCATGTCTGGTTCTGACTGTTGCTTCTTGACCCTCGTACAGGTTTCTCAGGAGACAGGTAAGGTGGTCTGGTACTCCCATGTCTTTAAGAATTTGCCACAGTTTGTTGTGATCCACACAAGCAAAGGCTTTAGCGTAGTCAATTAAGCAGAAAGAGACTTTTTTCTGGAATTCTCTTGCTTTCTCCATGATCCAGCGAACGTTGGCGATTTGATCTCTAGTTCCTCTGCCTCTTCGAAACCCAGCTTGTACTTCTGGTAGTTCTCAGTTCGCATACTGCTGAAGCCTAGCTTGTAAGATTTTGAGCATCACCTTGCTGGCATGTGAAATGAGCGCAATTGTGCAGTAGTTTGAACACTCTTTGGCGTTGCCCTTCTTTGGAATTGGAATGTAAACTGACCTTTTCCAGTCTTGTGGCCACTGTTGAGTGTTCCAGATTTGTTGGCATATTGAGTGCAGCACTTTAACAGCATCATCTTTTAGGATTTTAAATAGCTCAGCTGGAATACTGTCATCTCCGCTAGCTTTGTTGTTAGCAATGCTTCCTAAGGCCCACTTGACTTCACTCTCGAGGATGTCCGGCTCAAGTTCAGTGACCGCACTATCATGGCTATCAGGGGCATTAAGATCTTTCCTGTATAGTTCTTCTGTGTATTCTTTCCACCTCTTCTTAATCTCATCTGCTTCTGTTAGGTCCCTGCCTTCTTTGTCCTTTATCATGCCCGTCTTTGCACAAAATGTTCCCTTGAGATCTCCAATTTTCTTGAAGAGATCTCTAGTCTTTTCCATTCTGTTGTTTTCCTCGATTTCTTTGCATTGTTCATTTAAGAAGGCCTTCTTGTCTCTCCTTGCTCTTCTCTGGAACTCTGCATTCAGTTGGATATATCTTCCCCTTTCTCCCTTGCTTTTCGTTTCCCTTCTTCCTTCAGCTACTTGTAAAGCTTCATCAGACAGCCACTTGGCTTTCTTGCATTTCTTTTTCTTTGGGATGGATTTCGTTGCTGCCTCCTGAACAATGTTACAGACCTCCATCCATAGTTCCTCAGGCACTCTGTCTATCAGGTCTAATCCCTGAAATCTATTCCTTACCTCCACTGTATATTCATCAGGGATATGATTTAGGTCATACCTGAATGGTTTAGTGGTTTTACCTATGTTCTTCAATTTAAGCTGAAATTTTGCAACAAGAAGCTCATGATCTGAGCCACAGTCAACTCCAGGTCTTGTTTTTCCTGACTGTATAGAGCTTCTCCATCTTTGGCTGCAAAGGACATAATCAATCTGATTTCGATATTGACCATCTGGTGATGTCCATGTGTAGAGTCGTCTCTTGTGCCCCTTCGCCACAACAAGGCAGTGATCCATGAAGGAGGGCTAACTATCTAGGCTAGGGTTTAATCTGAATGCATTTCAGGGAGGCAAGGCTTGTGCATATAATCTAGTGCTAGTGTGACATAGTGGCTGTGGACTAGGAGTTCCTGGCTTCAAACCTGGCCTCTGCCATAAATTCAATAGGCAAGCCATTCTTCACCACCACCACCCCTACCCTGTCCGTAATGTGTGAATGATAATGAGGCGCTGTCTTTCAGGATTATTATAAAGATTTCTGCGATAGTGTACATGAAGCACTTCAAATACTTTAAAGTGCTATATAAATATTATTTATATTCGTATTATTAATCTAGTTGGAGGAAAGTAAAGAGATTGTCTAGTTGTCACAAGTTGGGTATAGCAAACTTGTACAATATTGGGAGCTTTTGTTAGTGCACACCTACACGCTTCAAAGATTTTGTACCGGTTTTTATTGGAAGTGCATTATAGGTTTCAAGATTGCTCATGACAGGTGCTCAAAGTGGGATGGGATGGGGTCAGATGTCCACTTCTTTTCAAGCAGACCTAAAACCAGCCCTGGCCTAAGGCATATTGCTGCCTCTCGCGAGATACCAGTGCTGGCACTGGCATTACACCACTTTGTCTGGGTGGTGGCAGCAGGCACTGCCACCACCACCACCAGCCAACCAGCCAACAGTTTGCATCCAGGTAACAGTGGCTCCCCCCACCCCCGCTCGCTGGCTGCTCCTACTTTCTGCCCCAGCTGCGGGGCTGCTGAGAGACTCATCCAAAATATTGCAAAAGGTCCCAGCTGCTCTCATGAAAGATCAGGATCTCTTGCAGTATTCTGGATGAGTCTCCCAGGAGCCTGGCAGCTGAGGCAGAAGGTGATAGCAGCTAGCAAACAGAGGGGGACCCGCCACCGTTGCCTGGGTGCAAGCTGTTGGCCAGCTGGCTGGCTAGTTGGCTGGCCAAGCAGGGAGGGAGGTGGTGAGGTGGTGGCAGTAGCAGTGGGAGTGGTTGGCTGGCTAGCTGCCTGGCGAGCTAAGCAGGCAGTGGGCACTTTGGGTGGGGAGAACGGCACAATTCACCACTCTTCACATTCTGGGCCACCTGATGCACCCACATCAGGATGTGTCATTGTAGGGCTGGCCCTGCCTAAAACTATCCCACTTCTTTTCAGTGCATGCAATTACGTCTGGCTTAATCGTTCCACTTCCTGTTTTCTCCCACTTCAAAACACAGCTTATAACTTCATAAATCCCATTTATTTCAGTAGGTTTAACATGTCCATCGGATTGCTCACAGTAGGGATGGGGAACCTGTGACCATCCAAATGTTGGTGGACTGCAACTTCCATCAGCCCTAGCCAGCATAGCCAATGGTTAGGCATGATGGGAGTTGGAGTCCAACAACCTCTGGAGGGCCACATGTTCCCCACCCCTGGCTTACAGGATTGCTACATAACCTTGATCATAAATTCATATCCATATAAGTTTATTAGGTTGCCAGGGAATAAGAGTTGCTCAGTAGTAAAGCACCTGTTTTGCATTCAGAAGATCCTGTGTTTGATCCCTGGCATCTCTAGTTAAAAGGATCTGGTAGCAGGTGATTGAAAAGTTCTCTGCTTGAAGCACTGGAAAGCCGCTGGCAGTCAGAGCAGACAATACTAGGCTAGATTGACAAATAGTCTGACCTGCCAAGGTTGCCTAATATTGTATTTGCAATTAGCATCCTTTCATTGTTACTAATGAACAGATAGAAAAGAAAAAATTTCTACAGAATAGATTTAGTATTTCATAAGATAATTTTAAAAAATAAATTCATGTTAGTGTCTGTTTAGATGTCATTTCTTTTGTGGACCAAGGACATTTCAAGTTTCTTTTCACTTTTCTGCTTTGTGCATTTCCCCTGCTTTCTTTTGTCTCTGCTTCTCTTTCTGTCATGAGTGCAGACTAAAGCAAGATGCAACATTATTATTCTAAAAAAAAAGAAAGATAGCTTTTAAAAACCCAGACTCTGTTTGGCAACTTCATTGGGGATGGCGTATTCCAGACATATTGTGAAAAGCTCCTACTTTTCTTGACGAGTTTCCTCTTCAATCTTAGCTCGCACATGAGAGTAAAGGGTAGAATAAAGGGTGCTGTACCTGCAATAACCTTTGTCATGTGAATGACAAGGGTACAGCTGATTATCACATGTTTCAGACTCAGTTTACGGCTGTGCAAAATGCCCTCTCCCAATTTGCTTTTCCATTTGCAGGTAGTGAATAGTAGCGAAATGATCAAGGGTGAGGGAAGTCTATAAATTGTCCTTACTTACGTATGTAGCATGGCAAGCAGCAGCATCTTCCTATTTCTCTCACTTCCAAGTCCATTTGAGTTAGCTGACCAGCCTGCCTGGAAGAGCTCTGCTGGTGGAGGAGTGACCATTTTTGGCCACCCTTTCTCTGCTCCAGAAAGACGCTCTATGTAGATCATTTTTCTGGAGTAGGGAAGCAATGGTTAGTAGTGGCCCCCTGCCACCCACCAGCAGTTGCCCACCCACCAGAAGAGCTCTTGCTGGCAGGTAGGGTAGCCAACTGACCTACATCATTCCCCCTGTCCAGATACGGAAGAGGGAGAAATAGGAAGCCACTGCCGCTTGCCATGCTACGTACATTGTTGAAGTAAATACACAGACATCCCTTTTTCCTGAACCATTCTGGTCTTTCTTGCCCCTCACCATCCCATTTCTGTGGGAAAGATTTATCAAACAAATCATTTTACTGAATTAGGCCACAATCCCATAGGCTAGATGTCCAAAGGACTGAAGCCTCCATCCATCCTATGCTTTGCTGGGCTCTTGCCAGCAGGGCAGGAAAAGCAACACAGGACTTTTTTTGGCTTTCCATCCTCCTCTGAAACATTTTGCATTAGACAGACCTCTGAATCCATGTAACATGTTCTTGCTGCTAGGGGCTGGGATGGAGGTTGAGAGACCTTTGGATCCAGTGGTACCATGGCCTCTCTTCTCCCTGCCAACTGGCCTGTCCCTGGCACACTCATTTCTTTCCTTTCCAAGGTTGGAGTCCCAACGTTGGGAGAGGGAGCTGTCGTGGAACCATCCATGGTGGGTGGGGCTGGAGAGATCCACAGCGGGATCTCCTCCAAGGTTGGAGGGGGAGATTTACTGCATCCGATGGCCCCTCGGATGCCATCTAGGGACCACAGAATTGGTCAAGACCACAGTTGTCAAGTTTGACAAAGATTTAATAGCAACATATTACACTGCTCAATAAACTTTCTTTGGGGGCTTATTTCAGGTTCACCTTCTCTCTTTGATTCATGGTAATTAGCCACTCAGTAATTCATACTATATTTTCCAATGCTCAGAAGAAGATTCATCTTTTCCATCTTTGCCAGTGCTGGAAGGTAGTCTTGATTGCTGCACTAAGGAAGCAAGAGCCATTGGTACTGCTGTTCCAGCTCCAAGAAAAAAGCTATTGTGTGTCTCAGAAGTGCCATAAAAGTTCTCTTCAGGATGGAGAGGGAGACTAAGCCATCATAGATGGCCTATGCCATGTTCTACAGAAGAACTGGATACTTGCCTTACATAAAATCCTGATTAACCCACTGCTACAGGAGCTAAAGCTGAAGATTAATTTAGATTGTAAATTCTAAATTATCAAGGATCATCAAAAATGGGGCTGAGCATATAAAGGAACAGCAGTATCCCCCAAGGACTTCATTTACAGCAGCCCAAGTGGAATCCATTTCCCTGTCTTAGATTTTAGAGTGAGAAATTCCTGACATTGCCAAGAATAATATCCAGGGCCTCAGAGAGGGCTGCACATTGAATGATAAGGAAATGGAATCTCAGTCATTGATTTATTTGATTTATATCACACCCTTCCTCACAAAGAGCCTAGGGCAACTAACAACCTATATAAAACAGCACATGTCATAAACAACACTAAAATCATGAATCACAAGTATATAATAAGACACAATAAAGCTACCAACACTATCAATCGATCAACAAACGAACAGAGAACTTGTCTATACCAAAAAGCCTGTACAAATAAATAGGACTTTAATTGGGACCTAAAAGACAACAGCATGGGGGACAGATGGATGTCTACCAGAAGAGAGTTCTGTAGCTTGAATTCCACCACTGAGAAGGCCCTGCCAAGCGTGGTAGCCCCACGGGCCAGTTCCCCAAAGGCACCATAAGCAAAGTCTCCCTAGTCGATCTTAAATCCCAGGATGGTCAGTTTTGAGGAAGGCAATCTTTCAAGTACCTGGGTCCTGAGCTGTTTAGGGCTTTGTATGTATACTATTACTAACACCTTGAATTGGGCCTGGTAGCTTACCAGCAGTCAGTGCAGATGTTTCAAAACTGGTGTGATGTGCTCACATCTCACTTCCCCAGTCAACATAGCTGTATTAAGAAATTGGTAATATGCACAGTTATAGCATAATCCTATATAAATATGTCTCGTCACATTCAGCGTGGTTTACTCCCAGGTACGCTGCTGATAGTTTTGGTTCCCTGATTACTGTAGCTGTATTTGTTACATTCACATATTTTAAGGTTTTTATTAGCTAAAACTATTTAAGTGTATACATGACAAATCTAATACAGTTAGGGCCAGAAATACTGAAACAAGGATAACTGTTTTGGTAGTTGGCCTCTGTACACCACCACATTGAAGTTGAAAGGAAACACACCCAGATGGGAGCGAAGTCAGGACTTTCAGCTGTAATTCAAGGGGTTCGACAAAAGTGGGGCACTAACCATTCAGGAAGTACAGCCGGTGGCCTACACACACACCCATCGTTGGTGGCTCATAAGTAATGGAACAAACCAACATCATTTCAAACTTAAGGATCGCCTTTAATACCTCGATGAAAATCCTTTGCAGTCAATGACTGCCTGAAGTCTGGAACCCATGGACATGACCAAATGCTGAGTTTCCTCCCTCAAGATGCTTTGCCAGGCCTTTAGTGCAGCTGCCTTCAGCTGCTGCTTGTTTGTGGGTCTTTCTGCCTTCAGTCTTGTCTTCAGTAAGTGAAAAGCATGCTCTTTTGGGTTGAGATCAGGTGACTGACTTGGCCATTGAAGAACATCCCACTTCTTTGCCTTGAGAAACTCTGGGGTAGCTTTTGCTGTATGTTTTGGGTCATTATCCATCTGCGATACAAAGCGGCGTCCTATCAGTTTGGCAGCATTCGGCTGAATCTGAGCAGAAAGTATAGCCCTATACACTTCAGAATTCATCCTGCTGCTTTTATCAGCAATCAGGTCATCAGTAAACACCAGTGACCCGGTTCCATTGGCAGCCATACATACCCATGCCATAATACTGCCTCCACCATGTTTGACAGATGATGTGGTATGCTTTGGATCCTGAGCTGTTCCTTTCCTTCTCTATTCTTTTCTCTTCCCAGCATTCCGGTACAAGTTAATCTTGGTTTCATCAGTCCAAAAAATCTTATTCCAGAACTGGGCAGGCTTTTTTAGGTGTTTGCTGGCAAAGGCTAATCTGGCCTTTCTGTTCTTGAGCGTTACCAGTGGTTTGCACCTTGTTGTGAAGCCTCTGTATTTACATTCATAAGGCCGTCTCTTGACTGTAGATGTTGACAATGACATGCCTACCTCCACAAGAGCATTCTTGACCTGGCTAGATGTTGTGAAAGGGTTCCTCTTCACCATGAGCAGAATTCTGCGGTCATCCACTTTAGTTGTGTTCGATGGTCTTCCAGGCCTTTTGCTGTTGCTGAGCTTGCCAGCTAATTCCTTCTTTGTCAGGATGTTCCAAACTGTTGTGTTGGCCACTCCCACTGTTTTTGCTATCTCTCTGATGGGTTTATTTTGTTTCCTCAGCCTAATGATGGCCCCCTTCACTTGCATGGACACCTCTTTGGACCTCATGTTGGGAGTTCCAGTGCACAGCTACCAAATGCAAATGTAACACTCAGAACCACCTCCAGGCCTTTTATCTGCTTGCTTGGTCATGGGATACCCAGGAAACAGGCCACACCTGGCCATGCAGCTGCTTGTCAGCCATTCGTTCCATTACTTATGAGCCACCAACAATGGGTGTGTGTGTATGCCACTGGCTGTAATTCCTGAATGGTTAGTGTCCCACTTCTGTCAAACCCCTTGAATTACAGCTGGAAGTCCTGACTTCACTCCCATCAGGGTGTGTTTCCTTTCAACTTCCATATGGTGGTGTACAGAGGCCAACTGCCAAAACAGTTATCCTTGTTCTGGTATTTCTGGCCCTGCCTGTATATGAAGCTGATCTCTTAGAGGATTATTATTCTGTCCATACAGAAATAGTGATATGATGCCCAGACAGCTATCCCTAACTGTTGGTTTTGGATTTTCAGCACCATGGGAAGCTCAGCAGTTTGAAGTTGAAGGATGAAAACAATCACAGTCATAAAACCTGTTTCTTTAAGGAAAACTCTTGCAGTCTGGTGTGAGGGGAGGTCCCATGAAACCATCTGTCTTACAACCTATCCAAAACTTCCCTCCCATAAGTTCAGAAACATTATTACACCTACAGTTTTTAGTCCAAACCTATCCAGACAATTCCCAACATTCTCCTTCCCACAGTAAGCCCTAATTAATACGAAGCAGTTTGAGAAACAAAGAGAGAGGCAAATGTGATATGAAGGGAGACTGAGATTACACAGGTAAGGAGGAGTCGTATTAGGTCATAAGAAAACACCTATCTTTAAAATGTTTCCTTTTCCCCACAGGGAATCCGAACAAGCATTATAGTCTGAGGCTGCACAATTTGTGAATCACCAAGCCAAATTCAGCCTGCCATCCATGTGTGGCAGCTCACTATGGGCCCTATAAACCTCTTCTGGGGCTCAAATGTGGGAAAGGACTTGTCAAGCACCTAGCAGGCCACAATATGTGGAGGGCTACAGTTCACTTGCTGGTTTAAAACTGTGTAGGCCTTCCCTAATTAGTTTATACATTATTTTATTTATTACATTTCTCTACTGCCCAACAACCACAGCTCTCTGGGCAGTTCACAACAATTAAAACCGTAAAATCATAGAATAGTTGGGTTGGAAAAGGCCTATAAGACTATTGAGTCCAACCCCCTGCTAAATGCAACAAAATACAACATGACAAAATACAATATAAAAATTTAAAACTACAGCATAAAATAAAAATAACAAAATAAAACCAAACAGCAGTGCAATGATTTAAAATACAGTAACAGATTTAAAACAACAGAAACTGAAGGACTAAAATGCCTGGGAAAATAAGAAGGCCTTCACCTGCACTGAAAAGAGCACAATGTAGGCACCAGGTGAGCCTCTCTTGGAAGCTCATTCCTAGGGATGAGCGAACCCACCCCTGTCTGGGTTCTCCGGGTGCCCACCCAGCCCCTGCCCCCACTCGCTGGTCCCTGGAGCACACTCAAGCCCCTCCTGCACTCAGTGAGCAGCCTTGTTTAGCTCCCTGGTTGCCATTTTTTGAAAAATAAAATGGCAATTGCAAAAATGAGCATATTTTTGCAAATATGTGCATTTGCAAAAACGTGCATTTTCACGATCGCCGTTTTATTTTTCAAAAAATGGCAACTGTGGAGCTTGACGAGGCCACTGGAGTGAGTGCTGCCTGCTCGCCGAACATGGGCAGGGGCTGAGCGGTGGCAGGGCCTTGGCAAGTGGGGCTCGGGGCTGTAGGCAGGGGGGTTTCCACCAGATTCCAGGATGGAATTGGTGCCTGCACTGTCCCTACTCATTCCACAGTTGTTTGGGTTGTGTTCTCCTAGTTAATAAGATGTTCCTAACATGTAATCTAAACCTCCCTTCATATCATTTTAGACTGTTGGTTCTTGTCCTGACATCAGAGAGGAACAATAAAGGACATTTCATAACTATGGAGCAACCATAGAACAAGTATTTTTCTAGAGCCTCAAGAACCTGTCCTTATAGCAAGACCTTGATGTAGGAATATTATAAACCCTCTTTGGGTGATCACCGAAGAAGGGTTTACTGTAAGCATGCAGGGAGCTGGGTTTGTCCTCTCAAGTTCTCAAGAGCAGCAGATTAACTAGTTTAACACACCAACAGCATCCTTTTCTGTCAATCTACGGACTACGAAGGCAGGGTAGTCTAGCTGGTAGGTTCTTTAGTCGGAGATATGCAGAACTTTACATTCACCATAGCTTGGCCATCCCAACCATAAATGATTACTAGCTTACCCTTTTAACACATGCATCAGAGGAATGGGCTAGCAGCATTGCGCTTTTCTCTGGAATGGATGTCTAAAGCAAAGCTCTAGCAATATATCAAGAAATTGCAATCTATTTGTCTTCATGCAGCAAACCCATTATTTTCAGGAGCAATCCTCTTTATCATTGCTACCCACAGCACAACATAACGTTATCCTGGAGGCTCAAATTTGAAACAATGATGATTTTTAAAAAATGGGTTGGCTGGCATAATGTATTTCACTGTAGACACTGATTTTGTTTCCTTCCCTCAGGATTTATTTTTATTTCCTTTACTTTGCGCTGATGTTGATTTTGTTACCTCCCAGGCTATTTCTCTCTCCTAGTTACCCTGGGCCTTATTTTGTTACCTAGTATGCAAAAGCTTTGTGAGAAGGAAGCTTCTTTCCTTACTACTAGTCTATAAATATTAATTGTGTGCAATTGTACCTCAGTGTGCTGAGACATTAACATGGTTTGCATTGTGCATTTTTATAATTTCATGGATAACAAGAACAGTGGAAAGGAAATAAACATTCATGGTGTTTTAAAACATAATGGCTCAATGATAAGGCTGAAGAGCAGTGAATTAATTTAATAAGCCTCTGGCTCCTGAAACACAGACATTCTCTCCTCTAATAGTGAAATCTCATCTTAGCCTTGGTTGACTGCAAACAGTTGGTCTCTGTGCAGAAATAACAGACTTGTGCAGGAATATTACTCCCTTGCATTTCATGGTCCTTTGGCCCCAATATATACACACTGTCTTACTTTCTACTCATGTGTATATGTACTGATCAATGTAGGATACCACATCTTGCATCTGACATTGTGGGCTATAGTCTGAAAGTTTTTGCAATTTAATAATTTAAGGCCTTTAAGGTGCCATAATATTCTTTCTTGCTTTAATTCCAGGGAGACCTCAATAGTTCAAATACATGGTTTGTTCTTCTTTTATTTATTTGTTCTGCATTAATTTATTACATTTCTGTACTGCTCAATAGTCAAAGCTCTCTGAGTGGTTCACAACATGATAACACATAATATAATACCTTTATGGTGCAATCCTATGGCAATGCCTGTTAGCCTCCTAACTTGGGAGGCTTATGGGCATCCTATGCAGAGCAGGAGGAGCAGTGGAGTTGATCTTTGTCTCCATGCTCCTCCTACTCTGTATTTTGGCTAGATGGGCTTTTTCACCTGTCTGGCTGGGGTGTGTTAGAGCAGGAGGGAAGGAGACTGGGGAGGCCTCGGTATACATCATAGACTGTTGTAAACATCCAAAAAAGCAGAAGGCCTGCAAAAGATTAACAACTGTTTGGATTTATGGTTCTTATTCCTAACATATGTGAACCAAAAATGAGCATCCAATGGATAGACTGGAGCCATATAAAACTATCAATGTTGTAAAAGAGAGAGAGAGAACCAGCATGAAAACAAAAATGAAAAATGCACACATATATAGATAAATTAATGTATAGTTATTTTTTGCTGGGATGAAGGCAATAAATCTGGATGTAGGAATTTCATTTATTTGCAAAACAAAAGCAAGAGGCTTTGTATAAAGTATTGTAATATAATATAATTCAGACCTGCACAACATTTGATCCACCAAGCCAAACACAGCCCACCAGCCATGTATACTGGTACTGGCTAATCCCTGATCAATGTTTATTGATCCCCTCACAGGCTGTCAGAAATGGCTATTGGGCTGAAGTTTTTCCTGGTGGTTCTAAAGTTGTACAGGCCTATTATAATGAGGTGAAATAGCAATGTACTGAAACCAAGATTATATTTAAAGTATTACTTATTAGGTGCAATTCTCATGAAGTTTTATAAAAAAAGAAAACAAAAGCAACATTTCAATCCAAAATAAAAGCAATAAGTGTTTACTCTACTATGGTCATGCTGTACTGTTATTGTTAAAGAATGGATTGGCCTTTCTAGTCACACTGCATCAAATATTTAGGGTATCATTAATTTTTAAGGCTGCTTCAGCTAAAACTCGTTTCTGACAGGAGTACTTTTCTGTTTAAATGCTTTGTTATTTCTAACCCCCATTCCCCACTTCTGCTCTGTTTTCCTTCTACATGTAGTAATCGCCCTTCCTTTAATTTTAATATGGGTTATATCCAAGGCTATGATAAACCCAATAAAGCAAAATTGGCAAGCAGCGCCTTTTCACTGCAGGAGAATTTAAAAATCTCTAAAACTATATTTAAACAGATTTGGTGATTCAGTCTGATTTGAGGCTATTATCCAAATGCATATGCACAGATTTCTAAAAATTAAGCCAGTCTAGTTTAAAAACAGCCAAGTGATAAGAGCCCTACTAATGCATGGAAATAAGGTTTAGACTGCAGACTGGAAGGTCGGCAGGTCAGCAGTTCAAGACCCGAGTGCTGCGTGACGGAGTGAGCTCCCGTCTTCAGTCCCAGCTCCTGCCAACCTAGCAGTTTGAAAGCAAGAAATTGCAAGTAGATAAATAGGTACCGCCTCGGCGGGAAAGGTAACAGCATTCCGTGCACCTCGGTGTTCAGTCATGCCGGCCACATGACCACGGAAGCGTCTTCGGACAGCGCTGGCTCTTCGGCTTAGAAACGGGGATGAGCACCGCACCCTAGAGTCGGACACGACTGATTGGGGACACCTTTACCTTTCACCTTTTTAAGGTTTAGACAACTTTGATCTACCAAGCTGGATGAAACAGATATGACATATGTAGTAGTCTGCCAGGTGCTTGACAACCCCTTTTGGTAGTCCCATGCCAGCAGCACAAACAGACTATTTATTGAGGCCCTAACAGGCTGCCACATTAGGGAGCCCCTAAGATGGCTGGTGGACTGTGCCCAATATGCTGGATCCAAACCTGTTGAAGTTTTAATGAATAAATAAAGCAACAAGCAGTTTACAAATCTTTCTGTTTCAGTTCTTATCACAGTTCTCTGGTTTTCTTTCATAATGCATGTGTGTTGTTGCACCAAGTTGCAGTGCCTGTTGCAAGCTGCAGGACCGTTCCTCCACTGTATGCTCCTCTATGGTATTTCCTCTGGGAATACTTGCAGATCGACTCTGCAACTGCCTTGACAAAGCCAGATGGCATCACAGCATGAAACTCAGTGGAGAAGTGAGTTGGCAGTCTAGTATTATCCCTGTTGAGATTGCACAGCTGCTCTCTGCATTGAGAATTGAACTGTAAAGGTGGAGGGTAAGTCATGTCAGGGAAGATGTGGAACTACCCACTTCTTGTTGCAGTCACTCAGTAACAGAAGGAAGTGCCACTACATAGATGTGCTCAAACTATAGCAAAATGACCACAGAACAATACAAGGCTTGAAGGCAGAAGTATGGGAACATAAGAAGAGTCCTGCTGGATCAGACAAAAGGCTTATCTAGTCCAGCATTCTATTCCTACAGTGGCCAACTAAATGTTTACGGGAAGCTCACAAGCAGGACATGAACGCAGTAGCACTTTCCTGCTCATGTTCCCCAGCAACTGGCATTCAGAGGCAGAGACAATGGAGGCAATATACAGCCATCATGACTTGATAGCCTTATCCTCCATGAAATGGATGGAAATGAACTATTGTTTGTGCTGTAATGCTAAAACAACTGCTTTGGTGCCAATGCTATGGAACTGTAGTGTCATCATTCCATTTTGGCAAGATGTGTTCAGAGACTGCAAATGATCCTTGGTACAGTTGCCTTCATGCAGTACTGGGATGTTTTCACCTAAATGGTCTTTAACAGAGGCCAGGAATCCAGACTGAACAGAGACTTCTTAGTAGCTAAAAAAATCTATAATACTTCATTAGAAAACCTTAACTGACCAGAGTTGGATAAAATAATTATGTGCTGAAACTATTAAAGAAAGAGAAATGCAAGAAATGTAGGAACTTGAATTATATGAAAATGCAGAAAACTCATTTTTGAATGTTTTTATGTTATAATAATATAGTTGTCCTTCCATATTTTGACTTCCTTTCACATACTTTTATTTCTGCTTTTTGTATTTCCCTATTGTCGCTGCAGCAACAAATTAACACAGCTATTCTTCTGGAATCCCTTAGAAGTAGACAGCCAGATAAGTACGTGCGTAAGAGCAAAACAAGATCACAACGAAGTGGCCCTACTGGATTAAAAGTCAAAGGAAGGGGAGCAATCAAACCTTGTTCAGTGAGGTTTGTGTTGTGTGTTGAGGATCAGACCATGAGGCTCATTGAGTCATAGTGCTAAACAGGAAACCAGTGAACACTTTAGGAATATATAACAGAGGGTTTTTGTTGTTGTTTGGCATCTTTTTCCTTTATTCCTCTGCTTACTGGACCATTCTAACTTAACAGGAAATAGAGAAAAAAAGCTCCATTTGAGCCTTGCAGACATTTCTGTACATGGTGCAGAATATGATGGAAAATAAGTATCTAACCCCGCCGCCCCCATCTCCTTTAAATGCTTTTGTGTGTTTTTCATCTGCAGTAGATGAGTGATCCATTCCCCTTGTTATTTTAGGAACTCCGCTAGAGTAATAATTCCAGCTATTCCAGTTCCATACAGACAAGAGGTATTTTGCTATAAATGAACAGACAAGAGGTATTTTGCTATAAATGGTTTTACAACACTATTTTCTTAAGTTTCTCCATTTCTTCTCCAAAAGAAGAGTGATTCCTAAACTCTGTGAACCCTTCTCAGAGGATAGTTCTGGTCCATCTTTGCAATAGAAACAAAGATGCAGCAGAAATACCGCCCATCAGAGGAGGCTTCCTATTCTGTCTCTGCATGAGAAAACGCTCTGGGCTTGCCTGCTTCCAGTTAGGTGGTACACTCAGTACAGGTCCTCATGCAGAAAAACAGAGCGGGTGGCTTTTCTAAGGATAGGTCTCTTACATTCTCCAAAAGTAAAACCCTTTTGGATGTTAGAGTGATATATGTCTCCAACTTTTATTCAGCAAAACATTTGCCAGCCACTGCAGTCAGAAGCTTGGTAAACATTGCAATAAAATAAGAAGGAAAGAAAGATGAAAGAGTCTCATAGAAGTCATCATGAAACTGTGCATTTGATACCTCACCTGATAAAAACCTGCAAGGAACAAGGCATTTTTAACATATAAAGTACTGGGGAAATTCCCTTCCCCCCAGCCCTTATAAATTCCCCACCACTGAACTTAAAATCCCCTTTTCAATTCACCAGCCTCTTTCTTCAACCTGAGGTCACAGAGGCCCCTTTTCTCCCCTGCCCATCTCACCCATCCAGCACCTCTTCTTGGTAAACTTAAACTCCCCCTCTCAACTGCCCTTTTTGAACTGCCCCCTCCAAAATGTACTGTCCACAGCATCATATAGCCTTGGCTGGGATAACTGGGAAACAGGCTAGAAATAAGGCTGCTATTCCTAGCTCTAAGAATGGCCCCTTTGCGCCTCTACCCATCTTTATTCTTGAAATGTTGATGAGATACTAACTGCCCACTTGAATAAGTTTCTAATTTAGAATTGGGATATGGACAGCAAAGAGTCCAGGAAACCAAAAACTAAACTGCTCCCCAGTTCTATCATGCACCCCTTTTTCCTAGACAACATATTACAAAGTGGCCCAGTATATATGAAACTCCCTGCCTCCCTGCCTGCTGGTCTTTGCCCAGCTCCCATAATAAACTAGCAACCTTAAAGGCCAATAGGAAGGATTTAGTGGAATTTGAGAGCCAATCAGAGTGCAAGCAACTAGCTCTATGCCCACGTTTCCTTTATGTGAATCATGGGAAGGCTTAGGTTTGAATTTGAGTCCAGGTTTCAATCTCATTTGAGAGATTAAGGGTGCAATCCTATGCATGTAGGACTTTTTCCTGTCTAAACATCTCCCAGCATTCCACAGTTAGTAGATCTCTTCTAAAAATAGGGCAGACTTTCAAAAACATACACAAAGTGGTCTTCAGAAACTTTGCGCATCAGATTCTTCTTCTGAAGCCTTAATCTCTCTGATGCAGTATGGGGTGCTGATTTCTATGGTAGACCTGCACAAATTGTGACCCTCCAAGTTGAACACAGCCAGCCACAGATTGCAGTCTAACAGGATTCTGACAAACCTCATGTTTTTGCTGGCTGCCTGGGACTACAACAGTAGTGTGGAGAGTTTGTCATGCACCTGGAAGGCCAAAATAAATGGCTGGAGGCTGGTATAAGACTTAGTGGCTTACAGGTTATGAAGTTCTAGTCTGTGTCATTGTATGTTTAAAGCACAGGTGGGCTACATACAGCCTCAACATAATTTTATGTAGTTTCTGATGCTTCCTATCAGAGTTACTTCCTTCCTGTTTGTTCCTACACTTTGTTCCTACACTGCACAGACTCTCTATAGAGACCGACCCTCTCCAGTTTCAGTGAGCTGAGAACTATTGAAATACAGAAGGTGGGAAAGGGGTAGCATGCCTTTAAGAGCCCAGTGGTGTCAACATGGGAATGGGGAGGAGCTCAGTCTAGGCCCATGGAAATTGGATTATTTATTTATTTATTGCATTTCTAATCCACCCATTAGCTAATGACCTCTGGGTGGATTACAAACAGTTAAAAACTAAAATGCCATAGAACAGTTAAAAATTTAAAATATAATACAAATATTTAAAATAATAAAATAAAATACAATATAACGCAAAGCAATAAACAGCACAGGAATCAATAAAGCAGCCATAATAAACTAGAACTAGGTCTCTAAAATGCCTGGAGAAAAGAAAGGTCTTTGCCTGGTGCTGAAAAGATAATAATGTAGGTGCCAAACTCTCTTTGGGGAGTTTATTCCATAACTGGGGTGCTACCACTAAGAAGGCCCTCTCCCCTGTAGCCACCCACCTAGACTCCTTTGGTGGGGGCAACTAGAGGAGGACCTCTGAAGATGACCTAAGGGTCCGAGCAAGTACATGCAGGAGGAAACATGCCTTTAGATACTCTGGTCCCAAACCATTTAGGGTTTTAAAGGTAAATGCCAAGACTTCTGATTGGGCTTGGAGATGGACTGGAAGCCAGTGCAGCTGACAAAGCAGTGGCATCACATGATCATATTGGCCTGTCCCAGTTAGTAGCCTAGCAGCTCTGTTTTGAACTGAAGTTTCTGAACTGTCATCTAAGGTAGTTCCACATACAACACACTGCATTAATCCAACTGGGAGGTTACCAGAGCATGGATAACTGTCCAGATAGGGTCGCAGCTAGTATATTAACCTAAGCTGATAAAAGGTGCTCCTGACCACTGAGGCCACCTGGGCCTCAAGTGACAAGGATGGATCCAGCAGTACCTCCAAGCTGTGCGCCTGATCTTTCAGGGAAAGTGCAACCCCCTCCAGGGCAGGAGGGGGTTGAACACCACTCAACCAAGCAGACAAACCACCTGCTAACAGTACCTCTGTCTTGTTTGGATTGAGTGTCAGTTTGTTGGCCCTCACTCAGTCCTTTACCCTGCTCAGGCACTGGTCCAGGACATCCACTGGTTCACATGGGTTTGATGAAAAGGAGAGGTAGCACTCGGTGTTGTCAGCATATTGATGGCACCTCAGTCCACATCCCCAGTTAACCCCCTCCAGTGGTTTTATGTAGGATAAAATTGAGTCTTGTGCAACCCCGTGATGTAATTGCCACAGAACAGTGCAATAATCCTCCAGTACCACCTTCTGGAAGTCACCATCCAAGTAGGAATGGGACCACTGTAAAACAGTGCCTCCAACTCCCAACTCAATAGCCACTCCAAAAAGATACCATGGTCAATGGTATGAAAAGTCACTGAGAGGTCTAGGGGAACCAGCCGGGTCCCATTCCCTCTGTCTCTCTCTTGGCGGCAGTTTCCATCCCAAAACCAGTCCTAAAGCTGGATTGAAATGGATCTAGAAAACCAGCTTCATCCAGGAATGCCTGGAGTTGTTCAGCAACCTTGCTCTTGGGCACCTTGCCCCAAAAGGGGATGTTAGCAACCGGCCTATAATTGTTCTCAACTTCTGGGTCAGGTTTCTTCAGGAATGGCCTGATCACCGCGTCTTTTAAGGAGGCTGGTATCACCCCCTCTCTCAAGGAGGAATTTACAGCCTTCTGGACCCAACTGGCCACCCCCTCCTTATTAGATGCAACAAGCCAAGATGGGCAAGGGTTGAGCATTTAAGTGGTCAGTCAAACTTGTCCAAGCACATTGTCTGCAGCCTCATGCCTCAGCAACTGAAACTCATCCAATACAGCTGGACCAGACAGTGCTCTGGACACCTCCGTTAATGGAACCGCACTAATAGAGGAGTTCAAGTCTTGCCGAGTATGAGCTATTTTATCTTCAAAGTGTTGTGCAAATTTATCACAGCGAACTGTTGAGGGTGTGACCAATTCCCTCTCAGGGTCAGATTGTTAATAACCCCTTCACCACTTGAAACAGTTCACACTGTCATCCAGCAGAAGATGCAATGAAGTTGGAAAAGAACTTCTTTTTTGCCTCCCTCACCACCACATGGTAGGCTCGATAATGAGCTCTAACCAGTATTTGGTTGGATTCAGCATGAGTCTTTCTCTACTTCACTCCAGCCAATGTCCTATTTGCTTCATTGCCCTCAGCTCCAATTTGGCTTTGCCAAGGTGGGGGGGAGGGCACTAATTTGGCTCTGCCAAGGGGAAGAGGGTGACTTTGTGTCAACTGCCCTAGTCAATTCCATATCCCATAGAGTGACCAAGGAGGAATATCCATGGAAATGGATTTAGTTTGCTTAGGGATGTTAGAGAATTCCGCCATGGACTCCAATGAGCCAGATTCTAAAGAATCCGGCCCCGCGGAGTCTGTGGCGGAACAGACCACCCACCTCCGCCACTCCGTGAAGTTGCCCCGGAATGGATCCTACCTGCCACCAGCTGGGTCCAGTCCGTCCACTGCAGTCCTGCGGAAGAAAATGGCATCCAGCGTAGCAGGCACCATTTACGTCCCTTCTCTTTGCCGTGATAGGCTATGTAAATATTTATGTAGCCTATCACCTCAAAGAGCAGGGACGCAAATGGCACAGTGGAGCTGGAGCGGAGCTGGCCGGCTGGCCGGTGAGGATTCTGGGGGGGGAGGGACAGATTGCCTTCCCCCCCTGCGGACCCCTCATGGACTCAAGGTAAGGCTGTCTTGTACATCCCTAAGTTTGCTCTCCACTTTGTTGTGGTTTTTACTGGAGTTGAATCTGCTCCATCTGGGGTCTGGGGACACACGGGGGTGGGAAACCTGGATTATCCCTAAGATAGCCTGGGCAGGTCACATGCAGTTTACTGCAAATTGTTTGGGTGGCTACTGGGTGGAGTCTCATCCACATCATTTAGGGAGCTTGTTCCCTCCCTCGCATTCTCACCTTGTTCTGCTCCTTCTGCTTTCTCTGGCCAGTGTGTGTGTTAGCGCCCCCACCCTCCCCAACTTATGTCCAACCCACCTCACCCAGTTTAAAAAAAGTTATTTTCCCTCTAAAACTGCAATAGTGACAGGACAAAATGCGCAGCAACATATTACTGCAGTAGTGGGGACACCCAATCACTTTAGTTAGCTTGGCTTCAGTCTTTACCATCCCCTCCCCCTTCTGTGCATGTTTACTCAAAAATAAGAAATAAATCTCACTTCTCTGCAGTGAAAGGGTTAAAGGTGAACTGTAGGAACTTAGCCTAAAGCTTAATTTCACCATGGCTCCCTTAAATTGTGATTGCAACATTCTGCAGACATTGTGAAGACTTCTTTGTGAACAAAAATGAAATTGACAAGAGAACAGCACCCAGGAAAAAAGGAAATAAAATATCACATCACCAGCCTTTGGCAATAACTCAGTAAAATCTGAAGAATTGCTTCTGAAGAATTCTTCAGATTTCCCTGAAGAACCTAAAATCCCCCGTCCTCCAGAGCTCAGGTAGTCATGGAACTAGAAATGGGGAACATTGCAATCCTATGCATCTCTTCTCAGAAGTAAGCCCCATTGAGTTCAATGGGGCTTCCTCCCCTGTAAGTGGACTTTGAATTGCAGGCAACATCTCCCAGAGCAGTTCTGAGAAACAAAAAGAGGAACAGATGATCATGATGATGATAAGGAGAATCCCTTCCAAAATGAGCAAGGTGAAATCTGAATTTGAAGACTTCTTTGTGAACTCCAGAGCTCCCCTACCCACTGTCGCATCACAGCAATCTGCTTCAAATTCGGTCCTCAGATTTCTCCCCGCTTCTGGCCTCTAGCCTTGCTCTTTCTCTCCCCTCTACTCCTTTGCCTTGCTTTCCTTCCTGCCAGCTGCCAGGATGGCTACTAGTCCTGATGACTATGTGCTATCTCCAGTATCAGAGGCAATATGCCTATGCACACCAGTTGCTAGGGAACATGGGCGGGAGAGTGCTGTTACATTCTTGTCCTGCTTGTGGGTTCTTGGTCGACAGCTGGTTGGCCACTGTGTGAACAGAATGTTGGACTAGATGGACCCTTGGTCTGATCCAGCATGGATGTTCTTATGTATGAAAAAAAATGTTTCAGTTTGTTTTTTATTAGGATCAACAATTCACACCTTCTAGATCAAACATGGTCTTGGACACAATCTGCAGTCAAAGTTCATACATTTCCAAGCTTGCAGTGTGATTTGTGGACCAAATAAAATGTGTTCAACAGCATGCGTACATATGAAAAATGTGTACAAAAATGAGTACTTTTGAAAAATGCACACAAATATGCCTTAATCAATGGAGAAGAATACATACATTTCAAAGATGCGCACAGTTGATGGAAAAATACCCATGGAAATATGCTCGGACTGTCATACAAAAAGTAAAAAACAAAGCTTACAATATGATATGGACTTGCACTGGAAAGAGCTTTGAGAGAGAATTCAAAGAACTTTGATGAGCTCAAGTTTTGCTGATTCACACATCCCCAAGACCAGGCTCCCATATAAAGGAACTGAGTGTTCATCTGTTTATCCTAACTACAGAGGTCAGAGAAGCATGTGACAACTACCAACAATGAGATGATTTATCCAAAGAAGGCAAACACAATAAAAATGATTAAAAGAAAAAACGTCAGGGGTTTTATCCAATTGATGTTACTCCACTAATGTGGTGCTCTTTGATCCAGAGTAGGCTTCCATAGGCACAATGGGGAAGGAAATGACTTTCAGTGATTCTCCCTCCACTCCGCTGCTCACCAACTCTCATTCTGTTCTGAAGAGTCCCTCTGAAGCAGGTTTTGGAGGACTGAAGCAGGGAGGGGAAATCACCAAAAATTACCTTTCTGCTGATGGAAGCCAACTCTGGATCAAACAGCATTTCATCAGCAGGATGACAGCAACTGGATACAACCCCAGGAAAAGAGTATTTGAAGTTGAGTTGCCATTAAATTTCCCTAAACCTAAATCTCAAGCAAATTTGGAGGATACTGCTCAGACCAAGCATCTGTAGGGATATTTAGGGAAGTTAAAAGAGATAAGCAACACTTTACAGGGTTTTTCACAAATCTCGTGCCACTGCCTTCTAACTAAACTGACATTTGACAAGAATTCGTAGGTCTATGTTCAGACAAAACATCTCTAGGATCATTGAGAGGAGTTAAAATTTATTATAAAGTCTTAGATTTTTTCAGAGGGATGTCAAAGATCTTTACCCTGAATAATAAGGGTTTAAAAAAACTTTTGCTATCTCAGGATTGTTGTTGTTTTTGTTGTTATTGGATAAACTTACAAGTTTTCAGGGTAAAAGCAGATGACAATTTAATTTAAAATACAGAATATATGATCATACCCCTAAAAAGAATATTCAGTGTATAGACCCTTAAAATAACAACATACAAAACCACAGCAGATGAAACCTTTGTTTTATGGTAACTGATCCTGTAAACAACTACACAGAATTAAGTATCACACTTACAAACTATTGTGCATCCCACCAAAAACCTGGGTGTCTAATTTTCATCGGGTGCACTGAAATAAAGTTTAATTTGTGGGAATAATTAATTTGCTAATTTGGCTGTTTTCACCTTACCTTTCAAGTGATTTTTATCAACAAGCACTGGAGTCTATATTTTGGAATAAGGGCGCAATCCTATGGCTGCTAGACAGCGGCTAGACAACCATAGGACTGGTTGGTTCCCAGAGAACTGCCTCCTCACTCCCTCCACCGCTGCCTCGTAGGTGGTGCAGATCGTCCCTGATCTCGGAAGGGCAGCATGGAACAGAACAAAAGGTGGTGTTCCTGGGGGTGGGGTGGGTTGAGGAGTTCATAAGTGCTGGTACAACACTTCATATATGTCATTTGGCCTCCCCATCCCGCGCTCTGATGTCCCGTGGCTAGATGGCCAAAATCGGCCATCTAGCCATGACTGCAGGGCAGCTTGAGTGTGGAGGAGAGGATCCCCTCTGCACTCCTCCTGCTGTGCACTGGATAGGCAATAGCCTCCAGGTTCGGAGGTGGACATCTACCCCATAGGATTGTTCCCTAATTGTCTTTCCTATATTCTTACCAGGTCCACCTTACTTATTGTAGTTACAGCAAAGTGTATTTTGTTGCATACAATCTACAATCGATATTTTTGAGCTGAAGAAAAAAAGCGGTGTGCTTCCATTTATTATTTATTATTGACCCGTGCACCTTTTGAAATTGAAATCCACTGTGTCAGAAACTTTTTTCGGTACTGAAACACATTTTGGAGAGTTGGGTTGCATAGAATCTTCAGAATGGCTCAATCTTTACTCTGCTTTACATCTTTACTCTTCTAGATATCAATAACTAAAGGGATTCTTCTGCAGAGACCATCCCTCTTACTGTTCTTCCTGGTACATAATCTGTTTAATTGATGGATGTGTTAAGGCTAACATAACTACCTCCCTCCTGAGATGAAAAAGAGTGACCTTGTATGTTTTTCCAAGAACATGTCACTGGATCAATGCATTTTGATAGCAGAGTCTTGTTTTATTAGAGATATTTACTTGGTTTTAATCTCCTTAACATCCCACAACACATGGCAGGAATTAGTGGTCCTTATGTCTGTAAAAGAGCTATTTGAAGGGACGGACTTTCAAAGCCTCTAATAACCCAATATAGCTGATGCAGAGATGGGGGAAACGGTTCTACTCAGTGCTGTTGGAATAATAATAGCAATATATAAAATATTTAGTGATAAAATAACACTGAATAGGCAAGGAGAAACCATACTTACATGGTACTGAAAGAAGGAAGAAGCTGCTTGTCTTCATAGCCACATTTCCATACACATTCCCACCATTTCGGAAGCATCTCATTAGCAATACATACATAAATACATACATACATTTCAATCAGAGCAAATATAGGTTATATGTTGCTGTCACAATTACTGTTTCATGCAATGTGCAAATTGCTTTTTCCAAGAAGTGTCTTGAGTGAAATTCCAGTGAAGACTTTTGGAGACTGCCAGACAACTGAAGAGTAAATTGTTTGTAGATTGCAGATTATTTGTTACAGTTTTCTCAAAGGCATGTAGGACATTTTTCAAATTGAATACTTTGGACAAGTCGGGGGGAGAACTCACCTTATGTGGCTAGAGAAGCTTTTTAATAAAAATTCTTTAAATGATTCAGTCACTGTGTGACTTCAGGCAAAATAACTCACTGACCTCCTTGTGCCTCAATTAGCTCAATTGTAGGAAATGGGAGAGAAGTTGCTTCTGGCTGAGAAAAGCAACCGCTGCTCCTGCTTGGTGTTATTTTAAATGAGTAAGTCATTTAAGGCTCTAATCCCATGTGAAATTACCTGAGAATAATCCCTGTTGAGCATTAGCAAACATGCCAAAGATTTCTCCTAAATTTGTAATTTCATATATGTTACATTTTACATGCACAAACATTCATTTTGTATTTAGTGTAAGAATGTCAGAGTGTAAATACATTTTGAGTAAGGGAACTCATATAATCAACCTTTTTAATTATATATTTTAGCACACATTATGTATTATGAATTATCTATTATTAAGCTGATTTTCTGACAAATGCAGTCTTTCAAAGCAGCTCACATTGATTAAAAAAGTGAGATATGGGCCCTGCCCTTAGGCTTGCAAAAGTAAAAAGACAGGTCATGCATGGGAAGGGGACTGGAGGAAAAAAAAACTAGGCAAGGGAGTTCAGTTTGACAGTGCCAGAACAAAATGGTGAGTTGTAAACAGGTATTTATATCCAGTTGGGACCAGGCCGATCCTCCATTGTTATTGGGTCCTGCTTGGATAGAGCTGCTGCAACTGACCCAGCAGCCCTTGTTCCTCTGGGGAAACAAGGCTCTCACAGGGGTGGGCCGTTTCTGGCCCTCCAAAAGTTTTGACCTACAAGTCCTACATTTCCTCATTATTGGCTATGCTGCCTAGGGCTGATGGGAGTTGTACACCAAAACAACTTGAGGCCCACAAGTTGCCCACCCCAGCTTCTCCTTCTGTGGCCAATGGGTAGAGTCAGGCTGGTCTTCCCTTTGCCATAATGCTCTTCTTGGGAGGCTGGTAGCACAACCTTCCAGTTACAATGTACGTTAAGTGTTCTGTACCACTTGGCAGGATGGTATAGATGTAGGGGCACAGGAGGAATAAATTTAGATTAGTGGTAGGCAAGGTATTTGGCTCTGATTTTTTCAATGTTTTGTGGGACAGATCAGGGAGTGAAAATCCCCCCAATGCCACTGGGAATATTGCTATGTCATGACATAGCAACTTCCCATTGGGGCATTCTATCCCAGATTAGAAGGGAATTCCACCAGATTCCTGAGGGCAGCCTAGCTGCTGCTTGAAGCAATGACAAAGTCTTTTTGTTATTGTTTTTTTTAAAAAGGAGAAACCCTGGTCCAAATGTTCTTTAATGGAGAACCTACCTCCACCAGCAAATTTTTAGAATTCATCCACCCGTTTGTGATGGATTTATGCCAATCTTAATTTAGAGGAGTTAAAGCAACATTGTTCCAGTGTATGTTTATTGTAATGGGGCATCCGTATCTGGTTAAAAAGACACATTCCTACAGACCAATATTTATGAGAATGGGGAACTCTAAGGATGGTGTATCCCTATGAGTTTTAACTGTACAATGATTTTAATGGTGAGTAGGAGAAGGATTGACCAAAGATTGTGACATCACATTTGTGGGTTAGACAGAGGTGGAGGCAGAGTACAGTTAGAAAGTAGGAGAGAAATGCAGAGTGAGAATTACATTGTTGTATGGACAGAGAAGGCCAAATCACCTGTGTGACTATCTTTTAAACTTTTCTGAAATGTTCTTATTATTGGTTCATTGTCTGAAGACCTTATAGAAACAAAGAAAGTGGGGAGAACTTGCAAATGTACTTGTTGTTGTTGTTCAGTCATTAAGTCGTGTCCGACTCTTCGTGACCCCATGGATCATAGCATGCCAGGCCTTCCTGTCCTCTGCTCTTTCCCGGAGTGCGCTCAAGTTCATATTCATTGCATCGGTGATGCTATCTAGCCATCTCATCCTCTGCCGTCCCCTTCTCCTTTTGCCTTCAATCTTTTCCAGGGTCTTTTCCAGGGTCAGGGTCTTTTCCAGGGAGTTTTCTCTTCACATTAGGTGGCCAAAATATTTGAGCTTCACCTTCAGTATCTGTCCTTCCAATGAGCAGTCAGGGTTGATTTCCTTTTGACTGATTTGACCTCCTTGCAGTCCAGGGGACTCATAAGAGTCTTCTTCAGCACCACAGTTCGAACGCATCAGTTCTTCAGCGCTCGGCCTTCCTTATAGTCCAGCTCTCACAGCCATACATTACTACTGGGAAAACCATAGCTTTGATTAGACGGACCTTTGTCGGCAAGGTGATGTCTCTGCTTCTTACTATGCTGTCTAGGTTTGCCATAGCTTTCCTCCCAAGGAGCAAGCATCTTTTAATTTCATGGCTACAGTCACCGTCTGCAGTGATCTTGGAGCCCAAGAAAATGAAATCTGTCACTGCTTCCATTTCTTCCCCTTCTATGTGCCAGGAAGTGATGGGGCCAGATGCCATGATCTTAGTTTTTTTAATGTTGAGTTTCAAACCAGCTTTTGCACTCTCCACTTTCACCCTCAAAAGAGGCTCTTTAGATCCTCTTCGCTTTCTGCCATTCGGGTAGTATCGTCTGCGTTATCTGAGGCTGTTGATAATTCTCCTGGCAATCTTAATTCCGACGTGTGATTCATCCAACCCGGCATTTCTCATGATGTACTCTGCATATAAGTTAAATAAGCAGGGCGACAATATGCAGCCTTGTCGTACTCCTTTTCCAATTTTGAACCACTCGGTTGTTCCATGTCTGGTTCTTACTGTTGCTTCTTGACCCTCGTACAGGTTTCTCAGGAAACAGGTAAGGTGGTTTGGTACTCCCATCTCTTTAAGAATTTGCCAGAGTTTGTTGTGATCCACACAATCAAAGTACTTGTTGGTCACTTAATATTTATGTGTGCATGGCTCCCTCCCTTTTTTTAAACAGACCTTAAAGACCTGGTTGTCTCAGACTGCTTTTAATTGAATGTAGGACCATTTTTGTGTGTGAATTTTTATTGCTGCGGCTGTTTTAAATGTTATATGATGTTTGTTGTTTTAATTCGTATTATAGTATATTATATTACATTGTTTTAAATTCTTTCTGAACTACCTTGGGAAGGCTTTGCCTTGAGCAGTATAGAAAGTTCTTAAACAAATAAACACATTTCTGGAACTGAGTTAAATGTAAGGCATACTTCACTCTACAGTAAAATAGATAAACATTTTCTTGATCATCTCCAATGTAAGTTGCCCTGAGCTCCTTGGAGGAAGGGTGAGAAAAAATGGAATGAATGAATGCTTTTGTTTCTTGAATTAAAAACGGAGGCATATGACTATACACTCAAAAAAGATAAATATGTATTTTCTAGATCAGCTCACAGAATATCAGGTAGACACCATCCTTGTAACTGAAGGATAGCCCCCTTTATGCAGTCAGTCAGGAACCCTCAGGTATGACACTGTTCTTTCTGGGCTATGGCAATGTTTTAAGGATTTTCCTGTTCTAGTCAGCTACAGTGCAAATTATCTCAGGGAATCCTGATTCATCCTTACTCCTTCCCATGGAATGATTTTGTTGTGCATATACTGGCAGAGAGAGAGGATGATCCATGCTTGTGGATGCATCCAATATGGTGACATTTTTTTCTAACCTAAAACTTGGCATTATTGTGCCATCTTGTGTCACACCAGTTCACCCTGGCATGCAGTCTGGGAATCGTTGCTGTAGGCAGCTTGGTATTTTATAAGTTGTGGTCTGATTGTGGGACCTTATGTCAGACTATAAAATAATACAAGGACAAGTTCTTTAATTGTAGCAGATGATTCAAACTTCACATTATAACAAAATGCCTAGTTCTGGCAGAGTTCATTATGTAGAGCTGGAAAATCTTTTAAACGAATTACTGTTCTAAATGCCAAAAGATAAAAAGGAATGAGGAATGGTATTTCTGGATTCAGGGTTGTTTTGTTTTTACTGTGCATTAACACCTAAACCCTTCTCCATCTTAGCAGGATGTTAGTGAAGCTTTATCAGAGATTAATTATTGTTTTGCTATGAACACGACAACAATGATAGTGATTTTTCTCCTGTAAAGTCCCTTTTTCTTACTGAAGCTGTGACTGGGTCAACCAGGCACATGGAAATGAAGGTTTAAAGACACAGCCTGACAGTTCAACTTTACATACTTGTTGCAGGAAGCAGCGGTGTAGTGCCAGTTATACCCGTAGCTGCATACATTGTGAAGAGAGGTGTAACATTTTAACAGTGGTCACAATGAGTTCTTCACCCACAGTATGAGTCTGCTGTCACAACTTATTTTGCACACCTAAATACCAGCAAGTTGAACTCTGGATCAGCTTTCAGGCTTGCCCCTCCATACATACTTTGGAGGAAGCAGCCTACAATTTGATTTTTTAAAGTGCACATTTATCCATTCACACTTCATCTTATTTATTTATTTATTTGTTTGTTTATTTCATTTCTATACCGCCCAATAGCCGAAGCTCTCTGGGCGGTTCACAAAAATGAAATCCAAGCAACACACAATAAAACAATTTAAAATATACAGAACATTAAAACCACAATATAACAATACAACCACAATAAAACCTAGCAGCAGTGCAGGAGTTTAAAATACAGATTTAAAACAGCAAAGATAAAAATTTAGAAAGCTAAAATGCTAAAATGCCTGGGAAAATAAAAAGGTCTTCACCTGGCGCCGAAAGGAATACAATGTAGGCGCCAGGCGAACCTCACTAGGGAGCTCATTCCAGAGCCGGGGTGCCACAGCAGAAAAAGCCCTCCTCCTAGTAGCCACCCGCCTCACTTCCTTTGGCAGGGGCTCACGGAGAAGGGCCGCTGATGATGATCTTAAGGTCCGGGCAGGCACATATGGGAGGAGGTGATCCTTCAGGTAACCTGGCCCCAAGCCGTTAAGGGCTTTGAATGTTAACACCAGCACTTTGAATCGGGCCCGGAAATAGACTGGCAGCCAGTGCAGCTGGACTTCTTTTTTTTTTTTTCTTTCTTTTTTTTTCTTTTAAACAAATACGTTAATATCAGTTGCAAGACTGCTCCAGAATTGTATGGAGGAAGAGGAATTAGCTGTGTCACGAGAACACAGCTAATTCCTTGGTGCTCTTCATAGCCTATGAACACTTGGTGCTCTGCATAGCCTGCTTTTCCCCATTCAAATTGAACTCTCTAGAAACCTGCAGAATGGATTTTTTCAGAGCTTGCCTTGGGAGACAAAGATGTAGATTTCGAATGAACACAGAAAGGATACTTCACATCAGTTTGCACTTTTATTTTAATTAGCTTAGGCAGCCTCCAAAGGCTCCAAGACATCACAAACCACAGGAAGTCAACTAATAGACACTGTTGAAAGTGATGGCTCAGCCATGGCCTGTTGCACGCACCCATACATCCAGGCTGGCATATTATTAGCAAGCACTGCTCCACAATAGAATTACTTCATGGCAAAATTGTTTGTCAAAAGATGATTGATGGGAAAGCATTTAGAAACAGAAACATTATTGCATTACCATTACATATCTGCATCAATCCATTTTTATTGCCCCATTATGTGATGCTCTACTATGCCAGCAATGGAAAAGTAGCAGTGGTGGTTTTTTCTCCTTTCAGCTGTTATCGATGGTAGAGTTTCAAATAGTTATCAGTGATTTTGTTTATATTTCTTGAACTGATAATTTATTATCCTTCACGCAATTAATTATCCCCCCCCACTTATTTGAGTGTTTGATTTCCATCTTTTGTTTGGTTTTTTTTTTAAATGAAAATTTATTTTGCTGTGCGTGACAAAATGTTTGTTAATGTGTAGCATGCTGATTCAGCAAGCATTTAATTCACTATGATCAGCATCTAAGGCCTTCTTCTGAGTGCCTCCTCTGAGGGAGGCTTGGAAAGTGGCAATAAGGGAGATGGCCTTATCAGTGGTAGCCCCCCAATTATGGAAACTTCTCCCCACTGAGATCCACCAGATGCCAACATTGTCATCTTTTCGCCACCAGGTTAAGACTGTCCTCTGCTCCTAGGCATTTGACAGCATATGATGTGAGGTTTATGTCAGTACAGTATCTTACTGTAACTGTTTTACATTGTTTTTAAATTTTGTAGTTAAAGATTTTATATTCTGTTTTTAATATCTTGTTATTTGTGGATTGTAATTTTTGTGAACCACCCAGAGAGCTTCAGCTATTTCGTGGTTTAGAAATTAAATACATCCCCATCATCATCATTCAGTAATATGGATCAAGCCATTCAACACATTGGGGAGGGGGGAGAATGTTTTAACATTGTGGGAATCCTTCACTTTTACTTTCTTAAAAAGCATATTTCCAGACTCTTGTTTTAGTAGGAGAGCCTGAAAACACTAAAACAGTTGTTGTGTCATAACAGCCAAAACATTAAATAGTTAATTAAAGGAATATGTGAGTGAGCATCACTAACATCAGTGGAGTTTGTTCTAACCCATATTATTTTTACGTCGATATCATGATTTTGAGAGATCCAACAAATGATTTGACATTAGCATACTGGGGGTCATGGTTAGTCACCAGCACAATGGCCTAAAACAGGGGTAGGCATTGCAGTGCTCGTGGGCACCAATGTATCTCTGGAGACCTTCCTTGACACTTGCCAAAGTGCCCCACCCCTGCCACTTAAAAACAACAACACATTTTCTTACTGGCAGCTGGAATCCCTTCTAAGCAAAGTGAGGGCCTACAGCTGCTGCCACCTTTATTTCCCATGAATGCCTCTGGGCTACATGATGGAGCTCAGAGATGTTCTTAGGAACTGAAGTATGATAGAGAGAATAGATGCGTGGGTATGAGAGAAAGAGGGAGAGAGTATATCTATTAGTGGTGATTCAGAGTGAGAGAGAAAAATAGATGGTGGAATGAGTTGTCTGGTGGGGGAGGGGAGAGAAAAAAAGTTTGCCCCCTGTGAATAGGCTTCTAGCAGTATCGAAAACTGGGTTCAAAGGAGTTGTTTAGTGTGTTGTGACTCAGACCTCACCTCTATTAAGTACAGTTATTTGTGCAGGTTGTCATTTGTGACCAGCTATACCTCCCATGGCAACCATTTTGTGGTGGTGCCTACAACAGTTTCTCAAATTGCCAGATGTGCCCATGAGCCCAAGAAGGTTGCCTATCCTGGGTCTAGAACATTCAGCTAGTTCAAGTATGGACTGGTGCAGACAATGCTTAACCATGGTTAGTGGTAGTCATTGGTTGTAACGTTTACTCTGTTTAAGACCTTAAATATACAGTGAAACCATGGTTTAGCTTGCTGAGCTAAATCTTGCCTGTAGAGGGTGTGTAGAAATAGACACCAACAAGACCTGCTTGTCTCCTTGAAGGCAGAATAATCAGAACACTATTTTGGCCTTGATTTGCTCAGTACAGATGCAATGCTTAAATTGGTTGGTGCAATTTTCTCTTTTTGTCCCCCTCTGAACTACTAGGGAAAAGTAACTTGGAGGGAGGGGGAGAGAAAGGTGGCAAGTTGCTCATCCTCCCCTGTGTGGGATTGCGGTGACCACCAACTTTTTGTGCCTGTAGATGAAGGAGCCATCAGAGTTCTCAAACAGACAGAGAGGAGCTGCTCTCACACAGAGCATGTAATGTGTAGCCCAGCTCTTACATGATATACTTCCATTGCTGAAGCTAAAGGGAGATGTTCCTGAGCACCTGCTGGATGGAAGACTATATGGAAACCATATGGAAGCTGCACCCAGTTGTCTGGGGTAAAAAGAGGCACAAGTGTGATAGAAATAATAATAGAGTTTCAAGTGAGGGATGAGCAAACAAGTGCTGTTTGAGATCGCTAGGATACTCTGAACATCGTCTCGCAGCTCGTCTCATGCCCAATTCCCATTCGGGCTTGCGATTGCTGCTCACTCTCTGAGAATGGGGAATTGGCACAAATCAAGCCGCGATCAAATGGGAGAGTTGCACAAATCTCCACAAATTTGTACAAATTTCCTCCATGGACTAAAGCAGGGCTGATTCAGTCCACTGAGGAAATTTGTGCACATCAGGAAATTTGTGCAAATTGAACTGGGAATTGGGAAGAAGACGAACGTGAGCACTTGTTTGACAATTTGTGAATATTTTCAGTGGATACGTGCTCATGTCTGGGGTGTCGAATGGGGCATGCTCATATATTTTGCAAGCACCAACAAAATTCTCATACATCCCTACTTCAGACAGTTGGTTTCTTTGCTGTAGAAGTATGAGTAGCAAGTTTTGCTTTATTTCATTTATACCACCATGTTTTCTCCAAGGGTTTCCAGGTGATGTAGTGTCACATTGACACTATGAGCTAGGTAGCCCCCCATATAATGATCCAGTCAAGATCTGATGAGTGGCAATTTAAACATTGACATCCAACACTCTTCCCACTGCAGTATGCATGGTTTTACCTTTGTGAATGCACAAGGAGAAACACAGATGAAGAAACCACTTGACCCTTACTTATGTAATGATTCCACAGTATTGCATGCAAAGGATATAGAGCTTGCTAGTGAGCAAATGTTAGCTTAGAAAGAGGTCTGTCTCCACCTTCTTTGTAGCTCACATTCCTTGGGATCAAAATAATAATACTGCCCCAAAGCTTTAATGTATATTGAATGTATATTAACCTGTAAGAAGGGTTTAAATGCAAAGTGGTTACTTAGGTAGAAAAATACTCATAGCATCTTAAAAACAGACAAACTGATTAATTGCTATTGTTTACAATTTGTTCCTCAAGCCACATTCAAATGAGATGTCAATGGTAAGTGTAGAAGTCATGTTTCATTTTTGGGCCCAGCAGTTTGATTTTATGACTGGTGTCCCCCTGCCACTCAAAAAAACTAGTGGGCAGACAGAATAATAAAAGCTGTATTGCTTTATTCTACAGGGGAAAATTAATCTTGCACAGATGATCTTGGAGGACTGAGATCTTTATATTAAATAGATTTGATTTTCCAAATGAATCCACTTGTGTCCACTGATGCCTTACATTGGGTAGCATTAGATGTTATTTAAGGAAGCATATTAAAAATATGATATAGTCTCCCATGGAAATATATAGGTAGTTCAGTGCAATTCAGATAATACTGTTCATTATATATGCTCGTTATATCTAGGTTTATAAAGTTATGAGGCATGCAATGTATTTAGTAGAGATATTTGCAGTTTCAGATTTGGCATTATGTTCCATCTCATTTGTTGGAATGTTATCTAAACAACCTCTTCCAATATGCATAGAATTGTTCCTGCACATTCATTTTTATATTATGTTACACATAGAAATGGTGTCAAGACATGGGCAGCCTGATCATATGCATGCCTTCTCAGAAGTAAATCCCACTAAGTGGGGCTTACTCTGAAGTTACTGCATAGGATTGCAGCCTGATTGGAGTTATATGACCTTGGTTTGATACTTAAAAGGAAATTGTACCCATGCCTCCTAGCCCATAAAACTCCCCAGAAGTTCCACACAAAGGCTGATATTACCTGTGACTATGAATGTGTGAGAAATCAGCTCCTGATTGTGTGTTTTGTCATGTTGAAGATTTCTTTAATTGGTACTTCCTGAAAATGAATGTGGACCGGACACAGTTTGCCTCTGGAAATCTGTATGGACTTGCAGTGCATTCTATAGAACAGGAAAAATGTGCCCCCCCATGTGAATATTTGAGAAATGTGCAAGGGAAAGTACATAATTAAAAGAATGCCTACACTTCAAGAACACATAAAAATATACTTTAGTCAATGGGTTGTTGCATACAAAAAAATGCACACTGGATTTCCCCCCATAGAAACAACAACATTGGCATGGAACTGGCATAGAACAAGCTTGGAGGAAGAAAAAGTCAATCGAAACAGAAATGTCAGATCCACCCATTGCTGCCTGTGACTCTGGTGTCACTTTTTTTCCCCCCAAATAAACATGTGCAGGTAAATAAAGCCTGGTGGGTTCTAAGATGAGTGAGGGAAATATGACAGCTCCAAATAAAAAAGGGAGGCCACAAAATGGTACTGAAAAATAATGAGAGATGTTGCCTTAAGAGAACAACTCAACAAATTGAATTGTTGTGCCCCTGAGGAAGGTTTCCACCAGACTGGGTTGGGCAATTTACTATTCCACTGAAGTTCCCTATTATTTTTCAGTACCGTTTTGAGGCTTGCCCCTTTCTGCTTCAAAAGCAGGAGAGATAACTTATCAAGTAGCTGTTCAATGACCACCAGGACCTACAAGCTCTTTAAACTACCCAAAGTCCACTTACCCCAGCCAGAGAAGGTCAGAGGAAGGTAGAAAGAGGACCCCTTAGGAATCAAGGAAGCTGCTAGCACTGTGCTTGCTGGGTATTTATTTTATTTATTTATTTTAGAACATTTATATACTGCTCCCCATTTTAACCCCCCCCCCCTGAAGTGGTTCACAACATATTAGAAAACAATTCATCATTAAAAGTGTAACAGCATTTAGATAAGTTAATGACTGGGGAAAGCCAGGGCAAACAAGTAAGTTTTTAGTCATTGTTGTCATGCGCCCACTGGAGTTGAAGAGCCAGAGGCCCCAGAAGCCCAGGGAACCTCAGAACAGGGACTGCCACCAGAGCCACAGGAGCCTGAGCCCTCAGGGGAGATAGTTACAGGGCCATCACTGTCGGGAGAGGGGGACTCTGCCTCTGAGGCACAGGCTGAGCAGTCCCCTGACCCCTGGAAGCATCGTTGCCTCAAGCGTAGGGGTCCTGTGTGAAGGAATGCTTGCCTCCAGAAAGGTCTTCTTGGGAGGAAGTGACTCCACAGGAGTAAGGTTCTGGAAAGGGAGCTTTGATTACTGTAGCTGAGCTCTGGGTGGGGTCCGGAAGGGTTTGGCGTAAAAGCCTTCACTAGAAACCCAGCCAACATTGGAACAACATTGTCCATCCAGTCTCTGTGCTGTGTACCTTGCCTCCTGAGCTGTGCCCTGTGGTTGATGTTCTGTTTCCTGACCTTTTGGACTGCCTAATGACCCTCCTTCTGGACTGTGTAATGTACCTGACTGATTTACTGTGTTTGACCTCTTGTTCATTATCTTGACCACTCCTGCTGTTGCCTGATCCTCTTAGTCTGACTGACTGCTTGTGTTCTGACTTCTGCCTGGACTCAGACTGCCCCTGTTGTAGTCTGAACCACATTGGATAACCACCTGGAGACTTGAATGTTTGCTGACTTCACTGCAGTTAGAGTTTGCTCCAGTCAAACCAGGACAATTGTTGAAAGCATATGATTGTTGGTGCCTGACGTATTGCAGAGGGGAGGTCACTCCAGAGGCAGGGTGTGCAGTAAGGTACTCCATTCAACTGGCTTTCTGGAGCATTCTACACTAACTGCATCTTCTGAATCAACCTCAAGGGCAGCCCCACATAGAGAGCATTACTGTAGTCTAGTCTTGAGGTTAGCAATGCATGGATCACAGTGCTTAAGCTATCCCTGTCCAGGAATGGTCACAGTTGACATACCAGCCAAAGTTGGCAAAAGGTGCTCCTGCCACAGAAGTCACTTGGGCTTCTAATAGCAATGATGAATCTAGGAGCACCCCAAACTACATATCCATTATTTCATGGGGAGTACAACCCCATCTAGAACAGGTAAATTCCTTAATTCCCAGACCTGGGAACCACATACTCACAGTGCCTCTATCTTATCAGGCTTCAGCTTATTGGCCCTCATCCAGTCCACCACTGCATCTAAGCACTGGTCCAGGTCATGCACAGCACAGCCAATCCTGATTAAGATGTAATGAAGAAATAGAGCTGAGTATCATCAGTGTACTGGTGACACCTTGCCCCCAAACTCCTAATGACCCGACCCAACTGCTTCATCTATAAGTTAAATAGCATTGGAGACAAAATGGTACCTTATGGCACCACACAGCATAATTTCCAGGGGACCGAGGTACAGCCACCCAATGCTGCAGGTAGGAGTGGAACCACTGTAAAACAGTGCCCCCAATTCCCACCCCACAGAGCTGGTCCAGGAGGATGCCATGGTCAATAGTATCCAAAGCTGCTGAGAGACTGAATAAGAGTAACAGGATTGCGCTCCCTCTGTCCCTCTCCTGATAAAGGCCATCCCTCAGGGTTACCAAGGCTGATCCTGTCCCATATCTAGGCTGGAATCCAGACTGGAATGGGTCTAGATAATCAGTATCTTCCAAGAGCATCTGCAGCTGGTTCACCACCATGCTCTCAAGCACCAGAAAGGGGATATTATGATAGGGCAACAGTTGTTATAAATCTCTGGAGCCAGTGAAGGCATTTTCAGAAGAGGTCACACCATTGACTCTTTAAGGGCAGCAGGCACCACTCCCTTGTGCAAAGATATCACTCCCTGGACCCATACAGACAACCCTCCTTGGTTTGAATCAGCCATGATGGGCAAGGGTCAGAGCTGGGTAGTCTGGCAGTTCAACCACAGTATCTAATTGATGGACTGTACATCTATTCTTACCTCACTCTCTGTCTCTCCCCCGCCCCCCACAAATATTTGTCACAATATTTCACATGGTTCAACTTGTTAATGTGTAATTTTGTCTTCAAACTGGTGTGTTACTACACAGTTGGTGATATTTTATTTAAAAAGACAAAGGAAATGATGACAGAAGATCCATTGATATATTTAAAGGCATCAAATTAAATGCAAGTATCTATTTTCCATTTAGTTCCTCTGTTCTAGTATTTCCCTTGGGGATGAATAAATAGCACAGCTGGGATTTCTAACCTTCAGCCAAAGGTCAATCAAAGTTCAGCTTGTTGTTTGTCTGTCAGCTATTAATGTGCATGTAAAAATGTCCATAAATGGCAGTATCTGGAATGCAGGGAACTGTAAGGAGGTTGAAACCCCCCTTATAGTAATTTCTCTGCTCAAAAGGCATCTACAAGTAAATTTCACAACCCCTAAATTAGTCACTAGTAAACAGCCATGCAAACATCCAAACACATTCAGATGACGGTGTCCCTCCTAAATTGCTGTAGAAGCTAAATTACTTTAGGAAATAAGCTTGCTCCATTTCCTTGACATAGCCAAATTAAAATGAGACAAAATTTAGGGATTGGGGACTGTTTCTCCTGCTCATATATATACACGGTAGTTAACTCTAACTTGATTTTCAAAATTACTCAGAGGATTACTCTGCAGAACGTACTTTAGATGGATTTTGAGAATCTGCAGCAGACAAAGAATAAATGATGCAAACTGACTCCATTAACTTCAATGGGAGCTGGATTGCATGCTGTCAGGGCTGAGCCCTGATGAGCCACAAACCATGAATTGCATCTGGTGATCAGAATCAAGGGAGAAAGCCAGTAGTCAGTACCAAAGAGTTAATCAGGACCAAAGGACAACCCATGAGGCCAGAAAACAGACCAAAGGAACAGAACATAAGAGCCATGCTGGATCAGACCAAGGGTCCATCTAGTCCAGCATTCTGTTCACACAGTGGCCGGCCAGCTGTCGACAGGAAACCCACAAGCAGGACATGAGTGCAACAGCACCCTCCCACCCATGTTCCCCAGCAACTGGTGAACATAGGTTTACTGCCTCATACTTGAGGTAGCATAGAGGCATCAGAACTAGTAGCCATTGATAGCCTTCTCCTCCAGGAATTTGTCTAACCCCCTTTTAAAGCCATCTAAATTGGTGGCCATCACTGCGTCTTGTGGTAGTGGAACACACAATAGCTCAAGAAAACCATGTTGCTCAGGCAAGGCTTAACAGGAAGTCGTCTTATATTCTTTCCTCTCCAGGAGAATCCAGTGGCCAGTCTGGTTGGGCAGAGTCAGTCCAGTCCAGGCCTGAGAGTCAGTACCAGTTCCAGGTTTTTAAGGGCCCTTGGGTAAGGCACCCTTAACGGATCCCCTTCCTCAGTGACCCTCCCTTCTCACCATCATTATCACCAGCTGCTATTGCTCATCCATTTTTTTTAATCATTGCTACCTCTTGCTTGCTTGACAGGCAGAGAGCCAGGGAGCAAGTAGGTAGTGGCATCCACTACTCCTCCTTCTCACCACCACTGTTGTCTGGGTGAGAAGCAGGAGAACAAGCAAAGGTGAAAAGATGAAGAAAGTCCAGGGGGTTCTTGTCAGTGGGGCCCTGCTGGGATGTGGGCCCTTGGCAGGTGCCCAACCATGCCTACCCTTGATGCCAGCCTTGCTGAGAACACTTCACTACTGCAGCTTGCAGCTCAGTGGCTCATCACTTTCAGGCAGATCTAAAGGCTGCCACTTTGAATCACAGCATGTCCTGACACACAGATAGTATATTTTTCTAATAGAACCGGAGTAATTATTGTGGACTTCTATGTTAAAAACAGGTTCAGCCACAAAACTTACAAAGACCTTGGCTTGGTCTTTATAGCTCTATGCAGATGCTTGCCCGCACATTTGAAAAAAATGTGTGGGGGCAGGGTCACACCCGCAAGCCCCAGCCCCAATTCTCTGGATGCATGGGCTCCTCTAAAGTCTTCCTGTGGTGAGCAGGAAGGTCTGCAAAAGGTTTCCACTTGCATTCACTAGAACATGGTTAGAAGCCTCCACGCAATTGGAAACTGATTTGACAAGGTTTGGAATTGCATGGAGACTTTGAACTGCATTCAGCTGAATGTGAGAAGAAAACATCTGTAGGCCTTCTTCCTCGACATGGGAAGCCCAGGGAAATGGGGGGCTGATGTTCATGCCTTGCTCCCCCCCCCCAATGTTAACCTGCATATGTGCAGGCAAATGCATGCATAGGGCTTATGTCTCAGCCTAGTCTTGCTCATAGAGCTGGTAAGAGGATAAAATGGGGACCCCCCATTTATACTGCCCTGAGATCCTTGGAGGAAGAGTGGGATAGAAATGTGGTTTTTACTAATGAAAAAGCAAAAACAGAAGAGTGTAATTCTTCAAGCCCTGCTCCTGCAGAGCTTCCATACACTTTGACCAAACTCTCAAACATTTATTTTGGATATTCACACTCAGCGTTATGCATTGAGGGGTGTGGTGTGGGAGAGAATTCGAAATTACATTTTAAGCCTGTACAATTGCACTCTTTGCTCACATCAAGCTGGAATGAAGAGCTATATCTCAGTGGCATAGCATACATGCAGATGTCCTTGGCATCTCCAGTTAAAAGAACTCATATAGCAGGTGATGGAAAGTCCTCCTGTAGCCCGGGAGAGCTGCTGCCATTCAGAGTAGACGGTACTGGGCTAGACGGATCAATGGTCTGACAGAGTGTAAGGCAGTTTCATGTATCCATGAGCCATAATGTAAGAACATAACGTTTTAACTTACAGATATTTTTGTACTATGATAACCAGTTCTTGGCTCTCTCTTGCTTGCTGACAGGGTAGCCAGAAGAACAATTGTCTCTCCTCCCTGTAATCTGGCATGATTGCCTGTACCTGGCCATAAGACAAAGAGCTCTCTAGGCCCATCCACACCTTGCACATTCTGCTTTCCACACTTAGCCCTTCCAAAAAACATAGATTCCCATGTTGCATCGGAGGTTGTGCCCACATTTACCTGACCCAACACATAGTAGTGTAGCTGAGCTCTCTTTCAGAAGGATCCTTGTCAAGCCCCAGCAGCCGTTCCCTCCACATGAGCAAACTTCATCAACTACATCACAGCCATGCTAAAGAATTGCATTCTGGTATACATTTCCATTCAAACCTTATGCAGTTATTGGCCTGTACCACATGTAGAACTAACCTGGGGAAGGGACATGTGTGAACATGCATGCTCTGCCCCCAAACATCCTGCATGCCCGTCTAGCTCAGAGACACACAAAGGTCTGCAGAGGGACTTGTCAGCAGATTCTATTGAATACATTTACACAGGTCCTGCAATTGGGAACCCTGCCTTATCGGGATTCCTGATCGCGGGAGCAGTTTAAATGTGTTTGGCTGAATGCACTTACAAGCCCCTTTGCAGACCTTCATGCTCAATGTATGAAGACCATTGAGCTAGTCAGACATGCAGGACACTTGGGGATGGGGTATGCATGCTGGCACATGTCCTGTTCCCAGTTTAGCCCTACACATGATGCAGGTGAACACTTGCATATGGCTATAGCCTTCCATTGATCTGGGGTGTGGGGAAATAATATTCAAATTCATATCCTCCTCTCTTATGGAGAACTATTAGAATATAGTATTAGGATATAGTGTATCTGTCTGCCTTCAGAGAAAATTTCTATTTTTTTATTTTAATTTTTGTAATATATATCTAGAAATCTTCATTGGGGCCCTGCTGGGTAGATGTCAAAGGGCAGTATTCCTGGAACCCAGATCATTCATAGACATCTAGGCAATATAGCAAACTCTTCTCCAATAGCCGTTTTAGAGGATGGGGTTGTCATAACTTACCTAAGAGAGTATGAAAATTTGTAGTGTAATGGTACATATTTGCATGGAGGTGGGAAAGATCTTATGAATCACTGCTTGCATTATTTCAGCTAAAGCCTAATGCTGGAAGGCAAGAGAGAGCAGACCAACCCTTCCATAGTTTTCAGGAGCTGCCCCATTCACATAGCTGCAAAAGATAGTTTGCTCACAGCCATTAGCAAGCTGAACAATGTAGACTTACAGACCCTTTTCCTTTCCTCATGTGCACCAGAGCAGCATTCCTGCTTTTGCATCTAAGACAGGAAGTAGCTGCCTATAGCTGCTCTTTTGCCCCTGATGATGCTGGGACACAGTCACCCAACCCCATGAGCAGCTGTACAACACAGCAAGATGTTAGGAGCGGACCATAGCAATTTGGTTCACAGTGCTTTTCCCTCCCAATTTTTTTTGACAAATGTTAACAAAACAAAACTAACCAAAAATATAACAAAACTGCAAAAAGGCCAAAACAAAAAGAAAAATAGAAAACAGAAAAAATAAAACAATGTATTCTAAAAGCCTCAGTTTCAAATATTATAATAATTGAGAAAGAAAAAAAGGAAAAAATAGGTTACACTTAAAATTCAGTAAAAGCAGACCAAATATCCACATATAAGTCCATCTGCGAGTTACACCTATATACCACTCTTTCAAATGTTGCAAGTGTTGTTAATTCTTCAGTCCATTGCATTATAGGCGGTGAGCTTTTATCCTTCCAATATCGTAATATCAGTTTTTTAGCAACCAAAAGGGCACAAAAAATCCATTTACACTGACTATGTGTTACATTCCAAGAAGCAGGTAAGTAATTTAAAAGAACATTTACATCAGTAAATATTAAAGAGCTTTCCAATACAAAATTTATCCATATAATAACTTCTTCTCAAAAGGAAGCAACCATTGGGCATTTCCAAAATATATGAATAAAAGAAGCATTGACTGCATCACTCTTCCAACAATTAGCCGAATTTGACAAGTCTTTATTAAAAAGACATTGTGGCATCCAATAGACCCAAAACAAAAGTTTTTGCTGAATAAAGCGTAACCGAATATCCATTGAAATGTCCGATACAAATGTCAAGGCAGCAGTCCATTGATTAAACAAAATAGGACTTTCCTCCCTGTTCCATTCCTGCTGTAAACCACTTGTATCATATTTATTCATTGATAATAAATGTTTGTAAACATGAATTGTAGGTCGATATATGTATCTGATCAGCTTCAATAAGTATTTCCAATAGCGAAGGAGACTCCAAAGCAGTAAAAGCCACAGGACCAAATCCGGATACCAACAAATGTTTCAATTGCAAGTACTGCCATTCTGCTGTAGCAGATTTGGTTCACAATGCTGAGACATAGACTGCTTTCAGGGATGATAAGTGGGCAGAGGATAGACAATGCTGGTGGAAAAGCAGAGTACAGGTTCACTGAATGGAGCAAGATTCTGGTCAGTGAGAATTATGATTCATGCCACAATGCAGAGAGCTTCCTAATTGTTTAAGAAATAAATAAATAGAATCCTCACCATGAGAGTGTGGGTACTCTTTCTTCCTTTTTGTCTGTCTCTCTCTGTCTCTCCCTCTGAATTATAAAGCACCTAAAATATATTATTTGAACAGTATCCACTAATGCCACACTGCAAACTTCTTTTGGAGGCACTCCACCCCTCATTGCAGAAGTGACTTGCTGACCTGCTTCACTTGTAATGGCAACATTCAGTGACAAATCATAGGTTAATTAGTTATTTAACCCATGATTTGTGGGGATGCACTCTGCGGGCAAGCAGCTTCTGGCTTGCAGCAACAACCTACAAATGCCCCATTCGAAGGTTATTAGCATGACATCCAAACCTGGACACTTTGGGTTGTTTGTGGGTTAAACAACCCAAAGTTAACCCATAATTTGTTCTTAGGTTAATTAACCTGTGATTTGCTGCCAAATGCTGCCGTTACATGCAAACAGTGCGTCTATGTGGCATGTGGTTGTGGGAAGAGCAAATGTTTAGGAAAAGTACTGTTACACTGGGAAGAGGTTCTCTGGATTATGACCCTGGACCTGTTTGTACCAGCAAATATCAGTTCAATAAAAGTATCATAGCTGTGAAGGAATTAAATATGATTTAAGCTCCAAATATTCAGGGTGTTTTTACAGTTGAAGCTTAAAGTGAGCTTTCACCATCAGAATGCCCAAAGGATTGAGCTTCCAGTAGGGATGCCGTGCATATCCATGATTTCTTGACACATTTGCATGTATTGCCCCAGGCAGCCAGTTTTATAATATTATTGACAAATCTATGCAGAAAAAGAAAAAGTTGTGACTGGAGGCAGCAAATTATGCATGATTAAGCTAATGGCTGATAATCATATATGTGATATGCAACAACAATTTATATCTACATTATACTGCTTAGGACTGATGTCTGTGTTTTTAGGGTGGGGGCTATACTATTCAGTTCAGTCAGGTGGAGTTCTAAAACACATGCAGTTATGCAAACATGATTTGAATTTGCACTGAAAACCTCATACTGCTTTTTGTACATCCTTTGCTTCCAAACACATTATGCTTTTAAAGATGGAACTTAAAAGACTTTGGGTCTTTAAAACTTTGGGTTGGATCAAGATTTAAGCTGGATCAACTGTGCAGGTGGAAGTGGAATTCCCCACTCCTAGCCCCCTGAAAATGTTACATAGAGAGTCAGGAGACCTTGCTGAATGGGGTGTGGTGGGGTGTGGGGAAGGGGAAAAATCCCCCCAAATCAGGCCCAAGGATCTTCTGCAACTGGAGCCCTTCCTCTCTCCAGAGGTCTCTCACTCTCACAAAAGACAAATCCTGGATTCAACCCATTAGACAAGGATAGAGCACTGAATCAGTGCTTAAGGACAATGCATCACATTTGTCTCTAAGTTGTACAGACATCACTAAGGATATGTAAATACATTTGATTCGAGGCACGTAACATTTGTAACAGCACAACATTCTTCACATAAGCCTCTTCTTCTGTGCTTTATTTTTCTTTTAGTTCTGTATTTTGCGTACGTAAGAAGAAAAAATTATACCCTGAGGAATCTGTTGCTCTTTTGCTATACTGAGAGAAGTGCACTGGGTGCAGTATAACAAACAAAATGCACTACTTGCTAAATATATTATAGCCTCAGGGATATATTTTTTGATCAAATCTTACCCATTTAGTATTGAATGATGGCATCATTTTACAAAAGAGAGTTTATATAGTGTCCCTGGCTGTTTTAAAAAAGAGAGAATACACTAATTACATTATTGTTCAGAATAAATAATGTTTTATTATTGGTAAATTAGAATTTTAAAGCTTTGCAGAAAGAGAATCCAGATGTGTTTTTAATGTTATACTTCAGGAGAAATTGAGATAAGTCAAAAGTGCTCTCTCTCTCAGACAATTTCTGCTGTACTAAAAGGAGTTTATGATGTTTATAATTTGTCATCCAGCTGCATTAAAAACAAAGTCATCAGAAAGAAGAAGAGGGGAAAATGCTAGTAAGTCATACCCATGCATTTATGTGGCTCTAGAATGTATCATTATAGTAATGCAGTCTGAAGGTATTATAATACCAGTGCATTTCTCAGTGCATGCCTCATACTCAAGATTGTTCTGTATGCTGTGATTCTAAACAGAGAAAAGCTATAAGAACAACAACAAAAAATTGTGGACACCTTAAAGACTACTGAGTACAGCTTGTATTTATTTGGGCTCTGCGTAGTAATGTGACTCACCTATATCTCTTGGATTGCTTGGACATTTGGCCTCACTTTGTAAATTTTGTTCTGTCTCTGACCCAATGTGTTTGTGTGTATGTGTGTGCATGCGTATGTGCACACCTACTTATTTAAGAGGCCATTTATGAACCTAACAAAATAGGTTTGGGCCCATTTTAGCTAATGTTTTTAAGGTGACATAGGACTCTTCATAGTTCTTTGTGCATATGAGCCATGCACTGAGATCTACTCTAGTTTGATCATCCTTTAGACTCTGTTACTATAATTATGTCTTTTAAAGGTATGTTTATCACTTACAGTGCAATGCATATACAAGTTCATTGGATCCTATGGGGCTTATTCCCAGGTAAGTGTGCACAGGATGTACTGATTTAGTGATTCTGTGCACAGGATGTTCTGATAGCAATTTTGCTGGACTATAACCAGTAGCTATCAGTGGTGGTGTTCTATTTCTTCTGTAGTAGTTGCAGGATAAATTTTTTTAAATTAATTTTTTATTGTGAAATTTCAACAAAACAAAACAAGAAGAAAAGAAAAAAATGTAGCAACATACATTTGCGTATATCAGTTTCAATGCATGCATAAGAAGTGTGTGTATGTGTGTGTAAAATTATACATAAACTTCAACAAAAGCAGACCAAATATCCAAATAAGTATCCATATGCAGGTGGTTTCTATACACCACCTGTTCAATTGTTGAAAGCGTTGTACGGTCTTCAATCCATTGCACTACAGGAGGTGAGCGTTTATCCTTCCAATGTTGTAATATCAGTCTTTTAGCTGTCAAAAGGGTGCAGAGAATCCATTTATGTTGACTGTGTGTTAACTTCCAGGAAGCAGGTAGTTAATTTCAAAGGACATGTACATCAGTAAATATTAAAGAGTGTTCCAATACAAAGTTTATCCATATAATCTCCTCCCCCCCAGAGCGGCAACTTCTTGGGCATTGCCAAAACATATGGTTAAAAGAAGCATTAGCTGTGTTATACCTTCAGCAATTAGTTAACTTGGACAAACCCTTATTAAAGAGACATTGTGGTGTCCAATAGACATAGAACAAGAGTTTTTGCTGAATATGGCATAACCTAAGATCCATAGATGCCTCAGATACAGATGCTAAAGCAGCAATCCATTGATTTGGCAAAATAGGACAATCCAGTTCCCTATTCCATTCCTTTTTAAGACCCCATATATTGGTGTTTATTCATGCATAATACGTATTTATGAACATGGATCAATATAACTGATTGGCCTGAATAAGTGCTTCCAATAGTGAAGGAGACTCTGAAGCTATAAAAGCAGCGGGACCAAACCTAGATTCTAACAGATGTTGCTGTTGCAAGTAAGTAATGCCATTCAGCCATAGGAGGCAAGTCATATTTGGCACACAAAGCAGAGAATGACAAAAATTCATCATCAGCACCCACTAGTTGATCCAAGGTAAAAATCAACTTACGTGTCCAAGTCCACCAAAAAAACCCATTTTCTTACCAATTTTTAAATCAGGGTGTCCCCATAGAGTGAAGTTAGCATGAGAAAATGGATCAAAATTTAATTGATGTGAGATTATATGCCACACATCTGTAATAGTTGCAACTGTGGGTGGAACCCTATCCATTTTTATGTGCCTAGAACCTAATGCCATCCATTTCGAGAGAGGATCCAGACAAGACGATTCCAAAACTGACCAAGGTAGAAAATCTGATCTAAGTAGAAAAGACCAAAATTTAGTTCAGGTCAACAAATAGGCTGATAGAAAGCAAAATCCAGAAAGCCAAACCCACCTTCTTTAATTGGAAGTTGCATCCTTTCTAAGGATATTTGTGGTGGGGAGGACCGCTCCCCCCCAAAAAAATTATGAAACAAAGCATTGAAAATATTTGGCAGGTATAGTTAAAGGAATCCCACTTAAAACATAATCTGAGGTAAAGCATTCATCTTGAATGTATTTACCTTATCCCACAAACTCCACTTTAAAGATGCCCATCTATCTAAATCCTATGAGATCTCATTAATCAACTTATTCAAATTGAGCTTGATCATTTGAGATATGTCTCTGGGAATAAGTATTCTCAAATAAGTAATAACTTCTGGGCACCATCAAAATTGCCAGTTAGCTAATACTATGAGATATTGTATCTAAAATAAGCATCAATTCTGACTTTGACCAGTTAATTGAATAGCTAGACAAATTACCAAAAGTATTAATAACTGCATCAAAGCCAGAACAGATGACTGGAGTTTCAAGATACACAATAAAAGATCATCAGCATAAAGAGTAATTTTAAATTCTAAACTATCATTTTATTTATTTATTTATTTATTAAATTTATTAATCGCCCATCTGACTGGTCACCCAGCCACTCTGGGCGATGTACAACCCACCATAAACAATTTAAAACAATAAAATTTTACCATAATTTTTTTTTAAAATACCCTAACCCACCCCAAATGCCTGCCTGAACAACCACGTTTTTAATGCACGACGGAAGCTCATTAAAGAGGGGGCATGACGGAGTTCCCTAGGGAGGGAGTTCCACAGAGTGGGGGCCACCACAGAGAAGGCCCTCTCCCTCGTCCCCACCAGTCTAGCTGTCCTGGCTGATGGGACAGAGAAAAGGCCATCCGAGGCTGATCTTGTTAAGCGGCCTGTCTGGTGTTGCTGGAGGCGCTCCTTAAGATAGGCTGGGCCGGAACCATATAGGGTTTTAAAGGTCAAAACCAACACCTTGAATTTGGCCCGGAAAACAACTGGTAACCAGTGCAACTCCTTCAGCACTGGAGTGATGTGATCTCGCCGGCGGCTGCCTTTAATCAGGCGAGCCGCCGCGTTCTGTACCAGCTGCAGTTTCCGAACCATCTTCAAGGGTAACCCCACATAGAGCGCATTACAGTAGTCTAAACGAGAGGAGACCAGGGCATGTACTACCGATGGGAGCAGATGGTCGGGAAGGAAGGGGCGCAGCCGCCGTATCAGATGGAGTTGATACAGCGCTGTCCGGCTCACAGCTGACACCTGAGCCTCCATGGACAGCTGGGAGTCCAAAATGACCCCCAGGCTGCGGACCTGGTCTTTCAAGGGTAGCTGTACCCTATTCAACACCAGGTCAACATCCCCCAGCCTCCTCTTGTCTCCCACCAAAAGTACCTCGGTCTTGTCAGGGTTGAGCTTCAGCTTATTCCTCCCCATCCAGCCACTCACCGTCTCCAGACATTTGGACAGGGATTCTACGGCCAACCTTGGTGAAGATTTGAATGAGAGGTAGAGCTGCGTGTCATCTGCATATTGATGACACCGCACCCCAAACCTCCTGATGATAGCCCCCAGTGGCTTCACATAGACGTTAAATAGCATCGGGGAGAGGATGGAACCCTGTGGCACCCCACAAGTAAGTGGCCACGGGTCCGAAACCTCCTCTCCCAGTGCTACCCTCTGGTACCTGCCGGAGAGGAAGGACCGGAACCACTGCAATATGGTGTCCCCAATGCCCAACCCCTCCAGGCGGTCCAGGAGGATACCGTGGTCAACGGTATCAAAAGCCGCTGAGAGGTCGAGGAGAACAAGGAAGGAGCATTCACCCCTATCCAGAGCCCTCCTCATATCATCCACCAAGGTGACCAAGGCCCTTTCTGTCCCATGCCCAGGCCTGAAGCCCGACTGAAATGGGTCTAGATAATCAGTTTCTTCCAAGTGTGCCTTCAACTGCACCGCCACCACCCGCTCAATCACCTTGCCCAAAAATGGCAGATTTGAGACTGGGCGAAAGTTGTTCAGAACTTGAGGATCCAAGGAGGGCTTCTTTAAGAGCGGTCTTATCACTGCCTCCTTGAGGGCTGATGGCATCACTCCCTCCTCAAGGGAGGCGTTCACCACCTCCTTGATCCCCTCACCCAGTCTCTCTCTGCAGCTCATAATGAGCCAAGATGGGCAAGGATCAAGCAAGCAGGTGGTTGGCCTTACAGATGAAAGCACCTTGTTCACTTCATCAGGAGGAAGAAGCTGGAACCAATCCCACAAAACTGGTTTGCCACAGGCCGCCTCTTGCTCGCTAACTGTATCCACAGTGTGCAGAGTAACACACCTAATCTGATCAATTTTATCTGCAAAGTGCCTTGCCAAAGCCTCACAGGAGGCCTTAGAATGCTCCAGTGGTTCCGGAGCCACAGGACCGACCAGGCTCCGGACCACTTGGAACAGCCTCCTGGGGCAGCACTCTGCAGACGCGATGGAGGCAGCATAATATTCCTTTTTTGCTGCCTTCACCGCCACGTGATAGGCTGAAGATATAGCTCTAGCCTGTGTCTGATCGTCTTTGGAGCGAGACTTCCGCCACCGGCGCTCTAGCCGTCTCACCTCCTGTTTCAGAGCTCGTAACCGCGGATTGAACCATGGTGCAGTCCGAGCCCTGTTCAGGGGGAGAGGGCGTTTCGGAGCCACCCGATCTAATGCCCCAGTGATTGCGGCATTCCAGCCACCCACCAGGGTCTCGACCGAGTGGCCGTTGGCATGCCCCAGAGAATCCCCAAGCGCGTTCAGGAATCCATTTGGATCCATAAGACGCCTGGGGCGGACCATTTTAATGGGTCCTCCACCCCTGCGGAGGGGTTGTGGAACCGAGAAGTCCAACATCACCAGATAGTGATCTGACCATGACAAGGGGGTGGTGGATATACCCCCGACTTCCAGATCACTCCCCGCTTCTCCAGAAACAAACACAAGGTCTAGTGCATGACCGGCTACATGGGTGGGCCCAGTTAGAATCTGGTGCAGCTCCCAGGAGGCCATGGTCTCCATGAAGTCCCGAGGTGCTCCTGTGAGGATGGCCTCCGAATGTACGTTGAAGTCCCCCAACACCAGTAAGTTAGGGGACTGTACACGCACATCAGAGACCACCTCAAGCACCTCGGCCAGGAAGTCAGTCGTGCAGCGGGGTGGACGGTACATGAGCAGAATCCCCAGACTGCCCTTTGGGCCCAACCTCCAGTACATGCACTCAACAACCTTGGTCTCCCGGAGAGGGCGTCTGGTGAAGACCAAGGACTCTCGGTAGATAACAGCCACTCCCCCTCCCTGATCCCCAGTCCTCGGCTGCTGTGAATACTACTTACTGTTTTGTCTAATAGCACAATCCAGAGGTTCCAAACATAAAGCAAATATTAAAGGTGAAAATGGACATCCCTGTCTGATACCTCTCCTAAGTGAAAAAAGAAAAAAAAGAAAAAAAGACCATTACTCATAACTCTAGCACTTGGAGTTGAATATAAAATTCTAACCCATTTCAAAAATTCTGCAGGAAAGCCAAAATTGCTCAATGTGGTGAAAATAAATGTCCAATGAATTTTGTCGAAAGCCTTTTCAGCATCCAAAGAAACAATGGCAGCCTGGTCCTATCAGTATTTAAAGCTATCAGATCAATGACTAATCTAAGCTTATCAGCCCGCTGTCTATGTTTAATAAATCCCACCTGATCTGTTCTAACCAGTATGATAACTTATTGAAATCTATCGGCCAGAATTGCAGTTGTTTTAATAGGTACGTTAATTAATGGAATAGGCTGATAGTGCGGTATAATCTGTGCCAAGCTTAGGAATCACAATAATATAAAAATCATTTAATGATGAAGAAAGGGAGCCAGATTCTAAAATATGATTCTAAAAATAATGACATTTTGGAACTAACAGGTTGGAAAATGTTTTATACCACTCAGTTGGAAACCCATCCGGACTTGGTGATTTCCCAGTATTCATATTCCTAATTGCTTTCATAATTTCCTCAATATGCAAAGGAGCTGAGAGAAACACCCATTGTGAAGAATCTAAACTTGAGGGGGGGTGGAGCATCCATAGCCTGCTCCAATGTTTCACTTCCCATACTATGCAAATCTGAATAAAACTTTAAAAATTGTGAATTTATATCCATGGGAGATGTGTATATCGTATCATTCTTATTGTTGATAGCTGAAATAAAATTTCGATGTTTTTGCTGCTTAAGATGATATGTCAGAATCTTACTGGGACGCTTACTATTTTCCCAATGTGCCTGTCGTAAACAGGTGAAGGCAAATTCCGCCTGCTTTGAAAGAATATTATTTAACTCATATTTAACATTCTGCAACTGCTGATAAAGATTTTGTTCTTTACTTCATTTCCTGCTTGGCTAGCTCATAAGGTCTAGGATTTCTTTCTTAATATATTTTGGTTCCAATCTACGCAGTTGTCTTTAGCCAGCAAAGTACTTTTTAGTCATTTCTGAAGCATTGCTGAAGCATTTGGACCATGCTGGTATGATATAGTGTAAAACTTCTTGAAGTTCTGTATCTCCATGAGTAGCCACTTGGATCTCATGAATCCTGTAACTGGATGCTGGTGGATAAATGTGCCCAGCAAAATGTAAGCCTTAACATCCTGCTCTAAGCATCTACTTGGGTTGCAGGACTTCATGATGAGGTGTCTACTATGACCAGTTTTTTCCCTGGTAACATATTCAGCTACTGGGTTGAATCATTCTTATTAGAATACATTGGCATCATAACAGTACTTGATCTAAAACATTTCCTTTAATCAAAGTCACAAAGGGTTTATAATCTGAGAGGTGTCTGAAAGAGGGTAGATCACATAGGTATCTGAAAAGTTTTGCATGACCAAACACTAGCAAGACACCCTTTCTTGATTTGTGCATAGCATTTTTATGTTTTGGTAAGGGCTCCAGAGCAAAATGCAACTCACATCTGAACCATGTAGTTGTAGTAGCACTACCTAGCGTGTAGTGGCTTGCATTAGTGCTAAGTATTGTGGGCTTGTTGGCATAATAAAACTAAGACTGAGGAATTGGAGATCATTTCTTTTATCTTGTAAATGCAGCCTCCTGGTCTGATAGCCAAAACCAGGAAATAGATTTCAGTAGGAAGTTTAGTCATTACGCTCTGTAGAGACGTCTTGCAAATATCAACCTAGATAGTTTACTATTCCCAAAAAGTATCTCAGTACTGTAATGTTAGCCAGTGCTCTCAGCTCTCTGGTGGCATTTATTTTCTTTGGCCATGTGTGATTACTTATCCCAAGAACTCTATTTCATCTTGGTGAAACATGCAATTCTCCTTGTTTACCTTGAGTGTAGATACATGGATCTTATTCAAGGCAATGGCCAGCATTTTGTCAGAGCTTCCATCAATGTGCCATCTATTAGGATGTCATCCATGAAGATAATTACTCCTTTTATGTCTCTAAGGTGTTCTCTTATCTTCCTTTGTAAAAAAAAAACAACAACTCCGAAGGACTTGTGATCCCAAATGGCAAGTGTAGAAAACAGAATCTCTTAAAGGGTGCAATAATGATAAATGCATTCAGGTTAGCACTCTGATTTGTCAAAGGTAATTGCTAGAAAATGCTTGAGGCACCCAGTTGAGTAAATACTCTGACTTCTGTCACTTTCAGGAGAAGGTCCTCTAGTGCTGGAAGTGCTTTTTTTCTGACTACAGATTCAATAAGCCTTTTAATACCCAGATGCATATTTCCTCATGTTCCTTGATGACTGGGCTCTCTGGTGCTCACCACAAGACAGGCTCAGTGATTTCCTTAATTATGCTATGTTCCGTTAACATTTCTAACTCCCATTTCCACCTTTTGGCATAAAGGAATGAGGATTCTGTGAGTGTATGCTATATTTAATTTATTTTAAAACATTTAAAATAACGTTTTATCTTTGAGAAGTTCTAGGTGAGTTAAAACAATGTCAGTAATTTCATTTGTTTGGGCATTGGGTCTTAAAATAATGTCCACAGGATTACAGTTTTCCCCCTACCTTTTACTAGACCAGTGTCTCCAAACACTTCTTCTATTTCTCCCACTGTTTTCAGTATTCCCATTCTAACAGTTAACTCCACAACTGAGGAGATTATCCAAGTTATGACCTCATATCACATAAATTGGGGGGGGGCATGCAGCCCACAGGCTGCATGCAGTTCCTGCTGCCTGCCCCCCCCCCCATGACGTGCCCTGAAAAAGTAAACAAACTGGTCCTCTGTAGTGGCTATGGAGCACTAAAAGGGTCATATGTAGCTTGCTATCAAGCAAAAGTTGTCGATCTCAGCACTACTGAGCACTATGCAGTGACTTGCAAGTGATGTGTGTGTGTGTGTATATAATATCCCCCTCCCAGTATGGCCCACAGGGGTGGGGGGGCTGTGGGGTGAAACTAGACCTCCCACAGTTGCCCACCCCGACATAAATGATGAACACAAACTGGTTTTCTTGTAGCTTGTTTGTATGGCAAAGCATCTAAGACAGTCGAGGAAGTCCAGTGGGCTGTGTATGCAGGTCTGGCTGGTTCTGCAGTCCTTTGTAGTTATCCTTTAAAATAACTGTGAGATCAACTCCTGAATCTATTTTGAAATTAACCGTTGTGCCACAAAAAAGGCAGACTACATACATTTTAAATGAATAAATAAATAGTTAAACCTGTTCTCCAGGGAGAGCCAGTGTCTCTACAAAATATGGAACCTAAGAAAAATTTGCCATCGATTGCTATGGTCGCTTCTTGCACCATCTGGTTATCACACAAAATAGTAGAACGTCCTATTTTTCAACACTTACTTCTTGCATTGTGCTTCTCTAGCCAGGCAAACTCCTCCGATGTTATGAACCTTTCCACATTTTGTGCATGCTGTTTGAAAGGGTGGCCATTTTGCTGCTGATTGCTTTTAAAATTGGATGGACAGCTTTTTCTGGGTTTCTTTATGTACTGCTTTTAGAGGGATATGAGTGAATTTGCCCTTGTCAGAATGGCTGCTGCAACTGCTTCTAATGTTTTTAACTGAGTAGAGGTTAGCTCCTCCAAGTCATTCCCATTTTGTCTTTTCTTGATCTGGATTTTGATCAACTCGTCTTGCCTTGCCATGTCTATGGCCCTGTGAAGTGTTAAGCCTTCTATTAACTGCATTTTTTCCAGATGCTTGGAAAGAATTCCAAGCATCAATCTAAGTTCTTCTTTTTTATCAGCAAATTCCCGTATTCATAGCTGACACTAACAAATAACTCAATTTTTTTCCAGCCTTTAGAGCTCTTGAATGAAGCAGGCCCTCTCATGAGCCATATTCCACTTGAGAATGAAATGGGCATCAAAATATGCCAGAACGGTCTCATAGTTGTCCTTTCGGTCCGCTTTAGCAAAGGTAAAGGATTTGTCAACATTGCTGGATTTTTTTTCATAGTATACAGGAGTGAATATACTTGCACTATTCTGTCCTTCCACCTTATGGTATTCGGTAGTGAGGCATTTTTTTTTTCCCCATTCAGGCCATGCTTTAAGATTATTAAAGCTGTAGATGTTTGGTGCAGGGAACTGTGCCATTTTCTTTGTCTTCTTAGGAATCTGTTGGTTTCCTAACAAGTGGGCAACATGTGGCATTTGGCCTATTTTATTTAAACCGAATTTTAAAAGCCCTCTACCAGCTATCAGTTCCAACCTCTGGCAGGAGTGAACTATCCCTCCCTTGGCAGCCCACTGGGCAGTGATGGGGAGAGAGAGAGAGAGAGAGAGAGAAGAAGAAGAAGATGAAGGGGGCGTAAGAAAGGGAGAGAAAAGGGAGTGGGAGAGAAAAAAAGGGAGAGGGGGGTGACCTTGCCCAGTTTTGGTTCTGGCTCCTCCCACTGCTAGCTTTGGCCCTGCCAACCACTGGCATGCAGCCCGTACCAGATGATGATTATACTAAGCTAGATTCTACTTAGAATATTCCCTCCATAATGAAACAAAACATGCTACAGCACATAAAAGGGGGCAAGGGAATATTCCCTACATGGCCAACAAACAAGAGGGACCAAACATCATTTGCTTTAAAGGTTTTGGCCTGTGACTTTTACACTAAAATGCCTCCATTGTCCCTCCCACGATTTCATGATGAAAAATAAATAGTTCTAAGTCAAAGCAAATTAAGAGGGGTAATCACAATTGCCTGCTTAAGAGCTAAAAAGGGTATTGTCTTGGGGAAACGAGTGGTTACCTATACTTAAAAACAGTGGAGGCTGGTGGCTCTGATTTTAGTGGGTCTGTAAATCCATTCTGGGTTCCCAGGCAGAACTCTAAAGGAGCTATCCAAGGTGTTGAACCATATCCCCAAAATAGGTTTTGTACTTTGGATAGTTCCTTTAGAGTTCTGGCTGGTTCTGACTAAAACCCAGAGTGGATTCATAGTGCCACCAAAATCAGAGCCACCAGCCTCCACTGCTTAAAAAAAACTAAGGAAATTTAAGGGAATTTATGAAATGTTGAGTTCAAAAATCTTATATTCCCTCTGTTTCCCATTCTAGCTATCAAGACCTTATAAAATGTTATTAATGGTTTATTCTGCCTTTCATTAAACTTATAAACATATCATTGAGACATGACTATCATATAACCAGTTGTTTATGCATTTTCACAAACTCTCATTTTATACAACTCTCCCAGCCTCTGTGAACTGTCTGAAGTCATAGCTATTTTACTCTCAGCTTGAATGATAAAGTGAAAACATTTTAAGAACTAGGCTGACATGCCCCATTAATTTGGAAGTGCTTTTTCTGGCTTATGAGTGATTTCCATGTCAACACAGCAACGGCAGAAGAAGATTGGAATGGATTAGATTATGGTATGGTCAAAGGTTATACAAATGAATATCAATAATTTAGAAAAAAGCGTTGATTTTTTAATTGAAAATGGCTCAATTTTTCAAATAGAATCATTGTGATTTTAACCCCAATGGTCTAAAAACAGAGAGAGGCAAATAATTTGATTTTATAGCTTTCTGTTCCTAATTAGTTTTATGCAAAGTTTGCCCATGTTGGCTTTGCTGAGTTGTATCTCACATTTCTGGTAATTACTCATTTGCAACTACACTACAAATAAATCTAAATTTTCCCCAAGCCAGTTTAATGGTCATGGCTTTTCCTAAGGAAACCTTTCACATGGCCAAAGTAGGACCTGTGTAGTCTTACATGGGCTACTGATACATAGTAAAGCACATGTGCTTAATGTAGAAGTTCCTAGGTTCAGTCCCTGGCATCTCCAGTTAAAAACAAAGGATGTCAAGATACATGCAGGGTTAGGCTGTAGTTTGAAACTGTAGAGAGCTATATTTATTTTATTTATTCCATATCCAGTTAGGGCCCAGTGGTGATACTGGTACTGAGCTAGGGCTAGGTGGGCATGGTATTGAGGTAGATGGACAAATGGTCTGACCCTGTGTCAGTCAGCTTCATACTTATTTTATTTTTTAAAAAGACATGCTCCTTTTTGAGAACCCATGTTTTAACCAAATGTTGGAAAGAATTAAGTGTCAGGGCCTGATGGATTTTAGCAGGAAGCGCCTTGGATGAGGTAGGAGACACTACAAAACAGGCCCTGATCCCATCATAACTGGCAAGACTAAGGAATCTAGAGCAAAGGCTCAGATGTTGAGAAGAACACGAAGGGACAAATATATGGAAGAAGGAGGGCTTTAGGATATCCAAGAACTAAGCCATTTAAGCCTTTAAAGGCCAAACCAACCTTGGACTGAGCCCAGAAACAAATGGTAATCAGTGCAAATCAAACAATATAGGTGTAATGTGTTCTCAGTTAATAACCCCTATCAACAACCTGGCAGTGCATTTTGCACCAGCTGAAGTCTCCAAATGCTTTTTGGAGCAGCCCTACGTAGAGGGCATTTATCTAAAGTAGACACATGGCTGGCGTGCTGTAAGACTGTATTCAAATTTTCACAGCAGAAGTGGAGAATTACACATTTTAGTGGCATCCCTAGTATGAGGGAAATTCTCTTAGGACTAGTTGCATGGTCAGGATTAGAACTTGTATTTTAATGCCTCACCAGCAACTGTCCAGGGCTGGAACTGGGTATCTTGGTGCCCAGGGCAAACAACATGAAACATGCCCCTCTGCCAACCCCATATTTTGTGACATTAAAAATTAATAGCAGTTGTAATAAAATGATAACAAGTATATATCATTTAAATGTATTTCAACTGCAGTAACACTACAGCAACAATTAAATCAGCAATATGAAAACAAATCATAATTATTCTAATTATTCCTTGGAAACTGCTAATGATAATTCCTTGTACACTGCTAACCCATACCACAGACTGACAGAATTGAAAGATGGGCAAAAACCAAATCAAGCTCATATGCATATAAAACTATGGCATTGTGAGCTTACTAAAAACAGTGCATGTATATTCAAATGCATGTTGCATGGGCTTTTCTTTGTCACAAACATGTCTCACCAAACATGCTGAGAGCAGAGCAGGGGTAACTACAATTGCACCCTCCACTGCCTATCTGGCTCCTGAAATGTTCACCCAGTTGCCAACAACCTGACTTTACACATTATTTTTGTTGCAACTGCATCTTGCCCCCTCCCCCAATACCATTTGGTACTACCCATTACTAATAATCTTACCCAACACAATATTAAAATAAATAAAAATTATTTTTGTAAAGAATGTGTATATGAATATTACACTTTGTATATAAAATAATTATATACATATACACATTCTTTACAAAAATAAAATGTGTATAAGAAAGCAATCCTATGGTCCCGGGAGAGTGTCCCAGGGACCATAGGATTCCCGAGTTTCTGCTACGGCCTTGGAAGGCCGTATCTGGTATCTGATCACTCCCCCACCCCACCCCCTTGCAGCCACCATGGAAAAAACCATGCAGGGTGCTTTCCAAGGTTGCAAAAGTGGCTTTGGAGAGGTCAGAAAAGAGGCGTGACAGTGAGGGGACGGGAGAGGCCAGGATATGAGGAATCCTATGGCCTCTCCATCCCCAGTCCCACCTCAGTCTAAAGTGCAGCAGCTTGGCAGAGCACTGGATGTGTGGAACCCTCTAAGTTCAGAGGCTTCCATCTCACAAAGGCACAACCCAGGGGACTGTACCTATATACATATAAGGTTAATCATGATTTTGGCACCTGGTGCCTGGGGCAAGGTCCTCACCTACTCTGCCCTAGTTCTGGCCCTGCAACCACTAAAATATACATAGTAGATGCTGCCATTCTGCAGGTATCTCCCCCCACCCTCACCGCTAAAATGTTTATGTGCGAGCCTCTTTAAGTTTCTAATGTAACTCTGGTGACATGGTGACAAATCAGCCTTGACACAGACATCAGGAAAATTACCTCAGGAGCTTATAGCAAGAAAAAGAAAAACTGAAATGTGAAAGATTCAATTTCCTGGCTTCTGAAGGATTTTGGTAGGTTGAAGCCAATCTATTTTTGCTGAATTGTGTGTATTCCCAAAGCCTGCCAGGTGCTGGAATGAACAAGCAAGCAAGAGGCAGTCCCTGGAGATAAAAGTTCTTAATTCAGAAGGGAGGAATGTGCCAGCTGTAAATAGAGAAGAAAACAGGAGCTGGTGTTGATGCAGTGGTGGCGCATTTGAATGGTATACCCACCAAGAGCAATGTGAAACTAAACTTTTGTTTTCATAATTTTAGGAAGCAATTCTGTGTCCACTAGACACAGTCTAGAGGGCCATAGGATATGCTCTTTTCTGGGAACCGACCTCCCCCCACATCCGCGCTGCCTCCAAGGCTGCATGGAGAAGCCCTGTCCTCCGTGCTCGGAAGAGGAGTGCAGAGCGACTGGAAATGGGTGGGGCTGGGGGCATTCCGGGGTGGGGAGAGCAGAGCTGCATGTACAACACATCCTATGTACGACACCTCTCCCAGTCAGCCCCCCGTGGCTAGACAGCCAAAAACGGCTGTCTAGCGGAAAATAGCAGGGCAGGAGAGGCACGGAGGGAATGATACCCACTGTGTCTCTCCTGCCTTGCTTAGGATAGGCGGTTGCCTCTGAGTTTGGAGGCAGCCACCTATCTTGATGGGATTGCGCCCTTAGTTACTGACTAAAAGTTTTAATCAAATTAGTGGCTGAATTTGAAAATAGGGATGGTGCAAAACTTAATTTTGGGCCGCTGCAACAACTTTAGCATTAGGTGAGACAGTGTATGAATTCCTAAACTGGGTATTTTTATTATTTTTTTTTAAATGATGCATTAGCATAACTTTGCAGTTAATTAATCAGGGATGCACTAATCCTCCCCTGCTTTTGGACTCTGGCTTTGGCACATTGCCTATCCTATGGCTACCACCTACTGCTGGTGAAGGAGGAGAGTTTCTCAGCCACTTGAGTCCTATACTGTTCCCCTACTTGGAAATAATAGTGTACGGCTCAACTTTAAGTGGGCATCTAGGGTGCCCTGCAGTTGTGATTATATGAGTGGCTGAGGGCAGTGGAGACACTGGCAGAGAAGGAATAGATAGACTTTGTCACTTAGGGACAGTTTTCACTATGCTTTTTCCCTGGTACCACAGTGTTTGGTTCAGTAGCAGTGAGCATGACACACTCGTCAACCAGCGGTTCTTGTGTGATTTCTGACTCTTTATTCTGGTATTTGCAGACCCTTTTAGGATAGGTTTTTTTTTTCTTTATAGCATTGTCCTTTAGGGATGGGAGACCCAGGGATGCTTGAGTTTGCTGAGATTGTCTGAACTTCACTTTGTAGCTGAGTTGTCTTCCTCCTGTTCTCATTTACAACCTGTTTTTCTTTTCACTCAAATGGGGAGAGTGCGCATTTGGAACAGTAAAAGTGCACATTTTTGTGCACATTTTTCAAAAGTCCATGTTTTTCTCCTGTTGACTAAAATGTGAATTTTAAAGTGTGCATTTTTCAAAATATACATTTTCCCAATGCAATTGCAAGTTTGGAATTTTGCAGACTTTTTTTTGGGGGGGGGGCGGGGGGGAATATGCTTCCATTTGGGATTGTGAGCAAAGCAAGTTTGAATGATTTGCAAACCGAAACAATATTTTCATACATCCCTATTGTCTTTGTTGTAGAGATTTCTATGTGGAGAAGCTTGCAAAACTAACGTTTTTCAATCTTTCATCCCCACATTCTCCTTTCAATTTGGGCAGGGAGAATGGCTCTGTGAGAAGGGTACAGGGGTCTCTCCTTGATTTGCTAAACATTATGGAGCAGCCTGGATGCTCAGCCATTTTTTTTAAAGTTACTTTTCAATGAACTTTATTTTCTCACTATCAGTAGGAAACTTGTGACTAAGAAGTAGCTTAATCTCTAATTTTCAGAAAAGTTCGCATGCAGAACATGTTTGAGAGGCTTTTTACCGTCCTCTTATAGGAACTCTTGTTAATATTTTTTAAATATAAAAAAATTAAAATATACAAAATAGGACTGTTAGCATCTACTGTAATACATCATATAATAATATTCAAATCCAAATGCCAGTGCAGATACAAAGGCCCGGAGAATATGTGCGCCATAAGCACTTTAAAAAATCAGTCATGCTGCAAGAAGAGGTAACAATTCAAAATAGTTATACAAAACAATAACTTATGTCACTATCTACTTCATGAATGATTCATCTTATACTGATGAAGTACAGTTGACTTTCCTTAACAATCAATACTTTCTTAAGTTTCAGGTGATAAGTCTGATAATAACTAAATGGAACAAACATCAAATTAGGCTTTTGCCGTGAAGTATATCTACTTTTTATCAAATACAGTTATAATAATGTCTATGGGACATTTATCAGTATGATGGGATTTCAGTCTAAACATTGAATTTACCCTAGCTGATTTTGCCTGCAAGTTTTTTTTTCATAAGAAGCTGCTAATCACTCAGGAAAATCTTGTATTATATCATATTATTTCTTCTGGCTTTATTTTCAAATAAAGTTAATAAGGGAGCAATCCTATGTTCCCTAGACAGCCTTGGAGCCGAGGAACCACGCTCCCCTCCCCCTCCCCCTGGTAGCCGGTGTGGTTCTCTCTGTACCAGCTAAATCTCTGCGCTCAGAAACAGAACATGGAGACAGGGAAAAGGGGGTGGTCCCGGGAAGGGGAGGAGACTACAAAAGCTGTGTTATGCATCTTCCTATTCGCCACATGGCCTTCCCCACTACTACTCCAAAGCTCCCCAGCTAGATAGGTGAAATGGCCTGTCTAGCCAAAAATGCAGGGCAGATGGAGCATGGAGGCAAGGATCACCTCTGTGCTCCAGCCACCCTGTGTTGGATAGAATTCAGAGGCTGATGACTATCTCCACAGGACTGCGCCCTTAGTGTATTTCCCAGAATATCCAATTTATTTTACCATGTTCTCATCCCATCTTTATCTTGGCTAGGGCTAGGGGAGATAAGCGGGCCTGTATTGACGCAGCTTCTCCCAGTCGGGTACTCCGTAGTACAGCAGGTAAGGAGAAGTGGATGGGGAGGCGGTGTAGCAGTGGTCCACAAAGATAACATTCCCCTGACCAGACCCACTGTGAAGGAATTGGCTCACATCGAGTGTGTATACCTCAGCCTCGGGACTAGGGACAGATTGAGGATTCTGTTAGTGTACCGGCCACCCCGTGACATAACAGAGTCCCTAACTGAGCTCACAGAGCTGGTCTCAGAGCTGGTGCTGGAGTCACCCAGACTTTTAGTCCTGGGTGTCTTCAACATTCTGCTCAGGTCCAGCTTGCCAGGTGCAGCTCAGGAGTTCATAGCGACCATGAAAACCATGGGCTGTCCCAGGTGGTCAAGGGGCCGACACATTAAGCTGGTCACACGCTCAATTTGATCTTTTGTTCCAATCAGGAGAATGAAATGTGGGTGGAGGTTTTATCTGTCTCCACATTGTCATGGATGGACCACTGCCTGGTCAGGGCTGATATCAGGGCCACTACCTGCCTCCACAGGGGTGGAGGACCAATTAAGATGGTCTGCCCCTGAAGGCTGATGGATCCATTGCGATTCCAAAATGCCTTGGGGGGTTTCTTGGCTGGTGGTGCCACCGCTGACCCTGTCAAGTCCCTGGTCTCTGTGTGAACTGAAGATCTGACCAGGGTTATTGACACAGTCATAGACTAATAGAATAGTAAGGTTGGAAGGGGCCTATAAGACCACCGACTCCAATCCCCTGCTCAATGCAGGAATCTAAGTCAAAGCATCCCTGATAGATGGCTGTCCAGTCTCATCTTGACTGCCTCCAGTGTGGGAGAGACCACCACCTCCTTAGGTAAATGGGTCCATTGTCGTATTGCTCTAACAGTCAGGACATTTTTCCTGATGTTCAGCTGGAATCTGGCTTCCTGTAACTTGAGCCCATTATTCCATGTAGGGATGTATGAAACACTTACCTGGTTTCGTCCAAGGACATCCATGGTGGGGGGGAGGCGCTCCGTCCCTCCCCCCGAAATCCTCCCCGGCCGGCTCCACTCCGCAGTGACTCCGTGGAGCCGCTGGCCAGGGCCGCCCGCAGCCGGACATCCGGCCGCTGCTGGGCTGCGCAGGGACGCAAATGGAGGCCACCGTAGCCACCACCATTTGTGTCCCTGTCTTTTACTATATTTACGTAGCCTATCACAGCAAAAGGCAGGAACACAAATGGCAGCCGCTACGCCATTTGCACCCCTGTCTTTTGCCGTGATAGGCTACGTAAATATATACGTAGCCTATCACGGCAAAAGACAGGGATGCAAATGGTGTAGCGGCCACCATTTGCGTTCCTGCCTATTGCCGTAATAGGCTACGTATATATTTATGTAGCCTATCATGGCCTCCGCAGGGACGCAAATGGCGCCCCTGCATTAGCCATGATAGGTTACATAAATACTTACATAGCCTATCATGGCCATTCGTGGTAAGGCGAATGGCGGCCGCAGACACAGCAGCCATTCGCAGAGCACCGGACAGCCGCAAACAGGTAGGTTCCGTTCCGGGCCCGTTTCGGAGGGTGGCAAGGGGGTTTGCTTCATTCCGCCACGGATTCCAGGGGACTGTACGCACTGGAATTCGGCCTCCCTGGAATCCCTGGCAGAATTCTCCAACATCCCTAATTCCGTGTCCTGCACTCTGGGATGATGGAGAAGAGATCCTGGCCTTCCTCTCTGTGACAACCTTTCAAGTACTTCAAGAGCATTATCATATCTCCCCTCAGTCTTCTCTTCTCAAGGCTAAACATGCCCAGTTCTTTCCGTCTCTCCTCATAGGGCTTTGCTCCAGTCCCCTGATCATCTTAGTTGCCCTCCTCTGAACCCTCTCCAGTTTGTCTGCATCCTTCTTAAAGTGTGGTGCCCAGAACTGGACACAGTACTCCAGATGAGGCCTAACCAGTGCTGAGTAGAGGGGAACTAGTTCTTCCCGGGATTTGGAAGCTATGCTTCTATTAATGCAGCCCCCAATAGCATTTGCCTTTTGTGCAGCCACATCACATTGTTGGCCCATATTCACCGTGTGATCTACAACAGTTTCAAGATCCTTCTCGCTTGTGGTATTGTTGAGCCAAGTATCGCCCATCTTGTAACTGTGCATTTGGTTTCTTTTTCCTAGGTGCACAACTTGGCATTTATCCCTGTTAAATTTCATTCTGTTGTCTTCTGCCCAGCACTCCAGCCTATCAAGATCACTTTGAATTTTGTTTCTTTCTTCCAGGGTATTAGCTATCCCGCCCAATTTTGTGTCATCTGCAAATTTGATCAGCATTCCCTGAACCTCCTCACCCAAGTCATTAATAAAAATGTTAAAGAGCACTGGGCCCAGGACCGAGCCCTGCGTTTACTCCACTCGTTACCTCTCCCCAGTTGGAGAAGATCCCATTGTTAAGCACTCTTTGAGTCTGATTCTGTAGCCAACTGTGGATCCACCTGATTGTTGTTTCATCTAGCCCACTTTGAGCTAGTTTGCTCATCAGGATATCACGGGGCACTTTGTTGAAAGCTTTGCTGAAGTCGAGGTATATTATGTCCACAGCATTCCCACAGACCACAAGGGAGGTGACCTGATCAAAAAATAAGATCAAATTTGTCTGGCAGGATTTGTTCTTGACAAATCCATTTTGGCTTGGAGTAATCACTGCATTGTTTTCAAGGTGCTTACAGATGGATTGCTTTATCATCTGCTCCAGAATTTTCCCAGGGATTGATGTCAGACTGGCTGGTCTGTAGTTCCCAGGTTCCTCCTTTTTACCCTTTTTGAAGATAGAGATAACATTAGCCCTCCTCCAGTCATCTGGTACTTCACCCGTCCTCCATAATGTCTCAAAGATAACAGACAGCGGTTCTGAGAGTTCTTCTGCCAGTTCCTTTATTACTCTAGGGTGCAGTTCATCTGGCCCTGGAGATTTGAACTCATTCAAAGTAATTAGATGTTCCTTGACCATATGCCTATCAATCTAAAGCTGCAATCCTGCCCCTTCAGTCTGTACTTCGCCTTTGCCAGGGGGCTCATAGACCCTCTTTTGGGAGAAGACTGAGCCAAAGTAGGAATTGAGCACCTCTGCCTTTTTTTTTTTTGTCATCTGTTATCATTTTGCCATCCTTATTTAATATCTGAACCACCATTTCTTTCCTCTGCCTTTTACTATGCATGTAGCTGAAGAAAGCCTTTTTGTTGTTTTTAGCATCCCTCGCTAACCTCAGCTCGTTCTCATCTTTAGCCTTCCTGACGCCATCCCTGCAATCCTGTGATACCTGCCTGTACTCCTCCTTTGTAGGTTGGCCTTCCTTCCACTTCCTGTATGTGTCCTTTTTTGTTTTCAGGTCATCTCTAAGCTTTTTGTGAAGCCACGTTGGCTTCTGTTGTTGTCTTCCGCCTTTTTCTCTTGTTGGAATTGATTGTAATTGTGCCTTTAGAATTTCCTTTTTTTTAAACTCCTATCCATCTTGGACTCCTTTTCTCATTGAAGTTGCTTGCCATGGGAACTTACTGATCATTGTTCTGAGTTTATTAAAATTGGCTTTCCTAAAGTGCATTTGGCTACACTCAGCTCTTGCTTCCTTTAGAACCAAGAACTCTGTTCAGATGCTTCAGGAAACCCACAAGCAGGGTGTGAAGGCAGTAGGTCTGTTCCACTGTCACTCCCCAGCAACTGGTGTTTAGCGGCAGACGGACTCTAAATTTGGACTGACTCTGAAACTAATGCACATTGATATGATAAACTTCTTTTAGGAACATCGGAAGCTGCCTTCTACTGTGTCAGACTCTTGGTCCATCTAGCCCAGTATTTTCAACACTGACTGGCAGCAGCTCTCCAGAGTTTCAGGCAGGGATTTTTCCAGCCCTACCTGGAGATGCCAGGGGTTGAACCTGAGACCTCCTGTGTGCAAAGCAGGGGCTCTCCCACTGAGCTATGGTCGCTCCCTGAGGACCTTTTCTTCCATAGAGTTGGCCAATACCCTTCCAAAGCCATCTGTACCTGTGGTCATCACCCCAACTTGTGACGGCAAGATTCCATAAATTAAGGAAGGACTTTCTTTCATCTGTCCTGATTGACGAATCGCTCCTAGACATCCTGTCCTACCTGCTTCCAAACAAGCTCCATGGTTTACAGAAAAACTGAGGGAGCTGAAGCAGCAAGGATGACAACTAGAGCTCCGATGGTGGAAAACCTGACTTGAATCTGACAAGACACATCATAGGGATCATTTGAAGATCTATGAGGTGGCGATACAAGAAGTGAAGAGAGCTTTCTACTCTACATGTATCATGTCCACAAACTTGTGCCCAGCTGAGCGGTTCAGGGTGATTAGGGAGCTGAGTCAGCCCCCACTAGGGATGGCGGAGAATTTCTCCCCGAAACTTCAGGGGGCCGAGCGCCAACGTGTTCGGCCCCCCGAACATGTTTCGGGGAGAAATCCTCTGCACCCCCCCGCCCCCCACCCCCTCCCCGGGACGGGACTTACCTTCACCGAATGTCCCTCCTGGTGGCTGGTCCGGCCGGCGGTTTGGCGGGTGTTCGAGCGGGGCAGGAGCGGCAGCCGGTCTTTCGACCGGCTGCCGCCACCGCCGCCATTGCAATAAAAGGAAAAAAAAAAAAAGTCCCCTGATAGGCTACGTGACGATTCACGTAGCCTATCACGGCTAGATTTGCAAAGACAGCCGTGATAGGCTACGTGAATTGTCACGTAGCCTATCACGGGTGACTTAAAAAAAAAAAAAGTGTGTACGGATAATGGTGGCCCCCATAGGGAGCTGCCATTCCCGTTCCTTATTTGGTCGCTGTAGTCTACGTAAATGTTTACGTAGACTACGGCGAAAATAAGGGCAACGCTATTTGCGTTGCCCTTATTTTCGCCGTAGTCTACGTAAACATTTACGTAGACTACAGCGACTAAATAAGGAACACGAATGGCGGCTCCCTATGGTGGCCGCCATTCGCGTACGCGCTTTTTTTTGGCTTTTTTTTAAAGTCACCCGTGATAGGCTACGTGACGATTCACGTAGCCTATCACGGCTGACTTTGCAGATCTAGCCGTGATAGGCTACGTGAATCGTCACGTAGCCTATCAGGGGGCGTTTTTTTTTTTTTTTTACTTTCGCGTTCGCGGCCGGGCGAGGCGAGGTGCCTCCTCCCCGGCCTGAATTTCGGCCAGGCGAGGCGGGAAGCCTCCCCCCTGGCCTGAATTTCGGCTGGGCAAGGCGGGAAGCCTCCCCCCCGGCCTGAACTTCGCGGGGGGAGCAGCGAAACGCCTCCCCCCACCGCGAACGGCCTTCGACGACAGGTGAGTTTCATCCACCCCTAGCCCCCACCCCCTGAATCCATTCTTAGAGCCTTCGGTAGCTCGCTGTGATGCCTTTAATGAGTTTTTCTCAGATAAAATCTTTTGGATACGAACCAACTTGGATGCTGTTGTGGGAACAGAAATCAACATGGGGTCTCCAGCAACTTTGCTTCCATGATTAAACTAAATCATTTTCAGCTTGTGACTCCTGATGATGTGGACAAGCTACTTGGTTTGGTCAAAAAGACAACTTGCCCTCTCGATCCCTGCCCATCCTGGCTTGTAGTCCAGGGAGGGGAGATGGTAAAGCAATTTTTGCTGAACGTTATTAATGCCTCCCTAAGGGAAGGTAATTTTCCATCATGTCTGAAAGAAGCAATTGTTAGATCACTTCTGAGGAAGCCTTCCTTTGACCCCCTAGACTTCAATAATTGTAGGCTGGTAAGTAAGTTACCATTTTGGGGCAAGGTAATCGAGAAGGCGGTGTCCATTCAACTCCAAGCAGTTTTGGATGAAACTGATTACCTGGACCCATTTCAAACTGGCTTCAGAGTAGGGATGGGGGAGAATTTCTCCCCGAAACTTCGGGGGGCCGAGTGCCAACGTATTCGGCCTCCCGAAGAAGTTTTGGGGAGAAATTCTCCGCACCCCCCGCCCCCTGCACCCCCCCAGGATGGGACTTACCTTTCACGAATGTCCCTCCTGGCGGCGGGTCCCGGCGGCGGTTCGGCAGGTCTTCGACAGGGGCAGAGGCGGCAGCCAGTCTTTCGACCGGCTGCCGCCGCCACCATTCCAATAAAAGTAAAAAAAAAAAAACGCCCCCGTGATAGGCTTTTACCTAGATTTTAGATAGATTTTTACCTAGATTTGCAAAGTCAGCCGTGATAGGCTACGTAAATCGTCACGTAGCCTATCACGGGTGACTTAAAAAAAAAAAAAAAGCGTGTACGGCTAATATTCGCGTTCCTTATTTGGTCGCTGTAGTCTACGTAAAGATTTACGTAGACTACGACGAAAATAAGGGCAACGCTATTTACGTAGCCTATCACGGCTGACTTTGCAGATCTAGCCGTGATAGGCTATGTAAATCGTCACGTAGCCTATCACAGGGGCGTTGTTGTTTTTTTAACTTTTTATTTTGCGGCCGGGCGAGGCGAGGCGCCTCCTCCCCAGCCTGAATTTCGGCCGGGCGAGGAGGGAAGCCTCCCCCTCCGGCCTGAACTTCGGGGGGAGCAGTGAAGCGCCTCCCCCCCACCGTGAAGCAAGCTGCGAGACCAGGTAAGTGACTTTCGTGCACCCCTACTTCAGAGCAGGATACAGAGTTGAGACTGCCATGGTCACCTTGGTGGATGATCTTCACCTGGGAATCGATAGGGAGAGTGCATCCTTGTTGATTCTTTTCTGTCTCTCAGTAGCATTCAATACCATCGACCATGGCATCCTTCTGGATCACCTGAGGGGGTTGGAGGCACTACTCTGCAGTGGTTCCACTCCTTTCTCTAAGGATAGTTCCAAATGGTGTTGCTTGGGGATAGTTGTTCCTCGAAAAAAGAAGTATTATGTGGAGTCCCTCAGGGTTCCATTCTATCCCCAGTGCTGTTCAATATCTACATGAAACTGCTGGGAGAGATTATCAGGATGTTTGGGGCTGAGCGTTACCACTATGCTGGTGACACCCAAATCTATTTCTCCATAATATCTTTATCTAAATAAGGTATGACTCCTCTGAATTACTGCCTGAAGTCGGTAAAGGGCTGGATGATGGAGAACAAGCTGAAGTTGAATCTAGGCAAGACAGAGGTGCTCATTGTGAAGGGTCTTAATTCAGGTATTGAGGAATGTCAACCAGTCCTGGATGGGGTTGCACTCCCCCTGAAGGAGCAAGTTCGTAGCTTGGGGGTGCTTCTTGACCCAACCCTGCTCCTGGCACCCCATGTGGAGGCAACAGTGAGAAGTGCCTGTTATCAGCTTCGGCTGATATGCCAGCTGTTCCCATTCCTGGAACATGTGGACCTGGTAATGGCGGTGCACATGCTGGTAACCTCTAGGCTTGATTTCTGTAATGTGCTGTTTGGGGCTGCCTGTATATTTAGTTCAGAAACTTCAACTGGTACAAAATATGGCAGTCAGGTTGGTCTCTGGGACATCCCGTGGAGACCATATTACACAGGCTTTAAAATCTTTACAGTGGCTGCCAATTTGTTTCCGAGCAAAATATAAAGTGCTGGTCCTTATCTTTAAAGGGGCCGCGGTGGCTTAGTGGTTAAGATGCTGAACTGCAGACTGGAAGGTCGGCAGGTCAGCAGTTCGAGACCCGAGTGCTGCGTGACGGAGTGAGCTCCTGTCTTCAGTCCCAGCTTCTGCCAACCTAGCAGTTCGAAAGTAAGAAATTGCAAGTAGATAAATAGGTACCGCCTCGGCGGGAAAGGTAACAGCGTTCCGTGCACCTTGGTGTTCAGTCATGCCGGCCACATGACCACGGAAGCGTCTTCGGACAGCGCTGGCTCTTCGGCTTAGAAACGGGGATGAGCATCGCACCTTAGAGTCACACACGACTGGTTGGGGACACCTTTACCTTTACCTTTTTTTCTTATCTTTAAAGCCTTGCATGGTCTAGGTCCAAGGTACCTTAGGGAGTGCCCACTCCCCTACATCCCAGTCTGCCACCTAAGGCCCTCTGAGGGCTATCTGCTGCGGCTGCCTAATGTGAGATTGGCAGCCACGTGCAAGAGGAACTTTTCCTTTGCTGCCCCTCAGTTGTGCTGGTTGAAATGTGCCTGCTGACCTCCTTGAAGGTTTTAAAGCAGGCATTAAAGACACTATTATTCCGGCAGGCCTTCCCTTTTTAGATTTCTTGTTCCTTTTGCTGACTTTTGTATATTGTTTTTAAGCTGTGTTGTTTTATCATTGGATTTTTTAAAAAAATGTTTTTAGTTCAAAGTTGTTTTTAGGTATATGTTGTTTGTATATACTGTCAGTATGCTTTTATGTAAATGGTTTTAAAACTTTGTATATTATATTTTAGTGTTTTAACTTTTGTAAACCACCCAGAGAACTTCAACTATGGGGCGGTATAGAAATGTTGTTGTTGCTGTTGTTAATAATAATAATCTTATCTGATATCTCAAGTCTTTTCATCAATACCATGTTCTAACCTCACAATTTCTGATAAAAAGCAAAAGTATTTTAATTCTTCCAATGTAATTGTAGATGAAGCATCTTTAGTGTTATCTGCATCTTTTGAATCAGACCTGTAATCAGACTGAACAGCCATTTTATCAGAAAACTCTTGGATTTTAGCACCCTTCGTCTTCACTACCATTAGAAAATTTAAACATGCCCAATTAAAGAGAACAACTCAATACAGTTTGCAACACAGTCTATAATTTACCAACATCTTACATTACTGTTCAAACCATTTTAAAAAAATCTGTTACCTATCAGTTCTGTTATGTTCAATTAGACTGAGCACATGCATCCTCCACACCTGAGAGCAGCAGGCTAGTTTAGGGGCAAAAGGGAGGCCACATGGCACATATAGCTCTGTCCTCCAAAACCTTACTGCCACTCCCCACATCCTAACTTCTGTCACCTGAGGCAACTGTGTCACTCTGCCTAATGGTAGAGCGGCCGTTATAGAAGCAAACCACAATCTCAGATTGGATTTCGTTCCTCCTTCTCCCTGGGAACACTTCAGTCTACACTCCTTCCAAATTCTGGAATCTGCTTCAACAGGAAGGGATTGCCCTTCCTTTTATTGCAACTGAATGGTTGCAGATGGACTATAACAGCTTGCAGGATTGGACTAGGACTAAAAGGTAAATTGTAGAATCTAATTCAGTATGCTTTCATTGACTCTTTTTCAAGAAGGATGTGGAAATTATAAAGTAAAATGTATTTGAGGGGTATAATACATATAACAGTGTCCCAACACAGTCTTCTTTTCCTTCTCTTTCTTCTTCATTTTTTAAAATTGGTGCCTGAATTGAGATCTGCATGTTGCCCATGCTTTGGAAAAATGACATCTTCATAAGTCATCTTAAAGAAGTGGAGAAGCAAAGTTAAATGGTATAAAGATATATAGTCTATAACGGAACATTTTCAGAAAACATATGGGCTGTTGACAAGAGAGCATAGCCCATAAACATCCAGATTCTTGAGGCTTGTAGCATTCCACTAAATGCAAAGGGAAAATATTAGGAAGCATGAATAATTTAAAGAAATAGAAAATTGCATGATGTATGTGTTTCCTGCTGAATTCAGTGATGGTATTCTGTGTTGTCAATTTGATGAGTGAGTCAGGTGTGAAATGTTGTTGTACTCAAGGAAAAAGAGAGCCAGGTGGTAGCAGCTGAAGTGTCTTAGATTTTTTACAATCAAACAGATGTTGCTCTCAGAAGCATGAGAGAGAAAGAGTTACTGCTGCATTGGATTGTCTGCTTACTCAAAGAGCTTTGTGTTTCAGCATCCTTGCTGCCCAACCACACTGCCTTGAGGGAGGCAAGTTGGTCCACCATAGTGTGGGAGACTGTGACCGGGTGACCTGGGTGCCTTGCTCAGTCTACTGCCCAGGTGCTGCTTATGGGGAAATTCAAGGCTTCGAGGTTCTTTATCTTGGTCTGGACCGCCCTTCAAATAGAGGACACCTTCAAAATAGAGGACAGTTCTCTGACAGCCCTTCAAGTAGAGAACTGTCCTCTCTAAATAGGACACATGACTACCCTAGAAGGGGTGGCATTAGGATGGAGCATGCAAGCACAATGCTAATTTTGTTGTTGTTCAGTCGTTCAGTCGTGTCCGACTCTTTGTGACCCCATGGACCATAGCACGCCAGGCCTTCCTGTCCTGCGCTCTCTCCCGAAGCGTGCTCAAGTTCATATTCATTGCATCCGTGATGCTATCTAGCCATCTCATCCTCTGCCGGCCCCTTCTCCTTTTGCCTTCAGTCTTTCCCAGCATCAGGGTCTTTTCCAGGGAGTTTTCTCTTCGCATTAGGTGGCCAAAATATTGGAGCTTCAGCTTCATTATCTGTCCTTCCAATGAGCACTCAGGGTTGATTTCCTTTAGGATGGACTGATTTGACCTCCTTGCAGTCCAGGGCTCTCGTAAGAGTCTTCTCCAGCACCACAGTTCGAAAGCATCAATTCTTCGGCGCTCAGCCTTCCTTATAGTCCAGCTCTCACAGCCATACATTACTACTGGGAAAACCATAGCTTTGATTAGACGGACCTTTGTCGGCAAGGTGATGTCTCTGCTTCTTACTATGCTGTCTAGGTTGGCCATAGCTTTCCTCCCCAGACAATGCTAATTGTTCTTGGCTTAATAAACTGAAATATATTCTGTCAAAATCAGGCCAATCATGTTCACCTCATACTGCCTAAAGGCCTTGCACACATTCTAGCCTTCCCAATATCACTACAACAAATGTGGGCTCTTTACTTAAAGTTATTCTGGTTGGTTATTTATAGACAAGATGAGATAGCTGGAGGCAATTGGCAAGCCTCCAGGTAGTCTGTTATATTGAATTGAAAGCTTTGTGTTTTATTAACTGTGAATGTTGGATAATTAAGTGGTTAAGATAATGCCAGCATAGGAATGGTTCTGTCATAACTATAAGCATTGATATGTCAAAATAAGAACATGAACAATCCTATGGGATGTCGACATCTTTTGTTGCCTGCATTGTCTTATTGTAACAAAAGGAGGGGGGATAAATTAAATATTCGGAAGATGTGTTTCTGAGATTCCATGTTAAATTATATAAAGATAGCAGAATTGCATTTGAAAGTATGTTTCTCCCTTCCCTCTGTTGTATTGAGTTTGTCATGTGCTGTTAATTTATATGTTCAGAAAATCACATGGTCCCCAAGACTGTACTGCTTAGGATGTGCTGTGCGTGAGGGTGGGTAGTGGGTGGGGGTGGGGGCAGGGAACGGGACAACATGTTGGAATGCTCTTCCTGTTTATGGGAAGATAACATTTTACATAGAATAAGAGTTGCCTAGCACTCTTCCCGAATTTCTACATTTCCTGGAGCAAAAATTGTTGTATTAATTTATTTTTGAGATTACAATACTAAACAGTAAACAGGGGAGAAACAACAATAATCCATCAAAAAGCCCACCCCGTGCCAACCTGCCAAAACAGAACTGTCTGGCACTACTTTAATAAAGAGTGTAACATTTAAAAGAATGGGGCAACAGAGCTAGAAAACAATATGAGGTGAAATAGGGGAGAGAGGAGAGTGTATTGGTAGCAGAGGGTTGCACAGAATTACAGTATAGTAAAAACTATACTGTAACTCAAATAAATACAGTGTTATATCCAATGGTGGCTTTGCACTGGTGGAAAACACTTACACTTCTTCAAGATGAGGCTTCCTATTTCCACCAGTGCCCTCTGCCTACTGCAGCCCTCTGTGTCATATCCCATTCTGTTCTGGATTGTCCCCCAACCCTCAAGAACAGGTTTCCAGGGGGTGCAGGAGAGTGGAGAGGGTAGGAGGATCAGCAAATATTAGGTGCCCTGAGTTGTGCAAGCAGAAATGCATTCTGCTAGTCCACCACTGGATACAACCCAAAACATTTTGCCATGTGAATGGAAAATGCCCTGTCAAAGTTATTTTGTCTTTATGCTAAAGTCCAACATATAATTAACCTATTGATCCACTGAGACACAGGAGACTTCCAGTGTGAGCAGAAAGGTTTTTGAACTTTCTTCCACCTGGTTTCTAAAGCGATAGAGCAGTACCGCCCAATAGAGCAGTACCATGTGACTTTTGTGAATGCGTAAATCATATGCTTTTAAAAAATGCACAGTGATTTAATGTTCATGCAACTGGCTTACCTGAATTGAGAAAAAAAAAAAGATGAATGGAAAACTGTGGAGTGATCTTTATAAAGCCAGAAATCAATCTAAAGTAATGGTGGGTTAGTAACCTATCAGTGCTAGTCTCTAACCAGGGACAGGTTATTCAGAGCCACAAAATCTGAGGAAAAATTTGGAGGGAGAGTGTTTATTTATTACATTTATATCCCACCTTTCTTCTGTCATGGAACTCAAAGCGGCTGCATGCCATTCCCAGGTGGTCTCCTCTCCAAGCGCTGCCGAGACCCAGATCAGCTTCAGCAAGGTGGCTGCCTCATGTGCCTTCAGACCATTCCCTGGGGCTGCTACCCAGTACGGCTAAGTATGATGAGAGCAGCCATCTGGGACACAAACCTACGCCTTCTAAAAATGTAACACAGCACCTTATTTGCTCTGTTAGTATCCCCCAGATTTACAAACACAGCCTCCCACATGCTCTCATCTTGCTGTCGGTCAATAAATAAGGTATGCGCAACGTCATGGTGCTCATTTTAAAAAAGAGACTGTAATGGAGCAAATGGTGTTATGAATCTGTCACAGAGCATCTTGTTTTAAAACATCAGCTTGGAGATTTAACTTTATTATTATTGGCTCATACTCAATAGGAGGTAGACAAGGTATTAAGAGGTTCCTATTGCATTGATAATAGCTGGGGTAGTAAGCACACCGTTAATTTTAGCTTAGCTTTCATACAACCCAGCCAGAAGTGAACTAGAGCCTGTAAAGCAGCCATGCCAGGAGTTATCACACCACTATCTCTCTTTAGATATGCTTATTCAAAAAGGAGGTTCTGAAAAGAATAAAGAATCAAATAATATGGCCAAACCAGAGCAGGCGGCATTCTTTGTTATCCTAGGACCCTTTTTATAATGTTCACATCTAAGAGGAGTGCTCAGAACCTCCACTAGAGCTGGACCATGGGGTGCAGGTCTGGGGCCCCATGGTCCGGTAGGGACCTCAAACGGCCCCCCTGACAGGTGGTTGTGGATAGCAGCAGTGACTCCTCCTGCCATGCCTAATATAAAACGCATAAATAGTATATATGACACAAATAACATGAGTTTATTTGGTTGACATAATTACACCATATAAAACAGAGTAGCATAAATAGGACAATCACACATAATATACAAAATAACATTAAAATCCTAAATCACAGAAATGGCACAAATCACACAGATGTAATAAATAACTTAAATTATATGAATGATGTGAATGAAATAGCAGGAATAGCCCATAAAAAGCATAAACAGCCATGCAATTCTAAATATGTCTATTCAGAAGAAAGTCCCACTGAGTTCAATGGGACCTACTCCTGGGTAGAATCATAGAACAGTAGGGTTGGAAGGGGCCTACAAGGCCATCGAGTCCAACCCCCTGCTCAATGCATAGGAGTGCAGCTTTAGCTACCTGACATTAAAAGCACAAATAACATTGTTTCCCCTTTCTTTTAACCAAGGCCAAGCTTTAGATGGGTCATATCTCATGAAGCTGTGTCTATATTTTGTTGCTTAAGTCAAAGCTAATTTAATAGTGGCCTTGTCCCTAATTAGCACACTAACCAGATATTGACAAGTCTGTGGAAGTTTTTTGTCACATGCTCTAATTTTGTACAGTGGGAGGCATCTGTCAGCATGCATTGCCTGTGCTTCCGTGACTATGGCAGATTGAACAGGCGCCTGTGAATGTGACTGTACCTGACATAGTTATATTAAAGGGTCAAAGTAATTGCTGCATGGAGTGAAGGTCATGACACAGCCAAATAGCGGTGGACACAATGCCTTCCTTTCATGGTCTACTGGGCTTAGTAATCCCCTGAGGTTGTGGGTTCCGATTGCATTTCCAGATGGTCTCTTTTGGTATGAACACCAGTCATGATCTGTCCAGTGGCATCATCATGCTGGCAAAGAGCAATGCAGAGAGGTCACGGTAGCACATGAATTGCAGAGTGGATGCAATTCCAAAATTGCAAAACCTTGGCTTCTAGTCTTTTTCTTGCTATCTACTATCAGGGAGAGAGCTATGTTTGTTTAGTTCCCAGCGATATCAACAAGAAAGGTAAGCTGTAATTAATACGCATCAAATTCCCATTTTTTAAAGTTTTCTTCATTATAAAGTGTTAGGATGCAGGGGTTTGCAGACCACACACACCTTTATCTTTTTTGATAAAGCAGACTTATTTGCATCTGTCTGATCTGCCTTTGGGATAGATTTTAGTTTTCCATTACATAGATGGAGGCAGAATAAGAAATTAAGATTAGAATATAATAGTATATGGCATGAAATTTGCATGCTTTTTAAAATGTTATCTCTTATGATTTTTTAAACTTACAAATATTTAACTTGGAGGCTGGTGGTCTGTAAAGTGAAGTGTTGACTTCTAGTGACATCTTTATTTGGGTTCAAAATAGTAGTTTTCTGTTTTGGAGCTCAGACTCCACCTCTGCCTTGTACTAAGATTCTTGGGCAAGCTAGGCCACAATCCTATCAGTTGCGCCCTCGATGATCGAACTCGGAGGCTTCTGATCATTCAGTGCAGGGTGGGAGGAGCGGTGGAGGTGATCTTCACCTCCCCATCCTCCCACCCTGCATATTTCACTAGATGGGCTTTTGCTAGGTGGGTTTTTTAGCCTGCCTAACGAGGACGCTTCGGAGAGGGAGGGAAGGAGGCTGGCAGAGGCTCAAAATAACTCTTATCCTGGCCTCTTTGGTCTCCTACCCTCCCCGCCCACCTTAACACCCCCTTTTCTTCCTCTCTGAGATCTGACCTCAGAGGGCAGCTGGCACAGTTCTTTCTGTACCAGCTGTGAGGAGGTGGGGTGGGGGTGAATCTTCCAAGTCTCCCTTCCAAGGTCTCCGACCTTGGAGGAAGAATCCTTAGTATCTTATGGCCTCTCAGACAATGTCTAGGGAGGCCATAAGATACTAAGTAACCCTTACTTTTCTTTTAGTCTTTTGGGAAATGAGTTTTGTAATTAGCCATACCTACCATGTCAGCCATTTTATGAATAGGCAAGCCTCACCCCCATGGCAGCCATTTTGTGAGACTGGCCACAGCACACTTTCAAAATTCCAAATGTGCCAACTGACCCCTGGATGATTGAGTGCTAAGAACCACATGGCTAGTTTTTTTCCCCCCCTTGGAGAGCTTTTGAACAGTGTTTCTCAGACAGCACCCACCCCCATGCCAGATGGCATTAGGGTTTCCAAATGGCAAGGAAGTAGCAGATGAAGCTTTTCATAGCATGGAACATTATTATCATTCACTCGCTGCATAGATCAAATGACTGTTAAAGGCCCAGCTACATGGGCCAGTTCAAACACTGCCAAACCTAAATAGCATCCTCATTTGATGCTGAAGGGACTTTCAAAAGCACTTTGTGCTTTGGAATCGTGGGACTGGTGAATCTGCTGTTCAACAGAAAAGGCAAGAGTCTCTCCAGGCATGCCCAAAATAACTGTTTGGATCCATCCGCTGTGTTTTATCTTTTTTATATAAAATAAAGTATTAATTAAATATATGAATGACCCAAGAGCAAAATATGCATTCAAAGTCAAACCAAAAAGTGTAAGAAGGCAGACCTAATTAAAAAGATTTTTTCTATATCCTAGCCTACTTCAAAGCTGCTCATCATGCATATAACTTTTTACATCAAGCTATCCCATGAAAACTTATAAGGTCAGCTATAGAGAGTACCACTCTGTTTTCTTCTAAATTGGGATAATTAGTAAAAGGATCATTAGTTTTATGTACCCAAATCTCTGTTGCATCTCTGTTGCCCACTTTGTACATCACTAGCAACATGAATTTATTTTCCACACATTTGCATAAACCCAGATGTTCTGAAAGAAACTTTTCTCATTATTCAGTTGAGGTAGTATCTAAGAGACACCAATCCTAACTTCCAAAGCCTGGCCAGCTTATGCCAGTTAGGATAGGAGGCAGCTTTATTGGGCTTTTCAGCTTGGCGCATCTTTTTTGCTGGGTGGGGGCGAATTAGCTGCACCAGCTCCAGGTAGGTCCAAAGCTGCCTCTGCCTTGCCCCGACCTCTGGAATGCCCTGTTTCAGGAGTAACTGTTGGCAGTAGATGTATTCCAGCGGAGCTTTCTGTGAGCAGAATCGTGGCCTTTCTGGCAGACATCCTCTCCATATCCTTGGCCCTCTCAGACAAGGGGGCTATGATTGCTATGTAAATAACTAGAATAGAATAGGATTTATGGAAATAGGCCACAAATATATCAAAATAGAACAAAACAAAATACTTTAAAACTCCACATGAAAATATGCACAAGACAAAAATACTTATCTGGTCTTTGTAAACAACGAAGGGTGGTGTGCAATGTACCTGTCCACTTACAGGGTTCCTGTCAACAGAATAGGGAGGGGGCGATTTCCCCTTCCTTCTACAGCCTCTCCACTCCCTAAAAATCTACTCCAGAAGGTTGGGGGCCCCTCTGGGTTAGATTGGGGGGGGGTGCAGGGGGCTGGATTGGTGAGGCAAGTCCCATTGCATACACAGAAATCTTCTCACATGTCATTGGATTTTGTCCTAAGATTGCTTCAAAAATATTGTTTGTGATAAAACAATACCTTTGAAATATGTGATGAAGCCTAAGGCTTCTAACATGCTCTCCCCCACACGGATATGAGAAATGGGTAGTGCCTCATTAAAGGATGAGATAGTTCCAGTGGTCCTGAAGGAGGCAGTTGTAAAACCATTATTGAAGAAGTGAGGTCTAGACCCCTTGGCTATGGAGAATTATTGCCCAGTTTCAAATCTACCATTTCTGAGCAAGGTCCTGGAGCACATGCGTTGTCGCGTCACCTCCAGGCAGCTTGGATGACACAGATTTTTTAGATCCATTCCAATCTGCTTCTGACCTGGGTTTGGGGCAGAAAGTGCCTTGGTCACCCTGATCCCCCCCTTATTCTGGATGGGGGTGGGAGTGTGACCCCATTGCTTCTCCTGGACCTCTCAGACCATGGCATTCTTCTGGACTGTCTCTCTGGGATAGGAATTGCACTGCAGCGTTGCAGTGGCTCCAGTCCTTTCTGGGGGTGGCGTGACCCAGAAGTTAATGTGGAGACTTCTGTTCCAACACATGGCCATTGACCTTTGGAGCCTCTCAAGGTTCTGTCTTGTCCCCCAATGCTTTTCAGCACACCTACATGAAACCACTGAGGGAAGTCATCCAGAGCTTTGGGCTGAAATGTCATTAATATGTGAATGACATGCAGTTCTACCTCTCTTTTCCACTATCTAATCCCAAGGAGGCCGTTGAAACTCTGAACTGGTGTCTGGGGTCAGTATTGGAATGACTGAGGGATAACAAGCGGAAATTGAATCCAGAACAAATACTGTGGGCTGGGAAATCTAATAATCTAGGTGGAGGTTTAGATCTGACTCTGGATGGGGTCACATTCCCCCTGAAGGGCTGGATATGCAATCTGGGAGCTGAATTCAGAGGTACAGTGGAATCCATAGGTTAGTTTGGGGAAAGGTAAAAATACCCCAGATATAAATGGTTTGTTTTCCATGTTTAAGACAACTTTCTACTAGAGCTGTTAGCTGCTTGATGTCCCTTTTGCAACTTTCACACAGTACATTGCAAAAATCTGTTCTTGGATATATCCAGGCCTGAATTGCAGAAAAGCAGCGTGGATTAAGAACATTATGGTTATTTTTATGTTTCATAATAAGCAGAGATATAAGAGTCAAACTGCTTCCACACAAGCCCTTCTCTGGAATTGCCATCCTTGGTTAACTCGCTTTTTATCCAGATGACGTTGTTTATAGGAAAATAGTACTCAACAACAGCAACAACAACAATATACAATAATTAGAATATATCCTTACAGGAACAGAAACTGACACTCAGACAATAAAGAGGGGCTATTCAAGGGGCATTTAAGAAGCTGTTCATCACTAACCCACCAACCATAATAAACAGGAAGCAATAAAATGGACAAGGGCTGCAAACAGGAAACTTTTATTGAACACAGGAAAGAATATTTGCTGAATGATAGTTACTTGTAAGTAAATGGTATTGAAGAATTTTGGCTATGGGAAAAGGCACTATATTGTGCATGAAAAATAATAAAATGGAAGTGGAACTTCAAGATTGCTAAGGGAGCAATGTTGTTTTCTGGGAACCGACCTCAGAGCCCGCGCTCTGAGGTCACTTCCTGGAGAACTGACCTCCCCGCACTTCCGCACTGCCTCCGAGGCAGCGTGGGACATCCCCGTCCTCCACGCTCGCAAGAGAAGTGTGGAGCAGCTGGAAAGGGGTGTGGCTGGAAGCATTCCAGGGTGGGGAGAGCGTAACTGCCCGTACGACACATCCTGTGTGTCATACAGCAGCTTCCTTCCCCACTTTGTCCTCCCTCAGCTAGACAGCCACAATCGGATGTATAGCCAAAAAAGCAGGGCAGGAGAAGTGTGGAGGGAACTATCCCCTCTGCGCTTGTCCTGTCCTACTTTGAACAGGCGGTCACCTCCGAGTGTGGAGGCGGCCGCCTATCTAGATAGGATTGCTCCCTAAAGGACTTTCATGTGGAATCTATCTTGGCTTGGACTTGGATGGGTGGGAGGAAATAAGGCAAAATTGGCTCAAGGCAAAATAGGAATTCCCACTCGGGACTTGACAATACTGCAACATGTTATCTCCTAAAAAGGAATTAAGATGATTTCAGACAGTTGGAGAGAAAGACAAATTGCTGCTGAGACATTACGCATAAGAAAATCATAGCTGTTATTTGAAAGTTGGTGGACTGCACCCCACAGATGTGGTAAAAGTCCAAACTGGACTTGGAGGTCCGTGCCCAGCTGCCCTCCAATTAAGCTCTGGACACGCGGATATGATTCAACTTGAGTTTATTCGTGTACAACGAAGGCAGCTCTGTCAACCCAGAGGCAGCCCAGATCAACACTCACCAGTTACATTTATAATCATAACATGGCTAAATAAGTGACATCAGCCAAGCCTAGTGCGCATGTCTGCTCATTATCAACTGAGCTTTTACTGGACCATCACCCCCAGCCTCTTCTCTCAGTGCCCTGTAACTTTTTGCAAGGACGACGATTCATAGGTCTGGGGTGAGTTGCTGTGGAAACAAGATAACTTATCTCTAGTGTCCTAACAGTTTCTTCTTTTGTATGAAAGAAACAAAGACAACAGTTATGGGCTTTTGACGAATCTGCCACATAGGCATGAAAAAGCCGACCGACATGGCCCTGCCTTAGTTATTTTCCACATTCCCTCATTTGATCCAATAGGAGCTGAATTCTTCATATTGGATCACCTAGAGAGTGCCGTCAGCCCACGGCTTCAAGAGTTCTTTCCGATTTTCTACCTCTTCCTGTGGCAAGCCTTGATATATAGCAAGAAATTGCTGGCTACCTTGCCTTTTTTATACAAGACATAAAGCATGCAAAGATACAAGGTAAGAACAATGCCACAAATAGAATACCCAACACAACGAAAAAGCCTTGCCTCAACCAGGCAAAGTTTGGGAGCCATCCGGTTAGCCAGTCTATAGGATTCCATCCTTTCCAGGCTTGTACAGGTACATGCGCTACTTCTCTAATGTCTGCTGCCAATTATTTTACAACTTTCCAATTGTCATCAGTCTTTAGACGACAGTCAGACCAATTAAATTTTCCACACAGGCTGCCTTCAGCTGCCAGCAGATAGTCTAAACCCATTCTGTTCTGGATGATGGCTTCCTGCATTTGAGTCATCTGAGTAGCAACCAGGCCTAAGGCATCTGCAGTATGATTGGCAAATACTTCAACTACTGCATGTAGCCTGATAAGCCTTCTGGTGAGATATATCAAATCTCGTGCTACTACATTGGCTTCAAAGACAGCTGGACTTACCCCAGAACAGTCCATCTTTACGGGTGCTATTAAAACAGAATGTTCCCAATGTAGGAATGACAGACCACCATATGTGAGCATTTGGAAACCCCAAATGCTTCAAAGTGCTGTTATCTGACTTCAAAGGAACCAGGGGGCTTGCCAAGTTAGCTGCACTCAAAGGTTTGGCCTCTCAGGGCATTGGAGCTGAGGTAGCCTTAGAGGCCGCTAAACATATCCAACAGTCTGAAAGTACAAAGGTTTGTTGGATGCTCTGAGTTATACTCAGAACGCTACTTGGGGAAGGATCAGTCTGTAATACTGACTCATGAGGACTACCTGTACAAGAAAATAGAAGGCAGATTAAAACAACACGTCCAAACATTCTGCCAATGCAAGCTCTTCTCTAACATGCATGCTATAACGCTTAATCCTGCTAGCAACCCAAATTCAATTACTACTTAGTATCACCACATAGGATCAATTTTTATTACTTTCTTTTGATTTTAAATTTTAAAGGTTGATCCTGCTGGTTATAATGTTCAGTCACCCACTGAGGTTGTGGGTGGACCCTCAGATAGTCTGGCAGAGCTGACCAAGCTCTGTCAGATGGTGGGGTGTGTGCAGCTTCCGAGTGGTTTACTGCATGTGTGAGTTGTGAAAAGTCAAACAGGTCAATACTTGCGTGATGAGCCTGTTCCTCCTCTGTTTCTACTTCTGGCCTTGCTTCGTCCACAGGGTCCAGAGAAAGGCTAGCGGTGCTGTTCCCCTGCTGCGCGTGGTCCTCACCTTCACTCCCTCCTGCGAGTGCAGGATCAGAAGAGCCTTTTGACGGACCCTTTGAGCAATAGGTGTAGTGGATCCAAGTGGACTTTCCTTTCACCTTTACTGCTGTGTCAGTGCTCAGCAACACAAGATGGGGACCGGTCTAATGTTCTTGGAGGCCTTCGGCTATCCATGCGTGAATGTAGACCTCATCTCCGGGTAGGAATGGATGAGCTGGCACATCGAGGGGCAGAGGTTGCGTGTTGCCCACGTGTCTGTGGATATGCTGGAACTGACCTTGGAGCTGAATAATATAAGCAGTTAAGTCTTCATCCCCTTCTAGCAGTGTGTCAGGGTGGATACTGAGCCCATAGAGCCCCGGAGTAGTTCTGATTCTGAGGAGGACCAACCACCTGTGGGAGAGGAGCTCGCTCATCTCTCACAGGCACAGCGGCAGGGAGAGATTCCTCCTGCCTGCATTCCTGAGAGAGATAGTGACCCTAGCAGTGAGAGAGCGGGGTATGGGATCTTGCTGGACACTCAGCGGAGACGGAGGGCGCTGAGAGGCGGCGCTCTGCCCGCTTGGCGCTAAAACAATGCTTGCGTCCCGAGGATCGCGTCCCGAGGAGGTAAGAGGGAGGACCTCTCCATAGCCAATAAGTTCAGAGTTTTCCCACTCTTCCCCTTCAAACGGGGACCAACTGCCTTACCTGGAGCTTAGGTACTCTGCTAACTACCCCATTGCGTTTCCTTGCTTAGTCGCTGGTGATTAGCATCTGAAAGAGTCATTAAGTTGAAAAGGAATAAAGCCTTGGAAAGAATCCCTTTCATCTGTGTTGTGAATTGGCTAGAGGCAGCTAGGGCACTCCTGACACAGTGTGACATGAGGAACAGTCCATTCTTGGCCAACTGGTGGAGGCCTTCTAAATAAAATCTCATAAGGAGACAGACCAATGGGCTGTCGTGGGGTGGGCCTTACTGATAGTAAGGCTAGAAGAAGTGCAGTAGGCCAGGTGAGGTGGGAAGTTTTGCAGATCTTAGCCAGCGTCCTTTTGAGAGTAGTGTTCATTCTTTTTACTTGCCCAGCGCTTTAGGGGTTAGGGGGTGTGGAGATGCCAGGTGACCCCAAAACATTTTGACAGGGCCTATGTTAGTGCAGCAGTGAAATGTGATCCTAATCTGAGAACACACACCGAGGCAGGCCAAATCTCAGGACAATGTCCTTCATCAAATGTTTCCCTACCTCTTGGGCTGTGGCTTTCCTGCAGGGGAAAGCCTTTACCCATCTCGATAATTTATCTACAATGACTAACAACCACTGGAATCCTTGCGTTTTGGGCAAATGAGCAAAATCAATCTGAATGGATTTAAATGGCAATTACACCCATGGTCTTCCGCCTTGGGGCCTAGGCAGCATGACGTTTGCATTCTCCTTCACACTCTGAGGGCAGACGGAAACCACCCGCTTAGCCATTTGATGTATACCTAGGGCAAACCATTCTCTGCAAATTCCCTTTGCCAACCCAGTACGACCCACATGCCCCTGGCTGTGGTGCTGTTGTAATACTGGCCTTAGACCTGCTTTTGGTAAAGCAAGCCTGTCACCTGGGACAGCTCAGGCTCCAGTGCTGTCTTGTGTAGCTCTAGCCGCTTGCCACACTTTCTTCTCCTCTGCACTGGCAAGTTCCCACCATGTTAATAAGGGTGGGGCTGGTATCACAGTGCAGAGGTGGTGTTCAGGAGGCAGTGGACAAAAGGCAGCTGATTTTTCCTCCTTATCTGCCCTGGCATTCCCTTGGGTGACAGAGTCATTACCAGTCCTGTGAGCTTTGCAATGTACTATTGCTAATTCTTGAGGCAAATGGATTGCATTCAGCAGCCTGTCGATTTCAGGTCCATTGGAAATTGGTTTCCCTGCTGCTGTGATGAATCCTCGCTCTTTCCATAGGGCACCTGTAGCATGACAGACTCCAAAGGCATATTTAGAATCAGTGTAGACAGTCAGAGATCTCTCTCCTGCTTTTTCACAAGCTCAGGCTAAAGCAGTCAGTTCTGCGGCTTGTGCACTTTTATTTCCTGGCAGGGGTCCAGAGTCAATTACTTCTGTGTTTGACACTGCTACACAGCCTGTCTTACGGATTCCATTCACCAGCCCGGAAGACCCATCAACAAACCAAATGAATTCAGAACTTTGCAAAGGTATGTCTTTCAGATCATCTCTAGGCATTTGCAGTTCACGAATAACTGCTTTACAGACATGAGGGAGATCTGGATCTTGCTCAGGCATAAGAGCTGTGGGGTTTAACACGTGACACCGTGAAATAGTTAATTCTGGAGTTTGGAGCAACAAAGCCTCGTATTTGGTATAACGGGCATTGGAAAAATGCTGGGTATTCTGCTGGGTTAACAAGGCGGATACTGCATGGGGTACCTAGAGTTGCAAAGGGTGACCAAGTACGACGTCTTGGACTTTTTTTCAGCAATGAGTGCCGCGGCTGCAACACTGTGCAAACAAGAGGCATAGCCTTTCGCAGTGCTGTCTAATTGCCCAGAGTAATACCCTCCTACCCTCCTATGAGGTCCAAAATTTTGACAGGGAACCCCAGAAGCCACACCACGTTTCTCACGTACAAATAGAATAAAATATTTAGTATAATCCGGGAGACCAAAAGCTGGAGTGGATACAAGGAGAGTCTTTACTTGTTCCCAAACCTGGAGGTCAAGCTTTGTCCATTCACACTCTTCTGGGGCTGCAGCCTTTGTTTTCTTTAACCATGGGTTCACAATTTCAGAGAAACTAGGGATCTAAGCTCTGCAATACCCCAACATGCCCAACAGGGCTCTGATCTGGGTTTTAGTAGATGGGGGCATTCATTTTTGTAATGGCATGCACACGTTTACAAAATAATTTTCTAGTTCCACAAGACAGGATGTGTCCCAGATATTCAACTTCAGACTTAAACCACTGCAACTTCCTCTTTGCAATTTTATGTCCTCTTTCGCCTAGGTTGTTAACCAATAGGACCAAATCAATTTTGCAATCTTCCTCTGAGCATGCACAGAGGAAAATATTAGGTCTAATACTGCATACACACGTGTACTTGCAGGGATGCTGTACATTATGGTGGCGGGATTTGGGACAACATTATGTCTTGGGATCACAAATGTATTGATTGGCCTGAGGTTTTGCTCCATGTGGTAACTGGAGGGCTGTCTTGGCTCGACCCTCTTTTTGACAGCCAGTATTGGGGTGTTACACAGCAAAAAACATTGTACTAAGACACCTTGTTTTAAGAGTTTTTCAATTAGTTTCCCAACGCATTCTCTGGCTTTCAATGACATGGGATATTGCTTCACACGTGGGGCGGGGGGATGTCAGTACGGATGGTAATTTTTATAGGAGCTGCAGATTTTAGCAGCCCAATTTCACCCGAATCTTCCACCCAGTACTCAGATGGCAGCCCTCTGAGCTCTTCCGGCAGATCTGTCTCTGTTGGGGGACTGGCCTCCTCCAAAAAAGCCATGACATTGGAGGAAGGCAGGGTGACATAGAGCCCATCTCGGCTGCAGCTGATAGAAGCATTTAACTTTGCTAGCAGGTTCCTTCCCAAGAGGTTTACTGGGCTTTCTGACATCAGGAAGGAATGATCTGCTGCAAAAGGGTCAATTTTAACCATAACTGGTTGACTCAAGGGAACAGTGGATATTTTTCTATCAATTCCTATGACACTTTTTCTGGAATCAGAAAGGGGTAAGGTGATTTTATTCAGCATGCTTTTTGCAGGGCCAGCATCAAGACGACAGTCATAAGGTTTCCCATTTATGTTAAGGGTCAGAAAAGGTTTTGCCAATTTCAATTTCCAGCTGTTTGGGGTTTGACTCTCGCTCTCGCTACCAACCAACTCTAGACCTCTTTCTACCCGTCATTCCGACGTTCCAACACTTTCTTCTCCCTGGTAAGTGGTGGGCCCTTGCCCCTGCCACTGCCCAGTCCACTGACCTTCGTGCCCTTGATTCCCCTTCTGGGGACACTCATTTTTCCAATGACCAGGTTGCTTGCAATAATAGCACACATCCCGGTCATAACCATTTCTCTGTCCTCCCTCATTTGTCCCTGCACTTGCTTCTTTACCACATCCTCTCTGACCATGTCCACGACCAAATTCTTGTCCTCTCCCTTGGCCACACCCCAGGAACCTTGTTCCTGTAATGGCTGCCGCCAACAACTTTGCCTCTAACCCTTTCTCCTTCTTTCGTTGCTTCTGCACCTTCTCTTCCCTTCCATCAAACACATACTTTGCTATCGCCAACATCTCCACACTATTTTCCTGCCACCCTGGCTGGTGTTCCCTGAAATATTTTTGAATATCAGGAGTGGCTTGCTCCACAAACATACCAACTATCAGGGCAGCATGCCTTGCCTCATCAGGGTCAATGCCCCCATACATGCGCAGAGCGCGAGTCAAACGAACCAGGAAATCAGCGGAGGATTCTGATTTTTCTTGAGTCACAGCCCGCACCTTACACCGGTTTACAGTTTTCTGACCCATTTGTTGTAGAATGGTGCGTATCCCTTCTTGGTACTGAGTCATGACTGTCCAATCGGCTGCATCATTCAGGTTTAATGGGGGACAGGGGTCGAGGTAGGCGTTTAAAATCCCAATTTGACCCATTTGTGTGCAGACACTTTGAATTTGGTTTATAACTGGATATATCCTTTGGGATGGCGCCAGATCCTGGTTCTCTGAGTAGGGGGCGGTGGACAAGGCGGCGGAGGCGGCGCGGATGGTACACTTGCGAAGGACACTGCTTTACTTCTTGCCTGCCTTTTCTCAGCCACGTCGGCCCAGAGAAACCAATCATTCATATTTTCGGGCACCCTGTCCTCTAGAACAAGGTGGAGTTCTCTTAAGATGTTTTGGTTGAAGGATGCTTTGGGTGGCCATGAGTGACTAAAAACGGGCCATTTTTCTGTGCAAACAGAACCAAGCGCTTTTTACTCAAACCAGCCATGCTTGACAGAGTATTCCATTGCTGAAGCATAACATCTAGAGATGACCCCGTCGGGACATTCTGACCCCCACCCATATTGTCTCCTCAACCAGTTAAGGCTGTCCTGTATATACCTTTCAATACTTAATGGACCTTAAACACCTTAAACAAAGGAAACCAACCAGGGGGGTCTAACCTTTTTTTTACCAGTGAATCTTACCCTACTTGGAGTTGGCCTTGGTTTTGAAGCGCACCCGTCCCGCCCGTTCAAGAAGACCCCAAGGTGAACTCACCTAGTGCCGGCTGGGTTGTTCAGGCATCCGAGCGGGGTGTGATTGTGCTGCAAAGCTGTGCCCTCCTGGCTGGCACGCCAGATTGTGGTAAAAGTCCAAACTGGACTTGGCGGTCCGTGCCCAGCTGCCCTCCAATTAAGCTCTGGACACGCGGATATGATTCAACTTGAGTTTATTCGTGTACAACGAAGGCAGCTCTGTCAACCCAGAGGCAGCCCAGATCAACAATCACCAGTTACATTTATAATCATAACATGGCTAAATAAGTGACATCAGCCAAGCCTAGTGCGCATGTCTGCTCATTATCAACTGAGCTTTTACTGGACCATCACCCCCAGCCTCTTCTCTCAGTGCCCTGCAACTTTTTGCAAGGACGACGATTCATAGGTCTGGGGTGAGTTGCTGTGGAAACAAGATAACTTATCTCTACTGTCCTAATGGTTTCTTCTTCTGTATGAAAGAAACAAAGACAACAGTTATGGGCTTTTGAGGAATCTGCCACATAGGCACGAAAAAGCTGACCGACATGGCCTTACCTTAGTTATTTTCCACACAGACTCATACTCAGACTCTGCCTTCAAAAAAAAAAATTACAAGTTTTATTTGAACAAAGCCTTCCCACTGAACTCTCTCAGGCTGTGGCCTCTCCCTCCTCATGCCAGAAGCAGTGGGTGTTGCCCTTAACTACTTCCTGGTTACTTCCAGGAAGCACAGCCCGCTGGGGCTGAATCCAGCAGTTCTTTCATATAGTTACAGATATAAGGAGCACTCCAATTCTGTGTTTCAGACCACATGTTGTTGGTTATGCCTCCGAAGCACATAATAGCTCTGGTTATTATGAAGTACAAAAGCTTTGCACAAACATGCTCTTAAAATACCATTTCGGGAATTTAATTTTGAATATATCGAAGAGCAGGTCTTTAAATCTTGCTGTGAATATTATCTTCTGCCTGATAAACCTTTGGAGCAAACATCCCTAAATCTGAAATGGCATCCAGTAATGATTTCTTGTATATTTACACTTGGAGTCTAAGTAAGCCCCAGTGATTGGAAACAGGCCTACTTTTCAGTCAAATATTGTAAGCCTGTGCATGCTTACGTGGAAGTAAGTACCACTGAATGCTGTGTGGCTTACTTCTAAGTAAATACGTTTATGACTGTGTTAGATAAAAAGTCCTTGCTTTCAGTTTAGAAGAAAAGAATGCCAGGCAGGCAGCAGTGGATCCAACACTATTTTATTGAACGTTTTGCAAAACGGGTGCAGAGCAGTCTGGACCCCGAGACACGTGTGCAAAAGCCCTTTATATCATATCGCTTCTATTGTTCTTACCAGTAACCAATGAAACAGTTAGTACATCGGCTCACTAAGTTAATATCCAATAAACAGTCACTATCAGCTTACCAAGCCGTTAGTCATGAGTGCGTCAGTATGATTCCCTTTTTGCTCCGCCTATATTTTCCCGCCACTCGGGCTCTTACGTAACTTGAGACGCCAATGGTTATGGAGTCTCCTTTTTTTTCTAACAACTGGACTGCCAGTGTGTTCTGCATAAGCATTTCCATTAGCTTCAAACCAGTGCAACATGCTTCTGTTTCACTTAAATGTTAAATAACTTTTCCAAATTAGGGAGGTGCTTGGTAAGAAACTTAGATGTATGCAAGGCAGGTAACTTTATTATGCTCAGTTCAATAGTACTGCTGTTAATTTCCAAGCAATAGCAGCATGCACAAAAACCAGTCAGGTCTGTAATGCAGTTTTGATTATTGCTGAAATATTTGCTAGTTAAGCTTGCTTTCTGTCTATTTTACAGAAAGCATAAGCAAATGTGCCTTTTAATATATGTTATCTGCACTTAATTGAACAAATTGCTGAAGCATATACGATTCCCAGAGCTCTTAATTTGCAAAGAAATGAGAGAGAAGACAAATTAAATTCTTGGTTAGCTTAAAGGCAGGTTCTAATTTTAAACTTTTTGAACTATAAAATCTTCATAATGGCTCTGGATCAATTTTATTACCTATCATGAGCTTTTAATACAGCATCAGCAGGACCTCTAATCGTGCAAGGGCATTATTTTCATGGGAGTCCTATATGATAGTTTGGCTTATCTGAGAGCCAGTGTAGTGTAATGGACAGTGTCAGATTTAGGCCAGGGAGGCTCAGATTCCCACTGAGACATGAAACTTACAGGGGGACCTTGGGCAAATCACTACTGTTAAGTGACATCTAATTTACTTCCCAGGATGATTATTATGAAGACAAAGGGATGATTCCATCTATGCTGCCTAAGCTGGTTAGAGGAAGGGTGGGGTACATGCATGATAAAGGAAAAGTCACACCATAGTTTATTTTCTCTTGGCATCTCCTCATTTAAAATATTTATTGGAAGTGGTGAATGATCTCTGGTGACATGCATGGTTGGTTTCTTATGTTCATTTTTTATGTTCTGTTATTAAGTAATAACTGAAGCTTTATGTAAAATATCATGCCTTTTCTCTACGTGTGCTGCTTATGGCCTTTTCCCTTACCGGCCCTTTCTCCTCCTATCCTCAGAAACCCTTGATGCTGTAGCCTTGCTGCTTTACAGATCAGGCCGCTTTACTACTGTTTTTCAAAATGTCGCCATCTTGGATCCCTTTTGACATTACATAACCAGCATGGGAGCCACTGTTCCAGCCTCCTTACTGATGCTACTTCACTAAAGTTCAAGTTAAAACTAGGCATGTATGAGAATTTCTGTTTGAAATTCATATGAACATGTTCTGTTTGCAACTACAAATGCAAAAGCAAGCAGGAGTGCTTTTTTTCAAATAAAGTTTGCAAATTCCCAAACTTGCTATTGTGTTCCCAAAAATGTGCACTTTGAAATGTGCTTTAAAAAAAAACACATTCTCATACTTTAGTCACTTTTGAAATATATGCACAGAAATCTGCACTTTTCCTGTTCGAAATGTGGACTTTTCTTGTTTGAATGAGCTGAAAACCAAATAAAAAATGAAAACAGGAGCAAGCTGAAACAAGCTTCAGAGCAAATTTTGGAGAAGCTCAAAAATTGCAGGTTCTGCCATCCTTATCTAAAACATGATCAGAGACTCCATGTGATGTATTCACAGTCCTCAGCAATTCTGCATCCCCCCCTGGTGATCATGTCAACTGGCCAGCCTTCTTCCCAACCTTGAAGCTGCAGAGGTGGGTGGGGATTTGTTCCACAGTTGCATAGTGATCCCTGCCACCTCCTAAGCTCCAAGGGCACAAGGAAGGCTGGGGGGTGTTTGGCAACTGCACGGCCAAGGGGCCCAAAGAGTCTAGTCATGCAGGGCCAAACTGGCACACATACCCTGCACGCATATGCATGTGGGCGCACACACACACACCCTGCCCTTCTGGCTCCAGAGTAGGAAAATTTGGCACAAATATAGGGTTGCATGCTGCTGCCTGAAGGTGCTTGGGCATCAGTAGCCAAGCAGCAGCATCCAAGCTGGCATGATCACCTTCCAGTTGGACTTCCCCTTGGGAAAGGCCAGCAGTATGCGGGGAGGGGGGGGGCTTGACAGGTGGTGGATGACAACTTTAGTTTTTGTATCTGTTGCCAGATTATATCATTTCAGACATCTTTTGGGGCTTCTAGGCATGTGTGCTTTAGTTTTGGGAAGTCTATAATCACACGGCAGGTGCCCATGATGTAGTTCCTTCCCATGGCAACATTGCCCCCATTTCCACAAGGGGTGTTGCTGGTGTGGGGAGGAGACTCATTGCTAACTCCATCCACATGATATTACATTTTTGAAATGTCGGAAGTATTAAAAAAGGCTTCACTCACCACAAGGTAATGACAAGACATTCTAATATGAATGTTGCTTCAATGTTGCCAGAGATGAAGGGCGTGCAGCCTAGCCATCACCAACCACCACTAGCCATGAGCTTCAGAAAGGGTTCATGTGGCTCTCTGGCCCACCCTACTTCCAGTACTTCTGTTGCACTTGAATATATGGCTGCAGCCATACATTGGTCAATGCACTGGGCACACTTTGGCTAGGAGTATGTTGCAACTGGCTTTATATTTACCTGAAGTGCTTACGTATGCTGATTGCTAGCTAGACCTGCTAGCTAGACCTTTCTTGCTAGGGCTGGGCATTTGAGCAGTCAAAAAAGATTTGGTCAATTGATGGATCAAATATTGGTCAAATAATGGTCAAGTTTTTGTTAAACATTAACTTTAGAACAAATAACATAATCAACAGCAGGACTAATACTTATGCTAATTGCAACCCTGCTACCCCACACACCAATTAGATAGCTGTTCTCATGAAACAATGACATCAACTTTTAAAAAATGTAATGAATTTTTTTATTTTATCAGATTTTGTAAACCCCCCCCCCCAACTAAGGGCAGTGTATGTGGCTCGCTTCCCCCATTTTATCCTCACTGTAACCCTGTCAGATAGCTTAGGGTGAGGGTGTGCATCTGTCCTGTCATGTGTTGAGCTTCATGTTCAAATGAGGATTTGAACTTGGTCTTCCTTGGTTGTAGTCCAACACTCTACCCACTATGCAACATCCTTTGCCACTAATAACGTCCTATTTGGAGACATCTGTATTTATAGTGGGGAGCCAGTGGGAGATGCTTTGCCAAACTGCTAGGTTTGCCCCTGACTGCTGTAGGAATATGCAGCAAGTAATGCTTACTCCTGCCCTTGCTAATGAATAACACCATCATTAAGTTTTAAAAGGTTAGCTGCCATCTACACAGTGGCATTCTTGGAATATTTGATAAGATTTGTCTGTGGTCAAATAACAGACAATCAATGGACAACATTTGACCAGTGTGCCAACCTTAACATATGCACAGACTTACCTTCCTATAAAGCCTAACGAAACCTGCATATTCTTTTCAAAGGAAATGAGTTAAACAACAAGTATCACCTTACCCATTTTGTCCCTTTGGTTTGCTGGGAAAAACACGGCAATAATGCTTTACACAGCTGTGGAAACTGTTGTCGCTAACAAAGTAGTTTCATCTAACGGGTCTTGAGGGGCAGATTTCACTGTACATTGAAAGCAATAAGGTTTTACCATAATTATTGCAATCAAACTTGAAGGTACAATGGCATATTAAAAAAAGGACAAAGATCACGACAAAGGGAATGAAAATAATCTCAGAGCACGTGACAGCATGTTACTTTTTCTCTTCTCTTCTATTTTATTTAATTGTAATTGTTTTTTAGATTAAACACTCTCTGGGGACACAATCAGTTTAAAAACTGAGCTTGAAGGCAAGCATTCCTTTTAAACTATTTGTGACTCCAGGGAAGTAAGTAGAATTTATAATCCGAACAGAGGAAAGCAAACTGCCCCTTGGGGATTAGGTCCTGTTGTAGAAGTAAAATGTGATTTCCTTACCATTCTGTGTTGAGTGTCATAGGATTTTATTTATTTTTTGCATTTTAAGGGCAATGCAGTGATAATAAATACAAATAATTGGCAGATGATTACAGGAAAGAAATTAGAGGATAGCTGGAGTTTGGGAAGGCCAAAATGATTCTGCTGAGAGTAGCATGCAGTGCCTAATTCAAAAGCACCAATCACTAAAGATCTACAGATGCAATTTACAAACTACTTTTACTTACAGCTGTCTGTACACTTTGTGGGGTAAAAGCAACACAAAAATGACAATTCAAAGTCACAAGAAACTCAATTCTGTGACCTGCATAAATTAGTTTGAATACTTTATTCTGAGCTGAAGCCCTGCTCTCTGGCTACTAGAAATCCCACTGAGCCTTCTTCAGGCATTCAGCAATTGCCCACGTACTTTAAAATTATTTTCACTATCTTAAGGGCTAGAAACCTGTTTTTTTCTCTCTCTCTTCTCTTTTGATTACATTTGTGTTTCTCGGAATGCTGAATTCTACCACAAGGGCCGATGGATAGGGCTTTTTCTGTGCTTCTGTGGAATCAGACTATACAAAAAAAAAACCCCTGTCTGTGCTGTTCTCCTGTTGACTTAACAATGAAGCCGGAGTGGGGACAGTGAAAGAAAAGCAATTGTTGTGTGTTGTGTGGGGAGATGCAGTACTAGAACAAGTGCTATTAGTAAAACTTGAGCTGGGTCACATGTATTACTCTTCGGCTGGCTAACCTGAGAAGGGCTTCCAGGGTGAGCGTAACATTTGGGAAAGAAAGCAATAGATGCATATCCTTGAAGTGATTGTGTGTTCCTATCCTTATTACGGCTCTACTTGCTTCTATGTAGGGGTGTACGAAACCCCGCTTACCTGGCTCCGCCGGGTTCTGCTGGGGGGGAACCATCCCTCCCCCCCGGAATCCTGGCTGGCCAGCTCCGCTCCGCGGGGATTCCGCAGAGCCGCCGGCTGGCTCCGCCAGCAGCCGGACATCCGGCCACTGGCTAGCAGGGATGCAAATGGCGGCGACCGTAGCCACCGCCATTTGCGTCCCTGAATTCAGCCGTGGTAGGCTACGTAAAGACTTATGTTAAAAACTTGGGTTAAAAAAACCCAAACAAATACGTACGCAAATGGCGGTGGCTACAGCCGCCACCATTTGCATTCCTTATTTTTGGCCATCTTAGTCTACGTAAATATTTACGTAGGCTAAGACGAAGACAAGAAAGGGGAACGCAAATAGCGTAGCAGATGCTATTTGTGTTCCCCTTTATTTTCACCGTCTTACTCTACATAAATATTTACGTACAGTAAGACGGTCAAAAATAAGGAACGCGAATGGCGGCGGCCATAGCTGCCTCCATTTGCATACGTGTTTTTTTTATTTTTTTTAACCCAGACGTGATAGGCTACGAAAATCTTTACGTAGCCTATCACAAATGGGGGGGGGGAGAAACAGACTGCAAATGGCGGTGGTGGCGGCAGCCGATCGGAAGACCAGCCGCCGCCGCCACTGAAGCTGCTGCTGGAGCCGCTGCCATCTGGAACATCCGCCCCTGGTAAGTCTCGTCCCGGGGGGGATCCACGGGGGCTGGGGGGGTGGCAGGCCGTTCCGCCACGGAGTTTGGGGGGCCGAATGAATAGCCGTGTGACTGTGAAACATAAAAGCTTGCATGCTTTTTCTCTCCAGTTGAACTTGTTTCAGCATTAAAACATATAACCTTATCTACTTTGGCCTCTTTCACAAAAGACTATTACATCTGTTGTTGTATTTCCTGCATCTGTTTTATGATGGAATGAGATTACCCAGCATTTCAGAGTGTTCAAAGAATTTCACAGATATTATTTCAGTCATCCTTACAACAACTCTGTAAGATGGGTCAGTATTGTTAGCTCCATGTTGCTGATGAGTTACTGAGACTGAGAGATGTTGGCTTCCTAAGGCCACTTACTGGGTTTATGACAGAGGCCAATTTTGAAACAGTTTAAAGCTCAGTATCTTCAGCACAGTGCTGTATCAATGCTCATGGTAGTGACATTATGCATGTTATTGCTTATTCAGTGTTAAGGTTCTAGTCCTCTTGGAAATACCAGGTTTTCTAATGTTGAGGAGGCCATGCACCCAGGAATATAGTCTAGATGCCATTTTCCCTGTGGCAAAAAATCATGACCATTGTGATAGAGGACCACCCTGCCAGGTGCATCTACCAGGTTTCTCAAATTAAACAGTAAGAATTCTAAGAACTATAATGCAGAATTAACCATATTCACAAACTGTTTTTGTTTTTAAAAGACATATTAGAGCTGGATAAATGTAGTGGCTAAGGGATTGGGAAGTCCCTTGTTTGACTCTTGCTTTGGCCATAAATTCAAAAAGTTATCCTTAAGCAAGACTTTGTCTCTCAACCATAGCAACCCCCCTCCCCATCTGCAATATGATAATAGGCAGTATCCTATTCGGCACTTGCATTAATGCAAATTATGTTGAGCTAGCATAAATTACCCCTTTTACAATGCCAGCATTTGCTGGTGTGATGGGTTTTCCAGAGAATCCGCTTGCTCCAGCAAGCACTATTAGCATTGTGTTAGAGGTAGCACAGCATAATTTACATTAGCACATGAACACCTGTGAATATTCTGAGGCTGCAATCCTATACACACTTCTCTCGGAGTAACCAAACCCACATGCCAGTTGGGACTGTGTGTAGAGCAAGATAGTAATTTTAGCATCTTCAGTGCCAAATAAATCATCTGAAGAGAAAAAGATGTTTCAGGTAGCAGAAGATCTGGGTGTCTAGCACAAATGGCAGCACTGAACTGTTGTCTAATATAAAGAAAATAACTCTTAAACACCTTCCAGTATATGAACCAAGGAAGTATGAGAATAAACACCATCTGGGCCCTAATCAGTCTCTGGGAGATGCTTATCCTAGATGGATTTGTACATAAGCTCTTCTGGCAACAAAAGCCTGAGAGGTTTGACCTCCATATATTTAGAACTTTTAGCATTGCCAGGAATAATAAGACTTTTGTCTCAGGCCAGCAACATTAAACAAAACTTTCCCTGTACTCCTCTCTCTCTCTCTCTCTCTCAATTCCCCCCCCCCCTCCACTGCCTTGTTCACTTGGACAGTTTTGAATTTCTAATCCATGCAGGACAGTCAAGCACTTGGATCATAAAGGCTACAGTCCTGTGCACAGTTATGAACCCCATGGAATTCAGTGAGATTTAAGCAGCCTGGCTGTTGTGTAGGATTGTAGTTGTGGGCCAGGATCCCCAGAATCTTGAAGCTAGCTCTGGGAACCCCCGTGGGCTTTAGACTTGTTTTTCTTGAAGAGCAGCTCCTCTATGCTAAATGACAAACTACTTGTGAAACTGAGGGAACTTTCTAAAATGGTTCTTGATACAGCATGGCAGGGGAGAGTCAGCTATTTAGTGTGGGGGAGGGGATGAAAAATGCACTGGGGTAATGCAAACTTCTTTTGAGAAGCTGAGTAGTTATTTGGCTCCTGTCCAGAATGCATGACTATTAACGCTTAAAGGTGCAATCCTATGCATGTTTAGACAGGAAAAAGTCCTACAACTCCTAGGCTGCCTGGGGCATGCTGGGAGTTGTAGGACTTTTTTCTGTCTAAACATGCATAGGATTGCTCCTTAAGCTAGTTACAGTGCAATCCTATGCATGCCTACTTCAGTGGGATGTACAACCTGATAAGTGTATATATCATTGCAGCCTTAGTAAATTAGTTAAGGGTGCAATCCTATGCATGTTTAGGCAGAAATAAGTCCTGCAGTTTCAGCATTTCCCAGCCAGCATGGGGAATGGACTTTTTCTGTCTAAACATGCATAGGATTGTGCCTCGAATGAGTTTCTTAGGGCGCAATCCTATGTATGTTTAGACAGAAAAAAGGCCTACAACTCCTAGCATTCCCCAGCCAGTACATAGATGTGGGAAGCACCATATATTACCAGAAGTACCTATTAACATAGCCCTGAAAGATTGCCTTGAGAATAGAGTTTGAGTGGAGTGGCTTGACTACTAACTGAAATCTAACTGATTTCCAGTGTCTTGACTGTAAGTCCTGTTCTTACAGATGCAACTCCATATTCCTCTTGTTGACACCTAGGGACCAGTTTATAATAAAAACTGTTAACAGAAGCAGAGCTGATTTCCAAATTTCTAAACATAGGGTGCCCATGTCTCCTCTTTTACAGAGGACAGTCCTCCGTTTGAAGGACTGCCAAAAGACTGTCCTCTGATTGAAAGCATCCTCTATAGGAAGGGCTCTCCTGTCCAATTCCAGTTTAAAGATAATGAACCATAAGAACTGTCGCCCATCAACAGTTAGCACCTGAACAGCAGACGGAACAGGCAGGCACACAAGTCACCTGATCACAGTCTTCCACACTATGGTGAGATATACTCTATTTCTATTTAAATTATAATAATTATTTCTAAATTTGCATGTATACATATAAATTAGCATATGTAATTTTTATGCAATGTTTTATGCTTTGTTGTTATTTTTGGTCATGCATTTCTTGTTTTTTGGCAATTCGTAAGTGTCCACCCTCACTGATATAAAATATTTAAAACAATTTCAAAATTATCCCCCCCTCCAGCCCACGGAAACTGGTTCCTTACAGATTAAGGTATTTTACAGAGAGTTGTTATCTTTTACACTAAATTTAAGGTTCACTACTTTCTCATGTCCGTCCCCTTATATTGGGCTTCAAGTAACATGCATCTGACAGCGGTAATGGGTTCTTGGCAAAAGCACTGAGATATCAGGTAGTTCCACATCCTGCCAAGTTAGGGTCTCATTACAAAAACAAACAAAACTAGAGACCATTTACTCTGACCATCATAAACCTTTATGCATCAGTCATATCTACTTAAGCCACCTTTGCTATTACATTGTAATATTGGCATCAAGCAGTGAAAAGCAGACCTATGAGAAATCAGTGAAGCAAGTCATGCTGATGGAAAGAAACCAAACTAATGTTTAAAATGGCAAGGTGGGAGGAGACACAGTCTTAATACTTAGCATTAACCCTGAAAGGAGGGTCAGTATTATTATCACCTTCATATTGCAAATGGAGGAAGAGGCCAAGAGAGAGTGGCTTGCCTAAGGCTACCTAGCAAGTTCATGGAAGAGACAAGATTTGAGCTAGGGAGCTCAGTCCTTTAGATCGGGGGGGGGGGGGCAGAAAGTAGATCTCCAGGTGTTTTGGACTGCAGTTCCCAGAATTCCTGAATTCCATGCTGGCTGCGGCTTCTGGGAGTTGAAGTCCAAAACATCTGGAAATCTGTCTTCTGGCCACCCCTGATTTAGACTGCTCACAGATGCAATCTAAAGTCAGTTGCTGGACATGTTCATACGCTCCTAAAATATGTGTCAGTGGTAGCCTGATGGAAGGTCAGAGGAAACAAATTCTTAGGGGGTCTTGTAATTGCAAAGAGATTTATATGACAATATCAGATTCATAGCTGGACAAAAAACCTCACTGCTCTCTCCATTCATGAATGCGGCCATGGCTCTGTGGCAGAGCACATGCTTTGCATGCTGAAGGATCCAGGTTGGTTCCTCGGCATCTCCAGGTAGAGCTGGAAAAATTCCTGGAAACCTGGAGAACCGCTGCCAGTCAGTGTTGGCAATACTGGGCTAAATGGATCAAATCGGGTGACTCAGTTTAAGGCAGCTTCCTATGTTCCTAACATATCATATGCCCATTCATGGTATATCAAAGTCAGCACATGTGACTGACACCTGTTCAGTCACTGGGGCTGCCAACATGGAGGTCCATGCATAAATAGTGAGCTAACTAGTAGCTCCATCTGTATACATCCGTCTGTATCCATTTTTTTTTTACATCTCGCCACTTTCCCCTTCTTTTCTCCCCTCCCCCTCCTTCCTCTCATTTTTCTTTATCTGGAGTAACTGGGGGGGGGGGATTCTGGGAATGTAAATGTTAAAAAGGCAAGGGAGAGATTAATAAGGAGAGGCAAAGTACACTGAAAAAAAATATAAACATACATTAAAGGGCCAGATTGTTGGAAGGAATCTAGCCAGCATGTGTAATTTATAATAATTTATAGATGTGAAATTTGGAGATGGAATGAATGGAAACAGTAGAACGGAGCACCATTATGCACGAAGGAAGATGGAAAGTTAGAAACTAAGCATTGTTCTTAGTGTTGCTTCAGACATGCACATCTGTCCCTTGATCTCTCATCCTTTTGTTATTCAGCACTTGATGATTGGCAGACAAACATGTGAAGTGACCTCTCTGAAAAGTATTATGTTTGAGGTGATACAGAAGTTCTACCTTTGTATTAAAAAAAAAAAATCTAATTCACATGTGCCGATCATCCCTTGATACCGCAGTTATCAAATGAAGAGCATGCATGTATCAATCAGCCCTTAGCAAAGAGTGAAAAGGAAGATAAATAGAGATAAAATGTTATTTTTTACTGTAGTAACTTAGCTTGGTATAGAAATATACATTCACAAACTTGTGTTGGCCCAATAAATTATGTAATGCTACCCATTTTGTATCTTCTGTTGTTTGGGAGCAACATAGCAAACACTGAATATGGGACTGGAAAGTGAGTGAATGTGTAAGATAGTAAGCCAATATGCAGAGCATACACTTAATAATGTTGCACCAGCAAATGCTATTGGCATTGTCCTAGAGGTCACTTATGCTAGTGCAACTTAATTTATGTTAGTGCTAGTGCCAAATTGGATAATTCCCATAGTAACTGACAGGGCTACATTGAAAGCAAAACAGATTATCTAGACCAGTCGGCAATCCATTAATCACAGGCTGGCCAATTCACTAACATAAACTCTAGACTAGGCCAGTGACTGAAGGCCCCCGGAGTCTACAGCATAATCCCTACTTGCCAGCCCTGGGGCCAGAAACAAAAGAAAAATGTGGAGTGGTTTTCCTCCAGGAAATCTAGTTGCTGACCATGACCCTAGATTATCCCAGTCTTTATGTGTCAGGAGCAGTCATCTAATAGTACTTTATTGAACTATACTGGAAACTGTTGATAAACTAGATAACTCTGGTCTGGAGATGTCTGCTGCTCTAGCTGTCTTCAGGCATTCAAATTCAGTACAGAAAGAGAGCAGAGGGTCTGTGCATATAGGCCCTGTCCCCAGCATCCTTGTCCCTGCAGGAGGGAGTTTCAGATGCACAAAACATCTATGCACATTCAGCTGAACCTGCTAGAAGCCTTACAAAGGTTCCTGATTGCACAGAGGCTTCTAAGCATGTTCAGCTAAATGTGCATAGAAGCATTCCCTTCAGCACCCTACAGATCTTCATGCTGAATATGTGATGGTCTGAAGCTTCCTCGACATGGGCAGGGACATTGGGGGCAAAGCCAGTCTGCATGAATCAATTCCTCCCCCCTTTCACACATCAATTTTGTATAACTGAAGGGGGCTTTTGAGAACACCTGGCCTTAGAATGGAGAAGCACCCAGAACCATCCTGGAGCCATCTGAAAAATACATTATGTGGCAAGGATGCACATAGTGGTATCATGCTAAATTAGGTGTTGTTGTTGTTCAGTCGTTCAGTCGTGTCCGACTCTTCGTGACCCCATGGACCATAGCATGGCAGGCCTTCCTGTCCTGCGCTGTCTCCCGGAGCGTGCTCAAGTTCATATTCATTGCATCGGTGATGCTATCTAGCCATCTCATCCTCTGCCGGCCCCTTCTCCTTTTGCCTTCAGTCTTTCCCAGCATCAGGGTCTTTTCCAGAGAGTTTTCTCTTCCCATTAGGTGGCCAAAATATTTGAGCTTCAGCTTCAGGATCTGTCCTTCCAATGAGCACTCAGGGTTGATTTCCTTTAGGATGGACTGATTTGACCTCCTTGCAGTCCAGGGGACTCATAAGAGTCTTCTCCAGCACCACAGTTCGAAAGCATCAATTCTTCGGTGGTGCTCAGCCTTCCTTATAGTCCAGCTCTCACAGCCATATGTTAATACTGGGAAAACCATAGCTTTGATTAGACGGACCTTTGTCGGCAAGGTGATGTCTCTGCTTCTTCTTATGCTGTCTAGGTTCGCCATAGCTTTCTTCCCCAGAAGCAAGCGTCTTTTAATTTCATGGCTACAGTCACCGTCTCCGGTGATCTTGGAGCCCACGAAAATAAAATCTGTCACTGCTTCCATTTCTTCCCCTTCTATATGCCAGGAAGTGATGGGGCCAGATGCCATGATCTTAGTTTTTTTAATGTTGAGTTTCAAACCAGCTTTTACACTCTCCTCTTTCACCCTCAACAAGAGGCTCTTTAGATCCTCTTCGCTTTCTGCCATTAGGGTGGTATCGTCTGCATATCAGGGGCTGAACTGTTGATAATTCTCCCGGCAATCATAATTCCAACCTGTGATTCATCCAACCCGGCGTTTCTCATGATGTACTCTGCATATAAATTAAATAAGCAGGGCAACAATATACAGCCTTGTCGTACTCCTTTCCCAATTTTGAACCAATCGGTTGTTCCATGTTTGGTTCTTACTGTTGCTTCTTGTCCCTCATACAGGTTTCTCAGGAAACAGGTAAGGTGGTCTGGTACTCCCATCTCTTTCAGAATTTGCCACAGTTTGTTGTGATCCACGCAATCAAAGGCTTTAGCGTAGTCAATGAAGCAGAAAGAGACGTTTTTCTGGAATTCTCTTGCTTTCTCCATGATCCAGCGAATGTTGGCGATTTGATCTCTAGTTCCTGTGCCGCTTCGAAACCCAGCTTGAACTTCCGGTAGTTCTCAGTTCGCATACTGCTGAAGCCTAGCTTGTAGGATTTTGAGCATCACCTTGCTGGCATGTGAAATGAGCGCAATTGTGCGGTAGTTTGAACACTCTTTGGTGTTGCCCTTCTTTGGAATGGGAATGTAAACTGACCTTTTCCAGTCTTGCGGCCATTGTTGAGTGTTCCAAATTTGTTGGCATATTGAATGCAGCACTTTAACAGCATCATCTTTTAGGATTTTAAATAGCTCAGCTGGAATACTGTCATCTCCGCTAGCTTTGTTGTTAGTAATGCTTCCTAAGGCCCACTTGACTTCACTCTCGAGGATGTCCGGCTCAAGTTCAGTGACCGCACTATCATGGCTATCAGGGACATTCAGATCTTTCCTGTATAGTTCTTCTGTGTATTCTTGCCACCTCTTCTTAATCTCATCTGCTTCTGTTAGGTCCCTGCCTTCTTTGTCATTTATCATGCCCGTCTTTGCACAAAACGTTCCCTTGAGATCTCCAATTTTCTTGAAGAGATCTCTAGTCTTTCCCATTCTGTTGTTTTCCTCAATTTCTTTGCATTGTTCATTTAAGAAGGCCTTCTTGTCTCTCCTTGCTATTCTCTGGAACTCTGCATTCAGTTGGATATATCTTCCCCTTTCTCCCTTGCTTTTCGCTTCCCTTCTTTCCTCAGCTACTTGTAAAGCTTCATCAGACAGCCACTTGGCTTTCTTGCATTTCTTTGGGATGGATTGAGTTGCTGCCTCCTGAACAATGTTACGGACCTCCGTCCATAGTTCCTCAGGCACTCTGTCTATCAGGTCTAATCCCTGAAATCTATTCCTCACCTCCACTGTATATTCATCAGGGATATGATTTAGGTCATACCTGAATGGTTTAGTGGTTTTCCCTACGTTCTTCAGTTTAAGCCGAAATTTTGCAACAAGCAGCTCATGATCTGAGCCACAGTCAGCTCCAGTTCTTGTTTTTACTGACTGTATGGAGCTTCTCCATCTTTGGCTGCTAAGGACATAATCAATCTGATTTCGATATTGACCATCTGGTGATGTCCATGTGTAGAGTCGCCTCTTGTGCTGTTGGAAAAGAGTGTTTGCTATGATCAGCGTGTTCTCTTGGCAAAACCCGATTAGCCTTTGTCCTGCTTCATTTTGTACACCAAGGCCATGCTTGCCTGTTATCCCGGTGATTTCTTGACTTCCTACTTTAGCATTCCAATCCCCTATGATAAAGAGGACATCTTTTTTTGGTGTTAGTTCTAGAAGGTGTTGTAGGTCTTCATAGAACCGATCAACCTCAGCTTCTTCGGCATCAGTGGTTGGGGCATAGACTTGAATTACTGTGATGTTGAATGGTTTGCCTTGGATTCGTACTGAGATCATTCTATCATTTTTAAGTTTGTACCCCAGTACTGCTTTTCCCACCCTTTTGTTGACTATGAGTGCTACTCCATTTCTTCTAAGGGATTCTTGGCCACAATAGTAGATATGATGGTCACCTGAATTAAATTCGCCCATGCCTGTCCATTTTAGTTCGCTGATTCCCAAGATGTCGATGTTCAATCTTGCCACCTCATGTTTGACCACCTCCAGCTTACCTTGATTCATTGATCTTACATTCCAGGTTCCTAAACAATATTGTTCTTTACAGCATCGGATTTTCTTTTCACCACCAGACACATCCACAGCTGAGTGTCCTTTCAGCTTTGGCCCAGCCGCTTCACTCTTTCTGGTGCTACTTGGAAATACCCTCTGCTCTTCCCCAGTAGTATATTGGACACCTTCCGACCTGAGGGGCTCATCTTCCTGCGTCATCTCTTTTAGCCTTGTGATATGTTCCATGGGGTTTTCTTGGCAAGAATACTGGAGTGGGTTGCCATTTCCTTCTCCAGTGGACCACATTTTGTCAGAACTCTCCACCATGACCTGTCCGTCTTGGGTGGCTATGCATGTCATAGCTTATGGCTTCACTGAGTTACACAAGCCCCTTCGCCACAAGGCAGTTATCCATGAAGGGGTCTGTAGAAGTTATAGTCCATGAAGGGGTCTGGCATGACCTGTCCATCTTGGGTGGCCCTGCATGGCATAGCTTATGGCTTCACTGAGTTACGCAAGCCCCTTCGCCACAACAAGGCAGTGATCCATGAAGGGGGCTAAATTAGGTAGTAGATTATTAAATATCAACTAACGTGTGTGTGCCTGAGAGATCATTCTTAAATATCCAGAAAAGCAATGATTTGGGAGAGCTTAATGTTTTTGGACGTGAGAGAGAGAGAGAGAAATTAGAAACATTTTACAGAGATATTAAAGGCTTTTACATCAATTCATGTCACTTATCTCCCCAGAGCCTTAATAAGCAGCAAGGTTAACATTTGGTCATTGTTGGTTTCCCACCCCCACCCCCCAATGTGATTTGCTTCATCACATTAGTCTGTTAAAATTAGATTCTTATAAGACTCCTTAATCTGCAGCCCACTTAAGTGCTTTTTGGGGCTTGGAAAGAAAAGGTGATATTAAGGGGAATGGCCAATCAGCATAATTATCCTAAATATAGGAAAACAACTCATGCAAGTGATGATCTTTTACTCTCCTTCCTCCTAAATGCAGTTCTGGCATTTATCTGTTCACATTAGAAAAATAGTCACAGCTGTTCTGTAGAAGTTTGTTGTTCTTCAGTGGTTAAGTCGTGTCCGACTCTTCGTGACCCCATGGACCATAGCACGCCAGGCCTTCCTGTCCTCCGCTCTCTCCCGGAGTGTGCTGAAATTCATATTCATTGCATCGGTGATGCTACCTAGCCATCTCATCCTCTGCTGTCCCCTTCTCCTTTTGCCATCAATCTTTCCCAGCATCAGGGTCTTTTCCAGAGAGTTTTCTCTTCGCATTAGGTGGCCAAAATATTTGAGCTTCAGCTTCAGGATCTGTCCTTCCAATGAGCACTCAGGGTTGATTTCCTTTAGGATTGACTGATTTGACCTCCTTGCAGTCCAGGGGACTCGTAAGAGTCTTCTCCAGCACCACAGTTCGAAAGCATCAATTCTTCGGTGGTGCTCAGCCTTCCTTATAGTCCAGCTCTCACAGCCATATGTTAATACTGGGAAAACCATAGCTTTGATTAGACGGACCTTTGTCGGCAAAGTGATGTCTCTGCTTCTTCTTATGCTGTCTAGGTTCGCCATAGCTTTCTTCCCCAGAAGCAAGCGTCTTTTAATTTCATGGCTACAGTCACCGTCTCCGGTGATCTTGGAGCCCACGAAAATAAAATCTGTCACTGCTTCCATTTCTTCCCCTTCTATATGCCAGGAAGTGATGGGGCCAGATGCCATGATCTTAGTTTTTTTAATGTTGAGTTTCAAACCAGCTTTTACACTCTCCTCTTTCACCCTCAACAAGAGGCTCTTTAGATCCTCTTCGCTTTCTGCCATTAGGGTGGTATCGTCTGCATATCAGGGGCTGAACTGTTGATAATTCTCCCGGCAATCATAATTCCAACCTGTGATTCATCCAACCCGGCGTTTCTCATGATGTACTCTGCATATAAGTTAAATAAGCAGGGCAACAATATACAGCCTTGTCATACTCCTTTCCCAATTTTGAACCAATCGGTTGTTCCATGTTTGGTTCTTACTGTTGCTTCTTGTCCCTCATACAGGTTTCTCAGGAAACAGGTAAGGTGGTCTGGTACTCCCATCTCTTTCAGAATTTGCCACAGTTTGTTGTGATCCACGCAATCAAAGGCTTTAGCGTAGTCAATGAAGCAGAAAGAGACGTTTTTCTGGAATTCTCTTGCTTTCTCCATGATCCAGCGAATGTTGGCGATTTGATCTCTAGTTCCTGTGCCTCTTCGGTACCCAGCTTGTACTTCCAGTAGTTCTCAGTTCACATACTGCTGAAGCCTAGCTTGTAGGATTTTGAGCATCACCTTGCTGGCATGTGAAATGAGCACAATAGTACGGTAGTTTGAACACTCTTTGGCATTGCCCTTCTTTGGAATTGGAATGTAAACTGACCTTTTCCAGTCTTGTGGCCACTGCTGTGTTCCAAATTTGTTGGCATATTGAGTGCAGCACTTTAACAGCATCATCTTTTAGGATTTTAAATAGCTCAGCTGGAATACTGTCATCTCCGCTAGCTTTGTTGTTAGTAATGCTTCCTAAGGCCCGATTTCACTCTCTAGGATGTCCGGCTCAAGTTCAGTGACTGCACTATCATGGCTATCAGGGACATTAAGATCTTTCCTGTATAGTTCTTCTGTGTATTCTTGCCACCTCTTCTTAATCTCATCTGCTTCTGTTAGGTCCCTGCCTTCTTTGTCCTTTATCATGCCCGTCTTTGCACAAAACATTCCCTTGAGATCTCCGATTTTCTTGAAAAGATCTCTAGTCTTTCCCATTCTATTGTTTTCCTTGATTTCTTTGCATTGTTAATTTAAGAAGGCCTTCTTGTCTCTCCTTGCTATTCCCTGGAACTCTGCATTCAGTTGGATATATCTTCCCCTTTCTCCCTTGCTTTTCGCTTCCCTTCTTTCCTCAGCTACTTGTAAAGCCTCATCAGACAGCCACTTGGCTTTCTTGCATTTCTTTTTCTTTGGGATGGATTGAGTTGCTGCCTCCTGAACAATGTTACGGACCTCCGTCCATAGTTCCTCAGGTACTCTGTCTATCAGGTCTAATCCCTGAAATCTATTCCTCACCTCCACTGTATATTCATAAGGGATATGATTTAGGTCATACCTGAATGGTTTAGTGGTTTTCCCTACGTTCTTCAATTTAAGCTGAAATTTTGAAAGACGCAGCTCATGATCTGAGCCACAGTCAGCTCCAGTTCTTGTTTTTACTGACTGTATGGAGCTTGTCCATCTTTGGCTGCAAAGGACATAATCAATCTGATTTCGATATTGACCATCTGGTCATGTCCATGTGTAGAGTCACCTCTTGTGCTGTTGGAAAAGAGTGTTTGCTATGACCAGTGTGTTCTCTTGGCAAAACTCTTATTAGCCTTTGTCCTTCTTCCTTTTGTACACCAAGGCCATGCTTGCCTGTTATCCCGTCTGTCCGTCTTGGGTGGCCCTGCACGGCATAGCTTATGGCTTCACTGAGTTACGCAAGCCCCTTCGCCACAACAAGGCAGTGATCCATGAAGGGGTCTGTAGAAGTTAGGCTTATGTATTTCTCTTTTTCTGTTTTCTCAAGATAAGTAGATGTATTGCAGTTCCAAAGCAAAACAGGACCAGTGCAGTAAAATGTTACTCCTATGCATGTTATTACTGAAGCCCATAAAAGAAAGACGTACCTCGCATTTCAATGAGGAAAGGCCAAAAATCCCCACAAGCTTTGCATGCAGAAGGACCTGGGTTCAGAGCCCACTATCTGCAAGCAGGACTGGGAAAGACCGTTGCCTGAAACTGGGAGACATTGCCAGACAGTGTCAACAATACTGAGTTACATGGACCAGTGGTCTGCCTCTGCATAAAGCAGCATGAGTCACCTCAGTCCAACTGCACGTGTACATGCACAGCTCCAGCCAGAAAATCAGCCATGATATAGATAAGCTATTCAGGGAGAGAGAGGAACTCCCCAACAGGCACTTTGTGCTATCGCCAATTTGCTGACTGGACCTGCAGCAGTTTCAGTAGCTGGATCAAGAGAGGAACTGTACACACGGCACATTTGTTTGCTCGGTTCTTCATCCCACTAGCTAGGGATATATGTGCAGAAGCCGTCTTCTTCGTGTATATACTCCCCAGCTGGCTTAAGGCAAGATGTCTCAAGAGCTACATATGTAGTTTCCAACTGTGCCAAGTCCAGCTTTTATACATGAAGGAGTAAGGGTTTGTCTACCGCTACAGCCGAGTCTGTAGTTAAATAGCATGTGGTTTTTGCTACATGAAATCTGCAACCATTACACTTGTCTGCATGTTACAAAACTAGCAGCCACTGTCTTCCGCCTCTGATTTGGAACGTGCATTTTCATATAAATGCATGGGAAAGATGCAGAAAGCATCAACAGGAAATTTTGTACATTGTGCAGTCAATATGTACTGTGTAAGCTTGGAGACTACATTCCTGATCTAACGGAAGTTGTGACTAAATTCCATTGAAAGCAATGGGAATCAAATTAGTCATTCCTAACTCGTCCTTGTTTTCAATGGGACTCGGTTATGACCAACTAGTTGCATCGGCATCTATATATATTAACTGAGCAGCATTTGACATTCCCTGTTTCCCTGTTGACAGACTTCCCTGTTTAGTCTGCCCATTTCTGTCCATGTTCCATCCATCCATGTGAACTTGCAGGATCAATGGAGTTTATCCACATTCTCCAACCCTTTGAGGTTCAGCTCAAGCCATACTACTGTTGTCTTCTGCCTGAACCCTGAATGGCCACTGTTGAAGATCCTTAGGGTAGCTTGGGACTTGAAAGTGGAAATAAAAGACCCCCCACACACCCACACACACACACAATAGTTGCAACCTCCTCACTGCTGAGTACTTCCTTGTCAATACACAGCGGAGTATGTGTTGGGCTTTTCGCAGATGGCAACAGCATAAGGAGATTTGGGGGAGGGGTCTCTTTGTATGAGGGATTGAGCAGCTGCTCAAGTCCTGCCTCACAACACTGTATTGTCATGAATTCTGCAGGTGAATGATAAGTATTTTTATTTGTCTTTATTCTTCTTCCTATCAATTTCCTTATGAGCCCCCTAGTTCTTGTATTATGAGAAAATATAACTTAAGATTTCCCTAGTTGCTATTTCTACATCATCCATATGGTTCATAAAATGCATACTCTATCACATATATAAAAAATATAGTCATACGGCAGTGCTTATGACTGAACTGGGGATAAAGTGGTTGATTATTCAGTGTAAATGTGAATAGTATAAGCTGACCTAGACCTCAGAGTTCTTTTGTTTTGTTGCTTTGCTTTGCTTTGCTTTGCTTGGGTTTTGTTTTGTTTTGCATGTGGGGTGGAGGTGTAGGGTTTGTGTGTGTGTGTGTGTGGCTTGATTCTTTTTCTTTTCTTTTTTTGAGGGGCTGAAATTTTAATGAGCAGAGGGGTTGGTAACATGCTAACAGAAATAAAAATGAAATGTATTTGTAAGATAAATTCACATGCAAGAGAAGAAAATAAGGGCATAATGTACACTGTTGCAGGAAATTCCAAGTTGCTGTAATTTATTTGCTTTAGAAATATTCAGATTTGAGTTGGCATTTCCTCAAAGATCCTTTCTATGTACAGATAAAGTGTCAAAATACATTTCGAACAAAGGAGACACTTTCTTTTAGATTGCAGGTGCCATTTGTAACCCCTTAGCTTGGTAATTGCTGTTGATAAAAGGAGGCATAAAGGTAAACAGTGATGCATCACTGAAGCAGCAGTATCCACACTGCTTCAATTGAGCTGGTGGCAGGCTGTCTGTGCCGGGATGGATAGCAGCTGAAACACTGACTGTATTGAAATGCTTGCTGCTATCTATCAAAACCTGGGATGGGGGGGGGGAGGAGGAAGAATTTTGTAACCAGGAGAGAGGAGTATTTGAAAGGGCTACACCAGGCAGCCATACCGGAATCTCTTTTGAGTGAGCATTTTTAGATGCAGGCCCCATCCTACTTGTCATGTCTAATAGCCATTGACAGACTGATCCTCCAAGAATTTGTCAAATCCCCTTTCAGATACATCTGTGCTAATGGCCATCACCGCATTCTGTGGCCATGAGTTCCATAAATTAATGATGTGCTCTGTGACTTCAGTGTTGTGAGGGAGGACTTCTGTCAATTCTAAATATGTTGCCAATCATTTTATTGGGTGCCCCCAAGCTCTAGTGTTATAAGAAAGAAGAAAAGCTTTCTTAACATTATGCATAATTTTATAAACCTCTGCCATGACATCCTTTTTCTAGCCTTTCTAGCTCCAAGCCCTTTGATCATTCCGGTTGACCCTTTATGCTCCCTTTCCAGCTCTGCAGTTCCTTTACGTCACCTGCTAATTCCAGAGGATGAAACTGCACTTCTCCTTTCCCTGTTTAAGAGAACACAAGTAGAAGCCCCTGCAGATCTCCCTGTTCAACATGGGGAGACTGGGGACTTAAGAGGGTGGCATTATTATTATTATTATTATTATTATTATTATTATTATTATATTTATATCCCGCCTTTTTCCCAATACTGGGACTCAAGTATGTGCAAGGATGTTTGAGGAGGAAGCAACATGCATTGTCCCATGCCTCTTATGCATGTTCCTGTCCTGTACCCTGCTCAGGCATAATACCTGAATAGGGCTTGTATAGTTGAAGAGTGAGACTGTGCAGTCCTTGGCTAGTTCATTAGGCCAGACCCAAGCCTCAGGCCATAAGGTTTCTAGTTTGATCACTGAAGTCACTATCAGTATTTAAGATACAAAGTGGATGTGTCAGCCACTGCTAGGAACTGAAATTTCTTGTGTGGGAGTGGTGTGGTTATTCTTTTCAGGTTCTCAGAGCTCCTGATCCTATAAATGCAAGACCTGTCCTTAAACATGTGTGCACAGGTGAAAAATTCCCTTAGTACATTCATCAGTCTCCCATTAGTTGGAGGATGCCATAGGCATCTCCTGCATTACTGCAATGCCAACACTAAATGGTGTTGTATGGAGTTATAAGGGCACCACTGCTGTCACATTGCCCTTTGTTCTTGATGTTTTAAAGCCTGGCAACCCAAATAATTCCTTAGAAGTTATACTCCAGATCTGCAGCTAAAGCAAAAGCTTCCAACACAAAAGCCAGGAAGTTTCGTGGGGAAGCAAATATCAGAACACTATATTGTACTTTTGTGGTGACTTATAACAACCTGCAAATCTAGGTAGAATATAGTTATGATGGTAGAATCATATAATAGTAGGGTGGGAAGGGGTCTACAAGACCATCAGGTCCAACCCCCTGCTCAGTGAAGGAATCCAAGTCAAAGCATCCCTGACAGATGGCTGTCCAGACTCATCTTGAATGCCTCCAATGTGATGTTACATTCTGATTTGGTTGAAAGGCCACAATGCGTGCGTGTGTGTGTGTGTGTGAGTCCTAGGTTCCCCTCCCCCAATCCAGGACCACACGGGCCCTAAAGATACCAGGCACTCTACCAGCTTGGAGGAGTAGACTGCTTTTCGTTCAGCTCGTGGCACCTGGCGTATCACTGGCCCCAAATCTACACTGAAGAAGATGAAATCGTAGCAGGAGAAGGAAGACTCACCTGAGGGGTGCAGGCTGCACCCTGGAGATTTGACACAGCTCATTTTAGGAAGCCCGTGAGAGGCAACTATGAGCAACTCCCAAGAGGAGACTTAATACTAGACCTCCACAGAAGATTCACTCTGGTCATATTTAACTGAGTGAATTGGTCAAACCTTGACATTTCAAGGATGGTGAGTAAAATGCAACCATTGTCCCAGGCAGTGAGAAATAACTGGAGAGAGAAAGAGGGAAGAGGAATGTCAGGATCAACCTGCCTGTTACTGTCTTGGACATCAGTGTATCAGTACTGGCTGTCTTGGAGCTTTCAGGCATTTTAACATTTTTAAATAAATAAATAAATAAATAAATAAGATATTATCTGCTTCTTGTCCAGGAAAGAAGTGCAAGGCTAGTATCTGAATTACTGTTCTCACTGTCTGGTGCCTTGTGGTGCTCTTTCTTAGCCATGTTTTAGCTGGGGCTTAAAGTGACATTGCTTCTTGGATTTGGTGGGTGGGGCAGCCTACCAGCATTGGGGGACCCGGGGCTTTTTGCCTCTGGACACCTGGTGAGCCAGACCTGACCACATTCATTCAGAAATCCAAGGAAGTAAGTGAGGGATGCCGGAATTGGCAGCGGTGAGTGAGGAGGTCTCCACATGTGAAGATCAACCTTCCCCAACCTGATGCCCTCCAGATGTCTAGGACTGCAACTCCCATCATTGATGGGAGTTGCAGTCCAACACATCTGGAGGGCACCACGCTGGAGAGGCACTACAGGGTCTGTTTCAAGTTGATGAGGAAGGGTGACTCCCTTCGATGAGCCAAGAATAATGGGATCAAGTTACAGGAAGCCAGATTCTGGCTGAACATCAGGAGAAACGTCCTGACTGTTAGAGCAATACGACAATGGAATCAATTACCTAGGGAGGTGGTGGGCTCTCCCACACTGGAGGCGTTCAAGATGAGGCTGGACAGCCATTTGTCAGGGATGCTTTGATTCCTTCATTGAGCAGGGGGTTGGACTCGATGGTCTTATAGGCCCCTTCCAACCCTACTATTCTATGATTCTATGAGTCTAAGGTCAGAGGGGGGCTTCAACCCAGGTCCTCCATCCCATATCTTGATGCAGCTTACAAAAGTCTCACTCAGATGACACACTGTTGGTAGCTGGAGTTACAATCGGCTGAGAGAGTCCCATAGCAGGCACACACACACACACATGCACACACACAATTCCTCAGCTTGAGCGGACTTATCTGCATTTTAATTTCATTTAGTTTTCATGTAAAAGGGAAAACTCAAAAGCATCCAACCTTCATGGTTACAAAACACACCAAAACAAAAAAGCTCAAACAAAAAGGGAAAATATCTGAGCTTGTTTTATTAAAGTGGTGGAGGGTGGCTTTAGAACCACCCTTCCCCATGGCCTGCTATCTGTCTGCTCCACATGCAGACCTATTCCTATTCCTCAGACTTTCCCCATCATTTCTCACCCCTCCCAATTTCTTTCTCCAAGTCCAACACACAAATGCAAAGCAAAATTCAAAAATCTGCTAGAAAACCCTGCAAAAACATATTTTTTGAAAACATATGCACATCTGCCCAATTTATACACTGTTTGAGTTCTGTGTGGCTGCAAAATTAGGAACATTTTAGCACAGAATTCCAGGGACCATGGTAATAAACTATTCCATGAGTGCAGACAAAGGACAAGTAATTGTTATACCCTACCAGGTTTAACCAAGCAGGAAAAATGGCAATGTGATGAAATTAAAATATATTTCTGCAATAATGAAGCATTTGCCTTACTTTGGGCAAACATCTGTCTTAGGCTGGAACTAGACATTATAGAGGATGCCCCATTATACTACATTGGCTACTGTTTGCGGGGAAGGATCTGGAATCCAAGGATGTTGTGCCACATATTTTGAATTACCAGATGTTACTAAGGAAATTGAGATAATGGGATTGTGGGGCTGCTGTTTTTGTCAGCAGCCAATGCATCCCCCACAATGTCTACTTACAGACTTACCTTGAAAAGTCAAGGTTACCATTGTATAGATACAGACTTTGTTGCCTCACTGGAAATGTTAAAATATGCACAGACGTGGTACATATCCCATTAAAGACAAAGTCTGTTGCAGATTGCAAAGGTAGCTTTATTTGCTTAGTCAATAAAAGAGTAGTTCCAAATAGCTTTCCACTCAAATTGATGTTCATTTTTAATAGCTATATCACCCTTCTCCAACCTGATGCCCTCCAGAGATGTTGGACAACAATTCCCATAATCTGGCTGGAGGATTATGGAAGTTGTAGTCTCACACATCTAGAGGGTGCCAGGTTCAGGAAGGCTGAGTTATATGGAAATGGTGAGTTTATTATTCTTTCTGAGTACTACACAGGTCAAGAAAGTTTGCCCTGAATGTCAATCATGTACATTAGACAAATAAGAAACTTGTCATGGAATATTCCACTATACCACAGTGATTATAATATACAATCTTTATTTGCTTAAAGCCAAAGGTCATTGCAAGACAGGTGAGAAGAAAGGGGAAACCCTCAAAGCAAATCCACAATGAAGAATCAATCGAGTGATCTCCAATTCCGTCTAATTTTAAAAGCAGCTCTTGCAAATAATGGAACTTGGTATGTAATATATTTGTTCTGATCAACCAAAAGCATGAACATTCCTCAAAATCTGACATCTCAGGACAAGAAAAAAATAGGATAGAAAATCTCTCTCTAGGTCCCCTTCCAACCCTACTGTTCTATTTTCTATACAATAGGCAGTGCAATGGATAATGAGAGATATCCTCCACCTCCCACAGATGCAGAGACATTGGTTCCATGGAACTTTACAGAACCTTCCATCCAAACAAGCAGTAGACATAGGCGGAATCTACACATAACAGTTTTACCGTTATCATACTGTGATAGCTATTGGTGCCCAGTGGTGTCATATGCACTAATAGTTATCATTGCAGTATGATAACGGTAAAAATTCTATGTGTAGATTCAGCCATAGGCTGAAAATGCAACTTGGTAAAGGTCATATAAATACTGCTGCAGAGTATGATTTATATGCCTATACCATAAAGAAAATGTATTTGCTAGATTTTTCCATATCCCAGACTATAGCATAAATAGATATATGCCTGAAGTAGTGACTGCCTCTTCCCTTCAGTTCCATCTCTATTGACTAATAAGAGTTACGTCCTGATTAAGCACATTTTACATCCTCTATGTATTCAGTGATATGTGTTTGGCTGTTTTCTTGCTCTAGCACTTGTATGTAGGTTCACCAAAATCTTTGTTCTGTCCCTTAAAAAGAAAACCTCAGTGATTTGTTTATGAAGCTAGTGGAAGGCCTTACGGTTCAAACTTATACATGTCTATTCAGAAATAAGCACATTGAGTTTAATGAAACTTACTTCCAGGTAAGTCTATATAGGATTGCACCCTACAACTGCAATTCTATACCCGCTTACCTAGGAGTAAGCGCCACTGAATTCAACGGTGCTTACTTCTGAGATGATCTATATACCTTGCATTGTGAGTGTACCAAGTGTGTTCGGGCTATAAGATTTCTCAAGAATCCATTTGCCAGAGATGATCAAGGATTTGCTTCTGTCTCCTTTGTTCCAAGCTCTTTTTACATCACTTCTTGTCCTGTGACCAGTAGCTGGTTCAGAGTGTTCTCTGACATTGGCAATCTCTTTTCAGAACAAATTTGCTATACGTCTCTATTACGAAGGCTAATGTTGTGCATTTGGTTTCATCACTTTTAAAAATTTATAATTTCCCCAGCTTTAAATGATTACCTAAAAAACAAACCTTCAAAAACTTTTTTCAGAAAACGTTTGCACACATTAACTAGAAATCTCTCATAGCTCATAAAAGCACAAGGAGAGCAGAAGCATCCTACTGGGTCAAACCATATAATCCAGCATTAGGGGCAGAATGAATCCGAGGGCCCCCCAATTCTTTTCTGCCCTGCTGATCCCCTTCCACAAGCAGAGGATCTCAAATAGTTTGTGTCAAGCTCCACTGTAAGCATTTGTAAGAAGAGATAGAACGGAAAGACACACTCCAGGCAAACCACTGTGTGTCATCCCTGCCAAGCTCTCAAAATGTGCTTTTAGTGTCATGGCAATCTCAGGAACAAGCCTCATTGACCACAATGGGAGTTACTTCTGAGTAGACTTCCTGGACCTATGCCCAACTCCACCCATTTTTTCCCTTTCCCTCTAAATACCAGGCTTGCGCCTTAGCAGGCACCCCTGAATAAATGCGCTATCACGCAATAGCGCACTTTCAGGAACAAGCCTCATTGTCTACAACAGGAATTAGCAGGACTCCCTGAACTAATACGCTATTGCGCAATAGTGTGAATGCGTGTTAGTGCTATTTTGTGTTTGAGTGATGGAGTGATAGTGAGACAGTTAGATACTGACATAAGGGGTATGCGTATTGATGGAAGAACTGTGCAATGTTGTTATAATGAGATAGTGCTTTAGCGTATAATACGAAAACTGGACTATGATGCTTGTGGCATCATTTCCTGGGTCCAAAGGACACAAAGGAATATTAGCTGTGGTTCCTCCCCACGTGTAGTTCTGGGGAAGTGATCTGAGATAAACCTGATTTCCAGGCTGTAGTGGGAGTACTTGCTTGCCCGTGATAGCACGCTTATGCGAACTAGTGATATAGTGCTTATTTTCAAAGTTTTTTAAAAAGTTGGTCCCTCTGCATCCTGCTCCAAAATGGTGGTGAAACTTCTGGAAAACAGGGAGGGAAAGGGTTGGGTCAGTGAGGTTGCAAGCACGTGAGTGACACACTGCCATGGGCAGGGCTACACACCCCCATGGGCAGGACTATGATACCAATGCAAGGGCAGGTAATGGAACACACCCCAACAGAACCATAACTAAACAGAACTGAACTAAAGAGGAAAAGTCAGACTATAATCAGTCTCAGAAGAACCGTTTTTTCCATGATAAACTCCAGGGCGGCTGCTGGATGGCTACAACATCATGTATCCCTAACGACCTCCACACACAGCCAGTTCAGAGTAAATCACTCATGGAAACATATCCCTGGCGTTTGCCACACAAGTTGTTTGTCCAAATCCAAATCAGAAAGAAGCTGCATTCGTACTGCTACACTTGAAGAGCACCACCTAAGCCCAGCTGTCTCCTCTCCTGAAAAAAAACCCCAAACCAACCCTGATTACTACTTTCAATGAGGGAAGGCTCTGCAGCCATGTATATGTATATGTCAGTGTATCTGTGTAATATAATGTTTTTCCAAATATTTCATGTTATGTTAGTCACGGATGGGTTAAAAAAATAGTTTGCATGTTCATTTGCAGCTGTTCACCACAATGGATTTCAAATAAACATCAGAGCAACTTTATGTAAATGTTTAGTGTCTAAAATGTCCCCGTTACCTTATTCAGAAACATATAAACTCAGCTCATCATACATAAACATTTCTAATGTCTACCAAATATGCAGGTTATAGAGCCGGAGCAAAGAGAAGGGAGCGGGAGCAGGTACCATCCAGAAGGATCCTACTTAAGACCTGTCTTTCCAGTTTTACCCAGCTTCATGTCTATTTCACATGTTAAAATTTCTGATATAATTTTTCTCAAGCAAATGTATCTAGGGACTTACCCCAGGTTCCATTGGACTTCAGTAAGCAGCCCCTCACAGTATGTACTCTTCTTTCTGCCCTGCCACCTTTCTCTATCCAAGGGGTATCTCTGCTGCCCTTCAGCCATTAGTCCCTATCCTTCCACCATAGTTCCACTGTCCCTCACGCCCCCCAGGCTGATGGGTGCATGGCTACCAGCCAAGCCTTCCTGGCTTGCTCTACTATAGGCTTGCCCAAGTTATGATCCATCAAGATAAGCACACATCACCAGTTATGTTTTTTGATCTGCAAGGTGCTTCTCCTGTTCCTGGTGTCTTAGGCAGGCAGCAAAAATAAGCACCTATAAGCTCATAGTATAATGCCATGCATTGCAGGTGAGCTGTGTTTGTGGTCACAACAAATGATGCCTTCTACCACGCTTTGCAAATCCAGTACATTCCATTCTTATTCTCAAGTAGTTTGTGTCAAGCTCCGCTGTGAGCATTTGCAAGAAGAGAGACAATGGAAAGACATACTCCAGGCAAACCACTGTGCCCCATGCCTGCCAAGCTCTCAAAACTGCAGAGTGAGAGAGAAAAAGTTGGCCCTCCAGTCAGTACACAGAAGACTTTAATGTAGGTGAAATGCATGGTAAGTTGCTTAATAAGCCTCTTTGTTCCACTTAACTCTGCAAAAGCAAACGGGCTTTGCGGGAGCCCCTGTACATTAGGTCTGCACATAGTGTTTGCTAAAAAAAAACACATAAATTGAAATGCACTGAGGGAGAAAAGCAAAGCCACATGAGGCATTTTAAAGATATAAAGTGATGCCTATTGCTCAGAAACAACAAGTGGTCTATCTTTCTAGCAGTAGGTACTGGGCCAAATTGTCCTCTCATTTACATCCCTGAAGCTTCATTAAGGCCAACTGGTGCATAAGCAGGCAGAACTAGGACTTCTTTAGAGAACATGAAAATCTACAATAACGGCATTCTAGCAGAGCTGGTTGTTGTTGAATTTGCTTTGTTGTGTCACTTGCAATACAGCTGTGAGTCAACAGTGTTTATGAGGTGATTCCAATGATCCGGTTTGCTCACTGGAGTCACATTTGTCTGTGTCACAGGAAGCTCCAGTGACTGCAGCAGCCAGGAGATGATTCAGATGTGTGGGGTGTTACTTGGGCCTATTATCACGGACTGAAGGAAGCGGGGGCTCTCCCACTGAGAGGCGAGTGGAGGTGTCTGGATCTAGAAGGTGAAATGAGGGTCACAGGCTGAGAGAGGCAGGCCAAGGTCAGTATCCAGGGCAGGCAGGCAGGCAGGCCGGCAGGCCGGCCAGGTGGATCTGGAAGAAACAAGCAATGGAGCTGGTGGGGTCTGAGTTGTTGAGACCTGCAAGGCCAAGAGCAGGAATCGGCCAGGAGCAAGGTCAGGAATGATGAGCAGGGTCTGTAAGCGGCTTGTCACACAGAATCCCAAACTAGATGGATTTTAGTTAGGACCAGGAAAGCAAAAGCAGCTCTTTTGTTCTTATGGTCTCTCTCCTTTATGAGCTACCTGTCTTCCGTGACTTTCCCTCCATTTCCTTTGCTACCCCATTCTTGGGTTGAAAAGACTCTAAGAGTCTGAATATTGAAAGGGTGATAAGGATCCAAATAAATATATAGAGATGTACTTTATTTTGTATATAAATTTGGGACTCTCTTTCCCACCAACTTTTTAGCACAGTGTACATGCTACCAGGGTACATTTCCTTGTCACTGCTGCTCCTAACATTTTGCAACCCACTGTGTCACCTTCTGTTCAGCACAAAGCACCTCCCTGCTACCCGAGATAATATGCCAACATGACTTTGGTGGGGTTTTCCTTCCTGTGTTTGAAAAACTCCCCAGGTTGGGTTGGGCTGGGCTGGGGGGTGCATAGTCTGTATTTGGCGAGGAACTTGAGCACAACATGCACATTGCCATGGATATTATGGAGGCCTGTGGGAATTTGCCCCGCTTGGGCTCCGATCATCAGAAATGCATGGAATTTTGTTGCTAAAATGATTTGGCAATGCTAAGGATGAGACTGTGATTCTGTGAAGAGAGGGGAAAACTAGAGAAGGGGATAAGATAAAACCCTCCCTCATCCTGTAAAGGAATCTTGAGAAGACAGCCCCATGAGTTTAAAACCATAGTTCTCAAACTGAGTCATTCAGAGCCATGAGTAAGCAAACTTCTCAATCATCACCACAAGATATAGTGATGGTCATCAATTTGGATGGCTTTAAAAGCAGATTAGACAGATTCACAGAGGAGAAGGCTACCAATGGCTATTGGTCCTGATGCCCCTGTGCCACTTGCAGTATCAGAGGCAGTATGCCTATGTACACCAGTTGCTGGGAAACATGGGCGGAAGGGTGCTGTTGCACTCATGTGTCAGGCATCCGTTTTCCTTTTCCGCCTTCTTTTTCTTAGTCTCTGGGTGCACTACAGAGGAAAGTACCAGCCTGCAGTCATCCACTATCTTCATTTCCAAAGAATGACCAGGTTTGGATGATTGTGGAGGTGAAAGAACCCATCATGGGTTCGCCCCCTGCTCCTGCACATCCTGTGCACAAGACTGGTATTTACATAATTACCCAGAATGCAGAGCAGGTTGCCATGTTGTCTGAACCCACCCAGTGTGGCTTCTTACCCATGCCACAACACATAGCTTGCAGTAGGGATTGTGGGGTGGGTGAGAAGTCACCCCTGCCGCATGCTGGGTTTGGATGACACAGTAAACTGCGCTGCATTGTGGGAAACTATGCAAATCACAGTTGCACGTGCAGCATGCGTGGGGGTGCGGGAAGAACCCATGATGGGTTCTTTAACTCCTGCGATCATCTGAACATGGCCAATGTCTCTGAGCCCCATCATGTAGCCCAGAGACATTCATGGGACATGAAGACAGCAGCTCCTGGAGGCCCTTTCTTACCTAGCTGTGGGTAAGAAATTTTTTTAAAAAAAAAAACGTGGAAGGGGTAGGGCACCTTGCTGGGCGCCAAGAAAGCTCTCGGGGAGCAAACTGTTTCCTACCCCTGATCTGAGGCCACCTAGTAAGTGAATAGCAGAGGTGATATTTGACACAGGGACTTCCCAGTTGATACTCTTAAAGTGCAATCCTATGCACATCTACTCAGCAGTAACTCCCATTGAGTTCAGTGTGACTTACACCCATGGAAGTATGTATAGGATGGCAGCTTTAACCACTTTGCTACTAGTACACTACACCAGCTCTCACTGGTGTAGTTTACTAGACACAGTGACCCCACTGGCCACTTTGCAAAATAATTCAGCAGTTCACCAAGCACGGTGAACACAAGGCCCTTACAGTGTCAAAAACCAGTTCTAACCAAGTCAGTGGGAAGCAAGGTCTAGAGAGGCCAAAGGTACTAGTATAAGCTGGGACTGGCAGAGAAAGCAGCAACATCACAGCCATTTTTAAAGTCTTACACATATCACATGGAGTTATGGTCCATTGGACTTGGTTTGAAGAGAGATTCCTCAAGTCTTCTAACTTCACACGTAGTTTTGAAATCCCATAGTTCTGTGGCTCTAAAACCAAAAGGGCTGACAGCATAAAACGAGAGAAATCCCAGAGTCAAACAGTGTTCTTTTCCAGCTAAATTTTTATTTGCATTTTTTGTGCATGAATTATTGTGCTAGCTGTGACTTATCACCAGAGGTTATGGTGATTGCAGTGGTCTGAAGTGACGCATTGCAGGTGAACCAGAGCCGGTAAAGCTCAAAAGTAAACAAAGTTGCAAAGAGCTTCAGGGATACATTGTGATACAAAGAGTAATGTGCCCTTCAAAGGCAGCTCTGATTCCATCAGCATAAAAGAAGCTTTACTCTCCTTCCCATTTTTTCCTTCTCCTCTGCCCCACCCCTCAACCAACCACTGCCTTTTTACTGACACAAGAGAAACATTTGCTGGAGTGGAAAAGTGAAAATCCGGACTAAACGTGGTGCTCTGAAGACAGCAACCTGTGCTGTACCAGCAGCATGTCACAAATTGGACACAGTTTACATTGTTAGCTCATCTTAGAAAGGGCATCCAGTTCCTTTCTCTTTTAAGTTTGCTTTTCAAGTAGCCATTTAGGATCTTCAATTCCCCCTCCCCTTTCATTTGTTGTCTTCCCTGCTGTCAAAACGTTAGACTGTAAGCTCCATGAGGACAGGGACCTGTCTTTTTTTTTCTTAAGACACTCACGTTCTATAAACTTGAATAGCATTTACCTTTCATGTATCCTTAGGGTTGCAGGCATATTCTTACCTTTAGTAATCTGCCAGACAGGGCAAGTATAATATAGTCTCCTTCCAGGTCAACAGTTGCATTTGCATAGAAGTGATTATTAGCATTAACTGTTGTCATTTGATGCCTAGTCTACTTGATGAAAATTGGCATTACACAAAATCCTTCTGCCTTAATACAGAACTCTTGTAGCTGAAATGGCATTCATTTGAAGTTCTGGTGTGCTAGTCTGAGCTTTATTCTTAACTGTTTAAAATTGAAAGCTTCATGAATCCAGCCTGTTCTGAGTCTGACACAGGCTGAGGAGAGACATTTTACTTTTATTGTTTTGGTCATTTTCCTACAAGTGGAGGAACACCGGGAGAAAGAAGAGATTTGGTTGCTCTGGCAAGAAAGGTTGATGGTTGGGTTTGCATTTGTTATGTGCATGCATTTTAATTTTAAAAAATCCATAACGGGCTTATAAATGAAGCAGTGCAGAATAATCGAATTAAACTAATTTTTAAAAAATCAAGCAGGAATCAACCAGTATGCAGGTCAGAAAGACTGAATCACTGAAAAGCTTGGAAAAGCAGAAAAGGCTTAAAGTAATAATTCTACAGTAGTGCAAAAAAGAAGAAAAAAGTGCAGAATGTGGTACAGGGTACAAAATTCAGGCTGAAGTTCAATATACCAGCCTTCCCAACATGGCACCCTCCAGATGGGGTGGACTACCACTCCCATCATTCCCAGCCATCATGGGTATACTGGATGGCACTTATGGGAGTTGTAGTCCAATCCACCCGGAGAGCACCATGTTGGGGAAGGCTGCTACACACTCTTACCTGAGAATATCAGGACTGGTTTTGGAATAGAAACTGCCTTGGTTGCCCTGTGAGATGACCTCTGCCGGGAGAGGGACAGGGGAAGCGCGACCCTGTTGATTCTCCTGGACCTCTCAGTGGCTTTCGATACCATTGACCACGGTATCCTTCTGGATAGGTTGTCTGGGTTGGGAGCTGGAGGAACTGCACTGCAGTGATTCCACTCCTACTTGGATGGCCGGCTCCAGAAGGTCATGCTGGGGGATTATTGCTCTGTGCCCTGGCAATTATGCCATAGGGTTCCACAGGGCTCTATTTTATCCTCTGTCCTGTTCAACATCTACATGAAACCACTGGGGGAGGTTATCCGGAGGTGTGGGCTGTGCCATCAATATGCAGATGACACCCAGCTCTACCTCTCTTTCTCATCAAAACCAGGTGAGGCAGTGGCTGTTCTGAATCAGTGCCTGGGCATGGTAATGGACTGGATAAGAGCCAATCAACTGAAACTCAATCCAGACAAGATGGAGGTACTGTTGGTGGGTGGTTCGTTTGCCTGGCTAGATGGTGTTCAACCTGTTCTGGAGGGGGTTGCATTCCCCCTAAAGGATCAGTTTCATAGTTTGGGGGTGTTCTTGGACCCAGAACTGTCACTTGAGGCACAGGTGAACTCAGTGGCATGGAACACTTTTTATCAGCTTAGGCTGGTATACCGACTACGCCCTTATCTGGATAGAGATAGCTTAGCTACGGTTATCCATTCTCTGATAACCTCTCATCTGGATTACTGCAATGCGTTATACATGGGGCAGCCTTTGAAAATGGTCCAGAAACTTCGGCTAGTCCAAAATAGGGCAGCAAGATTGTTAACAGGGACTGGCCAATGAGATCACGTTATGCCAGTACTTTTCCAGGTGCACTGGCTGCCAGTCCATTTCTGGGCCCAATTCAAAGTGCTGGTGTTACTGTTCAGAACACTTAACGGCTTGGGGCCAGGTTGTCTGAAGGATTGCCACCTCCCATATGTGCCTGCCCAGACCTTAAGATCATCCTCAGCGGCCCTTCTCCAGGAGCCCCTGCCAAAGGAAGTGAGGCAGGTGGCTGTCAGGAAGAGGGCCTTTTCTGCTGTGGCACGAGCTCCCTAGAGATGTTTGCCTGGCACTTACATTGTACTCCTTCCAGCGCCAGATGAAGACCTTTTTATTCTCCCAGGATTTTAGCATTTTAGCTTCCTAGTCTTTTTAGCTTTGGTGTTTTAAATCTGTATTTTAAATCTCTGCATTGCTGCTAGGTTTTATTCTGGTTGCACTGTTATATTGTGGCTTTAAGCTTTCATATTTTATATTATTTTATGCTGTGCTTTGTGGTTTTAATTTTTGTGAACCACCCAGAGAGCTTCGGCTATTGGGTGGTATATAAATGAAAATAAATAAATAAATCCCATTGTACTCAATGGAGCTTATTTTTGCATAGGCCATCAGCTTCCTAACTATCTCCACGTTTATCAGGTTTCTCACCCTTATTATTCTTTTTATTTATTTATTAAATTTATTAATTGCCCATCTGGCTGGTCACCCAGCCACTCTGGGCGATGTACAACAATAAAAACAGTTCATACAATAAAATTTAACATTAAAAACATCACATTTCTAAAATTACCCTAGCCCACCCTGAATGCCTGCCTGAACAACCAAGATTTCAGTGTGTGGTGGAAGCTCATTAAAGAGGGGCATGGTGGAGTTCCCTAGGGAGGGAGTTCCACAGAGTGGGGGCCACCACAGAGAAGGCCCTCTCCCTTGTCCTCACTAGCCTAGCTGTCCTGGCTGATGGGACAGAGAGAAGGCCATCCGAGGCTGATCTTGTTGAGCGGACTGTCTGGTGTTGCTGGAGGCGCTCCTTGAGATAGGCTGTTGAATGCTTGCTAAAATTGCAGAAGTGAATAGAAAAGCTTGTGAAGTGTGCAACCATGATGTTGTCGTTCTACAACCTACATGCATGCTAAACCCAGAAATTGCAGAGAGCCTGCTGATACATATCAGCACATAGAGTTGGATCCAGACGTCGTCATATTTTGAGTAGACCCACCAAAATAAATGGGAGAAGTTGGTAATGACTAACTTAGGTCCCACTGATTTCAATAGGACTTCCTGTGTTCCACTGTACTGGGGAGACACCCTACAAAGTTCAGTGGCGCTCCTCCATCTCCTTCCTCCCAGGCATCAATCCATGTGCAGTGTACAAGCTGATGCTGCAGCTGGCTGGAAGGAGGAGGGCTGTGTTGGTCGCAGTGAGAGGTTCTGGGAAGGGAGGAGGTGGAGGCAGAGGAAGCTTGTGTGCTCAGCACCGCTGGTGAGAATGGAGGAGGAGGAAGGAACTGCGCAGCTAGAACATCTGGGGGAACATGGAACTCATGGAGAGTGGACTTATGGACCCCTGTTCGTATATTAATGGCAAGGCATTCCTCTATATTATCTTTTGAAAAGTATGTGTGAGTTATGGGAGCACTGTTGGATTATTGTTTTTAAATGCAGTGTAGAAAGGTGCCCCAAGGGCAGAAGTACACTTTTTTGATTTGAAGGTGGCCCACCCCTAGTGTGCTTTGTTTACAAGGCAGCATGAAAGCAGATTTTTGCAAGATGGCTTTTGCAGCTCCTAGAGAGGATTAAATTGGGCTCTAAATTGAAAGGGAGTCATGGCATTTTCTTGGAATTAGGACGTGTTCTGCTTGTTGTCCCTCATATATGAAACAGCATAGGAGCAGAATGCAAGAACCGTATCAAGCAGAACAGAGCTTGGTCAGCAAGAGATTTTCAGTTGTTCCTTTACTAATCAAGGATTTACTGTCAGAGCACCGTTCTGCTTATCTCTTTTGCCAGAAAGTTTATGCCCGTTCAGCAGATTAAAGATAAGTCAGACTGGTGAGGAAGTGACCTCTGTAGATCCTTGTTAAATACACAAACATGCACACAAGATGGGAAACCTATGCTGTATTTACACTTAGAATCAATTTACTTACGTTTAATTTCAAAATACATTCAAGATTTATTACAGGCCCACCCACAAATTGTTGAAAACAAAAGGCAGGTACTGCTGATAAAAATGACTTATAATAAATACTTTGGTAGTTATGTTGCCATGTTGTATCCAGGGTTAGTTACTGCATTATCTTAAATATTTTAGTGTTCTATGGTATTGTTGAAAATTTCCACATATCAAATATGCAGTGATCTACTAAAATTTAGAATGAAATTATCATGTCATAAGGCATGATTTTGCATATGCAACAATACCTGTGCACTATACATTAACCCCCACCCCACTCCAGGGCCCCATCTACATGAGCCATTTGCCCCAGTGCCGCTTCGAAGGGAAGATCTTTGCGACAGATGACGCAGTTCCCACTCCGCAGCCCAATTGTGGTTTTCACAGGGAAATCCGGGTTTTCTCAGAGTCCATTTGCTGTGAAGTTTTCACTTGCTTCGGGTTCACTGTAGGGGTTGAACTGTCTGTCCCTTCCTCGGATTGAAATCGCAGTGTTGTTAGTGATGCCCCTCTTCCTTCGCAGCTCTGCAGTTACAGAGGCATGAAGAAGTGGGCTGGTGGAAGCCGCTGTGATTGGTGGAAAGGAAAGTAGCCTGGGGCAGGGGTGGGGGGAGAGCAGAGGGGCAAACATGTCTACTGGCAAGTAACTCATTGCCTTCAGTTTCATGTCGCTGCCTCTCTCACTTTAAGTATCAAGCTTGAGTGTGGAGATGGACAAAGGAACACAGCTGAGAAATGCTGGATGCCTGTGGATTCACAGCTGCAAAATTGAGAAAGGATGGGCACCCCGGCGGATGTTTTTCATAAACATGTACTCAGAAGCACTTAATTGAGCCTGTTTGTGCGGGGACGGGGGAGCCTGTTGATCGGGCAGGCTATGTGCTGCTCACTCTGTCCTTCTCCCCAGCTCCACACACTCTGCTCTCAGCACAGGCTCAATCTCCCAAGTCAGCAGCTGCCTGCTTACCTGCCTGCCTCAGAAATGTGTATGCAGGGTTTGTTATGAACGTCTACTCACAAGCAAGTCCTGCATCATGCACCCTCCTCCCAAGCTCTGTGCTCTTTGCTCTTCCCAGCTCAGGAAGCCTGCTTTAACCCTCCCATCTACCGCCCCAGTTATTAATTCGCAGCGCTAATATTGTGCAGCTCCGACAGAGGAATGAACAATGAAATTGGCGCCATGTAGATGTGGCCCAGGTTAACATCTATCTTCCAGATTATAGTAACATATAAGCAGAGAGCAGCAGCAGTACCCCATGACTCAAGTGAAGGGATTAGATTAAACATGTGCCACTTTCAATTTGGGGGTAGAAACTAAAGATTTTGATTTGTTTTCCTGCAAAACACTTGGATTGTGCATATATTATCTTTTTCAGTCCTGCTAAGCACCATTGGTTTATCTGGTGGCTGCTGCTTGGGCATCCATCCCCCCGGCCCCCGACTGCCGCTCCTTCCTCCCCCTTTGGTTAATCATATAGAACATTCCACACTGTCAATAATCATGCAGTAAAAGTGATGGCATCACAATGCTGTGTAGGGAATCAGCTTTGGCTGCCTGCTGATGTCACTTTTCTTGATGAGAGCATTGCTTGGCAGTGTAAACAAATATTTAAATTTTCAAGAGTGCCAAAAAAACAAAAACAGAAATCCCCAGAAAGGGAGGCTATTATAGAAAACTGAATAATTTTGGCTTAGCTCTTGATAAGAGCTCTGCAGCTGGAGAATCTGTACATTAACCCATCCATTTTTTTTTCAAAGAATGGCAGTGTAATCTGCTAATAAAATTTTAGCATTCATGTCATTGTTGCTGAGAAGCATATTTATATTTATAAGTTGACAAAGAAGAAGGAAAAGAAGGTAGGAAGGCTGCAACTGCATGCAGTTGCAGACGCTCTAGGGATATTGTATTCAACATCACCCTACCTTTTACTGTAATATGTGAGCAAGAGTGCAAGAGAAGGATAGGCTTCCATTTGGACCAGCTTTTCTTGATGAGAGCAACATACACTATTCACTGGGAAAGGCTTCTAGCACCTCAAAGGAATTTTGGAAGAAGCCAATAAAAATGATTTACTGTTTAATCTAAGTTTTAGATTCAAGCACTGTAGTCTGTATAACAGTCAAGGTTAGGTTGACGAGCAGCAGTGCTCTAAGCCAAGTGAGGGCCAAACTGGATATTAAAGTGAATGCACTGCTGCGGCTGAAAATGGCAGTCTCGTTCCTCCTTTCACTCTGAAACACCCTCCAGTAAAGCTTAACTCATGTCATGATGTCACAACTCCCAACTTTGGCAGCCAGTGATGTAGAAAAATAGCAGGGTAATTCATGATGTCATGAGACAAGGTAAGTTTTAGAATGGAGTAGGCAATGTGACCCTAATGTGCCCCTGAACACCTTTCTTGGCACCTGCTGTGAAGATGGGGTTGCAGTGAAATAGATTTCTTCATCCTCAGCGGCCCTTCTCCGTGAGCCCCTGCCAAAGGAAGTGAGGCGGGTGGCTACTAGGAGGAGGAGGGCTTCTTCTGTTGTGGCACCCTGGCTGTGGAATGAGCTCCCTACTAGTGAGGTTTCCCTGGCACCTACATTGTACTCTTTCTGGCACCAGGTGAAGACCTTTTTATTTTCCCAGGCATTTTAACATTTTAGCTCTTTAGACTTTTAGCTTTGCTGTTTTAAATCTGTATTTTAAATCCCTCCACTGCTGCTAGGTTTTATTCTAGTTTTATTCTGGTTTTATTCTGGTTGTATTGTTTATTGTGGTTTTAATGTTTTATATATTTTGTATTGTTTTATTGTGTGCTCTTTGGTTGTAATTTTTGTGAACCACCCAGAGAGCTTCAGCTATTGGGCGGTATAGAAATTAAATAAATAAATAAATAAAATTTCTGTTGGTGCTGAAAACTGTGAGTTCAAGGGAGTTGTTCAGTGTGTTGGGGCTCAGACCTCTGCCTTATAATCAGACCTCTGCCTTGTACTCAAGTCTTTTGGGCAGGTTACTTGTCCTTTGCCACACCTCCTATGGTAGCCATTTTGTGGTGATGCCCAGGACAGTTTCTCAAATTGCCAAATGTGGCCACAGCTTAGAGACATTGCCTACTCCAGTACTAGATCTTATGAAAAGGGAAGGGAGAACTGCATGCATGGTTTCCTTTTTTGAGTGGGAGCCATGTGGTTAGTGTAGTGCCTGTTTTTTCACCCTTCATTGTTTCATTTTGTACAGTGCCATGTGCATTGATGGCATTAAATAAATAAGTTAGTAGTAGTAGTAGTAGTAATAATAATAAAGCAGACACTACCAATCTGTTCTAACAAAAATACCATTAAGCCATACGATCATCCTATTTGACAGCTTGGGTTACAAAAACTGTCTTTGTTTTTGATATTTTGTATTGTACTTTGCACTCTGTTGCTCTTAACTGCCTTGAGCACCACTTTTGGAAAGGGAGGATAAAAATTTAATACACAAACCAATTAATTAAAAGATCGGGGAACCTCAGGTTGTCTTCACTGACTGATTCTCACAGACCTCTTACCCCAGACCTCTTACGTACACAGTGAGCTGCTGAGCGTATGCTGGATTATGTGTTCTGTGACTATAACATGCAGATGAGCTTTTGGCTTGGCTTATTTATTTCTTACCTATGTACATTTCACTTAGAGATATCAAATGTATCATGACAGAGAAAAGAAAGGTTACTTTTCAACTTTGTTTTCAAGGACACAGAAAAAAATACCAGGCCCAAAGAGGTGAAGGGACCTATTCGGTGTCATGCAGTAGCTTTCCTAAATTCTAATCCATTGTGTTAAGATAATGTAACACAAGCTGATAAATGTAACCTGGTTGCTTTGCTGATAGGAGGTGTGGGACTTTACAAACATGGCTTGCATTTCTCCTCCTCTGAGATTGGCATCCTTCCTGGGTACCACAGAGACACCAATGACAGCACTTCCGTAATGGTCATGCAGAGTGGCATTTTTCACAGCAGCTGTCGTCTTTCAGAACTGAGGAAAAACATTTTCATGCCCTGTCATTTACACAGGAATTTCTTGCACTCCTGATACAGACTATGAAGCCAAATGATGGGAGAGTGAGACATTATTTTCTTTTAAACAGGAATGGTTTGCCAAAGGAGTATCAGAGCTTAATTTTGAGAAAAAAGGAAAAAGAAACAAGAAGTGCCAAGATTCAGGTTTGCCCAAAAGTCACCCTCAGCTCTTGTCCAAGATGTGTGACAGTTGAAAATCAGTGGCGAGGGAAAGGCACTCTGCACATGTTCAAAGCATTCTCTTCTTCATTATATTCTATTGCACTGTTACTTCATATGTTGCAGAGTGCGAAGCTTGGGGAGCCCTGGCTGAAATTAAATATTACCCCAAACTGATATCTTCTTCAATATCCATGCCCTGCCACAAGAACCAAAGTGGTTGTTGCATACAACAGGTACTATGGAGTTCATCCAGAGTAGATCAACCCTCAGATTTCTAATGATAATGCATCTTAAATGTGTGAAACTTCAGGGAAGTCTATGGAAGTGAGAGGTCACTGTAAAAAAGCATTTATAAGAGCGGGGAGGAAGAGGAGGAGGAGGAAGAAGAGGGTATATTAATTAAGTATCAGTGAGAGCAAGAACATGCCCGTGCAATTTAGGCGCAGCTCAGGGATTTCTCAGTAAAGTATACAAACCTAAACGTTTTATTTCCCTGAAGTACTGCCTTCTCCAACCTGGGGCCCTCCAAATGTTTTGGACTGTAACTCCCAGCATTCCTAACCATTGGCCATACTGGCTGGGACTGGTGGGAGTTGAATTCCAAACATCTGGATGGCCCCAGGTTGGGGAAGGCTGCTGTTGTACTAAAAGATCAACTAGACTATGATATTACTCTAGATGCACAGCTGCCATGAAAAATGGCAGCCACATGTCTAGTCTCCCCTTCCTTTGCATAATATCAAGTACGACTTACCTTATGTTGTGATGTCACAACATACCACTTTTTGGAACTCCCACTCTTTGTCTTTGGCTAGTGGAGGGGCAGGGAAATCTGTACATCATGATGGGGCAACACAAAGTAAGCTGTACTGGACATTATAGAGCAGGGGTGGGCAACTTGTGGCCCTACAGATATGGTTGGACTGCACCTTCCATCATCACTCACCATCAGCTCTGTTGGCTAGGGCTGATGGGAGTTGTAGTGTACCAACAACAGGATGGACACGAGTTGCCCAGCCCTATTATGGAGTGAGAGGGGGAAAGCTGGGCTGCCATTTTGGCAGCAGCTATGGTTTAATGGAATGTGTAGTTTGGCCCTAAGCATTGGGATAGATCTTTGGGAAATTATTTACCTTTTTATCTCAGTTGATCTGCCCTAGTTTCATCTACTAAAGTGGTCATCCTCTATATTGATTTACAGTTATTTGCTCACCTAGTCTGTCACTTCAAATGTGGTTTATTTATACCAGCCTTCTCCAACTGGGGGCTGTCCAAATGTTTTGGACCAACTCTCATCATCCCAATCCATTGGCCATGCTGGCAGGTGCTGATGGAAGTTGTAGTCCAAAATATTTGGAGAGCACCAAGGTTGGGGAAGGTTGATTTATACTGTGTGAGCTATGGTCTGCCGCATTGTTCTGTAGAGATGAGCAAATATCTCCTCAAAAGGTGTCTGTCTGAGATACGAACACAAGCAGAAACAACCACCACCAGAATAACTTCTTGTTCAGTAAGGTAGCATTTCTAAAGTGCCAAGAACATGTAAAGCATTCTGTATGGTTAAATCATTATAATTAATTCCTTTCCTTCTGCATGTGTGTGTGAGTGCATGCATGCGTAATTAGTCAGATATCGTAGCAGATGAAAACCCCACAGTGCTTGTTGGTAGTGCAAAATTGCAAATTGCAAAAGGCTTCATGAAAGCTTTATGAAAAATGCAATACGGTCTACTAGCATATCTAGACAAAGCATGACATCTGCTGCCTTCATGCAAGGCAGGGAAGTCACCAGGCAGTCTACACACCTGTCACAAACCCATTTCTCTGTCTTTCTTTTGATTGAATTATCCACTGCTAGGAGACCTCAGCCCTAGAGCTGTATCATTGGCACAAGAGGATATCAGTTCAGTCCCTGAGGAGTGGGTATCTTCTAAGGCAGCCTTCCTCAGCCTAATGCCCTCCAGATGTTTTGGACTACAATTCCCAGGATTCCTGATCATTGGCCATGCTGTCTGGAGCTGATGGGAATTGATGTCCAAAACATTTGAAGGGCACCAGGTTGGGGAAGACTGTTCTGGGGAATTGTTTCCCTCTTCCTCAGAGTGACATATCCTTCCCTGAGACCTTCATTCTCCATGACAGCAGAGAAGCAGCTGCCCTGGAAGCAGGACATTGTTATCACATCCCCCAAATCCTCATCTGCAGATACCCCTGAGCTTCTCCAGGTCAGCTACCTTGACCTCAAAGAATTGTTCCCTGAGAGCCAGGAGCAACTTGCACTGAGTACACACTCATAGCTTCTGTCCAGCAGGCAGATAGCCATACATGTGACAATATATAGCAAGGCACTATATAGCTCCTTCACTCCTGCTGGCTTTCTGTCTTCATATCTGCTTTTTGTTTGTTGGGTTTGTTCACTTTGAATACTGGGATTTGTACGATCAAAAATGGGGAGGGTTTGACTGCTCTGGCCTTCACTTCCAAACTCACACAGGTGCTTCACTTGCCTGTCTGCTTAACCATTAACTTTGATGCTTTGTCATCGGGGCAGAGACACTTCATCAGCTAGGGCTGCCCTTGTGCTCTCAGAGCTGGACTACCACACAAGCTTTATATTCCTAGCTAGCTCCCCCTAACATCTGTTGCAGCCAATTAGATTAGGAGGGATATATATATATATATATATATACACACACACACACACACACACACACACACACACATATGCCAGGGCCTGCAGGAGAGGCTACCACCACCCCTGGGGAAGAGGCGGGCCTGTTGCTGCTAGGCCTGCTGCTGCTGCTGCTGCTGCCGCCGCCACCACCGCCGTCACTACCACCACCAGGCCTTCCCTGTAGACTTCTGCCTGGCAGACCGCCAGTCCCTGCAGGACCAGGCCCCCAGGTACCCAGCCAGCTGTGCTGCTCCATCTGCCCCTCCCTGGAAGGGCTACATAAGCTGGCTGGCTGAGGTGGCCTGGGAGAGCCAGGGCCTGCAGGAGAGGCCACCACCACCATTGGGGAAGAGGCGTGCCTCCTGCTGCCACCGCCGCCGCTGCCGCCGCCGCCACCGCCACCACCACCACCACCACTAGGCCTTCCCTGTGGACTCTGGCCTGGCATTATTTTTAAGGGGATTTTTAATTAGTTTTTTGTTTGTTTGTTTTTCTGGGGGATTTTGTTGCGTTTTAGGGGTGGGTACCCTGCCTGATAGGCGGGAGCGAGGGGGCATGTGTCCACCTGATGGAGGCAGTGGGGTGAGTGTTGGGGGCCAGAACATACTGAGGCTGGGCAGCAGGCGCTGGTGGAGCGCTAGGGGCAGGCCATGCCAGGTAAGGGGAACAAGGGAGAGATGTGTAGTATCTGTCCCCTGCTCCGGGCCTGTCCAGAGCCAAAGGATGGTTGGGGGAGGCGTGACCCCATCTTCTGGCCTTCGTTTGCTGCTCTGCAATGCCAGGTCTGTTACCCAGAAAACCTCCCTCATCCATGACATGATTCTGGATGAGGGTGCAGACCTGGCATGTATTACGGAGACCTGGCTGGCCGAGGGTGCTGCTCCAACCCTTGCAGCCATGTGTCCAGCTGGATTTTCGTATGCACAGCAGCCGAGGGCTGGGGATCGGGGAGGGGGAGTGGCTGTTACCTACCGAGAGTCCTTGGTCTTCACCAGGCCCCCTCTCCGGGAGACCAAGGTTGCTGAGTGCATGTACTGGAGATTGGGCCCGAAGGGCAGTCTGGGGATTCTGCTCGTGTACCGTCCACCCGGCTGCACGACTGACTCCCTGGCCGAGGTGCTGGAGGTGGTCTCTGATGTGCGTGTACAGTCCTCTAACTTATTGGTGTTGGGGGACTTCAACGTACATTCGGAGGCCATCCTCACAGGAGCACCTCGGGACTTCATGGAGACCATGACCTCCTGGGAGCTGCACCATATTCTAACTGGGCCCACCCATGTAGCCGGTCATGCACTAGACCCTGTGTTTGTTTCTGGAGAAGCAGGGAGTGATCTGGAAGTCGGGGGCATATCCACCACCCCCTTATCCACCCCAATAGCTCAGCTGGAAGACTGTCATCTCCACTAGCTTTGCTGTTAGTAATGCTTCCGAAGGCCCACTTGACTTCACTCTCGAGGATATCTGGCTCATGTTCAGTGACCGCACTATCATGGCTATCAGGGACATTAAGATCTTTCCTGTATAGTTCTTCTGTGTATTCTTGCCACCTCTTCTTAATCTCATCTGCTTCTGTTAGGTCCCTGCCTTCTTTGTCCTTTATCATGCCCATCTTTGCACAAAATGTTCCCTTGAGATCTCCAATTTTCTTGAAGAGATCTCTAGTCTTTCCCATTCTGTTGTTTTCCTCGATTTCTTTGCATTGTTCATTTAAGAAGGCCTTCTTCTCTGTCCTTGCTCTTCTCTGGAACTCTGCATTCAGTTGGATATATCTTCCCCTTTCTCCCTTGCTTTTCACTTCCCTTCTTTCTTCAGCTACTTGTAAAGCCTCATCAGACAGCCACTTGGCTTTCTTGCATTTCTTTTTGGGGGGGATGGATTGAGTTGCTGCCTCCTGAACAATGTTACGGACCTCCGTCCATAGTTCCTCAGGCACTCTGTCTATCAGGTCTAATCCCTGAAATCTATTCCTCACCTCCACTGTATATTCATAAGGGATATGATTTAGGTCATACCTGAATGGTTTAATGGTTTTCCCTATGTTCTTCAATTTAAGCTGAAATTTTGCAACAAGAAGCTCATGATCTGAGCCACAGTCAGCTCCAGGTCTTGTTTTTACTGACTGTATAGAGCTTCTCCATCTATGGCTGTGATGTTGAATGGTGTGCCTTGGATTTGGACAGATCATTCTATCATTTTTGAGATTGTACCCCAGTACTGCTTTTCCCACCCTTTTATTGACTATGAGTGCTACTCCATTTCTTCTACTGTGGGATTCTTGCCCACAGTAGTAGATATAATGGTCACCTGAATTAAATTCGCCCATTCTTTTCCATTTTACTTCGCTGATGCCCAAGATGTCGATGTTCAATCTTGCCATCTCATGTTTGACCACCTCCAGCTTACCTTGATTCATTGATCTGACATTCCAGGTTCCTAAACAATATTGTTCTTTACAGCATCGGATTTTCTTTTCACCACCAGACACCTCCACAGCTGAGTGTCCTTTCGGCTTTGGCCCAGCCACTTCATTCTATCTGGCACTACTTGAAAATTCCCTCTGCTCTTCCCCCATAGTATATTGGACACCTTCCGACTTGAGGGGCTCATCTTCCGGCATCATATCTTTTAGCCTCTTAGCCTTGTTCCATGGGGTTTTCTTGGCAAGAATAGTGGAGTGGGTTGCCAATTCCTTCTCCAGTGGACCACATTTTGTCAGAACTCTCCACCATGACCTGTCCATCTTGGGTGGCCCTGCATGGCATAGCTTATGGCTTCACTGAGTTACGCAAGCCCCTTTGCCACAACAAGGCAGTGATCCATGAAGTATGCTTAGCTTAAGCCTATTGCACAAAAGGCTGAAGAAGGCTGAAGTATGAGGTGGATTGTGGCTATAGCTTTTATTCTACATTTATGTGCTATTTTTGAATTGTTGTTTCTACATATTGCAGGGCTGTCTACAATGTATGGATGAGGTGGGATAAATATGAAATAACATGCTCTTTTTCAAAGGAGGAATAATGCAGCTTAAATCGGAGGTCTAAGAAAGACAACAAAAAAGGCACAGTACTTTCTAGCCCTCGTGGTTACATATTCTGGAAACAGAAGCCCCAAAATGTCTAAAAACCAATAAGACAAATGAAACAAAGTTGATACTTTAAAAATAGAGTGTGGCGGGACGTTATTCAGGATTTTGGCATATTTATGCCTGGCAGTATCTCTCCAAACAGACTGTGAATTTACTTTATGCCAGTAATCTCAAGTCTCCAAAACTGGATGTTGTATGCTAATTAGCTGGGAGTAAGCTGGATTTATTCAAAGGCAAACACTAAGCTTGGCAGAGCTGTCTCCAATGACAATGGCCAATGCAATGGATTTTCCAAAAGTTGTATAATTTATTGCTTTCTTTTCATGTTGGGTTAAATATTGATTGATGTTAATAGATCTCCCAGTTGAGACATCTCATCAGCCAAAAAGCATAGTTGAAGATGGACATAGTTTAGAACTGATAGATTCCTGTAACATAGCTATCATTCTACAGCAACAAAGTTTGGCATAGGCAGGAATGCAGAGCTTATGGCCCACCAAACCAAAGCCATCCATCGGCCATCTATTGTGGCCTGCCAAGTAAGGCCATCATCAGGAATCAACATCTTGGAGCAGTTGCTAAGACCCCAGAATCCCAGAAGCACAAACATCCTACTTTTTACCTGTCACTGGTACTGCTGGCGGCTGGGCTTGCCTACTCAAGTGGGTGAGCAGCGCTGTCATTGATGAGCAGCAGGCACCACTGCTCACTTTTCTGCCTCCAGGAACAGGGAGGATTGCTCCTCTTTGCCACTGCCAGCCTACTTGCTCATCCACTGGCTCTCTAAGCAAAAGATGGATAGCAATGAGATGGGGGAGTTGCCGCTATTGCCCCCGGCTCACTTGCTTGCCTACAAGCTTCTGGGTGCATGGACAGACCCAGAGTAAGGCAACTGGAAGGGAGTGAACTGATGGAGGCCACCTGCGATGTCTTGGCAAGAGCACCTCGAAACCTCTTATTTATTTATTTATTATTAAGTTTATTAATTGCCCATCAATTAATAAACCTTTAATCAGGCGAGCCGCCGCATTCTGTACCAGCTGCAGCTTCTGAATCGTCTTCAAGGGTAACCCCACGTGGAGCGCATTACAGTAGTCTAAACGAGAGGAGACCAGGGCATGTACTACCGATGGGAACAGATGGTCGGGAAGGAAGGGGCGCAGCCGCCGTATCAGATGGAGTTGATACAGCGCTGTCCGGCTCACAGCTGACACCTGAGCCTCCATGGACAGCTGGGAGTCCAAAATGACCCCCAGGCTGCGGACCTGGTCTTTCAAGGGTAGCCGTACCCCATTCAACACCAGGTCAACATCCCTCAGCCTCCTCTTGTCTCCCACCAAAAGTACCTCGGTCTTGTCAGGGTTCAGCTTCAGGTTATTCCTCCCCATCCAGCCACTCACCGTCTCCAGACATTTGGACAGGGATTCTACAGCCAACCTTGGTGAAGATTTAAACGAGAGGTAGAGCTGTGTGTCATCCGCATATTGATGACACTGCACCCCAAATCTCCTGATGATAGCCCCCAGCGGCTTCACATAGATATTAAATAGCATCGGGGAGAGGATGGAACCCTGTGGCACCCCACAAGTGAGTGGCCACGGGTCCGAAACCTCCTCTCCCAGTGCTACCCTCTGGTACCTGCCGGAGAGGAAGGACCGGAACCACTGCAATACGGTGTCTCCAATGCCCAACCCCTCCAGGCGGTCCAGGAGGATACCATGGTCAACGGTATCAAAAGCCGCTGAGAGGTCGAGGAGAACAAGGAAGGAGCATTCACCCCTATCCAGAGCCCTTCTCATATCATCTACCAAGGCGAACAAGGCCGTTTCTGTCCCATGCCCAAGCCTGAAGCCCGACTGAAATGGGTCTAGATAATCAGTTTCTTCCAAGTGTGCCTTCAACTGCATCGCCACCACCCGCTCAATCACCTTGCCCAAAAATGGCAGATTTGAGACTGGGCGAAAGTTGTTCAGAACTTGAGGATCCAAGGAGGGCTTTTTTAAGAGCGGTCTTATCACTTACTCCTTGAGGGCTGATGGCATCACTCCCTCCTCAAGGGAGGCGTTCACCACCGCCCTGATCCCCTCACCCAGTCTCTCTCTGCAGCTCAGAATGAGCCAAGGTGGGCAAGGATCAAGTAAGCAGGTGGTCGGCCTTACAGATGAAAGCACCTTGTCCACTTCATCAGGAGGAAGAAGCTGGAATCGATCCCACAAAACCGGTTTGCCACAGGCCGCCTCTTGCTCACTAACTGTATCCTCAGCATGCAGAGTAACACACCTAATCTGATCAATTTTATCTGCAAAGTGCCTTGCCAAAGCCTCACAGGAGGCCTTAGAATGCTCCAGTGGTTCCGGAGCCACAGGACCGACCAGGCTCCGGACCACTTGGAACAGCCTCCTGGGACAGCACTCTGCAGACACGATAGAGGCAGCATAATATTCCTTTTTTGCTGCCTTCACCGCCACGTGATAGGCTGAAGATACAGCTCTAGCCCGTGTCTGATCGACTTTGTCATGCTTGACAACCCCACTGTGTTTATAGTCCAGGCCAGGCAACAAAACCAGGGCTGTGTTTCCATGACAACAGAAGGAGAAGCTAATGGAGGAGTACCGGTTTTTTTAAAAGCAACCGGCTTTGCTGCGAGCAGGGCTTCACAAGCAGGTTCTCCGCAGCAGTAAAAATTACTTCATAGTACATACTACCTGGTGGGGTTGGGGGTTGGAGTGAATGTCATCTGACTGGCAGGGGCTGCTCAACCAATAAGAGAAGCTTCCCCCTCCCCCGCCTTCTCCTTCCCCCTGAAAGTCCAGATGCACCTGCATTTCAGGAGCAAGCCTCACTGAGCACAATGGAAGTTAACTTCCAAGTATTCACACACATGCTTGTGTTGGGAAAGGGCAGGGGGAGAACACAAAGATGAGAAACAGCCCCCATTTTAATCCACAGGATCTCTGTAACGAATTTGGCAGACAAGCCTGTAATGGAGTCCCAAGCTTCCTAAAGTGTTGCTGCTTTTGATCACTGTAATGGAGGGGAGGGAAGTACTTACTTCCTATGTGTACATTTGTTAGACAAGCCTCATTGAGCACAATGGGTGTTAATTCTGAATAGACACTACTTGGTTTGTGCAGGGACAGGAAACACCCTTGGACCAGGGTCAGGGTGAAAGGCCCACCCCTGGGCAGGGCTAGCATACCCAAGGTCAATGCGCGGGTTAGGGCACACAACAACTACACCGCCAAGAACCTGACATAAGGAAAATAATCGGACTTCAAGCAGTCTCAGGAAATCTGCCTTTTCCCTGATAAGCTCCGGGGTGGCTGCTGGATGGCCACGATGTCATCTATCCCTAACAACCTCAACACACAGCCGGCTCAGAGTACATTGCTGGTAGAAACAGGCTCCAGGATGTTTTCTGAGGTATGGTGAGTTGCCATATATGATTGGTGAGTTGTGTTCAGCTTGGCAGGTTACAAGTTAACTCAAGTGTGCACAAGACAGGCATAACTGAATTTCCTAAATGTTGTTGCTCATAGCACAAGCAGTTCAAACCCTCAGCGGCTGTAATCCACTGCATTAAGTCTTTGAATCCCATAGAATAAGCAGCTTAACCATGTAGGGGATCACAGCCAATTACTAACTTATACTGAACAAAATCAACAATACTTTTGCAATGTTCCATTGACATTGTTCATCCCCACAATACTGCAGACTGAAAGGGTGCTGGTGGGTAGAACCAGGGCCATGGTTCTACCCACCAGCACCCCTTCAATATAAGCCCAGCTCTAGCCTACTTGGTCCAGATGGACCACCGCCACTCTCTGCCCCAATGTGTCAACAGAATGAATATCAATTGATTATTTATGTATTTATTTATTTGTGGCATTTCTATATCACTGACTATAATAAAATCTCTCAGTGGTTCACAATATTAAATGAATTCCAGATATATGGCAACTAAAGCAAGTATCATATAAGTGCAACTATATAACTAGATAGCCACTGCAGGGAGAGAAGTTGTATAAAAAGTGGTTCCACATGGCCCTATTGGATTCTACCTGGAGTAGAGCCTTCCGTGTGGTGGCCCCCTTTCTGTGGAACTCCTTGCCCCTGGAGGTCAGGCAGGCAACAACATGGTGTTGTTTTCGGTGCCTCCTGAAAACATCTTTATTTCAAAAATTCTTCCTTGACAGACCAGCCACAGTTCTTATTGATACTTGGTTTAGAAACAAAATTTTTAATATGGTATTTTATTATTTTTATCTTTTAGTGTTCACTGGTCTGGAATCTGTCTTGATGTGGAGCAGTATATAAATGTTGTAAATAAAGATAATGAAGATGATGATGATCATCATCATCGAGCACCCATCAATGAACCATCATGAGTACCTAGATCTTGTATATGGATAAACTGCACATTAGCCCTCAGTCTTTTTTCTTACTTTTGCGCACACATCTTTTTTTGTGGGAGGTGAGCAGCAGTTTTTAAACACATTTGCACCTAGTATTGCTGGAAGATCCATGGCCCTTTAAAATATGTTAGTTATGCATTGCTTGAGAACCAGCTTTGACTGCATGACAGTTTGATCTCATCATGTTAAAAACAAGTATTACTAGTGTTGACAGTCTGACTGCTTGAGTAGCATCAATAAACGATGGCATTTCAGACATGTTGACATAGCTTCCTGAGCCACGTTAAAAGATATTACCATTTAACCTGCTGAGCAATGCTACAAGTCATACAATGCAGTAAATGTACAGATATGGCAGCAACTATTGCTGGCAGCTGGCTGAGAATAACACAGTGCAGGCAGAGTGTTTTTTATCCGAAGGCTGCCTTAGGTTGTCATCGCTAGGGATGCTTGAGAAATTTGATCTTTGTGAATTCTGAAGGGAATTGACCTGATCTGCACCTCCCAGACTAATGCACAGATCACAACTTAATTATGCTTCAGATTTTACACTTCTCTGAATTTTGCGATGCAGTGCTTGGCTTATAAATGTACCAAAACACATTTAAAATGTGCATTTTAGGATAAAATACTTTTACAAATGTGTACTTCAAGATAGAATTATTTATAAATGTATATTTAAATACAAATTTATTCAGATTTGGTTCTTTTATGTGGAAGTGGATTTTCAGGTTTTTTTGAAGTCCTCCAAAGAAGGGGACTGTCCACTGGAAGTTGATTCCAGAGGTTGGGGCCACTGCCAAAAAGGCTCTCTCCCTTGTGCTCATCAGCCTAACTACCTCTGGCAGTGGGCAAGTGAGAAGGGCCCCTGTCAATGACATTAGATTGCGGGCATCCTGGTATGGGTGAAGGAAATCCCTCAAGTAATGTGGTCCCAAAACATTTAAGGTTTTAAAGGTTAAAACAAACATTTTAAATTGGGCTCAGAAACATACTGAGAGCCTGTCCAGCTGGTGCAGTATTGATGTCACATGAGCCGACCATCCAGCCGACAGGGTGGCTGCATTCTGGACCAGCTGAATTTACCAAATCATCTTTAAAGGCAGCCCCACCAATGGAGCATTGCAGTAGTCCAACCTGGGTGTTACCAGAACATGAATAACAGATGCAAGGTCAGCCCTCTCCAGATAGGGTTGCAGCTGGCATACCAGCCTAAGCTGGTAAAAAGTACTCCTGGCCACTGCCACTACCTGAGCTTCCCCTGTTAGCACTGAGTCTAGGACCATTCCCAAAGTGTACCGTTGGTCCTTCCGGGGAATGCAGCTCCATCTAAGACCAGATTTATTCCTCTATCCAGATTGGTCGATTTCCCTACTCACAGTACCTCCATCTTGTCAGGATTAAATATTAACATGTTTGCCTTCATCCACCCTAAAATCGCCTCCAGACACCAGTTCAACAGTTACAAGGAAATGGCAGGTACAATTGAGTGTCATTTGAATACTGAGGCATTTCAGCCCAAAACTCCAAATGATTTCTCCCAGCAGTTTCATGTACAGTCAGGGCCAGAAATATTGGAACAAGGATAACTTTTTTGGCAGTTGGCCTCTGTACTCTGCCACATTGAAGTTGAAAGGAAACACACCCAGATGGGAGTGAAGTCAGGACTTTCAGCTGTAATTCAAGAGTTTTGACAAAAGTGGGGCACTAACCATTCAGGAAGTACAGCCAGTGGCATACACACACACCCGTCATTGGGGGCTCATAAGTAATGGAACAAACCAACATCATTTCAAACTTAAGGATCGCCTTTAATACCTCGATGAAAATCCTTTGCAGTCAATGACTGCCTGAAGTCTGGAACCCATGGACATGACCAAATGCTGAGTTTCCTCCCTCAAGATGCTTTGCCAGGTCTTTACTGCAGCTGCCTTCAGCTGCTGCTTGTCTGTGGGTCTTTCTGCCTTCAGTCTTGTCTTCAGTAAGTGAAAAGCATGCTCTATTGGGTTGAGATCAGGTGACTGACTTGGCCATTGAAGAACATCCCACTTCTTTGCCTTGAGAAACTCTGGGGTAGCTTTTGCTGTATGTTTTGGGTCATTATCCATCTGCAATATGAAGAGGCATCCTATCAATTTGGCAGCATTCGGCTGAATCTGGGCAGAAAGTATAGCCCTATACACTTCAGAATTCATCCTGCTGCTTTTATCAGCAGTCAGGTCATCAATAAACACCAGTGACCCGGTTCCATTGGCGGCCATACATGCCCATGCCATAACACTGCCTCCACCATGTTTGACAGTTGATGTGGTATGCTTTGGATCATGAGCTGTTCCTTTCCTTCTCTATACTTTTCTCTTCCCATCATTCTGGTACAAGTTAATCTTGGTTTCATCAGTCCAAAGAATCTTATTCCAGAACTGGGCAGGCTTTTTTAGATGTTTGCTGGCAAAGGCTAATCTGGCCTTTCTGTTCTTGAGCGTTACCAGTGGTTTGCACCTTGTTGTGAAGCCTCTGTATTTACATTCATAAAGCCGTCTCTTGACTGTAGATGTTGACAATGACATGCCTACCTCCACAAGAGTGTTCTTGATCTGGCTAGATGTTGTAAAAGGGTTCCTCTTCACCATGAGCAGAATTCTGCAGTCATCCACTTTAGTTGTCTTCCGTGGTCTTCCAGGCCTTTTGCTGTTGCTGAGCTTGCCAGCTAATTCCTTCTTTCCCAGGATTTTCCAAACGGCTGTGTTGGCCACTCCCACTGTTTTTGCTATCTCTCTGATGGGTTTATTTTGTTTCCTCAGCCTAATGATGGCTGGACACCTCTTTGGACCTCATGTTGGGAGTTCCAGTGAACAGCTACCAAATGCAAATGTAACACTCAGAACCACCTCCAGGCCTTTTATCTGCTTGATTGGTCATGGGGTACCCAGGAAACAGGCCACACCTGGCTGTGCAGCTGCTTGTCAGCCATTCTTTCCATTACTTATGAGCCACCAACGATGGGTGTGTGTGTATGCCACTGGCTGTCCTTCCTGAAAGGTTAGTGCCCCACTTTTGTCAAGCCCCTTGAATTACAGCTGAAAGTCCTGACTTGGCTCCCATCTGGGTGTGTTTCCTTTCAGCTTCAATGTGGTGGTGTACAGAGGCCAACTGCCAAAACAGTTATCCTTATTCCAATATTTCTGGCCCTGACTGTAGATATTGAAAAACTTGGAGGACAAGGGGGAACCCTGCAGCACCTCACAGGCCAATGGGCAGTGGGTTCCTAAGCACAACTTTCTGAGCACCACTTTCTGAGACAATTCATCCAGGAAGAACCAGAAACACTATAACACCATGTCCCCTATGCCCAACCCAAAAATATGATCCACAAGGATGCCATGGTCAATCGTATCAAAAGACACTGAGAGGTCTAGAACAATCAATAGGGTCACACTCCCCTCCATTCCCCAGCATGTCATCTACAGGGGCAACCAAAGCTGTTTTTTGTCCCCAAACCAGGCCTGAACCCAGATTGGCAGAGATTTAAATCACCAGTGTCATCCAACATTACCCGGAGTTGAGAACCCAGCACACAATCCAGCCCCTTGCCCAAGAATGGCAAATGTGCAGAGCTGATGCAAGATGTCTCACCAACTGAGGCAAGAGGACATGTGCCACAACCTTCTTTCTCCCCACCTCCAGCCATCACTTTCCTTCCCCTCAATGTCTCATTCTCAGGGTTCCTTCCTCAGAGTGAGGCACTGGCAGTAAGGTGGCCCTGGAGACCACCTGTGTCACAGTGTTTGCCACAGGAGGAGAGCAGCCAGCATGGCTTTCCATTGCAACTGCCCACCCTGTGCCTTATGCTGGCTGCTTCAGACCATTCTTGACAGCAGCAGGGAGGGCAGAGGGGCTCTCCAGGTGTTGGGGGGCACAATCCACCATTCTTCCAGGTCTGCTGCCTGAGGTAGATGGGTTCACCCTGCTTCATGGTGGGGGGGCCTACAAATTTGACCCAAGGTGGTAATTATAAGAAACCATTGGCTCTAAATTAGGCTTCTTTAATAGTGACCTCACCACTGCTTCCTTTACTCTAATGTGGCCCACCCTTTCCCTCAAAGAGGCATTAATCACCTATGGTATCTATATGTAGTGTTCAGCCTTATCTGATTTCACAAGCCAGGATGGGCAAGGGTCCAGAGAACAAGTGGTGGACCTCAGTCTTCCTAGCAGTTTATCCATATGCTCAGGTTGCACAAGCTGAAAGATATCCATAATAATATATGACTAGATGGCACTCTGGCCACATCCATCTCTGAGTTCATTAAAACAGAGCACTTACACATAGAGCAGTTATTCATAAGTCTTACATGAAGCCATTCCCTGTTCGCAGAATTATACCCTACAGACATTGTAGTCATCAAACATCTCTTCTCTTGTAATCACAGTTGACTTCACCAGGGATTTGCACTAAAGGAATTATCTGATGCCTGGATGTGACGAAAAGGGTGGGTTGAGGGAACTTGTCTAACTTCTCTCTTGGCATGGATTAAAGGAAAACTGATGCTCTCTTGATGGTAGGTTTCCTAGTTGCTAGGAGCATTGTTCAAACAACTTTTGGACTTATACCTTGCAGCTTTAATCACACAGAAAAAGCAGTATTTCTGAAATATTGGATTAACCATTATTTCATTTTTAGCATGCTAGGAAAAATATTTCCGGAGTCATTAACAAAGCCTTAGCATAAATGGTTATACATATATGAAGAGGAAAGAAGAGAAGCAAAAAGCAAGGGAGAAAGGGGAAGATATACCCAACTGAATGCAGAGTTCCAGAGAATAGCAAGGAGAGACAAGAAGGCCTTCTTAAATGAACAATGCAAAGAAATCGAGGAAAACAACAGAATGGGAAAGACTAGAGATCTCTTCAAGAAAATTGGAGATCTCAAGGGAACGTTTTGTGCAAAGACGGGCATGATAAAGGACAAAGAAGGCAGGGACCTAACAGAAGCCGATGAGATTAAGAAGAGGTGGCAAGAATACACAGAAGAACTATACAGGAAAGATCTTAATGTCCCTGATAGCCATGATAGTGCGGTCACTGAACTTGAGCCGGACATCCTGGAGAGTGAAGTCAAGTGGGCCTTAGGAAGCATTAGTAACAACAAAGCTAGTGGAGATGACAGTATTCCAGCTGAGCTATTTAAAATCCTAAAAGATGATGCTGTTAAAGTGCTGCATTCAATATGCCAACAAATCTGGAACACTCAACAGTGGCCGCAAGACTGGAAAAGGTCAGTTTACATTCCAATTCCAAAGAAGGGCAACGCCAAAGAGTGTTCAAACTACCGCACAATTGCGCTCATTTCACATGCCAGCAAGGTGAAGCTCAAAATCCTACAAGCTAGGCTTCAGCAGTATGCGAACCGAGAACTACCGGAAGTACAAGCTGGGTTTAGAAGAGGCAGAGGAACTAGAGATCAAATCGCCAACATTCGCTGCATCATGGAGAAAGCAAGAGAATTCCAGAAAAACGTCTATTTCTGCTTCATTGACTACGCTAAAGCCTTTGATTGTGTGGATCACAACAAACTGTGGCAAATTCTTAAAGTGATGGGAGTACCAGACCACCTTACCTGTCTCCTGAGAAACTTGTACGAGGGTCAAGAAGCAACAGTAAGAACCAGACATGGAACAACCGATTGGTTCAAAATTGGGAAAGGAGTACGACAAGGCTGCATATTGTCACCCTGCTTAATTAACTTATATGCAGAGTACATCATGAGAAATGCCGGGTTGGATGAATCAGAGGTCGGAATTAAGATTGCTGGGAGAATTATCAACAACCTCCGATATGCAGACGATACCACCCTAATGGCAGAAAGCGAAGAGGATCTCAAGAGCCTCTTGTTGAGGGTGAAAGAGGAGAGTGCAAAAGCTGGTGTGAAACTCAACATTAAAAAAACTAAGATCATGGCATCTGGCCCCATCACTTCCTGGCATATAGAAGGGGAAGAAATGGAAGCAGTGACAGATTTTACTTTCTTGGGCTCCAAGATCACCGCAGACGGTAACTGTAGCCATGAAATTAAAAGATGCTTGCTCCTTGGGAGGAAAGCTATGGCCAACCTAGACAGCATAGTAAGAAGCAGAGACATCACCTTGCCGACAAAGGTCCGTCTAATCAAAGCTATGGTTTTCCCAGTAGTAATGTATGGCTGTGAGAGCTGGACTATAAGGAAGGCTGAGCGCCGAAGAATTGATGCTTTCGAAGTGTGGTGCTGGAGAAGACTCTTACGAGTCCCCTGGACTGCAAGGAGGTCAAATCAGTCCATCCTAAAGGAAATCAACCCTGAGTGCTCATTGGAAGGACAGATAATGAAGCTGAAGCTCCAATATTTTGGCCACCTAATGCGAAGAGAAAACTCCCTGGAAAAGACCCTGATGCTGGGAAAGACTGAAGGCAAAAGGAGAAGGGGACGACAGAGGATGAGATGGCTAGATAGCATCACGGATGCAATGAATATGAACTTGAGCACGCTCCGGGAGAGAGCGCAGGACAGGAAGGCCTGGCGTGCTATGGTCCATGGGGTCACGAAGAGTCGGACACGACTGAACGACTGAACAACAACAATTATGTTCAGTATTGCATAACTTGATGTGGCATACAACTGAGAAAATGGCAGTAGTTTAATGCAATATGGGAACTTTATATAAAAAAAAAATCCATACTACACAATGAGCTTGTAAAATCTATTCCTGAAATAGGCTCATAGCTAGAAACAGGAATGAGTGAGTCACGTTCCAGCTGTGCTCAAAGGGTTGTATCCAATATTAAGTCCCATTCATTTCAATGGGTCTACTCTACATAGGACTTTTTGTCTATTAAGTGTGAACAGAGTTGCAGCCTCATGCTAATTTTTGCATAGATAAGCAGAAATATAATTTTTCTGAATCTAAATGTTATGAACAGTTGCATACTTGCTGAACAAAAGAAAAGTGCATTTGCTCCCTACCATTTCCCCTTTCCCTTCACAGGATGTCAAACTACAGATATATGGACATTAGGAATATGTGGGGAATCCTTCTGAGAAATTTCATTAGCCTTGTAAAAATGCTTTTTGTCCCCCTTGACATTTTTTGGAGGGTACAGCGGAGTATGAACCTCCACATTTGCCTCAAAATTTTGCTTTAGGCGAAATTGGTTGGCAACTCAAAACTTTTACCTCTGTATAATAAAAGGCATGTGCATTTCTGAGCAGTGAAGAATCATAACTAGTGCTGTGCTAAATTGTCATGTGCGAGTTTTTAAAATGCTATTTTAAAGGGTGCAAAAAGTGCCATATCGCTTTCCATTCTTTAAAAAAAAAAAGGGAAAAAAAGCACCTATTGGCAGCTATTGTTTTCCTGATCTGCTGCTGCTTCAGTGCAAGGTTTATTTTTACTTGAGAGGACATGGCAGTCTTTTTTCCCCAGCCCCATTGCTGTGAGCTGACGAGCATGCTAATGCGCATTAAGAGACTATTTTTAAACCCTCCTGCTGTGTGTTGATGTGCATCAGTGCCTAGCTTTGAAAGGAATTGCAAAATTAAGAGATGCTTTTAAAAACCTATTTCTTTGGACTAATGCACTTCAAAAAAAAAACTCGTAAGCAGTGTTTTAATGCACATAAATGTCTAGATTAAGAAAAAAAACCTGGGAAAACCCATCTGTAAATATTTTGGTGCCTTTTGAGAGCCCACTGAAGAAATGCCGAAAATGGGGGTGGTTTTCAAGGCACAGGAGATGAACATGGAACTTTCCCACCACAAACCTAGTTTCTGTCAGCACCACTAACTTTAACAGGAGTGGCTAATCATAAATCTATAGTAGACTAAGGGCACAATTGAATGGCTGCTAGTCAGCAGCTAGACGGTAATAGGACAGGCCGGTTTCTGGGAACTGACCTTGGAGCCCATGTACGCAGTGGAGAACAGTCCCATGCTCCACACTACGAAGAGAAGCACAGAGTGGTGAAAACAGGGTGTTCCTGTGGGCATGCCAGGGCAGGGAGGGCAGAAATGCCATTCCGACGCTTCCTATGCATCATCCGGCGTCCACTGCTCCCCCTCCTCCAACTTCCCGCAACTGTTGTTGTTGTTGTTCAGTCGTTCAGTTGTATCCGACTCTTCGTGACCTGTGGACCATAGCACGCCAGGCCTTCCTGTCCTGCGCTCTCTCCCGGAGCATGCTCAAGTCCATATTCATTGCATCAGTGATGTTATCTAGCCATCTCATCCTCTGCCGTCCCCTTGTCCTTTTGCCTTCAGTCTTTCCCAGCATCAGGGTCTTTTCCAGAGAGTTTTCTCTTCGCATTAGGTGGCCAAAATATTTGAGCTTCAGCTTCAGTATCTGTCCTTCCAATGAGCACTCAGGGTTGATTTCCTTTAGGATGGACTGATTTGACCTCCTTGCAGTCCAGGGGACTCATAAGAGTCTTCTCCAGCACCACACTTCGAAAGCATCAATTCTTCGGTGCTCAGCCTTCCTTATAGTCCAGCTCTCACAGCCATACGTTACTACTGGGAAAACCATAGCTTTGATTAGATGGACCTTTGTCGGCAAGGTGATGTCTCTGCTTCTTACTATGCTGTCTAGGTTTGCCATAGCTTTCCTCCCAAGGAGCAAGTGTCTTTTAATTTCATGGCTATAGTCACCATCTGCCGTGATCTTGGAGCCCAAGAAAATAAAATCTGTCACTGCTTCCATTTTTTCCCCTTCCATATGCCAGTAAGTGATGGGGCCAGATGCCATGATCTTCGTTTTTTTAATGTTGAGTTTCAAACCAGCTTTTGCACTCTCACTTTCACCCTCAACAAGAGACTCTTGAGATCCTCTTCGCTTTCTGCCATTAGTAGATTAGTGGTATCATCTGCGTATCTGAGGTTGTTGATAATTCTCACAGCAGTCTTAATTCCAACCTGTGATTCACCCAACCCGGCATTTCTCATGATGTACTCTGCATATAAGTTAAATAAGCAGGGTGACAATATGCAGCCTTGTCGTACTCCTTTCCCAATTTTGAACTAATCGGTTGTTCCATGTCTGGTTCTTATTGTTGCTTCTTGGCCCTCGTACAGGTTTCTCAGGAGACAGGTAAGGTGGTCTGGTACTCCCATCTCTTTCAGAATTTGCCAGAGTTAGTTGTGATCCACACAATCAAAGGCTTTAGTGTAGTCAATGAAGCAGAAAGAGACGTTTTTCTGGAATTCTCTCGTTTTCTCCATGATCCAGCGAAAGTTGGCAATTTGATCTCCAGTTCCTCTGCCTCTTTGAAACCCAGCATGTACTTCCAGTAGTTCTCGGTTCGCATACTGCTGAAGCCTAGCTTGTAGGATTTTGAGTATAGCCTTGCTGGCATGTGAAATGAGCACAATTGTACAGTAGTTTGAACTCTCTTTGGCATTGCCCTTCTTTGGAATTGGAATGTAAACTGACCTTTTCCAATCTTGTGGCCACTGTTGAGTGTTCCAAATTTGTTGGCATATTGAATGCAGCACTTTAACAGTATCATCTTTTAGGATCTTAAATAACTCAGCTGGAATACTGTCATCTCCACTAGCTTTGTTGTTAGTAATGCTTCCTAAGGCCCACTTGACTTCACTCTCTAGGATGTCCGGCTCAAGTTCAGTGAGCTATCAAGGCTATCAGGGACATTAAGATCTTTCCTGTATAGTTCGTCTGTGTATTCTTGCCACCTCTTCTTAATCTCATCTGCTTCTGTTAGGTTAAAGCCTTCTTTGTGCTTTATCATGCTCATCTTTGCACAAAGCATTCCCTTGAGATCTCTGATTTTCTTGAAAAGATCTCTAGTCTTTCCCATTTTGTTGTTTTCTTCGATTTCTTTGCATTATTCATTTAAGAAGGCCTTCTCGTCTCTCCTTGCTATTCTCTGGAACTCTGCATTCAGTTGGATATATCTTCCCCTTTCTCCCTTGCTTTTCGCTTCCCTTCTTTCCTCAGCTACTTGTAAAGCCTCATCAGACAGCCACTTGCCTTTCTTGCATTTCTTTTTCTTTGGGATGGATTGAGTTGCTGCCTCCTGAACAATGTTACGGACCTCTGTCCATAGTTCCTCAGGCACTCTGTCTATCAGGTCTAATCCCTGAAATCTATTCCTTACCTCCACTGTATATTCATTAGGGATATGATTTAGGTCATACTGAATGGTTTAGTGGTTTTCCCTACGTTCTTCAATTTAAGCTGAAATTTTGCAAGAAGCAGCTCATGATCTGAGCCACAGTCAGCTCCAGGTCTTGTTTTTACTGACTGTATGGAGCTTTTCCATCTTTGGCTGCAAAGGACATAATCAATCTGATTTCGATATTGACCATCTGGTGATGTCCATGTGTAGAGTCGCCTCTTGTGCTGTTGGAAAAGAGTGTTTGCTATAATCAGCGTGTTCTCTTGGCAAAACTCTCTTAGCCTTTGTCCTGCTTCATTTTGTACACCAAGGCCATGCTTGCCTGTTATCCTGGTGATTTCTTGACTTCCTACTTTGGCATTCCAATCCCCTGTGATGAAGAGGACATCTTTTTTTGGTGTTAGTTCTAGAAGGTGTTGTAGGTCTTCATAGAACCGATCTACCTCAGCTTCTTTGGCCTCAGTGGTTGGAGCATAGACTTGAATTACTGTGATGTTGAATGGTTTGCCTTGGATTCGTACTGAGATCATTCTATCATTTTTGAGATTGTACCCCAGTACTGCTTTTCCCACCCTTTTATTGACTATGAGTGCTACTCCATTTCTTCTAAGGGATTCTTGCCCACAGTAGTAGATATAATGGTCACCTGAATTAAATTCGCCCATGCTTGTCCATTTCAGTTCGCTGATTCCCAAGATGTGGATGCTCAATCTTGCCATCTCATGTTTGACCACCTCCAGCTTACCTTGATTCATTGATCTTACATTCCAAGTTCCTAAACAATATTGTTCTTTACAGCATTGGATTTTCTTTTCACCACTAGACACCTCCACAGCTGAGTGTCCTTTCGGCTTTGGCCCAGCCGCTTCACTCTTTCTGGCGCTACTTGGAAGTATCCTCTGCCAAAATCAGCTGTCTAAGTGTGAATGCAGGTGGCTGGAGCACGGAGGGGCGATCCCCTCTGTGCTGCTCCTGCCCTGCATTGGATAGGCGGTCGCCTCCAAGTTTGGAGGTGGATGCCTATCCCAATAGGATTGCAGGGAGAAAGAAATGTTCACTCCAGTGTGTTTTCAAGAGTTCACTTGTTTTGTTAGTACCAACCCCCTGGAAAGTTCAATGTGGCAATGAGTTTTTAAAAGCGGCTGACCCTGCTTCTAATCTGCAGCCCCTGGCAAGAACACCTGGTGGAGAAATAAGAATGCAACTAGCCATTCTCAGACTTAAACATCTGAAAGGCATTAAGATTTAGAACAAGGATGATCAACTGCTGTGGGCTCACAGCCTCCAAGGCAATTTGTTGATCCACCTTCTTTCAGCAGCTCTACCTAATCTGAATCAAGGTGTGATTTAAAAAGAAAAATGCTCACAGTTTCACTCATAAAGAAAATAAATTACTTTTCAAGTGTCCTGGAAAAAAGAAAAATTCCATCATTTAACATGACATCACTCTCTGGTAGGGGTGTGTGACACTGGGAATTCCATTCCATTTAAGCCCAGTGGGATTTCATAGTATTTCCATTTCAATAAGCAGCGGTGGACTTTAGCAGATTTTTTTTCCTGATTCCTGAAATGTTCATAATTTCTGTGCACATTAAATAGACACATTTTTTGGGTCCCGTGATTTGCACAAATGGGACCATGGGTTTTTTTTGGGGGGGGGTGTATCTTTAAATTTGTGCAAATGAGGTTGTGGATTTTTTAATATATTATTTTTCCCATCTTTAAATTTGCGCAAAGGGGATCATGGGTTGTTTTGTATTATTTTGGGGGTGTTTACATTTATCTAGTCTCTGGACCTCTGTCTAAATCAGGCTTCCCCAAGCTGGCATCCTCCAAATGTGTTGGACTACAACTCCCAGCATTCCCAGCCATGCTAGCTAGGGATGCTGGGAGTTATAGTCCAACACATCTGGATGGGGCCGGGTTGGGGAAGGCTGGTCTAAATAATCAAGTGGCTCCACCCACCAATCCAAAGGATTCAGAAATTGCCCAGCTCTGATTTAGAGCAGAGTGGTATGGATGAGTCTTGGAAGGATAGCCATGAATATGGGAGATTTTGGTGCTACTCCTAGAAAGTGGTTTAGGAGGGGGAAAAGATAGTTCTTGGAAGACCCCTTATAATATATAGCTTTCTGGGTTGACAACTGTGAAGTGGAGTTTCTAGCTGATGCTCCAAAGATCAGCAATTTTACTCATATATTTTGCTCTGTTGCTCCTGCAAACACTTGGACAATGCTATGAATACTTTATCACTCTCAGTGACTGTGTGCTGTAAATGTTTTATGTGCAGGGGCATTCCTCTAAAACACAGCCTGAAAAGAAAAGGAAAAAAGCAAGCCAGCAATTACTGGAGCTGTCATTTCTAAGTTATTAGGGCCAGCCTGGGGAGTAGAACAGAGTCCTAAGAGTGAGCTGCAAAACTGCCGCTTGGATACTGCATGGCACTCCTGTTGATGTGATGGTGAACAACATCCATTCAGTGATAGCAAATAAAAGTCCTGCAAGATTTGCATGGTTGGGCATCATGAGGGTGGAGGCTATATAATATATACTGTGAGGAGGACAGCTTTTATGTCCTCATGTGAAGTTGCTCCTCAGTTCACAAGAACTGTGAAGTAAACGTGCCTTAGAGAGGTATAACCAGACCTGGACTTACCCCAGAGCCCATAAACACTCACTCAGGAAGCAAGCATCCTCCTCCTCACTGGCAAGGCCACTTCATTTTCCATTTTGTTCTAGGTTACTGGTGGTGGCTACTAGTGAGGTTGAAGTCCTACCAGCAAATGGCCCAGCAAGAAGGAAGGGTTCATGTAAAGGAGCTAACCTGGGACGACAGGTCAGTGACAAAGGCTGGGTTCAGACAATCACAGAGGGAAAATAAACCACTGTGGTTTATTTTCCCTCCCAGCACATGCTGACTGCGAGCCGCCTAATAATTACTCTCACCAGGTGTGGGTTGTCATGACATCTCAACCCGATGAGCATGGGTGGCTGGGGTAATTTATAAATCACCCTGAAACCCTAGGACAAGCCATGGGTTTTAGGGCAGCTTGCAATCAGCACATGCGGGGAGGGAAGATAGGTCTCCAGGGCTTATTTTCCCTCCGTGATTCTGCGAACCTACCCACAATAAATGGCTTAATCCCGCTCTTCCCAGTTACTGCCCCTGCTCTCCTGTAAGCCACATTTGCAGTTCTCCCTCTCTTCCTTTGCTGCCTTCCATTTACTTGCTGACTGTAGATCTTTGGCTAGATGAGCTACAGTTGTTTGGCTCCTTATCTTTCCAGACAAATAAACAGGGGCAGCTTACCCTGTTCCAAATGAGATCTCCTCCTGTTCCTACTCACCGCCCCCCACAAGACCAATAATGATATTGCCTTAAAAGTAAAGGAGCCAGGTTTTCTTTAAGACCCAAAGGACATGTCTTAGGACATGTGGAAAATTTTGAGCTAACTACGTACATTATCAGAATGAGCATCCCATTTCTGTGAAGGTAGTGGATGTCAAGCCACAGCAGATGAACAGGCAGTTATTCTTAGGTTGCCTTTGCATTGGCTTTTTACATGGGTTTAAACATGATATTAGCACTATTAAGTGGCCATGACACCTATAATTGATGTCCACTAAGTCCTTTATTAAAACCAATTTAGCCAAAGCAGTAAAGCCATGGTGGTTCTTAAACTTTTTTTAGTAGCCGAAAAATATTGTACAAATCATAAGGCAGAACTGTGTGGCCTCTGTGCTAAAGGAAAACTTACAATTCTGCAACAAGATAACCCAAATGAGATTCCAAGAAAAAACAAAATCAATTCCATGTGCAAATTATGTAAATGGAGTGGATATATATTTTCAGTTGTTTTTCATAATCTGTTCATTTAAGCCTCTCTCCCTTACAACTAGAAACCTTATCTAGCCATCCCCAGGACTTCTGAGATTCAGCAGGCATATCACATAATTTCAAGCATAGCCTTAAGCTTTGCACTGTAGTCATAAGGGCAGGAAGCTTGGGGTTTGGTTTTTTTTTTTAATTTAAAAACAAAAACAAAGGGAAGCTGAATTTTGCACTCAGCAACACGTGTGTGTGTGTGTGTGTGTGTGTGTTTGTTTGTTTATTTATGTATGTATTACATTTCTATACCACTCAATAGCTGAAGTTCTCTGGGTGGTTTACAACAATTAAAACCATAAAGTACAACAAGATAAAATACAATATAGAAGTTTTACAGTATACTATAAAATAAAAATAATAACCAAATAAATCTTTGCACTGCAGCTATGTTCTAAAATACAGTAACAGATTTAAACAAACTGAAAAACCAAGGAAAATAAGAAGGTCTTCACCAAAGAGAGTACAACATAGGCACCAGGCGAGCCTCTCTGGGAAGCTCATTCCACACCCGGGTGCCACAGTAGAAAAGGCCCTCTTCTTAGGAGCCATCCACCTCGCTTCCTTTGGTGGAGGTTCCTGGAGAATGACTCTGAAGACAATCTTAGGGTCTGGGGAGCAGGTGTATATGGGAGGAGACAATCCTTTAGGTAACCTCTTGCAGTTTGTGCGTGTGCCTTTTCTAGGATTATGCACAACCATCGCCTAAGAAATTAAGCTACCTCTCTGTCAGGAAAGAGTCTCTATGGTGGGCTTATTCCTAAATTTAATGACTTGCCAGGTTGGATGAGTACAGAATCTAATGGGTTTCCTTTTTTTTTTTTTCTTTTTTTAAGGCAATATTTTCCTGTATTTGTTGGGCTGCTGTGATCTGTTGAAATGATATACAATAATCTTAAATATTCTCTTTATCTTGCTTACTTGCAAATCTCTCCCTATTAAGTGATGTTTTCTCTTAGATTCTTGTGTTCAGGAAAAGGGCCCAGAGAGCTGAATGCTCCCCTCAAAGATCTTTGGGCACTGAAAGCACTACATAAATGATTAAGAACCATCATTGTAATAATGACACTTGCAATCCAGAAATCTCAGCAGATATCATGCTTGAGCAATTTCAGTGCCCTCTGTGCCATAGAGCCATCTTATGCCAGGTTGCAGTACTTGCTGCAACTGCTCCATCACTTGACAAGCTCATGTTATTATTGGTAAATGTGGGCTTTACTAGGCAAAAATCAAATGCCAGAAGGATTTATTGAAGACACCCACATGACTTTGCGTATTAAAATTCAGAAGATTCCAGAACACGCTTGCATGAAAACTGTAATGCAAGGAAGTCTTGGTATGTCTCTTTTTAGAACTAAGCATTTATCTGGGGTTCTTGTTTGAGTAAAACATCTGAGAGCATTTGAGGAAAGCCAAAAGGATTTTAATAAGATCAATGAAATGCTTCAGAAACATTTTGCATATTGTCATGTTGCTACTTACATTTTCCACCTGAAGCACAACTGAGATCAAGATGGAGGTTTGTGCTCACACAATTCTGAGACCTACCCCTGCTGCTGCATCTCAGCCAGCACGGAGGATCACTTTTGAGGAACTCCCTGGAAAAAGGTGGGCATACTGGGACCAGACATGGAGACACACACTGTATCACCACATTGATTCTGGGGGCAGGACTCCATGGTCTCTATAAGCTCACTCCACCCCCTAGTCAGGCACAATTTGGACAGAAGCTGGTCACTTTTGAGGGCTGAGTAGGAATGTTTCTGCCAAACGTCTATACTGTGCCCCTGGGTGTAAATGGCTTGTAGTTGAGGATTTAAATAGGCAGGATGGTCACTGCTTGGGCAAGGCAGTGTGAGCAGTTCATGTCGGGGTGATGCCCCCAGAGGCACCAACAAGGTGAAAGGGGATTCCTCTGATCAGCCAGCCAAGGCTTTCAGATCTGGGGTAGGGAAAAAAGTTGTGGGACTTGAGAGGTTGTGACTCAGGAGGGCACCCTTCTCCTTTGCTATAATTAATGACATTGTGGCCGCAGTTTACCCAATACTTGTTGGGCACCATTTTATTTCAGGGTGGGGCTGCAAAACAGCCTAAGGAATTTAAGACAAGCTTCAGGAGTTTCTGTAAGACTAGCAAAATGTCTCAAGGAGGTTTCACACCCTAATCCTCAATATGTCTCCACTCCTCTGTCAGACATATTTATGCTGGGAATGCCAGAAATCCTAGCCTTACTCAAGTGTGCACACAAGTGTTAGAAATTTTCATTTTAGGAGTTTCATGTGAGTGACTTAAAGGAATATTTAAAGCTACTTGTTTACCTGATGAGGGGCCTCAGTTGGCATAGAGCAGATCTGTCCGCTAGGTCTGATATTTATATTTGTATTGAGATTCCATTCTGGGCTTCTTCTTCTTCCTGAACTGTAATTGTTTACATTGTTCATGTTCTTAGTCTCTGTGGGGGTTTTATGATCTATGTCTCTTTTCCCCTCCTGTCACATCTGTTTGTTTTTTAATGGAGCGACTAAAGCTATACGAGAATTTCGTTTCAGTTCGCCAATCATTCAAATTTGCCCCACTCACAGTCCTGAATGCGAATCCAAACAGGAATGCATTTTCTCAAGAAATGTTGGCAAGTTCCCAGATTTGTAATTGCATTCGAAAAATTTGTGTTTTCAAAAATGTGCATTTTAAAATGTACCCCCCCACACACACCCAAAATACACATTTTCACACTTTAGTCAATGGGGGGGAAAGTGTGTGCTATTGAAAAATGTGCTAAAAATGCACGCTTTCCCTGTTTGAATGAATGAACCGAAAAACAGGTTACAAATGAGAATGGGAATGAGACAAACCGAGCTACGAAGTGGCGATCAGAGAATCTTGGCTTGCTTGACCATTCCTGGCTCTCCCATCTCTAGAAGTGACTCACAGACTACAGGGTCATTTATCAAAGAAATGCTACCACAATATAGCATTAGCTTTTTGTAATCTGCCCTGAGAATTCTTGTTATTGGGCAGATTAGATATATAATAAATAAATAAATAATATATAGCCTTTTGCAACAAAGTGCAGCACCTGAGATGGTAGAAGATGATACTTGACCACAGATCATGAAATAGTGGGTGAGGGGGGGGGGGCGAGACCACCTGTCCACTATTAGCCCAGCATACTGATATCCCCCTCTTGTCAATGTCCTTGTCAATTTCATCCTCCACTTCACCACTTGCTAGCAAACACTATTTTAAAAAAGGCTGCTACATGTACTACTAATTACACCCTCCTGAAAAGCTCCTTCTCCTGCAGCCACCAGCTGCTTTTGCACCCCACCCCACCCCCAACTTCATGCTTGGCACTTCCCTCCACTGGTCTCCACTGTTAGCTGTCAGGTATACATATGGATTATAGAGCAGTGACGGGGATCGATAAAGATATACCAATTTCAAAGCAGAGCAGGGAGTGAGTGGGATCAGTAAATATACTCAGATTTTGTGGCAGAGCAGTAAAGCAGAGGTGAAAATTACACAAATTTCATAGCTGCAGACTTCTGATATGTACTTACAGAAGACTGAATTTTTTTAAAAAGAGGTTGCAAATGCATTTGGGACACTCTCTGGTGTCCTTCACAATTTTTAGGAGCACAGGGTGGAGAGAACTGAAGGGATGAGGGAGGATGGTGGTGGCACTAGCGAGATTGTGAGGAGCAGCAGGGGTTTTCAGTGTTCTTGCCAGGTGGCTCTCAAGCCGTTTCTGACAACCCATGATGATGTGACCTCTGAGCCTGGCAAGGTGACAACAAGCCACCCTGAAAACAAGCTGCCCTGAACAACCCAACAAGCTATGGGTTCTCGGGGTGGCTTGTTCGTGAAAAACAAACCACCATGTGGAAACTGTGCTGGGTTTGGACATCACCCATGGTGGGTGGTCATGTCGTGCAAACCAGGCCAATTACTTTGTTCCTGGAAAGGAAGGATCACTGGTATGAATAACTTTGACCAGTGGAAATGGGATATTTTTGCATTGTACATCCCATACCTCTGGCAGCTTGTTGCAAAAGCGGTGCGTGCCTGGTGTTTTGCATGCAGTGGTTCCCTTTACTGGGGCCAGTCTTTATACATTTCCAATGTATATTCCCAACGAGGAAGATAAGCAGCTTTTTAAATTAAGAGGGTATATCTATGCGCAATGCAGGAACATCAATTACACTCTATAGCAGTATTTTTGCTTTTGCCAACTGGGCTGTTTGTTTATGTTGCACAGTATTTCCATATGGCTGACTTGTTTTTAGTTCCTGATGGTTTTTAGATGGTTAAGTGGTTTTACTGCTGCTTTTTCTTTAGTTGTATGATATTGTAAAGTTTTTGCCTTCTGTTATTTTACAGTTAAAAATAGACTTGTGTTTTTATTTTATGTATATTTTTAAGAAAAATGACAAGTTTATATGTAAATAAAAATGAATAGACTTTGCTGGCAGAAAAACCTGATCCTTCCAAATTCTGTGTGGATTACAAGCATTTGAGAAGGTGGGCAGCACTTCTTATGTTTCAGTTTGGTAATATACACAAATCAGTTTCTCGAAGGTTCACTCATTTAGGTACATCATATGATGATGATGATGAAACTTGATTGCTCAGTGTGTGATGACTAGAATGTGTGGACTGGCTCCCTTTTAAAGCATTGCACTTGAGATAATGCACTGCCCATAAAGTTTTCCCTGTGGTGTTGCATGATATGCACATATGGAAGTCATCAACTGATATGCATATGTATGTACCGGACCAAAGACATGAAAGCATTCCAGGTTAGTGGAAAGAATAACAAGTAGTTGTGGCTTTACAGGGATGAAAGGAAAACATACACAAATACAGAGAACAACACTGTCCTATAATGAAGAGACTGCAACATCTAATTGGGACAATTTTCTTTGTTTTACTTGCAAGTAATGATACCACATCCATCTTGTGCACATAAAACACACATCCTGCTTTGACATTATGATATATTTCCATGTGTGTGCACATAAATACTGAGAATGTATGGGAGATAACTCTGGTGTATAGCTGGCATCCATCCCAGTATACATAAACTTCTGATTTAAAATACTAGTGACATGAAGAGGATGTTAGAACGAATTTCTGTTGTTTAAAAACATGCTGGTGAGGCTTACTCATGGTTAGCCAAGTGGAATAAAAGGCTATTAAAACGGAAATATGTATTAAGAGATTAAGGACACAAGCCTATGGCCACTAGACAGTATCTAGATGGCTATAGGATTTTATGGGAACTGAGCTCAGAGCTGGTGCTACAAGCTTGGTTCCCAGCAATCCAACTCCCCTCCCCCGCTGCCTCATAGGAGGAGTGTTTTGTCCCCAGCTTTGTGCTTGGAAGAGCAACATGGACTAGCCGAAAAGGGGGTGTTCCTGGGGGGAGGGGACTGCAGAAGCACCAACACAGTGTTTCCTATGTGCCATCTGGCCTCTCCCACCCCTCTGCTCTAAGGCGCCTTGGTTAGACAGCTGAAATTGGCCATCTAGCTGCAAATGCAGAGCAGCCGGAGCACGGACAAGAAGATCCCCTCTACACTCCCCCTGCCCTGTGTTGGATAATCGGCCACTTCCGAGTTCAGAGGCAGCCGACTATCCCCATAGGATTGCACCCTTAGGCTGCAATCATATATTCACTTACCAGGAGCAATGGGGCTTACTCCCAGGAGTAAGCCCCATTGCACTTAGAGGGGCTTACGTCTGAGTAGACACGTATGGGATTGGGTTGTAGGTTTTTAAAGAGCGTTTTAATAGGCTAGTGCAGGCATGGGCAACACCCAGCCTACAGGCTGCATGCATCTCCTGCTGCCCCCCGCCCTGAATTTACTTGAATTTGAAAAAAATGAATTTGAAAAAAAATGTGTCCATAGCAGCTAAGAAGTACTAAAAGGGCCAAAATTAGCTTGAAAACAAGTTAAGTTTTACTCTTTTGGTGCTTGATAGCTGCTACAGATGTTGTTTTCAATTTTTTGAAGTTGTGTTTTTTTTTGGCACCCGAGGCAGGCAGGGGGCAAAAATGGCCCCCATACCTCCTGAGGTTGCCCACCCCATACTTTGAATGCATGTACTTTCTTGGAGGTTTAGTTTTCCATTCTTTTGGTAATAATTAAATTAGTGGTTAGTTGTTCCTCCATAAGGTTTTTACTTACCCTTCAAACCCCCCGCCCCCAACTGTAGTATTTTTAGGGTGTCTTCCTCAACAGTGTGCAACAGTAACTCCTTGAATTTCTGATGTCTCTACCAATACTATGTGAGTGTCTGCAAGAGTCAGGTTGTTGTATTCACTATTCTTTTACAGTGTTCCATAAATAGTCCAAAACTGTATAATATTGACAGTGACATATTTTACCTTACAAAGCACAGTTGTTGAACCTCCTTCAGCCCAAGGGCCAACGTCCATTTCAGAAAGGCTCTCGGGGGCTGCATTCCAGTGGCAGGTGGGGATCAAGGCAAAAGGGGAGGGCCAAAAATACCTGCATATTTTGGCTTAAAACTTTCACAGCCAGTAACTCAGCTTTAGGAGAGGCATTTCAACCTTTCAGGAGGGTGAAAAAACTGCACAAAAGCCAGGAAGCCACCAAATGATCGGTGGTCCGGGTAGAGGAGGTGGGGCCAGGGAAAAGGGTGCATGGCCATCTGAGGAGCCCTACAGGGCTGGATTGGGACCCTAAGTAAGGCAGATTTGGGGCCTAGGCCTGAGGTTTTGCACTCCTGTTATAAAGCAATGGATTTCTAGCCTGGAAGTGTGTGGGATAAGTCATCTTGAAATTATTGGGGTAAGTTGTCTGCTGAATATGAATTATATTTGATTTTGCTAAATATCAAGGCATCTGACAAAATGGAATTAATTAGAGAAAAAGAGAGAGAGAGTGAGGGAGAGAGAGAGATCTCCATTTGAAATATAAAAGTAGTAGCAAACAGAATTAAAATAGCAAGATTTGAAAAATAAAATAAAAACAGCACTTCAGCATGATCTCACCTCATACACATACACACTAATTCTGCTTTAAAGGGTGGGCTTTGCAAAGGAGTGATTTAAAGTATGAGCTTCAAGGATATAAGGGGGAAAGTATTCCATGCTTGGGGAAACTTTAAAAAATGGAAAGTTTTGGAGGAAAGTTAAATTAAATGCAAGAGACAAAGATTCCCCCCCCCCCCGATACGTTGCTGAACAAATGATTCTGGACTGAAACTATGAGTGAATGATTAATGTAATATAATTATGGCTATAACTGATAAATTGATCTTTTGGGAAAGTTAATGGAGGACATAAAGGGCAAAGTTGTTTCACTCCTGAGAAGGATGTGATTACAAGAAGATATGGAAAAATAATTGCTCTTATGTCATTTTGCAAATGCTTTAATGTAAATGACCATTGGACAGTTTAGGAGATCTGGTGTAGAACAGGTGTAGATATGCCCATAATTAATGGCTGTCAAATGGTGAAAAACCAGCAGTGCAAGATAAATATATATAATCTCTCTCAGTCTCTCTCTCTCTCTCTCTCTCACACACACACACACTCTCACACACACACACTCTCACACACACACACACACACACACACCATGTTTTCCACCTTCCTCCAGGGAGCTCTGGGAAAGTATACATAGTTCTTCCCATCCATCCATGTCATCCTTGCACCAGCCCTGTGAGGTAAATTAGGCTGAGAGGTTGTGACTGGCCCAGGGTCATCCAGTGAGCTTCATGGCAGAGTGGGGATTTGAACTGAAGTTTCCCCACTCCTAGTCTGACACTCTAACCACTATACACAGTCTTATGGTATAAGAAGCAACTTATGGTGTAAGAAGAGGAGTTGCAAACTAAAGGTAGGGAACAAGAACCATCTGAGTGATGTTTGCACTGCAGCTGACTTAGGACCTGATTTAAAACATAGAATAAGCTACTGATTGTCTAAAAGTTTGAAGAAGACAAAGAGGCATGTGACAAAAGCCCTGTTCAAGTGTTTTGGAGAAGGTTATATCAATGTGTGCAGGGGGCATGTGGCCTTGTGCACTGGCCTGCCTCTTCAGTCCCTGACCTTCCTGTGTTAAGAGGGGAAAGTCTGAAGAGGCTTCTGCTCATGTTCCCTTGAATGCAAGAACAACCCCCCCCCACACACACACACACAGTTGGGAACCCTGGTAAAGTAGGATTCCCAATCACTCCAAGTGTTATAATCTCGTTCAAGCCCCCTTCAGACCTCCCTGCTCAAGGTGGGGAAGTTGGGCACTGAGGAAGTGGGGTGGGGGATGTTGGGGTGGGGCTATCATATGCAGCCCCATGCCCCTTACACACTTCAATAAATCCTATTCAGGCATAGCATAACACCTGAATAGGGCTGAGACTTGCACAAGTGGAAGAATGAGAACTCATGTAGAAACTACCTTTGTTAATTCTTGTGCAAGTATTTGGAGAACAGTGCCAGTGGTTATTTTCCTTCCACTCACAGTTCTTGGATTCACACACAAAAATACCTTTATTTTATCATTTGTATACTCCCCCTTATGCTCTGTCTAATAGGGCTGAATACACTTATAGGTAATATTAAAACAGTTCCTAACATTGCTCATGAAGTGAAGTGTTAACTGCTCTGAGTTGTAATAAACTCTTGAAAATGCCTAGAATGCTAGAGGGTGCATCCAGTGCCTTTGGATACTGGGAAGAGTTGTGAAAGTTCAAAATGCATGGCAGGGCGCCATTCCTTCGGATTTTGCTGGGCTGGGGCACGGTTCACAGAAGACCTCAAAGGCCTTGGATCATTTCAATATTAAATTGCAAATAATTTGGCACAATCCACCAAAGGTTAGTCACCACCAGTGGAGGCTGGTGGCTCCAATGTCACTGGGGCAGTGAATCTGCTCAGAGTTTTAGTCAGAACCAGTCAGAATTCTAAAGGGGCTATACACGGTGCTTTGCATCTTGCATAGCCCCGTTAGAGTTCTGACTGAAACCTGGAGCAGATTCACCACCCCTCTGAACCCAGAGCCACCAGCCTCCACTGCTCATGGCTAAGCATCATTGAAATTGATGGGCTTTAAATTAGTTGCATGAACTCCCATTCCAAATCTGGAACACTCAACAGTGGCCACAAGACTGGAAAAGGTCAGTTTACATTCCAATTCCAAAGAAGGGCAACGCCAAAGAGTGTTCAAACTACCACACAATTGCGCTCATTTCACATGCCAGCAAGGTGATGCTCAAAATCCTACAAGCTAGGCTTCAGCAGTATGCGAACCGAGAACTACCGGAAGTACAAGCTGGGTTTCGAAGAGGCAGAGGAACTAGAGATCAAATCGCCAACATTCGCTGCATCATGGAGAAAGCAAGAGAATTCCAGAAAAACGTCTCTTTCTGCTTCATTGACTACGCTAAAGCCTTTGATTGTGTGGATCACAACAAACTGTGGCAAATTCTTAAAGTGATGGGAGTACCAGACCACCTTACCTGTCTCCTGAGAAACCGAGGGTCAAGAAGCAACAGTAAGAACCAGAGATGGAACAACCGATTGGTTCAAAATTGGGAAAGGAGTACGACAAGGCTGCATATTGTCACCCTGCTTATTTAACTTATATGCAGAGTACATCATGAGAAATGCCAGGTTGGATGAATCAGAGGTTGGAATTAAGATTGCTGGGAGAATTATCAACAACCTCCGATATGCAGACGATACCACCCTAATGGCAGAAAGCGAAGAGGATCTAAAGAGCCTCTTGTTGAGGGTGAAAGAGGAGAGTGCAAAAGCTGGTTTGAAACTCAACATTAAAAAAGCTAAGATCATGGCATCTGGCCCCATCACTTCCTGGCATATAGAAGGGGAAGAAATGGAAGCAGTGACAGATTTTATTTTCGTGGGCTCCAAGATCACCGCAGACGGTGACTGTAGCCATGAAATTAAAAGACGCTTGCTCCTTGGGAGGAAAGCTATGGCCAACCTAGACAGCATAGTAAGAAGCAGAGACATCACCTTGCCGACAAAGGTCCGTCTAATCAAAGCTATGGTTTTCCCAGTAGTAATGTATGGCTGTGAGAGCTGGACTGTAAGGAAGGCTGAGCGCCGAAGAATTGATGCTTTCGAAGTGTGGTGCTGGAGAAGAGTCTTACGAGTCCCCTGGACTGCAAGGAGGTCAAATCAGTCCATCCTAAAGGAAATCAACCCTGAGTGCTCATTGGAAGGACAGATAATGAAGCTGAAGCTCCAATATTTTGGCCACCTAATGCGAAGAGAAAACTCCCTGGAAAAGACCCTGATGCTGGGAAAGACTGAAGGCAAAAGGAGAAGGGGCCGGCAGAGGATGAGATGGCTAGATAGCATCACGGATGCAATGAATATGAACTTGAGCACGCTCCGGGAGAGAGCGCAGGACAGGAAGGCCTGGTGTGCTATGGTCCATGGGGTCACGAAGAGTCGGACACGACTGAACAACTGAACAATAACCTGCCGATTGGGTCATTCTCTTAGTGACTGTTTGAATACATTCAGAAGCGTACCTATTAAAATAACTACTTTTTCCTGCCATGAAGGTCCGCTTGCACTTCAGCCCCACCACTGTCCACCTAAAATTAACTACCCCCTTATACAGGTCAACTTTCCACTCTCCCAGCCTGATGCTGAATAAGACTTAACACCCCCTTTAACCAGAACTAGCTGTGAGGGAAAAAACCATCTCCCTCCCTTTGTAATTTCTTCTCATTAGCTGATCAGTAGTGCTATAAATTGCATTGGCCAGCATCCCAACTCAAAGAACTGTAGAACTAGGGGCCAAACAACTGGGACATTTCTTCATTTAAACACCCACCCACTCACACAGTGCAGGGAGGGAGTAATTTCAGGAAAAATGGTGTGTGGGGGGGAGGTTTAAACTCCCCCTCTTGGAGTGCCGTGTTCCTGATCCAAATTTGGGCTATGGTATGGGTGCTTACAAAGAGTAAAGAAAACTATCACACATAGCTCCGCTAGTTTGGCTGTAGTTCTGTGAGCCCAAGAGGGTTTTAGATTTGTTCTCAAATAGCAGCCCCACCACCACCACCACATAGCAAATTGCTTTTGAAACTGAAACAGAAAGCCAAGAATGACACAGATCCCTAAACTTCAGCCTGCGATCCTTCTCATTATCTCAAGCAATGCTTTACTATAAATCAGGTCTGAACCACTGATGACCTTCTAAACCAAACACAGCCTTCCAGCCATGTATGGTAACTTGCTGGATATATCTGACAATCCCTTTGTTCATTTTGCAGGCAGTAAAACCTAGTTATCTATCACCTGGTAGGCTACCATATATTGCTAGTATGGGCAGCATTCGGCTTATAACATCACAGATTGTATGGACCTGTTGTGAATACTTAATCTTCATCCTAAACCTGAGGTGTAAGTGATTAAATAATTAGATATATGGTGCCACAAATGGCACCTGGTACTGTGTTTACTGAGTAATGTAAGCAAAAGTCCTTGCCTCAGGACATTTGCATCCTAACATTCAACAATTAGAGGAGACAATAATGGGAGGCAAGGAAAAGGAGAAGCAGAGGTAAGAAATAACACAGAGAGAGAAAAAGAAAGCAAGAGAATGGCAAGGATAAATGGGATCAAATTGTCCTGCTCTGGCTGGATAAATCTCTTATGTTAGGCAAATATGGGAACAAATCGAATAGGCTAGTCAGTTAAGCAGGCAAATGTTCAAGCACAGTATTAGCGAGCAAGTAGGTGGTTTCAGAAGAAAGGTCTGAGGTGCAGCCAAGGCCAAAACACAGAATACACAGTCCAAGAAGCAGAGTCAAGCAGGAGTCTAAGATCAGTAGCGCAGAGATTCAATCACAAGGCAATATAAGGGAAACAAGATGGATGGCATCAGAGCTGGTAGAACAATGTTGTTGCAGAAGTGGCTAGCTTGACTGAGGGCTTATACAGCCAGAGCTTTCCAAGCCTCACATAGAGCTCAGCTGCAGTTCATTACAGCCCTCTGGCAAAAGTCCTAATCATGAGGAGGCCTTCCCTCTTGAAGAGTCTTCCTCTGTAATCAAACATTCCTTCTCAAAGGAGCCCTACTGGCCTGCCTCTTGAGGTGATGCTGCTGCCAGGGCCGAAGGGGTTGCTCTGCCTCTGCCTCAGAGGAAGAGTCCCCTGCAACATGCAGAGATGGGCCTGTGGCCATCTCACCTGAAGAAGTAGGCTCCTCCTAGTCTTCTGACATGGGCTGTTCTGAGGTGCTCTTTATCTCTGAGAGCTCTAGCTCCTCCTCTGATGAGGATTTCTCCAGTGGGGTCATGACAAAAATGCAGTTACACCTGCATGCACTCTAACCCCCTGTAGGCTCAATTAAAAGCAAATCTGATTGAATTGCTTTCTGGCCCCTCCAAGAAATTCCTGACTTGTGTGGTGGATAACTTCCTCTTACAGAAAGTAGAGGAAGGAACTAGAGGATCAGCTATCCTTGACTTGATCCTAGCCAACAGAGATGACTTAGTGGATAAAGTAGCAGTTACAGGAACTCTCGGGGAAAGTGACCATGTTATACTTGAGTTTTTGGTTCTAAAGGAAGAAAAAGCCGAGTGTAGCCAAATGCATACCCTGGATTTTAGGAAAGCCGATTTTAATAAACCCAGAACAATTATAAGTAAGGTCCCATGGCAAGTGACTCTAACGAGAGAAGGAGTCCAACATGGGTGGAAGTTTTTAAAAAAGGAAATTCTAAAGGCACAATTACTAACAATACCAACAAGAAAAAAAAGTGGAAGACAACAGAAGGAGCCAATGTGGCTTCACAAAAAGCTTAGAGATTACCTGAAAACAAAAAAGCACACATATAGGAAGTGGAAGGAAGGCTAAGCAACAAGGGAAGAGTACAGGCAGGTAGCACAGAATTGCAGGGATGGTGTCAGGAAGGCTAAAGCTGACAACGAGCTGAGGTTAGCGAGGGATGCTAAAAGCAACATTATTTATTTATTTATTTAATAAATAAATCAAAGCTTTCTTCAGCTACGTGCATAGTAAAAGACAGAGGAAAGAAATGGTGGTTCAGCTATTAAATAAGGATGGCAAAATGATAACAGATGACAAAGAAAAGGCAGAGGTGCTCAGTTCCTGCTTTGGCTCAGTCTTCTCCCAAAAGAGGGTCTATGAGCCCCCTGGCAAAGGTGAAGTACAGGCTGAAGGGGCAGGATTGCAGCTTGAGGTCGATAGGCATATGGTCAAGGAACAACTAATTACTTTGAATGAGTTCAAATCTCCAGGGTCAGATGAACTGCACCCTAGAGTAATAAAGGAACTGGCAGAAGAACTCTCAGAACCACAGTCTGTTATCTTTGAGAAATCATGGAGGACGGGTGAAGTACCAGATGACTGGAGGAGGGCTAATGTTGTCCCTATCTTCAAAAAGGGTAAAAAGGAGGGACCTGGGAACTACAGACCTGTCAGTCTGACATCAATCCCTGGGAACATATAAAGCAATCAATCTGCAAGCACCTTGAAAACAATGCAGTGATTACTCAAAGCCAACATGGATTTGACAAGAACAAATCCTGCCAGATGAATCTGTTCTCATTTTTTTTGATCAAGTAACCTCCTTTATGGACTGTGGGAATGCTGTGGACATAATATACTTTGACTTCAGCAAAGCTTTCGACAAAGTGCCCCATGATATCCTGATGAGCAAACTTGCTCGAAGTGGGCTAGATGAAACAACGATCCGGTGGATCCACAGTTGGCTACAGAATCAGACTCAAAGAGTGCTTATCAATGGGACCTTCTCAAACTGGGGAGAGGTAACGAGTGGGGTACCGCAGGGCTCAGTCCTGGGCCCAGTGTTCTTCCACATTTTTATTAATGACTTGGAGGAGGAGGTGCAGGGAATGCTGATCAGATTTTTACATGACACAGAATTGGGCGGGATAGCTAATACCTTGGAAGACAGAAACAAAATTCAAAGTGATCTGGATAGACTGGAGCGCTGGGCAGAAAACAACAGAATGACATTTAATAGGGATAAATGCCAAGTTGTGCACCTAGGAAAAAGAAACCAAATGCACAGTTACAAGATGGGGGATACGTGGCTCAACATCACTACAAGCGAGAAGGATCTTGGAACTGTTGTAGATCACAAGCTGAATATGAGCCAACAATGTGACGTGGCTGCAAAAAAGGCAAATGCCATTTTGGGTTTCATTCATAGAAGCATCACTTCCAAATCCCAGGAAGTACTAGTTTCCCTCTACTCAGCACTGGTTAGGCCTCATTTGGAGTACTGTGTCCGGTTCTGGGCACCACACTTTAAGAAGGATGCAGACAAGCTGGAGAGGGTTCAGAGGAGGGCAACAAAGATGATCAGGGGACTGGAAATAAAGCCCTATGAAGAGAAAGAACTGGGCATGTTTAGCCTTGAGAAGACTAAGGGCAGATATGGTAGCGCTCTTCAAGTACTTGAAAGGTTGTCACAGAGAGGAAGGCCAGGATCTCTTCTTGATCATCCCAGAATGGAGGACACGGAATAATGGGCTCAAATTACAGGAAGCCAGATTCTGGCTGAACATCAGGAAAAATGTTCTGACTGTTAGAGCAATACAACAATGGAACCAATTACGTGGGGAGGTGGTGGGCTCTCCCACACTGGAGGCATTCAAGATGAGGCTGGACAGCCATCTGTCAGGGATGCTCTGACTTGGATTCCTGCATTGAGTAGGGGGTTGGACTCAATGGTCTTGTAGGCCCCTTCCAACCCTACTATTCTATGATTCTATGAATTCAATGGGACTTGAAGCTGAACATGCAGACGATTGCAGCCTAAGACTTTGTTTTCATTGGCAATGAAGGCCAAGGAGTTACGCCAAAGACAATAAACTCTCCTGTTGACAGAGTTTATCAAATAAATTATAGCTTTAGAGTCCCTAATACATACCCATTTTACATCTGCTGGGCTAGAGTCATTAGGTGTCCTATGTAAATTGCCTTTTTTAAACACTTGTGAGAGAAGTTAATGTACATAGTTGGTCTGCAGTAATATTGGATTTCCTGAAGTGAAATCTTAATGTTTTGCTTAATGCCTGCTGTCTTGCTCTCTGTTTTGCACTCTTGTAATTTATCCTTTTATTATATAATTAGCGCACTTAAAATCCATTTCCTTCTCATTTTATTTTTTATTACAATAACCTGTTGTTTAAGGAGCCATTCCTGCTTAAAGAAACTCCTGTAACATTCAATACACGCTTTATATTCTCCATATTTTAATCGAAGAACTGCAGCATGTGCCTACTGCCCATCTGCCACAGTAGTAGAGCTGCTTGAATGTACATTACTTCTGCACACCATGACTGATGTATATGACAAGAGAACTCACATGTAGTCAGCCTGAACTTTTTAGATAGTCAGGCATTCTGGGGTAAACACAGTGGTATATTAACTTTCTCAAGGGACCCCTAGCTCATTCTAGTCTTATCCCACATGTTTTGAGCTGTTTCACTCATTTGAGTGACTAGATGTTCTGTCTGGGCATTTGACTGCATGAAGAACTTTTAGCATGAACTGAATACATGGAGACAGCCACAGCCATTTCAATTGTTCAGCATCTGGAAAAATGCATCTGGACTGCAGTCACAGAAATAGCAGTGGTTGTCTCTGTAGAAACACAAACAATATTTTTCCCACACTGTCATGTACATGATCCTACGGTGGGGGTGTGGGAGACTGGAGATGTATACTCACTCATACACATGAACTGGCACTTTGAGAGAGATTGCAAATGTGCTATCATAGAATCATATCATAGAACAGTAGGGTTGGAAGGGGCCTATAAGACCATCGAGTCCAACCCCCTGCTAATACAGTAATCTAAGTCAAAGCATCCCTGAAGATGGCTGTCCAGCTTCATCTTGAATGCCTCCAGCGTGGGAGAGTCCACTACCTTCCTAGGTAATTAGTTCCATGGTTGTATTGCTCTAACAGTCAGGAAGTTTTTCCTGATGTTCAGCCAGAATCTGGCTTCCTGTAACTTGAGCTGGTCCATGAAGTCATGAAGAGTCGGAAGCAACTGAATGAATAAACAACAACAAAATTCTTCTAAATATATTGGGTTGTATCCAAGCATAATCATATCTAAAAGTAAACACAGTGAAATCATGGGACTTAGGTTCATAATAGCTAAGTCATTGATTTCAATGGATCTACTCTAAGTATGACTAGGTCTGGGCACAACCCAGTGGTAGCTGGCAGTATAGGGTCACTGATGTTTAATGAAGTATATCCATACTTGTTCATAGTTTATTCAAATATTCATGCAGTCATACTCATGGACTTTCGAGTTTTACAGATAGGCTGTAGCTCAGCATATGCAAAAGATACCGGGTTCAGTTCCGAGCATCTGCAGGTAGAATTGGGAAAAACTCCTGTCTGAAACCCTGGAAAGCTGCTGCCAGTCAGCATAGACAACACTGAGTGGGCTGGACAAATGGCATGACTCTGTATAAGGTAGCTTCCAGTGTTCTAACAGAGGGGCTTTATATCAGCAAGTTGATCTTTTCTTTTGTTGTTTATTCGGTCAGTTGCTTCCGACTCTTCGTGACTTCATGGACCAGCCCACGCCAGAGCTTCCTGCTGGCTGTCGCCACCCCCAGCTCCCCCAAGGTCGAGTCCGTCACCTCCAGAATATCATCCATCCATCTTGCCCTTGGTCGGCCCCTCTTCCTTTGGCCTTCCACTTTCCCTAGCATTAGCATCTTCTCCACGGTATCCTGTCTTCTCATGATGTGGCCAAAGTACTTCAGTTTTGCCTTTAATATCATTCCCTCAAGTGAGCAGTCTGGCTTTATTTCCTGGAGTATGGACTGGTTTCACCTTCTTGCAGTCCAAGGCACTCTCAGAATTTTCCTCCAGTACCACAGTTCAAAAGCATCTATCTTCCTTCGCTCAGCCTTCCTTATAGTCCAGCTCTCGCAACCATAGGTTACTATAGGGAATATCATTGCTTTAACTATGCGGACCTTTGTTGTCAGTGTGATGTCTCTGCTCTTAACTATTTTATCAAGATTTGTCATTGCTGTCCTCCCAAGAAGTGAACGTCTTCTGATTTCCTGGCTGCAGTCAGCGTCTGCCGTAATCTTTGTGCCTAGAAAGACAAAGTCTGTCACTGCCTCCACGTTTTTTCCCTCTATTTGCCAGTTATCAATCAAGCTGGTTGCCATAATCTTGGTTTTTTTGAGGTTTAACTGCAACCCAGCTTTTGCACTTTCTTCTTTCACCTTCGTCATGAGGTTCCTCAGCTCCTCCTCGCTTTCAGCCATCAAAGTGGTATCATCTGCATATCAGAGATTGTTAATGTTTCTTCCAGCGATTTTAACTCCAGCCTTGGCTTCATCAAGCCCAGCACGTCGCATGATGTGTTCTGCGTACAGGTTGAATAGGTAGGGTGAGAGTATACAACCCTGCCGTACTCCTTTCCCAATCTTAAACCAGTCCGTTGATCTGTTCTTACTGTTGCTACTTGGTCATTATATGGATTCCTCAGGAGGCAGACAAGATGACTTGGTATCCCCATACCACCAAGAACTTGCCACAATTTGTTATGATCCACACAGTCAAAGGCTTTAGAATAGTCAATACAACAGAAATAGATGTTTTTCTGAAACTCCCTGGCTTTCTCCATTATCCAGCAGATATTGGCAATTTGGTCTCTAGTTCCTCTGCCTTTTCTAAACCCAGCTTGTACATCTGGCAATTCTCGTTCCATGAATTGCTGGAGTCTACCTTGCATGATGTTGAGCATTACCTTACTGGCATGTGAAATAAGTGCCACTGTTCGATAGTTTGAACATTCTTTGGTGCTTCCCTTTTTTGGTATGGGGATATAGGTTGATTTGTTCCAATCTGTTGGCCATTCTTGTGTTTTCCAAATTTGCTGGCATATGGCATGCATCACCTTGACAACATCATCTTGCAAGATTTTAAACAGTTCAGCTGGGATACTGTCATCTCCTGCTGCCTTGTTATTAGCAATGCTTCTTAAGACCAATTCAACCTCACTCTTCAGGATGTCTGGCTCTAGCTCACTGACCACACCATCAAATCTATCTCCGATATTATTATCCTTCCTATACAGATCTTCTGTATATTCTTGCCACCTTTTCTTGATCTCTTCTGCTTCTGTTAGGTCCTTGCCATCTTTGCTTTTGATCACACCCATTTTTGCCTGGAATTTACCTCGGATTTTTTTTGATTTTCTGGAAGAGGTCTCTTGTCCTTCCTATTCTATTATCTTCTTCCGCTTCCGCGCATTGCTTGTTTAAAAACAATTCCTTATCTCTTCTGGCTAATCTCTGGAATTTTGCATTGAATTGGGCATATCTCCCCCTATCACTGTTGCCTTTTGCTTTCCTTCTTTCTTGGGCTGCTTCCAGTGTCTCAGCAGACAGCCATCTTGCCTTCTTGGTTTTCTTTTTCTTTGGGACGTTGTTTGTTGCCGCCTCCTGAACAATGTTGTGAACTACAATGTTGTAGTTAATTTCCATGTTAGATTTCAGGTCCTAGACTAAGGGTGAAGACATTCAAATTGTGGTGGAAGTGGTTTGAACAATCTCTTTGTTCTGAAAATGACTTGGAAGCAGCAAATATGTGTTCAAACCATTTCCATCATATTTTAGAATCAACATCTGTCTTCATAAGTTATCACAGATTCTTTAGGATATAAAGCAGCAGCTCTGTCTGGATTTTATATGGTTTTGTAGAACTCTTGTTATTACCTGCCCAGCATAAGGATTCTCTGAGGGTTTCAATAGAAGAATAGTATACATTTTTGGCCAGTATATGCTACAAAAATAATATTTACGACCTCTAGTTGTTACGTCTGTCATTATCTAAACATCTCCTGAAAAGTCTGTTCGTGTGGCTGTGGCAGTTGTGATTCTAATTAATTCAGTCACATGTACAACACAACTTCCTCCTTCCTTCCCCCTTTTTTTTTTTACCACCCCTAATTTGGGATGGAGGAGAAAGTTTCAGATTGCTGTATCTCAGTTTAAAGTGAAGGGTCCTCGAATCCAAAAGCATTTAAAAAAAACAACACATGCCCAGCACCAATACGTCCAGTAAAGCTACCATTTCATAGCAACCTGTATTCATTTGTGTCCAGCAAGGGAACAGCATCCATTAGTGGAACAGATTTCCCTTGCCCCTTGCAGCACCCTCTCCCAGATCTCCTCTGGAGGGTTGGGGGTTGCAGAGCTTGTAGAGGGAAGATGGGGAAGAGAAAGTTCCATTGTGAGAGCATAAGTCTGCTTGAGTGACATTGGTTCTCACCCACTGTATGTTATGATTGAAAATGACTCTAGTAATATCTGGAACACTCAGTATTTTCTCAGTTGGGAGGAGGGAAGAGATGGAGCAACACTGGAAAAGATCAGAAAGCAGCTGGCTCTTAGATGGTGAAGCTTTCTTATGATGTTGGCCCTCTAGTTTCTACCTCCTGTAACCCAGGCATTCAAAATTCTGTTTGTACTCTCACCTTATTCATGAAAGTCAAATATGCCAAATTGTAAACAAAATATGTTGACTGACAGAGGAGATTGACAGCCATCAGCAAAGCTCTGCAGTGCCCTTAAGGCATTCCAGAAACTTTCCTACTAAATAATATGCATGTCAGCTATTCTCAAAAAATGGAAGTGCTTCAAGAGGGTACTGAGTTTTTCTTAATGACCTCACACACAATGAGAATAGTCTGCCAGAGTAAATTGTATATTTAATGGGATAGGTGGTATGCTATCAGCTGGGAAATCTGATGTGCTATACATCTAAATTCAGTACAAAGAGTATTAGCAAGATATGGACTGAACAGTTACCTTAGTAAAACGTGTATGCTATCACTGTTCAGAATTACACCATTCGGGTATGTTTATACTATGTTTTCAAACATGCAGATTAGAGTTATTCATCATTTCTGTAGGGCTGTTAAGCAGAGTGTGAAGCAAGCACAGGATATTGGTACAGGCAAGATGCAGGGCAGGGCATGGGCAAAGCATTTACCCATGCAAGGATTAACATAGTTTGGCATCTTATTTAAACATTTTATGCAAGTGGCACCACCTTCATGTACACCATTAGCAAGATAGCAGTTTATAGCTCCAGTCAATTTGGCAATTCTAGTGATCTGTAGCAGTTTTGTTGTTCTTGCCCTGCAGAATTTTGCAGAGCAGTGGTAGCAGGAGTGCATTCCAGGTTGGGGGCGGGGGAGCTGAGCAATGAAAATGGCCACCAGGCCTCCCGAAGTTGCCCACCCCTGGTCTAGTGGCTGAAGTGACAAATGGGCCACACACACACAAAACAGGAATAGAAGGGAAAGATCACAGGTAGAGAACTGAGACAGTAAGGATCCCAAGGGAGGAAAAGGGTGCAGGTGGAGGGAAAACTGCACAGGGCTTAGGGACAGGACATGGGTGGGCTATTAATATGAAGGGGGTCCAGCAGCAGGGGGTTTCAGAGCTGGGGATTTGACTGAGGAGAGGATGCCAGCACCAAGTGGTTGAAGGAAAGGGCATAGAGCAGATAGTAGTTTGAGGAGAAGAGAGTTGAGCACAGGATGGGGGAGGAAGAGGGAGAGTGGCCTAAAGGGAAAAGAAGCAGGTAGTTGAAGAAAGGATGAGTGTAGAAAAAAGGGGGACTGGGGAAACCTTCACACGTGCCTCTAAGAGAAGACAAACTTGTGCTTTTTCAGGAAGGAGAAAGCAGGGTCTGTGGGGCAGGAAGACTAAAGTACAGTGTTGGGAGTGGATATTGATTTGGCCATAGCTCTCTAATAAAAATAATAACAATAATAATAATAATAATATAATAATAATAATAATAATAATAATATAATGATAACTATACTAGTTTATGACGGGCAAAAGGGTTTGAAGAACATTTTACCTGCTAATTAAGCCATTTAGAAGCCATTAATGGAAAAGGAAATTGGAAGGATTTTATGTTGAAATCATAGTTCGCAGCATAACGTTCAGACTAAGTCCCCAATGTATTTCTTTTGAGCCATTATGTTCCTTGTTGAGTATCGGCTACATGATCAGAGTGGTGTTTGGGGACTCTGTTAATAGGCCCAGAAAGACTGGGGGAGGGGTAGGAGACACATGAATATCTACCTCCTCTTTTCCCCAAAAGGCTAAAAGGAATCTTGATTTTTGCATGGCACCAAAAGAATTGGCACAATTGCCTGCTACCTCTCTTCTGTACTTCTTTGCCAGTGCCATCATTGGGCAGGGCGGGATGTCATTTGAAGAAAAAGCCCACAAAATTGTTAACTGCTGTAACTTTTAAACTTGAATATGAGCTGTGGGGTGCTGGGAGGCTAGGCCCTGATTAATGATTATCCTCTCTGCAGCTGTGGCTTGGTGGTCATCACACATTTGCCTCTCTGTGTACCTTTGATCATGAAGCATGAAGGTTATTCCCAGACATCTTGTGCTATAAGCACATTAATTTCTAGAACTCTAGATTTTTGCTGCTCTGTCAGCTTTTCAGCAGTGAAATTAGCTGTTAAAAATGTAGTTGTAGTAGCGATCATTTTATGTGGGGAAGGGAGAAGAGTTGTCACCTGTCTGCTGTGTAAAACCTAAAGGTGTCGTGGGAGAGGGCTTTGACAGGCCACTGCCTGCCTGATAATGTCTTTTAAAAGTACCAATCTAACATGCTGGAGAAAACCTCACTGAGTTCCACTGAGGTTTCATGATCTACACCCCTGGAGATCCTAGCATTCTAGTCAGAAGAAGTACATAGATAAGAGATTAAGGGTTTTGCAAATGCTAGGCTTGCTAAAATAAATGTAAAACCTAGGCTTAGTTGTTCATTTCTATTTATAAACATCCATGCAATTTTTTCTAGTTCATACTAATCTATGTGGATTCAAAGTTTATCAAGAGGTTTATACTTTTATTTAATTGTTTTAAATGTTTGTGCTGTATCTAGGGATGGACAAACTCACCCTCGTCCAGTATCAGCAGGCACCCTCTGAAGCGCTGCCCCCGCTCAAGCCCCCCTGGACCCACGCTTGAGCCCCCATGAGCTTGCCGAGCCACCCGCACTCACCCTTGATCCTGTCTGTGAGCATCCACATTTTGCCAAGCTTATTTTTCCAGGGGAAAAGGAGGCAATTAAAAATGCACATATTTAAATATGCACAAATTTGGGCTGGGAAATCTTGATATATGCAATATTAGAGGGGTAAATGGGCCATTTATGTCTCTAATATTGCATAGCTCAGCCTTTTCCAGCCTGAATTTGCACATATTTAAATATGCACTTTTTAATTACCTCCTTTTATCTATAAAAATAAGCTCGCAGATGGGTCTGGGAGAGTGCGGGGAATGTCTGGGAGGGCGTGAGCGAGGCCAGAGGCTCATCAGGCTCAGTCTGGTGGTGCAGGCTGGTGAGAGCCTGACAGACTCCTGGACCCAGTCAGGTGTCCACGCCATCCCTAGTTGTATCTGCATTTTTTGGACACTAGATAAGACAGTCAAAAGAAAAAGCAGAGGTGTTTACCAGTCTGGGACCATTGTAACTTCTATGGTCTGGATTGGAAGGCCTATTAATCTAGGTCAAATTCAGAGATAGCTCCCCCACCCCCAGTTTCTTACTTGTGCCTCTCCTATCCTACAATCCATCCTCCCAAGTATGAAATTTGGTGTGTGTGTCAGGAGGGAGTTACCTCCTCCATGAACAGAGCTAGACTGAACTTATTGCTTCTGGCCTCATGTGTCTAACTATTCAAATGGCAGCTCTAGAAGAAGATGAGAGTTTGTGCCAGGGTAGTACCATGACCCCCCCCCCCCACACACACACACCTATACTTCATTAACAAATAGGATGAACAGATAGAATGAACAGAGTCAGGATGCATCATATTAGTAGTATTGTAGTAGCTACACTGTGCTGGCTACGACAGCAGTCTCATTACATGGGACCCCTGCAGTGTAGCTCATGTTGAAGGAATAATACCAACATTTGGACATAATTTTATATATCTATCATGTTTATATCTACCCTTTGTCCAAGGAGCTCAGGTTGGTAAACATGTCAGAGGTAGGTCAGACTGAAAGATAGTGACTTACCTGTGGCAACTCAGTGGGCATCATGGCTGAACAGGGACTTGAACCCATGCCTCCCCTCTCCATGTCAACATGCTGTCCGTTATGCTATGGTGGTTCTCATGTGGACTGGGGCTTAATCGCATATATACTTACCTGGGAGTGAGCCTCATTGAACACTGTGAGAGTTCTGTGTAAACATGTATTGGATTGTAAGTACCTTAAGTTGCAATCCTGTATGTTAAGAGTGGGCAACTTGTGGTCCTTAGATGTTTTGGTCTACATAGCCAATGATGAGGGATGATGGGAGTGGTAGGCCAAAACTTCTAAGGACCACAGTTTGCCCACTCCTGTCATACACAATTACCTGGGAGTAAGCCCCATATAGAATTTAGGCTTACTTCTGTGTAGACATGTATAAGATAGCACTGTTAAGGGACTGACTGGCACAAACGTGATCCAGTATGATATAAGGAATTTATTCCTTTCTCAGTTAACAAAGCAAAGACCTTTAAAATTAACGTATACCCTAAAACTCAGCAAAGAAAGGCAGACATTTTGGGGGTTCCTGGAAGTGTTATAAATGTGCAGCATGAATCAGGACGTATCTACTGTGGAAATGCTGCAAAAAAAACCCTTTCAGCAGCCACTCGCGGGATGATGAAAAGTTCAGGGCTAATCCATGGAATCAACATTCTCAAGCCCATGATCTCTGAGATCAGTTGCTGGAGCCTGCAATGCAGCAGGCAAAAGGTACTGCACTGTTGGCCAAGCAAAGACAGGAGGACCCACTCCTAATATTTATACAATCCTAGCCAATCCAGAGGCTTCATACTGCCTGCCAGTCACAGGGGCTGATGGTCCTTGTGTGACCATCTAGACAAATATTAGGGAAGCAATCCTGTGCACATTTAACTTGGGTGTAAGTCCTATGGAATAAAGTGGGATGTGTGTCTGAGTAAACATGTGCAGGATCGGACTCCAGAAGGTCCTGTACTGTTTTGCATTGAAGCACCTGAAGCAGTACTGAACCCAGAGGTCCTAATGTTGCATCCAATCCAAATAGGTGATTTTATATGCAGAAAGGCTGGGTTTTCACATCACATACTACTTTGTGCCATTTTTTTAGGTGTCCAGCTGGGATGGGCGAACGAGCAGTGATCAAGATTGGCAGGATTCTCTGAACATAGTTTCACTGCTCGTCTTGTGCCCGATTCCTGTTTGCGTTTGTGATTGCTGCTCGCACTACACAAATGGGAAACTTGTGCAAATGGAGCAGTGATCAAATGGGAGATTTAACTAGATTTCCCCAAATTTATGCAAATCTCCTCCATAGGCTAAAGCGGGGCTGATTCAGTCCACTGAGGGACTTTGTACAAATTAGGAAATTTGTGCAACTTGAATTGGGAATAGGGAATGAGCTGAATTTGAGCACACATTCCACAATTTTTGAATATTTTCGGCAGATGCGCGCTCACACTTGTGCTTGAGTTTAGAGCGTTGAATGGGGCATTCTTGCATGTTTTGCAAGCAAAAATGAAAATCTCATGCATCCCTACGTCTAGCTCAACAGGCTTTACATTTGATTCAGTGGGGCTGTTGCATTTTGCCACTGAAAAGAGAAATGATCAGTATGCACCCACCCCTGTGATCTTTAAGATGAGGTTGTGTACCGTATTTCTGTGTCTGCTGCTTCCTTCTTGCCAAGTAGTTGTCACAGTGAATTTTCATACAAGGTTATACGAAGTGCTACTTATTTCCATTTGCTACCAAGTCTTTCTGGTCATCAAGAAATGCTGCAAGGCAGAAAGTGAAGGCCACTGTCAGTTGACTTGTTTTGGAAATCACTGAACCACTCTGTCAAATCATTGCTAGTCTTCTCACACACAGGCACACTTTTCATGTTTTGTTGAGAAGTCTGAGTCATGGGATCTGCATCACTGGAGCTGTTGAATCCCACATGCCACTTGCAGCCACCTCTGTAATGATTTTACTTGGTAAATAAAACAAATAGGAATGCTTTTCAGTACCAGAAAGCTTTGTTTCCAGTCCAAGAACTGTTTCTGAGCATGAGCCATGCTTAAAGCAAGGCGTATGGGGAAAAACAAGTTGCCTGTTATTAATTTTCTAGACTGAAGTAAATATTTAGGAGGAAGGAATGAACCTGGAGCAAAACCTCCAGAGATGGTAGTGAAGTGGATAACCGGGAGCTATAATGCATCAAACATGTGTTTAGGGCAGGGGGGAAGAGAGGGGAAATGTTCTCTTAGGTCCTCAAAATTCAGAATTTGTATGTGGCTAACAAAAAACACAAAGAGTTCAATCTGACTTTTAAAACTAAATATTTTAGAGGGAGGTTTCAGATTCCCATGGGTGTCAGTGATCAAAAAATCTGTGGGTGATAGTGGCCAAACTTTGGCAACACATCTTTGGAGAGAGAGAGAAATAGTTTTTGAGATCTCGTGTTAAATATCTATGTTGTAAACACCCAATAATCCCAAGAAATGCCAGTAAATATTTAAGATTCCCGTCACATGCACATATACATGCACACACCGCATCACCACCACCACCATGAATTAGGGTGATAGATCTGTCGATGATTGTTGGTGTGATTTCTGAGGTATCCTGATATTCTAACTGGGATAGAAATGGGGGAAATACAAGTGAGACCTGTAACAAAATGTTTTAGTGTGGAGTGCTTCTATGAACAGGCCAGCCAGCCAACCATGCATGCTTTTCCATGATATCCCGTTCCATTCTCTTCCCTCAATCTAGTTTTCTGCCCCCAAACAGTCAGTCAGTATTCAATGGCCACTGAGAATGCTCAGTCTTCATTGGGCTGTTTTGGATCCTCCCCCCCTTTTGCCCCCCCTCCAAAGATTTTTTTGTAATTTGCATTGTTCTTTTTCCAGTCCTTCTGATACCTCCCTCTTGTGTGTGGGTAGTACCATTTTGGCTACATAAAAATCCATGCTTGGAGGATGCTATCAGTATGTAGGATGCATGGTCAATAGATCACCTGTTGGTCGCTCTGCACTAAGCTAGAATCTGCCATAGTGTGCAGGTTCTGGTCCCATGCTGGAAATGCTTCCACTGTATCCAGTACCCAGGTTTACTTTCCATATTCTGGAAATCCAGGAGCATCCCTAAATGAAAGAGGCTCCACTGCACACTGTAATCCCCCTAATGGTAAATGTACAAAAGAATACAGCTTTAGCAGAAGTTATGAAGACTGAGACCTTCCCATGCTGTTACAATGGGAGCAAGTTTAATATGATAATAATACCCATATGTCTCAAGTAGCATGTGTCAGAGGGAAGCAAGCCTTCCTTTATATCTTAGACATTAGTCAATCAAAACCAGGGGTGGGCAGAAGGTAGATCTCCAGATGTTCTTCAACTCTCAGAATGTCCTGCTACCATGGACAATGGCCAAGAATGCTGGAAGCTGAAGTCCAAAACACCTGCAGATCCACTTTCTGCCCACCCCTGGTCTAAAGCAGCAGCGGCCAACCTTTTTGGTAAGTGTACCACATATTAAGCCCAAAGGTTTGGATGGCACCGTTCTCGTGAGTGCTACAGTACATTCAAAGCTAGCACCTTGGTGTGGTTTGCCTCTAGTCTGCTCAGCCAGGGAGCATGAGGCAGTGCGTAGTGCACACCTGACTCTGTGCCACAGGCATTCCTGCATTTTGTTCATGAACTGCCACTGTTTGTGCCACTTGTGGTGCCTGGGCTACAGGTTGGCCACCCATGATCTAATCTGGGCTTGCACAGCTTGTGATCAACTGAGGCAAACACATCCCACTGGCCGTGGACCATGGACCGCAAGGAATCTGATAACCCTCCTAGTTTTTTGCTGCCTATCTAGGACTGCACAAACAGAGTTTAGAGTGTGTCAAGATCCTGGCAGGGCTGTGTTCTGCTTAATAGGTCACAAGTTGCATGGACCTGGTCTAAAAAAGGAGAGTCTTCTTCCAGACCCAGATGAATTAACCCTTTGGTCAAATATGCAAGACTTGTTCTGCAGATGAAGTACATTTGTCTGTACCACTTTTCAGTGCCGTTGTACCTCATTGTAGCGTACTTGCATAAAAGAAGCAATGGTCACGTTTTTTGTATTTGGGAGGCTTATTCATTCGGCAGTGCATAGAATCACAGCTTCTCACTGGCTTTTCTTCTGGTAGGTGGCTGACCTTGCAGATCCTTTCTTCATCCTTTAGTATGGATTTCCCTCCAATCCCTCACCAGTTGGTTTACTTCAACCCACCAGTTCACTCTGCTACACTCAACGAGCAACACATTATGGTCAGAAGGTGGCACTAGACGAAAAGGTATTTAATAAAGAGTGATGGTCCTCTTAGGAAAGAAACCCTTAGATTGTATTGTTGCTGTTGGTTTCAGTTGAACTGTGATAATTTCACAATAACCAGAGTATTGTATATCAATAAAAAGAGGCCAGTTATTGAGCAACCCTGTCATCTGCATGGGTCAAGTTTCCAGAGAGGGGAACATCGTGGTTTAGGATTATTAAATCATGTGAAGTTTTGTGGCTTGCCTTGACTTGACCAAAACACACAAAACTGCACTCATTGTGTGGCAAGGATAATTATTTATTTAAGCTTAAAATAAAAGAACAAAAATGTTAAGCACACTAAAAGAGAATCTAGGAAAATAAGAGAGTTACATAATCACATCTGTGGCACCTGTACCTCTATCCGTAATGGTTTCTTACACATTATCTTCAAGTGTGGATAGTCAGGTCAGTCTATTTCCTGTCCTTGTCAGTTTCTCAATTGTTCATTCATAGGTCTGTTCCATCCTGTTTCTGCATTACTCTCTGAATTTCTTTAAAAAAAAAGAATTTTATCCTAAAATACAGATTTTTATATGTATTTGAGTACATTTTTTGAGCCATGAACTGCATTGCAAAGTTTGGAAAAATGTGAAATTTGAAGGATAACTGTATTGCAATTTGTACATTAGTATGGGATATCAGTTCAGTTCAAAATCTGAACCAAACTAATTAAGCTAGCAACCCTATCTTCAAAATTGCAGATCAGCAGGATAAGGAAAGTTATCTTATTTTATTTATTTATTTATTTCTATACCGCCCAATAGCCGAAGCTCTCTGGGCGGTTCACAAAAACTAAAACCAAACAACACACAATAAAACAATTTAAAATATATAGAACATTAAAACCACAATATAACAATATAACCACAATAAAATCTAGCAGCAGTGCAGGAGTTTAAAATACAGATTTAAAACAGCAAAGATAAAAATTTAGAAAGCTAAAATGCCTGGGAAAATAAAAAGGTCTTCACCTGGCGCCGAAAGGAGTACAATGTAGGCGTCAGGCGAACCTCTCTAGGGAGCTCATTCCAGAGCCGGGGTGCCACAACAGAAAAAGCCCTCCTCCTAGTAGCCACCCGCCTCACTTCCTTTGGCAGGGGCTCACGGAGAAGGGCTGCTGCTGATGATCTTAAGGTCCGGGCAGGCACATATGGGAGGAGGCGATCCTTCAGGTAACCTGGCCCCAAGCCGTTAAGGGCTTTGAATGTTAACACCAGCACTTTGAATCGGGCCCGGAAATGGACCGGCAGCCAGTGCAGCTGGAAAAGTACTGGCGTAATATGAGCTCGCAGGCCAGTCCCTGTTAACAATCTTGCTGCCCTATTTTGGACCAGCTGAAGTTTCCGGACCGTTTTCAAAGGCAGCCCCACGTATAACGCATTGCAGTAATCCAGATGAGAAGTTATCAGAGCATGGATAACTGTAGCTAGGCTATCTCTGTCCAGATAAGGGCGTAGTTGGTATACCAGCCTAAGCTGATAAAAAGTGCTCCGTGCCACTGAGTTCACCTGTGCCTCAAGTGACAGTTCTGGATCCAAGAGCACCCCCAAACTACGAACCTGATCCTTTAGGGGGAGTGCAACCCCCTCCAGAACAGGTTGATTATCACCTAGCCGGGCAGACGAACCACCCACTAACAGTACCTCCGTCTTGTCTGGATTGAGTTTCAGTTTATTGGCCCTCATCCAGTCCATTACCGTGCTGAGGCACTGGTTCAGAACAGCCACTGCCTCACCTGGTTTTGATGAGAAAGAGAGGTAGAGCTGGGTGTCATCCGCATATTGATGGCACCTCAGCCCACACCTCCGGATAACCTCCCCCAGCGGTTTCATGTAGATGTTAAACAGCATGGGGGATAGAATAGAGCCCTGTGGAACCCCATGGCACAATTGCCATGGCACAGAGCAATAATCCCCCAGCACCACCTTCTGGAATCGGCCATCCAAGTAGGAGCGGAACCACTGTAGTGCAGTGCCTCCAACTCCCAACCCAGACAACCTATCCAGAAGGATACCATGGTCGATGGTATCGAAAGCCGCTGAGAGGTCCAGGAGAATCAACAGGGTCACACTCCCCCTGTCCCTCTCCCGGCAGAGGTCATCCCACAGGGCGACCAAGGCAGTTTCCGTTCCAAAACCAGGCCTGAAGCCCGATTGAAATGGATCTAGATAATCCGTTTCATTCAAGAGTGCCTGGAGCTGTCCTACAACCACCCGCTCAAGCACCTTGCCCAGGAAGGGGATGTTGGCCACTGGCCTATAATTGTTAACATCCTCTGGGTCCAGGTTAGGCTTTTTCAGGAGTGGTCTAATTACTGCCTCTTTTAAAGCGGCAGGCACCACTCCCTCTCTCAAGGAGGAATTTACAACCTCCTGGACCCAGCCGGACAACCCCTCCTTGTTTGATTTAATAAGCCATGAAGGGCAAGGGTCAAGCACACAAGTGGTCGATCGGACTTGGCCAAGCACCTTGTCCGCATCCTCAGGCCTCAGTAACTGAAACTCATCCAATAAAACTGGACCAGACGGTGCTCTGAACGCCTCTACCAATGGAACTGCATTAATCGTGGTGTCCAATTCATGACGAATCTGAGCGACTTTATCCTCAAAGTGCCGCGCAAACCCATCACAGCGTGCTACCGAGGGTTCCACCGTCTCTCTCCCTGGCCCAGAATGTAACAGGCCGCGAACCACTCGGAAAAGCTCCGCCGGGCGACACTGAGAAGATGCAATGCTGGTGGAAAAGAACTGCCTCTTTGCCACCCTCACCGCCACAGAGTAGGCTCGATAGTGGGCTCTTACCTGTGTTCGGTCAGACTCAGCACAAGTTTTCCTCCACCTGCGTTCTAGCCGTCTCCCCTCTTGCTTCATTGCCCTCAGCTCAGGTGTATACCAAGGAGCTGGCCGGGCTCTGCTCAGAGGGAGAGGGCGCTTGGGTGCGATCGTGTCAACCGCCCGAGTCATCTCTGCATTCCACAGAGCGACCTGGGCTTCAACAGGAGCACCAGCCATACCAGCAGGAAAATCCCCCAGAGCCCTCTGGAATCCATCGGAATCCATTAATCTCCGGGGGCGGACCATTTTAATAGGTCCCCCACCCTTGCAGAGGGGAAAGGCCGCCAGAAGTCTAAACCTCAGCAGGAAGTGATCTGACCATGACAAAGGGACAGATGTTAATTCCTCTACTTTCAGATCACCATCCTCCTGCCCAGTCGAGAAAACCAGATCAAGCGTGTGTCCTTTTATATGCGTTGGGCCAATGACATGTTGGGACAGCCCCATGGTTGTCATGGCGGCCATGAAGTCCTGAGCCGCCCCGGATACAGCGGCCTCAGCATGGAAGTTGAGATCCCCCAGGACCATCATCCTGGGGGTCCTCAACACCAAGTCCGAGACCACCTCCGTCAGCTCAGGCAGGGAGTCCGATGGGCAGCGGGGTGGGCGGTACACCAACAGAATCCCTAATCTGTCCCGGGTACCCAACACAAGGTACAGATACTCAAGATCTGCACTCGAATGAGCAGGAAGCCTGGAGAGGGAGATTGAATTCCTATAGACACGGCAACCCCCCCTCCCCGACCCTCAAGTCGGTGTTGGTGCTGCACTGAGTACCCAGGAGGGCACAGCTGGGAGAGAGTGACCCCTCCCAGTTCCCCCACCCAGGTCTCAGTAATACATGCCAGGTCAGCCCCCTCATCCACAATCAAATCATGGATGAGGGAGGTCTTATTTTGGGCCGACCTGGCATTCAGCAGCAGCACCACAAGACCCGAGGGCAGACTGGTAAGGCTGCCAGGAACCATCAGGTTGGGGGAAGAACCAGAAGAGGGGACAGCTGTAAGGTGTCTAGCCCCTCTTCTCCTCAGCTGGCCTGTTAATCCCCCAACGCCATACCTCCCCCTGCCCGTGACCACAGTTATGGTGGCACCTCCCCCACCCCCTGAGTTGTCCAATAGTCCTCCCAGGCACATATTAAAATATTAAGATATAAAATATACAACAGTTTAAAAGAATATAAAAGAGATAAAAGAGAACAGCAGCTAAGAAGGAGTAGATAGTCCACGTTTGCCCCTTCCCCTGGTCTTTAAAGCTGCTGCCCTCTGCTGCTGCTGCTATTTGCTGCTGGTGTTGTGGCTGCTGGTGTCTCTGGAGAGGCAGGTGGGTAGATCTTGCGACTCCAAGTGCAACGCTAAGTGCGCACTTAGCGTCGCACTTGGCGCGATGCCGAGGCGCTGCCTCTGGCAGCCCCGCCTTAAGTACCTGTGGGCGGGGGCAGAAGCAGGCTCAGGCTCAGGATCCACCTGGTGCAGCTGCTGGCTGGTCCTCCTTCCCCAGGCTCCTTCCCGAGCAGCCTCTGGCAGCCCCGCCTTAAGTACCTGTGGGTGGGGGCAGAAGCAGGCTCAGGCTCAACCTGGTGCAGCTGCTGGCTGGTCCTCCTTCCCCAGGCTCCTTCCCGAGCAGCCTCTGGCAGCCCCGCCTTAAGTACCTGTGGGCAGGGGCAGAAGCAGGCTCAGGCTCAGGATCCACCCGGTGCAGCTGCTGGCTGGTCCTCCTTCCCCAGGCTCCTTCCCGAGCAGCCTCTGGCAGCCCCGCCTTAAGTACCTGTGGGCGGGGGCAGAAGCAGGCTCAGGCTCAGGATCCACCTGGTGCAGCTGCTGGCTGGTCCTCCTTCCCCAGGCTCCTGGGGAAGCCCTATGGGAGCCCTATGGCATCTTCCCCTATGGGAGATGGAAGTCTATCTTTGAAAAAGCAACCTTCAATAATCTTCTTGTTGAGATACTTCTTGGCTTTGAATTTTCCAGACAATTATGGTTTAGTGTATACACTTAAGGAATTAATTCTGAATGTAAAAGAAACTAAGAGCATTTCCCAATATTTTTCTCGATTAATGTCTCTAGATCAGGGATGCAGATTATTTTTCAGCTTGAGAACTAAATTCCATTTTGGAGAAGTTCTCAGGGTTGTATTCAAATGATAGGTGGGGCTGAAGGCAAAAAGGGACAGGCAAAATCTCCAACAATACCAGCATATTTTAGGTTAGAGCTCTTACTGCCGCTAACTAAGTCTTAGGGGAGGCATGTCAATCTTTTAGAATGGGGAAAAAACTGCACAAAATCCAGGAAGCCACCAAACAATCAGTGGTTTGGGGGAAGGGGGATGGGGTCAGGGAAAGGTATGTGGCATTCTGGGGAACCATGGAGGGCTGAATTCCTCCGCTCCCACACACACACACACACACACACACACACAGAGTCAGATTTGGCCCCTGGACCTGAGATTCTGCACCCCTGGCCTAGATAGTGATAAAAGGAACTCATAACACTAATAACCTATCTCATAGATTTTTAATGGCAGAATCTAACTACTCAGGCAATTGAGGGAAGTGGGAATGATTTAAATTGTTCCCAGTTTAATATGCTGGTTGTTTGTCTTTCCAATCTCTCTCTCTCTCTCTCTCATATATATATATATATATATATATATATATATACACACACACACACACACACACAGAGAGAGAGAGAGAGAGAGAGAGAGAGAGAGAGAGAGAGATGCTATACAGATGAAAGGATGGTGGTTTTGAAGACAGAAGCATGGCTCTTAATGGCTTAAGTTAAGAAAGGGCAACTAAGCCTCAGCACTATTGAGTGAAGAGGGCTCTTGCCTTCTGCCACTGGTGTGAACCGACCACAATCAAGTAACTGATGCGGCAGTAATATTGGTGCAGCATGAGCCTGCATGACTACAAGATTAGCTGAGTGTTTCTTGCTGGAAGTGCCATCCATGTGCCATGCAGAAAGGCACAGTGCCATTCTCAGTTATGGCATTCTCGGTCATGGCTCTGACACTGTGACATTTGCTCATTAGGGAGATCCTTCAGAGGGGCCAACTCTCAGGCAGTCGAAACCCTTTCTGGTTAGGAAGCCTTTAAATCATGGGTGATGAAATGGTGGCTTTCCAGAAGTTGTTGGACTAAAATTCACATCATCCCTAATGACTGGCCATGCTAGATGGCGCTGGTGGGAATTGGACTCCAACAACAACTGCAGGGACATAGGTTCCCCGCTCCTGTTTTAGGGTGAAGTAGTTCTGCTGTGAGTTTCTTGGTACTGAATATTAAATAAGTGTTTGACTTCCCATGTTAGTATGCTGTGATTTGTTAGTATTTATTATTTTTACACTATTTATATTGTTCTTAAATGTGCAGTTGACCAGAATATGTGTGAATCTTGCACTATGGTTTAATTGAGGATTGTTAACCATGAACAACCCAGGAAGAGAACCCATGGTTTGTTGTTTGGTTGTAAACTCTAGGTTGTTCATGGTTAACAACACATAGTTAAATCATAGTGCAGGGTTCGCATGTAACGACAGCCCATGATTCAACGACAACCCATACCCAACCCATACTGAACCCATACTCTGGGTTGTTGTTACATGAGAACCAAGCCAGCATCACTAACAATAATTAATCCGAATAATGAAACAATAAGATGAATACCAAAAAGTCAAACAAACATAGCTAACAGAAACACAGCAGTAGCAGAGCAGGTTAAAACTGTCTAATAATATGAACAATCTTAAAAGGGCTGAGAGACTAAAAAGGTCTTCACCTCATGCTGAAAAGTCATCAAATTTAGTGCCAGACAAGCCTCCCTGGGAAGGGCGTTCAATGGGGGAGGGGGTCTGAAAAGGCCCAGTTTCTGGTCATCATCTGCTTCACCTTCAGAGGTGGGGGGACCTGACAAAGGTCTCTCTGAGGGTGGGCGAGCTGAGGCAGACACAGTCTGCTGTGAGAAGGTCCCCTACTGCATATCTGCATATATCCCAAGTTCTCTCTGTTACCTGCTACCCTGTCTCCCTCCCACAAGGGAAAAACCAGTTTGGGGAAGGGGTTGATGTAGCACAGGGGTGGGGAACCTGTGGCCTTCCAGATGTTGTGCTCCACCTCGCATCAAACTCCAGCCAGCATGGCCTATGGACAAGGATGATGAGAGTTGTAGTGCAACAACATCTGGAGGGCCACAGGTTCCCCGCCCCTGATGTAGCTGGTGACAGATGGCTAGAAGGGCTGTTTTGGACAGAGGCGAAGTCTTAAAGGGTTCGTGGAAAGTGGTCTTACTGTTGTGGGTGGCGCTTTAAAGTTCCTTTTCATTTTTTTTTATAACAAGGAAAAAGAGGAGCCACTCTCAGCAGCCATTGTAACTCCCCCACCCCCCAGTAGAATGCCATTAACACAATGTCATTCTGGGAAACAAAAGGCAGCTGACCGGTTTTGTGGTGACCTTCAGCCAGGTACTGTCCAAAGCGACCCCTCTTCACCCACTGCCAGTTCTAGGTTTTTGAGGCCACATGCAAGATGATCTTAGTAGGCAAGCCCCTCCCTCAGTGCATCCCCCTCCTTCTCCCCCTCCTTTCTTTATTGCCTCTGCTTTTGGGCCCAATCCACACCACCTCCAAGAAGAAAAGGACAAAGTGTGAGATAACTGGCCAAAAAAAGGTCCGTCCCCCCCAATCCGGGTATAATACCATCAGTGAGTTGAAGTTCACCCTGCCCTCAAAGTCTTGAAGACTTTCCTCCTGAAAAATCAGTGACGGTTCATTTCATTTATTATAAGTTGTGCATCACACTTGTACAACGGGTTGCACGATGGATTGTGCAAGCATAATGTGCAAAGGGTTGCACAATGGATTGCACAAGCATAATGCACAAGCCCTTTTGCAAATGTAATTTTAGTTGGTTTCCCCTCTTGGACTAGTGGAAAGTGGGTTCCAAACTATGTGCAATGTCATTTGTGGCAGGGGAATGACGCTTTTGGGTACTGCCCTATTTTCCCAATTGAAATCATATCCCTGAAACTGCTATTTGCCATGGGGGTGGGGGGAATGTACCAGTTCCATTGCTGTTGCTGCTGCTTTTAACTTTAAAAAATATGGGAGATCTGATCACAAACTTCCCATGCCTTGTCAAGTTGAGCCCTATGGTTATTTATTTAGAACCGTCTTAACAATCTCTTTCCCCATTTCATATCCTTGCATTTTCAAGACCTTCACAGAAAGCTGGAGCTGAGTCACATGCAAACATATGGAAGGCATTTCTCTTGGCAAATGTTTTAATATGAAGTCCAAACAAATTGTGGAAAAGAGGATCTGTAATGGTGTCATGAAAGCCATCTGAAATGGGGAGCTGCTGCTCACATACTGCTTATCACATGGAGTGCATTTTTACTATTTTTCAATTATTCACAATGTGCAACTTCCAGTATACACTTAGCCTAGATAGACTTACGTGGAATTTCTCAGCTGTTGATCCATCTAGAAGAGCTGGTATGTCCAGCACTCCTCCCCAAAGGATATGCCATACCAGTGTAACTTTCTCTGCCTTCTCAGACAGGCATAACTTACTCTTGGCCTGGGAGGGAAACATGTCTTATTGATCACAATTATTTTTTTCTCCTTCCTACAAGGACTGCAGGGTTGGCACTTAAATGCAATAAACCGATTGGCTTCACTTTGGCTACAGGCAGCTCCTCCGCTGATCTGATCCAATTAGATTGTCACCTAATTTTAGGGGATCCTTACAGTGATGGCAGATTCTAAGAATACTGTCTTATCTGCTTTTTTCCAGCTTCCCTTATAAAATGGAATTGTTTTTCAGCTGCAGTGCATTGTTTTTCAGTGAAGCTCTCCTCAAGGAACACAAAGTTCCCAGCAGGAAAGGAACTGACATTTTTTCCACATCCCAATTGTCTGCAATACACTTCTTCTCCCCAAATTTGCTACAATTGTTTTCAAACAGGTTTCTATTGTGTTTGCATTTCACAGGGGGGAGATTTTCTAAGTGTTGCAAAGCAGGAGTGGGGGAAAATATCCCAAATAACAATTTTTATTTCCTCAAAGCATAAGAAAAAAACTTCAACCTCCCGGACTGTAATTCAATTGCAGAATTTCAGGGCTTTTCCTCCCTGCTGTTCTCTCTTTGAATTTTTTGCTAAATTACTATTTTCAGATCCCTGGAGAAAAGATCTGGTGAGCTACGATGACATTTCTTGGCAAACGCTGTCTTCGGAAGCGTGTACCTGTCAAAATACGTGATGAATTCAGACGGCCTCAATAGAAGGAAATGTCATTCGTTTGTCATCATGACAAATTATATCTCTGCTTGTAATAGATAAAACTTTATCCCCCCAATCAAGAAACTTACTTTAAAATAAGGTTGGGCTGCCATTGATCCTTACCTTGAGAGTTGGTGCTTGCAGGCGGGGAGGGGATGGGGAGACTGTGTGTTCATCCCCCATTCCGCTGTCTAGGCCAGACTTCCCCGCTGCTTCTCTGTGCTGATTTCTGTATCCAGCAGTAGTGCTCAGTTTCTTCCTTTCTCAATTTAGTTTTTATTTATTTTTATCTTGCTTTTCTATTAAAGTAAAACCAAAGTGGCCGCGGTGGCTTAGTGGTTAAGACGCTGAACTGCAGACTGGAAGGTCGGCAGGTCAGCAGTTCGAGACCCGAGTGCTGCGTGACGGAGTGAGCTCCCGTCTTCAGTCCCAGCTTCTGCCAACCTAGCAGTTCGAAAGCAAGAAATTGCAAGTAGATAAATAGGTACCACCTCGGCGGGAAAGGTAACAGCGTTCCGTGCACCTCGGTGTTCAGTCATGCCGGCCACATGACCACAGAAGCGTCTTCGAACAGCGCTGGCTCTTCGGCTTAGAAACGGGGATGAGCACCACACCCTAGAGTCGGACACGACTGGTTGGGGACACCTTTACACCTTAAAACCAAAGTGGCTGTCACAAATCAGCAACATGCTGTTTCGTGAATGGAAGGGAAAATAGGCAATATAGCGTGCCTACAATTCGTATTGTGCTTCTCTTCCTGTGGCCTTTTCTGCTGCCACCAGGTGGAAATCTTTGTTTTCTCTGGCTGCCTCCACCACCAACCAGCCTCAAAACTCTCTGGGTCTCAGGTATCTACTTTAGGTTGTGTAGGGGTTGGCCATTAGACATGGGGTGGGTAACCCAAAAAAGAGACCACAACATTTCAAATAATAAGGATTAAATTATACTGCCTGAAACTAACTAGTGCTCGCACACGTACACACACACACACACACACACACACAGATTTAACTCCATAATATCCTAAACAAATCTAAATACAAAAATGGAAGTCAGTTCCATTCCTTCACAGTAGTTTATACTAAAAAAAAAAATAAAAAGAAACCACAGCACTAAAACAATACATTATTAAAAGAGAACAACAATAGTAAGAACTCAATAGTAAAACATAAATGGCAAAACATAAGGAGGCAGGGGTATTAAAACTTCATCAACTACGTCATAGCACAGCAGGTTACTGATTAAAAGCTAGCCTAAATAAGAAAGGTTTTAGCCATCCATCAAAAGAGAGGAGAGTGAACCTGAGAAATCTCCACTAGGAGGGAGTTCTGCAGTTGTGGCACTACCACTGAGAAGGTCCTGTCTCTTCTCCCCATTTTTCTGATCCACATATATGTATAACCCACCTTTCTAACATTTAAAAAAAGTTTTCTCATGGTGGTTCACCAAGTATATCAGAAATTATATACTAAAATATGACACAATTTAAAAACTCTGTTAATTAACAACAGTGGAGGCTCAGAATATAGGGCACATTATGCTTTTAGCTCCAAGCCTTTGAACAATTATTCAGCACTTGAACCTGATGCAGTGTTGTTAGATCGATGTTTCCAGACTAAAATTAGATCGCAATCATAACCCCCAGATCCACTGGCTGGGGGGAGTTAAGATGGGCAGCAGTGCCCTTCTACCAGCAGAGAGGAGCTCCATTGGCAGGTGGTATGTCCACCCCCACAGTTTCTGGTACACCCACAGAAGGCTACATGGGTGTAAGTCTCCAGCTAGCAGTGTATCCACTACTGATAAGCCCCAAAACAGGGCATTCTAGGGGAGTTCAATGGTGGATTGGAGGTGGGACCTTTGGCTACTGAAACCAAAGCCCTTCCATTCTCCCCGCCCCCAAAGCCCTAGGATTAGGGACATGTTCTGTGCCAGTTAGGTAATTTAATCTCTATTGAAACAAATGGGGGAAATTGCAGATGGGGAGAGAACTGCTGGATAACTCTCTGGGGAAAATTGCCCCCCACCTCCCAACCTGTCTGGCACAAACTGGTAGCACATTGAAAGTGGTGGATCATCCACCACTTTACTTCCCCTACTGTATTTAGAATAGCTCTACCCATCAGTTTCCTTCAGAACAAGTTTTGCAGATACCGTAAAGCAGGGGTGAGCACCTTCAAGCTTGCAGGATCTACACTGTTTTTTCCTAGAACCCCAAGATCCACCAACTAGACCCTGGTGCAAAACATATAGAATTAAAGAATTCTGAGCCCAGGGACTTGGTTTGAGAACCAGAATTGAATGGAGGCCACAGGTCTTCCACACAAAAAGCCACTCCTGATTAACCCAAGCTTTCTTCATTTTGGTAGTACAATTAATAGGGGTGTGGTTAAAGATGTGCAGGTTTTGTTAAATCTGTTCCATCTGTGTTTTGTGGATTGTCAGGCATCTTTCATTCTGTCACACACTCATTGATAGAACTGGATTTTTTTTTAGAGATGTATAAGAATTTTTTTCCTGTTTGCAAATGTGCATTTGTCCTAAGGCACATTAGCACAAGTGCACACTTGCACAAATGCGCATTCGCAGAAATCCCTCCCAGAAGTAAAAAACTGGTCCACAAGTCCATGGAATTCACACGACTTGGAAAAGGCCAGTCTGCTATGAAATCCAAAGGTTGGATTTATAGAAATATGAACTAATTTGAATCCATTGCAGATTTCTCTGACATCCCTAGGCATGTGTGTGTGTGTGTGTGTAGGGGAGGGTGCATGCAGAGTTACGTTGTTGTTGCTATTGTTAAACAGTTAAGTGTCAGAAATCCTTGGCTATCTACTCCAAATCACCTGGAGATCTATTAGTAGATCCAGATCTACCTTGTAAAATTTTGGGGTATCCAGCTGTTTCAGGGAATGAAAGTCCTGAACTTCAGGAAGTTCAATTCTGTGGCTGTGAATATCCATTTGGAGGACTGTGGGCGTAACTATAGATTTCAAGAATCAAAGCTGTCAAAATGTATAGCAAAAGGGAGCAGCAGCCATGAACTTTGTTCCTTGTCCAAAAAGCATTCATGAGATTTTGAAAGATTCACCAGAAGGTACTAAGCATCAGAACTTCACACTGCTAGTTTGCCTTCTTTAGGAACAGCTGTGGTTATTGTAAAGGAAGAATGATACAACAGACAAAACTGATTAGAGTAAATTGTGCTGTTGTATAGCTGCCATTAATTTGAAAGGGGCTTGGAAGAAAAGTGGAAGGACGGACAGACAGTCAGATGGAGCGAGCTTGCAGAGGAGACGTTTGTTCCAAGTTGCGCCCAAGAATTGTAACACAATGCTATACTTGTCATATTTTCTCTAAAATCCTGATCACAACAGACCATCTACCGAATTCCATGACATCATCTTTCCTACCAAGACTTGTTTAAATCTTGAATGCTTGTGACCGCTCACCATTTTACTTCAAGTACCATGCCTCAGTACAGATTCAAAATGCAACCATGATTCAGTGTTTCCATACTACAAACCCCATAATGTTGTGTTAGATCAAACAGAATTTTACATGGAATGCATTACATAATGATGTACAGTATACAAATATATATTTCTTGAGTCTAAGAGCATCTCTACACCAGCCTAAAATCCCACATTTAAAACAGGGTTAGGATCTAGCTCCTCTTATTGGGGGTTTTCCAAGCTGCTTGATAGCTCATTATGTCCAGTCTTTTTAACAATGGAATAAAGGTCATTTAGTGCAGGAGACACCCTGGAGGTTAACGACGTCATCTAAAGGACCCACAAACTTCTGTGAGTAACCAATCTCAATAGCAGGATAAAAGCTCCCTGTGAAGAAGCCCAAAGAGCACACAGGAATTGATTTTTCAACAGCAGTTTAAACCAATACTAGAGCTCCACATCTCATCACTAACATATAAAATCCCAATCATGTGGGTTGCTGAGAACACCAGTATCAGCTGGACAAGGCACGGTGCTAACAGAGGAAGTAACTATTTGGTCTAGGTAATCCCCATGATTGGCACTTAGATATATTGCTCTTGCAACACAGAGCCTGTCTATGAGGAAACAGATTTTCAGCAGCAACCATCCTATACTGGTAAGGTATAGACTGGGCTATAGATTGTTTGAAAGGAGTGTGTGTGAGAGTGATGTGTGAGACAAGTCCTCTTCAGGTGTTCAAAATACAGAAGTGTTGAGGGGAGATGCACATTGGCTTCTCCCCCACAGCCCCCAACCTCCCTACGTTGACAGGGAAGGTCTGCAGTGAAAGTATAACTATGTTTGACTGAACGCTGGTACAGTGCTTTGCACATTTAGAAACTCTGCACAATCAGGGTTCCTGATCGCGTGAAGTGCTGTAACCACATTGAGCCAAATGCAGTTATGGTATCACTGCAGACTTCCCCCATCAACATGCGGAGGCCAGGGGTGGAAGGGTGGGTGGAGGCTCCCCTCCATGCTTCCATTTTTTGAATGCCTGAAGAGGGCTACAGTTGTATATAAAAGGGGGGAGGGTGAACAGTGCATGTATGAATATTTTGTGCATGAGAAAAAGGGGCGGGGTGTGGAAAATTTTTCAGACAAAAAGCTCATCTGTGACTTTTCCGCATGTTAATGACAAATTATAAATGAGTAGTATTAGTAGCTTCATAGCCAAAAACCTTGCTTGCAGCTAGGATGAGAGGGATTCTTGTCTCTTCTTCAAACTAAATATAGTTACAGATCACTCAGGTTATTTTTGTTCCATTAAAGCACTTTAAATGGAAAATACATATGCATAGATTTACATTTGTTATTTTGTATCATGCCTTTCATCATCAGACTTCTGAGCATGCTATTAAACCTAGAATCACCATCGTAAAGACAAATATCGATCAGCCTCAAACCAATGATAATAAATGTGCTTTGTATAGCCCTTTAAGGCTGTAGTTCTGTGGTAGTAAGTCCCACTGGGCATAGTGGGACATACTTCTATGTAACATATATAGGATTATGCTGTACAACAATGTGTGACAAAATTCAGCCCTATGTAGAAGGGGAATGAATTCTGGTAAGAATGGCCCTGACTGAAGTGTGGTTAGCATTGGCTGTGTTCTCTCCTCTGACATATGTTGGTTTGTCAGAGTCCAGAACACTCATAGCTCTTAGCAAAGCCCAAATTCTTATCATGTGTACCTCCTAATGTGTTGCAGAAACAGTTTTGTCTTGGCACTCTGTTGCTGTTTTTCTTCACTCAGCTGAAAGCCTCAGGCTGAGTTTAATATCTTTTTTTTAATGTGGTAAATTAACTTTCCTCCATCAGAACTTTAAAAAAAATGGAGAGAGAAAGGTGGGTGTCTGTCAGGCTAGTCATTGTCTCACTTCTCGCTGCTATCCTAGATGTCATGAAAAAAGTGAAGAGAAGTTTATTTCCCAGGTGAAAAAGTTGCATTGTGCTGACATTTATTACTTATGATAAATAGAAAATGTGCTTCACCTAACACTGTCACACTGCTGATGTCCCATAGCTGGGAATTTCATTGGCAGTACTTGATTTCAGATTACAGAGATTTTCACAGCCAGATTTTCTTGGCTATAGTGTACGCGTGGTCTTCTCTTTCTTTCATGTCTCCTTCATGTGGTTTCCCAGTGATATAGTTCAGTGACTTCTGCTGTCATTAATGCGTTTTATGTGGGTTGGAAGCCAAATTAACAAGGTTCTTTGTTATGATCCACAGTATACAGAAGCTACCCTTTGCTCTTAGTTGCAGTTGCTGGGGGGTATCTTGTTTTGCCTCTCCACTGAGAGCATATCAGAAATCTTGAAGAAAGACAGTGTGAGCCATACTGAAGGTAGTGTTGCACAAACATTTGTCCTCAGGGTTGCTACAGATAAAACAGGGAAACTTTGTTCACAAACCAGCATGCTGCTGAGGGCACGCATACTTTCTACCATACAAAGAGAATGAACGCCATTCATTCCTATGAAAAAATGGTAGAGAGCTGCACTCGGAGCTAGGGTTTTACTGAACTACTTTCTCTTTTGCTATCTTAATTTGCATGACGTCCAGAGATCGTTAACTTCATAGGAATAGGTACAAAGCAAATAGCCTCACCTGCTTTAATGCTTTGATTATGTCATGCCATGTGCAACAAACCCATCGTAGAAATGCTTTGAAATGTTAATACTTTATTATTTTACAAAGTACTACAAGTGCTTCTGAGAGTCACAATGTCAGCACAATGTGTTGTCATTAGCTATGGCGCAATAAACACCACACTTTAGCATGTCAATATTCTCTTTTAATGTCAAGGTATAATAGCTACCATAAGTTTACGACCATGTCTGCTTGTTTGTTCACATCCCCAGGCATGTAAGCATGCACCTTAAATATTTCTTCTGCACATCACTTTTCTGACAGCTAAGCCATAAAGTTGTAATAAACTCAAATTATGTACCTAAGTAATGGGTCTTCTTTACAGAGTCACTATGGTAGGTGTCAAGTGCTGCGGTAGTTATGATTTAGCAGGCTATTAATGGCTGCATGTGGCATGACATAATCAAAGCTTTAAGCATAGTCCCAGAGGATTCATTTACAGAGGATATGAAGGAGGTGGGTATTTGTGCACTGAAGAACACCGAGACACTTAACAGCAGAGAATTTAGATGCCCGCGAGACATAGCAGCTCATCACTACCTTTGCAAAATATATCAACATAAAACAGCACCATTGTTTCCTTCTGCATACAACTTTTGCTTTGGTTAGAAAAATGTTGTAGAAATCTGGTGCCAGTCTTGCCACAGTTACTGAGGAGGATGCTAAGAAAGTTATTTTTGCAAAGTAAAGGGTTCTACCTTTACACAGAATCAAGCCCAATGACTGATTGTCAGAGAAAGGTGGTGTCATGACCCCAGGGTCTCACTCCTCATCTTTGGGGATGAGGCCATGGATTTGGAGGATGTATCAGAGTGAGAGAAAGAGTTGTCCTTGGAACTGGGCCCAGATGTCCCTACTGCCTCAGAAGTTCCAGTACAAGAAGAGCCTATTTTTCTGTTACTTCTCCAGACTGAAAAGGTTGTGTGGCTAATGTAAGGTATTCGTGGCATTTTGGATATGCAGTGCCAGAGTTAGGGAAGTTCTCACAGTGCAATTTAAGTATAACTGTTTTGAATATTCTCCAGTTTTGATTTTTATGTAGGAAGTAGAAACATGTAAGGAAAGCCCAATGAAGTGGCCATGTTTGCTTATGATAACAAATCATTTAGGCTGGTTAAAACAAAAAGGAACAGTAAAGAGGTCCAAAAGGATATCTTCAAACTGCAGGAATGGACATCAAAATGTCAAATGCAGGTCAGTGTAAGGAAGTGTAAAGTGATGCTGCTTCATATATATGATGATGGAGTCTGCGCTTCCAGTGATTGATCAGGAAAGGGATCTTGGAATTGTGGGTAACTGGATGAAAACATTGACCCAGTGTGCAGTGACTGTGTAGAAAACTGTGAATTCCATGTTGGGGATCATTAGGAAAGGAATAAAAAAATGACACTGCTAGTGGCATAATGGTTTATACAAATCCATGGTGGAGCCACACTTGGAATACAATGGGCAGTATCCAATTGGGGCCTTCCACACGCAGCCAGCCCCACTGGATCCAGTCCATGTGCAGCTAGCCCCTGTCCACAAGTGGCCCCTACTGCTTGCACAAGACGATATTGTGATTGTGGCATGAAGCCCCAACATGGCCAGAAATGCTCATTTCTGGAAGGGGGGAGGTCACCGGAGCCCTTCCCCTTCCAGAAACAAGCGTTTCCACTCTTTTCAGGGCTGGCCACCAGAAATGCTATATCATGTCATGCAAGCAGTAGGGGCCACTTCCAGACCACAACCGGCGGGGCTGGCCATGAACAGAAGGCCCCTTGTGAGTAAAGTGGGAGGGGGTTCTACCTTTTCCTTGTCTCCTCCTTCTACTTTCCTGTCCTCTTCTTCCTGCAAGTGAGGCTGACCTCAGCCAGCTTACCTTGAGATGTAAGTTTATTATGTCTCCAGTAAATGTCTGTTCCTAACCCACCACTTAAGTGTGTTTTGTCTACATCCGTGGCTACTGACCGGGGGGTGGGGGGCTGATTCGGAATTTAGTTTACACCCCTAGTGAGTGTAGTTATGCTTGTAGCCTTGTAGGGCAATCCTACTTGTCAATTCAGAAGTAGATTATGTTCAATAGGGTTTACTCCCAAATAAGTGTGTATAGGATTGCAGCCTTAAAGAAGTTGTGGGTCACTGTGGACTAAGTTCCATTTATTTTAATGGGGCATTGCTTCACGCCTGGTTGCAATGGCTCTTCATAATAATAATTAATAATAAATATACTGTGATTAGATGATGATGATGATGATGATGATGATGATGTTTCTTGAATTAAAAAGGGCTAACCTTTTTAGTCCACACTGGAGGCGTTCAAGATGAAACTGGACAGCCATCTGTCAGGGATGCTTTGACTCGGATTCCTGCTTTGAGTAGGGGGAACTTGGACTCGATGGTCTTATAGGCCCCTTCCAACCCTGCTATTCTGTGATTCTATGATTAACCAAATAATATTTTCTAGAAAGTTGCTGGACATTACTTTGTGTGTGTGTTTTCTTTTCAAATGGACCTTTTAATAATTCTGAATTAGAGTGACCAGATACTCCACACAAAGTGACTGAAAGCTCATTTGTATTGTATATCTTACGAGGTTGTATAATTTTAGAAGGGGACGTGGCTGTGAGGGGGTGTGGCTGTGACTATCATGAAGGGACCCTGCGCTTCTGAAGTTGCCACTACACTACTGATTTGAACAGCTTTAAAAGGGGACTAGACAGATTCATGGAGGAGAAGGCCAGGAATGGATACTAGCCATGAAGTCAGTCAGTCTGTCTGTCTGTCTGTCTGTCTGTCTATCTATATCTATCACCTCGAGTATTGGAGGCAGCATGCCTCTGAATACCAGTTTTTAGGGAATACAAATAGGAGGGTGCTATTGCGCTCCTAACCTGTTTGTGGGCTTCCCAAAGGCATTTGATTAGCCACTGCATGGACAGAATGCTGGACTAGATAGGTTTTTGGTCTGATCCAGCATGGCTCTTCTTACGCTTCAATATTGTGTTCTTAAGTCTTTGTATAGGCACAGGCTGAAGGATGGGAACAGGATGTTTATATGGGGCAGGGTTTTGTGGTTAGCCACTGAGACATTTGAAAGACAGAGGGTGATGAATGAGGTCAGTAGGAATAATTAATTCCAGAAGTCTTGATAGTATGGCAGTGCCTCCATGGTTTTCTAGGAGATGCTCCAGTCTTACAATCCAGAGGACCCCAGCTTTAAGGTAAACATTGCCAGAGAGAACTGAAATGTTGTAATGACATATTAACTTTATCTGATCTTGGTCATGCAATTATCTTACTGTTCAAGCAAACATAAAGGGAAAGTGTGAGTTATAAACCACCTTGAGTGCCTTTTGGCAGAAATATGGACTATAAAAAGAGTGAATGAAAGAATGTATGAATGAAGAACATTTATCTCACATAAGGCGAGTCCTCATGATGGTGATGGTGATGGGGTGGGGGTGGGGACTGAGCTAAGAAGAAAAGGGTAAGCCAAGTTATTCTTAGTGGGAGCTGATAGAAAAAAATGGGAGTAGTTGCTAAAAGCATTTAAATTCTTTGGCATGGCCAAAGGAAGTCGGAGCAACCTGACAGACATTTTGCGGAGAATGTGGGCTTTCCCTTTCCCTTCTCATCCTTTTAAAGAGAGGAATGTGGGCCTTTAAGCTGCCTTATCTGCTAAAGATGACTAACAAGATATTTCCGCGGAGTAACCTTTCTAGAAATAACAAAAGCATGATCTTCCTTATTTGCTGTTCAGAAACTGTTCTCCTAATTAGCTGTTTCAATCATTGGCTTGAAACATTTGTATCAAACAAAGAAAATTTCTCCATGACATTTTTCACCCATTGCATTTCTCCTATTTTAGAAACTCCAGTTATACCGAGGGGGTGTTTCTACCAGCGATTTACTCCGAGCTGGCTATGTGTGAGGTCGTTAGGGATAGATGACATCATGGCCATCCAGCAGCCACTCCGGAGCTTATCAGGGAAAAAACAGATTTCCTGAGACTGCTTAAAGTCGGATTCTTTTCCTTATGTCAGGTTCTTGGCAGTGTAGTTGTTGTGTGCCCTAACCCCCACATTGACCTTGGTTATGCTAGCCCTGGCCAGGGGTGGGCCTTTCACTGTGATCCCAGTCAAGGGGGAGTTTCCTGTGCGTTATGTGTCACTGCACAAACTCATTATTGTCTCCTCAGAAGTAGCTCCCATTGTGCTGAACAAGGTTTGCCCTCTGAATGCCCACATCAGAACTTACAAAAAACAACAACCCTCAATTGACATGGCACAGTTTAAAGCCCAGTTCCCTAAGTGCGGTAAAGTGTGATCTTGAGGCTCTGATTCTCCTTTGTTTGGTTTATTGCCTTAGGAAGTAACTACTTTGACCCTTCCTTACAGAGGTCCTGTGGGTTAAAATGGGGGCTGGTTTCACGTCTTTGTGTTCTCCCCCACCCTGCTCTTTCCCAGCACAAGCATATGTGTGTCTACTCAGAAGTAACTTCCATGGTTCTCAGTGAGGCTTGTTCCTGAAATGTAGGTGCATCTGGACTTTAAGGGAAAAAGAGAAAGGGGGGGAGAGGGGGGAAGCCTCTGTTATTGGTTCAGCAGCCCCTGCCAGTCAGATGACATTCACTCCAACCCCTACCAGGAAGTAAGTTCTGTAAAGCGATTTTTACTGGTGCAGAGAACCTGCTCATGGAGACTGCATGGACAGCAAAACTGATTCCTTTTTTAAAAAAATCCAGTATTCCTCCATTCGCTTCTCATTCCGTTTTCTTGGAAACATGGCCCAAGAGATTTCAGGGTGAGATGCAGTCTGTAGGAAGTAGGGACTGAGTATGAATTGTCAAATTACTTTTATCTTTGTTTTCAAGTGAAGGGTCTGAAAAGTTTTAACCCCAGTGAAAGAACAATGTCAAGGCATATGAGATCATTCCTCTGAAATATAAAGCCATCTCTCCATTAAGAGGTTTTGGCTGAAATCCTATACACCATTAGACTGACTAAATCCTACTGACATAAGTGGGATTTAACCAGCCCAACTGTGTGTCATGTTTGTTGATGCAATAGCTTATTTCTTTACATCACATGCAGGTGGGAATTGAGTTTTGCCAGCAAGGTGTGCTTCCTTGTTCCTCCATCTCACATCACTCCTAGTAAAGGAAGAATATTAGAAAACATGTGGGAGGGCCAGGATCCTGTGAGAGAACCATGCTAGTTCCAGAGGCCAGAGAATTGATAGTGGTATTAGTGTGGTTCTTCCCATATGACCACATGGTTTCCTTATTTTTGCCTTGCTAGAAGCAGTATTACATATCGCTATGCATAAGAGAGTTATGGTGTGCAAAAGAGAGTTATGCGCTTTAGCCATTGCCCTACACTAATGGATCTCTCTTCCGTTGCACTATGGCAGAGCCCTAACCCAAGCATATTTCAGATAAAATGTAGCTATTATGTTTAATAACAATGGCTGGAGCATCCCCTGAGCAGAGTTCCATTCCTGGACACTCCCACTAGCAGAAGGGGAGGCAACTTTCACGAATTCCCTATCCCCTAGGAACCCCATGTGTCCTTGAAAACCTGGCATACCCTCTGGAACTGTGGCTAGGATTCAGGGGAATGGGGAGACAGCAAAAATGTTCCCCTCTTCTACCAGCAAGATCCACTGTTAGATCTTGGTCTCATCCATGAATAGAAGGAGCCCTTCCATTCATGGATGCCTGGTTAGGTTCCAAGGTGAAATAATAAGCTATTATTACTAGGAATGCTCGAGAAATCCACTGTGGACCCAAATGATGCCAAATTCCCAGGAATCTGACCTCTGGATTCCACAGCAGATCAGCAAATCCTTACCTGGTGCGTCTGCCATAGTTTGCAGGGTGGCTCTCCAGTTGTCTAAAAGGTACAATAGGCTAATGGCAGCCACCATTAGCCTATCGCAGGAAAATTACAGTTGTAAATTGCATCGTTGACGGCATTTGCAGTTGTAAAGCACTTCCTTCTATGTAAGTGGTGGCATGAAAGGATGCAATTTACATAAAAGGAAGTGCTTTATGGCTGCAAATGCCATGAACTATGCAATTTACGGCCATAATTTTCCCGTGATAGCCTCATAGCAACCACCATTAGCTTATCACGCCTTTTAGACAGCCACAGCCACATGAACTACAGCGGATATGCCAGGGCTCCGGGGAAATCCGCGGGCCATAAGCATGCCAGATTTCCCTGCAGCAGACCCCCCCCCCCCCAAGACCCGGACATTGGGAGGTTCACCCGTCCTTAATTATTACCAGTAGTCCATTATTGTAAACAGGATAGTCTTGCAATACTCCTGTCACAGACAGTGAGTGGGGCTGACTTTTACAAAAGTTTCCTCAAAAAGAATTACTGATAGGCTGCCACCAGTCAGAATGAACCTCCTAACACACCCTAGCCTGTCCAGCTGCTTGGAGAGTTTCTGAGCACTATTGCCAAGGACCCCTCCATTCCGCCTAGCCTTAGGAAAAAAAATAAATACACTTTGGATTTTGTTGCCTAAACCCAGAACAAGGGAAGGAAACACACAAAGAACCTCAAAATAAAATCTGTAAAATCAGTCTAACTTAGCTAGTTAGCTATTACCTACTTGTGTAGAGTCTTGGGTTCCAGAGCATATGCAAAGTTCATTGCAGAAAGGATGGTCAGAGAGAGAGCATGTTGGCCTCCAATTATTATTATTATTAAATTTATTAATCGCCCATCTGGCTGGTCACCCAGCCACTCTGGGTGATGTACAGCATATAATAAAACAGTTTAAAACAATAAAATTCTACAATAAAAACGTTTTCTAAAATACCCTAACCCACCCCAAATGCCTGCCTGAACAACCACGTTTTTAATGCACAGCGGAAGCTCATTAAAGAGGGGGCATGGCGGAGTTCCCTAGGGAGGGAGTTCCACAGAGTGGGGGCCACCACAGAAAAGGCCCTCTCCCTCAGCCCCACCAGTCCAGCTGTCATGGCTGATGGGACAGAGAGAAGGCCATCCAGGGCTGATCTTGTTAAGCAGCCTGTCTGGTGTTGCTGGAGGCGCTCCTTAAGATAGGCTGGGCCGGAACCATATAGGGTTTTAAAGGTCAAAACCAACACCTTGAATTTGGCCCGGAAAACAACTGGTAACCAGTGCAACTCCTTCAGCACTGGAGTGATGTGATCTCGCCGGCGGCTGCCTTTAATCAGGCAAGCCGCTGCGTTCTGTACCAGCTGCAGCTTCCGAACTGTCTTCAAGGGTAATCCCATGTGGAGCGCATTACAGTAGTCTAAATGAGAGGAGACCAGGGCATGTACTACTGCTGGGAGCAGATGGTCAGGAAGGAAGGGGCGCAGCTGCCATATCAGATGGAGTTGATACAGCGCTGTCCGGCTCACAGCTGACACCTGAGCCTCCATGGACAGCTGGGAGCCCAAAATGATCCCCAGACTGTGGACCTGGTCTTTCAAGGGTAGCCGTACCCCATTCAACCCCAGGTCAACATCCCTCAGCCTCCTCTTGTCTCCCACCAAAAGTACCTTGGTCTTGTCAGGGGTCAGCTTCAGCTTATTCCTCCCCATCCAGCCACTCACCATCTCCAGACATTTGGACAGGGATTCTACGGCCAACCTTGCTGAAGATTTAAATGAGAGAAAGAGATGCGTGTCATCTGCATATTGATGACACCACACCCCAAACCTCCTGATGATAGCCCCCAGCGGGTTCACATAGATGTTAAATAGCATCGGGGAGAGGATAGAACCCTGTGATACCCCACAAGTGAGTGGCCACGGGTCCGAAACCTCCTCTCCCAGTGCTAAACTCTGGTACCTGCCAGAGAGGAAGGACTGGAACCACCGCAATACAGTGTCTCCAATGCCCAACCCCTCCAGGCAATCCAGGAGGATACCGTGGTCAACGGTATCAAAAGCTGCTGAGAGGTCGAGGAGAGCAAGGAAGGAACATTCACCCCTATCCAGAGCCCTCCTCATATCATCCACCAAGGCGACCAAGGCCATTTCTGTCCCATGCCCAAGCCTGAAGCCTGACTGAAATGGGTCTAGATAATCAGTTTCTTCCAAGAGTGCCTTCAACTGCATCGCCACCATCCGCTCAATCACCTTGCCCAAAAATGGCAGATTTGAGACTGGGCGAAAGTTGTTCAGAACTTGGGGATCCAAGGAGGGCTTCTTTAAGAGCGGTCTTATCACTGCCTCCTTGAGGGCTGATGACATCCCTCCCTCCTCAAGGGAGGCGTTCACCACTGCCCTAATCCCCTCACCCAGTCTCTCTCTGCAACCCATAATGAGCCAAGATAGGCAAGGATCAAGTAAGCAGGTGGTCGGCCTTACAGAGGAAAGCACCTTGTCCACTTCATCAGGAGGAAGAAGATGGAATCGATCACACAAAACCGGTGGGATTTCCTAATGACATGTTATTAGGAAGATTTATGAGGAGTGAGCAAACTTTTACTTCATGGGAATCTCAGTAAAAGCCAGTCTTTTAGTGGAGACTGATGGTTGTTTTGTCTAATAATGCGAAAATGTCCATTTCTGATGTCAGTGGTCTAGCCAGTGAATTAGGAAATTACTTAGTGGGAGGAACCATCTTTGTAATGACTCTAAAGTTGCGTCTCAAGAGAGCCAGCCAATTTGAATCAGTTATCCCATTATTAAAAAAAAAAAAAAAAGAGCTTACGTTTTTGGATGCACGTTGGAGGAGAGAAAGGTGTGATAAGCCTTTTCAGGCCACCCGGCAAGGTGCCAACTTACCAGACGTTTTAGGGGGCACTCTTGAGCTACATTGGATGATAGTGGTTTGCACAACTCCAGAAGCAGCTATTGCGCCATTAACAAAAAGAAATGCCAGAACAGAATTTTGTGGCATTCTTTTGTCCTGCTGAAATGCAACAGGCCCTTGAAATAGGTGTTCAGTATATGCATCAAACAGACCTTTACCAGCCACAGATGACCACTTTGCCAAAGCCTTTAAAACATCTTAAAGTAATTCCAAGTACTTGTCATATGAAGTGGGACTGAGCCTCCCTTTGGAATTTCAGTAGCTTGCTGTGTTTTGTTTTGTTTGTTTTAAAACTGCCTCCAAGTTATTTATTTTTTTTAAGCTGGAGAGTCCACTCTATTATTTTCTTCCAGGTAACTTTAGCATGGAATATCTATCTTCAACAGCGATATACAATGGCAAATAAAACATTATAGCAGCATGCTAAAGTTGAAAAGGTATTTTGCAGGAACTGACAAGCCAGCTATAATATTCTTCAGAAGACTGTGTTTTAAAGGTTCATCCACCATTCAGCCAGAGCATTAAAAACACACATACACAAATAAAACAGGCAGGAGAAACCTTTGTACACCCTATTATGTGGACCAATTGTGCTGGTATGGTGCAACCCAGTGCTTTTCCTATGAGGTATAAAGGTGAAGGGTTGTTTTATGTACTTTAGAACAAATGTCTTTATACCACTGACCATTGTGAATATAGCCAAGATTTTCAAAAAATGTTGCATTTATTACTAATAGCAATAATGAATACTTAGCATTTGTAATATAGCACTTTTTGGCTCTCAAAATACTTCACATACTTATCTCAGCACTCATTACAACAGCCCTGTAAGATAAGTCAGCATTATTGTATGTATCTGATCTGTATTTCATATCCTGTGGGTTCAGTATGACTACAGCATCTGTATCCAGAGTTACTGCCATATAAGCTCCTACATATGAAGGTGTTGTTTGTTTGTTTGCCGGCCCCGCACAAAACAGGAGATTTGGGTTCAGTGCAGGAGTCCCTAATATTGAAATTCTGTAGCCTGAATTGTACAGAGAAGATCCATCTAGCAAAGGAGATAAAATATCTTAACGTGCTACTTTTAATTTTGAAATGCATATTCCTGGGAATCATTTGGGTTCTGGGATTGTTTATTTTTTGACAGAATGTGTACTATTTGTACTGGAACTTGTTCATTATAACATGTATTAATGACCTGGAGAATGATGTGAACAGTGAAGATATCAAATGATCTAAGTCTAAATCAGCCTGTGAAGAGTTGCAAAAGGATCTTGTAACACTGGGAAAAATTATAACAAAATGGCAGTGGAAATACAATGCCAATTATAACAAAAACTAAACATTTATCTTGCTGTACAGATTATAATGTTAGGTGGCAAATCAGGCATTATAGCGCAGCCTGCTTATAATAGGTGTGGCAAGCAGAAAACCAGGAAGCATTTTTAACATTATTTTTAGGCTGCCATATAATGTAAAATTTATTTTTAAAAAGTAAAATCCATAAAAACAGTAATAACAAATAACTCCAGCAGCCCAAAAATACAATTAAGAAAAGACCAATAAGGATACGTCAGTCTTCAGAGCTTTCATGAAGAACTACAAAGAAGAAACCTGATGAACTCCCAAGGAAAGCTCATTCCAGAGGTGTGGGAACACTACTGAAAAGGTCCTCTCCCTTGTGCTCATCAACCTAACCACCCTTGGCAGTGGGCAGGTAAGAAGGGCCTCTGTTGATGACTTCAGGTTGCTAGGGGGCTGGTACAGGTGAAGGTGGTCTTTCAATAACTTGGGTCCAAACCATTTCAGGCAGCCTTGTGCACCCTAGAGCCTCCAGATGTGTTGGATAACAAATCCCAGCCAGTGAGCCCAATTTCAAATGTTAGTTTAAAGGTTAAAACCAGCACTTTAAATTGGGCTTGGAAATGCACTGGTGACCAAAGCACCTGGTGATTTGATTGACTTGTGCTTCCCTTCCCTACTCTTTTGGAACTTGTCTGAAGAGGGAAAGATGTGCCTGCCTCTCAGGGATATGCATGTTTGGCCAGAACATAAAAGATATTCCTTCTTGCAGCAAAGAGAAATACACAATGGATTTGAAAAAGTGAATATAGAGCAGCTCTTTCTTCTTTCCTACTTGCCGATAGTTGCACAGAGCTGACTGCCACTAAACTGAACACTTTAGCTAGGGTGTACATCAGCCTTTACCAACATACAAAAAGAAACTCAGGGTGTCTTTGAAGAGAAGAACAGACTTTTTACCATTTACCATTTGCAAAGGATCTGCTTCTTTGAGCAGCCCAGGAGTGAGCAACTCCTCAATATTTATAAATTTATTAATTAGAGTTGTACATTTTTTAAAAAAAAAACCTTTCTCAGTACACCTTTCAATAAAATACAGAATACAGTAATACAGAACAAAACATAACAAAACAAGTAACCCTAATGGAAGATTCCCCATCATCTAAAGGTGCCTTACACTAATGGTGTCTTCTTTGCTAGCATGAATGTGTTGAACTGGTGAAAGGCATAGCTACTGAGCTGATCAGCTGTAGGTATTGTTAAAACATTCACAGTCCTTGTAATGTGGAACTATATCATGGCTTTGCCCCTGTTATCTCCTATTCCATGCAGTGCACCTTCAGAACCTTCCAGGCGGGCTTTAAATATTAGCACAGTTTTGGGAAGAAAAATGACACTTCATTGTGAGCAAACATGCTTTACTTTATCAGCATTATAGATTTCTTGGTAGTCTGAAAGTTTAAACTGTTTGCAGCATCTTTTTAATACAACACTGAATACTAATAGGTTATTGACTGTGCAGATTTAGTAGGCAAAGAAAATGCTTAGCAACGGGGACTGGACAACAAGTTCATCTCCATATAAAAAAAGATGAAATATTCAACCTTAGCATAGTAGAGAGTGGGCAGAAAGCAATCAATACCTAAAAGTAACAGCCTTGCAAATTGCAGAGTTTGGCTTCTGTGTGTAAATATAATGCTGTGTGTAAATATAATATCATTCCTTTATCTTACATAACAGTGTTCAACACATTTACTCAGACAAAGTCCATTGATTTCAGTGAAACATCATTCCAAGTAAGGGCCAATTCACACATGACATGTTTCCTGTGTGAACCTCCAGACTGTGGACCTCTTTGAGTGACTTACAAGATAAATCAATAAATGGTGTCATAAAATGCTATTAAATAGCAGAGCTATTTAACCTTCTGTTCAACCCTCCATAACTGGTAGCTTGTTCTCTATATTGGGATCAAGGCTCCAAGCCCGCCCAATAATATTTCACATGTACGAAGCCTGGCAATCATCTTTTTCAGTCTTTTGCCTTGTGCAGTTGATTTTTATAAGGTAAGGTGTGAAGCTGTACAGAAGCAAATGGAAGGCAGAAGGTGGTCACCAAACCCAAAGGTCTATGCCAGAGCTGGTGGTGTTTCAGTAAGGACAGCAAGGGGACAGGCAAGGAGTCAGCCAGATTCAAGCGCTGCAGCAGGACTCTGGACAACTCCCAGGCAGATAACTTCCAACTACGTCCAGAGAAGAATGGATCCCTATATAATGGTGCAGGTCCTGATGACTGTTTCAAGCCATGGTCATCAGTGAAGAGTGGATTTCTTAAAGGATATCTGATCCCCTCCAGATCCATGTCTGGGTCACTAGCCAGGAGTAGGGGTGTGGCAGTACTCCCCCAACCCAACTCACTGTCTGGGTTGCTGATTGGGCCCATGAGAGTTGAGAGAGGCAACTGCTGTTATATCTGGCCTAGGAAAGATGTAGCTACTGGAAGCGGAGAACAGGTGATGCCACTCATCTGCTTACCTAAGATGAATAAGGCAAATATCTCACTGAAATGGAGGCTTAGACACCGTAGAGCATATAGAGCACACAATAGGACAGATCAGCATGCAGAACCAGCAAGCAGAGCAAAATCTTTTCTTTGTTTAATGGGCAGGTAGCAGTTGAGGGCCAGCTCTAGGGAGTGGAGCCATTATAGCTCAATAGTAGAGGGTGTCTTGGTCAGTGAAGGAACAGTAGAGGTCCGTAGGGTGACTGCAGTCCACACACTGGGATACAAGAAATCCTCTGTTAGTTATCCATGGAGGGGAAAAGAGAGAGGCAGGTAGTAGCCCCCTTGGGCAGACCAAAAGTCGGGGTGAGCTTCCTGTACAATCCTATACACATCTACACAGAAGGAAGGAGACTTATTCCCAGGTAAGTGGGCATAGAATTGCAGCCTTAATTGGGTAGTTTTGGAATTCAGGTGCTTCTGATTCGTTATTTACTTAGATTTGCTAGAAGGGAGGATTCTAACTTAGGAAATTAACATTGTAAAGGAAATAGCAAATGAGGACCCAAAAGATCAGTCACTGAGATCTGTGATGGAGGAGCGCATTCATGGCCAGTGGCAAGGGATGATGGAAGTTGCAGTTGCAACAACATCTCGAGGGCAACAAGTTGCCCATCCCTGCTCTATTGCTTGGTTCCTTGGGTATGGATATAGGGACATTTATCTTTTGACCTTCCAACAAAGTAGCAGATTTCTGTAACTAGTGCACTGGCAAACAGATATTTAGTGGCAGCAGATATTTGTAGCAAATTTTATCTTATCAGATAAATAAGGTCACCTTTAATTGAAAGGTCACCTTTAATTGTAAAGGTGACCTTTCAATCTAGATATAGGCTTATATGGATGGTTTTGATAGATGTATGACTGCTGATTTTGTTTGTAACTGTTGTGTCATTTAGTTATTCCATTTTTATTGTACTTGGAACTGCCAATTATATTCGAGAATGCTTAGTTGTGTTTGACTTGCGAGCAAATTATTGTGAGTTGTCATGGCCAGCTGGCTGAGCAATAAACTCAAATCTGACTTGGCTATTCAAGTAGCTTTGGGCAATGATGACTACTTGAATAACCAGTTAGAGTTAACTTGAGCTTTTGTTCTTCACTCAGTAAAAGAGCAATCCTATAGCCACTAGACACTGTCTAGAGGGCCATAGGATTTTTTGGTTTCCTGGCTCAGAGACAGCACTCTGAGTTTGGAGCCAGGAAACTGCACTCCCCTCCCCCTCGGAGCCTGAGCGGGGAGAACCACAGTGGCTGCCTCTCTGTACTCTTATAACAGAGCCCAGAGAGGGCAAAAAGGGGTGTTCCTGAGGGTGGGGCAGGGAGGTGACCGCGGAAGCTCCTTTACACTGCTTCCTATGGGGTCTCCTGGCCCGTTCCAGCTCCCTGTCTGAAGCCTTGACTAGACATGTGAAATCCCACATCTAGCCAAGAATGCAGGACGGGCGGAGCACAGAGGAGAGGGTCCCCACCACGCTCCACCCCACCTGCATAGGATAGCTGCCAGCCTACGAGTTCAGAGGCTGGTGACTCTCTCGATAGGATTGCACCCTAATCCTTGTTGCTGCACTGCACAGTAGCCCTTCTGCTTGTATCTGTGCATGGATAGGCAGCATAAGAGAGGCATAGGTAGACAGGATCATCATCTATCTGTGACTAATTATAGATTCATATTTTTTTATTTGTATATAGTCATCAACCCATCATAAAACGAGCATTTAACAAGATACCCATAATGAAATAAAAACAACTTATTTACATGAATAAAATTAACACAAATTCAGATCATGTAAAATAATCTTAAAATTCTGGATCGCTAGCTAATATAAGTAAAATTTACACAAACCTATATGGAATTATATAACACACATGAATTTAAAGTTTTGAAGCTCCCTGAGAAGGCACAACATTCTGCTTTAAAAATAGCCCTATTCGGGTATTCTGAACATGAACAGAGCAAACATGGAAGGAGAAGGAGTGCTCCCAAGTTGAGGGTGACAAACACAGTGAAGGAGAGAGGTGGGTCTGGGGTGCACCTTCTCCTCATACATTTGCCCTATTCAGGTTTGGAATGCCTGAATAGGGCTATAGTTTTGCAATTATTGTAGATAAAAAGTGTGCAGTCTTTGCAGCTAGATATCTGTCTTGCCCACAAAAAGATTACAGCCTCATGTAATATCTTTCAAAAATCTGAGCCAAATATTGTTCACTCAGCACATACAAATTATATTATAAATAATAATATATACAAGATCCTTCACCTGTTTTAAGTGAGGATGGGTGGCTAGATTATAATAGGCACTTTTTTATCTGGGAAACTTCAAGGCAATTTTTTGGCATATGTGGTATGCCAAATTGTCAGAGTGGTAAGCTCTGACAATTATTTGTCTTTCACGAAGTGCACTGAACAACAACTTTTGATTACAAGGCTCAGTGACTGTGAGGAGGCATCAGGGGTCACTGTACAGTCCCCTAGGTATTCCTGGTTCCCTAGCAGCAGTAGCCAACCACAGTTAGGGCTGGCTAAGCAGAAGAAAAGAGAATCAGGACAGGGGCTCTTTAAATGGGTCCAAGACACTGAGGATGGAGGAAGAGGTGGGGCAGAAGCACAAGGGAGGAGGAAAGAAGGAGCTGGAGGAAAGAGGGTCAGGAAGAGTGGCTGAATGGAGCCACTGGACATAACAAAGACTGGAAGGTAAAGAAGGGGAGAAGAGCAGCTGGGCTTCCTTGAAGGCCAGGGACCTACAGCTGAGGAGGGTCTGCTAACAAACTCAAAAGAGATCTACCTGTTCAGTCAACAGCAGCCAGAAGCCTACAGGAACTGGTGGATGAGAAAAGACTGGTTTAATTCCCCCAGCAAGCTCAGGAACAGGTCCTCCAGACTCTGCAACTACTCATCAGCCTCAAGCACCAGTGTGTAAGCAGTCCCTCAGATTCTACTGCTCCGGGGTTATGCACTCCAAACCATAGCTACCTGCATTGTAGACCTTCAGCATGCTCCAGCAGATACTTACCAGTATTGCCCTGAGAGAGTCCACCCCAGTCCTGCTACTACTTACCACATGCTGTGCCGGACCTTGCAGATACTTACTGTTATTGTTTGAGAGACTCTGCCATATCTTGGAACTACTTACTACAGGTACCGAAAGGAGATCCTGATCCTGCAGTGACTGATTTGACTGATCCTGTTCTGGGACAAGAATTAATGAAGTCTATAATTTCTGCATTTTTGCAATATTTCTGCAAATATTGCAACCTTCTCTCATAGGGGAGGTGCTCCAGCCCCTTGCTAATTTTAGTTGCCCTTTTCTGCACTTTTTCCAGCTCTACAATATCTTTTTTAAGGGGCGGTGGCCAGAACTGTACACAGTATGCCAAGTGTGGTCACACAATAGATTTGTATGAGGGCAGTATGATATAAGCAGTTTTATTTTCAGTTCCTTTTCTAATTATGCCTAACATGGAGTTTGCTTTTTTACAGCAGCTGCACAGTGGGCTGACATTTTCATCGACCTATCCACCACAACCCCAAGATCTCTTTCCTGGTCGGTCACTGCTAGCTCAGATCCCATCAGGCTATACATGAAGTTAGGATTTTTACTTGAAGTTGGGATTTTTTGCCCCAACGTGCATCACTTTACGCTTGTTTACATTGAATCACCTTTGCCATTTAGATGCCCATTCTCCCAGTTTGGAGAGATCCTTTTGGAGCTCTTCACAATCCCTTTTTGTTTTAACCACACTAAATATTTTGGTGTTATCGGCAAACTTGGTCACTTCACTGCTCACCCCTAATTCCAGATCATTTATGAGCAGGTTGACAAGCATTAGTCATAATGCAGATGCCTGTGGGGCCCCACTATTTACTTCCCTCCATTGGGAGAATTTACCATTTCTTCCTACTCTCTGCCTTCTCTTCTTTAACCAGTTACTGATCCATAAGACTACTGTCCTCTTATTCCATGACTCAAACACTTTAGTCAGTTGAAAACATCCTCATGGCAGGGGTTCTACAGAGTTTGTACAGTTCTTTAGAAAATCTGCAAAGCATGCAAGTGTCTTGCAAAGCCCAGCAGGATCTTGCAAACTCTTGAAAATTATACTGCAACACTTCCTGCCTGCCAGCATCATAAATAACTTCTGATCTTTCTAAATAATGAAAATGTCTTGATTGTAATGTGAACAAAACTCCTTGCCAGAAAACAACTATATTTTGCTTTTCTGGTTTTCAAGAGTATTCAGCTCACAGCAAGACGTTACATCAAGGCGTATAACCAGTTTGTTATCTTGTGGCAGCCAAAACATCAATTTGTTTAAAATGATACTGCAAATACTACTGTTTGGTTATGCATAGAACTAGGATTTGTGAATGGCATTGTTTAAAGTCCATGGCTGCTTTGGCCAATACTCAAAGGTATATTTTAAATTCTAAATTACACGTTGGTTTGCAAACATTAACTCCCCAAACTGTCTTGGTTTGCATCAGGAAGCAAATGCTATTGGATGCCTAAACTCTTTAGAGAGCGAGGGGGCAGGGGGGGATGTCTCCAAATCTATTCAGGTTTTATCCCTTCAAGTGTGGTCTGAATAAGGACTGGGTCAAATTTATATATTCATCATTTGATGACTACAGCCTCAAGTGGTAGCTTGCATGTATGAATGCAATAGCACAGATAAACAGCACCTCACATTACTCTAACACAGGGTTTATTCAGTAATTCACATATTCAGCTGTGAGTCATCAAGTAAATCAAGCGGTGAGCATACATATCCAAGATTAAGCACATAAGGGAGTTATCAGATCAGCATCACATTGAATCACCTCTATTTCCCCTTCCCAGTGGGTCAGCTGTCCCTTGGCAAAATTCTAGACTTGTGACATTTGAGAGTTTTTGTGTCACTCAGCCCCTATATTTCTTGTATGCTACAAATCTACATGTTTCATTTTTTCCATCATAATTTATCATGAGGGCTAGAAACTTTATTATGAAAGACATCATGAAAGCAATGTTGAGCTTCCCACTTCTTTCTACTGAAAAGCACCAAGCCTATCAGCATTAACACTTACTTATTTCTTTGTTTAAAAATGTATATGCTTTTTCGCATAAAGTAAGTCCACAAAGTGGTGTATACAAAAATATAATTTAAAAAATCCACCATTGTAATATAAAAGAATAAGACAAACATTAACAGCAGCAGTTAAAATCTTAAACAGCACAAAAGCAGGAGCAAAAATTAAACAACCAGTCTCATCAATACCAAATATAGCTCAGGGGATCTTAGCTGATATTGAAGGCACATCTAAGATGAATGGCCTTCACTAAGGGTGCAGCCCTATACACATTTATGTGGAAGTATGTCCCACTGAAGGTGACGGACTCAACCTTGGGGGAGCTGGGGGTGGCGACGGCTGACAGGAAGCTCTGGCGTGGGCTGGTCCATGAAGTCACGAAGAGTTGGAAGCAGCTGAACAAATAAACAATGTCCCACTGAATTCAAGGGAAGTTACTTCAGAGCAGACATGCATAGGATTGCACTGTGAGTGTCAAAAGGTCAACAAACATAGGGCCTTCCAAGTTGTTCCTTGCTCTCAGCACTTAGCTTTTAAGAACAACTCTGTATAACCTGGAAACTTAAGTTCACTGTTTAAACCCTATTTGCCAAAATAAAGAAAACAATTTCATTTTATGTGAAATTATAAAACTAAATGAAAATAATTCTTCATAAAGCACACAATCAGCTTAACAAATTCCCCTTTTATTAGATGTAGTTAAAAGCACTAATGTAGATTTTAAAAATGTAGGTTTTAAAAATAGTCCAAAACTGGAGAACAGCCACCGGATACAGAGTTCATGGTTGGTTCTGAACGGTTTGGCAGATTGATTGCCTTTTCAGAGAAATTGACACATCACAGTAGATTACTAAGAGGCATTATCAAACAAGAAACACAGTTCCCATTTATATTGTATATAAATGAAGGATTTTCAGAGAGATGACATCAGTTGAAAAGAAATATAAAAATCCATTAATAATTGCCTGTGAAAATATGTTGACCTATGACAACTATGCAGTTCCTTGATCTATCTGTGGATTATTTGTTATTGTAACTTTATTGTTATTGCATTTTTGTAGATGTTCAATATGTATATATATTTTTTAAAGTTAGTAAAATCATGGCTCATGGATGCTAAATGGAACTTCCAGGATCAGGAGCAGTATATCTAAATGCTAAGTGGCCTGGATAGACAAGGAGATGGTAATCACCAACACTATATGATGCTCATTTGTTTCCAGAGGCACCTGGCCGGGTGCAGTTGGAAAAGAATGTGGGACTGAATGGATCTTGGCTACATCCACTTAGGCAATTCTTATGTTGCCACAGGTGGAACATACCTTTAGAAAACAGAATAAAAGATCACCCAGTAGTGTTATCTGGATAAATTATCTGCATAAATAATCCTGATATAAAGTTACTGGAGGGATATATATGTACATTCACCCACATTTTAAATCAGCATGAGAAGGAAGATGCCGCAGGGAATGCCTCCCTCCTAGTTCTCAATACGAGAGCAATGTTCCCCTATCCAATTAGTGTTGTTCACTGCGTGAGCTAAAATCAAGTGTCCGTATTATATGCTTGATAACTTACAGAGGTCCTCTGGTTGTTAAAAAAAAACCCTCTAGAGTTGAAATGAACAGTTTGCAGTTTTTGACAAATTTTGCCATTTCACTCTGACCTTATAATTTGACATTAAAACTTCGGGCTCTAACTTTGAGGTAATTCGAAATGAACCTGTTTTGACAAGTCTAACCATGAATGCAGTTAATATAAATGTATTAAATTCCATTACAAATCATCAGTTAGGTTCTATCAGATGTTGATTACTACTGCAAAATCTTCAAATATGAAATGCAGATGCTAGAAATCAAATATTTGAATATCCAGGGAATGCTCATATATTTGCAGTGAAAACTCACAGAGGGGCAAATTTATTTCAGTGCTAGCTGTCTCCAGCATTGTTGTTGTTGTTGTTGTTCAGTCGTTAAGTCATGTCCGACTCTTCGTGACCCCATGGACCATAGCACGCCAGGCCTTCCTGTCCTCCGCCCTCTCCCGGAGTGTCCTCAAGTTCATATTCATTGCATCGGTGATGCTATCTAGCCATCTCATCCTCTGCCGTCCCCTTCTCCTTTTGCCTTCAATCTTTCCCAGCATCAGGGTCTTTTCCAGGGAGTTTTCTCTTCGTATTAGGTGGCCAAAATATTTGAGCTTCAGCTTCAGTATCTGTCATTCCAATGAGCAGTCAGGGTTGATTTCCTTTAGGATTGACTGATTTGACCTCCTTGCAGTCCAGGGGACTTGTAAGAGTCTTCTCCAGCACCACAATTCGAACGCATCAATTCTTCGGCGCTCAGCCTTCCTTATAGTCCAGCTCTCACAGCCATATGTTACCACTGGGAAAACCATAGCTTTGATTATACGAACCTTTGTCGGCAAGGTGATGTCTCTGCTTCTTACTATGCTGTCTAGGTTTGCCATGGCTTTCCTCCCAAGGAACAAGCGTCTTTTAATTTCATGGCTGCAGTCACCGTCTGCAGTGATCTTGGAGCCCAAGAAAATAAAATCTGTCACTGCTTCCCTTTCTTCCCCTTCTATATGCCAGGAAGTGATGGGGCCAGATGCCATGATCTTCATTTTTTTTTAACGTTGAGTTTCAAACCAGCTTTTGCACTCTCCACTTTCACCCTCAACAAGAGGCTCTTTAGATCCTCTTTGCTTTCTGCCATTAGGGTGGTATCGTCTGTGTATCTGAGGTTGTTGATAATTCTCCCAGCAATCTTAATTTTGACCTGTGATTCATCCAACCCGGCATTTCTCATGATGTACTCTGCATATAAGTTAAATAATCAGGGCAACAATATACAGCCTTGTCATACTCCTTTCCCAATTTGGAACCAATCGGTTGTTCCATGTCCGGTTCTTACTGTTGCTTCTTGACCCCCGTACAGGTTTCTCAGGAGATAGGTAAGGTGGTCTGGTACTCCCATCTCTTTAAGAATTTGCCAGAGTTTGTTGTGATCCACACAATCAAAGGCTTTAGCATAGTCAATGAAGCAGAAAGAGACGTTTTTCTGGAATTCTCTTGCTTTCTCCATGATGCAGCGAATGTTGGCGATTTGATCTCTAATTCCTCTGCCTCTTCGAAACCCAGCTTGTACTTCCGGTAGTTCTCAGTTCACATACTGCTGAAGCCTAGTTTGTAGGATTTTGAGCATAACCTTGCTGGCATGTGAAATGAGCGCAATTGTACGGTAGTTGGAACACTCTTTGGCATTGCCCTTCTTTGGAATTGGAATGTAAACTGACCTTTTCCAGTCTTGTGGCCACTGCTGAGTGTTCCAAATTTGTTGGCATATTGAGTGCAGCTCTCTAGGATGTCTGGCTCAAGTTCAGTGACCGCACTCTCATGGCTATCAGGGACATTAAGATCTTTCCTGTATAGTTCTTCTGTGTATTCTTTCCACCTCTTCTTAATCTCATCTGCTTCTGTTAGGTCCTTGCCTTCTTTGTCTTTTATCATGCCCATCTTTGCACAAAACATTCCCCTGAGATCTCCGATTTTCTTGAAAAGATCTCTAGACTTTCCCATTCTATTGTTTTCCTCGCTTTCTTTGCATTGTTCATTTAAGAAGGCCTTCTTGTCTCTCCTTGCTATTCTCTGGAACTCTGCATTCAGTTGGGTATATCTTCCCCTTTCTCCCTTGCTTTTCGCTTCCCTTCTTTCCTCTGCTACTTGTAAAGCTTCATCAGACAGCCACTTTGCTTTCTTGCATTACTTTTTCTTTGGGATGGATTGAGTTGCTGCCTCCTGAACAATATTACGGACCTCCATCCATAGTTTCTCAGGCACTCTGTCTATCAGGTCTAATCCCTGAAATCTATTCCTCACCTCCACTGTATATTCATAAGGGATATGATTTATGTCATACCTGAATGGTTTAGTGGTTTTCCCTACATTCTTCAATTTTAGCCGAAATTTTGCGATAAAAAGCTCATGATCTGAGCCACAGTCAGCTCCAGGTCTTGTTTTTCCTGACTGTATAGAGCTTCTCCATCTTTGGCTCCAAAGTACATAATCAATATGATTTCGATATTGGCCATCTGATGATGTCCATGTGTAGAGTCGCCCCTTGTGCTGTTGGAAAAGAGTGTTTGCTATGATCAGCGTGTTTTCTTGGCAAAACTCTCTTAGCCTTTGTCCTGCTTCCTTTTGTACACCAAGGCCATACTTGCCTGCTATCCCAGTGATTTCTTGACTTCCTGCTTTAGCATTCCAATCCCCTATGATGAGGAGGACATCTTTTTTTGGTGTTAGTTCTAGAAGGTGTTGTAGGTCTTCATAGAACCGATCAACCTCAGCTTCTTCGGCCTCAGTGGTTGGAGCATAGACTTGAATTACTGTGATGTTGAATGGTTTGCCTTGGATTCGTACTGAGATCATTCTGTTGTTTTTGAGATTGTACCCCAGTACTGCTTTTCCCACCCTTTTATTGACTATGAGTGCTACTCCATTTCTTCTAAGGGATTCTTGCCCACAGTAGTAGATATAATGGTCACCTGAATTAAATTCGCCCATGCTTGTCCATTTTAGTTCACTGATGCCCAAGATGTCGATGTTCAATCTTGCCATCTCATGTTTGACCACCTCCAGCTTACCTTGATTCATTGATCTTACATTCCAGGTTCCTAAACAACATTGTTCTTTACAGCATCAGACTTTCTTTTCACCACCAGACACATCCACAGATGAATGTCCTTTCGGCTTTGGCCCAGCCGCTTCTCTCTTTCTGGTGCTACTTGGAAATCCCCTCTGCTCTTCCCCAGTAGTATATTGGACACCTTCCGACCTGAGGGGCTCATCTTCCGGCGTCATCTCTTTTAGCCTTGTGATACGTTCCATGAGGTTTTCTTGGCAAGAATACTAGAGTGGGTTGCCATTTCCTTCTCCAGTGGACCACATTTTGTCAGAACACTCCACCATGACCTGTCTGTCTTGGGTGGCCCTGCACAGCATAGCTTATGGCTTCACTGAGTTACGCAAGCCCCTTTGCCACAACAAGGCAGTGATCCATGAAGGAGGTCTCTAGCATACAGTTTGTCAATGATATTATTAAACAGCCCTGGTTCTGTTTTCTGTTGTTTATTGTTAATCTTCTATCCTCTTAGTATTTGAATTAATCTTTCCTTTTGGTACGGAAATGATGCTTCCTTTCTTGAGGATAGTGTCCATATGGTAAGACAAGCTGCTTCCTTCCTTTCTTGCTGGCTTGAACAGCTAAAACAGACAATAGAAAGAGAGATTAGTACCACTCGGAACTCTTAATTGCTGCTTTATGACTAGGGTGTCAGAGACAAAATTAATATCCTTAACTATGTCTGTTCCTTTCGTTACTGTCACCTCAGTGAAATTATTACTTCTCACTGTCAACTGGCACCCACAGTGTGAAATGAATGCATATAAGATAAATATTAGAGGGGAGAGCTGGTGGTATTATTATTATTATTATTGCTGTATTTTGATTACTTTTTGATCTCTCCACTAGAAAATAGCATCATATATTTGTAATAGCCATTTCCTAAATTCTTTCTCTTTGGTACACCCTGAGCTGTCACTCTCAGAATACGACAAAAACATGTAATTGGTTTAAGGGAAGGCAAGGGTGATAAGTGGGAGTTATGCATTTTTGATGCATCATTATTCTCTTCCCTTCCCCTTCCCCACTCTCTTCTGGTCTGGGAGCAAAGCATTAGAAATGAAGAAGAGGGACCTGCAACAAAATGAAACACTCACTTTTCAGGATTATAGCTGCCATTCCCCCTAGTTATCTGAGATTTATGCTAGTGGGATTTTGTGATAAAAATTCTTTCAGAATTCTGGACATTTTTAGAGCAGACCTAAATTTCCTGAAACAATCATCACTACTTCATCACAATATTTGTTTGCTGGAATACATGTGAATTTTTAAAATGTATGTTAAAGTGCCTCTATATGTCTTTTTACCCTTCTAAATGGTGGGTGATTTCTTATTAGGTATGATTTTTCTTCCTTACTTTTTCCATTGAGTTTCTCATTTTCAATTTCAAGTTTGCGTGATCAAAGAGTTGGAGGCATAGCCTTATCAAAATGTAATGAAATTTAATTAACAAAATCCCTTCAGTTTAACATGCGTTGATAATGGCTTCCAATGTTCATTTAGGGTGCAGTCCTATGCATGTTTAGACAGAAAAAAAGTGCTACAACTCCCAGCATTCCTCAGCCAGCATGACTGGCTAGGGAATGCTGGGAGTTGTAGGACTTCTTTCTGTCCAAAACCTGCATGGGATTGCACCCTCAAGCTCCAAAATGCCAGGAGATTACAGCTGTGAAAGGCCACATCTTTTAATAGACTCATTATTTAAGTATGCGGTCTCTTACGTGGAGCTCTTGGGCACCAGTATGGCCACCAGTATCTTACTTGGGGCCTTCTTAATTTTAATTTTTAGATTTTTAAACTATTTTTTCTAACTGGGAAGCTGGCAGGCTTCAAAGTGAAGTACCAGACTCCAGGGCCATCTTCATTTCCAAGAATGCCTCTGGGCCCCACATGGATACCAGAGTCATTGTTCGGGGAGGGGGCGGGAATGGTGGGTGGCTGCAACTCAGCACTTTGTTTTAAAGAGTGACTGGCTGCCCAGAAAAAAGGAAAAGGTAAGCTGGTAACCTGGGGGTGCAGGGGACTAGAGGGGGATGGAGGCCAGGGGTGTGTTTTGCCTGTGCTGTGTGAGAGAGAGAAAGAGGGCATCTCTACACCAGCCTAAAATCCTGCATTTAAAACGGGGATTTCTGCTTCTGTTTTAAATGCAGGATCACAACTGACTCCCTTTACACATGCTATCTGAGTGTTCCATTAGCTTTCATTGATCCTACTCCTGTTCTTGCCGTTTTAACTCTTTTCACGGAGGAAACTGAAGCGAACGGGGTAATTTGATAGCTCATTATCTGTGATCTATTTCAAAACGGAACAAAGGGCATTTAGTGTGGGAGATTCCCTGGCGGGTCATGGCAGCGTCATGGTATCATGTAAAGAGCCTGCAAACGTTGGTGAAGGAGAAATCTCAATTGCAGGATAAAAGCTCCGTGTGTGAAGGACCCCAGAGAAAGATTTTCTTTGCTTGTTTCAGTAGAGTGTGAATTTTTCCTGGATTTTTTGTGTGGGTGTGTGATGGGAGTAGGTGTTTTGCTTGGGGTTTGAGTGTGTGTGTAGGGGTGTGAGGGTTGGTGTGGAGGTGGATAGGTGTTTTCCCTGGGAGGGGTTGGTGTTGGTAGGTGTGTTTCCCTGAGCATTATCAGTTTGCTTTCTGTGAAACTGGTATTTTTTAATTCTCTCTGGGAGGAAATATGTGATGTGGTATTTGGGGCTTGTACTCAGTTTCTTGACCAACTTACTTGTCGTTGAAGCTCATCAGGTTGCTTTCTGTGAAAAAATTGGTCCTGGAGCAGAAACATGTGGGTTTTGTGCTTTGGAGCTCAAGACCCCACCTTTGCCTTGTATGTAGGTTCGTCAGCAAGTTACTTTTCTTTTAGTCTGACCAATTTGCATTCTGGGAAATGAATGCTTTGTGACTAACCACACTCCCATGGCAGCCATTTTGTGAATGGGCAAGCACACCCTCCATGGTAGTCAATTTGTGAGTGCCCATGACACACTCTTAAAATTCCAAATGTGCCAACTAACCCAATAAGGCAATATGGACATGATATGGTATCCTATGCTGTGGGTAATTCCAGCTTGACCCATACATTGGAGCTGGATGGCTGTCAGTGGCAGAGTGGTGAACTTAAGCCCTAGATTTGTCTGTTCAGTGGAATAGACCCATGGAATCTGTGCAACTGAATCTATCCACTGAAGCTACCTTTCCACGTTACCAGTAGCCAACTGCCAACCAGTCCCATCCACATAGAATAATAGCATTGGAAGGGACCTTGAAGGTCAACTAGTCCAACCCCCGGCCACAGGTAAAGCATGTCTCCTTTTAGCGAATTAAGTGCAATAGAATGGTCAGAGAGAACACTGGTTTTGACACTGAAAGCCCTAAATGGCCTGGAATCTGGCCACATATTTCCCATATATTTCTCCCCACATTCTCTGGTCAACATCTGAGGCCTGGGTTCAGATTCCTTGACCTTGCAGGGCAACTACTAGGATCAGGGTCTTTTCTGGGGTTGCTCTTAACTTGTGGAATGCTCTTCCTGCTGAAATCTGTCAGGTCACAGCACTATGTTCTTTCCAGTGCTTGGTTAAAACTTGGCCATTCAAAAAGGTGTTTAGCTAAATATTTTACTGATGCTGCATGTATACTTGTTCTATTATCATGTGTTGTTTATAATTTGATGATTTTATGTTATTATATGGTTGCATTTTGTGACCCACCTTGAGTTCACTTGGTGAAAAAAGGTGGTGTATAAATCTTTTACTTAAATAAATGAATAAAAGTTAGGGTAGCATCTTATTGTATAAAAATTGCAGATGACGAGGGGGGGTTGAAGTATAATGATTTGTCTAAGGCCACCCAGCTGAACCAGAGTAGAGCTGAGATTAGCTCCTTATGCAGTTATTTTCCCAGGCCATTCTTACATGCCCACTCATGCACAAATATGTTCTGTGTACATTTTGCAAAACGCAATATCCAGTTATGTAAATATGTCCAATATACTCGGAACTGCTGAGTTTAGGTTTTGTGTGCACTGGGTTTGGGACTCCCCCCTCCACATGGTCCACAAATAATTCCAGATTCTTGAGCGTAAAATAGAAAGAATGGTGAAAATATGGTGACTGTTTTTATTATGCCATTCAGTAAATCTCTAAAAAGATTTCCCTTCTGCAGTTATATATACAAAAGGGAGGGATGATAAGAGAGTGACACAAGTGTAATTCCAGGTGTAAGAAAATCAGCAGCTTTAACTGGAATCTTATATACATTGAAAAACTTCCTTACTGATTAGAATGTACGCAGTTGTGTAGCAAGAAGCTCTCAAGCTTCCCCTAAGGCTGGGAGCAATTATGCTTACGTCAGTTTGTGTACATGCATGTGTGACCTGGTGGCTAGTTTCAATACTTCTGAGTCATCCTCTGCTGCAGCTGGGTTGCAAGACCGTGCAAGGAACCATCATCAATCTTAGAGGTGAATTCTAAATACAGAGAGATTTCTCTGGAACGCAGAAAAAAATGATATTCCCAAACTAGTGGTGCTGTTTATGCTGCAGCAAGAGAGGGAGAATGAAAGAGAGACAGAAAACGTTAAATAATAATTTGACAGATCTCAAACCGGTGCTTTCTCCTATAATGCTGTTTAGCAAGCAGGGTTTGTCAGTACTCTTCCCACAGATCCTTGTCAATGTCTGACTGCTTTCTTGGACTCCAAGAAATCCAGATAATTTGTGCTGTACTTTTAGCTTACAGGAGATTTCAAGGGTGTTGAACGTCCTGCTTAGAGCAAAGGTATATTTACAACTAGCGATGTCCTGCGGGAACAGTAGTAATCTCTCCAGACAATCTGTTGTTACTTTGGCTATTTAGACCCATGCATGTGCATCACTTGACCAAGTGGTGCCTTGCATGGGAGAAAGGGCCATTATAAATCAAGTACAACAGATGGCACTTTACTAATACCCCAGACACGTTGGCTGGACATTGTTCACATTGGCCTGAGAATCATCATGAACTATCGTCAAGGAATATACCTGAATGTGTGATCTTGCTCCATATCCTCTTGTCAGCTGAAATGTGTTTTGTCAGATACATTCCTTGTCCTAAAGGCACATCTGGGAGCATAGAGCAACCTCAGCCCTGTTCTTGGTGGTGCGCTGTATAGCAGCAGATGAAAATGTCAGCTTTGGTTTCTCTCAGTTTCTCATGTTTCCTTATTTCTTTGAATTTAAGGACAGAGTTTGTCCCGAACTTTGAGAATTTTTTAAAGTTTGAAAATTTGTATATATTTTGGCGTGCATTTCTCCTAATATATGCATTTCTGTATGCATTTTTTCCTAATATAATGCATTTTTAATGTCATTGTCACTAATATACATATTTGTGTGTGGGGGGGGTTGTCTAATATATGCATTTTCAACACATTTTTTTTTAAGAAGTGTGAATTTCAAAGGCCAACTGCGTTTCAGTATGGTTCAAAAGAGCAATATTAGTCAAGCTTGTATTAAAATATGAAGCAAATTTCTCCCCCATCTATAGGCCTCTATAATAGTCAATTTATGTAATATTAGAAGCCACAGTTCTCCAGATGCTGGTTCAGGGACTGGAACTGTGCAACCCCAATACATGGCCAGTCAAGCTCTATAATAAAGCTGCCATATACAGAGCACAGGAGTTTGGAAGGTAAGGTCACTGATTTGGGGAGGGAGCTCTGCAATGCATCCTGAAAAGTCCAGAGGCAGATCAGCAGTGGCCCTCCTTTGATTTTTCAGAATGTGCATGATGATACATCAATATAGTCAAATTTAATGGAGACTCGTTGCTTCTTTTCCTTACAAGTGAAAGTGTGGACATTTTTAAAAATTCACACTGTGATTAAAATTTGTTTTTGCAACAAGGGGCCAGATAAAAACCAGATCTGGCTCACAGTCCATGAGCTAGTCGGTCCTGCTCTGTAATGTGAATAATCTGGGATTATTCTGTAGTGTAGTGATGGGCATACAAGGACATACTTTGCTGAAGGGGCTGGACTGGATAACTTTCAGGATTTTCCAAGCCCTGTGCTGATATAATTTAATGATAACAGTTGTCAAGAACTCTACAGCATAACTCTGAGCTCAGCTTGTCTAAATGAGGAGTCCTACAGACATTTATCTATTAGTATGTATTAATATAACGGGGCAATCTCAGCTCCAAAATGTATATTTCTTCAACATAATATCATTCCACTTATATTCGGATTTATTTCAGACAGTGTCATTCTAATTAGAGCAATAAGCCAAGGTTAATATTTTCCTCCATAATCATTAAATGCTTAAACCTAATTTTGTCCCTGCTGTAACTCCTGGGATGATACTTATGCCTTTTAATATAACTGATCATTATTTGTTGCAGTGCTGCTTAGATGTCCCAGATGACAGCTCAGTGCTTAGCTCTGCCATGTACAAATGCACCCAGAGACACCCCTGCAGATTGCAGTCACATGATATTTTCACATGAGCAATATAAAAGGACATTAGAGTGGTTTCCATTGTCACTTGAAATTAAAACTAGGATTGCCTGCTAATTTTGTAAAAGTTATTTAATTACCTGGCTTTTAAAATCAATCAATTAATTTAGTTTAAATAAACTGGCAGATTACCAAAACTTCAATATAGCTCCATTTGGGAAATATTTCATTTATTATAATGTTTTATTAATTTATTAATTAATTTATTGTTTATTTGTTACATTTATATACCGCCTTTCCTCCAAGGAGCCCAAGGGGCTATACATAAACCTCCTCCTCTCCGTTTTATCCTCACACCAACCCTGTGAGGTAGGTTAGGAAGAGAATCAGTGGCTGGCCCAAATTCACCCAGTGAGCTTCATGGCTAGGTGGGGACTAGAACCTGGGTCTCTCAGGTCCCAGTCCAACACGGTAACCACTGCACCACACTGGCACTCTCTGTTTTTGAGAAATTTGGGAAGTATTTGGAATAGTGAAGGACATAATGTTATAATTTAAGCAACAAAAACGGCAACTCATTATTAGAAGGAAAACCATATTTAATATTTTATTTGTCATTCCCTATCAAAATAACAGCAGAACCATATTATCCTCAGAAATTAACAAGTGTACCTTTAAAAACCAGCCACATGGATTAAAATTTTGGCCCCTGCAAATTAATCAACTGACGCTTTAGATGAGAAAACTACTGATGAAAGTTTGTAGCCCTAAACAAAACAATTCATATGATATTTGCATAGAGGTTTCCCATGAGTTTCCCACAATGCATTTCAACGTGCAGCCCTGTTGCTCTGTTGTGCGGGGGGGGGGGGAACTGTACACAGGTTACCAATGGATCAGAAAAGTTGTTTGAGGCTGCAGTCCTAAGCACACTTACTAGGGAATAAGCCCCATGGACAATGTAGGACTTGCTTCTGAATAAACATACATAGGATTGTGCAGACAACGGTGAAATCCTAAGGATGTCTACTGAGAAGTAAGTCCCATTGATCTCAGTGGGGCCTACTTCTCAGACAACATGCATAAATTGCACTTCAGGTGGGCAGTATCCAACTGTATCATTCTGTTAGTGCAAATGACATTGTGCTAGTGGAAACTAGGTTCTGAACTCTGCACCAGAGAAGAATCCAACTAAAGTGACATTTGCACAAGTGTGTTTGCGCAAGTGCTTGTGCTTTATGCTTGTCCAACCCTTGTGGAACCAATTATGCATAACTCTTCTCCCCCCTCCCCCGTTGTGCAACTGGTTGTGCTACTGTTTGCGCAGCAGAAAAATTCAACTGAGCTCCACTAGTGCTATTTGAGTTTGCAGAATGACACTGTTGGACATTGCCTATTGTCTTGAGGAATTTGCTTGCAAACTCTACTAGAAATTTGATTACAACCATTCACACAACACATCAACATAGCACCTTCAGTGGCAGCTGCTGATTTGAGTGTTGTTCCAGTTGTGACAATGTCAGTAAAATCAATGGGGAGTTGTGCTGTGTCATCTTGCAAATAACTCAACAAAACTTATAGCCCATAAACGATGTTAGTAACTAGTTGCGTGGCTTACAGATATTTTACCTTTTGTGCTTGGGCGCTTGGAGGCCATTTTTATTTACAACAGGTGATTTTATTTACAAGCCCAGCCCTGTGCCAAGATGCTGTTGGACCTCTGCAGCTTTTTGCCTGATTCAGACGAGGACTGAACTCCTGTACACTAGGAGGTGCATGGAAGGGAAAAAGAACAGCAGCAGCTGCAGTGAATGATTCCCATAGCTGCAGCATCTGCTAACATTCCCCTTTCAAAGCAACTGTTAAAGGGTATGGAAACCCTAATCTGTATTGAATTTGGCAATCCTATTCCAGTGCTTCATTGTTCCTATTACAAATTGTGTGGGCTTGGATATAATAGCCTTCTGTCTTTTTTCCTTTTGTGTTCTACTAAGTTACTTTCCCCAAACAACGCATCTCCTATTTCTCTGCTGAGTAACATGGCTTTTTCGTTTTCTAAAGAGTCTTCTCCCAATATTTTCAAGAACATCATAATCAACAACAACCACCGTTTATTTATTTGTATAATTTATTTAACAATAACAACAACTGCAACAAATTTATGTAGATGTTTCTATATTGCCTGTTGGCCCTAAAAACAGACCCTAGGGAAAGTTACAAAACAAAATACCACAAAAAAAACAATAACGTTAAAACTAAGCATTAAAACTGGCACAGTGTTGGATCTGACCCTATATCTTTACTGCAGCAATGGTCGAAATTGAATTTGTCTATTATGGGCAGAACTTCAGTAGCAAAAATGAGCTTATTACCTCGTTGCAGTAAACATGTCGAACAAACAACTAAATAAATGGCAAAACTTAATAGAGAGGTAATAAGCTCTCTCTTAAAAGAGAGCCAGTGTGGTATAGTGGCTAGAGTGTTGGATTGGGAGTCGGGAGATCCACGTTCTAGTCCCCATTTGGCCATGGAAGCTCGCTGGGTGACGTTGGGCCAGTCACAGACTCTCAGCCCAACCCACCTCACAGGGTTGTTGTTGTGAGGATAAAATGGAGGAGGAGGATTATGTATGCTGCCTTGGGTTCCTTAAGGAGGAAAAAAGGCGGGATATAAATGTAATAAATATTAAAACAATAATATCCAATTTAATTTTTTTTAAAGGATAAAATCATGAATTATGCAAGATGAAAATAAAAGAGGAGGCTTAGCTGTAACAAGTGTTAAATCTTGGATAAAAAGTAATTTTTCTCCAGTATCAAGAATTGAAGAAGATTGTTTGGATATACCATTGCATAATTTATTTTGGATTCATAATAATGAAAGATCATTAGCTGCAAAGGGGAACTTTTTAATATCTGATCTCAGGATCTGGGATTAGGATAAATCCGGTAAATCACTGTCTTTAAATTTTAAGTGACTTTAAATTTAACAAAGAAATGTCTAATTTTTACCACTGCATAAAAATAATGTATATAATGCAATCCTATACATGTCTACTCAGAAGTAAGCCCCACTGGGTTCAGTTGGACGTACTCCAAGTTGAGTCAATATACGATTACAGCCTTAAAGACCTAGTAGTCAACAATAGAGTACTGACTTAGAATGAGATTAAAAATAAATGGGAGGTAGAAAGCCCACTATGGTTCAGACATTTTTCAAATGGGACCTTTTTATTTGAGGTATTTGGGGCGCAATCCTATGGCTGCTCCAAGGTCATTTCCCGGAGAACTAACCCGCACCCATTCCTGCACTGCCTTGTAGGCAGTGCTGATTAGCCCCGCACTCCACGCTCATAAGAGCAGCACAGAGCAGTGAAAATGGGGCATTCCTGGGGGTGGGGTAGGACAGGAAGGTCGGAAATGCCAGTACGACACATCCTATGTGTCATCCGTCCGCCGCTTCCGATGCTCCAAGGTCCTGCAGCTAGACAGCCGAAATAGGCTGTCTAGCCATGAAAGCAGGACAGGGGGAGTGAAGAGGAGATCCTCTCCTCACCACTCCTCCCGCCCTGCACTGGAAAGGTGGTCGCCCTCAAGGTTGGAGGCGACTGTCAATGTCGATAGGATTGCTCCCTATGCAACTTTGTTGTTTTATTTCACATTGGACATTGCCTTAGTTAGATGAACTATGTTTGTGGTATGCCAGCAAGACTGGAACCAGAGATTTCATTGTATGTATGTATGTATGTATTACATTGCTGTTCTGCCCAGTAGCTGCAGTTCTCTGGGCAGTTCAGAAAACAAAACTTAAAACCATAAAATACAATAACATAGTAAAACAAAATATAAAAACCTTAGGTTTAAAACAGAATAAAATAAAAGTAAAAGCCAGGAGCAGTACAAACATCTAAAAATATACTAACACAATTTTTAAAACTAAAGCTCTAAAAAGCCTAGGAAAATAAATAGCTCTTCACCTGGCACCAAAAGGATGACAATATAGGTGCCAGGTGAGCCTCTCTGGGGAGGGCATTCCCTAACTGGGCTGCCACCACTGAAAAGGCCCTCTCCTTAATAGCCACCCATCTCATCTCATTTTGCAGGGGCACCCAGAGAAGGGCGTCTGAAGAGTATCTGTCCTAGCCACTTCTCATCATTGCTGATTACATTTACCTCAAGTACAATACAGAGATCTGTAGGCTGTGTTTTTCCCCCCATCTCTTAAATATTTTCATCTTTTCTTCCTTCCTTTCTCCATATTTGCTAGGTAATTTGTCAAGCCACATGGCAACCAAGGATTCTACTCTGCCTTTCCTTCTCTCTCCGCTCTTAACCAGCTTCTTGTTATCTAGCTGTTTTTGTTATTTCACTCCCATGCTACAATTTTTTACTTGTGGAGGAAAAGATATCCTCTCTGTTTGGAGAGAAAAAAGCAGCATGGTATGTGTGATCTTGAGCAGCAACAGCAACAACAGCAGCTGGAGAGGAAAGGGTTAAGGGAGGGGAAAGAGTTAAGCAGCTCCTTAATTGAGTTAACCCTCCTCCCCACTTCCTCACAACCTCCTGTGGCTGCTTTGGGGTGTTAAAAAACAAAATCAGGAGAAAGATGTATATGCAACTGTCACATCTAGAGTATCTCTACACCAGCCTAAAATCCTGCATTTAAAACGGGGCTTTCTGCTTCCATTTTAAATGTAGGATCACAACAGACGCCCTTTACACACGCTTCCTTGCCCCCCTTTCCCCCTTCTTTTCCCCCTTATCTGAGACTTCCATATGTTTCATTATACAGCCACTAGATGGTGCTGTGGTCTAGCTCTTCTTATTGCAGGTTTTCCTTTTTCACAAGGGAACTGAAGCGGAACTCAAGCGCAGTAATTTGAAAGTTCATTATCTCCGATCTTTTAAAAAATGGAGTAAAGGCCATTTAGTGTAGGAGACATCCTGGAGGTTAATGATGTCATCTAAAGGGCCCGCAAACTTCCATCAGTAACTGTAAGGAATGAATTTGAGCGTGTAGAGATAGTTAGCAGCTCAGACTCAGAATGGGAACAGCCAGAACTGGGGCAGACTCCCTCCCTAGTGAGCTCAGATATGGCAAGGCGTTCTTCTCAAGACCTTGGCGCACAGATGGCTTGACCTGAAGGCTCCCCACTTTCCTCCTCTACGAGAACCCAGGTCTCGGGGAAGGAGGAGAGCGAGGGGCGTGACTTGAGGGATGCTAGGGTCCATTGCAGAGCAAAGTGGGAAAAGTTAGAGGCAGAGCTCAGATGCTCCTCCAGGTTGGCTATGTGTGAAAGCCTACATAGGGGGAGCAACTGTAAGGGAGGGGTGTCCTCCCTAAGCTAGTCTGGCCTGGAAGTTCTTGTTTAAACTTCCAGCAACTTCCCTAACTTCCATTTTGGCTCCTCTGTTGGTATTCATAATTGTGTGGAGTAGCTGTTTCCTTTGTAGCCTGAGAGTTTCCTAGAATTAGCATCTGTAAAGAACCTGGTCGTTAACTAATAAAGTAGTGAGCCTGAAGCCTGGTATCTTGGACTGTGTTGATTGTGAAGAGAGAGAGGATGAAGGAATGTGACAGTAACCAATCTCAATAGCAGGATAAAAGCTCCGTGTGAAGAAGCCCCTAGTTTGGGCCTGAGTGTGATTGCCCTAATTGGGCTTGAGTTTTCAAACTATGCCAGCTATTTAAGCTTTTTTCTGGCTTGTCAGGAATTGTGATAGATGTCAGCCAGTCACATGCTTCCAACACAGTTGAAGCAACTGAATTGTTTATTGACTTCTTGACATATACAAATAAAACAAGTTTCATTTTGCAGCAGCTAAGCTTTGGGTTATTGCCAAATTTCATCAATGGCAGAATCTGGCTCAAACTCTGCAGTTCCAATGTACTGGAATATTGTTCAAAGAATACAGGCAGCCTTACCAAAATCCACAACACCTTTGTCAAATCCACTGTATGCTCATCTAGGAGTAGAGTGTTGTTTTCATTGAGCGTTCTGTATTGAGCAATCCCAGACTAATGTGTGGGTTGGAACATAGCTGTCCATTGGATTTTACCCTTCTCAGAACATTGTGACACATTTCTCTGCTCAAATAATATAAAAATGCATTCAACAATCCATATTGTGAGAGACACTACATCTAGAAATACATATTTTGAGAGGAAATTCGTATAAAAACAAAATCTGAATTTTCATACTTTCTAAAAAAATGGGAGAACAATGTGGAAGAGAATAATGGAGTGAAAACTGGAGAATAATGTGGAAGAGACTCATGAGTGAACACATGAGAAAGTGGCTCTGACTGGAAATAGACTCATCCATCAAGTGTTACATATCATGGAGAAAAACAGCTGCTGCATTGTGGTTGCAGGGAGAATATGTCAGGTGGGAGAAGGGATAAACAACCCTTCTCCTACCTGCCTTTTCCCCACTTCAAGCCATGCCTTTTGCCTGCTGCTGTGCAGCTTCTTCAACAGAAACTCTGATTCCCAAACCTGGACCTCTTCTGATTTCCATATGTGCCCTGAGATCTGCTGGTGAAAATGGGAATTCTGTATTGGAGTGGCATTTACTCTATACAAGCAAGCCTCAGTCAGCACACAAATGACTGCTGGATGATGTCACAAGAGCTGAGGGGTGGGGGAATGGGGTTACAGCCCATGTCATGCCGCTCTCCAATTAAGGAATACTCTGGGTTATTGCCACCTCTTTAGCAGGATCCTTATCCCTAACTAGTGATAGGCAAACTTACCCAAGTTAATTCGTTATTTACTCAAAAAGTAACAAATTCTTTCATGTGAGGTCAGTTGAGAGTTCCCCCTGAATACAAGATCTTGCCCCATGTATATGAGTTTTTGCACATGCACAATATTAAAGTGCATCTGGGAGCTCTAGTTTGGAATCACATAGTGTGGCATGACATCATGCAACACCATGTAATGTGCCTCCTTCCTGGTTGGTTGTTTTCATATGGCCTGCCTGCATGATGATGTCATGTGACTACTCACTGATCACCAGTATATGGAGGAAAGAAGATGGACCCACAGAGTCTTCCTCCTCATGGAGCCAGAGTTGTGGCAGTGATGAGATAAGCAGTGGTGGGTGGATACACCAGATCATTCATGGATAAAACCAGCTCAGCTCATGCACAGAAATGCCATTGTTTAGATGCAGACTGCATATGCCCTGAAGCTAGCAATTAGTTTCAAACATAGTAGCAATAATTTAGTAATAAATTGATCCAGGCTCACTACAAACATGAGCATTTTGAATGGACAAGTTTCAACCAACAAGCTTACGAAAATTACCAGTATCACTGTCCCTAACTAGTTTGCTTTTTCTGCTAATGAGCTTGTAATGAGCATTGGCATCTGTGTGTTTGTAAAGGTCAAAGGGCTTCTTTTCTTTGACATGGCATGAAATACCATGGTTAGTAACAGTAAAGTCAGGGCTGCTGTTGTATAACTTCTAACACATGGCATAGCTTTAGTTGCACATGTTCAGTTTGTCTTATTGCAAATGAATCTTTTGCCTTCCAAAACTGTTTTGCTTTCTCCTCTCAACTCCTGGTTCCAGCCTTTTCCTCTATGCCCTAGGAAGTGGGAAAGGAGATATGAAAACGAAGATGCAGTCGTCTTCTTCATTTAAGCTCCTTGCTCATGCAGCTTATATTTCAGTATACTTGTTCTGGCTAAGTTGCAAATCTGCTGATCCAGAGCAAACAACTCAAAGAAGGCACAGTGGGAGGCTTTCCTGCTGACCAGTATGCTTGGAAAACAGCTGGACGCTGTCTCAATAGAAGCAGCCCCTTCAGAGATATAGCAGCAGGTGGCAAAGTGCTTCTTCTTTGATGGGTAGTCCAAAGACAACTGTACACGAGAGATGCACATTTTTATACTACATAGTCGGAAATGAAGAAAAATGGCTCCACCTGTTGATCAGCTCCTTCATGGTATTTTCATATGAAGATTGAATCCGTGCACCTAAGCTTTCCAGCTCATTTTTCTTGGCATCATTTTAATAATGATAATACAAAAAATAACTGAGTTGTGTAATAAAGGATCAAGAAAAATGCAGTTTGCAGACCCAAAGAAACTGGGAGGATAAACTCCAGCAAGCTATATGATGACGGTATGATTATATGTAAAAATAAAGAGGGCTTCAGAATGTGTAATGTTTGCTCATCATTCTCACCGGAAAGGAAAATGAGTTGCATTGACTTTTTGCAGCTGGCTGTCTCATTCTGTCAGTAGGCAGAGGAAATATGGAGGTGTTCTTTCTATCAACAGGAGCCAGGGTGGGAAACCAAACTGATAGGCTTGCTTCCTGGTAAGGATTATGGGAGAATGGAACAATTTACCCTATCTAGAGTAGATGTGCACAAGCCAAATATAGCCCACCAGCCACAAATTGTGGTCTGCCATGTGTTTCTTGGTCGACTCAGCCTTCCATCCTTCCGAGGTCGGTAAAATGAGTACCCAGCTTGCTGGGGGAAAGGTAGTCATGACTGGGGAAGGCAATGGCAAACCACCCTGCTATAGTCTGCCATGAAAACGCCAGTGTATGCAGGCATCCCTCTAGGGGTCAGTAATGACCTGGTGCTTGCACAGGAGGAACCTTTCCTTTCCTTTCCTTTCCTTTCCTTTCCTTTCCTTTCCTTTCCTTTCCTTTCCTTTCCTTTCCTTTCCTTTCCATGTGTTTCTTACACGCAGCACTACCACCACCACTGTTTTGACAGTCTTGTTCTTGTGGGCAGCAAAACCAGGTATATAGAGGCCCTAGTGGGCTGCCTTACACATTTGATTTGGGTTGTCTTGGGCTTGTTAGGTGACAAGTTACACAGTCCCTGATCTAGAGAAAGGTAGCATGAAAGTCAAACTTCCACCTCTTTGCCCCCACCCCACAGATGCTCACAGAAAAATCAAACAATAATAACAAAGAATCCCAGAACAAAACCTGGCAGCCCAATCATATGGATTAGCTTAAGCTCTGCACTGCAAAATATTATTTAAGATGTGACTGCCAACTTGTAACCCTATGCCCAGGGAGCAGGACAGAGGCAGCTGATTCTGTTCTACTATGCAAGATTTGTTCTGTTCCTTCTCTTTGGCTCAATGGGATGCCCTGGAAGAAGTTGGGAACAGACCTTTCCTCCTCCATCCTCTGTTCCCACCGTGGCAGAGCTGTGCCATGCAGGTTCAGGAAATAAAGCAGCACAGATCTGAATGCTCCTCTGCCATATAAAAAGTTAAATACAATAAGACAAAATCACAGGGGAAGCTAGCATGTCAGGGAGAAGGGCTGTAATTACCTTCTTAGAGAGGGTCAGGTCGCGTGGCTATTTACGCATCACCAAAGAAAAGGGCAAAAGAGGCACAGATTTGTATACAAGTTGCATATCATAATTTATATATATATACATGCAAATTTAGAAATAATTACTATACTTTCAAAGAAATACAATGGGCCAAATTGCACGACATGATAAGCCACCATTGTTTAATTAAGAAACGCACTAGCCACCGTTTTGAATATGCAAGCCACGGAAGGAGCGCACCATGGCTAGTCATGTCATGTGAACCCGGTTGTTGTGGGTTATTTGAGTTTAAACAATCTTCAGCTAACCCTTGAACAACCTACCTCATTCTAGTGGGGAAGGCTGCGACCAGGTGCGACCTGTGTGCCTGCTTAGCCTGATGTCAAGGGACTCATTGGCGATTCCAAGGCCCCTGATTTCCCTTTTTTATGGTACTTTTATGGTACTGTTAAACCCAATTTGGACTGGACAGCCCTCCAAGTAGAGGGTGCTTTCAAATAGAGGATTGTCCTCCAGCAGCCCTTTAAATAGAGGACTGTTTCAATCATGTTATGCCAGTGCTTTGCTATCTGCACTGGCTCCCAGTCCATTTTCTGGCCCAATTCAAAGTGCCGGTTTTAACTTTTAAAGCCCTTAACAACTTGGGACTGCTACTTTCAGGTAACCTAAAAGATAGGTCTCTCCCTTATAAATCTATCCAAGCGTTAAGATCCTTTTTCAGAGGCCCTGCTTGAGTGCCCTTGCCAAGTGAAGTGGAGATGGGTGGCTAGGAAGAAGATTTCTCTGTGGTTTCACCCTGGCTGTGGAATACTCTTCTCAGAAAGGCTTGCCTGGTGCCTTCTGTATGTTTTTTCAGTACCACATGAAGATCTTTTTATTCACCCAGGACTGTTCAATAACATGTGATCTTAAAATCTATGCTCTCAATCAGCAGGTTCACACGTCAGGCAAAACCACCCTGTGAATAAGCCATGGTGAATAAGCCATCGTAGAACAACCCATGGCATGCTTGACAGACAATCCGGCTTGCCTTGGCTTGTTCTCCCCCTCCTTCCCCTTCAGTCCTCCAGCTGGATCCGGCACATATCACAGGCCTCTTTGCAGCAGAACCTGTCTTGTCTTCTTGTCCCGCCCCCCCCCCCATTCCGATCGCCACTTTTTTTTGGGGGGGGTGCTTCGGGATTACACAAATGTGTTCATAATTTTTGTTAAAATTAATTTTGTTCTCCTTTCGCAAGTGCTCAAAGTGCACTTTCACCTGTCCGATATGTGTAGTTTTGCCTTCTTAATGTCCTTAAATGTTGCCGCTGTCAATGGGAGGGAAGTGGAGTAGGTAACATACAAGGAAATTGACAAGGCAAGGCTGCAGGTAGGGTAATCTGTAGTTTATTATATATTTGTTCCACTAAACTGACTTGATCTTTTCCTCTGCTGTTAAGAAGAAAACCATGCTGCAATTTATTTTTTATGATATTCTATTTTAATGTTTTATTTTATTTTTTATTTCTGTGAGCTGCCCAGAGAACATCCAGGGAGGCAATGTTGTCATTCCCCGCCCCTGCAAAGTTAATGAAAAGTTCTGGACCAAATATGTCAGCCCAGCACAAGTTATAATAGATGTAATGCAGATCGGTATTATTATCCCCACATTGGGACAGGGTGAGGCAGAGTAACTTATGTAATGGGAGCATGGGAGAGGTGAGATTTGAACCAGGACATTTCTGATACGTAGTTCAGTGCCAAACATGATAGGACATTATTCACACCTTTAGCCCTTGCATGGATGTTTTTGAAAAATAAATAGCCACTTTAAGCCATTGGTCCCATTCTGAATCATGTCTCAGACTGGGTATTTGCAATGAGAAGAAAGCGCCCATTGTATATAGCTGGTGCCAAGAGATGTGTGGGATTTGGATCATAACTGTGGTGGGGATAAAGGGTTAATGCATTTCTCCCTGGACACCACAGTCCTTCTCAAGCTTCCTGCACTGACTTTTTTTAAGGCCCTTGTCCTCATAGTGCCTATATTGCAATTTTTCAGTGTATCTTCCTGCAACTTTCTGCAATTTAGTACAGCCATTCAGATCATGTCTTCCCCAGTGCTGAGTAGTTCAGTGATACTATTAACTTCATAACTGTTGGAGACAAAGCTCCTGCTATAATTGCTCTAAAACAGAATTTCCCTTTTGTATGAAGTATGTAACATGATGTAATATCGATGAATAGAAGCGGAGGTTTTTCAAAATGTAACCTGTACAGGATAGAACTCTCAGAAAGTATGAGAACCGGTGTCATGGGGTCCCCAGAGTGGAATCTGGGAAGTCTGGGACTGTAATCTTGTCTCAACCACAAACCCATTAGGAGCCCTTAGGCAAGTCACTGTTTCTTTAGCCTCAGCCTGCCCCCCTGCCATCTATAATATCTGTATAATTATACTGGCCTGCCCTACATTGCTGTTGTAAGAATTGTTCTAGAAAGTTGTTGTAAGGATTGTTATATAAATGCTAAGTATTATCATAGGGTTCATTAAAAAAAAAGTAAAAAGAAAATCACCTCTATATCAGGGGGCAATAATTAGTCCCTTCTCTCATCCTGTTCAGTTTGTCTTGCTTTTTCCTCCCACAATTTCTGCTCTCCTGCACTTGGTCTCACACTGCAGACGACTTCTATACTCCTGCCCTCACACTCATAAAAGTAGCATGAATCAACAGGCAAACAGAAACCTACACATTGTGACTCATGATATGTATCTCCCAGACTTCCTTTTAGAAAGCTTAGTACCGTAAATGGGCACTGACTTCCCACTAACTTCCACCTTGGCATTGATCAGGTCAAGACTTGTGTAGCTATAGCACTTCTATGGCATCAAGTGTTCCTTGACCATTCGCTGATCTCAAGAGATTCCACTAACAGAATTTGTCCCTAAGGGCGTTTATCTGGAGGCCAGTAGCTCAATAGCAGAGCACACGGCTTGCATGCAGAGACTCTAGGTTCAATCCTAGTAAAAAGGACTGGGCAAAGACAGTAACCTGAAACCTGTGGGAGTCACAGTAAAAGGGTTAATTCAGGAGTGGGAAACATGTGGCCCTCCAGATGTTGTTGGATTACAGCTGCCAACATCCCTCATCATTGGCTATGCTGGCTAGGCCTGATGGGAGTTGCAGTCCAATAACATTTGGACAGTCACAAATCGCCCACCCTTGGGCTAGATGGACCAATGGTCCAACTGTGTACAAGACAATTTTTTATTTGTTTGTTTATTACATTTATATCCTGCCTTTTTCCTCCTTAAGGAACCCAAAGCAACATACATAATCCTCTTCCTCTCCATTTCATCCTCACCACAACAACCCTGTGAGGTAGGTTGGGCTGAGAGTTTGTGACTGGCCCAAAGTCACCCAGTGAGCTTCCATGGTTGAATGGGGACTAGAACCCGGATCTCCCGACTCTCAGTCCAACACCCTAGCCACTACGCTACACTGGCTCTCAGTATTTTATGGTTAGTATTAAAAACAAACAAAATATTTAAGATAACATCATGTTGCTGTCCCTAATTGAATGCAAATCTTGCCCCATCTGGTATTTTCTTAATAAAATTTCAATTGCCAACACATGCAACACATGCAGCAAAACCCCACTAAACCAATCCCATAGACTCTGGGTATAGAAAGAAGAGGAGGCTGTACAGAAAAGATACAGAAGTATTTTGCAGGAAAACAGCACAGTCTGTCATATGTACAGTACCCAAAGAGCATGCCGTTTCAAATGTCTCTCTGGCAAGTACAGAATACAAAGAAACACTCAGTTCATCCACTTCTGAAATATGTCAGGAAGGAAGTACAGCATGCAAGATTAGACAGGCTTATTGTACATTGTTAAGTGACCTTTTTCAAACTAAAATCCCTCTCTGAGATATTTCATGTCCAATCATGCACCTGGCTTGGCATTCAAATGAAGGGAGAGTTCCTGCTTGTCACAGTGCTATGAACTTTTTCAGGAATAGATCTAAGTGGAGGGGTAATTTTCCTAGCTGCATTCCACAGTTTGACAGGAGCATTCACTGATAAATTTTAAAATGCCCAGATGGTTCAGATCATTTCGTTTATTGCTTATTGAATTACAGGAGAACACTAATGTGTGATGGGAAGATGACCTGTTCCCTAAGCTTAATAGCTGGAGATGGCCAATATAAAGGTGGGGTCCAAAGCATGCATGTGTGCACGACAGGAAAGCCTAGCACTTCAGTCGTAAACATGACCACCTACATTCTAGAAGAAAGTCTTACTAATTTTAATAGTAATTAACTTCCAAGCAGTTAGGATAACAGGCTTAATCCAATATTCCTAAATATCTTTCAGTGGGAAGTGAAAATGCAGCTATCCTAAGAAACATTCAGTGCCCTGTTATCTCTTTCCCTTCTGAGAAAGCATCATGACTTTAACCTTTTCTTTGTGTATATGTGTACTTTTTTTTAAGTGTCAGGGTTTTTTTAAAGTTCAGTAATCTTTCTGGTTCTTGTGCTGCCTCCAGAGAAGTGACCCAAAATGTTATTAGGGAAATATCTGAGGATAGGCTGTGGGGTTAAATAACTTAGGGAGGAATGAAAGACTATCTGCCATTGCAATCCTATGCACACTTATGGGTATGACTCCTATTGAAATCAGATGGCCTTAGTTCTGAGCAGGGAATGGACGAATCAGGGTATTTCTAGTCCACGACAGTTCCACATACCATAAATCTCTTCAGCCCAATTTCTGCATCAATCTGTGTGTATGTTTTTAAATGCATGAAAATTTGCTCATCTTCTCATACACAATTTCCCCTAATACATGTTTCTCAAGCAGATACATTTTTGTATGCAATGTCTGAGCCAGGAACTACGTCACAAAATGTGTGGGGGGGGTGCAGCTAGAAGGACAACTGTTCCAATATGTACGTTTATTAGTCCAGGAACTGCAAATTAGATCACTTTGCTTCAAAATACAGACCAAACATTGCTAGTTCTGAGTCAACATGCTTAGGATGGGACTGAAACAAGGACTGAACAAGGGCTTCAAAATGAAGCCACATTAGTTCATAAAGGGGCTGTGGCTCCCAGGAGCATCCTCAACGCACTGTGATACTGTAGTCATAATTGTGGTAGCAATGTGGATTGTAGCCAAAATACCCTTAACTTATTATGGTCCTTTTGGATCTTTCATCTGCAGGTCTCTCAATTGAATCTGTTGTTCAATAAAACAGGGAACCCTTCAGAGCAGGACTCAACTACATGCAACATTATTCACACTTTGAAACCGTGTGTTTAAACTGACCACTTTTATTTTTAAGGCAAAGCAGTTGTGTATTGGGCAATCTCCTACTGAAAATTCCCCTCCCTGCTGCTGTTCCCCCCCCCCACCCCCCGAAGGTGCTGCTTGCTGCAAAGAGTAGTAGCTCAGAGAATGAACCAAATTAAAATTTTATTTCAGCCCGGAATGCACTAGGTGGCTTTCGCCCAGGGGTGGGCAGCCTGGGCTACAAGGAAAAGCCTGCTGTTTGGATTCTACTACTGGCAGTGCCAAGACAGCGATCCCAATCAGGCTTGTTGGAACAGCCAGAACAGCTGTCCAACTCAGTTGCTGGCAGGGTGGTGGGATTCCATTCCCTATAGGTATGCATGTGTGTATGCGTGCATGTGTGTGGTTCCTGACCCACTGCCCAGCACTACATGTGGCCCTTGGAGCCAAAGAGATTGTCCCACCCCTCCTTAAGGTAACCACCATTCTCTCTCAGATTCACACACACACACACACGCACACACACGCACACACAATCTGCAATACGGGGACAATAATAGTGACCCACCCACCCTACAGGGTTGTTGGAAGAAGTACTGAGATAATTTACATAAATTATGTATATTATTATGAACATATAAAGTCTGCAAACAAGCTGCATCTACTAAGAAGTAAGTCCCACTGAGTTGGATGGGGATGACTCCCAAGTAAGTATGCATAAGATTGCAACCTTAGTATCCTTGGAAAAGCCAGCTGCTTGGTGTCACCATCAGCTGGAACATTGCCTGGCCCTTCCCGCTACCCTCCCTGCACGCATATATTAAATGGCAATCTGGGTTACACTTGTTAAATAGTCAGTTCAAAACATTTAATACCTGCACTATTTTTACAAGTAGATTCTGGAACACAAGAGCGCCTTCCTCTGTGGTATTCCTGTTTTACAATTACATTCACACCTTAAGTCTGTTTTGCATCACATCAGCATATCCTGTGCAAGCTTTAGTGGAAGGTGCTGTTTAGTATTTTAAGCATTTGCTCTTCAGCTCACCCACTCTTCCTTTAATGGAGCAGCTGCTGGTCCAGGTACCCTTCCATAAAATATTTATATTGTTTAAAAATGTTTTATTTCCTCTGTGGAGATATTCATTTGTTATTAGTTTTATTTTGAGAAGCAACAGGAATGCATGTTGTCATCCAGAAAGATGAAACAATCCGTGAAGGGACGGGGATGTTGCTAATTCCACATTTCCTTCCATGTTTACTGTGGTGATCGTTACAATTCCTGCAAATGTATAGAAACAGATGTTAGTAACTTTTTTTTTCTTTTGCTAAAAGCAATTATCCTACTTATTACCATAGATGCAAAGTTTACAGGCCAGAATCTCAATAGAAGAAAGATTGAATCACATGATCAGCAGCCCCACATGATATATCTGTTACAGGACTATACCAGTGCAGGTTGGTGATCAAATTTTTGAATGATCTCTTACATTTAAACACAAACACTTCTTGCACATTCAGGAATTTGGGAGTACAGAGTTGTCTGTGCAGATTTTTTTGTTTTTTGTTTTTTAATGCGAGGAGCATTCACATATTTGCTCCCCTACCTACAGTCTACAGGCGTATAGTCCAGCAACAGATAAAACTTTTAGGGAATGATCCTATGCATATTTAGACAGAAAAAAGTCCTACAACTCCCAGCATCCTCCCACCAGAATGGCTGGCGGGGGAATGCTGAGAGTTGTAGGACTTTTTTCTCCCTAAACATGCATAGGATAGCATCCTGACCTTGTCTGTTACAAGAAATGGGTGGAAGGAAAGGAGATTCTATTCCAGAGCAACAAGGATGAAGATGAAAGTACTGATGTGCTAATTCCAGTGTATAGTTATTTATAATTTTGCAAAAGTTCCATGAAAATCCTGTTACCAACCAATTCACTCCCCAAATGTTTAGCAACAATATGTAGAAAAAAGGGGTGGGGGATGAGGAGGGCAGCACCAGAAATTGAAAAACACAAGAAACCGTCAAATGTCAGCACTGAGCTGGATGATTCATTCCGGCAGAATAAAAATAATTAGGAGCCCAACATGTTTTAATTAAAAGCTTATTCAGAGGTAATGGAATCTATTATACTTTTCTATTAGGAGGCTTTCTCTGAAAGGAATAGGTCCTCATTATTTAAGTTTACATTCTTTTTTGAAATTTATTGAACAGTTTATATACCTACTGCCTTTGAAACCAACCTATTCCTCCCAAGCCTCAATAAAAGCATAGAATTGAAAGTAAAAATGATCAGTGATTAAAAAGTAAAAATTAACAGAGATTATACAATGAGACAATGAGATTTGTATTTTTAAAAAGAATTGCACAGCAATGAGAAAGTTAAAAGACTTCCAAAACAGAAAGTGTTTTTTATTGTTTCCTAAAGACCAACTGAACTGGAAATCTGTGGGTTATAAATATGAAGCTATGAACCCTTGTTGTTGTTGTTGCTCAGTCATTCAGTCATGTCCGACTCTTTGTGACCCCATGGACCATAGCACGCCAGGCCTTCCTGTCCTGCACTCTCTCCCGGAGCGTGCTCAAGTCCATATTCATTGCATCAGTGATGCTATCTAGCCATCTCTTCCTCTGCCGTCCCCTTCTCCTTTTGCCTTCAGTCTTTCCCAGCATCAGAGTCTTTTCCAGAGAGTTTTCTCTTCGCATTAGGTGGCCAAAATATTTGAGCTTCAGCTTCTGCACCTGCCAAAATCTGCTCCCATGGAACAGACCTTGCTCTTTGCAGTGTTCCCATTTGTGCATACAGAGCCTTTTAACATATAGTTTGTACATGTGTAACATGTGAGCAGACAGGAGTCTGGATGATAAACTACATGCTATCTTAAATGAGAGGATGTAACTGATCTGAATTATTTTTTTACTTTAGTGTAATCATACAGGCTCCTGATCCAGATCAGGACCACTGCATGCGGGTAGGGGGGTTAAACCTTCCCACCCAGCTGTTCCTGCCCCCCTAAATTATCCCCATTGCAAAGGGGTGAAAGAAAGAAAGAAAGAAAGAAAGAAAGAAAGAAAGAAAGAAAGAAAGAAAGCCTTCCTTAGCAACACAGAGCAAGGCTTCCCCTTCTGATCAGATCTTTCAGTGCAGGCATGACTACATTCCTTCAAGCATTTATGGGATAAGCAATGAACTTTACAATCATAACTATTTATTAAGTCCTGTTGAATTAAATGGGATGTTCACCTTAGTAAGTGTTTAGGATTGCAACCTGAGAAATATTTTAAATAAACAATTACATGTATATGAAAGACCAGTGTTGTGGAATGTAGTGCTTGTGTTCTGGGGAACAATCGGGAAGGATGAGGTTGCTAGGGGGGCATTATTGTGCAAGAGCTGGTGTAAGGAATCAAGAGTTTCCTGCCTGCATGGATGAGGTATTTCAGTAGGTTTCAAACCCACCCTCTCTCACTACATCAGATAAACATCTTAGTCATCCACATTTGCAGGGAATTTTGCACACCACCAACTTTGCATATCAGAGATAACAACTGTGCTCATTTTTTTTTTACAGCGATGGTTTTCAGACATCCTGCTCTAAGGAAGCCCATTTCCACATCACTTTGTCTCCCACTGAGCACCTACACATCAACCACATGAGAGACGATTCTGCGGGCATGTACTAGGCTCATGGTCTTTGCACAAATGGGAATCCGATGATTGGCTCTACAGATGAGATCTATATATTCAGACTGTTATTGCAGGTGGGGATAGTTGAGGATTTGATCTTTGCAAATTCAGGTACAAAGTGACCTGATCCATACCTTCCAGACTAGTGTGTGGATCAGAACAGAGTTTCACACTTCCCAAATGTTCCAACCCCATTTTCAGCTCAAAAAACATATCAATGCCTTTTAAAAACATGTATTTTTAGATAAAATGTATTTAGAAATGTGTGTTTAAACATATGTTTAAATGCAGCTTAGGTGGATTTAAAAATCCACAGATTAATGCAGAAAAGGGATGAAACACATGTATAGTTCCACAGCTGTGAAAGTGACACGGACCAGACACAGACTGATCCATCCATCCCTAATGTGAGATCATGCCACTAGTGCAGCCTTCCCCAACCTGGTGCTCTCCAGATGTGTTGGGACTGCAATTCCCATAATTCCCATCATTGCTGGGTACAATGGGAGTTGCAGCCCAACACATCTGGAGGGCACCAGGTTGGGGAAGGCTGCAGTAGCAGAAAGTTTAAAATGGGCTTCACTTTCAGGCTGCTTTCCACTTTAAACAACCCTTGATAAGCTTATCAGAAATAATTCCAGCAGTTTCTTAGAGGACAGATTGAAAAACCCACCATTTTATCACATCACTTCTACTGTCAATGTATGGAAGACTAGTCCAGAGCTATTATTTTTCCCTTGGTACTTCCTCTTTCTTTCCATCTCTCTTTAACTCTTTTCAGACAACAGAGTGGAGATATGAACATGCATAGGTGTGTTGACAGGAGAAGAATCATGGCAAGAAGCTCTGAAAAAGTCCTCCTGAGCACATGGAAATGTCTTTTCATGTGGATATGTCTATGTGTGCAGAGTCTGTTCAAACAAGCATGCACGTCAGGATGAGCCTGCTGTCATGATCCCACTCCCCTCCACTTACACATGTTCATATCCCCCAGTTTGTTTGAAAAGAGCTCTGATTTTTTTTAATAAACAAATCAAAGGTCAAGGCACTTTGATCTATAAACAGAAAGAGGATGACAGGTATATCCTATTAAGAAGTGTGTGTAAAATAAAGAACTTGTTTCCAAGAGAGGCACCCTGTTCCTAATCTTGCTCAAAGGGAGTTGTACTGAAACCAATAGGACCACATTCTAGGTAAATGTATTTATGGTTGGGATATCAATAGGCAGCTGAATATATATGTTCCAGGACAGGCATTTGTTTCTAATATTCCTGAGCAGTGCTTCCCTTCCTGTTACAAACACTCTATATCATATGCGGCTCCTCATTAAAGTTTGCTAATAGGGAAGCCAAGTTGTAAATTATTTATGTAGGCCCAATAATCCCCTTCATAGATCACTGCCTTGTTGTGGCGAAGGGGCTTGCGTAACTCAGTGAAGCTATAAGCTATGCCATGAAGGGCCACCCAAGACGGACAGGTCATGATGGAGAGTTCTGACAAAATGTGGTCCACTGGAGAAGGAAATGGCAACCCACTCCAGTATTCCTGTCAAGAATTCCTGCTATTTGCGTTGCCCTTATTTTCGCCGTAGTCTACGTAAAGATTTACGTAGACTACAGCAACCAAATAAGGAACGTGAATGGCGGCTCCCTATGGGGGCCGCCATTTGCGTATGCGCTTTTTTTTTTTTTTTAAGTCACCCGTGATAGGCTACGTGATGATTTACATAGCCTATCACGGCTGACTTTGCAGATCTAGCCATGATAGGCTACGTTAATCGTCACGTAGCCTATCACGGGGGCGTTGTTGTTTTTTTTAACTTTTAATTTCGCGGCCGGGCGAGGCGAGGCGCCTCCTCCCCGGCCTGAATTTCGGCCGGGCGAGGCGGGAAGCCTCCTCCCCGGCCTGAATTTCGGCCGGGCGAGGCGGGAAGCCTCCCCCCCGGCCTGAATTTCGGCCGGGCGAGGCGGGAAGCCTCCCCCCCCGGCCTGAACTTCGGGGGGAGAGCAGCGAAGCGCCTCCCCCCCACCGCGAAAAGCTGCAAGACCAGGTAAGTGACTTTCGTGCACCCCTACTTATATGCAGAGTATATCATGAGAAACGCCGGGTTGGATGAATCACAGGTCGGAATTAAGATTGCCGGGAGAATTATCAACAACCTCAGATACGCAGACGATACCACCCGAATGGCAGAAAGCAAGGAGGATCTAAAGAGCCTCTTGTTGAGGGTGAAAGTGGAGAGTGCAAAAGCTGGTTTGAAACTCAGCATTTAAAAAACTAAGATCATGGCATCTGGCCCCATCACTTCCTGGCATATAGAAGGGAAAGAAAGGGAAGCAGTGACAGATTTTACTTTCTTGGGCTCCAAGATCACCGGAGACGGTGACTGTAGCCAGGAAATTAAAAGACGCTTGCTCTTTGGGAGGAAAGCTATGGTCAACCTAGACAGCATAGTAAGAAGCAGAGACATCACCTTGCCGACCAAGGTTTGTATAATCAAAGCTATGGTTTTCCCAATAGCAACATATGGCTGTGAGAGCTGGACTATAAGGAAGGCTGAGCACCGAAGAATTGATGCTTTCAAACTGTGGTGCTGGAGAAGACTCTTACGAGTCCCCTGGACTGCAAGGAGGTCAAATCAGTCAATCCTAAAGGAAATCAACCCTGACTGCTCATTGGAATGACAGATACTGAAGCTGAAGCTCAAATATTTTGGCCACCTAATGCGAAGAGAAAACTCCCTGGAAAAGACCCTGATGCTGGGAAAGATTGAAGGCAAAAGGAGAAGGGGCCGGCAGAGGATGAGATGGCTAGGTAGCATCACCGATGCAATGAATATGAACTTGAGCACACTCCAAGAGAGAGCGCAGGACAGGAAGGCCTGGCATGCTATGGTCCATGGGGTCATGAAGAGTCGGACACGACTGAACGATTGAACAACAACAAGGCCCAATAATGAGAGCTGCCAACTCTAAAAACACACACACAAAGAAAAACACTTTAACACATCCTACCTAGAGGTGTAAAACTGCACAGACTTCACAGTAATGTAAAGGAAGAAAACTCAGCACTTTCCTTTACAGCGTATGGTTCTGCAATTGTGAATATTTTTGGAGCACAAGCTCATGCATGTCTACTTGAAAGGAAATCCCACTGAGTCCAGTGGAACGTACTCTAAGCTAGGTGTGCAAGCATGGGATTCCAGCTCTGATTATCCAAAAATGTAACTACTTGCTGGTCTTTTCTCCACTCAGAAACTTAGAAAAGATCAGACAGAGACAGGGCGATTTGCATTCATTCTAAGGCTGTCTTCCCAGGATAAATCGTTAAGTGTAAGTCTTGCAGAAACCTTGGGCTCATTTAAACCTCCAAAGAGTAAAGAAGTTAATATTTCTAGTGTAGGAGGAAGAATGGTTCAGGATGTCCTGTGAGACTTTGGAGGAAATTATCATACCTCAACAATTGATTTGATATTGGTTAGAAATAAGTACTGTTTCTGTATAAATCCACAAATGTTCTCCTAAAACATGATTACAGTGAAATTCTGAAATGGCTGAATGGACCAGTCTGCTTTGGAACTAAAAGGACATGTGACATGAAGAGAGGGAGTGAGATATGCACACACAAAATATTTTTACTATGATGATCAAACATGCATTTTTGAATACTTACTGTGTTGTTTATCTTATTACATATGTCATTATATATGTGTCTAATATATGTTTACTTTTTTACCAACCTATATTATATAAGGACTTACGGGGTATTATCCTATGGTGATTGGTTGTGCTAATGACATAGTGCTAGCATAACCCAACACTACTTTTTCCCTTTGCACTAGCAAGTGCTAATCACAATTGTGCTAACATCAGTTTCCGCTAGTGCAATGTCATAAGCTCTAGCAATGTGCCACCACTGGATAGTACCAATGGAGTTGGATCCAGAACCCGGGCCAATCTACAGTGCGTCTGCTAGCGCATCGAATTCGGTAGACTGGCGAGGTAAATGCCATTGCACGTGATTATCCACACTCACCCTGTTTCCCCATTGCAGTACTTCATCGAATGCGCAACCACAGTTCACACTTGAGCGCTGTGCTGTTTTCCTGCTCTTTAAGATGGCGGCTCTCATTGGAGAAGCAGAAACTCTTCCTGTTTCTGCTGATTTCCCGCCCACTGTCCCTCTCTTCCTCTATCCCTGTGTGTGTGTAGGGATTGCGCAAGCATCCTGTTGGGGCTCGAAGCCCTGCGAGAATTTACCACTCCCCCCAATTCACAGGAGTTCCCTCAGCAAGAAGAGGGGAAGAAGGCAGTGCCTCTCATCCTCCCCCCATCATTGCTACAGCGGCAGTGGCGCTGGAGAGGCTGGTCATTGCCGCACGTTTTCCTGGCCTTAGGGAAAACGACCAGCTTGTCCCTTGCCGCCGCCACTGTAGCAGGTGGGGGTGGAGGGAAGAAGGAGGCACCTATCCTCTTCTCCCCCCCACCTGCTGGAGGCCAGGGTGAGAGGCTGGGGGGTGTCTGCTGATGCTCTTTTCCCTGCACCAGCCCTTGACAACTGGCACGAGGAAGAGGGGCGGTGGTGGTGGCACCCAGCGCTCGGGTTTGGGGGGGGCTGCTAGCGTCTTTGAACCTTCACGTCTTCGAAGACCGCCCTGTGTTTGTCTCCCTCTCCCAAGATGGCGTTAAAATTGTCCACGGACATTTTTATCAATGTTAGTCCATGGACACTGAGGACTGTCTGCTTGGATATGTGTGTGTTTTTCTTTCCGTGCAGCGAGCATGGATGGGACTGTGAAAACATTTATGCTTGCCCGGGCAAGTTTGCGGAGCAGTCAGGCTGGAGAAGCTACAATTCTTCGAAGATTCACTTCTTTGAAGATTTGAAGATAACGTCTTTAAAAAAAAAAAGCCAAAGCGGGGATAGAAGGGGATAAAACTTAGTCTCATTTGAAGGGATAGAACAACCCACCCACCCCCAATGCAGGAAGGCTGATTCCCAGATGGTCTCCCATCCAGGTACTGACCGGGGTTGACCCTACTGAGCTTCCGAGATCAGACAAGTGCGTGCACATCCAGCCCTTTGCTTGTTGCTGAGGAAACATTAATTGCTGAGGAAGCTATGCAGTCAGTAGCCGGAAGACGACATGGGGCCATCGAGAGCTGTGATTGGACAGGAGGAAAAAACAAGCACTGCCATATATGGACAGGCGTGGGAGGGGACTATGACCAAATATGGTAATGAATGTAGAAAATCAGAGCACATTAAGGGGAAATACCGGGATATCAGGATATTGAAAGCAGTAGCACGGAAGCAGGAAATTCTGGTTCCAATTCAAGATGGGTAGTACGTAGTGTGAAAGACAGGCAATGAAACCTCATTGGAAGTGAAAAAAACCATAAGTGTAGATCAGCCCCTAGAGTAGAGCCATTGAAATCAATGGGATGTGACTTTGTGCTTAATATGAGTCCCATTGATTGCAGTGGATCTACTGTAGGTGAGACTAAGTCTGGATCCAACCCATGGTTTTATAAATTGTTGTTTATCTATTCAGTTCTTATAGCCTAAGGCTGCAATTTTAAACATTAACTCAAGAGTAAGCCCAATTTAACATAGTGAGACTTACATCTAATTAAATTTGCATAGGATTGCAATGCATTTTTTCTTTCTTATGAACTAGTAAATGTCTTTGGATCTATAGACAAACCAATAACGTACTCACAGCAGAATCCCTGAGCACGGGAGGAAAAAAGTGCAGAAATGTGTCATAGATTTTGTTTCCTAAATCCAAGATGTAATATGAGGGGGAAAAGAGAAAACAGGTTTTATTTTATTTTTACTGAAAATTATTTCTAGGCAGCCTTTAAGGGTGGAACCCTTCCATAAGCAAGGAAACATACGCAAGGAAATTAAGGAAGCAAAGACCATAAGCAATAAACATGAGCAAGGAAATTAAGAAAAGGGGGGGGGGTTGATTGTAATTCAAATAGGATGAAACATTTCAACATGAAGAAGATAATGTTTAAGCATGAACTAATTTCCTTTGCCATACTGCTTTCTAAAAATAACCACAAACCATGTATCTTTTTGTTCCATCTCGTGAAGAGGCTGATGTCAGGGTGCCTGCTTATGTCAGGGGCTCAATGGCTTCAACTTGAGCACTGTGTATATTTTGCTGCACATGACAACAGTGGGCTGTTATCAGCGATAAGCAGAATGGAAGGTTTTGCAGTGAAAGGTGGCCTGATGGGGTAGGGGCAGTGGGAGGGAGAGGATTTTGAGAAGCAGACAGCCACTTATCAGATTCAGAAAAACACAGGCTTGGGTTTTAGAGAACAACACTGGGGCCAAATATAGGAATTCCTTTTCAAGCCAAATGACCATACTACTTAGGGCCAAAATGAAAGAAACCTCTTAAATGTTGCTCATATAGCCTGGGGGTAGTAAGAATTCCTGTGAATGCAGTTCTTTCCTGCATTAAGATGGGGATTCTTTCTATCACTTTGGCCAGTGTGCCTAAAAGGGGTTGCATTTTTGTTTGATGTGTGCAATATTATTGTACAGTGTGTGCTTTAATGTGTTATTATCTAAGGCACTGCTTCTTGTACAAAGGGAAGCCAAATTATTTCAATAAGGCTAGAGAACATTAAGGATCTAAGAACTGCCCTGCTTTAAAATGGCCAGCATCCTCCTTCTAACAACAGTCAGACAGATGCCCTTAGCAAGTCTACGAGCAGGGCATGAATGAAGGCAACTATTTTCTCCCTATTTTGTCCCCAGTCCCTGTTATTCAGAGGTATACTGCCTCTGGACATGTGTGTCCAGTGTGTTCAGCAGTTATGGCTAATAGCTATTAATGGATAGAGGAGTCACCAAAGACTCCTGAGAAAACTTAGCAGTCATGGAATAAGAGGAGAGGTCCTCTTATGGATCAGTAACTAGTTAAAGAACCAAAACCAGAGCGTAGGAAGAAATGGTAAATTCTCCCAATGGAGGGAAGTAAATAGTGGGGCCCCACAGGGATCTGTATTGGGATCAATGCTTGTCAACCTGTTCATAGATTATCTGGAATTAGGAGTGAGCAGTGAAGTGGCAAAGTTTGCCGATGACACCAAAATATTTAGTGTGGTTAAAACAAAAAGGGATTGTGAAGAGCTCCAAAAGGATCTCTCCAAACTGGGAGAATTGGCATCTAAATGGCAAATGCAGTTTAATGTAAGCAAGTGTAAAGTGAAGCAAATTGGGGCAAAAAATCCCAACTTCAAGTATAGCTTGATGGGATCTGAGCTAGCAGTGCCAATCAGGAAAGAGATCTTAGGGTTGTGGTGGATAGCTCGATGAAAATGTCAACCGAGTGTGCAGCTGCTGTAAAAAAAGGGCAAACTCCATGTTAGGCATAATTAGAAAAGGAATTGAGACTAAAACTGCCAATATCATACTGCCCCTGTACAAATCTATGTTGTGGCCAGACTTGGCATACTGTGTCCAGTTCTGGTCACCACACCTAAGAAAACGATATTGTAGAGCTGGAAAAAGTGCAGAAAAGAGCAACTAAAATTAGCAAGGGGCTGGAGCACCTCCCCTATGAGAGAAGGTTACAACAGCTGGGATTGCATAGCTTGGAAAAAAGGAGGGTAAGGGGAAACATGATAGAGGTGTACAAAATTATGCATGGTGTGGAGAATGTGGATAGGGAGACAGTTTTCTCCCTCTCTCAAAATATTCGAACACAGGGTCATCACATGAAACCGATTGATTCAGGACAGATAAAAGGAAGTACTTCTTCACACAGCGCAGAGTTAAACTATGGAATTCGCTACCATAGGATATAGTGATGGCCACCAGTTTGGATGGCTTTAAAAGGGGTTAGACAAATTCCTGGAGGAAAAGGCTACCAATGGCTACTACTTCTGATGGCTATGTGCTACCTCCAGTACCAGAGGCAGTGAGCCTATGTACACCAATTGCTGGGGAATATGGGTGGGAGGGTGCTGTTGCGCTCATGCCCTGCTTGTGGGTGTTCCTGGTTGACAGCTGGTTGGCCACTGTGTGAACAGAATGCTGGATGAGATGGACCCTTGGTCTGATCCAGCGTGGCTCTTCTTATGTTCTAGAGCTATCTTCCATGTAAATATTTATATATTTATAACATTTTTACCCTACTCTTCAGCCAAAAAAAAGACTCCCATAGTAGCTTACAAAGATTATTAATAAGACAGTCCCTGCCCTCAGGCTTACAGTCAAAAAGACATGACACAAAAGGAAAAGGGATTGGGAGGGAGGAGGAAAAAAAGCAAAACCTGGGCACCAGGTCTTAGTTTCAAAGTGTTCTTGGAGGTCTTAGAGGTGTTCTTTCTGGCAGGGAAGGGCCATACAAGCTCCCTGCAGCTGTTCCTTCTCTGGCTGATGTATGGGGATAGGTTGGTCTCCCCCTTGCTGAGATGTTTATCCTGGGAGGCAAGGGCTGGGTGCAGCCTCCCAGTAGCCCTTGCGTCTCTGGGTGATGGATGAGGCCAGAGTCTGCAGTCCAAGGGGACAGTAATTGAAGCTGTGTGTCCCTTCTGGTAGGGAAGGGTGAAACAATACATGTTTCATGGGCTTAAATCCACACTGTGGTACCAACTAAACTAATATAAATCGTTTAGTAGCCTCAGGATTGAAACTGGCATTATATGCATTCTAGGCATGACCTTTACCTCCCTCTTATTAATGGGATTTTTAAAATAAAATAAAAACCTGTGAAGTTATCACAATTTCCTGTGAAGATTCACAAGTTTCTGTCTGACAGTCATAATAGGCTAGCCCTTTTCAGATGACTAATGACAGGTAACTCAATATGCACAGGGGAAGCAAGATACTGATTGTTGTTTATTCGTTCAGTCACTTCCGACTCTTCGTGACTTCATGGACCAGCCCACGCCAGAGCTTCCTGTCAGCTGTTGCCACCCCCAGATCCCCCAAGGTCGAGTCCGTCACCTCCAGAACATCATCCATCCATCTTGCCCTTGGTCGGCCCCTCTTCCTTTGGCCTTCTACTTTCCCTAGCATCAGCGTCTTCTCCAGGGTCTCCTGTCTTCAAGATACTGATAAAAGGCCCCAATTTTAACCTATGCATGTTCAGCCTGCCCCTGATGTACATGCAAACTGTTTGCACTGAGACTTTGTACATTTGTGCAATTGTGGGTGAGAATTTCATTTCAGATTGGTATTGATAGGAATTTACCAAAATTCACAAAAGTTCCCTATATTGGGACAGAAATAGCTTGAGATTAAAAAATATTTGAATGTGGGAGAAACTGAAACTGGCAGACAGGGTTTCCACATCTGTTTTCAGACAGGCTCCTCATCTTTATATGGAAGGCAGGTATGTCGTGTTCCTCTCCATGCTGGGAATAGCTGTGCCTATCGAGTTTGGCTGGTGCAGATGGGTGAGAATTTTCTTTCAGACATTTTTTATATTAATTTACAAAATCCATGAAATTCTTCATATTTTGGAGAAAAATAAATTCAGATTCTAACCATCTGAATGAGGGGGAAAGCAAAACTGACAGATCTGTCCATCCCAAGACTGAATGGCTGAGGCTTGTGGGATCTGCTGCCGGTATCCTGCTCCTCACCACCTCTCATGCAATTTCAGGGTCAAACTACACATTAAAGACACAAGAAACAGCTACGACTTGTTTCCCTCACTCAAAAGTAACTGAGCAGCTTTGCCTCCTGCTGCAGCCCCGATCTGGATCAGGGAAGGAGGCACTTGCATTTTGCATTGTGAAAAAAGGATCCATTCATTGTAATGGATTATTTTTTGGCAATGCAAATTGCAGGTGCAGGGAGCCTGATCTGGATCAGGACCACAGTGGGGGCAGGAGGCTAAAGCTCCCCCACCCCCCATGCTAGGCTCCTGATCTGGATTAGATTCCCTATGCTTACCTTTGAGTAAGAGGAAAAAATGTAGCTGCTAGCTCCATCTTTAAAGTAGCAAGTAGTTTGACTCTTATTCATCCTACATTTGTTGTCTGAAAAGGAAAATATTTCCCAAGTGCCCAGCTTCTCCAGATCAATGCACCAGGCTTCCATTTACACCTGGATAAATCAAATTTGCCCTTTCAATACAAAGCCAAGGTCCACAACATTCAGGAATGTCGTGAAGTTCCATAACCATTTTGCTGTTCTTCCTGAGGAATTGCAATATTACACTGGCAAGAAAAAGTTTGCGAACCCCTTAGGATTGTCACATATTTCCACCCTAAAATCTGGTTAGATTTTAATCTAACCCCATAATCCTAGATAAAAAAACAATAGATAACCTGATTAAACAAATGACACACAAACATGACACTGTTTCAACATTTATTTATCCACAACTGATTCAGCATTCAATATCCATGTGTGAAAAACTATGTGAACCTTTAGATTCAGTACCTGGTGGCACCCCCTTGAGCAGAATGACTTCAAGTAAGCATTTCCTGTAAGCGTTAGTCAGTCTCTCGATTCGGTTTTTGAGGGATTTTGGCCCATTCCTCCATACAGAACTGCTTCAACTCAGTGACATTTGAGGGCTTCCTTGCCTGAACAGCTCGCTTCAGGTCCTGCCACACCATTTTGATGTGGTTTAGGTCTGGATTTTGACTTGGCCATTCTAAAACATGGTATTTCTTCTTCCGCAGCCATTCTTTTGTAGATCTGCTTGTATGTTTAGGATAATTGTCTTGTTTCATGACCCACTTTTGGTTCAGCTTCAGCTCATGGATGGATGATCTGACATTCTCCTCTAGAATTTTCTGATACACTGCAGAATTCATGGTTGTGTCAATGATGGCAAGCCATCCAGGTCCTGAGGCAGGAAAGCAAGCCCAAACCATCACATTGCCACCACCACGCTTGACAGTTGGGATGAGGGTCTTCTGTTCAAACTTAGTGTTGGTTTTTCACCAAACATAATTTTTTTCATTGAGGCCAAAGAATTCGGCCTTCGATTTTTCTGCTCAGGGAACATTGTTCCAGAAGTCTTGGGGGATCATCTATGTGATCTTTAGCGAACTTCAGATGGGCAGCAATGTTCTTTTTATAGAGCAGTGGTTTACTTCTGTCTGTTCTCCCATGAACACCATACTTGTTGAGTCTTTTTCTGATTGTTGAGTCATGAACACTTATATTAGCCAAGGTGAGAGTGGCCTGCAGATCCTTGGATGTTACTCTGGAGTTCTTTTTGACTTCCTGGATGATGCGCCAGTTTGTTCTCGAAGAGATTTTGGTAAGACGACTGCTCCTGGGGAGAGTGACTGTGGTCTTGAACCTCCTCCATTTGTAGATTATCTGTCTGACAGTAGATTGGTGGAGCCCCAAATCCTTAGAAATTGTTTTGTAACCCTTTCTAGACCGATGAGCAGCTGTTACTAGTTTTCTGAGATCCTCAGAGATGTCTTTTGATCATGACATGACATGTTTCCACATAACTGTATGATGAAGATCAAAGTCACAAGGTTTCTGATCCTTTTAGAGGGTGGGGCCTCCCAAGCTCACCCTTGAAAATCTACCTAATTACTTAACCACCTGATTCTAATTAATCCCTTTAATTGAGCTGATGCAACCAGGGCTTCACTTACTTTTGCATATACCCTGACTCTAAAGTACTCATTGTTTGCTTAATTTATACATTGTTTTATTTCACAAGATACAGAATTGGTTAATATAAACCCTATTGTATATTTAGAAAAGGACTGGTTTTGATTCATGGAAGTTATCATGGTAAAACTATGGAATTTCTGTAATTATCATTAGGGTTCACAAACTTTTTCTCACCACTGTATTTCATAAACCTCAGAATAAGCAGTATTGCATATCCCCAGTGCTTTGCTAACCAGGCTCTGGTAATTTATTAAAGCAGCTGTTAATCCTTTATAAATAATGTATTAAAAATCTCTTTAATTTAGAGTGGACTAAAGTGTTTGTCCGTTTCTTAGAGTACTGTGCAGAGCCTAATTAACAAATGTTGGGAAAGACATTTGAATTTCTCCTTGAAGAAGATAAATATACAAAGTACACAGCAGGATGATAATTCTCCATAAACTAAAATGGACATCACTTTGAGGCACCTGAAGACAAATCATCACTGGCAATTGTCAAGTATTGTTTACCCCTCTGTGGATTCAGTGCTGCCCTTTTAAACAGCCCTCAATTTCCACATGGAAAGAAGAATAAGGCTATGGTTGCTTATCTGTGCACATCTCTTTCATCTTGTGTATCATTTATAATGGTTAAAGGCTCTTTGTTCAAGAGAGCTATTCTGAGCATACCAAGGAAAACTGTGGCGGAAACAAGTAAGCTCCATTAAGGCAGGAGTCCTCAAGCTCCTAACTAAGGGGCCTCTTGTCAAAGCAATCCAGTCTTTTTTGGCTAAGGCCTAATACTTGGTCATGTTCCATTTGGCAAGATCAGACCTTAAGAAATGTCAGAGCTGACTCTGTTCCCCTACACACACACACACGCTCACACACACACGCACGGCAACATGCAAAACCAGATTTAAGATGCTTATGAAAATCAGAGTTCAAGCAAAGCCCCATGCAGTTCTTTCAGAAACCAAGGCCAAAGTCTCCTCAGGACAAGCATACCAGCAGAGCTGGAAGAAGGAGTTCAGTCAGAGCAGGCAGAACTAGAACCAGCAGCAGAGAGGCAGGTGCAACTGGGATTATGAACTGAGCACCTTGAATAGAAATCCCATACTAAGGGTAGGGTGGGGTGATGTGCTCTTTGGGAACCATTGTACTAAGTCCCTGCTGCAAACTGTCACTTTGATGTTCTCTATAGTCTACCTGTTTGTTAAAAAAATATAAATCCCATTCTTCCTCCCTGAAGACATCAGAGTGCTGTGCATTGGAGACACTAAAATGATATAAACAAGCAGTAGTAAACAACTAAATTCACAGCAGCCAAAATAAAGCCTGATCAAAAAGCAAAATTTTAACTATCCCCCCAAATGCAGTCAGTGAAGGAGCCTTATGGATCTCCCAAGGTAGAGTGTTCCAGAGGTGGCGGGACCACCAAAGAAAGGGCCTTTGTGCACGTTGTCATCTTATGAATACCTGGAAAGATGGCAAGAAGGGCTCCTGTGGAAGTTCATGGACACGATTATATAGAAGACGGTGGCCTTTCAGGAAAGCATTTCCTAAGCCATTTAGTACTTTATAAATCAAAACCAGCATTTTGAATTATATTCAGAAACTAATGGGCAGCCATTGCAGTTGGTACAAAAGGGGATGGAGGTACCATGGACCCTATATCCCACCCCCATAAGAAGCCTGGCTGCAGAATTCTGAACCAACTGAAGCTTCCAAATGGTCTTCAAAGGCAGCCCCAAACAGAGGAGTTTTCATTTAGGAAAACCTGGAGCTGAAACTCCACCACCTCCTCCACCACCTTGCCCCAAAAGACATATTCAAGACTGGGTGAGAATTATCTCATACTGTTGTGTCCATTGAGATTTTTTTAAAAAAAGTGGTCTCACTGCTGCATCCTTCAGGTCCAGTGGTATCATGCCTTGCTGAACAGAGGAATTAGTCACAATACTAACCCACTTGGCCAGTCTGTCTCTGGCAGCTTTTATTAGCCAGGATGAGCAAGAGTCTACAGCACATACATCACCGAGAATCCTATCCACATCTTCATACAATAGATAAGTAGTGCTAAAGTGACCAAGTCAGAAGAAACAACACAGGCGTCCAAATCAAAATGAATATGAGGAATTTTATCTGTGAACTGTCTTGCGAACAGGTCACTGCAGGCTGTTGAGTGATCTGAGTGTATTCCAAGAACATTGCCTCCAAAGAGAGGTAACTCTTTGCAGATGCAATGATGTTTAAGAAAAACCTAATGCTAAGCATGAGGTTGCCAGATTCTCACCCAGAGATGGTGCCTACAATCTTTAAATGCTCTGAATGGCACTGCAGCTATTATATCTCCTGCTCTATTCCTTTCCCATCCTTCCACCCATGAGGATCAGTGGAGAAACAGCACAGTAGACACAGCAGTAGGGTATGAATTGCCAAAGAAGAGTAACTGCATCACCAAAAAAGACAACAAAAGAGAACACCATTTTGCATATCATTTGTATATGCTAATTTATACATAGAAATGGAAATTTAGAAATAATGATAATTTAAATAGAAATACAGTGCATCTCATCATAGTGGCAAAGACTGTGACCAGGTGATCTGTGTGCCTTGCTCAGTCTGCTGTCCAGGTGCTGTTGATGGGCAACTTCAAGGCCCAGCTCTTCCTACTTATGGTTCTGTATCTTTAAAGAGGATTTAACGCCTTCAAAATACAGGGCAATCCTGTATATGTTCTTCTGGTCAATAGAATTGTACCGCTTGTTGCACTTAAACATCCAGATTCTCCAGTTCATGGCTCTGACCTCAGGAACCTTACCTGGAAAACACATTCTCCAGGTCAAGATGCAGATATGATAACCTTTTGCCCTGGCCTAGTGGCCCTGACAGTGAAGACTCAAAGCCACATATTTAACACACTTAAGGCACAATCCTGTGCATGTTTAGATAGAAAAACATTTTACAATTCCCAGCATGCTCCAGCCAGCCATGGTCCAGCCAGCCATGGCTGGAGCATGCTGAGAGTTGTAGGCCTTTTTTCTGTCTAAACATGCATAGGATTGCACCCTTCATCTCATATCCAGATACTTCACCATCATGACTTGGCCACTAGAGTGGAAAATGCAACACTGGTCAAATATAGTCAGTTGCCTTCTACAGAGCCAGGCCTGCTGTTCCATCCAGCCCAGTTATTGCCCAATCTGACTGGCAGCAGGTCTCCAAGGTTATTTCCCAGACATCAATAATACCCTTTTAACTAGAGACACCAGTGATGGAACCTGAGGCTTCATATTACAAAGTACCGGCTGCATGCCACTTCACCATGACCCTTCCTCCATTCTGAATGCAACATTTAGAACTTTCATATTCTGCAAAACATTATCAGAAAAGATATAATGCTTCTTTGATTGATTTGTTCCAGTTTTTTAGGAACTGTGGCTCATAATATTTTCCATAGTGACAAGTACACCAAATAATCACTGCAGAATATTTAGGGAAGCCTAAGAGATTGTTTACAAGCATTTATGCAGAGAGAGAGAGAGTGCCTCTGGGCCGTCATACTGCAATATGTTGCACTTGGTTGTGCCTGTCAAGAACTTCCTCCGGGCTGCGTGAGCCTCCTCCAAGGCAAAACAATCAATTCCTGCACAAGCGTGAACTATCAGCCTTGCAGCAATCCCTTCATGTTACTATGTATGCATAGTTACAAATGCTGTGATCTTTATTAAGTTGTGACTGTCTAGGAAGGGGGGATCTGTATCTCCAGCAGTCTTTATCATTAGCCCCTATTTCCCTCCCCCTTCCAAATCATTATAGTGCAGTTCACTGTTACATGCCCTAGGTAAATTCAGAATGGTGACTAATAAATGCAAATGCCAAATAAATAATGCAGATTGCTTCATGCGAGTGACTATTATACAAAGGAGGCAAAGGAATAACATAGTAGTCAAAAAGTAGGAGATTTCACTGGGATGGGGGAAAGTTGATATAGAAGCTTTGGTCAGGGAGTACTATAAGGAGAAAGGGGCTGTGGTGGCTTAGTGGTTAAGACGCTGAACTGCAGACTGGAAGGTCGGCAGGTCAGCAGTTCGAGACCCGAGTGCTGCGTGATGGAGTGAGCTCCCGTCTTCAGTCCCAGCTTCTGCCAACCTAGCCGTTCGAAAGCAAGAAATTGCAAGTAGATAAATAGGTACCGCCTTGGCAGGAAAGGTAACAGCATTCCATTCACCTCGGTGTTCAGTCATGCCGGCCACATGACCACGGAAGCGTCTTCGGACAGCGCTGGCTCTTCGGCTTAGAAACGGGGATGAGCACCGCACCCTAGAGTCAGACACGACTGGTTGGGGACACCTTTACCTTTTTTTTACTATAAGGAGATCATGGAAAAGAAATAAAATTCGGTGGCTCGGCAATCCAGATACTGCACCAAGAAAAGCAAAATTCTGTCACCTTTAAAAATTATGTGCATGCAAAACTTGTCTTATTTTGCTTAAATTATTCTGCAACTTTTAACTATTTCACATAATTCTGGTTTCCTAGTCATAGGGAATGATGAATCCGATGTTCTAAAGATCAACACACCATAGGAACCTGGAATGTAAGATCTATGAGCCAGGGCAAATTGGATGTGGTTACTGGGGAGATGTCAAGATTAAATATAGACATTTTGGGTGTCAGTGAACTGAAATGGACTGGAATGGGCCACTTCACATCAGATGACCACCAGATCTACTACTGTGGACAAGAGGACCACAGAAGAAATGGAGTAGCCTTCATAATTAATAATGAAATGGCTAAAGCAGTGCTTGGATACAATCCAAAAAACAATAGAATGATCTCAATTCGAATTCAGGGTAAGCCATTTAACATCACAGTGATTCAAACATACACCCCAACCACAGATGCTGAAGAAGCAGAAGTAGATCAGTTCTATGAGGATCTGCAGCACCTACTGGATTATACACCAAATAGAGATGTTATTTTAATTACAGAAGACTGGAATGCTAAGGTGGGTAGTAAAAACAACACCTGGAATTACAGGCAAGCATGGTCTGGGAGAGCAAAATGAAGCGGGACATAGGCTGATAGAATTTTGCCAAGATAACTCACTGTGCATAACAAACACTCTCTTCCAACAACCTAAAAGACGACTTTATACATGGACTTCTCCAGATGGTCGACACCGAAATCAGATTGACTACATCCTTTGTAGCCAAAGGTGGCGGACATCTATGCAGTTGGTAAAAACAAGACCTGGAGCTGACTGTAGTTCAGATCACAAACTTCTTATTGCACAATTTAGAATCAGACTAACGAGAATAGGGAAGACTCACAGAGCAGTTAGATATGAGCTCACGAATATTCCTAATGAATATGCAGTGGAGGTGAAGAATAGATTTAAGGGACTAGATTTAGTAGATAGGGTCCCAGAAGAACTATGGACAGAAGTTTGCAACATTGTTCAGGAGGCGGCAACAAAAAACATCCCAAAGAAAAAGAAAACCAAGGAGGCAAGACGGCTGTCTGCTGAGACACTGGAAGTAGCCCAAGAAAGAAGGGAATCAAAAGGCAACAGTGATAGGGGGAGATATACATTCCAATTAAATGCAAAATTCCAGAGGTTAGCCAGAAGAGATAAGGAATTATTTTTAAACAAGCAATGTGCGGAAGTGGAAGATGATAATAGAACAGGAAATAGAATAGGAAAGACAAGAGACCTCTTCCAGAAAATCAGAAACAACAGAGGTAAATTCCAGGCAAAAATGGGTATGATCAAAAACAAAGATGGCAAGGACCTAACAGAAGCAGAAGAGATCAAGAAAAGGTGGCAAGAGTATATGGAAGATCTGTATAGGCAGGATAATAATATCGGGGATAGATTTGATGGTGTGGGCAGTGAGTTAGAGCCAGACATCCTGAAGAGTGAGGTTGAATGGGCCTTAAGAACCATTGCTAATAACAAGGCAGCAGGAGACAATGGTATCCCAGCTGAACTGTTTAAAAACTTGCAAGATGAATGATGCTGTCAAGGTGATGCATGCCATATGCCAGCAAATTTGGAAAACACAAGAATGGCCAGCAGATTGGAAAAAATAAACTTATATCCCCATACCAAAAAAGGGAAACACCAAAGAATGTTCAAACTATTGAACAGTGGCACTTATTTCACATGTCAGTAAGGTAATGCTCAAGATCTTGCAAGGTAGACTCCAGCAATTCATGGAACGAGAATTGCCAGATGTACAAGCTGGGTTTAGAACAGGCAGAGGAACTAGAGACCAAATTGCCAATATCCGCTGGATAATGGAGAAGCCAGGGAGTTTCAGAAAAACTTCTATTTCTGTTGTATTGACTATTATAAAGCCTTTGACTGTGTGGATCATAACAAATTGTGGCAAGTTCTTGGTGGTATGGGGATACCAAGTCGTCTGCCTCCTGAGGAATCTGTATAACAACCAAGTAGCAACGAACAGACCATGGAACAACAGACTGGTTTAAGATAGGGAAAGGAGTACGGCAGGGTTGTATACTCTCACCCTACCTATTCAACCTGTACGCAGAACACATCATGCGATGTGCTGGGCTTGATGAAGCCAAGGCTGGAGTTAAAATCGCTGGAAGAAACATTAACAATCTCTGATATGCAGATGATACCACTTTGATGGCTGAAAGCGAGGAGGAGCTGAAGAACCTTATGACAAAGGTGAATGAAGAAAGTGCAAAAGCTGGGTTGCAGTTAAACTTCAAAAAAAAACACCAAGATTATGGCAACCAGCTTGACTGATAACTGGCAAATAGAGGGAGAAAACATGGAGGCAGTGACAGACTTTGTCTTTCTAGGCGCAAAGATTACTGCAGACGCTGACTGCAGCCAGGAAATCAGAAGACGTTTACTTCTTGGCAGGAGAGCAATGACAAATCTTGATAAAATAGTTAAGAGTAGAGACATCACACCGACAACAAAGGCCCACATAGTTAAAGCAGTGGTATTCCCCGTAGCAACCTATGGCTTTGAGAGCTGGACTATAAGGAAGGCTGAGTGAAGGAAGATAGATGCTTTTGAACTGTGGTGCTGGAGGAAAATTCTGAGAGTGCCTTGGACTGCAAGAAGATCCAACCAGTCCATACTCCAGGAAATAAAGCCAGACTGCTCACTTGAGGGAATGATATTAAAGGCAAAACTGAAGTACTTTGGCCACATAATGAGAAGACAGGATATCATTGTGCATTTATGGAAGACAAAGACAGTATACTGAGCATACCTAGTGCTTGAGTGACACTTGTTAAATGACCCCTATAGTGGTAGCTGCACCTACCATGGAAGTTCCAGCAAGAAACAGAGGTAACACACTTGTGCAAATGTAGCCCAGTGACAATGTGGGCACTTCCGTGGGCAGTTCCATGTTGCCAGAGAAGCGCAGATATTTCCACCCCAAGTGTAAGGGCCAATGTGTATGTTATCTTAGTGGTTTAGCTGCTGCAGCCAACCAATTAAATGTGGCTGCCTGGTTCCCACACTACACTGGTGTCAGGGTTCCACCTATGATCTGGACCCTCTGAACAACTCCTTAAGAGTCTCTTGGCTCCTTAAGAGCCCCACCTTCCTTCTTTTAAACTTCCCCTTCCCAATAGTTTAGACTGTAGACGTGGGGTGATTGACACACCAGACACTTGGGGTTTAACCACAACATTTTACTAGTAAACTTAAAGCAAGCAATCACAACTATAGGTATTTACACAATAGAGCTGAGTGATACAAATGGCCGTAAAAGAAAATAAAAGTTGCAAAACACAAGTTCCTTTACTCTAGCTGTATTTAGACTTTTTCAAGCGGCTTCTTCGTGCTCCCTCTTCAGGCTCTGGTCTCCTGACACTTCTCTTACTGGCTCTCTCACTCTCTTTTTATACCTTTCTCCCTCAAAACCAAAAGTACTGCTTCAAACCTGAAAAAATGAAACTTAACTGGGGAAATTAAACTGAAAATTAACCAGGTAAATGAAACTACTCCTCTTAGGGATACCCCCTCCCAACAAAAAAAACTCCTGACCTTTTTTCCTTGCCTCAGTAGGCCTCAAACCTTCACAACTGGTAACATGCAACATCTTCTACCTCTGCATTTCAACTTTATTGTGTGATTGTTCCATCATCAGTGACACCCTATTCATTTTGCATTGCTGATGCAGGTGTAGCCACCAGAGCACTGTGGGGAGACTACTGTGGTGTAGTGATCTAGCATGTAAATTGGCTCCTCAGGTGACATGTAAATTGGATCTAAGATCCTCTTTATGTGGATCGAAACCAGTATGGTGCTGTATCCTCTATGGTTGTTCCTAGGTTGGCTCCAGTACCTGTAAAGTCTTCCACCCAAAAGGCTGACTTTGATGCCATGGTTAGCAAACATGCAAGTAGGGGTGTACGAAACCCCGCTTACCTGGCTCTGCTGGGTTCCACAGGTGGGGGGAGGCAATCCGTTCCTCCCCCTGGAATCCTCGACGGGGTGGGAGGCAATCCATTCCTCCTCCCCCCGGAATCTAGGCCAACCCGCAGCGGGGCCTCCAGCCGCTGCCGGGCTGGTGCGGACGCAAATGGCGTCCTGCGTAGGGGACACCATTTGCATCCCTACGCAAGCCCGTGATAGGCTATGTAAATATAGCCTATCACGGCTAAAGCAGGAACGCAAATGGTGTAGGGGACGCCATTTGCGTCCCTGCTTTAGCCGTGATAGGCTACGTAAATATATACGTAGCCTATCACGGGCCGGCGTAGGGACACAAATAGCAGCTGCTACGACAGCTGCCATTTGCGGCCGCAGCAGCCTGGCAGCAGCCACCGCCGCAGCCAGGTAGGCTCCGTTTCGCGGGGTTTTCACGGGGTGGAGAAGCGGGGGGCTCCGTTCCACCACGGATTCCGGGGGGCCAAATTCACTGGAATTCGGCCCCCCTGAGATCCGTGGTGGAATTCTCTAACATCCCTACATGCAAGTGATTCCTGCAAATGGGAAGTACATTACTTGACTGGTTGTAGGCCATGACAGACACACACACCCCGTACCGCCAGACTGAAGACCTTACATGTATCAGGACCAGAGCAAGAGCAATCAAAGGGAAGTCTGAGGCTGAAACTAGATATATAATGGCAGATGAGGGGCTGCTGCTGAAAACAGCAGCCTCATGTCTCCTTCTTTTATCTCCTCTGTAACATTTGGTGTTACAAAATGAGTGATATGATATAATTACCTGTGCATTTGCACATCCCATGTGCACTTCATTAGCTCTGTGTGAAGCGGTGCATTGACATAACATCATGTATTTATGCCAATAATTGTTGATGTTACTGAGGAGAGAGGGAGAATGAGATATGAGACTGCTGTTTTCAGCAGCAGCCTCACTTCTGTCATTACTGCAATTCTAAGCTCTCTACCTCTCTCACTTCCACTCTAGTTCTTGTGTTGAAACTTTAAATTCAAGTTAATGTGACCATGAAACAGACCAATCTTATGGGAGCTTTCAGGGTGTTAAAAAGAAAATGGAATAAATTGGCCAGAAGGATGCATATAGGAGGACATGGAGAATACACTGCATTTAAATCAGCTGGTTAGAGCCTGGAGGGTTGCTTGAAGGAAGAGCTTTTTCATTAAGGATTTTAGAAGTTCCCTATACATAAGTGCAGAGTGAGGGTATGAGAGAAAATATATATTCTTCACACACGCACGCACACACGCCCCCCCCAATACAGAGTTACAGATATTAAAATTATTTTGAGCTAAAATGGTATTTGTCTGATATTTCCTGGGGCTTATCAGCACACCTGCCTAAAACATTATTCACAGCAGGAAGTCATATCCCTCTCTTCTGGGAGTAAACTGTCAGAAGAATATTTTGTAAAAATAACATACAAATTGCATTGTATAACTGGTTTATAGATGGTAGCCAGAGGAGACCAGTGCATAAACAGGAGAACAACAACAACAAAAAGTTTACCTATGATGTGTAAAGAGGGAAAAGTCAGACTACAGTATGAATGTACCAGAAGAACCTGTATCTTTTATATTATAGATGTGTGCAAACAGTTGCCATAGATCTGGGATGGGCAACTTGTGGCCCTCCAGATCTTTTAGGCTATAACTCCCATCAGGCCTAGTCAGCATAGCCAATGGTGAGGGATCATGGGAGTTGGAGGTCAAAACATCTGGAGGGCTGTGAGTTGCCTACCCCTGTCTTAAATGGTAAAACCTTTCAGACAATTCACTTGGGCTCAGGCACATAGCATCTGTATCACCCACTCAAGCAGAAAGCTGCTTCCACACACAGATCTCCCTTGCTGGACTGGAGCAATTATGTATTTCAGTTCACATGCTTTCCAAATATATTTAGAAATATAAATATTTTATAAATACACACGCCCTTTCTTCCCTGCCCCCCAATTAAACTCAAACAACCCAAATCGCTAGTTGAATCTATCCTTACTTCAATTCCGTGCGCACACACATACACACCATAATCTGTGAGCTGGAGGAAACAAATATGGACATGCAAATCTTTGATAAATTTAGGCTGCAATCTGATTCACAATTACCTGAGAGTACGTCCCATTCAACTCAATGGGTTTTATTTCTGAGTAGACATTCACAGAATTGCACTGTTACTCTCCTAAATTTTAGTCTGGTTTCTGGAAGATACTTAGGCAGTCTTTCCTCACCAGTGAAGTAGATTTCATACCTCTCCATTGCCAAAATGTTTCTGAGCTTCCCCTTCCCCACTATAATACCTATCTTAAATTTTCTTGGCATTGCAAAGTCAACAGGAATGTTGCTTGTCTAAACCCCATTGAAAGCATCTGATCTAAACTGCACACTGAATGTTTATATCCCATATATCTTTAAAAAGACTAAAATCCTAATCCTATGCATGTTTTCTCAGAGGATTACTGTTTAGCACTGTGGCTGTTTCTCTAAGGTGCCCCAAGGGTTTCCCTCCTGTCCCCTTTAACTTCTGGGAGAGGTCATCCAGAGGTTTGGAGTGAGATGCCTTCAATATGCTGATGGCACTCAGCTCTGTTGCTCTTTGTTATCTGACTCGAAGGAAGCAGTCAACACCCTTGCCTAAATTCGATAATGGGCTGGATGAGGATAAACAAGCTGAGATTAAATCCAGAAAAGACAGAGGTGCTGTTGCACAGGAGAAAGCCTGGCTTGGGGACTGGGATTCAACCTGTTCTGGATGGGGTCACACTCTCCCTGAAATATCAGGTTCATAGCTTGGGAGTGCTCCTGGATCCTACTCTGTCCCTAGATCTTCAGTTGGCAGCGGCAGTGAGGAGCACGTTTGCACAACTACATCTAGCATGGCAGCTGTGGTCATTCCTCTGATCTGGCAACTGTTATCATGCTTTGGTTACATCACAGTTAGACTGCCGTAATGCATTGTACGTGGGGCCTCCACTGAAGAGTGTCTGGAAGTTTCAGTTGGTGCAAAATGCAACATCTAAGCTGTTAATCAGTGTGCGCTATCATGATCATATCACCCAATCCTGGAAGATCTGCACTGGTTGCCAATTGTTTTCTGAACTCAATTCAAGGAGTTGGTTTTAACCTTTAAAACTCTAAACAATTTAGAGCCTAGCTATTTAAGGGGTCACCAATCTCAGTATGAATCTGCTCAGTTGCTAAGATCAGCAGGAGAGGCCCTTCTGAAGACACCCTCACTTACAGAGGCTGGCTTGTTGGGCACATGGGAAAGAGCTTTCTCCTGTGTTTCTCCCAGACTCTGGAATGAACTTTCTCTGGAGCTACAACTCATCCCCACTCTCTCTACATTGAGGAAGGGGGTCAATGCACATATAATTTTTAATTGTTGTTATGGTTTTTAAGGTTGTTTGTAATGTTGTATTATGTTTTTGTTTGTGATTTGTGTTTCCTGATGGGACATACTCCCCCAAAAGTGTGCATAAGATTTCAGCCTTTCTTGTGACTTTTCATTAACTGGATTCACACAACATGACAATCCATACTCATGGTTAAGTACGGGTTGAGTGTGGGTTGTTGTTGAACTGTGGGTTTTTGTTGAAACCTGGGTTGTTGTGTTGTGTGAACCCAGCCATGCTAACAACCATGCTTTATTAACCATGAACAACCCACAATTCACAACCCAACAACAAACCATGGGTTCTCTTTGTGGGTTGTTTGTGGTTAACAAACCATGGTTTGTTAGTGCAGCTGGGTTCACACAACACATCAGCCCACAGTTCAACAACTCACATTCAACCCACATTCAACCTTGAGTGTGGGTTGCCATGTTGCGTGAACCTAGCTATTGAGTGTACCAATTGTGTTTGCCACAAAGTAATGGGTAGCAGATGGCAATCAAACCATCTTACTAGATGCTGAAGTTGGAAGTTGTAAAGCAACTTAAACTGAAAGTTGTCCAAGCCAGTTACTACATCAGAATCTTAAAAGTTGTGAACTTGCATTTGATTGACAAATTTGAATAGCACTGTATATTTTTCAGTCCTAGTATTTCCCTGTCTTAAGTTTGAAATATCCAGCACATTTATTAATATACCTCGTTTTCCACAAATGTTTTCAAAGCGGTTCAAAGAAATCTGAATACATGAAGTAAACAATAATAGCAATACATAAAAAGAAGGATATCAATAATAATAGGTTGGATCCAGGCACTGTCATACTTAGAGTGGACCTGTTGGTGTCCTATTGTGCCTCTGCACTCATGAGAGCGACTGCTTGTGCAGCAGGGCTTTCATATTTCTAAAAATAACCCGAAATGAAGAGAAACACTAATTTATTGAATGGGGCAGGTCAGTGGAGCTCTCAGAAGGGAGCTCCGCTGACCTGTCCCAGTCCAGAAATTAGTTTTTTCCACTCATTTCCAGGGTTAGTTTTAGAAGCACAAAAGCTCTACTGCCCAAAAGGTCACTCCTGTGAGTGCAACAGACCCAGTGGAGGCAGAGTGGACCCATTGGATACTGCCCACTGAAACGTATTACTAAGTCTGGATCCAGCTCAATATCAACAACAATGCAATATGAAATGTAAATATAAATATTTCAAATATATATCTAACAATTCAATAAAAACATTTTTCATCACTCAAAGCATAACCTCTCCACAGGCTTTAAAACGTAACCCTGCTACAGATGCACCATCAGCAATCAGCCCAGTAATGGTCTGTACTAAATTATGCTGTTTGCATTTAGCCTAGAACTAAATTTTAAGGAAAAAGTGGGGGGGAAAGAAGCATAAAACAGCTGGGCAATGCTGCAGATGTGTGTGTGTGAGAGAGAGAGACCTGCTGAAATTCATCTGCTTTTTAAATTTTCTATTCACAATTGTGAAATTTGCTTTTCACAATTTCAGAAAGATACAAGAGGGATCTTGTGCCTGCTGGTTCAGCTGTACTTCTGTTCAACTATTCAGAGCAGTGGTGTCAAAAACAAAAAATAGCTGTAATGATAGCTAACCTCCAATAGGAGATGGCACCTTAAGAAGAAGACAAGATAGATACTGTGTCACTCCAGTACACCCACTGGAGTGACACAGTGAGGAGCGCTGAGCCCTTTTAAAGTTAGAAACAGCATTGGCCCGAGACATCCTGACATCTGTGGTGGATGCTGCTCCCTCTGCCCTCTTCTCCTCCCCCACCCATGACATGGCCAGTTCCCTCTCAGAGCCACAGCAGCAGCAACATGGGTGCTGCTCCTACCGGCAATCTGGGTCTGAGGCCATGATCTCGCCCCACAATGCCTCACTTTGGGAAAGTACATATTATTGCTTATTTGCTTATTATTACTTATTATTATTGCTTATTATTACTTGCTTATTTGGACAACTGGGGCTCAGTGGTCTTGGACTCTACCAGTTCCCTCTTGCTCTCTCTAAAATGACATGTCTACTTGCTCTGCCTCTTTCTCCTCTCCTCTGTCCTCTCTCCTTCCCTCCCTCGCCTTCTCCTTTCCCTCCTCCTCCCTTCTATGTATAGGTACACACAGCTGCACACTTAACTCAGCAATGGTAGCAGTAAAAGGCTGAGCCAGCTCATGGGCTGAAGCACGCCACACTCCTTCAATCAAAAAACATAAAACAAGGCCACTTCCTCTGAGTTGGAAAGCCAGATGCTGGGCCCAGCCATGGATTAGCATGCCTGGTTAGCAGTTGCATTTGATGGTTTCTCTTGGACTGAAGATAGGCAGCACACTTCAGTCTCCTCTGGCTCTTCCAGAGCTGAAAGGTACTAGCTTTCTCTATGGAGTTCAGCCAAGTGACAGAAGCAGCAAGTGGCCAAGCAGGCAGCAGAACTGGAGAAAGCAAGCATCCGGGGAACAGTGAGCAATGGCAGTGGTGAATGGCAGAGGAGGTGGCCAGCAGTGGAGGCTGCAGGGGGGGGCATCTGTCTCACACCCCGATCCACCATCTGAACCAAGAGGCTCACCTTGACTTATAGTAAGGCTGGGCCAGCTCAGAAAACCATCAACAATCTTTATTAAATGTGCTCAAAATGTCACAAGCCAGGTGTATCTTTCATCATTAGTGTTGTCACAAACACCTAACAGTGTTCATAGCAGTCTGATTACCATATTCCACGCTGAGCTTCCACCAGACATGGGGTGTGTTAGCTGCAGGGAGGAAAGTAACATTTTCTAAACACGCACACAGACAGACAGATGAAGTATGAATGCCAAGATAATGCAGTTTCCTTGCAATAGACTTGATAACAGCAGGGAGGGGATCGGTGAAGTTTGAATATCCTGTAAAAACTGGGCACCTGTACATTCCTCGTGGAATACAGTAATGTCAGGAAAATATATTCCATGACTAGATGTTCCTTTTATGAGGAGATACTCCTCTGTGCCCATCACACTTCTAGCACAATAGTTCACTTCAGCGGAATAGTTCTTGCAACGGCAGCAGTGTGACCCATTTTCCTTTGTTTTGGTGATTCGTCTAATCTGATTTAATTAATGGAGTGTAATCCTCACTTTTTCTCCAATCCCCCTTCAAATTCATCACCCTACAGTCAGCACAGCATGGCAAAGATGGCAATTGGAGTGTTTTTTTCTCCCCCAAGGGGAAAAAAACACCCTCACCCAGTACTGAAGTGATACATTGATTCCTGGCAACAGCTGCTAGGAAGCTATTAGAAGCTGGAGTTAATCATTCTTGATTGTTATTGTCAGTTAGTTCCCATATTCACAGTGCAGAACACTATCAATACTACTTACACTGGCTTTATTTATAGCCATATCCACTGAAATTAGAATAACAGCTTCTACGGGGTTTCCCTGAGATGAGATGTAGAATTCAAGGCACAGTGACTTGGGGCTGAGTGTGTTAACGTTCTGCAAAGCTATGTAGAGTCTTTCTCGGAGTGCTCCGCTTCAAACATTTCTGAATGCTTCTACACATTACAGAAGTCCCATGTTGACTTTCTAGAACTCCTTCCTTTCTTAATGAGATGAGAAGGGACTGGTGACAAACACTCGACAGATAACAGAAAACAAGCATATGTATAGAAGAAACATGCATGACATGACAAAGCATATCTGTGCACAATAACAAGTTGCATATGTATACTAAGAGCAAAAGTGTCTTGGTTAGAAACTTCTCCAGCATTTCTTCCTCTAATCCTGGCAACCAACCAATTCTAGCCAGGTCTATAGAATTCTGCCTTGTACTATGCAAGGCACCAAGAATCTCAATCAGGTCCTGGTGCCTTACTTTGTCCACTCCCATGGTAAATTGCGTAGGAGTGAGCTACTGTCCTCCTCTGCTGTGCTTCGGCACCACTACCACAGATGGCCAGAGAGAAGTTGTGACAAAATCACAGTGCTTGCCATGTGGCATCTCTATTAATGTTTATATGTGTTTGCTGTGTTAAATAGAACCCAGATAAGTTAGAGTTAACTGGTAGTGAGTGAGTGAAAAGGGGGAGGGGTGTGTGTGTGTAGACAGAGCTTATAAAAGGGAGGAGTGGACAGTTGGTTGGTTAGGCAGAGAGAGGGTTTGTAGATAGAGATAGGACCTTAGGGCTTGATGAAGCTACATCTAGATAGTGGGGTTGTGGAAACAGGAGGTAGAAAGGGTAGAGTAGATAGGGAAAGACCGAGAACTGAGTAATAAGATATAACATCTCTTGTATTAACTAAACTTTAATTTTTTGTTTTTAAATTATAAAATTCCATGTTTTGTTCATTTTCTGCGCTACCCATAGTGTTCATATATCCTGGGTACTTCTCCTGGTTGGGTAAAGGGAAACAGTTAGGCATATTGGGTATCTCTGTTAACCTGGCGAAGTTAGGGGCTGAAGCTTGTGGGATGGTGAGGACAGCTGCCCCAAACTGGAGGCAGATGGACCTGAGGGAGGGTCATGTCATAGTACTGCAGCTTCCAGCTTAGCAAGGATCAGTGATACAAGGGCCCAATGTCATTCTACCTGGTCTTATAAAGTTGCTAACCGGCCTGGCTCTTCAGTCTAACCTGTTCACCACTTTCCAAATAAGGAAGAGTGAGAATCTTGTTTCGCTTCAGTTTTGATAAGAATTTACTAAAATGTGCAAAGCCCTCCACATTGGGACAAAAAGAAATTGAGATGTTAAAATTATGAATGTAGGAGAAAGTGAAGCTGAGAGATCCTCCCACCCCTAGCTCATCATTCCTAATACCTACTGACTCAGGAGGCTCTTGGTATGTTCCCTGTCTGTTGTTTAAGGCCTTGATGTCTCCTGGCATGTATCCAACTTGTACAGTGCGTCTTAGTTGAATTACAGCTGTCTTTACGATCTAAAGACTTCATAGAGACTGTCAGCTCTCGCCAATGGTGCTTACTGACTTTGCTGTAGGGAGAAAGATAATGTGGCACCTGAAAGGCTCATAAATTTATCACAGCATAGATTTTCCTCTGTTGGTATCCCAGTATCATCTTCCCATATTATTCCATCTGACATATTTTTATCTATTTCAATAAAATGGGAATAAATTTGAGAGACAAATCCTTTTGTATTAATCATAAAATACATTCACATTTTGTCATATTTCTAATCATACTTTGTCTTACTGTAGGATTTGTAATAACATATTTGATGGAGGAGAATCCAATTCATTTGCATTCCCTGAAGCTTTTCTTTTAACTTTGCTACAGTGAGGGTAGCTTTATTTCCATAGAAATCTCTCATGCTATAAAACCCTTTTTGTTTCCATTTTGCATATTGCTCTTCTTTATCTAGAGGGGCAAAATTTGGGTTCAACAAGAATGGAAGCAATGGGGATATGTCCGGAATTAATTTATTTTTTTCCATTTCTACCAAATTTTAACGTAGTATATAAAAAGAGATTATTCACCCATTACAAATCTATTTTTTCTCCTCCAAACAAAATGTGTTCAGTTAATTGTGAATGTTTCCCCATTGCTTCCATACCTACCCATAACTTCTCTGAGACTCTCTCCAGATACAATATCACATTTCTTAATTGATTTGCTTGGTAATATTTCTCTCTATCCCCCTTGTTCTAGTTGCTTTTACTTCAAGTGGGATAAATCAAAGAAAACCCTATCAACAATCATTGGGGAGAATTCTTTAAAATTGTTACACCAGTGGTATATTATGCTGGTGTATCTGGCAAGGACAGCAAACACCAATAATGCAAAATGTTGGAGAAACTGTAATCAGGAAGTTTCTTACATTCATTTGTGGTGGTTACATCCTGTTGTGTTACAGTTTGGGAATATGATATTTTCAGAAATGGCAAATATTACACATCAAATTATACATGTCACACCAGCACTGTCTCTATTAACAATATGGAAATAACAAAATGCAGACAGGACATCTAAGGAATTATTCATATACATGCTGATGGCAACTCACAGGGTAATAGCTAAAAGTTGGAAAACTGCAGAACTTTTAACACTGAAGTCTTGGTATATGGAACTATGGCAAATGGCCATGGCAAAAAAATGTAATGTCAACTTAAATTAGCTGAAGGTACAGTTAAAATATCTGATTTTATACAATATAGCATAATTTTAATTCATATACAAATCAAGGACATATGAAACAACATATATCAAAGCCTTTCCTTGGTTTATGAAAAAGATCTAAGGGCGCAATGCTATGGATTGTGCCCTGGGTACTCATAAGCCCCCGAACTCAGAGGCTTATGAGTATCCTATGTAGAGAAGAAAGCACCTTGCACCTCCCACATTGCATTTTAGCTAGATGGGCAATTTCACCTGTCTAGCGGAAGCTTTGGGGAGGGGGAAGGAAGGAGGATGGGGCTGTGGATACGAAAAGGCATAACTGAGCGGCCCCAGCCCACAGGAACACCTCCTTTCCCCCCCTCCCTGTCTCCGTGCTCTGTTTACTGAGTGCAGAGAGGCAGCCAGTGCGGTTCTCTCTGCACTGGTTATGAAGCGGGTAGAGGGCAGTGAGTATGGTTTCCAGGCTCCAAGCTCGGAGCCCTCTCTTTGAGCACAGAGCCAGGAAACCAAAAAATCCTATGTTCCCCAGATGCTGTCTATGGCACATAGGATTGCTCCCTAAATATAATTTGCTATTATGAAGGACTATAAAGAAAATCTCCAAGCAGCCAATGGATTCCATTGATATTTTGCCTGTAAAGTAAAGGTGTGTGTGGGGGAGGTGGGGAACGTATCTGTCAACAACTAGATTTAAACTGGATGACATTTTCTTTGGTTTGTTTATATGTTTGTCTTTGTTTTTGGAAAATTAATAAAATCATTACATTAGTGCTTGTGTCGCATTGGATACTGCCCATTGTCCTACCCTTTTGGACAGGCCTTATGTTTAGAAGCTCTGTTTCTACTTTCAATGATGGAAACTTACTTCCTCCATCCTTCCATTGTGCACTGTTATCCAGCCAGGATTTGCTAAGGTGCCACCTTCCAAGTCATTGCCACACTGATATACATTCAGCCAGATCAGTGGTTTTATGTAGAAGAACCAGGAAGCTGCCATTTCCTCCACACCAATCCTTGCTTTGTTTTCTCCATTTTCATTTAATCTCTTCTTTCTTTCTCTCGAAGAACTGGTATCCAGATTTTTAATGCTACTTTAATTTGTCTTCTGAGTAATGTGTTAGAAGTTAAGGTGAATGTTGAAGAGGCATGTTTTTCAACTCAAAATGCTCGTAGGATCCAACTAGAGCTAATCTTCAATTTGAAAATCAATTCTCTTAGAATGAAGAAGCTTCTGTCTCCTATATCTAGAAGTTACAGAGAATGGCATCAAGATTGTTTGATCTCTTTCCCTGTTTTCTTGCAGTTGTACTTTGACCAGGTGGACTTATTTTCATACTATTAACTCTCTTTGTAACTTACTGAATTTGCCCTTTAGTATACCTCGTCACTTCCACACACAAGATGAGATCAGCAGCCCCCAGGGTCCCTTTAACACTACATTTTTTATCTAGAAAAATATTGAATAAACTTTATTGGGCTCCTTAGGTTGGTCTGGCAAATCAAAGTAAATGTTTATAGTGTTGAAAACAATGTAGAAGTAAAGGCATGGTCAGAACTAAAGAGCTCTGTCCATTCCCCTTGACTATATAGCCAAGAATTTGCTTTTTTTGGCTTAATTTTCTGAAGGCCTGTCAAACATGTAATTTAGTGATCATTGCAGTGAGGCAATATTGAGTTACTTTTTCAATCCCAAGTATTACCCAACATGTGCTTGTAAGGTTGTCATCCAGAAGCGAATACAATATATATATATATATATATATATATATAGAGAGAGAGAGAGAGAGAGAGAGAGAGGGTATATATCCATTTATTTCTTAAAGTGAATTAAGAGGATGGGTGGTGCCATCTTCTAAATGTTCCAAGTAATTTCAATGCTTCTTAGCAATCAGAGGGCCAGTTCAGTCACTCTGAAACCTCTCAATGTCAATTAACTTGAAACATGGATTGGAAAAAATGGGCCACTACTGCATGCCAAACAGTGTCAGAGCATGGCACCTGTCAGCGTGGTTACACAAGATCAAACATTACCTTTTCTACAGGTGTGTCCATTACAGAGGATTTTAGAGCATATGGACCTGCCTAACGTATTGTCTTTTGATTTTGGAAAACTTAGCGCACCCCTGGTCACATTCAAAAATATGATTCAGACTGGTTGAAAAAGTTGCTGCAGAAACAAAATCTTTATATGCAATACGTCTTCTGCCTCAGGGTCTGACTTTGTGGTTCTTCGAGTCCCTGTTATTCATGAATCCCATGATTGTTTATCTGTTTGTTTAGGTGTTTTGACAAGTTTCTTATTCAAGATGTGCATTACACATTTTCTGTATTGTAGAATTATATCGAACATTATATTGTAATGTCCAGTTCCAACCTCACTCATAGGCATACATGTTAATTAGTGCTTCCATAAGTGATAATTAGAATTCCTTGCTGTTCTGATTATGGTTTTGCTTAAATGTGTGAATACGTATGTAGTGTGGAAAACAGCCATTTTAAATTCAGATGTTAGTTCTTGGAAATTAATTCCACCCCTCCATCCCCATTTCATTTGAATGATCTGATTGGCCCCTGACTTCTTTGATCTGTGAGCAGGCACATTCTTACAAATTCCAGATGGGTCGTCATGTTAGTGTGTTGCAACAAAACCAGGGAAGAGTACTGTGGCACCTTAAAGACTAGCAGACTCGTTGTGCCATAAACTTCTCGAGGTTCTGCTTCATAGGAGCTTATATCACAATAGAGGTGCAATCCTATACACACTTACCTGGGAGTAAGTCCCACTGAACACTTCTGAGTGTTCAATGGTACCTACTTCTGACTAAAGATAGGATTAAATTTGCATAGGATTAAATATACATAGGATTAAATATACATAGGACCTCTTTACCTTTAATGTGCCTTAAGACTCTTTATTAATCTTAAAGATGTGTATTGTAAAAAGCTGATTTGCCATTTTATACCAAAGAAAACACTTGACATCTCAACTTAAGCTCATGGCATACAGTAATATGGATGATGTGAGTTAATTAGTAGGCAATTGATGAGTGTAAAATTCTCAGGACAGAAGCAGGTTGACCTAAAGAACCTTCAGGTCTTTCCCAGCTAACGATTCTACACTGATGATCTGAAAAGGTCAGCTACAGCCTACAGTCATGCTAAGAAGGGAAGAAGAGTAAATTAGTTGTTGACTGGATGCAAGGAATTCTACAAAATGTTTCTCATCACCCTTGTGCTTTTCTTGCCTTGCGGCAGTTGCTCCTCCTCTGCAGTTGGCTAACAAAATAGCTGCTAGCTGGAAAATATTGGATGGGAAGTTCTTGCTACTTTTTTATTTGCTCCCAACACAAAACCTCTCAGTACGCTCCTTATGTGCATGTCTATGGATGTTGATAATGTATCTTAGAAAAGAAGCAATGGTTTTAAATTACCACAATTATATATGCACAGTTCTGACTAGTTTGTTACATGAAAATATGCAGTTAAGTAATGATGACAGTGTACAGAAACATACACACCTTATTTTAATTAAGGTTACTTTTATTTTAAGAGGGGAAAAACTTACTAAGCTATATATTTGAGAAGCATGCATTCTTACCATAAACAATGCTATGGGGAGGGGTAGGTTGAACAATGGCCACATTCGAATGTAATGCCAACCCAGAGTATGTGTTGAGTATGGGTTGTCATTGAATCGTAGGTTGTCATTACATTCAAACCTTGCACCATGGTTTAGGGCATAGTGCTTGGTTTGACACTATGTTAACCACAAACAACCCAGGAAGAGAAACAGTGGTTTGTTTTGGGGTTGTGAAGTCTTGGTTGTTTGTGGTTAACAACCCGGAATTAAACCATTGTGCAGGATTCACATGTAACAACCCACGATTGAACGAATCCTCACAATTCAATGATGACCCATAGTGAACCTGTACCTTGGGTTATTGTTATCTGTGAACGAGGTCAATGAGTTCAAGGCCTTCCAAAACTGTTTAGTTTCACTGAATATTTTTAAAGTGACCAGAGCTTTTAGAAGGCTTCCATTTTTAATGTTTTCCCTCTCCTCAGACCAAAGTAGGGATCCAAAGAGAAATATTTGTTGTCTCCCCACTTCTGCTCAAAATAAATGCCTGTAAAATCTATGAAAAGCTGGTTTGCATTCTGATAAGGGGCAATATGTACAGACAGTGCTGTAGAGGCAAAATCTGAAGTGCAGATGCTCAACATGACTGTCCCCATAGTCACATCCCCAAGGGTCCAAAAATGCAGGCAGTTGTGTTGATCTATACCAACAAACCAGATCAAGCCATTTTCTTTTTGACCAGGAGCAGATTTTTTTATAAAGCTAATAAGTCGTAATTGCCTATTAAAGACCAAAGGCTTCATAAAACGGAGCTTTTATCCTGTGATTGAGATTGCTGCTTCATGGAAGTTGTGGGCTCTTTACATGACGCCATGATCATTCAAGGCGTCCCCTGCACTAAATGCCCTTTGTTCCATTTTTAAATAGATTGCAGATAATGAGCTATCAAATTACCCAGTTATGTTCTGCTTCAGTTTCATCCATGAAAAGAGTTAAAGTGGCAAGAAGAGGAGCGAGATCAATGAAAGATAATGGAAGACTTGGATACGGGGAGAAGGAGGGGGGAAGGCGAGGGGGGAAAGGAAGCGGGTGAAAAAGGGGGTCAGTGGTGATCGTGCATTTAAAATAGAAACAAAAGCCCCGTTTTAAATGTAGGATTTTAGGCTGGTGTAGAAATGCCCCAAGCCAGCCCAATATCCTTTGCATAACAGCAGCAATAGTTCACACTATATTGTTGCTGGGAAAATCTATTTCTCCCCCAGCTACTGAAAGATTGCAGCTAAGCTCAGAGGGAACCGGGACGTCTGAGGGGAGCAGCAGATAATGTCAGCATCCCTGATAATCAAAAGGGCCTGGCACTTTGATCTTGTGAGACCTGGCTCCACTACACCACTGTATATGCAACATGTTCTATGCCTGCATTGGCCTTTGGTTCTGTCAGCAGAGCCAGAATAGGGTGGTGCCGATGGCAGGAGAATGTCCTTCCAGTCTGCATCTTTTTCTTTACTGTCAGAAAGATGAGAGCCCCACGGCCTGCTGCCACCCCCAGCCTCTCACCCTGAAAGGACCCCTGCCTTTCCCTGACAGAGAGTAGAAGGAAATTGTTGCACAAGCTGTTTTCATTTTGAGAACTGGTGGTTCTCTTCCCTGATAGCAACTGCTGTTGAGAAGGGAAAGAGCCCGGGCGGGGGGATGGAGACCAAAGTGAATAAATATAACCAACTATGTGGTAATTTGCTTCTTCTTTTTGGCATGGAAGAGCTGGGGCTTCTTTAGGTTGAGTGGTTGGCAGGAGCTCTCACCCTACTGTGAGCATATAAAGGCATCAAGTATAGAGGGTTCCCTAACTGTGGGTGCTTGTACTGGTAGACAGAACCAAAGGCCAGCGCAATGCAGAGAGGTTAAAATGTACAAGCTAAGATGTTTAAAGTAATAGACTAAATTACTAAAATTGAGCAGAACCTTATCTGCAACTTGCATACAGTTTGTATACACGCTGTCTTGACATGATATTGGGTCTTTTCTAATTATACTTGCATTCATTTTTATGTTGTTTGCATTTAAATATATTCTCCCCTGAAGATGAGCAGTGTCCCTACACATATCTGGATTTGCTGTAAATCTTTGTACACCTTCTGAATATATTATTTTCTTGTTGATATAACCTCTGTTACTTGAACTGCTCCCCAAGTCAGTAGATGCACCAGAGAGACATTATCTTGCATTGTGGATTTGAATAGCAGCACACGTAAAGTTGTTCATCATGTCCTATTCAGTCAGTTTTCCATAAGGATTAAGGATTGCAGCACTACATTTGAAGCTAGCTATGTTTCAAAGCATTCTGGCTTAGATTCTGCCATTAGGTAAGCTACACAAGCCTCAGCTTCAATTGATTTCAGCAGAAGCTTCTCAGATGTACTTATGGACAGAATTTAGTCCTTATTGAACCATTGACTTCAGTTTGATCCACGTGAAATGTTTGGAAGAGAGACTAATGGCGCAATCCTATGGAGACAGTGGCTAGATGGCCATAGAGTTTTTTGGTTTATGGGAAGCGAGCTCAGAGCCAGTGTGCCAACCTTGGTTCCCAGAAATCTGACTCCCCTCCCCCTCCCCTGACGCCTCGTAGGGGGCACGGTTTGTCCCCAGCTCCGTGCTCAGAAGAGCAGCGTGGAGCACCCAAAAAGGGGGTGTTCCTGGGGGCGGGGCAGGGACCGTGGAAGCGCCATTATGACACTTCATATGCACTGTCTGCCCCCTCCCCGCTCCGAGGTGCCCTAGTTAGACAGCCGAAATCAGCCTTCTAGCCGCAAATGAAAGAAGATCCCCTTTCGTGCTCCACCTGCCCTGCATTGGATAGTCATCTGCCTCTGAGTTCGGAGGCGGACAACTATCCCCATAGGATTGCACCCTGAGAGGCTTGCTTGATTTAGTTATCCTGCACTACCCTTGCATAAGAGCAGCTTGCCATCTTGAGAAAGAGTCCTCAGGACATCTGTTCTATTATTTCCCCCTCAGGTGTAGACATTCTCCTAGGCATAGATAGCATAGCCAGCAGGTTTAGCTTCTATTTTCGAAAATGGAAAAAGAAGTCTGGATTTTGTAGATGGAATTTTGTAGGGCACCCTGGAATGATTTATTTGCTAGCTTTCAGAAGGCTGAATTACCCTAATCCATCAGCGTTTAAACTCTGTGCTTCGGATGTCATTCAAAATATTTAGGAGCTTCATGGATAGGCTGTGGGCCTATTTATCCTTGAAATGATGCACATTTGCTTCAAGTTCACATGTGAAACAAGAAGGATATGGCGTTACTTCTCATTAATGGTAGGTGTGTATATAGAGGTTTAGATGTGGTGCATACATGCATGTGCCATGTTTTACTGCAACAGTTGCAGTTTTATATTAAAGCATGCATGGTTATGCATTCACATCAGGATCCAGTCCCTTCCTCCTTACACAATATGGGTTTGAAAGCTAGTTTATTTATATCTACTTTATAATAACAAAGAGTCTAGGGCTCAGATTTTAATAATTACTCTGCCACCTTTTTACTTGCCCTACCCATGTGTCTTTGAGAGCTGCTGGACAGCAGTTTACCCATCGTGTTAAGCCCTCAATCCCGGCTTAATAAACCACCATGTGCACAAGCAATATGCTGGTGCCCACCAGGGTTTAAAGTTGTCTTATGAATTTTGACATTATTTGCAAGCAATTAATCATACTTTCCAGTCTGCATGGAGCAGGAAGCTATGCTTATTGCAGCTTCCTGGTGTGTTTCCTCACTTGTGCCAAGGGAGAAGTAAAGGGAGGGACTATGACTCAGTGGTTACGATTAGCAGCCCTACGATTAGGCAGAGTGAAGCAGTCGCCTCAGGTGGCAGACATTGGGGGATGGCAGCAAGATACTGGAGGAGAGACCCGTGTGACATGCAGCCTGCCCTGTGCCCCCTAAGTGAGCCTGCTGCCTTTGGGTGTAGTGGAAGGTGTTGTTCTATTGTCAGTGTTGAAGTAACATTCAACTGCTAGTCCAGTAGACTTTTGTACATGGAATGGGAGGGGGTCCATCTTTCCTTCACCTCAGGCAGAAAAATGTCTTGGGCCATTGCTGGTATGTGCTTTGCATTGAGAAGGTCCCAGGTATCATGCCCCTACTTAAGGAATCCTCCTCAGAGGAAGAGCTAGAGTTCCTAGAAACCAGAACAATCACTGTCATGAGATCAGGAGGAGCCTGGGCCCTCAGGGGAGATGGTTGCAGGTTCATCCCTATCAGGGGACTCTGCCTCTGAGGCAGAGGCTGAGCAACCCCCTGGCCCTCAGGAGGATCATCGGCTCAAGCAACAGGCCAGTAGGGCTCCCATGAGAAGAAGTGCTCACTTGCAAAGAAGGAGTGTTCAGGAGAAAGTGAGTCCTCAGGAGTAGGCTCTTACCAGAGAGCTATAATGTACTACAGCTGGGCTCTAGGTAGGGCTTAGTAGGCTCTGGTGTTAAAAGCCTTCAGTGGCTACCTAACCAGTGCTGAAACAACACTGTTCTGTCAGCTCCAGTGCCTTGTACCTTGTTTTCTGTATGTTGCTTTGTGATTGACCCTCTGTGCTACTGACCCTTGGATTCTGCTTTTGGACTGTGTAATATATCTGACTGCCTAACTGTGTTTTGATCTTTGCCTGATATCCTGCCTTAGCTTGAACCCTGTGTGCTAGGACCTTTGCCTGCTTCATTACTTTGCTTCTTGGTTAGATCCTTCGCTCAGAGTTTGCTGCAGCCAATGCACGGCACTGGGTTCAGTCCCCAGTATCTCCAGGGAGGATTGAACAAATTCCTATCCAAAACCCCGGAGAGCCATTGCTAGTCAGTGTCGACAATACTGGGCAAAATGGACCAATGGTCTGACTCAGTATAAGGCAGCTTCCTATGTTCCTGTGAAGCGGGAGCAAGAAGACTGCATCCACACGCATGCTGCTTATGCACATCATGGTTTATTAAGCCATGATGGATGGCTTAATGTGATGTGAAAACTGAGCCAGAGACATTACGTAGGTGAAGTTTCCCTCATCATGTTATACCCACATCATGGAATGTCTATGTTTCAGACTGCTTTCAAAGACACAGAAACACGTCCAGTTTTTGCTTTAGTTTTTTTTAAAATGCGACAGCCCTACTGGTATGCTTTGCTATTTAAAAACAATAAAACAGACACTGAGATCTGGACTAATTCATATCATCCTGGTGTGACTGATTCAGGAGAGAGCAATTTATTTGGCAACAGCTTGGAAACGTATTGTGAGCTGGAGGGCTCGTGTAATTTACATGTCATTGACATTGGGCTCTCATTCCTGCAAAGAGGGTTGAGTGCCAAGCTACACCGATAGCAGACATGTTGTGTTCATTGTGTGCTGTTCTTAGTATGTAATTGTTAATTGCAAACTGACCAAAAACAAACATCATACACAATTGTGATCCAGATATGCCCCCTTTTAAGTCCCATTGATTCAATGAGGGAAAGTTAGGTATGTGTTTAACTCTCCAGTTGAAATCAGTGGGACTAAAAGATGCTTAATGCTGACTGCACTATACCCAGTTTTGCCAAGGGGCTTCATGCCAGAAACTCTTCCATATTTGGATGTAGACCAGAGGCCTAGTGCCAATCCCATCAGCACACAGTTAGGGAAACTCGACTTCTGTGTGTATGTGTGTGCTGGCAGTCCATATATCATCATTATAATAGGTACCATGTATTTCTAAGGACCTGATTTTACCATTCTCCTGAGTTGACATAAATGCAGTGACCATTCTGTAAATCTAGCTCAGGAAAGTATTGCATGTAGGAAAGAGCCATTTCAAAACATTACCCTTGCTTGCATCTTCACATTTAAGCCTAAGCTTTACATTTCATCTTCCATGAGTCCAAACACAGCACAAGCATGTATGACGTTGGTTCACAAGGCTTGTGCTACTGTTACCTCTCACTGTCTTGACTTAAAAAACTGCTGCTTGAATTATAAACAGACCCTGTGTTTTCAAAGCAGGGAGCTGGCTCAGGGCTAGCCCAGAATTATAGGGTAAGTTTACACATGCCAATCCACTCTGAGAATAAAGCACCATGGGTTGGTTGTTGGCTGGACAGCCCACTTTACACCTGACAGATGATACAGTACATGGTGGCTTGGCATGGCTTCCTTCCCCCTCAGTCCTCCTGCCCACTCCCAGCACATATCCCAGCTGCCTTAGCAGCACAACCCCTCTCGGATCCTTGTATTCCCAATGGCCAAGAGCTTCTACACCCCCTCCTGATGGCTACATAGCTGTCAGATCTACAAGTCACAAAATCTTGAAGCCTGGTATTCCCTATGGAGGGAAACCTGCCCCCGCCCCTTCTGATCACTACCCCATTTCTGAGCAATTTTAATATTGGCAACCATTGTTGTTGTTTTTTTTGGCCTTCCTTCCAATTTGCACAAATGGCATCTGATTTTTTTTAGTCCATCCAATTTGTGCAAATGGGATTGGGGTTATTTAAAATCTGGTGCTTCAAATTTGTGCAAATGAGATCACTTCTCCCTGCCCACCCCTCTTCAGTCATTTGCAAATGCACACATTTGCAGGACCATGGTTTACTTTCTTAAGTTGTACCAGTATGACAGCAGCTACTAACAGTACCCAAGAACCTCAATATGTCCTCTGCACATTTAGATGCCACTTGTCAAATTCCCCGTCCTGTAACATGTTGAAACGGCAGCTGTCAAATTCCTCCTCCACTTAGGTGCTTCCCTTGACAGCGAACTCTGAAAGGGGCAGCTGAATGAGACAGCAGGTTTTGCTGTGGGTGTGATTACTGCAGGAGTATGTGGACCTTATTTCTGCTTTGCCAATTTAACAATCAATAAAGCATGTCAATAAAATAGGAAAATATGCCTTGCTGAGGGCCTGCGCATATACACATTTGTGCTGCCAAAGGGGGGGTGAACCCATTTGCGCAATTTTTAAGGACGATTTTTTTTAAAGAAAGGGCTGCAAATGCAATAGGGACTTTGCCAAGTGTCAATGCAGTATTGGTGAAGGGGTGAACACTGACAACAGCAGAGGAGAGTGGATGGCAGCAGCACTACCGAGACTGCAAGGACCAGCCAGCAGGGTTGTTTTTTGCTGTTCTTGCCAAGTGGCTCTCTCACCATTTTAAACAGCCCACACTGAAGCGACTCTGTTGGACTTGGGCATCACGCTAAGCCACCCTGAGAACAAGCTACCCTAAACAACCATAGTACAAGCCATGGGTTCTCAGGGTGGCGTGTTTGCAAACAACAACCCATGACGGAAAACCTGCACCAGGTTTGGATGCCATGCTAAGCCACCCTGCAGCCACCCACAGTGACAACCCACCGTGGCTTAATGTGATGTGCAAACCAAGTCATAGTCATTGTTTTTGTTCTGCTACTCAGTGGACAATGGGTTAGATGCGATCCACAAATACTTGTTTTTTCAGCCCCTTGATTCCAGTGGAAGACATTTAAGTATGTTTGATTAACTCTTTCATGGAAATCAGTGGGACTTCAGAGTGCTTAATTTGGCCCATTGTTTTTCCTTGCTTACTACCTTCATAGGCCATCCTTATTTAAAAAAAAAATAGAGCACAATCAATCCTAAATAAAGTATTATAAAATTTTATTGAAATGTAGAAGGCTGCAAATCTATATACACTACCATGCGTCTAAGTCCCATTGAATTCAGTGGAGCTTGTCTGGCCCCAATCACATGCCCCTGCAGTATGTGAATATTGCAGTTGCCTCCCCATGGTGTGGTTCCACATTTCTACAGTCTTTGTGTGTGATTACCAGAACCCCATGATGTGTGATTACCAGTGCCAATTGCATGGATAATTCCCACCTGACTGTTGTCCAACCAGGTGTGAGGGTGACAATCAGGCACGAGCATCCTGTGGAGTTGATCCCACTCTTATGGTCCCAGTATGTACTGGTATACTACAGCCACATGGGATTGTACAATGGGGGAAGCATCCCCCACATCCCTATGAGTGCATGCAAAGGGAACTTCTGCATCATCCCTGCAAGTGGCAAGGGGAACATTGCCATATATCAAATGCAAAATGATTGTTCATATCCACCCTGGGTGGCAAAGAAATGTCTTACAATCCTTTAAAACCACTCATTTTTGAAATCCTCTAGAATAATGAAGCAGACTAAAATACAAGAGCATTGGAGAGGCTGTCTTACTGAGGCTATGCATGCAATCTTAATGGAAATATGCTGTCATCTGGAATCAAATGTATTTTCAAAACAAAAGCAGACTTTTATATATCTTTCCTGGATAAAAGCAGAGGTTGTTTAGCAAAGGGAAAGCTGCCAATTAATTTTGTTGCTATCATGCACGATCACAAAGATTTTCAGCGAATGTGCAGATTCTGTTATAAATGTCTAACTGTACATGCTATTATAGAGCGCTTTATAGCAGAGGTGGGGAACCTGTGGTCCTCCAGAAGTTGTTGGACTACAGCTCCCATCATAACTGACCATTGGCTGTGCTGGCTGATGTTGATGGGAGTTGGAGAAAGTTGATAGAAACTGCTTTATTTATTTGATTTGTGCCCCACCTTTCTACCAACAAAATGGCACCAAGCCAGCTTACAGTCATCAGAATTTTAAAAAATATATATTAAAGGCCAACTTGATTAAAATAATAATAATAATAATAATAATAATAATAATAATAAAACAAATACATTAATACCAACAATAACAGTATAAAAACAGCACCCAACGCAAGAGACCAGCTTACACGCCAAAGGACTGCTTCAGTAAAAAGATCTTTGCCTGCTGATGGAAGGACAACAGAGAGGGAGTTCCACAGCCTGGGAGTGGCCACCAAGAAAGCCCTCTCTCGCATTGCCACCAAGCATGCCTCTGAAGGTGGCAGTATGAAAAGAAGGGCCTCTACCAAAGATCTTAAAACCCAGGCAGGCTCATATGGGGTAATGTAGTCTTCCGGGTAGCCTGGTCCCAAGCCATATCCGGCTTTATAGGTCATAACCAGCACTTTGAATTATGCCTGGAAACAGACTGGCAGTCAGTAAAGCTGTTGCAACGAGAGAGTCACGTGCTCCTTGTAACTGGCCCCAGTCAACAGTCTGGCTGCAGCATTCTACACCAGCTGAAGTACTTTCTCTCACTCTTTCACAATACTAGAGTTTGAAGTGACCCAGTGAAACTGATGGATTCGCATGAACTCTTCACACATTCAGTGAGTGCATCAAGGGAGTGGTATGGATGCACAGGCTAGCCCCACCCACTATGTACCACTGCCAGACTTCCCCAACGAACATCCATACATCCCTGTGCTCAGGAGATCTCTGCACGTACATCTGTATGTTCAGAGGATTCTTTCTGGCAAATGAGAAATGGACATTCATTAGGAGAGCATGGGAGCAGTGGGTGGTGATTGCAGCAGGTAGTGATAGCCTGTGCAGCACGGCAGCCCCCTCCTCAAATTTATTCACTGGATGGAGGGGGGTCATGGGTAGCCCCATAGTATATTTGGAGTGGATGGAAGAAAGTATTTTACACACCTTGTAATTAACATGTGAGATTCACTGGCACAAGATACGGTGATCTCGGACAAAATGGATCTTTCGTCCAATCCAGCAGGGCTCTTCTTAGGATCTTCAGTTGCTAATGAATTGAATTGAATATTAAAAAATGAATTCAAGCATGCAGTCAACCCAACACTACAATCCAATGCATGTCTTCTCAGGCATAAGTCCTACTCAGTTTAATGGGCCTTACTCCCAGGTAAGTGTTTATAGGATTGGGGCCGAAATGTTCATTTTTCTGGAAATGCCCTGCATAAATGTTTATGGTAAATGCACTGCAAAATCTAGTTGTCTTTTGTTTTGATTTTAGTTGATAATGATATCAGTTACTCTGCAAACCATTTTCGAGTGCAAAAGAAAACAACCAATGGACAATGAAGATTAAAGTGTTTGGGTTTATTTCTCCTGAATACCTTCCCTACTTGCAGATTGGCCTTGTCTGAAAAGCTCAGATGTTCAAACACATAGACATGGTCTAAAGGTTGCCTTCACCATGGGGCTTGGCATCCTTGTGGCAAATTTTCTAGTCCTTGTGATGAGTTCTTCCAGAAATGTTGCCATGAGTTAGGGCCATCACATAGTGCATTTATCTGTTTTCAAACAGCAAATGGCACTGATACAGATCATGGGCAAATCAGCTTACCTGACTTGCATAGTAAGGCTCTGCTAGATGATACACCCAAGGAGAGAGAAATGCACCTTGGAAATACCAATCCCTGTGGCAAACACACTATGTAGACCAGGGGGGCCAATCTAAAAGGAAACAATTTGTGAAGTGATTTGGGCAAAATCGCATGTTCACAGAATCAAATTAGCCCTTTCCATGGTACACACGATGCTGTATTCCTCCGCTTCAATATACAGGAAGTGAAGCCGCATTAGTTGGGGTGGGGTGGGGTGGGGTGGGCGAGTCCCACCACAAGTAGAAATGAACGCCAGCGATTGTATAGGTATGGGGCAGCCAATAAGCGGATGCTTGCTCCCCCTCCCTCACGTGTTCAACAAAGTGCAAAACAGGACTTGCTTACGACTAGATGTTCATGACAAACCCTGTTTGTCCCCATGTACATGCACACATTTATGAGGCGGGCAGACCGAGCAGAATGAGTGGGAGTGCAAAAGGTGCTGAGAGCAGGGAGTGTGGAGCTGGCAAGGAGGGAGAGCAACTAGCACATTGTCTTTGATGTATATTAACTGCCCAGTCAACAGGCTTCCCCCCACACACACAAACACAGGCTCAATGTAATGCTTCTGAGTACATGTTCATGAAAATCATCCGCCCTGGCATCCACCCTTTCTTACCTGTGCAGCTTCGAATCAACAGGCATCCACCATTTCTTAGCTGTGCGCTTGGTAGCTGCACAGTTTCAAAACAGAAGGGCTGGCTCCCATCTCCACTCAAGCTGAATGACTATTTAAAGTGAGAGGCAGCGAGCCACCATTTCTCAGCTGTGCCCCTGCATAGCTGCAGTTTTAAAACAGCAGGGCTGGCTCCCCGCCCACACTCCCAAGCTTGACTATTTAAAGTGAGAGGCAGTGACATGGAACTGAAGGCAATGATTTACTTCCAGGGAGGCATGTTTACCCTTCTGCTCTCCCCCACCCCTGCCCCCTGCTACTTTTCCTCCCACCAATCAATGCCACTTCTACCAGCCTGCACCAAAGCCAGCTGAGGTCACACAGACTCCCAAACAGCACTGAAGCTGCTGTGACAGGAAAATCCGACACAAAATGAGTTGGGGGGGGGGAATGGATTAAGGGCAAGAAACACCAGGCTAGCTATGGAGAGCAGCATGCGTCATCTGACACTATCGATTTGACGGTGGAGTAGAACCAGAGTAAAAGCCCCATGTAGATGGGGCCCAACTGAAGGACACTGAGAGACATCAGATGGCAAGATGGAATTGTTGTTACTTTCTTTTTAGACTGACCAGCTCAGGGGCTAGAGCTGGAAGGAGAGACACTGATAAGCATCTCACACAGATCTTTTATATGTTTAAAGTCACAAGATTCAAATTTTCAAATTAAATGATTCTTATGTTTGGAAATAATCCTCCCCCCCCCCCCGCAGGCAAATGAGCAATGTTTCCTAACAGAACTAGTTATTTTTGTATTCAAATAAAGTTGGTTTTCACTGGCCTACAGTCAAATATAGACGATGTAAAATTAATGTTTGTCAGCAAGGCAGGCCACCTTTTATTTTATTGATTTATTTGTTTGTGAAATGTATTAAACTCCTCATAAAATGAATTCTCTCTAAGTGTTGTACAATCATTTAAAAACAGAATAATTATACAATAAAAACCACCATAACTCATTTAAAATCCAGCACAGTATAAAAGCCCAGGGGAACACATTCCAATGCAACACAATAAAATACAAAATGGACTGTAAAAGCTAAAAATAGCCATCAGATACAGGAACTAAAATGAAACCATGGATCATTAAAAGCCTGGGAGAACAAGACAGTCTTAGCCTGTTACCAAAGTGATAACTATATAGGCACCAGGCAAGCTTCCATAGTGAGAGCATTCCAGAGCTGTGGAGGCCACTACTAAAGAGACCTCTCTCTTGTGGCCACCCTGAAAACTTCTGATTGAAGGGCATATGAGGAAGTGCTTCTAAAGATGACTTTAAGGCATGGATGTATGGGAGGAGGCATTCATGAGATACCAAGGTCCCAAGCTGTGTAGAACTTTTAAAGTTAAAAACAGCATTTTGAATTGCACCCAGAAAAAAATTGGAAGCTAGTGAAGATGGGAAGAGACCAGCGTAATACGTTCATAATACCTGGTCCCAGTTAAAACTCTTAGTCATATTTTGCACTAGCTGAAGTTTCCAGACTGTCTTCAAAGGCAGGCCCACATACAGTGCATTACAGTAATTCAAATGGGATTTATTATACTCATCAAAATATGGCATAACGGGACCGGCTGTATCATTCATTGGGCAGGATGGAAAAGTCTACCATAGGCAGCAGATTATCAGTTAGGTGTCTTATTATGTGTGTGTGTGTGTGTGTTTGTGCACACACATGTGCGCACACACACACATGTATGTATGTATGTATGTATGTTTTAACATATGACCAAAACACCAACAGCACACAATATATGCAGGTTGTCTTACATTGTTTGTCACATATGCTAGTAGATATGGGAAATGTTGAGATGAGACATATGACATCATTTGATATTCTGCCTCAAAGTACTAAAATGTCTTGGGCCAGCACTGTGGCAAATGAATATTAAATGCAGACCTATCTGCAGTGCCTCATACTCTGAGAACTGTGATGGCAGCGCTTTGGTTTGTGGGTGATTTGTCAAAGCATGAATGGAGAAGACAAGAGACTAAAAGCTTTGAAGTGTCTTGGAATGCATTCGAGTGAGAATATCTAAATATTCCTTTCCATTCTCTCTTTCTCTGTCTGTCTGTCTGTCTGTCCTCTCCCTTCTTCCCCTCCCTTCTCTCCCACTTACTGTCAGGAAGGGCCACTTCTGAAGGGCCAAGTCAGCAAAGCCTGGTATCAGCAGAGACTAATGGCAGCAGCAGCTACAACAGTGAGTTGTTATTGACGGGGGAGGGGAGGGAACCAAAGGACAATGATATCAAGGTGTGGCTGAAATATGTTGTGATCCTTCCATTTCCAACAGGTCTGTCCACAGCGTTTCTTGTACTCCCCCAAATAAGACCAGCAGAATGGGGTTCAGAATTCCATCAACAACTTCCCATTCCAGCGACTGCTGCTGACAGACCCATCTGCTTATTCCATCATTGTTCATAAAGACATATCAGTGGCATAAGCTGATGCAGGAAAACAGAGGCTTGGAGCCAGCTGTACAGTTAGTGATCATCAGCTAAATGAGCCCCATCGTTGGCATGTGCTAATGGGCCTCTGCCAATCCCAGTTTGGTGCTGAGCAGGAGTATTGATTTATGATGCCGCATATGCTTTCCCTGCTCTATTCTTAGCGCAGGCAGAGATGTCCCGCCTTCTGTCATCCTTAAGACGATCTACCTCCAAGTGGTCCTGACCATGAGAAGGAAAAGTGAAAATTAACCCCCGTAATACTTGGGTCATCCTTTGCATAATAAAGGTTTGCAAAGCATCCTAGGGTTTGTTCATTTTTAATGCTCTTCTCTATACTGGAATGGGGAGAAAGGGAGGGAAAATCTTACCAACTATAGGGAAAAGACAAAACCTAGGTCTCTTCCACTGGATCCAAGAGAAAACATCTGCCCCAGTGGCTATGAATTACTGGCTGAATGTTTTCTTCATGGCAAGGAATTTGGAGACCTCAGCCTGATCCATTGCCATACTAGAGACCATGGCCTTGGTTATAGATGGTTGTAGGTGAAGGACAACAATGAATGTGGAAGAATAATAGTTGTAGACTGGAGATGAAATTCTAGTTTGTGTGAGGGGTGATGTGAGATGAAATATGTGAGCAATTGACAATGGATGAAGATGAACTGGGGGCTAGAAGGAGAATCAAGCAGATGGATTACGGGTCAGTTAGTGGTGAACATGGAGATTCCATGAGAGTTGTCAGTGAGCATGGAATTGGGAAGCATGGGCTTTACGGATTAGGTCCATATGGATGAAAACGATATTTGGGAGGTGCACATGAACACAATTAAACAGCATGTTCATCTAAAGAGGTTATCCATAAACATGCATCATACTTTTAAGAGTGGAGTAAAGTAATAATACCCACTGGTTTTAGAAAATATTTTTGGCAGTGCCAAAAGTAACACCTCCTTAATGGTTTTCCAGCATTTATTAAATATTTGCTTATGAGTTTAAGTTGCCTTCATTTTCAGTTGTCTTGATTAGACAGTGTTGTGATTGGAAACAAAGTGTTGTGATGTCATCCCATTTGTGATCTGATTGGGTGGGATCATGCATGAGACTAATCCAGGAAGGAGGAAACAGCTGCTGACACAGCCACTTATCAGGTGAAGCAGTGGCACCACCAAGGATTGAAAAGGGTGAATATGTTCACAGTCTAAGCATTTTTGGAGGAGACATTTCTACCTCAACAAAATCACTAGCTGAAGTCACAAGTTTTTCCCAAAGTCCTTTCTAGAAAGAAATGGTCTGTTTATGGTGATCAGAGGCACCCTGGGGAAAGATAAAAGAGCCCCTCGTGTGGTACCATCCATGTGAATAAATAATATGGGAGTCATGGTTTAAACCAACCTTCCCCAACCTGGGGCCTGTTCTCAGGGGGGGATTTACTGTGAACTGGGGCCATTTCAAGGTCATTGGTGGCAGATGACATTGCAGCCAATCTGTCACCACCCCAGATATTTCAGGTGGGAAAGCTGGATTTTCTGAGTCTACTTTTACTCTATGTTATTTCTTTAATTTGGGTTCTCTGCGCTTCTGGTGCTGTGTGCCCCTACCTGCCACATTTACTTTGGTATGATAGCCCTGCCCAGGTGTGTGTCTTTCACCTGGCTGTGACCTCACTGAGCCTTTCCAGCCTTCAGAATCACCCTGCATTCCCATTTCACCAGTAATTAGCCTCTGTGTTGATGCACCTCTCTGATGTTTACATTACTTCACTTCTCCATTTTTGTGTTAAATTGAATCTCTGATATTGTGTAAAGTCACCTCTTTGATGTTATGTAAAGTTGCTTCTCTAATCTGGCAAGGTCTCTGGAGCTTGCCACTGGAAGCAGGGAGAAAGTGCCCAGAGAAGGAGAAAGGTGGGAAGTGGGGGTGGAAGCAATAACGCTGCAACCGTTTGCTGGAATGAGGTGAAAGGTGGTGGTGGGGTTACTCTCAAGGGATCCTTCAGATGCTGCACTCAATAACCAGGGATTTTGGCTTCTCAAGGCAAAAGTGTGCACATGGGGGAACAGGGGAGAGAGGAATAACTCCGCAACAGTATGCTGGAATGGGGTGAAATGTTGGGGGGATGCTCTTGGCAGGAGCCTTCAGATGCTGCACTTTAGAACAGGGGATTTTGGCTTCTTCAGAAAAATTTGCACACATGAGGAAAAATTAGTTGCTCTCCATTCTGAATAATGTAGTAGCAGGTGGAGGGGACTGGACATGAGCCAGGAAACAAGCCTTTCTCGTTGGTTGAGCAGCCCCTGCCAGTCTGATGACATTCAGTTCTACTCTCCCCACCCCACCTGGAAGTATGTTCCATTCAAGTGCTGTGTGACTCCTGAAAAGCAGATTTTAAAGGTATAGTACACTCAGCTTATCTTGCTTCATGAGTCACTGACAGACCAAAGCCAATTCCATGAAAATCCAATGCACTTCTCATTCCATTGTTGTGAAGATCCCCCCTTGGTGTCATGCCCCCACTGGAGGAATCATCCCTAAAGGAAGAGCTGGAGTTCCCAGAAACTGAGAGCACCTCAGATCAGTCCACAGTCACCAGACCAGGAGGAGCCTGGGCCCTCAGGGGAGATGGCTGCAGGTCCCTCCCCATCAGAGGACTCTGTCTCTGAGGCAGAGGCTGAGCAACCCCCTGGCCCCCAGGAGGGCCATCACCTCAAGCGACAAGCCAGTAGGGCTCCCATAAGGAGGAGTGCTCACTTGCAAGGAAGGACTCCTCAGGAGAAAGTGACTGCTCATGAGTAGCGCTCTGATCAGAGAGCTCTAGGTGGGGCTCAGCAGGCTCTGGTGTTAAAAGCCTTCAGTGTGCACCTAAGCTGGGCTGGAAACAATGCTGTTCTTGCAGCTTCAGTGTTTTATACCTTGCCTCCTGGACCTTGCTCAATGACTGATGCTCTGAGTTCCTGACCTTTGGACTCCTCTTTGACTCTGCTTCTGGACTGTGCAATGTATCTGACTGCCTAACTGTGTTTTGACCTTTGCCTGCTATCTTGACCACTCCTGCCTTAGCCTGAACCCCATCACACTGAACCCTGTGTGCTAGAACCTTTGCCTGCTTCATTACTTTGCTTCTAGGTTAGCCCCTTCACTCAGAGCCTGCTGCAGCCAATGCAGTATACCTGGTGCCCTCTAGATGGATGGGATAGCAAGTCCCATCATGGCTATGCTGGCTGGGAATGATGGGAGTGCAATCCAACACATTGGGGAAGACTGGTCTATACTTTCTTAATCTTGCTTTCTCCTCATTTTAATTTGTTTCCCAGAAAGAGCAAATGGCACAGAGTGTGTAAAGCGACTTTGAATAAACATGACTCCAGCCATTTGTCAGGCAGTGTATCTGATCCTACTGTGTATCACCTATTTGTGATTAACTAGAAACTGATAGAGCTGGATGAAGTACTTCCTCTGGGCAAGGCAACCGGTTCAGGGCTTACCACAAAGCTCCAGACATGGGTTTCTTGCTCTAGCTAAAAGAAACCCAGTGCCTTAAAATATACCAATTAAAGCCTTGCATTGGTTTGCCTGTGAATCATGTCGATACTATCTTTATTGAGTAGATTTTTCTCCTTTACTTTTTCTCTTTTTAATAAAGAGATCTTTATTTCCCTGATATAGTTTGCACATCCTTAGGATGCTAAATAAGTGCTGCTTATTTAAGTATGTGATAAAACCAAACCAATGTTGATGTTGCTAGGGTTGTTAAACTCTTGCTAAAGACATAATTATAGCATTTTTCTATGCTTCTCAAAATGTGGAGCCTGTCTCTCTAAAGAGCTGTGGGCAGTTTCTTATGCACATGGTGGATTCTCTCTCTCTAGGCCCGTGCCCCTTTACCTTTTTTGTAGGGATGTACGAATCCCTTACCTGGCTTTGCGCAGGGGCATCCACGGTGGGGGGGAGGTGCTCCATCCCTCCCCCTGGAATCCTCGACGGGGGGGGAGGCGCTCCGTCCCTCCCCCCCGGAATCCTGCCCGGCTGGCTCTGCTCCGCGGCCAAGCCGTGGAGCCGCTGGCCAGCTCCGGCCGCCCGCAGCCAGACATCCGGCTGCTGGGCAGCCCTGCAGGGACGCAAATGGCAGCTGTCGTAGCCGCCGCCATTTGCATCCCTGTATTGAGCCGTGATAGGCTACGTAAATATTTACGTAGCCTATCACAGCAGGGGGAAAAACTCCAGTGTACGCAAATGGCAGTAGCCGCCGCCATTTGCGTACGCTGGGGTTTCCGCCCCCCGCCGTGATAGGCTATGTGAATACTTACGTAGCCTATCACGGCCTCCGCAGGGATGCAAATGGCGTCCCTGCATTAGCTGTGATAGGCTACGAAAGTATTTACGTAGCCTATCATGGCTATTGAGAGGAGGAAGCAAATGGCGGCTGCAGGACAGCCGCCATTTGCAAAGCAGCACGGACGGGAGCAGGTAAGTGCTCCATTTCGTGCACCTTTCGTGGGGTCGGGGTGGTGGGGACTTCGTCCTGTGTGCCTTTTGTGAGGTGGGGGGGTGGGGTCTTCGTTCTGCGATGGATTTCGGGGGGCCGAATGCACTGGCATTCATCCTCACCGAGATCCGTCATGGAATTCTCTGACATCCCTACTTTTTTGTTATGTCTTGATTCAGTGGGAGATGGAGTACTGACCAGTTTTATGTTGGCTTATGGTGCTTCCTTTGTATGTTTCAGATCAAGCCTGGTCCTTCACCCTCCTGCACTTTGTGCTCCTTTTTAAAATGTTTGGTCCGCTTCACCAGGTCCTGGATAAGTGTGACCATCACTAGTTTGGTTGTCTATCTTTCCTTTGTTTTAGAGCTTGTCCACACTGGGCTTTTTATCCCGCTACCAGAGCTTTTGCTTCTGGATTCTTTATGGGATTCAACTCGACTCCTTCACACACACTTCCTCTTTTTTTATCTGGGGGCTGCTTTTACCTGCAAGTTTTTTATGTTTCATTATACAGCCACTAGATGGCGCTGCTGTTATAGCGCAACTCCCTCTTTACGCAGGCAAATTCCATTCGTGTTTTTTAAATTACCTCATTATCTCGGTTTCAAATAAAGTCATAGAAATGGCCAGAAAGCATGGGAGGGGCTCTGGAGGTTGACAATGTCATGTAAAGGACCCGCAAACTTCTGTGAGTAGCCAATCTCAATAGCAGGATAAAAGCCTTGTGTAGAGAAGCTCTTAGTGACCCTTGCGGGGGGCTTGAACAATCTGCACTACAAATGAATCAGTTTAACTGTAATGGCTGCTCCTAAAGTGCAGTTTGCTGAGTGTTTGAAGAATTCTGTAACAGAGAACTCTGTCGCAGAATTACAGTTCCTAGGATTTCCTGGGGAGAGGGAATTGCTCTTAAGCAAATTTAAGTCTGTTGTTAAGATATACCTAAAGGCTGAGAGCCTCAAGTAATCTTTGCATCTACAACAACAGCAACAACAATGTCTTCTCTGCCCACAGAGTGAACACAGATATGTTTTCCTCGTTCCAGGAAATTAAAATATTGTGGAAAGGTAGTTTATTATAAAACATCTCTGTTACGGAACGCAGTTACTGCTTCTGCAGCCTTTGCTGGAAAAGGAAGAGAAAGCCGTCCTCATTATCCTCTTTCTGCTGAGAACCACAGCCATTTATCAGTATGGTAGATTATCTGTATCCAATAGGTAAGCTAAGCTTTAACTGCCATTAAAATGAGAGCTAAATCCAGAGCTATTAAGTTTAATAGCTTATGGAATAATAACTTACTCTTTGCAAAATAACAGAGGGTAGCTTATGTAGAGTTGGTGGAAAAGTACATTAGAGAGGGGACAGAAATGTGCGTCTTTATTTTTAAGTTTCCCACACTGCCTTTGCATTTTTAACAATGCCCAAGGAAATGTGCTGCACCAAGAAATAAAAACCATCATAATTATAAAAATGAAAACTCCAACAGCCAGTATGGTGTAGTGGTTAGAGTTCTGAATAGGGACTGGGGAGACGGGGGTTCAAATCCCCACTCAGCCATGAAGCTGATTGGGTGACTTTGGGCCAGTCACTGACTCTCAGCCTAACCTACATCACGGAGTTCTTGTGAGGATAAAATGGAGACAAGGAACACGTACACAGCCTTGGGCTCCTTGGAGGAAAAGGCAAGATATAAATGTAGCAAACAAACGAATAAACAAATGAAATAAAAACCACCATAATTATAAAAATGAAAACCCTAAATTAAAACTCAGTTAAAATTGTTGTTGTTCATTCGGTCAGTCGCTTCCGACTCTTCGTGACTTCATGGACCAGCCCATGCCAGAGCTTCCTGTCGGCCATCGCCACCCCCAGCTCCCCCAAGGTCGAGTCCGTCACCTCCAGAATATCATCCATCCATCTTGCCCTTGGTTGGCCCCTCTTCCTTTTGCCTTCCACTTTCCCTAGCATCAGCATCTTCTCCAGGGTATCCTGTCTTCTCATGATGTGGCCAAAGTACTTCAGTTTTGCCTTTAATATCCTTCCCTCAAGTGAGCAGTCTGGCTTTATTTCCTGGAGTATGGACTGGTTTGATCTTCTTGCAGTCCAAGGCACTCTCAGAATTTTCCTCCAGCACCACAGTTCAAAAGCATCTATCTTCCTTCGCTCAGCCTTCCTTATGGTCCAGCTCTTGCCGCCATAGGTTACTACGGGGAATACCATTGCTTTCACTATGCGGACCTTTGTTGTCAGTGTGATGTCTCTGCTCTTAATTATTTTATCAAGATTTGTCATTGCTCTCCTGCCGAGAAGTAAACGTCTTCTGATTTCCTGGCTGCAGTCAGCGTCTGCAGTAATCTTTGCGCCTAGAAAGACAAAGTCTGTCACTGCCTCCATGTTTTCTCCCTCTATTTGCCAGTTATCAATCAAGCTGGTTGTCATAATCTTGGGGTTTTTTTGAGGTTTAACTGCAACCCAGCTTTTGCACTTTCTTCTTTCACCTTCGTCATGAGGTTCCTCAGCTCCTCCTCGCTTTCAGCCATCAGAGTAGTATCATCTGCATATCGGAGATTGTTAATGTTTCTTCCAGCGATTTTAACTCCAGCCTTGGCTTCATCAAGCCCAGCATGTCGCATGATGTGTTCTGCGTACAGGTTGAATAGGTAGGGTGAGAGTATACAACCCTGCCGTACTCCTTTCCCAATCTTAAACCAGTCCGTTGTTCCGTGGTCTGTTCTTACCGTTGCTACTTGGTCGTTATACGGATTCCTCAGGAGGCAGACAAGATGACTTGGTATCCCCATACCACCAAGAACTTGCCACAATTTGTTATGATCCACACAGTCAAAGGCTTTAGAATAGTCAATACAACAGAAATAGATGTTTTTCTGAAACTCCCTGGCTTTCTCCATTATCCAGCGGATATTGGCAATTTGGTCTCTAGTTCTTCTGCCTTTTCAAAACCCAGCTTGTACATCTGGCAATTCTCGTTCCATGAATTGCTGGAATCTACCTTGCAAGATCTTGAGCATTACCTTACTGGCATGTGAAATAAGTGCCACTGTTTGATAGTTGGAACATTCTTTGGTGCTTCCCTTTTTTGGTATGGGGATATAAGTTGATCTTTTCCAATCTGTTGTCCATTCTTGTGTTTTCCAAATTTGCTGGCATATGGCATGCATCACCTTGACAGCATCATCTTGCAAGATTTTAAACAGTTCAGCTGGGATACCGTCATCTCCTGCTGCCTTGTTATTAGCAATGTTTCTTAAGGCCCATTCAACCCCACTCTTCACGATGTCTGGCTCTAACTCACTGACCACACCGTCAAATCTATCCCCGATATTATTATCCTGCCTATACAGATCTTCCTTATATTCTTGCCACCTTTTCTTGATCTCTTCTGCTTCTGTTAGGTCCTTGCCATCTTTGTTTTTGATCATACCCATTTTTGCCTGGAATTCACCTCTGATGTTTCTAATTTTCTGGAAGAGGACTCTTTTGCTTTCCTTCTTTCTTAGGCTACTTCCATTGTCTCAGCAGACAGCTATCTTGCCTTCTTTTTCTTTGGGACTTTTTTGTTGCCGCCTCCTGAACAGTGTTGCGAACTTCTGTCGATAGTTCTTCCAGGACCCTATCTACTAAATCTAGTCCCTTAAATCTTTTCATCACCTCCACTACATATTCATTAGGAATATTAGTGAGCTCATATCTGACTGATCTGTGGGTCTTCCCTATTCTGTTTAGTCTGATTCTAAATTGTGCAATAAGAAGTTCATGATCTGAACTACAATCAGCTCCAGGTCTTGTTTTTACCAACTTCATAGATGTCCACCACCTTTGGCTACAAAGGATGTAGTCAATCTGATTTCGGTGTCGACCGTCTGGTGAAGTCCATGTATAAAGTCGTCTCTTAGGTTGTTGGAAGAGAGTGTTTGTTATGCACAGTGAGTTGTCTTGGCAAAATTCTATCAGCCTATGTCCCGCTTCATTTTGCTCTCCCATACCATGCTTGCCTGTAATTCCAGGTGTTGTTTTACTACCCACCTTAGCATTCCAGTCTTCGGTAATGAAAATAACATCTCTATTTGGTGTATAATCCAGTAGGTGCTGCAGATCCTCATAGAACTGATCTACTTCTGCCTTTTCAGCATCTGTGGTTGGGGCATATATTTGGATCACTGTGATGTTGAATGGCTTACCCTCAATTCGAATTGAGATCATTCTGTCATTTTTTGGATTGTATCCAAGCACTGCTTTAGCCATTTCATTATTAATTATGAAGGCTACTCCATTTCTTCTGTGGTCCTCTTGTCCACAGTAGTAGATCTGGTGGTCATCTGATGTGAAGTGGGCCATTCCAGTCCATTTCAGTTCACTGACACCCAAAATGTCTATATTTAATCTTGACATCTCCCCAGTAACCACATCCAAGTTGCCCTGGCTCATAGATCTTACATTCCAGGTTCCTATGGTGTGTTGATCTTTAGAACATCGGAATTGTTGTTCATCACCAGCACCATCGGCCAGTAGCCATCCTTTCGGCTTTGAGCTAGCTGCATCATCACATCTGGGGCTAGTTGAACTTATCTTCTGTTCCTCCCCAGTAGCATTTTGACCATCTTCTGACCTGGGAGTCCCATCTTCCGATGGTGTAGCAACGTATCTCTGGTTGTACTGATCCATTTAGTTTTCATGGCAAGAATACTGGGGTGGGTTGCCATTACCTTCCCTAGGGATTGTATTTCGTCTGACCTCTCTGCCATGAGCTTCCCGTCTTGAGTGTCCCTTCACGGTTTAGCTCATGGCGTCACTGAGGTGTTCAAGCTCCAGCACCACGACAAGGTATACAGCATATATTCCTTTAAGCCTTTTTCCCTTTTTAGGAGTAGTTCTCTGTGGCATCGTGAGGTTACATTTTCACTTCGTTTATATCAATTTAGCAGAACTTTATAAAATTTTATTTTGTTTTATTTTATTTGCTCAGGACTGAAGCAATGGTCTGAGTGTTTAAAAATATTAACTTCTAATCATTCATTCTAATCATTAAAATGAATGACCTAACTGGACAAGAAAATCTTCTGTATATTAAAGCAGCCTGCCCCACTTCGAAGGTTCAGTCAGGATGAAAACAGATTAAAAACATATAATCTCATTAATGAATCTTAATTTTAAAACAAAACAATAGTTCTCTATTCCAATTCAATTCTCCAAATGCTGGTCCTTATTTAGTCAAAACAGCACCATCCATACAGAAGAACAAGGTGGGTATCAAACTCAGGGTAACACTTGCAGAATTACAAAAAAAAAAATAGGGGAAAATACTGCCAGGGTGCGGGAGGGGGGGGGAGAGACCTGCCAAAACAATGAGAATGCTCTATGCTCACAGAATGCTGATTAGGTGGAATGGGGTATCAGTAACCCTCACCTCACCCCCTAAAAACCAAAAAAGCCCAGTGAGGACTGAGAATGCTCAATGAGCATGGAGGCTGACTTGAGGGTGGGGGGAGGAAAAGGAAAATCAGTGGGGAGGGGAATGGAATTCAGTGATGGGAACCCTGTACAGAAGCATTCCACGATGTAACAAAAACTCTTTTTTTTTCTTTTTTGCAGTGTATGTACTAATAGTAATCTCAATTCTCCAAGTGAATTCTCGGTTCTTCTCTTGTATGTACTAATGGCAGTCTCCAAGTGCTGTTCCTTCTGTAGGCAAAATGGCAGCATCCATGCAGAAGAAGGAGGTGTCAATAAGTGTGTGTGAACCCCAAGGCTGACAGAATTTTTTAAAAAACACTTTAGGAAAAAAAGCGCTCAGGGGAACATCCAGCAAAGCTGTGGAAGGAGGGCTGATTTGGGCAGAAAGCCAGAGGGGAGGGGGAATGGAGTGGAGCATTGTGGAACTGAGTACGGTTCCAGCCAACTAGCCATTAACAGGAGCACTCCACACTGCAGTTTTTTGTTGCAGGTACCACTTATATACATACTAAAAGTAAGCTTTTTTCTGATATAAGAGTGAGGTGTGTCCCCACATTTATTTCAGGAATAGCTGTATCTCAGTTATCAGAAGGGAAACTCTGTGTTTGAGATTAGAATGAGACATAGAACAGGAAATGATCTTTCTTGGTTAGGTTGGGCCCATGATATATAGGGATTTAAAGATCAAGAACAAAGCCTTGAGTCATGGTGGAAGTCAATGCAGGGAATTTGATCTTTGTGAATTCCAAAACAAACCAGCCTGGTCAGCACTTCCTGAACAAATGTGTGAATTGGAACTTGCCTATCCACTGACTTTCGCAGTCCTGAATGTGCCAACGCAGTTCTTGGCTCAAAACACAAATTGAAATACAAATGTGTGTTTTCCAAAAAAATAGATTTTAAAATACATATTTCAATGGGATTCTTGTGTGTGCATGCATATATTTTTTTTAATTGCAGGTGGATGCAGAACTGGGACAGCACAGATTTCTGTGGGAATGGACTTACGGGTAAAAGTGGCACAAACCAGGAATAGACAGATTTGTCCACCCTAGCATAGTTGCTGTTACTCCACTGGTGTTTTATGGTCAGCTGGTATTTTCTGCATTAGTTAAAGATTCATAGAACAGACAAGAAGGACAGCCCAACATTGATACAATATTTCTGTGTAGTGCAATCCTATGCTTGTTTACGGAGAAAGAAGACCCCAGGAGTTAATTCCAGGCAAGCGTGCACAGGATTGTAGCCTTACTTCATTTTCCAGTTTTTACCATTCCTTCTCACAGCGTTTGAGGCAGTTGATTGGAAGAAATTATTATTATTATTATTATTATTATTATTATTAATCACTCAAACAACAAATTAACTAAAGCAGGCAAGTTCACTAAAGCTCCTTAAATTAGCCAAAAGCCAATTTATACTGCAATCCTATGCATGTTTACTCAGAAGTATATCCCACTACGTTCAGTGGGGCTCACTCACAAATAAGTGTGTATATAGCAGGGGTGGTGAATCTTTTTTGGCCCAAGGGCTGAATTCCAATTTGGGAAGGGTCTCGGGGGCCATTTTCCCTGAAGGCGGGGCAGTTGTCATTCATACCAATTTGGATGTTTTCCCACCAAGCATACAAGCCACAGTTCAGTTCTTCGCATGTCCTGCTATACAGGATTGCAGCCAGAAGAGCAATCTTATGGGGTGGGGGAAGGATAATATTTGGCAGAGGATCTCTCACTTCCTAATCCTGCTGGTTTACACTGGCTAGGTGAAAAGGGTGGGGGGACGACAGGGCTTTTTCCTTTTTCTCTGGGGGGGGGAGGAGGGCTCCCTTCTTACTGCTTTCAGTGGGAAGGAAAATAACTATGCCAGTTCCAAGGCTGACATAGTTTCCCAACCCCCACACACACCATTTCAGGAGCTTGTCCAGGGAATGAGGGGGTATTGGGTTAGAGTGTTTCACAAAGAAGAGAAACGGCTTCTCAGGAAGCTTGCAGGAAGCTTCCTACAATACATTTATTTTTGCACCCTGAGAAGCCAATTCTCTTCTTTGTGATCTACTTCAGATGCCTTCCTCCTTCTGTTTTCATGGTTCGAGTGTTGGACTGGGACTTGGGAGATCCAGGCTCTAGTCTCCATTCAGTCATGAAGCTCAGTGGGTGACTGTGGGTCAGTCATTGACTCTCAGCCTATCCTGCCTCACAGGGTTGTTATGAGGATAAAATGGAGAGGAGGACAACCATGTAAGCCAACTAAGGCTCCTTGCAAGAGGGGGAAAAGGCAGGATATAAATGTAATTATTATTATTTGGACTCAGTGGATCCAAAGCCTCCCCCAAAGCTGCCCACCACAGACCCCATTTTGGCCTCTACGGCCATCAGAGCAGCAGTGGTGGCACAACAAGAGCGGCAGAACCTTCTGCCACCACGATGAGGCAGCCTCAGGTGGTGAACCTCCGTCTCCACCTGTGGATCTCCCTGTCTGCCTGCAGAACTGGAAGTCCACTACATCCAAATGGCCCCTCAGCCACACTACCTGGGAGTTTAAGGTTGCTTCCTTCATCTATCACCCCTGGATATTTTTTGCTGCTTCCACCCATGCTGGTTTATTCATGCCCAAAGTTGAACAAATCCTGCTTCTACATGGGGCTTCCAGTGGTTTCCTATTCAAATTCCAGATAAAATCTGCTGGTAATTTAGAAGGTCAGGTTCAGGAGTGTTGCTGTATCAAGTGCTCCAGACCATTCATTGGATTCCTATTTGCTGCATTTTATCAAACTTGTTTGGAGGTAGTTCATAATCTGTGTTAACCCATTTTCTGAATTTCTTCCCCCACCCACTGCTTATAGTGACATAACTTTATTTTTTATGTATGGCTAAAATGGGAATGAAAACCCATTGTTTTGGAGTGCCACGATGATTTTTTTCTGAATATTGTGTTAGATTCAGAATTTGCCTCCCACAAACAAGAAAGCTTCTGGTGCAGTGGAGCATTTTTGCTGGTGGAATTGGGGAGGAGATGATTTTCACTGATTCTCCTACAGCCTCCCAAGCCCCCCCCCCCCGCCTGCTCTGGAGGGCTCTAGGATACAATACTGGAGCTGCAGGAGGAGATGGGAATTGGCAAAATTCATCTCCCCCACCTTTCCACCTCTCCTCAGGGAGTGCTCCTGCAGGCAGGAGCAAACCTGGATCCATCCCATTGTCTATTTCAACATGGTTTAAAAAAGAAAGAGGGAAAGAAATTCTCCCTGGAAATTCCATTAGTTCAAAATGCATTGCATACACATGCAGGTATGTATCTCACAGGATCTCTCAAGATTACATTCAGCCCCTCTATATACTGATCCCATGTGGAACTCTGTTACAAATACTCTGATTATATGCACTTGCTGATAAGAGGAAGAATAATGCTGTACAAAGACAGATGAAGAGAAAGGGTTTGTATTATCCCCCTATCTTCTTTTGTTCTCATTTTGGTGGTGGCCAGTAGGGATCACTACAAAAGGGCTATTTCTCTTGTCACATCCTTTATTCTTAACCTACATATGGCACACTGGTTTATCCTAATCTTTTCAGTCTCATTCATGGTTGCTTTTCTCTGCAGTTTTTACTTCTCTTTCTCACCATTTTTAGTTCTGGATCCTGCTCTCATTTATACTTTCTAACTATAAAAATGCCTTCATATTTGTGCCAACTGTAAATCATGTTGTTGGCTCCTTTGGATTTCTAGTCCAGTGGCTGAGAACAGAATGTGTACCTACTTGATAATCCTGTGGAAATAAGAATGTTTGAAAAGAGAATCGCTCGCTGTATCATTATGATTAATTTTTGCCTTCCTGTGTAGCATGGACTTGCTTGAATCATCTGGAGCTGTTTGTTTTGCAGTGGCCTGCTTTTGCCACATTGGGGTCTGGATTATATCAAATTGAACTCTGCAGTGGCACATTTTGCTAGCCCAAGTGGCTGTGTGGTGCAGTCCAAAAGGTGCAATCCAGTATCCCTTAAGAGAGAGGTAGGCATCCTGCAGCCCTTGGTGTGATTCCAAAAGCCCTCTGCAAATGACGAGTTCAGACTTCTGCAAGCAAGCAATTCAGAGAAATCTATGCCTCCTCAGGCAGTCCACTGGTTGGAGAGGAAGAGGGATGGGGTAGCCGAAAGTGAGAAAGAGAGGAATAAGAGAGAGAGAGAGAGAGAAAGAGAGAGAGAGAGAGAGAGATGGGGGTTGCAGAAAGAAAGAGAAAAAAGAGGTGGCCTGGCTGACTTTTGCCTCTGGACCCACTCTCCACTGGTTTTGACTCCACCAACCAGAAGCATGCAGTCCCCCCACCAGATTACAGTGAGGGAGTTCAACCATCAAAAGGCAATCAAAGGGTCCCAACCCCTGCCTTGAAACATCACACAGAGGTGTTGAGGCATACCTTTTGGAATAGGCACACCCATAGGTCTCTGCTGAAGAGAACATGTTAGGTGGTGCACTAAGATAAAAAGTCAATTGAAGTCGAATTGGGTAGTGTTACCTCGTGGTTGGAGGGAATGGAATCCTCAGAATTCAGCGTCCTGGTGGTAGGAAAAAGGAAATAATCTTCCTCAAGTGGGAGATCCCACCCTGAAGAGTTAAGTACAGTATTTTCCAAGGCAGATAAAGGATAATGATAACTATACTGGTCCACTGAAAGAACAGACGATTACCACCTTGATTCTAACCATGTTTACTTATGAATAAATCCCACTGATTTCAGTGAAACTTTTATGTAAACATGTGAAGCTTAAGGCTGCAAACCTAAACACACCTCACCTGGGGGTAAATCTCATTGTACTCAATGGGACCTACTTTTGAGCAGACTTGCATAGGACTGCACTGTTAGCGGGCTTGTAATCCCTCTGGGTAGGCTGCTACCTCTGCTAACAACTGATGCTGCAAACCTGCACATGGCATGCAGGGAGAATAGCGTCTGGAAGGGCTTACATATGGGCCAGCAACACACTCCCTTCTTTTCCCTCTGTGCCAACCCAGTATGTCACTGCTGTTCTGAGTGTGCTGTCACTCAGACATCTCTAGGTGAGATCGTCCCAGTGCCTGCTCTTCCCCAGGTTCCCATGCCTGGCTCTCTCTTCCTGTTTCTGATGCCTCGCAGGCAGCTCGGAACGGCCCACACTCCGTGCTCAGAAGAGGAGCATGCAGCGGTGAAAACGGGGTGTTCTTGGGGGCTTTCTAGGGCAGGGAAGCCGGAAATGCTGGTACGACACATCCTATGTGTCATCTGGCAGCTGCTTCCCCCCCTCTGCCTTCCCGCAGCCAGACAGCTGAAATTGGCTGTCTAGCTGCAAATGCAGGGTGACTGAAGCGCAGAGGGGATGATCCCCTCTGCGCTTCTCCTGCCCTGCATTGGATAGGCGGTCACCTCCGAGTTTGGAGGTGACCACCTATCCCCATAGGATTGCACCCTTAGAGTGCAATCCTGTGCATGTTTAGACAGAAAAAAGTCCTACAACTCCCAGCATTCCGCCACCAGCTTGCTGCTTGCACTGTTAATGCTTGCTTTGGCCCCTAGTGAGTTTGTGGAAGAGGTGAGATTCTATTAAAGCTTTAATAAATTAATCTGCCCATTCATTTCCAATTAAAGCTTGTGGCTCTAGTCAATATCCAGAAGAGGCTTAACTTTTATTCATTTTAAAATGATCAGCTGAAACCCCCCCTTGCTGAAGGGTGGCATTTATGAGCTCTGTACACACTGGCAGCGGCGGGGGGGGGGGGACAACGATGACATGTGGCACTGCCCTATTAGAACTTGAGAATATAGCGGGGACGAGGGGGAGTGCAAGATACATTATGAATTCTAATACAATACAAATGTATAAATGTGATAATTGACAAAACAAATGCTGTTCTTACCCGTCTTAAATCCCCCAAGAACAGACTTTTCTGATAAAATCATTAGAATTCCCAGCAGAAGCTTGGAGAAAGTTAAATCTGAAAACATGGAGTAATTACATTCCTTTGAAAAGAGGTACAGTATAAGAGGCTAGTTATAAAGAAAGTTTCTTGGTAGAAAAAAAAAAAAGTTCCCCCTCATCCTCTAAAATAAAATTTGCCCAAACTGCACTGCAGAGCAACTGCTGTAGTTTAGTCATCTTCTCTATTGGCCTTAATTGGGGATCATCACATTACTGAATAACTTTTAATTAATTAAAATTATGTTGACATTCCAAAAGAGAGCTGTGATGCTTAATCAGCAGTTTTAGCAGAAAGCAGACTCCTTGCACTTAAATTGAGACTCCCATGTTCTCAGATTTTCTCAACAGACAATAATTAGACACAATTAAACATTCATGAGATATTAGCACTGAAAAATAAAGGCGTGTTCTACCATTTCAAGTTCAGATAGGCAAACATTCCTTTGTTTTGAATGGGAAGGCTGAGTGTATATGTGAGGTCTTGAAGGCTTGAGGCTCAAAAGAAACTGCTTTTTTAGCACATGAGTCTCTGGAGCTCCTCTTCTGTGGTTCCACAATATTAGATAAAACAAGGTTTGGATCAACTATACAAAGATGAAGCACTTCCAGAGCAATTCACCCCTTACTGCTATTTAAAAAATTCTGCTGTAAGGAAGGGGGGACATTTAAAATTTGCAGCTCTGCCAGTTCTAAAGTCAAGTGTGTTAGTAACATTCTGCTGTAGAAGGAACCACAAAATACCCCTCTCCCAGTTAAGTAATTGATACCAAAGGAGATGGATTGCAGGCAATATTTTAAAAATAGTCTATTGTGCTGAATGACATCTTTTACATATTTAACAGAAACGGTATGGCATTTTTGGATGGTGTTTGTGTTGTTGTTTTACTCCTAGTGACGGATTGTTAAAACGTTGATTATCCTAGATTTAACCGGATTTCTCCTTTGCACGATCTATCCATCAAGCCCTCACAGTGCTATATCCCATGTTTCTAGCCCTTGTGCAGCCCCAGTGCAAGCTTTCCCACTGCCTGAGGCAAAAGAGCACAGCCACCAGCATGTCACGCCCCCCCGAGCCCCCTTCCCTTGATCGCATCACACACATCCTTCTCCTTATCCTTCTTGCCACTGCTTTGTGCTCCCAACACCTTCCCTTTACCATGTTGCACCCCCCCTTTCCCATTACTACATCATGCCCCCTTCCCATATCGTTTTCCAACCCCTTTCCCCTTACCTTTACCACCAAGCCACACGGCCACAGGAAGCAGCTGGCATAGCTCTGAGGGGATCCTTCCTCAGAGCCAGGCATGGGAGGGTTGTCCCAGGAGACTGCCTGTACAGGACCCCCTCAGAGCCAGGCAGTTCAACGTGGCTTTCTGCAGAGCCATGTTGGATGCTTCCTTGACCCATACAGCTCTCCAGAGGGTGGCTGCTCTACAGAGACCCGTCAGCCACCCGCTTGCTACTGCAGGTGCCATGGCAGGGTGGCCGGCAGGGCTCTCTGGAGTGAATGCTGGCAGCAGCAGGCCCTCCTGGCAGGGACAGGGTGGAGTGACACAATTGGCTGCTCTGCCGCCTGAGGCAAGGGCTTTACCCCATTTCATGGGAGGGCCAGCCCTGCCTTTGTGGCATGACATCTCAGCTTTGATTTTAAAAACAGCAAGTTTCTAGCCCTTGTGGCATGAAATAAGCTTGAAAATGCCTCACCACTGGTGATGACATAAGCATTAGCTAATAGCCAACAACAAGATACATATCATATAGCATTGCAGTAATGGTGCTACTCTTACCTTGAAGACTTTATGAAATCAAAAGGTGGGAATAAATAAAACAAAGAAAAATTGCATTTTTCCCCAAGAAAAAATATTGCTACTAAGTCTTAGGAAAGTGCAATTTTCCAGCAGTAGACACACAACAACTGGGTAACAACTATGCAAAATCAATAGTCTAGAAGGGCCCTTGGCCAAGATTATTCTCCCCCCAACCATTTGTGTTTCTGTCAAAAGGCTAGGACTTTATCTCTCCTTAAATTGCAGTGATTGACCTAAAATGCTCTACTTCCTGATCCTTCTCATAGTTCAAGCAATCTGACAGCAGTGGTGCCTTTTTACAACATAAGCACTGGACCCTTGACCTAGGTAGGGTCTGTTGATGGCTATCAGTTCTTCCTTACCTTGAAACATCTGGTGGAGGTCTACTTCTCTTAGCTAGTCTCATGAAGTTGCATTGACTCCTTGCAGTCTCCTCGTTCGGAGCTTCTGATACATAATTTTAAAACAATCCTTATGGTCTGGGAAGCCCCGTTTAATTAGAGACCTCATCCTGGCTGCACTTGTGGGTAACCACCTGTTACACTCTTCTATAACATTCTGCCAGCAGCTGCAGGGTCTAGATTCTTTATAGCCATTTGTGTCAAGGAGAAAGCTACTAGTATGAGCTGCATGAATTTTATACTTTCTGCTGGTGTAAAGTTACTGACTACACCAGGTGCAGAGGAATGGAGACTCAAATTGTGTTTCCCCCTTTCTTTTGTTGCACAGCAGCTGTAAGCCTTGAACTAATGGAATCTTCCTGTTTATTCTAAAGCAGTGGGGGGCAGTGTTGGCCTGTAGCATGAAAACAATATTTGTACATTCCTGATAATAGAATCTCAGGAAGACATGCATACATGGGACTTTTCTCAGGATACACACGTTAGTCAAGTGAAACCTGAAATATATGTACATGCATACTGTTGATAGGTCTCTGGGGATAGTGTTTGCCAGGGGTGTGCTAGGCCAGGGCCCATGGGGCCCAAGGCCCCAGCCCTGAATCTATTTCCTGTGGCTCCGGATCTATTCCTCAGAAACCTAAGTGTCCATTGGTACCAATGGAAGATTTTCTTCTCGGCTTAATTGCCATGCAGGGCACAATCTTTAAGGTTGATTGCAGCAGGGGAGGGAAGGGTTTACTACACCTTCACATATGCTGTGATACTCCCCCTGCCTCCCCATTCCCCGAGCATGACAATTAAGCGTATAAAATATCTTTCTATTGGTGCTAATGGGAGGTTTTTCTTAAGCTAAGCTGCTTTGGGGGGCGGGATTTCCAGGAGGATCATCCGGGGGAAGGAAGGCTTATCCTTCCTTCCCTGTGCACAGTGGGGGCCCCAACCCCCCCTCCACATGGCAAAAAAAAAAGAATCCCATGGATACCAATGGAAAGATTGGGCCCTGAATCTTTTTAGTGCCTAGGAATACCTTGGTGTTTGCTGCCCAAACTATCTAAGAGCCTCTGTATCTGCACATGATTGGAGACATCATTGCTGCCAGCCTGCTGTCTAAGGACTGAACTATGTGTTAGGTGTTGTTCCAGCATTCTTTTTTCAGACTGGTTGTTATTCAGTGCAGCCACTAAGATTGCAGTTTGCAGTAGCAGACTAATGCAAGTAGGAGAGAGGAGGCTTCTTAGAATCATAGAATCATAGAATAGTAGGGTTGGAAGGGGCCTACAAGGCCATTGAGTCTAACCCCCTGCTCAATGCAGGTATCCAAGTCAGAGCATCCCTGACAGATGGCTGTCCAGCCTCATCTTGAACGCCTCCAGTGTGGGAGAGCCCACCCTCATGTCATGTTTCTGTTGGAAGCTGGCCCTCATGCTGTCTTTATCCCCTGCTGTGGAAAACATACAACTATCAATTCCCACTGTAAAATGGCATGAGGGAAAAGGGTTCAGACATCTCTCCTCCCTTCTCTGTGCGGTTTTTCTGCTTTGAACTGCAGCCTCAGAAGGTCCAGAAAAAGAACCACAGAACTACATGGAACTAGCATGGCCATATGTCCTGTTTGGACAGACCTCTATTTAAAGTCCTGTATTTGAAGGGCTGATTAAGAACTGTTGCCCATCAACAGTTAGCACCTGGGCAGCAGACTGAGCAGGTGACACACAGGTCACCGGTTACAGTCTTCTGCACTATGCTGTACTGTATTTCTATTTAAATTATAATAATTCTTTCTAAATGTACAGCTATATATGTATATATAAATTAGCATGCTATGCAAAACATTTTCCTTCTTTGTCCCCATTTTTTGGTGATGCATTTCCTCTTTTGGGATGATTCATTAGTGACCACCTGACATGGAACGTGTAGTTCTCCCCTAAGCTGTTGAAGGGCACAGCCTGTTTGGTGCTGGGGATGTCAGATAAATCTGCAATGTAATCAAATGGGTTCAGATTTCTATGAATTCGGCCCACAGATTCTGCAGTGGATCAGCTTTCCCCGCGTCACACATATTCCACAAACTTGCTGCGGACCTTTTTTTTTTACTTTCTGGAATTTTATGCAAATTTAGTTGTAGAAACATACATGAAATTAAAAAAAATACCAACCAAAAATGCGCATTTCCCTCATAGGCTAAAGCATGAAAATGCACATGGGGGCGGGGGATATTTGAGCATTTTTGCGAGTGTGAATTTGTGCAAATGCGAATTCGTGCAAATTCAGGAAATTGGAACGAAATCTGATTCCGTCAATGAGAGGATGATGGAACAAAAGGCACCTGACAATCCATGAAACACAGACAGACTGGATTTTACAAAATCCGTACATCCCTATTTGGTGCCAGGTTGATCTCAGGGGGAGGATACAGCATCTTGCAACAACCCTTTCTACTGGCCTTGAATCTCTACCTTTAATAGCACCCTGACACCCAGAATTTTAGCAAGTAAAGCTTTTTCCAGCATGGAGATAAGTAATGGGGAATCATTTTGCCTCTTAACTTTGTGGACATTAGGCTACCATTAAGACTTTGCCTGTCATGTATCTTCATGCCAGGAAAAGTTTTGTCTGCTCTGTTTCTGTATGTGACAAGCAGCTGTTAAAGCCACAGAGAGGGCTGGTAAATAAAGGTAGCAACTCTATTTGTACATGACTGGGAGCAGAGCAACAACAGGCAGGTCCCTGTGAATCACTGTGGCATTGTGGCATGTCTACAAGTGCTTTAGGGAGCAATCCTATGGCCACTAGACGCTGTCTAGAGGGCCATAGGATATGCTCTTTTCCGGGAACCGACCTTGGAGCCCGCGCTCTGAGCTCAGTTCCTGGAAAACCAACCTCCCCCCTCATCCATGCTGCCTCAGAGTCTGTGCGGAGGAGCCCCGTACTCCGCACTCAGAAGAGGAGAAAAGAGCAACTGCAAAGGGGCATTCCAGGGGGTGTTCCGGGGTGGGGAGAGCGGAGCTGCGCGTACGACACATCCAATGTGTCATATGGCAGCTTTCTCTCCTGGTTAGCACCCCCGCCCCATGGCTAGACAGCTGAAAATGGCTGTCTAGCAAAAAATAGCAAGGCAGGAGAGACATGGAGGGAACAACCCCTCCCCCTGTGCCTCTCCTGCCTTGCTTTGGATAGGTGGTTGCCTCTTGAGTTTGGAGGTGGCCGCCTATCTAGTTAGGATTGTGCCCTTAGAGAACGAAGTAAGCACGCTGTTGAAAGTTTAACTATCCTGCAGTTTACCGCCATTCAGTGGCAATTGAGTTGACCCAACTGCTAGCAGAAAGATGCCCTTGTCCATAAGAAATGGCAGGAAAGGTGATCAGAAAGAGGGTCTCAAAGAGTACAGCTGATTTGAGAAAGAATGAATATATACATAATATAAAAACTCAGATTGCTCTGGGTGGGGAAATAGTTCTTAGCATTTACAATATTCAAAGCAATCCTGTACAGATATTCTCTGTGTAATCTTTACAGCAGCCCAGAAAGATAGCTCAGTATTACTAATATTATTCTCAAATTGTAGGTGAGAAAAGGCTAAGAGATCAGTGGCTTGCTTAAGTCTACCTAGTAAAGTTATGGTTCTGGTGAGATTTGAACTTCACAGCTTATGCTCTTCTTAGCCAACACATTGCACTCTCTCTGTGCTGTTCATGCTTACCCTTGCATCTCATGTGTGGAAGACACTGCTACTAGCTTCTAAGGAACGATGGATTGTTTCACCAATACAGCTTAGCAAAGAGACAACTTGCGTATATTGCAAGAGAGACATGGGAGAAATTCGTAGCAGTTCTACTTCCAAGCCTACATTTCTCCTTCCCTTGCTTACCACAGAAGTGAAGCTGCCAAGCATGATCTGAGCACAGTTTGGAAACTTAATTTAGCAGGAGTTTCCCTCAATGCAAGACAAACATTAAAACCCTTGAAAGTCCTTCTCTTAAGCTCTGCCTCTGAGCCATTCCCCCTTCCTCCAAGCCTCCTTCCTTACCTTTCTTGCTAGAGCAGTGGCAGCAAATGAATGGAGGCTTCTGGCATGCTTCTCTGATGCCTGGCATGCTACTATGGCTGCTGCAAAGAATGCTGGGAACTGTAGTCAGAAGTGCAGGAAAAACTACAGTTCCCCCTATTTGTGCCTGGCATGCATCAGAGAGGGGGACATATGTCCATTCATTCTGCTGCTGCTGCCAGAGCAGCAAGAAAAATAAATCTGTTGGGGGTTGGAGGCAGCAGGAACTGAGGATGAAGGGGAGGGGTACTGGACTTCTTATGGGACTCTGTTATTCGCCCAGTTACATCACAATTACATTACAGGTGCGAAATGTCCAAAGCAGGCTTAGAATTGGTTAATACAACCACAAGCTATGTTCCAGTGAGGGGGAGAATGTGTTTTTTCCGAGCCCCATTCCAAACCAGACTGGAATTCATTCATCACTAATCCCCACTTCTAAGATGGAGCGGGAGTTCCCGTTGAGTGCTTTTGTCTGTAGTCCTGCAGCAGGTTACCTGTGAAACTTCTGATAAGAGAAGTGTTAGTAATCTGCTCTTCCTATTTATGTTCTGGGACCAGATATGTGCAGAGTGCTCCCTTCTTGTACAATAAGGTGCTTTCTGAATAGTTCCCAACACCCAATTGCACCCTTATGTGCTCTAAGTGTGCACAACATGAGGCCAGACAGACATAACCCTATGCTACATGCTGTACCTGTTGATGATTTATAGACTGATGTGTGTTGTGGTTGGGTGCAGAATTCATTTGAATCCAATGCTTTGACAAGGCGGAGAGGGTAGAGAAGAAGGAGGTGGGGATAGTGGCAGGTGGGTTGGTCTACAATGAGCCAATTGGGCGAGTTTTGACCTATGCCACCTCTGCTGGTGTAACATTCCACTGCAGAGGTGCAGAAACGCAGCCCTGGTGGCCAAGTCTGGCCAACCTGAGGTCCCAATCCAGCCCTCCAGGATTGCCCAGAAAGCCACACCTCCTTTCCCTTGCCACTGATCGTTTGGTGGTTTCCTGGCTTTTGTGGGGGGGGGGGTTTCTCCCATCCTAAAAGGTGGAAATGCCTCTCCTAAGGCTCAGCTACTGGCAGGGAGAGCTTTCAGCTAAAATATGCTGGTATTTTTGATATTTTGGACCCTGCACATTTTGCCTTTGGTCCCACCCACCAGTGAAATGTGGAGACATATCTCAAAGCTTCCACCAAATCCTAGCACTGGGTTGACCCCTAAGTTAACTATAATAATAATTATAGCAACTCTAATTTTCACGAGTGAGTTTTAAATTCAGTTTCTGGAAGGAGCAATAAAGACACAAATGTAGAAACACTGGCTACATTTTCATTCTTCCACCCAAGGGGGTTGCCAGTTTAATAGAAATCTTAACTCACGCTGCATATTATGGTTGAACTACATTGCATTGTGACGGAGTCAATTCAGCCTGTGCTTTCTTATTCTCTGGTTTCGGCATTTCATTTGAATGAAAGCAAAGTTAATTTTTCAGGTTGCAAAGAGCAATGCTGTACCATTCTTGTTGCCCTGACAACACTTGCTCTAGTATTCAGCACCGTCCTAATATTTTTGATATTATAGCAAGCTGGGTGCAGGGAGAGACAAGCACACCAATGGAGGATTCTAAACAACATTGCTGAACGGTGGAGGAAGGAGAGGTGATTTCTCTGCAATGTTGGATCAAACAGCTTCACACACGCACACGCACACACCAAAAAAGCCAAAAGGAATGAGAAGAGATAGAAAAGAAAAATATTAGGCAACCCTGCGTGAACAGAGATTTTCAAAAATATCCCTCCCTCCAATCAGCCTGCAGATGCACCACTGTTTATCGGAAGATCAGGCCATCTGCTGTAGTGTTTCCCTGGAAAATCCTAGCAGTCCCCCTCCCCCTGTCTTCATCAACCTTCCCTTGCTATCAACGAGTGCCCTCCTATGCATGAACAGTGTAAGTTGAAAGAGAGAATTTCCTGATGATGTCAGCACCAGTCTCTTGCAGGGAATCCCTGAACTGAAAAATCATTTTTGAGAAAAGCCAGGCTCTTTCCTCTTGTATAAGGAGGAAACCTGTAGTAGTCATAAAGAATTATTATGGCGAAGGAGATATGGCACTACTACAGTCCACACGGCACACCGCTTAATGGGTTCTTCTGGAAATTGTTTTTCTGAACCAAACCCCCCTGATACAGCTCTCTGTAAAAGATTGCAGGCCAGCCATGGCAGCTCTGCAGTAGATTACTGCTGGGAGCATTCCTTAATCCTCATGCTATTAGAGAATCAAAGTGGGTGTAATGAAAAATTGAAAGATTTCTTAGACCCTCTGATAGCAAACCTGTGCCACTCTTTCCGACAGAGTGGTATTTTCCTCCCTGAGTTGTCCTAAGGAAATCAGCACGCTGCACAAGGAGGAAGACAGGACTGGATGTGCCTTGTCAGCATAGGTGTTGTGCAGGTTTGTAGATTATACAGTATACTATTATAAACGATGTGTAGATCCTTTTTTTTTCTTTATAGAAAATTCTACCTTGTGCATTTTCTATAAAGAGTGAGTGAGTGTAGGAACAAGAGAGGAGAGAATGTTTGTATAAAATGACGAGATTTGGCAATGTTAATATGCGCCCCACTCCCTCCTGAGATGTCATATAGGCAGGGACTCACACATAGAAAGAAGCTTTCAACACTTGAAAGGAAGGATGGAATGAAGGGAGGGTTTATTTAGATTCTAAAAATTAATATCTGGGTTGCCCAAAATAGTTTGGGAAAGGAGTGTGAATGATTCCCTCCACGTCCTTACATAAATGGGGAAGAGGCCTTTGATATTATAATCTGGGCATGATTTTCCTTAGAAAGACAGTATATTCCCAAACACGGTGGGGTAGGATTTTTTTTCCATACAGCACGATCTTGTTCTTTTCACAAGTTTGAACAGCAGCTTGAATGGCCACCAAAAGGATGAAGTAGATTGGTGGGGTCTGACTGCCCACTGCTGAGACCATTTTGTCTGCCTCTGATATGGCACTCCTGTGTGAATGTCACACAGTGTGGATTTGAAGGAGATGCCTCTACTCCAGAATCCTGGGGCTAGATTAAAGAGCACTACATAATAATAGAATTCAAAAATCATGTGTATGTGCACATTGAGGGAGAAAGAGCAAGCAGGTCACCATTAGTTCAGGAAGTGCCAGTTATATGCAGCAGGCTTAGAGTTAGTACAAAATGAATGTGTTTCGGGGGAAGACTCCCCTTTTAGTGGGACATTTTCTACCAGTTAGTCCCAAACTTCAGTACCTAGACTCAGACCCAGAAATTCTAAAATGGGATAAGCATGCAATTTCTTTACAAACCCAACTCAGCCAGCACTGGTGTTTGCTATTGTTGTTAACAACACTGTTCTTTGTAGAATATGTCTCTGTTCCAATTTTAGCACATCCACAGATTTAATATTATTTTTGGCAGCTGCAAAGATTCTTACATCATCCTATTATCTACATACGTAATATGTAGAAGGTGATGTGTCACCAAAAATGATTATTGTCAATAGTAGAAGTCCTTAACTCACAATCACCAATAATCAAGGATTTTTTCTTTTTTTGGAACAAGATATCACAGCTCACCATTATTTCAGATTTCATTTATGCAAGCTAGCAAAACAGCACAAGCTTTAAATGTGTGCATCTGGATTCATTTAGTCAGTTGAACATAAAACCTACATGTGGAGTGAGCATATGCGAATAGAAAGAGAACAATTAATTCCTCCGTGCCACTTTTTCAAAAAGAGGAACTGATTGATCTACTGGTTCAGGATTTAGGGCTCTCTCGTGGACGACCCTGGCTTATGTCCAGATCTCACCAAAGATTTTCAGTGCCATCTTGATCACTTAATGGGTACACAAATCTTCAATGTGTTCTGCGGGTGTATACCCTGTTAACATAGATGAAACTGCATTATGGATAAGGGTGTACTATTGCTCCTCCTTTGACTCACAGAGGCCCTTTTCATTTTTCAAAGTGTCCCTAACTAATTTTTTAGCCATTCTCCAATATTCACACATCTCACCAGCATGCAACAATAGTAACTATCTCCTCACACCTTTCTAAGATAGGCATAGTAAATTCCTTGTTCCCTTTTTGGAACTCCTATTTAGTTCCTCACTTAGTTTTTCTTCCTCTATTTGAAGACCAAAAAAAAGTTGCATGATGAGCTCTCCCTGGTTCACCTCATAGGTAGTTCATTTTTTTCCCAAGCTTTCTTAAAGACTTCTAAGAAAAAGCTTGGAGTCTTCCTGAGGTTTTTCTAAGAAAGTTCAAAAAGGCCAAGACCAGGGAGCTCATCTGCCCCCTAGTCCTCCCTACCAGTTCCCCTTCCCAAGCAGACATATACTTGCAAGGGGGGGTGGGATTTGCAGCAGGTTGGAGAAGGCCTGATACTCCTAAGTATGCATAAGGACAATCCTTGCCAGGCAGAGTGAACAGGAGTTCTGGTTCTCAGTGCCACCCAGTTCAATTATTTGGGGCAGGAGGCATAAGAAATTACAACTCCAATACCCCCGAGTGGCAAATGACAGTATGTCCAGGACTTACAGATGAGTCTCACAAGGTCTCGTCTGTCTTCAGCCAGGCGTCCATGCCAGCAGACACCCCCCCCCTTAAAAAAAACAACAAGGGTGTTTACAGGGAGAGGCCATAGGTCAGTGGTGGAGCACATGCTTTCCATGCAGACGGTCAGCAAGTCTGGGCTATACTGACTCAGTATAAGGCAATTTTCTATGTTCCTATGACTGGTTGGCAGCTGAGCTGTGGTGGTAAACCCATTATGAGCCAGGCCCGAATGCCTACAGGTGTTTGGACTTGGTTTATAATGGGACCAGGACTTCTGAACTGGGTTCTCCATCAGAGACTGAGTTCAGTAACTAACTCCCACATTCATCACTAGCAAGGTATGTGCTCCTCCACAAGAACAGGTGTGTGTCAGGGGGCAATATATATTAGGGATATGAGAAACCCACAGGAGGAATTCAATTGCTTTACTAATTTCTAGCCTGAAATAATTTATTCACACGGAAAACACATTGGCCAATTTGACATTTGTCCACTGTCATCATGCATTACTTTTTTACTTTTTCAGTTAAATCATGGACCACGATGTCCAAGGAAGTTGTTCCACATACATTTTCATGGGTGATTGTATTTCTGTGGTACTTCTTTTCCACTATGTGGCTATAGCCAAGGAGTGTAATTCAAAGTCTCATCCCAAGGTGCACAGAACAGGAAAAGTGCAGTTGGTAAATGGGGCTGTTGGAAAAGAGAACAGAACCTTCCCTGTCTAGACATGTTTGACTTGCAATGATTTGTGCTATGGTCTTCCATTGAAATTATCATGTACCTTAAAATTATTTTAGAAGAGCATTATTGAAAAAAAAAGTTTGCTAGGCTAAAGGAAGCCCCTAGTTTGTATGTAAAAACAACAACAACACCTCAACAAACAAACCTTCTGCCCTATCATGAGACAGGGCTTTTCTTTTTTCTATATGTGGCATTTATTGTGCACTCATCGTTCCCTACTCACAGTTGTTTATGGGTTCTTTAGATGATGTTACAACCCTCCAGTTTTGTTTTTGTGTCTAACCAGCACTTCTGGCAAGTTTCTTTTAGGGCAGGGAAAATGCAGCATTTAATTGTGAACGAGAAACAAAGTATGATTGCTGCTTGTGTATTTGTACTATTCCGCTATATGACAGTGCCGACTAGAGATTATGTAGGGGGAAAGCAGAAAGGAAACGCTCCTCATGTAGTGCTCAGATCTCAATTCTGTGACAAAACTGAAAGTAGATACAGCAGATTATCAGCCAATTAACAGCTTAGTGTACAAAACCTCCTAATACTTGTTAACGCTGTTTAAAGCCCATGGAATATGGTTATCTCATAGAAGATTAGCTCTGTGCAATGCATGACCTACCAGATCAAACACAGCCCACCAGCCATGGGACCCACTAGCTGTTTTGACACCCCTCTCCAGTTTTTGCAGTCTTGTGCAGACAGCAATCACAGGAGCCTCTGGGTGGGCTTCCTTGCATGCTTGGTGGCCTGCATTTGGTATGGTAGGTCATAAGAATGCAGGCCTATAACACATGGTAGATATTAGGGTATTTTTTCCACCTTTTGTCTGCAATAATAGGCATTCACAAGTCCTTTTGACTACCACTCAACCCATAACATAACTTCCAAGTGAACTAAGGCTCACAATAGGAAATAATTAACTTGAGTCCTTGACTTGAGGCAAAAGACACACTGAAATCTCATGCTCTTGCAACATACTCATTATTACTGAATCTCCACCACCATAGAGATAAGAAAGAGAAAAGTATTCCGCCCCTTCAAGTGCTCAGGCCATAATATGAATCGTCATGGAGACCATCATTGGAAGTGGGTTTTCCTCCCTCCTCCCTAACATCTTCCCTACTCCCTCAGGCTGTTATTTTCTTAATCTGCACGTCAGTACCAGTTTGGATCACTGAAATCTTGACTCATTAACATTCTTCATCTCAAAGAATGACTCAGGCTAAATAAACTGGCAACAGTACATGCCAGGGCCTTCTTTGCCTTTTGGTTCTGGCCCAGTATTGTTTGTCCAGGAATGTCATCCTAACCACAGCATTCCTTACAAGTAAACTTTTAATTTGGTGTGTATTAGGTGTTTCAGCAAATTGTTTGGTAGCGTGAAAGGTCACTGCTGGAATGGTACTCAGTACTGACTTGTAGTACATGCCAGAGTGACACAATTGCATATTAAACATGATCAGATACAAATGGAGTGAAAAGGTAAATCTCGGCGAATTCATTGTGTTATTTAAATGTTATTTAAAACAACCTTTTAGTTTCTTTCTGTGGCCAAATGCTTGCTCTCCTCTTGAAAGATTGTACAGTTTCTGGTGAAATAAATGAATAACTTTGTACATTGAACTCAGTGGGGGCTGGTGGCTCCGACTTTGGTGGGACTATAAATCCATTCTGGGTTTCAGTTAGAACCAGCCAGAACTCTAAAGGAGCTATCCAAGGTGCTGCACCTATTTTGGGGATAGGGTTCAGCACCTTGGATGCCTCCTTTAGTGTTGGCTGGTTCTGCCTGGGAACCCAGAATGGATTCACAGCCCCACTGAAATCAGAGCCACCAGCCTCCAATGACTGAACTCAATAGCTCCTGAATGTCTAAGCTAGAGGACATCTCTTGGCAACTCATTCATTCAAGTCCAAATGCCACTCCCAAGAAATGCCACCTGACTTCTCCAGCTTCCAAGCCACTCTCTCCTTCTCCTTTGTACTTCTTGCAATAACTTGAAATGAGGGTGTGTGCAGAGAGGTACTGAGACAAAATGGGGCAAGAGAAGACATCTTCCCATTGATGACACAACCCAAAGAGAAAGGAAAACCTCTTCGTGTTGTGCTCCGCTCTTCCTTCTCCCTGCCCCCTATTTCAGATGGGTGGAGATGTTTGAAAGCCAGCAGATCACCAGGGGAGAGGGAGGAGTTAGCTCCCACCCCCCAGCTTTGAAAGTAGCCCACCAGCAGAACTAGTTGCCAGACGGCACTCTAAGAATCAGGTGTATGCAATACAAAATAATGGAAGGACTCTTTCTTGAATTTGGTAGTGCTGCTGCTTGCAGATCTGAGGGAGAGGAAATATAGAACAGTGAGAATCAGATGGGAGATTGACGGGGGCAGTGAAGGTCCAACCGTGTTAGACAGAGGCAGCAATAAAATGTCTAAAAAAAGAAATCTTGTGCTTCAGCCCTATAGAGACCCTTTTTCTTCCCTATGAGCCATGTGTATTCTTAAGATTGACTCTTAGCAATCCCATCTATGTACCAAGTTCAAATGGCAAGGTTAGGTAGGCTGTTTTAGTGGATTCTGTACAATAATTTAAGTTGGAAGTTTGCCAAAGCCAAAAGATCCACTTAGATTGCCATTTCATGGATCAGCTGATGCAGTTGGGATCATTTAAATTACTATATTTCATTTTTTATACTATAAATCTTTTATAGTTTTTAATACTATATTTCTGCCTTGGACTTTTGGGGTACAAAGATTATATATAGTTTCATGGGGGTTTTAACACACTCCTGCAACTTTGGAGCCTTTTGAACTTTGGGATTGAAAATCCTTATCAAACCCATGAGATAATGCAGATTTGCGTAGATAAACTTGCAAAAAGACTAGTGGATATGGTGATCTCATTAGCAGATCGTAATCTTCATTCTTATGAAAGGAAGTTATGTACTAAATGCTGCTTCAATAATTCTTCTATCAGTTCCTGTGCATTATTGAGTCCTAGTGAATGTCAGCTGACCAATTCTATCAAATGCTGATTGCTGAATGTCTGATACTGTCAAATGTTGGCATTTACTGTTTGTCAACTGTCAGATACTGTTAAATACTGACTGCTACTGCATGCCACCTGTCAAAGATTATCAAATCCTGACTGCTACATGCCAGGTAGGGCCTGATACCGACGGCTACTGCATCCTAGCTACTCCACAGTCTTGGGATGGCAAATGCAGAATTTCAAATATTGTTTACTATTCAAATGCAGAATAGTCACACTTTTGGAGAGTATTCACCCACAGAATTATTTGAGACAACTTGGGGTGGGGGATTTCAGCTGTATTCTAGTGTTATACAAGGAGCCTAGAAGATGAATCTGCCTGTTTTGAGGCTGAAATTCTTTCCATCCACATATATTGCTTTGGTTTCCAGAAACCTGTATACATGGCTCAGGACATAATCCTGTACTGAAACATTTCTTGCCTTCTTCCTCTTTCCCTGGTTCTGCTACTTGGCTGTAAATTAATTCCTGAACTTTAGAGTTGCTAACAGCGAAGCAAGTTGCAACAGTCAGATGGGCTCCATTTCTAGTTCTCTGCCCTGACTTGATGAGATGAGTGATGCTGGGACCTCATTGTAATGGTCTGAGTCTTTGTAGCAGGGTGTGGTTCCTGGGTCTGCCCAAACTTGCTCCAGGGAAGTCGATGTTGCTACAACTTCAGTACCACCTCTGCATGCTGTTCTTTTTTTCTTTTTTTTCTTTAAAAGGAGTGGCAGACTGAGAATAGTTTTGGGGCAGTGGGGGGAGCATACCAAAATAACATAGAACAGCAAAAAATAGCCTTAGGAGGTAGCAGGCACCATTCTGCATTTCATGCCGAAATGCTAATAATCAGATATTCATCTGAAGGAAGAGTATAGCATAGTAGAAGAGAGTTATTAAAATGACAGCCTCTGCCTACCATTTACCACATTCTTATCACATGTGATAATTAAGGTAACTGTATTATATGTGATAGAAGTCATTTGAAGAGAGGTGTTAAAAGACAAAGGGTATGACTCTATATCTCACATTATTTTTGCATTGCTTTCTCCAGTGGCTTAAGTATAGTCATGTTGGATTAAACACTGTTGTGAACGAGATCCTGTTTAAATCCCTGCTCTTGAGTACTTACTGTCTCTAGTGTGGAAGGTGAGGGTAGAGAAAGCTCAGGTAAGACCAGATACTATGAAACACTTGGAGGTGTCATGCCAGTGGGTGCAATACAGGGATGGGTTTTGCTATGACAACATTTCTGTGGACATAGGAACATAGTTCAAGAGGTCTTGAACCAGGATTCTAGCAGCAGCTTTTGGCTGCCTTACACCAGCCTTCCCCAACCTGGTGCCCTCCAGATGTTTTGGACTACAACTCCCAGCATTCCTGACCGTTGGCCATTCTGGCTGGGGCTGATGGGAGTTAACATCCAAAACACCTGGAGGGCATGAGATTGGGGAAGGCTGCCTTACACTCTCCACCACCATGGGGAGCTTGGCAGAAGAGGGAGCTGCTGGCTGCTCTCTGCTGAGTTTCAGCACCATCACTGCAGATGGCAGAGAAAGGTACTGCAGCTACCAGCTCAGACTGGGTCTGGTGACACAAAGGACTAAGAGGGTTGTATCTGGTCCTGTAAAGCTGCAGTCTCTGGCTTGACTTCTCTGTATGAGTATCTTATTGTTCAGGTGCAGACCAAATTGCTCTTGGACAGCCCATCCCCACTCACCTATTTGCCTCCAGGCCATCAGCCCTGACACATAGGAACATTTATGTGTACAAGGGGGTGGCTGTTGATGACTGGTTGTTAATTTGTTCACTGCTTATAACACGATAATCTTACCTTGTGTGTGAGCTTCCCTTCCCCTCAATTGCACTTGATGAAAAAACAAACAAACCTGTGTGTGAGACAGATGAATGACACATTGTGGAAACATCAGATGACTGACTTATGTTGTGATATGTGTGATCAATGCATGAAAATTATGCTCATGGATATACCACAGGGAAATGAAGCTTTTATTCCAAGCCCAAGAAATTATTATAGAACTCTATATGCTTGTAGAAAGGCATATGTTTTGTACCAATCTGCAGGGCTTCGTCAACTCTACAATGTTTGTAGAAAGGCATATGTTTACTCCAGTACAATGCAACGACAGAGCACGTTTCTCTCTTCCACTGATACCTGTCATTAATTTGTGGTTGTCATTCTTCAGGAATTGTTCTTAATGTGGCTGGAGTCCTGGGGATTTGGCCCTGCTAAATATTGCCAAACTAGGGCAGTGAATTTCAGAATTCTTACCTTCAGGGAAGCCTTTTCATGTCAATTTGTCTGATGATGAAGCCCTGCAGTTTGGTACAAAATTCCTACTGATAGCAGAGGATTCTGAAGTACTGGGTGTAGCTGTCTTCCTGTGCAAACTCAAAGTGTGACCAACACTCCCTTGCAGCTGTCCCTATGGAGGAACCTCAGTAACAGCAGACAGTAACAGTAATGTCTCATCTGCTACTACTGACCTTTTCATTGGGAGAAAACACAGAACTAGAGTAATAACTACTTGTTTCTCTGTGATCCAAGGACAAACTAAATTGCACACTGAAGAACAAACTAAGTTGCACACTGAGGCTTTCATTTCGATGTCAGCTTTACACACATTTGAAACATTTTGAAGATGTTTTAACATCAAATGTTAACAATGGCTAACTTAATCATTTATTCTATTATTATGTTTTAAGATATGCAAAGGCCTGAAGCAATTTTAAGTACAAAAAGAATGAACATCAGGAAAAACTTCCTGACTGTTAGAGCAATACGACAATGGAACCAATTACCTAGGGAGGTGGTGGGCTCTCCCACACTGGAGGCATTCAAGATGAAGCTGGACAGCCATCTGTCAGGGATGCTTTGACTTGGATTCCTGCATTGAACAGGGGGTTGGACTTTATGGTCTTATAGGTACCTTCCAACCCTGCTATTCTATGATTCTATAATTCTATGAATGCAGATCTGCTCTTAAAAGCTCTTAGAACTCTTAAAAACATAAGTATAATCACAAACACACCGCAGTGTGTCAAGAACATTTTAAGAACATATTCTAAAATCATGTTTTCGTTTAATGGGTTGAGTGTCCGCTCTACAGCACGATCAAGTTTAACAACAACAAAAATCCTCTTGGGAGTAAAACTGAGTCATCTAGAAGCTGCTGTGAGGTCAGTTTTACCATCATTGTCGTATCTTACACAAAGGGCATTGGCTGCAGCTAGGAATTGGGAAAATTCTCCCCCCCACACACACACAGCCTTTCCTCCTCCATTTCAAACAGTTATTGTTGGCTCAGTCAGGCATAGAGTATGGAAGCAGTAGGGCGGCGGAGGCGGGTGGGGTGGATATCACTTCCATTGCTTTATGGCAGTGGTGGGGAACCTTTTTTGGTCCGAGGGTAACATTACTTTGCTGAACACCTGCCAGCGGGCACTTCCAGCAGTGGCGGTGGTCTACAGTGGCACGTGTCTGCAGATGACAGCCCTGTGTTTGGGCTGCCAGAGGGTTGTCCTAAGCTTGAAAGGCTGTCCTGTCCAATTCCGGGTTAAAGATGAAAAAAACATCAGATCCACACTTACCACTTGTACAGCAGCCTGAGCAGGCAGGCACACAGGCTCACCTGGTCACAGTCCAGGTGACCAGGTGAGCCTGTTACACTATGGTGGGATGTGTCGTACTTCTGTTTAAATTGCAATAATTTGGCTATTTCAATTTAAAATAATTGAACTGCAGTAGTTACCAGGGCACACTTCTGGAATATGTGAAACAAAAATAGAGCACTTCAGAGGGTAGAACTGAATATTACTAGGAACATGGGACTGCCACCAAAACTGACAGGCCTGTGACATGCTCAGTTTAAATGGTTCTTATAATGATGTGCACCTCCCCACACCAGCAGCAATGATTTGGAGAAAGGATAGGGAAATGTGTATCTGGATGATGCCAGGACTCAGGATAAGTTGTAGTAGACACTGGGTTGGATCCAAATTTAGTAGTACTTAGAATAGACTCATTCAAATCCATAGGAGTTAAGTTATTCATGACTAACTTAAGTCCGATTCATTCCAATGGGTCTACTTTAACTATGACTAAATCTGGATCCAACCCATTGTGGAGGGGAAAGGGGAATACGATACAGGGCTACTGTTGTTAGTGGCAACCATGTCTTCTTTGTCATGTGCATTTCCACCATAGGCTCGCCAACAATTCAAAGGACCCTGTAGTTTTGTCTGGGTTTAAAAGCTCACACTATTTTAAAATCCTAGCAGGATCACTGAAAACTATTGCTTCTCATTCTGTATATCTAACATAACTATTTATACACAGTTTATTTCCCATCCTGCATCCAAGGAGTGCAGGGTTCCATGTATGGGGTTAAGGTTTAATAATCTCTATGAGATAGGTTAAGTTAATGATCGCACGTTATCCTTGGCCATCCAGTGATGTTCCTGGGTGACTGGGGATTTGAACTTGGGTCTCCCAGTTCTAAAGCCAACGCAATATCCACTACAGTGCATTGACCGTGTTGAAATTGCACTGCTTGTCATGTTTTCCTGAACTGTACAAGCTACTACAGATGCTCAAGCTATCCTTTTCAGGGGCAGCCCTAGACTAGCTGCCAGCAATGGGTGCTCTAGGCAAACATGCAATCGGCACCCCCGCCCCCAAACCCCAAGGGCAGATCTAGGATTTTCGTGAAGTGGAAAACATTTTGCCCCTTTTTTCTGCTTAATAAAGAGGCACGCGCGCACACACACAAACCGCTGCATCTTTGGAAGCAGAAATATCATTCATATTAAAATGCTGCTTTTTTTTCTACTAAGCACTGTATCAGTGCAGAGGGTCAGATAAAAATCACAAAGGAGCCAAGCACAGCCCTGCAAGAAGGGCTCCGGTTGCATCCTTGGGGCGACATGGCCAAGAAGGTGCTGCGAGCCCCTAGGCTCAGCTCTCCAAGGGCAAAGGAAGCGGCTGCTTGGGGGGGAGGAATCTCACTCCCTGCCTCCGACTGGGAGCAGCAGCAGAGCAGGAGGATATCCCACATCTCCTGAGGGAGGACCAGGTCCCAAAGGTGGGCAGGCGGGTGGCCTGACTTAGCCCCACCACCCCCAGTCAGTCCTTTGCTGACCTCCACAGCATCAGTCATATTCCCTCTGTATCCACACGGGAACTGAAATAATGACATCTTCATTATTTTATATGTATTCTTTTAATGTGTATTTTTTCCTTGAATTTGACGTCCCACTTAACTTGGCGCCCTAGGCGACCGCCTGTTTCACCTATATAGACGGGCTGCCCCTGACCATTTTGCGTTTTTTATGAAAATGGATATTTAACCTAGGCAAAGGCTGATGTTTAGCCAGGCTTGAGTGGTTTATGCCAATCAATCGAACTAGTCGCATTTAAATCGGCTCAAGAGAAAAGGAAACCTATTATCTTCATTAAAAGGGGATTCTGTCCTCCCCCAGTCTGACAGTGTCACCCCCACAAAACGTTTTAGCTGATAAAGAATAATTTAAAACTTAGACATAAAATGCCTACAGAGGCAATTCTCTGCTTTACTGTTTTGGCCTTGCTGAGGGGCCTGGGACACCGTTTCTCTTTCTCTTCCATATGGACTCAGAACTCTATTAGTGACACTGGTTATTTGTCAGTATGTCAGCAGGGAACAGCCAAGCTGAGAATATTTTATGTGGCAATAGGGAAATAAATGGAGAGAAAGCTCATTTGCTGGGCTACTGGCAAGCGTATAATATGCTCCCCCTTTCCCCAAGCAGTAGGAAGTTCCAGGACTGCTTTATAGGATCCATTTCTTTGTGAGGAGACAGAATGAATACAGGAGATACATGGTGGTTTTGTATTATATGTTTATTTATAAATACATGGGCTGAGCAGGTAGGAAGCAAGCAGGCACTTGTGCAGGCAGTGCCTGCCCTAAGGATTTTTAGTATAGCATCCAAAGATCATAAAAAGTCAGCCAGAAACTTCCTGGGACAGCCTTCCTCAACCTGGTGCCCCCAGATGTTTTGGACTGCAATTCCCATTAGCTCCAGCCAACATGGCTGTGGTCAGAGATTATGGAGGTTGTAGTCTAAAACATCTGGAGGGCACCAGGTTGGGGAAGGCTGCCCTAGTCACATTTCCCAGACAGCTGCAGACTCAACCCTTTTTCTCTTTCTCTAGCGAAATTCATCCTTTCCATCCGCAGATGGGTATGGCTTCCAAATACCTTCTACAATGGGCTTTAGGTAAAAACTAGCCTGTAAATGATCAGACCATTAAGGAAACAAGCATCACCCACAATCAACTAGAAGTTATGCCAGAGCATAGAAAGAAACATCTCTCTCTTTTGTTTGGTGCAATAAAATAGCATGACCTGTAACATGCAGGGTGTCTGCGTGTGTGTGTTTCTTTGAGTGGTTTTGGTGTGTTACTTTTACCGGTAATGAGAAAGGAAATATTAAAAATGGCCCTCCTAACACTGAGTGGTAGCATCTGTGTATTAAACTGCACTTTATCTAATATTTCTTCAATACCTCAAAAAGGCACCCATTTTGGTAAAATGCAAATATAGTTACATTTAATCAGTTAGGTCAGATGATTAATAAACTAAAGGCACAATGCTATGCCTGGTTAGACAGAAAAAAGTCCTACAACTCCCAGCATTGACTGGCTCTGGAACCCTTTTTTGTCTAATCATGGATAGTGTTGCACCCTAAATTTGTTTAATCAGTAGCCAGCCTTAGGTGGCAGAGGTGCAAATGTTGCACTAGATTCTTAAAAGGACTGGTTACACACTTCCACCATTCAGACAATAACATGTCCTGTGTACATGTTACATGGTTAGAAGAATGTGGGTGAATCTTGACAACATGTGACTGGGGGCCACTTGTGACCATATAGAAATACCTTTGTATGGCTGTCCCAATCCAGCAAGGAAGATACAGATATGGGTAAAAGAGTTGCCCTGTGCAAGCTGATGTGGGTGCAGATGTGTGTGCATATCTGCAGTCCACAGCTCTTCTGGGCCCAATTGAATTAGCTGGGTGCATCTTTTGATGTGCATCCTCATTTAGGGCCTGTAGTTTGTGACGAATTTCTCTCTCATGTCCATAGCTGGATTGGCCCATAAACTGGAGCATCCAAGTGGAACAGCACCCTCCCACCCCTATTCCCCAGCAACTGGTGTACAGAGGCATACTGCCTCTGGTATTGGAGGTAGCACATAGCCATCAAGCCTAGTAGCCATTGATAGACTTCTTGCATGCAAATATCCCAGGTTGAATCCCCAGCATCTCTAGGTAGAACTGGGAAAGACTCACATCTGAAACCCTGGAGAGCTGCTGCCAGTAAGTGTAGAGAGACAATACTGAGGTAGATGAACCAACAGTCTGACCTGCTATAAGGCACTTTCCTATGTTCATAGGCCCGACATCCTATGTCCACATTCTGGAAACCTTCTTTCAGACCTCCTGGATCTGGACTTTTTGCACTGAATTTCCAGCTGGGTGACAGAGTTCTAGGCTGACCTTGAGACAAGTCACTTTCAGCTTCTGTCCCCTCCCATTTGTAAAATGGGAATAAAATAATCCAAAATGTTGATAACAAAATGTTATTTTCCACACTAAACCTGGGGAATGGGGCAGACTATAAAATAACTAAACCTGCACTGTGCTTTCTTCTGAAACCCATTTTTTCCATTTATAAAATTGTGTAGAGCTTGCATACCAATCCCATACATTGTTAACAAAATTCCCATTGCAGAGCAGGCATATAATATGGCTTCGTCAGAGTATTTTTGGAAGATCATCACCCTAATAGTGGAGGTTAATTATGTGTTCGCTTCTTTCTGTTTCCACTGAATTCATTTAAATACAATAATCAGATTCATCTCTACTATTTTCTTGGTCTCTCTGCAGCTGTGGGAGCTTTTTACTGTAGGGAAGATAGCTTTCCTTGGAATTTGGCTCTGTAAGGCCACAGTTCAAGTTGAATCCTGTAGAAACTGTGACCCAAAGAAAGGGAAGGTTCAGAGAGGGAGAGGGGGAGGGGGAGAGAGAGACATAAAACTAGAAATGCTAACCTTCAGGACAAGGAAGACTTGTGTTTCCTTCCATCACTGCCCACTGCCCCTTCCTACCACAATTACTGTAGCACCCTCATATACTGCATAGCCAAGAAACGCAGGTTTTTCACTGAGAATACAGTCAACAGAGAGCGTCTATGAGTGTGCTATGTAACAAAAGCATCTGTATCCTAAAACAATGAAACATACCCCTACAGTATAATCTTACGTGTCTACTAAGAAGTAAGCTCCATTGAGCTCAATGGAATTTACTCCCAGGTAAATGTGTGCAAAAGTGGGGAACCTGTGGTCCTCCAGATGTTGGACTCCAGCTCCCATCAGCCCCATCACCATGGCTAATGGTCAACCTTAGCATTTGACTTGGGGGTGCTGTCAAACTTCTATGTCCATTTTCTGAAAGATTCCTTTTCAGCCCACTAGATGTCACTGTGCAAAAGTAAAATCTCAAATGAAGCAAAATCTTATTATATGTAATTACCCGCCATTTCTTCTCCTAGCCCTTCATGAGAACTCTGGAGATTTCCATAGCCATAGTCAGGGAGAGAAGGATGAGGTAATGTGGAAATCAGACGCACTGGATTAATTCAAAGTTTCCCCATTTTTCACATTTAAGTGCATATAGTTAGCATGCAGTTAAGTGTATGTAGTTCATAAAGCATAAGGGAAGTTAATATGAAAAAGTGGGGGGTTTCCTTTGGGGAGGGGTGATAGAGACAAACCTGAAACTGTTACTATGAATTATTATGTTACTATGTTGTTGCCAGTAGCAACAACAAAAAATTACTAATTTAAAACATAATAATTTTCCCTATAAGAAAAAAAAAGAGTTGCCAGAGAAATGCATACAGCTGAAAGGAGTAGTTATCAAAAGACACCATGATTAAAACCAGTGGAATTAATTACTGCATATCTGTTAAACATAGCAGTTACAGCAAACATATGATTATGTTCTGTGATGGATTATTTACAAATTTGGAGACATATAAGTACTCCAAGCCACCATCAAAACATTGGGGCATTTTATAGAAATCTGGATAGAAAACTTTATATTAAACAAAGTTATATTTTATATAAGTTACTTGCCAATTCTATGAAGGCTACTCTCAAAGGCTCCTTCATGCTGGCATTACTTTAAATTCACTTTAAAAAACATCAAACTTCTTTATGGTGTCCTTTTTTATGGAGGCATGAGCAGTTGCTAGGGAAGCACAAAGACTGCTTTCCCTCCCTGGAGCCACATTTGGCATTTGATCTTTATTGAGCAAGATGGTAGAGTTTGGACCTGCCTTCTACATCTATATCATAACAGAGGAGGCCTTCCCATTGTTCTGGCTAATGGTACTGTGGGCCTGTCAAGCAACTCTTTTCACTTTTCCAGCTTATTTTGCTTTGTTCCTCTCCTTGGGGATCTTGACGTTTGCCATTGGCTGGGTGATCTTGTGGTCTTTTCATTTTTCTTCCAGGGACTTCTGATTGCCCATTACTAGTGAAGTAGGAATGAGCTCAGCTGGCTGAGCTTTCTTTCCCACAGGTACACTTGTGGAAGCACAACCTGTTTATATTTTTAATTAGGGAGGCCCTGATGTTCCACTGATTTCCTGGTGAAGTTCCAGTGAGTATATAGGCCTCCCCTGTCCCATGTACTACAGTGGATGGTATAGCCCCAGACAGAGCTGACTTCTTCCTTGAAATGAATGGGAAAACACATATGATCATGAGCTCTATGTGTGCATAGAAGCACATATAGGCCTCCAGATTGAGGCAACTCAGTCCTTAATACTCTAATACAGCCTTCTCCAACTTGATGCCCTCCAGATATGTTGGACTACAACTCCTAGCATTGCAACATCAGCTATGCTGACTGGGAATGATATGAATTGCAGTCCAGCACATTTGGAGGGCACCAGCTTGGTGAAGGCTGCTTTAAGACCTCTGTAATACTAACTCTGCATTTAGATAGCTGTCCTCTGCTTTTATTCAGAAAGAAGGCCAGACACATAGCTGCAGTAGGCTTTGTTATTCCAGATGTGGTGCAGTCAATCATTCTCCAGCCCACCTCCCTCTAGAAGGCCACATATTGCACAGCTATATACACCCAGTATCCACTCCTATGGGGTGGGATGCAAACAATGAGAGAAGATATGAAGGACTAAGTTCACAGTGAAGGTATAGGGACCCCCAAAACTTATAAACAAACTATAATAGCTGCCATTACAGCACAAACTAACTAGGTTAAAATATCAAACAATACGCCTCTTATACAAGATTCCCTCAACAATGATGAGGATTTCAAAACTCATCTAAAATGACATCCCTATCTAGGAATAGTTCAAAACGCTCAATAGCGTTTGTCAAATAGGCTAACATGCCACTTTTAAATTAGGCATGCTGTGGGAGTTCACCTAAGCCTAGCTTAGATTCAAATCCCCAGAGTTTGGAAGACCCTTTTCACAATGGGTGTTTAGCCTTACACACCCTAAACTTCCTCTCCCAGCTTGGATCAAAATGTGGGCACTCAAAAAAGGACATCCTGTATGCTCAATCCATCTGTGCTACTCTCCTGGTGTCCCTATCCTTGCCCCCCCCCCAGCCCCCAACACACTCACCCTTCCCTTCCTTCTTACCTTGTTGGTGAGAAGCAAAATGGATGCTCCCACCTCATCTAGTTCCCTCCCTCCCTTCCACCTATCAGACCAGGTTAAGTGACACTGGGTGCGGTAGATTCTGAGAGGTGTAGTTCTTTCAGGGCCTGTCCTACCATTACGCAGAGTGAGGCAGCTGCCTCAAGCAGCAGATTTTGGGTATCATTTCGGGGTGGGAGGGCACCATTTGCTGCTCCATGTCAGGCAGCAAAATGTCTTGGGCTGGCCCTGAGTTCTTTCAAAGTCTCCTATCTAATGGCCTCAGGTGTGTCTGCTGTTTCCACAGCATATTCTTCTGGCTTCTCCATGCTTGTCACTCCACCCAGCCCTCAGTGTCACTTTTCAGTTTCCTTCCCCCCCCCCCCCAGCAGGGCCACCTCTGTATCACACAAGGAATAAGATCTATGGTGATATCAGTCAAGGGAGGTGGAGGAAGAATGGGCAGGTACTACTAACTGTCTGCTACCTGGGGGCAATTGCTACTCACATAGCACTGCACCCCTGAATTATCCCTGTGCTTAAAAATACATGTGAATGTACACTGGAGAACTAATACATGAGATTATGTAATAGGATTCTGCTTAGTCATTTTGCTGATTAATAATTCCTTCCTCTGAATAGAAATGTTAGCTTTATACGTACATATTTTTGGCTAAAACAGAAGACTGTTGTCGTTCTGCCATTTTTAATGTCTGCCTGCCAGGACAAATAAATATAATAGAGGAAGAAAATTATAGAGCTATGTCAAAACTAAAAAGGGAGGCATGAAACAGGAACCATGCTAAGCCCCAATGCAGCCATACACCTACTGGATCACGGCCTAGATGTGTTTTGGCAGAAATGGCAATATAATTCTTGATTAAATTACTTACGTGCTATTGTCAGGAAAAGCTCAGGCTGAGTTAAAAAGCAACTTTTGTCCTCCTTTTTAGTGTAGGCATTTTATTAGGGATGTGGTGTTTGGCTGTACTGAACTATACGCTGAAGCCAAATATAAAGGATTCAAATGCCAGTATAGGAAGCAGAATAATACACTTGATATTTAAGTGGCAGGCAGCCAGCACATTCATTTGAGTTACAAAGTTAAAAGGAATAGTAGTAACTTGTACGCTGTAACTCAGGCTAGATCTACACTAGTGCTTTTATTGTGTACACTGATAACTGTTGGGGCACAGTACGCATTCCATACACTGCTTTTCTAGTGTTATTTCTCGTGTTTTATTCCGTATTATCCATAGTACCGCAACAGATGTCATTGTGTGTGTTATGAGATATAAATGTGCGAGGGGGTTATAGTGTCACCATAACTGGATCGTATCAATATGACATGCGGTGTAGATCTGGCCTCAGTCAGGTTGATGAGCATGAAGAAGAGCAGGCAGAAAGAAAATACAGCTTGGGTGCTGGAGTGCAGTAACAGGAAAGCTCCCAATCAGCAGCAATCTGAGAAGAAGAAATCAGCAATAGGGGCAAAACTGGATTTATTAAGCTGACAGGGAACCCTAAGGAAAACCCTTCAAGGAAAAGTTCATATTTAATTTAAAGCATATACAAATATGTGTTGAAATATGATGCACAAAACACAGATATTAAATATGCCTGGATATTTGTTTATTCCTTTTATGTCCCATCCATCCTCCAAGGAGCTCAAGACAGCAGGGCTGAAAACTGGTATATGGAAAGCTCTCCTTCCCCCAGGAGTAAACAACAGTTGAGGGTGATCACAGAAGCAAGAGACAATTATTATTTTCATATCTGTATCTCCCTCCTCCTCCAAAGTGCGCAAGACAGCATCAGTGCCAGCACAAGCTCTCCTGCTGCCTGAGGTGGAAGAGCACACATGTGCTGACACCCCCATTGCCGCCACCTTCTGTGATTCTCAGAGTGAGCTAGAGAGCGGGTGGCTGCTACAGGGAGCCCTGCTACCACCATGGGAGAGTGAGGCCGACAGGGGTCTCCGGAGCTGTCACCCACACAGCGGCACTACAGTGGGTGCTTCAAGCAGGCAGCAGCTCCAGAGAGCTCTGCTCTTCCAGTGTGGCAAATGCCACAGTGGGAGAGTGGTCGGTGGGGCTCTCAGGAGCACCCAGGAATGGGGGGGGTGCACCTTGCAGGTGAGGGGGAACACGCTATTTGATGTTTGCCGTGTGCCACCGCCTGAGGTGAGGGATTCACCTTGCCTCATGAGATAGTTGGCCTCAGACAGCATACATGACAGTTACTCAGTTTTATTCTCACAGTAGCCCCTTCATGGATCACTGCCTTGTTGTGGTGAAGGGGCATGCATAACTCAGTGAAGCCATAAGCTATGCCGTGCAGGGCCACCCAAGACAGACAGGTCATGGCAGAGAGTTCTGACAAAATGTGGTCCACTGGAGAAGGAAATGGCAACCCACTCCAGTATTCTTGCCAAGAAAACCCCATGGAACGTATCACAAGGCTAAAAGATATGACACCGGAAGATGAGACCCTCTGGTCGGAAGGTGTCCAATATACTACTGGGGAAGAGCAGAGGGAATTTCCAAGTAGCACCAGAAAGAGTGAAGCGGCTGGGCCAAAGCTGAAAGGACACTCAGCTGTGGATGTGTCTGGTGGTGAAAAGAAAGTCTGATGCTGTAAAGAACAATATTGTTTAGGAACCTGGAATGTCAGATCAATGAATCAAGGTAAGCTGGAGGTGGTCAAACATGAGATGGCAAGATTGAACATCGACATCTTGGGCATCAGCGAACTAAAATGGACAAGCATGGGCAAATTTAATTCAGGGACCATTATATCTACTACTGTGGGCAAGAATCCCTTAGAAGAAACGGAGTAGCACTCATAGTCAACAAAAGGGTGGGAAAAGCAGTCCTGGGGTACAATCTCAAAAATGATAGAATGATCTCAGTACGAATCCAAGGCAAACCATTCAACATCACAGTAATTCAAGTATCTGCCCCAACCACTGAGGCCGAAGAAGCTGAGATTGATCGGTTCTATGAAGACCTACAACACCTTCTAGAACTAACACCAAAAAAAAGATGTCCTTTTCATCATAGGGGATTGGAATGCTAAAGCAGGAAGTCAAGAAATCACCGGGATAACAGGCAAGATGGCCTTGGTGTACAAAATGAAGCAGGACAAAGGCTAGTAGAGTTTTGCCAAGAGAACACGCTGATCATCGCAAACACTCTTTTCCAACAGCACAAGAGGCGACTCTACACATGGCCTTCACCAGATGGTCAATATCGAAATCAGATTGATTATGTCCTTCGCAGCCAAAGATAGAGAACCTCTATACAGTGAGTAAAAACAAGACCTGGAGCTGACTGTGGTTCAGATCATGAGCTTCTTATTGCAAAATTTCGGCTTTAATTGAAGAACGTAGGGAAAACCACTAAACCATTCAACTATGACCTAAATCATATCCCTGATGAATATACAGTGGAGGTGAGGAATAGATTTAAGGGATTAGACCTGATAGACAGTGCCTGAGGAACTATGGATGGAGGTCCGTAACATTGTTCAGGAGGCAGCAACAAAATCCATCCCAAAGAAAAAGAAATGCAAGAAAGCAAAGTGGCTGTCTGCTGAGGCTTTACAAGTAGCTGAGGAAAGAAGGGAAGCAAAAAGTAAGGGAGAAATGGCAAGATATACCCAACTGAATGCAGATTTCCAGAGAATAGCAAGGAGAGACAAGAAGGCCTTCTTAAATGAACAATGCAAAGAAATCGAGGAAAACAACAGAATGGGAAAGACTAGAGATCTCTTCAAGAAAATCGAAGATCTCAAGGGAACATTTTGTGCAAAAACAGGCATGATAAAAGACAAAGAAAGCAGGGACCTAACAGAAGCAGATGAGATTAAGAAGAGGTGGCAAGAATACACAGAAGAACTATACAGGAAAGATCTGAATGTCCCTGATAGCCATGATAGTGCGGTCACTGAACTTGAGCCGGACATCCTAGAGAGTGAAGTCAAGTGGGCCTTAGGAAGCATTACTAACAACAAAGCTAGCGGAGATGACAGTATTCCAGCTGAGCTATTTAAGATCCTAAAAGATGATGCTGTTAAAGTGCTGCACTCAATATGCCAACACATTTGGAACACTCAACAGTGGCCACAAGACTGGAAAAGGTCAGTTTACATTCCAATCCCAAAGAAGGGCAATGCCAGAGTGTTCAAACTACCGTACAATTGCACTCATTTCACATGCCAGCAAGGTGATGCTCAAAATCCTACAAGCTAGGCTTCAGCAGTATGTGAACCAAGAACTACCAGAAGTACAAGCTGGGTTTCGAAGAGACAGAGGAACTAGAGATCAAATTGCCAACATTCGCTGCATCATGGAGAAAGCAAGAGAATTCCAGAAAAACGTCTCTTTCTGCTTCATTGACTACGCTAAAGCCTTTGCTTGTGTGGATCACAACAAACTGTGGCAAATTCTGAAAGAGATGGGAGTACCAGACCACCTTACCTGTCTCCTGAGAAACCTGTACGAGGGTCGAGAAGCAACAGTAAGAACCGGACATGGAACAACCGATTGGTTCAAAATTGGGAAAAGAATACGACAAGGCTGTATATTGTCGCCCTGCTTATTTAACCTATATGCAGAGTACATCATGAGAAATGCCGGGTTGGATGAATCAGAGGTCGGAATTAAGATTGCCGGGAGCATTATCAACAACCTCAGATATGCAGACGATACCACCCTAATGGCAGAAAGTGAAGAGGAGCTAAAGAGCCTCTTGTTGAGGGTGAAAATGGAGAATGCAAAAGCTGGTTTGAAACTCAACATTAAAAAAACGAAGATCATGGCATCTGGCCCCATCACTTCCTCGTATATAGAAGGGGAAGAAATGGAAGCACTGACAGATTTTATTTTCTTGGGCTGCAAGATCACCGCAGACGGTGACTGTAGCCATGAAATTAAAAGACGCTTGCTCCTTGGGAGGAAAGCTATGGCAAACCTAGACAGCATAGGAAGAAGCAGAGACATCACCTTGCCGACAAAGGTCCGTCTAATCAAAGCTATGGTTTTCCCAGTAGTAATGTATGGCTGTGAGAGCTGGACTATAAGGAAGGCTGAGCGCCGAAGAATTGATATTTTCGAACTGTGGTGCTGGAGAAGACTCTTACGAGTCCCCTGGACTGCAAGGAGGTCAAATCAGTCCATCCTAAAGGAAATCAACCCTGAGTGCTCATTGGAAGGACAGATACTGAAGCTGAAGCTCAAATATTTTGGCCACCTAATGCGAAGAGAAAACTCTCTGGAAAAGACCCTGATGTTGGGAAAGATTGAAGGCAAAAGGAGAAGGGGATGACAGAGGATGAGATGGCTAGATAGCATCACGGATGCAATGAATATGAACTTGAGCACACTCCGGGTGAGAGCGCAGGACAGGAAGGCCTGGCGTGCTATGGTCCATGGGGTCACGAAGAGTCGGACACAACTGAATGACTGAACAACAACAGCAACAATGTATAGCTGTGAGAGCTGGACTATAAGGAAGGCTAAGCGCCGAAGAATTGATGCTTTCCAACTGTGGTGCTGGAGAAGACTCTTACGAGTCCTCTGGACTGCAAGGAGGTCAAATCAGTCCATCCTAAAGGAAATCAACCCTGAGTGCTCATTGGAAGGACAGATACTGAAGCTGAAGCTCAAATATTTTGGCCACCTAATGCGAAGAAAAAACTCCCTGGAAAAGACCCTGATGCTGGGAAAGATTGAAGGCAAAAGAAGGGGACGGCAGAGGATGAGATGGCTAGATAGCATCACCGATGCAATGAATATGAACTTGAGCACACTCCGGGAGAGAGCGGAGGACAGGAGGGCCTGGCGTGCTATGGTCCATGGGGTCACGAAGAATCGGACACGACTTAACAACTGAACAACAACAGCCCTCGCATAGTAAGTTAGGCTGAAATAGAGTGTGGCTGGCACAAGCATCATGGCTGAACAGAGATTCAACCCCAGATCTCCCCAGCCCAAGTCCAACATGATAGTCTACTGTACTACACACAGATGTAATAGCAAAAGAAAACGTTCATTCTTTTTTACTTTATCAATACACACAAAAAGCTTTCAACAGTTTTTTTTTTTAAGGAAAATCTCAGGAAATATATGTGTTGGAGGGTAATCCTCCTCTCTGTTGATGGTTCACCGTATTCTGGATGGTTATCAATTAATTTCTGTTCTTATACAGGATGCAATGTGATCCTAAGCATGTATACTCAAAAGCAGGGTCAATACAGGTTCTTCTTCCAGTGCGTAGTAAGTATGCTAAGGGTTGCAGCCAGTGGTGTAGTGATACATTTCGAGGTGCAGGTGCTTATCATGGATGGTCTCCATAGTCACGCCTCCAAGGAGAGGCCAAAAATGCAGGCAGCTGTATTGATCTATCTGTGTGTATATTTTATGTATATCTAGTATGTGTGTGTGTTTGTGTCCCCAAACAGAAGCAGCACATAGCATAATACCTAATTTCTCAGGATCAGCTGACAGTCATAGAATAGTGAGCTGGCAAAGGGTATTGTAGTGGATGGCATGTTGGTCTTTGCCTGGAGAAACCTGAGATTGCATAAAAAGGAGAAGGGAAGGATGTAACTTGCACAATCACTGCAGCCCACCATGGCTTATTTAACCCACAGTGGGTTGCGGTCGGTTAAATAACCATCACTTGACCCATTAGTTGTTTTAGGGTTATATGAGGGTTTTTAACCCAAGATCATAGTGCCCTGATGCGACCACACTTGGAATAACTGTGTCCAGTTCTGGTCCCTCAAAAAGGTTATTATGAAGTTAGAAAAGGTGCAGAAAAGGACAATACCAGAATGATCAAGGCACGGCAGCAGTTCCTCTATGAGGAAAGGTTACAATGCCTGGGATGGTTTAGCTTAGAAAAGGGTGAGGATGGGGTGAGGAGACATGATAGAGGTGTACAAATGATGTGTGGTGTGGAGAAAATGGATAGGGAGAGGTTTCCCATAATACTAGAACTTAATGGGCATAAGCCACCCTCACTGGGTTTTCATGTCACCATAAGCCATTGCAACTGCACGCTGCAGCTTGACTATTCAAAGAGTCAGCCAGCACGCACTGCAAACCACCGTGGCGATCATGCAAACCAGCCCAACGTGTTCCCAAACAGTAAAACATCACCAGCTCAAGATTTTCCAGGAGTCTATTTTCCCAGCATCAAGGACAAGAAATTTAATCTCCAAGTCAACAATCCAGTTCTACCAGTTTTCATCTCCACCAGGAGCAAGTATGTTGTAAAGTTAATGGTTCTTAATTGCCTATTCAAGACTAAGCCACCCCAATATCCTTTGTATAGGAGGGATAGCTTGTTGCCGGGAAAATCCATTTTCCCCCAGCTGCTCCGAGAATTCCAACTATGCCCAGACAGAACAGGGATGTCTAAGAGGGATGGCAGATGATATCATTGGCGCTGCTGATCAAAAAGTCCTGGCGCTTCAGCCCTGTGAGCCCTGACACCACTACACCACTGATTGCAGTTCTACACTACAGTCCTAAACATACTTACTAGGAAGTAACTCTAATTGCACTCAGTAAGATTTTCCCTGAGTAAACATACTTTTGATTGGGTTGCACATCTGTTAGGAAAGTTTGGGTATGGAAGATTTTGCTGCAGTTAATTTCAGGATTATGAAACAGGTCCCCTCTAGCTCTCATGCTTCTATGGCTCTAGCATCATACATAATTATAAAGATAATTATCAAAAGTGACTAATTATCTTGGATGCCTCAATTGAGGCACTTGGAAGGGGGCCTTACATTTTCAGAATGAAAATAAATTTAATTCTTTCTGGAAGTCAACTGATAATTTCTAAAGGTAGTAAGTGGAATATGTGAAAGTGAAAGGTTTTCCAGCTGACCAAACAAAAAACACCCTAGCCTGCCCTGCTCCTGTGGCTTTAACAGCAGCATAGTGCGCAGGAATTAGCTCATAAAGCCTTTCAGTGCATGGAGATAAAAGTTATCACCTGCTAATGTCTTCAGGATACTGTTGCTGTTAGAGGCAAAGTATACAGGGTGGGTTAACACAAATTAAAGTCCTAAAATTGAAGGTGGATAGCTCAAGGAAAACGTCAGCCCAGTGTGTGGCTGCTGTGAAAAAGGCATAATTAGGGAAGGAACTGAAAATAAAACTGCCAAGATCATACTCCCCTGATACAAATCCATGGTGCAACTACACTTGGAATACTGTGTACAGTTCCGGTCCCTCAAAAAGGTTATTATGGAGTTAGACAAGGTTAAAAAAAGACAATGCCAAAATGATCAAGGGACGGCAGTAACTCCCCTATGAGGAAAGGTTACAATGTCTGGGACTGTTTAGCTTAGAAAAAAGTGAGGATGGGGAGGGAAGACATGATAGAAGACTACAAATGATGCATGCTGTGGAGAAAATGGATAGGGAGAGGTTTTTCACTATCTCTCTTCCACAATACTAGAACCTAATTGGGTCTTCTCATGAAGCTGAATGGTTGGAGATTCAGGGCAGATAAAAGGAAGTACTTCTTCACACAGTGCATAGATAAAACTATGGAATTCGCTACCACAGGATGTAGTGATGGCCACCAATTTGGATGGCTTTGAAGGGGGTTGGCCAGATTCATGGAGGCTAAGACTATCAATGGCTAACAGTAATGATGGCTATATATTACCTCTAGTTTCAGAGGCATTATGACTCTGTACACCAGTTGCTGGGAAGCACAAGCAGGAGGGTGCCGTTGCACTCATGTCCTGCTTGTGGGCTTCCTATGGGCAGCTGCTTGGCCAGTGTGTGAACAGAATGCTGCACTAGATTGGTCTGATCCAGCAGGGCTTTTCTTATGTTCATAATGTATCCACTGTATTGCTAGGCACAGATCCGAAATACAATTCCAGGAGCATATATTTCTTCCTTTTTCCTTATTACAAAATGAAATCCTTCTCATTTCAGTGCAACATTGCTGCCTGAGTGCTACTGGAACAGCATCACAACCTTTCCAGAACTAATTAGGGGGGGTTGGCATTATGACTCTTGAGCTTCTTTTCTGTGAAATGGGAATAACAGTGTCCTATCTGAAGAAGAAGCACATAAAGTCCACATAAAGACAAGCTTGCCCAGTACAGAGCAAGTTAATTACACTTAAGTCACAATTGAAATTAATTCGTTTACATCAGTTGGCTAACTTGTCCTGTTGAATTTAATGGCACATATGTAGAGCCTCTGAGGCTAAGCAAGTCTACATGTCATTAATTTATTGTCACATTCCTAATAATAGTTCCACCACCATCACCACCAAATCCATCTGCCTTGACATTAGTGTCAATAATGCCTTGATATGGGCAATCTTTCTGAAATGCCGCACTTAACTTCATCAGAAACTGTTCCACTCCATCAATTTTTCTTGGGCAGTTCTGGAACACTTGGAATTGGATTGGATATCTCCATTCAGTTCTCCACTTTGAGATTTTCAGGGTCATTGCCACCACCTTTGCTGCTAAACCATGACAGCTTTTGTCAAAACTTCACCACCTTTATTTCAGTAACCAAGTGTTTTAACAGCAAAAAAACCCACAAAAAAATATTGTTGCCGAGTGTTATTATTAGTAAGCTTTCAGCACTGTGGACAAATTACATAGAGAGAGGATTTTCTTCTGAATTGCCTCTCTTCTCTCCCAAAATCTGTTGAGCAGGGAGAGGCCAGTTGTGGGTAATAACTTAGCCCAGCTTAGGTTTCTGTCCAGGGTAGTAGTAGTCTCTGTTTATATGTAACTATTTCTAGAGGGAAATTAATCTCTTGCAGCAAAAACAACAAAGAGTCTTATGGCATCTAAAAGACATAAGAGATTTATTATGGCAAAAACATCTGATGAAGTGGACTCTAGTCCACGAAAGCTTATGCCATAATAAATTTGTTAATCTTTCAGATGCCACAAGACTCTGTTGTCTCCATTTGTATGTAGCATATCTTTATTTTTACAGATGGTGATTTGGAGCCACAGTGGTCTCTAATGGAGATTGTTATTTCACTGGTCTGTTGTGTTTAGAGTCACTACCATCAAAGAATTTTAGACTTCTTACACCAAAGACATGACAGTGAAATCACCTTTCAGCTTCCTGTCTTGTTATTTATGTTAGCTTCTGATTGTTGAGAAATCAGATATGTGGAGAAGAGGCATTTGTAATGTAAAGCCTTGTCAGTATAGATTATACATCCACGTTACAAACCAATTGAAGCAACTACTTCAGACCTCAGGGCCAGCCCTTCTATGAGGTGGGGTGGATCCTGCATCTTAGGCAACAGATCCCAAAGGGTGGCAGATCCCATGGGCCTCACCTTTGCCAGGAGAGCTGTACACCACACAACTGCCCTATGACTTAACTCTAAGGATTTCTCAGTGCAAGGCATAGGTCAAGCAGCTGCTCCAGAGAGCCCTGCTGGATACTCTTCTGCTGCAGGAAAGCAGCTGGCATGGGTTTCCAGAACAGCATCACCTCCCACCTTATGTTTCACACTCGGAGTACGTCATAGGATGGGTGGCTGCTCCGATGAGCTGCACCAGCCTCTCTCCTGCTGCGGCAAATGCTACAGCGAGAGAGGGGCTGGCGTGGCATCAGGTGGGTAGACTCTCTGGGAAGCCCCATTGGCCAGTCAGAAGAGAGCCTAACCCAAATGCCTCACAATGAGGTGTTCTTTCTCAGTGCAAAGCATTGGTAGAGAGAGGGCCCTGGCACAGGCGATCTCTAGGGCCACCTCCCCACCAAAGCCTCACTCTGAGGAAGGACCCCTCACAGCATGTCATTGAGGGAGAGGCAGGCAGTGTACTCCTGACACCACCATGGGGGGGGGAGGGGGTCACCCCTGCCATCATCATTGTTGGGGGGGAGGGGGGGTCACCACAGCTGCCAGGGAGCGGAGAAGAAGGTAGTGGCATGACCTCCTGTCTCAGGTGGTGAGAAGTCTTGCACTGGCCCTGGCAGACCTCATATGAGAAAATGCCCTTAACTATCATATCCATTGGTCTGGACCCTGACCTATAACATTTCAAACTCTGATAAGGTTTTTCTTTCTCTTACCATTCTCAAGACCACAAGAGACAACCAAGCCTCTTCTCTCCCCCTCGCAGTAAATCCTGTCCCCAGGCCCACTTGAACTCACAATCATATATTGGCAAACTGGTTTCCAGTTCCATTGACAGGTAGACAAACAAGTCAGAGGGTTCAAGCATGTGGAATAAATCTTGTGCCAACCTGATCCATTGAAAATGGGGCCTGGGTTGTTAAAGGATGGTTGAGGTTATTGTTGATATAAAACACATCCAGTATTTATGTTGCTGTATCCTGTAAGCAAAAGAGAAAAGAGAGAGAAGAAGAGAAGTCCCTGCCCCAAGGAGGTTACAATTGGAGAAGTTTTGTCAGTGGATAGAAAGGAAAGGATTGGGGGACATTTATTTTGTTTTTATTTATTAGAAATGTTTGGATCCTGCCTTTCCATTGAAAGAAAAGTTCAAGGCAGCTTACAATCTAACCAACATGTTAAAACCAACACTGAAAGACAAAATCAACAACAACAATAAAAGAGAGAAGGAGGCAGTGGGTAAAACACTTCAGTTAACAAATCGGGCGGATTAAAATTAACAGCTTGGCAGGCCAACTGCATGCCAGAAAAACAAGTATCTTGTCACAGCAGTGGAAGGCTGTCATGATCATGAAAGAGGGGTTGAGACAGGCCACTCTTGGCAAGAAATTCCAGAATGTAGGCATTGCCACAGGGGCAGGCAAGGGTAACAAGAACACATGTGTATTTTAGGGTCCACTTGAGGTTTTGATTCTTCAACAGAAATCAAGTTTGCTGCTGCTCATCCATACATGCTTCCTGCTCACTTCTTCCCATCAACTCTGGAATTTCTTGTTTGACCCTTCTTTGCCTTTCCAGAGCATTCTGTTTTTCCAGCCACCCCACATAGTGTCTATGTCATTAGCACAGAACAATTTAAGCCCCAAATCTATTTTCAGTGACAATGGTCAGCTTTGGAACTTGAAAGTAGCAAAAGTAGGAAGTGTTTCTGAGGATGTGCTGAGAGCATTTCCCGTATTGTCACCTAAAACAGGGATGGGGAACGTGTGGCCCTCCAGATGTTGTTGGGCTGCAACTCCCATAATCCTTCACCATTGGCTATGCTGGCTAAGGCTGATGCGAGTTGGGGTTCAGAAACATCTGGAAAGCCACATGCTCCTCATCCCTGATCTACAAGTCTTCCTCTCCCTAATTATCATACATTAGGAGGAAAGACTTTGAATAAGAAGGTGCTTAGAAAGGATTACCTCTCTGAATGCTGTGAGGTCCCTGATGTAAAAACTTTGTTTGTTTATTACATTTATATGCTGCCCAGCCAGCAGATGCCTTCAGGGTGGTTTACCATCATAAAAAAACAACCAAAACTATGATGCAATAAAAATATGAAAGTATTAAAACATTAAATATATTACCAATATTAACGAGCCAGCAGTAGAATGAATAAACAGAGCAACAGATTAACAGACTAAATGCCTGCCGGAAGAAGAAAGTCTTGAGCTATACAGTGAAGTGGCATATAAGTATTATTAATAAATAAATATTTAAATGCTTGTGAAGGGGCAGGGGAAACCCATCATGCAAATAGAACAGAAGGCTATGAAGGGGAAGGGTTCAGCCAACAATCACAGGCTGGAACTTGAAACTCAGCCCTGGAGCAAAGCTTGAGGAAATGTAACTGGTGGAGTGGTTGCAGAGGGGAAAGGGCAAGTGGAGGAAGGTTTATAACCACGTCCTTGAGCTGGCTGCTTCCCCCGTCTCCACACCTTGCACTTTGGAGACATTCCCCCAATCCTGTGCTTGCCACCAAATGACTAATTCAGTTCACAGTAGCCATTCCAAACTGTGCTCCCAGCTGGGGCTCGAAATGGTGAGTAAGGTGAATGTTTACATGCAGGAGTGTGCCAGCCCCCTCCTGTACACGGGCTTCAGCCCCATGCCGTTCATAGCTTGCCTTGCCCAGCCCAGCCCAGCCCAGCCCAGCCCAGCCCAGCCAGGTGCTAGTGAATGTGCCACTCCTGTTGAGTCAGTCAGCATGGTACAGTTATGTCAGGAGTGGAAAACTGCTTCCCTCAGTTTGTGGTGCCTCAGGCAGTTAAATCTGCATATGCCATTTGTATGTTAAGGTAGAAAAAAGATCAAACACAGCCACACCCTTGCACTACTCACATACATCGAAGAATCATATATACAGAGATACTCCATGAATTATCCTATAGTTGTCATAGGATAATTCCTATTACCCTTGAATGAAGACCCCAGCTAAATTGTGATCTGCTTGTCAGCGACTTAACTTGCACTCTGAACAAGATTTAATTATGATTCTCTATACCAGCCTTCTCTGACCTGGTGCCCTCCAGATGTGTTGGACTACAGTTCCCAGCATCCCACAGCCAGGAGGCTGGGACTTATAGTCCAACACATCTGAAAGGCACTCAGTTGGGGAAGGCTGCTCTATGCATTCCAATATGTGAAAGTTGAGGAGAGAAATGTGAGGGAAAGATTGGATTGGATTTGGACTAAGTTAGTAATGTTACTAGAGTTAGTAATCCCATTGAATTCCATGGGAGACGTTAGTCATGGCTAACTTAAGTCTGGATTCACTGCAGTTTTCTGCCTCAACATCCCAAAAGTGCTTGTGAACATCCTGAATGTACTTTTTCATAAACATCCAACATACTTCGAGCCCCTCCAGACTCTTTCTGAGGGAAGTACAAAGGCATGCAAATCCATTTTCTAATGTAAAACCTAATCACTCACATTATTCACAACTATGAAAACAGTCCACGTTATATGATAATTATTACTGAGATAAAATGGAGGCCCATTTTATGTGAAAAGGTTTCACACACACACATACACACACACACGCACACGGACAAAAAGACACCCCCCGCATTTTTTGTCACCTTAGTGTCATACACTAACATTTACTTACTTAATTAAATAAATAAATCCTAGTGCTTCTGGATTTGCATATATAGATATGAATTAGCATCTGCATTTTTATTTTTTATTTTTGCAGATTTGTGGGCTTAGGCCCTGCATCTTTCAAGTGCTCAGCAGTGCTCCTGCCGACCCTGCAACCCATACGTCAAGCTGCATAGTACCCAAAGCCAGCCAAGTTACTTTTGCAGCTGAGGCGGAACGTCTCACTAGCACCTCTCCCCACTCCCTCCCTTGCAGTAAAAATGCCACAGCAGCAAATTAAGTAACTAACAACAATTCACTGCACTTTCAGGACATCTAAAATCAGTTGCCTGAGGCAACCACCTCACTCTGCCTTAGGACAAGAGTGGCCCTGGCCTGGCTTCTGCTTGTGCAGGAAGAGGTGATTCTCCCCACAACCCCTGCGGACAACGCTGCTTTTTCAGAGAAACTGGGCACCGCCCATCACCTTTCAGTGTGAAAAACACATCCCGTGCAAGCATGACACAGGCCAAAGGAAAGAAAACATAGTATTCAACTCCTGTACTTAACATTTCAATTTAAAATACCACAGTTGTTTCTCCTAACCTATATTTTCTCATTTTCTTTTTATTTCCATATTGTTCCTTATTTTCAGTAGAAATTTTTTAAAGAGAATAATTTAATCTTATTGCACGATATTACATGTTTTAGCATTTTCAAAATCCATTTATCATAGTTATTTTGTTTTGTTCTTTACGTTTTTATGACGTTGGTATATTTTATTGTGAGCAGTTTGGGAGTTTGTCTGAAAGGAGACTACACATGTTTAAATAAATACATTCTTACAGCTTTGAACTTCATAAAAATCCCTACATTAGCTTGCTCCAATCCAGCTTGTGAGTAGTTAGGCATAACTAGTTGCACGTGAACACAGATGGGGATGTGCATTCAGACATACATCCAGGTGAAGGCAATCTTGTGTAAATAAATGACATCTGCATTTGGATGCATATCTGATGTATGCTTGATCCAGCAGATAATACAGTGGTGCTTGTTTCTCCATGCAGACTTCCTTAGCTGGATTGGGATGTCACTCTCTAAGGCCCGTATTTTTCATTTATCCTCAGTAGATTAAAGTCTTGCTTATGCTCAAAAAATCATATATTTACTTCTATATATAATTGAATGGAAGAGTGTTTTTTTCAACTTGCTGAATACTCTGTAGAGCAGCAAGTCATCTGGATACTGTTTTTTTAAACCATAGTATAAACCCTGATGTCAGTGCCTGACATCATGAACAAGAAAATCTGGCTTTTAAAAAAACATACATGCCAGAAAGTTTTACTCTCTTGACTTTTGCCGAAAGGATTCCATGTACTTACTTTTAAAACTTCTCCAAGGAGAGTTGGGAAAAGGAAAGGAAGCCAGTTTTAGAGGTAAGGACATGGAATCCCGTGAGCAAAAATGAAGGGAGGGAAATTGTGGAGAGGGCTTATACAATGGTGAAAAACGGAGTCCAGATGACTTGCTGCTCTGTAGGTGTCAGGAGTGCCCTAGCTGCCTTTTTCAGTCTACTCTAATAGCCAACACAAGACACAGATAAAAGGATTCTTTTCAAGGCTTTAATCCTTTTACAACTTAATGACTCTTTCAGATGCTAATCACCAGCAACTAAGCAAGGAACAGCACTGGGGAAAGATAGCACAGTAGCCTATGCTCCAGGTTAGGCAGTTGGTCCCCGTTTGAAGGAGAATCACAGGAAGACTGAACTTATGGGCTAGGGAGAGATCCTCCCTCTTTCCCTTGGGTCCTCGGGACGCGACCGTTGCTTGCCCGCCAACGAGCGCTACGCCTCCTTTCGGCGCCCTCCATCTGTCGTCGCTCCCTGCATCTGCGCCGAATGTCCAGCAAGCCCCCCTCCAGCGCTCTCTCACTGCCAGGGTCACTGTCTATCCCAGGAATGCTGGCAGGAGGAATCTCTGCCAGCTGCTGTGCTTGTGAGAGATGAGTGAGCTCCTCTCCCATGGATTGCTGTTCCTCCTCAGACTCAGAACTGCTCTGGGGCTCTATGGGCTCAGTCGGTTTCCACCCTGACAATAGGGTTTTCAATAGGTTGATGCAACATTTTCATTTTTGTTTTGTTGCTGTCAGTAAGAGTGTTGGCAGTTCAGGCTTTGTGCTTTTCCGCATTGCCATTCAGACTGAAGAGCATCACCACATGCCTGGTGTCCTGTGATTGGTGTCCCCAGTATGTATCCACCTATTGTCATCCACTGTCATCCGCTTAAAGAAATCTAAGTTGATTGACTGAAGGAATGGAAACTGAATTAATCGATTAACTGAATTTGCATGTGAATAAAACAATCATTATTTTAAAAACATACTTGGCTAAAAAGAAGTACTTCTTGACACAGTGCATTGTCAAAGTATGGAATTTGCTACCACAAGAGGCAGGGATGGGAACCAGCTTGGACGGCTTTAAAAGGTGATTAGACAGACTCCTGGAGGTTAAGGCTATCAAAAGCTACTATTCGTGATGGCCTTCATTATCAGAGTCAGTACGACTCTGTATGCCAGTTGCTGGGATCATGACTAGTAACGTGTTTCTGTGCTCACGTCCTGCTAGTGGGCTTCCCATGGGTATCTGTTTAGCTACTATACAACAAACAGAATGCTGGACTAGATGGGACTTTGGCCAGATCCAGCAGGGCTCTTCTTATGTTTTTAGAATATCAATAAGCCATTGTTGGCTTTAAAAGAAGATGGACACAGAAACACTGCACATTGGTGTCATTCTGCAAGCACTGTGTCAAACACTCTAGTTTGCTCAAGTCTGCAGAGCGTCAGATTCTTTTGTTGGTGGAGTGACATGCTTGCTTGCCCTCTGTTGTCACCCTTTCCACCTTGCACTATTTCTATTCACTATTCCTCCATCCCCAGTGCTCCCTTGAGCAGCTGGTAGAGATGATGAGACTTCATGGTAGGGAAATGCAAGAGTAAGTACTTCTTTTTTTTAATGTGTAACAAAAAGAGCTCATTATTTAATCAGTCAAACCTTATTTTAATATATTGATTTAACTGTAGTACTTTACAACTGCAGACGTTTCCTGTTTCTTCTCTCTTCTGACATTTTCCATAGAGATTTTTTTTAACTTCCCCTATTCCTTTTCTTGTCATACATCCCTCAAGATGGCACCTGTGCTTTCAACAACTCCTTCTTCTGGCTGTCCCTTAGAGCTTATTATTCTTCCCTGTGTGTCTATCTTGTATTGCCAGATGTTGGAAAGTCTGGAGCACCTCCTTTGTCATTACAGTGGAATGTATAATAACTTTGCTTCATCTTTTATCGCTCAGTACAAAAAATACTGAGATCCTCCCTTTCGGATGCCTGACAGCCTGGTGCTATAAGCTGAGGCAGGAGCTCACCAAGTGTTAGAGCATTAGGTGTAACGCGCAGCTCTTGATCTTTCACTGCTGCTGGGGCCCAGACCCCACTGTCAGCACAGGAACACCATTTAGTGTTTGGCTATTGGGAGGTATAGAACATGAGTAGCTTTGGCAATTGGGCGGTACAGAAATGAAGTGAAATGAAAAAATACATACATACATACATAAGTACTAAGGCAGTTATGCAGGTTTTGGAGCCGGATGGAGCAGAATCCCCTTCAATGCCCTTTGTACAGTATCCTATGACCCTTTATAGCAGTGTTCCCCAACCTGGTGTGCTCCAGATGTGTTGGGACCACAATTCAAATTATGGTAGTTGCAGTCCCGAAATATCTGGAGTATGCCAGGATAAGGATCCCTGCTTTACAGGGTATGAGAGTCAACGAGGTCACCAAAAATGTATCCAAGCTACCGTCTATCGTAAGGGAAGAAGTGTGTGTGTGTGTGTGTGTGTGTGTGTGTATCTGTCTGTCTGTCTGTGAGAGGGACAGAGACGGAAAGAGAAAGAGGATTAATTGAAGACAGAGGGGCCATAGAGAACCGAATCCTATGTATGTTTACTCAGAAGTGAGTGGTCCCAATGAATGTAGGGGAGGGACCATGGCTCAGTGGTAGAGCACCTGCTTTGCATGCAGAATGTCCCGGGTTCGATCCCCAGCATCTCTAGAAAAATCCCTGCCTGAAACTCTGGAGAGCCATTGCTGCCAGTCAGTGTCGACAATACTGAGCTAGATGGACCAATGGTCTGACTTGGTATAAAGCAGCTTCCTGTGTTCCTGTGTAATGTGATGGGTATAAAGTTGTAGGCCCCTTTTACAGCCATCCACAGTCATCTCTTCACACAGGCTTTCCCTGAAGTATGACCCAGCCAGTTATAGTCTGCAGTACACAGTACAGTGTGTGGTTTTATTGCCAATAAGTATTTTTCAATTATTTCACTGTTTTTATTGTTGTGTTTTATTGTTATATCTTAGTGGCAATGACATTGCATGTTCACTACTTTGATAACTTCATGGAAAGCGGTATATGAATTTGCGTAAACAAATAAAAGCCATTTCTACCACGGTGCAATTCCATGTGGCTGCAGTATATGTGTAAAAACCACAACTGCAGTAGTGGGGCCTTTCCCACTTACCCACTACCCTGCTAGGAAGGAGGGCGATTGAGTGGGGGGGAACCCACATGACTGGTCCTGCCAAGATGGCTGTAGTAGTCATGCAGTGGAGTGCACAACGTGAAGAGGCTGTCATGCAGCTATTAAGCAAGGACCATATTGGAACAGCTAAACATGTTAGCTGGGAAGTCCCTTATTCAGATTAAAGATGGGTGAAAATTTCATTTAAGTTTATTTTCGATAAGAATTCTTAAAAATCTGCACATTTCTCCATATTCAAGACAAAAAGAACTTGAGGGGTTTTTTTAAAAAATGAATGTGGAAGAAACGGAAACTGACAGATTCGTCCATCCAGGCTTTGAGTGCTTGGCTCTTAAAATCCCCGGGCTTGGATCCCTATGTATTCAACCATGTTGTTGCTGAATTAGAGTTGCCACCTCTTCTTTCTGACAGTCTCCTCATCTTTAACGTCTGTATGGCAGGCAGGACCAACATGGTCCTCTCCATGCTAGGAAGAGCACCTACTGAGTTTGGCTAGTGCAGATGGTTGAGAATTTAGTGTCAGTTTATTTTTGACAGGAATTTACCAAAATTCACGCGTTTCTTCTTATTTGGGATGGAAAGAATTTGAGACTTAAAAAATTCAAACGGGGGAGAAAGTGAAACTGACAGATTCGTCCATCCCTAGTTCAAGTCTCACCCCATCCATGAGCTACTTAGGTGGTCTTGGACAAGCAACTGCCTTTCAGACTCAGCAAGTAGTATGCAATATAGGGCTAATAGAGCTGATATGTACTGCAGCATACATACTTATAAGAATTAATTAGCATGTTTGTGAATTGTTTTGAACACTCGAAAAGTGCTAGAAATCCTACATAGTATTGCTCCATGCTGGGACATATTTCTAAGGAATGCACTTAGCATTGTAGCCATACTCTCTTTTCCTGCCTGTTGCATTTCTTTTGTTTGCATGAATGTATTTGAATTTTGTATTTACAATGCAGGTGACAAAAAGTAAGAACACATATAACAATATAACAAGTGTGTATCTGAATATTATGTTTGCGTGTTAGGAAAATAGGGATTCCATGATAAGAACATAGAAAGAGCCATGCTGGATCAGACCAAGGGTCCATCTAGTACAGCATTCTGTCACACAGTGGCCAACCATCTGTCAACTGGAAACCTACAAGCAGGACAGGAGTGCAACAGCACCCTCCCGCCCATGTTCCCCAGCAACTGGTGTACGTAGGCTCACTACCTCTGATACTGGAGGTAGCATATAGCCATCAGGACTAGTAGTCATTGCTAGACTTCTCCAAGAATTTGTCTAACTCCCTTTTAAAGCCATCCAAATTGGTGGCCATCACTACATCTTGTGGTAGCGAATTCCATAGTTTAACTATGCTCTGTGTGAAGATGTAGTTCCTTTTATCTGTCCAGAATCTCCCACCAATCAGCTTCAGGGGATGACCCCAGGTTCTAGTATTATGAGAGAGGCAGAAAAATGTCTCCCTATCCACTTTCTCCACACCGTGATATTTCTCCCTGTCCTATATAAAGTGGCCTAGAAACTGCCATCAAAATGTGTTCCTGTCTGATGTGGTTTAATTTATGCATGACATAGTTTCAGTTTTACAGCATACATTTGGCATGGTTTCTTTCTAGTATTGCCATGTTCTTAAAACTAGGCCTGCACAACTTGTTATCCCAGAAGTCAAACACACCTCACAACCCTTGATGGCTGATGTGCTTTTGCATTTCTAGGCTGGCAGCAAAACAGGACATTTATTGAGTACCAGTGAGCTACCATACATGGCTGGTAGGCTGCTGCATTTGGCATGGTGGGTCGCAAGCTGTACAGGCCTGTCTTAAACAAGGTTCCAGCAAGTCAAAGCATATTGATCCACTGTGTTTGCTTGAGGCAACTGGGTGTATGTAAATATTGATAGGCAAGGTCTGTTTATAATTTTTACTGAGAACTGATTCTAAAAGCTTGGTAGGATTCACTGCACATTTGGTGTGTGCGTACGTGTGTGTGTGTGTGTGTCCATGTGTGTGTGAGAGAGAGATCATTGTATTATAGTTGGGGGAGGAGACCCTCATTAACACCCTTTAAAAATGCTTACATTTTAATCAACTAGAACTGTGAGAAATACAGTGAGAAAATGCCAGTACTGTTCTAGTTTTGTCCAGACAAGTAGAAAAGGAGAGGCGTGTTGAACTTCCTGATGGGCTTGCCCACCATCTCTCTGTTCAATGAACTTGTTTGACTTCTGTAGACAATATTGTCATATGCCAAGATAGGTGGGCCCGTTAAAGCTGCTGCCCATTCAGCATAGCTCTTGCATGAGTCACTCTTCTCGTGAATGAATGCCGAAGATGGGAGAGAAAAGGGCATAGAACTCGTTGGTGGCGCCTTTGATTGTGAAGATATTTCATGAATGAAATCTGGAAATAACTTCCTATTGTTTTTGCTGTTTTCAAGGGAAAGGGACTTTCTGGTATCAGATATTCCATTCGCATTCCTTATCCTTTAGTAGTTGCCAGCTTGTATATCTGAGTAGAAAAAGAATGTACGATGCAAAAGGAAACTGCTACTGAGCCCTACAAAGGGGTGAATATTAGGGCAGTCAGTCAACAGAGAAAAATGATTGATTAATCATCTCCCTTTTAACTAATAATCAGCTGAATTTACATAAAATAGCATATTATCAAAACCTCAATATGGGTGCCTTTTTGAGATATGGAAGGGAGTCTGCGATAAACTTAAATTTTAATAAATAAAATGGTACTTGCTTTTGGTAGGAAAGGGCATCTTAAATACTTTTTAAAAATTAATAATATTTTTAAAATATTATGTTATACAAGAGAATCAAAATAACACAGAAATGAATGTGTGTTCTTAACTTGACTCCTTGCAGTTAAAACTTGCCCTCAGGTTTAAATTGCACCCAAACTAAAACCGGATCTCATCTGAGAGGAGGTAGAGAAGCTATCATGGAGCCATCTTAGGAGGAAGGCAGAATTCCAGCTGATCCTGAGGCTCAGGGGGGAAAAATATCCACGTCCACGCATGTTCACACAGCTATCTCCAATCTTGATGGCTCATAGATGGGAGCTGGCTTAAAAGTTCACAGTTTGTCCAGCATCATCCCCACCCCACCCCCGAACACTGTACTTGCCCTAGCCAACCCTGTGGTATTTGCATATTGACCCTGCTCCAGTTCATTCTGGCTAGTGGCCAACAATAGAATTCTGCCCATACAAGGGAACTTAATGTATACCTTTCATATAGACTGACGTGATAGAAGACCTTCTTAAGCACTTCACTGTTAAAAATCACTCTTCAGTATATCCTTGAGTAAGATGGCTGCAGAATTCAAATCTCATTGGATTCTAACATGATTTCAGGCAATGATCTGGAGAAACCTATGGGGGACTAAAATGTGATGTGAGTGTATGCGTGTAAGTAAAATTTCAAGTCCTGTTCAAAGCTGTGACTCTTCCACAGTTCTGTGCAGGCATAAAATTTCATATTTGGGCACCGAGGTATCCTGGGAATGCAGTTTTCTTTTCTTTTTAAAGCAATGTTCTTATTATTGCAGATAGTCTTGAACATTGAAGAGTAATGTTGAGAGCCAGTGTGGTGTAGTGGCTAGAGTGTTGGACTGGGAGCCGGGAGATCTTGGTTCTAGTCTCCACTCAGCCATGGAAGCTCACTGGGTGACTTTGGGCCAGTCACAGACTCTCAGCCCAACCTACCTCACTGGGCTGTTGTTGTGAGGCTAAAATGGAGAGGAGAAGGATTATATATGCTGCCTTGGGTTCCTTAAAGAGAAAAAAAAGCCAGGATATAAATGCAATAAATAAATAGTAACTAATAAATCACAGTTCGTGAAATCACAGACTGAACTACATGTTACACATGATACAAGTATGCTAGCAATCGCATCTCAAGTTCTCCTCCCATATGTAGAAACACTTTACCTATTAAATGACATCCTCCTGTTACAGGTTTCCCCACCTCCACCAGGGACAGCCAACCAAAGGTGTGGCACAATGGTGAGCACCATCATTCCTGGTGGGAAAAGATGCTCTGCTTATCAGCTGCTGCCAAGGAGAGGCCCTGCAGAGCTTCTCCTGTGTAAATGGGAACTTTCCACGATCTACTAGTCTCTCCCCCTTCCCTAAGATTAGGCTGCTCTTTTCTTTTATTTTCTTCTTTTGAGGAAGAGGAGCAAGGTGTGGCAGAGGCAAGGTGCAAGCTCCAGTCTGAGGCTTGCCTACTGGGTGCACTCTGTTCACCTCAAATTGGGCTGCTGGTTTGAAGGGACTGGGTTCACATTTTCAGCTGCCCACCTCTCAAATAATTGCCCTATCTGATGTTTTTGCCAGAGTTTGTGCTCTTTTTTGTTTTCCTCATTTGGGCAAAACATTCACTTTTTTTAAAAGGTGCCTTCTTATCTTGTATAACTTACTAGACTCTGCTTGTTAACCATACCTGCATCCTCTTGAACTTGCTTATGCCCTTCGTAATCTGTGGTATACATTCTAGCTGAGCTTCTGTTATTTTGGCTTTAAGCAACCTCCAAGCATCCTGAAGATAGTTAACTCTCTTGATGAGGGGTAGGTAATGTTTGGGGCCTGTGGGCACATGGAACATTTTGAAAAAGTGTCCAGGGCACCACCAAATATTGCCACAGGGGGAGATGGCCAATCACAAAATGTTGGGAGCATCCTCTCCAGATTCTGACTGTTCTTGCACTCCCTTTCTGGATTCTTTCTCTTTCCCTCTAATCTCTCAGGAACTACTAGTAGTCCTGGAGTGCCTTGTGCACAAGCAGGAGAGAAGGCAAGAAGCATTATCAGGGAAGCATTATCCCAGAGACAGTAGGAACCAAGGCTGCTGGTAGGATTTACGGGACAATGCAACCAAAAGTTTAAGAAATTGTCAGCAATGCTTCTAGGACTCTTCTTCAGCCTGGATTTATGATTAACTAAAGTAAAGAGAAAGAAAGAGTGTTTGGGGGCATGGCAGAAACTCCCCAGTCTGGGTCATGGTCTAATTTCAGAAATATAGAAAAGGTACTTTCAGAATTAAAATGGAAACTTTCATTTCATGATTCATGAGGTTGCATGGATTTGATGGGATCATGGTATATATAAGGAAGGGGGCCTGTGCAACCAGCTTTTATTCCTTACTCCCCCCGCCCCCCGCAAATGCTTGGGCCCTGCTTAGAGGCTCCTAACATTAGTATATAAATAACTATACACTGTATATCCTTTGCATATGTATTTTCCCCTATGACCCTTTGGTCTCTTTATATGGAAAACAGCTGGTACAAACATATTCTGAGTATCCCTAGTGCAGCACAAACAAGGAAAGAAAACCATGCAGATGAACAAACCTGTACACATCTCTAACAGATGCACAAGTGATCTCTGAGGAGCTTTCCATACTCTCTGGATTATCTCTCTTCTGACCTTCTGCATCACACTTCCATTACCTCATTTCCCTAAACAGTTAGTCTTGCTTCTAATATATATATAGTAGTTGGAGCAGATTTGGCTTATACGACTTGTAGCTACAGTTGTTTCACAGCAAGTATTTACTAGGCTCCATTATACCCACGTAGTGGATGGCCAAATAAAACTGCAGCATCATTTATGCCCCAGTTGCATAATTTGTAAAGGTCAGCTTTTACTGACTTCATTTATTCATTCTAGGGCTGCTCCCAACCCATCATCCCACCTTTGCTGGACCTTCCTTCAGCAAAGGTGATCTTCATGGACTTCACATGAAGGTTGCAACACTTTTGTAGGCAGGGGAGTGGAACTTACGTTTTGACACGATCTTGGCTTTCTCCTTCTATTATTATTGTTGTTATTACTACGACTACTTTAAATGATGGCAAGCCATTGCAGTGGCAGCCATCCTTTTTCCACAGAATTTCACTGGGAACCATGCAACTTCATCACATAGCAACATTCCCAGAACTATTATAAAAAGAGACATTTAACTAGCAGAGAGTTGGCTATACTGAGTACAATAGCTTGTCCTTGTTTAAAGTAAATAGAAAGAAAAGAAGGGGAAAGAAAAGAGAAATGGTAGAGACCACTCAGCCACTTCATCAAAAAGAGAGAGGCAGTGTGGTGTAGTGGTTAGAGTGTTGGACTGGAACTTGGGAGACCTGGGTTCTAGTCCCCACTCGGCCATGAAGCTCACTGGGTGACTTTGGGCCAGTCACTGACTCTCAGCCTAACTTACCTCACAGGGTCGTGGTGCAGAATCATGTACACCACCTTGGGGTCCCTGGGGGATATAAATGTGACAAATAAATAAATGAATAAATATTAAAAAGTAAGTCCCATCTCCCAAATGTCATGTACCTCCTCCCAACCTTTAGGAACGGTTACACCTCACTTACCCACCCCCCAATTTACCCACCAAAACCAGCAGAACATTGGAATTAATCCTAATTCATTCATTCAAATTTATCCAATGTGGGATGACCAAAGCAGGTTACTAAAATCAATACAAGCATATAAAAGGACAACATAAAACATGGTAGGAATTATATCCACTTTAAGTGTATGCACATGCATAATTTTATGCATCTGCTCAACTATATTTCGGCTGAAAAGATTTGCTTCCAAACACGAAACAACGCCAAAAAGTCAGAATGCACAAACTGTAACCTATGTCCAGAATTAGGTGACTTATTCAGATGTCATGGCTGAGTTACATCTTTCTCTTAGAAGTGACCTAATTCCACATTCTGTATTAACTTTCCCAACAGCATTTCTTCATGATTAAACAGGCCAACTACATCACAGCAATGTGAACATTTTATTCCTCATTTTGTGATTTGTGGGACAAAAACAGAAATGGAAAGAAGAGTAATATTTTTGGCAACATTCACCATCATACCTGCTGTCTTTACTAAAGCACCAGTTTCTGATGATATGTTATGTGGCGATTCTATTTTGTTTTTGTTGTAATTTACAGTGAAAACTGCAATTCCTTTAGGATAACAGGGAGCAGCTTGAAAACATGAACTGTAAGGTCTCTGATGCCCAAAGGCAGATAAAATCAACCCAGCTGCTTGATATTCCTGTGCTCCCAAATGGAGAAGCATGGTGAACCCCTATGCTGCATTTGTCCCATTTCCCTTTCTTCCTATTCCCAATGGCTGCTCCATTTATCCTCTCACTGCCCCCTGTTGCTCCCCTTTCTACTTTATTAATTTATTTAAATATTTATAAGCCACTTTTCTGGGCCAAGCCCACCAAAGCAGAGAACAAGATACAAGTATAAACATAGAAATCCTACAACAACAACAATATTTATGTTTCAAACATACAAAAACCCTTTAAAATTCAAAAATATATAAAAACAAATAATATATTAAAATATAGTTTAGTCAGTATAAAAAAGCTTTTCCAGAGCTACAGCAATAAAACATCAAAATAGTAGCATGTCCATTTGTTGTTCAGTCGTTCAGTCATGTCCGACTCTTCGTGACCCCATGGACCATAGCACGCCAGGCCTTCCTGTCCTGCGCTCTCTCCCGGAGCGTGCTCAAGTTCATATTCATTGCATCCGTGATGCTATCTAGCCATCTCATCCTCTGCCGGCCCCTTCTCCTTTGGCCTTCAGTCTTTCCCAGCATCAGGGTCTTTTCCAGGGAGTTTTCTCTTCGCATTAGGTGGCCAAAATATTGGAGCTTCAGCTTCATTATCTGTCCTTCCAATGAGCACTCAGGATTGATTTCCTTTAGGATGGACTGATTTGACCTCCTTGCAGTCCAGGGGACTCGTAAGAGTCTTCTCCAGCACCACAGTTCAAAAGCATCAATTCTTCGGCGCTCAGCCTTCCTTATAGTCCAGCTCTCACAGCCATACATTACTACTGGGAAAACCATAGCTTTGATTAGACGGACCTTTGTCGGCAAGGTGATGTCTCTGCTTCTTACTATGCTGTCTAGGTTGGCCATAGCTTTCCTCCCAAGGAGCAAGCGTCTTTTAATTTCATGGCTACAGTCACCGTCTGCGGTGATCTTGGAGCCCAAGAAAGTAAAATCTGTCACTGCTTCCCTTTCTTTCCCTTCTATATGCCAGGAAGTGATGGGGCCAGATGCCATGATCTTCGTTTTTTTAATGTTGAGTTTCAAACCAGCTTTTGCACTCTCCTCTTTCACCCTCAACAAGAGGCTCTTGAGATCCTCTTCGCTTTCTGCCATTAGGGTGGTATCGTCTGCATATCGGAGGTTGTTGATAATTCTCCCAGCAATCTTAATTCCGACCTCTGATTCATCCAACCCAGCATTTCTCATTATGTACTCTGCATATAAGTTAAATAAGCAGGGTGACAATATGCAGCCTTGTCGTACTCCTTTCCCAATTTTGAACCAATCGGTTGTTCCATGTCTGGTTCTTACTGTTGCTTCTTGATCCTCGTACAGGTTTCTCAGGAGACAGGTAAGGTGGTCTGGTACTCCCATCACTTTAAGAATTTGCCACAGTTTGTTGTGATCCACACAATCAAAGGCTTTAGCATAGTCAATGAAGCAGAAATAGATGTTTTTCTGGAATTCTCTTGCTTTCTCCATGATGCAGCGAATGTTGGCGATTTGATCTCTAGTTCCTCTGTCTCTTCGAAACCCAGCTTGTACTTCCGGTAGTTCTCGGTTCGCATACTGCTGAAGCCTAGCTTGTAGGATTTTGAGCATCACCTTGCTGGCATGTGAAATGAGCGCAATTGTGCGGTAGTTTGAACACTCTTTGGCGTTGCCCTTCTTTGGAATTGGAATGTAAACTGACCTTTTCCAGTCTTGTGGCCACTGTTGAGTGTTCCAGATTTGTTGGCATATTGAATGCAGCACTTTAACAGCATCATCTTTTAGGATTTTAAATAGCTCGGCTGGAATACTGTCATCTCCGCTAGCTTTGTTGTTACTAATGCTTCCTAAGGCCCACTTGACTTCACTCTCTAGGATGTCCGGCTCAAGTTCAGTGACCGCACTATCATGGCTATCAGGGACATTCAGATCTTTCCTGTATAGTTCTTCTGTGTATTCTTGTCACCTCTTCTTAATCTCATCTGCTTCTGTTAGGTCCCTGCCTTCTTTGTCCTTGATCATGCCCGTCTTTGCACAAAACGTTCCCTTGAGATCTCCAATTTTCTTGAAGAGATCTCTAGTCTTTCCCATTCTGTTGTTTTCCTCGATTTCTTTGCATTGTTCATTTAAGAAGGCCTTCTTGTCTCTCCTTGCTATTCTCTGGAACTCTGCATTCAGTTGGGTATATCTTCCCCTTTTTCCCTTGCTTTTCGCTTCCCTTCTTTCGTGAGCTACTTGTAAAGCCTCATCAGACAGCCACTTGGCTTTCTTGCATTTCTTTTTCTTTGGGATGGATTTCGTTGCTGCCTCCTGAACAATGTTACGGACCTCCGTCCATAGTTCCTCAGGCACTCTGTCTATCAGGTCTAATCCCTGAAATCTATTCCTCACCTCCACTGTATATTCATCAGGGATATGATTTAGGTCATACCTGAACGGTTTAGTGGTTTTCCCGACGTTCTTCAATTTAAGCCGAAATTTTGCAAGAAGCAGCTCATGATCTGAGCCACAGTCAGCTCCAGGTCTTGTTTTTACTGACTGTATGGAGCTTCTCCATCTTTGGCTGCAAAGGACATAATCAATCTGATTTCGATATTGACCATCTGGTGACGTCCATGTGTAGAGTCGCCTCTTGTGCTGTTGGAAAAGAGTGTTTGCTATGATCAGCATGTTCTCTTGGCAAAACTCTATTAGCTTTTGTCCTGCTTCATTTTGTACACCAAGGCCATGCCTGCCTGTTATCCCGGTGATTTCTTGACTTCCTACTTTAGCATTCTAATCCCCTATAATGAAGAGGACATCTTTTTTTGGTGTTAGTTCTAGAAGGTGTTGTAGGTCTTCATAGAACCGATCAACCTCAGCTTCTTCGGCCTCAGTGGTTGGGGCATAGACTTGAATTACTGTGATGTTGAATGGTTTGCCTTCGATTCGTACTGAGATCATTCTATCATTTTTAAGATTGTACCCCAGTACTGCTTTTCCCACCCTTTTGTTGACTATGAGTGCTACTCCATTTCTTCTAAGGGATTCTTGCCCACAATAGTAGATATGATGGTCACCTGAATTAAATTCGCCCATGCCTGTCCATTTTAGTTCGCTGATTCCCAAGATGTCGATGTTCAATCTTGCCATCTCATGTTTGACCACCTCCAGCTTACCTTGATTCATTGATCTGACATTCCAGGTTCCTAAACAATATTGTTCTTTACAGCATCGGATTTTCTTTTCACCGCCAGACACATCCACAGCTGAGTGTCCTTTCGGGTTTGGCCCAGCCGCTTCACTCTTTCTGGCACTACTTGGAAATACCCTCTGCTCTTCCCCAGTAGCATATTGGACACCTTCCGACCTGAGGGGCTCATCTTCCGGCGTCATCTCTTTTAGCCTTGTGATATGTTCCATGGGGTTTTCTTGGCAAGAATACTGGAGTGGGTTGCCATTTCCTTCTCCAGTGGACCACATTTTGTCAGAACTCTCTGCCATGACCTGTCCGTCTTGGGTGGCCCTGCACGGCATAGCTTATGGCTTCACTGAGTTACGCAAGCCCCTTCGCCACAACAAGGCAGTGATCCATGAAGGGGGCATGTCCAATAAAACCCCTCAATTAAAAGCCATTTAAAACAGGTGGCTTTTCAAAGCCTTTTAAACACCACAAGGGAGCGGGTCAACCTCAAATGCCTTGGGAGGGAGTTCCATAAGGTAGGGGCCATTGTTGAGAAGGCCCCTGTCCCTAGTGCTTGCCACTGATCATAAAAGTGAGCCAACAAGTAGGGACAAGGAATTAGTGGCCTTCACTGTGTGTGAAAAGGTGGCACATGGGAAACAATTTGGGGGTGTCCCATGAGCGATTTACTCCCAGCTGGCTGGATTTGGGGGTTGTTAGGGATACATGACATTGTGGCCATCCAGCAGCCACCCCGGAGCTTATCAGGGGATAAACGGATTTCCTGAGACTGCTTAAAATCCTATTCTTTTCCTTAAGTCGGGTTCTACGCGGTATAGTTGTTGTGGTCAATGAGGCTTGTCCCCTGAATGCACACACCAGAGATCCCCCTCAATTGAAATAACATATTTTAAAGCACTAATTCCCTAAAGGCTGTAAAGCGCTTTCCCTAGGCTGCAATTCTCCCTTGTTTGGTTTATTGCCTTCAAAGTAACTAATTCAGACATTCATTCCTGTGCAGGATTGGGTTAGAAAAGGGGCTGGTTCCCCCCTCTCCATCTTTCACAGCACAAACATATGTGTGTTTACTCAGAAGTAACTCCCATTGTGGTCAATGAGGCTTGTTCCCAAAATGTGCACTTATGAAGTTACTGAGATACTCATGAATCAAAATAATCCATTTAGAGAACCTCAATGTCGAAGCTTTGAAGCTTTGACTGATTGCAGCAGGGCAGCTAGAACACTGTGTTCCAGAAAGGATTGTTTATTAGGGAAGTAAAGGGAGGGGGAAGACCTGGAGCTGACTGTGGCTCAGATCATGAGCTGCTTCTTGCAAAATTTCGGCTTAAATTGAAGAACGTCGGGAAAACCACTAAACCGTTCAGGTATGACCTAAATCATATCCCTGATGAATATACAGTGGAGGTGAGGAATAGATTTCAGGGATTAGACCTGATAGACAGAGTGCCTGAGGAACTATGGACGGAGGTCCGTAACATTGTTCAGGAGGCAGCAACGAAATCCATCCCAAAGAAAAAGAAATGCAAGAAAGCCAAGTGGCTGTCTGATGAGGCTTTACAAGTAGCTCACAAAAGAAGGGAAGCAAAAAGCAAGGGAAAAAGGGGAAGATATACCCAACTGAATGCAGAGTTCCAGAGAATAGCAAGGAGAGACAAGAAGGCCTTCTTAAATGAACAATGCAAAGAAATCGAGGAAAACAACAGAATGGGAAAGACTAGAGATCTCTTCAAGAAAATTGGAGATCTCAAGGGAACGTTTTGTGCAAAGACGGGCATGATCAAGGACAAAGAAGGCAGGGACCTAACAGAAGCAGATGAGATTAAGAAGAGGTGGCAAGAATACACAGAAGAACTATACAGGAAAGATCTGAATGTCCCTGATAGCCATGATAGTGCGGTCACTGAACTTGAGCCGGACATCCTAGAGAGTGAAGTCAAGTGGGCCTTAGGAAGCATTAGTAACAACAAAGCTAGCGGAGATGACAGTATTCCAGCCGAGCTATTTAAAATCCTAAAAGATGATGCTGTTAAAGTGCTGCATTCAATATGCCAACAAATCTGGAACACTCAACAGTGGCCACAAGACTGGAAAAGGTCAGTTTACATTCCAATTCCAAAGAAGGGCAACGCCAAAGAGTGTTCAAACTACCGCACAATTGCGCTCATTTCACATGCCAGCAAGGTGATGCTCAAAATCCTACAAGCTAGGCTTCAGCAGTATGCGAACCGAGAACTACCGGAAGTACAAGCTGGGTTTCGAAGAGGCAGAGGAACTAGAGATCAAATCGCCAACATTCGCTGCATCATGGAGAAAGCAAGAGAATTCCAGAAAAACGTCTCTTTCTGCTTCATTGACTACGCTAAAGCCTTTGATTGTGTGGATCACAACAAACTGTGGCAAATTCTTAAAGTGATGGGAGTACCAGACCACCTTACCTGTCTCCTGAGAAACCTGTATGAGGGTCAAGAAGCAACAGTAAGAACCAGACATGGAACAACCGATTGGTTCCAAATTGGGAAAGGAGTACGACAAGGCTGCATATTGTCACCCTGCTTATTTAACTTATATGCAGAGTACATCATGAGAAATACCGGGTTGGATGAATCAGAGGTCGGAATTAAGATTGCTGGGAGAATTATCAACAACCTCCGATATGCAGACGATACCACCCTAATGGCAGAAAACGAAGAGGATCTCAAGAGCCTCTTGTTGAGGGTGAAAGAGGAGAGTGAAAAAGCTGGTTTGAAACTCAACATTAAAAAAACTAAGATCATGGCATCTGGCCCCATCACTTCCTGGCATATAGAAGGGGAAGAAATGGAAGCAGTGACAGATTTTACTATCTTGGGCTCCAAGATCACCGCAGACGGTGACTGTAGCCATGAAATTAAAAGATGCTTGCTCCTTGGGAGGAAAGCTATGGCTAACCTAGACAGCATTGTAAGAAGCAGAGACATCACCTTGCCGACAAAGGTCCATCTAATCAAAGCTATGGTTTTCCCAGTAGTAATGTATGGCTGTGAGAGCTGGACTATAAGGAAGGCTGAGCGCCGAAGAATTGATGCTTTCGAACTGTGGTGCTGGAGAAGACTGTTACGAGTCCCCTGGACTGCAAGGAGGTCAAATCAGTCCATCCTAAAGGAAATCAACCCTGAGTGCTCATTGGAAGGACAGATAATGAAGCTGAAGCTCCAATATTTTGGCCACCTAATGCGAAGAGAAAACTCCCTGGAAAAGACCCTGATGCTGGGAAAGACTGAAGGCCAAAGGAGAAGGGGCCGGCAGAGGATGAGATGGCTAGATAGCATCACGGATGCAATGAATATGAACTTGAGCACGCTCCGGGAGAGAGCGCAGGACAGGAAGGCCTGGCGTGCTATGGTCCATTGGGTCACGAAGAGTCGGACACGACTGAACAACTGAACAACAACAACAAAGGGAGGGGGAGGGAGGAGAGAGAGAGAGAGAGAAAGAGAGAGAGAGAGAGATTGTTCCTGTCCCCTTGTGTTTCCCAACACAAACCAGTTAGTGTCTACTCAGAAGTAACTCCCATTGTGGTCAATGAGGCTTGTCCCCTGAATGCGGGGGAGCCTCTCTTATTCCCAAAGGAGAAAAGGGGGAGAGCCTGGAGGGGCGGAGCGTCTCTTATTGGTTGATGATATTCACTCCAACCACCCCACCCTACCTGGAAGTATGTTCTGTGAAGTGACTTTTACTGGTTCGATACACTCGCTTGTGGAGCCCTGCGTGGAGCAAAGCCAGCTCCTTGAAAAATCCAGGTACATCACAATTGGCTTCTCCTTCTGTCTCCTTCCATTGTCGTGGAGACACCCCCTTAGAGCCAAATTGCCTCAAGCCATATGGAGTTTTTTTGCTGATGTTTTCTTTTTTTACCAAATGCAATTGTGGAGGGTGCAATTTGGAGTGGAAAACTGGTATAGGGGGAGGGAATATTAACCCTTATCTCTTCAGGGTGTGTGTAATTTCCTGCCCCTCCAAAAAAACCCTTATGCAACCCCGATGAGGGAAGGGAATGCATCTCTTTCTCTCTTGGCCACCCATGGAAAAGCAGCTTGGAAGGGGGAGATTTTTAGTGGAAAAACTGTCAGAGGGCTTAGAGGCCCTCTCCAGTCTTTCACTTCTTATTGCAACTGGTAAAAAAGAAAGTGTCAGAGGAAAAGTTACATGCCCCTGAGTGTCATGTATAATTTGGTCCTCAGGCAGAGGGGAAATATGAGGACATCTGGGGAAAGGTTTTTGAACATTCAATATAGGAAAAAGCAGGGAATTCCCTTCACAGACACACACACAGACACTTCTGAGTTCTCTGAACACTCCTCCAGAGATCAGCTTGTCAGATGCAGTGTTGTCATTTTCTAGTAGAAAATCTTTAATTCTGTCTGACCGAATCTTGGTACTGTGCTCTCTAGAGTGAGCAAAATAGGAATTCATATCTGGCTTCCTCTGAGTGTAACAACTATAGTTCAATGTTCTTCCTCAACAATGAATACAATTTCATGTGCTGAAAGAAGTTGCTTTCTACCTGCTCCTATGAATGAACCTGAAGGGCTGGAACTAGTAGATATTTGAGAAATGACTGAAATGGAGCACAGTGCATTCAAGGAGTTGATTAACAGAGTTGTACAAAAGTCCATGTAACAAGGAGGATTTAAATGTAGCTAACTTTAATTAAAACATAAGTTAGACCAAGTGAAATGATCATAATTGTGAAATATTTTTCTTTGTTTACTAAGATGCTATAGAGCCTATGTCCACATTTCTCAAGGGTCTCACCTAGGGCTGAGCTGAAATGGCCCTCCACATTTCACCAATTTCTTCAAAGATAGAGAACAAGGATGGCTATTGGGAGGGAGGTGGGCATCCTGGATTCTTTCTTTCTTTCTTTCATTCTTTAAGTTTAAAAAAGCGCACGCTGTCTGCACAGCAAGAAAGAGAGGGAACTCCTTGGGACAGTTGGCTACCAGCCATCTTTAGTCTCCTCTCCTCCCAGGAGACTTGGAATGGTGCTACATCTTGCATAGCACTGTCTGCCTTCTGGAAGGAGAATAATGGCAGCCAGCCGTCCTGAGGAGTGCTCTCCCTCTTTCTCTCTCTCTCTCTTGCTGTGCAAAGAGAGAGAAAGACAGTGGGAGAGAGCACACTTCCTAAACTGTAGAGAAAGAAAAAGAAAGACAATAGTAAAAGGTAAGTGCTCCCCCCAAATTTCCTCCTATTCCAATGGAGAAATGGCTGCCAAAAATGCACTGGTTTGGGACCAAGCTAGTTCAAGCCAAAATGATTCCACACACCCCTGGTCCCATCCCTCAGCTCTCATCGCCCCTTGAAAATCCCCCCCCCATTTCAGTTCTGGGGCGAATACTAGGAATAAAGGAGGATAGGACAGGGATGGGAGGATGGGTTGTAGTGACTAGCAACCAAGTTAACTGAGTTAACTTTTTTCAGTTCTTGTATAGATCATCTGTCTGTCTTCGTCACATTTGCTGCCTGTAGGCAGCTTAGCTGATATTAAAAGTAAAAATGCACTAGATAATGGTCGTATTTTGTTCAGAGTGGAGGTAAAGGTTTGGTAAAATTGTTAGGAAGAATGGTTGGAGAGTATAAAAAGGTAAGTGGAGAAGAGACTAAGATGTATTGCTTAGAAAATTAGAAAATGTGAATGCTTAGCTGATTAGAATATTTCAATCAGGAGCCCAAATACAGGAGAAACCCGGATATTTTAAAACAAGCAATTACGTGTTTTTAATAAAAGAGACTGAAATGTAACATGTGGGGGAAGTTACATGTATCACATTACACGTAGCAAATGAGCATAGCACAAGAAACTTCCCAATACTCCTAAGAGCCATGACTTTCTGTACTGCCTACAGTGGGTTTTCCCCCCTTTTCAATGAAGGGGTTCTCTAATAATAATATTTAACATTGAAATATCACTTTTAGAGCGTCCAAAGCTGTTCACATAATTATCTCATTAATCCTTAGAGCACAGTGGTACTTCCATCACATTGCCATTGAGGGATCTGTGGTCACTAAGTGTGAAGCAGAAGATCCATGGTCAAGATGTTTTTTGGTTCTGATTTAATAGCAGCCACTATCATGTTTTCCCCTGTAGGGCAAATAGCAAGAGTGTAATTTGCATGTAAGGTAGCCGTGTGTCCTACTTTACAGAGGATAGCCCCCTTTTTAAAGAGCTGTGGGAAGAGTGTCCACTATTTGAAGGTATCTTCCTTCATTTGAAGGGCTGCCTGGTCCAAGTCTATATTAAACATAAAGAACCGTAAAAAGCGAGAGCAGGGCTTTGAAGTTGCCTGTCAATAGTTAGTACCTGGACAGCAGACTGAGCAGACACGGAGGTCACAGTCTTCCGCATTGTGATGAGAAGTGTTGTATTTCTATTTAAATTATAGTAATCATTTCCAATTTTGCATCTATTTTGCAAATCTCTGACCTCTGCTGTCCTCTTTTTGGATGATACATTTCCACTTTGGGGGTGATGCACAAGTGGTCAGCCAGTTTTTAACATAGAAAACAGTAGGATGGGGGAGATTAACCCCATTCTTCCGGTATCATGGTCCTGATCCAATTTGGCACCCCTAGTGCTGTATTAAAACACACACACAAGTCTTTCTGCTCGTGGATCTCCTGTCTTGCATCTAATTTGGCCCTAAGAGAAAGTGGTTTATCTAAAGCTAGCTCATGAATGAATTGAAATTTGAAACATGGACTTTTGCTTTTTCATTTACTGCTCGTACTCTTATCCATATACTGGACCACGGGTCCCCAGCCTTTTTGACTTGGTGGGAATTTGAGAGAGTGTCATGGGTGCTCTCACAAAATGGCTGCCATGGGAGGCTTGCCTATTTATATAAAAAAAAGCTGTCATGGTGGGCATAGCCAGTCACAAAGCATTTCCCAGAAGGCAATCTGATGAGACTCAAGAAAAAGTAACTTCCCCAGAACCTAATTACAAGGCATAGGTGGGGTCTGAGCTCCAAAACACAAAACCACCCTTTTTGAACCCATATAAAGATGGTGCAGGAAAGCAGCACTTCAGTTTGCAGCACACCAGCCTCCTAGTTAAAAATGTTTTGATTTTAAAAGGATCTTAGGAAGTAAAGTACAACTCAGGAGGGGCAAGGAGCCTGGTAGGCACCAAGAGAGGTCTCTGTGGGCACATTGGTGCCCACGGGCGCTAGGTTGGAGGCCGCAGTACTACATCACACCAGTTTTCCTGGAACTTTGGCTTTGTTTGGACCACATGTGTCCATTCAAATCCTGACATGGAAGTGAAATGCCCAGAGGCGTTTCAGCACCAGTGGTTCCATCCCCCAGTTGCAATCATCCTGGTGACTGACCATATATTTTCTGCCATCTCTCATCTTCATTCTTTTTCTTTGGCTGCACCACAATTCTGGAATTCATTACCATTTGGAAATTCAGATCTCTTCTGTGCATATCCCCTTCCCCCTGCCTTTTTAAAGGCAGCTTTAACACGCATGTTTTACATTGTGCTTTCCCTCTCTAATATTTATTTGCAGTTTAATTGGCATGCTATTCCTCCCTTCAGTGTTGACAGCTTTCTTCTCGATTCCCCCCACCCCACATACACACACACTGTTTTAATATCTTTTTTTAACATTTTCATTTCTTTGCATTCATTCCCCTTTTTAAAAAAAGCTAGATTGTATGTCACATCTGTTTAGCTTTTTCACAGTGCCTAGTTATTTAAGAGCTTAATAAAGAATAAATATTGCTATCATTGTTATTAACTTCAAACGTTTCATTGCTACAGACAATGGGTAGGGGCAAAGAATGTCATTTCTAGTGACAAGTAGCAGCAGCTGTTCCTACAAGCAAAGGAAGGAACTAGAACACAGCTTTATTCTTAAGGTTACTTTCTGGGCGTCTCCAAGACCTTAAACAAGCTGCCGTATCCCATGGATTAGGAGCAGATGGAGCATGATCTGGCTGCATTGAGGGATTTTGTCCCACTTTAAAAGAACTGGGGGATAAGGCACAGCTTAATGCATTTTTGCAGGGGGCATTTCCAACATATGACTTCGCAGAACAAATTGCTGGAGCCACGCCAGTTTAGTACATAGTGGGAAACCACAGCTCATTGCTAACCAATGCACAGACTAAACAATGGCGAGTGATGTGGCAGGGAGGATATTCGCAACCAGAAAGGATGGTGTAGCACTTGAGTCCAGTGTGACAAATCTTGCGTCTGTAAAAAAAGAAATGTCAACATCTGTGTCAGATAGAACTAACAGACCCACATTTCAAAACTCAGGGACCCTCTGGAGCTGCAGTATCTGTGGTAAAGTACATGCATTACAGTCTATAATGTTCAGAGGCAAGACTTCAAACTGGAGATCTGGCCAACCAAGGTGTTACCAAGGGCGGAACAGCATGGATAAAACCAGCAGCAAAGAATAAAACCATTACTGCACAGAAAACCAAATTAAAACCAGCCGCAGAATAATAAAGTACTAAAAGCACTAAAAACAGTTTTTAAAACGCCTAGGAGAATAAAAAGGTCTTCACCTGGCACCGAAAATACCATAACATAGGCACCAAGTGAGACTCTCTTAGGAGGGCATTCCACAAACGGGGTTCCACCTCTTGTAACCACCTGCCTCACATCATTTGGAGGGGTGAGGAGGACCTCGGATGATCTTAATGTCCAATAGGAAGATATGTAGGGATGTCAGAGAATTCCGCCACAGATCTCAGTGAGGCCGAGTGTCAGTGCATTCGGCCCCCCGAAATCCGTGGCGGAACGAAGCCCCCCGCCCCCCCACGCCACAGTAGGCGTGCGAAATGGAGCACTTACCTGCTGCTGTCTGCGCTGACTTGCAAATGGCGTCTGTGTCTGCTTCCTCATTATAGCCGTGATAGGCTACATAAATAATTACGTAGCCTATCACGGCTAACGCAGGGATGCCATTTGCATTAGTATAGTATTTACGTATATTTACATAGTAAATATACTACTATCATAAATACGATAGTATTTACGTAGCCTATCACGGCAAAAAATAACAACAACAGCGGACGCAAATGGCGGTGGCTACGGCGGCCGCCGTTTGCTTTCCCTTTTTTTTGCTGTTTAAGCCTACGTAAATATTAAAGGGGAATGCATTTTTGTCTTCCTACATACAAGATTAATGTAACTCCTGCAGAAAATACAGAAACCGATTGCAAAATTGCACCTTAGATCACTTGTTTGAGCCTGACAGTTTCAAAGTTGTCTGTTAGTACTTCCTTATAAATGCTCGTAAAAGTGCTGTTTTTATTAGGTTACGAAATGCGTTTTGAACTTTAAAGGGTCTGTTTGATTTTAGCAGTGAATTATGTTCCTAGACTAAGCAGTGTCATAGTGACACGGTGACAGTGTCATTTTGTCTGCCATTACCAGGTGCTTATGAGCATCTCAGTGGTGCAATGATCTGCTATGGCAGACGGATGAAATCCATAGGCACTGTTGGAAGAGAGTCCCTCAAAAGCCCTGTTCAAAAGCCCTGTTCAAGCATTTGCTTGAATGTGTGAGGGCTTAAAGTGGGTAAGTGACAGGGCTGTGCATGCTGGCCATGCCTCTTATGTCTCCTGCCTTGCTACCCACTTTATCAGGGTTCCTGATCACATGGAGAGTTCTTCTCGTGCTCAAGTGAACATGAGTTGAGCTCCTGTTCAGACCTTGCCAATTCAACATGTCAAGCTCTGAAGCGAGGGGGTGGGGCCCGCAGGCTGGCAGCCATAGGGGGCGGGGTCAGCCTGCACATCCCTGTCACTCTACCCACTTTAAGCCCTCACATGCTCAGGCGAACGCCTGAACAGGGCTAAAATCAAACAAGATCTGTTGAGTAGAACTTTCCACTCACCTATACCCAATGAGAAATTCAGGAAAGCAGTGGGAAGATGGTAAAATCCACCTCACCGTTTGGCAGGACATAATAGACCAGCAAACATTTATATGCACATCATGGAAACTGACCATTTGGTGAATAGTTGTTAGTATTAACCCCATTGAAAGGGATGAAGCTGGACATGTGGTGAACAGCCTATGCCAAAAACCAAATTTTTCAATGTATGTGATGAAGACTTTGCAAAGGTTGCAAAGAATCAGTCAGCAGTGACATGTCCTTATGCATTTTATATATTAGGATTTGGTAATGAGGTAAAGCAATGCTACATTTTCATTATGAGCCTGCATATCACAACTCTAGGTGAGTGATCTCAGAGAAAACAATCCTTTCCCCAACTCACTCCATCAACCTATATTCCAACCCTATGTGAATCAGTTTTTCCCCAGGAATTGACTTCGGACTGTTTTTGAATTTGCTGAGGGGTGAGACCCTTTGCCCTTGATGAATGTAGGCTGAAGCCATTTGGCAACATAGTGAAAGAAAGAAAGAAAGAAAGAAAGAAAGAAAGAAAGAAAGAAGAAAGAGGGAGGGAGGGAGGGAGGGAGGGAGGGAGGGAGGGAGGGAGGGAGGGAGGGAGGGAGGTGTTAGCCTTTCACAAGGTGTTGGCCATGTGCCGCTATCTCAGGAGAGCAATAGAGCCCCGCAGCAACGGAGGGCTGGTGGCTGTGCCGAACAGCCCCACTGGCCGCTTTCTCACTGCTGCAAATGCCATGGCAGGAAAGAGGCTGGCAGGGCTCTCTATAGCATGCTCTGGAGGTAGTGGTGGGCTCTCTGGTCAGGAGGCGGGGGAGCGGCACAATTTGCCTCTCTTCCAGCTCCTCCACCTCATGTGGGTGCCCCACACTGCTTCATGGGTGGGCTGGCCCTGCTCCCTCTGAAATCAATGGGAAGGAAATTCCTTGCACCAGGTCTGTGGTATGTGTTCTATCATTGACAAGGATGTGGCCATGAATTGAAGGGGTGTAGAATACGGCAAAGGGGCTCTCTCCCTGTGCTGCCCTTGTTCCACCCACAACTCTGCCCCATTATAGCCATTTCATCCCTGTATCTTCTCTGGCAGAACAGATACATTGATGGAAAGTTCTACCAGCATATCTGTCATGGCTTTGGCATATCTCAGATGGCACTGCTACAGTAGAGCTTCCTCCAAATCCTGTAGCCTCCTTGCTGAGTCTAGGGTTGCTCTGTCAGTCTCTGTTAATCAGTGAACACATTATGCACCTTTAATACTGTTTGTATTTTTGGAGAGCCAGAGGAGACAAAATAGGTTTTTATTCCTAGTAAATATGCATTTAATAGTCCATTAGCACTACCTTATGTGAAATAAATGTTAGTATACTTGAAGAGTAGTACTTAATAGTTGGCTTACCAAACACTGGCATGATGAAACCATACAAGCAGTGATGTTCTACTCTCAGGTGGGATAGAAGATTCAAATCAAATGGGTAGGTTTGTAAATATACTCACTTTGTTCATCCCCTGTGGCAAGTCACATTCAGGTGACCAGGCAGGGAAGTTTGTGCAAACTGAAAGAGCAGGTGATTCTCTTTCTTTCTTTCTTTCTTTCTTTCTTTCTTTCTTTCTTTCTTTCAGACTGTACTAGAAGTCATTAAGGCAATCTTCCCAAATTGGATGGCCTCCAGATGTGTGTGAATGGCAATTCCCATCATTCCCAGCCAGCATGCTGAGAGTTGTAGTCCAACACATCTGGAGGCCACCAAGTTGCGGAAAGCTGAATTAAGGTATGTCGTGAGCAGGCACTCTCTCATAATACTAGAACCTGGGGTCATCCTATGAAGCTGATTGGTGGGAGATTCTGGACAGATAAAAGGAAGTCCATCTTCACACAGTACAGAGTTAAACTATGGAATTTGCTACCACAGGAAGTAGTGATGGCCACCAGTTTGGAAGGCTTTAAAAGGGGGTTAGACGAATTCCTGGAGGAGAAGGCTATCAGTGGCTACTAGTCCTGATGGCTATATGCTACCTCCAGTATCAGAGGCAGTATGCCTATGTACATCAGTTGCTGGGGAACATGGGTGGGAGGGTGCTACTGCACTCATGTCCTGCTTCTGGATTTTTCATGGGCAACTGGTTGACCACTGTGTGAACAGAATCCTGGACTAGATAGACCCTTGGTCTGCAACAGCATGACTCTTCTTATGTCCCTATGCCCTTATGGCAGGTTGGATGGTAAATATGTATTTTGTGGGCGAGTGTGTTTTACTTGCAAGGGTGAAGATGTTTCCATAAAGAGTGGAAGTGGCTGGAGAACCACTAGCACAAATCCTATCAAGCTGCCTTACGCTGAGTCAGCCCATTGGTCCATCTCATCCTGTCTTGTTTACTCAGTTTGGCAGCAGCCCTCCAAGACCTCCATCAGGAGCATTGCCCAGCTCTGCCTCCTGAGTTCCTCTTATCTGGCACTTGAACTAGAAGGCTCCTGAGTTGTGCTACTGAGATATGGGCAGGGTGTCCAGATGCGAAAGAGGACAGGCAGCACTCCTGCACTTTTGATGAATAGCTTTTTAGAAGAGCAGGTGTAGCTTTCATCACAGGCTACACACCTGCTGACATTTCCTCTTCTATGCAACAATGATAAAAGTGCAGGAGCCCTGTCTTCTTTTGCATCTGCCTGCCTTAACTATGCCCCCCCCCCCCAACAGCTCCTATTTATTGGCCCCAGACACTGAGTGGCAGCTGATACCATAAATCTGGTGAGGTCGGGTCTGTCCACCAACCTTCCCACAGACAGATACATATATTCACATATGCACACTGGCCCTTGCATGGGCCAGACATTTCTGCAAATTCTGTTATCACTCAGTTTGTGCAACAGTCACCCTGCAGTTACTTCCAGGACCTTCTGAGACCATTGGATCCTCCAGCCCTGGTCCCCCACACCACACACACACACATTATATCCTATAAGACCTGGGTCCGGCATGATCCAGTCCAGTCTCACCAAAACCCTGGAAGCCCAAGATTTAGAACATCCGGTCACTGCTTTGCTCCCCCACTCTTGTGCTCTTTGCTGCAAGTCAGCCATCTCCATCCTGACATGGTGCCCTCTGAAATAGTTAGTCTGTTGCTGCTACAGAGGAGTCAGTGGGAGAATTAAATAAAAAGGACAAGTTCATTAACTTGGCCAGGCTGATCAGGTGTGCAGGGATTATCCCTGTGTGGGTAATTTCTTGTTCTTGTGTCAGTGGGCAAAGAAGCTGCCAATCTAAAGTTCAGGCATATGATCTTTAACTAAACTTGTACCTCTTTGGGAACTCATGAATATCTAAACTGCCACCCAAATCCCGCTTGGCTTGGTTACCAGCCCACACTCCCCCAAAGGTAATGTGGGAGAGTCTAGGGTCATTATGAACTTGAGCACGCTCCAGGAGAGAGCGGAGGACAGGAAGGCCTGGTGTGCTATGGCCCATGGGGTCACGAAGAGTCAGACATGACTGAATGACTGAACAACAACAACTAGGGTCATTCTCTGACATCACACCACACATACACATGCACACATTGGTCTGGTGGGTTCAATTTAGCCCTTGATAAGCAAAAGGAAGTGGCAATAGAAAAGTCGCATTCCATTAATCAGCAATGATTGGCCAAAATTGCTATTGGACAGCCAAGTAGGTCCTCTCCCCTATTAGCTGCAGACAGTGCATGGCTGGAGAAAGCTCAAACTTTTGAGCTCCTGTCGGCAAGAATTAAAAGGAGAGGTGATTTCTAAGGAATGCTGTGGTAGTAGTTATGAATCAGTGGCTCTTTATGAGGAACCTTTGACCTCACCTATGAAAGATTTATTTGCAGATTGTTAAAAAGATGTGCAAGACTTCAGTTTTATTAGGGTAAATTGTTTTTTTTGGTCAACCACCAGACAGTTAGGCGGCTCCATTTTTGCATATGTAAGTAAATGTTTCTTCAAACGTTTTTTGCTTTGCTCTTACATAAACATCATATATATATCCAGAGGCTGCCCTCTTTTGGGAGCTGAGAGATTCTATGAGACATCAATGCCAAAGATTATCTTCCTTTACGCTGAGTTTTTTCTAAAGTCCTGTTCAATCATTGTGGAATATCTCCTCTGTTACGGATTCGGCCTTTGCTGAGCATTTTCCGACTATAGTTTCAGTATTTAAGAAGCCTTTGGCTGACAGTTAACTACCCATAGCTGATCAGTACACTTCAAATAAAGGATACACCAAAAACTGTTTTAGCTGGATTCAGTTTTGGTTTATTACTAACAAGAATTAGTAAAGGAAAAATCTTTTGATCTGCTACATTACATCAAAATACAACCCACATAAAATAAAATAAAATAACAACATTTCTTGTCGTTAAACAAAGCATTGCTAAAAATTCTTAGATCTTAATAGCTTAACAGGAAATAACATTTCCAAATGTTTCTTGTTCTTAGACTTCTAGACTTCTAATAGCTTAAAAAGGAGAGATCTTATTTTAAGTACCAAGTTCCCATTCAATTCTGAATAGGTTATTCAGCTGACAGGTAGACAGGCCTGATGAGTTCGAAGAGGAAGCTCCCACATTCTAAAATCAGCTTTTTGTGTAGAAATTCCCTCATAGCTAATATTACCTACTCTCTCATAAATTAAGGCTCACAGTCTTATTTTTACTAAACATTCCTGAAAAATTAAAAAGATTAAAAAAACAACCACTTAGACAGATGTCACCCATCTAGCCGTGGCACTTCAGACTGGAAAGGAAGGAGGCTGGGGCGATCATAGGAGGCTGCGTAAGGCAGCTTCCCCAGTCTCCTCCCCTCCCTGCCCCCAGAACCGCCCCCTTTCCCCCATCTCTGGTCTCTGGTTTCCTAGCGCAGCGAGGTACAAGGGGAAGGGGGAGTGGAGTGCAGTTTACTGGCTCCGAGGTTGGAGCACTGTCTCCAACCTTGGAGCCGGTACATCAAACAATCTTATAGTCCCCCCCCCGACACTGTCTAGGGTCCATAGGAATGCTCCCTAAGTCTATAAATTTTTCTATACATCTCTCTATCAAGCTTTTTGATGTGTATCCCTAACACAATATTTTTTGCTCATTAATTGATAAATGAAAACTTTAAGTGCACTTTTGACCTGGAATAATACAGTTCATTCCTCAAATAAGCCTGTACCCCAAGTGATAGGGATTTAACTCAGCATTTTCTCTTTGGATAATATCCAGGTCATCTTGACAACTATTTTTTATACCAATTACACAGAATTCATTGTGAATTTTTCAATTCTTAATTATTTATCGTTAACATTTGGCATTTGCATTTCATAAGACGCCTTATATTGTTTTAAGAGAAGTGGGTTAGCATTTTTTCAATACCCTTCCCAGCAATTCCAATAAAGCAAAATTAGCTATTTCCTAAAAATCCATGACACCCCCTCCTATCTGCATTCAAATTTGGGTTGTAAATAATGCACCACCTTGATCCATACAATGGTTTGGATCCAGATGTAGTTGTACTTGTAGTAGGATAATTGAAATCAGTGGGATTTACATTAGTCTTAATTAACTTATCCCATTGATTTCAGTGGGTCTACTCTAAGTGTGACTAAGACTGTATGCAACCCAATGTATTTATGTTTTAATGAATTTGAATATGACAACGAAGCCAGTTGCCACAGGGGAATTTACCCCCAAAGAACTGACTTTATGCCTCTCTTTCAGAATAGCTTTTGTACCATTGGGTTATCCATCAGGATGTTTGCCACAGTGCAGAGTCTCTAGTTCTTTTACTTGTACAGATAAGAGTAAAACATGCAGGCAGTATTCTGTGCAATGAATCACTAACAGCATAAGCCTGTACATGACTGCTCAGAAGTAAGTTCCACTGTGTTCAATGGGGCTTACTTCCAAGTAAGTGGGTATAGGATTGCAGCCTGAGAAGTGATAAGCCGCTCCCAATTTCCAGTGCTCTGGCCAATGAGTGCAAATGCAAAGCGATAACTGGCAAGGATTAGGCACTAATTAATACAGTACAATTTTAAAACATATTAGGCTACTAACATTTAGTTCCGGCTGCTCTGCATTCAGCTCCCATCCCCTTAAGCCCCTCCACCCAAAAATATTGTGGCTGTGGCCCTGCAATAGCTGCTCCAGCAGTACCACACATTCAGTTTGGGGCGTAAGAGTCGGTCTTGTGTGGTGTAGTGGTCTTCATCTGGTGAGCTGGGATGCATAGCTGGGTCATGACCAAATCTAAGGTGGATCTCACTAATTGGAACATAGGAAGCTGCCTTATACTGAGTCAGATCATTGTTCCATCTAGCCAAGTGTTGCTGACAGTGACTGGCAGCAACGGCTCTCCAGGGTTTCAGGCAGAGGTTTTTCCAGCCCTACCTGGAGATTGAACCTGGAATCTTCTGCATGCAAAGCATGTGTTCTACCACTGACCTATGGCCCCTCCATGTGTCAGTGCCATTACCCAATTTTTTTAGAGAGAGGGAGGAACATTCCACTGGGTGAGGTTGATTCTCATGCCTACATAACAACCTGCCAAACTTCCCTATTATATCCAACTCTTTAAGGTGTATGAGCCCTGTTGTCCTGCTCTATATCAGTTTTTATTGGAATTCTGGTCTTTTTTTTAAAAAAAAATAATACGTTGTTTTAATTTTATATCTTTTAATATAGTGGTTTTATTCTTTTTATCTTTTATTGTTCACCGCTCTGGAATCTGTTTAGATGTGGAGCGGTATATAAATGTTGTAAATAAATCAACATCCACATACAATTAAAAATAAAGTAAAGGAGTCCGTTGTTGTAGGTTGGGGGACTAAGGTGGTCCTGGGTCTTAAAAGACGGAAGACTAGTTGTGTAGTGGGTAACTGACAGTGACTCATGGCAGGACTAGAGGTTGTTTGTTTGTTTGGTAGCACATGTATTTCCCATTTTGCCTCCAAGGAGCACAAGGTGACACACATGGTTTTTTCCCACATACGTTAAATCTTCACAACATCCCTGACAAGTAGGTTAGGCTGAGAGATTGTGACAATTCCAAGGGCACCCAGTAAGTTTCATGGATGAGTGGGGATTTGAACCTGGATTTCCTCAGCCCAGCTGTCAGGGAGGAAACTGAGCCCACAGAGCCCCAGAGCAGTTCTGATTCTGAGGAAGAGCAACAACCCACGGGAGAGGAGCTCGCTCATCTCTCACAGGCACAGCGGCAGGGAGAGATTCCTCCTGCCTGCATTCCTGAGAGAGATAGTGACCCTGGCAGCGAGAGAGCAGGGGAGGGGGCCTTGCTGGATGCTCGGCACAGACACAGGGAGCGGCGCCAGATGGAGGGCACCAAGAGGAGGCACTCTGCTCGCTTGGCGCTAAAGCAATGGTCGCGTCCCGAGGACCTATGGGTAAGAGGGAGGACCTCTCCATAGCCCATAAATTCAGAGTCTTCCCGCCCTTCTCCTTCAAACGGGGACCAACTGCCTTACCTGGAGCTTAGGCTACTCTGCTAGCTACTAAGTGCAGTTCCTTGCTTAGTCGCTGGAAATTAGCATCTGAAAGAGTCATTGAGTTGTAATGGAATAAAGCCTTGGAAAGAATCCCTTTCATCTGTCTCTTGAGTTGGCTTTTGGAGGGGACTGTAAGAGGCAGCTAGGTTGCTCCTGACACCAGCTTTGAGGGTAGTATCTTATGGCACCTGTTCACCCGTGCAAGTGACCGCTCACTCAAAAGGGCTTTCACACTTCTAAAAATAACCTGAACCGAGCAGAAACACTCATTTCCAGAATGGGGCATATCAGCGAAGCTCACAGAAGGGAGGTCTGCTGACCTGTACTGATCTGGAAATGAGCAGTTAGAAGTGCAACCCCCACTGCACAAGCAGTTGCTCCTGTGAACACAACACAACCAATGGAGGCAGAGTGGCCTCAATGGATACTGCCACGACACCTTAACCACTGCACCACATAAATGTTGCCCAAGACAGTGGCACCGTGCCTCTTCCTCTCCTCTCCCTTAGTAATATCTACAAAATTCAACATGATGTCATCACATTGCAAGTTTTCCTATCACTGCAAGCAGTGGTGAAATGAAATGAAATGAAATGAAATGGAGAAGGGGCAGGGAAACTCACCATTCAAAGTAGCATGGATGGTGAGGGGTTAGGGTTACAGCTCAAGGCTGATAAGGAGTTGGTAAATTGGTAATCAAAGGTAAGCCTTTGATTGTGTGGATCACAACCAACTGTGGCAAATTCTTAAAGAGATGGGAGTACCAGACCACCTTACCTGTCTCCTAAGAAACCTGTATGAGGGTCAAGAAGCAACAGTAAGAACTGGACATGGAACAACTGATTGGTTCAAAATTGGGAAAGGAGTACGACAAGGCTGTATATTGTCACCCTGCTTATTTAATTATATGCAGAGTACATCATGAGAAATGCTGGGTTGGATGAATCACAGGTCAGAATTAAGGTGGCTGGGAGAAATATCAACAACCTCAGATATGCAGACGATACCACCTTAATGGCAGAAAGCAAAGAAGATCTAAAGAGCCTCTTGTTGAGGGTGAAAGTGGAGAGTGCAAAAGCTGGTTTGAAACTCAACATTAAAAAAACGAAGATCATGGCATCTGGCCCCATCACTTCCTGGCATATAGAAGGGAAAGAAAGGGAAGCAGTGACAGATTTTACTTTCTTGGGCTCCAAGATCACCGCAGACGGTGACTGTAGCCATGAAATTAAAAGACGCTTGCTCCTTGGGAGGAAAGCGATGGCAAACCTAGACAGCATAGTAAGAAGCAGAGACATCACCTTGCTGACAAAGGTTCGTATAATCAAAGCTATGGTTTTCCCAGTAGTGACGTATGGCTGTGAGAGCTGAGCGCCGAAGAATTGATACTTTCGAACTGTGGTGCTGGAGAAGACTCTTACAAGTCCCCTGGACTGCAAGGAGGTCAAATCAGTCAATCCTAAAGGAAATCAACCCTGACTGTTCATTGGAAGGACAGATCCTGAAGCTGAAGCTCAATATTTTGGCCACCTAATGCGAAGAGAAGACTCCCTGGAAAAGACCCTGATGCTGGGAAAGATTAAAGGCAAAAGGAGAAGGGGACAGCAGAGGATGAGATGGCTAGATAGCATCACCGATGCAATGAACATGAACTTGAGCACACTCCGGGAGAGAGCGGTGGACAGGAAGGCCTGGTGTGCTATGGTCCATGGGGTCACGAAGAGTTGGACACGACTTAACGACTGAACAACAACAAAGGAAATCATATATATATATATATATATATATACCTTGATCTGTAATTCAAAGTTGGCAATTAGTTGGTCATCCCTTTTTGACTGACTTTCCGTTGACCGATTCTCATAAAACACACTTCATTGGAAAGCTCTTGACACCCAGATTCCACAAATAACAACAGTTTTCAGTATAATTTAAAGTCAGGAGTTTATTTATGTCCATAAAGCTTTTTTTAATAATTTATCTTCTATAACAATGTAGTATAAAGTTTTATTTTTAATATCAAAACAATGTCAAGTATAATTAAACAAAGATAATTGCAAATTGGAGCACAATTAAATATGAACACAAAACAGTCTCTGTGCACCTCTATAAACACAGGTGCAGGCCAAAGTACAATGAAATGCCAGTAACATACAGCCTGTAAGCAAATCATGAAGGGATTGAGACACCCCTACAGTTAAAAGTAACCCAGTTTGCCTCCCTTCCAGTTCAAGTGTCGCCAGTTTGCCATTCGTCTGGCCTTTGCCATTAGCATCAACAAGAGCCAGGGACAGACAGTAGATCAAGTTGGTATCTATCTGCCTACACCTGTCTTCTGCCTTGGACATCTCTACATTGCCATGAGTCATACGTGCTTATTGGCAAACCTCAAGATTCAAGTCATCAATTGACCAGAACAAGGATGCTACATTGGCCGTCCTGGAGTTTACATCAAGAACATTGTATTTAAGGAAGTTTTCTAAAGATAATAGATATAACACTTTGAATTTTTCAGTAAATGCAGTCAGTTAAGGTAAACCTTTCATTAGATTTGATTTCTCTCCACGAACTGTATTCATGGATAACCAACCGGTACCTGATTAGCTTAAATGAGCTCAAACTTTCAGGACCAGATGAATTACATCCTTTCTGATATACTCTCAAAACCAATGCTGTTATTGAGAAAACTTAGAGAATGGCTAAGGTGACTCAACACTGGAAATAGGCACATGTTGTCCCAATTTTCAGAAAGGAGGATCCAGAAAACTACAGACCAGTCAGTGACTTCAGTTCCAGGGAATATACTTGAACTAAAATAAAATAAAAATAAATACTAGAACAGATTGTAAAGCAGTCAGACTGTAAATATCTTGAGAAGAACGTAGTGATGGATAGAAGCCACCATAGATTTATCAAGAATACACTCTGCCAGACTCATCTGAACTCTTTTTTATTAAAATCACATTACTAGTTTAGTGGAGCGTGGGAATGCTGTGGACATAATTTACCTTGATTTCAGAAAACCATTTGACAAAGTTCTCTGTGATATTTTCATTGGCAATCTGGTTAAAAATATGAATGTACTGATAGGTAGGTTCACAGCTGGTTGGAAAACTGTATTCTAAGAGTGATCATTAGTGGTTCCTCATCAAACTGGAGGGAGGTTTCAGATGAGGTGACAGGGCTCTGCCCTGGGTTGGTATCACTGATATTTTTATCAGTCTGTTAGATAGGGAACTGGGCTGAAACTAACAAAAATGAAATTCAACAAGAGACAAATGCAAAGTTCTGCATTTGGGGAAGGGGGGAATCAAATGCCCAGATGCCCAGATTTAGGATAGGGATACCTGGCTTGGGAGTTATATATGTGAAAATATTGATATTGTAGTCAATCACAAGCTGAACATGAGTCAACAGTGTGATGTGGCTGCAAACAAGTCTAATGCCTTGGGTTCCTTGCAAGCGGAAATCAGGAAGGATATAAATGTAACAAAATAAATAAATAAGAGTAGTTCAGCAATGGACTAATTATCTAGGGAGGTGACAGGCTTTCCCTTGCAGGAGGTCTTCAAGCAGAGGGTGGATAGCAATTTGTTGTGATGCTGTAACTAGACTTCTTGAATTGAGCAAGGCGTTGGCCTAGGTGGACTATAGGACTCCCTCCAGCTCTATGATTCTATGACATTATGCCATACAATTTGAATTATTAGATGTGACAGAGGGAAAGGATGAAGAGACATGTGGCAGCTGCTTTCTGCAGTAATCCAACTTCTCGTCTGGATTACTGCAATGCATGGGGCTGCCTTTGAAAATGGTCTGGAAACTTCAGCTGGTCCAAAATAGGGCAGCAAGATTGTTAACAGGGACTGGCCAACGAGCTCATATTACACCAGTACTTTTCCAGTTGCACTGGCTGCCAGTCCATTTCCAGGCCCGATTCAAAGTGCTGGTATTAACATTCAAACCCCTTAATGGCTTGGGGCCAGGTTATCTGAAGGATCGCCTCCTCCCATATGTGCCTGCCTGGACCTTAAGATCATCCTCAGCAGCCCTTCTCTGTGAGCCCCTGCCAAAGGAAGTGAGGCGGGTGGCTACTAGGAGGAGGGCTTTTTCTGCTGTGGCACCCCGGCTGTGGAATGAGCTCCCTAGTAAGGTTCACCTGGCACCTACATTGTACTCTTTCTGGCGCCAGGTGAAGACCTTTTTATTTTCCCAGGCATTTTAGCATTTTAGCTTTCTAGACTTTTAGCTTTGCTGTTTTAAATCTGTATTTTAAATCCCTGCATTGCTTCTAGGTTTTATTCTGGTTTTATTCTGCTTGTATTGTTATACTGTGGTTTTAATGTTTTATGTATTTTATAGTGTTTTATTGTGTGCTCTTTGGTTTTAATTTCTGTGAACCACCCAGACAGCTTTAGCTATTGGGCGGTATAGAAATGGAATGAATGAATGAATGAATGAATGAATGTGATGTAACATCGGTTTTTTCCCCCAGCCTGTATTTCTGCTTGTATAGGTCACTTGTGAATCAGTACAAAACTGATGTAAGACTAATTCATGCATATCCTCCAGCCCACAGCACTATGCTCATGCATGCACAGCCATGCACAAGTGAACCATAGCTGTTCATGACAGAATTTCTAAAGCAATTTAACAATAAAATCCTGACTGGGTTTCATGGCAAGTCCTCAGAAGACCCATAAGCATGGCCTTTTAATGGGTGGGGGAGGTGAGACGGATTGCAGGAGAAAGCAAAGCCTTGCTGTACCAGGTCTTTATTGGGGAAAGTGTGAGAGAAAGAAAAGGAAACAACATCCGAAAGGAATAGTTACAACAGCCGTAACATAATGATAGTTATCTTTCACCATCAAAGTGGTGCAGAGCAGCTTAATTTTTCCCAGCGAGAGCGTCTTTCCAATTGTGACTTTAAATATCACTTTCAGCTGAGGAATGCTTTATTTAACACCATCCTAACGGAACACCACCCGTTTTGTGTTCTTGCCCCAACATCCCTGAACACCATCTCTCTCTTTCTCACTCGCTCTTTTTAAAGTCAGATTCCCTGCATTGTTTTTCACAAATAAGTGTGAGTGTACTTTTTCTCATGAGCACATTACATATTTGCCAAAACTATTTTTATGTCGCTCTTGGGGAGCTTATTTTGCCTGTAAGTTACATGTGGACTAAGAAAGTGATTGTGCTTCAGCTGAAGTATTTTCAACAGGGCCTGCACCTGGAAGAGTAATTATGAGGAACGAACCAGGAACGAAACTTTCTCAGAGGTACATAGCAGTAACAGAAACTCTTCAGGGCGGCACTTTATAGTCCTGGGCTTTATAGTCCAAATCCCAGCCACAAATACGACAACTCTTGAGCATTTTGAAATTCAATCCTTAGGAACAAGCAAGGATGCCTCCTGAACCCTTTGCTTTTGCTTTGCTTTTCATTTCTTCTGCTGGAGCACCCAAGGGCCCAAACACATGACATCTTGAGACTGTAGATACCTTTCCCACAGTGGTGTGGGGAATTCTCCAGTGCAAGCCTTGTTGAAATGAAGATGCGATTTGCAAGGCCTGCTTGTAATGACAGAGTGCGTTGAGAACTGGGGCTCTGGATGTGTTTCAGACTCTCATATTTAGGACTCTGCATTCCTCAAGTCCTAAACCACCTAAACCTATAGAACTAAACTGAGTCTGCAGTCCTACACTCTCTGGTTTTGGAATAAGACCCATCCAATGCAGAGGGACTTACTTCTGACTAAATGTGCATTATAGGGCCAGTGAGTTATATAGAGAGTCACCACATGCCACTTGCTACATAGCCTGAGTGACAATGTCACTAGCCATTACATTACAGTGGTTTCTGCCATGGTACTGTACTTCCAGTTTTCTGCATGAGAAAGCTTATTGTTGGTTTTAAAAATGTACCAATCTTCCAGTGATTTCTCATGAACAGAAGTCTGTCACTATCTTCTAACATCAATGCCAGAATCCTTACATAAAGACATGGAGCTTCTCAGTAAGTTCTAGTAGTCCTGATGTATGGCCTGGTGTACAGGGATAACCATCTTATGAGTGGACTCCTGAAGCACAGCTTTCAGAAGGGGGGCACATCATGTGCACAGCATAATTCATGTTTGTGATGCTAAATCTTTCCTAGCTTACCCGATTATTATAATAGAGGAGACCTCTCACCATGATCCTTCCTTATCAGAGCCTTGTTTAATGACCCACTTGCATCTTTCTGTCAGTGCATTCACTCACCATATGCATATTGCTAATTTCTTTTAGCAGAACCCTCGGGTTCCCAGACCCTTGCTACTTGCTACAGTCTTGAGCCCCACACTTTAGTGTGTGTATACACTGCAGTAAATATATTGATATATCTGTGGTTAAAAACATAAGAGCCAGTCCAGCGTTCTGTTCCCCCAGTGGCCAACCAGCTGCTTTTGGAAACCCACAAGTAGGACATGAGCACAATAGCACCCTCCTGCTCAGGTTCCCCAGCATACTGCCTCTGATACTGCAGCTAATATGTAGCCATCATGACTAGTAGCCATTGATAGCCTTATCCATGAATTTGCCTGACCTCTCTTTAAAGCCATCCAAGTTCACAGCTATCACTACAACTTGTGGTAGTGAATCCCATAGTTTTAACTATGTGCTGTTTGAAGAAGGCCTTCCTTTTGTCAGTCCTGAATCTCCCACCATTCACCTTCATTGGATGACCTGGGTTCTAGTATTATAACAGAATTATATAGATTTATCCACTTTCTCCACACCATGCATAATTTTGTACACCTCTATCATGTCTCCCCTCACTTCTTTTTCTCAACTGAACAGTCCCCGCCCTTGTAACCTTTCCTGGCAGGAAAGTTGTCTTAGTCCCTTGATAATTCTGGTTGCATCTTTTTCATCTCTGCAATATCCTTTTTGAGCTGAGGCAGCCAGAACTGTATAAAGTATTCCAGATGTAGTCACACCACAAATTTATATAAAGATATTGTGAAATTGGCAATTTTATTTTTGATTCCTTTCTGAATTGTGCCCAACATGGAATTTGCCTGTTTGAATGGGTATGCAGGTGCAGTTGTGGAAATTCAGTGTTATTTGGGGTGGGGGGTTGGAGAAAGAAGGAAGCAGTATGAGGAATGGCCATATAAGCCTCTAGCACAGCACAGCTCTGCTGCAAGAGAGTTGGTTGGAAATCACTAGCACATCTCCAGTGACAGCCACAGCTCCAGTTTTGGAGCTGAACTCACTGTACAATGCATTCTTTTCCTTCCCTCATTAGGGCCCAGAGATGTCACTTTAAATGCATATTTGCACTTGTTTGTTTTTTTCCTTTAAAAATAGCAGCTGTGGAGGAACCAATCAGGACCACGTCATGCAGGAAGGTGTTTCCCAATGGAAATCCCCCTCCCGGTTCACATAGCAGTTGGGGGTGGGGGTGATATGCATTTGGAGTAAGGATTGGGGGAGTGAAGGACTCAACTCCTCCTCCCCATGGTCCAATCCTGAACTCCCTGCTCCCTGCCAAGCTCCTATTTTTAAAGGAAAAATCCAAACCTGTTAAATGTAATCCTCAACGTTTAATGTTTCATCCACTTTGAAGCTATTTGGTGTGGAGCTGAATAGTGTTGTGTATGAATATTATTCCCCTTCATGGATCACTGCCTTGTTGTGGGGAAGGGGCTTGCGTAACTCAGTGGAGCCATAAGCTATGCCGTGCAGGGCCACCCAAGAGGGACAGGTCATGGCAGAGAGTTCTGACAAAATGTGGTCCACTGGAGAAGGAAATGGCAACCCACTCCAATATGCTTGCCAAGAAAACCCCATGGAATGTATCACAAGGCTAAAAGATATGACACTGGAAGATGAGCCCCTCAGGTCGGAAGGTGTCCAATATACTACTGGGGAAGAGCAAAGGGAATTTCCAAGTAGCGCCAGAAAGGGTGAAGCGGCTGGGCCAAAGCCAAAAGGACACTCAGCTGTGGATGTGTCTGGTGGTGAAAAGAAAGTCCGATGCTGTAAAGAACAATATTGTTTAGGAACCTGGAATGTCAGATCAATGAATCAAGGTAAGCTGGAGGTGGTCAAACATGAGATGGCAAGATTCAACATCGACATCTTGGGAATCAGCAAACTAAAATGGACAAGCATGGGCAAATTTAATTCAGGTAACCATTATATCTACTACTGTGGGCAAGAATCCCTTAGAAGAAATGGAGTAGCACTCATAGTCAATAAAAGGGTGGCAAAAGCAGTACTGGGGTACACTCTCAAAAATGATAGAATGATCTCAGTACGAATCCAAGGCAAACCATTCAACATCACAGTAATCCAAGGCTATGCCCCAACCACTGAGGCCAAAGATAAAGATCTACAACACTTCTAGAACTAACACCAAAAAAAGATGTCCTTTTCATCATAGGGGATTGGAATGCCAAAGTAGGAAGTCAAAAAATCACCGGGATAACAGGCAAGCATGGCCTTGGTGTACAAAATGAAGCACGACAAAGGCTAAGAGAGTTTTGCCAAGAGAACACGCTGACCATAGCAAACACTCTTTTCTAACAGCACAACAGGCGACTCTACACATGGACATCACCAGATGGTCAATATCAAAATCAGATTGATTATGTCCTTTGCAGCCAAAGATGGAGAAGCTCCATACAGTCAGTAAAAACAAGACCTGGGGCTGACTGTGGCTCAGATCATGAGCTGCTTTTTGCAAAATTTTGGCTTAAATTGAAGAGCGTAGGGAAAACCACTAAACCATTCAACTATGACCTAAATCATATCCCTTATGAATATACAGTGGAGGTGAGGAATAGATTTAAGGGATTAGACCTGATAGAGTGCCTGAGGAACTATGGACGGAGGTCCATAACATTGTTCAGGAGGCAGCAACGAAATCCATCCCAAAGAAAAAGAAATGCAAGAAAGCCAAGTGGCTGTCTGATGAGGCTTTACAAGTAGCTGAGGAAAGAAGGGAAGCGAAAAGCAAGGGAGAAAGGGGAAGATAATATCCAACTGAATGCAGATTTCCAAAGAATAGCAAGGAGAGACAAGAAGGCCTTCTTAAATGAACAATGCAAAGAAATCGAGGAAAACAATAGAATGGGAAAGACTAGAGATCTCTTCAAGAAAATTGGAGATCTCAAGGGAACTTTTTGTGCAAAGACGGGCATGATAAAGGACAAAGAAGGCAGGGACCTAACAGAAGCAGATGAGATTAAGAAGAGGTGGCAAGAATACACAGAAGAACTATACAGGAAAGATCTGAATGTCCCTGATAGCCATGATAGTGTGGTCACTGAACTTGAGCCGGACATCCTAGAGAGTGAAGTCAAGTGGGCCTTAGGAAGCATTACTAACAACAAAGCTAGCAGAGATGACAGTATTCCAGCTGAGCTATTTAAGATCCCAAAAGATGATGCTGTTAAAGTGCTGCACTCAATATGCCAACAAATTTGGAACACTCAACAGTGGCCACAAGACTGGAAAAGGTCAGTTTATATTACAATTCCAAAGACGGGCAATGCCAGAGTGTTCAAACTACCGTACAATTGCGCTCATTTCACATGCCAGCAAGGTTATGCTCAAAATCCTACAAGTTAGGCTTCAGCAGTATGTGGGCCGAGAACTACTGGAAGTACAAGCTGGGTTTCGAAGAGGCAGAGGAACTAGAGATCAAATCGCCAACATTCGCTGGATCATGGAGAAAGCAAGAGAATTCCAGAAAAACGTCTATTTCTGCTTCATTGACTACGCTAAAGCCTTTGCTTGTGTGGATCATAACAAACTGTGGCAAATCCTTAAAGAGATGGGAGTACCAGACCACCTTACCTGTCTCCTGAGAAACCTGTACGAGGGTCAAGAAGCAACAGTAAGAACCAGACGTGGAACAACCGATTGGATCAAAATTGGGAAAGGAGTATGACAAGGCTGCATATTGTTGCCCTGCTTATTTAACTTGTATGCAGAGTACATCATGAGAAATGCCGGATTGGATGAATCACAGGTTGGAATTAAGATTGCCAGGAGCATTATCAACAACCTCAGATACGCAGACGATACCACCCTAATGGCAGAAAGTGAAGAGGATCTAAAGAGCCTCTTGTTGAGGGTGAAAGAGGAGAGTGCAAAAGCTGGTTTGAAACTCAACATTAAAAAAACGAAGATCATGGCATCTGGCCCCATCATTTCCTGGCATATAGAAGGGGAAGAAAGGGAAGCAGTGACAGATTTTATTTTCTTGGGCTCCAAGATCACCGCAGACGGTGACTGTAGCCATGAAATTAAAAGACGCTTGCTCCTTTGGAGGAAAGCTATGGCAAACCTAGACAGCATAGGAAGAAGCAGAGACATCACCTTGCCAACAAAGGTTTGTATAATCAAAGCTATGATTTTCCCAGTAGTAATGTATGGCTGTGAGAGCTGGACTATAAGGAAGGCTGAGCGCCGAAGAATCGATGCTTTTGAACTGTGGTGCTGGAGAAGACTCTTACGAGTCCCCTAGACTGCAAGGAGGTCAAATCAGTCAATCCTAAAGGAAATCAACCCTGAGTGCTCATTGGAAGGACAGATACTGAAGCTGAAGCTCCAATATTTTGGCCACCTAATGCGAAGAGAAAACTCCCTGGAAAAGACCCTGATGCTGGGAAAGACTGAAGGCAAAAGGAGAAGGGGACGGCAGAGGATGAGATGGCTAGATAGCATCACCGATGCAATGAATATGAACTTGAGCACTCTCTGGGAGAGAGCGAGGACAAGAAGGCCTGGCATGGTATGGTCCATGGGGTCACGAAGAGTCAGACACGACTTAACGACTGAACAACAACAATGAGTATTATTTCCCGGCTGAGGTTTCTTGTTTTATTTTTGGGGATCCATGATGATTCAAATAAATAAAATAAATCTATTGGGTAGGAAGTGGCTGTTCTTTTTCCAGAATTATTGTCCTTAGGGGATTTAGAATCTATTGTGATGAGTCAATCACTGGTGATGACTGGTATTAATACAGATCATTTCACCAGTGATTGACAAGCAAGCCATCATGGCCTGCTCTGGGACAATCATTTTTTAAAGCCCATAGAGGTTTGTATTAAGCTAGAATTTTATGACAGTAGCTTAGAATTAACATTGTGAGCAATAATATGACTCATGGAAAGGTATGTTCCAGATGTCCACAAGTATTCCGCATAAATATAGGCCATTCTCACTTTCTCTTGTTACTCATTGGTAGGCACTGTCATTCCCCCCCCCCCCAGTTCATTGGGTTTACTGAAAGGAACACCCTGATCCACCTTCCCTCAGTTCTCAGTTATAAGGCACAGAAGAGATAACAAGAGAAACACTTTTATCTTCACTTTGTGGAAGCGCATTGTCTGATTACAGAGTCCAAATCTCAGTAGTACTATAACATTGGGTGTGGTCACAGAGGAAAATGACCTAACCCCTTGGGGCAGAGAGTTCCACATATGGGGTGCTGCCACCGAGGAAGCACATCGCCACCAACTGTGGCTCAGAAGGCAGTGGCACAGGCAAGAGGGTGCAGCAGCTGATCTGAAAGGACAGGCAGGTTGACTTGGGCTTGCATCCCGTGTTTGTCCTACTTACAGTAGACCCATTGAAATGAACGGGACTTATTTTAGACTAAGATTGGATACAACTCACTCCTCCAAGTAGCCTGGTCCATAGCCATTTAGGACTTTGAAGGCAATGACCAGTGCCTTGAATTGTACTTGGAAACAAACTGGCAGCCAGTACAACTGATACAATGAAGGGGTCACATAGACCCAGCATTTTGCCTGGTTAGGATTTCAGAAACACTAGTTGAAGTTTCCAAGTGGCTTTAAGGGGAAGCCCCACATAGAATATGTTACAGCAGCCCAATCGAGATATAACAAATGCATGTAGGACCATAGCCAGGTCTGACCATACCAGGAACGGACATAGCTGGTGCACCAGCCGAAGCTGGGCAAAATACTCCTAGTCACAGCCAATGCCTGAGCATCAAATAACCAAGCTGGATTCAGAAGAATTCCCAAGCTGCCGACCTAATCTTTAAAGGGGAGTGCACTTACTTAATCCAGACAATCCTTTGAAGCATGACCTAATTTGTTTAGGGATTATACAGCCAACCTGTGTTTTGACTTTTAAAGTCCTTCACTTTTTAGGACTAGGGTACTTCAGGGACCATCTGTTTCCATAAGTACATACCCATTCATTAGAATCTTCAATGGAGCACCTCTTAGGGGGTGAGGAGAGTGGCTACCAGAAAGAGGGCCTTCTTGGTGGTGGCACTCCAGTTGTGGAATGCTCTCCTCCAAGAACTTTGCCTGGTGCCTGCTTTATTGTCCTTTCAGTGCCAGGCAGAGACCTTTTTTTTATTTTCCTGAGCTTCTTTAGGTGCAGTTTTAATCCTCCTGACTATTTTATGCTGCCTGTTTGATTCTTTTACTTTTAGCTTATTATAGGTTTTTGTCGTTTTATTTGAATTGGTTTAAAATAAACCAATATAATTGAAGGGCAGTATAAAAATACTTTGAATAAACAGTGGAGTAAACAGTGGTGTAGTGGAGCCAGGGCTTGCAGGGAAGCAGTGCTGGCACTTCTTTATTAGCAGGGATGCTAATGTCATCAGCCACCCACCTCAGACTTCTGTATTCCTTCCAACCTTAGCTGCAATTCTCACAGTACCTTGGAGGGGGTGGGTGAATGAATTTTCTCAGCAACCATATATTGCTCCCTGTTGTAATGCAAAGTATTTTGGGGTGGCTAGGTCCTGAATGGACCATTGAGACCCATTAGCTTTACAAAATATCTGCTCCTGGAGATGAAAACTACTAGAACTGGCTTGTTGATATGGGTCAAAACAGATGCTTGCATTTTTGAACTTTCTTTGGGGCCGTGGCTATGGGAACTCTCATGATGAGTACCTGCACTTCAAAATTTACCACTACACCACTGGGTGTAAACCGCTTTAGTTCACTCCACTTGACAGGTTTCTCTACATGATAAGATGGTGATGTGCAGCTGCTCAACACATAAATGAGGTTTTCTCCATATCACTAGAAACATGAGCAAAACAGAAGGGACTATGTTGGTGTGAGTAAAAATTGTCCAATCTTTTCAGCAAGTCACTGAATGTGGACAACAAACCAGATGTGACAACTGCCAAACTTAAAAGTGGCCTCCATACGATAATACGCCACAATGTGCAAACTGGACTGAAGGAAAACTAGTATTGTTTTATTATGTTTTTAATGTTGAAGAAAAATGACACCTATGAAAAGCTTAATGAATACCATCTGGGAGACTGCAGGTGTTGGGTGGATTTAGTTTTCCAAAGCAGATGGAGACATTTTCTGAATATTGGAATCAGATTTTAAGCTGGTGTGAATCAACTCTCTATCATTGGCTTCAAAGATGAAATAGTTCAAGTTGAAGCTCCATTGATTTAACCCAGTGCAAGAGCTGGCCCAGCATCCACAGCTTCTTTTACATTATGTGCGGCTCGGAAGGTCAAGCTTATTACAATGGTATTGGATGGGATCCCAAAATGTTGGAAATGCGTTTCAAGGAGATAAATGTGCTTCACCTTACTTCGGGCCATGAGCTCATACAAGCAGGCTTTTTGTGTTTCCTTTTCATAAGGAGTGCAGTGTCCAAAACTAGATTTTTGTTTTTTTAAATCTGTATTTGATTTCTCATGTGTCTTCTCCAGGAAGATCTGAAACATGCCTCATTCTAGTTAAGTGAAATTATCATTCTCAGGCTGGTGTTGATAGCATGTACGAGCTGAGATAAGGCAAGCGTGCATGGCCCCCCTATGGCCACTTACAGTCTTAAGACATCTGTTGTCACCAGTGACTCTCCATACATCTCCTAGTTGAGCAGTGGCCGGCAATGCCAGAAAAATATGGGTAGGCAGGCAGGAGAAGCAGCAAAATAGGAACAGAGAATGTTGTTTTATGCATTACAAAGCCAAGATATGCATGAGCCGTGTGCCTCCCCTTCCTTTCTCCTTATCAGCATTCCATGAATGAAGACTAATTATACATAGTTTCTCATTATGTCCAAAGCAGAAAACTGTGGTTACCAGGTTCAGAACAAACCACCATCTGAAACCATGGTTTTAAGCAAGGTTTAAAGGCTTGGCCACTCATAGTGAGTGATTGCTCTTTAAGCTGGGTTTCTGCCTTGTTTCTGCCACTGGAAGCCCTCCCCATCTCCTGGTCAAAGGAGAGCGTAAGGTGCATGATGTTTGCTGGGGTCCTGCACTTCCCTGTCAGCCTCTCTCCATGGCTTGTGACACTCCTGCTGTGATAGTACCTCCATTGCCTGTGGTTGAGGTCATGGCTATTGCTTCATTAACTGCTAAGTTCTTTTGCATGTGCGTTTGCTCCCTTCCCTTTCCATATATCCCAAATGAGAACAGATGTGCAGAGTACACATGTTTCTTGGTCTGGGGAAGTGCCCTCTTTTGTTTTTCTCTTTTTCTTGTACTTGTGCAGAACTTGGGATTTATCTGAGCATGCTGATAGTTCCCCCTTTTCCCCCTCAGTGGCCCTTTTTGGACTCCAGTCCTGTCAGTACAGGAGGACTGAATTCAGGAAATTATTACAGAAAATTATGCTCAGTTAACATACACTGCATTGGATCCCTGCTTAGTTGTACTTAGTTAAAGCAGACCCATTGAAATCAGTGGGGCTTAAGTTAGTCTTAACTAAATTAAATCTCAACTATTTCAGGGGTCTACTCTAAGCATTACTAAGTCTAGATCCAACCCACTGAATTGTTATTTTTAATGTATCAATATTATATCACTATTAATCATATTTGTTTCTTTTTCTTTTTCCAATGAACTCAGGGAAGCATACATGCGGTGATCAACTTTTATCCTCACAAAAAAACATTATAATGTATGGGATACATTATGGATGACTTAATCAAAGAAAGCTGTATCAACAATCCTTAGGGAGAATTCGTTAAAATTGTTACACCAATGGTATATTATGCTAGTGAGCCTGGCAAGAAAAGCAAACACAAAAAAATGCAAAATTGTGGAGACAATATAATCAGCAAGTTATATATATATATATATATATATATATATATATATATATTCATATTTGGTGGTCGTTTCCTGTCATGTTATAGTTTTGGAACATAATGGGTAAAATCCAACATAAGTCCTACTTAGAATAGACCCACTGAAATGAGTGGTAACATAAATCCCATTCATTTTAATGGGTCTACTCTAAGTTGGTCTTGTATTTTATGCCATATTCTCATAAATGGCAAATATTACACATCAAACTGTATATCTTACATCAGCATTGGCTGTACTAACAAAAGGGGGAAAATAAATGCAAAAGTGACATCTAAGGAATTAATCATGTTCAAGCTGATGGGAGCTCACAGGGCAATAGCTAAAAGTTGGAAAACTGCAGAACACCTAACACTAAAGTCTTGGTAAAAGGAACTTTGGTAAATAGCCATGGCAGAAAAGTTGGCTTACCAATTGAAATTAACTAAAGGCAAAGTCAGCGTATCACAATTCTATAAAATATGGTATGATTTTATAAAGCAGGGACATACCTGCTATGTAAAATATACACACCAATTTGCCAAAGCCTCTCTTCAGATTATGAAAAAGAGACTACAGGGGGAATCCTATGGCCCCTAGACATTGTCTGAGGGCCATAAGATAGTGGGGATTCTCCCCTCTGAGGTCAGAGTGCTCCAACCTCAGAAGGGAGCATTGGGGATCCACCCCACTCCCTGCCCCCTCACAGCCAGGACAGAAAGAACCATGCTGGCTGGCCTCCGAGGTCAGGAAATTGACCTCGAAGAGGGGAGAAGCAGCCATTCCAGTGGGCATGGAGGGGAGGCAGCAGGAGAGGCCGGGATACAATTTGTCCTGAGCTTCGTCGAGCCTCCTTCCCTCCCTCTTTGAAGCACCATCACTAGACAGGCAAAAAAGCCTGTCTGGTGAAAAATGCAATGATCGGATGATGGGGTTGCAAAGATCGCCTCTGACGCTCTCCCCACCCGCTGGCTTCAGCCTGGCAGGTCATTGGAAACACAGAAGCCTCCAGGTTCAGAGGCCTCTGCCTCACGAGGGCACAACCCATAAGATTCCACCCTAAATATAATTTGTTATTATGAAGAACTATAAAGAAAACCTCCCAGCAGCCAGCAGAGTCCACCTATATTTTTGTCTGTATAGTAAAGGGGGGGGAGGAATGTTAAATTTACTATGCTCTGTGAACAACTGGATTTAAATTTGCTGCGTTTGTTTGTCATATGTTTTCTGTTTAAAGAATTTAAAAACCATTAATGGTAGATTAAACTGAGAGAGAGTGCTGGTTACTTAGTAATGTCTGACCCAAGTCACCCAGTGATTTTCATGGCTGAATGAGTCTTCCCACAATGGCTCTATAAAAAGCTTTATTATATAATGATGAATTGTATTTTATATAAACTAAATATTGTGATAAATGACTGTCTGAAAAAGTGAGAAGGGATGGGGGGCTTGTCACTTGCCTTTCTTTTCGAAGTTGGAAACATGGTACTACTGTTGAAATGCAAATGCACAGTTTGAAGAGTTTCAATAAGTTAACACGATCAGAGCTGCATTGCATGTGTGTTGTTTTCATTTTTGCATCTGTATCTTATATATTCATTGCTGTATTGGTGGGAAGGAAATAGACAGGCAAGGGCACATTGGAGGGCAGGGAATGGCGTCCCAGGGCACCCAGGATCATATGGACTAGAGAGGGGTGGACAACCTTTTTGCCTTCAGGAGCTGCATGCACCGATGGGAGGCAAGTTGGGGGCCACCTTGGAACAGTCCTCTTCTCCTAAAGGTTGTCTCACTTTGTTGCGCCTTCCAGATCTCCCTCCATAATTGTTTGTGTAAACAGAATGCTGTGCTTTCTAAGAATACCTAAAAATCCCCCGACCTTTTGGTTATTTTCTTTTCTTTGAGTGTTTGGCACTTGAATTTCAGTAAAATGCCATTTGCACAGTCATAGTGTTTTAATAGTAATGTTAAAAACCTCTTATTGAGTATTTGACCCAGGTTGAATAATTTTGCTGTTCAGATTTTAATTGCAGAGAGCAGCCACCCACGTAGCAGATTAAGTGGCTGAAAAATTAGGCTAATATTTTGCTCAAGGTGGTCAAAAACCCCTGTCTGCTATTGCTATCTATAGAAAGTCAAAAAGCAATTGAATGGATTGTATTTAGTAAGTCAGGAGGAAAATTGCACATAGGCTCATATATCAGCTCCAGCCTGACAGAAATTAAGATATGCATTAGACTGCGGAAGACAGCGTTTACAGTGGAAAAGCCAATTGATCCTTAACACTTGCATGATGACACACCAAAATAAAGTTTTATTTACAATCATTTATACAGCACTTAAATATCACAGTGTTGTACTGAGCTAGATGCATTTAAGACCATTGAAATAATTGGGTTTAATCCCACCTGCATCAGCAGTGGATCATGGCTTTAGTACACAATGTGCTTTGCAATTATAATCTCATTTATCTTGATAAAAACTACTATTAAGATGCCAGTCAGTAGACCAGTTGCCTGCCAATTATTTGATTGCTGTTAAATAATAAGCCTTTGATTGTGTGGATCACAACAAACTGTAGCAAATTCTTAAAGAGATGGGAGTACCAGACCACCTTACCTGTCTCCTGAGAAACCCGTACGAAGGTCAAGAAGCAAGAGTAAGAACTGGACATGGAACAACCGATTGGTTCAAAATTGGGAAAGGAGTACAACAAGGCTGTATATTGTCGCCCTGCTTATTTAATTTATATGCAGAGTACATCATGAGAAACGTGGGGTTGGATGAATCACAGGTCGGAATTAAGATTGCGGGAGAATTATCAACAACCTCAGATACGCAGACGATATCACCCTAATGGCAGAAAGTGAAGAGGATCTAAAGAGCCTCTTGTTGAGGGTGAAAGTGGAGAGTGCAAAAGCTGGTTTGAAACTCAACATTAAAAAAACTAAGATCATGGCATCTGGCCCCATCACTTCCTGGCATATAGAAGGGGAAGAAAGGGAAGCAGTGACAGATTTTATTTTCTTGGGCTCCAAGATCACCACAGACGGTGACTGTAGCCATGAAATTAAAAGACACTTGCTCCTTGGGAGGAAAGCTATGGCAAACTTAGACAGCATAGTAAGAAGCAGAGACATCACCTTGCCGACAAAGGTTCATATAATCAAAGCTATGGTTTTCCAAGTAGCAACGTATGGCTGTGAGAGCTGGACTATAAGGAAGGCTGAGCGCCCAAGAATCGATGCTTTTGAACTGTGGTGCTGGAGAAGACTCTTACGAGTCCCCTGGACTGCAAAGAGGTCAAATCAGTCAATCCTAAAGGAAATCAACCCTGACTGCTCATTGGAAGGACAGATCTTGAAGCTAAAGCTCAAATATTTTGGCCACCTAATGCGAAGAGAAAACTCCCTGGAAAAGACCCTGATGCTGGGAAAGATTGAAGGCAAAAGGAGAAGGGGATGGCAGAGGATGAGATGGCTAGATAGCATCACTGATGCAATGAATATGGACTTGAGCACACTCTGGAAGAGAGCGGAGGACAGGAAGGCCTGGCGTGCTATGGTCCATGGGGTCACGAAGAATCGGACATGACTGAACGACTGAACAACAACAAAATAATGTAAAAGGATGGGAAATCCATGAAATCAGGAATGGGCTTGTGTTAGAGTCTTGCTATTTTTAAAATCAGATTATGAGGTTATGTGATAGCAATGGTGGGCCCCTAGCCCCCAAGCCCTGCGGGAGTCAGAGGAGGACATGCAGATAGCCCTCATTTTGGAGCAGACACCTGCTATACGGCAGCTCTTTTGATCTTTTGCCCTGCCCCTCCCTAGTCTAGCTTTTTCTTTTGGCCATGTGCTATAACTACAGAGATCTCAGATCAGGTACAGGAACACAGCATTCAGGAGGAAGCAGATACACACAGGCCATTGTCACCCATATCAGGACTACCACGATGGTCATTGTCTTTGCTGGACATAGGAGGGACATCTGGTGTGATGATTTCTGTAAAGCTTCTGAGAAGATTTTTTTCTGACTAGCATAAGTTTCTCTTCCCTTTAAAAATAAACAGTTGCTTTAAATCAGCTTTCCCCAACCTGGCCCTATCCAGTTGTGTTGGTCTTCAACTCCCATAATCCCCAACCATGCTAGCTAGAGATTATGGGAGTTGCAGTCCAATGCATCTGGTGCGGGGCAGATTGAGGAAGGCTGATTGAAATACTTTACTTGTATTTTAAGTATTTCAGTACTTTACTATTATTTGACAGGTCAATTGACTTTCCTTTTTTTTTTACTAGTCAAATGCTCACCCTAGCAACAACTGATCAGATGTGCCTGCATTGGCATCTTACAGATTGGGATGGGAGGCAGAACATTAGTAACTTGGCAAAGGATAGAGAATCTATAGCTCATGTGGAGTTTGGACGATGGTTGCCAAACTTTAAACTGGCCCTGCTCCTGTGCCTTTACCAGCCACTCAGAAATTAAATTTCTTGCCACACATGGGAGATGAGTCCTTTGCTGTGTCCTTTGGCAGTGTGCTTTAACAGAGTTTATAAAACTGAGATGGGCTCAGTTTCATCCAGGCCACAGCCAGATTTCTTTTCTTTTTGTAAAATCCTTTTGAATATGCAGCACACATTGCTATAGTGAGGCAAGGAACAATGAGCTGTGCCCGGACAGTGTGTGTCACTGCCAACTGCGGGCAGGAGCCACTGGGGCCAGCACTTAAGATGGTGCCTGGCTGGGGCTTCACAGGGGAGGAGAGGAGGTGGCTCCAGTGTCGATGCCTCGCCAGCCACAGCACTGACGGGTGATTTGTTGGCAGCACCGCTGAGCCTGGATGCAGAGGCTGAGAGCTGGTGCTGCAAGACCCCCGGGCCGCGCTAGGGAGGCTGCTCCTCCGGCACCCACTGCTGCTTCTCCACCATTTCCTGACACTTCCCTGTCTTTAGCAGCCCGCACGTTTCCTAGGGCAGAGCCTGGTGAGGCTTGGGGAAGCGGGGGCTGAAGGGAGAGACGTTGCAAGAACGTGCTCCTTTTTCTGGAGTCAGTCACTGACTGGGGGCAGGGGCCTCATGGACTCGTGGACAGACACACACGTGCGCGTGCGATGGAAGGTGTTGGACACTTTGGCAACACTTGAAAAACCTAGCCAGAAAGGAAAGTGAAATTTGATTCGAGCCTGTTTGGAACAAGAGCAGAGCAGGGGTGGGGGCTGGGGGGCAAAAGGGGGACAGGTTTTGTTGTTGTTTATTCGCTCAGTCGCTCCCGACTCTTCGTGACTTCATGGACCAGCCCACGCCAGAGCTTCCTGTCGGCTGTCGCCACCCCCAGCTCCCCCAAGGTCGAGTCCATCACCTCCAGAATATCATCCATCTATCTTGCCCTTGGTTGGCCCCTCTTCCTTTTGCCTTCCACTTTCCCTAGCATCAGCATCTTCTCCAGGGTCTCCTGTCTTCTCATGATGTGGCCAAAGTACTTCAGTTTTGCCTTTAATATCATTCCCTCAAGTGAGCAGTCTGGCTTTATTTCCTGGAGTATGGACTGGTTGGATCTTCTTGCAGTCCAAGGCACTCTCAGAATTTTCCTCCAGCACCACAGTTCAAAAGCATCTATCTTCCTTCACTCAGCCTTCCTTATGGTCCAGCTCTCGCAGCCATAGGTTACTATGGGGTGGGGGGGCAGGTTTGGCTAAGTGGATATCTGGCTTAGGTCAGAGCAGTGCAGTAGGGTGGGTGTGTGATCTGACCTCTTGTCACACATAGACCCACAAAAAAGGTGTGCTGCCAAAGGGGTCTGGTGAAGCAGCTAGTCTACTTATTTTTTCCCCAAAGGCATTTTATAGGGGGATTGGCGGGGTGGGGGGAGAAATCTGGCAAGAGAGAGTGGGATGGAGAATCCTATTCTAAACACAACCCCATCCTGGTATGGGTATCAAGGGGGAAAGGAGGACTCTTCTTTTATCTTGTTAATGGCCTGACCACTTTGGCTCTGGCTCTGCCTGCTTGTCCCAAAATGATTTTTTTTCTCATGGGTCAACAGGCCTTCATAGGAAAAAAGCTTCCCCAGCCCTGGTGCTGAAAACAAGAAGAAGATATATACTGAAGGTGTGCACTGACCACAAGATTTGATGTGGACCCAGATTCAGCCCTCTGGAAAACGGCCCAGTATTGCTCAAGCCAATTTGAAGGCCCCCTGCTTTAACATAGATACCAAAATTCAAAAATCTGAGGCTTCGTGCCTCCCACTGACCATCATGGGGGATTTTTTTTTAAATGGCTACATCTATTTTTCTGTTTGTCAGATGTGGACAATATTTGCAGAATTAGTAGCCCCTTACCCAGGGATTGTCTGCCAAATTTCAGAAACACGGGTGCAATGGCTTTATATTTTTATATTAAGGACTTTTATATTTTGTTTTTGTTTTTAAGGGAACTGCCAATAACTAAAAAAAAAAAATTGGCAGAATTGGATGGCATTTTCAGGGATAGTTGCCCCTTCTGAGGGGAATGAGCCTGCCATGTTTGACATTTTGAGGATATCTCAAAGAGGGCATGTTGAAAATGACAGACAGCATCGAGATATCCCTAAGTAAGAAAACTGCAAATCTTCAGAAGGATAGGTGTCACAGTTCATGTGGAAGGGGTGTCCTCAAATTTGGGGGGGAGGGATTTGCTTCCTCTTTCTCTCTCCCCCCTATAGAGTGGTTCCAGGCAGGAAACTTGCAAAGTTTCAGATGGATAAGTGCAGGGGAGTTATGATGATTGAAAACCAGTTTAAGGCTTTTTTCGTAGTGAAGCCTGGTAGGCTTGGAATAATGGCCATTTCACAGTCCCATCCTTGCCTTCCTCCAAAGCATAGTGATTGGAGCCCCTGGTAAAATGTGTCTTAGGATTAGAAAGTGGAGTTGTCAGTCACTCAAACACCACCACCCCCATCTCCCTCGTTCCACTTCATCAGTGTTTAGAGAAAGAAAGCAAAAGGTGCTAGCTGTCTGCCTTTCCGAAGGTGAATCTGAAACAGCGGCTCAAGCAGGGTCCAGTTTCAGTTCTAATCACTTCCCAGGGAAGCCCAGTTCACCTTACGAAGTACCATAAATGGTCCAAAGGGGTCCAATTTGGTTCAGGGTTTAGCCAAATACAATTGCCATCCCTAATACATACAGTTATTGCTTCCTGCTACCTGCTTCACAATGCAAATAATCTGGTACCTCCAAACATTTCCTGAAGTGGTGATGGAGATGTTCAACTGAAACTTTTACAAGTGAAATTGTAAAAGATTTGCTTTCCATGAAAGCAAGAACTCCTGTAGGCAGTTTGTGAGTGAGAAATCTGGAAACAGCCACTTAAGGCAATAATTTCTAGAGGATTCTGTTCAGTTTGACTTGTCTGGCATGGGTTCTTTTCTAGGTTAAATAAATAAGATGTAATTTGTTTTACGTATTATTTGAACTCAATGTGTTGTTACAGAGCTGCTTTAATATACCATCATGCCTTATCTTTACCATAGAAGCATTTTTTTAAATCTTCTAAACATATGACATACATTAAAATGTCTAGAGAGTGGCACCCTTAAAAGGCATCTAGGCTTTTTGATGTTATGAAGTTTCTAAGAGATGGAGGAAGGGGATGGGGGAGAAAATAATTTGACATCTCAGAACTGTCACATTTACCTTGAAGTAATTTCCATTGATTCTAATGGAACCTGTTTCTAGTAAGTGAGCTCAGGACTGCAGCTCAATGCCCCTGATGCTAAACTGTTCCAGTGAGACTTATTATGCCTAGACTTCTCTGCATGCGATTTTTTTTAAAAAAACCTGAATGTGCTTTTCTTTTTCACACTAGTATGTCACTTTTGCAAATATGTGGCAGTATCACATTTTGTAATGAGAAAAATAGATCAGGAACCACCAACATGTATGTGGAGGTTGTATCCATAATCCCAGCATATATACACGCAATGGTCATGTGTATTGCATACAATGTGGATCCATCCAAAGAAGAAAGCGCAAGCTCAGCACCTTTTTCTCTTGTCCCTGGCGTTAGACAACCAGATTGAAGGAACAAAGGGCCAGATGTGCCTGATCTCGTCTGATCTCGGAAGCTAAGCAGGGTCAGCCCTGGTTAGTACTTGTATAGGAAACTGCCTGGGAATCAGACTTCCTGCACTGAACAGGGGGTTGGACTTGATGGTCTTGTAGGCCCCTTCCCACCCTATGATTCTATGATCTATGATCAAGAATAAAAATGGAAGACTTTGCTTGATGTGATACAACACTGCCTAGAAAGGAGTTCTCAGACAAACAAATAGGGTTCCAAAAGGTTTTCCCAATGCACCCTCCAGATAACATCAACCAACAGAATGGAGGATAACCAGCACAGCCAGCTGGCCTCTTAACCATTACTATGGTTCTAGCCCTCACTTTCTGGGGTAAGCAACATATTCACTAACCTTAGCAACTGGTCATAAGAAAGAATCCAAAATCCATATAGAGTTTCCACCAATCAAGGAACCTGTCTAGTTTGCCTAAAATAGAGACAGTTTTACATTAACAGCTGGATTTTATAGTTTTAAAAATGGAGGATCAACAGTGTCTGCAACTTTCTTGTTCCCAGTGCTCCTGGGGACACTAAAACCTGAAACTATCACATCACCTGGCAGACTCTCTTTTGAATGTCTGCAAATGCTCCTCCTCCATATCATTTTAAGACTCTGACCAAGCAGACATTTTGACTACAACATCCAGTCAGTCTTTTTTTCCAGCCCTCCACCCCCACTCCTGCCAACCTGCTTTGTGTAACATTTTGCCTGATGAAGAGATCTGGAGTTTTGTGATCTTTAAAGCTGGCCTAATAAAGGTATTGCACTATATGGACTTAGCAACTTCCTGTGTCTTCCTACGAAGACCCACCTGACAATATTTGAAATGAAGTTAATTTGTCTGCTGGCTTATTCATAACGTTAGAATCCAGTGTTCTAACAGCTTTGTCAAATTTGTATCAAACAAAATTGCAGTCGTCTCAGGCCTAATTCCTTTGGGTTCCCTAGTTAGCCTGAGCAGCAAAGTGGCACTAAGCATGTTCACACTCAGGAAAAGGCTGACTGGGTCAAAAGCATTTTTCTTACTCAAATCCTGCCTTGAGACGGTTGTGAAAGTTGACCTCTGTCTGTGTCCCCAGTGGAATGAAGCAGCTGTTGATTTAGAGCCCCAAAATATGCACTTTGACACTTGTCCTCCTAATATAAGAACAGCTGAGAACTCGACCTGGAGTCAGAAAGTAGCTCTCCAATACAGTAAGCACAACCTGCCGGGCAGTTCTCAGCACAAACCCAATTGAAAGGAATGGGAACTCTGCAAGAGCATGGCCTGAAATCATGCTCTTGGGCAGCTGTCATTTGTTTTAATTTCCAAAGGGGTAGCCGTGTTAGTGTGCTGCTAGTCTTCAAGGTGCCACAAGATTTTTTTGTTGTATTAATTTTAATGCAACTTTTATTAAAAAAAAATAGATTCCACCCTTCAGTAATAGACTCTGAGCAGCTAAAAGTTAATGAGAACAATAAAAAAGCAGAGCAAATTAACTGATAATTTGCACAGGAAAACTGCATGCAGTCAGGCTAGATAGCTGCCTAGGGCAGCACAAGGAAAAGAACAGCTACCCTGCCAGCTTCCAGTCTGAACCAAAAATCTTAGTGTTATCCCAGGAGGTATCGGACAGACTCTCCATTTGAATGGGGGATACCTTTGCTCCACCCTGCCTGTTGCTAAAAACAATCTTGCACCAGCCCTGGGATTGTGCCCAGTGCTTGCATTACTTCCAAAGTTGGTGGAATTTGCTGTAATAACTTGCCTTGATGTTAAAACGTAACCCAAACAAGAAAACTTGCATCAGATGTGTGCCTTTTTATAATTAACTCACCCTGAGGACAGGGGTATGTGGCTCATTACGTCATTTTCAGGTGGTGAAGAGCTTTTAATGATAAACTGTCGAGGCTGATTATCAAGTTACGCATGGAGGTGGAGGGAGGGGGATGCTGTTTCTTTGGTTGATCCTACCTTCTGTATCTCGTTGCTTTCTTCTTTGACCTTTGGATAGGCCCCTAATGTGTGGCTTGCATAACACCAGTCTCTGAATAAACATAAAGGCATGAGATACAGACACAGGGATGAGTTTGTCTGAAGATTTTAGAGAATGTTGGTCCCAAAGCCCTGGAACTACCCTAGCTCCTGCCTTTTTTTACTATAATATTTGAGGCTTTTGTGGGGAGACCTAAAAGAAACTCCTAGTCTAAGATCTCCAAATATCTGATTGTTACTGTAATGGGAATTATGCACAAGAAGATCTTTAACTAAGAGAAAGAATTACAGATCAAAACAATTCCTTTCCTTTTAATTAAATCACTGTGAGGAACAAAACTGGTTATTCCTAATGCTCACAAAAGGAAATTAAACCAGTACCATTTGAAAGATAAATGCAGCTCATTATGGTGGATGGAGTACATCTGATTATTTAACACTAGAACCCTTCAGTAAGGTTACCACTTTTCTTCCCCCTGACAGAAGCACTGTACATTAAACAGCTGGATTGGCAGGCCAATATTTAACAGAAAAGCCATTTCTGGTATGTAGATGCTCTACAATAAATGGGTAATGATAATAACAGTAAAAGCAGCCGCTGTTTGGATTCCTGCTTTCGGTGCTGCTGTTAAAAGACACACGGTGTGGGTGAGATCCAGGGGTGACCCTGCCCTTCTGCTTTGCAGTGTCCTACCCCTGCCATCTTCATAGCCTGTCGATCTTTTAGTCATGCAACTACATGCCCAACATTATTGAAGGATGAGAGAAGCACTTTACTTTTTCCCAGAGGAGTATACGGCTGTGGTAGGATAGTCAGTAACTTAATAAAAGAAACCCTAGTTGAGTAAATCATATAAGTTTTAATTAATTAAATCTACATACAGTTGTATGTGAATAGAAACAATAGTTTTGAAGAAACAAACCACTGTAGTTTGTTTTTGGATGATGCATGTGTTATCCCCTACTTAAATGGAAACACACAAGAGGGCTCTGCACTCATTTCCCTCTAGAGGATCAGGTTCGTACTTTGGGGGTGCTCTTGGCTCCAGCCTGTCATTGGATGTACAAGTAGCCTTGGTGGCACAGAGTTCCTTTTATCAGCTTAGACTGATATACCCACTACATCCTTATCTGGACAGAGATAGCCTAGCTACAGTTAACCACTCTCTGGTAACCTCGTTTTGATTGCTGTAATGTGTGGGGCTGCCTTTGAAAATGATCTGGAAACTTCAGCTGGTTCAAAATAGGGCAGCAAGATCGTTAACAAGGACTGGTCAATATGATCATATTATGCCAGTGCTTTATGATCTGCACTGGCTGACAGTCCATTTCCGGGCCAAATTCAAAGTGCTAGGATTAACTTAAAAAGCCCTGAATGGCTTGGGGCCAGGTGACCTGAAGGGTCCTCTTCTTCCATATATACCTGCCTGGACCTTAGAAACATCCTCAGAGGACCTTCTCTGGATATCCCTGCCAAATGAGGTGAGGCTACTAAGCAGGAAGACTTTTCAGATGAGCTCATAAGAACATAAGTACTGTGCTGGATCAGACCAAGGGTCCATCTAGTCCAGCATTCTGTTCACACAGTGGCCAACCAGCTGTCAACAGGAAACCCACAAGCAGGACACAAGTGCAGCAGCACCCTCCCACCCATGTTCCCCAGCAACTGATGTACATAGGCATAATGCCTCTGATACTAGAGGTAGCATAGAGGATTAGGACCAGTAATCCTTTCCTATTTATGTTTAACATAGAGTTTGCCTTTATCACAGCAGCCACACACCTGGTTGACATTGTCATTGAGTTGTCCACCACAGCCCCAAGCTCTCTTTCTTGGTCAGTCACCTCTATCTATCTATCTATCTATCTATCTATTTATTGCATTTATACCCACCTTTTTTCCTTTTGCAAGGAACCCAAGGCGGCTTACATTATCCTTCTCCTTTCCATTTTATCCTCACAACAACAACCCTGTGAGGTGGGTTGGGCTGAAAATAGCATTGCCCTTATTTTCGCCGTAGTCTACGTAAATGTTTACGTAGACTACACATGCCCAAATAAGGAATGCAAATGGCAGTGCCCATGGGCGCCGCTATTTGCGTACGCGCTTTTTTTCCCCCCCCAAAGTCAGCCGTGATAGGCTACGTTAACATTTACATAGCCTATCACGGTGTTTTTTGAAAATCTAGCCGTGATAGGCTATGTAAATCTTTACGTAGCCTATCACGTTTGTTGTTTTGTTTTGTTTTTTACTTGGAAATGGCGGCGGGGGCAGCCAGTCGGAAGACCAGCCGCCGCCGAACCGCCACCGGGAGCCGCCACCGCCAGGGACATTCGACAAAGGTAAGTCCCATTCTGGGGGTGTGTGGACCGTTTCTCCACCAATTTCTGGGGGCCAAATGCATTGGCATTCGGCCTCCTGGAGATTCGTGGAGAAATTCTCCGACATCCCTAAATTTCCTATGCACATCTACTGGGAAGTAAGATCCATGGAGTTCAGTGGAATTTTTTCCCCAGGTGCATATAGGATTGCCACCTAAATCTCAGTATTTCTGTTAGAAACCTTTGATTTCATCTGGTTAGAAAAATCTTCAGTAGCAGTAATTACCATAGAGAAAATGATTTATGTGAACAAATTGTATATTACATTAGCTTGATAAAATCCTTCTGTTTTTATCTGAGCCAATTCCGTATCTGGTATTCTACAGGTGTGTTTTTCATTCACTTTTCTTTTTGTTACATGATGTGAAAAAGCAGTACTAACAGAAGAAGGACTGGGCTTATGGAAGTGTTTGTTTTTTTCTTAGATAAACATGGGCATGAGATACACCAAATTAGTCCTTCTTTCATCTTGATCTCTCCTAAAAGATGTGCATTATTAAATGTTCCATTTACAGTTGAGACTTTACTTGTCAGAGATATTGGTAGAGAACAATTCAATCTACAAAGGTTTACACATATAACTAATTAAAGAAACATATTTCAACTCATGTCTAGTCGTGCTGTCATACAGCGGACACCCAACTGACGATTGCTGCCTAAGGTCTAAGGTAAATTGTACAAGGTAAGTTTGTAAACTCCAGCAGGATCATTATGAATATATTACTGTAAATGCCGCAAGTATGGTGAGTACTGATATTTACTAGTGTCAAGACCTATCAAGTGCCTTTTCCTTATGACCAAATGCCATCCTCATCTGCATCATTTTCTGGCAAATGATGACATTTCCCTTGTCAGCTTGGTAAACCAAAACAATTCTTGTTGTGAAATTGTTTATGACATTTACTAGTAAATTTCAAGGCAAACCACGTGCCATTGGGCAAATATTATCCCCATTTCCTTCATGTTATTGTAAATGTTTGCAGGGAAACATGCATCTGATGACATGGATTCCAGTTCTGGAAAGCTAATGCCATAATACATTTGCTAGTCTTTAAGGTGCCCCAGCCCCTTCATGGATCACTGCCTTGTTGTGGCGAAGGGGCTTGCGTAACTCAGTGAAGCCATAAGCTATGCCGTGCAGGGCCACCCAAGACGGACAGGTCATGGCAGAGAGTTCTGACAAAATGTGGTCCACTGGAGAAGGAAATGGCAACCCACTCCAGTATTCTTGCCAAGAAAACCCCATGGAACGTATCACAAGGCTAAAAGAGATGACGCCGGAAGATGAGCCCCTCAGGTCGGAAGGTGTCCAATATGCTACTGGGGAAGAGCAGAGGGTATTTCCAAGTAGTGCCAGAAAGAGTGAAGCGGCTGGGCCAAACCCGAAAGGACACTCAGCTGTGGATGTGTCTGGCAGTGAAAAGAAAGTCCGATGCTGTAAAGAACAATATTGTTTAGGAACCTGGAATGTCAGATCAATGAATCAAGGTAAGCTGGAGGTGGTCAAACATGAGATGGCAAGATTGAACATCGACATCTTGGGAATCAGCGAACTAAAATGGACAGGCATGGGCGAATTTAATTCAGGTGACCATCATATCTACTATTGTGGGCAAGAATCCCTTAGAAGAAATGGAGTAGCACTCATAGTCAACAAAAGGGCGGGAAAAGCAGTACTGGGGTACAATCTTAAAAATGATAGAATGATCTCAGTACGAATCCAAGGCAAACCATTCAACATCACAGTAATTCAAGTCTATGCCCCAACCACTGAGGCCGAAGAAGCTGAGGTTGATCGGTTCTATGAAGACCTACAACACTTTCTAGAACTAACACCAAAAAAAGATGTCCTCTTCATCATAGGGGATTGGAATGCTAAAGTAGGAAGTCAAGAAATCACCGGGATAACAGGCAGGCATGGCCTTGGTGTACAAAATGAAGCAGGACAAAAGCTAATAGAGTTTTGCCAAGAGAACATGCTGATCATAGCAAACACTCTTTTCCAACAGCACAAGAGGCGACTCTACACATGGACGTCACCAGATGGTCAATATCGAAATCAGATTGATTATGTCCTTTGCAGCCAAAAATGGAGAAGCTCCATACAGTCAGTAAAAACAAGACCTGGAGCTGACTGTGGCTCAGATCATGAGCTGCTTCTTGCAAAATTTCGGCTTAAATTGAAGAACGTAGGGAAAACTACTAAACCGTTCAGGTATGACCTAAATCATATCCCTTATGAATATACAGTGGAGGTGAGGAATAGATTTCAGGGATTAGACCTGATAGACAGAGTGCCTGAGGAACTATGGACGGAGGTCCGTAACATTGTTCAGGAGGCAGCAACGAAATCCATCCCAAAGAAAAAGAAATGCAAGAAAGCCAAGTGGCTGTCTGATGAGGCTTTACAAGTAGCTCACGAAAGAAGGGAAGTGAAAAGCAAAGGAGAAAGGGGAAGATATACCCAACTGAATGCAGAGTTCCAGAGAATAGCAAGGAGAGACAAGAAGGCCTTCTTAAATGAACAATGCAAAGAAATCGAGGAAAACAACAGAATGGGAAAGACTAGAGATCTCTTCAAGAAAATTGGAGATCTCAAGGGAACGTTTTGTGCAAAGACGGGCATGATCAAGGACAAAGAAGGCAGGGACCTAACAGAAGCAGATGAGATTAAGAAGAGGTGGCAAGAATACACAGAAGAACTATACAGGAAAGATCTGAATGTCCCTGATAGCCATGATAGTGCGGTCACTGAACTTGAGCCGGACATCCTAGAGAGTGAAGTCAAGTGGGCCTTAGGAAGCATTAGTAACAACAAAGCTAGCAGAGATGACAGTATTCCAGCCGAGCTATTTAAAATCCTAAAAGGTGATGCTGTTAAAGTGCTGCATTCAATATGCCAACAAATCTGGAACACTCAACAGTGGCCACAAGACTGGAAAAGGTCAGTTTACATTCCAATTCCAAAGAAGGGCAACGCCAAAGAGTGTTCAAACTACCGCACAATTGCGCTCATTTCACATGCCAGCAAGGTGATGCTCAAAATCCTACAAGCTAGGCTTCAGCAGTATGCGAACCGAGAACTACCGGAAGTACAAGCTGGGTTTCGAAGAGGCAGAGGAACTAGAGATCAAATCGCCAACATTCGCTGCATCATGGAGAAAGCAAGAGAATTCCAGAAAAACGTCTATTCCTGCTTCATTGACTACTCTAAAGCCTTTGATTGTGTGGATCACAACAAACTGTGGCAAATTCTGAAAGTGATGGGAGTACCAGACCACCTTACCTGTCTCCTGAGAAACCTGTACGAGGGTCAAGAAGCAACAGTAAGAACCGGACATGGAACAACCGATTGGTTCCAAATTGGGAAAGGAGTACGACAAGGCTGCATATTGTCACCCTGCTTATTTAACTTATATGCAGAGTACATCATGAGAAATGCCGGGTTGGATGAATCAGAGGTCGGAATTAAGATTGCCGGGAGAATTATCAACAACCTCCGATATGCAGACGATACCACCCTAATGGCAGAAAGCGAAGAGGATCTCAAGAGCCTCTTGTTGAGGGTGAAAGAGGAGAGTGCAAAAGCTGGTTTGAAACTCAACATTAAAAAAACTAAGATCATGGCATCTGGCCCCATCACTTCCTGGCATATAGAAGGGGAAGAAATGGAAGCAGTGACAGATTTTACTTTCTTGGGCTCCAAGATCACCGCAGACGGTGACTGTAGCCATGAAATTAAAAGACGCTTGCTCCTTGGGAGGAAAGCTATGGCAAACCTAGACAGCATAGTAAGAAGCAGAGACATCACCTTGCCGACAAAGGTCCGTCTAATCAAAGCTATGGTTTTCCCAGTAGTAATGTATGGCTGTGAGAGCTGGACTATAAGGAAGGCTGAGCGCCGAAGAATTGATGCTTTCGAACTGTGGTGCTGGAGAAGACTCTTATGAGTCCCCTGGACTGCAAGGAGGTCAAATCAGTCCATCCTAAAGGAGATCAACCCTGAGTGCTCATTGGAAGGACAGATAATGAAGCTGAAGCTCCAATATTTTGGCCACCTAGTGCAAAGAGAAAACTCCCTGGAAAAGACCCTGATGCTGGGAAAGACTGAAGGCAAAAGGAGAAGGGGACGGCAGAGGATGAGATGGCTAGATAGCATCACCGATGCAATGAATATGAACTTGAGCACGCTCCGGGAGAGAGCGCAGGACAGGAAGGCCTGGCGTGCTATGGTCCATGGGGTCACGAAGAGTCGGACACGACTGAACGACTGAACAACAACAACAACAACAACAAGGTGCCCCAGACTCTTGCTTGATCATGCATTTATATGGTGCTTTTGGGGTGTTCAAAGCCCTTTGCATACATTATTTTAGTAACGGTTACAGCGGCCTGGCAAAGTAGGGTAGAATTGTTATCTCTAGATTGCAGAAGTTGAGGTAGGGAAGCTGAAGCAGCAGCAGTGTCTTGCCTCAGGTCACCCAGGGAGAGCTCATGGCTGAGGTGAGATGCAACCCAGGGACTTCCTTCCTCATATAGCTCACACCTATCATCATCACTATGCTACACCAGTTCTCAATTTTATTTCAGCATTGTATTGTGTTTTCAGCATGTGCTCTGACAAGATAGTTGTGATTCTTTCAGGCTCCTAAATGCAGCCCATAATCTATCCCTCAGCTCTATAGAAGAAGCAGACGGGAAGGTTCTGCTCCTTGATAAAGATCATCTGTGGCTTCCTGTGCTGGGGACAAAAAGTTGAACAAACTGAAAGGTCATCTGTGTTTATATTAAAAATACGGGATTACACCGAGTTTTGTAACAAAGTTGGGTCATTATTTATCCACTTATCCTTTCTTTTCTTTTTAATGTCTTTGCTTTGCTTTGAGCTGGATGGGTTTGCTTATCATGATATTTCCAAGTCTGTAAACAGCCAACGAGTAGGAGCTCAACTTCCCTAAATAGAGTGTTAGCTCACTTTTTATTATCAGTACAATAGAGAACTGCCCATCTGTTGCTCTTTCACATCTGGAACCACAGATGCTCCCTCCTTACAGCCATCAATTATTGCAAGGAAATTACTACAGTATGTTTACCATCTATGTACCCTGTCACCTCTTCTACTCACGCTGCCTTACACCATTGCTAGTCTCTTTGATTCACGACATTTTAGGAGCAGCCCAAGAAACCAACAACTTAGTCACTCCTTGCTTGTAACTTCAGACATTTGCTAATAAAAAAAGAATAACATTTTTGAAATAGATATTGTTGTAGGAAATATATTGTATTGTCACTGGTTCATCAGTATTCTGTTTACTGCTACCTGAACATGTTCCTTCTGTGCTAAGAAAACAACCAAGTCCCTTGTGCACATCTTTTAAACATCACCACAAGCAAATAAGATAGAAAGAAGTGTGAAGTTATGCACACATCTTACTGAAAGTATATTTGTTTATGTCATGGCCATCAGTGGACGAATCCACCATAAATTTATCTACAATACCTGCTTTCTGACTTATGTTCTTTAGAGCATTTTAAAGATTAATAAATGTCTTGTGGCATGAGCTTCTATAGGCAAGACTATACCTCATCAGATACATAAAGCGGACAGTCAAAAGCTGGAGATAATGGCTTGGATCCTAACTTTTCTTCCATTAATGGAAGAGAGTTCATGGAATGGGGGTTTTCCACCTCCCCCCTTCCCTCTGCAGCCCCCTTTGCTCCCCAAAAACTGCTCCTGTAGGTTGCGGGGGGGGGGGTAGGAATGGTGTGTGATATGTTGATGTGTCCAGTTTTTGTGTGCTGGGGAGGGGGGAATTCTGGGGTTAAAAGGTGAAGGCATATGTGCTGCAAGTAAAGATACTATCAAGAATTGGGATTCAGTCAATAGATGTCTCTGTAAATAGAGTTCTGTACTTCTATTTGAAAATGAATGTGACCCTGCACTCTGTATACTTATTCAGCCAGTTCAGTGGGGTCCAGGTGAGCTCTGTGATGCAGATGCTGATCCAAATGTGCATCTGGATTGGGTCAATGCACAGAAGCCTGCTTCCTGATCTCTCATGCTGGATTTTGGAATTAAGGTACGGTCCTGCTTCTATTGAAGCAGAGCGGCTGCTGGTTTTAATAGAGCAGGATTACATTGAATTTTATGCTTTTTTAAAAAAAGAAATTAATTTACAGTGCAATCTTATACATGTCTACTCAAAAGTAGTTCCATTGAGCCCAGTATACCCATACTAAAATGGAAAGCAAGATGATAATTACAAGGACTTGCTTTATATCTTCCTGCACTGATTTCAGAGGCACATGAGAACTTGAAACAACCCATGGAAATCCAATTTTCTAATAGGTCTCTCCCTGAGGTTAGATAGAAACATAAGATAATGTTAACACTATGTTACTGTATATTGAATACTACCATTCGTACAGGCAGATGTGATAAGAGCTGGTAAACATAAAAGCATATGACATCAGAAGACACAGTCTGAGGCACTCTCCTCCTCACTGCAGATGTACATGTTGTTTTTAGCATTCAGACTTTGGGGTGAAAGAGCTGTATTTGACATGTTGAAGCTTTATCTCAATGAATTGAAAACTCATGGTTTATATCATTACAGCCACTATTTACACAAACAGCAGACAGCAAGGACTGCTTACGTAAATTGGTGCCTGCGTAGCAAATGTCATCAGATCAATTACGTAAATAGCAGGCAGCAAGTGAAATTTACAATATGGCTTCACTTCTCAGGAATCAATATGCATCTGCTAGTGTTCCTTCATTGGCTTTGCATGCAAATCAATGCGGAGTTCAGAACAAAAACATTTTGAACACAATCAAGTCAGCTGCAGGGCCTGCTCCCTCTAGCACCATCTACGCACATTTGATGAAACTCGCTTGGACAGTGTGTAAAAAAAAACATTGTGTGGCATTAGGTTCTGCTTCTTGGCCTGCAACAGGAGTCATGAAACAGCCTTCCCCAGCCTGGGGTCCTCCAGATCCATTTGGACTACAACCCCTATCACCCCAGCAAACATGGCTATGCTGGCTGGGGATGATGGGAGTTACAGTCCAAAACAGGTTGTGGGAGGTTTCCATAAAATAATTCCATCCATGGTGCCTTATCTTTCTTGAGTTCATTTCTACTTTGTAGATCATGGTTTCTTTTACAGTTGCTGGAGAGAAAAAACAGAAATACAGCAAAATGATGGAAGGGCTTTCTAGGTCCTTCGTACTTTTGCTGATACATTTCCACTATAGTTGGTCTGGAAAGTAGGAAAATGGAATGTGGAAGAAAAGCTGACTCTCAGAGCTGTATATTGGGTTGTAGTACTGCAAAATGTATTAACATTCAAGTAAATATGGTGAAAGTTTTTGTCAGGGTGGAAACTGAGCCGATAGAACCCCAGAGCAGTTCTGATTCTGAGGAGGATCAGCAATCCATGGGAGAGGAGCTAGCTCATCCCTCACAGGCACAGCAGCTGGCAGAGATTCCTCCTGCCGGCATTCCTGAGATAGATAGTGATCCTAGCAATGAGAAAGTGTGGGAACGAGGCTTGCTAGATGCTCGACACAGACACAGGGAGCGATAAGCGATGGAGGGCGCAGAAAGGAGGCGTAGCGCCCATTTGGCACGCAAGCAACGGCCACCTCCCGTGGACCCAAGGGAAAGAGGGAGGATCTCTCCCTAGCCCATAAGTACAGGGTCTGCAAGTGACTCTCCTTCAAACGGGGATCAACTGCCTACCCGGTGCAAAGGCCACTCTGCTGTTCCTTGCTTAGCCCCTGGTGATTAGCATCTGAAAGAGTCATTAAGTTGTAAAAGGATTTAAGCCTTGAAAAGAATCCTTTCGTCTGTGTCTTGAGTTGGCTATTGGAGTCTACTGAAAGAGGCCACTAGGGCGCTCCTGACAGCTTTGACTTCAGAGGCCTCACGGCACGCTCAGTGTGCATCATTAAAAGTTGTTGATAAGAGATACTTCTGAAACTCCTTCCATTACATGTTTACACGTTCACATGTTGCACTGATTTTAGACAAAAATGATTTTCTTGTTTTACTTCCTGCTGGTGGTACATCATTTCTGTGTGTTTATCCATTGCTGATACTAGTAGTCCATCATTTCCCAGATGGTATTTAGATGTTTTGCTTGATTTTTCTTTGTTTTTCTTCTCACATCATTCTTTCTAATAGTGGCCTCAGGTAATGAGTGCTGCCAGGATTGTAGCCAAAACTGGGCCAATGAGAAACAAGAGGGAGATACCAGCATGCTCAGAGAAATCCTGAGGTTTGCAGAAATACAACCCCCCCCCCTTTTTTTATAAAAACAACAACTAAAGGAACAATCCTATGTATGTTTAGACAGAGAAAAGGTCTACAGTGCTGGCTGGGTCATGCTGGGAGTTGTAGGCCTTTTCCCTGTCTAAATGTGCATAGGATTATACCCTAAGGGAGCCAAAAAAAAACCCCGACCAAAAGCTAAGGGCCTTGCATGCTCAGCAGCCACAAAATGCAGAGTGACAGCCAGAACAGAGAAATAGAAGGCTCAGTGGTGGGGCAACGAAGAGTAGAATGCCCAGCCTGGAGGGAATGGCTGACTGGGACCCTGAACAGGAACACTCCTTTTGGGAGAGAGGATATTGTAAACTTTTTTGTCTTCACTTGTATCTTCTATTGCCAACAACAGCCTACTCATTCTAGGATCTGTTCTTTCCTATTAATTTAGCTCATCCTTTAGATCAGGAGTGCTTGACCTTTTCTGTGTCTGCCAGGGACTTAATATGTGTGCACACAGGTATGCATGCACAAGTACATGCACACATACATACACACAAAGGCCCAGTTCGCACAACATGAGGATGCTTAATAGCCACGGTGACTTTTTAACCACCCCCGTGCATGCTGGTCTCGTGCTGCCTGATTCACCAGGCGCAGCTTGTCGTGATGTCCAAACCCGGTGACTGTGGGTGGCTGGGGTGGTTAACAAGCCACTCAGCAACCCTAGAACAGGCCATGGGTTCTGGGTGGTTTGTTAACCACCCCAGTCACCAACCCTCACCGGATTCAGATGTCAAGGCAAGCCACACCCAACAAAAGTAATTGGGTAAATTGGGTGGCATGTGACTGGCACATGTGGGGGTTGTTAACAGGTCACTATGGCTTATTAATCTCCCTCATGTCGCGGGAACCTGGTCAGAAAGAGACACTCTCTCCCCCCACACACACTCCACATCCCACACACACACTCACACTCTTCCCCACCCAGACAGGGCTTTTCCTTGCTAGCCCTAAAAGTTAAGGGAGATAAGATCAGAGATAAGGGAAGAGTTTCCCTTGTTCTAACGTTGGTCCAGGAAATCGCAGGTTTTCCATTTCAGTTCCCCAATCTCCTCTCAGGAGAGGTTGGAGATAAGGGAAGGGTTTCCATTGCTAGTGCTGGCAACAGAATTCCCAGGCTTTCCCAATCCCTAGCTAGTTCTACCACTAACAAGGGAACCTCTGGGTGGGGTTCCCATGGCTCTGCAGGCTGCACTGGAAGCAACCAAGGGCCACATATGACCTGCAGTAGTGCACCTCTGCTTTAGATTATACTTCCTCATTCTTTGCTCACTGACTCACCTCTATCTTATTGCGGTACTTTTGTTATTCATTGGTTTGCTTCTGTCTCACCTTCTACTGCTATGTCAGTTATGCGTTCTGCTCAACTTATCTATTCTGCTTGTGAATGTGTTCAAATCACTCCTTTATTAGCTTATCTTCATTGGTTACCCCATGCTCTTTTGATAGTTTAAGATTTGTTACCAACTTTTATATCTGTTCGTTGTTAGGCTCTGCCATCTTTTTGTTTACATTTCATTTCCTTCTTTATACTTTAATGATGATCTGGTTCTCTCTTTTTTTTCCTTTTAACTGTTGAGTTCTATATTTTAAAAAGTGGGGGATCCACCATTGCAGGTTTCTTTGTCCCAGAAATCCATGATGCAATCTGAAATCTGCATAGGGCCTCCAATTAACGCTGCAATCATATATACAGTACACACATACATGAAAGTACTTCACATTGACCTCAGTGGAGCTTACTTTTGAGTAGACATATATAGGATTGCACTGCTATCTCTGCCTACAGTCCATCTTATGACTGACTATAAGTAGACTTTGTGGCCTAAACATCAAGCCAGGTTTTTTCTTCTTCCTTCCCCCACCCCTTGCTTTTCTTAACATCAATTTCAGCAGAAATTGAAAGCTTGCTGACAGTTTTGTGACATTTTGCTGCTTCTAATAAAGATATGGCCTGACCGTGGATTCTGGCATTTTTCTTATGGACCAACACAGCTTCCATTGCTTTTAAAAATAATAACTAATTGTTAACCATATCCACCAAACAACTTTGAAATCATTTCAAAGATAGGAGAAAGCAGAAACACCCTGTTATCTGTCAAAGTTGTAATTTTTGAACCTGCAAGATATTTGTTCAAATGGCAGGAAAATCTGGGTGATGCAAAAGGAAAATATGCAATCCATGGGAGTGCCTTCCCATGGTAGGCATTTTGGAAAGAGGTGATAATGCCTCTAAAGGGCACGCAGTACAGACATTGTGGCAGCACAGGCGCTGTCTGTTTGTTGGTGGACTAGGAAAAGGAGACATTTTCAAAAACAAGAGGGCATGGAAAACTCTTAACAGCTCTGCTAATGGAAGTTGTTTAGTAGGAAGGAGGAAATGGAAAGTTGCTTACTTTTCTTTAGCTTGCACTTTGTTAATCTAACCTGCTGTGATGACTAAAGAACAATTGACACTTGCTCCTGGGCTTCAGTTGCCCTTGGTATTCACAGAGTCCATGAGTGTACATAGCAGTAATCCCAAGATACAGTATATCTAGCAGCAACCACATCATTTTGCATTGGGGAACCATTATTCTCTTTCAATCAATATTTTGTAGACAGTGGCCACAACCCAGGGCTGGTTTAAGTCAGCTCAAGTCCCATTGTTTTCAGAGGGAGTGGCTCATGCACACATAATCGTCAGGGAAATTTTACATTCCACATAAAAACTTCCATTTTCCAGTGTGATGGGGGGTGGGGGTTATAGTTGAGATGAAAAGACAGGCTTTCATTCATTCATTTAGAATGAATTCCTTCCTCATTGTACCCCAGATCCTTGGGGTAGGTTGCAAATTGCAACATATTAAACTTTGTTAACAATTGTGAACATATATTTTCTTGTAGAAACATGGTTTCTACATACCGTCTGAATTTTCATTATTCAGCAAAGGAATGTTAAAGAGAGACTCCAATGTAGGATCACTGAACTAGAACTCATCAAGAAGTTTGATTTTATCTGTTTGGGCATGAATAGAAACACTGGTTTTCCTATCCCACTACAGGTGTTAATTAACTGAGCATTGCTAGGATGGTTTTTTCTCACTGCTGCTGTGAGTGGTCACTGTATTTATTTTGCATACATTTATGCTTTAATTGAATTATCATTGACTGTATTTTTTACATCTCTTTGCCATTTGACTTCACTGTTTACATAAAAAGTTTTCTCTACACCCATTTATACATATACTTGCCTACTGAGGATAACACTTCATCCATCTAATGAAGTGGACTCTAGTCCATGAAAGTTTTGTAGTCCATGAAAGCCATAATGAATTTGTTCATGTTTAAGATGAGATCAGACTCTGTATTGTTTTTCTGCAATAGGCTGACATAGCTCTGATAATATTCCAGTAATTTATTAATTTTGCCCAACCCTCCAGGAAATAATATAGAGTTGTACTAAGTAAGACCTAATTATGGCACTCAACTTGCACATCAACATCAAATAGCAGACTTTACTAATTCATTCTCAAGTTTCCTTTTTGGTCTGGGGTTTGGTTACAACATATACTTCTGTTCATAGGTTGCCTGAATTGGTGGAGATGGGATTTCCTGTTTTAGATGAGGTTACACGCGCTTCCTGGGCAATTGCACAATAAAAGCCTTATCTGGAAGCACCCCCAGTTACATCTCCCTCTTTTTAAATAGACTTCCCCTTATTTCTTATCTGAAAATGAATAATACAGTTTAACTGCATATCTCCTATTGGTATATAATTCTTCAAAATCTTTGGCTTTAATTGTCAACTATATCTGGAATACTGTCTTGGATCTGTGTATTGATCTTTCAGGATAGTTCCTTGAGCATCTTTGTCAGCGGTAATTTTGTTGGTATTTGTGTTAACTTCCCCTCTGTCTTCTGATTTGTTTGATATACTTTCCAGTTCAAATTCCTTTTGTGTTGTAGATTGTGGCTCTTGGAATTTTTCTTGGAATCTCTCTCTGAAGCTGCCTGTATGTGAATGGAGAACCCTTTGCTGTTCTATTCCGTCACCTCAGTTGTCTTTTATTTCACTTGTACTCCTTCCCTTTCTGTGTCCACACTATGACTGGGTTTGCACAACACACTAACCCACACTCAGTAGTTGAGTGTGGGTTGTTGTTGAACCGTGAGTTAGCATGTTTTCTGAACCTAGGACATTTTCTGCAGTGTGGCTTGTTAACTGTGCAGTGTGGCTTATTTTTCTTGAACAAGCCACCTTAAGAACTCGTGATTTGATGTTGGGTCATTCAGGGTAGTTAACAAGCCATGCTGTATGGTTAACAAGCCAATCTGCGGAAAATGTCCTGGGTTGAGACAAAACACTAACCCACAGTTCAGCAAAAACCCCACAGTTCTGCAACAACCTACATTCAACCACTGAGTGTGGGTTAGCGTGTTGTGTGAACAGCCCAATGTATGAATGTGATGTTCCTGTAAAACCTGCTATTACTGATTTTCAATGTCCATCTTGTTGAATGCTTATAGAATCTCCTTCCTTCAGCAGTTTGACTCATTTTGCACTTGTCATAATACATTTTTGTATTAGCCTTGAGGTGGTTTTTTTTTCTGACCTGATACCCTTTTTTTTAAAAATAAATTTCTGACCTGATACCCTTTTGGAGGGGCCGCGGTGGCGTAGTGGTTAAGACGCTGAACTGCAGACTGGAAGGTCGGCAGGTCAGCAGTTCGAGACCCGAGTGCCGCGTGACGGAGTGAGCTCCCGTCTTCAGTCCCAGCTTCTGCCAACCTAGCAGTTCGAAAGCAAAAAAAAAATTGCAAGTAGATAAATAGGTACCGCCTCGGCGGGAAAGGTAGCAGCGTTCCGTGCACCTCGGTGTTCAGTCATGCTGGCCACATGACCACGGAAGCGTCTTCGGACAGCGCCGGCTCTTCGGCTTAGAAACGGGGATGAGCACCGCACCCAAGAGTCGGACACGACTGGTTAGGGACACCTTTACCTTTTACCCTTTTGGATGTTTTCTGGCAGTTGTCTACTTGTGGTTGTGGATTTCAGCCATCTGCTCATAAAAACGGGGCTAGATATGCAATTTCCACTATATATGTGTTTCTGTCACTAAACAAGCTTAATTATATGTTTTGTTTGTTCTGTTTCAGTTTTTTCATCATGTTTTCATAACCTGTACATACTTCTCCACAAGCCCATTAGACTGGTAGTGTGGGCTTGTATGTGTTTAAAATTTCACTATTTGCTGAATGTTGCAATGTCAGATGATGGATATTGTGGGCTATTGTCAGATACAATTTCATCACATATTCCATGGCTTCCTAGAACTGATTGTGTAAACTTGACTACCATTCTTGTCCTTGTATCTGGCAACTGTACAGTCTCTGGATACCAGCTGGAATAATTCACAATGACCAAATAATTGTTTTGCTCCAGTTTCCCCTCTATTTATGGAAACTTATTGGGTATCATATGTACTCACTCTTTCAGTCCTTCTTGCTCTTTGACATTCTTTCCTGGTACAAGTGTCTGCTGTAGGGTTTTTTTTTCTGGTATGTAACTGCTTCTTAGGTCATATTTCTGTAGATGTAAATTCATTGTTTGTAATCTGGCTGGTGCCTCAGCTAGAAGCATCTTCATTACGTGGTCAAGTGGCTTGAGGTCCATTTCCACTGTTACTGATCTACCATAGTTATAATGATAGAATTTCTCACATCCTGCCACAATGACAAACATTTCCTTTTCAATTTGCTGATAATTGCACTGAGTCAGTGAGTGTGATGCATAAGCAAGAGGTTTTCCTTCTTGCAGACTGGGATGCAGCCACTTATACTGTCACTGCTTTTTCTGCATCCAAGGACCAGTCCAGGGTTTCTTATTATGAGTTATTTCACGTCTTGTAAGATTTTGTCATAAGATTCATTCCAAACCCATTGTATGTCCTTCCTGAACAGCTTCTTCACTGGTGCATTCACTTGTGCCAATCCTGGAGAGAATCTGGTTAAGTAGCTGAATATTCCCATTATAGTTTCCAGCTCTGATCTAACTTTGGGGCATCCAATTGCTTTATTGCTGCAATCTTGTCTGGGTCTGGTTTTATTCCTTCAGCAGTCAGTGCGTAACCAAAGTAGGCAATCCTGTTGACTCCAATCTGCATCTTATTTGGATTTCATTTCATTTATTCTCTCTCTGCACCTTTCCAGTAGTGGTCTTCTCAGGTGGAACCATACACTAATATGTCATCAATAATCCTACCAACGCTGCATGGACGTTGGTGGATGGGTGGGGGGATTTCTTGGGTTGATGAAATTCCAAAGGTAGTCTGAAGCTCCAGTGACCAATGTCAAGCTGAAAGTTGTCAATTTGCTGGTTTCCTCATCTAGCTTCAGTTGCTAGTAACCCGATTGTGCATCCAATACACTAAAATACTTAGGTTTAGACAACTTGTCTGTTACATCCTCTAGTGTAGGAAGTTTGTAGTGTCCTCTCATGATGAACTGATTGAAGTCTCTTGGGTCTAACAAAAGCCTAGCTGTTCAGATTTTTTCTTCACTACGGCCACCATGGAACTCACCCGTTCTGTGGGTTATCTAGTTTCACCAGCACTCCCATGTATTCCAAGTGCTTAAGCTCTCTCTCAATTTTCTCTTTAAGAGCAATAGGAACCTTTCTTGGTGCATGAATAACTAGTTTAGCATCTGGTTTCAGCTTTATTTGACAACGGCCTGGTACACAGCCTAAACCTGTAAACACATCTGCAAAGCATTCTTTCACTTTTTTCTTTGTTAGCTCAGTGTGTTCTGGGTTCACCAGCCTCGTGATCTCTTTCAAGTTCAGTAGCTGACATGAAATTTCTTTTGTTTGAATTTCCACTGTATAAAATTCTAAAGGATGCACTCTTTATTGTACTTACATGTCAAGGTACGTTTGCCAGCTACACTTAATGAGTGTCGTCCATATCCTGTGACGTCAGTGGTTTCTAAGTCTACCTCCTCCATTAGCATTCTATATTACATTTGTATCAACATGCAGTTGACTTCAGCTCCTGGGCCTAATTTGAACTGAATAATTTTCTTATCTCTGTCTATTCTATATCCACATTGGTTTCTTTCTGTTCTTGGTCTGCCCTTGTTACTGATGCCAGAAATAGTGAGCTTCTCCTGCCTCTTGCTTCTGGAAGTGTCTCTCTCCCCTTTATCTTACTCACTTGTCTCAGACATGTATTCTCTGCATTGCATACTAGTGCAAAATGGCTTGTCTTTTTGCAGTTGTAGCAAAACTTTCTCCATGCTGGGCATTCCTCCACTTTGCTGTGTTATTTTCCACACTTTTTTTTTTTAACAGTTTTTTGTCTCCCCTTTGCTAGAAGTAGTTTTCTGGTGAGACATAGCAGTCTGCCTGCCAGCGTGCCAGCCAGCCTGCAATTTGCCCCTTCCCTACTTTATGCATTTCTTGGGATTTTTTCTGGAATATTTTCATTTGTGCTTAAGACATCTCTTGCTATTTTTAATGCCTTTTTCCAGGGCCAGGTCTTCCTCCTACAGTAATCTCTCTTGTGTTCAGTCTCATCATCACTGTCATGAAAAGCACAAACTTTATCTGTTAGCCAAAATTGTGTGACCCACTCATCTACTGCTTCTGTTGCCACTTGTTGCCTTTCATAAAACATTATGTGTTGTATAGAAATGTGTTTTTCTTCTGGATGCATAGTATGTTTCAACAATGTAAACAGTAGTATAGCTTTCTTTCTATCCTCAGCAGATAGTTTGTATTAGCAGCCAAAGCCCTGCAGATATCTCTGCCTTTCTGCCCAATGTTGATCTGGAACTGTGAAGCCTTTTGTCCTTCAGACCACTTCTGGACCTGCAAATATAAGTTCCATAAGCTCCCTCTACTGGGCCCAATTTTCTTTGCCATGGCTATTGGCTTTTTGCCCTCTAGGAAGGATGTGTGACCAGAAGTGTGGGATGATAAGAACATAAGAAGAACCATGCTGGTTCAGACCAAACAACTATTTAGCTCAGCATTCTGCTTGCACACTGGCTAACCAGGTGCTAATGGGAAGCTCAAAAGCAGGACATGAGGCCAACATCACCATCCCACTCATGTCCCCAGCAACTAGTATGCACCTGGCATACAGAGGCATACTGTCCCTGATGCTGGAGGTAACATATAGCCATCATGACTAGTAGCCATTGATGGCCTTATCCTCCATAATAATCCAGCAGTGGTGGGACTGATCATAAGCATTATGTCTCCTCTTGCAAACTGCTAGAGCTTAACACACACAAGAGTTCTCACAGTGTAACATGGGTTAAAAAAAGTCCATGCTCATTCTCAAAGTAAACTGGCCATTCATCAGGGCATATGAGTTACGTGTGTGGGGGTTTACTGTGTAAACTTACTTGGCTGGAATCAGTAAACATTTCTGCATTGTCACAAATAATCAACAAGAGTGTAACAAATGCAAGTTTAGCTTTAGGCTTGTCTGTTTATCATTATGACTTTAAACTGTTTATAGGAAGGGGAGCACTTTGAATGTCCCCCAAGGAGGTGGACAAAGCCATATGGGGTTTCTGCATGAAACAAAGTTCAGAGGGACACATGGCCGTCCTTCGTTGCACCCGTGGGTCATTTTAAATGCTTTTGCTGCCATTTAACCAGAATGAGCACGGATAATGCTTTCTTTGCCCATATTATATAAGAGCCCCTGTGTATTGAACTTTACCAGTTTACAAATGGAGGCATAATGCTTGAAACTGAACTTTTTGCCTCACTTTTTGGTCATATTCTTTCTGAAGGACAAAATCCATTATTTGCTAGAAAGGATTAAATAATGAAGGCCTCAGTAAAGAAATAATGGACCTAGCTGTAGAGATCTCACCCTAACTTACCTCTAAGGGTTGTTTTTTGAGGATAATATCTGAATACCTTTTTGTCTGGGGAAAAGAAGTCATGGTCAGGCCATAGTGGAATTGCCCACACTTATTTATTTTTTAAACATCTGTGCAAAACATTGAAACATTAATCCACAAGGAGAGCATTTGTGCTTTCATTGGCCTCTCTTGGGGTTCTTAACACATTCATATTCACTGATGAGCAAAAAAAACATTATACCAACTAGTTGGGGAAACAACGTAGATGCAAAAGATTTTTATTTTTATGGAACTGTCCAAGGTTTGCAGTATTGCCCTTAATATATTCCCTTTGTCAATCTCTTTGGTGAAGGACATTCTAGAGAAGCAAGAAAGACAGAAGGCTGGGCTGCTGGAACACTAGAAATCCGGCAGGCTGGCAAGTCCCTATGACTGGGGAATGGGGAGAACCCAGGAGCAAGAGGAGCAGGAGCCAGGAATAGAGGCCAAGCGAGCAAGTGCCATACTTTATTTATCTAAAATTATTTTTAGGCTGCCTATAAGGGTAAAACCCTCTCAAGGTAGTGTACAGGATAAGAACCATACCAAAGTATACAAATAGGCAATAAATATACAATAAAGCACTATAAACCCCTATGAAAACAAGTGACACCAATAAAACCTGCAATCCATAGATTTTGGGAAAGCTAATGAAAACAGGTGGGTCTTCAGAGCCTTGCTGAAGATCTGCATATAAGGGGCCTGATGAACCTTTGATGGAAGCTGATTCCAGAGGTGCGGGGCCACCATTGAAAAGGCCCTCCTCTGTGTACTCACCCATCTAATCACCCTTCACAACTGGCAAGTGAAAAGGGCCTCTGCTGATTATCCCAAACAGGCTGTTTGCCAGTACTGGCTGTTTCCCAGGCCTGACACAGAAGCTTTTACAGCCCTTCTACTGGATGGGTGGAGTCACTCTAAACCCTGAGGAGATGTCATATAGAGCTGGGCCCTTTCACTAGTCTGCATTATGGAGTGGCTTGATACAAGAGACAGATTTGGTTGGAGATTCCTGTTTCTAGCCCCAGTACTACAAGAAAAGCCTTGAGGTGCAATCCTATGCCCACTAGACAGAGGCTAAATAGCCATAGGATTGTTTGGTTTCTGGGAACTGACCCCCCGCCACCTACCCCGCCATTTCTTAGGTGGTGCAGATCATCCCCAGACTCTGTGCTCGGAAGAGCAGCATGGAGCAGGGCAAAAGGGGGTGTTCCCAGGGGCGGGGAAGGATGGGGAGTGTGGAAGTGCCGGTACGACACTTCCTATGCATCATCCGGCCTCCCCACCCCCCACCCCGCTTCCAAGTCCTGTGGCTAGTCGGCTGAAATCAGCCGTCTAGCCATGAATGCAGGGCAGCTGGAGCATGGAGGAAAAGATCCCAGCCGTGCTCCGCCCGCCCTGCATTGGATAGGTAGTCGCCTCCAAGTTCGGAGGTGGCCACCTATCCTGATAGGATTGCTGCCTTAGTGACCTATGTTTTCTATTTCTTCCCTCCCATCATAACATCTGACAAAGTACCCATGCATCTTGTCCTGTGGGGAGATCGGAGATGAATGAGCTTTCCCCGTATGTGGAGCTCATACATCGCCCCACAGGGAGATGCAGAAATCCCATTTTGTTACAAAGGAACTGTACAAATAGGAAGCACAAGTCATTCACACTTCCTGTCTTCCACCTGCCTTCCACTGCTCTCAGTTGTTCACTTTTTTTTTTCATTTTAATCCCATTGTCCTTCCCATGCAATCCAAAATTTGCAGTGCAACAACTTCATTTAGGTTCTCTTAATTTTTTCTTCATGGGGCTGTTTGTCCTTGGTCTTCCACACTTTTTCAGCAGGTTTGCCTTTTCATTAGCAAAAGAGTTACTAGAATACCTTCTTTTCTGCATTTTTTTTGCAGGGGAGGGGGGTCTTCTGCTTCAGCCCAAAAGGGCTCTTGACTACTTTCATGTTTGTGCTTTTCTCTTTCATAAGTGTGTTGCACTCTTAGCTTTCTTCTTTTTAGTGCAAACTTATTTCATTTCAGAACAAGACATGCAGCTTATTTATTCTCAAGCAGAAAATAACCAAATCCTTTGCCAGTGAAGAAGTTACAATCTCTCATAATTTGCCCACCCAATACATTTCCACATTCAGAGAAGTGGTCTCACACAGGGCCATCATCAAAAGAAAAGAAAGCTGTGCTACATATCTATATCTAATCTACAGACACAGGTATTTATATGCTAACTACAGTTGCCCTTCACAGGCCACAGAGATCATTTGTCCAAGAGCTCTTTGCAGTGGAAGTGAGATATACTCAGATTTATTGTTGTAAAATAAGAATGCTGCATCTGTGGATCCTGTTATTTTTAGTGTTAGCTGTATCACCTTGGACGGTACAATATAACTCATCGTTAGGAAATATATTGTAGGTCTCCCAGCAGCTCCAAAGAGCACCAAATCAACTGTTTAAAATCTATTTCAAACACCAGAAGACCGTCTTTGGCACTGGAGTAGTCCAGGGGAAAAAAAAGGAACAATGTATAGCTAAACATTTCATAACTTCTCAAAATATGAATGTATTAAATAAAACAGATGTAGAAAGGGAATAAGAGGTCAGTTGGTTCTCTGGAGACCCTGTTTCTGTTCCCTCATAGCCCACATTCCCTGTATAACTTTGGATAAGGCCCAAAGTTCTGACACAACCTTCTGCCATTTCATCCCCATGGAAACGTCCAGCATTACAGGGTGCAGCTCTCCACGTGTATGCATATCCCAGTCTACTTTGCTAGAGTTCTTAAGAGCTCATTCGGATGAATATGGATAGAATCCTTCAAAGTGAGAGCAACACCTCTTGCAAATGTCTGGTGCTATACCTCTTAGGATGAAGTAGTGCTTAAATGCTATTGACCATAACTATTGACATTGTGACTTGTATGGACTGAAAGAACTGCCAGTTTTCCCCCTCTCCTCTGCATTAGCAGCTCCCACCTACAGCTTGTGTGTACAGCTTCTGAGTAGAATTCCCATCTTCAACCCTTGTCAGTTTCCACTATTTTAAGTGGTACAATTGCTGGCATTTGTAGCTTTACCCCAGGCCATGCTCTCCTGCGCAGGCTCCTTTGGCTTATCTTATCTTATCTTATCTTATCATCTATCTATCTATCTATCTATCTATTTATTTTGTTACATTTATATCTCACCTTTCTTCCATCATGGAACTGAAGGCTACATGTGGTTCCCAGGTGGTCTCCCCTCCAAGCACTGACCAGTCCTAAACCTGCTACACTTCAGCAAGGTGGCTGTCTCAAGTGCCTTCAGACTATGCTCTGGGACTTCCCTCTCCCTACTCACCACCTCTGCCTCTTTCTGCGAATTCTGCCAATCCTCCAGCATTAGGGGCAAGAGAAGACAGGCATGCTGGAAGAACAGGCAAACAATGCATTTGAAAACTGATCTTTCAATCCTATACACATTTACCTGGGGTTGAATCCCATTGACTTCACTTCAGAGTGTGCATTTTTATTTTTATGTATTTTAAATTATTTTTAGGCTGCCTGTAAGGGTAGAACCCTCTTATAAGATTGCACTGTTAAAGACAAATTGGTCAGCTTTGTCTATTATCGATTAAATTTATTGATTTAGTGTTTCTAAATCTATTTGCTATCTTTTCCTCTGCCTGTAAGATACAATGCATTCACTGTATACTACAGCAATTTCACATCTTATAAATTGCATACCAAGAAATGTAGGCACTGTGCATCCAGTGATCCTAACAAGGGGTATTATCATGTCATATGCAATTATACTACATTCAAGATTGCAACAGAATGAATGTTCTAACCACTCCTAAATGGTTGCCCCCAGATTTTGGTGTCTTTTAAGAAAATTGTTCAGAGAAATATTCTGAAATATGCAGGCAATATGAGCCAATTATGCTGCTATTATAATGGGGATTGCTTTTGTCATTCAAATAATAACAAAAACTGTGCTTGAATGGTTTTGCAATTCATCTGTAAACGAGAGGCAATTAATCATCAATTGACAAACTCCATCAGTGGGATTAGGTTTTGCATCTTTAGCCAGAACAAAGGCCAAAGTAGTTATCAATGGTAAATAGGCTACCTACTTCAGACTAATAGCCTTTGCAATTGCATGCTTTCTCTCCTTTTCTCTCTTTTTCAATTTTAAATCTCCAAGGTATTTGCTTGCAGAAATATCACTCAGTAATTTTGAGGTGTCCCTAAGAGAAGAGTTGCCAAAACTAACAGAGCAATCCTTTCCTTAAGGTATGTGTGTTTTGTCTGCTCCATTGGTTGTGTGGAGAGGGCAGAGTTCTCTGGTGTGGAAAGACTGGACTCCAGGCTTGTTGCCTTTTCCATCCCATCCCAAATTATTATCACGATACCCAAAATATTGGCTTTACCTTTCCAGGGGTAGGGTGGTGTCACATTTGTATCTCAGAGTAGTAGGACTTGAACCCACATCTTTTGTTTCCCCTTCCATGTATTTTTCTCACTAACATCCTGGTTCTAGTGTTCTCACTGTTCTAGACAGTGCTCCATTGCTGTTTCTTGTCTGATCTCGGAAGCTAAGCAGGGTCAGCCTTGGTTAGTACTTGGATGGGAGACCAACTGGGAATCAGGCTTCTTGCACTGAGCAGGAGGTTGGACTCGATGGTCTTGTAGGCCCCTTCCAACCCTATGATTCTATGATTCTAGACCTTGCTGCTTCAGCAAAGGAGATCGTTACCTTGTCGTGGTGCTGGAGCTTGAGCACCTCAATGACGTCATGAGCTAAACCGTGAAGGGACACTCAAGATGGGAAGGTCATGGCAGAGAGGTCAGACTAAATACGATAACTGGGGAAGGAAATGGCAACCCACCCCAGTATTCTTGCCATGAAAACTAAATGGATCAGTACAATCAGAGATATGTTGGTATACGATCAGAAGATGGGACTCCCAGGTCAGAAGATGGTCAAAATGCTACTGGGGAGGAACAGAGGATAAGTTCAACTAGCCCCAGATGTGATGACACAGCTAGCTCAAAGCCGAAAGGATGGCTAGCAGCCGATGGTGCTGGTGGTGAACGACGAATCCGATGTTCTAAAGATCAACACACCATAGGAAACTGTAATGTAAGATCTATGAGCCAGGGCAAATTGGATGGGGTTATTAGGGAGATGTCAAGATTAAATATAGATATTTTGGATGTCAGTGAACTGAAATGGACTGGAATGGGCCATTTCACATCAAATGACCACCAGATCTACTACTGTGGACAAAAGGACCACAGAAGAAATGGAGTAGCCTTCATAATTAATAATGAAGTGGCTAAAGCAGTGCTTGGATACAATCCAAAAAATGACAGAATGATCTCAATTCGAATTCAGGGTAAGCCATTTAACATCACAGAGATCCAAATATACGCCCCAACCACAGATGGTGAAAAGCAGAAGTAGATCGGTTCTATGAGGATCTGCAGCACCTACTGGATAGTACACCAAAAAAAGATGTTATTTTCATTATAGGAGACTGGAATATTAAGGTGGGTAGTAAAACGACACCTGGAATCACAGGCAAGCATGGTCTGGGAAAACAAAATGAAGCGGGACATAGGCTGACAGAATTTTGCCAACAACTCACTGTGCATAACAAACACTCTCTTCCAACAACCTAAGAGATGACTTTATACATGGACTTCACCAGATGGTCGACACCGAAATCAGATTGACTACATCCTTTGTAGCCAAAGGTGGCGGACATCTATGTAGTTGGTAAAAACAAGACCTGGAGCTGATTGTAGTTCAGATCACGAACTTCTTATTGCACAATTTAGAATCAGACTAAAGAGAATAGGAAAGACCCACAGATCAGTTAGATATGAGCTCACGAATATTCCTCATGAATATGCAGTGGAGGTGAAGAATAGATTTAAGGGACTAGATTTAGTAGATAGGGTCCCGGAAGAACTATGGACAGAAGTTCACAACATTGTTCAGGAGGCGGCAACAAAAAACGTCCCAAAGAAAAAGAAAACCAAGGAGGCAAGATGGCTGTCTGCTGAGACACTGGAAGCAGCCCAAGAAAGAAGGAAAGCAAAAGGCAACAGTGATAGGGGGAGATATGCCCAATTCAATGCAAAATTCCAGAGGTTAGCCAGAAGAGATAAGGAATTATTTTTAAACAAGCAATGCGTGGAAGCAGAAGAAGATAATAGAATAGGAAGGACAAGAGACCTCTTCCAGAAAATTAGAAACATCGGAGGTAAATTCCAGGCAAAAATGGGTATGATCAAAAACAAAGATGGCAAGGACCTAACAGAAGCAGAAGAGATCAAGAAAAGGTGGCAAGAATATACGGAAGATCTGTATAGGAAGGATAATAATATCGGGGATAGATTTGATGGTGTGGGCAGTGAGCTAGAGCCAGACATCCTGAAGAGTGAGGTTGAATGGGCCTTAAGAAGCATTGCTAATAACAAGGCAGCAGGAGACGACGGTATCCCAGCTGAACTGTTTAAAATCTTGCAAGATGATGCTGTCAAGGTGAAGCATGCCATATGCCAGCAAATTTGGAAAACACAAGAATGGCCAGCAGATTGGGAAAAATCAGCTTATATCCCCATACCAAAAAAGGGAAGCACCAAAGAATGTTCAAACTATCAAACAGTGGCACTTATTTCACATGCCAGTAAGGTAATGCTCAAGATCTTGCAAGGTAGACTCCAGCGATCCATGGAACGAGAATTGCCAGATGTACAAGCTGGGATTAGAACAGGCAGAGGAACTAGAGACCAAATTGCCAATATCTGCTGGATAATGGAGAAGCCAGGGAGTTTCAGAAAAACATCTATTTCTGTTGTATTGACTATTCTAAAGCCTTTGACTGTGTGGATCATAACAAATTGTGGCAAGTTGGTGGTATGGGGATACCAAGTCATCTTGTCTGCCTCCTGAGGAATCTGTATAATGACCAAGTAGCAATGGTAAGAACAGACCACGGAAAAACGGACTGGTTTAAGATTGGGAAAGGAGTACGGCAGGGTTGTATACTCTCACCCTTCCTATTCAACCTGTACGCAGAACACATCATGCGACGTGCTGGGCTTGATGAATCCAAGGCTGGAGTTAAAATCGCTGGAAGAAACAGTAACAATCTCTGATATGCAAATGATACCACTTTGATGGCTGAAAGCGAGGAGGAGCTGAGGAACCTCATGACGAAGGTGAAAGAAGAAAGTGCAAAAGCTGGGTTGCAGTTAAACCTCAAAAAAACCAAGATTATGGCAACCAGCTTGATTGATAACTGGCAAATAGAGGGAGAAAACGTGGAGGCAGTGACAGACTTTGTCTTTCTAGCCGCAAAGATTACGGCAGACGCTGTCTGCAGCCAGGAAATCAGAAGACGTTTACTTCTTGGGAGGAGAGCAATGGCAAATCTTGACAAAATAGTGAAGAGCAGAGACATCACACTGACAACAAAGGTCCGCATAGTTAAAGCAATGGTATTCCCCATAGTAAGCTATGGCTGTGACAGCTGGACCATAAGGAAGGCTGAGTGAAGGAAGATAGATGCTTTTGAACTGTGGTGCTGGAGGAAAATTCTGAGAGTGCCTTGGACTGCAAGAAGATCAAACCAGTCCATCCTCCAGGAAATAAAGCCAGACTGCTCACTTGAGGGAAGAATATTAAAGGCAAAACTGAAGTACTTTGGCCACATAATGAGAAGACAGGAGACCCTGGAGAAGATGCTGATTCTAGGGAAAGTGGAAGGCCAAAGGAAAAGGGGCCAACCAAGGGCAAGATGGATGGATGATATTCTGGAGGTGACGGACTCGACCTTGGGGGCGCTGGGGGTGGCGACGGCTGACAGGAAGGTCTGGCGTGGGCTGGTCCATGAAGTCATGAAGAGTCAGAAGCAACTGAACGAATAAACAACAACAGACCTTGCTGTTCTAGTGGCTCAGCTACCTTGTCATGTGGCCTCCATCCTCCTCCCTTGCAAAAAGCATCTTTCTTTCACAGTCTCCAATGCAAATGTGCTGTATGCAGAATTCTGAACATTATCTGTGTGAAATCACAGGTACTACAGTGGGATTCAAACCCCCTGGGTTTTCTATGAGTTTAACATGTAGGCTTCCAAGCCACTGCGCTACTATGACAGGAGTGACCACTTTTCTTCCCTGTCCAACATTGATTTTTCCACACTGTCAAAAGGGTTGTTTGTGGTTCTCTTCTGAGGGCGAGTTTGGTGCAGTCATTAGAGGGCTGGACTGGGACTTGAGAGACCCAGGTTCAAATCACTTGGCCATAATGCTTACTGGGTGACTTTGGGCCAATGAAGCTTACTGGATGACTTTGGACTCTCAGCCTAACTTACCTGACAGAGTTGTTGTGAGGATGGAATGGAGAAGAGGAGGGTCATGTATGCCTCCTTAGAGGAAAAGGGGGGATATAAACATAACAAATAAAGAAATAAAAAATTTGTAGGTTGCATTTGGGCTTTCAGGGAATTCAAACTCTGTCTGTGGGGAGACTTGCAACTTAGAGCTCCATGTGTCAGTGGTTACCCTAATAACCACTGGACTGTGGAGACCAGAACTGGAAGAGGTGCGGAGAGCTCTTCCGCCTAGAATTGTGTGTGGGATAGAATGTGGACTGGATTCCATCATGGCATTTCTGCTGTAAGCACATGTTGATTGGTGCCTTCTGTGCATGGTTCATGTGAGAGCATTGTTAGTGAGAGTGGCAAGCAAGCTTGCTGACACTGGGCCCATAGCTCAGTGGCAGAACATCTTCTCTCCACCTATCAACTTCCCCATCATCTAATCCAAATCCAAATCCATTGCTTGGATCCAAAAGGATCTCAGGCAAAGGTGTTCCGAAAGAGCTTAGAAAGATGCTTCTGGGCTAGAGAATAGGCTAACTCAGTATGGCAGCTTCGTAAGTTAATGGTGACAAGTAATGACTTCCACACAATCCATTGCATGATGAACCAGCAACATCTGCACACAGACTGAGGATACTACATGGGAGGGGCAACACTAATGTTAGAAATTACTATGTCAGATGCTTCAACATGGTATCCTGTTTGCGGATGTTAGCACTGCTGCATGCAATGGAAACATCTGTCACACCATGAGGTCAATGCAAGAACTAGGTCTAGCTTAAATCTTATTAATGCCAAAGAAGCTTGATCAGAAATAGTATTTATAACATGTGTTGTACTGATATATTCATGCTTTCCTGCCAACTGTATTACCCTGTTTTTCTTTAACCAAAATATTTGTAGATGTATCACAATCTTTGCAATTTTAGGCTTTTAGAAATTTTAAACAGTTGTTAGGCTGGTGATTATTAGTTAGGGAAAGATGACAAGCGCCTGTCAGATACAGAAAGAAGCTGCACTTTGCCACTGTTGTTATCACTGCATTTTTGTTATCTATTCATCTATCAATCTATCTAGCATCGTCATCATCATTAGTTTATGGCAACATAGTATTTTAACAGAAAAGGAGATTACAATCTAAGGCTGCAACCCTAAATTCACTGATAGTACAATCCTATACATGCCTCTTCAAAAGTAAGCCCCACTGAATTCAATGGGGCTTACTCCCAGATAAGTGTGTATAGGACTGCTACCTCAAGAGGGAGTGAGCCCTATTGAACAAAGTGGGACTTACTTCCAAGTAAACATGCTTAGGAATGCACTGCACAGTTCTACAGAGGGAGAGAAGAGAAGGAATGAAAGGGATAGACAAAGGTAACTAGGGTGGCTGCTTAACATAATGCCAAACAAAGGGCAAAAGACCACATAAATTTACATTAAATGTGCACATGCTAATTTATATGTTTGGATGCAAATTTGAACTTCCAGTGCCTTGCATAAGTATTCACCCACCTTTGACTTTTCCACATTTGGTTGTGTTACAACCTGGAATTAAAATGGATTTAGGGCGCAATCCTATTCAGATAGGCGGCCACCTGCAAACTCAGAGGCGACCACCTATCCAATGGAGGGCAGGAGAAGCACAGAGGGGATTGTTCCCTCCATGCTTCTCCTGCCCTGCATTTTTGGCCAGACAGCCGATAGCAGCTGTTTAACTGCAAGAGGGCAGAATGGGGCAGGAGGCCACTGTATGACACATTGGATGTGTCATACAGGCATTTCCGCCCTCCCTGCCCCAGAATGCCCTCCGGGAATGCCCCTTTTCGGCTGCGCCGTGCTCCTCTTAAGAGCATGGAGTATGGGGCTGCTCCGCACTGCCTCAGAGGCAGTGCAGAATTGGGGGGAGGTTGGTTCCCAGAAAACCAAATACCCTATGGCCGTCTAGCTGCTGTCTAGTGTCCATAGGATTGCTCTCGCCATTGGCATTTTTTCCATTTGAGTTACACAACATATTTAACACTTTGAAGATGCAAAAAATTAAACTGTGGCACAAAAGTTAATTAAACAAAAACAAACTGACATTCGTTAGTTGCAGAAGTATTCACCGCCCTGAGTCAATACTTGGTAGAAGCACCTTTGGCAGCAATTACAGTTGTGAGTTTTCTGGGGTAAGGCTCTATGAGCTTTGCGCATCTGGATTCTGCAGTTTTTGCCCATTCTTCTTGGCGAAATTGCTGAAGCTCTTTCAGGTTGGATGGGGACCATTGGGGAACAGCAGTGTTCAAGTCTTGCCATAGCGTCTCAATCAGATTGAGGTCTGGGCTTTGACTGGGCCATTCTAAGACATTCAGGTTCTTGTTTTTAAACCACACCAGTGTAACTTTGGCTGTGTGTTTAGGGTCATTGTCCTGCTGGAAGGTGAACTTCCGCTCCAGTCCCAAGTCCCTTGCAGAGTGAAACAGTTTTCCCTCTAGAATTGCCCTGTATTTGGCTCCATCCACCTTGCCCTCAGTCCTAATCAGTTTCCCAGTCCCTGCCAATGAAAAGCACCCCCACAACATGATGCTGCCACCACCATGCTTCATTGTGGAGATGGTGTTCTCAGGGCGATGAGCACTGTTGGCTTTGCGCCATACATAGCGTTTTGCAGTAAGGCCAAAAAGTTCAATTTTGGTCTCATCAGACTAGAGAACCTTTTCCCACATGTTTGCTATGTCTCCCATATCCCTTTTGGCAAAATCCAAATAGGATTTGATATGGGCTTTTTTCAGCAATGTCTTTCTTCTCGCCACTATTCCATAAAGCCCAGCTTTATGGGTCATAGTTGTCCCATAGATGGTTTCTCCCATCTCAGCTGTGGATCTCTCCAGCTCCTTCAGAGTTACCATTGGCCTCTTGGTTGCTTCTGTGACTAATGTCCTCATTACCCTGTCACTGAGTTTTGCTGGACAGCCTTCTCTAGGCAGAGTTGCGGTTGTGCCATATTCCTTTCATTTCGTAATAATGGATTTAATGGTGCTCTGGGGGATGTTCATAGTTTGGGATATTTTTTTATAACCCAATCCTGATTGGTGCTTCTATAGAACTTTATCCCGGACTTGTTTTGATAGATCCTTGGTCTTCATGGTCCTGTTTGTTTAGATGTGCTCTCCAACAAACTCTGGGGCCTTCCAGAAACAGGTGTATTTAATCTGAGATCACATGACAATTGAATTGCACACAGGTGGACTCCATTCAGCTAATTATGTGACCTTTGAAGGAAGTTGGTTGCACCAGAGCTTATTTAGGAGTGTCACAGCAAAGGAGGTGAATCCTTTTGCAAGCCAGACTTTTCGGTTTTTTATTTGTTAATTGTTTTAATGAAATATGTAGATTTTTCCCCACTTTGACATTATGGATTATTTTGTGTAGATCAGTGACAAGAAATCCTAATTAAATCCATTTTAATTCCAGGTTGTCACACAACAAAATGTGGAAAAGTCAAAGGGGTGTGTGAATACTTATGCAAGACACGGTATTATGATACAATACATCTCGCCATAGTGGAGAAGACTGTGACCAGGTGATCTGTGTCCCTGCTCAATCTGCTATCTATGAACTAAGTGCTGATGGGCAACTCCAAGACCCCACCTCTCCCTTCTTGTGGTTCTTTATGTTCAAACCAGACTTGGACAAGACAGTCCTTCAAACAGAGGACACCTTCTAACGGAGGGTAAAATAAGTAACATATTTTATCTGTAAAAAAAGACACATGATCAAAATATCCAAAATATAAAATGGGCTTGCTGAACTATCCTGAGCCAATCATTCGTCTTAACCATACCCACTTTATACAGTATTGCTGTGAGGACAAGTTATGATGATTGCCATATATGCTGCCGTGACTTGCTTGGAGATTTCAGTAATGATAATGAGTGAAAACTGAGGGATTTGGCCCAAGGCTTCCAAGAAGAGGTGGAATTTGAAGCAAAAGTGGGAGGCAGCACCACACAGGGGTTCTGGGAGGGAATTCCAGGCACAAAGGCCAGCAAGGGAGAAGGGGCTGAAACTTTCAGGCCCATAATCCTAAACACACTTACCTGGGAGGAGTAAGTCCTGAAATCAGTGGGATTTACTTCTGAGTAAACATGGATGGCACTGTAAAAGCATCTTAAGAGTCATGTTTGTGGTTAGCTTAAGCTAAAGAGCTAGATCATGCAAATGAACCATAGGTGACTCATATGCATGGCCTGGAACATGCACAGACAGAAATGTGGCACATCACTCACATTTCCTGTGGATTGCATATAAAAATCCCCCCAACATTTGGTAGCAGGAAATAAGTCAACTTGTTTCTCATTTCATGAGCAAAAGACTCAGCTATTGTAGTGAGCAAGCTAAATGAGCAAGCTGCTTTTCACAGAACCTGATGACATAACTAATAATTATTTTTAAACAGTAATTTAAAAATATGTATTAACATATGCACTTAAAAAATCATAAACAACTTTTCAGAAATGCACGTTTTAACTCTTGGGCAACATCTCATTCCCAATGAGATAGAAGTCTGTGGGCTCTACCAATATGGTATGATTACTTGTCCTCATAATACAGACAGCTTTGGGCTACTCCAGCAGATATAGGTGATATTACAAACCAGTTTTAGTACAAACCAGTAACTAATATGCATACTCCTGATCCTTCTCCCATACCCTTTTCTTTTCTCTTTTAGTTTTATTTTTGTATATACCATGTGTCTTAAAAATGAGAGACACTGCAGAAGCAGGCATCTCTGCTGATTCCCCTCCTGATCACTGGATTACACATTCAAATATATCCTGTATGTCCTATTCCTTCAGCTGAACCATTACAACCAGCATCCAGTACAGGTTCTCACTGCTGGATCAGGATAGCACATGTAGCGTAGAATGGACAATTAGCAACATCAGCTTTGGCAATACTGATCACCTGTTTGCAAGGCCTTAGGGTGTCTAGGTGTCCTCTTTTAGACAAGACTGTTAACACGTTGTTAATCTGCTGTATCTACTTTCAGTTTTGTCACAGAATTGAGATCCAAGTACTACACAAGAAAAGTTTCCTTCCCTGCTCTAAGTGGCACTGTGATACAGTGGAATAGTGCAAATATACAAAAGCAAAACACGCTTTCTTTCTCTTTCACAATTAAATGCTGAATTTTCCCTGCTCTAAAAAAAATTTGCCGAAAGTGTTGGTTAGACACAGAAGCAAAACTGGAGGGTCATGTCATTGTCTAAAGAACCCATAAACAACTGTCAGTGGGGAATGACAAGCGCACTATTTATTTATTTATTTGTTTGTTTATTTTACTTGAAATATTTCTTGGCTGCCTTTCAGGGCAGAAGCCCTCCTAAGGCAGCTTACAACAATAAATACCTAAAAACAGTTAAAATATTAAAATTTAAAAGTGATAAAAATGTAAAAACAATAAAAGCCAACAATTAAAACCAACAATAAAACCAACAATGATGTTAGCAGAAGTAGTAGCAGTCATATTAATATGAATAGAATACATGCTTCAGGTAGAAAAGTTCTTACGGAAGAGAGTTCTCTGTTTGAAGAACTGCCAAAAGACTGTCCTCTGTTTGACAGCATCCTCTATTGCAGTGGTTCTCAACCTTCCTAATGCCGCGACCCTTTAATACAGTTCCTCATGTTGTGGTGACCCCCAACCATAAAATTATTTTTGTTGCTACTTCATAACTGTAATTTTGCTACTGTTATGAATCGTAATGTAAATATCTGATATGCAGGATGTATTTTCATTGTTACAAATTGAACATAATTAAAGCATAGTGATTAATCACAAAAACAATATGTAATTATATATTGTGAAATATTTATTTCTAATTACAAATAAATGAAATTTTGTCTTGAAGCATGGTGTAGCATGGGTAACAGTCTTAATATAACAACAGTAAACTACATTGCTACATTTTGCGACAGTCTGCGTAAAAAGCCTGGTGAATTAACCCATAGCGGCTGTGACGTGCAAACTGACTCAGTGTCTCCGCAGCTTGCTTAAAAAGCCATTGCCTGATTCTGCAGCCACTGGCTCTTACGACATGAGGGCAGTGAGGACTGCATGGGGGGGGTAGTATCCTCCGAGTCCAGTAAAGCCATATTTTGGGGGCTGGAGGGTCTTTGAATGGAGGAGGATGGTTCCCCGAGTTATGCATGGAGCAACCTCCAATTGGAGGTTGCGTATTCAAAATGGTGGCAGCATGTGACCCCGGCAATCTTGGATTAATTAACCAATGATTTGCTGCTGGATCTCTGTCTCTCAGCTTAATCTACTATCCATTATTATCATGAAGCTGAAACACCGCTTCAACTTCCTCAAAGGAAGGGCTAGTTATAAATGCAAACAAGCGATCACACTTGCAAGAAAGTACAGATTCTTCAACTCAATGGTGCCTTAATTTCCCAGTAATTATGCTGGGAATATTCCCAGTAAATATCCCAGAATAGAGGTGAAAATCAAAGTCAATGAAATCCCTGCTAAGGGCCATTAGTTAGGACCAAGGCAAATCTCTGTGGTTCATGGAGCAATCCTATCAAGATAGGCTGCCACCTCTGAACTTAGGGGAGACCACCTATCCAAGGCAGGGCAGGAGAAGCACAGAGGGACTGTTCCCTCTGTGCTTCTCCTGCCCTTTTTTGGCTAGACAGCTGATTGAGGCTGTCTAGCCGTGGGAGCACGGAGCAGGGAAGAAGGCCGCTGTACAACAGAGTTCCGCCCTCCATGGAACACCCCCAGCCATGCCCCTTTTTGGCCGCTCTGTCCTCCTCTTGCTAGTGCAGAGGATGGGGCTGCGCGGAGAGCTTGGTTCTCCGGGAACCAACAGGTCAGTTCCCAGGAAGCAACATATCCTATGGCCATCTAGCCCCGCTGTCTAGCGGCCATAGGATTGCTCCCTCAATGACCTATCATTATCATAATTTGCATGACATTTGAAAGTCCATAATGGAAGTGCTGCATGAACTCTTATCTTGACACAATCCTTCAGAAATAGAGAATTCAAATAAAGACATTTGCAAAATGGTTAACATGATATTCTCATGCATAATGTTCTTTCGTGAGCCTTCTGGTACTGTGGTTATTGTGTCTTGTTTTTATCCTCTGCATCCATAGAGGGCATGGTGGTAGCAGCCAACTATTAGTTCTTTTGGATCCAGTCGCTCTAAACCCGAAGGCTGGCCGTGAGGAGCGCAGAGCCTAAGCTATTTGGATTTTCCCTTCTCGCCAGCATAAACATTTATGGCGCATCAACTGTGTGACTAAAGGCGCAATCCTAGGGCTATTTAGACAGGAAAAAAGTCCTACAACTCCCAGGATCCCCCAGCCAGCCAGTGCCCAAGCAGCTCATGCACTGGTCTGGAAAATAAATGCAGCGCGGCTAAAGGTGGCCGCTCAACTGGCCTGGGAACAATGGGCTACAAAGCTGCCGCACCGCCTAACCACGTGCGCCACGGGACGCGCCCTCAGCCATGCAGGGATAAGGGAGGCCCCTTATGTCCTGTGGGATGCCGAGCTTGTAGTGGCGGGCTCCGCTCCTAACACAGGAGATGCCCGCTCTATCTGAAGGTTATTAGCCACTGCAGCAGCAGCAGCGTCCCTCTAAAGCAGCAAACTGCTTTCCAAAAAAGTCAGGGCCAGGCACCCGTGTTCACCCAGCCCTCGCCTGCAAGAGAGGGCTAACCGCATGCCGCAGCCCTTCCACCTGGCCCCCTTCTCTTCCACCGCTGCCCCGCCCGCCTCGGGGCTCCGGCGGGAGGGTGCTTGCGCGTGCGCCGCCCCGACCCCCTCCCCTGCGCAACTGGAAGTGGCGTATGTGCAAAGCGGAGCCGGAGAGTGGAGGCGCAAACTTCTCCCCTTCGGCTCAGGCAACAGCCAGAGAGGAGGGAGACGAGCGAGGGCGAGATGAGCAGGGGCGGACAGCGACAGGCTTTGCCCCGCTTCGCGCTCAGACTGAGGGGGAGAAAGAAAGCCTCGGCGGCGGCAGGAGGGGGCACTGCTGAGCCCCACGGCTGTGGCCACCTCCAGGGCCGCAGCTGCCAGCAGCATGCCTTAGGTCCTAAGGACCATTTTCCGATGGTCTTAGGCGACCCCTGTGAAAGGGTCGTTCGACCCCCAAAGGGGTCGTGACCCACAGGTTGAGAACCGCTGCTCTATTGGAAGGGCTTTCCTGTCCAATTCTGGTTTAAAGAATATGAACTGTAAGAACTGTTGCCCATCTACAGTTAGGACCTGGACAGCAGACTGAACAGGCAGGCACACAGGTCATCTGGTCACAGTCTTCCACACTATGGTGAGATGTACTATTTTTCTATTTAAATTATAATAATTATTTCTAAATTTGGATCTATACATATGAATTAACATGCAAGTGTTATGCAAATCTGTGCCCTCTTTTGTTCTTGTTTTTGGTCATTCATAATTAGCCGCCCTACCTTGAGGGGACCAATCCCAACTCTCCTTCCACCTCTTACTTCCTAACCAGCAACAGTCATCCTTGAGCTGATGGATGTGTGCAACAGCACTTGGACTTTGCTCTGGGGATCTAGGCACCATGCACTGTGGTGGTTTAATTAATTAAATGCATTGTGGGTCATGCACTTCTGTTATTCAAAACCTCCCTTTAGCATTGGTATATAGCTGGGCCACTAACCATTTATGCTAATTAATGGGCCATCAAGGCAGCATGTCAGATCATCAGTTTGGATGGGTCAGCTGACACCCATCTGCAGGCTGGGAGGAAACTGAGAAACTGGCTTGCCTGCTCTATAGCCATTTTTCACAAGTTCTTAGAAGAACATATGGAGGGGAAAGGGGAACTACAACTGCTGTTCCCAGCCTCAACCTCAATGCATTTGTTTGAAGGTCAGAATGGAGCTACAACTGTTGGCTCATAGGCTATATTCCACCTTTCAATCCCGGAAAGATGGCAATTGGAAATTAGCCAGAGATGGTAGAAAGCCAGTGTTACATTTTTGGGAGTGGCTGCAAAATCTGCAGGACTCCAACCATTGTTTTGGGGGGACAAATACTGCTTTGGGACCAACAGTGACTGCCTGTGTGCCTATCTACTTACTCCCTGATCAATCTGCTGACAACAGTCACTGTTTCCTTCACACCCACCACTCCTGCCTTTTGGTTAGCAAATGAAGAGTCAGATTTGGCCCTTGGGTCTCCATTTGCTGAACCCTAACATATGTATTGGTTTTCTCATTGTTTGTTGTAAATGCACTGTCAATTTGCTACTAAGAACCTTCTAGCTCTTATATTCTATTATGTCTCAAATTATGTCCTGTGTGATATTTGTGATCTTATAGACCTCATTTATATTACCATTAGGGCTGTGCACCACTTTAGCCCAAAGCCCGAATAACGAGTCAAAGCAGGCTGCTTCAGAGGTGCCTCCATGTGGTATGAGGTGGAGCAGAATAGCAATGAGGCACCCCAGAGTTAAGCAGCTTATATATGAAACCCCTTGTCCGACTCAGTGATTCATTCTGAGCAACCCGGCACCAAAACTATCAACTTCAGAAAGTTCAGCGAGGGTTTGAGGAGGAGGAGGAGGAGGAGGAGGAAGAGGGAGGGAGCTTTGGCGAATGGAAACTCTAGTTGCCAAATCAGGGCTGAACATAACCCAGAAATCTCCAATCAGAGACAGTGGTGGAGGAGGGGGGAAGATTGAATAACTGGAGAAAAATGGCTGCGTTTCAGAGACAAAGATCATTCTGGTGGCGTTACTTAGGGATGTGAGTAGTGAGACACCCCCCCCCCCAGCCCCTGCTCCACTTGCTGGTCCCTCCGCCGCAATCACCATGTTTTTAAAAAACATGGTGACTGAGAGTCTATGTGCACATAGACGTATACGCAAAAAGTGCTATGAATCGCCCAGGCAGGAGGAGGAGGTGAGGAGCACATCCCCGCCACTTGCTAGCTGTCTCCTCCTCATGAGCAGAAGATGGCTAGCAGCGGGGGGCACCTCCTCCTCCTCCTACCTGGTCAGCTGTCAAGGACAGATGACCAGCAGCACTACTAGCTGTCTCCTCCTTGTGAGCAGGAGACGGCTAGCAGTCCTTGGGGGTGTTTCCACCAGTGATTTACCCCCTCAATCAACAAGGCAAAGCGCCCCTTCGTTATAGAGATCCTGAGGTTTAAATTGGGGGCTGGTTTCCATCTTTGTGTTGGAAGAAAGTAAAACGAGGATCCATGAAATCAAAAAGGGATCCTCATGATTTCATATGATTTTTAAAGGGGAGACTCCCAAAACCACCATCCAGTCACAGAGCACATCTGCCTCCACAGACTGAACCAGAAAAATCACAGATCAGCCACTCATGGATGCAGCCACGGTACAAAATGGCGATCCAAGACAGGGATCCTCTAGATTTCATATGATGTTTCACACCATTTGAGGTGAAGCAGCAGTTCTGGGATTCTTAGTGTGCATACTTGGACAAAGATGAGTTCTGTGCTTTGATGGGTGTTGGGGTTGGGCAGGGGGACCCAATGTAAAAATTCAGAGGAACCATATTGAATTGGGCATCTTATCCATGGCTTTGTAACATGACAGTGCTATGAAGCCCCCAAATCTATGTTTTTTGTCACTCAATCCATGGGCATAGGTGTGCTCTGTGATAGGATGGTGTTTATCTTTCTTGTAAAAATCATGAGAATCCCTAAGGATCCAGCCTCAAATCCAATTTTTTCTACCATGGCTGCACCCACGAGTGGTGGATCCATGATTTTTCTGGTTCAGTCCATGGAGACAGAGGAGCTCTGTGATTGGATGGTGGTTTGGGGGATTTGCTCTGCTTCACCTCAAATGGTGTGAAAAATCATATGAAATCAAGAGGATCCCTGCCAAGGATCCATGTTTTTGAGCCATGGCTGCACCCACGAGTGGCAGATCTGTGATTTTTCCGGTTCAGTCTACAGGGAAAGATGTGTTTTGTGATTGGATGGTAGTTTTGTGGGTCTCCCCTTTAAAAATCATATGAAATCGTGACGATCCCTTTTTTATTTTATGGATCCTTGTTTTACCCAGTCCCCTTTGTGTTTATTGCTCTCTTTCCCAGCACAAGCATATGGCTGTCTACTCAGAAGTAACTCCCATTGTGGTCAATGAGGCTTGCTCCTGAAATGCAGGTGCATCTGGACTTTCAGAGGAAAGGAGAAAGGGGGGAGAGGGGGGGAAGCCTCTCTTATTGGTTGAGCAGCTCCTGCCGGTCAATCCCCACCAGGAAGTATGTTCTGTGAAGCGATTTTTACTGGTGTGGAGAACCTGCTCGTGGGGCCCTGCATGGACCACATTGCAGCAAAGCTGATTCCTTTTAAATTAAAATCTACTACCCCTCCATTAGCTTCTCCTTCTGTTGTTGTGGAAACACTGAAAGGTAGGTCTTTGCTTTGAGAGTTTTTGTGGAAAAACTCAAATTTCAGCTGCATCTAGCACAAACAGTACTGGGCCAATGTGTCTGAAATTTGGCAGGTGGGATCTGCTCTATGTCAGCAGAGAGGCCCCCACGTTTTATGCATTTATCTTGAAAACTGAAAATGTTATGGCCATTTGTGTTTTCCCATGCAAGTCAATGGGAAAACGCCCATACTGAGTGGTCTGGATATCCGAATCTCAATTCGGATCCAGAACCAAGTTGAAGCACAGGAGGTCCAAACTGGTCCAAGTCGAAGTGTGGCTAATTAGGAGGGTCTGAAGCGGCATCCGAAGTGAAGCCCTAGTCCCCATGCTCTTATTTAATGATGGAACAAATTTTGGGTTCAGTCTGTTAGCCCTCCAAAGATGTATGTACTGCTGTGATTCAAGTCATTAAGTATGCTGACATTCTGAAACCTGTACTTGAGTCCTAAACTCAGTATATGCCTGTTTTGCCAAACTAACAACAAAAATAAATGGCCTGCCACTTCAGAGATGCTGATTGCACATTTCTCATTGCTGTCAATCTCTTTTAAGCAACATAATGGATGGACTCTGTCCAGTCCAAAGAGGAATAAAAAACTGTAATCCATTGATAAACATATTATTTTGCTGTGCAGAACATACCAATACAGACCTCCAAGTCCTGTGTTTTGTTTTTTAAACAGCTAACTTTTTTCAAGGCATCTACTTTTACAGTTTATTCCATATTTGTTGTTGTTCAGTCGTTCAGTCGTGTCCGACTCTTCGTGACCCCATGGACCATAGCACGCCAGGCCTTCCTGTCCTGCACTCTCTCCCGGAGCGTGCTCAAGTTCATATTCATTGCATCCGTGATGCTATCTAGCCATGTCATCCTCTGCCGTCCCCTTCTCCTTTTGCCTTCAGTCTTTCCCAGCATCAAGGTCTTTTCCAGGGAGTTTTCTCTTCGCTATTCCATATTTACAGGATTATAAATAAGAAGCATAGAGTACAGAGACTATATGCACATATATATACATATACATATTTGTTGTTGTTGTTCAGTTGTTCAGTCGTATCCAACTCTTCGTGACCCCATGGACCATAGCACGCCAGGCCTTCCTGTCCTGCGCTCTCTCCCGGAGCGTGCTCAAGTTCATATTCATTGCATCAGTGATGCTATCTAGCCATCTCATCCTCTGCTGTCCCCTTCTCCTTTTGCCTTCAGTCTTTCCCAGCATCAGGGTCTTTTCCAGGGAGTTTTCTCTTCGCACATATATACACCTCAAAGAAGTCTAGAAAATATGTGGGTGGGTGGTGTACTTGAGTGCACTATGGAATGCTGTAGGAGGGGATTCATTTGCACAATAGGAGCTTGTGCTCATGTTCAAGACCCCTCCTTACACAACTCATGCAAATATAGTATTCATCTGAGAAAGCCTTTGTGCCTATAATAGTCAGCTCAATGTTGGAGCTGACTCTAGAAGCAGTGTAGGACATTACAGAAAAGGCTTAGAGAAGAATACAATATAAAGACCCTGTTCATAGTCCCTAAAATATAAAAATTCTGAAAATAATATTTTCATTACTTAATTTTTTTTACCAGTGCATAACAAACAAATCCAAAACATTCCCCATACTCTGAATGTTTGTGCAATGATTCTGAAAATCAAGACCGCTTTGCTTGCTTCCACTACTCCTTTCTTCATCACTCGCTCTAATAGTCAGCTCAGGTGGTTGATGCCAACAGAAATTGAGCCAAAACAGAGGTATCAGCATGCTCAAGGGAAACTCCAAAATTTATAGAAGTACAAGACATCTTTAAAAAGGAAAGAAAAAACTTATGTGAACAAACCCCCAGAAAACAGCCCTGAGCATGCCCAGTAGCTACAGAAAGTTCAGTGTCAGTTAGAAAAAGAAAACAACCCAAACCAGACATAAACAAGCTCACTGAAACTGAAAGAGCTCCTTCACACAAGGCTTTTATCGTGCACTCGCAGTAGGTCACTCATAGAAGTTTGTGGGTCCTTTTAATGTCATTGTCAACCTCCAGGGCATATCTAGCAGTTTTTGAACTGTATCATGCTTTTTAAAAGAACAGAGATAATGCACTATTTAAATGTAAATCTGCTTTAATGGCCATGTGTGGTTCTGTCAGGGTGGACACTGAGCCCATAGAATCCCAGAGTAGTTCTGATGCTGAGGAAGAGCAGTCGCTCCTTCGGGAGAGGAGCGCGCTCCTTTTTTCCCAGGACCAACAGCTGACGGAGATTCCTCCCGCCCACCTTCCTAGTTTAGAAAGCAGTCCAGGGAGTGACTCAGCACAGATAGCAGACTGGGGGGGATGCGCGGCACAGACTCAGAGAGCGGCGCCAAATGGTTCGCGCTCAAAGAACGGTTGCGCCCGGAGGATCCAAGGGAAAAGGGGAGGGATTCTCCCTAGTCCTTATATTCAGGGGTCTGCCAGTAATTGCCTTTCAAACAGGGACCAACTGTTCCAACTTAGGGCATAGGGATGCTGCTGCTCAGATCTAGTTGCTACCTGTAGAGTTATTAAGTTGTAAAAGAAGAATAAAGCTTTGAAAAGAATCCCTTTGTCTGTGTCTGGACTTGGCTACTGGATTAGACTGAGAGAGCCCTCCAAGGAGCCCTTGACAGGTTCCGCTATAACCACAGCCTTGGAAGAAGCAGCCATTGGGCCAGAGCAGGAAAATCACAACTGCCCCTTTTCCCCCCGCTACCCCTCCTCCAGCATATCTGCCTGTTGACGTGGGCTGGGTAGAGAGTTTTCTTGGCAGGGCTAAGAGAGGCTCAAAGTGAAGGTGCAGCTGCTGGGGCGGGGAGAAGAAGACGGTGACCCCCCCCCCATGTAAATAATGAGCAGCGACGAACCCCCACATCACTTTGCAGAGAGAGATACTTGGATCCGTCAGGAGACCCACTGATTTGCAGCTCACTCTCTCGCTCTCTGCCCCAGGACTGCAGAGAACTTGCAGCACATGTCAGCCCATGTAAGGAGCTGATCTTTAATTCCACACAGAAACCGGAAGCAGAAGCCCTGGTACATTACGGAATAAAAAGCCTGGTGTGGAGTCCAAAGTCTCAAGCATGCTCAGTTCTGTGGTGAATGGTTGCTCTTTTCAGAAACATTTTTAAAAGCTTATGATATCTAAAAGCCCAATAAATTTTCTTAGCCCTTTCTTTACCCCCAAAATCAAATGTGATAAGGAACATTTTACAACGCTCCTGCAAGACATGCAGTCTTTGTTATGTGTCCTAAAATGTTCTATAATTAATGAACAGCTGCTGGTGGCAGCATTTCTCTATATACCCTTGTTGAATAGATGCACAACAATCACCAGCATCTTTAGGTAGGGGTGGGAAAAACTGGTGATGATCAGAACAAGTTAATATCTGGGTTGTGCTGAGCCTAGTGTTTAAGAAGGAAAAAAAAATATTTAAGCATTAAAAAAAAAAACACTTGGAGCATCATTCTTTCTCCTGCAGTATTTGGCAGCTGAGGCTGAAACTCTCAGTGCAGCCTAAAGGCATTTAGATGCCTTTAATTAGTAACAATTTTAATTAGTAACGATTTCTCATTCCCACCCCCCCAAAATCTGCTACTCTCCAGTACTCAAGGAGCTTTATATAAAGCACCCAACAGGGATGTGTTTATTTGGCTGCATGTGCAAATCAGTTATGCCTGCTGTAGGGATCCCACACTGCATTGCATGGCGAGTGGATTTATGTGCATAGTTAATGTGATGATTATTATCACCAGATATATTTATCACATGTGAACTTCCATGCCCATGAAGGAGTGTGATTATATGAATTATCTCTGCAGTTATATGAATTATTTAATTCTTACCTTGTGCCCCCATTTAAAGGAGAAATGTTAACCTTGAATTTTTTTTTAGAATTTTTAAAGACTTCCCAATATAAGGGCACTCATTGCTGTGACTTGTAAATTTTAAAATATTGCTTTGCTTGAAAGTACCTGCCTGGTTACAAAATACCACATAGCATTAAGCAACTATACAGTGCCTTACATCTTTTCAAATGCTAATCTCAACACTTTTGTCAAGCTTTTTCATTATTATTTTCAATCTGTTTAGTAATCAAACTTAGACACTGGGTTTCAGTGGCAACAATGAGCATCATACAAAATTCTGATTGACAGGAACACTGAGAAAGAACAGCATTAAACAGTTCTATTTTGGCAGCTGCTGAGCAATCGGCATCCACTGGAGGCTAAGCAGGAGGTTCTGCTGCTGGAGGTTAAGTGAAGCTGGCAGATCAAAGTGGGGGGAAATTAGCATTTTAGGGCTTTAGGATTCTTTAGACTTCTATGAAATTCTGCAGTACTTTTACTCTATGTAGTTCTTTGGAATTAGGGGGCATCCATTCTGTAGAACTATGTAGAGTCATGTGGTGAATGACAGTTGAAATCCACAAATCTGTTAAATTAGAATAGTATTCCAATGATGATGTAGCTTCATTTTTCCTCACCAACAGTGGCTGTGAAGGAAGTATGGGGCCTGGGTTCGTGAATGAGGTGAGGTGAGGAGGAGGATGCCAGGGGTGGCAAATTAAGGCACAGAGCTACCAGCCCACTAGCTTCTACTGCCCCTAACACGTAGAATGGAATTAGCATAAGCAAAACAGTGTTTATGCAGATAACAAAGATCAACCCTATTTATATAAATTATACCAGGGATATGCAACATTGTGCCTATGGCCACCAATGTGCCCTCGGATGCCTCTCTTTGTTGTTGTTGTTGTTGTTGTTCAGTCGTTCAGTCGTGTCCGACTCTTCGTGACCCCATGGACCATAGCACGCCAGGCCTTCCTGTCCTGCGCACTCTCCCGGAGTGTGCTCAGGTTCATATTCATTGCAACGGTGATGCTATCTAGCCATCTCATCCTCTGCTGTCCCCTTCTCCTTTTGCCTTCAGTCTTTCCCAGCATCAGGGTCTTTTCCAGAGAGTTTTCTCTTCGCATTAGGTGGCCAAAATATTGGAGCTTCAGCTTCAGTATCTGTCCTTCCAATGAGCACTCAGGGTTGATTTCCTTTAGGATGGACTGATTTGACCTCCTTGCACTCCAGGGGACTCGTAAGAGTCTTCTCCAGCACCACAGTTCGAAAGCATCAATTCTTTGGCGCTCAGCCTTCCTTATAGTCCAGCTCTCACAGCCATACATTACTACTGGGAAAACCATAGCTTTGATTAGACGGACCTTTGTCGGCAAGGTGATGTCTCTGCTTCTTACTATGCTGTCTAGGTTTGCCATAGCTTTCCTCCCAAGGAGCAAGCGTCTTTTAATTTCATGGCTACAGTCACCGTCTGTGGTGATCTTGGAGCCCAAGAAAGTAAAATCTGTCACTGCTTCCATTTCTTCCCCTTCTATATGCCAGGAAGTGATAGGGCCAGATGACATGATCTTAGTTTTTTTAATGTTGAGTTTCAAACCAGCTTTTGCACTCTCCTCTTTCACCCTCAACAAGAGGCTCTTGAGATCCTCTTCGCTTTCTGCCATTAGGGTGGTATCGTCTGCATATCGGAGGTTGTTGATAATTCTCCCGGCAATCTTAATTCCGACCTCTGATTCATCCAACCCAGCATTTCTCATGATGTACTCTGCATATAAGTTAAATAAGCAGGGTGACAATATGCAGCCTTGTCGTACTCCTTTCCCAATTTTGAACCACTCAGTTGTTCCATGTCCGGTTCTTACTGTTGCTTCTTGACCCTCGTACAGGTTTCTCAGGAGACAGGTAAGGTGGTCTGGTACTTCCATCACTTTAAAAATTTGCCACAGTTTGTTGTGATCCACACAATCAAAGGCTTTAGCATAGTCAATGAAGCAGAAAGAGAAGTTTTTCTGGAATTCTCTTGCTTTCTCCATGATGCAGCGAATGTTGGCGATTTGATCTCTAGTTCCTCTGCCTCTTCGAAACCCAGCTTGTACTTCCGGTAGTTCTCGGTTCGCATACTGCTGAAGCCTAGCTTGTAGGATTTTGAGCATCACCTTGCTGGCATGTGAAATGAGCGCAATTGTGCGGTAGTTTGAACACTCTTTGGTGTTGCCCTTCTTTGGAATTGGAATGTAAACTGACCTTTTCCAGTCTTGCGGCCATTGCTGAGTGTTCCAAATTTGTTGGCATATTGAATGCAGCACTTTAACAGCATCATCTTTTAGGATTTTAAATAGCTCAGCTGGAATACTGTCATCTCTGCTAGCTTTGTTGTTACTAATGCTTCCTAAGGCCCACTTGACTTCACTCTCGAGGATGTCCGGCTCAAGTTCAGTGACCGCACTATCATGGCTATCAAGGACATTACTATCATAGCTATCAAGGACATTAAGATCTTTCCTGTATAGTTCTTCTGTGTATTCTTTCCACCTCTTCTTAATCTCATCTGCTTCTGTGAGGTCCCTGCCTTCTTTGTCCTTGATCATGCCCGTCTTTGCACAAAACGTTCCCTTGAGATCTCCAATTTTCTTGAAGAGATCTCTAGTCTTTCCCATTCTGTTGTTTTCCTCGATTTCCTTGCATTGTTCATTTAAGAAGGCCTTCTTGTGTCTCCTTGCTATTCTCTGGAACTCTGCATTCAGTTGGATATATCTTCCCCTTTCTCCCTTGCTTTTTGCTTTCCTTCTTTCCTCAGCTACTTGTAAAGCTTCATCAGACAGCCACTTGGCTTTCTTGCATTTCTTTTTCTTTGGGATGGATTTCGTTGCTGCCTCCTGAACAATATTACGGACCTCCATCCATAGTTCCTCAGGAACTCTGTCTATCAGGTCTAATCCCTTAAATCTATTCCTCACCTCCACTGTATATTCATAAGGGATATGATTTAGGTCATACCTGAATGGTTTAGTGGTTTTCCCTATGTTCTTCAATTTAAGCTGAAATTTTGCAAGAAGCAGCTCATGATCTGAGCCACAGTCAGCTCCAGGTCTTGTTTTTACTGACTGTATGGAGCTTCTCCATCTTTGGCTGCAAAGGACATAATCAATCTGATTTCGATATTGACCATCTGGTGATGTCCATGTGTAGAGTCGTCTCTTGTGCTGTTGGAAAAGAGTGTTTGCTATGATCAGCGTGTTCTCTTGGCAAAACTCTATTAGCTTTTGTCCTGCTTCATTTTGTACACCAAGGCCATGTCTGCCTGTTATCCCGGTGATTTCTTGACTTCCTACTTTAGCATTCCAGTCCCCTATGATGAAGAGGACATCTTTTTTTGGTGTTAGTTCTAGAAGGTGTTGTAGGTCTTCATAGAACCGATCAACCTCAGCTTCTTCAGCATCAGTGGTTGGGGCATAGACTTGAATTACTGTGATGTTGAATGGTTTGCCTTGGATTCGTACTGAGATCATTCTATCATTTTTAAGATTGTACCCCAGTACTGCTTTTCCCACCCTTTTGTTGACTATGAGTGCTACTCCATTTCTTCTAAGGGATTCTTGGCCACAATAGTAGATATGATGGTCACCTGAATTAAATTCGCCCATTCCTGTCCATTTGAGTTCGCTGATTCCCAAGATGTCGATGTTCAATCTTGCTATCTCATGTTTGACCACCTCCAGCTTACCTTGATTCATTGATCTAACATTCCAGGTTCCTAAACAGTATTGTTCTTTACAGCATCGGATTTTCTTTTCACCACCAGACACATCCACAGCTGAGTGTCCTTTCGGCTTTGGCCCAGCCGCTTCACTCTTTCTGGCGCTACTTGGAAATACCCTCTGCTCTTCCCCAGTAGTATATTGGACACCTTCCGACCTGAGGGGCTCATCTTCCGGCGTCATCTCTTTTAGCCTTGTGATACATTCCATGGGGTTTTCTTGGCAAGAATAGTGGAGTGGGTTGCCATTTCCTTCTCCAGCGGACCACATTTTGTTAGAACTCTCTGCCATGACCTGTCCGTCTTGGGTAGCCCTGCACAGCATAGCTCATGGCTTCACTGAGTTACGCAAGCCCCTTCGCCACAACAAGGCAGTGATCCATGAAGGGGATGCCTTTCTTAGTCCCCACCAAATGCCCTACCCCACCCACTTAAAAACAAACAAACATTTCCTTACTGGCAGTTGGGATTGCTGTAAATTCGGTTGCTCTTGGTGCTGAAAACTGTAGCTTCAAAGGAGTTGTTTTGTGTGTTCGGGCTCAGACCCCACTTCTGCCTTGTTCTCAGTCTTTGGGGCAGGTTACTTGTCCTTTGTCATGCTGCCCATGGCAGCCATTTTGTGGTGGTGCCCAGGATAGTTTATCAAATTGCCAAATGCGCCCATGGCCCAAAAAGGTTTCCTGCCCCTGGATTATACAAAGAATAAGGTTTATTAAACAAAAAATGGGAAAGAATAATCAAAATTATATGCACAGTATCAAATAAGTAGTAATATCAGGTTAACGGTTGCTGTCTTTTCCTTAAAGCCGACAGTTACTGAGCAGTTCGTTTATTTGTTGGCTTGGTTTTTTTAGATTATTTTTATGCTACCCTTCATCCAATGATCTCAGGATGGTTTAAAATGATCAAAATAATCAATGCACATTGTTGTTACAATTAGGCCCTCAACATTCCTCAAAACTGTGACTACTGGAGAGTCCTTGACTGGATGCAACTACAGGGCCTCCGGTCTGTCTGTCAGTTGCTGGCTGGCTAGCTAACTAGCTGTATAGCTGCTGCATGTTGTGATCATGATGAAGGTCAATCAGAAGGCCACTGAACCTGCAATCCTATACACACTTACCTGGTAGCAAGTCTCATTGAACTCAGGGGGCCTGCTTCTGAGTAGACATATATAGGATTGCACTATGTGACTTACCTTCACGGTCCCTTCTCACAGCTCATCTTTGAATGGTTCTTTGCCCGAGTTCTGTCTTCCTCAAAATCACCTCTGTCTCTTGTCTCTTAATCTTCTCAGGCTTCTACAGCTCCTCCTCATAAAAAAAAAAAAAAAAAATTCCTTGCAGAGATTCCTCAGGGTACCACGCCCACAGGTTTATATCAAAACCTATTGTGCGTTCACAAATTTCAGGGTAATGAGAGAGAGGGGGAGGGGGAGGGGAGGGAGGGAGGGAGATATTTTTAAGTACAATGAAATTATACAACCCTTCAAAATCCTACATTATGTGACTCCTGTTGCCATGATGTAGCGTGCCATCAAGCAAATGGACATCTGCAAAAATGATTCTGTGGTTGTGTGCAATGCAACATGAAGAGAAATGGAACATGCCTATGTGAAAGTGATGACGCTCTTATACAGCTTTAGGACAGTGTGCAAACCCATAATGCAATGTAACTGAAAACCGTATCTGGTACCTTAATTAAATCAACTGAGAAAGCTATGAATAAGGAAGCACATGTTACCTTGCAAGTTTTGGTTCAGGCAATGAGTTTTCTGAGGAAATTTGTTACTTGGGCTAGCAAATATAGAATGAGTGATAGAACTCCCTTGAAGCCTCCACATATCAAGTTGTAAAGAATAGTATGGAGTTCAGCATTCTATGGAATTATGAAAGGCTGTGGGCCAGCTCTCACTTTATAAAAGGGCTCCATATTATGCACCATGGGTATTCAATTGCATTGACAATCACAGTGTGTGAATTGAGGCCTCAAGGGATATAGCCAGCTGTGGATTCCTGGCAGTGCTTCCCACAATCAAAGGTTGAAAAATGTGTTGCCACACTGGACTTACCACAAGGAAGTGACAACTCTGTGAAAGACCAGAGAATGGATGTGTTAAATTTTCGTAATTTTACTGCTGTGTTACTTAATCTAGTCAGTTGGCAAGACTGATGTCAAAAGAGGGCACGCTATTATTAAAACTATTAATTCAGTGTATCCAGCAAATTCAGTGTAGTCAGTGTACTTTTTGAACCCTCATTAATAAGATTGTGAAGATTACTAGAGGATTTCTGGGGCTGCTGATCTGTATGAGAAACATTCTGCAAAATGGCTCGGGGACAACATTATTTTTATTTATTTTTAATCTGTATCAGTTTCCTTGAATCATACTCATACTTGAAATGATGGGAAAGAAAATGGTTAAGCAAGAGTCCTTTTGTTTTCAAGCTACATTCTTAAGTGCTTCTGGCTGACCCCCAAATTCCTTAAATGAGTTGTAAGTATATACAGTGTTGATGTCAGATAGGATAGTATACAGTCCTCCTTTTCTAAAAATCTGTGGCTATTTGAAGGAGATAATGGATTGGACAGCTGACTAAGCAGTCCGTTGACCTCTCTAGCAGCCAGCTAGATTGATGGTCCTTTCCTTCTCTCCTGGGGAACTGAAGCGTGCAAACCTATCTTTTGTTATTTTGGAAATACTGAGTTCTTCTGTAACACTCTATTGAGCAGGACTCTGTAAGATAACCTGTGGAGGGTGGCACCACTAGGATACAATAGATGTACATCAAAGCAAACGAGAAATGAGGAGTTCATAAAATGTGAAAGTGAACACAGTGGACAATGGATGGTCACGGGAGCAGAAAACCAATTAAGTTAAATACTCAGCCAGCAGTGACTGCTTTTCTGATAGAGAGAAGGAGAACAGTGCACTGGGGTTCACATGTGTACACACCCGCCCTGCTCAAATTCTGGAAATCTAATGAAACAAACTGCAACACTGGTGTCAATTCATATTTTGGAAATACCACTGAATGAGTTACAGTTATCTTTCAGCTAGGGACACATCTTGACGTGGGGGGACGATGCCACAGGGGCATGCCCTCCCTAGGGATACACCAAGACCACTCCCTACATTCAGCTCTCATTTTAAGAAACAAAATGTATAGCGCTCTTACTTACAGATGTAGAATTTAAAACACGTACACAGTATTCTACCAGTAGATCAAAGCAAGCTGTGTTGGTCCATGCTACCATCTTGCTCTGAAAGTAGTAAACCTGTTCCTACCTTTGCTACTACACATGCACATGAAACAAAACCCCAACAGTCTCTCCTCCTCCTCCTTATCATAGAATCATAGAATAGTGGGGTTGAAAGGGGGCCTATAAGACCATCGAGTCCAACCCCCTGCTCAATGCAGGAATCCAAATCAAAGCATCTCCTTATTTAATAGCGGAAACACCATTTCTTTCCTCTGCCTTTTACTATGCACGTATCTGGAGAAAGCCTTTTTGTTGCTTTTAGCATCGCTCGCTAACCTCAGCTCATTCTCCGCTTTAGCCTTCCTGACGCCATCCCTGCAATTCTGTGCTACCTGCCTGTACTCTTCCATTGTAGCTTGGCTTTCCTTCCGCTTCCTATATATGTCCTCCTCCTCCTCCTTCGTCACTTCATGTAGGGAAAAACAGCTTGTTGTGGAGATGTGGCAGGGGGAACAGGGTGCTGAACCATTTCCCCTTTTTAATGCTTTCCCCCTGAAACTCCCTTTTACTTCCATTTCTGCCCCACAAAGTTCCAGACATGTGTTTGGGAACATAAACATACATTTTTTCTGAACTGCCCAGACAGCTTTGGCTATTGGGCAGTATAGAAATGAAATGAATGAATGAATGATCTGGTTCTAATAAAGGTTTTGCCCAACTGTGGCTTTTAGAGAACTAATTATGTTAGGCTATGAGTATCTAGGTGTCCATTGTCTCATACTGATTATAGCCTCTTCCTGTCTCAGCATAGCCTTAGGTTTCACTACAAAATTTCTGACTGTGGTCCTCCTAGCACGATATTCAAACTTGTTCCTGCGGTTAGTTTTTAGGACATAATAATATTGATTATATTGGCTAATCTGTTAGAAATGATAGAAATATTATGACAATAGTTTGAATTTAGAGGTTCTCATTTACAGGCTATGCAGCTAGGCCACCATTCCCTAAACTTGTAAAACTACACACACAACATGCGCGCACTAAATGCATTATACCTCCCCAAGCCATTGCTAGCTATATATCTTTTTGACACAATCTTCACAGACAGACAAATGAATGAATGAATGAATAAATGGCTCATTGCTCCCTGTGTATAAAGAACTGAGACACTAACATAACTAGAACATGTCAGACTCCCACTTAAACGAGCCAGCCAGGTAAGGAGGCAGGGATGTGGCAGGGAGCTCCTATATATATCCTACTTCACTGCAACTTCTATAGTTAGCATTGCAGTTTTAGTTTATTTTGCTAAATATCTGTTGCTGAGAGGAACTCCTTCTGGCTATTCCTACTGCAGAGCCTTTCCCACCCCAGAACGTCATAACCCTCTCCAGGATCTGACAACGTCACTCACCCCCCACCCTGAAATGCACACTCCATGGCAAGGAAAGAGTCAGGATCTGGTGAGCAAGATAAGCTTGAGACTTCCCCAGAGCTAAGGAGGAGAGGGGATAAACCCATCCCCAGCCTCCAGCCCCTAAGCTGGGGGAAGAGGTGGTGCATAGGTTTGCTTCTGTGCCTGAAGAGAGGCCCAGGCTCAGAGTACTCATCTGACACAAAGGCAGAGGAGGCCAATGTGCCTCTGCCTCCTGTCTCCATCTGTGATCCAAGAGCAGAATCCCCACCCCTAGCTCTACATTTAGAACTGGAGAGAAGAACATGAGATTTCCCCCTGACCTCGTGCTGCTTTCTAAGGTATAGCACAAGGTCAGGGACAAGACCCTGCTCCTTGTGTGTGTGTGTGTGGGGGGGGGGGTGGATCTCAGCAGGGTGGCCACTTGTGAATTGTGATTTTTTTGTGAATCAAAAAAGAGGACAAAAGAGGGCACCTATTTGCATAAAATTTGCATGTTGTAGTTTGCATAAATAGGTGCACATTTCGGAATAATTATAATATAAATAGAAATTCTGTGCATCTCACCATAGCGTGGAAGACTGTGACCAGGTGACCTGTGTGCCAGGCTCAGTCTGCTGTCCAGGTGCTGTTGATGGGCAACTTCAACGCCCAGCTCTTCCTTCTGGTGGTTCTTTTTCTTTAAACCGGACTTGGACTGGACAGCCCTTCAAATGGAGGATGCCTTCAAAATAGAGGACAGTCCTCTTGCAGGCTTTCCAATAGAGGACCATCCTCTGTAAAAGAGGACATGTGGCCACCCACATTCTTGGTGACAACAACGTTTCACTAACCAGTGCCAGCCAAAGTCTGCTAACCGTTGCCTCCCTCTAGGTGTTCAATGCCCTCCCCCTTACAGCACCCTGCCGTCTGTGGACACCAAAGTTAGGGAGATAATATTAAGAGGAGTATTAAGCAGAAACTGAAAAGAACAGAACCAACTGGAATGACTAAACTCATTGTCGCTTTGTATGAAATTAATATTTTTACCTACATAATAAACCGAATAATTGTGTGAATAACCAGCCTTATTGTTGAAGATTAGACTAGATGACCTTAAGATAAATCCCAACTTTGAATTTCTGGGGACAAAAGTTTGTAATTGGTAACAGAGAGCCAGTGTGGTATAGTGGCTAGAGTGTTGGACTGGGAGTCGGGAGATCCAGGTTCTAGTCCCCACTCAGCTTACTGGGTGACTTTGGGCCAGTCACAAACTCTCAGCCCAACCTACATCACAGGGTTGTTGTGAGGATAAAATGGAGAGGAGGAGTATTATGTATGCAACCTTGGGCTCCTTAAGGAGGAAAAAAGGTGGGATATAGATGAAATTAATAAATAATAACACAGGCTATGCTTGCTATTCTTCATATGTTCACAGCAAAATCTACTAAGAGGTACTAAAAATGCACGTATAACTTTCTTTCCCCACATTTTCTGTTCAGTAGTTCTCTCTAGATGCAATGAGAGCAGCAAATGCAATGAGCTTTTTAAAGGGGAGTGGAACAATATTTAGGTGGAATCCTGACTACACAATTGTTTCTTTTCCCTTTCGCAAGCTTGGGAAGGGGACTTAGTTGAGTGGTAGAGCACTTGCTTTGCATGTAGATGGTCCCAGATTCAATCTCTGGCAGCTCTCGGTAAGATTAGGAAAGATGTCTCTCTGAAATCCTATACAGCTGCTGCCAGTTAGTGTAGGCAATACTGAGCTATATGGAGTCCAATGGTCTTACATGGTATAAGGCAGCGTTGTATATTCCCATCCCCATCATGTGTCTCACATGATGGGCATAGGAACATGTGCCCAGATGGTGGCACTCGTACCCACATCTCCCATCCCATTTTTTTTTCCCCAGTGGCTTAAGAAATGTGACAATGAGCCATTCTGAAATGGAGGAAATACCATCTACAAGGGAAGACATGGGAACTGCATACATGTCTTGGTAGTCCCCTGTGCCACTTTTCATTTTTATACACCTTGGGCATGTACCTGTCAGATCTTGAGCCCTGGGTGGGTCTTGAAGATAGGGTGGCCACTTATTAACTGCCAAAAAAGAGGAAATGCATCATCAAAAAGGAAGATAAAAGAGGACACCAGTTTACATAACATTTGCATATACTAATTTATATTATAGAAGCAAAGGATTACTATAATTTAAATAGAAATACAGTACATTTCACCATAGTGGGGAAGATGGTGACCAGGTGACCTGAGTGCCTTCCTGTTCATTCTTCTGTCTAGGTGCTCACTGTCAATGGGCAACAGTTCTTACAGTTCATATTCTTTAAACCAGAATTTGACAGGACAGTCTGTCAAATAGAGGACACCGTCAAATCGAGGAGGGTCCTCTGGCAGCCCTTCAAATGGAGGACTGCCCTCTGTGAAACAGGACACATGGCCACTTTACTTGAGGGAAATCTCAGGTGGGGATTCAGTATTATGTGTCTGGTCAGGGTAAAATGAAAGAATCTACAAGTCAACAAACGTGATTTGCATGAACCTCTTGAATATCAATAGGCCAAAGTAGACCATATGGCAAGGCCTGCAACTCCAGTGAAAAGCTGGGCTGGCATTTTATCTGAGCCACAAAGAGCTTGCTACTGCTCCCTGCTACTTTCTTGCTGTGTCTTGCCCCACTTTATCTTGCCAAGCCCAACTCAGCCTTGCATGGCTTTTCTCTTTGGCCCTTGTTCCCACTGACCTGGCAGGTGCTGAGTCAGACAGCCCTTAAAGTACTGAAACTATTCAAGAGCCATTGTATGTGGCCTGCCAGGGACCAGCTAGTTCAACCCCTCAGGTGTCCATGAATAGAAGAATTTATGGCCTTGCTTTTGTCTAGGATTCCTCTCATAATAGGTCTAACACTGCATTAATTACTTCAGAAAAGTGTGATGTACGTATGTTGAATTGTGAGAGATATGTACAGTACAGTACAGTAAAATACATGGTGACAGAATGTTATCAATGGGAGTGGGAAGATTAGAATATGGCTTGATTTGGGGCAAAAATTCTAAACAGTAAACTAAGGCTAGATCTACACTGGTCCTTTTTATCGGTATTAAAGTGCACTGATAAGTGTTGAGACATATTATGCATTCCATATACTGCTTTTCTAGCATTATTTCTAGCTTTTAATTCCATATTATCCAAAATACCACAACAGATATCATTGTGTGTGCTACAAGACATAAATGCGCAAGAGGGATATAGCGTCACCATGGTGGGATTGTATTGAAAAGACACAAAGTGTAGAACTGGCCCAAGGCACCATCCAAGGCTGTAAACTAAAGTATGATTGATGGGTCCATTGTAGCTTTGGGCACATTCTATAGTGTATACAGTGTTGATATGTGGTCTTTACTAGTGCTATATGCATATATTTATTTTTTCATGCTTCTTAGCCTTTAAATAAGCGTGATTGTTGCACCCTTTTATGATTGGTGTCATAAAGAGCGATGCATTTTATTGGTGGCTATGGTTGGCTTCATATGTTATAGGAAGCAGAGTGGATCCACAAATGACCCATGGCAATTCACATGTGCATGTTCATTGGGTGATTTCACATGTAATAATAGAATGTAGGGTTATGTGCATGAGCAGGAATGTATCCGCTTGAAGCATTCCCCTCTTCTTCTCTCACATGGCCAGGAGGAAGAATAAACCAGAATTTAGTTACACTTTATTATTTATTTATTTATTTATTAAATTTATTAACTGCCTTATAAAATTTCTCTAGGTGTTTTACAATAATGATAAAAATCTAAATAAAATCACAATAAAATCAACAACATAAAACTAATAAACGTGCCAACACAGCATAAAATACAATCACATTGCAGGGACTAGGATGATAAACAACACTTCAGGGACTATGATAATAAAACATAAAAATACTGAAATATTTTTAAAGAGTTTAAAAGACTTTGAAAAAGAAAAAAAAGCCTGGGAGAACAGGAAAGTCTTAGCCTGGTGCTGGAAAGATAGCAGTGTGGGCTCTACGTGAGCTTCCCTTGAGAGTTTCCTTTTAGCAGATTCCTGGCTTGTCCTTACATGGAACCCAGAAAATTTGGTTTAAAATGAACACTAGTCAGTTGCTAAATAAAGCAGCTTCAAATCCTGGTTTGTTTGTGTGGTTTGTTTAGCAAACTAGCATTTATTTTAAACCACAATTCCTGATTCACACATAGTGAGAAACCAATAACCTTCTAACAGAACTGAAGCTTGGATTTTCCCCCCTTTCCAGGCACATGGGAGGTGAAAAGGAGAGGGAGGAGTATGTGAGCCTGGTGCGTCTCACAGGCTCATTCCTGCTTGTGCACACAAGCCTAAATTATGGTTTACTGTTACATGTAAGTCAGTATAGAGATTTAAAGGAGGGGCATCACTTGAACAGAGCCTTTGCAGGCCTTCTGATTGTGTTTTGAGAGTCCTCCGTGAGTATTACTGTACACATGGGGGCTCTGTTCAGGGATTCTAATGGATTCCCCCTTATGCATGCCCATTCCACCTAGAATAAATGTTTTAAAGAGTTCTTATGATGGGAAATTAACTGATGTATGTCAAGAGACCCTCACATATCTGGTTTTTGAAATCCTGAGATATCCCACAAATGGGGAACCCATCCATCTCTCCTGTGAGGAAATGTGTGAGCTATGCCCGTGTCTAGTGCTTGAATATCCTCCCAGGGGAGATGTGGCTGTACAGTTCACAAACCTCCCTAAAAGATATATCTGTAGGTACCCCCCACTTTGCATATTACCTTGGAAACACAAAGTTCAGATGCCAGAATCACTCACACACATGCTTTTCACCATTTCCAGTAAAAAGTGAAACTGTGGTCTATACATTAAGGTTGTTTGTAGTCACATGTTCTGTTCAGACAAGATTGTACCAATGTGAAGACAGTCACAACATGGATATAATTTACCACTGAATTCAGCAAACGAGTAGAAGCAATAAGCAGGAACATATCCAGATGAGGACTAATGTATGAGATACTAGGTAAATCCCATGTACACTAATTGGAAGGCATGTGCCAGTGAACTTTCTGCCCCTGGAAAGCCATGCCCCCCACGTACAAAAACCTGTAGAGGGAGGGATTATCCTCTCCTTAGCAATGACTCATGTACCTTTAAGGGACTTCCCAGTTCACATTTTGAGAGTCACAGGCATAATTCCTAGAGTTTTCCAAACTCGCCTTCAAGTCATTCAACAGTGGCAGTTACACATCAGTCATCTGTGTAAGCAACTACAAGTTTATCATCATTTCCCCAGCAAAACATTGTTGCAATAATCTGATGCCAAACAGCAAGGAAGTTGAGCAACCCCCTTTTTAAAAGGAAATAAAGAAGAAACAGTATGTGGGAATATAAGAAAGCAAAAGATGGGAGCAGCTGGGCTCCTGCGTAAACCCACGTATTATCCAAACTGTTTCTAAAGTCAGGTTGTAAAGAAAACCGAGTAGAATTCAATCATCCTCCATATACTTTCATGCTTCATCTAATGGCCACAGGCTGGAGCTACTGTTCAGGATGGGAATGAGTATGTGTCACTCTTTAATATCTAATTGAACATGGAGAGCTAGAGGCAAAGCAGCTGTCTGAACTTGTAACATTTTTTAGTCTGTGCAGGAATTTGGTCACTGATCATCTCTGCACACAGGAACAATTTGGCATCTAACATGGCCAGGGTTAAATAAGAATCCTCTTGTAAAGAGTACTTTTGTTAATTAAAAATGTGAGTTATTTGACACGCTCATGAGTGCTGTAAAATTAACAGCAATTTGAAATATTCCCATGGTTTTAGTGGTAATATCGAGCAAAGTTGATGTTTAGTTTTATTTTGTCTTTTTAAGTAATTTCTATGAGTATAATCCTAAGATTTATTGATGCATATAGGAATACTGAGGCTGTTTCCCACATTATCTGGAATCAACAGCCTCTCATTTTCTGCTGGAATATTTGGCGACAGCCAGCCTGTAGCCAAATATACTGCCAATGTGAACAACTTTTTACTCACCTACCAGAGTACAGCCACCAACGATGTATAATGGCATTCCAGGTGCTTGAAAACTACAATTTTTGCAGTCCTAGGCAGACAGCCAAACTAGAAGCCCTTGATGGGCTGTGAAATATGGCTGATGGGCTTTGTTGTCAAAGCCTGGGTCAAAAGCTGTACAGAGCTGGGCTACAGAATTCCTGAGTGTTTTACTCATACCTCCTTACTCACTACCTCAGCTTAGAACATTTTCACAAGTGATACCAGGATGGTTGTTAGTCTGAAATGTTGCACATGAATGCTGTTAACAGTAAAGAAAGTGGATGATTCGTTTTAACATCAAATGTACATTCTAGTAAATATAGCTTTTTTTATTTGATTTGGCATTACAGAAAATGGAAAAATGAGGACCCCCAGTGAGTTTTGCTAGTACTCAGTTTTGCTTGAAGAAAGAGACCCACATCTGCCTCAGAGGTGTTCTTTAAGTAAAATTCAGTAGCAACTTTAGCAAAACAAAACAAAATTAAATAGGCATCACTTTAAAAAGTCACATTTTTGCACACCAGCAAACTTGCTAAAAACTGTGAACTCTGCCTAGTCAAGGTATGTAACAAATAATGAAAGAAAGGTAATTCAACTGAATAGTTAAGGCATTTGCACACATCACCCTCTCACTTTAAAAAAACAGTAATGCACACATTTTCTTACTGGTAGCTGGAGTCACTTCTAAGTGAAGTGAGGGCCTCCAGTTGCTGCCATCTTCATTTCCCATGAAGGCCCTGACAGGGCCCAGGCCCCAGAGACATTCTTAGGAAATGAAGACAGCAGGCAACTACATGCTGATGCTTTCCTCTGCAGCATGCCCAGCCATCAAGAAAAAGGGAGAAAAGAATAAGGCGATGAACTGTGGATTCAAAGGTGCTGCTTAGTATGTTGAGGCTCAGACCCCACCTCCACTTATGTACAGTTGTTTGGGCAGGTTACTTGTCCTTTGTGACTAACCAGGCCTCCCATGGTGGCCATTTTGTAGTGGTGCCCACAACAGTTTCTCAAATTGCTAAATCTGCCGATGGACCCAAAAAGGGTTGCCTTCCCATGTATTAAGTGAATGCATTATCTGAGGACTCCAGATAATACATGTCTGTATAGTATTTTCTTCTCAGATGAGTATCTTCTTTGAAATATCCTGTTTTCCAGCCTGGTGCGTTGTTATGAGGGCCACTTTACACATTCTCCCCCCACCTTTTTAGGTATACAGATAAGATGCTTTAATAATTATAAAAATGTGAATGCATCACACGCACACATTTGCAAACATATGTACCATTCAGGTACACTTGTGAGGGATCGGTGATTGACTGAATTTCCCTGTTGAGTGCATAGAAGTTGGCAAACCCAGGTTTGTTTCTGTGTGATGTGTGAAATACCCTTAAAAGATAATTTCTAAAAATGTATTTTTGGCACCTAAAATGTATAGAGTCTTTCTGGTCCAGGGATATGGTCAGTCATGTCAGCAAAAGATAAGTTATACTTAAGGGTGGTCACTGAACGATTTGATACTGTAACACACAATCCTTAATTTAATTTCACACTTCACAGCAGGTAAGTTCACATTCTTTCATTCATGTTTCCTTCTTCAATCAAGGGCTTTGTTCAAACTGGAGAATGGAACTGTACAGTGCAATAAAGGGAGCTTTATTTCTGTTTCAGGTATTATTATGAGGTCTGTACTATAGTGTAAAGGGGCCCAGCACTGTCCCAGTAGAAACTATAGGGCTGGTCTGTCCTGCAGGGCCTTCATCATCACTGCACTGCTGCTACCAGATGCCTATAATAACACCGTGGGGCTGCCAGTCACAGGGCAGAACCTGCTATCTCAGGGACAGAACTCAGTAGAACCTGCCCAGTTAAGGTCATGGCTAGAAGGGAGCCTGCTGGGCTGGAATGGAACCCGGGTGAGTTCTAAAGGGTCAAAGGGTAGATCCCAGGAAGAAACTGGCATGCCATTAGTGGCAACCTGGAAAACAACTGTTACACAGTGCAGAATGAAGCAAAGCAACGGGTTCATATTTCCCATCTTAAACGTGAAGGTTATTTAGTGGGAAACCATGCAACCTACACATTTAATTCATTCAAAGTATAGATCTCTTAATCTCTTCCAATTTATTCCAGAGTAAACAATCCATTCTATCACTGTTGTCTCAATGTGAGTAGCTTCTATTCAGCTTAGAGAAGGTGCTATCTTCTCATTTGGTTAGCACATGTTATGTTCAAAACATGTTGGGAAATTTGGAAACCATTTATTAAGAAACCTGCTATGTGCCAGCCCACTGATTTTATCTTCTCTTTATCTGGGTTGAGCCTACGAGGTCCAGGTGCCAGGCTGACTTTGATGATTAGTTACTGTACAGACCTCCATATGAGTTCCTGCCATGAGGCAATTTAATTGGTCAGGCCAATCCTGTAATATCTGATTGGCAACATTACTTGGGCTCACTAGGATACTAGGCCTCCAGCACCTCTTTTGTTGTTGTTGTTTAGTTCTGTTTGGACTATGGACTTTATTGCTAAGTATCATGTAGTAATTTCCATTCTTATTGATGCTACTGCACAAAAATGCATGATAATTCATACTACACAATATTTTGAGTGGCTGAGTGACAGATTCCTCTTGTTGCTGTTGCATCTTAGCATCATATGAATACACTGAGCATCAAGAAATGCTAAAGATCCTCAGCGGCCCTTCTCCGTGAGCCCCTGCCAAAGGAAGTGAGGCGGGTGGCTACTAGGAAGAGGGCTTTTTCTGCTGTGGCACCCCGGCTCTGGAATGAGCTCCCTAGTGAGGTTCGCCTGGCGCCTACATTGTACTCCTTTCGGCGCCAGGTGAAGACCTTTTTATTTTCCCAGGCATTTTAGCATTTTAGCTTTCTAAATTTTTATCTTTGCTGTTTTAAATCTGTATTTTAAACTCCTGTACCGCTGCTAGGTTTTATTGTGGTTGTATTGTTATATTGTGGTTTTAATGTTCTATATATTTTAAATTGTTTTATTGTGTGTTGTTTGGTTTTAATTTTTGTGAACCGCCCAGAGAGCTTCGGCTATTGGGCGGTATAGAAATGAAATAAATAAAATAAAAATAAATAAAGAGCTGACTGGAGTTTGATTCCCTTTGCGTACAATGTACTTGGTTGCCCTAGAATTGCATTGCCTCAGGCACCAGCAAATGAGCTCTGCAAACATCCATCCTTCAGCATGCACTGATAGGGTGATCTCTTGCTAAACAGCTGTAGTTATAAATCTTCCATCTTTCAGAAGCAACCATCTCCTTGATCCTAGGACTGAGCATAGTTGACAGGCTCCTGCTGCCAAAGGACTCTCCACATTTGCTGAATGGAGCTTGTTAAATCACCATAAGCCTTGGAAATAGCTGCAGTTCTCTGCCTGTGCTGTTTATGGCTTCGCATTAGGAATGGGTCCATTAACCCTATGTCAACAGTGGTAGTGGTATGATGGCTGAGTTGATGGACAATAACAGCCCAGAATAATGTTATAACAAATTATACTTTAAAAAAGTAAAATAAGGTATCTCAAAATATGTGGTGCTTTAATGCCCAAAAGTGTATAGCTCTAGCTAGATTTTTTAATTTGGTAGGGATATCTTCAGATAACATTGATACTAAGCAGTTAGTTTTTTTTAACTCACTGAAGTAGTTCAAAATTGAACCTTATATTTTAGAATGAGGGCCACAAGCTTTAATTGTTTAATTGATGGATAAGTTAATGCTATCGTTGATTGATCGAAGTTCTCTTTAATCAGTGGAGCTATAAGGTAATGAGACACTTCCTTTTTTTGAGGCTATTTTGTTTCTGGTGTATTATTGTCACAGGGGATAATAAGGAAATGTCTTAAATTTAATCTCCTAACAATGAGTGGTTGTTTTTCTTTGTTAAATTGTCAGTTATCTGTATATGATCACTACGTTGAATATGTAAATTTATTTAAATATAATTAATCAGTTAACTGATTAAAGGCCAGCTGAATAACCAACTTAAATGCTAAAATCATTTGTCAGCCCTATTTAAAACTAAATAAACATGAAATGAGCACTATGCCTGTATGTTTGCATGTACAAAACCACTGAAATTGTGACAAAACTGAAATTTCCTGTTCATGCTATCTTTTGCAGTTTATAAAATCACAATCCTCTCATCTTTTAACTCTGGCCAACCTACTATGAGAATTACATGTAATCTTCACAGCCTGTGGTAACTGCCTATTTGTTTCTTGCCCTAACTCAAAACTCTTGGCATTAGTCTTTTACATTCTAAATATCCTGAGACATCTGTATCTCAAACTTTTTAGCACCCTGGGTTTAACTAAAGGTGTAAATATTTACAGTTTTTACAACCCTCCATAGGAACTACTAAGTTCTACCTGAATAATTGACAGTATAAAATGTTAAAAGAAACAAAAAGAGAAACTGCTAATCTAAAACACTGGTATTTAGACAAGCTTTTGTGTGGTAATAGTTTTTTTGTATAGTTCTAACTGATGCAACTAGGTTTTTAATAATGCATTTTGATTACAGTTTTATGTTTTTAACTAGATGGTTACAATTTTGTTTCAATATTTTATTGAAATGTTTTTTATTGGGTACTGTGGGTCCTTTTGGAAGGGAGAAAGGCAGGATATATAAATGAAATAAACATGCCCATGTCTCTGGAATAATTTAGAAGAAATCCATCAGATTTGTTACCTAAGAAATACTATCTGCTACGGTCCTTTCTATGAGAGCTAGATGTTACAAGAGATGTGTGGCCGCTGCCAAACACAAGAGCCCTGTGTCTCTTTTCTCCCCTCCATCACACAATGTCCAATAAATGTGTGACATGATGTCACTATACTTTGCGTTTCCTTAATTGGCTGGCACATACAGGGGTAAGAAGACTCAACACAATGCATTTTTATTTAGTAGGCGTAAGGGGGGAAGCAGGGAGAAAGAGGTATGGGGCTCCTGTTTTTTGCAGCAGCCACACAAATCTCATAATCTCACATTCCATCCTCCAGTTGCATGGTTAAGAGGTTTTTATTATTAACGTGAGGCTTAAATGTGGTCAGTTTAAAGTGGCCCCCATTTGGCAACTGTAACATATCAGTCAGCCTCTGTTTAACAATTGCTGCTACTTAAGAGCTGATCTATACAGTCAATGGAATCACATGATACAGCTTTTCCTGGACTGTACCATTCAGACTACAGGTGAGTGTTTGGAGGTTTGTACGATCCTCCATTAAAATAAAATTAGAAAACAACAGTTACATCAAGGAGAATCATAGAATCATAGAATCATAGAATAGTAGAGTTGGAAGGGGCCTACAAGGCCATCGAGTCCAACCCCCTGCTCAATGCAGGAATCCAAGTCAGAGCAACCCTGACAAATGGCTGTCCAGCCTCGTCTTGAAGGCCTCCAGTGTGGGAGAGCCCACCACCTCCCCAGGTAATTGGTTCCATTGTCGTATTGCTCTTACAGTCAGGAAGTTTTTCGTGATGTTCAGCCGGAATCTGGCTTCCTGTAACTTGAGCCCATTATTCCGTGTCCTGCACTCTGGGATGATCAAGAAGAGATCCTGGCCTTCTTCTCTGTGACAACCTTTCAAGTACTTGAAGAGTGCTATCATATCTCCCCTCAGTCTTCTCTTCTCAAGGCTAAACATGCCCAGTTCTTTCAGTCTCTCTTCATAGGGCTTTGTTTCCAGTCCCCTGATCATCTTTGTTGCCCTCCTCTGAACCCTCTCCAGTTTGTCTGCATCCTTCTTAAAGTGTGGTGCCCAGAACTGGACACAGTACTCCAGATGAGGCCTAACCAGTGCTGAGTAGAGGGGAACTAGTACTTCCCGGGATTTGGAAGCGATGCTTCTATGAATGCAGCCCAAAATAGCATTTGCCTTTTTTGCAGCCACATCACATTGTTGGCTCATATTCAGCTTGTGATCGACAACAATTCCAAGATCCTTCTCGCTTGTAGTGTGGTTGAGCCACGTATCCCCCATCTTATAACTGTGCATTTGGTTTCTTTTTCCTAGGTGCAGAACTTGGCATTTGTCCCTATTAAATGTCATTCTGTTGTTTTCTGCCCAGCACTCCAGTCTATCCAGATCACTTTGAATTTTGTTTCTGTCTTCCAAAGTATTAGCTATCCCTCCCAATTTGGTGTCATCTGCAAATTTGATCAGCATTCCCTGCACCTCCTCCTCCAAGTCATTCATAAAAATGTTGAAGAGCACTGGGCCCAGGACTGAGCCCTGCGGTACCCCACTCGTTACCGCTCCCCAGTTTGAGAAGGTCCCATTGATAAGCACTCTTTGAGTCCGATTCTGTAGCCAACTGTGGATCCACCGGATCATTGTTTCATCTAGCCCACTTTGAGCTAGTTTGCTCATCAGGATATCATGGGGCACTTTGTTGAAAGCTTTGCTGAAGTCGAGGTATATGATGTCTGCAGCATTCCCACAGTCTACAAGGGAGGTTACTTGATCAAAAAATGAGATCAGATTTGTCTGGCAGGACTTGTTTTTGACAAATCCTTGTTTTGAGAAGACTGACCTAGATCCTTCTTCCTCAAATCGTACTTGTGCAGGGATCTTTTTCATGAGGGAAGCATTCAAGCATGCATTTCCCCATCTTCAGTCTAAAATTTGGACTCTAAATAGGACAGTGCAGGAAAAATTGTAACACATGATTTTGATTCATGTACAGATCAGCTCTTAGATTTCCTGTCGTATTGTCATGACAGCTGCCAAATACTTTTCCAGAGCACCACTTGTTTGCAAATATCATACATAGAGACATCAAGAGAAGAGAGTTTGCTTCTTAATTCCTGTTCAGTTGTGGTCACAGATTTGCCTCTGAAAGAGAGGCTCTTACATATGTACCATGATAATAGGTATAAGTCTGATAACTCCTAGCAAAAGACCTGGATTCTGTTGCCATTGACCATATTGTGTGTGTTCAGCACAACTCCAGCAAAAGAGAATGTAACACTGCCAGCAGAGGAGTATGAGTACTAAAGATCTTTCCCTTAAGTATTACAAAAGAGTTTTCCTTTTATAGTCTTAGATGTTGTTGAGCAGCCTAAGCATCTCCAGGAATATGGCAATGAAAGCAACAGGGTATAGATTTATTAAAAACAAACAATCCAATTTCTGTTACAGTCATCAGTGAACAGTCTTTTAAAAATGTTTTAACAGTAGCCAGACTTAAGGCCGCACTGTAGCTAACAGAATATATTGAGATTTGTTCTCAAGAGTTCAAAGGAAGACACTACAATCACAGGGGTAGGGGAAAATAAGAAACACCTGTGTAGGGGGGAAAAACAGTATCCTTCTGTCTAATGTATTGGAAGACATACTTTTCCTCAAGGTATACTTAGTCACAGGAGTGCGAAGTCATAGTCACTATGTGGCCAGCGGCAACCACAAATACTTTTCCAGTGAGCACTTGTCCCTGATTGCCAGCACAAGGTGAGAGACCCCTCCCCTTCTCTGAATTCTCCAAGCATCACAGAGGACTCAAAGGCAGGAGGGGGGTCTCACTTCATGCTGGAACACAGATGCATACCCTGCCTCTTTCCCAAGGGCTGAACATCAGTGGCAGAACACCTGTTTTGCATGGCAAAAGGTCCCCGGTTCAATCCTTGACATCTCCAGACAGAGCTGGGAAAGAGTCCTGTCTGAAAACCTGGCCAGTCACTGCCAGGCAATGTAGGCCAGAGGCAGGCAGAAAGTAGATCTCCAGGTGTTTTGGACTTCAAGTTCCAGCATTCCAGACCATTTGCCATGCTGGCAGGGGCTTCTGAGAGTTGAAGTCCAAAACATCTGGAGCTCTACCTTCTGCACACCCCTGCTGTAGGCAATACTGAATGAGAGGCAGCATTAGGCATACTTGGCATAAGTCAGCTCCCTAAATTCTTACTTAGCACACACCAAGAACTTGTGGGGAAGGAGGGTTCAGTCAGTCACTTCACAAATTCTCACTGCTTCCAAGTTCCACTAAAGCTTGACATGAAGTGAGAAATTGGCCCCTCCCTTCTCCTAAGTTCTCTATGTGTGCTAGAGGATTCGAGGAAGGAATGGGAAAGAGGGAGGCAACCACAAATAATGGCTGACTACCAAGGTCAGTCAACATTTGTAAACCCTGGCTTAGTCATCATTTTGAAGTAGGTTTGAGGTTTTCTTGTTATCAGTACGGAGAGGACTATTAAAAACTATATCCCCTGAGAAACAGTATATCTCAAAAAACTTTGGGAATAGCATCTATTCTCTTTTTCTACCCAGATGTTCATTGTTGCTTTTTCTGTATATTTTTACAGCTGTTTGTTTGATCCCTCTTTTTGCTCAAAGGCTACAACGCCTTCTCCATTTAGCCAGTTTGTTTTTCCATTTTTCTTCCTTGTGTTCTGCCTAAATGCCTTGGGGTGCTATCCAGATCTGTTGGTATCTATGGGAGCTTTGCTACTGACTTCAGTGGGTGTTACAGTTCAGGGACAGCCAATTGGTGACCAGCAGGCTGTATTTGCCCTCACCAATATTCTTTTTTTTTTTCTGGCCTGTATTACTCCTGCCTACATTAGAGTCTCTTACATTCTGCTTTTGGCCAAGTCTGCACCAGTCCATGAATGCTTGGGCAAAAGCAGGATGTGAATGTGTGCTGTTTTCCATCTGCCAGGTACCCATAAGGACAAAAGAGGTCACCTAGAGGCCTGTGTTTCATCATCAGGAAGGTATCTGGGGTGACCTCCCATTTCAGGGGCATCATCTGTTGAGTCAGGGACCAACCATATTCTCCTTAGCCAAACTACTGGACTGGAGGGGCAGTGATGTCACAGCTGGATAAGGATCCATCTCCCCTAAGCAGCTTGGCGTTGGGTGCTAGGTCCTGCTTCCCAAGCTTAAGAAATTAGCCAACCAGTTCTCATTTACCAGTTCCAAATGGTGAGCTGAGGAAAACAATCAGTGATGCAAGCAGCTATTGTTGCAGTCCATTGTTTTGCTGCAGCAAGATTATTGTATAATATATTGTGCAGCCATGGAAGGGATGCAAAGAACAAAGTGCAATTTAGCAATTAGTCAAAACACTGAAAATAAAGTCTTGAAGAACTGATATTCTTTTTTTTCCAAATAATTTAAAAATTAAGAATTGAATACCAGTTTTTAAAATTCCCCCATATATTATTTTTAATGCACACTTGATGACTTTCAAGAGACTAATATTTAATTCTTGGGTTTCTAAGTAAGCCTGAATAGCAGCCAAATGAATTATTTAAAAAATCGTAATGAATTCATTACAAAATACATTGTATAGCTCTAATTTAAAACCAAAAGCTGTTCTGACCAAACAGTTACAGTTTTATCCCCCTTTAATCCAGTGAAATAGGCCAGTACCTTTTCATGATTAAATAATGTTTTGTTCAGAGTGAATATATTCAAAGTCACCAAAATCATAGCTCCATTTTGAATGTTTTACAATCCCATTTAAACCACTTGATAAAGATTAGAGATATAGCCACCACACATTTTGGCTTCCACCAGCCTAGTTGTAATTGTTTTGTTAGGAACAGTGGTGCAGCTAGGTAATTTTAGACCCTGGACTTAATGCTCCAAGGGGAATGGGGTGTGTGTGTGTAGATGAGTATGTGTATTCCTTCAGCTGTGAAGCACACAACTAATATTTCTCTTCTCCCCCTCCTCCACCATTCCATGCTTTACAACTGCTTCTACATTCCAGATATGTTAGAATCACAGCTACAAAATAGTTTGCCAACCTTGATTTTAGAAAAATAATACTCTGAGCATGTGCAGTTTTGCATTTTAAACTCACTTAAATTATAGCATCATCATAACCACATGAATAAAATGGAGCTTCCTTGTGTTCCCCTCTTGTCTGCATCACCTGCCACTCTGGGTGGTCATTTTGGGGGGCCCTGGGCTGCGGGTTCCTGGACCTTGGTCGAAAGCTCCAGCCCTAGCTTTTCCACTGGCTACGAATAAGGTTAATGGGCACTTCCAGCAATTTTTATCTTTAAAGAGAGAAATATCTTGGTACAAACTAATGTTGTTAATGCATTTAACCCATTGTTGACAAGTATGTCAAATGTACCCCAACAGCACTGAAAAATATTCATTAAACCTTTATGTCGCTCTTCTACACCTCCATGCTCCAGGTGTGAATTGCCATGTGATGTTTCAGAGCCCTTCTCCTAAATATAGTTTAAAAATTGATGTTTTTATTCCAATAGCTTTAGGGTCAGTTCTACCCTTATGTGCTAGAGGACTGAGAATACTGAAAAACACACACATGTTGCTGTGGGTCAAAGTGACCTCACAAAATGCTGTTTAGATTTATTAGCTACTTTTCATGTCAATAGATGCTTAGCCCAGAACCTGTTCGTTTCTTGTGAGAAATGAGCATAGAACAGTTAAAAAATAATTTTGCCTATTTTCCTAATAGTTAAATTACTCGCTTTCCTTAATACCACTACAAACAGTATTTGGGGTCAATAGTATCACACAGGTTTACAAAGCCCCTTTACAAAGCTGTATATTTAAATTGTCTTTTCCCACTTAGAACTTCCTTTATGACACAGCCAAACGGTCCCCCCCACATCATAACTATTGGTAGAGTCCATGCTGATAAATACTTAATGATTCTGCTTTTGGGGTCAGTCTTAATGGAAACTCTCAAACAAGGACATATAGCTAGGGTTGAAGCTACAAAAATATACAAAATTCATTTGCTGGTGGGGAATGATGGGAGTTGTAATTTGACACAGCTAGAGGGCATCAAATTGGGGAAGGCTGCAGTATATGTTGAGCTGTGTGAGTATATGTGTGTGAGTGTGTGTGTGTGTGTGTGAGAGAGAGAGAGAGAGAGAGAGAGAGAGAGAGACATTGCAGGGGGCATTACTATATTTAGGGCAGTTCTATAGAATCATTATTTGAGGCTTGTCACGACCAAGCTTTTATGGCTTTAATTTAACACATGAGTAGTTTCCTGGGTAAACTTTCACTTTAATCCCCATTTCATGGCATATAATAATATGATATCCCCACATAGCATGTTTCCCATTATGAGGAAAAGCCCAGCACTATTCTCATATGTTTCACATACCTCAGGTACCATATGAAATTTCTGCAGCAACTCAATTGCACTGCAAAAGAGGAAGAGGAAAAAAGAAGAAGAAAACCTGCTGCAATACACTCTTTAAACGAAGTTACTGCTATGAAGAAACATATGGGAAATTTACATTTGTGAGGCTTTGTCAATATTTTTCTTAAAATATGTCAAAATATCCAGCACATTCTGCACAGACTGAGTTAACATGTGCTGAGTGTGATGTTGTAAGAGAAACTAAGCTGCTGCTGCTTCATGACTCTTAGGGAGCAATTCTATGGCCACTAGACGCTGTCTAGAGGGCCATAGGATATGCTTATTTCCGGGAACCGACTTCAGAGCCCATGCTCCGAGGTAAGTTCCTGGAAAACTGACTTCCCCCCTCATCCGTGCCAAGGCAGCGTGGAGAAGCCCCATCCTCTGCGTTCAGAAGAGGAGCACGGAGCAACTGAAAAGGGGTGTTCCGGGGCGGGGAGAGCAGAGCTGTGTGTACAACACATCCAATGTGTCGTATGGCAGCTTCCTCTCCCGCTTGCCCCCCCCCCCCCACGGCTAGACAGCTGAAAAAGGCTGTCTAGCAAAAAATAGCAGGGCAGGAGAGGTGCGGAGGGAACGATCCCCCCATGCCTCTCCTGCCTTACTTTGGGTAGGCGGTCGCCTCCGAGTTCAGAGGCAGCCGCCTATCTTGATAGGATTGCACCCTTAGTCTCTCTTTCTTGTAACATCTAATACAAACAATACAAGATATGATGATGTCATTGCACCTTGTGTCAGCTGGCCTTCAATTCACATCATTGGGGTGCTGGGGGCAGGTCAATGCACAGCACAGTGAAGTCACATATTGCATTGTTTTTATTACATGCTACAAGAAAGAGTGATAAGGTAAGGAGCACTAGTGGTTCCATGTCTCTTAACATCTAATTTGGCCCTTGAAAACCATTCCTTCTAATACCAATTAAGTTTTCCCATGCTTGTGCGAATGTTGCCAAAACCATGCTACCCACATAGAAGAAGGTATTAGCAGACTTGGGGTTGCAAGAGTTCAAAAGGGTACAGAAACCTTAAGAAGGAAACCCTAAAGGTGAGGATCCCCCTAAACAGTGATTTATCATTGGGCTGTTTGGGGATGGGGTGTCCCCACCTTTAGGGACCCCCCCCCATACACACAAACACACCCCAATGATAAATCTACAGTACAGAATGTTGACAGATTGAGGGGGGAAAGGACAACTTGGTGGGAGGGAGAATGAAATGGAGCAGCTGGACAAGGAGGAGAAAGGAACAGACATATATAGACATTAAAAGGGTGGACAGAACCATCTCATTGTCTGGATAGAACATTTCCTGGTTCACACTGAGAAGCTATTTTAAAATGTCTCCAGAAAGACATGTAACTGGGATTGGGCACAACTATGTCCACCTGATCCCCAAGAAACACCCCACAATGGAGGGGGGGGGGGCAAAATGAAGAAAAAAACTGGGGTGGCTAGAGCCTTGAACAGAAGCACTCCACACTACAACGTTTTGTTTCACGGCCTCACTTGTATGGACCTAACCTATTTCAGTCCAACTGTAAAAATTATATTGGTTTTATAACACTAATTGTAAATGTATATTGTTGTTATAACAGTTTAATGGTGATGGCTTCTCCCAAAGAATTCAGGAAATTGTGGTTTGGTAAAAGTGTTAAGATGTGGGGTTTAATTCCCCCACCCCCACCCTGCCCACACACAGAGAGTTCCCTTGGGGCAAAGCAGTGACTGGGTTCGCACAACATGATAAGCCACTGTTGGTTGTGAACCTTGTTAGTGTCAGCGCATGACTTACCGTGATGTGCGAACCCAGCGCAGACTATTCAGAGTCGGTAGTTTTGCACAAACAAGCCACCTTGAGAATGTTGAAGGTAGCTTGTTCTCAGGGTGGCTTGTGATGTCAAAATCTGGCAGTGTGGCTTGGCAAGAGTGACAAAAAAGCCAGTGGTGCCTCCAGCCTCCCTCCTCCCTTGCCAGTGACTGCTCCTCCACTGATGCTGAAATGCCACTTTGGAAGGACAGTAACTCGGTCACCATCTTTTTTTCCAGTGTTTTGGGAGTATGCAAATGGGATCATAGGTTTTAAAATAATAATAATAATAATAATAATAATAATAATTATTATTATTATTATTATTATTATTATTTCTTCCTGGTCTTTCACAAGTGCTCAAGACTGCAGATTCGGCTGTCTGCTATGTGTAGTCTTGCCTCGTCAATTTCCTTGTATCTTACCGCTGTCAAAGGAAGCACCTGAGTGGAGTAGGTAAGGTATAAGGATATTGACAAAGCAAGACTGCACATAAGCTACTCTGCACACACTTGCGATGGACTGGAGGGAAAATAATACTAAGAGAAAGAGCGAACCCATTTGCACAATTCAGAAGCACCAAAAAGGGGGAAAGTGCAAGCAAGCGCTCCGAAAAGGAGCCCCAAACGTGGGGGGCAATTGAGCCTTGAATTAACAGTTATTGGCTCTCCCCCTCGCCCCCACCTTTTCATGACTTCTTTTCGGAGCAATTACTGCCATGGTTACTGTGCTTCAGCGCATTTGTGCAAATCTCCCCAACAGTTAAAAAAACAAAAACAAAACCTTAGAAGGACCCATCCCATTCAGCCACCCTCTAGGGTTTAAAAAAAAAAAAAAAACCTGTCAGGAAGATTTGTGCAAATGTAAAGGCTGGCCAGTAAATGGTGGGGAGATTTGCACAAATGCAAAGGTAGGGCAGTAAATGGAGGGGAGATGTGCACAAATTCACTGAAGTAACCCCGGCAGTAATTGCTCCGAAAATGAGCCATGATGGGGGGTGGGGAGCCAATAACTCCCATTTGTCGACTTCATCAAGACTCAGGGAAGTGTTGAAAGTGGGGAGGATTCTGACGAGTGTCAGTTCAAGCCTTAATAGCAAGAGGATGACATTTCCAAGTGAGAGTTATATGCCCCCATTTGTATACTTCCAAGACACCAAAAAAAGTGGTGAAATAAGTAAGTCCTCTGAAAAGGGGTAGCGATCAGAGCAGGGAGGGGGCCAGGAAAGTTTCCCACCATAGGGATGAGGAGACAAGATGGGTTGCCATGCAAAGGACACTGGAATACATACAGGGAGTGGTCTGGAGGACTGAGGGGGAAAGAAGCCAGCCAGGCCACCATGTGCCCAATTGCCTGTCAGGAATAATGTGGGTTGGCGAGTAAACAACCAACACACGGTGGTTTATTCTCCAGGGTGGCTTAGCGTGATTTGCGAACCAGACCACTGTGTCAGTCCTGGTTCCTAGCTTTGGGGAACCCTTGGGCAAGGTGATCTTAATGCCCCTGAATGCACCAATCTCCTCCTCCTTGTCACTGTTGCCACTGCCCATTCACTTGCCTCTTTTTTTAGGCCCAATCTACACTTCAAGAGGAAGGGGTCCCTCACCCCACTCCTCTAATTGGTTGCTTACTCAGAGAGGGCAAGTGAGCAGGCTACAGTAGTAAGGAGGAGCAGCAAGACCAGGAGGCTCCAAGAATTGGTATTGGGCTCCCTACTGAGGCGTGAGTTTCAGCAGGTGCTCAGTGATACCAACTCCTGGAGCCAGCCCTGCAGTATGTTCAGTGGTTCAGCTAGGTAATTTTAGATCCTGGGCTTAATGGTCTTATGGGGCGGGAGTTAGACAGCCATGATTATTACTTCAGTTATGTGGCACACTGCTAACATTTTGCTTCTCCCCCAGATGTGATTCCATGCTTTACAACTGCTTCTAAATTTCTGCTATGCTTGAACAAAACTAAAAAACATACAACTAAAAAAACTGTTTGCCAACCCTGATTTAAAAAGGAAGTACTTTAAGCCTGTGCAGCTTCACATTTTAAACTCGCTTAATTCATGAACTGATGGCTTCATCACCTGCCACCCTCTGGGTGGTCATGGGGGGAGTCCTGAGCTGGGGTCCCTGGGCTTTGGCCCCAAGGTCCAGCACTTGCTTCACCACTGAATATGTTATCTCTGTATACCCCTCTGATAGGCCCATGTCAGAATACCCATGTATACGTTAGCACTCCTATTTATCCAGATAATTGCTTATTCAAATCTTTTGCATAGCTTCCACTATAGTTAAATAAAGCTATCTCTTTAAAAACACAGAAATTGCTTCCAATAAATCCCTTTAATGATACAAAGCCTCTCACTGGGATGTACCAATTTCCTGCTTGTTAACATAACTTGTGGTTGCTGATTTTAAGAACTCCAGAGCTCAGAAATAATAAATATTAAATCTTTTCTTCCCACGTTGTGACATTTTCCTGAACTTTAGCAGATCAGGTCCATAAAGTTGGTGATAAATCAAATGATGTTAGAACTTACACATAGCTCTCTGTATACAAAAACGTATACAAACAGCTGAGAAATATGCCAGTGCTGGAGAAAATACGCTAACGAAACGTCATCCACTGCCACAAGTATCACTGTGGCCAAGTAACTGGTTTGAGAGGTTGATCCCTCCCCCCATAACACCCTCCATGTTCCCTTAGACCACGGTTTGAATATTTTATACAATCAGAATCCAGCTTCATAAAAGTCAACAGAATAAAAGCCACTGTTGGACTGATTCAGCTGAGTAGGTGTAAAAGATTTTTTATTAAGCTTGCAAATGTTTAACTGCTGACAAAATCCTGAGCTTAGATGCAGAAAGACTACTTTCATCTGGGCCTGATATTCAACTTCACAGAACCTGTGAAGTTCACACCCTGCCAGATGGATATACATGCGTGCTTTTTTTTCACCTCGAGGTGCCCTTTTGCACCAGGTTGGAATAGTGAGCTCAAATGTGGAAAATGTGTTTTTCAGATTAGCTAAAATCGTGTTGGCCACAATCCTAGTGCATATTAAAACTCATTCCACCAGTTAGCCCCACAGGAATCTTTACTGTGGGATCACTAACATGAGACCACCTTAGTAATAATAGTTAAAGCACACATTGTAAACAGTATGGGATAGAAATCCTTCCTCCTACAGTAGTTGTGCCTTCTGAAAATGTGCTCTAGAGAGTTGGACTTTGAAAGCTGGCACATAGGCTGCAGGTGGAAGGGGGAATTAGCAAAAATCACCTCCCTTCCCCTTCCTCCAGTGAGAGCATCTGCTGGATTGAAAACCATTCACAGAAGACCAAGTTTGGATCCAAGCCACAGATTTTGCTTCAAATGCAACACCAAAACATGGTTGGCTTTACATAAGCAAACTTTACACTTCTTTTCCTGTTTGTTGAGATTCTGGTTTGGAGGGCAAGTACAAAACATTGTTCATCCGTTCAAATGTAATATCAAACAATGGGTTGCTGCAAAATTGGTGTATGTGAAGGAAGCGTGGGGATCATGCAAACTGAAGGCTCACTCATGTGATGCCAACCTGTAGTTTGGCATGAACCAAGCCACAGAGTTGCCAAACAGCCAGTATTTTACAGATTCAGCTAGTAAGACTATGTTGTCAAGGAACCAGTACTGGGGTCTGAAAAGCCAGTGTCCTCCAACTTCTGCCAGGTTCTTTCCCTGACACATGTGAAACTGCCTGTGCTATTTTGAAATACATACAATCCTACGTATGCCTTAAAAAGATGTAGAGAAACTGGTCCTAGAATTTTATGCAAAAGTGAGCATTATCTTTGTAGAACAGACATGGGTTCCACAAGATTTGGCTTACAGTGGGAAAGACTAGAGATCTCTTCAAGAAAATTGGAGATCTCAAGGGAACGTTTTGTGCAAAGATGGGCATGATAAAGGACAAAGAAGGCAGGGACCTAACAGAAGCAGATGAGATTAACAAGAGGTGGCAAGAATACACAGAAGAACTATACAGGAAAGATCTGAATGTCCCTGATAGCCATGATAGTGCGGTCACTGAACTTGAGCCGGACATCCTAGAGAGTGAAGTCAAGTGGGCCTTAGGAAGCATTAGTAACAACAAAGCTAGCGGAGATGACAGTATTCCAGCCGAGCTATTTAAAATCCTAAAAGATGATGCTGTTAAAGTGCTGCATTCAATATGCCAACAAATCTGGAACACTCAACAGTGGCCACAAGACTGGAAAAGGTCAGTTTACATTCCAATTCCAAAAAAGGGCAACGCCAAAGAGTGTTCAAACTACCGCACAATTGCGCTCATTTCACATGCCAGCAAGGTGATGCTCAAAATCCTACAAGCTAGGCTTCAGCAGTATGTGAACCGAGAACTACCGGAAGTACAAGCTGGGTTTAGAAGAGGCAGAGGAACTAGAGATCAAATCGCCAACATTCGCTGCATCATGGAGAAAGCAAGAGAATTCCAGAAAAACGTCTATTTCTGCTTCATTGACTACGCTAAAGCCTTTGATTGTGTGGATCACAACAAACTGTGGCAAATTCTTAAAGTGATGGGCGTACCAGACCACCTTACCTGTCTCCTGAGAAACCTGTACGAGGGTCAAGAAGCAACAGTCAGAACCAGACATGGAACAACCGATTGGTTCAAAATTGGGAAAGGAGTACGACAAGGCTGCATATTGTCACCCTGCTTATTTAACTTATATGCAGAGTACATCATGAGAAATGCCAGGTTGGATGAATCAGAGGTCGGAATTAAGATTGCTGGGAGAATTATCAACAACCTCCGATATGCAGACGATACCACCCTAATGGCAGAAAGCGAAGAGGATCTAAAGAGCCTCTTGTTGAGGGTGAAAGAGGAGAGTGCAAAAGCTGGTTTGAAACTCAACATTAAAAAAACTAAGATCATGGCATCTGGCCCCATCACTTCCTGGCATATAGAAGGGGAAGAAATGGAAGCAGTGACAGATTTTACTTTCTTGGGCTCCAAGATCACCGCAGACGGTGACTGTAGCCATGAAATTAAAAGACGCTTGCTCCTTGGGAGGAAAGCTATGGCCAACCTAGACAGCATAGTAAGAAGCAGAGACATCACCTTGCCGACAAAGGTCCGTCTAATCAAAGCTATGGTTTTCCCAGTAGTAATGTATGGCTGTGAGAGCTGGACTATAAGGAAGGCTGAGTGCCGAAGAATTGATGCTTTCGAACTGTGGTGCTGAAGAAGACTCTTACGAGTGCCCTGGACTGCAAGGAGGTCAAATCAGTCCATCCTAAAGGAAATCAACCCTGAGTGCTCATTGGAAGGACAGATACTGAAGCTGAAGCTCCAATATTTTAGCCACCTAATGCGAAGAGAAAACTCCCTGGAAAAGACCCTGATGCTGGGAAAGACTGAAGGCAAAAGGAGAAGGGGACGGCAGAGGATGAGATGGCTAGATAGCATCACGGATGCAATGAATATGAACTTGAGCACGCTCCGGGAGAGAGCGCAGGACAGGAAGGCCTGGCGTGCTATGGCCCATGGGGTCACGAAGAGTCGGACACGACTGAACGACTGAACAACAACAACAACACTTGCTACCATAGGGAATTGTGTAACCGTAATAATAACATTATTTGCACACTGCCCACACACAATTACTACTTGTGATGCTTTTGCATAAAATAGAAAAGAATCAAATGGTATGATGGTGCTTTTTGGAAAAGCTTTACAGAAGTATAACGCTGTTAATCTTATAGATTACAAAGTTATTGAAACAAAAGTGTAAGCATTGCACTTTGAAGCATGTTAATGCACAGCCCACTTACTTGGAGGTATTTACCATGCTTAACAGATCCATGAAGTATTGCTGAATCCTTGCACACAGACACATCTAACCTGATGAGAAGGCAGAATACAATCCTGCCAGGCTGCATTGTAAATGTGAAGAACTGGCCTGCAATTATGGAAAATTAAAGAAGAGTAACTGAGGAACTCTTTAACCAAAGTCTGAGATAGCAATAATCACTAGAAAAGATACCTGTAATGACTGCAGTGGTAGTTGTCATCACCATCACCACCACCACCAAATGGGGGATAATCATCAATATGATCTTACCACATACCCTTCATCACTTGTGGAAATATTATGTAACACAAAAGTCATGACTTCTGTCACCAGCCAGGTGTGGTGTGAATAACCAGTCTTTAACACAACTGACTATTCTTCCTTTCCTCTGCAAAATGGAGATTGCAATAAGCAAATGTTTCACAGTAGTGTTAAGGGATTTGCATATTACCATTTGTATAGTACTACAAATATTTACTTATCATCCCCGGAAGTCTTCTATCAAAAGTACTGGGCAGGTTCAGACCAACTTAGTTGTTCTGTGCAATCCTACGCATGTTTAATTGGAAGCAAGTCCCATTTAATTCAATGGGGCATTATAGTCATAAGGGATAACATCAGACTAAACTTTTCTCTGACTATTACATATAGTTTAATAATAAAATAATATAAGCCAGTAAAAATCAGCTATGTAAAGTGTTTTTGATAAAGACCACAACTCCTTTTCATAGCAGTTTTGAATAATCAAATATCTTTTGCCCATTTTCCTTGAATTGGCCAGTGATGTAATTAACTTTATATATAGATGTAGAGGGGTGTGTGTGTGTGTGTGTGTGTGTATAAGCCATTTTCTAACATTGCATCATGATCAGTGCAGGCATCAAGGGTAGGCATGGTCAGGCATCCTGCCAAGGGCCTACTGACAAGAACCCCGTGGAGTTGCTCCTCCTCTTCACTGTTGCAGTGTGCTTATTCACCTGCCTTTCATTCTGGCCCAGACAATGGTGATGGGGAGGTAGAGGAGGAGCAATAGATGCCACTGCCTACTTGCTCACTGGCTCTCTGCCTGTCGAGCAAGCAAATGGTTACTACGATGAGAAAGAGGACGAGGAGCTAGTGATAATGCTGGTGAGAACAAAGACTCCATGAAAAGGGGGGGCCATTCAGGGTGTCTTGCCTAAGAGCCCTCAAAAACCTGGAGGCTGAACCAGCACTGATCACAGTCCAGCTTTATGAAGAAACAATGCAGGACAGGTCTATATGAGCAGCCTTCATTCTCAATAGCTGGGTTAGAGGCAGGGAGCATGTTTAGCCTTCATCCCAGTGGTATTCTGAACTGCATACTTTCAATATCTCCCATATGATCGAATGATTGCCATTCACATGCATGGGAAAATTAAAGCCCTGAACCTGGGGACATGGCTCTCAAGAGGACAAAATGTGCCCTTCAACCCCAGCACCAGATGACCTGGTACTCACAGATAGGGATCCTTTGGGGGAAGGGGGACGCAATATGCCTTTGTGAGCATAGTCCACAGGGACAGTCCCTCCCAAGTTCCGTGAAATATGCAAGCCCACCTTTCACATATGGTACATGTCACAATAATGGGCACGTTGCTTGTTACAAATAATAGTGAAACTCTATGAAGATTTCAGTTTATTTTTAAAAGAAAGATTTCTCTTTAACTCTACTGTGGGTAGAGAAATTGAGCTTGTGGCAAATTTTAACCATGAAAATCCTCACATTACATCTGTTTTAAAATTATGTTTATAAAGGTATGCATTCTGCCAGATGATGTTCGCTTCTTACTGAGCACTGACCTCTTAAGGAAATACAGAGATACTACATCTCAAAATAGAAATCCCTCTTCCTAGTGCCCCCCTGCAAATCTTCCTTGAGTTCCGATTTGTTTCCCTTTCTTCAGATGACTCTTCATTTTGACAGTTCAGAAGTGGATGTCACAGTATTTTGTCCCAAGAATTCAAATACCATGTAAAAGCAATGAATATTGCGAAATGGAGCCTTATAGTATCATTTGTTTCTCTTTTAAAGCATGCTGCAGTCTTGTTCCTTGTTGCATGCAATACTGTAATATGAACTGCATTCACAGGATAGCTTCCAATCTGATTGATTCCATTTTGGTGGCTGCTCCCCACCCATCCCGCCCCATCATAATGTAAATAATTGTCATTGTACTATAGGGAACCATGGATAAGATACAGTGGCTCCTAATTAGAAAAAGCTTGCACATTTTTATTTGCTGTTCAACTACTGTTAATATTAAGGAGAAATGCCTGCTAAGCTAATTTTGGGCTTTCACCCTTCATTTTCTTCACATATGCAACACCATGATATGGCTTCCAATGAAACTTTGAGATATTTTTTTTCTTAAGGAACTTTGCGAGTAGGTTTAATATTTTAAGAGTCCTTTAGAAACAAGTTGTAGCCAAACTTAACAGATGGTAGGAAATGGCCACCTTTCCTGCTACAGCTCCATCCCAAAATTAAGACTGAGTTTTATCTTAGGAGACATTTCTTAGTCAGGTACTGTTAACTGAGTATATAACACAATCTTGCCTTGGTAAGGAAGGTTGTACATATATAAAACTCATCACTTTTCCCTTTAAAATGCACATGATTTTTCTGGCCTTCAAGGACCTAAGAAAAAGACTTGTGGGTGTCGACCACTCATAAGTTAATGCTTATATTTGTAAGCCACTTTACCTCCTTCTGTTGTCCTGTATCCTTGTTGCCCCCAGCCTTTCCTCTGATTTAGCCACTGTTACCATGGCTTGTGCTTTCTGTCCTGTTTTGCCACCTCTATACCTATTCAGAACACTATGAGGTCTGACCCTGGATTTCCTGCCTTCCAAAAACTTGGGACATTTTGATTTACTTCCACCTGCAATTTAGAAAATATAGATCCCAAATGCTTCTGCACTTCAGATCTCTTCCCAGTTCTCATACTGTAGGCCAGGTGGTCTGACTTCAGTTCTTCATGATCTTTAAAAAAAACCCAACCCACCAACAATCCCTATGGTCCACTGAAAGCAACAGTACATACTTTGGATGTCTTAATAGTTAAGGCATAAAAACTAATATGTATTAAGTGATTGTGAGCATGCACTCTTGCTTAGGGATGTAAGAAATGCTTCGCTGGATCAGAACAAGATTCACTTAATCCATCATTCTTCAAAAGAATTGTAGCAACCAGCAGGTAGTAGCGGTCCACCAGAAATTGGCCAGTGGTCCACTGGTAGACCACAGTCTGTCTTCTGCCCACCCCTGGTGTAACTTACATGAGCATCTCTTTCATGAAGCTACACTACACTGTTTCCAATATTAACACTAAGGGCCAGGCATCTAAAAAAATGTGTAAGAAATGTATGTCCATGGCCCAGATGAAATCTTTGGCCATGTGGTATAACCATGGATGTGTGGCATACAGAGAGGATCCAAAGATGTTAATTAATCCAATGTTCCTGGCAACCCTCAGCTAGAGAAGGGAGAGTGACCAAATTAATTAATCTCTGATTCCACTTCTCTTTCACTCCTGCTTTACCACTGTTTATTAAACATAGCATAGGCACAGTTCAGGCATAATGATTTTAGTCTAATCAACCATGGTTTATTAGATCAATACTCCCTCTTCCACACCCCTCCTCCCTTGACAATCTTGCAGTAATGGTAAACTTATGGAGTTTGTTAAGCCAGTTTTCTCTTATAGCCAAATCAGGAAACTGTACTTTAATCTCATACAACAAACCACAATAAGAAACCAGGATCTGATGTTGAAGATAGGCGAAAGTGCCTCAGATTTATACTATGCTGACTCTTAGCATCCTGATTCTCTTACACAGCAGTCCTATGAATGTCTATTCTGAAGTAAGGTCCACTGTATTCAGTGGGCCTTACTTCCAGGTTAGCAGGCTTGGGACTGCAGCTGTAGACATTTATATCACAATACTTTAGTAGTTTCCTGCAAGCAACCCGATATGTAGATAGACTGCAGTATTTTAAAAATATCCAGGGCCAGGACCATTATTATATTTACGAAATCATGTATTATAGGTAGAATAAGAAGGGAATCTAATTATACTTTCAAAATAAAAGTTACTCTGCTAACTTATTTTAGACTACTCTTCTGCTAAGAGCAAGCTCACATAACTTGTTTACATTACCCAAAGTTTACATGTCACATTGCCCAAATGACTTATTTCTTAGACTGTGGGTCAGAGTACTCTAGTGCACTCTGGATGGGATATGCCTTGAAAAAACACACACCATGCTGGATTCACCATTCTATACCTCCTCAGTGGAGAGATTCGTAGATAAAATGAGCTTTGATACATCCACCTCTGCCAATACAAAGTCTGACATCATCCTGTGGGAGACAGTAAGGAATGGATACACCAGGATTCCATGGTACATCCTGCACTATGGCTGAGAGGCACGGGGATAACATAGAAGCATCACCATTGACCAGAAAGCACAGACTCATCTCTGAGCCCTAAATGACTGGGTAGAAGAGAGGTCAGGAGACAGAGATGCAATATTAGCTATCCTGCAAAGAGGATGCCTGTCCATTGTTCTGCAAGTTGATGAGTATCTTTAACATAAGAAAGAAGTGTAAAACTAAGTGTAAAACTTAGTTTCCTAATTGTCAAATGTACTGGAAACACAAGTGCTAAGATGGCAAGCTTTCTAGATTCTGACTTAGCATCTTGGTAAAGGCCACACCCCAATGACAGTTTAGTGCAAATGCAGTTCCATGTTCAAACATGGACTTTCCCTAGTCCAGTTTCTGTTCCTCCTACTTTATCAAGAAATATGATGCTGACATGATCTGTTCCTATTTGCAGGGACAAAGAAATTATATATGATTAATGTCATATATTTCTGGGGAAAAGGCATTAAAGAGCTTGAGTATTTACCATGGCCTTATCCTACTAGAAGTCAATTTACTACTTTCTTTTCAAAAGAGTGCTGTGGATTTCTTTCACTATTTATTTACTTAACCAGGAAGAGAAACAAGTAGGTATGTAAAAAGCCCTTGAAAGGAGACAATGGTTCAGATAACTGCTGAGGGTGCAATTGCTCATCCTTGTTTCCTTCAGCAACTTGGCAGAAGGGCAGAACTGAGCTATGAGCTTATGATTTCATGGGTCCAATTCTTTGGACCCATGAAATCGTAAGGCTCCAGAAAGACTACAGAAAAAATAGCTATGCTTGTAAATCTGTATTTGTGACACCAAGTGAGTAGCTGTTTGCATGTCTAAAAATGGTTTTGCTTGCTGTCCATATGATTATTCTATAATGGTTAATGTTTAGAGAAGTTAGAAAGAAGAAGGGGGCTATAGAATCCATTTTAGCTATCGTCATATGGTCTGGTTATAGGATGTTTAACAAGATTAGATCTGTTGCACTTAACAGAACCAGCTCATACCAACATGATATAGGGGACAGCGCTCTCTCTCGCTCTCGCTAGCCAGTAATGTGTGCTGGCGTTGATGTGTGTTGAAATCAGTCTTTGAAGAAAAATACAGAGTAAAGCGAACTTTAGTAGCTAGGAATTAAAAATGGAATAAGTAGCTGGGGGAAGGTCTTATAACATGCCATGCAGCACTGCAACGATCTGAGAGATGTGACAATGTACCTTTTGAGAAGTAAGAATAAGATAAGGATTACGCACTTTGCTGCGTGAATGACTGCATAAATAACAATATTGAAAGCTGAAAAATATGGGCTAAGTTAGAAAGAGGAAGTTCTCTACTAAGTGTGTGGAAATTTCCAAGTTAGGGAGAGATAAGAGATGGAAGGTAGAGAAGAGATGGTGCTGTATTAAGACTGGAGCAGTAGTTAATAATAGCTAATAACAGTTTTCCTAAGCACTAAAATTACTTTATGTACCATACAACAACCCTGCAAGGTTGGATGGAAAGTACTGTTATCCTCATATTATAGGAGATCGTGATCTCACTAAGTAGCCTTTGTTAGATCACTATCTCCTATGAGGATAATAATACTTTACAATGAGAATAACCACAATAATTTGTGGTTGAAGAGCTGATATTTGAAACAAATGAATTTTCTGATTCATAGCTCTAAACCTAATTCACTATTCTGGAGGGTTAGGTCACACTAACTCTCTGGTTTATACTGGGAAGCCTAATCTTGTTACTCTAATTCTGTTTATTGATTGAGCTTTGCCCTAAATCAAATAATCTGAACTGGCAGAAAGGAGATATCAGGTGCAGTTCTTCTGATCAGTTCCAGCTGTGCCTCACAGATCTCATTTATAGGGACAAACTAAATGGGACAGGATCTCGTGGCTCTTTAAATGTTGGTCAATAGCAGCTACGGATAAAGAGGTATCTGGATTGGGACTTCTGTGCAGAGAGAGAATAAAACTGCCAACATCATACTGCCCCTATACAAATCTATGGTGCAACCACACTTGGAATACTGTGTACAGTTCTGGTCACCACACCTAAAAAAAGATATTGTAGAGCTGCAAAAGGTGCAGAAAGGGGCTACAAAAATGATCAAGGGGTTGGAGCATCTCCCCTATGAGAGTAGGTTACAACATCTTGGACTCCTTAGTTTAGAAAAAAAAAGGTAAGGGGAGACATGACAGATGTGTACAACATTTTCTCCTTCTCATAATATGAGAACCCGAGGTCATCCCATGAAGCTGACTGATGGGAGATTCAGGACAGATAAAATGAAGTACTACCTCCCACAGCACATAGTTAAACTATGGAATTCGCTACCACAGGAAGTAGTGATGGCCACCAGTTTGGATGGCTTTAAAAGGGGGTTAGACAAATTCCTGGAGGAAAAGGCTATCAAGGGCTACTAGTCTTGATGGCTATGTGCTACCTCCAGTACCAGAGGCAGTGAGTCTATGCACACCAGTTGCTGGTGAACATGGGTGGGAGGGTGCTGTTGTGCTCATGCCCTGCTTGTGGGTTCCTGGTCGACAGCTGGTTGGCCACTATGTGAGCAGAATGTTGGACTAGATGGACCCTTGGTCTGATCCAGCATGGCTCTTATGTTCATATGTTCTTAGATAGGGGGTTAACCCTTTCCAACTGCACCATTTTCCTAACAAAAAACCTCCTTTTCCCTTTACCCCATTAGGGAAAGCCTCTGTGAACAGCCTTACATACACTTTTTTCTCTAATTCGGACAACTGTAGCCTTGGGGGAGATTTTCTTCAGGAATATGGCACAGAGTTAAAGTTTCCTCTTCTGGCTCTACAATCCCAACGTACATTAACTCATCCTGCGATGCTCCTGGTGGCCCATATTGAAAGAAATGGGAAATGTGAACACAGATTTTGTATTGTCTCATTCAGTTTGGCCCTCGCTGGATAAACCTGCATTTGAGGTGAAACACTTTAGACTGCAGGTGGACATGATTTAATGCTTCTTCAGTCAGAAATATATAGAAAACCAGTTATCAGAGTGGCCACTCTCAAACCCTCCTCAGCAATACCTAATTTTGTATACGAACATTCTTGTTCACATATTTCATTTTGAATTAGGGTAGCCTGATGCTAAAGAGGACAGAGGCTCCTGATCCTTTAACAGTAGTGCAGAAGAGAGAATTTCATGAGGGGTAGTTTTTTAGGACAAACTACCCCTGCTGAAATTCCCCCTTTACCCAACAATTAGGGGTGCAGGGGCTCTGTCCTGCATCTGGCCAACGTATTTTTAACGGGTGCACCCCCACCTGAAGTCTGAAGTGATAGTACAAACAGCCAAGAGATAGGTTTACTATCTCAGGAACTACTAGGCCCATGTCATGTAAGCCTTGGCTAGACTGCGGGGGATGGGGGTGGGTTGCAATTCTTATAATTATTGCCCATTACCATTATGTATTATTATTATTATTAGGGGACCCTCTAGAGGCACCCAGTCTCTGTCAGCGGGTGGAGAATTTTTTGGAGAAGCTCCACAGAGCGGAAAGCGGCGAGCAACTCCAGCCAAGCCAAGGTGCTCCCTGGACGCCGTCTCCCGCGCGCCGATGGTCGTCCCCGCGCTCCCCCTCGCCCGCCCCCGGCCTGGCGCAGCTTCTCAGGCGCAGCTGAGGCGACCTCTGTTGGGCTGTCGCTGCCTCAGCTAACGGCCCGCTGCCGCCGCTCCGCCCCGCCCGCCCACATTCCCACACCCTCCTGCCCCCAGGGGCTGCTCAAGCTCCGCCCGTCCCCGGCAAGCGGCGCGCGCGTGTATGCGTGTGTGGGTGCGGGGGGCGGGCAGAAGGACCCCCCTTTCCTCCCCCGCTCCCCCTAAGGAGGTGGGGGGGTGAAAAAAGGAAGAACCTGACAGGAACTCCCTGCCCCGAGTTCCCTCCGAGGCTGCCGCAGATGGAGCCGGGAGAACAGAGCGAGAGCGGCGGGCGGCGGAGGCAGCTGTGAGAGGAGCGGCGGGGGGAGCGGCGCGCGGCGAAGCCCGCGAGGAGACGAGGCGAAACTTTTCCCGTGCTCCTGCCCGCCTGCGTGGGCGCCGCTCCCTCGCGGGCGCCGGGGCAGCGGAGCGGCAGCGCGCGGAGGAGAGGTGGTGGGGCGCAGTCGCGCTGGACATGAGCGAGTCGCGGCGGGCCGCGGGCAAGGAGCGGGGGGCAGCCGCCGCCGCCTCTGCCTCTCCGCTCGAGGGTCCCGAGAAGAAGCGGAAAGGCAAGAAGGGCAAAGGTGGTGCCGGCGGGAAAGGCGCTCGGCAGGAGGACCGCGGGCCAGGTAAGCCGCGGCCGCTTTTGCGGAGATGAAAGCGAGAGGGCGCGCCTCAGCCCGCGGCGAACGCGCCCGAGCAGCGAGCACGCAGGTGGCGGCCTCGGCTTCGGCTGGGACGCCCTCCGTCCCTCGTGGGGGCTGCTCAGGCGCCGCAGCGAGGGACGGTGGCCGCACGGTGGCTCCCCCTCCCTTCCTCCTCCTCCCTTAACCATCCCCGGTGAGGGGGAAAGTGAGCGAGCTTCGCCCGAAGAGCCAGCAGACCCCCGGTGAACGTCCCGCGCGCTCCTTTTGCTGCCTGAGTCTCTCGCCGCTTCTGGGTCCGTGCAGATGGCCGTTCAGCAAATAGTAACCTAAGGCGGTGTGCGTATATAACCACGAAGTTGCTCGTCTGTATTATCCTGCCAAGTCGCAGGGAAAATCAGCACCTGATCAAAAATCCGGGGAACTCAGTGGACTGGCAGCGTTCTCCGCATCGCTTGGCAGGACAATACTCACGAGTACCTTAACCAAGACCTCACATGGAGTCCGTGGCAAGTTGCTGTTAGGAAGTGCTTGTCTGTTTTTACCCTTTGACACTTGTTCCAACTCTGAATATGGGGATCAGGCTGGAACAGAAAGACTGTGTACTGCCCCCCCCCCCCGCTTCCTATCAAGCCTAGCCCTCTCATGTACGTTAACCCTAAACTAACTAGGAAGTAAATCCTGTTGCACTCAGTAGAACTTACATTGATTAAAATGCTTAGGATCATAATACACAAGGACACACAGCGAGGATCATTTGTTTAGCCTGCAACACCGTTAAAGTTCCTGGCGTACATAGTACACTCACTTTAATGCAGAATCAGAAAATAAAGTTCTTTAGTGTTCCTGCTATATTCACAATCAGAATGGTAAAAGGGTTAATCGTTCATTTTTGTAACCTGTCCTGCCTAGGAGGTCAGGGCAGCACATGTGAGATTCCCACTTCTCATAAAAACCCAGTAAGGAAGGTCAGGCCAAGAGATGGCAATTTGCCCAAGGCTACTGAGTTTAATAACAAAGCAGGTATTTGGACCCAAGCCTTAATAGTCCAATACAGTCCACTACATCACACTGACTTTTCTCCAGATTTTCCATACTTCACTCATTGAAGTGGGAGTTCTAATCTGTGTTGGTGATGGCAATATAGAGCCACATGTGGCTGTTGGTCTGGATTACTTAACATGCAGTAATGTGGGTTGTGTGCATGTGACTTTCATACCGGTCAACATGGGTAAGAAGTAAAATAAGTGGAAAATGCATTTCAGTGCATGGCTTTGGTTAATTAGATTCTAATAACCATGGATATGTATGAAAACAGATGGTGATCTTTCTTAAGAACTTATTAGTGTAGAATAGAAGGGTGTGGCTTTGTATAGGTCATATAGGACATATTTGTGCATTGCTCTTTTTATTCTTGATGTGGTTGTTCTTTTATATATATATATAGCAACCACAGTCAAGGATTCTCTTTTCTGTTGGGACTGAACTATTTCTAATTTTCTTTAGTTAAAGATGCACTGAATACTGCAAACAGTGTTACAAGTCATCCCAGTGAGTAAAGAGGGATGGAGGGGTGTTCCTCCACCTTGACAAAGTGTTTCTTTTCAGGAGAACAGGGGAAATTACTTTAATTCAAAATTATTAACACTGCCTCTTTTAAGACCCATTTGCAGTGATGCTTGCCACTGCATCTGCTGGTGGTTTTGGATTTAAAAACTGGACTCTCTCTAAGGGAGTGCAAATGCTACATTGGTGAACTGTTCCAGGAGTACTTCTAGTTGCAAAACATCTGCAGCATGCTACCACTACTAGTTTCAGCAGCCTGTTATCCCAGAGAATACATGTCTGTGTGAAGATATATTACCATCCAAGTTGAGTGACACCAGAGTAGGCAAGACTGCTGAAAAAAGCAAAATTATTTACTTGGATGTCTATCCTATTAATTTCAATGGGATTTACTTCAAGTGAGTGTGTTTAGGATTGGAGCTAAATAATTTCATCATTTCCAGTCAGATATGAAATGGGTAAAGTGATATCTTTTATTAGATTTACTTCTGTGTGACTTTAAAACTCGTGAAGCCTTAACACAAACAGACATTTACTACATAAGCCATGTATGTCTACTCAGCAGTAAGCCCCATTGAGTTCAATAGGACTTATCCTAAGGTAAGTGTGTACAGGATTGCAACCTTAGTCTGATAGAGAGTTGGTGAGGTGGTTAAGCATGTGAATGGGGAAGCCCCTGGTTCAAATCTCACTTCAACCATGAGCCCATGAAGTGGCCTTAGGCAAACAATATTCTCTTGGCCTCAGCCTCTCATATGCAGTATGAGCCTAACCATGCTGGATCAGACCAAAGGCCTATCTAGTTCAGCATTCTGTTCTTACAGCGGCCAACCAGATGTCTATGGGAAGCACACAGCAGGACATGAGTGCAACAGCATCCTCCCACCATGTCCCCCAGCAACTGTATTGAGAGGCATATTATTTTTGATACCGGATGTAATAGACAGCCATCATCACTAGTAGCCGCTGATAGACTTATTCTCCATGAATTTATTTTATCCCCTTTTAAAGCCATCCAATTTGGTGGGCATCACTACATTTTGTGGTAGCAAATTCCATAGTTTAATTAGGTGCTGTGTGAAGAAATAAAAGGCTGTTGTAAGAATTACTGAAATAATGTAAGTGAAGCACATTGAGCATTTGAGATGTGTTACATAAATGTTAAATATTTTCCCCTTTTAATTCTGCGAGGACCAAAACAGCAGTTAAGAATCTCAGTGGACAAACTCTTAATTTCTCAGGTTCATAAGTTTGGATCCGAAGTTAACTTAAGGGAGCTTACAAAATGAACATTTCTTGTCCTCTCTTCCCCCCTGCGCTCCCGCCAAAACTTCTCCGAGGGGCCAAGAGCTTCCCAAACAATGTGGGATGAGACTGATGGAGATGGGGGAAGGGGAGGGGTTTCTAGGGACAGGTGGAGATGGGAAACTCTCCTTTCCTAAACTTAAGTTGTTTTAGGATCCAAGCCTGATTTTGGATGATAACTCCCTCCCCAGCAGCCGTGCACCATCCCACATTGTTCAGGAGTACTCTCCAACTCTCAAGAGAGGCTTTTTACTGGGCACAGGTGCCAGAACTGGGGATCGGAAACTTTCCTTTCTTCAAAAACAAAAGTTGATTCATACCAAACTTTCATTTCATGAACTTTTAAAAGTAACTTTAAGCCATAGACTAAGGTTTACAATAAGATTTTAACAGTCTAATTGTATGCATGTTTACCCAGAAGTAAATCAAACTGCTCAATAGGGCTTACTTCCAGGTAAGTATTATGGCCTAAGTTGGGAACATGCAACTCAGCCATAAAGGTTTTTTCCCCCCCTTTTTAAATTAGCAAAGCAAACTGGAATATGGAATTTAAAAGCTACACAATGTGAATCTGAAGCTTACTAAACTGGAAATTTGATGGGAACTGTATGTATGGTAAAAGTTGTACAACTTCTGTGGTCCTAATAATTAATACTTGCAAGGTTGGGAAAACACTTGGTCATGATTATTTTTCATGTTAAATCGGTTGAGGATCAGCACTACACATATGGGTCATTTAATTAATTTGTTTTAAAGATTTATAAACTGCTTTTCTACCAGAAGTATGCAAAACTATAAAATAAAACAAAGGGTCATGATAATTTGTAATAAAAAATAGAGCTGTGAAATGACTTGCTATTTTATTTTGGAAATCATAACTAATTTGTGTGTACTTTGCACACAAATCCAGTCTCCATCCAATCTCAATGCCTGCCAGCTGTCACCTACTGTCAAATAATAGTCTATTTTAAAAAATATTGTCTTTGTCTCTTACCTCAGAAGAACCACTGTGAATCTGGTAAATGTAAATCCTGAATTGGTGACTTCAATGCCTTTTGGATGGTTTCAAACAGACTCCCAGTAGGACCAAACTATGTATATCAATGTTATGAAGAGTGTGTAATTAAGCCTACAGATGATCACTGTAGGAGGACCTTTGGGAACATTTTTCTAAAATGAGGATTACTGTTTTAATTGAGTTTTCTGTTGAGGGACAGCTTTGTAAGATAATGTTGTAAAATACTGCCCTCCCCTGTTGTTTTCTCAAACTGTTTGTATTGATAGTGTTATAGTAATAAAAAAAAATGCAGAAGTCAAGATGCCATAGTACTGGGCAATAACATTCACAGGGACAAGTAGATTTTGATCCTGCAGATAGTATATACCTGTAATTTCATTTATTTTGATGAAACCGTTAATATTAATACTTTTAGAAATAAACAATGGTGGAGGTGATGTAACTTTTATTTGTATGTTCTTGCAGATAGTATTATTATTATTATTATTATTATTAAGAAGAAGAAGAATAGGTACTGCTGTCCAAGTTTCAGCTGATGGCAATAGGTATTGCTGTAATAACTGCTGATAATACGTAGTTTTCCTGTGGAAACAAGGTTGTGAAATCAAGCAACTTTGCTTACAGCTGTAGCCTTTAGTTTTATGCCTGGTGTTTTTAAAAAGTGAAAGGCAATACAGAAAGAACCTTTTCTAAAATTGACGGGGTTAACAGAATCATAGAGTTGGAAGGGGCCATTTAGGCCATTGAGTCCAACCCCCAGGTCAGTGCAAGAATCCAGTTTAAAGCATCCCTGACAGATGGCTGTCCATCTTTGCTTGAATGCCTCCAGCGATGGAGAGCCCACCTCCCTAGGCAATTGGTTCCATTGACCAGGTTCAGATGATACAACATGGCTCATTGTGTGTTATTTAACCCATGACAAGCTGCAGCACCCATGGGCGCCATATTGCATATCCAGCCCCCACCCAGGAGCTTATTGTGTACTGTGAACTCAGCAAGTATGATTTATGTGAGGGTTAAAGAATGATAGACCATTGGTTATGCAAGGGTTGTTTAACCCTCACATAACCCATGCTCGCTAGGTTCACATGACAACCCCCAAGCAGGAGTTGCATATTCAAAAATGGTGGCCGCACATGCCACAGCCTCACCATTGGTTAAACAACCCTTGGTGGGCTGTTGTGTCATGTAACCAGACCCATTGTCTAACTTCTCTGACCATTAGAACATGTTTCCTACTTGTAACAAGCCCATTATTTTGTATCTTACTGTCTTGGATGATGCAGAACAGGTTGTGGCCCTCTTCTGTGTGACAACCCTTTAGGTCCTCGAAAAGTGCTATCATATCTTCCCTCAGTCTTGTCAAGGCTAAACATACCCTTCAGTCTTTTCTTTTAAGTTTTAGTTTGTTGTGCCGTGATCATCTTTGTTGCCCTTCTCTGAACCTGTTCCAATTTATCTGAATCCTTTTTAAAAGTATGGGTGTCTAGAACTGGACACAGAATTTGAGGTGAGGTCTGACCAGTGCAACATAAAGTGGAACTATTACTTCCCGTGATTTAGAAACTATACTTCTATTGATGCATTTGCCTTTTTTGCAGCCACATCACACTGCTGACTCATATTCAGGTTGTGATCAGCTGCAAGATCCTTTTCACAAATACTGTTGTCAAGCCAGGTATCCCCCATCTTTTACCAGTGTGTTTGATTTTCCACCTAAATGAAGAACTTTGCATTTGTCTCCGTTAAATTTCATTCTGTGTGTGGGAAGTGGCATTAGACTGTCATACAAGGAGGACAATTATTTGCCTTAAGAATTTTAAAAATGTTTTCTTTAAAACAAAGAAAAGCTAAATATTGAGATTATCTACTTAGAAAATGGAAGGACCCAGTAATATAACATTTCCATTTACCAAAGAAATACAGATTAAAACCTCTGTTATAAATGCACCTTTTGGAAGTAAGGCCTGATCTTAGTGGTACATAGGGATGTACGAAAGTCACTTACCTTTTCGCAGGGGTGCTTCGCGGTGGGGGGGAGGCGCTTCGCTTCTCCCCCCGAAGTTCAGGCGAGGGGGGGGAGGCGTCCTGCCTCACCCGTCTGAAATTCAGGCCGGGGGGGGAGGTGCCCCGCCTCGCCCGGCCGAGATTCAGGACGGGGAGAAGCGCCCCGTCTCCCCGGCTGCGAAACAAAAAGTAAACAAACAAACAAACAAACAAACCCCGTGATAGGCTACGTAACGATTAACGTAGCCTATCACGGCTACATTTCCAAAGTCAGCCGTGATAGGCTACGTTAATCGTTACGTAGCCTATCACGGGTGACTTGGGGGGGGGAAAGCGTGTACGCAAATGGCGGCGCCCATAGGGCAACATAAAGGCGCCCATAGGGCGCCGCCATTTGCGTTCCTTATTTGGTCCGGTAGTCTACGTAAATCTTTACGTAGACTACCGGGACCAAATAAGGAACGCAAATGGCGGCGCCCATAGGGCGCCGCCATTTCTGTACGTGCTTTTTTTTTTCCCCCAAAGTCACCTGTGTAGGCTACGTAACGATTTACGTAGCCTATCATGGCTGACTTTGGAAATCTAGCCATGATAGGCTACATTAATCGTTATCACGGGGTTTTGGTGTTTTTTTACACTTTACTTTGTAATGGAAGCGGCGGCAGCTGGTCGGAAGACCGGCTGCCGCCCCCGCCGAAAGGCCGACGAACCGCTGCCGGGACCCACCGCCGGAAGGGACATTCGCCAAAGGTAAGTCCCATCCCGGGGGGGGGGGCGGGGGCGGAGAATTTCACCGCCGATTTCGGGGGGCCGAATGCGTTGGCGCTCGGCCCCCCGAAGATTCGGGGAGAAATTCTCCGCCATCCCTAGTGGTACATACTTTGAACTGGCATGCAAGAAAAAGTGAGGCAGATCTGGACACTTGCTATATCTGCTTTGCCCCTTCCCTCCCAAAACACTGCCCCCCCAAAACAAAACCTCTCGGGTTCATGGAATTGCTTCCAAATCCTTTGATATCCAAGAGCACAGTTCACCCTTAGATTTATTGGGACGGGGAGACACCGCAATAGTTTGAAGGCAGGGTATTTTGAACTGTGCCATCACTCCACATTTGATTGAATGCTAAAGCTATCAAAGAAGATCGGGCAAATCCAAAAGATATGCAGAATGTTTGCTCTCAGAGCCACACCTCCAACGTTTATTCTCAACCTGCATATAGATCTTATTAAGTCTAGCTGGGGTTAAGTACCATCTAAACATAAACTTATAAAAACTTCCCTTGGTGTTCATGCATAGTCTGTTTTTTGGGTTGATCTTCCAAATCCACTCCCATATGTTCTAGTCAGTGTTTCTTCCTCAATTCCAAAATAGTTAATGATTTTTTAGGCAACTGAAACCTATACCAGTTCTTTAGAAATGCTCATTTTTATGCATTCAGCTGCTTGACTTGTTTTTTTTTTGTTTGTCCTATGCCTGTTTTAACCATAAACTTTTTTTTTTTCTTTTGAGGAAGAGGGAAAGATTAAGTATCATTAAATATGACACTCCAACTGCAATGCCTGATATTCTAATAAACTGAAGAGGAAAAATCAGCCATAGCAAGACCAGCCTGTAGACTTGTTGCACAGTATGAAAGAGTACTTTCAACCAGTATGTTTGTTTGACATTGTATACCTGTTGCATCCATCTGGGCCTATAACATTTTGAAAGATGCTGTAATCTAGACAGCCTATTTATGGATGTGCAAAAGACTTCACAGATGCAGTAGGATTTTTTTTCCAAGCCAGGTCTACCACTGTGCTTTGTTCTTCTGTGCGTAGAGGAATTCCTTAAAGCAGGGGTCCACAGCACACCCTTGGGGATCTCCAAAGGCACCCACAAAGCTTTCCACTCCCTGCCACTTTCAAAAATTTATTTTAAATTTTAAAAACTTGAAAAATGTTAGAGCCAGGTTCTCCTTCCTGTTCCTGAACCTGCGACTGATTAGCTGTTCAATAGACAGGAAGAGAAGGAAAGAGTTGCTTCCTGGCCCCACCCAATCATCTTCCACGGACACAAACCTTTCTCCTGTGTTCTCTCTCTCCACTCCCAGCCTCTGTCTTGCTATTTCTGCCCCACTACTTTACCTCGCTGTTTCTCCGCACTCCTAGTCTCTAGCCTGGCTCTTTCTTCCCCAGTTACCCCTTTATCTCTCTATTTCTTCCTCCTCCAAGCCCCTAGCCTTGCTCTTTTTCTCTCCCTTCCCAGGCCTTTCTCTCCTTCACACACACACACACACACACACACGAGCATCTTCCTAGGCAGAGGCTCTGATGGCAGAGGAAGAGGTAGGAGTGCCAGGTGAGGAATGGAGCGGCTGAGCCTAGGATTGAGGTGTGTGTGGGGGGAATTTTCCTTTTGGGGCTGGGGGCATTTTCCTTTCCTTTGGGGCTAGGGAAATGTGTGGGGGGGGGATGAGCAGAGCAATCCTATGTAGGTCCACTCAGAAGTCATTCCCATTGAGTTCCATGTCAGCATGCATAGGATTGCAACCTTAAATAGTAATTTGTTGTGCTTCTGTGGGGTCAACTATGTGGTTTGACTTTGGAGTTCAGACCCTTCCTCAGCTTGTACTCAGTTTCTTGGGTGAATTACTTGTCTTTTGACTAGCCTGGCCCCCATGACACCTGTTGTGTGACTAGCCATACCCTCCATGGGAATCATTTTGTGGTGGTACCCACAGCACTTTCTCAAATTCCCAGATCTGCCCACGGGCCCAAAAAGGTTGAGGACCCTGCCTTAGAATCAGCCATGAGCTTCTGTTTTTTTTTTCTTGCCAGTAGTTTTAATTCGATTTCTGGCTCTCTCACCAAGATAAAGGGCGCAATACTATGGGGATAGGCGGCCGCCTCTGAACTCAGGGATGACCGCCTATCCAATGCAGGGCAGGAGAAGAATGGAGGGGACCATCCCCTCCATGCTTCAGCCGCCCTGCATTTGCGGCTAGACAAACAGCCAATTTTGGCTGTCTAGCCACGGGAAGGTGGAGCAGGGGAAGAGGCTGCCGGACGACACATAGGATGTGCCGTACCAGCATTTCCACCTTCTGCATCCCGGAACGCCCCCCAGAACACTCTGTTTTCGCCACTCTGCATTCTTCTTCCGAGAGCAGGGCACAGGGCTGTTCCGAGCTGCCTGCAAGGCAGTGCAGGAAGGGGAGAAGGTTGGTTCCCGGAAACCCACATATCGTATAGCCACCTAGCCGCTGACTAGCGGTCATAGGATTGCTCTCGAAATGTAGGAGTTGCATGGAGATCACACACTCTTCATTCTACCAAGAGAGATGGGAATTATTGGAATTATCACATTAAAAATCCCAAAATAGTGGCTTTTCTTTCTTCATTCCATGATGAGATGGGAATTATTGGAATTATCACATTAAAAATCCCAAAATAGTGGCTTTTCTTTCTTCATTCCATGATGAGATGGAGTGTGGATATATGAAAACCACATATAGTCCAAATGCAAACTCCCAAGGAGCAAAATGTATGTTACCTGTGTAGAATTTGGTCTTCTTCAAAGCGCTATCTCCACAGCTGACTGAGCAAGAAGAAACTAGTCATGTGAATCCATCCATAGAACTTCTATCAAAAATTAACTAGTGAATCAAAGTTGATGGTTAATAAAACAATTTTTGTAGTCATTGGAATTGTTTGGTCATTATAGGTAAGGGGTATAATCTCCAGTTCAATGGAGCTTGATTTCCATTTAAATTAGTGAGACATAACTTGTAAACTGCTGTTCTTGTCTCACTGTTTGGGAAGGATTGCGTTTGCACTTAACTCATATCTTCAGATAAAACAGCCAAGTCTTGTGGCACCTTTAAAGACTAACAAATTCATTTTGGCATCAGCTTTTGTGATGCTGTCCACTTTATCAGATACATGAAGTGTTATCCTCAAATTGGCAGATTTATATACATATGCTGGGGTGGGGTGGGGTGGGGATATGTAAACTGTATTGTCAGAGGGAATTGAAATGAAAAAACTACAGGCAGTGATAATTACCTTAACAGTTGCCACTCACAAACCATTGTTGGCTGATAACACAGACAGCATTGCAGGGGTGAGCTGATTAACATATGTAGCATGATTAAAAACAACCTTTATCCTTATTCAAACCACAGGGAATAGAGTTGAATCCCTTGGTGAATTGTATTTCAGCAATTTTGTGTTGACATCTGTCTTTGACATTCTTTAGTTGTTAAGGTGCCACAAAACTCTTTGTATTTTTTGCTGCCACAGACTAATAGAGCTATCCCTCTATAACTTCTTCAGAAAAGAGGGTAGTTTTTTAAAAAATTTGGATTGTTGCAGATGAGGAATTAAAATAATCCTCCTCAGATCCGCCACTTCCTTATTAAAGAGACTCAATGTCCCACCCACCCCTTAAAAGGACACCCTTTAATTTGTCCAGCCTGGACCATTAGCATAGATTTATACACCTGCTATCTTTGTTTCTTCCTTGAGGAAATGTTTATTGAGGAAAATGTTCATGTTCTTCGAGGTGTGTAAATGTTCTATATGACACATATATATTGGAGAGAAAGAGAGAGAGGTTTGCTCTAATCAAATAATAAAGCTAGTTGCTGCAGCCTATCAGCAAGGCTAATAATTAAACAATATTTGTTGGTATGGTGTGTCTATATGTACAGAGCCTCACTTTTTACAGGAAGGGATGTCTAACTATTACTGTCATGGCTAAAGCTAATATTTGTTACAAGCAAATTTAAGTCTTCAATGGGGTCTTATTTTATTCATGTTTGCTGCTCCAGCATAATATGGCAGTGTTATCCCCAGATTACTGGCTAGCATAAAGGATAGTTCTGAGTTTGTGAGACAAGAGATACATTCTTCTAGAGATTTTCCATGCCCAGTGTACTGGGATAGGGAAAATGAACTTCTAAAACATTTTTTTTTCTGTACTAGCAGTAGTGAATTGAAATGTCAGTCTGTAATATGAAGAAATTCGGAGTCTGGTTTTGTTGCTTTGGTTTGTTTTTTGCTAATACTTTTCTTCTCTTCCAATATTCTTGAACAAATGGATTTTGTTTGGCTTGTTCTCTAAATCCGGAACAGTTGTGTCTCCATTCAGTGGGACGCATTAGCACTTGTAAGTACAGGTGGTGGAAAAACTGAGAAGCCTGGGATTGCAAATCAGTAGAAGCTGACTCCTTCTCTCCAAATGATATCATCAAACTGCTACGCTGACCAAGTTTGAAAATAAGCTCAACAGTTTTGTTGAGTATCTTGGAACACCTAGGACAGATCATTGATATTCACAATAACTATGGTTCTAGAACTATTTATTCTAGAACAGTCACTTTTAGATCAATTGAAAGATTTCGGATCAAGATTTGAAATGATTTTGTCAATTGCAGCCTTATTTGTGATATGGAGGGAGCAATCCTATGGCCGCTAGTTAGATGGCCATAGGATATGTGGGTTTCCGGGAACCGACCTTGGAAGTCGGTTCCCAGAGAACCAACCTTCCCACCCCCTTCCATGCTGCCTACAAGGCAGCACGGAACGGCCTGTGCTCCATGCTCAGAAGAGGAGTGTGGAGCGGCCAAAACGGGCATTCCAAGGGGCATACTGGGGCATGGAAAGTGGAAATGCCGGCATGACACATCCTATGTGTCGTCCGGCAGCCTCCTCCCCCACTCCGCCTTCCTGTGGCTAGATAGCCGAAATCATCTTCTGTCTACAAATGCAGGGCAGGAGAAGTGCGGAGGGAACGATCCCCTCTGTGCTTCTGCCTGGCATTGGATAGGTGGTCACCTCTGAGTTCAGAGGCGGCCACCTATCCCTGTAGGATTGCGTCCTAAAGCTGTAATCCTGCACCCACTTACCTGGGAGTAAAACCCATTGAACTCAGGTGTATAGGATTGTGCTGTAATTATTGTGGGTATTTAGGTTCTGTAGGGGAGTTTCCAAATACTGTATCAAGAAGCACCAGCTTGCTGAATGATAAATACACTTCAAAGTAAAAACATAATTCAGTGTGCTCCAGTTGTGACATAAATAATACTTTCAGTGTACAGGTACTTATAATGTACAAATTTATTACTAATGGTAGTAATTCTGATCTAAATATCCTGACAAAAATGACTCCCATTTTTAGACAGCACATGGACATTACAACAAATGCCTGACTCCATGTGTCCTGGGCAAATTTGTCTCTGTATAATTTCCCAGGCATTTGCAGAAAAACAGAGTGGGAAATATACAGGAGTGTTGCAAACCATCTTACAAAGGCAGTAATCAAGCAGTAATATTTAACATTTTTATTCAAAGCCCACTTACTCAGAAGCATTTGATTTCAATGGAACTTGCAAGTAAATTTGTTCATTATAGCAATCCAGGGGTTACTATTTATGTCAGACTTACAACTGGATAAAAAACAATTTCTTCTGCTGTCTGGTTTAAGAGTTGTCCAGAGTAACTTCAGTGATTTAGGTGCAATCCTATCAAGATAGGCAGCCACCCCAAACTTGGAGGTGACCGCCTATCCAAAGCAAAGCAGGAGAGGCACGGGGGGGGGGGATCGTTCCCTCCGCACCTCTCCTGCCTTGCTATTTTTCACTAGACAGTCGTTTTTGGCTGTCTAGCGGCGGTGGGGCCAACCGGAAGAGGAAGCTGCCGTACGACACATTGGATGTGTCATACACGCAGCTCCGCTCTCCCCACCCTGGAATGCCCCTTTTCCATCGCTCTGCACCCGTCTTCTGAGTGCGGAGGATAGGGCTTCTCCGCGCTGGCTCCGAGGCAGCGTGGACAAGGGAGGAGGTCAGATTTCTGGGAACTGACCTCAGAGCACAGGCTCCGAGGTCGGTTCCCGGAAATGAGCATATCCTATGGCCCTCTAGACAGTGTCTAGTGGCTATAGGTTTGCTCCCTTAGCAATGAATGGCTTTAAGCACAACCTTGAAACTAAGGAATAAAGACTCTTTGACCACTAAGCACTTTACAGTATTGTCATATGAAAAGACAATGAAGATGTGAAGGTTTAAAAAAAAAAGAGAGAGGAAAGGGATTGATAAATGACATGGCCATATCTGGAATCATAAGTAGAGCTTGTAAGAATACCAGCAACTAATCCAGCCTTGTAGTTACGCCAAAAATGTTACTAGACTGCAGCATTTTCCCTAGCTTCCTAGAAGGCTAGTGGTATGCCCCCTCCTTTATGATCAGCACTGAAATGCAGGTTACTAGCCTCTTAGTCAGGTTCATTTTTTTAAAAAATGCCTTCTACGAAGTGCCTGCTTGATTTTCATGCTGATTGTGGGAGAAGTGGTAGAGGATCCATCCTGCTTCTACCAGCCATTCACCTGCATGGAATTCTTGATTGCATGAACTGATCTTTGGATAATGTGGTCACCTCATGACAATTTTTTTTTTTAAAAAAGAGGACTGTATTTATGTCTATTGGTAGTGATCCACACAGAGGTGTAGCCAGAAAATTTATCTCTATGGAGTCCAAGAAATTCTGCTGGGCAGATTGATTTTGAGCAAAATGTGGGTGCATGCACTCCTGGACACATAATGTGGGCAGGGTTTTGAGTAATTGTAGACTGGTATAAAGACAGCTCCCAGCCCATTCCTCTTGTTACCCAGGGCATGGAAATCCTTTGTTGCTCTCTAAAGCAGTCTTTCAGTTATTAAAACCACTGACATAGAAAGGTGGTTTCTAGCCTTCTGCCTTGTCACTGGAAACAGAGTATACCAACCATTGTACCAATTACTATTAAAGTATTGCTCTGTACTTTGTATTTTGGATAACTGAGGTGATGCAGGCTGTGTGCTACTTAGGTCCTGGTACTATGGAACACTTTCCCTGCAAACCTGGCCTGAAGAATGACCATCTACCACCATACCAGCCTTGCACTGTGCAGCTGAGCAGGAAGGTACTTCTTAAGAAACAAGCTTTATTAAAAACTGTCCACGACTGAAAATGCAAAGGACAAACAGAAACTGTAGCAATCAAAAGTTGCCTGGACAGAGTGCCAAGAACTGTGGGATTCTGTGCACAACACTAAGAGAGCAAACCAAAACCAACCTATAGAGGAAATCTTCAAGAAAAATAAAATGTTTTAAAGGTAAAAGATTAAGACTTGTGTGGCAGTGTTGCACTAGTGCCAACTGCCACCCTCAAGCAACTTCCCTCCTTCTTTACTGCTGTGGCCTGAAGTGTTCCACAAGTCAATTATATCCCTCATGGCAAAGGGATCTGCCTTTTATTACTTCTTATCCCCTCCCTGCGCATCCCTGGGGGAAGAAAAATAAAATCCCTCTTCCTGTCATAATGCTGGGTAAGGCTGAGTGACAGCAGACTCAGCCAGCCAGCTATCTCTGCAGAGCTTCTCCCTAACCCTCTTCCCCCCCCCCCGCGTCTTCTTTTCCTGTTGCCAGGCCATGCAGCTGCACTCATCTAATTGACATGAGTAGTGAGCTCCTGGCTTGCTTGCAGAAGCACAAGGGTTGACCATGTTGATGGGGGTGATGGGAGTTGTAGTCCACATCTGGGGGGCACCAGGTTGGGCAATGCTGCTCCAGGGGAGTTGGTTGGACAGAGATTGGGAACTGGCAGAGTGGTGACTCAGTAGCCCAATGAGATCTTTTACAAACATAATACTACAGTCCTCCTGCTCTGTTGACTCAGTAGGTGGTAACAACTGGTAATTAATTGGGCTCTTTTATTGTGGCTTTGATCCCTGCCATAAAGCTCAGACAATTAGATAAAGTTCGGACAAGGGTTCATTGGGCTATAAGTTGCTTATTCTGTGACCTCATGGGGAAGAGCAAATTTGCAGTTGCTAAGCATATTCCAGTCTCTGTAGCTTTTCCACATTACTTTTCCTTGTGTTTTTGTTGGGAAGTGGGCCAGTGTTGGCTACTGGCATGTCTCTTGGAATCTGAAGACACATCAAATGTGCAGAAATGGCAGACAACTCTGGGGAGCTTTGACAGATGTATATCTCAGGCTTGTGTCTGACCAATATAGATGCACATTTGTGGCCACTTTCTGGCTGCTTTGCTACAAAAAAATTACAGAAAATTACCCTGATGGAGAAGATAACATTGCCTCTCTGAGAACATTAGGTCTCTCATTGTTGTTTAAGGTAGAAGTAAAGAACAATTGTTTGACTCCTTAACCTTAGTCCTGGTTGCCTTCTTTAGTGTTGACCAGGATAGGAGAGAAGAGCTTGCAGGGGCAAGATTAGATCATATCCCTTTTATCATTTTGGTTGTGACTAATGAATGGGCATTTGTGATTAAAGCCAAACAAGCCAAGATGCCACTTTAGATGGAGTAAAACTGGTCTAGCATAGAGAGGAAGAGCTGTGAATTATCACAGATAAGAGTAACCATATTTTCAAATAAGATATGCCTAATTGTTAGGGAGAAATAATCTTTTGAAATGAATAACAAATCAACCTCCTGGGGTTTTTTCCTAGTAAAAATATTTACATGCTCTTGGCATGCCTGTTCTGTTTTCTCTGAAGGAGGAAAATAAAACCTTTTAACCTGGATATAACACACGAATGACTTCAAATATCTCATGAAAAAATTAAAAAACAATTTGATAATTAATCTTTCCCCAAGTGTTTGAATGCAGTCATCTTTTGTGGACTACCTTTCACTCACTGCTCAATCATCTTTTGCTGGGAAATGACAAGAGCTACTCTACCATAGCCAATGGAATGCAAATAAAGTGGTAAGGACATACCAGGACTGCTGTAGCCCAGTTGTACAGTCAATAATATCTGTGTACAGAAAGATAGTCCCTATGTAATAGTCACTGAAACTATTCTGGACGTTGAGCAAATATTGATAGGAGAGAAAAGCAAAGCATATTTTGTGTCCTGCCTTTCTCTCTGATCAATATTTGCTCAATATTTGCATTCTTTATGCCTGGTATAAAAAGTTGAGGTTTGTTAGCTATGCAAGGATTTTACTAACAGCTTGCAGAGTATTGTATGCGTGGTTTCTTCTTCTGGGGCCACTGAAAAAGGAATAAGAAAATCATTTTAAAAATCAGAAGAATCTGAATGTCTTCTGTAAGCTACATGTGGTTGACTTCCTCCAAAAAGTTCCGCACGTGCTCTCAGAGGCAATCCCTCCCCCCTCACATCAGTTGATTCCTGGTATAAACACCACTAGCCAAACAATCCCCAAATGCCAAATTTGGAAGAGAAAAGAAAAATCCTGACTTCTGTTATTTGCAAGATACAAAATCATATGGTACCCACTTAGGCCAATGTCTAATAGTGTTTCTGTGGCAGGTGCTTACAACAGACAGTGGAACTCTGAAGAAGAGTAATTGTAGCTGCTGAATGTTCTGGAAATGCTATGAATTCTTAGCAAATCAGTGTGCTGTTAACATTCCAAAAGTAACAAGACTGAATGCAACCTTAACAATGCTGATAGTTTATCATGTTCCGTTATGATACAAGAAAGCAAACCAAGTGTCAATAGTTTATGTGAGTCATTCAGGCAGTACAAAAAACTTCAAGACTACCACTGTTTTAATTTAACCCTAATTTACTAACTTTCAAATTTGCAGTACATGCTGTGCTCTTGTGAACCAGTTTGTTTTTACATTAAGTATGCTAATAAAAATTACATATAAATGAACTCTGAAGCCCTGCTTCATATTCCTCTCTCCAGTACAATAGGAACTATGAAACAGGGCCTTTTTGTTAATTTTCCGACCTTGTTTTGCCAAGAGAGTTCTGATGGGTCTCTCCCTGTATAGCCAACTTTTGTTTTATGCAGTTTTTTGTTGAGTTCATTTTAGTGTGGTGGTGGTGATGGACCTCCATTTTCATAGCATTGTTTTATTTTAATGTTTTTTTTTTAAGTAAAATATCTGTTTTATATGGCATTTTGATTTCCAAGACTGAGTATTCTTGCAATGTCACATTATTGAGACCAAGTTGCTTTTTCTTTTGTAGTTACAAAAACAAAAATAAGGGCTCTTTCCTCATGGAATAATTTACATGTTGTTTTTGTTTTTAATAAATGTTCTCAGCATTTTATAGAATCTTTTTTGTAATCATGTCTGTCTGTTTAGTGATTTAGTTTTTGTGTGTGAAGGGGAAATTGACTTTGCCTGAAGTGGCCTGACAGAACTGCATAACTGGAAAGAATAGAGATGATGCCCTTATTTATCACTGTCTGTATGCATGCCTTGCTTCCTATGGGAATATTCTGTTAAAAAATCTATATTCTTATATATAAAATATTTTCCCCTAGGGAGGGCACCTGAAAGAGAACACCACAGTGACCACAGTATAACTTGTTTTGGGTATTGCTTTCAGTAATATAAATAGATAATGCAATTACTTATACCTTACGTTTCTATATAAATAATATGAACATTATATTTGTAAATGGTCAAAGTCAAGAGCACATTTGCACAGCCTTATAAATAGTTTGCCTGAAGTGAAAATTGCCTCCAGACAGCCAAATAGGAAAGCTTCACAAAACCTGGCTCTTTTTTTTTCTTCAGGTCACAAATGACTAACTGGTTGATTGAGCAAATGGGCCAGAAAAACTTTTTGTGGGCTTCTTTGCAGAGTTACATTAGCATATAAGTTATAGAAACAGGTTGCTTCATTGGAAAGAGAGTTCCTAGCACCAAATGATGTCACTGATTTTTCTGCAGAGAATGGATTAAGTCTTGTCCCCCTCTCTTAGAGCCAATTCCTAAGATTTGGCCCAGTGCAGTATCATAAAACATCCTAGGCTACCATTTTCAGACATACACAGTAATGCAAATGTTAGGTATCGCTTGGGGCTTGGGGAGGACCAGGAAATAAAATGTCACTTAGACTGTATCTCCTGATGGAACAATTAATATAGCATAAAAGTATTTATATGTAAGATCTTTAGGAAGCTGAGATAGCATTTCACTTCTTGCAGTCTGACTCACATAATGTAGCTACTCCCCTGGCATCTCTTTCTGGCCACCAGAGGGTGCTCCTGGAGCGGCACATAACAAAACGCAACTTCTTTTTGCTGCCTTTTCTATACGCGTGTGAAACAGGAATACGAAGACCAGCCCTTGCATGTTCCCACACTACATGCCCTAGTTTTTTGGAATCAAATTAATGGCATATAATCAGTTCCCAGTCACTAAATTGTCACACTATAGTTCTAATAATTATCCATGAAATATGTATTTTATGTAATTATTGTATTATGGTCTTCAGACTTTGTGCCACTATAGTTCAACCTGTCAAACCTTACAGATCTCTAGTATAAAGTGATTAGGAAATGCTTGAGTAGTTGTTGTTCGTAAAATTGGGGGTGGGGGGGAAAGACATTTTCTTTTCTTACTGCAATTGTTCCCTGGCAAGTAATTTAAATTCAGTTTTAGAGTGTTGTCTTCAGTTAGAACTCAATTTTTTTTAAGTCTTTTTCCCCTCCCCTGTTTAAAATGGATGAGCACATCAATATTATTTATTTATTAATGTTGTACACTGCTTGATATAACAAAATCTATTAGTGGTTTACCTGTCAACCTATTAAAATCACGATTAAAATACTGAATCGAGAAACAATTACAGTTACAACAAAGATAAGTAACAGAAACAATAAAAACAATTTAAAAACAGCAATAGGGGAAAAAAAACCAAATGGAGCAGCATCATGATTATAAGCCAGGGAAAACTTGTGTAAACAAGTACATTTTCATGGAGTGTTTAAAACTCACCAGTTTTCTGCCTCCTGAACCACATAGGAAAGGGAATTCCAGAAGGTGGGTGCCACTACTGAGAAAGCGTACTTTCAAGACATCACATGATGATATTCTGTTGGTCACGGAATGACCAACAAGGCCTCCACTGAGGATTTTAACAGTTCAGATATTTAAAACAAAGAAAAATGTTTAAGCCAGTCACCAAGTGGTAGGCCACCTTTGCAGTTGCTGTTTTTTTTCACATCTTGCAATAAGAATATTACCATAACTTAGCTACAGCAGTTGTATCCTATAATGTAGGATTGTTAATGTGTCCATATTAGATACCATATACATATATATCTTTCTTTAAAGTAGTTACTCCTTGTGAACATTTGCTCATTACATAAGGAAATGGCTAAGCAAACATTTTAAACCATTAGTGCATACAACTAGAGGGATTTTGGTTTTCACATTGCCCAAACATGCCAGCCTTTTCAATTCACAGTGACAGCAAGGAAGCAGCTGCTTTCACCAGACAGCTGTCGAGCTTTAGAGTTAGACCTGCTGGAAACGGGACATGTTTTATTAGGACCATATAGTTCAGTACTTTCATTTGTGTTTTATGAGTGCACCAGAAAATATTCAACAGATCTAGATTTGTGTGTTTGTGCATGCTTGTATGTATGTACACACGCACATGCGCGCACACACACAGGTGGACCAAGGGTCCTGGCATGCATTACGATCTGATCTCATGCAGTATGATTATGGAATAGGTCCATGTGAGGTCAAAGGGATGTTCGTAAACATGTTGTCCTTTTTATCCTTTCTTCAAATCCATTTTTCAGTTCTCTAGTATTTATGTTTACTTTATATTCCTGGTAAGGGGGAAGGAAGCATAGCAGGGAATACTGCATGTAGCTGGTTTCCTTTTCTCCTTACCTCAATCTTTGCAGACACGGGAGACTCAATATGTACTGTGCTCTTCATAACTTTTAGTCTTACACCAGCTAACACTTTTGCCTGGAACCATCATGTTTTCTGCATCTCTCAAGCACTTCTTTGTCTGCAACCAGTAGATTACAGACAGAGTAATTAGTTTGGTCCTCCCTCCTTAGATACTTAGAACAGGTTTAGATGACCTGTGAACCAGCCTATTTACACAAAAAGCTCAAGTGGTATATTTTCATGAGCAGTGCAATGTAAAATGAACATACTCGTAGACGTCCCGAAGATATGAGATGGTGGGATTCCTGAAACCTGCTACTGGGATTTCTGCGGTTAATTTAATTTAATGTTCACGCAAGTCAACCAGTTGGAAAGAAATTTATTCTTTGTTGTGTTCACATAGTCTTGTCTACACTATTATTTATTTATTTATAATATTTATATACCGCTCCACATCAGAAGATTTTGGACCAATGAACAACAAAGATAAAAGAATAAACAGGTTAGAACAGTTTTTTAAAAAGCAAATTCCATTAAGATCGAATTTAATAAACCACAGCTGGTCATGCAAGGAAGGCCTCTCAAAATAGCAATGTCTTCAGGAGGCACCAGAAGGAACACAACATTGGCGCCTGCCTGACCTCCAAAGGCAGGGAATTGCATAGGAAGGGGGCCAACACACTGAAGGCTCTTTTCTTGGTGGACTCCAACTGGGCCATGGGTCCTCAGTGACTGGGCAGGCTGGTAAAGAAGGAGGCGCTCTCTCAGGTATCCCAAGTTGTTTAGGGCTTTGTATACTAGTACTAATACTTTAAACCTGGTAGCAGATAGGCAGCCAGTGCAGTAACCTCAGCAAAGGAGTTGCACACTGAAAAGAGGCAGCTCCCAACAACAACTGAGCTGCTGCATTCTGCACTAGCTCCAGCTTCTGGACCAGAACTTAAGGGCAACCCCACTTAGAGCACATTGTAGTACTCCGGTCATGAGATTACCATACCCACTATGGTAAATGGCTGGTCAGTATGAATTCACTGTAACAGGTTTACCTTCTATTTTGTAGCCAAAAAAATTTGGAATTGAGTGCTACTTCAAATGCAGAATCGGCATTTGAGGTGTCAGAGACCAGTCTTGTCCTGAATATTTGGTCAAGTTTTAATCAGTCTTCAGAGCTGATTTAGTGGGAAAGCTTGGGGAAATGTTTGCTACCAATTGGTAGGCTGGACTCATGCCCGTTCTGGTTGGTGAAAGCCAGTAGGAAGAGGCTGGGTTTTTTTGTCTGGGATTATTATCAACTTACTCAAGGAGGCTTGTGAGTCTGCAAAGCATAGTCCTCGTTCACCATGGCAGCAAAACTTTTGTACAACACGGTCTATGACTTTTCTTGCTGCTCTTTTGCCTCAGATTCCACCATCTTTAGCATCAAGTGTAAACTAATGAATGTTTGAAAGTACACATAAACACCAACCAGCTGGTTCTATACTTAACCACTTGTGCAAACCACAGAAACAAAAAAGGTTGAAGGAAAAATATATGTCCAATAATGTAACAAAATGTTAATATAAATACCAATATTTCACTCAAAATTAAAATTAATTAGCAGTCAGAAATGCCCATCAATACATTACATACATAGGCTGTACATATTCACAATGCTAATTTCCCAAATACATAGGCCATACATATACACAATATCCCAAATGTGTTTTGACCAACCTGGTCTTTGTCAGTGGGAGAAAATATAAACAATAATTATAGTCCTTATTAAAACAAAATTAGCATCATAGCTGAATTCCTACATAGAATCTGGAAGGCAAAACATACAAGCTTAGATATACCTGAGATAATATGCCATACCTAAATAGTCAAATAAATAAATACTAATATCCATTTACCCATAGTTGTCATATATACAGAATCTGAGATCCACACCATTCAACAGGTAACTGCATAAAATAAAAAGAGGGGGGACATTCCTAGGTTCTGAAACGTATAAAAAACCAACCTGTATAGGATTGCACTGTCGAAGACCGCTGCTACTCCCCCATTCCTGCCCAAATTAGTGACAGCACACATCTGTATCTCTGAAGCCCTACCTACTAGGTGATGCCAGCTGTGAAATGATCAGACAGTTCCAGGACCCAGACAAATTTCTGGAGAATAGAGTGGCCCAATAAAATCATCCTGAGTCTCTTGTATTTAGGCCAATTTAAGTCAGACTATTTTTTCTAGGTTTCAGAAAACTGCAGCTTCTTATTTGATGTCAGTATTTCTAACAAAGTGCCTTTACCACTGATGACCTAGTGTTTCCAGTCTGCATGTGCATTTTCACACGTGTGCTTGTTGTCGTGTCCGACTCTTTGTGACCCCATGGACCATAGCACGCCAGGCCTTCCTGTCCTCCGCTGTCTCCCGGAGTGCGCTCAAGTTCATATCCATTGCGTCGGTGATGCTATCTAGCCATCTCATCCTCTGCCATCCCCTTCTCCTTTTGCCTCAATCTTTCCCAGCATCAGGGTCTTTCCCAGTGAGTTTTCTCAAGACTTTGTTGAATGTAATTCTGTCATAACTTAAGACAAGGGCAAAGAAGAAAAGCCTTCTTTTAAAGCCATATTTAATTTTACATTTTATTAAACCTCTGGCACTCCAATGAGCTAGGCTTCCTCTGGGAATGGTTCTGTGAAATTTGTCAGCAGCTGAATCACACAAGTTTGAAAATGTTAATCTTTTTAATGAAGAAAAATTAAATCTTATGAAACCGTTTCATTTTTTACCATGCTGGCTGGGGAATGTTAGGAGTTGTAGGACCTTTTTCTGTCTAAACATGCATTGGATTGTGCCCTTACTGTGTTAATATTTTGAGGAAAATACACTTTTATCATTTCCTAGAGTAATTTGGAAAGTTGTCCAATTGAACTCAAAGCAGGAGAACATTCTAATTTTACAAATAAGCTGGTTGTCTCCTCTCCCCTACCCCTTTTGAAATGCAGTTGATTCAGATTTCCCTTGACAAATTAGATGTCAGGCATCATTAGGATTTCCTAGTTTTATGGTAAATTTGTGACTAATGACTTGCGCTCTGAGCAGTGACTATCAGTTTTCATGGTACAAGTCAGAGTCCAGAACAGAAACGGAAAAAACAAGAACAGTTAAATACTATGAACTTGTTATCTTTCTCTCCTCCCCTGCCCCCACTTTTCCCCCCTTTCTTTTAAGAAAAAGCTTGAGATGCTGACACATGGCAGAGGCCATTTAAATTCATAAATCTACTTTGCCCTGCATAAATTCTGAGCAGATACGATATAGCAATAAAGCTGATTAAATTAATATAGTTAAGGCAGGGTAATTTTCTCATTGATAAACAGGAAATTCTTCTGTGTTAGCTAGCAGCAATACTAATTAGCATTATTAATACTAATATAACCCCTAACCCCAATCTAAGTTTCTGTGCCTTTTTTCCATGATGGAGCTTGAACCTGGTTGATGCCACTTTGAGAGTGTTAAACATGTTGAGAAGCTGCTGACTCAGGCCTCAGATACATTTTATGTATTTATAGATGTAGGTCCACCTTTAGGAGAATTCTGGCTTATAATTCACAAGCTGCATGCTTCTACATACAGCCCTTTCAGTCCCACTTGGCTTCTCCTGCCAGTTGGAGCAGCTAAACCAGGGGTAGGCAACTTGTGGCCCTCCAGATGTTTTGGCCTACAACTCCCACGATTCTTTTCCATTGGCTAAGCTGGCTAGGATTGATGGGAGATGTAGGCCAAAACAGCTGGAAGGCCACCCATTGTCCACCCATGGGCTAAACTCACCAAGAATCAAACACTTACTGTGTCGTCTGAACTAGAGCGCCCGACTTGCTGTAAGAGTACATGCCAGAATCTCAAACCATGATTTCTTTTTGGGTTCCAGTTCCTGGCTTGTTTGGGTGGGAGCAGAAGTGCTGCATGCATACGCATGCAGTTTGTGAATGATGAACCAGGATTCTCCAGAACTCTGGCTTATCATCCTACACAAATGCAGCCAGAGTGTTTTCCAAAATTCTACTGACTACCACAAAATTGTGACTGAGGTCAATATGCATGCCCACGTCTGTATCTCTTTAAAACCTGAAGCCTTTGGGTTTAAAGTACATTTACCTAGAAATGTCTTAAAAGAAGTATTGTGAAGGACGTTTACATTGTTTTACTAAGTGAGAACTACCTGGTGCTTCATCGAAGGAGGGTTAGCATTCTGTTTAAATACATCATATAGAAACTTACTTAATATTGTACCATTGGAGAATCAATTCAATTTCTTCTCTGAATGCACTTTTATTGTGTGATGGCATTACTCCAAGAAGCTGTTTTAATTGATTGGTGAATTCAATTTAACACACACATCCAAAGTGAAAGCTATGTATTGCTACAAATATAATGGAGGTCTTAACCAAGCTATTGAGTAGTGAAAGCTTTAAAAAGCAATAATATTCTTTTCAGTTATTTTCAGAAATGTATTTCTCTTGATTAAATTGCAAAATGTGCTTGAGACCATTGTAGTCAGCAAGAAGGTTCCAGCAGTCCACCACTTAGCTGGAGGTAGTGTTAAGTCATTGCCTCTTAACAAGTAATAGGTGAAGAATAATAATGTTTTGAATACGGGTGCAATGCTGTGTAGGACAATATTTATACTACATAATTAATTTGAGAAATACTGAAAAAGGAGATTTGTTTAAATGAGAACTGCTACATTCCCATAAACTGCTACTTCATATAACATGCTTAAAAGACAATCTTGATCTTTTCTCCTTAGCTTGGTTCACATAAACCACTGGGTAGACTTGAACCAGCGATTTTAAAACAAAGACATTTTAAGGGCTGATTGACCTGACTATTTATCACCTAAAATTAGAATGACAGTAATAATTCTTGCTAAGAGAAATTCACACACACACACTTGGGAGTAACTGAGGTGATGAACAAGGATGTATGAATCAGCCCTAAGAAGGCTACACTGCAGTAGCATATTCTACAGAAAAGGGTGCAGTAAATTAGCAGCTTCACAGTAATCTCCACCATGTTTTTCACAACTTTAATTGCACTCATAGCCTAATCGGGGCCTTAAGTTTGTGTCTTGCACAAAAATCAAACTCTCTGCTTGCTGAGAGCATTTAGGTGCTGGATCATGAGCATAGGGGAATTGTGCACTAGATTCTAGATGAGCTAGTTTCATCCCTTCAGTTGTACTAGAGCAAAAGCCTCAGTTGGACAAGGCAATTATCCTGTAAGCTCAAACACACATTCTTCTTGCAGCTGAGGTAGTAGAAAGTTTTACTATGTATTTCTTTAGATATCATATTGGTTTTCTCCCTGTGTACTTGTCTCCTGTCCACTCTGTGGGCTTATTGAGTGGTGTCCAGGAACTGTGATAATGCAGCCCTTTTCTTTCATGTGGGAGACTGCTTATTTGAAAGCATCTCCACTACAGTGTAGTAAGAGAGAGAGAGGGATAAGATAGCAGCATAATCTTGGAGTTTTAACATGGATTATGATTTTTCATGTGTTTTTTCAAATAGATGCATTTAGATGTTTTCTGAGAGGACTGTATCATGTCAGGTAATCTATGTTTGATTATGGGGAGGAGATGAGCCTATCTCACCCAACTCACCAAGGTGGAAGTTTGCCTTTTCTCCCTATTATTTAGATTGCAAATCCTTTGGAAGGGACCTATTTTTCACATACAGTGTATATATATATGAGGAAGTAAATTCAAGTACAGCTCACATTTTTTTCTTAAGAGAATAGAATGCAAAACTCATCAATCTGAAATAAATTACGGACTCAGGCTGCATGTTGGTGAGGGCTTGGCATAGTGATCTGTGGAGGGAAGGTGAAGGAGAAGAGAAATTAGTGAAAAGTTGTTGGGCAGTGGTGACACAAGCTGTAAGAACAGTAGACATGCAGTGATGCGAGGAAACCTAAGAAGAATATGTATGAAAAACTTGGACGATAAAGCAAGAAGAGAGTAGTCACTGCATAAGGGCAAAGAGAAGTATGTGTGAGGGGAAAACATCAGTAGTGAGGTAAAGTGAACGCTAGGGAATACAAACTAGAAATGTAGCAATAGTTGTGGGAGGTATACATTGGTTATAAGAATTGGGGGCCTGTATGAGGAGGATAGATCTGAAATTTCTTCAGGGGGCCTTGTGTGCTCTGCCCAACTGTACTGAAGCCAAAATTCTTCTGCTGGACCTCATCATCAATTTACTTTATCTACCTAGCCAAGGAGTCTTTATGTGGTGACTATGGCAACAAAGACTCTTGGCTTGTTTCCTTCTGAAGCCAGTACGAGCATGGCAGCCTGTCTGACTGTGGGGAGAGCAGCTGTGCAGCAAGAGGAAGTTGCTTGACTGTAGTAATCGTGTTTGGCAGGTCAAGGGTGATTCCTTGCCTGTGGGGATTTGTACAATGCCGTGGGCTTGCAAAGTGGTGTTATAATAAACCCCAGATGTTTCCGTTGCTTTCAGTGTATATGTTCTGCTTAAGCCTTAAAATAAGCCCTAGGATAGGACCAGTGGTGGTGGTTGGGGAGAGAGAACTGCAGTTAGTTGCTTAGGAATTTCTTTTCTGTAATGTATATATTCCCTTTTGATACTAATGGCTGCCTGTTTAAAATAGAAATTTTTCATTATATTCTATAATGGTGACTTTCCCCCAAATGAGCCATTCCATTTTGATTTCATGTACACACAAGTATAGTTGGGAAACTTCAGATTTTGCAGTTCAAAATTTGTAATTGCTGCTATCATCTTAGCTGGTTTTTACCTGGTGGTGGTGAAAGAGCACAACTCAAGGCAACAGGGAACTCCTACTTTGTCATGTAGGCTTGAGGAGGGTTTGTTCTGTCATCTTTGCACGGTACCAAAGTTCTGTTAACTCTGAGTAATGCCTTATCCCCTCTCTGCATCATAAATATATGGATAACTGTATTTTCTCAAAATAATTTCTTTATAGCTGGAAGCCACAGGAATTGGAGAATGTGTTGAGAAATCCTAGTGCACGACAGAGATTGCTGAGTCCCATTTAGGAGTCTGCAATTTAGAAGTAAGCCCCCCACTTCCACGGATGGGAGAAGCCCTCATTTTAAAATGGCAGCACTTCTAGAATAACTGAGGGTGCAATCCTATGCATGTTTAGACAGAAAAAAGGCTGGCTGGAGCGTAGTTGGCTGGAGCATGGTGAGAGCTGTAGAACTTTTTTCTGTCTAAACATGCATAGGATTGCATCCTTAAGATGAATTAGTCATAGCTGATATACTACAGTGTTTTCTATTTCTGTTCCAAATTGGTGTTTAGGGAGGTTAGGAATCCTACAAATAATCTAGGACAAACCCTGAGAACATGTATAAAATCTAGAGAATCTCTGGTTTAAAGTTATTTTTAAGAAAAAAAATTATTAGCCCTCAGTTCAAAAACCTGATGAAGCGGGGAGAATGAGTTGGACTCTGCACATGCATATACACACACAGGCATGCACACCCACACCTTCTTCTCTATAAACTTGAAAATGTCTTTACTTTTTGTCGTGGTCTATAGGAATTCAATCTCCCTCTCCAGGCTTCCTGCTCATTCGAGTGCAGATCTTGAGTGTTTATACCTTGTGTTGGGTACCCAGGACAGATTAGGGATTCTGTTGGTGTACCGCCCACCCCGCTGCCCATCGGACTCCCTGCCTGAGCTGACGGAGGTGGTCTCGGACTTGGTGTTGAGGACCCCCAGGATGATGGTCCTGGGGGATCTCAACTTCCATGCCGAGGCCGCTGTATCCGGGGCGGCTCAGGACTTCATGGCCGCCATGACAACCATGGGGCTGTCCCAACATGTCATCGGCCCAACGCATATAAAAGGACACATGCTTGATCTGGTTTTCTCGACTGGGCAGGAAGATGGTGATCTGAAAGTGGAGGAATTAACATCTGTCCCTTTGTCATGGTCAGATCACTTCCTGCTGAGGTTTAGACTCCTGGTGGCCTTTCCCCTCTGCAAGGGTGGGGGACCTATTAAAATGGTCCGCCCCCGGAGATTAATGGATTCCGATGGATTCCAGAGGGCTCTGGGGGATTTTCCCGCTGGTATGGCTGGTGCTCCTGTCGAAGCCCAGGTCGCTCTGTGGAATGCAGAGATGACTCGGGCGGTTGACACGATCGCACCCAAGCATCCTCTCCCTCTGAGCAGAGCCCAGCCAGCTCCTTGGTATACACCTGAGCTGAGGGCAATGAAGCAAGAGGGGAGACGGCTAGAACGCAGGTGGAGGAAAACTCGTGCTGAGTCTGACCGAACACAGGTAAGAGCCCACTCTCGAGCCTACTCTGTGGCGGTGAGGGTGGCAAAGAGACAGTTCTTTTCCACCAGCATTGCATCTTCTCAGTGTCGTCCAGCAGAGCTTTTCCGAGTGGTTCGCGGCCTGTTACATTCTGGGCCAGGGAGAGAGATGGTGGAACCCTCGGTAGCACGCTGTGACGAGTTTGCACGGCACTTTGAGGATAAAGTCACTCAGATTCGTCATGAATTGGACACCACCATTAATGCAGTTCCATTGGTAGAGGCGTTCAGAGCACCGTCTGTTCCAGTTTTATTGGATGAGTTTCAGTTACTGAGGCCTGAGGATGCGGACAAGGTGCTTGGCCAAGTCCGATCGACCACTTGTGTGCTTGACCCTTGCCCTTCATGGCTTATTAAATCAAACAAGGAGGGGTTGTCCGGCTGGGTCCAGGAGGTTGTAAATTCCTCCTTGAGAGAGGGAGTGGTGCCTGCCGCTTTAAAAGAGGCAGTAATTAGACCACTCCTGAAAAAGCCTAACCTGGACCCAGAGGATGTTAACAATTATAGGCCAGTGGCCAACATCCCCTTCCTGGGCAAGGTGCTTGAGTGGGTGGTTGTAGGACAGCTCCAGGCACTCTTGAATGAAATGGATTATCTAGATCCATTTCAATCGGGCTTCAGGCCTGGTTTTGGAACGGAAACTGCCTTGGTCGCCCTGTGGGATGACCTCTGCCGGGAGAGGGACAGGGGGAGTGCGACCCTGTTGATTCTCCTGGACCTCTCAGCGGCTTTCGATACCATTGACCATGGTATCCTTCTGGATAGGTTGTCTGGGCTAGGAGTTGGAGGCACTGCACTACAGTGGTTCCGCTCCTACTTGGATGGCCGATTCCAGAAGGTGGTACTGGGGGATTATTGCTCTGTGCCATGGCAATTATGCCATGGAGTTCCACAGGGCTCCATTTTATCCCCCATGCTGTTTAACTTCTACATGAAACCACTGGGGGAGGTTATCCGGAGGTGTGGGCTGAGGTGCCATCAATATGCGGATGACACCCAGCTCTACCTCTCTTTCTCATCAAAACCAGGTGAGGCAGTGGCTGTTCTGAATCAGTGCCTGGGCACGGTAATGGACTGGATGAGGGCCAATAAACTGAAACTCAATCCAGACGAGACGGGGATACTGTTAGTGGGTGGTTCATCTGCCCGGCTAGGTGATATTCAACCTGTTCTGGAGGGGGTTGCACTCCTCCTAAAGGATCAGGTTCGTAGTCTGGGGGTGCTCTTGGATCCAGAACTGTCACTTGAGGCACAGGTGAACTCAGTGGCACGGAACACTTTTTATCAGCTTAGGCTGGTATACCAACCACGTCCTTATCTGGACAGAGATAGCCTAGCTACAGTTATCCATGCTCTGATAACTTCTCGTCTGGATTACTGCAATGCGTTATACGTGGGGCTGCCTTTGAAAACGGTCTGGAAACTTCAGCTGGTCCAAAATAGGGCAGCAAGATTGTTAACAGGGACTGGCCTGCGAGCTCATATTACGCCAGTACTTTTCCAGCTGCACTGGCTGCCAGTCCATTTCCGGGCCCAATTCAAAGTGCTGGTGTTAACATTCAAAGCCCTTAACGGCTTGGGGCCAGGTTACCTGAAGGATCGCCTCCTCCCATATGTGCCTGCCCGGACCTTAAGATCATCATCAGCAGCCCTTCTCCGTGAGCCCCTGCCAAAGGAAGTGAGGCGGGTGGCTACTAGGAGGAGGGCTTTTTCTGTTGTGGCACCCCGGCTCTGGAATGAGCTCCCTAGTGAGGTTCGCCTGGCGCCTACATTGTATTCCTTTCGGCGCCAGGTGAAGACCTTTTTATTTTCCCAGGCATTTTAGCATTTTAGCTTTCTAAATTTTTATCTTTGCTGTTTTAAATCTGTGTTTTAAACTCCTGCACTGCTGTTAGGTTTTATTGTGGTTGTATTGTTATATTGTGGTTTTAATGTTCTGTATATTTTAAATAGTTTTATTGTGTGTTGTTTGGTTTTAATTTTTGTGAACCGCCCAGGGAGCTTCGGCTATTGGGCGGTATAGAAATGAAATAAATAAATACTTTCTCTTGTGTTTATCCACATTATCCATCTCTCAAATGTTTAATTAGTTGCATTTCTTTTTTTCTTTTTTGCAGTTCCTTAAATTTCATGTTTTGAATATTAATTAAATAGAAGAAAATTGTTCAGTTAAAAAACTAACCCTGCTTTGGAGCAGTTGGATTTTTGTAGCTGAGGAATTTCAGGTTCTAATGCAGAAATACAGACCTTGTCCGTAATGATATATTGCTGCACCACTGATGGAAAACATAGCCGACATTAACAGTCTTTAGCAGCTCCTCTGTGCAGGTGTTTGTAAATCTCATAAACGCTTTCCTTTTTTTAAGATAAACTGCATGACTTTGCTTTTCCTTCTGAGGCCTCACAAACTTACTGTCATACTGGTTTCATTTATTTGGTTTTTCTTTATTGTTCTTACCCAGTACAGGCCCATTGGATATTTCATAAAATTAATAAGAAAAAAAACTTTATAAAACAGACACCTGACTGAGCAGAACAACCCTCTAAATATGTGTTTGCATTTCTTGTAATCCAAAGCATTAAAGGCTGAAATATTGCACTGTTGAAACTTGATTTTATCTTGTCAGGATTTTTTTTTAAAATTACTCTTGTTATGTACTTTTATTATATTATCTATAAATTTCATAGGAAACCAAAGCCCAAATAAGGACTTAACTGTGCTTTATTGTACTTTATGATTAATATGGCCCCCTGATTTCATTTTCCTGGAGCAATTTCTGTTTCTCTGTGTGTGAATTCATGATTTACCAGTAGGGGGACTAATGATGTAAAATATTTGTGAAGCCCACTTGGGTTCCTCACTCCCGCCTTTACAGATTTTACTTTTGTAAGCGCAATATCAGTATATTGATCTATTCTATTTTTAAAAATTTGTTGCAGAAACACAGACTGGTGGGCTCTCTCTTCTTCTACTGGGGTCTATGTAGAACTACGCAAGAGACACACACATCTCTAAATAGAGTCTATGCTTCTGTTTAAATAATCTGTCCTCTGCCTTGTTAACTATGTATTGGGGAAAAGCCCTATTTACAAAAACCAAAATCTGTTCAATTAAACAAAATTACAGTGTATACTCCAGTTATACTACAGAGTTGTCCAAATTAAGCCCAACTATTTGACCAACTAACATTTGCTCCTGGTATCCTTCTTCCGCACTTCAGTTTCACCAGAAGTGCATAAACTCAGTGTGGTCTGCTGCAGACTTTCAATACTGAAATTGATTCATTCAAAAATAGGAGAAATGGCAACTTTCAGAAACCAGAAGGATAACTTTTCAGTTATTCAGTCTGCTGCTTACCTGAAATTTTCCAATAAAGGAATTCCAAAGCAAACTCCGGCATGAAACAGCTGAATTAGAACTTATCAAGAAGTTTGATTTTGTCTATTTGAACAATGCCAATGGTTTCTTTTCCCACTACAGGTGTTAATTAACTTAGCAATGCCAGCATGATATTGTTATCACTAATTACTGCTGTTGTGAATGGTCACTGTGCTTATTTTGTGCACATTTAAGATTTAATTGAATTGTTACAGACTGTACTTTTCATATTACATTGCCATTTGATCTAACTGTATACTTGCTAACTGAGGGATAACATTTCATGCATCTGACGAATTGGGTTCTAGTCCACAAAAGATTAGCCATAATGTTTTAAGATGGATATATTTGATGGTACTTTACCTCAAGTGAATATATTTGATGGTACTTTACCTCAAGTGAACGGTGGCAACACTACAAAGAAATAAAATGAGGAGTTCTGCTGTTAATATAACTTTACCAACTTTCATACTACATTACTGCTACAGTAAACTCTCCACTCTCTTATTCAGAACTATAAATTTAAAAGGAATAGGTAAATTACTAGTGATGCCGTAGTTCAGTGGTAAAGTATATGCTTTGTATGTATAAGGCCCTGGTTTCAATCCTTAACATCTCCAGCTAAAAGGGTATCTCCTAGGAGGACTAGAAAAGGCCTTTGGAGAGCCAGTGCACCAGAGCCTTATGTTTTGAATGCCCTAATGTATAGTAAGCTAAGATTTTAGTCTCTTCAGTTAACTTTACACCTGCTCAGCCTATCAATTATTCTTGTGTAACAACCTCTAATCCAATCAAAGATTGAATCAAAGACTGAAACAGCCTGAAAGTCAACAGCCTTTGTAAGTTCAGGGGCATTTCACTTGTGTGCCTAATTTTGAGAACTGGTGTAACACAGTGTTTATAATTCAGAGGGCTTGGCTGAGCCAATGGGCTGCCATTTGCTGGCCCCTACTGTAATGAGTTTTAGTGTGGTAAACTACTGAAATATCTCTGATACCGGCTGAACAGGATTACATAGAACTGTAGTAGCTTAGCCACCAGTCATTAGCCACCAGTGTTGTTAATGCTTCAAGCTCTCAGTGGGCTTCATATTAATTTACTAATAAACTGTTTTGCTGCAGATAAATACATAGTGTTCCCAGTAATCCCCTCTGCTGTCTTTTCAAAAGCAATTTTTGCAGGCATGAACTCCCAGTGATGTGTTCAGGCAGCTCAGTATCCCATCAAAGAAATTAGGACAATATGTGTTCCTGCAGCAGGGGGAAAATCGTTCAACCATACATATTTATCTAACTTATGTTGGGAAGCAATGGGAAAGCTACTTTGTCACTGTTTTTGTTGGGGTACAACAAATTAGTCCAAATTAGACTAAATGCAAACAAACATTTAAGGTTTGTCTGCAAACTACACTGTACCAGCCTAACAGATAGACTTCCAAAGTGATTTAGCAAAAATGGTACAAAATCCTTTGTGAAAACATAAATTGATTGAAATCAAGCTGTTGTCCATTTAACTTACATGAGTAAAAAACTGAACCCAAGTAAATATTGTTAAAAATATTTCTAACCTGCCTTTCAGCCCAAACAGGACCCCCAAGACAGTGTACAACAAGAAAAACAATATTAAAAACAAATGTAAATGGTAAACCAAATAAACAGCAGAGCTATCATTAAAACCTCAAAAGAACAAAATTGTCCCCGCATTAAAAACTGTTAAAAGCTGAACAGTACAAAATTGTCTTCATTGTCCACCTAAAATGTGTCAAAGATGGGGCCAGTCCCACCTACCTAGGGAGGAATTCCACAATTGTAGTGCTGCCACAGGAAAGGCCCTGTCCTGCACTCCCACTAGCCTAGCCTTTCTTGATGGTGGGACACACAACAGGGCTTCTGAAGAAGATTGTAAACTACAGGTAGGTTCATATGGGAGGGCAACCTGCCTAACCTGATTAGGGCTTTATAGGTAAGAACCAGCGCCTTGAACTGGGTCCAAAAACAAATGGGAAGCTCATGCAGTTGACGTAAGACCAGTGTAAAATAGTCTAGTATGAACACAAGAAAGCAATTTGGCTGCAGCATTTTGCACCAGCTGCAATTTTTGGACACTCTTCAAGGGCAGCCACGTGGTGACCATTTTGCAGTAGTCCAAATGGGGCATGATTTAAGGCATGGTTCACTGTGATCAGATTTCCCCTCTCTAGAAAGGGGTGCAACTTGTGCACTAGCTGACGCTGGGCAAAGCCACTCCTGGCTATAGCCACTCCTGGTCATAGCAATCACCTTGACATCCTGAAGCAATGCTGAATCCAGAAGCACCCTCAAGCTATGACCATGATCCTTCAGAGGGAATGCAACTCCATCCAGAACAGGCTGCACTACCAATCCCGGATCAGCTTGTCTACTGGCTATTAGAACTTCTGTCTTGTCTAGACTGAGCCTCAACATGTTAGCCCACATTGTGTCCATCATTACATCTAGGCAACAGTTCAAAGTTTCCATAGTCTCCATGGCGATAGTTGAAAAAGACATAGAGCTGGATATCATCAGCATAGTGCTGAAATCCAATCGCAAAACCTGGATGATCTCTCTCGGGTCATCCAGGGAGAGAGTGGTATGAGACAGAGCCCTGAGTAAACCCATAGGCCAACAGCTAAGGAGCCAAGCAATAATTCACCAGCACCACCTTCTGAGAACATTCAGCCAAATAACAGAACCTTTGCAAAGTGGTGTTCCCAAGTTCCATATTAGCCAAATGTCCTAAAAGGCTACCATTATTGATAGTATTGAATTCCACTGAGAGGTCCAGCAGAACCAACAGGGATGTAGTCCTAACATAGGTCATCCACCACGGGTATTTCACTATGAAATCTAGGCCTGAGCCCAGATTGGAAAAGATTACAAAAATCAGCTTCATCCAAGAAAACCTGGAGCTGAGTTGCTATCAGCCACAGAAAATATTCATACCTCAGGACATCTATTTTGTTTCTTAGATCTGTTGTCTTCAGTTTGACTACTGACACAATGAGAACCTTTAGACTTAGACTTTTATTATTAGGTTTTGTTTAGTCTTGTATGTTCTTTACTGCATGTTCTGGGTCACTGAACAAAATATTCTTGATTATTACAGCTGCTTCATGTACTAGTATTCAAAGATGCATATATCTAGCTATGGAGAAGCTGTGCCTACCCTTCCTCCAGGTGTATCGAGAAATCTAAACTATGTAGCTCACACCTTAATCCACATCTTTTCTGTCCCACTATCAACAGTGTGACTTCTTAAAAATCCTGCAAGTCAAAAACATTTTTTTTAGTTATTTATTACATTTCTGAAAAAAACAGTGGTGCCACTAAAAGTGAAATTCTGTACATTTCTACCCAGAGTGAAACCATATGGATTTCCTCAGAAGGAAAGTGTGTGCAGGATTGCAGCCTAAATAAACATTTGGGCCCTGGTTTAATAATCTTTGAATGTAGCAATGATGTCTGCTGCTATGAGACGTTGTTGCATTTTCCCTAAAGAACAGATGATTGGTATTGTCACCTATCACAGTGCTGCTGAGCAATCGAATCCAGAAGGACTATCCATACACAAAAACATGTTTCTAAACACACCTTCCTTTTGCTGGATTTGAGCATCAGGAAAGAAAATACTGACCACAGCATCACCCAATGCCATGCAAACCGTTGTTATACCAGGGTTGCAGGGATATTGCTTTGGCAGTGCTGGTAGATGTAACTAAACATATGTTTACAATTAGTGTGCCAGTATATACACAGAGAGAGGGGGGGGGGAGAGAGAGAGAGAGAGAGAACACAGTATTAAAATATAAAGATTCTGTGAACAATATTGTTTAGCCTGGAAGTATGAGAACTTGGGACTAATTCACACTGCTGAATGACACATGACTGCATAGAGAAATTGTTGTGTATGAACTTGTCTGTAGATACAGAAATTCTGCAGCCATTTATGTAATCACAGTTGTAACAGAGATAACTGCCCTCTAATTGCAAAATATAGCCCGATTCACACTGTCTTTCTCCATGCAGTCATGTGTCTACAGGTGAACCAGGTCTTAAGCCTTTTTGTGATGTGATGGCCACGATGTGATTTCCTCGCCCCCCCCCCCTCCCCAATGTATTTGGAATCAAGCACATTCAGGCAGGGGAAAACTTTTTCTTTCATGTTATCATGTTATCTTATCAGGACATGTTATCTTAAAACATAAGATATGGAACAAAAAACATGCATTTTTTTCTGAACCACCCAGAGAGCTTTGGCTATTGGGTGGTATAGAAATGAAATGAAATAAATAAATAGCTAGCTAGCTAGCTAGCTACCAAACTGGCAAAAGCAGCAATATCAAAATGTACCTCTGGAAAAGTGTATGTTTTCTTCTTGTTATACACTAACACAAGATGGCTGTTACTTGGGCATAGAAAAGGTCATTTTCCATGTTTGTAAATTTGCATAAGCTGTCTGAGTAACACCCCTAAGACACATAAGTAAGTCTAAGTAAGTCTCAGTAAGACTCAGAAGCAGAGGCATAAACACTTCAGAGACTAGAGGTGTAAACATTAAGTGAAAAAAAAACTTTACTTTTTGGAAGTGTGGTAATGATTCATATTTATCCTATTAAGTCTTCCTAACAGGTTTTAAGAGCTTACTCATATACTCTCAGGGCCAGCTCCACATCTTTCTGTCTGTTCTCCAGCAAGATATTTATAGTGGGCCTTCCCTGGGGCATGGAACCTATGCCTCTCACTTGTTTCCACATTGGTTAGATCTGTCCTTCCCACTGGTCTCCCAAATAACTGGGAGAGAAGCAAAGCAGGTCAAGGGGGGTTCACACAAAGTCTTAGGTTTGGAGCAGTGGCCCCTAAACTCAAACATCTATGGGACTCAAGTAGCTGTTCAGTATTGCTGGGTGCACTGGCAGTGTCCTTTAGGAATGCTATCCAACAAAGTATTTTCATGGTAAAGTATATATTTAGAATACAAAGCCAACCAACAAAAGGAGCTCTTTAAATCATTTTGGTATGGAAAAAGCACTATTAACGTTACACCTGTAAAAATCCATGCATTGTTTGTCTTTCATAATAAAGACTGAGACTTTAAAATCTCAATCAAATTTCATGAATATCTGTAAATATGAATGCCTTATTTCCAAACACATTCTAGTGTATCTTTCCTAGACAAATTTACTCTCCTTAGGTGAATTATTACATGAGATAAATCCACAAAAATCCATAATATGTTAAAAAACTGCATGTTTATGCTAGTAAGACTGTATAATACTGTTATGATACAAACTCACTGCTGAAGCAGTACCTCACTGTGTGCTGTGCAGTACTATGAGCTTACTCTGCATTGCTACAGATATTTACTGCTTTCCTTCAGCAGCACTAAACAAAAAAAGGGCAGAGAACAAAGCTTTCAGGAAAGCCTCTAAAAAGAGCAATACATCACTTGACAAGTATGATACAGAATTAAAGGGGAAAAGACAAAGAAAATCTATGGCAAGACAACTTGCCATTTCCATTATTAAATCAATGACTTAAAAGTATTGATTCTCCAAGTAGCTGTGAATATTTTATGCAACCTATAATCTAATGAGTACGTTGCCTTTGACACTTTAATTTGATCTGTAAATTGCAAAGTTGTTTTTCTCTTAACCTTAGTTTTACCAATTTTAAAAACTTGTCTTCCAAATTAAACTTTGAGGACACAGGGCAGGACCAAAGGCCTAACTTTCTCCAGGAAAATGGTCTCTGATATCTGATGAAAAAAAGACTTCTTCCACATCCCCTTCTTCTGAGGCAATGGTAGGACAAGAGGGGAACACTAGTTATACCTGGGATGACTTGAGTATCCCCCTTATTACTTATGGAGGGTTAGACAGGTGTAGAATAAAGTGTACTACTATTTTGCAGCACTGATTATTGCTAACATATATTACTACCATATTCTGATACAGTAAACTAGCATTTCATGTTAATTCACTGACCATTTAGTAGGTCTCTCTTTAAAGTGTCACACTCTTTGGTGCATGCTTTTGCAGAATGTTGCAAACAATACAGGCAAAATACAGGAAACTTTTCAGAGTATGATTTCAGTTGGTAGATGAGTATCCCATATATACGAGCGAAATCAACACCAGTGGTAGAGAATTGCAGATGGAACTTGAATAGGAAGCAGGTAGTTTAATGTTTCAAAGTATTTGCACTGGCAGAAGCTTTATTATTGGAACCTTAAGATGGAATGAACATGGTAAGGATTAGAACCTTAAGATGGAATGAACATGATAAGGAGGACAGGAGATATGGGCAGTCTGACCAAACAAGGTGTGGTAGTCCATAGGCACAACTCCTTTTAAGAAAACTGCTTGCCCTGGTAGAGTAGCTACAGGGCCACATCTTGACTTCAGAAAGGTGACTGTGATAGATAGATAGATAGATAGATAGATAGATAGATAGATAGATAGATCCTGGAGCCACTGTACTTCTGCAAATGATTATCTTCAAGGAGTTGTGCATGTGGATTATCTAAAATTTAGCAAATTTCCAAATGTTAAGGAATTCAAAGCAAGCACACAATCTATTACCTCTTGTGAGAACTGTAGATACCCATGAAAAAACAAGGGGCATCTGCAATTCTCACAAGAGTAACAGACTGTGTGCTTACTTTGCAATCTTTAATATTTTGGTAAAGTGCTAAGCTTTAGATACATATTTAGAAACACATCCTCAGACCATTTTAGGTCTACAAAATTTCGGTCTGAAGCGATTTTTATTGACTTTAGTGCTTGCCTTATTTATTAGAGAAATATGACCCAAGGACTACAATTGCTTTCTGAAGATCTCCGTGAAACTTCCATTTTCATCCTAAGAGATTTATGTTTACTGCAAATGACAGTATCTCCAATAAAAGGAATCCCCTTACCTACTTTGGATTTCTCAGAGGTTCATTACAGAAACCAGAGATTTTGGCAGCTAAGGCAAATTGTTGAGGTACATAAATGTATTTGGGTGGTAATGTGTCATTTAAGGGATGCCTGGGGTCATGTGGTGGCCCCCACTCTGTGGGGCCCCCACTCTGTGGAACTCCGTCCCTAGGGAACTCCGTCATGCCCCCTCTTTAATGAGCTTCCGTCATGCATTAAAAACGTGGTTGTTGAGGCAGGCATTTGGGGTGGGTTAGGGTATTTTAGAAAATGTTTTTATTGTAGAATTTTATTGTTTTAAATTGTTTTATTGTATGTTGTACATCGCCCAGAGTGGCTGGGTGACCAGCCAGATGGGCGATCAATAAATTTAATAATAAATAAATAAATAAATGTCTGTGGAAACAACTTCTGCTGTGTTCTATACCCAGGTTTATGGGGTTTGGCTGTAGTTACGTAATAACTTCATGGAAGATTTTCAACATGTGCTAACATGCACTCTTCTAGAAAGCAAAGAGCTGCAAGAAAAGCAATCCCAGTTAATGCATGATATAGGAGAACTGGGTTCCAGAGACTGGTAGTGGTTGATCAAATAAATTCGGGGAGTTCACAGCAGTGAATGCCAGTACAAATTAAACATCAAAGCTGATTCCTCCACTAATTTAGCTGATTCGTGGCCTCAGGATATTGTACATTTGTGTAGTGGAAACACATCTTTAAACTAGGCAGATTCTAGATTGCTATTACAAAAGATGCATTATTTTAATTCTGTGGTAACTTAAAGATGGACGCAGTCATTGTGGCATAAGCTTTTGGTAGAGTAAGGCCTGCCTTGTCTGATGCATAATGTGGTAGAAGGGTGTGCATGCGTGCATGCACGCAAACACACACACATACATATATACACACACACACACACAAATGCGCACACACATACTGAGGTGGGTGTTTACACCGAGTCCCAAAAGGCCAAGAAACACAACAGCAGTCTATGTTCAAGTTCATATGGCACAACAACTCACCCTGTGAAATAAGCCACGCAGTGTGGATTGTCGTCTGAATAAATGGAGGGTGAGCCCAACAGACGATCAGACTCATCATGAGTTGTTCTCCCCCCCCCCTTCCTCCTTCCCTCTTGGTCCTCCTGCTGGCCCGGCAGGTATCCCAGGGGATTTGGTGGCAGAACCTGTCTTGTCTGCTGCCAAGTCCCTTTCGTCACAGGTACTACAACCATGGTTGCAGTTCCTGGCTTCTTTTTCTTTTCTTTTTTTGCATTTGGGCATTTGTGCAAATATGGTCCCAAAATATATATTTTTCGATTTTTTTCAGCTCCAGCAATGTGCGCAAATGTCATATTTTAAAAAAAAATACAGGAGGGCAGGTTTTCAGGCTTGCGCAAGTGTGCTACTCCGACTGTCCAAAGCATATAGGCTCACCTTGTCTGGTACCTTGTATGTTTCAGCTGTCAAACATACAAAGTAATTGACAAGAGGAGACTGTATACAGGCTGATTGAACAGCCTTTGACAGTTGACAGATGGGGAAAAGGGGGAAGATCACCCCCTTAACAGGGTGATCCGCAGGGCTTAAAGTACTGCCTCGGCCTTTGGGGCTGCCCTGCTTCAAATCGCACTTGCCCATGTCCCCATTATATCTCTTTCATAGAGACTACAAACTGCTCCTCTTTTCACTCCCTTTCACAGTAACCATGGCTACTTTTGACAGCTGTCAAAGGACCTGCCAGGGGTTGCTGCAGCTAGTGTGAAGGGGACCGAAAAGGGGATGGCATGTAGATATCTGTGAAAAAGAGTCTCTATGAAAAAGACAGGCTCTTTTTCACAGAGATTTACATGCCACCCTGTTTTCCCTGCTGTTCACTCACTGCTGCAACTCTGAAAATACAACCCAATTTTTAAAAAAAAAATAAAGAAAAAGGGGAGATTTGTGCACACTGACAGGGCCCTCCCAAATGTAAAAATATATGATCAGCCCCATTTTTGCACAAATGCCTGTACGCGAAAAAAACGGGGAAAGCCGTGAACCATGACGCTGGTTGTGGTTCCTGCAGCAAGGTGGACTTGGCAGCACACAAGTCCCCTGGCATTACTGTACAAGTGACAGCCCCTCTAAAGTGCCAATTGGGAACCATTGGAAGAGCTGGCACTCACTTAAAGGCTGGATTGCTCAGCAAGAGCAGCAGGGGTTTCAGCTGCTCTTGCCAAGCTGCTCTGCCAATGCCCACAACCCACGATGGGTTGGTAGTGCCAGGTTCGGATGACATGCCAACCCATTGTAGGTACAACAACTCCAAGAACAGGCCATGGGTTGTTGGGGTGGCTTGTTGCTCATGGACAAGCCACCCTGTGGAAATTGGTCTGGGATCGCAGGACATGACAACCCATCATGGCTTGTCACCCACAATGGGTTGCCATGTTGTGTGAACCTAGTCAGTGTGTCATAACTGCTTGAATGAATGAAAGATCCCATTAAAGCAGAGGTAGGCAACCTAGTGCCTTCCAGATATTTTGGACTGTAACTCCCATAAGCCCCAGCCAGGATGGCCAATGGTAAGGGATAATGGGAGTTGTAATCCAAAATACATGGAGGGCCTACCCCTGTGTTAAAGTAAATAAGACCCACTGACACTCCCAAGAAGAATGTGATTCGGAGATGCTTGTAGCCCCACCCCACACAAGTTGTAGGCAAGTAAGTTGGAGGTAGAGTGATGATTATTCTTGGACCAATCAAACGTTTTGTTTTAGGTACTGGCATTTTCTTTAGTATATGATAAAGCAGAGTTTCCAGTATTCTTAGCAACAAGCAACTTATATACCTTGAAGGACGTTGCATTTGCATATCACATTAAGTCATCAAACCTGGCTTAATTAACCATGATGTGCACAAGCAGCATGCATGTAACCCACTCACTCCTCCTTTTGCATGAGCAGGTAAACTAACCAGAAAGCTGCAGCTGTGCTTAATTGCTTCCAAACAAGCCAGAATTAGAAACTAGTTTTAAACCAGGTTTTAAAGTTGGCTTCTGATTAGGGGTGTACGGATTCCCCATCGTCTGTTCCGGTGGGGAATCTGTGGGGGAGGGGAAGTGATCCATTCCTCCCCCCCCCCCCGGAATCCTCCAGAGCGGTTCTGCTCCGCTCGGATTCCGGGGGGGGGGACTGACTTGGGGGTGCTTACCTTCCCTCCTGCCAGCCAAAGCCATTCGCCTTCTCCCTGTCCCCGCTGATTGCCTTTAAAAAAAAAGTCTTAAAAAAAAAAAAAGCGATCAGGAGGATGTGCCCATAGACTTATATGCAAAATAGAGCGGTGAATCTTGTGTATAAGCCTATGGACACATAGACTTAAACACAAGATTCATGACTCTATTTGCGTATAAGTCTATGGGCACATCCTCCTGATTGCTTTTTTTTTTTTTCAACACATTTTTTTCAAGGCAATCAGCAGGGACAGGGAGGAGGCGAACGGCTCTGGCTGGAAGAAGCAGCCGAGTGCCATTCCGCCTCCAGTCCTCCTGGAGCAGAGGTAAGTGGTTCTGATCCGCTGCGGATTCCTGAGGCCGGATTCCAAAGAATCCAGCCTCCTTTGAATCCGCAGCGGATTTCTCTGACATCCTTACTTCTGATACTGGCTTGTTTTGAAGCAGTTAACCATAGTCCCCAGTCTAGATATAACAGGAAAGTATGCTTAATTGTGGCTTCCTGGTTTATTTAACTGTTCACAGGAAAGGAGGAGTGATCAGCCTACGTGCATCGGCATGCTGTTCATACACATTGTGGTTTATTAGGCTAGGATTGATGGTTTACCATGATGTGTGAAAGTGACCATTGTGTTGGATTCTGAACCTTTTTGAAATACTATCTCCAGTCACAGATTGTTAGCTTCAAATAACTTCTGAAATCTCATAATTTCAGATCTGTTTATAGTTGAACTATAAAGTCTTTTTTTTTCTTTTTCTTTCTTTCATCTTGATTATTACCTTTGAAAGAAAAGATTGCAGTCTTACTGACTGTTATTTCTTTGCCATTACTGAGGAGTATTAGCATGCATAGCTTGTAATATATGTGTACAAGATGGCCAGGAAGTCTAATGCATCCTGGTAGAAGCTAGGGTTGTGCACGGACCCCATGCTTCACTTGGATGCCGCTTCGGACCTTCTGAAGCAACCCTGCTTCTCTTGGGACCAATTCGGACCCCACCCACTTTGCTTCAGATCCGAAGCAAGATTCAGATATCCAAATCATTCGGATTTGACATTTTCCCATTGACTTGCATTGAAATATAGAAATGGCCATAACCTTTTCAATTTTCATGATAAGTACATGACATCTGGGGACCTGTAAGCCCCCATGGAGGGGATTCCACCTGCCAAATTTCAGACAGTTTGGCCCAGGAGTTTTTGTGGCAGGCATACATAAAATGTGCTGTTCTCAGAAACTCAAACCAAAGTTCATAAAGGGATAATCAGAGAAGTTAGGTGTTTAAGCGATGATTAGGAGGAGGTCACTATCCCTAATCTCTGCTGTAGGTTTCTTTGAAGTGCAAATAACCCGTCTCCCCTAGTGTTACCTTCCTATTCAGCTTCACAGTGGATGACCTCAGGCTCTCTTTGGTTGAATGGAATACACATTACCTGCGAATACACATTACATGGACTTTATTTATTTATTTATTTATTGCATTTATATCCCGCCTTTTTTCCTCCAAGGAACTCAAGGCAGCGTACATGATCCCCCTCCTTCCTCCATTTTATCCTCACAACAACAACCCTGTGAGTTAGGTTGGGCTGAGGGTCTGTGACTGGCCCAAAGTCACCCAGTGAGCTTCCATGGCCGAATGGGGACTAGAACCGAGATCTCCTGACTCCCAGTCCAGCACTGTAGCCACTACACCACACTGGCTCCGTCAGGGGGCTCCCTTCTTCCACTACAGAAGGAGATGCTGCTCCTTTGGCAAGAGTGCTACTGCTGTTGCCTGCACCAGCCTCCTCAGTGATCTCCAGGCACCGAGACTGGCCTCCACTCTCTGCTGCCCTACACCAGGACACACTGTCAGGACTGGGGGTGACCTAGCTTGGCAACCGGTGCTGCTGGTCCCACCAGCACCTTGCCTGCCTCTGCCAAGGCCCCAAAGATGCCTCACATTGGGCTTGCTTTGCCATGCAGTGTAGTATAAAATGTAAATAATATATGTTGTGTAGTGCTTTGCCCACTGTTTTTTGAAATGTGGACTGTGTAGTGCTTGGCCACACACTGTTTGATTGTCTACAACACAAGCACGCACAGAGAGAGAGAGAGGGAGAGAGAGAGAAGCAAAGTGGGGGGAGAGAACAATCTATAATCCTAACAAAAGAGAAAAGGGCTTTTAATTTTTTAATTTTTTTTTAGGGAAAAGAGATAATAATGGGAAAGGAAGGAATACAAGAATTGGGTTGGGTGGGGGTGGTGATGGAGGGGAGTCAAGAATAATGAAAGTTCTATAATCTATCTATCTATCTATCTATCTATCTATGCCTAGACAGAAAGTAAGGGGAAACTAATGGTTGGGAATGAGAAGGGGGGGAGTTAAAGAACAAGGCAAGGCAAGAAAAACAGAAGTAGTTTGTTAAAAAAATTGTTTTTAAAATAATCAAGAAAAGAATGAAAGGTAAAACCTATTAGAGAAGAGGGGAAAGACAACCAGGCAAGGAAAGGAGGAAACTAAGAAAGGGAATAGTTGAATTGGGAATGAAGAAGAAAGACAAAGCTGTAATATACACACACACACACCTCTAACAACACGTAAACCACCACCTCCAACTCTAACCAGTGCGCTCCCTCTCACAATGAAATGAAAGCAGGCTGATTTGTCCAATATATCCAGTATCTCCCTCTCCACCACTGTCACTGATTGCAGACTGCTGGGTTAAGTTCAGCCCTAATTTGGCAGCTAGAGTTGCCATTTGCCAAGGCTCACCATTTCCCCCCTCCCTCCTCCCCCCTCCCCTCTTCCCCCCCTCCATTCTCCTCCTTGCCTGCTGCCTGATCTTTTGCAAGTTGATACATTGAGAAACAGGCTGTCTGGGAATGGCTTCAATAGCTCCAAAGCTCCAAGGTGGGCTAAGGCGCCTTGGTGACGAGCCGCTTCGCTTCGGGGTGCCTTGGTGCTGTTCTGATCCGCTTCAGATCACGCCGAGGCACCTCCGAAGTAGCCCACTTTGCTTCGGTATTCAGTATTTGGACTGAAGAGGTCCACAGCTCTTGTAGAAACCTTTTAACATCTGCATAATCTTCTGGGGGACAGGCTTTCAAAAACTAGTCTTCGATGTGATATGTTTCTGTTTTCCCAATTTTTTCATCATGTTGAGGGGGATTACAGACTGAGCATACACTTAAAACACCACGGCTGACCCTCTTTGACTTAAAACAGGAATACCCTCTCTTGTCAAAAGGATGGGATTAATTACTTCCCAATAACTTATCAAGCATTTGTGGAATGGGTGTGTAAATGTTTGTTCCATGTTTTTTCATAGTTTTTTTTAATGACAACCTGAGAACACGTCAATAGTAATGAATAATGATGCATATCAGAAAGAAAATATCCCACTTCCTTAAATAGTGCCAATGGCAAGAATCCAAAGGACTGTGAAATTAATTGATGAGCCCAGAGGGGCTTTATACTTGTTTTTCCTCACACAGCAGACCCCTGTCCTCCATATCACATGGAACTCAAGCAGCTCTTTGGATTCTGTCTAGTGAGCACAATTGCCACTAAGTTTGACATTTAGGTAAACCTTCTCGTAAGCCCTGAGATATGTGTGTTTTCTTTATAGATTTTCACTGGGATTTGCTACTTCTTCTCCAAAGAAGAAATTATGAGTTTCACCATGTACAGCAGGCCTGCACAAAACCTCTGACCTATCCATCATAATGTAGCCCACTTAGACATTTATTATTAGCATGCCAGATCCTTACCAATTCCCTGTTTTTTGTAGTCCCAGGTAGGCAGCAAAAACAAGGAGGCTTATTCAGGTTTTGGCAATCCACAATAGATGGCTTATGTGCTGCATTTGGCCTGGTGGGTCAAATGTTGTGCAGGTGCAGCCTGGAGAAAATGTTGATGCCACTTGAGAAAATCTGTGGAAGTTTTTGTTAAGAACCACACTTAAAATATAGATTATTATTTGGGGAAAGAGATAGAATAACAATTATGAAGGAGCACAGGAAGGATATGAGAACAAATATGAAAATTGAAATTTTTCAGTTTAGATTTTATGATTTCCAGAGAAATATAGAAGATAATGAACCTTGTGAAGTAAGCCCATAACATCTGTTGTTTATGCCTTACTAAGAGGCACCTACTGAAACTAGTATTTGTATTTGTAAGTACAAACTTACCTGAGAGTAATCCTCACTTAACTCAATAGGCCTTACTTCAGAGTAGACATGTATAAGATTGTGTTGTAAATTTATGGTGTTGCTTTTTGCAAGACACCATTTGTCTGCTACACAAGTTTACAATTAGAAATATTCATGATATTGTTGTTTGTGCAGCCCAATTTCATTCATGTTTACTCAGAGGTAGGTCTCAGTGAGTTCAATGGGGCCTGCTCCCAAGTTAGGGCTATATGGAATTGCACCTCTAGTATGTTCTGGCCTTTACTGTTAGACAGCCAAGCTGTGTTTGTAATTTGTAACATAATTTCTTCCCAAACCCATGTCTTTGAAGTGTAAGTGGCCTGTTGTTGCAGAGTAAGAAAACCACAGCAGCAAAGTGACTAGTACAAGGTCAGTAAATGACTCATGGTGGAACAAAGAATTGAACAGCAGTCTGCCAAGTTTGGGGCTGATATCAGCAGGATCATTTCTTTCCTATTCCTTCCCGGGCAACCTGGGCTGTTTGCTTCTCTTGAAATTAATCACATTAAAAGAGAGCAACAGAGGATCGGACTGATAGGGGAAGTTAGAAACTTCTAAGGTAGACTTAGGGTGCAATCCTACACATGTTTAGACAGAAAAAAGTCCTACAACTCCCAGCATGCCCCAGCTAGGCTCGGGGGGGGGGATGCTAGGAGTTGTAGGACTTTATTCTGTCTAAACATGCATAGGATTGTGCCTTCAGATGTCTGACTGTCTAGTTTTATTTTAAGCATAATTCTGTGTAATATTTCAGTGAATTTTCAGAGAATGGAATGCATGTAAAGTATAATCTAGTGTACCTTAATATGAACACTGCTGCTTTGAGTATAGCCCCTTAGATATTCTTGAAAACGTTTTTTCCTTGTTGTTTGTTCTTTTTTCCTGACTTTGTTTTTGGCTGCCTCATTGTATTTCATGTAAAAGTTACAGAAATTCTTTTAAAACAACTCTATCCAATATCAGTTTGTGGAGGGAAGGTTAAGAACTCTTAGTTGTGTATATACATTATAAGCAAATTGGTTTGTCAACAACATTTGCTTTAACAGCAGTTATTTTTCTAGAAGCTGAAAAAAAGCTTATAATGTTATTCCTGTTGTTGGCTAGCCGTCATTTTAGCCTTTGGAAATATCATCAATGCCATACGATATTAATTGGAACATAACAGTAAAAATCAGATAATCTTAGCATGAGCTCTTTTATGAAATGTTGTTGAATGTCAACATTATATTAACGGAAATAGAGTTCAATGGTTTAACAGTTAATGAATTGGTTAAAGCTTGAAAGTATTACTATAGAAGTGCAGAACCTAAAAGTAGAGGTATTTTCCCTTCACAAATGAATTTAAACAACTTTAGACTGATCCGAAACAGGTTTCTGTAGAAAATGTTGTGGTTGTTTTATGAAAATGAGTCACAGCCTAAATAATAAGTTTATTAATTTGCAAAATATGAAGTGTTTTCTTAAAAATTAATATGGGATATTAGGCCTGAAAAAGCACTATTTTTACATTTCAAGGTTAAATGAAGTAAACATTCTGTCAAGGGAAGTGGGAAAACACTTTTAAATATTTAATTAATCAATTAAAATATTTATATACTGCCCATAGTATCAGGGTGGTTTATAAAATGTAATACAGATATAAAATTCTGATAAAGGCACAACTCTGCCAAAAAAGGGGGCATAAGATAATAGGCAGCAACAACTCCAGGCTTCATAAATCATTTTTAAATCCCTGGGTAAACAAATAGATTTTGACCTGTCACCGAGGGGAATATAATGTTTGCACTAGTTGCACCTCCGTGGGGAGGGTGTTCCTCAGCTGGGGCACCACAACAGAAAGCTCTCCCTTGTTGTCACATAATGCCCCATGGGAACTTCCTCTGAAGATCTTAAGGCATAGGCAGGCTGATACAGGGAGAGGCACTACTTCAGATGTTTGAGTCCCAAGCCCTTTAGGGCTTTGATGGTAAGCCCAAGCACCTTGAATTGGGCTCAAAGCAAATAGGCAGCCAGATGCTTTTAGAATTGGTGTGATGTGACTGCACCTGGCTGTATCAGTTACAATCCTGGGCGCTGTATTCTGCACTAGTTGAAGCTTCTGAGTCATCTGCAAGGGCGTACTCACATATAACCCATTGCAGTAATCCAGTCTGGAGGTTACCATAGCATGAACCCCTGTGGCCAGACTATCCCCATCCAAAAGAGCTTTTGTATTGCTTGCCCAGGCCGTCATGTAGTCTTACACAACAAATTATTATGAATTGGGATCTATATAGATACACTGAAAAGGAATAGGCACAATTTTTAAATGTTAAGTGGGATGGGCCTGTTTTTACCCCATTTTACATTGCAATCAACTACCATATTTGCTTCCATTTTGAATGTAGAGTTGGTTATTGGTTGTGTGCGCATACACACACATAGACACACACATTTCAGGTGGGGTGTCCAACTTGAAAACAAATCTCAAACTCTGCTTGCATGTTTTATGTGATTAAAACTTAATACAGGGACTTAAAAAAAATTAAAATATGGAAGAGTTGGGTTGGGTTGGGTTGGGTTGAGCTGTGATGTCAGAACCATTTAGCCACATAACACTATGCACAGCCAACCTCTGTTTCCAAACTGCATATCTGACTTCCTTGAACTTGGCTATGGATCAAGATGCAGTCTGAAGGCACATGAGATAGCAGCCTTGCTGAAGCTGGTCTGATCATTACCTGTATGGAGACTACATGGAAACCCTAAGTATGCTGCCAGTATTTTCATGATGGAAGAAATGCAGGATATAAATCTAATAATAATAAAAATGGAATAAGTACATCTGGCAACAATGTTGTGAGTGAGGCCTTCTTTTTAGCTATATCTATATAAGTGCTTAGTGAAGGGCACCAGCATCAATTAGGTTTGCATTTATGTATCCTAGTAACTTCTCAATTATGCCATGATCGAGATCAAATTAATGTAATAAATTTCTTCACTGAAACTTATGAAGGATGGAAAATATGCAAATCCAGATTTCTTCAGCTGAGAGTTGGTGACCTGTTCATCAAACTAGAGGGGGCATTATACTCATTTTCAGAGGAGGATTTTTGTACTATTTAATCGGCTTCTGAAATTGTATTTTTAAAAACTTAAAGGATTTAACAATTCAGAATGTTGTACAGGCTCAGAAAAATAATTGTTCCAAAAAATTCTAAAACTTAATTTCTACTGGTACTGGAGGAGGAATAATTTGCAGGAGAGACAGTGTTCACACAAGCGCCTACCACAAAGTAGCAACGCGGGGATGGGAGAGATAAAACATTTCCCCACCACCACCACTTCATCTGAAGCTGACATGAGTTGATATTGGACTCATGAAAATGTGGATAAACGTGAGGGCACAACAAGTGAAGTAGTTACTGCTGCTCTGGATGGAATAATACCCTTGATATATCCACACAGCTACCATGAATTAGCAACTCCTGTTTGATCCCTGGCTCTTCCACCCTTCCTCCTCATTAAACTTCCTAAACATGACAATTTTGGTGTAGAGAATGTATGATCTTGATAAGTCTTAAATGCCCCAAATTGCCCAAATGTCACTTTTTGTCTTTTCAAGGACTACCTAGTCACTTACACTTTTTTTTTCTTTAGCTGTGCCTCCTAAATTGAAGGAGATGAAAAGCCAGGAATCTGCTGTGGGTCAGACACTAGTTCTCAGATGTGAAGCCAGTTCTGAGCACCCCTCTCTCAAATTCAAATGGTTAAAGAATGGAAAAGAAATAACAAAAAGAAACAGACCGGAAAATATCAAGATCAAGAGCCCCAAAAAACAAAAGTAAGTATACGGTGATATATTTAAAAAGCTGAGTCGTGAGAGGGAAATGGAATTATTCACCAGGATGCAGGCATCAACAGTATTAATTACATCAGCATGCCCAACAATGTGTTGTGATGTGTTGAAGGAGATAATTAATGGAAATAGGTTATCACTTTATTTTCACTGGATGGGTTTATAATGTTGCTGCTGTTATATCTTGTTTCATAATAATAAAATAGTAGTTCTTATAATTGTTCCATGGGGCAGGCTTTGCTTAATAATTAATGTCTAACCCAGTGGCCACTGTACAAGGATTGAAACTGTACTATTCTAAACCCAGCAAGGTGGATTTGCATCTACGGTGCTTGAGACTCATGCAACTTAATGACTGTCTGGGAAAGGTGCTGCGGAGGCCCTTGATGATTTACTTGTTAAATTTTGAAAGGAATAGCTCCTGGTTGCCCCCATCCTCCCTCATGAAAGTTCATAGACCCAGATACTATCACCAAAGTTTGTTTGTCTGACTGTCTGATCATTGTGGTGCATGGGTCCATGAGTATTATTCACTGATCTGGCTAGTTCAGTTTTTAATCTTTAATGTTAATGCTGTCAGTATGATATCAAGGCTAGGGGTGGTATCCAATGGGAGCCTCCCGCATGTGGCCAGCCCCCACCAATCCCAGTGCGTGTGCAGCTGTTCCCGGTGGCAGCAGCACGCACAGCCCCTACCACTAATCGCAGACGCAATAAAGGGCAGGTCACAATCACAACCCTTCCAGAAACTAGCATTTTCACTAGTTTTGGTGCTTGCCCCTGGAAGCATTAATTGTGCCCACGAATGGTAGGGGTCATGCATGTTCCGCCACCAGTAGGGGCAACTGCACACACACTGGGACCGGCGGGGACTGGCCATGCGTGGGAGGCCCCTGTTGGATACTACCCTTGGTTTGGACATGGAAAATATCCAGTTAAGACATGGTCAAATCCCGATTCAGCTATGAAACTTATTAAGAAGATCTGATCACTCTTTCTAAGCCTAACAAATTTCACAGAGTGGTTGTGAAGCTAAAATCTTGCTATGCATAAACATAAAATAACAAATTCTGGTGCATTTTAATAAATTTTCCCTGACTGAGATCTACTGGATCAAACATCAGTGCATATGTGTCCTCCATGCTGCTGATTTTGGCATATGTTGTTCTTTGCAAGAGGGAGATACAACCGAGTTTCTGTGGCTTCATTTTGAATAGCAAACATCTGGAAAGCTTACTATGCTTATTGTCATGGCTGCAATATTCAATCCCAAACAGCAGCCAGAATCAAAGAAAGCATTTAATCTTTTTGTGTTACACAAAACATCTTTTTTCTTCTTGGAATTAAATGCCAAAGCACTGCAAATATAAATGATCTCTGCTGCATTGTCCTCATTTGTCATTGTGTTAAAGATAGTGATGGAAGTGTCTGCCAAGTTAAACTACAAACTGAGCCTGATTGAGCGAAGCAAAATAATTTTTAAGGTATTTGCTCCACAGCTATGCAGGAATGGCTGGCAGTGGAGATTTCACTCCGATTATATCATTATAAAAATCCCAAATGAGCTAAACTATTCCAGGGAGGTAACCTGGAAGGTGAATTCAGGTTGCCTTATTCAGAGTCAAATATTTTATATTTATGGACTGAACAACAACAACAACTGGCCTACCTGGTTCTTTTCGAACAACAGTCCTTTATGTGCTTGCAGAAGTTTAATTTGTAACCCCAAGAATGTTCATAGGCAAGACTATGCTTGTTTCATAGCTGCACCGTGCAAGCATAGAATGTTGGTATTATATAGAGAATTTGGTGCCTGCTGAGAATCTCACTGTTTATTATTTTTTTTAAGCAAGTGGCAAGCTCAGTGGTTTTTCCAGGGAATATGGGGGGTTTCCCTGGAAGCTAATCAGAGGTTCGTCAGTGAGAAGATAAATAATAGCAGGCAAGCTTCTTCAAAAGACACAGATCTTCCCCTGCAGAATTTAGTTGCAAAGGAGTATTGTGTGAGTTCTGAGGTGTGCACTCAGTCCCTTTGGGGCAATGGTGAGGCCCAACACCCCCATCCAGTGTTCTAGATCATAGAATCATAGAATAGTAGGGTTGAAAGGGGCCTACAAGGCCATTGAGTCCAACCCCCTGCTCATTGCGTGGTAAACACAGATAAACTGAGTGTGCCCTTTACAACATGACCCAGAATCCTCTGCGGTGAACTGAGTTTCCCTGGTAAAAATTCAAGGATTTCTTATCAGATTAATCAATGTGGGAAGAGTTCACTGAATCTAGAAAGGTTTTGAAAACCATCAACCTAGGTGTTAAGGTTCAGTTCTAGCTATTAAGGCTGTGAAGAGAAGCCTGAAAGTGTGCAGGAAATGCTAGAAAGAACCTCAGAAGTCAGGGAAGAGACTGAACAGGATTTCCAGTGATTGAAGCGTCAGTCAATGTTTTGCATAAATCTTTGCTCATCTTCATGGCTAGCAGAAGCAGAATAAACTGTGCAAATATATCCAGACTTTCTTGGCATAGAATTCTGGTTGTTCAAAAAAAATCCTGCATAATGTTGGAATGATAACTGGAGAAGGCATCTATCAAAACTGAAAATGGATATCCATAAAGCATATGTTGTTGGCTATGTATGTAACCATCACAGAAATAAATTTTGGATTATGTAGCAGGCCCCATCAAAAGCATGTAGGTTGCTATGCTTTGAATGGATCATCTTGCCACATTGCACTTGGATATGTGGTCTTAATTTTTATGGACAACCCAGAGAACTTCAGCTGTTGGGTGGTACAGAAATGTAATAAATAAATGAATAAATAAAATAAATAAATATGGTCAGACATCCAACAGAGGCTCAAACCTCTCTAGAGCCTGTCACATTCAAAGGATAATAGAGTAACTGGAAACACTGGAACCTTCTCTTTGTATCAGGTTTGGGCCAGAAAAATAGACAACAAGTCCCTTCTGTTATGGATAATACCTCAAATGCCTTAGAAATGTGTAAGTGTGAGGTGGGGTAGGGGACTAAGTGAAGCTTGCCATTTCCTGATTTCAAGTGAGGCAGACAGAGGCATACCTCCCCACCCATCAGTGCACTGACATCATTGGGTTTCCCCAAAGTACATTTTGGATTTAGATAACTATTTACTTGGATAGAACTGACAAAAGAGTTAGCAGAATTTCCAAACACATTTTGTTATTCAGGACAAAATGTTTATTAGACAAAAATGTAAATATCTCAGAAGACCACAGTTACACTTAGTTATAGGAGATAATTTCTTTCAAACAATGCTGGCTTCTGACACTGTCCCCGAGAACCACATGTAAAATTAAAATGCTCTTTGAAATTTTCTCAGGAACACTTTCAAAGTTTATGCCGGCTCTATAAAAGTGTAACAAAAAAAATCATGATGAGCACTGGGAGTTAAATGACTGGGGTACAGTTTTTGTTTCACAAGAAATAAGCACTTCCCATAAGATTCCTTTCTGACAAATAAGGAAAACCTTTGTAATAGGTTGCCCAGCACTTGGCAATCAGAGACCATTTTTTAACTGGTTGCTTACGCATTCCTTTTGCCTAGCAACCCAGAAAAGGCCTTATGCTACTGCATACACATTCAGAGGGAAGTTGGAGACAATAAAGCCAGTGGTACAACTTTGGGGTGCTCCTTGAAGCCCTGAATAAAGTCTGAGAGTAGTGTGATAGCACCCTGGAGCGTGTCATGTTTCTTTTCCTCACCTTGGTATTCAATTCATCCCTATATTAGGCCTGGTCTAAATGTTATACTCCATGAATTGTGGAGTTCTTTTGTGATGTCTTTGCTCAACTGCAATGTGTATGATGTGCAGGTGACATGCTGAGTCTTCTGCTGTCCACCTCAAGGATTCTGTGATAGTTTGGCATGCTATCCTACTTGTGTGATAAGTGTGACATTTGCACTAAATTACTTGTCCACCAGAGCAGTTTGTATGGCAGCCAGAACATCTCTGCAAGATTGGCCAATATAGCCCTCTTTTTTGCTATGGCATGAAGTCATTGGTCTAAACAAGTGGCCATATTTGTAAAGGGCAGATACTATAGACTGCTAACTATGCTTGATGGGATGTGCTTCCCCACCACAGTTTTTTTTAAGTCCTCGTCAACAAGAGCAAAAAAGATCACCACACATCACACAAGTCTTCCTAGAACACATTTTATACCAAACATAAGACATCAGCACTCAACAATGTTGTGAGTGTAACATTTAGATGTAGCCTAAGTTAAGGGGATCGAAAAAGAGTAATACAATTTCCAGTCCTGGAGGAAAGGAAGGAACATTAGTGTCTGCTGTATCTGTTTGAAGGGAGCTTGGAGTTTTATTATAAAAGGAGGGATTCTAAGACTTTCTAATGTACAGTTGATATTATTATGGCACTGCCTTCTAACTGGTTATAAATGTCCATGTAGTTTAATTAAATTTAGTATGTTTAAGATTTCTTTATATTATGGTTGAGTAGTGTAGAATATGTAGTGTAGAATTCTGAGGAGCTTGAAAGCTTACTATACTGTGACCTCTTATCTGATCTTTATAGTAGGTGGTACACGATATTTTATTATTATAATTGCATTTTATTCCAAAGAGCTCAAGGTGGCTTATGTTGCTCTCGCATTTTATCCTCACAACAAACCTGTGTGGTAGGTTTGGCTGAGAGATGGTGGCCCTGTTAAGACATCATGCTAAACCATAATGGTTAGTGTTTTTGAGCTAACCATCATGGCTTAGTGTGATGTCTGAACAGCATTTTTCCAACCATGGTGGTTTAGTAACCATGGACTAACCACTTGCTGACCACTTGCTGCAACATGGTTAGCAGCCCTAACCATGGCGTAGTGTGACATCTGAACAGGGCCCCATGGTTAACTGAGCACTACTATAGAGCTCCATAGCAAGAGCGGCTAAAATCGGCCCAGCAGCCCCTTCCAGCACTCCAGATCTCCATGGTCAAAATCTGCCTAGGAACTCATGATGCGGCAGCTGAGAGCCAGCCTCCCTGCTCTCCATCCCTGCCCGCAGTACGAAAATTGGAGAAACGTGTGGAGAGAAAAGATGCTTGCAATCCCATGCTGCTGTTATTGGCACAGTGACCTTGAGCACATAGCACTCCCAGGCACAAGCACCTGTGTCTGCCTTGATAAGGGAAAACATCCCTGCCCAGCCAGCAGCTGGCTAAGCAGTGTAATTCGTGCCTCAAATGGCACGCCTGCCCTCAAACTGGCACTCCCCCAGCCCCTGTGAAATGGCTGCCTGCAGCTGCTGCGGCACTGAGCCCCAAGATGGCCACTGGCAGCTGCTGCAGCACCAAGCACCAAAATGGCTGGCCGCAGTACCTTCCTCCACTGAAGCTCCAAAATGGCAGCCCACAGCAGCTTCCTCTGCTAAAGCTCCAAAATGGCCACCTGCAGCAGCTTACTCCACTGAGGTTCCAAAATGGCTGCCTGTAGCAGCTTCCTTTGCTGAGGCTCCAAAATGGCCACCCACAGCAGCTTCTTCCGCTGAGGCCACTGGGATGCATGGCAGCCCATCTGGAGGACTGCAGAATTTAGCAGTAACTGTGGTGGTTAGTGAGTGGTTAGGCTAACCACACTGCGGGCTGTAGTTACCTGCACTTGTGGCAGGGGCTCTTGCAGTGGTTAGCGCTAATCACCCTGCACCATGGTTAGTCTAACCACCCTTCCCCAATGTGCATCTGAACAGAGTCAGTGACTGGCCCAGCATCACCCAGTGAGGTTCATAGCAAGTGGGGATTTGAGGGTGGGTCTTCTAGTGTGAAGCTCTAACCACTAAAGTATCATTAAAATAGTTATCCATATAAAAAAGTGGAAGTGTATTGTTTTCTTGTAGCCCAATATCCGAGTGCGTTATTAACATTCAGAATGTCTCAAAATCATGTTTATTTCATTAATCCAGATCATTCCAAGCCTATTTTCACATTCACAAAGTCATATTTTTTGGTTTTTATGTTGGGGTTCTATCTTTTATCTAGCTGGCATTTTGTGAATGTTGTGAATGTGATCATTTTAAATACTAATATTTTATGCTTCTATTTAATTATAGCATTTATCTTAATATTTTTGTTTTAATTGTGTAAGCTGCTTTGGTTAAAAAAAAACATTTTGAAAAGTGCCCTCTACGTTTGAGCATTAAAAAAGTAATAATATTAAATGTGAAGAAATGATCAGTTATCTAGAAATTACATTTATGTTAATTTAACATTTTATTTGTCTTTTCTAGTTTTTATGTCCAAATAAAATGGAATAAAGAACCATTCAGACAAGCAAATAGTATTTCAGATATAACATATATTAAAATAAAAGTGGTCATTAGGCAGAATAAAATGAAGAGTGGAGGAAATAGAGGGATATGCTCTTGCACACACACGCGCACACACACACTAACACACAGGCATTGCAGTTACCTTGGGAATGAATATGGTCAGCGGATAGCTAAGTCCAGTGTCTTTTTAGATTTGCATTGTGAACTAAAGAAAAAAATAGGCAAAAAATGCAATCTGGGATTTACAGAATTTAGCTTTTTTCAGGTGTTCATTCCACATGTAGTTCATTCCCACCTGTGTGTGTTGGTTTGAATGTGAAAACAGAACTGTGTTCAGGTGTTCAAATGAACATGTGTAGGTCAGAGACAGAGTCTACTCCCACATATGCAAGTTAATTCTACACATGGAATGAATATCTGAAAGCGCTTATGACATGCTAAGATACAGACTCATCGCCAATGAAATCTCTGTAAGGCGATGTATAGAAAATAAGCTTTGTGGGGACTTAAGAGGTGGTGTTGCAGAGCTGTCTGCGTTCATTTTATGGTCTCTGGTCAAACTTGTTTTGTTGGTTTTCATAGCACTGCCTTGAAAAAAGTGAAACTATTGCCCTGAAATGCAGGCAGCGCTGCCGCAACAGATGGGTCTGCATTTTGTTGTGACTGCTGTGAGCACTTACAGTGTTAACACTACCTCCCACCAATGCCCAGAATTAATTAAGAATTAATTTTTAAAGCTTTTAAAAAATTAGTATGTGGAAGAATGCTTGCCCATATGAGTGCTCATGTAGCCCTCTGCTGCTTCCCCAGGACTTATAGAACATTTTCTTACATTGAGCAGCTATATTTCTTTTATATTATGCACCTCCTGCAGCACTAAAGTGAGTATCTTTTTGTCTTTTTAAAAAGGAGCAAACAGGTGTTTTCACATGTATCGCAGCTATCCCAGCCCCCAAGGCTACTTGTCTGTTGACCCCTCAAAATTCAGAACAAAGAACAAATCTTGTTACTTGCAAATCAGTGAAGGATGAAGTGTAAAATGATTGCTTTGCATTTGTATTTGTGGGTGTAAAAAATAATTTGTGACTTTTCAAAAGCTGTAACAAACCAAAAGTAGTAGATAAGTACTGGTTTTCTCTCTCCTTCTGCATTTTGTGAGCAGAATCCCCCAAATAATTTTTAGTGCTGCTTCAACTAGTTGGTGGTATTAGAAATGTAACGCCTTAGGAAGCATGGCACACAAGTGTCCCTGCGCTTTGCTGTCAAACTGGCTTCTTAATTCTTGCACACAGACAGCTGACAGACCCAAAAGGGCTAGCAAGGTAATAAAGTGACTGTGGAAACTCCTACATACGTTTTTAGCTGCCTCTTTTTAATCTCTCTTCTTGGCTATGAATAGATACATTTGTGGCTGCAATCCTGTACTTTCCTACCTGTCAGTAAGTACCATTGAACTCAGCTGGGCTTACTTCTGACTAGGTGTGTATAAGATTGCACTGTAAATGTATTTTGAGAACGTCTTTTAAACAACGTTGTTAAGTGTTAGCTTGAATTCTGTCTTGAAAATTGTGTATACTATATCCATTTTTGTCCCCAATTTATAAGTCATCATTTTCTTTAAAAAATTGGGAACTTTCTTAGAATGTTATACAACTTGTTTAGCTTTTTATATATCCTAAAGTTGGCATTATAAATGTGTGTAAGTGTATTTTTTAGTGTTAAATTGTTTATTTCAAAATAAAATGTATGATTCTGAAATAAAGATTGTTCATTTTCTGACAGGTCTTTCAGGAGGAAAAACCTGAAACTTTATGCGAGAGTTAAATTTTGGTGGTGGATTTGCTATACTTCATCCTGTTCATTAATTAGATACTTGGTGCTACCTACTCAAAAACCTTTTGGATTTAGTTGTTGGGAAGGCTTATAGTACAAGAACTTTGGTCATATTTGTTAATCAACCAGCCCTTGAAGAGGCAGTGTGGAATAGTAAACTGTTAGACATAGATCAGGGAGACCCAGATTCAAATCCTTGTGAAGCTCACTGAATGATCCTTGGTAAGTTAGGCACTTTTAGTTTAACTGCTGTGGGGATGCAGTATGTTGATACCAAATATCCTGCCTGGACTTCCTTGGAGGAAGGGTTGCACTATAAAATACAATAAATTATATATACACTGCTTATTACTCAGTCACTTTGCCCAAATATGCTTATTACATTGGTAAGTGCAATTGTTATGTAATAGCTTGGCTGGCCGCGGTGGCTTAGTGGTTAAGATGCTGAACTGCAGACTGGAAGGTCGGCAGGACAGCAGTTCGAGACCCGAGTGCTGCGTGATGGAGTGAGCTCCCGTCTTCAGTCCCAGCTTCTGCCAACCTAGCAGTTCGAAAGCAAGAAATTGCAAGTAGATAAATAGGTACCGCCTCGGCGGGAAAGGTAACAGCGTTCCGTGCACCTCGGTATTCAGTCATGCCGGCCACATGACCACAGAAGCGTCTTTGGACAGCGCTGGCTCTTCGGCTTAGAAACGGGGATGAGCACCGCACCCTAGAGTCGGACACGACTGGTTGGGGACACCTTTACTTTATTAAATGAATATAAATTGAGGCAAGCAGGTCACCTTATTGCCATGCTAACTAGTGGTTGAGCATAAAGGTATATGTTACAATACCAAGGAACAGACATTTCAAATTGGATACAAATGAAGATGGCCTGGTGACATTTGGTGGACGGGTGCTTTGTTTTCAGAGCCCTTCCAAATATGGATGAATTAGCTGATTCTTTGTTTTAGTCTCTTGATAGTTGTTTTTAAGACAGTTTAAAGGGTTTGATCTAAGGTGCCTGGAGGGCACCAGTATGTTAGACACCCTTCTTGGCACACTCTTAACAACACCTGGACTAGGACTTCACTCTTGGTTCCACATTTCCACTGTACTTAGAACCTGACCAACTGTAGAAATCCTGCCAATTTCTTCCACCCCATCATTCCCTGTATTGGGTACCATGGTATTCCCTGCATATCCCTTTACTGCTTGAGAATCCATTACAGGTATGTTAGACTTTAGTTTCTTCACTCAAGAAACCAGGCTAACTTTTGAGAGTCTTAACCATATCCATATTGGCTTGTGAGAAACTGTTCTGTGATCCCATCTACTTCATTCTGATTTGCATTCTGGTCTGAAATCCCTTGCCTTTGTGGGGTCTAAAGCGTATCTATGCCTTCTAATAGTATCTGAAACACCATTCTTGGATAGGAACATAGGAAGCTGCCTTATACTGAGTCAGGCCTTTGGTCCATCTAGCCCAATATTTTCGACACTAACTGGCAGCAGTTCTCCAGGGTTTCAGGCAGGAATTTTCCAGCCCTTCCAGGAGATGCCGGGGATTGAACATGGGACCTTCTGCATGCAAAGCATGTGCTCTACTGCTGAGCCATGGCCCCTCCCCTCAGCCCCCAAGCACTTGAATCTGGTTTTCACTCAGACCGCCTCAGATCTATGTGTAAGGAATTTTCTCCTGTGGGTTTAACTTCTGAATGGTTACCATCCTCTGTCCCTGGTCAGTGCAAGAATGGCATGTGTTTCAAGATGGCAAAACATTACACTTTCTGACAATCTAGTATGGATTTATCATCAGTGTCTGTAGTGACACTTACCGGGGGTCTGGAAAATCCCAAAGCTGGGATACAGTTACACTGTAGCTGTTCACTGCTCACATCCATGCACACTAGCAGATTTGTAATTCTATTAATGACTGGAGTGGATTTTGAAGGCTTACTGACTTTAAACAGTTTTAAAGGTCTTCCCTTGAAACGTATTTATGGGTCTTTGCCCAATGGCAACATCTGTACTGGTTGATTCTTGTTTTGTAGCAGTATCTGTACTTGTCTGTTGGGGTGCCTTTCTGAGATGTATAATGGGATTGAATACATCATTGAGGTGTATGTTTTGAAACGGAAAGCTAGCACAAGTCTTTATGATGGGAGAAGGTTATGAAGGGAATTAGAGGGGAGGATAAAAGGGAATTTGAGGGAACGATAAAATAGTGCTGGCTTTCAGGGTCTTTGGGAGACCAGAGGTTAAAGGTGAATGATGCGCCTCTTTTGTTTCTATGTCTTAGCAGATACTATCCACCTGTTTTTCAAGCTGTTTAGTACATGGAAGCAGGGTCTGCTAGATGGCACTGATCATTGTTGTTGTTCTTGTAGCTCATTCATCAAGCATTCTTGCTGTCTTGAGCAGCATAGCAACAACTGGTAAATAACATGTGGTTTCTAAGCTAGCTTGGGGGTGGGATCAGTAGGTAACCAGGAACAGCTGGAATGGAGTTATTGAATAGTGTTGAGGAATTGTTATAGGTCAAAGATCTATAAATCGTCATGGTGATATTGAGCTGTCTAGTACAGAATGCAATCTTAAGAATCAACTTTCATTTTTAAAAAAAGTTCATATGTCTTATTATCATAAAAACCCTGAAAGCATGTAACCAATATTTTCTAAAAAACCCAAGCATTGTTTTGAGTGAGAGTGTGGAAGAGCCACCATGTAGGTTATCCCGCCATTGCCACCAAATGTGGAGGAACAGTGTGTAGGTTATTCCAGCTGTGTCACCAAATGTGGAGAATCACATAGGTTTCCCCACCTATGTTTCCCTTATTCAATACTTGGGTCTCCTTGCCACAAGGTGGTCACTATTGAACTTTAAAACCACCAAAAATCAACCCTCTGTATCTTTTAGAAATCTAGTAGCCTAATCCCTATAGCATTGGCATGGGATTGACACCACCACTAGAGACAAGAAAAACAAAATGAAGTAATGTATTAAGGGAATGATTTACAAAAGGGGATAAACTGCCATTCTATAAATAATAGGTTAGGATTGTTTAAATAATAGGTTAAGATTACTTAAATATACTTAGCTTAAATATTGATTACCATTCCTAATAGGAATTTAAGAATTCCTAATAGGGATAGCCAAATTTCCCTAAACACCACCCTAGCTAGCCCTACATAACCAGGAATAGATGCTGCACAGCAGTCTTTGGCCAAGTTCACACATAATGACAACTCATGGGTTGTTTAAACTATGGGTTGCCGGGGCCAAGCTTCAGTGAGCAAGCTTGCTGCCTCCCACATGTTTGTCGCTTTCACGTTCAATTAAAAACACAAAAATACCCCATTCCTGCATTGTTACCATGACATCTGAACCCAGAAACTCTGGATTGTTTCAGGGTTAAACAACCCAGAGTTAACCCATGGCTTGTTGGGATAACTCTGGGTTGTTTAACCCATGAACAACCCACAGTTTTCAGGTTCAGCCATCACATTAACAGCCCAGGAACAGGGCATTCCTGAGTTGTTAATTGAACGTGAAAGCAATAATTGTGCAGGTAGCAGCATGCTTGCTCACTTCCACTAGATATTGGCAATTCCTGGGTTAAACAACCCAGGAATTGCTGTTACATATGAAGGAGGACTTATTCAGCCTCCAGCTGTTCCTGTTGCCTCTGGCTTCTAGAATAGGATGATTTTGTTTCCAGAACTACTTGCTGAAGTTCCCTCTGGTCAGCCCTCTGCCTGAAAGCTTCGGGTTCTGGGCTCTGCTGTCTGCTTGAAGCTTAACTTCAACCTCACAGTAGAGCCTCCTGCTCTCCAAATATACCTTTAAAAATGGCATTTTATCATATCTGTTCTGTTCTAAAGATCTTCTTGTAGGGTTCTCTCAGACTGACTCAAAGTCTTTCTCCTTTCTGAACTCTTCAGTCATCAGCTATCTCTTACTGAGCCTTTCTTTAAATCCCCTGGCCAGAACCTTTGACCAATATGTTCCTTCTGAACTTCTAACTGCCAGTCACAGTTGTTGATCCCCCTGACCAATCCAAAGAAAAGTAGCTTCGTCCTCTAGTCATTTTCAAACCCAGCTTGAACTGTCTGTTCTATAGCACCCATAACCAAGGCAGCCACAACTGTTTTAGACCCCAGATAGAGTAGCAAAGCTAGGCTTCTGGCCTACTCAATTACATTATAACGGTAACTCAAAATAAATATTTCAAAATATTAAACAAAGAGATAAAAATTTAAAAAGTTCACAAAGAGAGATAAATGAGCTTAAGCCTCTCCAACTAATTAAAATGCTTTTTCTCTGTTCCCACAACTCTAGTGCTGTTGAATAACACAAAAATGGGTTGTTGGGGTTATAATATGTTAGTGGTGTAATGCTTATTCATCCTGCTTTCCCTTAGGACATTCTCAGAACTTCGCATTTCTAGAGCTTCATTGACTGACGCTGGGGAATATACATGTAAAGCAAGCAACAGATTTGGAAATGACAGCACAAAAGCTCGGATAATCATTACAGACATCAATGGTAAGACACGGTTGATTTTTAAACTGGAATTTATTGCAGAAGTAGAAGGAGTTCATGCAAGAATTCTTGGTATGATCCCATAGATGCATCCACACAAGGGCATAATAAAACAGAATTGAAGTAAAAATACTTAGGTTTATAATAAAAGGGGCCTAATAAAGGTACAAACAATTTCCAAATAGTATGGCCCAAAATAACTAAAGCCAGTGTTGAACAGTGTATACCCCACCTAACATAAATATATTTCAAGCTTAGTTATGAAAAATAAACCTTTTTAAATGGTATTTTATCATATCTGTTCTGTTCTACAGATAAGTGGAACTCAAAGTTGTTCATGTGTGTGTTTCCTTAAGTGTGAAGTCAGTTTGACAGTCTTTCATCTTGAACCCATGTCATCTTCAGATGCCATTCCTGTACCCAACCCAGCTGCTTAACTATACACACCTCTTCCTAAGTATCTCAGTGATGTCTGGCCAGATAATAATTGTGACAAATTCTACACATATGCATTCTTGTCCAGTTTACTGTCCTCATGAGATGAACTGTTACAATACAGGCTATATGAAGGACCTTAAGAGTTGTTAAAGACTTCCAGTTTTACTTATCTCAACAGATATACAAATTTCTGTTTACTCCATTAGGATGCATTATCTTCATAGCATTACTTCTAGTTATGAGACTCCTGGCATACATATGTTGCCATATTATTTCCTTCTATGAATTAATTCAGACATATTGCCAGTGGCACTCTATATTTAAACCCATTAGATCAATATAACACAATGGATATATTGGTACATTAAGCTTTTGTAAATTCTGAATGAATGTAATTGTTTTGGAATTCCAGATTTTCTATGGTTTGTCCTCAAAGGCAACAGGCATGTACCATGTGGATGGAAAAACTTGATACTATAATCTTTTGTCAGCACTAGAATTCTACATGCTCTTCTTTCATGAATAGTATATTAGAACTTGCTTATTGGTTCATGACTAAGTCTATAGTACATCTGTCATAGGTATATTTAAACATCTGAAAGTACCCTTAAAATCAATTAGAAGTGGTACCATTGTATTGTGTTATGTACTTAAACTAAAGTTCTGAACTAACATCTGAAACTGGATTATTTAGATTTCATTGCTATCTGTTCCTTTTCCTGGAATCTGCTTAGGCCCCAAATGCACTGTTCTCCCATCACTGAAAATACCGTATACACATGTAGATAGTGCTGGGGTGGAGTCAGTAGTCATGGTCCATGTTGGTACCAATGATGTGGATGGATATGAAGGGAGGTGATCCTTCAAGTAACCTATTCCCAAGCTGCTAAAGGCTTTAAAGGTCAAAAGCAGTACTTTTAATTGGGCCCAGAAGCTGAGAGGAAACCAGTGCAGATTGCAAAGCACTGATTTCATATGTTACAACCATCTTGTCTCAGTTGAGAGCCTAGCCCTGTTCTGGACTAACTGAAGTTTCTGGACTGTTTTCAAAGGCAGCCTGACGTACGACACATTGCAGTAATCCAGATGGGTGGTTACCAGAACATGGATAAATGAAGCCCTTGCAGTTGGTATATCAGCCTAAGCTGATAAAAGGTCCTCCAAGCCACGGAGGCCATTTGAGCCTCTACTAACAAAGCTGAACCAATGAGCACCCTGAAAGTGTGCACCTGATCTTTTAGGGGGAGTGCAACCCACTCCAGAACAGGATGAGCACCAATCCCATGGACAGACAAAGAAACATGATCAGTATCTCTGTCTTGCTTTGATTGAGCCTCAGGTTATTGGCCCTCATCCAGTCCATTACTGCAGATTGATAGTCGCAACCCTTCCCCATCCCTCTTCTGAACCTTTGAACCAATTCATACATTACCATAGTGAAGAGGCAAAGCTGGCAAGGGAAGTAACCACATCACCACCCAGTCTACATGGTTGTATATTACGGGTGTTATCTGAGGTACATGGGAACCAGCTATGCAGAAGCAGGTCCTACATCACTCTGATAATGTATGAATCAGTTCCTTTTTTTAACTGAAATTAGAATATCAGATTTCCAAAGATAATATTAAGGAGTTTTTGTTCAACTTGCTCACTGTTGCTTGTATTTCTATGAATATAGCAGATCCCATACTTTTTAATGGCTGTAAGGGATCTGGTTATATGCTGCTAAAATAGAGATGGGTCCAAATTTTTTATGTGACTTACCAAATTCACACCTTCCTGAACCAATGAGTGAGCTCGGAACAGCATGGTAAACCAAAATTTGCACTTTCCTCAACTTAGTGTTTCAGTTCTCCACTCAAAAAAGGAATACACACAAAATACTTACATCAGGGGGAAGTGCACATAAACATGCACACAATAGTTCAAATAATGCACAAAAATTTATTAAAAGGAAAATAACTTGCAAAGATTCTGTACTTTAGCAAAAAGAACACTCTAAAAATGAATACGTGAAGTGCACACGAATATGCATATGAATTTTTGTACCAAATGAACAGAAAATGAGTTAGGTTAGAAATGGGTTAGAAAAATGAGAAATTAAATGGGACCAAAATGGACAGATGCATCAGTCTCTATGTTAAACTGATGATCAATGTAAACTGATTCAGGATGAACTGCTAGAAATGTGAAATACCAGAAAAAGAAAAAAATATATGTGAAAATTGTCATGGTAAGCTGTACTGTTACAATGCTGTTACAATCTTAATTGTTGTTATATTGGAATACTGATTTACAAGTATTGAAATAATGGATTAAACAGACTTTGCTGTTCCCTTGTAAACTTACTTAGTTCCCATACATAAAGGAGTTGTTTGCTCATAAATCTGCAGTTTCACACTTGGAATAGCTTTACCAGTTCCCTGTGATATCCCAGAGAGTCAGGACTCAGCCAGACATGCTAGGCTGAAGTAATGACTCAGATAAATGGACACATGTTTGGGCATGAGAATATTCCTGTACTCTGTTTCAGCTGAAGGAATGGGGAAGGGTTCATAGAATGTGTGTGGGATCTAATTCCAAGACTTAAAATGTATGTCATAAAATTTCAGCAGAGTTCATAGACCATTTCTTATAGAGAAATTAAAGCTTGGTTTAAATGGCATTTTTGTAGCACTGGGTTCATTCCGAATACATCTTAATAAAATGGCTATCATCACTGAGAAATGCAAATTGGGTAAGATGAAGAATTTTTATTGTGTAAGTCAAAGATTGTGTATGTCTTGGCAACAGAAGTTGATCCAATAAAAGATAATTGACATTCCAATTTTTTATACCTTGCTCTCTGGTACAAACACAGCAACCATCTTACGTCAGTAATAATCATAATCATAATAATCATAATAATCATAATAAGCAACTTCTATTTCAGAACCTTTTGCGGAACCAAGCTAAAACTGGTTTTGTGTATGAGAGAGGTTTAAATATTATATGATTAGAACAGCCATTATGAAATGAGAACTAAGCAATAGTTTAGCCCATTTTGGGGCTCCCCTCTGATGGTATTCTTAAAAAGTGAGTAACATTTATCAGTCAGCAACCTGAACTTGCTGGAAACAATTGCTTCTAGTTGTCATGACTGGATTATACAGATGCTAAATTGTATATTAAAAGTCAGCCATATACAGGTAGTTTTTTGTTGGTCTGGACTATCTAGAGATACGCATGTTGTTGTTCTTTTCCATTTGTAGACCTAGTATTTGGGTTTTTGCTTTTAATACTGTCCTGCCTTCCATCATTAGCATGGCAAACTGTACTGCTTATGCCACTCATGTCTCCCAACATCACATTGGAGGGTTGGTGGACTTGTAAGCAACTTGAGAGGATGGTTCCAAAGCAACTGGAAAGTGGTGTGCATATAAAGAATTAGAGTGATAACTATATTCAGACTCAGAGCTGTTGGGAGACTGGAATGTACATGAAGAGAATAGCAAGAGTCCTATACACTTCTGTTACTGTATGTAGTGCAAATGTAGCAATTCATCTTGGCTCTGTCTTCTCCAGAAAATCCCCAAATAACTTTGGAACATTCCATTCTGCCCTAAGCCAAAAGGCAGTAGTTTCAAGACAGCTCTGTATTACTCCATGAATTTGCTTGTCTAAAAGTAACACTCCTAGTTATCCTTTGGGAATGACTTTCTTGATTGCTTTTCTGAAGGCTGATCTCATCTCCAGAAAGTGTTATTAATCACCCATTAAGCCCAAGTAAGAGAATGCAATTAAGTAAATGTACAGTTGCCACACATTGAGGATTGGCTTAGATATGTACTTATATATCTCCAGTTATGGTGCTGCTTTTTGGTGGCATGATATGGTCATATTCTTAACTTTGCAATCAGACACATGCCCTATGTGTGGTGTTGTGAAAGTCCTTCTCAAACACCTGGAGAAAGTTATGGCTGCAGGCACAGTAAGTGCATATCTCAACTAAATCACTTATTTCTGTCTCTGAATTGTTTATTACATAGCCATAACCAGGTGTAGTTCTCTCCATATATAATAATCTTAAGTCAGTAGGAGGCAGCTTTTGGAAGTATAACAGTGTGAGAGTATTGCTAGTACAAACACTAGCCTGGGAAAATAATAGTGTACTGTAAGCATTCCGATCCAAGGCTAGTAAAAAGCTTTTGTCCACAAAAGCCAAGTGTCTGGTGGATGACAAGACCCTCCCCTCTCATCAGACTCCCATGTGACAGATGAATGATGGTCTGAATTTCTCACTGATGCTGGAGTGGAATAAGTAACCAAAGATAGTAGTATTAATCCTTTCCAGCAGATAAAAACAGAGCAAAGGAAGGCGCCCCTCATTCTTCCTTTGCCCAGCTCCAGTTAGCCAGATTCATAGAAATCCAGAGCCTTGGTGGATTTGCATGTGGTTGTTGTTGTTGTTGTTCAGTCGTTCAGTCGTGTCCGACTCTTCGTGACCCCATGGACCATAACACGCCAAGACTTCCTGTCCTGCGATCTGTCCCGGAGTGTGCTCAAGTTCATATTCATTGCATCAGAGATGCTATCTAGCCATCTCATCCTCTGCCGTCCCTTTCTCCTTTTGCCTTCAGTCTTTCCCAGCATCAGGGTCTTTTCCAGAGAGTTTTCTGTTTGCATTAGGTGGCCAAAATATTTGAGCTTCAGCTTCAGTATCTGTCCTTCCAATGAGCACTCAGGGTTGAGTTCCTTTAGGATTGACTGATTTGACCTCCTTGCAGTCCAGGGGACTCGTAAGAGTCTTCTGCAGCACCACAGTTCGAAAGCATCAATTCTTCGGCACTCAGCCTTCCTTATAGTCCAGCTCTCACAGCCATACATTACTACTGGGAAAACCATAGCTTTGATTAGACGGACCTTTGTCATCAAGGTGATGTCTCTGCTTCTTCCTATGCTGTCTAGGTTTGCCATAGCTTTCCTCCCAAGGAGCAAGCGTCTTTTAATTTCATGGCTACAGTCACCGTCTGTGGTGATCTTGGAGCCCAAGAAAATAAAATCTGTCACGGCTTCCCTTTCTTCCCCTTCTATATGCCAGGAAGTGATGGGGCCAGATGCCATGATCTTCATTTTTTTAATGTTGAGTTTCAAACCAGCTTTTGCATTCCCCTCTTTCACCCTCAACAAGAGGCTCTTTAGATCCTCTTCACTTTCTGCCATTAGGGTGGTATCATCTGCATATCTGAGGTTGTTGATAATTCTCCCAGCAATCTTAATTCCGACCTGTGATTCATCCAACCCGGCGTTTCTCATGATGTACTGTGCATATAAGTTAAATAAGCAGGGTGACAATATACAGCCTTGTCGTACTCCTTTCCAAATTTTGAACCATTCATTTGTTCCATGTCTGGTTCTTACTGTTGCTTCTTGACCCTTGTACAGGTTTCTCAGGAGACAAGTAAGGTGGTCTGGTACTCCCATCTCTTTAAGAATTTGCCACAGTTTGTTGTGATCCACACAATCAAAGGCTTTAGCATAGTCAATGAAGCAGAAAGAGAAGTTTTTCTGGAATTCTCTTGCTTTCTCCATGATCCAGCGAATGTTGGCGATTTGATCTCTAGTTCCTCTGCCTCTTCGAAACCCAGCTTTTACTTCCGGTAGTTCTTGGTTCGCATACTGCTGAAGCCTAGCTTGTAGGATTTTGAGCATCACCTTGCTGGCATATGAAATGAGCGCAATTGTATGGTAGTTTGAACAAACACTCTTTGGCATTGCCCTTCTTTGGAATTGGAATGTAAACTGACCTTTTTCAGTCTTGTGGCCACTGCTGAATTTTTCAAATTTGTTGGCATATTGAGTGCAGCACTTTAACAGCATCATCTTTTAGGATTTTAAATAACTCAGCTGGAATACTGTCATCTCTGCTAGCTTTGTTGTTACTAATGCTTCCTAAGGCCCACTTGACTTCACTCTCTAGGATGTCCGGCTCAAGTTCAGTGACCGCACTCTCATGGCTATCAGGGACATTCAGATCTTTCCTGTATAGTTCTTCTTTGTATTCTTTCCACCTCTTCTTAATCTCATCTGCTTCTGTTAGGTCCCTGCCTTCTTTGTCCTTTATCATGCCTGTCTTTGCACAAAACATTCCCTTGAGATCTCCAATTTTCTTGAAGAGATCTCTAGTCTTTCCCATTCTGTTGTTTTCCTCGATTTCTTTGCATTGTTCATTTAAGGAGGCCTTCTTGTCTCTCCTTGCTATTCTCTGGAAATCTGCATTCAGTTGGATATATTTTCCCCTTTCTCCCTTGCTTTTCGCTTCCTTTCCTCAGCTACTTGTAAAGCCTCATCAGACAGCCACTTGGCTTTCTTGCATTCCTTTTTCTTTGGGATGGATTGAGCTGCTGCCTCCTGAACAATGTTATGGACCTCCATCCATAGTTCCTCAGGCTCTCTGTCTATCAGGTCTAATCCCTTAAATCTATTCCTCACCTCCACTGTATATTCATAAGAGATATGATTTAGGTCATACCTGAATGGTTTAGTGGTTTTCCCTATGTTCTTCAATTTAAGCCAAAATTTTGCAAGAAGCAGCTCATGATCTGAGCCACAGTCAGCTCCAGGTCTTGTTTTTCCTGACTGTATAGAGCTTCTCCATCTTTGGCTGCAAAGGACATAATCAATCTGATTTCGATATTGACCATCTGGTGATGTCCCTGTGTAGAGTCACCTCTTGTGCTGTTGGAAAAGAGTGTTTGCTATGATCAGCGTGTTCTCTTGGCAAAACTCTCTTAGCCTTTGTCCTGCTTCCTTTTGTACACCAAGGCCATGCTTGCCTGTTATCCCAGTGATTTCTTGACTTCCTACTTTAGCATTCCAATTCCCTATGATGAAGAGGACATCTTTTTTGGTGTTAGTTTTAGAAGGTGTTGTAGGTCTTCATAGAACCGATCAACCTCAGCTTCTTCGGCCGTAGTGGTTGGGGCATAGACTTGAATTACTGTGATGTTGAATGGTTTGCCTTGGATTCGTACTGAGATCATTCTGTCATTTTTGAGATTGTACCCCAGGACTGCTTTTCCCACCCTTTTGTTGACTATGAGTGCTACTCCATTTCTTCTAAGGGATTCTTGCCCACAGTAGTAGATATAATGGTCACCTGAATTAAATTTGCCCATGCTTGTCCATTTTAGTTCGCTGATGCCCAAGATGTCTATGTTCAATCTTGCCATCTCATGTTTGACCACCTCCAGCTTACCTTGATTCATTGATCTTATATTCCAGGTTCCTAAACAATATTGTTCTTTTCAGCATCGGTTTTTCTTTTCACCACCAGACACATCCACAGCTGAGTGTCCTTTCGGCTTTGGCCCAGCCACTTCACTCTTTCTGGCGCTACTTGGGAGATACCCTCTGCTCTTCCCCAGTAGCATATTGGACACCTTCCGACCTGAGGGTCTCATCTTCCGGTGTCATCTCTTTTAGCCTTGTGATACGTTCCATGGGGTTTTCTTGGCAAGAATAGTGGAGTGGGTTACCGTTTCCTTCTCCAGTGGACCACATTTTGTCAGAACTCTCTTCCATGACCTGTCCGTCTTGGGTGGCCCTGCACGGCATAGCTTATGGCTTCACTGAGTTATGCAAGCCCCTTCGCCACAATAAGGCAGCTAGGTCTGTAATTCTGAAACTGTGGGCTGGAGACCATCAGGCTTGGCCTCAGCTCCACAGTTCATCCGGTGTCTCTTCGTTTGTCCACCCTGCAGCCTTTTTGACTGATGCCAAGTACAGCAGCAGGTCCCTACATACACAATGCATAGCATGCATGGGAGCAGGAGACTGTTAGGGAGTAAGGCTATAGCATGCTTTGGCTGGCTGAGTGTGAGGGAAGGAGGGGAACAATGGAAAGAAGGGAGGTTTAAAGGACAGATAAAGGGAGAGGTAAAGGCGAAGCACCCAGGGCTTCTGCTGTACCTTCTGGCCATGGCCATGGCTACCTCCTCTGCCTCAGAAGAACAACCTGGCATTGGGCAGTGGCACTGGAAATTGGTGTGTGTGTGTGTGTGTGTATGCGTGTGCATGTGCGCACACACACTTCTGTACAGATGAGAGGGTGAAAGAAGGTAAAACTGAGTAAGGTGGCTGGGAGATGGAGAAGGGAAGGGAAAGGAGGATCTTGCTCCTTTGAAGGAAAAGGGCCTGAGGAGCTTTGAAGGAAATTAGGGAGATAGAAGAAGAAGAAGAAGAAGAAGAAGAAGAAGAAGAAGAAGAAGAATTATTTTAAACTGGGAACAGAGAAAGTGATAAGAGAGGAAAGTGTTATAGGAAAAAGTGAATGTAAAAGCAGTAGGAGGGAGAGATGAAAGAAACTGGCAGTTTAGAGGGAATAGGGTACAAGTTAATGTAAAAGGAGAAGGGTGAAGAAATGACAGATGAATAAAAAATACTTTGAGAGGCATGTGGGAGGAAGGAATGCTATAACATATAAAGTCTTCTCCACTTAGAGCCTCTGGATCAGCAAATTCTGCCTAAAATTGGGTGCCTGCAGCTTGGAACCTCCAGAGCCAGTGTATTGAACTTGAGGAAAGCTAATCTATGGAACTCCCCGCCTCAAGGAAATTGCTATGGGAAATCATTTAGCAATATCCAGAGAGAGATTAGATATCAATAGAAAATGATATCAGTAATTACCAGCTGATTATACCAAACCGTGTCTCCATCTTCCTCTATTTTGTGATTCTACACTGCCATTTTGATGCTGGTGGCTTCAGTAATTTTCATTTCTCTCAAGTGGGCCCTGGGGTAGAAAGTTTGAGAATCCGTGTACTAGGTACCCAGTGTACAGGGTACCCAGGTACCCTGGGTAGCAAATATTTGTGCCATGTTCTTGGTGATGTTGGCAAGGTTAAAAGTTCAGGTTCTTGGGACCATTATTTTGAGGTTATTTCAATGAAGATGTTATATCTTTTAGTCTTTGGAAAAAAAATTACTTTATTATATTGCAATTCTTTTTTATTTTTTCATTTTTTACTTATGTTCTCCCCCTAAAGCAGGGGTGGACTAACCCCCCCCCCCCCGCCATGGGAGCTGCACTTTCCCTCCTGCCATCAAAATAACCGCCATGCTGATGAATTTCCTGCCAAAATTCAGTGGTGTGGTGGCAGCAAACAAAAAGTTTTTAAAAAGAAATGTGCCTTTTTTTCTTTTCCTTTTTTGCTGTTGCTACACTGCTACATTTCAGCAGTACGGGGGTGGTAGAGACTACAAAAAAGACAAGGGAGGCCATATGGCAGCCTGTGGACCATGTTGTGTCTGTGAGCCGCATGTGACCCACCCTTTGTCTAAAGGTCAGTTGTATCTTTAAATGATGCATATCTTGTCCTGCACCACCCTCTTTTCCTTTAGATCTTAAGGAATGAGGATCTATACGCTGTCAGTTCCTGACTGTAGAAACATGAAGGAAAAACTCAGTTTGGTTTTTCTTCATTTTAGCCTGTATTTGAAGGATTTTTTAAAAAAAATTTTTTTTGCTAAGGTTGCTATTCACTCCCTCCCCCCCCTTTGGGGGGCGGGTAGAAAGGCTATTTCTATGGTTTTCTTTTTTCTCCTTTTTTGCTAGCCATTTTTTACCCTGGTGCTTACCTGAAGACTTTATGGTCTGCCCTTCATCTAAATTGCCCTCTGAGGCATTTTTATTCCATTTAGCCAGGTTTTTCTTGGTATGGTTGCCTTACTGTCAAAGACCTGGATTTCTTGCCTAGGTCACCTTCAAATAAGTAATAATAATTTAAAACCAATTAATCAATTAAGGAAAAATTAAAGGCTATATTTATTTTTTATCTTTCTTAATACTAATATGTCATCTGTTCTTAAAAATTGCAAGAACTCATTCCCATACTGGACGTAAAGAATGTTACATTGCCACATCTCAAAATGTAGCCCTCCTTAGGAGAGAGTAATTGAGGTCAGGAAAGATTCATGAAGTTCTCCAGAAGAGTGATATAAATAGCAAATGCTGGAGTTTGGGTACATTTGTGTTAATTGCTTTTCACAAACTAATTTGTCACTTTTTTCCTCTACAAAGGAGTCTTGCTGCACCTTTGTTGTATGGGTTTTAAAGTATCTTATTTTAAGTATCTTATTAAAGTCTACTGAAGGGCACTGATAATATTTCATGTAAATTAAGGATGGCATTTTCAAGATATGTGTGCCAAATATAATAAATCTACATCTATATTTAGACCTGTATGTAAAAGATTCTATTTTCTGAAGTCCTGAGACCTTGTAATTCCCATTGGCCTCAGGCTTTTCACTTTCAGTTTGAAAAGATTAGTTTACATTCAGACATACATTATATATAATTCTGTGTGTGTGTGTGTGTGTGTGTGAGTGAGAGAGAGACTATAAAACTATTAGTGGTGCAAGTTGATTACAAATCTTATACAGAAAGAAACAAAGCTGGTGTTATGATTAAAAAAACGCTATCCATTTAGATCCATTTAACTCATTAGAAGTTATAAGGAGGTTTCTGATTAAGATCTGATCTTTGTTGATTTAATGGCCACAATTCCTAATGTGAATTTGTAAAGATCCTATAAACTATAGTCTGTCTTCCCTTGAGTGGGGGTAGGGGTGGGGAGGTGACAAGAGCAGTCCCAGTTAAATGGATATATGAAGCTAAAGTTTACTGGCTCACATCTTTGGACTATCTAGCTCAGTATTGTCTACACTGGTAGTAGCTCTCCAGTATTTCAGATCAGAGCCTTTCCAAGCCCTACCTCAAAATACCAGGGATCGGCCAGGGACCTTGTGCATGCAAGATGCATGAGAGGGTTTTACCCTTAAAGGTGGCCAAAAAATAACTTTAAATAAATAAAAGTGCAAAGCATGTGTTCTGTCACTGAGTTATAGCCCCATCCATTGACTTGCAGTATAAGACAAAATTTGGGGGTTGATTACGTACTGCACTGAAAGTTGGAAGGCGCTAAAGTTAATTATTGTTAGGTCTAGTATGCCATGCTTACATATAAAAATAATCTGACAAGTTTGTAGGTTGATTTTTTAAAGGAAACTGCTAAATGTGGCTTGAAGTTGGTAAGGGAGCAATCCTATGGCTGCTAGATAGGGCTAGACAGCCATAGGATTTTTCAGTTTTCGGGAACCGAGGTCGGTTCCCAGAAAACCACCTCCCCTCCACCTCCCCTGCCGCTTAGAGGCGGTGCGGTTTGTCTCTGGCTCCACACTTGTAAGCGCAGCACGGAGTCGAGGAAAAGGAGGCATTCCTGAGTGCAGGGCGGGGAGGGGACAGTGGAAGCGCCAGCACAACACTTCCTATATGCCATCTGCCCCCTCCCCAACTCTGAGCCACTCCAGCTAGACAGCCGAAATCAGCCATCTAGCCACATATACAGGGTGGCCAGAGCACAGAGGAGACAATCCCCTCCGTGCTCCACCCACCTTAGATAGTCTGCTCCCTCTGAGTTCAGAGGCGGCTGACTATCCCCATAGGATTGCGCTCTCCATAAGTTAAAATTCCTAAGCAACAGTCAAGATGAACCCAAGCATTGTCCATTATTTGTGGATTTTTTAAAGAAGCAACACTGATTCTTTGAGGACCTGAACAGACCAGAGTTTTTCTGATGCTAGGAGTCATAGCTGCTGAGTTTCCAGTGTGAGGAGGGCACTCTTCTCTCTCAGCTGGCCAGCTCTGTGTGCTAAAACAATAGAATGTATTGGCTGAACCTTTCAAATAATTTATTGGGCTACAGAGACCATCTTTAATCTGTTTTCTCATTTTATCATTCACACACATACATACACACACACACACATTCATACACACACACACATTCATACACACACACATGTATGTATGCACACATACACACACATACACATACTTACATACATACATATTATAGGCAGTATCCAATGCAACACTACCGCTTGTAGTTGTGTTGCACTAGTATAAACGACCTCTAGTGCAGTGCTAATAGCACTTTCTGGCATTATGGTTTTCCCAGGAAGACCTGTTGCACCAACAAGTGCTATTGGCGTTGTGCTAGAGGTTGTTTACACTAGCGCAACATAATTTATGTTAGCGGTAGTGTCAGATTGAATACTGCTTGTATGTGTGTGTGTATACATGTGCACACGCTTACTTCCTCCTCTTACCATTTTACCTGAAGTAGAGGGAAAAGTTTGGGAGAATATTTCTCATTTCCAGATAATACTTTGGAGTTTCAATCAAACACTGAAAAATTCAGTAACTTTTTTAGAAATAGTACATTATCATTGTGAACAGAGATGAAGGAAGACAACAGGCCTCTGTATTTCCTCAAGGCTGGAAAGTATTTAGAGGGCAACCATAGCTCCTTCCAGAAATCTTGTTGCCATCTGCCTTTTGGCAAGCACTGGAATAAGCATTACACTCCTTCAAGAACTTCTTCCTGTTTTCTTTTTATTTCATTTCTGCTTTCCTCTTGTAGAACCAAAAGCTTAGGTTTTACAAGCTGTATAGAATGTAATGCTTTGGGTTCTTACAGTGTTCATACAGAGCCAGTGGAATCTCAGCTTCTTAGTACTATGACTTCTGTGATGCTGATACCTTTCTCCTAGGTATTTATGCACTTTACATATATTAGCTCACTCACTGTGTTCATTGACTGATTGATAGAAACATTTGTATCTGCCTTGAATGCTATTTTTCTTTATAGAAAAGCAGGGTACAAATCAAATCAATAAATAAGATATCCCACCTACATGGGTCTCCAGATTGGTTCACAACAAGTAATCAAACCATAACATCAATTAGCCCGTCCTCTCAGTGGGCTTCTCCAAACATGCCTACCACCTCTCATCTGGAATCCCACTGCATTCCCAATAGCTCCCCCTGCCCCCCAGCAATAATCTGTAGGAAAACCAGCGGATGATAGTTACATGGAAGTAGTCTTCTCCTCTGCCGGGCCACCAACCTAAGTGAATATCTTAGATGCCATATCTTCCTCTTTTAGGGTGGCCATGTGTTCTACTTTACAGGGGACTGCCCTCTATTTGAAAGGCTGTCAGAGGACAGTCCTCTGTTTCAAGGCATCCTATATTTGAAGAGTTGTCCAGTCTAGGAATATACAATCTATTTTCAGTTCATGTCAGTTTCCCATATATTCATTCATAAGTCTGTTCTATCCTGCTTTCACATTAAACTGTGCTTATTTCTGGGGGAAGTTCACACATTACATACATTTTACCTGCATTTTATTGTAAAATATACATTTTATACACATTTGATCATAAAATACACAATTTTATATGCACTTTATAAACTAGATATTTTTATTAGTTTATTAGTACTTTTTAAAGCTGAAAACTGTACTGCAAAATTCAGAGAGGTGTGAAATTGAAACAGTAGATGCATTCTAATCTGCACATTAGTTAGGGAGGAGCAAATAAAACCAAAAATATTCTCAAGCATCCTTAGTCCAGTCCAAATTGAGTTTAAAGATAACAAACAATAAGAAGAGAGAAGAGTGGCCTTGAAGCTGCCTGTCAGCAGTGAGTACCTGGGCAGCACACTGAGCAGCCAAGCAGGCCACCTGGTCATAGATCCGGTTTGCGCATAATGCAAGCAAATCTTGGGTTAATTAACCGATGATCTGTCAGGCTAGCATGCAGCCGCCATTTTGAATATGCAACCTCCGACTGGAGTTTATTCTATGTCCTACGAACAATTCATTCTTAGGTTAACTGTGGGTTGTTTAACTCACAGTTAACCCATAGTATCTGGGCTCTCACATCATGGAATAACCTCTGATCAGAGATTGCATATTCAAAATGGTGCCAGCATGTGATGGGCATGTGCCCCCGTTACATGTGAATACACAGGGGACACAGTCTTCCTCACTATAGCAAGATGTGTTTTATTCCTATTTAAATTACACAAATCATTTCTAAATTTGCATGCATGTATCGGCATATGCAAGTTTTATACAAATCGCTGGCCTCTTTTATCTTCTCTTTTCATAAGGCATTTCCTCTTTTGGGGCCATCTATTCAATTCTTTTTACATCATCTTCAAAAGTGGTAGAAAGGGCTTGGAGGGGACTAGAGATGCAACAGTTCTCACCCCAGTTTAGGTGTCCTGCTGCTGGTTCTTAAAGCAGTGGCAGGCAGGCTGGATGCAAACACTCCTCCCAAATGGCCTCTGAGAATATCTGACAGCAAGTGATGGTTAGCCATAGATGTAAGCACAGCAAACAGTGGTCATCTCTTTCTCTCTGCAGCATCTCCATGTCAGAAAATGCTGGGGGGCGGGATGAGGTGGCAACAACTCTAACCCCAGCTCAGGAGTTCCAGCATATTATCCCTACGTTATAGATGAGAGAGAGTACTTTGTCTAATGCTGCTCAATGAATTCATGGGTGGGAGTTGAACTGACAACTTCCATTCTTTTATCACATGTTCTTAACCAATATGATACAGCAGTACCCAGCAATAATTGGTAGTGTTCTGAGAAGCTTTTTTCCTGAATTTTGTTCCAACCATGTTTCAGGTGTCATGTGGTTCATGAAGTGCTGGTTTTTAGATCTTTCTCTTCAAGCAAGACCTTGGTCTTCAAGCAAGACCTTGCAATCTGATATGCTTTGGACTTGGTTTCTAATTCAACAGTTCCTTCTTTGTTTATGTGTCTTGAAAAGGAATAATGAAATCCCTGCCTTCCTCCTTTACACAATTACTAAAAGCAACTTTTTTTTTTAAGAGGGAAAGGAAGCATTGTTTCAGTATAGTTTAATGATGAGGTGCACTAATGCTGAGAGACTTCCCTTACTCCTTATTTGATTAAAACTGAACACAAATTCTCTGCCTACAAAAGCTGTGAAGATCCTTACTGCTATTGAGCTACGCACATTCCATGGGCGGCCAGGATTTTGATTCCACATTATCTATATTCGCTCTTAAAATTGCTGAAATGAAGAGCTCTTAGAAAAAAGACTGATAACTTTATGGAAACCGAATTGGACTGAACATAAATGGTTAAACAACTGAAAAACTTGAAAATGGAAAAAGCTTACATCTTTATTTGGAAAAAGATCTTTAATATACTTTTGGAAAAGAGTCCCTGGAGTGAATTTGGGATCATAATATTTTGCCTTGCCACCCCTATACCCCGCTTCGTTCAAAAGCATATATAAATAACATTGCAAGTAGTTACAAACAGGATTTTTCTCATTCATCAAATTCACATACAACTCGAGAATGGAGAAGAGAGGCTGTACATTGGTCTCAGAAGTCTTGAAGAGTACATTGGATAGAAGTCAAAACATACTATGTGTGGACAACTAGTGGCTTTGTATGACTTGGAATGAATACGATTAAGGGAGATTATCCTTTCATTTGCACAGGATTAAAGATTTTTAGAGCAAAGTAGGGATGAAGAATTGTTTTACTATATTCCATTGTCTGTTGTATTTGTTCTTTCAAATGTCTGAGATTTTTTCTGTCTCTTCTTAATATTCTAAGCCAGAATGATCCTGATGCATCTTGAAATGGGATTTTCCATGTCTTTTCTCATGCTCCATATTGAAATCTCATATCACCCAGAGAGATGTGATGTGCAGTGATGATGAATACACACACACATCTATGATGGCTCTTTGTACTGCAGATCAAAAACTTGCAATAGTGTTCTATTGAGAAAAATTCAGCTGAAAGACTCTCCATCCAGATATCAATGAGATCAACATCCCAGCATCTTTCTAAGAGTAGACTGTCAGTTACACAAAGTCACCCTGCCAAGAGCTCCATGTGTTACACAAGAGTTGTGTGTGCATCTCCTGAATTAACTGCATTTTTGTGTGTTTATCGTGACACAGCATTAGCTGAAAAAAATCATTTCTGAAAACAGATGGTCAGAGCTGACTTTCTCTGCTACCACTTTTCAGAATCATTCATTGGGGTCCAGTTTGCTAAAGTCTGCAGGTTATACTTAGATCAAACATTTTAGTTATGCCATTCATGGTATTTAATAGGTATATTAATCCTGGCCCACTTACTACTAGAAATTCCTGAAAGTGAATGAGAGAGTCATAGAAACCAAAACTTCACACTTGCTGCCGTCCAAGAGGAGCTAGTTCTTCATTTCTTCCAGCCATGGCTGCAAGCCATTTTGCTTTTCTCCACAAAGAGGTTCTTGCAAATATTTGAGAACAGTACTAACAAGTATCCCTACTGATTTATATTAGAAATTTGAGTTACATTCTAAGTTTGCTTTTTCCCTTGCTGTAAGTTTCATCAAACAACCTTTTTATACACATGGCAATTCAGTGACATGTGTAACTGCTTCTGATTTTTGTTTTGTTTTTTGCAGAACCTACAGGCATGATACCAGTTTTGACAAAAGGAGCAAATACATCCTCACGTAAGTTAAGTTGAATATTTTGCCTCCCTGAAGCTAATTCCACAGATCTTTGCTCAGCCTTTCTCTGGATCTTTTCAGTTTGCCTAGGGAGAGCTCAGGCATATGGAGGGTCAGGGGAATAATCTAATTTCTGGGATCCATATCTCTGACTTTATTTAATGCAATATTGAGATCTTAGCTGGAGTTTAGTGTCTCTCTTATCTTTAAAAGTGGCCATAAGTTACCATTGTAATGACAAGCACAGATGGTAGAGGTCACTGTTTGCAAGTTGCAATGTGCTAGGTGTTCATCTTTTCTTCTTCTTCTTCCTTTTCTTCTTCTTCCAAATTGGAGTCTCTTCAATTTGCCCTAGAATGGAGATGCATCTCGTTTTTTCTACTGTTGCATGTGCTCTCTTGTAGCATGGCAAAGCTGAATTTTAGTATTTAGAGAGTTATAAGAAACTGATCTCAGATTTAGTGATCTTTTGCTTCTGTAGTTAATGTGGCTTCTGCTTCCTTTCTAGGATATATATGCATTTATTTATTTTTCCTGTTAGTGGAGGCCTTTCAGATCTGTACTTACAGTGCCTCCTTATGTTGTCTTTCAGGGGAGGGTTCACAGAGTATTTACAATGGGGCTTCATTGAGGTTTTCTGTAAACTGCTCTTTATGCCACAAGATTGGGTTCTGCTCTCTTAATAGGCCTTTCGTGCTGATACTGCATGCTGCTACCTGTTCTGTTCATTTGTCACATTTGTAGTACATTAGAAAAGTGAATATCACATCACTTTTGCTTCTCTGAGATTCTGTTGTCTAACAGAGGCTAGCTATGGAATGAAATAGTAGCATTTCTAAACTAGATCAAGAAGAATACTTGGCCTTGTGAATTAATGTTTTAAAGTTGTCTTCGGCCTGTCATTTGATAAGCTTTATCAGGTCATGGCATGTAACTAGATCTTGTGCTTAATTAAAGAGTTCCTCTGGCTTGTGTTCAACTGGTGTTTTACTCATCTTGCAGTAGTAGCCAACATGATAATTTCAGAAGCCTAGACAATCCTGATTTCCTCCCTAGATCTTTTTATTTCAGCTGGTCTTCAGATCCATAAATTATTTTGTCAGTTTGTACAATATCTTACCTTTCACTTTTAAACTAACTGGGGTTGAGTTTCTGTGAGTTTTTCGTCACTCAGAACTACTTGATGTTGCACTGGTCATCATGATGTTTCTTTAAACTTGCCTCTTGCTTTGGCATTCCCTTCCTAGCATGGATGTTTCCAAACTAAGTACTTGCCATGGACTCTTTCTATTTGTAGAGCCATCTAAACATAGCATTCTTCTTGTGTAACCTAGAGTCTTCAAGTCCATTTTTTTCATGAGCCAGAAACTATTTTATTTCTATCACTTTCTACCAATTTATGTACTAAAGTGGTCCTTCTCAGCCCTTGGCTGGCCTATTGTGCTGTTAAAAACAGCTGAAAACATTTCCCCAAGCTCTGCCAGTTTTTTGCCAAGGACAATGGAATGTTTTTTAAAATTATTTTTCTGTTAATGGGTTATTCAAAGCGTGCCCAGGACATCACGTACTTGCTTTAAAGCTTCTTGCTTTCCAGAACTGCTTTTTCTTTTTAAAAAAGTGTTTGCCTTTCCTGGGAAGCTTCAGACTTGGGAAGGCATAGGACTTTCACATCCCTATTATCACGTTGCCTTCTATGTATTGCAGAACTTACAGACAAGATTCCAGCTTCAACTGAAGGAACGAATACATCTTCTTGTAAGTACACAGTAATAGCAGTCTTTGTGAATCCGTATCATACCTTCTTTCTGGTTCCATAAGTACACAGATGATATACTGGTTCCCAGGGATGCAAAATTTGTTCCAAAACCAGTGAGATTTTCTAGAAACTAGTTTGGAATTTAAACTTTGGGGGAAGGGGGAGTTGGAGACCTGAACATGTGAGAGGTCTCTCCTTGTGAGAGGAGGATCCTGTTCTCCTTGGAACGTTCCGGTCTTTCTCCTTTTCTCCCTGCTGCCAGTTGGAATTGGCAGAGCTCCATTCCACAGTTTTTTGGCAGAGAGTGGAATAAAATAATTCTCCTCTGGCAAAACTTCAGAATGGATTGTGGAAACTGGAATGGCTTCTGTGACGGACTCCAGGCATGTGCAAAGAGTCCCAGCATGACTGAAGGTCTCAGATAGTGTTTTTATGGACATCCTTTGAAGGCACAAGGGATCCAATGTAGGAAGAATGCCTGTGATGAGCAAGACCAATAAAAACACCACCTTTTCACTGAAACAGAGGGCCATCAGGTTGCAGAACAAGGGTCTAAGACAGGGATGGGCATTTCCGGGGACTCCAGGGGCCAATTTCAGCTGCACCATTGCCATGTGCTGTTGAATTTCATCAGCAGTAGCAAAACAATCAGTAGACTGCAGTCAGATTTTGGTGGCAAACTGTCATGGCCTGTTTTTCTGGCACAGAACACTAAGATCAGTGATAATTTTATTGTAGCAGATCTTATGGCAAAAACTTAACGATCATCACTTCTTATAAATCATTTATAAGAGAGATAACAGCAGAAGTAAATTTTCTGGCATCTACAGAAAAAGCCCCCTCTTCACAAATCTTCACTCCTACATCACAGCTTGGGGCTATTTGTTGTGATGTTAGACTCAACAAAATTACTGCTATACCCTCCCCTTGACTAGCAGGAAATAGAGACGCATTAACTTCCTCGGCGCTGTCTTTAATTTCTTGGAATATAACAGGATGGTCTAACAAGCTGAATGACCCTTCTTTTTTTGAGCTAATTACTTCATTTAAGATGATTTTATTTCAAGAGACCTGGCTTTTGAAAGAATTATTATAAGATGATTATTTATTTATAACAACAGATGCCAAGGCTCCAATTTCTAAAGGCCGCCCATGGGGTGGTGTTGCCTGTGGAATTGCAACATCCCTTGAGGTACGCCCGAATGAACTGATTATCCCCCCCCCCTTGGTTTCAAGCTATTAGTCTTCAATTTAGAGGACTACATTTGATACTGATGAATCAAATGTTTATGTTCCTCTGAGGGGCTCGCCTCATTATTCCACCCAAATGTGGCAATTGCTGGACGAATCAATTGGGGCCATCCAACTGACGTTTCCTAGATCCATGATCATCTTGGCTGCTGACTTCAATGCCCGCATTGGGTCATCTTGGGATCTGGTCCAAAATAATGAAGAGGGGTTGGACAAGTGGAGTCCAACTTGGGATTTACCTACAAGACAGTCCAAAAACTGCTCAGCAAATAGTCATGGTCACTATCTTTGCTCGCTGATAAGGGAGACAGGTTTAATCCTGTTAAATGGTTTAAGCTCTAAAGATCTTGAGGGTGACTTTACCTTCTTCAGTCACTGGGGGGCAAGTGTGATTGATTAGATTCTGATTTCAGGGGGTTGCCTAGACAAGGTCAGGCATTTCTCAATTGGTTCTTATCTAGAGCAGGACCATCAACCAGTGAGGCTAGCAATAGACATTCATAACTCCATGAGGAGAGGGGAAGCCAGGATTAGAATCAGAGGCCCACTCAGGTGTGCCAGAATAAGGATTCAATGGCAAAATGTGGATCAACAGGAATTAGGACAAATACTTGCTTCCAATAAAATGAGATATTTATATGATCTAATAACAGATGGTCATATTGGAGAAGCTAAAATCGACCTATTCCAGGATATGATTACAGAGCTAGAACCCTTGTTATTTTGCACCCCATGACTATTAGGCCCCAAAACCTCTTCAAAACCATGGTTTGATTCAGACTGTAAGCTACAAAGAAAAAACTAAACAAAGCTCATAATATGCTTAAATGAAGGGCAATTACCCCCCCCCCACCCAATTTGGTATTTGGAGCAATGCCAATTGTTTAAAACTCTAATTAAAAAGAAAAAAAGGGAGTACTTCCTCTCCCAGTGGGTAGAGCTGGGGTCAGCCCTAAAGTCTAAGGATAGAACAACATTCTGGAGGCTGATAAATCAACATCACCAGTCAAGTTCTCGGCAAAGTTTATCCCCCATCAGTGCATCTAGATGGGATGATCACTTTCGAAAGCTGTTTTATGTAGTAGGGACAGAGATAGATGTGGGGCCAGGGGACCTGGTAAACCAGCAGGCATGCCCCCCCGTAACCCCGGAAACAGTTATTAACTTAATTACAGGCTTAAAGAAAGGCAAAGCCCCAGGCTTAAATGGTATAACTGCTGACTTTTTGAAAGATCGAATTAATTGGTGGGCCCCATTGCTTGCATCCTTGTTTACATCTATTGATGTCTCAGGAGTATTCCCAAAGGAGTGGGCTATGGCAGTTGTCATCCCAATCCATAAGGGTGGTTCTAGATCTGACCCGAGAAATTAAGACCAATTAGTCTCCTGGACGTGATTGGCAAGCTCTATAGTAAATACCTTTTACAGAAATTAGAGTCCTGGCTAGAAGAGTCTGGAATCCTGGCTGAGGAACAAGCGGGCTTTTGGAGGGAACGCTCTACTATAGATCATTGTTTGCTCCTACACCATCTGATTGGGAAATATACTTCTCCACCGTACAAAGTGCTCTTTGCAACATTTGTGGATCTGAAAGCTGTATTTGATTCAATCTCAAGAGTGTGACTATGGCAGAAACTCAGAGATCTTCAGATTGACCCCCGGTTGGGAGCAAGAATCCAGGGACTATATATAAATTCCATCATGCGAGTTAGACTAGATACCAGCGAAACATTATCCAAAGTTATCCCTGGCAATAGGTGGGTGAGACAGGGATGCCTGCTGTCCCCAGCGTTATTTAATATATATCTGAATGACATGGTAAATGTCTGGTCCACAGTTCTTTCCACCTTCTCTGGGGCACCGTCCACTTTCTGTATTATTATATGCGAATGATCTGACATCCTGTCTTACACCTCAAAGGGATGAGACGGTTGCTGGTGGGTCTTTCCAAATTTTGCCAGCAAGAAATGTTGACTGTGAACTATAAGAAAACAAATGTTATGGAATTTGGTAGTTCTAGAAAGATCCATTGCTGGTCGCTGGATGGCCATAACCTAGAGTCAGTAACTAAATATAAATATCTAGGAATCATTTTTTCAAAAGCTGGCAAATGGGATAAACATATAAAAGGGATGGCAGAGAAAGCTAAGATTACAACTCGGGCAATTCTAAGGTTTTCAGCTGGGAGGGGAGGGCACTTAATTTCCCCAGTTTTGGAACTTTATCGTTGTAAACTATTGCCACAAATGCTTTATGGGGCATCGCTATGGGCAAATTCAAACCTGGCTGAGCTGGAATCAGTTCAACATGGGTGTTTAACAAGAGCTCTGTATGTAGCCAGAAGCACCCCAAGTGCCATAATAAGAACTGAAACGAGGGTCTTACCCATCTCGGGCCTGGTAATGAATGTGGCGGCTCATCTCTGGCTCAGATTGATTTTTCAGCTAACTTCACCATTGCTTCAAGCCACTTTTGATGAGATGAACCATGCGGCCGGGTCTTGGTCAGGTAAAATGAGAGAGTATGTGACCCAGATTAGTTTCTCACATGAATTCCTTTTATCAAAGGGTTATGATGTGGCCAAATGGCTCATAAAGCAGAGGATAGCAGATACATCATGGCAAATGGACACAGCCAAGGTGGCTAATTGTAGGTCAGATGAATTATATGCTGGGTTGCCAGCTACATTCAACCAGGCGGCACAATATCTGGCACACCCATGTCCCTATTCATTACGGGTTCTTATTACAAAATGCCGACTGAATAGTATCCTCTTGAAGGAAGTAGAGGGAAAAATTCATAATGTGCCCAGGCCATGTCGGTTATATCCATTCGGTTGCAAGGCAATAGGGAGGATCGAATTCACTTTCTGCTAGAGTGTGCTAAATATGATAACTTGAGATTCAAATATATTTTTCCACTCCTAAAGAAAAAGAGGTTGGAAACATCAAGGGATAAGGTGCTTATGTTATTAAATGGATCGGACTATTATGTTGCTTTTAGAATGGCAAAATATATTAATTCTGCTTTGAAAGTGAGACAAGGGGCTTTGAATTCAAACCCCCAAATTGTGCTTAGTTCAAGGTAAGATAAAACGAAATGGTTTGGTCTTCGGTTTTAAATATTAAATTTTAAGGGTTGTTGAATTTCTGGAGGTAACCAGTGGTTGTTTCTTTTTAATGTAAATATGTTTTAGCTGTACGGCCTGGTTCATTGTTTTGCAAATGACTGGTTGTCAATGCAATAAAATTGAATTGAATTGATAAATCATTTGCACAGACAAGCAGAGATCAGTCCAACAGTAGATTCAGAAACTCTGTGATATGTGTGTCAAGGCAGACTAAAGGTCAAGGATCATAACAACTCAAAGGTTAAGGGTCACAATAAGTCCAGGCAAGGGAAGACTACAGGCTTTTAAGATGACATTCCTGACACAGGCTTGCTACCCCTTGCTCCAGCTCCTGGTAACAGTTCTAGGGCAGACAAGAGTCTCAAGTTCATAATTTGTGATAAGTCCAGACAAATCAGTATCTTGGCCAATTAAAATGATAATAAGGCCAGGCAAGAGAGAGAGCACCGGGCAGTAGAGAGGTTCCTATGCAGGGTTCAATCCATGCTCCCAGGCAAACTAAGTCTAGGATTCAGGATAGTTCTAGGCAAGTTCTTAACGATACAAGGTTCAAATAGGGAATGGTCCAGATTTGATGGTGAGTGCAGGTGAGAAATGTGTTGGGCAGCTCAGATGATGGAAAGTCCAGGAAGATAGGGTTTCAGGCAATAAACATGGAATGTTCCCAATAATGGCGGAATGTTCCTAGCAAATGCTCAGTAGCCTCTGCACAGGCTTAAATGCAAGGGAGGGGTTACTAGAGCCCTCCTTCTGATGATCCAACTAACAGGGAGCTCTAGCCTGTAAAGAAACCTTATACTGAACTGGGAGACTTTGTTCCACCCTCTTGAGTTGATGTTTCAGCCTGGGTAACATCCCTGAAAGCCCACTCTGCTTGGCTCCTACAGAAGATTTATCAGGCTGTAAATCAGAGGTTTGACTCAAAGCCTTATCTTGCAGCTGTGGTTGAAAGGGAGTTTTTGCTCTCCTTCAGCCTGTAATCAGAATAGGTTTTCACTGTTCTGACATTCTACAGCCTGAGCAGGCACAAGCTAGCCCTACTCCCTCAGCCTGCCTTCAGAAGAGAAACCAGGCCAAGCTAAACTTTTAGACTCCTGACTTCCCACGACTGAACTGGATTTTAAACTATGCTGGTCCAACTCTGAATCTGATTCTGGCTCTAAAACTATAGAGCCCACAGCAGTGCTTGGGCTAGGGCTGACACAAACCAAGACAGTGGCCTAAAAAGACCAAATGTAGCTTTAGAACAACAGAGGACTTGCTTCTCGCTTCTTTTGTACAAACAGTACAAAAGGAGGGGACGCCATTCAGATGTCCTTTGCTTTGGAGTTCTCACAATAAGTGGAAGAAAATGGAGCACATGGAGGTGACATAAGTACTTCTGACCTCACCCTCTCTTCGGTTCTTATTGAGTTGTATTCTGGGGAAATAATGGGAATCTTATTAGCTGCATCTGGATTTGGAGAAAATATGATGAGGCCTGGGGTTTCTCTAGTATATGCTTTAGTTGCACAAATTATTTTCATTTTTTTTTAAAGGATGCCAGTTGTTTGCATAAGACAAAGAATAAATTAGTGGCTCAAAGTCAAACAAAACTGGTTAAACTCCTTTTGCTTTTTTATATAAAGGAGTGAGAAGTACTTAATTCATAACATTGCTTAATTCTTAACATTGTTAAGATAAGAGTCTTTGTTGTATAACCTGTAATTTTGTTCTGAGATCATAGAATTGGATCCTGAACAGTAGAGCCAGTGTATATGGTGCATAGAGCATCAGATTTGGATTGGAGAGACTCAGGTTCAAATCTCCACTTAGCTATGAAGCTCAATGAGTGAGCTTGGGCCAATCCTTCTCTCTTAGGCCAACGTACCTTATAGTGTTGTTGTGAGGATAAAATAGCGGGGAGACCATGTGTGCCACCCTGAGCTCCTTAGAGAAGGGTGGGATAAAAATGCTATAAATAAATAATACCTACTGGCAAGCAGAGGTGGTGGTGACCTGCAAGCAGCAGTTCAGGGGATAGCATTGCCCTGCTCTAGCTGAGACTGCTCTAAGAAGTTATCCATCCATCCCAACTCTAAACAGGACTTGACTGGTTCAGTGTGATGGTATTGAGAGCTTAGAGTCCATGTTTCCTTCCCAACTGCAATTACTTAATTATCTTTATCTTAGAAGTGGCCAGACCTAGCACTCTACAGCAAATATACTATTGGACTGATCCCTTTTGACAGCTTCCATGTTCTATAAAGTCTGCATAGCAGAAATAAAACACTTACTTTTTCCAAAGCATCTGGAACTAACTGGGAGGAGAACTGGGGGAAATACATCTTAAAATAGGAATTGAGATTTTTGCTTGCATGTGTTTCTAGCTATTGGGTTGTTTGATTTTAATAAGAATGTTAAAAATGTATAGATTGTTTTTTTTATATATATATATATATATATATATATATATATACACACACACACGTATACATACATACATACATGCATACATACATACACACACATACACACACATATATATACACACACACACACACACATCTGTTTTACATGGGAAATGTAAAAAAAAACAGGGGAAGGTAAAAACAGCTTCCTAAGAAAATGATCTAGTTCTAAACACAATTCTATGAAAACATCTCATGGATATCAGCATAATTTACTTTCAAATAAGCATGGTTGGGAGCAGAATGACTATTAAAGTTTCACAAGAACATTGCATGCTATTTAGTATTTTACAATATTCATACATCTTGTAACTGCCACCAGGAGGACAAAGTAACTTTCCTTCTCTGACAATATGGAAGTTTATTTTAGAAAATACATATTAATAACACCTTTGTACCAAACGTTCAAATAAGACCATAAGAAACATTAAAGGGGAAGTTTGTACTGTATGTATAAAGACACCTTTACCACCATCACCACCACACCCGCCACCAAAAGAAAAACACCTGATGGCTGCTTGACTTCCATTGTAAAACGTTATAGTAACTAGTTTTTCAGAGTTGTTTCATTTTGCATTTTTATGAAACTGCTGTGGGGCTTGGAAAACATATTTGAGATCATATACCTTATATTCAGAATCTATGTAATTATCTAACCATTGTAAAAAGGCATATGATTGATGTGATATTACTCAAACGCCTTAATGGTTACTTTGATTGGGATGATAACTGACAGCTTGAATGGTAAGGGAATCCAAGAGAAAATAGATTCAAATACATGGCTTGTTCATTCCTTAATTAAGCATACAATAAACCCAAATGACTCTTTTAAATAATGGATTGAATATAGGTGACGTGTTTTGGAATGAAGAGTAGTAAACTGGACTCAAGTGGCCGTGTCCATTGAGTGTGTTTTTATTATTGAAATATTGCACCTGTGCCCAGTAAATAAGAGACGAGAAGCAATTATTCAGTTTAAATGGGCAACAACTTTATTATTTTACATTAATGAGGGATTTGTTAACAATCTAACTTCATCAGTGCAGGTCCCTACAAGGCAGAAGGAAGGAGTAACCTGGCCAACCTTTGGGTTTGCTCTCCTGACTCAGGACCAGTTGCTAGCCTTTCTTGTAGCCATGATCCCTCACCGCCCTCACATTTAAGTGCTGAGGAGAATTTGCTCACATCACCCCTACACAAGCCCTATGGCTTTCTGTGGGTGAGTGAGGTTCATATCAGTTGAAGGCCTGCTCCCCTTTCCCTCTAGCCATGCAGCTTCACCCTTCATCCAAAGGATGTGTCAGGGTACTCACCAAAACTATAATCAGAAACTTCTCCATACACCCGCACTGCACCTGCCAACTACCTAATCCAACATTGCTCAGAATAACTGTACACCCCAGGCAGTGTGGTGTAGACACAAAACCCTCTCCAGCCAAAGGCCAATGCAGGCTGAAAAGGTTAAAAAAAATGCAATTGGCAACCAGTTCCCCACACTGTACCAAGGATGGAAGGTGCTGAGCTGAAAGGGAAAGGAAGCAGAAGCAGGGACTTCAACATCCTGGCTTGGTCCCCTTTTCCATCCAATCCTCTCCTTTGCAGATGGGCCTCTCTCTCACCTCTCCCCTGAACTGGGTGCAAAAGTGTCGTCCTGCCTACCAGAAAACTGGGGTTAGGAAAAAGTGACAGCATTACATGTATTACTGAAACTTGAGTTATAGGGGGTCATTTTTTCTTTGCAAGTAGCTTATTGTTGGGTAGAATTTTCCCTGCACGTAAGCTGGTCACTTCTAGTTAAATTTTAATTAGTCATATCTACTGAGTTCTTCCTCAAAACTCATTGAAACGGTTAAACACTGGATGCAATTTTTCATCTGTTTTCAGGGTCACAGTGACCTGAAATAAATCTCTTGCCACCTCCAGCTCCCTCCCTCCCTCCCTCCCTAAGGGGAAAACAATTTTGAAATTCTGCATCATAGTGGTCTTGGTGCCTTGATTTCATGAGTTTTTAAGTTAACTGACTGCTTTTAGATCAGTAAGGAAAATTCTGTTTTTTGTGATAGTAAAAGAGGAGCTTGCTTCATCATCGCAACACACACACACACACACACACAGAACATAGTTGTCCTTATATTAAACTGTGCTCCCAAAACAGACATGTGGTAAAATCGTAACATGTGCATGAAGAAATGTTAACATTTTGTGCAATGATGGAATGGAGGTCAAGGCCATTATCCATAGAAACATGTTCTAGTGCTATACTCCCAGTGAAACACCACTATACTCCCAGTGGGAGTTGGATGTGATTTTCTTCAGCAGCAGCCCTACACATGCCATAACAAATTTCAAAACTTGGGGTCCATAAAAGGCAGAGTTGTTTCGAGAATTTTCAAGTCCTTGGGTGGACGTAAATAGCTCTCTAGATTGGGTCATGATCTAGAAGATCATGTGCTTTATTAAAGCACTATGTGCTTTAATATACTACTTCTCATAGCCCCAAGAATCCTTTGTGAGAGTTTTCTCAGCTTCTGCTGGAGCAGGTATAAATTCATGACTCAAGTGAGCACATGAAGCTGTGCTAGCACAGTTGTACAGGTTTTAAAAGAAGTGTGATTCCTGTAAACATGGATGAATTTAATACATACATGATAGACTTGTCAGCATAGCAGGCTATGTGTACATTGAGGGGTGGGGGGAATGCCAGTGTGAGTACAGTGGATGCAATTTGGAGAACTTGGTTCAAGCCCCACTCAGACATAAAGCTCAGTATATCGCCATGAGCAAGTCACTATCTCTATGATCTGGAATTAGGAGTGAGCAGTAAAGTGGCCAACTTTGCTGACGACACCAAATTATTTAGGTTGGTTAAAACAAAAGGGGATTGTGAGGAGCTCCAAAAGGATCTCTCCAAGCTGGGAGAATGGGCATCTAAACGGCAAATGCGGTTCAATGTAAGCAAGTGTAAAGTGATGCACGTTGGGGCAAAAAATCCAACTTCAAGTATAACCTGTAGGGATGTCAGAGAATTCCGCCACGGATCTTGGTGAGGCCGAATGCCAGTGCATTCGGCCCCCCGAACTCCGTGGCGGAACGGCCTGCCACCCACCCGTGGATCCCCACCGGGACGAGACTTACCTGAGGCGGATGTTCCGGGCGGCTTCGGCGGCGGCAGCAGCTGGTCTTCCGACCGGCTGCCACCGCCATTTGCATTCTGTTTCCCCCCCCCCCTTTTGTGATAGGCTACATAAAGACTTACATAGCCTATCACGTCTGGGTTTAAAAAACAACAACACGCGTACGCAAATGGCGGCAGGTACGGCCACCGCCATTTGCGTTCCTTATTTTTGGCCATCTTAGTCTACGTAAATATTTACGTAGACTAAGACAGCGAAAATAAGGGGGAACGCAAATAGCGTAGTGGATGCTATTTGTGTTCCCCCTTATTTTCGCCATCTTAGTCTATGTAAATATTTAGGTAGAGTAAGACGGTGAAAATAAAGGGGAACGCAAATAGCATCCGCTACGCTATTTGCGTTCCCCTTTCTTGTCTTCGTCTTCGTCTACGTAAATATTTACGTAGACTAAGATGGCCAAAAATAAGGAACGCAAATGGCGGCAGCCGTAGCCGCCGCCATTTGCGTATGCCTTTTTTTTTTTTTTTTAACCCAGACGTGATAGGCTACGTAAGTCTTTACATAGCCTATCACGGCTGAATTCAGGGACGCAAATGGCAGCGGCTACAGCTGCTGCCATTTGCGTCCCTGCTAGCCAGCAGCCGGATGTCCGGCTGCTGGCGGAGCCGGCTGGCGGCTCCGCAGAATCCCCGCAGAGCGGAGCCGGTCAGCCAGGATTCCGGGGGGAGGGACAGAGCGCCTCCCCCCCCACAGCAGAACCCGGCGGAGCCAGGTAAGCGGGGTTTTGTACATCCCTAATAACCTGATGGGATCTGAGCTAGCAGTGACCAACCAAGAAAGAGATCTTGGGGTTGTGGTGGACAGCTCGATGAAAATGTCAACCCAGTGTGCAGCTGCTATAAAAAAGGCAAACTCCATGTTAGGCATAATTAGAAAAGGAATTGCGAATAAAACTGCCAATATCATACTGCCTTTATACAAGTCTATGGTGCGACCACGCTTAGAATACTGTGTACAGTTCTGGTCACCACACTGAAAAAAGATGATGTAGAGCTGGAAAAAAGTGTAGAAAGGGGCAACTAAAATGATTTATTTTAAATCATTTATATGATTAAAATAAAAACCTTCTATGCGAGAAGGTTACAACCACTGGGATTGTTTAGCTTGGAAAAAAGGAGAGTAAGGGGAGACATGATAGAGGTCTACAAAATTATGCATCGTGTGGAGAATGTGGATAGGGAGACATTTTTCTCCCTCTCAAAATACCAGAAGCCGGGGTCATCCCATGAAGCTCAGTGGTGGGAGATTCAGGACAGATAAAAGGAAGTACTTCCTCACACAGCGCATAGTTAACCTATGGAATTCGCTACCACAGGATGTAGTGATGGCCACCAATTTGGATGGCTTTAAAAGGAGGTTAGACAAATTCCTGGATGAGAACGATATCAGCGGCTACTGGTCCTGATGACTGTGTGCTACCTTCAGTACCAGAGGCGGTAGGCCTGTGCTGGGGAACATGGGGAGGAGGGTACTCTTGCGCTCATGTCCTGCTTGTGAGTTCCTGGTCGACAGCCACTGTGTGAATGGAATGCTGGACAGGATGGACCCTTGGTCTGATCCAGCAGGGCTCTTTTTATGTTCTTAGCAGACTAAGGTTGCAATCCTATGCACACTTACCTCTGAGTAAGTCCCATTGAACTCAGTGGGGATTGCATCTGAGTAAACATGTATAGTAGGATTGTACTGTAACCTATTATGTCACAGAATAGGTTTGATGATTAAACATGAATTATAAATAACATTGTACTTGGAACGGTGTTATAGGAATAATTGAATATTGATCTTATTTTCCTCCTTCAAAGAGAAGTGTGTCTTTGATTAATTTTTTTAGTGAGAACTAGCCTCAGTTACTGGAAAATCAAAGATTACCTTCTAATTTTGGAAAATAAAAATCTTTTATTCAAATCTTTTATTCAAATTTATCGAATTTGAATTTATTGAAATTGATACACACTGCTTAACCCATATGACTGTCTGTTGAATAGCAGTGTTCTGTAACTGGAGCAGGGCTTCTTGCCCTCAGCTCAAACTTAGGAAAAAATGTGGTTTAGATTTTCCCCATTATGACCTCTGTTAACTCTTCACAATTTGTTTTCTGTTTATCATAATGATATATCCACTTAATTTATGCACAGCTGAATAAGTATTAAAAACATCAGTGTGCTGAAGCACAAAAATATACATACAAAATAACACGTAATATAGCTTAGTGGTTAAGACGCTGAACTGCAGACTGGAAGGTCGGCAGGTCAGCAGTTCGAGACCCGAGTGCCGCGTGACGGAATGAGCTCCCGTCTTCAGTCCCAGCTTCTGCCAACCTAGCAGTTTGAAAGCAAGAAATTGCAAGTAGATAAATAGGTACCGCCTCAGCGGGAAAGGTAACAGCGTTCCGTGCACCTCGGTGTTCAGTCATGCCGGCCACATGACCACGGAAGCGTCTTTGGACAGCGCTGGCTCTTCGGCTTAGAAACGGGGATGAGCACCGCGCCCTAGAGTCGGACACGACTGGTTGGGGACACCTTTACCTTTTTATAGCTAACTGATAGAAACAAAGTAAGGATTAACTCCTTTTTCATAATTCAAGTTTAAAAACAGAGTTTTAAAATGCATATTTCTGTTCTAGAATATAGAAATGCTATTTAAATCTAGCCTTCCCTATATTCTTGTGGGAATGGCTTTTGGCCATGTTTTATAGCCATGTCTTTGTTAACATTTATGTTAACAAAATATATGCCCCAATGGAGACTCAGTAATAAAATTTAAAAACACAAAACCAAAATTGGCATACATAAAGAGAGATCTATATGTGAACAGAATGCTGGACTAGATGGACCCTTGTCTGATCCAGGATGCCTCTTCTTATGTTCTTAACAGTGCTACTAAGGAGAGAGATCCTGGGTGGAAAAAATTGGCAGCTGGAGCAGTACATGTTGTCAGCAGAGTTTGCTATTCCACAGACTAGATGAAGAAACTTGTGCAGTATAATCGGAGTGATCTGGGTTATTGTGTTTCATTTGATAGTCTTAAATGCATCTGTAGTTTTTTCAATGGAGGTCAAGGTGGTAAAAAGGCAATGATAAGTGTGAACAATATTGAAACTGGAAGAAGCTGACACTGCAGTCACAGAGAACTAAGTGAAAGAATGCAACAATTAAATATAGTGGGTACTATTTAATGTACATTAAGGAATGTTCACTATCTGCATATTTCCTGTGTATGAAAACTAGATCTTTGGTTGGCAGCTGAGACTGTTCAGATTGGCAATAGGAATTGTTCAAGAACGTTAAGCCTATGTGTTGCTTTGGTATGGGACTGAGATCGTAGGGTTTTTTTTTTAAGAATACAGCCAATTGTACACATGATATTTTTTTCATCATCATCATCATGGTACATTCAGTGTACATGGCATTTTACAGCAGTATAAGAAGAAGGAGAGAATTTCACCAAACAGCTTGCAAAGTTTGAGGGGAAGGAAGAGTTCCACCCTGAAAGGCAACCTAAAAATAATTTTAAAATTATAAATTATAAATGTTGTTGTTGTTGTTGTTCAGTCATTAAGTCGTGTCCGACACTTCGTGACCCCATGGACCATAGCACGCCAAGCCTTCCTGACCTCCACTCTCTCCCGGAGTGTGCTCAAGTTCATATTCACTGCATCGGTGATGCTATCTAGCCATCTCCTCCTCTGCCGTCCCCTTCTCCTTTTGCCTTCAATTTTTCCCAACATCAGGGTCTTTTCCAGGGAGTTTTCTCTTTGCATTAGGTGGCCAAAATATTTGAGCTTCAGCTTCAGTATCTGTCCTTCCAATGAGCACTCAGGGTTGAGTTCCTTTAGGATTGACTGATTTGACCACCTTGCAGTCCAGGGGACTCGTAAGAGTCTTCTTCAGCACCACAGTTCGACCGCATCAATTCTTCGGCACTCAGCCTTCCTTGTAGTCCAGCTCTCACAGCCATACGTTGCTACTGGGAAAACCATAGCTTTGATTATACGAACCTTTGTTGGCAAGGTGATGTCTCTGCTTCTTCCTATGCTGTCTAGGTTTGCCATAGCTTTCCTCCCAAGGAGCAAGCGTCTTTTAATTTCATGGCTACAGTCACCGTCTGCCGTGATCTTGGAGCCCAAGAAAATAAAACCTGTCACTGCTTCCCTTTCTTCCCCTTCTATATGCCGGGAAGTGATGGGGCCAGATGCCATGATCTTCATTTTTTTAATGTGGAGTTTCAAACCAGCTTTTGCACTCTCCACTTTCACCCTCAACAAGAGGCTCTTGAGATCCTCTTCACTTTCTGCCATTAGGATGGTATCGTCTGCGTATTGGAGGTTGTTGATAATTCTCCCAGCAATCTTAATTCCAACCTGTGATTCATCCAACCCAGCGTTTCTCATGATGTACTGTGCATATAAATTAAATAAGCAGGGCGACAATATACAGCCTTGTCGTACTCCTTTCCCAATTTTGAACCAATCGGTTATTCCATGTCTGGTTCTTACTGTTGCTTCTTGACCGTCATACAGGTTTCTCAGGAGACAGGTATGGTGGTCTGGTACTCCCATCTCTTTCAGAATTTGCCACAGTTTGTTGTGATCCACACAATCAAAGGCTTTAGCGTAGTCAATGAAGCAGAATGAGATGTTTTTCTGGAATTCTCTTGCTTTCCCCATGATCCAGCGAATGTTGGCGATTTGATCTCAAGTTCCTCTGCCTCTTTGAAACCCAGCTTGTACTTCCAGTAGTTCTCGGTTCACATACTGCTGAAGCCTAGCTTGTAGGATTTTGAGCATCACCTTGCTGGCATGTGAAATGAGCACAATTGTATGGTAGTTTGAACACTCTTTGGCATTGCCCGTCTTTGGAACTGGAATGTAAACTGACCTTTTCCAGTCTTGTGGCTCTTGTTGAGTGTTCCAGATTTGTTGGCATATTGAGTGCAGCACTTTAATAGCATCATCTTTTAGGATTTTAAATAGCTCAGCTGGAATACTGTCATCTCCGCTAGCTTTGTTGTTAATAATGCTTCCTAAGGCCCACTTGACTTCATTCTCTAGGATGTCCGGCTCAAGTTCAGTGACCGCACTCTCATGGCTATCAGGGACATGAAGATCTTTCCTTTATAGTTCTTCTGTGTGTTCTTTCCACCTCTTCTTAATCTCATCTGCTTCTGTTAGGTCTAGGGATGGACGAAAGGGACTTACCTGGTGCCGCAGCTTGCTTTGCGGTGGGTGGGAGGTGCTTCGGTTCTCCCCCCGAAAGTTCAGGCGAGGGGGGGGAGGCGCCCCGCCTCGCCCAGCCGAAATTTAGGCCGGGGGGGAGGTGCCCCATCCCTCGCCGCCGAAATTCAGGCCGGGGAGGAGCGCCCCGTCTCCCCGGCCACGAAAAAAAAAGTAAAGTAAAAAAACACACACACACCTGTGATTGGCTACGTAACGATTTACGTAGCCTATTACGGCTAGATTTCCAAAGTCAGCCGTGATAGGCTACGTAAATCGTCATGTAGCCTATCACGGGTGACTTTGGGGGGGGAACAAAAGCGCGTACGCAAATGGCGGCGCCCATGGGACGCCGCCATTTGTGTACGCGCTTTTTTTTATTTTCAAAGTCACCCGTGATAGGCTACATGACGATTTACGTAGCCTATCACAGCTGACTTTGGAAATCTAGCCGTAATAGGCTACGTAAATTGTTACGTAGCCTATCACGGGTGTGTGTGTGTGTTTTGACTTTCCTTTTTTATTTTGCAATGGTGGCGGCGGCAGCCGGTCAGAAGACCGGCCCCGCCGAAACGCCGCCAGGACCTGCCGCCGAGAGGGACATTCGCACGAGGTAAGTCCCATCCCTGGGGGGGGCGGGGGGGCGGCGGAGAATTTCACCACCAATTTCGGGGGGCCGAATGCGTTGGCATTTCTTTCTCCGGAGATTCGTGGAGAAATTCTCCGCCATCCCTAGTTAGCTCCCTGCCTTCTCTGTCCTTTACCATGCCCGTCTTTGCACAAAACATTCCCTTGAGATCTCTGATTTTCTACAAAAGATCTCTAGTCTTTCCCATTCTGTTGTTTTCCTCGATTTCTTTGCATGGTTCATTTAAGAAGGCCTTCTTGTATCTCCGTGCTATTCGCTGGAACTCTGCATTCAGTTGGATATATCTTCCCCTTTCTCCCTTGCTTTTCGCTTCCCTTCTTTCCTCAGCTACTTGTAAAGCCTCATCAGACAGCCACTTGGCTTTCTTGCATTTCTTTTTCTTTGGGATGGATTGAGTTGCTGCCTCCTGAACAGTGTTATGGACCTCCATCCATAGTTCCTCAGGCACTCTGTCTGTCAGGTCTAATCCCTGAAATCTATTCCTCACCTCCACTGTATATTCATAAGGGATATGATTTAGGTCATACCTGAATGGTTTAGTGGTTTTCCCTACATTCCTCAATTTTAGCCGAAATTTTGCTATAAAAAGCTCATGATCTGAGCCACAGTCAGCTCCAGGTCTTGTTTTTCCTGACTGTATAGAGCTTCTCCATCTTTGGCTGCAAAGGACATAATCAATCTGATTTCGATATTGGCCATCTGATGATGTCCATGTGTAGAGTCGCCCCTTGTGCTGTTGGAAAAGAGTGTTTGCTATGATCAGCGTGTTTTCTTGGCAAAACTCTCTTAGCCTTTGTCCTGCTTCCTTTTGTACACCAAGGCCATACTTGCCTGCTATCCCAGTGATTTCTTGACTTCCTACTTTAGCATTCCAATCCCCTATGATGAGGAGGACATCTTTTTTTGGTGTTAGTTCTAGAAGGTGTTGTAGGTCTTCATAGAACCGATCAACCTCAGCTTCTTCGGCCTCAGTGGTTGGGGCATAGACTTGAATTACTGTGATGTTGAAGGGTTTGCCTTGGATTCGTACTGAGATCATTCTATTGTTTTTGAGATTGTACCCCAGGACTGCTTTTCCCACCCTTTTGTTGACTATGAGTGCTACTTCTTTTCTTCTAAGGGATTCTTGCCCACAGTAGTAGATATAATGGTCACCCGAATTAAATTTGCCCATGCTTGTCCATTTTAGTTCGCTGATTCCCAAGATGTCGATGTTCAAGCTTGCCATCTCATGTTTGACCACCTCCAGCTTACCATGATTCATTGATCTGACATTCCAGGTTCCTAAACAATATTGTTCTTTACAGCATCGGACTTTCTTTTCACCACCAGACACATCCACAGCTGAGTGTCCTTTTGGCTTTGGCCCAGCCGCTTCGCTCTTTCTGGCGCTACTTGGAAATTCCCTCTGCTCTTCCCCAGTAGCATATTGGACACCTTCCGACCTGAGGGTCTCATCTTCCGGTGTCATCTCTTTTAGCCTTGTGATACGTTCCATGGGGTTTTCTTGGCAAGAATAGTGGAGTGGGTTACCGTTTCCTTCTCCAGTGGACCACATTTTGTCAGAACTCTCTTCCATGACCTGTCCGTCTTGGGTGGCCCTGCACGGCATAGCTTATGGCTTCACTGAGTTATGCAAGCCCCTTTGCCACAACAAGACAGTGATCCATGAAGGGGATAAATTATAAATAAGGGATGCTAAAGGCAATGGTAACAAGATATGAATATGATCAAATGCAGTTATAGTACCACCCTCTTTAAAATATATGAGAATTATATATTTTTCATTCCTGAAAAAACCTAATCTGGACTTTGGAAATGTAAAGAATTATAGGCCACTTGCTAACATCTAGTTCCTGGGCAAGGTATTTGAGTGGGTGGGTGCCAGCCAACTCCAGTCATTCTTGGATGATACTGATTTTTTAGATCCATTTCAATCAAATTTCAGTCTTGGGTTTGGAATGGTAACTGCTTTGCGGCGTCCTTTGCTGAGGGACAGGTTCTTGTAGAATCCTCTGCAGATCTTCACCTTTGCCTAGGTACTGCCTTTTGATTTTCATGGACCTCACAGTGGCTTTGGATACCGTGGATTATGGTACCCTTCTGGGTAGGCTGTCTCAGTTGGGCACTGGAGGTATTGTGTCTTACTCAGGTCCCTTTTGGGGTTCAAGTGCTGGGAACAAAGGGCTTATAAAGAAGCTATGGGATGGAATAGGAGTGAAACTTTGATTCATAAGCAGGCCTGTCTTTCCTTGAGGGCAGAAAGTTTGCTGTTTGGGGTCTTGAGATGCAGGCAGTTATGCTGACAAAGCAGTGGTCAAGTTGTGCAACAATGGACCAGTATGAGAAGAAGTTACAATGCTTGCTACTTTTCACAACTAGCAGCAATATGAGTCCAAAATGTTCCTGTATACCCTGATAAGGCCTGAGGTAATATCAGCTGCCTCAAACTATGAAAAACCACTGTTTTGCAGGTTTCTGCCAGTATGTCTTTCACCAATCCAGAATCAAATTTCTAGTTGACAGCTGAGAAGAAGGAAAAAGGCCAATCAGAGGGCAAGAAAGTTTAGGGGAGTCAGTGAATCATAAAGTGTCTGAACCCGAGGAGAAGGATTTCGTTCACTTCTTTCTGTTGTTTGTTCTGTGTTGCATAGTTCTAGCTTTTGCTAACACATTTTTGATAATTTGCGGATCTTTTAGGTCAGCGGTCCCCAACCTTTTTGGCGCCAGGGACAGGTCCAATTTTTCCATGGACCGGAGGGGTTTCCGCTGGCGGACTTCCAGCTGCTGGGACACAAATGGTGTCTGCTATGAGGACGCCATTTGTGTCCCAATTCTTTGCAGTAATCGACTACATAAATATTCACGTAGCCTATTACTTGTAGAACAGGGACGCAAATGGTGTTTGCGTAGCGGACGCCATTTGCGTCCCAGCGGCCGGAAGTCCGCCAGCGGCCGGAAGTCCGCCAGCAGCTCTGCGGACTCGCTGCAGAGCAGAGCTGGCCAGCACTGGTGAGGATTCCGGGGGTGGGGGGGATGGATCGCCTCCCACCCCCCCGCGGACCCAAGGTGAGGGGGTTTCGCACACCCCTGTGGCCTGGTTGCTGACATGCCACAGACCGGTACTGGTCCATGGACCGGGGGTTGGGGACCCCTGTTTTAGGTCATAGTTTGACTTCTTTTTTGAGAGAACAAAAATTCTTACTTTGACCATGCTCTTCTTCAGTTTTTAAGGCTGCAGCTGGCCATCGTTCCTAACCAGCTTTTGGGGGGCTAGATGCCTAACTCTTGAGCAGTTTCATTCAGTTTTCTCCAACTATTTTTTTTAACTCACTGGTGAAGCTCAGACTTCAATACCCTTTTCCATTTTAAAACATCTTCTCCACATTATACTTGGATTAATTTTCCTATCTGGACTTTGCTGAGTCTTACACTCTGTAACTGTTGCATGTTTCACATTCTACTTCTGTATGTGATATTCCTTTGCATTTACTTTTCTCTATCAACCATGAATATCTTAAGACTTCCTGTGTGGCAAGTTTTTGTTAGTTTAACAAATTGAAAGGGTATTCACTGTTTTCTGCTTAAGTTTTAAAATATACTTTCAAACGTACTGAACTTTTAAATAGCCTTAAGTCAGCTCTGTCAGTTACACTCTTAAGTCAGTTACACTCTTAAGTCAGTTACACTCTCTCACCCATCGTGGTGAAGTCAGAACCACATTTGCATTGCTTTGCAATGGTTCCACTCCTACCTACTTATTATTTATTTAATTTTTTATTTATTACATTTCTATAACATCTATTAGCCGAAGCTCTCTGGGCAGTTCAGAGATCCACCAGGTGGTGCTGAGAGATTATTGCTCTACACTGCAGCAGTTTCACAGGATTCTGTTTTATCCCCCGTGGTATTTAACATCTACACCAGCCTTCTCCAAGCTGGTGCCCTCCAGATGTGTAGGACTACAACTCCCATTATCCCAAGTCAGCATGGCTGTTGCCATGCTGGAGTGTAGTCCAAGGCACCTGGAAGGCACAACCTTGGGGAAGGCTGATCTACATAAAACCAGTGGGAGGGATCCTCCAAAGGTGTGAATTGAGGTGTTGCCATTATACAGGCAGTATCCAATTCTATCTCTCTCCCTTTCATCGAATGCAGGTGAGGCATTTCTGAATTTTAGGCACACTTCCAGGTTGCAGTTCCCCTAAAGGATCAATTTTTCAGTTGGGAGATGCTCTTGTATCCACTGGAGGTTCAAGTGCCCTCAGTGGCTCTGAGCAACGGTTATCAGCTTTGGCTGAAATACCCACAGGGCAGCAAGATTGTTAACTACAACTGGATGATATGATTATATAATACCATACTTTGTCATCTGTCCTGACTTCCAGACTTTTTCTGAGGTTAATTCAAGGTGCTGGTTTTAACATGTAAAGCCCTAAATTTCATGGGGCCAGGTTACCTGAAGGATTCTTTTTCTGACCTATACCTACCTGGACCTTAAGTTTACCTTCTAAGTCCCTTCTCCAGGTGCCCCTGCTAAATGATGTGTGGTGAGTGTCTACTAAAGGGAAGACCCTTTTCATTAGTGGTAACCCAGTGATGGAATGCCCTCTCTAGAGAGGCCCGCCTGGTGCCTATTTTGTAGTTTTTCACCAGGTGAAGATCTTTTCATCTTTCCAGGATTTCAGACTTTATTGTAACATCTTGTTATACCTTTCAGATGTTTTTGGAGTCCTAAGATACGTGAATTTTTTTGGGTGCTGTTGTAAAATTTATTGCATGTAAGTTATTTGCTTTATGCTGTATTTGTATTTTAGGGTTTTACTTTTGCATTAAACTGTTTCTAACTTTTATTGTAGGCCTCCCAGAGAATTTTCATTATTGGGTGGTATATAAATATTGTAAATAAAATGAAATAAAATATATGCATTTAGATTTAATTGTGGCTGGGCATGAAGAGTTGGAGGCGGGGTTAAGCCAGGGCTTCACAGAAAAAGTGCATTTTGAGGGAAGATTTGAATGGAGAGAGAGAGAGAGAGAGAGAGAGAGATGTTATCATATGTGTGTGGGGAGCGAATAGCAGGGAAAATAAAAGGAAACGGGAATAGGTAGACTCACTTAAAAGAGCAGCAAAACTTTGGGCAGCTATACCTGATCGAGTTGAAGGAGCAAAGTTCACTGAAAGGGAAGTAATGGGGAATAAGGGCAGATCAGTGGGGACCTTTATAGGTAATGATAAGGAGTTGAGTTGGATATTACCATCAAAAAGTTCTTCAACATAGATTTACAGTCTTATAACAATGGCATTATTCATGAAAGAGGTATATCCAATTGCTGTAACAGAGACATGTCACTAGAATCCCAGTTTAGAGAAGGTATCACTAAAAGAGCTGAAAATAAGTTTCTCCCACTGAGTGCAGGAGGCCAGCCCATATGGGGAAGGTCCCACCTCTGGAGCTGGGAAGGCAGTCTCCAAGAAGAACTTCCAGAGGAGGCGGGGCCTCCCCCATGCTTGCCAGATTTACTTTCTGGCTTGTGGAAGGAGGCAGTGTCAGGTATCTCTTTTGTCCCTGCTGAACTTCAATAGCCAAAATCAAAACACAGACAAGAGGCTTCTATCCATGACTCTTTAATCCTTTTACTTCAGTGGGTCATACAGATGCTAATTGTCAGTAATTCACAGTCTACAAAGGAAATGCCTTCAGGGAGTTCAAAGAGAAACCAGGAAGATTGAAAGTTGCCTACTGCTTGAGAAAAGGCGGGCACGCTTCCCTAACTTAAGGGGGGGATCTCCCTCTGTCTCGAGAGAAATCCACATGTAGCTGTTCCCGCTGGGCCAATCAGGCAGATCGCCTCAGCTCCACCCCTACCATCTGTCTCTTGGCCTTGCATCTGTACCTGGCATCTAAGAATTGAGGTTGTCCAAGCCCCACGTCTACCTGTTGACTATCTCTCACAGGGGTGTGTGAAGAGAGGCTCTCTCCATCCAGCTGGACTATTGAAACCTGAGGAGTCTGTCCCTCCCTGTCTGGAAGAGTCTGGAAAAGTTTCTCCCACACGTTTTGCGGTTCCTCTTCGGACTCTGAGCTACTCTGCCACTGTCTATGCTCAGAGGCACCCCTGGCAGGCAGCTTCTCCAAGGCTCTTGCGTGCGAGAGCAACTACAAAAAAAAAAATAGAGCCAAGAAGACCGAAGAAGGAGCGACCTTCCATCATGACGCGAGGGAGGCAACCGCTCCTCTGGCACACAGAAGGCTGGCTCGCAGTGGGAAGAAGGATCCAGGACCCCCCCCCCCGGGCTTCTTACCCACCTCCGCACAGGCGCCGGGGAATCCCCAACGCTCTGGCTCCGCCCCTGTGAAATGGAGAGAATCTTCAGCCGCAGGTTGAGGCAGGTGCTGCCATCGGCCCCCTCCCTGCCAACAACCACGCAGACATGGCGGAGCAAAACCTCTCCAGGCAGTGGAGCCCGCAAGGATCGGTGGCGGCTTCCATTGCCCCCCCCCTCCAAAGAGCAGAAGCGGCCCAGAGAGGGTGAGTCAGACAGCAGCAAGGCCCCTTGCACCCCTCATCTCTTGTCCCCCTCCTCCAGGGCAAGCCCCTCAAGGCCCACGCCCCCATTAGGAGCCTCAGAAAGGATGGGAAATGGAGGACTCCAGTCCCCCACGTTTCCCATCACAGGAGCCCCTGGAGGAAAGGGCAGGGGGCCTGGAGCCCAGCTATAGGCCCAACCCTGAGGGCCAGCCCCCACTACAAATCTGGGAGGGGGAAAGATCTATGCTGAATCTGCTAGAAGAGGCCATTCACCAAATTAGGCGCAAACCCTCCTCCCAGGAGGGGACACAGCACAAAGAGCACTCCCACAGGAGCACATCCAGGGAAACGGCCCGACGCAGGCGATGCACCTGCTTGCGCTCACGCTCACCCAGCTACAGCTCCATGGACATCCAGCGCAGCAGATCACGCTCCAAACGGACAGGTAGTTGCACCCCTACCCCCCCCCCCAGTCCAGGAGAAGCAGGCAGAAGGGGGGAGGCCTCAGGAACGTCCCAATCCACCTCAAGCAGGGGCCACTCCGGGAAGAAGCGCACCAGATCCTTGTCAACATCTACCCAGAGAAAGAAGGCAAGGAGACATGGAGAAGGGAGGTGAAAGGCCAGATCCCTTTCCTCATCCCCGGCCTATCGCTCTGACTCCCAAAGCTCCAGATCCCCTTCCCCCAGAGCAAGCTCATCAGAGTCTGAGGAGGGAGACCCCTCAGAGGGAGACAAGCCCAAGGAAAAGCCCCAACAAGGCTGTCTTTTCCCTTTGGAGGCACTTCCCAAAATGATCTCCAAATGCCCTAACATCCTGGAGCTTACAGACCAGGAAGGAACCATGATACCCCATCAAGGCCGGGCAAAGAGGATGGGGGCAGTGGCAGCCTTCCCATTACCCCCCCAAATGTGCCACTCCCACTAAGCCTGGAGGAGATACTGCATAAGGAGTGGTCTAAACCAACCAGATCTAAGACACTCCATCATCACTGTGAGCGGTTCTATCACCTGCAAGAGGATGCCATGCAGGATCTGGTCACCCCAAGTGAAGACAAACCCGTCGCAGCTCTCAATTCCGAGGCCCTCCTGACCTCAGACCAGCACGATCAAAGGGCTGAGGCAGCCCTCCACAGAGGCTTCGAGGACTCAGCCATGTCCATTCAGGCAGCGACCCCGTCAACCATTGTCACTAGGGGCATCTTCATGATGGCGAACAGACTGCTCCACAGCAGAGACCTAGGGAAGGAGACCCATGAAACCGTGTAGGATATGGTGATGGCAACGGTGTTCCTAGCTGACATGTCGCTAGATTCCTTCCAGCTGGGGGCAAAGGCAACAGCAGCCAATGTTGTGGCAAGAAGAAACATCTGGCTACGCAACTGGGGGGTGGACGCCAAAACCAAATCCAATCTGGCAGGCGTTCCCTTCTCATGTAAGCTACTGTTCAGGGAAGCCTCAGACAAACTGCTGGTGGAGACAAAGGACAAGAAGAAAGCCTTATTGAACCCAGCGAAGAAGAAGGCAAAGCACTTTTCAGGCGAAGCCCAAGCCCTTTTGTCCCTTCAGGCCATCCTTCCCTCCACCTACGTGCCCAAAGAGGGAAAACCCAAATGACGACACCAGGGCCAAGCCGGGCAACGACAGAGCCCCACCCCACCCCGACAAGGCAAGACTCCCAGTACAGCATGACTCACCATCGCCCCCAGTGGGGAGACAGCTACAGGACTTCTCAAATGCCTGGAGACGGCTCTGCTCAGACAGCTGGGTCCTGGAAATGGTGGCAGAGGGCTACTCCATAGAGTTCCAGAGACCACCCAGGGATCGCTTCTTCAGCTCCCCCCATCAGAAGGACCCAGCTGGGCATTTGAGGACTCTTACAGCAATACAACACCTCCGTCAGATCCAAGCCATCAAGAAGGTGCCTTGGAAAGAGAGGGGACAGGGCGTCTTCTCCCTCTTCTCCACAGTCCCGAAGAGGAACAGGGGGTCCAGACCCATTCTGGACTTAAGGAGGCTCAACCGCTGCCTGAAGAAGCAGAAATTCCAAATGGAGACACTCAAGTCCATAAAGTAGAGCCTCCAAAGGGGGAACTTCTTAACTTCGGTGGATCTGTCAGAGGCGTACCTACACATCCACATCCGACCATCTCACCGCAAGTTTCTGTGCTTCAGGTACGGAACAAAGCAATTCAAATTCAAGGCTCTTCCCTTTGGCCTAGTCACAGCTCTAAGAGTGTCCACAAAGATCCTCCTGGCCCCAGTGGCCCACCTGAGGTCAAAGAGAATCCATCTACACCCCTATCTGGACGATATCCTAATCTGCTCACAGTCATGGGAACGGTGCATGCAGGACACCAGCATCACTCTTTCAACCCTGCGGTCCCTGGGGTTTGTCATCAGTGAAAAGAAGAGCTTCCTGTCACCCTCACAGTCCCTACTTCACTTGGGGGTGACCCTGGACACGACCAAGGACATCGTGACTCTGTCCCCAGACAGACAGGCTACAGTAAGCAGTCTGGCAGCCCGGATCCAGACCAAAAAGAAGTCCCACCTCAGAGAGCTGGCAAAACTGCTGGGCATGATGGTCTCATGCCAGGAGACCATCCAGTGCGCAAGATTCCATGCAAGGCCCCTTCAGTTGTTCCTTGCCTTCCAGACAGAAATAGCATCCAGCCTCAACCCTGCAGTGCAAATCCCAGCAGAATTCTCTCACCCCTTGACCTGGTGGTCATACCCACCCAACGTTGCAGAAGGGGTCCCCATCCAGACCCCGATGTTTACCACTCTGATGACAAATACTTGCCTCATGGGGTGGGGTGCTCTCTGCGAGGGCCTATCGACCAAGGAGGAATCTCACCTCAGCATCAACCTACTGGAGCTGAGGGCTATCCGCCTGGCATTGAGACACCTAGCCCCACAACTAGACTCGCAGGATGTCCTAATTAGAACAGACAGTGTGGTAGTGAAGGCATACATGAACAAACAAGGAGGGACTCAGTCCAAATCCCTTCAGATGGAGGCCATGATGCTACTCAGGTGGGCTTGAAAACACCTCCGCTCCATCAAAGCAGAGCACCTAAGAGGTGTACTGAGCATCCAGGCCAACTGGCTCAGCAGGACGTCCCTAGACCCAGGAGAGTGGTCCCTCCACCTGGATACGTTCAGTTGGCTGACAAACCAGTTAGGCTGACCCTGTGTCGACCTCTTTGCATCCCAGCAGAATGACAGGCTCCCCAGATTCGCCACCTGCTACGTCATGAAAGGCACCAAGTTCACAGATACCCTGACCAGCAGTTGGCCAGAGGGGCTTCTTTATGCCTTCCCTCCCCAGCCTCTCATCCCAAAGGTGATCCGGAAGCTGAGGGACCAGTGGGTGGAACTAATCCTGATAGCACCTAGTTGGCCGAGGAGACCATAGTACGCCGACCTTATAAGCCTATCCACAGTCAAGCCTCTGACCCTGTCGCCCCGACATGACCTACTGACTCAAGGGCCGATCACGCACCAAGATCCAGATTTCCTGAAACTAACCGCCTGGAAGTTGAGCAGAAACTGCTAGGGGTCCAGGGCGACTCTTCAAAGGTGGTTTCCACCCTCCTGGCCTACAGGAAGTCCTCCACTAATAGATCATATGAGAGCACCTGGAAGGCTTTCCTCATCTGGGACCAGGCTACAGAGAGGGACCCATTAGGCACCAGCATAGGCGATATCCTGGAGTTCCTCCAGGAGGGCCTGTCCTCAGGCCTCAAAACAAATACCCTAAAAAGGCAGGTTTCTGCCTTGGAGTCCATACTAGGGGAGCTAGGAGGGGGGGGGGGCTAGGTTCTCACCCCCACATTAAGAGGTTTCTGAGGGCAGCTTCATTGATCAACCCTCCCCCAGGGAGGAGGTTCCCCATGTGGCGCCTCAACACTGTCCTCAAGGCACTGTCCAAAGCCCCATTCAAACCCCTAGGGGCTGCCACCCTTAAGGTGTTGACCCTCAAAACAATTTTCCTTCTGGCTATCATGTCCACCAGAAGAATGTCTGAGCTGGGGGCTCTTTCGGCAGAAAAGGAGCTTTGTATTTTTCACAAGGACAAGGTGGTCCTCTGCCCAGACCCAACCTTCATCCCCAAGATGAACTCAGACTTCCATAGAGCCCAGGAACTGGTCATCCCATCCTTCTGCCCTCACCCTTCCAACCCCCAGGAGAGGGAATGGCATACCCTGGATGCCAGATGGACCCTCAAGTTCTAACTAGAACTCGTTACCCCACAGGCAACACAGCACCCTATTCGTGTCTTTCAGACCATCCTCCATGGGCAAGAAGGTGTCAGTAGTCTCTCTGGCATGCTGGCTACATGAGTGCATCGTGCTGGCTTACACCTCCAGTGGCCTAACAATCCCGGAGGGAATATTGGCCCACTTGGTTAGAGGGATGGCAACATCGGCAGCCTTCTGGGGGAGGGCTCTGCTGCAGGGCGGCCATGTGGTCATGCGTGCATACATTTACACATCACTACAAAATCAACCTTTTTTACCTCTACAGAGGGTGCCTTCAGCAGGAGGATCCTCCAGAGGGTTCTATAACCCTAGCAGGGGCCAGCGTAAGGGTTTGCTGACCCACCCAGGGATGAACTGCTTTGTCACATCCCCATACTGGCTGGCCTCCTGCACTTTATGGGAGAAATGGAAATTCTTTACTCACCGATGAATTTCTGTTCTCATCGAGTGAAGGAGGCCAACCAGGCCCTCCCAGGCCAGCCTCCTTCTAGGTGACTCTTAGGGTAGGCAGGCTTCACCACTGTTGCTTCCTCAGCCTGTTAATCAGTCAAGGTTCACAATCAAAGACCATCAGGACAGAGGGCTTCCGAGAAGTTTCAATGACTTGGAAGACTCACCTGGCGGGCATGGGGGAGGCCCCGCCTCCTCCAGAAGTTCTTCTTGGAGACTGCCTTCCCTGCCCCAGAGTTAGGGCCTTCCCAGTGCTGGCTGGCCTCCTTCACTCAATGAGAACAGAAATTCACCGGTGAGTAAAGAATTTCCATGTTCACATTCCTACACATTCCCAGTCCTTTAACACAGTTATAGCATTGTAGTTCATTCATGTTGTTTATTTGTTTTTCATCTTAAAAAAGAGTATAAACAATTAATAAAATGCAACAATAAAAACTATGTTCCTCAAGAACAAACTATTTAAAACAATAGTACCCCACCTACTCACCCAAGATTACAATATATTTTAAAATACAGAAAAGGGGCAATAAGATGTTAGTACACCTCATGGAGTGAGGCTGTTAATTTCTTGTGCAGCTCTTGGCTCCCACTATCACACTTTGGCTTAGTGTCCTCTGATTCAAGAGGCTCAATTTCAGTGGCTTTCCTAACTAGATGTAGGTGAAATCATTGGAGCTCCTGTGCCTTTCATTTGTAAAATGCTGGAAATTGTGGAAGAGATGACAGGTTTTTTAATTTCATAATTCACGGTGCTGATGCTTATGAGATTGTCATTTATGCAAAGCAGGGGGAAATGATTGTATTTTGCATGGCAGTAATGCCTGATCTTCCTCACTTTTATATTACTTTTCTGCTGTATTTCATACTTAAATATAGCTTGCTATTCTTAATAGTGTTGTGTTCTCAGTCTGTTCAAAATGCATGGTGAGCAGGCACAACAAGCTCATTTAGATTGTCAGGAAGTAAGTTGTGGCCTTCGAGTCATTGTGATTTATGGATTATGGATATTTGGGAGATGTCAGTGTTTCTCCCCAATGAATATATACATACCTAATCACCTACATGCTTCTTCTTCTGATGGTCCTTTTTCTGTGGCCTGCTGTTATTGTTTTTTCCACTATGGATATGAATTCATGTAGCAGAGTTTGGTCATCAATGAGTCTCCCTAATTCAGGAATCATGGCATTAGAATCTAGGGATGTACGAAAGTGACTTACCTGTTCGCGGATTATGTTTATGGGGGGGAGGCGTTCCGTCCCTCCCCCCGGAATCCTCGCCGGGGGGGAGGCACTCCGTTCCTCCCCCCGGAATCCTCGAACGGCCGGCTGTGCTCCGCGGCAGCTCTGCGGAGCAGCCAGCCAGGCCCAGCCAGGCCAGAGCCGTCCGCAGCCGGATTTCTGGCTGCGGAGGATTCTGGGTAAAAAACAAACCACGTACACACATGACGGCGGCTACAGCCACCGCCATTTGCGTTCCTTCTTTTTGGCCGTCTTAATCTACGTAAATATTTACGTAGACTATGACGGTGAAAAGAAAGGGGAATGCAAATAGCGTAGCGGGCGCTATTTGCGTCCCTTTTTCATTCACCGTTTTAGCCTACGTAAATATTTACGTAGGCTAAAACGGAGAATCAAAAGGGGACGCAAATAGCGCCCACTACGCTATTTGCGTCCCCCTTTCTTTTCGCCGTCATAGTCTACGTAAATATTTACGTAGATTAAGACGGTAAAAAGCAGGAACGCAAATGGCGGCGGCCGTAGCCGCCACCATATGCGTACGTGGTTTTGTTTTTTAAACCCACCCAACCATGATAGGCTACGTAAACCTTTACGTAGCCTATCACGTCTTTTTTTTTTTTTACACAAGCCTGGAAATGGCGGCGGTGGCAGCTGGTCGGAAGACCAGCTGCCGCCGCCACCGCAGCCGCCGCCACCCGGAAGATCCGCCCCAGGTAAGTCTTGTCCCGGGGGGGATCCACGGGGGGGGGGGGCAGGCCGTTCCATCACGGAGTTCGGGGGGCCGAATGCACTGGCATTCGGCCTCACCGAGATCCGTGGCGGAATTCTCTGACATCCCTATTAGACTCTCCCCAAGTCTGGCTTTGATTCAGAACTGTGGGTAATCTCAGGCCATGAGGAAAGAGGGGAATAATAATAATATTGTTAGAAACAATATTCTCAGTAAATCAAAATGTTCATTAAAATTGGCATTTGTCCTATCAACCACATGAAGCAATTGGTATGATAGAACTGTGGGTTAAGACACATAATCAGGCATGCTTCCTAATTATTTCAGGGAGCAAGTTTCTGGCTCAGTCAATGCAAACACATTGGTTAGGAGACAGCAGAGAGGAGTTTGTATGTTTTTTAGTAAGAGCCCATGCCACCTTGAAAAACCTTAGCTCACCCTTTCAGCATCCCAGCTTTTAAAATTCCATTATTTTGGAAACTGTGACGAAGATGGGATCTGACTGGTCTTTGGGAAAAGATACTGCAAATGGAAGAAATTAGATTATGATAGAGCTGCTGCATTACTCTTTGAAAGTCTAGTTGGCCTAGATTACAACTAGTGTGTTTCCCAAAGGTAACTATTAGTGATATATTATGGGAATAATAGGATCATGATGTCTGTAATAAAAATAGATAATACTTATTCTCAAGCATTCTCTATTCAAGAAACAGAGAAACTTTTTAAAAGGACTAGTTCACAGGTAATAGAATTCTATCAAGGTTGAAATAATGGCAGAGTTCAAATTCATCTTCCAAGTGTTTAGCTGTACGTTATCTGAATAAGCAAATTTGACATCACCCTCTCATAAAGTAATCACACTGTTTATCACTCATCTTCCTAAGAATAGAAAAAAGTGAAACTAATATGATGAATATTGCCATAAGGTGATGAAATTGTAACATCAGGAAAATATTAAAAACATTAAACAGGATTAAAAAGCATAAGAGAATAATTGCCAGAGCTGATCAGGTATGCTGAAACCTAAAATGGGACAGAAATCTGCAAGAAATGTGAAAATTCCACAGAATTAATGTAAATAGGGTAAGAGAGAGGACCTCATGGCACATTGTCTTCTTGGATGGTAACATTTAGGACCTTCCTAAGCGTATTATATGGCACAGTCAACATACCTTCCAACTGTACACATCTAATCTTATATTGTTTATTTACCTATACAATACATACATGATTTATTGTCTTCCCTCTATATGCCATTATGGTACAGAATTTGCACGAAACACTAGAGCTTGCCATCATAATGTACCCATTTTGTGAGCAAGATACCAGCCTTCTTGCTTTGAAACTGAATCTAGTAACTGCAGATGTACCTTGGCCAATATTTAAAGCTCTACATCCCAAACATTGCTGTGAATGGGAAAACCCTTGCACATATGGGACATTGTGTCTATACCCCATATGCACAAGGAACATCTAGAGCAGGTTGATCAAGCATGGAAATCCTCAAATGTATAGCGTTTAGGAGTTTGATCTGTCACAATTAATTATATGCAAATTATGCATTTTGACATTAACTTTTCCAAGATTATTCAGTGATAAATTCCAGTCCCCCTACCCACAAGCTGAATATTTACATTGCTTGCTGTATAACTCGTATGAAGAGCAAGATTCTCATATGATATGTCACAAAAACACCTGACAGTTTCATCACCACCCTTCCTCCTCCTTCAAGGACTGAGTCACAGGGTTAGATTTATTCTAAAGTCAAGTGTGAAATTTCAGTGTATGCTGACATATTCAGTTATACAGTAGTAAAACAGACATACATTGTTGTCAGATGAAATTTGACACAACAAAGCTTGTGTTCCAATTAATACAGCCTTGCAAATAGCTATTTGCCTGGTTGCTGGTGGCAAGTAAGCATCTCTGCCAGGCAACCAGGGATGGGAAGCTTTTGTAAGTTTGTATAGAATTGGCTCTGTTTTCCATTGTTGTTTAATATACCACAAACAACATATCTATATATGGAACAGATGGGCTAGTAATTTGTGCTACAATTCTTTGGATTTATTTACAAAGCTACAACTTGTCTTGTATAAAATGGAGTGAGATACATTTGGAGTAGGGATGTATGCAAATTTCATTTCTATTTGCAAATCATGCAAACACGTCCCATTCGCACTCCCAAATGCAAATGCAAGCAGGAACACAATTCTCGAGAAAATTTCATGACTTCCTGAATTTGCGTTCACATTCTAAACTTCAAAAAATGCGTACTTGTGCAAATACGCACTTGTGCAAATATTCATTTCCCCCCAAATCAGCATTTTTGCATTTTAGGCTATGGGGGGAAATACACATTTTTTATTGGAAAAAAATTGCACTTTTAAAAATGTGTTTCTCCCATCAAAAATGTACATTTTTTCCCAAACAAAAGAAAAAGACACTAATGTTTGGGACTGCAAACAAAGTAAACCAAGTTTCAAAGAGAAATTCAGAGAACATCAGTGAGCTCAAACATCGCATGTTTGCCTGTCCCTTGTTTAGAGAACATATCAGACGGCCATTTTGCAATTTCCATGGAGTAAATACACACAATCAACTTACACTGTGATAAATAAGTGTGTGTGTGACATTTGGTTGCTTCTTAAATGTGTGTTAAAGTGCAGCAATATAGATGGCTGTGGGTGGCTTTGTAACACTATGCATATTTAATGAATGACAGAGACTGCAGTATATTAACAACTAGCGAACTGACCTGGCTTTGCACACGTTAGATTAGCCCTTATACTGATATAGTGAAGGCTGTGAGCAAACACATGCAGCTGTCAGAGCTGGACAAATTATGCCTGCCCTGTCTGAGTGAAGCCTGCTTCCTGGCACCTGTGGGCATAGCCCCTGCCGGGTGCATCCCTGTAGCCCCTTCATGCAAGGGCCAGTCTATTCCATTTCCCTGAGGGGCGGGGGGCTTCCCCAGAGCAGTATGGAGGGAGCAGGCATATAACTCTTTCCCTCCGTATACTAATTGTTGTAGATCACAAGCTGAATATGAGCCAACAATGTGATGTGGCTGCAAAAAAGGCAAAGGCTATTTTGGGCTGCATTAATAGAAGCATAGCTTCCAAATCCCGGGAAGTACTAGTTCCCCTCTACTCAGCACTGGTTAGGCCTCATCTGGAGTACTGTGTCCAGTTCTGGGCACCACACTTTAAGAAGGATGCAGACAAACTGGAGAGGGTTCAGAGGAGGGCAACAAAGATGATCAGGGGACTGGAAACAAAGCCCTATGAAGAGAGACTGAAAGAACTGGGCATGTTTAGCCTTGAGAAGAGAAGACTGAGGGGAGATATGATAGTGCTCTTCAAGTACTTGAAAGGTTGTCACAGAGAGGAAGGCTGGGAGCTCTTCTCTGTCATCCCAAAGTGCAGGACACGGAATAATGGGCTCAAGTTACAGGAAGCCAGATTCCAGTTGAACATCAGGAAAAACATTCTGACTGTTAGAGCAAGATGACAATGGAACCAATTACCTAGGGAGGTGGTGGGCTCTCCCACACTGGAGGCATTCAAGACGAGGCTGGACAGCCATCTGTCAGGGATGCTCTGACTTGGATTCCTGCATTGAGCAGGGGATTGGACTCGATGGCCTTGTAGGCCCCTTCCAACCCTACTATTCTATGATTCTAATCTCCCCTGGCTTCAAACTGTATGAGATGCAAAGGTATGTTCTTGTTGGGGAAGCCTGCCCCTAGTGGCTAAAGATGTTATTGCAGGCTTCAACCACATGGACACATTTAAATTAATTACATTAATTCATGCATTTTAAAAACAAAATAACCCTGAAGTGCACACTCCTCCTGAGGTGTACAGTCCCCTTAATAAGCATGCCAAGTTTCATTTGTCTAGGTTCATAGAGCTCTGGTGCAGACAGACAGACAGACATCCTCTTTTGTTATTATAGATTATCCTCATGTATTTTGTATGCACATAACTAATTTTCTTAATGTTGCAATACGTGTACATGTGTAATCTGCCCAAATTCTGGGCACCCAGATCACACTATTACACATCTCTTCCTACTGGAGGAGTGAAGTTGGCTCAAGTTAGTAAGATGATAGCATCCTTATTATGACAAAAAAAAATATCAGTGGAATGCACGTGCATACATCATAATTCCAGCAACAAAAACTAAGGCAACCACCCATAATAATGTTCAATTTACATCATGAAATCAAGATCTGTCATAAATAGATGTACACTATCCATCCCCCTCACAAGCAAACACATAGTCTCAATTTGTTTTCCCTGATTTTTCTTCATGATTTTAGATTTAGATCTTAATGTATCTTTACCACTTGCTAAGGCTCCCAACTTCTACCATACATTAGAATGTGCGCCAGACACCCCCCCCCCCATGTTTTCAGCAATACAGCCGCACAAAATTATGGTAGAACTGACTTGGTAAATTTGTCATTTCATTTAGTTCATGCTTTATTTGGTGTGAGGATGAAGTGCTAATGGATTATTCAGTTTGGTTTGAAAATATGGAGCAATCCTCTCCAAAACTCTTCATTTCAAGAAAAAGACTATATATTTCCTGACCAAGTATCACAGCAGTGTTTCCTTATAATCTGTTCAGTGGAACTGTGGTGGGGTACCATTTAGAAAGTCAGCTATAGAAATGTGAACTGTGATCTGAAGTAGTAAATGTGGATGTTCCAGTTTCACCAGAAGCTCTCAGGAAGTTGTTGTTAGGGCTCAAAAATTGCTATAGTGTCTTTCTGCAGCCCTAATCCTGCTCTTCTATTCTTGCTGCCAGGAAGTCTGTCTATGAAAGGGGCATGCAGATACCTGCCCTTTAGCAATTAGGAGAAAGAAGCAATAGTAAGAATTACTCATGAATAACAAATGTATTCTGATTATGTTCTGATTATGGTCATCATAGGTGAGCTCATCATAGGTGTGGTGTCATGTCTCCCAAAGCTCAGACTCAGAGAGTAGAGCTGGAAGCTCCAGGGTGACATCATTTGAGCAAGCTTGAAGGGAGCTGCTGATTTTTCTTTAAAGAGATATGTAGTATATCCTAGTCTCCTTTTAACAGATGTCCAGTGCAAGGTTATTGCCCTCTTTCTTATGCATTTTCCAGTTATGTCCTTTTTTAAGCCACAATGGGTTGCCGTGCAGGCCAGTGGCCATTTTGAGTATTCAACTCCAAATGGTGGGTTTGGTGTCATGGTTTGTTGTGTTCTTAGAACCCAGGTGGCAGGGATTGTTTAAGGGTTAAACAACCCTCAACCCTACAACAGATCGTGGTTTATTTGAGGGTTGTTTACCTGCCATGACCTGCCCTGTTTCAGAAACAAGCATTTCTGTTCACTTGGGGTTATTTTCTAGAAGCGCCAAAGCCCTGTCATGCAAATGATGGGTCCTGTGAGCACACAGGCACAATAGGATGCTACCCTTAATCAACATATAGCCCACTACCTCTTCTGTTCCTCTTCCCCTTACCCCAGCCAAACCAATATGGAGGCATCATTCTGACCAATAGTAGGAAGGAATACCTACTGTCTCAGCTAATTTTATTTCTAGAATTCTATTAATTTGAGATCCCCAAACCATTAAACGAAATTAGAAAAATTGCCAAACTACTATGGGATTGTAATGTCCATTTGCCATGAATTACCTTATTTAAATGCACCCTGAAAAAGAGGTTTCAGTCAGCGGCTGGTATATCTCCAATTAGAATTCATGTTTTAGAATTGGAAACTGCTGTTCCCATTCCTTAGCACCTAAAATAGCTGCCATTGGTGGGAAGATAAAAGGGGCCAGAACAGAGAATGTGAGAGATCATTCCATTATCAACTCTAGCATCAGTTGCTTCAGACTAACTCAGATCCTGCTTGGGTTCTTATTTGCTTGCAGCTGCCTCTGTATATGAGTTTAGACTTTGAATATAGGTTGTTCTTACCTGTTTCCATCCCAATTCAGAAATCTCACCAAAAATGAACAAACACACTGATTTATAGCTCTGTTCTCATTTCCATATAATACATAAGAAAGCATGGAGAGGGGAGTGGAATTATGCATTATATACCTGACCTCAGTAAGTTCAGTGGATGGTGTGAATAGCTCTATACAAGTATAAGTGTACATTCAATTGGGAAATCTAATTGCAAATACAGTTGTAAGCAGGTAAAGTCTGCTGTTATCTCCAAATGCTAGGAGGTGCCATGGGTTCTGTGAAGGTTGTTTAACCCTCAAATAACCCCTGCCCGCTGGGTTCACACAACATGAAAAGCCACAGCAACCCCCAGCCAGGTCTTGGATATTCATAATGGTGGATGGCACACGCCGCCGCTCCCTGAGGGTTAGTTAACATATCGTGGGCTGTCATGTTGTCTGAACCAGTTCATACATTTGTTTATGATGAGCAGTTATATATCACGATAGTCTTGTTTACTGCCCAGTAATCCTTTCCATCCTGATTTTAGCTTCTTGGTGCCTGGATTAAAATTTACACATTTAATTGGCTTTCAGTCAGTTTAGATCACTAACACATAATATGTAAGGATATAGTGGCCGGAAAAGGTGTCAAGGACTTACATTTTGGGAGGAAAGTAGATCTTACATGTAAAGTAAATGGCAGAAATGCAAACTGTGATGTGAAGATTTTGCTGTATAATAGTATAAGATTATACTAACACTGAAAAACAGTGTTAGTGTAATGGAGGATATATGTGCATAAACATGTGCTTTTTCAATGGTGCATAGATTTAACAATGAAATACTTTCTTAAGATTCCAGAATCTGTTGCAGCAAAAACAATACATGTTAGTATTTAAGTACCATAAGACTCTTTTTGTTGTTTTTGTTCTGTAATACAGTAACAAGGAGAAGGATTGTTGATAATACAAATCGTCAACTTTTTAGTTTAATTTTGCCCATCAATTATCTGTTCATACATTTGGGCTTTGCATACATACATACATACACACACACTCCTCTACTCTTCCTCTTATCGTTTATGACCTTTGTCCCCACTGTTAATTTTTTTTTGGTCTGTAGCCATGTGTCTATAAATAGATAGATCTGCCATCTAAGGATAGCATTTCATGCATTTCGTGAAGCAGAAGCATTAGTTCTTAAGGTACCACAAGTGCTTTTCTGTTTGTGCTGCAGCAGACTAACATGGCTACCCTTCTAGAATGTATCAGTGACCTTGTGCTGATGGAGGGCAGCATTCATGTGTAATAAAGCAAATTAGGGAGTTATACTTTTTTCTAGTTGCATAGAATACATTTATTTCATTAGCAAGCAGCCTTTTTTCCTAATAGGATTAGTGTAAAGAATTATAAAGGATTTCCATATCAGCCAGGCACTTTTCTCATGCACACACCACAGACGCTGAAGGGCTTTTGTAGGGAAAGTATATGTCAGCTGTCAGAGTTTAGCTAAAGAGGTTGCTGGTAATCAATGGCCACATGGGACAGATGGAGCCATCATTCAAGTGGAAGGCTGCAGCTCTTCCTGCCATGGTTTCAGATTTACATGGGCAACAGGAAAAAAGAACTACATATTAAGTCTGTGGAAATACCACTTACCGCTAATAAGAGCTTGAACAAAAAATTGAAGCATATAACATAAAGGAAGAACCTGAGAACTGAAGCTCGTTTGCTTCACCGCATCTTTAAAAACTACTTTTGGAAGATGAAATTGCTTCTAGTAGAATTCCACTCAACCTGCTTTTCTGTAGTAGACTAATATAGCTAACTTTGTATTGGGATATTGCAGCAGGATTTTCTAAAATTTACAATGCTGAATCCTATTTATTTAAGATCAGCACTTAAACATCAAAAAGCATCTTGAGTGCCTTGTGAGTTTCCTCCGAAGCACTTTTTCATGCTTCTAATGATATAACATCTCTTCCTGATAATTTTGGATACTGTGTGCTCAAGGGAAAATTTCTTATATCTTAGGGGTACATTGTGCACATGAAGCTGTGTTTCTCTTACTAGAATAAAAGGACTTATTAGACTGCACATGCTGATATGGCAGATATGTACCTGCAGTGAAAAGCGTGCCAAGAAATGGGTGTTGCTGTCCTGCCTACCACAATTTCAACTTTCTTGAAATGGTAAGCGACAGGGCTCTTTTTATTTTTAAAGAGTTCTTGCATTTACTCATTCAGTTCTCCTACAGGCACTAAATTCTGATGCTGCTTTCACCACGTGCCTTCTGGAAATTGCTGAGTAAATATACTTGCACTTAATCGCATTAATAGATCAAAGGAAATGTGCAAGCCTATTACAATCATTTAATTGCTACAGGAATAATTTGAGCTTGTCTACTGGGCTCTACAGAGTCCTGTTATCCCCACAAAACCTTGTGTGTTTTCCCCCCCAAATTATTTGTTTTTACCTTGGTAGTCTATTTGGGAAGACTCTAGGTCTATCTCATTACCTAATGCAAAGGCTTGTGCTTCCCCCTACTAATAACTTAGCTTACCATTTGAAACATAAACAGAATATATAGACATTCTAGCCTCTGCATCCACATAAATAATGTATTATGCTTCCTGTGCTGATAAATTCTGGTTGGGGTGCGGAAAACCAGAGGAAAGATGAAATGGAGGATGGACTGTAGTGAAGGACTGCACATAATTGTCCCTGATTAGAGCCTAGGTACACGTTTTTAATTAAACAATATCTGCTCCTAAAAGTTGTATTGTAATATGGTTGGTGCTTGTTAAATGGGGAAGGTTAAAGGATGAATTCTGCTCCCCCACCCCCATTATAATGTGTTCTTTTTTGTGCCATTGAAATTCTGGAAGGGACTCTAGTCTGTCTGCATGATGCACTAAAATAACCTGGTGGTGTTTCTATTTCTGTGTTAGTTGATGCATTGCTTTGTGTACTTAGAGCAGTTTTGAAGCTTACTGTACTGATACAGATGAGAAGCAGTTCAGCTTTCCTTTCCAATCCCAAACTGGTGTTTAATCAGAGCGAGGTTTAAATTCTATACTATGCAGGATTTTACATATGAAACATACATTTAAAACACTGTTAGGACATGCCTCAAGTAATCCTTTCCCAATGGAGCTGTCAGGATTTCTGCATTTGACCTCTTTCTCCACCTTCCTGGCATACCCTTTTCTTACTAGAATCAGCAAAATCCTAGTGACTAATACATACTGTCCTGTTATGCAAGCTTCCTTTGATTTGATGTGGCCTGGTCAGTGAAGAGCAATTCATTTCGTTTATTATATTTCTATATCGCCCCATAGCCAAAGCTTTCTGGGCAGTTCACAAAAATTAAAACCATTAAAATATGTTATACAAAATGCAAAACCATTTATATAAAAACATATAAACAGAGAGCACGCACACAGACAACATATATCTAAAAACAATTTTTAAACAATTACCCAAAGACAATCCAGGATCTGATTAAAAACTCATTATATGCTGCCAAATGCCTGAGAGTAGAGGGCAGTTTTAACCTAGCGCGAAAAAGATAACAATGTTGGTGCCAGGCAGGCCTCGTCGGGGAGATCATTCCAAAATGGGGGTTGGGGGGGAGGGGAGGAATTAGGATCTGTTTTGTCCAAAAGAGCCATCTTGGAATGTCACATCTACCTCCCTAGTGTGGAGCTGAAAAGTCAGTTTTGGATTTTGATTAGAGGGAAATGTATGACTACCAAGTGCAGGAGGGATAGCAAAGCTTGGAACTGGCTGGCAGAAGCATGTTTGGGGGTTTCAAAGATGCTGCTTTTATTTTGGAAATAATGTTGCATGCTGGCTTGTGAGCTGCTCAACCTGTATATTTGTAAGTAAGCAAATTATTATGGAGGCACTAAAAGTAAAACATGTGTTCTTTTCCAGACAGAAACTGTAACGAGTTTTAACTGAGGGGAGAAGGTGCACCCATGCCTGTTAGTTGCCAAGTCTGAATGAGTGACTCTTGCCAGACTAGCAATGTTCTGGGCCCTTTCCACAGACTTTAGAAATTTCAGGTGGTCCAGATTGCTGTGGTTAAAGGGAGTATGTGACTTCCTTGTTACAACAGCTTCACTACTACAGGTCTGTTTTGGGGTACAATTCAAAGTGCTGGTTATGACCTATAAAGCCCTGTACCACTTGGGATCAGGTTATTTGAAAGAGTGCATTCTCCCATGAAAGCCTGCCCAGGTTTCTAGGTCTTTACAGGAGGCCCTTGGTCCCACTGTCAAGAAAAGCACATTTGCTGGGGATTCAAGAGAGGGCCTTCTCAGTGGCTGCTCCCAGACTCTGGAACTGCCTGCTGGAGGAGGCTAGGTTGGCCCCTTCACTGTTATCCTTCTGCTGGCAGGCCAGTGTCTTTATTCAGGCAGACCTTTGGCATGTAAGCTTCTTTGTTGCTGAAAGGGTTTTTATTTGATTGGGTCTGTTTATTTCTTTTACTGTTGTGTTTTAATTGTGTTTTTAATGTATTTGTTTTTAATTACATTTTTATTTTTAATCTATTTTATTGTTAGCCACCTTGAACGGCATTTTTTGGCAGAAAGGTAGATTATAATACATTAAATAATAAACAAATATACAACGTTGGAATCAAGTCCTGTGTTCCATTTCTCAAAGGGGCTCATTTTGCATTCTGTACTATAGATTGTATAAAGTTCAACAGATTTTTATACAAATTTCATACTTATTACCACAATCAGCTGGCAGTAATCCTGAATGCATAGCCACCTGTTCCTCGCTTAAAGCTATATTCTAATTTTGACATCGTTTGGCAATATTGATTACTACAATATTCCATCTAGGATTTGGATCATGGTAACATAAGTTAATTTAGAGAAAAACAAAATATTACTGGAAAGAAATACTAACATTATGAAAGAAGTGGTCTTAAAGCAGATTTAATCCATGCAAGATATAATTTCATAACTGCAGTCACATTAATCATTGGGCACATTTTATTTTAATGTAATATGAGTGTAAAACAGTTGTGTAATATAAATAACCAAAGAAGATGTAAGACAGTGGAACGTTTTACCTTTTGAGGGACAGAGCCATCATGAACAGAATTGTCTAATGTGCTGCATGCATATTTTCCTAGCCGCCTGTAACCTTTCCCATCCCCACCCTCAGCTATATAATAAGCCAATCCCTGAATGATGTGGATGTCACGGTACAGGAGGAGGAGAGCTGCCCTTCTCCTATTGATTCTGTTCACTTGGCAATACTTGTCCCTGTGCCAGGCTTGGGTTTATATGTTCAGCAATAATTAACAAGAATCTAGATATAGAGAAAATGCCTCAGACAGCATTCTGAATATATTCATAATAAAGTTTCAAGAAAATGTATAATCATACATCAGTCTGTCTGTCATAGCTTAAATAGGCAAAAATAATGAGGAAGTTATTCTTTATTTAATTTAAATGATTTGCTGGAAATCCTATGTTCAAATGATGATGCATGCATTTCTTGGTTATGTGAATGAAATTACAAATAGGTATTAAAATTAAATCCCCTTGGTGATGTTATGGTTGCCATGAAATGTACAAATGTCCCAATGTTCTGGGGTGCTTTGTAGTATACGCCTGCTATGCTGTTTCTAGATAGATTTCTAGAGGCAAAGATTTGATTTGGCTGTCTACCTACACACACACACCCCTGCATATAGACATGGTTAAAGCTACAGACAGAATAATATAAGTAAATGGCTGTCTGAATATTCTGGATACTACATTCCCAGCTTGGTGATATTGACAGATGGTTGTATGTTGACCAATGTCTGGGATATACTCTTTGAATGTGTATATTTGTTATCTTTCAAATCTTGATCACATAAAATTATTGAGGGTACTCCACTTTGGTCTAAATCTGTAGTAAATGATTATATCTTGTATTTTGGGGTATTTTTATAAAACCTTTATACGTTTTTTAGATATCTATGTTTTAAAAATTATGTTTTTATATTGTGTAGTGAAAGCACTGAATACAGAAAAGCTGGATTGAGCTGACATTAACTTAATAGCTTTATAGTTAATAAGTTAAAAGAAGGAGACAAAAGGAATATATATTATACTACCTTACTAGTTACAGAATACTGCTAAAATTAAAACATATATAATGAAGTCATCCTTCATAGTGCAAATGATTTAAAAGCTACTAAACTCTGAGGCGCTTAGCCTATTAGATCTAGATTATATTTAAGTACATTGTCTGTGGGCATTGAAATTAAATAGGAGAGTAGCCATTTACTTCAGTGGGAGATGGATTGAATCTAGGATTTTGAATGTTTTCCACTGTGAGGATCTGTGAAGAATTTGGTAGCCATTAGCCTTAAGCTGTAGAGTCTTAGGACTAGTTTTGAGACAAACTGGGCTAGATGAGGGTGAATAAGCCAACTCAGTCCAGGTAAGATGGGTATAGATAATAGGTGATAGAATTGATCAAGATTTGGAGAGTCGACCAGTTCTGGATGAGGTTGGGATAAGAGATCAAGTCTGTAGGTTGGGGGTGCTATTACACTTAGTCCGCAGATGGCTATCCAAGTGTCATCTGTGCACTGTACCTTTAACTAACTGTGCCTCTTCCTGGAAAAACGTGATCTGGTATCTCCTAGTAAAAGCCAGGTTAGACTACCACACATTTGGAGCTATCTGTGAAGACTATTCAGAAACTTCAACTGATTCAGACTACTCTGGTGAGACATTTAAATGGGATTAGTATGAGTGAACACATCTTGCCAGTACTTAAATAAGTTAACTGGCTACCAGTTTGCTCCTGGAGACAATTAAAAATGCTGACTTAACCTATAAAGCCCTAAATAGGCTAGGACTGGAGAATCTAAAAGACACTCCTATATGAACCTGTTAAGATATTCATTGGAGGCCTGACTCTGGGTTCCCCACTTTCAACAGTAAAATGGATGGCTACCAGAGATAATGCCTTCACTGCGGTGTTACTCCTTGCCCAAATCCATTTAATTGGTGCCCACTTTGATTGCTTGGGGAAACCAGATACAAAACTGTTTTGCTTCCTTGGGTGTTTACTGGGATTGTTTATTTTAATTTGCTGATTTTAAAATGTGTTTCTTTTGGCTGTGCTTTGTTAGGTTTTTAATATGTATTGGTTTTATTTTATGATTATACCATTTTACATAATGTTGTGAACCACCTTGAGAACTACAGCTAAACATTGGGATAAAACTATTTTAAATAAAATAAATAACGCTTTTGCACCTTCCATGGTGCCCTTAGAATTTTAGATTTAGTAGCCTTGTTTTTGCAAAGTAATCAGTATCATGAACTTGGTGGTTCTTTGTACCCGTTTTATGGTACTGTGGGTATCAATACGTGTATTAGGTACACAGTTCTCATAGAACTCATAGAATCATAGGGTTGGAAGGAGCCTACAAGACCATCGAGTCAAACCCCCTGCTCAGTGCAGGAAGCCTGATTCCCAGGAGGTCTCCCATCCAAGTACTAACCAGGGCTGACCCTGCTTAGCTTCGGAGATCAGATGAGATCAGGCACATCCAGCCCTTTGCTCCAGTAAAGCACAGCATATATAAATTTGCTAAAATATAATTTTATTTATTTAGTTGGTTAGTTAAAACTTTACTATTCCACATTTTTCTGTGATGTAGGCATCTATGGCACCCAAGATTAGAGACCTATACATCTACTTTTTCAATTGTTTTTCCTAATATAATGTATAGTACAGCCTTTGAACAAATACTTTGTCTCCTAAGAGGTTGTTAATCTCCAGAATCTACTGGGCTATTAAGAAATGTGTTTAGGGAGCGCAATGGATTTAATTTAAGGGGCAGCAGCTAGATATTTAAAATCCGACAGCCTTAGTGGTAAGAATAAGACTAATTGTGTTAATTTAAAAAAAGTAAGCAGGCTTAGGTCTGGGGGGCCAACTGAGATTAATGGTACTAAAAGTTTATTGCATTCTCTCTGGCAGTGGATGTTTTCTTTAAGAGTGATTTCTTTTTTCTTTTCTTTTTAAAAATGTTTTTCCTTGGAAATTCCCACCCCCAAACGTGTGCACTGCATTAGGATGCTGGAAAGCACTTTATCTGTTTAGAAAGGCCTATGAGCCCCTCTTTCAACTGAATCATTGATGATAAAAAATTGCTTTCCTGCTTGGCAAGAATTTAGATTTAACCTGGGACAAATCTTAAACAAAGTCTGGTGTTCACAATTTATCCCCAAAACAAAGTAAATCTGAAAACCTTTAGATTAAAGCTTAGCCTTTTTTATTTATTTTTTGCTCTAGTAGGTCTCTAGTATTATGAACAGTTGTTATCACAATAGGATGCATGACATAATTTTCTTTATAGCAGTGTTTGATTGCATGTGGAACCAGAGACACACTGTCTGATACAGCCATGTAGTATAGCACTTGCCTGGCTGGTGCCTGTGTTGAGTAACAGTAGTCTCCAGACAAGTACACACAGCCATTGCTTGGACTTGGACATGGAACTGCCAAGTTGCAAATGGAACTGCCATAATGCTGTCCTGTTTTTATACAGCTGTGATGTGGACATCTAGCTTGGAAGCTACTTGCTTTAGGACTATGGACAACTCACTTTCCCCTTTTGCTTAAGCACCAGTAGATCTTGTGGTTATTTGATATTTTATAAACAATAAATTTATAAATTTGAATCCTATTATTTCTCTAAACATAAAATAAAGACAGAAAACAGCCAGCAGATCTAAGACTAAATAGAAGACCAAGATTTGTTCTCTTCTGTTGGATAACCCCACAGCAGCAGCTGAAAGGAAGGGCAAATGATGCAAATAAAAGAGAAGAGGACAATATAAGATTATTGAGATAAAATTGGGAAGAAGATAGATATTGGTAAAGCAAGTCTGAAAAAAGAGTGTGTGAAGAGCAAAGAGATTGAGGCCAAATCGAAATATTCTATGATCTGTAATCCTCTGGCATCTGCATTTCTTCCTCTGTGTTTGTTTAGGTTAGTTCACAACTTTAGCATCTAAATAGCATGTCAGTGGTGAAGAACTTCATTTTTTCCTCTCTTTTTTGCTTTGAGGTTATCTTACATCATAGCTTTATTATGTTAAGGTATAAATCAGTGAGGCTGATGTGGTGGAGGGCAGAACAGCTAACTGTAGGTAGAGCCACTTGTGGGTGGAGCTAAGGATCACAATATATAGGAGTAACTTCAAGATCATGAATGCAAAGCAAAGAGTGGGGTGGGGGGAAATCTCTGACCCATATAACAACACAAAAACATTTTTCTGCTCCATCAGCAACCCATTGCATAGGAAAGGCAAACTGAGGCAAGTTAACTTCAAGATCATGACTGTAAAGGGTTGGGGGTGCTCATGCACACAGACTCACACGCAAGCAATCCTTTCAGCCCACATTTTTCTGCTATAGCAGTAACTCGTTGTACAGAAAAGGCTGGGTCTAAAAATATTTTTTTTAAGAATTCTAAATAAATAAATGCATAAGCAAAGCCTATGGGGCTGTTTGATTGCTCCCACACCCCCAGGATGCCAAGTTTAAAAATGAGGGAGGGGAATAGGAAAAAATAAACAAATTAGTGAGAGGTTGAGGATTCCTAGGGCACTACCCTCAATCACTCCTGCGCCCGCAGAATGCCAATACAAATCAGAATCTTTTAAAAATAGGAAAAAAATGACAAGGGATTGAGGGCTCTTTGGACACCCCCACCCCAGTCATGATTGCTTCTACATCTCCAGCTTTAAAAACATTAAATGTTTTAAAATAATAATTAAAAAAGGCTTCTAGCCCATCTCTCTCACACACACACACAGCAAGTTAAGCAACATACTGTTTCCCTCTGGTCCCTCTGAAGTCCTCGATAGCTGCTGCCTGGCTGCTGGCTGACATCCCTGCTGCAGGCCTCTCCAGTCTACTCTCCTACAAAAGAACAAAGAACATTCACAATCACAAACAAGCTCCCTCCCTCAAAATCAGTAAACTGCTGCAGTACAAGTAAGTAGGCTCCTACCGCTGCACTGCTTAGAGGTTGCTCTGCTTAATGGAGGGCAGGAAGAAATCCAACGAAAACAGTCAATACCTATTGACTGTGGGCATCCTCCATGGATGCTGTATTCACAAACATCTGGGCCCCTCTGGGGGAACTGATCAGGTCCAATTATGAGAATCAGGCAGAATTCTCTGGACGTTCTGCCTGCCTTGGAATGCAGGCATGCACATGCTGGAGGAGGAACGGACATACATGTAACAGCCAGCAGGAACCACTGCTAGCCAGAACTAGAACAAAGACAGCCACTGCAGCTTTCTGAAGTCCCTGAGTGGAGAGCTTTAAGGCTGCAACCTTATACACACTTACCTGGGAGTTAGGCCCATTGAATTCAGTGGGTCTTACTTCTGAGTAGACATGCATAGGGCTGCACTATAAATAGTTTTTCTTCCTTTCTGTAGTTTTGTTATATCATTGTATCCTTTCTTCTGCTTCTCATGGTTTCACAAAAAGATTTCCTCACAGTCCTAAAATTATAGCTCTCTCTCTGAACAGTCATTGTTTCTGTAAAATCATATGGATCTGGTCCCATCTAATAATAGTTTCTGGATGTGCCAAATGTCGGTGTTATGAATTAGTGGCAGTTGTACAGCATGTGATTCCAGAATGAAGTTGTGTTTTACAGTGGACATGTGAATCTGAGGTTGCACTCAATCATGGTCCCTGGAAGTAGTTTCTGTATTATATCACTGGTGAGAAGGCCCCTGTCATGCTCTATTCAGTTCTGTTCATTTCAGTCAGTCAGTACCTGATTGATGTTAGCAAAGCCGAAGTGATTCAGAACAAAGTGGCTGAAAGGCTATATAGGCTGCAGGGGCTGAGAGAAGAAAATATTTAAAAAGCTAAGTGTGCAGAGGTTGTCTAAAAAACGCTATGAGGGATGGATCGGATAGCACAGGCCTGAGTGTCTATGGCAAGAAAGAGTAGCCCCTGAGAGACCATACAGGGAAGCTTTTGTAAACTGAAAATGTGTGTATTTTATCTTCTTCTTCTGTCAGGTTGTTTATATGTTAAATATTACTGACATATATGGGCAGCTAGGCTAGTAAGAGCAGTTTCAGATATTCACAATACTTCTGTGTTTCTGAACACAGAAATTCAACATCCTTTCCTGCAATTTTTTGAATCACATACCCATTTCTAGAAAAGTCTCAGAAGTGCAGCAAAGCAAAAAAGGCTCTGGCATCTTAGAAATTAACTGATCACTAGACGTCTCTGGGATCTCTGAACTTTCTTCAGTGAGTTTTCTTCATCACCTACTAGAATTGGTGCTACATTCTGCACAAATTGCAGCTTCTGGACCAGCCTTAAGGGCAGACCCCCATAGAGCACATTGCAGTAATCCAGTGTTAAGGTTTCTAGCGCCTGAGGAACTGCAGCCAAGCTATCGCTGCCCAGGAGAGGCTGTAGCTGGCATACCAGTCAGAGCTGGTAGAAGGCACTCTGAGCTGCGGTGTCCACTTGGGCCTCAAGTGACAGAGATGGATCCAGGAGTACCCTCAGACTCTGAACCTGATCTTTCAGAGGGAGTGCAACTCCATCCAGAACGAGCAATAAGCCTATCTCCCAGATTTGGGAACCACTCACCCCCAGGTCCTCCGTCTTTGCCAGGATTCAGCCTTGGTTTTCTGGACCTCATCCAGCCCATCACTGAGTCTATGCACTGATCCAAGACTTGCACAGCCTCAGCTAACTCAGATGTCACAGAGAGTTTGCCTCAAATTGAGTAATGACCACTCCCGGCGGCTTCATATGAATGTTAAACAACATTGCGGACAAGATAGTACCCTACAGAACCCCATAGGTCCATTGACAAGGAGCTAAGTAAAAGTCACCCAGTGTTAATCTCTGAAATCAACCCTGCAGATAGAACCAGAATCATTGTAATACAGTGTCTCCAATGCCCAGCCCACAGAGCCCATCCAGAAGGATACCATGCCTGATAGTATCAAACACTGATGAGAGATGGAGCAGAATTAACAGGGTCGCAATTCCCCTGTCCCTCTCTCAATGAAGGTCATTCATCAGGGTGGCCAAGGTTGATTCAGTCCCATAACCAGGCTGAAACCTAGACTGAAATGGGTCTAGATAAACAGTATTCTCCAAGATTGCTCGTTGCCCTGCCACAACTGTCTTGAGTACCTTCCCTAAGAACGGGACATTCACAACTTGGCAGTAGTTGTCAAATACCCTTGAATCCAGAGTGGGTTTTTCAGGAGTGGCATGTGCTAAAGCTTGTGTTTTCTAAAAAAAAACAAAAACTATTAACAAATCTAAAATGATGAAAAGCCTTAATTCTATGGCTGTAGTCTACAAATCATAGAATCATAGAATAGTAGGGTTGGAAGGGGCCATCGCGTCCATCACTGGTTCCAGAGTACCTTCATAGATTTCAGTAAGATTTTAAGTATGACAAAAGTGATCTGCATGTTGCAACCCAAGTAAGTAGGCTTCTGAATCTACAACTAAACTACGAATATCAGGCCAGCACTGAAAACACAATTTGACCGGCACATTCTCCTGCACAAGCCCTATTGTAATGAATGGGAGCTTGAAAAGAGCTCAGGAAAAGAAGTATTAGTCTAGCAGTCTATGCAGTTAGCACACCTGCCAGCTAGCATCAGCTAAGAAATTGATCTTCCTTTAGCACAGCGGTTCTCAACCTGTGGGTCGCGACCCCTTTGGGGGTCGAACGACTCTTTCACAGGGGTCGCCTAAGATCATCGGAAAACACATATTTCCGATGGTCTTAGGAACCGAGACACCGCTCCTCTATCCATCTCCAGGCGGGTCCGCCCACATGCAGATTCACTGCCTTACACCCTTCCGTTCACGTTCTCGCCTGCCGCTGCTATTGCGGTCTTAATTCGCAGGGAAGACCCAGTGTGCGGAGAAACACACAACACGGCTCTGTTTCCAAGGGCCGCCTCGCAACTGTGTGTGTGTGTGTCTGTGTCTCTCTGTGCTTTGTCTCCCCCCGCGGCTTTCTCGTCGCGTTTGCTCGCTCTCTCGCTCTCTTTCCCCCTCCTATACTCTTTCAGCCATCCTGTCTCTCACCGGTGTCTTCTGTGCCTGTTTCCCTCACACTCGCTCTTTGCACCCTGTTCTCGCTTCTCGCTTGCAACCTCTTCTCACGTGTTCTTTCTCAGTGTGTGCCCTCCCCAGCCTCCCCCCCCCACGAAATTCCAGGAAATCTCTCCACTTCCCTCCCGCCTCTCGACTTCCCAAGAGTGCTTCCCACAACTTATTAACAGCGATGCATGCTTCAAGACAAAATTTCATTTATTTGTAATTAGAAATAAATATTTCACAATATATAATTACATATTGTTTTTGTGATTAATCACTATGCTTTAATTATGTTCAGTTTGTAACAATGAAAATACATCCTGCATATCAGATATTTACATTATGAGTTATAACAGTAGCAAAATTACAGTTATGAAGTAGCAACGAAAATAATTTTATGGTTGGGGGTCACCACAACATGAGGAACTGTATTAAAGGGTCACGGCATTAGGAAGGTTGAGAACCACTGCTTTAGCAGGATAAACACATGCAAATATAAAGGCCCAACATCAAGAACAGATCTGGAGGCTCTGCCCTCAATGAACTTTGACTCAAAATTAATTTTAGGCCTAAAAAGAGGAAGGGAGAACTATCCTGACATCTGGTTCTGTTCCATTTTGTAATCCTATTTAAATTTGTGGTGGATGATCATTTTCCAATCCTCGGAAATACTGTGTCTACAAATAGAACAAGGTTAGTCTGTAAAGGCTTTGATAGGGCAAAACTGCTTGCTTTTAGTAATTTATTAACAGTGTTTGCAAGTGCTGCTGTTTTACAACCAATGAGAGATGTGAATTGTTTCTGTCTCCTCATCCTCTGAAAAACGGTTTATTTCACAAATGACTCAGCTGACAAAAAGCAGCCTGTTGTTTCTCTCTTTTATCTATTTAACCATTAAGAAGCACATTGAAGCAATACTCTTTTTCTGCAGCTGTCTCCTTTGTAACCAGAAGATTTTACTTTTTTTCATTATCAGGGTTACTTGAGCTCAATATCCTTTGCTCTGTTCACCAATACCTTTGTACATCATTTCTTTAGCAATCCTTTAATACAGCCTTCTGTTAAAGGACCCATTCGTTGACCTACCTGTTGATTTACTATGCCTTTATTATTTCATACACAAGAGCCTTCTAGAGGGCAACGTGGTACAGCCCTGTAGCAGGCCAGTGCCACTTCAGAAAGCACAAGAACACTTAGCTCATGAGAGAGAAGGAGCCTAGCCTAGCCCAACCAAAGCATGTTAAATTTACAAGGTAAATACAGGGAAAGTTTGATGTGGGGGATGGTAGACAGGCAAACCCTTGTGTGCATTCTGAGGTTGCACTGCCTCATGTGTTTGAATTGGTTCTAGTTTTCTGATTAGATAACTCTTTATACATACCAGTGTTCATACTTTACAAATAGCATCTCTCCATTTAGTACATTCCCCTTCATGGATCACTGCCTTGTTGTGGCGAAGGGGCTTGCCTAACTCAGTGAAGCCATAAGCTATGCCATGCAGGGCCACCCAAGACGGACAGGTCATGGCAGAGAGTTCTGACAAAATGTGGTCCACTGGAGAAGGAAATGGCAACCCACTCCACTATTCTTGCCAAGAAAACCCCATAGAACGTATCACAAGGCTAAAAGAGATGACGCCAGAAGATGAGACCCTCAGGTCGGAAGGTGTCCAATATGCTACTGGGGAAGAGCAGAGGGAATTTCCAAGTAGCGCCAGAAAGAGTGAAGCGGCTGGGCCGAAGCCGAAAGGACACTCACCTGTGGAGGTGTATGGTGGTGAAAAGAAAGTCTGATGCTGTAAAGAGCAATATTGTTTAGGAACCTGGAATGTCAGATCAATGAATCAAGGTAAGCTGGAGGTGGTCAAACGTGAGATGGCAAGATTGAACATTGACATCTTGGGCATCAGCGAACTAAAATGGACAAGCATGGGCGAATTTAATTCAGGTGACCATTATATCTACTACTGTGGGCAAGAATCCCTTAGAAGAAATGGAGTAGCACTCATAGTCAATAAAAGGGTAGGAAAAGCAGTACTGGGGTACAATCTCAAAAACAATAGAATGATCTCAGTACGAATCCAAGGCAAACCCTTCAACATCACAGTAATTCAAGTCTATGCCCCAACCACTGAGGCCGAAGAAGCTGAGGTTAATCGGTTCTATGAAGACCTACAACACTTTCTAGAACTAACACCCAAAAAAGATGTCCTCTTCATCATAGGGGATTGGAATGCTAAAGTAGGAAGTCAAGAAATCACCGGGATAACAGGCAAGCATGGCCTTGGCGTACAAAATGAAGCAGGACAAAGGCTAATAGAGTTTTGCCAAGAGAACACGCTGATAATAGCAAACACTCTTTTCCAACAGCACAAGAGGTGACTCTACACATGGACATCACCGGATGGTCAATATCGAAATCAGATTGATTATGTACTTTGCAGCCAAAGATGGAGAAGCTCTATACAGTCAGTAGAAACAAGACTTGGAGCTGACTGTGGCTCAGATCATGAGCTTCTGGTTGCAAAATTTTGGCTTAAATTGAAGAACGTAGGGAAAACCACTAAACCATTCAGGTATGACCTAAATCATATCCCTTATGAATATACAGTGGAGCTGAGGAGTAGATTTCAGGGATTAGACCTGATAGACAGAGTGCCTGAGGAACTATGGACGGAGGTCCGTAACATTGTTCCGGAGGCAGCAACTCAATCCATCCCAAAGAAAAAGAAATGCAAGAAAGCCAAGTGGCTGTCTGAGGAGGCTTTACAAGTAGCTGAGGAAAGAAGGGAAGCGAAAAGCAAGGGAGAAAGGGCAAGATATATCCAACTGAATGCAGATTTCCAGAGAATAGCAAGGAGAGACAAGAAGACCTTCTTAAATGAACAATGCAAAGAAATCGAGGAAAACAATGGAATGGGAAAAACTAGAGAACTTTTCAGGAAAATCGGAGATCTCAAGGGAACATTTTGTGCAAAGACGGGCATGATAATGGACAATGAAGGCAGGGACCTCACAGAAGCAGATGAGATTAAGAAGAGGTGGAAAGAATACCCAGAAGAACCATACAGGAAAGATCTTAATGTCCCTGATAGCCATGAGAGTGCGGTCACTGAACTTGAGCTGGACATCCTCGAGAGTGAAGTCAAGTGAGCCTTAGGAAGCATTACTAACAACAAAGCTAGCAGAGATGACAGTATCCCAGCTGAGCTATTTAAAATCCTAAAAGATGATGCTGTTAAAGTGCTGCACTCAATATGCCAACAAATTTGGAACACTCAGCAGTGGCCACAAGACTGGAAAAGGTCAATTTACATTCCAATTCCAAAGAAGGGCAATGCCAAAATGTGTTCAAGCTACCGTACAATTGCGCTCATTTCACATGCCAGCAAGGTTATGCTCAAAATCCTGCAAGCTAGGCTTCAGCAATATGTGAACCGAGAACTACCGAAGTACAAGCTGGGTTTCGAAGAGGCAGAGGAACTAGAGATCAAATCGCCAACATTCGCTGGATCATGGAGAAAGCAAGAGAATTCCAGAAAAACGTCTCTTTCTGCTTCATTGACTACGCTAAAGCCTTTGATTGTGTGGATCACAACAAACTGTGGCAAATTCTGAAAGTGATGGGAGTACCAGACCACCTTACCTGTCTCCTGAGAAACCTGTACGAGGGTCAAGAAGCAACAGTAAGAACCGGACATGGAACAACCGATTGGTTCAAAATTGGGAAAGAAGTATGACAAGGCTGTATATTGTCGCCCTGCTTATTTAACTTATATGCAGAGTACATCATGAGAAACACCGGGTTGGATGAATCAGAGGTCGGAATTAAGATTGCCGGGAGAATTATCAACAACCTCAGATACGCAGACAATACCACCCTAATGGCAGAAAGCGAAGAGGATCTCAAGAGCCTCTTGTTGAGGGTGAAAGTGGAGAGTGAAAAAGCTGGTTTGAAACTCCACATTAACAAAACTAAGATCATGGCATCTGGCCCCATCACTTCCTGGCATATAGAAGGGGAAGAAATGGAAGCAGTGACAGATTTTATTTTCTTGGGCTCCAAGATCACGGCAGACGGTGACTGTAGCCATGAAATTAAAAGATGCTTGCTCCTTGGGAGGAAAGCTATGGCAAACCTAGACAGCATAGGAAGAAGCAGAGACATCACCTTGATGACAAAGGTCCGTCTAATCAAAGCTATGGTTTTCCCAGTAGTAACGTATGGCTGTGAGAGCTGGACTATAAGGAAGGCTGAGCAGCAAAGAATCGATGCTTTCAAACTGTGGTGCTGGAGAAGACTCTTACGAGTCCCCTGGGCTGCAAGGAGGTCAAATCAGTCCATCCTGAAGGAAATCAACCCTGACTGCTCATTGGAAGGACAGATACTGAAACTGAAGCTCACATATTTTGGCCACCTAATGCGAAGAGAAAGTCACTGGAAAAGTCCCTGATGCTGGGAAAGATTGAAGGCAAAAGGAGAAGGGGACGGCAGAGGATGAGATGGCTAGATAGCATCACCGATGCAATGAATATGAACTTGAGCACGCTCCGGGAGAGAGCGGAGGACAGGAAGGCTTGGTGTGGTATGGTCCATGGGGTCACGAAGAGTCGGACACAACTTAACGACTGAACAACAACAGCATTTAGTACATTAATCCTTGCTCTCTCTGTGTATGAGTGAGTGAGTGAGTGAGTGAGTGAGATGCAGCTATAGGTTCACTTCTAAAGCAGAGAATCTGTTATCTCTGAACGTAAATAAGTCTTGGACCAATATATATGCACATTTTCTTATTTGCTTATATTAGTCTGAATGCTGGCAGGGGAAGGGGTGTGTCCTATGCCACAGGCTATACATGGAATTCTAGCTTTTATTACCCTGGTCAGCACCTAATTTTTAACATGGACATGTGTGGTATCAAGACTGCTGTTGGCTCAAGGACCAGTCACAACACCTTTTGACCAGCATAAGTAGTGGAACTGCTCAAACTAAGAATGGAGCCCCCTTAGGGAGTGATTAAGCTCTGAGCAGGGATGCCTGAGACAGCCAGCCTAACTCCTCAATCCTCACTAAGCAATTCTTCCATGTGTCTCTTTTTCCTATCCTTTGCCTTAGTCTGTCATGTGTGAGAGCTGTCTGGCTCATAGGGAGAAGTTCCCGAGGTCACTAATCATCAATCAAAACCCAGTCTCCCATTTAATTGTTTATTAGGATCAAGATACCAGGGAAACAGGGATCAAACAGATAGCACAGATAAAAGGAGGATTCCTATCTCGCAAGCATTTAATACTAGCTGGTCTAAACATATATTCACCAGTGGTGGCTGGTGTCTATTGCAGCTGGTGGGGCAGAGTCACCAGAGGCAGAACAGTCTTTTGAATCATCATCAGCCCATGCCACAGAACAAGTAAGCTGAGGTACATGAACATTAAGACTATGAGTGCAAAGTGAGGGTGGGAGATCCACCCAGCCACATAAAATGGAGCCATGCTCTTCTGTTCCAGCAACAACTCCAGTTCCGCAGAGAATCAAGTAACTGTCATGAGTGCAAAACAGTAGGAGGGAATCCACACACCCACACAAAATTGTTGTTGTTGTTGTTGTTGTTGTTGATGGATCATTTTAACCCATCACAAAAAAGGGGACTGGAAGAGTATGTGTGCAAAGCTGAGTGTCTGGGGGTGGAATCATCATCATCGTAGTCGTCATCATCTTAGAGCCACACAGAAAAGCAATCTTTGGAACCCTGCAGCAAGTTCTGAGAGCAACCATGTCCTGTTCATTTTCTCAACAGAGTATCCCCAAGAGAAAACAATATTTAAAAATCTAGGCACCAGTTATCATTAGGACAAGGGAGAGGGATTTCTCTGACCCAAACAGCAGCATTAAAATAATCAGTGTGAACCCACAGGGGTCTGCACAGAACTCAAATCCCACAACAAGGCATAAAAAATGGAGGGGTTTGCAAGGCATATTTTTTAAAAGCAGAATGCAAATCCCAAAGCAAGGCTTAAAAAAAAGAGGTCAAAGTCAAAATAAAAAAAGGGGGGGTTAAAGCCAGAAGAAAAAAGGGGGGAAGGAAATTACCCCCATTGCCAAAAATAAAGTAAAAAACATATCCTCTGGCTGATGGTAAGGAGGGTCTGGATTTGATGAGGTGATTGGCTGTACCCCTGCCCCCCATCTCTCTCTCTCTCTCTCTCTCTCTCTCTCTCTCTCTCTCTCTCACACACACACACACACACACACACACAGAACCAAACTACATGTTACTTTAAAGACATAGCTTGCACCTATGTATTTTCTTCTTTTGTTTAGTCTACAATAAGTGCAGGGCTCCCAATCTGGATCAATACCCTGACGTGGAGGGTAGGGGGCTTTAACCCTTTGCCCCCTGCTGTTTTCCCAATCCAAGTTGGGGCGCCCACACCAGAAAGTTGTAATTCAAGAAGTGATTCACTTTTAAAGTAGCTTTAAAGTAATGTGTGCACTATTCACATATACTTAATAATTAAAACAGACAACACCCACACAGTCTCTTTGCTGCTGCTTGTGCTGCTATAAAGTAGAAAATAGATCAAGGCTGGCTCATCTCTTCACTGCACTGCAGCAAAACATGCTCTGAGTACTGCTTTTGCTCTGGAGGAGGGAGAGGAGGAGCCGCCTGTTTGCTTCCTGTGATCAGATACCCTGATTGGCTCTAGATGTCCTTCTGATTGTCTCGAGGGGGGGGGGGAACCAGATATGCTCAAATATGGCAGCCAAGCAGTGCACGTCTCCCAGATGAACTGCCTGCAGTGCCACAGATACCTTGACTTGTCTGGAGTGGAGGTCAGAGCATGCACAGAGCTCTGCTCCTTTTGAGCATGCACAACTCTGCTCTTGAAGCAAACAGAAGAGTCCTGGATGGATGCAGCAGCACCAGCTAGGAATGTAGCAGACAGCAGCAGTAACAAGGGGCAGGGGGATATCAGTTTAGGGATTGGGGAGCTAGGAGTTTGCTGCCACAATCAGGAGTCTCCCCATCCACAGCATATTATGACATGACAAACTGCCTTTGATATTCACAACATCAGATGCAAGGAAAATCCCCTTGAAGTCCACAAAGGAAAAATATGCCTTGGAAGTGAGCACTTGACAGGCCCCAAGCATCAAAAGAAAGTGAAGATAAAAGTGAGTACACACAAGAGAATTAATCAGATTTCCTGACCAGGTGCATTGGGATGCTTCCTACATGCTAGGGAAGTTGGTGGCTGATGGGGCAAGCAGGATAGCTGACAGGTAAAATCGAATGACTGGGAAAAGAAGGCCTAAAAGAAAAGGGCTTTTCTCCACAGGGCCATCTCTTGACAATTGAAATTCAAGGACTGAAAGGCCAAAAATATTAGCTCTATCTACTGTCTCACTCCTACGCAAGCAGAAATATAACCCTCTCCTTCCCAATCATATAGTGGGGGAACAGTGCGACAGAGGCTTTGGCAGATTGTGGACCTCAGCAGCTCATTCTGCTGCATGAGCCAAGGCAGAGACAAATTGGAATAAGCAGCTGTAGTGCATGAGAAAACACTGCTATAGCTTCCATTGCTGTTCACACAAGGAGAGAGAGGTGGTTAAAGAGCATATTGCCTGTGCTTCATATCACATGGGAAAAGCTGATTGAGGTATATTATGAGGTTCCTTGGGTTTAGGAGCTAAAGTGGGAGCCACCAATTATAATCTGGCAGGGCTCTAAGCAATTTGGAAGCATGAACCTTCTCATAAACTGCTCCCCACAGCAGACAAGGGAGGGGAATAGATGACAGGACTGCAGTGAGAGAGTAGATGGGAGGAGACATGGCTGTCTTTTCACCCATTTGTACTAGGGATTTAAAGGACACTGGTGTTGAGAGTAAAAGCTGACAATCCTTCCCAAGATTTTTTGAACCAAGCAAAGTTTGGTGGGCAGACTTCAGGCTTGTGGGATCTACTTTTTTTTTTACTAGAACCCAGGGATCCACCAACTAGAGACAAGTGCAAAATAATGGCTGAGGGAGGTGGAGCCAGATGAGAACTGCTGGCTTGGGGGCAGGGGGCAGAGTCAATAACCTACTGCACACTCCTCGCACCTATGAGTCTGTGTATGCAAGTGCCAATCTACATCTTACAAATCAGGGAGTCTAATACCAAACTAAAACTGGACAGCAGAACTGCACAAAGACCTAGTCAAAGGCAACGAATGGATACTCACATTTTATATGTGGGAAGCGCTAAGTCTGAGAGGGAAGAGATTAGTGCAAGGTCAGCCTGACAGATTTTTTTTTTCTTACAGTTTTACTTGCAGTGTTTAAACTATTGGGAGTCAGAAATCTCTGGCAATCTATTGCAAACAATTCAAGAGATCTGCCAATAGACTCCCATCTATGTTCTGCCCACCCATGCTCTACATGGTTCAATTCCACCTTGACTTCTTTGCTACTTTGAAGGCTATTTGAATGACGTAACATTTATGTGTTTGGATCCCACCACCACCTTTAGTGGTTAGATTTGCTTAGATTGAACAGAAAATATTGTATTGTGTGGTTTTGTACTGGCTGATGTAGGAGTGGATGAATTACCAAAATTAATCAGATTCCTCCCCAGTGTCTCTTGACTGAAGCTTGTAGAGTCGCAGTAGTCTCAGTGATGCCAGAAAAGCTGATGCAGTGCTCATTCTCGAGCAGCTTCTCATTAAGGGTTTATAACACGTTCCATCAGTATATATTGACACATTGGACTGCAATATCTCCAAAGGAGCTCCTACTGTGCCAATTAATCTGCTTTATGCAAATGTTACTTACATTTCCACAACCATACTCAGACTTCTGTTTTGTGCAATAAGTACCCCAAACAGTTCAATAAAAAAGGGAGCTGCATTTTAATATTTCACTGAAATAGCATTAGTCAAAAATATTAGGGGGTGTTTACTGCCCTGGTATCTTCATTGCTTTTGGCTTTATATAGAGTGCATTTTATATAGAGTGCATTTTAAAAGCATTTGTTCTGAGTACTTGTTATAACTTAAAATAGGAAATATTGGTGCTCTTGAGGAATAATTACGTGTGGTCTAAAATATAGCGGGGTGGAGCTGCCTTCTGAAAATGGTGCCTCTGTGCAGGACTCACGTAACTGATTGCATGTAAAACAATAGACAAATGACATCTGTATCACAGAACACCTTCCCTTGCCACATAAGACCAGCAGCATATGTTGGTATGATTTTGTTCTGCTTTAGCAGTAAATGTTTAATGGCTTCAGTGTTTTTGACTAATGAAGAAATGATTATTCAGAATTCATATTTGACAGATTTCACAAATGTGCCATGTGCCAGGATCAGGGCCAGCTCCAGAGGGTGACAAGGTCAAGCATTTGCTAGAGTCCAAGAACAACAGTGCTGCCATTCTCACTTTGCAAGAATGTCAGAGGGAGTGTAGGAAAATTCTCAGTGTATATACCATACCCCTCCAGAGAGCCAACTGGGGATGCTCTGCTTGAGGGCCCCCCAAATCTTTATACCAACCTTAGCCAGAATATTCAGGCATTTTACATGCCAAACCTGCAGAGAGATGTGACTTTTGATTAAATTGCTTCTGCTTTTCCATTTCAGTTTGAGAAATCAGATTTCTAACTTTTTAGTACACATTGCTATGTTGCTTATTCATTAAATGTTAAAACTGTAAATTGCAAGGCCATGAATTATAAACTGGAAGTCATGATCTATCCATAAGAATTACTCAGTCCGTTGTAATTCTCACAGGTTGCAAGCCCATATTTAACCATTTTTCATTGGGAAAACAAATCTGAATTGTATTAGTCTGTTTGAGCAGTAATATTTGGTGTCTATTCAGATTTAAACTTCTTCTGCAGTCCATGTTATGAAACTGCTCTCTGAGATTTTATTTGATCGTGAAAGTATTTATTTTAGAGTAGATGCCATTTCACTCAGTTGAATTAGTAACTGTTTAGTAGCCACCTGCTGTATCTAGGAGCATAGAAAAAGTCAAAATCAAAATGAGCCTTAACATGATTCTCCTTAATTTTGACAATTTCAGGAAAAACTCAGTATTTTCGAAGCAAGATTACCTTTGTGATACAGGGTGTAGGTGTGTGCACAAGCGTGTGCATGCACGTGTGCAAGGTTTGTTCTTAAAGCTGATGCAGTGATAATATAGAATTACGTTAGAAATTTTCATTACAAAATAATAAATGAATAGTATGTCTGAAATGCAAGGTTTTCTAAAGTTGGATCTATTTTAGAATGCAACAACAACCATGTCCTTGAAATCATAATTGTGCTGTCCATCATGAATCCAACTGGCTAGTTGATGGTAAGGCAAACTTTATCTCTAGGTAGCAGGCAGAAAGCAACTGCAGCTGAAAGGCGTATGTCCCTAGGGAGGGATCGGATATCCGACAGTCTTAGCATCAGGTCCAGCCCATAAGGCTGCCACCTACAAGCTTCCCCGCCCTCATCCTCATTGCAGCTTTGTTAGATCGCTCTAATCGATTGGCATCCTTTCGTGACCACACAGTGAGAGGAAGAGAAAGAGAGAGTCTAACTGGTTCCTCCTTGCCTCCGTTTGATTTTTATGGCCTCTGTTCCATCTAATTGGATAAAATAGGAAGTCACTGGCAGTCCTGTGTTGCTGGGTGTGCTGATTTAACTCAGACCAGCCCTGCAGAGGGGTGGGGGTGGGGAGAGAGAAAGGAGAGCAGAGGGAATCTCTACATCATAACAGAGTGAAGGAAGAAAGGCATGAAGACACTAAAGGGAAAGAGTGCTAGGGAGGGAGAAAGAATAGGATGTAAGGATTGAGGACAGAGTTGCCATTCTCTTCTTTTCAAATCTCTCTAATGATATTGCTTGCAGTGATGCTCTGGGAGCAGGCACCTGCTGCTCTGTAATGATTCAGCCTCTTTCTGCCGGCTCTTTCACAAAACAGGATGCTGTTGCTACTGTCACTGCTGCTGCTGCCGCTACCGTTCTTACTGATTTGCCTTTTGCTTCTACTGCATGACAGCTGTGTTTTCCTCCATCTAAGCAGTCACCAGCCTCAGATGCTCAAGGTGAGAAGCCAGCCTTTCACTCTAGGCTGTTGGTTTACTTGAACAATTTTGTTTAGTATTTCAACTTCTTTTTTATTACCTCATTTTGTCTCCCTGAAGAACTGAGATGACTTGAAAGGAATTAAGGAATTATAAAGAGAATTAAAAAGTGAAGAAAGAGAAGGAGCTGAATCATTATGTGGGGCATCCTTTCTCCTTTTTGAGTATTTGGAAGGATTTTCTTCTTTGCCATTTCTCTCTATTTGGATCATGTTCAGACACTTCAGCTCTCTTTTTATCCCCATGCTGTGCCACTGTAAGATTTCTCTGCATCTGTTTTCTCCCTTCTGGTTTGCTTATTAATAATAATGAACTAGGATAGAGTTTTTAAGGCCTTCTAGAGGAGCTCATTTGAAATATATATGCTTAAATATGTCTGAAGCCACTCTGGAGAGTTTTCCCAAGCCCTCAACCCAGCTGAGCCCCACTGCATCACTTGAGGGGCTCCCTGCTGAAGAGGACATGCCAGAGACTGAAACGGAGGAAACAAGGGTGCAGGGAATAGCAGGCCTTGCTGCAACTTGCTGTGTGTGCCTGGAGGCAGAGCGACTGACAAGCTGCCTCAACTCTGAAAAGATCTGCATTGTCCCAATCTTGGCTTGCCTGATCAGCCTCTGCCTCTGCATTGCTGGCCTGAAGTGGGTGTTTGTGGACAAGATTTTTGAGTACGATTCTCCTACCCATCTCGACCCTGGTAGGATTGGACAAGATCCGATCACTTCAATGGAGCCTACTGCACTATCTGCTTGGGTGCCATCTATAGTGCATACATCATACTTCCCAGTACCCACCAATGAAGCTATGTTTGAGGTTACAGGGAAGCCTGATGGGCCCCTAGTAGTTACCTCTGAGGCGGCTCCTAAGCCATCTCCATCAAACAGTGTCTTAGATTATAATTTCTTACCATCCTCGGCACCCCCCTTACTTCCATCTAGCCTAGAACCTGAAGTGAAAGGACCCACAACAGCATCTCTGGCACAAGAAATTGAGACTATAATTCAATCAGCTCCACCAAAGCTAGGTAAGTGTAAAAGCATGTCCCCTATCTCCTGTGCCAGTATAAGAATTTGCATTCTGTCATACTTCTGCATACAACACTGGTGCAATCTATATTTATTAAGAGTAATATGAGTAGGATTGTGATGAGATGGTTTTGTTGATAATTGAACAGGAGTGGGTTAGCTCAGTTAGTAGCTTTAGCCTGTCTCTTTATTAAAGTTCAGAAAAAGGCATCTTGGAGAGGGCAGGGTTGCAAGTTACTTAATAGTATTCTAACAATAACAAGATTATGGTTAGCTTATTCACCTGATATGCTTGACAAACCATTTGACAGGTCATTTCAGTAATGAATTTTTATGTGAATGTTATACTGGTTTGTTTTTGATTTTGATTCCTTGCCCCAGCCTATAATTGACTTCTGCCTTCAATTTCACCTATTTCCCAAGTTGTGTGTGTTCTGTATTCCTGGCAAATTATGTTTCCCCCACCTCTCTCTCTCCCTCTCTCTCTCCCTCTCTCTCTCTCTCTCACACACACACACACACACACACACTTTGCCCCCTATAAGTTAGTGCAATTGGAAAGAAGTGCTGTTAATTTGGCAATAATTCTAGGCACTCATGCTTAGCACCTGGTACAAACCTGTACAGATATGAACTGCCATATTTAGTTGCAACTGTGTCTCCTCTGGCCAGATACCTCTTGACATTGTTTATAGCTATTCACTTTAGGGCTAAATGTAAGCAATAGGTTGCTGTGGTTTGACCCTGGAATCTTTTTCTGCCAGGGGCTCAGCCTTGAAATGTGTGATATAATGATGAAGATGAAGGAGCCCCTAAGCATGTGCACAGTGTGTTTCCCTTGTCCTTGAGTAATTACAACCAGGTCCCACATATCTGGGATCAGGAGACAGCATTTTCTACTTGGGAGGATGTAGTTTCCAGGAAAGTTTGAGCCCTTGAACTTTGCTTTTTAGAATTTTAATCCTTGGAGTAATAAATTAAATTAACAATTTTTTAAAAAATAAATTAACAAATTTTCCTTGGAGGGAAAATGTGTCAATTTATTTAGGAATATGAGCCTGCCCTTTCCCAAATGCTCAGGAATATCTCTTCAAATTCACTGAACTCTCCCCATCCTTTTCTGATTTAACTCTAAATTCCGCAGATTAGTCTAAATGGGCAGGTCTAAACTGTGGATTCTCATTCCCGTTCACTGCTCAAATAAGAAATCATACAAAATGTTACTATCTAATTGGGATATAAATCTCCTAAATAAATAAAATTTAACAAAGTGGCTTGATATAGGATACCAGGTATGAGTGAGCATCTAACTCTTATCAAAGTAGTCTTAACCTTCTGCTATTTAAAATGTTTACAAAAATAAAGTCCAGTGCTAGGGAATGAAACTGCCAACATTTACTGAAATGCAACTATTGAAACAATGCAGCTCGTGCTGTGAACAGGCAAAGGGGGTGTGTTTGGAGAGGGCAATGATTTTTAACAGAGACTGCAGTGGGAAACAGGGCAGGTTCCTTTGATTTGTTTACTCTCTTTTAGCAAGATTGCTAACCTTTATCCCCTCCTTCTAAACCCTTTCCTTTGACTAAGATATCTTACAGATGTTATTTCTGGAGGAGCACGTATTGGCCACATATCCATACATGGTAGATACATGTCAAATGGAACAAGATTTGCCTCATCATTGGTTATCCTGAGTTAGTAATTATGCCATTTTCAGACGGATCTTGTGCATGTTTACTCAGTAGGACTTTTCTGCCTAGTAAGTGTGCTTAAGTTTGCGGTCTTCATGTACCAGATGACTTGAACTGTGTAAATAAGAATTCTCAGTTGCTTTTCAGTGGAGCTACACCCATCTACAACAGCTGTAGAACTTGCCCAGTTATTATAATAGTTCAAATCTGAGTCTTACTGAGAAGGAATTCAAAAAGCACAGCCTCACAACTCCTTCAGGTATCTTCTGCCTTGAGAATTCATTACAGAAATATTGGATGAAGCACAACTTACCTTGAGTTGATTGTCAAATAACGGACTGATTGCTAGGCAAGTAGAGGTCAGGCTGATTGGTATGTCAAAGATTGGCTAGGTAACTGTCACGTCTTGAGATTACCTTAACCAGCTTTGTGCAAATGAGAGTGGGTATATTTTTTTATATTTTTAATTCCAGAAACAGTTCCTCATCTTCTCCTTTTTGTTTTAAAGTAGCATCTGGCAAAGTGCATATCATTTATGAAAAGTGGCTTCCCTTAGGAGCAAAAAATGACAAAGAGCTGTAAAAGCAAAACAAAACATGTACAGCATGCAAGATTCTGTAAGACAGGGAAGGATTTAACTCATTCAATATTTTGAAATTGGGACAAAAGGAGAGAGTGGGTTTCTAAAAATTAAAAAAGATGGCCTAACAGCAAATCATTATTTGCAGTCCTCTCAACTCACATTTGCAAAATAAGGGGGAGACACTGTTGGAGAACTGCAGCAATTATTATGTTGTGTTTTTTAAACCTGAGTTCCATACAGATATGTACAGAAAGGGAGAGGAACTTGTCATTGACTGTTTTTATTTGCACTGAGTAAGGACATTTACTTAAGCTGCAATCCTGTACACAACTACCTGGAAGTAAGTCCCTTTGAATTCAAGGAGGCTTATTTCTAAATAGACATGTATAAGATTGCAGTGTTTGACGCGGAACTGTGGCAAGTTTTGGAGCTATGAAAATCTTTATAGAATCAGCATGGAAAGGCAAAGCTGCAAGATAGTTGCCATAACACAGAGCGATAAAAAGAGAACTTAACTGGTGCACTGCTGTATTTTATGCAGTGCAAGTCATTGGGGAGGATAAAAACAATTCCAGTAGGTGGGTTGTGTGAGGTGGGTGGATACTTAAGTATGTACATATATATTCCTAGGAAGCATTTGAATCTTCATCCCACTATTTCTTAAGAAATAAGCTTTTGCAGTCATAGTTCATAGTTTGAGATTAACAGGTCAATTTTGGAACTGGACTTCTCATGAGTTGCAGAATCCCATTTTCTTTCTCTCCTTTCCATCCACCTCAGCATATTCTGTCTGGGGCTCTATCCTTCAAGGTCATAGTCTGACAAAGGCTAATTGATTCTTCTCTCTGCTGGAGTCTGGGAGAGAGGCAATCCTAGTAATTGTCTCCGCTGCATTAGTCTCAAGAACTTGTCTACCTTTTAGTACCATATACTTTGTATTTTATCAATATAGAAATAATCTCTTTTCTTGCCCATGCCTTCTCATTTTAAATTAAATGTAACCCTTATTCTGCTGAAATAGGAAAAAGCAATACAGCATTTTTATGCATTCATTGACATGCAGTATACGGTGGTATATAAATGTTGATAATAATATACATACAGATACACACATACACACACATTTTGACATTACCTGTAATCTCTCTGTAAAGATGTGTTGTTCTCCAGAATAATAATGCTCAGATGAAATTGTATTTTTTTCACAACCCTCCAAAAGCATCTCAATTACTATAATGGTTATGTTATTTCAATCATTTCTGTAATAGCCATTATGTATTACATTTTAAACATTTTTTTGCTGCTACTAGAGTTTTGAACCTTTTCAGCCTATTGAGCCTATTTGAATGTACCGTATTTTTTCATGAAGATAATTATCACTGGCTTCTGATGGCTAAACAAAATCTGGCTCTACCTACCATTCCCTACCTGGTTCCACCTGCCAGATCCCTACTCTTTGTTTCTTCACAGGCTGCACGGCTATCAAAATGTATGTGAGTAATGTTACACAGGCATGCTAAAAGATGATCAAAAACCTGGATCAGGTGCCTTCCTGTCCTTGAAAATCAGCAACAGCAGCCCTGCTTAAGAGTATCCTTGCTCCTTGATCAACAGAAGAACTTTTTAATTGGTGGTTCCAGTGCCATTTAACTGATTGTCAAGGAAAGCTTAGTTGAATCTAAGCTTACAGGGGGTTAAGAAGGAAATGTAATTTAGAGAGCTTCTTTAGCGACACACCTAGAACCTTCTGGAATAGCTGAGAAACACATTTAATAAAGCAAACATGCAGTTTACTGTGGAGATGAAAACGAAGTTAATTAGGATCATGAACAGAGCTTTAAAAGTAGCAAGTGTGCCACAAGTGTCTTGTTTTCATAGACAACTAACCAAGTAGGTGTGGAATGTAGCCGTATTGACTTTTCATTTATTCATTTAATCATTGTGTACAAGATGCACAAGAATGAGTAAATATATGGGGGGAGTAATAATGGATATATACAATATAATAATGGTAATATAATTACTTTTTCACTTTTGCATCCTCTTTTTCTAGTAAGGATTTCTTGATCAGTATACCAACTCTGATGTACAAGTTCTAATGGAATTTCCAGCTGTAAACTCATCTCCCTCTTTCCTTTTCCATTAGAAAAACAAGAATAAACATTTCCTTTTATTTTGTTGCTTTGGCTAGTTATCCATTGTGCTGTGTAGATTCTTTTTTCTTTCTTTTTTTTACGTTTATTCTTCAATTCAGCATCTCTTCTGGTTTGTTTTCTTTCAGTCAACGCTGCTGTTTTAGCTCACCTTTCTACAGAGCCAAAAGTCAGGCCCATACAAACTTGTGATCCACCAAGCACAACACAGCCTACCAGCCATGTAATGTGGCCTGCCAGTTTTCTCATGGCCCCAAGGCTTATTTTTGCAGACTCGGGCAACAAACAATGAAAAGCCAACATCACCTGAGTCCCAGGTGGGCTGCCATACATGACCCATGGACTTTGTTTAGTTTGCTGGGTCATATATTGACCCAGTTCTCATAATTGTGCTGTGGTTAACAAGCCACGGTGGCTTGTTAACCCTGCCACATGTGCCAGCCAGATTTCCCTAATTACCCTCACTGGTGCAGTTTGCCATGTCATTCAAACCCAGGCGGCATGGCTTGTTTGAGGGGACAGCAACCCTCAAATAACCCATGGGCTGTTGCTGGGTTATTTGAAGATGGCTGTCCCTCCCAAACAAGCCATGCTATGCAGGTTTGGATGACACAGTAAGCCGCGCCAGCGAGAGTAATTAGGGAGATCTGGCCAGTAAGCACAGCAGGGGAAACAAGACACCCTCATTGTGATCATGCAAACCAGCCCATTGTGCAGGCCTGGTTTTTTTAAAGGAGAATCTTGTTTCTTCATATGAATGAGCTTCAATGCAATGAGGGCCCCACCAGTAACTCCTCAGGAAAGCTTGAATTGCAAATAATGTTTTTTGCATCAGATAGTTAACGTGCTTCATATTTTCCTTCAGTAGCATAGTGGTAGATTTATTTCTTTTTCCAGGCCTTCTGGTACTTCATCACAGCTTTCTCATTTCATGTGCTTTTCTTTTACTTTTCATTTGTCATCTCTCTTTGCTTTCCTGGGCAGTACTTGTATGCTATTTGACAAGTGTGGTGGTCTTTATTTTTACTCTGTGGTAAGACTTGTTAGAATAGGGTTGTCAAGCTCCCCACCCAGTAGTTGCCCTGGGGCCACTTTCATTTTTTTTAACCAAAATGTCACCTAAACAGCCTGGGACAAGGTTATGCAAAGAACCACCTTTCTCCACATGACCTTGCCCAGCAAGTAAGATCTTTATTGGAGGTTTTTCTCCAGGTGCCCCCACCTCCTGAGTTGAATTGTGTGGGGGCTGGAAAGATGGCCTTTTCAGTGGTGGCACATTATGGAATTTCTTAAGTATGTGCACCTGGTGCCATCATTATTATCTTTTACCTACTAGACAAAGTACATCCTGTTCTCTCAAGCTTTTAATGGCATTTTATTTGCCTTTTAAGGTATTTGCTCCCCTTGCTTTTGTGTTTGGGTTTTTACTGATCATGCCATATACTTCTGTGTTTCGTTTTGCTTTATTGTTGCTGTTTTATTCTTTTATTGTACTTGATTGTTCACTGCCTTGAAACAAGGTAAAAAAGGCATATATAAGTCAGTCAATACACTTCTAAAAATACTGCTCACCATCCAGTTCCAATGTGCCATCCTTTCATCAGTATTATCACTGTCTCCAATTGCCAGCTCTCATATCTTGGGCCTGAGCAACTCCCTATAGCCCCAACTCCCATCTGAGCCCTTTTCCCATAAGCCATGGCTTGCCCTCCAACATCCTTACAACTATCTGTAAGGTAAGTCAGTATTATCTCCCATGTTGCAGATGGTAGGACTGAAGCTGAGAGAGTGATTTATCTAAGGCCGCAAGGTGAGTATATGGCAGAGATGAGATTCAAGCTATGGACTTCCTGATTTATAGCCAGTACACCAACACCTCTCTTCACTCCCCAGCCCTGCCATCCTAAATAATCCCTATATTCAAAGCCTCTTTTCCAAAGACCCTCCCCCAATTGCCTACTCTTCTCCTCTTGTACTGCTAATATTAGACAGAATGAAAGCTGATGCTAGGGCATGCAGCAGCAGCCATGGCTGAGTTAGCTAGCTCCTTTGCCCTATGGAAAACATCAGCTTCCTAGCCATGAAGATAGTTCAGTAATTTCTGTGGAGGACGGTAGGACTGCTGTGGCCACATTGAGAACCCCAAAGGGCTTCATAAGTTCTCTTTTTGATAGTCCTATCTCAGAATGTTAATACAGCACCTCTGATCCTGAATATATTAGTTCAGACATATATTCCACTAAGTTGAATAGGACTTGCAAGTAAGTATGCTTAGGAGATGTGATGTGCAGACTACCTTGAGACTGATTTGTAGCTGATCCATTAAAAACAAATTAAGTAGAGTGTCCAAAATTAATCCATTTTGTGAATAGATCTTACAAATCAGCAAGGCCTCTAAGCTTCAATGTACCCCCAGTGATTTAATCAGAATGCATAGCAGCTTTAAAATCTTCCTGAAGCCTATGCCCTTTTTCCCCTGGATAGAATCCTTACAGCCACCACAACTAGTTACAGGGGGTAGCAAAGATTCCCATCAAAGCCAGGTGGTTTACTTGATCATTATCAGGCATTTTCCCCACAATAGAAGCAAAACTAGGATATGCTTATCATGTTTTGGCTAGTGCCTATCCTGCAGGGAATTCTCAAGTGTCTTAGGCCTCTAGGGATCATTGCAGGCAGGCGTAGTTCCAGTGATGTCTGAGGTCTCCTGCAGTCTGTGCCTCTCGAAGTCTGGATGGGGTGGCAGTCAGTTGCAAGTGATGGAGCACATTATGTTGGCCGAGTTGATCTCCTGAGACTGAAAATTGAAAACGTAGAAATGAAAGCAGCCTTATATATCTGAATTCAAGGAGTGGTTAGCTATTTACTCACTCCCCCTCAACTTATCTTTCTGTCACCACCTATTTCCCTCCTTGTTCCTCTTAGCCTTTGCTTTTAGCTACATTTTCTCCATATCCCTGTTCTGATATGAAAACTAGAAGAAAACCAGAAGAGAGCTAGAATAGTCAGCCATTGTGATCACCTCTGTGCCTTTCTACTGTGCAGAGCAAATGGCAGAAACTTTCTATCTTATGAAATCCTCCAGAGTACAGTCCTAAGTCTGGAAGAAAGAAAGTCCTGTCATGCACGTATACACCCATACCCATACACACAATGTTATGGAGGTTGTTCATTGTTCTGTCTGTTCCTTAAACTTTTCCCCATTAGGGAGAGGCAGAGTTTATGATGTGCACACAAACCTCACTTGCTCCAAAGATGTAGTTTAGGCATAAAGTGAAAACAAGTCAGACTTGAACCTGCAAGAGTCAGGAAAGTTAATACGTGCCTTTAACCACATAATCAATGTATGAGACTTTTCTAAATGGAAAGGGTTCAGCGTATCTATACCCCATTTGAAAATTGCCATCCTGTCTTCTTAGGTCATATACGTGATTTTGATCAAGTTAATGTTAAATAACCAGGAGTGCATATGTGTTCGACAACAAGCTATTACGTTTCAGAAGTATCATAAATTGCTTATATAAGCACAGTGAAATAAATTAGTAATACTGCAGATTTTCCCTCTTGATTAACAGTTGGTAGCATAATACTGATGCCATTTTTAATAATAGAGCAATGGCTTATGCACCATGTTATTAACCCCACCTCCATATTATATTACCATTTAGCTAATCAGTGAGAATATCTACCCTCAGTTATCTGTTTTCATTGTTTTGGTGATGCCATATTTGTCTTTTGTGCCAATTTGTACTAAGCAGTTTTTCTTCAGTTTGCATGCAGTCATTATTCTTTTAGAACGAAAAAAGATATGAGTCTTTCCCAACAGCTGGCAATAAGGCAAGATGTTATCAAGAGTCTACGGTTCAAGTTGCTTTGTAGTTGTGCATTTGTTTTGCAGTATGCAGCTAGAAAGATATAAATGGAACCTTTTATGTTTTGATCATTTGCAGTCTTGCTAATGGAAATGCAATAGATTTTGCTGCAGAAACCTAACTCTGAATCAATATTGATGCAGTGAAGCAGCTGGTTCAGCAATGGTGCATCTGTATATATAGAACTCAGAACAGAACTATGCAGGTTCCTGGAGGCAATGGTCAATTTGAGGTAACAGGATACAACCATTTTGGAAAAGCAGGCCTCCTAGGAAGACCTCACTGATAGACCAGATGGTGGTGGGGCGAGAGCTGAGAAGTGACAGAGTTCTTCACTATCCATTAATCACTGAAGTCTTTGTTGAAAGACAATGCAAGGGATATCAAGATCCAGGACTAGCATAGCATCAGGAATTTTGACTATCAGGAATAGGACATCTGCTTGGGATATGATTCACTGGTGTAATTCCCTGTTGTCATCTCACATTAGTATCCTCCAGGCTGCAGTGGCTATGTTTTTACTCCCCATGGTGTTGCAAGGTAATTGCATATTTGTTGCCACTTCAGTTAGCTCTTGACTGCTGATGCATTCTAGAAGTTATCCTATGGAATATCTTAAATGGTTGAGTTTTGTGCCATTATAGAATAGAATGGTCTTTATGTTATGGGTGTGTGCATGCAGGTGTAATGCCTGCCAGTTTTCCACCTGGTTTGTAGTGCAGTGCTTTCTCCCTATGCACACCCAGGTCACATGTGATTTCTTATGCACAGTAAAAGAACCAAGTTCCATATGTGGGCTATTGTCAGAGTGTCTAAACCAGCCCTATGATGTGCTATCTTTATTTTCTCCAGTAATAATGTTCTTGTTCTTCATGGCTAATAGGAAGGGGATCTCCAGCTGGGCCCAGAAGGTTGCGAATTTATCCTTGAGAGAGGGAGTGGTACTAGCCTTTATAAAGGAAGTGGTAATTAGGCCACTCCTGAAGAAGTCTAACCTCCTGGATGCAAACGATGTTGACAATTATAGGCCAGTTGCCAAAATCCCTTTTTCTGGGCAAGAAGCTCACTCAGGTGGTTGCCCGCCAACTCTAAGCACTCTTGAATGAAACTTACTATCTAGATCCATTTCAGTCAGGCTTCAGGCGTGGTTTTGAAATGGAAACTGCCTTGGTCACCATATGGGATGACCTTTGCCAAGAGAAGGACAAAGGGAATACAACTCTGTTGACTCTCTTGGACCTCTCAGCAGCTTTTGATACCATTAACCATGATATCTTTTTGGATAGGCTATCTGGGTTGAGTGTTGGAGGTACTGTGTTGTGGTGGTTCTGCTTCTACTTGGATGGCTGATTCCAGAAGGTGATGTCTGGTAGATTATTGCTCTGTCCCTTGATAGTTATGCTGTGGGGTTCCACAGGGCTCTGTTTTATCCCCCATGTTCTCAACATCTACACGAAACTGCTGGGAGATGTTTTCCGGGGATGTGGACTGAGCTGTCATCAATTTGCTCTCTTTTTCATCAAATCCAGATGAGGTAGTGAGTGTTCTCAATCAATGCCTGGGTACAATTATGGACCGGATTTATGCCAATAAACTGAAACTCAATCCAGACAGTACATGTACTGTTAGTGGATGGTTCATCTGCTCAACTGAGGTCCAACCTGTCTGGAGGAGGGTGCATTCCACCTAAAGGATAAAGTTCATAGTCTGGGGGTGCTCTTGAATCCAGCATTGTCCATGGAGCCACTGGTGGCCTCAGCAGCATAGAACGCCTTTTATCAGCTTAGGCTAATATACCACCTGCAACCCTATTTGCATAGAGATACCTTAGCTACAATTCCCCATGCTCTGGTAACCTCTTGTTTGGATTACTGTAATGTATTATATGTGGGACTGCCTTTGAAAATAGTCCAGAAACTTCAGCTGGACCAAATTAGGGAAGTGGTATTGTTACCAGGGAGTGACCTATACAGTCATATCGCACCAGTGTTTCATGAGCTGTCTGGCTTCCCATCTGTTTCCAGGCCCAATCAAAAGTGCTGGTATTAACTTTTAAAGCCCTTAACAGCTTGGGGCTAGGTTACCTGAAAGATCATCACCTCCCATATATACCTGCCAGGACCCTAAGATCAACTTCAGAGGCCCTCTTCTGGGTACTCCCACCAAATAAGGTGGATGGCTACTAAGGAGAGGCTCTTTTCAGTAGTGGCATCCCAGTTGTGGACTGCTCTCCTTAAAGAAGCTCACCTGGTGCATACATTATGGTCTTTGGGGCATCAGGTGAAGAGTTTTTTACTCAAGCTTTTTAGTCATTCAGTTTTTTAAAACTATGTTCATTTTTTTTAATATCTTGCACTGCTGCTGGTTTTTACTTTGCTTTTTATTTTGGTTTTACTCTGTTGTTGTTTAAAACTTTTAAAAGGTTTATACATTATGTTTTCATATATGATTTTAAGTTTTATTTTGAGAACTGCCCAGAGAGCTTCAGCTACTGGGCAATATAAAAATGTAATAAATAAATAGCTAGCAGTAGCCATTGACTTCAATGGGAGAATTGCAAACAAGGATGCATTTGCTTTTTGCAAGGATGCAAAAATCTAGCGCTGTTACCACACTGATTAACCACCTTGCTGGAGTCACTCAGGCTTCTGTTGACTTACAATGGAGAAAGTAAATATAGGCCTTCATACTGATGATCATTCTGCTAGGCATTAACAGTTGTAGTTGTTCATAGAAGTTAACACTGGACCTGCAATGAATTCTGATCCTGGATATTTTACCATTGACAATTTATAACTTTTAAAAATAATATAATTGTTATTGTTATTGGTGTAGAAGGCATATTGATGTCCTGCTTGATTGCCTAGATTCTGTTCATCCTGATAATTGATGTCATCTTGTGATGTAGTCCTTGCAAAATGGTACCTTCTGTTGTGTTGTTGTTTATTCGGTCAGTCACTTCCGACTCTTCGTGACTTCATGGAGCAGCCCACGCCAGAGCTTCCTGTCGGCTGTTGCCACCCCCAGCTCCCCCAAGGTCGAGTCCGTCACCTCCAGAATATCATCCATCCATCTTGCCCTTGGTCGGCCCCTCTTCCTTTGGCCTTCCACTTTCCCTAGCATCAGCATCTTCTCCAGGGTCTCCTGTCTTCTCATGATGTGGCCAAAGTACTTCAGTTTTGCCTTTAATATCATTCCCTCAAGTGAGCAGTCTGGCTTTATTTCCTGGAGTATGGACTGGTTTGATCTTCTTGCAGTCCAAGGCACTCTCAGAATTTTCCTCCAGCACCACAGTTCAAAAGCATCTATTTTCCTTCGCTCAGCTTTCTTTATGGTCCAGCTCTCGCAGCCATAGGTTACTACGGGGAATACCATTGCTTGAACTATGCGGACCTTTGTTGTCAGTGTGATGTCTCTGCTCTTCACTATTTTATCAAAATTGTCATTGCTCTCCTCCCAAGAAGTAAACGTCTTCTGATTTCCTGGCTGCAGTCAGCATCTGCAGTAATCTTTGCGCCTAGAAAGACAAAGTCTGTCACTGCCTCCACGTTTTCTCCCTCTATTTGCCAGTTATCAATCAAGCTGGTTGCCATAATCTTGGTTTTTTTGAGGTTTAACTGCAACCCAACTTTTGCACTTTCTTCTTTCACCTTCATCATGAGGTTCCTCAGCTCCTCCTTGCTTTCAGCCATCAAAGTGGTATAATCTGCATATCGGAGATTGTTAATGTTTCTTCCAGCGATTTTAACTCCAGCCTTGGCTTCATCAAGCCCAGCACATCGCATGATGTGTTCTGCATACAGGTTGAATAGGTAGGGTGAGAGTATACAACCCTGCCGTACTCCTTTCCCAATCTTAAACCAGTCCGTTGTTCCCTGGTCTGTTCTTACTGTTGCTACTTGGTTGTTATACAGATTCCTCAGGAGGCAGACAAGATGACTTGGTATCCCCATACCACCAAGAACTTGCCACAATTTGTTATGATCCACACAGTCAAAGGCTTTAGAATAGTCAATACAACAGAAATAGATGTTTTTCTGAAACTCCCTGGCTTTCTCCATTATCCAGCGGATATTGGCAATTTGGTCTCTAGTTCCTCTGCCTTTTCTAAACCCAGCTTGTACATCTGGCAATTCTTGTTCCATGAATTGCTGGAGTCTACCTTGCAAGATCTTGAGCATTACCTTACTGGCATGTGAAATAAGTGCCACCGTTCGATAGTTTGAACATTCTTTGGTGCTTCCCTTTTTTGGTATGGGGATATAAGCTGATTTTTCCCAATCTGCTGGCCATTCTTGTGTTTTCCAAATTTGCTGGCATATGGCATGCATCACCTTGACAGCATAATCTTGCAAGATTTTAAACAGTTCAGCTGGGATACCGTCATCTCCTGCTGCCTTGTTATTAGCAATGCTTCTTAAGGCCCATTCAACTTCACTCTTCAGGATGTCTGGCTCTAACTTACTAACCACACCATCAAATCTATCCCCGATATTATTATCCTTCCTATACAGATCTTCTGTATATTCTTGCCACCTTTTCTTGATCTCTTCTGCTTCTGTTAGGTCCTTGCCATCTTTGTTTTTGATCATACCCATTTTTGCCTGGAATTTACCTCCGATGTTTCTGATTTTCTGGAAGAGGTCTCTTGTCCTTCCTATTCTATTATCTTCTTCCGCTTCTGCACATTGCTTGTTTAAAAATAATTCCTTATCTCTTTTGGCTAACCTCTGGAATTTTGCATTTAATTGGAATGCATATCTCCCCCTATCACTGTTGCCTTTTGCTTTCCTTCTTTCTTGGGCTACTTCCAGTGTCTCAGCAGACAGCCATCTTGCCTTCTTGATTTTCTTTTTCTTTGGGACGTTTTTTGTTGCCGCCTCCTGAACAATGAACCTTCTGTTGTACACAGATTATATTTCACTACCTTTCATTCTTTCTGATATTTTCCTCTTGTACTAGATGTATATTTTTCATATAGGACTGTATTCAAAATTCTTCACATTGGAACTTCATAGCATGTGGGGGGGTTTTAATAATGTGAAAGCAGAGTCCCCCCCCTTTTTTTGAGATAAAAGGAAATAACTGATGGCTCAGTAATCATGCTGTGCTCAGTACCATGTAGTATGCAAAGCAAATCTTATGTCTGATAAGTCTTTGCTTTAGAGTCACAGGAAGAAATCTGAATGTTACTCTTTTACCAGTCAATTAATTTATATGATCAGTCATATCAAAGGGGGATAGAAGACACCAGGTATATTCATATGTTTTTTAAGCACAAAATATTTAAATGGCTTAATTTTTCTAAGAATGAACTAGGACCAGATCTCTGCAGAGATGTCTATAGTTTTGTTGTTGTTGTTGTTGTTGTTTTTACAACTGCTAAGTAAAGCAGCTGAATTAATATTGGTAGTTGGATAGTGAGGAAATCTTCCTTAAATAGTCCCAGTGCTGTGTCCTGGCAAAGCAGAACCTATGGACAAGTCAGGAGGGTGCAAATCAGGTGAGCAGTCTGGGACAGAAGTGGGGGAGGACTGGCGAGAAACCAATAGGCAAGATAATGAAGACTAGGGTTCCTGAAAGCAAAGGGTGGTTAGTGATAGGACTCTCAGGACCTGGGACAGAGACCATGGAGCAGGCTCCTTGTTCCAATGCAAGCTCATTCTCAACTAGGTCTGGGCCGCTTTTTCTTCTCCACATTTGAGGAGTGGGGGAATGGGGGGAACACTCTCTGAAGATTGTCATCAAGTAGCGCTATTTCCAGGGGCATTCCTGGGGGGCAGGGAGATGACTGAATGCATGAAGGCAGCCATCTTTTTCTTTCAGAAACGTTCCTGGGAACTATGCTATGTCATCACATAACATTGTTCCCAGGGGATTTCAAGTCCCATTTGCAAAGCATGCAGCAGCCAGGCTACCAAGCATTGTGAAGGCGCTGGTTGGAGCAGTGGCCTAGCTAATTTTAGTGTAAAAGAAAGGGGGGAAACTTGATAAACCATTAATCACCTCAAAATGTGGCAACATTCATGCCCCTACAAAAGTTGCTGACATCTCTTACCCTCAGTGGTGATGAATGTCCAGCAAAAAAGGAGAAATACTGCCCCACCCTATTCTCAGCTGAGCCCTTTTATGCTCCCTAAGCCTGACCGGAGCTCTGCCTCGTTGGTGAGACATGCAGGCAGCACTGTAAAGGGATGGTTATCTGACTTTGAGCCAAGCGGTCCATCATCTCTCCATGAGCTCAGGCCAGGCATGGCGTAGTGGAGTGTGAGGCCCTTTGAGGTGAATATGCCTTTGATAGAACTGGGCTCAGGTGAGCCTCAGGGGCCTCAGGCTCGGTGATTATGTCAAGGCCGGTGCCTCCTCAATCAGCACCCATTGCCTCTCAGCCTCTGTGTCTGGGTAGCTGCTGGACTGGACTTTGGTCTCATGAAACCTAGCAGCTGAATTGCACTACAGCCTCAGAACTGGTGTGTGTGTGTGTGTGTGTGTGAGTGAGAGAGAGAGAGAGAGAGAGAGGCTTAGCACACATTAATGGGATCCTGGGTTATTCTCTTGCTCCAGTGTAGCTGAGCTTCAATCCCCATCTTTGTCCCCTCATTCCTTTAGCTCCTCTAGCCAGCTCTTTTCAGACCACGCTCATGCAAGCTCATAGCTTTCCAAACCATACCCATTCCCTGTTGTAGCAAACACACAGGATGGTCACACCTGTGCAGCTGCCATTACAGTGTCTCCAGGCCATTTGTTACTGTCTTCAGCCAGCCCACTTGCCTGGGACGCTATCTGCATTCTTGCTTCTATTGCCACTTCACAAATACCCAGAGTCTCCATCCGCTTCCACTCACCACAGACCTTCTGATATTTCTGGCAGAACCAATGACTATGTAACGTGGGCCTTATTACAACAGACTGGAGTTTAAATGCAACTTTTGTAGCTGGCATTGCTTGTTAAACTGAAGTATCACTTCTGCATTGAGTAAAAGTCACTAATAATGGCCTGGAAACAAAATGAGTAGTAAACATGGCGTTTAATATCATTACACACAACTGTATGTGTAGGAAATGGTTGCTAGACGTATACCAGTGTATCTCCTCCCGCTGCTGTAGCATCTAAGCACCCCTTTGTGCTGAAGATATTTATCCTTACAGTACTTCCTTTAGGCAGAAGCTAATAATGGATAACTAAGTTATTACCTCAAAACACATGACTTAATTAAGACCGCATGTTACAGTTTGATTCCTATTCCTATCCTAAATATCCCAAAAGTAGGATTTCTCACTTTTTTAATTAAGAGGCTTCTATCAATTTCCTATTCCCCCTCTGTTTTTATCACTTCTTTTATTGTCATTCATACAAAACCACTATACCTAGCTTCACAAACTTATTGTAAATCCTATAAAAACAATAAGACTGGTTGTGTTTCTGGTGACTTTACCAGATGTGCAAAGAGATGTTTTTATAGAAGCCTGGTTTCCTGGGGGAGGAATAAATTATGAATGATGTACAGCCTTAGCTTAATTCCTTGGTTAAAGTGCATTACAAAAGGGAAAGGATATTTTGTGAACCAATCAGAGATTCCTGGTGAATTCAAACATTCTATTCTTTATTTAGTAAGCACTATAGGTATCATTTCAGAATTTGAATATGTAACCTATCAAATTTTTACATGATTATCATCAAGCAGTTTCACCACAATAGAAGCAAAACTAGGCTGTGCTTATCACATTTTAGCTAGTGCCTATCTGCTGATGCTTATGTAAATATATATGCAAACACATCCTTAGTGAGGTTATTTGAGATGGTAGATGATTTTGTAAACCATTAGGTTTAGTTACTGAAGATTATATACCATCTGAGCAAAATGAAATAGACAATAAAAATAATATGAAAAAAAATGAAATAGACAAAAATAACCAAACAACAAACATAAGCAATACCACAATACAATAGCATAAGTCAGGTAAGAGCCAATAAAACGTCAAGATGATGGCAGCCAGTTAAAAACATATTAAGATTAAAATACATATTAAAACACTGAGCAGCGGAACAAGACATTCACTCTATAAACCAAACACTTGTTTAAATTAAAAGGTTTTTTTTACATATCAGTGGAACATCATCAAGGGGTCTAGCTGGATTTCCTTTGGTAGGGAGTTCCAAAGTCTGAGTGCAGTCACAGAAAAGGCCCTGCTACCAAATACACATCAGTTTCATGCTGGAGAGAGAGAGAGGCCTTTCTCAATACCCATGCAGGCTTGTAAAGGGGAAGACAGTCCTTCAGGTAGCCTGCTCCTAAGCCATTTAGGGTTTTATAGGTCATAACCAGCACTTTGAATTGTGCCTAGTAACCTAAGAGTCACATACCAACTTGAACTGGTGTGCCAATCAACAGCCTGGCTGCAACATTCTGAACCAGCTGAATTCTCTGAATAGTCTTCAAAGGCAATCCCATGTAGAGTACATTGTAGTAGTACAAATGGGATGTAACTAAGGCATGTGTCACCAAAGCCAAATCAGGCACCCCTAGGAAAGAACATATACTGCAGGTGATCTCCAGGGACACCTCTCCCACAATGCCTGGCTCTGAGGAAGGACCACCTCAGAACCAAGCATTTGGGCTGCGCTGGCTACTTTTCCAGCTGACGCAACTCTACAGAGAGCCCACCCACCCACCAGGTCATTCTCATTGTGGTGGCAGTGGGGGGTGGGGAGATGCAGCCACTGCAGCAAAAACTACAGTGAAGGTAGCGGGAACATGGTGCTGGCAATGGGGGTGGTGTGTCTGTGCTCTCCTACCGCAGGCAGAAGAGCTGGTGCTGGGGAGTGCAACCCCATCCAAAACAGGATTCATCCCAATCTCTTCTTTGTGATCTCTGTGCAGTCCCACATAAAGGTTCTGCATCTGCACAGAGCCTATTTCAGGAAGTATTACAGCTAGATTAGAGTTTTGGAGGTCACTCCACTCCCACCCTCTAATCACATACTTGGGGGGGGAGGGTCCCACTTTCCTGCTCAGTTTCTTCCCAGTCACCACAGCAGGAGCATTTAGGGAGTGCCGCTTATGATAGACAAAAAGGACATAATTTTCCTTTTATTTTATTGTTTGTTTTATTCTTTCCATCATCTCACGGTTCATTCTTTTCCATTTTGCAGTTTGTTTTCTTTCCGGCTTTTTTGTCAGTGCCTTTGGTGCAAATTTATTGTGGCACCTTCATTGGGTGCCTGTGGGCCAGAAGGTTGCTTTTTTTCCACAAATGCTCATTTTCTGTACATGAGGGGGAGTCACATCAGGGATTCATGTAGGCACTGTCAAGCCTTCATTCAACAACTGAGAAGAAATAGAGTGGCCTGTCTGAAGGTGTTTGAGGCTGTGGCTTTGGGCACACCAAAATCCAAGCCTTAAATGCTCTGTTCTATACTGGTGGCTTCCATAGGCTTACTAATGGATTGGCATTTAAGTGAAACAAGTTTTGGATTGGAGATCAGGGGAGAGGGGATCCAGAGAAAAGTGAACTGAGCATCTGGTGCACAAATGCCCTGACAATCAATTTGGCTATCAGAAACTTTTGAGTTAGAACCAGAACTGGCCCTAGTCTTACACCAGTTTTTCTGTAGTTGAGTCACATTAAAGGCAAATTCCTCACTTGATTGGCTGCTGCAAGTAGCGCAGTCTGTGGCATACTACTTCCCATATTATCTCTGTAGTACTTCTGTAGTATCCAGGGACTACAGAAGCAAGCAAGCTCCCAGAGAGTGAGCGACCAGAGCGAGCAAACAGGGGGAGCAAACAGGAGTTGGCCAGGGGAGTTGCAGTGGTAGAAGAGACAAAGGAGATAGAGGCTAAGAGGTAAGTGAGCTACAGGAAGCTCAGGGGGCTGCCCTTTATCCTTCTGAGTGGCTGTGAGCTCACCAGGTGCTTCTGAGAGCTCCAACTGAATTGGGGGGGGGGGGTGGCCTGAGTACTCCCAGCAGCTGAGTGGGCGGGAAGCTTCAGTCTGTTTCCCGCCTCCCAGCTGAGCAGAGCAGAGCAAGCTGGTCCAGGGACTACAGAAGCAAGCAAGCTCCCAGAAAGCGAGCGATCAGAGTGAGCTGACAGGGACAGCAAACAGGAATTGGTCAGGGGAGTTCGGCAGGGGAGGTCAAGGGAGAGGTCCCTAACATTTTTTTTCTTTTTTAACTAACTTTTTTTCATTTATTTGTCTTGTAACACACACTTCCACACCAGTGGGACTCTGTTTTTAACCTCTGTTGAGTAGAGGAGCAGGCACAGGCTAGTCTAGAACAATCACAAAGCTAGACACAAAAGGGAAAAGAGGCAATGGAAGGACAAGACCCTGCAGTGGTGGTGACCTGCAAGGTGTGTGCAATGTTTGTTTTCTTGCCTGAGAACAACATGGCCTACACCTGCAACAAGTGCAAGTTGATCACGCTGCTGGAAGAAAAAGTAAGTGGACTGGAGCGGCGACTGTCGACCCTCCGGGGAATAAGAGAACACGAAGAGTTCTTGGACAGAATGGGGGAACTACAGCAGCAAAGGGAAGACCAGAAGCTTGAAGAGCAACAGCAAGATGAGGCAGAAGTGGGAAATGCTGAGGTGAAGAAAAATGGAGTAGAGGATACTCCTTGGAAAAGGGTGACAGCTAGGAGAAGAACTAGATTCTACTCTGCACCAGTGGAAGCAGTGGAGCTGTGGAACCGATTCCAGGTACTTGCGGATGAGACTGGAGGACAGTCTGCAGAGGAAGAATCACAGGGCAACCTGCATGAGAGTGAGCAAGAGGCTGAAGGTCAGTCAAAGAGAGGTGATGAAACCCAGGCCTACAACAAGAAGAGAAGAGTGGTAGTAGTGGGAGACTCCTTGCTGCGTGGGATCGAGACCCAAGTATGTCGCGAAGACCCGTGAACTCACCAGGTATGTTGTCTCCTGGGAGGACGGATTAGAGACGTGACTGAAAGGTTGCCTGCACTCATAAAGCCCACTGACAGGTATCCCTTTCTTCTCATCCATGTGGGAACAAATGATACCGCCAAGTGAAGATACGAAGAAATCATGTCAGACTTTGAAGCTTTGGGAAGGAAACTCAAGAACTTTGGGGCCCAGATAGTTTTCTCATCCATCCTTCCAGTAGTTAGAAGAGCGATAGAAGGGAACGAAAAATACTCCGGGTGAATGACTGGCTATGAAGGTGGTGCCGACGAGAGAGATTTGGATTCTGGGACCACGGGCTATACTTCCTGGAAGATGGGCTGTTGGCATGGGACGGGTTGCACCTCACAAAGGATGAGAAGAATGTGTTTGGCCACAGCATGAAGAACTTCATCAGGAGGGCTTTAAACTGAATCCTGCGGGGAAGGGAGATGCAAAGTTGGGGGTAACAATGGACGTAGGTGTATGCACTGCAACGGAGAAAAGAGCTCTAATAGTGCCCAATAATAGTCTTCAGACACATGTAGGAAGAAAGCCAGACTATGAAGCACATTGTCTTTGATGTCTATATACTAATGCCCAGAGTATGGGAAACAAACAGAACGAACTTGAACTCTTAATACAGGAGGGAAATTATGACTTGATAGTATAACTGAGACTTGGTGGGATGACTGTCATGACTGGAATACAGCAATTGAAGGATATAACTTGTTCAAAAAGAACAGGAGGAACAGAAAGGGAGGTGGGGTTGCACTGTATGTGAAAAATACATATCTCTGCACAGAAATACAGGAGGAGGAGCTTGGTAGCCCCATCGAGAGCATCTGGATCAAAATAAATGGAGCAAAGAATAAAAGGAACCTGGTGGTCGGAGTCTACTACCGGCCACCCAGTCAAGGAGAAGACGAGGATGAAACTTTTGAAAAGCCAATAGCCAATGTTTTAAGGAAGCATGATGTAGTAGTAATGGGGGACTTCAATTTCCCCAATATTTGTTGGGAGACAAATTCTGCAAAACATGGCCCCTCCAGGAAATTCCTGACTTGTGTGGCGGATAACTTTCTCTTACAGAAAGTAGAGGAAGGAACTAGAGGATCGTCTATCCTTGACTTGATCCTAAGCAACAGAGGTGACTTAGTGGATAAAGTAGCAGTTACAGGAACTCTGGGAGAAAGCGACCATGTTGTACTTGAGTTCTTGGTTCTAAGGGAAGCAAAAGCCGAGTGTAGTCAAACGCGTACCCTGGATTTTAGGAAAGCTGATTTTAATAAACTCAGAACAATGATCAGTAAGGTCCCATGGCAAGCGACTCTAATGAGAAAAGGAGTCCAAGATGGGTGGGAGCTTTTAAAAAAGGAAATTCTCAAGGCACAATTACAAACAATTCCAACAAGAAGAAAAGGTGGAAGACAACAGAAGAAGCCAATGTGGCTTCACAAAAAGCTTAGGGATGACCTGAAAACAAAAAAGGACACATATAGGAAGTGGCAGGAAGGCCAAGTAACAAAGGAAGAGTACAGGCAGGTAGCCCAGAATTGCAGGGATGGCGTCAGGAAGGCTAAAGCTGAGAATGAGCTGAGGTTAGCAAGGGATGCTAAAAACAACAAAAAGGCTTTCTTCAGATACGTGCATAGTAAAAGGCATAGGAAAGAAATGGTTGTTCAGCTATTAAATAAGGATGGCAAAATGATAACAGATGACAAAGAAAAGGCAGAGGTACTCAATTCCTACTTTGGCTCAGTCTTCTCCCAAAAGAGGGTCTATGGCCCCCCTGGCAAATGCAAAGTACAGGCTGAAGGGGCAGGATTGCAGCTTGAGATTGATAGGCATATGGTCAAGGAACACCTAATTACTTTGAATGATTTCAAATCTCCAGGGCCAGATGAACTGCATCCTAGAGAAATAAAGGAACTAGCAGAAGAACTCTCAGAACCGCTGTCTATTCTCTTTGCGAAATCATGGAGGACGGGGGAAGTGCCAGATGACTGGAGGAGGGCTAATGTGGTCCCTATCTTCAAAAAGGGCAAAAAGGAGGAACCTGGGAACTACAGACCAGTCAGTCTGACATCAATCCCTGGGAAAATTCTGGAGCAGATGATAAAGCAATCCATCTGGAAGCACCTTGAAAACAATGCAGTGATTACTCGAAGCCAACATGGATTTGTCAAGAACAAGTCCTGCCAGACGAATCTGATCTCATTTTTTTATCAAGTCACCTCCCTTGTTGACCGTGGGAATGCTGTGGACATCATATACCTCGACTTCAGCAAAGCTTTCGACAAAGTGCCCCATGATATCCTGATGAGCAAACTAGCTCAAAGTGGGCTAGATGAAACAACGATCCGGTGGATCCACAGTTGGCTACAGAATCAGACTCAAAGAGTGCTTATCAATGGGACCTTCTCAAACTGGGGAGAGGTAACGAGTGGGGTACCGCAGGGCTCAGTCCTGGGCCCAGTGCTCTTCAACATTGTGATTAATGACTTGGAGGAGGAGGTGCAGGGAATGCTGATCAAATTTGCTGATGACACAAAATTGGGCGGGATAGCTAATACTTTGGAACACAGAAACAACATTCAAGGTGATCTGGATAGACTGGAGCGCTGGGCAGAAAACAACAGAATGACATTTCATGGGGATAAATGCCAAGTTCTGCACCTAGGAAAAAGAAACCAGTTAAAAGGAAAAAGCACAGTTAAAAGATGGGGGATACGTGGCTTAACAACACTACAAGCGAGAAGGATCTTGGAATTGTTGTCGATCACAAGCTGAATGTGAGCCAACAATGTGATGTGGCTGCAAAAAAGGCAAATGCTATTTTGGGCTGCATTAATAGAAGCATAGCTTCCAAATCCCGGGAAGTACTAGTTCCCCTCTACTCAGCACTGGTTAGGCCTCATCTGGAGTACTGTGTCCAGTTCTGGGCACCACACTTGAAGAAGGATGCAGACAAACTGGAGAGGGTTCAGAGGAGGGCGACAAAGATGATCAGGGGACTGGAAACAAAGCCCTATGAAAAGAGACTGAAAGAACTGGGCATGTTTAGCCTTAAGAAGAGAAGACTGAGGGGTGATATGATAGCGCTCTTCAAGTACTTGAAAGGTTGTCACAGAGAGGAAGGCCAAGATCTCTTCTTGATCATCCCAGAGTGCAGGACACGGAATAATGGGCTCAAGTTACAGGAAGCCAGATTCCAGCTGAACATCAGGAAAAACCTCCTGACTGTTAGAGCAATATGACAATGGAACCAATTACCTAGGGAGGTGGTGGGCTCTCCCACACTGGAGGCGTTCAAGATGAGGCTGGACAGCCATCTGTCAGGGATGCTCTGACTTGGATTCCTGCATTGAGCAGGGGGGTGGCCTCAGTGGCACTGTAGGCCCCTTCCAACCCTACTATTCTATGATTCTATGATTCTGTGATCTCTGTCTGGTACCACAGAAGTAAAAATGGCACATTCTAAAACTTTGACACAACAAGTTCCTCTAAACTCCATCTTTAGTGTAATTCACCAAATTCTACCTTGATTCACAATCTCAAAACCAAAGAAATACTAGTTTCTTCCCGCATGCACAGGTTTTAATGAAATTCCAACATTAATGTCTGGTTCACTTACGCACACACAACACACCCCATTAGTGTTCTCTTCCTCTTGTTTTAGTATAGAGTCATTCTGTTTCCTGGATATTGTCAGGAGGCCTAGCCTCCTCACAGGATGACAGAGACATAGATTCAGTGACTTAGCTTTTCTTAAAGGTGAATCAGGTAACACAGACCACACTTCAGAAGTCATGGCACATAAGCTTAGAAGTTATAAATCAGTTAACTCAAGAGCTAACGGCCCAGTCCATAGTCAGAGACTTAACTCTAAAAATAGTATTAGGGGTTCAAAGCACCTAGAGTTCCAAGTTCACGATACAAGATTCAAAAACAGGTTATGATTCACAATTCAAGAGGAGTCACAGCTAGAGCCCCAGGCAAAAATAGATATGTTACCAAAAGCAAGATCTCCATGCTCAGGAGCCCTGAGCTGACTGTGGTTTAGGGTCAAGAATAGTTGCAGCCAGGCAGAATCCCCACTCTTGAAATAGTTCCTCTTACAGGATTGCTACATGGTAGGGGTACAAAGCAAACTAAGTGCAGGATTCACGAAATAACGAGGCTAGTGAACCCCCATCCAAATAGGGACATTCCTGGATGCAGGGTCTCTACACATGGGGGTCATTTAACAGGATACAGAACAGGATTGGGCCACTTGGGGCTCCAAGCATTGCAGACAGGAAGAGCTGGCTAAAGGAATCCTATGCAGCAGAGTAGTTTCCCCTCAAGGCTTCTACTGAAAAGGGCCCTCGGCAGAACCTGGGTCCAGGAGACAGACCTAAAATTAAACAAAGCTAGAAATACACCCACACTGGCAGAGATCCGGTCCAACAACAGAGTATCCATTCAAAATCCCTACTGTACAGGTGTCAAGGCAAAACAGTCTTAAAAGTCACTAATAGTCCAGACCAGAAGGCATTCTGGGCAGTCAGAGACAAAGGTACTCAGTTCATGGCAAACAATAATCCATGGTTTATAAGAAGACTGGCATTATATTCTACAGCAGGTTTTAACAATACAAGGTTCAACAGACAAAGGTCCAGAGTGGATGACAAGTCCAAGGAAGAATGTGTAACAGGCTTTAAATGCAAAGTAGCTGTTCCTCAGCAGGGAACCAGTCAAAGTCCCAAATTCCTTGTGCAGCATCCGTTGCCAGTTTGGAGTTTTCATGTTACAAGATTCTCTGGAAGCACAAACAAACCAGACAGAAAGTGTTCAGCAAAGAAAGACCATAGCAGATGAGGAAGAAGAGATCTAGGCATTAAAAGATGTCGACACCAGCAAGTCTTCTTGGACTGTTTATCAGCTTATAAACAGGGGAGCGGCTTCTAAGCTCATTAATAATTATTCTCTTCTGACAACTGAATCTGATCCATAAACAATCAGTATGTCAAACCAGGGCGTTTCTGTTCTACCTTCTTGGGCTGATGCTGCAAGCAGCAATAAACCCCTAAACAACCCTCCTCCCCGTGTGCTTGGTTCCCAAGAAAGATTTCTCAGGTAATAAATCAGACCCCAGCTCAAGGCTGGAGCCTGAAGCTGCTCTGATAAAGCACCTCACTCTTCTGAAGTTTACCCCTCCTTTTTCCCATAATTAGCTAGGAAGTTGGGCAGAGAAGGCTCCCATAGCTGCTAACTTCCCATGGCTGTTCTGAATCTTACAGCAGACTCTGGTTCAGAGGTGGCAGGACCTACTGGGATGGGACAAATCCTGACGGAGATCTCCTCTGTCAGAGCCTTCTAAGCCTCAACATTGCTTTAGTATCACACAGGGCCTCAAATCAGGTTCATTGTTAATATACTTTTTGCAAGATATCAGTAACAATATTCCCAGTTTGTAGATCCTTCAACCATGTAATTTTAGTGATGTATGGCTATAGGTAAATTCCATTATGTGCAAAGAGAGATAGTATTTCAGGATCAAAAAGGCAATCAATATTTTAGTGCTTAGGGTCTATTTTTCAGTTCTAGTTAACTGAAAGAAAATTTGTAAATCATTCTTTCCATTAATAGAAACAATAACTCCAAAGCATCACCAGCCATTGATGAACATTAAAAGTTCCAAGAATATATATGACTGATAGGTGTTGTTTTTTTTTAACTATGTGTGATTTCAGATTAAAGTATAAACCATGCTATAGAAAGAAAATCAGTGCAGTCTGGGAGCTATTTGCTATCCTTGAGATATGGAACATAGCTGCCATGTATTAGGAAAGAACTTGTGTTATATGAGAAAACATATACTTCAGAGTGGGTTGAAGGTGATTTTCAAACAAAAATGTTTGAAACCTTAATTCAGGTTTTTAAATAGCCATTTGCCTGGTTATCCATGCCAAGTAATAATGTTTTTTTTTTTCTTTTTGGCCACAAATACTTAGATTATTCAGAGTGGCCGCTGTATTAGTTACAATAATTGTGGGCTGGTAACTTTTTTGAACTTATTTGTCTTGCTGGTGACTTCAAAATGTAAATTCTCCTACTATCTAAAAAAATAGACTTTACTTTTAGACATCATACATCTGTTTATTTTCCGGTGTATTTGAGGCCCAGTTTTTGTCTTATTTTGACACTGTCTCTAGAGACTGATTTTTACGTGCAATTCCAAACAAGCAAACAAATTGTTTTGCAACTGAATGTCAAGGTAGTTGAATATGTAGGTTAGATACAATACCTGGCGTGTAGCAACTGAAGCCCAAAGTGGCAAAATGAGTTCTGTAAGCAAGATAGAGAGGAGTTTGCAGGGCCGGCCAGCTCATGAAGAAGGGTGAAGCCCCCACCTCAGGTGGCGGAGCAGGAAGAGAAGCCAATTGCATGCTCTCCATGCCAGGAGGACCTGCCACAGCCACATTCCCTCCCTTTGCTGCTGCCACCACCACTGCCATGTCTCCCCCACTTCCTATTCAGGATTGGTACAGGGACAATAAAAATAATGGATCATGTGTTCCACATCTCCCAAACTACAAGAGTATAAATGTTCCTCCTAAGGACTGTTACTATAGTTCCCAAATTTAATTGCTGTGTCCACTGTGGGAAAGAGAAGAGCATGAAAGGCTGCTCCAAGATTTAAAGATTTTAGAATTTAGATCTGAAAGATAATTTGGTTGGTTATGTAACTGACTAATAAGGAAATAAAAAGGCATGATGCTGGAAACTCATATCTTCTTGCCTGTCGATATCTGACAAACTCTATGAACACATAGTTTAATCAAGCCTTCCATGACTTGGTGCCCTCCAGATGTGTTGATTGCAATTCCCATCATCCCCAGCCTTCATGGCCAGAGTTGAGGATCATAGGAGTTGTAGTCTTTTTATTTATTTTATTATTAAATTTATTAATCGCCCATCTGGCTGGTCACCCAGCCACTCTGGGCGATGTACAACATACAATAAAAACAGTTTAAAACAATAAAATTCTACAATAAAAACATTTTCTAAAATACCCTAACCCACCCCAAATGCCTGCCTGAACAACAACATTTTTAACGCACGACGGAAGCTCATTAAAGAGGGGGCATGACGGAGTTCCCTAGGGAGGGAGTTCCACAGAGTGGGGGCCACCACAGAAAAGGCCCTCTCCCTCGTCCCCACCAGTCTAGCTGTCCTGGCTGATGGGACAGAGAGAAGGCCATCCGAGGCTGATCTTGTTAAGCGGTCTGTCTGGTGCTGCTGGAGGCGCTCCTTAAGATAGGCTGGGCCGGAACCATATAGGGTTTTAAAGGTCAAAACCAACACCTTGAATTTGGCCCGGAAAACAACTGGTCCAACACATTTGAAGGGCATCAGGTTGGGGAAGGCTGGTCTAATCTATTGGAGCTGCTCTTCTGTCCTTAACGTAAGGCAAAATTGCTTTACTCTACAAGGCAAAGCTATTTCAAGCTCTTTCTTTTTATTAATGGTGAAATACTGCATTAAAAGATCCTTTCTAGCTTCATCAGCTTTGGCGTCTCATTCCTTGCTTGAAGTAGTACTTCTCCTTCTATGACATTACAATTATTGCTATAGCAACCAACATGCAGTAACCTGTGCTGGATTATGTTTTTTTTGTTGAGTGAAATCCCCTCAAGCTGCTTAAATTTTAAGTAATTGCCATTTCTTTAGCCTAGATAATGTATGGATAGTTGAAATGTATTCATATGAATACCTGAAATTCTTGATAATACCTGTTGCCCACACTTAAGGTTAATACGCTGTTAATATGACTTTGTCAGCCTGTGGCCATCCACAATAATCTGTAAGGGTGTTGCAAGTCAGGCCATGACTGCACCAGAGCAAATATGCCCCCTACAGTTTGCATTGTCCCCTCTGCTTCTCTGGCAGATGATGACAGTGTGAATGTTCAATTGCATTAAAATACAGTCAATGCAAATTAATCTGATCAAATATTCATGTAATTCAGGAAAAGAACAGGTACCCCACAAAGTGCTTTCCTAGCAAAATGGTGGTGACTTTTCATGAGGCATCAATAGACATTTAAACATGCTGAGGAGTGGGGACATAAATGTAGCAATATCTGCATAGCATAGGGCTTTGTGGGTTACACTCATATATCTTATGAGAGATGGTGCCCTTTTCTCATGAAAAGGAAAAATAGATAATCAATGCTAAGGAAGAAGGAAGAATATAATAGAGGTGCGTAAATGACTATGGCTGAGATGCCTGACAGCTCCTGTGCATCTGCAACCATATATTACTACCACTATTAATTGGAGGACTTGTAGTGCAGTAATGGTGATTTGGTGGATATTAGAAAACTGTTGGAATCAAATAACATCTACTGGATCTGCTTGCTGTGTTGTTACGGGAAGGATAGCAACCTTTTTTTTGTTGCACAAAGTTTTTCTGGCTTGAAAGAAGAGGTGATTCTCAATTCAAAACCTTGCTAATGAAATTTATAATCTGGAGCAGTTTACAGCCTGAATGCCCAGCAATAGGACAAGAAACAACAACTCCAAACTAATACATTAGAATCCAGAGATTATTGATTTGGGTTGGGGATTGGCTTCCAGTGTATCAACTAGAGTTGTATTGAAGAAGCTGCTTGGCATTCAGAGAGCGCACAGATCTGGGTTACAGCTCCATCTCTTGTTATCTCTCCCCCTTCTCTCAATGACACATTGCATATGCATGTCACTGGGAAGGTTGCTAAGCTCTTTCTTATTTCAATGCAAATTATGTTGGCTCCATTTTAAAATGTATTGGTTTTATTTAATAACTCTTAATTAGCTGTATTTTCCATTTGTACAGAAAAATGGTATTGGTCTGCAACCATAATAAGCAATTCAATTAAAAATATTGCATATGTTCTCTTCTGTGCATCACCACATGTTCTCTGAACCTCTTGCTCTGATAACCATCCCTCCCTTTTTCTCTGTTATATAGCTCACATACTGTCTTTTTCCATGCACTACAGGTCTCTATGCATCTCCATCTATTAACCCCATCTCTTTCGTCACAGTTTTTCTGTACCCCTTTTCTGTTTCCCATTCCTTCAGTCCCACATTTTGCTGTGTTTCTGCCCCTTCCCAATATCTGAACTTCCCTGCTGAGTTTAGGAGCAACGGCACACAAACATTTCTTCCTCCCAGCAATTTGCACACAATTTACACACTGATACAATACCAGGTATAGGTAGAAATGCAGCGTGGCTGGCTGGAAAAACTTGAACCAACTTCACCATGTGCCTCTGTCTAGGAAGGAGCAGAGCAATGCAGACATTGTGGTGCAGGACTTCTGTTACCCCTATTTTTGATGGGCTTGGAAGGGCCTTAGGTGTTTCCACAAAGAGGTCAGAAAGGACTATAGACAGCAGGTACTAGAATTCTTCTAGGGGCTGCCTATGTCATGCACACTATTTTAAGGTATCTCATCTCAGAGTTAGTCTGCATGAATAGCAGATCATGTGGTTCCTGGACTGTACTACTTCAGATTGTGGGCTAGGCAATCACAAGATTGAATGCTCCTTTTTATTTAAATAAAACTCACTGTGTATAGAAAACTAGTATAGCCTTCTTCTTAAACTGTTGATTTTATAAGTATAAGGACCCTCCTCCTTCATGGGGAACCGTTCAAATGTGGGATTCCACCATTCTCACTTGGTGGTAATACAGTCCAGGAATAGTATTATCACAGGAATGGCTAATTTTGCAGATTGGTCCTCAGTTATCCAAGTAAGTATGAATGATGATATCACTAGGCAGTGCTACAGACAGTACATAACTTCTTACTTAAATACTGAGTCAGCTGTGACTTATACTGATAATAGGGCCAGCACATATGAGACAAATGTTGACTTTTCATAAAGAGCAGAACAAACTTTCCCTCACTTGTTACCAATTTACTTCAGGAGAAAAACACACACAATCCAGTTGCAAAATAAGCTCAAATGATTTTATCCTGCTTGGTTTTAATGCACAACCAGCAAGATTAATTGTTCCTACCATGTAAATCAGAAGGAATACCTTTCATAATTTGTACTTAACACTACTCCCCTCTCTGTCCTCCCTCCCAAGCCCCCTACAGTCTTTCTGTTAATTTTAAAACACAGTCAGTGCACTGAGATAGCTGAAGTCATCAGATGAGGCACTCCTGGTGGTTCCGCATGGTCCTGCAGTCCATTCGGAGTCCACTCAGAGTAGAGCCTTTAGTGTATTGGCTCCCTCTCTATGGAATTCCCTGCCAGTTGATGTCAGGCAGACACCAACATTGTTTTTTTTTTTTCGGCCCCTGCTGAAGACATTATTTAAACAAACCTTCCCTGACTAAACAGCCACAATATTATTGGCACAATCTGATTTTAAAGGTTTTAATTCTGTATTTTTGTTGTTGTTATTTCCCTTTTATTGTTCACCACTTGGATATTGTATTAATGTAGAGTGGAATATAAATAACATCAATAAATAATAATAAAGGAAGGAAAGGTTCCTCCTGTGCAAGCATCAAGTCATTGCTGACTCCTAGAGGGACGCCGCTTTCACTGGCGTTTTCATGGCAGACTATAGCGGGGTGGTTTGCCATTGCCTTCACCAGTCGTGACTACCTTTCCCCCAGCAAGCTGGGTACTTGTTTTAGTGACCTCGGAAGGATGGAAGGCTGAGTCCTCAGCTTCCGCTGGGATCGAACTCAGGTCATGGGGAGTTGCAATACTGCCGCCTACCATTCTGCGCCACACGAGGCTCTTAAATAATAATAAAATAAATAAATTAAGAAGGTGTTCAAGGACATGTATGAAATATCAAAAGGGTCTGGAAAAATCTCTTAAGATGAAATATCATGGGAAAGGTGTCAGTTGAGAGTAACAGCCAATGCAACGGTCAGCCTATTCCCCATTCCATTGTTTTAATGAAAATAATGTAATGGAACTAGGAAATGTTCTTTGTTTTCTAATGAATAAATGGGGAATAATATGGCATTGGAGTGTATTACTCTGTGAGGTTTTATTACATAGCACAAATTATCTCCATGGCAGGTTTTGTGCTTTATTTTTTTCAAATGGTTCTAGACAAACATGACTCAAAAGATCAGACATATGCTGTTTGACATTCTCAGGGTAGGCAACGCTGTCTGTCTGCTCCTAAATACAGTTGGCTTTTTGAATTATGCATCAGGTTGTAATATGGGGACAGCACTTCATAGTTCCTACTTGGGGGGTGATGATAGGAAGAAGGGGGAGATAGGAGATATACTGCCACTTTTCATTTTTATGTGCTAGCTGGGTTAAAAGCAACCCTTGAATTCTGTCACTTTTTTTTCCTGGGCCTGACTATTTAATCATCTGAGAGAATACCAGCCTGAGTTTTGTGGTAAGATTTATTATGTCACTAACTGTCAGCAAAGTGCTTCTTTCAACCGAGCTTTGGGAAGTAGCCCAGTTTAGAACACTAATGGGCTTCAGTCTGGGGGGAAAATAGCATTGGAGATTGAAATGTCACTGCAGAGCTAGCCCTTTGGGCTGCATGCTAAATGGTACTGAGATCCTGGAGAGATTGCTCTCCACCCCATCCCCCTGCCCCATGTCTGTGAGATTGCTAGCTATATCACCAAAATGCATAATGATAAAGAAGGTTTTATTTATCTTTTCTTTGGAAGCAGCAGGGAAGATATTATGGCTGTTACTTTCATTTGCAGATCTCTGTGCTCTTGATGTAATTTTATTGTCATTATTAGTTTGTTTAGATTTATTGCTGGAAATATTTGTTAGTGCAAATCAGAAAGACCTACCAAATTTCTTAGTCCTAAGAAACAAATCCTGCAAGATCACTGGAACAGAATAAATGATGCAAACCTTTTGTGACACAAATTTCACCTAGCATCCGCAAAAGTAGTTACAGCATGTATGTGCTCTCCCCCAATTGCAAGTTGGGGTAAAATTGAATGAGAATTGAAGTCCAAATTCAGAAATTCTTCAAAAAAGATTTTTAAAACAATAGGTCTGTTTACTTAGTTACATCTGGTACCCTATGAATTTTTATGGAGGTTGGCTGCCCAAGCACTAGAGAGCCATGTTGGCACTTTGTTGGGGTCAGAAGTTTCAGGAGTATCTCACTTTTGACTTTGTCCCCTTCCCCTCCCCTTTCTGTACTGGGCTAATGCAGGCTTAACAGTGGAGGTGCACCATGAATGCCTATGTACGTTTTCAGGGTGATTTGTTCACTGACCCTGCCATGTCCACTTGATAGGCAATTAAACATTAAGACTTGCTGTTCTACATTGCTTGAGCAGTCAATATTATTTGGTAAAATAAACCAATTCTCCCTCATCACAACACAAACTAAGCTGATTTCATCGGCAGAATCAACCATTCATTTTGCTCTCCATCATCTCAAGCTTAGAAATTAATATAGGCTTAATCTTTTTCCCTGAAAGATATTTACCAAAACTATTAATAAACTATTCATATTCAGTCACATTTTTAAAGGAAAGGATCATCTACCTTGCGTGTTTTACCTGGCTCTCTTAAAATCCCTAAAATGGGATACTGGCTGCTGCTAAACCAGCACTTACAATAGTGTTAAACTCCAGCAGAAGCACAAGTGGATAAGATGTCCCAATTATGCTGATGCTGGCATCTGTATATTTGCATTGTCTGAGCTCCTATCTCAGTACAGCAACTAACAGAATGGAGCCATAAGGCAAAGTTTTCCAAAGTGGAATGGTTACAGGGGGTCTGTGTATATGATACTGTTGCACTTGAGTATTCCTGCACAATGCCCTTGAAGATTTGGTGGTAGCTTTCTATAACCTAGTTACCCAGGGAGTTCATGGTTGATCTGAACCTCTGAAAATAATGTATGCATGGTAGGGAAATGAACCAGCATGTGTTCATGACTGTATGCCTGATTCCTTTTATTCTTTAAAAATGATGGGTATAAATTACTTCTGGGATCAGAAACAGTATACCAGTTACTGAGGAACATGAGCAGGTGGCAGGGGGTTGCTGTTGCACTCATGTCCTGCTTGTGGGCTTCCCACAGACAGCTGGTTGGCTACTATGTGGACATAAGGACATAACATAAAGACATAAGAACCATACTGAATCAGACCAAAGGCCTATTAGTCTGATTCAGCATGGCTCTTCTTCTATCCTTATGTTAAATCCGGACCATCTTGTATACAAATACATGGATGTCTGAGTCACATATGATGAGTGCAGTGAGGGTGGCTATCACAACACTTTGTACACAACTTGGATGTCCCTTTAAAAATTTCCCTAGACCAAGGGCTGTTTTTCTTCAAGACTGAGCTAACATGTAGTTCCCACACTTCATTTGAATCCACAAGGGTGAGGCTTAGACACTAAACAACTGGCCCAAGAGCAAGGAAATGGCATCTGCTTCTCATTTCTCCCTCCTACCTAGGCAAAGCAATAATTGCCCAAGGGCACCCTGAGTACATGACTTGTTGTTGTTGTTTTTCAGTCGTTAGGTTGTGTCCGACTCTTCGTGACCCCATGGACCATAGCACACAAGGCCTTCCTGTCCTCCGCTCTCTCCAGGAGTGTGCTCAAGTTCATATTCATTGCATCCGTGATGCTATCTAGCCATCTCATCCTCTGCCGTCCCCTTCTCCTTTTGCCTTCACTCTTTCCCAGCATCAGGGTCTTTTCCAGGGAGTTTTCTCTTCGCATTAGGTGGCCAAAATATTTGAGCTTCAGCTTCAGTATCTGTCCTTCCAATGATCAGTCAGGGTTGATTTCCTTTAGGATTGACTGATTTGATTGGACCTCCTTGCAGTCCAGGGGACTCGTAAGAGTCTTCTCCAGCACCACAGTTCGAAAGCATCGATTCTTCGGCGCTCAGACTTCCTTATAGTCCAGCTCTCACAGCCATACATTACTGGCAAGGTGATGTCTCTGCTTTTTACCATGCTGTCTAGGTTTGCTATAGCTTTCCTCCCAAGGAGCAAGCGTCTTATTTATTTATTTATTTATTTATTTATTTATTAAATTTATTAATCGCCCATCTGACTGGTCACCCAGCCACTCTGGGCGATGTACAACCCACCATAAACAATTTAAAACAATAAAATTTTACCATAATTTTTTTTTAAAAAAAATACCCTAACCCACCCCAAATGCCTGCCTGAACAACCACGTTTTTAATGCACGACGGAAGCTCATTAAAGCGGGGGCATGACGGAGTTCCCTAGGGAGGGAGTTCCACAGAGTGGGGGCCACCACAGAGAAGGCCCTCTCCCTCGTCCCCACCAGTCTAGCTGTCCTGGCTGATGGGACAGAGAGAAGGCCATCCGAGGCTGATCTTGTTAAGCGACCTGTCTGGTGTTGCTGGAGGCGCTCCTTAAGATAGGCTGGGCCGGAACCATATAGGGTTTTAAAGGTCAAAACCAACACCTTGAATTTGGCCCGGAAAACAACTGGTAACCAGTGCAACTCCTTCAGCACTGGAGTGATGTGATCTCGCCGGCGGCTGCCTTTAATCAGGCGAGCCGCCGCGTTCTGTACCAGCTGCAGTCTTTTAATTTCATGGCTACGGTCACCGTCTGCAGTGATCTTGGAGCCCAAGAAAATAAAATCTGTCACTGCTTCCATTTCTTCCCCTTCCATATGCCAGGAAGTGATGGGGCCACATGCCATGATCTTCATTTTTTTAATGTGGAGTTTCAAACCAGCTTTTGCACTCTCCACTTTCACCCTCAACAAGAGGCTCTTTAGATCCTCTTCGCTTTCTGCCATTAGGGTGATATCGTCTGCGTATCTGAGGTTGTTGATAATTCGCCCGGCAATCTTAATTCCAACCTGTGATTCATCCAACTCAGCATTTCTCATGATGTACTCTGCATATAAGTTAAATAAGCAGGGCGACAATATACAGCCTTGTCGTACTCCTTTCCCAATTTTGAACCAATCGGTCGTTCCATGTCCGGTTCTTACTATTGCTTCTTGATCCTCGTACAGGTTTCTCAGGAGACAGGTAAGGTGGTCTGGTACTCCCATCTCTTTCAGAATTTGCCACAGTTTGTTGTGATCCACACAATCCAAGGCTTTAGCGTAGTCAAAGAAGCAGAAAGAGACATTTTTCTGGAATTCTCTTGCTTTCTCCATGATTCAGTGAATATTGGCAATTTGATCTCTAGTTCCTCTGCCTCTTCGAAACCCAGCTTGTACTTCCGGTAGTTCTCGGTTCACATACTGCTGAAGCCTAGCATGTAGGATTTTGAGCATAACTTTGCTGGCATGTGAAATGAGCGCAATTGTACAGTAGTTTGAACACTCTTTGGCATTGCCCGTCTTTGGAACTGGAATGTAAACTGACCTTTTCCAGTCTTGTGGCCATTGTTGAGTGTTCCAAATTTGTTGGCATATTGAGTGCAGCACTTTAACAGCATCATCTTTTAGGATTTTAAATAGCTCAGCTGGAATACTGTCATCTCCGCTAGCTTTGTTGTTACTAATGCTTCCTAAGGCCCACTTGACTTCACTCTCGAGGATGTCTGGCTCAAGTTCAGTGACCGCACTGTCATGGCTATCAGGGACATTAAGAACTTTCCTGTGTAGTTCTTCTGTGTATTCTTTCCACCTCTTCTTAATCTCATCTGCTTCTGTGAGGTCCCTGCCTTCTTTGTCCTTTATCATGCCTGTCTTTGCACGAAACATTCCCTTGATATCTCCGATTTTCTTGAAGAGATCTCTAGTCTTTCCCATTCTATTGTTTTACTTGATTTCTTTGCATTGTTCATTTAAAAAGCTTTCTTGTCTCTCCTTGCTGTTCTCTGGAACTCTGCATTCAGTTGGATGAACTGGATGTTGGATGAATCTTCCCCTTTCTCCCTTGCTTTTCGCTTCCCTTCTTTCCTCAGCTACTTGTAAAGCCTCCTCAGACAGCCACTTGGCTTTCTTGCATTTCTTTTTCTTTGGGATGGATTGAGTTGCTGCCTCCGGAACAATGTTACGGTCCTCCGTCCATAGTTCCTCAGGCACTCTGTCTATCAGGTCTAATCCCTGAAATCTATTCCTCACCTCCACTGTATATTCATAAGGGATATGATTTAGGTCCTACCTGAATGGTTTAGTGGTTTTCCCTACGTTCATCAATTTAAACCGAAATTTTGCAACCAGAAGCTCATGATCTGAGCCACAGTCAGCTCCAGGTCTTGTTTTTACTGACTGTATAGAGCTTCACCATCTTTGGCTGCAAAGTACATAATCAATCTGATTTCAGTATTGACCATCTGGTGATGTCCATGTGTAGAGTCGCCTCTTGTGCTGTTGGAAAAGAGTGTTTGCTATGATCAGCGTGTTCTCTTGGCAAAACTCTATTAGCCTTTGTCCTGCTTCCTTTTGTACACCAAGGCCATGCTTGCCCGTTATCCTGGTGATTTCTTGACTTCCTACTTTGGCATTCCAATCCCCTATGATGAAAAGGACATCTTTTTTTGGTGTTAGTTCTAGAAGGTGATGTAGGTCTTCATAGAACCGATCAACCTCAGCTTCTTCAGCCTCAGTGGTTGGGGCATAGACTTGAATTACTGTGATGTTGAAGGGTTTGCCTTGGATTTGTACTGAGATCATTCTATCGTTTTTGAGATTATACCCCAGTACTGCTTTTCCCACCCTTTTATTGACTATGAGTGCTACTCCATTTCTTCTAAGGGATTCTTGCCCACAGTAGTAGATATGGTGGTCACCTGAATTAAATTTGCCCATGCTTGTCCATTTTAGTTCGCTGATTCCCAAGATGTCGATGTTCAAGCTTGCCATCTCATGTTTGACCACCTCCAGCTTACCTTGATTCATTGATCTGACATTCCAGGTTCCTAAACAATATTTCTCTTTACAGCATCGGACTTCCTTTTCACCACCAGACACCTCCACAGCTGAGTGTCCTTTCAGCTTTGGCCCAGCCGCTTCACTCTTTCTGGCGCTACTTGGAAATTCCCTCTGCTCTTCCCCAGTAGTATCTTGGACACCCTCCAACCTGAGGGGCTCATTTTCCGGCGTCATATCTTTGGTATTCCATGTCACCTTCCCGTTGTTTAAGTTCCCTTCAAGCCATCAATCATTCACCTTCCCACAACACCCAATATAGAAGGGAATGATTTCTAATAGGTTTTGTCTTCATCTGAAGATTAAGGAGATCCATGCAATTCCAGTATGTAAGTGGAAATTGTAGTTTATTCTGTTTAGGTTAGCTAGATGTGATTTTGCACTTATTTTACTCTGTGCTTTGCTTATTTCTCTCTTCTCCCCCCGCCCCCCCTTCTACATTTTGTTAAGAAACTTTTTCTAATTGGAATGCTTTCTCATTGGAATGCTGCCTACTTGAAAATATCCTGAAGTAATTCCCCTGCTCTTATGCTGCAGGCTTCAGTCTACATTTATATTGCTTTACGGAGACAAGGGGAAAATAGGATGATACTTCAGGTGATGACTGGAAACTATATTGGCTGTTCCTTGCTCTCTAGTTAAGTCCCAGAGATTGTGAAGCTTCTCTGGACCCTGCTGGCCAGGGAGTAATTGCAGTGTGCTGACAGTATCTAGGAAATGACAAATGTCCAACCTTATAAGGGTGTTTTTAATTTATTACATTTGTAATAAATGTTACCCTTTTTCCTCTAACAGGGAACCCAAGGTGGCTCACATTGTCCTCCTACTCTCCATTCTATCCTCACAACAACCGTGTGAAGTAGGTTAGGCTGAGAGTCAGTGCCTGGCTCAAATTCACCCAGTGAGCTTTATGGCTGAGTGGTGACTACAACCTGGATCCCCCAAGTCCCAATCCAACACTCTAACCACTACATCACACTGGCTCTTACATGAAAAGGGCTCAGTGAAAGTCTCATTTGGGCTTGCTGCACTGCAACTACACCGTACATAAAGTATTTCACAGTGGAGATAGTGATCCAGTCCTGAATGTTGTATACCATATGTGTGTAATAGTATATTTTACAACTTGCCAAAATTCGGACAACCCAGTCTGTCACAATTTTATTGCCATTACCCAGAAATTGGCCCAGTGCTCAAGAGCTATGTACACAGCTATGAAATAGCGCTGTATTTTGAAGTTGTTGCCTGAAATGACTTGTCACTGCACATTTACCTATACACATTTACTTGTTTATAGAGTTGTACATCAGGTGACATTTAAAAAGAGGGGTAAAGGTGAGCTGGTTTAAAACTAAACCGTTTGCAACTCCACTCTACTCTCCTATTTACCTGATCATAACAAAAAACAAAATAATACCTTGACATTTGTCATTAAACAGTATTTGATGGCTGTCTTGTTAGCATTTGCATGTAATGGATAGTTTGCTAAATAGATTACTTGGAAGAGTATAGGTGATGTTAAATCCTGTTAGATTTTCACACAGCTAGATTTTAAACTGTACAGCTATCATTTTATTATAATCCCAAAATTACCCCAGTGCTCATAGCTGTAACTTTTCCATCTAGCAAAGGCATAATTTTTGTCTACACTTGGATTCAGGTAAGTATACTTGGGGCAAGTAAGAGAGTTTTCTTTCTCTGAAGCTTATTTTTGTTTTTCATATTTCAAAAGCACGTTGTACAAAATGGTTTTGTTACGATTTGCAAAGCCACTAGATTATTTTTAAAACATCCTGTGATTTCAGAAATGATTAATTATTTTTCCTCTAGGATTATTGTGGGACTCATTATTGTGCCCCTAATTCGCTACTTTTCATATACCAATGCTGTTCAGTGTTAAATTATTTTGAGTGACTTTCTTAGTTATGCATTCTTAAAACTAGTGGCACAGTATTCATCAGGTTGGAAGATTAAACCCTAAACTAGAATCTGTTAAAAGTATTTTCTTCCCAAGACCTGTAAAACAGAACATTGTCTGAGTATACAAACCAGATCTATCCTGCCTAACTTTTAACTTGATTGTCTAGGAACTGAGCTGGATTAAGTGCATTGTTGTTTTATGGAAACTCCATGATACTAGAAATCTGGTTATCCAGATCCTACAACCTTTCCTTCAACTCAAAACACAATAGTTGCAACCTGACTAGGAAATTATGATAGGAAATTATGTGCTTAGCTGTTGAGGATTGTGAAATAGTATTGTTGTTGGTTTTTGTTTTTTTTGTTTTTTAATTTTATTTTTATTTCAGTGATACAAATTACATACAACAAACACCCATAACAGAAAAAAGAAACAAAAGGGGAAAAAAGAAAAAAAGGAGAACAAAACCACAAAAAAAAGTAACATAGACACAGGATGCCTCTTACAACATTAAATAATGGGTTACATCAGGAATCATTGTCATTTAGGCTATATAGTAAAAATATCAAATCTTAAAATCTATTAATTTTGTATTTACTACTTGCTTGATGACAAATCTGTCAATATGTCTTTCCAATACTTCAGTTGATGCTCTGGAGGATTATATAAGGAGTTTTCTGTATTTATAAATAAGATAAAAGGGAACCAAGTTTCTTTAAAATTGTCCATATATCTTTTTTTACCTGTTTTAATTTACTAGTCAGTTTTTCTAATAGAGCGGTTGTCCAGAGTCTATTTAACCAATTACGCTTTGTAAGACCATTTAAATTTTTCTATCGTTGAGCAATTTCAGATCTAGCCACAGCAAGGAGGAATCCAATCAATTCTTTATGTCATAATTGATCATTTTGTCCAGAAAATATAGTCAACAGTAATAGCTTGCCCTAGAAATGTATTGTCTGATTTGTCATTCGTGACAGGAAAGAGATCATTTGTTCCCAAAAGGATTTCACTATTGGGCACTCTAGCCACATATGTTTAAGTGATCCTCTTTCACCACACCATCTCCAGCAAGTTGTGGATATATTTTTACTGAAGTGTGAGGGTTGGATAGGGCATAAATACCATCTGTATGTCACCTTCAGCACATTTTCCTTTGTCGAAGCTGATATGGATCGATATGGAACAGAGGTCCAGATCTTGTTCCATTTCTCCTCCGGAATGTCTGAATCTAATTCCCATGCAAGTTTAGAACCATGTGGTATCCCAAATTTAGCTTCAATTAACCAATTATATATGGCCCAACACAAGAAGCAAAATTATGGAGATTTGCAAGAATGTGGCTATTCCCTTATTCCATAGTAATAATGGATTCCATGATGGAGAATCTCTCTTAGCTTTGCCCTTGAGCAATGTTGTCATTGTTTCAAAAGTTTAAAGAACCATAGTGCATTGCAGTGTTGCCTTCTGCAGCAGAAGTTGATAGGAGGCTAGAAAGAATCTTTTCTTCTCCTGTCAGTTTGCCTCTTAATCAAAATCATGGATACCATTGCATCCCATTTCATTTTTTCTGCTGCTGTGAGCAAAAACCGTCACAAATGCTTGCCTCAACTAGAAATCAAGGATTGATTTGATTAGGACTGTCCTCTGACTCTGTACTCTATTGAAATGCATTGTGAGCATTGTGGCTAGCCTGCTGCAGAATCTGGGGCAATAAAATCACCATGACTTTTCTTGTATGGTTTCCATATGATGTCAGGGAGATAAGCTGTGGAAGTTGCCTCAGTGCTGCTCTCATGATCTCAAAGTCCAGCAGCCTCGTGGACATAGACACAGCGGCTGCGGGACCAGTGGTGCTGACTGAGAAGGCACTGGGCCTGAGCCCTGGCACTGAGCCAGAGCCCAAGATGCCAAAGACCCCCCAAGCTTGAGATTCTGAGCCTGGACTGCATACGCCGAGCTCTGGTCCAGTAAGGAGCCAGCATATTTGCCTCCAAGGGCCTCAGACTCCACTGAGCCAGTAGGTTGATTCACACAGTGTATCTGGCAAGAGCTCATGGAGAGATGATGGAGTGCTAGGCTCTAGGCCAGACACCTGTCCATTTACATCTCTGTATTCCACACCAGGGAGTCAAGCCTGAGAGGCATAGTCAGGCTCAGGAAGCATAAAAGGATTCAGCTGAAACTGAGCTTTAGTTGGAACAAGTAGTCTGCTCCCTGGGCTCTGTCCAGGGTCCTGAAAGGCTGACCACCCATCTCCCATGTTTTCAAGAATCTTAATCTTGCCCGAACCCTGCCTGCCCTCTCCTCCATCAGATTGCTTGGGCTCTGCCTTACTAGGACAGAACAGCTGTAGAAACACAGAAATAACAGATCAGAATTTACTAGAATGAGGGGTTCTAAGCCCTCCATCCATGCACAGAATACCTAGAACAAGACATGAATGGTTGTACCATCACTGTCTTTTTCTGGCACATTTGGCCCTTTGTCCCCAATATAAAAGTCAAAATTTGCTTGCACAATCAAGAAAGGTCAAATGCTTTGTCCTTTTGCTGCTCTTGCCAAAATCTAGAAAACATATTAGTCTTTATTAGTCCTGTATCCTGTCAGTTCCCATGCTTCCCTCATCAAAAGTGTCAGACATGCTGAAAGATTTGAAACATATTTTTAAGCAAGTTAACTGCTGGTATTTTCCATATATCTATCAATAAAAATGGAAGGTTTGCATAGGAGACAATAGATATAAAGTTCTTGACAGAAATGGCAACCTCTCCTAGTATTAGTTATCCTTGTTCAGACTCATCTCTGCCTGGAACAAAGTCTGAAGGAGACTGACCAGGGGTGAGAACCCTACAATGAAGATAGCAACTACAGATAGCTAGGGCTGGGTCAGACTGTACAGCATGTAGGACAACTCCCAGTGTAAGCTCCCAGGGTAGAAAGTCTGAGCTCAGCTGAGTACCGAAATAGCATAGAAGGTCTCTTGAGTGCAAAAGCCTCACCTGCCCATTACTTAAAAGCTACAGGGAATTTAAGGGTGAAGTGCTCTGGATTAGGGCTTGACAGTCTCTGTTTTCTACTTACGTGCTTATGTGGGGAATGAGGAGCCTTTTGTGGGTGGAGAAGTGATGGAACTGTGCATTCTGATTCAGCACTTGAGGAGAGTGAACCCTTTGTCTCAGGGGTACAGTTAGGTATTAAATCCTCTTCCTTTGGATTCTTCCTTGGACTGAAGCCAGAGCCAGCTTTGGACCTGTGGAATCCTTGAGGCATCCACTGACTCACATTTCTGGAGCCCCCATCTGCCTTGGAATTAAGTGTCGAAGGTGGCTGAAGCCTGGGACATGGCAAAATGCTGTTTTGATATGTAAACAGTAATGCACATTCAAAGAAGCATGCATATGTAAATGATAAATTACTTGTGCTGGCAGTAGCGGCTGGTGACTCAAGTTCCAGAGGGGCTGTGATTCCATTCAGGGTTTTAGTTACCACCAGCCAGAATTCTAAAGGTGTTATCCAATATCCCTGTTGTGTCATTTTAGCACCATATTTTACCAAATTTGCATGTACCTACGTGAGTATTTATTGTCTCTTGCAGCAGGTATCACTCATTTCTCACTTTGCAGACATACCCCGTATCTTCCTTCCATAATCTAGGTGTGTGTCAGCGCATTGTATTTTGTAGAATAGTATAGCCAGTTTCCTGCCATATTGCTCTCCCCTTTCTGTGCTTGGTGTTACAATGATAGGACACAATTCAGTCAAATTTAAGCACTTCTAAATCCCACTGATTTCACTAGGGGGATTAAGCACATGCTTAAATCTCTCCCAATGAAGTCAGTGAAATGGAAAAAAAAATAACTTCAGCTAGATTGTGCCTGTAGTTTTGAATTTGCTGTAGGTTTCCCCCATTTAACATTCTGGGTGTATTAACACAATACTGTGATGAGATGGGATGGGATGGGATCATACAGGAAGGAATACGTCATCGAAAAGCTTTAAAAATATAATTATTTGTCCTCCTTTGAGAGTTATTATTTGCAGTGTGTATTCACAGGTTAATGCCCATCTGATGTAGCCATAGTTGTACATCAGGATGAAAAGCCATTCACAATTCTTTAGACCATTGAGGTGCCTCCTGCTATTTTCAATATATGTTCCCCAGAATAAGTACAAAATTTATGTGTACTTTAAGTCATAACAGTTGAAAATAACTAAGTGAAGTAGGGCTAGGAATACTGTCTGCTGACAGATTTTTGAAGGCTCCGTTGGATCTGTAAAACAAATTGTTAAAATGGCATGAACTGCCATAAATATTGTAAAAGCTAGCAGCATTGTAACCACAGCCTGAAATATTTGGGGTAAAGAAAAAAAATTCTTGCTTTTAGTGCTCTACAGTCTTACAGTTTCTGAGACTTTCTAAAGGCCCCATGGACAGTGTAGCACATTAGAAATGTATTGTTTCATATTCTGCATGCCTTCTATCATGCTTCAGTTATCTGATACTGGCAAAGAATGACTTAGTAGCAGAGACTCTTTAACAAGTCCAGTGGGGCATGAACTTTCATTTACAGTTTTGTTTTCTGAGTGAAGGAGTGGGATCATCAAAGCTTTACAAGGCCAAAATTACATACTTGCTAAACTCAAATTCTAGCTAATAAGGCCCCTGGACTTCCTGCAGTTGCCCATTCATAAATGTAAAAAAAAAAAAAAATTATTAGCAGAGACAAATTGTAAAGTTTATTACATTTACAGAGATGGGAAGAACTGGGTATTTCTGGCTATTTCCAGAATGGCTGAACTGACTCGCTATTAAAATGTTTCCAAAATTCTAATGGAAGTCAGAAATACGCTCTAGTATTTCTACTGTACCATTACCGTCTTTCTCCATTGCTGTGACTTGTCATCTTTCTTTCATCTTACACATTTCTCCTTTACATAAATTACAATTCCTATTCAATCTTAGGAAAAATAAATTTCTGACAGGTGGTGATAGGCAGGGAAATATGAGGCTAAAGTTGACTCAGCAAAATTATTTTATACTTATATTTCTTTATCTTATTTATTTTATCTAAAAGAATTAATACCTTGCCTTTCTCTCAGATACCTAAGGCGACTTATTCTCGTCCTCCTTGGAATATCAGTTTGTAGTTATCATGAGCAAATCTTCAGAGGAAAAAATCAAACAAATCAGCAGGAGAAACTGAACAATACAGTGGAGTGATTTGCTGTGTTGTTGAGAGATAAGGAAGGGAAGGAAACTGCTATCTCTTTCTTTGGCAAATCTCTACAGAGCCTTCCTAAACAATTGCACTTGTCAGGCAGACTCTGTAAAACTAACACTTTCTGCCTGTAACAGAAATCTCTATGGGCAGAAACCTGTAAATTTGAATTATGTTATAAACAGAGCTTAGTGTGGAATTGGGTAGTTTATATGAAATGCTGAGAAACTCAACTTTCAAAAACAAAAATTAGATTGCAGAGTTCTCTGATTTTGTGCAGACCATGTCTGCCAAAATACTTCAATGTTTAGAAACCACAACTTTGTGCCCTGCATTTCTGTATGCCGTAAGACACTCCCAGAACGTACTTATAGCCCTCCTCCTGCCATGTAATGCTTAATTCTCCAAAAACAATTCTTAATTCTCCAAATAAGCAAATATGCATATATTTTATTGATTTGCTTAAATTGTGGTGCAGAATTTCTAAACATCAGCTCTGTTGAATCTGTCACACGTTGTAATGTTGTGGTAAAGGCAAGATGTTATTGACATAGTGCTGGTGCACCAGGAAATTAAAATAAGCACATTAGTGACCGAAATCTATCTATATCCCACATTTTTGTTTTGTATCAGAAAATTCAAATGTTGTATAATATTTGAGACTTTAATAAAGTTCTATAATATAACTTTGCAGGGAGAAAAACATGAGCCTTAAAAATTTGAAAAAAAATTACTCAAAAGCCATGAAATGAAACACAGATTTAAATCATTTCAGATGTTCATTAAGCTAGATAAACCCTGAGTTATTAACACTGTAACTTCATTCACTCTGATGAAGGTGATATCTGTTCTGAAAATGCATTTAATATTGTTCCAGTATCGTAGTGGAATTGGCCTACACAACTGGCTAGTAGAAAGTAATCATTGGCTCCCAAGGGGAGCCAGAATCTGTAGACTCCTGGGTATATAACTCATCAGTTTTTATAGTAGTTGATAATGAAAATGCAATTAGCTTTCTATTCTTAGGTACTATATGCTTCCCAATTTTTAAAATTCAATTCTTAACACTGGAAGCCTTGAAAGTCCTTTGGACTGAAAGTTCTCTCATTTCAGCTTCACCTGGGAATGGGGGGCAGGGGAGAGAATAAAATATTCCCTTCCCTAATCCCCTATTTTTCTTTATATTTCTATTGATTTTTCTTTATCAGTATTGCTCACTGTTTTGAGTCATGAGATCTGGACTTAATAAAGTTGTGTTTGGACAGGCTCACTTCTCTGCCTGTTAAAAATAGCTAAAGGACTTCACAGTGTGGCTTCGTTGTTGTCATATGCATTTTGTTAGGATATCCTCTACTATTGCCACAAAGCCTTCCTAATATAGGGATAGTCTAAAAACAAACAGAAAAACCTGTCTTCAGTGTCATTGCTGCATATACCAATCCACATTATTTATGCCTTTAAATGTCCTGTTGTAAAGATCTATCCACAACAATGGGGAAAGTGCCCTATCTATAAAAGCATACAGCTTGATAGTAACTATGAGATATGTTGGAGATATAATGTGCTTCCAAAAGGGCATGCCAACTTGATTCATAAGTAACTGTTTGTTACATATGTGCATCAAGCATCAAATGAAAATAAAAATCCACCTTCCAGCCAGGCCTGCAATCCAGTCTGAAATGAACCTAATATAATGCATGTCACATTACAGTAGCACACATGGCTGCAAGAGGGGTTAGAAAACATTTGTAACATTACTTCTGAAAACACCCTCAGTCACATTATTGCCATTGATCCTTGTTGTTTTTCCTCTAGTCTACCTGAACTTCCAAAATTAATTTGATACATTATCTCTATATGCTTGTATACAATACAGGCCCAGCTCTATGTTGGCAACTATCTCTTTGGCTTTTCCATGAGAAAGCAGTAGTGTTTCTTCCAGCACGAACAGAATAGATGACAGGTGTGGCCCCTTATTCCTAGGGTATAGCAGTATGAGGGGGCTGGATTAGAGCTAGTCAGGGGCAGGCGAAGCGTTGCCATCAACACTGCTTAATACTCACCAGGGCAGGGCAGTCAGTTTTATGGATAAAGTATTATCTTCAGGAGTTATGTGTTCACAGCAAAAATTGTTTGGATTTACTGATGTCATAATTTTGGCTGTGACATATGTATATAGTACCAAAAGTATTATTTTGCAGCCATTCGCTTATGTTTGCTGATGGGCAATGGACAGTATGCAAGACAACTTAAAATGTTACCATTGGAAAAGCTAGGTTCAACACTCAAATCCAAACAAACAGGCACAGAAACACACACATACACATACTCTCAGGCCCTCTTCTGATTGATTAGTCTAGCCGAATTGGGAGGATATTGTTCGGCACTAAAGCTGCAACACCAAGTTCCACAACACAAATCCATTTTAAAAACACTGAGGAAACTTCCAGTTGTCTGTCAAAACTTGGAACCACCACTCCTTGGGCCAGTTCAGATAAAATGCTAAACTATGGTTTAACGTTTAAATGAACAAGCCTAGTGTGCATATATCCTACCCCCATCTCCTCTCCTACTCAGGTGTGGCCACAAGGAGGAGACTGGAAGTATCCATGTTGTTCTTAAACTAATCAAAGTTCCCCAGTACATACAAACCCAGGGGAATTCTGGTTAATTTAAACTATGGTTAGTAAACAAGCCAGAATCATAAACTATGGTTTGAACTAACCAGAGTTCCCCCTATTTCAGATGTAATGAGGAACTCTGGTTAGTTTTTCACCAGAAGCAAAAGCTTCCAATCTCACGACCATGGCAAAAGGGCAGAACCGAGTGGAGTGGGGCAGGGTGGGGCATGGTGGGTGGGGGTGAGCCTAAGTCTCATTCATGTATTGCTAAACTACTGCTTGACATTATATCCTAAAAAGCCCATTCAATTAGAAAAGTTTGGCTTGTTTCAGAGTCCGTCGAAAAGCATTGTTGAGGGATCTTCATTTCTCAAGTAAAAACATGGACCTTGTTCTAATGGAACCTCACTTTCAGGTAGCTAAACACAATTTAGGTCCAGAGTTAGGGATTTAGAATTATTGTCTAATATTTTATTGGTGTGGAAAAGGGGGAAAGTCAAGCAGCCTTCCCCAACATGGTACCCTCCAGATATTTTGGAGTACAACTCTCATCAATCCCAGCCAATGGTCAAAGATGATAGGACTTCTAGTCCAAAACATCTGGAGGGCACCATCTTGGGTGAGACTTGATTAAAGGAAGAGACAGGAAGCAAATAGAAGAATGGAATACTTTTTTTCCTTTATAGAGCAAGAAGGATAAGGTGGTCATCATGCCTTATCCACAAATGGCAATTTGTCTCTATCTTACCTTCTTAATGCATCTTTACTTGCTCCAATTTTTTAAGGTCCTGGATTTCTTTTTTCTTGTTTTTCACTTTTTGTGCTTTGCAACAGACGTGTTTAAAATTGCACTGTTTAAGCAAGGTTTCACTAACATTTGTAACAGGAGATAATCACAATTAGTTGTTGAAGGTGTAGTAGGCCATCTTAATCCTATTGTATATTTGTCTCTAGCACACTATCTATGCCATGGCATTTAGGAAAAAATACTGATTTGCAACCTAGCAAGAATGAAGAAAACATTCCATTAATATTTATAGAAAGGAGCTTGAAGGACCTTGTGAGTCAAAAACAGCTTAGTCATGAATGAAATAATCTTGTAACACACCATTAGCAATGTAATGGTCCTTTTTCTTGTACATCTCTATTCCCCCCTAATATATAGTTTTAGTGTTCTTTTATAATGAAAACTGATATACTGCAGAGATACCTGTTGCTTGAGGCTTGGAATCTTTTCCTGACTGTTGTCATGGGGAGATAGAAGCTGATCCTTCCCAGGTGTATCCCATTTTCCTGTTAAACTTGCCAAATAAGATGCCATAGGAAGGAAGGTGAAGATTATTGTTCTTTCTCATAAATAAATAAATAAATAGGTTATGCTGACTAGGGTTGATGGGAGTTATAGGCCAAAACATCTGGAGGGCCTCAAGTTGGCCACCCCTGGTGTAAACAGATACACTAGAAACAGACATAAGGCATCAGCAGTATGAGTAACCTTATTTCCACACCTTAACAGATATTGGACATAATATAGTATAGCCCCTTTAGCCATGGCATGAGACTTAACTATTTTATCATGGGAACTGGCAATGGAATTTAGCATCTTGAAAATGTAAAACTAAGGAAGCCTGTCTCTGGATGATTCATTGCTGCTGCAGTATTAAGAGTAGAATCTCATTGCAAAACTTAACTGTATTTCTTCTGATTTTTTTTTATTAGCTAGGCAGATGAGAATGTGTGTGAGAGAAATAATGAGAGCATATATGTGGGAGGAGAGAAAAAATATTTTCATACTATAAACTAACAAGATGTAGTGTAGCTCCTATCACTGTGCCCCAGAATAGCCTCTCATTCGTACGTACATAATGGATATTCAGGCTGGCTTGAAATGAGGCTCTGTACAGGTTTTACTAAAGTATTTTCACAAGAGAAGAAGAATGGCCTGCTTTCCTATAAGAGTTAGATATATGTATTGTATGCATTCACCTTTAATTCCCACCTGGTTTCCTTCACTGTTTCTCTTCCCCCCACGTCTCTGATTTTGTGTTTGTGTGCTTAGTCATACGTGGAAGGATTTGATTCTTGTCCTTGGAGTTTTATATTAGTATATCATAATCATCATCATTTTACACCTGTCTGGCTAATGTAATAGAGGCTTTGGCATCCATGAGTATCAGCCCTTAAATCTTCAGTAATTTTGCTGAGATGTCACTGTTAATGCTGGTCAAGTGCCAGAGATTTTATAAACAACATCTGCCTGGCTGATGTAAATCAAAGCAGCTTCATTGTGAGTAATCTGAATGATGCAGGATCTGGCCCTTAGTGTCTGCTGCTGACTTACTGCTTACAGCAGCAAGAATGGGTGAATCTGTGATGGGAAGTCATACTGACATCCCATCTCCTTCATCCAGTAAATGCTATAATGAAAGTAACAGCAGAAGGGGAGCAAGAATGAAAGATGAGCCTGCTGCCTAGCACATCTCTAAACAAAATGTCTTGGGGATAGCGTGCTTTTGGTTTGACTGCCAGTCATCTTTTAAAGCTTTTGACAGAAGGTGTCGTACTCTCTTTCCAAAGGAAGAGACTCTTCTTAACAGAAAAGTGAAGGGTTTTGCAGGGGTGGGGTAATCATCAATCCCTTTTTCAGTTTTCCTTTGCACATAGCTGTCATAATTTCAAATGTTACTTTGTGAGCCTTTTTCATTATTGCATGTCTTAGGGAACCAGATTGCAAGTCATGGAAGTGCCTTCATGAATCACGCTATGTCTGAAAAGAGAAAAATATTGTATTATGAATCACAGGTCGGAATTAAGATTGCAGGGAGAGTTATCAAGAACCTCCGATATGCAGACGATACCACCCTAATGGCAGAAAGCAAAGAGGATCTAAAGAGCCTCTTGTTGAGGGTGAAAGTGGAGAGTGCAAAACCTGGTTTGAAACTCAACATTAAAAAAACTAAGATCATGGCATCTGGCCCCATCACTTCCTGGCATATAGAAGGGGAAGAAAGGGAAGCAGTGACAGATTTTATTTTCTTGGGCTCCAAGATCACTGCAGACGGTGACTGTAGCCATGAAATTAAAAGACGCTTGCTCCTGGGGAGGAAAGCGATGGCAAACCTAGACAGCATAGGAAGAAGCAGAGACATCACCTTGCCGACAAAGGTCCGTATAATCAAAGCTATGGTTTTCCCAGTAGCAACATATGGCTGTGAGAGCTGGACTGTAAGGAAGGCTGAGCGCCGAAGAATCGATGCTTTCGAACTGTGGTGCTGGAGAAGACTCTTACGAGTCCCCTGGACTGCAAGGAGGTCAAATCAGTCAATCCTAAAGGAAATCAACCCTGAGTGCTCATTGGAAGGACAGATACTGAAGCTGAAGTTCAAATATTTTGGCCACCTAATGCGAAGAGAAGACTCCCTGGAAAAGACCCTGATGCTGGGAAAGATTGAAGGCAAAAGCAGAAGGGGACGGCAGAGGATGAGATGGCTAGATAGCATCACCGATGCAATGAATATGAATTTGAGCACACTCTGGGAGAGAGCAGAGGACAGGAAGGCCTGGCGTGGTTTGGTCACAAAGAGTCGGACACGACTGAACAACAACTCTTTATTTTGTATACTATTCTGCTGCCATTATTATATTCTTTATCTTTACAATAACACTGAGAGACCATTCAAAACCCACTAATACTAAGCTGGTGCATTGGATCTTATTGCTTCTCTAATACGGAAAAGTCCAACCACCCCTAAAGTCTCGAGATAGGCAGTAAAACAAGGGCATTAAAAAAGATGGTCCTTCGTTTCTTTCCTATTGAGGACTTTAGCATTCAAGTACAGGTGCTACTCTGAAATGTAAGAAAAGATTTTAACAATCTTGAGAGCTGAAGATTTTTCAAAACACATTTCCCGAACTTTGCAATAAAATTGCAAACTGCTTGGAAAAGCACAAGGGAAGACTTTGAATTTGTACTAGACTTGGTCCTTAGTCTTTGATAACAGGGTCAAAGTTCTAGTATTGATTCTTCTCTTGTCAACTTGCATCTGTTGTGAGCACTCTTTTCTTTGAGATGAAACATAATTTAGCTTGTAGAAAACAGGCAACTGTTTGTGTGGGGAGTTCTTGGGTTTGTGGAGGGTGGGGTGTTTACAAAGTTCAGTTTAGTAAAGTTCTTCTAAATGTTCTAAATAGGCTTTGTCTTATAAAGCATGCATATTGAATTTTGAGGGGGAAAGGAAAATAAAACTTCTGTAAAGTGGCAGCACATGCAAGTTAAAGCCCCTTCCCCCCCCCCATGCTAGTGCCCTGTTCTGGATCAGGGCCCCCACTTTGGGAATTTGTGAAAAACAACCCTACACACCAGGGCCAAATCACATGATGAAAGTCACATGTAGTTTGGTCTTGAAGGCCACTGCTAAGTGTTCTTTTGGACATGGGAGGGGGATGCAAGCTCCCTACAGCTGTTCTTTCTCTGACCAGTAGATGAGGCCAGACAGGTCTTTCCTTTGTTGTGATGGTCCTCCTGAGACACAAGGATTACATCCTCCCAGTGCCCGTTGGTCCCCTTGCTGATCAGTAGCAAGATGTGTCCCAGGAGATCCTTGGGTGGGTTGGTGGAGGGTGGGGCCTTGGCTTACCATGTCCTGCTCCTTTTTGTTGTTGATGCTAATACTTTTTCAGCATTGATTGACTTTCTCCTGCCCCCTACATTTTCATGTTCAGGAGTTGTCCTTGACCAGCACTGATATAGCCTTCCCTAAGTCATAAGATGCATCCATACAGACAGAATTGCTATATGGACCTGGAGTCATCCTCACATGAAACAGCTAGGTGTATGGGGCCTCAGTTCAAAAAGCTTAGAAATATTACATTGTAATTACCACTTTACTACCATGATGAGAAACATGGTCAAGTGGACGGATACTGCCTAAAGGAATGCCTCAAATTTTAGAACAATAGGAAAATAAATCCTATGTGCTCATTAAGGTATTCACTCCCACATTGTAACTCATTAAACAAAACCTCTATGAAGGAACTACCAATTGGCCATTGAAGGGTAGCATATAAATGTTACAAATAAATAAACACAACAAAGGCATTTGGGAAATGCTGGGAATTGTTTCAAAAGGGGCAAATGTCACCCTCAGTTCAGAAAAAACTGAAGCCCGCCATAGTAAGCAAAAATCACAACAGTAGAGCAAACATACTAGAGCAGAACACAGGCAGAGTGATGTACTGAATTTACCTACAGAAAAGCATCATCGTGGGTGGAGGAGAAGCATCCAGTTCAATGGCAAAAGAACATGCATGGCTGTTAGTGCAGGAGACTTTGAAAGTCAAAGGGAATCCCAAGTGAGTGCTAAACTGCCCAGGGAGTTGGAAGATATATATGCTGAAGATAAATGCTGACAACCCTCTGGTGCAACAGCAGCAACTGTCTTATTCAAATCAGTTACTGTTGGCAATGGCAGCTGAACTCCAGGAAGAACAAACTGCAGTCTGTTACCTTGCAACAGTGATAAGAAAACTTACCAAAATAAATATGCACAAATTATTGCAATTTAAGCAAAAGGGGAAATCCTGATAGCATACAACTTCACAAAAAGCAATGATATACATTTACTTCTGCTTGAAACTTATGGTTATGACAGAATGGAATTGAAGCAGATATTGCAAGTCCATGATACAGCCCACCATCCCTGCATACACACACACAGAGCCAAAATAAGCCTCTCTCTCTGTTCCCCCGCTGCCATGATTGCATGCAAAGACAAAGGTGCAATACCATTTGAAATAATAGTTACAGACATACATACCAGCTGATGCTCTACTCTCTACATAAAGTAATTGTACTAGTGTTACCACTAGTACATTTTCGTATATAGAAGTGATATGGTCAACACCAAGTCAAATTGTAACCTAATAGCACAATCCTATGCATCTTCGTTTGGAAGTAAATCCCATTATTTTACTGGGGCTTACTCCCAGGAAATTGTATATAGGATTGCAGCTTTAATCATTCAGGTGTATGGACAGGACATATTACAGGGAGAGTAAAGGACAGGGAGAGAGTAAGAGAGGGGGTAAGAGATAACACGCAATGTTTGTATTCGAATGTAATGCTAAACTATAGTGCCATGTGAACAAGCCTTGAGCTAGTGCATTCCTCTCTCCTCCTCCAGTTTCGCTGCAAAGAAGAGATCAAAAGCATTTGCGTCTGTTTTCATCTACCTGCAAGTTTTGTATGTGTGACCTGGGACAAACTGTGGTTAGTCTGAACTATGGTTTGCCTGAACAAACCAACTTCAAGCCATGGTTTACAATTAGCTAAACCATAGTTGAAACTGCAATTCCTGGTTTAGACACATTGGCTGTATATGCACATAATGCTAAGTCAGAATTGCTGGCTTATCTTGGTTTGCTGTGAATGAGGAGTGCTGGTTCACATAGCTTGTTTGTTCTCACTTTGTGTGAGCTGGTGAAATAATCCAGAAATTGAAAGCTTTGTGTGCAATCTAAACCCATACTCCTAGTTTGTTGCTCCCAAACCAGCCAGGCTCATAAGCTAGTAATAAACCAGGGCTTGTTGCTGGCTTACAAATCCAGGTTTGTGGGCTTGGCAGGAACCTGAGAGGGGGCTTTCTCAGTGGCTTCTCCCATGCTCTAGAACTCCCTGCCAAGGGAGACCAGGCTAACTCCATCTGTGTTGTCCTTCTGCCGACAGGCAGACATTATTATTCAGACAGGTTTTTGGCTTTAGTTTGATGTTTTTTGAAGTTGATTTTAAACTGGTGAGTGCTGCTTATTACATTCTCATTTATGTGTTTTAATTGATGTGTTTTTATGTTTTAATTTTGTATTTTATCTGCATTATAGTTAGCTTCCTTAAGCACTATTTTATTTATTTATTTATTTATTTATTTCATTTCATTTCTATACCGCCCAATAGCCGAAGCTCTCTCTTTAGTGGAAAAGTGAGATATAATTTTAATAAATAGACTTTTCATTTCTGGTTTGCTTTACCCACTTATGCCAAAGGAGGAGCAAAGTGGGACTGAAGGAGCTGCAGGCACAACCACGTTGTACTTCCACAGTAAACCAGGATAAGCAGGCAATTTTAGCTCTATTTTGTCCAAACCAAGTCAGTAGCTGAAATTATATGTACAGGATAGTTTTTGAGGAAGTTGTAAGTTTTCAGGAGCAATTTAAAGAAAACGGTGCATTAGCCCAATAACGTAAGGGTAATATAAAAGAGATCAGAAGCGGTCTGCACACCAAAAGACTAAGTGCAGTTGATAATATAAAGCTGAGAGAAAGATGACCACTAGGGAGCACAGCAAGCATAAGATAACATTTCAGGGTGTTGAAACTGAAAGCTACTATGGCATCTTTTGTTAAATTGGCTCTAGACAGCTGGGCCTCTAATTCTGCAAAACTCAATGATGGGAAGAGCCTTGCTTGCAATACATTTATGTCATTGGCCAGCTGCAGCTGTAGAAAAAGCTGTTCTGCTGCCTGGGGCTCCTGTTGCTTCCCATGAGCATTTGGTTGAGGCTAAAAGGGGAGAAGCCTCAGCCTGGCAGCAAATAATGCCAATAAACAAACAGCACAATGGCTGGGAGCTGGTGAAAAGTGGCCCATGTGAAATGAGATTATATATTAACTGCCAATAATACATACATTTGTTAATTTTGTTTCAAATCATCTAGAGAAGTGCCTCTTTTATGTCTTTAAATGCCTTGTGTCTCTGCAAATGAAAACTTCTTTCAATTGAAAGTTGCTTTGTCATCCCCTGTACTTTGTAGCTTATTGTCCAAAGCTGCCTCAACTATCCTGGTGTTCTGACACTCCAGTCTTAAATACAGCATATGCCTTGTGTCCCAGATGTCTTCCAGAAAAGAAATACTGCAGCCAAAATAAGCAAGATGGTATCTTGAATACAAACAGGGACCTGATGTTACAGAAAACATCTGTACAGTCAGTCTTTTAGTAGCATGAGGAAATGTGAACACAATTTGTAAAATTTTTTTTTTTATCCAAAGCCTTCTGTGCATTTTCTTTCCATTGTGACAGTGTCTTTCACTTCATAGATTTTTGTAAACTGTCAGTTTCTCAAGCAGATAGGCCTTTTAATAACTCGAAGAGGCATATGAGTTTCTCTTTATTTGCATAAGTTCAACATGATATAAATTAGCTTCTATTTTGTCTTAGAGCTTGAAAACTGTATGGAGTATGTGCAAGTACAGTGTTGGGCTCTTCTTTCAGCATAGCCACAAAGGTTGCTAATGAGGCAGGGCAGGGACCGTCTGTTGCCTCTCAAATTCTCAGGATACAGGAATGGGGCGCCAAGCTGAGCTGAGGGGGCGCTGAGCTGAGGGGGGTACCAAGGTGAGCTGAGGGGGTGCCAAGCTGAGCTCGGTGGCTGTGTTTTTTTTAATGTACGGTCTGCAGTGAGCTAGGGTGGCAAAAAGCAAATGTCTAACTTTTCTTTCAAGGTTCTAGGGGCTATTTGGGTACTAACTACAAAAATGATCTTCCTTCAGTTAGCTTTAAAGTATGTTTCACTTTCAATTTCCGCCTTGATGTCATTTGCTCTAGGTAAAAATGAGTGGAGCACAGCTTACTTTGAGGCAATGTTACCAACTACTTAGCACTTCAAATACTGTAAACACTATAAGCACTATACAAATAATAAAGCCGTAAGCTGTAAGAGGTCAGCCGGATACCTTTTTTATGTATAACTTTTCTTTATTATTTTTAAAGATAAGAATAATGGACATTCTCAAATAGAGAATGCTTACCAAAAGTTAGGAACTGCTAGAAAACAAAAAATATTATAAGTAAAATGTATGATAGTTCTGCTGTGTTGCATAGTGCATTGCCACTGGTAAGAATGTGGCTTTTCAAACTTTGGCTTGTGCAAACTGAAGCACAATGTTTCTGAGAGCAAGGTTTTGAGCAATGTCGTTCTCAATGGATGTCACACCTGCACCAGGCCCCATAAATCCTCTGGATGGCCATGCAAAACTCACCATGGAGGGCAGGGCACCAAAGGCACTCCTCACCCAGGATGCTATTTAAGCCCTGGTTGTTAGTGCTGGGCCCGTCTTTCAGCATAGCCACAAAGGGTGCTTATGAGGCAGAGCAAGGACCATCTGTTGCTTCTCAAATTCTCCTTAGTACAGGAACGATTCTTGTTTTCCTTTTGTATACCAGCAGGTAACTCTCTCCTCCACAACTTAGTTCTCCAGCCTAACAAAGCATCTGCATGTCAAATGTACTATCTATTTCTCTCCTACAAGGAAGACAAGGATCTGGTCCTGTAATCTTGCCTAAATGGCCCCTTTATGGCTGCCATTTGCGTAAATGGGCATTTACCAAAAACGCCAAGCCACCATTTTTACGCAAGTGCAGCAGTCCGCAGACTGGAGTCCAGGAGGCCAAGCAGGGGGGGGAGGTCCGCTGGACTCCACCCCCTTCCAAGTCTCCCGCAACATCTCTATCCCCAGTGCTGCCTATAGCTTTGAAAAGCCTATATGGATTACATAAAAACATAAGAAGAGCCATGCTTTATCAGATCAAAGACTATCTAGTCCAGAATTGTCTTCCCATGGTGGCCAACCAGATGTGTATGGGACATGAGCAGGACTTGAGTGGGGAAGGAATGTGGCTTGGTGATAGAGCACATGCTTAGCAAGCAAAAGGTCCCAGGTTAAGTTCTTGGCATCTCCAGGTAAGGATGGGAAAGAACTCTCTCTGAAACCCTGGAGGGCAACTGCCAGTCAGTGTAGACAATACTAAGCTAGATTGACCAATGATCTGACTTGATATAAGAAAGCTTCCTAAATTCCTATGTAGTTATGTTCCCCAGCAATTGATTGAGAGGCATATCAGCTCTGAGTAGAGCAAATCTACAGTATTAGTAGATGCTGCTGCATTTTGTATTACAGGGGTTGGCCTCTTTCCTTAAGGTATTTCAACGATAGTATTCCTTATCCAGCTGGATTCCTACATGCTAGATTTTAATAGATCACAAGTGAGTCATTTTTACTCAGCATTTGGCAAAGTCAATTTGCCCAATAGTGTGCTATTTGTTTCCATGTAGGATACCTAGTGGGCATCTGATTTTACAAGTGTTTTCTAAATGGCTTTGCCCCATTAGGTGACAAGCAGAGTCTTGAGGCCGGTACGTGATCAAGGAAGGAGGAGTGAACTACAATAGCTGAAGAGAAGAGAGAATGACAAAAGCTGAACGTATAATTTAGTGAGTGTCTTCTAGGAAAATTAGTCATTATAGTCACTTACAGTACTTCTGTTCTCAAAGAATAGCTCAAATGAAAAATAATACACCCATTAGCTATGGATAAGATTAATGTCTAAGGAAATATTAAAGACATGTTTCACTTTTGACAAGGCCTTTGATTGAGCGTTAATTATATTTTTATGGAGAGATTAAAAGATGGGTGGGCCTGTAGTAGGATAGTGTCACCATGTATGCTTCTGCTGGTGAATCAGTGAATGCTGATTGAATCTGCTAAGCATTTTGTACTATTCAAATGAATAATTAACCTCAATACTATTTTTGCTCCTAAGCATCTCTTTCTTGTGCGTTATCTGTTTTTACATATTAGGTGATTCAGAAGGGGCAATTAAAAATTAAAAGTAAAGCGAAAATGCATTTAAAGGACTTTGGGCTGCTATATGAGCTGTGTTGTCTCTACTTTAACTTAGAGGATGTAAACCCAGCAGTGTTCCTTTGATATCATCCAATAGAATATATCTAATGTTTATTTTATTTATTAGATTTATTAGCCACCCATCTGGCCGGCTACTGGATGCCCCATGTAAGCAAAGAATGTGTGTGTGCGTGCGTATATAGATAGATAAAGATATATAAATCGTCAAAAGACCATTTAAACATTGCTTGTCTTAAGTAACATATCTTTTTCTACTTCGAAATCTGCTCATGAAGGCAACTCAATATGTCTGACAATTTTCACAATGAAAATTTGTTCCTGCTTGTTCACTCACTGCCGATTCTCTATAGCAGGGGTGACACACCTTTTTCAGTCCTAGGGTCAAATTCCATTTTGGAGAAGCTGTCAGGGCAGGGGTTGCATTCCAGTGGTGGTTGGGGCCACAGGCAAAAGTGGGCAGGACCAAAAAAAAATCCAAACCCCCACCAAATTCCATTCTTACCTATTTATACTGGAAGTATGACTACTCAGAAGCATCGATAGTATGTCTACTCACAAATAAGCAGGACAAGCCTCTGCATGTCTACTCAGAAGAAAGCAGGACTGAATCACTGAGCATCACTTTCAGATAGCCTCCCAAATATCAAGGCTATGTATATCTAGTCAGAAGCAAGCATGTGAGCACTATTTTCAAATAACATTTCTACTCAACAGTAAGCCTGAGCATCATGTCTACTCACAAGTAAGCAGGGCAAGCTTCTGCATGACTACTCAGAAGGAAGCAGGACTAGCCTCTGCAGGATAAGGCTCAGAAGGAAGCAGGACTGAATCACTTAGAAGTTTTCTCCCTTGGCCTCGGCCTCTCTGACCCTCAGGGAAAAGCCCTTATTTCTGATCAGCAGCTGAACAGAGATAAATGCTTTCCCCTGCTAAGCACTGAGAAAGGGAGCCTTTTTCATTGGTCAGCAGGGAAAAGCACTTATTTCCTGTCAGCTGCTGATCAGAGATAAGAGCTTTTCTCTCCATGAGTTGGGGCAAGACACTGCTGGGATAGATGGGGAATCCTTTCCTGCTCTCTGGTTAAAATACTGATGAGTGTTCCTTTATAGGAACCTGAATTTTGATCATCCCTAAACTCTTTGCAGCCATTCTTTCTGACTACATTGGCATTTATGTTACCTCTGAAAAAAGATTGGTGGGGTAGGTGATGAAGAAATTGTCTAGTGATACTGCTTTGCTTTTGCGGAAGTCCCACATTATTTCTAGTTGCATTCTGTGTGAAATGTTAAAAAAATTAATATAATAGTGTAACAAAAATATTCCTTAATTTTATTGTATCTTCATTGTAAGTATGTGTTGATATATTCTTTGAACTTGCTGGATCAGCCAGTGCCTATCTTTAAGATAATTCTGGTAAGATTCATGAACTTCACAGGATAATTATCTGCTAGCTTTGCTTAAAAAAAAAGTACATTCTTCCTCTTGTACGCATGAAAATACGTTGAGAACACGCTGTCAGCTTAGTTTTCAGGAGTGTAGGTTGTGCTCCTTGCATGATTGCTCACTCATAGCCTTTGGAAATATTACTATTTAGTACTTGCACAAATAACTCTTCACATGGGGGGTTTACTTCAATGAGCAGTATGTTGCTGGAGACTCATGGAAGAGCAGGGCTCCTTCTATGTGATCAGAAAAAAAATAATTGTGTAATTTCTGTCTGAGAATCACCCTTCCTTTACACATTAGCTTTCTTTGTATGGTTTCTGCTACCTCTACAGTTGCTCCCACTCTGGTCCAAGTACAATTATAAAGACACCCCCCCCCCTATAGTTCAGCTGTCAGTCATGTTTGCAAACCATAAAAGTAAGATGTCGCCCTTGCAATGATATATAAACATGCCAGCAAGCCAAATCATGTAGGCAGAACATATACCTGGGCTGTAGGGAAAATCATGGAGGCAGGAGAATTGCACATATCAGGTTAATTTTAAAGGATGGGAGCTCAGTCATACAAAACCTCAGAAGTTCATCCTCTCAGTGGTGAGAAGACTTTTAAACAGGAGTAAATTTCTCTGTTGCCTACATTCTACTTTCTTTTATTTCTTCAGTGAGGGAAATCAGTAATAACAATATCTAATAGATGAATTTGCCCATTTTCTTGGGCAAATGATGTATTAAATAAAAATTCTGTTCCCCATTTTGTTCCTCCTAAGAACATCTGCTTCTCACTGTGCTCAGTGGCTCACAGGCTCTTTGGTGCTCTTTTTTACTTCAGTCCAGTAAAGCCAATAGTTATGGTAAGTGAGGAAATACATTAGTAAGAAGCTTCCACCATGCTTCTAAATGAAACGACAGTTGTGGGGTATTATCTAGGAACAGCTGGAATATGGGGAAGCTTAATAAAAATGAGGCATCAGGAGAAAAAAATTCAGTTTAGTTGCAGAAAGCTATTTGCAAAAAAAAAAAAACGATTGAAGTGTCTGTTTGCAATATATGCATGTCTGTGGATTTTCTCTTAAGATATATCTATGGTGAGAGATGTAAGATCAACAGTATGTAGAATAGCTCTCCATATATGCATATAGCTTTATAACTTTCCAAGAATTGTTTATATTGCTGCTGTTGTTTAAATTCTGATATTTAATACAATTTTAATGTTACTGATGATTTAATTATATTTTTAACTTTTGTATATTTCTATTTATATGTTTTAACTATACACATTTTTAATGTTGTAAAGCCACCTTGAGTTTCAGTACTGGGGGAAAAGTGGGATATAAATAAATAATAATACATTGTTTTAATCTTCATAAAATATATATATATATATATACACACACACACACACACACACACACACACACACACATATTCTTACTGTTCAGACATCCAGGTTATGAGAATATATTCCAAATACACTGCAAAGACTCAATAGGCTAGGTAGTTATTCCTCACATTTTCTATTCCACCTGTGCATTTAGACTTGGGTCCTGTTACAACTATGTTCAGCTGGGTCTGTACAGAGATGCTATGAGATGCTATTCAAGAGATCCTTTTCTTTAAATATAAATTTCCAAGTAGTCATCTGGATTAGTGCTTTTGATGGATTGATTTTCACTGTAATTTTAAATGTAGCTTGACTGTATTTTTAATTTAGGTTATTTTATTATGGTGATTCATTTTGAGTAACAGGCTGGCTGAAAAGTGGGATAAAAATATAAGAAACTATAATAATTAGAAGGATGATGGACTTGAAATCCAAAATATCCTCCATTTGCTAACCAACAAATCTCACTGCAGTATTGGGATGTGCTCTGAAAATGAAGCCCTCCTTCAGAGAGATGCTCAAACAAACTCAGTACATAAATAATAAACCCCAAAAATATCACAAAGTAATGGTGCTCAGTCACAGGCTTGTTAAATGAAATGGCATGGGATTCGTTTTGTTCGCTATTAACCTCCAGAGGGAACATCCACAGAAACTTTGAAATAGATGAGTGGCACAAAAGGCAGTTTTATGCAGGTGATCCACTATAGTTTCCTACTTGTCATATGTCTGATTGAAAGGTCTCTGTAAGAGATGTCTTTAGAGTTTCTCTTTTCCCTTTTCTTTGCATATTTTTAAAAAATCTTACTCTGTAGCAACCCCTTATTTGTGAGAACTATGAATAGGTCTTTTGTAATGTCTTCCAATGAAGTTTCCTTTTGATGCTCTCATGAACTCATACTATGAAGATAGGCAGGCTCTCACAACTTTTAGCATTACAACTTTGTTATCAAGACAAGTAAGAGAAATGTATTGAGCCTGTGAAACCAGCAAATGCCTCTATCAAGTAAACTTATATTGACCCAGTTCACACATAATGGCAAATTTGCCAGGCACATGCATGAACAAGCTGTCTCAAGTACACTCCTCACTTCCACTTTCTGTAAATAATTGCAACATTCATAGGTTGTGAGTGTGACATGCATATCCGGGGCACTGGGTTGTTTAGGGGCTAAACAACCCAGCAGTTAACCCAATAACAAACCCTAGGTTAACCGATAGGTTGCTTACAGAAAGCAAAAATGAGGAGCATGCCAGAGGCTATGTGCTCACCCACTCCTGCTTGTACCCAGCAAATCATGGGTTAATTAAAATCATGGGTTTGCATGTAACGGCACAATTTGCCATTACATGTGAGCCAGTGATATATTTCTCTTTGAAGAGGAAAAAAACATTCTTTATCATTCATCAAATCCACTGGAACGTGCCTTACCATCCGTATACCATATATACAACCTGAGCTGCCGTCCAGGAGCTTTTGCTAGTATCCTGAAAATATAAGTCTTTTTTTAAAAACAAAGTGCATTTTCAGTCCTTATGGATCCTCCAGATTCATTTTCTGATTTAATCTAAAATCTAATCTAGACTTTTTAGACTAATCTATTTCTATGATTTATTCATGTGCTAGGAGAGCTCCAGGCATCTGTCTTTATTTTCAGAAAGTTGCTAGGAAGTATTGCCAGTTGCCCTATACTGTTGAGTTGTCCTTTGCTCCACTCTTATTGCAGGAAGTTTGTCCTTTTAAAGCAAGGTATCACTAGCACTATGGCTTAGTGTGACAGAAACTTCTGTACTGCTCTACCCTTGCCTTTAATTAAGTAGTCATTAAAAATGAAACACTTTTCACTTCCTCCTGTTCAGAAAGTGACAATGATGGAGGGGCCCAGCATGCCCATGATGGTGCAGAAATTGAATCATTAAATTAGAGTGGTTGTAAAGACCCCTATCCTGATTAGTTATACAGCTTGCTTTGGTTAGTGATTAATGTGACTGCAAGAATCAATTCTGTTTCTTCTCTCAAAGAGAGCATTATCTGAATGGTAATTATACTATATATGCAAACAAATAACAGAAATGTTACAACAACAAAATCAAAGACCAATGTCTGCTGGGAATACATTGCCTGTGTTGTGTTTCTTGCTATTGTATACTTTTCTGTGCACAACAAATTGCTCATGAAGCCACCACATAGGATGATTTGCAGCAGTAACTGCCAGGGTTTAAATACTGTGGGGTACTATCTGAGATAGGTTGCACCAGGATACCCTTTCAGCCAAGCTCATCAACCTAATTTTATTATTTGTTTGATGCATTTGTACCCCACTTTTCTTCCAAAGAGCCAAGACCGGCAAGCTTGAGAAACATTATTTCCCTGATCACAAGAAGTCCTATAGGTACAGAGTGTCTCTGGCTTCGAAGTGGGAAATCTTGGAGATAGTGGCTGCTACTGATCATAATATTCTGTTATTGTTCTGTTTTTATGTATTTTGTTTTTATGCATTTGTTTTGTTATTGTTTAAGCAAGTTTTATTTATGACTGTAAGCCACCTTGAATGCCATTTTTCTTGATAAGAAAGGCACAGTAATGGGGTAAATAATAAAGGGGTACATCTTCCCTGAGAGCGCTTCCCTGTTGTCACAAGGGGTCTCAATGAAAAGTCCCTCGTCTCCAGTTTATGTTTTCATCATGTTTCATCTCTTTCCCTGTTAGAACTCAGTTGTAATTTCTGTCCCAGTCTTTTCTGGAATTATTCTGGTTTCTGACAATGACAGCTTAGTTTCTTGACTCATATCTCTTTTGAACTGAAATTGCAGTAGGGGAGATCAGCTTCTCAACTAAGTCGAGTAATGTTCTTGCCACAGTTGTTTGAGGGCTGCTATGATATGCTTTTTTATATGTGACCTATGTACACAATAGGGGCAATATCCAGTGGGTGTTTTCGCCCCACCGATTCTTCTGCAGTCCGCCAATTCCTGTCCACAGGCGGCATCCACAATTTATGGAATGAAGATTTAGTGCTTCCGGTGGCAATCAGAAATGAATGAAAGTTCTTGTTTCTGGAACAGGGCAGGTTGGCGGAGCTCACATAAGGGACCTCTGCCAACCTGTCCCGATCCAGAAGCAAGCATTTCCGCTTGTTTCAGGACTTCCTATGGGAAGCATTCAATCTCTGTTGCACAAGCAGTGGGTCCTGCTTGTGCAACAGAATTATCAGATTCTCTGCGGGGTGCAAGAGAATTGGCGGGGCGTAAGTGTCCTGTTGGATTCTGCCCTATGTGTTCTCCTGTTGCTAATCATTCTTAGTGCATTTTCTTGATCTGATTCATGACAGAGAACCTCCTCCTTTTTTGTATGGATTATGATCATGTTTCATGGAGGAGATTTGCTTAGGACAAAATTAGAACCTCTGAAAGAGTATACAGAGCGGCTTTACCCATTGGCTTTGAACCTAAGTTTCCCTGATTTGAGCAGAGGCACACTTTTGGATCTAACTTGTATATAGAGACTACATAGAGTTTTGTAGCCTTAACCCAAAAGAGTTAGGCATGCTTAAGCCCATTGACATCAGTGGGCTTAAATATGCCTTACTCTTCATTGGATTTAGACCTATATTCACAATAAATCTCAAAACCTTTGTCTTGCCAAACAATTGTTTTTTTCTTTTTCTTTTTTAAATTAAATGCATATTCTGTACCTGATGTTCCCATATTCCCAACCTTGCTGTCTACAGTTGATACTGAACAGGATAGCCATCTGCAAATAACTCCTGCAGAGAGTATAACAGCAATACCGGAACCTTTCTCTTCTAAAATGAGGATATCAGGAAGGTGAATATGATAAATCAGAAAATCAATGATGGGAAAAGGAAATTGGAGGGTCTTCCTTCACTTAGCATATTCCCTTAAGATTCACAACATGAGACTGTTAGAAAATGGTCATACTAATGACAGATTTGCTATAGCATGTACGCAATTTCCTTGTCTCGCAGACATCCTTACTCCAGATATGTGTTAATAACAAAAGGATACAAGAAAGATGCTGCTCTGTATATCTTACCCCAACTGTTAAACTAAAGAAGATGATACAATATCGCTGGGGCATCTATCATACAAAACCTGGAATGGAGGAACATTAAACTGTATTCTCTCTCTCTCTCTCTCTCTCTCTCTCTCTCACACACACACACACACACACACACACACACCACCTCCTTACAAATTATACTGTCAACTACATTATGCATTTCAAGGACCATGACCAGCTGACTTTCATATTCTCATTTTCTTTTATTATTATTTTTACTTGAAATAGTTGGATCAAAGGGATTTTTAAGTTATTTCCCTGCTGAGAGTTAAATTTTGTCTGAATCTAGGTCATTTAAAGTTTTGCTGTCTCATGAGTGAATATGGATTTGTTGAGAGTACAGAAAATAGATTTTTGCATTTTGCATATTAACAATTTGGTGAATAACACATAATACAAAATCAAAGAAGTGGTTATAGAATTGGTAGTCTCCTAAACCAGGAGGAAAAATAAGGAGGAAAAAAAGTACTTTTTCAGAAAGGTTTGAGGTTGCTGACATTACCCAAGGTTTCTGTTGATAACTGAGCGTTGCAAAGATTTGTATCCCACATAGGGTTAGAGATGCCTTTTCCACACAAATAAAACATTTTCTTGCACTTAGGATGCATTTACACCTGCATTTTAGGTTTATTGTTGGGACTATCATGGGCCATATCCAGTGATTATCGAATTTTAATTCTGTGAAGATTTTTGTTAGCATGGGAATATCCTGCACTAGCTCAAAGCATGCTTGGACACCCTGCAGTGAAGCAATAAAGCAAATGGTTCCCAAGATCCATTTTAAAACATTAAGGTAGTTTGGGAATCTACTTTGTTAAAGTCTTAGCTACAGAAAAGGATATAGAAACAAGGTCACTAAGGAAAATAAAGGAATGAGAAAAAAATAAGTAGCAGATAATGAAAATGAATGGATGGGAAGCAAATTTCAATAGGTATAACATGGTTTTCTCAGCATAGATATGGGAGAACTGAAAGATAGGATAACCGTGGGTCATCCATAATGTGGGAGAATTGAAAGGTGAGGCATCCAATAAGAAATGAGCATTTGTGAATGAACATGCCAGAATGCAATGAAGTAGAGTGAAGGAGCAAATGAGTATAAAGCCAGGTCGCAGGTTTAAATCTAGCATTGCATGAGTGGACATCCCCTTGTTCTCCTCCCTCCTACAGCCCTCAGATTATGGCATCTTGGAGCTGGTTTATGTGACATCTTCTCAACTCCAATTCTCCAGCAAAAAGTCTACTCATGTGAGCAGCAGAGCTTCAGAAGAGGTAACTCACCAAAGATTATAGATGAGCTTGAGTGAGCACAACATCTCCGCTCATGGAAGTTGATATGTGAGCTGTCATATTTAATCTGGGTGAATAGATGAGACCAATCAAGGCTGATGTAGCAGAAGATAGCGATGTAGCAAGAATAAATTTATCATTATTGAATATGGCATTAGGCAAAACAGATTGTACACACCCCAGTGAAAAAATTCCAGACAGGTTTAAAATCTCAAGTTGCCAGATCCCAGTGGGTAGAGTTTTCCTCTCCTTCCCTGTCCTAGTTCTCTCACCTTTCAATCAAAAGTCTTGTATTGTTGCTGCCACTTGCATGGAAGGTGTAACTAAGAGGAATCAGTGGTTAAATGCCTATGCGCAATTAACCACCTCATTTGGGGAACTGTAGTGTCTCCCCTTGCCCCAGGTTCTCCTCCAAGTTAACATCCCTTTGTGACTGAGCCAGAAGTTCCAACTTTCGGGAGTGCTTCCCTGGATTAAAATAACAATAACACAGAAGGGTTTTCCTCCCCTCCCTTTTACTATACAGTAGCATGGTAAGTGGACATGGAATGTATTAGCAGAGACGATGAAATATAAAACTACACAAGCTGGATTTTATGTTAAAAAGACTAAACGTTTACTAAGTTCATGCTTGTACTAAAGCTAAAATACAAGCTTCGCTTGTAGGTTGTTAGTGTGACATCCAAACCTGGACTTTTTGGGTTGTTTGTGGGTTAAACAACCAAGTTAGCTCATGGTTTCTTCTTAGGTTAACTTTGTCTGACTCTGGGCATCATACTAACAACCTATGAACAAGCCAGTTGTAGATTGTTTACAGAAATTGGAAGCAGCTCGCACATAGCACGCATCCCTGCAAATCTTGTGTTAATTAGTTAACCCACGGTTTACCATTACATGCAAACAGGTCCTACTCTCATCATCAGAGTAATGAAAGTAGAAGGCGCAGAGATGGCCAGTGAAGTGAAATGCTAAAATTCTTAGATAGATGTGGGGGAATGTTCCTTTTTAAGTAGCAGACAAATAGGAAGTCTATTGTGATAATTCCACCATTTATTTTGCTAATTTTAAAAATTGTCATCAGGGCTTACTAAATTGTAAAATTGTGGAATTCACTACCACAAGATGTAGTGATGGCCACCAGCTTGGACAGCTTTAAAAGAGGACTGGACAAATTAATAGAGGACAGGGCTATCATTGGCTACTAGTCATGATGGCTATATATATTACCTCTAGTATCTGAAGCAGTATGCCTCTGTGTATCAGTTGCTGTGGACATGAGCGGGAGGGTGTCATTGCACTCATATCTTGCTTATGGGCTTTCTATAGTCATCTGGTTGACCACTAATCTAACAGAATGCTGGACTAGGTAGGTCTTTGGTCTGACCTAGCATGGTTCTTCATATGTTCAATCATCTTGAGACCTCCTTACTACCTAGGCTTGCTCAAGTGACAGATGCCTCTTTGTGCTTAAACTAGTACAATATCATAGCTGCATTCCCTCAATGGACCAAGCATAGTTTTATTTCTTCAGGAAAATGTTTTTCCAAAGCCAGCTAAGATGTCACTGAATTTGATTAAGTAAGGGCAACATTGTAAACAGCATCTTTCTTCAGGCTATCCCATTACAACTCAACAGAGCTGACTTCAGGGCTTTCCTGGGAACCATAGATCACGTACATTTCACTCTCAGCAAAAAAAAGGGTATGGCATCTCAGTGACAAAGTCAACACAAGTACTGACATTTCTCTGTAGGATTTGAGAATTTTATTGTGCCTTCCTGATGCCAGGATGCCAGGGTTTTATAGTTTTAGATAAATTCAACCAAAAAGTCAACCAATAAAATGTAGGGGATGCTTTGCTTGAAAAATGATGGTGTAAATTAGTCCATCAGTCAATAAGATGTCACTGGAAAATTATAAGAGTCTGTTATTTACATTCTTCATAGCATTTTATGTTCATAGTGGTACAGTACAATGCTATGCAGTGTGTGAAGGATGTTGGGAGAGGACACAGACCACTTAATTCTTCTCACTGGCACCCTGATCTTAATAATCTGTACTGGCATATCTGCCTACTGTACAAAAACAGAATGTGGCAGTGAAATAAGTGCAACAATACGATCTATCCTAAGTATTTATTTACTATTGCACCAAATCTTATGTTCGCAGTACAAGGCCATTTCATCATGGTTGCTTCAAGACTTAAATTACTCAGATCACCCTAAAATATGACCTAAATCAGTGGATGCAGCTATGATTAAATTGTTTACTGATGGCAGAGTGACTTCTGTCATAACCAAATTGGAGTAAGAATACCCAGTGTAAATTTTTTTGTCTAATATGACAAAAAAAATATGATTTTTTTTCTGAATATTTATTTATTACAATATTCATTTTGCTAAATCATTTGGAAATGCAACACAGAAGAGGTATGCTTACTTACTTTACTGATACTGAAGAAAAATGAATGAAAATTAAGAGTGGAACACAATCACTCAATGAAATGAAACTATTTTTCACCCATTTTTTGAAAGGAGTTAAGTTCAACAAAGCACTAAAATATGGGCATAAAATTGTGTCTCCAAAACCTTGATTTACATTTTTAACTTACCATCTTTTGTTTTGTTTTGTTTTAAAAAGGGGGGGGGCAGCCAAAGCAAGATTGAAATATCAAGAAATCAATAAAAAGTAATTAGGTAAAGTGCTCAGTGACCTTGAAAAGGCTCTGAAGGCAAACCAGAATGTGTAATAAATAAGGAAATATAAGATAGTGTAATACAATCTTGCTTCAGCTTTCATGCAATATGAAATATATCAGTTGGTACTTTTAACGTGTAATGCATTTTACCAAAGTCTTTAATTAAGATAATAAGCAAAAAGGAATAACTATTGAAAAAAAAAGTCATATTTTTCAGTTAAAATATTTGACAAAGGTACTTCTTTTATTGTTTTATTATTTAAAATATGTATATGCCACCCTTCATCTTATGGTACCAGGGCAGTTAACAAAAAATAATTTTTAAAAAATTTGAATAAAACCACAATAAAAAAGGCAGAAGATACATAAGATAGGCAGTAGCACCACCTGGCTTCATAATCCAAGTCAGAATCACCGGGCAAACAAATAGCTGTTGATCTGGCACTGAAAAAAATATTGGTGCCCGTTGGATTTCCATGGGGAGGTTGTTCCATAATTGGGGTGTCACAACAAAAAAACTCTCTCCCTTGTTGTCACATAATGTACCATAAAGTCACATGCCAAGTCAGCCCCTTCATCTGCAATTAAATTGTGGATGAGAGTTATTTTTTATGGACCAACCTGGCCTTTACAAGCAAGCACCTCCAGCCTAGAGGGGAGGTTAACAAGAGAACCCAAATTCTGTTGGTTGTGGGGAGGCCTAGAAGAGGGGATAAGCTCTGCAGATGTCTTACTATTCTTTCCCTTAATTGGCTAGTCCAACCACCTGCACAATACCTCTTGCTTCCATACTACTGTAATAGGGACAATTCTATACCCTCCCTGGTTATTCCTATTGCCCAGGCCCATAACAAACCAACCCCACCTTCTAGGGCAGAGAACTGAAAACACAGTCAGATTAAAACATAAGTAAGTGTACAAGTTAAAGTATGATGTAATCAGATTAAAATGATCAAGTTAAAGTGCAATACAATCAGTCAATTACATTAAAGTGCTAATAAATAAAGTGCAGTCTTCTCAAAACTAATAACCCTACTAATAAATTATAGTGTACTTAATTAAAGATCAGACTAAGACAGGCTATAATAATTACTAAGGTAGGGACTAAGCTTCATTATCACACTTCAAAAAGCAGTATTGGAACCTCCCAATTCCTGCTCCTCTCTCACTCAGTTACCAACCTTTCTTCAAAGACTCTCCAGAGTCTCACTCGGGAATCTGTGCAACGCTTGGCTTATTAACTTATCCCATTAAACTTCATAAGAATGGGCCCTTACCCTCCAAGCCACCTCTGCTGTTCTGGCTGCTATATCTGTTTGCTGCCTGCCATTTCTTATCCAGCCACACTGAGATGGCAAGAGATGGAGCCCAACTCCCAGAACTTGGCACAAAGCCAGATGAAACTTCAGTGGTGGAGGGTCTTTTCTGTCAGCTTATTACACTGCTGGCACTTCTCCACTCTCCCACCACAGCAGCTAATGAGGATCAGGTGGCAGATCTAAGTGGAACTCATCTGCTCTTCTGCTGGTCCAGCTACTGTGTCTGTGCTTGTTTATACTATCAATTTTTTGTTCTTTAGTTGCACAAGAAATTATACACATCAAATTATGGGTTGTATCCAACACTGGTCATCCACCAGCAGAATGCAAACCATTGGCAGAATGGATTTTCCTGCCCCCTGGCACACCCCAGTTCTGCTCCAGAGGGTTGGGAAATCCTCCAGAGCAGATTTGGGGGGCATGTAAAGGGGCTGCAGGGGAAGGAGAGCAAAGGGAAGTCCTGTCATGCAAGTGGAAGTCTGCTTGCATGACATTTGATTTAACGCTATATTATAATCCTTTATATGTATATTATTTTACAGTGTTCTCCAGAAATGGTTTACCAGCTGAGACTGATAGCATCTCTACAAAAGCCTAAAATCCTACATTTAAAACAGGATTTTAATACGGAAGCTTTCTGCTTCTGTTTTAAATGCAGGATCGCAAGCGACTCCATTTACATGGGCTTCCATTTCCCCCTCCCCCTCATCTGAATCTTCCATATATTTCATTGATCTAGCTCCTCTTCTTACAACTTTTCCTTTTTCATGGAGAGAACTCAAGTGGAACACAAACACGGTAATTTAATAGCTCATTATCCTCCTTTTTAAGAATGGAATAAGGGTCATTTAGTGCAGGAGATGCGCTGGAGGTTCACGACATCATCTAAAACGCTTGTAAACTTCCATGAGTGAGCAATCTCAATAGCAGGATAAATGTATTTATTTATTTATCGTATGGCACATTTCCATCGCATTACAATAAAAACGTAGCGCATAATAAATATGAAATCTAAAATACAAAATACAGACAGGAATATTACAAATGTATGTCTAGGTTCCCCTTCATGGATCACTGCCTTGTTGTGGCGAAGGGGCTTGCGTAACTCAGTGAAGCCACAAGCTATGCCGTGCAGGGCCACCCAAGATGGACAGGTCATGGTCGAGAGTTTTGACAAAATGTGGTCCACTGGAGAAGGAAATGGCAACCCACTCCAGTATTCTTGCCAAGAAAACCCCATGGAACGTATCACAACGCTAAAATATATGACGCTGGAAGATGAGCCCCTCAGGTCGGAAGCTGTCCAATATACTACTGGGGAAGAGCAGAGGGAATTTCCAAGTAGCGCCAGAAAGAGTGAAGCGGCTGGGCCGAAGCCGAAAGGACACTCAGCTGTGGAGGTGTCTGGTGGTGAAAAGAAAGTCCGATGCTGAAAAGAACAATATTGTTTAGGAACCTGGAATGTCAGATCAATGAATCAAGGTAAGCTGGAGGTGGTCAAACATGAGATGGCAAGATTGAACATCGACATCTTGGGAATCAGCAAACTAAAATGGACAAGCATGGGCGAATTTAATTCAGGTGACCATTATATCTACTACTGTGGGCAAGAATCCCTTAGAAGAAATGGAGTAGCACTCATAGTCAACAAAAGGGTGGGAAAAGCAGTCCTGGGGTACACTCTCAAAAATAATAGAATGATCTCAGTACGAATCCAAGGCAAACCATTCAACATCACAGTAACTCAAGTCTATGCCCCAACCACTGAGGCCGAAGAAGCTGAGGTTGATCGGTTCTATGAAGACCTACAACACCTTCTAGAACTAACACCAAAAAAAGATGTCCTCTTCATCATAGGGGATTGGAATGCTAAAGTAGGAAGTCAAGAAATCACTGGGATAACAGGCAAGCATGGCCTTGGTGTACAAAAGGAAGCAGGACAAAGGCTAATAGAGTTTTGCCAAGAGAACACGCTGATCATAGCAAACACTCTTTTCCAACAGCACAAGAGGCGACTCTACACATGGACATCACCAGATGGTCAATATTGAAATCAGATTGATTATGTCCTTTGCAGCCAAAGATGGAGAAGCTCTATACAGTCAGTAGAAACAAGACTTGGAGCTGACTGTGGCTCAGATCATGAGCTTCTGGTTGCAAAATTTCGGCTTAAATTGAAGAACGTAGGGAAAACCACTAAACCATTCAGGTATGACCTAAATCATATCCCTTATGAATATACAGTGGAAGTGAGGAGTAGATTTCAGGGATTAGACCTGATAGACAGAGTGCCTGAGGAACTATGGACGGAGGTCCGTAACATTGTTCCGGAGGCAGCAACTAAATCCATCCCAAAGAAAAAGAAAGGCAAGAAAGCCAAGTGGCTGTCTGATGAGGCTTTACAAGTAGCTGAGGAAAGAAGGGAAGCGAAAAGCAAGGGAGAAAGGGGAAGATATATCCAACTGAATGCAGAGTTCCAGAGAATAGGTGGCCAAAACAATATTTTGGCCACATGATGCGAAAGGAAAACTCCCTGGAAAAGACCCTGATGCTGGGAAAGATTGAAGGCAAAAGGAGAAGGGGACGGCAGAGGATGAGATGGTTCAGACGACTGAACGACTGAACAACAAAGAGATATTCACAGCAAATTTCAATTCAAATTTTATTTGTTTTAGCCATGAACTATAATAAAGATGGCAAAATGCAACAGCCACTATAAAGAATACAGTGAAACTGGCAAACCATCATTAAAATCATGATAAAATAACATCATTTATCCAGTTATCCAGTTTTAAAAAAAAAAACTTTTCATAACATTCTGCTAATGCCAGGGCAAAATTTTCCACATTCAGTTTTACCTCCTTATTTCTGTTTGCAAATAGGTATTCTAGTTTTATTGACTTTGCCTAAAGGCTTAAGCTGTCAGTAACTGAGAAACTTTCACTGAAGCTTTTCAGAAATAAAGCAATGAAATGTTCAATGAGGGTTATCCTCAATTTCACCTTCTCCACAAATACAATGGTGAAGGTTAAATGGAATATTATGGAAATGCCCGTCTAGACTGTGGACAGCATTTCTTGAATGCGGAGTAATGTAAAAGCTTTCCTTAGGGGAAATTTCCAAGGGCCTGATAAATAGGATACATACCCATGAGGAAACTTTCATAGAATAAGGGAACCATCTTTGAACGAGGTTTGAATGATCGATAGTAATGAATAAAATTATTATGGTGTCTGTTCCTAAATTCTATTTTGGCAGCATCAAACTTCATTCTATAAAAATAGTCTACCAAAATAACATGACAACATCAGTTGACCTTTTTGGGAATCTATTTGGAAGAATTAAGTTGAAGTTGTTCAGACCAGGTAACCTATCCTCAGATAGAAATCGAAGTTTAATCCATCAGTTGAATAGGCTACAGCAAATTTGAATAGAGAGAGATACTTGGGACTAAGGCTAAGCTCATAAAAAGCTTGCAATATGTTCTACTGTTTCGAATATAATCCTCTGCGGTTCCTTATCAACATGTCAGCTCCCTCTGCCACAAAAAATAGTACTCCCTTTATTAGCTGCAATATTTACATTTATCTTATGGCCTTGTTCCTATCCCTGTCAAAGCCACAGGAACAAAAAACAAAAGAACCAAAACAAAATTACTCAGATTTGAGTACTGCAGACTCAAGCTTTATATCCCCCATATAGAATAAATATTTGCAGGTTAACTAATTATTAGTTAAGATACAAGTACATATTTAAGTAGATGAATTAAATGAATGTTTGCTCATTTTGTTTACTGTGGATCAATCAATAAGGAAAGCAGGAACATAGATGGCTGTAGTACCATTAGTGAAGCTACAGTAAGGGAATTTTCAGCATTTCTTTATAACTCTTTTGACAATCCTATAAAACTATTTCTATAACTATTAACTAATAACAGAAAAGTGCCATTTAATCAATGCCTGATATATTTATGGGATCTCTTCCACCTGTGAAATAAGATCACTATAAGAAGAGGACGGGGATGGAGAGCCAAAAATCAAGGTTAAATGTGTTTTCCTGTTTCAAGGATGGTTAGATTCTTGTAAATTTCAAAGAATCACATACAATAACTATTCAACTGACTTTTCCCTATATTTCATTATTTAAAACAAAGGTGAATGTTCTATTGTGTTTATCTAAACAGCATGCAATTGAAAAAAACAAGCACATGAAATAGCCGATTAGAACTATAAAGAAGTAGGATCTCTCTCTTTTTTTGTCAGCCTGAGATTGAAAGGCAAATTCAGAAAACCACTAAAATTATAATAATTATTGAATAATCTTGTTGTTTAATTAGATTTCCACTCACTTAATGGTATTAATTACATTCTTATGATCACAAGCATGCTCCTTTTGGAACTTGTCTAAGGAGGGTCATCTAACCAATTGGGGAGTGGGGGCAGTACTCTGGGTGACAGATGAAAATGGTTTTTCTTAAGTCTTTATTTTTTGAAAACAACCCTGAGTACTGTGTTGAGTGTGCAGTATATGAGTGTTGAAATAAATAAATAATCCCATTTGTGATGGCTGTTCTGTGCTAGTACCATGATCATGTCATTTGCCTTATGTGGGGATACAGGTGTGGAGCCATTTATGAGCCATGTTCAAGCACATAATTCTGTTAATTCTTCTAAGAGCAGAAAACTCAAATTACCACAGGATCATGGGTCCAGAGGCAACATAATTTATTTATTGAAAATATTTATGTATTGCTTTTTCAACAAAAAGTTCTTAAAGCAGTTTACACAGTCTAAGGTGACTTCTAAAACTATTTGAATAAAGCGGTACATTCTCAGCAGAGGCAGGCTTTTCATGTACATCTTCCACCCTAGAACAAAAGAACAGAGTCCCTAACCTTACACCTGATGTCCTCCCTGGTTCTGACTGTCATGGCCTTTGCAGTGGTCCAAAGAACGACTTCCCGGAAGTACCCACCTCCAGAGCAAATCTGGGAGCAGAGGAGATTACAATAGCCAGATCACCATGGCTGCTCCTTCCACACAGTCCTTCCACAAACAACAGGGGGAGGCTTGATAGAGTTTCCCTTCTTCCTCACCAATGGCATTGATGGTTCCTTTGTACTGTTTCCCTCATTTATTCAAAGCTGCTTCTATCACAGTTTCTGTCTCCAAATGGAATGATCAGGCAGCTGTTAGTTCAAACTATAGTGGGCGTTCTGATGGCTTATTACACAGTGTATATTCACTATGCTGTGATTTCTAGAGCTTTCCCTTTTTATGCTGCTTGCAGTTAGCAGCTCATTGCTCAGAGATGAGAATAAGTAGGAAATAGGAAGTCTCTTTAGAATATGAAAGATTCTGTTTGATTAATAGCTTCAACTTATCAGTGACATTTCTCTGTAAATGGACCTTAGGAAATGGAGCTTTGTAGCTAAAAGGAAAATCCCAACCATATCATTCTGCAGCTATGACGAGATCTGGAGGGAGGTGGTGACTGAAATGAAAAGTGTGTCTTTTTCAGAAGTAGGAAGGCTCTGATCTTACGTTTACTATGAGAAGAGTTTTGCTATGTTCAAGATATCCATGCAGAAAATCTGATACATTGTTGAAAGAACGAATGACTCACAGAGCAGCCAACGGGTGATTCTCAGATAAGGAACTGTATGTCAAAGTTAGATGTCTTCCTAGGAGGAATCTTTCGTATTCCAATAATTATTCCCTTCAGGGAGTAGGGTAAAGATGGCACGAAGAACTGCACAGAACCTATATCGACAACTTTTTTTTCCTTTTTAGGTGATTATTTTTAAGATTTGTTTTGAACTGTATATTTGCACAGTGATTACAATCCCCGCCACTCTCAGTTTAGTAGAATTTCTGAAAGAACTTGAATTGCGAAGTAAATGGGCAGATAGATTCAGTCATTTTAGTGCATTCTATTAAACAACCTACCCCTGGTAACTGTTCTTTTATCTTTTATACGACTTTCTAGCAGATCCTCACAAATGCTTCTTTCTTATACTATCTGTTGAATAACTAACTAGCTTTGTCTTGTTTTAAGTGAAGTTCTTCCTACAATACATTACAAAAGAAATGGTAGCAGAATAGACTCAAACTATTGTGTGTTTTCAGTGGACATTTGTGAGGGTCAAACTGAGGCACCAATGCCAGCTTCTGAGGAAGGATATTCCTCAGTAGGCGAGGATAGGATTATATTCCACTTGCACACCAGCTGTGATCCCCATAACTATCACACACACATACCCCAAGCTGGTGCTGTTTGCATTTTTTTAAAACTTGCGCATTGAACAGAAAGACATTTAGCAGCATGTATAGTTTGGCCTGAATTGTCCTTGTGATACAAAAAAAGGTATTAATCATGGTGGATAGCTTTATTTCCTGTACTGGGGCTATACATTGTAATTGAGAACAACGTTCTGAAGCAGAGTTTCCTAAAGTGAGATGTCCATACCCTGTTAAACACAGCTATGGAATCCAAGAAAAAATGTGCATTTGGGGGATACACTATCTAAAATTACCCTGATATGGGTATTTATTTTCTTACCTGAGTGTACCTTGTATCATCTCTCCAATTTTCTTTTGCATTCCTGCAGTACTGCCACCCATCAGACAATCTTTTGAAAAATAACTATTATCACATCACTGTTCTCTCTGCAGATACAATTTTGTTATTTTGGGTAGAATTGAACATAACATAATTTCAGTAATGGCATCAATTCTATTTTCATTTATAAGATCATGCTGTGAGATTTGCAGAGAGTGGTATATTGCTTGCACCTTTTTACTGGAGTGAGGTGATTCACGTCCAGTTCTTGGAGAGAAAATGTTTCTCATACATTTGTTACCTGATTATTTATCTTTTCTGCTCTGTTTGACCTCGTTGGAATGAGGCTTTGCAAGACTTAGGAAATAAGTCTTAATTCCTTTCAGAATTCATAAAAGATCTGTAGGCCTGATTCTCTGTAGAGTCCCACAGTTCACCAGAGAATTTTCTGCATCTTCCATCCTTCTCCCCAAATGGTTTAGAAGTAGAGAAGTTTTACACCCTACTCATATAAGGGCTAAAAGTGTGGAGGCTACTTCCCCCTCCACTCCTGACTGTCCTGTATTGAGCTGAAGGATCTGCAGGGGGCTTCAATGCCTCAGGCTGTCAGAGTGATATTACTGTGGTATTATCGGAAAATAAGCCAGTGGAAATGATTAAGATCAGGATGTTTGTGTAGGTGGAAAGGATAAATTTGATTGTTGTATAGGATTTTTTTTTTCTTGTGATGTCAGTTGCATGCAGATGCTTATCTATCCTAAGACTTAGGAAAATGTGTATTGTCAAGTTTATATTTTAAATCTTTTATGTTTTGCAGCTTATTGTATTCAGATTTGGTTTGACAGGTACAATTGCCTCCATATATTCCATTCATTTTGTTCCCACAGAGTTTGCATATTTATGTTAAGCATGATTAGTCAGATTTTCGCTATATAAGGATATATGTAAACTGTGCAGCATATAGATTTTTGCAACATTTTTTAGCTCCAGAGATGTGTACCCTGAGACAAACATAATACTTACAGACAGATCCTATACATGTTAGTTTGGAAGCAATACCCACTGAGTTCAGTGGGGCTTACAGTAAAAAAAAAAAGCCCTAATTATTGTCTTCAGAAAGCTAGTGAAGACCATTTTATTTTATCAACCATATAATAACTTTAAAACTCCAGATCTTAATGTGTTTGGGCTACTTTGTTTTTTTATTATTATAATAATGCTGCTGTTTCTGTTTTTATACATACAGCATTTACTGATGTAATTGTATATTGTATAGATTTCATGTGTTATAACCTGCCTTGAGGGCTTTTCAAAACCATGAAAAAGGATATGCATTTGAAATATTAATATTAAAATATATCTGCATAGGATTGCAGCCTATAGCTGTAATGACACACTGAATTCAATGAGACTTACTTTTGTGTTACGTGTATAGCATCAGGGTTCATAACTTTTAAAAATATAAACCTAGTGATAAATGCAATTTCTGGAAATGTTCCATGCCTCAAAAACTTATTAAAATCTAGGTTTCAGAGCTTTCTCTTCCACTTTAGAGTAAATCCCAAGAATTGGTGCCTGATATTAATTTTCCGTTTCTCCCCCTGCCTATTCCCTTTTTTCTTTTTAACATGTCTGTTAAATTGTAAGCTTGTAGGCAGGCACGTTATAAATCACAATAAATAGTATTATTGATAATAATTAATTAATAATAATTAATAGCACCACATTTCCACTTTCCTTGCTTCTTATATTTGATGGAGATGTACACTTTCCAATATAACTTGAGTCTCTGGTACCAAACATTAGTCAAACTTCCTTTAAAAACATCCTCAGCTCCATTATCTACCCCCTCCCATCTCAAAAGTCAACACAACCCAAATGTTTCTGGTCATGCTGCACACACCATAAATTACTCTATCTGGCCTCTAGTGCAAGGTTAGATGCTATGCGGAGCCAGCCTCAGCACTGTTGCCAACTGGGTCAGTCTTTCAGTCTATCAGGGAGAAGGTAATCTGGCACACTGAACTGAAGTATTTGTCTTTTGTATTTCCTTTCTTTTTTCAGCTTGGACACTGAAGGGAAATCAGTCCTGACTTTGAGTCATGTTGTGCAGCAAGACACATTAAATTGTTTCACTCTTTCCTGTAGTGTCTATCGTCTGGCCCCAGTACTTTCCTGTTTTCATTAACAGTTGGGTGTGATCTTTAAAGAGAGTTGCATAATATTAATAATGGAGTCGTAAAGCTATGAAAATATTATCTGAATTCAAAGACCCTAACTGCTCCTAACTGCTTAGGAGTAAAAAATGGGTGATATCCTTGGACATGTTTCTTTTATGAGTTTGTATGCCTGGACAAAAATATTACTACATCTGACTACTTGTGACATATTGAGGACCACTGCAATTTCGTGTTAATGTGCTATTCTGTGCTATGCCTCAATTAACTGGAGTCATGTGATTAGAAAAGATATCTTTCTTTTTTAAAATGTAAGTTCATAATCCTAACAAATATGAGGAGAAAGATGGAAAATAAAATAATCAAACATCAAGAAGCAGTTTTAAACATGTATTGTAGCTTGCTAATCTGAAAGCTACAAGAAATGTTTTTACTTTGTTGGTGGTGTTTATTCACTCAGTTGCTTCCAACTCTTCGTGACTTCATGGACCAGCCCATGCCACAGCTTCCTGTTGGCCGTCGCCACCCCCAGCTCCCCCAAGGTCGAGTCCGTCACCTCCAGAATATCATCCATCCATCTTGCCCTTGGTCGGCCCCTCTTCCTTTTGCCTTCCACGTTCCCTGGCATCAGCATCTTCTCCAGGGTCTCCTGTCTTCTCATGATGTGGCCAAAGTACTTCAGTTTTGCCTTTAATATCCTTCCCTCAAGTGAGCAGTCTGGCTTTATTTCCTGGAGTATGGACTGGTTGGATCTTCTTGCAGTCCAAGGCACTCTCAGAATTTTCCCCCAACACCACAGTTCAAAAGCATCTAACTTCCTTCGCTCAGCCTTCCTTATGGTCCAGCTCTCGCAGCCATAGGTTACTACAGGTAATACCATTGCTTTAACTATGTGGACCCTTGTTGTCAGTGTGATGTCTCTGCTTTAACTATTTTGTCAAGATTTGCCATTGCTCTCCTCCCAAGAAGTAAACGTCTTCTGATTTCCTGGCTGCAGTCAGCGTCTGCTGTAAACTTTGCGCCTAGGAAGACAAAGTCTGTCACTGCCTCCATGTTTTCTCCCTCTATTTGCCAGTTATCAATCAAGCTGGTTGCCATAATCTTGGTTTTTTTGAGGTTTAACCGCAACCCAGCTTTTGCACTTTCACCTTCGTCATGAGGTTCCTCAGCTCCTCCTCGCTTTCAGCCATCAAAGTGGTATAATCTGCATATCGGAGATTGTTAATGTTTCTTCCAGCGATTTTAACTCCAGCCTTGGCTTCATCAAGCCCAGCACATCGCATGATGTGTTCTGTGTACAGATTGAATAGGTAGGGTGAGAATATACAACCCTGCTGTACTCCTTTCCCAATCCTAAACCAGTCTGTTGTTCTGTGGTCGTTGCTACTTGGTCATTATACAGATTCCTCAGGAGGCAGACAAGATGACTTGGTATCCCCATACCACAAAGAACTTGCCACAGTTTGTTATGATCCACACAGTCAAAGGCTTTAGAATAGTCAATACAACAGAAATAGATGTTTTTCTGAAACTCCCTGGCTTTCTCCATTATCCAGCGGATATTGGCAATTTGGTCTCTAGTTCCTCTGCCTTTTGTAAACCCAGCTTGTACATCTGGCAATTCTCATTCCATGAATTGCTGGAGTCTACCTTGCAAGATCTTGAGCATTACCTTACTGGCATGTGAAATAAGTGCCACTGTTTGATAGTTTGAACATTCTTTGGTGCTTCCCTTTTTTGGTATGGGGATATAAGTTGATTTTTTCCAATCTGCTGGCCATTCTTGTGTTTTCCAAATTTGCTGGCATATGGCATGCATCACCTTGACAGCATCATCTTGCAAGATTTTAAACAGTTCAGCTGGGATACCGTCATCTCCTGCTGCCTTGTTATTAGCAATGCTTCTTAAGACCAATTCAACCTCACTCTTCAGGATGTCTGGCTCTAACTCACTGACCACACCGTCAAATCTATCCCTGATATCATTATCCTTCATATACAGATCTTCCTTATATTCTTGCCACCTTTTCTTGATCTCTTCTGCTTCTGTTAGGTCCTTGCCATCTTTGTTTTTGATCATACCCATTTTTGCCTGGAATTTACCTCCGATGTTTCTAATTTTCTGGAAGAGGTCTCTTGTCCTTCCTATTCTATTATCTTCTTCCACTTCCGTGCATTGCTTGTTTAAAAATAATTCCTTATCTCTTCTGGCGAACCTCTGGAATTTTGCGTTTAATTGGGCATATCTCCCCCATCACTGTTGCCTTTTGCTTTCCTTCTTTCTTCGGCTGCTTCCAGTGTCTCAGCAGACAGCCATCTTGCCTTCTTGGTTCTCTTTTTCTTTGGGACGTTTTTTGTTGCCGCCTCCTGAACAATGTTGCGAACTTCTGTCCATAGTTCTTCCAGGACTCTATCTACTAAATCTAGTCCCTCAAATCTATTCTTCACCTCCACTGCATATTCATGAGGAATATTCGTGAGCTCATATCTAACTGATCTGTGGGTCTTCCCTATTATCGTTAATCTGATTCTAAATTGTGCAATAAGAAGTTTGTGATCTGAACTACAGTCATCTCCAGGTCTTGTTTTTACCAACTATATAGATGTCCGCCACCTTTGGCTACAACGGATGTAGTCAATCTGATTTCGGTGTCGACCATCTGGTGAAGTCCATGTATAAAGTCGTCTCTTAGGTTGTTGGAAGAGAGTGTTTGTTATGCACAGTGAGTTGTCTTGGCAAAATTCTATCAGCCTATGTCCCGCTTCTTTTTGTTCTCCCAGACCATGCTTGCCTGTAATTCCAGGTGTTGTTTGACTACCCACCTTAGCATTCCAGTCTCCTGTAATGAAAATAACATCTCTTTTTGGCGTATTATCCAGTAGGTGCTGCAGATCCTCATAGAACTGATCTACTTCTGCTTCTTTAGCATCTGTAGTTGCGGCGTATATTTGGATCACTGTGATGTTAAATGGCTTACCCTGAATTTGAATTAAGATAATTCCATTGTTTTTTGGATTGTATCTTGGCACTGCTTTAGCCACTTTATTATTAATGATGAAGGCTACTCCCTTTCTTCTGTGGTCCTCTTGTCCACAGTAGTAGATCTGGTGGTCATCTGATGTGAAGTGGCACATTCCAGTCCATTTCAGTTCACTGACACCCAAAATGTCTATATTTAATCTTGACATCTCCCCAATAACCACATCCAATTTGCCCTGGCTCATAGATCTTACATTCCAGGTTCCTATGGTGTGTTGATCTTTAGAACATCGGATTCGTCTTTCACCACCAGCACCGTCAGCCACTAGCTATCCTTTCGGCTTTGAGCTAGCTACGTCATCACATCTGGGGCTAGTTGAACTTATCCTCTGTTCCTCCCCAGTAGCATTTTGACCATCTTCCGACCTGAGAGCCCCATCTTCCTATGGTATACCAACGTATCTCTGGTTGTACTGATCCATTTAGTTTTTACGGCAAGAATACTGGGCTAGATTGCCATTACCTTCCCCAGGGATCATATTTAGTCTGACCTCTCTGCCATGACCTTCCTGTCTTGGGTGTCTCTTCACGGTTTAGCTCATGGCGTCATTGAGGTGCTCAAACTCCAGCACCACGACAAGGTAATGATCTCCTTTGCTTGCTAGTCTGAAAGCTACAAGGAATGTTTTTACTTTACAAGAATAAAATGGTCTTATCACAATTTGCTTTTGAAAGTCATCTCAGTTTTAAAGGTGGTTTGCTGTGGAATATTGGGAGCAGGGGGCTGCTGCGTTTCAAGAAACACAAGTCCAGATCTCCTTGGATGCACATAAGTAGTTGAATAGCTCCTTGACAATGAATTGCCAGTACTTTTACATTCAGCATTTCACAGTTCCCTTTAGAAGTGTGGGGCAGATGGCCTACTGGTTAAAGAATGGTGCTGTAGATATAGTAAGTCCACAAGACATGACTGAAGCTTAATTGAAAATTAGACATGGACCTGTACATCCAGTGGGTATAGTTGGTGCCATTCATTTCATGGAGAAGTAACATTGAGGCTTTCCAGATTAAGAAATGCCCTGGTGCTGAATATGCAGTGAGTTCATTGTTCTTGTGGGGAATCCAAATGTTCTCTCTTGAGGAAATGCTTCTGTTGCTGAGAAGTCAAATTTTCTAGCAACCAAAATGCATAGGCCATACCTAGGGTAAATGGAACCACATACACCCCACATACCCACACACATTACTCATTGCCCTAGTAAATGCTGTATAGATTGTGATTTCTCTTTAAATGTTCTCATGACATCACTGACAAACTGATATACAACCTGCATCCCCACACACATGCACACGTACGCACACCATTTGAGGTAAAAGCTAAAAAATGTTTGTTTATTAAGCACTTTTATAGCATATGGCAACTTCAAGCTTTCAAACATCCCCATTTTGCCGCATGTCTCATACTTCGACAGTGTTTCATATTTTTAAGGTTTTGACATAGAAATGCAGAAGTCAGCTGAAAAACTATATCCCAACCGGTGAAGTCAAAGTGCTAAACAAAAAAAATCAATTCATGTTCATTACATTAATGGCGTGGGGAGATCTATCTATCAAGTATTTTTATTCCTTTTATTCCCTTCTAATCTCTGAACTTTTAGAAATGACACACTGCAGTAACATCTCAGAATTCTTTACAACTGTGAGTTAAACACACAATTACATTTTAAAGATAAAATTTTTAGTCATGATTTAGTCATATGTTTGACTTCTTAAGAATGGACTGCTGACTGCTCAGATCACAGTTATGATGGATACATTTGTAACTGGATTATTTGAGTGGCTCTGATACGATGGGATCCAGAGCCAACATGCTTTCACCAAGACAAATATCTGTGGCTTGACAAAAGCATGGCAGCACCAAAACTATTTATGTCTTTTATTCCTCCACCCAAACATTCCTGGACAATTATTACAAGGTCACTGTCTAATGGAGGGAGCGGGGAAGGAGATGAATTTAAGCAACCAACAACTTGTGTCATTTTTTTTAAAAAGGCTTTTGAAAGAGCCTAGTTGTAGATCCCAGCAGATCTTTCAGAATGCAAATTCTATATAGATACTGCCAAAGAACAATTATAAAAGATACTATGCAGTGAAGAATACTGGTGATCTGAATACACCCTATATAAGAAAAAGTAGGCATATAGAAATATGTGGTGTCATGATTTTACATTATATTTTTTTCCTTTCATTGCTTCCCTCCATTTCTGCCTGTTATCCTTGCAGTGGAGTAAGTTACAGCTAGGCCTCTGCTGACAGCACTGACAGCAGTACTTATTCACAGAAACCTGTGATATAGTGAGCTCTTTCTTCCTTCAGTCATCTATCTTTTTTCTTTTCTTTTTTATAAAAGGAGACATCCTTGTCTACTTATAATTCAGCAAAAAGAATTTTGTTCATGACCCATATGCTCTGAGGCTGGCACTTTTATTTTCCCTTCATTGAGCAATGACACTGTACCTGTCACCTTGTGTGTCTGATAGTGTATCCACTTGAAGTTGCGCCTGCCGTCAGCAGAAACTCTATTAGAATATGTACAAGTATCTCTTGTACTTCATGAGTTCGCAGAGATCTAAAGTAGCCTAGGGAACACTGGGACTCTTTTGAAGATGTCTGTCTTTCTAGTAAGAGGAAGTGCAAATGATAGTCAAAAGGGACTTTAAACGCTAGCTGTATAGGGCAAACTTTTAAAAAGAGAGAGAGAACTGTAGTGTGCATTTCCAAATCTCCAGGTACAAAAAGGTCAACAAAAGTCAACAGTGTCCCAGGTAAACTAAAAATTACCTTGTTTTTTGCAGTAAATGAATGATAAGGAATTATTAGATAGTTTTTATTTTGGAAAATAGTTTGGGCTCTGTTATAAACAGAGATATAGAAATATTTAGAACAATAAGTAAATGTTATCTGAGACAAGGGCTCAGATAACAAGGACACACAAAAAATTTGGACTGAGCAGCTACCTAAAAATGTTAGCCTTTAAAAACCAGTAAAAGAAGACCAGGGCAAGGGTAAAATCTATATTGTTGCTTGTGACATTTGATTGTATGACAAATAAATAATCTATGGATTCCAAATCATCTTATTTTTTAGACAGTGAGTTAGCAGCTCTTTTTTTCTAATTCTGAGTCAAACACACAGGCATCCGGAACTTTGGTTTTGAAACAAGTTACTGTGGAAGAGCATAGTCCTTCTGCTGCGCCTTGCTGGTTTGCACAGAGTCATGGTGATAATTCATGAGAGTTTCTGTCTGAAGCCAAGTTCAATGCTATTTATTCGTCTTTTATATAGAATTATAAAATGGCATCTGCCAGTGATGTTTTATCACTGTTACGGTTTGCCTCAGTATTGCTTTATTAATATTGCTTTTGAGCCTTTAGCAGTTGAAGTCAGTAATTAATGAGATCAAAAGAATAAACATTAAGGGGGATTAGTTAAAAAAACTTGCATAGAGATGATGTGTTAATATTATCAATTTACAGAGGGATAGCCATATTAATCAGTTGCAGCACAAAAATAGTCTTGTGGGCACCTTCAAGACTAACAAATTCGTAATGGCATAAGCTTTCATCCACTCAGGTCTCAATAGAGTCCTTTGTTACTTGAGCCTTTGTCTCAGATAACCATGCTACATTAGCCATGGTGTAAAATATCATACTTAGTAAATATAATCACTAGGAATGTAATGAAGTTATTACAAGTTAATTTAGGTCCATTATTGCAAAGAATATGATGCTTAAGATGCCTGCGCAGTGAAGAGTGTTGTGTAGGGGTGGGAGCCTTTCCACCATGGCAGTTTCTATGCCTGGCAAAATAATTCTCCATCAAGACATGTTTGTCTACTACTAAATAGTTCCTCTTCTTTCCACTTCTTCCGCAAGCCCTGAGCTACCTAGATTCCTCTGTTTTAACTGGTGGTGTGTTTTGCTAGTTACTCTATTAAAGTGGCGTGCGTAGGAGTTGCAGAAGAGACATCTCCATCTGCACTTACACAGATCTCTTCCTCACCCTCTAGCTGCCCTGGGCTGTATAGCTCCCCTCCTGACCACCTCCTTGAATTCCCTGTCCAGTATCCGCTCACAGTGCCACTCACCAGCACCCAGGTCTAAAGTAAACTTTTACTTACCAACAAGAAAAAAATCTTTCTAATACTAGAGAGAAATGGGTTCAGTTGACTAGTTAGACACAGAAAGGAAACCAATCCATGAGTGAAAAAGAAACTTTGAACAAGAGGAAGATACTATGTAGTGATTACTTCAAATGTGATTGATTTAATGAAGGATTTCAGATCCAAACGTTTACACTGATTGCTTTGGAAAACAGTAACTAAAGGGTTAAGTGACATCATTTCATGAGAGTGAGCATTACAGATTGGATTACATTTCCTTCAGAAAGTAAAGGGTTAAACCAACCAACTTGAGATGTGCAGAAATGATGGAGTTTAGATGCTTGAAGTTGCTGCTCATTCAGTCATTGATGGCTGGGGCCAAGCTGCTCTCTCTCTTGCTGTGGCATTTTACTGATAGGAAGAGGTGCAACCTCCCAGTGCCCTTGGTCAGTGACAGGCCAGATTGACATATCAGTGATTAGCACATTATTGGCATTAATGGCCCAGTAATGACTGGAAGATGTTATTCTTATTTTTACTATATTTTAAAAGCAGGGGAAATATGGGGCATCAGTGGTTCTTTTCTACACTTTAAGTAATGCAGAAAGAACTCTAGCGTGAGCTTTTTAGGAACCAATGCTGTATGAAGAATGGAAATGGCAGGAATATATAATACCTATTTGTCAAGGGATGAAGACTCATGACAACTAGGCAACCACTTAGAACAGATCTGTGCTATAAACTCGTATTGGTTTACTATCACTTTTATTGTCATGGCTTCCCCTAAATATTGTGAGAATGTACTTTAGTGAGGGTGCTGAGAATTCGATTAGGAGTCCCTAGTTTAGTAAAAAAATAAATAAATAAAAAATAAATAAATCACCTTCTCTTGTATATACCTACCTGAACTTTAGGATCCCCTTCAGAGGCCCTGCTCTGTGTGATTCCACCAAGTGAAAGAAAGTTTTGAGTTTGTTTTTACTCTATACTCTGAGCTGCTAATTGGTTTTATTTTTCCTCTCCTAGAAAGGAAAGTTTCTATGCTACATGTTATTGTCTTTGTTGTATTTTAAATATTGTATTTTGTATTTTAATATTATATTTTACTCTCTATTTCTAGGAGAATGGCTTTTTCTGTGATTTTACAGCTTAAACAAATACAGTATGAACTAGGGATGTCAGAGAAATCCGCAATGGAAGCCAAATGAGTTCGGATGTTCATGAATCTGACCCACAGATTCTACAGCGAACTGGCTTTTACCTTCTCAGGTGGATTCCACAGACTTGTAGACCAGTTTTCTAACTTTCTAAATTTTTGCACAAATTTCATCATAGAAAAATGCGCAAAATAAAAAATCTGCCCCAAACTGTACATCCCCCCTTTCCAGGCTAAAGCCGAAAATGCACATTTAGGGCAATTTGTGCATTTTTGCACAGTTGTGCAAATTCAGAAACAAAAAATCTGATTCTGTTGATGAGAGGAGGATGGAACGAAAGGTGCCTGACAATCCATGAAACACAGATGGAACAGATTTTACACAATCCATACTTCGCTATCATGAACATGCATAAGTACATTTTCATGGTTTGCATCACAGTTCCTGAATGTCTATTAAGCCAATTCGTCTACAGTCTAAATTTGCCCACAGTTTTGTGTCAGCTAAGAGCTAATTGTTACTCTGAAACTCCAGAGTGATCCGTTTTGATCTCACAGCTGCTGGGAGAAAAAGTGCAAAGCAAGATGGCCACAGCAATTATAGATAGCTTTAGGTTTGACTCTTCTACAACCATCCTTGTAATTCAATTTAAAGCATTCCATTAGCCTTTGTGGCAGTAATAAGCTTTGTCTGCAGGAGCTCAAGCAGACAATATTGCTTCTTCTTTTTTTTCAAATTAATGCATTCACTTTCAGAACTGCAGGGCATCTCCAGAATAATAGTCTGCTGTGAAGAGGAAACATTTTAGAGGGTTAAAGCAGAAGGGGTGGGAGATGGGTATCAGATGAGTTTCTAGAATGGCATATGCAATAAATATTTTGACATGCATATACTCCTTAATACAATCTATGTTAAACATAGAGTATATCTACAGGGTGTTTTTTTAACAAATTATCATAATGTAAAATTATTTTCCAACCGAGAGTGTCATAACTGCATCTCTTCCACATGATGGAGCTAAGATATGGAGTTCTTTGGAAGGCAGGGAATCAGGAAAGCCTTCCTGGAGCCTTTATCTCCTAAGGGCTTCGCCATATGCTTGAAAGTATTTTCTGTCTTGCTGAGTAATTGAGCAGGATAGGGGGAGCAGTACCAGCCACAAAATTATACCCTGGGAATCTGTAATCCAGGGATCTAGAGAGCTGGTGGAGGGAGGCCTTGGAACTGCGGGCATGGGCAATTAGCAACTCAGACGAGAGGAAGAAAGGAAATCATGAGTATTGGCTTCCCTATCACCTGGTATTTCTCTATGTGTGGCTGGTGACCTTTAGACGTTCTCCCAGCCACACTGGAGCCACTTATTTGTGATCTGTTCCTGCCATGCATCTGAGAGGACATTTAAGTCCTCCCAGATGTACGGGAGGTTCAACCATAAGAGAAGGGTCTGATCACCTAGGTCTTTCCTATGGGATTGGCGCTTAAACGACATTCTTCCAGCCACATAGTCTTTTATTCATGAATAAGCAGCTCCCACCTGGCTAGGAGACCATATAAAAAGCACCATTGGTAAAACTATATATGCATAAGCACTTTGAAGAACAGCTATAAAACTAGTAGTTATGGCAGTTGTATAATTATTAGCTTCCCTCATTGGTGGTCCCCTGCATTATATAGCCGGTTAGTGGCCTGAAGCTAAATATTTGGCTGATTATTTCAGGTCAGTACGTCAGCGTCAGCCTTCCTTGCTTTTGCCTCTTCTACCCTTCCCTGCCCCACCCCTCTATGACAGTCTTCTCCCACCTGGTGCCCTCTAAATATTTTGGATTTCAGTTCTCATTAGCCCCAGCCAGAATGGCCAATGGTCAGGAGTCCTGGGAGTTGTAGTTCAAAACATCTGGAGGGTACCAGGTCAGGGAAGCCTGTTTTATAAAATCAGTGCAATAAATGGCAGGTAGCCCTAGGTGACTAGGGCATAGCTTAGCTGATCACTGGCAAAGCTTTCATCATCACGAGCACCATCTCATATTGCTCCTTTAGGTTGCATTACTACTGATCAATTCATAGTTCTTTAGTAGCAATCTAATTCATTAGAGAGAGGCTGGATTCAGTATGGAAGGTTAGTTCAAAGCAAATTTCCTTCCAAGCAGGCAAGACACTTTTATTCAGACAGGCATTTGTCTTTTAAGCTAACTTATTTGCTGAAGTAGGTTTCAACTGGTGGGTGCTGTTTATTTCTTTTTATGGATGCATTTTAATTGATTTACTTTTATGTTTTAATTATAATTTGTATTTTATCTTGTATGTTATTGTTGCTAGCTGCCTTGAGCACTATTTATAGTGATAAGGCAGTATATAAATTTAATAAATACATTTAGTTCATTGAGGAAAAGATTTAATTCATTAATAGAAGATGATTTCATGGAGAAAACATTGAGTCCAAATGGAGGTGATTCATTAATAACAGAGTAGTTTATTTAAAGAAATGCTGTGTTACTTAAAAGAAAACCTGTTAGTTCATTGTAGTATTGTCATGGTTTGAAAATAAAAACAGTGAAAATTAGAGTAGCTTGTAAAAATATTTTTATATATCAGAAAAGCAAATCTTGATGGAAATGGTCATAGTTGATAGAATGGAATTTGTAACATGTCAACTTCTCAAAAATTTAGTGCTCGAAGACCAGCATCGAAACCTTCCAACGTTGTTAGTTGCTAGGCTGGGAGTCAGGAGATCTGGGTTCTAGTCCCCACTCAGCCATGGAAGCTCACTGGGTGACTTTGGGCCAGTCACAGACTCTCAGCCCAACCCATCTTACAGGGCTGTCGTTGTGAGGATAAAATGGAGGAGGAGGAGGATTATGTACGCCACCCTGAGTGCCTTAAAAAGGAAAAAAGGCGGGATATAAATGAAATAAATAAATAAATACATGCAGAGTCTCCCAGGCTACCTCAGATATAGCTCAGTCGCTCACTTGCTCCTCAGCTTACTCCAAATGCGTTGCTGAGTGCACACTCTGTGATCACACTCTGTGCAATCATCAAGGTGCACATCAAGGCACAGCCTCAGTTCCAGAAAGAGGAGGAAAGCCAGAGGGGCTGGAAGTCCTGCCATCCTTCATCCCCACCTCCATCATCACCCCACTCTCCCTGGAAAGGGACTACAGCTGCCCAGCTCTGTAGTGGGTAGGTGGAGACAAGCAGCAAAAATGGACCACAGCTCCTTGCTGTTTTCTCACCACCCCACACAGCTCCAGCCATAGGGAAAAAAAACACAGAGGGGCTGGAACTCCTGCTGTCCTTTGTCACCGGTCCTATTGTTACCCCAGTTGCCCAAAGTACATTTGGAATGGAAAGGAGGCCAGACTTGAAGCCAAGTTTCTATATGATTAAAAGAAAGGGGAGGAATGTTAGTCCCTAATTTTAAATTATATTATACTGCAAATTGTGTTCATTGGATATCAGATTGGCTGTTAGAACCGAATTCCTCTCTCTTTCAATGTTTGAAAAAGCTTGAATAGGAGCACTTGCACACCAGCTAATGAGGAAATAATAGTTCTAGAACAAATGAAGCATAAAGGAATGTTATAATTCCAAACTTATTGAAAGACTGTGGGAACACTATAATGGGTTATTAAATCCACCTTAAATCAGTAATAGAGGAATTGGGTTCAGGCATGAATTTAAAATTTAAATTATGGAAAGATAAAAATGTGTTTTGATAGAAATATTTTCTGTCAGTTGTAATGTTTTATCCAGTTCTGTCTGTATCATAAAACATGATACAGAGCTAGAACAAGTTAAAGATATGGTTAAATGGACATAAACCATAGACAGAAATGTGTCAGTGAAGACGTGGAAAAGTCTGCGGAACAGAGAAGATAGATTTTAATTAAATATGTCACTTTATTTATTTATTTATTTATTTATTTGTTGCATTTATATCCCCGCCTTTTTTCCTCCAAGGAACTCAAGGCAGCGTACATGATCCTCCTCCTTCCTCCATTTTATCCTCACAACAACAACCCTGTGAGGTGGGTTGGGCTGAGAGTCTGTGACTGGCCCAAAGTCACCCAGTGAGCTTCCATGGCCGAGTGGGGACTAGAACCCGGATCTCCCGATTCCCAGTCCAGCACTCTAGCCACTACACCACACTTTGAGAAAAATGTATACAAGCTATGGCTGGGTGATACATTATTATATATAAAATGGGAATTATTTGCTGAAGTGATAGAAATGTTGGAAATAAAGAAGTGATCTTTACCATATTTGGTGGGAATGTCCTATGACAAAAAATATTGGAGAGAAATTAATAAGATAATGGCAACAATATTAGGTGATGCAATTCTTTGAGACCCTAGGTTTTATCCAGGGTCTCTCTGTCACTCTGCTAGTGCAAAGCTTCTACCGACTGGAGACTCTGTTATTTTCCTAATTGTTTTATGCTGTCTTGATTAGCAGGATTTGTTATGCTGCAATTTTATTGTTATTTTAAATTATGATATTTTGCATATGTTTAATAATTTGTTTTGTTTGCCTTGATCTGTAATCTGCCAAGAGAATATTTGTTGATGAATAGCCATATAAACTGAATCAATCATAACAATTAAAAAGGGGCACACAGGTGAGGACTACAAAACCCCTTGGCTTGCTTCCCTGCAGCTTCTCTCCCAGTTGTTTTCCTCCTCTGCTGACTTCCAGTAATGGATGTGGCCTTAGCTGGGAAAAAAGCCTAGGGAGGAGGAACTACAGGGAGGTAAGTGGTGGACATGGGGAGGGCTCAGCCCTCCTCACCTATATGCTACTTTTACTGTTAAAATCTGACTATTCTGCTTCCTCTTTCTACATGATTGGGGCATTTCTTTACTTAAACACACAAAACTGCTACTGTTGTGTCTAGTTATGCTGTCTTGTCTAGGAGACCTGCTTTGGGGGGGCTACAAACCACCTTCACCACTCCCACAACTGACATTACAATGTGTACAGTAGATGTGAGTGAGGATGTAGAGATCATAGGGTACATCCCATAATATTCTGGACAAGGTGGTAATTGTCATTTTCTTTCTAACCAAGAAGCTGAATGTTTGTTGTTGTAATATTTCACCAAACAATGCAAATAGTAACATCTCTAGTTTGAAACTGTTCTGTAAAGTGTATAACCAAACGACATTCATCCCTCTCTACTCCCTTTGTTTCTTCTAGCCACGTCTACATCTACCACTGGGACAAGTCATCTCACACGATGTGATGTAAATAAGAAAGGTTTCTGTGTAAATGGGGGCGAGTGCTTCATGGTCAAAGACCTCCCAAATCCAAGATACCTATGCAGGTAAGGAAAACTTTTCAATTTCTTCAATGAAGCTGTAGCATTTATTGTCAAACATGTTTACTCTATCACCTAGTAAATACTTTAGCATTAATTATTCATCCAAAAACTGATGACAGAATAGATGTATTTTTTAACCTCCAAAACATGTATAATAGTCTAGTCCTCAGCGTCCTCTTTTCAACTATTTACTAATGTAAAACAGTGAATTAGTCCGTACTTGACTGCTCATCACAGGGTTGGCTTGAAAACAATCAAGTATACTATTAGGGGTGACACCTATATAATAGGTATTGAATCTAACTGCTGCTAAAAGGCAGCACCCAGTTTAATAAAACACTGAATGAAACATATAAAATCAGTATTTTGGCAGCATACAACAGTTACTGTTTAAGTCTGTAATGCTAGATTTAATTTTATAGGTGTAATATATGAGAGCTGTTTCTCATGTAATGTTTAAAGGAGCTGAGCTGCCACCTATGAGTCACTCCTGTATTTGAAAAGACATGCAAATATCTTGTCTATATGCGAAAATTAGATTAAATTAACTTGCAGCATTTTACCAGAAACAAGAAAGCAAACTACACATTCATCACACACACACAAATGTAACTCCTATTTAAAAGCACATTAAAACAAAGAGAGGGCTGTTGCTGATGCCCTGCTTTTGAGTTTTCCAGTGTCATGTGGCTGACCGATGTTGGAATGGGAACAGAGGCTAGGTGCTAAATGGATTTTTGCTTGGCCCAACAAGTCTGTTCTTATGCTTGAAAAGCTTAAATGTTGTTTGTTTGTTTGTTTGTTTGAAATAATTTTATGCCACCTTTAAATGTAAAAAAAAAGCCTCCTCAAGGCAGTTTACAAAATATAAACATAAAACAGTAATTTCTCTCTCTCAGAGAGAAAATATCAATGACGATTAAAAAGTAAACTATGGAAGATATGATTAGTTGCATGTAACAAATACATCCCTTTGCAGCATTGTATTTTTAGATACTTAATAAATATATGTTGCATTTCCAATATTGTATTTCTGATGTACAATAAAAATTGTATTTTTATGTACATCAGAAATATTTAGTCTCTAAGATATTTCATCTAATCAATTAAAAAATACTATCTAAAGGAGTTTTCAGATGTCAATTCCTGCAGCAAGGTCTATACCAAACCAGAAGCTCAACAGGAAGACTTTCAAATACAAGGCACTGCTTATTGCAAACCATAAATGCTGGCAGCATTGTTCCTAAGCCCCCCTTTCTCTAATTCTTTTTGTTTAGCAACATTAACTTTTACATTATTTGTCATATGCTAATCTGAAAAATTAGTCAACAGTATTTGTGGGGAGCCTCCAATTTCAAACCCTGATTGTGCAGGGAGCCTAGGTGCAGCAACCTCCCTGCAGCAACCTCCCAGCCTCACCATGGAAAATGGTGGGGCTGGGACAACAGGGGTGCAACAGATGAGCTGGGACAGCAAGCATGGTCCTGCTCTCCCCCCACCCCCACCCAACATTCACTTTCAATACAGCTATACATTTAATTAAATTATTTAGAATTTTAGGAGCATGATATTTCTTATCCTCCATATAGGAACTCAAATAACAAAGTGCATGAGGGCACAATCCTATCCGGATAGTCACTAGCCTCCGAAATCAAAGGATGCCACCTATCTTATGCAGGGCGGCTAGAGCACGGAGGGGATCCTCTCCTCCGTGCTCCTGCCGCCCTGCATTTTGGCTAGATGGGCAATTTCACCCATCTAGCTGCCACTTCAGGGACAGGGAGAGAATGAGCCTGGAGACCTGGTTCTGACCTTGGATCTCAGAAACCGAGCAAGCCTTTGTCCCCCCGAGATGCTGTCTAGGGGCACAAGACTGCTCTCTCCAAAGAATGCCAAAAAGCAATTTTACCTGACTGTTGAGCCCATTGCAAGACTACTAGCTGAATATTCAGATTAAGCGAAAACAAACTCCAGATGAAGTATCATTATAATAAAAAATAATACATGTCAATTTATCCAATAAATGTGTTCTATCTATAGATAACTTCCCATTTAAAACCATAAAAACTATGTAGATTTTTTTCCTCTATAAGCTTTGATCCACATAAAATCACCATCAAAGGAGCTGGTTATATACTTGTTCAGTTTCAAAAATAGATTTTTTGCATTTATTTTGCTCTTCCTTTTCTCTAGCTAGCAAATATACCTGTTCAGACATTAGGGATATTGTTTTTCTTGCTGCTTAAAGGTTTGAAGCTTTAGATAATGAATTCAGTATTCATATTTCTTGATCAGAATTATGATTTTCTTACTCGATCCAATCTTTCCAATATAATTTTGATTAGCGATGGTTGGAGGAGTCCTACCTGTTAATCAAAACAATTGTATTCAGATGAGCAGCAAAATGGTAATGCAAATAAGATGGCAGAGTTAGAGAAATATTATCAGATAAGTCTGTATTTCTTGTGATCTTGCTAGATTTGCTTTTGTGGGCTTCAGCTCACCAATGGGATCTATTTTGCTCAGACATTAGCTCAGGCAAATATACCTGTTATATATATTAGCTCAGGCAAATATACCTGTTCAGACATTAGGAATATTGTTTTTCTTGCTGCTTAAAGGTTTGAAGCTTTAGATAATGAATTCAGTATTCATATTTCTTGATCAGAATTATGATTTTCTTACTTCATCCAATCTTTTCAATATAATTTTGATTAGCGATGGTTGGAGGAGTCCTAAGTGTTAAAACAATTGTATTCAGATGAGCAGCAAAATGGTAGTACAAATAACATGGTAGAGTTAGAGAAATATTATCAGATAAGTCTGTATTTCTTGTGATCTTACTAGATTTGCTTTTGTGGGCTTCAGCTCACCAATGGGATCTATTTTGCCCAGTAAATTGTCAACAGGGAAACTTTACCTTCTTTAAACTACACACATTAGTATTAGTTTAATTATGGACATATCCATATTAGCATTTAATAATGGAGTTGATAGGAAATGGTGCAGCTGATAATTAATTCTTATGACCCAGTGTAATAAACACTATTTAATCATGAAACCAAAATAAACAATATATTTAAAAGAATATTAAAATGTATCTGCTTTTATTCCTTCAAAGCAAAACTTTAGAACTAGACATTTGTGGCCAAATAATTATCTGGGTAGCTCAAACCAGTATATGAAATTCAGACCAACTGCTGCTACTCAGTGAAAAGCCCCCATTGCCTCCTTAGTGTTGTAAGGTCATAATGCTGCAGTGACTCTAGAAGCCACAAATGGCAGATTTTGCTATCAGATAGCAGTTTCTACACCTAGTCACCATGAGCCCCCTTCTTGACTCCTTCCATTGCCTGTCCATGTCCTTCCTGCCAGTGTTGCACAGCCCTTCCTGTCACTAGACCCTGTATTTCCTGGGTTTCACCCTTGGTTCCACCTTTCTTCTCCATGTCTCTACCATGCATTTTTTCCTCAGGTCCCTGCATTTCAGGCCGCAGGCTACTTTGTTACACTTCTACAGTCAACCTTCTCTTAAGCAGGCTCCCTGGCACTTCTGTCCCCGACCCCCTCCCTATAGCCTATAGCCCATTCTCTTCATCATCAGTGCCGTCTCCCTGATTACCGCTTCTTGCATCAGTTCTCAGTCCCCTCAAACCTCATTCTCTTCAGGTTTAGTCGTATTTATTTATTTATTTGATTTATTAGATGCCCATCTGGCCGGCTACCGAGCCACTCTAGGCGGCGTACAATACAAATAATAACACAAAAGACTACAAATTTACATAATCAACTGAACAAAACAACATTGCTCTAAAAAACCCTAACCCATCCCAAATGCCCACCTGAACAGCCAGGTTTTCAAAGCCTGGTGGAAGCTCATCAAAGAGGGTGCATGGCGGAGGTCACTAGGGAGGGAATTCCACAGAGTGGGGGCCACCACAGAAAAGGCCCTCTCCCTATTCCTCACCAGCATAGCTGTCCTGGCTGATGGGACAGACAGAAGGCCTTCCAACGCCCATCTCATTGAGCAGCATCCCTGGTGTTGCTAGAGGGGCTCCTTAAGATATACTGGGCCGGAACCATATAGGGTTTTAAAGGTCAATGCCAACACCTTGAATTGGGCCCGGAAAACAACTTGTAACCAGTGCAGTTCCTTCAGCACTGGAGTGATGTGGTCTCGCCGACAGCTGCCTTTAATCAGGTGGGCCACTGCGTTCTGCACCCACTGCAAATTCCGAACCGTCTTTAAGGGTAACCCCACATAGAGCGCATTACAGTAGTCTAGGTGAGAGGAGACCAGGGCATGAACTACTGATGGGAGCAGATGGTTAGGGAGGTAGGGGCGCAGCCAGAGTATCAGATGGAGTTGGTACAGCGCCGCCCAGCTCACAGCTGACACCTGAGCCTCCATGGATAGCTGGGAGTCTAAAATGACCCCCAGGCTGTGGACCTGGTCCTTCAGGGGCAGCCGCACCCCACTGAACTCTAGGTCAACATCCCCCAAACTCCCCTTGTCTCCCACAAAAAGTACTTCAGTTTTGTCGGGGTTCAGTTTCAGCTTAGTCCTTTCCATCCAGCCACTCACTGACTCCAGACACTTGGACAGGATTTTTACAGCCAACCTTGGTGAGAATTTAAATGAGAGGAAGAGTTGCGTGTCATCCGCATATTGGTGACACTGCACCCCAAACCTCCTGATGATAGCCCCCAGTGGATTCACATAGATGTTAAATAACATCGGGGAGAGAATAGAACCCTGTGGCACCCCGCAAGTGAGCAGCCAAGGGTCTGAAGTCTCCTCCCCCTGAGCTACCCTCTGGTACCTGCCAGAGACAAAGGAACAGAACCACCATAATACAGTGTCCCCTATACCCAACCCCTCCAGGTGGTCCAGGAAGATACTGTGGTCGACAATATCAAAAGCCACTGAAAGATTGAGGAGAATAAGGAAGGAGCATTCGCCCCTATACAGAGCCCTCCCCATATCATCCACCAAGGCGACCAAGGCCATATCTGTCCCATGCCCAGGTCTGAAGCCTGATTGAAATGGATCCAGATAATCAGCTTCTCCCAAGTGTGCCTGCAACTGCAATGACACCACCCGCTCAATCACCTTGCCCCGAAACAGCAGATTCGGAACTGAGCAAAAGTTGTTCAAGTCTTGGGGATCCAAGGAGGGCTTTTTTAACAGTGGTCTTATCTCTGCCTCCTTGAGGGCTGATGACATCACTCCCTCCTTGAGGGAAGCATTCACCCCCGCCTTGATTCCCTTCCTAAGTCTCTCCCTGCAGCTCATAATGAGCCAAGGTGGGCAAGAATTGAGGAAGCAGGTGGTCGGCCTTAAAGATGAAAGCACCTTATCCACCTCCTCAGAAGGAAGAAGCTGGAACTAATCCCACACAACTGGTCTGCCACTGGCCTCCCCTCATTCACTAACTGTATCCAAAGTGCACGGAAAAGCACTCCTGATCTGGTCGATTTTATCTGCAAAATGCTTTGCAAACTCATCACAGGAGGCATTAGAATGCTCCATTGGTTCTGGAACAACTGGGCCAACCAGGTTCCGGACCACATGGAACAGCCTCCTGGGAGAGCACTGTGGATGCGACAGAGGCAGCATAAAAATTCTTTTTTGCTGCTCTTATCACCACATGGTAGGCTGAAGCTATAGCTCTAACCTGTGTCCGATCATCTTCGGAGAGAGATTTCTGCCACAGATGCTCTAGCTGTCTCACCTTCTGCTTCAGAACTCACAACTATGGAGTGAACCATGGTGCAGTCTGAGCTCTGTTCAGAGGGAGAGGACGTTTCGGAGCCATCTGGTCTAATGCCCTGGTGATTGCAGCATTCCAGCCATCCACCAGGGTCTCGACCAAGTGGCCATTTGAGTGCTCCAAAGAATCCCCAAGCACAGTCAAAAATCCATTTGGATCCAAAAGATGCCTGGGGCGGACCATCTTAGCAGGTCCTCCACCCCTGCGGAGGAGTTGTGGAACCAAGAAGTTCAACACCACCATGTAGTGATCTGACCATGACAAGGGGGTGGTGGATATACCCCTGATTTCCAGATCACTCCCCACCTCTCTGGAAATAAACACTAGGTCTAACGCTTGACCGGCTACATGGGTGGGCCCAGTTGGAATAGGGTTCAGCTCCCAGGAAGTCATGGTGTCCATGAAGTCCCGAGGCACTCCCACAAGGATGGCCTCCGAATGTACATTAAAGTCCCCCAACACCAACAAATTAGGGGACTTCACGTGCACATCAGAGACCACCTCAAGCATCTCGGCCAGGGCAGTGGGGTGGACAGTACATGAGCAGAATCCGCAGACTGCCCTTCAGGCCCAACCTCCAGTACATACAGTCAGCAACCCTGGTCTCCCAGAGAGGGAGTTGGGTGAAGAGCCACTCCCCCTCCCTGACCTCCAGCCCTCAGCTGCTGCGCATACGAAAATCCAGCCGGGCAAATGGCTGCAAGAGTGGGAACAGCAGCCTCATCTAGCCAGGTCTCCTTAATACATGCCAGGTCTGCACCCTCACCCAGGATCATGTCATGGATGAGAGATGTTTTATGGGCAATGGACCTGTCATTACACAACAGCAAACCAAGGCCAGGGGATGGAGTCACGCATCCCGCAACCATCCTTAGGCTCTGGACAGGCCCGGAACAGGGGACAGATATTGCACATCTCTCCCCTGTTCCCCTGACCCAGCACGGCCTGCCCCTAGCGCTCTGCCAGCATCTGCCACCCAGCCTTGGTATGTTCTGGCCCCCAGAACTCCCCCCACTGCCTCTGCCAGGTGGACACATGCCTCCCACACTTCTGCCTATCAGGTGGGCACCCCACCCCTAAAATCACAAACACAACCCCAAAGCCCACCACCCACCAACAGTTTTTAAAAGCTACAACCCAGGCCTTCTGCTCCCTTTTGGCTCCCCTGAGTGGTTCACCCAAGTTATCAGCCTTTCAGGGTTGACTGAAAGCTGTGTGTTCTTTCTAGCAGGGAGGGGCAGAGCGAGCTCCCTGCAGCTCTTCCCTCTCTGGCCAATGTATAGGACTAGGTTGGCTTCCCCCCTGTGATGATGTTCTTACCGGCAGACAGGAGGTACAGTCTTCCAGTGGCCCTTGGTTCTCCAGCCAACAGATGAGGCCAGAGTCATACCCTTCAGGTTCCTTTTTCTCAGTCCACTCTCTGTCCCCTTCCTTCAGCCTCCATTCTTCTGGTTTCTTTATCTATCACCCCTACCTCCAAGAACCTTTAACTGGTCTTCAGCCATTTCCTGTGCGAGGTTTTAATCCTGCCAGACTGTCATTTCCTGCTCTCCAGCATCTGTGAGGGAACTAAACATTCTGAGCCAACGCATCTGACCAGCCAGTCCGTGTACTAGGGATCACCACCACCAACTCAATGCAATATAGATAATAACACAAAACCATTTCATTATTCAAACTGAAACAGCCGAAATGCAGAACTGAGAATTGTCAAATATCTGCCTGTGTAACAGCTGTCTTTAAAATGAGCATATATGTATGGAAGCTTGGCAAAAAGAATGTTCTATAACTGGCAGCTCTAAAGACCTTGCATATCCCTGAACAGAAGCAGACAAATTGGCGGGTGCAGGGGCGGGGGGGTGGGGGAGAGAGAGAGATTTGATGTGCTAATTAATGCTCAACACTATATTACTGGCCCCATATACAATTTATAATTAAAAAAGCAAATCCCAAATCAATGGAGAGTTACTGTAGTTCCTGGGTTTAGCACAGATGAAGCCCTGGCCACTGCTGTTTGGCTACTCAGCAAATGGTGGTCCTCTTATGACAACATTCCTATTCCCACATAGGTAAGTATCCAAAATCGTAGTAGCAAGCAAAAGAAAGGTCAACGTAGTCAAAGTGCCAGCCAGACCCCAGTCTGAATATTTAGACTGGAAGGCTAACTTGAACAGGCAAATCAATGTGAAGGCCACACTGGAGACTGATTAGAGTTCCAGCGTACAGCGTTTGCCATATATTTCTTGGTGTATCCAAATAAACAGTGCTATACAAATGTCTAATTATTACTTCACTGTTTATTAGCAGACACACATTCCTGTCAAATATAGAAATACAGTTTTAATACAGTTCTGTCTTTGAAGCAAAAAAAAAAACAACACGCTTGAAATGTGTATCTGGATATTTACACCTTTGCTTTGGCAGTACGTTCACATTCTTCCACATGGTCCACCTCTTGAGAACCAAAGCAACATTTCTTGAAGCTTGAACAGAATATTCTGTATTTTTCCATTATGGTTAGGGTTGCCAGCTTGTGATTTTAAGTGCTTGATGGTGAGTTTTTGTTAGGCTGGGAGCAGGGCCTGGCAAGCTTTCAGTGAAATATCTGAACAAGGGAAAAATACCAAATGGGCAAATAAAAAACTTGACTATTGAAAAAATCTAATTACAGCTCACATGAAAAATAACTATAAAATCATAATAGCAGATATCTTTGAGTCAAACTTTGTCCGCTACAACAGAAAATAATTCCATGCAATGTCTGCTCTTGTAACTTGTAAACATGAAATCAATGTGTGGAGCAAATATTTGCGAGAGGCGCTCTTGCTTTATAAGATTCCTTTTTAAGCTATATCTATTGGCAAAACCTCACTTTAGTACTTAAAGTTGTTATGTCATTTTAAGTAATTTTAAGTAATACTATAAAAGTAGAGGGCTGATTAACTACAAAGAAGCCACATTGTTTATTCCTTTTTTATTTTTAGGAAAATTAAGGTCTGTTTTGACCATATAGAATTATATCACCTAGTATTTCTGAAAGTGAAGGACATTATAGTTTCTGGAGTATTCAAAAACAGAGAATCAGGCTATTTACAACTCTTAAAGCAATGGTCATGATGGGATGTATGAGAGACGGTGATACTCCAAAGCATTATCACGGAATAAATGTAACACATCCAGCACCTATGAACTGGCAACCGTTATATTAATCCAAATAACAGATAAATTATGCAGCTGTATTGCAGTTCACAGGATTCTTAATACATTTCCAGTTTGCCAATTTGGTGGAAAAAAGAGTAATGCATTATTACTTCTATAGAGGACAGTGATGAGAGTTGCCAGGATTCAGGTAGCAGAAAGAATTTCATTAGCATTCTGGCATAAGGGTTTCATTCTTATAACCTAAATTGAACTTCGTTTGCACAAAAGGTGCTCTGTAATATGGGAGAAGTTATCTCTGTCATGACTGAATTCCAAGCATGCATTCATCTTTTTCTCCACTTCCTTCGAGACATCAGGCCATTGCTTTTTTATTTCTGACTTAGATTCAAGTTAATTGCTGCAGTGGTGAAGCTCCTTCAGGATCTGCTCCTTCAAGGCACTCCAGAAGCTTTGAAGCAGCGATTCCCGAGGGGGTTGGCCCGTGTCCCTCTTGTCAGGAAAGGCGAGGAGCATGGGGAGCCTCCAAGGGCTGCTGCTTTGAGGCACGTGGGGTATCTTTACGTGGTGGTTCCCAAGGAAAGGCGGGAAGCATGTGGAGCTGCTTTGGGGAGGGGCCTTGAGGGATGGCTCCTTAGACAACCTTTTCCTTTTCATCTTTTACAAAACATGGCATAAAAATAAACATTAACTTATCTTACTTTACCTCGTTTAAAAACAAATATGAACTCAAATGACTTGACAAAAAAGAGGTGAAAGAGGTCAGTTGAACGCTTCCAATGTAAATCACTGCTGGAATCAAGTACTCATGGCAAACAGAAAATGTGCTCTAAACTGTGTGCGTTTCATGACATAGAATTTGTATAATAAAATTACAGTTTAAGCCTATGCAATTAGAGTATCTTGGCTTTGTCCATTTTCATCCATTTTTTCTCTCTCTCCCAGAGGTCTTTTAGAGGAGTTTCATGTTCCATAGGAAACAGAGTAGCATTCTCTCTGTTCACGGGTTCTTCAGTTTTTCGATTGCTGATCACGTTTTTGCCCTTTAGGTGTGTACCTGGATTCTCTGGAGCAAGATGTGCTGAAGTTGTACCCATGAAAATGCAAAACCCAGAAAGTATGTTCTAAAATAATATGAAATCTGTTTTCTCCCCCAACTACAGCAATCAAAATCAGTCTCACTTGGTGTTTTCACCCATCAGTCTGAACTGGGTTCTTTTCCTTCTGCCTCTGACTTGGTACTGTGCACTTTAATCTGTACAGTATAACATCAATGCACTGCTTTTCCCCATCATCATTATTATTATTATTATTATATAACAATAGTAATAATCTGCAAGCTTTCTTATGTAAGTTCTGAAGCTTTCCCTAAAAAGGAAGCTGTGTAATGTGACCACTGTACTGATTTCATTTTGCCACTGCCTCCATCCACCTCAGTTTTGGCATTTGCAAATCAATGTTTTTCTTATAACCTTCAGCCTTGATGGCAATGAGAAACAGATCCAGTTTCTGAAGATGAACTCACCAAGTCCAGGCCACTCACACTAAAGCAGCCTCTTTCTTAGTGTGTATTTACCTCTTCTCTTTTTCTCTGTTTTCTCTACCTTTTTGTTTTTGTTTTTGCTCTCAGGTGCCCAAATGAATTTACTGGTGATCGCTGTCAAAACTACGTAATGGCCAGCTTCTACAGTACGTCCACTTCCTTTCTGTCTCTGCCTGAATAGGAGCATGCTCAGTTGGTGCTGCTTTCTTGTTGCTGCATCTTTCCTCAGATTTTCATCTGTAACTAAATGGATTACATGAACCCTAATGTAAATTGCCTCTGCCTGTTTGCATGGGAATGATAGCACAAGCAATTTCAGGACTTCACCTAGATTGGCTGGTATGATTAAGCAAATTCTAAATAACAGCTGACATTCCCTAGCTTCAATAGAAACATAGGCGTTAATTAATTAATTATATACAAATATAAAACAAATAGTAATTTTGCAAAAAATAGTAATATAGCAGGTTGGATTTGAAAGGTAATTTACATGGTAGTCTTTGATCAACCACAACCAATAAAAGCCTCTGGGGTGGGGGGAAACACTGAGAAGCATACGTGGTTGATTTCATCTTTCTACTTAGTTTTAGGAGAATTATACAATTTAGCACAAACACAAGTGCATTCTTACACATGGAATATACTTCGGAATCCAAGATTTATACAGAGGGTGTGTGATCCTGCTTCTATTGAACTACAAAGGATATGCTTTCTCTCTGCTTTACATGGGGGTGTTTTACTTCGCTTTGCTCTCATTAGGGTAGTTTTTTGCCTGGGATCTAAAGTACTATTTTAGATGAGCCTAAGCACTTGGGCATGCCCTGAAATTTTGGGGAACACTGAAGAGGTTTCCCATATTTTCATGCTTAGTTAGTATATTACCAAATGTTATTTGATCAAATTACCAGTAGCATAGAAAGTATTTCTTGATGGTTCATTCACCAGCAATGAAAGATTTCATCTACTGCATGCTAGCTCAATTTAATTTCCTTTAGTACATAGCCTTCATTGGACATAAAGGTCCATCTTCCACATCTATGAACAAAAAAAGGTCTATCAATAATTTATAATAACCATCCCCAGCATTACTCTCCTAAATCCCAAGTGTTTAACAGGAGAGGGGAGATTACACTTCATAGTGCCAAAACGTTTATCTTAAGTACTAAAAAGCTCATTAGCATACAGCATTGGAAGTTTTCTTGACATTTGTATTGCCCAAATAAAAACAGGTGTGAAATAATTTTCCAACCTACTTTTATTGCTTAAAAAAAACCATTTTAGATGACCACGAATAGATGAAGGCATATAGTTAACAAGGGGACTAAGTATGCCTACTTAGAATAATAATTTAAATGATTTATATATGTGTTGCATTTTATACGTATTAGCCGTTAAAATAATTCACTCTGATTCAGGGTTGCTTCCCTGGAATACAGTCCTAAATCCTTCTTAATCATTGACCATTACATATTTTGAACCCCCAGCCTACAATTACTTTTTCTTTACTTTTACATAAAATGTATGCACCACTAATCCTTTTTTTTAAGCCATTATCATTGATGTCACTTTGTAATGTATCCAGTGAACATACATTATATCCCACAAGAAAAATCAATAAGGAAGCACTTACAGGCTTTTTTTAAATGGCCAAGTATAAATGAAGACATACAATTTAAAGGAGACGTTTGCCTGATTAAAATAATTATTTGGAAGTTATATTTGTGTTGCAGCTTGTCTACATATTATACCATTATGGCAAAGCAACTAATGAAGATTCTTTTACAATTATAGTCATTTTAAAAGATATGTCTTTACTAGCCGGTGTCACTGCTGGAGAAAAACTATGGACGTTATTTTTAAAATAATGTTAAGTGAACCTAGGAATTTTAGAGAGAAGACTTCAGTAACCTGCAACTACTTCTGTTGTAGATTTCTAGAGTTTCAAATAATAGATCCCACAGTGAAATCTTGCCCCTATAAAACACCTCTCTTTCAGTGGGGCCTGATTTGGAGGGACATTCTACAGTTTGTTCGATGTTTTCAAGCTGCTCTGCCATGAAATGTCTCAGGGTATTTTCAAAGCCCCACCTACTCATACTTTATATATCTTAAATAAGGATTTTACATGGAGATGGGTGTCATTAATTGTGCTAGACGTTTGTCATAACGGCCCACCTTCAAGTGGGTTCAACCTGGAACTAGGTAAAATTGGCATATTATTTTGTTGACATACAGGTAGAGTTCCATCATCAATATCAGGCAGGCATGAATCCCAACCCCAACTGCCAGAGAGCCAGCAAAACTACCAATATATTGATTCAAGACAACTTTGCATAGTTTTGGAATGAGATTCCAAAACTATGCTTGTTTCATAAAGAGAGAATAGGACGCACCACTTTGCTACAAATATCTTTAATTCCACATCCGAAGCTAGATGTTATCACATTATTTCAAATATAAACCAACATAGTTGGTAGTATTCCAGTCTTGGCTAGTTTCAGTCATAGATGATTTTTTATTATTATTACTAAAATCAACATGAAAGCAGAGCTCCAATGAAAGCTATAAGCATGACCCATCCCCCCATGGGCACAACATAGTTCTCCCCCATCCCAACCCCTCCACCTCTGGTGCATGCACAGCCTCATTGGTGCTGACAGGAAAATGCCAGCAGGACTCTTGAGTCTATGCTTCCACGCATAGGCTGCTGTGTTCTCAAGGGGATGGATTTTGTTCCATTGTATTTAAAGGTGTTTTCTTACTAATCTATCACAAATTATAAAATATAAAACAATCCTAGCAGATTAAACCAGAGTATATGAGATTATGGGGCTTTCTGAAATCAAGAGAACTTTGCTATGAATATCGAATATCAATTGGAGTGGTGTGCCTTATTCTGGAGTTTGAATGAGTGATGTATGTTCCCTCTGCATGTTTTTTTTTGTTAAGGTTTACCTGCCAGAATGTATTTTCTGTAAGAACCAATTTCCCATTGAATTCTTTCAAATAGAAGCTGTCTGAAATGAGTGACTTTCACTGGAATTAAATTCCACCTAGGCTGTCTACCTTACCTGCAAACTAGCATAAATCCAGTAATATATATGCATGAGCATGGCACTAATTCTATTGAAGATTTAACCAAGTTTTCTATGCAACTAATATATATTGTTAGTAGTGTTCATGTAGGCATGTAATACAGGCTCTTTAGGGGGGAAATCTCCATAAATTTGGATTTAACCCTTAAAATGTTACTGATAATGTTGGCCTTGTTTAAACATACAGGACAGAAGAAGTAGCTTTTGTCTTTAAGGGAATAGCACAGGGCTCAGCAACTGCTTTCCTAAGGTAAACATAGCAGTTACATTTTGATACAGGAAATAAGTGATAAAACATAATGCTGTGAGTAATTCCAGATGTTAATGTAAAGTAAACACCATTATATTATAGAACATATAGTGTTGTGTGTATACCCACTTCATCCCACCAGAGTGGGGTTTCCAATCCATATCAGCCTGTCCAAAAATAATTCCAAAGCATCTGAATAAACAGACACAATTGGTACTGTTTGTTTGTTTATTTATTAAAATATTTCTAACCCAACTTATATCAAGAGATCTCAAGGTGGAATATAATAATAAAAACAATTCCACATAAGACCACAATCCATTATACTCCTAAACAGTATAAAATCAGCATTAAAATCCAAGCAAACAAATCAAAACCAAGCTACCATCAATAAGACCCTAAAGCTTGGGTAAATACGCCTTAACCAGGCACCAAAATGTAGCCAGTGTCAGTGCCACTCAGGCCTCCATGGGATAAACATTCCATAACTGGGGTGCCATAGCCAACAAACTCCTCTCTCACATTTCCACATGTACAATTCCAAATGGTGGGCCACAGAGAAGAGCCCCCTCAACACATCTTAATACTCAGGCAGGTGTATACTGTTCATTAGCTGAGCTCACTGCCACAAAAATTGCTTTATTGATTATCTCCAACAGTATGGCCAGAGCATGACAAGTCCCAGTGAAAGGGAGCCAAGCACTTGTGGCCTTTCTGCTCCTGGCCGTCATGTACTACAGTTACTGGAGATCCATTATTTTCTGTTTTCCAGTTGATAAACGAAAGTAAGGGAAGGCAGGAAAATGAGTTGCATCCCTAAAGAATTTCAGTGGAGTGACTGTTCTGAAACATTATGGTGCTATAATGTTTTGCAATGAGGAACAGTTTTAAAATGGGTTTGTAGTGAGCCTGTTCCTGATCAGGAAGCATCCTCTATTCCTACAACCTCTCCTAAGTTTTCCATCACAGATAACGATCAGCCAGTGCTTTTCATATATGTGCTTCCAAATGAACTGAGAAATGATTCCAGCTGTTGGGCAGGTAACCAAATATGCCCCCCCCAAATTGGTTGTGGAAGAGCACAAGAGATGGCACTGTCACTTCAGACATCCCCATTATGAAAATTTGGTTCTAGATAAGCTAGGACTTAGCTTGAAACTACACAGGATCACTCCAGTGAAGATTTCCTTACCATAATTTGGCTCTGCATGCAATAGAAGGAAATTTGATACAGCCCAATGTAAGGGAAAACATAAGAGGAAAAGGGTTGCCCTCCTAGAATCTATATTTTTGAGGCCTGCTATGGGTTATATGCATAGAGATTAACAAGTTTCACATATAGATCGTTTTGTATCCACATGTTGGGCAGATGGAACAATAACAAGAAGATACAATAAAGAGCCTGTCACCATAATACATCAGCAATATCTTTAAGGGTTAACATACATTGGTGTATTCACCATGCTTTATAGATTATCTACAGATGCCAGTGTCTATTGGCTTTAAGCCATAGTTTCCTTAATAGATACATGAGCCTGCCAAAGCTTACATGAGCCCTGCCACATTAACCTCATGCCATTCGTCCTGTCTCAGTGTGCAGACACCCAATAGGTATAATAATATCCATGTGTAATTTGTTTGTTTTTTTCAGTACAGTGTATTGCTCTTTTCTGAAACTTTTCCCTTTTCTTTCTTTTTATGTCAACTTTCTGCATTGGCAGAGCATCTTGGGATTGAATTTATGGGTATGGACCAATCATTCCTTTTAGCTTACAGATTTTAGACCCTGAGAGATTGAAAACCTTTTTATTCTTCCCCGCTCTTCAATTCCTAACCAATTTCTTTATGCTTTAGAAGGGATTATACAGCTATAACTGCCTTTGTCACCTCCCTATCTGCACTTAACTCAGCATTCAAAAACATATATAAACTGCTGTGGATTATGTATGAGGCGGTCATAAAAGAATGGAAATTGACTTTTCTGTTAGATTGCTTGGCACTTCTTTAACATTTGCTTTTTCTACAATCTAGTGTTGCTGCTGTGTCTTAGAAGGACCTACCAAATTTCCATCTATCAGAATATGAAAAAGAGTGGTCTTTCTGAGAAATGGTGGCATTTCAGAGCCCCTGTTTAATAAATAGGGAGCCTCTATTGCTATGACTAACTTGAAGCTTGAGACATTCTGCCATCACAAATCCCATTCAAGCGAATGCTTTACAGAAGATTTGAGGATTGAAAACTGAAGCACTGCTTGAACCTGGTTTCTGCCAGGCTGAGGGATGATGTCCTGGGCATGAGGCAAAGCAAGGCAGAGCAGAGAGAAAGGAAGCAAGGCACAGGGAAAGTGAGGCTGGCCTGTAACACAATCCAGGAACAGCTCCAGCCAAGTCCCCTTTGTAGCTCAGACCATAGACCTAACCTGAAGCTTATATAGGGGTCAGCCTTTATCAGATGACCCACTCCGGCCTTTTGCTTTAGTGCCCTATTTTGACTAAAGTTTGGTGATGCTGCACAAGCAGAATCCCCACCTGACATCCCTTGTGTTCCAGGTTAGGACCTGCTGTGTGCTCAAATCCTAACAGCACCACAACAGTCTCTCTGTTTTCTATAATGATTAAGGATGATTCTGACGTTAAATGTTCTTCTTCGTGGTCTCTATGCATCATACATATGGGCTCTGCGCCTGCATGGAGCCTTGATGTGGGAATTTTCTATAGCTGAGGAAATTTGGCAGGAACCTTTCCCACATCATCCCAGTGCGCATGTCCCTAACGGGTTCCCACTTATTCACTCAATTCTCTTTCAACTGCCATTGTGTGTGCCTCATTAGGGAGACTTCTCTTTCTTTCATTCATCTGAAAGTGTGTTTTTTCGCAATTGCTGAGGTTTTATTCTATCTTCTTCTAAAGTTTTTCTTCACTTTTTAACGTTATTTTGTTTTGTTTATTTTTGCAACTATCGTGATCTCCCTCAGGGGCTTAGGGCCCTCTGGGCACCTTTTCAAAAGTGCACCTGCTGTGGGGCAAAGTTGCTGCCCTCATCTCTTCTACCTAGGAGAAGGGCACGTTTTGTAGACTTGTTCCCACTGTAATGCCTTTTCAAAACATGTGAGAAAAAATGGTTCAAATTGGCGGAAGCCCACTCTGTGGAAAAGGGCTTTAGTGTCCATTGAGGATCCTAAGAAAGTGGCAGACATGCCCTCCCAAGAGCAGTCTACCACGCACGAACCTGTTCCAGCACTGAGGCCACTATTCCCTCAATGTTGTACTCTGCGAGTACCCAAGACCCCACCCCATCCTAGGCCGGTCTTTGCTGTTTACGCTGGTGAAGAAACTCACCAAAAAGGCAAAGGTTTCCAAAAAGGCTAAACTCTCTTCTTCTAATGACCAAAAGAAAAAGAAGAAGAAAGTTTCCAAAAAAGCTCATGGCTCTGTTCGGGACCAAGCATCGAGCAGCTCTGCTCCTCTTTTGCCTTGTATTAATCCAGTCCAAGAGTCGCCATGCCCTTCTGTATTGAAAGTTTCTCGAGATCGACACTGGCCCTTGTCATCAGCCCTGTCTTCCTCTCCTCCATCACCACTGGCGGATGCCATAATTTCATCCATACCGAGGATGGTGCCTGCTCCTCCACCGTTGATGGCTTCACCCATTCCAGTGATGAATCCTGCCCCTGATACTGGGATTTTGCTGATATCATCCACCTCTGAGTGGGAGATTAGATAACTTTCTCCACCGTTTTCTCCATCTAGATTTCCTCGCTCTTATGATACCAAATATTTGGGGCTGAGTCAAGTTAGACGCCATCATTCCCCAGAGTCCATTTACTCCCTTGCATCTTCCATGAGGGGTTCCGCTTGTCCCTTCTATGACAGCAGTCATCACAGGAATCAGCCACGGTCTCCCTTTTCCGAATGGGGCAGACGTCCAACTTGGGACAGATATGGCAGACCCTTGGAGTGGGCCAATTATCAAGATGAACCTTTCAGCGCTTTTCACCAATGCCATTCCAATCATTTCTACTGGGACAAGAGCTGTACCAACAATAGCTGTCAGCTACTGTATCAAAGCGGCCAGACCAACAGGTCGTTCCTCCTGCTCCGATTCCACCTGTTCAGCCTTCTACATCTGCTCAGCCTCCATCTGAGTTGCATAATATTGAACATACACAGATGACTCCACAGAATTTATTACAGACTGTGTTGCAGCTGCCAACAATGCAGCTGCATTCCTTGGTACCAGTAAGACAACAAATCGGTACCGGAGATGTACAGCACCCTCTCAACAGGGATGTAGAGCAAGCTCTGGCAGGAGAGTCACCAATGTCTGTAGCAGACGATTACCAAACTGATACTACCTCACAATCATTGGTTCCACTTTCTATTTCATCACCTTATATGTTGGTGGGCTCCAATGAGGCCATTTCTCCATCGGAGGATTTGGGTCAATTCTCCAATCACATCCTAAGAATGGCCCAGGCCTTAGGCCTTATAACTCAACAGGTCACCTCCACAATCCAAGATCCTGTTTTTGATGCAGTGAATGAAAAATCTTTCAAACCCATGGCAATTCCTCTACTTCCAGCGTTAGAGGAAACCATCAAACTATCTTGGAAAGCCCCTTCTACAGTGCCACCAGTATCAAAGCAGTTAGAGGGCATGTGTCTGTAGGAGACCAGTGGTGGGTACCTGTTCAAACATCCAGCACCCAACTCCATGGTTGTCAAAGCAGCACAGGGAAAGTCTCATAAAGCACATTGTTCCTTGACAGATAAGGAAGGCAGATGCTTAGATTTAACTGGGAGGAGAATATATTCCTCTGCATCGATGGGCCTGAAGATTGCCAACTATCAAGCAGCTGTATTGGGTTACCAATTACTTTTTTGGGACAAAGCTGGGCAACTTCTCAACTTTCTCCCTGATGACAAGAAGGAGCTGGGCCATCTTTTTCAATCTAAGGCTCTCAAACTGTCGAAGCAGCAGATTAATGCATCCTGTCATCAAGTAGATTGTAATTCAAAGGTTCTAGTGAGTTCATTCACTCTGTGTCACCATACCTGGTTGTGGTCGGCTGGCCTCCCACAAGAAACTAGAGCCCAGATCGAGGACCTGCTACTTTACAAGTTCTGTTTAACGCTAAGACCGATGATGCCTTAGACTCAGTACAGAAGGCCCGTACCACCACATGCCGCATGGGCTTCTTACCGCAGCAGCTGCCCAGGCAGCTGCCCAGGCAATGCCATTGGTTTCAATCTTCTACCTCCTGATACCAGCTGTACCAGCCATCATCAGCTCAGCAAAACCAGCAGGAATTATCTCAAGCAGGTTGGGCTGGAAAGTCTTTCCCATCGTCGAAGTTCTGCGATCAATGCAGGAAACTAGACAACAGGAACAAGTGGTGCCTTTGACTTACCTCCTACCATCCATCCTAATTTATTGACTCAAATGCTTCTTTTTGGGACGTGCCTCTCTGCATGCTATCCGGCTTGGTGCAATATCACATCAAATTCCTGGGTCCTTGCCATAGCCCCGAGAGGCTACCAAATCAAGTTGAAAACCCTCCCTCCTCTTGGTGTATGAGTGACTGCTCCATCTCCAGTCCTCCAGGCATGGAGGATCAGATGAGAAGCTCCACTGTAGCCCTGGCTGAGGTTCAACAAGTCCTCATTGCTACACGCAAACTTTCTATGCAGACGTCCTACTCTAGGAAATGGACTGCTTTGACTGCTTTTTCTGATTTTACTCATAAGCAAAGTTTTCACCCATGTCAGTGTTCTCTACACCAAGTTCTCCAGTTTCTGTTATCCCTTTTTGAGAAGGGACTTAAATTGTCATCTCTTAGGGTCTACATCTCTGCTGTTTCTGCCTTTCACCCTCCAGTTGAGGAATTTTCAGCATTCTCACATCCAACAGCAAAAATATTTTCAAAGGGGATAAGGAATCTACCACTGCCAGTCCACTGTACTATACTGAGCTGGAGCCTTTCTGTGGTGCTTAAGGCACGTTCATTGAGGCCTTTTGAGCCGCTGGTGACTACAGACTTACTCCTCTTGTGGAAGATAGGGTTTCTGGTGGCCATTACATTTGCACATCGTGCTACTGAGCTCTGTGCACTCAGAGGAGACCAGCCTTATCTTACCTTTCACTGAGATAAAGTGGTGCTCAGACTTGACCGTGCCTTTTTATCTAAAGTTGTGTCTGAGTTTCATTTAAATCAGGACATTGTTTTACCTGCTTTCCTTGCTTCTCCTTCTACACCTCTGGAATCGACTCTGCGTATGCTAGATATTTGATGCATTCTGGCTTTTTATAAGTCTAGGACTGAACAGTTTAGATGGTCATCCCATCTCTTTGTATGTTATGGGGGCAAAAGTAAAGACCAGCCTTTCTTGACTCAGCGCTTCACTTCTTGGTTCGTAAAAACCATCCAGCTATTGTATGAGCTGGCTGGACTTGAACTGTCTCCTCCACTTCGAGCTCATCCTAGTCATGCGGTAGCAAGATCAGTCACATTCAACAGAGGGGTTGCCATCCCTGAACTGTGCCGTGCTGTGACCTGGTCAACACATCTACTTTTTTGAAGCACTATAGACTGGATGTCAGGGCTAGAACTGACTGTGGTTTTGGTTGTGCTGTCCTGTCATCTGTTTTGTAATTGGACACCGATCCTCCTCCATGTAAGTTAGCTTGCTACTCGCCCATATGTGTGATGCATAGAGACCACTAAGAAAAAAGATAGGTTGCTACCTGTAACTGTAGTTCTTTGAGTCGTCATCTACACATTCACACTACCCATCCACCATCCCCTCTTCAGTGTCATACTCAAATTTGATGTTGGGTACCGAAGGTATTCTTTGGTTTAAAAAGATTTCCCTCGGTTACAAGGCCACAATGTCGGTCTCAAAGAACTGAGGGAATAAATGGGAACCCACTAGGGATGTGTGCACTGGGACAGTGGGGGAAGGGTTCCTGCCAAAAATTTTCAGCAACAGAAGTTTCCCGAATTGAGGCTCCTCACAGCTGCAGAGCCCATATGTGTAAATGCATAGATCATTACTTGAAGAACTATAGTTACAGGTAGCAACCTATCTTTATTGGGTATTGCTGCTTTTGTGCTTCTCAGTTCCACCTCATAATGCAAGCGACTAAAACACTAACACTTAGACCTGACCTCAGGTGACATCTATGAGCAAGGTTGGGAGAACCATGAGTGGTCTTCCACTTGCATAATGGGGCTTTCCTGCCTTTTCTTTCCCACTGCAGCCTCTTGAGCCTTCTTCCCAAGCTTCCCTCCCAAGCTATTCCTGAGGGTTCAGGGACCCTCTGGACAACATGGCCACTTGTATGAGTGGAAGTGCCTTAGGTTCATGCAGTGATGTCTCTGGGTCCCCATATCCTGAGTATTCAGAAGCACAAGTGATTCTTGCACATGCAGTGCCCAGTGGTATATCACTTCAGAAACATTTCCTAGGGTCCTCACTCATAAAAGATACAAGAGTAGCTCTATGAACCTAGAAATACCATGTGTGAGTGAAATAAATAAAAATACTCTGAAACTATAATTAGTTCCCAGGAGAATTTCCATTCAGGAAGTGAAAATCAGGATTATAATTTCATTTAAAAAATGTACTTGGTGTGACAACTCTATAAAAGTACTCAACCAACATTGGTTCCTTCTGTCACTAAGTTTACATGTCACACCTTTATATAGATGTATGTAATGCTACAGATCTGCACCAGGAATATGTCTTTTAAATGTCCTTGGTGTACTGCTACAGATAAGAGGGTATAATTTAGCATTGGTTATTTGAGGACCTTGGAATTCAGATTCTAGTCTCCAAAACTGTTTTCAAGTGAAAGGCACAGTGGCTGTTCAACTGATGTGCTCCAACAAAGTGTTCATCATTTGAAAACCATTGGCATACTGCCTTAGATTACGCCATTCACTTTAACATCGGTTACTTTTAGCCCTTGAAATTCAGATTCCGAAGTCATCTTAGGTACTCGGCTGTCTGGCTGTAAGCTAGCAAGCACCTCTGTAATATCAGAACAGCTAAGTCAATGGCAGTCAGATGGGCTCAAAATCTCCTGTCAGCACAGGGCCGCTGTGACATCAGAGCATATTAGCCAAAGGTGTCAAAAAAAAGCTAGGCAGCTGTAAACATTTAAGAAGAAAAACAGAATGTAAGACCATCAGGAGAGAAGTCCAGTGACACTCATAACCTGTAATACTTACGGGTCTTTCTCTAATCACATACATAAGAAGCAAGTGTTTATTCCTTGTGTGCATACATATAACACCCTGTAATACCGTTACAACTGGAGAAATGAACCAATGGCAAGTGGTGCATCAAATTTTCACACTTGAGTATTTTTGAGGCCAGAGCGCAAAAAGCCAGTTGGAGAAAAAACTACTTTCGTGGTGTTTCACATTTTTTCTAGTGCCTGTTTGCCACCCCAATATGCTTCAGCTTTAGTGCGATTTAGGGCACTAAATGGCACTTTCTTCTTCACTATGTGATCCCACTCAACCAGGGATCACAAAGTCAATGTAATGATGTCATGACACCATGTAGGCAATTGGATTTTGGTACCTGACATCATCACTGAGAGCAAACGAAGCCCTCTTATTGCCCTCATTCACAAAGAGGGATAGAGGTGTGACTGGGCTGATATTTCCTGTGTTGCCATGCTGTTCTAGCAGTCTCATTGCCCCACAGTGTGGCAAAACTTTCTCCCTGATCATGTAACCTGGCTGCAGTCACCTGTTATTTTAGTCATGCATAATCATACCTGACTAAATGCAATAGAATGTAGATGGGGTGCATGTCCTCCATCCACGCTTCATTGTTTCCTGTTGGATGTGTATTCAGATATACATCCCCCTCCACAGTCTGCTGCAGTTAGTTTGCAGCAAGTGCAACTGAACTGAGGCAAGAAAGCATTGCCAACGGGATATGTTCCTTCTTCCCTCGTGACCTCTGCCCCGTAGTGAACATGTTTGTACCCCTTTGGGAAGGGGCATAACCATCACTAAAAGGGGAGATACATTGGGGGGGTTGCCAAAAGTGCCCCCTGTTTTCTCTCTCTCAATGGCATCAAGAGAAACTGGGTAGGTGAGCGGATGAGCAGTACAATTAGGAATGTGGAGGCTGAAGAGGAGATTGGAAGAGTGAGACAAGGGGAGAAAGGACAAGGGGGGGGAGTATGGGTTCATCAGGAGGGAGGTTCAGCAACACAAACAATGTTCTGTTTATTGGCTTATTGGTGGTAAAAAGCATTCCAGGAAAATATCATTTGGAAACAGTCCCTCACACACAGCATTTGTATGTGTGAAAACACCACATGCAGTGAGGACCTTTTGTTATTACTGGCCAGTTTCTTTTCCTCAATCACAGCCAGGTTATATATTAAGCTAGCCATTGGGTTACCACCAAAACTGGCATTCCCACCTCTCCATGCAGAATCCTACCTCTCCATGCAGTAACATCTAGGAGTACTTTACCACAGAATGGTAATTCTGTACAATGTGGTAAGTATTCCTTCCTTCCTACACATTATTGCAGGGAGGGAGAGGACTCACCATGGAGGATATTATTTTCAGTGGCATCCTGCAGTTGGTATAATCTGTAACCCAGCGCTGAGTTTATTGTAGGCAGGAGGGAAGCAAGAACACTATTTTCACAAGAAGGATTGATACTACAAACAGAATTCCATGTTAACCCTTTCTGAACTGCACTAATAACTTTACTGGACTGCATTTAGCATGACTTTCTATCTCTTGTACTGTAACATTATAAGACTCCAGCTGCTTGGCTGTTCATTCAGTGCTTTCAGGTGAGCATAAGTTAGGAGTTATGCTGTATGTGAAATCCCTTCAAACTCTGCTTCAGTCTTATTTTCAAGCATTTTTCTTTACTCTTTTTTCCAGTTATCAAGCATGCTGTGCCAGGCTTATAGTTGACTTCTCAGCTTTTAACTTTATCTTTCTCTTCAGCTTCCCGCTCCACTCTCTCCCTCTCTCTCCCTCTCTCTCATATTTGTGTTTCTTTCCCTACTTTGACTTCCTATTCTTGACTTTTTATTTGTATAATCAATTCAGTATTCTAGTTTTTATTTTTCACAAAACTGACTCCCTCCTTCCCTCTATTAATAATCAGTACTATTAATTTTTGCCTGAATATGTTGAGAAGCCTGTTAACTGATGTTTATATTGGGATTGGCTTGTGAGAAACACTTTTTCCAGCAATAAGATGCATTGTATCATAGATATGAAGGTTTTTAAAATTTCAGTCTCTGTTCATTTTGAATTTTAAGCTGCATAGTTACCTTGAAGTACTTCTCACAGCTGAGGACCAAACTAGACAGTACACAATAATGCATGTAACTTTACTTTGACGACTCTTTTTTTAAACCCAGAAAACCTATTTTTAGAGTAGTGATTAGAGAAGTTGTGGGAGGGGATTTTAACCTTTTCCCCTACCCTGTAGGAAGGAAACTATTTGGAGGAAAACACTCCTTATGTGGCAAGAGTGTTGGACTAGGAGCTGGGAGATCCGGGTTCTAGTCCCCACTCAGCCATGGAAGCTCACTGGGTGACTTTGGGCCAGTCACAGACTCTCAGCCCAACCCACCTCACAGGGTTGTTGTTGTGAGGATAAAATGGAGAGGAGGTGGATAATGTAAGCCGCCTTGGGTTCCTTGCAAGAGGAAAAAAGGTGGGGTATAAATGCAATAAATAAATAAATAAATGCTGTTTTCTAAATTCAATGAATTTAATTCATTTTAAGGGGCTTAAAGGATCACAGCTAACATTTCTTAACTAGACCCTAAAAAGGATAATAGCTAAGGCTTTCCTTAACTGTTCTGCAATGATCTAGATGTTGGGTATCCTGTTCCCATATAAATTATAAACAAGGAAAGCCAAATTAAATAAATAAATAAAGTGGTCACTAGACAGCCTGGAAATTCAGTCTGCCATTAAACCTTTTTGTAACTATTGTTTAATCTATGATACAAATCAAAGTCCTCACAGGGAACGCCTGAGACTGTAGACAAGTACAAGAAAAATCCCTTAATTCATAGTGCCATTCTATACATGTCTATTCAGAAGTAAGCCTTACTGTGTTAAGTGGGACATATTTCCTGGGAAGTGTGTATAGGATTGCAGCCTCAATCTCCTTGTTTCAGCCTTCTTCTAACATAGAAATGGACAGAAAGGTTCACCTGGAAAGATGTTCAGTAAATGCATGGCCTGCAAAACAAAACTCTAAATTAAAAACACCAGCATCAATGCACATGTAGAAGTCAAACCCTCTATTCCTGCAAAATGCCTTGAAAGAAAAGCAACATTTCTTCCAGACACAGTCAGCACTTCATGGATATTCCTTCCTCCCAAACTGTTGTATATCAGTAACATGCCACAGCATATCAGCGCACACTGCTAATTGTTGATCATTGCCTAGTATGATGTAATCAAACTATATGCTGGGTCAATGTCTAAGCAAATATTTTCACTCTTATGAGCAACAGTGACTGCAGAGGTGAGGAATTTGGGACCTAACATAGGCTAGTGCCAGAAATCAATCAGAGAACAGACCAAACCAAAGCCAGTTCTACCAGATACCTTATCTGCAAATAGACAAAGATCACCAGACCAGGAAATTGCAAAAAAAAACAACAACAACAAAACCCTTTCTCCAAATACAGAAGTACCAGGTTTTCAAATCTTATTCCACTGATGGCAACCTCATTTCCATGAAAAATGGAACAATTTTTTTGTTCCCCCCCCCCTTTAAATTTAAACTTCTATATATTTCTAAAATACATTCCCATTAGTTCACTCCTTGATGGCTCCTCACACCTTCATTAATCTGAGTTTTCCATCTGGATGATGTGGCAATTACATGCCATTTTGAGCAACCACGGGGGTGTGTTCAACATTATGGCTCATTCTAGCTACTTGGGCCAGTGCGCAGTTAGTATCAGTGTTCTAAATGTAACATTTCCTTTGTTCACCATACAAATTATGTTTTGCCAAGTGTGACAGACAAAGGAATGTGATGTCTTTTCCAACCCAAACATTGCTTGCCCTAAGAATTACTTAATGATAAAATATCTTTGAATGAGGTCACTGCAGTGGAACAGATTTTCTTCATGCAAATACCCTTCTTGCTACAATTATGGCATATCAGTAATCTTGTAATGCATCTTTCCCCAACCTGGTATCCTCCAGAAGTTTTGAACTACAACTCCCAGCATTCCTGACCATTGGCATCCTGGCTGGGGCAGATGGGAGTCAAAGTCCAAAACATCTGGAGAGCACCAGGTATTGGGATGTTGATGTAATGTCTGTGATACAATGTATTGTTGCCTACTGTTGTTGCAGATTTGGGGTGCTGGACAGAATTGGGATTAACTGATAAACTGCATTATCCATCCTTGATTAGTTGTGTAGTTTTCATCACAGGCATAATTGCAAGCCAAACTCAAAGTATAACTGTAACATTTGTCATGCAAAGATTGCTATGATTGATGGTAATACTGGAAAAACACCGGTGTATTTAAAAATACCAGAAAAAAATGGGAGAGAGAATTGGTGGGGCGGGGTCTGAAAAGCTATCTTTGTCCCAGCTTTCTTTGCAAGAAAGAGAAATCTGTTTACGCACTACATGTGTTGTTATATCAGTGCACTGTATTATTTTTAGCAAATGTTTTTGAAAATTTTAAATTAAAATTATGTTAAATATAATTCTAAACTACCTGTTCAAGTTAATGTGAATTATATGTATTTTAAACTTCACACATATCCATTGTTATTGCATTTAGATCTTAATTTCTGAACTTAAAATTTGTATGGTTATAGTGCCATTGATTTCACCATGTGAACCTGTAGGATGGTAGTCTGTACATTGTATTTGTTGGTCTTTTCTCTGTCTTACTATCTTGTGTACATTTTGTAACCATCTTCATTTTATCCCTTTCTAGAAGCTGAGGAACTCTACCAGAAAAGAGTGCTGACCATAACTGGCATCTGCATTGCTCTCCTTGTAGTTGGCATCATGTGTGTTGTGGCCTACTGCAAAACCAAGTAAAATTTCCTCTTCCTTTTTATATATCTATTTATCACTGAAGGATCAGGCTTTCAAAACAAAAAGCTAAGAAATGTGTTTTCAACAGCTGAGACAAAATCAAGCAGCTCAGGGAGCAAGCCAGTGTTCCCTAGACAGTGCCTGGGGGACATAGGATTTTTCCGTTTCCTGGCTCCAAGCTCAGAGACAGGAAACCACGCCCCCCTCCCCCTTGTAGCCGGCACAGGGAGAACTGTGCTGGATGCTTCCCTGGGCTTGTAAAATGGAGTGCATAGACAGGGAGAAGAGGGAGTTCCCAGGGAAGGGGAGGAGACCTGGGTGGCATTCCTACAAACTTTCCTGTGGCCGCCCCAGCTCCTTCCCTCCCCCTCCCTGAAACCTCCGCTAGATGGGTGAAATCACCCATCTAGCTAAAAAGCAGAGAGGCAGGCGCGAGGTGCCTCCCTCTCTGCATAGGATACTCATAAGCCTCCAACTTCAGGGCTAACAAGTACGCAGGGCACAACCCATAGGATTGTGCCCTAAATAAACTCAAGGATTTATCTGTAACATTATAATGCAACTAAAGTGTACTGATTAATTAGACAGTATTTCCCATAGGAAATGATCCCTTAGAATTTGATCTAATTCCTGATCTATTAAGATCACTGCAAAAAAAACCATTTGCTTTAAAGAACTTAAAAATGTAAACTCCTGAGTTTGCACATTCTTAATTGTGCCCCACAGTATGCTGTATAATGACTCCAGCATCAGACTTAAGTCGAAGCCTCTACTTGACTATCTTTAGCAGTGTGTGAGATGCTTTACCAGAGTGCGAGATGTGACTTGGCACATTAATAATGACTGTCAAAAAGTGACTTTTATGGGCTGGAAAGGGGGAATGACTTTCTCCACTGGTGGACCCCTTCTTTCCAAGGGCTCCCCCCAAAAAGAATTACAGATAGGCTGCCACCAGTTAGGATTAACCTCCTGACACACCCTAGTCTGTCTACCTGCTTGATGAGTTTCTGAACCCAGAAACACAGGATTCAACACAACCTTGTAAAAATCCTGAGAACACAAGTGGTAGTTTTGTAACTGTGTGTTTCTTTGCATGGGGAAGAGTTTAATGAGAATTCCATTTTAAAACAATGCACCCAAATATCCAAATATAAAAAGTTCATGGGAGAGGGCTGGGAGCGATGCCAGCAATCTCTCTCTCTCTCTCTCTCACACACACACACACACACACTTTCAAATACAATCAGTAAAATCAGTCTAACTTAACTAGTTACATGTTACCTACTTGAGTAGGTTCCAGAGCATATGCAGAATTTATTGTAGAGAGAATGGTCTGAGTGAGCGTCTTGGCCTCCAGTTAAATGGTATATGGAAAGCTGACAAGGAGTGAACAAACTCTTACTTTTATGGAATCTGAATTCAATAAAAGCTGTCCTCTTAGCGAAGACTGATTATTGTTTTGACCAATAATGTGATAGCCCCCATTTCTGATGTCTGTGGTCTAGCCAGCAAATCAGAAAATTACTTCACAGTTGGACCCAACTTGCATCTCAAAAGACACAGCTGGTTTGAACTGGTTAGCCTATTCTTTAAAAGAGTTTAAGTTTTGGGATGCATATTTGGGAAGATATGAGATAAGCCAATTGAACTTACCTGGCATGATGCTAACTTACCAGATACTCTAGGGGGCACTGCTGAACTACGTTAGAATATAGGGGTTTTTCACAGTGACTGATATACTAAACTAGGGTTCTCCGAACTTTTGCCATCCCTGTGAACTGACAGCCATAAATATCATGGGTTTACAAATTTAATTCTAAAATAAGCCTGTGTGCTTTTTCTTAATATTATTTATAACCCTTTAGGTAAATATTAACAGTCAAATTTAAGCTTTCTTTCAAAACTATGATGGTTAAATATTTACTTTAACAAATTCAAACATTAAAGTAATATTACTTCAGCAAGAGCACTTCAGACAAAAATTGCTTTAGAGCTATGTATTCTATTGTATACCTAGCCCATGGTTAAACTGTAGGAACTTTTTCTTGTGCCTCTTGACTTTTTGTGGATCATAGGGGGCTCCTTCACACTGAGCTTTTATCCTGCGATTGAGATTACTCCTTCACGAACTGTTTGCGAGCTCTTTACATGACACCATGACCCTCCAGGGCTTCTCCTGCACTAAATGCCCTTTGTTCCATTTTTAAATAGATCGCAAATAATGAGCTATCAAATTACCCCCTTGTGTTCCGCTTCAGTTTCCTGCATGAAAATAATAAAAGCGGCAAGAAGAGGAGTGAGATCAGTGAAAGATAATGGAAGACTCAGATACGGGGAGAAGGAGGAGGAAGGGGGTGGGGGAAAGGAAGCACGTGAAAATCCTGCATTTAAAAGAGAAGCAGAAAGCCCCATTTTAAATACAGGATTTTAGGCTAGTGTAGAGATGCCCATAGTCTAATTGTATCCCAGTGTTTCCTGATCTTCTGATAGCTGAGCTATGCTTGTCTCTTAAACTTAGACTGGGGATACACTTCATTCTTACAGCCAATTTTTTTTTACTTTTAGAGCATCTAGGAATAAGAATTACCTGCCCTCAAAGCAGCTCACCCCCTACATCTCCATACCTCCCACACTGTATCTCTGCATCAAAAGTGATGGAATGATCCCTTATTAAATGTTGGTAGTAGAGTCTGTATTTGCAGTTGTCCTATATATGTTTTTACCTTTTGATATAAATTTAATTGATAGAAAAAGATTTCAGCAAGGGTAGGTGACATTTCCAGTGACAATGTTAATCAAGTGATAACATGATATTGTATAACACTGCATCTTCCAAAATGTTCTGCCTGCACAGCAATTAATTTAATGAAGAGGCATGGCTGAGAGGAACAGTTTGCACATTTAGCTTCTGCATCACTTTTTCCTCTCTACTTCCCTTTAGTGATTTGTTTTTTGTTTAGTGAGTGAGTGCCCTTCACATGCAGAAAGAATGACACAGTCTCAGCTGTGAAAAGGGCACAAGCTTGGTTTAGACATAATGAAAAACCATGAGTTGTGAGCTTCAGACTTAGACACTCCCCTGTCCCCTCTGTCCATTTTTACTGGAGAGGAGGAGTCACTTTCAATGTAAAATTAACCACAGTTAGAGATGTGAAGCCTGGGGAAATAAAAGGAAAAATTGGGGGAAATTTGTTTAAAAAAAAATAGGAAAAAATCAGCAGCTTTGGATTATGAAATATTTTCTATTAGAATTTAAGACAAAGTATTTATACATTGTTACCCAGGCTTTACTCCCCCTAAAATGATTTCTAAAAACTTTGTAATAAAAACACTTTTGTACAACGACTAGAGATGTAAAATGTCTAGAAATAATGAAACCATGGGGGGAAATGTTTTTTAATCCGCTCTGTAAGATTCCCAGTATAGTTATTTCTTTCATTCCTTATTAAAATTATTGAGCTAAAGTATATTTTACTGATAGACATTCACACTCAGTTTCCCCACATGTGAGTAGAGTCACCATTGTGCATTCTTGACCGTAAATGTGCATTCCTGACAGTTTGGGTTTTGTTCTATAGAGTCCCGCGTTTCTGATGCTGCAGCAGTCATTTAATGTAGTTCTAAGCTATTCAGACAATAATAACAAATTTACTAACTGAGTTTACTCTGAAACATTTTAAAATATAATGATAATTTTATGAGGAAATGAAGTTATACATAAAATAACTTTAGGAACAGAAAGGCTGCTTTATGTTCCTGAAGCAGCCCTCTACAACTTTGTGCCCTCCAGATGTTTTGAGCTTGTCTTGGTGCCCAGATGGGAGCTGAAGTGCAAAATATCTGGAGGGCACCAGGTCGGGGAAGGCTATCTTAAAGCAACAAAGTGACTCTGGAGCTGTAAAGAGCACTAAAAAATTATTGCTTATTTTTCAATTTTTCCCAAAATTTCCATTTTTCCCAGAAAAAAAATGGGGGAAATGGATTTTTTCTATGGCCTCAAAATTCCAAAAATTTTGCATCTCTAACCACGTTCTCTATGATCTTCAAATGCAGGGAACCATGATTTATTTAAACTATGGTTACTGAGGGCAAACCAGGATCAAACTGATTTTAGATCTCGGTTGGTTCTCAATAAAATAGTTCAAACAAAGAAACCATGGGTAGTATCCAGTAGGGGCCATGCACATGCCCAGCCCTGCCAGTCCAAGTCTGCGCATGGCCCTGATTTAGGGCTTCCAGGGGCAAATGCTGACATGAGCAAAAACTCTTGTTTCTGGAAAGGAAGCAACCTGCCCCTTCCAGAAACAAGCGTTTCCACTCATTTCAGCACTTGCCCCAGGAAGTGCTACATCGTGGCTGTCAGCAGTAGGGGCCATGCTCATGTTGCTGCCGGCAGGGCTGGCCACACACACGCCGCCGCCAGCATGCCTGCACTGCCTGCGCAAGGGCAACATCAATCCTATGGTTCATATTTACAGGGGCGTAGCCAAATAAATTTATAGTTAAGTCTGCCAAAATGTAACTCTACCCTTCACACATTAATAGATGACACATTCTTAATCAAGGGAATGCCAGAAAAAAAAATTAAAATACTAACACCCTACCCTTCATGGATGCACAGTAAAATCAATAAGCATAGGATATGATAATGTCTGCTGTCTGCTAGCATCAAGCACATCATTCAGCTGTAGCCATTGGATTTGTTATTGATGTAGTACCCACATCTCACCTATAGTGCATCAGGGACCAGTGAATGATTCAGCAAGTTCTGTGACTGGTGAGCTTGAAAAAGGTTCAGTCCATAATTCCTGCTACTTTCTGAATTTAATTCATATCTTGAAACAATAAGGATTAGAACCTTTTTATTTTTATTTCTGATGTGTTGATTTTAAAGAGAGCTTGTGTTTTCTTCTACAGTTTTGCAGACAAAAGTAATTTGCGTAGCAAATCTGCTGTAGCAAAGCCAACACAGTTCCACAGCTGTACATTACTGGCTGCAGGCGGGCAACAGGATAGTTCAGAGAAGTGATGGTTGCACATGAGTTCATAATTAGGCATTCCAAGTTTCCCTGTACCTAGATATTTTACAAAGATTTAGCTGCTGGAAATAGGGTTTTCAGTGTTTTTTTAACAGTACAGAGAGGAGATGGCAAAAAGCTACTCTTCCAGGAAATTCTACTCCACCGGGCCGAATAACCTGCCCTTGGCTATGTGCACCATAGATCTTTGGAATACAATCTGTTTTTTGTAGCATCCTCTGCCTACTTCATGTGATACAATTATGTCACTGGCTGCTGGATTCAAAAGGGGAAGGATGTGCCTTTCAAAAGGGGAAGAAAGATTAGATTGTTATAGCTTCAGGATGCCAAACACAAAATCAGAAACCAGACCTTCGTTCAGTGTAAATGTGGCAGTTGTGGTTGGGGCTACAAAATTTGCTCCTGTGTTTCTCACTTCTGCTTCAAGGCCTCTGAAGTAAAGATAAGTTCCACAAGTGTGGATTTTTACCAATATGCAGTGATAGGCGGAACAAACCTGCACATCCTAAAAGTTTTCCTACAGGCTATGTGTTAAAGACACCTTGATAAGGCAAGGACCTCATCATATTCCACAGGGAGTCCTTGGGCATTACACAAGGTGCCTCTCAGACCCAGTTGCCTTGAAATACCAACCACTTAGCACAGGCTTAAAACAAACAATGAACTCGGTTTATTGTAGTGACATGGAAACACAAGCAATCCGTTAGAGTCTGTAGAATGAAACTTCACAGAGGTTATAGCCCCAATAAATCACTTAAATTAGGAGCACAGACAGGGTTGTAAGTCTAAAATCCATAAACATTTTTTCTTTGATCTCAAAAGAAGGTCTTGTGAAGTAATCAGTTTGGGGAAGATGTAACACCTCTCCCTATAGTTCTCTTCATTTGACAAAGAAATCTTGAAGTTGGCCAAGTTGAGCAAGTTCAGAACTCTGCATCTCGTAGCACCTCCTGAAGTTTCTAGTCCTTCAGTTGATAGATATATGTCCCATAAATCCAAGAATGTACTGGTCAGTAATGTTTACAGAGCAAAACTTTTTTTTCATTTGACTTGGTTAAAGCTGTTCTTTATTTCAAATGCAGGAAGCAGCGGAAAAAGTTGCATGACCGCCTTCGTCAGGGCCTTCGAACTGAGCGCAACCATAGAGTCAACATGGCAAATGGGCCTCACCATCCTCACCCACCACCAGAAAATGTCCAGTTGGTGAATGTAAGTTTTACATTAGTTGCGAAGCTCGTTGTAGCTCATCAGTGTATCACCAATTTTTATTTGAGAGCCATTTAATCTCTTAACAATTTATTTGTTTGTTTGTTTGTTTATTTATTTATTACTACATTTCTGTACTGGCTAATAACCTAAGTTCTCTGGGCCATTCACAGCAGTTAAAACCATAAAATACAGCAACATGATAAAACATAATATAAAACTTTTAAAACTGCAGTATAAAACCAGAGTAAAAATCTAAAAATTCAATAACAGATTTAAAACAAGAAAAACTGAAGAACTTAAAATGCTTGGGAGAATAAAAAGGGTTTCCCCTGAGGAGAGCATTCCATAAATGGGGTACCACGACTGGAAAAAAAATGGAAACAAATAGGCTTGCTTTCCCTATAACATGTTGATCTCTCCTACTACCTAAAAAAAATAATTGTTAAAGTGAAGAAACCATTCTAATAGAACTCAGAATAATTTGAATTTACAGATTTTCAGTTCCTGGATGAATCTGTAATTGGAGCTGTAGAAAGTGAGAATCCTGGTAGTTGTTTCTTTTATCTGAAAACATGGAAATAACTTTTTACCAGCACACTTATTGTAAAGATATGCATCTGCACAAAATGTCCTCAAAAATAATCATATTTGAATGTGCACCATAACCAGACAACTGCAGCCATCTATAATTAGACAAATGGCTACAAGAAGCATGGTATTTGTGGTGGTGGTGCCCTTCTCATAGATATCCCTCCTAAAGAGGACTAATAAGTCAACTCTCTTAGTTTTCAGAATGTCATTGAAGACCTAACTACTTTAGAAGGTGTTAGAGAGCTGAGGTGATTTGCTAAATATTAATATTTGTCTTTGGTTGATTTTTGCTATTTTACGTGTATGTTCAACTTCTTAATTTTATTGTGGATTTTAATCTGGTTTACTGCATGGAATTTTAGCTTCTAAATCATATTAAGGGTATGGCTGGGACCATATGATGGAATATAAATTTAAAATAATATTGAACAATACCAACTGTGGTTGAACCATCTGCCTGGGTGATAGGCTGCAGCAGAGTTTGTTCTCACAAAATGGAATCCATATGACTCTCCGCTAAATCCTGATACTTTTGTGAATGTGAGAACCTTTTTGTCATGGTGAGGTATACATGTTGCATGCAACATGTACACCTCTTGCTGCTGATTATGAAACTCTGCGGCTTCCACATCATTCATTTATTTTCTCTCTTATCACATGAGCAGGCATACTTTTAGTTCTCTGTGCAATTTAGAACAAGGAATTAGATTTTGTTAGACAATCCACCTTTATGTCTGCAATTGCTTTGTTTCAATGGAAAGAGTTGTCTGTGCTCTTGCATAGCTTGCATTCATTTCAGTGGTGCATATGCCCTTGTACTGCTTCCACAATGTGTTCAGGACCCAAACTTGCTTCAAGACAATGAGAGTTCCATGAATATGGAGAAGCTGATGACCATGATTCTCAACATACCCTTGATGGTTATGCTGAGTGCACAGTTAACAATGTGATCTATTCTGATCTATACCTGCTGGCAGAGTGAAAAGCTTTTGTCTGCTGCTTTTGAATCAGGTAGTTCCACTCCCCACGGGAGGGATGTCTGCTACCCAGAACAAAAGTGGAGATGTTCCGCTAGCCAGAACAAAAGCATTTTCAGCCTTCCGACCTCCTCATCCCCGCTTCCCCCAGTGGGACAGTATAAAACACTGGGGCTGGAGAAAATGACAGTGAGAGTTGGATGCACCCCATGGGTAACCCCTAAATGAATAGGGTAAGAATAACATGCAGCTAGCCATACACACAATTTATAGCCGAATCAGAGTTAACTTTATTGTATGTAGAAAATCCTAAGTATCCTTGCAGTCAGTAAGATTTTTTCAATCTGTTTTAGTGGAGACAAGATTTCACCTGTTCCAAGAGCCTGTTCTCTGTATTTAAACAATGCAGACATTTCCCATATTACATCATTCCCTGAGAGAGCCAATTTGTAGACAAGCTATGCCTGTTATTTAGCCACCAAATAGTCAAGTCTTCTGCCAATTACTTTTTTTCTAGTAGTAGGAAATAATAGACCAGAAGTTAGACTCCATTATTTCTCTTAAGCACTATGGAGTCCTCAAATGACGGCCAAACTAAACATTTGAAAGACTAGTTCATAAAAATACAGGAAAATTATTCTATTGCTAACATACTAGAACTAGAGGACTGGCTCCCTACCATTAAAATTCAGGGAACCTGCATTTCTTGAGCAGAGAGTATTTGAAAAGGGGAAGCCGCATGTATTCATAGCTCCTGCTCTGAAGTCTATCTTCAATGGAAAATAATTCATTGGCAGCTGAACCAGGAAGCACTGCAACTTCAGTACATGAAATTGCCTATTATTCCTTTTTATATAAATAAAGGTGAAGGATACAAGCATGGTGTATAACTGTAAGTTGTGTTATAAATATGAGTTGTGTCTCTATTTTGTTTAGCAATATGTATCTAAAAACATAATATCCAGTGAGCATGCTGTTGAAAGAGAAACAGAGACATCATTTTCTACAAGCCACTACACTTCAACTACCCATCACTCCACAACGGTCACCCAGACACCTAGCCACAGGTAGGAGGATAAAATAGAACCTGCTTCTGTTGTCCCCTGAAAACAAAAACAGGTGGTTGTTTTTTAAAAATGTACATTATAGAAGAGGTTTTTTTTTAATAATGATGGATGTTCCTGTGATTAAAACAAATCTTTTATCACAAAGATTGGCTGCCCCAAACTGCATATGCCTCTTGACCATATCACCAAGCAACTTTTTATGATTGAAGGGCAGGGCTATTGGGGGTAGGAATTTTCTAGAATTTGATATGCACTGAATATACTTGATGCAGATTTTGGCAGCTGGAGGAGAATACCCCTGATTTTATTTTAAAGCAAGCATCTACCTTTCGTGGTTGCAGTGTCAGTGACCATACAATCAATGTTATTCAAAAAATGCAGCCATAATTAAAATATTTATGCAAAATGCGGAGCTTTCCAGATTATCATTTTATTCTTATAAATATTCAGTAGTTACCCCTTTGTTGTGCCTAGTCCAGATTTCTTCCTTAAGGTTATACTTCTGTTGCAGCAATATCACCCCTTGATAGCATGGGAAGCACTATATTTTGTCCTAGAAAAATGTGCTTCTTCCTCCAAATAATATAGCCATTGCTATTGTAATTATTGTATGGAATTAGGCTGTGCAGGTATCACAGTCATCTTCTGAATGTTGCCTGGGATGTGAACACTGATAAGCACAACTTGTGACCCATATGTGGCCTGCCAGGTGCTTGACAATCCTATTTTTGTAGTACTGGACATACAGAAAAATATTGATGGCCCATCAAGCCCCTGGTGGACTGCCATAGATGGGTGGTAACTTATACCCACTTTTGAAGCCCTATTGAACTCAATGGGATTTACTTCTGAGTACACATGTATAGGATTGTATTGTAAATGTCCCCCCAGTCCATTTTGCAAATCGTTCACTTTTTATTTATTTTGCTTGCTTCTTTGAATTCTGTGTACTCCCCTGCTCCAAGAGGTAAACCACAGTATAAATAATATCCACCTCTTCCCCTGAACAAGCCTGGTCTCTCTTCTCTGTTATCTATGGATTGCATATCACACTATTACATTTGAATGGGGACTTGCAGGACATTTAGCCAAAGGCTAATTACAGTTCGGACATGTGTTCCCTGATAATCTGAATAAGCTCTAAGCAAATATGCTTATCTTGAATTTCATAATTTACTTGGAGCACATGCTTGGTTCTTTGTGTACATAATATGGCTTTCTTGACATAGAATAGTACCGGCCTTGCCCATTGTTTATTTATTTCTGTAATGGCAAAATCCTGAAAACATATCAGCTCAGGACTTAATGTTGCTGGACACCCCCAATTTGTGTACATAATGGGTCTCAATTATTCAGCAGCATTATACATGAATTAAAACTTCTTTGTCCTGCAAATCCATCAAGAACACTGTCTAGAATCAGGTGGACACACTGTTGCCCTCCGGATACTTTGACCTAGAACCCCCCATCAGGGCTAGCCAGCATAGCCAATGGTGAGGGATCATGGGAGTTGCAGGCCAAAACATCTGGAGATCCACAGGTTTCCCACCCCTGGCCTAGATCACCAGAAACATCACTTGGTTCTCTCCTTCCTGTTTTCAAATTTTAAAACATTCTCTTCTGTTCTTCCCAACGGCTCTTTATCAGTTGGAGTAATGGTCGGACCGAAAGCATAATCTCTGAAAACCATTCAGCACTTGTGAGCTCCTCGGTTGAGAACAGCCGGCATGCAAGCCCATCAGGCCCCCGAGGGCGCCTCAACGGCATTGGAGGGCCACGGGAATACAATAGTTTCCTCAGGCATGCACGAGAGACACCCGACTCCTATCGTGATTCACCACACAGTGAAAGGTACCCACATATACTGGAAAGATGGAATTATCTGAGGTACTTTGGGGCAGGATTCAGGTCACTTGGAAGCAGAGAGAGAAAGAACAGAGCAACTGTGCTTTGCAGGAAACGCTATTTTTTTATGTATCCAGAAATTCTAAGTTGGGAGCAGTCTTCTTCCTAATGGGGTTTTATGGCCTTCTGATGAATTATCCAAAGATTTTGGTCCATCCCATGGTGAGATGTCTTTTGAGGTTGATCTTTTTGGCAGTTAACTTATGCTACTTTAAGTCATTTTCAGCATATAATGGCAGATACTTATTTTTCCCCCTGGTTAGTGGGGTGGCGTTTATGTAGAGGTGTGTGAGAAGCAACTTAAATGCAGATGTAGCCACAGTAGATGGTGAATAAAGCAAATTCCCACTATAACCAGGAAAAGTTTGCTACTAGGAGTTTAAAAGTTTCTGGTCTCCTTTCTCCAACCCCCACTGCAGTACCATATGTGTGGTAAGAGAGATTTGTACAAAATCACAACAGACGGAGGTTGCACCCTTCTTCTTTAATTTTCAATGTCTTCCAAACAGAGAAAGATAAAAATGCAGAATAAATGCATCTTCTCCTCCCGCAAAGAGGTTGAGAAGAAAACTCACTCCTTCAGATGACATTAGCGTCCACTGACTAGTGTTGTATTCACACAGTTGCTTCAATTTCACAAACTCTTAACAAACATCAATTCCTGATCAAGTTAGGAATGCTCTGGAATATGGAGTATGTTATCACTGAATTGTTTTTTAATGTGACTGTTATCAGAGTAGGGCCCTCTCAATCCCTCCTCTGTCCAGTTCTCTTCTGGAAAGCAGAGCAGAGGAGAAGTCTGCAATATATTCTTATGACTGCATTGATCCCTAGCTAATGTGCACAGTAGCACAGAAAACAGTCTCAAAAATGAATAATAAATAAGTAAAAATAAGGGTGAAGCATGCACTCCTAAATAACCTGTACACTATTTGTATGTGTTTATATAAAAGCAGCCTGAAATGCAGAGCCTTGGACAGTAAATTAATTAATCAGGAAGTGTACTCCTTTTGTGCTGCAGTACTTAAACTCAGCCTTGGATCAATTTTAATTCATATGTAAATGAACACTGTAATGAAAATCTTTGGTAAAAACCTTGTAATTCCTTTGACATCCATACAACCAATTTGTACTTCCTGGCCTTGAATTTTATCAACAACACTGAACAATGTTCACCTCCCTAAAGAACATCACATCTTCAGCAGTATTAATATCTATATTCCATCATAGGTTACTATAAATATTTATGAAAAATATAAGAACGTCTGAAAATTAGAGAAATGAAACTTTTTCCGTTTGATTTTACATGCTAATCAATTAAGGGCACAATCCTATGCATGTTTAGACAGAAAAAAGTCCATACTGGCTGGGGCATACTGGGAGATGTTAGGACTTTTTTCTGTCTAAACATGCATAGGATTGCACCCTAAATTTTCTATTGTATCAAACTGCTTCTACAGATTTGAAATTCAGGGGTGGAAGTTTGTTTTTTAAAACAAGAACAATGGAGAAGTGGGTAGATGTTCATCTAAAATCACTATAGCCCTATAAATTTAATTCAGTATTGCTAATAACCGGAAGGATATTTGGTAGGCAGTCCATCAGAATCCAAATGGCTTGGGAACACCAAGGAAAGAAGAAAACATTTTTTTCTTAATGTTGTCACATTTTGATCTTTCATTTAATTCTTCTCCAGCTTAATTTTTATCTGTACTTCTTTAGGTATGTATCTGCTATGACCACACCAGCTCGCATGTCACCCGTAGATTTCCACACTCCGAGTTCTCCCAAGTCACCCGCTTCAGAAATGTCTCCACAAGTCTCCAGCTTAACAATGTCTGTCCCTTCTGTGGCAGTCAGTCCATTTATAGAAGAGGAGAGGCCTCTCCTTCTGGTGACACCACCCCGGTTACGGGAAAAATATGAGCATCACATACAACAGTTCAACTCCTCTTACCATCACAACCCCGCCCATGAAAGCAACAGTCTACCACCAAGTCCCCTGAGGATAGTGGAGGATGAGGAATATGAAACAACGCAGGAGTATGAACCAACACAAGATCCCCCAAAGAAACTAGTCAACAGTCGGAGGGCAAAAAGAACAAAGCCCAATGGCCACATTTCCAATAGATTGGAAATGGACACCGACACAAGCTGTGAGAACAGTAGCTCAGAGAGTGAAACAGAAGATGAAAGGATAGGTGAAGATACACCTTTTCTGAGCATACAAAACCCTATGGCAGCCGACCTAGAATCAGCTACTGCATATCGGCTGGCTGACACCAGGACTAACCAAACCAGCCGGTTCTCAACACAGGAAGAATTGCAAGCAAGATTGTCCAGTGTAATAGCTAACCAAGATCCCATCGCTGTATAAAAAACACTTTAAAAACACACATAGATTCACATGTAAAACTTTATTTTATATAATGAAGTACTCCATCTTTAAATTAAAACAATTTATTTTATTTTAGCAGTTCCGCTATTAGGATTAAAAAAAAACACAGGAAAAAACTTTTATAAATTAAATATATAATGTATATACAAAAGTGTTATGTGCCATATGTAGCAATTTTTTTACAGTATTTCAAAAATGAGAACGATATCAATGGTGCCTTTATGTTACGTTATGTTGAGAGCAAGTTTTGTAAAAGTTACAAGTGATTGCTGTTCCACAGTATTTTGCAGAAGTCTCTAACATTCTGGTTTATTTCCTCGTATTCCCCCCCACCCCATCCCATTCCTGCCTCTTTTTTCTTTTTGTGTATTGCATTAACGGTGACTGACTGTACAGTTTGCAAGAATTGCAACAGTCCCTGTGTTTGCTTGTTGTAGCCCCTGATCAAAAAGCCCTGCATTGGCATATCTACCCGAAGAACCAAACATACTCATTTATTCTATAAGAGGTTTTTATTTGCTTTACCCTATATGCGTTGCTCTCTGTCAGAAATAAGGTTTGCTTTAGGAGTCTTGAGGAAATGGTAGATCCAACAGCATGCCGTTATTTACAGCAGGACATTACATACAAAAAATGTAAACCTATATTAAATATTTGCCAGAAATACTGTGATTTCAAGTTTAATATAATCAGCTGATAATCTGCTTGAACCTAAATAGAAACAACCATTTACATACACACACATGTTTAATTTTTGTAATGGTGTTTCTTAAAAGTTTAGGATTGCTTGATAACAAAAAGTAATGGGACACAATCCTACAGCAAGTGCTTCTGTGCAAGCACCTCTGAAAGGGACGGGATCTGCACAAGTGCGTAACAATCCTTTTGTCCAGCTCCCATTCATTTTAGTGTGGTTTGTATAAGAGAATTTCCTACGGGATTGTACCCAGGCTAAGTTAGTTGCAGTTCCAGGGTAAAATATTAGAGCAGGTATTTGTAACAAAACAAGAAAGAGAATAATGGCAGGGGCGGGGGGATTAAAATGCCACTTATAAAATCACAGTCAATTTGAACCTATATTTTCAAGGAGATACACTTTTCATTTTCAGTCTGGAATGCAAATAGCAGATTACTCTTCTTCATGGGTTATCGCTCCTGTTGTGCTAATGTTTGATTACCAATATAGACTACATTTCCCCAATTTGACGCTCTCCAGATGTTTGGACTCCAGCTCCCATTAGACCCTGGCAGCATGGCCAATCATCAGGAATTCTGGGAAATTATACCCAAAATGTCTGGAGGGCACCAGGTTGGTCAGAAACACTAATGTAATGGAACCCAAATGTGCTAAAATGAGATGTAGGAAGGCTAAAATTTAAGGGTTAGATTCAGTGCTGTAATTCTGCTAAGCAGTTCCATCAGCAGAACCATGAGGGGGTGATTTTCCCCCATCGGCCCCCACCCCCTCAAAATCTGCTTCAGATAGCTGGGAAAACCTCTGAAGTAGATTTTCATGTGGTGCGGAAGACTGCAAGCGGGAGGAGAGAGGGAGATAGTCCCATTGCACTAGCAGACTTCTAGCACAACATTGGATCTAACCCTTTGTTTACTTCAGCTAATCATCTCAATTGGTTTTTATTTAAGTATCTGTAAGACAGGCATATTATGTTTATCAGGCTCCTAACCATTTATGGATGTTTGTTATGTATATGCACATGGCCACGGATCAATTAAATGCCTTCCTTCCAGGAGACACGTTTTGGGGCCAAGCCTAATGTGCCAGCAGCAGATCCACTTGTTTAAACTCAAGTCTGCCCCAAGTCTGTTGTGAGGCATCCTGTTTTTAGAGCAAAAAAGGTGTGCAGATGAAGGCAGCAGAATCCTTTTGTCCCTACTGCTCCCACTCACTGGCAGCTCCCACCATTACTTTCCTCCTGGTCAAGCTAACTCTTCAGTGCTCAACTGAGGAAAAAAGTAGTTGGACACAGACTGCACAGGTTTATGCTGCAAATGGAGGTATGGTTAGCAGTCCCACCCATGCGCCCATTTTGCCCTAAAAAAAAATTGACCTCCCACCCTGCTTTATGCATAATTGGAACAGACCCTGGTTTAAAGAAACTGATTTATCATCTAGTTTGGTCCTTAGCCATCAGCAGCAGGATTATTGCAGCTTCTCATTCACATGCCAATATCCTCTCTTTTGTACCTGAGTTCGGATCCAAAAGAGAGTTGGCCTTTATCTCACCATATGCAGCACAGCCTGGGGACCAAAGGGGATATGTCCTGTTGATACTCTTTTTATGAATGAAAAATAAGATTAGTTGTACTGATGTTGCCGAACTGCAGGAGAATCTGTTAAGAAAAATTTGATCTCAGTTCATGACTAGTGCTTTGAGCACAGTTAACACAAAGGTATATCAATATGAGGCTGAGATCCTCACCACTCCCGGAGGGCCTGATTTGGAGAATGTCGCTTGAGCACTGTAGCCTAAGGCTACAATCCTAATCCTATGTATCAGGAGAACTTAGTAGGATTTACTTCTGCATAGACCTGCTTAGGATCATGCTGTGTTGATGAAATTTCATTACAGACCCACCACTGAAACTACTTTCCTATTATGCAACTCACATGTACGCAAGCTTGAAGTTTCCATTACATCATAATGGAATTCAAGCACATGTTTAAGTGCTTTACTTAGTATTGGCTGCTGGTTCAGAAACTAAAAATGGAATGTTTTCTAGCATTAGCTTCCTGGGATTCAATGGTCTTCTTTTACTGGTAAAAATCTGCTTTCTCAAGGCAATTGCTCTACCTTGCTCTGTACCCAGAAACCCTACACCGTCCTTGCTTCTAAGGCTGCTCCAAATGTACTACATGGCTTTGAAAGTTATATTTTGTAGGGATTATTTCCAATATGTATTAATACATATTAATACTAAATATGTATTGACTAATATGATGTAACAGTGAGAGGAAGGAGCAGGGACCTTCTTTCTTCTGCCTGAAGTGAGCAACCAAGAGCAAGGTCTTGCAAAAACTTTGCCAATCCCTGTCATTGAACCTAAACCCTGTCATGGGCCTTAGAAATGCATACTGTTTCCAGTCTTCTTTCTTCAGCTGCCTGTGGTTTTGCAGGCATTAAGACAAAGTACCTTTTACACTGTGGTCTCTGGTGTGAGTAGGCCACACAAATGTAGGATTCAGAGAGAGAGAGAGAGAGAGAGAGAGAGAGAACGAACACAGATTGCAAGCTCCGTATCACATGAAGTGAGGAAACTATGTCAGATCTCAAGGAAGCTGGACTGGATGCAACAAATCCACTAGCATATTGTGCAATTTGAAAGCATGTGAAAAACTGCATGCTTTTCACTAATATTACCAATACTCCAAATATTCTTCTCCAAATATTCCTTCTTAGATGCATTTGTTTGCTCCTTTTTGCACATGCTAGAAAGGGTCATTAATTTACTATATATTAATCTACTCCCACATCACTTTTGATGTTAACTAAATCACTACTTTTCCTTTCACTCTTCCTAAATTAGGGCATGACTGTATAGGACCTCCCCAGGCTCACCATTCTGTGCTACAGGGCAGAACCACAAGTGCAGAAAATGGTACCAGTACAAAAGTAACAGACTACATGCACCAGCTCACCCCTTCACTTGTGCGGAACTTCACAATTCCCCTAACCTGCTTTGCAGACAACTACAAGATGAGAATTAAGTGCACTAAATCAGCCCACCCAAGAACTGAAGGGGAAAAACATGCATTTGACTGCATTGCTACTGTGTGTTGCTGAATCTCACTCTGCTCTGATGAGCTCTAAGCAAGGAGCTGTTAGATTACGTTCTTCCATTTAGCACCCATGCCAGATGAGTCACCACTATAAACTGCCTATTAAAAAGATAAAAGTGGGGAAGTGTTACATGCTTAGTATCATCTCAGTACTGTAATAATAGCTTCGTGGTTAAACTGAATAACTACAATATTTAAGATATATCTGGTTGTTCTTAACTGTACTTGTAAATTATGTTTTTAAATTAAGGGGGAAAAACTATGACTCATCCACCTGGCAAGGGGTTAAATGCAAGAATGCCACATAAAATGCTAAAGATTCAGGGAGGTAATCTTCATAAACTGACACTTTACTGATATAAAAAGACGAGTAATTTGCTACAGCTGATTACAGTATTTCCTAGATCAATTTTAATACAGTAGAGGAATTTACATTCACATCAATATCAAACGTCTGTGCAAATGCAATTATTTTTGTGTCTTACACAAATCTTTGTATCTGCATCTACAATACAGAAAAGGTTTTTTATAAATTCTCATGTTTATTTCTCTAGTTTTATTGTTATTTCTATATTAACAGTATTTCCCCAAACCTGTTCAAGGCTCTGTCATAGCTGCTGTGCAATAATATCTTGAATGAAAGTTACTAAATAGGCAAATTATTGAGGAAAAATGGAGTAAAGAGATGGGAAAGGAAATATCTAAAATTAGAACATCTATCTTAAATTGGCCCTTTCCAAACACCCTAGAATAAGTACAATATTTGTGAAATAACAAACTTCTATAGAGAAGCTATGAGGTCCTTCTGAAGATAGCCTTGAATGTTGCATTTGATTTAAGAGGCAAGGTAGTGAGTAAGTTTTTAATACTTCCATTTGCCCAGGTAAAAATCTATTCAGTTAAAAAAAAAAAAGTATTAACTTCATTCTCTTGCTTATAAAATATCAAGTATTTTCTGTACCTTAACCACAATACTCTGAAATGCATTCCCTTCTCTCTGATAAACTGGAAATATCTATTATCTGAAGCACATACAGTCATAAGAGAAACAGCAATTTCCAAAATGAGATTAGTTCATAAGGGTCTAGTGTAAAGCAGTTTGTCCCTGTATTGGTATTCACATCCCCAGTTACTATGACCCCAAGAGGCTACAACCACTGATCCTTCAAAGAACAGAATATAGAAATGTGGAAGTGACGTTAGGGAGCTGAAGGCTCTCCATATGAACTTTTGTTGGTGGTCAGCTGATTCAAGTAGTTTAAAGTGTTGGGCTGGAATTTTTGAAGTAGATGAAGTTCAAGGAAAAGCTGATGTTGATAAGTCCCATTAGGCTTTTTTTAATCGCAGCCTTACAACCCAAAACAGATTCGCATCACTTCAATATAGAGAGGAGTTTTAGATCAGTTTAAGGGAAAGTGGATTCATGGGATTATTTGCAATTCATAATTGGATCTTTGACCCCCAAATCCTGTTATATTTTATGTGGGCAACAGAAAGTTTACACCAGTGTAACCATTCAACTTAATATCCCGTCTCTGCTGTCCCTGTGCTTCAGGAAGTGTGTAAGAACAGGGCACAAACAAGAGCAACAAAACATTCTAATTAACATTAAATTTAGGGAAAGTTCATGCATGAATACTGCTTGATCACATTGCTTGTTGATCACAGTTGAATGTATTATGTTAGAGGTGATTTTGGATGATAGGAACAATTCATCTGAGTTATTAAGCTATGAGGGCTCATTTAAATCGATGCTGCATCAATGGCAGATGAATACAAATGAATAAATCAACTGACACCCACAATGGAGCGAGAACCTCTGAGCCATTCCTCTTAAATAGTTTGCCTCCTTCAAAAGAAAACTGTAGAAAACACTGCTCTTATCCTTAAGAAAAAGGAAGAAAAGGCAACATCAATGCTCAGGGCAGTCTTACTTGATGTATTGAAACTTTATATTATAAATATATTATGTGTACTCTATTCTCCTTCCCATTTAATCTTTGCTAAAAAAAAATCCCAAGTGAAACAGCAGTCAGAATAAAGAACTTCTATTCTGAATGTAGTTGATGCTGTCCTGTGGCAGTATCTGTCAGATGGTGCCACATCTCGTAGATCTCATAGAATCATAAGGTTGGAAGGGGCCTACAAGACCATTGAGTCCAACCCCGCCCCATGCAGGAAACCTGATTCCCAGGCAGTCTCCACCAGGGCTGACCCTGCTTAGCTGACGAGATCAGATGCATCCAGCCCTTTGCTTGTCTATCAGCCCTTTGCTCGTCTATAATAAATGGTTTATTCTTTCGTATCCCAATACTCAACTTCCCCAGTATTAGCTGTTGATGGACAAGCAACAATGGGTTGGATCCAGATTTAATAGGCTTGGAGTATGCCCATTGAAACCAATTAAACAGTTTAGTCATGGCTAACCTAATTCTCATTGATTTCAGTGGGTCTACTTTAAGCATGACTAGGTCAGGATCCAATTCAATATGTTTTTCCATTTTCTCTTTTCTTGATCCTGAAGCACCATCATATCCATATTTTCCTCCAGTTCCTGTACTGGTTACTTGAGCATTCAACAAGCTTAACTGATGCCTGGCTAGTAAAAGGGCACATCTTTTACTAGGACACCTAAGCAAATGCTGCTCTCACCCTTTTCAGCACTGGCTACATTTCTACCAGCCGTGGTGACTGACACCCAACTAATCAACCATATATGAAATGCTGCAGAGAAATGCAGACAATGAAATGGCCACATATCATTTTTAAGTATATATTTTTTGTAAATGCATCTTGTACATACTTGGATATTTCCCCACAATCATTTCTTGTCTTTATGAGTTATATATCAATTATAACACTGTAAATAGCATAAGGTTCTTTATTATTTATATTTAAGCATTTAAGAGAGAGAGAGTTCTCATCTTATTTTAAGATATATGTCAAAAATGTTTGGTTATATCTCCCCCTCCCCTCTTCAAAACTGTAATGTATCCTTCCATTTCTTTTCTTTTTTTAATATAATTTATTGGTCTGGAGAGAATGTATCTGTAATGGAAAATGTACAAAGAACGCACAGTTGAAGGCCATAAGGTACTGATAAACTAAAAAAAACTATAATCCCAAATATTAAGCAATAAGCAATTGTTGATTTATTTAAGGTTTTGTTGTTCATTTTCAGTAAAAGAGGTGCTGGAATAAATTGCTACTGTGTAGTATCAGCACAGTTGCCCTGCAGACCATTTCAGTCCATTAGATTCTCCTGCTACCATCTGCCCCCCACCTCCTAACCCAGTTCTTGATGCCTGCATCCAATATAATGGCACACTGCTAATGTCATCTACGTTCAGACATCTGTTTGGTAAAAGTTTGACTATCTGTTGTCAATTCTCCTCCCCCTCCCAGTTTTCTCTGTTCTTATTTCTGGAGTGGAGTTGACCATCCAACCTGCTACTTGTTGCCTGTGTTCTTAGAGATCACATGTCTAATTGCTGCTAAGCAGTTTGGCATTAACCAGGGTTCAATAAAAACAATTAACAATAATCCAGTGGCATGTCTTACATGTCCTTGATGTTGCTAGTTAATAGTAGTGATGGTGGTAGGAATATGGAAGAAGAAGCTGCGTTCCCCAGTGAACACTTTACATCTGCGCAGAGGAGTGGCATCTGTGCAGACTATACAGTTCTCGTATTTCCAGTTTCAACCATTTCACACATTACACTGTAATGAACAGGTTTGCCACTGAGCATACACCTAGCAGGAGGCTGCCGCCAATCCCATCTTCCTGTTAAGTATATCTGTATGATATGTGCATTTTCAAACATCTATATCACAAAAAGCAACTGGACATAAACTTAAGAATATTCTAAGCAGTATGTTATATTCATGCCCTGCTATTTGTTTTAATTTGTTTTACCTTGATACTTTCTAGATACCTAATTCCAGCATGGGACACATTTCTACTCCAGACTACCTAATTTTATTTCCCTGTGGGCGTTACTCATTACTTACAGATCATTTGCCATGGGTCATCTTTACCTCTCTTACTCCATTAACTGTACCAGAATGTCTGTCCCCCACAAATGTCCACCCCATCACAGTTCGCTAGGAGATGTTTGTATTCTAAAATATCCAATTATTTGCTTTTTCTAGTTATTCATACCTGTCATATCAAAACAGCACATTTGTGACATGTTCTTGTGGCAGACTTGCAGTACAATTGCACATGGAACAGACAGTGGAATTTGCACAAGCCTGCAGAAAAATAAGGCCAATTTGTTTACATGTTATAGAAACTAGACAAAAGCAGGAACAGAAGGGCACCAGAACAGACTAGGCTAACACAACTGCCACATGCCATTTCTGGCCATTCACATTTGTTATTCCTGAAGAAAACCTGCTGTATCAATCTAAGCTCCTGGCCCTACACTGATTTTCAGATTATTCCCATTGAGACACTGCATGTCAGCTGTAGGGCTCTGCACCACTTCAGTCTGAATACTGCAGCGGAGCAGGCTGCTTTGGAGGTGCCACAGCGGATCAGAACAGTACCAAGGCACCCCAAAATGAAGCGGCTCATTGCCAAGACGCCTCTGTCCGCTTTGGAGCTTCAGAGGTACTGAAGCCATTCCCAGACAGCCTGTCTCTCAATGCATCTGCTTGTGAAAGATCAGGGAGGGGGCGAGGAGGAGAACAGAAGGGGAGGAAGGAGGGGGGAAATGGTGAGCCTTGGTGAATGGCAATTCTGTTTGCCAAATTAGGGCTGAACTTAACCCAGCAGTCTCCAATCGGGGGGGGGGGGGAGATACTGGATATATTGGAGAGAACAGCCTGCTTTCGTTTCATTGTGTGTGAGAGAGAAAACATGCTGGTTAGAATTGGAGGTGGTGGTTTACATGTTGTTAGAGTTAGCTAGGTGTGTGTGTGTGTGTGTGTGTGTGTGTGTGTGTGTGTGTGTGTACTGCAGCTTTGTCTTTCTTCTTCCTTCCCAATTCAACTAGTCCCTTGTAGATTCTTTTCTTGAAAAGCCAGAAATTGAAAAAGTACTTAGTTTGAGTTTCCTCCTTTCGGTGCCTGGTTCTTTGTCTCCCCACCCCACCACCCACCTTCTCTAATAGGTTTTACCTTTCATTCTTGATAGTTTATTTTAAAAAACAAAAAATAAATAAAAAGTAGTTTAGTTTGCTTTGTCTTGGCTTGTTCTTTAGGGTGCACGTGCTCTCTCTCTCTCACACACACACACACACACACACACACCCTTTTCAATTCTCAACCATTTGTTTTCCCTTACTTTCTGTTCTTACCTTGTTCTTGGCTCCCCTCCACCACCACCACCACCCTTCTCAATTCCTGTATTCCTTCCCTTCCCATTTTTTTTATCTTTTTTCCCATAAAAAAATAAAATAAAAACCCTTTTCTGTTAGGATTATAGATAGTCCTCCCCCTCCCTTTGCTTGTAGGTAGTTCAGTGTTTTCTTTTGCTTGTGTGTGTGTGTGTGCGTGTGCGCACTTGTGCTGTGGACAAGCAAATAGTGTGTAGCGAAGCACTACACAGTCCACATTTCAAAAACAGTGGGCAAAGCACTACACAACGTATAGGATTTATATACTACACTGTGTGTCAACGTGAGCCCTATATGAGGCATCTGTGGGGCCTTGGTAAGGGCAGAGTTGGGCAAGGTGCTGGTGAGACCAGCAGCACTGGCAGCAAAGCTAGGTTGCCCCCAGCAGAGTGTGAAGGTCGCTGTTTGAGGTGGCTGGTGCAGGCAGCAAGAGTAGCACTCTTTCCAGAGGAGCAGCATCTCCTGTAGTGGAGGAGGGGAGCCCACTGATGGGACCTAAGTCCAGGTAATGTGCATTCCATTCAGCCAAAGACAGCCTGAGGTCATCCACTGTGAAGCTGAACAGGAAAGTAGTACTACGGGAGAGGGGTTATTTGCACTTCAAAGAAACCTACAGCAGAGATCAGGGATAGTGACCCCTCCTAATCACGGCTTAAACACCTAACTTCTCTGATCATCTTTTTATCACCTTTGGTTTTAGTTTCTGAGAACAGCACACTTTATCTGCACCTAGCACAAAAACTGCTGGGCCAAACTGTCTGAAATTTGGCAGGTGCAATCCCTTCCATGCAGGCTGACAGGTCCCCAGATGTCATGTATTTATCATGAAAACTGAAAAAGTTATGGCCATTTCTATTTTCCAGTGCAAGTCAATGGGAAAACATCAAATCCGAATTATTCAGCTATCTGAATCTTGCTTCGGATGCAAAGCGAAGCAGAGCTGCTTCAGAAGGTCCAAAGCAGCATCCAAAGTGAAGCTGGGGATGGGGTCCATGCATACCCCTATTGAGTTGTATCAATTTTAGTGAGGTCAACTTTCAGTACTTTAGACAAGCTCATAATTTTGGAGTGGAGCAATTGACTACCATTTGCCTATTAGGAAGGGCAGGTGAGAGTCTCCCCCCTCCCCCCCTTTAGATTCAGTACTTTAATTGGGTACAATAAGGCAAAGTTCCCCAGGCAGTAACTAAGACCAGTTTCCTGCTGCACAGTGGCTCTTATGGACAGTTCATCCTGTGCCCACAAGTAATGGAACCTGCAACATTCTACTTGGTCATATGTTGCAAAAGTGAACGCACGAAATAAACCAAAACCAGATTAAAAACCCTTGTTGGAAGCCCGTCTTGAGATGCAGTGACAGGTAGTAAACTGCCCCTTAAAGTTAATAAGCTGCATTGTGCCTAGGAAAAGACCAAAAGTGCATGCTTAAATTTGTTCTCATTGAGCCCAATAGATATTTGCTAAGCACAAACATACAGATATTTGCACTCAGACACTAAAATATACACAAATGGCCATAAATGCCTCCTAGTTAATGTGCACAGATACACATTAGCATTATTCCTCCAGCACTCTACACACATGATCTCATAAATCCAAGAAATTATGCCTGAGATGGTAGCCTTAGCCCGCAATCTTCTGTACACTTGCTTTGGAGTAATCCCCATATAACTCAAGAGCACAAGCCTATGAACATTTTTCTGTCTAAACATGCATAGGAGTGCACTCTTAATGGGATTAAATTCTGACTAAATATTTATTTATTATTTATGAGTGGTATCTGGTTGTGAGGGCTACTTCACACATCATATAGGTGTGCTGCTGATTGGGGAGTCACAGCCAACACCTGGTTTGTCACATTTGAACTTTTATTTTTCTGGATGTATAGGTACAGCTAAAACATAACATTGTGCAAAACTGCGCTAACTCCTGCCTTGCTTTAGCCTCTTCCGCCAGATGTTTCAGAAAGGAACATCAAACAGGTCAACCATGGTGCATGCTGTTGTGGGGAGGGGCAGGGGGAATTACAGTTAACCACCCTCATACTCAAACATTGTTAAAAGGGTAAGCAATTCTTTTGCTATTCAAAGCAATATGCTTTACTGAGCATGGTCCTGGGGGGATATTACTCAAGATGGGAGGCGTGGGAATTGTAATCTCCAGTGCCTCCAGCCTTAACTGTGCTCAGGCAAAGGGTCCTGGGTGGCTGCCAAAATGTTAGTGTTTGGCCTACATGGGTAAGTAGTTGCCAGCTCATAAGCAACTTGGGAAATCCAGCGTGCTTCATGGCCCAAACGAGGTATTATTTCACTGCTGAGATTCTACAAGAATAAAAACGCTCTGCTGTCCAGGAAGCCTGATGGGATTGCATAGATGTTGCGGGCCAGATTATGTCATAATTTCTGAACGCAGTATGACTGGTGTCTGTACAGTCCTATCAGTCTTGCTGTGAACCTTAGAGCAATATGCAAGTGACAACTGGTGTATTTGCAGCGACTGATTCAGGCCCACTCTACATAAACAGCAGATAGTCTGGTAAAACTCTTCCAGCATGACACCACTTCAGATGGAGGAGGTGTTTGAATCCTCCCCCATTAAAACAAAAACAAACATTGCACATACAAAACAAATTTCAGGGAAACATGTTAATGGTTTAGGTGTATTGTTTTGTTATTTGTTACGGGAGAGCATTTGAAGTACTCCCAGAGCATTTGAACATGTCCCCCCATCCCCAACACACATATCTGCAGCAAATAACATAATCCAGGAACAATCTAAAAACAGATCTGTGGTTTATGCAGGCCATGCCTGAGACTATTCAACATTTGCCAATATTACACTTACTCAGTAATATCTGGGAGTAAGCAGAGGATTCAGTTGTCAGATCAAATCCAGTCTCTGGCCTGGATGGGGTCAACCAGCCTGGCCTGCTTTGGTGCATTTAACAGCTGCTTGATTTGTAGAAATCAGCAGGTTAAGCTTTTCACAGGATGGTGATAAACATTATCACCTGCTGATATATGCATAGTATATCGTTGTTAAAGACACAGCTACAGAAGTCAGCTGAAAAGCTGGTCGCCATAATTTTTATTCAAGTTCTCCCCTGTAATGGATTAATCAAATTTGCTAGTTGCCTCTTCTCCTTAACAAACTCAACCCACCAGCTTGCCAGGAAAGCAGCAGCATTGGCAGGTACTTTGGGCCAGCCCTACCATCAGGCAGAATGAAGCAGCTGCCTCAGGCAGCAGATTCTGGATGCCATGAACGGGCAGCAGATTATTACTTTGTTATTATTCTATTTTTACTGCCAGGGATGGGGAGAGTTGCTTGTGGGATGTTCTGCTTCATGTGCCAAAATAACTTGGCTGGCTTTGTACACTATGTACCTTGACTTAGGTGGGAGCGGGGCTCAGCCTCTGGCAGTAAAATACCTTGGTCCAGCCTTGTCCAGCCTGTATAGCAGGAGTGGGCAGAAAGTAGATCTCCGCATGGTTTGGATGTTGAGCCTTTCCCCCTACATCTCAATTTAGCACCTTTTGGTTCCATTACATGAGTGTTTCTGAACAATCTGGTGCCCTCCTGATGTTTGGGGCTGACCATTGGCCATGCTAGCAGGGGCTTCTGGGAGTCCCAAAATCTGGAGATCTACCTTCTTTCTGTCCACCTCTGCTGTATAGAGTAACAGCTGAGGGCTGTGCCCATGTTACATGTGCAGACAGTACACACGCCTAGAGGGGGAACATGATCACTCCTGCTGCCCTCTGCAACGCCCTTTCATGAGTTTGTCATAACTTGTGAAAGAGCCAGTGCACATACAAGCAGTTCATGTATAGGCGTCGTCACATGTTTTGATGTACACCTGTGGGGGGGGAGCATGCAGGTGAACTTCTGCCGCCACTGCCTCTGTGTGTATTGACTCTACACACGTGTGCACACAGAATGTGTTTGCACTCCTCTTGTTCCAGAACCTTGGATTAGCTAAGTAACTTTACAGGCATAACAGAAGAATAAGGTTTTTAATGCCTGGAGCAGACAGCTCTTGGATGACCCTTGAAGAAGATTTAAAGTCTGAGCAGCTTTTGTGGGCTAAGCCGAACGGTGATATGCTCATTCCTGTCTGCGGCTCTCTGTCATTTATCATTGACTCTGCCTCTGAAACAGACATTGCTGTGACAAATTTTCCCTGTGCTTCTCAGGCTCATCTGCAGACTGCTTTCCCGCACAGCCTTCTGTGGCAGCAACAGAAACTCCACCCACACGTTACTCTTAAACCATATTGCAGTCCCTTTATCTCAGAGAAGTAAGAATGAGACTGCCTGGCCAATGTGTAATGTGGGGCGGCTTTCCTCTGTGTCAGGTTATAGACATAACCAAATACAACCTGAGATATGAAACAGGACCAGAACAAAGGTTGGGACAGTATCGTGAGACTGCTCTTGCTTTTCATATTAATGATATTAGTAGGCTTCTTTTTTACCATTTTGGCATAGTGTTACTAATTGGCAGCCACACAAATGGATCTATAAATGTCAGCTCCAGACATTGCGGCTTCCTTTATTAGAAAAAAAGCCTCTTATCTAATAAGAACACAAAATGTTAATCTGCTCAGCTAATTGTGTTTATGCAGAGGCTAATTATCATATGCAAATGGAGAGTGCACCAATTGCAAAATGCTGATTGCTGTAGGGCAAATTTGTCTTCTGATCTGTATAAAAGTATGGTGCATATGTTTCTAAGATATGGGAGAAGACAAGCTGAAATCTGATTGGGAGCTACAGAGTAGAAGAGATGTGGCACAACTAATCGGTCGGCTACTACAGCCTATTATTAGGGTCACCACATTTTCTTTTGCAATGCTCCTGTGCCTTTTAAGCTTTTGACATACAGACTCTTGGCAGGAGATGCATGTTAGCGAAAGCTTCACTTGCCAAATATTAGCGGTTTCCTTCCAAATAAACATGCATAAGGATTGTGCCATTAGTCCTCCCAGAAAAACACAGAAGCCTTAAAAGGTGTAAGAGGCTCCTGCTGGAATCTTAGGCACAATGCTTGGGGATGTGACATTCTTTTGTGATCATGTCTGCAAAGCACTCGCATGAAAGTATCTCAAGAAGGTGCCTGGGATGCTTTCATTTCCATCTCTCTCCCTTTCCTTTCTGATTTTGCTATTTCACAGAAAGCAGCTGCAGATCCAAGCCTTAAAATCACAGTAATTTTCCCCCTGCTCTAGCAGTTTAACAAGGGCAGCTGCCTGGAAAACAATTTCAATTACTAGACAGAAAAGGAAAGAAGAAGAAAAAACCACCGCTGCATCTCTAAGTTCTCTCAATCAATAAGGCAACTGAGTGATGTTGAAAAAAACAAACTGTATTTACTCTTCCATTTCAGGCAATTGTGTAGGGCTGCTTGAAACGTACTTATTGAGAAATTATCCCAGTGTGAGGCCGATTGGAGGACAAAGCAGCATGAAATAGATGGTGACCTCCGTGCCATCAATCCAAGTGAGAGCTTACTGTATGCTAGATGGATGGATGCCATTCCAGTGCTGAAGCTGTTGCAGAAGAAGACGAGAAGGAGAGGGTTATTTTCTTGGGGGCAGGGTCCAGCTTCTCTGAGGCAAAAGGAAAATGACAATTCCTTCACACAAATGGATTAAAAATATGGATCGCTCCCTGACAGCTATGTTAGCAGCCTCTTTGTACTAACCAGAAGAAAGGTTTTGTGCTAACCGGAAGAAAGGCTGGGACAGATGCTGACAAGGCCATAAAGGGGCTTGGAAGAACAACTATTTTACCTTCTGCAACAACAACAACCTGAACACCGCTACATTTTTTTTCTCAGTATATATTTGCATATCAGTGCTAACTGTGCATAATTTATTCTGCTTTTGCTAATCAGGGTCCTACTCTGACGCCCTCTGGCTTTTGAGATTTCAAGCTTATCACTTATGCTATAAGGACTAGAAACCTGATTTAAAATACTAATAAAGTTGAGCTTCCCAGGGTGATGAGTTCCATGATAGACAACTATTTTCATGCTCATACATGCAATGTTAGCACATAAAATCATGACTGGTGTAACAGAGGTTGAGCTTCCACTCAGGTCTGTGTATTGAATGACAGAGAGGTGGACAGAGGACTCTTATGCTTTTTAATCTAGAAGTAAGTTCCAGTTTATTTAATGGGACTCACTCCCAAGTAAATGAGCATAGAACTGCAGTTTAAGAGTGCGTGCAGGGCTGAGAAATCCTCAGTTCAAATCTTTTCTCAGCCCTGAACTCATTAGATAGTCTTAGGCAAACCCACCGTGTTGAATACCTACACACCCACCCAACTGCAATATGATGATGATCAAATTGGCCCGCTTCTAGTCTTGCTGTAAGGGTTACTGAGTCGATGTATGTGGAGCACTTTGATGCCCTAAGACCCAAACATCCTAAGTGTGCATATAGGGTAGGCTAAGCTCTGTGGGTGGGCGCTGCATGTGGCACTCCTTCAAGGCCATTTCAAAATGGGAGCTCGTGACATGACTGGAACCGGCATTTCTCAAGACTACACCAAAGATGCCAATCATCAGGAGACTGGGATCTTCTTTTAAAAATCTACTAAAATATTTGCTTACCTGTGTGAGCAAAGTGAGAGGGTCATTTACAGGCCTGTTTCACTGAGTTTCCCATAGCTTTGTTGGCTCAAATACTGGCAGGGTTCTCTCTTTTCGTTTGTCAAAATCTGTGGGTAGTTCAGGTCAATTAACTTCATCTGTAACTGTGTTTCAACCTCTTCTGGTGACACAGCAAAAGGATCATTAAACAGCTAGAATAGTTGCCTTTTATGCCCCAAATAAGAAGCCTCCCTGCTGTTCCTCTGAGAGTCACAGTTATGTTTAATTCAAGAATTTTCTGTGTTGTTTTTTGTGCTAAATAATTTGTGGCTTATATTCGGATATTTGTGTGCTCTGCTAAAAACAAGAGAGAGAAGACAACAGCATTCTGCACCAAGGTATCCCATATTCTGCATCAAGAAATGCCGAATTCTGCAATCAGGAATAAATTGTGCAAAATAAACAGATTTGCATTATTTTGTATATGTATTCTGCACTTTTTCTCTGTTTTGCCAGTTCTCTTTCTGCTAGTCACAGAGCTGGGCAAAGACACTGAGGCCCTGTCCTCAACTTATTCAGTTACCTCTCTGGTTTCTGATATTCCACCAACCAATGCCCACCCACTTTCAAGCAAAGCCAGTGGCAACGCGCAGCTTCCTAGGGCAGCTGCCAGGATGCTGCTGCTTGGCCTGCCCACTTTGGCTGCAGGCGGCTGGTGGTGGTGGTGGCAGCAGCAGCTGGGAGGCTGCCCATTTTGATTTTCCCACGGTGCCCCGGAGTGCCTGATGTAGCCTCGCACTGGGGCATAGAAGAAAATGTAATTGGTGGGCAGGTTCCCAGATCTAGCCATTGCTGCTATGCAAGCCTACAGCCAAGGAAGTGAGTAGGCACGCAAATAAGCAGGTTGCCATTATGTCCATGTCACAAGCAGCTATGCAGGTGCAAAGCATTTATGATCTGTGTCATAGAGTAAGACCACACCAGCAAAAATGGTAGAACTTTCTGACAGTTATCCAAAAATCAGTTTGCCAAAATGCACATTACAGCCTCAGTCCAGATAAGTCCCAGGCTACTTGAATTATAACCAATTGTCTATTGTACTCAGACCTCATTGGAAACTCCCCCCCATGCCCCCCCCCAGCCTGTCCAGGACAGAATTGTCCTCCTCAAAGCTGTTACACTTAGGAGGAAGCTGAGCTCCCCTTGGTTTTGCCTGCACCCCAGCGCCATACCCTTTCCAAGGTGGAATTGCTTTTCTGGATGCTGTCATCTGAACCTTACCAAGGGCATTTCTACACCAGTCTAAAATCCTGCATTTAAAATGGGGCTCTCTGCTTCCACTTTAAATGTAGAATCACAACAACTCCCTTCCCCCGCTCCCCTTTCCCCCCTCCTTATCCCCCTATCTGAGTCTTTCATTATCTTTCATCAATCTCGCTCCCCTCTTGCCGCTTTCCCCCTTTTCCCAGCAGGAACTCAAGCGGAACACAACGGGGTAATTTGATAGCTCATTATCTGCGATCTATTTAAAAATGGAACAAAGGGCATTTAGTGCAGGAGATGCCCTGGAGGGTCATGGCGTCATGTAAAGATCCCACAAACCTCCATGAAGGACCAATCTCAATGGCAGAATAAAAGCGCTGTGTGATGAAGCCCCAAGCCTGCTCTAACACAATCATTTCTCCCAGACAGTTATATGCTCCTGGAGTTGTCCCAAAGACAAGGCTGGTACAAAAATTGGCTGGCCATTGCACACAGCTTGGAGAGTGCCTCTTTCCTCATATCTTTCCATTTGTTTTATGAGATAATCTGTTGGAGGATTTATAAAGAGACAGGACAAGTTCTACACACCTAGACTTACCAACTTTTCAACAAGCCTTTGTAGATGTACCTTTAACATCCGCTTAGTGTTCAAGCATTAAAACAGCCTTCCCCAACCTGGTGTCCTCTGGATGTATTGGACTACAACCTGCATCATCTATCATGAGCATGGCCAGTGGAGCTGTGTAGTCCAACACATGTGAAGAGTGTCAGGTTGGATAAGGCTGCATTAAAAGGTTATCTCCATGCTATTGACAAGATTCACCTGTTTTCTACAGACCTAGCAGCTATTAAAGCTGTAAGAGCATGCCAGGCTGCTTTTCTGCTCACATGGCAATTCTACATACACTGGACTTTATTTCAACTGGGCGTGGGGTGGGGTGGGGTGGGGTGGGGTGGGGTGGGGTGGGGTGGGGTGGGGTGGGGCGGGGGTTTTTAAAGGAGTTTTTTGAGCTGTGAGTTGTAGGTTATACATGAAATGAGAAACTTTGTTTATTTGCTTATTAAAAGATGCTGCTTCATATGTTTCTCTCTCTCTCTCTCTCTCTCACACACTCACACACACTCACACACACACCCACATGCACACAGAGCAGCCTTAACGCCCAGTTGCAGGCAAGTTAATTTGGAAGTAACTCCCACTGAGTTCAATGGGTTTACACCCAAATACGTGTGCACAGGACTGCAGCTTTGGGCTGAAGTTTTATCCACATTTACTCAGGAGTAAGCCCAGTTTGATTCAGTGGGATTTACAGTGCAATCCTATATCTGTGTAGTCAAAAGCAGGGCCGTCTGAGTTCAATGGGACTTATTCCCAGGTGATTGTCTATAGCAGGGGTGGGCAACTTCAGTGGCAGCCATTTCCCACCACCACCCCACCCCAGAGTGCCCCATGGGCCACCAAAATGCAGCAGCAAATAAATAAATATATCTTGGTTTGTGCACTTTTGGAAGCAAACCACTATGGAGGCTTAAAGGGGACAAATTTGGCCTGTTTTCCAAATTAGCTCACCTCCATAGTGGTTCGCCACCAAAATTCAGTGGCAAACTGCCACATTTTTTGCTACCACCATGCCATCAAATTTTGGAAGGGGCTGTAGGCCGTGTGTTGCCCACACCTGGTGTATAGGACGGCAACCTTAAGTAGACCTGCATAGCCCCATATTGTTTAAAATACCAGGGTGATTTTCAACTCTTTGTGGGAAACAATTGCAAAAAGAGGAATCAATTACAGGTGTTTGATGGAAATCTCTGTCTCGATGGAAAGAACAGCTCTACCCACCATCCATTGCTTTGCACTGTACAGCTTGTTCATGTCTCCAGCAATTACCAAAGGCAGCTGAACACCCCACTGGATTCTTGGGAGTCTGTCTGTAGTCCGGAATGCTTTATTAATGATGGAGTGGAAATGGCTGCATGTATGATCCATGAAAAAGCTAATGACGAAAATATGAACTGAGTTCATAAACATCATCACGTCATTGGGAACAGAGCTCGATCTAAAACAGTTGTGTTCCTTCAATCAAACCACTAGCCAGAGTCCAGCAAAAACACTCATTCTTTCCGAGCAGTAGCTAACAGATCCCAAGCAAACCCTATTCATAACATCTCCCCCCAACCGCCCTCCATTGTTGTTGTTGTTTTTAGGAATGTAAGAAGCACAGCTAAGAGGATTGTGTAAGAAAAAAGGGAAGAGCCTGGAGATAAAAGCCTTTTTTTTCTTTTACAAAGCAAGCTCCTGCCATGTGCAGTAAGCTAGTTTCACTGCTATTTTGTAGATAACCGATATATTAATCTCTGCTGTGAGTGCCCCAGATCTGATCTAATAGGCTCCTTCGTGTCCCTGCCTGTGGCTGCGCACAGCGCCTATGCCTCTTTAGTGACAGCATAACCTTTAACAACAGGTGAAATATCCTTTCTTTGTTGGACTGAAAAGGAAGCATCATGATACAATTATCCTATCCTAAAAACTCTCCTGTGTGATGGATCATTTTTTGTTCTCTTCTTTTCTCCAAAGCTGTTTAATTTAAATGGAATATATATTTTCCCCATGTAATTTTCATGACGTGCAATCTAAGAGAGAGCAGAGCTATTGTATCATTAATAATTTTGCAGGAAGGGGATTTTGGCAGCTAGCACTTGCCTTGTCACGGTGCTGCAGGGATCTGAGAAATGGTATCTACCCAAATTTCTTCATTTATTATTATTAATGGTATAGAACCCCTGTCATCTACTGCATCTAGACATCGTCTACCAGTCTCTTTAACACCACACTGAAATTGGGTAATATATACAAGCATGACAGCAGTTGAGGAACATAAAAACAGAAGCTCAGGGCTCTGGCTAGGCAGGGGGGTGGGGGGGAGGCACTGGGGCAACTAAGTTTCTGAGTGCACAGTCAGGCTGGGGCTCCTACAGGACATTCACTTCTGAAAGGGAGCACGGACAAAAGGAAAAGATCAGAGCATTGCTGGTCCTGTAAGGGAGATATACGAATCCTGGAAGAACTATCAAATGGTCAAAGCAGGGAGTCCAGTCACACCTGAAATACAGGCAGTGTGGTATAGTGGTTAGACCAGAGGACAACAACCTGGTGCCTTCTAGATGTCTTGGGCTGCAACTCCCATAAACCTCAGCCCACATGGCCAATGGTCAGGGAATATGGAAGTTGTAGTCCAAAATTCCTGAAGCGCACCAAGTTGGCTATCCCTGGGTTAGAGTGTTGGACTGTGGTTTCACTTGCCTGTTCAACAGTCTCCATTTGATTGTAATGATAACTTTTTCGGTGTGCACTTTCAGGTTCTTGCTTGAAAACCAGTTTGACTTCTGTACCCATTTTCAGAGGGTCAGGAAAGATGTCACAAATGCTGATTTGGAAGCTCCACTTGGAGCCCTCGGTTCTACCAGAAAGGCTGTTCTGGAGGGGGGGCAACTCTCTGAACCCAGTTTTGGGGGGCATGTAGGAGGCTACAGTTGGAGAGGGGGGCAACAAACCCTTGTGCAGCAGGACCCTTGGAACCAAACCACAGCAGTGCCATGCCTCCCTTGAGTATTGACCAATCACAAGGACATTTGGTATGTTTGTTTATGACATCATTATGCTCTGGTTGAAGTTTAAACACCAGCCTGACCGCCACAATCACCTAATGCTCTCTGTGAAGGGAAGGAGTCAAATCCCATGGAGTTAAGTTGTTTTTAAGCACGTGGAGGGTTTAGCCATACATGTGGCATTCTAAAAAGACAAAGAAGAGCAGCTACAGTATCCCTCACCACTCAGCAATATTTTCTTACTACCCTCCCTTTTCCTTTTAAAAAAGGAACATTGGGTGGAAGAAGCTGTTTGTGTTCCTGTCCATCAATTTCCCTACTCCATTGCCATGCCTGGAACTAGGTGAAGCACATTCAGCAATGAACAAACTTTACTTGCCTCACAGCTATATGTCATGAAAATCTTCACCTATGTCACAATCTTTGTATTTTATGATGTGGTTAAGACCATAGGAGGAAGGCAAGTTTTCTTTTTTAAAGGTGGCCATCATAAAATAAAGGGGATGTTGCTCTTATCAACCTCCCTAAAGGATCTCCTGTGCACAGACTGAACAACTCCGCTCTTCAGTTATTTGAAACAAAGTCATGGATCCACGCTTTTCTTGTATCTCCATTCCTCAGCTTCATAAGCAAGTTTGGGCATATGGCAAAAGTAGCTTTCTGTGTGCGGAGAGCCACTTCCCCTCCCAATTCCAGCCTCCCCCCCAACCCCCTTTTTAAAATGTAAAGGCATCTACACTGCCATTCTGAAAATGTGCTCCACACATTCAAACACTGTAGAAAATCCAGCACAAAACAGCAGCAGCAGCCAGAACCAACAAATTATAGAACCACTCCTCTCAGGACAAAACACACACACACAAAGGAATTAAGGTGGAGGAAATAAGCAACTTTAACCCATCACCAGAAGATATAGAGGAAAGGCGCCTGGCAGATCTCTCTGAGGAGGAGATTCCGCAGTAGTCCGCATTGCCACCCGCCACCACCAATAAGGGGGGGGGGGGCCTGTTCTATACTCTTATGAATCTAATTTCTCACAAAGCCCTCTACAGCCAAAGCCATTCCTAAATCCCCCTCGTTTTGCTGGTTCTGACAGTGTCAGGCCCCCTCCTCAGTGCCAGCTCCAGGTTTGGAGGGCCCTTGGGCTAGTCATCCTTGGTGCCCCCCTCCCTCAGGGAGTCTATTTTCGAACCCACTGCTGCTCCTTCCGCTCCTCTTCCTCTTCGTTGCTTCCATCTGCTTGCTTGCTGGACAGAGAGCCAGATAGGCAGCAGCGGCGGCTTCTCCTTCACACTAGCACCTTTGTCAGAGCCACAATGGGAGGTGGGCGCCCAGGCAGGTTGCGACGGTAAAGAAGAGGAGCAGGTCCAGGGAGCTCTTGCCAGTAGGTCTCTGGCTGGGCTGTGGGCCCTCCGCAGCCCCCCAGTCTCAATAGTCCGCTGTCATTCCCTGATTCCTCCTTCCCACCTCTCTCGTCCACCAGTGACATCAGCTGTACAGTGCCTAGCACACCAGCACATGCTTTCTGCTGTGCCAGAGTCTTGTTCTTGTGCAATCCCAACTCCATCTCCTTTGGCGAGCCGCCAACTCTACCATCATTCCCTGCCTGAAGCACCAGAGACGCGCCTTCAGCCAGAGACCACGGGTGACTGCCCGGCAGGCAGAGAACATCCAGACTCTACAATGCCGCGCCCAAGTATTGGAAAAGTTATTTTCTGCACAAACCACTGCATCTCAAAGTGCTTTGAGGACTGGGGAGCTAATGGGGGGGAAAGACTGAAAACCGAACTTTTGCCTCTGTTATTCAGAGACATCCAAATGGAGGCTTTGGTGAATGACGGCACCTAATAATATACCTCATAAGTGGGATCTGGACCTGGCACCTGCAATCCAGTTAGGGGCTGGGCAGATCTTTGGGTTGACGGCAGATAGTTGAAACTCAGGGCTGGCTCAAGGCATTCCACAGCCCCATTCCAAGTACAGAAGCCAACTGGACGAGCAGTTGAATCTGACCTCAGCCCTGGCAATGGGCGGATGTCTTCCACTGCACAGCATACCTGAGGGCAAGGGGCTAGTTGAGGGGAGCAGGACAGGCTGTTCTGAACATACAGCGCTGCCCTCCAGCAGAGGGGAATGGCTGGGGAGCTCAGGAGAAACCATCACAGGGGGCGGGCTGTCACTGCTGCCCCCCAGCATCTGCTGCCTGAGCCAGTTGCCTCACTCTATCTTATGGCAGAACCAGCCCTGTTGGCAGGACCAGTGTGGGTAGCACACTAACAGTGGAGCTAAACTATCAGCATTGGTGCTGATCACCTCCAGCCTCATGCTCAATGGTACCTCTTTCCGGAAGCATGTTTCCTCCCACTTATTGCTTGGCACCCCTATCGCCAGAGATGCAGCCATGTGCAGGCAGCTGCATTAAGAAATGGCTGACTTGCCCCAAAGGCATTTTGCTTTCTCCCAAAATTCGATGTGAATGATTGGTGGAGGGATTTATAGCCTGCTTTTCAGGTGCAAGAGCCTCCAAGACAGCTCACCACATTAACTGAAACAAGTGCAAAGCACACAATACGAATCAATCAATAAAAGGTACAGCAAAGCTGAGCATAAAAACCATTAACGCCATCCAGAGCAGCAAGAAGAAAATTAAAGCAACAGAGAAGCCAGGCAAACTAAAAAACATCTCAACCACTCACCTAATTGGGACCTAACTGGGCTGCCTGAGGGAGGGAATGCCACAGCCTTGGAGCCACTACTGAGAAGGCCATGGCCTGTGTCCCAGCCCTCTGTGGCTCTGAAGGCAAAGGGACATGGTGCAAGGCTTCAGATGATCATAAAGGTCAGGCAGACTCATGCAGGAGAAAACAGTCCTTCAAATAACCTGGCCCCAAATGATTTAGAGTTGACTACTGAAAAGTGGCACACACATCTTAACTACATTCATAGCCACTAGAGCGTAATGGATTGAGCATTTAGACTTGGACTAAACTGGGGAAACCTAGTTTAAACACTCAAGTCAGCTATGTGTTTACAGGGTGGCTACCTGAATGGGTTGTTGTGAGAATAAAAATGGGAGGGATATCATGCATGCTACCCTGAACTCTTTGGAGAATTTGAAAGAATGTTGTTGTTGCTTAAACTATCCAGTGAGCATTTTGTCTGCTTACGGTCACTTCAGATTCATACTCAGTGCCCCAAACAGTCATTCCCTAAGAATGCAGATCTTACCATTTTTGGCATTAGGTTTCACTGAATGGAATTTGTTGCACAGATAAAGCTCTCAAAAAACAGCGAGCCTGGACTCCAAGGACATTTCCTTTGATAACGAACAGTCAATGTACGGGAAAAAAATACAAATTATCCACTGATTTGTCTGAGGTCAATGATTTAAAAAAACAATGTTTAGAAATTCCAGACAAGCCCCATGCAAAGAATGTTTTTTCTGAATTATTACAGTTGTAATCCTAAACACGCTTGCTGGGTAGTAAATCCCACTGGACTTTGTGGGACTTACTTTGGAGTGAGCACTCTGCAAGCCTGCAGTGCCGTGCACACTTATTTACGAATAAGGTGTACTGTTCTCAATGAGGCCTTGCTTCAGTGAATGAGGCTCTAGGTAGCTTATCCGGTTTGCTAAGTGTTGCAGAGTTCCTTTCAGCAAAGCATATAAGTGAATGGGCTAGGAGTACAAGCTGCGAGGGGCGCGGGGTGGGGGATCAATGCTGATTGTTTTAAGGTTCTAACAAACCTGTGGGGCGGTGGGCTAGAGTGCAGGAGTCATGGGGAGGAAACAGGATCAATACTAGCAATGATGCTTACGGAGGATGCTTCCTGACATTGCTGCTAGGAGTGACTGTAATGGGAAGAAAGATGCCCCCCCACTGCCCCAAAACAATTTTCTACTGAGAAGGCTTTGAGTTATAGTTGTAGTGCTAAACACAGTGCTGAATTTCAAATCAGGGAAATTTCAAGTAGGGATGTACGGATTTTATTAAATCTGTTCCATCTATGTTTCGCAGATTGTCAGGCATCTTTCATTCTGTCTGCTCATTACTGGAATCAGATTTTTTTTTAGGGATGTATAAGAATTTCATTCCATTTGTGCTAATGCACATTAGCACGAATTTGGACTTGCACTCATGCATATTGGCACTCATGCACATTAGTATATGTGCGAATTAGCACTAATGCATGTTAGCGCAAGTGCAAATTAGCACTAATGCAAGTTTGAATTTGTCTGACCCCCCCCCCCCAGTAAAAAAACTTGTCCACAATTCTGCGTGACTTGGAAACTGCCAGTCAGCTACGGAATGCACAGATGGCAGCCGTGGCCAGGAGTATCTTTTTCAAGTTTTGCCTGATAAGCCAGCTGCAACCTTTCCTCCATAACAGAGATCTGACCACTGTCATCCATTTATTTGTAATTTCTAGCCTTGATTACCGTAATAAACCCTTAATTGGGGCTGCCCTTAAAGAAGTCTCAGCAACTACAGGCACTGCAGAATTCTGTTGCCTGGATTTAACTAGGTCAGGTTGCAAAAAGCATACAACCCTTCTTAGGGTCATAGGGTTGGAAGGGGCCCACAAGACCATCGAGTCCAACCCCCTGCTCAATGCAGGAAGCCTGATTCCCAGGCGGTCTCCCATCCAAGTACTAACCAGGGCTGACCCTGCTTAGCTTCCGAGATCGGGCACATCCAGCCCTTTGCCTGTTTATCAGCAAGACTTCCTGTTTGCTTTCAGACCCAATTCAAGATGCCAGTGACTACATTTAAAGCCCTAAATTGCCTGGGCCCTAGGTACCTTACAGAGCACCTTCTCCCATATATTTCCCCTTGTCCCCAGAAACGTGAAGATATAGTCTTGCTCTCTCTGCCTTCCTTCTCAGAGGTAAGATATAGGATGGCCATGTGTCCTATTTTACAGAGGATGGTCCTCTATTTGAAGGCATCCTCTATTTGGAGGATATTTGTTGTCCAGTTCATGTCCAGTTTAAAGATAAAGAACCATAAGAAGGAAGGGAGTGCAGGAACCTTCAAGGTGCACAGGCTCGCCATCACACTCTTCCCCACTATCATAAGATAGTGCCTATTAAAATTATAGTAATTCTTTTTCAATTTTCATTTATACATCTAAATTAGCATATGCAAATCAGTGTCCTCTTTTTTTGGTGATATGTGTCCTCTTTTTTGGCAATGCATCACTGCCCACCCTAGGTGAGATTAATGGGAGCAAGGCGTTTTCTGTGGTGGCCCTCACTTTACAGAGTACCCTGTCCAGGAACTGCTGCTAAGAAACATCATTACTTTCTATCTCTTGGCAGATAAAAATCTTCCCAGGTTTTCCAACCAGTTGGGTGACTGTGACTGCTTCTGCTGTTTGCTGAGTTCTTTACTGTAATGTTTTTAAAATGTGTTTATTATTTGTTATAATTTTTATAATGTGAGTTGCAAGTTTTTCTTAAAAAGGCAACCTAATAAACATATAACAACAACATCAATGTGCCTTTTAGCTGCCAGATGTATGTGCTGCGTGGGTACAATATGAGCCTGATAAGAAATCCTTAAATCTGCAGCCTATAGGATGTAATGCTTAATTTGTATTTCTGGGTGACACTTTAGCACTGAACTAGCAAGGAGCTGTTTGATCTACTCTCAAGCTCTGCTCAAATTCTACACTCAAAAGGATATGAGTAGAGAAAGTGAAGGAGAACCACTTGAAAGCTGCCTGTGTGTGTGTGTGTGTGTGTGTATATATATATATATATATATATATAATATAATATAATATAATATAGTAACTCACATTTAGAGGGGTTAATCTGATGACAAGCAAAGGGATTGCTAACTGCATCGTCTTGAAACAAGCGCAGTCCGGGGGGATGCCCTTTTGCCAGTACACCTGCAGCCCTTTCCCCCTCCTCTCCTTTCCATATTGTGCACCCCACATCTGCTCTTTCTAGGCATACCTCAAGGAGGGCCTTGCAGCTCTGCCAAGTTGTGTGGCTGTTTCGGCGGAGGGGATTAATACCCACATAGGGATTGGGATGAGATCATCAAATTCAGCTTCAAACACAATGTGCAGATTTCGAACCTTTGTTGAGAGAGACCGATTTCATTTTAGGGTTTAAAATGCTACAAACGTAACACAGTACCCCCATGCAGTCTGAGTCTACTCTAATATAGAAAAAACATGCATAACATTAGTATTGCAACAAATTGTAAAATCCCAAATCCTCATGAATAACAGCTCAAGCCAACAGGAGAGAGAGAGAGAGAGAGAGAGGAGCACGAGGTGAGGAAATAATAGGAGCTTATGATTCTGGGAAATAACATGCTGCCATCTATTTAATTAATTCAGGAGTCCCCAAACTGAGCTGCTTAACTCCTACAGAGTCACAAGAATGACGGCACAAGACCTCTTGGCCAGAGAGCATACTAGAAATCGGGGTCTCTCAGTGAAGCCAATGGGCGGTATGTTAGAGTCTGACAAATGGAAGTGCCGGTTCTTTGCACAATATGTAATGAACTTCATTTGGAAACTTTGACTGGTAAAAAATGCAACCACCAAGGTGCTTCTGGGGGTCAGGCATTCTGATCATATTATACCAATACTGTGCCAGTGGCATTGGGTGTGCGTGTGCATGTTCACTTTAAGTGCTGATATCAACCTTTAAAGACATAAACTGCTTGGGTATAATGAAGAGGAAAGTCCCCATCTCCGGCATGATGAGCGACCGAGCCAAGCAACCCTATTGGATAAGAGAGAGACTTTGTCCTAGGGCCTGGACTTCTAAGGGGCACTGCACGGCCAGCTGCTGAGGGCTCTCCATCATTGCATCTCCATGACATCCAGCTACTAATCACAAAGTACTACTTTTAGTATCCATCTCCAGAATTAACAAGGCAAATGAAGCATGGTCATCTAGCTAGGACAAGAAATGGGGGAGGCTGTGGTGTACTGAATGTATCATAAGGGGCCTGTAATGTAACAGTCCAGGTTCCCCTCGGATACTTGCCTGGTGGGGTTTAGTCTCTCTGTGTGTTCATGTTGGAACTTGTAGAAGTCTGAATAAGTCCCTTTGCTTTGCTCCCAGAAGCCAAGTCTCCCTGTGTGATTCCTAATAAAGAGGGCATTGTTTATCAGCCTACCCATCCCTGCAGAAGCTATTGGGGCATGGAAGCCTGAATAAATCCTCCACCCCTGTGGCCCACAGGCAAAAAGGAAATATTATAGAAATGAGGGCTGGGGAAAAAAACAGGAGAAAATGTGATCTAAAGGATCACATGGTTTTGGAAAGAAAGGGGAGACAGGTGCAGGCTGCAGAATCTCAAGTGTCTGACTAGGGCACCCAAACAGCCTGCCTGCTCCCTGGATTGAAAATGAGCCCCAGAAGAGGGGTCTTTATTGATTTTTACTTAAAAGGAGAAACAGCTGCACCTGATAGTAGTTTTTTAAAGTGCCCTTGATCCTCTCTGCTGATCTAGGCATATACTCCATTAATCTAGAGCTAAGCTTATCTCTAACATCAGTTGACAAGTGGCCTCCTTCCGCTGGCTCTGATGAAACTCGTAGTAGCTTAATGTTGAGATTGGGTGCCATTCAATTATCATTCCCTCTAACAGCTCTAGTGCACGTTTTGGCAGGGGATTCATCTGTCACTTGCAAACAGATGGACTCTAGGACATCCCAGAGCCAGAACCTGTCATGCGCCAGGCTGTTGTTTTCCCATCTAGCTGGGCTGCCTGGCTGGAAGCTGCCAGTGACAGATGATGGGGTGGAAATTCCCATCTTCCCTTAGCAATAACCAAGTGGAAGATGAAGGATGCTTACCTTGGCCTCTGCAGAAAATTCTAAGCATGGCTCTGTCAAGAGCTGTAGAATGAGTGTAGCTGTTTGGCATTTTCATCTGCCTCACACTCCTCTTGCATTATGGTAGAGTTATGAGACCCTAGCCCCCATTTTGAATTTGCCAATGCCATAGGTGTAGGAGAGGCTATAAACATAAAACAAACAAATATACATGATTTAGGAACAGCCTCCTTGCACTTCTAATGTAACAGTATTTAGAATTTCATAATTTTCTCTTTCTTTGTCCCTTGCATACATTGATTCTGACCCAATTATACTTCTAGGCACACTGTTCCAAACTTTAAAGAGCCTCATCCAGCAGCTGTCAGATCATCTGTGACAGCTTGGGGAGTGGGATGGAGCTGCAGGTACTAGTTCCATTCCTCTCTCTCTACTTGCAAAGAGTCTTTTTTTTAATGCAATCACAAGTGATCTGACTGGGTCTTCACCATAGTTAGAACCATAGGCTCAGTGCACCAGTTTCTCACTTTACAGAATGGCTGTCAGCATATTACTGCACATAAGTTCCACCACTGGTCAGAGTCTATTACTCCTCTAGAACAGTAGTTTCCAAACGGTGTTCCAAGAAACCCTGTGGTTCCCCGGGACCTTATCAAGGTTCCTCACTTGGGAGGCCAATAACAGCAGACAAGCTTCCATGGAAGATTGCTCTCCATCTTCACCTGCAATGTGCTACCACAGGGAGATGTTGGGTACATTCTGCACTCTCAGTTTATGCAAGGCGACAGATAGGCCCAACAGACCTGGAGAGTGCCCTGTGCACACTGAATGTGTACTCTAGAATATGCCCCAGAATCCTTTGAAAAATACAGGAGTTCCATTTTAATCAGATTGATGTGGAAAATGGTCCCTGAATGTAAACAGTTTGAAAGCCATTGAAACGTGCATTAACCAGGAGTGGTTGGGAACTATGGGTAGCTCATTAGCCACTCCAAATATATATAACATACAACTGCATGATAATATTTGTAATATATAGCATATATTTTCTTATATTAAACACAAGGCTGCCAATATGCATAGACAAAGCCTAATGGCTTTCTCAGCACATTTCCAATACTTGGTAGACTTTTTGGTTAGATCTCAGATCCTGCTCTTTTCTTTCATGTACCAAGTGTCTCTTTTTTGGACTTGTCTATACATTGTCACCTTGACCCAGTCCAGAAATAATACTCTGTCCAATCATCATGGTTTAGAGATTGGGAACTTGCCATGGGGTTAACAGGCTCCCTGCTCCTTCCCTCTCACATATGAATTCACCCCTCCCTTCCATAACTTTAACCATAATTTAGCACAACCTCCAGATAGACGGTAAACTAAAAATAAGGTTAAACAGAACCTGAACCCATTATTTGCAAACCTGTTTTGAATCATATTGAAGCAATCCTGGGGGGAGGAGGAAGTAAAACCATGGTCTGGAGATTAGGAACGTTATGTCTGCACCACAGTAAGCCAACCAAAGTGATAGAATAAAGGGGAGTGAGAGTGTCCCCTTTACATACCTGAATTGGCATCAGATGAGGAAAGATTTGCAGCGGCAGCCAGGAACATACATCTGAAAAGAGAACAAATGTGACAGACTCAAGAGAGAGGACAATTTTCCTTTCACTTGCTTTAGCAGTCCTCCGATTGCGGTGGGGCTGGGGGAGGTAGTTTGCAGTACTAGTTTAGAACATCTGTGACATGCAAGCTGTATTTACTAGTATATAGCAACATTTTTAGAATACAGTCCGCTATAACATGAGTAGATGAAATGGCAAAATAAAAGAGCATCATAGGAAAGCCTCAGGAGAAAGAGCGAGTGCACAAAATCTACTGCTCACAAATGTAGCCTGTAAATTTTTTACAGGCTTTGCAACCAGTGTGGGTAGGATGCTAACCTGGCACCATGCCAGGATTTACAATGTTGCTCAGCTTCGTTCAAATAGAAGCTTCCTCCAGTGACATTTTCATGTTTAAAACCCTGGTGTGCACTGCATGCTCCAGCACCCATATAATTTACGGGCTGTCATTAGAGCTTTAGAAGGAAGCATGCAAGTCTTGTAGAGAGAAGTTATATGGGTTTTAGGCAGTGAATGTTTTTGATAGACTTGCTCTCGCACATCCAGCTGCTTTGCTTGAGCAACTACTAGGAGATCTTTATTTCCTACAGAAGATGAGTTCTGCTGGTTTTGAAAGCATGACCATATTCTTGGCATCGTATTACTGTTAGCACAGAATGACAAAACTGCACTTCTTTAAATTCCATCTACCATGATGGGGCCTTTCGGTTCCACTTCTGAAGGATTGCTTACTCTCTCATTCAGAATACAGTCAGTAGGGAGACTTGAGGAATTGGGCACGTGCAAATCTGAGTATGAAGAGAATGGATCCACACCTCCAGAATTCATGTGCAGATCAGAACCTAGTTATTCACAAGACTTGGTGCTTCCCAAATATTCTGACACAGTTCTCAGCTCAAAATATATACTAAAATACATTTTAAAATGTCTCTTTTGAGAGGAAATAAATTTAGAAAGTTGTATTTAATGTGAAATTCCATGCAGATTTCTTAAAAATACAAATTCATGCAGAAATGGGGCAGGACAGACTCATGGTTGAACACATGCCAAAGTAACATGGACCAGAAATAGACTGATTCATTGTTCCCTAATAGTGGGTGACAGCAAGCAGAATACAAGATGAGAGCAGTGAATAGAGCAGAGGTGTTGAACCTCAGGCCAGCAAGCCAAATCCGCCCCACCTGGGCCCCCAATCTGGCCCTCTGGAGTTCCCCAGAAGGCCCTGCCTCCTTCTCCTGGCCCCACCCCTTTCCCCCACCCACCAATCGTTTGGTGGTTTCCTGGCTTTTGCATGTCTCTCCCCCCCCCCCCGCCATTGTAAGAGGCTGGAATGCCTCTCCAAAGGCTCAATTACTGACAGTAAGAGTTTTAAGTTAACATATGGTGGTACTTAGATGCTCATCACCTTCATAACCTGCCTGTGAGTGGCCAGAGGCATTTGGCTGCCCACTGTTGGAAATGAAATGCTGCAGCAGTAGAGAGACCGTGGTCTGACCCAAGAGGACCAATGTCTTAATTTTCTGATGACCCTGCTGTTTGGAGAGGTAAGATTAATATCAGTCAAGTTCTGATTTGGAGGAACGTTCTTTCATGATGGCAAATTTCACAATCATATTATGTGGCTGTAATCCCCCCATCCCACTCCACCCCACCTTGCCCCCAAGTCCTTCTCTTCTCTTCCCTTCTTTAACTTTTGCTTTTCTTTCAGGGATTCATACAAAAAAAGTATGATGCAGGCTAATCTTAAAGCTGGGTGAAAACCAGAGCCCTGCTGGGTACACAGAGCAGCTCAGCCATCTTCTGAATATTTTGGCTGTAAGTTTGATTGGTGTTCAGTAAGGCTGCTGCAATGCAGTTCTTTTTAACCTGTTAGGTTAATCAGTTAAAAACCTTTCATTAGAGGTGTACAATTAATCAGGCAGCAGGTCTTTAAAATATTGTTAATACTATAAGTAGTTATTCAAAATTGCTTGTGGCAGCACCAGCGTAGGCCTTCCCCTTTCTCTCTCATACAGAGACAATGCCTCTTTTAAGATGGCACCGGCTATGACACATGCATCATCCAAAAAGTTAAGGAAATGTACTTCTTCAGTACTACTTGTTTTATCAATATGCAAATTTACTCAGTTAATTTAGTCATATATGTTTTCATCAACAATTGTATACACACTCATCTGGGAGAAACTCCCATTCAACTCAATAGGACTTCTGAGTCAATATTCTTTCATTTATTTATTTATTTCAAATATTTTTATCCCATTCCTCAGCCAAAAAAAAGGCTCCTGGAGTGGCTAACAATCAGCACAACAACAAAAAAGACAGTCCCTGCTTGCAGATTTACACTCTAAAAAGACACAGCACATCAGGAAAAAGGGATGGGAAGGGAAGAGGAAAATGATGATGTAGACTGCCAGCAGGGGTGGTAGAATGGCCCAGCTTCCCCTCTCAACTCCCGGGGGATGGGGGGTGGGCGCAGGGCAACTGGAGCAGGGCCCAATGTTCCTTTTGCCTACTCCTGTCCCCCTCGCTCCTTTCCCACAGGGCAGTTGATGTCCATTAGCCCCGTGAGAGCGAGGGAGACATGAGCAGGCAAAGGAAACATCAGGGCCTGCTCCACCTGGTCCCCTCACCCCCACAGGCCCAACTGCTATCAACTGCCTGGTGGGAAAGAAGGAGGAGTGAGGGAGGCAGGAGGATAGGATTGCGCCGTAGTGCTTTTGAATTTGCTGACAGCCCTACTATTATTCAGTATTATGAGTCCCCATGCCTAATATCCATAATATTTCCTTTATAATGGCTTTCCCTATGCTGTTTTAAGAAGCAACTGAATAGGCTGGAGCTTCCCTTATTCCGTTATCTCCACATTCCACATCATGACCACTTTGAGTCTCATTTGTTTCTGTGATTCCCCGTTTCTATTGCATTTTTCAGTTGCAGCATGTTTTGCCAGGAGGGAGCATTGAAGGGTCATAATAATCATTGGCCAGTCCAACCAAATTCCACACTTACAATGCGTTTATTAGGGTTACCCTTTAGTTCTGCCTATGCATTGCTTTCCCATAATTAGCTGGAAGTGGCATTGAAAGGGTGGTTTTACACAGCACTTAATACAGTCCTGTGTTATCCAGCAGTGTCATCCCCTCAGCAAAGGATCCCTCTAATGTTTACTCTAATGTTTACTCATCTTTGTCTCTATTACTGCTTCCTGTTCATCATGGCTGGGGAGATTACTGATGAGTGGTACCTCAGTCAGCTCCTGTTCTGGAGGGCATTGATTACTGGTTTCCTTTCCTTTCTCTTTCTTTCTTGTTTTAAATAGTGAAATAGTGCTACTTCACGGGTTACAAAAGAAAAGGAAAAAATATGAAAGGAAAGGAAGCCAGAAAAAAAAGCACAACCAGCACCATTCCATAAGGAACAGAAGTTGACTCGGGTGCAATTCATCACTAATCCTACAACTCTGCTGAACAAGAAGCAAAAGCAGGAGGGGGTATCAGGCAACCCACTCACCCTTTCAATGAACACATGGGGGGGGCACGCAGGCTAGCCACGACTCCTGTTGATGCCCTGATGGCCATGCCCGTCCCCCAATGACATGTGTTTGACATGCATGAGAAGGGCCGCTATGCATGTACCAATATAGATGTATAGGGCTCCTCCATGCAAGAGGGGATTCTGGGTCAAACCGAACAAGGGTGATTCTAATTGGGCCAGGACTCCCCCTCCCCCCTTTGCACATTGGAGCTCTATGTGCATACATTGGTATGTGCATCAGGCCTCATTTCTCACATGCCAAATGCATGGCCGGTTGAGGACATTGCTGCTACCCACCTCAGTGCATGAAGGTATTCGCCTGAACATCCTACAGACAGAGTTGCAAGGAGGAAGCTTTTCATTTGACACAGTTACCCTTAAAAGCCTCCACTGCATTTTGCCTCTGGGCTCTGGATAAGTACTAGTAGCTGCGTATAATGGCAAAGGTTTCACATGTCCTTGAACTCCAAAAGTAAAAGAAACTATAGCCCTGTTTTGCTTCCCTGCATTTGCAAAATAAAGAAAAGAACAACGACCTGTCCACATCTGTACATACAGGGCATAGAGACATCTGGTGGTGACTATTATATAGCAAACAGTTCCACCCTGTACTACAAAATGCTTCCCATTAATATCGCCCTTCTGTGTTGTTGCCATAGTGCTTCTTTTTGAAACACGCCAGTGGGGTTTTACATTCAGCTGGCTTTTAAAGCCAAAAACAAAAATCTAAAAAGAAAGAAATGAATAACTTTTTCTTAGTTTTAAAGTCTGTGTCGCTGCCTGTTTCAGGGCAGGCTAAACAATTCCCTTTTTTAAAGGAAAAATAGATGCTTTCATCTTTAGCCAAAATCTGCCACTTCAAACAAAGTAACTGTTAAGTGAGGAGCTACCTGGATAACATCAGCTTTAAATGCAAGTGTTTGATTTGGCTTGGGATTTTGTCACCTGCACTGTTCTCTGATGATGCCTTACAAACTTTCATTCGACACTGTCCGTCACAATTACCGTACTCCTCCTAGCTATAAGTGTAGCAAAATGTTGGAAGGGAGGTGAAGTAATTCTCCAGGAAGATGGTGGCATGCAGGTGCCAGTCAAGAGGGCAAACTCTATCAGATGTTGCACTGTTTCTATACACTCCACACTCTGCTCTCCTGGGCCTCTACCAAGGAGATAGTTCACCGTATTAAATAGCTTGACATTGTGTGGATGCAGCATTGGCATCAAAGGAAGGTTTCTTTGCCACCACTGTCACCCCACCTAAGTCCACAAATGAGCTCTTACCTGAGTTTTGTCTTGCTCACAGCACATTTCCACCATCTCTGTTCTAACCATCAGCACAATCAATTCATTGCCTTTGGCTCCTTGGAATACCAAGGAGCTCCACGAATTGATTGAGAAATCAATGTTTGGAGAAATGGTGTTGATAGCCCTGGTCACTGCTCTATCCTAGACAGATACCAAGGCCTTGGCAGGATAGCTAACTAAAACTGCAGGAAACACCCCCAGAAACTTCAGAAAACCCTCTGGATTCATCAGCCTCCCGGCAGCTTCTGCATGGATATTGAAATCCCCCAGGGCCATCAGCTGTAGGGTTATCAACGTTGTAGCTGAGACCACCTCCATCAGCTCAAGTAGAGAGACTGTTGGCTGGCTGGGGTGTGTGGTACACCAGCAGAATCCCCCGCCTGTCCCACGTTCCTAACTCTAAGTACAGGAACAGTGTCTCTGACCAAGGAGATAGAATCCTTATGGGCCCAGGCAACCTTCCTCCTTGCCCCTTAAGCCGTGATTGGTGCTGTACCTGATACTGTGGTGGATATATTTGGGAGAAACCAACATCTCTCCCTTTGTCCAACCAGGTCTCGGTGACACAAGCCAGCATATTCGGCATATTCATCCAAAATAAGGTAATCGATAGTGGACGCTTTCCCATTGACTGACCTGGCATTCAGCACCTTTGGGCGTGAGGATTGCAGTCAAGCTACCAGAATTACTGTGGCTCGGGGGGACAGTACAGGCCAGAAGGGGAAACAGCGCAAAGATTCTGTTGCACTTTCCCCTCATGCATCACCTCTGTCCCGCACGGCCATAAAACCCATAACTGCATTCTGTGCCAGTTCCAGGTTTTGGAGGACCCTTGAGCAAGACCCCCACCATAGGCTCCCTCCCTCAGCAAGTCCACTTTCTCACCGCCATTCTCACCAGCTGCTATTGCCCCTCCTCCTCTTTCTCGTCATTGCTACCACTTGCTTACTTGACAGGCTGAGAGCCAGAGAGCGTGTAGGCCGCTGCATCTCCTGCTCCTCCTCCTCACCACCACCGTTGACTGGGCCAGAGAGAGAAGCAGGTGAACAAGCCGTTTGCAGTAGTGAAGAGCAGGAGGTTATTGTCAGTAAGCCCCTGTTGGGGTGTGAGCCCTCAGCAGCTGCCCAACCATGCTTACCCTTGACACCAGCTCTGATCAGGTCTATGCTGGCTCACCATCCCCTCCATTACACACTCTTTATTTCACATGCGCACACACACGCACGATAAACCAGGGCACAAAGCCAGGATCAGAGCAGTCACCGCAACAATGCTTTAAAACATTTGGGAACGTGATTAGAAAAATCTTCTACATACCCTTCACCTCAGACATTCAGGATAACATGGTCTCAGATGTAGGGCAATTTCACACACACACCCCATTTGCCCAGTTGCATCCCCTTTCCCCTCATTCTGTGCAACTGAATGAAGCAAAAGCCCCTTCTTTTCACTACACTTGCTTGTACGGAACAGGGAAAAGGGGCTGCAGTCGGTAAAACCCTTGAAAAGGAAACAACAACCAACCTCCTCCTTCCCCAGGGCATGCAGTGAGATGGTGGGGCAAAATTGTATTATGAGTTTGCTCAGTGTTATGAAGGGTTCTGTAATCATGCTTTCGCCTAAAGTGACTTGTGATGGAATTCAGAGATTTTACATGAGATCCTTATTGTTCCTTTAAGGGCTATTGGTGTTCCTGAGTGGGCAATTCATCTGCAGGCAGGGGGTCTCAGGCCAGGTGTGGGGGTGGAGGAGGAAGCGAGGGGTGGAGAGAGCGAGAGACAGCGCTGAGAGTTTTGCTGGAACTAGCTAAACAGGGAGCATCTTTGCCTGCATCTGGGAATCTGATGCAGGCTAGGCAGACTGCGTATAGCAGCCCCCCCCCAACACTGTGCCTTCCAGATGTGTTGAACTACAACTCCCATTGGCCACACTGCTGGGGACGATGGGAGATGCAATCCCATGATGGTTGGGGAAAGCTGGCTGATGGAAAGTCCTAATTTGCCTGCATTATGCTCAGCTTGTATATACATCAGCAATTCAATTAGTGCAAAGACCATGCAAGTCTCCAGCGCTCTCTCAGCCAAAGGAAACTCAGTCCGGAAGCACTAGCCCTGGACTCCACTCCACTTGGGGAAGTGGGGAACGTGAGGCAGCTGTGTAGTCTAGACTACCTTTCCCACCTCTGACCAAAAGACCCAAATCCAATTTCTATCCCTCCGGCTTGCCTGCCTCTGCATGTACTTAGGAATACAGCTTGTGGGCTACAAGAGGACGGAGCCTTTGACAGCAATGCTCCTTTTAGAAAGGTATTTGTATGATGGTCATGTATGCTACCCATTTATTTTATTTAAAATATTTCTCAGCCTCTTTTCAGGGCAGCAGCCCAAACAAGGCGGCTTACAATAAAATTCATATAATAAAAACCGATGTGGTAATAAAAACAACAAACATTCCCCCCAAATCCAAGTGTCAGTCTGAAAGGAATATTGTTTCAAAGGCTCTCTACCTCCCAAATGTTGCAGTTGGAAATGTACAGCATAGCGTCACTGCTTGGTTGCAGCTGGCACACAGCCTCCTGGAGAGGGGTGCGGCTCTGCAGATTCTGCTCAAGAGTAGCAGAGTGTTTCAATTTCACTTCCAGCCTATTGCTAATTTTATTTAGTTGCCGATGGAGGCTATTGATTTCAAGGCGGATTTAAAAGTCTTACCAACCCACGGGGGAATAGCAGCATGTATTTAAATTCCATATGTTGATGAAAGCTGTCAAGGGTCGCAGATGCAATTATACATGCAAAGCGGGATGCATTTTCCCTTCCGCTGTTCTGAAAGGCAATGTGTAGAAAGAGGAGCAAAGCTAAGTTCATGAAAGGAAAAGATGGGGGGAGGGAAAGGGGTGCTCTTGATTTGACACACTTCATTACATGAGTTTATAGTAGAGGAGCATTTGCCCATGTTAAAGGGCGCAGTGGCTTGAGAAGCAATCTAATGGGTAAGCAACGGTGGGTGGGTGTTCATAAAAATTACAGGCAAAGGATGTGTTCACTGCTACCATGGGAGGGCACTGGAACAACTGTACAAATTGTACTGGAACAAATTGCAGCCTCCCCACGCCACCCCGCCCACCACAGGCCTGAATTGGTAGAGATCAGGTCACCTTGTATCAGGAGAGGCGCGCGCATGCACGCGCACACACTCTTCTCAGAAGTCCAACATTTTACTTTCCTCCATAGGGACCATTTCCTTACATAACGAGAAACTGAGCGGCAAACATGCTATGCTACTGCCACCTAGAACACCCAGTGGCAAAGTGCCCTTGGGAGGGGGGACTTGTGCCAGCCCCTTTTCCCTAACGTAGCCCTGCCCAGCTCCCCCCTCACACCCATTGCTGCTTTTACCCATGTCACTGTTCCAGAGAGAGCACTTGACTGGCAGGGATAAAAGCTGCTACCGGGGGAGTTTCAGGGGAAAGGCAGGGGGCCTGCTTTTTTTCAAGCGGAGTCCCTTGTGGACAAATTGAGGGGGTGAAAAGGGGGTTCCGAGGACAATACAGTCTAAGCACTTACTGTTCTAATGGAAGCATCAGTGGCTAACTTCAGGCAAACAGAGCTTGACCCCATACAGGAAGGGAGGGAGGGTTATTCCCCACCTCTGTGTCACTGTCATGGTCTTGCCACCCAAATGACGACAGTGTTTTCTGAGCTCTTTGGGATGAAGAGGAAATTAACCGTGTAATCATACTCAGAAGTAAGCCCCACTAAGTTCACTGGAGGCTTATTCCCAGGTAAGTGGCTATAGGATTGCAGCATAAGGGCTCGATCCTATACATGTATAGACAGAAAAAAGTTCTACACCTCCCAGCATTCCCCAGCAACGACCAAACAACAAGACCCCTTTTGGCGAGTGATAAGCTGATCACAGATTTCCTCACTCCCTTCAACAGAACCTGTGACTTCACCCAACATTGAGCTCTGTTATCTCCCCCAAAGGTAAAGGCTCCTACATCCCTTAGTAGGCCAGTTCCAGTTTATTGCAATAAGGAAATATATTCCTTCCATCAAAATGCTCAGGAAGATAGCCTTCATTATATATCAAAAGTCTCACAAAATGGATCCCCAGGAAACCCCCCCACCCCTTTTTTATGGTGGCCGACTTGCTTTTTCACATTATTCTGCATAAAATTCAGTATCTGTCAAAAATACAGTGAAAACAGAAAAATGAATTGACTTACTCCTGTTATATATGAGTTTGTGGCACTGCACAGTTCTGTAAAACATTGATTTGAACATAAGGGGCTTCAGTAGATTTCTGTGATATAGCGATCTACAAAGACAATGTGTAGATTGTCTTTGTTTTCTCTGGGGAAATTTTCTCTGGGGAAATCCCTTGGATTATGATTTAGAAATACAACTTTGAAAGCAATTGGTGTATAAAATGAGTCCATGAACGAAATATTGTTGTAAACTTTTGATGTTGTAATTTTGTTTAACATAACTTGCTGTGGCTACTGTACATTTTGCATAAGATGTAAATTCATATAATTTTAATTAATTTTTCCACAACTCAGGAACAGGAAGTACTTAGACTGTATTGCAATCAGAACCCTTTTTTACCCCCTCAATTTGTCCACAGGGACCCCGGTATAAAACTCAATACAGAAGAAAGTGAAAAAGCAACGTGGTTCCCGTTAAAGTAGGCAGGCAATTTGGCACCACAGGAATTTAAAATTTCTGTTTAAAGGACTTTAAAATTTCTGTTTAAAGACATGTTTTTTCTTGCAAAAATGGGATTAGGCCTTATTTTGCCCCAAACTGAGTACAGCAGCTTTCCCCCAACCTGTTGGCTGTGGATGATGGGAGTTGTAGTCTGCCACATTTGTAGGGCACCAGGTTGAGGACAGCTGTACTACAGACTCCAGTACGCATGACACTCTCGTTTGCTTTCTAAATGAAGTAGCAGTGGAAATGCTTCAGTCTACTCTTCGTCCTTTATGGCTGCAGGACATGGAAGAAAGCATTGCTGTCCACACTATTGCACCATTCAGTAGCTACACTGAAAAGTGGCAGGGAGAGGGATCCTAAGTAGAAACTTGCTGACCCAAGATATGTCATTGCTGCATGGCACAGCCGTTGAGTCCAGGGTGGTGTAGGTAGCCTGCTGCTGCCCTCAGGTGCAGGGGAGGGCACCATTCTGTCACCTGCACTGAAGATTCAGCTGCCAGTCTGGTCAGCTTCTTCATGTGGACTGGGGGTGCATGTGCCATCTTATCCTTCACCTCAGGCAGCAAAATGTCTTGGGCCAGTCCTGAAGGTACTCCCATGAGGCATAGAAAGCTGAACATTGGTACTTATGCACTCCAATACACCCTGCTTATTAAAACAACTGAAAATGGTTTCCAGAGGAGCAGCCATATTTAGGGATGTACAGATTCTGTAAAATCTACTCTGTCTGAGTTTCATGGATTGTCAGGTGCCTTCCATTCCGTCATCTGCTCGTTGATGAAATCAGATTTTTTCCAGTTTCCCAAAGCTGCCCAAGTTTGCAGTTGCAAAACTGCACAAATCCCCCACCCCCCCTCCAATGCCAATTTTCATATTTTAGCCTATGGGCAGAAAGCGCATTTTCAGCTGGTTTTTAAAAAAAAAAAAAAAAATACATATTTTTCTACAACTAAATTTGCATAACATTCCAGAAAGTAAAAACAAAAACCCAGTCCACAAGTCCATCAAATCTGTGCAACTCAGGAAAAGCTGCTGCACTGCAGAATCCGCAGGCTGGATTCATAAAAGTCCAAACTCATTTGTTTCCATTGCAGATTTCTCTGACATCCATAACTGTGTTAGCTGGTGGCAGCAAAAACAACCAAGGGTCTTGTAGCACCTTAAAGGCTAACAAATTTATCCTGGCATCTGCTTTCATGAACGCATCTCATGAAGTGGGCACTGTCCATAAAAGCGGATGCCAGAATAAATGTGTTAGTCTTTAAGGTGCCACAAGAGTCTGAACATGGGACAGTTTTACCTCTCTCCTTCAACATGCATAACGTGAAGTCATCATTGGGTAGATTTCATGTCACGTATATTGAAGGAGAGATGTAAAAATGTCCCATTTCTACTTGTTATATATTTTTACACGTGGGTTGTCACTTTCAGCACTGACTGTGACAAGACAGCTGAAATAAGAACATTGGGCTCTGCAGGTCCCACTCTCACCTTGAAGCAACCTCAGAGATAGGTCAAACACCCAAAGGAAGCATATGCAGGTGAACAACTGAATCACTTCGGACTGCAGTTGCGGAATGGCGTGTAGAATACTCCCCATTTGTCAAAAGCGAGCAGGTGTGAGAGAAGGACAAACTCTTCCAAGGGCAGTTTTGGCTGTAGGGCATGTTCCCACGGTGCAATTTTTGAGAACCATCTGACTTTTGAGATGCACAAAGGCTACGGACGTTATCTAGCAAGTGTTAGTTGTGACTAAAGGCCTGACGTACGCATGCAGAAGAACAAGGTGGTAAAATGGAGTGTGCTTCTTCAAATCTCAGGTGGTGGTTGGGTGCCATTTTAGAACAATGCCTCTTATTTATTTATTTATAAATAAATAAACTATCTGAATTTTAGGACAGATACCTGCACAAGGCGGCTTCCATAAAACATTGTTTTTTTTATTTATTTATAACATTTCTATAGTGCCCAATAGCCGAAGCTCTCTGGGCGGTTCACAAAACATTAAAATAAAGTTATAAATCAATAATAAACAAATAGATTGCAATGATAATAATAAAATACCTTAAAACCATTTAAGACCAACAGACCACTTTTTCAAGAAAAAGTGCCCTGAAACAAGTCTTTAACGACAATTTACTGAGAATTTGTTTTCAGCATTCTACAAATAAACGCTCTGTTTTTAACCCAAGTTAATTGTCAGTGAACCCTGCACTTACTGGGTTGAACACCTACCCTGATACCCACTTTGACACAGTGCTGTTCAGACAGCAAGGGCTGGCCTGGGAGTGCTGGGAGTTGTTTAATAGAAAAAAAGTCCTGCATGCATAGGATTGTGCCCTAAGACAGCTTTCAGAACAGGCTGTGTGGAATCCAATTCCTGTGTGAACAGTTTATGTCAGATAAACCTTAATTGTAGATCCAGTGAAGGCAGTCCTTCAGACAAGAATTCCCTGCAAGTTTAAATACAAAAAGCTAACACAACAAGGGACGAGGTTCTAACACAGCCCACTCCCTGCTATACTAGGTTTCTACATGCCAGAAGTTCTAACGCAAGAAAACATCTTCAGTCTGAAAAATGGTATCATCCATTACAGCCTCTGAACTCTGCCATCTCATTCTGCTGTATGTATAAACCTGTCCTGTGTCCCATTTGGTTGCTTTCAATGGTGCTTCACTCATTACTAACTTCTGCTGGGTTGTGCCTTTTGTGCCTTTTTGTCTTTCTTGGCAATTAACTGCCTCATTCCACTTAGCTTTCCAACTCATCTTTAAGCACTGCAGTCATGGGCTGCATTTGGAAACCTTACCCATCTCCATAGTCATAAAATAATGATCTTTCTCTAATGGGAAGCAGTTGCTTCTCAGTGCCTGGTTTATTTACTCTTTAGGTAAATAAATTTAGTAAATTATTTGATCCCTAAGCAACCTTAGATAGCATACCTTAGTAGGGCCTTTACCCAGGAGACCTTCAAAAGAACGAGAGACCCATAGCAGCCAGCCGCTCCATGTACTAGTCAAGGGCTAGATTGCCCATTGGTCTGCTTTGGTATAAACTAAAGCTACTCTTTCACTCCATTTCAGATTTCTCCCTGAGCCTCTTGCATTTCAGCTGCTTCCTCCTGTGTCCTCAGATTAGTCAGGGCAGACCTCCCCCAACACAGCTGAACCAGACAACTGAACTGCAGTCAGTCATCACTGATTTGCTCAGCTGGGTATTTCCCAAGTCAGCTGCAATGTTTCACTGAACCTAACCAATAATTCTTGTAATAATTCTATTTTTAATAGAATCTGTAATTTCAACACACACACAAAAGGGCAATAACAATGCAATATTTCTCATTTTATAAGCTCACTTGCCCGTGGTTTACAGCTTGTATGTTAACATTTCATTGATCTAGATCTCCCATATCTGAATCCTTTTCTAAGTTGGGGATGTTTTATGACTGTCCTTACAATTATTTTTCTATACTTATTTTTCCCTTCAGACTCAGAACCACACCACACACACACACACACACACACACAATTCAGGTGCTGCTAAAAGGTGCCCATGATTAATTAAATAAATATTAAATTTCTAATATGTTCTGTCCCTGTGGTTACAGCACTCATTAACTGAAATAAATATTAACATGTATTAAAAATGCAACTAAAGTAATCCCATACTTCTTCCTTCACCCAAAACCACTTTCCAGTTGATGATCTAAGTATGTGGTCTGTGAAAAATTGGCAGGAAGGGCTTCATAGAAAGTAACCACTGAGAATGCCACTCTGAGATGGCAATCCTCTGCATGCTTACTTGGGAGTAGGCATCACTGAACATCATGGGACTTACATCCAAGTAAACATGTTTAGGCTTGTGCTTATCACCCTTCCATGCCCAATTAGAAATTTGGGGAAGAATTTTATAGACAACCACTAAACAAGTCATAAGAAGTATTTTGCTGCTTCCCCAGATATCTGATTTCATCAAGTGCTTACATGTGCACTTTGATAAATTACCACTTGAGGTGGATTAAGATCACACCTCTGCACCTGCTGGGTGGTAAAAAAAATCTTCCTTACCCCTTGTCAGGATAATACAAACAACCAAACTACCTAGGAGTGAGAGCACTTCATCCTTAAGGTGGTTTGGCCTTCAGCATGGGCTCTTGGTAAATGGCCATTTTGTTCACCCAGTCTCCTGCCCTTGACCAGGGACAGCAGCAGAACGGCATGCATGCCGAAGCAAATATTCAGTGCGAGGCACTTCCAAAGCTTCATTTCTGCAGCAGAGAGCTTTCCTGCCTCTTCAAGCTGCAGCAGCAAGACTGAAGCTAACTGCGGCAAAAGACGGACAGTACTTCTTCTGCCAACTGCTAAAAGCTTTTCTCCAGCAGTAGCAGACTGCCAAGAGCACAGTCCTTCGGGGATATGGCTAAGTCATGCGGGGGTCAACTGCTCTGACATATTACTGGAATTCTGACAAGGTACGGAAACTCTGTACTCCCCCCCCCGCTCCCCCAGCCCAGTTGTGCTCTTCAAGAATCCCCGGGCTAAGCAGTGGCAGTGTGCTGGATGGATGAATGAACAAACCTGGAAGTTTTGTAGTACAAATGTGTCTGCTGCCAACAATGGTACTGGATTACACAGCCTCAGTTGTATCCTAGGAACAAGAAGAAAACTGTGTGCAGTAAGTCACTTGACTGACAAGCCGCACAATTCTGAGCTTGCTTACTTGGAAGTAAATCCGATGGAGATCACTGGGATTGACCCCCTAATAAGTGTGCTCAGGGTTATGGCCTTAATTTGTTACATGTCACAGCTGTTTTTCTGCTAGAAAGTACATCTGTCCAAATGGAAGAAAATGTAGAACAATATACTCTGCTGGAGGACAATCAAAGAAGACTCATATTTTAGAGCAGGAGTGTCGAAGCTCTTTCAGACTGGCAGCTGAATTCAATTTTGGAGAAAAAAACGAGAAATTGAAAATCCCCCTAGTTGTAGTCTGAATTGGTATAGTCCAGAAACTAGGGATCTCAGAGAATTTCGCCACGAATCTTGGCCAAAATCGGTGGCGAAACGGTCTCCCCCCCCCCCCGCCCCCCCGGGACAGGACTTGCCTTGGGCGAATCTTCCTGGCGGCGGTGGCTCCGGTGGCGGTTTGGCAGCGGTTCGGTGGTGGCGGCTGCTTCGGCCGATCTTCCGACCGGCTGCCGCCGCCGCCATTTCCAGTAAAAAAAAACCAAAACGTGATAGGCTACGTAAAGATTTACGTAGCCTATCACAGCTAGATTTTTTAAAAATACCATGATAGGCTACGTAAATGTTTATGTAGCCTATCACGGCTGATTTAAAAGAAAAAAAAACGCGCGTATGCAAATGGTGGTGCCCATGGGTGCCGCCATTTGCGTTCCTTATTTTGACACGTCTTAGTCTACGTAAACATTTACGTAGACTAAGACGGCGAAAATAAGGGGAACGCAAATAGCGTAGACGCTACGCTATTTGCGTTCCCCTTATTTTCGCCGTCTTAGTCTATGTAAACATTTACGTAGACTACGGCAAAAATAAGGGGAACGCAAATAGCGTAGCGTCTACGCTATTTGCGTTCCCCTTATTTTCGCCATAGTCTACGTAAATGTTTACGTAGACTAGATGTGCCAAAATAAGGAACACAAATGGCGGCGCCCATGGGCGCCGCCATTTGCGTACGCGCGTTGTTGTTGTTTTGTTTAATCAGCCGTGATAGGCTACGTAAACATTTACATAGCCTATCACGGCTGACTGCAGGGACGCAAACGGCGGCGGCTACAGCTGCCGCCATTTGCAGACCCGGCCAGCCAGGATTCGGGGTGGGGGAGGGGGGAGCCCCTCCCCCCCACCTCGAATCAAATTTCGTTAAAAGGTAAGTGACTTTCGTACATCCCTACCAGAAACGGTTTTAGCACATGGTCATCTGTGTGTGCAGACCAGGTCTTGACAGGAGCTCAAGAGGAGGTGCAAAAATCACGCTGAAAAGTATAATCCCTGCTTGTAATACATAGCCAAAGAGTGGCTTGATAATGAATTTCAGTGCAACAAGGGGAAAAACAAATCAGTATGTTATACTTCCCTGGGGTAAATATGAGTCACTGTAAATGCATGTGACAATTGCTTTCACATTCCTTGCCACACCATCCATCAGTAGCTCTTTAAACTACACTCTGCAAAAAGGAGACAAAAAGAAAGATATGTAGTACAGCCAGAATCTATTAATCGTTTCCATCAATTTTCCTGAAGCTTCTAATGTAACATAGGCCCCTATAAAGAATAACTCACTGAAACAATGAATTCTCATGTTGCCATTGAATTAGAACCTTGAAATTTAATGCTCTCTTGTTCTGTCAGTATGGGCTTCGAAGTACAAGGAGGCATGAAGGAAATTGTACACTGAAGATATGACCATTTCACCAAAGATTACCCAAAGGTCAATGGTAATTTTTATCAGACTTTTATCACAACTGCTCTAGTAGCCTTGCATGTTGATTACAGAGGGGGTAATTCTTCAAAAAAATTATTGACTTCTTGTATTGGCCAGTCATCTAAATAAAACATTTTCCATTTGGAGACGAGAAGGTCACATAAAATCAGCAGATCTATTTTAGACAAGGACATTGTCCATGAGATATTTATCAGAAAGCCAATTGCATCAATTCCAGCTACTACTTATGGCCTAGTAAAAACCCTGAGTTTCAAGCCCTGTTCATATGGTACAGGGATATATGTAATCACAGTTTTGTTTTCTTGCCTAGCTAAGCCCCAGAAATATACAGCTCTGCAGGTAGAGTGGAGCCATGTTCCTTAAATATGGGGAAGGGTGTACAGCCCACCTCTCCCAGCACTGGCCCGTGCACACAGCCCTTACGATAAACCAGAGCTCCTTTACTTTTAGCAATTGTGCAGAAAGGGGCATTTCAGCAGGTGCAGCTTGTCATATAGGAAAAAGGGAGTTGTATCTGCTGAAATCCCCTCTTCTGTGCCTCCATTAGTGTCATGGATCAGCACCTGGAACCATCTTCCTCCGAGAATTCTGGCCCCTTGTCCTCAGAAGAGGCTCTGGAGTCCATTGGAGAAGACTCAGCCATGGAAAGGCATCACGAGGCTTCCATCTCCCCAGGACGCAGTTCTCCAGAGGAACCCCAGGGGGCAGCTTCCCTGTGTCCAGAGGAGGCTCCATTACCATGCTTAGGCTATGAGGACTCAGGCCATGAAGACACTAGCAGGCCACAACCACCCCTATGTCACTGCAGCCTGAGGCTGCTAAAACAGACCAGGCCCCTTTAAGGGTCAACATCACAGTAGAGGTAGGGGTGGAGCTGACCAGCCTAGAGGTCAGTAACTTCCTATTTAAGCCTCAGTCTTGCTCTGATGTTTGTTGGAGCATCATGTAGATAATCCCGACCAGCTTCCAGCCCCAGCACTGCTTGGAGTCTTTTGTGGTGCTGATCTCTTTCGGCCTTGATTCCTGAGAAACCTGACCCAATCTGATCCCTGCTCAAGATTTGATTTCTGCCAGAACCTTGCAACCCAAGCTACATCTCAGAGCATTATCAGAACTCATGGCTCGAAACAGTACAATTGGATGTGCTTTCTGCCCAAAGTAATCCACTCCTCCTTTGCGCCTGGTTGCATTAGCCACTGTTGCTCCTATCTTACCTGTGGGGATACCATTACAAGTTTCAATAACCGCCAAAGATATTTGCAGTGTGTCAGTGGAGGGAAGACTTGTTTTTGATGTATGCAGGAATAAACTGCACAAAGCAATGCATGTGAACAGTGTTTGTTGTGGTTACTTTTTAAATACCTTTTAAGAACCAGAACTATACATGCCTTTGAGATGATCACATACAGCCTGAAACCTGGGATGCCAATGACACCCTTTTCTCTCCGTAAACAGTATCCCTTGCTTTCCTGTTGGCACCAGCATGTAGGCACGGTATGTGTTTACCTATATCTATCTTATCTATATATCCATCCCATTCTTATTTTAGAAAAGTCAAAGTGGGTTTATAAGAGGATCCCAGCATTTCCAATCCTCTTACTGCCTTGAACAAGAGATGTAATTATTTTAACACTGTTACTGCGTTGGGTGTTCCCTGATCAACTTGGGTTTTAAATGTGTAGAAGACAAACTAGTTGCATTAAGTTTGGGGGACAGAGTCAACAGCTTGTGTTGGTTGTGTACATGCATGTGTCAGTTTTTGAAATAAGTGGGGATTGGGATTTATGGCCCCAACCCCTTCTACTGACAGCCAACAATTTGGTGGTTTCCTGACTTTTGCAGGGTGTTTTTTTATTTCATTCTGAAGGGTTGAGATGCCTCTCCTAAGGCTTAGTTACTGCCAGGAAGAACTTTTGGCTACGATATGCTGGTATTTTGGCCCCTCCCCTTTTGCCTTCAGCTCCACCCACCACTGTATGCAGCCCCTGAGAGCTTTTCCAAAACTGAATTTGGCCCTCAGGTTGAAAGAGGTTCAACACCTCTGCACTAAGGTATAGTGCAGCCATCTGTTGGGGATGCTCTGACTTGGATTCCTGCATTGAGCAGGGGGTTGGACTCGAGGTTTTGTAGGCCCCTTCCAACCCTACTGTTCTATGATTCTATGATATGGGGTAGAGTCAGCAGCCGGCATTGGTGTGAACATGTGTGTTTCAGTTTTTGAAATAGCATTAGGGATTAGGAGTTATGACTTGCTCTGACCTTGGAGCTAGAGACATCTCGAGATAACGCACATGCAGGTGGTTTACCACTATGTGCAGCTTCAGCCTTGCAAAATGGAAACTTACAGAGTGCTAGGACACAAAAAGAAAATGGAGTTCTTGACTCTGACCAATGTGTGGAGGGCTGCAGGGTGGAGACACAACAGAGGGGACAGGGCAAGCTAGCGTGCCCCTGCTCCCCTCACGTGATTCTAATCACGAGAGGGCTAGAAGACCTGAACAGGACTAAAGGGGTTTTAAATATGCATCTACCACGCAACAATAGCCCTATTTGGGCATTCAGCTTACTGTGTATACGAACTGGCGCACCAGGAGTGAGGCTGTACTGCGTAGCACCCCCGCCCCCAGATCGTGTGTCTCACAGCCCCTCCTGCTGGTATCTGGGTGTAGACAGAAAAAGGCCTACAACCCCTCCTGCTGTTGTCTGGGTGTAGAACATGCATGTCTGAAGAGAGGGGGCCTCCCAGACCCCCAGGGTTCCAGCTAGTGTGGAGGTCCCACTCTGTGCGTATAGTTCAGCCTGTGGGCAACAGTTGAGAGGAAGAAAACAGAAGCAGGGGAGCATCCAAAGGAAATCACAAAGAAGAGAAACAGGTTCTCAGGATGTAGGAAAAAAGGTATTGGAAGCCCAAGACGTTTTGGCCTTTTGCTTATTTTTAGGCCGCCTTCAGGGGGCTGTAACATTAATGGTAATAAAAATTACAATTAGGACAGCATACATAATTAAAACATTCCTAAAATAAAAATTCCCACAGGGGCTTATGTATGTATAATACTCTTATAAAAACCACATACAACCTGCTTATTTACTATGAATAACGTATAAGTTTATACTTACTAGAGAAAAAAGTCTGCAGAATTTTTTCGCAAAAGATTGTCTCTTGTGTCAATCTACTGGCGACTGGAAAATATGTTTCTTGAATCTTATAGTCTTTTGTCCATTTTTTTTCTAGCTCTATTCGGTGTTTCCATGTTGATGTAATCCAGCCAATTGAGAGGAGCCACGTGATGCACACAACATTGGGGGCAGGGCTGGGTGGCTGAACACCCAAAGAGGGCTAATGTAAATCTATAAAACAATTTCATTAATCTGAATTGACTGGGCTAACATCCAAAACATTAGGAAAAGTGGAATTATTGATAAATGAAAGGCTATTTATATATGGTACAATTCAGCAAACCTAAGCAGTTCTAGATCCCATTTAAATTAGTGGGAAAATTATGCAGGCAATATGCACTCTAATTACTGGAGGAGAGAGGGAGGGAGATGCCACCACTATGCCAGTAGAAAGGTGGCCAGGCACTATATGTACCCAGTCCAGGAAGGGAGGGGAAAGCCACACTGCTTGGAAAATCCCGAATGCCAGGAAAATGGCAGATTTGCACAAAGCATCCCTGTATCTCGGAAGCTAAGCAGGGTCAGCTCTGGTTAGTACTTGGATGGGAGACCGCCTGGGAATCAGGCTTCCTGCATTGAGCAAGGGGTTGGACTCGATGGTCTTGTAGGACCCTTCCAACCCTATGATTCTATGATACTATGAAATACTGCCAGTCCTCTCTCTCTCTCTCTCTCTCACACACACACACACACACACACACACATCAGGGAAAAAGCCAAGATGATACCCACGTGACAGGCAGACTTGGAGGGAACCAACTCACACCAGGGATATGTCCATCACATCGCCATACCCCAATACTGAAGCAACAGAGTTAACCAAGCAGTGGCCGCAGGCAGAGCCAAAGAACTCTGTGATGCACTCTGCTAACGCACAAACACACACACGCACACAATCAGAAGGTGGCAGGTTTGAATCCACCCCATACCCTAGTTCCCCACTCCTGCCTTAATCTAACCTGGTGCCCTCAGATGTGGTGGAAGAACCCATCCTGTAGCCAGTGCTGAGGTAAGTTTCAACTTCCAGTCGGATGGTCAGCTTCTATCACTGGAGGCTGGTGGCTCTGATTTCGGTGGGGCTGCAATTCCATTATGAGTTTTAGTCAGAACCAGCCAGAACCCTAAGAAGCTGTCCAAGGTGCTGAACCCTAGCCCCAAAATGGGTTCGGCACCTTGGATAGCTCCTTTAGAGTTCTGGTTGGTTCTGACTGAAATCTAGAATGGTTTCACCAAATTGGAGCCACCAGCCTCCATTGGCTTCCGTATATGGAATGAGGGACAGTGGGAGTGGGGGTGCCATCTTGTCCTTCACTTGAGGGCAGCACCCAGACATCTTGTGCTGGTCCTGCACAATGTAGCCTCAATGCAAGATGCAGGAAGATGTAACATCAGAGCTCATAGAAATGACGGGTTGCCATCTTTGTTACTGCCCTTGCTCCTGTGCCGTTACACAGAAGCTTCTTTCAGACATCCAGCAGGCGAAGCGTTTCCCCTACCAGTTACCTTTGGGTCATGAAAACATTTACTTGTTTTTAATGTCTGTGCCAAGCTGCTGCCAAAAACATAGAAGCAGGGACAGTTAAAGTCAGTAACCTTGAAAAAGCATGGAGTGGTTTATGGCCTGATTCAGACAAGGATGGAAAATTTGCTCCATTCACTTCAGTGGAGGTTTTGAGACCACTTAAAATACATTCCTTCATGCCATTTGTTCTGGATCCCACAATGACTTGTTTGCCTATTTGTTTACGGTTACTAGGTATTGGGATGTTGATGTCAGTCATTTTCCCATGGCCCCTTTCCCATTTGCTGCTGGCTGCTTCATCCATCAGCTATTCCCTTGGCTGGCTCTTTAATTTCAGGCAAATAATTATTTTATCATTTTGCACTGATTTCTGCCATCTGCTAACCCAAACACTTCAGTAATCCAGTCTTGGTGACATTGTTTCTCATTATTTCCTCCTGCTCTGCTTTTTATTTCCCCCCTCCCCTGCTTTGTGTGTGTGTGTGTGTATAACCATGGGTATAAATTTAGAGTCCAATTCTGCCTTCAGTCATACCAGTGTTTTCAAAACAATTATATGGCGTGCATTTTCAACATCTTTCTCCAAGTAAAAGAGACATGCATTTTTATTTATATATAATATACACATTATGAACAACAGATGTCCTAGGGCAGGGGGCTTTTTTCTGGATTGCAGCTGGAGGCACACTTAACTCTTAGAACATACATATATTCATCTGCTCACAAAACAATGGGCAGACATCCTTCCTGCAACTGAGGAAGCCCAGTTAAGGGCACAATCCTAAGCCTGTTTAGACAGGAAAAAGTCCTACAACTCCTAGCATTCCCCAGCCAGCATGACTGGTTGGGGAATGCTGGGAGTTGCAGGACTTTTTTCTGTCTAAACATGCATAGGATTGCACTCTAATATACCCTCACAGCATTCCACCCTCCTCTTTGCCTAGTCTAGCCTTCCCCAACCTGGTGCCCTCCAGATGTATGGGGCTTCAACTCCCTTCAGCGCCAGTCAACATAGCCAATGATCAGGAATTCTGGGAAGTATGAGAAATTATCTGGAGGGCACCAGGTTGAGGGAGGCTGACCTAATCAGTCAGTACTGAGAGATAAGACTATGCTGTCCTAGTCAGTCAGTATTGTGCGGGATAAGACTATGCTAGCCTAGTCTGTCAGTATCAAGCGATAAGATTGGGCAATGGGAATATGTTCAAGATTCATCCAGACCCATCATAGGCTGTATCTGGGAATCCCTTTGTGTTCTTAATCCTTTCTCACAATCATCATAGCAGAAAAGAGAAGTGGGATCACTGCTATATGGGGGGAGAGGTGCGCTCCTCCTCATTCCAAGTGAAAAGCACAGTGAATGCATCCATCATAGTGGCTTATTTTTTCAAGCCGTGTATGCCAGGGCCTTTCTCAGCAAAGTACACATCAGCCCCTCTCACCAGACATTAATGTCCCTAGGCACAACATTTAGGAATTACTGTGCTAGGACATTCTCCAAACCAGTCACAACTTTCAATCAGATCAAAAACATTGACATTTGATTACTTTGTGTTGCAGATCTAGGCCATTTTGCTAACATTTGTCACCTCTATTTAGGGTGGCCACTTATGCATCAGCGCAAAAGAGGACACCAATTTGCGTAACGTTTGCATGTGCTAATTGATATGTATATATGCAAATTTAGAAATAATAACTACAATTTAAATAGAAATACAATACATCTCACTATAGTTGGGGCCAATCTAAATGGAAACGCTTTGTGAAGTGATTTGGGCATAATAATCTGCATTTTCACAGAATTTAATAAGCTCTTTCCATGGTACATGCAGTGCTGTATTCCTCCGCTTTTGAGATGTATACAGGAAGTGAAGCTGCATTAGTTGGGTCAGGGTGGGTGAGTCCCACCACAAGTAGAAATGAATGTCAGCAATTGGGTAGGTGTGGGACAGCCAATGAGCGGAGGGTTGCTCCCCTTCCCTCACATGGTCAATGAAGTACAATGGAGGATTTGCTTACAAGTAGATGTTCATGACAACCCCCACATAACACACACACACACATTTATGAGGCAGACAGGCAAGCAGGCAGCCACCACCGCTGCCCGGAGACTGAGCAGAATGAGCAGGCATGCAAGAGGCACTGAGAGCACAGAGCACAGAGCCAGCAGAGGTAGAGCGACTAGCACATTGTCTCTTATGTATATGAACTGCCCAGTCAACAGGCTTCACCCACACACACAAACACGGGTCGATGTAATGCTTCTGAGTACGTGTTCATGAAAATCATCTGCCCTGGCATCCACCCTTTCTTACCTGTGCAGCTTCGAATCAACAGGCATCCACCATTTCTCAGCTGTGCTGCTTTGTAGCTGGAGTTTCAAAACAGCAGAGCTGGCTTCCCCCCACCCCCCCACTCCCAAGCTTTCTTCTTAAGGTGCCATCTCTATCAGAGGTTAGCTATCATTACAGCTGTTTTCGTTTTTGACACCGCTGCTCTGAATAGTTGTATAGAAGTACAGCTGAACTGTTTCTTCAAATTCTTTAACCATGATGTTCATCTTCTTCCTATAGATATTTTTCCTTCCATTTTCCCTTGTATAATGACTTGGAGTATGGCGTATTTTTCGCCTCAAATAATATGACCAAGGTATTGTAACTTTCTTCCCTTGATGGTCTTTACCAATTCTGTTTGTTTGCTTACTCTGCATAGTATATTCTCATTTGTTACTTGATCAGTCCATGGTATTTTCAGCATGTGCCAGTATATCCACATTTCAAAGGATTTGATTTTCCTCAGATTGTCCTTCTTAAGTGTCCAAACCTCCACTCTATAAAATAATATTGAGAACACATATCTTACCATCCAAATCCTTACTGTAAGATTAAGGTCCCGATTACATAGTAATTGGTTCATTTTAACAAATGCTGTTTTTGCCATCTCCACACAGCCAAAGAACTCTGTGGCACACTCTGCTAAAGCACAGGGCTTTGGCCTTGACTGGTATTTGGCCTTGACCAGATTGAGGAAGGCTGCTTTAGGAATGCAAAGCAGACTTTATGTTCCTAAAATTATATTATGTATAACTTGGTTTGCTCATAAGATTATCATTATATGTGAACATTTTAAAAAGTGAACTCAGTAATTTTGCAATTATTGTCTGAATAAACCATACTTCTAAAATTTAAGATACAAAACATGATAATTTTATGAGCAAACCAAGTTATACATAACATACTTTAGGTTCCTAGTTCACAACTGACCAGAAGAAACTTCTGCAAGTAGTCCGTGAAATATCAGAATCATCCTAGAAAACAGAAGAAGCAGAAAGAACTGGAGGCAGAGGAAGACAAGTCCAGAAACGCAGGACTCAGTAGAACAAAACCCAAACTGTCAAGAACGTACATTTTCTTCCATATTATGATAGGGTGGCTCTACTCACATGTTGGGAAATGGAGCATGACTTGGAGCATCCCAAAATGTCTATTAATAAAAGATATATAGGATTAAGAATTTTAATAAGGAATGCAAGAAACTGTCAGAAACTGTCCAGGCACTGTTGAATGAAACGGATTATCTAGATCCAATAAATTGGGCTTCAGGCCTGATTTTGGAATGGAAACTGCCTTGGTCGCCCTGTGGGATGACCTCTGCCAGGAGAGAGACAGGGGGAGTGCAACCCTGTTGATTCTCCTGGACCTCTCAGCGGCTTTCGATACCATTGACCATGGTATCCTTCTGGATAGATTGTCTGGGTTGGGAGTTGGAGGCACTGCACCACAGTGGTTCCGCTCCTACTTGGATGGCTGATTCCAGAAGGTGGTACTGGGGGATTATTGCTCTGTGCCATGGCAATTGTGCCATGGGGTTCCACAGGGCTCTATTTTATCCCCTATGCTGTTTAACATCTACATGAAACCGCTGGGGGAGGTTATCCAGAGGTGTGGGCTGAGGTGCCATCATATGTGGATGACACCCAGCTCTACCTCTCTTTCGCATCAAACCCAGGTGAGGCAGTGGCTGTTCTGAAACAGGGCCTGGGCACGGTAATGGACTGGATGAGGGCCAATAAACTGAAACTCAATCCAGACAAGACAGGTGTACTGTTAGTGGGTGGTTCGTCTGCCCGGCTAGGTGATATTCAACCTGTTCTGGAGGGGGTTGCACTCCCCCTAAAGGATCACGGTGGTAGTTTGGGGGCGTTCTTGGGTCCAGAACTGTCACCGGAGGCACAGGTGAGCTCAGTGGCACAGAGCACTTTTTATCAGCTTAGGCTGGCATACCAACTACGCCCTTATCTGGACAGAGATAGCCTAGCTACAGTTATCCATGCTCTGATATCTTCTCATCTGGATTACTGCAGTGCGTTATACGTGGGGCTGTCTTTGAAAACGATCCAGAAACTTCAGCTGGTCCAAAATACGGCAGCAAGATTGTTAACAGGGACTGGCCAGCGAGCTTATTACGCCAGTAATATTACGCCAGTACTTTTCCAGCTGCACTGGCTGCCAGTCCATTTCCGGGCCCGATTCAAAGTGCTGGTGTTAACATTCAAAGCCCTTAACGGCTTGAGGGCAGGTTACCTGAAGGATCGCCTCCTCCCATATGTGCCTGCCCGGACCTTAAGATCATCCTCAGCGGCCCTTCTCCGTGAGCCCCTGCCAAAGGAAGTGAGGTGGGTGGCTACTAGGAGGAGGGCTTTTTCTGCTGTGGCACCCCTGCTCTGGAATGAGCTCCCTAGTGAGGTTCGCCTGGCACCTACATTGTATTCCTTTCGGCACCAGGTGAAGACCTTTTTATTTTCCCAGGCATTTTAGCATTTTAGCTTTCTAGATTTTTAGCTTTGCTGTTTTAAATCTGTATTTTAAACTCCTACACTGCTGCTAGGTTTTATTGTGTTTGTATTGTTATATTGTGGTTTTAATGTTCTATATATTTTAAATTGTTTTATTGTGAGCTGTTTGGTTTTAATTTTTGTGAACCGCCCAGAGAGCTTTGGCTACTGTGCGGTATAGAAATGAAATAAATAAAAAGAATAAAAAGAAACAACTATGCTGAGAATCTTACAGAGAGGATTAAAAAAAAACATTTCCCCATGGCTTCATTATTTCCAGGCATTTTACTTCTCTAGTCTTCTATAAAAGACTTATTACATAGTTTTTAGAAATTGTAGGGTGGGGGAGTAAAGGTTTGGTAACAGTATATAAACACCTTGTCTTAAATTCTAAAAGAAAATACTTCATAATCCAAAGCTGTTCAATTCTTCCAGTTTTTCAGGGGAAAACAAAACTGGTCCTGGGGGGGAGGGGAGGGAAAAACTGGGTTTTTTTCTGAATTCTTTCAGTTTTTCCCCACCCTTTGCATCCCTATTCCCGACCACCAATCATTTGGTGGTTCCCAGCTTTTGTGCAGTTTTTCCCCATCCTAAAAGGTTGAAATGCCTCTCCTAAGGCTTAGTTAGTGACAGGAAGAGCTTAAACTGAAATATGCTGCTATTTTTTGGTATTTGGGGCCCTGCCCCTTTTGCCTTCAGTCCTATCCATTCCTGGAATGCCACCTCCACCCCACCTGAGAGCTTTTCTGAAGTGGAATTTGGGTCTCAGGCTGAAAGAGGTTCAGCACCCCTGTATTACAGTAAGAAGAAATCCTTCATCAATTCTTAGTGCAGTAAAGCTCCCTGGCTCCTTGTTGCAGTTCCAATTAGCAATTTGCTTGTCCAGGGTTACTGCTGCAGCCTTTGACACAGAAGCCCTGAACTTGTATCTGTCACTGTTAATAAGTAAACACAGTGTCTTACATGTCACGTCGGTCTTTCAATGCACAGTAAGATCCAAGTAGGCAAATTGCAGTTTTATTTCATCTACAAGGTAAGTTTCCAATGACGGAGTGGTGCACGTGACTAGCACTACACAAAAAATCTTTCAAATCTTGTGGGTCATACTCTTCACCAATCAGTGCAATCTATGATGTAGGTAATTGTGTAGGAAAATATCTGGAATGCAACCCACAGAAGTTTAGAATTGTTTTGCAGGGCATGACTGGGCAGAAACAATTAACTTCACTCCACTTTGTGAATGCGTGAGTGTGTGCGCACATACATTATGCCCACTTCAGCTTTGCATTGTTGAAAGCTTTCTTGAATTTTTTGGAGCTCAATGTATCTTTAAAAAAAAAAGTGAATAGATATATGTTTAAACATACTTCTCTCTTTAAGATTTTATTCTAATTGTATTAATCACTGAATTTATGTATGTCTATATGCAGCCTATAAGAACTAGATAATTCGTGGAGGTCTCTTAGCAGCAATTAGCCATCCCAGCTAAACTGAACTTCCATGTTCAGTGGCAGTATATCTTGGAATACCAGATGCCGAGTGCAAATGACAGGAGATGAACTTTCCCTTCATGCCTGGATTGTTAGCTTTGGCCACTGGGCACTTCTGGAAACTGAATATTGGACTAAATGAACTCTTTGTCTGATCCAGGAAAAGCAATTCTTACATTCTTAATTTAAAAAATAAAAAAAAATCCTCATGTGCAATGAAAATCACCTTCATATTTTATATTTCTCTCATGTTCCAATCCATAGATTGGTCTCTGACAGCAACGCTTCTCATTTTTGTGCAAGCCTTTTCAGGTTTGTTTCCTTACTGTAATTTTCTTTATGTATCTCTAGGTCTTCCTTCCAATTTCCCTCCAGTTATGTCTGAGCCAGTCCACCATTTCATAGACTGTGTCCTGTCATGCTTAATTGCCTCTTCTTTTCACCAGGTATAACACAGAATTCAAATGATTGCATTCACACTCTATTATATCCAGTGTGTAGTGATAAGTTTTGAAGTACAGATGCTCATTATTTATTCATTCATTCATTCATTCATTCATTCATTTCTATACCGCCCAATAGCCGAAGCTCTCTGGGCTATTCATTATGACAGCCCCCATAGCCACGCTCCCAAGGATGGTCCAAAATTTCAAACAGCTGTGTTGGTCCATATCAACAAACCAGTTCTAGCAGTTCTCATCTTCAGCAGGAGCAGGTCTTTGGTAAAGCGAATGGGTCTTAATTGCCCATTCAAGTCCAAGCCACCCCTAAATACTTTGCATTAGGACTGGGACAGCTCACAGCAATATATTGTTGCTGGGAAAATTCATTTCCCCCCAGCTACTGTAAGGATTGCAGCTAAGCTCAGAGGGAACATGGAATCCGAGGGGGTCAGATGACATCAGCATCCCTGCTAATAAAAAGAAGTGTCAGTCCTGTGAAGCCTGGTTCCACTGCACCACTGAATGTGTCAATTTCCTGTCTGTTAACTTAAAACCGATTGTCTGCTCCAGCCTTGTGCTCCTCCTCCGCCATGCTGTCATTAAGCAGATACAGTCATGCCTAAAGCACACCAGGCTTGATTATTCCCAATTATCCTTAAAATACCACCTCTATAACCCATTTCTGCACATAACTAAACCGCAATCTTCTTCCGTCATTGATTTACACGCTCATCTCCCCCCTGGCTCACTAGAGCTCCATCAGCTTCTTGGAGTCATGCCATTCGCCCAATGCCTCCCCTCTTCCCCTCTCCCCCACAGCACTTTTCGATCCCTGCATGCTGTTAAGTGCTGTCAAAAATAGAACAGACCTGGAAGATCACCCTCTATTTCTCATACTGCAGCAAGATCAAGGAGCAAGGTCAAGACATTTCTCTTGACATATTAGAGAAAGGGAAGGAGGCACATAAAAAAAAATCTATTGCAGAACAATAGGCACGTACATCTCCTGTAGCATGAATAACAAAGATCCCTGTGGCACATCAAAAGACTTAACCAATTTGCAGTGGCATCAGCTGTTGCAGGCTAGAGCCGACTTGGTCAGATGCATGATGAAATGGTCTGGAAGTTGGCAGATAAACAGATAAAAAGCTGTACATTGTTTTCAAGGGAGCTTACTCCCAGATAAGTGTGTATAGAACTGCAGTCTTGGTCTCTTATGTTAATCTCATTCTCATTATCAGCATCATCAGCATCTTTCAGAAGGATGTAGACAAACTGGAGAGGGTTCAGAGGCGGGCAACAAAGATGATCAGGGGACTGGAAACAAAGCCCTATGAAGAGAGACTGAAGGAACTGGGCATGTTTAGCCTTGAGAAGAGAAGACTGGGGGGAGATATGATAGCGCTCTTCAAGTACCTGAAAAGTTGTCACAGAGAGGAAGGCCAGGATCTCTTCTTGATCATCCCAGAGTGCAGGACACGGAATAATGGGCTCAAGTTACAGGAAGCCAGATTCCGGCTGAACATCAGGAAAAACTTCCTGACTGTTAGAGCAATACAACAATGGAACCAATTACCTAGGGAGGTGGTGGGCTCTCCCACACTGGAGGCATTCAAGACGAGGCTGGACAGCCATCTGTCAGGGATGCTCTGACTTGGATTCCTGCATTGAGCAGGGGGTTGGACTCGATGGCCTTGTAGGCCCCTTCCAACCCTACTATTCTATGATTCTATGATTCTATTGTTTTGAAGACAAAGGTGGCATCCATACTAGCTTTTTCCCTTTCCTCTAGTAATGACACCAGTCTTGTGTTCCTTCTGTCTTGAGAATCCAGAATCGTTGCACAATCATTTCAGGTCTAAACAGCTGTGGCACTATTGTGTCACCTGGGCCCAATCTACATGGAAATGGGATGAGAAGCGCTTTCTGGTTATATCCAGATTTTCATGAAATTGCTTTGGTCTGTCAGGGGCACATGAAGCAAGAAAAGCGGAGTGTACACTACCTAAAAAACCACTTTCACGGGCCACACAGCACTTGAAACCCCCATACTTTGGGGTTGGGTGGGCAGAGTGGAACTGAACATCCTCAACCCCGTAGGTGCTGCTCAGCAAATGAGAGAGGTTTGTTCCCTGCCCGTGTCCATGCTCCCCTGCTCAGGGAAGTTTACTGGAAGTGCTGAATTAAGCCCCTGTAGTTTGCCCCACACCTCTCCCCTCTCATCTACCATCTACCATTGGGATATTGTGAAAGATGAAAAGATACTGTACTATTGTGAATGGGGGAAACTGGCTACATACTGCGAATAGGTAAAGCAGCTACTGCATTATTCTGAATGATTGAAATGGCGCTACTGTGCTATATTGAATGGGGAAAACAGCCTGCATACTGTGAATGGGTACAGCAGCTACTGCGCTATTGTGAATGTTTGAAACGGCGCTGCTGCACTACTATGAATGAGAAAAACAGCCTGCATACTGTGAATGGGTAAAGCAGCACTGTGCTAGGCTACATATTGTGAATGGGAAAACACAGTACTGCGATACAGTGAACGGATGAAACAGCGTGAAGTGGTGCTAAGTGGGAAAGAAAGCCTGCATCCAAAAGTGCCTTACTGTGAATGGAGAAAAAGAGGGAATGGGAAGGGGGAAGGGGAGGCCCCCACCCCATGGCCACATCACTGCCAGGTCACAGCCAGGTCACAGAGGCACGCCCAGGATTTAATGCAGGAGGAATGGGCAAAATGCAGCAGAACCATGTGGGAGCACTAAAAGGGCTTTCCAAAAATGCACCTTTCTCAGAGGAAGGCTGTGGGGTTGCTGCGGGTTGGCAACAACATCATCTGTCATGAACAACACTGATGTGCTCTCATGCCACACTAAATTGGCCGTGTAGATTGGGCCCTGTTTTAGAGGTATTCTTTGGCATGGTGTTAATGTCTGTGTGAAAACCCACCTCTCGTCATTATCTGCTCTTCAGCTCACCACCAAGGGCAAGCTACTTATTTATTTATTTAGAGTAATAATTTTTTTAAATCCCAAAAGGCTCCTGGAGCAGCTTATAAATCATCAGTAAAAGGGTACAGACCCTTCCCACAGGACTACAATCTAAATCGACATGACACACGAGGAAAAAAGAATAGGGAAGGAAGAGGAAATACATGTCTTTCAGTAGGGCTGGTGGAATGGCCCTGATTCCCCCTCTCATCTCCGGCAATATAGCCTCCTGGAATGGCTGCTCATGGTGTCATTTGAGGGAGGAAGAGCCTTCATGTGTGTGTTTTTTTCATTGCATTGTAATCCATTAGAGATAGCAGAAAGATGCACTGAACTTTCTCTCACTACCTTCAATTCTACATACATTTCAAATGCATTGATCCCTTCGAGCAAAGTTATTTAAAGTAAAATGGATCTTTAAGAGAACTTGATATAATGTGTTTTTATTTGAAGATGCACATAGAAATCAATGCAGCATAATGATGGGTCCATCAGTCCTGAGCTGAAAATGCCTGCCCTTCCATGGCCCCACACGCAGGCTGTGAAAGTGGGGTGGCATTTCAGTGATTTCTTTGGTGGCAGAGAGAGAAAATTGAAAAAATGTTGGCAAAGCCAGGGGGCTTACTGGGAAAAGCAACAAGGTTCCCCTTCCCTTTTTTTTCTTGCTTTAACTTAATTGCTCCACCAGTTCACATAACGAGAAAGCTGCAATTGGCTGCCTGGAAGCTGCCCTGTTCCTCCTCAGTGCCTCACTTGGAATGATGCTACAGGCTTTTCTACATGAGGCTTTTAACCCACACCTTTACCGAAGTTTCTGCTTCCATATTCTTTGCAGGACTAAGTTCGGCTCCTTTACACGTTCCCCCCAGCCCAGGGTTTTTCTTTCTATATGTTTCATTACACAACCACTAGATGGTGCTGTGGTATAGCAGAATTGTGCAATTACACAAGAGTCTCATTCCGCCATTTCTAAATAAAACCACACTTTCCTCAATCTAAAAAAAGCCAGGGAAATGGTTGCAAAGAGCAGAAAGGCCCTGGAGGATGACGACGTCATGTAAAGGACCCGCAAACTACTGTGAGTGAGCAATCACGAGTGCACAATAAAAGCCTCATGCAGAAAGGCGCTAGGTCATGATGTAGCATCATTCCACAGGCATTGTTGGGGCGCGGGTGAGAATATGGTGACCCCACTGCAAATCAGACAAAGTGAGGGGGCACAGTGGCCTCCAGTCCATTTACTGCATGCAGCTCCTTCACTCTTTGAACAGTTTCTTAAGCAGAAATTATACAGCAGCAAGAGACAAACTAAGACACATCAGCTGCAGACAACTTGTTTGAGCAATCCAGTCTTTTTTACAGTTATAACTCATTCAGTTGGGCCAAGATCAGGACTCCTTCCCTGCCCACCACCGCCCTTCAAAGTATAGCAGGCGACTGCTTCCACACTTGGGGGTCACCACACTCTGAGATGGCCTAATGGGCAGTGGGATCATTGACAGATTTTCTGTCAATAATAGAAAGCAGGGACATCTGGGAGAAGAAATACATTCAAATACGCTGGTAATCATCTGCTGCCCTTGCTATGGCTTCTCTAGGATTGCAGCCTTAAGCACTTTAAATCCCATTGATTTCAGAGGGAGAGCCACAGGCCTGTTTAATTCTCCACCTTTGAAATCAATGGGATTTAAAAGTGTTTTATGTTGGCTGGATAGCACCCTGATTAAATTAACCTTGCTTCGTTGTTTTGCACTACATAGTTGTATCCTGTGTCAGTTACTCCAGAAGTAATGTGCAATTTTCCAATATAGCTTATTTCTAATGTGTCCTTAAAGTTATTATTGTGCAGTACTTAATTTTGAACAGCATTAGTTAATGTTCCTCCCCTGTGCACAATGCTTTCTGCAGATTCCCTCTATAAACCAGCCTATAATTTTGTGAATATAAATATCTTAGTACTCCATGGATAGCAATTAACCTTTTCCCAACGAGCTCATTTATCACTTTAGGTTGCCTACGAAAAACATCTAGATTCTACTGTGTTTCAAATAATTCTGAACTTAAATGAACCCAGAAGTCTGCAACATGACATAAACACTGGGAGCATTCTAGAAAAGTTCAGCATGCTTGCATCCCATTGGCTTAAGGGGCTGCGGTGGCTTAGTGGTTAAGACGCTGAACTGCAGACCAGAAGGTCAGCAGGTCAGCAGTTCGAGACCCGAGTGCCGCACTGCCGCGTGACGGAGTGAGCTCCCGTTTTCAGCCCCAGCTCCTGCCAACCTAGCAGTTCGAAAGCAAGAAATTGCAAGTAGATAAATAGGTACCGCCTCGGCGGGAAAGGTAACAGCGCTCCGTGCACCTCGGTGTTCAGTCATGCCGGCCACATGACCACGGAAGCGTCTTCGGACCGCGCTGGCTCTTCGGCTTAGAAACGGGGATGAGCACCGCGCCCTAGAGTCGGACACGACTGGTTGGGGACACCCTTACCCTTACCTTATCAAGGCCCTATTGATTCAGTGGGACACAAATGTATTTAACAATCTCTGGACTGTGCTCACTGTTTTTAGATGGCGCGTGTGTGTGGATGTGTAGAGAGAGGGAAAGAGATTGCTTTTAGTTTTTTGGAGTCTTTTCTTTGTGTTTGGCTTTGGGAAATGGTTACATACTCAAAAATCCTACAAACAAATGCTGAAATCCCGCAGACAACAAATATATGGTGCTTGCACTGTCACACATGTAGAACGGTAAAGATCCTTATTTGCACGGGCCATACATGAGTCATGAGTGTGTCACCACCATTACATTTCCACAAGCAGATGGCCTCCAAATGCAGTCTGGAGGCTCCAATTTGGGTGGGGCCACGAATCCTTTCTGGGTTTCAGTCAGAACCAGCTGGAACTCTAAAGGAGCTATCCAAAGTGCTGAACTGTATCTCAAAATTGGGTCCAGCACCTTGGATAGCTCCTTCAGAGTTCTGGCTGGTTCTGACTGAGACCCAGAATGATTCACAACCCCACCAAAATCGGAACCCCACCAGCCTCCATGGCCGCAACGCGTCATTTGCATCCTATTCAGGGGAGTGCTGCCCACAAGCTGGAGAAGGTAACCCGACCTCCGCAATAAGCACCGTCACTCAGTTTTCTATCTAGGCAACAGCTGGGACTGTTTTGGCAGCGTTTTAAAATCCGCGGCTGGCCCCAGCACATCCTTTAGATCTCAGCACTTCCAAGTCTTCCAACAGAGAGGAGAAGGGAAAGGACTGGTCTACTGCAGGGATGTTGAACCTCAGGCCCACAGCCAAATCCGGCCCACCTAACATCCCAATCACATGCCATTCCCCCAGCCCCACCCCCTTTCCCTAACAGCCAAGAGTTTGGGGGTTTCCTGGCTTCTGTGCTCCCCACCCCCAATCCTAAAAGGCTGAAATGCCTAAGGCAGTGAGAACTTTCAGCTAAAATATGATGGTATTTTTGCCATTTGGGCCCTGTTCCTTTTTTCTCCCTCTCTCATAATACTAGAACCCGGGGTCACCACATGAAGCTGATTGGTGGGAAATTCAGGGCAGATAAAAGGAAGTCCTCCATCACATAGCACAGAGTTAAACTATGGAATTCGCTACCACAGGATGTAGTGATGGCCACCAATTTGGATAGCTTTAAAAGGAGGTTGGCCAAATTCATGGAGGACAAGGCTATCAATGGCTATTAGTCCTGATAGCTATGTTCTACCTCCAATACCAGAGGAAGTGAGCCTGTGTACACCAGTTGCTGGTGAACATGGCTGGGAGGGTGCTGTTGCACTCAGGTCCAGCTTGTGGTGCAAACAGAATGCTGGACTAGATGGACCCTTGGTCTGATCTAGTCTGGCTTTTCTCATGTTCTTACGTTCTTTTGCATCCGTCCCCGCCCACCATTGGGATGTGGCCCCCAAGGGCTTCTCCTAAATTGAATTTGGCCCTTAGGCTGAAAGAGGTTCCACATCCCTGGTCTACTGACTGCTAATGTCATTATGTCCCTTAACCATGTACTGAGAGAGCCTTTTCCTTACTGCTGTTGTTCTTGGTCACTGGGTAAAGCATTTAGTAGTTGAGTGGGGGCCTCCTAAGAATTTAATTTAAAAACAACAACAACCATTAGAGATTCTATTTAAAGATTTAAAGCTTGGTTTTTATGCATACACATGTACATACATAGTACACCTTACACAGAATAAGAATATTTGTGTGTGTTCTTACCTAGTATGGCTCATGCCTCCCAAAAGTGGTAGTGGTCCAACTGCCATCCTTCTGATCCATCCAGTTGTGCCCAGCCCAGATTTCCCTGGCTCAGGTAGATTTGTCAAGATCATTATTAACTTCATCATGCTTAGGTGGTCCCCTCCCCCCCGCCGCCCAATCCCTTGTAGCTACTAAGACTGTAAACATGTGTCAGGAACCTTGAGGAGGTAAGTGAGAACCTACTGAGGGAGTTCATTATAAATAAACAAACACTTCTGAACTTAAAAATAGCTATCCTTACTCAACTTACATGTTTCTGATGTTAACAGTTCATAGACACTGGTCATACACAACGAACACTTCATAGACACAGAGGCACTCAGGCTTCATATCAGGGATACAGAAGGTTCTGTTGAAAAGAAGGAAACTGCTGGTTTTCCATTTGTATCTCTGAAGTCCCACTGGGAAATGTGGCAGCCCCTTTAGTGAGAAAAGCTGGCTAAGGCCTTGTTTGCTCATCTTCACAGGTGAATATCACTGTTTCTTCAAACACACAGTGGGACCTTCCCTTTCTTCTCGCAGCTTTCTGATGCCTTGCAGTTGAAGCGGTTCAGGAAAAAGACAAGATGAGCAGTTTGTCGTGCTTTTAGACACCAGGGACAGTATTTAAGAGCTGCAATGACCTGTTATACTGTGTGGGCAGTAAAGCCAGTAAGGGTGCAACCCTATGCATATTAAGACAGAAAAAAGTCCTACAATTCCCAGCATGCCCCTGCTGAGAATTCTATCATGAATGGCAATGGCACTTTGATCATCAGTTGGGTTCCCCCCATTTTCCTGATCTTGAAAGAGGACTCAACCCTTTGATTCAGAAATGACCCTCTTCTCCCACTTACATTCACCAATTTGCTGACAGCCTTGGGACTCACCCAGGCTTCTTCTAAAACCCATATGGTCCCAGCTTTGGAACCTCCAATGTATTTCATTCATCCATTGATTAAACACCTCATAAAATAAATTTCTCTAGGTGTTTTTACAACAAGGATAACAATACAAATAAAATAACAACAACAATCTAAAACTAATAAACGTGCCAACGCAGCATAAAATACAATATCATATTGCAGGGACTGGGTTAATAAACAATATTGCAAAATACTGAAATATTGTAAAAGATTTTAAAAGATTTTCTTTTCTTTTTTCGAAAGGCTGGGAGAACAGAAACATTGGGGGGAGCAATCCTATGGCTGCTAAGCAGCTAGATGGCCACAGGATATGTGGTTTTCCAGGAACCTACCTTGGAACTCACGCTCCGAGGTCGGTTCCCAGAGAAAGGGGAACCTTTCCCCACTCTTCCGTGCTGCCTTGCAGGCAGTGCGGAATAGCCCTGTGCTCCAGGCTCAGAAGAGGAGTGTGCAGCAGCCAAAATGGGGCATTCCTGGGGGCATTCTGGGACGGGGAACATGGAAATGCTGGTATGACACATCCTATGTGTCATCCGGCAGCCTCCTCCGCCACTCTGCCTTCCTGTGGTTAGACAGCCGAAATTGGCTGTCTAGCTGCAAATGCAGGGCAGGAGAAGCACGGAGGGAACTCCATGCTTCTCCTGAACTGCATTGGATAGGTGGTCGCCTCCGAGTTCAGAGGTGGCCACCTATCCCCATAGGATTGCGCCCTTAGCCTGGCACTGGAAAGGTAGTGTGAGCAAGCCAGGTGAGCTTCCCTTGAGGCAGCATTCCACAGCTGGGCAGCCACTACTGAAAAAGCCCTGTGATGTAAGAGACCTTCATGTTGTTGCCATCTACTAGTCACAAGGCAAATTTATTTATTTAGAAAAATTAAGACAGAGCATTCTTCAGAGCTCAAGTTGTTTTTCCATGATGGATGGCACTGTGAGGCCGGTGTGAATAGAGAAACAATTAAACCAAGTTATTACTTCACACTACTACTATAGCCTCCTTGCATTATATCTAAGGCAAGATATTCACTGGGATCTGAGTTTCCATTTTAATTTTAAATCAGAGTTTCCATTTTAATTTGAATATGACATAATATAATGGGAATCATGGGAATGGGATTATTCTTAAGAAGACTTTTGGATTTTTACTGTCTGTCTGAAAACATCTCTTATTTGTGTGATGTGAGAACAATGTCATTAATGCCATACTAATATACTGCATTGCCTTAGGGCTTTTCTGCATGAAGCTTTTAATACTACTATATTGTGTAGCCTTAGGGCTTTTCTACATGAAGCTTTATCCTACACCTTTACTGAGGCTTCTGCTTCCAGATTCTTTGCGGGATTCAGATCGGCTCCTTTACACGTTCCCCCCACCCCAGGGTTTTTCTTTCTCTGCCTTTCTATATATTCCATTATACAACCATTAGGTGGCACTGTGGTATAGCAGAATTGCACAACTACATGAGATTACTATGACATTATAGAGGCTATTCAGAAAAAAATACCACACTTCCCTGTTAAGAAAAAATGTGATAATGGTCGCAATGCATGGGAGAGGCCCCAGAGAATAACGACGTCACGTAAAGGACCCGCAAACTACCATGAGTGAGGAATTACAAGTGCACAGTAAAAGCCTCAATCTCGCATACATAATTGCCATGGTTCAAAATTAAAACAGGTTCCTGACTGTTGAAAATGCACACACTAGTGAGCCACAATTTAGAGCTGCTTCAAAGCATATAATTGCTGTCGTTGTGGTAAATAATGGAGGGCGGAGGAGAGAAAATATTTCTTTGAGCTGCGTAAGCATGTAACAAATAGGTCAAGCTATCAGGCAGGAAGAGACAGAGGCAGTGACAAAAGAATTGCGACTGCTGCTTGGATTTCCACCACAACCCCCATTTGAAGGCTACAATGAAATAAGCACTTTATCCAACCTTGTGGGGTTTTCCAGTGTAGAGTGGGATCAAGGCTTCCTCCCCAAGTGCTTGGAGAATGTGTCACTGATCAAATGTCAGCTACAATTTCTTCCTTGTGCAATGTTCTGATTGCAAAGCAAGATTTCACAGAGAGGTTATTCTGCTGGAGTGTGCATTTTGGGGCAGTCTTTTCAAATCTAGGTTTGTTCTTAAATGTCACTATAAAATCTTGACAGACTAAGCACACTTTAAAGGCATATATCCACGCTCAAAACTCCCCTCCTTCCACGGAACCCTTGGAATTGCAGTTCTGTTGGAGGAAGGCAGCAAGGAATCTCTAACCAAATTCTCAGCACCTCACCAAACTGGAATTTCCAATTTCCTTCTTTGAAGGAAATCATAATGGTTAAAATGGTTGTTGTTGTTGTTCAGTCGTTCAGTCGTGTCCGACTCTTCGTGACCCCATGGACCATAGCACGCCAGGCCTTCCTGTCCTGCGCTCTCTCCCGGAGCGTGCTCAAGTTCATATTCATTGCATCCGTGATGCTATCTAGCCATCTCATCCTCTGCCGTCCCCTTCTCCTTTTGCCTTCAGTCTTTCCCAGCATCAGGGTCTTTTCCAGGGAGTTTTCTCTTCGCATTAGGTGGCCAAAATATTGGAGCTTCAGCTTCATTATCTGTCCTTCCAATGAGCACTCAGGGTTGATTTCCTTTAGGATTGACTGATTTGACCTCCTTGCAGTCCAGGGGACTCGTAAGAGTCTGAGGAGGGGACATTTTCCATCATCACACACACACATACACACACACACACACACCACCACCACCACCACCACCACCGGAAAGTCCCAGGAGTTGCAGATTATCCAGCGGCCTGGGTGAGGAAATGTGTCCCACCCTCCAGCTGGGACCTAAACTTGTGGAGCTACCTGGCTACAGGGTAGCACACATCAGGTGTGAGGAGGGGTCCATTTGCCCTTGTGGTCACCTTAGAAACTTCAAAGAGCATCAGTAGAAGCTGCCTCAGCAACAGCAACATCTAAGGCATAGAAGGAATGGATATTTTCTCTTGTCATCCCTTTCAGAACTGTCATAAATCACCAGTAACTTTGCATTTAAAAAAGAAGCTTATCTATATTTTTCACTTATTGACAGCTGCCATAGAGGCCTTATCAGGCATATTTAAGCAACTACCTTCTAGCCAGCAGTGCCAATATTTTAAATAAATAAATAGCAGAGATCGCTCCTAAGGTGTTGATCTATCCAAAATGTATTGGAAAGTATGCAGTTTTAAGGTAGCGGGGGGAGAGTGTTCTTTCCCAAGTGAAGTTTGCAGATTCCCCAGTCTATTACCTTCTCAGCCTTTTAAAACTGTGGTAGCAATGTGTGCTATCTTTCAGGAACCAGAAAACAAGTCCTGCAAATATAATTTTCTTATTGCGTTCTTGCAGAGACTTGGCTGGCACCTGTGGCGAGGTGTGAGGGTATACGTAGGTGAGAGAAGGAGAAGCGCCAGCAGATACTTGATTTTAATTTCATTAAAAGCTTCTTGTAAAGTTCTCATTAATCACCTGGTAATTCTTTCACATTAATCTTCCCAGTGTGAAACAGCTGCAGCTTTGTACCCCATCTTGAAGTGCAGGGAATATAATATTGCCTCTGCTTTGCAAATAATGTAAGGTAGCTAACTGAGCCTATCATATCATACAAAATGTCAGCCTCTCAGAGGATGATGCATACATCTGAAACCTGAAGAAGCTGATAGAGGCAAAGAAATGGGAAATAAGGCCATTTACCTGAAGATCTAGTGGCCAGGTGCACCACACCCAGACAGGTGCATCATGACTGTGTCACTGAATGATTAACAAATTTCTGTACCAAAATGTTGTAGTTCAGAAATCTTTTCAGTATCATCATCATCAACAACACCTAACAAAATGCCTGTCATTATGACAGATGGCATGTGCGCACCTCCTTCATGGATCCCTACCTTGCGGTAGCGAAGGGGCTTGCCTAACTCAGTGAAGCCATAAGCTATGCCATGCAGGGCCACCCAAGACGGACAGGTCATGGCGGAGAGTTCTGACAAAATGTGGTCCACCGGAGAAGGAAATGGCAACCCGCTCCAGTATTCTTGCCAAGAAAACCCCATGGAATTTATCACAAGGCTAAAAGATATGACCCCGGAAGATGAGCCCCTCAGGTCGGAAGGTGTCCAGTATACTACTGGGGAAGAGCAGAGGGTATTTCCAAGTAGCGCCAGAAAGAGTGAAGCGGCTGGGCCAAAGCCAAAAGGACACTCAGCTGTGGAGGTGTCTGATGCTGTAAAGAACAATATCGTTTAGGAACCTGGAATGTCAGATCAATGAATCAAGGTAAGCTGGAGGTGGTCAAACGTGAGATGGCAAGATTGAACATCGACATCTTGGGAATCGGCAAACTAAAATGGACAAGCATGGGCGAATTTAATTCAAGTGACCATCATATCTACTACTGTGGGCAAGAATCCCTTAGAAGAAATGGAGTAGCACTCGTAGTCAATAAAAGGGTGGGAAAAGCAGTACTGGGGTACAATCTCAAAAACGATAGAATGATCTCAGTACAAATCCAAGTCAAACCATTCAACATCACAGTAATTCAAGTCTATGCCCCAACCACTGATGCCGAAGAAGCTGAGGTTGATCGGTTCTATGAAGACCTACAACACCTTCTAGAACTAACACCAAAAAAAGATGTCCTCTTCATCATAGGGGATTGGAATGCTAAAGTAGGAAGCCAAGAAATAACCGGGATAACAGGCAAGCATGGCCTTGGTGTACAAAATGAAGCAGGACAAAGGCTAACAGAGTTTTGCCAAGAGAACATGCAGATCAGAGCAAACACTCTTTTCCAACAGCACAAGAGGCGACTCTACACATGGACATCACCAGATGGTCAGTATCGAAATCAGATCGATTATGTACTTTGCAGCCAAAGATGGAGAAGCACTATACAGTCAGTAAAAACAAGACCTGGAGCTGACTGTGGCTCAGATCATGAGCTTCTTGTTGCAAAATTTCATCTTAAATTGAAGAACATAGGGAAAACCACTAAACCATTCAGGTATGACCTAAATCATATCCCTTATGAATACACAGTGGAGGTGAGGAATAGATTTCAGGGATTAGACCTGATAGACAGAGTGCCTGAGGAACTGTGGACGGAGGTCCGTAACATTGTTCAGGAGGCAGCAACTCAATCCATCCCAAAGAAAAAGAAATGCAAGAAAGCAAAGTGGCTGTCTGATGAGGCTTTACAAGTAGCTCACGAAAGAAGGGAAGCGAAAAGCAAGGGAGAAAGGAGAAGATATATCCAACTGAATGCAGATTGCCAGAGAATAGCAAGGAGAGACAAGAAGGCCTTCTTAAATGAACAATGCAAAGAAATCGAGGAAAACAACAGAATGGGAAAGACTAGAGATCTTTTCAAGAAAATCGGAGATCTCAAGGGAACGTTTTGTGCAAAGACGGGCATGATAAAGGACAAAGAAGGCAGGGACCTAACAGAAGCAGATGAGATTCAGAAGAGGTGGAAAGAATACACAGAAGAACTATACAGGAAAGATCTTAATGTCCCTGATAGCCATGATAGTGCGGTCACTGAACTTGAGCCGGACATCCTAGAGAGTGAAGTCAAGTGGGCCTTAGGAAGCATTACTAACAACAAAGCTAGCAGAGATGACAGTATTCCAGCTGAGCTATTTAAAATCCTAAAAGGTGATGCTGTTAAAGTGCTGCACTCAATATGCCAACAAATTTGGAACACTCAACAGCGGCCACAAGACTGGAAAAGGTCAGTTTACATTCCAATTCCAAAGACAGGCAATGCCAAAGAGTGTTCAAACTACCGCACAATTGCGCTCATTTCACATGCCAGCAAAGTGATGCTCAAAATCCTACAAGCTAGGCTTCAGCAGTATGTGAACCGAGAACTACCAGAAGTACAAGCTGCGTTTTGAAGAGGCAGAGGAACTAGAGATCAAATCGCCAACATTCACTGGATCATGGAGAAAGCAAGAGAATTCCAGAAGATCGTCTCTTTCTGCTTCATTGACTACGCTAAAGCCTTTGATTGCATGGATCACAACAAACTGTGGCCAATTCTTAAAGAGATGGGAGTACCAGACCACCTTACCTGTCTCATGAGAAACCTGTACGAGGGTCAAGAAGCAACAGTAAGAACCGGACATGGAACAACCAATTGGTTCAAAATTGGGAAAGGAGTACGACAAGGCTGTATATTGTCGCCCTGCTTATTTAACTTATATGCATCATGAGAAACACCAGGTTGGAATCAATCACAGATTGGAATTAAGTTTGCCAGGAGAATTATCAACAACCTCAGATACGCAGACGATACCACCCTAATGGTAGAAAGTGAAGAGGATCTAAAGAGCCTCTTGTTGAGGGTGAAAGAGGAGAGTGCAAAAGCTGGTTTGAAACTCCACATTAACAAAACTAAGATCATGGCATCTAGCCCCATCACTTCCTGCAATATAGAAGGGGAAGAAACGGAAGCAGTGACAGATTTTATTTTCTTGGGCTCCAAGATCACTGCAGATGGTGATTGTAGCCATGAAATTAAAAGACACTTGCTCCTTGGGAGGAAAGCTATGGCAAACCTAGACAGCACAGTAAGAAGCAGAGACATCACCTTGCCGACAAAGGTCCGTCTAATCAAAGCTATGGTTTTCCCAGTAGCAACGTATGGCTGTGAGAGCTGGACTATAAGGAAGGCTGAGCACCGAAGAATTTATGGTTTTGAACTGTGGTGCTGGAGAAGACTCTTACGAGTCCCCTGGACTGCAAGGAGGTCAAATCAGTCCATCCTAAAGGAAATCAAACCTGACTGCTCATTGGAAGGACAGATACTGAAGCTGAAGCTCCAATATTTTGGCCACCTAATGTGAAGAGAAAAGTCACTGGAAAAGACCCTGATGCTGGGAAAGATTGATGGCAAAAGGAGAAGGGGTTGGCAGAGGATGAGATGGCTAGATAGCATCACCGATGCAATGAATATGAACTTGAGCACACTCCAGGAGAAAGCGGAGGACAGGGAGGCCTGGCTTGCTATGGTCCATGGGGTCACGAAGAGTCGGACACGACTTAATGACTGAATAACCATGTGTGCACAGTTACAAGATGAGTGATACTTGGCTCAATAATACTACAAGCGAGAAGGATCTTGGAATTGTTGTAGATCACAAGCTGAAGATGAGCCAACAATATGATGTGGCTGCAAAAAAGACAAATGCTATTTTGAGCTGAATGAAGAGAACTATAGCTTCCAAATCATGTGAAATACTAGTTCCCCTCTACTCAGCAGTGGTTAGGCCTCATCTTGAGTACTGTGTCCAGTTCTGGGTGCCACACTTTAAGAAGGATGCAGACAAACTGGAGAGGATTCAGAGGAAGGCAATGAAGATGATCAGGGGACTGGAAACAAAGCCCTATGAGGAAAGACTGAAAGAACTGGGCATGTTTAGCCTTGAGAACAGAAGACTGAGGGGAGACATGATAGTGCTCTTCAAGTACTTGAAAAGCTGTCACAGAGAGGAAGGCTGGGATCTCTTCTCAATCATCCCAGAGTGCAGGACGTGGAATAATGGGCTCAAGTTGCAGGAAGCCAGATTCCGGCTGAACATCAGGAAAAACTTCCTGACTGTTAGAGCAATATGACAATGGAACCAATTACCTAGGGAGGTAGTGGGCTCTCCCATGCTGGAGGCATTCAAGATGAGGCTGGACAGCCATCTGTCAGGGATGCTTAGATTCCTGCACTGAGCAGGGGGTTGGACTCCATGATCTTATAGGCCCCTTCCAACCCTACTCTTCTATGATTCTATGTGTATGCAGGGCTTATATATTGCAAGAGCTTTTGGAGGGGTGGTTGTTCTCTGTACAGCGACCCCTTTGTCAGTGGAGACTGGGCCACCCAAAGTCCGGCTGGAGGACAGGTTTCTCCTTGAAACAGTGTCCCCAGATGCCTCACTTTACTTTACTTTACTTTACTTTACTTTACTTTACTTTACTTTACTTTACTTATGTATTGCTTAAATGGATGTACCGCTTTCCACAGAGGTGTCAAAGTGGTGAACGTAAAATGCAGTGGCATCAAAACAACATGTAACAATAACAACGCAATGCAAAAATGATCTGCCGTAAAACTGCACACTCTGCTGTGTGCAACAGATCATAGCTGACTGGGTCATACTTCAGAAAAGACTGTGAAAACAAACAGACATCACAGGGTCAGAACTGTGGGGGCCTGTGTCTAATGTCGACTGGTAAAACCTTCCAGAGGGTGGGTGCTGCAACACTAAATGCTCCACTGCAAGTGCTCCTAAGGTGACCCTCAGGGGCATGTGGCGCCCTCAGGAGTGCTTCACCTAGGAAATGAAGGGGTGAAAGCAGTGGAAGCTGATAGCTCCCATGTCAGTGGGGCTGTGAATCCGCTCTGGGTTTCAGTCAGAACCAACCAGAACTCTAACGGAGCTATCCAAGGTGCTGAACCCGTTTCGAGGCTGGGTTCAGCACCTTGGATAGCTCCATTAGAGTTCTGGCTGAAACCCAGAGCGGCTTCACAGCCCCACTGACATCGGAGCCACCAGCCTCCACTGGATGAGCCTAGGGACACTGCTGGAGAGAGGGCTAAATCAATTTATGGCCCCCTGTTGACCGCAGCCATTATAGTTGAATCTGCCTCTATTTATATAGTTCAGGGATGTAGAACCTCAGGCCCAGGGGCCAAATCCGATGCTCCTGAGGGCCACACACCAGGCCCTGTGGGGCTCCCAAGATGGCCACACCTCCTTCTCCTTTCCCCCAAACTCTGAGTGTTTGGTTGTTTCTCAGCTTTTGTGCAGTTTTTCCCCATTCTAAAAAGCTGAAATGTCTCTTCAACATCTGACAGTCAGAGCTTTAAGCTAAAATGTGCTGGTATTGTAGGTGTCTTTGCCCCACCACCACTGGAATGCGGCCCCTGAGAGCTTCTCAGAAATGGGATTTGGCCCTCGGGCTGAAAGAGATTCAACACCCCTGAGATATTTCCTTCCTGGATTCTGTTTCTTGGGCACACCAGAGTGTGATAGGAAGTTGGAAGAACAGTGTAGGCTTTTGGCAACTGACCTTCATACAGATAGATAATATGTCCCCCTGACTTCCCCCTTCCACTTCCCCAAGACTCATCTGCAGCCTCTAAGCCCCTAGTGAGGTATAGAGGAATTGCAGAATTACACGAGACTCCCATTTTGCCATTTCTAAATAATACCAGACTTTCCCAGTTAGGAAAGAAAACGTAATAATGGTTGCAAAGCAAAGGAGAGGCCCTGGAGGATGCCAATATTGTGTAAAGGACTCAAAAACTACCATGAGTGAGCTATCACAACCACACAATAAAAGCCACATGTAGAAAGGCTCAAAGACCTTTGGGCAGATCCTGTGGGTGCTGCCAGATGGAGGAATCCTTGCACTACTGATCAAGATACATTGGGTAGCTATTCCATTGTTTCCTCCTTAATTGGTGTTTTGTAGAAAGAAAACAGTGGTGGGAAAAACGCAAAAGGGTTACAAGTAGAAGTCATCTGGACCTGCATTAGAACTCTGTGAATGAGGCAGGACAGTTGCATGATTTAAAAAAATGAAATAAAAGCCTCTCTGGAAGCATCCTGTGTGTCACTTCTTCTGTGCAGCACTCAGCACATGGCTAATGCTAAATGAATATTAAATACTAGTGATATTGGCTACAGCTAGTATAACTACTACAAGTTTAGAGTAAGTTTGGATTTGTGGGTTCTCTTGCAAACCTGGAGAGAACAAAATCATGTTGACTATCAAAATGATCTCCTTTGCAAAACCTCCATGAAATCTTGTATATTGTCTGCATCTACACTGAAGTGTCTCTGAAAACTGATGAAACCATTTGAGGGTAGCTGAAGGAGTTTGGTGTATTTCCCCCATTTTTCTTTCAACCTCTGATAAGCAGAAGTGCTGCTCATTAATTTTCCATGCCCTTAGAGAGATCTTGGCCCTTTTGCATAATTTGCTTCTAGCTCCTTGCATAGAGATTAGCATGGGCTTGGGCACGGCACCGCTTTGTCAGGAGGTTATTATTTATTGAATCTGGTAAAGACTGCAGAACTGAGTCCTTAGCCAATAGCGTGGCTGGAGAAGCTGTATTTGATATTGGAGGACTGCGCTGACTTACATTGCCAGGGAATCCACTCCAACGTGTGACCTACCTGGGCCTCAGTGACAAAGACACCAGCAATACAGCAATTTTGAAGTGAGCTCCTAAGCCATGTTTGAATTATTGAGAGAAAAAAGACCAGTGGGATAGACATGCAAAGCAAGATGACTTTTCCTCTCGAGTTTTGTACAAATAATAACTGGGGAATGTCTTCTTAATTGGCATGGATGGCTTGAAGGTAGTTGCTGAAACGAACACTGATAGCTGGTGGCTACCAGCTAGTGGACACTGCGCCTGCTTGGACAGGGGTGCAAATATATAGTTTGGCAACTGGAATATAGCCAGCAAAACATACATCTCTGAATTGCTTGCTAGCCAGGAGCTACGCATGGGGTAGCGCCCCAAGGGCTTGCAGTAGTCCACCACTTTTTCCCTTGTAAGGAAACTAATCCTGATGGTTATACTCAAAGAAAGTAATTAACAGGTAAAGCTTTTCACAGCATGGAGATAAATGTCATCACTTTTTCAATCAGGGGTGGGGAAATTTTTTTTGAAACCCGGCACTCCCTGGGGGCTGCAGCCCACTGCATTTCACTTGTGGAAACAGCAAAACCACCAGCAATTTGCTGCTGAATTTTGGTGGTAAACTGTCACGTAAGGTTATACTGGGCCTTTTGAGGCCACCATTGTGGTTCGCCGCTGAAATCTGGCAGCCAACTGACAAGTATTCGGCAGCAGTGCAGGCCTGGCAGGCTGCATGTTACCCAACCGCGCTTTAAATGCTGCCTATCAGGTGCTGTTAAAGCGTAGCTACAAGGCCTGGTTGGAACATTGGCAGTCTGACTCCTTCCTCTCCTCCCATTGGTTGTCTTCCCTGCTGTCCCTGACCTGTCCCATTTTTATGTCACGCTGTAAGCAGCTATGATAATAATTCACACGTGACAGACTAAAAACCCTTCTCCAGGCAGAAATAGAGGTTTGGCCAGCACGGGCTTCATAATCCTGTGGTTTTGCCTCTGCCCCTTCAAAGCAGGAGTGGGAGAGCGCATCAGCAAGGGGGATATGGTAGCTGGAAGGTGGGGATGCTTTGCAGGGGAAAGTATCTGTTTTTCCCATGAAATGGGGGTGCTTCCAGGCAGAGGGGAAGCTGGACTAGATGGACCCTTGGTCTGATCCAGCATGGCTCTTCTTGCGTTCTTATCGTATGTCCTAGGGGTCCTACTAACAAATAGAAAGCCTTGTGCAGCTCTTCTCTCTTTTTCTCCTTAATGGATTTTCTGCAGTAAGAAAAATGACAGACGTAGTGGTGGGAAAACACAGGAATGTTACGAGTGGACAACGACGATGACACCTGGACTCCTGGTAAAGTTTCGTAGAGGAGTCAGAGGTTGGGGAGAACGGCTGCAGAGGGAAACAAACTGGCTGAAGGAAGGGCTGAGCATCCTCCCTTCTAGTGCTTCTCTCCTGCACACCACTTACTGCACACACATGCGCATGCTGCACATCAGAGGCAAACACAGGGCTGCAGTCACCACATGTGCAGCCAGATCTCTAGTCCTGGCCTCACCCTCACTGGAGGGAAGAGCCAGTGCTTCGTCCCCCCGTCTCCTACACAGAAGAACGGTAGCTGGCATCAAGCTTTGGCATGCACAGCACCTCACTTGCTGGCACTGCTATACAATGATCTCACTGCTGCTTTCAAGCAACCCTGCTCCTAAATTCAAAACCAATCTCTTTTTATGGCCCTCTGGTGCCAGATATCTTTGTCATGTCAGAGTGCAGGTTTGTGCAGGTTGTTACTTTGATGGATCTTTAATGCTTAGCATTTTCATATATTTTTTTTTAATTTGGGGGCTATTATTCACCAACGCTGCAATCCTATGTCACCGGAACCTTCTTAACGCACTCCACAACAATAAATTGGGCTCCTCCCCACAATTCAGGAAGTCTCACCTATGAAAGCAGCAGCAGCAGCCCTGTTGTTCTCTTGCCTGTGCAGGCCAAAGGCTTTTGCCATCTTGCCAGCTTTTGGGTGGTTCAGGCATGTCCAGCAAAATCTGTCCAAGGCACTAAACCCATTTTGGTGATAAGGATCAGTACCTTGGATAGCACCTGTAGAGTTTTGACTGGTGGTAACTAAAACCCGGAATGGAATTACGGCCCCTCTGGCACTGGAGCCACCAGCTGCCACTGACTCAGGCACATTACAGCAGTCAAGAAACACTTGCCCAATGCTGACTCCTAGTTCACAAGTTTGGGCATGATCAGACATCTCTGAGTTATCAGCTTGTGCCTGCCCAGAAACTCTTAGGCGGGGGTGGGACCCTGTTGGCTGCTGCCATAGAAGACAGACATCTCTTTTTTTTCCCCCTTCTGCACCAGCATTATGTAGTGTCTGAATGTGCTTTGCTGTGTTTGGCTGAAGGCTTGGGAGGAGCTGCAATAGTGCCACTTTGCCTGATCTCATGACCTCACTAGTCCTCTGAGCAAATTGCTACCTGGCTTGAAAACAAGCCGAAATATGCCATACTATAAAGAAAATGTAACAGCAGTTACTATTGTTTCAATAGCAGTCAATATGACACAATGTTTGATGTCCACTTTGCATCCTGGTCTGCATTGCACGCCCTACCATTGCTGGCGGATCATTTACTAAGCATCTCCCTGTTCTTCTTAGCCCCTGCGTCTTATTATTATCATGCCCCCAAGCGCTTTTAGAACTGCCAAGTCATCAGATGTCAGCTTCTAATATTGAAACAAATCAATTGAGTGCAATGGCGTGCGTTTCTGCCCTTTCAAGAGTCACGTCCCCGAGGTTAATGCCGTCCCCGAGGTTAATGCCGTTGTTACTTGCAGGGTATATTACATTATTGTGCCTGTCTTTTCACATCTGCTGCTATTTTTGGACATCAGACTCGCACTATTACAGAACTTGCCCTGCTGATGAATTACGGCATTGTGAGATGATAGCTGTGAATATGTGTCTGAACATTTGCTAAAAAATAAAAATAAAAAGCAGCGGGGGGGGGGACGACTCTAAATGAAACATGGTGTGTAGCTCATAATAACAAATACCTAGATAAAGGTAGGTATGTGGTGAAAGGGAAGTGTAGAAGGTTTCCTGGCCTGAAACACCATGGGCAGCAGGGGACTGCGATACTTGGTGAGGGACTTTAACAAGCAGTGGTTGGATGGTGACCTAGAGGTTGTGGAGTATGTTGCCACACTAAGTGGAGACATGATATAATAGGGGTGGGGAGAGGGAGTAGAGGAATGGACTTCCACACTCTTCTTTCAATGCACGCTCCCCACATACAGGCTCTCACATGTACATGTATATATGGGACTCTCCTCTCCACATGCTCCCGCCTTCTCCTCCCTCTCTCTGTGTCCTGCTCTAGAGCAAGACTTGGCTGTTTGCAAGCTAGAATAGGCAGCGAGGCAATACAGTAGTCAAGTTGGCAAGCAAAGGGTCAAGCACACAAGTTTCAGTCCAAGGAGGTCAAAATCCAGGCAGAGGTCAGAACACAGGCAGGCAGGCAGGCAGGCAGGCAGGCAGGCAGGCAAACAAGGATCAGGCAGCAGCAGGAGTGGTCAAGATAACAAGCAAGAGGTCAAACACAGTAAAGCAGTCAGGTATGTTACACAGTCCAGAAGCAGGGTCTTTGAGCAGTCCAGAAACAGAGCATCAGACACAGGGCATGATTCAGGAGGAAAGATACATGGCAGAGGCTGGATGGGCCAATACTGGCTGGGTTTCCAGTGCAGGCTTTTACGCCCAAAGCCAGCCTGACCCCACCCAGAGCTCAGCTGTAGCAATCACAGCTCCCTTTCAAGACCCTACTCCTGAGGAGTCCCTTTCTCCTGAGGAGACCCCTTCTGGAGGCGAGCACTCCTTCTCAGAGGAGCCCTGCTAGCCTGTCGCTTGAGATGATGACGCTCCGGGGATCAGGGGGTGGCTCAGCCTCTGCCTCAGAGGCAGAGTCCCCCTCTCCTGACAAGAATGGCCCAGCAGCCACTTCCCCCAAGGGTTCAGGCTCCTGTGGGTTTGGGGGCAGTCCCTGGTCTGGGGTATCCTGGGCTTCTGGGTCCTCTAGCTCCTCCTCTGAGGAGGAGGACTGCAAACGGGGCATGACACCTTTTGAGTAGTTCTGGAGTCCAGCAGGGTGCCCGCCAGGCTCCCTACCCCTCCTGATTTGATTTTATTTCTTAAGATTTGTGTAATTAATTATTTCTTAAACTGGGATGCTGGGATGCTGACATGCTGCTAAAGACAGCATGGCCTTCTGGCACTATCTTTATTTGGGTTCCAATGAGCAGTTTTGTGTTTGAGCTCAGAGCTTCTTGGAAAATGAGTGTTTTGTCACTGGCCATGCCCACCATGGCAGCCATTATATGAATGAACAAGCCCCTCCCCCATGGCAGCCATTTTGTGAGAGTACCAATGACACACTCTCAAAATTCCAAATGTGCCCACCAACCACCACCACCCCAAGTCAGGGACCCCTGCAGTAGGTGGAGCACCAGCAAGAAAGCTGTGGAGAGGGAAGTCTGGTGGGCATCCCAAGCCAAGTGGAGCTGCCAAGGATTGTCTCAGGGGCAGGAAGTGGGTGCATGTGTTCAGTTGCCAGTCCCATTTCCCACATGACAGCCCGCTCAGAATAGTGTTGTCAAGGTATCCGGTGGCAGGTGGCAGTTGGATTTCCTACTATTTTTCAGCAAAGTCACAGGGTCTATCCCAGGCTTAGACCTTCCCCTGCCCTGTCTGAACCTCCAATTTCTGCCCTTGGGTGTCCACGAGTGAACTGACCAAATTCAGAAACAGGATGTTGAGTCTAGGTGCTTGCCTAGCTGGGGAGTCCGAGGTTATCTGTGCAGTCAACAACTACCAATTCTGAAAATACTGATGATGTATTGCAAGCAACAGCTCTGAGAAGCTGCAGTTGTGATAAGAGTGTTAATGGCTGATCTGGGCTGAGCTCGGTGTGCGCCCAGCAGCAGCAGCTGTTTCAGTTTTACATGACCATTTCAGTTCATGGGAGTGTCAAGAAAAATCAACCCCCACCTCCCCGCAATGGCTATAAGAGGCCCCCGATGGCTGCGAGAACAGGCATGCAATATCAGGCTGTAACGGCTGCTGTCGTCATCTATCTGCTTCTGGAGAAGTGCCAGTGAAGTGAAGGAAGGAAATATTTTGCAAGGAACTGAGAAAAATCATCCCAAGCTAACTAGCAATAGCAGCTATGACAGGCTCAAGGGGTCATGAGGATGGAACTTTATTGTAGCCTAGTGAAATGCCCACGTTAGTAAAGGTGCCATGTGTATGGTGAAGAGTCGCCATGGAGGGTATGCAAAGTGTCTCTGTGCACTCCTACGCCCCTTCCTGGTGGAGGCTGAGCCATCCACTGCTGGGACGGGATGGTCTACTCCCCATTGCAATGCTTATTATTGTTATTAATTTTTTATCCTGCATTTCCGCCAAACAGCTCAAGGCATCACACCCCCACCACCCATTTTATCCTCACTGTAAACTTGCAAGGTAGCTTGGGCTGAAATATATAGTGACTGGCCAAAGCCACCAAATATGCTTCATCGCTGACTGGAGATTTGAACCAGGGTCTCTCCAACAATCCCTACACCATGCTGGCTGTATGTTGTCCTCAAGGGCAGTGCTTCATTTATTTATTTTCTCCCATAAGAGTAAATGGCAGCCAGATGGGGAAATTAAATGGGGTGCACTCCTGAATGGCATTGTCCCTGTCACCTGTTCCTGGTGAACCTAGGGTCTGGGATGAGTTGCAGGTATTGTCCCGTCCTTAACTTTGCTCCAGATTATACTCCATTTCCATTGCCCCATGGAAACCAATGGGAGCCTTTGAAAAATAAGCCATAGCCCCACCGCTCCATCTCAATGCTTTAGGGTTTGTTTCTTTGTGTGTTGCCAAAGCAGTGATGTAGTGGACCCACGGTGACATCATCTGGTGCCCCCCTCACACTTCCCTGTTGCCTCTGATCTTAGCTGCAATCTTCACAGTAGCTGAGGGGTAAATTGATTTTCCCTACAACAACATATTGTTGAGAGCTCTCCCTGTTATAATGCAAAGTATTTTGAGGTGGCTTGATGTGAAATGAGCAATTAAGACCCATCAGTTTACAAAAGACCTACAAAAGACATACTGTATGTAATACATATACAGAGAGAGAGAGAGAGAGAGAGAGAGATCAACACAGCTGCACTTCCAAATCTACCACTCCACCACTGTGCAAGAGAGTGACAGAATCATAGGCTTTTAAGAGCATAACAAAGGAAGAGATTGTTGGGCATTAGCTATTTTCAAATGATTACTCTGGAGTTGTGCCAGGAAAGGAATAAGGAAGGCAATTACAATACAGAACAAGACTGAAGAAGCCAACCTGGGTTGACAAAAAAGCAGAGGCTCAAGAGGTCATAAGCATGCGCCCAAAGTGGAAACTTGAAGGGGAAACTGGAATACATAACGGCTGCTCAGGCTAAATCAGGGGTGGGAAACCTGTGACCCTTCAGAATGTCGTTGGACTACAACTCCCCATAATCCCTGACCACTGGATATGGCTGGTTGGGGCTGATGGGAGCTGAAGTCCAGTAAAATATTGAGGGCCACAGGTTCCCCACTCCTGGGCTAAATGCACAGGAAAACAAAAAAGGAAAAAATCCTTTGTTCTGAGCTGAGAAAACATTAGAGGTATCTACTACCACCACCACTCACACTATTTTCCTGAACATCTCTATCCCCAGGTCATAAACATGTGTCCCCCCCCCCTTTTCCTGAACTTCCAGCCTGATGAAGAACTCTGTGTTGCTTAAAAGCCTTCATTCATCACTTTTAACAGTAGAAGTCCCACTCGTTCTCTTATCCCCTATTCAGTCTGGAGTCACCATGCCCATGTGGAAGCTACTGCGTACACTTCCCTTAGCTGGATGCAGAATCACATGGGCAAATGGGTGCTGTACACATGGTGCCTCTCCGGTTGCTGGGGATGCACGGCTGGAGCTCCTTCTTAAAAAGCAGTCATCAGGAGCCTGGGACGGAGGGTGTGGGCGGCGTTTGGCCATTCCTCCTCCAACCTGATGAAACAGCTGATCAACACAATTACTGTAGGAGGTCACTGGACACACAGCCACATAACCATGCACACACAATTGGATCAGGGTCCCTGTGTTGTGTTCAAGGACCAATGCAGAAGGAATCAGGAATCAGGAGGGAGGAATAAATTACTTAGAACTAGTGATGCCACCACATTTTGTAATTAGCCCACTCAGTCAAAACTCGTGCATTCGTAATGCTCACCTTTGTAGCTTGGATCACTGTCTTACAAACTCATTATAAATTTTGGAATAGATTCTGAGTTTCGGATCATGTGCAGACTTCAGCTAAATGACAGCATTTCTGCACATGTGCTGAGTTGGTTGGTTTGACTCTTTTCTTTCAGGAGGAACTGTGATGATGTCATTTTAACCCTTTAGGGAAAGGTTGGTATTTGCCTTCTTTGCACAAAGCCAATTGTGTCAGAAGAAACAGGCATGTGGGTTGTATACACCTTCACATAGCGATCCATCTCTCTCTCCTCCATATATCAATTGGCAATGGTGAGTAAACATTATGTAGAAAGGCCATGTGGAAACATCCAGTCAGGAATGGGTACATAACATGGTGATGCACGACATTAGAGTGATTCCGAACCACAGCTCCCAAAATGCAGTTTGATATTGCGCTTGCACAAAAACTCACACACATAATGAGATGTCAACTTAAAGCAGAGCTCTTGTCCGAGATTATATGGATTAATTTGCTACTTTCCGAGGAAATAACGAATTCATTTGGGGTAAGTTCACCTGCTACTACATAGAACCAAACCTTTTAAATGCTCAGTCTTTGGTGACTTTTCCCATATTGTTCCTGTATAGGTGCTTCCAGGTGGGGGGCTCCTAGCGGTACTAATGATAAAGCACTGTGCAGCTATTCCAGTTTTTCTTTCTTAGAGAGCAATCCTATGGTCCCCGGCAGAGTGTCCCAGGGACCATAGAATTACTTGGAAAACCCCTTCTGAGGTTGGAGACAGGAATCTCGGAAGCCTCCAACTTTGGAACCTTCTGACCTGCAAGAATCCTTCTGATTGCGCCCTTAATGGATTTTCCATAGCAAGAAAAAAGATGGAAGAAGCAGGGGGGAAACACAGGAGGGTTACGAGTGGAAGAAGATGATGTCTGGACGCCCCCATAAAATTCCATGAATTAGGCAGGGTGATGACACGATAAAAGCCTCACCTGGAAGCACCCTGTGTTTCCCCCTTTGTGACTAAGGGCAGCTCAAGGGTGGCGGGCAGGGGGAGGGGGAAGAGAATTTGGATTGGGACTGCAGCATAGGTGGAAAGGATTTGACATGCCATGGCCTGATCCAAATAAGGGGAGCCCCCTTGCTGCTTTTAGGAGGAAAGGAAAGGAGGAAACATGGACTGATCTCAGTTATGTAATGCCTTGTTTGTTCCTTGTCAACTTGACCTCTGTTGTGCCAAGTGCCTGGCCAGGAGATGTTTGGGACCCCCCTCTCCCCCTTTGATAGTTTCTTCAATCCCTACAACCACTTGGATGCATTTTCTGACTTTTTGCCAGATTTAAAGATAAAGATCTAGCTTTTTAAGTGGCTGAAGAATACAAATACGTACCTTTATTGTGTCCTTACATTTTTAAAAGGAGAGAAATCTGGAATATATATATATGTGTGTGGGGGAGTGAAGCCACATTGAGCTGGCCAGAGGTGGTTTAATCCACTTAAAAGGACACAAAGATTTTTGTGCCATATGACAAATACATCATTTGATAACAGTAATGAAAAAGACAAGCAACCCGTATCTGGAAACAGCATTATAGCAAATTTGGCCTGGAAGCCAATCGCCAATATTGTTAAATGTATGGGACGGACCTTCTAGACAAACTTGATTAGAGACTTCTCTCTCTCTCTCTCCCCCCTTTCTTTCTCTTGTTCAGTTTTTCTTTTCTTTTTTGCATCGTCCCACGATTTGAATGAAATGGAAACCAGATTGCCAATCAAAAAACATAGTATGCTGATGCAGATACAAGTTTAGCCTTTGTTCCACTTCACATATGTTCAGCTAGGCCACTTTTTGGCTGCAATCTGTTTCTCCTGTGAAATGTATTCTACACAATTATTTCACACTTCCTATTTTCCCAAGTAGTTGGAAATTTCCGGGGCAGATTTTGACAGGGTTGGTTTTAAGGTGGCCATGCGTCCTATGTCACAGAGGAGAGTCCTTTTCCAATGCCTTTTTATTTGTAGATTTGAAATGCAAGTTCTGATGACAGTTTTATGTACTATTATTCACCCCATTCCTTCTGCCAATCATGTGCCTTGTAAATGCCAATAAGCATTTACAAAACGTAAATGCAGAGCCGTGGTGAAAAATGATGATCAGAATGCAGACTTTCACGGGCTGCCATTTCCAAGGTCTTAAGCTTCTCTCTGACTATTAAAACCTGCCATAATTCTCACCAGTGCAGAGATGTATCCCCTGTAGTGATTATTATATGTGAGGGTTGATCCTCAGCTGGTGACAGCAGAAGTAAATGGAGTCATGCCAATTTACCTCAGCCATGGAGTGGGCCTTGTCCTGTACACATGCACAAAGCCATCGCAAAATTATCCAGCTATCAGAGGATGAACTAGAACAAATGATCTGTGACAGATCCAGACATTAAACAAAGGTACTCAAACAAAGGAGACTTCCCGACTTCCCCCACAACAATGTAGGGTGGATAGAGATCACCTCTGAGAAAGTGGCAATTTATGGTTATGGGACATATAACTTTGGCTGTCACAAGATGTGGTGACAGCCATTAACCTATTAAAAGGAATTAGACAAAGTCATGGAAGATAGGTTTATTATTTAGTGGCTACTAGTTAATGGTGCTTGGATGCCACCTCCAGGATCAGAGGCAGCATAGAATCATAGCATTGAAAGCGACCTTGGAGACCATCTAGTGCAGGGAATACAGAAACTTTTTCAGCTTGAGGGTCACATTCCATTTTGGAGAAACTCTCAGTAGCTGCATTCCAGCGGTGGGCGGGGCCGAAGGCAAAAGGGGCATGGCCAAAATATTACAAATACAAGCCTAATGTAACTGAAAGCTCTTCCTGCCAGTAACTAGGCCTTAGGAGAGGCATTTCAACCCTTTAGAATGGGGGGGGGACTGCACAAAAAACAGGCAACCGCCAAACAATTGGTGGTTGGAGAAAAGGGGCGGGCCAGGGGAAGGGGCGGGGTCTTCTGGGGAACTCTGGAGTGCCAGGCTCGGACTGCTGGAGGGCCAGATCTGGCTCCCGTGCCTGACATTCTGCATCCCTGATCTAATCCAGCTCCCTGCTCAAGGCGGGGCCTGCCATGCAAGGTGCAACTACTGCAACCCTGAGAAACAGCCACCAGCCACTGCGTAACCACCTCCCGTGAAAAGAGAGCCCACCACCTCCTGTTCCACTGTCAAAGAGCTTTTCTTGTATTTAGCCAAAATCTGCTTCCCTGCCATTCCCACCCATTGGTTCTAGCCCTGGCCTCTGGGACAAAACTGCTGTGCCACCTGCATGACGGATGTGGGTTGATCAGTGCAGAGGAGACTGTACACCAGTTGCTGAAGAACAACAGCAGGAGAGGAACTTCTTAGGCCGGCCTTCCCCCACCTGACGCCCTCCAGATGTATTGGAGTGCAACACCCATAATTCCTAGCCAGCGTGGCGATTGACATTTGCTATTCTTAGGCTGCAGTCCTATGCACATTTACTTGGGAGTAAGCCCCATTGGACACAGTGGGACTTTCTCCTAAGTAAGCATGCCTAGGGTAGTGCTGCATAAAGCCACTTTGCACATTACACAAAGTAAGGTGGGTAGACTGATGTGGTAAAAAAAATTGCTACATTAGACTATACATACAGGGATGGCTTTTTTTTTTTTAATGTTCCCCCATGTAAGATCCCTGTATGTAGTAAATTAGTGTGCCAGGGATTATGTTAAACCTTACATCCTGCTGTGCTACTTTTCAACATGCAGGGAGGGTTTTGTTTTGTTCTACATGAGAGAGACCATTCAAAATACAACCCATCCATTCCCTGCAATCTGATATGGTAACAGGCCAGCATACATGCAGAATGGGTCTAAGTGTCTAGCAGTATACATCGGTTAGCTTTAAAGTTCCAGGATGTTGTTGTTTTACAAAATGTAGAGTGCCCTCCTCCAAAGAATATCTGAACCACAATGCTGTATATCAAATGATTGTAAAACCAAGCTTGAGCCTTTTAGAGACATAACTTGCCATATATGAATAGCTAGAGTCAAGTATAATGTTCAGTTTAGGCACCCTGATTGAGTGCCTGTATTTAGTACTTCTATGTTAAATTAGTTCAGGGATAGTTTGGAGTCAAATTATATAGACAGGGGATTGGATCCAGATTTAAGCTGGATCAACTGCGCAGGCAAAAGTGGACTTCCCCGCCCCCTCCTTCCCACACCAGCCCCTCCAGCCCTCTGAAAATGCTACATAGGGAGTCAGGCCCCTGCTAAATGAGGTGGTCTGTGGTGTGTAAGGGGGAATGGGGGTCCCCAAAATTGGGCAGAGGGACCTTCCATGAGCTGAGCCCTTCCTCTTGCGGAAGGCAGATCCTAGATCAAAACCATACATTCATCGTCATCGTCATCATCATCCCACCCTTCCTCCAAGGTGGTATATAAACCTCTGCCTTTTTATCCTCATAAGGTAGGTTGGGCTGAGAGATAGCGACTGGGCCAGGATCACCCAGTGAACCTCACGGCTGATTTGCACCCAGGTCTTCCCAATCCTAATTTGACAGTCGAACCCCACCACCACAATGGAACTTAAAATGACACTTCCCCAGAACAATCAGTGGAATAAGCATCTTGTGCATGCTTATTCAGGAGCAAGCCCCATGAAACTCAGCAGGACGCACTCTGCAGCAAGCAAGCGTAGGGTCAGGGTCTACGGATCGCAACCCTTTCCAGCAGAGCAAAGCTGAACATGGAATTTTAAAGCGTGGTGCTTCCCCAGGCTCTCTCCCGTGAAAGCCCTCGTAGTCTTTGGCCATGCAAAAGATGCTGGATTGGTAGCTCAGGAAATCTTAAGTCCTCTGTTTATTCACAAAGGAGATAAAAGCCGACCGCACAAGTCCTGCCAGCTTCCTTAACGCTCTTATGACTTTCAGTGAAAGACTTTCTTGATGGCGAGAGAACGGATTCCAGTCTAAAGTAACTCATGGGTCAGTGACCTTCCTACTAAAGTTGCATGCAAGCAGGAGCCAATTATACACTGTCCAGATTGCTCTGGAATCTTCTATTTTAGGTTAATTGGCGAGATCGGGATGAATGCCACGAAGGAGAGAAATACGGTTTCAAACACACCGTTCTGATGCTTTCACCTTTATGAAGAATTGCATACAGTCTTCTGAACTAAGAAAATCCTTGTCAATGTATAACAATCACTGCATGGATGCTAAAGCAAAAACATTTCTGAAAAACCCATTCAGATGGATTAACATGTCGGGGTCATGCCCTACACCACAGTGACACCTGGTGGTCAAAGTGCAGATTGTGCCATCTGTGATGCGGAGACCTGAGGAAAGTGATTTTCCCTGAGGTCACTTGTGAGGGGCTGGGGATTCATGGCAATTTCATTTCGATACAGATTCTTAGGATGCGGTTGGAAACTTTATGAGGAGGAGTATATTGTAAGAGCCAATAAAAACTAAGGAATTAAAACATTGTTTTGCTCAGGCTCACTAGAGATACTGTTGTGCAGTAAGTAATGCTCTTCGTAAGCTGTGGGTTTGTCTACATTTTGATTTTACTTGGGGACTAGTGCTGAGTTCCAGGGATTGATTGATGAAGGCATCATGAGCAGATATATTTGCATGATCTGCAGTATGCCTCTTTGAAGAAGGTAATGCTTTCATCTAAAATTACACAGAAATAGGCAGAGAAGGATACCTTGGGCAAGTCAAGTCAAAAGGGTTCTTCACAAACCCTTCTTGTTTGTCAATGTCAAAAAACCCCACACCCCTTCAGGGTTGTTGTTTGTTTGCTTGCTTGTTTTGCTGATTGCGGTGAAAGGGTATCTGCCAACTTAGGTCACTCTTAATTGGCTTTGTTTGCCCTCTGTGACTTTGTCACATAGCCAGATCTGCTTGGCTACATTGCGTCATAATATCATCCTACCAGATACATGATCCCTGACTGGCTGGGACTGCCCATGTGACTGTGAAGAAGAAGAAGAGATGATGATGATGATGATGATGATGCCAGGGCAACAGTAGATTGTGGAAACAATGGTAGTGAACAGGGTAAAAGAAAGATGAATATTCACAAAACTGGGAGGGGAAGTATTTCTGCCCCCCTGAAAGTGCTCTTTTGACTCCCAAAACAGGAGCACATCTGACAAAGCAGTATTCTTGTGTGAACCCCCATAATCGGCCATCATGGTTGCCATGTGGTGAAAGGGTATCTGCCAACTTAGGTCACTCTTAATTGGTTTTGTTTGCCATCTGTGATGTTGTTGCATAGCCAGAGCTGATTGGCTACATTGCATCATAATATCATCCTACCAGATATGTGATCCCTGACTGGCTGAGATTGCGAAGAAGAAGAAGAAGAAGAAGAAGAAGAAGAAGAAGAAGAAGAAGAAGAAGAAGAGATGCTGCTGCTGCTGCTGCTGCTGCTGATGCCAGGGTAGCAGTAGATTGCAGAAACAATGGTAGTGAACAGGATAAAAGAAAGATGAACATTCACACAACTAGGTGAGGGAATATTTCTGCCCCCTCGAAAGTGCTGTTTTGATCCCCCAAATGGGAGAACATCTGACGAAGCACTAATCCTGTGTGAGCCCCCATAATCAGCCATCATGATTGCCATGTACTAATATGCCAACAGTCAAATATTAAATAATCAAATATCAAATTATAAATCAAAACATGCAATATAATGAAAATCACATCATATACATAAACCTCTAGAAAACCACTTTCTTTCAGTAAAAAGTATCAAACAAGATGCTATTCTGCTGCAGTGCAAAAAGAAAAGTGTGTGTGTGGGGGGGAGTGCTCAGTCTATATTAGATAAAACTTCACTTATGGAATGAATAAGGTGTTGATGTAAGAGTAATGTGGCTGGGTTGAGCCATGTGTGGTTCTCCATTGGCTCCATTCTGTGATCAGCCTGGTCAAAATTAAACAGAGTTAATCTAGAAGTGCTGTGGGGCTGCCAATGCCAGGGCCTCAGTAGCCTGGTGTTGTCAGTCACCTCATTCCTTATATAAGCTGCAGCTTCAGCGAGAGCAGCAGTAGCTGAAGGAGGAAACAGCAGTAGGCACAGGGCTGTCCAGATGGTGTGAAATCCATTCTGTCCATGTTTCATGGATTATCCGACATCTTTCGTTCCATCCTCCGCTCATGGATGGAATTGGATTTTTACAGGGATGTACAATTTTGTTCCACTTGTGGAAGTGCGCATTTGCGCAAATCCCCCCCCCCGCAGTAAAACACTGGTCCACCAGTAGACAGAATTTGTGCAACTCAGAAAACAACAGCCAACTGCAGAGTCTGCAGGCCAGATCCATAGAAATCCAAACTCAGTAGAATCCACTGCGGATTTCTCCAGCACCCCTAATGAGGCAGGAGGAAGGGAGTTCACCAGTCCTGTGACCCCAGTAGTGGGCTGGAGGCAGAGCCAATAGGCTTCAGAAGAAAGCAAGAGGGAAGCTCAAGGACAAGCCCCGGGACTGTCATCTGAAGCGCTTTGCTTGCTCCTCCCCACCAGACATTTGGTCTGTTGGAGGATAACCTGGTGGATGCACACTTCAGGAACATGCAGCAGGAACACTTTAGACATCAGAGATTAGGTACCCCAAGAAAGAGGGGAGTCCTTCCTTTCCCATACCTGAGGATGTGAAAAGTACTGGGACCCTTATGTGGGGGTGGTCACAGACTGCAGGAAACCACCTCGGAGGCCATTCATTCTCCAGGGAAGTCGGAGAAATGGCAACATTCAACCCAAGATACACACTAGCAAGCCCAACAGCCCCCAATTTCCAATCATTCACAGGCATGTTCCTGCAATGGATGCCTCTAATTGCTGCACAGACTTGCAATGACTCAGACTGATCTGCCAGTCACAAATGCATTTGAGCTTTCTGGTAATCTCAGCACAGAAGGAGAGGCAAGACATGGTGTAATATTTACATCACAATCTAGATACAGTACGCTCTCAGGAATAATGTCTACTTGTTCAGTTCTTCACTACTGGAGATTCCTTCAAAGCTGCTGGATTCAACCAGGGGGTCCTCCTAGACCAGGGGTAGGCAACATGGTGCCCTCCAGATGTTGTTGGGCTACAACCCCCATAATCCCTGACATTGTGCATGCTTGCTGGAGCTGATGGGGCTTGCAGTCCAAAACATCTGGACTGCCCCTTTTCTCAACCAATATTGTTTGTCCAGCAGTGGGCCACTCACAGCATAATTCCCCAACCTGCAGCCTTCCAGATGTCTTGGACTACAACTCCAGTCTTCCTCAGCACTGGGTTGGGATACCTACTGTACAGGTCTACTCGAAGGTAAATCTCATTGCGTTCAATGGGGCTTACTCCTCAGCTAGATGCTTCCAGAATCTTGGAAGCAGCAGAAAATGGTGGCATCAAACGATTTCCTCAGAAGCTTATCAGGGGTTCCTCTGTTAGAAAATATGTAATGACAGATATTTCCTAAAATACAGTAAGCCTTCCCCTCCCCCCTTTCCGCCACCCCTACACACACCTCTGAACTTCTCCTGCAATGCACAGCCGCCCAGAGGTGTGTTGGATGTGTTCCAGGGAGCGCTCTCAGGTCCTGCAGAACAATATTCAGGCTCAATTGGTTTGGCCAGCCATAGTTGCTATATACTGACTGTGCTCCCTAGAAGAGAATCTTCTACAATACACCCACGTTCCCAGGCAGACAGCCCCTCTCTGCAGAAAGTTTGAAAACCCTTGTCATAAGGAAGGGGTATTCCACAACCAAAAGATCCCTGAATGTGGACAGCATTTTCTTCTGCGCTACGAAAAGTGTTTCATCTGCAACCGATGTACACGTGTGAATGTCATTAACATGGGAAAGAAAGTGGAAGCTATTTTAAAGATTGGGTGTATGTTCCAGGGAATGTAGGTTTTACACTCCCATTGCAGAAACAGGGACCGTGAGAAACACTTTTAGCAGTGTGTATGAAACTGTGAACTCTTTCACAGAACATAAGAAACCAGAGACAAACTACTCTCCCATCAGCCCTGCCCCAGAGAGTAAAAAGCAGTTTGAAGGAGCGCTCACTGTTTGGGGTGCTTGCTTTAATGCGCTTATTTATTTATTTATTTATTTATTGCATTTATATCCCGTCTTTTTTCCTCTTGCAAGGTGCCCAAGGCAGCTTACATTATCCTCCTCCTCTCCATTTTATCCTCACAACAACAATCCTGTGAGGTGGGTTGGGCTGAGAGTCTGACTGGCCCAAAGTCACCCAGTGAGCTTCCATGGCCAAGTGGGGACTAGAACCCGGATCTCCCGGCTCCTAGTCCAACACTCTTGCCACTACACCACACTGGCTTCCGCCGCGCATTAAAAATGTGGTTGTTCAGGCAGGCATTTGGGGTGGGTTAGGGTATTTTAGAAAATGTTTTTATTGTAGAATTTTATTGTTTTAAACTGTTTTATTGTACGCTGTACATCGCCCAGAGTGGCTGGGTGACCAGCCAGATGGGCGATTAATATATTTAATAATAAAATAAAATAATAAATAATCAGGAAGCAGGTTTGTGCCCTATTTCACCAAGCTGCAGAATCACTTTGACCAAACACAACGATGGGACCAAAGAAATGTGTGTGTACACAGGAAGCAAAACTTATCTCAACCCACTTTCAGTTCCAGAGCTGGATCAAACAAAGGATCTGCTCCAGCCCCCTGTCCCAAAAGGGTACATTCTAGACCTAAATCATCACTAACAGGCACCAGCCAAACATTATTTCCCTTTTTTTAAAAGAAAAGGAAATGCTGCCTCATAGGAAGCTCATTCCATCCACTGCTCAATATTTTTGTAGCCAGAAAGCTCTTCTGAATCTTGTTCATTCATATGCATGGAAAACTGTATACTGAACATGGTTTGGATTGGTAGGGTTCTGCCTGTTCTCATTGCCTCCACCTGTTTGCCATGATATGCACATGGCCCCTGCGCATGAACATTCCAGTGTGCATAAACCTTATAACACGTGAGCCTCACCCTTCATAACGATGAGGGAGGGAAGCAAGAGGCTAGGGTAGCAAGCCACTAAGAGAAGGGGATGGGAGAGCCAAAGGTAACAAGGGATGACTATGAACAAATATAGAGTCTAATCATCCTCGCCCGCCACAGGACAACTAACAAAATTTCAACACACAATAAAACAAAATATAAAGCATATAAATATATATTTTTAAAGAAATACTAAAAATAGTCAAATCAATAGGATCAGCATAAAACCAACCATCCCCCCAAGATAAAGCAGGTCAAATTGAATTAAAATGCCCAAGAAAATAGCAGGCGGGGGGGGGGGGAGTTCCAGGTATCTGGCGCAAGGAGGGAGAATGGGAGAAGCTACTTAAGAGGACAGAAGACCTGGAGCCAATCTACACGGAAACTGGTTTTGATTTTCATGAATCGGGTTAGCACCTCTCGGGGCAAACAGTAGCCAGTAACGTGGTGTATACATTTTAAAACATCCATGGAGCAAAAGAATAGAACTGAACGTCATCAAATGGGTAGGGGCAGGGAAGTGGGGAGGCTTGCTCTCCACCCCTACACACACACACACACACACACACACACACACACACACATCCCCCACTCAGTGAAGCTTTTAAAATCACTAAGGCTCTGCATACCTTTGCACTACCATACATAACAGCCTCATTATGCTCCCCTCCCACTCAGAGAATATTTAAAGGTACAGGCAGGGATTGAGCACAGGGTTGAAACAGCATCCTTTCAAAGCAGCAGAGCTAACTCCCATCCCCAAGGCAATGAGTTACTTCCCGTTAGACATAAGCCCCTGCCCCATGCAACTCTTCCCTTCTGCATATCAGCACCGCTTCCACCAGCCTGTGCTGAAGCCAGCTGAGGTCACATGGGCTCCCAAACTGCACCAAAGCCACTGTGACTGGAAAACTCACCTCAGATAGAGTTTTAAAAATGGATATAGGGCAAGAAATGCCGTATTAGCTACGGGGAGGGGCATACGTCATCTGACATGATTGACTTGGGGGCAGTGCAGAACCAGAGTAAAAATCTGGTGTAAATGAGCCCCCGTAGACATTTCCCTTAAAGTAGACCTGTGAACATTACAGTAAAAGTGTGGAGAGGCATGATCCAGCTCCCCTTCTGGGCATTACCCAGTTTGTCAAATGTGTGCATATTGCCCTAGCTCTTCCCAGACTTCTTTTATTTCTTATCCCGTTTCTTTGATTTGACAACATAGTATCAGCTTTCCAAATCGTAAATGTGTCACAAAACGTTCACTCCAATAGAATTCAATTTTTCATAGACAGTAAATTATTCATGCCTTAATGTTCTCCTAGTGGTTATTTGCATTTTAAGCTATTTGCTCCTTCTCCTCCCCGAGGGCAATAACTCTGCCATTTTGACTGAGCCAGTGAAAACACACTGTGTTTCCTCCATCTTGATGTATATGACCAAGATTGCCACAAGGAATCCACTCCGCTAGCCCTTTACATTCGCTATTTTACTGCCAAAAGACAGATTAATATTCCTGATGTCCTTCAATAAAGATCTCAGCTCATCCTGCTCTTTGTTGTTGTTTTTACAAATGATTCAAAAGCATAATAGAATGAAATGCAGATCCTGTCATAAAGATCCATTTCACTGTGGTTTAGATGGCATCATGCAACTCAAAACTGTGGCAATGTGTCAGCCTACAAAATACGTCCTGAAGAAAGAAAGAAAAGCCGGCATAAGTTGGATGCTAAGAACATTCCTTTGCTGGATCAGATGGAAGTTGGTGGCTCCAATTTCGGTGGGGCTCTCAATCTATTCTGGGTTTCAGTCAGAACCAGTCAGAACTCTGAAGGAGCTATCCAAGGTGCTGAAACTATTTAGGGGATAGGGTCCAGCACCCTGGATAGCTCCTTCAGAGTTCTGGCTGGTTCTGGCTGAAACCCAGAATGAATTTGTCGGGGATGCTCTGACTTGGATTCCTACATTGAGCAGGGGGTTGGACTCAATGGTCTTGTAGGCCCCTTCCAAACCTACTAGTCTATGATTCTATGATTTATAGCTCCACCAAAATTGGAGCCACCAGCCTCCACTGGGACCATCTAGATTAGTCCTGCATTTCCTGAAACAAGAGAACCACAGAAGAAACAGGAGTGGGGAAGGAATTCAGAGATGCTGCAGAAGACTGGCCTTATGTTCAGGTAGCTGCCCAATGCATGCTGTCCTTGCTTCTCTTTTCCAAATGCATGCTTCCTTTGACAACTCTTTGCACAAAGAACAGGCTCTCTTTCTCCACTTAGGCTGCAATTCTGTATGCACGTATCTGGGAGTAAGTCCCATGGAACTCAATGAGACATAGTTCTGAATAGACATATATACAGTCAGGGCCAGAAATACTGGAACAAGGATAACTGTTTTGGCAGTTGGCCTCTGTACACCACCACATTGAAATTGAAAGGAAACACACCCAGATGGGAGGGAAGTCAGGACTTTCAGCTGTAATTCAAGGGGAGTGACAAAAGTGGGGCACTAACCATTCAGGAAGTACAGCCAGTGGCATACACACACACCCATCGTTGGTGGCCCATAAGTAATGGAACGAATGGCTGACAAGCAGCTGCATGGCCAGGTGTGGCCTGTTTCCTGGGTACCCCAAGACCAATCAAACAGATAAAAGGCCTGAAGGTGGTTCTGAGTGTTACATTTGCATTTGGTAGCTGTTCACTGGAACTCCCAGCATGAGGTCCAAAGAGGTGTCTATGCGAGTGAAGGAGGCCATAATTAGGCTGAGGAAACAAAATAAACCCATCAGAGATCGCAAAAACAGTGGGAGTGGCCAACACAACAGTCTGGAACATCCTGAAAAAGAAGGAATTAACTGGAAAGCTCAGCAACCGCAAAAGGCCTGGAAGACCACAGAAGACAAGTAAAGTGGATGACCGCAGAATCCTGCTCATGAAGAGGAACCCTTTCACAACATCTAGCCAGGTCAAGAATTCTCTTGAGGAGGTAGGCATGTAATTGTCAACATCTACAGTCAAGAGATGGCTTTATGAATGTAAATACAGAGGCTTCACAACAAGGTGCAAACCACGGGTAATGCTCAAGAACCGAAAGGCCAGATTAGCCTTTGCCAGCAAACACCTAAAGAAGCCTGCCCAGCTCTGGAGTAAGATTCTTTGGACTGATGAAACCAAGATTAACTTGTACCAGAATGATGGGAAAAGTATGGAGAAGGAAAGCAACAGCTGATCCAAAGCATACCACATCATCTGTCAAACATGGTGGGGGCAGTGTTATGGCATGGGCATGTATGGCTGCCAATGGAACCGGGTCAATGGTGTTTATTGATGACCTGACTGCTGGTAAAAGCAGCAGGATGAATTCTGAAGTGTATAGGGCTATACTTCCTGCTCAAATTCAGCCGAATGCTGCCAAACTGATAGGACACCGCTTCATATTACAGATGGATAATGACCCAAAACATACAGCAAAAGCTACCCAAGAGTTTCTCAAGGCAAAAAAGTGGGATGTTCTTCAATGGCCAAGTCGGTCACCTATTTCAACCAAATAGAGCATGCTTTTCACTTACTGAAGACAAGACTGAAGGCAGAAAGACCCACAAACAAGCAGCAGCTGAAGGCAGCTGCAGTTAGGGATGTGCGAAAGTGACTTACCTTTCGTGGATTATGTTGATGGTGGGGGGGAGGCGTTCCGTCCCTCCCCCCGGAATCCTCGATGGCCGGCTGTGCTCCACGGCAGCTCTGCGGAGCAGCCGGCCAGGCCCAGCCCAGCCCAGCCCAGAACTGTCCGCAGCCGGATTTCTGGCCGCAGAGGGCTCAGGGGGGGGGATGCGTACGCAAATGGCAACGGCTACGGCCGCCGCCACTTGCGTTCCTTATTTTTGGCCGTCTGAATCTACGTAAATATTTACGTAAACTATGACGGCAAAAATAAAGGGGAACGCAAATAGCGTAGCGGGCACTATTTGCGTCCCTTTTTGATTCACCGTTTTAGCCTACGTAAATCTTTACGTAGGCTAAAACGGCAAATCAAAAAGGGACACAAATAGCGCCCGCTACGCTATTTGCATTCCCCTTTATTTTCGCCGTCATAGTCTACGTAAATATTTACGTAGACTAAGATGGCCAAAAATAAGGAATGCAAATGGCGGCGGCCGTAGCCGCCACCATTTGCGTACGCAGTTTTATTTTGTTTTTTAAACCCACCCAGCCATGATAGGCTACGTAAAGATTTACGTAGCCTATAACGTCACTGTGTTGTTTTTTTTAAAACATAGCCATGATAGGCTACGTAAATCTTTACGTAGCCTATCACATCTTTTTTTTTTTAAGCAAGACTGGAAATGGCGGTGGCGGCAGCCGGTCTGAAGACCAGCCGCCACCGCCGCAGCTGCCACCACCCAGAAGATCCGCCCCAGGTAAGTCTCGTCCCGGGGGGGATCCGCGGGGGGGTGGGGGGGTGGCAGGCCGTTCCGCCACGGAGTTCGGGGGGCCGAATGCACTGGCATTCGACCTCACCGAGATTCGTGGCGGAATTCTCTGACATCCCTAGCTGCAGTAAAGGCCTGGCAAAGCATCTCGAGGGAGGAAACTCAGCATTTGGTCATGTCCATGGGTTCCAGACTTCAGGCAGTCATTGATTGCAAAGGATTTTCATCCAGGTATTAAAGGCGATCCTTAAGTTTGAAATGATGTTGGCTTGTTCCATTACTTATGAACCACCAACGATGGGTGTGTGTGTATGCCACTGGCTGTCCTTCCTGAATGGTTAGTGCCCCACTTTTGTCAAACCCCTTGAATTACAGCTGAAAGTCCTGACTTCGCTCCCATCTAGGTGTTTTTCCTTTCAACTTCAATGTGGTGGTGTACAGAGGCCAACTGCCAAAATAGTTATCCTTGTTCCAATATTTCTGGCCCTGACTGTAGGCTTGCACTGTCACTTTCTCTTTTCTCCCCTTCTTGCCCTAGGGCAGTATCCAATGCTGCACTACTGCTAACGTAAATGACGTTGTCTTAGCAGAAGGGTGGGCAATATACGCCCCATGAGCTGCATGCAACCCCTGCGGCCTCCCAGTGTGGCCCCTGCTGCCACCACCCTGAAATTCACCTCCCCCAAAAATCCCCCCCAAACAAAATGGCATCTGGAGTTGCTATGGAGCACCCAAATGGTCAAAATTAGCTTGTTTGCAAGCTGATTTTGGGCCTTTTGGCACTCCATAGCAGCTCCTGTCACCATTTTGGGGGTTTTGTGTCTCCCCCTACCTATTTTTGACACTTCTGAGGGGGTTCAGCCTGTGGGGGGCGAAGATGGCCCCCAGACCTTCCAAATTTGCTCACCATTGTGCTAGCATAAACTATCTCTTGTGCAATACCAATAGCACTTGCTAGTGCTACGGGTTTTCTGGGGGAACCCATTGAGATATTTTACACAATGTCACTTACATTAGCAGCAGTGCATCACTGGGTGCTACCCATGTTCTCCCTTTAGCCTTTTTCAAGACCCTCTGAGGCTAAATGTTCATTTGAGTCCCTCCCTGCCCTCACTTCCTCCTTACTGGACCCCAAGCCAATTTCTTTTTTTCTGAGTTGGAAAAAAAAGTATGAATGTATATCAATAATCTTGCTTTAAGTGTCCATTGCTCCTTATCAGGTTTCTATGGAGACCCTTCAGTTTGTTCAATGTGAGGAGATGGACAGTATTTTCAGAGAGGTGAAGCTTTCCATGACTGAACGCAGCCAGGCTGGGGCTGGCAGAATGGATGGCACATAGGTTGCTAATGTCTTACTGACAGAGAGTATCATACCAGATGTTTTGAAGGAGGTACGACCCTGGGGAAGAAAACAAAATGATCTTATATCCTCTGACCTATAAACAACTATTGTCTAGTCTCTTACATTCCATTTCGAGGCAAGGTGTTCAAGCCAGTTGTGGTGGCTGCATTTTAGGGGCACATCTAGACAAGTCTTTTACTCTGAGGCTGGTGCGAGTGGAGGGCCTTTTGATTAGACGACGCAGTCACCACTTTGCAGCCCTCTGTGGTTTTCTCCCGGAAGATGAGGATTTCCGAGGAGGCATTTTGCTCCGATGTTTTCTGCTGCTGTGGGGTTTTTTTTTTGGGGGGGGGAACTGTCTATCCCTCCCTCAGATTGACACCGCAGTTTGCAGTGGGCGGTGTTTCTGGTGTCACTGTGTGACTCCTTCTCACTCCTCCCCATGCCTTGCTATTTCCTTGCAGCTGTGCAGTTACCGAGGCACGAATAGCACACACGTGTTCAGGCACACCTTTGCAGCTTCGTGGCTGTGTTTGCTCGTAATGGTTGCTTCCAAGTCAGTGGCCAAGGTAGGGGTGTGTCGTGGAAACACAACAAGATAGTCAACCTGCTAGATGTATGGGGGGAACAGAGCTAGCTGGGCATCTGCAGCGCTGGTACTGCGCAGCTCCAAGGAACCGACGGACTAAGTCGGCGCCATATAGGGTTTCCCAGAGAAAACAGATTATCCCTTTCATTCTGGTTTAATTTCCTGCTCAGTTGTGAGCTGCAGCTCTCATGGTCACCCTAGTGGATGATCTGCACCAGGAGATGGACTATGGGGAATTCAGTCATAACAATTTCTAGGATCTCTCAGCAACGTGCGGTTCCATCAGCCATGGTATCATCCTAGGGCACCTATCTGGAATAGGGCTAGAGATCCACAGTAATGAGGTGGCTGTGATCATTTCTGGAAGGCAGGTCCCAGAATGCAGTGCTGGGAGATTGCTGCACCACTCTGTGGCCCCTGGACTGCAGGGTGCCACAAGAGTCTATGTTGCCCTCCATGCTTTTTAACATCTACAGGAAATGGCAGGGGAGGTGACAGACCATCAGGAGATCTGGGCAGAAGAATCTTCAGTACACTGGTTAAAACTCAAGTCTTATCTCTCTCTTTCATCATATCTCAGAGGAGCAGTAGAAATGGTGATGTCTGGGGGTAGTATGGGATTGGATGTGGGTGAGCAAACTGAAATTTAATCCAGATAAGATGTTGGCTGGGGGATCAGCTGATCCAGGGCTAGTTGTACAACCTGTCTTGGAAGGGGTTACACTCTCCTTTAAGACACCAGTTCGCAGCTTGGGCGTTCTCTTTGACCCATCACTCCTTTTGAATGTACTAGGAGTACTTTTTACCAGCTTAACCTGGCATGCCATTTCCTGGAGAAGGCTGAACTTGGCAGAACACACAGCCTATAACTCTGGTATTTTACCACCTTCATGTCTTGCCTTTTCAGTTCTGGACCCGATTCAAGATTCTGGTTCATACCTTTAAGGCCCTAAATGACCTGCAACCTGGCTGCTTTAAAGACTGCCTTCTCCCACATGTTCCCTCCCATGCACCCCAATCAACACCTGAGCTCCTGCTCCGTGTCCCCCACCACACCAGTTGATTGCTGTGCGTGATCCTGAGAGACAGAAGCAGGGCTAGCGTCAAGGGTTGGCATGGTTGGGCATCTGCCAAGGGCCCACACCGCAACAGGGGCTCACTGAGAAGAGCCGCCTGAACTCGCTCCTCCTCTTCACCATGGCAACCTGCTTGCTCTGGCCCAGGTAATGGTGGTGGTGAGAAGGAGAGGCAGGAGATTTGCCAGGATGGTGGTTCCATTGCCCCACACCCTGTTGCCAGGCTATTAGCCAAGGGACTGCATGGAAACTATGCTGGTCATTGACCATAACAATAAATGATTGATGGATTGATTGATTCATTGACTGCATGGAAGTGGAGAGGAGCAGGAGCAGGAGGAGGAAAGGAACTGATGGGCTGGATGTTGATTCAAGTTGCAGGTCAAATAGCAGGACAATAAGAGCTGATCCCTCCACTGAAGACAATGGCCCAATAAATGGAGCATGGACCAAACCCAACATTCTCAACGCTCTTCTGGGGCTGGGATTCTATTTTCACTGACCAGTGTTATAGTTTCAGAAGGAAAAGGAGGTCTGATAGCTTTCAAGACTGAAACACTGTATTGTACTGTTTGTCTGTGTTGATGTGGCCCCCTGTGAGGTCTGGGGCAATCCATCCCCCTCCAAATGAAAGGCCTGGACCCTTTCTCATATTACTAGAATTCAGGGTCACCCAAGAAAATTGGTGTGAGCCAGGACAGATAAAACTGAGTACTTCTTGGCAGAATGGGTTGGATCTATGGTTGTCCTTCCATGAACAGAAGGGCTGTTCCTGTCCACGGAAGGTTCTGAACCAGCAGACCATTTCTGTTGATGGAATGGGGGATGAGGCTATCTTCATGGATAGCCTCTCCTCCTGCAGTCCCCACCCCATAATTCTGCTTTAGGGGGCTAGGGAACCCTCTGGAGCAATGAGAAGGTGGTGGTGGAGGTTGGAAAAGGAGGGGATTTGGCAAAGATGCCCCCTTTCTGTCAGTAGGAGCATTCTGAGCAAAACTCTGCACAACTCAAGGTAATGCTCCCACGGATCCAGAACCTGAATCCAAGCCAATGACTTCATGGGATTCCCTGCCACAAGATGGCCACTGGCTTAGATGGCTTTAAAAGGTGATTGGACAAATTAATGGAAGGTAGATCCACCATCATTAGCCATGGTTGCTATATGGCACTTGTGCCTCTGGATACCAGTTGCTGGGGATAAATAGAGAGGATTCCAGCCACCATGCCCCTTGGACCCTGCTGGCGGGCTTCGTGGAAGCATCCGGCTGACCACTGTTGGAAACAGGACACTGGCCTACATGGGCCCTTGGTTGACCCAGCAGGGCTTCTTGTATAGCGAGAGCAATGTTCCATGCCTGCATATTTCTTTGCCTTTCGGTATTTCAAAATCTGGCACCAGCACTAATAACTTGTAGGAAAGATGGCAACAAAACAAATGTTATGTAGCTCTCAGTGTTCTCCAAAGAGATTCATTTTTAGAAGAGCCAATTGAACAGAATAAAGAATAGCACATTGTTCTCAGCAATGAGCACATGTGCACTCTTGGCTTGTTGGTCTCGGAGAATGACAAAGAGAAAACAGAATGGGTGAGCTTTTAATTGGGCCAAATTTGGTTCCTATTCAAATTCCTAATCTTCATGGAACACTTGATAAAAAATATACTTGGAAATTGAAGTTTATGTGCTATCTGGAGATCTGGGGTTCTTCTATATCTCCTTTTCAACAAAACCAGGAGAAGCCATGAGTGTCTTTAACATGTCCTAGGGGAGTCAGCGGTGGACTGGATGAGTGTGACTAAACTGAAGCTCAGTCGAGATAAGATGGAGGTGTTGATGGCGAAACTCCACTGGGAGTTGGTAGATCACCTTTTTGGGATGGTGTTGTACTCCACCCCGATTTATCAGGTGCACAGTTTGGCGGGGTGGGGGGTGGCTTATAGACCTGACACTGCTTCTGAAAAAACTCAGGCAGTGGCCATAGCCAGAATTGATTTTTAGCAGAACAAACACACAAACCAGGAGGTAGTACGAAAAACCAGAAGAGCAAAGGAAGAGGCAAGCTTCACAGTGGTGCTAGTAATTTGTTTTATGAAGAATGTCTGATGTGTCTTGACCCTAAGTCTTGCTCAGAGTCAAAGGGTCCTCATGTGTCTAATTCAAGTAGAGCAAAAAAAAGTCTACTATCAATGGCTCTATAGGAGCATTCTAGAAGAGAGAAAAGCAAGCAAAGACAACATCAGAGGCTTGTTCCTAGTACAGCCGGTCTTGTTTTAAGTATGTGGTTTTTAATATGCGGATTGCATTTTATAATATTATGAGCCACTCTGAGGGGTCTAGCTGAAAAGCAGGATATAAATCTTTCTTGGTGGGAACTCAAGAGAGGGCCTTCTCAGTGGCTGCTCCCAGGATCTGGAAGTCCTTGCCAACAGAAGCCAATACAGCCTTTTTTCTGAAGACCTTTTGCTAGCAGGCAATGGTGTTTTTATTCACATAGGCCTTTGGCCTATACACTAATTTGTTATGGCCATCGTAAATATAGTGCGATTGGTTAACTTGTTGTTGTTGAAGTGTTTTACCTGCCTTATTCTTATGTTTTTACTTTGTATTTTATTTATGTTTTATTGTATTTTATTATTTTTATTGCAGTGACTAACTTATACCCCATCAATTTCAGTGGGTCTACTCTAAATATGACTAAGATCTTTTCTGAATGAGGCTTTTATTGTGTACTTGTCATTACTTACTCACAGTTGTTTATGGGTTCTTTAGATGATGTCTTGACCCTCCAGTTTCACTTCTGTTTTTTAAGAACATTTTTTGCTTTTTTCCCCCCTTAAGAGTGGAGAAAATGGAGTATTTGCCAAAACGAAAGAAAATGTATTTTTTCTACTTGTGTAATTGGGTTATTCTGCTATAGCACAGCACCACTTAGAGTTTATGAAGTGGAAAAGCAGGAAAAGAAAAGTTATTTGTGTAGACTTCAAATCTCAGTTCTGCAATGAAACTGAAACTAGATATAGCTGATTAACAGCCTTGAATAGAAAAGCTCTTAGTCTGGATCCAACCACTAACCAGTGAATTTCAGCATATCATTCCTGTGAGCAAGGCAAAATGGTAGTGAGAGTCAAAAGAAGGAGCTTTGCCCAAGCTTCTGTTTCTGTGCTGATTTAGTCATAAAGACCTTTCCTTGTGTCTCAGCTTGTGAGTGAGTGTCTTTCTACATGAGGCTTTTATTGAGTGCTCGTGATTGCTCACTCACAGTAGTTTGTGGGTCCTTTACACAACATCCTCCTCCTCTAGACCCTTTCCCATTTTTTGCAACCATTTCCCCAGCTTTTTTTAGACTGATTAAAGTGTGGTATATTTAGAAACGGCGGAATGAGACTCTCTTGTAATTGTGCAATTCTGCTATACCACAGCACCACCCAGTGGTTGTGTAATGAAACCTATAGAAAGGCAGAGAAAGCAAAGCCCCCGAAAAAAATATATGTAAAGGGGCCAATCATAATTCCACAAAGAATCTGGAAGCAGAAGCCTCAGTAAAGGTGAAGGTTAAAAGCCTCTTGTAGAAAAGCCCTGTGTGTGAGAGCAGAGCCTATGCTACTGACAGCCCCACCCAGGGCCAGCATTAAGGATAGGCATGGTTGGGGACCTGAGGAAGGTTCACACCGCAGCAGGGCCCACTGACAAGGGCCCCCTGGAGTTGCTCCTCCTCTTCACCACTGCAACCTGCTTGTTCACCTGTCTCTCACTCTGGCCCCAACAAGGGGGGTGGTGAGAAGGAGCAGGAGATGCCACGGCCTACTTGCTCAGTGGTTCTCTGCCTGTCAAGCGAGCAAGTAGCAGCAAGGATGAGAAAAGGGCGAGGAACAAGAGCCGCTGGTAACAGGTGCTGAGAAGGCAGGCTCACCAAAGGAGGGGGTCCATTCAGAATGTCTTGCCCAATGGCCCCTAAAAACCTGGAGCCTGCTCAGTTACAAATATGCCCCCTGTTAAAAATTAGTTGCTGGCCGAGGCTATCAGGGAACAGCTGGTGGGCGAGGAAGATCTCTCTAGCTGCAGCTCCAGCCAAAAGAAGTGGGAAGGCTTTAGCCACCCTGCTATGCAGAGCAGTGAAGCAGGCCCAGATGGGAGAATGGAAAGGGCTGCTGGATGGGAAGGATGACCAAGCCTGCAGGTGGTGTGTGGACAAGATTAGCAAAGGACCGGGAGAACAGCCAGAGAGGAGGAGAGCTTGTGAGACGTTCCAGCGAATGTGGGTGGGGATATTTTGGGCACTGGGAACCACCCTGAAGAGTGCTTGGCTGAGGTGCTGTGTCAGGAGGGAGTGTCGTAAGCAGTGCCAGCTCCAGGTTTTGGAGGGCCCTTGGCAAGACCCCCTCCATGGGCCCCCTCCCTCTCCCTTTTCACTGCCATTGTCACCAGCTGCTGTTGCTCCTCCTCCTCTGTCTCATCATTGCTTCCATTTGCTTGCTTGACAGGCAGAGAACCAGGGAGCAAGGAGGCCGTGGCATCTCCTGCTTCTCCTTCACCACCACCATTGTCAGGCCAGAGCGAGCGGCGGGTGAACAAGCAGGTTGCCATGGTGAAGAGGAGGAGCAACCCCAGGGGAGTCTTGTCCGTGGGCCCTTGCTGGGGCGTGGGCCCTCGGCAGGTGCCTAACCATGCCTACCCTTGATGCCAGTCCTGGTTGCAAGCTCTCTCCGTTCCTGCTCTAGTCTGCAGCCAGAACGAGGACCAGTGGGCAGAAAGGGCATTCTCCCTCACTGAGCCCAGGGAGTAGACATTCACAGCCATGCATTACTCACAGCCAACAGAATCAACCAAAATGCCAGAAAGGTGTGTATCAGTTTTTGAGATCTCCAGAACTCTTCACCCTAAATGGTACCCCGCAAAAGCATTTTTGTTGGTTCCGATGAAGTTACTGCCCCACCATGGATTTTGGATCATTTCAGCAATGAGCCTGCTGTGGAAGTGAACTCACCATCAACTTTACACGTAGACAACCTTCTTCCAAGGATCAGGCTTGCGGTTAGCCTAGTTCTAGTTTAGAGAAAAAGCTGGATTTGCGCAATGCTGATTGGCTGACCTTGCATCAGTCATGAAGCCATCAAATATCTCCCCTATCAGAGCAGGTTACAAACTAAATATGCTATGTGAAAAAGCTTTTAACAAAAACACAAGCGCTGAGCAAACCCGATTGCGGACGAAGATACATGACACTGTGGGCGGGAGGGGGCAGATAAAGTGTGCAACCTCTCTGAGCATTGGGGAGCTGCTGTTTGATCTGAAAGTTGCATATGTTGCAGTTAAGGAATGACAGGGGTGGCCTGCAGAGCTTGGATGCAGCTAGACAATCCACTCCTCTTTGAACAGCCTAGTTACCTTTGAAAGATGACAGACACTTCACCGTCCCTCCCTCTATATAGATTTAAAGCTTTTTTTACAATGCAAGAGGATTGTTTCCACTGAGAAGCATGCTAGCCTAGCCAAAGGATGCAGCTTTCATTTTGATTAAATTTATTGCTAGACCTTTGCTAAGCATTATGCTTGCCAGCTTGGTTGCGAGTTTCTGAGAAATGTCAAAGTCCAGGTCAAATAGGAAGTGATCATCGGCAAACACCAGATCAATGAAATCTGTAGGATGCTGGAAAGGAGTCAGATTGAAACCCAAGAAGGTGGTATGTAAGGGGGCGCGGTTGGTGTAAAGCAGCACAACAGCAAAACAACAAGGGGGCTCTGGATCTGCTGTGGATGCAGTCAGTCTTAAGTTAAAATATATAAGATAGAAAGACTAACAACAGGGTATTAAAAATATGTATTTCAGCTAAACGTTTCAGCTTCCGCCTTCATCAGTAGCTGTGCTGTTGACTGTGTGTGTGTGTGTGTATCTGCTGAAGCTAATAGAAAAAAAAATGGTAGTGCAAAAAGGGGAACATCGCTCCATAAAAATACCCAGGTACAGAAAGTCCATTGCTATGGCAGATGGTTGGTCTGCATAGATAACTTAATTCCTGTAACCATGATCAAAAGTGGTGAAATTCCAAATAGTGCATAGAATCCATGGCTGGAATTCAAAGAGCCTTATGCACATACAAAAAGCACTTGTGTAGCATGCGCACAAGGACAAGACAGCTCACATTTCTCTTGTGGCTGCCTCACACATTATCAAATGCTGACCCAGATGGTCCCCAGGACTCCAGAAGTGGCTTCTGGGTGGAGGGGTGCAAGGGCCTGCAGTAAGATCTGAGCATCCTGGGGGCTGTTTTCATGAGCAATTTACTGCAAAGTTAGAGCAGTTTGAGGTTTTTTGTGACAGATGACATCGCCACCAAACTGCTGCCAACCAGCCTCTTCCCTCTTGAAAAGCCACATTTTCTGAAACTCTTTTTACTCCGACTTTTTTACTGAAAGTGGCTCCCTGGCGGTTTTACCACAGTATGCCATGTCCCCCTGCATTAAATCCTGGACATGCCTCTGTGATGTGGTCAAGAGGGTGGGATACCCCATTCCCTCTTGTTTCCCCAATGGAAGTAGTTTTTCCCATTGAGAAAATCCCCAGGAGTGTAGTAGCGACCCCTCACATTACCGCAGTAGTGGGGACACTCATTCACCTTAGCTAGCCTGCATTTAATCTTTACTATATCCCCCTCTTCTGTGCATGTTTACACAGAAGTAAGAAATAAATCTCGCTGCCATACAGTGAAAGAGTTAAGGGCTAACTTTAGTAACTCTCCCTAAAGTGCTCTTTTGCCTTTCTGATGCTTTTTGAAATCGCTGTTGCGATGTTGTGTTTCTTTGATGTTCTGTAGTTTCTCTGATGTAAAGTCATTTCTCTGTTGTTGTGTAAAGTCCCTTCTCCGCTTTATCGATCTTTCAGGTTTATGGGAGCTTCTCATTGCGAGCAGGGAGAAGAAGAAAGGGAGAAGGGAGGGGTTGGAAGCAATAGGCAAAGGTACACACATGGGGGGAAATGGGGCGAGATCAATAACTCCACAGCAGATTACTGGAATGCGGCAAAACTGAGGTGGGGAGAAGCTCTCAGGGAGAGCCTTCAGATGGTGCACTGGAGAACTGGGGATTTTGGCTTCTTCAGGGAAATTGGCACATGTGGGGAAAATTATTTGCTCTCTATTTATAATAATGTAATAGCATGGGGGAGCCTGGACAGGGGCGGGAAACAAGCCTCTCTCATTGGTTGAGCAGCCTCTGCCAGGGTGATAACATTCAGTTCTACTCCTCCCACCCACCTGGTAGTATGTTCCTTTCAAGTGCTGTGTGACCCCTGAAAACCAGATTTTAAAAGTATGCTAAATGTGACTCTGACAGACCAAAGCTGATTCCATGAAAATCCAGGTAACATTCCAATGCGCTTCTCATTCGATTGTTGTAAAGATCCCCCCCCGCCACCACTTCCCAGTGTGTGCGCAGAATACAGCATGTGGCTTTTCGGATTCCTGACAACTTAACTAAGAGTCTTGGACGGGAAATGCAAATGCATACGTACACACACACTCACAGTTCCACCTACTTGCACTGCCACTGCTTGAGCTGGTTACAGGGTGCTAGTCAGCCCCCCCCCCCGCCACCCAGTGGGCCCCCAAATGACAGCACTGGTCACCGCAATGTTTTTTGTGTGTGTTTTAACTTTAAACAGGGGTTGGGCACCCTCCAGAGGAAAGACTCAGACATGCGCATCTTCTTATTTTTATTTGTTATTGCATCTATATCCCACTTTTTTCCTCTTGCAAGGAACCCAAGGCAGCTTACATGATCCTCCTCCTCTCCATTTTATCCTTACAACAACCCTGTGAGGTAGGTTAGGCTGTCAGTGACTGGCCGAAAGTCACCCAATGGGCTTCACAGCCAAAAGGAGAGTAGAACCTGGATCTCCTGAGTCCCAGTCCAACACTCTAACCATTACGCCATACTGTCTTTTTCATTCCCCAGAGGGCTTCTGGACCAATGTATGTCCAGAAGATGGTGGACACATACAGAGCTTTGTTCTCCAGTGCACCTGATTTCTTTTTGTCTGCCTCCGCCGCCCCCAAATACACACAAGACATTGCACATTGACTGCCCTTGCCAGTGTTGCTATTTGGGGGTCCGCCAGGCCATCAACACCTCTGTCATTATGCATGGTGTAGAGAAAATGGGTAGGGAGAGGTTTTTTTCCCTCTCTCATAATACTATAGCCCAATGGGGTCATCCCATAATGCTGATTGGTGGGCAATTCAGGACAGATAAAAGGAAGTACCTCTTCACACAGGACATAGTTAAACCATGGGATTCACTACCACAAAATGTAGCGATAGCCGCCAACTTGGATGGCTTTAAAAGGCGATTAGACAAATTCCTGGAGGAGAAGGCTATCACTGGCTACTAGTCCTGATGGCCATAGGCTACCTCCAGTATCAGAGGTAGGCAGTATGCCTCTGCATGCCATCTACTGAGGAACACGAGTGGGAGGGTGCTGTTGCAATCTTGTCCTACTTGTGGGCTTCCCGCAGGCAGCTGCTTCTCCACTGTGTGGACAAAATGCTGGTCTAGATAGGCCTTTGGTCTGATCCTGCAGGGCTCATGCTCTTATCGTAGAATCATAGAATAGTAGGGTTGGAAGGGGTCTACCAGACCATGGAGTCCAACCCCTGCTCAATGCAGGAATCCAAGTCAGAGCATCCCTGACAGATGGCTCTCCAGCCTATGCTCCTGTCTCTGCTGCCTGCGAAGAGGCAGGGAGCGGGGTCGGCGAGAGAACAAACAGGCCCTTTCCCCTTTTTTCCCCTTCAAAACTTGACAGAAGTTGTTGGATGTGCTGGACCTTTGCAGCCTGGCACAACTGACAACCTCTCTAGATAGAAAAGCAAAGAGACCCAATTCTTTCCTTCCATCCTCCTGAGAAGCAGTGGAGGAGAGGGAGTGGCCGAGCAAGAGACCTGGATTTGGGGGAGGGAAAGCAGGGCGAGTAAGTGACCAGGGCGGTGTTGGGGAGCCCCCGGAGGACACGTTGCCCAGAGCTCCCTCCAGGCTGGCACTGCCGCTGCCGCCTTGCCCTGCATTTCTTCAAACAGAAATGGTAAGTTCCATTAAACTTGTTGCTTCGCAGGTCAGTATGCATTTTACACAATACTTTGGGCAGAAAGGCAAGTGATATACTTCTATAAATAATGAAATCTCAGTTCTTTTCCAAAGGTTTGTTTTAATTCTTCTTTTAAAAACTGTTTAGAGTCACATGTTACTGATCAACAGGGCATCTACTAACACTGAAAGACCAAGAGCATCTCTACACCATCCTAAAATCCTGCATTTAAAACGGGGCTTTCTGCTTGTTTTAAATGCAGGATCATGACGGACTCCGCTTAGTTCCCCCCCTTCCCCCTTCTTTCCCCCCTTATCTGAGTCTTCCATATATTTCATTATCCAGCCGCTAGATGGCGCTGTGGTCTAGCGCCTCTTATTGCAAGTTTTCCTCTTTTCACAGAGGGAGCTCACGTGGAACTCAAGCACTGTAATTTAATAGCTCATTATCTCTGATCTTTTAAAAAATGGAATAAAGGTAATTTAGTGCAGGAGACACCCTGGAGGTTGACGACATCATCTAAAGGACCCACAAACCTCCAGAAGTAACCAATCTCCATAGCAGGATAAAAGCTCCATGTGAAGAAGCCCCAGGAAGTTTTCTTTTTAATAAAATGCAAATAGTTAGTGGCTTATGGAACTCCCTCTCTAAATGAAGGCAGGGGAACAAGATACTTATATCATGATTAAAGTTAGCAAGTTACGATTTATGGGGACTATATCAATCTTCAGGCCTCAGTGCTTTTAGGTCACAGCTCAGAAACCACAGCATGTTTGCATTTAAAATGCTTACAGCCTGATGCTATACATGCATTATGTGTTTGGGGTCAGTCTATATTACCTCCAGAGATCCTTACCATTCAGTGCTGCTGAGTACAAAGAGACAAGGAAATTTTTTCTGTGAATGTCTGTTTCCAGGACTCTCAGAGGGCATTCCAATATTCTTATCCTTAGGGATGTAGAAGAGCAAATTCCATCACCAAGCGGGAGTCTAGTTTTCGGGTTGAGGGTGAGATGTTTTTTAGGTCTTCTGCCTCCACTGCACACATGGGGGGTGGCTGACAGTGTTCCTATGGGGGGGAGAACTGTTTATTTTCATCTTTATCTGTTAGCTAATCAGTTGGAAGTCCTACTTTTGACTGATGCTCTAAAACCTAATGCAGAGGCTTAAAAGTCCTTTCTGACCGCAGCCTCTAAGCGTTTATCCCGTGGATCCCATGGCCCACCTTCTCCGTCTGCAGGAATAGGAATATTGGAATGCCCTCCATGAGTCTTGGGAAATGAGGATTTCCCCCAATGCAGTCTTTTGGACAAGTTACTCAAAGGTTTTGTTGAATTGGTAACCTTTGTTCCGTGGGAGCTTTCTCAAACAGCTTTTTAAAAGGTTGAAAAACCTTTTCATCTCCCCACTGGAATTAAAAGGGGGGGCAAGGCAGCATCTGGATAACATCTTGGAGAAAAGTACTCCCCACGAGATCGCGGGGGGGGGTGGATTCCAGGATTATCTCCCCAGAGCTTTACCAACGCAAAAAGCTGTTCTGAAACTCCTATTTAATAGGAGAAAACAGGGCTGACGCGTTCCATTGTAATATATGCTTTAAGAAATATCAACAACTCCTGAGGGATGATTTAAGAAAGATTAGCAATATTTGAGAATCTGAGGACCTGCAAGATCTGTTTGAAGAGAAACATGGCTACACCGAGGAAAAGGAAGGGGCTGGCATCACCGCCAACTTACGGAGCAAGCCAAAAGGTTGTATTTAATCCAAAATTCCATCACCGCCTTGCAAGGAGCTGTGGATCTAATTAATGCATCTTGGCAAAAAATGGGAGATGAAAATTAACGAGCTAGAAGACCGAGTGGCAGGGAATGAAACTACGACTCAAGTTTGTTTTAAAAGTGTCTCTGACATAATTTCTCAACTGGAGGCCTTCACCCGCAGAATCAATGTACATATTATTGGGATTAAAAATCTGTCTAATGATGTAAAATTGCCTATTTTTGTGGATATACTTTTGTAAATAATCTGATTATTTACTTGATATTGAGCAGGCATTTCGTGTGCCAAATGCTAAAGGGACTGACTATACCATCATAGTCCAATTTGCAAAAGTCTCCACAAAGAATTATGTCCTAAGTCTGGCAAGAGAGGGTGGAAGCCTTTCCTGGAAACAAGATAAAGTTATGTTATTTCCAGACTACATCAAAGAGGTGGCGAATAAAAGAAGGCAATTCATCAAAGTGAAAAATATGCCAAAACAAATGAACTTACCATATTACTTAAAATATCCTGCTACACTTTGTATTGTGTCTGAAGGTCAGATGAAGAAGTTTCTAAATCATGAAATGGTGGAGGCATGGCTGAACGTAAAAATGCATGAGATTTCTGTTACAACCCCATGAACTGGAATCTTTAAACAAGCTCTGTTAACTGTTTATGTTTAGTCTACACAATCCAGGCTAGGTCAGAAGATAAATGATTATACATATATTCGTTTATTCTCTTCCATCTTTCTTCTTTTCTTGCTTTTCTTTTTTATTTCTTTATTCCAAAATAGATATTATATGCTGTATTTAAATATATTGTTTGAGGGTGTATTGTGCACATGCATTTATATATCTAGTATAAAATATATTACTGATTGTGGAAGGTTTATTTTAAGTTTTATTATTATATAACACTTGCGCTCATTTCACATGCCAGCAAGGTGATGCTCAAAATCCTACAAGCTAGGCTTCAGCAGTATGCGAACCGAGAACTATCGGAAGTACAAGCTGGGTTTCGAAGAGGCAGAGGAACTAGAGATCAAATCGCCAACATTCGCTGCATCATGGAGAAAGCAAGAGAATTCCAGAAAAACGTCTATTTCTGCTTCATTGACTACGCTAAAGCCTTTGATTGTGTGGATCACAACAAACTGTGGCCAATTCTGAAAGTGATGGGAGTACCAGACCACCTTACCTGTCTCCTGAGAAACCTGTACAAGGGTCAAGAAGCAACAGTAAGAACCAGACATGGAACAACCGATTGGTTCAAAATTGGGAAAGGAGTACGACAAGGCTGTATATTGTCACCCTGCTTATTTAACTTATATGCAGAGTACATCATGAGAAATGCCGGGTTGGATGAATCAGAGGTCGGAATTAAGATTGCTGGGAGAATTATCAACAACCTCCGATATGCAGACGATACCACCCTAATGGCAGAAAGCGAAGAGGATCTAAAGAGCCTCTTGTTGAGGGTGAAAGAGGAGAGTGCAAAAGCTGGTTTGAAACTCAGCATTAAAAAAACTAAGATCATGGCATCTGGCCCCATCACTTCCTGGCATATAGAAGGGGAAGAAATGGAAGCAGTGACAGATTTTACTTTCTTGGGCTCCAAGATCACCGCAGACGGTGACTGTAGCCCTGAAATTAAAAGACGCTTGCTCCTTGGGAGGAAAGCTATGGCCAACCTAGACAGCATAGTAAGAAGCAGAGACATCACCTTGCCGACAAAGGTCCGTCTAATCAAAGCTATGGTTTTCCCAGTAGTAATGTATGGCTGTGAGAGCTGGACTATAAGGAAGGCTGAGCGCCGAAGAATTGATGCTTTTGAACTGTGGTGCTGGAGAAGACTCTTACGAGTCCCCTGGACTGCAAGGAGGTCAAATCAGTCCATCCTAAAGGAAATCAACCCTGAGTGCTCATTGGAAGGACAGATAATGAAGCTGAAGCTCCAATATTTTGGCCACCTAATGCGAAGAGAAAACTCCCTGGAAAAGACCCTGATGCTGGGAAAGACTGAAGGCAAAAGGAGAAGGGGACGGCAGAGGATGAGATGGCTAGATAGCATCACGGATGCAATGAATATGAACTTGAGCACGCTCCGGGAGAGAGCGCAGGACAGGAAGGCCTGGCGTGCTATGGTCCATGGGGTCACGAAGAGTCGGACACGACTGAACGACTGAACAACAACAACAACAAATATTTCTTTTTAATCATTATTATTATTATTAATAATATAGGTTTCTGGGAATTAACTGTAGGCCTGTTTCTTTGATATAAGATTGATGATATGATATTGAAATGTAAGGTTGTTTATTAAACTGTAAGACTTTTAATGTTATAGATATAGTTTTTAAAATAGAATGGCCTTGGAGGCCGGGGAGTATTGGAGTTTAAACTTCATCCTTTAAAGGGGAGGGGGAGGGAAAGGAATTTATTTTCTTTTTCTTTGCTTCTTTTCCTCTTTTCTTTTCTTTTCCTTTTTTTTCTTTTCCCTTTTCTTTTTGTTATTATTGTGTCCTCATAGGAATATTGTATTGCTGGGAAATTGTAGTATTGATTAGGTTGTTGGTATTCTTGGTATTGTTTATTTCATTTATAAAGATAAAATAATATATATATATATATATATATATATATATTTACCTAACCCAATAGGACTGAGCTGCAATTAAGTGTGCTAAAGGCTGCAATCCTATAACCAGTTTCCTGGTTCCATTTAACTCTGTTGGACTTACTTTTAAGTAGACACGTATAGAATTGTAACTGTACATTTCATTTATTGATCTCATCGTGGGCACACTTACTTGAGAGTAAACCCTCTTGAACGCAGTGAAACTTCCAAATAACATTCATAGTACAAGGCTGCAATACTAAACATACTTAACTGGAAGCAACCACATTTTAACCAGTGAGACTTACCTCTGGATCAGCATGTTTTGAATTGGGCTGCTGGTCCCTTTGGTTTAAGTGTTGGTGGATTTTAGATTATATTATTCAAAGCTTGTTAGACGTTTCTAAGATTTGGATAAACCAACCCTAATAATTGGGGGGGGGGGGAGGCAGGTTATTCACAGCATCCAACAATGATCATTCTTGGAGTGTGTTATGGCTACATAGGAGGAATCACCAACTGGAGGCCTCTGGGGCAAATCTACCCCCTCCCCCAGCTATCATCAACCATGGGCAAAAGAGGCAGGTCAAGGGAGTGGCATCTGTGGCAACAGAAGTGGTTGGCAAGTCATGGCCGGGGGAGGGGGGGAATTGGGGGCTCAGCAATCCATCTTGATTGTATTTTCAAAGCACCCTCCAAGAAATCTAGCTGCTTATCAGGACCATACAAAGTGCATTGGATGTTATCCTCTTAATTCTGCCTTGCAGAAGCTAAATACTAGATACAAACCCTGGAGCAAACATACAGCTGAGCTTTAGTTTGTTGGCCCAAGGAACAACACTCCTGTTTGTAAGCAGTGTCCCATGTCCCTTCATTTGCCCTGATGCAGTCCTGCACAAGCTGAATGCAGCCCACCTGTCACAAGATGGGGCCTGCCAAGTTTGAACACACATACCTCTTTGTGTATTTTACAGGCAGGCAGCAAAACAGAAGGCTTGTCCAGCCCCTAAGAGGCTCCCGCACAAGGCTAGTAGGCTGTGCTTGGCTCAACAGGTCAGAAGTTGTACAGGCCTGTATTCATGGGAGAAAAATTAAGGCCGCAATGCTGGGTACACTTACCTGGGAGTAAGCCCCACTGAGCAGAGTGGGACTTCTGAGCAGACATGCATTGGAGTGCAGTGCACTGTAAATATGCTACCGAATCCTGGGAGAAAGACAACTATTCTGTTGGCAGGAAGTGTCCCTGAGGATTTGGGATGTGGCGGCTGCCTTTTAATATTACATTTTTAAAGAGTGGATGGCGGGTAAACCTTAACGGGGACTTTTACTTTTAAGTCTGTCTCTGGAATTGAGCAAACAGGTGCCAAGTGCTAATGCATTTTGCATTCTTCCTCAGTATCAGGAAATTTCTGCCTGCCAAGTTTCAGCTAAAACTGCTGATGCCAAGGGGACTGGCGATGCATAAACACGCTGAGCATCAGAAGTGCTCAGATCTATCTCCTGTCTGAGGGGTATTTGGGCACAGAGGTCAGACCTGCACCAGATATAACTGGAGATGACACTCAACAGCCTGTCAGTGCAAGGAGGCAACAGCTTGTCACAGAGAAAATACATGACCAAGACCAATAAGCTGTCTTAACAGGTGCTCACCTTCTGGTACATGAGCCTATCTGGTCTTGCTACAAAAAATATATGTTCCTCCAATGTCCCTAATTTAGTGTGCAGCAATGGCAGCATATTAACATCAAGCGTCTACATGTGAACTGTTGCCAGCTTTTTTTCTGGCAAGGCTGCTGTGTTTTTTGTTTCTTTAACAGCTGGGTAACAAACACAAATTCAGCTGACAATGTTTTTACACACACACCCCTTTTGCTGTAATCAGCATGCTGGGAAAGGCTACATCAGCTGCACATCTGCCTGTCATGGGTCAGGGCCAGCCCATGGGCAGCTTGCAGGGTGCGTTCTTCAACCCAGGGTCCCTGCGGTCAGGACCTAGAGCTTCAGTAGGTAGGAGGTTCTGCCCTGTTGACCAGGCAGTGGCAAAGGCCAGAGTCTAGTATTTATACCCAGCCAGGTCAATTCAGAGGCCTCCTAATGCATGCCAATCGCTGGCTAATATCACATACCCCCTATTTCCTCTTCTGTGCCTAAAGAGGACGCTGGGGCCCCAGCGCTCCCATCCTAGTCCCAAATAGTTTGGACCCTGAGATGCCCAGTTCAAGTCCTTGAGCATCTGACATCATGCAGGTCTTAAAGGCCAGGAAAAAAATCCTACCTGTTTATGCCCCTACATAGTCAGCCCTCACTCCTCTAGGAACCATTCAGACATTGTCACAGCACATAGATGCTCCATTCCATAGCTGGTTCAAATGCTGCTAGATAACTTCTGTAAAGAACTGTGGATCAGGAAAATGATGGGGTTCTTTTCCACACCAGTTCACCTTCCACATCCTGGCCCAGCCAGCAATAAAAAGAAAGAAACTCAGTCATCTAAATTATGTGGTGGCTCTTTAAAGAACTTACCAGAGTGGCATGAAAATAGCTCCAGTAACATGTATCATACACCCCACGCTGAGATGCATCATTCTAAGACCCCCTTTCCATGTACCTTTCCCAGTGCACTTGCCCTTTGGCCCTACACTGGTCTGGGTTTCCTCCCATGTGGCTTGGCTTCCTGACATGGGCGCAGGATGCTGTTGCACTCATATCCTGCTTGTGGGTTTCCCGTTGGCAGCTGGTCGGCCACTATGTGAACACAATGCTGGACTAGATGGGCCCTTGGTCTGATCCAGAATGGCTCTTTTATGTCCTTAAATGAGATAAGCATCAATGGCCAGCCCCATGGGTAAGGTCTGGAGTGGTTTGTAAACACAGCAGGAAGCAGAACCACTTGGGTGAAAGTCCAGACACATATATCACCTAGCTTGGGAGCAACTGTGGAGGCAGAAGCAACGATATGGACAGTGGGAAACGAAAGCATAGATTTTACTGCATTCTGGTGTTAAATGTTCAAGCATTAATTATATGAACAATCTATAGTAATAATTTATACTAAATATTTATATAAAAATATATTGCAAGATAACCCAACTGGGTAATTCCTCTTACTGATTAGTATTCACTGAATACCATTGTTTTCTCAGTTGTTAAAACTGCTTTCTATCTTATTAAGGCAACCTAAGGACAAGACTGGGTTCACACAACACGATAACCCAACTGCAACAGCAAGCCATCGCTTGTTATCACGGCTGGGTTCAGACAACATGACAACCCTCGTTTCAACAACAACCCATGTTCCAATGACAACCCACACTCAACCCATAGTCAACCCTTGAATGTGGGTTATCATGTTGCGTGAACCCAGTCAATGGTTCTGTTACAGGCTCATTCTTTTGTGGAAGGTTTTCATCTGAGCTCGAGTCAAGGGCCAATTGTCTTTTAACATCACTCTCTAAACACCAGAGTCCAAAACTCCTGAGCTGTGAAATTTCTGTTCCTTTCTACCAGCAGCCGCAGTGCACGAGCTTCTCTCTTGGACTGTTCAAAGCTGGGTATCCACATCTCCTGCAGAGCTCTTCTGTGCACAATTGGAGATGGAAAAAGAAATGCTTGAGGTTTGGGGCAGCTCAGGTGGCTAGCTTCTGCATTCCACCTTCTTGGTAACATTCCCTGGCAAAAGACAGAGAAACACAGTCTGAGTCATATTAACCACCATGCAGTACTTGAGAAGTGGGGATGAATACACTCTCCCTTCCACTAAAATAGGGAAACAATCTTTTGCCTTCCAGGCCCGGGGTCTCCCTTTTAACTCCAACCTACAATATGGGATTCACTTTTCTTTTCTTCTTGTCACTCAAGGCCCAGTGAATGGCCTGGGAATACCTGATAGCATAGAACTGCAGAAGCTATGCACTTTCAGAGCTGATCAGTAATCGGGGCCGCATCTAGATGGCACTGCTTTGACCCCCCTTCTCTTATAAAGGGTAAAGAGAAAATGATGGTTGCATCACTGGTGCAATGCATTTCGAAGGTCATATACACACCAACCTCTTATCTAATCCCAAACAGGTAGCACATAATGGTTGGAACTACATCTAAATACCGCCCACACCTTTAACAGAGACAAGGGAGCTTTGGTCAAGTCACACACTATAGAATAAGGTTTACAGGTTCACTCAATACAACCAGCTCCTGAAGATTAAAAGATGCTAGATGCGTTTAGATCCACACTGAATGAATGGCAGCCAGTAATGCCACTGAGAAAGACTTGGACTAAAAAATACCTGCCATTCTCTAATCTTTTGAAGCTGCTGTGAGTGAATCTGTAAACATTATTATAAAGCACCAGACTTGATTGAAGTGACTGTGTGAATTTGTGATTACTATTTAATAAAATGTTATTACTATTTAATAAAATGTGCTAGTCCTTATGTGGCTAAAATGGCACCATCTATGCACAAGAGGGAGGTATCAACAGGCACGTGGGACCCCAAGGTTTGCAGAACTACAAAAAGCCTTTAGGAGAAAAACACAACAGCCCAATGAAGACAATGAAGATCTAAGCAGTTTGTTGTGTACAACCCACTTTCACTGAAAAAAGAATCCAGCTCTAGGTCATGACCTACCAGCTGAACACTAAAGCAGTAGTGAATCCTCAGTGCAAGGTCTGGGGAGTTACTTCCCTTTGGGAGTGTAATTTAACTGGATAGGAGTTGAACTCACAGAATACAAAGACTGAGTCTTCTGCAGCAGAAGGAGTATGGCAGTGCCAAAAACCATCCCCCTCCCCCATCGAGAGAGAAAGCTTTGCCGCTCCTTCTCCCCTCTTCCTTTTTTCAGTTTTCCTTATACCACAACTGTCTCACTAGTGCACTTAGTGGTCAATTTTAAATATGTTATTGGGATGTTGCTGCTTTAAATCAGTCCATTGCATTTTATTGTATTGTTTCAATGTTGTATTTGTATTCACATTTGTAAGCTGCCGAGGAGCTTTTTGGGCCAATAGGTGGCAGATACATAAACAATAACATAATATCCTCCTTCCCTGGGAGCTCTTCTTGCTTCTGTCACTGCCTCTCTTAGCCAGGACTTGTACTTCAGACCTGCTATGGAGCGACTCCTCTTGAAGGTCAGTCCGTGGAGCAAGTCTGGCTTAGCAAACCTGTGGGCCTGGCTGGAACGGGACAGACATGCTTAAAATTACCTTTGCTTGTCTCCTGATATTTTCCCATACTCTAGTGCAGACCATGCACTCAAATGCATCGATGTAATTGTCCTTCATGATATCTTGGACTCCCCATGTGCGTTCCTCGACTGCAGCAAGCAGTCGTTGGTTGGAGACGTGACCTTTCAGCTTCCATTCAAGGTAGGCCTCATATTGCTTGTCATCTTTATCCAAAGCTTTGACATATCGTGCCAGGTCCTTGGGACGTGAAAATCGTGCAACCAGAATTGCACTCTTGCTGCTCGGCAGCCAGTCTTCAACGCTGGGAGAGCCGTAATAAACAGGTACCACCCCCAGCTTCAGTGGCCTCCAGAGCTTTTCAGTGATGTAATCTTCACAGACGGCATTCTCAAAAGCAAGGACAAATTTGTACTGAGCAAGTATCTGGTAGAAGTTATCGCTTTCCATGGAGGCTGGGTTTTTGAGACTCTCAGGAAGATCTCTGTTATGCAAACAGGCCCCATAGGAGTCAACGTCAATGTGTTCCATCAGCTCCTTTATGTAACTGTCCCGGTCAGAGGGAGGATCGCAGTCTGACTGTACATAGACAAGTGGCGCAAGTCTCTTCCTCAACTGGTTCCTTTTTTGCAAAGATACCATGTACCTCAGGGACTTTAAGGCCTCAATACTTTCAAGGTACTGGGTGGTGAGCGGCAAGTGTGAATGGCGGCTGAAAGTGGCCGTGTGGTTGAACAGAGTGACAGTGGGGCTCTGGAAAAGCTTGTAATTGTTTTTGGGTGACTCCTCGTGGAAAAGAGCCCAGTCGTGGTGGTTGTTACGAGGGAGAGGTAAGCTGTCTATGCTGAAGTCAGTACCTAGATAAGCAGAAAAAACACCATCCATCTTAATTAAGGAAACCAAGGAAAATTCAATTCAATGGGGCTGTGCTTCCCTGAAAGGTATAATGGCACCTTACCAAGGCAGTGGAACTTGCTGCCTGGGGCATGCTGGGAGGTGTAGGATTTTTTTTCTGTCTAAACATGCATAGGATTGCCCCCTTAGGAACATAAGGAAACACTGCAAAATGTTGCTGTGTGGAGTACTCCAGGATGCCAGCTAGCCAGCTGTGCCCAATTCCAGGATACTCTATTCCTCTCCCTCTCTTTCCCACTCCCGGCTTTTCCTTTCTTCCAGAAAATAGTCAGTCAGCATTCCATGGTCCATGAACATGTTTAGTCCTCACTGAGCTGTGTTGGGGTTTCTCTCCCACCCCGCTAAGGGTTTTTTTTCCTCCAAAGATTCTTTGTACTTCTGCAAACCTTGGAGTTCCCCCAAGCCTGCTGATACCTCCCTCTTGTGTGTGGATGGTGCTGTTTTGGATCCACACTTGGAGAATGAATTTGCTATTAGTATATAGGATCTGAACCACTAGATTTATGCTGATCAAACAAACTGATCAGTGCACTCCAACTTTTCTACACAAGGCATTTATTGTGCACTCGTCCATCATTCTCTACTCACAGTTATTTATGGGTTCTTTAGATGACGTCGTGATGCTGCAGTTTTGCTTATGTGTCCAACCAGCAGTTTTGGTGACTTTTTTTAGAGTAAGGAAAATGTGGCATTTCTTTGTGAAAGTGAAAGAAAGTGCAATTTCCTCTTGTGTATTTGTGCTATTCCGCTACACCACAGTGCCACCTAGAGGTTATGTAGTAGAAAAGCAGGAAACACTCCTCATGTAGTGTTCAGATCTCAATTCTGTGTTGAAACTAAAAGTAGATACAGCAGATTAGCAGCCAATTAACAGCCTCATGTAGAAAAGCTCAAAAGTGCAGAGTGTCCTACATTAGTGAGGTGACACAGAGCTGAATCATGGTGCAGATGTGAGACCAGACCATCAGTGGGGAAATGGTTTCCCAGGAGCTACTATACCACATCAGTAACATGAAAATCAGACCAAAGGCTGTAATCCTATATACAGTTATTTGAGAGTAAGCCCCATGTACCTCGGTTGAACTTACTTTTGAACTTATATGCCTAAGGGCGCAATCCTATGCATGTTTAGACAGGAAAAAATCCTACAACCCCCAGCATGCCCCAGGCAGTGTGGCTGGCTGGGGAATGCTGGGAGTTGTAGGACTTTTTTTCTGTCTAAACATGCATAGGATTGTGCCCTAAGGGATTGACATGTTACACTATGAACGTGATTAAGAGGCCTATGCTAGTTTTGCATTTTTATGGGCTTAATAAAATGTAGTAGGATAGAAAATGCTGTGACAGGTACCTTTAGTCTGCTATATAGAAAGGATGCTATATATTCTGGAAAAACACAATCAAACTTAATTTATTTAGACTTCCAATGTTCAGGTCTATGTAAGTAGTGAATATATATATGGTATTGTATTATAAAAGGAATGTTCTTCAGACAAGTATTATGAAAAGAATATTTTTATCGCTGATGTGAAGAGAGAGATAACAAAGTCAGTTCATGATTGATAGCCAAATAATTCATCGCAAATATTACCAGCTCCAGGGGAAACATGAGACTGATTTCCAGATCTTCGGGCTTCAAAAATACAGCTATCTATGTTTCTTCTGTATTTTCTAGTATTGGATTTACTATTTTGAGTTGCATCCATTAGGTGGATTAGCATATTTTAAAAGAGAATAATGGTACTATCCTATACACATTTACTTGGAAGTAAGTTCCACTGAACTCAGTGGGACTTACTTCTGAGTAGACATGCATAGGATTGTGCTGTAAAACTGCAAACTTATACCCACTTACCTGGGAATACAACCCACTGAACCAAATGGAAATTATTTATGAGTAGACCCGATAGGATTGTCCTGTAATTCTACATGTTTTGACTTGGATTTCAGAAACTGGGGCTTTTGCAAAATAACTCAATGCAGCAAGATTTACAATGAGACCCAGCGTGTTGTAATGGTTAGAGTGTTGGACTGGGACTCGGGAGATCTGGGTTCAGGTACCCTCTCTTCCGTGAAGCTCACTGGGTGATTTGGGCCAGTCACTGACTCTCCATCTAAGCTGCCTCACAAGGTTGTTGTGAGGATAAAATAGAGAGGAGTAGGACCTTGCAAGAGGAAGAAAGGCAGGACATAAATGTAATAAATAATAATAGTAATAATAATAATAAATGCACAGTCCAGAGAATTACTGGATAGAGTATAGAAACCTATTTTAAACTGGGAAACCATGATTACCCTAGAGCGGACACCTCTGCTTTTGGGTGATATTAAAAACAAATGGGTGCCATTGTTGCTGAGGAAAGTAAGTAGGACGTAGAAGGCCTCAGTTGACTAAAGAAGAAGATAAAGACCATGTAAACAGAAGCCTATAGAACTATACTCTCAAGATGAGAGTGCTGAGATGACTGATTGTTCTGACATGACACAGTTAATCTTCGCTGATAGACAATATGTCTTTAAGGATGCAAGGAATAAGAATATCCTTCAGACTAGAAGAAGATAGAGAACCATTAATAGGATTATGATGAGAAAAGGCACAACAAAATAGCAATTATGAGCACGTTTCAAATTTTAAAGTATTAAGAAGGATATCCATCATATGTGACAAAGTAAAGAATGATGGGGTCTGGAATGGGCAGCATACTGGCCAACTATATACCTGGCTTCCTTTTGTATGCCCTGTAGGTATTTGCCAAGAAGGTTTTTTTTTTTTTTTAAAGCAAGTAGCCAATCCTTACTGTTGCAGAGAGAAGTTTTAAATTGTAATCTCCAAAAATGCCAAAACTTTAGAAACCAGGAGTCCAATAAAAAGAAAACCAAGTTTATTGGTTGTGATCCAGGAGCTCTAATGCATGCACAGTGTCCTATACACACAGAGAATTCCTTCTGAGTAAGAGAAAGCTCAGCACTTATCACTTGGGGAATTCCTATGTCCATGTGTAGCGTTTCTCTTCATAGAAGACTATGAAAAAACCCTGTGAGCATATTCTTGGTGATATGATTATTAATTTTGACCCAGTATTAACTAATTACCCAGTATTAAATATTTTGTACAGAAATACTACTTAATTGGTGAGAACACAATCATTCTAGGGTTGGTAAGTTAATTAATTCCACACAAATACCCTACTAACTGAGCATGATGTGGTCTCTAGTCAACAGAAGTGACTAGTGATAATAAATCTGTTAGTCTTTAAGGTACCACAAACCTCTTTGTTTTTGCTTTTGTAGACTAACATGGGCTACCTCTCTGGAACCAGAACATCTGCATAATTCCTTCTATTTCCAGTGTTTAGGCTGTGAGTGCCATTGCTTATGTAACAAGAATGGCATCACCCCCATATAAGAGGGAGGTATAAACTCATTTCAAGAGTTGAAAAAACGCAAACATATTTAGGAAACAAACAAACCTGAAACAGCCCATTGAGGACTAAGCATGCTCAGTGACCATGGAATGCTGACTGACTATTGGGAGGAAAAATAAAAAACTGGGAGAGAAGGGAAATTGAATGGAAAGGCTGGAATCCTGAACAGCACTACACCAAACTGCTACATTTTGCTGTAAGCCCCACTTGGTTTCTCCATTTGAGCTTGACAGCCACAGCATGGGGGTAGTAAAAAGTAATTCAGTATCTTGAAAAATAACATTAACAAGCCCCTTACCATAGAACAGAAATGCCTTTGTCATAGGATTGTGCTGATAGGTCCTGTTGATAGTAAAGAAGCAAGCGTCCTGTCCACACTGACCAAGCCGTCCAGTCTCTCCTGTCAGTGGAGACCACCAGAGCAAAATGGGATGTCTGTTCAAAATTCTATTTGTTTTGCTGTAAAGTTCTGGTTTATTTATGAACAGATGGACATATTCCTGTAACTGTTCCCCTTTGAATGCCTTATTATGTGAAATGGAGCTTTTCATTGTCATCCTTTCGGACTTGCCAAGTTCTACAAACATCTTTTGAAGGAAAAGAAAAAAACATCATTATTAAACTTGGCATGAACAATAATAGAGCACACATTGATACCAGCTTGAAATGCAGAAAACAATAGGCCCTGAATCTCTAGTATTTAGTTCTGCTTTGGCCAATGGGAGCGTAGTTGGGAATGTTATTTTAGGATTGTGGCCTTATGTGATTTATGATGTTGGGAAGGTTGGGCTATTGTTCTAATCGTTACTGGTGAGTCGGGCTGCCAGCTTTTCAGTCTACTTCTGTAGCTGTGTCTTAACTGCAGGGATGCATAGCCTTTTCAGCCCTGAGAGCTGCATCTGATGCTGACTTAGGGGTCACACATGTGTGTGCACATATATATGCACCTCAGTGATCCTGATACAGATCCTGATACAAGAGGGAGTGGAGAACCTTGTGATACAGATCGCTTTTTCCTCACGGGTGGTTTACCAGCGAGGAAAGAGCGATCTGTAACAGGATCACTGGGGAATGGAATCCAGTGATGGTGGGAAGCGGGGGGACAGGGCACCCATGGGGGAGCGCAATTAAGGCTTTGAAGGGCCATATGTGGCTGCTGGGCCGGGGTTGTGCAACCCTTCTGTAGTGCAAACAGCACCTTCAGGGTCAGCCAGGTGGGGTGTCAGCAAATCACTGCTTTTTCTCCAAAATAAAAAGCACTCAGGCTAAGCACACTTGTTTAAACACATGAGTAACATCATGTGTATTTTGGCCTTTAGTATGCTCCTGATGTAACTTCATGTTCTAGTAGTACACTCACTCCCTTTAAGGCCAGCTGCTACATAGAGCAGTCCTATTCCTTTCCTTCTTTTGCCATTTTTAATGTATTCATTGCTCAACTCCTTGCCTTGAGTATCAGTGGTACCTGGAGGGTGACAAGAAGAAAAAAGATGGCCATAACGCAGAAGCAGAAGGCCCAAAATCTCTTCCTCCTGATTGCATTCATGCCTTGCACTTAGGCATATAGTGCATGCATAGCTTGTTCTGGATTATTCAACATGCTCCACAAATAGTACTACTATGGTTTCCTTTTAAGTCCTGGTCTTTCTCCATTGCCACCAATGATGGGGGAACAGATGCCATCAAGGGCAGTTGGCCAAACCTGGGTAGATTGCTGATCTGCTATCAGTGCAGCTTCTTGAAACAAGGATTTCTTAGTAGTGAATGCACCTGCTAAATCAAAACATATAGTTCAGAAGCATGTTTTAGTGATATTACTGCAGCAAAGGAAAACAAAATGAGTTCACTTTGTATCAAAAATAAATTGGACACAAATATATTTATTTATTTCATTTCTACACCGTCCAATAGCCGAAGATCTGAGTGGTTCACAAAAATTAAAACCACAAAGCGCAGCATAAAACAATATAAAATATGAAAGCTTAAAACCACAGTATAACAGTACAACCCGAATAACTCCTAGCAGCAAAGCAGAGATTTAAAATACAGATTTAAAACACCAAAGCTAAAAGACTAGGGGTGTGTTTCCACACTTTCGCCTTCACTTCTTTCCCAACTTTGTTGCGCTGTTTCCCCAAGCACATTTTCTCTCTCATGTGTTTCCATGTCCCAAATGGGCCCAGTCTATCATCGTTGTACCCTGGCGGGCCGCGCTGTTTCCACAGAGCCCTAATCGCGTTACCCTCCTGATGTCTGGGTGGAGCCTTTTTGGAGTGGGCTGGGTCTGCTTACCCCGTCTGTTTTCCTGCCTCCTCCTGTTTCCAATTCCCCCCTTCCTCGTCCCCTCTGCCTCTCTGAAGTTTCTCACTCTGGCCAGTGTCCTCTTTGCCTTCCCAGCCCTTTTGTTTTGCTTTAAAGAAGGAGTGAAAAATCAAAGCGGTGTGCCTGGAGCAACCCCCCCCCCCCTTTAAACCTTCCTTGTTGCCCCTGAAATGGGGATTTAAAGTGCAATTGTGCATTAATGAAGTGGCGAAAAATCAAAGTGCTGTGTCTGGAGCATCCCACACCCCTTAAATTTTCTTTCTTGCCCCTAAAACTGGTGCTTATGTCTCCATCTTTTCATCTCTGCCTGACGGCTTCCTCCATCTCCTCCTCTCCTTCACATAACTTCAGTGTTCCCGCCTCCTCGGCCATGTTTCCAGGACAACAGAAGGAGAAGCTAATGGAGGAGTACAGGATTTTAAAAAAGGCTTCTCCCTCCGCTTCTTCTTCCCCCTGAAAGTCCAGATGCACCTGCATTTCAGGAACAAGCCTCACTGAGCACAATGGGAGTTACTTCCAAGTAGACACACACATGGTTGTGCTAGGAAAGGGAAGTGGGAGAACACAAAGAGGGAAACTAGCCCCCATTTTAACCCAGAGGACCTCATTGACCAAAATGGGAGTTACTTCTGACAAGACAGTAATGGGTTTGTTGTGGGAAAGAGAGCGAAACCAGCCCCCATGTTAACGCACAGGATCTCTATTTGGAAGCTGTGAAGGAGTTATGTCCTAAGGCGATGGACCGAAGCCCTGAGATCATGATTAATCATATTAAGGAAGTGGGCTTAAAAGTGTGCCATTTCAATTGAGGGGAAATTTCTGTAAGTTCTGATGTAGGCATTCAAAGGCAAGCCTCATTCAGCACAATGGGAGTTACTTTGAGGAGACACTAATGGGTTAGTTGTGGGAAAGAGACCTAATGGGTTTGTTGTGGGAAAGAGAGTAGTAAAGACAAAGACAGAATCCAGCCCACATTGTAACAGGCAGGATAGCTATAAGCTGCTAAGTACTTTAATCCTAAGGCAATTCATTGGTCTTACGCAATTCGGCTTTAATGTGTGCCATTTCAATTGAGGGGGACTCTCAGCCTCATCCACAGCAATGAGAGTTACTCCTGAGGAGACACTAATGGATTAGTTGTGGAAAAGAGACCGAAACCAGCCCCCATTTTAACACACAGGATCTCTATTTGGAAGCTGTGAAGGAGTTACGTACTAAGGTGATGGACCAAAGCCCCGAGATCATTCTTAATCGCATTTCAAGAACTGAGGGCTTTGATATGTGCCATGTCAATTGGGGGGCTTCTCTGTCATTTCTGTGGTCATTGAGAGGGCAAGCCTCATTCAGCACAATGGGAGGAAACACTCCTTGGCTGGGGTCATGGGCTGCGTTCTTGTGCTTATTTTCAATGATATTTTAAAAGTTGGTCCCTTGGCATCCTGCTCCAAAACAGCAATGAAACTTCTGGAAAACAGGGAGGAAAAGGGTTGGGTCACTGAGGTCAGAGCAACACACCCACAAAGGCCAGGCTACACACCCCAGGGGCAGGGCTAAGACAATGAACCCAGTGGGATTGTGGAAACAGGTCAGTAACGGAAGCTGCCATAACTAGGAAAAGTCGGACAATAAGCAGTCTCGGAAGAAGTGGTTTTTCAGCGATAAAATGCGGCACTGAGGCTGAATGGCCATGACATCATAGAACCACAGAGAACCCATGGTGCAGGCAGGCTGGAGTAAATTGCTGGTGGAAACACAGCCTAGGAAGCTAAAATGCTAAAATACTGGGAGAATAAAAAGGTCTTCACCTGGTGCCGGAAGGAGTACAACGGAGTTATAACAGGGCTGTTTGTTCTGTGATTCCATGCAAGTAAGAAGCAGAATAGAATTTGATTTTGGGAATGGAATTCAGCAGTGTGAGAACCTTGGTTTTCTTTAAATATCAAGAAAACAAGTTTCTAGTCCTGGCTATGGGGGCAGATTTCAAAGTGTGTGGGCAATATGTTTCTTCTCATGAATAGTAAAAACTTAATAAATTATGGTGCATATGAAATATATGCAGTTTCCCTTCTATTTACATAATGTACACAAATCCTAAGAAGTCACAAGTTAACAAAAAAAATCCTTTCTGAAACTGTGTTTTATTAGAACTGGTTTTATTTAAAATTGTTTACATTTAATATGGTTTTATTAGTATTGTTATACTGCAAGCCACCTTAAAAATACTGATTTTGAATGGTGGCCAAGAAACAATTTCAACAATAAATAAAATAACAAGTTGGGGCCAAATTTTGGCTGTCTCTAGTTTTGTTGTTGTTTAAGTGCAAAGTACACAAAGCCTTGCTAATAATAACAAATTTACTGTTACTGTGGGCCATGCAGACATAATAGGATTATGAGATTGGGACACAGGATTATGCACTCTCCATCAATGAAGCATTTTTTTTCCTGATACATTGGTACTAATGAAAACCATCATTAATTAAGATTTACAAGATTCCACACAGGATGCTTGGGGGAAGAAGGGAGATTACTTTGGAAGCTTCCAGAAGCAAAGTTGCCAAGCTTTTTTTCCTGGCCTGGTCCTCAGCCTTGAACAGTACCAACAAGCAGAAAATGTTGATGAAGCTGTTCCTGACACAAGGATAAAATAGGTAATGCTTTTCCCATCAGCCTTCTGGGCAGTAAAATAAAGTTGATAACCTTAATTCAAAAGAACTGAAAATCATGTTTTCCCCATTTCTTCATGTAGTACTCCTTTGCAGAACTAAATGGCCCTTTTTATGAGGGCAGTTCAAAAAAAGCAAAAACCCGACAACTTCACAGAGTACAGAGAGAGTCTTTTCTCTTTCCCAATCCTTTAAAACATACAATAGCCGCAAGCGGCGCTTTACATCTTCCACGTTATTGCAGCATCCTAGGAACTGTTAACTGGAGATCTATTGGTGTCTGTTAAAAAAAAAAACTCACCCCAGATAACTGTTCTTCTCTCTTGTTGTTGCTAGGCTGTATTTCCTTTCAGTTTGTACCCTTTTTTTCCAGGATTACGATAAAACCTGGGGCGGATCACAGAGCTACTGTGCCAAAATCATCCATTTGGAGACCTATCTGGGAGAGCCAGTTCAATAATCCACACTCCAGGATTTCACGTGTCCCGTTTAGGAAAGCAGAACAGGAGGCAGGGATTGGGGGAGGGGACATCCCCCCCCCTAGATTTTTGTAGAGGAAAGTTAGTGTAATTACGTTAATAGTGTCATTATTTTAGTGAAGACATCCCTTCCTGGAAGTCCCCGGCAGGAGGATCGGGGGATGGACAAATTATATAAATTAAACGACAACAATCATCTGGTTTCTGGGATTCCTTCAGGCTTTTCGTTTTAAGAGTGCTTTAAAGAAGCCAGCGGTTGCGGTTCTAGCCCTGCAGGATGACTGCTGCATTATGCTAAAGCGAGTTGCCAATTTGAGAAAGAGCTGCGTCAGCAAAAACACGCACAAACCCCACTAAAAAAAGCACACACACCAGTGACTGGGGCAATCAGGAACCAGCTAGCTCAGGACACGTATACACATCACTTAATAGGGATCAACTCCATATTTTGTATCATAATAATCCTTAACATGTATTTGTTTAAAATGTTTATCTACGACCTTCTCGAGTCCATTCACAGTACACTTGGGGGGGGGGGCATATGGCAAGACAAACTTAACAAAAATTAGAAATTCACAGCCAACAAACAGCCCTCAGTACTCACAACTGAAAATAAGGATGTATGTGTAACATCCTATTTTCATACCAAATATGAAAATATTTGGGCGTCCCCCACCCTGCATCCTGGTTAGGCATTGTTCAAAGGCTCTACTATGGGAGTTGGCAAGGTGGCAGCTGCAGGTGACCCTGCACCCAAGGAGACCTAACCTGGCTCCTGCAAGAGGATTCCCAATGTTTCCCCTCCAAATGTCTGCCCACAAGGCTTTTCCATAAATTGCCTCATCTCCCTTGGAGCCTCTGCATTTTCTGCCTGTTGTATGACAGATTTCTTTCCTCAGCAGGACTGGCCCTATCACTAGGGAGTGTGAGGCAATTGCCTCAGGTGGCAAATGCCGGGTGGCAGCGGTAGTTGCGGTGGCAGCCTCCTTTCTGCTCCTCCTAAACTCCCTGGTTGTTCCCCTCTGTTGAAGGGTGGAGCTGTATATGTCACACACCCTCTGAAGTATTTTTAGGACAAAGGATGACCAACAATGAACTTGAGCACGCTCCAGGAGAGAGCGGAGGACAGGAAGGCCTGGCGTGCTATGGTCCATGGGGTCACAAAGAGTTGCGGTGGCAGCCTCCTTTCTGCTCCTCCTAAACTCCCTGGTTGTTCCCCTCTGTTGAAGGGTGGAGCTGTATATGTCACACACCCTCTGAAGTATTTTTAGGACAAAGGATGACCAACAATGAACTTGAGCACGCTCCGGGAGAGAGCGGAGGACAGGAAGGCCTGGCGTGCTATGGTCCATGGGGTCACAAAGAGTCGGACACGACTTAACGACTGAACAACAACAAAATGACCACCAAGTTTGAGCCGCAACCCCTTGCTGACTGTTGTGGATCATTTACATGTTGCTGTGTTGCTTTATGAATTCCAGCACCACCATCAGAGATAACAACCTTGGCTGTTTTTGAGATCACTTAGTCCAGAAAAAACTGATGGTCATCAGCAGATCCAAGGGAGTGACAGAATAGAAAAATCAGCTATGGGAAAACATTTGGGATGTCAATCAGCTACCATTCCTGAGGTTCCCTACTCCTGAAATTATATTGTACAATCATTTGAGATTTATACAAATTACCCCCACCCCCAGATCTTCCCATCAAGGCCTTAAATATGGAAGCACCACTGCATCAAAAGTTCCTTGAGTTCATAATAGTACTTATCCTACTGCCTTGTACTTGGCTCTATAGGAAGTGTTCTCAGATTAGAATAGTAGCCTTTCACAGTCCTTACAAGTGGGACCTGTAACAAAATGATGCAGTGTCCTGTCCAGGGTTCCAGCCAGTCATGCCCTCTTCCAGGATACACCATTCTATTTCCCCTCCCTGTTGGTTTTCTATTCACCTCCCTCCAACAGTCAGGCAGAATTCTGTGGTCACTGAACTTGCTCAGTCCTCATTGGAGTGTGTTTTGCAGATTGCCAGGCGTCTTTCATTCTGTTGTCTGCTCATTGACAGAATCAGATTTTTTAAGGGATGTACAAGAATTTTGTTCCACTTGTGCAATTGCACATTAGCACTAAAGTGTTGTTGTTCAGTCGTTAAGTCGTGTCCGACTCTTTGTGACCCCATGGACCATAGCACGCCAGGCCTTCCTGTCCTCCGCTCTTTCCCAGAGTGTGCTCAAGTTCATATTCATTGCATCGGTGGTGCTATCTAGCCATCTCATCCTCTGCCGTCCCCTTCTCCTTTTGCCTTCAGTCCTTCCCAGCATCAGGGTCTTTTCCAGTGACTTTTCTCTTCGCATTTGGTGGTCAAAATATTTGAGCTTCACCTTCAGTATCTGTCCTTCCAATGAGCACTCAGGGTTGATTTCCTTTAGGATTGACTGATTTGACCTCCTTGCAGTCCAGGGGACTCATAAGAGTCTTCTCCAGCACCACAGTTTGAAAGCATCGATTCTTCGGCGCTCAGTCTTCCTTATAGTCCAGCTCTCACAGCCATACGTTACTACTGGGAAAACCATAGCTTTGATTATGCGGACCTTTGTCGGCAAGGTGATGTTTCTGCTTCTTAATATGCTGTCTAGGTTTGCCATAGCTTTCCTCCCAAGGAGCAAGTGTCTTTTAATTTCATGGCTACAGTCACCGTCTGCAGTGATCTTGGAGCCCAAGAAAATAAAATCTGTCACTGCTTCCGTTTCTTCCCCTTCTATATGCCAGGTAGTGATGGGGCCAGATGCCATGATCTTCGTTTTTTTTAATGTGGAGTTTCAAACCAGCTTTTGCACTCTCCACTTTCACCCTCAACAAGAGGCTCTTGAGATCCTCTTCGCTTTCTGCCATTAGGGTGGTATCGTCTGCGTATCTGAGGTTGTTGATAATTCTCCCGGGAATCTTAATTCCCACCTGTGATTCACCCAACCTGGCGTTTCTCATGATGTACTCTGCATATAAGTTAAATAAGCAGGGCGACAATATGCAGCCTTGTCGTACTCCTTTCCCAGTTTTGAACCAATTGGTTGTTCCATGTCTGTTTTTTACTGTTGCTTCTTGACCCTCGTACAGGTTTCTCAGGAGACAGGTACGGTGGCCTGGTACTCCCATCTCTTTAAGAATTGGCCACAGTTTGTTGTGATTCACACAATCAAAGGCTTTAGCATAGTCAATGAAGCAGAAAGAGCCGATTTTCTGGAATTCTCTTGCTTTTTCCATGATCCAGCGAATGTTGGCGATTTGATCTCTAGTTCCTCTGCCTCTTCGAAATGCAGCTTGTACTTTTGGTAGTTTTTGGTTCACATACTGCTGAAGCCTAGCTTGTAGGATTTTGAGCATCACCTTGCTGGCATGTGAAATGAGCGCAATTGTATGGTAGTTTGAACACTCTGGCATTGCCCTTCTTTGGGATTGGAATGTAAAGTGACCTTTTCCAGTCTTGTGGCCACTGCTGAGTGTTCCAAATTTGTTGGCATATTGAGTGCAGCACTTTAACAGCATCATCTTTTAGGATTTTAAATAGCTCAGCTGGAATACTGTCATCTCCGCTAGCATTGTTGTCAGTAATGTTTCCTAAGGCCCACTTGACTTCACTCTTTAGGATGTCTGGCTCAAGTTCAGTGACCGCACTCTCATGGCTATCAGGGACATTAAGATCTTTCCTTTATAGTTCTTCTGTGTACTCTTTCTGCCTCTTCTTAATCTCATCTGCTTCTATTAGGTCCCTGCCTTCTTTGTCCTTTATCATGCCCGGCTTTGCACAAAATGTCCCCTTGAGATCTCCGATTTTCTTGAAAAGATCTCTAGTCTTTCCCATTCTATTGTTTTCCTCGATTTCTTTGCATTGCTCATTTAAGAAGGCCTTCTTGTCTCTCCTTGCTATTCTCTGGAACTCTGCATTCAGTTGGATATATATTCCCTTTCTCCTTTGCTTTTCACTTCCCTTCTTTCCTCAGGTACTTGTAAGGCCTCATCAGACAGCCACTTTGCTTTCTTGCATTTCTTTTTCTTTGGGATGGATTGAGTTGCTGCCTCCTGAACAATGTTACGCACCTCCGTCCATAGTTCCTCAGGCACTCTTGTCTATCAGGTCTAATCCCTTAAATCTATTCCTCACCTCCACTGTATATTCATAAAGGATATGATTTAGGTCATACCTGAATGGTTTCGTGGTTTTCCCTACATTCTTCAATTTAAGCCGAAATTTTACAACAAGAAGCTCATGATCTGAGCCATAGTCAGCTTCAGGTCTTGTTTTTCCAGACTGTTTAGAGCTTCTCCATCTTTGGCTGCAAAGTACATAATCAATCTGATTTCGATATTGACCATCTGGTGATGTCCATGTGTAGAGTCGCCTCTTGTGCTGTTGGAAAAGAGTGTTTGCTATGATCAGCGTGTTCTCTTGGCAAAACTCTATTAGCCTTTGTCCTGCTTCATTTTGTACATCAAGGCCATGCTTGCCTGTTATCCCGGTGATTTCTTGACTTCCTACTTTAGCACTGCAATCCCCTGTGATGAAAAGGACATCTTTTTTTGGTGTTAGTTCTAGAAGGTGTTGTAGGTCTTCATAGAACCGATCAACCTCAGCTTCTTCAGCCTCAGTGGTTGGGGCATAGACTTGAATTACTGTGATGTTGAATGGTTTGCTTGGATTCATACTGAGATCATTCTGTCGTTTGTGAGATTGTACCCCAATACTGCTTTTCCCACCCTTTTATTGGCTATGTGTGCTACTCCATTTCTTCTAAGGGATTCTTGCCCACAGTAGTAGATATAATGGTCACCTGAATTAAATTCGCCTATGCTTGTCCATTTTAGTTCGCTGATGCCCAAGATGTCGATGTTCAATCTTGCCATCTCATGTTTGACCACCTCCAGCTTACCTTGATTCATTGATCTTACATTCCAGGTTTCTAAACAATATTGTTCTTTACAGCATCGGATTTTCTTTTCACCACCAGACACATCCACAGCTGAGTGTCCTTTCAGCTTTGGCCCAGCAGCTTCACTCTTTCTGGCGCTACTTGGAAATTCCCTCTGCTCTTCCCCAGTAGTATATTGGACACCTTCCGACCTGAGGGGCTCATCATTAGCGCAAATCCCTCCATACGTTTTTTTAGAAAAAACAAACAGTCTGCAAGTCTGTGCAACTCAGAAAAAGCTGGTCCACTGTGGAATCCACAGGCCGCATTCATAGAAATCCGAACTCATTTGTATCTGTTGGGGATTCCTCCAACATTAATAGTTGTGGTGTTATCTGAGTTATAAACAAGTTACTTGACCTATTCTGCCATCCATAGGAATTAAGTGGTTACTACACTCTCACCATTGGGAAAATGTAACAGAAAATAATTTAATGTCTACTCATATGGATGGCATGATCTTAAATGCTGCAGTGTTGAGACTGCAAATTGTGAGCTCTTTTCCAGGATACAGTAGAAGAAAATACGTATCAACTCACAACAGACTACTCAGGCATCTGATAGTGTTCAACTTTGTTGTAAGCCTGTGAACAGTGAGGTGGTCACCCAACCAACTGATCTGGGGTGTCATGAAAAGGCAGCAAATTGTTAGTTATATTCAGGGCCAGCATCAAGGGTAGGCATGGTTGGGTGCCTGCTGAGGGCCCACACTGTAGCAGGGGCCCACTGAAAAGAGCCTCCTGGAGTTGCTCATCCTCACTGTTGCAGTCTGCTTATTCACCAGACTTTTGTTCTGATCCAGACAACTGTGGTGAGAGAAGTGCTACATAAATGTTAAGTATTATCCTTACTATTTATACCTTTATTCTTTATTTATACTTTATTTATTTATAATTAATGTAACTATAATTAATATAATTAATTTGGAAATATTTAATTTATTTTGAAATTATGAGTCAGCTTTTGGTCCTCAAAAGTGACTTACAATTAAAATGTTAAACAACTTGAAAATATCACAAACAGCAGAATTAAGATCCAGAGAGAATCTTCAAACAGAGTGTGGAGCTAATACATGGAAAAGACTAAAACATCATACAAAATTAAAAAGTTTTAACAGCCCACCTCAAACTGAACTATGGGGCCAGCCAAATTTCTTTGGGAGAGAGTTCCGCAGTTGTGGTGTTGCTACAGAGAAGGCCCTATCTTGTGTTCCCATCACAACCTAACCTCTCTTGGTGGTGGAACATACAGAAGGGCATCTGAATAAGATCTTAAACTAAGGACAGGTTCATATGGAAGGAGGCAGTCTTTCAGATATCTTGGCCCCAAGACTTTTAGGGTTTTATAGTTAAGTACTAGTGCCTTGAATTGTGCCTGGAAACAGACTGGCAGCCAGTGCACTTGATACAAGACCTGGGTAAACACAACACAACGAAGTGTGTGCCAGAAAGCAATCTGGTTGCTGCATTCTGCGCTAGCTGAAGTTTCTGAACACGGTTGAGGAGTCAACCCAGAAATATGGCTGCTGTATAGCCTAGAGAGGAAGTTCCTGGCACTGGTTCTTTTTGTCTGACTGAACTGTTTCTTTTCAGTGCCAGGTCTAAGCCCCTGAATATGTGCCACCATGATAATGAAAAATGCTTCTAAGTGTGATTAGTGTCTTCCCATCACTTGGGAATAACCCTAAGCAGCCACCCCCATGTAGGTTTTAGAATAGGAATAGGATTGCCACTTTTTTCTTTTGCCCCAGTACCTATGCCTTTACAGGAGCTTCACATACAGAGATCTGAGGCTGTAATCCTAAATATGTTTACTAGAGAGTAAGCCCCATTGGATACAGGACTGACTGCTGGGTAAACATGCATAGGATTGTGCTGTTAGTAGATAAAGCTTTTCCCTCCATGCCAGAGAAAGTACAAAAGCAGGACCTCTAAACAGGATGGTAGTCCTATGATTATAAAACAGTTTTTAGGTAACTTTGAAACCCCTGCATCTCTCTTCTTAAAGCTGTAGTACTATGTTTCAAAATAAGCCCCATTGAACTCACTGGGACTTACTTCTGAGTAAACATGCATTACAGGATCTGACTGTAAGACTTAGGCTACAATCTGATACATCAAAGTCTTGTGGCACCTTAAAGACTAACATACTTATTCTGGCGTGAGCTTTCGTGGACATTGTGCACTTCATCAGATGCACAAAAGCTTATGCCAGAATAAATGCGTTAGTCTTTAAGGTGTCACAAGACTCTTTGTTGTTTTTGCTGCAACAAACTAACACAGCTATCCTTCTCAAAATCCTTTAATTGGGAGTAAGCCTCACTGAAGTCAATGGCACTTACTTCTGAGTAGACAGGCCTAGGACTGCTCTGTTAGACAGTATTGCTTAAGTTTCACAGCCTTTCCCTGCACTGACACTACTATGAAACTTCTCCACAACAAAGAGACAAGCAGGACGCTTAGAGCACCTTCACAAAGACACCTTTCAACAGCAGCACAGAGACTTCCGGTTTCAGGTCGCAGTTCTTAAGAGTCCTTCATGTGTGGGGGAAATGCTACAAAAATAATAAAACGACAAATAAAGTAGGCAAGCTTAGGGACTCCTCCTTTGTATGCTTTGAAATAAGCATGCCTTCTGCACCCTCCACCCCCGTCTTATTTTTCTCAGAGGATGAACCTGCTCCCTCGCTGATTGTGAAGGTTTTATAAACCAAAGGCTACTGGTGAGTCCCCTTCATGGATCACTGTCTTGTTGTGGCGAAGGGGCTTGCGTAATTCAGTGAAGCCATAAGCTATGCCGTGCAGGGCCACCCAAGACGGACAGGTCATGGCAGAGAGTTCTGACAAAATGTGGTCCACTGGAGAAGGGAATGGCAACCCACTCCAGTATTCCTGCCAAGAAAACCCCATGGAACGTATCACAAGGCTAAAATATATGACGCCGGAAGATGAGCCCCTCAGGTCAGAAGGTGTCCAATATGCTACTGGGGAAGAGCAGAGGGTATTTCCAAGTAGCGCCAGAAAGAGTGAAGCGGCTAGGCCAAAGCTGAAAGAACACTCAGCTGTGGATGTGTCTGGTGATGAAAAGAAAATCCGATGCTGTAAAGAATATTGTGTTCTGCCACCCTAATGGCAGAAAGCGAAGAGGATCTAAAGAGCCTCTTGTTGAGGGTGAAAGTGGAGAGTGCAAAAGCTGGTTTGAAAGTCAGCGTTAAAAAAACGAAGATCATGGCATCTGGCCCCATCACTTTCTGGCATATAGAAGGGGAAGAAATGGAAGCAGTGACAGATTTTATTTTCTTGTGCTCCAAAATCACTGCAGGCGGTGACTGTAGCCATGAAATTAAAAGACGCTTGCTCCTTGGGAGGAAAGCTATGGCAAACCTAGACAGCATAGTAAGAAGCAGAGACATCACCTTGACGACAAAGGTCCGTATAATCAAAGCTGTGGTTTCCCCAGTAGTAATGTATGGCTGTGAGAGCTGGACTATAAGGAAGGCTGAGCGCCGAAGAATCAATGCTTTCAAACTGTGGTGCTGGAGAAGACTCTTACGAGTCCCCTGGACTGCAAGGAGGTCAAATCAGTCCATCCTAAAGGAAATCAACCCTGAGTGCTCATTGGAAGGACAGATACTGAAGCTGAAGCTCAAATATTTTGGCCACCTAATGTGAAGAGAAAACTCCCTGGAAAAGACCCTGATGCTGGGAAAGATCGAAGGCAAAAGGAGAAGGGGACGGCAGAGGATGAGATGGCTAGATAGCATCACGGATGCAATGAATATGAACTTGAGCACGCTCCGGGAGAGAGCGGAGGACAGGAAGGCCTGGCGTGCTATGGTCCATGGGGTCACGAAGAGTCGGACACGACTGAACGACTGAACAACAACTGGTGAGTACAGGGAAGAAGACATAAGAGAACTTAAAAAGGTGGAGTGAAGGCTCGTGGCTCTGATGTCAGTGGGGCTGTGAATCCTCTCTGGGTTTCAGTCAGAACTCTAAAGAAATAGGTTCAGCACACTGGATAGCTTCTTTAAAGTTTTGGCTGGTTTTGACTGAAACCCAGAGCGGATTTACAGCCCCACTGACATTAGAGCCACCAGCCTCCACTGAAAAGCTAGCATTCAGGGTATGAGCTGTATGTATTGTTTTATAAATAAGAATGACAAAGACGTTTTTCGAACTTTCAGAAACGCAGTCCCCGCCTCCTCTTAATCCAAGTAACGTTACCAACGGGCAGAATTCAAATCAAGGTTTGCCAGAGAGACTGACACAGGCACGCACACATGTATATCTCAGCACGGCCCCTTCGCATTTTTTGTGACAGAAAACGGGCTGCAATTGCATAATTGGCCCACTCTGGCGTCTTTTCTGGTGAAAGCGCTTTTGGGAGGCTCTTGGAGCCCTTTATCTGGCAACTAAATCGAAACTTCTTCCCCTCCCTCTACTACCGGAAGTGCTAACAAGATGCGCAGCGGGGATGTTCTCCTTCGGGCATCTCTTCGTCGCCCGCTGAGAAAGTCTGTTGTCTCTCTCTATGGTCAAAGCGCACACCTTGTTCCTGTCATCGACCTGTAAGGTCGGGGCTTACTGCTGGGTGCCCTGCGGGGGAGTATCTCCCACTTCCGCCATAAGCGCTTTCCTTGTGGAGACGCTCTAGCCTCCATGCTGTTTCTCTCTATGGTGCGGGGAGGTGTTTGCCTTTTGTTCCTAATAGGGCCGCTCTCTAGCTAGTTTTCTTCCGGGGTGGGAGGGGGGCGGCGGCGGCAGTGATGATGGCGGACGAGGAAAGTGGGTTGGAGCCGGAGCCTTGCGCTCCTCATCTGGAGACGGAAGCTGAGGCCGCTGGTGACAGCGAGCTGCTGGAGTGTGGGGTACCCCTGGAATCCAACGGCCACGTGCTCTACAGGTACGTACAGATGTGTTTTTATGAAGTTCTGCAGTGCAATCCTGTACAGGTCTATTGAGAAGTAAGCACCATTGAGTTAAACTGGATTTGCTCCCAGGTAAGCTTGTACAGGATTCTAGCCTTATAATGCTTTTGAGATATTTTTTTTTTTAACTCATGTTTGTTTTATGCTTGGGTTTAGTTTTAATTCTGTTGTGATTTTATAAGTTCATGGTAAGTGGCCTTGTGTTTTATTTTATCATAGAAATGTGGGGTGTAAATACCCAAATTAATAAAATTTTATAGTGCCTCTGTGGTAGCGCTTGATTCCTAAACTGAGAGGTGCCAGGCTTCAGGGCTGCCTTGAAATAATAGCCATATCCCCCTTTCAGGAGCACCTTTATCCCTAATCAAGGATATTTGGAGAGGTGCTAATTTGTGGTCTTTCTGTATATAAAAGGAAAGGCACTCTAGATATGCCTAGTGTCTTTGTTGGCTTACAATTTATAATCATTGGCACACGTAGTCGTTTTGTGGGGAAAGGATATGGCATCATGAATAAAATAAGCATAAAACACTGGTGGGTGTATATAATATAATTGTTTTACTGTCTTATAAACCACCATGTGACCCATCTGGCTGAAGAGTAGGTGGTGTATAAAATAATTCTAGCGTTTTAGATTATACATAGGCGTTTTGATTCTGTCATGATGTTCCTGCGTTTGATAAAGTGGAACTTTTTAGGGGCAGTTCAGACATGCAGCGGCACCTCTCTGAGGTCTCTTAGTATTTCATATTTTTGCTTGTTGCTAAATTATGCCTTTTACAGGGACCGGAAGGAATGGGCTGACATTGAACCAGTTCCTCAAGATGATGGGCCACATCCAGTGGTCCAGATCATATATAGTGAAAAATGTAAGTTTGGGGGGATGCCCACCTAGCAGTGGGGATGTGTATGGAAATGTGGCCATAAAAATGGGCTGTACCTGAATAGATGGACCAGCTGACGTTACTCTGCCTTCTCAGCTGACATTGCTCCACTTTAGCTCCTGCATCCTTGCTCTTTTTATCCCCTGGGATCTCTACCTCTGTCCCTATTTCTCTAGGTCCTGCACTGTCACTCATTTGTGTTTCCTGACAGCAGTTGTACTGGTTCTTTGTACTCATTGCTTATTGAATGTGTTACATTTGCAGAAGTGTTAATACATTTAGGCAGCAGCCCTATGCACGCTTACATTGAAATAAGCATTGAACACAGTGGGAGTTACTTCGGAGTAAATATATACTTGATTTCATTGTGGTATGTGTGAGTTTAAAACAAGAATCTGGAATTCGTCAATATTACTGCCTTTCCCAGAATTCAAAGGTAGAGCAGATGTAGAAGGGCAAATGAGATGCTAGGACATGAAAGAAGGTGTGAGATTAGATCTGCACTTGGCTCTTAGCAATAAGGTGGGGTTGAAGATGATTTATAACTCTTCCTGCTTATTCGAGAACTAGTATTAAACATGTCTATGAAAAGTTAGAGTACGCTTTTAAACCTTAATTCAGAGATGGTTTTTTTCCTGTAGATAATTTAGGTGCTGACAGATCAGCAGCACTAATCTTGCTGTATCAGCAAGCAGAAACCTACTGCATCCACGTAGCTTACAGTCTCATACTCAAGAGGACCAAAGTGGTATTTTCTCTTAAAAATTCAATTCCAGATGCTTTCCCAGATGATGATGATGGTGCCTTCAACGTACACATGATGGTTTAAAATATGCAAACAAAGGCAGGTCCCTGCCCTTGGAGCTTACAATGTAAGGGTGCAGTCCTGTGCCTGATTAGATTGGGGAAAAGTCCTACAACTCCCAGCATCCTCCAAGTCAGACATACTGGCTGGGACATGCTGGGAACTGTAGGACTTTTTCCTGTCTAAATATGCATAGGATTGTGCCCTAAATTTCAACAGTGGAAGAGACAAAGGAATGGGAGGCAGGAGAGGATGGGAGACAAAGATAACAGGATAAATGTGAGCAAATTCAGTTGCTTAATTTCAGTTGAGGGTGAGAATTAACGGGTAAAGCCATTTTGAGAGGAGGATTTGAAGGGGGGAGAGGGGGTGTAACACTGTAGGTGATGTGGGAAAAAGTTCTAGGCATAAGGGGCAGCAAGAGAGAGTGGGTGGAACTGATCTAGAAAGTAGTGGACTTTAAGACAGTGGAGGGTGCAAGACTTGAAGAAGTGAATATCACAGGCAGGGGCATAGCAGGAAATAAGAGCAAAAGGAGGGTTGGGACAAAGCTGTGGAGAGCTCTAAAGTAAAGGACACAAGGAATTTGTGCTGAATGGAGACCCCGTGTGGGGACTTCAGGAGAGGCATCCCAGGATCTGAGTGACATATAAGTGATTTGGGCAATAGAATTTTGGATAGAGGTGGGAAGGCCAAAGAGTAATTTGGCAATTTTTTCTTTATCTAGTTAAAGATGTATATGATTACTTCCGAGCAGTTCTGCAACGGGACGAAAGGAGTGAAAGAGCATTCAAGTTAACAGGCGACGCCATTGATCTTAATGCTGCAAACTACACTGTGTGGTATGTAGTGATGCCGAGACTTTCTTTCATTTATCGTTAGTTGTGGTAGGTGTTTTTTCCCAGAGATATGAAGAAAGCTAGGAAGGTTCGAGACTATTCAGACAGACATTTGCCTTTTGATATGATGCCTGTAATATTTTATCTTTTATCTGGCCAGCTTCACAACAATACCTTTGCTAAGTATAAGAATACAATGGGCAAACTGTGCTTAAAATGTAATATCCTTATCCCTTGTTGCAAAGTAAATGAATAGAACTTCCCTTGCTAATTTCATACTTGTCATTTGAGACTTGACCACCATAATGCCTGATATTCTAACCTCTAGGTTGGATTATGGTAATGGGCTCTGTACTTGGCTGCCTTTTGAAAAGTGTCTAGAAACTGCAACTGATCCAAACAGCAACAGCTGGACTCTTGCCTGGAGCAAGCTGGGGGGACCATATAACAGCTGTCCTCAAAATGCTGGTGGTTGCCAGTTTGTTTCTGCACCCAATTCAGAGTGCTGGGTTTCACCTTTAAAGTCTTAAACAGTCTGGCTCCAGGATATATGAAGGAGAACACCCCCCTATGTATTACCTATCAGCGTATCAATAGCTAGTGGTCATGAAGGCTGAATCCATTATCAGAAGCAGCTGACCTCTCAATACCAGTTGCTGGAGATCATGACTGGGAGGGTGCTCTTGCATTCGTGTCCTGCTTGTGAGCTTCCCATAGGCATCTGATTGGGCACCGTGGGAACAGAATGCTGGCCTACATAGGCCTTTGGTCTGATCCAGTGTAGCTTTTCCGTTCTTACCCCTTGGGTCTAACCACCAGCTAAACAGCAGCCTCCAACAGACTCTCTTGCATTGCGGTTTAGAACTGTGAAGCAGCAGCAGGAGTTTCTCTTGCTGTTCCTTCTTTCTCCAAGTTGCATGACAACTGAGAGAAAAACTCTGTCTTTTTTTCCAGCTCTCTGTGCTTGTCAGAGGACTTGATGGGGGTGGAGTCTTGTCGTTTCTGCGCAAAGCTTTGGGTGAAATAATAAACAGCAGGAGAAACTCCTGTTTATTACCTTCTCCAGACCTCCATGAAAGTGTGCAAAGGCTCCACCTCTCCTGTGAGCGTTTTCTTATAGCCGTAGTTTTGCGCAAGTGAGGGAAGGCACTGCCTTTCTTTCAAGGCTGCTGGAGGGCATGGGGAGAGGCAGTTTCTAACTACCTTGAGAAGCAGTTTGGATAAGTTTTGTTTCTTGTCTTCATACCACAGTGGAAGTTGGAGAAACCTTCACTGAAGCTCTCCTCCACCTGTGCCAGAGGACTTGGGGTTGGGGGTGGGCAGGGAGCTGGTAGCAAGAACAAATAGAGGCCTGGCTAGAAAACTACACCACTACTTTTGCACCCTCGTAGATAGAAGTTTCTCCAGAACATGCTACCTTACGGTCTCTTCAGACTGAATATATATTTTTGGATAGATAAAGGGTTACGTGTAACATCTCACTAGTACTTGGCTAATCATCCCACTGAATGATAGGTAAAAATTCTTGTTTTCTGACATTCAGTTTTTCCACCTGCAACATTTTAAAGGTGCTGATGTCACATTAACATGAACAGATCCTTCAGCACATAGGTCCTCCTCTGGATTGTATCTTTGTGTCCCACACTACATGAGTTTGGCTCTTCTTATTTGACTGCATGCAAGTTACTTCATTTTTCAGGACAAAGAGGGCATGTGACAGCCACAGCAACCCTTTCAGTCCAGGTCTCTCTTTTTGGAAAGGGTTTTTTTTTAACCTTCCTCCTTGTCACAATTGTTCCCAAGGAAAAATGACCAATCAGAATGGTTTGTTTTTAAATGTTGCTTAAGTGATTTGAAGTACTAGTAGTAACAGGTTTTATTCTATACCAGTAATGAAAGGGAGAAGCAGCTAAGCCCAATATCAGATTTCCCCCCCTTATTTTTCCGTAGGCATTTCCGTAGGGTTCTGCTGCAGTCCCTGAAGAAAGACCTACATGAGGAACTCAGTTACATCACGGCTATCATTGAAGATCAGCCAAAGAATTATCAAGTCTGGTAAAGTCTGGCTTCTTTTCAGAACAAAAGTTATTTCCCTTTAAGGAAATTCTCGTCTGCTTGTTCTTCTCTGAGCTAGAGGTACAGGATTGTCACATGGAGACTGTTGCACAGGAATTTCACATAGGTTACATATGGCAAGGATACTGTGAAGATGAGGGCTTGTTAGATGATGACACTGACATACATATTGCACAGGCTAATAGAAAACAACAAGAGGGGAAAGTAGGAGTGCTTGAAAATGGGCACAAAGAAAAGCAGCAATAAAGCCCCCCTACTTTAGATTTTGTTGGCCATTGTCTGTATATCACACATTAATGAATTTAATGCTGTATTAATGAATATGTTATAACTACTAGATCAGGTGCAGCAAAACAAGTTTATTCAGGAGGGAAAAAGCATCATATAAGATACAAGAATGACATCTGCTAAATAGGAAGATACAACACAGGAAAATATCTTGTTATCCAGGATCCACAAACAGCAGTTCAGTCAACCAACTCCTACATATTGCCATGCAGTTTACCTCTGTATCTTTTATATGCTTGTGTCACCCCTTTTATCTCTTATAGGAATGACCTTGTTTTTCCTGTACTTGAGTTGTAATGCATTCACTAATGCGCCACTGGTGTTTTCTTGAGTAATAGATTTTATTGGCCATTATCTATATAATTATCCATCTAGAGGGCATATTTGGTAAATATTGCACATAGGTTAATATTGCACATCCCCAGAATGCTTCATTTCATATGTCCTGGAAAAATCTGTTTTAAAGCAGACAGGTTTATGGCAACTCTTGGCCTTGTTTATAATGTGAGATCTCTCACCCTGAAATCTCTTAAGTTTGAGAATGTCAGTTCAACAGTTGTTTGTACCCTTCCTTCTGGGAGGTGATGATGCTGAACATTTGCTGTATGCACAGGTTGCATATGTTACATACATAGGAACACCGCCTTTGATGTGCACATTAATTCATCCAGATAAATATTATCCTCTGGTTCTATACACACAACCCGTAGCATGATTAGAATGCAATTGTATCAATGGCTACTAGTCCTGATGGCTATGTGCTACCTCCAGTATCAGAGGAAGTATGCCAGCATGCACCAGTTGCTGGGGAACGTGGGCTGGAAGGTGCTGACGCACTCATGTTTGTGGGTTCCTGGTCAACAGCTAGTTGGCCACTGTGTGAACAGAGTGCTGGACTAGGTGAATCTTTGGTCTGATCCAGCAGGGCTGCTCTTATGTTGTATACATGTCTACTCAGAGGTAAGCTTCATTGAGTTCAACAGGTCTTACTCCCAAAGTAAGTGTGTATAGGATTGCAGCCTTAGAATCTCCCACATATTAAGAATCTACTTAATTCTTTATAACATTTGTTAATAACAAATGGCAACAACTAGAATCTCCACTTCACCTTAAAGGTTGTTTTGAACAGGTGAGGAAAATGCACTGTTACTCAACTTTGCAACTAAGTCCACCAAAAATGTTGGCTTAGAAAAGTTGCTAGCCTGTTTGCTCACATATATTTCAGTTGTGTGGCCTAACAAACAAATGTTAGTTTTGTAAACTCTCCTGCCTGGTCACCTCAATGCAATTTGAACTCGCCATAGCCAACCAGGGAAGTGGCTGTCTTCATGCCTGCCTCTTTCATCTTCCTCACTGTTATCAGTAGGTTGATTGGTGATTTTGATTGTGCATCCTCAGGCTGCTTCCCTTCTCTTGGCAAGATGGGCTGAGTCTGGCTTTCCGCACCACTGCAATATTGCTTGCTAAGTTAATGCTCTGAAGTCCTCTCCCTAAACTTCTGAATTTGCTTAGTCACAAGTCAGTCCTCAGACTGCTACACTGATGTCTCGCTTAGTCCCTGTTGGAGATGGAAAATCCTCTTCTGAGATGCCCTGGGATATGCTAGCTGGTGTATTTGTATTTCTTCTGTTTCCTCATTTGTTAACTGTCCAATAATAACCTGAACACAAGTGGGGAGCCTAACCCTATGAAGCTGCTTTACCCCAGCAGCAGAACTGGTAAGTTGCATTGTTCAAGTTACAGCATTTTTCTGTATCCAGCAAATGGGGCAGTGCCATCTGGCTCTTGCATATTGCCTGAAAATTGTTCACTACAAGGAGAGGTGTGTGCAGAGCTAGATTGGTTTTCTTGAAATCTTCTACTAGGATTGCAGGTATTGAAGTGTTGCAACAGTGGGAGGGACTGTGTACCCCCTCCAGCGCATTCATGAGTGGGCCATGAGGAATATCATGCATGGAAAACATGACTGGTTCATACATGCATATATATAACTTGCATGTTGGCTGTGGCATCCCATGATGACTTCTTGGATGTGTGAATGAGCTATTACAGATTAATCACCACAGGGAGAACTTTCTCACCATCTGGTGTCAACTCAAATGCACAGCTTACACTTTCAGCCAAGTGGTGTGAGATCAAGTGATGCAACCTGTAGTGCTGAGCCATAGTATAAGATGCAGAACAGCCAAATACAATGATTTGCAACAAGCGGTTGCACTCATTTTTCAAGTATCATTTCACTGAACTCTTTTGTTTTCTGGTAAATGCCATCCCTTCCATAGGATGGTGTAGTAGTGGTAGTAATAATAATTTAAGTTGTATTTGTTTTTGTTTATTTTCAAAACCCTTAATCCATAAAGCAGGCATTGAATGGGTGCTGTTCTTAAAATAAAGACTTTTTGATTTTTAGGCACCACAGACGGGTGTTGGTAGAATGGCTGAAGGATCCATCCCAAGAACTTGAATTTATAGCTGACATTCTTAACCAGGATGCCAAGAACTACCATGCGTGGCAGCATAGGCAGTGGGTCATTCAGGTATTTTCATGTTGCTCTTACTGGCAAAATGCTCATCGTTATCCTGGGTAGGATTTGTGGGGAGGGAAGGGCTTATCTGTATTGCAAAGAGCCATAGGAAGTGCACCCCACTGCAGAATCCCTTTCAGTAAAATCAGGCTGCCTGCTATAGTGGGTGGAGGGTGGGTTTTATCCCTTCTGCAGTGTTGTCCCCAGTTGTGCCACTTTTTCCTGGTAAATGAACGGCTGCCATTTGTTCCTTTCTGCTGAGATTGGACACTGTCTGCGCCCCAAGTTCTGAGTTCCATTTCTTCGTCATGCTAGGGTGTGACAGAACTGCCCTCTCTGGACACAGATTATTGCATTCACATACTTAAACTCAAGTCATCAGTCCACTCTCATAATGCCTTCTCCAATGTTTGGTATCCAAGATGCTCTTCACCTGCATATTGTTGCTACTCTCGTTTGCATCTCCTGCTTCGTAAGATTGACATGTGCAGACATTGTTATATTCATCTTGAAACTTCTGCTAACAAACACTTAAATCTAAAATTGCTTCGATCACAATTTCATGGGGAAATGAGGCAGTATTCCTAATGTACTTCCTCTTGTAATATTTTCCCTTTAATTTGCGCGTATAGGAATTTAAGTTGTGGGATGATGAACTGGAGTATGTGGAACAACTTTTGAAAGAAGATGTCAGGAACAATTCTGTCTGGAACCAAAGATACTTTGTAATTTCAAATACAACTGGTTACAACGATCCTGCTGTTCTAGAGAAAGAAGTCCAGTAAGTAATATTACACGTGGCTTCATCTAGTGCTATTTACACTTGTTTTAGGAGCACACACACAAAGGCAGCATAGATCTCCTGATCCCCACTTGCTAACCTTGGATGCTGGATACGCTGTTGTTGCATAATAATGATCTCAATTCTCCCAAGTGCTGGTCCTTCTGTAGACAAAATGGCACCATCCATGAATAAGAGGGCAAGTATCAGCAAGTTTAGGGGAAACCTAAATGTGGATTGAGCACACTCAGTGGGCGTGGGACACTGCCTGCCCGACTGCTTAAGGTGGGAGGTGGGGGAAATGGAGCATCTGGAATCCTGAGCAGCAGCACTCCACACTGCAACATTTTGTTACAGGCACATCTTGTTCTTTCATTATTTCTTTTTTGTTTTAGTGTCTTGAGAGTTTTGTCATTCGATAAGGACCTAAAAATTCACGTCTTGAATATTTTTTTTGAAAAATCGTGACTCACTGAGCATTTTACATCTTGTGAAGTAAATTTTTTTGGCGCTAGCTTGTGGTGTGTTCTACTTCATGTCTTTTGGTGCTATTTAGGAAGGGGGTTTTTCCTTGTAGAAATGTATCTATTGTAGACAGAAGAAATTAAGGGCATAATGTGCTGTCCCATTATGACTGTCTGTGTCTCTTGATTTGGCATCAAGAATGCTTTTATGCATCTGGAATACAACTCCATTTCCACTATTTGTTTAAGACATTTTGTTCTCCTTTTTCAGGTTTACCCTAGAAATGATCAAGATGGTGCCTCATAACGAAAGTGCTTGGAACTATTTGAAAGGGTGAGATATTTGTTAGCGGCTGTGTGTATGCTGTACATCTGAAGTGCACAATGTGGTGCTAGGCCCAGGATTCAGTTTTCTGAGAATCTTAGATTTCATTGTTTTAAAACATGTTTCTGGTCCTTTTGACTGCAAAAAGATATTCGAACATTTGTGGGCAATGCCTTCTTGAAACCATTGAAGTCAATGTGGTTGCTGAGTAAGGTTTCCTGTGGCTGGGAGTGGGACTTCTAGTGCCTTGTCCTTCTCTGTGACTAGCAAAGCTAGAAAGAAATTATGCCCAAAATGACAAAGTATGCAAATCTGTTCAATCTTCATAAATGAATATAAGATGCAGAATCTGTTTTTCTTTTCTTGCCTGTGCCTGTGCGCAAAATTTTTAATATCTTTAGCTTGGTGTACACACGTCCCTGATTATTTTGTGAGGAAAGTAATTCCAGAGGGCAGATTGTAAGAGTTGTTCCAAAGGGTTTCCTGCTGACAATTCTTGCAGAAAGAACAAATTGTGAAGCAAGCAGGAGGCTGTTCAGTCACCCAACAACATGAAGTGCAGTCACAAAATAGTTTGCTGCTTTATGTTGCAAGGGTTGTGTCCTTCTTGCAGCCTAGCTAGAGTGGTAGAAATTCCTTTAGCAGTTAAGATGCTGTTGTGCGTGCGGAGCGAAATTGGTTGGTTTGGGAAATTACCTGTTCAGGTACCAGAAACAGACTTTTGCTTCCCAGGTGTGACCATATACCGCAGTTTAGGATTAGAAAAGGATTAGAAAAGAAAATGGTAGGGGATGAGTTGCCTCAAAAGTCATAGGAACATAGGAAGTTGCCTTATACTGGGTCAAGTCATTGGTCCATCTCGAGCAGGGATGGAGAACCTTTCTTGACCTGAGGGCTGGATTGTGTTTTGGAGAAGCTTTTGGGGGCTGCATTCTGGAAGCTGCCAGGACAGATGGGGAACACCTACGGGCCATATCAGGCTGGCAGGCGAGAGGTTCCCTATCCCTGATCTAGCCTAATATTGTCAACACTGACTGGCAGCGGCTTTCCTGGGATTCAGGCAGGATTCTTTCCTAGTTCTCCCTGGACATGTCAGGGATTGAATCTGGGACCTTGTACATGCAAAGCATGTGCTCTTACCACTGAGCTTCAGGTCAACCTTTAAAGAGCTGTCAGACTGAAGAGGAAGGGAGATCCTGATGAAGATGTAGATAATGGAAAGGAAAATGGTCTGCTGTCTAGCTAACATAACCACATTTAAAAACTGATTTCATTTTTAAAGACGTCTTGCAATTGTTGGGGCTGACCTTGTTGTTCCAGGATAAAAGGCTAGAAGAACTCACGTTGAATCTTCTGAATTTATTTTTCATACATGCATATCTTTCCTTTCTGCTGCATGTAGAAATGCCCCAGAGAGGCTTACAAACCACCACAGTTAAAAACAGGCTACAAGAAACCAAAAAACAGCAGGGAAAAAACAGTTTGAGAGACCAAGAACTAGAGGTCAGATAAGCTGACTGGTTAATCAAAATAGTTTCTACCTGATGTCCAGATGCCATTTGGGTGGGGGGGCAGTCAGATCATATGAGTACCACAAGGTGTGAGATAATGACCTGGTTTGCATGTTACAGAGGCAATTCCTGGATTGTTTAACCCAGGAATTGTGGGGATGAGTAGAGTGCACAAGCCCTTTGTTTTTAATTAACCCAGGAATACTCCTGGGTTGTTTTGTTATGTTCAGACCCGGAAACTCTGGGTTGTAACCCAGAATTAACCCATGGTTTGTTCTTGGGTTAATTCTGGGTTGCTTAACGCATAAATAACCCAGAGTTTCTGGGTTATTTATTGTAAAACAATTGTAAAACAACCCAGGAAATTCAACGTTCTTGGGTTGCTAATTAAAACCGTAAATGTTAAGTACACGACTTGTGTGCTCTGCTCATCTGCACAATTCCTGGGTTAAACAACCCAGGTATTGCCACCAGGACATGTGAATTGGGTCAATTAATCTGCATGTTATTGAGCATGTACTCCTTAAGAGATAAGTTTTGGGAGGTGGGATACATGTAGGAGAGAGGTTGATCAGATACATAAGAACTGTGCTGGATCAGAGCAAGATCCATTTAATCCAGCTTGCTGTTTCCAGCAACAGCCAGCAGCTGTAACAAGCTACATTTGGTGTCTCCCTATGTGATTTACAGCCCTTCTGGTTAGACGGAAGTGTAAGGGTAATAAGTCTCAATAGGGAGACGCCACATGGAGATGTACAGAAAGAAAACAGTAAGACAATAATTTGAAAATTAACAGAGTGAGAAGAGGTTGAAGTAAATCAGTAGGACTAATCGTAAATGAATGCTTTGCATCCTGTACAGAAGCTTGATCTCCTAAATGTATGCACTTCTGAATATTTTTATCGGTTTCTGCTGAACGGCCAGACACTACAGAAACTCAGCTTACTTTGGAAAATAAAGAATAAATGTGCGCAGGCACATACACACACTATAAATGCTTAGCATGACAATAGGCAAGGGAAGGCATTACTTCTGTAGTTGGGTAGAAGGGGGGCAACTTCACAGATACAGCTTTTCTCCCCCCTGCATGGAAGTGGCATCTGCCTGAATTCCCTTTTCTGCATAGAGGTACAGGAGCCCCGTCCACCCTTGAGATGCTATTTGAATTGTAGCAAACTGTTTGTTTGGCATGATGAGCTGGAGGGGAAGAGGAACTATAACAGGATTCATAGTACAATATACCTTAAACATATCAGCGTAGTATTATGCATAGTATTATACAGCAGCTGAGGGCTGGGGATCAGGGAGGGGGGTGGCTGTTATCTACCGAGAGTCCTTGGTCTTCACCAGACCCCCTCTGTGGGAGACCAAGGTTGCTGAGTGCATGTACTGGAGGTTGGGCCCAAAGGGTAGTCTGGGGATTCTGCTCGTGTACCGTCCACCCCGCTGCACGACTGACTCCCTGGCCGAGGTGCTTGAGGTGGTCTCTGATGTGCGTGTACAGTCCCCTAACTTATTGGTGTTGGGGGACTTCAACGTACATTCAGAGGCCATCCTCACAGGAGCACCTCGGGACTTCATGGAGACCATGGCTTCCTGGGAGCTGCACCATATTCTAACTGGGCCCACCCATGTAACTGGTCATGCACTAGACCTTGTGTTTGTTTCTGGAGAAGCGGGGAGTGATCTGGAAGTCAGGGGTATATCCACCACCCCCTTGTCATGGTCAGATCACTATCTGGTGACGTTAGACTTCTCAGTTCCACAACCCCTCCGCAGGGGTGGAGGACCCATTAAAATGGTCCGCCCCAGGCGTCTTATGGATCCGAATGGATTCCTGAACACACTTGGGGATTCTCTGGGGCACGCCAACGGCCATTCGGTCAAGACCCTGGTGGGTGGCTGGAATGCCGCAATCACTGGGGCATTAGATCGGGTGGCTCCGAAACGCCCTCTCCCCCTGAACAGGGCTTGGACTGCACCATGGTTCAATCTGCAGTTACGAGCTCTGAAACAGGAGGTGAGACAGCTAGAGCACCGGTGGCAGAAGTCTCGCTCCAAAGACGATCGGACACGGGCTAGAGCTGTATCTTCAGCCTATCACGTGGCGGTGAAGGCAGCAAAAAAGGAATATTATGCTGCCTCTATCGTGTCTGCAGAGTGCTGTCCCAGGAGGCTGTTCCAAGTGGTCCGGAGCCTGGTCAGTCTGGTGGCTCCGGAACCACTGGAGCATTCTAAGGCCTCCTGTGAGGCCTTGGCAAGGCACTTTGCAGATAAAATTGATCAGATTAGGAGTGTTACTCCGCACGCTGTGGATATAGTTAGTGAGCAAGAGGTGGCCTGTGGCAAACTGGTTTTGTGGGATCGGTTCCAGCTTCTTCCTCCTGATGAAGTGGACAAGGTGCTTTCATCTGTAAGGCCGACCACCTGCTTACTTGATCCTTGCCCATCTTGGCTCATTATGAGCTGCAGAGAGAGACTGGGTGAGGGGATCAGGGCGGTGGTGAATGCCTCCCTTGAGGAGGAAGTAATGCCATCAGCCCTCAAGGAGGCAGTGATAAGACCACTCTTAAAGAAGCCCTCCTTGGATCCCCAAGTTCTGAACAACTTTCGCCCAGTCTCAAATCTGCCATTTTTGGGCAAGGTGATTGAGCGGGTGGTGGCGATGCAGTTGAAGACACTCTTGGAAGAAACCGATTATCTAGCCCCATTTCAGTCAGGCTTCAGGCTTGGGCATGGGACAGAAACAGCCTTGGTCGCCTTGGTGGATGATATGAGGAGGGCTCTGGATAGGGGTGAATGCTCCTTCCTTGTTCTCCTCGACCTCTCAGCGGCTTTGGATACCGTTGACCACGGTATCCTGGACCGCCTGGAGGGGTTGGGCATTGGAGACACTGTATTGCGGTGGTTCCGGTCCTTCCTCTCCGGCAGGTACCAGAGGTAGCACTGGGAGAGGAGGTTTTGGACCCATGGCCACTCACTTGTGGGGTGCTACAGGGTTTCATCCTCTCCCCGATGCTATTTAACATCTATGTAAAGCCGCGGGGGGCTATCATCAGGAGGTTTGGGGCAGTGTCATCAATATGCGGATGACACGCAGCTCTACCTCTCATTCAAATCTTCACCAAGGTTGGCTGTAGAATCCCTGTCCAAATGTCTGGAGACGGTGAGTGGCTGGATGGGGAGGAACAAGCTGAAGCTGAACCCTGACAAGACCGAGGTACTTTTGGTGGGAGACAAAAGGAGGCTGGGGGATGTTGACCTGGTGTTGAATGGGGTACGGCTACCCTTGAAAGACCAGGTCCGCAGCCTGGGGGTCGTTTTGGACTCCCAGCTGTCTATGGAGGCTCAGGTGTCTGTGAGCCGGACAGCGCTGTATCATCTCCATCTGATACGGTTGCTGCGCCCCTTCCTTCCTGACCTTCTGCTCCCAGCGGTAGTACATGCCCTGGTCTCCTCTCGTTTAGACTACTGTAATGCGCTCTACGTGGGGTTACCCCTGAAGATGGTTCGGAAGCTGCAGCTAGTACAGAACGCGGCAGCTCGCCTGATTAAAGGCAGCCGCCAGCGAGATCACATCACTCCAGTGCTGAAGGAGTTGCACTGGTTACCAGTTGTTTTCCGGGCCAAATTCAAGGTGTTGGTTTTGACCTTTAAAACCCTATATGGTTCCGGCCCAGCCTATCTTAAGGAGCGCCTCCAGCAGCACCAGACAGGCTGCTTAACAAGATCAGCCTCGGATGGCCTTCTCTCTATCCCATCAGCCAGGACAGCTAGACTGGTGGGGACGAGGGAGAGGGCCTTTTCTGTGGTGGCCCCCACTCTGTGGAACTCCCTCCCTAGGGAACTCTGCCATGCCCCCTCTTTAATGAGCTTCCGCTGTGCGTTAAAAATGTGGTTGTTCAGGCAGGCATTTGGGGTGGGTTAGGGTATTTTAGAAAACGTTTTTATTGTAGAATTTTATTGTTTTAAACTGTTTTATTATATGCTGTACATTGCCCAGAGTGGCTGGGTGACCAGCCAGATGGGCGATTAATAAATTTAAATAGATAGATAGATAGATAGATAGATAGATAGATAGATAGATAGATAGAATTAGAAAGCTGCAATTTGTACATTGTGTAAATGGTACCATATCTCTTAATGAAACAATGCAGAATGTAGTAGACACATCACTGTGAAAAATTACAACAAACACACATACTAACATAAACCCTCCTTTAAAATTGAAGGGAAGAGAGAAATTTGCCTCTACCTGTACTTATTTATTTTATAGGTACATACCCCTGGGAATTCGAGTACCGTTCTTTCCTGTCGAAATATGGGGTGGGCGCAGGGGTTCCGTAATATCTGGATAAATCCAAGAGAAGGTTAAAAAAAAAAGCAGAGTTTCCTCTGCCATGGCAGGGATTTACTAGGTAGAAAGTCAGTTGCAGAAATAGGCACCCAGTTGGGAGTTCCAAAGTCTAATCAGGCAAAGTATGTGCCAATGGGCTGCCACTGATGTCATATTGCTTCTGTGAGCTCATAGGGTTTATCTGGGAATATCATTGGAATCTCAGGAAACCAGTTATAGTTACAAAAGAGTGGGATGGGGCTGGAAGGGCAATTTCCAGATGCATCAAAAAGAATATTGTCTCCTGCTGAACAGAAAAAAGTGGTTTAGGCTTTAGGTGGAGTTTGAAGTATTTCTTGGAAAGGACCCTTGAAATCTCAGGGCTCTATAGCCAGTTGATAGGTAGTTCTTTGATTAGATTAGAATCCAGAGGAAGGTTGGTCATTGAAGGTCCTACACCAGTGTTTAAAAGGTGTGGATACTCTCTTGTCCATTTCAATGTAGGGTTTTTGAAGGGAAACTTTCAAATGCACTTTGTCCTAGTTTGCTAGATCCTTTCCAAACTCGCTGATCTTTCCAGACAAAATGGACCTCTTGAGCCAAGTTGCTTGTGAAGGGACACACAAAATGGCAGCCAAATAGCACTCTCTGGCAACAGTAGGCATCTACAGGGAACCACACAGCAGCAGAGGGCCAACCAGAACTGATTGTTGATGCCAAGTTGTCTTCTCAGCCCCACACCTTGTTTGCAAAGGGACAGGAGAGAAATTAATCATTCAGTATTTATGTCATAAATGATAAACCGCGGTGGCTTAATGGTTAAGATGCTGAATTGCAGACTGGAAGGTCAGCAGGACAGCAGTTCGAGACCCGAGTGCTGCGTGACGGAGTGAGCTCCTGTCTTCAGTCCCAGCTTCTGCCAACCTAGCAGTTCGAAAGCAAGAAATTGCAAGTAGATAAATAGGTACCGCTTCGGCGGGAAAGATAACAGCGTTCCGTGCACCTCGGTGTTCAGTCATGCCGGCCACATGACCATGGAAGCGTCTTCGGACAGCGCTGGCTCTTCGGCTTAGAAGTGGAGATGAGCACCACACCCTAGAGTCGGACACGACTGGTTGGGGACACCTTTATTTATGTCATATTTCCTGTCTTGGTTGATAGTTCAGCAATAGCTGCCTCCATCCTTATATGTGGTGTGGAAAGTAACAGAAGCTGTGTGTTTGCCACTTGAGGACTCGGGGACAGATGAGTCATGGAGGATTTTCCTAGGCCCTCATCAATCTCTTTTAAATAAACAAGCCAACCAAAGGAACAGTTTAATGCACATGCAACCAACTACAACCACAGTGGGAAGTGACAGACAGGTCTCAAGCATTAGGTGGCTGAACATGTTGCAAGTACTTACAGATACACTTCACCTGAAGTCATGAGGGTGACTGCCCTGACCCCTTGGATTACTCCTCAAAGCGTTGCAGGCTACACCTTCTTGTTCACATGGACATATGCCTTGCATGGGTAATGGCAAGGCAGCTCTTAAGGCAATCTTTAACCTGTAGTGTAGTGCACACACAGTGGACCTATACACTATGCTCCTACCAGATGGGGGATATCTGCTACTCAAATGGGAAATTAACTCAAATGCTCATTCAAAGACCAGGCATGAACTTTATTTTTATAGCTTTTTGATTTCCAAAACGCATGCATGCACATTCAGTAGAGAAGAAAGTTGACTTGATTAATATTCCCACCCCCTAGCATATGGGTCAGTATGCCGGTTCCAATGGGCCTAACTAGAAAAGAGATAGTAAGACAAAGATTGGGGGAATCATTGTTTACCAAGTAAGGAAAGGAAGGTGGCGGTCTGGAAATGGCAGTGCAGGGGTTTGGAAGACTATACCACCAAGAAGCTCGAGTGCTGGCAAAAATGGTGGGCTGTGGGGCGGAAATCAATTTTGGAAGAAATACAAAGGAAATAGAGCTGGAGTGGTTATAATTACCGGGTTTTAGAGGAAGGGGAACCCAAAGGACTTCCCAGTTGGTTGCCAAAAGTTAGAAAAATACTATCAGCACAGATTATTATTGAAGTTTTTAGCTCTAAATTGCAAATCAAAATGGGGCAATAGTCTCAAGTTACTCTGGCACTGTTGAGTACCAAATTATCAAGAGATAGCCAGCGAGACGATAGATCCAAATAGAGTTGGATTCTTGATTTTCTGGTACTCACAGTGATGATGGAGAGACAGCTGTTACTAGGCACTTTGGAGCCACCACAATTTGGTTAAAAGAAAAATTCAAATTTGGGGCGGAGAGCCTTAAAAATGGGCTTCTCTTTAAGTTTTAGAAAGGTGGCAAAAATGACCAGAGCTCTTTGGCAGCAACTTCCCAGTACTTTAGGTTCTCTCCCAAACCACCTCCCATCAGAATTGACAGCTCAAGCACAGAGCACAGCCCCCTGCATAGGCACCAAAAATGGTTGGTAAAGGAGCTTACAGAGTTGCTGTGTTATGATTGAAACCGGATCCCGGACTCAATGAGTGCTTTACCGGGTATAAAGCTTTCTCTCTGGGTAAACAAGGCAACAGAACTCACTGGGCAAACAAGGCAACGGGTGGTGTAAGAAAGAAGCAGGGATCTTTGGCTCTTGAAATGTGGGCTAGGCACCAGGGCAGTGAGGGTGCTAGGAAAGAGTCACAAGGAACAAGCAAAGCATGGGTTAATTCTTAGAGCAGAGCTGAAACTCATAAGCATGCAGACTGCCCAAACTCCAAGACAGTTACAGGGTTTGCTGCAAAAGGAAAAAGAGCTCAGAGCCTGTACCCAGGGTGGTTTAAAACAAAGACCACTGAGTAGAAAGTGCAGGGAAGTTCCTTACCTCTTCATTAATTTTTCATCTAGCTTGATAATACAGAGTAGCATAGCCCAATCTTCAAGAAAATAAAAAGGTGTCCCATTAAGGGTATTCGGGTAGTGCTTGACCCGGCTAGGAGGTGGGGATGCTTCAGGGTTGGGCTGTTTTCCCTGCCTGGGCTTTTGATGGACCGATACAAAAGTACTCTTGTGGGTCAGTCAGCTGGGTGATAGCATGGCAATCAGGCAAGCACTGCATGTTTTCTCCTGACATGGGGAACAACTTTCTTTCATTTAACCAAGGAGGAAGCAGATGCATCCGATGGCTCCTTTGCCTCTTTGGCAGTTCCAAAGCTTCAGCGTTGTTCCTGGCAGCTCCCAGGCCATGCCTGGTGGAACAAAATGGATTCCTGAGCCAAGGTGTCAGGGCAGTGTGGACCAGTTAGACCCACAGTGCACACGGACACATGAATGGCAGCCAGGGCATCTGGGGCTCCTCTGTAACCGTCTCAGAGAGTATCTGGGCAGGTGGTGAGGAGGGAGCCACCAATTCGACTGTAGGTGTTTGAGCCATGCCAATCCTTGTCCTAGATGCCCACACAGGCAGGGGAAAATGAGCCCACCAGTCCAGCTCTGCAGCAGCTGCACCTCTGTATGTATATGTGCATATATCTTTTATATGGGCAAGGCATCTTATGAGGGGCAACTGGTGGCCACCAGCAGGAATTTTGCCTGGGGCCCAACTCTGGAGCTGGCCCTGGCAAAAGCAGTGCTGCTTCACTCTCTTTAGGTTTGGAAACCTCCTTAGTCCTGTGTTGCGGCTTCTCTCTTCCCCAGCACTATTCAAATGATCGAGCAGATGGGCTGGAGACTAGTATATCCCCGCTGCAAAACTGAGTACTTTGCGAAATGAGACAATACTTCTGATATGTGCATGAGCGTATGTATGTATGTTGCACACAATGGAAATTTGTACAGGAGCTGTGGTGATCCAGCTCTTGTTTCTACCTTGCAGCTGCATTTGCAGCGGGAAGGATCTTTCCACCTGAATATCCAGCACTGATTTCTGATTCCTGCTGAGATGGGATGCAGGTTAAGGATACCCCATACTCCCTTTCTGGAAAGTTTTCTAGGAAATCTTTCTGGCACATGATGACTCATAATTGCTTGCTTTTCATTTTTCCGATGCTTTTAGAAGATCTCCAAGTTTTATAGGAAATGTTGGGTTACTAAATGTATGGCAAATGATGGCATGCAAAGTCAGTGTGATGTCCATGGCTGTTTTTTGTTTCAGGATTCTGCAAGATCGTGGCCTTTCAAAATATCCAAACCTCTTAGAGCAGCTGCTGGAATTGCAGCCAAGTCACAGTTCTCCCTACCTGATTGCCTTCTTGGTAGACATATATGAAGACATGCTAGAAAACCAGTGTGAAAACAAGGAAGAAACTCTTAACAAAGCACTGGAGGTTAGTATTTTTAAGTTGTTTATCTGGCCTATATTATCCTTTATAGTCTGTTTGGTAACTGCAAGCAGATTGTAAGTACTTCTTTCTCTATTCTCCTGCGGAAATTAATCACAGAAATTGAGAAATAGTCTGTCAGTTGACTGTGATTATACCAAACATTGGTACATCAAGCAAATTCAGTATGAGGCAATTTTATAAAATCATATCACCAAGTTTTTCACTTTTGCAGAATTGTAAATAGAGACAAATGCAGGGAAACCACTTCTGTGCAATGCAGTACAAGCTGGGAGTTACACTTTTGAGAAAAATGTTTGTTAAAATGCAGTGATATTAATATGCTGCATTGTATACTTGCTGTCACTGTTGCTTTCGTGCATGCCAATTATCAGGCTGGTTCATATCAGCTACAATGAAAATGCATTATCTTTGGCACTTTAGCCCAAGGGGATTGCTTTTTGTACAATTTTTTTTTACCCCTTTTGCCATTCCATGCACTTGAAGTAGCATCTGATTCCCATTTCATGCATAATATACTTCCAGAACTGTTGACTTACTGTTAATGCCTTCCAGCCAGTCAGTGGCTGTCTTAACACACGAATGGCAGGATTTGCAAAGGTGTCTTCCACCTTACTGCCTCCCTAGATTCAACATTGTATTTGCTAGTTATTATTTTGGTAACGATGGTTGATTTTTGAGCCTTGGCTATAAGTTGTGGTACATCAGTAAGGCACAGTCTTCTGTACAAGAAAGGAAGCAGACTAGAAAGGTTGGAAAGCTGTATTTATTTAGTGTCCATTAAGAGAATTGGGCTTGTATTTTATCTTGCTGTGCAGGAACTCTGTGTATTTCAATTCCTTTGCCAAATCATAAAAGCCAGACTGAGCTGCCAAATTATCTAAATAGAATATTCCACTTTGAGAAGGGGAAAGTCTTGATATGTGCCGATAAACCTCAGAACAACTTACTTTGCACTCCAGAATCGTTTGTTGTGGTTGTTGTTGCTGGTCCTGCTGCTGCACTGTCCCTGTACATATGATGGAAGTGTAGATCCCTGCTCCCAGTGGCTTACAATCTAGAAATAGACAAAAGGGAGCAGATGAAGGGGAGGGAAATGGAGATGGGTAAAACGGGAAAAATATGGAATCTTTCTAGTCACACATACTTAATTATAGTAAGGGATGAGGAATAGGGGGTAGTGCCAAAGGGTTAATGCAGAATGACATGGTAGAATTATGGGTGTACACTTCAGACTGCAGTAGGTGGGATAGGGGTTCATATTTTTGAATGCCCTACCCATGTCAAAACTCTCTGCATATATTAAGTAAGCAAGCACATCAGAGATGGCATTTCTCTCTGATGTGCTTGTTTACTACATGCAGGGAATCTTATGTGGGTCCACCATTCAAAAATATGACCCTCCCTCACTGCAGTCTGAAGAGGTACATGTCAGGAGCGCCCTAGCAGCCTCTTTCGGTACACTCTAATAGCCAACTCAAGACACAGACGAAAGGATTATTTTCAAGGCTTTACTCCTTTTACAACTTAATGACTCTTTCAAATGCCAATCACCAGCGACTAAGCAATGAACAGCAGAGTAGCCTATGCTCTGGGTAGGCAGTTGGTCCCTGTTTGAAGGAGAATTACTTGAACACCCTGAACATGTGGGCTAGGGAGAGATCCTCCCTCTTTCCCTTGAGTCCACGGGACACGGCCATTGCTTGTGCGCCAAACGGGCGCTACGCCTCCTTTCCGCGCCCTCCATAGCTCGTCGCTCCCTGCGTCTGTGTCGAGCGTCTAGCAAGCCCCCCTCCCGAACTTTCTCACTGCCAGGGTCACTATCTATCTCAGGAATGCCGGCAGGAGGAATCTCTGCCAGCTGCTGTGCCTGTGAGGGATGAGCTGGCTCCTCTCCCACGGATTGCTGATCTTCCTCAGAATCAGAACTGCTCTGGGGTTCTATCGGCTCAGTTTCTTCCCTGACAGTACAGTCCACAATTCTACCGCCTCATGCTGCATAATGTGTAGCATGAGTATAATGTGTCAATGTGCATGTGCATAAATGTGCATCAATGTGCATAACGTGGCAGTGTGCCTTGACTCTGTAGCTAAGAGGTTACCTTCACATAACATCATATTGGTATCACATTGGCATCCTGTTCTTCCTCCAAGCTCAAGGCAGCATTCATGGGATTTATCTCTCAACAGTTCTATGAGGTTATGCTGAGAGACAGTGATTTTCCCAAAGCCACCCAATGAGCTTCCGCTTTGTCAGACCAGGGTCACCCTGGCCCGAGCCCAGCACTCTAGCCATTACACTGTGCTGGCTCTCTACCCGTATTGGTTTCAGGAGCTTATTTGGGAAGATGGGTATTTAGTTAACATGGAGTGAGATAGAAATCAGGTGGTCAGGTATTTATTGCTGGAGAATCCAGATTCATTGGCTCTCTTGACCACTAGTTAAAATAAAATCACTGTGAGTATTGGCAATGCCAGACACGACTTCTGCATCAGCATTTCTAAGGGCAGTGATGTGTGTTTCCCCAGAGAAATAACTGTAGAGGATTCAATCCTTTTTAGGGCTGTAGTCAGCACTGAAATGTTTTTTTAATATAAATAAGTTTAAGAAATCAGCTGTAGAATTGATCCCTAAAAGCCTTGGCTTGGATTGCTCTGTTTAGAAGTAAACAAGGAGTTTATGTGGCTGCAATATTCTTCCTGTTACCCTAGTGAATGTTGTCTCCCACTCTGTTGTGAGTTTCTTGGAGCAGGAACCTGTCTTCGTTGCTTATGTTACTCTGTAAAATACCATGTACATTTGAGGGTGCTCTATAATAAATAAAAATATAACTATGCAAATAGTGTTCTAAACAACTTGTAATTTTCCTCTCTATAGTTGTGCGAAATCCTGGCTAAAGAAAAAGACATAATACGGAAAGAATACTGGAGATACATTGGAAGATCCCTTAAGAGTAAACACAGCCCAAATGAGGAACAGAATGTGCCAACTGAAAATGATCAGCAGTAACTTCATGTTAGGGGGAAAGAATACGGCATTCAGTTCTGTGTGTATTACAAAGACTCTTAGCTGGAAGAGCTAGGCAGGCAACTAAATAGTCGTTTCCTCTCTTCCCCAAATATGTTGTAATTATACATTACTGCGGAGGTATTGCTTCTAACCACACTGAGAGTGCAAAGCATTCTGTGTAACAAACTGACCTGTGGTTACTACTGCTATACATGTTAGTTGTGGGATGGTCCAAAGCACTGTGCATTAAAAAAAACCTTAGTAATTACTTGAATTGTACCAAATAAAGGAATTGTTTCTTAACAGTATATGAATAATGCTGTACTCGCAATTTTAATACCCTAAATCCTAGCCTTGGCCACTACAAAGTGGCACCTGTTCTCATAAAGCAAGCGCATGTAAGATTCTGAATGTATTTGAGTTGGATTGCAGAAACCCGGTGTATAGTGGATATATAAAGTAACTTCATTGTAGTTACTGTAAGGGAAGGTATGCAGTTGTATATTGGAGCAGCTATGCAACACTGACTGTGTTTTCATTGTACTCAACTAATGCCATCAGTAATTTGTAATAAAGGTATAATACTTGTGCAAGGATTTAGAGTGTTTTGATGTTTGGACTTTTGGACTAACTTCATTTGGTGGGGGGCACCCACAGGAGAGCCTTTGTAGATGACCTAAGGGTCTGGTCAGGTATATACGGGAGGAGAGGTTCCTTTAGTAGTATGGTCACAGGTGTTTAGGAATGTAAAAATCAACACTTCCACTTTGAGTTGGGCTTGGAAATGGACTGGAAGTAGCCTAGCAGCTCTATTTTGGATGAACTGGTTTCCAAACCATTTTCAAAGGTAGCCCGCATACAACACATCGCAGCAATCCAACTGGGTGGATACCAGAGCATGGATGACTATCGCCAGGCTCTGTCCAGATAGTCACATCAGCCTAAGCGGATAAAGAGCACTCCTAGCGCAATCCCTTCCAGAACAGGGTTTTTTGTCTGTGGATTAGCCAGGCACTGCCGTCATTTTTTTAATAGTACAGACAAGAGAGAAAGTTTCCCTACTGCTAGTAGGATCCAACTCCTCACTCCCCTCACCAGGTTTTTCTCATGCCCTTAGGCTAGCCTACCCCAACATGGTGCTGTCCAGAGGTTCTGGACTACAACTCCCATCAGCCCCAGCCAGCATGGCTTGTTAGGGGTGATGGGAGTTGGGCTCCAGAACATCTGGGCAGGGCTGACTCAATCCTCCTCCCAGAGAGGAGCAGGGAAACAGAACTGGAGGATGAGAGTGGAGCATGGGCTCAGCAAAATAGGGTGTTCATTGGCGAATTGCAGGATGTCACCAGCCACGAAAGTCAGGATTTTGGCTATTGAATTCTGCTTTAAAGATCTCTGCAAAATGTTCTCTTAGCAAAGGTCAAGGCTTTGTGTCAGTTGATCACTATTATGCGTAACTGACATGAGAGATGCTCTCCACCCCCATCTGCGGAGCAGGGGTGGGCAGAAGGTCGACTGGGATCTGCCAGTAGATCTAGAGTGGCCACCTGTGGATCGCCAAAAAGAGGAAATGGGTCATCAAAAAAGAGGACAAAAAAAGACACCTATTTGCGTGAGATTTGAATATGCTAATATATATGTATAGATGCAAATTTGGACATTATTATAATTTAAACAGGAATCAGCACATCTCACCATGACATGGAAGGTGGTGACCAGACCTGTGTGCCTGCCTTTTCAGTCTGCTGTTCTGGCCCTAATTGTTGATGGGCAACAGTTCTTATGGTTCTTTATCCTTATACTGGACTTGGGCTAGACAGCCCTTCAGATAGAAGTCTCCTTCAAAGTAGAGGACAGCCTCTGGCAGCCCTTCAAGTAGAAGAACTGTCCTCTGTAAAAGAGGACACATGGCCACCCTAGATAGATTTCTCAGTCAGTTGCAGTAGGTTAATGAGGGTTTCTAATGGCCAATTATCAAACAACAGCAACAACTTAAAAAGCACACATATGCCACATGCACATGAGGTTGCTGAAAAAGATGGCATATGTCCACCTGCTCGAGTCACTATTCCAAATGGAAGATCTTGAGGTTCTAGCAAAAAATAAAGATCCCACAAGCCCCAAGTCTGCTGACCCTGCTGTAGAGGACTCTATACCAACTGCTTTTTTTACTAGTTTTGTTCTACCCTGGTTTATATTTCCCCTGTAGGATGCAGAATCCAGATAAAGTCAACAGCTGTTTTTTCATTTAATTCAAGAAGACATGGATTGCACCTTTAAGGAATGAAAATATCAGGGAGAGGGAGTTGTGCCTTTGTATATATGTGGAAAAAGAAACAACATCAATATGAATTTTACAGGCACCAAATTACATTGACCCCTTCATGGATCACTGCCTTGTTGTGGCGAAGGGGCTTGCATAACTCAGTGAAGCCATGAGCTATGCTGTGCAGGGCTACCCAAGACGGACAGGTCATGGCAGAGAGTTCTGACAAAATGTGGTCCACTGGAGAAGGAAATGGCAACCCACGCCAGTATTCTTGCTAAGAGAACCCCATGGAACGTATCACAAGGCTAAAAGATATGACGCCGGAAGATGAGCCCCTCAAGTCGGAAGGTGTCCAATATACTACTGGGGAAGAGCAGAGGGTATCTCCAAGTAGTGTCAGAAAGAGTGAAGCTGCTGGGCCAAAGCCGAAAGGACACTCAGCTGTCGATGTGTCTGGTGGTGAAAACAAAATCTGATGATGTAAAGAACAATATTGTTTAGGAACCTGGAATGTAAGATCAATGAATCAAGGTAAGCTGGAGGTGGTCAAACATGAGATGGCAAGATTAAACATCGACATCTTGGGCATCAGCGAACTAAAATGGACAAGCATGGGCGAATTTAATTCAGGTGACCATTATATCTACTACTGTGGGCAAGAATCCCTTAGAAGAAATGGAGTAGCACACATAGCCAATAAAAGGGTGAGAAAAGCAGTACTGGGGTACAATCTCAAAAACGATAGAATGATCTCAGTACGAATCCAAGGCAAACCATTCAACATCACAGTAATTCAAGTCTATGCCCCAACCACTAAGGCCGAAGAAGCTGAGGTTGATCGTTCTATGAAGACCTACAACACCTTCTAGAACTAACACCAAAAAAAGATGTCCTTTTCATCATAGGGGATTGGAATGCCAAAGTAGGAAGTCAAGAAATCACCGGGATAACAGGCAAGCATGGCCTTGGTGTACAAAATGAAGCAGGACAAAGGCTAATAGAGTTTTGCCAAGAGAACACGCTGATCATAGCAAACACTCTTTTCCAACAGCACAAGAGGTGACTCTACACATGGACATCACCAGATGGTCAATATCGAAATCAGATTGATTATGTACTTTGCAGCCAAAGATGGAGAAGCTCTGTACAGTCTGGAAAAACAAGACCTGGAGCTGACCGTGGCTCAGATCATGAGCTGCTTCTTGCAAAATTTCGGCTTAAATTGAAGAATGTAGGGAAAACCACTAAACCATTCAGGTATGTCATAAATCATATCCCTTGTGAATATACTGTGCAGGTGAGGAATAGATTTAAGGGACTAGACGTGATAGACAGAGTGCCTGAGGAACTCTGGACGGAGGTGCGTAACATTGTTCAGGAGGCAGCAACGAAATCCATCCCAAAGAAAAAGAAATGCAAGAAAGCAAAGTGGCTGTCTGATGAGGCTTTACAAGTAGCTGACGAAAGAAGGAAAGCGAAAAGCAAGGGAGAAAGGGGAAGATATACCCAACTGAATGCAGAGTTCCAGAGAATAGCAAGGAGAGACAAGAAGGCCTTCTTAAATGAACAATGCAAAGAAATCGAGGAAAACAACAGAATGGGAAAGACTAGAGATCTTTTCAAGAAAATCGGAGATCTCAAGGGAACGTTTTGTGCAAAGCCGGGCATGATAAAGGACAAAGAAGGCAGGGACCTAACAGAAGCAGATGAGATTAAGAAGAGGTGGAAAGAATACACAGAAATATACAGGAAAGATCTTAATGTCCCTGATAGCCATGATAGTGCGGTCACTGAACTTGAGCCGGACATCCTAGAGAGTGAAGTCAAGTGGGCCTTAGGAAGCATTAGTAACAACAAAGCTAACGGAGATGACAGTATTCCAGCTGAGCTATTTAAAATCCTAAAAGATGATGCTGTTAAAGTGCTGCACTCAATATGCCAACAAATTTGGAACACTCAACAATGGCCACAAGACTGGAAAAGGTCAGTTTACATTCCAATTCCAAAGAAGGGCAATGCCAAAGAGTGTTCAAACTACCGTACAATTGTGCTCATTTCACATGCCAGCAAGGTGATGCTCAAAATCCTACAAGCTAGGCTTCAGCAGTATGTGAACCGAGAACTACCAGAAGTACAAGCTGCGTTTCGAAGAGGCAGAGGAACTAGAGATCAAATCGCCAACATTCACTGGATCATGGAGAAAGCAAGAGAATTCCAGAAAAATGTATCTTTCTGCTTCATTGACTACGCTAAAGCCTTTGATTATGTGGATCACAACAAACTGTGGCAAATTCTTAAAGAGATAGGAGTACCAGACCACCTTACCTGTCTCCTGAGAAACCTGTACGAGGGTCAAGAAGCAACAGTAAGAACCAGACATGGAACAACCGATGGGTTCAAAATTGGGAAAGGAGTACGACAAGGCTGCATATTGTCGCCCTGCTTATTTAACTTATATGCAGAGTACATCATGAGAAACACCGGGTTGGATGAATCACAGGTCGTAATTAAGATTGCCGGGAGAATTATCAACAACCTCAGATACACAGACGATACCACCCTAATGGCAGAAAGTGAAGAGGATCTAAAGAGCCTCTTGTGGAGGGTGAAAGTGGAGAGTGCAAAAGCTGGTTTGAAACTCCACATTCAAAAAACTAAGATCATGGCATGTGGCCCCATCACTTCCTGGCATATAGAAGGGGAAGAAATGGAAGCAGTGACAGATTTTATTTTCTTGTGCTCCAAGATCACCGCAAAAGCTATGGCAAACCTAGACAGCATAGTAAGAAGCAGAGACATCACCTTGCCGACAAAGATTCGTTAAATCAAAGCTATGGTTTTCCCAGTAGCAACGTATAGCTGTGAGAGCTGGACTATAAGGAAGGCTGAGCGCCGAAGAATCGATGCTTTCGAACTGTGGTGCTGGAGAAGACTCTTACGAGTCCCCTGGACTGCAAGGAGGTCAAATCAGTCAATCCTAAAGGAAATCAACCCTGACTGCTCATTGGAAGGATAGATACTGAAACTGAAGCTCAAATATTTTGGCCACCTAATGCGAAGAGAAAACTCACTGGAAAAGACCTTGATGCTGGGAAAGACTGAAGGCAAAAGGAGAAGGGGGCGGCAGAGGATGAGGTGGCTAGATAGCATCACCGATGCAATGAATATGAACTTGAGCACGCTCCGGGAGAGAGCGGAGGACAGGAAGGCCTGGCGTGCTATGGTCCATGGGGTCACAAAGAGTCGGACACGACTTAACGACTGAACAACAACAACAACAATCCTGATATCAAAGCCAGGAGAAAATCACAGGTGTAATGAAAACATAAGTAGATTTACCTAGTCTAGAGTTTGCAGATTTCCCAACAATCTTGTATATTATATAAAAATGTTTGTCACTGATTGTTCCATGAGAGCCACTTGAGGTTGGCTCTGCCTTCCTTTCCACAGAAGTGCTTTCAGTCCAGCAGAGGATCCCACTGGCAGAAAGATGGGAGGTGACTTTTGCTGATTCCCCTTCCCCCAAATCCTGCAAAGGGGGGTGGGCAGATTTGGACCATGAGCCACCAGTTGCTGACTTTGGATATATACACATATACATACATACAGTATATATACAAAATGATTAAATGGCATTAGTCCTGTTCTTCCCGATTTATTTGCACTTCCAAATGTATTTTTGAAGTCATTGCAAATGGTCACAAACTATAATAATGAAAAATGCAGAAAACCTCAGTAAACTCCATTTATTCTTATTTCTCACCTGGTACAGAGAGAAATGTATGTATGTATCACTTGGCTTTTAGGTAAGCTCTTCCTAACATCAAAATCTGATCCTATCACCGTTGAAGGAGCAGAAAGATTGTGCCTTATGTAGCAAAACTGCATGAGGAGGAAGAGGTACAAAGGGCAGCCTTTTGGCTATAATCCCTAGGTAGACAACTTTGTAGACAACTTTGCTGCTCTTTGTACAGCTGACCAACAACACTGTGTGATACATCCAAGTTGGATTCTCGCTGTGCTGGAGAGAAGGGGATTGCTTTCCAAAATCAAGGACATTTTGAGTAGTAAATGAGCTAGCCTAGAAAGGCATATCAGAAAGTGGGATTTCTGCATAGCTAAGAGTCCATCAGGATTTCAATAAAACTTTGGGGGAACGCTAGTCTCGAGGGGAACATGCTGGGGAGCGAGGTGTTTCCAGTTTAGGTCTTAGCAACAAGGAAGAAAGAGCATTAAGAGAAGGGTTTACAGATGTAAATACTCCTCCAATTCTCAGAGGATTTGGGGAGTGTACTATATCTTGGGTGTTTTCCGTTTTTAAAAAGCAACAAACCAGGGCAGAAAAGAGACCAAGACAGTAAGAGTTTGAGAAGGTAAACGAAAAGCTCGAGCCTCTCTGCCTGCTTGCTCGGGAACAAGTCCTACTGTGTTCAAAGGGCCTTCCTCATATGTACGTGTGAACAGTATCGCGTTCGGGCAGGGTTATGCTGCCAGGCTCGCAAAGCTGTAATACAGGGAAGAATCAGTGCTTTTGGTTTTATATATGCTGAGGTTACATATAAATTCCACGTAAGTACCCGTAGCCCTAATACAGCTCTGAACGCTGGTCTGAAGGGCGGAGGTGTGGGGCCGGGGCCTGGTCCTTCCACGTTTCCAGAATCCCAGCCTTTTCTTTCTTTTTTAACGGTTTTATCCTGAGAGAAAAAGGTGTGCGTGTGGGGAGAACGCAGTTCTGTCAAGAGAAGAAAACGAGCGGGGAGAAAAAAATTAAGAGCCGAGAGACCGCGCGCGCGCGCGTGTACGTGTGGGGGGGCGAGGCTCTCCCAAGCGCTCCCCTCCCCAATCCGGCCGGTTCTTTTCTCCTTCTCCCTCTGCCCCGCTGTGTTATTTCCTCTTCCTCTCGGCAGGCGGGAGGAGAGAAAAAGAGAAGGGGAGGTAGGCTTGGCTAGTAGGCTGGGAAGGAGGCGGCGGCGGCGGCGGCGGCGGCGCTGCTGCTGAGCGTGCGTGTGTGTGTGAGGAGGAGGAGGACGGCGGCGGCGACGACGTGGGGAGGGGAATAGGGACCAAGGAGACCGACGAGAGCCGCCGCCGCCGCTGTCGTCGTCGAGCGGGGGGGCGGCGCTAGGGGCTGGCAGGGGCCTGAGCGAGCTTACAGAGTCACCGTGTCACGGCGGCGGCGCCCGCCCGCTTGCTGCTGTTGCTGCCGCCGCCCGGGAAGGGAAACTGCAGCCTCCTCCTCCTCCTCTTTCCCGGAGAGGCCTCACCATACTGCCGCCGCCGTCCCTTCCTCCTCCTCCGCCAGCGCCGCCGCCACCACCACCGGAGTCGATTCGCCGTCCATCGCGCGTGCCCGAGCCGAAGCGAACCATCCCAAGCTGTGCAGAAGGAGGGGAGACTTGGGGGCCCAGCTAGGCCAAGACGGGCCGGGCCCAGGCTGCGGAGCCGGCGCCGAGCAGCCAAGACCGGGGGGTGGGTGGGAGGGGGGAACTGGAGCCCGGGACGGGCCTGGGCTGGGCCGGGCCGCTGCCGCCGCCTTCTCCTCTGAACTAGGATGTCCCGACATGAAGGTGAGTGTGAGGCCGGAGCAGGCCGGGCCTGGGCGATACAAGCCGGGGAGGGGGAAAGAGGAGACAGTGAGAGGTGGATCATCATGGCGCCGCCGACGCTGCACTAGGAGTGGTGGTAGTAAGTAAGCGGTGATGCCGGCAGTGGAGCCCAGTCCCGGGCAGCAGGAGCCGGCGGCGGCAGGAGGGCGGGCCGGACCCGCTTTGCATTGTCATGAGGCTGTGTCCGTTACGGCTCCTTTCCGCCCCGGACCGGGGGGTGGCCTTGAGTGAGGCCTAAAAACGGAGCCCAGGCCGTTGTGGGCGCCACAGTTTCGGGCCTGGCCTGGCCCTGGCCCCGGCCCCGCCCTAGGGGGGGAACAGTAGTTATGGGGCGAATGCTGCCCCGCGTTCCGGGACGATCTGTTTCTTTATGGCGGGTGTGATTAAGAAGAGGAAGAGGGCTGGATGTGTAAGCAAGGCCCAGATGGCAGGAACCTGCTTGGTTTCGGGGTAGAAAGGGTGGGTTTAGGGGGGGCTTGCACATCGGACAGAGTCGAGGGTTGTTATGCGGCACGTGGGAATGGCGTACATAGTCTTGAGGGTTAACAGCGTTGAGCGTTACGGAATTAAGGTGCAGGAGAGTTACAGTTCGGTGTATACGTCTGGTGAGCCACACAGAAGGAAAAGTTTGCTGGGCCACGTAGAAGGTGGACGTATGTGGGGTGGGGGCTGTTGGGAAAGAAGTGGGGGCTACGGGGACAAATGCGTTGCCTGACATGGTGTTGCCGGAGGAGAATGGATGCATGCTGGTCAGACCTAGGGGTGGGGTAAAAGTAAGAGTACAGAGTGGAGAACGATTGGCAGCAGTGTAGATGTATACCTGGCAGGGAGGTTAATGAACGGAAACCAGAAGCCAGCAAAGTGTACAGAGGACACGTTGTGTGCGTGCTAATGTGATAAGGAAAGGTGTATATGCTGAAGTAGAGTCTTCACATGTGAGGAAGTAAGTTTTGAAGAGGGTATGAGGCTCAGCATATTCTTCAGGGAATGTATGCTTTTTTGAATTGGAGAGAAAGACATGTTATCTGGAGAATGGAGAATAACTTCAAATTGAGAACAGTAGATAAGGGAGAAATAATGTGCAGGATCTGATTGTTGATGTAATTGTTGGCTTGTATGATATTGTAAGGTGATTGAGAAATGCGTATTTTCTTACTCCTTTGCTGTAAAGTTGATTCGGGTTTGGGGAAGTCTAGGAAGTTGAAATCTAACCTTGTAGGTAGCCACTTGCTTAGTAGTGAATAAAAATGTGAACCATTCAGGTAGTTTAGTCTCCTTAGGCCAACTTGTGGCATATTGGTACATATAGGCTGGTAATCTTGAGTGGCATTTTCGTGGCAGAAAGGTGGAGTACAAATAAAATAAAATCAATAATCAAATAACCTTGTACTTATTTAGAAGGCTGACATTGTAACACGATATATTTTCCTAAGTAGAACATAATCCTAGCATTCTTTTGCTTACATTTTGCAATGTTACAGAAGGCAACATGCCGAGTTCAGTTTTCCTGTACATTCTTTATTGCTGATGAAGTAAATGGATGTTCAAGAATCAACAGTGAGAGGAACTGAAAAGTTGAAAAGTAGTGTGCATAATAGGAAGAACAAACTAGAAAGTATGTATAACTGATGGACTATATTTTTCTCTTGTTTTCATATTTTGGTGATATATAATCGTTTAGCAAAGAGGATCATAGAATCATAGAATAGTAGGGTTGGAGTAACACTTTTTATCAAGATATGGGCAGGCTCAAAATTAGCAGAAGACTAACTACAGGTGTAATACCCATTGGATGTGAAATGTTGTGGTGGCAGATATGTATATGATAGTGGTACTGAGGAATGAAGAATCTAGGATAACCAACACTGTTGTGTTTAAGGAATCAATGTTGCTGACAGTGTTAAATTCGTGTTAAACCTTACTTTACATGAAAAAAAGTTTTCTTATCTTTTACTATTGGTTAGTGCTTTTTGATAATTGGAATTACATTAACTAATGGAATTTGCTATCGCAGGATGTGGTGATGCTCATTAGCTTAAATAGCTTAACAATGAGATTTGACATATTCATGGAGGATAGTTCTAGCATAGTTATTAGTCAGGATAGCTAAGCACTACCTCTCTGTTCAGAGGCCGTATGCCAGTGAATACCATTTGCTAGGGACCAAACAACAGAGGAGGGGCTGCTACCCCCCTGCCCTGCTTGTTGGCTTCCTGGAAGCATCAGACTAGCTGCTGTTGGAAATGATACTGGACTAACTGAATTCTTGGTCCGATCCAGCAGAGCTGCTTTTATGTTCTTAGTGAAGTGAACAGTAAGTTATTTTACTGTTGTCCTTTTGAGGATGAATGGTTCTTAAATTGTTGTTTAAGGGCTGCAATCAAGTTGTGTACAGGCTTAAAGTATACTAGCAGAATAAAAATCCATTATAGCTGTGCTGATTAAAATTATAAAGGAGAGATGCCAAGTACTTCTGAGGTTTATATGTATCCTGTAGATGCCAGCTTTTCAAAGTCTGAGAGCCTTCTCTATAAATGACTGTAATAACTCATTTAAGAAGCATTTGCTTCAGAGAGGGATTTTGGAGATATTGCAAGCATACAATCAACTGGGCGCACAACTTGCTTTTGTAATCTGTGAATTTCTTTAGTTTTACAACCTTATCCTATGCATATTTACTCTGAAGTCCCAAGTCAGTGTTCATAGGATCACAGCCTTAAAGTCAATTTATATTCTGCATTGGGATTTCATTGATTAAGAAAAAGAGAATATCTACTTTTAATTAACTAAGATGCTCTAAATTGGGATGCTTTCAGAAAATCTGGAAAAAGTGGGTATTCTGGAGAGTTTTGCAAATCATGGACGTTCTTCGAAGATACATCTAGTTCTCGTGTTTTGTACTTAAGTATTTTGGCTGATGTTCTCTGTCTGAGGAATCCATAAGAGAGAGCACACTAAAAGTATGATGCAAACATGGCTGCAGTGCTTATTTCAGTATATTCAACAGTGCTGTTGTTCACCAGAAAATCTATGTTAGCTGTGAAATTCTTTTAGTAACTGCTGTTTCAGTAAGTAACTTTGTTTCTCACAAGTAGATGCCTAGATTTAGTCTCTTGGACATGACTCACCAGTAAGCAAGTAGTAAGGTAGGTAGAAATGTCTCTGCAAAGGCTGGGTGGTTTCTGTGGATCAGAATTGGAATTAGAACCAGAGAACAAAGTATTAATATTTTGGGAAGCTATGGGTTACTAGGGTCCCATTGTTCAAAAATAGGTTGGGGTACGTTAGCAGGCAGAAAAGCCTTGGGATTCTCCAGTGGGACAAAATCTAGAGTCTTATGAGGCCAGCCCAGTTAGCTTGTAGCTGGTCCAATATATGATGTTGCACCAGCGACTGCTACAACATACTGACAACTTATATAGTCTGACTGCTCAGATCCCTTCCTGTGGCTTAGTAAAGAGAGACCTTGTTTGTGCAACTAGCTATATTGAATCTTTATCCTTTTATAGCAAAGCTGCTGGATGAACAGGTGTGTGCTTCACCTACATTGTTTGGTATCTTTCCCATGCTCAGTCCATAGCCTCATGACTGTGTTACAGTCTGGTGAGCTCCCTCTTTGGGGCATGGCAGCTGAGGAATTTTTGTCCTGGTGGGCTTCCACAAGGTGGAAGTACCTATTGGGTAGTAGGAGTACCTATTGGGAATGAAGGTAGCTTTGACAGATTCTCATTTGAGGTGTGCTTGGGTCCTTCCAGTTGAGATCTTTGTTTTGCAGAAGATCTGATCCTGCTGATTTCTTTGGCTGTGAACTACTCCAGCACTTTAGCATGGCCAACAGTTTGAAGGAAGTCATCTTCACTCTCCCATGGTGGTGGTGGTTTGAGTAAGTGCCTTGTGTCAGGGAATGCTTATGCCTACTTTGGTTCCTCACTTTCTTCTAGCACTCTTTAGCTGACATCTTATTTTGACACTAGTGCGGGATGCAAATGTCCAGAAATAAGCATATAACAAGCATGGAAAGCTTGAACAGATCTTGTTTTGGGTGTGTGTACATATGTGTAAATGCTGAAGTAATGAATTGAGACACTGCTAGTTTGTATATTCCATATATTGTCCAAGTTAGATCACTCCTCAGTATCTGTGGCGTGTGGATATTGAGAACTGCCTTAGTGGATCATATCAAAGATCCATCTAATCCAGCATTTTGTTTCCAACAGCAGCTAACTAGGTGATGCTGGGAAACTCAGAAACAGGGCGGGATGGGAATAATGAACACCTTGTACTCAGAGGTATACTGCCACTGAACAGAGGTTCCATTTTAGTTCTCATGGCCAGTCATTTAATTTTGCTCCATGAATTCCTTTAAATCTTTTTTAAAGTTATTAATCTGGTGGTCACCGCATCTTGAAGTAGTGAATTACTTTTGTTTGTTCTGAGTCTCACTTCTAATACACTGAATGAGAGAAAAAGCTTGACTCAGCCCACTGTTGGTACAGTGCATCACAGAGCCTGGCTCCCCTACTCCTCAATGCATGGACACTCAGTGACTAGGAGGTTGCAGAGGATGGGAGGTTTTTGTTATATTTTGTGCCATCAGTGTACATGGTACTGGTCCCTGCACCATGTACTGGTCCCTGCACCAAGAAGTTATAATTAAAATAAGGGAGATAGGAGGAAAGGGAAGGCAGGGGTAAACAGGGAAGTAACATGCATTATTTAAGTTACACCAATTCAGGCTTGGTTACAGAGCTATAGTAGGGCATGAAAAAGTTGGGTTCTGAGGAGGGATTTGAAGGAAGAGAGGTAGCTCCATGTAGATGTTTTGAAAGGCAGTTCTAAGCATAAAGGGGTAGCAAGGGGCAAAGTCTGGAGTCACTTTGGGGTGTAGGAGATCTTGGGACAGCTGAGGGTGGTGGAGCTGGAGGGGCAAAGGTCATAGGCAGGGGTCTTCGAATGTAAGAGTACTAAAATAAAGGAGGTGAGAGCTATGGAGGACATTAAAGGGAAGCTTGTGCTGAATCTGGGAGCAGACAGAAAGCCAGTGTAGGGATTTAATGACAGGAGACCTGTGTGTACTTCTGGGGTTGATTTGATTTAAATTGAATTTATTTAAATCATGATTTAAATTTTGTCTCTGAGGGATTCAGTTTTAATGTTTTAGATCACAGTTTAAATCACTAGTGAGGAAGATTCTGTTTAATCATGATTTTTAGTAGAAGTACATTATTGTTTAATATAACCTTAATACATATTCAGAGATGTAGGTTTCATTAGAAGGTAGGTACACAGTAGAGATACATGCAACAGAAGTTCCCTGAGGTGTCAGGACTGCATGAATATGTTCTGTTCAGTTTTGGTTTCACTTTGTATTTTCCTCCCCTATCCCTTGCATTTATATCCAGACTCCTCCTCCTCATTCAGATGTACTCCATCTCCCCAAATTCTGTATTCATTAACCTTCTCTATCCACTTAGAGAGGCAAGGCCTTGAGAGAGCGAAAGCATGCACTTTTGTACACCACCTGCAGTGCAGAATAGGACTGATCAGGTTATCTCCCATCTCCATAAACTGCTGCTAACATATTTGTGGAATATAACTAGAAGTTGTATAATTAGTATTCATGAAGGTATCTTTGACCTAGGCTGTATTTTTACTAATTGTTTTAAGAACATTTCAAAATCTGATTTAAAATAAAAAGTTGATTTAAATAAAAAAAATCTTTTTTTTTAAATTTAAAAAAATCATTGATTTTTATCAACTTGGTGTACCTCCCACATCCCTGTCCAGCCGCCTTCCTTTGCTTAGTCAAGGAATGTGGCTTAGCAGAGTGAGAATGTGTGCCATGGGACTAGTTCAGTTCATTATTTATATCTTTCTGTTGTAAGCTGCTTTGGTTGTTACAATAGAAGTACAAAATACATCAAGATAAAAAATTAAACAACACATTCATTGTCTCAGTAAGCATGGTAGCACTTTAAACATGCCAAAACCTCCAGCAAATATCATTTAAAATACGAACACACTATTCATAATATATTTACTATACTTGCTTACCTGGGAGTGAACCCCATTGAATTCAGTGAGACTTACTTCTCAGTAGACATGTATAGGATTGCACTGCCAACAGAGTTGGAATTTTAAAAAAAGTAGGGCCTCTGAGGCCAGTCTTAACAGCTGGGCAGGTTCATATAGGAGGAGGTGTTTTTTTTAGGTAATCTGGTCCTACATCGTCTGGGCTTTAAAGGTCAGTACCAGCACTTTAAATTGAGTCCAGAAACAAATGGGCAAACTACGCAGATAGAATAAAACTGGAGTTATGTGTTGATCTTTAAGTGCCAGATAACAATCTGGCATCAATATTTTGTACCAGTTGAAATTTCCAGACATTTTTAAAGGCAATCCCTCTTTGCTGTCCTTCTGCTGGCAGGCAAAGACCACTTTATTCAAGAAGGCGGTTTGCCTGTAAGTGGGGCTGTTGGATTGGGTGCTGTTTTTATTTTTTTTATTCTGTAATTGTTATGTTTTTACTGCATTTTTTTGTTTTAACTAATTTTAATTATGCCTGTAAGCTGCTTTGAGTGCTGTTGTTTGGTAGAAAGGCAGGGTACAAATCAAATTAATAAATAATAGAGAACATTGCAGTAGTCCAGTCTGGAATTAATCAGAGCATAGATAACTGGTGCCAGGTCCATCTTCTCCGGGAAAGGCTGCAGCTGGTAAACTGGTCAGAGCTGGTGAAAGGCACTCCATGCTGTAACTTGTGTATCCACATAAAGAGATGGATCAAGAAGTATATCCAAGCTGTGAACCTGTTGCTTCACGGGGAGTGCCATCCTGTTCAAAAGACGTTGAATATTTTTACCCAGGTTGCTGTAACTTCTGACAACAGCACCTTTATCTGATCTGGATTAAGTGTCAAGTGTGTTCATCCTTGCCCACTTCTGAACTGATTTCAGGTGCTGGTTTCTTGCTTCTGTTGCATGCCTGGAAAGCTGGCAGTGGCCGGAAATAGAGCTGTGTGTCCTCTATGTACTGGTGATGTTCAGCCCAAGCCTCCGGATGATAACTCCCAGCAGTTTCATCTAGACCTTGGAAAGCATGGGAGATAAGATGGAGCCTTGAGCAATCCCATTGGCCAAAGGTCATGGGTAGAACAGGAGTCTCCCAGCATCACCTTTTGGGATTGACCCTCCAAGAATGAGCACAGTTACTTCAGAACACTTCTCTTAATCCTATCCATGCACCTCCCAGTATAGGGCATTCACTTGGCTAGCCAAGACAGTTTTCTTACCAAATGCAGAGATGTGGGAAGTGTCTATAGGTCTCCCAGACCTAGTAACATGTGCTGAGCATCTTTGTACATCGGCTGAAGTTGCATTTGTGCTCAACATGTGCTGAGCATCGGCTTTGTATATAAACACAATCTTATCTTCAGTTCTGTTGCCTATCACACTATTTGTAGAGATCCTATGGGAGTTCTTCAGACTTGGAAACTTTTTGAATAATTTGGTGTCATCTCACTGTACAACCTAACTCACCATGAATAAACTAAATTGCACTGCCCCAGTGTAGATGCGGGGGGGGGGGGGCATTATTTCCCTCCGTCTGCTGTGAAAACTGTTGATTTAGTTCCACTCCATGCTTTCAGCTTTGTTTGCTTTGTTACTGATCTGGAAGAGGACCCATTCCATCATCCCATAACTGCTAGGTTTGCTTCGCAGCCTTTGGAGGAAAGGATTCGTCAATGTCTTTTTGAAAGCCCCAAAGCCCATAGACTTCTCTTTGTAGGCACTCTGCTAGTTCTTAATTAAAATTAAGGATATAATTTAAACATTATATCCTTACTTCTCCACCATATGCGCGCGCACACACACACACACCACTTAAATTAGTGTAACTACCTGAATCTTCTCCCCTAAAAAAATGTACTTCATTTTATAGTGGATACCCTCCAGTGCTTTGGTTAACAAGGCTGATTTTAGCAATTTGTTACATATGTTAAAAATTGGCCTTTTCACAGTTTAGTTCTTGAAGAACTATTCAGTTGGATTAATGCCATGTAGCCCTAGTCACCTGTTACTTCTTAGTCAGTTCTAAAACCTTATCCTTTGTTACATCCGCCTGACATAGTTCTTCAGATGCACTGTATGAAAACCATGGTTCATGTGTTCCCATCTTTCTAGCATCTTATGCAATGAAGATTGATGCAGAGAACAACTCATTTAAATTCTCTGAAGTTTTCCTGTCTTCAGTACTTGTTTTTACACTATTGTCACTTGCTGGTTCCACTGCCTCTTTGACTAGTTTCCTGCTGCTAAAGTGTATTTTTATTAAGTTCTCTTTGGCGTGACTTGTGTCTTTATATGTTGCAGAATTTTGTCCAGCAGAGTCCCCTTGGGTTTGATTTTCCAGTTAGCATATGGCATGGAATATTCAGTGACCCTAAGTAAGTGAAACTAAATCTTCACATTCTTTGTTGCAAGACAGCCAGAGCAAAATCTGTGCACACATCTTACCAGGGTGTGGGCATATTACACATTAGAACACACACAGGGGTTGTTAGCATGTAACAGTGGCATTTGGCAGTAAATCATGAATTGATTAACCCATGATTTGTGGGAACACATGGTGTGCATGTGCCACTTCCAGTTTGCCACAACAATCTACAAATGTCCCATTCGTATATTGTTAGCGTGACATCTGAACCCCGACACTTTGGGTTCTTTGTGGGTTAAACAACCCAAAGTTAACCTAAGAACAAACCATGGGTCAACTTTGGGTTGTTTAACCCACGAAGAACCCAAAGTGTTCAGGTTCAAACATCACGATGACAACCTATGAATGAGGTGTTGTAGGTTGTTGCTGCAAAGCAGAAGCAACTCACATGTGGTGTGTCACTGCGAATCATGGGTTAATTAACCCACGGTTTGTTGCTGAATATGTCTTTCACATGTAACCAGGTCTTGACGTTTTCCTGTTGTTGCAATTTGGATTAGCAATCGAACTATTAATTATCAGTATAATTTATCAGTAGCTAATGGGATGCATTGCAGCTTGAGCTACTTTGCTGAGTGCCTAGTCTGGGAGGGGGAGCACCATAATGGCACAAATGTAATGATCTGTGCAGAACAAGGACTTAAGAAGACATTAATGTTGTTGAGTTTTGTCTGCTGCCTCTAAAGAGCTTCTTATACCTGAGGTGTGACATGTCCTGGATGCTCAGGGCACAGTCAGCTGTGATTTTCTGGAATACTTGTAAACTGGGAGTCTTGAATACACAAAATTATGGGTGTTTTATGAACTGAGGTTTAAAATAAGCTTTGGTCTTCTTTAATACATGTTGATAGCCCTTTCAACTGCATTCATATTTCAAGATTCCCTCCCTATTTATGATGGCTAAAGGTTTACCTTCAGCATATTAAAGTTTGAAAGTCTTACTACTTCAGCAAGCATAATATTGCTTCAGAACGATGTATTATATTGTATACATGGTTCATAGTTAAACTGTGGTGTATTTTTCTTGTGCCTCTTGTTATCCTGATTTATGTAGTCTAATCGAATCCCAAGTCAAAAACCTGATAGCTGAGGCGTGTTTGTGTCTGAATTAAAATCAGAGATACACTTCATTCATGCAGCCAAACAGTGAGACTGGGTTTGGAGGTCACGATAACCCATGATGGGTTAAATAAGCCATGATGGCTTATTTAACCCATTGTTGGTTATCGTGTCATCTGTTGAGAATTTTTTAATCCATGATGGCTTATTTGGCTGAAATAACCCACTCTGATAACCCACGGGTTATTTAACTCATCGTGGGTTACCATGTCATCTGGCGCTCACTGTGGCTTATTCCAATTGCCTACTGAGCCGCCTGGTGAGAGCAGCCAAAACCATTGTGGCCGCTCTGCTCCAGTCTGTAGAGCCCTTTTTCCGAAGTCTGACAAGCAGCCCAGGGACAACCGCAGCATACCACACTACAGTTACAAAATGACAGCTGTCCCATAGTTCAATGATAGCCTCATGTTATTGTGCTACCCTGCTATAGCAAAGTTACACAATGACAGGCTTCCCTGATTGCTACTTTGAAACTGTGCGACTTGGGAAATAGGGGAATAGGGAAAGAACTGCTCACTTTTCCATGAAGATGCATAGTTCCATAATTACCCACTACAGCATCTGAAGGCTCCCTATGAGGGCACTCCACCAGTGCAATTTTGTCCCATTCCAGCAAACTGTCAGGGAGTTAAAGCTCCCACCCCCCTTTTCCTTTTGTGGACAGCCCTCCCTGGTCGCGTGATCCCGCAGCTACGAAATAGCACAAGGACAGCCTTCCCAGATGGTGTGATCCTGCTACAGTGAAATTACATGATCACAGACTTCCCTGATTACTACTGTGAAAATGTGCATTTGTGTAAAAGAAAAAGTAAAGAAGAAAAGATTCCTGTTTGCAACTCTGAAAATGCACAAATTTGGGAATGCGCAAAAGTACAAAGGAAAAATAAAAATAGGAACAGCAATGGTTTCGGGGGGAAATTGAGGGTTTTGCGGGTGCCTCCCAATTAGGGGAGGCTGCCTATGAACTGTGGTCTCAATCCTGCAAGCCCCCAAGGGTTTATATGTGCCACCCCCTTTTTGGTGCACCTGGGATTTTCCCTCCTCTGGGTATAATTGTGCAGGGTTTTGATGGTGCATTGGGTGTCGACTAGAAGAGGCTGTGTGTGAAGTTTGGTCCTGATCATGCAAACTTCCAAGGGTTTATTTGTGCTTTTTGGTGCACACCTGGTTTTCGCTCCTTGTAGCCCCAGCTGCAGTGTAATATATGGGTGAAACAGTGCCACTGCTTAGGCAGGAGGACTTCAATGGGACAAGGGGCAGGGGGTGGATCAGTTAGGCACAGTAGCTTAATAAGCTATGCTATGCACAGTAGCTTATTGGCCTTGTCATGTGGTGGGGCATCATGGACTATTCCAAAAATAAGCTACTGTGAGTAGCTCATTAAGCCACCATGGCTTCAAGTGACATCCTTTAACGCTACCGAAGAATTGTTACTGACAATAAGTATAGAAGAGGGTCTTCTTGCCCCCCCCCCCGCAAATTCCTAGGCAAGATTGTTTGGTGCCCACATTAATGTCTTTTTAGTGCCAGGCAAATGAAGTCACGAAGAGTCGGGAGCGACTGAACAAATATTTTTATTTATTTATTTATTTATTTCATTTCTATACCGCCCAATAGCCGAAGCTCTCTGGGCGGTTCACAAAAACTAAAACCAAACAACACACAATAAAACAATTTAAAATATATAGAACATTAAAACCACAATATAACAATACAACCACAATAAAAGCTAGCAGCAGTGCAGGAGTTTAAAATACAGACTTAAAACAGCAAAGATAAAAATTTAGAAAGCTAAAATGCCTGGGAAAACAAAAAGGTCTTCACGTGGCACCGAAAGGAGTACAATGTAGGCGCCAGGCGAACCTCGCTAGGGAGCTCATTCCAGAGCCGGGGTGCCACAACAGAAAAAGCCCTCCTCCTAGTAGCCACCCGCCTCACTTCCTTTGGCAGGGGCTCACGGAGAAGGGCCGCTGATGATGATCTTAAGGTCCGGGCAGGCACATATGGGAGGAGGCGATCCTTCAGGTAACCTGGCCCCAAGCCGTTAAGGGCTTTGAATGTTAACACCAGCACTTTGAATCGGGCCCGGAAACGGACTGGCAGCCAGTGCAGCTGGAAATGTACTGGCGTAATATGAGCTCGCAGGCCAGTCCCTGTTAACAATCTTGCTGCCCTATTTTGGACCAGCTGAAGTTTCCGGACCGTTTTCAAAGGCAGCCCCACGTATAACGCATTGCAGTAATCCAGACGAGAAGTTATCAGAGCATGGAGAACTGTAGCTAGGCTATCTCTGTCCAGATAAGGGCGTAGTTGGTATACCAGCCTAAGCTGATAAAAAGTGCTCCGTGCCACTGAGTTCATCTGTGCCTCAAGTGACAGTTCTGGATCCAAGAGCACCCCCAAACTACGAACCTGATCCTTTAGGGGGAGTGCAACCCCCTCCAGAACAGGTTGAATAAACAACAACAAAAACACTTCTTTTATTCTTCCAGGTTTTGTAATGTTTTAATATTTTAATATCAAACACTTAATATTGATATTGAATCTTTACTGTTACTGTGTTTGGTGTGTCTTTACTCTCTGTGTTGTAGTTTTGATTTATTTGTCTTCAGGATTTTAGCACTGCTGTTTCTATTTGTTTAAACTATACATCTCCCAGAGAACCATGGTTATGGGGTAACTCAGAAATAAATGAAAATTGTTGTTAATTTCTAGAGTGCATAAGGGTAAGTTTTCCTTGCCCTGTTCCCTGCGTTTTTGTGTGAATCTGGGCTTGCCTCTGGAGTAGAAGGAGGCCAGTCCAGAGCAGTGACTCAAGCACAGCTGCAACAGTCAGATTCTGAGGGTTGTAATTCTGACGCATCTCTGTATTGGAGTTATTAAATGATTCTACTATGTTGAATAAAGAGAGTGTGTAGAATTACTGACCTTCAGTGAAAGGTGATTAGAAAGAAGCAAGATGAAAGCAGTGAATTGAGCCGGTGTGGTGTAGTGGCTAGAGTGTTGGACTAGGAGTCGGGAGACCTGGGTTCTAGTCTCCCCTCAGCCATGAAGCTCACTGGGTGACTTTGGGCCAGCCACAGACTCTCAGCGCAACCCACCTCACAGGGTTGTTGTTGTGATGATAAAATGGAGAGGAGGAGGATTATGTACACCGCCTTGGGTTCCTTAAGGAGGAAAAAAGGCAGGATATAAATGTAATAAATAAATACACAGTGAGCAATCTCCTTGAGGAGGGTACTTTGGGCTCACAGGAGCCTTTACATATTTAACATTGCTCCACACTAGTACTCAGGACAGGGATGTGCTTCAACATACAGATCACCGCAGCCCACTGTGGCTTATTTAAACCACAATGAGCTGCAGCACCTGTGGGCACCAGGTTGCCTGTTCAAGCCCCTGCAGCTTGTGTTGTCCAAACCTCGGTGGCAGGGGTTGTTTGACCCTCAAACAACCTCTGTTGCGTGGGCTCAGATGGCGCAACAAACCATGGCAATCCCTTGCTAGGGGTTGAATATTCAAAATGGCCACCCACATGCAGTGCAGTCCACCATAGGCTGTGGTGATTGTCCAGACTGGCCCGCAGTTTCAGAATGAATGTCATAGCCCATATTAAAACCCATCCAAAATTCTCGGTAAACAAACTTACATATATGTAAATTTCAAACTTCAGTGGGAAAGTTTTGTGTTTTAAAAGCCTTATTTTTAAAATTACATATCCTGATGCTGAAGAAAAGTTCGATGTTGCCAATGAAAACAGCATAACCTCAACTCTGATACAGACAACCATGATTTTTAATCTAGTTTTGTGTCCAGTGTTTGCTTATAGCAGGGGTGGGTAGTCAGGTGCCCTCCAGATTTTTTGGAGAACAACTCCTGACCATTAGCCATGCTGGCTGGGGCTTATGGGAATTATAGTCCAAAACATCTGGAGGAGCATGAGGTGGCCTACCTCTGGTTTACAGCATGGAAGCTTATACATCAGTTGGTTACCACTGCCTGCTTGAACTATATTTTTCAGTGGAGGAACTTGATCCACATGTGTAAAAAAGAGCATGTATCAATTAGGTTCTGCCTTTGAAATGAATGAGGCAGTCTCTGTGCACATATTTTTGAATTGGGACAGACACATAGGCAAGTGACTTCAGTTTATAGTTGCTGCAAGGATAAATTCTCTTTAATTGTACAATGGTTGTATCATACACTGTGGAACAGCTTCTTTAAGTGTTCCTGTTGTTGTTTATTCGGTCAGTCACTTCCGACTCTTCGTGACTTCATGGACCAGCCCATGCCAGAGCTTCCTGTCGGCCGTCACCACCCCCAGCTCCCCCAAGGTCGAGTCCGTCACCTCCAGAATATCATCCATCCATCTTGCCCTTGGTCGGCCCCTCTTTCTTTTGCCTTCCACTTTCCCTAGCATCAACATCTTCTCCAGGGTCTCCTGTCTTCTCATGATGTGGCCAAAGTACTTCAGTTTTGCCTTTAATATCATTCCCTCAAGTGAGCAGTCTGGCTTTATTTCCTGGAGTATAGACTGGTTTGATCTTCTTGCAGTCCAAGGCACTCTTAGAATTTTCCTCCAGCACCACAGTTCAAAAGCATCTAACTTCCTTCGCTCAGCCTTCCTTATGGTCCAGCTCTCGCAGCCATAGGTTACTACGGGGAATACCATTGCTTTAACTATGCGGACCTTTGTTGTCAATGTGATGTCTCTGCTCTTAACTATTTTACAAAGATTTGTCATTTCTCTCCTGCCAAGAAGTAAATGTCTTCTGATTTCCTGGCTGCAGTCAGCGTCTGCAGTAATCTTTGCACCTAGAAAGACAAAGTCTGTCACTGTCTCCACGTTTTCTCCCTCTTATTTGCCAGTGATCAATCAAGCTGGTTGCCATAATTTTGGTTTGAGGTTTAACTGCAACCCAGCTTTTGCACTTTCTTCTTTCACCTTCATCATGAGGTTCCTCAGCTCCTCCTCGCTTTCAGCCATCAAAGTGGTATCATCTGCATATCGGAGATTGTTAATGTTTCTTCCAGCGATTTTAACTCCAGCCTTGGTTTCATCAAGCCAAGCACGTCGCATGATGTGTTCTGCGTACAGGTTGAATAGGTAGGGTGAGAATATACAACCCTGCCATACTCCTTTCTCAATCTTAAACCAGTCCGTTGTTCCGTGGTCTGTTCTTACCGTTGCTACTTGGTCGTTATACAGATTCCTCAGGAGGCAGACAAGATGACTTGTTATCCCCATACCACCAAGAACTTTCTACAGTTTGTTATGATCCACACAGTCAAAGGCTTTAGAATAGTCAATAAAACAGAAATAGATGTTTTTCTGAAACTCCCTGGCTTTCTCCATTATCCAGCGGATATTGGCAATTTGGTCTCTAGTTCCTCTGCCTTTTCTAAACCCAGCTTGTACATCTGGCAATTCTCATTCCATGAATTGCTGGAATCTACCTTGCAAGATCTTGAGCATTACCTTACTGGCATGTGAAATAAGTGCCACTGTTCAATAGTTTGAACATTCTTTAGTGCTTCCCTTTTTTGGTATGGGGATATAAGTAGATCTTTTCCAATCTGCTGGCCATTCTTGTGTTTTCCGAATTTGCTGGCATATGGCATGCATCACCTTGACAGCATCATCTTGCAAGATTTTAAACAGTTCAGCTGGGATACCATCATCTCCTGCTGCCTTGTTATTAGCAATGCTTCTTAAGGCCCATTCAACCTCACTCTTCAGGATGTCTGGCTCTAACTCACCGACCACACCGTCAAATCTATCTCCGATATTATTATCCTTCCTATACAGATCTTCCGTATATTCTTGCCACCTTTTCTTGATCTCTTCTGCTTCTGTTAGGTCCTTGCCATCTTTGTTTTTGATCATACCCATTTTTGCCTGGAATTTACCTCCGATGTTTCTCATTTTCTGGAAGAGGTCTCTTGACCTTCCTATTCTATTATCTTCTTCTGCTTCCGTGCATTGCTTGTTTAAAAATAATTCCTTATCTCTTCTGGCTAACCTCTGGAATTTTGCATTTAATTGGGCATATCTCCCCTATCACTGTTTCCTTTTGCTTTCCTTCTTTCTTGGGCTGCTTCCAGTATCTCAGCAGACAGCCATCTTGCCTTCTTGGTTTTCTTTTTCTTTGGGACGTTTTTTGTTGCCGCCTCCTGAACAATGTTGCGAACTTCTGTCCATAGTTCTTCCGGGACCCTATCTACTAAATCTAGTCCCTTAAATCTATTCTTCACCTCCACTGCATATTCATGAGGAATATTCGTGAGCGCATATCTACCTGATTTGTGGGTCTTCCCTATTCTCTTTAGTCTGTTTCTAAATTGTGCAATAAGAAGTTTGTGATCTGCACTACAATCAGCTCCAGGTCTTGTTTTTACCAACTGCATAGATGTCCGCCACCTTTGGCTACAAAGGATGTAGTCAATCTGATTTCGGTGTCGACCATCTGGTGAAGTCCATGTATAAAGTCATCTCTTAGGTTGTTGGAAGAGAGTGTTTGTTATGCAAAGTGAGTTGTCTTGGCAAAATTCTATCAGCCTATGTCCCGCTTCATTTTGTTCTCCCAGACCATGCTTACCTGTAATTCCAGGTGTTGTTTGATTACCCACCTTAGCATTCCAGTCTCCTGTAATGAAAATAACATCTCTTTTTGGCTTACTATCCAGTAGGTGCTGCAGATCCTCATAGAACTGATCTACTTCTGCTTCTTCAGCATCTGTGGTTGGGGCGTATATTTGGATCACTGTGATGTTAAATGGCTTACCCTGAATTCGAATGGAGATAATTCTGTCATTTTTTGGATTGTATCCAGGCACTGCTTTAGCTACTTTATTATTAATTATGAAGGCTACTCCATTTCTTTTGTGGTCCTCTTGTCCACAGTAGTAGATCTGGTGGTCATCTGATGTGAAGTGGCCCATTCCAGTCCATTTCAGTTCACTGACACCCAAAATGTCTATATTTAATCTTGACATCTCCCCAATAACCACATCCAATTTGCCCTGGCTCATAGATCTTACATTCCAGGTTCCTATGGTGTGTTGATCTTTAGAACATCGCATTCGTCGTTCACCACCAGCACCATCAGCTGCTAGCCGTCCTTTCGGCTTTGAGCTAGCTACGTCATCACATCTGGGGCTAGTTGAACTTATCCTCTGTTCCTCCCCAGTAGCATTTTGACCATCTTCCGACCTGGGAGTCCCATCTTCCGATGGTATACCGACATATCTCTGGTTGTACTGATCCATTTAGTTTTCATGGCAAGAATACTGGGGTGGGTTGCCGTTTTCTTCCCCAGGGATCATATTTAGTCTGACCTTTCTGCCATGACTTTCCCGTCTTGGGTGTCCCTTCACGGTTTAGTTCATGACATCATTGAGGTGCTCACGACAAGGTAATGATCTCCTTTGCTTGAGTAAGTGTTCCAGATTAAACAGATATACTGAAAAAGACCACACTCACTAATACACTTTTATGCAATCAATTGTACACATGTGATAAATTAAGGAAGTGGAAGCTTGATCCTTCAACATCAGTGGGAGGTTTTTTTCCCCATATGTGGGATCAGTATACAATACTGGTGCAGATATAATTCTCTATATGGTGCTGGTGCAGATACAATTCTAGTTGATCGCTTGACTATAACTAAGACATAGGGAGGTGTTGCAGGATCATGCAATCACTTCCCTCCAGCATTAATTTCTCCCTTTTATCTGCTTAACTGCAGTGAAGTGTTCAAGTAAACACTTTAGTTAACCACTATTAAGGCTAAGCAGTATTTCCTCTTAACCAGGACTTGAAACCAGTTTCAAATGCTAATCTTGATTAGCTTGAAATCAAAATCATTTATTTGAACATTTCTAGCCCATCTTCTCTGTATGTTCAAGATGGCTCAAGTACTGTAGTACTTGCATAAATCATTGATACTATTTATGGTATTTATAGTATTGATATTATTTATAATAGTTGTTGTTGTTCAGTCGTTCAGTCGTGTCCGACTCTTCGTGACCCCATGGACCATAGCACGCCGGGCCTTCCTGTCCTGCGCTGTCTCCTGGAGCGTGCTCAAGTCCATATTCATTGCATCCGTGATGCTATCTAGCCATCTCATCCTCTGCCGTCCCCTTCTCCTTTTGCTTCAATCTTTCCCAGCATCAGGGTCTTCTCCAGGGAATTTTCTCTTTGCATTAGGTGGCCAAAATATTTGAGCTTCAGCTTCAGTAGCTGTCCTTCCAATGAGCAGTCTGGATTGATTTCCTTTAGGATTGACTGATTTGACCTCCTTGCAGTCCAGGGGACTTGTAAGAGTCTTCCCCAGCACCACAGTTCGAAAGCATTGATTCTTCAGCGCTCAGTCTTCCTTATGGTCCAGCTCTCACAGCCATACGTTGCTACTGGGAAAACCATAGCTTTGATTATATGAACCTTTATAATGGTAGATATGAATAAAATTCAAGTGTAATGTCTTCATGAAGCATCTTCAACTTTGCTATGTAAAAATAATTTCAGAACCAAGAAATATAGGTCCAGTTTGGACAATCAGTATGTCTGCTTATTAAGCCAAGATATGATTGAGCCTTGGGGGGTGCTCACAGCTGCTTCACTTCTAGAGATGTAACATTTCTGGAAATTTAGAAGCCATGGAAAAATGCCCCCCAGAAACCCCCCAGAAACTTAGGGATGTACGAAAGTCACTTACCTGTATGGGGATTATGTTGATGGTGGGGAGGAGGCGTTCCGTCCCTCCCCCCGGAATCCTCGCTGGGGGGGAGGCGCTCTGTTTCTCCCCCCCGGAATCCTCCGCGGCCGGCTGTGCTCCGTGGCAGCTCCGCGGAGCAGCTGGCCAGGCCCGGCCACAGCCGTCCGCAGCCGGATTTCCGGCTGCAGAGGGCTCTGGGTAAAAAACAACAACAAAAAACCACGTATGCAAATGGTGGCGGCTACAGCCGCCATTTGCGTTCCTTATTTTTGCCCTCTTAATCTATGTAAATATTTACGTAGACTATGATGGCGAAAATTAAGGGGAATGCAAATAGCGTAGCGGGTGCTATTTGCGTCCCTTTTTGATTCCCCGTTTTAGCCTACATAAATATTTACGTAGGCTAAAACGGGGAATCAAAAAGGGACGCAAATAGAGCCCGCTACGCTATTTGCGTTCCCCTTGATTTTTGCTGTCATAGTCTACGTAAATATTTACGTAGATTAAGAGGGCAAAAATAAGGAACGCAAATGGTGGCGGCCATAGCTGCCACCATTTGCGTACGCGGTTTTTTTTTTTAACCCACCCAGCCATGATAGGCTATGTAAAGATTTACGTAGCCTATCACGTCGTTGTTTTTTTTTAAAAAAAACCTAGTCATGATAGGCTACATAAAGATTTACGTAGCCTATCGTGTCTTTTTTTTCCCTTTTTTTCTTTTTTTACCAGAGTGGAAATGGCGGCGGCGCCCGGTCAGGAGACCGGCCGCCGAAGCCGCCGCCGCCACCCGGAAGATCCACCCCAGATGAGTCTCATCCCGGGGGGGCTCCGCGGGGGGGTGACAGGCTGTTCCGCCACGGAGTTCGGGGGGCCGAATGCACTGGCATTCGGCCTCACCGTGATCCGTGGCGGAATTCTCTGCCATCCCTACAGAAACTTTGGGGAAAATACGCAATACTTTTTTTTAAGTGCCCTTCACAGATCTAAAGTCACTTTGTTACTTCAGGAACATAAAATGCCTTATGTATAACTTGGTTTGCTCATAAAATTATCATTAAAATTAAAAACTTTTAAAAGTAAATGTACTTAGTTTGTAATTATTGTCTGAATACACTATACTTTTAAGTTTAATATATCAGACGTGGTAATTTTATGAGCAAACCAAGTTATACATAGTACATCTTAAGTTCCTATTTTATGTCTGACCAGAGGGAATTTCAGCAAGTAGTTCCTGAAATGTCTGAATCACCCTAGAAGTCAAAAGAACCAGGAAGAGCTGGAGGCAGAGGAAGACTGGTGTACAGCATCTGTTCCTGGGGTGAAGTTTAGGGAAATGTGGTATGAAGGAAAAGATTACTTAGCCTGGGAAGACTATCAGGACTGGTAACCAAGCATATTTAATTTAAGAACCTTTAAGCAACAACACCCTATTATTCAAAGAGTGACATTGTATCCTGTTTTGTAAACTGTTTCCAGTAATAAACAATTTTTGTTCATTTTTAAAGGTCTCCAGTAGTGATACAATCTCATGTCTACTTCATAGTGACCAGGCTACAGAGTTCCTTTTCAGACCTAAAATTTAGGTATAGAGGGTTTATTTGGGTGGTTTTAAGGTTTTATAGCTGAGGCAGCATTCCCTGATAGTGGGGTCTCATTGGAAACTGTATTAAAAATTGTGACCGTAAGTTCTATAAACCGAAGCCTCAAAATTAAAAACAAAAACAGCACATAGATGAGATAACCTACATGTTGCTACATCCATGTGGGAGCGGGATAACCTACAGTGTTTCTCTCACATATGGGTTCTAAAACGACATTCATTTACTGGTATAGCATCTAACCAGAACAAGCCCGGAAACAGGGCATTACAGAACAAAATCCAAACTGCGAAGAATGCATATTTTCTATATGACAACTGTAGTCACATGTTGGGAAACTGAGCATGATTCAGTAAAAGATACATTAGATCAGGGGTCCCCAACCTGATGAAAGGGCTCGCAATGTGGTGCCCGCCGGCACTGGAATTTTTTTTTAAATCCACTTTTTAAAATACGTGGATTTGTATGAAATTCATACATTTTTCTAGCAGTTATACATAGGCTTCAACAAAAGTGGACCAAGTATCCAAGTACAAACCCATCTGAAGGTGGCATCTATAGATATTGAAACTGTTGTAAGGTCCTCAATCCATTGCATTATAGGAGGTAAGTGTTTATTCTTCCAGTGTTGTATTATCAGTCTTTTAGCTGTCAAAAGGGCACAGAGAATCCATTTATGCTGACCATTTGTTCATTACCATGAAGCGAATAAAAGAGCGTGCGCATCAGTGAATATTAAAGACTCTTCCAGTACAGAATTTATCTGTGCAATAACCTCCCCACAAAAAGAAGCAACTACTGTATGTTGCCAAAACATATCTTAAAAAGATGCATTAGCTGTATTGCACCACCAGCAATTAGATGAATTAGACATTAAAGAGAAGTTGCGGTGTCCGGTAGTCATGAAGCAAAGGTTTTTGCTGAATTAAGATGCAGCCTAAGATCCGTAGATGTGACAGGTAGGCCGCAGGGTGACAATCTGCTGATTAGGCATTTTGTGGTGGTGCCCACAGCAGATTCTCAAATTCCCAAAAGTGCCCATGGGCCTGAAAAGGTTGGGGACCCCTGCATTAGATCAATAATGTTAATGAGTGGAAGAAATAACTATGCTGGGAATCTTATAGAGACGATTAAAAAATGAATTCTGCCATGGCTTCAAGATTTCTGGAAATTTTACATCTAGTCTTTCTATAAAAATTATTACTTAGTTTTTAGAAATCATTTTGGAAAGGTAAAGGCCAGGTAGCAATATATGAGCACCTCATCTTAAACTTCTTATTCATCATTGGAAAATAAACTATTTCATAATCCAAAATTGTTCACGTTTTTGGAAGAAACAGTTCCTTGGGCGGGAGGAATGGGAAAAACCTGGGCTTTCACATCTCTACTTATTCCTCTATTTGTGCAAGCCCCCCCCCCCCCCCCGGTCTTTCATTAACTTTAGTTCCTGTTTCATTCAATCTGGGAAACTTTGGTTACCAACTTCAGAACAAGCCAGGACATTAAACCATGGTTTGATATCCTGGCTTGTTATGACGCTGATAAACATAGTTTCACCATTTGGATGAAATGAGAAACAAGACCCTAGTTTAGATAAACCCATTGCTGTGACCTCACCTGATGGATTTAGGCAGGCTTCATTTCAGTTGCTCTCTTCCTACCCAGCAATATTGGCTTGATAATACTAGTTTGCCTTGCAGGACTACTGTTGGATTGCTGAGATCATATATGAAGCACTTGAACACTAAGATGTGCTGTATAAAAGCGAAGGTTGGTGTGTGAATGTGTGTGTGTTTGGGAAACATGGTTATTGATCCTATCCACAAGTTGGCAATCTTCCTTTTTTAAAGATATATCTGAATTCATTTTTAGCTTTGGGTAGTCTATTTCTGTGGTTTTCAAATCCTCCACTTCAGCTTCCTGATAGGCTTGTGGGTAACTTACTGGTTTGTTTCTTCTTGTTTAATTAATGTGGAATCAGCTTTCACTTTGTACATGATACTTTGCTTTTAAAATATTCTATTACAATCTATTCCAGTGCTGGAACGCTTTTGGCCCTTTCTATTATAAGTTTCTCATACTAACAGTCTCCATGTAGCTGGCAGGTATTTTAACTGTTTTAAGTTTTTTGTTAATAAGAATTCTCTGTCTTATATAAGAATACATGAGTGTAATGCTTAATAGTGGAAATCTCCCAGATCAGTTTTGCTTATATTTTTAAAACTGAAACTTGAGCAGTGTAGACATGCAGAAATTTTGGAAGTTTGAAAAAGTTCAAAGCTTGAGCTTTAATAGACAAACAGTATGCTTCCGCACAACGGCCAGGAGCCTGAGGCAGTTGGGGAACAACAGCTTCCACGTAGCTCCACACTGCGCAGGAAGAAAAACACAAAGGCTGGGACAGAGGGTGAGCCTTGGGCTTTGCAAGTTAGGCCTGCTCTCGGAGCAGCCATATTGGTGGCAGGGATGGTGGTGGAGGCAGCAGTGAATGCTCTGACAGAGCAGTGGAGGAGGAAAAGAAGCAGCCCTAGGAAAAGCTGGGTTTTAATGGTGGGGGAAGAGGGAAGGAGGAGGGCTTGAGGTATGAGGGGAAGAAGCGAATGTCATTCAGCGATGATGGGCCTGAGGAAGTGAGGGCCAAAAGTCCTCCATTCTTTGAAAGAAAATAACCTCCATATAGCTTCTGGAGAATTGCCATAGTGGGAGTCAAGGAATAGTATGTTTCGCCCTCAAACTACTAGTGCCAATGGTGACATGGGCTTTAGGCTAGTATTTAAGGAGTTGTTTTAGTTAGGTCATGCCACTGTGGCTGACTTTTGATGTGGGATTGTAAGCAGGGGGCCAAACTCCAGGTACATGGCTGCCTGGGCATACAGAAATTTGAAACTGGTGCCTAGGAATTTGAAATAAGTCATCCGTATATAGAACTGGCTCCTGAAAATGGATGCTGGTGGCTAGCAATGGGGAAACACACTTCCAGCCCTGATTTGATTTTCAAAAAATCCAGATACTGCATTGAATTTTATAGTGCTGCTGAGCAACTTGGCTATGTTGTTTTTGACCACTGCTGTGCTTCGTTTAGGATCAAGGCTGCATTCCTCCATTTAGTTAAGACACATGCATGAGCTGGAATGGCACAAAAGGATTCTGCACGGGCTTGTTTAGTATCATTTTGTGTGTATGTGCTAAAAACTGAGGCAGAGGAGACAGATGTTCTTTAATCACTTTTCCATCCTTAAAATACAGTGGCTCCACTTGATTTCTGTTCTTTTTATTTATGTAACTACAAAAACTCTTGCTAGCATCAATAGAATATTTTATATTCTGTGCAAAGTTAAATTCTGTCTAGCTTTTAGCTCTTCCTTCTTTCTACCTACAATTCCATAACCTCTGGTATAGGTTGCCTATATTGATGTGGGCCAGAGCAGACATGACAGTGTTGTTGTTCAGTCGTGTCCAACTCTTCGTGACCCCATGGACCATAGCACGCCAGGCCTTCCTGTCCTGTGCTCTCTCCCAGAGTGTGCTCAAGTCCATATTCATTGCATCGGTGATGCTATCTAGCATCTCATCCTCTGCCGTCCCCTTCTCCTTTTGCCTGCAATCTTTCCCAGCATCAGGGTCGTTTCCAGAGAGTTTTCTCTTCACATTAGGTGGCCAAAATATTTGAGCTTCAGCATCTGTCCTTCCAATGAACAGTCAGGGTTGATTTCCTTTAGGATTGACTGATTTGACCTCCTTGCAGTCCAGGGGACTCATAAGAGTCTTCTCCAGCACCACAGTTCGAAAGCATCGATTCTTGGGCACTCAGCCTTCCTTATAGTCCAGCTCTCACAGCCATACATTGCTACTGGGAAAACCATAGCTTTGATTATACGAACCTTTGTCGGCAAGGTGATGTCTCTGCTTCTTACTATGTTGTCTAGGTTTGCCATCGCTTTCCTCCCAAGGAGCAAGCGTCTTTTAATTTCATGGCTACAATCACCGTCTGCGGTGATCTTGGAGCCCAAGAAAATAAAATCTGTCACTGCTTCCATTTCTTCCCCTTCTATATTGCAGGAAGTGATGGGGCCAGATGCCATGATCTTCGTTTTTTTAATGTTGAGTTTCAAACCAGCTTTTGCACTCACCCTCAACAAGAGGCTGTTTAGATCCTCTTCGCTTTCTGCCATTAGGGTGGTATCGTCTGGGTATCTGAGGTTGTTGATCATTCTCCCGGGAATCTTAATTCCAAGCTATGGTTCATCCAACCCGGCGTTTCTCATGATGTACTCTGCATATAAATTAAATAAGCAGGGCGACAATATACAGCCTTGTCGTACTCATTTCCCAATTTTGAACCAATCGGTTGTTCCAGGTCCGGTTCTGACTGTTGCTTCTTGACCCTCGTACAGGTTTCTCAGGAGACAGGTAAGGTGGTCTGGTACTCCCATCTCTTTAAGAATTGGCCACAGTTTGTTGTGATCCACACAACCAAAGGCTTTAGCGTAGTCAATGAAGCAGAAAGATACTTTTTCTGGAATTCTCTTGCTTTCTCCATGATCCAGCGAATGTTGGCGATTGGATCCCTAGTTCCTCTGCCTCTTCGAAATGCAGCTTGTACTTCTGGTAGTTCTCGGTTCACATACTGCTGAAGCCTAGCTTGTAGGATTTTGAGCATCACCTTGCTGGCATGTGAAATGAGCGCAATTGTATGGTAGTTTGAACGCTCTTTGGCATTGCCCTTCTTTGGAATTGGAATGTAAAGTGACCTTTTCCAGTCTTGCGGCCATTGTTGAGTGTTCCAAATGTGTTGGCATATTGAGTGCAGCACTTTAACAGCATCATCTTTTAGGATTTTAAATAGCTCAGCTGGAATACTGTCATCTCCTCTAGCTTTGTTGTTAATAATGCTTCCTAAGGCCCACTTGACTTCACTCTCGAGGATGTCCGGCTCACGTTCAGTGAGCTCTCATGGCTATCAGGGACATTAAGATCTTTCCTGTATCATTCTTCTGTGTATTCTTTCCACCTCTTCTGAATCTCATCTGCTTCTGTGAGGTCCCTGCCTTCTTTGTCCTTTATCATGCCCGTCTTTGCACAATTTGTTCCCTTGATATCTCCGATTTTCTAAAGAGATCTCTAGTCTTTCCCATTCTCTTGTTTTCTTCGATTTCTTTGCACTGGTCATTTAAGTAGGCGTTCTTGTCTCTCCTTGCTATTCTCTGGCAATCTGCATTCAGTTGGATAGATCTCCCCCTTTCTCCCTTGCTTTTCGCTTCCCTTCTTTCCTCAGCTACTTGTAAAGCCTCATCAGACAGCCACTTTGCTTTCTTGCATTTCTTCTTCTTTGGGATGGATTTCGTTGCTGCCTCCTGAGCAATGTTATGGACCTCCGTCCATAGTTCCTCAGGCACTCTGTCTATCAGGCCTAATCCCTGAAATCTATTCCTCACCTCCACTGTATATTCATAAGGGATATGAATTAGGTCATACCTGAATGGTTCAGTGGTTTTCCCTACGTTCTTCAATTTAAGCTGAAATTTTGCAAGAAGCAGCTCATGATCTGAGCCACAGTCAGCTCCAGGTCTTGTTTTTCCTGACTGTATAGAGCTTCTCCATCTTTGGCTACAAAGTACATAATCAGTCTGATTTCGATATTGACCATCTGGTGATGTCCATGTGTAGAGTCGCCTTTTGTGCTGTTGGAAAAGAGTGTTTGCTATGATCAGCGTGTTCTCTTGGCAAAACTCTATTAGCCTTTGTCCTGCTTCCTTTTGTACACCAAGGCCATGCTTGCCTGTTATCCCAGTGATTTCTTGACTTCCTACTGTAGCATTCCAATCCCCTATGATGAAGAGGACATCTTTTTTTGGTGTTAGTTCTAGAAGGTGTTGTAGGTCTTCATAGAACGATCAACCTCAGCTTCTTCGGCCTCAAGTGGTTGGGGCATAGACTTGAATTACTGTGATGTTGAATGGTTTGCCTTGGATTCGTACTGAGATCATTCTGTCATTTTTGAGATTGTACCCCCCAGTACTGCTTTTCCCACCCTTTTGTTGACTATGAGTGCTACTCCATTTCTTCTAAGGGATTCTTGCCCCACAGTAGTAGATATAATGGTCACCTGAATTAAATTTGCCCATGCTTGTCCATTTTAGTTCGCTGATGCCCAAGATGTCGATGTTCAATCTTGCCATCTCATGTTTGACCACCTCCAGCTTACCTTGATTCATTTTTAAATGAATCAAGGTAACCTTACATTCCAGGTTCCTGAACAATATTGTTCTTTACAGCATTAGATTTTCTTTTCACCACCAGACACACCCACAGCTGAGTGTCCTTTTGGCTTTGGCCCAGCCACTTCCCTCTTTCTGGCGCTACTTGGAAATTCCCTCTGCTCTTCCCCAGTAGTATATTGGACACCTTCCGACCTGAGGGACTCATCTTGCGGCGTCATGTCTTTTAGCCTTGTGATACGTTCCATGGGGTTTTCTTGGCAAGAATACTGGCGTGGGTTGCCATTTCCTTCTCCAGTGGACCACATTTTGTCAGAACTCTCCGCCATGTCCTGTCCGTCTTGGCTTATGGCTTCACTGAGTTACGCAAGCCCCTTCGCCACAAAAAGGCAGTGATCCATGAAGGAAATGACAGTGTTAGGGAATAGTTAAGAGATTGGTAGTGGGACATGAGGTTGTATGGTCTTCCCCCTTTGAACATTCTGTCGGCACAGACACTAACCATGGTTAAAGCTAACCAGGGTTCCCTATTAATCAGCTAATAGGGAGTCCTGGTCAGCCTTAACCACAGTAAATGTCAGTGTTAATTTAACCTGTAATTGCAGTTAGGATGGGAAAGACAAGACTGGTTTGTACCTAAGGGAAGATGGAACATGTGATTCTGTAGCCCTCTCAGTTGGAGAGAGACCAATATTATACCTGTTCCAGGCACCATATGGGATTGCTGTTTGCTAATCTAGTACCTTAAATGTTTGCACACACTGCCATCAGGGCTAGGGGGAAACCATCCTTTGTTAACAATTGTTTATCCTTCTTTGGGTGAATTGTAGAGCTAGTTATCCTGAAAAACAAGTGTTTAAAGTGGTCAGATTTTTAATGTCTATGCACCTGATTGTGTGATTCAACCATAAATAACTGGTGTCCAGTGGCCTGGCCTGGTCACAAGCTTCTTCATGTAGAAAATGCATTAGATAGCATTTATCTTTCACTAAGAAACCACATTGGCTTTAATTTGAGGTATGATTAAGGTCTTGTCTTCCACCAATAAATATGGCTGTGGAACTTTGCAAAAGGGGCAATTAATTTGCTAGTGGCAGGTGCAGTTTGAGAACTTGAAGTTAAAAACCAACAAAAAAACCAAACTTCTGTATGAAGAAAATGAAGGAGTGGGTGGTCTGGATTAGAGCACAGCTTTTTCTGCATTCCATTTTTAAAATCTTGTTTGGCTCCCCCCCCCCCCCCGAAACTGCACTTTCTACTACAGAACTAGTGATCTGGGGTTTCTGAAAATTTTTGAATTGGAAAGTTTTCCATTTGCATTGGAAAGTTTTCTGATGCTCCAGAACAGCCTTCTCCAACCTGGTCCCTCCAGAAGTTTCAGACTATCACTCCCAGCATTTCTGACTATTAACATGTTTATTTTATTTTTATTTAGTAAACATCAGAGCTTTTAAAAGTACCCCATGTACATTTTTTGTCCCAATATGCCACAGGCATTTGACCAGAAATATTTGAGAGGGAAAAATGAAATCACATTTAATGTGTTTTAAATGTTGTATAGACATTTGCATTGGGCTACTTGTAAAAATGTAAAAATAATAGCATGATGTACTTCCCTTATATTGTTTAAATTTAAGAAATAAAGGTACTGAGAACTGTTGACACACTAATACATTTTAACAAGCCAAAAGAATTGTGTGTGTTATGCTGGTAACTACTCATCTACAACTTTAAAACAGCCAGGTTTGCCTAATATTGTATTTGCAATTGGCATCCATTCATTGCTGCTAATGAACTCAGGAAATGAGAAAAAATTCCTTTGGAAAAATAAAGCACTGGAAAATTTTCTGGAAAATGCTCTGCCCCACATCACTATACAGAACTGGAAACAAAGTGCTGGAAGAAAATGCTTAGTTACAGTGGGGGCACAGTTTCTTACCTGGCCTTTCCCTCAAAAAAATATTTACAGTTGTTGAGAATTTCAGAACTTCTACACTTTGAGCAAGTTCTTTTGTGTGTCAGGAAATGCTTTCCTTCAGCACCAGTGTTGTATAGTGGTTAGAGCAGCCTTTCCAACTTGGTGCCCTCCAGACGTTCTGGAGTATAACTCCAAACAACCCTAACCAGCATGGCCAGTAGTCAGGGATGGTGGGAGTTGTAGTCCAAAACATCTTCAGGACACCCAGTTGGGGAAGGCTAGGCTAGAGTATTCAAATCTCTGCTAAGCCACAAGTTTACTGATGACCTGGGGAGAGTCTCATCTACATCAAAGGACAGGTAGGATAAAATGTAATAAATCTGAAAGACTGATTTCGTAATTACAAATATTTTCCATTTGTGGTGGAAGAGCCTGATGGAACCAAGGTTCTTGAACATGTTGCTCTTGAAAGTCACCTTCACATTACATTGTAGGTGTGAAGAAGTGTATTTATTAAGACTTATTCATTTGTCTAAACCTATCAATTTGTCTGGTAGCTTGTGATGGAAAGTACAGTGTGTGGATCTTATCTTTAAAATGTCTGTTTTCAAAAGAGGGTAAAGTTGCAAGTTGCATGAAAAGAATTTAGCTCTGAAAAATAGTTGAAGGAACATCCTAAGGGCAGAAACAGTCCTTAATTGGAAGAAAATCTATGAACTGGTGACTGTCCTCTATACTATTTTGTATTGTTTAAAAAAAATTAATTGTGATTTTAACAAAATAAAACAAATAATTAAAAAGGGAGAAGAACCGCCCCAATTAGATGCATAAAAATATCAATATTCCATTAAATGCAATGTTCTACAGAAGACAGCAGATTATGCATAAGCTTCAACATAAGCAGACCAAATGTCCATGTATTTGTCCATTTGCGAGTGGCATCTATATACCACCTGTTCAAATGTTGATAGCATTGTTAGCTATTTCAGGTATGACAAAATCTGGATTTCAAGCTTTGTATCTTCTCCATAATCCAGTTTTTGCTAGGAAGCTAACTTAACAATTATGTGGCCAGCTCTGTGTACTAATGTGAAAATACTATGGCTTGTGTGGCAAAACTAGATTGTGGTAGCTAGTATGAATACAGTGTCTATGTTTACAGACAGTATGTGGGTGGTGCAGTGCTGAGCTTGACTGACAAGAGAAACTATTGGTGTGCTCAAATGCAGGATGAACTGGAATGGGTGGCTTTACATACTTGGCCTTTAGTAAACGGGACTTTTGTGATCTGGTACAAATTATTTTTAACCTACACTTTCAAATCCTCTACCTGGACTTTTCCCAGTACATAGAGACTCCAGTCCTATATACACTTATCTGGGGTAAGTCTCATTGAACTCATTGGGACTTCCTTCTGAGTAGACATACATAGGATTGCATTCTAAATCGACAGAATTTTCAGGAGCGATGCAGTGATATGGGGTGGAAACAATGTAAGCGAAGTACATGCTATTGTCTTTAAATTTTTACAAATATTCCCATTAAAGGGTCTGCATAATATAATTGAATCACATAAAGTGAGCTTAATTTTTTTTTCTCTTCAAATATTTCAGGTCAAATACTGGTGGAGTACGGGGACAAAAAAAATAATATGGGGTACTATCTTTAGGCTTGTTGTTTACTAAATACAAGTAAAATAAACATGCTAAATTACATCCCTTTCTTGGCCATCAGAAAACTTGCTGATGCAAACTGAACATTTTCTGATGCAATTTGCCCCATGCAAATTTGCTTAATTTGCAGAGGGTAATTTGTATCAGAAAATTTCAGTAAGGGAAGTGATATGGGTAAAGGAAATGGGTTTCTAGAAAATATTCCTTTGGAAAAATTTCCAGAAAACCCACATCACTATTACTACTCTTAGCTGGACATCAAGGTGATTTGGTGAACAGTCTGGAAATAGTTCACAGTGCTGTGAAGATGCAATGGTGGTGGTGAATACATCTTTTTTTTCGCTATTATCACAGAATAGGCTCAACAGTAAGGTCTTACTTGTGCTTAATTAGACTTGCCAAAGAATTGCATCTGTGTCCTAGCAATTTCTCAGTGTGCTTTATTTGTTCTCAGTTCTGGTGTACGAAACAGACTCTGCTAAGTGGGAGAGAATGCTTGGATCATGTCAACTGCCTGGTGTCATCTTTGCATTCCACAGCAGTTGCTTCCCGCCCCCCGGGACTTCAGTAGCCCTCCAGCTTCCATTAGTCTCCAGGGGTTGTACCATTTTAACGGGTTACATATCCTTTTTGGTCCTGAGGACATGTGCAAACATACGCAGAAGCCTGGAAATCCCTGAGATTCCTCTATCCTTCTGCCCAGTTGAGTGTATCATGCCACTTGTGTTGGGTTGATGACATATTGGTAACTGCCAACTGTAAAAAACAAATAACCCTTCTCTCCTTTAGTTTGGATTATCTTTTTATCTGCATAGGACATCTGATTGAAGTAAGATCCATTGTGTGCAAAAAAAATTTGTCCAGGGTCATTCCTTGCAAATAAATGGGCAAATCTCCCTTGCCCCAATCCAGCTCTATTCGTACATGGTTACCTGTGGCAATCTGCATCAGAATGTAAATTGGCTACACATCTACATGCACATCTAGTTCACAGTAATGCATTGCATAGAGATGGCATCCGCATTTGGATGCGCGTTTGACTTAAGCCCACAGAAGTATAGATATCCAAATGTTAATATCATGTATATGGTCTAAATTATTTTAATTTATATCCACATTCTGGCATAGCTAATCACACATAGATATGACTAGAAATGGACTGAGGTGGTTGTATACTGTGGCTTTTTCATTCCGTAGTGAATATTTTCTATACTCAGTTTTTATCAGTGGTAGCAACTAATTTCTCCACTAGTTTTTCTGGCTGCTTTGAATATAGACTAGGTTGGTAAGTAAAAGCCTTTTTAGAAATACTAACGCTATTACACTGAACATCCCCATAGCTGAAATGGAAATGAGCCTTGGTGCATGATACTGTGATTAGGAAAAAGCAAGGAGACTTCCATGGGATAAATATTTATGTTCAATCTTACCCAAAGGTAAGGATTTCTAAAGAAAGATTTTATAGTATTGTCTTGTAAATTACATGTGTATTCCAGTCCTGTGGATATTTACTTTTAAGTAATCACCATTGTGTTAGTGGGGCTTACTCCCTCATAAGTCTGTATAGGTTTGTCGCGTGAATGTTCAGATTGCTCAGTAGGAAGATATCTTCAGGGTAAGTGGGTTTTTTGTACTAGCTAGAAACAAGTAAGCCTTTCTTAAGCCCCCCCAAAATTACTAGCTAGCAAAATTAATAATAAATATCCACTTCTATTTATTTATGTATTTATGACATTTCTATATCGCCCAATAGCCGAAAATAAAACCTAGCAGCAGTGCAAAAATTTAAAATACAGTAAGACTGAAAACAACAGAAAATGAAAGACAAAAATGCCTGGGAAAAAGTACTGGCATAATATGATCACATTGGCCAGTCCTCAGTAACAAACTCAGACCAGCTAAAGTTTCCGGACCATTTTCAAAGGCAGCCCCAGATATTACAGATCCGGACAAGAGGTTACCAGAGCATGGATAATTGTAGCTACGCTATCTCTGTCCAAATAAGGACATAGTTGGTATATTAGCCTAAGCTGATCAAAGTGCCTTTTGCCACTGAGACCACCTGTGCCACTAGTGACAATGCTGGATCCAAGAGCACCCCCAAACCACAAACCTGATCCATTAGGGAGATTGCAGCCCCCTCCAGATGAACCACCCACTAACAGCACCACTGTCTTGTCCAGATTGAGTGTCACTTTATTGGCCCTTATCCAGTCCATTACTGCACCCAGGCATTAAATCAGAACAGCCACTGCCTCACATCAGAATTGCAGCAGCTACTCATATTAATTATTTTTGCCTGAAGCATTAGCATACACTTTCAAATCAGATTCTATAATATTCTTCTGTCTGTAAATGTGTAACACTGTCTAGAAATATTTCTGTCCTTTCTGGTACTTAGCAGCGCTAATACCCCCCCCCCCCCCCGGTTAAACAAGAGGCTAAGTCCACATGTCAATAGAAATAAAAATTTCAATAGAAATTTCAACAGGATTTCAATAGAAATCCTGTTGCTGCTGCTATTGCACTAGACCTTTTCCTCATTCTTTCTTAGATAAATTGGCATCTGTTCTGTATTGCGTTTATGGCACACCAACAAGCTTTCTGTCTCTAGTAGTGGTCAGTGATGTGTCTCCTTGAATTAATTATAAGTGGAAGCATTTCAGGACACTGTATTGGGTACTTTACTTGAGATTGAGACAATAGAACCTTTCTTATCCAGACATTTCTCTTAGAATGCATATTTTCATTAACCTTTTATTATATCAGACATATATTTGAGAATCCTATCTACAAAAAGCTATAATTATAAAATAAAAGTTATATGAATTAGTATAGAATTCTTCTGTCACTAATTGAATTGGTTAAATTGATTTTTCCCATTACCCATCTCTTAATGCTCTACCTTGTGATTTCGCATTTATTCATGGATTGCAACTTCCTTTGTACCTAATACAATGTAAATTTTGGAAGACCAATTACAGTTAATTCAATGATGAATCAAGGGTAATTCATTAGACATTCATTTTCTGCAGTTAAAGTTTTTGCTGCTATTAAAATAAAATTAAACTAATTTTTACACCTAATAACAATCTTACCTAAACAACCAAGCATTATAATCAATGGCTCCGTAGAAATTCTCCCTGCAATCGAAAAGGGAATGTCTGTTACCTGTTTCCAAAACCTTTTTTGAGCATGGCAACAAGCCAGATAACCCATGTTACAAGAAAATGAACATGTAATTAAAGCAGTTAAGTCAGGCTATAAGGAATAAAATAGAGTTTCAACTTCTTTACAAGTTGAAATTATACTTTATGCCAATAATATGTTAAGTGTAAAAGATCCAATAACCTCGTTCATAAGATAATTCAAGAGTTTTGATGTGTCTTGGGTTGTAAACTAAATGAGGATGAAACCAAATGTATGTTTCTTGCTGCGTAACAAAATGGAGATATTCTAATCTGTTTGGAACAAAATGGAAATTGAAACCTGTAAACTATTTGTTCTTTTATTATAACAAAATAATTATTTATTTTAATTTATTGGTTTAAGACCAATTATGACTCAGTTACTTTTCAGTTTGAACAAGAGTTTGAATTCTGGGTGTTGTATAGACTTTCTGGGTTTTGGAGAATAGCCCCCATAAAGATGAATATTGTTCCCATGTTACTGTTTTATTTCAGACTTTGCCCATACCTGTAGCTATGACCTCTCTATCCAAGTGACAGAGAAGGTTTGTACCTTAGGTTGTATTCTTTAGTGCTTATTATCCAAACTAACATTCTACAAAACTTAAACAGAGGGTGACTTAGCTTTTCTAAAAGTATTTTATTATACAGCTCAACTTCAAGCAATGTCAGAATGTTAATTGATGGTGATAAATTTTGTTAGTTCTTAATTGAGGAGGCTGTACATTCTGGCCCGTTTGTATGTAACTACTATCTGTGGGTTGTTTAAACCATGACTGTGCAGAAGCAAATGAGTGTGCTGTCTCAACAACCCAGAGTTCTAGGTTTGGATGTCACATCAAATAACCCAGGAATGAGGCATTTCTGGGTTGTTTCTTGAAGAAGAAGCAGGCAAGTGGTTGGGAGGCAGCACTCACTCTTGTGCAATCACAATTAACCTATGGTTTAAATGGATCTGTGGGAGCCGTGACATGGGTCTATGTGGATTATGGTCAGTCAAGGAAAATGTTTATTAGAAATTAAATCCTACTAAGTTCAATGGGATGATATCTAGTAACTGTGTTTAGGACATCCGTACCTGGGTTGGCATAAACTTAAACAATAAATCGAGCACAGAAATCTTGTCACTTGACTCCTTCTACACAGAAAAATTAGGTAGTAGAGTGGGTACTCTACTACCTAATTTTTCTGTGTAGAAGGAGTCAAGTGGCAAGATTTCTGTGCTCAATTTATCGTTTAATCTTATGCCAACCCAGGTATGGATGTCCTAAACACAGTTACTAGATATCATCCCATTGAACTTAGTAGGATTTAATTTCTAATAAACATTTTCCTTGACTGACCGTAATCCACATAGATGGGACATTATTCATCATGGTAGAAAAATTCTGTATGCAATAAAATAATTTTAGTAGAATTAGAGCGGTGTAATAGCATGAGGCCTCCTCTTGTTTATGATGGTTAAGGAATGCAGTCTAGATTATACTGATGATTATTGAAAACTTTCAGTCAAACAGAGCCTGGTATGGAGATTTTAGTTGAGAAATGCCAAATGAGATGTGGAATTATTGTTAGAGAGCTGCAATGGAACTTTCACCATGTGTTAATGGTGAAAAACTATTTAAAATTTTATTTGGATGGCACCCTACATAATGCTGAATTTAAAAACCTATAAACACCAAAATGCCAATTGTTGGCAATGCAGAGTAGAAAATGCTGACATACTTCTTGTATGCTGTTTTTGTTTACATGGAATTTTTTGAGATATGCAAATGCCCCCCTTGATTGTTAATTCTGACATCTTTTTATATTGTATTCTGGAAACACTGGTATATACAGATGTGGTATTCTAAGATCTGGCATCTTTCTATGCATAAAGGCTATCCACAAATTTAATGTTTCATATCCTAGCACTGAAGAACAGAATTTCTTCCTTACATTGCTTATCTTTTTTCTGGAAGATGAGTGTATATATGAGTCTTGTGGAACACCATTACAAATCCTATTGGCTAATGTAGTGATCCCTAGTTGTTGTTTTGGCAAGTCAATGTAAAATTAGACAGTTGTTCTAATGAAAGTTGCTCTAGGCCTCTTTCCCTCCGGAAATCTCTCTCCTGCTTTTCCCCCCTTCCGGAGTTGTTTCTCATATTTGTTGTGTACCAATAGTGACTAGAATGTATTGGGTTGCCTAAGTGTCAGCATATTTACTTGAAGCAAGAACATGGAGAAAAAAATCCTGTTGTGTTGCTTATTTTAAGGTGTAAAGTCGTAGTAATAAAGATTGATAATACTGCCTCCATGGGTGAAGAGTGCAGATCAGTGCTGTTAAGATCAGGCATGTGTGTATTACCAAAATCTCATGCATGGATTCCATTTAGTTCTTTGTGGTGTCTGCGCAGTCTGACATATACATTCTGTGCCTGCGCTGAGAGCTCCACTGGGGAAAATGTTTAAAACAAGGCTAGAGTTCTGACAGGAGCCCTGCCCCCACTTTCCACGCACATGCTTAAGAAGGTGTGACTCCTGCCTTCCTGCTCATTTCTCTTTTCACTGCCACAGCAGTAGCACCTTAAGGAACTTTGCTGCTGCATTAGCTAAAATAAAAGACAGAGAGAGAGAGAGGAAAACCTTATACTTTTTCTTACTTCATTTGCTTTCATCTCAGAATCCGCCCATGTTGCTTGGGCCTACTCAGTGAAATATGTCAAGATTGGGCTTCAGGCTACATCTCTCTAGTATGGGCACTAATTTCCTTCAAGATCACTCTACTGAGTTGATGTTTCTGTTTGCCTAGTCCTGCCCCAGTTGCTATTGTAATAGCTTATGAGGTTACGGCCCCAGAGCATTTGATGTTTGACCCAGGGGCTTGTATATAGCTTTCTTGGGTGTGGTTCTTGACCTTCTGCTGTGGGAGTGGAACTTTGCTCAATTTGCCTTGGTTGCCACTTGGTCTCAATCATGGCTTATTGACCCTCATGCCTAAAGGACTGTTGATCTTTGCTTTGGCTTGTAGACTTGGATATCCAGCTGTAAGGATCCACCTCTGTTCAGTTTACAAATGATGAATTCTTGTGATGATGCTGACTGAGGCTATCACTGTGGGACTTCACATTTGGTACCTTGAGTGCCTCTCAGCATAGGGAGCCTCGGTACTTGCCTTAATACTTGCTACTAGAGAGCTACGGAGCTGAGGAAAGCACACAAGAGTGCTCACTGTATTACCATGCATGGAAGCAACTGACTGCAGGCAGCATTACTCAGCATGACTTCAGCAATACAACAGAAACAGTAAGTTGCAAAGGAAAGTGCTTAGATCCAGGGACAGGGAAACAAGCAGGATTTCACTAATTTACAAGATAGGTTACTGTTCCATCTACTGTTGAAGCTGACTAATTGCTCCTTAGATAGTAATGCATAGATCTCAGTATGCACAAGCCATGGATTCTCCAACAGCCTCACCTACAGTTGGAATTTGCCAATTGAATATTGAACAGTAATAAATTTTAATGTATAGCCTTGGTACCTATAGTTTTGGTGCAAACCATTCTGGAACTAAGATTCAGCCATGATGCTGCTACTCTGTGCTAAACTTGCAGTCTCACAACCAAGTCCCAGCCTTGGTTCCTAGCGATCTCTGTACTTTACAGACTCAATATTTAACATTTTTGCTGCGTCTTGAAGCCTAGCTTATACTCCAGTACCTAGTGTCGCTCGATAGTGATGGCCTTGGCTCTTAGTCCAGGCCCAGGGGTCTAGCAGCACTCAACCCAGCCAATGACTTTGTAGGTCTCGTCATGTAGTTGGGTAAACACTGTCACAGCAGCAGAGCTCAAGAGGTTAAGCTGACATAGGGGATTCTAAATGTTGTGTTCAACTGCCCTATCATAATCACTGAAGACTCCACCTAGCATGTGTTGCCTATTGGGCACTATGTAGAGGTACCCTCCATACAGGCAATTTTCATGCCCTGTTGCCTGGCACACTATTATGGATCAGTGGCTGGTTAAAGAATAGAGAGCAGAGAGTTTCAATTCCTTTTCTATTTGCCTTGTTCACAGCATCCTTTCAGAGCTCTTCACTTTCCCTTTTTGTTTTAACCTTGTTTTAATTTAAATAATTTAGTTTCATCAGCAAATGTGGCCACCTCACTGCTCACCCCTAATTCCAGCTTATTTATGAACCAGTTAAAAAGCACCAGAGAACTGCACTGTTTATATTCTTTCATAGCAAGAAAGGTGCAGAAAAGGGAACCAAAATGATCAACTTGCTGGAGCAACTTTCCTATAAGGAAAGAGTACAGTGTTTGGGACTGTTTAGCTTAGAAAAAGGCGAGTGAGGTGGGACATGATAGAGGTGTATAAAATTATGCATGGTGTGGAGAAAGTAGACAGAGATAACCTCAGATTCTAATATTATGAGGTTAACTCTTGAAGCTGAATAGTGGGAGATTCAGGAGGAATAAAAGGAAGTACTGCAAACAATACTTAGTTAAACTGCAGTTTGCTGCCACAAGATGTAGTAATGGCCACCAACCTGGACATCTTTGAATGTGGATTATTAGACAGATTCATAGAGGATAAGGTTATCAGTGGCTACTAGTCATGATATATTTACATCCAGTATTGAGCGATGTACTGCCTCTGATACCAGTTGCTGGGGAACACAAGCAGTTGAGTGCTATTATATTCAGGTTCTGCTTGTGGGTTTCCCATTGGCAACAGGTTTGCCATTGTGGGAATAGAATGCTGGATTAGATAGGCCTCCGAACTAGCACAGTTCTTCTTATGTTCTGACTCTCTGTATCTAACACAGATTAGGACTGTAATGGATGGTCCGTGGTTCTAGTACCTAGTCACTCCCAGCTCATGTATGGTAATCACTTCCAAGGCTTTGCAGGTGTGTGGCAGAAGGTCACCATGGGCTATTGGGTGCTCACTATCATCTGGGTTGGCTATGTGATAGAGTTTGCCTCTCAGTTCCACATAGCCTCTTATCATACCTTCCATCTGACTCCTCCTTCAAACACAGAGGTACAGGGCACTGGAGCTGTTGCTTATAGCATCCTGGGCACTGGGTGGCTGCTCCATATTTTTATGATTCCCAGGAGGAGTAGGGTCTTTGTCAGGCCAAAGTGGTTCAGCATAGTGATGGTTGACTGTACCAGGTTGATTTGATTTAAATCAAATGGATTTAAATCATGATTAAAATCAAATGGATTTAAATCACTTCTCTGAAGGACTCAGTTTTAATTATTTAAATCACTAGTGAGGAAGATTCTATTTAATCATCATTTTTAGCAGAAGTATATTATTGTGTAATATAGCCTTAATACATATTCAGAGATTTAGGTTTTATTAGGAGGTGGGTACACACTAAGCAATTAGTCTGAATTGTTTTCAGATTAATTTTCATCAAAAATGGGATGATAATTTGGTCATTTTAGTACTAAAGCAGAATTAACTCTTGTGAAGTCATTCAGAGATGAACCAGCTCCAACTGTTAAATTAACAATTACATTTTTGTCATGATGTGCTGTGACAGGTAGTCACAGACAGCATGGCCATGATCAACTACCGGGGCAACAGACTTTTGGCTACAGGGGCAGCAGACTTTTGTAGGATCTACGATTTTTTGGCAAGATCCACCATCCACATCAGAAAATGGTAGTGGGGGAGGGTAGAACCAATCACAAAATGGTGGCTTAGGGGTCCACATGGAGGTTGGACTCCTGCCACACTTAAGCCTAGCTTTAGACATTTTACTGAACAGAGCTCTGTTCAGGCTTAGTACCCATTTATGTATGACTGCATAGATGATGACTCAAAGAGCTATAGTTCCAGGTAAGCAACTGTATAAGGATAAACAAAAGCTACTACATTTATTTATTTTATTTATTTAAAACATTTGTATCCTGCCCTGTACCATTAAGATCCTGGGGGCGGTGTACAGATAAAATCAATTTAAACGGTATAAAAAAATAAATAATTTAACATACAGCCTCAACCAATAAGCAAGTGTGCTGTTAACTCTCAGCCACACCAGTTACAGTTGACCCCAACTGAACAACTGAAACTTTTAACGAATTAGCCTACCAATTAAAGCTTTTAGCCATAATACATAAGATGCATTGCATTTTCCATGTCTGGTGTGAATGTGACTTGGATGCAGAATTTCTTGAAACCCCTGCAAGTCCTAATACTTGGGTTGCTTAATGCAGTCTACAGTTGTCTGGCAGTATATGTGTGCTAAGCAGAACCTAGGGTAAGTGGGTATGTCTTTTTTTGGATAACAGAATGTTGAAGATGCATAATTTTATGTATGTGCGATAGACTTAGAGGACTTGGATTGTTACATTAGTTAGTATGGATATTTGATTTTGGAGCAGAAATTAACTCTTGCAGTCATTCTTAATAGAAAACTAACTTCAGGTACAGCATCTAATGTGGTATTTACTACAGCTGAAAATGACCCTACCGCCCATGTGACACGCATTTAAAATCACAAAAGTGGTTGCAGTGGGTTGTGTAATCCCAGCGTGCAAAACTTCAGGCCTGGGGGCCAAATCCGGACCTCCTGGGATCCCTATCTGGACCTCTAGAGTTCTCCAGAAGGTCACACCCCCTTCCCCTGGCCCAAAACCCCCTTCCCCCATTCGATGGTTCCTCGGCTTTTGTGCAATTTTCACCCCATTCTAAAAGATTGAAATGTCTTTCCTAAGGCTTCTTTACTGGCAGCAAGAGATTTAAGTGAAAACATGCTGGTATTTTGGCTCTACCCCCATTGTCTTTGGACACTGTCGTTTTGTCTTTGGTCTTGCCCACCATTGGAATCTGGCCCCCAAGAGCTTCTCTAAAATGGAATTTGACTCTCAGGTTAAAAGAAGTTCAACAACCCTAGTATAAGCAATAGGAAGAAGTACAACTTTATGTTTTGGTATTCTAATTGGCAAAGGAGGATCATTCTGTTCCTTTGGGGGGGGCGTGGAGAGCTAAGCCACAGGTGGGGCGGTGGCAGCAATGAGTTCAATTTCCTGCATATAGGAGCTCTTTGCTTCTTGAAATGTGCTCCACCCTCACTTTATATGTGATGGGGGGCAGCCTCAATGATGAAAGAGGAGCTTTCTAATCTGCCCTAGGGGTAATAACAGTGAACTACATTGTAGGGTTGTTGTATTCTATTCTCAGCCCAGGCTGCACTGTGGGGATAAAAACAGTGGATAACATTGCAGGATTGTTGTATTCTTTCAGCTTCATCCCAACATGCAATGGGGTCTAATAGTGCTGGATAACACTGCAGGGTTGTTGTAAAACACTCAGAGCCTGACCTGCAGAATTCAGTGTAAACCATGCTGCAGAGTTGTCATAAGCCGTTCTCTCCCAGCTTCAGCCCCTTCGAACTTGCAAGTTGGAGAATGAACTGTGTTTGTTTTAGAGTTTGCAGTAACGGGTTTTAAAAAAAATAAAAATTTTTAAAAAAATTAAAAAAAATTTTTTTTTAAAAAAAAGGCAAGAAGTCTTCCCTTTGCTACCATTTGGGTCCATCCCGTCCCATTCTCCCCCCCGCCCCCGCCTGCAATGCTCTGTTCCATTTCTGGGGACATTTTTAAAAAGCTTCTTAGTGTGAACCAGGAACTGACCTATCCAGAGAGCGAGACAGTTCTTTCTACACTTTTTATATATCTATGTGTATCCTCCCTTTTTAGGTGCTTAATTTTATTATACCTCATACTCAGTTGTCAGTTGTTGCTTTTTCCATTCAGTCAGGCAGCATTCCATTCCATTCAGTTATTATGGGTGTGTTTTTGGCCTCTTAGGTTTTTTCTCCCCTGAAGATTGTTTGTATATGTGCAAACCTTGGGTATACTCTGAATCTTTCGTTTAAGAGTGGTGTGGTTTTGGCTCCAGCTCTAGAAGCACAGTAAGACTCAAATCGGTATTAGAAAGAATGGTGATGTGTGGTTTTAGAATCCCAATTCGTAGCAGAATGACAAAACAGAGTTTAGCTACTTAGGCTGGGTGTTGGTAAAATTGGGTTCATTGGGAGCATAGCCTGTGAGATATGAACTGGTTCTGGGACTCTAGCTGGAAAGGTATGGGTATGTGTAAGCTGGGCCCTGGATTAAGCACTGCCACCATTTTAAGAACTGTTGCTTGGTTTCCTTTCAGAAAATGGAATTCATGAAAGAAGGAACTTGTACATGTGGTTCTGGTAAATAAATCCATGAAAGTAAAACTTCTCTATAGCTTCTTATTACAAAATTTTAGGTTCTGCTATGTTTATATATTATTATTCCGTCATAAACTTCCTTTATTTTTTTTTAAGCTTGCCTTGTGTAGTGGTGTGGACACAAATTCCTTCAACTTAATACTTGTAACTATTTTAGCTTAGCATTTCTGGATGATATCAAGAAACATCAAGCTTTTAAAAATGGATACCTGAATGTTAGAGGTAGAACAATGCTGAAAAAGTCTGAGGAAAGTGATGTTTTCATCATCTAAAATTTGAATGAGCCATTTTAATCTTTATGCTTCTACCCTCCAGTGGTATAGCTGTCAGTGATTCTGTCCTGTTTCTCCTGGCTTTTGAAATCTGAAAGGGAAGTAAAAGTATGTAGGGCAGGAAGGAACGTAGGCTGATATTCGAGCACATGGTCATAGAACAACCATAGAAATTGGTTCGGGGCTCTGGAATGGCAAGAGATTTGCTGATAAACACAGTTCATGCACATCAAGAACTACCATTAAGGCAGAGGAATGTTAGCTGAAAGTGTGGGTGTGACTCTGGTTCGGAATGAAATTACATTTAGTTGTCACTGATGCACATTCATATTTCACTTATCAATAATTTACTAGGTCTGACAGTGTCGGGGAGAAAATGTCCTCATTACTGTTTAGCCAGGTAGTTTGAAAGAAGAAAATTTATGATGCATTGCCATTATAAGCTCTCTGCATAGCAACCTGCTATATTCTTTCAGCATCACCCCCCCACACACACACACACACACGCACAGAGACACTCATTTGGAAATTGCAGGGAAAATACTGGCCTACCTTACAGGATTGTTTTAGAGGTTACTGAGTTAATGTATCTACAGTGCTTTGAATATCTAAAATGCTGATAAATGCAAAGTATTATTATTGTAATAACAAATTGCTCTTTGTAGTCTTAATGCTGTCCCATATATATAGGATAAGCAGCTGGTCGGAGCCTTGCTTCAGAATTTTCTAGAGCTAGGCTAGTGTTTTGGCAGCCTGCCCATCCCCATCCTCAATGTGCATGCTTAACGGGGTGTGGCTCCTACCTTCCTGCTTATTTCCTACTGTTTGCCTGTTGCTTGTAAGAGCATCCTCTAGACTGTAAGACTTTTGCTCATTCTTTAAAGAGCTTGAGGTAGGCTGTTAAAAACAACAACCCTTCACTTGTTTGTTCTCTCCTATTCTTACTTCATTATTTTTTGTTACATTCTTCTGTGTTACGTTCATTTTCAAAGTTACCTCACATCTTGGAGTGCCCTTCTACAGGACTTTTGGCTCTTAGGGTGGTGCCTTTTTGCAAGTGCTCCACTTGTAGAACCAAGCTATCTCCCACAGATTGGCGCAGCTTGTGCCTGGGAGAAGACCAAGTTTTGGAATCCTGCCAGCATTGTCAGCGCTTGGCTCAGGGTGCTCCTCTAGGAATATGCGAAGGCCAAGGCCTCCGCTGTTCTGTGCCTGTCATGAGTTTGCTCAAACACCGGTCTCATCCATGCCCTTGTCGATTGGGGACGCCATGGACCAACTATTCTCTGATCAGCCTGCAGTCTCCTCTGACTTCTTCATGAAACTGCCTGCCACAGGAATGGGTCCCTTCTTGGGACCATCCTCAGTAGCAATTGCCATCCTAAATTTGGTACGAACAGCCTCTGTCTCGTCTCTCAGGCCTTCTACCATGATGGCTGCTCAGGTTCTGCCGGGGTCAAAACCAGTGTTGTTGAGTCCTACCTAGTTGAAGTGGTTGTGTCTGATATAGCAGCACCTAAGAAGAAAAAGAGGGATAAGAAGGCTGCCTTGATACCAGGTCTTGCAGTACCGTCTCTTCCTGTAGAGACCCTCACTGCTTAACAACCTCCCTAGGCTTTGATAACCCCCAGCCCCGTTTCGTATTGAAAATGAAGAGACACCTCTTGGATTTGCCAGTGCTCAGTCCTGACCATGGCACATGTTGGGATCAATCTGTGATGCCTGAAGGGATCCATATCAGACAGAGACATTAGGGAGCATACTCTGAAGCATTTGCATGCCTCAACTCACCTACATCCCAAGACACTGAGTCTGCCACGCTGCTCTCATATGCCTAACGTTGCACAGTGATTTTTGGAATCCAGGGGATCATCACCTCAGTCTTGGCAACATAGGGAATAGTGTCATCATAATTATGACTGTGGATGGGAGTCAGTAGGTCTTGGTACCAACACTCTAGATCCCCCTCTTATGCTCCCATCACCGTTCACTTTCCCATGCCCCTCAGGAAAACTCTTGTTGTTATGGCTAGGATAGATCACCATCTAGGCATAGATACTGAAACAGGTCCCATTTTGCCATACTACCAAGACCATCCTCAGCATTACCTTGTGCCAGCTACTGTCACGGAACATCCTGAGCTAACATTGGAGATTCCTGTCACACAACCCACCCTCCAGCTTTACTGTAGCTGTTGGTCTATCCTTCTCTCAGTTTATAGATCCTCATATAGCCAATGTATGCGGTCTGTTAGGAGCTAAGTGGGAAGGCAGAAGCTATGCCCTTTTGAGCATGCACACTGAGTGGTGGGGGGCAACCCAACAAAATGCTATGCACTTAAGCCCATTACTGGATGGCTAGTGGTTAACAGTTTTGCAAAATTGCTCTCCTTGGCTTTTGACTGTTCTGACTAATTTATTCTTTTGTTGATTACTCCCATCCCGTTAACTGTAAATCTAACCAAGGCACATAGCACTGTTAAAGTAAGAGGGGTGGTAGAAGCTTTATGTTCTTATTGGTAGAACATAGAATCCTTGTGATTTTAAATTCAGATGTTTCTGTAAATGAAACCTGAGAGAAACACATTTACAAAGCTGATCTATCTGTGAGTTCAGGGTCTTTGCAGATGATTTTGATCCCTGTTAATTTCTTTTTAACATACAGTAGCACTAGTTTGGGGCACTCTGTTAAAGTAATATGCCCTGGTCATAAGCCACTGGTTGTTCTGGTTTTTGTGCTATCTGTACTTGGATAGGAATTCCTGAGTACAAAATCGATATTTAGCAAGTTTAACATGAAGAGCATGTGCATTTAACTTTTAGCCTGTTCTACTTAAAAAATACATAGCAACAGCAATAATCATAGAATCATAGAATAGTAGGGTTGGAAGGGGCCTACAAGGCCATCGAGTCCAACCCTCTGCTCAATGCAGGAATCCAAGTCAGAGCATCCCTGACAAATGGCTGTCCAGCCTCGTCTTGAATGCCTCCAGTGTGGGAGAGCCCACCACCTCCCTAGGTAAGTGGTTCCATTGTCGTATTGCTCTAACAGTCAGGAAGTTTTTCCTGAGGTTCAGCCGGAATCTGGCTTCCTGTAACTTAAGCCCATTATTCCATGTCCTGCACTCTGGAATGATCAAGAAGAGATCCTGGCCTCCTTCTCTGTGACAACGTTTCAAGTACTTGAAGAGCGCTATCATATCTCCCCTCAGTCTTCTCTTCTCAAGGCTAAACGGTTCGGAAGCTGCAGCTGGTACAGAACGCGGCAGCTCGCCTTATTAAAGGCAGCTGCCGGCGAGATCACATCACTCCAGTGCTGAAGGAGTTGCACTGGTTACCAGTTGTTTTCCGGGCCAAATTCAAGGTGTTGGTTTTGACCTTTAAAACCCTATATGGTTCCGGCCCAGCCTATCTTAAGGAGCGCCTCCAGCAACACCAGACAGGCCGCTTAACAAGATCAGCCTCGGATGGCCTTCTCTCTGTCCCATCAGCCAGGACAGCTAGACTGGTGGGGACGAGGGAGAGGGCCTTTTCTGTGGTGGCCCCCACTCTGTGGAACTCCCTCCCTAGGGAACTCCGTCATGCCCCCTCTTTAATGAGCTTCCATCGTGCATTAAAAACGTGGTTGTTCAGGCAGGCATTTGGGGTGGGTTAGGGTATTTTTAAAAAAAATTATGGTAGAATTTTATTGTTTTAAATTGTTTTATGGTATGTTGTACATCGCCCAGAGTGGCTGGGTGACCAGCCAGATGGGCGACTAATAAATTTAATAATAAAAATAATAAATAAACATGCCCAGTTCTTTCAGTCTCTCTTCATAGGGCTTTGTTTCCAGTCCCCTGATCATCTTTGTCGCCCTCCTCTGAACCCTCTCCAGTTTGTCTGCATCCTTCTTTAAGTGTGGTGCCCAGAACTGGACACAGTACTCCAGATGAGGCCTAGCCAGTGCTGAGTAGAGGGGAACTAGTACTTCCCTGGATTTGGAAGCTGTGCTTCTATGAATGCAGCCCAAAAGAGCATTTGCCTTTTTTGCAGCCACATCACATTGTTGGCTCATATTCAGCTTGTGATCTACAACAGTTCCAAGATCCTTCTCTCTTGTAGTGTTGTTGAGCCACGTATCCCCCATCTTGTAACTGTGCATTTGGTTTATTTTTCCTAGGTGCAGAACTTGGCATTTATCGCTATGAAATGTCATTCTGTTGTTTTCTGCCCAGCACTCCAGTCTATCCAGATTACTTTGAATGTTGTTTCTGTCTTCTAAAGTATTAGCTATCCCACCCAATTTTGTGTCATCTGCAAATTTGATCAGCATTCCCTGCACCTCCTCCTCCAGGTCATTAAGAAAAATGTTGAAGAGCACTGGGCCCAGGACTGAGCCCTGCGGTACCCCACTCGTTACCTCTCCCCAGTTTGAGAAGGTCCCATTGATAAGCACTCTTTGAGTCTGATTCTGTAGCCAACTGTGGATCCACCGGATCGTTGTTTCATGTAGCCCACTTTGAGCTAGTTTGCTCATCAGGATATCATGGGGCACTTTGTCGAAAGCTTTGCTGAAGTCGAGGTATATGATGTCCACGGCATTCCCACGGTCTACAAGGGAGGTTACTTGATCAAAAAATGAGATCAGATTCTTCTGGCAGGACTTGTTTTTGACAAATCCATGTTGGCTTCGAGTAATCACGGCATTGTTTTCAAGGTGCTTCCAGATGGATTGCTTTATCATCTGCTCCAGAATTTTCCCAGGGATTGATGTCAGACTGACTGGTCTGTAGTTCCCAGGTTCCTCCTTTTTACCCTTTTTGAAGATAGGGACAGCATTAGCGCTCCTCCAGTCATCTGGCACTTCCCCTGTCCTCCATGATTTCTCAAAGAGAATAGACAGAGGTTCTGAGAATTCTTCTGCCAGTTCCTTTATTACTCTAGGATGCAGTTCATCTGGCCCTGGAGATGTGAACTCATTCAAAGCAATTAGGTGTTCCTTGACCATATGCCTATCCATCTCAAGCTGCAATCCTGCCCCTTCAGCCTATACTTCTCCTTTGCCAGGGGGGTCATAGACCCTCTTTTGGGAGAAGACTGAGCCAAAGTAGGAATTGAGCACCTCTGCCTTTTCTTTGTCATCTGTTATCGTTTTGCCATCCTTATTTAATAGCTGAATCACCATTTCTTTCCTCTGCCTTTTACTATGCATGTAGCTGAAGAAAGCCTTTTTGTTGTTTTTAGCATCCCTCGCTAACCTCAGCTCGTTCTCAGCTTTAGCCTTCCTGACGCCATCCCTGCAATTCTGTGCTGCCTGCCTGTACTCTTCCTTTGTTACTTGGCCTTCTTTCCACTTCCTATTTGTGTACTTTTTTGTTTTCAGGTCATCCCTAAGCTTTTTGTGAAGCCACATTGGCTTCTTCTGTTGTCTTCCACCTTTTCTTCATGTTGGAATTGTTTGTAATTGTGCCTTTAGAATTTCCTTTTTTAAAAGCTTCCACCCATCTTGGACTCCTTTTCTCATTAGCGTCACTTACCATGGGACCTTACTGATCATTGTTCTGAGTTTATTAAAATTGGCTTTCCTAAAATCCAGGGTACGTGTTTGACTACACTCGGCTTTTGCTTCCCTTAGAACTAAGAACTCAAGTACAACATGGTCGCTTTTCCCCAGAGTTCCTGTAACTGCTACTTTCTCCACTAAGTCATCTCTGTTGCTTAGGATCAAGTCAAGGATAGCCGATCCTCTAGTTCCTTCCTCTACTTTCTGTAGGAGGAAGTTATCCACCACACAAGTCAGGAATTTCCTGGAGGGGCCATGTTTTGCAGAATTTGTCTCCCAACAAATATTGGGGAAATTGAAGTCCCCCATTATTACTACATCATGCTTCCTTAAAACATTGGCTATTTGCTTTTCAAAAGTTTCATCCTCGTCTTCTCCTTGACTGGGTGGCCGGTAGTATACTCCGACCACCAGGTTCCTTTTATTCTTTGCTCCATTTATTTTGATCCAGATGCTCTCAATGGGGCTACCAAGCTCCTCCTCCTGTATTTCTGTGCAGAGATATGTATTTTTCACATACAGTGCAACCCCACCTCCCTTTCTGTTCCTCCTGTTCTTTTTGAACAAGTTATATCCTTCAATTGCTGTATTCCAGTCATGAGAGTCATCCCACCAAATCTCAGTTATACCTATCAAGTCATAATTTCCCTCCTGTATTAAGAGTTCAAGTTCGTTCTGCTTGTTTCCCATACTCTGGGCATTAGTATATAGACATCGAAGACCATGTGCTTCATAGTCTGGCTTTCTTCCTACATGTGTCTGAAGACTATTATTGGGCGCTATCAGAGCTGTTCTCTCCGGTTCAGTGTTTGCGCCTACGTCCATTGTTACCTCCAACATTACATCTCCCTTCCTAGTAGGATTCAGTTTAAAGCCCTCCTGATGAAGTTCTTCATGCTGTGGCCAAACACATTCTTCCCATCCTTTGTGAGGTGCAACCCGTCCCTTGCCAACAGCCCATCTTGCAGGAGGTATAGCCCGTGGCCCCAGAATCCAAATCTCTCTCGTCGGGACCACCTTCATAGCCAGTCATTCACCCTGAGTATTTTTCGTTCCCTTTCTATCCCTCTTCTAACTACTGGAAGGATGGATGAGAAAACTATCTGGGCCCCAAAGTTCTTGAGTTTCCTTCCCAAAGCTTCGAAGTCTGACGTGATTTCTTTGTAGCTCCGCTTGGCGGTATCATTTGTTCCCACGTGGATGAGAAGAAAGGGATACCTGTCAGTGGGCTTTATGAGTGCAGGCAGCCTTTCAGTCACGTCTCTAATCTGTCCTCCCAGGGGACAACATACCTGGCGAGTCCACGGGTCTTCGCGACATACTTGGGTCTCGATCCCACGCAGCAAGGAGTCTCCCGCTACTACCGCTCTTCTCTTCTTGTTGTAGGCCTGGGTTTCATCGCCTCTGTTTGACTGACCTTCAGCCTCTTGCTCACTCTCATGCAGGTTGCCCTGTGATTCTTCCTCTGCAGGCTGTCCTCCAGTCTCATCCGCAAGTACCTGGAATCGGTTCCACAGCTCCACTGCTTCCACTGGTGCAGAGTGGCATCTAGTTCTTCTTCTCCTAACTGTCACCCTTTTCCAAGGAGTATCCTCTACTCCATTTTTCTTCACCTCAGCATTTCCCACTGCCTCATCTTGCTGTTGCTCTTCAAGCTTCTGGTCTTCCCTTTGCTGCTGTAGTTCCCCCATTCTGTCCAAGAACTCTTCGTGTTCTCTTATTCCCCGGAGGGTCGACAGTCGCCGCTCCAGTCCACTTACTTTTTCTTCCAGCAGCGTGATCAACTTGCACTTGTTGCAGGTGTAGGCCATGTTGTTCTCAGGCAAGAAAACAAACATTGCACACACCTTGCAGGTCACCACCACTGGAGAGTCCTGTCCTTCCATTGCCTCTTTTCCCTTTTTGTGTCTAGCTTTGTGATTGTTCTAGAGTAGCCTGTGCCTGCTCCTCTACTCAGTAGAGGTTAAAAGCAGAGTCCCACTCTTAGCCTTTGTCTCCTTTGTCTCTTCTACCACTGCAACTCCCCTGGCCAACTCCTGTTTGCTCCCCCTGTTTCTCGCTCTGGTCGCTCGCTCTTTGGGAGTTTGCTTGCTTCTGTAGTCCCTGGACCAGCTCAATGCTTCTGCTAAAGTGTGTTAAGAGTAGAATGCACTTAAAAACATCTTCAAAACACGCACATGCACCCTTCATGTTGGATGCACATCATGTACATGTTGTACTCAGAGTACAGTTTCTCATAGGAACCAGATCTATTTGTTTTTGTGCAGTTGCTTCTGAATATTATAGTGCTGTGGAAGGGCATACAGATATACAATAGCTTTTGGGCATTAGAAGACTAACGGCGCAATCCTATCAATTGCACCGTTGATGATCATAAGTCCCCGAACTCAGAGGCTTACGATCATCCTATGCAGGACAGGAGGAGCAGTAGAGGCGATCTTCACCTCTCTGTCCTCCTGCCCTGCATTTTTCGCTAGATGGGCTTTTTTGCCTGTGTAGCTGGGGCACTTTGGAGGGGGAGGGAGGAGGCTGGAAGAGGCTCAGGATAGCTTGTATCCTTTCTGGTCTCCTCCCTTCCTCACCCACTGAAACGCCCCCCCCTTTCCCCCTCTCTGAGGTTGCTTTTCTGACCTTGGAGAGCAGCTGGTATGGCTCTTCCCATGCCAGCTGCAAAGGGGTGGGGGATGGGGGTCAGATCTCCAACTCCCCAAGGTTGGAGCAGGGATTCCAAACAATCCTGTGGCCCTTCAGACCCTGTCTAAGGGCCATAGCATTGCTCCCTAACTAGTAATCAGAATTTAGCGGATTGCAATATTTTGAGGGGGAATGTTGATTAATAGGTAGGGAATCATTAGTTTTTGTTTTCAGGGTTAAAAAATAAGATACTGGTTTAGCAAGTCAAACTGTGTGTTTTCTTAGCATAACTACAATATCTACATTCAAGTTTGCCTGTTTGCTCATTCAATGTATATCCCACCTTTCTTTCCCAATAGAAACTCCAGACAGCTAACAGCACAGAACAATGAAATTACAGTAACACTTATTAAAAAAAATTATAGCTATTGCCAGGTGCACTGCTTCTCACACAAATGTAGTTTAATTTATAGTTAATGAACTTTTGTTTGTTTGCAGGTGTCAGCTGCGATGCATGTTTAAAAGGAAATTTTCGAGGTCGCAGATACAAGTGTTTAATTTGCTACGATTACGATCTGTGTGCATCTTGTTATGAAAGTGGTGCAACGACGACAAGGCATACAACTGACCATCCAATGCAGTGCATACTAACAAGGGTAGATTTTGGTAAGTGATTATTGTGTCTATTTAGTCATACTGCATGTATCATGATTTTGCAGAATATAACTTTGGACTTTTACCAGACTAACCTCTGTTGTAGTGGGGAATATGTAAAACTACTGCGTTTGCTCTGATTTATTTTTTAATCATCATTTATTTTTGAAAGAAGGTTGAAGTTAGATTGAGCTCTATACAAATAAATGTGCTGCACTGTGAATATTTTAAAAAGTTAAGTTAAAACATCATCAACAACAATTTTCCTGGTAGGTTATGCTTTAAGGCTGCCATCCGAATGACATTTATGTGGGAGTAAGCCTATCCAGATTCAGTGAGACCTCTGAGACAACATTCATAGGACTGGGGTGTGAAGCATCAAAAACAGGAGGGAAAATGGAAAGGGGAATAAGATAGATTTGGAAAGAATCTGCAATAATTTTAGAAGTACTGTACCTTCATAAAAATGAGTTATCAAATACAAGTTGTTTGACTTTTTTCTTCTTTTTGCTTGAACTTGAGTGGTGGTTTGTTGGAGGGTTAAAAAGATTTAAAAGGAAAAACGAGAGAAGGGTAAGTCTGCTTTTTAAAAGAGGAAAGAGAAGACATGTGGCAGATGGAAGTAGAATTCAAGTGAGATGTGATGGAGATGTGAGAGAGCAAAGAAAAAACAAGGTGACAAAACAAATACATTTCAGAAATGTGTTGTTACCTTTCCAAAGAAAAACAGAGATTACTGTGGGATTGGCGTAATTATTGTCTTCAGTATTTGTTAGCATATATACCACTTAAACCTTTCTCATATCTGATGTCTCTCTGGGGGGACACTTGTTACCTGGCTAAATAGATTAATATGCTAGGGTTATGTAGATGTTTCTCCTCTCTCAGTAGTTCTATGACTTTATCCTTAATATTTATTCAGATATTTCTACTGATGCTGTGTGAAAGGTGTGGTACACATCAGGGTTGTGTAGCATTGTTGAAGGCTCTCTTTTCATTAATTGTCTATGGCATGCATATGGAGCATGTGTAGGTGTGTGTGTGTATATGTACGTACATATAGGGACAAGGCTGCTTATGTTACATACTTACTGACACTACAGATTTGACTGAGTTGATTTTTTTGATGACAGTATTTTGTTTTTAAGTGCTATTTGAACCTCAGCAGTTAGAGAGGAGGTGTACTGGTTCTTTGGACAAGTACAGGAGCTTACATTTAAGAGAGGCATAACCACCAATACATAAGTGGGTGTATTCCTGTCTAGTGCAGGATTATTCACTGTGGGTTACCCATCCTCCCCTTCAGCTTGTTTGATGGTTTGACAAATAAAGGAAGCCAGGCCTAGCCAGTACATCAGCACACCCTGCAGTGTGCTTTTTCCTAACCAGTCAGGAACTGTGTTTATCTTCTGTATTCGGCGTTCTGCATATTGCCATTGCTCATCCTATCCCTACTCTTGAAGCAGAGGTTTGTACGCTGCAGGAAGCTCCAGTCAGTAGTTTCCCTCAACTCATTCTTGTCCTTCTGTCTGTCCACCTGTCATCCAGGCTGCCTGTGTCCCTTGTGGGAGGACGTGATCTGGTCTGGGGTCCTTAGAGAGTCAGACAAGGACTAGGGGGACCCAGGATCAAATCTCCACTCAGCCTTAAAGCTCACTGGGTGACCTTGGGCTAGTCAGCTTCTCTGACCCTAACCCACCTCAGGGGTTGTGAGGATAGAATGGGGGTTGGGGAAAGATACAAATCTAATGAAAGAAGGGATTTGCATCTTATTTTAAACAACTTGTTTGACTCATACTGGAAGTGCGGTGGTTGCTGCATGTGAAGTTCCATGCAGCTGTTGTAATATCTGTAATCATCTTTCCCCGTGTATGGACTGGTCTGCATGGTAAGTCCCCGTGATAGTGCCACCATCTGGGGTGGTGGCGTTCATCCTAGAAGAGTCAACAGAGGACACGGACTACATATGGTAGCTGCTGCATCTATGGCCATGTCAAAGTGTGTGCAGGCAAGAACTACGTTGTGACCGCAGCACTTGCACAACATGAGAGAGTAGTGGCCAAGAAGAGTGTGATATATGAAGCCAGGAAGTCACTAGTTCAAATTTCACTTCAGCCATAAACTCATTAGATGTTTTTAGGCAAGTTGTTCTCCCTGTCCCTCATCTGCAATAACCCTCTAAAGTAGATCCGTATTATTATTCTGTTCTCTTATTTGCAATATGGGGGTAATAATACTGACAAAATGTATAGGTTTGTTCTAAAAAATAGTGAAAAAATGGGTTCAATGTGTTGTGAATGCTTAGAAAGTGCAAAATAATATGTTTGAATCAGGCCTGAGGCCTCTTGCCTCAATTCATATCCTGTTCTGCTTTTTGTTTTATCTGATGCAATTTTCTCTGGAACTGCAAACTTATTCTATAAAGAAATCTGTAGGGCAAACTTCCACCTACATTTCACTGATCCTCTGCTGATCCATTCCTAAAATATAACACGTGCCTGTGGGACACATAAGTATACTGAGCCTTTCTCAATACCTTAGCATATCTATACTGATTTGCATTTCATTTTAAAAGAAGATTCTTTTTTAATGCAGGAGTGAGGGGCAGGAACAATTATGTCACAAACACGAAGTGGAAGGTGGCTCTTTGCATCTCCCCAAAGGTGATGAAACAACTCTTCACAACCTTAGGAATGTATTTATTTATTTAAAAGATCTCTATCTCGCTTTTTTATTTTTTATTTTTACATTGCTGACAATAGTATATAAAAATATACAACACATAATAATACCAAATATTATCAACAATTTAGAATATAATAAAATTTATCAACAAAACCAGCAAGTATCACAAAGTTCCCAATAACACAGAAGGCTGTACATTCTCTTGATTCTTGTTACACCAGTACATTATAAATAAGGACCACTTTTCTGTAAACCTATTATTTTGCTGTCTTCCCTCTCTAACCCTTACTATGTTAGTTAACTTAACCATATATATTACTTCCCATACTTTAATAATCCAATCATCAACTGTAGGGGCTTTCGGGGGGGTTTCAGTTTGCTGATATCAGCATTCTGGCGGCTGTTAATAAATGCACTGTCATCTCTTTGTCATCAGATAGAACAACTTCCTTGACATAACCCAAAAGAATAACTATTGGATCTCAATTTCATCTATTATCTTTAGCCAAAAGTCCTTAATGATTGGGCAAAACCAAAAAACATGGGCCATATCTGCATTAGGCATTTTACATCTCCAGCACCTGTTATCACCCTTATGATAAATGTGGTTAAGCCTTGCAGGCGTTAAATACCAGTGGAACATAAATTTGAAAAAAAATTCTTTCAGGTTTGTGCTAATAGTCTGCTGTGATATATTATTCCAGATCCAAGTCCAGGTGCTTACTGGAATCAGACAAGTCTGAATTGTAGGTGATTAAGAAGCTCTTTCCCAGCTTTTCTGATAATTATTAATTGTAAGATCTAAATCTTACAATTAATTAACTAAATAGAACTTTATAAAGCTTGCTTAATAGGTTTTCCTGATTTTGTATCATCAAATTTTCAGAAGTGTTTTTTCCCCCAGAGAGGTCCGGATTTCCTTAGTAACCTTAAGGCTATACTTCTGAGCTGTAGATACTGAAAAAATAAAGGTTGGGAATATTGCATTTCATTCCGTATTTGTTCATATGATTTAAATGTTCTCCTGTCTATAAGTGTGGTTATTTCTATTAGCCCATGACTGTACCATAAAGATAGATTGCCTGATTGCGTTTCATCTGTCATGTTGTCGTTATACGTAATAGCTGTTAATGGAGATAAACCCGGATTTAGTACTCTTAAGTTTCAACCAGTTGTTAAACAGGGTTTGGGTGCATGGGTTCATTCTTAATACATTTCTATCAAATTTATTACAGAACCATAGAGTATTTTTCAACTCTGTTGAGACATTATAATCTAATTCAGTTGCTCTATCTGGATTAAACCATGTCTTCAAATGCATAAGCATAGCCGCAACGTAACAATTTTTTATGGATGGGAAGGCTAATCCACCATTCTTCATTGGTTTTATTAAAGTTTTTTTTTGCTACTCTTGTTTTTTTTTACCATTCCAGACAAAATTTAAGAACATTATTTGCCAGTTTCCAAGTATCTTTTGTAGGACTTTTAATGGTATGTTTAAGAACAAAAATAATTTTTTTGGAAGTACCACCATTTTTAAGGCAGATATCCTACCCATCCATGAAATATAAAGCTGGTTCCAGCGAGCCAAGTCATCTTTTACTTCAAGCATGACCTTATGATGATTATATTCTGTTAAGATATCAAGATTTTGTATAATCCATGCCCCTAAATGTTTAACTGGAGTATCTTTTCAAGGAATTTTATATTTTTTTGGTAATATTAGTTTTTATAGAATTATCCATATTGAATCCAATCCACTCTGATTTTGTAATATTAATTTTATATCATAATGTGCATTAATTTATATAATAATTTTATATTTTATATACATTTTATATAATGTATATAATTTTAAACATGGGTTTCAAAGCTGCTTACAAAATAAAAGTAAAATAATATAAATGTATGCACTTAAAACAAAATCTACAGAACAACATAAAACAAAACTAAAACCCCATAAAAACAGCAGCTAAAATCAGTTAAATAAATTGGCCACATTTTTAAAAAGGTTTGGGGCTATCACACTAAAACTTGTAAAATTAGGCATCAGGCGAGCAGCTTAACCTTTTGTCATCTGGGCCATAGAAAGGATGGCTAAAGACAATAAGGCATAGACAGCTGTTGGTACAAAACACAACAAAATACATAGGTGGCATTTCTAAATTTAATACAGAAGGGTCTGTGGCTTTCCAACCAGAGGACCTTGAGGCATATTATGGAATCCAGGAAGCCCTCTCGATATGACAGTGTGACATCTGACAGTACTTCAGTAAATGCTTTCACCCTGCAACTGTGTTGCTTTCTCAAAGTACTACTGCCTTTGGAATGTTGTTTTTTATTTATTTGTTTGTTATTTATTTGTTATATACTGCCTTATCTGTTAAAAAGCCATCAAGGCGGTGTACAGCAGTTTAAAGCAATAAAGCTTTGCAACAATAAAAAGCAAGAACATTAAAAACATTTAAACATTAAAAACTACACATTTTAAAAGGCTAAGCTGTGTCTTTAAACCCTTTCTAAAGGTCAAGAGATTGGCCCCTAATCGTAATACTTGAGGGAGCGCATTCCATAGTTTGGGGCAACACAGGAGAAAGCCCTTTTATGTGTGCCTGACAGTTGCCCTCTGTGGGTAACAGCACCATCAAAAGGGCCTCTCCTGCAGATCTTTGTACTCGGGCAGGTTCATAGTGAGGCATGAACCCTAGGTGAACTGGAATTGTAGGTGATTAAGAAGAGTGGTTAAGACGTAAGGCTGGTCTGATGGAAGAGGCATCTGGCTTTTTGTGCTTCCAGATCTGTAACCCAATGGATTCAGAGTGCGTCAGCTTTTGAAACCAGTGGAACTAAATCTTCTTAAATCTTAGTGCTTTGGCTTTTAGCAGGGTTGCAGAGCTGAGCTGAAAATTGCTTAAAACAGTAATTGGTAGCATGTAGATAAAATGTGATTTCTTAAAAAAAAAGTATTTTTTTAGTTTGGAAAAGTCAGTTCAAGAGGACTACTTACCAATTTTCTGTGTGTATTGGCCTTGTTGTATATGTCATTTAATTGCATGATAACTAATTTTTATAAGCAAGTAGTTTCTGTGAAAAATCACTGTACGCTACATCAGTATTATTAGTAGCTTACAAAGTAGTGGCAGAATTCCTTTCTGTTTTCCTTCCTTCCTGAACTGTTACTATGAGAAAAATCGTGCTCTTACATCCTGGTCTAGAGTGAGATCTAAGTAGCTTAGAGTGCAATACGGAGGGGCTACTGTTTTATAGATAGAGGGCTCCAATCTCAGAGCCCTCTGTCTATCCGAAGCCTTGCTGGTAAGAGCCAGACAGGATGGGAGGCAGAGGGAAGCTTTTACAGCCCATCTGTCCTCCACTTAATTTTTTTAGCTAGCTTGCTTTCCAGGGAGCGGACAGCGACAATGATGGAAAGGCTATTGGATCAAGCGGATCCAGGCCTCCCCTCCCCGCTCACCATCTTGCCCCCTTCTCTCTCTCTCTGACATATCTTCCAAGGTCACAGTTGCGACCTCAGAAGAGAAGCCGCTGCAGAACTTTCAGTGGCAGCTGGGACAGGGTGGGGGTGGGGAGATCCATGATTGGATCTCCTTCTCTGCAGTTGTAGCTCTGCAGCATCCTATAGCTCACCATAGGATTGCTCTGCCCGGCTGGTAATAGTCACTGTTCAGTTGCCTTGTGCAGATAAGTATCTCTTCCAGGTGAGTAAGCCAGATTGCCCTTATAAACTAGAAGAGAGCTGATTCTGTATTACTGTTTTTTGGGGGTGGGGGGATAGGCCTCTAGTGTGCCACACTGGTTAGTATAGATATGTGTGGGCATGCTTACTTTAAATACTATTTGAGCTGGAAGGCATTTCAGATGAAACCTGAGGGCTGTCAATTAGGAAAAGTCCAGTTTCAGTTTCTATAGAAATTTTCCAGGCTGTTCCCCATTCACTGTTCAAAAATAAATTCTCTTTCCTCACAGCTCTGCAGCAAGATGGGTGGTGGTGTATGTAGTGTACTTTTCTTTCTAGAAATAGCAGGATTTGTTCAGTCTTAATCTCTGACATGGATGCAATACCACCTTCCTCAAAGGTGGTTCATGGAAGCATATGAAAAGGTACATGCTTTTTCATGTTCTCCATGTGTATGTGCTGCTGACTGTGCCTGTGCGCAGCTAGTATGAATGGGTCATTTGGATTGCTGTCTTCTTCTAAGGCAAAGTCCATTGATGGTCACTTCATATAAATTAGGAGCAGCCCTTGATCCTGCATGAGGGATCCACAGGTAACTGGGGTGCTGCAATTCACAGGTAAGCTGGGGTATTACCCAAACTTCCCAAGGAGATTCCCTGATTATATATGTTCTGAAGACTTTCCCAGTATTGTCTCTTCTTAGACATGATGGCATCATGAGTCATGTCTCTGTTCATCAGTGTGTTTAATATGCTTTTCTCGACAAGTGCATTTTGCTTACACCTTCACTGAGAGGATTCCTAACACTGGCCACTCGTATTAAACAAAACACTTCAATCCCATCTGTAGTTGTACCAGAACCAGCAGTGTTGTTGTTCAGTTGTTAAGTCGTGTCCGACTCTTCGTGACCCCATGGACCGTAGCACGCCAGACCCTCCTGTCCTCCGCTCTCTCCTGGAATGTGCTCAAGTTCATATTCATTGCATTGGTGATGCTATCTAGCCATCTCATCCTCTGCTGTCCCCTTCTCCTTTTGCCTTCAATCTTTCCTAGCATCAGGGTCTTTTCCAGTGAGTTTTCTCTTCGCATTAGATGGCCAAAATATTTGAGCTTCAGCTTCAGTATCCGTCCTTCCAATGAGCACTCAGGGTTGATTTCCTTTAGTATGGACTGATTTGACCTCCTTGCAGTCCAGGGGACTCGTAAGAGTCTCCTCCAGCACCACAGTTCGAAAGCATCGATTCTTGGGCACTCAGCCTTCCTTATAGTCCAGCTCTCACAGCCATACGTTACTACTGGGAAAACCATAGCTTTGATTAGACGGACCTTTGTTGGCAAGGTGATGTCTCTGCTTCTTACTATGCTGTCTAGGTTTGCCATAGCTTTCCTCCCCAGGAGCAAGCGTCTTTTAATTTCATGGCTACAGTCACCGTCTGCGGTGATCTTGGAGCCCAAGAAAATTAAATCTGTCACTGCTTCCGTTTCTTCCCCTTCTATATGCCAGGAAGTGATAGGGCCAGATGGCATGATCTTAGTTTTTTTAACGTTGAGTTTCAAACCAGCTTTTGCACTCTCCACTTTCACCTTCAACAAGAGGCTCTTAGAACCAGCAATACTGTTACCCAAAATGTTATTCCCCAAAGTACTGAAAACTGATTCAATGGTTAGGCGTACGGTTAAAATCTTTCACTCCCCCTGCAGAGATTAAACTCATTGCTCTTTATTTCTTTTTATTGTTTTGTATTTAATTGTGTTGTGTATTTAATTTGTTTTTATGTTATGTTTTAATCAAAATTCTGTTTTTATCTATTTTATTGTTGGCCCACTTCAGTGCCGTTTGGGGTGAAAAGGCAGAATGTAAATAAATAAGTCACTCTGAGAAAGTTACTGCATGTGGAGATGATTCTGCACAAAGAATCATAGAAGCTTCCCTGTGCATATAGATACAGATAGTCTAGGGAGCTTGTTACCTTACTGCTATGGGTATCATTATCTAGGATCTTGGTTATAACTTCCTTGCAACAGTATTACTGCCACTTATGTGGCCTCATTAAAACCACTTATGTCCTACTTCTGATGCTTTCTGTGAGGCCATGGTATGTAGTCTGTATTCCTGAGTGGCCTTGCTCTCTCTCAATTTAACAGAGGTCTCATTTGTAAATGTCCTTCTGTATGCAGAGCAGCTTTCAAGGAAGGTTGCTTTTTTGTTTCAGGAGGAACTGCTGTACTTCTATCTTTTACTCAGTGTTTCTAACATTGGAGCCACTTTTACCTAGTAGGAGTTTAGGATTGTTCAGCATCAAGGATCACTCCAAGCATTCTGTGAAGCTTAAAAGTTTGCACTCTGGGTTGGAATAAACATCATGCTTGTTCCCTGCTAACAGTGGCCAGCATATCAAAAGCCAGGCTCGGGAACATACATTCTTTCCCTGTAGCATCTTTTTCCTAAAGCAAATTCTTTCCCCTGCCTCCTGGCTGCAATTAAGCAGTTGGGTGATAACAGTATTAACCCTGGCTCCAGATTCTGGGTTAAGGGAGCTGTTGGTTAGCCTTCCCTGTGATTTCATGTTGGTGCTGACCATCTGCTTTAGCACAGTTAAGAGGTGGGGCGTGGGTGGGAGTTTGCTGCAGGGAGGGAGCACATATTCCCACAGCTGGCCTTTTCAGTCCAGTGGAGGTTATGTCTGGATTTACCATCCTTGGGCTCAGTCTGCCAGATGTGCGACTTCTACATAATGTACATTCATTTCAATATGGGACATGTATAGGAGCAAAGAAAATAACTGCTTTTCAGTGGGAAAGTAATATTTACTATACACAAATACATTGCAAGCAAGGCTTTGTTGCCACTATACTGTTGTTATGTTGGAGACCTGTTATTTATATTTTCAGCTTGATTTTTTCTTATTTATTTATTTGGTGTTGTTTATGGCTCCTTCGCCCCTTCATGGATCACTGCCTTGTTGTGGCGAAGGGGCTTGCGTAACTCAGTGAAGCCATAAGCTATGCCGTGCAGGGCCACCCAAGACGGACAGGTCATGGCAGAGAGTTCTGACAAAATGTGGTCCACTGGAGAAGGAAATGGCAACCCACGCCAGTATTCTTGCCAAGAAAACCCCATGGAACGTATCACAAGGCTAAAAGAGATGACACCGGAAGATGAGCCCCTCAGGTCGGAAGGTGTCCAATATACTACTGGGGAAGAGCAGAGGGTATTTCCAAGTAGCGCCAGAAAGAGTGAAGCGGCTGGGCCAAAGCCGAAAGGACACTCAGCTGTGGAGGTGTCTGGTGGTGAAAAGAAAATCCGATGCTGTAAAGAACAATATTGTTTAGGAACCTGGAATGTCAGATCAATGAATCAAGGTAAGTTGGAAGTGGTCAAACATGAGATGGCAAGATTGAACATCGACATCTTGGGAATCAGCGAACTAAAATGGACAGGCATGGGCGAATTTAATTCAGGTGACCATCATATCTACTATTGTGGGCAAGAATCCCTTAGAAGAAATGGAGTACACTCATAGTCAACAAAAGGGTGGGAAAAGCAGTACTGGGGTACAATCTTAAAAACGATAGAATGATCTCAGTACGAATCCAAGGCAAACCATTCAACATCACAGTAATTCAAGTCTATGCCCCAACCACTGAGGCCGAAGAAGCTGAGGTTGATGGGTTCTATGAAGACCTACAACACCTTCTAGAACTAACACCAAAAAAAGATGTCCTCTTCATCATAGGGGATTGGAATGCTAAAGTAGGAAGTCAAGAAATCACCGGGATAACAGGCAAGCATGGCCTTGGTGTACAAAATGAAGCAGGACAAAGGCTAATAGAGTTTTGCCAAGAGAACACGCTGATCATAGCAAACACTCTTTTCCAACAGCACAAGAGACGACTCTACACATGGACATCACCAGATGGTCAATATTGAAATCAGATTGATTATGTCCTTTGCAGCCAAAGATGGAGAAGCTCCATACAGTCTGGAAAAACAAGACCTGGAGCTGACTGTGGCTCAGATCATGAGCTTCTTGTTGCAAAATTTCATCTTAAATTGAAGAACGTAGGGAAAACCACTAAACCATTCAGGTATGACCTAAATCATATCCCTTATGAATACACAGTGGAGGTGAGGAATAGATTTCAGGGATTAGACCTGATAGACAGAGTGCCTGAGGAACTATGGACGGAGGTCCATAACATTGTTCAGGAGGCAGCAACGAAATCCATCCCAAAGAAAAAGAAATGCAAGAAAGCAAAGTGGCTGTCTGATGAGGCTTTACAAGTAGCTGAGGAAAGAAGGGAAGCGAAAAGCAAGGGAGAATGGGGAAGATCTATCCAACTGAATGCAGAGTTCCAGAGAATAGCAAGGAGAGACAAGAAGGCCTTCTTAAATGAACAATGCAAAGAAATCGAGGAAAACAACAGAATGGGAAAGACTAGAGATCTCTTCAAGAAAATCGGAGATCTCAAGGGACCGTTTTGTGCAAAGACGGGCATGATAAAGCACAAAGAAGGCAGGGACCTCACAGAAGCAGATGAGATTAAGAAGAGGTGGAAAGAATACACAGAAGAACTATACAGGAAAGATCTTAATGTCCCTGATAGCCATGAGAGCTCACTGAACTTGAGCCGGACATCCTAGAGAGTGAAGTCAAGTGGGCCTTAGGAAGCATTAGTAACAGCAAAGCTAACGGAGATGACAGTATTCCAGCTGAGCTGTTTAAAATCCTAAAAGATGATGCTGTTAAAGTGCTGCATTCAATATGCCAACAAATTTGGAACACTCAACAATGGCCGCAAGACTGGAAAAGGTCAGTTTACATTCCAATTCCAAAGAAGGGCAACTCCAAAGAGTGTTCAAACTACCGCACAATTGCGCTCATTTCATATGCCAGCAAGGTGATGCTCAAAATCCTACAAGCTAGGCTTCAGCAGTATGCGAACCGAGAACTACTGGAAGTACAAGCTGGGTTTCGAAGAGGCAGAGCAACTAGAGATCAAATCGCCAACATTCGCTGCATCATGGAGAAAGCAAGAGAATTGCAGAAAAACATCTATTTCTGCTTCATTGACTACGCTACAGCCTTTGATTGTGTGGATCACAACAAACTGTGGCAAATTCTTAAAGTAATGGGAGTACCAGACCACCTTACCTGTCTCCTGAGAAACCTGTACGAGGGTCAAGAAGCAACAGTAAGAAGCAGACATGGAACAACTGATTGGTTCAAAATTGGGAAAGGAGTACGACAAGGCTGCATATTGTCACCCTGCTTATTTAACTTATATGCAGAGTACATCATGAGAAATGCCGGGTTGGATGAATCAGAGGTCGGAATTAAGATTGCTGGGAGAATTATCAACAACTTCCGATATGCAGACGATACCACCCTAATGGCAGAAAGCGAAGAGGATCTCAAGAGCCTCTTGTTGAGAGTGAAAGAGGAGAGTGCAAAAGCTGGTTTGAAACTCAACATTAAAAAAACGAAGATCATGGCATCTGGCCCCATCACTTCCTGCAATATAGCAGGGGAAGAAATGGAAGCAGTGACAGATTTTACTTACTTGGGCTCCAAGATCATCACAGACGGTGACTGTAGCCATGAAATTAAAAGACGCTTGCTCCTTGGGAGGAAAGCTATGGCCAACCTAGACAGCATAGTAAGAAGCAGAGACATCACCTTGCCGACAAAGGTCCGTCTAATCAAAGCAGTAGTAATGTATGGCTGTGAGAGCTGGACTATAAGGAAGGCTGAGCGCCAAAGAATTGATGCTTTCAAACTGTGGTGCTGGAGAAGACTCTTACGAGTCCCCTGGACTGCAAGGAGGTCAAATCAGTCCATACTAAAGGAAATCAACCCTGAGTGCTCATTGGAAGGACGGATACTGAAGCTGAAGCTCAAATATTTTGGCCACCTAATGCGAAGAGAAAACTCTCTGGAAAAGACCCTGATGCTGGGAAAGACTGAAGGCAAAAGGAGAAGGGGACGGCAGAGGATGAGATGGCTAGATAGCATCACCGATGCAATGAATATGAACGTGAGCACACTCTGGGAGAGAGCTCAGGACAGGAAGGCCTGGCGTGCTATGGTCCATGGGGTCACGAAGACTTGGACACGACTGAACAACAACAATGGCTCCTTCTCAGGAGTTGTATAAACTCCACAAGTGTAAAGGCAGTAAAAGAAAACTGGGCCTTGTGTTGCCTGAGCTTTTCTTGTTTGAGGAAATAATTATGTACACCAGGGGTAGGCAGTGTGGTGCCTATGGGCACCAGTGTGCCCCCAGTCACCTTTCATGGTGCCTGGCAAGGCGCCCCACTCCTCCCACTTTTTTTAATTAACACTTTTTTCCAGCAGTTGGAATTTCCATTAAATAGATTTCTATTTGTACTGAAAACTGTGGGTTCAAACAAATTATTTAATGTGTTAGGGCTGAGACCCTACCTCTGCCTTGTACTCAGTCTTCTGCGCAGGTTACTTGTCCTTTGCCATGACTCCCTTGGCAGCCATTTTGTGGTTGTGCTAGGACAGTTTCTCAAATTGCCGAATGAGCCCATGGCCCAAAAAGATTACCTACCCCAATACACATAATTACTTCAAGATGTCTTAATGGTTGCTGACCCTGCTCTAGTTTCAACTGTGGCAGGTGTGGAAAATTAACACACTAGCCTTCTTAAGCATTAGGCTTATTTTATGTAAAATAGAACTTAAGGACTTAAAATGCCAGTAGCCTTCTGTTTTCTTTCTTAAAGGAATAATATTTTAAAACTTTATTTAAATAAAGTATGAGACTAAGGAGGGAGAGAGTTCTTCAGTGTCATAAATGCTTAGCTTCGTGAGATTAAAATGTACAGATAGTAGATTTTGGTTTGTCTTTGCTAGCGTAAGATGTAGTAATTTTGTATTGGGAGAGATTAATTCATTGAATTCTTCATTGGTACAAAGGTCTGAGTTAACAGCAATTTAGAGAGACAATATTTCTGTGTTTCCCATATTTGTAGCCATTGTTTTTTGTGAACTGAGTCCACACATATTTTCTTTTTCCAGATTTGTACTATGGTGGAGAAGCTTTCTCAGTAGAGCAGCCACAGTCTTTTACTTGTCCTTATTGTGGAAAAATGGGTTATACGGAAACATCTCTTCAAGAACACGTTACTTCAGAACATGCAGAAACATCAACAGAAGTGGTAAGCATGAACACCGTTGCTTCCAAATAACACTAGAAATTACTTGAGACTTGAACTTCTGTCCACCATATTTTTCAGAAAGCTAAATTCCATTAATAAACATTAAATTAATATTTAAATCCTTGTTGTTTAACATCAGTAACCAGTGCGCTTTCTCTGACAGTCCTGATTTCCAGTTTTGTTTTTTTCCTGCAAATGTATTAACTGCTTTTCATTATAAAATAATCCCAAAGCAGGGCACAAACCCAATAAAACACAAAATCACACAGCATCAATCAATAAAACAGTAAAACAGGGAAGAACAGAAACACAGACAAGTACATTTACAAGATGCAACAACACAAATTCAGTCAAAAGCCTGGGTGAACAAATAGATCTTTAGTTGGCACTGAAAGCTTGTAAAACTCAACACCAACGATATATGAGGGAGGAGGGAGTTCAAACATTAGAATGTCGGTATTGAGAACACTCTCTCTTGGGTTGCTGCATCTCAAACCACAGTCAAATGTGGCACCTTCAAGAGGGCATCCCCACTAGATCTTAATATCTGGGCAGGCACATAAGGGAGAAGGCACTCCCATCAGATATCCAAGTCCTAAGCCATGTATGTTTAGAGATCGGAGATAAGCGGGGGATTCCCTGCATGATTGGGGCTTGCAGGAGCCGGCTCCTGCAAGCCCCGGCTGAGTCCCTTTCCCTGCGTAGGGAGAGTCATGGAGCTCTGTGCCTTTGTCAGCATGGGGGGGAAATATATATACTTTTTAAAGTGGGGAGGGCGGGGTAGGTGATATCATGGGAGGGGGCTTTGGGGCACCCTGCCCTCTTGAAGTTGTCAGGCCCACCAGCTTGGTCTGGGGGTGGTAATTTGGCCCCCAGACCAAAAGTGGTTGCCCTCCCCTGCACTAGAGGCTGGTGCTTCACTTTGCAGCATGTAAACTCCCAGTTGAAATTTTAAAAATAAAATCAGGAGGGCAGAGGGTTTCTCTGGGTGCCAAGGGAGGTATCTGTCGGGGACCCTAGGTGTAGTATCAGACAAACTAGGAACTTCAAAAGGGGAAGACTCCTCCACTTAAGAATTGTGGGTGACAAGTAGTTTAGTACTGGGGACATCCTGTCACATCCTCCCTCCCCAACCAAAACGCTCAGGATGATCTTTAGATGGGGAATGAGATCAGGGAGGCATTTAAAGAAGAAAAGGTTGTTGTAATGGGTAACTTCAATTATCCTCACGTAGACTGGATAAACGCAAGTTCTGGTTATGGCAGACATACAATTTCTAGATATCCTAAACATCTGTGTCATGGAATTGACCAGATGGAAGAAGACCCTGGACTTAATCCTAAATTGCTTCTAGTACCTAGTGTGAGATGTAAGTGTTGTTGAGCCGATTGGAAGCAGTGTCTACACTGCTATCAAATTCAAATTACATGAAAGTGGAAAATTACCAAGCACACCTTTCTATTTATAGTAGAGGCATTTTCATGCGTTATTTAGGCTCAATTAACACGATTAGGAAGTTAACCAGCTTGCTGTGGACCCTCTGGTAGTCCTCTTAGACTTACATAGCCTATCTATAAGGACAAAGCTTAGGGAATTTTAACTGTAAATATGTTAGCAGCCAGACTAGAAAATATAGTCTCTAAATAGAGGCTATATTTTGAACCAGCTAAATATGTCTAGTACACAGCCAGACTAGTTTGAGCTGGGGAGCTGGTCTTTTATAATGAATCCTTGACAGAGTTGTCGTGCTTTCTTTCTTGGAATGTATGTTATCGTTAGTATAACTTTTCTGAAAGCTTGTTCTTTAAAAACAAATTTGGTGTGGAATTATTTGATTACTTTGTATATGTAGATGTGCGTGCGTGTGTGTGTGTGTAAAATTCTAATAAAATGGCATCAAACCAAATAGCGTTAAAACAATAACATATGTGCTGTTAGGTTAGAGCCTCACAAGTTAAAATTTGTTCCTCCTGATTTAGTCAACTAAACCTTTAATTGACTAATCTACCAATTAAGGTTTACAGTATTACTGATCAGAACTATAACATAGTTCTGATTGACTCCACTGGGTGGCAGTAATGTTTCATATAGATGGAATACTATACAAACCCAGGTTATTATATTAGTACTAGTGGTTGTGATCAGTAGTAGTGTTCTACTTAGGCAAGGGTATCCAAGGCATTGTTCCTGAATGAGTTCTAAATCCACTCTGTTTTGACAAAGGCACTTCAGAGAACAGCAAAGAAGAACATGGGAAGGGACAAGGTTGTTAGATTGCTGCATAGCAAAATCAGAACTGGCATATGGGTTTATTAAAAGTTGTATTGATGTCAAGTTGCATTTGTCAAATTTTGATGCATGAATTGGTGGTGTGATGGGTGAAACCTCTGAAGTCTTATGTGCACTGGTTTCCCAAACACACACTGTATGGCATCGTTTACAGAGATCTTTGAGTTTAGGAGTACATGATAGCCTTTGCATAAATGGACAACTGAATTATTGGAAAGCCAAATTCTGTATGAATCAGTGCATGTTCTGCACAGTCAGATAGGAACTATGTGCATGTTTTTTCCCATTCTTGAAAGACAAAATGTTGCAAGAAGTCACAGGGAACAGTGCAAGTGCTGATGGTGAAGGATAGGATATGAGCACTCCTTCCTTCTCCCACCACCGTGCGATGTTACTATGCTAGGCGTACAGCAGGTGAGCCTCCTGCACCTCTAGCATAGAATCATGGCACCCTGGTGGCAAAGGGACAGAGTGATCTGTGTCTCCACCACCAGCCAACTTGATTTTCTATGCTAGACATGCAGGAAGGAGCAAACACAGTGGCTGGTGGAGAAAGGATAGAGAGAACTGTGCCTTCGCCACCAGCCCATTGAACTTCTATGCAGGAGGCAAAGCTAGCACAGAAAACAAGAGGGCTAGTAGAGGAGGCATGGATCGTTTCACCCCTGCACTGCTGGTTGCATTCCTGTGCTGGGTGCACAGGCAGCAAAGCCTCTGCCTGCGCACTCTGTATATAAACTAATCGGGCTGGTGGAGGAGGAAGGGAGTGCTTGTTTCTCACCTGCAAAATGTTTTACTAGTCTGCTTTTTACTCACAAGAGGGGCTGGCAAAGGAGGGGTAGAGTGCCTCCTAAGCCCTCTTATGAGTGAAGTGCAGGAAAGTCAAACATTTTTCAGGCTAGTAACTTTTGAGGGCGATGTTATAAGGCTAGTCTAAATAATCATATTTAACTCAGTGTGTTTGATGGTGTCATGTGTTAAGGTTTTAAGAGATTGTAAGTGTAGACATTAATACATTTGGATTATTGTTACTGCTTTGTTACATGCCACCATTTCCTCCATGGCACTCAGGGTGACATGTGACTTCTCCACAAATGGCTTTACATTCAGATATCATTTTAAAACAAGTTGTTTTTTAAGTGACACCTATTTTTTAAAAAAACAATTTGAAATCCTTCTTGTTATGAGTGTGTTTTCTCACACTAGACTCCCTTCCCCGGACATTACCTGTTCAGTTAGATACCTGCAACTTTGGAAATATAATTAGCCCTTTCTAGAAATTTGCTCACTCTCTGGGTCAGAACAACTGCAACACTAAATCTAGTCTTCAGGCTTCTTTCTTTCATACAGCGTTCATTCCCCTGTAGAGTTTATGCAGCCCAGTCAAATTCCAGAGAGGTCACTGAACAAGGAACTCAGCTGTGTGGAGCAAAGAGGAATGTGTCAAATCTAGCTAGTTTTTCCCTACCTGCAATTTTTTTACATACCAAACCAGAGCTATTATTGAAAGGCACACAGGGCAGATACCTTGCTGAAGCTTTGCAGGTCCGAGTCAAGTCAGTGCCTGGATGGGAAATCTCTTGGGAACCCTATGTATGTTCCCTTGAGCTCTGTTGAAGAAAGGTGGGTTATCAGTGTATTTAATAATGAAATAAAATTTACTAAATGATTATTGGGCATAAGAGACTGAGATAGGTTTTGTCAAACCAAGCCTTGGAACAGGACATAGGAAGATCATGTACATTGGTGTAGTGGTAAACTTTGAAGTGCAGGGAGCTCATTAGATGTCAAACACCAAAGTCACACCTAGAGAGAAGGAGAGAGGGAATGTATGCATGTATGTATCTCTATATGTGTGTACGCGTATGTGTATGCGCATGCGCGCACACACATATATTCAATTATCCGAAAACATGCTGGTTTAAGACTAAAGGTTATCTCATGTTGGCTCAAGCTCCAAAACTCCACAAAATTGGAAGCTTAGGATGATGCCTTAACAGAAATGCCCCATGTTGTGCGATGTCACGAATTGTGCATGCTTACAACTTACCCTCCATGCACCTATACTTTTCCTGGGTCTTTCAGTCCCAGAGGATGGAGCGCCTGGGACTAGCAAAGATATCCCACATTGTCCTGGCCCTGTATTGCTTTACAAAGCAACTAAACCCTACTGTATTGCTTAGAGGAATCCCCCTGTGATTTGACCCATGCCTGTTGCTTGTAGGCAAGCACAATTTGTGACATTGCACAACATCATCACAGGACATGTTTGTAAAGGCATCCGCCTAACCTTCCAGTTTCCTGGCTTTCTGGAGCTTGAGCCTACATGAGATAACAGTAACTCTGGTCTTAAAACAGCAGGCTTTCTGATCATTGAAATTCCCTGGTTTTTAAAAATAAAATACGTTACGTATTATGTTCTGCAAAACAAAACACTAAAAAACAAAACCCAAACAAGTCATTAACTGAGTAGATGGGTACAAATGAATAGATATGTGTCTGTGTTCAAAATAGCCTAATTCTGAGTAAGCCTGCACAGGATTCCAGCATAGCTGTTTCCTTTTCCTCCCTCTCCATCAGTGAGAGTGATTCCCTCAGGCTTCAAAATTATCTCACTCTTATCTCAGTTGACAGTTCCTTGCTACCCCTCCCCCATTGTCAGAATGCTGACTGGAACAGTGGAATTCAGAACACTGGAGTGTACTGGCAGCATTCCACTTCAGAGTGGAACTGAGCATGCCTGACTTAACTTTGCCAGCAGTTACTGCTGCAGGTTTTCATGGGGCAGAAAAACCTTGATCATTTTAAACTTCTGCTCAGAATGTCACCAAACCAAGGAAAGGCACACCACTTCAGCAACTCTGAATAAAGTACATCAGTAGTTTTCCCCAGAATTTGAAAGAAATAGATGACAGATTGCACTGCAGCTTGAATAAAAAGTACGAATGTATCAATTTTCAGCACTTTTAAACTTGTATCTGTGGCAATTTGTATCAGAATGGTTTGAAATTTTGCATGGTTCTAGAACTCATGAGGTAGATTATGGATGCCGCCTTTCAAGTTATTCTACAGTTCACATTTCTATAAGCCGTGGAATTTCGAGGCTTATAATGGCAGAACCTTTTTTTTTGCGACTCGCTGTAACTAAAGGGGCACTCCTGTGTCCCTTTAATATTGAGACCTAACACGGTATAAAAACTCTGTAATAAAATGCAGACATCCAAAACAAGCAAGCCACTAATAAAATCTCACAGTTAAGTATATGGGACATGAGAAGTTTGTGGCACCCTAAAGATTCTTGTTTTTGCTGCAGTGTGCCCCGACTTCCTGGACTGATCCTCTCTTTCTCTTCATAGGTTCCATCCAATGTTGTCTGCTTGCACAACAGGACTTCCCCTTCTTCATGCTACCTCCAAATTAGCTCCAGAGGTCCTTGAACACCTCCCCGAACATATTGGGGGGGGGGCATGTTAGGAGGGAGAGGGACCTGTTCCGCTAGTGGTGCCTGTTCTGCTGGTAGACACAATTGGATACAAACCCCAGTCTTCATAGTAGAGTTTGGAGATTGAAAGAAGAGCAGAAAGTAGCTCTGTTTGGAAATGATGGGCAGAGGGTTGGTCTAGCCAGCCTCACCGTGCTTGCCTGGGCAAACTGTTGGAACAGACTAACTGCTTCCTCTCTTGTGGATGTGCTCTCTCACTGGAAGAATATACTAGCCCAGACCCAGACTCTACAGCAGTGCTATGGAAGCTTCCTGCAGTCTGAAGTTCTTTTATCCTCCCAGGCTTAAAACCTTTAGCGCTGTGCCTGGGAGTCAGAAAAAAAACAGCTGCTGTTCGAGCTGTGGTGTGAAGAACCAGCGGAACGCTGATGATAGTGGCTCCTCTTTTTCCTTGCTTAGGAGCATAAAAGGCAGAGGCGAGGAGGGGGGACTGCATGCTATAGCAGCTCCTTTTCTGTGTTTCGGAAGTAGGGAGGCGGCGAAGATTGAGGTGAATTAATCAGGGCTGGCAGATTGCCCACCTCCTGAGTATTTGCAAGGCCGACCTTGATCATCCTTATGAACTGGAGGATGGAGCTGAAGGAGGGCTGTTACTTTCCCAGTCAGACTTGTCAGATATTAGTTTGTGTTCTCTAATGTGATGACTGCTGTTAGTCGCCTTTTGCTGTTGAAGACCCTTGCTTCTAACTTTTATCACTTCAGATTTGTCCAATATGTGCAGCATTACCTGGAGGAGACCCCAATCATGTTACAGATGACTTCGCAGCTCATCTTACACTGGAACATAGAGCTCCTAGAGATTTAATATCCTTTCTTAAGCCAAGAGGAAACTACTAGATAGGTATTAATAACTACCTATCTTGATTCCAAAACAGGTGGTTCTGTTAATGTTTTAGCACTGTCCTAGTGAGTTTGGGTTGAATCGCTAGATATGACAAAGAAAGCTGTATTGAAACACTTCATATTAATTGCACTAATAATGGCTAGCATAAAGTGGTAAAAATGTTTTTTCCTTTCTTTTAAAGAAAGGCTTGGACGTCTGTTGCCTGACTAAACACTTAAGCTCCTCACCTATCTGGAATACTGCTCATAGGGAAACATTCAGAAAATAAATTCCTGTAGCTTGTAGTTCAGTTCGCTTGTAGTTATCCAGATTGTGTATTATATTAAATGCATATACTGCCCTGCTGTCTGTATTGGGCAAGGTATAATCTGAATGTGGGTTAAGTTATATTACAATATGATTTAAGTTCATACAGTGTAATGGGGGGTGGGGGGGCTAAAAGGATCTTGAGATAGAAATGCCCAGCTCTGACCATTGCTAGGGTCGTTTAATGACCCTTAGTTATTAAAGGAGCTGTAGGTGAACCACACTGCAGGGTATTCATAAGAACACAACTCCAGCTGAAGCAGAGCAGTGCACCCCAAACCTCAACTTGTACGTGGTGCTAGCAATACTGTAAGCAGTGTCCAGATATTCCGTGGGCTGCTTCATGTGGCTATTTGTTAAGTCATCGGACCACACGCACACAAAGCAGATGAAGGAAAACTCTGATGTACCACAAACTTACAGGTGAAGGCTGTGTTTTGCCTCCTGGTTGTATGTTATGTATGTTTAGCTTAAGCCGTAGAATTCTCTCTAGTTGTATAGCTTTAAATAAAAAATGAAGCCAGGAAATAAAATTGAATAAGTTTTTCTTGCTGATCCTTACAAGCCCATTCTTCTAGTTTTTCCTGTTTGCAGCCTGGTAACCCTGCACGTTGACACTTTTTCCTTAACTTGTTGATTACGATGAATCCAGCGGTGTTCGGCATGTACGTAGAATGTTTCACCCAGGCCGGGGTTTGGGTGGCCCTCGCGCACGTCGCTCAAACATGCACTTTACTAGCAGTTCCACTGGTGGATTTTCATCTTCGCAGAGTTCGTATTCTCCAAGCAATAGGGAAGCCATGGATCCTATCGCTGGTAAGATTTAAGAACTTCTGTGTATTGTATTCTTTTGTTGTTCTGGGTCATTGTATGTTTTGAATTCAGTTCGATGGACTCTGTTTTAATAAAAGCAGGAGTGTCTGCAGTTTAAATTCACCTGCATCTCGGTTCCCTCTACAATACTACACCACAGTGGATTTCAGCTTGAATATATATACATGTATGTTCATACGTTTAAGCAGTTGTAGCCGTGTTGAATGATTTGGGCTGATTGAGAACGTTTTAGGGAATTGCCAGCTTGAAAGATAATAAAATTCAAAAGTCTCATGCTTTTTTTTTTCTTAATTCAATATTGAGTTTTCATAGCACTAGCAATGTGTGTTAGGTTGAATTATCATGAGGGCCAGAGACTTCGGGGCAGGGGATGCACCTATGTCTATTTTACGTGGATGGTAGTAAAATCAGAAGGTAACGGTACAGAATTCTGGAAGGAATTTACTGGTACCGGCAGAGGGCTCAGTGTTGCTATAGTAGATTTTGATAATTCTTGATTCTTTTTTTTATGTTGGCAGAGCTTTTGTCTCAGTTGTCTGGTGTGAGGCGTTCTGCAGGGGGACAGCTCAATTCCTCTGGCCCTTCTGCGTCGCAGTTACAGCAGCTGCAGATGCAATTGCAGTTAGAACGACAACATGCACAGGCAGCACGGCAACAATTGGAGACTGCACGCAATGCGACAAGGCGCACCAACACTAGCAGCGTCACCACCACGATTACACAATCTACAGCAACAACCAACACATCTAACACAGAAAACAGTCAGCAGGCTATCCAGAACTCTCAGTTCCTCCTTACAAGGTAACTCATTCTAGAGGGTTGGTCACAATCACTGTTCTTGGTTCTGCTTCACTCTCGGCATACACAACAGTCTTCTGATGGCATCCTTTTTCTGCCCACAATCTGCTTTTCTTCCACCTACTTAAGCAGTGGCAATCTAGCTAAGCGTGTCGAGACCCTGCTTTTTCTGTTACTATTTGTATCTACTAGAGAGAGAGAGTATTGGGTTATGTTCCAAAGGGTGGAAAGGGAACAGAGAGTTTAAAAGTGACTCAAACTGTAATCCAAGACTAGAGGCTGAATACACATTTTATTGCATTTAGAGTTGCATTTTAGGAAAATTCCCCAGATCACTGAGCAATCTGTAGGCCATTTAATATAATCCTGTTTTCAAAAGTACTAATAGGCTCTGAGGCCTGTCAGTTGTGTATAGTTGCTCTTTAACTTGGGTTCACTCAAGAATTCCAAGATCCTGACAGACAGACACTAGCTGTACCTGTTGCGAAAAATTTTGCAACCACATGTATGTAATTTATGATTTAGTAACTTTGTTAATCAGCTGTTTTATCCGATCTTGGGATTTCACAATTTATTAAATTTGTATTAAAACTGTTAAGAGATAGACTGGTACAGTAAGTGAGAAAGTTGGCTTTTTCAAAATAAGAAAACCCTGGAACTCTCTATGACCCACAGTTTTGGAATTATACATATTAGAAAAAAATATTTTCCAATTATTTTGATGAAATTAGCCCCCAAAGTGATTTTTTATATTTTTCGCTGAATCTGTGTGGTAAATGCATTAATTGGAGAAAAAAGAGAAATCATGTAAATTGGCCGAGTGGAACTCAAGATACTGATTGCTAAAGAAATTGCTGCACATTTTAATATATATCATGCAGTGAACGATTTCATAACGGAAGTGCACATAAAGAATTCAGAGTGCTGATTCAAGTACTAAATGTCAATTTTACTGTTATTTATTTATTTATCTGTAAACATCGTTGACATCTTCAATTAGTAAATTATGTGGTTGAGCTGCTTCTGTAAAAGTATCATATTCTATGCCATTATGTTCTGATATCTTCGTAACTGGTGGCACCCACAATGTGTAGTAATAGTAAATCTAAGAAAATATCTTTCTATATCTGAAGGAGATACACCATACATTCACCCTAGACAGGGACAGCCCAAGGCACTCGGGATTGTATACATCAGAGATGCAGAATCTCAGACCTGGGGCCAAATCCAGCCTGCTTGGGGTCCCAGTCTGGCCCTTCAGGGTTCCACAGATGGCCACATACCCTTTCCCCTGACCACCGATTGGTGGTTTCCTGGCTTTTGTGCAGTTTTCTCCCTATTCCAAAAGGTCAAAATGCTTCTCCTAAGGCTTAGTGACTGGGAATTAAGAGCTTTAAGCTACAATAGGCTGGTCTTTGGGGGTCAAATGCAAAATATTCATCAGTTGTAAAATAGAAATATTTACAAGAGTATAATAGTGGATTAAAAAGTGTCTAACAGAAGATGACTAATTTTTTAAAAATGGCCCTTCATGTAAACTGATTATGTTTTATCTACTGTATCGTTTTAAAAATGTTAGCACTTCTGCCACCTTCCTAAGGCATTCACTTACTGAAATGGCCAATGATCCTTGTCAATGTCAAGCTATGGTAAATTTAGCAGCCACAATATACATTATTTGTTAACTTCTTTAAATAGTTCAGACGGCCTAAAGGAAAAAAACAGCGAATCATATGGAAATGAAACTAACAAAATCTATTCTACTGTAACAATTATCTGTAGCCAGAATTTCTTAACAGCAGAGCAGGTCCACCACATAAGATAGTGGAGGTTACCATCTGCACAAGTTCTGCAGCAGCTTGCATTTGTACATTATAAATCTTGGGTAACCTCAGGGGGTCAAGGCATCATATATAGCGAGGGTGGGCAGCTTTTGGCCACCCAGATGTTGTTGGCCTGCAACCCCCATCATTACGCACCGTTGGCTATGCTGGCTTTGTAGATCAAAACATCTGGAGTTGCCCATCCATTATATATAGTCTAGGTTTGGACAATCGCAGTGTGGGAAACAACCATTATGGCTGCTCCCCCGCCCCTGCGCATCTCACGTGCCCGACAGCCATTTGCATTATTCCCCGCACTACAGTGCGGGTTGGCATGTCATCTGAACCCGGCAGGTGGGAGGTGGTACCCACCCTACAGCCCACAACATGCAGTAGAGGTTGTAGGGTAGGTCTGAAGCCCCCCCTCCCCTGCTGGGTTTGGACGAGATGCCAACCCACACTGCAGCGTGGGGAATAATGCAAATGGTGGATACGCGGGGGTGAGGTGAGCAGCCACAACGGTTCCTTCCCTTGCTGCAGTTGTCTGAACGTGGCCATAGAGGGCCATGCAAGTATATTTTGCCATATATTTTTGGAGATAATTCTTCCTGAGTTACTTTCCCACTTATTTCTATAAGCCTGATCATGACTCTTAGAAATCTTTGAAGTCAAAGCCTTCAACTTCATCTGTTTTACAAAAAAAGCTCTTTCTCTCAAGTATTCCTCTCCCTCAAGCTTCCTTCCCTAAGTTTCATGTTAAGATAATGATAAGGTCTTACTTGAAATCACTCGGAGAAGAGGGGATCTTGTTCCAAGCACCCAGTAGGTTCTGATTCCTTCATAAAAAGATCTTGTAATCAAAGAAGGACATCTGAGTATCTTTGGATCTAACCAATCTGAAAATATACCTAATCCCAGCAGTATGATATGTATACTGAATTATTTTGTCACCACCAGCCTTAGTATTTGCAATACAGATGAAATCTTTCATAAATAATTACATGGGTTTTGCTCGAAATTGTGCTGTTTACAAGGCTTCAGAATGAAAAAGAGGATTTGTTACTTAGCAGTGCAAATTCAATAGGTTGTATTCAGGATGTAAACAAATCCAAAGGAGCAACCCAGGAGTCATGGAAAGTAATACTTCAGAGAGAGAGAATTATTTTGCTCTACCAGTTTTTAATGCGTTATTTCAGCAGAGGGAAAGCTAGTCTTAATGATAGCATAAGTTTCTGAAATTCACAACTTGCAGAGGGGTTTCAGTAAGAACAGGAAAGAATCTTGTGGCACCTTAAAGAGCAACACATTTATAAGATTTCATAGATCAGAATCCATGTCAACGCGCGCATGCACATGCACACACTGTAAGCAGTGGGATCAAATTGCAATGACATGCAAAAAGTAGTTTGTAACAATAAAAGTTGACTTGGAAGTTGCTATTCTTCAACAAAAGAGTTCTGAATTAGAGCTTATTGAGTATTTTTGGCTTGACAATCGTTTCTTGTCATACTATAGTCGGTGATTAACTTACCAGACGTAGAATGATTGATAACAGAATGATTTATGACTGTTTACACTGATGGCTCCTTTTAAATTGTTTTTGTTGAACAGTAACAACGTTCAGGTCAGCTTTAATTGTCAGACTCTATACTTTCTTGCATTTCTTTGCCCTTTGACCCCACTGTTTCCAGTGTGTGTGTGTGTGTGTGTCTTGATATTGTCATGAATTCTTACACATTTGTTGCTTTTTAAGGTACCAAAAGATTCTTTCCTGCTTTTACTGAAACCCCTCTGGACTTTGTGAATTTCAGAAACTTTGGCTGTCTTTAACAGCAAACATCCCTCCACTGAAATCATAACTAGTAGAACGGGATGATATCTTCCTCCTCTTTCTCCCCCACCCCTGAAGTATTACCTTCCACTTTGGGGCAGGGGGGTTGTGCATGTGCGTTGAAACGAATTCTAGTCTGTGGGCTTGTTCGCACAATTTGCTGGGCAAGAGTTGGAGCAAGCAAAAGAGAGCTCATTTCCACCTTCATTTCCCAACCTGTGATTGCCCCAATGGTAGGCTGCTCCTGTGACATCTGCACCTGGACACTTTGGATTATTTAGGGCTTAAACACCCGGAATTAACGTACAATTTTTTCTTGAGTTAACTCTGGGTTGTTTAATCCCTAAGCAACCTAGCGTGTCCAGGTAGGACAACATGAGAGCAACCGACTGGGTGATCGTAGGTTGTAAAATGAAAATGGCGGTGAAGAGTGCGCCAGGGCAGCTCGCTCGCTCCTGCTCAGCAAATCGTGGGTTAATTACCTGGGCCAGTGAAAGCATATGGAATAATAAATGTCTTTAAATTTCAAAGTAGCAGGGTCTTGCGGCAACTTCGTTTCCAACCTTAAGGCCTGTCTCCTGTGGGGCACTTACACCCCTGCTGATTCCTGCCGGCAAGCAGTGCCCACTGCTTGTGGAACCAAGATTTAGCACTTCTGAGGGCAACCGGAAACAAGTGAAAAGTGCTTGTTTCCGGAATGGGGCAGGTTGGTGGAGCTCACATAGGGAGCTCCGCTGACCTGTCCCAATTCAGAAATGAGCGTTTCTCTTTGTTTCCGGGATTCCTCAGGGAAGCATCACATCCATATTGTGCATGTGGTGGGTCCTGTTTGTGCAACAGAAGTTGTGGGGCACAGTAGGTGGGGGCGGAAGTACCCAATTGGATACTGCCCTAAGAATAGGACTCTTCTGCATATACATCCCTATGTACACACATGTCCAACAAAACACATGCTTTAAGACCCTAATGCCAAAGTTCTTCACTGGAATATCCTGGATGAATGAAGGATAAGCTATTTTATACTGAGTTAAGCCAGTAGGTTTAATTTAGCTCAGTAGTGACAGCAGCTCTCCCATGGGTCAGGGAGAGATTAAGCTTAGCCTTCTCCATTGAGGTCCTTTAACAGGGAGATGTCTGGGATTAAACTGGTCGCTCTCTACTTGCATAGCATGTTCTCAGCCTCATCTGCTGGGCTGTGATCCCTCCTTATTGATATACAAATTTGCTTGAGCTGTATTACCATGTGATAAATTGAGAATTTTGTAGCAGTGATCTGAAGGGAATTGATGGTTAGCATGGAAGCAGCAATAGAGATCCTACAGGAACAGTAGTTAGGGGCTCTGGGTGTTGGATATAAAGAGGGAATGATTTTCAGCTACCGCTGCTCCATTTCCATTGTAGAAATCATGCACCTTGGGGCTGGGGATAGACAAGATGCGTTCTGGTACCTTCCCCCGTCTTCTCACTGGCAGCAGATGCTGGTGAGCAAGTGGGAAAACTTCTCTGAAGCCAAATTTTAAAGACTCATGATGAAATCCTGACATCCACAGGGCCTTACGTATGGTTAAAAAATATTAGTCCTGCAGAAGAATGCATTTGGTGTAAATGGTGCCATCAATCCTTAGAATTTTCAGCTGTATCCTCTTCCATCTCTCCCTTTTGTGTAGGTTGAACGATCCCAAGATGTCTGAAGTAGAGCGTCAGTCAATGGAGAGTGAGCGGGCCGACCGCAGCCTATTTGTTCAAGAGCTTCTACTGTCCACTTTGATGCGGGAAGAAAGCTCCTCCTCTGATGAGGATGAGCGTGGGGAGGTTGCCGATTTTGGTGCTATGGGCTGTGTAGATATTATGCCTTTAGATGTTGCTTTAGAAAATCTAAATTTAAAAGAGAGTAATAAAGGAAACGAGCCTCCTCCACCTCCTCTTTGATGACATCCCACTTCGCAGACAATGTCCTCTGTGCTGTATTTGCCAATGAAAGTGGACAACAACTATCTTGGGTTTGTTTTGGTGATTGTAATTTCAGGTCTGTCACTCTTGTTACATTGTGTACATTCAAAGGAAGAGAGAAAAAGATATATATGATAATCATTTCCACTTAAAAATAATTTTTACTTCTAGCAGGTAACTGTAGGTTTCAGTGCAGAGGAGAATCCTCTGTGCCCTGTACTTTTGACATGCAAAAGGCTCTCCTAATACTCCACATTCAAACTGAAGAGGAAAAAAAATGAAATCTAATGAAGCTGCTGTGTGTATTTATGAATATTAATGAATAAAAACTGCTTGGATGGTTTACCTTTACTGCATGAGGTTTTTTGCAGCGTGCATGAGTTTTAGTGACCTTGTCATTTAAAAAAATTTAAATACAAGGAGTAAAACTATAAACAACTCCCTCCCCTTCCCCCCAAATAAAAAAGCTTTCCCATTATTCAAAGGTTATAAGACAAAGAAGTTAGTGCTCACTTAGCAGTGTGTGGCCATCAAGTAGCTTTTGAATAATGTATGTCTGAACCACCTTTTTGATTGTGCTGTTGGCACATCATGCAAGCTCTGCAGTGGGACGGCTTGTCATTTCCAGGGTGTGGCGTTTTGTTCAGTGTGACCCTTATGTTGCTCTCTTTAACCATCACACATCCATATGGAATTTCAGCCTGCTTTTTATGCATCTCTAGGAGACACAAAAGTAAGGCCACTGCCAAAACTTTTTGGCAAAGGGGGGCTTTTGTGTGCCCTATAATCAAAATACTTGTTCAACTTTGTTTAAAGTTTTTTTCTTTTTGTGGTTGTTAAAAAAAAAATTCAAACTGTTAAAACATGTTTTATTCAGGTGTAGATGATTCATTTATTCATTGTCTTAAAAGAAAACAAAAGTTAACCTGGATTATGTTGTCTTAGTTTTAAAAGCTTCACAGTCTCAATCATATGTTTTTGAGTTATTTATGTATTTGCTTCCTAGTTTGCAGAGACTTGTCAGTATCAGGAGAGCTTGAGGAGGTGACTTCCCAACCTTTTGTCAATATTACAACTGCATTCTTAATGCTAACTCTAGCACCTTTTTATTTATTATTTCTTCTTGATTTTTTTCTGGCATAAACAGTAAAAAAGCCTTTTAATTGAATCATGCCACCTACATGCCTATACTATTAATCCTGTATGTATAAAAATGTACAGTGTTTTTGTGCATAGACTTTCATAATAGCCCCAAGGCAGGGACAGGAGGGGTTTTGGTTTTGGGGGCGGGGTGGTGGGGAAGGGAATGTAAAGTTAGACTATAAAGACAAAATTGCACACAGCTTCTGATTAAATCTAAACTAGGCTTAGATCATAATCATGTTTCTCTCTGGTTCTCTCACTCTCTTCACCCCTCTATACTCTGTACCCTTCCACTTCTGCCACATTACAAGCATCTTAGAATAAAATTTCAGACTCAAACAGCAGGGTGGGGTTTTAATAGAACTCGGATATGGATGCTAATCTAAAATGGTAAACAAAAAACCACCCACAGCTTCTAGTTTCTGACTCATTATTTCTATATAAAATACAGTACTAGATTTGGGTTTTTTTTTTCTTTTTAGTCTCTGCAACAGAATGTTTTTTTTGGGGGGGGGGAATTCTACTCCAGCCCTCTGGTTATCTTGGGAGTTTAACCCTGGTAGGGATTTTTTTTAATCGTTGAGGATTTTCAAAACCAGTTTTCAAGCTGTAGTCTTTTCAAACACACCTGCACATTACAGTAAGACACACAGTTCAATAAAGCATTTTCAAGACTGTTGTTCAGTTGATTCTTTTTTGATGTTGGTGTGTTTTCCAGACAAATAGGCATTCTCTCCAGTGATGTTTTATAATGAGGCTACACTGGAAAAGTTCTTGGTCCCAGTATATGTTCCTTTAAAAGTTCACTTACTGCTTGTAAAAATGTGTTGAAAAAAGAGACTGCAGTCCTATCCACATGCCTTAGAGGAATTCATGAGAGCGGCTTCCTGACTGATAAAGGATGTTATACTTGAATAAAAGGAGCAACAATGCATCTTCGGACTGTGCTGAAACTAGGGTGCTATGGGAACACCAGCTGTCTATCACTAGTTTCTCAGCTGCAAAAGCCTGAATGGTAATGAAATCCCTAGAGTGTAAAGGTAGGGTTAGGTTTCAGCATTTAGGGCCTTTATTTGTTACAATTTTTGTAAAGTAGTAGGTATTCTGCTCTTCATTATTGTCTGGATCACTAACAAAAAGTAAACAGAATAAAATGATAAACCAATGTGATTAAGGGGTAATATAAGTGCATGCCCCATCACAGCAGCATAAAATCATATTCAGTTAATGATTAGAAAGGTCTGTGAAAATAAAAGGTATTTCAATACTAAGCAAAGGCTGTAAATGTGGGCATTAAATCTCCCTGGGGGAGTGTTCTAGAGCTGTGGTGCTATAGTCAGAAAGGCCTTCACTAGTCAGAAGGGGGCATGCAGAGAAGGGCCTCAGGAGATGATGAACAGGGGCAAAAGCCATCTGTAGCTAAATGTGTTAATTCTGCCCCCACCCCCCATGAGACCTGCATCTTACATTAGAGCAGATTCAGATGGTAAGAGAATACAGTAATAACACCATAATAGCTCTAGCCTATTTAAATTGACTCCTGGGAGTACATCTGGCAGCAAGTCTGCTTTTCCAGTGCGCCTCTTTGCAAATAATCCATCTGCCATTTTCACCTGAACACAGACACACTCATTGCTGGGTGCAAGCTCCATTCATTCCATAAAATGAGAGGCTAGAACAGTCATGCTGCCATAAGCTACAAATGGGGCTATGTTAGTGTTCTGCTCAACAGCAGCTTCAGCATGCAGAGTTTTGGCAGGTGAAACTCCTGTATAGAAATTATAGGAAAAGGCTCATTCACCCCCTTTTGGCTTAGCAGATGGTTGACAATGGCCTTGCTCTTGGATCTTTTAGGTATTGGCAACTTGAAGTACAAGCAATTTTATAGTTTAAGGCGCCTTACTGGGGCTACCTGCAAATTCTGTGGGTCATTTTTTTTACTAGCATGACACTGATCGCTATATAACAATAGATCGAGCAGTGTTTGCAATTCTGGCCAGTGCTACGCTTGAGTCTGATTATCTAGTATTGCTGACAGCTACAAAAATTAAGTCTTCTGTAGAACGGGGTCTTCAAAGAAATAACCATGTTTGTAGATTCTACAGCTGTTTGCATGCAACTTTTATGATTCAAACAGTTTTATTCAATCAAGTTCACAAATAGAAACCATCACAATGGGCATGAACATCATTTTAAGTGTAGCTGGGAGGGTGCTAGATGGTGAAATGCAAATACTCTTTTTGAGTTGGCTGCAATTGGAGGATTGTCTAGCCCAATTCTTCTTTATACCAGTTAAATCAAAACATTTTGCTTTTACCTAACCATATCTTGGCCATGAATCTCACTTTGGGTCCAAGGAAAAACAAAAAGGCACAGCCCCCTGCTTTCAGGTTTTGTATTGACCGCTCATCTATAGCCTGGTTGTATTGAGAAGCTACTAAGTGCAGGCTTGGGGCTCTGGCTTGTTTTAGAGGCAGCTTTGTTTACAAAAATAGATTTCAGAGTATGTTGGAAGACTGAGAAGTACGTAAAACCAACCATCCAATATATTGCAGCTGCTACCACAAAAGGCAGTTTCCAACTAGGAAGAACTAATTCCAACAGTTGTGTGCAACACTATGTTGTAAAGATGTTCCGTTCAAACTTGTTTCTTGGTTGTGTCCTAGTAAATCATACTGAATGGCCCCTCTTGGTTTTGTTGGTGGTGAGGTTGAAGTTGGTTCCCAGTTTGCAACTGTTCGTTTCAAACTGCAAATCTGGTTTGACCAGAGGCAACAGGACATAAAGTGTTACCCCAACAATGGCTATCACAGCATTCTCAACTATTCAGGGGGTAAACCCTCTGTCTGACTAATCATTTTAATTATTTGAATTGTGAATTCAACTTGTTAAGTAGTAGGGACAAGTTATTGTAACAGATTTCCACCAGTTTTACCACGTCTTTTATAGCTGAAAGGCAAGTATTCACATGTAAAAAAAAAAAATGTAAATGGAGCCCTGGCCACTTACAGGTTCTGGCATGCAAATACCTTGCAAAGCATTACAGGACCCCATCTTTTTCTGTAAGTTCTGAAGAGCCTCAGCTTATGTAAATTTAAAATTTGGTATAAAATATAGAATTAGCATTTTGTAAAATAATCATTCTAAACTTTCAAATTAAAGGAGTTAACATGCCATATTAATAAATCCACTAGACACCGATAAATTGCCAACTATGTTATATCACTCATAAACCTTTTAAAGATCTAGAGCAGCATTCTCCAATGTGTCCTACAGATGTTTTGAACGTCAACTCTCATCAGTGCTAGCCAGCATGGCCAATGATCAGGAATGCTTCAAAGCATCTGGTGGGCACCAGGTTAGAGAAGGCTGATGTAGGGGTTTGCCAAACCAAGACAAAATTAGAAATTCTGTGGACTTTGCAGCTCTCGGTATCCGCTGCCAGGTAGATGCTATGATGAGCTGTGACTGCTGGGAAACCACAGGTCTATGCATCCTTTCCTTGGATAAGTGTTCCTCGTAGCATCAAACCTACAATATTTTTCTACTTCAACACCCCCCCCTTCTGCTGTCCTTCCTGCAAATAGCGGCCATTGTCAGAGGGGCTCCTGAGTAATGGGATGACCACAGTATTCTTCACAGGGACCTAAGGGTTTGGCTTTTCATTCACTCCTGCCACTTTCTACCAGAAGAGCAGGCCAACAGGAACTTTAGTCTCAAAATATGCAGGGGGATGGGCACAAAGTAAATCTCCAGCTGTTTTGGACTTCATCTCCCGGAAGCCCCTGCCAGCAATGGCCAATGGTCAAGAATGCTAGGAATTGGTGCCCAAAACATCTGGAGTTCTGCTGCCTTCTTACCCCTGGTGTAGTGGATAGTGTTGGACTTGATCTAAGGAGATTGGGATTCAAATTCTATTTTCACCATGAAACTCACTGAGTGACCTTGGATAAGTTGTCGTTCCAACTTCCCTTTCCTCATAGGGTTGTTACAAGGAAAAATGGGAAAGGTATGCCATTCTGAGGTCTTTAGAACAATGCTGGGATACACATGTGATAAGTTAAATAATTGTCTCGTGTAATAAAAAAGCACACATTTTTTATATAAGCCTTTATTTACAACTTGTTTAACAACTGTACACTGGTTTTGTAGCAATGGAAGCATTATTGTCTTTGAACTGAGGGGAAAACCAAGATGCCTGAACTTATAACCATTATGACCTGGTTTGTCTATATACACACATGTATTAAAATCATTACCATGGCAATATGGTAAGAAATTATAGGTAAGATGTGGGAGGGAGGAATTAATATTTGGTGATCTTGGGAATTTATTGTCTTACAGAAAAATATCACTGGCAATTTCACAAACAGCAATTTTGGTAACCAGTCAACACCTAGTTTAGGACAGTCAAACAAGTTGCTACTGCAAAAGTGAAGGGAAAAAACACAACTGAAAAACTACATAAACACACAGTACTTGATATGTTGAAAACATGCTTACGATCTCAAAAATTTGCAGTCACACCATGATGGTGATGTTAAAACAAAACTCAAAACCATTTCGAACAGACCACCAACAACGTCTACTGGAGGTTATAAGCGAAATCTCACATTCCTCCACTCCATCTAGTGGTCTAAAATGTTTTTGCAGGCAAAAAAAATGAGGCAGATACAAAAAGCCCTGACCTCAGGCCACATGTGTTACCATCAGGCAAAAACACAAAACCAAACCTCCAGAGCAACCACACCAGACAGCTACAATGTAACTCCCTGCAAACAGCTAACACAGAAAAAATTAGGCGGGGGAGGCAAAGGTAGGAAGGGGTACTGATATTTCATGATTGGAAGTAGCCTGAATAACAGAGGCAGCGGACAGCCTCCTCAATTGTGAGAGTTTGGTACTTGCATGGCAGTGCCTACCAAAGGATCTAGGCAGCTTTACATTTAAAATGTTGAAAGCCACAATTGACATTTTACAACTGCCAGGCCCAACTGAGCACATCTGCCTAATGCAGTCGAAGTACCTGAGCTAATGGCAACCTGGCCCTGCCCTAGAAGAAAAGTCTTGATGTCAAAGGGGCATCTCCACATCCCAGTGAGCAATGGTGAATGATATGCGGGTCCATTCACCCATGATTCCACCTTCAGTTTACGCTTAGAAAAGAACGAAAATCCAGTCCTGGCCTCCCCCTCCCCCCTTAAGTTACGATGGAGTGCAGGCAAATCATGGAACTTGTGCCACAGTACTGTCTGGATGGTAGCTAAGGAAAGCTGCATGCTTCCCCAGAACTGCTCAGTGCTACTACTGGTTGAGGACTGATTTCTCTCCACCTGTTTGAATGATCAAATCCAGGGCACACACAACTTACCTAGAATGATAGGAGACCTAGATTCTAGAGCAGCTTTCCCCAGTGTGGTACCCTCCAGACGTTTTTGGACTACAGCTCCCAGGAGTCCATTGGCCACGTTGGCTGGGACTGAGGGAAGTTGAAGTCCAAAACATCTGGGGGGCACCAAGTTGGGGGACGCTGGTGCTCAGGAGGCAATGGGCAAGTCATCCATCCTCAACTTGGCCTTGGTCTTGCAGATCATACTCCCCCGCTTCACTGTTTAGACAGGCAGAGGTAAGTGACTGCGGGACTGAAGATACAGGGCTTCACTGGGAAGAAGTCTGCTAATCAAACCACGCAGTGCTTAGTGCTAGTTCCTTCACTTCAGGATGTCAACACTTCCTATGGCTTAAAAGTATGGACTGGCTGCGGGTGGCCTCAAGGCCCTCTGCCCTCTGAACATTCCCAGTTGACACTGCAGTTGCCAACCAAAAGACAAGTGACGTGTGGAGGATGTGGGGGCTCTGCCAAGGGGGCGCACTAGCATTTTGGAAGGATGAGGGGCGAGAGCTGGCTACCACCTGCCATCTCCTCGAAGCAGCTCTCCCGGAAAACTAGCTGCCAACCAGAGATTTAAAAGGCTCCTTCTCCACCCTGTGGGATGGCAAATGTAACAGTAAGGATACAAACACAATCACAAAACAAGAGCCCCTCAGGTTTTCTATCATATTGCCACATTTCCTACATCTGCTTCAATACAAAACTGAATCTACAGCAGCACAAGCAGATACTTAAGAGTGTAACTAAAAAAGCAGCTTTAAAATTTTTAAAAGGCAGCACAAAGCATTCCAAGTTATACTGTCAACATATTGTACATAATAGCAATATTTCATAATGTAAAGAAAGACACATTAGTGCAATCTTAAAAGGAAGTTAACAGGGATGAGGAAGAGAGAACTCAGGATAAATACAAACAACTTGGGTTGGATCATCTTTCTGCCAGCAGAATGATACTACTTGTGGAATGGGACTTCCCCATCCTCTCCTCTCCCATGCAGCCGCCCGCATGCCCTCCAAATCTGTCCCAACTCTTTGAAGAAAATTTGAGGGTGTGTGGTCTGCAGAGGGGGAGGAGACGGGGAAAACCCATTCCACAAGTAGTATCCTTCCAATGGCAGAAAAATGGTTCTGAATCCAATCCCTCAAATAATAATCTAGAAAGGTTGTATCACATATAATGCTGAAATCCAGGAAGAGTATGCTTCTTTTATATTAGTGGTCTCCACTTATGTTCCTTGTACATGTATACACAGATGGAAAAAGAGGCCTCTAAAACGAAATGTATAAGTCTGCTAGAGGAAATGGAAAAAAGCAAAAAAGGATTTATACACATTAAGACAGTATGCAACATCAGTAAATAAAATATAGCATATATTGTGTATCAAGGCTTGGAGTTTTACATATAAAACAGAAGGGATGAGGCACCACTTCCAATCTGTTTTCTCCAAGGATAAATCTCTCTCGACTTTGCTGGGATTAAAAAAAAAATAACGCGCGCGTGTGCGTGCGTGCGTGTGTATGGAGATCACACATGGCTCCTTTAGTGCACTTTTAAAATCATAGCAGTAAACAAAGGTGCATTTATAAAACACATTTAAGTTTAAATGTTTCTAGCTTAGTAAATGGAAGATGTTGCAAGAGACTTGCATGTTAATACTGTTACCAGGAAGAATGTGAGTGGAGATAGCAGCAGCGGCAATGGAAATTAACATATTAAGTGCTACAGGAGGCTGACCCAACAACTTTTTCTAGAATTTATGAATATCACATTTCACTGTCTTCCTGCTGAAAGGATTAGGGGCTTTACTACACTGGAGGTATGGTAACATCACACCCAGAGATAAACGTCTTTGCAAGTGACTCTTCTCTTTGAAAAACACAGCCAGGGATTTTAAATGGCAGGTTACCGTTTTGATTATATAGGCTGGACAGAAAAGAGAAGGCATGTACCAAACAGCCCTTGTTCGAAAACCAGTCAGACAGGTGAGGCAACCACATCACTGCATGTCAAAATACAAAAGTTAAGAAGCAGCCAATATTTCATTGCTGTTGATGGTTGTTTTTCCTCTCTCCTTTTTACACATTTCATAACCCTAGTCAGAGCCATTCTAAGCAGTTTAGCAAATCTGTGGAGTTTGTGGAGTTTAGCTACTGAACAGAAAGTTTTACATGCTATGACAATGGAAGAATGTTGCCCCCTCTTTAATGAGCTTCCGTCGTGCATTAAAAACGTGGTTGTTCAGGCAGGCATTTGGGGTGGGTTAGGGTATTTTAGAAAAAATGTTTATGGTAAAATTTTATTGTTTTAAATTGTTTTATGGTGGGTTGTACATCGCCCAGAGTGGCTGGGTGACCAGTCAGATGGGCGATTAATAAATTTAATGAATAATAAATAAATAAGAAGAGGTTTGAACAACAGCGATTAATGCATTAAGAGTTGAGAGCACCTTTGCAAATAAACCCACAGAAATTATTAGACTGACTACCTGTGCATGCCTATATAAGGTAGCACACTGATAGCCTGAAAAAAGACCAACACCCTTCCAGTTTAAAATTTCCCTGCCTGTTTGCCTGGAGATCCTTACCACAGGCTATCAGGCAAGTGGCCTTTTCCACATCTGCTTCAGAGCATGTAAAAGCTGGCCTTTTAATATGCCAAAAGAAATTTGGTAAATCTTAAAGAGGCAGAAAAAGTCAAAACCACTTTCCTCTGTCACACATTATGGCACACTCACATTGATGCTGACCAAACCTCCTTCTTCGTAGTTGCACTCACTCCCCTAACACAGGCTGGGGATCTGCCCACATAAACTTTTTTAACGGACAAGTAACCAAGTCAGTTTGCAGCAGTACACATAACAAAATGTCTTGTAGCACTAAATATTATGGCATAAGCTTTCATGGACTAGACTGCATTTCATCTGATTATTTTAATTTTCCAACACCAATCAGTTTGAACTATGCTCCAGCCTCTGACTCCCAGAATTAAAAAGAGAACCACAGCATGGGGACTGTTCTAGTCTGTCTTCAAGCCAGAAAGTTATCTTCAGATACCACTTTTTTGTGAAGTGAGCTCAGGGCTATTGCGTAGGTAGCCTGAAATTTATCTCAGGTTAAAAGGCTGGCTTCAGATATCATGGAAAATCAGGCTGAAGTGGAGAGTCCTAGTCAAGGAGTAACTAGGAGCAGTGAAAGGAGTAATGACTTCCGCTGCTTCTGTTAACACAAGAATACAGGCGCCGAAGCATACATTTACCTGACTGTCAATACTCTTTGAAAAGAAGAGGTGGAACATATGATCTCTGCCACCCCATGCAAATTTGGTCGACTGGAATGCGGCAAGGAACACCTGTCAGGCATTACCTTATGTGTGCAGTACTCACACTGACCTCCACCACATAAAACTTGACCAATGAACCAAACCAAGAAGGGAGAGGACTTTTTCCCTCTACCTGACCTCTCAATTAGGACATATTACACAACACAATAAGAAATTGTACATTATTTGGTGTGCTAGCAAGTTATAAAACATTTGATGGTTTTGATATGATATACACTTCAGATATTCCTTTCAGTTTCCAATATCCAACAGCAACAGTATATTGAGTATCTTAATTGATATTTCATTGATTAAAGACCTTACTCAATGGGAAAAAATATAAGGAACAGATAAGATCTACCAAGTCTTGATAAGGAAAGAAATACAAGCATGAAAGGAAAATTTTGGAATATAAAAAGGAACATTTGCCTAATTTTAAAGTTATACTAGGCTTGGGATAATTTAATACTACAAAAGCGAGAATATTGACAACTGAAGTTTGCTTTCCATTAATACAAGAGTACTTGAGCCAACTTGTCTTAAAGCAAAAACAACAAGCCAGACCATAGAAGACAGGTAACAAACATTGGCTGTAATCATCATCCTGATTCATTAGAGGTATACATTTAAACACATCTAGCATTGCCCAGAAAACCTGCTGCTAAATGTTCAAATTAGGAAAAGCAAGAACTTCTGTATCCTTATAATAACATTCATTGCACTTGTCTAGCCCATTTAACCTATAATTAGAACCAAAATAATAAAGTACTAGCCAGCCATTAACCTTTATAACAATTTGTGGATTTGCTTGAAATATTTATGGATTATTTCCATTCCAACAGAGACCACTCTTTCAGAAAGGTTTTTTTCTCTGCATTCACCACAAAATCTGCACATAGCACCAAGACAACTGATCTAAATTCAGTTGCACTGAAGCCCTCTGCCAATTAATGGCACTTCATTTAGCCACAATTAATGTCCTATTGATTTCACCAAGACTTAAGTGCAGCTACCTTTCTCTGGATTTCTTCTTGATGGTTGCTTTCCATTGTTTTTATGATCCACAAGAATACATGTTCAATTCTCAAGCCTTCAAAATAAAAATGTAGGTTTTGCATGAAGAATCCTTCACATTTCAGAATACTGGGCTACTTTGTAATAAGCTTGCCTACCACAATGCAAGCAAGATATAAGCCAACCAAGGTGGGGGGGAACGCTGCTTTCATGCTAGGTGAGAAACACAGAAGAATGAAGATGCCAGGGAAGGTAAACAAAATCCCAGTACCAACCAACAGAGAAAGGAAAGCCAGGAAAGAAAGAAAGAAAGAAAGAAAGAAAGAAAGAAAGAGCAAGCAAGCTGAAACAGACGGGTCCAATTGTAAAATGAAAGCTGTATTCAAGTTTTTTTTTTCTTGAACTAAATAATGGGAATAGTTTTATCAGATTAGCACAACAGTCTGGAGAAAAAAAAATATTCTCCCCCTCTGCCAGAGTAACAGTTTTTGCTATTGCTTTGCAAATAGAAGCATGAAACTGGCAAAATTAAGAATGCTAGACCTGTTATACAGTTAGAGCCCAATCAGTTTCTGGAATAGCAAGTGCAGCATGCTTTACTCTAAAACAGGTTTATTCAAGATTAACAGCTGCTACTTTACATGCAGTGTAATACTTAATAACCAATCCAATCAGCATAAAAGGACAGGGTGATCATCTAATAAATTTGCTTTGCATATGAAAAACACAAACACCTTCAATCTTCTCTGTCTCCTGCTCTAAGTTTACTATTGCAGGAAAAAATCGTAGTTTACCAAGTGAATTATCCTTAGAAGGATTTTTATTTTTCTGTATACTGGTAACATCTGGCCTACTTCACCAAACAATCAAACAATCTACAGTGGGCCAAGAACTACACATGTCATTTTAATCATTACTCTTCATATTACTGGACTTTAAAAGCTCCTTTCATGTGTTAGGGTGGTGGTGAATAAAGACAAGCACTACTTTTTCAATTAAGAAGATGTACTGTGAATTCTTGTAAAAAACAGGGTGAGAAGTTAAACATATTATACCTAAATATGATAATAAAATCCAGATGCACTTCCAAGTGAAAAGCATCTCTGATACCTTTCCCACCCCGCTTAAAGGCATGACTCTTGAAATACTTTTAAAAAGTCAACATGAGCTGCATTTAGAAGGATGCACAAAAAAAGAAGTTCTCTGCTGAAAGTTAGGCAGACTAAAAATGTCTTTAAATATGAATTTTTCCAACAAAACCTCCAAGCTACTCTTAACGGTGAATCCATATGGAAATATTCATTTTGAGTACTCTCCAACTTCTCAAACAATTTGAAAAGGGTCTGTGTCGCTCAACATCTAGAGCTCAATACTTGGCAGGATCAGAACCTGAAGGGAAATGGTAGCCTTGCATCATGACAGAGGCCCATAACTGCATAGGCATGCATTAAGATTTGGCACAAACAGACAGCAAGGTTTCATGTCAGAATCACCTTGCCTAAAGGCACAGGTACCATCTGAAAGGCAATTAATGGACTCGTACTCCTTACTGACCTATAAAAATAGTCTTCAGTGGAGGATGGCAATTTGAAGATAGCATCCAACGAAGACATTCAATCAAAAACAACCTGATATCTCAAGCGGGAAAACAGACAACCACTCTCCACATCGATCATCACTTTCCAATGTTTCCCATGATGGTTTAACCATATGGAATACTGGTCACCTGCAGGATCCACCCACACAGTGTGTAGAATACTACCATGGCCTCACTTCCTAGGATTTCCAAACGTTAGAGGGGTGCAGTAACACCACATGGCAAGGAAAGGGATGGATGGCCAGTTCTCCACTTGGTTAGAGTGCAATGGGGAAGGCAAAGCACTGACAATGCAATAAATGGTTGCTACTTTCCACCTTAATTGTACTAACCAAGAATGTGACAAGATCTTCAAATCACTGAACCTTGGTGAGGACAAAAATAGGAAAAAGTATGTGGGGAAAGCCAAAAATCAGCCTGCCCCTCTAAATTAAAGCCAAAGGGAAGTGGTAACAGCAGCAACAGATGAACTTATCCAGTCAGGTACCTGCAACTAGGTTACAGCTCTGCCAGGATCTATATCTGTGCAAATAATACATTTCACAATAATTCTATGCAACTCACTTGCATTACACAATTTAAACAGATTAGAATGGAGAAAGGAGAATATTCCCTTTATACAATGGTAGACTTGGCAACATCATTCACCAACAGGATATTTTAGGTTTGCTACCTAGCCATCTTCAGGTTTCAGTCAAGAGAAGACAATCCCATATAAATGGGGGGGGGGGGGAAGAGATTGCATTATTACACTGCACTAGGTGTTTTCCAACATTTTGGCACATTAAATGGAAAAGGAAGACTCCAGAAAGTAAGAGTGAAGGGGTTCAAAACATTGAGAAAATTTTTGTTTGTTAAACCTTCCTGAAATGAGAAATTAACTTTGAGGACAAAGACACAGAAAGGATGCTGGCTACGTTTCCTGAAATGCTGTCACTTGTAACAGAAGGAGGTCTTGATCCCAGGATGGCTTCCCTTCAAAATGCAAGGCAAGGTCTCCCTCTACCTTGCTGTAGCTGGCTGGACGTGGCCGGGATACGCTCTTCTTGTGCTGGTGGCTTGCCTTTGTCTAGCCAGGAAGGACTGTCCCGAACCCGTACTAGCAAGTCTGTCTTCTGCTGCTTTTTTATGAAGAGTCATCCCCTATGAAGAGAAAGGAATGACAAAAACATTGAGCTGAACATTAGGCTTGCCTAAGGCCATCCAATAAATGCCATAGATGGGATGAGAGGAGAATGGAACTGGAGACTTCCGAGCTCACATTCTTAGCTGCTACAGCTACACCAACACTCATGAGCTCTATCAGTTCTCCAGTGACACTGGCAAGTAACTGAACTGAAAAGAGACTACAAAAGGTGTAACAACCGTAGCATTGGTCTGTGACCTGGTTCCCACCCTGTGTTAGGCAACCAATTCGGTTGCCACTTGCTCCCTAACTCCTACTTTTGGATACCTCCTTGGGAAAAATGAAACCATGCCATGAAACCCAGCTTTACCCTCATTTCTGCCTTTCTTTTGCACTGCTTCATTGATGCAAAGCATGACAACTGGAACTTTATTTCTACAAAGACATCCTGATTAGGGTAGGACTGTAAGTAAGCCTCATCCTTGATCTACACAGAGCAGTGGCCCTCTTCTCTTCCCACTCGCTGCACTTTTTTTGATACTGACTACTTCCATACAAACCACTCCCCACTGCTGCTTCTAGCACATTTTAAAGCTGGGTGCAGATGCTGAGGGAAATGCAAGGTTCCACATGTCACAGTTCAGCACAACTGTTACACCATTTTTCAAAGTTTCCCAGCTTAGCTTTGCTATGTTGCTACACACTCATCCACTTACATTTCACTAAAAATTTGCCTTCCCCCATAATCAGAGCCAAACTAGACATGACGTGGCAGCTATACGTATTTATGCACATGCCTGTCCTATTCATATACAAAGCAGAGGTGGGAAGAGATCTATTTTTATATACAAAGAGCTGCATGGGTGAGGAGGTGCTCTTTGGTATGCTTGCAGCACTCTTCTTTGGCACCAAGTAGCCGATAACTCAGTGACAAAGCGCCCGCTCTCTCTCTGACCTGGTTCGCACATAATGAGAAGCCACCAGAGCTTCTCACTGCAGCAGTAGCTGCCACATTTTGAATATTGAGGGGGGGGCACCATAGCTTCTCCTTACATGCAAACCTGGCGAGGGTAGGTTGTTGGGGTGCTGACAAGCCACCTGCAACCCTAAAACAGCCCATGGGTTCTGGGTGGCTTGTCAACCGCCCAACCTCACTGAGTTCACATAATGAGGACCTATGGCGTGGCCTCACCACAGCCTAAATATTCAAAATGGCGGTGGCAGCCATGACAAGAAACTTGCAGGGAAATTCATCGATGGTGGCTTCTTGTTCTATGCAAACCGGGCCACTGTCTCATGTACCCATCCACTTTCACACAATTGTCATGGCCATGTAAGTTCTCTTTAAAAAATGAACACTGAAATTCTCATGATGCTGAATTCTGTGTCCTGTTGCTTTGGGCAACAGAAAAACATACTACAAACTCTATTAGCATTCTAAGCTCTGCTGACAGCCGTATTTTGTGAGCTTTTGTCTACTTACCATATTGTACCAGGCACTGACAATGTATTTCTCCTCCATTTCTCGTTGACTCTTCGTTTTTTCATATTCTTTCTAATTCAGGAAAATATATCAAGTGCTTTTGATTATTTGACTCGCATACTATAGGTTCAATGTTAACGCAGCATTGCATGTTTAAGTGTGTAACATTTACTTCCACTTCGCTGTGGGAATGTGGGCTGGAGACTACAAACACCACCCACCCCACCCCGGTTAGAATCAACATGAAGAACATTTTTAATTAGTACCACATGGTATATGGTTGCGTGTTTTTACCTTAAGGCTGCTACTTCAAAGCAGAACTTGGGAGGAAAAGCTTAACCCAAGAGTAGACCTTCAAAAGCACAATATATCAATAAGGCTGCAATCCTATGCACACTTTACCTGAGAGTAAGCCCCACTGAAAAATCAGTGGGACTTATTTCTGAGCAAACATGCAAAGGATTGCACTGCAAATTACCTCTAAAGAATGGAACATCCTTTCACGTTCTTGAAGTTGAGCCTTTAGTGCTTGAATTTCAGGTGCCGAGCCCTGGTTCTGTTTGGGATCTAAAGTACGGATAACCTGTAAGGGGCAAGAACCACACACTGACTATACAACTCAAATGAGGAACACTGGAAGCTGCCTTATACCAAGTCCACCTAGCCCAATATTGTCTATTCTGCTTTTTCTCAAGCAGAAAAGGGTCTTGCAGTCCTGACACCTGAAGTTATTTTAAGTGGTTGATGGTGAAGTTTGAACTGATGATGTTCTAAATGCAAATGTTCTACATGATGTTCTACATACGGTATCCTTAACAAGATATTTAGAACAGTCAAAGTTTGTGGAAGCCTACAACATATCCAGAAATACATTAATTTCAGCTGGAATTGTGCATGAGCATGCATGGATTTGCAGACTTAAACATTCTCCCATGGTGTGCAACTAGTTTCACTTTCTCAAAAGTACTCATTTTAGATGCTTGGAGAAAACTGCGGAAAGCAAAGTTATGTTTCTCTTAGTGATGGGGACAGAAAATGAGAGAATAATTTAGCTAGGGAAATACGTGAACTTGAACATCTTTTTCAAGAAAAAGAACATAAGAACTGCCATGTTGCTAGCCTTCCTCTCTTTGTCCCCAGCATTGGTTACTTAGAGGTAACTCCCTCCATTACTGAGGTAGTTTAACACTGGGTCTGTTTGTATGGTTCTCCCCTTAGCCTGTATGTGCAGCAAGGTCAGGAATGGGCTTTATTTTATTACATTTATATCCTGCCTCTCCTCAGGAGCTTCCTCAAGGAGGCATACGTGGTTCTTCACCCAGCCCCATTTTACCCTCAAACAACTCTGAAGTAGGTTAGGATGGTGAATGGCCCAAAGTCACTCACGGCGCAATTTTATACATGTCTTCTCAGAAGTAAGTCCTAGGAAGTTCAATGGGACTTACTTCCAGGTAAGTGTGTAAGTGAGGTTTACAGCCTCGGTGAACTTCATGCCTAAGTGGGGATTTGAGCCTACACCACTACACTGCACTGCCCTTAGGCTTACATAGTTCCATGTTCTTCCCCATTTATCCTCTCCTTTGCTCACTGCACATGTAAGTGAATACCCAAACCTGGAGATTCCACACTTGTTTTAACACAGATTCTCCCTTGGCCAGCACACTGAAACTGCTTGCTTAGCAGATTCAATATTGAGGGTTATGGAATATCCCAGATCAAATGTGCACAATTCCGTGGTTCAAATGTTCACTTAATAAGGCAAGAAGAAGGGAAAGTATACAAGCCCACGGCCCACTCCTGATCTCGCTACATATTAGAGATAACAAAGGGAGTGAACATGCAAAGAGCCTCTCTGAAAGGTGCAGCCAAACACAAATGATTTGCTACTCCACATGATCTTACTATTACTTGATCAATCTGTAAGGTTGCAGAGGGAGGACAACTAATGAAAAGCACAAGGTAACTTACACTTTTAGCCTTTTCCAAGTATTTTTTGTATCGTTCCTCCATTTGCTTCATCTCATCTTCTTTTTTATGCAAAGCTTCTTGCAATTCTTCTATTTTGCGTGCTTGTTAGAGGAAGATTCCACATTTCAGAATATTGCCAATACATAGAAGGTGCATTTGAGATGCTAGGTTTATTTAGTGGCCTATCAAGACTATTTTCTGGAGGAAATTTTACATTTTAACAGTGGGAGTGAGTTTCTGGCTCCTTCTGAGAAGAAGAAAACCCTTTTCCAAAGCATTCCTATTGTGCATAAACATAGTGTTCAAGCTAGGCTGAACCCAGGACATTTTCTGCAGGATGACTTGTTAACCATGAAGTGTGGCTTATTTTTCTCAAACAAGCCACCTTAAGAACCCATCATTTGTTGTTGGGTTGTTCAAGTGGTTAACAAGCTACCCTGTGGAAAATATCCTGGGTTCAGACAACATGCTAACCCACGGTTAAACAAACAACCCATAGTTCAACAACATGTTGTGTTGAACAGCCCAAATAAGAAGTCCAACGGAGATGGAGGCGAATTAGGGTAGAATATTCCACTTCTGCTGGCTAAGAGTGAATGACAATTAGAGAATGCATTATGTTTTTCTCATTTGGGTAACACACCAACTAACACGGTTTTATCTCATTTCAAGTAAAATAGTCAGATGCTATGTAGTAATTAAACCGAATGCGGCATCCTAAATTAACAGATGTGTTTAAGATGTTCATTTGCTTTTTTGAAAGAAAGAAGCATTTTTAGGATTACTACAATAAAAATCAGCTGCAATCTTATTTTATAATCTGAGATAGAAAACTACTCACAACTATTGTTATATCGAGGTTCTAAATCTTCAATGATAGCTCGTTTCTTCTGAAGCTCATTATTAGCTTCATGAAGCTTTTCACTGTAAACAAACAAAAACGGGTTAAATCCACAGTATTTTTGTTTGTAGCAGTATTGTAAAATAGAAGGAAAGTTTTTACTTACAGGTGTTCATCAAGCTTCTTTTTCAGAATGACTGACTATAAATGAAAGAAACAAGTGTTATTTGAAGCATTCATAATAGTACAGATTGAACACTGAGGGCAGAAAAAAGTTTCATGCAAATGTGTGCAATGAATCCTCAGTGGCCACTTTTGAGAAGGTGACTTGGAATAGAGAGGCGAATGGGAGGGGGAGAATGGGCTGCTTAATTCTTTTCCTCCCTGCTACGCCAACCCCTCCACCCTCCAGCTGCTTTCCTCTTTTGGTGTTTCAGACATGATGTTTGCAAGGATAAATATTCATCTGGAACTCACTGGGGGGGGGGGGAGAAGGGAAGAAGGGAGGAAGAGTTGGAGCGGAAAAACTGTGGGTAGAAAAATAGTTAAGCACCCCACTCTCTGTCCCTTTAAATGAAGTGGCCACTGGGGTTTGTTGCAAACTTTTGCATATTTATATATTTTGGAGGTAGAACTATTTTTTTTACCACTTAACAAAACATTCACACTTTTTAAAACTGCAACATATTTTCAATTTAATATCACATGTTTACAATACAACATAGTTCTTAACATCTTCAAGAATTTCATTTCAAGTCTGTTTCGCATAGCAGACTCTAAGCAAGGCTCTATTGTATCTGTAGCAGCTCTGTTCACTCACCCACCTGGCAGGACAAAGGCGGTAGGCAACCTGGGCCCCTCCAGATGTTTTAGACTACAACCCCCATCGTCACGGGCTATGCTAGCTAGGATGGATGGGAGATGCAGTCCAAAACAGCTGCGGCAGTATCCAATGCCGCCCAAGCACCAGCAGGACCCACCATTCGCACAACAGGGTTAAGCACTTCGGACAGAAACCAGAAATGAGCAGAAACACTCGTTTCTGGAACAGGGCAGGTCAACAGAGCTCACATAACAGAGCCCCACTGCCCAGTCCCAATCCGGAAATGAACCTTTCTGCTCCTTTGGGGGCTCGCTTTACAAAGTGCTGAGTCCCGCCTGTGCAACAGAATTGGCAGGAGTGCAGTGGCCCCACTGGATACCACCCCTGGAGAGTACCAGACTGCTTAACAGAGAGCCAGTGTGGTGTAGTGACTGGAGTACTGGACTGGGAGTCGGGAGATCCGGGTTCTAGTCCCCACTCAGCCATGGAAGCCCATTGGGTGACTTTGGGCCAGTCACAGACTCTCAGCCCAACCTACCTCACAGGGTTATTGTTGTGAGGATAAAATGGAAGAAGGAGGAGGATTATGTATGCTGCCTTGAGTTCCTTGGAGGAAAAAAGGCAGGATATAAATGAAATAAATAAATAAATAAAATTAACTGCTATACTGTCAGAAGGTCAAGCAGCTCTCTTCTAGCTGGGAGCATGGCCGTGGGGCAAGGAGAGGGCTCTTCAGCCATGCCTGGCAGCTGCTACAAATGGTTCTCCAGGGCCTCATTTAGAGCCTACTATACGAACCAGATCATCATTGCACCGGGCCAGGCTATGTAACAAACTGAGATGAAGCAAAATGACAACCATTTCGTCAACTGTCATACAGCTACTACTATCAATGACTTTTAAAGAATCAGATAGAACTAGGGAGTTAATTGTTGCTGCACTAGCCAAGAATGTAGCTTCCACATACAGAGAATACAGTTCTATTCAGATAAGTCTCCCAATGTTTACAGTCCATGCACAGTTGGAGGAGCAGGATCGCAGAGTTGCACTGACTTGACCAAGCATGGAAATCTTTGTTTTCGTAATTTGTGTTTACATGGAAGTCATGCATTTGCTAAAACCACTTGCAAATTCTTTGAACACCTGTGTCCAAGGTCTGTTTTACCCATTACAAAACTCCTACAAGAGAGTTGTATGTGAAATCAACATGTACGTTGCCATATGCAGTGTTCACACACAGGGACCACCACTGTCCTCTTGCACAATGTGAACCCACAGGGAGAAAAACCTGCATGTATGATTGTGTCATACACAGCTATCTGCACATTGATTTCATGCCAATTCCTATAAAGAACTGCATTTATTTAGGAATTTTTTTAACACATTAAGCCATCTCGACTTGCAAATAAATACGGGTTGAAAGCCCACGTCATGAATTTTGGCACCATAGGAATGGCCTGTGACACTATCCAATGAATGAAAGTTTTAATGTGGGGGGCAGCTGTCACAAATAACTTTATCAAAATAGAAGGCTCCAATGTAAAAGCATTAACAGATTAAAATCATAGTAATTAAAATTGTGTTTGCTTGCAATCCTTGCAAGCTACTTTATCTGCTTCTAGGGGAACATGCAACAAACTTGCCCGAAACATTGCCACTATGACAGTATGAACAAAAATATTTGGCACATGTGCGTCCCCAAGCTTCTGGTAAGCAACACATGAATAGGAGATAGCACATGGAAAACATAGCATGGATAAGAACAAAAACTTCATCAATTTAAAACATTTTTGAAAAATCAGAGCTGCAAATGATTCAGAGCAAGGTGAAGTAAATAGGAAGCCATACTCACAATAGCCTTGAGCAGAAACCCAAGAGACAGAGGTGACAGATTAGTACGAAGCAAACAGCAGCCAACAGGAGAAACTATTTAGTATCTTTCTGAAGAGAACACATGTAAAGCAAGGCATTCTCACAAAGCATGCACATTTTCTTCTTTTTCTGTGCTTTCTAGAGTTTCTTCGTCCTGTCTCATCCTCTAGAGAGCTCTGAAAATCTATCACAAATGTGTTTCAAGTATATGAGTGTTCTCACTAAAAACAAATGCTATAAACAAGACATCCTTAAAACACACACACATACACAGACAAACACAACCTAGAATTTCAAAGGAGGATGATTGCTGTCATTGTAAGCAAATGCCATGAAAGTTTCACAGTTTCCTGCATGGGCCAGGAGTTTTTGATAAGGCTATATGGAAAAGTGATCAAAAGTAGTTACATGAGCTGCTATCCAGATAATCTAACAATGATATAGATCAACATAGTGCAACCCCTTTTATCCAAGTTCTTATTTACATCATACATTATTAAATGGTAGGCTTTGAATTCTGCAGTCAACAGTGGTTGGTAGTACAATGTATATGTCCAAAAAGATTTCCACACAATTTCCAAGTCAAAAAAAGGGCATTTTACTCTTTTGGCTTTCATAGTGATCCTGCACAGTGAACAGACCAAACAGATGACCAACCTCATTTGCTCTAACATTACCAATCACCTTTTTATGAGGGGAAGGGGCCGTCTTAACTGAATCCTCTCCCCAATTCTTCCTCCAGCCAGTTGGATTGGATTGATGTTCTCAGAGCCCTCTTTCTGGTGGCTGCTGTGGGAATTTCTATGCATAGCCCATGACTTATGGTAATCCTACCAGGTTAGCCAATGTGGCAGGGAGAGGTGTTTAAAGGAATATGCACAATATAGAGATATGCTACACAATGCAGAGATACCTTGCATGTCAAAGGATCAAATAAACTATTAGCTGTCCAGAAGGCACTCATTTTGGCATGCGTGGATCTGCAGCTACACTGAGCTTGACAACTGGTAGCCTGTGGGGTGACTGCAGCTGTGTGCCACCTGACACCCCAGGTGCAAATCTGGTCCTTTGGATATCACTCATGGCACGTTTGAGATGGAGACCTGATTGCATTATTCATGTCTTTCCCTTCAGCATTCCTTTTGGGAAAGCCAGCTTGTACTAGGGGATGGGGAAAAAAAGCTTGGCTCATCCCTAAACATTATTGAAACTAAGGAATCACATTTCAATTTTACAAAGGTAGTGAAACTTGGCAGAAAATTTAATGTACCTGGCATTAGACCAGCAGGCTTTAGAATATTTAGCATAGTTGTAAACAGGTTGCATGCATTTTTTGTGTATTTCCACTTACATCTTCAGCTTTTGAGCCTTGTTCCTGTAAAGATTTCTGTAATTCTTCAACCTGGGATTGTACTTCAAGCAGTCTCTGATTTACAAGCCTAGAAATAAGAAACAAAGTTTTACTTTTCAGAAAAATTCATCTTATTCTTCTCCTAAAAGCTTATTTTTATGTATTTCATAGTCTGCCAAATGTATAAACATTGATAATTCATTGTGCACCTAAATTTGACAGCATTAATACAAGTGGCACAAAGTTGAATTTATTAAAAATATTTATAGCCTGCTTTTTTGTGTGCATTGCCAGGCAGCTAACAGAATAAAAAAACAGACACAGCAAGCAAGCAAAAAGAGTTAAAAATAGCAGTAGTAAAAATAGCAGAGACAGAGGAGCTGTTTGCACAACATGACAGCCCAGCATGGGTTGTCTAACCCACAGTGTGGCTGCAGCGCATGAGGCCTCCATTTTGAATATGCAACCCTCATTCGGGGATTGTTGTGTCATTTGACCCTGGCGAACATGGGTTATGCAAGTGTTAAACAACTCTCTCATAAGTCATGGTCTGTTTTAGAGTTATGTTTAACCCTCTCATAACTCACGCTTCCCAGGTTCACACGAAATTACAACCCCTGGGAGGGTGCATGTGTGTATATACAAAGTGGTACCCATGGACACCACAGCTCATCGAGGGTTACATAACCCACGACGAGCTGCAGCATGTCATCCAAACCGGATCAGAGTCAATTATGGCAAGGTAAAGCAATACAGAAGAGCCTATAAAAGGCCAAAAGCCTTCTTAAACAGGAACATCTTAACAGTGCTGCAGAAGACCAACAAGGAGGTAGCAAGACACACCTCTCTAGGCATGGAGTTCCAAAGTATGGGCATGGCAACAGAAAAGGCCCTCTCCCTCATTCCAACCAAATGCAGGTTTGAAACAGAGGAGAGGGCCTTTCTGAGCTGCATGTCCCAGTAGCATTTTCAAGCGTGCAAACGCTATAGAATGATGAAGTGAAGGGCAGCTACAAGAGCAATACTGATTGCCACCTCTGGCTGAATACCACATGTTGCATGCTGCTTCCAAATCAAAATGACTGCAGAAATACCTAGGAAATACTAACATAGTATATGAACATTCTGCTGGCTGAGAAAATGAAGGGGCACCCTGCTGCAGCACAGCATTCAAACTCTGCTGGACTTGCATCTCTCCAGAACTCCACTGCCTCAGACTGCAAAAGCTTTGACTCCTATTCAACCCTCTGCAGACCTACACTGCAATGCAGTGGAGAGCATGCTCAAGAGATAGGCTTTGAACAATCTTCAAAGATAAAGCTTACCATTTTAATATGGTAACTCCCTAGAGTCCCAGATTAAAAGCACAAAGAGTGTGGTATTTCAGGGAATGGAGAGACAACAGGTTGAATGAGTACATTTAAAATGTACTATAAAGTTACCCAAAATACTTTATTTAGAAGGGACACATTCCATTCCTACCTGTTTTCTGTCTCCAGTTCATTCTTTCTGAGATTGGCATCATCCAAGAGGCTCTGCAACAAGGCAATCTTTTCATTATCAGACCCTTCTTGGTTAAGCTTTAGCATCTTGTTTTCATGTTGAAGGCGGATGAGTTTTTCCCTTGAGAAATAAAATAAGAGCCATTAGAAATAACAGTCCATACTGCCATCACAGGAAGTATGAACAGCATTGTAACCCTCCTACACCATTTATTTTTATAGTATCAGCTTGCTATTGGGAACCAATGGATCTCTATAAGCTCTGTGCTGGAAATAAACATGATTGATTTCAAAAAGACTCCAGCTTAACATAAAAAAAAATCTTACTGGTATCACATTCCAAAAACGTAGTCAAACACAAAAAGTACTGGGCTCCACTGCACCCCATAATTTTTTTAAAAATTAAGTTAACATCACTTGGGCAATCCTCATTGGGCTATCAGGAACCCCAGAGAAGGAAACAGAAGATAAAGCAAAACAGAAACCCACAAACGTTTAGGTCAAATACTGGGCTTTTAGTAAAATAATCAGTGTTAGGTGAACTTACCGCAAGTGAATTTGCTATTTACTTGGAAATTAATGAAATTCGGATGATAGTTCTCCTTTAACATGAGATCTCGTTCCATATATACAAGTTTTCACGCATACACAATATCGAAATGCATCTTGGAAGCTGTAGTGTAGAATTGTGTAGTGCAGTATTATATGATGCATTACTACATTATGTGCCCCTTCCTTATTGGTTGTTTTCACGTGGCCTGCCTGCGTGATATCATGTGACGTTTACTTGCCAACTGCTGGTATATAGAGGAAGCAAGATGGATGCACGGAGTCCTCCTCTTTGCAGAGCTAGAGCTGCAGTGGTGACGAAGGAGGCAGTGGTGGATGCACCAGATCATTTAAGGGTTAGCTCAATTCAGCACATGCACAGAAATGATGTCATTTAGATGCAGACTGCACATGCTCCAAAGCTCACAATCAATTCCAAACGTAACAGTGAATTCATATTACATTGATCCAGGCTGGCTACAAAGGTGAGCATTATGAATTGATGAATTTCAACCAACAACCTGACTAATTATGAAATTTGGTAGCTTCACTATAAATAATAGGAAGGGGCCTAATATACCCCAATAGCTTAATAGGGGTTTTCTCCCGAAAATAACATTATAAATAAGAAATCAGTATTGCAATTTTGCACTATGACAACGTTGGCTCCTGTGTCAAGAGAAGGCAAACTTGGAGCAGAATTAAATCCCAAGGCAGAGTTTACTCCTGGACTCCAATGGACCCCTGTAGTGCTTTGTAATTGGGGGGGCGGGGGGTGTTCACATAGGAATGTACAGGAAAAAATTACAGGCTGAAATTTGGAGTGCTCTTGAAGTGGTATAATACCAGATATTTATAATACAAGCAAAATGCTAATTCTATGCCCTACTTTAAGAAGTTGCTGGGGATAGCATGGACTCCAATTAGCTTAGGTATTTGGTAGCTTCAGTTTCGCATTCATTTTAATAAGGGTAAATTAGATCTCCGATAGCATGCTAAGCTGAAACTATTATTTTTTATTGAAGTGGGGTGGGAGTACATTGAGTATGAAGTGATTCATATTTGCTAAAAAAATTACAAATATTTCAAACAGTTGCTGGGATGCACACAAATCCAAACATATTCCAAACGTAATAGCAAATTCATAATACATCAACCCAATTTGGGAAATAACTTTCCCAAAAGTTAGAAACAAAAAAAAAGTTACAAACTAAGCAACTAAGGTGAGATTGATAACAACTGCTAACTTTCCTAATGAAACATTAATAAAATGTAAGGTTAAATGCATAGCCACATAAAGAGGATTATATGTTTACACTTACTTGATTTCAGGGGTAATAATTTCTGCTGCTAAACTGTCAGAGGATTCCTGACCACCCAGGGGCAACAATCCTGTTTTGAGGAATGAAAGAGAAAAAGAAAATGTTTAGACAGTGTAAGGCTGTTATTCAGGGCATGACTGAGCTAAAGTTAAGCACTTTAAAACCTCTTTGATTTCAGTGCTAGAAATGAAAGTCCTTGCTCAAGTCTCCTACTCAGATCAATGAGATTTAGGAATGTTTGTGTTTGGCTAGAGCACACCATTATTGTTTTGAAAGTGCAAACAATACTGAATAAAAAGATATCAAACAATTATCCTCTTATATGAAATATCCCTAAATAAAGTATACGGAAATAATCCAAGCTTTTGCAGGATTTTGTTTTGCTTAAATTCCTGACTAGAAGTCTCTAGTGTTCATAAACCCGTTGTGTGGCACAATATTTCCCAATATCTAGACTGCCAGCAGCCCATAACCCACTGGTAGAAGTTAACTCACCATTCAGGAATTCTCTAATACAATTACAGGCTAGTTATTGTATGTGTGAGAAAATGGATAAATGTAGACATTTACTAGCAATTCCTAAGCTATTAGGAGATCAGAGGGAAATTTCAGAAAATGTCTGAAGCTGAACCATGTTAAATGACCAGAATTCCTCCTCATTTACCATGACCCTGCAGGAAACGTTGCAAACAAGCCTCATTTACTTACACATTTTGACATGGACCAGAACATGAAGAAACAGCAAATTCATACAACAAAAAGCTCAGATATCACCGTCATTTACCTTACTGTTAACGTTTACCAGGTCACACTGGGAAATGTCCAGAACTGAGCAGAGTAAATTAATTCCTTTACATATATTTCTACATATATTACAACTTCTCTAATGTTGTAGTTAATATATACTTGTCACACATTGATCCATGCTACCAGCTTGTCATAATATAGTATAAAGCTGACGTTGCCAATATAACATTAATTCAAGCATAATCCATAGCTGAATTTATGCAAATAAAAACCAGCTACTTCATAAGAATCTAGGAATCATGAACTAAGGAATTTTGAGTTGAAATCACTGAGTCAGTGCAGACTGTTGCAAGGCTGCCCCAGGTGAACAGATGTTATACACTTTATGATCTATAGATCAAAAGACTGTTGTTACACATCTTATGACTCATGAAGCAAACCACGTGTAACTAAAAACAACAATATCATGTGATTTTTGTGATATCATGCGATATCTATGCCTCTAAGGAATGGTTGATCTTTGGTTTCTTCCTTCTATTCCCTGGGATGAAATCCTCTGAATAACATCTATTGATAACTTCTGAAGTCTGCATGTTTGTTGTCCTGTAAGGAATCCCATCCCAAACCATAAACAAATGAGCCTTTTTCAGCAATACTACTAACTAATGTATTTATTCCAAACAATACGAACCAAAAGGTGCAAACAGCAATACAGGTAAAAATAAAGCACAACAAGGACCAGACATTGGTCTGGTGCACAGTAAATCTGCTCCTGGGTAGCTGTACCTGTCAATTTCTTGAAATACCAGAGCCTGTTTTTCGCATACCATACTTCTGAGTCTACGGTGTTTTTAAGGAAAAATCTCATCCTCTCCATTCAATTTCTTTACCTGAAGTAGTAAGCTGCCCCTCTTGTGCTTGTACACATCGAATCTCTTCAATGGTTTCTTTTAGGGAATCTCTCTCTGTCCTTAACCGCTACATAAAGGGAAAAATACAAATATCTGACTTAATTCCACAAGTCAGTTCACGAAGTCATGATGCCACTTGAACTGCTTACTGTGCAAGAGATATAAGACAGCTACTTCACAGGCTTCTAGAACCTCAAACCCATTGGCATCATGCAAGGCTTTGAATAGCAGAGGGCAAATGCCAGTGCAACCATCATACACTTCCTTCTACTAGCTGGAGAATTGTATTAACAATTCCAGAAAGATGTGGAAAATGGAAACAGGCAATGTGAGGCACTGAAAAAACCAACCCATTTTTGTGGGGGAGTGTGGCATCAACTGCACTGGAGTAGTAAGGCATTAACAAGGTATTTGCCCTAGACCAATGCCTGGATGACTGGCAGCTTAAAAATGGGCATACCCACGTAATACATAGAAAGAATATTAAGACATCCTTCCGCTAGACTCTATGTGACATATGGGGAAAAGTAAGTGAATGTTTTTGAACACACTGCCCACTAGTTCAAGATTTCTAACCTGACCCTGTTTTATATTGGTTGGAGTCTAAACTGCATCTTATGCTGATGTGGGGCTACTACCAAAAACAGCAAAACCTCCTTGGGCTTCCCTCCATAACAACTCCTTTAATTTATCCTGGAGCAGTTATAAGCAGGGCTTTTGCAACATTTCAGAAAATAATTGATTCTGAGATTCAAAGGGGTTATTATCCTGTTGGATTTAGGGTATAATAGAAACAATGCAGTAACACAGAAATGGGAGAGAGTTGAATATAACTATTTTGAGTAATAGTTGAATATTACTATTCAACACAATGGGTTGAAATCAGGTTTAGGCACACACAACTATGTTGGCAGAAACCCTCTCGCTCCTCCAGCCCCCTGAAAATGCTACACATCAACGTGTGGTGGGGGCGTCTTAAAAGGATAGGCTATGGTCCTGGAAGAAGGGGGGAAACCCTTCAAATCGGAAACACTTTCCATGAGTGGAGGATATTAAGTATACATCAACGTCAATGTCAATATCATCATCCTATTAAAAAATGCTATGCCCTACCATCATTGTGATGGGTATTTCCTTGCCTCCTGTCAATCTGTGAAGGAGAGCAAGGCAGGAAAATGCATATCAAGTATGTTAATACAGAGGGTAAAAACAGCACACTAGTGAAAGGGAGGAACACTTAACAAGGGGCTGCCATTTTTAGCCATAGGCCAGTGTTCTATAATGTACTTCTTGTCTCTAAGAACATAGGAATGTAGACAGTCACTTTGCTGAAACCTGGTATCTATTTCTTTCACACTTTGATTTTTAACATCAAAACAAAATATTAAAAGTGTGAATGATATGTAGGTTGAGAAATGGCCCAGTCAGGTCCCCCTATACCATGGTGGTGGGATAGGAGCATCAGTGTGAAAACAGGAAAAAAAAAATAAGCATGCTGAAGCATGTTTAAAAGTAACTGAGTTTCTATCTAAGTAGCAGTAGACAAAGGTGAAGGGAGAACCAAGACCAGGCTTTGATATAGTACTAGTAAATATAGGGCAAGTCAAGCCAAGGGGAGAAGGCAACGTGGGGCGGATGAAGTAAAGGCTCTGCCGAAGAACAGTTTTTCTGGGGAAAAAAGTGCCTCAAAAGGATATGGGAGTCAAGGACTGGATAGTCGGTAGCAGTGTACAAAAACATGACACACAGAAGTGGGAAGAAAGACAGCCAGCAGAAAAAAATAAAAACATGTTTGCGGAGTGCAAAGGACACAAACAAAAAGTGAGCCTCAAAAGAGAGTATGGACTAGGAGCAAGATGTTGATGCAGTGCACAGACAAGAACACCCTCATTGTATAAATCCTGTTCCAGTTAATGCAACAATTGCTTTCCTGCCTGAGGTTGTGCAAGTACTCTTCTGTATCATGTTATATACTACATCAGGAGCAGGGGAAAAAGCAATTTTAATATTTTAATAGGAAAACGAGACAACAGGAAAAAATGCCAGCACTGAGGAGATTGCCTGAATGTGTGTCAGAAGGAACAGAGGGATGAGCTAAATGTGATACCTAGGTGAGAGGGCTGGAAAACAAGGAAGACAAATGCGTCACAAATAGTGATGGAAAAGCACAGGAGAAGAAAGGATTAAGGTGGATAGGTGAAGATTTCAATTTTCACAATGTGAACTTTGAGAGAGGGAACACAACATCCAGTAGATGTCACACAGCAAATAAAAGGGGTCACACAGCAAATAAAAGGGATCACATAGAAGATGAAAAATCAGGCATTGGAAATTAGAGCGCTGCATTCACATACTCCCTTCCTCCTCCCCACTGCCTGCTCTGCTTAATTAGATACTTTTTTATTTGTGGCAAACCATAGTTTGCCACCACATTTGAACTTGTGCTTCCCCCCACCCCCATCCCCTGCCCCCCAAATCAGCAAATAACTAAGTGGAGCATGTGAGAGAAGAGCATGGTTTGATCAAGGTTTGATCATGGGCAAACCAGGATTTTACATTACATGTGAACTGACACATGAAACAGTGAAGGAGCACTACAGGTAAGAGACTGGAGAGCAGGACATGAAGGACTACACAAAACTGAGTTAAAACAGGTAAGAGAAGACACACTAAAAAAAAAGAGCTGTGTCCTGGAAACGTCAAGTGGGAGAGGAAGTCAATGAATAACAAAGATGGAAGGCAGGTAAAGAAGAGCAAAGCTAAGAAAAAGACTCTTAGAAGCATTTGGGCAACTTATTACATTACACAGGCATAATAGGATAAAGACATTTAACCTAAATTTTAAAAAGACATCAGTTACCAACTTTTAAGATATAAAGATGCTTCTAGTAAGAATGGAAAAGCAACATTTACATACGTACATCTTTTTCTTTTTGCAGACTGTCTACTTTTTCTTTCAGCATCTTGTACTCAAATTCTAATTTGTCTGCTTTCTTGGATTCTTCAGACAATCTATTCTGGAGTTCAACTACCTGTAAGAGCAAGAATGGATCACCAGTCACCAATATTAGAACAAAACGTATTACTCTTGGTAGAGCCAATGGGCACATTTGGACAGAATGATAAACAATTTTATCATTAAAAGAATTAGCCTAGATAACCCTTCGGCTTGCTCACTACCCCCTACTCCCCTCTATTCTTCTGGCACAGCTACAACGTTATCAGAAGCTTTCACTTCTGACTTCAGTTAACCACAATTTAGTGTTACGTCCAAACTGTAAACTGGTTTATTTTAACTATAGTTAGATGAAATAAGCCAGCTTCACAACTCATGGTTTGGAATGCAGAGATGACTCGGGCGGTTGACACGATCGCGCCCAAGCGCCCTCTCCCTCTGAGCAGAGCCCGGCCAGCTCCTTGGTATACACCTGAGCTGAGGGCAATGAAGCAAGAGGGGAGACGGCTAGAACACAGGTGGAGGAAAACTTGTGCTGAGTCTGACCGAACACAGGTAAGAGCCCACTATCGAGCCTACTCTGTGGTGGTGAGGGTGGCAAAGAGACAGTTCTTTTCCACCAGCATTGCATCTTCTCAGTGTCGCCCGGCGGAGCTTTTCCGAGTGGTTCGCGGCCTGTTACATTCTGGGCCAGGGAGAGAGACGGTAGAACCCTCGGTAGCACGCTGTGACGAGTTTGCGCGGCACTTTGAGGATAAAGTCACTCAGATTCGTCATGAATTGGACACCACCATTAATGCAGTTCCATTGGTAGAGGCGTTCAGAGCACCGTCTGGTCCAGTTTTATTGGATGAGTTTCAGTTACTGAGGCCTGAAGATGCGGACAAGGTGCTTGGCCAAGTCCGATCGACCACTTGTGTGCTTGACCCTTGCCCTTCATGGCTTATTAAATCAAACAAAGAGGGGTTGTCCGGCTGGGTCCAGGAGGTTGTAAATTCCTCCTTGAGAGAGGGAGTGGTGCCTGCCACTTTAAAAGAGGCAGTAATTAGACCACTCCTGAAAAAGCCTAACCTGGACCCAGAGGATATTAACAATTATAGGTCAGTGGCCAACATCCCCTTCCTGGGCAAGGTGCTTGAGCGGGTGGTTGTAGGACAGCTCCAGGCACTGTTGAATGAAACGGATTATCTAGATCCATTTCAATCGGGCTTCAGGCCTGGTTTTGGAACAGAAACTGCCTTGGTCGCCCTGTGGGATGACCTCTGCCGGGAGAGGGACAGGGGGAGTGCGACCCTCTTGATTCTCCTGGACCTCTCAGCGGCTTTCGATACCATCGACCATGGTATCCTTCTGGATAGGTTGTCTGGGTTGGGAGTTGGAGGCACTGCACTACAGTGGTTCCGCTCCTACTTGGATGGCCGATTCCAGAAGGTGGTGCTGGGGGATTATTGCTCTGTGCCATGGCAATTGTGCCATGGGGTTCCACAGGGCTCTATTCTATCCCCCATGCTGTTTAACATCTACATGAAACCGCTGGGGGAGGTTATCCGGAGGTGTGGGTTGAGGTGCCATCAATATGCGGATGACACCCAGCTCTACCTCTCTTTCTCATCAAAACCAGGTGAGGCAGTGGCTGTTCTGAACCAGTGCCTGGGCATGGTAATGGACTGGATGAGGGCTAATAAACTGAAACTCAATCCAGACAAGACGGAGGTACTGTTAGTGGGTGGTTCGTCTGCCCGGCTAGGTGATATTCAACCTGTTCTGGAGGGGGTTGCACTCCCCCTAAAGGATCAGGTTCGTAGTTTGGGGGTGCTCTTGGATCCAGAACTGTCACTTGAGGCACAGGTGAACTCAGTGGAACGGAGCACTTTTTATCAGCTTAGGCTGGTATACCAACTACGCCCTTATCTGGACAGAGATAGCCTAGCTACAGTTATCCACGCTCTGATAACTTCTCGTCTGGATTACTGCAATGCGTTATACGTGGGGCTGCCTTTGAAAACGGTCCGGAAACTTCGGCTGGTCCAAAATAGGGCAGCAAGATTGTTAACAGGGACTGGCCTGCGAGCTCATATTACGCCAGTACTTTTCCAGCTGCACTGGCTGCCAGTCCATTTCCGGGCCCGATTCAAAGTGCTGGTGTTAACATTCAAAGCCCTTATCGGCTTGGGGCCAGGTTACCTGAAGGATCGCCTCCTCCCATATGTGCCTGCCCGGACCTTAAGATCATCATCAGCGGCCCTTCTCCATGAGCCCCTGCCAAAGGAAGTGAGGCGGGTGGCTACTAGGAGGAGGGCTTTTTCTGTTGTGGCACCCCGGCTCTGGAATGAGCTCCCTAGTGAGGTTCGCCTGGCGCCTACATTGTACTCTTTTTGGCGCCAGGTGAAGACCTTTTTATTTTCCCAGGCATTTTAGCTTTCTAAATTTTTATCTTTGCTGTTTTAAATCTGTATTTTAAACTCCTGTACTGCTGCTAGGTTTTATTGTGGTTGTATTGTTATATTGTGGTTTTAATGTTCTATATATTTTAAATTGTTTTATTGTGTGTTGTTTGGTTTTAGTTTTTGTGAACCGCCCAGAGAGCTTCGGCTATTGGGTGGTATAGAAATGAAATAAATAAATAAATAAATAAATAAATAAATGGTTTAAAGTTGGCTTGCTTAAACTAACAGCAATTAAAGACCAACCACAGTTTGTCTGGATTCAGACATAACACTCAGCTGTGGTTAGTCTGAAGTGGAAGCAGAAGGAGGAGTGCACAAGCCAGAAGCTTGCCTAGAGTCATTGTTATGTCCAAATGCAGACAGTACATCTATCTGGGAGACCTACATTAAAACTTAAATAGTCATCTACTATACTGTCTACATTATGATAGAATCGTGATGATAATAATAGGTGCCCAAGGGTTTCAGAATAATACTCACTTCATAGAAAAGGCCACATATCTTTGCTAATAAGGGAATAGAATCAATTGCTTATTTTCACCCCATGACCATGTAAGCACTCAATATAGCCATCTTCCACTTCATTAAATTACTAAGCTGAGATAAAATGTAATTCCTACTCAATCTGTTGTTTCACTGGTAGTAGTACCAGCAGATATAGAGAAGCTGGTATTAATAGACAGGAAATCGGTATCCAGCTACTGTCTCCTTCAGAATTATCCCAAGATGTAATCCAAGATAGCAGCCTGATACTGGAGTCTTGCAACCTGTTCCCCAAACACAAGCTGCATATATGCAGTTTCATCTCAATTCACTCATCAGTTCTCCTCAACTTACTGGCTTAAGACTTTTACACCTGACATTTAAAAATAAATTGCAATGTTTGTTCAGCCCTATCACAGACATCTAAGAAAGAGAAGGTGCTGTTTCCCCAAAACACATGGAGAAAAAAATCAGATGGTTGATCTGGCAATGAAGGATAAAACTGTGTATCAAAAATGTTGTACACTGGAAGCTTTTTTGGAATATGGTCCCACTTTATTTGAACTGCTTTTTGCATGCCCCTTTTTAATTCCGCATTAAAGAAAATTCTAGACACACTTGTCACAAAAATCTACCTCATTCATTTTCTGTTACAGGATACTGCCTTTGGGGAAGATACAGGGCATTAAATAACATGGTTGATTATTAAAGTCTTGATAAGAACTGGCAGTTTAATGGAGATATGCAAGAAGGCATTGTCTCTTAACAGACAACAACTTACAATAAAAATGGTTAATAATGGTTGAAGTAATTCACAACTACAGCATTCATCACATCTTCTGTGCTATAGAGGAACTGTGTAACAGATATATCTCTAAAGAAATAAAGTGCCTGTTAAAAGAACTCTTAATTGACTTTCTAACTCCTTGTCGATGGAGTCAAACCAGCTTCATATAATGATCCAGAGGTTATGAAGAGAATATAATGTAACCATTTATTCTATCAAGGTTCATCGGTATTTGGACTAATTTATATTATCGTTTTGTAGTTGTGTTGCAATGCTTTCACTGTATTTATCTTTTTAACCAAACATTCATCTAAGGAACTCAAAACAGCAGATACGGGGGTTCTCCCATTTAATTCACAAAACTATACTGTCTGGCAAGTTGGGCCAGTCACATTAACAGCCTAAAGTTACCCAGTGAGCTTTATGGCTGTGGAAACCTAAACCTAAGCACCCCCAAAGGAAGCTCTCTGTCCATTACACTATACTGCTCTTGTTGTTGTTCAGTCGTTCAGTCGTGTCCGACTCTTCGTGACCCCATGGACCATAGCACGCCAGGCCTTCCAATACTGATCTTACTGTATGTATAGTTAGTTAAATGGTCTATCAAAGAGGAATTTTCTGGCCATATGTTTGGGTATGGAGACTGTGCAAGTGACCTGCAAGTGACAAACAGTTCAGCAGCTGCAATTTCTCTCACTTGTCTCCTCACCTGTCTCTTGTATGTTTCCAGCTGACTGCGGGCTGCATTGGCTTTCCTCAACTCTTCTTCTAAGCTTACAGTGTTTTGCATGTACATTGTGTTCTTCTCCTCCAAGAGTTTCACTTGCCTCCGTAGATCCCCAAGATCTTCCAGCTTCTTTTTGTACGATTCCACCTGGCTTTCTAACTTGGCCACTTTGTCAGAGGAATGCCTGGAGGAAAAGGTATCTCACAGATTCAGTAATTTAGAAACCCTTTTCAGAATGCATTCAAATTCATTTAGAGCAAGGGTAGGTAACCCCTGGCCTGTAGGGCAGTTTAACCCCACAAGGCCTCCCTACCAGGTCCACAAAGGCCTCCACTGAGGCCCGTCCTTTAACAGGCACTACATGGATCCTCGTTTGAAAGCTCCTGAGGGAGCCAGCTACACGCACTCCTCATTTCTCCCGATGAGAAAGCAAGAGCTGCACCCACAGCCTTTTGAAGGGGGAACTCTCTCTTTGCTGCTGGAGCAGTGGCAAAGAGTGAGTTGCTATGGCTCTCTGTGGGCACACACATGCATGCGTGAATAAATGAGGAATGAGTGGGCAAGTGTGTGCTAGGGTTGCCCGCCAGCAACAGAGGTGGCTCCAACCACTGCTGGTATGCTCGCCCGCCCCCCCGGTCCTTCACCTGAGACCTCTTGCCAAAGAAGATTCCCCACCCCTGATTTAGAGTATTTTTTAGTTGTTCCTCAGCCAAAGCTCTCAGACCAGCTTACAAAGAATAATAAATAAAACAAAACAAAACAAAATAAAATAAAATCACAATATATCAGCAATAAAATCCCAGCATCAATCTTAGATTCTAAACCAAACAACTTAAAAGGCATAGGCAAATAAAATGTTCCTTAACACCTGACGCTGTAAGGAAGACAAAGATGGTACCAGGCCAGCCTCCCTGGGGAGGGAGTTTCAGAGGTGAGGCACCACAACCAAAAAGGCCCTGTCTCCAGTTAGCATTCAGTACCTGCCTTACTTCAAATATTGAGAAGACTTGGAGGCAGACCTTAAGTGTCCAGGTGAGTTTATGCGGGAGGAGGAAATCCATTAGGCACTTTGGTCCCAAGCCTTTTTGGACTTTTTAAATGTTAAAACACAGGACTTCCAATTGTGTTCAGAAGTCTCCAGGGAGCAAATGTAACCATTTCGAAATTGGCAACATATATTCCATATAGCCCATTCTAGTTAGTACTGTGCTGAAAATTTCAATTCTTCCATTTTTGGCATGGGGGGGGGAATGAAAATTCTGGCAAAATAGGCTGGGGGAGGTGAGAATTTCAAAGAATTTTATCCTTGGGGAGGGGGACAGGGTTTCCACATACTTTTTAAGAGCAGGCAATTCTAGAGGGGACTTCTTTCCATTTTTTTAAACACCCCCTGCACTTGCAGAAGCCCAGGACTCTTCTCCAGCCCCGCAGCTCTTTCTGAAGTCCCAGGAGACCATGTGACCTCACCCTCTCCAATAGGCATTCAGGAAGAACTCCTGGCTGAAGAAGAGTCCTGAGATCTTGCAAGTGCAGGGGGTGTTTTTTAAAAAATAAAAAATAGAAGACCCCTCAAGAATCACCTACACTTTAAAAAGGTATGTGGAAACTGTCCCCCTCCCCAAAGAAAAATTTCTCTGACATTCTCCCCCTCCGTGCTAGCCGCCTTGAGTTCCTTGCGAGAGGGAGAAAGGCGGGGTATAAATGCAATAAATAAATAAATAAATAAAGAGGCAGAAAAAACAATGCCTCTTTCACAGGGAGAGAAGTTCCCCAAAATAGGGGGCAGGATTCAGAATAGCACTAGTTCTAGTAAATAAACGTGCCGCTGTATTTTGTACTATCTGTAGTTTCCAAACAGTCTTCAGAGGCAGACCCAAGTATAATGCACTGCAATAGTCTAAACGCGTTATTACCAGACCTTAGATAACTGTGGACAGGCTCTCTAGTACACACAGTACAAGTGTTAAATGCTACCTATTTTATGCCACCATCAGCAATAATGTTTGAGAAGACTATTCTACCTAGAGCTGAAGGATGTTTTTTTTTTTTAACTCTCTAATTTGCTTAATCATATTTTTATCCTACCCCTGTATCCACACAACTCTTTACGGTAGGTTCGGCTGAGAAGTGATGACAGGCCTAAAGGTCTCCCAGTGAGTTTCCCAGTGGGTGATCAGGAATTTGAACCTGGAACTCCCAGTCCAAATTGAACACTGACTGCTGCACCACACAGCCCTTCTTGCCTGCTTCCCCTCTTTAGCTTTTCCTGCCACCTTTAGTTGTCCAATCAACCTATCAAAACTTTCATCTTGTCCTTTTATTCATATGTGTGCGTATCTATATCTATACACACACAGAGCTCAATGAACTCATCCATCTTCACATAATCAGTGTATTACCCTTTGTGACTCAAGCTTCCTCTATTTCACCAGTGCCCCCTTTATGTTATGTAGTCACTCCCTTAACACACACATGCACACACACCTCACCCTTAAATAGGTGCCTACCCTCTATCACAAGCAAATTCTCTGCTACAAACACCCTTCGCATTCACCCCATACTCCTGGAAAGTGCTAAATACCTACCCTGCATAATGGTTTAATTAAACTGGCCACTGTGCCTGCAAGGATGGAGGCTGAAAATTAAAGGCATATGAAGCCAGAACGAAAGTCACACAGCGCCATTATGCCTTACCACAGCTTTAGGCATATCATTATCTCCTCCACCTCTCTTCTCTGTACCCTTCCCCAATTCAACATTTATCTTTCAGGAACTTTGTTATCCTATTCCTGTCCTCATGGTTTCTGCAGAAAAGGTACAAATGAATACCAAATTTGCTTGAATGCTAACAAAGAGACATCTGTCTACCAGTTTGTACTAAGGAAAGGAAAGAGATGGAAATAATAAACTGAGGCATAGGCAAGGGAAGGGAAGAAGAATGTTCAAAGACAACATGAATAGATAACTCTGGGCTTCTTCACCACAAAGTAATTGTTCAATACTTACAGACTGGGTTTGCACAACACAACAACCCGCCATGGGCAGCTATCCATGGTTCATTGTCATGTTGTCCAAACCTGGAGCACTTTCTGCAGAGTGGCTTACTCTTCGGGAACAAGCTATGCTGAGAGTCCATGGCTTATTGTAGGGTTATTCTTGCCCATGATGGGTTATTGTGTCCTTTCAACCCAGGAGACCAATTGCATCATGAATTATGGCACCTGGCTACAGAGCCGCTTAGCAAGAGCAGCAAAAAAGCCCATGCCGCTCGGTTTTCACAATCTCGCCAGTGACCGCCCCTGCACTGATGTAAAAAAGGCACTTGGAAAGACTCAACCCCCAGCGGGTTTTTTTTTAAAAAAATGGTACCTCAAAAATGCACAATTGGGGGGTCATCTTTTTTATTTTATTTTTTGTCTGTCTTTTGCAAACCTTAGAGGGTGGCAGAACAGGAGGGAGCAAATGAGGCACCAGCAGTACTTATACCCGCTCACCCCCCAATGACTAACTCCATCCCATGCAGCCGCCTTCTCAGGTTTTTTTTTTTTAAGCTGTCAAGAAACCAGAGCAGCCACAGCAGTAAGTGCTCCAAAAAGGAGCCATAAAAATGCGGGGAGTTAATATCTCCCCTTTCCAGAGTAGCTGGCTACTTGGGGAAGTGTTGAAAAGGTGGGGGACACTGAGAAATATCAGTCCAACATTTTAAAGCAAGAAGATCAAGTCAACAAGGGGGAGCTATTGTCCCCCTTCCCTTTTGGTGCACTTAATCTCTTGGCCATTTTCCCCCATTTTTGGTGCTTCTGAAGTGTGGCACTGGGTCCCTTAGTAGTATTTCTCCCCCGGTCCTTCACAACTGTGCACAAATTAGCTGACAGGCAACCTCATCTTGTCAATTTTCTTGTTACCTACTCCCATTCCCTGCTGCCTTTGACAGCTGAAACAGAGAAGGAAATTGACCAGGCAAGACTACATATATTGGACAGCCCTAACAGCACACTTGCGAAAGATTGACAAAAATAATAATAAAACAATTGCGACTCCAACTGAGAATTTTTGAGGCACCGAAAAATAACTTAAAAGCTGGTGAATGAAAAGGAGTAGCGATCAGAGCGACCCCAATTTGGGGGAGGGGGGGGATTTTTGAAGGACATTTTTTTTTTAAGCCAGCAAACAAAAAGGGGGTAGTAATCAGAGTGGGGGAGACAAGATGGTTTTTGCCACAAAGTCCCCTGGGATACATGCTGTAGTCAGCTGGAGGACCAAGGGGGAAGGAGGGGGAAAACAAGCCACAGCAAGCCCAATCGTCTGTCAGGTATACTGTGGGTTGTTCTGCGAACCAACCCACCGTGGCTTATACGCGTGACGTGCAAACCCGCCCACGGTCTAAGGACCAAGAGGGAAGGAGGGGGAAAACAAGCCACAGCAAACCCAATCGTCTGTCGGGCATACTGTGGGTTGTTCCACGAACCAACCCACCATGGCTTAGCGTGACGTGCAAACCCGCCCACGGTCTAATTTTTTATATCGCCTTGCTGATTTTTCCCACTGCTATATCACTAGGAACTTAATATACACCAAGTCTTCCTTGCAAGAACAGATTATTTGTAAATCAGTAAATAAGTAACAGATGAAAAACAGTCTGGGCATATGTCCCCCTTTCCCCCCCTGAACATCTAATCCTAAGAATGCAAAACCTCCAAAGTTTGCTCTCAGATCCAGGAAAAACAATCTCACTCCATCAGTCCCTGGACCAATAGTTTGTTTTGTTTTTTTAACGTAACTGACATTTGACTGAACACCAATTATTCAGCCGAACACTATAATAGTGAGATAGCCCACTATGGAGAGCTTTTGGGGAGGTGTGGGGGAACACCAGGATTGCTACAGCCTGTTTCTGTTGAAAACAGACCAACTTTTTCATATATTGTTTAAGGTACAAAGTAAAATATTTTACATGTACAACTAAATGGTAGGGCAAGTCACAATCTCTCAGCCTAAGTCACAATTTTAATTGTGTACTGGTCAGCCGAGATTGGTGTCAGCTCTCTACACGAGCGCGCGCATGCGAGCGCACACAATGCACGCACATATTTTATGAAGTGGCCAAATGAAGGTAGATACAGCCAGTATCCTATCTGAGAAAACTATAGGACACATCCTGCAGGAGAGATGGGATCTAGATGTAGAGGAATCATCATTCCCCTATGCATGCAAGGGGGATGATGACCGATGCCACATATTGTACCTTTTTCTGACGATACGATATTAGAATCTATTAGAAATATGAAGCACACATCCTAAAGCAGGGTTAGAGAACCTGTTTCCCTCCAGATATTGTTAGACTTCAACTCCCATCAGCATAGCCAATGGCTAGGGATTATGGGAGTTGTAGTCCAACAACATCTGGAGGCCCACAGATTCCTCAACCCTGTCCTAAAGGGTGAACCACCCAGGGAGCGTTGGCTATTGGATGGTATAGAAATGTAATAAATAAATAAAATAAGCACTGATTTACCTTAGTACATCCATCTCATCCTTCAGAGACTGAGCTTCTTCAGCTAGATTTGTTAAATCTTCATTCTGTTGCCGCAATTCTGCAATTTCCTTTTCTAGCTCTTCACAACGAATTCGATAATCATCCTTTGCTGCTTCCAATCTGTAAGAGGACACCAGAACAGATTAAACCAAAAAACAGCAGCTTCTAACCAGGATATACAGTTCTTCCTCATTTACTATCTACTTTAAGCCATGGAAAACAGAAAGCAAGGATATGACACAACTGATACGAAGCACTTTAACTGAAGATAGTATTTAGTTGACAACTAGTTGTGTTTTTTAAGTATCTCCCCACCCAACTAAGTACTGTGATCAAAACTCAAAAATAGTGTGCTACAGAGTTGGCACACTCAAAGTTCTCAGGAGCCATAGTTTCATTTATGGAGAACACACATTCAGGCATTGCATACAAAACCAAAAGAGTAACGTAACATTAAGGGTGCAGTCCTATGGACTGCACTCTCAATAGACGGAAAGCTCTATCCTTGGAGTCCTCTCTCTGTCCAATGCCCTGTGAACAAGAGCCAAGGATGGAGACTTTTACAGCTTCTTGTTCCCCCAATTACGTTTACTGCTTGATGGGCTGTAGCAAGCCTATCTTCAAGTGAGCAGGACAAGCAACAGAAAGGTTTGTGGACCCAGCTGATCCATGCCTCTCATCTCCTCCTCTCCCCACCCACTAGATCACCCCCTTTCCCTCTCCACTTCCAAGGTTGCTCTTGGGACCTTGGAAGAGAAGCTGCCATGGTGCTTTCCGCAGCACCCGAGGGTAGGGGGAGGGATAGATGAATCCACACTCAGATTCCCACCCCTGAGGGCACAGTCTCAGGGATGGGAATCTGTACCATCCTATAGCTCTTTAGATGGCGTCTGAGGAGCCATAAGATTGCTCTGTAAAGTGCCTAATTTCTCTCACATATATACATACAATATTTTCTTTCTTTATCGTAAGGAAAGATAAGGGGCTTGACACAATTACCCTGTGATCAGGTTCCAGCCCATGAGCTGCCAGTTAGGCTGCACAGCAAGTCCAACAGATGGGAACAAATCCAAGAAATCAGAGAAGAGACTTTAATAATTTGCTGTCAAGGTTAGCAAAGGAAATAATTATTTTTGTCAATACCACATTTGTACCAGGTTTTCAGTGGAAAATTCAATTGTTTTCATTCTCAATTATTTTTTTAACTGTAAAGGATTTCATGATCTCTGATCTAAAAAAAATACTGAAATCATTGAGCTCCCCATTTTACAAGTCTTTCCTTTGTGACAGAGGAAAAACCCAGAAACCATCCATCTAAACATGAAGGTATTAAATATATAAATAAATTAGTTAACATAACAGGATCTACTGTATTCTAATAGCAAACAAAAATGAAATATGAATTGGGAACAGTTTTCCAATATAGAGCGGCTGCCAAGTTTAATATTTTATGCTATCATGAAACACTTACCTGAATGTTTCCTCTTGGAGCTGTTCCAATTGTGTCTGTAGCTGCAGATGTCTACGTCCTGCTGGGCTGTTGGGATCTTCTATTGAATCAGGCTGATTCAAGCGTTCCATCAAGACCTGGTTCTCTGCTAACAAACTACTTTTCTCCTCTTGCAGTGCAGCAACCTGTTACCAAAATGCAAACAAACGATGTATGGCTAAGAAAGTATTTTGGTACAACTAAGAAGACTAAAGAGAACCAGTGTAATGGTTCAGGGACAAACTACAAGTTACATTAAGATATATCTGTCAGGCCCCGGCTTCAGCACTGCAGTGGGCCTTGTAATTTAGAGCCAAGATTTGATCAGAAGTAGCCTGGAAGGGCATGGGCCTATTCAGCCTCTGAAATGCCAGAGTCTGTGTGAGCTTGTCTCTGTCAGTGTCCTCAGAGGAGAACCAGGGGGAGTCACCCCACTCTCCGTCCACCTGCTGGTCTGGCCTTGGCAGGCAGGGAGGCTGGAAGCTGTTTGTGAGAACCTGGCAGAGGTGGGGTGGGGTTTGCAGATGGGTTGCCAGGTTGAAGCGTCAATGCTAGAGGACTGAGTAGTGATGCCCTGTTTAGACTGAGGCCTTGCTGAAAGGCTAAGTCTATGTGCCAAGGGATCCGGATGGGGTGTTTTACAGTTGGGCCTTCCCTTTTAAGCTGATGCAAAGGCAAAGAGACTTTGCTAGGAACATCCCATCTTCATTGCCTGAAGCCGTCTCTATTTGGATCCAACATTGTCTGGGCTTTTGGAGGCACTCTGCACATAGACTGTCCCTTAATTGGAACTTTTATTTATTTATTTATTTATTTTGTTTTGTTTCTATACCACCCAATAGCTGAAGCTGTCTGGGCAGTTCACAAAAATTAAAACCAAAGAGCACACAATAAACAATATAAAATATATAAAACATTAAAACCACAGTATAACAATACAACCGGAATAAAACCGGAATAAAACCTAGCAGCAGTGCAGAGATTTAAAGCAGCAAAGCTAAAAGCTAAAACTTTGGATTGCTGAAGACTTGCCATGAAAAGTACTGTGAGGCTTTTCACAGACTTGAACTCTCATTTGCGGTGGGTTGTGTGTCCTTGTTGTCAGCTCAGTGTACCGGCAAGCTGGGTTTGATCTACGACTTTTGGACTTTCCTCTGCCTGGACTCAGGCAGCATGGAGTTACCAATGTGAAAACAGTGGCATGGAACTCCTCGCATGTACAGATTTACCCTTCCCTTGGTCTTGATAGGCCTCGACTATGTAGCCTGGAGTTATCAACAAAAGAGTCAAAGTTGGACTAACTCTCTGTGGGTGTGGTTTTGTTTAGGCTTTTCAAGAATTTACCCCTTTGATTGCCTGAGGGATCATTCCAGGAATCATTCCCACTCCTTGTCTGGGGTTTGGAACCCTTTATGGATTGCCTAGGTTAGATACACCAGGAATCCCCAGTCCCTTCCCTTGTGTTCAGAGCCATGGAGATGGCAATGGGGAAACCACATTGATGAGAAACTCAGTTATGGTGGTAGTGTTTAGCTTTGGACTGTTCTGTAATTACATAGAGCCTATAGCTTCTGACCACCACCTATATGATTTCTGAAGAGTGTACCCATTAAGCTTCTGTCGTGGGATTTCCTGCAATAAAGAAATCTCACTGATATAGGTGTCTGGTGTCAGATTGCCTGTGCATGTGTGCTGGGGGGACTGGAAAATCTGACAATATCTTTGCCAGTACCAGCTTAGTTTAATACATGACTGATGATTTTTTTTTTTAAAAGACAGCAATCACTATGATGTGTTCTACAAGATATTTACGTTCTATAGTCTGATATTAAGAATTCTGAATTGCAAATTGTATTTTAAAGCGTACTGTGCAATAGCCCACTTACCTGCATATCCAGTTCATGGCATCTCTGAGCAATTTCTTCTTTGGTTGCTAAGGCTTCATTTAATTCTTCTGTTGTTTTCTTCAACTGCATTTTTTAAACACAATATATGTTCATTTACTAAAAACAGTATGATGCAATAATTTTTCTAGGGCTGTGATCCAAAAAAGTCATTCATGCACATGTAAAAGAGCTGTGCATACAGTCATCATTTACTTTGTCCATTTATCTGTAAAATCTCCCAGTCCCAGAAAGGCAAAATACTTGTTTCTTAGGGGTTGGGAACTGTTGAAGAAAGATGTATGTGTCCACCAGATGCACATGGTCCCTTTATTCATACACAAATGACCTCTTTAGATTAGAGTGCACAACTATAACAAATTGGCTTATGACATTATTTTTTAAAGGGCAACTACTATCATGGTTCACCCACAAACACTAAACATAAAAAGAAATATAAATATTATATATATTGGGCCATACAGCCTCTACATGCCAGAAGGAATATTATGCACAACATTTAAAGTTTTTTCAAAACCACTTTTCTTTATAGATGCAGGGAATGAATTGCGTCCATTTAACTCTTTTGCACATAACACAAAAGACTGGGAAATGAAACACAAGGATTAGACAACAAAGGTAAAGCCTGCATAGGTCCCTGATTCTATTCCTACTAGGAGAAACACTGTGCTGGCTTCTTTGGGAATGTGGGTGGCTGCCTTATACCAAGCAAGACTATTTGTCCATCTAGCCCAGTATTGTCTACTCCAACTAGCAGCAGCACTGCAGGGTATCAGGCAGAGGTCATTCCCATCACCTGGTACTTGGTCCTTTTTTTTAACTGAAGACACCAAGGATTGAACTTGGGACCCCCTGCATGCAAAGCGTGTTGTTTACTGCCAAGCTACCAGTTCCTCCCCAAACAAGTAGAGAATGGTCTCGGCATTTACCTGTTTGCTATAAAGGAACACCCTGCATCAAGCATTCATTATAGTTATGATGGACACACCTTCCTTTACAATCTCTCTCTGATATTAACAAGAATGGGCAACAGCACTCAGAATGAATACTGACCAATGTTCCATCTAAGGCTGGGAAATATTTCTCTCATGTTAAATAAATTACAAACATTCACACACACAAAAGTTCAGGGCATTTTCAAATATTTTTCTATGTTAAACTGCTTCTGCTTACTTATTTCACTCAGTGAATTAAGGCATATGCTATCCAGGTACAAATGCTCCATTTCTTTTAAAGTATCCTATGATGTCATATCTATGACCTTGAGACAGAATTATTCCATAGTTAAAAGTACAGAAATATTAACAAAAAGAACTAGCCTAAATAGTTCTGTATAAACGTATTTATTAAGCAACAAAAGTTGCATTTCTTTAAAACAAGCAAAACTGTGTTTATATTCATTTTATCAGATATATACTTGAAGCATTTGCTTGCTAGCTTAAGAAGGAGCATTTATATGTTTTCAACACAGAATACTGATTGCTCCACTGGCAGAGAAGGGAAAAGGCACTACTGCTGAAATCAGTAATTTGGTTTGGTCAGTGTGAAAAACCATCGCCTTTTTACTTCATTTTCGTTTTATGGCAGCTATACCTCCACATTTGTCTTTTATTGGCTCTTACAACTTCATTCTGGAGAGCAGAGCATGCTGCAGAAGAGGGATTTCACTTTGGCCACAACTTTGGAAATCTGATATAAAACAAAAATATGCTACACAGCAATCTTTGTGCAGCATTTTGGCAAGGTTTCCCCAAAATATAATGTATGGTATTTTACTAATGTTAATTCTCTAACGGCGTAACTTCTGAACCTCTTAAGAGTTTACCAACTGGTAATGGGTAAATAAAATGTTGCAATTGCACTCAAATATGTTTGCTGCTTACTTTGAAGTTTCCCAATAGACTCCTACAGATACAAAATAAAAAAGGCAAAATAAAAAAACAAACTGTAGCTCATTTACAATATGCCAAGAAAATTGCACAGTGAGCTCCACTAATGAAAGGAAAAATGAAACATCTGGTTTTAGATACCTGACGGTCAAGATCAACGTAAGCATCATTTCCAGCAGAGACTGGAGATTCTTTACTCATCAACTGCAATTAGATTACACTGGATTAGAAAAAGCAAAAGATTTATTTGTATTCGTTTAAGAAATAGGGCAGTCTAAAATATAAGGAAGCTTTGGACATGTCTATATGTATGTACACAAAAAAAGTCAGAGGTAAACAGTTAAGAAAGTAACTTTTACTAATCAATTCCACACACTTTTAAATCATTTTCTCAAGGTGGGGATAATGTATTTTTGGTAATAATAGAAGAACTCCTAGGTGTTTCCTTCAGTGTAGACTCTACACCAACATGTGTCCCCACATTTCATGTTACTTTTGAGCCCTTATTATCCCAAAACAAGTCTTGTACATTTTCCAGAGACACGTTTCCCACACCCAGAATTGAACATTCAGGGTTTTGGTTTGTTTGTTTTTAATTATCAGTGCTGAGATTTTATTACCAGACCTGCAACTGTATACACTTATTCATGTTCCAGATTTTATCCTGTCTGCTGATTGAAGGCAAGGATGACCTTGAGAGGCAGAATTATAGATTAGACCATTTCCAAGAATGTGGAATAGCCAGACTGTCAGCTTCTGCTAGAAGACACAACTCACAATGTATATAGTGTATATAGGTGAATGGGTGCACAGATGTAATGGTGCAAATATAGAAAAGGACCTAGCTCCAGTAGTGAAGGCAAAGGAGTCAGGAAGCAGGAAATCATGAAACTGTTCACATGAGTTGTGCAAAATGCTTGGACATCTTATATTTGATCTTGTGATCAAATATAAATATAACCAGGAGCAGACCTCAAACAGTGCCAGTTCATGGGATGGGATGTGGACTGTATCCCCACATCACACGTATATTAGCATCAGGTTGTGTGAACAACTGCTGGAGCAGAAACAACCTAAGTTTCTGTGATCAGGTCTATAACATATGAAGACACCTTTAAGGCTTCATTGTTGACCAAGATCATGAGAAAATGTATATATTAAACTAAGTGGAGGTCGCTGCAAGAATGCTGTGTACCAATGACATGGATATATATTTCTTTGAGGAGTATTACATATTTGCACATTTTTATGACCATCGTATTTAACCATATGCAATACTACTACTGAGATTACCTGATACAAAAGGCTTTGTAACTGAAAAACATTCCAGTCATACAAACAATTTTGATTAAGAGATTCCTCCATGAACCTTTGTTATTTGTTTGTTATTTACTGTTTGCTATTTATTGAAGCAATTCAGAAAATTCTACCTGATGCATTCCAGGATTGATTTTCTGAATGAATATTCATAGACTCATAGAATAGTAGGGTTGGAAGGGGCCTATAAGACCATCGAGTCCAACCCCCTGCTCAATGCAGGAATCTAAGTATCAAACCTTTCATCACAGGCAATGGTCATTTCATGCTTGACATATTTTAAAATGAATGTTTCAATAAATAGGGTTTTCAGCACCTTTTGAGGTTCACTTTACTTTGTTGGAATCTGGAACAGGCGCTGCTCTCTTCCTTTCCCATAAAAACTAGGGCATTTCATTTCATCTTGACTACAAGATGAAAGAGCTACTTTAAAAGCACAGTGTTGAGAAAGAAGCATACTATTCCATACCAGACTTCTTCTATCACCATACTTGTCCCAGAGTGTTTACTTCCCAGCTGAAATGTGGAAAAACCTCAAGTGCTATAAAAAAGCAGAACTGAAGAGGCTGGTTTTCCATCACTTGTTATGTGGCTTACCCTCATGCTGGACAAAAGTCAAAGCGTCACTGAAACTACTTACTGAATCATTATCAGACAATGCTCTCTCCGTTGTCAAGCTGATTTAGCTTCACAACAGCTAGATACACCTTTTCTTTGGAATTGCCATCTTTCTCTATTCAGTTTTTATGAAGCATCCACATGATGTCATTCTTAGGTCACTGCATTCCATTCTGCATAACCCTTCCATAGGATGGCTACCTATCTGTAATAGTGGATTTCCTGCATTGGTGGGTGGATTAGATGACATTTGAGGTACCTTCTCACTCTGATTCTATTACTATGCTTTTTTGGACCTGCTTGTGGCGATGTGATATAGTGCAACGGCAGAACCATCCTGTCCAATGTGGACAAGCAAAGAACTATTAAAGCTTTTCAGGGTTCCTATACCTTTAAACTGAATGCTTCCTGTGCAAGTTCAACCTGTTGACCTGGTTTGCATGTAACCCACAATTTGCTGCACGTGTGTTCTGCAGCAATTTTGAATATTCAACCTCCGATTGGGTGTTGCTACATGATGCCCAGACACTATAGTTAATTGTGGATTAAACAATCCACAGACAACCTACAATTAGTAATTAGGTTTACTGTGGTTGTTTAACTCACGATTAACCTAACCATGTTCGGGTTCAGATGTCACTTGCAACCCCCGCTCCCGATTGGCCCAGTCAGGTTGAATACTCAAAATGGCCATGGAATATGCTTGGCACATGCCATGGCAAATTGTGGGTTAATTAACCCACGATTTGCCACCATTACATGCAAACAGCACACTGTATTGCTTTCTGTTGTTCGGGGCTCTGAATTACCCCAATGCCAGTTTCTTCTTCCACTGGGGAGGGGGCTTTAATTCCTGATTTCCTTTCATGATTTTAAATTTATGTTTTATTTTTATTAAGTTACTGATTTCCTCTCATGATTTATTTTAATTTTAATGATAAAATAGCATAAGAAAAAAACCATGAAAGCAAATCAGGAATTAAATCCTCCCCCACAGGAAAAGCAACTGATACTGGGGCAATTCAGAGAGACAAAAAAGGCTATTCATAACTAATTCAGCCTGGATCACCAGAAAGCAGTAAACAAAAGCTAAAAGTTCCCAACAGGAAGATTTCAATTGGCATTAGAAAGGACCTTTGTTGAATGGGACTTACTTTTGAGTAGACATTATAGAAGGATGGGGAAGGACACTGCTAGATAATAAAGGATATTAAGTTTTCTTCTGTTCTTATATTATCTACTTTTCACTTCTATCCAATTGCAGAAAAGCAATGCCTCAACTGCTCTGAAGAAGTCTAATGAGGAGACACCTAAAGAATCCTTGCTTTTATCTCTGTGTGTCACATGGCACTCTACTAGAGTTTACATTTGTTTCTAAGCATGCGGTTTGGGGCTCTGAAGGTTATTTTGGTAAGAATCTAAATAATTTATAGAATAATTTGCTTTTTAGGCTAGTAAATTTTCAATAAATTACCTGTCCCTCCCCCAAAAATCTGTCCAGAATTAACCAGCCAGTCATGAAACTGGTTTCTAGCCATTGACAGAATCCCCAAGATGGACAGATGGGATTCTTTTTCAATCCACTTCTGAAGTCCAACTGAAAGACCATTCTTGAAAAATTCAAGTAAAATTCAAGTAAACTTTTAGTTAACATTCCACTCTATTAAGGCTTAACACTAACATCCTTCTCAGCTGGACCACTTTACACTGTACAATCAATCACCTTAACACCAAATCAGGGAGCTGTGATTACTCCCCCTGCCCCCGCTTTATTTCCCCCCACTTTACTATTTCCTTCCTTCTCAACAGAATCAGTTATAGAAAGTCAGACTTTCCAGAATTCCTTCGGTTGCTACATTTTAAAAAAAATATGGGAAATGAGACAACCAAAGTTAAACACTTTTCAGTCCTGTCATTTTGAATGGTAGAGATTTAAGAAAATGTTTAAGTTTCCCACATAAATTAATTGAGCTTAAAAGTACTTAATTTTGGTTATATTGGCTCAATGATTTTTCCACTTATTCCAATGAAACAGCAAAACCAAAAACATACTATTAGGGTGCAATCCTATGGCCGCTAGACAGTGTCTAGACGGCCATAGGATTTTTTGTTTTCTGGGAACTGAGCTTAGAGCCAGAGGTCCATTCCCCAAAACCTGACTCCCCGGCCCCTCCCCCGACACCTTGTAGGTGGTGCGGTTTGTCCCCAGCTCCGCACTCATAAGAGCAGTGCGGAGAGGCCGAAAAGGGGGCATCCCTGGGGGCGGATTGCAGAAATGCCGTTACGACGCTTCCTAAGCACCGTCCAGACTCTCTGCACTACTCTGACAGCCCCTGGTTAGAGAGCCGAAATCAGCTGTCTAGCCACAAATGCAGGGTGGTCGGAGCACAGTGGAGAAGATCCCCTCTGCGTTCTGCCCGCCCTGCATTGGACAATCAGCTGCCTCCAAATTTGAAGGCGGCTGACTATCCCCATAGGATTGCGCCCTTAATCAATCATTATTCACTAGCATGCTCACATGTTACTATCAAGCAACTAAAATCCAATTACAATTAACCAGAGGGCTAAGTTTCAATTTAAAAACAAACAAAAACAAAACACCTAACATCTGAAGATCCTTACAGTGCAGTCCTATGCATCTCTACTCAGATTTCCCATTGAGTTCAATGGGACTCACTCCCAGGTAAGTGTGTATAGGATTGCAGCCCTAGTGAGCCTCCCCAGTCATTAATGGAAATTAATTTCAGTAATTGAATCCTCTACTGCTAAATAAACTAGCAATTCTAAAGTATTGTGGGAGCTACAGGGAAGGAAAGACAAGAAGGGAACCTAGTATCAGTATCCAGAAGTTTAAATCTTCTAGATTTAAAGAAAAGTGGAACATTTGAGTAAACCATTAACCTACATTACAAAATTTTATTTCGCCCATCACAGATTGACAACATTTCTGATTTCTTGAAGTGTGACATACCATGCCTTTTCCGTGAATTGCCTCTTTCTGCTAAGCTGAAAGAAACAGTTGTAATGGAGTGCTATATATCTTCAATATACCATCACCCAGTTCCTTACCTCCTGAATGGCAGTCATGACAACATGTTGAACAGACTCCTCCATCATCATGATGGTCTGGATATATTCTGTAAAACAGCCGTTTTGGCATGCCATCATTCAATACTTATGACCATAAAAAAGATAAACAACCCTGTAGTTCCAGCAGCATCAAAGCTGTCATTTTCACATGGTAAAGGAAGATGTTTCTTTTTAACAATTAATGAGGCAAAGGCTATGTAAAGAGGATTATTTATGTGCAGCAATGGGAGCAACTTCCCCATGATACAACTATGGCACAAGCTCTGATCCAGCATTGGTAGCTTAACAAATGCATAAATATAATAGACGAATTCCCTTTGCTCTAGGACAGACAAGCTTTTTCTTTTATCTTGAGAAAATTACTTTGGCTAAAATTCACATTCTCCCAATAGTAACAACTTCCCTTTCCATTCGTGTGTGTGTGCATGTGCGTGTGTATTGGGGGGAGGATTGAAACTGACTAACCTGAGGCTCCTTGTAAGCAGACCCAACAAATTTCACTCATAAAGAGGGATGGGGAACATGCTTGAACTTGTCAGCACTGCTGAGAGGAAGAGAACTTTGCACACACACTGCCCTTATTTTTAAGGGCTATGTGATGTTCATGTAGATAAGCATTCTTCCTTTAAACACACCCATAAAATTAAAAATTTTATAAAAACAGCTCCCAAACTCACAAGACACTCTACCTGATCTTGCAGCAGTCACACTCCCACAACCCCGTACATAGCTGCAGTGCTGGTCATGATTAGTTTCAGCTTTTCTAGAGTACAGACTGAAGTGCTCAATTGCAAAACCAATTTGGCCAGTGACCATGGATGGAAGCAAAAAGTGAATGTTTTGTACCTTGGACAAAGATGGTTCTAAAATGCCTTCTCCAGTTTTCCTGAAAACTATATTTGTATACAGTTGAAGTGAGAAATCCACCTTTTTAAAAGCTCACTTTGGCTAATTGCCAGCACAGTACTTGGGGGAGTGAGATGAGATGAAAGGCAATGGTATCAGCCACAATGACTTAATGAGAACTGGGCATTTTTTAAAGGGGGCGGAGAGATAGGCTACTATAGGACAATGCTATGTATCGCAGAGAGTATCAGCCTATTTTACATAGGTACACAATAGAAAGTAAAATCAAATAAATGTGTAATAAATAATTTAGTCTTCCGCCACTCCAACTCTTTGGCTGAAATTAGATGTTACACATATACACATGCAACTTTCTTCCAACTTTTCTTATATCCAAAAGCAGCCAAGGAGATGAGAGTTGAGGGAAAGGCTGTGGTTGCTCAAACGTTTTTCCTTGGGCCTTCTTCTCAAAATCATGCCCCCCTTGTACAGCTGCTTGACTACATACATGTGGGGGGGAAAGATGGATTCCCATCTCCCCCACTCCCCGATACACACACCCTGGTTGGAAAAGCAGGAGGGAGTAGAACAATGGCTGGAGGCATAAGATTAAGCAGCCCCCACTCCTTCTCTGCTTAAGATGGTGTTACTGCAAAATACAATCAGGTCACTATGCATCTGCCATGTAACATCAAGATTTGCCCTTATTTTTCCATGTCTTTAAAATAAATGTCCTAAAAACAAATAGGACTCCTTTCAAGATGGTAAAGGTCACATCCCATCAAAACAGCTGATAATCTCAGATAGAATTCTGTAGTGTACCATCATTGTTAAGCATTTCTTGGCCCCAGCAGGGAAAATTAAGATAAAATAGTATGCCACTTTTCTCAAGCAACACACTCAATCAATTGACACCTGAAAAACAATGCCAGAAGATCTACTCATGTCTGGATCATCTAAACAATGAAGTCATGTGTGTCCAGCTCAAATGGGGCATCCTTTTAATTAAAGTTTAACTGACCTTGTTTTTGTTCACAGTTTACAGCACAGCCCAAAATAAGCTGAAGCATTCTTCCAAGCTCAGCAGCATCAGAGTGTTCCCCAATCAAGTTGACATCAGGAAGGATAAAATCATTGATCTGCTGCCCCAAAATCTGTGCAAAGACCAAAATGAATCCATATAAAAATGCAGACATCGCAAACAGCATGAGGAGAGCACATCTCTAGCACTTGGCAAGTTTCCAAACTAGACTTACGGCTGCAGGCCTAGTCCACTGAACAACTCTACAAACCGATGGTAGAGAATGATGTTATTTGTACTGACGAAACAGAATATGGGAATGAATGAACCCTTCCCCTGCCTGCTGATTTTACTCAGAAACCCACTCCCCAAGCAACTGGAGAGAACTGTTAACCTCTCTCACACACACACACCTCTGCTACAAATCATGTCCTCCCCATATCTGGCCTTCAGACATCTAGTTCACCCTTCAGCTAACAAGTTCAAATGCTGAGTTATAGGCAGCCCAAATCCAGCAAACCAGTTCTGCACACAGAAGCTGGCTTTTACCCACGTAGCTGATGCTAATGCTGCTGTATATTATCGTAGCCATGCTGTAGTGTTAATTCAAGCCCATTGAACTGGCTGGCTGAGTCTTGATTGAGATGCGTATCCACATTTGGGGCCACTCGTTGCATGTGTCAAAGCCCAGGTCGCTCTGTGGAATGCAGAGATGACTCGGGCGGTTGACACGATCGCACCCAAGCGCCCTCTCCCTCTGAGCAGAGCCCAGCCAGCTCCTTGGTATACACCTGAGCTGAGGGCAATGAAGCAAGAGGGGAGACGGCAAGAACTCAGGTGGAGGAAAACTTGTGCTGAGTCTGACCGAACACAGGTAAGAGCCCACAATCAAGCCTACTCTGTGGTGGTGAGGGTGGCAAAGAGACAGTTCTTTTCCACCAGCATTGCATCTTCTCAGTGTCGTCCAGAGGAGCTTTTCCGAGTGGTTCGCGGCCTGTTACATTCTGGGCCAGGGAGAGAGACGGTGGAACCCTCGGTAGCACGCTGTGACAAGTCTGCATGGCACTTTGAGGATAAAGTTGCTCAGATTCGTCATGAATTGGACACCACCATTAATGCAGTTCCATTGGTAGAGGCGTTCAGAGCACCGTCTGGTCCAGTTTTATTGGATGAGTTTCAGTTACTGAGGCCTGAGGATGCGGACAAGGTGCTTGGCCAAGTCCGATCGACCACTTGTGTGCTTGACCCTTGCCCTTCATGGCTTATTAAATCAAACAAGGAGGGGATGTCTGGCTGGGTCCAGGAGGTTGTAAATTCCTCCTTGAGAGAGGGAGTGGTGCCTGCCGCTTTAAAAGAGGCAGTAATTAGACCACTCCTGAAAAAGCCTAACCTGGACCCAGAGGATGTTAACAATTATAGGTCAGTGGCCAACATCCCCTTCCTGGGCAAGGTGCTTGAGCGGGTGGTTGTAGGACAACTCCAGGCACTGTTGAATGAAACGGATTATCTAGATCCATTTCAATCGGGCTTCAGGCCTGGTTTTGGAACGGAAACTGCCTTGGTCGCCCTGTGGGATGACCTCTGCCGGGAGAGGGACAGGGGGAGTGCGACCCTCTTGATTCTCTTGGACCTCTCAGCGGCTTTCGATACCATCGACCATGGTATCCTTCTGGATAGGTTGTCTGGGTTAGGAGTTGGAGGCACTGCACTACAGTGGTTCCGCTCCTACTTGGATGGCCGATTCCAGAAGGTGGTGCTGGGGGATTATTGCTCTGTGCCATGGCAATTGTGCCATGGGGTTCCACAGGGCTCTATTCTATCCCCCATGCTGTTTAACATCTACATGAAACCGCTGGGGGAGGTTATCCGGAGGTGTGGGCTGAGGTGCCATCAATATGCAGATGACACCCAGCTCTACCTCTCTTTCTCATCAAAACCAGGTGAGGCAGTGGCTGTTCTGAATCAGTGCCTGGGCACGGTAATGGACTGGATGAGGGCCAATAAACTGAAACTCAATCCAGACAAGACGGAGGTACTGTTAGTGGGTGGTTCGTCTGCCCGGCTAGGTGATATTCAACCTGTTCTGGAGGGGGTTGCACTCCCCCTAAAGGATCACATTCGTAGTTTGGGGGTGCTCTTGGATCCAGAACTGTCACTTGAGGCACAGGTGAACTCAGTGGCACGGAGCACTTTTTATCAGTTTAGGCTGGAATACCAACTACGCCCTTATCTGGACAGAGATAGCCTAGCTACAGTTATCCATGCTCTGATAACTTCTCGTCTGGATTACTGCAATGCGTTATACATGGGGCTGCCTTTGAAAACGGTCCGGAAACTTCAGCTGGTCCAAAATACGGCAGCAATAGGGACTGGCCTGCGAGCTCATATTACGCCAGTACTTTTCCAGCTGCACTGGCTGCCAGTCCATTTCCGGGCCCGATTCAAAGTGCTGGTGTTAACATTCAAAGCCCTTAACGGCTTGGGGCCAGGTTACCTGAAGGATCGCCTCCTCCCATATGTGCCTGCCCGGACCTTAAGATCATCCTCAGCGGCCCTTCTCCATGAGCCCCTGCCAAAGGAAGTGAGGCGGGTGGCTACTAGGAGGAGGGCTTTTTCTGTTGTGGCACCCCTGCTCTGGAATGAGCTCCCTAGTGAGGTTCGCCTGGCACCTACATTGTATTCCTTTCGGCGCCAGGTGAAGACCTTTTTATTTTCCCAGGCATTTTAGCATTTTAGCTTTCTAAATTTTTAGCTTTGCTGTTTTAAGTCTGTATTTTAAACTCCTGCACTGCTGCTAGGTTTTATTGTGGTTGTATTGTTATATTGTGGTTTTAATGTTCTATATATTTTAAATTGTTTTATTGTGTGTTGTTTGGTTTTAATTTTTGTGAACCGCCCAGAGAGCTTCGGCTATTGGGCGGTATAGAAATGAAATGAAATGAAATAAATAAATAAATGCGAACTAGAGGTGACTGAGGCCAAAGCCTTCTACGTAAAATCTGAATGAACAGTGTTCATCATTTATTTATATCCTGCCTTTCCAGTAAAATCATGCTCAAGGTGGCAATTTAAACACAATGTAAATAGCTGTGTAAATAGCAACATAATTCTCCAGTGTAAATAGCAAAATAATTATCAGAGAAAGCAATGTCTTCCTTCAAGTTAAAAATGCTACTACTAACAATATGAAGCACAATAGCCTGCTGTCATTTGGTCTATATGAAATTAACAACACTTGAATATGTGCTCGAAGACTTAGATCAAGCAATGTTTGTATCAGTTACAGCTTAGTCTTTAGGGTTATTTTACATAGCCATCTCCAAAGCTGACCTGCAGTCATATATTTAACACAAAAAATTTTGCCTGAAGTATTTAGTTAAGATTATCACCTAAACTGGTCTGATAAATTAACTATATGATGAAGCATTCATTATTGTTTTAAACAAAGCTTGTCTGGAGTTTATAACCAATGGAGGAAAAAAAAAACCAGCGAGGGGGCGGGGGGTCCTAGATATTACAATTTTAGGACACGTTTTTCAAAATGAGAACTAAAATCTTAGTAAGAATCATTTTGTTGCACTAAAGAGCTGGACTTTTATCCTTAATAATCCTTATTTGCATGTTACCCTAATAAAATAATGAAAACAGAATATAGCAAATTATAATAAAGTAGAATAAAGTGGATGACATCAGTTTACAGAACTAAGCAAAAGCCCTTACCTCATGATTGTAATCCAAAATTCCTTTTAAAATTTTCTTCAGATTGCTCACCTTTTAGAAGGGAAGAAAAAAAAATATTCAGAAGCTGCAGCAGAAAGTTACAAAGAAGCAGAATCACATGTTGAAATCTACAAAAATACCTATTTATGGCCAGAAGCCTTTTTTGCCTAAAACAGCCAATCATTAAAATCACAAAATCATGATTCTGTCATTAAATTCTTTACTGATTTCCAGATTCTCCTTATATTCATGGGAACATTGAAAAATCAACAGACAAGTGACTACTTACACCAATGGGTTTGGAAATTGGACCTATACTCTCATGTGCTTCATCTTATGTAATTATGATTTCTTTTTGCAAACCAGAATTCAAAATATATTTTGTCCCACACTGTAAACTCTGTGCACACAAGCAGGGTTTCTGAGCTCTTTCTTGGCAGTATCTGCTTGTCCAAAAAAGCAGCTTCTGACACAGCACAAGTAGGTGTCTCAGGCTGGGAGTAAGGAGGAGAGCAGCACAGTCCCGTGCACATGAAAGCCACTAGACGAGGCTGAAAGGACTCTCCGGATCATAGGCTTAGTATTAAACCTAAATTATATTCCTTTTTCTATTTAATGTTTTTAAAATGCCTTGGATCATCCCAAAAAAGTAATTTGATGTTGTGGTCTTTATAACTTGAAAAGATGTCAAAATGCCATTCCCCTTCACCTCCATCTTTTAAAATTTTCTCATTAGCCAAAATAAACCAGTAGTTTTGCTTTCTTTTTCCTCAAATTCCTTAAAAGATAAATCCAAGAATTTAAGACCCATGAAAAGAGATTCAATACCATTTGCAAATACAATAAAATGCTTTGTATGTTGTGCAAATTAAGCCTAGATCTTGAAATTGAACCATTTTTTTGAACAAATGCATTTGAACGTGAACAGAGGAGGTTAAGATCCACTACCAAACTCACAGAATCATCAAGCGGAGTTTAAGAAGCACAGTTCAATGGGACGACATGATTTACTAAGGAAGTTAGATAACTGATTGTCTAGATTATAGGGGGTTTGTTTTTGGTCTGAAGAAGTGTGTTGCAGCATCTACCACATGAATAAAGCAAGCACTGTACATGAACAAGAAATAGATTTCTGGCAAATTATTTCTGAAATGAACACAAGGAAAAAATGGTACCAACACAGGATGTGGTGTTGAGTGCCAGAAAACAGTAAGAGAAATCCAATTCAGCCATGGCATCCAATGAGAGCAATACATTCTGTGTTCGAAACGGTGGACAAGGTCATCTGGACAGAATTTCTCTTTTACTTCTCTTTCGGGAGACATGCTATCAGTTCATCTATATTATCTCTAGCCATATCTTATTTTTGAAATATTAGGTATTATTTCAAATTGTTTTGACTGTAATGAAGCATAATAGTTTTTGTTCTGTGTTCCCAGAAAAGTGTGTGTGGGGGGTCACCAAACTCTTCCTTGTAAGGGGTAAACAAACAAGTGCATAAAATAAGTAATGCAACACAGAGACTAGTGATCAATCCCGCTGACAGACCCTGTTGAGCAAATCCCCAGACAGACACCCATTGGCAACACTGCTTCCATGCGTCTACTGTGTGTCCAGCTGATAAGAAATCTGATTTCTAGAAATCTGTGAACCTTCTGTCATGTGAAAATCCTTGTCTAGTATTCATGAGGACATTGCCCACATGTTGAGTAGCTGTTAATGCAGAGAGGAAGAACTGGTCAAATTGCCTCAACCCTGACATCGTTACAGATATTTTGGCTAGGGATCCCAAGGGCCTTTACTTAAACATATTTTTGAGGACTGAAATGCATACAAGTCTTTTTAATCTTCTTGTTAAATTTCCAATTTTTTTGCCCTCCAAATGTGGGAGGGTATGTTTTACATTCTCCTGGACATATAAGGAATACAAGTATCTATTTGTGCTACACATTTTTATTTGGAGATGGACAGAAACATGTATTTCCATTATCAGTGCCATTTTCCTCTCAAGCTGCTTTTACATTCATTATGTCTTACAAGGTCAGAGACGTTTATTGCATGTAAGCAAAAACCATCAAGAACTCTGTAGATCAACCATGAATCACCACAATGTCAGATTATATAAAGAGGAAAACAAAAACAAATTGTATAATGTATTATATTCCCCTATGACAATACCACCAAGAAGCAATTAAGTAAAGATTTCAGCAACAGCTTTTGAAACTTTGAAATCATTAAAAGTGGAATAATGAACATAAACATGTAGCAGTTCCTTCCCATTGCTTGATTTTAACTAGCCAAGAGGATTCTGGGACTCAAGACAGGAGCTCCCATTTTACCTCCAGATCAGCAGGTTAGTCTGAAAAAGACTCCAGTGGAATGCAATTTTGGCCTTTAGCTTCTGCAAAAAAAAAATGTACTGAAAACATAAAGAGGATTAGTTCAATATTTTTGCCTATGATGTTGACTGTTTGTCAGCAACTAGTTTTATGGGCAGGCCACTTTGAGAAGGGAATGGAGGGTGATGAGACAGAGCCATCCCCACCCAATGGAGCAGACTGCCAGCAAGTCACATCACCACAGCCACTGCTTCCTGCAGACATCATCTTCCCTCTAGCTTGCCAACTTGGGGGCAACTTCAGAGTATGTGTATGTGTGGGGTTGGGGGTGGGGGGGCAGATTTGGACTTCAGGCCTTCAGTTGTTGATCCCCAGTGTAGCGTAGACATTCTGAGTAAAAATAACTTCCCCTCCTCAAAACGTATAGGTAGCTATGATTCACCCATCTCTACTACTGTTAACTCACACTCTGGCTGATACAGGGAAGTAAAATAATTCTTTCCAAATCCATATACTAGGACTTTAACCCACTACTTCACTAACACAGAACTATCAAAAATACTTTATCCTAAAAGAAAGAGAAGAATAAGAGTTAAAAGAATAAAAATGCTGTACCTGGATAACAGTTACCCACCATAAGGGTTACCTATAATAGCTAACCAATAGAGCAGAAATATCCTAGCACTGTGTTTCTTCAATAGCTATCTGCTATAAATGTTTTTAAAGCCCCAGTCGGATCCTACTAACACTATAAACCAGGACCCACTGGAAAGGGCACCCTATTTTTATAGAGAAAAATTGGCTCTGCTTGACTTTAGGCTCAAGAACGTGGGTGAGAAAGGAACTGAGCATAGCAAGGTTTAAATATACAACATCTGTCTTCAGTCTGACTTGCAAATGATGCCAAATCTGGCCTGAACCAATTTAATCTGGGTAGAGCAAGCTGCAACTGTTCACAATGCTAGCAGAAGAAAGACTGGTTTGAGATAAGGAAGTGAGAGGTACCACTTAGTCCAACTCCCTGGCTAAATAGACTAAAATATCTGCTTCCTTATGGACAGAAAGGAGATCATCCAGTATCTGGACCATTGGGAAAACCGGGGGGGGGGGGATCTGTTCTGACCTGTTTCTTGGGGGACAGGGCTTGCAAAAGATGGGGGTGAAATAGACTCTAATTTAATTTAAGAAATAAGACGTATTTGACAATGACTCTAATCAACAAAAAAAAACTATTGTGTTTTCATCAACTTGATGTCATTTAGACCCCCTCCCCTACTACAGTGTCTTATTTTCACTTTCACTTATTTCTAAATGACCCCAATACTAGTCTAATGAAACCCTCAGATTAACAAAAACATAGTGGGAGCGGTTTGGGGTTGAAATACCACAGAAAAATCAACTACTGTTACAGAATTCATGGGATATTAAATGGCACAGATTAAGGAGGGAAAGACCCTCAAAACATAGGAGACTTAAGAATTAATTATATTTTTAATTTAGATTGTTTTTAAGCTGACATTTTATTATCTTCAGTCCGTAACCACCCTGGGCCTTTGGGAAGGGCAGGCTAAAATTCAACAAACACAGAATTGCAATACTTTCATACAAAATAAGTATGAAGTTAAGCAATCAGAATACCTTCAGTCTCCAATTGTCTCCTACTTCGGTTTTGATTCTGTTTAACCAGTTTTCATCAAAGTATGTTGGATCTCTGAGAAGACAAAAGCAAAGTGTTTGTTAACTATGTTTACCTAAAAAAAATACAGATTTTATTTGCACCCTGCCTTTCTACCAAGAAAATAGAACTCGAGGCGGCTTGTGATCATAGCAACAAAAACATTTAAAAAATAAAACTTGATTAAAACAATAATAAAACTAATTCATTAAAAACACAACAATAACAGAATAAAAAACAGCACCCTACCCAACAGACCAGTTAACATGCCAAAGCCTGCTTGAATGGGAACATCTTTGCTTGCTGGCAGAAGGACAGCAGAGAAGGAGCCGATCCAACCTCCCTCTGCAGGAAGTTCCACAGCCTGAGAGCAGCCACTGAAAAGGCCCTCTCTCATGTTGCCACCAAATGCATCTCTGAGGGCGACTGTACTGAAAGAAAGGCCTCTCCCAAAGATCTTAAAACCCAGGCAGGCTCATATGGGAGAAGGTGGTCTTTCAGGTAGCCTGGTCTCAAGTTGTATAGGGCTTTATAAGCCATAACCAGCACTTTGAATTGTGCCCAGAAACAGACCAACAGCCAGCAAAGCTGTTGTAACAAGGGAGTCACATGCTCCCCATTACAAGCCTGGGTCAACTGTCTGGCTGCAGCATTCCGGACCAGTTGAAGTTTCAGAAAAGTTTTCAAAGGCAGCCTCATGTAGAGTGCATTACAGTAGTCCGAACTGGATATAACTAAAGGATGTGTGGAGAGGCCGCGATGGCTTAGTGGTTAAGATGCTGAACTGCAGACTGGAAGGTCGGCAGGACAACAGTTCGAGACCCGAGTGCTGCGTGACGGAGTGAGCTCCCATCTTCAGTCCCAGCTTCTGCCAACCTAGCAGTTCGAAAGCAAGAAATTGCAAGTAGATAAATAGGTACCGCTTCGGCGGGAAAGGTAACAGCGTTCTGTGCACCTCGGTGTTCAGTCATGCCGGCCACATGACCACAGAAGCGTCTTCAGACAACGCTGGCTCTTCGGCTTAGAAATGGAGATGAGCACCACACCCTAGAATCGGACACGACTGGTTGGGGACATCTTTACCTTTTACCTTTAAAGGATGTGTGACAGTAGCCAGGTCAGACATCTCTAGGAACGGGTGTAGGCGGCACACTAGCCTCACCTGAGAAAACGGACTCCTGGCCACCGCTGTAACCTGGGTATCCAGGTTCAGGGCTGAGTGTAGGAGTATACCCAAATTGTGAGTCTGAGTCTTCAGGGGAAATGTAACCCCATCCAGCACAGGTTGGGTCTCTATTCCCTGATCTGCCATATCATGCTCACCATCCCCAGATACAGCTTTGGAAGTTTAGCAATTCATCCATTATTAACTAATGTCCTATAGTTCCTGTATCACCTACGGCAGTGGTTTTCAAACTATATTCCACAGAACCATAGGATTCCTCAGTGAGCTTGTCATGCGTTCCTCAATTACAAGATTAGTAATGGCGAGCTAGCTTCCTCAAACAACAGCAGGCCCACAATTACCAAACTCTCTTCCAATACGTCACTGCAGGGAAATATTTTAAGTGTTCTAGAGTACACTATTTCCTGGGAAGCAATGGTGAGGCTCAATTGACATGGCCAACACTTTACATAACTGAGTGTGCACTGTAGAACACTTCTCAGAATCCTCTACTGCACCCAGAGGTTCCATTGAGGACATGCAAGAGTCCCTTAACAGACAACTTGATGTGGAAAGAGTTTCCAGAATCTAGAAAGTTTGAAAACCACTGAATTAAAAAACAAGTCTTTTCATACAATACATAGAATGAGGTTCAAAGACTGCAGAAATGTTAAACACTATTTAAAAAGCAGTCTCAAATTCAGAAATGTATTTGAAATGTTTGAAAAGCAAGTTCTAAAAGCTCTCCTTTAAAAAACAAAACATGTTTGAAATCCCTGCTTATCTTTTTCTATTAACTGTAGGAAAAATTAGAATTTACATTCAATATCTTCACACTTCCCTATCTATCTCAATAATTCAATTTTTAAAAAAAATAAAGTACCAAGAAACTAATTCAGTGAGGCCAAGGGTGCTCTAGACTTGCTTTTCTTGAAAAGCAGCTTCCCGCCCCTCCACACCTCATGGCAGAACGCTTTTGAATCTGTGGGGAGTTTCAAAAGACATTTTGAATCTGTGGGGAGTTTCAAAAGACTGTGTATAGATACAGCTTATTTTCAACATTTTTCCTTTCTAAATATCTAGCATATGTCTTAAGTTACGTTCTTCTGTTCATAATGCAAATATTTTCCCTGAAGTATCAAGGTCTTCTCCATATATTTTTTCTCCAAGATTGTTCGGAGAAAGGCTATTTGTTGCTATTTATTTGTCACATTTGTGTCCCATTCTAACGCCAAGTACCTCAGAGTACTATACCTCAGGGCAGAATCCCCCAACTTGGTGCCCTCCAGAGGTTTTGAACTTCAGTTCCAATCAGCCCCAGCCAGTATAACCAATGGTCAAGAAAGCTGGGAGTTGTAGTCCAAACCATTTGGAGGGTACCAGGTTGGGGAAGATTGCCTCAGGTGATGGCATCACTTTTTTCCAACTTGAAATTGGAGGCATCCTTTACTGTTAAACATTAAAAAGTTTAATTTCGGGGTGTGTAGAAATAAAAATTACCCATCCTCAGAGGAGCCCATCCAGTATAATCTGTTTGGAAAAAATAAAGCCTAGTGCAGTGAGTCATGCAAAGGTGCAATGGGCAGCCACATTCAAGAGCAAGTAATTTGACTGTCTTCACTGGGAGATTTGAGTGATACAATCATCTGATGCAGAGTCACAGAAGAATCACCACACCCTGTGCCCCAGAGCTCAGCAGAGACTGAAAGGCAGGGCAAAGAAGTAATCACACCAAGATGCAACAAGCAGCCTCCCCTGTGTGTGGGTTCTCTGGTCTCACAGGAGCCTTTCATTAGTTAATAAATTCATTTCTCACAATATAGTGGGAGTTCTCTTGTAGTACACTAGTGGGCCCCAGCACACAGTTTGGGAATTACTGAATCAGACTGTTCTCCACAATGAGAATTAAGTTACCTGACAGGTGTCCTCTGTTGAGAGATCACCACAGATATATTTATTTATTTATTTATTTGCATTATTTTTATGCCGCTCCTCAGCCAAAGAGGCTGCTAGAGCAGCTTACATATAATCAATTAAGCAAGAACATATACCAACTTAGGACCAGGTTGCCTGAAAGACAGACTCCCACCATGTAGACCTGTTAGACCACTATGATCTTTAGGGAAGGGCTTGCTGTCTGTGCCACATCCCACAGAGTCCCATCTGGCAGCAACACGAAAACAGAACTTCTCTGTGATGGCACCCTCCCTCTGGAGTGACTTCCACTCTGTGATATATCAGAAACCAATGATCGTGTGCTTTCAACGATTACTAAAAACTTACTTGTTTATCCTGGCTTTTCCCAGCCATTACCTTATTCAAATGCTGTTATACTTTTAATGATGTATTGTTTTGTAATATGTTGTGAGATGCTTTGGAAGTTTTTAAATGGAAAGTGGAATGAATAAAGAAATATATTATTTTTAATATAATAAATTATTATTATAAATAAATAAATACAATTATTTAATTACATGACTAAGGGAGCAATCCTATGGCCGCAAGTCAGTGGCTAGATGGCCATAGGATATGTGGTTTTCCAGGAACTGACCTTGGAGCATGTGCTCCGAGGCCGGTTCCTGGAGAAATGACCTTACCCCCATTCTGTGTTACCTCACAGGCAGCACAGAACAGCCCTGTGCTCCGAAGAGGAGCACAGAGCGGCCAAAATGGGGTGTTTCAGGAAGGCGATCTGGGGTGGGGAAGGCGGAAATGCTGGTACGACACATCCTATGTGTCATCTGGCAGCCTCCTCCCCCACTCCGCCGTCCCGCGGCTAGACAGCCAAAATCGGTTGTCTAGCCGCAAATGCAGGGCAGGAGAAGCATGGAGGGAACGATCCCCTCCGTGCTTCTCCTGCCCTGCATTGGATAGGCAGTCGCCTCCGAGTTCGGAAATGGCCGCCTATCCCTATAGGATTGCGCCCTAAATAACTAACTAAATAAAATCGCTTTAATATTCTCAGAGATTTTTATTTAAAATCTACACAGAAAAACTGACTCTATGGAACTGTAACAACTTTAAACATGCTTGGTTTCATTGACAATCACAAATATATTACTAGATAAGCTTTTCCCAACCACTAAATGTAAACACAAAACAAAACACGCCTTCCATTTTCTCTTCCAGGATCTAAAGCAGCTCAGATTTCCACACTAAAGCTCTTAGGGTGCAATCCTATGGGGATGGCTATGAGCAGAGATGTAACATTTCCGGAAATTCTGAAGTCATGGAGTGCCCCGCCCCCAGAAAAAAACAGAAACTTGGGGGGGGGGGGAATGAAAAACAAGCAGTATTTATTTATTTAGTACTCTTTACATAACTAAAGTCACTTTGTTGCTTTAGGACATCCTTCCCCAACCTGGTGTTCTCAAGATATTTTGAACTTCAGTTCCCATCTGCCTCAGGCAACATGGCCAATGGTCAGGAAAGCTGAGCATTGCAGTCTAAAAGTATAATGTAGTCCTCCTAAAATGAAGTCCATAAAGCAGCCTTTCTGTTCCTAAAGTTATATTATGTATAACTTCGTTTTCCCATAAAATTATCATCGTATTTAAAACATTTCAAAAGTAAACTCAGTAAAAGTGTAATTATTATGAATAAACCTTTCAGCAATCCCAACCTATTATTTGAGAAGTGACATCTTATTCACTTTTGTAAATAATTTCCATTAATGAACATATTTTTTACTCATTCTGAAAGGTTGTCTCTAGAGTTTCAATTCCATGCTTATGCCATGGCTACTGAGCTTCTTTTAGGTAGAAAGGGTTTATTCTAGTGGCAGCAGTTTAAAGGTTTTAAAGCTGAGGCAGCATTCCCTAGTGGTGAAGTCTGATTGAGAACTTTATTAAAAACTGTGGCAGCAAGTTCTATAGACCCAAGCCTCAAAGTTAACTTTAAAAAAAAAAGAAACAAAAAGCATAACTCACGTGCTGTTCACTCGCATCTGGTGACAGTGGTGGGATAACCTACAGTGTTTTTTCACATGTGGGTTTTAGATTAGAACTATATTAACTGACTGCTATAGCATCTAACCAGAACAAGCCCAGAAACACAGGAACTTAGTAGAAAAAAACCCAGAGTGTCAAGAATTCACATTTTCTTCCATATGATGATATGGTGACACTACTCACATGATGGGGAACTGAGCATGACATCCCTAAATGTCTAGCAGTAAAAGATATATGGGATCAATAATTTTAATAAGGAATGGAAGAAACCACTATGCTGGGCATCTTACAGAGAGGATTTAAAAAAAATTCCCTTCATGGCTTCATTATTTCCAGACATTTACATCTCTAGTCTTTCTATAAAAGGTTTATTACACAGTTTTTAGAAATCACTTGTGGGGGAGTAAAGTCTGGATAACAATAAACACATTGTCTTAAATTCTAAAAGAAAATTGTTCATAATCCAAAGCTGTTCAGTTTTTCCAAATTTTTGGAAAAAAACAAAAACTGGTCCTTGAGGAAAAAAATTGTTTTTCCCAAATTTTTCTGGGTTTTTTTCTGGGCCTTCACATCTCTAGCCATAAGCCTCTGAACTCAAAGGCTTATGGCCATCCAAAGCATAGCAGGAGGAGTGGCAGAAGTGATCTCTACATTCCTCCCACTCTGTATTTTCGCTTTTTCACCTGTCTGAGGCATCAGGGAGGGAAGGAGGCTGGGGATGCCTGGGGATACAGCGCTGACCTTTGCGACCTTGGAGAGGCAGCTGGCATGGTTCTCTCTGCACCGGCTGAGAGGGGGAGGGGGGCTCAGACTCCTAGGTCCAAGGTCAGAGCACTGTCTCTGACCTCAGATCCGGAAATGCAAAGTATCCTATGGCCCAGACTCTGTCTAGGGGCCATAGGATTGCTCTCTTAAATTCCTTATGCGACCTAATGACAAAGGCTCTGTCTGTATGATATATTAAGCCAAAGACTTCCCAAGGAAGAATCTGGATTGGTCTCTCTCCTTTGCTCCCTTTGCCATCAGGAGATGTAAATGACAAAAGAGGGAGGATCCACATTCACTGAAACATGATGACGAGGTCTCATTGATTCTGCAAACTCAAAATCACTAGAAACAAATCTCTTCTGTAGACTTTCAGAATACACCAATAAACAGCTGGAGTTGCACTGCTGTTATATAACTGTTACACAAAACAGACTGACTTCTCTTATCATGCAGTTATTTCAGATGTTTTCCTTCTCTCCTAGAAACATAAATTTTTAGGGACCTTGCCAAGCCTAAATGAAATAAATGCAGTCTAGCCAATTAAATTTTCAGGTAACATTGCTTTAAATATCATAAAATCAAGGTTATCCTTAATAGATAAATTGATAAAGTGACAACGTAACTTCTCAGTCATAATACATGTTCAAAAAGACTGAAATTCTGTTTTCCATCTTAGCTGCATTTTAAGATGCATGAATTTCGGAATTCCTTAGAAATATTAGTATTCTTTCTAAGGATTATGAATACAAAACACAGAATGCATAGCTGAGCAACTGGTTGCAATACAATATCAAATAAATGCTTCTGAACTTGCTCTTCCTAAAGAGATGCAATCCTATGCACACTTACATGAAATAAGGGGCAAACTAAACTGTAGAAGAAAGAGCTATGCATGATTGGATTTTTACTTCAGAGTACGCACATGCAGCCCCAATTCAGATGAGGACTGAGGTGCTCCAGGAGGCGTGATTTTAAGCTTTCCCCTCTACCTGTTTTCATCCTGAAATTCCACACCTGAAGGGTGGGGGTTAAAAAAAGAAAAAATGCCTCCATTGATTCCACTCACTCCCAGAAACATTAAACCTTCAGAGTATATAACCCCAAGAACTACTCATCCATAGAGGAGCCCATCCCACTCATGTTTCTGCAAAAGTCACTGATCAGAGTGTACCTTCTGACTGGAAAGAGGCAAGAGGAGAGCAGTGATTCATGCAGAGATATAGCAAGCTGCCTTCTTGGTGAATGGGTGCTTGGGCCTCCAAGGTGCCTTTAATTATTTAATGTATTTCTCATGGCGTGCTAATGTGCCCTCGCACACAGTTCCGGAATTACTGTTCTAACACCTACCTTCCTGCTGTCATGCCTGTCTAGTCCTGCAAGTTTCCCCGCAAACTACTTGGCTTTTGAAACAGCAGTTGAAATCATGCTGCTGATCTAGGAGCATGGGATAGACCGGAGCTGTCAACCCCCTGGACACTCTCCTTTACTTGAACAGTCTTGCCTGCCTCTTGACTAAGCCCTTTCTCTGATACCTGTTTGAATTGAAGGAGCAAAATAAAGAGTCATTTCGATATGCTTTAGTACAAATCTTTAAAAATCACTGCTGAGAGGGGAACATTGTTTTGTTTGCATTCTCTCAAGTGGTCTGAAAATCTGCATATATCCAGTAGTTATTATATGTCCCACTTTGCTGTAGGAGAATGCAAGCTCAGTTTTTGCTACAGCTCTCTTGCTTATGAAAACATCTACTCTCCAAAGTTATCAAGGAAGTTACTGTGAGATTAATACAACTATCTCACTATCCATGAGTTTTATATCAAGGATAGCTATGTACCAGGCTACAATTAACAGGAGCTAAGAACTACTGTTAATTGTAGTGGTGCTGGAGAAGACTCTTACGAGTCCCCTGGACTGCAAGGAGGGCAAATCATTCCATCCTAAAGGAAATCACCCCTGACTGCTCATTGGAAGGACAGATACTGAAGCTGAAGCTCAACTATTTTGGCCACCTAATGCGAAGAGAAAACTCCCTGGAAAAGACCCTGATGCTGGGAAAGATTGAAGGCAAAAGGAGAAGGGGACGGCAGAGGATGAAATGGCTAGACAGCATCACCGATGCAATGAATATGAACTTGAGCACACTCCGGGAGAGAGCGGAGGACAGAAAGGCCTGGCATGCTATGGTCCATGGGGTCACGAAGAGTTGGACATGACTTAACGACTGAACAACAACATGAGGCTACAATGAGACATTTAGGGCACAACGCTATCAACATTTAGACAGAAAGCAGTCCTACAACTCCCAGCATGCCCCAGCCAGCCTGGCTAACGAGCACGCTGGGAGTTGTGGGACTTTTTCCATCTAAATATGCATAGGACTGCTCCCTTATTGAAATGAACCTTCTAACACTCATGTCCACATTTTACAGAACACAAAAGGGCTACAAGAATCTTTAAAGGATGAAAAACACTGTTAGTAGCAGAAGCAGAAAACTAGTCATGTTTAAGTAGTAAAGTTAATCATGCATTTTTAAAACCTCTTACAACAAAGGAAGAATAGTAAAGCTGGGCAGACTTCAAATTAGAATCAGGCACAAACTGTCAGAGGTGAGTAAAAATTTGAACAGAGGAGCAGTGGAAGGCTTAAGTTCCCCATCTTCAAATCAAGAGCCTGACCCAAACATGCCGTAGCCAAACTGAATTTAGGACACAACAGTCGATGAAGCTTGCATTCCACCAACATAGAGCCATTTTTCTGACTGTTACTGGAAGTGCCCCTTCCCCAAAATCCAAGCCTGAACAGGCAATGAACTCCCACAACCTGTCCAAAGCAAGCCAAGCCATGCTTGGGATGGAAAATGTCCAAGGTTTTAACTGTTAGATGAAAAAATACTCCATTTACAGATGTTACAAATGATGTGGGGGGGCAGGTGGCCTATGTATGTACCAAATTTCAGCTCTCTCAATAGCTTGTAAGAACCTGAACCATTTGAGGATACTTTGTGCGTGTGTGTATGTGTGTCGGGGGGGAGAGGGCTATAAGTCTCATTTTCAGACTGGAATGAAGTGGCACAGAAGCTAGCTGACTGGGAGGTATTTGGAAGGAATATATTCTCAGGGTGAAAGATGGAGGCTAGGGTTAGCAGCTGCTGCTGAGTTCCAGGAAAAAGATAGTGCTGGGAGAGGGATGCAAAAGGGGTTAAGTGGGGTAAGCAGCACAGAAACAAACTAAGTAACACCAGAGGGAAGTTGAAAATAATGTGGAAATGCCCTCTGCATCACTAACAGCAGTATTTCCAAGAGGAGAAAGGGAAGAAACCCTTGCAGATGCCATTCAGGTCTAGAAAATACATACTCTCTCTGAAAAATCTTTTTCTGGCAGAGTGGCTTAGCTGCTGTGATGCAACCTCCCCCTCTTAGCATTGTTGCTCGCCAAGATCAAAGACTCTTGCCTCAGGCCAACATGGCTGTCCATGCGCAGAAGACCCCCACTGGATCTTGCCCATAAAATAAAAGTGCTAAAATAAAATATGCTTTCTGACAGCAAGATTACACCATTATTTGTTTTTGTCATCTCCCCACCAGAAGACATTACTTATTACATCTTCATGAATTTTGGCTCTGCTCTGTATTAAACGTATTGTCAGTTTGATTCTTAACTAAATAATTTCAGTGTATTTTTTCCTCTAAAATATTGACTTCTATCCAATGCTGCTTGAGCCTGTCCACTTGTGCAAAGGGACTTCCCTGCCCCTTCCACTGCAATGAATCACTTCAAAGCTTCTCCTGAGGACTGAGACTCTCAGGATTGGCTTGTGATGTGCTGTGGGGTGCTGCAATGGGAGGAGGAAATCACGGAGAATTGGGTAGAGGCCTTTTGCATGAGCAACTTCCTGCTTATCCAAGCTTCCTCTGCCTGATTTACCCCAATTCCCCCCTCCCAGTTCAGCCCTCTATGCCACATCCCAGAAGCACAAGAGGCTGCAGTTGGGAGGAGGGGGCAGGAAATTCCTGTTGCACAAGTGGACTTCCACTCACGGAGCATTGGGTACAACCCATTATTGCTAATGGTATCACGGTAACAGACTTCTAGAATGTCCTGTATGTTGGATTCATCTGCAAAAATGAATTTAGCATATTCTTAGGAAACTGCCAAAGTTACTCTCTAATTACACAAATTGGCATTTTCAAAGTTAAGTCTAAAACCTACACTAATGGCTTCTACTAAATTCTTAGCTAAATTACTTATCATTAATTAATTAAAATCTATGTTACCATCAAGGTTTAAATTTCTCAACTATTGCAGCTTCCTAAGAATTGTATTGCAAGACTATGGGGGAAACTAGATTGTTGGAGCTAGCCTTTTTAGCTGTGTGAGAAGGACTGATGAGTAGTCATTCTCAATTTGCATTGCTTTGGCTATTTAAATCAATAGCATGAGCACTAATGGGCAAAAAAGAGCTATTCTGCAAGTTCCTCTGTCTTTCACTCTCCCCATCTCTAGAACAGCTGGGTGTACAGCCACTACAAGGTTACATCTGTAGCTTTTATGGAATCTCTCATGAGATAAGTGCAGACATGTTTGCATACAGGGGTAGTGTCAAGGTCAGAGTTTGTAATACTGATCTTATCATGTGCTCTTCTCTGGTACACACTGCACGCACTGATCCACAAACACAGATAAGGCTTCATGAAACAGATCTCTCCACCTAAGTCTGCTGGATGCAGTAAGTGTCCAGGTATTAACAGCTCTCCTGCATGCTTTTAAGGTTGGTACCACAGCTGATAAAGTGACATCCAAGGTGCTGTGGATGTGATCAATTTTATCCTCAAAGTACTTATTTAACACCAGTTTGGTGATCAAGTTGAAGGCAGCTGCAGACCACTCAGAAAACCTCTGCTGGATGGCACTGCAAGGATGTGATCGTGGCAGGAAAGTATTCTACCAATTTTGCCAGGAAGTAGGTTCTAGGACAGGGGTGCAGAACCTCAAGCTTGGGGGAGAGATGTGGCTCTCCAGGATTCCCCAGAAGACCCACCTCTTCTCCTGGCCCCACAGCATTTCCCCCAATCACTGATGGTTTGGTAGTTCCCAAGCTTTTGTGCACTTTTTTTCTCCCATTCTAAAAGGCTGAAGTGCCTCACCTAAGGCTTAGTTACTGACAATAAAAGCTTTAACATAAAATATGTTCGTATTTTTGGTATTTTGGCCCCAGCCCTTTTGCCTCACCCACCACTGGAATGTGGCCTCAGAGAGCTTCTTGGAAGTAGAATTCAGCCCTTAGGCTGAAAGGTTCTGCACCCCTGTTCTGCAATGAGGTCTCACTTGTATTCAGTCAGACTCACTTTGAGTTTTCCATCAGCTGTCATCCTATCTACTTCATCCCTCCTAACTCTCCGTTAAACCAAGGGGCCAAACGAGCTCTATTTAGTGGGAAAAGGCATTTAGGAGCAATCCCATCAACTGCCCAAGTCATCTCCACATCCCACAGAGGGACCAGGGCATTGAAAGAAACACTAGCCATGCCAACAGAAAACTCCATAAGGACTCTCAAGAATCTATCAGCCTTGAAGGCAGATCATTCTAACAGGTCTATCACCCCATGGAGGTAAGTGGCCACAGCATGTCTAAACATTACCAGTAAGTGATCTGACCATGAAGCCCTCCCCCACATCCAGATCACCATTTTCCGAGTGAAAACACTAGATCCAAAATGTGATCTGCAACATGTGATGAGCTGATGATATATTGGGACAGATGTACTGTTATGATGGCAGACACAAATTCCTAAGCTGCCCAAATAAAGCCTAGCGTGGATGTGGAAGCTCCCATTCCAAAGGTCCTCAACACCAGACCCAAGAGACCACCTTCATCAGCTCAGGTAGAGAGACTGGTGGGTGGGGGTCAGTACACCAAGGTCAGGTACAAAAACATTCAGAACTGGAGTTCAATTGGACAGAAAGTCTAGAGAGTGTGATGAAATCGTTTTAGACTACCGTGACCCCTCACTCACCAACCACAGAGCCTATGCTTTGGGACTCCTAATTAAATATATGACTGCCTGTTATTTCATAATTCAACATTCTTACTTGATTTCCACTGACCAAGAGGTTCTTCAAATTTCATACACCACTCTTTAATGTGTAAGAATCTGAAGTTTTAATTTACTTTCTCAGTTTCTGATACAGTGCTAGCACAAGATCTCTTGACAATCAGTTAATGTTACTGAAAGTACAGCTCAGTTTTCAGTGGTGACTTGTGAATAATAGGATGTTTGAAATAGAACATAGATGCGGTGCCAGTAACAAAAAACAACCGCAAGACTGGTTTGGTCAGTTTAAGGAGTGACCGGGCTAACTTCATTTGCATTTGTGGTGTGCAGTGCAGAAAGTACATTCCATTTTTGTCAATAAATTCTGTGTGTTTTTGACACAAATATGATACCAATGAACATAACTATTTTATGCAATATATTATGCTAACAAGATACCCACCACTTTGTGAATTGAAGTATGGCTCTAAAGTTGGGCTATTGCTGAGTGGATGCATAACTGCTAGTCCTAACTTCCTTTCCCAGGTAGCTTTGCTCCATCTTTCTTTACCTTGGCCTCTGCTTCCTTCCACTCTACATGTTTTGGCATTTGGCACTCTGGCCCATCTCTTCTGCCTCATCTATACCCTTATCGCAGCTGCATACTTGCCTTCTTCGGTTGTAGCTCATTTGTGTGACTGTGTTACTCACAGAGAAACACATTGGTTGCAAAGGCAATCTCCACCTTCACCTAGGACTTCTGCCCCTTTCTTTAGGTGTGCCAATAGCCTATTTAGCAAACAAGTGTTAGGTGAAGGCAGGGATTCATACAGAGACCATTTAGGTCACAAAGCCATTTCTTCAGCCTTAAAGCAAGGGAATTCTGAGGTATTTCCCAATGTAGTTCAAGGTGAAGAGGCATTTTGGACGGGCTCGCTCTTAGGTGAAAGGCTGTACCCCCCCAACACAATTTATTACCTTTTCCTCCCTCTCATATTTTAGTTGCGCCTTTCCACGAAATTGTTCAGGATGAGGAAGTGGACAGAGACTCAGAGAGATGTAGCACATTATTATAGAGGATTTTCTAAATGTTTTCACTGTGTAAGTCCTTAAAAAAATATACCCTCAGCAGAAAAACTGGAATAACTGAAACATTTACTGTTTAGTCATCCTCAAGCAATTTTAATGTCCTTGAATGATGCTAGACTTCACACTGGAGGAAACAGAGCCCCTCTGTTTATAAGAGAATGCATATTACGCAAGCAATAGCACTTTCCCCAACACTGCCTTGTCAGTGCCATGACACTGAGAGGCTAACACAGAGTGGGGGCAAAAGGGTGATTTACACTGTCTTCAATAAACAAAATCATTACCAATGCTACTTAGGAAGGACAGCAATATGGAAACATAATTAAACAGTCACACCAGCCCTATGATTTCTCTCATTACAGCATACTTTACTGAACATGCAGATCATTTTTCTTTTCTTTTTTTAGTATATGCTTTCCATAGATCCAGCTTTAGGTCAAGTTTTGGGACAGAAACTGCCTTGGTCGCCTTGTGGGATGACCTTTGCCAAGCAAGAGACAGTGAGAGTGCAACCCTGTTAGTTCTCTTGGACCTCTCAGCAGCTTTTGATACCATGGACCATGGTATCCTTCTGGATCAGCTGTCTGGACTGGGAGTAGGAGACACTGTTTTACAGCGGTTCTGTTCCTACTTGGATGGTCATTTCCAGAAGGTGGTGCTGGGGGATTATTGTTCTGTTCCATGGCAATCATATCACAGGGTTCCACGGGGCTCAATTTTATCCCCCATGCTATTTAACATCTACATGAAACCGAGGGGGAAGGTTATCCAGGGATGTGGGCTGAGGCGTCATCAGTATGCTGACACCTAGCTCTACCTCTCTTTTTCAACTAACCTAGGTGAGGCAGTGCATGTCCTGAATTGGTGCCTGAGCAGAGTAACTGACTGAATGAGGTCCAACAAACTGAAACTGAATCCAGACAAGACAGAGGTACTGTTGTTAGCAGGTGATTTGCATGCTGGGTTGAGTGGTGTTCCATCTGTTCTGGAGGGGGTTGTACTCTCCCTTAAATATCAGGTGTGCAGCTTGGGGTTGCTCCTAGATCCCTCATTGTCACTTGAAGCCCAGGTGGCCAGGAGCACCTTTTATCAACTTAGGTTGATATACCAGCTGCAACCCTATCTGGACACAGAACTTGAAGATTAGATTACTGGAATGCACTGCAGGGCTACCTTTGAAGATGGTTCGGAAACTTCAGTTACTTCAAAAGAGAGCTGCTAAGTTATTAACTGGGATTGGCCTATGTAATCACGTGATACCAGTGCTTTGACAACTGCAGTCTGACAGTTTCCAGTCAGTTTCTGAGCCAATTCAAAGTGTTGGTGTTGACCTTTAAAGCCCTAAATGGCTTGAGAACAGAGTATCTAAAGGAATGTCTCCTCCCGTATATACCTGCTCAGACTCTTAGGTCATCTTGGGAGACCTTCCTTCAGGAACCTTCACCAAGGGAAGCTAGACAGGTGGCTACAAGAGAAAGAACCACTTCAGTTGCAGCACCCCACTTATGGAATCCCCTCCCCAAAGAGGTTCACCTGGCACCTACATTGTCAATGACAGGCAAAAAACTTCCTTTTCTCCCAAACATTTGAGGACGCAATCCCTAGGCAAGGTTAGACATAAAAAATACTACAACTCCCAGCATTCCCTAGGCAGCATGGCTGGCTGGGGAACACTGGGAATTGTAGGAGTCTTTTTTGTCTAGATATGGATAGGATTGCACCAATAGAGACCTAGTTCTAGATTTTTATGGCTGTTCTTATATATTTTTTATCATGTGCTGTTTGTTGTTTTGCATTGTATCTTAAATATTTGCTTAGTATTTCATATTTTTAGCTCTTTGTACTGCATTTTAGGGCGCAATCCTATGGGGATGGCCATAAGCCCCTCAACTCAGAGGCTTACAGCCATCCAAAGCAGAGTGGGGGGCACGGCAGAGGCGGTCTTCCCCTTCGCACCCCTCCCCCTCTGTAATTTCAGTTTTGCTCATCTAGCTGAGGTGTCAGGGAGGGGGAGAGAAGGAGGCTGGGGAGGCCCGGGGGTACGGCATAAGCCATCCTCCCTCCCCACCCACCAGCACACCCCCTTTCCCTTCCCTCCAAGGTCGCATTTGCACCAGCTACACAGGGGAGAGGAGCTCAGACTCCTGGGTCCAAGGTCAGAGCACTGCCTTTGACCTCGGATCCAGAAATCCGAACTATCCTATGGCCCCCCAGATGCTGTCTAGGGGCCATAGGATTGTGCTCTCCATCTGTGTTCCCAGCTACAACTGTTTGTATTCAGCCCAGAGAAGGTTTGTTACTGGGTGGATTAAAAATATAATAAAATAATATAAATAAAATAAATTTGCATAAGAAACCCTAAGTATATACGGGACTCATTCCTTCCTTGCTCTGTTGTATTCCCCACTGTCAAAATTTAGATTGTTTGCTTCTCTGAGCAGAGATCTACCGTCTTTTCTTATGTATTTTACCCTGAAAGACATCATGTACCTTAACAGTATACTATAACTAATAGCTTTTTTAAAAGACTACCAAGTATTGTTATTCAGAGTACTACTGAACTGATGTATTAAAAATATTGCAGTATATAGTCTTCTCATTAAAACTCAAGATAAACTTCCTCAAAAATTATGTGTTTGTTCTGTCAGGAAAGACTGAAGCTAGTAGTTTTTTCCTGCATTTGAAAACAAAGGTTTGAGATTCTAACAAACACATTTATGAATTAAATCCACAATTTAATGTTAAACAAAACATATTGTAGAGTAGTAAGGGTACTTAAGATGACAGCATAATATAGCAGGTTCAAACTAGTTGGATACTGTGGGGGCGGGGAATCAAATCTCAATGATATATTTACAATATTTACAAAAAATGTTATCTTACATCTTCTGAAGGACTTGGGCCATCACAACGCCATTGGTTAAATCTTCTACGGTCTGGCATGGTGCTTCAACATTAAATGTCTGGATCTGAAAAGGAACACACACACATTTAGTCAGGCTGCATCTACTGCATTATGCCAAGACATCAAGAGAGTGTAAAAATGGTGCAAGGCTATTACTATCCAACTACAATACATGGCATAGAAAAGTGACAAAAGTAACAGTTTAGCTCAAAAGAATAGATGTAGTATCAGAATAAGAGTAACCAAACATGTAAATTAAGAGCTGGTAAGTGTAATGGCTGTAAACCACGAAGGTCCTCGTTCAAACACCATCACTGCAATGAAGACATTCTCTCTTAGCCCCTCTAAATGAGCTTGGATTGTAAACATATTGGGTCAGAGACCTACATTTTTTAAATTTATGTGTCTCAGTAAGGCTCCATGTGCACTGACATTATTTATACAAAAATTGCCTTGAAAAAAAATAGAAGACTTGCAGATCTCTTGCATCTTGATTAACACCTGCAAAACTGTTCTCACAAAGAATTGGTTTGCATGTCATGACTACCCAAGGCTTTTTTAAACCCTGGGTAGTTGTGAATGAGAGGGAGGGAGGGAGGGAGCAAGCTGGTTCCCAGCTGTCGGATTGCTCCCACTGAACTAAACAACTACATGGGTTATCTCTCCCCCAACAACCCAGAGTTCTGTGTTCAGACATCATGATAAACCACCCAGGAACAGAACATCCCTGGGTTGTTTAGCTCAGTGGGAGGGATTGGGCAGCCAGGAGCCAGCATGCTCGCTTGCTCACTATCTAGTTTAGATCATGATCTACATTAGATTTTTTTCTCTCTTCTCCAGTCACTTCAGGATTGATTTTTCTTAGACAGTATGGTATCTCCTAAGCCAATTACATCCTGATCCTTTTATAAAACCTCTGCTATAAGGACCATATCAGGTGGTGATTGCAAAAGAAATTGTTGTAATAAAAATGGGTCCGTTGAATCTCCAAGAGAAAATCAATTAATATCTTCAAAGATTATATAAAGCTATGGTAGGTTAAATGCTGGTTGAAGTTTATTTTTATGCTGCTTTTTGGACAATGTGGCTTAAAGTTTAAAATACAAAAATGTAAACCAAAATAATAACATACAATGAATAGCAATCAAATCCAACAACAGTATCTTCAGATAACAAGAAAACGTTATTGTTCTATGTTCTTAAAAGTGTTTTTCAAATACAAACTTGTTTTTTGTTTTTTTGTTTTTAAAAAAGCAGGAGATACACAAAGTTAGTGATGTATTTCATAGTCAGAAGCACGGTTTTAAATTTTATGAAATTTATGTTCTAGAATGCAAGTTGTTCAGGAAATTAGGAACATGCTAAAGCTTGTGTTCTCCCTCTTCCTTCCACAATTTACTTTAACTGTGGTGTAGCATTATATTCGCACTGGTTTCAACCATGATTAACATTAACTAGATTGTCAACCCAATTCCAGCCCTATTTTCAAACTTTAGTTATGAGGGCTGTGGCATTCCTGCCATCTCCTAGTGAGAATTCCCCTTCTCTAAGGCCTTTCTCACCCCCAGCAGGAACCACCTTCGCTCACACACACTGGGTTTCACTGCCTCTAGGACCTTTAAGGCTTAGGTCCAACCCTTTAGTCAGTCCTCTATCTGCATGGATGCACAGACTTTAATAATAACCTTGCACTGTTCCTTTATACCTTCCCCTTATGCAGCCAAGCACAGAAGGTGTAGGATTTGGTTAGATAAATAAACTTTACTAACTACAGCAAATACGTTGTTGACTAATAAACTGGTAACTCTTAATGGCTTTATCAATGTGTGTCCTCACAGACCTCTCTCTCTCTCTCTCTCTCAACCCCTCCCTCTCAGTTCTTAATCCTAAAATACTGCCTCTCACAAATCCTAACTCTGATCTAAACCATCCTTCAAACCTATCTCATCACTGTCTCTGATCTTATCCCTCACTATCTGTCCTATTCGACTCAGCACACAGATTATGTAGCACACACACTTCACCCCCGCTTCACTCTCTCAGCCAATCTCCACACATATGCAAATCCACCATTCCCCAAGTCACTCATCTCTCTCACTCCACAGAAATACTCACCATAAAACACAGATATACAACAGGAATACATAACCATAACCATAGAATTATTATATACAGACATGTAATGCCAGAAGGGCACTCTTGGTTGGTATTAACCTGGTTACCCTGGGGCTGCAGAGCTGAAGGGAAGTACCTTCTGGCATCTGCCACCTAAGGGCTGCTGGTTCCTGGGTTTGTGAGAGTGCACACATGTGTATATTTTACTAGAATCTATTGTAAGCTGCCGTCAGGATAATTCAATCAAACTGCAAGCACTAAATCTTCTAAATAAATAGCACTGAGCCTATATGGTACAGATTCATAGCTCTTCAGCAATAAATTCTGTTCCAAAGTGTTATGATTTTGGTTTTCTATGTTTGCAGATGTAGACACACAGCTTTAGCACATGTCCTAAACACATTGTGAGCTGGCCATAGCTTACATCCCTTATAAAATGGCATAACAATTTCCAGCCAATATAGTATGGTACAACAAAATGCTTTACAATTTGAGCATTACGTTTGGGGGCTACAGATTATTTTGTACATTATAATCAGAGCTGTGGGTTTTCTGGAAGTTTTTCCAATGTCCTAAATTGATTGGGAAGTAATGTAGCATGCTTCACTGATTTATTTTAGTAATACAAACCTTTAAAAGCTTTAATTTTATGTGTTCCACAAATCTGAAGGTTTTTCAGACTGTCTGACTGCCTGACACACTGATACATGCACACACACTTATATTCCTAGGAATAGTCACCTGGGAAAAAAATAGAATTTTGAATGTGCCCCAGTTTGACTGGTATTATGTTCATTCACTATGTTACTAATATATTTTATGAAACAATGAATTTTTGTTTCACCCACATATCTTATTTTAATGAATGGAACTATATATTGTACAATATAATTCTTATTAAGATATGGTATATAGGGTGACCTACGTTTTTGGAGCTTTGTGGCATTTAACAAGAGATATATGCTCTTGCCAATTCTCACCCTTCTTTGTAATAATTTGTTAAAGGGGCTTACACTTATCCTTAGTCACACTGCACACAAATTCCCAGAAAATCTGGGGAGCCACAAAAGACATAGTTATTTCTAAACACTCAGTTCGAAGTCAGTTCAGTATCCAGTGAAAATACATTTTTAGACATGGACTGACAGCAGCAAAGACTTCAGTTTCACTCTATATTCAGGAAGGACCTGAATGATATACATTTTATCACTGCCTTCCCTCAAATTTTCTGACAGTGCCAGAGAATTGGGATGTGGGAGAGATCGAGGTCTTCTTTCCTAAGAAAAGTACTGCTGGATTAGACCAAAGGGCCATCTAATCCTGTGTATTTTCTACACTGGTGAGCCAGATGCCTCCATGATTAAGGATGGGGAGAAATTTCTTTCACAATTTAGCACGAACTGACCTAATTTGTACTTCCTGAACAAATATGAGAACTGGAACAAAATTATCCTTGAGTTTTCACACTTCCCTACATATTAATTTTTGCAAACTGATGCAAAAACGGGATGGAATAAACTTGTGCTTGAAAAGGTTTGAAAGTTGTAGAGACCTAAACAGATAGATTCAACCATCCCTATCCATGAAGCCCACAAGCAGGTCAAAACACAGTAAGCCCTCCCCTGCCATTGCCTTCACACACATGCATGCGCACACACCAGTATCTGATATTCAGAAGTATATAAAAGTATAAAGTATATTCAAAAGTATAACGTATAGCTAGAATTTATTACATTTATTGACCATTTTCCAACAGCTCAAAGAAGTTAACTTCAAATCAAAACATGGTTAATTGTCATTGATACATCTATCCTACACAAATTTATCTAATCTTAAATACATTTAAGCCAGTGGTCATTACTAAATGTTATGGTAGTGAAATTCATACATTAGTAACTGTTGGATGAAGTAGTAATTTCACAAGAAGCTTTTGCAGGAGGAGAAGCAACGTAAAACTTGTGCCACTTCTGCAAAAACGCCAGCACAAAGGGAGACAGATTTCTCCCCAACCACACTCTCTGCAGAACAGAGAGTACCTGGGAGGAGGGCATTTGCCTGCCACTTGAGAATTGGCAAGACATTTAAGGGACCCCGCTCCCAACAGTAAGTAATGCCTTAATCCATAAATCTAGGGTTCAGTGGACTAGCATTTGGGCACAAGTTCCCTTCCCCATTTAAGCTCATGTTACACTTGGGACAAGATATGCTTGTGGCAAAAATGGTAACTGTATATAAAGCTACTCCTCTCACTCCACAACATCTCGTAGAACTTAGTTCTGTCATTGTGTCATTACACAGTATGTTTCCACATCTGGCCACCAGCCAGTACTATAAAGTCAGTATAATGACAACACCACAGGAGGCAAATTTGACACAGTGCTAGCATCAGCACCTACCATATCCGGGCATATGCCAGGGCCCCAGCGCTCCATAGGCGTTGCCACAGCTGCTGCCTGCCCTGGGCGCTAACCTGGGAGGGTGCTGTTGTACTCATGTCCTGTTTGTGGGCTTTCCATCAACAGCTGGTCAGCCACTTTGTGAACAAAATGCTGGACTAGATGGACCCTTGGTCTGATCCAGCATGGCTCTTCTTATGTCCTTTTAATTACTTTAAAAAATTACAGCACGCTAGCCACCATGTTTTTGTTGTGGTGGTCATTTCTTTTTAACAATACCCCGAAAAGACTCAACCTCTGGGGCATTAGGGGGAAATGAAGATGGAAGCCACATGTCCCTTGACATCAGGAGAGTGCTCAGCATCCCCTAAAAGGTAAGCACTTTGCCAAGTGCCCATTATGAACCCATTCAATTTTACTACAAAGGGCGGGGGAGCCAATTTCTTAAAATAACATCTGGTTTTACTCTTAGTCTCAGACTGTAACTTAATGGGAAGCACCTGGAATATCTAAGGCATGTCTGCTTCTTCCTTCATATGGAGCAGATGACAGGAAGTCTCATCTGAGAAAACATAAGGCCTGGGGCACACCGGCCTATGTTACACTGCAAGCCAAGTAGGTGTTCCAAAACTTGCCCAGAAAGCAATCATTCTTGACACACTACACTGAAAATAACTTCCAATTTTAGAAATTAAAATTTCTTTGTAGGATGGGGCATAACTGCATGAACAGCAATAAATGCATGTATCTTCAACATTTTTTAAAAAACAAAGGCAATATTTTCAGATCCGGATTTCCCACCCCTCCTCCTCACGAAGCAGGAAGTCAACACCCTGGAAAAAGAGTGGGAACAACAATTTTAGCCTGCCCATATTCACACAGGTGCTAAATTGTTTCACATGAAAAAGTTTCAACTGAACAAGCCTGTTGACCCACTGATCATTTAATCCACCCTAACCAGTCCTTAAAATGTTCACAGACAGGTTAGAGCACTTGGATGGCCGTGGAAAGTTTTACAAGCCGCTCAGCTTAAGTACCCACTTAACTCATTTTCTTGCCTATGTGATCAAAGATAACCTATTGCACCTAAGAACAAACCTCCTCAAAATTAATGCAATGTAATAAAAATCATAATAATGAGAATTGACAAAAACTTAACTGGAGAATTTTCACTGAGTTCTGCACTTTTGACATCTGCAAAGCTGCTTATGGTTTTTAACAATACAGGCATGACTTTTAAAGTAACGCTGCTGCTCTTTTATGCTACTGCTTATCAATACTGATCGTATGTTACTCATCCTATCATTTGTTGTTAGCTGCCCTGAAAGCAAGGGTGCAATATACATTTTTAAGTATATTATGTCATTTGGCATATTAATATTTACCACCTCATTGATCATCTCGATGTGGGCAGACATAATGGGTCCACCATACCCCCTTATGCAGGCACTTTTTCACTGGTTCAGCTCAGATGGCACCATCTCAGTCAAATCAACCATGATTGATCAAGACCAGAAATAATCTGTGCGCTTCCACACTCAGTCCTCCTCTCCCCTCCTCTTGTGCACCTCTCTTTTGTACCTTAATTAAGTACTTCCAGAGTTCGTTAAACCACTGTTTTTGTGACATCTGAACCAGGAAACCATGGGTAAGTGATCCTTACAAACCAGGAGATCAAACCATGATTTCATATCCTGGCTTGTAGGGTTTGCTTCAATCACAGTTTAAATTGGTTCAGATGTAACAGGAAACGGTGGTTTAAAAAAAACCCAGAAGTACTAAATTAAAGTACAAAAGAGGGAGGAGCCTGTGGACACAATGATTGTTATCACTCTGATAAAGCAGGGTTTTTCAGACTGAGATTGTAACGTCTCAACTGGGCTTCTGGCTTTTTGTAGTGCATAAAAGGGTTCTTCCTCCCCTGTTTAACCAGCAAGCCACTCTAAAAGACAACTTTCAAAAACATTTTTTTTATTGCAGAAACACTATGATTGTGCATGCTCAAAGGGGTACATATGACGTTCAGAAGAAAGCTCTACTGTACATTCATGGTATCTGTCTGTTTGGATTCCAGCCCCCAATTCCAACACACCCAAGAAAAATGTTCTGAACTTGTCAACCTTCAGCAGTACTTGAGAAATAGAGGCTGTGGCAGAGATCAAATGACTCAAGCTGATGCGTATCAGAAATATGCTACACAGACTCCCTTTTGTGGATTTCATTGCTACCAACCAAACAATTTCAGCATGGAAATCCTTCTCTTTCTTACAGCTTACTAAATTCTGCATGCTAATATACGATAAACTTTTCCCAATCTATTTAAAAATCAGGTGACTATGGAGCCTTTACATATTTTGTTTTAATTATAACCTGGCTAGTGTATGTTCTGTAAACATAGTTCAACTACTTTAGCTAAAACTTTGGGCCTGCTTCAAATAAGTTTGAGAAACTCTTTACAAAGGTTCAGTCAATAGTGCGTTAATTCATAGATATGCAGGATTCCAGCTAGGAGTCAAATAACCATATTATTATAAAAGCATCCCTTGCTGATTTTTATTGCTTACCAATCACATACTATTCCATAAGTTAGTAAGTTGTTTTTCCCATGAACTTTACCAATGAGTAGGCACAGATTTTGTAAATGCTTCAGATTGGTTTCTGTGAGAACTGTGAACCTAATGTAATACAAGAAGCAGTCCTACAAATGCTTTCCCAAGTACTTTGGTTCTATACAATATCACAACCAAGAACTTTGTCTTTATAGACTTTTAGCATACTAATTCTGGGAAACACAGTCATGTCAAAACTTGTCAATATAATTGACAGGTTGATCCTATGTCTTGCTACTCTATCAAAGTTCCAGGCTACTTACAAGCTATATATAAGTAGTTAAAAGGCTTCATTCATTGATTCAGCTGTTTGAGTTCATTGCAGAACAGCAAGTACACCCGTAACCTTTAGAAGCTTATTTTTCAAATCTGGGCTTAGTCAACTATTATGCATGGCTTTGTAACTGCACGCTATAGACTTATCCTTGGTAATGGCTCAGAGGCTGTGGGTCTTGAGGAGCACACTACACCAGAGCTTTACTACCTGCATTGGCTTTCTGCTTTCTTCTAAAGTATTGAGTATAAACTATAAAGCCTTAAACAGCCTGAACCCAACATACCTGACTGACTGCCTCCATCCCTAAGCGCTATCACAACCTCCAAGATTAACTGAAAGGTCCTTCTTACGTTTACTATCTATGTACCAAGTTAAGATTACAAAGGCATTCCAGGGCCTCTTGTTGGGTTATCTGAAGGTTGTTGCCCCTTCAAACAAGCCATGTTGCTCAGGTTCAGACAGCACAGGTGCCCAACCCAGGGGTGGAAACGCCTTCCCAAAGAGACTCACCTGGCATCATCTTCATGGTCTTTGTAGTGGTATGTGAAGACCTTTTTATTCACCCAGGCCTTTTAAATAACTTTTTTTAGCCTGAGCCTCTCAGAATAAAATTTGTGGTATTAATTGCGTGTTTTAGTTTTAATAGTTTTCATTGTATTTTGGTGTTTGTTTGCCACCCAGAAACCTCTGTTATGGGCCACTATATAAATACAATAATAAAACGCTTCTGTTTATTAATATAAAAATATTCCAAAGAGATGTACAAAAGTATATAATTTAATACACATACTAATTAAAACAAATACAAACCATCAATAAGAATACAACAGCAGCAAAAAAAAATCAACCAGCCAACTCAAAAGCGAATTGGAAAATAAAGGTTTGGAGCTGCCTTCAAGGAAGCAAGCTTGGGGAACAGCATCAAAAAGCATTAGGCCTTCTTCTCTTGGAGGCCAATTTGACCCACACATGAGATGATATTGAAATCAGAGATCACTTGCAGATCTTAACTTCCAGGCATGGTCATATGGGAGATGTCCCCTGAGATAATCAGACCCCAGGACACTTAGGAATGTGAAGATTAAGTACAGCACTTTTTACCTGAAAATGAATTGGCAGCCAGCACAGATGTCTCAGAACAGGCAATATACAAGTATGCTGACTTGAACCTTTTAATAGGCAAGCAACAGCATTTTGCAGTGGAAGTTTCCAAACAGTTTCAAAGGCAATGTGATGAAAAGTGCACTGGAATAATCCAGGCTAGGATAGTATACAGTATCACACTTTGGGACATTACACAAGCAAAACTGGCTATCCCAAGATGCTGCACTAAACCCCATCAATAATATACCTTTGTATGCCATGCCAACAAGAAGTGGCTCTGTGGAAATACCTCTCCTCCCAATCAAAATACCCATGCAAAGCCTTCTTAAAATGGAATGCTGGAGACCGACTGATTGTAGATATTCAGCATTGTATCCAGTGATGTAGTTCCTCTGATGGGTGCAGCTCCATCAGCGGAATGGGGAGGAAGGCAATTTGCCCTTCTTCCTGCAGCCCCCCCACCTCTCAAACTCTGCTCTGGAAAGCTGGGAAACCCTCTGGAGCAGTTGTTCGTGCAGCGTGGAGAGCTGCAAGGGGGAAGAAAGAGGGAGCAATTCCAGTTGCGCTAGTGGACGCCTGCTAGCACAACATTGGCTTTAACCTACACAGCACACTACAACAATGTGCGCTGATAGATTTCCATCCCCAATTAATTCTAGGCTTGAAGGAGATATCAAACTAAGGGCGCAAACCTATCTGGACAGTCACCAGCCTCCAAAATTGGAGGCTGCCAACTATCCTATGCAGAACAGCTGGAGCACAGAGGGGATCCTCTCCTCCATGCTCTAGCCACCCTGCATTTTGGCTGCATGGGTGATTTTGCCTGCCTAGCCATGGCTTTGGGGAGGGAAGGAGCCTGGAGACCCAATAGGAAGCTGCATAAAGCAGCTTCCACAGTCTCCTCCACTCCCAGCCCCGGGACTGCCACTTTTCCCTGTCTCCGTGCTCTGTTTCCGAGCGCAAAAATGCAGCCAGCTCAGAAAGAACCATGCCAGCAATGAGGGGCGGGAAGCGTGGTTTCTGGGCTCCGGCCTCAGAGTCCCGATTCTGACATTAGATTGTTCAGTTTCTGGGATCCAGTTCCCCCCCGCCCCGACGCTGTCTAGGGGGAATAAGATTGCTCTCTAAGTTTGGAAACTACAAGTACTTTGCTTTCCCCAAATTAACAGATCCTTAGTAATAACTTCTGAAGGAGTAGCAGTGTTGGTCTGTTGCAAGCAAAACAACAGAATCTTGTGGTGTCTGAGTGTACGTAGTTCCTCTCTCAAAAAAAGAAAAAGAAAATAAGACTAGGTGCAAAATACAGAGCTGGTAACCACAACTGGCAAGTTTTACACGAGTTTGTACAAACACTGAAAGGGATTGATGAGATTAAGGAAATCAAGTACATTTAAAGGAAGACAGGGGAGGCATTTAAAGCAACACTAGAGAGAGAGATTGTAAAGTGAGGACAGCCCTTTGAAAACTGCCTGTTTGATGACATTAATGCTACCAAACAATAGAACGATGGGCAGAACAGTAATGCTGTACTGGATCTTTCACACACTACACAGCAACAAACCCAGGTGGACTTCACAGAGAACCAATCCCAGTTCTTTGAGAAGCGTACCTGAATAACACCCATGTTTTCAAATACTTAATGGTCACATTCATCATTTACACCTTAAGTATACAGGTAGAAACAGTACTTTAGCCTACAATTACATGCACAGTTACTTAGGGTGCAGTCCTCTACATGTTCAGATGGGGGGGGGAGTCCTAAAACTCCCAGCATGCCCCAGTCAGCTGGCTAGGGCATGCTGGGAATTGTAGGCCCTTTTTCTGTCTAAACATGCATAGGACTGCGTCCTTACTCAAGTCCCACTCAGTTGAACGGAAGCGAGTAAACATGCAGAGATTTCGGGGGTTAGGCGCACACAGAGAGACATAATAGGAGGATGAGGCCCATACTCCGGGCGGGAGAAAAGGGCGCGCGGCACGTTAAAGAACAGGAGAGTAAGTGCAACTGGAGACCGGCTGACGGCATGAGAGCGCCGAGATGTAGGTAGGAAACTGAGGCGAAGAGACAGGAAGCTCTCGTGAGCCACCGGGGAAGAGAAGGGGCGGAAGGGAAAGCACAGGCCCGGCGTGGAGGAGTTCCCGGGCGACGGCAGCTCCCCACTCTGTGCCTCGGTCACTCACCCAGGTGAGCAGGCTCTCCCCGAGCTCGGCCCGCTCCAGACTCTCCACACCGAACATGGTGCAGGCCGGGCGGGACTCTCCTTCTCCCGGCGGCGGAGCGTCTGTCGCTGCCTGGGCCTCGGGAGCGGAGTCTCCGAGAGGCGCCTCCCCGCTGCGCCCTGTTCTGCTCGCCGCCGCCTCTTTCCCCTTCTTCCCCAACCCAGGCCGGCAGAGCCGGGCTGGGCTCTTGTAAGCGCAGACACGTCACCGGGCCCGTCGGGATCCGCCCGCTCCGTTGGCCCCGGCAGAGACCGCGCAGGCGTCCGCCGACCCAAAGACCGCCTCTCTCCGTCACGCCGAGGGCGAGCGGGGAGGAGCAGAGCTGGGGTTGGTCGGGAAGAGTGGCCGCCGCCCCGCCGCCGCGTGATGCTGCGAGGCCTCGCTCGCGCCCATCAGGAACTGAGGTACTGAGGCGAGTTGCCGGCCGCTGGTTGACCAACTCGCCGCGCCCACTCGGCGCTCCTGCCCGGCTGCCCCCGCGCCATGAGGGCGCACCCTTGCCCGAGAAAGCGCGCTCGTTCTGTTTATCCCCACTCGTGCCCGCTGTAGTCGGGGCAGCTTTCCCTCAACTCTCTCCGTAAGAAATGCACTTTATTCGGAGGCCCGCTCGCTCTCGCGGGAGACCAGGCTGGGGAAAACACGATACGGGCGGGGGGACGCTTTAGGGGGCCTTCCTTCGTACCTCAAACAGCAGAGTTTGCTTCCGCAGTGAAATACCTCGTGTCAGGCGCGCTGGAGTGAACAGCGGCGGTTCGCTTTCCCACTGTGTTGGCAGTGCGTGCAGCAGTACAGAAATACTTTACGCTGAAGTTACTGCTGGTGTAAAGCTTATGCTGTAAACTGCTGCTGTTTCAGTGGGTGGGTGTAAATGTGCCCTGAGGTGGGGGTGGGGAGAGGCTCCCTTATGGGTGTGTGTGGGGAGAGAAAAGATGTTACGAAGCGGAGTCTGTTCTGTACAGTTTCGATAACTTTGAGTTTTGTGACCTCTGGGGGTAACTTTGAGAACTTTTCTTTTGGGAGACGCTATTTTGCTTTGGGGGTAGGAATATAGGACGGTGCCTTATACGGAGGCAGACCATGGGTCCGTCGAGCTCAGTATTTACTGACTGTTGACTGGCAGCGGCTCCAGGGTTTGCGCACAGGAGCCTTTCCCAGCCCTACCTGGAAATACCAGGCATTGAAGCTGGGACCTTATTCATCCAAAGCATGTGCTCTGTTGCCCAGCCATGGCCTTCCCTTTAAATTTCATAAAATGAGACTCTTATTCTGGATTAATCTGGAATTGGTATCCTTGTTCTAAATTGTTAGTACATTCATCTCTTCAGATGATTGCCTGGTCACCCTTGCCTCTCTATTCTCACCCTCTGTTGTCTCCTCTTTCCAAGGTTGAAAATCCAAATGGCATCCTTATCCCCCTAGTTTTATACCAGGTCATTCTGTTTATCCGTCTAGCCTAGTATAGGCGGCTCTGGCAGAGAGAGGCACTCCAAGGTGTTGGCCAAGAGAGGTCTTTCTGATCACCTGCTCCATGATCCTTTTAACTGGAGATGTCAGGCATTGAACCTTGGACCTGCTGCCTGCAGTGCATGTGCTCTACCACAGAGTTATGGTCCTTGGACAGTATCCAACAGGCTGTTTACGCCCTCACCGATTCTTTTGTGTCCTGTTAATTCCATTACATGAGCAGCCTGCACCACTTGCGCAACAGCAATTTAGCGCTTCTGGGGGACAACCTGAAACAAGGGGAAACACTCATTTCTGGAAGGGGTCGGGTCGGCAGAGCTCACAATATAAAATAAATAATTAAAATATTACAACAAATATAATAATATGGAGCAGTGTCATAGTCCATTACAAGTCAGGAAAAGCCTGTGTAAACAAATAGGTCTTCATCTTCTTAGTGGATTGTGCTTAGGGTTGCCAACTGGCCAGAAAAAAAAAAACATGACCTGTTCCTGTGCTTCTAAGGTGAAGCTTTACAAGGTTTAGAGTTTATCACCTGTTAATTGCTGTGAAAGCAGCTTCAAGGGCCAGTTCAAAAGCTTAATCTCATGTCTTCCACCCTCCTATCCTTAATGTTGCCCAAAATTTGCCCCCTGAGGCAGCTGCCTCACTTCGTAGGGCTGCCTCTACTCCAGTCTCTGCTTAAATTGATTTAGGCTTCTCTGGTTAGGGACCTGTCCTTAGCTTATATTACTTTATAAAGTACCATGTACACAGATGGTGCTATATTAATAAAAGCCTGCATTGAAGGGGTGGGAAAAAGCACTGGTTTGCCACCTAGATTTTGAGTATGACAAGCTGATTAAAATTAAAATTATCTACACTATGTGTTTTTATTGTGATAATCACAAAGGAATAGTACAACTGCATTAGGAAACCGCTAATATGTAAGAAGCCCCATTAAAAGAGTGTGGATGAGCATCTATTGGAGGTTCTTTAAATCTAGTACAACCTGTGCTTAAATGGGTTGGGGTGGGTGTCTCTTCTTTCTTCCAAATTGTCTTATTTTCTTATTCTAGTGTACATTCTAGAGTTTTAAAAGATCTTCACAAAAAGTGCATGTTACCTAGAATATTTATTTCAATTACAACTGTGCCAAAAAGTGTGTTTTATTTTATCTTCAGAGGACAACATTATTTAACCATGCTTTTAAAATATGCTTTTTTTAATATGTTGTGAGTAGTCCCATGAACCTTCATAACTACGATATATAAAGTCTGATTTTACTTTTGATGCTAGGTGTGTAAGAAAAACTTTCCTAAGCAGTGATTCCACATGCTTAGCATGTCATTTAAATGAGGTCCTCAGCTGTTATATGTGCAGTGTTCATGTACCAATGCAACACATGTTTGAACCGCAGTTCCCTAGAATGCTAATGCTGCACACACAGACAAGTTGACCCAGTTTGAATGAGATACCAGTACTATGGAATACCACACACATTTTTCATATACATATGGAACCGTATTTAAATATGTCTCAAGGTAGTAAAAACACTAACTAAAATATGAAGTACCTTGGGTTTCAACTTTTTTCAGATATTATTAGCCAGCTCATGGGGAACTCAGAATGCTTACTGGAACCCTCAGGCCATTGTTGATCTTGAGAGAGAGAGTGGCCTGGTTCACATGTTTCCTAGGAAATGTATGGATTGAATCTTCCATTTCAAACTTTAACAGATGGGAGGATGGACAGTGAATTTGGAAAGCCCATTGTGTAAAAAATAAATGGATTCATAGGTTTCATGTCAGTTCTGGGTATTCTGTGATACTTGCTAGTAGCCTTACTAAACTGAAGCAAAACTTGTGGCAAGTTGATAGCAATTGCTATCAGCGAGGTGCAGGTATGAAGGTTGCTTTGCGTATCCTGGATGTTGCCTCTTAAGAGTAAACAACAGTGAGCCTTTTAAGATCATGAAAGTGTTAACATTTGAGCAGATATAACATGGGCCTGTATTGTGTTTAACTTGTGTGTTTTAAAATGAGGTACTCATTTTTATAAGTAATTATTGTAGGTTTTTTCCCTTGGAAGAGGACTTCTCTGCCTGAAACATGTTGAAGCTTAGTTAGTGCCTCTATGGAAAATAACATTTGATGCATTTTTGTTGCTTTCCACTTTTTCCCCATCATGCAGATGCAAGCAATACAAAAACCAATTTAAATGTCCATTATGAAAATGGCCTTGGTGAGTTCAGGAATGCAGATTAGCGGTCCACAAGTCTTTAAGGCAGCTATAGAAAATAGTGACACATAGTCAAATAATGAAAGTCTCACATATTCAGTGTGTGTTCTACATGAGTAGAAGCTGTAGTTTTATATTGCCAGGCTAAAGTACTCTCCTTTGACAGTGAAGTTAGGGGGCTTCTGACATCTGTGACTCCCTCTTGCCCGCCTACTGTATAGGTGAGGTGAGCCCACTTACTTGGGAGGCAATGGTGAACGATTGACTGGGTTCACATGATCACCAGCGTGATTAACAAGTCACAGTGGCTGTGTGTGCTGGCCCAATTTGCTTAATTACCCTCACTGGCGCAGCTTAGCGTGTCGTCCGAACCCGGCAAGTGTGGGTTGCTGCTGTGGTGAACAAACCACCCAGAACCCATGGGCTGTTTTAGGGTTCTGAAGTAGTTTGTTAACCATGGCAGCAACCCACCCTCACCAGGTTCGGATGACACAGTAACACTACAGCACCAGTGTGAAACATTTGCAGTAACATAGGTTTGTTTAGGGTTAGCTTCTGCGCTTGATAGTTTCCCTCACCAAAATCCCTGGTGGTGTTCATTCTCCCTCTCTCTGGATGGGTTCACACGATCACAGAGTAAAAATAAGGCCCAGTGGCTTATTTTTCCTCCCTGTGCATGCCAGTCGTGAGCTGCCTAATTAGCATAATTTGCCTCGCCAGGCCAAATCAAGTAAGCGTGGGTAGCTGGGGTGGTTTACAAACCACACTGCAACCACAGAACAAGCCATGATTTTCAGCCAGCCACCCTCACTGGGTTCGGATATCATGACAATCCATGCCCATTGAGGGTAATTATGCTAATTAGTCGGTTTGTGACCAGCACACACATTTTCCTTCCATGATCATGTGAACCCAGTCTCTCTCTCTCACACGCACGCACACGCGCACACACACACACACACACACACACACTTTATTCTGAGTTCCACAATAGAATGTAACAGGAATGCCTTAATTCTGAGATTTTGATGTATTTGGGGTTTAGAGTATAGTATCTTCTTTATATATGACAATCTTGTGTCGCTCTGCTTCAGTGAGAACACTTAAGAACTTTCTACCAGGCTGCATGTAGTTATGGAAGTGTGTAGCAGGTGGGTCATCAGACAGTCAACAGTGCCAAAGTGAACCAATAAGCTTCATGGTCATATGGATATTTGAACCCAGGACTCTATACTATGTCTGTCTCTCTGTAGTAACTAAAATAAAAGCATATGGTTTTGGTAGATTACAGTGGAAGGTTTTGGAGGATGGACAGGCTGTGTAGGATGATCTCCCTTACCTCTACAAAGGCTGAAACAAATATAACCCAACCCTCCTTGCATTTAAAAAATTGAATGGAAATCCAATGAATAACAAATCCATCATATACAGTGTGGAATTTTAAACTCTCTTATAGTTTAATAAAGTGTATACAAATGGAGTCTGCAGCAAATGTGTGGAGCCTGCATTGTGGAGTGTTCCGGTTCAGTGTTCCTTCCAGCCAGCTAAGCCCTCTTCCAGGATACTCCATTCCATTTCCTTCCACTCAGTTTTCCATTTCCTACCACAACAGTCCACATTGCATGGGCACTGAGCATGCTCAGTCCTCATTGGACTGAGAGTATCAATAGAACATAGGAACATGGGAAGCTGCCATATACATTTCCTGGAAGATAAGTCTATCAATGGCTACTAGTCCTGATTGCTATGTTTTACCTCCAACATCAGTATATCTCTGAATACCAGTTTCTGGGAAACGTGAGCTGGAGGATGCTGTTGTGTTCATGTCCTGCTTGTGGGCTTCCAATAGGCATCTGGTCTGGCCGCTGTGGGAACAGAATGCTGGACTAAATAGGCTTCTGGTCTGATCCAGCACAACCCTTCTGATGAGTCAGACCACTGATCCATCTAGATCAGTATTGTCTTTTGACTCATTGGGAGTAGCTCTACGGTGTTTCATACAGGAGTCTTACCCATCTCTATTTGAAGATGCCAGAGATCCAACCTGGGGCTTTCTACATGCAAAGCATGTGCTCTGCTAGTGAGCTAACAGATCTTCATGTTGTAGGAAGTTTGAGAGTACTGTGAGTTGCATCTTCTGACACCATTGATCCGTGATGCTGGCATGTTTCTATTTTGCTTATATGAGGATTTGTTAAGAGATCTTTTGAATTCTGGCAAACATGAATGATTACACTCCAATAATTATTCATGGAAAGAAGCAAGATAAGCAGTTGAGACTTAAGTGTAGGAAGACTCTGAAATTGCTGGTAGACAGAGGGACAGTGAGCAAAGCAAGAATAGCCTAAGTGCATACTTGCTTATATTGTAATAATATTAGTTGAAGGGAAACAGAAATCCAGCTTAATATTTTAAAATGTTAATCTTTTCCAAAATGAGTCAAGTTTCACCTCACTTTCTCAATGTTCACAATTCAGTTCCTGTCTTCTCTGTGAATACAGATTATTTAATACTGTATTTCATTCAGGTGTGATTTATTTTATATCCAGCTGTAATTTACTGCATGTGGGCACTGACTCAAGCCTCTATCTGCAGATGTGAAAACAATGTAACACAAATGCTATGCTGGAGTGTGGATCAATAAGTAGCCTGAGAATCTCCCTTTCTTCTAAGGCACAGCCCAGAGGTTTCTAAACTCCAGCGTGTGAAACGTTTGCTGTGGGCCTGAAGAGAGCTGTCTGATGACATGGTGCTGAATCTTCTCATTTCCAGCTGAGGTAAATAGAGGGAAATGATGCTATCAGTATCATTGCACTAAGTTCAGTGTACCACTGAGTAACAGTTGACAGAGAGGGGGTAGCAATGAGAGAGGGGTATTGGCTATCATGCACTGTTTGGGCTTCCTAAAGGCATCTTGTGGACCATTGTGGGAAACACAGTGCTGGATTTAAATGAGCCTTTGGTCCAAACCAGCAGGAATCTTGCCTTATTTATTTTTTGACAGGACAGCAGTTGTGACAGAAGCTCCATTCAGTAGTAGAAACCTGCTTTGCTTGTATAGATGTATTTATTTGAAGTATTTTTGCGCCACTCCTCAGCCAAAAAGGCTCCCGGAGACAAGACAGTGGCCCTGTTCAAACGTAAAACGGGGAAGGGTGGTTAGGATAACGACGGAGCGGGGAGGGTTAGGCTAACCATGACACACGTGCCTGTCACACAACCAGGAACCACGTGACGCACCGTGGTTTACTTACCCATCCCTGCTTCGTAGTTATCACATCGCTTCCCACTGCTGCTGGTTATTCCAGCTACCATTGCCCTGGGAAATGGTGTGTGCCGGCCTCTCCATTCATCACAGCCATAAAGTCTGGCCGTGCTGCCTAGAGCATTACTGGAAGTGGCAGACGCTCTAGGCTGTCATCTCTATGGTTGCTGCGTTTTTGCACGGAGCGGCCATTTTTAACAGAGATTCTGACACGCAACACATTAAGCCACCTCAGGCCCCTTAACCCCACTGCAGAGGGCTGGTTAGCTGGGGTGGTTACCTAGCCACCATGGTTGGGATTTTGACCCCCATGACATGCTAAGCCACCATGGTGCTTTAACACAAACCACCCTGGCTTAGCATGATGTCTGAACAAGCCCAGTCCCTGCCTGCAGGCTTACAATCTAAAAGACACAATATACAAGGAAAGGGGAATGGGGAGGGAAGAGGGGGGAAATGTAATTCTTTTAGCAGTGCTGGTGGAATGGCCCTGTTCTCCCTCTGTACAGTTTAATGGAATGGCTGCTGATGGTGATAGCTGAGGGAGGAGGAGCTTTCATGAGGGAGACTTTTCTGCAGGGCTGGTCTCTGCTCTCCCTTTCATCTTCCTTGCATTTCAGTAACTGAGTTAAGAAGCTACATCTGGATTAAAATTCAGCATGTTTCAACATTACAGCTAAACCAGGTCTAACAAACTGAAATATCCAAAGCTGTACTTTAGAAGTTCTAAAATAATTGACATTTGAATTTAACATAATGGCATATAAAATTCTTTCACATAACTGATCTGTGCTGGGGCCTGAAGTTTGTGCTAAATGGCAGTGGTCTTACCATTGTTGCTGCTATTATTATTACTTTATAATATTTATGTCAGTTGTGTCAACCCTGTGAGGTTGGGGCCTTACTTGGTACAATAGGGAACTGAGAAAGTGACTTGCCCAGCACTACTTCTGGACCCAACTACAGCACTCTATACAGAAGGCTACATTACTAAGTATTGAACAAGGTTGTGAGTGAGTAGGCTGTCATTTCTTTATGAATATCCAGAATAAAATGTCTCACCAACTACTCACCAGCTGGAATTGCTCACCAACATCTTGCTGTGTGTTTCTGAAATCAGATGTGGGGCATTCCCTCCTGCGGTCCCATTTAATGGGACAGCTACAATTTTTGGAGCCCTGTTTCAGGGAAAACCCCAGTCTCCAATCATGTCAATTTACAGGTAGGAAATTAGTTTCTTTTTTAGCCTTCTTGTGGGGTTTGCACTTTAGGCGTGTGTGTCAATCTGAAGCCCAGGATAGGCATCACAAACAAAAAGCCTCTCAAAGTTGTATATACACATTTGTATGTGAAACGCTATTGTCGATCACATAACAAACTAGCACACTTTTCCCTTTTAAAATACATTTGCTTATGTCCACCAAGCCCTGTAACAAGCCAGCCTTGTTAGGTGGGACAGCCACATTTCTAGGTGGGGCTTTTGGTGCGGGGAGGTGCATCGTGCCATCTAGTCATTCCCCCCGCCCCCAACTCATTGGTGGAGAGGATGTGAGGGCCAGGCCAGGGGAAGAGAACGACAGTGACCTTCCCCCCTCACTCCTCCTTCATGCGGAGAGTGCGTTAACTTACATAATGGGCTACGTAAAGGTCTAGTTAACAGAAAATTTAGTATGAACACCAGGAATTAAATGACTGGCATATTTTTTGTTTCATAAGAAAAAAGGATGTTAAGGATACAGTGCACAAGGGGATACCAAAGGGCATAAAACAAATAAAATAGTTTATGCTATAACTAGGAAATTAAACTAGTGTGGAGGTTGTTTTCTGAAAAACTCAGTTTTAATCTTGTGTCATGACAACACCAGTACCAAAAGAGAGGTTTAGAAACAGAGCAAGAGCCTCTATGATTGTGAGTATAGTGAGTGCTTTAAAAGAGTAAAGGGTAATTTAGGAAAGATATTTTTCAGATCACTTTAAGTTATCTCTCTATTTCACCCTTTAGCAATAAGCACCCAATCCTGCTCTCCTCGTCGTAATAACTGCAGAATAAGCAAACCCTTACTTCTTACTGCAGGCAAACGAACACGCATCTTTATTGCTGGCTGCGTAGACAACATAACTGAAACTGAAAAGCAGAGGAAAGGTTGGAGTCTAACTCTGTTCTATAATAAAAAGGTAAAGGTGTCCCCAACCAGTCGTCTCCGACTCTAGGGTGCAGTGCTCATCCCCGTTTCTAACCCGAAGAGCCAGCACTGTCCGAAGACGCTTCCGTGGTCATGTGGCCGGCATGACTGAACACAGAGGTGCACGGAACGCTGTTACCTTTCCCGCCAAGGCGGTACCTATTTATCTACTTGCAATTTCTTGCTTTCAAACTGCTAGGTTGGCAGGAGCTAGGACTGAAGACGGGAGCTCACTCCGTCACACTGCACTCGGGTCTCGAACTGCTGTCCTGCCGACCTTCCGGTCTGCAGTTCAGCATCTTAACCACTAAGCCACCGCGGCACCTATGTCCTATAATACAAAGTTCTTATATTGAACTCTTCAAGGGTCATGTTACTATACAGGCTGTTTGTTTCAGGATCACTTAAGGAAACATGATCCTGAATGTGGTCATGAAAAATCCACCCTCAGTCAGCAAAAGTCTCCAGTGAGCAGACTTCTGGGGGCTCTTCCAGATGAGACTTTTGCTGTGTGCTCACCCGGCCTTATTCACGTAATTTTTCAGAGGGCCCTGTTCTTAAATTGCTCCTGTTCTTAAAACAAGCTATCATTCTTTAAGTGGAGGCTGTCATTGTCATGTCACAAATTAAAAAGACATTTTTCACCAAAAAAAAATCCTGGGGGAGGGGGGCAGTGCATCCATTTGCCCCACCCAGGCTACAGGGCTGTGTCCACCCCCACCCCAGACACACAGCCACTGTGTTATTAGATGCACTTACTATTAGCTAATTCTCCCAGAGTCTAGGGCAGGGATGGGGAATGTGTAGCCCTCCAGATGTTGTTGGGCTGCAACTCCCATCAGCCCTAGCCAATATAGCTAATGGTGAGGGATTATGGGAGCTGCAGTCCAACAGCATGTGGAAGGCCACACGTTCCCCATCCCTGGACTAGGGGAAAGCCACGAGAGCTGCAACAGAAAACCAGGGGTAGTTTGGGCAAGGGATGTGTTTGATTCTGTCTGCCATCTCCTTCCCTAATGTATTGATCAACTGCATCAGAATGAACATTTAAAAAAATGAAAGAAGGACCTTTTTGTACTGTCCTGATAAGTTGGTTTAAAAACAACAACCTTAATTTGTTATTTTGGCTGCTGGAACAAGGAAGGTGGGGGAAAGGAAAGTGGGGGTGGTTTATTCATTTGATCAGAAGCAAGCTGAATTCAAAGTGTGCGGGGGAGGCAGGAGACTGTAGTTGTTCAGTGGCAAGGGGAAAAGTATTCTGCATGTGTTCAGAGGGACTTTTCTCCCCATGATCCAGGGCTCAACTCTGGTATTGAAAACAGATCCCTAGGTCTTTGCACAAACTAAGTTGGGTGTATTGAAGAGAGCAAGCAAGGACAGCATCTCTATTAAGAACAACAACAAAAAAGGAAGGGGAGTTGTGAAAAAAAAGTGGGATTTCTTTGTGAAGAGTTGCTGGAGGAGGGAAACAAAGAATTGATTGTTGTGTGGAGGGGAACACAATGCATGCGTTATCTGGTTCAGTTTGCTGGCAGTGGAGATGAGGTTAGTGCTTAATTTCTAAAGAATGAGATGCTGGGGCTTTAATCCCAGGAAGGTATACCATTCTTCTGTAAGCATTCCTTCTTAATTCTGAGTATGTGACCATGGGGTTTGCACTTTAAGTGCCTGTGTCAATCTGAAGCCCAGGATAGGCATCACAAACAAAAAGCCTGTCAAAGTTGTATATACACATTTGTATGTGAAACACTATCATTGTTTCACATACAATTTTTGGGAAAATTCTGGGAAATTTTGAAGCCATAGGGAAAACATGATTTTTTCCCTGGGTTTTTTTTTGTGGCGGGGGGGATTTTGAGGACAATTGAAAAATAAGCAATACTTGTTTTTTTAGCACTCTTTACAGATCTAAAGTCACTTCGTTGCTTTAGGACACCCTTTTCCAACTGGGGCCCTCCAGATATTTTGGACTTTAGCTCCCATCAGCCTCAGGCAGCATGGGCAATGATAAGGAATGCTGGGCACTGTTGTCCAAATTATCTGGAGGGTACCAGTTTGGGAAAGACTGTGTTATTATTATTATTAACTTTTCAGTGATACAAATTACTTGTAACAAACATCCATAATGACAAAAAACAGAAACAAAAGGGAAGAAAAAGAAAGAAAGAAGAGGAAAGCAAAACCACAAAAAAACCTAACATATACACAAGATACTTCTCACTATTTGTTACAACATTAAATAATCAGTTACGTCAGGAATCATTGCCATTTAGGCTATATAAGAGAAATATCAAATCTTAAAATCTATTAATTCTGTATTTACTACTTCCTTGATGACAGATCTGTCTATATGTCTTTTGAGTACTTCAGTTGATGTTCTGGAGGATTATATAGGGAATTTTCTGTATTTATAAATAAAATAAAGGGAAACCAAGTTTCTTCACAATTGCCCATATGTCTTTCTCCTTCTACGTATTTTAATTTACTTGTCAGTTTTTCTAATGACGCTATTGTCCAAACGTATGCTCTGTAAGACCATTTACATTTTTCCATCGTTGAGCAATTTTGGATTTAGCCGTGGCAAGGGGGAATCCAATCAAATCTTTATGTCCTAATCGATTGTCTTGTCCAGAGAATATAGTTAATAATAACAGCTCGCCCTGGAAATGTATTGTCTGATTTGTCATTTGTGACAGGAAAGAGATCACTTGTTCCCAGAAGGATTTCGCTATTGGGCACGCTAGCCACATATGCTTAAGGGAGCAATCCTATGGACACTAGACAGCAGCTAGACTGCCATAGGATATGCTGTTTTCCGGGAACCGACTTCAGAGCCCATGCTCCAAAGTTGGTTCTCAGAAAATCAGCCTCTCCATTTCTGCACTGCCTTCGAGGCAGCGCAGAACAGCCCTGTCCTCCTCACTCACAAGAGGAGCACGGAGGGGCCAGAAAGGGGCATGGCTGGGGGAGTTCCCGGGCGGGGAGATCGTAGCTGCCGTATGACACATCCAATGTGTCATACAGCAGCCTCCTTCCCCGCTCCGTGCTCTTGTGGCTAGACAGCCGCAGTCAGCTGTCTAGAGGAAAAGCAGGGCAGGAGAAGCGTGGAGGGAACAGTCCCCTCTTTGCTTCTCCTGCTCTGCTTTGGATAGGCGGTCGCCTCCGAGTTCGGAGGCGGCCACCTATCTAGATAGGATTGCTCCCTAAGTGACTCTCTTTCACTTAAGTCTGCTTTAGGAACATATTATGTATAACTAGGTTTGCTCATAAAATTATTATATTTTAAAATGTTTAAAAGTAAACTTAGTAAATTTGTAATTATTATCTGAATAAACTATACTTTTAAATGTAATATACCAAACATGGTAATTTTATGAGCAAAACAGTTTACACATAACATACTTTAGGTTCCTATTTTATGTTTGACCAGAAGGAACTTCAGCAAGTAGTCCCTGAAAAATTTGAATCATCCTAGAAGCCAGAAGAAGCAGAAAGAACTGGAGGCAGGTGAAGACTGGTGTACAACATCTGTTCCTGTTCAGATTTGGAGGTGGATTTGGTTTCTGGATCTTGCTTTCTATCATTGGGCTTATCTGCTGATTCATACTAAATTTTGGTATTTTCCGTCTGCATCAGTTCATCCGCCTTGGTCAGTTTTGGAATCTTCTTGTCTGGTTCCTCTCTAAATGGATGGCATTAGGCTCTAGACATACAAGAACACATAGGGTTCCTCCCATAGTTCTACACTTAGAGATGTGTGGTGTGTAATGTCACATCAGTTACACTACCATCCATTTTCTCATGCTAAATTGACTTTATGGCACAATCCAGATCTAAAAATTGGTAAGAAAATGTTTTTGTGGAGGACATGGACAGATAAGGTGATTTTTACTTTGGATCAGCTGGTGTGTGCCAATTATGAGTTTTTGTAATTTTATAACCTGCATGCCAAATATGACTTGCAAGCTATGGCTGATTGGCCATACTTGCAGTTGCATCATTTGTTAGTATTTAGGTTTGGCCTGGCTGCTTTATTTATTTATTTATTTCATTTCTATACCGCCCAATAGCCGAAGCAGTTGCTTTTATGGCAACTGGGTCTTCATCATTATTGGAAGTACTTGCTGAGGTTGGTCAGGCAAAGCGACCCACAATCCGTGTCTATAAGTACTTGTTATTGATAAATAAATATGTTATATGGGTTTTTAAGCAGGAATGGAATAGGAAATTGGATTGACCCATTCTATCTAATCAGTGGATCACTGCTTTGGCATCTATACCTGTTGTGTCTATGGATCTTAGGCTGCATCTTATTCAGCAAAAACTTTTTCTTCGTGGCTGTTAGACACAGCAACATCTCTTTCATAAAGGATTATCTAATTTGGTTCACTGCTGGCATTGCAATACAGCTAATGCTTCTTTAAAACATTTGTTCTGGCAGTGTCCAGTAGTTGCTTCTTTTTGGGAAGGAGCTTATTATATGGATAAATTTTGTACTGGCACAGTCTTTAATATACACTGATGTACACACTCTTTTAAATTATTTACCTGCTTCATGGAAATTAATAAATGGCCAGCGTAAATGGACTCTCCATACTCGCGTAACAGCAAAAAGACTGATATTACAGTATTGGAAGGATGAATGCTCACCTTCTATAATGCAGTGAACTGAGGACCTTATCATGCTTTCTGAATGGGTGGCATATAGATGCAACGTTCAGATGGATACTTATTTAGATATCTGATCCACTTTTGTTGTAGCCTATGTATAATTGCTAGCAAGTTGTGGGATAACCCACATGCTGTTCCATCCCATCTGGTGATAGTGGTGGGATAACGTACAATGTTTTTTCCACATGTGGGATTTAGGTTAGAACTACATTAATTAACTGCTACAGCATCTAACCAGAACAGGCCCAGAAACACGGGACTCGGTAGAACAGAACTCAAAACTGTCAAAAATGCACATGTTCTTCCATATTATGATATAGTGACTCTACTCACATGTTGGGAAATGGAGCATGACTCGGAGCATCCCTAAATGTCTAGCAGTAAAAGATACATTAGATCAATAATTTTAATTAGGAACTGGGAAACTTACAGAGAGGAATAAAAAAACATTTTTCCCATGTCTTCATTATTTCCAGACATTTTACATCTCTAGTCTTTCTATAAAAATGGTCATATTTCATAGTCGCTAGAAATCAATTTTAGGGGAGAATAGACTGGGTAACAACGTATAAACACCTTGTCTTAAATTCTAAAAGAAAATATTTCATAATCCAAAGTTGTTCAATTTTGCCAGTTTGGGGGGCGGCGGGGAATAAAAATGGTCCTTGGATAAAAAGCAGAAAAAATGGTATTTTTCTGGTTCTTTTCTGGACCTTCACATCTCTGGGTAGGCTGCAGTTGTTCAGTAGTGAAGAGAAAGCACTGTGCGTATGCTTGGTACACTTTATTACTTCTTCTGCTTAAGAATTCTGTGCCATTGCTTCATTTACTGATTTGGGGCTAATCACTTATTGCAGTGCTGCAGTATTCCTCAGCTTTAAAATGGGTCAAATGTTCTCTAAGCAGTATATACAATATAGTACTTATGTTTATCATGTGTATTTGTCTTGTGGTGTAGTATGTGACTTCTGTCCCATTTTTGTTGTCTGGAACCACCTCCATGCATACATTTTTTGTTCCCACTTTCACTGGTGGCACATTTGAGTCTGAATTGTGTTGGCCATGCCATTGGGCTGTCAGACTCTGCCCTTAGTCCACATCCTCATGCATAGGAGTGTCCCTACTTTCAACTGTGAAATGTAGGATGGTATTATGATGCCCTTAGATCCAGGGGCATTGCTAGATTCTTAAAAGATCTGGGGCACAGGCCCATAACACAAATTTGCACATATATAAGCGCAGCTCTAATATATATGTGTCTGTGTATGGTGTGTGTGTGGTGTGCTTGTGTGTGTGTATAGATTACATACATACATAAGAAGTGTTCACTGACTCCCCCACCGCACTTCAATTTCAACCCCAATTCAGCGTTTTGGAAAACATCCTGCTTTACTCGGGCCAGTTTGTAGTTGGACCATTTCAGCTCAGCACCAAACCTGAGTCAAGATTTGGAAAAATGAGTATGCTTCCTATTGACTATCGTTGGAAGTTTTTAAAAATTGTAATTTTTTCTCTTGGTCAGAACTGGATGATCATATCAGGCATAGTAGCCCCCTAGAAGGGGATTACGCCTGCCCAATGTCAGAAAAATAGGTGCAGGGTTTATATTTTGATTTTCTTCTAAAGGGAACTGGCAATAACATTTTTATTTTTGTGAACCGCCCAGAGAGCTTCAGCTATTGGGCGGTATAGAAATGAAATGAAATAAATAATATTACTTGGAAGAATTGGATAAACATTTCAGGATTCATTGCTCCATCAGAGGAGATCATGTCTGCCAAATTTCAGAATGATAGCCACAAGGGTTTTTGTGCAAGGGTGGCCTTGACATTTTGAGGTCTCCAAAAGAGGACACACTTCTCTCCTTATTTTCCTTGTGGACCATTGTTCTGAAAATTACAGACAGCCTAGAGTTGTCCCTAAGTAAGAAACCAGCAAGGTTTCAGAAGGATAGGTGCAGCAGTTCATGTGGAAGGGGAGATCTCCAATTTGGGGGAGGGGGTGATTTGCTTTCCTTCCACCCCTTCCCTAATACTTTTTTGGGTAAACTTGTATGAAAATGCACAGGTCATTAGAGGCATCTCCCAGGCAAGAAACCTGCAAAGTTGCTGAAGGATATACATGCATACAAATTTAGAATGACTAGACTTTATTTACATTTCACCAATATTAGCAGCAGGGGAACATGGGTGGCAAGGTGCTATTGCACTGATGTCCTACTTGTGGTTTTCCTGTGGGCATCTGGTTGGCCACTGTGTATGCTGGACTAGATGGACCTTGGTCTGATGCAGCATGGCTGTTCTTATGTTCTTAAATATAGAGTGCCTCTGAGCATATGCAGAGTGTTTTTCTTTCACCACTGAGCACTTATATTCTCCCCCTACCAATTCTATTCCCCTCTATGCAACCATCCCTCCTCATCCTACCACCTTCCAGCAACCCCTCATAAAAACAGATGTCTTGTTTTGTGCAACTCTCCTCTACCACCTCCTTATTATGTACAAGCTCTCATTGTATTTTCCTCCCCATAACTTCATTTGTGCCAAGACTTCACCAGGTTTCAGCCAATGAGTCTGTTTTCAAAACTAGGGCTAATTGATGGAGAAACTCTGAGCATGTACTAAGTACCTTTCCCTCACCAATGAAGCTAGAGTTCATGCAAAATTAAAAAACACAAATGACAAAACATGCTTAGGACTGAGCTGAAAGGGTAGTCAGTTCATTAGATGGAATTGGGTAGACACTGTATTAAGCCTGCAGTACCATGCTCACAACTCAGGATTTATTTCTGAGTAAACATGCAGAACATCAAGGTGCGAGCCTCCCTGCAAAAGTAGCTCATGCTGGAAACCTATGCACACCTTCCTGAAGGTAAGCCGCATTAAACACAATGGGGCTTCTGAGTAGGCATAAATAGGATTGTATAAATGAGCAGTATTTATCTCCCCTCCACTTAAAAAAACAAATCAAACTCCTATTTTTATTAAAGCTTTCTGTTCATAGGAACACAGGAAGTTGTCTTATACTGAATCAGACCCTGGGTCCATCTAGCACAGTATTGTTGACACTGACTGGCAGCAGCGCAAAGCTTCAGGCAGGATTCTTTCCTAGCCCTACCTGGAGATGCTGGGGATTGAACCTGGGACCTTCTGCATGCCTAGCATGTGCTCTACCACTGAGCCACAGCCCTTCCTATTGCTGGATAATGGCAACTGACAAACAAAACAGCCCCAGATTTGTTTCTCTGCAACCATGTGAACCCACTTTTCTCAAAGACTTGAGTGAGAAGGAGCAAAACCAACCCTCTTGTCGGTTTGTATAAAATCAAATACAGTTCAGGCCTTCTCTTGCCCACCAAAGAGAATTCTCTTTAAGAATTCCTCAAGATACGCTCTGGGTGGAATAAAGAGAAAGAAAGAACAGGATAGGGGAGGGGAGGGGAGGGAAGAAGAAAAGAAGAATGGTGATTCGAAATGCGGGGCGGGGGGGCATAGAGAGAATTCCCTAAGCCAAGTGGCTCCTTTCAAAGAGGTAGTACTTCAGAGGAATTTAGGAGGCTGTGGAGGGTTTGCAAGGATTGCACATACCTAAATAAACTTTATGAGGTGAGATGGCTGAGGGCTTTTTCTAGCTTTTTTTAAACTGTAGAACCTATTTAAAAGCCCCAGCAGTTTCTTGATCATGACGTCACATAGTCCTAACCCTCCCTTTGGGATTGAGTCCTACAGCTATTTAGGAGAAATTAAAGTGAAGGGGGAGAAATAAGTTTGTGGAGGCTGAATGGATCCTTTGCTGTACTGAAGCTACTAAACTTCTGCGGAATCCAAAGGTTCCAGTTCGGGGCAGTAAAATCAGATGCTGTGTGAAATACCAGTATTTCACATGGAGCTCTTTCTTCCCTTCCTTCTCCCTCCTCAAAATTTCATTGCAGGCAAGCTCACAACAGTGGACATGTGAGAGCAGAAAAGAAAAGTAGGGGGAGAGAGGTTTTTTGCATCTCAAAAAAAAAAAACCCCTACACCAGAGATTAGGGATAGTGACCTCCTAATGGTCACCTTAAATACCTTCTGATTAGGATCTCTAATCCCCTATGTGGCTTGACAGTTTTTACTCTCTTTTTTTTAGTCTTTGAGAAAAGGAAATTTCACACATGGCTAGCACAAAAGCCACTGGACCTAACTGCCTGAAATTGGGCAAGTTCAGTCAGCTCCATGGGGGCCACCAGGTACCAAATTCCATGCACTTATGTGGAAGAACAAAAAAAATTATAGCTCTTTGCTTTTTTCTTGGAAAAAGCAAATTTTACCTGTGGCTAGCACAAAAGCCACTAGGCCTAACTGTCTGAAATTTGACAGATTCAGTCATCTATATAGGGGCTGCCAGGTCCCCAAACTCTATGCACTTATGTGGAAGCAAACAAAAAAATACAGCTCTTTGCTTTGACAGATTTTATTGAAAATAGCAGGAAATTGGGCAGATTTAATCAGCTCTATGGGGGCTACCAGGTCTCCAAATTTCATGTATTTATCCTACAAAATAAAGAAGTTATGGCTGTTTCTGTTTTCCAATGTCAATGGGAAAATGTTAAAAAAAAATGGCAATTAGGACAGCTCAAAAGATACGGGGCACAGCTCAAAAGATTCCGTGCCCAGGTGTCCCTCCCCTAACGACACCCCTGCTTAGAGCTAATCTTGACCATGTGAAAGTCAAGCTGTGTGCTAAAATATAACAGAACACAGTTTGACTTCAAAGTTTGAAGACTTGTAAAATCTTAATTTTTTTGTTTACCCTTTTATTTTGTAGACTGTGAGCTAAGCAAGAGTAATGTTTCTTTGCGCATATAAATCTTTATTCGTATGTGTTTTGGTTTTCAGCTCTGGAATGGCCAGCCAGGAAACAGAAGTTCAGAGTCTGATACTAGATAATGATTCAATGATAGAAGGAATAAGTGACCAGGTACTGCTGGCAGTAGTGCTCAGCTTCACATTCCTTGCTGCACTGGTATATATGTTTTTAAGGTGAGATGTTGGCAGTAGTTGATGAAGTTATTTTTCTGACATGTCAAATGTATATATTTAAAATAAATGAGGTTATTTTGTGTGATACCAGAAACCTGTAACTTTGACTGAACATCCTGGAAGCAATATCCAGAAGAGGCATGCAAGTGAATAGACTTGGATGGAGAGACCTTGGTTCAAATCTCCATTCAGCCAAATTGCTTACTGCCCTTGACTAGTCGCTCTCTCTCAGCTTAACAGATCTTGCAGGATTGTTAGGATAAAATGGTATCTCCCCACCCCCATCTATGCACGCTGCCAATACATAGTATATTTAAAACACTAACCAAATTGGGGAGGAGACAGAGAAAGCATCCTTGTGCTCCAGTGTTTAAACAGAACTCTGCACCCTAACCTGAATAACCATTCAGACATTTAGCATGCTAATCCCCCATTAGACTAGCCAGTTCAAAGCATTAATTGAAATGATAAAACCATAACATATCCCCACCCCTGGTTTTTGTTCCTAGGATGCTGCTACTTAAGCATTCAAATTCAACTTTAAGCATTCAAATTCAACTTTAAGATAGCACATCTCCAAAACAGCATTTTATGTGGTCAATGAGGAAAATTTAATTTAAAAAATACTTTGGGGATAGTGTTTTATTATCATGAAGGAGAAAATAATGCCATTGTTGTTTTCATCTTAAGCATTCATCCTTAACAAAGATTGTTTTTAAAAATCTTCCACATTTTTTTTTTAGTATGCTAATAGAATCTATTTGTTTGGGATTTTGCTCTGTAGCTTTGACCAAATGACATAGCATTGCATAAAACACTATAATCATGCAGTGAAATGGAATGCCTTAGAATTCTGAATGTAATGAACTAATTCCATAACATACTATATTATACTGTACTGAACTACTGTCCAATTCTGTTTTTGAAGTACTTTATTAGTATTATTTCTCTCTCTGTATTTTCTCTTAACAGAAATGAGCACCTAGATATTCATCCAGAAAACCAAGAGCTTGTGAGAGCAATTAGACAACAAATACAATCGGAGCAGGTATGGTACTAGTTGTGTTTCATATCTACTCTTCCTTGCATAAATTGCATTTGCTGTGGACTATCAAAAAACTTCTCACGTAACCATCAGGATATAGATAAATTTGAGCATTGTGGATTTTGTGTTCCTCAGCTCTTTGTGTGAAGCCCAAATCTGGATGTTGGAGAACTATTGTAATAGTTGAAGATGATCATATTCTAGTTAAAACCAAAATGAGCATAAGAAACACATTAAGGGAGCAATCCTATGGCCGCTAGTCAGCGGCTAGATGGCCATAGGATATGTCAGTTTCCGGGAACCGACCTCAGAGCCCGCACTCCAAGGTCAGCTCCCTGAGAACCGACTTCCCCCACTCCCACGTTGCCTCATGGGCAACTCAAAACGGCCCCATACTCCACGCTCGGAAGAGGAGCACGGAGTGGTGAAAACGGGGCATTCCAGGGTGGGGAAGGCAGAAATGCCTGTACGACACATACATCGTATGCGTCTTACGGCAGCCTCCTCCCCTGCTCTGCCGTCCCACGGCAAGACAGCCGATATCAGCTGTCTGGCTGAAAATGCAGGGCAGGAGAAGCATGGAGGGAACAATCCCCTCCGTGCTTCTCCTGCCCTGCATTGGATAGGCGGTCACCTCCAAGTTCTGAGGCAGCCGCCTATCCCAGTAGGATTGCTCCCTTAGTTACCTTTTGCTGATCCATCTAGTTCAGATTGGTAGCTATTCTCCAAGGCACTGGGCAGAGTTCTTTCCCAGCCCTGCTAACTAACATGCTTTCACTCAGGGGCAGCTGGAAGTTAGGCTGGGATCTCCAGGTAGATCTTCAGGTGACTTGCAGTAGATCAGCAAGAATTTCTGGCTCCCATTTGTTTAACAACAATGAAAAGTCTTTTTCCTCTGCTGAAGTTAGGCTGTTGAACTCAAGAGAGCTTGGAAGGAAAACACAAGTAGATTTGTGTGTAAGGGATTTGTGTGCTAGCTCCAGTTCTGGTACTGAAAACAAATTCCTGGCCTGAACATGTGCCCAGAGGCACCTTGTTCTGCAATTCTGTGTCCACTTTCTTGAGCCACTCTTTTGCACCTGGCTCCAGTTGGTGGACCTTGACGTTCCAGTGAAAAACAAAGTAAATCCTGTAAGCCTAAAATCTGCCCACCCTTGCTTTCACTTGAGATGCCAGTGATCAGGCTAGGACTTTATGCATGTGTTCTACCAGTGTGCAACAGCCACTCCCAAATGAAAAACAGACTAAAATGTGGCAGATGTTAAAGCCCCAGGTTAATCCTCACCATCAAAAGGCAGCCCCCAAAAAAGGTCATGAAATGTTTCTGAAAGAGACTTCGATTTGGCCAAGTATCTTTTGGGAAAGGAGCTCTCACATTTCAGAGTCCAGTTTTGTTCTATATGTGCTACTAATGCATGACATGTTCTTGATCACGTATGGATCACATATAGAGGAAATTACACATGTTCAAAATATTTTCTTCTCATCTTGCAAATAGGGTTAGTTTGCTGCTTCTAGCAGGTAAAATAATTTGTTTTGCTTGAACAGGCAACATTTCTCATTTCTTCTTTCAGGAGAATGCAGTTGATGATAGACAACATTTCTATACTGATATGTCCTGCCCAGTATGCTTACAGCAAGCTACATTTCCCATTGAAACAAACTGTGGACATCTTTTCTGTGGTATGCAAAAACAAGACAGTTTCACTTTTCATTATATCAGTGTGATAAGATGAGCTAAGCAAATACTGTACAGAAAAAGGGTGCTTTTGACAATATAGATTGATTTTACAGAGGCATGGGATTACACTTTGTTGATTTCTTTCAGCTGATTCTCTCTAGCTGATACTAGCAGCTTCTAATATGTGTGCTGTGACTTTTAAAAAATGTAAAATTGATGTTTGCTGCATGTCAGAAATATGTCAAAATGGTTGTCGCTTTTTAATCCTATCTCACTTTTGGCTTTATAAAATTCATTTTATGCATATTTGCATAAGAGACTCTCAGCAATTTTTATGCCAGTTTCATGGGAAAGGTTAGGAATCTTTGGCATTTAAGTTGGTTTGGGCCTAAAATTTAGATGAACATCAATTTCAATTCTGTTTGTAAAGAGTTCCATAATGTCTTGTGGGAAAAATGGCCGTTTTCTTTCCAGTGTCATTTTTGACCCACCTTATTTAATAGAGTTACAGCCCACTTTTCAGAGTAAAACTTTTATGATATTCATCAGCTCATTATTTTTGAGTGGTCAGTATATGTCTGTTCTCTTCTGTTTGGATACTGTCAGTTTTAGTAGCTAATAATGGTATTCTTTTCTTTAGGTTCCTGCATTATTGCATATTGGAGGTGTGGTTCATGGCTAGGTGCAATCCATTGCCCCATCTGCAGACAGACGGTAATAAGCTGCTATTCTGATCTCAAATTCAAGCAATAGTTCTACAGACATTACCCTTCACTTTACTTTAAGGGCAACAGGAGTGTGATAGATTTTAAGGGTTGTATCCAATAGTGATGTTCCCGCAGCGGAAGGGAACCACTAGTGGAATGGATTTCTGCTTCCTCCTTGGAGATCCTGTGCAACTCCCAAATCTGTTCTGGAGGGTTGGGAGACCCTCCAGAGCAGATTTGGGGTGTGGGAGGGGGCTGCAGGGGAGGGAAATCCCATCGCATGAGCGGAAATCCCACTGCACAAGTGGACTTCCACTTGCACAAGGGTTGGATCTAACCCTAAGACCGAACATTTAACTTGAAATTGCAGGCCAAGTTCAGAAAGTCCACATTGCTGGCTTTGTGATTGTGATTTTAAAAACATGTCTACTTTTTGGTTAGCATTTAGCATATAAAGTATTTGCATGTTTATGTTTAGGGAATATACATAATGATACACTCAATACCTACAGTAAATTTGCTTTAGCATCTGAAGTTGGATATCATTTTACATTAGGCATCCTAGAGGTGTACTTACATTAATCTCTGGCAAAAACATCTAAGAACCCCATAACACTTTGGCATGTTTATTATGGCAAACTTTTTCATGGATTAGAGCCCGCTTTGGGGCTATTTATATTGCTTTCATCTCTAAAAACTACTACCAATAAAATGTCTACAGCATATCTTTAAGTGTTACCTTGAGTAGGCAATAGTTTAGGTTTTTTTAAGCCTCCTTCCTGCAACTCTCCTGGTGACTTTTTTGGGTAAGATGCTATATTTAGTCCGTGGGCTAAATTTCCTGTTTTGCTTGTGCTATGGATAATGCTACTTGGGCTACTATACTATCTCAGCGAGTGCTTCAAGGCAAAACATCCTGGTTTTCAGATCTTGTTTAGATTACTACAATGGGGCTGCCTTTGAAAACAGTCTGGAAATTGCAGTTAGTGCAAAATAGAGTGGGTAGATTGTTAACTGGGTCTGGCTGATACAATTATATTTTGCCAGTACTTTGCCATCTGCACTGGCTACCAGTCCGTTTCTGGGCCCAATTCAAAGTGCTGGTTTTAACCTTTAAAGCCCTAAATAGCATGGGGACAGGTTACTTAACTGAACATCTTCTCCAATATGCATTTACCCAACCCTAAGGTCCTTCTCTGGGCACCCCTGCCAAATGAGGCAAGGCAAGTGGCTACAAGAATGAGAGCCTTTTCTGTGGTCGTACCCTGCCCGTGAAGTGCCTCCTCAAAGAGGCTCGCCTGGCACCCATATTGTGGTCTTTTCAGTACCCCAGGTGAAGACATTTTTATTTTCCCAGGCATTTTAGAAAGCATATTTTAGTACTTTTAGACCTTTGCACTATTATTTATTCTTACTGTTGGTTTGTGCTCCTGACTTAACCTGTGCTGGTTTTTTTATCTTGTATTTTATTGTTTAATTTAGGTGTATACCACCCAGATAATTATAGTTATTGGGTGGTTTTAATATGTAATATATAAACTGCCAATTTCTCTGAGCCCAGTAGTATGTGTAAGCCTTGTGGTTGTTAGGGGCCTGGCAGGAATGCCTCTACAACTGCAAACATCTCAGATCTTGGATTTTGTTCTTAGGTTTGAGTACATCGTTAGTTGACTTTTTTTTAGTAATATATGAAATTCCCTAGCCTTTTAAATGTACTATATTACAGAGAAAAACTCTGCATGCAAGTATTCATGACTGCTTTCTATTGTATTAGGTAACTTTATTTTTACCACTCTTCAGTGAGGGGCAAGAGGATGCAGTGCAGGTACTTCAAGATGTCAGGGATTACAACAGGAGATTCTCAGGACAGCCAAGATCGGTATGTGTGGGGATAGGGTCAGTAAGACCAGGGACTCACAATTCTGTTCACTATGGCAAGTGCTACACCACCATATGGTGAGCATGACACACCCCAGCATTCCTACCCCCAGTTCCGCGGTGGTGAGGAAGGCTAAGCTTGTTTGCTTTTGTGCTCCTGGGGCATTTGGACTGCCTCAGAAGTACAGTGGCAAACCAACACAGTCTGGCTTTCTTCTCTCGACAGGAAGGCCCAGGGCTTGTTGTTTTGTAGCTATGCTTCCAAGACAATTCCAGTTCTCCTTTCAGCCTTGGAAATTGAAAGGGATGGGGACTGTTCCTGAATTTGTGCGAGGGCAGTGTGAAAAGCCATTTTCATGAAAGCAGGAGCCTTCCCCACCTTGAGCTCTAAACTGGAGGGGAACACTGGGGTTTGTTTTCACGTTGCACTATACAGCATAATTCTAGGAACAATCCTTACCCCTCGCCCCAGCTCCATAGTCCCTGACTTTGTGCTTTGTTTCAGAGATGCAAGGACAAAACCCATGCCTCTTGTGGGAAGGCATCTGGAAACCATATTTTCTGGTTGATCAGCAAAGCCAACCAAATTTGTGTACCCCTGAATGAGACAAAAAATAACCCTTGTGGATGAGACGAATGTTAGTGAATGTTTATTCAGGAATAAAGTACAGGATGTACTTGAGAAATACAAGCCTAACATAAGCTAACTCCTCTTTAGAGAGTCAGCCTTCTATCTCAGCAACACGGTGCTCCCATCCCACAGTATGCATCCATGTGGCTGGAGTATATTTAACACTATCGTATCCGCGTATTCCCCTAATGCTGGTTTTGTGGCACAGAGGTATGGCAAATAACTGCACTTTCTTCTTTGTGGTCTCTGTGCATCACACATATGGGCTCTGCACCTGCACAGAGCCTCAATTCGGGAAGCTTCTATAGCTGAGGAATTTTGGCAGGAACCCTTCTCCCACTGTCCCAGCATGTGTGTCCTCAGTAAGTTCCCACTTATTCCCTCAGTTCTCTTTCAACCACTATTGTGGTAGTCTCATGAGGGAACTTATTTTGCATACAGTTCAGTCTGAAAGTGTTTCCTCAAGCTGAGGTTTTTATTACCTTCTCCCTATCAAAGTTTTCTATCTTTAATCTTTCCGTTTTTATTTCTATTTGTTTTCACAATCTTGCGATCACCCTCATGGGCATATGGTCCTAAAGGCGCCATTTAGAAGGTGTGTCCATTATGGGGCTAAGTTACCGCCATCCATCGTACATTCTTTTTGCCTTGGAGAAGGCCACGTTGTTGAGGCTTGTCCTCGTTGCCAAGCCTTTTCAAAGCAGGCGAGGTGAAATCATTCTGACCGACTGAAAGCTGCTCTTTGGAAACAAGTGTTGGAAGTAGATGAGGAGCCGAACGGTATGGCGGAGTAGCCAACCTCACCCTCAGGGAGTTTGCCTGCCATGCAAGAGCCTGCTCCAGTGTTGGGGATATCTTCCCCTCAATATTGTACGCCTCTAAATATTATTATTATTATTAAAATTATTATTATTAAATTTATTAATTGCCCATCTGGCTGGTCACCCAGCCACTCTGGGTGATGTACAACATACAATAAAACAGTTTAAAACAATAAAATTCTACAGTAAAAACATTTTCTAAAATACCCTAACCCACCCCAAATGCCTGCCTGAACAACCACGTTTTTAATGCGTGGCGGAAGCTCATTAAAGAGGGGGCATGACGGAGTTCCCTAGGGAGGGAGTTCCACAGAGTGGGGGCCACCACAGAAAATGCCCTCTCCCTCGTCCCCACCAGTCTAGCTGTCCTGGCTGATGGGACAGAGAGAAGGCCATCCGAGGCTGATCTTGTTAAGCGGCCTGTCTGGTGCTGCTGGAGGCGCTCCATAAGATAGGCTGGGCCGGAACCATATAGGGTTTTAAAGCTCAAAACCAACACCTTGAATTTGGCCCAGAAAACAACTGGTAACCAGTGCAGCTCCTTCAGCACTGGGGTGATGTGATCTCGCCGGCGGCTGCCTTTAATCAGGCGAGCCGCCGTGTTCTGTACCAGCTGCAGCTTCCAAACCGTCTTCAAGGGTAACCCCACGTAGAGCGCATTACAGTAGTCTAAACGAGAGGAGACCAGGGCATGTTCTACCGATGGGAGCAGATGGTCGGGAAGGAAGGGGCGCAGCCGCCGTATCAGATGGAGGTGATACAGCGCTGTCCGGCTCACAGCTGACACCTGAGCCTCCATGGACAGCTGGGAGTCCAAAATGACCCCCAGGCTGCGGACCTGGTTTTTCAAGGGTAGCCGTACCCCATTCAACACCAGGTCAACATCCCCCAGCCTCCTTTTGTCTCCCACCAAAAGTACCTCGGTCTTGTCAGGGTTCAGCTTCAGCCTATTCCTCCCCATCCAGCCACTCACCGTCTCCAGACATTTGGACAGGGATTCTACGGCCAACCTTGGTGAAGATTTGAATGAGAGGTAGAGCTGCGTGTCATCCGCATATTGATGACACCGCACCCCAAACCTCCTGATGATAGCCCCCAACGGCTTCACATAGATATTAAATAGCATTGGGGAGAGGATGGAACCCTGTGGCACCCCACAAGTGAGTGGCAACGGGTCCGAAACCTCCTCTCCCAGTGCTACCCTCTGGTACCTGCCGGAGAGGAAGGACCGGAACCACCGCAATACGGTGTCTCCAGTGCGCAACCCCTCCGGGCGGTCCAGGAGGATACCGTGGTCAACGGTATCAAAAGCCGCTGAGAGGCTGAGGAGAACAAGGAAGGAGCATTCACCCCTATCCAGAGCCCTCCTCATATGATCTACCAAGGCAACCAAGGCCGTTTCTGTCCCATGCCCAAGCCTGAAGCCCGACTGAAATGGGTCTAGATAATCAGTTTCTTCCAAGTGTGCCTTCAACTGCATCGCCACCACCCGCTCAATCACCTTGCCCAAAAATGGCAGATTTGAGACTGGGCGAAAGTTGTTCAAAACTTGAGGATCCAAGGAGGGCTTCTTTAAGAGCGGTCTTATCACTGCCTCCTTGAGGGCTGATGGCATCACTTCCTCCTCAAGGGAGGCGTTCACCACTGCCCTGATCCCCTCACCCACTGTCTCTCTGCAGCCCATAATGAGCCACGATGGGCAAGGATCAAGTAAGCAGGTGGTCGGCCTTACAGATGAAAGCACTTTGTCCACTTCATCAGGAGGAAGAAGCTTGAACCGATCCCACAAAACCAGTTTGCCACAAGTCGCCTCTTGCTCACTAACTGTATCCACAGCGTGCAGAGTAACACACCTAATTTGATCAATTTTATCTGCAAAGTGCCTTGCCAAGGCCTCACAGGAGGCCTTACAATGCTCCAGTGGTTCCAGAGCCACAGGACCGACCAGGCTCCGGACCACTTGGACAGCCTCCTGGGACAGCACTCTGCAGACGCGATAGAGGCAGCATAATATTCCTTCTTTGCTGCCTTCACCGCCACGTGATAGGCTGAAGATACAGCTCTAGCCCGTGTCTGATCGTCTAGTAGACAAGATCCCCCCACTCCGGGCTGATCTTCAACGTTTTCAGTGGCTAAGAAGCTGACCAAGAGGGCCAAAGCTTCAAAACTGCCGAGTCTGTCTTCGGAGTCTAAGAAGAAGAAGAAAAAGATTTCTAAAACTTGGGATCGAGTGTACCCTTCAGGCGCTACTGTTCTCCCTGATTCTGCTCTAGCATTTCAGGATCAACACCAACCTTCTGTCCCGGCCATGTCTCCCAGCACTCCAACTCAGGACTGAGCGTGTCCTTTTCTTCCTACCACTCTTCTTAAATTGGCTCTAGCATCTCGGAATCGACACCGACCTCCAGTACCGGCTGTGTCTCCCATTGCTCCATCAACATCTCAGGATAGAACATGGTCATTTGTACCGACGACCGCACCTCCTGCTCTACCAGTGTTATTCTCACCAAATCCAGTGGTGAATGCAACTCCTGTGGTGGATCCCATTCCTATCACATCGACATCAGAGGGTGAGATCAGGGACTCGTCCCCACCAAATCCATACATTTTGCCACCTCATTTGTGCCAGCCACAATGGAATGGAACTTTCCGAAACCAATGTCCGGGATACCCGGATTTGCTCTACTCAGTTGCTTCTTACAACAGAGCTCATGCCCCTAGTTTTTTCAAGCGGAACCCTAATAGAGAACAGTCCAAATACCCATTATCTGACTAGGAGAGATGTTCGGTTTGGGACTCCTGATAAGGAGATCCCATTATTGGGTTGAAGACTGTGATTATCTTTATGGTCTTGACTACCCTCCTCGCCACTGTGGCACTCCTTACTGGGAAGCGAGTTGATACCATTGGTGCCCATTGGCTACGGTATCGAGAAGACTTTTTTTGCGCACCCCATCCAAGTACAACTCCTGTTCTGCAGCACTGACAAGCAACTCAGGTGCAGGCTGTCCCCTGCCCCCCCACTGCTGGCCACGCTACAGCCACAAGCCAGTACTGGTGACATTTCATGACTTCCTTGCAAAGAGGCAGATGCGCAAACTTCACTTCAGGCCCCACCAGGGGAATCGCCTCTCTCTGGCATGAAAGGCTATCAGTGTGACACCATCTCTCAGTCTTCTTGCCCTATGTCCATTTCTTCACCTGATGTTGCCTTCAGGTCAAATTATGCCATCTCGCTGTCAGAGGACCTTGGACAATTTTCTAATCAGGTGCAGAGAATGGCACACTCTCTAGGCTTGGAGACTCAGCAGTTCCTCTGCAGCAATGGGTCTAAAAATCTCAGATTATCAGGCAGCCACATCTGGATATCGCCTGCTTCTGTGGGATAAGGGTAGCCGCCTCTTTGACCATCTTCCAGATGACAAAAAGGAACTGGCCCGCCTCTTCCAATCTGAGGCAATGAAATTATCACAACAACAAATAAACACATCTCGCCATCAACTTGACTGTGACTCAAAAAGTCCTCATTGGTTCCATCACCTTGCATTGTCACACCTGGTTGAGCCTTCCAAAGGTAACTAGAGCCCACATGGAGGATCTGCCCTTCAGTGGTCAGGGCCTGTTTAATGCAAAGACTGACGATGCATTAGACTCAGTACAGCAGGCCCATACCACAGCACATTGCAGGGGGTTCATGCCCCAGCAGCCACCCAGATAACACTGCTGGTTCCAAGCGTCTACTACCGAATTTCAACCACAATAATTGGGGCCTTCACAACAGCAGCATTCTCAGCTGGTGGTGTTGGGGAAATCATTCTTGACTTCGAAATTTTGTTCTTATCATACTTATCGCCGCAGAACTAAGCGGCATCTTTGAGTCATACCCCCTTCTTTTTCATCCCTCTGCACGTCTTCCCACCTTTGGTACTCTTCTGTCATCTTATCATCTAGCATGGCGCAACATCACATCAGACTCCCGGGTCCTTTCCACAGTTCACAGGGGCTACGAGATCGAGTTCGATGTCCTTCCTCTATTCGGTACAGTGCGTGTGACCGCTCCATCTCTGGTCTTCCACCTCGAAGTTCAAACGCTACTTGAAAAGGGAGCATTTGGGCTGGTCCCTCACACCCAACTTTGGGATGGTTTCTACTCAACATACTTCATGGTACCAAAGAAGGATGGAGGACTTTGGCCAATCCCAGACCTACGGGAGCTAAATCTTTAAATTTCTCCAAGGAAGTTCCATATGATGTCTCTAGTGTCCATACTCCCTCTTCTCTCCAAAGGAGATTGGTTCACCTCTATCAGCCTCAAGGGCACGTACTTCCATATCACCACAGAAGAGTCATAGCAATGTTACCTCTGTTTTGTCATCAGTACCGATGCCTACCAGTTCCAGGTGCTACCTTTCAGCCTCGCCACCACTCTAAGAGCAGTCACCAAATGCATGGCAGTGCTCTGTTCCCATCTTCAGATGCAAAGCATCGAGGTGTAGCCGTTTATCGATGATTGACTGTTGGTAGCGTCGACACAGCTGGCTTCTTTGGTCAATAGAGGTGACCTGCAATCTCCTTCAGAGCCTGGGACTTTGCTTCAGTCTTGAAAAATCTCACCTGCAGCCTACCCAAAGTCTGCAGTTATTGTGGCACTGCTGGCTCCTGCTCAGGCAGACCATTTCTCCCTCGGGATCGAGTGGAGGTGCTGATCTTGTTGGCAATGGAACTAAACCATTGCAAGTCCATTTCAGTGCTCAAGACCCATCATCTTTTAGGTCTTATGGCTGCAATGACGTCTATAGCCCACTACGTTCAGTTGAATATGAAGCCCCTCCAGAACTGGCCGATATGCAGTTTTGATACTGAGCAGAATACCCGTTGGACCATGCTGCAGCTTCTGCAGGATGTCAGGGACTCCTTATGATGGTGGGTAGTGCCAGCCAACCTATCAGAGGGCGTGCCCTCCTTCATCCCTCGCCATCCCAAGTAGTAACTACGGGTGCATCCTCTCGGGATGGGGAGCTCATTGTTTGGGCCTCACGGTTCACAGACAATGGTCGGCCATGGAGGCAAATCAACACATCAACCTCCTAGAGCTCAGGGTGGTGAAAAAGGCCCTTCAGGAGTTTGAGCTGGACCTACTGGGCAGACTGGTCCAGGTCACCTCGGAAAATACGATGGTCATCGTGTACCTAAACAAGGAAGGGGATATGAGATTGCTCCCTGACCTTGCTCTAACGCTAGAGATCTTTCGGTGGTGTTCACCTCATCTGATTGGACTGATTGCAGTTCATGTTGCCAGTGTGGACAATGTTCTGGCGGAACAGTTCAGCTGCACCAGGCTTACCTCCCACAAGTGGGAGTTGGACAGATCAGTCCTGAAGACTCTTTGTCAGAGCTGGGACACACCACATGTGGATCTTTTACCGCTCGGGACAATGTGGCATGCCAGATTTTCTGCAGCCGAGCAGGTCACGGTGCGGGCTCTTGGAGAGATGTTTTTGTTCTCAAATGGACAGAGAAGTTATTCTACTGTTTCCCACTGATCACCAGGGTTCTGGCAAAAATTGGAACAGATGGTACCAAATGCATCCTCATAACCCCGTGGTGGCCTCGCCAACAGTGGTTTGCCCTGCTGCTCAGGATAGCACAGGGTGGGTACCGTCATCTTCTTTCGCATCCATTCCTCCTCACCAGGGAGAACTGCTGAATCCAGCACCCATGCCTAGCAACTCTCCGTTTGACGGCATGGAGGATGGGGCGACAGAGATTGAACCAGTCTCGGCACAAATACAGAAAATCTCGATGCCACTCATAAGCCTTCTATGCGGCGTTTGTATGCAAGGAAATGGACTGCTTTTTCCGCCTTCGCTCATGCTCAAGGTTTCGACCTGCTCCAGTGCTCCTTGCACCAAATACTCTGATTTCTCCTTTCCCTCTTCAAGAAGGGAATCAAATTGTCATGACTACAAGTTTATTTGTCTGCTGTTTCTGCCTTTCACCCTCCTGTTGAAGGTTTCTCTGTCTTCTTGCATCTGACAGTGATGGGATTTCTGAAAGGGATCAGGAATTTGGCACCACCAATTTGCTGTACGGTACCGAGCTGGAGCGTTTCTGTAGTTCTTAAAGCACCCTCATCCAAGCCCTTGAGTCACTGGCGACTACAGACCTGCACCTTCTTTCTAGGAAAGTGATGTTTCTAGTGGCTGTTACATCTGCACACCAAGCCAGTGAACTCTGTGCACTTAAGAGTAGATCAGCTGTACCTCATTTTCACTGAGATAAGTTGGTTCTTAGACCTGACCCCTCTTTCTTGCCTAAAGTTGTGTTGGACTTTCACTTTAACCAGGTCATTATGTTGCCTGCTTTCTTTGCCTCTCCGTCTACACCTCTGGAATTGACTTTGCATACGCTCCATGCTCAGCGTGCTTTGGCCTTCTACAAGTTGAGGACTGAGCAATTTTGACTGTCACTTCACCTTTTGTCTGTTGTGGCAAGTGGAAGGGCCAGCCACTTTCAACTCAATGCTCTGCTTCTTAGGTTGTAAAGATTATTGATCTATCCTATGAGCTGGCTGGGCTTGAACTGTCTGCCCCAGTCCGAGCTCACTCTGCTTGCATGGTAGCAATGTTGGTCGCATTCAACAGAGGGGTTGCCATCCCTGAACTGTGCTGCACAGCAACATGGTCAACACCGACTGCTTTTGTTAGACACTACAGACTGGATGTTTAGGCTAGAGATGACTATACTTTTGGCCATGCTGTCCTTTTTCCTGTATTGTAATAGGACACCAACCCACCACCTAGCTTGCTACTCACCCATATGTGTGATGCACAGAGACCACGAAGTAGAAAGGCAGGTTGCTACCTATAACTGTAGTTCTTCGCGTGGTCATCTGTGCATTCGCACAACCCACCTGCTGTCCCCTCTTAGGTGTCATTCTTGAGTTTGATGTTGGGTACGGAAGGTATTTCTTCTTGGTTCCAAGGCTGCAGTGTTGGTCTCAAGGAGCTGAGGGAATAGGTGGGAATCTGCTAAGGAAATGAGCACTGGCACAGCGGGGGAAGGGTTCCTCAGCTGTAGAAGTTTCCTAAATCGAGGCTCCATGCAAAGGCCATATGTGTGAATGCACAGATGGCCACTTGAAGAACTACAGTTAGAAGGAAAACCTGTCTTTTCCTTGATCTACTCATAATCTAGTCTGCTTTCATGCAAATGGCTTTTCACACACAGTACTAAGCAAACATACTCAGAAGAGTTTATATAATGTAGTTGTTAAGAGGATGAGCTGTGAACCAAAAAATCTCTACTCCAAATCTCACCTCCACCATGAACTCATTAGGTAGCTTTTGGCAAGCCACTATCTCTCATACTTGCTCCTTCTGTAATAGATGGAGTTGTTGTTGGGCTTGTGGGCACATTTGGAAAATCTGCCGTGCATGCCACCACAAACGGCTGCTGTCAGGACCTGCCTACTCACAAAGGACAAGTAATGCCTCAACAAACAGAATATAAGACAGATGCTGGGTTTCAGCCGCATATCCCATATTTCCCCCACAAACTACAACAAAACACCTATTTCACAAAATTGGTTGTGCTCTCCGAAACCCCACTCCCCAAAAAACAAACAGGCAAAACTGTTCCCCCAAGATAGGCAAATCCCCCCCCAACCAAACACATGCAGGCACAACAGCCATTGTCATCCCAAAAAACAAAAACAGGCAACCCTACCCCACCCAAAAATTCAGAGAGGCAAGCTACCTACCCCCCAAACAAAGCACACAGGCATAACTACCCCTTTCCCAAAGTACAGCTACCCACCCCAGACAAAATCCAACCACACACACACAGGCACTGTCCCCTTGCAAACCCCAAAATAACAGACAGTGCTTCCTTACATGGACACGTGTAAGTGTGTGCACATAGGCAAAAATCCTTGCTGTCTCCATCCCAGCGCCCTGAGCTTACCAGGCAGCAGGAACTCTTTCCTTTCTTAAAAAGACAGCTTTAGCTAGCTGACTGGGCACGCTGCAAAGGAGATAACTGGCCTGCAGCTGCCCCACCCTCTTTTATTACCCCACCAAAGAATACTCTGGACTCATGTGAGGCTGAGATATATGCTGGGGAAAAGAAAGGAAGCGGGCAGGGCAGCTGTAGGCTGGAGTTCTGCTTTGCAGCCACTAGAGATAAAGGATATTTAATAATTCCAGTTTTTTATTTTTAGATTATGGAACGGATTATGGATTTGCCGACATTACTGCGTCATGCATTCAGAGAGATGTTTTCTGTTGGAGGTCTCTTCTGGATGTTCCGAATCAGAATATTCCTCTGTCTGCTGGGAGCTTTGTTGTATTTGGCATCACCCCTGGATTTTCTACCCGAAGCCCTGTTTGGAATTCTAGGATTTTTAGATGATTTCTTTGTGGTCTTTCTGCTACTCATATATATATCTATCATGTACCGAGAGGTTGTAACACAAAGACTGAATAGATGAAGCCAAGTGTCAATGACCAGCGTTCAGAAGCATTAAGGGGGATGCTTAACTAAATGAGCCACTAAGAAGAAAAGCATCTTGACACACTTTCAGTTTCTACTGTTAAATAGCTTCTAGCCAAACATCTTATGCAAGCATGAGGAATGGAAATCATGGTGATTAGTGAACTGCAATTTCAGTGTGTTTTATATAAAAGATTTAATTCAAGATGTATAGATATGTTTACAACAGATAAGTAATTGTATGTCATTCAAGGTACCACCAGTTATAAAAGGGAATTTCTTTTGGAATGCTTAACAACAAAAAGTATTTGAATTCGCTGGACGCATGGTACCATTTCAAAGACTGCTTAATGTCTCACTTTGGGTTGGAGTGGGTAAAATAGATTAGCATCTCTGCCTGTTCAAGAAATGCTCAAGCATTACAACTGTCAAAATAAGCTTAGACTGCAACATAATATTGCATAAACACAGTAAGTACAGTATTGTTTCAAATGCAACTATGTGCAATTACATGTGTTTCTCTCCATGCAACTTCATGCCATGAAATATGCGTCATCCATTGGGGAGAGAAATCTTGAACATTGTACACACTTTGATAGCGTGTATTAATATTTTGCATTGCCAGCTTCAACATGTTTTGGATAGAATAGATGATACCCCAGCTCAAGATAGCTAAGAGCTAACATGGATGTGCAGTATAGTGTAATACTGGGCAAAGATTTGAACTTAAACTATAACTGGGCTCCCTCATCATGTGAAATACTAAATGAAATATCAACTGCAGTTGGTGTAGCAACTAGCTGAAATCTAAAAAAGTGAATTTATAGTGAATATACTTGAAAGAACATCTGGTAATGGGGACCATAAATACCTGGTGGATATTCTTCCTTCAGAAAAGTTTACATATGCTTGCTTAGGAGTAAGACTCACTGAACTCAGTGGGACTTGCTTCTAAGTAAGTATGCTTAGAATCAAGCTGCATGTGTCCCAAGCTTATACCATAGTCTTGAAATACTATGAAACACCATGTTTGACCCATTTTGCCTTTGAGGGAGGAAAGAAGGGCTGAACAGCTGTGAAAGCACTGCTTATGCCATTGCATTTCCGATTGCAACCAGGCATGCACTGACCTGTGAACAGCTTGCCTCCCTACCCCAAACATACAATGAATGTTGACACTGCTGCATTGAGTAGCCCAGGAATTGAGGAGATAGGGATATTACTACTTGGATATAAAAGGGTGCTATATACAATACTTACAGAACATATTGACAAAAGAAATAGATGTAGGGGCATGAGGCTAGTGTTCATGCAGTGCTCCTCATCCCTTAACCAACCATGAAGTCACTAGCCATCTCCTGTCTAGAATATTCCCAGGCCAGAGAATGAGGGCATTGGGGCTTCTTAAAAGATAGTGTTGAGGTCCTGTGGAACAGACTGTGGGATCTCATGTTCCCTTTCCCTCTTCCTCTCTGGTATGAATTCTCTATAGCAGCTTTAACCATAATGAAGGAGTAAGCTAGTACTGATCTTAACTGTGGCTAATATTAACCAGGGTTTTATCCTAACCACCTTCAAACCATGGTTTTGAATAGTGTCTTAATGGCAAAAAAATTAATATTAACCATGGTCCAAGTCTATGCTATTGCAACCCATAACCACGGTTAATCGTGGGACAAATTCATGACAGGGGAAGGGGGTGTGAAATGCTGCAGTCTGCTGCCAATTGCATAACTATGGTTAAGGGAGGGAAGGTATTATGTGCACTGGTCCTTTTACACTAGCTTCTTTAAATTAAAAAAGCAAGCCCTTCAATTTGATGAAATAATTGCCAAAGAAAACTCATGTACCACTTACCAACAGTACTTTTTTTTCCCTATTAAACTAGCCTTGAAAATACAATATTTAATCCTTTTTATATACTCCAGACAAAGACCTATTTTGAGATCCAGTTGTTGTCCATGCATCCATTTCTACACAGGGATTCGGAGTGCCAATGCAGACATATGAATATGTTTGAATGTGCATGTGAAGTGCATTTGAATAATTTTGTAAAGTGGATGTGTGTCTCTCTGTTTTTTGCTTATAGCCTTGTGTATGTACAAGGCCAAGTTCCTCTTAATGCAAAACTGATTTCATTCTCACAAATGTTAACTATTTCTATAAACGTAATCTTAAATCTCTAAAATCATGGCTGTGAAAATGGTTTGAATGTACTAGCTCAGTCTGAGGCTTACAGTAGTTTGTTCTATCCAGATTTGATCTGAATGTCCAAAAAGGGGACAGGGAGAAACATCATTTTAAAAAAGAAAAGTGCTTACTAAACTTTTTAGGCTGCTCCTAATTCCTTTTAATCCTTCTGCTCACTTTGTCTTGTCACAACTAGTACATAGTAGTGCTTTGTCGGCTACCTCAGATAAAATGCCAGCTTGATTCTCTGTGTTAGTCTTACTTGGGGTTTCGCCAACCCAAATCCTGCACTGTAAATTGTGAAGCATAGAACCTCAATCAAGTATACATGTAGAAGGCTGTTTCAGTCTCTGCTATTCTACCAAAACCTTCATTGTACATCTGAAACACTTCCAAAATCAAAGAGATGGGGTCAAACCTTGGTTCATGCTGCCTTCTATATTTTCTGGTAGCTGAATATTCTTATGCAGATATAAAACTTTACTTTGGGCAAAAGAGATTTCAGCTGATTACAGTAACTAGAGTTCTTTAGTAACCTTACTTGCTAACTGCATTGATACTTTCTTTCTCATTCACCTACATCATCAGCATAGGTCCTCTTACATAACTTTATAATGGCTCCCAACTGGTGTGTGTGTATGTGTTCATTCTGTCTGCTACTGGCGATTGATAATATGAGAAGTGGCTCAGTCAACACTGCATCTTGTCATCTGTCACTGTTCAACACTCCACTTCCAGGAAGATTTGTAAAAAAAATTGCGCCGCGTGAAAAGAGGATAAATCATCCCATTGTATGTTACCCTTGTTCCCAGCTTTTGTCCTACAAACATACATACCCTCCATTATTGAAACTTTTTGCCTTTTTAGGACACACATTTTCCTGGCCCCCTGAGCTGAACGTGCACCTATTCAACAGACACGTTGCTTATTTCTTCTGTTCATGTTTAGCTTTAATCAGTGCTTAATTAAATCACGGCTATATATTTCTTTTTTAAAACTGGACAAATCAGCTTTTTTAAAATCAGGAAACAATCACATAAATGCTCTAATCTCAGATGAATACTATTGCTTCCAACATGGAACTGTGGATGGTAATAGCTGAATTTTATTTCCAACGTTGCAAGTCTATGTCATGGTATAGATTCTTTTAGATCCAGAAGGAGACTCCCCTCCTAGGCCTTGATGGATAATGTTTGATGTAGGACATGAATAAGCTGATTTTGTTCATATTGCCTATATATTTTAATATAAGGGGGCGCGGTGGCTTAGTGGTTAAGACGCTGAACTGCAGACCGGAAGGTCGGCAGGACAGCAGTTCGAGACCCGAGTGCCGCGTGACGGAGTGAGCTCCCATCTTCAGTCCCAGCTCCTGCCAACCTAGCAGTTCGAAAGCAAGAAATTGCAAGTAGATAAATAGGTACCGCCTCGGCGGGAAAGGTAACAGCGCTCCGTGCACCTCGGTGTTCAGTCATGCCGGCCACATGACCACGGAAGCGTCCTCGGACAGCGCTGGCTCTTCGGCTTAGAAACGGGGATGAGCACCGCACCCTAGAGTCGGACACGACTGGTTGGGGATACCTTTACCTTTTTTTATATATTTTAATATACCCCTAAGGATGAGGATAGCCATTTTATTCATTCCCAATAGTAATTAAGGTCCATTGAATTGAAAATATTTCAATTTGATCACCAGCTACAATATTACAATCATATAAGAGAGGGTTTCCGTTTTATTTCAAGATACTTCTCATTCAGATGTATTTTCCAGTATTAACTTTTAAACATTTTCTGGACCAGAAATCCTACAGTTTGTGAATCAATCCCAAAGAAAATAACTGGATTAAACTAATAATGGGTTTAGGGAAGGCAGCTGTCCTTTCTGGAAAGCCTTGGTATAAAGACTTCAGCAAGAGAAAATATTCTGAAAAACGCTTGTCTTTTTTTCTTCTATTTTTCCAATAATTGATGTTCTGTATAATAATCCAGATATTAATTATTATATAATGCTTTCTAGTGCTCACACAAAATATCTTAAACCAATTTTAACATCTGCTGCTCTCATTACTAAAGTGCTATGTTTGAATTGTTCTAATGGTCAACTTTCATATGAGGAAGAATTAGGCTGCAATCCCATACACACTTACCTCTTAAGTTCCATTGTAAATAATGAGACTTACTTCTGAGTACACATGTTTAGTACTAAACTATTAATGACTGACGCTGGTGTAAAACGGTTGTCAGGTCTATGGGGCTGTAGACTTCATGCTGCTATAGATCTTTTTACACAAAAATATAACATGGCTCTTGTTTTTACTGATAATAAACATGTCAAATAAAATATTCTCTGACAATTCATTTCTCTCTGTATGATTGTAACACTATCTTAAGTTCCATGAAACACATTTACTAAAAACAAAGCTCATACATTTACAATATAGTAAGGACACTTTCCTTTTAAAAACAAGTCCTGAGAATGTTTGGATAGTAGCTTAATAAAAGAGCAGGTTTTGCTCAAATCTCCTGAATCCTGTTAAAAGCTACAAGCCCATTCAAGCTATAAGCCCATAGCCACTTATCTGGGAGTAAGCACCACTGAACTCAGTGGGGCTCACTTCTGAGTAGAGATATATAGGATTGCACTGTTAACCAGTAAGATCTTGCAATAAAACTTGAGCCAAGTTTCCTGCTGGCACCCTGTCTGTATGGCACCTTCCCTCTCAATCGTTTTATCACCATACCATTGAACCAGAAGTGCCCTTTAAAAAAGAAAGAAAGTGAGCCCCTGTTCTCTGCTTTGAACATTTTATATAGAAAAGCAGGATGTACATGTATCAAAATAAATACTGTAGATCATATGGCTTACTCGTATTGATACGATCTCTCCTTGAGGTAGTTTACCAGAGACATGGGAAATTAGCATCATACCAACAGAAACAATTTGATTTCAGATTGAATAGGATACGGTTATCATTGTCCAGTTTCCTTTCTGTTTGGAAGGTGTTTCCTGGCACATTGGTGTCTGTGGGCACCAATGTACCAGCAAACACCTCTCTTGGCACCCAACATACTCCCTGCTCCTCGTTTTTATTTTATTTCTTTAAAAATTTCTTAATTTTTTAATTGGGCGGCTGGCATGCTGCAATGAGAAGTTCTGCCCTCCAATGCCATCTTTATTTGGGTCCAAAAGAGTGGTTTTGTGTTTTGGAGCTCAGACTCCAATCTCTGCCTTGTACTTAGATTCTTGGACAAATTTCTTTTAGCCTCACTGCTTTGCCTTCTAAGAAACTATTGTTTTGTGACTGGCCAGCCCACTATAGCAGCATAGCTTTGGCTTTTGGGTGGTATAGATATGTAAGAAATTAACAGGCAGCCCACCCGCAGGACATTTTGTGAGAGCACCCATGATACTTGCTCAAAATTCCAAATGTGCCACTGACCCAAAAAGGTTGAGGACTCATGTCCTGTAAAATTTCCCAAGATTTTGAAGCCATGGAATGTACAATTTCCCAAGATTTTGAAGCCATGGAAAAACCCCAGTTTATTTTTTAGGGGGTGGAATGAAATTTGGGGGGAAATGGAAAATTAAGCCTTACCTCTTCAGTGCTTTTTACAAATCTAAAGTCAGGTGGGGGTCTTTTTTCCTGAATTTTCCCATTTTTCCCCCCATGCCTTCACATCTCCTGAGCTAGAAATTTCCTTGGGTTCTCTCACATGGGTCTGGCTTAACATCCAAGCCCAAACACCTCAAATTGACCACATGGCTACCGAGTAGAAGGTATATGAGGCACTGGTCCAGGGGTGGGCAACTGGAGTTCCTCCAGATATTTTGACTAGTCCAGAGGTGGGCCACTTGTGGTCCAACAGAAGTCGTGCACCCCTGCACTTGTCTATTCACCTTACCAGCATCCTGGTGGTAGCTTGCTAATAAAGTTCATGAGACAAGTTCTGAACCATTTTCTTAAAAAAAAAAAAAAAAAGTATCTTTGAGCATTTTAATTGAAAGGAACCTGTAGGAATTCTGGCCTCTCTCACTTTATCATAACTGGTTATTTTCTCCCTACCTGCTGTGAAGGGACAGAATGATTTTATAATGTTGTGTATAATTTGGATTGGATACTATGGGGTTAAATTTCATTATTTGCTAAAATCAAAAGGTCAAAAGTTCAGGCAGCCAAAGAAATAACAGGAAACAACTATGTAAGTAAGAGAACAGGAAGTTCATCAAGAGGTCATGTAGCTAAGGAGCCTGCAGAAGAGGGTTTGTTTACATTATGGTACTGTTGCAGAACTCAACGAGTCAGAGAGACCACAGAGTGAAGGAAAAAGAGTTTTTTTATTATTTAACGCGCGGGCTTAAGGCTGGAATCACTTCCAAAGAGCCAAAAGCCCCGAGGCACATTAACTCATTGCTTTTATAGACATTATGACACATATGAAACGGCTCCTCCTCTCCCTCCCGTGTGGGGTTGCAGTCCTCAACATTTCTTCTCTTAGCACCATTGTTTACAATACAATAAATGGGTTATAGGGTAGCCATGATAAACAGAGAACAGAAGAGAACATGATATACATATCACTATGACCTTAGCCTTTGTTGACAAGATAAGAAATTCCTGTGTCTCATCAGCTTACAAACATATATTTCAGAGAGCAAGAGCTCAGCAAGAACATGAAGCATGATACTGCATGAGGCTACTTAGTCTGACCCCCGATATGGCTGCTACAGTACCAAGAGGCTTCAAGAAATTATTCGCAAACAGTAGTTTCCTTTTCTGTAGAAATGTTTGCAAAGAGCTCAACAGAAGGAATTTGGGGCAAGGGTAAGCCTTCCTGATTGCTCAAGAGTTACAAGAGCACTAGATAGCTTTAACTTATAAAATGTTGAGGCCAAAAAAGAGTTTTTAGAATCTAGAGAAAGGTGAAAAAAGAGAGGAGGAGGTTGGGAAGAGTGAAGAATCAAAAAGAAAATCAGCTGCTTGGGAGAAGCTGAGAACTCTGACAATGAGACACTGCTGGGAAGAACTTAGAGAAAATAGGGACACAGTCTAGTTAGAAATTATTTGGATTCATTTAAATCCTGGTTATTTTCTTATCCTTTCACTCTTGTGGTTTTGTTGTGTATGTGTGTGTTGTAACCATTCAGATGTTAAAACCTTTTTTCTAATAATAATAATAATAATAATAGTTCAGCAAACTTTTACAATTTTGTTGCTTAAAGTCTGTGGTCCCTTTTCTTGTTGGGTATGCACTCAAGCCTAAAAGCCAAACCCCACACAACCTAGGGTTTTAAGACTGTTTGGTGGAGGTGGTCAGGGGAATTAAGGAATTCCAGTTGATGACCATTGGAACAGTAGCAGGAAGGAAAGGACAAACAGGAGTGGGGCATTCTATTGGGCTTGGTCTCCCTTCCACTCATGGGCCAGGGCATAACTGGTCCTATGACACCAGCTTTGTCCTAGATTTGGAGAGTTGAAGGGGGTTCTGTAGGCCATCTGATCCAACCCTCTGTGCAATGCACAAAATCCAGAGCTAGAGTATCCCTGACAGATGGCTGCCAGCCTCTGCTTGGAAACCTTCAATGAAAGAGCCTATCAGCCTTCTAAGTAATTGGTTACATTGCTGAACTGCTCTTACTGTCAAGAATGTTCTCCCTGGCTGCCTTTACACTAAAGAAAACCCCTGCAGTCCTCCCATTCTGGAGGCTTTTTGTGTTTAGGGCCGGCTCCCAGAGAGTGACCACATGATTGCTGAGAGGGGAAACTTTTAATTTTCAAGGTTCCATAGAACTCAATGAAACAGCACCATCTAGTGGCTGTTTTAATCATGTAGCATTCCAAGTTTAAAAATATAGTTCATTAGTTCCAGATCTTTTTGAGATGGAATAACCAGAAAATGCCTCTGGATGTGCCCTGGAGGTTGACGACGTCATGAAATGGACCTGCAAACTTCTGTGAGTGAGCAATCTCAATAGCAGGATAAAAGCTACATGTGAAGGAGCCCCCTGTCTCTTAATGCTTAGCAGAAATCTACCCTTTTGTGACTTAAGCCCAGTAGATGAAATCCTTACTTAGGAGCAGCACATAACAAGTCTTCGCCCTCTTCTGTGCAACGGGTGTTTGAAGAGCACTATCATGTACCCCCTCGGTCTTTTCCAGGCTAAGTATACCTAGTTCCATCAAGCTTTCTTCATAATTTCTTCGAATTATTTTCCTATTTTTCCTGACCATATTCTTTCTGACCATCTTCATTACTCTCTTCTGAACCTGTTCAAATTTGTCTCTCTCTTCCTTAAAGTACAGCACCCAGAACTTGACACAGTACTCAGGATGAGGTCTGACTAATGCAGAATAAAATGGAACAATTACTTCCCCTGACTTGGAAATGATGTTGTATTTATGTATTTATTTCATTTTTATACCACTCAATAGCCAAAGCTCTCTGGGTGGTTCCCAAAATTAAAACCACAAAAATACAACGGAAAATACAATATAACATATAATAGATTAAAACTACAGAATAAAAATACAACCAGAGTAAAACCTAGCTGCACTGCAGATATTTAAAACGTAATCACAGATTTAAGACAGCAGAGCTAAAAAACTGGAATGCAAAAATGCTAAAAGTGTCTGGGAAAATAAAAAGGTCTTCACCTGGCACCAGAAAGAGTACAGCGTAGGCACCAGGCGAGACTCTCTAGGGAGTTCATTCCACAACGTTATATTAAAGCAAACTAAAATCACATTAGCCTTTTTTTATTAAATGTGAAAAGATGTGACTGGCAGGAAAAAATGTTTATGAATGAATGAATGGTTTATTATGGTCACAGACCAATACACGTTTTTATACAAGAGAAATATGAACCCTTTTAAATATATAATACACACTGATGACCCTGGATCAAAGCCCTCCTCCAGGGGTTGGCAACTTGTGGCCCTTGAATATTTTGGCCTAAAGCTCTCATCATCCCTCATCATTGGCTCTGCTGCCTAGGCCCGATGGGAGCTGTAAGCCAAAACATCTGGAGGGTCACAAGTTGCCCACCCCTGCCCTACTCAGGAATGTTCATTGAGGCTGCAATCTTATCTACTCTTACCTAAGAGTAAGCCCAATTGAACTCAGTGCAGTTTACTTCTGAGTCAACATTTATAGGACTGCAGTGTGAATGGCTTCAGCCAGCCATTATTTCTCAGCCCAACTTACCTAAGATAGTTGTTCTGCGGAGATAATGCGACAATCCCATATATGCTGCCTGTATTTCTTAGAGGTTGGGTGAGATAAATCAAATTTAGGTAAATTGCAGTAAAAAGCTATTCGAGAATGTATCATCCCCAGCATTTCCTTCTTTAAATCAATCTAAACTTGTAGTGTTCACATACCTCTCCCTACTAACTGCAGAGAAAAAACATGGGTCACTAAAGCTGACTAGAAGCTACATTCTAGAGAGGAACATTCCTCAACTCAACAGAAACTTTTACGTTTTTGGACACACTGGGCAGAGGGGGGACAGCGGGGCAGTCTAGCTCTATTTTTTTTTCTTAATTATTTACAGCAGATCTCATTCTATCTAAAAATGAAATGTTTGTGCCTTGTTTCATAAGGATATGATCTGTTTTTGCATGGTGAACAGATGCTTAATTGATGGCAGAGCAGGAGAGGGAAGAACAAAGCAAGCCCAAATGCTAATGGAATGGCTCATTGCTGGCAGGTGACTAATGAGTAGTAGTGGGTATATCAGGTGTTACTAATAGCTTGGCTCAAATCCGTGGCACAGAAAGCTGTTGTGCTCTGCTTGAAACATATGTTGTGCTTCAGATATCAAACCTGATTTCTCCCACTCTTCCTTGAAAAATGTAGGCTGCAGTCAACAAATGGGTTGTGCCTAAGGGTTGCCAAATGACCAGGGGGGAAAAAAAGCCCAGCCTGCTTTTGTACCTTAATAGTAAGCTCAAATTGTAGAAATCAACAGATAAAGTTTGTCATGGCATGGAGGTAAACATCACCAGCTACTAAACTCAGCAGATCAAACTGCTGTTCAAAGGTACAGGTATGGGGGGTTGGTTGAAAGTTGGCAACCCTATGCTTTGTTGTTGGCAAAACATCATGCTCCTCAAAATGCTTTTTTCCCCATCTCTGATTGTCTGCATCTCCTTTGTGCAAGTCTGTGTTCCCTTTGGTTCTCCTCATTTGGGCAAGACTTCCATTTCCTGAAGGAAGCCCACTGCCCCCATCCCTGATATATCTCAGATTAAACATCAGAGATAACAGCAGCAATTTCTTCAGGGAGGTGGAGGATTGGGGGGGGGGGCTGGTTTAGCGAGCCTGGCAGGCATGATTAGATGAACACACTGTGGGTTTCCTGATCTAGGAAATCAGCTATCAAGTCCATTAAGCAAGCACCTTTAGCTATTAAGCAGTACAAAAATCCAGAGAGATGGTAATCTCTCCACTTTGCACAACAAAACAGTATGGCTCCACCAGTTCTTTGTTGTGTCCCTTCCCTTAGTTGTGGGCATATATTTTAGATTTCTTTGAACAAAAAAAGAACCTCGTTGGAAATTCATGTGCCTTGAATCAGCATGGGAGATGGATGTGCAGAAGTAGGTCGATACAAATATAGATGTGCATTTGGATACACATTCACATTATCATAATTTTTTTACCTTTATCATATCTGCCTAAATCTAGTTTTGCCTTTTCTTCTTTTCTCTTTCTCTCTCCACAATATTGTCTTGACCCACCAGCTGAACACCATTCAGATTACTTTCATTAATCTAAACTATTCTCCATTTAATATCACTTGCACCTACTGTGCCCGAAGGAGGTGTGCCTCCTTATAGGAATTCATCAGGTCATTATTGGGCTCAGTTTAAATGTCTATCATGCTTTATCAGCCATGCAATTTGCAAAGCAGCTTAAGGCACAATCCCATGCCTAGGCAGTTTGCCTATTTATACCAGTTTCTGGGGAACTTGGGCAGAGGCTGCTGTTGCACTCATGTCCTGTATGTGGCTTTCCCGTGAGCAGCTGGCTGGCCACTGTGTGAACAGAATGCTGGCCTAGATGGTCCCTTGGTCTGATCCAGCAGGGCTCTTATGTTCTTATGGGTAATTGCTTATTCAGATGCTACCACTGTTGATGGCAAGGTTTTCATCGAGAAGGATTTTTGAGTAGTGTTGCCTAAACTGTAGACCAGCCTTCCCCAGCATGGTGCTTTCCAGATATTTTGGACTCCAACTCTTATCAGCCCCAGCCAGCCTGGTCAATGGTCAGGAATGCTGGGATTTGTAATTTAAAGCATCTGAGGGGCACCAGGTTGGGGAAGGCTACTGTAGATGAATTCTCTCTTAATATGAATTCATTCGCACTTGATATTTTTGAATGATTGCTTAAAATGTTATGTTTCACCAAGCTTGTGCCTAGTTTGGAAACTGCTGCTTTCTTTGCATATGGGCTTTATTTGATTACGTTTGTGATGTTGTGTTTTATATTATTATGTCTTTAAAGGTGCAATCCCATCCATGTTTAGAAAGAAAAAAGGTCTGCAACTCCCAGCATGCCTCCTCCCTACATCACTGGCTCATCCGCACATTGAGACCCCTCAGTTTCGCCTTTCTAGCTGGCCCTGTGCATGGAAGAGGAAGCATTTCAGAGGAAGCTACTCTGGTGGTCCTGGATTTCAACCTTCTACCTAGCAACCTAAATTTGGCTTCCAGGACCTCAGGACTACATTTCCCCATATCACTGATAACAACATGGCCCATGACCACTGGCTCCATCCCAGCACTATCTATAAAGCTATCTAGATGGTGCTTGATATCTGCAGCCTTCACACCAGGCAGGGAATTTACCATGCAGTCTACATGCCCATCCCAAACCCAGCTGTCTATGTGTCTAATTATTTAATCTCCCACTACCACAAGCTTCCCCCCCACTCCCCAAGGTACATCGATGCAAGAGGATATTTGTTCATCTTCTGAGGAATGGGTCCCTTCTAAGGGATAATTTCCCTCTTTCTCAGAATGACACCCTCCTTCCCTGAGACCCCCATTCTCTGTGACTACAGAGGACTATCAGCCAGGGATTGGGGCACTGCTATTTTCCCTGAAGGTCTCATCCATCAAGATTTCTGCCTCTCTTAACTTCTCCAGGTCAGCAACCTTGGCTTCCAGGGAACAAAGCTGTTCCCCGAGAGCCAGGAGCTCATTACACGGAGCACACACCCACAACTTCTGTCCAGCTGGCAGGTAGTCATACATGTGACACTCAGTGAAATACACTGAATGGCCCCCACACTCCTGCTGGCTTTCTACCTTCATAACTCATTTTTTTAAGTTATTGTTATTGCTACTATTGGGTTTGTTTACTTGGAAAACTATGTTTACTAGGAGAACGTGGGGAATTTATTTCTAATTTTTTTATGTACAGTTATTTATTTATAGTTACTTACTAGTAGAAGACAGGGAAGAGGTGGCTGCCCTGGCCTCCTCGCCCTGTTGCTAAACTCGCACAGGTGCTTAACTTGCTTGTGTGCTGATGCTCTGTCACTGGGGCTGGGACACTTCATCACTGAAGCTACTCAGAGTTGGCTCTCTTGCAAGCCTGACTCCTTATATAGCTCTAGCTGGCTTGCCCCAACTGCTGCTGCCGCCGCCAATCTGATTAGAGGGCCTCATTTAAAAAGCAGGGGAGGCTCTGCTGTAACTACTGATCTGCACTACCTCCAGTGAGTGGAAATGTAGATCAGTTGAGCCCCCTGGGAGTGGAGATATTCTTTTTAGGGGAGAGGACAATAGTCAATGGGTCATTAGAAGGGACAATGGGTATGTGATTTGGGAAGGGATGTAGTTTGGGCTGTCCTGGGAATGCAAGGGGCTAACACAGAGTATCCGATTTAGGAAGCGATGTGCTTTGCAAGGGCTGAGTGCATTTTTGTGTATTTTTAAAAAGCTGTATGATACGCTGGACTTTCAAATGTGAAATGAATCTATTTCTGAACTTTAGCATATGAGCTGTTCTATAAGGCCTAAAACTTGAGCCTACCCTGGGTCCAAACTGAAGCTAGTCTACACTGTTTTTGTTTATAATCAGACTCTTCCACTAGCTATGCCTGTACAGTGGCCCTTGTCAATATAGGACTATGTATTGCTTTTATTGCCCCTTTCTAAACTTTGGTTTAGTTTAAGTGTGTGATTGAAGAGAACCTCAATCACCCAAGCATCTCTGTTACAGCAGGGCTGTAAGAACTCTAAGTTCCTGCTGGATTTCCCCCTGGAATTTAGCTCCCAGTTGTAAGTTTGTAAAGGGTTAGCCTTCTGGGATTTAGCTCCCTTTGCTGTGCCCTTGTTTGGCTTAGCTGATGATGTATGAGTTTCAATTAGTTTTTAAATGCTTACCTGAGGTAATTTAATACTTACAGTAAATAGCACTTACTTTCTCCTCACACAGGTGCTTAACTTGCTTGTGTGTAGATAAGCCACAGATTAATAACTAGCATGAAGGGGGACAATGTGGAGGGAGGTGTTCTTTAGGATATCCCAAATCTAGACCACTGAGGTTTTAGAGGTCAAGACCAGCACCCTGACTTTTCCAAACAAGATGGTGCCAACTAAGATCATAAAGATCAGGCATTCTATGAGCTTGTCACCTGTCTCCAGCAGAGATCCAAGCTGCTCTGTACCCATTTCTGAATGTTCTTCAAGGGGAACCCACATACAGTAAGCACACTATATTCATCATGTTGAGATGTTAACCAGAATGTGGCTATATCTTGCAATTAATTACAGGTAACACATTTTATACAGGCTTCCTATGGTTAAACTCCAAGAAATGCTGGCAATCTGGTGATAATAAAGCAATCAAGATGGGAAAGGTGAATCAAGTTGGAGATTAGTCACTGGATGAGTGGGCTTTAGAGAGGAGTCAAATGAAGCTGAAAATGTAAACTAGCTTAGAGTCCACCCACCATCCCATCATTAACAAGAGATGCTTTTCTTGCTAAGAAATGGATACGCGATAAAGCAACTGGCTTTTTACCAGATTTTCTGCATTTGCAGGTTAGCATTTTTGATTTGGCTAATGAATGTTCAAGGATGCTCAGATTCTTTCTCTCTCTCTCTCTCTCTCTCTCTCTTTCTCTCACACACACACAAAACACTTAAGCTAAAGACAGAAAAGCTGTTAAATTATTCTGACCACTAGCCCCAAAGGGGACTCAACGTCACGGCCAGTCCAAATGTAAAGGAATGGCTATCAGTGATATAGCAAAAAATACATGTCTTGTAGATCCTGTTGGGATTTTATTCCCACCTCTCTTCCATTAGGTTGCAGGGGGGCAGGAAAACCCATTCTAGTAGCAGATGATCAAACCCTATGAAAGGCTCCTGTGAGCCCAAAATACCCATTCACAGGGGAGGCTGTCCATAGCATCTCTGTATGTTTTTGCCTCTGGATGCACATTCCATTTCCAAAGCTGCTGTGTTCTGTGTGGTGAAGTTTAGCGGGACTAGGGGTAAGTAATTTATTTATTGTATTGCTTTCTGAGGCCAACCAAGGCGGTTTACAAAAAATTCAAGATATGAGACATCTTCACATAGAAACATAGCAAAACATTTAAAACAACCTTAAAAAACAACAATTTTAAAAGCCCCTTTCTGAATGTAGGGTGCATGGGGGCCAGTCACAACTCCAAAGGAAGTGTGTTCCAGAGTTTGGGGCAACACAGGAGAAAGCCCTTTCCTGCGTGCCCAACAAATGGGCCTCTGCAAGTGTGGCTTCAAAAGAGTCTCTCCTGTTGATCTTGGTAATCGAGCAGGTTCATACAGAGAGGCGGTCCCTCAGAGAGCCAGGCCCTAAGCTATTTAGAGCATTAAAGGTGAAAACCAACCCCTTGAACTGGGCCTGGAAATCAATTGACAACCAGTGCAGATCTTCCAGCACAGGAGTGACATGGTCATGGTACCGAGCTGCCATGTTTTGCACCAATTGAAGCTTCCAGACATTCTTCAAGGGTAGCCCCAGGTAGAGCATATTGCAAAAGTTTTAACTGTGATGTAAAGATGACATAGATAACTGTTCCCAGATCAGACTGACTCAGTTGAGGACAAGACTCCTTTAACCTTGCATAGAAGTGGCATTTCAGCAGGTGCAGCTTTCTTCACTCATGCACCTGTCAAATGTCCCCACACAAAGCAGCACATTAGAGTCACCTCAGTTGTGAAGGCGTGAAGCAAAAAGCTTATCTGTTACCAACCACTGGCAGGACAGCATTATCACGGACAACGCATCTGCAGTAGCCATGACACAAGCAAAACCCACCATGAGGTAGCCAGATCACCACTGGGACTGTCAACTGATTTGTAGCTGATTAATCATGGCTAGTTAAGGAATTGTCTCATCTTTTACTAAAGCATGTGGAGCTCTTCAATTTAGAAAAGAAAGAAAAAAGATGACTAATGGGGCACGTGGAAGAGGTTTATAAAATTAGGAGCAGCGTGGGGAAAATACAGCAAGAAGTTTTCTCCCTCGCACATAATACTAGAACTCAGACACCACCAAATATTTGCAGGACATTTTCTCATTTAGAGAAGCTTCAGCTTCAAAACTGACAATGAATATAGATTAGCACTAGGATCAGGACAGTTGAAGGAAGTAGCACTATTTCACATGGTGCATAATTAACATGTGGAATTGCTACCACAAGATAGGGTAACTCAGGCTGATGGCTTAGATCAGGGGTGGGCAACGTATAGGTCAAAACAGCTGGAGGGCCACAGCTCCCATCAGCTCTAGCTCGCATAAGCAATGGTGAGGGATGATGGGAGTTGTAATCCAAAACATCTGAAGGGCCAGAAGTTGCCCACCCCTGTAAGGCTTGGATAAACTCATGGAGAATAAGACAAAGGTTATTGGCCAATCACAAAATAAACTGTTATAATTCCTTCTAATATCGATTTGAGTCTTGCAGTGCTTGCGTGGCTAAAACTGCACACCCATGCACAAGAGAGAGGTATCAGCAGATTTGGGGTAAACTCAAGGCTTGTAGTAAGCTCAAGGTTTGCAGATGCTCAAAAAATCTTGGGAAAAAACCAAGGGGGGGCGGAGTCTCCAAAAACAGCCGGTGGCAAAGAACGTTGGGAAACTGAGAGGAAAAAAACTGACGCCTGGGTGACAGGTCAAATGGAACTGAGTGGCTTAAAAAAGAGAGAGGAAGAAACACCTAAATATAAAACGAGTATGAACATATCACTGTCTAAGTAAGGTCATTTCTTGGTTCAGCCTGAGAAGCTATATTCAAATGTCCTGGGAGGGGTGGGTGTGATCCCGGGAACAAAAGAGAGAGCTGCCCATAGACATCAGTAAAGCAGTAAAAGATTTTAATGTAGCTAGGACTGGGCACAAGTGTATCCCCCTCATAAAAAAATAAAAATCTGAATGGAGGAGGACACACACCCGAAACTGGCCAATAAGGACTAAGCATGCTCAATGGGCAAAGATCACTAAGAGCCAAAATAGACAGTACTTTAAATGTGTGCCTCGCAGCTATGCCTTTTAATTTTTACTCTAGAGTAGGTGCAAGTGGTCCAGTTTGGATCTTAAAAGTCCCCCAACCCTGCACACTGGGAACATGGACCCTGCAACTGCTCTAGAGTAAAAATAAAATTAAAAGATTTTTAATTTTATAATGTTAAAAATGCATCACTGCTAGACACACATTTAAAACAATGTCTGTTTTGGCCCTGACTGTTGAGAGGGGGAGAAAAAGTGATAGTGGTGGGGAACAGAATTACTGTACAGCAAAAAAAAAAAGCAAGAAAAAAAAAGCCAATAATAATAAATAAATTAAACCTCTATATTAAGAGGCAGTATATTTCTGAGTATCTGGTACAATAGTCATTACCTTCATGCTCTGCTTGAGACCTTCCAGATGCATCTGGCTAACTGCTGCTGAAAAGAGAATGCTAGACTAGATGGACTGTTGGTCTGTAATTTTAAAGGAGACCATTGTTACCATCTTAACCATTTAAGTAAGAGGGCCTTTTCTACTGTGGCACCTCAGCTGTGGAATGAGTTCCCTCCAGAGGTTTGCCTGGCATCTACATTTACCCCTTCCAGTGCCAGGTGAAGACCTTTTTATTCTCCCAGTATTTTAGCTTCCTAGTCTTTTAGCTTTGGTGTTTTAAATCTGTATTTTAAATCTCTGCATTGCTGCTAGGTTTTATTCCAGTTGTATTGTTATATTGTTATATTGTGGCTTTAATGCTTTCATATTTTATATTGTTTTATCCTGTGCTTTGTGGTTTTAGTTTTTGTGAACTGCCCAGAGAACTTCAGCTATTGGGCAGTATAGAAATGAAATGAAAGAAATAAAAATAAACTAAATTTGCCTTTTGCAATATCCACAATTACTGGTCCCTTTTTGATATACTTAAGAAATAGTGCAAGTTTCTGTTTATTAAATTGCAAGTTACCTCTCACTGCTAGAAAGAAAATTACAGCTTTGTTTTTTTCATTCCTTTTTACAGTAAACAGACACCAAAATGTTTGCTCTTAAACTCTCAACCCCACTGATAAGAAGTGTCCCTTACACATTAATTTTTTTCTCTACTGATTCATCAGCTAAAGTCTGAGTTGATTAACCTACCAGTTAAACTGATTATAACTCTAATGGTGATAGATGAATAATTGGTTGTAAGATGATTAGCACACTGGCCACTGAAAGCTGTGAGTAAAAATCTCATGGTCTCAAAGTATAAATACAGAATGAGAAAAATAAAGTTAGATATTGGTTTTTTTAGATTATTTTTTAAATGTGCAAAGCCATCTGTGGCGAATATAAAAAAAGATGTAAATAGATGACACATTGTTTACAGTATGCCATGTGAACGCTCCATCTGTCACAGGGAAAGTCAACCCTCCTCAGTGGTAGCTCTTACTTTGGGAGAGAAACGTTTTCCAAAACTTTTGATAACTAAGCTTCCCTCCTTCTGCGAAGAGCTCTCCTTTATTTCCACCAAGATTGCCAAACTGAACAACTGATATCCTATAAGGATTTGCAGGTATGAAACAGCTGCTGTAGATCATACAGAAAGGAATTTCATAATATTGTAAAATCGAACACAATACCTTTTTAATGGAAGCAGTTCACAGATTCAGCAGAAAGTCATCCAGGAATAAAAGCCTTTCTACACAAGGCTTTTATTGAGCACTCATGGTAGTTTGCAGGTCCTTTATATGACATTCTCCTCCTCCAGGGCCTCTCCCATGCTCTACAACCATTATCAATTTTTTTCTTCTAATGAAGAAAGTCTGGTATTTAGAAATGGCAGAATGAGAGTCTCCTGTAAATGTGTAATTGCAAAATTCTGCTATATCACAGTGCCATCTAGTGGTTGCATAATGAAATATATAGAAGGGCAGAGAAAGAACACACCCTGGGGAAAAAAGCACATGTAAAGGAGCTGGGCTTAATCCCACAAAAAATCTGGAAGCAGAAGCCTCGGTAAAGGTGCGGAATAGAAGCCTCATGTTGAAATGCCCTAAGAAGCTGAGCTACTATACACATGTGTCAGGGCTCCTTTTATGACCTGGACCCCCTGAGCAATTCCTTAAGGATCTCTTGCCTCCTTAAGAGTCCCACCTTCCCTCTTTTAAACTTCCCCTTCTCAAGGTGGGGTTTAGGCTGTAGACATGGGGTGATTGGCACTTCAGACACTTGGGTGTTAACCACAACAGTTTACTGGTAAATTAAAACAAGCACATCAGAACTAAAGGTATTTATAGAGTAGAGCTGAGTGATACTAAAGGCATTAAGAGAAAATTAAGGTTGCAAAATGCATGTTCCCCTACCCTAGCTACACTTGGAGTCTCCAGGCTGTTTCTTCCTGCTCTCTCTTCAGGCTCTGGTTTTCCTCTCTCTCTTCTCCCTCTTACTGGCTTTCTCTCCCTTTATATCTCCTCCTTTCCCCAAACCGAAAGTACTGTTCCAAAGCTGGAGAAATGAAACCTAACTCAGGAAAATGAAACTACTCTTCTTAGGGTTACCCCCCTTGAAGCCCCCCCCCCAGTTTCTAGGCCTGACCTTTTTACCTTGCCTCTGTAGACCTCAAACCTTCAAAACATGAACTGTGTGCCTTTAACAAGGGGCTCAATGCACAGTTAAGGACTGTAGCACAGTGGTACAGCAGCTGCTTTGGATGCAGATGGTCCCAGGTTCAATGCCTGACATCTCCAGGGAGGACTGGGAAAAGACTCCTCTCTGGAGAGAGCCCTGGAGATCCAGTGCCAGTCTGAGTATTGGGGATAGGTGAACCAATGGCCTAACTCTTAATAAGACAGCTTCCTAACTTGAGTTGTGGTTTCAGTCAGTATAGTCTATTGCAAAAGAGGGTTACATTTAACCAGTTGTGATTTGGAGGATTGGTCCTAGTACGAGGCAAAGTGAAGGACAAGCAAGTTGTCAGTTATTCAATTTGTATTTGTTTGACCCTATTGAAAGTCATTTTGATTTTCTGCTTCAAGCATGAACATGTTTTGGTGAGTTGGACCCACCCCAATCCTATCATGGGGTGAGTCAGCTGAAAAAACACTAATGCAATTGTTATTTACTCCACTTTTGTTGTTGTTCAGTCGTTCAGTCGTGTCCGACTCTTCGTGACCCCATGGACCATAGCACGCCAGGCCTTCCTGTCCTGCGCTCTCTCCCGGAGCGTGCTCAAGTTCATATTCATTGCATCCGTGATGCTATCTAGCTATCTCATCCTCTGCCGTCCCCTTCTCCTTTTGCCTTCAGTCTTTCCCAGCATCAGGGTCTTTTCCAGGGAGTTTTCTCTTCGCATTAGGTGGCCAAAATATTGGAGCTTCAGCTTCATTATCTGTCCTTCCAATGAGCACTCAGGGTTGATTTCCTTTAGGATGGACTGATTTGACCTCCTTGCAGTCCAGGGCACTCGTAAGAGTCTTCTCCAGCACCACAGTTCGAAAGCATCAATTCTTCGGCGCTCAGCCTTCCTTATAGTCCAGCTCTCACAGCCATACATTACTACTGGGAAAACCATAGCTTTGATTAGACGGACCTTTGTCGGCAAGGTGATGTTTCTGCTTCTTACTATGCTGTCTAGGTTGGCCATAGCTTTCCTCCCAAGGAGCAAGCGTCTTTTAATTTCATGGCTACAGTCACCGTCTGCGGTGATCTTGGAGCCCAAGAAAGTAAAATCTGTCACTGCTTCCATTTCTTCCCCTTCTATATGCCAGGAAGTGATGGGGCCAGATGCCATGATCTTAGTTTTTTTAATGTGGAGTTTCAAACCAGCTTTTGCACTCTCCTCTTTCACCCTCAACAAGAGGCTCTTTAGATCCTCTTGGCTTTCTGCCATTAGGGTGGTATCGTCTGCATATCGGAGGTTGTTGATAATTCTCCCAGCAATCTTAATTCCGACCTCTGATTCATCCAACCCGGCATTTCTCATGATGTACTCTGCATATCAGTTAAATAAGCAGGGTGACAATATGCAGCCTTGTCGTACTCCTTTCCCAATTTGGAACCACTCGGTTGTTCCATGTCTGGTTCTGACTGTTGCTTCTTGACCCTCGTACAGGTTTCTCAGGAGACAGGTAAGGTGGTCTGGTACTCCCATCACTTTAAGAATTTGCCACAGTTTGTTGTGATCCACACAATCAAAGGCTTTAGCGTAGTCAATGAAGCAGAAATAGACGTTTTTCTGGAATTCTCTTGCTTTCTCCATGATGCAGCGAATGTTGGCGATTTGATCTCTAGTTCCTCTGCCTCTTCGAAACCCAGCTTGTACTTCCGGTAGTTCTCGGTTCGCATACTGCTGAAGCCTAGCTTGTAGGATTTTGAGCATCACCTTGCTGGCATGTGAAATGAGCGCAATTGTGCGGTAGTTTGAACACTCTTTGGCGTTGCCCTTCTTTGGAATTGGAATGTAAACTGACCTTTTCCAGTCTTGTGGCCACTGTTGAGTGTTCCAGATTTGTTGGCATATTGAATGCAGCACTTTAACAGCATCATCTTTTAGGATTTTAAATAGCTTGGCTGGAATACTGTCATCTCCGCTAGCTTTGTTGTTACTAATGCTTCCTAAGGCCCACTTGACTTCACTCTCTAGGATGTCCGGCTCAAGTTCAGTGACCGCACTATCATGGCTATCAGGGACATTCAGATCTTTCCTGTATAGTTCTTCTGTGTATTCTTGCCACCTCTTCTTAATCTCATCTGCTTCTGTTAGGTCCCTGCCTTCTTTGTCCTTTATCATGCCCGTCTTTGCACAAAACGTTCCCTTGAGATCTCCAATTTTCTTGAAAAGATCTCTAGTCTTTCCCATTCTGTTGTTTTCCTCGATTTCTTTGCATTGTTCATTTAAGAAGGCCTTCTTGTCTCTCCTTGCTATTCTCTGGAACTCTGCATTCAGTTGGGTATATCTTCCCCTTTCTCCCTTGCTTTTCGCTTCCCTTCTTTCCTCAGCTACTTGTAAAGCCTCATCAGACAGCCACTTGGCTTCCTTGCATTTCTTTTTCTTTGGGATGGATTTCGTTGCTGCCTCCTGAACAATGTTACGGACCTCCGTCCACAGTTCCTCAGGCACTCTGTCTATCAGGTCTAATCCCTGAAATCTATTCCTCACCTCCACTGTATATTCATCAGGGATATGATTTAGGTCATACCTGAACGGTTTAGTGGTTTTCCCTACGTTCATCAATTTAAGCCGAAATTTTGCAAGAAGCAGCTCATGATCTGAGCCACAGTCAGCTCCAGGTCTTGTTTTTACTGACTGTATGGAGCTTCTCCATCTTTGGCTGCAAAGGACATAATCAATCTGATTTCGATATTGACCATCTGGTGATGTCCATGTGTAGAGTCGCCTCTTGTGCTGTTGGAAAAGAGTGTTTGCTATGATCAGCATGTTCTCTTGGCAAAACTCTATTAGCTTTTGTCCTGCTTCATTTTGTACACCAAGGCCATGCCTGCCTGTTATCCCGGTGATTTCTTGACTTCCTACTTTAGCATTCCAATCCCCTATGATGAAGAGGACATCTTTTTTTGGTGTTAGTTCTAGAAGGTGTTGTAGGTCTTCATAGAACCGATCAACCTCAGCTTCTTCGGCCTCAGTGGTTGGGGCATAGACTTGAATTACTGTGATGTTGAATGGTTTGCCTTGGATTTGTACTGAGATCATTCTATCATTTTTAAGATTGTACCCCAGTACTGCTTTTCCCACCCTTTTGTTGACTATGAGTGCTACTCCATTTCTTCTAAGGGATTCTTGCCCACAATAGTAGATATGATAGTCACCTGAATTAAATTCGCCCATGCCTGTCCATTTTAGTTCGCTGATTCCCAAGATGTCGATGTTCAATCTTGCCATCTCATGTTTGACCACCTCCAGCTTACCTTGATTCATTGATCTGACATTCCAGGTTCCTAAACAATATTGTTCTTTACAGCATCGGATTTTCTTTTCACCACCAGACACATCCACAGCTGAGTGTCCTTTCGGCTTTGGCCCAGCCGCTTCACTCTTTCTGGCACTACTTGGAAATACCCTCTGCTCTTCCCCAGTAGCATATTGGACACCTTCCGACCTGAGGGGCTCATCTTCCGGCGTCATATCTTTTAGCCTTGTGATACGTTCCATGGGGTTTTCTTGGCAAGAATACTGGAGTGGGTTGCCATTAGTCAAACACCAGATGGCCTTAAATCTGACCATGTACACCCATCATCATGAAAACTCAATACTGGTTCTTCAAGCAGTTATCTGTCCCCGTCCCCCCACACACATACTCTCCTTCTTGGATGGAAATAGCCTCTAAATGGATGGTCTTCTGTGGTCACGTTTGAACATCAGAGTCCTAGTCTGCATTGCAGGCAAATTCAAGAGGTGCTCATTCATTGCATCGACATGCTGAGGAAACCTGTGGAAATTTTTTCCAGTGCTTCATTTTTCCATGGAAAATGTTCCATCCCATAAGTTCTTTAATAAAAATGAATGTATGCCAATTCCAGATACGGTATTAGACAAGCTTGCCAGTTTCAAAGTTGTACTTAAAGTTTTTCAAGTGATTATCCTGAGCAAGTATGTGAGAGAATACAAATATGTTTTTGAAATACATGTATGTCTCAGGGTGAAATGGAACTAATAAGTAGTGACAATGCACCTGAAGGTGACCCAAAAACCTTAGTGGAAAAGAGTAGAACTTAGCTGAAATAGATGAGTGGCTCTCAGCACAAGTCTTTGGGTTGCTCAAATTAATTACGGTGTCAACAGTTTTCAGCACCTGTTCCCCTTAAAGTATCTAAGGGAAGTACATGCTATACAAGTATTACAATAAAATGTTCTACATAATGTAACATTTAAATCACATTAAGTGTGCTTTAATTTTTCCCCACCAGTATTTCAGGTCCAATACTTCTGATGTATTGGGACAAAAAATTAAAATGGGGTACTTTTCTTTTAGCTATGTTTACTAAATTCAAGTAAAATAAGCATGCTAAATTAGATCTCTCTAGGACAGGGATGGGCAACTTGTGGTCCTCCAGATGTTTTGGCCTACAGCTCCCATCAGCTCTTGCCAGCACAGCCAATGGTGAGGAATGATGGGAATTGTAGGCCAAAACTTCTGGAGGGCCATGTTGCCCATGCCTGCTCTAGGGCATCAGAATATTTTCCTATGCAAGCTGAAAATGTTCCTATGCAAATGAACCTAATTTGCATTGGAATATTTCCCAATTCAAAATTTTCCAGAAAACCCACATCACTGCACACCCTGCAAATGAGTATCTCCAGCCAGCCATTTTGCTGAATCAGACATACTGGCAGTGTGCAAGCGGATCCAACCCTTCAAGTAACTTCATCAGGGCCCAGTGGCCTGGCCAAATTGTAATCAAATGTGATAAAAGGTTATAAAAGCTCAGATTTTCACATGTATTGCAGTATTATCATGCACATTTTCAGAAAGCAAAGGACCGCTTACAAGAAGCATATTTGTTCCAAAACAATCCCCTCATGTTATCCAAGGGCATGAGATCCATGTATGTCAGCCTTTCCCAACCTGGTATCCTTCAGATGTTTTGGACTACCAACTCCCAGCATTCCTGGCCATTGGTCAAGCTAGCTAGGGCTGATGGGAGTTGAAGTCCAAAACATCTGGAGGGCAAAAGGTTGGGAAAAGCTGATGTATGTGAACCCTCTCCTGCTAGGTGCTGCCAGTTTTATTAGAGAGCTGGCCCATGAGCGAAGGTGGTTGCTGGACTAGTGTACAGAAGTTAGAATGCCCCCCACTGCCTGTCCCATTCAGAAATGGACCATCCCTAAAACTTAATTAAAAATAGACATGTACTGGTTGACAGGATACATCCTTATGCCAGGATTAAACACAAACATGACATCATCCTAGAGGCCTGGACCTGGTCTTGGATTAATCAATGGTAGCTATATAGTTCTATTCAGGATTTTGTAGCTTTGAACACATCTTCTTTGCAAATGACTTTTCCAGGATTGGGTTAATTCTCACTGCCTCCACAAGTAGAGCCTTGTCTCCTTGCAAACTACATCTCCACCCTGCACAGGCCACCCTTCAATTATCTGCCAAAGTACTTTGCAGAACAAATATTTATCCACAATCTGAGACACTACCTCATTCCTGTTTGCCCAGCCTCTTAATTCAGTACTTTGAATACCATGCTTAGCCCATCAACACCCCAAGGTGCTTAAATGCAAATTTAAGTATGTAGCAACACAAACCTCTGTGTGTCTATTTCTGTGTGCATTTTATGACACTTGATTCTATTAGCGTTGGACTCAAGTGAAACCAGAGTTCTCTCCTCCAACCCCACTACATTAACATAGCAAAGCCCAGGATTGTGCTGATTATTTACTGATTGCAAATGGTCATTGTGGTTTGAACTTTGAATAGAAATGTCTCAGACTTCTTGCATTTCATGGCTTTGGGGCATTCATGGCATTTACAATTTATAATATGTTAAATCTGCTAAAGATAACACTTCATGCAGCAGTACTGCTAGCAGTCAAATATGGGCCACTACTCTGAAATCTTCCTCTTAATGTACCTGCAAAAGATAGAAGGAAACACCCCAAAGTATACAGCATTGGATCTGGTGGTCTCTCCTCCTCTTCTTCCCCTCCCTACTCCAATTCAAAAGTAAATCTAGCCCCGCAAATAGGTCCACAAAGTTTCTAGCTCCTATGACGTTAGTGTGCAGAAGATGACAGGAGAACATGAAATGAGAGAGGGGAGGCACCCTTTCTTCTATTGTACAGATTTCTACCTGACACAGGAGGTATTTCCAACAAACATACCCTCTTTCCTCCAAAATTAACAGGAAGCACTTGCCTGAAAAAGTTATGCAAAACAGCTTTTGCTCCCAGAAAGGTTAACTTAAAATTTTATAGCAAGAGATTATCTAGGTTGTCATCCTGTAGTCCTTACTCAAATTAAATATCCATTCTTCCGACCCTTGGTAACCTGAAGCTTAGCACCTGCAAGTTACCTGTTGATTTTACGAGCTATTACCATTTTGTAATTTGCATCTGCAAGCCAATCCAAGTGGGTGTTCCTAGATCGGAATTAAGACTGCTGGGAGAATTATCAACAACCTCCGATATGCAGACGATACCACCCTAATGGCAGAAAGCGAAGAGGATCTCAAGAGCCTCTTGTTGAGGGTGAAAGAGGAGAGTGCAAAAGCTGGTTTGAAACTCAACATTAAAAAAACGAAGATCATGGCATCTGGCCCCATCACTTCCTGGCATATAGAAGGGGAAGAAATGGAAGCAGTGACAGATTTTACTTTCTTGGGCTCCAAGATCACCGCAGACGGTGACTGTAGCCATGAAATTAAAAGACGCTTGCTCCTTGGGAGGAAAGCTATGGCCAACCTAGACAGCATAGTAAGAAGCAGAGACATCACCTTGCCGACAAAGGTCCGTCTAATCAAAGCTATGGTTTTCCCAGTAGTAATGTATGGCTGTGAGAGCTGGACGATAAGGAAGGCTGAGCGCCGAAGAATTGATGCTTTCGAACTGTGGTGCTGGAGAAGACTCTTACGAGTCCCCTGGACTGCAAGGAGGTCAAATCAGTCCATCCTAAAGGAAATCAACCCTGAGTGCTCATTGGAAGGACAGATAATGAAGCTGAAGCTCCAATATTTTGGCCACCTAATGCGAAGAGAAAACTCCCTGGAAAAGACCCTGATGCTGGGAAAGACTGAAGGCAAAAGGAGAAGGGGACGGCAGAGGATGAGATGGCTAGATAGCATCACGGATGCAATGAATATGAACTTGAGCACGCTCCGGGAGAGAGCGCAGGACAGGAAGGCCTGGCGTGCTATGGTCCATGGGGTCACGAAGAGTCGGACACGACTGAACGACTGAACAGCAACAGCAGTTCCTAGATCCCATGACAAGACTTGCTCAGTGCTACCTGTGAATACAAGTTGGAGGCCACAAATGCAGAAGTGGAACACTATTGAACACAAACACCCTCAAGGCAACCACAACCCACCAGCTATGTATAGTGGCCTGGCGGGGTCATATTAAACTTGCCTGAGTCTGCCACAATACATGGTTGGTGGACTGCACTGGCTTGGAGGGCACAAGTTCTGCATGCCTGGTATAGTGCAGTGTAAGCAGAAATAGGAATCCAGTGATTCATCCTCTGTAACATCCAGACTAGACTACTGCAATGCATTCCACATGGGGCTGCCCTAGAAGACTGTTTGGAAATTGTAGCTGGTTCAAAGTATGACAACCAGACCAGCCATTGAAAGCATATCATGCCAGTATTAAAAGAGCATCACTGGTTACCAGTTTTCCTCTGGGCTCAATTTGAAAGTGCTAGTCTTGGTCCTAAAATCTCTAAGTGGCCTGGAACCAGGATATCTGAGGGTTATATCTAACATTAGTTCATTCATTTCAATGGGTCTACTCTGAGTAGGAATAACACTGGAGACAACTCATTCACTTGAGGCTCTTCTCCAGATGCCCCTGCCTTCTGGGATAGCTCTCAGCCAACCTTCATCAGTAGGTTGTTGAGTGGATGAGAAAGGGCACAGCGTAAATATCTTTGCCTCCTCCCTAAGGCTTGAGCCTTCTTGATCCCTTGAACCCAGAGTAAGATGTTATGCAGAGCACCTTACTCAAACATATGGCCACTGCCTGAATTAATGATAAGACTAACACTAGAGGGATATTATGCAACTCAACATTTAATAATTTAACTATTTACTGGAAATACTTAGCATTCTATCTCAACTGGATTCATACCAAGTTTAGTATGGTATGGCCAGTCCAGAGATTAATACAACCATTAATATCTAAAAGATCAGTATGCTACTAGATGGTTAAGAACTTGTGTGTTGTAGAACTAGGTTTTCAATTTTTAGAATTACTGCCTAACTTTGAATGTTCTAGTTGTCTATCTGGACTGTAGCTAAACAACACAAGTACAAAAACGTAGGAGCCAGAACTGCATTCTTTTTTCCCGGTTTTCTTTTATGCTGCAAGGCTGGGAAAACTTGTGGCCCTCCAGATGTTTTGGCCTACAATTCCCATCAGCCGTAGTCAACATAGCCAATGGTGAGGGACTACGGGAGTTGAGGGCCACAAGTTGCCCACCCCTATTTTATGGGATGGATGCAATTACCTGGGATGGAAATATATGTAAGCTATTCTAAGCTCCTTGGAAGAAGAGGGGTGTAAGTGTAACAAATAAAATGACAGCAAGCCATTTTATCAGTAGGTAGTCAACCACCTAAGTGCCAAGACAGACATAGATTCCTGGGACAGTGTTCAGTTTTGAGATCTGATATTTTATTGACAGTTTCCCCTACCTTTAAAACCAGTTAGGTTAGGCATTACATTGAAAATCATAGTGAATGTTCTTGTACTGTATCTGTACATTTATTCTGGCAACAATGTACACAAATACAGTCTTAGCTTTGCTGCTTTCACATTGGAAGGGCAAAATAAGCAACGCCAACAAAAATGGTATGAATATAAAGCCATTTTAATGTTCTGATATTTTTATCAAATACTCAGTCAAGAATTTATACATACAGTATCTTATAAACTTAGTTTTAACACAACATGTACAAAATTGCACATTGCAGATTACAAAGTCATAAATGTAATCTTTTTTTCATGTAAACAATTTCAGCACGAGAATGTTCTACATTCCAGAATGCCTATTATCTCCCACGTAAGAATGTTCATTTCAGTCTCCATTAAAGATTCTAGTTTCAAAGTGATAAAACCAGAGAGCGTCCATGTTAGTCACTACACACAAGGGCACCCTATCAGATACACATACAAGGCCTTTTAGTCATAAGTGCTCAATACAAAGATTTGGAGATCTGATCCTGTTCCCATGAAGTAATTGACAAAAGGCCAACTGTTTGCAATGGCAGCAGGACTGAAATTGCCATCTCAAGATCTACTGTATAATGTCATCCACAAACTCAGTTTGTAAGAAAAGCTGACTGCTGTTCGGCAGTACAAATTGGGAGTATCCTTGTAAACATGGATATAAACCACTAGTCAATTAAGAGGCACAGTATTTTACCTCCTCGATCACACACACTCACAAACACAAAATCGAACTGTACGTTTAGTCAAGTGGAAGTATCATTTTAAAAACTTACCAGTAATAATTACTTTTAATAGCTTCTAGTTCTATGCATTATGAACAGTAATGTTGAAAAAAATACAATGGGCATGCCCCAGATGCACTTTTATTAAGATGGTGTTTCATACTCCATCCCCAGTCAAATCGTTCAAATACATTACTTGCCAAAAGCCAACAACAACTCAAGCCAGAAATCATGAATGAAAGCTCTTAACCTATGTGAGGCTGCATTCTTATGCACAGTTACCTAGAAGTCCCTTTGAACTCAGTGGGAACTCAATGACCTGGTTCACAGGTAATAACCATCCATTGGTTTAAAATCCATCAGCTTTTACTGCACAAACCACTATCGGCTCCTTTGTAGGTTGTGGAGCATGATGTCTTAACCCAGACCAATGGATTGTTTAGGGGTTAAACAACCCAGGTGTTAATCTATGGTTTGTTGTTGGGTTAACTGTTTGGTTGTTTAGGGGCTAAACAGCAACCCAACAACAAACCCATTGGCCCAGGCTCGGACATCACGTTCCACACCCTACAACAGAGCTGATTGTGAGTTGTGGAGAAAAGGCAGTGGGTTGTCATTACATGTGAATAGGCCGTATGGCCACTTCTGAGTAGACATGCATTCATTCTTGCAACTCCTACTTCTTTGTCACTATAAAGTGCAGACTTCTTGCAGATGCCAGCTGTAAAGCAGCCTTCAATATTAAAGAGCCATTGTACCTCTGTTTAGAGTGGGCAACTTGTGGTTCTCCAGATGTTTTGACCTAGAATTCCCATAATCTGTCACCATTGTCTCTGCTGGCTAGGGCTGATGGGAGTTGTAGGCCAAAACATCTGGAGGGCCACAAGCTGTTCATGCCTGGTTTGTGAGGACTTTGTTATTAGGGTTAACTAGTTTATGAAAACAGCCCTGCCCAAGTTTTAGCTTTGTTCTGGACACATTCCCAGTGCATCCTCACCCACGCAGAAAAAACACCTTCCTCCCCACCCCCCATATACTGCCCTAAGCTTTGCAAGTCTGGATGTTATCGAAGACCACAGCATGGGATAGCCACATGTTGCTGTTTTTGAAGAAGGGTTGAACAAACACTGCTTATGCAGTACAGGATGCAGTGCACATCTTAAATTCATCATTCTGGCTGATCTATGAGTTATGAAATGCAGGTGTAGCCCAAGAACATAACATTTAAAGAAAATAATAATCCCAAATTTACCATGAGCTAGATCAATTCAAAACTGAACAGGTAAAAATACTGTTTCAGTCATGAAGTATGGAGTTCCAGCTCAGCTGGCACGCAAGGAATATACGAACATAAATAGGCCTGCAGGATCAGACCAAAGGCATATTTAGCCCAGTATTCTGGTCCCACAGTGGCCAACCAGATGCCTCTGAGATGCCCATAAGCAGCAAATAAGCGCAACAGAACCTTCCTGCTTGTGTTCTCCAGCAACCGGAATTCAGAGGCACATTCCCTCCGATACTGGAGGCAATATATATAGCTATCATGACGAATAGCCATTGACAGCCTTATCCTCTATTAATTTGTCTCATCCTCTTTTAAAGTCGTCCAGGTTGGTGAACGTCACTGCATCTTGTGGTAGCAAATTCCATAGTGTGACTATGCACTGTGTGAAGTACTTCTTTTTATATGTCCTGAACCTCTCACCATTCAGCTTCACTGCATGACCCCAGGTTCTAGTATTATGAGAGATGGAGAAATACTCCTTATCCTCTTTCTCCACACCGTACATAATTTTATACACCTCTGTCATGTCCCCCCTTACTTGACTTGATTTTTTCTAATCTAAAGAGCTGCAGTGTTGTAACCTTCCTCATTTGGGATTTGTTCTAGCCCCTTGGATCATTTTAGTTGCCCTTTTCTGCAATTTATCCAGCTCTAGAGTATATTTTTTCAGATATGATGACCAGAAACATACACAGTATTCCAAGTGTAGTCACACCATTAGGATATTGGCAGTTTTATTTTCAGTTCCTTTTGCAGTGATCCCCAACACGAAAATCTCCTTTTTCACAGCAATCGCACAAGGGATGGATATTTTCATCAAGCTACCTGTCACAACCCCAAGATCCCTTTCCTGGTCAGTGCACTGCCAGCTCAGACCCCATCAGGATTTTTTGCCGCAATATGCACAACTTTACACTTGCTTACACTGAATTGCATTTGCCATTTTAATGCCCATTCCCTCAGTTTAGAGAGATCCTTTTGGAGCTCTTTGTTATCCCTTTTTGTTTTAACCATCCTACATAATTTGGTGTCAGTAGCAAACTTGGCCATATCACTGCTCACCTCTAATTCCCGATAATTTATGAACAAGATAAAAAGCATTGGCTCCGATACAGATCGTTGAAGGGGCCTCACCGCTTACATCTCTCCACTGTGAGAAAGTTATTCCTATTCTCTGCTTTCTGTTCCTTAACCAATTATCAATGCATAAGAGGACCACCTTTCTTTGAATATGGCTCTTGGTTCTGGGACCATGGCAAGGTACCGCCATGCCAGTGCTGACCACTGGGCAGTCAAGGAGATGACAATCGTCATCTCTCAAAAGAAGAACCATTTGCCTACTCTAGAGTAGGGTCATACTCCTTCAGTATCCATTGCTATTCAGACCTTTGGTGGGTTAGGCAATCATACTGGGAGCTATCTAACATTTAACATCAATATCGTGAATGTTGTATTTTCTGCTTTAAGGTAATATGCAAAAAATTATAAACTTGTCTCATTCTACCCTTCGCTGAAGGTTAGTTCTGAAGCTGAATGGTATAGTAGAAAGACATGAAATGTTATACTTGCTTAAAGGCACAAGGCCTACCCCCTAATCTAGGTTTTGCTAGAATAATAAAACTGTATCATCTAATAGCATTTACATTAATACTTCACTTGATTACATTTCAGTGTGGGGTTTACCATGGTTTGAAGTAAACACTGCAAAATCACCAACAGTTACACCATAACTGGAAGGGGCACAGTTCAAAAAGAGAGCAAGCCAAGATGACACTTCCAGTGGCCCCGTCCTCAACACCCCTCTCTCCAATTAAAAAAAGAAAGAAAGCAGCAAGTACTTTTTTTCAAAACTAAATCAAAGCATGACTCAAATTCTAGGCAACTATAAGATCGCCCAAGCCAGTAAGTGGTGGACTGGCAGAATCTGAGAGTGTACTTTACACATACACACACATCACAATGACCAGATTCGCATGATCAGGGACGGAAAATAAGCATGCAGAACACGCATCATGTAGTTACCATAATCATCCTCACCAGGCATGGTTGGTTGTGACATCAGAACCCGCAAGGGTGGGTGGCAGGTGGGTTTACAAACCACCCCAGAACCCATAGCTTGTTCTAGGGTTGCGGGGTGGTTTGTAACCCACCCCTGCTGGGTTCGGACAACATGACAAATCTCTCACCTGGCAAGGGTAACTATGGCAATTACATGGCATGTGTGGGGTGGGAAAATAAGCTACGGTGGCTTATTTCCCTTCCCCGATCTTGCGAACCCAGCCTTTGTTTATACAATAGCACTTGATGACGGGCAACACTCAACTTGCACGTGTAAACTAGCCATGAGTTCAATCTACCTCCAACAGGCTGAATCTGATACATGACTGAAGACATTCAAAACTCAGCTACGAAAAACCATGCTTCTGGAAAACCCTCAAGGTGATTGAGGACAACACACGTTTAGAAGAAATTTAAAAATACAACATCATAAAGACTGAACAAGGAACAACAATCCTGCTCCTGAACCCTGGTGCGTGGAAAGCTCTTTCCACCTCAGGTGTACATTATCTTGATCCTCATGCCTACTGAAAGCAATCCCAGCCCACAAATAGTATGTCTCTTAAATAAAAAGGTAAGGGTTTGCAAGATAGAATTATAATCACTGATTTGGATCCAGACTTAGTCATAAAGAGTAGACCCACTGAAATCAATAGGACTATTTGAAGAATAACCAAGTCTGGATCCAACCCATTATGTCAGAACTCACACACAGTATTTTTCACCACTTCTCAAATGGTTGCCTCTTTTGTTTAAAACGGACAGCTCTCAGTGACAGCCCACCTATATCAACACCTAGCAAGAGACACATAGACCATAGCTGAACATCAAGAAGCATCTCATCTCAGTCTTGGGACCCATCAGCTTTGATGTCATATGTGAGTACATTTCTCCCTTCAAGAAGTTTCAAATCCCTCCTCTGCATTGCTGTGAAGTGCCAGTTTTCCACCGCACATTACAAAAGAGGATTTTTTAACCACAAGACAGATGTACAGAACACTATTCTGAAATTTCAATAAAAGTTAGAAAGAACACTTCCTCTGCTGAGACTATACATTGCCAGCACTGGCCCTTTTGGAAAAATGGTACGGGAACAGAAAAGGAGGGGAGTTTCAAGGTGAGAGAAACACTTTCCAAAACAGTGGACCTTCAAAGCTTTATATACTGTTGCAATTACTATGTAAGCCTAAGCAAGTAATCAGATTTTCTGCTGAAAAAGTAATGCAAAATCACTAAGGCAAGAGGACAGAAAGGAAAAGCTGTTATTAACCCAAGAACATGAACAAAGTTAAGCAAGGATCCTTGGTGTTCTTACACATTAAAGAGTCAGTGTGGTGGAGGGTAGCCTTGGACCTAGGTTCCAATTCCATCTCACTAGATGAATTTGGCCAGTCACAATCTCTTGGTTTAACCAATTAGGCTAGATTTTTAGGGTGCAGGAAGGTTTCCCTGCCATAAAGAATATTTAGGCATCCCGCCCCCAGCCTGCGGTGCAAAGTGGTACAATCCTCAAATAGCTTTACCACTTGATTCTTCTGAATTTTATAAAATTGGCCCTTACTATGGGCCTTATCCTAAAACTTGCAGTGAACCTACAAATTCTTAGCATGAGTCATACCAGCTACTGTGCCAGCACACAAGTTGTCATACGGAAACATTTCAGGCAGATAAAATTCTGGTACCAACATGTAAAGTCTTAAATGATGTTTAGGAAGACTTCAGTTGTGCAGTATCTATAGCAACTTATGTGGATTTCTTCACATAAATTAAAATTAAGCTTATGAAACCTACTTTAATAGTGCATGATGCAGAGTGATAGAATCCAAGACACTTCTCACTTGCTATGAATAACTCAAAATTTTTGTAATAACTACAAAGAATGTATCTGAAATTATCTACTGCTTGATTAACAATGAACAGACATGAACTGCTATGCTCAAGGCATCAGCGCAGAAAATGGAATTCTCTAAGGCTACCCAGACTTTCTGCACCATTGGGAAAAAAATCAAATGATCAATTATTCCCTCAACAGTCCTTTCTATGGGAAAGGCCATTTAGCAGAACTCCCCAAAAGTGACTTTGCCATCTCCATGAGATTTAGCACCTGAAGAACATCTTGCTTTGATCCTTTAGTTTAGCCTGGGGAAACTAGCAGATCTGGATCACATAGTTCTCTCTCACAGTATGTGAGATTTACTCGTTTTATCCTCACAAAGCCCTGTGAAGTAGGCTAGGCTGAGAAAGTGACTCACCCAAGATCACTCGGAGAACTTCGTTATGACTGAGCTGAGATCTGAACCCCGGTATCCAAGTCCAGGCACTGTTTACCCACTACACACACAGCTATATCAGTTGCTCCCCTAGTACAGGGGTGGAGTACCTATGGCCTTCCAGATGTTGTTGGATCAGCCCCAGGCAGTATGGCCTATGGTCAGGGATGTTGGGAGTTGGTCCAACATCTGGAGGGCCACAGGTTCCCTATCCCTGTTCTACCATATGCTAGTAGATTTTACCAGTATATATACTTGTATATTTTAATGATGGGTGGGTGTGAAGTGTGCTTAGAGACTAACTTGCTCATTATAAAGAATCTGTACAATTATTAGTTCAACACATTCCAGTAATTCAGGTCTTCGCTATCTCCATGTTCAAGTCATGAAAAGCTGCCATCTCGTGCACACACACCTGAGACTGAACCCCTTTGAACCGAGCGATTCTTACTCCTGAGTAAATGGGCTTAGAAATGCATTATAAGAAATTTGATGGGACTTAAGTACAAGAGCAACAGAAAAGGAAAGTGGCATGTTTGTGCTTTTCTCACAAAAACATATGCATTTGCATTCCATTTCAAGCCATTAGTCTTGACTTGCTTCAAAGCAGTTTAGTTTAACTACAGAACTGCTTTACTAAGGCTCATCAGAAACATAGTATTGTAGGGGCTGCTGGCAGCTTACCGAGACCATTTCAACACATAAGCAGGTTCACATTTTATCACTATTACTTTAACTCAGCAAGCCTACTTTTGAAAAAATACCAAATCAGAAATGAGAGATTTTAAACTTTACCTACCATGGCAAACGGAGAGGGGCTGATAGCTTACCGTAACAGCTATTACCAAATAGAAGAGAGATCATCCAGCAACTACAGCAAGTGTTTATCCTCTATTTAAATTTTTACAGGAAATTAAAACAAGATTCCATCTGAAATAAATCCCTCTTGACTAGCATAGCAGGTTCTCTGTTTTGCGCCTTGACCATGTGAGTAGAATATTTAGAAAATGGGCTAAAAATATAACTCAAGCTAAATTGTATCAACTGCTGGAAAAAGAAAGTATTTTTTTCATGCTTAATAAAGCAAGGTTTAGTACTATACAAACTTCCCCCAGTCTCAAGTCTTCTAGCTGCACAAGGTCAGCTGTATAAGCAGCAGAACTACCTTGCAACCCAAGCCTCCAAATGCCTTATCACAAGAGGCTACAGATTTGACAAATCAGCATTTCTAGGATTAAGTATGCATAGAAATGTTAGAATTTTACACCTAAAATAGTTTTATATCCTCCTTGCTATTTAAAAATGTATTCTCGCTGTATTATTTGTGTAACTCCATCCAAAGGCCAGGTTGGAAACATTTGCCTTAGTAATTAGCAAAATTATGGCTAGTAATCAAATTAAGTCTCTCTGCTTCAAAGAAACAGGTGTCTGTTTAGGGTATAATTGCTGAACAGTGACGAAAACTCAGCAGCAACTGAAGTAAACCAGCTAAAGAAATCACTTATGATGATGCAGCCACTCAGCTTTGCCCCCTCTAACAGGGTAGGCTCAATTTGCAGCAGAAAGCAAGAAATTATTTTTAAAAGCTTCACATGCTTTACATATCCTTCCTCTCCAGAGAAATGTTATTAAACTGTATTCTGGCTGCAATATAAAAAGCCTGGGAATGTTCTGAAAAAAGAAAAGCACTTTTATATCCCGCTGATTTTAATGGCAGAGTTAAGTACATGCTTAGATCTCTCTGACTGAAATCAATAGGACTTTAAAAAGTGCTTGGATGTGGCTGGCTCTTGCCCAAATGCCTTAAGAAGTCATTTAGCACTGATCTGCTTTCAAGTGCTTCCAAATGAAAAACACCACACCATTACCTTGCATGGCAACGGCACCAGTTAGCTGAAGTCTTCAGGCTAACAATTCATTTCTCCTAACTGAAGAACAAGCTTGCTCTGAAAGCATGCACCACCTCTACATCCAGCTCTACCAAAAACCCCATCGTGACAAGTGTTTGCAGATGAAGTCCACACCTGAACTTAAGCTTCCACCCAAGGATGGAAACACTGAGAGCCAAAACTATCCCATCGGTGTGTTAAAAAGGGTAGGAGTTGTGTGACACATCACCACTCGCTAAGTTAGTAACAAATTAGTCAGCCTTTCTAGCCACACGAACATGTGAATTACTACCTGAGTGTTCACATCAGCTGTAGAAGCGCACAGAAATATCAGCTGCCAATGGACCCCTCACTACTTAAAAGATTTAAAACCCCCAAAGGCATCCTTTTTCACAGGCAGAAAGCTTCAAGTCATTTCAACAATGGACATCACCTGAACCACCATTATCACTAGAAACTGTGGAATATTTACCTATTGAAATACAGGTGAGTACTATTCAGCTTAGATATTCTTTTCTCCATGTGTATGTGTGTTCTTAAAATTATCTGAAGTGCAAGAGCCAAAGAATAAGAAAACAAACCAAAGAACTCTGTTAGAGCTGTTCAAATACACATATGCCATCAGAATGGACTGGAAAGGGAGAATACAGATGAGAAAAACACTTCTTACAAGAAGGATTAATCAGACACTAAACAAGATATACCCAGAATTTGGATGGGTGAGAGGAGGGCACCAACAGCAACGCTGAATGAACTTGAATACTCCTTAGCCTGGGGAATAAGAAGTGTGTTATTGGTTGACCAGAAATTAAAGTGTTCAGCCATGAATGATACAGCATTTAAACAGTACTGTGAAGACACTGGCAGGATGGATAGTACTTTTAGAAAACTACAGTAATGATCACATAGAAATGTTTAACAAAGGAACCAACTCTGTTCAAGGTGAGTTATATTAGGAGAAATTCCATAATGTACACTTTAAAAGATGACTGGAGAAAAAAGTAGAAAATGCAAAGTTATTGGCAGAATTGGGTTGTATTCAATGTTACTCCAACTTAAGTGCCATTTACTTCAATGGGTCTGCTCTAAGAAGGACTAACATTGGATACAACCCCTTAGAAAATAGGCTACGAAAAGGGCAAACTACCCACAACACTCCGGATATTTCAAGAAGCACAATATGTTTTGGAAAAACTGATGCAGCATGCAGCCTTGCCAATCACAATGTAATTATCAAGAAAATAAATTATCTGAGCTCCAACCTCTGAGACAGCCACAGTTATTCTGTGCCATTATTAGAGAAGTTAAGAAGCAGGCTGCTATTTTGAATAGATCCTTGGGTACATTTAAGAAGGAAGAACAAAAGCAATTTCTCTAAGCCTGAACTTCTTTTCTGAGATATAATATTCTAGAACAGAACCAATCTAAGAAACGCTGACCCATCAGGCAGTTTCAGCTTTGTACAAGTGCAGGAGTTGCTCTGGCCCCACATGGCCAGCAAAGAGAGGGATGGGAAAATGGGCAAAAGTGATACACCAAATACGCCTTTTATAGGATTTCTTCCATAAAAAATGGCAGTTTTGAATTGTTTTAAAAAATCTTTTTTCTGACACAAACTAAAGGAAGGTTACTCTTGGAATGGAAGAAAAGTGAAAAGACAAGGGAGGAACTTGCACCTCAAAAGAGAAAAACGACATATGAAAAAACCAACAGCTATGACGATACAAAATAGAAGGAAATTATTATTAATGAAGTACTGGCAAGTAATACAAGGTGGTCTGACCAAAGGAATTACGTTTTGCTTCCCTAAGTTTTACTTCTCTAAAGCTGGATTCTTTCACATGTTTGCAGTGATATGATCCCAAGTAGAAAAGCTCCTAATGACCAACTCTATTGGAAAATTAATTGAATCTCTCACAAACATGGAAACAGGATAATATAATCTATTGATCTGTTTCAAATTTATTGGTCAAGCAGCGTTGCCACAGAATTTACTTATAAATTATATTACGCATTGTCTCCAATGTTAGTCTAACTTAAGTCCCAGTCATTCCAATGGATCTACTCTAAGTAGGATTAACATTGGATACAACCCATTACCTCTGCCATAGGCTCTTTCTGTACACAGTATTTGCAGGGAAGGTTGTTGTTGCACAGACCTTTAGAACTTAAATTGAAAGTAAATCACATAATATAATAAAACTGCATCTGGAAAAGCATCCATACTATGCTCTAAGTCTATACAACTGGGGGGAGATCATCCGTGACACACTTTGACAAATTTGTCCAGAAAACTGCCCAAACTCTCAATTAAACAAATTGAAGGCAGCATGTTCTTTTCTGAGCCCACTTTAAAATAAAATGCAACAGACTTTCCCAACAAGTAGTTCCTTAAAAGAATGCTGGATACTTCCCTTTTTCCCTCCCACCCTGAGAACTAGAGAATACTTTACAATGAAAACAACAACAAAAATAGCTTATATGCAATTCTTCTGAAAAATATATGAGTATCCACATTTCTATGAGTTATCCAAAACATAGTACAACTGAATTGCTTTATCTTTTAAGAAAATCCACTCTGCCTTTTTTCTGTATAGCACTAAAGTCACTATAACTCCATACAGAGAGAACAAGCATGGCTGGAATGTACACAGGGAAGGATGTGATACTTGCTCTTCCAAAACCATTTATCATCTTGCATGCTATAAAAATAAAAGGTGACAATAAAAAGAGTTTCAATAAATAAGTCTACCAATGCCCCAAATGTGTGCTAGCACAAGAAATAATATGGAGCTCATAAATCTAGGGGAAAAAAGCATTTCTTAAAATACTAATTTTAAATAAATATTTGTGGCACACCCTCTTCTGTTGCTGTACTTTAGCACTGCACACTCATAATAGGCAAAGACTCCCACATCAGAAATCCAAAATTCGGCTATAACTGAAACCTTCTCACAGCAACTAATCATTTTCAGGTTTCCCATTGTACCAGCAAGAAAAACTACACTGCCACATCTTCTAAAGTATATACAATCTTGTCCTAAACATTTAAACTATGTGTGTCTCAAGCACTGAGCAATTCTAGAAAATATCTACAGCAGTAGAAGGAAAATAACAACTTGTCCCTCTGTACACGACTGGTTTAGCCCTGTATTAGCTACAGCTCTCTCAAATTCTTGAGAAACGTTTCACAAAACAATCCATAAGCAAACTAAAGGGATTGTTATCTCTAAAAATATTACTGAACTATTGAAATACCTGGCTAATTGCATGACATACATGCACCTTACCAGATACAACATCGCATCTTAGAAAATCTACAACCTTTATTAGAAAGCAATAAATAAGCCTGCAGCCAAAAATACTGGAGTTTTTAACAATCCCTGGTAACCCTTGCAGAAAAGCTATACAAGGTGAGTCTAATCACCTTCCACCACAAAAAAATTGAAAATAAAATTCAAGAATCTCTAAAATGTAAAAAGTCTTCAGCAAAGATAACTTCTGTCCACACCATAAGCCCGGTGGGGACTTTGAAGACATCTTTGGACTCCCAGAAACAAGATGCAAATAGTTTTGTGTCTGATCTGCAAAGCTCTTCTTCTTAGATATGTTTAGGGTAAGAGATGCTAGGAAGGTGAGCACATTTTCAAGCTGGAGCTTTTTGAAGATCACTAACTGCAGAATCCAGCTTCAAACTTCCTTGTGTAACTGGTATAACCGGGGACTATCAGAATGACATCAACTGGTGCAACTCTCTTCCCTGGAAGTGTTTGCATTTGCCCACAGCTCCTGGAAAAAAACCCACCACCACCACAATCTGGTTATTAATCACTTCAGTGTCACTTTCATTACTTGGGTCTTGGCAGGAAACTGACTGATTTCTGGAGATGCTTGAAACAATCAAGAGTTTGGGTTGACTGATGAGTGGTGCTTTTGAAACATTGCTTTCTGGAATAGACAACACTCCCACACTGTAATGCTCCTGTTGTCCCATTCTGTCCGGTGAGGAGCCAAGATAATTGCTCCCAACACCTCCTCCCATGTGCACCAAGTTTCTCTCTGGCTGTTGGATGTCTCTTGTGGCTTCCCATTAGGAGCTGGTGTGTGTATGGGGGTGCAGAAGAAGAACCTCTTTTACCCATGCCTTTCCCCAGCTTTCCAGATGACTGAATGGCAGGGTCAGAAGCCAAAGAGTATGGAACTGAAGGCGGCTCTACCATGGTCCTCAAGACCACAATCAAGGGGTCATCCTCCCCACGCCATGCAAGGCAAGGCTGTGTGCACGTCTCTCCTCATCTTGGCTAGAGGGGCTTCAGCAGGCACTGGTCTCCGGCTCTGTGGGTCCCTCTCTGCCGGGGGGCTGGCTGGCTGCTGCCGAAGTCTGCGCAGGGGCGGCCGCCGCGGTGTTGATATGGCAGCCGCTGGAGAGATGGCTCCGGACGCGGCCTTGCAGCTGGGTGACCTGGGCACGTAGGAGGCTGGCGGTGGCGGCCAGCTCGGCGTTCTGGCCTTTGAGCGCCTTGACTTTCTCCTCCAGGCGGGCGATGCGCTCGAGCTTGCGCCGGCGGCACTTGGAGGCCGCGATGCGGTTGCGCAGCCTCTTGCGCTCGGCTTTCAGGCGCTCTTGGCTCTCGGCGTCTAGCGGGGACAGGGAGGAGGGCGGTGGCGGGGACTCCCCGGACGAAAGTGCAGGCGGAGGGGCAGGAGGAACCGGCACTACGGGCGCCTCCGGCACCGTCTGTGGCTCTTCCAAAGCCCTGCCCGTCGAGCCAGGCGCCGGGAGGCGAGCCACGGGTTGGGGAGAGAAGAACGTGCCGCCAGCCGACGGGCTGGCCGGATTGAAGCCGCCCAAGGTGGTGTAGACGGCGGGGGGGTCCTGCCTAGGCGGAGGGCAGCACGGCCCCCCCGGGTGCTGGGTAGGCGAGAGCGGCGCCGGCGGCACCCCAAGCAGCTGGTTCTGCTTGTGCAAGTCGGCCAGAGCTTTCACGAAGCCGTCGGCGAAGCCCTCCTGCTCCTGGGTTACCGCCTGCTGCTGGGCGGCGGGCTGCGGGGATCGGTACAAGAAGGGCCCGGCGGCTCCTGCCGCCACCGAGGGCCCTCCGCCGGTGGGGCTGGCTGGACCGGCGAGACCCGGGCTGCCTGCTTGGATGAGCAGTTGCTCCAAGTCGGCGGCTGCCGGCAGCTTCAGCAGAGGCTGCAGCACGCCCGGGCCCACCTCTGGGCCGCCGCCGCCGGGCGCCTCCTGAATGAGGCGGTGCACGGCGCTGCTGGTGCCGCCGCGGGGGCGCAGCGACGAGAACGGACCTGCCGCGGGCAATGCGGCGCTGCCCGCGGAGGCCGCCCCGACCAAGTCTCGTGGTTGCTGTTTCTTCCCGGCGAGGAGCAGCTTGTGCTGCTGATCCGCCCCGCTTTCCTCAGCTGGCTCCAGCACCGTCGGTCCCCCCGCGCCGGGCCCGCCGCCGAAGCCCGGCAGTTGCACGAAGTCCGGCAGCAGCTCCAGTCCTTCCTCGCCGTAGAACGGGGCCACCTCCATCTTCACAGCCACGCGGGCGCTTGTGCGCCCACCGCCGCTGCTCATGCTGGGCAGGACAGCGGCGAGTCTGGGCGGCGGCGTCGCTGCTGCTGCCGCCGCCGCCGCCGCCGCCACTAACTGGGACTTCCTTGCTTCCAGAAAGGGGAAAGAGGCGCAGCCGCCACCGCTCCCGCAAGTCTTTCACGTGTAGCGCGGGCAACCCACCTCCCGCCCCAGGGCAGCCGCCCGGGGCTCGGCACTTTCGACTTGTGGCATTTAGGGGAAGAAAACTCTTTTCCCTTCCAGCCAGAGAGGAACTGATGTCAAAACGCCTCGCCTTAGTAGTTCCTGCCGCTCCGCCTTTCCGAGCTGTGGCCGCGGCGCAGCCTGCCCTCTAGGCTGCGTCGCAGCAGAGGCAGGCAGCGCGGCGAGGCTGTGATTCCGCTTCCCTTCGTTCCCTCCTCTTTGTCTAACAGAGATGAACGCGAATGAAATCAAAGGAGAGTGGGCGCTATTTTTCCCCACAGAGCAGCCTTCCCCAGCCTGGTGCCCTCCAGATGTTGTCGACTACAACGCCCAACATCGCCGACTGCCGGTCATGCTGGCGGAGGCTGACGGGAGTTGTAGTCCAAAACTTCTGGAGGGCGCCAGGTTGGGGGTGCCATAGAAGATGGGATGGCAAGTCTATGGAAACAGAGAGAAAAGAAATCTCAACTTGAGAGGATTTACTTTCAGAGCAGCAGCGCACCCCATCTATCTTCAGGAGCCCTTAGGTCACACTCTCCCAAGGCACTTTTGAGTTAATTCTCTTACGGTGCAATCCTCTGCATGTCTACTCAGAAGTAAGTCCCACTGTGTTCAATGGGGCTTACTCCCAGGAAAGCGTGCATAGATTGCAGCCTTACCAACTTTAAAGACGTCTAAAGACAAGGGGCAGAACGCGTGCTTATTTTACCGACAAAATGAAAAACCGAATGCAGTGAACAGCGGCCTGACGGGAAGGTTGGAGTTGCACCAGGTCATGTGGATTTCACTCCAGACATTCTGAAAAAGGAGCAGGAAAAGGTGCTGAAACTCACTGTATACTTCTATACATATCTACTACTCAGAAGTAAGTCACTCTGAGTTCAATGAGGCTTACTCCCAGGTAAGTGTGTATAGGATTGTAGCCTAAAATACTGAAAGATTGGTAGGTTAGGTAAACTGATAGAGGAACTTTGGATAAGGAAAAAGGCCGCCTTGTTTTAAAACAACAAAAACACACCAGGTGGTGGTAACAAAATAGAGGGGTAGTAGCAGCATTCAAGACAAGCTCATGTTATGATCCATGCTCTGGTAACCTCCCAGTTGGATTTTTCATGGTGCTGCTGTTAGAAGCATCAACTAATGCAGAATTTGCCTGCCTGATTCCTAACTTGCAAAGCCAGGTGGAGTCATATATTACTCTGATTTTGAAAGAGCTACCCTGACTGCCTATTTGTTTCTGAACCCAATTCAAGGTAAAAGCCCTAAATGCTTTGGGACCCAAATGCCTGAAGGCATGCCTCCTCCCCTACCAAACAGTGTTTTAAGATCTTTAGCTGAGGCCTTTCTTTGAGTGCCCTCCTTAGTGAAGATGTGTTACTTATATGCTAAGGAGGGAGGCTTATCAATGGTGGCACCCCCATTTTTATAGTTTTTCCTGCCTTGCAGTCTTGTAACTTCTATGAAGGATAATGTTTTATTGTATTTGTATTTCCTTTTAATTTTTATCAGTTGGATCCAGACTTAGTCATACTTAGAGAAGACCCATTGCAATCAGTGGGACTTAAATTAATCATGATTAACTCAGGTGATTTCAATAGGTCTGCTCTAAGTATGACTAAGTCTGGATCCAGCCCATAGTCTATGGGACACCGTCCTGGAATCCATTTGATGAAAGGCAGTTTAGAAATATTTTAAATAAGAAATAAATAGTCCAGATGTAACTAGGTATGTGTAACTGTGGCCAGATCTGCTTTCTGAAGGAAATTGGCTCACCAGCAAAGGTACTTCTGGCCACAGCAGCTACTTGGGTTTCCAAGAGCAATGCTGGATCCAGCAACACCCCAAACTGCAAATCTGGTACTTCCTTCAGAGGAAATGCAACACCATCTAGCACAGACTGAACATCAAACTCTAAATCAGCATTCCAATTGACCAACAGTACTTCTTTCTTGTCTGGATTGACTAGCATGTGCATCTGATGTGTTTATGCTGCTGAAAACTACAAAGGTTTGACAGGAGCTCCATGCCACTGCCAGAAATGTACAAAGAAGTTACTGCATCGTTTAACCCTGAAGATGTAGCATGTTTCCATGCCTGTTTCTGTAGCCCTCAGGGAGTAGTGATGTCAGTATAGAAACATTCTGTGCAATTGGTGGTAAATCCTTCATATGTCAGCTTCACATTTTCCACTAGCTGATTTTATGTCTCTGTGCCATGAGAAGGTTCATATGAACTGCGTCCTCTAAACTGGACCACACTATTTGTAATTTAACATTTTCTTGGAAACAGATTCGATATTTTTTCCCTACCTTATGGGGACAGTTAGGGATGTACGAAAGTCACTTACCTTTCCGCAGATTCTGTTCATGGTGAGGGGGGAGGCGTTCCGTCCCTCCCCCCGGAATCCTCGAGGGGGGGAGGCGATCCGGTCCTCCCCCCCGGAATCCTCGAAGGCCGGCTGTACTCCGCGGCGGCTCCACAGAGCAGCCAGCCAGGCCCAGGCCAGGGCCATCTGCAGCCGGATTTCCGGCCACGGAGGGCTCGGGGGGGGGGGGGCATACACAAATGGCGGCTATGGCCGCCGCCATTTGTGTTCCTTATTTTTCTTCGTCTTAGTTTACGTCAATATTTACGTAGACTAAGACAAAGAAAAGAAAGGGGAACGCAAATAGCGTAGTGGGCTTCGGCTATTGGGCGGTATAGAAATGAAATAAATAAATATTGACGTAGACTAAGACGAAGAAAAATAAGGAACGCAAATGGTGGCGGCCATAGCCGCCGCCATTTGCGTACTTGTTTTTTTTTTTTACCCAGACGTGATAGGCTCCGTTAAGTCTTTATGTAGCCTATCACGTCTATGGGGGGGGGGGGGAACAGACTGCAAATGGCGGCAGTGGCAGCCGATCGGAAGACCAGCCGCCGCCACCATCTGGAACATCTGCCCCAGGTAAGTCTAGTCCCGGGGGGGGGGGATCTGCGGGGGCGGGGGGATCTGCGGGGGCGGGGGGTGTGGCAGGCCGTTCCACGATGGATTTCGGGGGGCCAACTGCACTGGCATTCGGCCTCACCGAGATCCGTCGCAGAATTCTCTGACATCCCTAGGGACAGTAGCTCTTTAAGGCAAGGAGAGTGGGTATGAGAGCACCACATGCACAGCTTGCTGTAGCATCGCACCATAATTTTAGATTGGAAATTGCAACAGAGGGCTCTATTGGCTGTACGTGTACAGCTCCTTTTTGTTCATGCCTCAGATTAGCCTCCCTCAACTTGGCAGCCTCCAGATGTGTTGGACTTCAACTCACAGCATCCCCCAGCCTATGCTGGCTGGGGGATGCTGTGAGTTAAAATCCAACACATCTGGAGGGCACCAGGTTGGGGAAGGGCTGCCTTAGATGTATAGACACAAACTGACATTTCACTGTTTTATTATATACTGGAAACACTTTCAAGGCAGCATGGGGTTGGCTCTGGAGGAGTATGGGTAGCTGGTGGTGGTGAAGGAGCAGCAGGTGTCAGTGTTACTGATTTACAAGACTGAGAAAATATCTCTCTTGCTCTCCACTACTCATTCCATAGATCAGGGTGATATGCTAGATCTAGCTTCAATAGTGTTATCCACTGGATCATGCCCCATCTTTAAAAAATTATGCAACATAGTTTCTCTGTGAAAAGCAGCCAAGATCTACAGCAGCAAAATACTTCACCAATTTTACAGTCCCACTCTATGCTGTTTTTATAGTGTATGGTGGTGTATTTGTAAGCTGCTTTTGTGAATTGTTTATGGCAGGGTATAAATACATACATATGCATTAACTTGCTAGTAAGCCTCACTGGAAGTAGTGGGGGCCACACACACAAACGTGCCTAAGATTACAGCCCTGTTCTATTTGGCTCCTCCATCTTCAACTTTCACCACCATCTGCCATTCCAGCAGGCTGAGCTGAGGAAGCGCAGGGCTCTTCCACCAACCCTTCTGAAAGGCCTTCCTCATGAAGGCTCCTTCTCCCTCAACTGCAACTACCAGAACAGCAGGGTATACAGAGGGAGATGAGAGGAAGAGCCTAGCCATGCCGGCAGCCCTGCTGAAATAATTCCACCGCCCTGGGCTTCCACTCCTTTTCCCTTGTATTTCGCGACTTCTTGGACTGTAAGCCTGCAGGCAGGGGCTGCCTTGTTCAATTGATTATCTGTAAGCCGCTCAGGGAGCCTTCTTGGCTGAGGAGTGACATAAAAATACTTATAAACAATAACACTGGAGACTGTATGAGAAGGAAGTAGAACGACGAACTGCTTCCTGAGGAAGGAGACGGGTAACAGTAATTGCAGCGCTAAACGCCAAGCTCAGTCTTGTACCTGGGTTACTCAGGAGTACGTACCTTTTCTTTCAGTGGGGCTTACTCCCACGAAGGAATAGGATTGCAACCCTAGAAAGAAGAAAAAGCTACACAGAAATTGTGCAATTCTTCCTTCTGCGCCTCGCATTACTTTTGAAACGGTCTTAAACCGCAAATTATGCGAGCCCAGCGTTGGCGCGGAAAGCCAGCCCTACACCCAGCCCCTTCGAAGAGGGCAACAAGCCTCTGGGCGGGCGCACGTATATTACCGGCGCAGGAGCCAAGGTACGTGCGTCAAAACCTGAACCGCTGTTCTTATTGGCCACCCGGAACGGCGACACGTCGCATCCAAACATTGCGGGGCGTGACCAATAGCCAAGTCCGACGCGGAGTTCTCGAGAGAGTTCCTCTGAAGCTGGCACCGCCATTTTGAAGTAGGGAGAGGCCACAGCCAGCTTATGTCGTTCTTCAGGGTTTTTTTTTATTTTTAAACAAGGGACGCGAAGGCCTCAGCGAGGCATTCAGACCTACGCGGCCTTTTAACTGTGTTTCGGGCTCCCGAAAAACTGCGGTGCTGGCAGAGAGGCGGCGGGGACGGCAACGAGAGGATGGTGCAGTCCTGCTCTGCCTACCGTTGCCGGAATCGGTACGACAAAGAGAAGCCCATCTCTTTCCACAAGTGAGTAGGGGCGGGGGCAGAAAAGATGAAGGGAGGGCGAGAGAGAAGCGCTCGCCCGCCGGCCGGAGCAGGCGGGGAAGAGAGCGGTCGTTCGCTTCGTGAGGAGGGCGACGGGAGGCGGAGCCAGGGCGCGTGCGCGCAAGGGGGTGAGGGGCGTTAAAAAGTGCACTGCGCGGACGCCCGCGAACGGGGAGGCGAGGAGGCAGGGCTAGGCGCGCGTGCGCGCCCCCGCTCGCTGGGTTTTGAAAAAAGCGATGTGCCTCACTGGAGGGATGGGATGCGCGTGCGCGCGCTTAACCGTCGATGGCAGCGTAGAAGTCCCGTCGCTCTGGGGACTTCTTCTTTTTTTTTTTAATTACTATTACTCGGCCGTGTCGCTATATTAAGCACGAAAAAGCTTTTTTTTTTTTTTAAATCACTGTTTTAACCCAGAGGGTTATCCGTGTTAGTCTCGTTTACAAGCAAAACAAACGAAGAGTCTTCCGAAAATAAACACATGTATTGTTGTTTAAGCTTTTGTGGAAATCCAGGAGTTCTAGGGTGCTTCTGGATGAAGTTTTTATTGTGTGACCCACCTCCCTCATCCACAGGATTTCATGAGGTGTCCAGATGATGTTTTACACTTAATCCTCTTGTATTTTTCTACGGCTGCTTTTTTTTCTTACCACAGAAAATCCATTATGGAGGAAAAGATGGAATAGTTACACAATGCCTCTTGATGGGTAGTGCCAGGAGCTGTCCGTCGGGTTGCTCCCCTAGTCCTCCAAAAAATGTTGCAATCTGTTAAGTTTTCAAGAGCCACAAGACTGTTGTTTTTAGCCTAGTTTGCAGTTAACACCCTGTCCCACTCAGTATCCTAGAAGATAGCACCACAGTTCTCCAAACCACTTTCTCTGTTACTACTTTCCTGCTCTATAACTTAAAGGCTGTATGATAGGGAGTTAATCTTCCCATCATAAAACTATTTAGTGAGGTGCACCTGTTGGATTGTCTTTTATGCAGCCTTTTAAAGGCATAGGAGGTTTTGCCCAACTGATATCCGCTAATGTTGAAGCGTATTCCATTAACATTTCAGTGGCCCTCTGTGCCCTCATATAAAATCTTTGCTTTAGTCCTGACTGATCAAGCATGCATCTTAGTGTGTTAAAGATTTGTTTGACAGTCCTTATTTTCTGACCAAGAAGACATTTCCCTTTTTGCTGTTCCCTCTGTCTACCCAATTAGAACTTCTCTGTCCCTGGCTAATCATATAATTTGAATGGGAAGTGAAATCTTGCTTTCACTTCTGCCCATTGGTTAGAATTACTTGGATTGAGAAGAAGCAGGGCCTTGATTTTTGAAAACATGGAGCCCTCTCTCTGTCTGTCCTGTTCCATACCAGCAAGATCCAGGCAGGACAGGAGGAAGACGGAGATGATTTCACTTTCTGTTTTCCTCCTCCTCAAAAAAATGGTCAGCTAGCCAGATATCTGAGCCTGACCAACTCACTTGCTGGTGATGGGTGGGGGTGGACAACAGAGAGGCCATGGGGTCCTGGAGATCCTGGCCTCTGCCCTCCCCCATCCACCAGAAGGTCCGCCTTTTGACCTCTATGAGGTAGTCTGAGGTTGCTATTGCAACCTCAGAAAGCAGCCATCACGGAGGGGAAGAAGGAAGGATCCAATGTCAGATTCCACCTCCTGGGGTTGTAGGGGTGCTTATGGTGGTGGTGCAGTACTTTTTGTGGGGTGGGGGTGAATTGCCCCCACCTTGCCCCCTACAGGTTGGATTATGTCAGGGGGAGTGGTCCCACCCCTAATGTCACTCCTGTTTTTTCTTCATGCTGGAAGGAGGCATGGAACCGCGCCTCTGCCCAGCCTGGAGAAAGAGACCCAGGCCGCTACCCCCATCCCTGCTGTTATCTCAGATCACAAAAAGCAGCAGGGGAGTGCCTTCCAAGGGGATTCCTCCAGGGGGTGGGGCTTTAAGCCTAAGCCCCACCCCCTGGAGGAACCCCAAGAGGCCATGCAGGCTGGATTGGGGTGCCCCACGGGCCAGAGGTTCTGTACCCCTGGTCTACGGTCTTGGGAGGGGGAATCCAAAATGCTATTGTCCCTGGGATGCTCACCCAGGGAACATAGGATTGCTCTGTCATTCTTTGTAATTCTTATTTGTAAACCTAATAAATAAAACTCATATACTGAATGCCAGCATTTAAGTTTTCCTCAGTTGTCTTCCTTCTTGCACTCAACAAAGATCTTTTTAAAAACAACAACACCAAAGTTCTATTCCAAGTGTTAGTGATGGTTAGTGAAGGTTCATTCAGAATAGAATTAGGAGAAAAATCTTATTAAAAATAATGAGCATTTAAAATAAGGGTTTAAGTTCTGACCTTTCAATACAAGAAGGATGCTATGTTGTAAAATGGGGATGATGCACTTGCCTGATCCCAACCAGGTTACTCATCTTTCCATTAGTTTTATTTTCCAGTAAGTATGCTTATAATTGCAGCCTTAAAGGTCTAATTCATTCACATTATATTTAAGTAGTTAGGGTAATATTCAAAATATTTTGTAAATAATAGGGGGTGGTAATGCACATTTCATTGGTAAACAGTTGGTGCTTCCAGCTGAAGCTTTTGTCATGCCATCATCTAGCTTCACCCATAGAATTATACAGGGGGTCCAGATGGTGTCACCTTCAACTCATAACCCTCCTTTGTTTTCCCATCACTTTTTCTAACTTTTCTCTTACTGCAGAAAATCCGTTAAGAAAAGATAGAATAGCTGCATAATGCCTCCTCATTGGTAGCACTAGGAGCTCTCCATCTCGAAGCACCCAGTGAATTTGGTTAATCAAAGTTTCGATAATCAGGGTTCTGGTATATTCTTCATTGTCTTAAATGAGAGGTCTCTTCAGTGTAATCTGGCTGCCTCTTAAAGGGAGGCCATGATCTTGGTCCTTATCAAGATACTATGTAAAAAAGATGAAAGGCAAAATCTGGTTTTGGTTTAAGGCAATGGCTCTCAACCTGTGGTATCTTATGTCCCACCGGTCACTCCATTAAAGAACCTGGGTTCCACAATGATAGAAACAAAAAGCCCACTTTTTTTCTGAGAAGGACAGTCAGGGCACAGTCCTATGGAGATAGTTGTCAGCCTCCGAACTTAGAGGCTGACGACTATCCAAAGCAGGGCGGCTGGAGCACAGAGGCAATCCTAGTCTCTGTGCTCCAACAGCCCTGCATTTTTGGCTAGACAGGCGATTTTGCCTGTCTAGCTGGGGAGCTTCAGAGCAGGAGGAGGGCATGGTGCATAGGAAGTGGTGTAATGTGGCTTCTGTGGTCCCCTCCCCATCCCTTTTTCCCCGCATCTGTGCTCCGTTTCCAAGTGCGGAGATGTTGCTGGAGCAGAGAGATCTGCACCAGCTATGAGCGGGAGGGGGAGAGGCAGGGAGTGCAGTTTCAGGGAACCAAGGTTGGAACCCTGGTTCCAACCTCGGTTCCCAGAAACCGAAACATCCTATGGCCCTCTAGACAGTGCCTAGTGGCCATAGGCTGGCTCCCTTATATGTTTACAGGCATTCTGTTACTATATCTATCATTTACTGGTAAATTCCAAGAAAATAAAAAATTGCAGTAGTATTGATGGGAGTAAATTTTTATTGCTATGGCTTTAAAATGTAAACAAAGCAATTGTTTTGTAATTGTAATAGTACTATTGAGTATATATTTTACTGCTATGGTAACTGTAAAAGACAAGGGTCATACATAAAAAAAATTGCAGGAGTATTATTGGGAATACATTTTAGTTCTATGACTAAAACAGAAACAAAAAATAATAATTCCATTAGTAGTTAAAAAGGACTACTACTACTACTACTAGCATGCCAGAAGGTCACAGATGGATAATCAGTGGCAGGTAGGGTCGACAGGAGTACAAGCATGTCATACTTGCAGGTGGACATGGGACTTGAGGGACAGCAAATTCTTAGCAATTGTTATGAAAACCCTGCGCCCCACCTAGACTACTTCTGTTTACCACCGGTTGAGAACCACTGGTTTAAGGTACTCGATGGGAACATGCAGTGTGTTCTGTGAGCTTAGCAATGTATTCCCCCAGCATTCTTTGTAATCTATGAACTCTCTGCTCCAATACGTGGCCACACTGATGGAAGTTTTGGTAGTAATTTAAAGACATGCTCAATGTCCATTTTGTTTGTAGGTTTCCGCTCACAAGACCTGATCTCTGCAGGAAATGGGAAGCTGCTGTTAGAAGAAAAAATTTCAAACCAACAAAATATAGCAGCATTTGTTCTGAACACTTTACTCCAGATTGCTTCAAAAGGGAATGCAACAACAAGCTACTAAAAGACAATGCTGTACCAACAATATTTTGCCACACAGAACCAAGTGTGAAGGTAAGTGAGGCTTGGCGGAGTGGGTGGGGCGGAGATTATTCACAGAAGTGTTTGTTTATGGATAAGCAGCGCTGTTATTTTGAAGCAACAGATATTGCAAGGAGAGCAATACCCAATTCTGATTGGAGGCGGTTGAATTATTTAATTCTTGCTCCTTGATGTGCTAACTGGAATTCCTCTATTACCCTACCACTTTCTTTCATTAATTAAATAACATCCTTAGTTGTTGGGGCCTTCAATCTTAAACAAAGGAAAACGTCTCATTCATTAGGTTGCAACTCTGAATGCTTGATTATCCCTTTTAAACACCTCCCTCTCCTGCGAGGGATACATTCAGACCTGATAAATCAAACACTTAGGCTTCTAGAAGAGCTTAGTGAGCGTGACCGAGTTGTGATCAGTGCTTCTGCTTCCGCCTGTATTCCATTTCCTTTCCTCACCATTGCAAAAGTGCTAAACGTTGACAGCCTGTATACCTGCAAAGTATATCCCCCACCTCACATAATGAGTACTGAAAGATGGTTGCTGCTGCCAGCCTTAAGCCCCTCTTCCCCCTTCTTTTTCCAACACTGGAAATGGGGAGGATGACCTACTGAGTCGAGGGGGGCAGGGTATTTTTCCCTATCTCAAATCCCCATTTCATAGGAGGAATTTAAAGGAAGCACTGCTGTGCCCACTCAGTATCACCTTGCAAATTAATCCCTTAACTGAAGGGCTGAGCAGGAATTCTTCTATGGGCTCTTGCCTCCATCTCAGAAGCATATTCTGTATACTGGCATAATTAAGGGATCCCTTTTAAAGCAGCATTCCTACTGTCACCATTATTTGGTGCCATGCAGTTTCTAATAACAGGATTCATCTCTCTTTCTTATGCTGCTGAGAAGTGCCTGGATTTATGAGGTAGATGCGCTACCTGAGTGCAACAGGACAGTGGAGTTGGAGTGTGCATGTTCAAGCCACACTAGCCTGTGTAGTGGGGGGTTCAGCTCTTCTTGACAGTTACATTTTAGATGTGGCTTGGTGGTTAGAAGAAATGGTATCTTGAAGGAGTTACTCGGAGATGGTCAGAGATACACCCTTTTAATTTTTTGTATACCACCCAAAGAGGTTATTGTTAATGGATGAGATAAAAATGCTGTAAATATAAATTAATTGAATAAATCAATAAATATTAATTTCTTTATATTTACAGCATTTTATAATCACGCATTAACAGGTGATATAAAATATGCTAAATATAAATGCATGCATGCATGCATGCATATATATATATATATATATATATATATATAAAAATATATAGTGCACTCCCCAATCTGGATGTCTGAGGGGGTTGGGATGGCATATTGGTGCCCCTCTGCTGGAGCAGCTGTGCCATACTGGAGGCCTCCACTGTACCATGATGGGTGGAATGCTCTTGCGAGCAGTTCTTCCACCAGCGGTAGTCAGAGGAAAGCCCTGAGAGGGCTTTCTGTGGGTGGGGCAGGGGGAGATCCACTGGATCCAGAACTGCTCTGTTCCCCAAGGGGGATCTGTGCCCATGAGCTATGCCAGCCCTGGAGTGGGGGCGCTTATCTATTGAGCCACCACACACAAGCTGACAGGGCTGGGAGTGAGGTGATAGATGCACCTTATCATTCCTTACCAGCCCCACACAGGATTGCCAAGTAAGTAAGTAAAATATTGCTCAACACTCTGAGGGGAATGTCTCTAAAATCTGGTTTTAAGTGGTGTAAAAATTAATAACACTAAACTACACTAGTTGTCCATCTGCCATTAAGATTTTGTTCTTGCATAGAATGCTGCAAGGCTGTTATTCCAAGAGCTTCTGCTGTAATTGTTATATCCTGTTCAATGGATCCTTAGTTGGAGGAAAACTGATACCCCAATCTTAAACAATTTCAGTGTGGTTTTCTTCCAGACAAGGTGGGAAAAAGGGATATGGGGTTGTATCCAGTGATGGCTTTGTGTGTTAATGCAAGGCAGAGCACCTGATTTTCACTGCATATTACAAATGTTTCTCCACATATTACAACTCCCTGTGTCCCCCGCCCCAAAAAGCTACTTTTGAGAATTGGGGGATTCTCCAGAAGAGTGTGAGTTATGGCACAGAAGGCTGCACTACATAGGGGGGGTTGGTGAAAATTAAATGCACTGTCTTGCACAAGTGTAACCACTTTCCACTAGTGGAAAGCCACCACTGGAATACAACACAAGATTTGTAACAACCATAAGCTTTTGAAGAGATCCATTCTCCTGTTACCACAAATATATGACTGAAATTTAAGGCACAATACTATTGAAATAGTCAGTAGCCTCTGAAGTTGGAGACTTCCAAGTAGCCAATGCAGAGCAGCTGTAGCACGGAGGCAAGATTGCCTCTGTGCTCCAGCTGTCCTTCATTTTTGGCTAGATGGCTGATTTTGGCTGTCTAGCCATGGCTTCAGGGTTGGGGAGAGAAGGAGGCCATGCGGCGCACAGGAAGCTGCGTAACGTGGCTTCCACGGTGTCCTTCCCTCCCCACCCCTGGAACCGCCCCCTTTTCCCTGTCTCCACACTCTGTTTCCAAGTACGGAGACATAGCCGGCACGGAGAGAACCATGCTGGCTATGAGGGGAAGGGGAGCATGGTGTCTGAATACCCTCACTTCCCAGAAACCGAAAAATCCTATGGCCCTCTAGATAGTGTCTAGTGGCCATAGGATTGCTCCCTTAGTAGCATTTATAGTCTGTCCACCTCTGTCCCATTTGAAAAATAATGTTGAAGATTTACTTTCCTGTTTGTTTTGCTGTAGATTTTATACCATGTTAAAGAATATGTGGATATTTCTTTTTATTTCAATACATCTTAAACAAAATATATTTCAGGATATGTTTAGGCTAATTAAATAGTGCACAATATAGAATGATAAAAAGGGTTTCATCATACTTTAGACTTCTTCTTGGTAAAATTAACGTTCATGTAGCAACAGGCTCTCTCTGTAATTTGGCAAAACCTTTCTGGGAATAGCTGTGGAAGGCATCCTTGCATCCCAGTTGTTTACCTTCTGTAAGCTGGCACCTGACTTTCTTTCTCTAGGAAGTTCAAGAGTTGCAAAGAGAGAAAATGTTGGAAATTGGCTATTAAATAGGTATTTTAAACTGGAAAGGGATGAAATTCAAACATGCTATGTTGAACTAGCAAATCGCTGTGGTTGTTGCCTAAATATTATGACATATGCCTTTAACCAAACAAATTGAAAATGTATGCTCTTGCCTTGCTGTTTTAGTCTGAAGGCACTCAAGCACCACCTGAAGTACCAACTCCCCCTTCTCCTTCACCACCACCACCACCACCACAAACTGATCCAAGATTAGTAGATCCAAGCATTGGATTATTAATGCCACCCCTTCATACCCCCAATAATATTGCTGTTTTTTGTGATCACAACTATACTGTAGAGGATACAGTGCATCAGAGAAAAAGAATTCAGCAGCTGGAAGAGCAAGTAGACAAACTGAGGAAGAAGCTTAAGACTGCTCAACAGCGATGTAGGCGTCAGGAGAAACAGATTGAAAAACTACGAGAGCTTGTTCAGTTTCAGAAGGAAAAAGACGTGTTGTCGGGGAAAGGTGGCTATGTGATTCTGCCTAATGACTATTTTGAAATTGTAGAGGTACCTGCCTAGGAGGCTAACATTTATATTTATGGGGCACTGCCAAATTTAGCCTCATCAGACTAACTCAGAAGTCCAGTTTAAAAATGCAATGCTTTCTAGTTCTGTGTACAAGATACTTCAGCCCTTCAAAATAATAATAAAAATTGCTATATAATAATTCTTTGTCGCTGTGACTTTTTTGCATTTTTATTCATTGCTTCCTCAATAGTGACAGTAGCCTTATTTACACCGAGGACCAACTGGCAGTGTCATACTCCACTTACAGCATAATTCTGTCCATGTTTACTTAGAAGTAAAACTCCCTGTGTGCAGTGGGGCTTACTCCCAGGTGAATGTGCATAGGATTGCAATCTTCAGTTTCAGTCCTATATCCACTTGCCTGAGAGTAAGCCCTGCTAAGTGCCTAGGATTTACTTCTGAGTAGATATGTATAGGATTGCACTGTTAGATGATCTGATTCATTTAAAAAAGTAGAACCAGAACGCTGCTCAAGAATGATTGTTCATCAGTTGTCATGGTATTTTATTGTTTTCAGTAACTATTCAGTCCTTTGTAAAGGCTCATGGTGGGCAACACTATTTAAGAGAAATATAATAGAAACAGAATTCTAAACTTTAATATTTAAATGAGAGTGGGTGCAATGAAGGTTGGTGCCCATGATCTGTGAGCCAGGAAGTCTCTGCTTCAAATATAGCCTCCGCTGTGAATGAATTTGGGTAGCTTTATGCAAACCACTGATCCCTCAGCTAATAAGAGTGCCTCTTTATGTGGCCTTGGTGTTCAGTTTTGATACACAGGTGACACACTCAAGGCCCCTCTTGATTGGTCTTTAAAGGTGTGATGGAACAAAGGAGAAAGGGCAGCATCAAAAGTACGTATGGCTCAAGCCAGTAATGTCAAAATCAGCTCCACGAATATAGCACTCAGAAAATAATGAGACTTCAATACAGGTACTAGAGCACTGGTATAATGTGCTTTCCGCAGCTCGCCCATGTCAAGAGGTGGGCTGCTGTGTCTTCAAATGCTAGCTTCCAGACAGTTGTCAAGACATCTGATAATCTAGCCTCGAGGTTAGGAAAGTATGAATGACATTTGGTTGGTCCTGATCAGAGACAAAGACTCACAGACTGGGTTTGGATGATCACAGTGGGGGATGAAGCCATCACGGTTGCTGCCCCTGCACACCTGAACGCCATTTGCATGATTCCCTGTGCTGCAGCGCAGGTTGGCATGTTGTCCCAACCCAGCACGCAGCAGGGGTGAGTGGGCATTGTACCCACCCTACAGCTCGTTACATGCAGTGCGGAAAATAATGCAAATGCAGGTCACGCTGGGGTGGGGGGAGCAGCCACAATGGCTTCTCCCCCCACTGTGATCATCCAAATACGGCTACAGTCTTCTCTCAAGGACTTGTGAAAGCTACAGCTAGCCACTGCTATAATCTCAGATTGCAGGCACAGCTTCTGATCCTGAAGCCCCAGAAGGTTGCACGTTTGAGAGGCTGAACTCTAGGTGGAGTGGGTGTCTGGATCAAGTAATGAGACCTGCCAACCATCACTCTCTCAAACTTACCTGAGCTCAGCTTCAACAAGCTCACCCCCCATTTAGTGATCAAAGTGGGATAGATTTTAGGTAAGCACCAGCACTACAGGGTCTGGATCAGTTGAAAAAGGGGTAGAGTTCACTGTCGTCATACTGATGACACCAAACTGGCATACGATCTTCCCTAGCAGCCTCATATATGCATTGAAAAAGAAAGGGAACAAGATGAAACCTTGTGGGAGTCTGCAATGTAGCTTCTCGGATATGGGGAAGACGAGGAATATGCTTCGCTAACCCTCTGCAATGTTCTTGCCAGGAACTAGTGAACCACTCAAAGGAGTTGCATGATTTTATCAAATTGTATACATCCCTGGAAGCAACTCTAAGCTAATACTGAGGATGAAATTTTGTCTTCACTAGATTCAATATTTTGATTTCAGTGGGGAGATACTTTTTGCCTTAGGTAGGTTTGAAATTTTTCACTTTTTCCGAAGGGTCCAGCCAAGACCTAATTGATTAACTTGAAAGGACTATAATGAAGAGATTCTGGCAAGAAAAAGTTTATCAGATATCTAAATTAGTCATATGGTCTCTGAGATATCTAAATTACTCAGTGATGTCACAATTGTCCCCCTCTCCCACCCACAGTTTCCAGTAGATTAATGTCAGCCTGCATGGCTGAGATCTTCAGAAGACATCCAGGTTAAGGTAAGCCCACATGTAGTTTCAAATTACTATGTAAGATATGGAAAAAGCTCAGTTGTTACACAAATGGCCATCCTTTACCAGTAGGAGAATGCAGGGAATAATATGAATGCTGTTAGCCATTTTGAGTTATATAGAAAGGCTATTAATATTTTTTAAAGCCCAAACTAAATTATGTGATAGCTGTTCTCAAGGCTACTTCATACATTGCTTACAAAATACTGGCACAACCCAGCCTGAGCCCTATGTGTAGCAATGTGAGTGCATAAGTGCTTGCATGAGCACACACTCATAGGAACTCCATGAGTGGAGCAGCAAGACTAGATCATCCCAAATGTGGTGGTTGTGGTTTTTCTGACTATTGCCACATTTGATGATACTTCTGCCTAATTCAGCCTGTTGTGTGGAGAGGAACAGAAGTATATTTCCTCTCACCCCTATGTCTCTGCCCCATGTCCAATGTCACATTCAGATATGACCCACATGCATAGAATCCTATGCATGTAGCCTAAAAATGTGTGGCTGATTACCAGCTTTTGCTGGGGAATTATCCATGAGATTTTTGCTTACACATGTAATACTCTACACGAGAAGAAGGCATTCAAACGTCATGTCCTGTGTTTGATGTTGGAGGTGGAGCAAATGTGCCTGGTAGGTAGAGAAGGCAGCTGTTCTCTTCCTCTCCATGAGTTGGGCCAGATCAGGAAAAAAGTATTGACCAATCCTGTTCATTCTTGTTTTTCTAAGTATTGTAATATGCTCATCATAATATGTCTTCAAATATGACATATGTCTGCTTCCTTGCATACAAAAAAATGACCCATCTCTTACTTCAGTTCTCTTTCCCTCTACCAGCTCAGCCCTCAGTGTTGCTGACGGTTCGTCCAATAAGCCCTTTTGCAAAAACAAATGATAATGTTGAGGAGTTGTTTATAAAGCAAGTGTGTTTACAGGTGTGAGATCCACACTAGTTATGTGGAGATGCTTAAGTAGGACTGGCCCTTCCATACAGCCCAATGATGGTACCTGTTTCTGGTAGCACCATGGAACAGGGCACATTTGAAGGCAGGAGTTGGTATCTAAACTCTAAAGGGTGCAGCAAGACTTCTTAAAGCATTGGACCTAGTGGGAGTGGGGTGGGTGGAAGGATTGGGGTGCCATTTCAGCCCCAATTCAGGTAGCCAAATGTCTTGAGCCAGCACTGTATTTAAGCAAAATACGTTTGGGGGCTTATCACTTTTCTGGTGGTGAGTGTAGAAAGCCCATGTTGGTTATTTCACCAGCAAAAGCAACAATGGGACCACCATAAAGCAGAACTCATGTGGCATTCAGAGACATCTGTGGGTGAGAGGTTAGAATGATATACTGCCCTGTCCTTGTTCCTGTTCCTCCAGTGCCTTTACTTACAACTGTATAAACAAAAGCTATTGATTATTGCCCCCCACTCCCCTACTAACAATTTTCAGAGGAGCAACCATATTTCCTATTACGCTAATAAATCTGAATCAAAATAGCTTTACAAATCAACAAGGACATCCTTAACTTTCTGCTCCACTGGTTAAAAAATTGTTTCTCACGAGTGAAAGTGGACTTCTATTGATTAATCAACTAAAGCTTTGATTTAGATTTAGTTGATTAATCTACTGATTGAATTGATTAAAGCTTGCAACCCTAGTCATGTTCATATCAAAGTTGTGAATACTAAGCTATAACCTTGTTGGAAAACGTACTCTTTCACAAGAGCAAAAAAAAGAGTGAAAAGTATGTTCTTTCCAATTCAGGCAGCTTGCAGAAGAAGTATGGTAAAGGAGTCTGTAGCAATGGCTTAACTTCTTTGTCCCAGAAGATCACAGTGTAAGGTGAGGATAAAAGAAAGGTCAAATAGAAACGTGATGATGGATGAAGATTCTTGGGATCCAGACTCTTCAAGTGAAGAATCCGATGCTTTTTCTTATGACAGCAGAAGTGAACAAAATGTTTCCCATATAAAACAAAATATTTATACGGGAGATACTATAGAATATTTGGGTGATCGATATACAGCAGTGCGCTTTCCTTCATCAGTTTATACTTGTAAAGATGATGGTAGGGCCAGGCCTCCCCAGAAAATGAAGCCTCAGACCCACAGAATGACGTGTTCTGTTCATAAACGGCGGGAACCGTACTATGCTCAGAGTGCCAGTGATATGAGTATGGATGAGGTTCTCACCCTGCTCCCAATGTGTCCACGTAAGACACGCCAGCAGCTTCAAAAAGAGAAGGAGGCCGCCACCACAATCCAGTCTGCCTGGAGAGGTTGTCAAGTCAGGAGGGATATTGACAACATGAACAAGGCTGCCGCCCAAATCCAGGCAGCTTTCCGGGGGTACATGACACGGAAGGAGCTGCCTCTGGGACTGTGTAGTCACTACAGGACTGATGGGCGAAAGCTAAAGAAGAGAATGAGAGCTGAAAGCGACCATGGGTCTTTTCCGGAGTTCCTAAATTGCCTTCAGCAGCTCGGTTTGATGTCTAGAAGACACCCTAGAAGCCTGAGCATCGTCCTGCCAAGTGACAGACCAAGAAACCATCCCCAAAACATTGTAGCGGACTATCCTCTCTTGAATCCCAAGGTATCCTTCTTTCAGTGCAAGTCACCCTGCAGACCCAACAGAGAAGGGCTTACGTACACTTCTTTAAACACCTTTGCCAGAGGAATGCAGATGCAAAGATATCAGGACGCTGCCACCACAATCCAAGCAGCATGGAGGGGGTACCAAATCAGGCAGAAAGTGAGGTCTAAGATACGAGTTGAAAAAAGACCCCAGAGGTCTTTTTGTTCTAATTTGACCATCAGGAAAACCTGTTGGAGACACGCATTGTCGGGGCGTACTGTGGAGGAACACGAAATTCGGCAGATCTTTGCGAACTCAGAGCTCGATGAGGGCACAGTTTCACTGAGAAAAGTACCACGGATTCGAAATATTAATATATACACAGTGGTGAAGGACACGCCAGCTCCTTCCCGAAGGCCCAGCATCTCCATACAGGTACTGAGCCTAAATGCTGTGGTCCAGGGATACGAGAAAGACATGAGCAGCGGTGTGCGGGCCCTCTACACTGTTAAGAATGATAGTGCTTCGAGGCCATCTCAGATCCTCATTCATGTGAATATGCAGAAAGGGAAAGATGCCCCCTTACTAACTGAAAAGAAGCAGTGAAAGCCAGGAGGATGCCACCTCAAGGGCACACTTGTTTAATAAAGATCTCTCTGAGATATTGTACATAGATTCAGATGTGACTGTAGATTCATCTTGAATCTACATTGCTCATTCATTGTCTGTCTACACATAAAAATCAGACTTCAGAGGGCTTTGAAGGGGAGAGAGATTTCCTTACTGGGGAAAAGGGTCAGCCTTAAAAAGAAGAAGCCAAAAAAAGGTGTTTTGAATACCTTCACAAACAGGGCTACCTCCAGGTTTTTGAGGACCCTTGAGCAAGACACTGTCCATGGGCCCCCTCCCTCAGTGAGTCTGCCTTCTCACCGCCATTGTCACCAGCTGCTCTTGCTTCTCATCCTCCTTCTCAGCATTGCTGCCGCTTGCTTGCTTGACAGGCAGGGAGCCAGGGAGCGAGTAGGCTGTGAACACTTCTGATCCCCCTTACTACCACCACTGTTGTCTGGGCCAGCGTGAGAGACAGGTGAACAAGCAGGTTGCAATGGGGAAGAGGAGGAGCAAGTCCAGGGGGCTCTTGGTAGTGGGGTGTGAGCACTCGGCAGGCGCCCAGCCATGCCTCCTTTTGATGCCAGCTCTGTTCACAAATGAAGCATCTAAGTCCAGAAGGCACACTTAGGAAGCATCAGTACTTAAAAAAACCAACCATGCAAACTAAACTCAGAGCAACTTCACATCTACTATTATTATATACAGATAAGATTTTTAAGTGTAATGTACACATTAGGATTGCCTGCCATTTCCTGAAGAGAGGGTACACACAACAGCAAACCCTGGTTTACTGCCATGTAATGTGTAGAAAGGACATTAGTGGTGAAAATGGGTGAAATAGTTTGCTGAATTTCATAGTGTTAGGCCTGTGCCCTGTACATGTCTTTTCCTGTCTGTTTTTGCCATGAGTTTTATGTTGGGGGTATTCTTGGAAGAGGCGATCCAATCTTGGAAACTCCCTCCTTGCCCCCATGGAAAGATCCGTATCCCTCACCTCTCCAAGGTTGGGGGGGAGGGGAAAGATTGTGGGTGGAGGTATGGGTGGAGCAGGGAAAGTTCTGGATCCCAAGTCCTCCAGCCCCCAGCTACACCCTCCAACACAGGAAACATTTAGACCAGCCCTGGAGCTGGTCTAAGTGATTTCCCTCCTATTACTTGCAAAGGTTCCTTGGGTGAGGCAATGATCCCCAAACTGCTTTTAAATCCATTTATTTTTTAAATCATTGACATCTTTTGATGGCAAAAACATATTTGCAAAACAGTCTGATTTATGTGCATGCTGCCCAAAATGTTGTGCGGTACAGAATAGTGGGCAGAATTTTCGACATAGACCAGCAGCATGTAAGTCCCAGCATCTGCTCAATGAATGGCCTTGGGCAAGTCACGGCCTTGCAACTTAATCTACTCACAGAGCTGTGAAGATAAAATGGGATAATCTCATACATGCCGCCCTGACCTTGGTTGAGAATGGGTAGAATACAGATGTGACCAATCGATCGATACAGACAACAGGCCTGCATAACTAGTAACCACCAAAGCCAAATGTAGCCCACTACTCAGGTATGCTGACTTTCCATGCGCTTGATAATCTCCCTATTTTGGCCGCCTATTTTTGAAAAAATGGCAGGGGAGTGTCAACCTGCCAGGTCACGATACATTATCACTTGGTTGGGCATGGATTATGCAACTATAAAAAGGAATGTAATTAATATAATGGTTTTGTAATTTAACACTTTATTTTATTTACTGTACTTTTAAACTCTCCAATAACTGAAATTCTCTGGACAGTGTATAATATATTAAAAACATAAAATACAAACATTAAAACAAAGAATAAAAACAGTGCAGAATGAAAGCAAGATAAAGCCAGCAACAAAGAATAAAACCGTTCCAGCACATAGAACTTAATTAAAACTGGCAGTAGAATAAGCCACTTCCTGGTGGTTTATGAACTTCATAAAGGGATGGCTTGTGACATTTCCCAGTGAGCTGTGAGTGAATCTCCAGTGGATTATGTGTGAGAGCTTTGTGGTTTCATTACCAACATTATAAGCAGTAGAAGGAACTGTGGCAATGTGACATGGAAACGAAGGCTCTGAATAATGGCTGAAAGAGCTGGGTATATTTAGCCTGGAGAAGAGAAGATTGATGGGAGATGTGACAGCTGTCTTCAAATATCTGAAGGGCTGTCACACAGAAGATGGAGCAGACTTGGTCTCTGTTGGCCTGAAGGACAGGACTAGAACTAACAGGTGGGAATGGCAAAGAAACAGAATTCGGCTCAACATTGGGAGAAACTTCCTAATGGGGACAGCTGTTTGACAGTGGAACAGACTGTCACAGGAGATGGTAGGCCCTCCTTTGCTGGAGATAGCTAAACAGAGGCTGAACGGCCATCTATCAGGGATGCTCTAGTTGCCATTTTCCCGCATTGAGCAGGGGATTGGACTAGTTGACCCTACGGTCCTTTCCAACAATCTATGATTTTACAGTTCTAACAGTACAAGGCTTTGATTGTGCAATCAGCTGCTTCATTCACAGAACTTTATGAGGGAGGGTGTCCTGACAATGTCTTCCACTGTAATCCTCCTGTGTTTTTCCAGTGTTTTCTTCTATCTTTTTCATTACACATACACACACCAAAAAAAATCTGTTAAGGAGGAAAAGATGGAATAGCTGCATACTATCTTTTGACTGGTAGTGCTAGGAGCCATCCATCTAGAACAGGGCCGGGGGACATGTGGCCTTCCAGATGTTGTTGGACTGCAACTCCCATGATCCCTCACCATTGACTATGGCTGAAGGGAGTTGCAGTCCACAATCTGTCCATCTCTGATATAGTAGCACCCTGAAAGAACAGAAATCAGTGGTGTGTTTCCTTGTTCTTGGGGTCACCAAGAGATGTTGCAAATGTATCTAAACTCCACTAGGTGTCCCCATTTTCTTTTTTAACAGTGACCATGCTAAGCTTTCCGCTTGTTCCACAGTTTGCTAGCCTCCCCACCGCCACCACTACCAAAAGATTATGTGTTAATGCATTTCTTAGGGTTTAAGGTGCAACAGGACTTTGGATTGGGTTGGGGCGGGGGGATTATGCTACAACGTAGTGTGCGCTGGAGAGAAGAAGGGAATGGGAGGAAACAGAAAAACATGAGAGAGAAAGGAAGCAGTGGGCAAGAATTTGTGTGAGGAAATACACATGCATCACACGATGAGAGACCTTGAAAATTGCTTGAGAAAGAGATGCCTTGTTGGATGATTCTTGTAGCAGTTGTGCAAAACGGGATTATAGCAGCTGAAGCTATTCAAATCCCTCCTGAGAAGCTGCATCTACCCAGGGGTGCTTCTAGATGGACGTCTCCTAGCACTACCAATCTAAAGACATTGTGCAGCTCAGCCTTCTCCCACCTGGTTCCCTCCAGATGTTGAAAAGTTCAGCTCCCATCAGCCCTAGTCAGCAAGGCCAATGGTCAGGAATGCTGAGAGTTGTAGTCCAAAACATCTGGAAGTCACCAGGTTGGGGAAGGCTGGTGTAGCTATTCTGTCTTTTCTTTCTTAATAATTTTTGTGCGGAAAGAAAAAAGATGGAAGAAGTGGTGGGAAAACAGAAGATGGTTACAAGTGGAAGGCAATGTTGTCATCTGGACCCTCCATAAAAGCCCGTCAATGAGGCAGGGCAATTGCATGACTGGAAGCCCTCGAAAACTTCACATCTATTAAAACGAGAGGAATCAGTATTGACAGAGAGATGGGAATTCTCATATATGGATGAGCCTCTGTATGGGATACAAAGCCTGGACACACGAGCTGTTTTTAGGTGGGCAGCATGGTAGCAGTTGCAAGTGTGGCTTGCAAATCTCAAGCAAAAGGATTTATGGGATTGCCCTGGTTGGCTGGAGACAGATAGGGCAGCTTTCTCTTCCTCATGGGATTGTTGCCCCAAACACAGGTCATTTATCTCCTGCTTCAGCAGTTATACTGGCAGCAGTGCCCGCAAGTGTGGAGAAGAGGGCTTCCCTCTTGGTTTATTTAGACAGAGGTTTTCCATCTCCATCCTCCCTCTAGTACACGAGTTCCGAGCAAAACCTAGTGACCCGTGGGCTCCCCTACAAGGATGTCAGATTGATAAATCCAAACCCGGGGCCTTCTGCATGCCAAGCACATGCACCACCACTGAGCTACGCTCCCTCCTTTTCAATCCCCAACATTTCCAGCTAAAAATATCAGTTAACAGCAGATATGATAGATCCTGGAGAGTCCCTGCCAGTCAGAGGAGACAATACTGGGCTAGATGTACAAATAATCCAACCTGGTGTAAGACAGCTTCCTGTGTTCCCAACCCTGACAGGAAACCTGGGGTCTTTTGGATCAAGTCACCTAGGACTGAGAGAAACTGCAGGCTTACAGTGTACTTCTTTCCATCTGTACCTACCTCACAGCATCATTGTGATTTGGGATAATAATAAGTTTGCACATCAAAATAATGATGACCCAGCCACAAGGCTTTGGGAACACTGGATCATGTCCCACTCTGCTTTGAACTCCTTGGAGGAATAGTAGGATATAACTGTAACCAATAAATAAAAACTATAAACCAGTCAATGATGCCATGACATGGCTGGAAAATGTGAAACCTTTTCCAAATATAGCCATTCTTAAAAAAAAAGAATCCTAGGTCAAGGGTGGGCAACTTATGGCCCTCCAGATGTTTTAGCCTACAACTCCCATCAGCCCTAACCAGCAAAGCCAATGGTGAGGGCAATGGCAGCTGGTAACTCCAGTTCTGGAGGGACTGTGATTCCATTCAGGGTTTTAGTTACCATCAGCCAAACTTCTAATGGTGCTATCCAAGGTGCTGAACCCATTTTGGGGCCAAGGTTCAGCACCTTGGATAGCACTGTTAGAGTTGTGGCTGGTGGTAACTAAAACCCTGAATAGAATCACAGCTCCTCTGGAACTGGAGTCACCAGCCACCACTGAGTGAGGGATGATGGGAGCTGTAGGCCAAAATATCTGGAGGGCCACAAGATGCCCACCCCTGTGACCTTGATGACGAAGCTGGATATGTTCCCATCTCTTCCTTCCTCTGCAGATCTCACATGAGCGTTTTTCTTTCAGAAAATACATCTTGGTCTAAAATTAGTGCGTCCATCTCCATCCCACACAAGCTCAGCTGAAATACAAGCCTCTGTGTCACTCCCTACAACATCCCCCACCACACCCAGCAAACGGACAGACTCCGGATGTCAGGCCCACGTAGAGAGATGTATTGAGAGAGCTCTGCTACCAACTGCCCAAATGTTGAGTGCTGCAAGGTTATGAGCAGACAGTGCTGTCATGCCGAGCTGGAACGAGGGGTTAGGCCTGTGGTACCAAGAGACTGTTGAAGTATGGCATGAATGGAATGCTTCAGTCCTGCTACCATCAAAGGGACTGAAAAGCACAAACAACTTAGTCACAGTTCCCTTTCTGTCCTTGTCATTTGTTTTCTGCATAAACCAGAGAAGAATGCCTGAGGGGATCTAACAGTCTGTCCTCCACCCTCCAGCTGGCACTTCACATAAGTATGCCCTCCACTCACTCCACTGTCCATTATCCATGCTGTAGTGGCTACAGTCTAGTTCTGGGGTGGACAACTTGTGGCCCTCCAGATGCTTTGGCCTACACATCATTCAAAAAGAGGACACCAATTTGCATATACTGATTTATATGTATAGATGCACATTTAGAAATAATTACTATAATTTTAGTAGAAACACAATGCATCTCACCAAAGTGGAGAAGACTGATTAGGTGACCTGTGTCAGTCTGCTGCCCAGTTGCTAAGTGTTGACTTCAAGGCCCCTGCTGCTCTCCCTCCTTATGGTTCTTTGACTTTAATCCAGACTTGGACTGGGCTGCCCATCAAATAGAGGACACATTCAAAGAGAGGACTGTCCTCTGTAAAGTAGACACCTGTCCACCCTTGGCTATGTTAGCTAAGACTGATTGGAGTTGTCGGCCAAAACATTTGGAAGGCCACAAGTTGCCTACCTCTGATCTAACTGGTAGATTTACATTTTTGGATAATAGCATACTATTATGATCAGCTAGGAGAGTTTCTCCTTTAAATCACCTGGTAAAAGCACGTCCTACAAACAACTCAGCTCAAAGCCTCTTTCATAACAATTCTAAAAGAGACATTACACAACTCTTACGATAAACCTTTGTTTCAATGAGCGGGTACAGTAAAAAATTGAGCTTGACAAGGAGATGGGTAGATATTATTGGGCTCTCTGTCCATGGTGGTAGAAGGGAAACAATAAATCTTTGGTTTAAATAGCTTTGCACAAGGCCATCAAACATAAACATGGTTTCCCTGAGAACAATACAGAAAGTCACACCTAGAACACAGGAATATTTTTAGCATTGGCTGGAATACAAAGGCAGGCCCAACTGTTTTTGTTATTAACATTTTTACTGGAGATTTATTAGGAGATTAACATAAATTTCTACAGTGCTATCCGAAAAAGGCAGCAGTGTTATTATCTCCTGAGTAAGCAAACCTCCCCAAATCCTCTTAGTCAATGCCTCCCAACTGAGTATAATTAATAGAATATGACAAAGAACACTTAACCCAAGAAGGAAACAAAACAAAGCAACACAAAAAATGTGTGTATATGTGTGGGGACGTCCGACACACGCCGTCATTTGCCAAATGGGTGAGATCCAGCCAAAAGATGAATGCTCAATTAGAGAACATTTCTAGAACGGTTGCCAAATGTGTTGATATTTTTTCTGAGTTATTCTCCTGTGGCACAAAATTCATTCTTTAAAGGATTAATCTAAAAAGTCATAAGTCCAGTGATCAATTGCAGGGGATGGCAGTGATTTCCAAAATTTCAACAACACAATTTCCTTTACCAGTAGTGAGACGAACTGTACGAAACATAGCGGTCTTTGGAAGCACCAAATTACTGGGATGTATCTCAGAATGAGATGTCTGAAAGACAATTTCAACCTCAAAGACTTCATCCTTGGCTTTTGACCAGAGCCAGTTGTTGGGAGCATGTGACTCCATTACTTGTACCACTCCTTTGGCTCCTAGTTCATTTCTGAGCTTGATTAAAAAAGATGGTTATTACATTTACAGTGCAATCTTATTCATGGTTACTCAGAAGTAAGTCCCATTGTATTCAGTGGGGCTTATTCCCAGGGTAGTGTGCTTAGGATTGCTGCTTTAAAGCTCTAAATGCCCTATGACCAGGATTCGTAAAGGACCATCTCCTACCATACAAATCTGGTATTCGTATGATATATCAGATCTCTCAAGATTTCTCTTGAGATCATCAAGAGAGACCCTGTCACATATCCCACCAATATCTGAGGTTCTTTGGCAGAAACAAGCAATATGATCTCCTCAGCCAGGCTTTGGACTGCCCTGTTCCTCTAGATCATCAAAGCTCCCTCCTTGAAGGTATTCTGCACCAGACTGAATATTTTTTGGTCCTGATAGGCCTACAGATTGTCAGATGCTTGATGTATGTTGACCATTTTTCTCTGCTTCTTCCCTCACTGCTGTTGGCTTGTTATCTGTTGGTTTGTATTTTTTAATTATTATTTGTATATATATTTGTATATATTCATCAATTTTTAAAATTTATTTTATGGGATCCATTGTGAGCCAACTTGAATGCCAGATATTGAGTTAGAAAGGTGAGATATAATTGTTTTCAATAAATAATAATAAAATACTCAATAGGAAGTTATCTGACTATGACAAGGAGATAGATGTTAATCCCCCCACTTTCAGACCTCCATCTTCCTGCCCAGTCAGGAAAACCAAATCAAGGGTGTATCCTGTTACATATGTTGGGATGATGATGTGTTGGGACTAGAGATGGGTGAGAAATTCACTTAGTTGAATTTCCTCCCAGATTTAGTCAATTCTCCTGGAGCCATACACAGGACCAAATGCAATCTGCAGTCAGAAATCTGTACATTTTTGTACTTGTGAATACGTTCCATAAAGCAAAACAAAAAATACATCTGACAACATGTGCGCATTTGAAAAATATGTGAAAAACAAGGTATACCTTTCTAAAATGTACACAAACATGGTTTAGTCAATGGGTACATGAGTACAAGAATGTGTACATTTGAAAAATGCACATAAAATATGTATGAATTTATGTACAATTTTTTTAAAAAAAATTGCAAGCTCATGTGGAAATGGGAAAGAATGAACTTGGCCTCCAAAACCCAACAATCTCAGTGAGACCAAGACTGACAGATCTGTCCATCTCTAGTAGTGACAGACCATGGTCGTCATGGTGGCCATGAAGCCCTGAGCTTCCCCCGATCCAGCAGCCTCAGCGTGGCAGTTGAAATCTTTCAGAACTATCATCTTTGAGGTCCTCAATGCCAAACCTGAGACCTCCTCTGTCAGATCAGATAGTGAAACTGATGGGCAGCAGAATGCATAGTATACCAGCAGGATCCCTAATTTGTCCCGGATACCAAAGACAAGATACAAACTCTCAAGACTGGTACTCAGACAGGAAACCTAGAGAGGGAGATGGACTTCTGTAGACCATAGCAACCCCCCTCCCCAGGCCTTGAGTATATATTGGTACTGCACCAATTATCCAGAATAGTAGAGCTGGGAGAGACTAACCCTGCCCAGTTCCCCCATTCAGGTCTTGGTAATACATAAAAGGTTGGCTCTCTCATTCACAATTAAATCATTTTATTTTCATCTATGAAATGTCAGATTATGGATCTTGTGACCTGCTCACAGACCTCTCCAGTAATGGCTTCTGATGATGACGACTCTGAAACAGGTTGTCTACCTCAGCCTTTCTCAACCTAGGGCTCTCCTGATGTATTGGACCAAAACTCCCAGCAAGCATAGCCATTGGAGAGCACCAGGTTAGGGAAGTCTGGTCTACCTTATGATCTCTGAATCTGCCAGAGCTAGAGGGGGGCTTCCTGTAGATCTCAGTGAGGAAGAGGTCTAGCTACACTCTGAATCTGGGCGTGATGACTTAGGTCTTGTAAAGGGGCAAGGACATATTAAAGGTTAGAAGCAGGTAAATGGAGCAGCCTAATGAGATTTGCTGCTTGAAGGAACTGCTTTACTCCACATTGCTTCATTGTAAGGCCATCTCTGGATAGGATCAATGAGGAGAAGCTTCAAGATCCAGAGCAGCTTTGTAGGGAGCACCACTTACATCGGATATGGCTACTGAAGAATCCATTCTGTAGGGGAGAGACAGTCCGCTGGTCGCCTTTGGCCCTGGATCCTGCCCCTGAAGCAATTTTATCCAGTTCTGACCAATTTTTAATCAAAAGTACTATTTTAAAAAATGAGCACAATTTCATTTCAAGTTGTGAGAAAGAGATATTCCATGGTGTAATGCTGCATCTCTTTTCTATGATGTAGATGTACATACTTGAGTGTAATGCTATGCCTCTGTACTTGGGCTACAGGTGCATGTGCCAGCTTGATGGTGCCAATTTTAGGATGGCACCTGACCAGTTATAAGAGGCTCAGTTTGTCTGGCAAAAGGTATTTTCAGCACCTGGTCCCTGGCCAGAGAATGCAGAAACTGGCCATGAGTGGGCTAAGATAATTGCCTAAGGCAGGGCTGTGGGCCAAATCCTGCCCACCTAGGGTCCAAATCCAGCCCCCCAGGGTCCCCAGATGGCCACACCCCTTCCCCCAGCCCAACCCTCTTTCCCCCAGCCAATGATCATTTGGTGGCTTCCCAGCTTTTGTGCAGTTTTCCCCCATCCCAAAAGGTTGAAATGTCTCTCCTAAGGCTCAGTTACTGGAAGAAAAGAGCTTGAAGCTAAAACAGGCTGGCACTTCTGGTATTTTGCCCCTGCCCCCTTGTGCATTTGGCCCTGCCCACCCCTGGAATCCGGCCCCCAAGATCTTCTCTGTAATTGAATTTGGCATTCGGGCTGAAAGAAGTTCAACACCCCTGGCCAAAGGTAATTTCTGTGTGATCGAGGACATTGCATTTTATGCTCACTGACAGACAGAGGGCTGAAAGGTGTGTTGCAGTGAACACCTTTGAACAGGTAGGGGAGCACTTCTCACTACTTACCAAACGGCAAAGTGCCTAAGAAAAGAATACACATTCCTGGAATGCAAATCAGGTGCCACCTTTGTTATCTCTGTTTTAGGGGTTCTTTGAATTCACACACAACTTTGGCTTTTAACAGTATTCTGTTATTGGATAATCAACAGGGCAGAATTTAGGACCCAGGGATTATTTTTTGTGCTTTCCTTTTTTTTGGCTTGCAGCCTGTGACAGCTGACCGAAAATCAATGAAGCGTAGTTTAAGAAGCTTCACAGTGGTGCAAGATAAGGCTCGAACGCTGTTCTCCCCGCTCATAGCCTATTAGCCGTCAGGGTTTAGAATTATTTTGTCTTCGCTCGTTTCTCGGATGGAAGTTGTTTGCCTATGAAAATCAAGAAATCCAGTGGGAGACGCAGCTGTGAGGATGCGGGTGCAAGCCTTACTCATACTGTCCCTCCTCCTTTGTGCTAACAGTTCAGGTAAGTGCAATTTATTCAAGTTAAAAATGTGCCAGATACAAGACTTTTTGCAACAACACAGAGATACATTTATGTGTTAAAATTAACCCACTGGCTCTCACTGTCTGAAATACTTTTCTCTCTGTGTGTGTATGTGTTAAGCAAAAGACTTGGGAGAAAAACACACACACACTATACTGGGTAGCCAGTAGCTCATTTCAGTACTGTATTTCATGTATTTCATCTTCCAATCAACAGCCTTGCCTTTGAGAAGACTTTTAATAAGTAACTGATGTTATGATGATTACAGTAATTCTAGCAGATAAAACCCCTACCATTAGTATTAGTAAATTAATGATGATAATTTATGTAGAATAAATTATTATTATGTATAAATAATAATAATAATAACAACTATTATTATTATTTCTATACAACTTTCAGTATACGTAGTGCTTTATAGAGAAACATCGGCAGAAGACAGGTCTCTACCTGAACACGCTTGCACTCTGAAAGTACAGTCCTATACCTGTCTACTCAGAATCAAGTCCTATTGAGTTCAGTGGGACTTACTCCTTGGTGAGTGTGTATAGGATTGCATCCTAAATTTGGATGAGGAGGAAGGAAGATAGTAGAGGGGAAGGAGAAGGAGAAACAAAGGTAACACAAGGGATAAATGCAAGCAAATGTAGCTAGAATGGTCACCATAATTTTATTCTCAACCCTCCAAATGCCTTTGATCAAGTATTGGCATGTGAGAGAGGTTTGTTAAATGGAAGTATGAGGAGGTCTGTTCTGGAAATACTTGGCTTTTCATGGGAATAGGAAAAAACTACCTGTATCATTTGTCAGTTTCACTGAATACCCATTATGAATGTTTGTACTAGATGCAAATTCACTTCACCAACCTTCCCACTGCCTTCCCCGTTTGATTTTCATTCCTCTCTCTGTCCCCCTCTCTGCTCCAGCATAGCTCCAACAGCTTTTTTCCAAATATCTGGAAGGAGATATTATTGTTTGTCTTTGCTACTCCCCCAGGGCCATAGGAAGCCCCAGAGGCAGCCTTTTACAGGCTCCATTTTCCTATGAGGAGGGAGTATTGGAGACTTACATCGCAATCCTGTGCAGATTTACTTGTAACTCAGGGCCATTGTTTTCAATGGGGTTTATTTGGGTGGGGTGGCAGATGGCATCAGAGTGCCTGCTAATTAAAAAGTGCCAGGGCTGCATCCCTGCAAGCCCTGCCTCCACTACACCCCTGGTTGGTGAGGAACATGAGTTGGAGGTTGCTGTTGCATTCCTGTCCTGCTTGTGAGCTTCCCACAGGCATTTGGTTGGCCAACAGAATGCTGGAGGAGATAGGGCACCAGGGTCCCAACCTTTTTAGCTTGGTGGGCACATTTGGAATTTTGAGAGAGTGGCATGGGCACTCTCACAAAATGGCTACCATAGGTAGGGGGCTTGCCCATTTATAATATGGCATGATGGGTATGGCTTGTCACGAAATGCTCATTTGCCAGAAGGCAAATTGGTAAGACTAAAAGAAAAGTACCTAAGAACCAAGAACCGAAGTACAATGCAGAGATCAGGGTCTGAGCTCCAAAGCATAAAACCACGCTTTAGAACCCAAATAAAGATGGCACTGAAGGGCAGCACTTTGCTTTGCAGTAGGCCAGTGTCCCAGAGAAGCAGGGAGCAGTAGGTATCAGTGGGCAGGTTGGTGCCCATGGGCACCACGTTAGAGTCTCAAGGCTCTTACGTTCTTAGTTATTAAAAGGCAAAAATGCAGCCTAATTATTTATAAGACTTTTGCCTTTCCTATCGGGAAATCCACTGTGGTATAGTCTTGTTGCAAAAAGCTTTGCATTCATCTCAACAGCCTTGATATGATATGTCCTTCCTCTGGGTAAATATCTTTTTACAGAATTCTTGAATCTGCCCTTCTGGCTTATTAGGCAATATCCATTGGCAGTATCACAGAGAGAGAGAGAGAGCGCTTTATAGGTTCTGGTGTAGACAGTACCATAGGAGGGTAACGTTTTGAAAATGGCCCAATTTATACATGTACAACAGTGTGGATTTTTAATATGTTGTCATCTGCCAAATTCTTGGAGAGAAAGCTCCAAAGGACATTATCAGTCTTGGCCTGTTACCAGGCTAAAGCTCATCCCTGGACTCTCAAGGTGCCATTTTAGATTCCAGTTTCAGGAAGGATTCAGCTAGGACTGAATAGCTGTCCTTGGACACATTCATGGTTAAAATGTGAAATAGCAAAAAAATGTTAAGAGCATTTATTGTGATTATTTCTATCCTTTCATGCCTCATAATTACTGCACCAAGGTTACCAGCACAGGACAGTCATGCTTTTTTCCTCTTCTCCCACTTTTTTTTTTAAGCGAAGGGATTTATGCCTTTTGGCCTACTTCCCTAATGTGTGTGTATGTGTGTATACACACACACACACACACACACACACGCCTCTTCACAATTATTGCACTTATGACCTCATTCAAATTAATTTTCTAGTTTTGTATGACTTATGACACCTTTCCCAACTTGATGTCCTGGAGATGTGTTGTGCTACAACTCCCGTCAACCCCATCCACTGCAATGGCCAATGGTCAGGAATACTGCGCATTTTAGTCCAAAACATCTGGAAGGCACCAGATGTGGAGAAAGCTGGTCAACACAACTGTTAAAAGCGCAGGAGCCCAATTTTCCTATCAGCTCAGGGCTGCTGAGGCAGAATGATCCGTGGTCTGAAACACTGGGGTGGGGGCACCAACCCTAACACTTGCCCTCCATGAAACGTTGCTTCCAGTTTGGGACAACAGAGGAAACAGCATGACTTGTGCAAGAATTCTAAGGAAGTCTGTCAGATTGCTCGGCTAGATCCAGATTTGCTGGTGCAGTCTCTTCCTTTAGACGTAGCCCCTCTGCTCAGGCTCATCTATTGCCCTTTTTATCCCTTTATTTTAATTCTATCCAAGTGAGCTGCCATTTTGAATTCTACACTGCCCTGGGTTTCCCTCTTACAACAGTGATGAAATTGTAGATGCATGAAACTTACATGCATGTCCATCTACTGAGGTCGCGTATGATAAAATACTTCCCACTGTAGTTAGTACCAAATGGAATATCTATGCCCCAGCCCCACCATTCTTTTTAATGGTTCTTTTTGTGGCCAGGAAGAAGATTTTTCTTTTGCCACAGGCCATTGACTTTGATTTTACGGTGTTGATGTAACGTTTTGTATGTTATTTCCATATCTATCTCCTCTTCTCCCTTCTTTTTTGTCTTTCAGGTTTTATTGTGTTCAGCTCATTTGCCGAGAATGAAGATGCCCTTTTGCGGCACTTATTTCAAGGATATCAGAAATGGATCAGACCAGTAAAACATTCCAACGATACCATAAAAGTGTACTTTGGATTAAAAATATCCCAGCTAGTAGATGTGGTAGGTAATCTACAGACCCATTTCTCTGGGGCCCACAGGCAGGGATGGCCACATTGACTTCCCTCGAGTGGAACCTGACAATTGTACTCTTGTTCCAATTTCCCCCCGTCAATCCTACTGATGTTCAGTGAAAACAACCCAGTGTGCAACTGCTGTGAAAAAGGCAGATTTAGGTATAATTAGAAAACGCATTGAAAATAAAACTACCAATGTCGTACTGCCCTTATATAAATCTATGGTGCAACCACCCGTTCTAGTCACTGTACCTAAAAAAGGATATTGCAAGGTTGGAAAAAGTGCAGAAAACTGTGACCAACATTATTAAGGGGCTGGAGCAACTCCTCTATGAGAAAAGGCCGTAATGTCATGGAAGCCAAATTTAATTGCTAGGTAGGGGATTAAAATCCCCAGGACTACTGAAGTGGCTTGCTCTGAAACAGGGCCAGCTAGATAGACAAAGCTGAGGAGTCTCAATGCATGGATGAGACAGTGGTGTAGAGAGGAGAGGGTTAGATTTGGTAAGCACTGGGAAATGTTTTGGGACAAGCCAGGCCTATACAAAAGGGACAGGCCCCACTTGAACCAGAATGAAACTAGCCTGCTGGCACTAACTTCGAAAAGATGACAGAGCAGCATTTAAACTGAACTGGGGGAAGGGAGCTGGGGAAGCACCCAGTGCCCATTGAATCATCCCTCAGGGATGGAGGTAGAAATGTTTTCAATTGCTAAATGGGAATGCTGTATAAATTCATGCCTGCTATAGAGAAAGTGGATTATCTCTCATAATACTAGAACCAGAGGTTATCCAATGAAATTGAACTATGGGAGATTCAGGACAGAGTTCTTCACGCAGTGCATAGTTAAATTATGGAATTCATTACCACAAGATGTAGTGATGCTCACCAACTTGGACAGCTTTAAAAGGGAATTAGAGAAATTCCCATGGAGGATAAGGCTATCAATGGCTACTGGTCATGAGGGCTCTATATTATCTCCAGTATCAGAAACAGCATGCCTCTAAATACCAGCTGCTGAGGAGCATGAGCAGGAATCATAGAAGAGTAGGGTTGGAAGGGGCCTATAAGACCATTGAGTCCAGCCCCTGCTCAATGCACAAATCTAAGTCAAAGCATCCCTGACAGATGGCTGTCCAGCTTCATCTTGAATGCCTCCAGTGTGGGAGAGCCCACCACCTCCCTAGGTCATTGGTTTCATTGTTGTATTGCTCTAACAGAAAGTTTTTCCTGATGTTCAGCCAGAATCTGGCTTCCTGTAACTTGAGCCCATTATTCCGTGTCCTGCACTCTGGGATGATCAAGAAGAGATCCTGGCCTTCCTCTCTGTGACATCCTTCCAAGTACTTGAAGAGCACTATCATATCTCCCCTCAGTCTTCTCTTCTCAAGGCTAAACATGCCCAGTTCTTTCGGTCTCTCCTCATAGGGCTTTGTTTCCAGTCCCCTGATCATCTCTGTTGCCCTCCTCTGAACCCTCTCCAGTTTGTCTACATCCTTCTTAAAGTGTTGGTGCCCAGAACTGGACACAGTACTCAAGATGAGGCCTAACCAGTGCTGGTTAGGAGAGAGCTAATGTGCTCATGTCCTGCTTGTGGGCTCCCCACAGGCATCTGGTTGGCCACAGTGTGAACAGGAGGCTGGGCTAGACAGAACTTTGGGCTCTTCTTATGAACATAGTTTGATAGTAACTCTGTCAGGACCAGGTCAGGGCAGCCTCTTGCAGCCATCCCCAAATGTGGGCCAAGAAGCTGGTAGCTGGCAAAGTTGGGGCCTAAAGGTAGTTCAATGCAAGGCAATAGGGCCAGATTCTTAGTACTGATAACAGTTCTGACCAATCCAGAGATTTCATACTGCCTACCAATTGCAAGGGCCAATGTGTTGCACACCACTATTTCTTTCTGTGCTTGAGGAAGACTCTGAGGCCTCAGCACAGGCAGCCCGAGATAGCTCACGTGGCTCTGTTCCAGCCTTGGGCCGTGCGGTTTCCAGTTCCAGCCCTGGAGTCCCTGATGGCCATTGTGAAAGGCAAGGCCCAAATGACTTGATTTCTTTCAGTCATGCAGCTATAAAAGGCTCAGGAACAGCCTTCAAGGCTAGAGGTTGTAACTCAAGTGGAACAGCTGCCTTAGCAATTGCTAAGAAACTTCACCTTCCTACATTAAGTCTAAGCAGCAATGTTAGTAAAAATAGGTGTGCCAGTAAAGGTTAACTATTTTGTATAGAAACTCTTCTAGGAAGCAGAACAGGGCTGAATCTACATATAGCAGTTTTACCGTTATCTTACTGCAGTGGTAACTATTGGTGCCCATTGGTGTCATGTGCACCAATAGTTATCACTGCAGTATGATAACGGTAAAACTGCTATGTGTAGATTCATCCCAGAACACTGTAGAAAACTCTGAAAGTGTTGCTGTCTCTGTGGTGTGGGGAATGTTGGGAGGTTTCTTTCTTTTTTTCAGAAGAAATCAATGACTTCTGTTCCCTTTCCCCCAACAGGATGAAAAGAATCAGCTCATGACAACTAATGTATGGCTGAAACAGGTAATATATATGTAGGGTGTGTGTGTGTGTGTGTGTGTGTGTGTGTGTAATGTTTTGTTGTGAGTACTTTATGGTTGCCCTATGCAGTGAATTTTGATGACTGCCTATAAATGTTCCACTATGGTGTGGAGATGGAGGTTCTTGAATTTAAGAAAATTTAGGCCCATTGACCTCACTGGATATAAGCTGGTTTACATCCCAGATACTATGATCTAACTGGGTTACACCTTGAGGGTAAGGCTCATTAATGGTCTGTTAAGATGATAGATCTAGGGCACAATCCTACACATGTTTAGACAGAAATAAGTCCTACAATTCCCAGCATTCCCCAGCAAGCATGGCTGGCTGGGGAATGCTGGGAGTTGTAGGATTTTAGCATTCTGGCTGGTTCTGGCTTAAACCCAAATGGACTCACAGCCCCATCGAAATCAGAACCACCAGCCGCGACTGGATTGGACCATACATGCCATTCTTTCAGGATGTCCACGGCTTACTCTAGGAGGACATGTGGCCCTCCTGCGTTGCATTCAGGTGAATGGTGGGCACTGCCCCGTGAAGCGCAAGCCAGCTTCCAGGCTGCCCCCTCCATCTCTGCCCTTGTCTCAGACAACCTGCCGCTGTCCTTGGGCGGTGTGGTCCAGGCAGGGAGGTTTGCAGGAAACCCTGCTAATAAATCAGTTTAGCTTAACCAGCTCAATTGTGGAGCATAAATTCTTTTTAAAGGTAATCAGAGAACATGCCGCAGTGGCTGTGCTGGTTCCTGACAGCCATAGAGATCAGTGTGGGCTGAAAGCCCCGTTCCTGGCGCAGTGGAGGCTGGGGGCTCCGATTCCAGTGGGGCTGTGCATCCATTCTGGATTTCAGTCAGACCCAGCCAGAACTCTAAAGGAGCCATCCAAGGTGCTGAATCCCAGCCCCCAAATAGGTTTGACACCTTTGGCAGCTCCTTTAGAGTTCTGGATGGTTCTAACTGAAACCCAGAATGGATACACACCCCGCCGAAATCGGAGCCTCCAGCCAGGTCTATTGAAGTTGTCCAGTCTTCTGAATTGCAGCAGTCTGGAACCACTTTACTGGAGCTGGCTGGGCAGTGTTGCAGTTTGCAGGGTCGACGTGCAGGACTTTTTGATTAGCGGGGATGATTCTATCATCTGCTTCCCCCCTCAGGATTCCTTTGTTCCCATAGTTGTTGGGGCAGAAAGTGAGGAATGGATTTTCTCAGCAACAGTATATTGTTGTGGGCTACCTCTGTTGCAATGCAATCTATTTTGAGATGGGTTGGTCTTGAATGAGCAATTAAGACCCATTAGCTTCACAAAAGAGCTGCTCCTGGTGGAAAGGAAAATCCTAGAACTGATTTGTTGATGTGGAACAACACAGATGCCTTAATTTTTGGACTCTCCTTGTGGGTGTGACTACGGGGACTCTCTTGATGAGCGCCTGTGGTTACCGCAACACCACTGGTGCTGGGAAGCAGGGCAGCAGAGCCATGGGGCGGGGGGGGGGGGAGCTACCCCAGTAGAGGTTGGTGGCTCCAATTCCGGTGGGACTATGTGTGCATTCTTGGTTTCAGAGACTCCAAAGGAGCTATCCAAAGTGCTGAACCTAGTTTGGTGATTGGGTTCAGCACCTTGGATGGCTCCTTTAGGGTTCTGGCTGGTTCTGACTGAAACCTAGAATGGATTCATAGCCCCACTGAAATCAGAGCCACCAGCCTCCACTCGCTCACCCATCATTAGTATGTCAACCCTCTTCCCTAAAATTTCAGCACTCACTTTAAAAAAAAGTCAGTCTCCAGTTCTTTTACATCTAAAGAAAAACAACCATCCACACAGGTGGTACTCATCTTCTACCCTGTGGCTCAGTAAGAAATCCACTGACTCCTGTCCTCTGGTGTTAAGCCAGTGAGTGAAAAGGCACCGAAATGGCTCGGAAGCACTTGGCACTTTTAACTGAGATTAAATTTAAATTTTAAATTATTAGCATTTAATATAAAGTTAACTTATTAAATAATGTCAGTAAAATCACCTGTAACGTTCTTATAATTTATTTTAAACCGTGTATCACTTCAGGTTGCTTGTATTTAGTTTTTTACCATTTTAGGGCACAGTCCTATGCAAGTTTAGGCAGAAAAAAGTCCTACAGGTCACAGCATTCCCCAGCCAGCCATGCTGGGAGTTGTAGGCCTTTTTTTATTTTTATTTTTTTATTATTAAATTTATTAATCGCCCATCTGGCCAGTCACCCAGCCACTCTGGGCGATGTACAGCATACAATAAAACAGTTTAAAACAATAAAATTCTACAGTAAAAACACTTTCTAAAATACCCTAACCCACCCCAAATACCTGCCTGAACAACCATGTTTTTAATGCACTGCGGAAGCTCATTAAAGAGGGGGCATGGTGGAGTTCCCTAGGGAGGGAGTTCCACAGAGTGGGGGCCACCACAGAAAAGGCCTTCTCCCTCGTCCCCACCAGTCTAGCTGTCCTGGCTGATGGGATAGAGAGAAGGCCATCCAAGGCTGATCTTGTTAAGCGGCCTGTCTGGTGTTTTTTCTTTTCCAAACATGCATAGGATAGCGCCCTTAGTGTCTTACATGATCCACTCTCCTCCCCCAAATTCTGGCAATCGGCTTGCTGAACTGGGGCTAAGACAAGCCACCGGAATTCAAAGTAACACAAAAACTCAATTTCCAAACTGCTTCCTAGCTCCTGGATGTGCCTGACTGCAGCTCAGGTCAGTTTGACTTGTACTGCAGGAGAGGACGTGTAAAATTCCCTTTGCTTCCTGTCTTGGCAAGGAAGAACCTAGCAGCCCTTGGGGACTATTATTTCTCTCTTGGAGGGCAGAAGGGTGATAGCCAATATCATTTGGTTGACTTGAACTTTCTTCAGTCAATGTAAAAATACAACCACTTTTTTCTTTATTTATGTAAAATATGGCTACTGCAAGTTATTGTTTATATACTGGAACATGATTCCATTGCTCACTGGCATATTGAGCTGGTCTTCAAGTTGTCATTGCAAACAATTTGGATTCTGTCCCCTTGGCTAAATATATGGCACTTACTGAAGATATATAGCAGCCTTCCCCAACCTGATGCCTCCAGATGTTTTGCACTTCAGTTCCCATCAGTCCCAGCCAGCATGGCCACTGGTCAGGAATGCTGTGAGTTGTAGTCCAAAACAGCTGGGGGGGCCTAGGTTGGGGAAGGCTGATGTTCAGCTTAAATATTGGGAAAGAAAGCAAAATGAAAGATGGATATCTTCTTACCGTACAATTCTACTCCAAAGTAAACCCCACTGAGGTCAATGGGACGTACTCTCAGGTAAGAATGATAGATTGCCACCTGAAGCAGTCATATGCAGCATTTTCAGATTCAGGCATGACTCACCTGTTAATCCCCACCAGCAATAGCTGGTCAAATGTAACTTTCTACGCAGCATCTCTGTCTTCCCTTCTCTCCCTCCCCATCTTCTCCTTAAACTAAAAGCAAAAAAGTGGCACTGATGCAGCTGGTGCAAGCCAGCCTACGTTGGAGCACAATTCAGTTGAGAATTGCAACCCACCAACTGAAGACCAGCACTCTAATGGATGTGTTGACCCAGTAGATACTTGAAATTTCACATGTTTACACAAATGTTGACAATATCAAATGAATGTCTGAATCTCCTAAGGCAACTTAGTGAGAATTTCGTCCCTCCTCCAGAAATCTGAAATGGAATCCTATCTGTATCTCGCGTTATAGTCTCCAGTGACCCAGAAGCGTGTTGGGAACATGCTGCAACAGAGGAGCTCCCTTTTGGAAATCCAAAAACTCAGAGTTAACCATGGCAGTCTCAAAGGACATGTGTGTCAGGCCTGGGCCATGGGCAGTAGTCTGAGGTAGAGATGCTGGAGAAATTTGAGATGGACTAAAATGAGCTCAGGTTTTTAAGAATCCAACCTGCGGAATCCGCTGCGGAGCAACCCCCTCAGGCTGCACAGAGTCCGTGGACTTTCGGATGTTTTTTTTTTTTAACTTTCCCAAAATTTACGCATATTTATTTGTAGGAAAATACGCACATTTCTGCTGAGGAAAAGTTGAATGGAATGGGGGACAATACATTAAATATTACGTGCTAAGGTAAATTATGTAAATTCTTACGAAACCTCTTACATAATTATTTGCATATTTTTCCGCATGACGGGGGGAAAAAATTGCATCTGTCTCTGAGCGGACAACAGAACAAAAGGCACCTGACAATCTGCAAAACACAGATGGAGCGGATTTTACACAGTCCGTACGTCCCTGGTCTGAGGTGAGCCAGGAAGTGAGGGACAAAGCAAGTTGGCAGGACCAAAGAGTCAGTCAAAACCAAAGGACAAACCAGGAGGCAGAAGCAAGCTGGAAGTCAGGACCAAATGACAACCAAGGGTACAGAAACAAGACAAACCTCAAGGAAGACCTTGATGCTCAAACATGCTCTTGTGGCACCAGTGCTTCATCAGCTGCGTTGGCTTCCAGTGCATTTCTGAGCCCAACTCACAGTGTTGGCGTTGACCTTTAAAGCTCTGAACAGCTTGGGCAAGAGTATCTAAAGCAGCCTTCCCCAACCTGGCACCCTCCAGCTGTGTTGGGTGGAAGCTCCCATAATCCCCAGTCAGCAGGTCCATTGGCCATGCTGACTAGAGATTATGAGAGTGGTAGCCCAGCCCATCTGGAGGGCACCAGGTTGGGGCAGCCTGATCTAAAGGAACGTCTCCTCTCATATGTATCTCTTGAACCCTTATGTCACCTTCACAGGCCCTCCTCCAGGTGCCCCATCCAAAGGAAGCTAGACAGGAGGCTACAAGAGAGAGGGCCTTCTCCATTGTGGTGGCCTGTTTATGGAATGCTCTCCCCAAGGAGGCTTGCCTGGTGCCTACACTCTTATCTTTTCAGCGCCAGGCAAAGACCTTTCTTCCCCCTGCAGGGATTCTAGAGTTTGGTTTTTGTGCTTGTTTTTACATATTCATTCCTGTGCTATTTGTTGTTTTGTATTGCATTTTACTCTTTTAGTTTTTTGTAATCCACCCAGAGAATGTCTGTTATTGGGCAGATTAAAATATAATAAATAAATATATACATGCATACATAAACAAGCAAGACACAACTGGAGCAGGAAGCTCTCTTATACTCATTCCTGTACAGGGGGATTCAGTGGCCAGCTTGGGTAGGTGAATTCAATCAAGGGCTTGAGGGTACTTCACTGAGAAGCTGCCCCTACCTGCACTTCAATAGGTTGCCACATGGGGCAGCTGTCCACAGATCCCAGCAGCTCCTGGCAACAGGAAAGCAAAAACTACAAATGGCTGCCCCTGTGGCATTGGTTCTCAGCACAAAGGCACCTCTGCCTCCTACTAGGTTCTGACTGGGAATGGACTGGGAGGTGATTGTGCCACTCCAGGCAAGCTCCTAGGAATTCCCAGTTCACATACTGAGAAGAATGACTAGCACTCTTGTGCTCTAGTCTTTGGTGTCTTAGATTAAAGACGTGGGTGAATTTGCCTACCGACAAGGGCACAACAGCCAATTGTTGGAGAAGCTGGCATGATGAAAAGTAATGGAAAAAATTGAACATGCATCATGTACTTGCAGTGTGTAATTGATTCTTAGTATCTGAAGCGTGTAAGCATCAAAGTGGAGGAAGAATGTTTTAGTATATTATACAGAGTCACTTAACTAGGAATAATGTCATGAAATTAAGAAACTGAAGGTCTCACTATAGACTATGTGCAAATCTGTGTTACGGAGCCCTGGCGCTGCCTCTAAAATCAACATCTGTGGGTAGGGATTTGGAGAGAAGAAGCACTGAGGGGAGGGATGCTTCACCCTTTCTTTACTTGCCATTTCTCGACTCCAAATTGTCCCCCAAGTGGCTTCTCCCCATTCAAAATGTGAGTAAGCACACCTTTTGGAACACTTGGGGGAGGGGGGAGTCCTGTGCGTGGGAAGCATGTAACTTGGGCAGTGAAACAGTGGGTGGGGAAAGGGTTCAAAACACACCGAATGCAGTAGGACTTATTTCTGAGTAAGCATGTTTAACCCTGTGCAGTGCAGCCCTCTGGTGGAATGCCTGTGTTGCAGAAATCAGAGTCAGAGACCACAGAGTGAAGGAAAAAGAGTTTTTCTTTATTAACGTGCGGGCTTTATGGCTGGAATCACTTCCAAAGCGCCAAAAGCCCCGAAGTACATTAGCAAATTGTTTTTATAGATATTGTTCAACACCTTTTGACCCTGAGTAGCCATGGGAGAAGGGTGGGTTCTGGGAAACCAGCGAGGTTCAGAGGAGACTGTGAGGAGAGAAAAGGAGACAGAAATTGTGAAGAAAGATTCTGACGAAACTGTGGCAAGGGAAAGACAGAGATGGAAAAGAGAAGTCCTGAGGAGGCTGAGAAAAGAGCAGCAGCAACTTTCTGCCCTCCCCTCAGTTACCCGCCAGTAGATGCTGGGCAACAACCAACTGCCCACAGTTATTTCTGAGTCCTGGATCACACAGCTAGATACAAGTTTTAAGAAATAGCCTACCTTTGTGGACCATATAACTATTGGACTCCCTTCCCTCCATGTTATTGTTCAGAGACTTGGGGCTTCTTCACATGGAGCTTTTATCCTGCTATTGAGATTGCTCACTCATGGACGTTTGCGGGTCCTTTAGATGATGTTGCGAACCTCCAGGGCGTCTCCCGCACTAAATGACCTTTATTCCATTTTTTAAAAGATCGGAGATAATGAACTATCAAATTACAGCACGTGAGGAAAACCCGCCATAAGAGGAGCTAGACTAAAGAAACATATGGGAAACTCAGATAAGGGGGGAAAGGAAGCACGTGTAACGGGGTCTGTTGTGATCCTGCATTTAAAACGGAAGCAGAAAGCCCCGTTTTAAATGTGGGAATTTAGGCTGGTGTAGAGATGCTCTTTAAATAGTTTACTGTGAGATCCTATGGGTTGTGCCCTCATTACATGGAAGCCTCTGATCTCGGAGGCTTCTGGATATCTAATGCTTTGCTGGGCTGTTGCAAGCAGGGTGGGAAGAGAATGACAGAGGCAAGTTTCACCTCTCTGTCCTCCTTTTTATATTTTTTTACTTTAGACGGGACTTTGAGCCTGTCTAGGGAAGGCATGCTGCCGAGGGCTGAGCCGAGGCATTATTGTATCCCAGCCTCTCCCCTCCCCTCCCCTCCCCGCCCACCAAAATGCCCCCCCTTCCCTCTCTCTGAGGCTGCTTTTGTGACCTCGGAAAGCAGCCAGCACAGTTTTTCCTGTGGCAGCTGCGAGGGGGCGGGAGAAGGATCATATTTTGAAGTCCCCCTTCCAAGGCCGTAGCCGTGTCTCCAGCCGCGGAGGGGGGACTCCACGGAATCCTGTAGTTCATGGGATGCTCTCCTGGGACCATGGGAACGCTCTCTCTTTCATTGGAATGTTTGTTTGCTTCTTCTGTCCTTGCCCCCTCCCCTTCCTTGTTAAAGAAACCATGGCTCTTGTTTATAAGGTGTTCCCTATTCCCCCCCCCCACTCACCCCTTTTCAAGGAACATGGGTCCTGGTAGGCTGGAGACACTGCATGCTAGTTTAGGGGTCAGTGTTTTTCTCCCTTACATATTCTACTACTGTATGAATCCAGGTCCCATTGTTTCCACCACCTTAAAGTGGCAGTGGTAGGGAAAGTGGGCCACCCTTGCATTCATAAAATGGGCTACCTTTCCTCACTCCCTGGAGGTTCCTGCACCCATTATATCCTGTTGCTGGAGAAGGCAAGAAAGAGAGGAGTAAATATTTAATATTCAGCTCTACAATGCGTGGCAGAAGTGATGCAAAGGGAGAGGGTATTTGAAAACCCCTTAACTATTCAGGTAGCACAGAGTACATTGCGGGGGGTGGGGGGGGGTGGAGGATCTTGTAAGAGTCCTGTGTCTGAATTCTCCCCAGGAAGATACTTTCATTGCTCATATTGATTTTAGTTAGCACTATCATTCTTCTTTCTCTTGCATTCCCACAGGGCAACCAAAAAACGAATAAATAATAACTATAAGTAGAGAGCTACTTTCTTTTCGTGTATTACTGTAAGCCTGATGCCATTCTGAGATGGTTTGGTTTCTGCCTTGCAGTATGAAGCCAATGTAAGCTTGCCAGTTGTCCAGAAAAAGGGCGACTTGGCCTGCTCTTGTACCATTAATAGTAGCTTTAGCTGTAGAAATCAGCATGGGGGGCTTTACATGTCATAGAAATAAGCATGCTCATCTGCTAATATCTGCACATGGAGTCGCTTTTAAAAGCTAAGTAGCAAGGTCCAGTTTTTAAAAAACCAAATGAACTGGCAACCCTAACTCAATGCAACATTCCTCCCCCCCACCGGCACCACAGAAAACCCCAAAGAACATTGAGAAGCTCCATCCAACTATTGTGCAGTTTGTGAAGAGAGCTGTGATTAAGTCTGCTTCATTCTCAAAGGTCAAGTTTGTATTGTTTTCCCTCGGAAATCCCTAAAATGTCCACTTAAGGAACACCAGAGGTATGCTGATCGTTTGCGGGTCCAGCCACATGAATGTCCCCACACATAACAACTACACATTATAACTCACTGTGAAATAACCAGAACCTAAATGTGAGTGGTTTTGTAGGTTTCAGGTTCTTTACTAAATAATAATAAAAATTTAAAAATAGGTGTCAAGTGTCAAAATGTTTGTTAAGCATCCCAGTGCTTTTACAGTCATTGCTCGGAGCCCTGGAAGATGGATGCAAACATCCCTCGTTCTGAACCACAGGGTCAGATTTTCCATGCACTGTGTTTTCTTACATCTCCATAATTTTAAAAAGAGTAGAAATGTAGGACACAGTCCATGTGGATGCAGGCTTGTTGTGTGTGGCAAGGATGCCAATGGGGAAAGGCCACAGCTCAGAGACAGAGCACATGCCTGGCATGCAGAATGTCCCAGTATCTCCAGATTGGACTGTGGAAGATCCCTATCTGAACCCCTGGAGAGCCACTGCCAATCAGTAAAGACCAGGAGCGGGGAAACGTTTTCAGCCTGAGGGCCAAATGCCAATCTGCAAAAAGTATCAGGGGCCACATTCCATCTATGCGTGTGGTAGAGTGGGCAGGGCCAAAATGTGATTATGACTGATTTTAAGCCTACTCAGAAGCAAGCAGGACAAAGCTTCTGGATGTCTACTCACAAGTAAGCAGGACAAGCTTTTGCAGGACAAGCCTCAAAAGTAAGCAGAACTGAATCACTCAGCAGCTTACTCCCTAGGCCCCGACCCCTCTCCCCAGGGCTTTCCCCTGCTGCATAGTGACAAAGGATCCCTTTCTCACTGCGCAGTAGGGAAAATCTCTTATCTCTAATCTGCTGTTTGGACATAAGAGCTTTTCCCTGCCAGTTGAGGAGGCAAGGCCTGGGGAAGGTGAGGAACCACCATGAGCTGTATCCGCCGCACAGGGCAGAGGTTCCCCACCCTTAGTATAAACAATACTGAGTTAGGTGGACCAGTGGCCTGGCTCAGAATAAGGCAGCTTCAGGTTGTCAGCAGCCGAATGACAAGAGTTCTGGGTGACATACAAAGTAAAACAAATTAAAAATCACAGAGTAAGACAAATTAAGAAGCAGGAAATAAGACAACTACAAAAATGAAACAAATTGCTTTAACACGGAGGGCAAGAGGTTAAAATAGTGGCACAATGACCAATAAGAACATGGCGTAAAACAATTAAAATCTCCCATAGCTAAACAATCATGCAAAAACTACAGCCTAATAAAATGGCATAATTTAACATTTAAAAGGCTTTGAAAAGACATGGGAACTAGGCACTAGGCGCACCTCTCTGGGGCAAGTATTCTAAAATCCTGGGGCCACTGCTGAAAAGGCCCTTTCTCTCATAGCCACCCACTGTGTCCATATTCCCAACATTGATTGGCAGGAGTGAATTTCACATGTGGGAGGGGAGGATTAAGCAGGTTACTGGGGTGTATGCTGACTTTTAAAGAGATTAAAGCTGAATGTTCAGGCAAGGGATCTGAAATCATAATAATTGATGGGGTCAGGGCATTACAGCCACAACCCCTCTTCCCGCTTTAGCCTTGGCCCTTCTGTGAGATGGGCTTCTGTAGACCGAGACTGGATGTACGACTGGCCCGCCTTTCAGGATTATTCTAACTTTGTTCTTTGGCTTGGAATGATCAGCTAACTGTGAAACTGAAAATGCAACTCTGCTGCTTTTGCTGATTATTTCAGGAATGGATTGACCACAAATTGTGCTGGAATCCTGAAGACTATGGCGGGATCACAGCAATTCGGGTCCCGTCTGATTCTCTCTGGCTCCCAGATATTGTTTTGTTTGAAAAGTGAGTACAAGGATCCTCACACTGATTTTATAGTATTTTTGGAACTTGAGGTACATGTGCAGGGCAGGGAGGCAATGTGCCTGGCTTTGCAGAAGAGGGGCTGTCAGTGGACAATCCTCTATTTGAAGGACTGCCCAGTCCAAGTCTGGCATGAAGACAAAGAACTATAAGAAGGTAGTGCAGAGGCCTGAGATGTGTTTCATTTCTATTTAAATTATAGTAATTATTTATACATTAACATCATCTAAGTTTGCATAGGTAAATCTTATGCGAATCTGTGTCCTCTTCTTTGGCAATGTGTTTCTCTTTTCTGGCAATGCGTAAGTGGCCACCCAAGTTCAAGGGTCTCAAGAGAAAAGCAGAGGTGTAGATTATTTTATCTGTATCACACCATTAGTATGCATGGTGCTTTACAAAATACCATAAGCAAAAAGACATGGCTTTTTACCAAAGCCTTTGAGGGCTAATATTCCCTAAAGTAGTGCATTGTTTTAACTGTTTTATTGTTTTAGATTTTAATTGGTCTTAGCTTGTTTGATGATTTAATGCATTTTTAGCTGTTTACATTATTTATTGTTTTAGATTTTAATTGGTCTTAGCTTGTTTAATGGTTTAATGCATTTTTAGCTGTTTACATTATTTATTGTTTTATACTGTTTACACTGATTTTATCTGTACGCCACCCTGAGATCTTAATGATATAGGGCAGGATACAAATATTTTAAATAAATAAGAAAGAAAGAAAGAAAGAAAGAAAGAAAGGTCCCTGCCCCAAAGAGCTTACATTTCTAAATTTCAACAGAGGGAAGACAACATAAGAAAGGAAAAACACTGGCAAGGGTAATAGGAGAATGTGTGCAAATGAACTGAAGGGTACATAGGTTTTGTATCTGTCTGTCTGTCTGTCTGTCTGTCTATCTATCTAAAATTATCTCTAGGCCGCCCTTAACAGTGGAACCCTGTTAATGGTGGCTGGCTATAGAGCAGGGTTCTTGAGCCTCTTTCAGGCCAAATTCAATTGCAAAGAAACTCTTGTGAGCTGCATTCCAATAGTGGGCAGGGCCAAAGGCAAAATGGGGTGACTGGGCCCACATCAGGTGTGACAGGTGATTCAGCCCACATCAGGGTCTCACATATATTTTAAAGGGATTGCACGCACGCACGCACACACACGCACACACACACCCATGTTTGTGCTATTCACCTTCAAGATTTCAAGGGACTGTTTTGCCAATTGCTTTGTAAATAGGTCATGGTTCTTTTTGGATATTCAGAGGCAATGAACACACCAGTGGGTGAAGGAAAGAGGTTTATTTAGCTAAAATAGGCCAATAAAGCAAGAAAAAGTGAGACAATGCATTCGAAGCATAAAGTATATGTCCTTTCAGCTACTGGGAGCCCTGATATCTTATCAAGATAAGAGCAGCAGAAAATGTGACCCCATAACGGCCTGGCCCCACAGCATCTGTTCGGCTCGTACTCTGGGAGGGTCTCAGGAAATCGTATACTGTCCCCTTGACCCCTTCCCCTCTGGGCATGGGCCCATGACTTCATCCATCTTGCAGGGGGAAAACACTGTGCCCTAATAATGGGCAGCCCGGCAGCTCAGAAGAGAACGTTCTTCTCAGCCATTCTAAACCACAAGTAGCTCATCTTGAGGTCCTGCCAGGGGCTTACCTACAAGGGTTGAATGCAACTTCAACAGAATGATCCTTTGGGAACTAATGAAAAGGCACCCAACTCCATAAACCAGCTTAAATGGCACTCTAGACATGGGCAATGGAACTGGTGCACCACTAACTCCTCGAAATACAATGGTCTTCTGCATTTCCACTTCAAGGACTTCTAAGGCATTAAAGGACTCTCAGGGGGCTCCCTAACTCTCAAAGGGCAGAGAGCATGGCTTAGATCAGGGGTGTTGGACCTCATTCAGCCCAAGGGCCAAATCCAATTTTGGAGACACACTTGTGGGCCGCTTTCCAGTGGTGGGCAGGGCCAAAGGCCAAATAGCAACCGTACTGGCATAGTGTAGCTTAAAGCTATTAGTGCCGGTAACTAAGTGTTAGGAGAGGCATTTCAGCCTTTCAGAAAGGGGGAAGAACACGCAATACACAGGAAGCCACCAAACAATCTGTGGTTGGGGGAAAGGGGGCTGGGGCAGGGGAAGGCGAGTGAGGGGAGACATGACAGAGGTGCACAGAATCATGCATGGTGTGGAGAAAGTGGACAGGGAGACATTTTTCTCCCGCTCTCATAATACTAGAACCTGGGGTCACCCCATGAAGCTGATTGGGGGAGATTCAGGACAGATAAAAGGAAGTCCTTCTTCACACAGCGCAGAGTTAAACTATGGAATTTGCTGCCACAGGAAATAGCGACGGCCACCAATTTGGATGGCTTTAGAAGGGGGTTGGACAAATTCCTGGAGGAAAGGGCGATCAAGGGCTACCAGGCTTGATGGCTATGTGCTACCCCCAGTACCAGAGAAAGTGTGCACCCGTTGCTGGGGAACATGGGCGGGAGGGTGCTGTTGCACTCATATCCTGCTTGTGGGTTTCCTGGTCGGCAGCTGGTTGGTCACTGTGTGAACAGAATGCTGGACTATACAGTGGTCTGATCCAGCACAGCTCTTCTTATGAAGGGGCATGGCCACCTGGGGAACCCTGGTAGGCCAGATTGGGACTCAGGTGGGCCAAATTTGGCCCACAGGCCTGGAGTTCTGCACCCCTGCTGTAGATAATTCAGCACCTCCACCTTCCCCACCTCTTTTCTGTGGGAAAATAGAAATCTGTACTCTGCTATTCTCCTTCCCTTCCAAGGATTTCTAATACATGGAACTTCAGCTAGCCTACTGTACCCTTTGGGAGGATTGGGACACCCACCTGACCCTGTCAGAAAGGCTCTTTCCAGGTCTAGGGGCTTTCAGTCTCCCCAAAACTTCTCTCAGGGGCAATTCCTTCTGCAGATCGTGACCCTCTTTGTGTCCCCCTGTAAATTAGAGGTTTCCCTGGCATAGTTGGAATTGGCCCCAAACCCAAGTGTGATCTGTATGGGGCGTTACCTTCTCTGCCCCAAGCACCCAGTAACAGGTGAAGTGGGGATGTCACCTGATAAAATAAATCTTGGTTGATTAATTGCATATGTTTTAGCCAATCAATAGATTTAATCTTCATAAATGTGTATACGAGGGTTCTCCAACAAGGGTTCTAAAAAAAAATAATAATCTTGTTTTCTAGATGATGTAGGCATGTGTCACAGCAGGCACCATCTTAGAAGAGGCTTTACCTCATTAAAAACACCCATCAAAAGATTTTAATGGATTAATCCAATCTTCCCCAACCTGGTGCACAGTCCAGATGTGTTGGACTGCCATTGGCCATGCTGGCTGGGAAGGCTAGAGGTTGCAGTCCAACACTTCTGGAGGACACCAGGTTGGGGAATGCTAACCAATTATGAGAACAATCCTATGGCCCCTACACATTGCCTGAGGGGCCATAGGAGACTGGAGATTTCTCCCATAGGAGACTGGGGAGGACTTTTGTCATATGTTTGCATATTTGGTATTTGTTGGTCTTTTAAAGCTTCAAGCCCTGGTGTCTAGTATTTCTGAAGTCCCAGGGCACAGGAACACCATAATCTCCATGGAATTAAGTTTCAAACCTTGCTGAAACTTGATGTAATTTATTGCATGCTCTTCACTGGTCTACCATTACCAAAGCTATAGAAAGCAGAATTGGACTGCAAGATAAATAATTGGAACTAGCAGCTTGATACCCAATTCAGAAACTTTTCTTCCCCCCCCCCTTCCAGTGCTGATGGCCGCTTTGAAGGTTCATTGATGACGAAAGCAATTGTCAAATATAATGGGATAGTAGTCTGGACACCTCCAGCAAGTTATAAAAGTTCCTGCACTATGGATGTGACCTTCTTCCCATTTGATAGGCAGAATTGCTCAATGAAGTTTGGATCATGGACCTATGATGGCAGCATGGTTGACTTAATCCTAGTAGATGAAAATGTGGACAGGACAGATTTCTTTGATAATGGGGAGTGGGAAATCCTAAACGCAAAGGGAATGAAGGGAAATCGAAAAGACGGATTGTATTCCTACCCTTTCATAACCTATTCTTTTGTTTTAAGACGCCTCCCTCTGTTTTACACTCTCTTCTTAATCATCCCATGCCTGGGATTATCTTTTTTAACTGTGCTTGTTTTTTACTTGCCTTCTGATGAGGGAGAAAAACTATCACTCTCGACATCTGTTTTGGTCTCCCTTACCGTTTTTCTCTTAGTCATTGAAGAAATCATCCCCTCTTCCTCCAAAGTCATCCCCTTGATTGGCGAGTACTTGTTATTCATCATGATTTTTGTAACCCTCTCCATCATTGTGACTATTTTCGTCATTAATGTGCATCATCGCTCATCGGCAACATACCATCCAATGGCTCCTTGGGTGAAAATACTCTTCCTCCAGAAACTCCCCAGGCTGCTCTGTATGAAAGGACATATAGAACGTTATTCATTCTCCGATCCCGAAGGGACACTGAAACGAAAGCTGGCAAGAAAACATAAACACAAACAATTCAAGGATGGAGAAAAAATTGTGATTGCGTTCTTGGAAAAGGCTGCTGATTCCATCAAGTATATCTCCAGGCATGTTAAAAAGGAACACTTCATCAGGCAGGTATGTTAAGAGATCAAGAGTGGATTGACTTCAGTCTTAACTGTCTACCTTTTTCAGATTAGAATCCCCATGATGTACCAATGTGTCTGACATTTCCAAAGCAGATATGCACACTCAGGATCTCTTAATAGTTCAGGCGTAACTAATATGTATAAAGTGATCCTGAAAAAACACTTTTTGGTTAGAAATGTAAGAAGTGCTTTGCAGAATCAGGCCAAAATTCTCCTAGTCCAGCATTTTGGCTAGTCTGGACAATGTACTGGAAATTACCCAACGTCCATCAGTGTATCATGTTTTACCTGCTGTTCACCCCTGTGTTCAATTATTCTTTAAAAAACTATTGCACTTGATTTTTTAATAACTGAGAGAGAAGGTGAGACCAAAAACAAACAAACACACCATTAGGTGAATAAGTCTGGTGAGTCTGTGCTTACGTCACAAAACAGTGGTTATGTGACATTAATACATTTCATGTATCCAAATGTGCTTTTCAGGCAACAATGGCTGAAAAAAGAAAAAACAGAAGCAAAAGCCAATTTTTAAATGCAGGATTTTAGGCTGGTGCAGAGATGCTCACTGTCTGTGGTTAGTGCTGGCTCTGCTTCTCCTTGCTTCACAAAAACAGAGGATACTGTATAAGATGAGCTAAAGTCAGCTTTAAACATAGTTGGAGGGTACAAAACTTTCATGGGAAGACTCAGATTAAGCAGAAAACTGGTTTGTCCAGGTAAAGGGCTGTTTAACTCTTCTCTTGCCAGTCACTTGTCTGCTCAAAATACTTCCCAGCTGCTTTTCTCCTTGAGTGGGAAAAGATATAGAGTTTCTACCCTGAATGAGGAAGGTGTGTGTGTGTGTGCATGTAGGACTGGTCAACCAGGTGCTTCATAGCACCTTTGTTCTTACAGTTCCAGCAAGGCAGCCAAATCAGGAGGTTTCTCGGGCACAAAATGATAAGTAAATTCCATGAGCATTTCAAAGCACTTCTTCGGTTGTATAAAAGAAGCATGAAACTCATGACTACCATTTTCTTTTCTAGGTAGTGCAAGACTGGAAGTTTGTGGCTCAGGTCCTCGACCGCATCTTCCTGTGGCTATTTTTGGTGGTGTCTGTGATGGGCTCCATTCTTATATTTACCCCTGCTCTAAAGATGTGGTTGCATAGTGGTTTGTAGAAGTATGTCCTTATGTGTCTTTATGGGAGAATCTGCTGAAGGAAAACAGCAGGATGTCAGTATTGATGATTAGCTAGCATTCAGTGTGTATCTAGAGAACTTGAAATGTCACTCCCATTTGCAGCAATCCGTGTTGATGATGATTGTACACTCAGATCAAGCTTTAAGGCTGAATCCTATGCTGACTTATCTGGGGGTAAGCCCTATTGAACTCAGTGGAACTTCAGAGCAGGCATATATAGGATTGCACCATTAACCTTTCAAATTGTTGCACAAATTAAGGCATCAACTCCTTTATCTGTTATATTTGTAGGCATTGATCTGCTGACTTGGATTTAGTGGCCAAGAGATGATAAGCCCATGACTGGTTTCACACAACATGATAACCCACACTCAGAACTGAGTATAGGTTGAGTGTGGGTTGTCATTGAACTGTCGTCAAACAGTTTTTGCAGGTGTCTGTAGCACATCAAGCACTACCTGAGGACATCAAAGCCAGCTCCCTCCTAGCAGCACAACCAGTGCTCAGCACTCGAAGGTTTGGTCTAACTGTTGCAGGTGATATTGTGGGTTGTGCCCATGATCCGCAAATTCCCCCTTCCTCATCCCAAATATCTAGAGTAGATTACAATGGTTTTAAATGGCTCTTTAAAAGATTTAAGGGTCTGAAAGGATGCTTGTCCATTTATCTGCACAAGTGGACTTTCATTTTTAAAAAGTGGGGGGATGTGTCAGGGTATTTCTTCCAATATCCTGCCATTCTTCTTTTTAAATGTTTTCCTTCGGAGTGAAATTGACCACCACAAACTACTTGCAGTCCAGTCTTGTCAGTTTCACCACTCCATTAACCTTTGTTTCCAGTGGGGAGAAGCAGCTGCAATTCAGAATTAACAGGGTTTTTCCTCACCCCTGCAGTGAGGTTTCTCTTCATTACATTTGTAAAGTTATCAAGCTGCTAGTGCTGGGCTGGGGCCTGTGCTATGGTGGTATTAAAGGGGATGCCACTACTGTGGTTCTTCATACAGGACTGTCTGTACACAACCTGGGTCTGAAGCCAGCCATGCAAGGTTAATAGTGAGCTAATCTGCTTGGCGGTGGTCAGCCCTTCTAGAGCTCAGCACCAAGACACCTCTTGGCCATTGCTGCTGAAAACGCTCCCCAGAAAACAATCCTCCCCTCCCCTCCCCTCGCCCTGCCAACCTAACCAGCTACATACTGCTGCTGCCGCCCTGTTCAGTTTCTGACATGCAAGGAACACTCAGTGCCCTAGCAGTAGGTACAGTAAGTGTGCACACAGATGGAGGGACCCCAAGTCAAGGTGAAAGAGCAAAGGTTGGGATACAAGTTGTCTAGGAGGCTTCATTAGAAGCTATATATTTTTTCAATTTTTCGAACTGAAAGAAGGTGCCAAATACCCACTAACCTGTACTGAAAGCCAGGAAAATAAGTGTTGTGCCCAACAAGCAGTTCTGAAACTGACCAGTACACTGGAAGCTGATTTACTTTGCACTGAACAATTGGGTAAATCTCTCTCTCTCTCTCTCTCTCTCTCTCTCTCTCTCTCTCTGGCATCTCCTTTTTCTCTGTATCCCACCAAGTCTAAGTGTAGAGAATTTATTTATTTATTTATTTAAAATTAAAGCTGAAAATTCTGGGAGGGATCTGGAATATCTCCCTCCCTCTCTCCTTCTCTCTTCTACACATGTGCATGCACGCACACACACACACACCCTTCACTATGACCCTAGTGGTAGTTGGAAGGCAAACCAGTATGAATGAATTCTAAAACTGAAATGACTCTTGTCCTGACAATTCCTGTTGAAGGCAGTGGAAGAAAATGTGGAACAATCCACCCTATGTCTTCAAAATGAGATTGTCAGTCCCATAGGGTCAGTTCACACTGTGTTCTCAACATCCTGGGGCACATCGCATGGAAAAATATTTTCCAAAAGCCATGCACATACATTCTGTGATTATGCCCACCCACATGATCCCATCTCTGTAGATCAGTCATATGGGCAGTGTCATCATGCCCCAAGAAATCTCTGTATTAGTGCCTAGTTCTTTGCAGCACTTTATGAACAATTAACACAATTGCTATAATTAAATATTGGAGCAAAGAAGGAGCCCGGGGCAGCAAGAGACGCTAGGCCAGTGGAGACCCTCTCTTTGGACCATCTCAGGAAGCAGCTGCTAGGGAGGCTTCTAAGATAATGAGGACGAGGATTCTCCAGGGACTGTGCGTTCTTCATCCACTCCCAAGAATATCTCCCTGTTGATATCTTTGGATACCAGTGGCTTCTCCCCAGAAACCCCTATTCCAGTTCCGAGGGCAGCAGTAGGCATGTCAGCAATCTCACCAGTGTTGCTGAAGTCTACACTTTTTTTAACCAGACCACTATCCCTTCAAATAGGACTTGATGTTTCCCAAGGATCTATGGCCAAAAGCATCTATCTTTCTGCAGCCATGTTTCATCTCCCAGTAGACTTCTGACAAGTGCTGAAGCAGCATTCCGGGCCATGTGCATGCTGACCATAGGCTCATCTCCTCCCACTCTGTTCTGCCCAGGATCTTGATACTATGCTTGTGATCCTGAACGACTGACTTCCACCATACACTTACCACCATTACTGCAGTTGCTTGCCTGCCAATCTCTATTGCCAGGGCTCAAGGTCCTTTCCCCAATCCTACCCTCACCCCTTAGCAGCAGATCTTCCATGGGTCTTGGCTTTGAACAGGAACAGCCAGATGTTATCATGAGCCAGTTAACAGAAAATGTGTATGTGGTGTGGAGTGTATGCAAGCCCAAGGCTCACTCCTTTACCCCATTCCATAGAGTGCATGCTTACGTTAGGGGTGGTGAACTATTGCCATGATCCCTCACAGCCAGGTTGGCTGGGGCTGATGGGAATTGGAGTTCAACAACATTTGAAAGGCCACAGATCTCCCTGGCTTGGCATACATGCCGAGGCATGAAATGGTATGAGAAAGCTTCTCTGCTCAGATATTCAGTCCATATCCCCTAGCCCTAGGCAAAACCCTAGCACAGGAAATAAAAATGTTGCAATATGCCACAATACTTATCTGTACCGTATGTGAGCACAGCACCGCTTTGAATGTTATCAGCCAAGAGTGGTGTTAGGTTGTCACAGACAAGAGCTGTGCATGGGTGTAAACAGCATTAATAAAAGCAATAATGAATAAATAATCTTGAGACTGAGAATGTTATTTTGTGTGTTGACAAAGAACTGGTAACAGAGAAAAATGTAGCAGCGGTAAAAGGTGGTGAGTTCCAAAACTAGGTACAAAGGGCAGGCAATGACAGCAAGGTGCTCAGGGCTAGTTATGAGATAGATAGTTTTGCTCCATCCTTGTGGAACAGCAATGTGAGCAGGGTGTGATGTCATCATGCCACCACTCCCCACATATATAGCTAGTTTCCATGTCATGTGCACTCTTCTTTTTTAATGTCAAATATACACATTCAGACATTTAATGTCAAATATACACATTCAGACATTTAATGTCAAATATACACATTCAGATAGCACCTCAAACTGCAAAGTATCCTGGCTGCTGACAATTTAATATATTAACTCCCTTTCTACCCCACTTTTCTATGAGTTCTAAACAATGGGGCTTACAAAAACAATGACACAGCAAATTACAACACATATTAAAAGCATTTAATTATTAACTGACAGATCACAATAACACACAATCACCGCCCTCTGCCACCAACCCTTTGAAGCACAAGAATAAACATAAACAGGATAAAATTTTATCGTCATTAGTCAAAATCACACATGAAAATCATAACTGCAAATTGCAGCTCATGGCTGGAACACCAGCTTTGCATGCAAAAGGACCCAGGCTCCAGCCACAGCATCTCCAGGTAGGGCTAGGAAAGAGCCCTGTTTGAAACCCTGGAGAGCCATTACCAGTCAGTGTAGACTTCACTGACCTAGGTGGACTCTTGGTCTGATGGAACGGGCAGCTTCTAAACAGGGAAGCAGTGGTAATGTTGAAGTGTGGGTGCTTATCATGATAGTTGCTACACCCCAAAAGAGGGTCCAAAGATGCAGGCAGCAATGTTGATCCTTACCAACAAACCAGTTCTAGCAGTTCTCATCTTCAGCAGGTGCTGGTCTTTTGTAAAAAAAGTATGGGTCTTAATGGCACAGTCAAGGCCAAGCCACCCCAAAATACTTTGCATTACGACTGGGATACCTCACAACCAGCGGAAGTGGGTGGCTCTGATGTCAGTGGGGTGGTAGAAATGAAGTGGAAGAAAGCTGAGATGGGAGAATGGGCTTTACCACTTCAGATGGCAGATGAAGTACCACATTCTTGATTATTCTCCTACATCAGGGGTGCAGAACACTCAGCCCGCCAGGGAATCTCCCCCGGAGGGAATTGCCACAGTCCAGTCTGAGACTGGAGATAACAGTGGGGATTTACCTACAGGCTACTGTCCTAGGTAGGCGCTGTGCAAGGCCTGAGACTACTGGTGCTGGGAACAGCCCCTTTCTTTACACTGCTGAGCATGGAAGGCCACACCTATTGGTCATCTGGCCCTCGGAGGGCCTGATGGAAGACAATCCAGCCCCCTGGAAAAGGTGCTACACTTTTGCCCTACATGTAGGCAAGAAGCTAGCACAGCAGAGAGAGGCCTACCTGCAATCTGAAGTGTTACCATCCTTTCTACCACCTCAGCATTCTACTACCTCATTCTGCTGCAGGCATAGACCAGTTCATAGTTCCATGTGGGTGGGAGAGGGAGTAAGGATCTCTGAAAGAGAATTCTCAACACGTCCACCAAACTACAATTCCCAGGATTCTCTGGAAGAAACGATGACTCAGTGACCTGAAATCATTATATATTTGTAGTGTAGGCAAGGCACTGTATGTAGGGATCTGGCTAGATTGTTTAACGTATTGTTATCGTTTTTATAGTTTAACACTAGAGATACTGAAAGGTCAACTCGTCTAGGGATTTTATGGGGAATACTGATTTATGCTCCAAAATCATAACTGTTCGGGGGATTTTCCATGAAAAAATAGGCCTGAAAAGATATCATCCATCCCATCACAATATACCCCAGTACTGCTTATCTGACAGAACAGTGATTTACTGGTTGGACTAATGAAATATTGGCTGGTTTGCAACCGTAAGGATAAGACAACTCTTCGGACCACTTGAGCACAAGCTTCTACTGTTTTGGGTGCAATCCTATCCAGATAGTTGCCGGTCTCCAAACTCAGAGGCTGCCAACTATCCTTTGCAAGGAGGCGGCTGGAGCACAGACCGGATCCTCTGCTCTGGCTGCCCTGCTTTTTGGCTACTGGACTTCAATTTAACCTGTCTAGGTGTGGCTTCGGGGAGGGGGAAGGAAGAAACTTGGGAGACCCGATAGAAAGCTGTGTAAAGCAGCTTCCAGGGTCTCCTCCCCCCCCCGCCCCCAGGACCATCCCCTTTTCCCCATCTCTGCGCTCCATTTCTGAGCATAGAGATGTAGCTGGCGCAGAAAGAATGACATCGGCTATGGGGCGGGGCGGGGAGCACGGTTTCTGGCCTCCGAGGTCAGTTTCTGGCACGGTTTCTGGCCTCCGAGGTCAGTTTCTGGCACGGTTTCTGGCCTCCGAGGTCAGTTTCTGGCACGGTTTCTGGCACGGTTTCTGGCCTCCGAGGTCAGTTTCTGGCACGGTTTCTGGCCTCCAAGGTCAGTTTCTGGCACGGTTTCTGGCACAGTTTCTGGCCTCCGAGGTCAGTTTCTGGCACGGTTTCTGGCATGGTTTCTGGCCTCCGAGGTCAGTTTCTGGCACGGTTTCTGGCACGGTTTCTGGCCTCCGAGGTCAGTTTCTGGCACAGTTTCTGGCACGGTTTCTGGCCTCCGAGGTCAGTTTCTGGCACGGTTTCTGGCACGGTTTCTGGCCTCCGAGGTCAGAGCCTTGGTTCCAACCTCAGATCCCGGAAACTGAACAATCCTATGTCCCTCCAGACGTTGTCTAGGGGCCATAGGATTGCTCTCTTAGCTGAAATATAGGCATCTGCATGAGGGGAACTCTGTCCCACTGAAATGGAATCCAGGTGGCCTGCAGGCCCCTCTGCAATAGACAGTGGGCTGTCTGTGTGTGGATATCAGCAGCAGCATCAAAAACCAACTAGACTCTCTGGATCCCCTTTAGACTTTTAAAGCTGAGAATAACATAAAAGTATTTCGAGCAATGCTAATACTTATCAATCTTCTTTTTAAAAATTATTGTTTATGAATTTTATTTTAAGCTTCTTAAAATGCATCACATTGTAAAAAGGTACAAACATATCCGAAACAACACAAGAAATCATGAAGTTCAGAATTGCATTGGTCACAGACATCCAGCACACTGTTGGACAAATGTAAGCCCTTGTGTTTCAGTGGATTTACGCACATCTAACTCTGCTGGATGGTGGCCATTTTCTGGGTGTATAATATACAAATGGATACATATTGCATGCTTAATACATTTCATAGGTGTGTTTCTCTCACAAGCCAAGGTGCTAGGGTCATATAATATTAACTAAGGGCTCAATCCTGTGTGTGTTTAGACAGGAAAAACTCTTACAACTCCCAGCCTTCCCCAGCCAGAATGGCTGGCTGGGGAAGGCTGGGAGTTGTAGGATTTTTTTCTGTCTAAAGATGCATAGGATTGCACCCTAACTTTCAAAAATAAGCACAGCAGAGGATACCACCCACAATATTCCCTCTTATTTATACCCCTTATCTACCCCTGATGTTGGTCCTCTACAACAGTCATGGGCAGACTTCAGGCTTGAGGATCTATGTTGGTTTTTGCTAGCCCCCACAAGGTCCATGAGCTAGACCCAAAACTACAGCTCAGCGTGGTCAGGGAGTGTGAAACCAGATGCAAAACACTGGCTCAGGGGTGGAGTCAGAGACCTAGAACACCCCATGAGCCATACATTGAGAGGACCTGCATACACAAGTGCAATTTCACACTGGAGTTATTATCACTGATCAGGATTCTGTTCTACCTTTTGCCACTCTCTACTGTACAATACCTTCCTCCACTTTCTCCTAATATACTCCAAGCAGTCTTTATAAAAACACCATAAGTCTCCCCTGCTCTCTTTCTCGCCTTCAAAGGAAAATGACCTTTGTTTAAAGAAAGCCACCCACTGGAACGTCCTACTGTTGGAAGAAATGGAGTGAGCTCTCCCTTTTTTGTAACAATACCTTGTGTATTCAGCAAATATTTTGCAAGATCAATCAACTGAAATTTCTTCTGTATCTCAAGTTTTACCGTGACAAAAATAAATAAAACTGTAGCAAGATGATAGTTCATAAATTATGCTTCAATAATTAATATTGAATTAATGTGAAATATGACTAAGGGGCACATATTTATAGAAAGCTCAAAAACAGAGATGTGACTGGGTTTCGAGTGTGTGTGTGTGTGTGTTTGCACTATGGTATAATTCTCCTATTGGAAATTGTACTATTGTTTCCCAGAATGCTGTCAAGCCACCCCAGAAGCATCTTTCATTGTTTGCCCTCTGGAACAGCACCTTCCCCAACTTGGCAGCCTCCAGATGTGTTGGAGTACAGCTCCCTTAATCACCAGACAGCATGGCCAATGTAGATGACAGAAGATCTAGTCCAGTACATCTGAAGGCCATCAGGTTGGGGAAAGCAACATCATTCCAATATGGTGGGTCAGGACACAAAAAATGAACAAGTAGCATTGTGGGCCCCTATCTAAGCTGGCCAGCAACTTATTTATGCTTTACTTTCGGTTTGAATGACACATCTCCAGTGGATTCTCTTCACAAAAATGTTTGGGAATGTAAAACTGACAGCTGAGAATGTTGTCCCCAAATGAGCTTGAGCTGGTTCTTCTCTCCTGGTTCACCTTGACCTAATTTCTTACCTCTTCAAAGGGATAAAGAACCACTGCCTACACATTGGACATACCTTTTCCATCTAAGTCATGTCTCATTAGAGATGAGGAGGCAACTTGCCCCATCATACTCTGTGGACCTGCCCTCTCCAGTAAGTTTGCTTTGCTTAACACAGTTGTTTTCAAACAGTGCTCCTTGGAAACTCATTCTTCAACCATGGTGTAGAAGCAATGTGCTGCCACTTTGGAGCACTGGATGTGTTCCAGGGTATACTCTTAGTTCACACAGGGACAGTGGTGAGGCCCAATAGGCCCAGCCAATGCTCTGTTGGTGTGGATGTACTGTGCACCCTAGAACCATTTACAAGGAGGGGGGGTTCCATTGTTGATGTGCAAGGGTTCCTCAGCTCAGAAGTCAACATGGAAAGGATTCCCTGAGGGTGGACAATTTGAAAGCCAAGGTCTTCATGCAGCCTTCCTCAAGCGGGTGGGTTCCAGATGTGTTGGTGTGATGAGATATGGAAGCAAACATTGCTCTTTTGGCTTGAGGTGAAAAGCTGACATTCTATAACCTGATGGAGCTGTGTGACTTGAATGTAACATGGAAAATACGTGAGGGCGCACATGGAGCTTGAAGTAAACAAATAAAAGCAAAACTTTGATGGTCAATGCATTATGTGTCTGCTATCAATGGCTGTAGGAATAATCCTGCTGTCCCAAATACACAGAGAATGATAAACACCCACAGGAAAACTCTGTCAATCACCATGGCGACATATTTCCAGTCGTCTTCCACCTGCAACACACAAGACGACATATTGGATTTAATGTATGAGGGATTGAACAGATTCAGTGGTCATATAGGAACACAGAATCACACTGAGGCTCTGTTGAGACAACTGTTGTACTCATTCTACGCTGACGTTTTCAGTCACTGTTTTGTGAAGATCCACAGGGAACTGGGACACTGGAAAGGATCCACAGATTTTGCTATCACTTGCTAAGAGGAATTCAACAAGCTTTGCTGAAATCATGTGGGCTTTCCATACCAACATGGTTTCCACTTAGAAATGATTAAATTAGAGAACTTCCCTCCTTCTTTATCAGATGTCTCCCATCTTCAAATTATTTTAGGTATCTGTGTTTAATTTAGAGTTCCAAACAACACTTGCACAAGCAAGGATTGACAAACTTTTAAAGCAGCCTTCTCCAACCTGGCGCACTTCAGATATGTTGGACTGCAGCTCCCATAATTGCAGTCAAGTCCCTTTGATTCATCCACACCCATCTTTGTTGTTGGCAACTGGGGATGCAGATGGAATCAACCAGATCCACATTTGGCCCCCAGGTCTGCAGTTGCTGGTCCTTCTCTTAAAATGTCTGTCACGTATCTGTCAGAATTCTTGTTCTGAGGTAGACAATGTGAATAGGTACTGCGCACCCACCACACTATTTCTATCATCACCCTGACCTTCTCTCTAGTACAGCTACTCATGCTGGCTGAGCTACTAGATTTCTCACTGTTCCTCTTGCGGGGGACACCATCAAAGTTCCCATTATTCTTAAGGTTGATCTTCTTGATGAGGTCTGTGCAAGGAGCAGTATGGTTATCTGCTCTTCATTAGGAAACTTTCCAATAATTCCACTATAGCAAAGACCCAAATCTGGGACATTACACTGTAGTTTACTCATCCTATTGGTTAATCCTGACTTTGCTCCAAAGCTGCAATTCAACCCTATATGTGTTTTGTGTCTCTCTCAAGATGGCTCCTATATCCCCATGCATCAGCATAGCTCTGCAGAATTCAATAGAGCTTCATTGATTGAACAGCATCTTGGAATCAGGGCCTCACGCTCTGCAGAACTCCTAAGTGCATACTCAGTGAGTTAATACCAAAGCCAATGATCCCCCCAACATGAAATATTTATCAGTTTAAATAAGCAAAGCCATTAGCACACTTGCTGAGTCCTGTTTTAAAAGCGATTGTTCCCTTTGTTTACTTCCAAACATAACCCTACAAAACAATGTTATTTAGCTAGCAAAATGCCCACCAAGTGATGAGAATGCATAAATAGAAGCTCTGCTGGTTGCTCCCCACCACCATGTGCCCATCTTCATTTAGTTGTTTTATCAGCTCTTCGTAGTTTTTAATTATTTTTAGCTATTTTAAATCGTTTTAAATTTCTGCGTGTTTTAATCCCTTTCATAAGAGGCCTTCAGTCTTTTTCTGAGGAAGGCGTCTAATAGATAAAATAAGTACATCTTCATTCTTCCAGGCAAGGCCAGTATTTGGGGTTCAGCATTGTCAGGCACCAGCCATGGCCATGCCACAGAATGTCCCCCCCCACGATGATTCCTGCTCCTGCTCCCCCCCCCCTTATTGTCTCTGCCTGTTCACTTGCCCAGTCCAGGTAAGTGAGCAGTGGGAGGAGGGAGACCAACAGCTTCTACACACCTTGTCCTTTGTCTCATTCCACTGAGGGCACCATGCCCAAAGGCCCCCAAAACCTGGAATGGGCACTGCTTCCAGTCACGCTAAGTATGGCAGTCTTTCCCCCATGTCCTTAGGGGCAGGTGTGTTGCTTGCAGGGCATGCAAATAGGTCAGAGATGAGGCTGGAGATTGGTGGTCTGGTTGCTGATGTCACAAAGGCAAGTGATATCTCCCTTAAGTAGGACAAAGTAGGGAGAAGGGACTTTTGGGTGGGCTCTTTTCCAGGTGGAATGTTGCAGAACCCACCCCAAATGCAGTCAGCAGAGGGGATATCTCCTGCCAGTACTAGGATAGTGGTGCAGGAGATGGACAGACCAAGAGAGGTGTGGGACACTACTGTTTTTTAGACACATATGAAGCAGGGAAGGGGTAGAGGGGCAGACACCTTTCAGACCCAGTAAGACAGCCTTCCTCAGCCTGTTGCTTCCAAGTCTGCTGGACTACAACTTTGTAGTCCAACACATCTGGTAGGTGCAAGGTCGGAGAAGGCTGTAGCAAGTCAACACATGAAATGTAATCCAAAAGGAAGGTTCATCCCACTTTTTTGAGAATAGATCTCTCTGATATAATCACAATGTAGACTCCATACAGATGACCACTTACCAAGTGGTTGCCATGGTGTGTTCCTTACTACTGGTTTAAGCCACCCACATTGACCTGGGAAGTGGTGAGGAAAATCTTACCCAATTTCTACGCTTGATTTGAGATCCAGGGAAGCAGGGTGTGAGAAGACCTTGCTCACCACTTGGCAAGCTGAGACATATGACTGGCTTACCAAATGGTTATATGCACACCATAGTAAATTACCACTTGGCAATGGTTGTCAGCAGGGGAGGCTGGTGGTTCTAATTTCGGTGGGGCAGAAATTCCATTCTGGGTTTTAGTTACAACCAGCCCTAAGTCTAAAGGTGCTCCCCAAGGTGCTGGACCCATTTTGGGGATAGGGTACAGCACCTTGGACAGCACCTTTAGGCTTCTGGCTGGTTGTAACTAAAACCCAGAATGGAATCTCCACCCTGCTGAAATTGGAGCCACCAGCCTATCCTGGTTATCTGTATTTACACAGTACTAGATTAACCTTCCTTTGGAAAAACAAAGGAGTCTCTGCTTCCTCTCTAATTTATTCAACCGTCATCCTTGCGTTGGCAGGAAAAAACTAGGACAGAAAGATTCAGGATAGGGTGCTTTAAAGCAATGATGGCCAACTTTTTCAACAGGCTGTTGTGCTCCTGCTCACAAACACTCTTTCTGCTTGTTGCACCTGTAATCCAGTTGGCTACAGATATTGTATTGCACCTGTGGCAGTAAAGCCTCTAGCAGTAATTCCTTGAGCTTCTATCCATGAACAAATCAACTGCTCCGGAAAGAAACCTGTTGGTAACAGAATGTTCACAGTCCAGCATCTGTGGGAAGGGACAGTGGTAAGTATGAGATTTAAAAGGGTACACAGACAGTGAGCTGATTCGCATGCAATGAGAAGCCAACATGGGCGAATTTCCCTACAGGGCTTCTTGTTGTGGTGGCAACCATTTTGAATATTCAGAGCGCACCATAGCTACTTATTACATGCGAACCCAGTGAGGGTTGGTTGCTGAGGTGGCTGACAAGCCACCCAGAACCCACAGGCTGTTTTAGAGTTGCAGGTTGGCTTGTCAACTACCTTTGCCAGGCTCGCACATAACGAGATGGTACGGTGCACCCCCATCACACCCAGAATATTCAAAATAGTGGCAGCTGCCACAACAAGAAGTCCCGCAGGGTAATTCACCCGCAGTGTCTTGTTGCTACGTGTGAACTAGGCCCCTGTGTAGAGGAGGAGCTGTGAGGGAAGGCCAAGGAGGAGAAAGCCAAATGTTGGGGCAACCCTAACACATAAGGGCTGTAAAGATCAAATTGCTCAGAGGCAAGGGAGCAAGTCAAGCAAAACTTAGTGCATGCATATCCTTAAGCAATGTTCTTTCTAAAATAGAAAAGACTTTCCTTCTATGGATAATCCTTGCAAGGCTGCTCACATTAATTCGCAGTCCCTTCCCCCTGAGGTACATCCTTCGTTTCTGTTGAAACCATAGGAAGTTTTTGTCACTCAACAGCTCCCAGAGTAATTGCATTATTTATATGATGGCAGCTGTTCAAAGATCCGACTGAGATTTACATCCCAGTATATAACCCGCATATAACCGCATATAACCCGCAGCCTATATAAGCTTCAGGAAGACACAAAACGCCAAATGCTTCTAGTCTAAATACATAAGACAGATGGGTAAGATGAAAGTACCTGCATTTCATAGTAAGGGTATTGAGGAAACATAAATCTCAGCTGCAATTCTTAAACACTGGAGACTGCTATTGTCAGGAACCCCAGTGGCAGGACCCAGGGCTCTGCCACAGAGGAGGAGAAAGAGCAGTGGGGCAAGCTGTGTAGCTGCTGGACCCAGACACAGGCCCCAACATCAAGCCCCCCCTAGCCAGGACACAGCTCTTCAGATGTTGTTGGACTCCAATTCCCATCAGTCCCTGCCAGCATGGCCAATAGTCAGGGATGATGGGAGTTTTAGTCCATCAACATCTGGAGGGCCACAGGTTCCCCATCCCTTCTGTAGGCCATGATCGTGGAAAGTAGTGCCACTGCACTTACATGGCACCAGTAAGAACATCTGGTGCACATCTGGCTGAGTCTTGGGCCCTCTGCCATTGTTGCTGGAATGCCCCAAGGTTCTACCGAGGCCTTTTGAGCTCTGAATCTGTAAACAGCTCTTCGGACCAAATTAAGAACCCTTACCTCTTTGGTCTCATTCTGACGCCTCATGTTTTCTGCAATGAACTGAACGCTGTTAATGACCTCTTTGACCTCAGGGGAGCGTTCTATTTGTTCAGCCACCCATTTTGCAGACTGGTGACTCAGCCTCCTCTTCTTACCCGAGGCCAGTTCACTGGGCTTGTCACAGTGGCAGCACCTGGGCTCATTGTAGACTTTCAGTTCCCCGGAGTCATCAGCCTTTTTCTTGCTGGATGTCGTGGCACCCTCTTTGGGGGTTGTTTTTTTAGGCTGGGTTTCAACGTGTTTCTGTACGGGCCTCTTCATCATCAGAACTTTGGGCAGGAGATGGAGGAAAATGGTCTTGACCCATTTGGGCATACTGTGTGTCGTTGGAGTCCTGTAGTGGATGTTCAGCACAAAGACAGTGACGACAATAGAGAGGGTCACAAAGATCATGGTGAACAGCAGGTATTCTCCCACCAGGGGGATTACCAGAGAGGTTGAGGGGATTGTCTCTGTGATTACCAACAGGAACACAGTCAAAGAAAGTAGGACAGAGATGCACAGGGTCACTTTCTCTCCACAGTCAGATGGAAGGTAAAAAACCAATACAGTCAGGAATGAAATGAACAGGCAGGGCATAATCAGATTAATGGTGTAGAACATGGGCAGCCTTCGAATATAAAAAGAGTAAGTTATATCAGTATAGATCTCCTCACAGCAGTTGTACTTGATGTCGTGCTTATAGCCAGAAGCATCGACTATTTCCCATTCGCTGTTCTCCCAAAGGTCGTTCATATCTACTTTGGAACCAATAATTAGAAGGTCAATTTTTGCTTTGTCGTAAGTCCATGATCCAAATTTTAGGGAGCAGTTCTGGTGATCAAAGGGGAAGAAGGTAATATCCATCGGGCAGGAGCTTTTAAAGATGGCAGGTGGTGTCCACGTGATGGTGCCATCGTACTTGAGAAGAGCTTTGGTCCGTCCTTCAACCTGGAAATCTCCAACAGCACTGGAAATACAAACACAAGGCAGTCTTAAGTTTTGCTGTGCAACGTGACAGCAACACAGAAGAAATGTTGTTATTGTTTTTAAATGCTTTAAAATGATCAGGAATAAGAGTTCATACTTATTGTATAGCACAATATCAGGCTTCCAAATTTTATCTGCTGGCACCCGGATAAACTCAATCCCATCATATTCCAATGGATTCCATTGCAGTTTATAGTCATTCCAAATCTAAAAAAGAGAAATAATGAGTGTTTTGATCCTAGAACATTCACCCTGTACCTGCAGCTTCATTCTCAGAGTCTTGATATGGCTCATACATCTTCCCTCACCCCATGCCTCTTTGCTTCGAGCATGTATTATTTATGATGCATGTAATAAATAAATAAATAAATAAATCTGTGAGTCAATGTAATGTAGTGGCTAGAGTGCTGGGTTTGGTGTGGCAAGTTCTGGGTTTAGATCATCACTCCACCATAAAGATCATAGGGTGGCCTTGCTGTGAAGATAACGCCACGTATGCAACCCTGACCGTCAAGCTAGATGTTCTGAAGCACACAGCTGCCACATGTCTAGTTCCCCTTTCCAAACATCTGATACAAGTTACCATATTTTATATCTTGTTCCTGGAAGGGAGGACACAGTAGGCAAGGCTTAGATGAAAACAAGTTGTTAAAAAACCCCAAATCAACTTCTTTTTACATTCTCCTTTTTTCCTGTCTCCATTTACCTTTCCCCCCCTTCCTTCTCCCCCCTCGCCCTTTCTACTGGGAGCCTCTAGGGACAAACTGGAAATGGACTACATCTCTAAGGATGCAACGTTCTGTCATGATGACTTTCCATACACATTTCTGCCTGCAGCAGCCAATACTTGGGAGCAAGGGCAGCAAAAACAGGATGTGATGGCATCAATACATCAGTACATGGGCAGTCACACTAGATCATATCTTGCTGGGGATGCTTAGAGTTGTAGTCCAGCATATCTGGAGGGCACTAGGTTGGGGAAGGCTGCACTAGATGATATGGAGGCACCAGGAGAAGGAGAAAGGATCACACCCACACCTAGTTGCCATTTTTGGTGGCAACAGTACACTTGCCACAATTTCTAGTTTGGCCCTGACTCCTAGGAGAAGGTTGGACAGAAATGTGATAAACAAATTTGTGACTAGATAACCAGATTTTGACATTGTTGGTATAATACTTTTCCTGTGTGTATGTAAACACCTCACATTTAATTGCCCATTATGGTACACATGCAACTAAAACAACAACAACTAATAACGAAATGTATTTAAGAAACCCATCAGTGGATTTTTGAAGAGGATAACACATGGCAGAAAAAAGAGATCCTTATGTTTTTTTAATTAGGAATGTAGTGATCATCTCTAGATAGATTACTGTTTCTCTTTACCGGATTCTCTTTTGGATCCTGATCCTATCATAAACACACCTGCAAGGCCCAGCACTGCTGTACAATGCACCCCAATGCCCAAGGATTCACTTACATGTCGCAGCCAGAGATTGGTTTCCATAATCTGATTGACTTCATCCTAGAGACAGAAAAAGGCAAATGTTTTACTCCAGCAGATCTATTATAGGACTAGTCCACATGGTCCCCAAAGGTGTAGGAATCTGTGGCTATGCAAATGTTGGTCTCCAGCCCCCATCAGCTCCCAGCCAGCATGGCCAGTGGTCAGTGAAGATGGGAACTGTAGCCCATCTCCCTTTTGTTTCTACTTATCTGGGATATCTCCTGTATCTACTTATTCTGTATATGTTGTCAGTGGTGGCCCCTGCAGTTATGGAATGCTCCCCCCATTGAGGTCCACCTGGTGCCAACACTGTCATCTTTTCAGCACCAGGTTAAGACTGTCCTCTACACCCAGGCATTTGATGGCATATGATGGGGCATTTATGTCAGTTGATTCTACCAGGTCCAGTATCTTATTGCAAATGTTTTAGCTGTTTAAGGGCACAGTCCTATCCAGATGCCCGTCAGCCTCTGAACTTGAAGGCTGCCAGGCTTTCTATGCAGAGAGGGAGGAGCGTGGAGGCAATCTTCACCTCTTCACTTCTCCCATTCTGAATTTTTACTAGATGGACATTTTTACCTATCTCGCTAGGGCTCTGCGGAGCAGGAGGGAAGGAGACTGGGGAGGTCTGGGGATAGCTCATATCCCCACTTCCTAGGTCCCCTCCCCTCCCTGCCCACAGAACCACCCCCTTTCCGTCCTCTCTGAGATTACCTTTGCAACATCAGAGAGGCAGCTGGCGTGGTTCTTTCCACGCCAGCGGCGAGGGGGAGGGGGCGGGGAGCTCAGACTCCTGGGTCCGAGCTCAGAGTTCTGCCTCCAGCCTCAGATCCAGGAATCCAAACTATCCTATGGCCCCTCCAGATGCTGTCTAGGGGCCATAGGATTGCTCTCTAAAGTCCTTTATATTTTGTATGTTAGAGATTTTATATTATGCTTATTTATTTATTTATTTATTTATTTCTATACCACCCAATAGCCGAAGCTCTCTGGGCTGTTCACAAAAATTAAAACCAAAAAGCACACAATAAAACAATATAAAATATATAAAACATTAAAACCACAGTATAACAATACAACCACAATAAAACCTAGCAGCAATGCAGGGATTTAAAATACAGATTCAAAACAGCAAAACTAAAAGTCTAGAAAGCTAAAATGCTAAAATGCCTGGGAAAATAAAAAGGTCTTCACCTGGCGCCGAAAGGAATACAATGTAGGTGCCAGGCGAACCTCACTAGGGAGCTCACTCCAGAGCCGGGGTGCCACAGCAGAAAAAGCCCTCCTCCTAGTAGACACCTGCCTCACTTCCTTTGGCAGGGGCTCACGGAGAAGGGCCGCTGACGATGATCTTAAGGTCCAGGCAGGCACATATGGGAGGAGGCGATCCTTCAGGTAACCTGGCCTCAAGCCATTAAGGGCTTTGAATGTTAATACCAGCACTTTGAATTGAGCCCGGAAATGGACTGGCAGCCAGTGCAGCTGGAAAAGTACTGGCGTAATATGAGCTCGCAGGCCAGTCCCTGTTAACAAACTTGCTGCTCTATTTTGGACCAGCTGAAGTTTCCGGACCATTTTCAAAGGCGGCCCCACATATAACGCATTGCAGTAATCCAGACGAGAAGTTATCAGAGCATGGAGAACTGTAGCTAGGCTATCTCTGTCCAGATAAGGGCGTAGTTGGTATACCAGCCTAAGCTGATAAAAAGTGCTCTGTGCCACTGAGCTCACCTGTGCCTCCAGTGACAGTTCTGGACCCAAGAGCACCCCCAAACTACGAACCTGATCCTTTAGGGGGAGTGCATCCCCCTCCAGAACAGGTTGAATATCACCTAGCCGGGCAGACGAACCACCCACTAAAAGTACCTCCATCTTGTCTGGATTGAGTTTCAGTTTATTGGCCCTCATCCAGTCCATTACCATGCCCAGACCCTGATTCAGAACAGCCACTGCCTCACCTGGGTTTGATGAGAAAGAGAGGTAGAGCTGGGTGTCATCCGTGTATGATGGCACCTCAGCCCACACCTCTGGATAACCTCCCCCAGCGGTTTCATGTAGATGTTAAACAGCATAGGGGATAAAATAGAGCCCTGTGGAACCCCATGGCACAATTGCCATGGCACAGAGCAATAATCCCCCAGCACCACCTTCTGGAATCGGCATCCAAGTAGGAGCGGAACCACTGCAGTGCAGTGCCTCCAACTCCCAACCCAGACAACCTATCCAGAAGGATACCATGGTCGATGGTATCGAAAGCCGCTGAGAGGTCCAAGAGAATCAACAGGGTCGCACTCCCCCTGTCCCTCTCCCGGCAGAGGTCATCCCACAGGGCGACCAAGGCAGTTTCTGTTCCAAAACCAGGCCTGGAGCCCGATTGAAATGGATCTAGATAATCTGTTTCATTCAACAGTGCCTGGAGCTGTCCTACAACCACCCACCGCTCAAGCACCTTGCCCAGGAAGGGGATGTTGGCCACTGGCCTATAATTGTTAACATCCTCTGGTTCCAGGTTGGGCTTTTTCAGGAGTGGTCTGATTACCGCCTCTTTTAAAGCGGCAGGCACCACTCCCTCTCTCCAGGAGTTGTAATATGATGAGTGTTTTTTGTAAACCGCCCAGACAGCTTCGGTTACTGGGCAGTATAGAAATGAAATGAAATAAATAAATAATATTTGCACACATGCATAAACATGCATGTTTACCTGGAGACCAGCGCGGGTTTATTTACACAGCTGAATTAGCAGTAGCAATGGAGCAGCAGCCGGAGGACTGATGAAACTGTGAGACTCCTCTGGGTTGGCAGTCAAAGGCATTCATCCAAGGTGCCATTTAGCTATGAAGCTCGCTCTGTGTCCACACACATGCCAAACGCCCAGCCAACATCTTTCAGCCTAGCCTACCTTACAGGGTTATTATAAGGATAACACAGGAGGACCAGTACACACTTCCCTGAACTCCTCGCAGGAAGGGTTAGCTAAAAATAAAATAAATAAATATAATGTCTGCAAAAGGTAACCTGAAAAGCAGCAACACGCACATGCCTAAAGTTCATGCACACAATTTACTTGGGAATTCTCTTGCACAACCTGCTTTAAACAAATGTGAGTTGTGCAAGAGCATGCCTGAGCTTTCGCACGGGCCTTCTTGTGCAAGTTGATTTCCCAGTGAATTGTGCCCATAGAAATGCAGCTAGAAGCCTAACCTGCAAGTAGTTTATACTTTCCTTATAACGTGTAAGACAATGAGGTTGAAAAAGATTGGGGAGGCTAATTCAGCAACAATTAGTGACAAGATGGTATAAATCACTCCTGTGATTTGTTAAGGGACTGACTTAAAGGAGGTAGTCCCATTCTATGATTCTATGAACACATGTTTTAAAATTATATAATGCTGGCTTTGCTGGCTGGAGAATGCTGAGAGTTGTAGGCCTTTTCTCTGTCTAAACATGCATAGGATTGTGCCCTAAAACAAGTATGCAACTCAATTTATACAAAATAAGTTGTTCCAAAGATGCATCTTTAACAACATTATTAATTGACAGTACATGGCATAAATAAATAACCATCACTCCCATCATTGTTTAATAATGGGATTCATAACAACGGGCCATATCTCACTGCACATTTTGTCATATTTCTTCTTTTAACAAATGGTAAGCCTGAGGGTCCATAAGTGAACTTCTGAAGAACTAATATCTCTCTGTGATTTCATGGATATCTAGTTTAGTATCTGTCTCAGGGGCCCTTCATACATTACTGCTTCCCCATAAAAGCTTTCAATGCAGTGATGGTCAGTTTTTTTCTGTTCATATTCTCATTCATTTTAAGACAGATACAGAAACAATCAATAAAGAAGGGATAGCCAGTAACTCACAAGCACTCTAATACGAGCAAAGGGCTGGATGTGCCTGATCTTGTCTGAACTCGGAAGCTAAGCAGGGTCAGCCTTGGTTAGTACTTGGATGGGAGACCGCCTGGGAATCAAGCTTCCTGCATTGAGCAGGGGGTTGGACTCGATGGTCTTGTAGGCCCCTTCCAACCCTATGATTCTATGAAACCAAGGATCAGTGGGAGCGCTAATATCAGTGCTGTTGACCCTAGCAGAATCCCCCCTCTTCTTCTTCTTCTTCTTCTTCTTCTTCTTCTTCTTCTTCTTCTTCTTCTTCTGTGCTCTATATGTGGAGAGTGGGGACAGATTAGAGCTTCTTTAAAGATGCATCATGAGCCAAAGCTCCACAGGAGCTCTAATATAAACACAGAGCTCCATGTGTGCAAGGACTCCCTGTTCTCTCTTATTGTGGGAGATGCTCAGGGTATACATAGGATTGTCTCCATTGCATGCATGGAGCATTTCACCAGCCTCATGGGAAAATCCTCTGGTACACAGGGTACTCCATGCACTTTGGAGCTGCTATGTGTGTCCGCTGGAGCCATCAGGTCCGGGCCACGTTATTCCGTGTCTGGGATTCTAGACTGCAAAGCACAAAGTTATCTGGGTGGCACTGCAAATTTAGCCTTACCACATTTGCAAGCTGAGTAATTGCCACTTCAAAATACACTGTAACTGGATCGGACACGTTCTCCACAGGTCTGATATACTGGTTGTAACGGGAGAAGAGTTTGTGAAACAGCCTTTCTTCAGCTTTACATGCCAAGCAATCTATAAAGAAAAAAGAAATAGTGAATGGAAGCAGGCACTCAACATGGGGCAAGAAAGTGGCATGAGAAAAGAGAAGCGCCCAAACATTTGAGTATTTGTTTAGACCAGGGGTGTTGAACCTCTTTCAGCCAGAGGGCTGAATTCCATTTTGAAGATGCTCTTCGTGGTGGGTGGGGCTAAAGGCAAAAGAGGTGGGCCCCAAAATGCCAGCATATTTTAGCTTAAAGCTCTTACAGACAGTAACTAAGCCTTGGGAGAGGCATGACGACCTTTTAGAATAGGAAAAAACTGCACAAAAGCCAGGAAACCTCCAAACAATCAGTGCTCAGGGGAAAGGATTGGGTGGGGTATGGGGGAAAGGGGCATGGCCACCTGAGGAACCCCATTGGCTAGACTGGCTGGAGCTGATGGGAACTGATGTTCAAACCATCTGGAGGGCACCAGGTTGGGGAAGGCTGTTCTACTGTGATGTGTTGCACATGGGGCTGCCTTCAAAAACTACTCTGAAATGGCCATTTTGGTACAAGACACAGCTGCTTAGGCTGCTAACTGGCACCAGGCATTGGGAACATATCTTGCTGGTGCTCAGAAAGCTTTAGTGCCTCCTCACCTATTTCCAAACACAATGCAAAGGGGTGGCAAGCCTGACATGCCTTAGGACATCTGTAACTGAAGGAAGGCCTACTCCGACATCAACCTGCCTGTGCACTTAGGTGAGCCATGGAAACCCTCTTCCGGGTGCACCTGCTATCTGGGTGGTGGGTGGGAATTGGGAACAGGGCCTTCTTGGTTGTGGGAAGTCACTTCTGGAACACTCTCACCTGGAGAAGGGTTTCAAATGACAGTCATAATGTATGGGTAGGTTCATACTGGGAAAAGTGCTCCAACGGGTATTTCGGTCCTGAGCCATGTAAAGCTTTATAGGTCAAACCCAGCACTTTGAACTGGGCTCAGAAATGTACAGGCAGCCAATGCAGTTGGGCTAGAACTGGTGTTATATGTTCAGACCTTCTGGTCCCCACTATCAATCTGGCCACCATATTTTGCACAAGATGCAGCTTCCAAACTGTCTTCAAGGGTAGCCCCATGTAGAACACATTGCTGTAATCTAAATTGGAGGTTACCAGAGCATTGACTACTGAGGCCAGTTTATCCCAGTCCAGATACGCCACCAGTCAAAGCTGGTAGAAGGCACTCCATGACACTGAGGCCATCTCAGCCTCTAGTGACAAAGACAACTCCAGGAGAACCTCCAAGCTATGAACCCGCTCTTTCAGGGGGAGTGCAACCCCATCCAGAACAGGTTGAGCACCCTCCATCTGGTCAGAAGAACCACCCACTAACAGCATCTCAGTCTTGTCTGGATTGAGCTTTAGTTTATTAGCCCTCATCCAGTCCATCTGATTCAGCATATCCACAGCCTTACCTGCTAAGGAGGAAAAGGAGAAATACCAATGGCAATCCACTCCAAAACTCCAGATGACCCCACTCAATGGTTTCATGTAGATGTTAAATAGCATGGAGGACAAAACTGACCCCTGCGGAACCCCATACCAGAGAATCCACGGGGCTGAGCAATATTCCCCAAGCACCATCTTCTGGAGCCAACCATCTCAGTAAGAGCAAAACTACTGCAATACAGCACCTTCCATTCCCAACTCAGACAGTCATCTCAGAAGGATACCATGGTAGATGGTATCGAAAGTCACTGAGAGATCAAGGAGAGTGTACAGGGTTACACTGTCCTGACACAGGTCATAATACTGGGCGACCAAGGCTGTTTCTGGGCCAAAAGCCGGCCTAAACTCTGACTGAAATGGATCCAGATAATCAGTCTCATCCAAGAGTGTGTGGAGTTGATCAGCAACCATCTGCTCAAGGACCTTGCCCAGGAAAGGAACATTTTCCACCAGCCTAAAGCTGTTGAGATATTCTGGGTCAAAACGTCATAATCCACATATAAGAGGGAGGTATCAGCAGGATTGGAGGACCCCTCCAAGGTTTGCAAAAGTACAAAAAATCTTTAATGGGGGAGGCACAAAGAACAGCCCAATGAGGACTGAACATGCTCATTGGTGACAAAATGCTGACTAACTGTTGGGTGAAAACAACAGTTGTTTTCAAGGGTGAATGGAAGGGGCTATTCTGGAGGAGGGCATGGCTGGCTGACTGACACAGTGAACAGGAGCACACCATACTGCAACATTTTGTTGCAAGAGCACATCGTACTACAAGATTTTGTTACTAGTCATACCTGTAGTTTCTTGGTGGGCTTTAAAAAAACCCTCTTAGCTGTCCTGGAAATACATGTATTGAAGGCAGTGCTCAAATTATGGGAGCAAAGGGGGGCATAATGAAATCCAGAAGGCCCACACCATATCTGCCCCCATTTTTAACCAACTCATGATCCGCCAAATGCCTTCTAAGAACGGTAACCATCAAAAAAATGGTCTGGTCCCCCTCTGGTCCCCTGTATTATTTTAATCTGTCCTTCCCCTGATTATGTTTTCTCAGACTGGGTTGTGGCTGCAGTTGTCTGTTGCAAGTTTTACTTTATGTTGGTGTTTCCTATTCTTTAGAATGTTTGGTGCTGTTGCTGTTTTACTGTGTTTTTACCATTTTTAATACCGTATCTATTTTTATTATGTGTTGTACATCGCCTTGGGAGGGCTCTGCCCTGAAAGGTTGGCCAAGAAATATTTTAAATAAATAAATAAAAATAATTAGAGCATGGAGGGAAGGACATGCTATAAATATATTAAGGGTGCAATCCTATGTGGTTACCTGGCAGCCTCTGAACCCAGAGGTTGCCAAGAATCCAATGCAGGGCAGGAGGACAGTGGAGGCGATCTTTGCCTCTGTGATCCAGCCGCTTTGCATTTCTGCTAGACTGGTGATTTTGCCTTTCTAGCAGTGGCAACTCAGACAGGGAGGGGAGGAGACTGGGGTGGCCATAGGATAGGTCATAGTGCAACTGCCCCAGTCTCCTTCCCTCCCCACCCCCAGGAACGCTGCGTTTTCCCCCTTCTCATTGCTCTGTTTTCTGAGTGCGGAGAGGTAGCTGGCGTGGTTCTCTCCACACTGACTATGAGGGGGAGGGGAGCATGGTTTCCTGGCTCTGAGGTCGGAGCCAGGAAACCGAACTATCCTATGCCCCCCTCCCAGATGCTGTCTGGGCGGGGGGCATAGGATTGCTCCCTAATTGAATAAAACTGGCAAATGTTACCTCCTAATTGTGTGCGTGTGAGGCTGCTGTCAAAGGCATAGGAGCAGCAAGAAACACTCTACGGCAGGGGTGGGCAACTAAAACTCCCAATGGCCCTGGCTAGCATAGCTGGCGGTGAAGGTTCATGGGAGTTGTAGGCCAGAACCTCTGGAGGGCCACACGTTGCCCATGCCTGCTCACAGGCTCCCTTCTCCTCAGGGAACCGCAGTGCTGCACCTGTAGCTTCAAGAACAGCAAGACACATTGTGACCACAAAGATTTCTTCCTGAAAGTTCACTGCAGTGGTGCCCAAATAGCAAATTCATTAGTGATTCACCAGAGCTTTGTCCAACCTTGCCAGGATGGCAGTGCAAGCACAAGGGCTCAAGGGATTTCATTTCTGGCCTGGTAGGGTTGCCAATTGACTAGGAAGCCAAATGGGCTTGGCTTGCTCCTGAGCATCTAACAGTGGTTTGATACGTGGGCATCAGCAGGTGAAACACTTTCATGGCACGGAGATAAGCGTAACATTTTTCAGATAGGATGGCCAACTTTTAGAAAAGATGTCAAGACACATGTTTTAACCTGGCCTTTTAAATGGCCTTTAGTCATCAACACTTTTAATATTTTAATGATGGTTTTGTTTTTATGATGTTTTTATTGCTTTTTATTTGTACAGATAAGTGGTTCAAAATACAAATAAACAAACAATTCCACTGCCCTCTGCTCCTCTCTCAGGAACATGATGTGCAGGCAGACATTTATTTGGCCATGCTCACTGGGAATGATAGGCGATGTAGTCCGACACATCTAAAGGGTACCAGGCTGGGGAAGGCTGATGTAAGAAATGTATATCCCACATTTCCATTTAGATGAAAATAAATCCCAAAGGTGGCTGTTATTGCATTAGCACAGGAGATTCTAGCACTATTCAGATGTGGCATGAATGCCTGGAGGGGGAGAGGGGGGATGCATGTACCTGACCTCTATGTATTCTTACAATTGTATGCGCAGATGGCTCTCTCTGTGTGCGAGGAAATCCTGGGTTCCTGACTGTGTGGAGTGAGCCCTCTATGCACACAGTTGTACCTCATGTGGGTGGATAATGAATGAGTGGAGGTTAGATGCCCATATAGCTCTATTCCACCCCCCCCTCTACCTGTTCATATAACACCTGAATAGGGGTTCATGTTTATCTCCATGCTGCGAAAAGCTTCACCTCCAGATGGAACTGTTGGACGCACAGATGCAGACCAGACCTTTTTTGGGTCAATTGACAACCCTACTCTGGAGAACAAACAAAGGCACAGGAGTCCCAACAACAACAAAAACGCAATTCTGGGCCAGGGTCTGGATCTGACAGATCAGTCTTGACCTCCTTGTTAGAAAGAAAAGTTTGGGAATTGCTGACTTACAAAAATGAGCTACAAGTCAGCTGTCATGGTTTGTGGGTGTGAGTGTTTTTTTTTTACAAGCCCTGCTCCTCTGTTTTTAACAGCAGGCTAACAGGACGCATGCTGAAAAAGAGCTTTGTCTGCTTACTTTTTTGCACATCGGTCTATTGTCAAAGGCAGAGGAGCAAAGCCAGTAAAATGTTGGCAGCCCTAACTACAAGCATGGCAATGAGCTTTCTCTTAAATCCAGTCACAAGAGGAGAAATTTTGCATTTTGCCCAGCAAGGCTGACCACAGTTTGTGCAGCACTTTAGTATGGGAGCCTGTCAGTCTCTCTCTTATTCCCTGCACTTTCCTTTCTCTTTGAACATGGTGATGATTCACAAAGTGGCATTGACAGCCAGATGCTATGCAGGCTTACTCAGATGTAAGTTCCACTGAGTTTGATAGGCCTTTCTCCCAAGTAAGTATCCAAAGGATTGCCCCTATAGTCAGCATGTGTGGTTCAACCAGAGGCCAACGAGACTAATGATACATTCCAATATAAAGCGGCTTCATCTTTTGAAATAACAGTTTGCAGTTGATGTTTTATTACAGGCTCTACCTACTTTCCAGCAAGATAAAGCTTCCCCCCACACCATTTAAACTGCAGTGAAGCGAGGAAAAAATCTCCCTCTTAAATATAGACATCTCATACTTTGCTTCAGTAAAGAAGGCACCCTCTTTAAATGGAGTATGTGGGTCACATACCTAGCAACATTCTAAATAATAAAAACACAGACAAATCTTTTCTTTCAAGCTGGATCCTAAAGGATTAAACAAACAGTATTACAAATGACAAAAGAGAAAAATGGGGAGGCAGGAGGGGGAGAAAGAAGAGAGGGAGAAAGCAAAGAAAAAACAACTTACCTTGAAGCAGGAGCACATTTGCCCACAAATAGAAAGTGAAATAAAGAAACCACAAGCATTTCTGCGAAGGCATTGTCAGAAGAGTACGGAGGCTCTCTCTTTCAAGACAGAAATGTGCTTTGGATAAACAAAAGACCGGGAGGTGAACAAGACCCTCAGATCTTTGCTGCTGCAGTGGCTCTTTCAGTTTGGCATCCAGAACTGCAGCCGTACCCAGATGATGGCTTTAAATAATGTACCATCCTTTGGGGTCGGGGGTGGGAAATCTTCCAGAGATGAAAGAGTTTTACTATCATCAAATTAAGAGAAGGCAAAATTGACTGATGACAGTGGATTCATCACATTTCACAAGGGTGTGTGTGTGTGTGTGTGTGTGTGATGTGTGAATGAGAGAGAGAGAGAGAGAGAGACTGCACAGCAGAAAGGCAATGTAGTGCAGGAGCACATCCCAAGTATCGCTTGGAGACTTGTGCAGTACTGCAGTGTTGATCAGACTCAGGGATCTCTACCTTCTCAACTCCAGCTTTTAATTTGTCTGCAGAGATATTGTGGGCTGTGGGTGGGTTGGCAAGGTGGCCCCTTTTATTACTGGCTCAGCTCTTGAGCCCTTTTCAGAAGCCTGACATACAGAAATGGAAGCAAGTGAAGCCTGGCCCAGTAGAGAGATCAAGTGATGAGGAAAGCTTCACATGCTTAATTTCTGCATATTGAGCGGCTGATGAGAAAAAAAGGTGGCAACCATGCACCCAGCACTTCTATGGGGGTATCTGTTATCTATCCAGTCCCTTATATCAGTGTCTCCCAGGCTATCTTCACCATGTGGTTACCTCCTGATTGATCTTTGAGCTGGCTCCCACCAAGAGGATCATCGGTTCAGGACTTCCATGAGAGCTGGCATGGTGTAGCGCAGCAGTAGGCAGCCTGTGGCCCTAAAAGTGCCTAAGTTCAAAAGCCCTCTGCCACCAAGCGGTTCAGACTTCTCCCTCCCCTGCCAGCCTGCTGAGGAAGAGTGGAGGAGAGAGAAAAGGAGTGGCCCCACCCACAATTGACTCTGGCCCCACCCACTGCTGGCTTCAGCCCTGCCCACCATAGCATGCAGCCCCTCATAGATTACCCCCAAGAGAACGTGGTTGCTTGGAAGAAATAAGTTTCCCCACTCCTGTCGTAGCAGCTCAAAGTGCAAGCAGTGACCTGGGGAGTCCCTGGTTCAAATGCCACTTCTGCCACAAGCTCAGTAAATATATTTAGATCAGCTGGCTTTTGATTATACATCTTTCCATAAATCATTCTGCATGAAAATGAGTGTGGCTAGATGGGAGCGGTGGCACATAGGCTCTTTACCCCCCTCCCCCCAGCCCCTCCATGACCTCCATGTGTTTGTCTCAATGGCTGAACAATAGCACCATATGGGAAGGACTTTGAGGCAGGAGCCCAGGGGCCCTGCTCAGCAGAAAGAGGAGGAGCTGGCTTGCCACATTTTACCATGCTGGCTGGGAATTATGGGAGCTGTGGCCCAATGTATCTGGAGGCAGTGGAGGCTGGTGGCTCCGATGTCAGTGGGGCAGTGAATCCAGTCCGGGTTTCAGTCAGAACCAGTCAGAACTCCAAAGAAGCTATCCAAGGTGCTTTGCTTCACACCTTGGATAGCTTCTTTAGAGTTCTGGCTGGTTCTGACTGAAACCCAGAGCGGCTTCACCGCCCCACTGACGCAGAAGTAAAGTAAAGTACAGAGGGGAAAGGGGGCATATGACTATTGAGTCCAGAGTCTAAAATTACTTTGTTGCATCACCGCATCTGAAATGGGAGCGAAGGTGCCTCTCTGTGCATTCAGGAGTGCACCGAGAAGTGCCTATGCACGTACAAGTGTACGCTCATAGGCTTGTTTCTAGCACTGAATTACACTGCTGTATTGCCACAGAAGAACTACAGTGCTGTGTCATTCATTTCTTTGCAGACTGCTATCTCACATCTGGAAAGGGCTTAAGCCTCAAGCTTGGCCCCACCATCACATCTGCAGTATGGGGGTAATCACTATTGGCCCATCTTGCTGAAATAAGGCTCAAAGCACACTTTAGAAATGCTGGATATGGTTATTATTCCGCAGGTGAATGAGCCCTCACAGATCAAAGGCTACAGCAGAGGGGACAATTTGTGGCCCTCCAGATGTTTGGGCCTACAACTCCCATGATCTCTCACCGCTGGCTCTGTTGGCCACAGCTGATGGAGGGCCACAAGTTGCCCACACCTGGACTGCAAGCACTGGCTGCATCCCACTTTGTATCACAACTCACAAAGGACTCAGTTCACACATTCAGTTGCCAGTCATCCAGAGCGCGTTCATAGTCTCACAGCCCTTGGGAGTGGCTGGGAGCTGCAGCGAAGAAGCTCTCATCATGTGCAGGTAGTATGTGTGGGGGAATCAATGCCTCCATGTGGGGGCCGTGCACATGGCTGACGAGATCATTACATTGATGATGGTCCTGTATATATGGCCCACATATGTGTGGGCGGGCGGTGGTGTCTGGTTCTCCCAAATGCACCCCACAGTATCAGTGTTGTGTCAGGAGCATGCAAGGGCTGCACACTCATGGCTAGACGGTGTGCATGTGAGGAAGCATGCTAGGGCTGCAGCCGGGCATCTCTCATGCGGAAGCCTCTCTTTGTAGACACTGGCACCTCCACACAGAGGCTAAACATGCAGCTGCTGTTGCAACATAAGCGATCTCAGGAGCCTGTAAAAAAGTGTCCTGCCCTCGCTAACCCTCACAAACAGAGGCATCTACCACTGCAAAAATGTGTTTGATGATTCCAAAAACTTGACATCATTTTACTTGAATGACTGCATGGCTTTGGGGTTCTATTTTGCACCGCTGATCAAGTTATGCTTGGGGCAGATTGCTCTGGTCGGCCCACCCAGTTTACACTAGAGGGTTCTAGATCAGGGGTAGGCACACTTTTTTGGGCTGCGGGCACATTTGGCAATTTGACAAACTGTCCTGGGCACCACCACAAAATGGCTATCATGGCAGCCGTGGCAAAAGACAAGTATACTCCCCAAAAGACTGAGTACAAGGCAGAGGTAGGGGCTGAGCCCCTACACACTGAACAACTCCTTTGAACCCACAGTTTTCAACACCAACAGAAACCTATTTCACAGCAATCCCCAGCAGCCAGTAAGAAAATGTGTTTTTTTAAAAAAAAGTGGGAGGGGTAGAGCAACTTAGTAGACATCAAGAAAGGTGTCCAGGGCACATTGGTACATGTGGGTTACATGTTGCCTACCCCTTTTCTAGATAGTGGGTGAGTGCTCCTTTCCCTTTAAGTTGCTGGACTGTTCCGTTGGGGACGGTTTGTGAGGAACTAGCAGCTTACACAGCAGCACTAGGTAGTTTAAAAAGAAGTCCCCAATGGCCCTGGAAAGCTCACAGCTGTTACAGTCTTACATGCACAATGATTATTACATTAATCCATCATCAGAGAGATGGAAGCAGCGTTCTGCTGGGCATTATGGAAGCACAGAGCAGCTGGGGCAATAACCTTTGATAGTGGATGGTTATGGGAAAGCATAAAACAACAAAACCAGACCTAACACTTTCTGAATTAGGAAATGCAGAGTTCAGGTAATCCATACATTAATATTCAGCTATGCCAATGCAGCTCTGCTCGCAGGCACGGCATACCAACCATCTCAGTCTTAAATTGTCTACGTATTCCATCTCTATTGTTATGTCTTGTCACATTTTACCCATTCCCCTCCCTTTTGTCAAGGGGCTTAAGATGTCATACATAGAGTTGGATCTACACAACTCTAAGGGCACGATCCTATGCATGTTTAGACAGACAGGCTGGGACCAAGGAGTTTCAAGGCATAGTGCAATCTTCTGTAAATGTCAATAAAAGGAATTTGCTAAAATGTAGGTCGTTAGCCTTTCTGGCATCAGCAGGCTTTGCTGGTGGGTTGTGCAATTACTTGTTAGACAACAAAGGAACACAGTCAGATACACAAGCATTTCTGGAACTGTTTGCTTCATTTCATTTATCCAGTGGAGGCTGCTGGCTCTGATTTCAGTGGGGCGGAGATTCCATTCTGGGTTTTAGTAAGAACAAGCCAAAACTCTAAAGAACCTATCTAAAGTGTTGAACCCTATTCCCAAAATGGTTTCAGCACCTTGGATAGGTCCATTAGAGTTCTGGCTGGTTCTGACTAAAACCCAGAATGGATCCGCAGCTCCACCGAAATTGGAGCCACCAGCCTCCACTGCATTTATTCCTCCATTAGCAACAGATAACATACTTGATTGCATCTACAGCAAGCAACCTTGACTTTTTCAGTTGCCCTGCGGTAGTTTACGTAGGGTTGGGGAAAAGGTACAAAATGGACCTTGATGTATATGGGAGTTGGGTAAATCCACACTGCAAACCTGTTATTTTTGAAGTTTGGTGGCAACACTATTTTCAGCTATTGAATACTGCTGGTGGCGATGGAGGAGGTGAACCTCAGAGACCTGTGATGTTGGCCACTGACAGCTGATTGGACAGCAGAAGCCAGCAGGGTGTTTGCATCCCAGGTCCTGAGTTGATGCACAACACAGTAGCACCCCACAGGGGCATTCAGCAGCAATAGCCTGGCTTGGAAGCAGCATTCAAGGTACACAACCATTTTTGTTTACCTGCCCTTGGGTTAGGAAAAGAGAGGCAAGGCTAATGTGGGATTAATGTGAATACATGCAGTTACACAAACGTAGGCTCTGTTGTAGTCATAAGTAGGAACTATGGGGATAAAGATATCGCACCCAATAATTTAACAGACTACACCCCAGGCTGGATCCAGAACTAGTCATACTTAGAGAAGACCCATTGAAATACATGGGATTTGATTTAGTCATGACTAAGTTGGCATCCGTTGACTTCAGTGGGTTTGCTGTAAGTATGACTAGATCTGGGATCCACCCCCCCACCCCCCAGTGCACCTGTGTGCGCTTACTGGGGATGAAACTCCATTGAATTCAGTGGGACTTACCCCAGACTCATCATGCATGGGAGCAGGCTGCATGTCTCTAGGCTGTTTCCAGATGCTGCATCATCGTCATCATTTCTCCCTGCTTTGTAGGGCAAGCCTTCAACTCTGAAGTGCCGATTTTGACCCGCAAAGCCCTAAATGGCTTGGAATCGGGGTATCTGAAAGACCACGTTCTCCCATATGGACCTACTGGTGTATTAAGATCATCAGCATAATTCACAGAGAAGGGCCACAGCTGAGTGGCAGAGCACATCCTTTGTATGCAAATGGTCCCAGGTTCAACCCCTGGCATCTCCCTCACTTTCAGAAGTAAGATGGGTGTGGCAGGCCTTTCTGATTAGGGCACCTTGACTGCTGAATGCCATCCAGGACATACTTGCCTGGTGACTGCACTCTTAGTGTCTTTTATATGCCAGGTGAAGGCAGCCATATTCCAGTGGTGCAGCTAGGGCCAGACCTTGGCACCAAGGTCCAGGGTCCTGCAGCCCAGGGGACCCTAAATGGCCACCCAGAGAGAGGCAGGTGATGGGGACAATGGCAAGCAGGCATGGCATCTGCACCTGGACTGGCATGGGCATGCTGGGTCCTGCTGGGACCAATGCTGCTCACCACAGCATCCTTTATTCTAATTTTGAAAAATATTTTATAATCAGGGGGTGGCCAGCTGGTGGGACATGTACACGGATACCAATCTTTATTTTATTTTTTACTTTAAATATATATTTAAATGCCAAATATTACACCAAACCATACACGCGACACCAGCATTGTCCTTATTACAATATGGGAAGAACAAAATGCAAAATGCATCTCAAGATTTAATCGAGTTCATGCTGATGGCAGCCTGAAGAGTCACAGCAAAAAGCTGGAAAACTGCAGAACTTTTAACCATGAAATCATGGTATATGGAATTATGGCAAATAGCCATGGCAGAAAAATTGACATACCAACTGAAGTTAGCTAAAGGCAAAGTCAAAATAACTGAGTTTTATAAAATACAGCAGGATTTTATTCTATACACTGATCAGGGACATATACAGCAATATTTGTCAAAGCCTTTCTGCAGATTACTGAAAAGAGACTAAATATAAACTTGATACATTGAAGAATTGTAATGACAACTTTTATGCAACCTATAGATTCCACTTACATCCTGGTTTGTAAAGTAAGGTGGAAAAATACAAACAGACGTTGTTTATTATTATTATTATTATTATTATTATTATTATTATTATATTTATATTTATAACCTGCCTTTTCTCCAGTACTGGGTCTCAAGGTGGCTTTACAACATTAAAAACTTGTACAGTTAAGAATATAAATAGAAACATACAAAAGCTAAAAATACAATTAAATCATCAATAATATTAAAATTGTATAAAATTTCAAAAGACAACAAACAATATAAACAATAGTACCAATCCATCATATTCTTACAAGCCCAGACTACCCCCAAAGGCCTGCCAGAACAAAAAAGTTTTTGCCTGCCTGCAGAAACATACCAAGAAGGGTGCCCCTCTTGCCTCCCTAGGAAGGGAATTCCACAGCCTTGGGGCAGCCACCAAGAAGGTCCTCTCCCACGTTCCCACCAGACAGGCCTGTGATAGTGGCAGGACCATGAGAAGAGCCTCCCCTGAAGATTTCAGAGCATGAGCAAGCTCGTAGGGGAGAATACTGTCTTTCAGATAACCTGGACCCAAGCCCTATAGGGCTTCATAGGTCATGGCCAGCACTTTGAACTGTGCCCAGAAACAGACTGGGAGCCAGTGAAGCTGTTTTAGCAGGGGAGTTGTATGCTCCCTGTAGCCAGCCTCAGGTGACAGTCTGGCAGCAGCTCTTTGAATGTACTATCCTTTGTCAATAATTAGATTAAACTTAATGTATAATTAGATTTAAACTTAATGTATTTCTTTTTATCTATTTCCTTCCTTCCTTTTTCTTCTTCTTGTTGCTTTGGTTGATTTTATTTTGGAAAACTAATAAAATCTATAGATAGATAGATAGATAGATAGATAGATAGATAGATAGATTTAAATATCTATTTTAATTTAGAAAAGGATCCTATCATCCATCCATCCATCCATCCATCCATCAGTCATCTACCTATTTATTCCTTTTCGAAAACAAAATGGTGCTGATTCCCAAGTAAATGTGTTTAGCATCCGGGCAGCAGAAGCAAACTCCATTTTATTCCTATAGTCCTGATGGTGCTATGATTTAAGTGAGCTTTAAAAGCAAAACTGTACACACTGAGTATTTCTTCTTGTTGTTTTTAATCAGGGTTGGCAAATGATTTTGTTGTTGCTGCTGTTTTGCTCGGTTGTATCAGGAATGTAGAAACAGTTGTAAAGCATGGAATGGCACTGTGTGTGTGCGCAATGTTAGTTGTGGGCTTCACAAGTGAAGTAATGCAACATGGCTATTGAAAGAGGTGGTGGTGGGGCTCTGTACAGCCATTAAGTCCGGGGTCTAAAACTACCTAACTGCACTGTTGTTTTATTCTCTTCTGCTTTTAGCAAATCCTAGTTTAGATTCATGGGGGGGGGGGTCATGCAGTGGTTGCTGCTGGTTTTTAGTTTTTACCAGTTTCAGTTGTGAATTGTGTGTTTTACTTCATTTGTTTTAGATTTTGTTAGCTGCTTTGGAAGCTTTGTGCCAAAATATCTTTAAAAAATGAAGAAGAACATAAGAACATAAGAAGAGCCATGCTGGATCAGACCAAAGGTCCATTTAGTCCAGCATTCCATTCACACAGTGGCCAACCAGCTGTCAACTAAGAAACCACAAGCAGGACACAAGTGCAACAGCACCCTCCCGCCCATGTTCCCCAGCAACTGGGGTATATAGGCATATCGTCTCTGATACTATAAACAGAAGACGAAGAAGAAGAGAAAGAAGAAGAAGAAGAAGAAGAAGAAGCAGAAGAAGCAGAAGAAGCAGAAGAAGAAGAGAGATTCCACACTAAGAACAGAACACAGCATATGCACAAGGATAGCAAATGCTTTAAAAATTGTTTTTAATATATAGCAACGTTCCATCAGACTTCAATCAATTTTGTATTTATATCATGGATGATGACAATTGGTACGCTCTCTGTGATTTTTTGTGTGTGCTGAGGCTGAATCTGATCCATTAGACCTCATTAAAAATTAAACTCTGATGAATCCCAGCTGGGTGCCTTGCTGGTAACTTTAATGCGTAGTCTGAGAGAGAAGATTAAAAAGTTTCATTTAACAACTAAAATATCCATTGAGTAGGCCTTATTGTATACAAGCCATTGGCCAAAATACTGCACACAGTTGCTTGCACAAAAGGAGCCTGGGGAAGGAGGACCAGCCAGCAGCTGCACCGGGTGGATCCTGAGCCTGCTTCTGCCCCCGCCCACAGGTACTTAAGGCGGGGCTGCCAGAGGCTGCGCCTCGGCATGCACCTCGGTGTCGCGCCAAGTGCGATGCTAAGTGTGCACTTAGCGTCGCACTTGGAGTCGCGTAGGATCTGAAGACCTACCCACCTGCCTCTCCAGAGACACCAGCAGACACAATACCAGCATCAAATAGCAGCAGCAGCAGAAGGCAGCAGCTTTAAAGACAAGGGGAAAGGGGCAAACGTGGACTTTATCTGCTCCTTCTTAGCTGCTGTTCTCTTTTATCTCTTTTATCTTTTATATTCTTTAAACTGTTGTGCATTTTATATCCTAACATTTTAATATGTGCCTGGGAGGACTATTGGGCAACTCAGGGGGTGGGGGAGGTGCCACCATAACTGTGGTCACGGGCAGGGGGAGGTATGGCATTGGGGGATTAACAGGCCAGCTGAGGAGAAGAGGGGCTAGACACCTTACAGCTGTCCCCTCTTCTGGTTCTTCCCCCAACCTGATGGTTCCTGGCAGCCTTACCAGTTTGCCCTCGGGTCTGGTGGTGCTGCTGCTGAATGCCAGGTCGGCCCAAAATAAAATCTCCCTCATCCATGATTTGATTGTGGATGAGGGGGCTGACCTGGCATGTATTACTGAGACCTGGGTGGGGGAACTGGGAGGGGTCACTCTCTCCCAGCTGTGCCCTCCTGGGTACTCGGTGCAGCACCAACACCAACTTGAGGGTCGGGGAGGGGGGGTTGCTGTGGTCTATAGGAATTCAATCTCCCTCTCCAGGCTTCCTGCTCATTCGAGTGCAGATCTTGAGTGTTTGTACCTTGAGTTGGGTACCCGGGACAGATTAGGGATTCTGTTGGTGTACCGCCCACCCCGCTGCCCATCACTCTCCCTGCCTGAGCTGACGGAGGTGGTCTCGGACTTGGTGTTGAGGACCCCCAGGATGATGGTCCTGGGGGATCTCAACTTCCATGCCGAGGCCGCTGTATCCGGGGCGGCTCAGGACTTCATGGCCGCCATGACAACCATGGGGCTGTCCCAACATGTCATTGGCCCAACGCATATAAAAGGACACATGCTTGATCTGGTTTTCTCAACTGGGCAGGTGGATGGTGATCTGAAAGTGGAGGAATTAACATCTGTCCCTTTGTCATGGTCAGATCACTTCCTGCTGAGATTTAGACTCCTGGCGGCCTTTCCCCTCTGCAAGGGTGGGGGACCTATTAAAATGGTCCGCCCCCGGAGATTAATGGATTCCGATGGATTCCAGAAGGATCTGGGGGATTTTCCTGCTGGTATGGCTGGTGCTCCTGTCGAAGCCCAGGTCGCTCTGTGGAATGCAGAGATGACTCGGGCGGTTGACATGATCGCGCCCAAGCGCCCTCTCCCTCTGAGCAGAGCCCGGCCAGCTCCTTGGTATACACCTGAGCTGAGGGCAATGAAGCAATCGGGGAGATGGCTAGAATTCAGGTGGAGGAAAACTCGTGCTGAGTCTGACCGAACACAGGTAAGAGCCCACTATTGAGCCTACTCTGTGGTGGTGAGGGTGGCAAAGAGACAGTTCTTTTCCACCAGCATTGCATCTTCTCAGTGTCATCCAGAGGAGCTTTTCCGAGTGGTTCGCGGCCTGTTACATTCTGGGCCAGGGAGAGAGACGGTGGAACCCTCGGTAGCATGCTGTGACAAGTTTGCACGGCACTTTGAGGATAAAGTCGCTCAGATTCATCATGAATTGGACGCCACCATTAATGCAGTTCCATTGGTAGAGGCGTTCAGAGCACCGTCTGGTCCAGTTTTATTGGATGAGTTTCAGTTATTGAGGCCTGAGGATGCGGACAAGGTGCTTGGCCAAGTCCGATTGACCACTTGTGTGCTTGACCCTTGCCCTTCATGGCTAATTAAATCAAACAAGGAGGGGTTGTCCGGCTGGGTCCAGGAGGTTGTAAATTCCTCCTTGAGAGAGGGAGTGGTGCCTGCCACTTTAAAAGAGGCAGTAATTAGACCACTCCTGAAAAAGCCTAACCTGGACCCAGAGGATGTTAACAATTATAGGCCAGTGGCCAACATCCCCTTCCTGGGCAAGGTGCTTGAGCGGGTGGTTGTAGGACAGCTCCAGGCACTGTTGAATGAAACGGATTATCTAGATCCATTTCAATCGGGCTTCAGGCCTGGTTTTGGAACGGAAACTGCCTTGGTCGCCCTGTGGGATGACCTCTGTCGGGAGAGGGACAGGGGGAGTGCGACCCTGTTGATTCTCCTGGACCTCTCAGCGGCTTTCGATACCATCGACCACGGTATCCTTCTGGATAGGTTGTCTGGGTTGGGAGTTGGAGGCACTGCACTGCAGTGGTTCCACTCCTACTTGGATGGCCGATTCCAGAAGGTGGTGCTGGGGGATTATTGCTCTGTGCCATGGCAATTGTGCCATGGGGTTCCACAGGGCTCTATTTTATCCCCCATGCTGTTTAACATCTACATGAAACCGCTGGGGGAGGTTATCCGGAGGTGTGGGCTGAGGTGCCATCAATATGCAGATGACACCCAGCTCTACCTCTCTTTCTCATCAGGTGAGGCAGTGGCTGTTCTGAATCAGTGCCTGGGCATGGTAATGGACTGGATGAGGGTTAATAAACTGAAACTCAATCCAGACAAGACGGAGGTACTGTTAGTGGGTGGTTCGTCTGCCCAGCTAGGTGATATTCAACCTGTTCTGGGGGGGCTGCATTCCCCCTAAAGGATCACATTCATAGTTTGGGGGTGCTCTTGGGTCCAGAACTGTCACTGGAGGCACAGGTGAACTCAGTGGCACGGAGCACTTTTCATCAGCTTAGGCTGGTATACCAACTACGCCCTTATCTGGACAGAGATAGCCTAGCTACAGTTCTCCATGCTCTGATATCTTCTCATCTGGATTACTGCAGTGCGTTATACGTGGGGCTGTCTTTGAAAACGATCCAGAAACTTCAGCTGGTCCAAAATACGGCAGCAAGATTGTTAACAGGGACTGGCCAGCGAGCTTATTACGCCAGTAATATTATGCCAGTACTTTTCCAGCTGCACTGGCTGCCAGTCCATTTCCGGGCCCGATTCAAAGTGCTGGTGTTAACATTCAAAGCCCTTAACGGCTTGAGGGCAGGTTACCTGAAGGATCACCTCCTCCCATATGTGCCTGCCCGGACCTTAAGATCATCCTCAGCGGCCCTTCTCCGTGAGCCCCTGCCAAAGGAAGTGAGGTGGGTGGCTACTAGGAGGAGGGCTTTTTCTGCTGTGGCACCCCGGCTCTGGAATGAGCTCCCTAGTGAGGTTCGCCTGGCGCCTACATTGTACTCCTTTCGGTGCCACGTGAAGACCTTTTTGTTTTCCCAGACATTTTAGCATTTTAGCTTTCTAAATTTTTAGCTTTGCTGTTTTAAGTCTGTATTTTAAATTCCTGTACTGCTGCTAGGTTTTATTGTGGTTGTATTGTTATATTGTGGTTTTAATGTTCTATATATTTTAAATTGTTTTATTGTGTGTTGTTTGGTTTTAATTTTTGTGAACCGCCCAGAGAGCTTCAGCTATTGGGCGGTATAGAAATGAATTGAATAAATAAATTAAATAAATAAATAAATCTAACTGAAGCCAATGGAGCTTAAGAACATGTAACCTGATGGATTATTGTACTCATCATTTGCTGTAATCACAATGTTTTACATATCTCATCTGTATGAGCAAACAGTTGGTCTATCTTTCTCCATATCTTCAGCTAAAGATCCTGTGGTTTAAAAGGGGGTGTTTGGGGACAAGGTGTTTGGGGGGAATCATCTCTTAAAGGGACAGGATGGAAATAAACTACCAGCCAGGCATAGCATGGATCATTTATTTACCAAGCTTTGGAAACATTAATAATGCCTGAATGACACATTGTTAAATATGATTGGGTAACTTCTTGTTTATAGGCAAACTTCTCCAAGAATGTTAATATTATTTCCCACTATTTTCCTACTTTACTGAATCCATGCAGAAAAGTAAGAGTTTCAGGAAAACTGAGAATATGTCAGAAATATCGCCACCACTTAGCTCACTTTAAATTGAGATGGTATCATGATTTAAACTAATAGCAGTGACATTGACACTGACATGAAGGGAAAGAGACCAGCTGGGGTAGTGGCACCCACCTATAGATGCACCAGATCTGGGCCCTGCACCTGAGCTTGGGTCCAGCAACCAGGGACCATTGGAATCCAATACCCTCGAATCTGATTCCCCCCCCCCCGAGCTGCATTCCATGGAGGAACTCACTTCTTTGCACCAAGGTCCTCACAGGCTAAACCTGCTCACCACTGCAAGCAGCGTGCCTGGCAAGAGGTGACAGAGAGGAGATGGAAGACTAGGCTCCAGGCCAGAAGATTTCTCCTTTAAGGATCTCCATCCTCCAACAATGGAGTGGGATCAGGGAAAGGAAGTTGGGCTCAGGAACGACATAAGCAAAGAGTTGGGAACCTCTGGCCCTCCAGATGTTGTTGGATTCCACATCCATCAGCCCCTGTTACCATGGATAATTTGATTTGTTTTTGCAGGCATGTAAAAACGTTCTTGTTCCATCAGGCCTTTGGGGATAGCTAGTCTGGACCTCTGAAAGTAGGACAGATGGATACTATATTTCTTGCTGTCTTTTAATGTTTTGATATTTTATACAGTTTTAATATTATTGATGATTTAATTATATTTTTAACTTTTGTATACTTCTATTTATACCTCTATTTATAGGTTTTAATTGTACAAGTTGTAATGTTGTAAAGCCGCCTTGTGCCCCAGTATTGGGGAAAAGGTGGGATATAAATATAATGATGACGACGACGATGATGATGATGATAATAGTCGTCGTTGTCCAACAACCACTGGGGGTGAAGGTTTCCCACCCCTGAATTATAAAAGCTCTGGTAGCACCAAAGCACTTGTTACAAGTAGTCACATCCCTGGGGCCTGTCCATGGTGCTGATAGACCCATCTCCAGTGAGCAACTATCACCCTTTCTGACTCTTCCTGAGAGAGGTAGGCTTATAACAATGCTTGATCAGTTTGGAATCCTCCTCCAAATGTCTTGGAATTAATGGCGTTTGTTCAGGACTCTGTTACAAGGCTGGCTAAGGGAAGAAGCTCTAAGCTTAACTTCCCCTTGCATCACTTCTTAGAGCAGCACCACAAACCACTTCTCCACCCTGGGAGAGGCAAGGATGCCACATGTCTCAGCAATTTCCCCAGGGTTATCCACTGCCCTTCACACCTAGACTAGTTTAAAGGGATTAAGTGGTGGAGTGGTAAATTCTGAAGTGCAGGCATTCATCATGACAGTCCCCATAGCCATGCCCCCAAAGAGAGTCCAAAAATACAGGCAGCTGTGTTTGTTTGTTTATTATTACATTTATATCCTGCCTTTTTTCCTTCTTGCAAGGAACCCAAGGTGGCTTACATGGGCCTCCTCCTCCTCTCCATTTTATCCTTACAATAACTCTGTGAGGTAGGTTACTGTCAGTGACTGGCCCAAAGTCACCCAGAGAGCTTCATGGCCAAGTGGGGACTAGAATCCAGATCTCCCAAGTCCCACTCTAACTACTACACCACACTGGGTCTCATTGATCCATCTGTGTGTGTGTGTGTGTGTGTGTGTTTGTTTGTGTGTATGTATATGTATTTTGTAAAGCTAATGAGTCTTAACTGCCCATTCAAGACAAAGCCACCTTAAAATACTTTACATTACAACAGGGATAACATATTGTTGCTGGAAAAAATCCACTTTCTCACCATCTATTGTGCTCATTGCAGCTAAGCTCAGAGGGAACACGGAAGTCTGAGAAGGGTGGCAAATGATGTAATTGTCCTTGCTAATAAAAAGTATCTGTGCTGCATCCCTTTTTGGCTGAGGAGCAGAATAAAGGTGCTACAAACAAACAAACTTCACCTTGTGTGCACTCCTGCTCTCTCGTTGTTAAATGCTCTGACTGAGATCGAAAGAGCCCCATGCACATAACATCTCCAATTGCTTTTGTGTACGAATCAGAAGACTGACACTGGGCCTGGAGTGAAGTTAGGCTCTTGAGCCTTTTCCAGGTGCTGAGAGGAATAAGAATGCATAACATCAACCCATGTGATTGGCAAACAGTATGAGAATTAAGCAGGCTTGGTATAAATACTGGGAGCCTGGCCTTGTCTTTTGCCTAGGCAACAAAAGAGCGCATCTCAGCTCCAGCTTAAGTCTGCAGCTCTGGCCCCATCCCCTGTCTTTCGGGACCTGAGTGCAAGAACAAATACTTTTGTCTGCTTCAATATGTCCTCTTGACGGTACCTGGGCTCTTTGGATTTTCTCTTCTTTGTATGGCATTGGAGACCATTTCAATGAATCCCTACAAGAATAGCTTCCAGGGGCACAGAAGCTATTAGGGATCCTTCAGAAACGTCTAGATGTGTGCAAAAACTCTGGCTTTAGCTTTTGAAGCCTGCTGTCTAATCTGATTAAAGTAGAGAGGTAGATGGAACGTAGATTTGGATCTCTGGATGATTTGCAGTGGATGGCAGAGTTATTATGTATATCATCCTGAGAGCTTCAGCTAGAGGGTGACTGATAAATGAAATGATAGATAGATAGATAGATAGATAGATAGATAGATAGATAGATGACAGATAGATAGCTAGATCAGCAGGGATTTCCAATTGTTTAACAATAGAAGCAAAAAAGAAAAAGGAAGACTCTACTTTGTTCTACCCAAATATTTTTTTTACAAACATGTTTTTAAAAAGCTACAGCTCTTACTGATTTATTGACTGTTACTGAATTCATTAGTAGTTAAAAGCTTTAGTCCCCCATCCCCCACCCCTCTTTATTAATATTCCCAATCTTGGCCCTTGGAAGCTCAAACAGCAAATCTCTGTGGCAATTAAATCATTTGACATTTTTGGGAATTAACAAGAAAGAAGCATACTCTGAGGGATGCCTGAGATTTTTTTTTTTTTTTTTAAGAATACTGTTTGGAGCAAAGTAGTTCTCTCTCTCTCTCTCTCTCTCTCTCTCTCTCTCTCTCTGTCTCTCTCTCTTAGAATCTGTGCAAATGCATTAAAGCTGCAGGGGGACATAAATTTGCATTGACTTTCAACACCAACCATTTAATAAGCTGCATTAAATGTAATTAGATTCCCTGCTTCCTAAGCAGACTGCTCAGATTCTGTTTCATGGGAAATAAGAACATAAGAAGAGCCATAGTGGATCAGACCAACCACCCAGCTAGTCTAGCTCCAGCATTCTGTTCACACATTGGCCAATCAGAAGCCTATGGGAAGCCCACAAGGAGGACATGAGTGCAAGAGCACCCACCCACTCATGTTCCTCAGCAACTGGTATTCAGAGGCATACTGACTCTGATACTGGAGATAATATACAGTCATCATGACTAGTAGCCATTTTTAGCTTTATCCTCTATGATTTTGTCTAATCTCCTTTTAAAGCCATCCAAGTTGGCAGCCATCTTTACATCTTGTGGAAATGAATTCCCCAGCTGAACTATGTGCTGTGTGAAGAAGTATGTCCTTTAATCTGTCCTGAATCTCCCACCACTCAGCTACATGGGATGACCCTAAGTTCTAGTATTATGAGAGAGGGAATGGCACCTCCCTATCCACATTCTTCACACCATGCATAATTTTATACACTTCTATTATATCCCCCTTACTCATCCTTTTTCTAACCTAAAGACCCCCAAACAATGTACCCTTTCCTCATAGGAGAATTGCTCCAGACCCTTGATACTTTTGGTTGCCCTTTTATGCACCTTTTCCAGCTCTACTACATCCTTTTTAAGATGTGGTCACCAAAAATGTACACAGTATTCCAAGTGTGGTCATACCATAAATTACACTGAACCACATTTGCTATTTTAATGCCCATTCTCTCCACAATCTGGAGAGATCCTTTTGGAACTCTTCACAATCTGCTTTTGTTTATAACCATGCTAATACTTCCCACTCCCACTGCCATACAGTGGAAATCAAAGAGTGCTGAACAATTTTATCTTACTTTCTGAAATGCTTTGATGTACAGACTGCTTTCTTTACAGACTGCCAGTGACCAGAGTCAGGTGGGGTTTTTTGAAGGGTGTGTATCTTCACTGCTCTAGTGCTTGAGAAAGGTTGATTCACACATGTGTTTGCATCACTTCATATCTCATCATTCGATGACTTGCCAGTACATGACTTGCAGTCAACGATGAATTCATATCATGCATTTGACAAATGCAATGCCAAGTGGTGGCTTGTTCTGCAGGAATGAAACAAACATCACAGGTCAAAAGTCACAGGTAGAACTTTCTATCATCTTATAGCACCTCAAACACAATGTCTTTCAGAGGAAGCAGTTCACCCATTCAGCTGTGAGTGGCTGTTACTATGTCTCCATTGCGGCTGATGTTTCTTCCTCCTTAGATTTGTGGGGGGGGGGGGAGGGAGAGAGGTGTAAAGCAGCACAATAACAAAGCAACAAGGAGGCTCTGGATCCACTGTGGATGTAGTCAGTCTCAAGTTAAAATATATAAGATAAGATAGACTTAACAACAGAGTAATTTCAAAATATATTTAGAGCTACATGTTTCAGCTTCTGTCCTCATCAGTAGGTGTGATGTTAAACGGATACCAAGAGTGACAGTTTGGAATGCTTGGAGATGAAATTCCAAAGGGGGAAAAACAGAGTATAAAGTGGTGTAAAGCTTATGAATTGTCCTCCAGATTAAGGCCAGGTGGCCTAAGAATTCTGAGTCTGTAGATCCAGAAGTTTTCCTTTCAGTCAAGCATGTCAATGTCCATTGTTTGTTCAGTTGGAAGCAATTGTACATCTGAGAAACTATGTGCAGGCGAGTTAAAATGTCTCGCAACAGGCCTGTCTAGTTGTTTGGCAAGAATTGTGATTTGTGTTTATGGAATCTTGTTCTTATGTGCATTGTAGTTTTTCCTACATATTATTTATTTATTTGAGTTATTTGATTTATACCCTGCCTTTCAAGAAAAATAGCACTCAAAGCAGCTTAGAAAAATAATTTAAAATAGGTTAAAACAATAAAACACATTAAAATTCAATTAAATCAAAACCGTTACAGAATAAAATTGTATATAACATCCTTTTTAAAACATTCAGTTAAATAAATCACATTACTGGAAGTTCATGTTACTGATTGTCTAATGCAATATGTTTCCTTTGTAACTGTACTCCTAAAAGAAATGGTTTCTTGGAGGTATCTGGTTTACATTGGTGGATGCACTTATTGAACAAACAAAGGACAGTGACATACTTGACAGAAAGGAAACCTTCTGGATCTACAGATTCAGAACTCTTAGTCCATATGGCCTTAATCTGGGGGACAATTCCTAAGCTTTATATCACTCGTACCTCTGGTTTTTTCTCCATAAGAATTTTCATCTCCCAGCATTCCAAACTGCCACTCTTGGTATCCATTTAACAGCACAGCTACTGATGAGAGCAAAAGCCAAGATGTTTAGCTCTAAATATATTTTGAAATTACTCTGTTGTTAGTGTGTGTGTGTGTGTGTGTGCATGTGCATGCATGCATGCATGCGTGTGTGCTATTTTGTTGTACATTGCCTTGACATCATTGGGAACAAAGGTGATAAAAATGTCTAAATCAATGGTTCAAGTTGGGAAATACCCAAACAAGATGGCACACTTGGGGCGGGGGTGGGTGGGGATCTACAACTTACAGCTGAACCTTCAGGATTAATGGTGAGAGAAGGAAATAAGTCTATGTGCTTTATTGAATGCATCACTCTCTGAACATCACGTGTTCAGACATTTCTGGGACAGCAAAAGCCTTCTGTGCCTCCCATGCCTCTAGCCAAAAAATATACAAATAAAAAAAAAAGTAGAAATTCTGATGTCATTAGGATGGGAAGGAAACCTCTCTATGTCTTGCTTGGATGGGATTTTGAGAGCATATGGAAGGATATGAAAGTTATATAGGAGGATAGCAAGTTTCCTTGCAACAGAAGGAGATGAATCAGTAATTAACCAACCCGATAAGCTAGGAGTTCACGCTGCCATGAAAATGCTTGCGGCAACATTGGAGTGGAGTGGTCTCTTTCTATTAATGGTCAAATTCAGCTCCTCTGTAATTGACCATTTTGATCTTTATTTGCTTTGACATTTTTACTTAATCTGGCCAAAAATCAAGAATCCGCTAACAACGTAGCTCTGTGCTTTGTAGTGATATTCTAGAACAGGACTGAGGCACCTGTGAGCCTCTATACTTCAGCTGTTGGACTGCAACTTCCATCATCTCTGACCATGGACAATGCTGGAGTCCAACAACATTTGGCAGGTCACAGGTTCCCCATGACTGGACTAGAACTCTCAAGTGACAAACATTTCTGCACACTTCAAATATATGTTAGTAAGAGCCAATTCACACAAACTTTTCCAAATGCTGGCATGTGGGATGACTCAGGTTGCAGAACAAGGATAGTATTTAACAGAGTTGAAGATTGTATGATAGAAGCAATAGGGTCATTGGTCCATCTAGCTTGGCCACACTGATTGGCAGCGACTCTCCAGGGTTTCAGACAGAGGTCTTTCCCAGTACTAGGAATGAACCTGCAACCTTTTGCATGCAAAGCGTCTGCTCTATCACTGAGCTATGCCTATGGGCAACATTGCTCACAGTGTGCAGTAATGAAGGGTGTTTTGTGCAGCAAACTTATATCTTTTTACAAAATTCAAAGCTTATCCTTATTTCTACATCTTTTAAGTGTTCAAGTTAAATAGTTTAACCTCAGACAATGAGAAACTGCATAACAGCAAAGCTTGCAGTCAGGAAAGGTAAGCCACAGAAACATACATTAAAATACACACACAACCCTCAGGAGGAATGCACCAAAAATCTTCATCAAGAAACCTGGAACACAGAACACAAACCAGTGTAACATCCATAAAGGAAAAATATGTGCCCTTACTTGGAAGTTAGCCTGACTGAGTGCAATGGACTTGCTTTTTATCAAATGTACTTCAGATTATGTGGCAAGTGTTTGGAATATTGCAATCTTGTCTGCAAGTTATTGGAAGGGAGTGGTGTTGCAGTTAATTTATGGGAATTTTGACCACAGCTAACCTTAGGATCTCTATAGCCTACAATGTGGTTTCCTGTGATCTCTTACTTTTGTTCTTCCCCTTCCTCCCCGGCTCTCTCTGACCTCCTCCATTGCTGGGAGAACATATGCTAGCCCTCTCACTCCTGCCTGTGTACTGGAACACAAAATGGACTGAACAAACTCTTTCTGAAACTCTACACTGTAGCTGCATTTTACATGCAAGAAAATTTGTGAGTTAAAACCATTTTATCTTTTCTTCACCAAAGAAGAGTGTGGTCTCCTTTTATTGTTATAAGATAGCCTGTGTGCATGTGGGACTGGGAAACACTCATTCTGCTTTGCCTTTTTGTTTTTTCTCTGCTAATTGCCTTTATAACAGAAGGCATCATTACTAAATAATCCCATCAGTAAGTAAATGGGTACAATGGCATAAATTCACCCTTCTTCCTCTGGGTCTAGCAAAATGGCCAATTGGCTGGAGATGAAGTACCAGGAGTGGCAAAGCAACTAAAGGCTCAATCCTATACATATTTTGACAGAAAAAAGTCCTACAGCTCCCAGCATTCCCCTGCTCTGGTCTGACCTTCTTTCACCAAGCCTCTTTGCCTCTGGGTGCGACTGGATCATTCAATCATTTCTAATCCAGAAATACAGCAGAATGACCTGCTCTCAGAAGAGATACACCCACCCAGAACAGTGACTCATGCAGAAATACTGGGAGTAGACTCCTCTGATGGGGGTAGTTCATAAGTGAACCTTTACAGATGTGCGTAAAGCATGTCTCAGTACTCTTATGTTTGGAAAAGATTGAGAAGCAACTGCCAGCTGGGATAAATGCGTTATTTACTAAATAGTGCAGGGGTGCAGAACCTCGTTCAGCCTGCGGGCTGAATTGATTTTCAGAGAAGCTATTGGGGGCCACGTTCCAGTAGTGGGCAAGGCCAAAAGTAATCAGGGCAGGGCCAAAATTCCAAAAACACCAGCATATTTTAGCTTAAAGCACTTAATGCTAGTAACTAAACCTTAGGAGAGGTACTTCAACCTTTTTGAATAGGGAAAAAACCCTGTGCAAAAGCCAAGAAACCACCAAACCATTGGCAAGCAGAAAGAAGAGGGGGTAGGGGAAGGGGGCATGGCCACTTGGCGACCCCAGGTGGGCCATATTTGTCCCATGGGCCTGAGGTTCAAATACCTCCAGAACAGAGGGACAGCTTTTTCTGGCAATGCTGGTGATGTGGCTGATGCTCATAGTTTCTCACTCACACTGGACACCATGGTGGTACAGCACCCTGAAACAAAGGGAGTCCACAAATAAAACAAAGGCTGTTTGCAAGTCTAGTTGTGGACAACACTTTGGTTGTGAAAGCATGGCACAGGGAGACCTGTGCTAGCCAGCCCAGAGGATGCGTAAATGATTAATGGAGTCTTAATGGTGACAGCTTTTGCAGCCTGGCTGAGCTTCATTCTCTCGCTCTTTGGCAGGTGCTAGTCAGCTTTCCCCTGGAATTACTGTGGTGGAAATCCTTCAGATCCTTGCCAGCGCTTCAGGCTTTGTTTCCTATAGAAAGGTTTCCAGAGGGTTAATGAAACAAAGTGGAATAGGCATGATTTTTCACTGCTTCTACTACTCCTTTTGGAAATTGAAATGATGAAGAGGTAATGCACCTGGGCAGGGAAAGGATTTACATCAGGCTTGGTGGTCCAGAGGCAGCTGTTTGTGAGGGTGATGTGGGACAACCACACAACTGTGGAAAGAGATAGTGACCAGAAATAGCCTAAGATGTTATAGCTGGATTTGGGTGGGTATGGATGGGTTATTAATGATCACCTCAGGTTCTTTGGGGCAGAGAGTGTGATTAATAAATGCTATACCAACAACAACATATTTCTATTTATTTATATAGGAAATCAAGGAAAATGTGTTTTAAATAGGAGAAGAAGCAAACGACCACAAAGATAGGGCCCTGTTCTGATGAACATCAATGGAGTTAGGGGTGTTGGAAAAATCCACAATGGATCCAAATCAGTTTAGGTTTATATGAACCTGACCCACAGATTTTGCAGCAGACTGGCTTTTTCTACGTCACTTGGATTCCGTGGGCTTGTGGACCACTTCTTTAAAAAAAATTAGGGAATTTCATGCAACTTTTGTTGTGCAAAAAATGAAAGTTGCTGGAAAGTACACTAATATATGTACATTTAAAACACACACACACATGTTTTATACATCTCTGATCCCTCTTCAGTCTCTGCTGTGTAGCAGTTTTTTGTGTGTGTGCTCTGTTCACTGATTGTACACCAAGCTAAGAAAAATATGCAAAAATGTTCTGTGCCAGAGAAAGTTCCATAATTTTTTTTAATCTATATTTATTTTATTTTTTATAAGTGAAATAAATAATACCAATGACATAGTCAAAATCTACAGTTTCCAACATTACAGTATTCTGGGGAAGAAAAAGAAAAAAGGAGGAAAGCAAAAGAAGAAGAGAAAAAAAGAAGGAAAGAAAAAAAAAGGAAGAAAAAGATTATACCTAAGCTTCAGTGAAAGCAAACCAAATATCCAAATACAGGTCCAATTGCAAATTATACCTGTACAGCACTCTTCCAAACACTGCAAATATTATCAAATCTTCAATCTGTTGCTCCATAAACTGTGAGCCTTGTCTTTCAATGTCATAACCTCAGTCTTATAGCAAATAAACGGGAGCAAACAGTCCATTTCCATTAACCATATATTACCATTCCATTGACACATATTAGTAAACATTAAAAGTTTAACCAACAAAAATAATAATAATCATAAGCCTATAATAATGATAGTAATACTAATATTAATGATAATTTTTTAAAGAGAAGAAATTTAAGAGAAGGATAAAAAATAAAAAGTAAAAAATAAAAAATAAAAACAAACTATTTATTTAAGTAATATCATATCTAAAAATGTATTTAAATGTGTACATTCACATACACATATAAAATATAACACACAAAGGAGAAAGAAAACAAAAATATGCAAACATTTAATCTGGCAAACTTCCCAAACATCCTATCAGCTAAACCCCAAACAAGACTTCAGAGGAACAGTAAAAATGGCTAAATTCCAACTCAGGAGGCTGGGAAAGTTGGCTCCCTTGTTTTAATGTTAACACCAATGAGAAATGATTCAGCCGCATCAAGATTTAAAAACTTTTTCATTTGGCCTTCAAAACAAATGCAAAATGTAGCAGGATATTTAATATTATATTGCAGGTTATTTTGCTTTGCCAAACTTCTTGCTTTGGTGAATTGCCTTCTTCTGTCAGCAATTTCTTCAGTATAATCTGGAAAGAGCATAATCTTGTCATTTGCTGGTCCCCACCTCAGCTCACCTCATTCTCTTGCCAGACGCAGAAGATAATTTTTTTGTAAAAACTCATGAAAACTGCACAACAACAGTCCCAGAAGTCCCTTTAGCACCACGTATTGAGCCAGGAACACAATATGCATGCTCAATATCTAGTAAAGAAATCAGATGGCAAAACCAATAACTCATGCAAAAGTTTATCCACAAATTCAGCCAAACATACATTAGCAGCCAAGTCTTTAATACCCAGAATACGAAGGTTCGCTCTGCGTGTAAAAGCCCCCAATTAGGAAATTTGAGTAGACAAAGTATTGTGCGAAGCTTGCATAGCAGATTCATGAGCAATAACTCGATCTTCGAGCACATTAACCTTCATTTCCATCTTTTTAAGAGAGATATTAATTAAATCCACAGCTCCTTGGAGGGCAGTGATTGAGTCCTGGATTGTTTCAAGCTTCTTTGACTGCACTGATAGTTGAGAAGACATAGTTTTTATCAAAGCAAGCAACTCTTCTTCACCTCCGGCCTTTCTAGAAACATTTGCCGGGGGAGCAGTTGGGGGGGGGGGTAGGTGGCATTCCCAGACCTTTTGTTTTTCCCTTTGATACTGCCATCCTCCACTTCCAAAAGCACAACAAACAAGTATAGTTGCAGAAACCGAAAAGACAACGTTTAATTAGATTTAAGTGCCAGTCCCCAGATATTGTTGGTAGTTTAAGTTCACAAATATTTTTTGGAGCTCGTCAGTCTTGTAGTCTCCTAATTGCTAGGAGTTTCAGACAGCATTCAGTAGATGATACTCTGGCCACTGAGCTGAGATTGCAGCCCTTCTGCTGTGCCACAAAAGCCGCTGTTCTTCCAAGATTTCAACCGGATGGTACTGTAAGATAGATTCCCCTTTTAATTCCAGGGGAATTTAAAAAGGTTTCTCAACCTTTTCATAGCTGTTTGAGATAAGCAACCTGTGGAGCTCTGCAGGTCACTTCCAAGATGACATGGCTCTGACTGAAAGTCAGAAAGTTCCATAAATTGTGGTGGACCTTTTTGTGTACTTTTCTGAAGGGGGAAAAGATCCGAAACTGTCAATGAGCGGACAGTGGACTGAAAGACTCCCGACAATCCATGAAACACAAACAGAACAGATTACACAAAATCCGTACATCCCTAAGTGGAGCCAGGGCTCAGAGGGACGCACAGCGCCAGCAGTGGAGGCTGGTGGCTCTAATTTCAGTGGGGCAGTGAATCTGCTCTGGGTTTCAGTCAGAACCAGTCAGACCTCAAAAGGAGCTATCCAAGATGTAGAACACATTTTGGGGACAGGGTTCAGAACTTTGGATAGCTTCTTTAGAGTTCTGACTGGTTCTGACTGAAACCCAGAGAGCATTTACTGCCCCACTGAAATAGGAGCCACCATCCCCCACTGAGTGCCAGCACTTTTTGATTAGCAGGAATGATGACACCATCTGCCACCCCTATCTTCCTCAGACTTCCCTGTTTTCTCTGTGCTTAGCTTCAATCCTCACATTAGCTGCGGGGACATAAATTTTCCCAGCAATAATATATTGCAATGCCTTTTTTTCATGGTGGGGCTTGGTTTTGAATGGGCGATTAAGACCCATCCGCTTTAAGACCTGTTCCTGGATTGAGATGAAAACTGCTAGAACTGGTTTGTTGATATGGATCAACACAGCTGCCTGCATCTTTGGATTTTCCTTGTGGGTGTGGCTATGGGGACAGTCATGATGAGTGCCTGCAAAATTCACCCCTACACCACAGGTGAACATACAGTCTAAATTCTGAGACTGCAGAACACAACAAAAGGAGAGCCAGAAAGAAGAGAGGGAGAACAGAAGTTTGCCCAGGATGAATGTGAGTAGATGTCATATGTAGTTAGGCCTCATTCCAGGACTTATGGGCTGAAAAATTGTAGGGAAGAAAGGTCCAGAGGAGGGCTGTCTTTGCCTGTTCTCAGGTGGAGATGTTCTGGCAGGCGTATATGCCATTTGTGGTGTTGAGGAGATAAAAACAGCTCCCAACGAATGATTAGGGTAACCTTCTACAACATGAACAGGCACTGTGGGAGTATTAATTCTAAAAAAAAAAACTGTGCCAAAATACGTTTTTATTTAAGCACTATGGTACAAATATTTAAATATTTTAAAAATAGGCAAACAAGTGCAAATTATTTTATTTATTTATTTATTTATTTATTTATTCATTCATTCATTTTATTACATTTTCATACTGCCCAACAGCCAAAGCTCTCTGGGCGGTTCACAACAATATACAAGCTTAAAACTATAGTAGAAAATAAAAGTAAAAACCAAGATAAAATCTAGCAGCAATTCAAAGGTTTAAAATACCATAATAGACTTGAAACAAGAGAAACTGAAAGACTAAAATGCTTGGGAAAATAAGATGGTCTTCAGCTGGTGCTGGAAAGAGTACAACGTAGGCATCAGACGAACCTTTCTGGGAAGCTCATTTCACAACCCAGGTACCACAACAGAAAAGTCCCGCTTCTTAGTAGTCACCTAGCTCACTTCCTTTGGTGGGAATATATTTATTTATATATTTATTTGTTACATTTATATCCAACCTTTTTCCCCAAGGAGGCATACATGATCCTCCCCTCCATTTTATCTTTACAACAACCCTGTGAGGTAGGTTACAGTCAGTGACTGGCCCAAAGTCACCCAGTGAGCTGCATGGCCGAGTAGGGACTAGAACCTGGACCTCCTGAGTCCCAGTCCAACACTCTAACCACTATGCCACACTGGCTCTCCAGTGATCCAGTTAATTGATCCAGTTAACAGATGTGGCTAGAGTGTTGGACTGGGAGTCGGGAGATCTGGATTCTAGTCCCCACTTGGCCATGGAAGCTCACTGGGTGACTTTGGGCCAGTCACAGACTCTCAGCCCAACCCACCTCACAGGGTTGTATGCTGCCCTGGGTTCCTTAAGGAGGAAAAAAGGCAGGATATAAATGTAATTAAAAAATTAAAAATGCAGCTAAAATGGCACAAGTTGGAAAGGTAATAGTGCAGGTTTGCCAAGGTGTAGGTAGACCCGCTGCAAGTATCAAAACCATGCCTTGTAAAAAAGACAGAAGAGCAGAGCTAAGGTGACCTTCCCCTGCAGAGACTGAACTACTGTTCTTTCCTTTTAAAAGTCAGATTTTCTGCAGCGTGAAAAAAGATGTTAGAAAAATGGGAGGAATGCAGAACAATTTGATGATGTCATGTCGATGCCTTGTAGCCATCTTGAGTGTCATTTTTTGGTAGAAAGGCATGGTATTAATCAAATAAATAATAAAATGTGAGTGAACAAAGTGTGGCAATTCCACAATAAATGCCTAATGTGGAAGCACTGCAGATCTATGCACCCTTTCACACCATCTCCCTTGGGCCAACTCTGAGCATGTTTCCTAGTTGATAGATATGGCTTCTCAAGCACTGCAGTAGCAACTTGAGTGTTTAGCACTGAGTTTTCCTCATGCAAATCTAGCTAACAGACCATGAAAAGGTGAGTGAATCACAGATGGAGGAATAATACCATGCCCAAATATGCTAGCATCCACCCCACACAACACGCTAACCAAAAGCTGCATAACGAGCCACTAACTATTGAATTTTGCAGTCGGCATTTTGTGATGTGTGGAATTTCTCTGAAATCTACCTTTCAGTTTAGAAGTATCACTTAAGGGGCTCTCAGCCTGCCCCATTCCATAGCCTGAGATTAAAATAGAGCCACAAAGTCGCTAGGATGAAGATGATGGACAGCTTTGTGAATTGTTCCAAGTGAACCATAAAACCGTCACATAAATGAGACATGCTATTTGTGATGGCCCCATGCTTTCCAGAGAGCTTCCAGAAATAAAGCAGGGCTATAATGGAAGACTTTGGTATGGCATGAAACATTAATTAGGACTTACACAAGATGAATATAAAAAGGGATTAGCAACACACTGCTGATTTGCCAGAGCGGAGATCAAGCAAAAGGGTTTTCTTCTTTTTTCTGTTTGTATGGTGTTTGAACTTTGGCATCATGGCTCATTATACTCAAGAGAAAAAAGCACACATTAGAAAAATAATGAATTGACAGAAGAAAACATTTTTGGTTCCCCTGCCGTCATCCTTTCCATTTGGCTCAGCAAACTATTCAAGGGAAGTGCTTCTTCTCAAACAGAACATCTGACTGGAAGGGCAGTTGGAATGCTGCCATCTGAGGTCATGAGGTATTTGTGGAGAGGCGGATGTTTGGGTTGGACTGAAGGCAGACTTATGGAGGGGGAAACCTCCATAATCAAGTCAGCCTGGAAGGAGGTACCAGGAGAGTCCAGGCTAAGAGGGAGAGAGAGACACTTAATTTCACCTGTGCACAATTTCTGCATCATAAGCAGGGGTGTGTGCACTCCAGTTTCTGTGCTAACAACAGCAAACTCCTATGACTCCCCAAGCTCCTATAAATGTATGCAAATCTGGCACATTTGCATAACCTCTTTTTTGCATAATTAAACCTGCTTCTGCTCCATGACGACAACAATGATGATGATGTATATTTTTAATGAGTTTTTTGGTTAAACAACATGAACAGAAGGGGAGAAGGGAAGGGAAAGGAAAGGAAAGCGTTTGTCATGTAAAACTAGTGAAAGTCTTGATTTGGTTTCGGGATGGGGCGGAGGGGAATGGGGAAGGGACAAGCAAATGTGACTATGAACAAAAAAGAAAAGAACAAAAACCAAACCAACACAACGGATAGACCCATGTGCAAAACGGGTCAAGTTGCTTCCAAGCAAGTGATGTCTCAGACTTTGTAGGGCAGGTCTGCAGGCCCAGAGTAAGTCTCAGTTCAAATATTAAAGGCAGCATAATGGGAATAATAATTACAGAAATAAAATTCATACTACTGCTACTACTAATGGAATAAATAGGCATACACACAGTGTATGTGAATGCCTATTATATATATACACACACACGCACATTGTATACACACACATATGCACACACATACGTGGATATATACTTAGCCCTCTATATGTCAACTATCACAACAGGGATAACCTGTTAAAACACATTTAAAAAAATAATAATTTCATTCATATAAATTTTTATGTTTCTTATACACCATCAATCATGACTTAAAATAATTTGGCCACTCATGCCAGTGTTTGCCGTGCAGGAGACTAGAGGGACAACCATGGGCTGGGAAGAGGAGGAAACAGAAAAGAAAAATGCTCAAAAGTTTGTGGAAGTTTGCAGGCTGCACATTACTGCTGGACGAGCTGGGGAGGCCAGTTTAACAAATAAAATGTACAACAATTCCAAAATTACTCAAATCAGTATCCTAGAATAAAACCAAGCGCAGGTTAAAACCATTCCGTTTAAGAGCAGGCAGACAAAACCTTTAATCCACATTAAAAGGTTCAGTGGAATAACAAGGTCTTAGCAGCAGGCCTTGAAGCTTAACAGAAAGATTTCTCTAAGAAGACCCCCTCCACATAACTGGCTATTGCTGATGGGGGATGTGTGGAAATACAAACCCCACACACGCATTATTCGTGTGTAGGGCACTCACAAGTAGCCATGGGAGCAGGGCAATATTCCTGGCCCTGCCCCTGACATCACACTCCTGAGCTCACTTCACCGCCCCCCCCACTTCCTGTGTTAAGCATGGAAGTCTGAACAAGCCATTCTACTCGTGAGTAGCTGCTCACACGATAGGGTGGCCAGGCATCCTGCATTACAGAGGACGGTCCTCTTTTTGAAGGGCTGTCAGAGCAGCACCCTGTAGTTGAAGGGCTATCCAGTAGAAGTCTGATTTAAGGTGCATGGCTGGCTGGGGCATGCTGGGAGTTGTAGGCCTTTTTTTCTTATGAAACATGCATAGGATTGGGCCCTTAATGAACTATAAGAACTGTTGCCCATCAATAGTTAGCACCTGGACAGCAGACTGAACAGGTAGGCACACAGGTCACCTGAACACGGTCTTCCCCGCTAGGGTGAGATATATTGTATATCTATTGAAATTATAGTAATTATTTCTAAATTTGCATCTACACATATAAGTCAGCATATGCCAATTTTATGCAAACCTGTATCCTCTTTAGTCCTCTTTTTGGTGATGCATTTCCTCTTTTTTGGTTATGCATAAACGGCCACCCTATCACACAATGGGGCTCTATGCAATCCAGACACCCTCACAAATGCTGATGAGCTGCTCTTGAGTAGAACAGCCTATTCAGATCTCTGTTCTCAACATGGGAGGTCAGGGTGGAGCTAACCCAGGACTGTGATGCTGGGCAGGGCAAGAACACAGACCTTCTCTTGTGGCTACATGTGAGTGTCCTACATGCGAGTAATGTTTGCATAAAGCTACTGAATGTCAGGCCACATGTAAGTTCTACAAGATGTTATGGAGGGGGGAGCTAAACTATTAAGGTTGGGTCCAGATAAAAGCTGAATCAACCGCACTGGTGGAAGTGGACTTCCCTGCTCACGGCAGCCCCTCCAGCCCCTTGAAAATTGAGGAGACCGTGCTGAACAGGGCGAGCTGCAATGTGTAGGGGATCCCCCCAAATCAGAGGGACTTTCCTCAGAGCCCTTCCTGTTGCAGAAGGCAGATCCTGGATCCAATACAGTGTTGCCATTTTCAGTGGCAGCCTCACAGCGTAGAGTCTACTTTATCTTAAGACTAAGCAATGTGGTTGTCTGATGGGCCTTCCAGGGGAGGCTGTTCTGTGTAACAGCAGTGCCTTTACAGAAACCAAAACAAAACCTGAGCCTATCAGAATATCATGCAATCTGCAACTACAATGTGCTATGAGGAACAACCTGATCTTGCAGTGCATATTTTTATTCTTAGGCAAACAAACCAGAGTAATGGCAGGAAATGAAATTTGCGTTTGGCAGGCGGTGGCAGTAAGCTCAGTGTGGTGTAACAGTTACAGAAAACCAATTCCCTCGACTGGGATTTTAAACAGCAGATTATTGTCAATTTCTGCTGCTCTCTTAACAACTATGAGAGAGCCAATAAAGCTATCGTTGTCAGACAAAATGGAGATGGGTCAACCACATGCTGTGGAAAGCAGAAACTGACGTTATAAGGCAATCTCTTGGCTAACACAAGGAGAGACACTGACAAAATGAAGACTAGAGGAGTCCTAGAGAAAATAAAGTTTAAAAGAGTCCGAACCAAGGTCAAATGCTACCCCTATTCAGGTGTTCTCAATCACCGACTTCAGCCTTCCCCAACCTGGTGCCCTCCAGATGTGTTGGGTTGCACTTCCCATAATTCCCAGCCATCTGGGAATTATGGGAATTGTGGGAATTATTCCCAGCAGGCTGGGAATTTGGGAAGTGCAGCCCAACACATCTGGAGAGCACCAGGTTGGGGAAGACAGCCCCACATGATGAGGGAGAGTGGGGACAGGCATGCTAGCTTCATCCCCATCCCCCGACACAAGTTGGAGGATGAATATCTGCAGTGAGGACCATGCTCTGTCCTTGTAGGGTCCCTGTACAATTTGGAACCCTGGAAAATCAGGGTTCTAAATCATGCAGGGAGCCTAAACAAGTAGAGTCAGCTCAGACATTCACCCTCCAACTTCTGGAGGGCATCAGCAACACACTCCCCACTTGTGGAGGCAAGTTGTGGCCCTCCAGATGTTTTGGACTACAACTCCCATCAGCCCTAGCCAGCATAGCTAATGGTAAGGGAAGATGGGAGTTGTAGGTCAAAAATCTGGAGGGCCACAAATTGCCCATCCCTGGAATAGGGGATTTCAAATGCCTGAATAGGGCTCATGGGTCAGGAAAATGCTGGAACGTCACTGTGAAGACAAATAGAGGAACAAAAACCTAAACAGGTGAGTGGAAGGTATGAAATCAAATCCTCTATGTACATTCTTGATATTGTGGTTGTAGATGGCCAGGTGTCCTGTTTGAGAGAGGATGGTTCTCTATTTGAAAGTGCCCTCTATATGAAGGGCACACCAGCCCAAGTCTGGCTTAAAGATATAATACAAGTGCCATAAAAAGGGAAATCAGGGGCCTTGGAGTTGCCCTGGACCACAGACTGAGCCAGCACACAAGTCACCTAAGGCCTGTCTACATGGGAGATTTTCTCCAATGCTGCTGTGGCTTAAAGTTGTTAGGGACAGATGACATTGTGGCCAATCTGCAGCCAACCGGCTGCATCCATCTTGAAAGGCCACATTTTCTGAAAGTCCTTTTACTCTGTATTTGATACTTAAAGTGGCTCCAGGCAGTTCCCCTGTAGTATGCCCAGTCCCTCCACATTAAATCCAGAGCATGCCTCTGTGACGTGGCTATGACCTGGCAGTGAGGTGGTCAAGGAGTGGGGTGGCTCCCTCTCCCATTCCCTCTTTTCCCCCATTTGCAGTAGGGCTCCTTTCACAATAAGTAACCTCCTTTTCCCATTCATAGTATCAGTGGCCCTGTTTCATTCACAATAGCGGAGTAGCCAGTTTATATGCAGTGCACAGTGAAGAATACACAGAGCAGGGGCAGCCAGCCGCTATTTCGCAGTGGCGATGCACCTGCCACTTCGCAGTTGCGCAATACACCTAAGGAATACACAGACGGGAAGGAGAAAGGACAGCAAGGGAGCATGTACAGGTCTCGGACCAAGCCTCCCCAATCACGGAATCACACTGTGTCGCCCCTTCAGAGTAATGCAGCAGTTTGCTGTTTCCATTTGCAAATAGCCGCCTCTGATTCATTCATGTCTCCCTGTCGGAATAGCCCCCCGTGTGTGTGATTTTCCTGCGTGTTTGTGGGGAGGAGGGGGCTTAGTTCCGGTTGGGGAAGTGGAGGCGGCGGCAGCAGCAGTAGCCGCCACTCGGGACTCCAGAGTGCTAGCCAAGGGAGGCAATCCCAGCCCTTTCCCTCTGTGCAGAACCTAGGTGCCTCTTGTCTGCCTGCCTGCCTGCCTGCCTGCCAGTCTGTCCCTGGGCTTCAATACTGCTAATTCACAGCTGGTGGGTGTGAGGGGGAGAGGTGTAGGGTAAACTATCTGACATTACTCATCTTTCCCATTAAATTTCCTTGAGCAGTGGAGCATGGAGAGGGGGCGGGGGGGGGGAGCAAGCTTCTCTCGTTGGATCAGCAGCATAAGCGGGATTGATGATGTTCACTCCTACTAGTGGGACTCCACCCGTTCAACCGCAAAGTAAGGTGGATTAAAGTGCAGTTTGACCTGTGAAAAGTGGGTTTCAAAGTTGTGTTTACTCCACATGTTTTGCTTTGTGTGCTCCTGATGGACCAAATCTGATTTAATGAAAACCTGCATTAAACAGGAATGCACTTCGCATTCGTTGCCATGTAGATCCATATAAATTAGCATATGCCAATTTTCTGTCCTCTCTTTTGCGGAGCAGGGCAGGGGGGATGATATGTAAATGGTCACCCTAGTGGTTTCTGACTATTTTCCTATGAAGTCCCATAAGGTGGCAGTGGAGGCTGCTGCTGCTGCTGCTCCTCCTCCTCCTCCTCCTTTCTATATCAGAGGTATGCAGACCTCAGGCTTGCAGGATCTACTCTGTTTTTAGTAGAACTCCAAGATCACCAAGTGGAGCCAGATGCAAAATACACACACACACACACACACAGTATTCTGAGCCTAAGAATTTGTTTTGAGTGCCAGCACTGAACTTAGCACACAGTCCTACATTAAAAAAGTGCCACTCCTAGTCACCCCATCTCTCAATCTTTATTCATTTCATCATTATAGAGTGTGTGTGTGTGTGTGTGTGTGTGTGTGTGTGTAGGGGCAATAGAGTCATTTTGTGGCTGACTGGGGGCTGCTGGGAGTTGTAGTCAAACACTTCTGGAGGGCACCAAGTTGGGTAGGGCTGCCATAAGATATATTGCAGCTTAGGACAAATACTTGTCTTTGGCCCCACCTCAGTTCTTGGGGTTTTGTGGGGCTCATATCTTCAGCCCTATGGGAAGAGGGGGCAGGCAGCATAGCAGCATGGATTATGTTTGCTTTACCTACTAATCTGAAACCAAATGTTTCTCTAAAGCCAATTCTGTGCATGTTCAGGGGTACTGTGTACCTTGCCTGGGGGAGGGGAGTGTTGCCATTTGCTACTACACTTCAGGCAGCCTAATGTCTTGGGCTGGTCCCAGGAGTCACACTAAGAGATCTACAGCAGGAAAGTCAACAGAGGCGAAGACAGATGAAATGGGATGCACGTTCCAGAGATTTCACAGACTGCCCTGAGATGCAGGCTTCCAAAATCCTAAGTGCATGGCTTATGGAAGAGAATTCAATACAACCTAAAATACAGAAGCCTACTCTTCCAAACATCTGCACCATGCCAGGGGCAGGTAGGGCCACAGCCCAACGTTGGCAAGGCTAAAGTCACCGACACACAGACCATATGGCAGGATAAGCAACATGATGCCCATGGGCACCAATGTACCCCCGGACACCTTTCTTGACACCCACAAATGTGTGCTACCCCTCCCACTTTTCTTTTCAATAAATACACTTCCTTACTGGCAGCTGGGATAGCTGTGAAATAGGTTTCTGCTGGTGCTAAAACTGGATTCAAAGAAGTTGTTTAGAATGGTGGGTCTCAAACCCACCTCTGCCTTGCACTCAGTCTTTTGGGCAGGAGATTTGGTTTTCAGCCAGAGGGGCTGAATTCCATTCCTGGGGGCCACATTCCAGTGGTGGGCAGGTCCAAAACCCAAAGGAGTGTGACCAAAATACCAAAAAATACCAGCATATTGTAGTTTAAAGGCACAATCCTATGCATGTTTAGATAGAAAAAGTCCTACAACTTTTTTTCTGTCTTTTTTCTCTCTAACCATGCATAAGATTGTGCTTTCAAGCCCTTGCTGACAGTAACTGAGCCTTAGGAGAGGCATTTCAAACTTTTGGGATGGGGGAAAAAACTGCAGAAAAGCTGGGGAACCACAGAATGATTGGTGGTCATGGGAAAGGGGGAAAGGCCAGGGGAAAGGGGCATGACCATCTGAGGAACACCAGAGGGCTGGACTGGGACCCCTGGAAGGCCAGAGTTGGCCTCTGGGCCTCAGATTCTGCAGTCCTGGTTTAACTGGAAGTTCCTCAGTTGCTACTCCTGTTGGTGGCCGCAGAAGTACAATACCTCTATCAACAAAAAACACCTCTATCAGAGGGGATAAGGACTGAGAGCAAAAGGAAAATCCTACTCATTGAGGTCAATTAACTTCATATTTCAACCCATACGGAATTTTCCTCACCAGGTAAAAGTGGGCAGGTGAAATGTTTTATAAGGTTGTATGAGTGTCCCTAGTCTCGAGGGTGATATTTGGCCTGTAATGAATGAGAAAATGATTGGCAATAACTGTCATGGATGACATGGGCCTGTATCCAATAGATAGCCATGACATGCACTGACTACTGCAAATGGTTGTTGTTTTTGCCTCAGCAACACAATATTGTAGCTTAAGTGTTGGGGAAATGCAGCTTTCCTCGAAACAAGACTGAATAATTTGGTGTGTGTGTGGGTGGAAATCATCCAGAAAGGCCCACGATTTCCAAAATAAAAGCCACTATGAAGCAGTTGTGTTTGTTCTGGGGAGGGGAGGAGGAGGGCAGCTGGGGATATTATGAGAAATATGGACCATGCTTTAAAATAAGAGGCTGCTGGAAACCCCACAGGGCACTGATACAGAAAGACTCTTCTCTGGAAGATGGAAGTGAGAAAAATGTTATTTAAAAATACATGTGATGCTTCCCTTCCTCAGATGAAAGATATGAGAGAGAGAGAGAGAGAGAGAGAGAGAATCATCCAGATTAATGCTCAGATGAACAGGGCTTTTTATATTTATAAATGTGATGCAAGTATTCATTTCCCTTGAGCCATATTGAATTGTGATGGGAGGCAACCATTTGAAAAATTTATTTATCGCATTTGTACCCCACCCTTCCTCAGGAGCACAGTGGAAGGCGGGGGAAGATACGTATCTCATTTTGGCCTTACAGCAACCCTGCGAAGTGGGTTGGACCAGGCTAGATTCAATGTGGAAAATCCATGAAAACAATCTTCCACATTTGTTTTAAATAGCTGTTGCTGGGGTGGGGACAATTTGGATTAACAGAGTAGTGCTGTGAAAAAGGTCTGTTAGGGCTTCTTCCAGGGTGTTTTTCTGGTTAAATCTTCCCTGTATTTGCCCTATCTGGCAAAACATAGGGGTATTGACGTGATACCTGAATGTCTTACCTTGCAGGGCAAACAGAAATGAGGACACAATGCTGTGCTCCATGAGAGAGTGGCTGAGGGAAGTCTGCTACCAGAGGCCTCCCTGATGCAGCAGTGGAAAATTCCACAAACAAGACATTCTGGGGGCATTCTGCAGGTTCCTAAGCCCCCTTATTCCCCCAATGTGCCCCTGCAACAGGTTCAAAGCTATGCACCAGTTCTGGAGCTGGTGTGGTAAATTCCCTCCCATTGGAGTCAATGGGAGGGGGAAAGGATTAAACATGAAAAATAGCACCACCACCCTGCTCTGACAGCAATGAGCCATCAAAGCTTTGGATGTAGTGACTGCCATGGATTCTCCCCACCACCACTACCCTGCTCCAACTGGAATGCTCTGTTATGGAGTGGGGTTATTTAGGACAATGGAACAGGGAAAAGGACCCCCCTCAGCAGTGCACCCTGATCAGAATGCTCCCCGCAGGATGGCTAGTGAAGCTAAAACCCCATAAGAGAGCCTGTTTACAAGTCTTCTGTGTGATTTTCTAGACTGGCTCAGAGTGGCTGTCAAGGATGTTGACCCTCTTTCAGCCTGAGGGCAGAATTTATTTTTGGAAAAGTTATCCCAGGCTGCATTCCAGTGGTGGGTGGGGCCAAAGGCAAAAGGGGTGGGACCAAAACATAAAACAAAACCACCCCACCACCCCAGCATAGTGTAGCTTGAAGCTCTTCCTGTCAATAACTAAGCTTTAGGAGAGGCATTTTAGCCTTTTAGAATGGGGGGGGGGAAACATGGATAAAAGCTGGGAAACTACCAAACGCTTGGTGGTCAAGGGAAAGGGAGTGGGGCCAGGGGAAAGGGGTATGGCCATCTGTGCACCCCGGAGGGCCAGACTGGGACCCCAGGATGGCTGGATTTGGCTGCAGACCTGAGGTTCCCACCCATGTCTAAGCCATCTATTGAACTTCATGGCTAAGCAGGGATTAAAATTTAGGACTTCACAATCCAAGCCCAATGCTCTATCCAGCACATCATACTGGCTGTCCAAATCCAGGGGGTCCTAATCATGTCCAAATGTGTCCAACCTACAGAGAGCTGTGATGTCACCAATGCGGTAGCTTTCAATGGGAATGAAAGAGCTTGCGGTGCATTTTCTGTGACATTTTCTGATCAAGTTGAATAAGTATCCTCCAGGCCATAAAGATGTGTGTGCTTTTCTCTCAGCATAGCTTGGTGCCAGCAGAATATCAAGCCCATTCTGTAGCGTTTCCTAGAACTTGATGAAACTTTGCTAGGCTGAACCTCCCCAACTCATGCTGCTGTTTCTGTGGTTTAATAAAATCCCAGACTTGCCTCATGTTCCTGGCTACAATAATTTAAATGTGTCTGCTGGTTTGCATATGGATGCAATGCATAGGCACTTCCCAGAGATGTTTCTTCAGGACCTAAATGAAACACATACTGCGCTGAGGTGCAGAAAAATTAGTGAAAAATTGCCTGCACAGCCCAGAAAAGGCTGACATGCCTCCTTAAGGGCAAATAACTGGGTACATAACCTGTCCTCCTTTGCAGTCAGTCGCTCTGAATTTATTTATGTCAGTCTAATTAGAACCAAAAAAATCAGTTTACTTTTCTCACTTTCTGGGTCCAAAATAGCAATTCACAGAAGAAGAAATGTCAGCACAGGTTGTTAAAAACAGAAGCTGTGCAGACCATTCATAGTGTCCAGGTGCCACCTCCTGGACAAACAACACCACATACCTGTTACAGCAATTTCTTTTATACATTTTATGAGCCACCCCCCTAAAAACAAAGGATGAAATGTTACACAAACCAAATTCCTCTTGCTCAGTCGGACTTTCTCCTCCTCCCTTCCCCCCTGCAGCTCCCTGTGCCCCCCAAAATCTGCTCCAGAGGCTCCCCAGAAGACTTCAGGAGGGAGGGACAATCACTTTCCACCCCGGTTCCACTGGCAGAAGCAGTTCCATCAATGGCAGAACTTCATTGGATACCACCAACAGGCTGCATTCCAAAGAGCTACTTTAGACATGCCCAGCGGACCAGTGAACCCCCCCCCCCCGCCCAATGCCATATCATCAACTGTTCTGAAAGTCCCCTCAGTTTCAAAAGCATTTTGCCCTGTAGCATGGCGAGGATTGCATTGTGTTTGATAAACACAAACCCAAAGCTCCCTTGGGCATGCAGAATGAGTGACATGACCTTGGATCCAGACTTAGTCATACTTAGAGCAGCAGACCCATTGAAATCAATGGGAGTTAAGTTGTTCATCCAGCAACTGCCCTTTGCGCTGTAGCAAAAGATGTTTTGTAGAGAGTGCGATTGTAGGTCAGAAATGTACCTCATTTTTCTGGAGACTCCTTGTGGCTCTTAATACTGCACTAAATAATAGCTAGAAATAGCCCAGGCTGGGCCTTTTGGGTATGATCTGTTCTGACATTCCCAGCACCTACGATTGTTTCTACATACAATTCCACATTACTAGCACTTTGAGGAAAAGCGAATCTGAACACTGAAAGAAGCCTGGTTCATATTGGATCTAGAGCTTCTCCACATGAGGTTAAAATCCTGCACCCTTACCAGGGCTTCTGCTTCCGGATTTCTTGTGGAATTAAGATCACCTCCTTTACACATGGTTGTTTCTGGTGCCGGCGGGGGGGGGGGGGTGTCTTTCTGGGCAAGTTCTATATGTTTCATTATACAGCCACTAGATGGCACTGCAATAAAGCAGGATTCTGGAAATTCACCAGAAATTTATCATGCTTCAAAGCATGATAAAATCTCTTATCGCATTATCCCCGTTGAGAATTACACTGCTATAAAGGCAAGAAAGTACAGGAGGGGCCCTGGAGGTTGATGACATCATATAAAGGACCCGCAAAAAACTGTGAGTGATCAATCATGAGTGCACAATAAAAGCCTCATGTAGAAATGCTCCTAAACTCTTCTTGTTCCTAACTTACACCCTCTAAATCAGGTATGGGAAACTTCACAAGTAACCACTGGGGGTGGGGTGGGGTGTATATGCCACTGGTGCACAGGGCCAAAGCCAAAAGTGGGTAGGACCAAAGTCACATACACACAGCAGCACTGCAAGATGTCCCACCACCTGAGGCAGGAGGATGCATGCTACTGCTCCCTCCCCAGAATGAGAGATCATGCAGGCAACCTCTCTGGAGTCCTTCCTCAAAGCAAGGCATTGTGAGGTGGCTCTGAAGAACTGCCTTTCCAGGGCCACCTCTGGGCTGGCTAAGACAGGTCTCCCTCCACCATGCCATCACGTCCATGTGTTGTCCACAACTAGAATGGCCAAACAACCTTAGCTTTATTCATGGATGCCCTTTGTTTCAGAGTGCTGTGTCTACATGGTGTACTACGTGAGTGAGAAATTGTGATTGTCGGTCATATATCATGAATCAATCACCAGCGTTGCCAGAAAACACTGTCCTTCTATTCCAGGGGCATTGAACCTCAAGGCTGTGGGCCAAGTATTTGGTGATTTCCAGGCTTTTGTGCATTTCCCCTCATTCTAAAGGTCAAAATGCCTCCCCTAAGGCATAGATACTGGCAGTAGGTGCTTTAAGCTACAATATGCTGGTATTGGGGGGATTTTGGCCTGGCCCCAATTGCCTTTGGCCCCACCCATATTGCCTTCAGCCTTGCCCACTACTGGAATGTGTATATGTGTGTGCCTGATGTTGCCTGTGGGGCTGAAAAAGTTCTGCACCCCTATTTTAAATGGAACGTCACAAATGCAAACAAGGCTGTTCCTCAGAAAATTCTTAGGTGGGGTGAATGAGTGCTCCAGGAGAAACAGTGTTCCCAGCGGTCCCAGCCTGACTATAGCCCTGTGTGAAGCAACAGTCACAATGGCATTCCTCTGTTTTGGACTACAGCTTTAAGAAAATAAAATAACCCACAGGCCCCTCTGCACATTGTGTTTGTTAGGTGTACACCTACCACCTGCTTGCTTGCTAGGCAGACAGCCAATCAGCAAATACATAGCAGCATCTACTATTCCTCCTTCACAACAACACCGTTGCCTCCATCAGAGTGAGAGGAGGGTGAACAAGCAGGTTGCAATGGTGAAGAGGAAGAGCAGGTCCAGGGAGCTCTTATCAGAAGAACCCCTGCTGAGGTATGGGCCCATACCTCACAACCATGCCGACCCTTGAAGCTGAACTTGTATGTGTATATTTGTTAGCAAACCCAGGTTTATTACTGTGTGATTTGTGAAAGGGCCACAGAGATGGAGACGAGAGCAGGAAAATGCTGCCAGTTCTGGAATCATGCACAAAATGACCGTTTCACATTGCTCAATGATAACATCGCTCCTGACTTTTCAGACCGATGACTGCAACATCAAGTGATGTGTGAATCATGTGTGGCATAGCACCAAAAAGAGAACATTTGTATAACCTCACAGCAAGTTTGGACACAATGCTTTTCAGTAGATAGTTCACACATTCTGCTGCAAAAAAATTAAGTGACCAGCAACTGCGTAGCCAAATCAAATGATGTACATGTAAGTGTGAACCACGGGTGGCTGAATGTGCCAACTTCATTCCATAGGTGGAGGTGATGTGAAGAGATATGACAGTTCTGTCTGTGGCATTAACACAAACAAGTCATCACTCCTTAAAAGGCAACAAGTGTTGATCATATACACATAAACCAACCTTAAGTCGGGACGTGGAGAAATCAACCTTCCAGCTGCCAGCTCTCTAGCATCCAGTGATTATTCTCTTTCCAGAGCTTCTATCAGTGCTTGATTTCTTGTGTGTATTCCATAGGTAGGATCTCATAAGAGAGCCTGAATGCAGATATGGGAACAGCAGATGGCAGCAGAATTCTGCAGCCGCCATCCCCATATTTATGGGTGGTTAAGTGCATTGCAATGGGCCATTAAGCTGCAACTATTATAAATCATTTCTTAAATCACTCCCGATGGTTTGAAATTATTTACAGATCTTAAAAGTTCAGCACCAAGAGTAATGTAGCAGTCCTATAAACACATTGGTGGCTGAAGCTGTGATTATGCAGTTAAGTGGAGAGGATTAAAAAAAATGATTCAGGTGATACCTTTTAAAGGACACAGATGTATTGGAGCAAACGTACTAGTTGCACATAACAAGAACAACTACAATAACAGTAATAATAATCCATTCTTCTACTATTGTACTCAGAGGAGTTTACCCTGTTACTGTGTACAGGCAAAAACAAAGTCTTTGTCAGCTTTTGAGGTGCCCTTATTAATATAGTTGGTCCAATAGAATATATTACCTGTGAATAATTTTGTATCTTATTTTGTAACTATAGTGGCACCCTGTTTTGTTTATGTGTTTGGATCTCACTATTCCTCTAAAGAAGTCAGGTTACATACAGGCTGGGGTTTAGACATGCATATTTATTACTTGATGATGGAAACATTGTGGCTTTCATGTGTGAATGGCCATCACAGATGTAACACCGTAGATACAATTTCTATATTGCCTCAGTTCACACATTCACTCACCAGCCATCATTTATACAGTTACCAAGAATAAGGATATCAAGTGATATACACATGTGTGAACCAGCCTATAGTTCCCAGGTGATCTCTCATCCAGGCAGTGTTGAGGACCAGAGCCTGTTGGCTTCAGCAGCACCACTGCGTTATGGGTCTTCTGACCAGTCTCTGAGTTCCCATAGGAGGACATGGACTTTCAAAATGTTCTACTACAGTAAGCACTAAAATCAATGTATATCTGTTTCTGCAGCCCCTGTCCAATGACAGGAAATGTTCAGTTCAGACTTTCTTTACTTGGACTTCCAAAAGGCTTTTGACAAAGTCCCCTACCAAAGACTCCTGAACAAACTTAGCAGTCATGAAATAAGAGAGGTCCTCTTATGGATCAGTAAGTGGTTAAAGAACAGAAAGCAGAGAGTAAGAATAAATGGTTAATTCTCCCAATGGAGGGATGTAAATAGTGGGGTCCCACAGGGATCTGTATTTGAGACCAATGCTTTTCAACTTGTTCATAAATCTGGAATTAGGAGTGAGCAGTGAAGTAGCCAAGTTTGCAGATGACACCAAATTATTTAAGGTGGTTAAAACAAAAAGGGATTGTGAAGAGCTTCAAAAAGATCTCTCCAAACTGGGAGAATGGGCATCTAAATGGCAAACGCAGTTCAATGTAAGCAAGTGTAAAGTGATGCATAATTGGGCAAAAAAATCCCAACTTCAAGTATAACCTGATGGGATCTGAGCTAGCAGTGACCAACAAGAAAAAAGATCTTGGGTTTGTGGTGGACAGCTCGATGAAACCGTTAACCCAGTGTCTGGCTGCTGTAAAAAAAAAGAGGGGGGGGGGCAAACTCTATGTTAGGCATAATTAGAAAAGGTATTGAGGATAAAACTGCCAATATCATACTGCACTTATACAAACTTATGGTGTGGCCACACTTAGAATTCTGTGTACAGTTCTGGTCACCAAACCTAAAAAAAGATATTGTAGAGCTAGAAAAAGTGCAGAAAGGGGCAATTAAAATGATCAAGAAGCTGGAGCATCTTCTCTATGAGGGAAGGTTACAACAGCTGGGATTAGCTTGGAAAAAAAAGAGGGTAAGGGGAGACATGATAGAGGTGCACAAAATTATGCATGGTGTGGAGAATGTGGGTAGGGAGACATTTTTCTCCCTTTCTCATAATACTAGAACTCGGGGTCACCCCATGAAGCCGATTGATGGGAGATTCTGGATAGATAAAAGGAAGTACTTCTTCACACAGTGCATAGATAAACTATGGAATTCGTTACCACAACACGCAGTGCTGGACACCAATTTGGACGGCTTTAAAAAGGGGGTTGAGTATTCCAGGAGGAGAAGGCTATCAGTGGCTACTAATCCTGATGGCTATATGCTACCTCCAGTATCAGAAGCAGTATGCCTATGTGCACCAATTGCTGGGGAACATGGGCAGGAGGGTGCTATTGCACTCATGTCCTACTTGTGAGTTTCCTATGGGCAGCTGGTTGGCCACTGTGTGAACAGAATGCTGGACTATATGGACCCTTGGTCTGATCCAGCATGGCTCTTCTTATGTAGAATAGCACTGTCTAGGGTGGCCATGTGTCCTGTTTTTACAAAGGATAGCCCTCTATCTGAAGGTGTGCCAAAGGACCATCCTCTATTTTGAAGATGTCCTCTATCTGAAGGGCTGTCCAGTCCAAGCCCACTTTAATGCTAAAGAACCGTCAGAAGGAAGAGCTGGACCTTGAAGTTGCTCATCAACAGAGAACACCTGAACAGCAGACTGAGCAGGCAGGGACACAGGTCACCTGGTCACAGTCTTTCCCACTATGGTGCATTGTATTTCTATTTCATTTATAGTAATTATTTCTAAATTTGCACCTGCAAATATCTCGGGAGGCTGAAGTATTCTCCCAGTGGTTTCTGAATATTGCTGTTTCGGTTGCAAATTTTATGTGAAACAGTATCCTCTTTTGCCCTCTTTTTGGGGTGATACATTTCCTCTTTTTTGCTGTTCATAGGTGGCCACCATAGCACTGTCTCAGCACAAGGAGAACAAGGTTAAGAAAATGGACAATGCACTCAGCCCATCAGCTCCCTTATTGTGGGACAAATACTGACAGCCCGCTGGGCTGTGTCGTGGGATATACATACAAAAATAAACATGAACGCATTTTAAAAATGGAGACTTAGCCTTAAGTGTAGAATGAATTCCTCCAGTGCTCCTCTAGACCCTGTGTAACAGAAAGGCAATGTTGGTTGCAACATGAAAGCCTGGTTTAGACAACACTTGGGCTCCACTGGTGGCATGCTCACTATCCTGCCAGGTGCAAGACAGGCAGAGCAGAAGAAAAGAAGTGAATGGGGACCATGCACAGCAGCTGTATCTTATGACTGGGTCCTCCCACCTCACTTGTCACTCAGCAGTTGCAGCAAGGAAGTGTAATAGCTGCCCTTGTATGGACCACAACAGTCCTATCGTATTATATAGTTACATAGCTTTCAGACACATTAAAGGTGCAATCCCATACATGTTTAGACAGAAAAAAGTCCCACAACTTTGCATGCTGAGAGTTTTAGACATTTTTTCTGTTTAAACATTCATAGAATTGCACCCTGAGCAGCACTTGTCAGAAATGAATCCCTTGCCTGGATCTTTCTAGCCTTTAGTGTCTTAGCACCACCTGTTTGCTTTGCTGATCAGCTGCTGGCTGCTGGAATAATTTATCAAGTCTCCTGGGAAATCCAAGTAGTCTTTGCATCAGATGTTCAAGTCCTTAGGATGGTTGGCTACTGGTTTAGTCCTCTGGGCCATCTTTACTTGTCTGGTCCTCCATTTCGTCCTCTTCCTCCTCCTCCTCCTCCTCCCTTATTACCTGCCTGATTTCCCATCCTAGAAAGTTGGAATTGTTGTCATCAGACTGCTGTCTAGAGTTCTGGTAATTGGCTTGATTGCCTGGTGGGTTCCTGGCATTTCATCCTCCACAAAACCATGGGAATTGCCTTGTGTTTCCTTCCCAGCATCATCCTGCATGGCACCATCCAGCAATTATCTGGGACTTCTAAAATTATATATAAAACCCATGGGTATAATATCTCCTATTCCTTTTTTATTTTTAAAATTTTCATAGAGGAAGGAATACAAAAGTTTCCATGCACTTGAAACCATGGCCTACACTTCACAAATGTCCACTTGGGCCTCCAGCATTGTCTGCTTCTGATAAAGTGTCTTTGGTGTACCTGTCTGATGTTCACTGAAGGACACATTATTTTCCTTTGTTTTGACAACCTATTTTATGTAAGTCTCTTCCATAAACAAGCAGAAGGTCTAATAGTTGGATGGTATAACTTGTCATATGAATAAAATGTGAATGATAAAGCTGGCCTTGAAAAAACAGAATCAAAGGAAGGATTTCAGAGGCAGAAATGACAGCACAAAAAGGCACCAAAGGACATACAAGCTTTTCTTCTTCTCTTTTACTGAAAGTTATCTTGGGCTGCAATCCTATAACCACTTTCCTGGGAACATGCCCCGTTGAGCTCAGAAGGACTTACTTCTGAGGAGACATGCCTGTTGGCCCACCAAAAATTCTCTTTGACCTAGACTGTTCCAGAATATCTTCCTCCCCAGCATCTCTGGTATAATGTGGCCTGACACTGTGGCCTACTTTGTGGCCTGACACTGCGGGAGCTTCGATGTGTCAAGTATGATTTGGCTAATTATCAGAAGCATGTTGTTAGATTTCGGTCATGGGAAGGCCAGTCCTATGGTCCCTGTATACCAGCAACTGCTTTGCAAAGGCTAATGTTGGTTTAATGTCGTCACAAATCCTATGCGGTTACAGCAGCAAAGCAGAAAGCCAAACAATAGTTCTAGAAAAACCAACAGCCACTTAGCGAGACCTTGGCAACTCAACCACATCCATTGTTGACTGTCAGCCTTCCTCAACCTGGTGTCCTTGAGATTTTTGGACTACAACCCCCCTCAGCCCCAGTTCGTATGGCCAATGATCAGGGATGATGTGAGTTGTAGTCCAAAACATCTGGAGCAGGTCTGGTGCCAAGGGTAAGAATAGTTGGGCACCTGCCGAGGACCTACACCCAAGCAGGGGCACACTGACAAGAGCCCCCACCCCCAAATTGTTCCTCCTCTTCACCATTGCAATCTCCTTGTCCATCTGCCTTTTACTCTGGCCCAGACAACAGTGGTGGTGGTGAGAAGGAAGAGCAGTAGATGCCACTGCCTGCCTGCTCACTGGCTCTCTATCATGCAAGCAAGTGGGAGCAATGATGAGAAAGAGGATGAGCAGCAAGAGCAGCTGGTGATAATGACAGTGAGAAGGCAGGCTCCCTGAAGGAGGGCCCATTGAGGGTGTCTTGCTCAAGGGCACTCAAAAAATTTGGAGGACACCAGGTTGAGGAAAGCTGGACTAGGCTGTGCATAGATGATCCCACCCCCATGGTACCCATACAGGGGAAACACCAATGTGCAATCAGGTGGGATAAAGTGGATATTATTGAACACCTTAACTAGCCGTAGGGCTGGTTCACACATGTATTATCATGACATAGTCCAGTTGAGGAAAAGCTGGAAGGCCTGGGTGATGACAGCCCTGCCCACATGAAGCAGTTTGAACACCTGGCCCTACAGGCCTCTTGGGGTGGGCATTTTCCCCAGGCCTGATGAAGCAGCCAGCCACCAGGAACAGGCCAAGCCTCCTCCTTTACAGGAGCCACTTCAGAGTAGGATAAGGGCTACCCCATTTAATTCTTAGAACAGGGAGCGATACTTTGCAATCTTGAGTCCCTCTTTGGAGACACAGTGGCCCCTGAAGCATAAAGAAGTTGTTAGAGGGATGTTTTTGCTCTCGTGCTTTTAAAAATAGCAGCGGGAACAACTGGGAAGTCAGGCTGGAGTTTTACCTTTCTTCCCCCTGTACTTCCATATTGCTTACACAGCGAGGGCCAACACTGGCTCCTTTTACTCCTTCTGCTTTGACCTGTGTTATTTTTGAGATTATGTGCCTAGGGTATGTTTTCTGTGATCACCTGGGGAGGGCTGAGGGGGCCTCCCATAAGGGTAATTTATGGGTAGAGGGAAATACAGTGCTGGGGGACTGACATTTTCTGTGCACTGTACAGAGATACAAAAAAGAAAAGCCAGGTGTTGCTGACAGGATCACAATAGCATAGACATGATACAAAAGGAAAATGGAAAGAGGAAAGCAAGCAAATTCAGGCACGAGTTCTTGAAGTTACATAATCTCAGCAGGATCAGCTGATCTGGACAGGTGGGTCCCCCTGCCTTTGGGGTTCATCACATGGAGCTCTTATCCTGCTATTGAGATGGCTCTCTCACGGAAGTTTGCGGGCTCCTTGGACAACCACGTTACCCTCCAGGGCGCCTCCCGCAATTTCTCCCAGCCTATCCCTTGTTTTCCCCAAACACAAAACCTAGTATTTTTCCAGCCCACAGAACAGGACTGCCGTGACCTCCCTGTGAAATTCTTCAATAGTGGAAGAAACCACTGTGTCTGCCTGCTGTGGGCATTTGTTTTCAGTTGTTGGGGGCGTGGTCAGGAAAACACTGAGGATGGGCTGTGGGGCGTGCAGAAGCAGATTTGACAGGGTGGAGGGCAAGAATCGCCCGCCAGTTGCAACTCCTGCCTCCACTCAAGTCTTGCTGAGGAAGGACTTTCCTCGATTCCCAGGTGCCTGCCATGTAAATGCTTGAGCACATTTCTCAGTTGGAGGGAGAAGAGGGTAAAATGCCTCCCTGCAACCAAGGGAGACACATCTGATCCCCCACCCCACTAAGCTCAGAAGCAACATCCTCTGTTGATTCAGAGAGCACCCCATCAAGTTTAATGGGGCTTACTCCCAAGTAAGTGTGCTGAAGGTTGCAGACTTACAGGGCGATCTTATGTCTGCTCAGAAGTAAGTCCCATTGAGTTCAGTGGGGTTTACTCCCACGTAAGTGTGCCAAGGGTTGCAGACTTACAGCACAATCTTACATTTTATGTCTACTCAGAAGTAAGTCAGAGGTTTCCTGAGGGCTGCGAGAAAACAGTGCAGCAGAAGTTAAGCTAGGAAAACAAGCCCCCCCCCTCCTTTGCACACATGCCAGGGAGGGAGGGAGGCACTCCCTCAGTTCAAACCACGTGCCTGCATGTAAAGGAGCCTTTCCTAATCCCACAAAGAAACTGAAAGCAGGAAGCACTGGAAAGGATGTTGAGTTTTGTGGGGAGGTGGGCTGCTTAATGTAGAGACACCCTTTAAGTACATAAATCCAGCAGCCCTTAGTCCTCTGGTGGGTGGCAGAAGCCAGAGTGTGCTTCCCTTCAGCTCTGTAGCATCACTTGATTTCTCATCTCAGTTACTCAACCCTTGCTGACTGGCAGCTGACTAAATGTGCAAAATGATTCAATTGAAAAAAGTATTGTGTTTCTGATGAAGTGAGGTGATATGAAAAGTTTGTCTGTGATGGTAGATATTGTGGCTGATTCACACATACAAATCACCAGGTACTGTTTCAGTCATCAAATGTTTGATTTAATCCTCAGGACACATTAGTCCCATCCCTCTGTGTCCTGCAAATGGGATGAGAATGGTGGTTGAAGAGTGGGCACAGTGACTACAATCAGTACATCTGCAGGAGTACCATAGAATCATAGAACAGTAGGGTTGGAAGGGGCCTATAAGACCATCGAGTCCGACCCCCTGCTCAATGCAGGAATCCAAGTCAAAGCATCCCTAACAGATGGCTGTCCAGTCTCATCTTGAATGCCTCCAGTGTGGGAGAGCCCACCACCTCCCTAGGTAAGTGTCGTATTGCTCTAACAGTCAGGATGTTTTTCCTGATGTTCAGCCGGAATCTGGCTTCCTGTAACTTGAGCCCATTATTCCGTGTCCTGCACTCTGGGATGATCGAGAAGAGATCCTGGCCTTCCTCTCTGTGACAACCTTTCAAGTACTTGAAGAGCGCGATCATATCTTCCCTCAGTCTTCTCTTCTCAAGGCTAAACATGCCCAGTTCTTTCAGTCTCTCCTCATAGGGCTTAGTCCCCTGATCATCCTTGTTGCCCTCCTCTGAAACCCTTCCAATTTGTCTGCATCCTTCTTAAAGTGTGGTGCCCAGAACTGGACACAGTATTCAAGATGAGGCCTAACCAGTGCTGAGTAAAGGGGAACTAGTACGTCACAGGATTTGGAAGCTATGTTTCTATTAATGCAGCCCAAAATAGCATTTGCCTTTTTTGCAGCCACATCACATTGTTGGCTCATATTCAGCTTGTGATGTACAACAATTCCAAGATCCTTCTCGCTTGTAGTATTGTTGAGCCACTTATCCCCCATCTTGTACTGTGTGTTTGGTTTCTTTTTCCTAGGTGCAGAACTTGGCATTTATCCCTGTTAAATTTCATCCTGTTGTTTTCTGCCCAGCGCCCCAACCTATCAAGATCACTGTGAATTTTGTTTCTGTCTTCCAGGGTATTAGCTATCCCACCCAATTTTGTGTCATCTGCAAATTTGATAAGCATTCCCTGCACCTCCTCATCCAAGTCATTAATAAAAATGTTGAAGAACACTGGGGCCAGGACTGAGCCCTGCGGTACCCCGCTCGTTATCTCTCTCCAGTTTGAGACGATCCCATTGATAAGCACCCTTTGAGTCCGATTCTGTAGCCAACTGTGGATCCACCTGATAGTTGTTTTATGTAGCCCGCTTTTAGCTCATTTGCTAATCAGGATATTATGGGGCACTTTGTCAAAAGCTTTGCTGAAGTCGAGGTATATTATGTCCACAGCATTCCCACAGTCCACAAGGGAAGTAACCTGATCAAAAAATGAGATCAGATTAGTCTGGCAGGATTTGTCCTTGACAAATCCATGTTGGCTTCGGGTAATCACTGCATTGTTTTCAAGATGCTTACAGATAGATTGCTTTATAATTTGCTTCAGAATTTTCCAGGGATTGATGTCAGACTGACTGGTCTATAGTTCCCAGGTTCCTCCTTTTTATCCTTTTTGAAGATAGGGACAACATTAGCCCTCTTCTAGTCGTCTGGCACTTCATCTGTCCTCCATGATTTTCTCAAAGATAATAGACAGTGGTTCTGAGAGTTCTTCTGCCAGTTCCTTTATTACTCTAGGTTGTAGTTCATCTGGCCCTGGAGATTTGAACTCATTCAAAGTAATCAGGTGTTCCTTGACCATATGCCTATCGATCTCAAGCTGCAATCCTGCCCCTTCACCCTGTACATTGCCTTTGCCAGGGGGCTCATAGACCCTCTTTCTGGAGAAGACTGAGATGAAGTAGGAATTGAGCAGCACTTCTGCCTTTTCTTTGTCATCTATTATCATTTTGCCATCCTTATTTAATAGTTGAACCACCATTTCTTTCCTCTGCCTTTTACTATGCACAAATCTGAAGAAAGCCTTTTTGTTGCTTTTAGCATCCCTCGCTAACCTCAGCTCGTTCTCAGCTTCAGCCTTCCTGACACCATCCCTGCAGTTCTGTGCCACCTGCCTGTACTCTTCCTTTGTAGCTTGGCCTTCCTTCCACTTCCTATATGTGTCCTTTTTGTTTTCAGGTCATCTCTAAGCTTTTTGTGAAGCCACATTGGCTTCTTCTGTTGTCTTCCACCTTTTTTTCTCGTTGGAATTGTTTGTAACTGTGCCTTTAGAATTTCCTTTTTTAAAAATTCCTACCCATCTTGGACTCCTTTTCTCATTAGAGTCACTTGCCATGGGACCTTACTTATCACTGTTCTGAGTTTATTAAAATTGGCTTTCCTAAAATCCAGGGTACGTGTTTGGCTACACTCGGCTTTTGCTTCCTTTAGAACCAAGAACTCAAGTATAACATGGTCACTTTCCCCCAAAGTTCCCATAACTGCTACTTTATCCACTAAGTCATCTCTGTTGCTTAGGACCAAGTCAAGGATAGCCGATCCTCTATTTCCTTCCTCCACTTTCTGTAGGAGGAAGTTATCAGCAACACAAGTCAGGAATTTCTTGGAGGGGCCATGTTTTGCAGAATTTGTCTCCCAACAAATATTGGGGAAATTGAAGTCCCCCATTACTACTACATCATGCTTCCTTGAAACATTGGCAATTTGCTTTTCAAAACTTTCATCCTTATCTTCTCCTTGATTGGGTGGCAAGTAGTAGACTCCGACCACCATGTTCCTTTTATTCTTTGCTCCATTTATTTTAACCCAGATGCTCTCGATGGGGCTACCAAGCTCATCCTCCTGTATTTCTGTGCAGAGATATGTATTTTTAACATATAGTTAAAAATATATTTTTAACATATATTTAACATATATATATTTTTAACATATAAAGGAAACCTCCCTTTCTATTCCTTCTGTTCTTTTTGAACAAGTTATATCCTTCAATTGCTTTATTCCAGTCATGGGAGTCATCCCACCAAGTTTCAGTTATACCTATCAAGTCATAATTTCCCTCCCGTATTAAGAGTTCAAGTTCGTTCTGCTTGTTTCCCATACTCTGGGCATTAGTATATAGACACCAAAGACCATGTGCTTTATAGTCTGGCTTTCTTCCTACATGTTTTTGAAGACTATTATTGGGTGCTATTAGAGCTGTTCTCTCCATTGTGGTGCAAGAGCCTTCGTCCATTGTTACCCCCAACTTTACGTCTCCCTCCCCTGTAGTCATCAAAGGTTTCTCACACACCATCTGATTCATGGGGGTGGGGTGGGGCAGGGCAGGGATGACTGAATAGGGTCTTGAAAGAAGAGTTGGGATGATAACAGTACCCACAGTAAACATAATCCCATGATAAAAATGCAATGAAACACGCACACAATATAATAAAAAATGACAGGAGAACACTTTCTAGCACCTTTTTATATTTAAAATATTATATATTATATATAAAATATATAAATATATATTCACTAGAATCTAAAATTGCCAATTTAAAACTGTGACAATAAAAGTCAGTTTTCAGTCAATAATGTCATTTTTCTTCACTTTTAATACCATTTATATTGAGTAAATTTCACCATAATAAGTAGTATAACCCAAAGTTTTCAAATGTTTTCAGTTATAGTATTAATTTTTGTAAGGCCATTCTGTATTTTACACTAGATATCCATGACTGCTAGTTTTTTTTCTCACTAGTTGCAGCTGTGGGAGATCACACCATCCAATTTGGGGATGTGGTGTCAGGGTGGGGTGGGGGTTAAATTCCCTGATTCAAATTGCCCCCTCCCCCAAAGTTGCAATTAGTTGTGAAGGAGAAAACATATAGACACTTGTCTTGTGCCTGTATGTTTTTTCCTCCATGGCTAATACCAGCTTTGGTAGTGGAGGGATTTGAATCAGGGCTGTGGCATGAGGTGGAAACATTAGGATCTCTCCCTCAGTACTGTGGTCCTGATCAAAATCAGCTCCTCATGGCTACTTTTAGAAAAATAGACATTGGGAGTTCCAATCATGGGTTTCCCGCATCACGTCTACCTGGGACTAAGAATGTGAGGAAATGAGCAAGTCAGCCATGGGCTGGTAGGGAGGGGGAAAATGTGTGGACTATATATGGCAGGGGACCCTAACCTTTCTTGGCCTATGGGAACATTTGGAGTTTTGAGAAAGTGTTTTTGGGCACAACCACAAAACGGCTGCCATTAGTGGGGCCAGTTACAAAATTTATGGTAAGCTGTATGTGGATTTGGTCGGTCCTGTGGCTCCGGAACCACTGGAGCATTCTAAGGCCTCCTGTGAGGCCTTGGCAAGGCACTTTGCAGATAAAATTGATCAGATTAGGTGAGTTACTCTGCACGCTGTGGATACAGTTAGTGAGCAAGAGGCGGCCTGTGGCAAACCGGTTTTGTGGGATCGGTTCCAGCTTCTTCCTCCTGATGAAGTGGACAAGGTGCTTTCATCGGTATGGCCGACCACCTGCTTACTTGATCCTTGCCCATCTTGGCTCATTATGAGCTGCAGAGAGACTGGGTGAGGGGATCAAGGCGGTGGTGAACGCCTCCCTTGAGGAGGGAGTGATGCCATCAGCCCTCAAGGAGGCAGTGATAAGACCGCTCTTAAAGAAGCCCTCCTTGGATCCTCAAGTTTTGAACAACTTTCGCCCAGTCTCAAATCTGCCATTTTTGGGCAAGGTGATTGAGCGGGTGGTGGTGGTGCAGTTGAAGGCACACTTGGAAGAAACTGATTATCTAGACCCATTTCAGTCGGGCTTCAGGCCTGGGCATGGGACAGAAACGGCCTTGGTCGCCTTGGTAGATGATATGAGGAGGGCTCTGGATAGGGGTGAATGCTCCTTCCTTGTTCTCCTCAACCTCTCAGCGGCTTTCGATACCGTTGACCACGGTATCCTCCTGGACCGCCTGGAGGGGTTGGGCATTGGGGACACCGTATTGCGGTGGTTCCGGTCCTTCCTCTCCGGCAGGTACCAGAGGGTAGCACTGGGAGAGGAGGTTTCGGACCCGTGGCCACTTACTTGTGGGGTGCCACAGGGTTCCATCCTCTCCCCGATGCTATTTAACATCTATGTGAAGCCGCTGAGGGCTATCATCAGGAGGTTTGGGGTGCAGTGTCATCAATATGTGGATGACACGCAGCTCTACCTCTCGTTTAAATCTTCACCAAGGTTGGCCGTAGAATCCCTGTCCAAATGTCTGGAGACGGTGAGTGGCTGGATGGGGAGGAATAGGCTGAAGTTGAACCCTGACAAGACCGAGGTACTTTTGGTGGGAGACAAGAGGAGGCTGGGGGATGTTGACCTGGTGTTGAATGGGGTACGGCTACCCTTGAAAGACCAGGTCTGCAGCCTGGGGGTCATTTTGGACTCCCAGCTGTCCATGGAGGCTCAGGTGTCAGCTGTGAGCTGGACAGCGCTGTATCAACTCCATCTGATATGGCGGCTGCGCCCCTTCCTTCCCGACCATCTGCTCCCATCGGTAGGGCATGCCCTGGTCTCCTCTCGTTTAGACTACTGTAATGCGCTCTACGTGGGGTTACCCTTGAAGACGGTTCAGAAACTGCAGCTGGTACAGAACGCGGCGGCTCGCCTGATTAAAGGCAGCCGCCGGCGAGATCACATCACTCCAGTGCTGAAGGAGTTGCACTGGTTACCAGTTGTTTTCCGGGCCAAATTCAAGGTGTTGGTTTTGAGCTTTAAAACCCTATATGGTTCCGGCCCAGCCTATCTTAAGGAGCGCCTCCAGGAGCACCAGACAGGCCGCTTAACAAGATCAGCCTCGGATGGCCTTCTCTCTGTCCCATCAGCCAGGACAGCTAGACTGGTGGGGATGAGGGAGAGGGGCCTTTTCTGTGGTGGCCCCCACTCTGTGGAACTCCCTCCCTAGGGAACTCCGTCATGCCCCCTCTTTAATGAGCTTCCGTCATGCATTAAAAACGTGGCTGTTCAGGCAGGCATTTGGGGTGGGTTAGGGTATTTTAGAAAATGTTTTATTGTAGAATTTTATTGTTTTAAACTGTTTTTATTGTATATTGTACATCGCCCAGAGTGGCTGGGTGACCAGCCAGATGGGCGATTAATACATTTAATAATAAATAAATAAATAAATAAATAAATTTGGCCCTCTGCCCACCTTCATAAGGGGATGATAATACTGTCCTACCTTGCAGGGCTATTTTAAGGTTTACTAAGCTACTGAGAGTACATGAAGCACTGTGAACACTTGAGATATGCTCTAGATATAACTGATAAGACTATATATTACTGTGTGTGTTATACTATGTATACCCATGCTTATAAAATATTCAGAACTTGCACAGTTCAGGCATCTGATGAAGCAAGATCTTGCTTACAGAAAGCTTATCCAACAATAAATGTGTTAGTGTTTAAGGTACCACAGGACTCCTGGGCTCCTTTTTAATTTCATAAGTGCCCTTCTCTTACATACACATGTAATCCTTTCTAAATCCTTAGTAATTTCCTAACAGGATTAGTGCTGTTGCGGGTGGGATGCAGACTTTCCACAACTTGGAACTGGAAGAATAGGTTTGTCCCTTCTTGTTCCCAAAAACCTGGCAACACACCCACTATATATTCTATGGTATCTAGAGTAGAAAGCTGCGTCCAAGATTTTAAAGTCCTTGAATGTTTGGATGCTTCTTTATTCCTTTAGAAGTGTATCTACAATTTATGTGTACCATGGGTACGATTTCTTTCTCACCATCAGTACTTGGCTGTTTGTATGAGCATCTTGAGTTGGAGGCAGTTGATGGTGGCACGATGGAGACACTGCTGCAAGCAGTGTGCACACTCATCATTTCCTTTGTCCCACTGGTTATGCCTGGTCAAAAGGTGCGCAAATTTTGAAAGCATGATAAACCTATCAGACCAGAGATAGTAATGGGATGAGTGTGTACACCACGGGCACCCATGACTTTATTATAGCCTTCCCCAACCTGCTGCCTGCCAGATGTTTTGGACTACAACTCCCATCATTGGCAGTCATGCTGGAAGGGGCCAGTGGGAGTTGTAATCCAAAACATTTGGACAGCAGCAGGTTGGGAAGGGTATTGTGTGTCATATTACCTTGCACAGTTCTTTGAGAAAAAAAGAAGACACTATTGTCTGTCTCGACTCCAGCCTGTTTCTTCCCCTGCGTCCATGCCTAGGTCCTTCAAGGAAATGAAAGCTCAAATGTGCTGTGTCCTATCCTTACCCTTGGGGTCAGGCCTGCACAAGTAACCCACCCAGCCAATAGCAGCCCACCAACCATGCTAAAGAAACCCCATGATTTTGAAGCCTGCCTGGGACTGCAGAAATGGGGGGAGGGAGGATAAGCAAGTGCAACACAGATTATCTGATGTGGTCGTAGGCTCCATAGGCTCCAGGGCAGGCCCAAGGTATTTTGCTGCCTGAAGCAAAGGACAAGAGGGCACCCCCGTTCAATCCATGTACAGAAGCCAACTGGCAGTGGAATAGGGTCCTCCACCACACCAAAGTGCAGCAGGCTAGTTTAGAGGAAGGGGGCATGGCAGGCCATGTGGTACACACAGCTCTGTCCCGCAAGAGATGGGAATGGTTGGAGGGCTCAGGAGGAATGGTCGGGAGGCTGCTGTTGATGCCCCCTGTCCCCAGTATCTGCAACCTGAGGCAGCTGCCTCACTGTGCCTAGTGATAGGGCTGGCCCTGATTGGCTACAGGCTTGATTTAGGTTTTGTTTTTTGACTTGGCCACGTCTCTTCTTTACTCCCATGGAATGTCACTCATCAAAGTGAGTTCTCATGTTCACAGAAGCCACACAGATTGTGGGAAGGGACTGTAACTCAGTGGTAGAGCACAAGCTTTGCATCCAGAGGGTCACAGGTTTAATCCCAGGCATCTCCAGGTAAAAGGAACTCAGGCAGTGGGTGATGTGAAAGACCCCTGCCTGAGGCCCCAGAGAACCACTGCCAATCAGAGAGGACGATGCTGGGCTAGAATCATAGGGTTGGAAGGGATCTTGGAGGCCACATAGGCCATCTCCCTGCTCAATGCAGGATCCCTGCTCAATGTAGGATGCAACTACACCGTCCCTGACAGATGGCCATCCAGCCTCCACATAAATCCCTCCAGCAAAGGCTACATGGACAAATAGCCTGTTCTGGTATAAGGCAGCTTCCTATGTTGAATTAAAAAGAACAGTCCCTGCCTGAAGCTCCACTGAAATCATTGGGTGGAAGCCTGGTCTTAAAAAAACCCAACACGTGGAGATCCTTAGGTCAGATGTCTGTGTTAGGCAGCTTCCTTTGTTCCTATGATTAGTGCACTTAGCTATAACAGCTGAACTTTTCCGGGGTGTGTTTTTCCCCCCATAGGCTTTCTCCCTCCTTTAATCTATTAATTGGCTTAGTTTTGCCTGTGTTCCCCTGTCGTAAACATCCTCTACATGCAGTCTCTCTATATTTGTCACATCACTGCACGCTGTGCTGCTTGGCAGATACTTCAACTTGCTTTCATATCCAGTTTCTCTGTCTGCCTAAAGTCTGACATGACACCCACCTGCAGAAGCATTGGTTACCTTTTGTAGCAGATAGTTTGGCTCCATGAAGGCAATCATCTTTCCCTTTTCAAGGAACAAACTCTTGTGACACATCCCATTCTCTTTTGTAAGGTGCATTTGCTTGATGTTGACATTTGTATTTTCTCTTCCCAGCAGGCTTTTCACATCATGTTTTGTCAGCTCTTCCAGAAATGGCACTCAATAAATTACCAGGCTGACACTTCATGAGACATGTTTCATAACAATCGTTTTGAACTCAAACATGTTACCTTTTCAGTAACGGAAATCTAGTTTTGTGTCCATTTCTAGGTGTCTGTTGATTCCCAAACTATAGGGCATGAGAAATAAATTAAGTAATTTTTGGTGCCTGTGAGCCAAAGTACCCTCAGGCAGGGCTGGCTCTCTACCATTAGACATTAAAGAAAGGTGGTTGCCTCAGGCAGTTGATTTTGGGTGTCATGAAGGGGCAGCAAATTATAATTTATTTTATTTTTGTAGTTTTTTTCATGCCAGGGAAGAGGAGAGGTGCTTGTGGAATGTTCTGCCTTGTAGCCAAAATAACTTGACCAGATTTTGCTATCATCCACCATGACCAAACGGCAGTGGTGGTACTATTAGCTGCTCTGCCTTAAGCAGCAAAATGTCTCTGGCAAGCCCTGATACCCACCCACAGGAGTGGTTACCTGTGATGTCTCTACATGATTCACTACTTTGGCCTTGCCTCTTTCCAAGCAGCCACTTCTGTGAGCAGGTAATTCTACTGTATCTTTGCATCTGGTGTGTAATGAACTCATTCAATCACTTCCAGTGTGGGGAAGCTGTAGGAATCACTGTTCTGGATGCCTCCTTTGATCACTGAAGCTCAGTGGTAGAGCACATGCTTTGCATAGAGAACATCCAAGGTCTGATCCCTGGCATTTCCAGGCAGGGCTAGGAGAGACCCCTGCCTGAAACCCTGGAGAGCAAGTGCCACTGAGTACAGATGATTCTGAGCTAGATGATCTGACTCAGTGTAAGGCAGCTTCCTATGTTCCAGTGTAGCAGAATCACCTGCTTTCAGAGGAGATCTGTTTATTATTTATATCTTGCTTTTATTTATAGAAGTATCCAAAGTGGCTTATATAAGTGAATAATGTAAAATATGAAGTAAAACCCATGTTAAAAATAAGCCCATTGCATCTCTCCACAATTATTTATTGTAAAGATTTCTAAGCTACCTTCCCAAAAGGTGCTCAAAGATGCTTCCATAAAATAAAGCTGAAACTAAAGCAACAACATTGCATACTGATAGCTCAAAACAGCCCCGAAACAGCCAATAAGCTTGTCAAAGTAATCATTCAAAATTCTGCTCCAAATTCTGCAACAGGAAGTGCTAAATCTGTGGCCTGGGGGGATCTTCACAATGACAGAATGAGAAGCGTGTTGGAGTATTATCCAGATTTCCATGGAATCGGCTTTGGTCCATCAGGGACACACAAAGCAAGAAAAGCCGAGTGTACCATACGTTAAAAATCCACTTTTCAGGGGTCACACAGTGCTTGAAAGGAAGATACTCCCAAGTTGGGTGGGAGGAATAGAACTGAATGTTATCAACCTGGCAGGGGCTGCTCAACCAATGAGAGAGGCTTGTTTCCCGCCTCTGTCCAGGCTTCCCCCTGCTACTACATTATTATGAATGGAGAGTAATTAATTCACAATTCTGAAGGCTAGAAACAGCGCTAAAAAGGCAGTCTAGATACTCGCTCCCCATGAGAGCACCCCACCAGCGCAAGTAAGCCCCATCCCAGCAAACAGGGAGTTATAGCTCCAACCCCCCCATTCTCCTCCTCTGGCCACTTCTCCCTGCTCGTAATGACAGGCTTCTCTGCTCCTGAGATCCAGAGTATCGCTACCGCATCCCTTATGTCCATTTGCTTAATGCCAAAGAAAAGAGAATAGGAGGAAATGGGGGGGGGGGAGGTGGGGAAATGCTCACATTTCCATGAAGAAGCATGGAATTATCCAGTACAGCATCTGAAGGCTCCCTATGAGAGCACTCCACCATGCCAATTTTGCCCCATTCCAGCAAACTGTCACAAAGTTATTGCTCTCATCCCCTTTTCCCCAGTGTGTGCACTTTTCCATGAAGAAGCCAAACTCTCCAATTATCCAATGCAGCATCTGAAGGCTCCCTATGAGAGCACCCCACCACGCCAATTTTGCCCCATTCCAGCAAACTGTCACGGAGTTATAGCTTCCAACCCGTTTTTATTGCAAGCATCAGAGAAGCAAAATAACATGACATCAGAAAAGCGACTTAACACAACATCAGAGAAGCTAAGTAACACAAACATCAGAGAAGTGCATAATCATGGAGGCTAGTTACTCCCACGGGTGAAAAGGAAGTGCAGCGTGATTCTGAAGGCTTGAAAGAGTGTGCTACTGCTTTGCTGTTTTGGAAAGGCAGGCTAATTACTCTAGCTACCTAGGTTACCGAGGGCACTGCCAGGTGAAAGACACAGCCCTAGAAATGCCCTGATCATACCGAATTTAAAGCAGGGGGACGGGCACACAGCAGCTGAACCGCAGGGGAGCTGAATTAATGAAAAATAATGGAGTAAAAGTACTCTGCAAAAATGTGGCTTCCCCACAGGAATACTCCAAGGTGGCTAAGGACTGGCCATGACATCATGTGCCACAAAGGACTTTCAAACGGTTCCAATCCACAGCAAATCACCCATGAAGACAGGCCCCTGGGTAAGTTATTCGGAGTGAGAAAATTTGTGTTATTTGTCTTGCTATGTATGATGTATTCTGCTTTTGCATGGAGAG